>NC_064642.1:273085453-278085453 GCF_023864345.2 Schistocerca serialis cubense | reverse complement strand
TTGAACCAGACGGTAATGGACGAAACTCTCCTGAAACGAGGCTGGATTTCATCACTATGGTTGGAAGTTTTTCTTATTCGTTTAGAAGATTGCCGGAAATATGCTGCATTGGAGTGAATTCTGGCAGCCAGAATACTGAATATATGGTACACACTAGTCTACTTGCGTGTATAAGTTTTAGTCGCGTCGATAGAGATGCACAAAGCGTCAATTACCGAACATTATGTAGTATATGTTCCTTAGTGGGGAATGTTTGTGAAACAATTATACACGCCAGATGTTGGCACGAAAAGAGGGCCGAGACAGATTGCTAATTTGGTGGGTATCTCGGCCTCGCTCGCCTCAAGTTTCCCTTCCTCGTGGAGCCAAAGGGGCATCACTGCAGCTGCGGCTGCTGTGTTGTTGTGCGGGGGAAGGGGCACATCTGTTCTGCGGGTTGCCCGAACTCCCGGAAGGAGCGCCTGTTAACATCTCTCTCGGACGTAAGTAACAGAGAGCGTGGGCCAGCGCTGAATATTAGCATGTAGCTGTTGCTCTAAATGGTCCGCTGAATTTAGAGATACTTCTGCAAATTGAATAAGCAATGCTGCTTCTCTTCTTGTTAGCTACAAGCGGCAGAATTACGCTACTGTACAGGAGAAGCTATAAGCCACATACTCATGTGAAGATATATTTGTGTGAAAATGACTAACGGAAATAATAGTTTTAAATAAAAGGGGAATAAATGTAGCCGTTAAAAGTCATTAAACGGAAACACTATTCACTCTCACGGACACTGACATTCACTTTTCATCAGAGTTATTACTGCTTCGAGTGCATTCTTAGGTTATACGGACGGATAAAGAATACAACAACAAAAATCGAAATGATTCGTAAATACTTATTCCCCCAAAGGCTCATATTTTTCTCGACGAGAATCGTATTGTGTTCATCCCCCATAGAGGCCTGTATGTTATAATGGGGAGGCTAAGAGAAGTCTGGATGAACTTTGCTCTGTGATCTTTGACTGCTTTAATAGTGAGTTACCAAGATCTACTAAGCACCTACACATATTTTCTGATGAGTTTCCAGGTCAGAACAAAAATAACTCTTTTAGATTTCTCGAAATCCTCGTTACTACTGGAAGGCTACAAAATATACACCACTATTTGCCCATACATGTGCATACTAATTTTGCTGTTATATGAAGGAAGATTCATACATGAGACGGAATTGATTCAATGTGTGAATATGTAGAATTAATAGCAGTTTGGAACAATAACATAAGATATACTGTGAAAGTGGATAAACAGCATACATTTTTAAATTTCGTAATTGGAGGCCAACATACTTCAAGAAATCTGCACTTTCACTGGAGTCTTCGGGAAGAAAAGTGAAATAAGATGAAAAAGTAACATTCTATTTATAAAGTATCGATATGATGAGGATCGTATCATAGGAAAGAATTTTTCATTGGTGGGCTGGTTGTTCATAATTTTAAACTCTTTGTTTCTACTACCAACCGTTCATTTTTGATATGTGCTCCTTCTCATCCACAGGGATACGTGAAATAAAATTAGAAGAAACTAGCTGACATAAAGAAATGCAGTCCTACGTGCCAATAGAGTATCGTGCCTTTTGTAATGAGTTAATAACTAGACCCCCGACATCAGCTAGTGACAAATTATGTTGTTAAGCCTCCACACATACACGTAAGATTGAATTCTTTGCTTTTGTGGAGCTTTATGATTTAATAAAAAATGGTTCAAATGGCTCTGAGCACTATGGGTCCTAACATCCTAGGTCATCAGTCCCCTAGAACTTAGAACTAACCTAAGGTCATCACAAACATCCATGCCCGAGGCATTATTCGAATTTGCGACCGTAGCAGTCCCGCAGTCCCGTAAGTTATTTTAATTTTATTTTAAACTAGTTCTGTGTCGAGATTAGTGAGTCACAATTTTTTGTTACTACGAAACAGTGGCGCAGGATAGGAAGAGTGGGTCCTATAATCTGTTATCAATTTAAAACTTTTTTGTAGTATGAAGTAAAGCTTCAAGTTGGTTACAGACTTAAAACTGATTTACTGCTTTTTCTTTTCTATGTTATTGCCATTTATTTCAAAAACACAACTTCTCCATCAGCTTCAAGAACAAATTCTGCATGCTCACTTAAAAAAAAATCTATCGTCTTGATAATGGTCTCGCGTTATCGAGCCAGATATAAAAATATTTGCACTCATTAGCAGTTAAGAAAAGCTCCATGGCTCTGCTCAATAGTTTAGCACTTGCAGAATTTATTCTTTTATTTCCTGAAAAACTGGAACATACGTGAAGTGTTGTTTCAGTAGGAAACGATTCAATTGTATGAGGCAGCGTTCTACAATTACAGATGCACAACAGTCCGACTGCGTTTTTAAAGGCCAACATATGGTTAGACACCGATGCCAGCACGAATGCAATTATGAGGACCACTCAACGGCACATCTCATTTTTATAATCTGCTCGGCAGCCGTAATGAGAGAGCCAGTCTTCATCGTTCGTCTCCTCGCTTCGAGGTGCCTTATCTTCTGGAAGTAGGGAGGTAAACACTGTCTCCTGCAACAGCCCAACGGTGTCTTTGGTTACAGACGGAAACACCCGTGTTGATCGTTCACAGTTCAACTGCTCTGCTGCCTCCACTCTGTCCCTCCACGGAACAGTCCCGCCTTTCAGCTTCGGTATACTTTCGGCAGCGTATCCGAACTGCGAACTCGCTCCGCCTCGCCTCCTTTCCATGACCAGGGAGACGCTCGCAGCGCTGCCGCTGCTCTGCAGGCCACCTGTCCCGCGGTCCCGGCCACCACTGACACACGGTCTCTCACTAATGGAAAACGACGAGTCACGTATTGCTGAGAGAATGGCGCGCCATTACTTTCATCTACACCTACACCATACTCGCAAACCGCCTAATAGTGTGTGGCGGAGAGTATTTCCGGTCCAATCCTATTCTACTCACGAATAGTGTGTGGGAAGAATGATTGTCAGTAAGCCTTTGTATTGGCTCTAATTTGTGGGATTTTCCGCTCGTGGTCAATACGCGAGATGTACGTGGGGGTAAGTAATATGTTGTCCGATTTCTCCTGAAAAGTGCTGTGCCAAAATTTCAGTCGTATATCTCTCCGTGATGCACAACGCTCTCTTTTAACGTCTGCCAGTGGAGTTTGTTTACCATCTCCAGTAAGGCTCTCTCGCCAGTTAAACAATTTCCTAGGTCTTGTCTATCTCCTCTATCGGTCCTACCTGATAGGAATGCAAGATAGATGAACAGTACTCAAGTATCAGGGGAACAAGCTCCTTATAAACCACTTTTTTCGTGGATGAGTTACATTTTATTAAGATTCTTCCGGTGAACCTGAGTCTGGTATCTGATTTTCCAACTATCTGTTTTATGTGGTCATTCCACTTAAGGTCGCTCTGGATAGTTACGCCTAAATATTTTACGTCAGACACTCTCTCTAGATGTTTGTCATCGATAGTGTAGCTGTACAGTCGTGGATTTCTTTTCCCACGTATGAGCAATATGTTACATTTATTTACGTTCAGGGTCAACTGCCAGAGCCTGCACCATTCATCAATTCTCTGCAGGTCGTTCTGCAAATTCTTACTATCTTTTGCACTGCTACTCTGGTATAGACAACTGCATCATCTGCGAATAGCCTTAAAGACCATCCGACGCTTTCTACTAGAATGAAATTATAATGAAATCTAGACTTATAGCTGCTTACAGGCGTTGATATATATGAACGAGGACAGTTGAATAATGTATGCCCTCACCGGGACTCGAACCCAGAACCTCCTGCTTACATGGCAGACGCTCTATCCGACTGAGGCACCGACGACACTGGCAATACGGCGACTGCGGGGACTTATCTCTGTCAAGCTCTTTATGAGACCCACACTTTCCAACTTTCTGCCCGCACACTACATTTGTAGTGCCCCTACCCACCATACTCATTCCTCGCGGCAGTAGTTTACTGATTCCCGTTAGAGGGCAGGCAATTAGAATGAATCCGCACTGAAGACGATCATTGGCCGGTCAGCCTTATCTTTATGAAGCTGGTATCTATACAGATATCATTGGTGATCTTGCAGCTCTAGAAGAATGGAACTATAATGAAATCTAGATCTTTAGCTGCATCTTTTTATACATTGTAAACAGCAACGGTTCCTATCACACTTCCCTGTGGTACTCCGGATATTACCTTTACATCTGTCAATATAGTTCCGTTAAGAGCGACGTGCTGAGTTCTATCAATAAGAAAGTCTTGAATCCAATCGCAATTCTGCTCCGATACGTCGTAAGTTTTTATTTTTTTGATTAAGATGCAATGCGGGCCGGTGCCAAGTACCTTACTAAAATCAAGGTACACGAAATCAACCTGAGCGCCGTTGTCCCCTGAGCTGTGGATCTCATGGAGGAACAGAGCGAGTTGAGTTTCGCCGGATCTCTGTTAGCGAAATCGATGTTGATTTTTATAGAGCAGACATTCATTTTCAAAAAAACGACATAATTCTTGAGCATAAAACATGTTCCATAAATCTACAATAGACTGACTTCAACGATATAGGTCTATAATTGTGTGGATCCGTCTTACGGCCTTTCTTATAAACAGGAATAACCTGCGCTTTCATCCAGTCATTAAGGACTTTTTGTTGCTCAAGCTATCTGCGATAAATTACGGCTAGAAGGGAAGCAAGTTCTTTCACATAATATTTATGGAATCTTATAGGTATCTCATCTGGTCCTGACGCCCTTGCACTACTAAGTGATTCTAGCTGCTTTTCATTTCCGGGCTCGATTATCTCAATATCTGCCATTTCGACGTTCGTACGACGATTGAAAGGAGGGAGAGTGTTTCGATCTTCCGCGGTGAAACAAATTCCGAAGACCGAATTCAGTATTTCAGCCTTCTACTTGTTATTTTCTGTTTCGGTGCCGGTGTGGTCGTTGAGAAAAGGAATAGATGCTTTTGACCCACTTACTGATTTTAGATACGGTCAAAATCTCTTGAAGTTTTTACTCAGGTCGTGTCGTACTTTCGAAATCACTCAACGCTTCTCCCATTGCTCTCCTTACGCTCAGTTTTCTTCTTTCAGCTTTTATTTGTCAGCTAGGTTTTTACTTCTCTTGAATCTGAGATGAAGTGCTCTTTGTTTACGTAGTGCTTTTCTAACATGGCTATTAAACCATGGTCGATCTTTCCCATCTCCTAAAACCTTAATCGGAACATAGCTGTCTAGGGCATACTGTACGATGCTTTTTAACTTTTTCCATTTGTTCTCAACATCTTCTTCTTCACCGAATATTTGTCGCTGACTGCTGAGAAATGCTGAAATTTCTATCCTGTCAACCTTGCTGAGCAAATACACATTCCTACCTTTCTTAACATTCCTTGTAGGACCCGTCGTCATAGACGTTGATAATTTCCTCTACGTTAACTGATTCGGTAAGTTCAGGTCTGTTTGTTGGCAGAAGGTCTAAGACGTTACCCTCACGTGTAGGTTCTCTATCAGCACAAGGTAATTTTCGGACCAGACATCCAGAACAATTCCAACTGCATCCCTGATACCAGTTTTGATGTCATAACACCCCCAGTCTATACCTGGGAAGTTGAAATCATCCCCTACTACGACGGCATGATCAGGAAAATAGCTAATGATTTTCTGCAAGTCCTGTCTGAAGCGCTCTACAACTGCAGACCCTGACCCAGGTGGTATATAAAAGCATCCGATCACCTTTTTGACCATTCTTTGATACTCAATTTCACTCAGATTATTTCACATTCGGAATCCGTGACAAACTCGCCAGGTTTTATCGAAGTTTTTACTGCAATAAACACGCCGTACCATTGGCAAATAACCTGTCTGAGCATAGAGTTTCGTTGTCGTTGGCATCTGGTTTCAACCTTTCGTTGGATGCTCCTGTAGTTTACTAAAATCATATTAATCTTTCCATTTACTAGCGCTGATGAACAATTGGCTAGAACTAAAATAGGGTGGAAATGGCCATAACTGTCATCCCAGCTCAGTTCGAATCCATGTCAATCTTGGTTAGAAACATTGTTACATTGTTGCCCTCGACAGTCACAATTCCTTTTATACACCTAAATCACGAACAAGTTTAGTCGTCGTCCCACCGAATTGTATAAATATGGTAAGCAAAGTTTCGTATCTTGGAGTCCTCGCAGGAATTGCAGCTTTACCGTCCAGCCGTATAATTTCTGCAGTTTTTCTGTAGTTTAACAATTGTAGGTAGCAGTCATATATCGGAAACTTGTAGCACCTGATCGCCTTCTCGTCTCTGTGTATCACTTTTTTCCCGATGTGCCTCTAAATTCAAAAGGACAGAAAACAAACGTAATAAACGGAGCTGTGTGCGGATAACGACGCACGCGAAGTTTAATGTCCGCGGAGAGACGGGGACGGGGAGGCGGAATTAGTTACCCACGAGGCAGATCTCGCGCTGTCGGGCCGCGAAATGTTTATAGCGGCGCGTGGCGGCGGCAGCCATCGCGGCCGTGAATCAATGGCAGCGCGGCGCGGCGCGGCGGGGCGCGCTGGCCGCGGCCCTACATCAGCCCCGTCACCGGCACGCCGGCCGTCGCCCGCCGCGCCGACGCGTCACCCAGAAACACTTTGCGGAAAAATACGAGTGCCAAAAAACTGCCGCCTACCCAGAATATCCTAAACGACTTTCCTGTTATCACACGGGGCATACGTCACGAAATTTTACTTGTAAGGTGTTTCGGAGTGTAGTCTCGCTTGTTAGATTACTGATGGGTTCATATAACGTACACTACTGGCCATTAAACTTGCTACACCAAGAAGAAATGCAGATGATAAACGGGCATTCATTGCACAAATATATTATACTAGAAGTGACATGTGATTACATTTTCACGCAATTTGGGTGCATAGATCCTCAGATATCAGTACCCAGAACAACCACCTCTGGCCGTAATAACGGCCTTGATACGCCTGGGCATTGAGTCAAACAGAGCTTGGATGGCGTGTACAGGTACGGCTGCTATGCATCTTCAACACGATACCACAGTTCATCAAGAGAACAGACTGGCGTATTGTGACGAGCCAGTTGCTCGGCCACCATTGACCAGACGTTTTCAGTTGATGAGAGATCTGGAGAATGTGCTGGCCAGGGCAGCAGTCGAACATTTTCTGTATCCAGAAAGGCCCGTACAGGACCTGCAACATGCGGTCGTGCATTATCCTGCTGGAATGTAGGGTTTTGCAGAGATCGAATGAGGGGTAGAGCCACGGGTCGTAACACATCTGAAATGTAGCGTCCACTGTTCAAAGTGCCGTCAGTGCGAACAAGAGGTGACCGAGACGTGTAACCAATGGCACCCCATACCATCACGCCGGGTGATACGCCAGTGTGGAGATGACGAATACACGCTTCCTATGTGCGTTCACCGCGATGTCACCAAACACGGATGCGACCATCATGATGCTGTAAACAGAACCTGGATTCATCCGAAAAAATGACGTTTTGCCGTTCGTGCACCCAGGTTCGTCGTTGAGTACATCATCGCAGGCGCTTCTGTCAGTGATGCAACGTCAAGGGTAACCGCAGCCATGGTCTCCGAGCTGATAGTCTATGCTGCTGCAAGACCGCTACGGTCGCAGGTTCGAATCCTGCCTCGGGCATGGATGTTTGTGATGTCCTTAGGTTAGTTAGGTTTAACTAGTTCTAAGTTCTAGGGGACTAATGACCTCAGCAGTTGAGTCCCATAGTGCTCAGGGCCATCTATGCTGCTGCAAACGTCGTCGAACTGTTCGTGGAGATGATTGTTGTCTTGCAAACGTCCCCATCTGTTGACTGAGGGATCGAGACGTGGCTGCACAATCCGTTACAGCCATGCGGATAAGATGCCTGTCACCTCGACTTCTAATGATACGAGGCCGTTGGGATCCAGCACGGCGTTCCTTATTATCCTCCTGAACCCACGGAATCCATATTCTGCTAACAGTCATTGGATCTCGACCAACGCAAGCAGCAATCTGGCGATACGATAAACCGCAATCGCGATAGGCTACAATCCGACCTTTATCAAAGTCGGAAACGTAATGGTACGCATTTCTCCTCCTTACACGTGGCATCACAACAACGTTTCACCAGGCAACACCGGTCAACTGCTGTTTGTGAATGAGAATTCGGTTGGAAACTTTCCTCATGTCGGCACGTTGTATGTGTCGCCACCGGCGCCAAACTTGTGTGAATGCTCTGAAAAGCTAATCATTTGCATATCACAGCATCTTCTTCCTGTCGGTTAAATTTCGCATCTGTAGCACGTCATCTGTTCTTCTGTAGTTCGGAGACTGCGAAGAGGCTGCGAAACTACATCGCATGGGACTGTAGTGAAATATTACAATTAGCTTAAAAAACCAAGCACTTGAGGTTAAAATATAATTCACGGGCTTTCGGAAATTTAAGTGCGAAAGTTTCATGTGTGATATAATTGTATTTTCCTGGAGAAATGCTAAGTCTCAACTTCATCTTCGATAAGTGTAGATGCTGAAGTAATAAGTAAAACTTCACGCCAACCCGGTCTCCCACTTACTATACGGATGTTTCATCTTCTACATCACTTTGACATTGTGACTGAGACACCTGCACGAACAAGCCAAATCAAGTATGGGAGAGCTTCGGCATAACTCACGATTTAAAACACGGAAAATGTGCTCAGGTGTGAATTTAAACCTCGAGCGGGCGCGCTGTTTTTCATAAAACGAGAGAGAGGACGCTCGTACATGAATAGAATAACTTTTCTTACGTTACCAAGGTAAGTCATATGTGATCAATTACAGTTTAATCTTAGTTTATTTAAACAAGAAGAAAACCAACTTGCCGGCCGGAGTGGCCGTGCGGTTCTAGGCGCTACAGTCTGGAACCGAGCGACCGCTACGGTCGCAGGTTCGAATCTATCCCAGGGCATGGATGTGTGTGATGTCCTTAGGTTACTTAGGTTTAATTAGTTCTAAGTTCTAAGCGACTGATGACCTCAAAAGTTTAGTCGCTTAGCGCTCAGAGCCATTTGAACCATTTTGAGCCAGAAAACAAACATAATATGAGCTACACTACTATTTTATTAAACAATAATGAAATAAATTTTCACTATAACACTCTGTTGCCAAGGACAGTTGTTACAGAGACAGTAATGATACACTCGAAGCATTAAGCAGTGCAATTGCATCAAATCGCAGTCAGCTGCTTATTCGATCACTAATTATCTCTTAGGAACTGCCTTAATGTGTGATTATGTTGCTAGTTCGCAAGGGGGGGGGGGGGGGTCAGTTATTTGAAAGGATCATAAATTGTTTCTCGCCTAGCTCGCTTTGTATTTTATAGTACTGCTGCTTACTTCGACGTGTGACAACAAAATTTATCGCTGTATTACCTGAAGCAATAATGAAGAAATAGGTTTGCGTTTGCATTTGTGAAACAACAATGGAACCTTGCAATATCGTTTTAGTTTTGGTTGGCGCACTTTATACACAGGGGCACCCGCTCTAAGGTTATTAGGGAGAGCATTGAACTACGCTAGTCCGTGCACATGTGTTAGCCACAATGCCCAGGTGGTGTAGTGGATAACACATCGACCTAGTAAGCAGGAAACGTGAATCGAATTCCCAGCGTTTGCAGAAATTTCGTCTCATTACTTCAGCTTCTACCCTTATCGAATTTTATGTGTGCTGCGAGGAGAGAAGCCCACAGGTGATGAACAGAGATTCTTTTGAGAGTTCTCTACTACGATAAAACTTGAGAATGATGAATTGCACTAAAGCTAAGTTTCAGCACGAAGTTATTCGCGGTCAGAGAAAAAGCAACGAAGTGAAGCAGCTAATTAGAGAGACACAAGCGCCTGGATACTTTACGTATATACTGGCCTTGTCCGAACTGCTGCCAAAGATAGGTTTGAATTCCCTACCCATTTTAATGGTGCAATGAGAACCGCGACTAGTCTCAAAAGGAGATGTGGTACCCTTAACGTCTCCAGCACCCGCTCTGCTGCCACACAGAGGGAAGCTGCAGCAACGGTTTCTATTCTGATAGTCCGTGGTATTCCGCACATCGTCACACAATCCGTTTGAGTACTTACGCTGATCAACCAGAACATTATGACAACGTACCTAATGGCCGCAACGAACAGTTCGGCACGCATAACAGCCCCGCCGTGACGTGATATGAAAGCAGCTAGCCCTTGGGAGGTCACTGGAGGGGGTTCACACCTCATTGCACATGCAAGTCACTGTTGTAAATTCCGAGGAGGGAGTGATGAGCTCTGACGCAACGTTCAATCACATCCGAAGTGTGTTCGATCGGGTTCAGATCTGGTGACTTGGGTGGGGGGAAGGGGGGGGGGCAGTGCATCAACTACACAACCCACAACTCACAGCTGAGTTGGTCGAACTACTCCATCACACACCTTGCCCTGTGATATGCCGCTTTATCTTGTAGAGAAATGCCCCTATCGTCGGGAATCATGGCCGACATGAAGGGCTATATGTGGTCTGCCATCAGTGTATGATACTCGTTGGCCGTCATGATGCCTTGCACGATCTCCACTGGACCTATGGCCTCCTACGTGAATGTTCACCAGAGCGTAATGGAGCCGTCACCAGCTCGTCTCCGTCATGCAGTACACGTGCCAAGGAGCTACTATGTTGGAAGACGACGGATTGGCGCCCTCCCATCAGCATGATGAAAAACGTATCAGGATTCGTCATACCATGAAAAGCTCTGCCACTGCGCCAACGTCGAGCTTTATAGTTGCAGTTGCTGGTGTCGTGATTTCACACATGCATGGGTAGTTGGCTGCGAAGTCACATCGTTAGTAGTGTTCGGTGCAACGTGTGTTCAGACACACTTGTGTGTTCAGACACACTAGTACGTGGCCAGCACCTAAGACTGAGTTAGTTCCAGCACAGTTGGCCGCCTGTCCTGTTTTACCAACCTACCCAGCCTACGACGTCCGACGACTTTAATGAGGGGTGGTCGCCCATGCCAGTGACATTTGGACATGGTTTCACCGTGGTTTCATCAGGTGTTGAAGACACTCCTCGAAGACCAGACAAGTCATGCAGTTACCGAGATGAGCTTCCGGGTCATTACAGTCAGCCCTCGCTCAAATTCCGATAGATCGCGTGCCTTTCCCATTATGCTCAAGGACAGCGCGCTCACTGATGAGACATGCACCGTCATCTGTATAACCAGCATCAATGCTCGCCAGGTGACGCTACTATCGCTTGGCGGTGGACATAATGTTCAGCTGATCTGTGTGTTTTGCTGCAGTAAAACCCATTTCTTTGGAAGGTTTGTTGCTTGGCTGTACCATCTTCGAAGGCCTCTTGGTCGCTAGTCACGTGGGTCATTGAAGTCTGGCATGACGCTGAGTACGGCCTCCCTGAACCAATAAGTTCCACATGCCCATCGTAGCCAATCAGTCCCGACCAAGACAAACAGCTGTATCGTGGAAAGAGAAAATGTAATTTCGGTAAGACTGGTTTTATTATACATCGAATATAAGCATGGGTTGTTAAACGTTTTTCCTTGCCCCACAAAGCATAATACATTGCCCTAAACAAGAAACATCCGAGTGTGAGATCTTAATGGGAAAAACGTATCGTAATCATTTGTTCCAACGAAATACAGATGCACTGGCATAATAATCAATGCGATATCTAAGCACATGTACTATACAACCTAATTGAAGGATCACTTTTTCGCACCTCTGTAATTGTCTGAATTGCGACATAGAACTTTAAATCCTGCTCGCAGGTGCCTATAACAATCCTCTGTAATGCTGTAAAAGTGTGGTGCTTCAGACAGCAAGCGGTCGACACATGTGAGAAAAAGGTCAGAACCCAAAAGTTCATGTGAGGTTTAAGGTGAGCTAATGGTGTCACCTTCCACCAAATTTCCCATTAATTCTTCCCAATGCCGCTGTGGAATGTCACACAATGGGAAGTTCGCCACACCCTCTCTCACCCACATTTCACGCCTTATTTTGACAGCTCTGCGATGCAGGTCAGAACCTCGACGTCCAGTGTTGAAATCACACGATTATCTTATGGGTGTCCGAAGAAAAAGTTTCAAACATATCGCCCCTTTAAACCAACACGAAAGTCTAATGGAAAGGGTATAAAGGGTGACAATGAGACCACCTCTTTCTCTCCGGCGTTGATTCCCTCACATTTCGTAGTCGAAACGACGGTTCGCAGTTCGATAAGCAGCAGGATGACGTTCTTGACATCCTTTGACACTGCTAACGCTTCCCTCCCCCTCCCCCTTCCCGTCCCTAGGCCATTTGTCCTTGGTGGAACCACTAGGTACCTTTTTAAACCATTCGACGGAATCGGAATGCAATTCAAAGCAACAAAGGGTGCTTATTTTCCGCCCTTCTTTCTGTAATCATGTGGGGCACAGGGAAACGCGGAGGAAAATATGCGACATTGACACATACTTGATTAAAACGGCGAAAGTGCCACTAACGCTACCCAGGTCTGCAACATCATCGGTGTCACCCGTTTGTGAAGGATTTTCAAAAAGTACCTGATACAGCTACAATTCGCGACAGAGTCCTAGGCACTTGCTATAGCCCCTACTAGTAGGCATTCGCTATTGGCCTGTGGCGGGTGTTTCCTGTCCACAGATGTCAGCGATGGATTGCCTGTGTAAGAAGTACATTTTTAAAGTGCTCTACGAAAGAGGCCAGATGGCACCGACCGAATTGCTAATCTGGGTGGTCTTATAGGGGTCCCTTGCCATTTTATTCACTTATGTATCAGTCTCGCATCCCCCTCTTCTTCCGGCCCGCTCTCTCCAACCGCCCCACGGCCTATGCCACAGCAGGATGCGAAACAGGAGGCTGAAGAAGCATAATCACATTTTACTGCTTCGGATCACGTTCAAACTCCGTCGAATGATTTTGAGTGGTCCCTAATGCTTTCATGCCATACATCAGAGCGAAAATTCTCGTGACGCTGCACTCCAAAAGGGTGCGATCACGTTTAATGTTGCTGCTCCACGATATCCACAGGGAAAGACTGAGTCGTCCGCGGACTGTCGCCAATGCCTATGGTTGTCGCCATCGGCGCCCTGTTGATCATCGCACGGCGAACTATCCCCTTTTCGACTGCTGCGAATGAATCAGCGCCTCACGGAAAGGGGTAGTAACACTGACGCGCTTTGTTCAAAAAGGTTTCAAATGGCTCTGAGCACTATGGGACTTAACATCTGAGATCATCAGTCCCCTAGACACTGAACTATTGGAACCTTAGTAACTTAAGGACATCACACACATCCAAGCCCGAGGCAGGATTCGAACCTGCGACCGTAGCAGCAGTGCGGTTCCGGACTGAAGCGCCTAGAACCGCTCGGCCACAAAGGCCGGCGACGCGCTTTGTGCCATCGGCTGAGGTGTTTTCTTGTCGATTCTGAGCTGTGGTGTGTACGAAATATTTTCCTGGGTCACCTATAAGAAAATCGCGTGACTTCAATGCTGAGGGTTACGGTTCGGAGCCACATCACAAAAGTGTCAATAGAAGTTGTGAAATGTATGTCAGAGGGCCTGTGACCACCTTCTCATCACATAACATGTCCACGGTAGTAGTGGGAAGAATGGTGGTGAAATTTGGTGCCTATGTGACATAATTAATCCACTTTACAACTCACGTGAACTTCCCAGCTGTGGCATTTTTTCCACCTGTGTCGACATCTTGCTGCTTGAACCGTCGCTGTGCCACGCATAATATCATAGGGCGTCATAAGAGAGGATGGGTACCTTAAGCCAAATTTCAAACTTCTACGTCGCTATGGGAAACAATTACGGGATTTCAAAAAAGTAGTCTTTAAACTTTGTTGAGTTGTGCTTGATGCCAAATTGATGTTCTTTACATGATGCCTTCTTGGTGTTGTGTATACTGAGAAAGGTATTAAAAAGTCATAATTTTCAGAACTTGCCGGTTGGATTAACATTTCCTGCACGAAGCACTTTTCGATCCGTGCTACTTACCGCCATTGCTTGGTATGCGAAACGCACGAACGTATTCCTGAAATATATCGCA
Organism: Schistocerca serialis cubense; assembly: GCF_023864345.2. Classification (NCBI taxonomy): domain Eukaryota; kingdom Metazoa; phylum Arthropoda; class Insecta; order Orthoptera; family Acrididae; genus Schistocerca; species Schistocerca serialis. Next base: position 278,071,345 of record NC_064642.1, on the reverse strand, counting down.
TGGTTTTTTGCAGATCATATTGAGAATTAATGCTACGTGTAAGGAAGGATGTGCAGGTAAAAGGGAATGAGTCAAGTCGAATGCAAACTCAAGCAACGACTCAAGAATACGTCCTCAAATCTGACAGTGCATTTTCCTGCGGCAGACATTTTGCGAGAAATTATTCTTTGCACTCTCCTGTTTCTGTTTAATGACAGTGTAAGACATTTGAATCGAAATTCATCTCAATATATAAGTAGACAAGTGTTAATTTCTTTTTCGAATAGACCTAATGCATTATGTCCTGCATCCTAAAGTGTCTTTCCCTTTTATCTCTTGTATCACATAGTTAATAACTTATTGAAACGATTCAAACAAACCACCACACATTTTGCTTAAGCTTAACTTGAATTCTAAGGTTTTCTTAGTTTAAAAAAGTATTTTAAGCGTTTTCGTGAACAACGCTTTAAATTGTGATAAGCGATTAATTGTCATTTACTTAGAATAATTATTATCTTACAGGTTTAGGTCTGAAACAGACGAAGATTTTTAACGGTGTTCAAACATATGAGCCATAATTGGTACTTTATAGCTCTAAGCGAAATAATGTATACTATGTGATCGAGAGTATCCAGAAAACTATTACTTCTTACATAACTTAAGCGATCTGGCCCAGAGAATATCGCGCTGCTACAATGCTCCTATTCCATTGGATTCTGTTATGTACGTTCTGACGCCAGTCGGCCTCTATCCTGATCTGCAGCAAGTCCTCGAGGGTTTCATCTCTGCCATCTTTTCCTTGGTCTTCCTATTGGTCTGCCTCAGCAGGAAGTAAAATCCATGGGTCTTAAAATCAATCTGCCTTTATCCATATGAGCGAAATAGTCGCTGGCTTCTCATCAGGATTACAATTTTTGGTGTATATCACCCAGACAACTATTAGTGGTCATTAATAAGTGATATGGACGTCTTAGCCTTTATCACAGCTTGATCTCTGTTGGCGACCCTTTCAATGGGATGTCTCGGTGACTGCAAGTTATTCCTCAAGGTCCGAAGGTAGTGATGTTAAAAGCTAGGGTATGGGACGAAGGGCATTTGCTTTCAGAAATGTTAATATACAGGGTGATTATAGTTAAAGTTAAGCTTTCAGACCGCTGTAGAAGTAACACCACTGTTCAGATTGACATCAAACTGCTACAGAATATTTCCGGAGAAGGGGGAAACATATGGCAGAAGAATAATAAATAGTTACAAAATGCTAGAATACATGGCGCTGCAAGCATCATAATTTAATAGTTGTCGACTACAAATGTCAAATGAATCATACAACAATATATAAGGTGAACGTTTGACGTTAAACAAACTGTACTATTCTGTGTGGGTGTACAGTTTTTATTCTGTTAGTTAAGTAAACCCACCCACCATTGCAAAGTCATATCACATCGGAAGCGAAAAATCGGTTTTTAATTGTCCTGAGACGAAAAATCACGTTAAAAGCATCAATCACATCGGTTTTTAATTTCCATGAGTCCAAAAACCGCACGAAGAGCAACAATCGAAATCTAATTGGATCATTAATTTTCGTGTGACTGGCGCAAAATATGTTGAATACGCTGTCCACCGTTTTCCACAACAAGGTGAAATTGAGAACAGCATGTTCTACAACTGACTGAAGTGTTTCTGGGGTCACGTCCAGAAAGTATTGCGCAATGAGCGCCTCATCACAGTTAAGTTTGCAGTCGAAACACTGAACACAACATCTTTCAGATAGCCCCACAGCCAGAAGTAACAAAGATTAAGATTAGATGATCTGGGTAGCGAGGCTGTAGGGAAATGGCGAGTGATAATTCAAGCCTTTCCGAAATGGTGCATCAGCAGCTGCTTATCTGAATTTGCAACGTGCAGAGGTGCGCCATCTTCCATAAAAATGATCCCATCCATACATCCACGCTGTTGGAGAGCTGGAATGACGTGGTTGCACAAAAGACACTGATAGCGCTTACAAGTGACGGTATAGATAACAGGACCGGAAGCACCTGCCTCTTCGAAAAAATATGGCCCTATGATAAATGATGCCGTAAACCCGCACCGCACAGTGACCTTTTCGTGACGAAGTGTTACTGGTTGACTTCCGTGTGGATTTTCCGTTACCCATATTCGACAATTCTGTGTATTGACATATACTGTCAGATGGAAGTGGGCTTCGTTGGTCAACAAAATCTTCCACGGCCAATCATTGTCCAGTTCTAAGCGATCAAGAAATTCTAAAGCAAAGGTCTCTCTTGCTGGGAGGTCAACAGGAAGCAACTCGTGCACATGCGTAATTCTGAATGGATAGCAACGAAGGATGTATCGTGGAATTTTACGCATTGTGCTGACGGGTATGTCCAATGTTCGGACAATTCGTGTACTACACGTTTGTACACCACCACCAGTCTCCCCAGAATTTCTGAGGCCACTGCATCCACTGACGTCGAATCAATTCGTTTCCTCCCACTACCAGGTTGCACACCAAAAGAACCCGTCTTTTCGAATTTCCGAATCATTTTCTCCAGACCCATGGCAGTCATCGGACCAACCCCATTTTTCAAACCCTTCAGTGTGCGGAACTTCTGCAGAGCGACATGTGCACAGTCATCATTCTTGTAACAGAACTTTACAAGCAGTGCACAATCCTGCATTGAGACACTCTTGGGGAACATCGCAGACGCGAAAGGAGGAAAATCCGTGCACTCAGAGTGTGTATACCAACTTCAATGAGTCGTGCGCATGAAAGGTGTTTTAATTTACTATTCCGACATATGCAGCTCCATCTATTGATAAATTTCATACTATTTTTTTTCTACTGCGAAGCGTTTCCCCCCTTCACCGATAAACTCCGTTGCAACTTGACGTCATTATGACCAGTGGGGTTATTTCTAGAGCATTTTGAAAGTTAATTTAGATGGTTCAAATGGCTCTGAGCACTATGGGACTTAACATCTGAGTCCCCTAGCACTTACAACTACTTAAACCTAACCAACCTAAGGACATCACACACAGCGGTCGAGCGGTACCAGACTGAAGCGCCTAGAACAGCTCGGCCACAGTGGCCGGCCTTTATTTATAACCACCCTGTATAAAACCTTGGTCTCACAAAAGGTCCCCTATTACATGTGCAGTCATTATGATACAATCATTGTCTCCGGACGGTTTCTCCACAATACGCAGTACACAACACTGTAAAATAGCTTCATATACTTCCGCACTTGTTGGTTACTTAAGTGCAATGAACGGACTACACTTTAACCATGAAAAACACCCCATAAAGTAACATTGTCTCCTCTGTACTTCACCGTTGGCACTATAGATGAAGGCAATGAACGTTATCTAGGGATTCGCCTAGCCTGAACCCATCCATTTGCTTGTAGCTGGGTACAACAGGATTAATCACTCACGTTTCCAGTCATCCAACGCCCAGTCGCGTTGATCAAGCTTTGGTTGCCATTGACTATATGATAATGTGGCTTACAAAGAGCTCCTCGACTATTGTATGCCATTTTCCAAAATCCCAATGCACAGTCATTGTGCAGACTGTATTGGTGGTAACGCTTTGGAACACACAGGTGATTAGATGATTTCAATGTACTTTGTACAACCTCCCTCGCCAATGCTCGACGATCTGTGTCCTTCAGTACACGAGGTCTGCCTGGTCTTCAGTTGGTGTAGTTGTTCCTTCGTATTACCATTTCACGTAACCAGCAGAGAATTTGGAAACATTATGAGGGTTGAAATACTCTTGTTTGGTTTGCTACTCAGGTGACATCCAGTGTCTAGTTTACATTCGAAGCCTCCTGCGGGTTCAGGGGTTAGAATAGGCCGGAGGTATTCCCGCCCATCGTAAGAGGCGATTAAAAGGAGTCTCAAACGTTTCGTCTTATATGTGGTGGTTTCCTCTTGGGTTTGATCTCCATATTTCCAAATTCTTTCGAAGAGCGAGCCAATTGGGGAAGAGCGCCTTACATGGCGCATTGAGTCCATCGTCCATTGAGACCTTTAGCCAGCTTTCTTGTCATCGCATTGTCATCCCACTCTTTCTCCATCTCTTGGGTGAGAATACATTCCTGGGTGTGATTTCCACCATGCACTGTGGAGCGTTGCTTTTTGCGGAGACGACGACCATGGACTTCCTTGCACCTAATATCCAGCAGGATAGCCAATCAATTGTGGTGGGGCCACCATGTACCCTGTTGGTCGTAACCCTCTGACAATACAGGGATCGCTCTGCTGATACCTGCGCTGTTAACTCCCCACGTAGGCCAAGGGATAGACGCCTATCTCCCTGGGGCATTGGGACTTCCAGAAATGGCCATCGTACAAGGTGGCCCTTGTTGAGGCTGGGTGGCGCCCGTGTAATGGGCCCCTGATCGGAGTGGGTGGCAATCAGGGAGGATGACCCTCAATGAAGCCTGGTACATCATCTCTTGCTGGTTGCCAGCCACCAGCAGTCTGTAAGCGTTCTCAGGCTCAATTCAACGCTGAGAAATACGATCCCAAATCGTTTCCCTCCCTGGCCACACCGTGGGAGGAGCTTAAGGCTCAGGATGGCAGTGACACTTATTTACCCCAGTTCCTAGTTTGTACGAAAGCTGATGGGGAGTCTTTCATGTCAATGAAGCCTCAGTTCTTCGTAGAGCATTTAGAGGACAAGTTTGGGGAGGTGGAGGGCTTGTCCAAAATGCGCTCTGGGTCAGTATTGATGTAAACGGCATCCTCTGCCCAGTCATAAGGTTACTCGCCTGTGACAGGTTGGGGGATGTTTCAGCTGCCACACCCCATAAGAGTTTAAAATATGGTTCAGGGTATTATTTTCTATAGGGACCTTCTTTTGCAGTCTGATGACGAGCTGCGCGTTAATTTAGAGTGTCAAGGTGTTCATTTCGTCCAGCGCTTACACCAAGGTACGAAGGAAATCAGATTGGTACTGGTGGCTTCAACTTGGCCTTCGAGGGTGATACATTACCAGAGAAGGTCAAGGTGATGGTCTACCACTGTGATGTCAAACTCTATATCCCTCCCATGATGCGGTTATTTAAGTGCTGGAAGTTCGAGCATATATGTTCCCACAGTACTTCCAGCCTCACATGTCGAGATTGCAGCGCCCATCATATCCCAATACTCCGTGTGCCCCACCTCCCATCTGTGTCAACTGCAGAGAGCATCATTCAACTTGCTCGCCAGACTGTATTATCTTACAGAGAGAGTGGAAAATCATGGAATACAAGACCCTGGACTGACTGACCTATACTGAGGCAAAGAGGAAATATGAACGACTCCATCCTGTGACAGCCCCATCAGTTCAGCGAATACCAGTCAGCTCATCGAGCTGTACAACTCCACATGCCCCCTTGTGCATGGGGGGCACTGCCCACCCTGTTGCTCCTGTGCCACATACCTCAGGAGCAACACACCCCACCGATCTGGGACGCCAATCCCCACTTCTAAGCTGGAGAAGCGTCCAACTCCTTCGGCTCCTCATGCTCGCGAGGGGTTCCTTGGGTCCCTCCCTTCCCAGATTTCCACAAGTGGAAAGGATGACGCCCAGCAGTGGCATAAGTGCCCTCAAGCAGCTGGTCATAGGGCTTTGCGATCCTCCTCTGAATCAATGAATCCCTTCCAGCCAGTGAAACCCAAGAAGCAGGCAGAATAGTCCAAGAAGAAGACCTCTAAGACAAAGGAACTTGCAGTGGCACCCACCCCACCGCAACCTACAAACTCAGCATCTGAGGGTGAGGTAGAGATTCTGTCGTCTGGTGTGGACCTAGATGTCACCGGACTCTCACACTCAATGGATGTCACTCGCACAGGTACTCAGTTGGTGGGAGCAGGTGAGCCAGCATGTAATCTGCCTTCTCGGTCCCTTAACGCCCTTCTTTGTTTTGTTTTTTTTCGGCCATGGACAGTGTCATCCTCCAATGGAACTGCAGTGGTTTTTTCCACAATCTTGTTGAGCTCCGACCACTTCTCAGCCTTCTCCCTTTCCTCTGAATTGCTTTTCAGGAAACCTGGTTTCTGGTGATGCAAAATCCGCCCTCTGTGGCTATCGGGGTTATTATAAGAACCGGGCAGCTTCTGAGAGGGTATCTGTTGGCGTCTGCATCTACGTCCTTCACTCCCTATACAGCGAGTCTGTCCCTCTACAGACACCTTCAGAGGCTGTCGCTGTTTAGGTGTGGACGCCTCAGGCTTCTACTGTCTGCAGTCTCTATCTCCCGCTGGAAGATGATGTCCTGCAGCATGTCCTGGATGCGCCGATAGCCCAATTGCCACCTGCTTTTCTGTTACTGCTGAAGGGGAGATCAGTGGCAACAGGCTGAGGCAGCATCGTTGAGCGAGTATTAGCACAGCTCGACATTTCTCTTTTAAATAATGGTGCCTTCACACATTTCAGTGTGGTGAATGGCATACTCAGCCATTGACCTTTTGATCTGCTGCCCTAGCCTATTACCATCAGTCCAATGGAGTTTGCATGATTGCTTGTGCAGTAGTGACCACTTTCCGATCTTTCTGTCACTGCCACAGCGTCACTCTTCTGGGCGCCCCGACAGATGGGCTATGAATAAGGCTGACTGTGACTTGTTCACCTCCGTTGCCACTATTGAGCCGCTTTTCTATGATACCATTGATGCAGTGGTTCACTCCGTCACCACTAGCATCGTTACTGCCGTAGAATCTGCCATTCCCTGTTCTTCTGGGTCCTCTCGGCGGAGGACTGTGGCTTAGTGGTCGCCCGAGATCACTGAGGCGATTAAAGAGCACAGGTGGGCGCTCCAGCGTCACAAGTGGCATCCCTCATTGGAACACCTCGTCGACTTTAAACGGCACCATGCGCGACCCCGCCGCCAATGCAAGTAGGAGTGCTGGGAAAGGTATGTCTCCTTGGACTCCGTACTTCTCCATCGCAGGTTTGGGTCGGGATTAGGCGACTCTATGGCTATTGGACCGCCGTCAGTATATCTGCGCTTTCACTGAATGGAGCAGTCTTTACTGACTGCAACACAGTTGCAAACTGCTTAGCGGAGCATTTTGCTCGAAGTTCGGCTTCTGAAAATTACCCACTAACCTTCTGCTCCCTGAAAGAGCAGTTGGAACATTGTAGCCTTTCATTTCACATGTGGTACCCTAAATTGCACAATGCTCCATTCAATGAGTGGGAATTCCAAAGTGCACTAGCTGCTTGCCATGACATGGCTCTCGGGCCAGGTCACATCCACTTTCAGATGCTCAAACACCTCTCAGTGGAGGGTGAGTTCCTGTCGCAGTGGAGGGAAAGCGTCTTAATCCCTGTGGTGAAACCTGGCAAGAACCCACTGGATGTGGAAAGCTACCGCCCCATCAGACTCACAAATCTTTATTGCAAGTTGCTCGAACTAATGGTGAGCTGGAGGTTGAGTTTGCCTACTAGAGTCTCGGGGCCTTCTGGCTCCATTTCAGGGCGGTTTCTGTAAGGGCCGCACTGCCGCCGATAATCTGGTGTGCCTGGAGTCAGTCATCCATACAGCCTTTGCCCGCCCTCATCACCTGGTCGCCATCTTTTTTGACATGCAGAAGGCATACGATACGACATGGCGACATGACATTCTCTCTATGCTTCGCGGTAGTGGTCTTCGGCGTCTGCTACCGATTTTCAACGAAATTTTCTGTTGCTTCGTTCCTTCCGTGTGCAAGTTGCGGCTTCCCATAGTTCCTCCTGAGTTCAGGAGAATGGGGCACCATAAGGATCTGTCTTGAGTATCTGCCCTTTTTGATTGCAATTAATGGGCTTGCTGCGGCGTTGGGAACGTCTGTCTCAGCTACCTTGTATGCTGACGACTTCTGCCTATACTATCGCTCCACTGGCATTGCAGCTGCTGAACGGCAGCTCCAGGGCGCTATGTGGAAGGCGCAGTCTTGGGCTGTAACGCAGAGCTTCCAGTTTTCGGCTGCCAAGACCTGCATTCTGCATTTATGCAGGCCACGCACTTTTCACCCTGAGCCACAGCTTTGTATTGACAGCGAACCTCTTGCTGTGGTGGAGACGATCTGTTTTTGGGATTGGTTTTCGATACCTGGTTGAGTTGGCTGCCTCATATCTGGCAGCTTAAACAAACGTGTAAGTGGCATGTAATGCTCTTCATTGCTTGAGTCACACCAGCTGGGCTGCCGATCGGTCTACCATTCTACGTGTGTACCAGGCATTAATTCAGTCCCCTTTTGATTATGGAAGCCTGGCTTATGGTTCGGCATCCCGTTCTACATGGCGGTTTCTGGACCCCATCCTTCACAAAGGGATCCGACTCGCCACTGGAGCCTTCCAGACAAGCCTTGTCAACAACATACCTGTGGAGGCAGGTGTCCCTCCATTGCGGTTTCGGCGACAACGATTACTGGCCGCTTATGCTGCACACGTTTTTAGCTTGCCTAGGCATCCCAATTATCGTCTCCTGATCCCTCAGACGGTCGTCCATCTTCGAGAACGGCGGCCCTGGTCAGGGTGTACGACTGAGGTTCGCGTCAGAGCTCTTCTCTCTGGGCTTGAGGTTTTCCTTCTTCCACTTCTTGTCCAGGCCCCGCTGCGTATACCCTCGTGGTGTGTGCCCCACATATAACTTCGCCTCGATTTGGCACAGGGCCAGAAGGACTCAGTCCCTCCTGAGGCCCTCCGCCACCGCTTTCTTTCAATCCTTACCGCGTTTCACGGCTCTGACGTTGTATGTACTGACGGTTCAATGGTTGCTGGTCGTGTCGGTTATGCTATTACTCTAGGGGATCATTATGAACAACACTCATTGTCAGCTGGCAGCAGTGTTTTCACTGCCGGGCTGGTCGCCATATCTAGCGCCCTAGAGTATATCCGCTCCTGCTCAAAGTCCTTCGTTATCTGTAGTGACTCCCTGAGCGATTTACGAGCTATCGATCAGTGTTTCCCTTGCTCTCGTCTGGTGATGGCTATCCAGGAGTACCTCCAAACTCTTGCCCGTTGTGACCTCTCTGTGATCTTTGTGTGGAACCTAGGTCATGTAGGCGTCCCGGGAAATGAACGTGTTGACACACTGGCCAAACAGGCTGTCGTTGCACCAGCCTTGGAGATTGGCCTTTTAGAGAGTGAGCTGAAGTCAGTTTTGCGGCAGAAGGTACTTCGCATCTGGGGTGAAGAATAGCGCGCCCTTCCTTCACCCAACAAACTACGGGCCATCAAAGAGACTACCGGCGCGTGGTGCTCCTCCTTGTGGGTCTCTTTCCGGCTGCGCATTGGCCACACCTCGATGTCGCACAGCTATTTATTGCGCCACGAGGACCCACCTTCACGTCGCTGTGGGTCAGCTTTGACTGTGGTCCACATCTTGTTGGACTGCCGCTTTTAACTCCGCTCAGGCAGACGTTTGGCTGCCTGATACACTTCCTGCACTTTTATGAGATGACGCTGCTTTGGCAGATTTAGTTTTGATTTTTATTCGCGCAGGGGTTTTTTATCGCTTGATGTAAGTGTTTTTCCTTTGTGTTGAGCCTGGCCATTGGCCTACGATGTTAGACACGGGTTTTTAGTGCGTTTCTTGGTGGTTGTCTTTTCCTTTTTTAAGGTCGCCCGACCACTGTCACACTCGGTGTGATTTTAATTCCTTTTGTCTGGTCTTTGTCTGTGTCTTTCTTGTCCTGTGTCGTCTCTTGTCATCTCCATTGTTTGTTTTTATTTCTTGTGGGTGTTTCAGGTTCACGGAGAAAGGGACTGATGGCCCTAGTAATCTGGTCCCTTCAATCCCACAAACCAACCAACCGACGTACAAAGCCACTCAGCTCTCCTGACCGACCCATGCCGCTGTTACTACCTCGCTACTGATAACTAATACTCTCCGCCTCCTGTTATGCTGTCAAATCCACTTCTCTTGACAACTAATGGTAAATTCAGTATGAAACACGGGTGTCCAAGTACTTTCATTCGATAAGTGTATATTTGTGGTTACCGTTTCGGTTGGCGCATACTCGATGAAGGCGTCCCTCTATGTATACTCAGCCTCGTTCCATTCTAGTGCGTAATCGTTCCCTCAGGGCTACAAAATACATTGCGAAGTCATGTAAAATTCATGTACAACAAAAGCAGTTTCGTTTAGGCATATATCGCTGCAGTGGGTTGCGATTCATCCTACGCATTCCAATCTTAAATTTTAATTTATTTTTCCTTTTTTTAAGGTTGATGCATGTGTGATTTACTGGTATCCATAGTTTTCTTCTGACACTATTGGAGCAGTTTTCTAGTGAAAACAGTAAGAGGATTTCTTTCTCACATTCAACCACCAAACTTACCATACCTATGTGGCGAGAAATCGCTCGTGGTTATTCCTAGGACGATCTTATCGATGTGTTGTACGAATTATCCAGTATGTAAACAAAAATATAGATTCCTAGCTTGGTACTCTTTCTTAAGATGAACCAAACTAAAGCGGCACGAAAAACTCAAACCGTACTTAGATCAGTACATAAAAGGGAGTAGTTAATTAGCACGAGACATCTCTTCCTACATCCTGGGTTCCGTGAGCGTGACAATCAGATGCCGTGGAGCGTAGCATCTTTGAGGTATACTTTCACGTAGGCAGGAATACCACCGCATTTCAGCAGGTGAATTATTCACCAGCCACAAAAGCCGGCGGTGTCGGCCCTCCTAGGGCTCCGGCTCATGCCACTGATCTCGGCGGCAAGGTCACAAAGGCATGTCGGCGCAGAGGCAAGGCCAAAACAATGAAAAGAAAGGGCCGAGTGCAAAATAAGAGGGAGGTGGGTGGGCGAAGAAAAGCCAACTCCGGCTCACTCTGGTACAAATATAATGGACAAACGCGGGGCACAAATTAAATGGGTCAGATTAACGCGGCGCCGGCAGCAGTGGCGAGTAATTTCTCGTTCCAGGTAATGAACTTTTCATTACGTATTCAAATGGGTTCTGCGCAGGAGCTAACATTTACTTTTTGGGGCGCTGTGTATATTTTGCGGAGTGGTAGACGCGGTTTCCTGCGAAAGGTACGTCGCATTTCTTTTATAAAATGAAAGGAGTTTCTCCTGAATGGAAATTAGAACTCATAAATACTACGCCTGTGGGAGTGTATCACAACAGTAATATGCATTTACTTTCCCTTGGCACATCCAGGCGTTCGGCGTAGGACGGAACGTATTTACGTAATAGTATTCTTGATATTGTTTCCCTCCCTTCCTGGCAACTCTATCGTTAAACAACGTTTTGCCACAAGTTTTCAACATTTCGCAATTTCTTCAAGTTTGAGTATTTCGTTAGCCATCAGAACCACCGTTCTAGACACTATTTACCAACACATGCTGCTTATTTTACTCAGTGTTTCTCCTCGCCTGCGGTTTAAGTCTTCCCAGACGAAGCCATCGAATGGTCTACAATTCTGCGATAAGTCGCCCGACCCGGCCGGGGTGGCCGAGCGGTTCTAGGTGCTCCAGTCTGGAAAAGCGTGACCGCTATGGTCGCAGGTTCGAATACAGGCTCGGGCATGGATGTGTGTGATGTCCTTAGGTTAGTTAGGTTTAAGTAGTTCTAAGTTCTCGGGGACTGATGACCTTAGAAGTTAAGTCCCATAGTGCTCAGAGCCATTTGTACCAAGTCGCCTGAGCTGCTATGACTTTATTTTGCAATAGGCACCCTCAATATCCAGTACGTTGTAGGCGTTACGGAAAGGCATCATGCCACTTAGATCCGAGCTACCAGTTACCATTAACTTATGCAAACATTAATTCAGTCTTATGCGAGCAAAAGGGAACAACAGTGATTTTTCCGAACAAAAGGAAAAACAGTATTATCCTACAGAGATCCCTGAAGCCCCAAAGAAAGTTATGTTGGCATGCGTATTCATATACAGAGATATATAAACATGCAAAATACGGCGCTGCGGTCGGCAACGTCTGTATAAGATACCAAGTGTCTGGCACAGTTGTTACATCGGTTACTGCTGGTGCAATGACACGTTATCAAGATTTAAGTGAGATTGAACGTGGTGTTACAGTCGCCGCACGAGCGATGGGACACAACAACTCCGACGTAGCGATGAGATGGGATTTCCCCGTACGACCATTTCACGAGTGTACCATGAATATCAGGTATCCGGTAAAGCATCAAATTTCCGACATCGCTGCGGCTGGAAAAAATCCTGCAAAAACGAGACCAACGACGTCCAAAGATAATCATTCAATGTGATGTAAGTGCAATCCTTCCGCAAATTGGCGCAGACTTCAGTTCTGGGCCATTGTCAGCCTGTGAACCATTCAACGAAACATAATCGATCTGGGCTTTCGGAGCCAAAGGCCCACTCGTGTACCCCTTATGACCGCATGACACAAAGCTTTACGCCTCGTCTGGGCCCGTCAACACTGACATTGGACTGTTTAAGCTGTAAATATGTTGCCTGGGAGGACGAATCTCGTTTCAAATTGTATGGAGAGGATGGACGTTTACGGGTATGGAGAAAACCTCATGAATCCATGGACGCTGCATGTCAGCAGGAAACGTTTAAAGCTAGTGGAGACTCTGTAATGGAGAGGGGCGTGTGCAGTTGGAATGATATGGGACCCCTGATACGTCTAGATACGACTCCAAGAGGTGACACGCACGTAAGCATCTTTTCGGATCATCTACATCCATTCATGTCCACTGCACATTCCACCGGACTTGGGCAGCTCCAGCAGGACAATGGGACACCGCAGACGTCTAGAATTGCTACAGAGTGGCTCCAGATCACTCTTCTGAGTTTAAACACTTCTGCTGACCACCAAACTCCCCAGACATGAGCATTATTGAGCGTATCTGGGATGCCTTTCAACGTGCTGCTCGGAAGAGATCTCAATGGACAGCCGTGCAAGATTCATGGTTTTAGTTTCTGATATTAGTCGAGTCCATGGCACGTCGTGTTGCGACACTACTGCAGTCGCGGGGGCTCTGTACTACACTCCTGGAAATTGAAATAAGAACACCGTGAATTCATTGTCCCAGGAAAGGGAAACTTTATTGACACATTCCTGGGGTCAGATACATCACATGATCACACTGACAGAACCACAGGCACATAGACACAGGCAACAGAGCATGCACAATGTCGGCACTAGTACAGTGTATATCCACCTTTCGCAGCAATGCAGGCTGCTATTCTCCCATGGAGACGATCGTAGAGATGCTGGATGTAGTCCTGTGGAACGGCTTGCCATGCCATTCCCACCTGGCGCCTCAGTTGGACCAGCGTTCGTGCTGGACGTGCAGACCGCGTGAGACGACGCTTCATCCAGTCCCAAACATGCTCAATGGGGGACAAATCTGGAGATCTTGCTCGCCAGGGTAGTTGACTTACACCTTCTAGAGCACGTTGGGTGGCACGGGATACATGCGGACGTGCATTGTCCTGTTGGAACAGCAAGTTCCCTCGCCGGTCTAGGAATGGTAGAACGATGGGTTCGATGACGGTTTGGATGTACCGTGCACTATTCAGTGTCCCCTCGACGATCACCAGTGGTGTACGGCCAGTGTAGGAGATCGCTCCCCACACCATGATGCCGGGTGTTGGCCCTGTGTGCCTCGGTCGTATGCAGTCCTGATTGTGGCGCTCACCTGCACGGCGCCAAACACGCATACGACCATCATTGGCACCAAGGCAGAAGCGACTCTCATCGCTGAAGACGACACGTTTCCTTTCGTCCCTCCATTCACGCCTGTCGCGACACCACTGGAGGCGGGCTGCACGATGCTGGGGCGTGAGCGGAAGACGGCCTAACGGTGTGCGGGACCGTAGCCCAGCTTCATGGAGACGGTTGCGAATGGTCCTCGCCGATACCCCAGGAGCAACAGTGTCCCTAATTTGCTGGGAAGTGGCGGTGCGGTCCCCTACGGAACTGCGTAGGATCCTACGGTCTTGGCGTGCATCCGTGCGTCGCTGCGGTCCGGTCCCAGGTCGACGGGCACGTGCACCTTCCGCCGACCACTGGCGACAACATCGATGTACTGTGGAGACCTCACGCCCCACGTGTTGAGCAATTCGGCTGTACGTCCACCCGGCCTCCCGCATGCCCACTATACGCCCTCGCTCAAAGTCCGTCAACTGCACATACGGTTCACGTCCACGCTGTCGCGACATGCTACCAGTGTTAAAGACTGCGATGGAGCTCCGTATGCCACGGCAAACTGGCTGACACTGACGGCGGCGGTGCACAAATGCTGTGCAGCTAGCGCCATTCGACGGCCAACACCGCGGTTCCTGGTGTGTCCGCTGTGCCGTGCGTGTGATCATTGCTTGTACAGCCCTCTCGCAGTGTCCGGAGCAAGTATGGTGGGTCTGACACACCGGTTTCAATGTGTTCTTTTTTCCATTTCCAGGAGTGTATATTAGGTAGGTGTATCAATTTCTTTGGCTCTTCACTGTACTAAATACTGCCGTGGGGACAAAATATCTAGGTGCGTATTGTTTTTCCATATCCAACTTACTAATGCTGCCAAAACATGGAAAATGTTTTTAGTTAGTATTATTGCTGCACGTATAAACTATTCGAAACCATTTTCCTTTTAAAGTAGGACAGAGACCTCAATTGAATACAACGTTCCATATTTTGATCACAGTGGGCACTCTTAATGATGTGATACAGATGCCAGATACCTGATGACATGAAATTTCCTCTTGAAACACATTGTTGGGATTCCTTACTCCAACTGGTAAAAATGAAACTCTTGTAGGACAACTTTGCAGTCTGTGTGTTCGTTCGGCTTTTAAAAACCAGTTTCCTCAGGAGTGGCTGACGTATCAAGTTGGTATATGAACTTCTACGTTCTCGTGACAGTGTAAAAAACTGAAACTTCCAAGCCAACGCAGTCAAATTGCAAAATGACAATGCACATACGGGCATTTAAGTAACATATTTTGACATTCCCAAACTCACTCACGTAAGCCTACGTTCTACTTCCCCGACAACCTAGATTCATGAACATATTAAAGTAAGCTTCTCAGTCAGTCTACTCTAAAGATATGGCCATTTTTGTCACGAATTTACACTCACTAACTCACTCATCAAATCCAACAGGATAGTTTCCGTTTAACTAGAATCTTGATATTTTCAAGAAGCAAGGTTTCTCAGTAGAAGAAAGGGAAAAATTTAAAAAGTTGTCAGTCTGTAATTATATCATACGATTTTTATATCCGACTCTCTGTCTGTCTTTCTGTAAGGATCCCCTTTTTTTTGAATGCGTAGACCTGTACCGATATCGATAACACGATATAATCGCCGATGTTCTCGATTCCTGGGCTGGTTGAACTGTTTGTACACATAGTTACGTTTGTACGGAACCCTCTATGTGCGAGTCCTACCGGCATTCTTCTGTATTTTTGTGTTATCTGAAGTCTATTTTACTATGTGGTTGAGTATTGGTGTTAATGTTTAAAGCGTAATAACCGCTACGCCACACGTCAAATATGTAATACAGCACTGGAACACAGACAGAAAGTCTTTTCTGTGTCCATTGTTATAATAACTGTAGTTTTAATTTTCTATGGAAGTTTGAAATTATCTCATATACGTTCATTAAAAAGAGAGCTGTTCTGTCTCGAAACCTAACAAAAAGCTCAGTAGAAAACTAATTATATTCCGAAGTGAACTTCGGATTCATGTATTTATGTCGGAACGTTAAGTGGCCTATAATTCATAAGGGTAACTTTATCTGTGTTGACAAATGGTTATCGATAAGAGTTTCACATTCATTGTCGCACAGAAAAGATATTGCACGAAAAATACCTCTATTCGTAGCCTAGCTCAGGAGAGCATAACACTGACCTGATACTCGAAAGCATTTTAGCCTTTCCGAAAAAATGGATTTTTACTGATAACTGGAAGAGATTTGATCAAAAACAGCTGTTGGTCACTACAAAAATCAAATCATGGAATATTGGGCTGTGTGTAGTACTTTCATATTGTAGGTGGATCCTCGTGTTGCAGGGGATACAATTCAAAGGCCCAAAGAGAATCAGCACTATAGTGAACCCATTCAACCGACAACAAGACTTATGTTAGACCTCAACTGACGAAGAAATTATATCAAAATTTTTTTCACGTGAATTTAAAGCTTTCGCCATAATGACTTTCGAAGGCGTTGATCGCAAAAGTAAATTAACCATGAGAACATTTTCACTAAGCAACGGATTTTTCAAGTGGTGGACTCCAAATTGCACCACAAGGGATGTTATGCGAAGCACGAATAGCATGTGGGAAGAACCATCAGCAAGGTTTTGACGAACCACTTAATATAGCCCGTATGGTTCACGGCACACAAGCAGCAATAGTATGTTTCCCGTCAAAATGAAATTCGGGATTCTGGGAACGAACCTGCGGAATCTATCGGTCTAAAGCACAAACATGACAGATATATAAACGAAGGTGATTACTGAAACGACATTGTACATCTTATGACCGGCACGAGAACTTCAATTTGCTAGCAAATTCCAATGAAACACGTCTCGTTAATGCAGAACGGGGATGAAGGGGGTACAAACGAGCTTTCACAAACCAATGCAACGAAATGGGGCAGATCAACCTCGCTTGTTCTGATGGTCGATCTCTGAACATGTCGACCCCGTCTTATCTATGAGTTCATTCTGCTTGCTGAGCTCTTGGGATGACTTCCAAGAGAATACGCATCATCGATGGCCACTCGTTCCCACATCAGATTGATGGGAGGATTCCGAACGTGCTACCAAGTTGCCAAGTGTTAAACATTTAGTCAGTAAAGCAAAAACTCCTTCGGAAGCAGCTCTGAACTGAAGAATGATCCTGTCGACATCTGATTGTGATATGGTAAGCGATATTCTTCAACAGCGTTCCATGAGCGTAACTTCATTCGCTGAGGTCACTGTAGTTGAGGTGTAGCAACATAAAGCATTGAGCGGTCGACTGACAGCTGTAGCGAATCATTAGTCTTGTACCTATGGCCGTGATAAAAATATACAGCACTGCTGTCCCCAATGCTACAGCTTCCTCTGACCTGAGCACGAGTAGCTCAAATGACGACGGTAAGTTTGCGGCACAGCTTCTAATGCACCGCTTAAATGAAAAGCCCACATGATCGCCTCACACAAGCGATCCCTAGCGTACGAGTAATTTATGTTTGTGTCGATAGAGATTTGTAGTGTCATATTTGCTTAGTAACATTACAATTTATCTATGCAGCACGCTTTAGGTCAACCTGAAACAGCTGATAGTGAGTCCACAGTCGATTATGTTGAGATAAGCAACCAATGCTCAAAAACGCATATTCATTTTCTTGGGCACACACAGCGTAAGAGAGTAAAAACAACGTAGCACACAGTAATTGTTCAAAACGATGATCGCCAGTCGCAATGCTCGTGTTTCAACGGCGCGTGCTGTTCTACTGCACTCTTGCAAATATTCCGGGTGTCTGCAGCGGGTGACGAACAGTGTACAACCCTTACTGCCAAACAGACTTACAGTGCACAATCCAACTCAAAGCACCTGTGATTGTGGCGACCGCATGCGCGACCAACTGAAGTTGGTATAAACACGCCGGGAACAGGGCTCTTCCTCCTTTCGCGTCTGCGACGTTCGCCATGGCTGTCTCAATGCAGTATGGCGCTATGCTTGTAAAGCTATATTACAAGAATGATGACTGTGCACACGTCGCACTGTAGAAGTTCCGCACACTGAAGGGTTTGAAAAAAGGCGTTGCTCTGATGACTGCCATGGGCCTGGAGAAAATGATTCGAAAATTCGAAAAGACGGGTTCTTTTCGTGTGCAAAATGGTAGGGGGAGGAAACGAATTCGAAAAGACGGTTTCTTTTCGTGTGCAAAATGGTAGGGGGAGGAAACGAATTCGAAAAGACCGGTTCTTTTTGTGTGCAACCTGGTAGAGGGAGGAAACGAATTGATTAAACTTGAATGGAAGCAGTGGCCACAGCAATGCAGGAGGAGAAGAGTGGTGGTGCGCAAACGTGTGGTGCACGGAGAATACCCTGAACATTCGACATAGCCGTGAGCACGTTGCGTAAAATCCTACGAAACATCCTTCGTTGCTATCCATTCAGAATTACCCATGTTCACGACCTCCTTCCTGTTCATCTGACCGCAAGAGGATCTTTGCTTTAGAATTTCTTACTCGCATGTAAATGGTCAATGATTGGCCGTGGAAGATTTTGTGCACAGACGAAGCCCACTTCTATCGAACAGGATATGTGAATACACAGAATTCTCGAATAAGGACTATGGAAAATCCACACGCAAATCAACTAGTACCACTTCATCCAGAAAAGGTCACTGTATGGCGCGGGTTTACGGCATCATTTATCATAGGGCCGATTATTTCGGAGAGACAGTAGCTTCCGGTTCTGTTACCTGAATGTCCTTCTCCTTAACCCGGTAGGCACAAAAAAGAATAGATGAAGGGGGCTTCATAAGCATGGAACTGAGGGGAGAGATGGAATTCCAAAACAGGAGAAAATAGTGCTGAATCCATAAAACTGGAAACTAGAGCAATGGAAAAATGTCGTTTGGGGGGATAAGTCTTGTTTCACACTATTTCCAACTTCTGGCGAGTTTTTGTCCCCAGAGTGAAGCATGGCGTCTTTCATTGTTGATTTGGGCAGCATCATCGTGGTATTCCATGAGTCCCATAGGATTATGAGACCATTTTGGCTGATCAGGTCCATAGCGAGGTACAATGTCGTACTCCAGTAATTACGCTGTGTTTCGACAGGGAGCCTATTCACGCAGCTCGCGTCGTTCAGGAGTGGTTTTGTGCGCACGAGGCTATGTTAGTGAGCATTAGTGATCTACTTTGGGGACATGTGCGCGTGATCGCTATCCACCAGCATCATCGTTACCGGAAACTGCCACTGTTCTGCTGGATAATTGGTATAATATTAGCTTGACAACCATGTATTTATATGGATATATTTATCTATTCCAGGACGAGTGGAATATGTGTTGAAGGCCAACAGTTTTCTTACGCCACGTTAGACGCGGTGATGTGCTGTGTATGTGTTGTTTCCACATATTTGTCCACTCACTGGGCAAGTGGTGATGATCTGCCATAGTCAGTACCGCAAATCAGCTTCGCTGGTCGTATAATGTGGCTCATCGACCCAAAAGCGCTTCTTCTACTTCCCCGTGTATCGCTTGTAGCTATCTATGAAACCTTCTGAGATGATTCTCGCATTAGTTCTTGTCATCCGCTGTTTGTTAGTAATAGTAGAGCAATGAAACCATCTTGACAAGTCATTCATTATTCTTGGTGCCAACAACGATCTCCGGTGCCTGACGACTGATTCATCAGCTCTACAAATTTTAGGCAGATTATTTAATTAAATTATTATTATCAGGTCGTTGGGTATAAGTACTATCCGACATGAGGAGTTTGGCAGGGAAGGTGAATTCCTGGTAGGCCACATCAAGTCAATCAGGAGTCAAATTACCCAAAGTCAAAAACAGAACTTCATGCTGATTTGACGTTTGTTGCTATGTCACCACAGTCGTGTTGTTATTTTAACTACCAGCAGTGTACTGCAATGATTCTCCTCTCCGTAACCCTACCCTACCAAAAAAAAAAAAAAAAAAAAAAAAGAATGTTGTACCTGCAACAACAGGAATGTGTGCCTTCCAGGCAATAGCAATTCAGTGTAGTATTGCTGAACCATTGGTCCACTAGAAAAAATTCCTATTCTAATTTACTTTCTTCATGGGTTTATTCTGACACAGAACACGTCTTTGGTATTGCAGCTATATTGTCCCTTGTACATACATCATCATCATCAACAACATTTCCCTGGGCCTTAGTCCCACTCCATCGCGGGGTCGACCTTTCTACTAGGGATTTGGCAATGTTAGTGTTGGAGTGTGGCCGGAAGACCTTCCTGTCGCCACCCAGTAACCCTAGGACGGAAATATTGTACAATATCTGTCTCTGTCTAGCGTGAGCCATGAAATAGAGCAAACGTTTTCTAATGTGGGAGAGTCGTGTAAATGATGCGGGACGTGGGGACCAGCCCAGTATTTACTTAGTCGGATGTGGAAAACCGCCTAAAAACTACTTCCAGGCTAGCCAGCACACTGGCTCTCGTCGGTAATACGCCGAGCGAATTCCATCTGGGACCGGCGCGCCTATCCGACTCCAGAAAGCTGCGCATTAGCGCTCGCGGCTAACCTACCGGGTTGCTGTCCCCCGTACATACGTTTTGGATTTTTACGTGAAGTCATACGAATCCCGTTCAGAGGTGTTATAACTGTTTGTTTAGTGGAAAACAATGAGAGTTCTGAAAAACCCACACTCAAGTGGCACACCTATGGCACTATCTATTAGCAGTTCTGTCTGATGCTAGCAGACAAAGCCACAGTGTACCCAAAAGTCGAACGCACAACACACACACATGTCTTAGTAGCTAACATTAATTCACCATATAATGAAAATTTGAAGCGTCTGAAAGCTGTGGCCGAAATAAACTAAAACGAATTGTGATTGGTAAAAATAAACTGGCAGTTCCTTTTCAAATGTTATCTGTCCCCGTCATGGTACAAAAACCCGAAAGTACTTTGGACATTATAAGGAACAAACGCTCTGATCATAATGGTTTTATGGAAATACGGTTTATGATGAACAAGTTAAAGCATGTTAATTCAACTTATCGAGAGCTTAAATGTTATCGGTAAGGTAGGACAATAATCTGAGTCTTGACAGTGTTTAACGCTGCCAACCATGAGGCTCAAGCTCTCGCTATTTCTGGTTATCTGTCTACTGAGTGGGTAGAATATCTGTTATTTAGAGACTACTGAAAATTAAAGTGTGCAAGTGTTTAATTTTTGAGATGGTATAAAGAAATTAATGACTGTGTCGGCCCAAGTACAGTTTTTTCATTTTTTTTATTTATGTCCTGTGAATGGTTTGCCGTGACCTGCCACGGATTGCCCACTAGTGCCAATGCCTTTATCTCAGAGAAACACTTGTACCCTATGACCTCAATTATCTGTTGGATGTTTTCTAACCTCGGTCTCCATTTCAGTAGCCTCTACAGCATCCTAAGGTACCTTGGAGTTTATTAACGCACGTCATATCATTCCGTGCCCTCTTCTAAATGGTTCTAATATGGCACTTATCCTATTAGTTTATCACATTTTCAACGTAATTCTGTACAACCTGATCGCATCGCTCCTATTCTCTTCTTTTACGATTTCCTCAAATCCATGATAAACTACCATACAATACTGTGCTCCAAACGTACATTCTCAAAACCTCCTTCCATAGAGTGATCCCTACGAAACCAGCAGGCATTTTTGGAAAGAAACAACCTGTTTAACTATGCTGGTGTACTTTTCGAGTCCTCCTTGCTCATACGTCAGTTATTTTTCTCTATCGTAGCTAAATTCCGTAACGTGCGCTTCGTGATAGAAATTTTTATATTAAGCTTATCACTAATTGCATTTCTGCTATTTCTCTTCAACTTTTTTTCTGTTTACTCTCTCAATACTCTGAACTCTTTCGACTGTCCATTCCATTCAAGAGGTC
The DNA here is from genome assembly GCF_023864345.2 of Schistocerca serialis cubense. Taxonomy (NCBI): domain Eukaryota; kingdom Metazoa; phylum Arthropoda; class Insecta; order Orthoptera; family Acrididae; genus Schistocerca; species Schistocerca serialis. The sequence goes on along the minus strand of NC_064642.1, from coordinate 278,049,803 downwards.
TTCTCACTAATCTCATTTCTGCTATTTCTCTTCATCTTTTTTTCTGTTTACTCTCTCAACACTCTGAACTCTTTCGACTGTTCATTCCATTCAAGAGGTCTTGAAATTATTCTTCTCCTCAACTGAAGACAGCAATGTATCCCTTGAACCATATCAATGGTATTTTTACGTTGTACCCACAATCAGTCTGAATCCAAAACAGAGTCGCAATGAAATACACACTTCTTTCAACCACCATCTTAATGAAAAGTAGGACTTCTGTACAGAGGGTACTGCTACCTACACAAACATTGAATATTCCCTTTGTAAAGAGGCCTCTACTGTTGTCAGGATAGCGTTGCGCGGAACGTGGAATACAGTGGTAAAGATATCAGATACCTAAAATGTAAGGAAACGTTAGTCTCAGTTTACACATTTACCAACAGTAAAGCGCGGTCTTCCCCAAATTGCTGGCAGCGCGGCGAGGAAGCGGAGCACTCGCCATCCAGTATTTGCCACGTGAGCACCACCCAGTTTCGACGCAGCAGTGGTAGCTCACGCAGCAGCTGTTATAGTCTGGGACACGAGTCTTTGGTATTGATAGCTCGGTAGCGTCTTTCCGTTGCCCAGCGACCGCAGGCAGGCAGCCAATGACGGCCTGACTTTGAGCGGGTAGCAAGGGCCACGTTGCCGCTCTGAAACCCGGTCGCGCGAGCTTATGAAACTTACCAGTGTCTCGCGTGCAGGCGGTGCGGTCGTTCGTCGTTTGTCTGAAGTTGAATTCGCAGTTTATTTCGTTTTTGTTGTTTTTAGTGTTTCTTTGTTTATGTTTCGTTGTAAACAATGTCTAGTGCGGCGGGTAGTACCAGCCCAACACATGAAGCGAAACGGAGGAAGAAAAGTGTGCTACACAAATGGTTCGAATGGCTCTGAGCACTATGGGACTCAACTGCTGAGGTCATTTGTCCCCTAGAACTTAGAACTAGTTAAACCTAACTAACCTAAGGACAACACAAACATCCATGCCCGAGGCAGGATTCGAACCTGCGACCGTAGCGGCCTTGCGGTTCCAGACTGCAGCGCCTTTAACCGCACGGCCACTTCGGCCGGCGTGTGCTACACACCCAGGCCCGTGAATTCGTGTGCTCTGTGAGGGATTACTTTGAGAAAGGAAAGGACAAAGGTGGGCCCTTAATTCCTGTTGTTCAGGTTGTGAAGAGAACTGCGGCAGCATTGAAAATAAATAAGAACACTGTTGTAAAGATAGGGAAAGAACAGTATAGTGTAGATTGTGACGAGAGTGGCACAACAAAGCTGCACACACCAGGAAAGAAGCGACCGAGAAATAAGCAGGTGACAGCTTTGGACGATTTTCAGAAAGACGCTATTCGTCGTCATATATACAGCTATTATAAGAGAAGGGAACATCCCACTCTATCTAAATTACTGGTGTCGCTTCAGAAAGACGATATTTTTAAAGGGAGCAAATTTTCATTGCGTACAGTGATGAAAGACAGAGGCTTCAGCTATTCACTGTTTAACGGACGCAAAATATTAATGGAAAGGACAGATGTAGTTGGTTGAAATGGTTCAAATGGCTCTGAGCACTATGGGACTTAACAGCTGCGGTCATCAGTCCCCTAGAACTTAGAACTACTTAAACCTAACTAACCTAAGGACATCACACACATCCATGCCCGAGGCAGGATTCGAACCTGTGACCGTAGCAGTCGCGCGGTTCCGCAGATGTAGTTGCATGGCGGTGGAGATTTCTGCGCAGGATCATGGGTGTGGAATTCGAAAGTATAGTGTGGTTAGATGAAACTTGGGTCAATGCCAGCCATTATTTACGTAGAGGCTGGAATGATGGAACGCCCGAGGGGACAATGGCAGTGCCTGTTGGCAAAGGAGGGCGTATTATTGTCTTACATGCAGGAACATCGAAAGGTTTTGTGCCAGACTGCTTGAAAATGTTTCGGTCAAAAAAGACGGGAGATTACCATGAAGAAATGAACAGTGTAGTATTTCAAGAATGGTTCGAGACATCGCTTATGACGAATCTGACAAGTCCATCAGTGATTGTTATGGACAATGCGCCTTATCATTCCGTTGTTCACGATAAGGCACCAACCTTGGCAACAAAAAAAGACGATACCATTCAGTGGTTGAAACAGCGAAAAGTAGATTTCAGAGAAGATTTAAGGAAGGCAGAACTGCTCGAAATTGTGGCACAAAAGAAACCCCAATTTCCAACATATGTAATTGACGAGATTGCTAAAGGCACGGGCATGAAATCGTTCGGCTTCCTCCGTACCACTGTCACTTCGATGCAATTGAAGGAGTGTGGGCGCAGATAAAAAATTACATTGTTGCAAACAATAAAAAATTCACGTTCTCTGAAGTGGAAACTCTCCTTCCAGCAGCTATCAATAAAGTGACAAGCGAGACGTGGGCTAAAATTGTAAACAGCACTGCAAGTGCCATCAGAGAGGCGGCCAAAACCGAAGGGGTTGTGGAAGAATGCATCGAAAATTTAACTATACATCTGGGAGAGAGCAGTGATAGTTCGAGTAGTGCTGAGGAAGACAATGTCAAATCAGATTCTGACAGTGATGTGAGTGGTGTTTTTCCATTACAGTAACTACAACGTATTCAGGAATGTAAGGAGGGAGTTTGCTATCGATCTACAACCAGATCATCATATTGTGAGTACTTTCTTCAGATTATAACTCTTAATACACTGACCAATTATTCTGTGGCTTGTAGTAGAACAAATTAATAATGCTAATACTTAACAATGGAAACCAAAACTGCTACTGTTCAGCAACTTGCGAAAATAGTTTTCATTTCAGTTGTGAAGTTTAACAAATAACTTTATTACGTTTCAGCATCTTAGATACTTGTACTAAATAGCTCGTATCAGTTTTAGAGTTAATATATTTCAAGCATCAACTTTAAATAAATTCACGCGTACCAATACGACTTGTATTTTGTCTCGCTTTTATTTCTGCTGCTAGAGAATGCGTGTAGCAGACGGGGCGCAGCGTGCTGTGAGCCACGTTCGGCAACAGCGCCGTCTGCCCGCCGGAACTGTCAGTACCAATCACTCGTCTCACGGACTATAAATGGAACACACAGCAGCTGCTATGTCGTGGAAGGTCGTTGACACAGTAGCACGCAAGCACAGCCGTCGCAGCGTGGTGGCCTGCAGCTCTGTTCGCCGGAATACCGGAACACTCTCATTGATGTCGTTCATGGGCCCCAGAAAAAAAATCAGCAGCTCTATACAAAGTAGCCGTAATATTGTACAGATACGCCACGTCCTGTCGGAGAGAGACCGACTCCCGATGCTGGCATGCTGGCGACTGCTCGTAGCTGCTATTCGGGGGACAGAAATTACTGAGCTCCACAAGAAGGATGGGGGTTGACCAGCTCGCCAGGGACCACCAGTGAGGCTTACAGAGGCTTCTTGTAAGGCACCAAAGACATCCTATCAGCAACGACGAGGATGAGATAGCAGCAGCTCTCAGCAGCAGAATCCATCAGATCTACTTAGCGATGGTATCGTATACTGATGTAATCTCAGTAGGGTAGGGGTGGTACGTCACGGATTCCGCCTCGATACTAGTTAGCTGCAACACAGATCTACAGCTGAGACTAAACTGTGAATTCAGGGTGTATACATCTGTTAGGGTACGTCAAATAGGTATCCATTTGTGGGAACGACCGAATATGTCCTGGTTTCCGAAGCTCGTCAGTGATCCTACTCTCGTTAGGGTGTAGCAACTTCACCTATCAGAGGTTCTTTACTGCTCTGCCAGTAAAAATAGTTACGGTAGCCTTCACCTGTATTTTGTTGGCACATTTCGCTAATCCTATTAAGACGATAACCCTCTTCGAAATTACAGCAATTCATTAAAATGATTGCTTGGCCGCTTAGCCCATCCTTGGTGTAGCTAAGGCTTCCGTGTTTGCTGTTACTCCACCAGTGTTTCACTCTCGCTGGCATTCTGTCTGACTGTTGGCACAAACTGCTCGCCTCTCGCGTTTCATGGATAGAATAGTTTTTAGTTTCCACCCAGAATATTATTCTGGCTCGTGACACAGTATAAACAAACATTACCAGCATAACAGATTTCGACAACTTTCTAGAAATCGCAAACACGAAATGACAAATAATGGCTCGCGTCTGATTTTGAACAGGTGCCCTGTAGCACGTCAACCAGATATGCTGTTACACCAGACTGCAAGCAGCCCAACGTACAGCAACATATTTTCACCCTAAATTTCATCTTCACTCTTGAACCTCCTTCTACTTCCATCATAATTTCACTGATGCATAAACGGAGCACTACGGCGAAACATTGCATCCCTTTGCCTTTTCCTTTCCTTTTTTTTATCAGACTTGTGACTGGTTTGATGCGGTAAACCACGAATTCCTACCCTGGGCTAATCTCACTTCTGTAAACCCTCGTCACCAGTTTCGTAAAGGCCACGTCGCTACTGTTGTGGAGGCCGACTTGCCACTGTTGTTACGGTAGGCCGAGTTTGTGAGTTCGTGAAACGGCTTCTGGTGCAGTAACCGTAAGACAGTTTCTGCCTGCCAATATTTCACAGCTATATCCCAAGGCATAGGACAATGAAGGTTCTACAACACTAGTACAAATTAGTAACAAAGTCACACAATTGAGTTAAAGGATTTACTTATCTCTGTGACTGTCCGAACAACGAAGACTGCAACACTGCTTGTAATATAACACAAAAAAGACCGTCAATGGCTAAATGCAAACAATAGCAAATAAACAATTCTGGAATAGCAAATAAACTTAACAGTGTAGCAAATGCAATTTACAACTGTCTGTTCTCTTGTACGAGTTCACTAAACGACGTTCCCTAAGTCAGCCCTCGACGATGATCTGTAACTAAGTGGGCCAGAGCTGCTCTTCCGTCTTCCGAGTAGACTTCTGTCCGTTTTCGTCCGGTCATTGGTGGATTTTAATCAGCCGGCAATTGGCTGAGGCGAAGTCGATATGTTCATCCTCAGCGCCACCGGTGGCGCCGGTGGAACTCGCGCAAGTGGTGAAACTCTGTGGTACTGCACAACCTTGCATCTTTGCACCTCTGGTGGTTTTGTTCTGGCTGTGTCTTGTTCGGACGACACAACACTCTTCATCTCAAAGGAGGACACAACATACGTTTCCAATTATTTTCTGGTTGTATTCCAATCTCTGGCTGCCTGTATATCTTTTGCCCTCCACAGTTTCCTCTAGTACCATGAAAGTCATCCCCTGATGCCTTAACGGATGTCCTATCAACGTCCCTTCTTTTTGTCCGTGAGTTCCACAAATTCCTTTCCTCGCCGACTGCCCTGAGAACCTCCTAATTTCTTATCTTACCAGTCAACCTAACTTTCAACATTCATGTGTAGCACCACATCTCAAATAAATTGATTCTCTTCATTCCCTATTTTCTCACCGTCCTTGTTTCACTACCACACAGCCCTGTGCTCCAGACGTACATTTCCAGAATTTTCTTCCTCAAATTCAGGCCTTTGTTCGTTACTGGTAGATTTATCATAGCCAGGAATTCCATTTTGCCAGTGCTAGTCTGCTTAACATGTGCTCCTTGCACCGTTCGTCATTGGTTATTTTTCTACCTAGGTTGGAGAGTTCCTTAACTCTGTCTACATCGTGATCACCAGTTTTGATGTTAAGCTTCTCACAGTTCTCATTTCTGTTACTTCTTATTATTTTCGTCTTTCTTCGATTTACTCCATTCCATATTCTGTACTCATTACAATTCTACACATCTTTTAATTCTTCTTCACTTTCACTGAGGGTAGCAATGTCATCAGCGAATATTATAACAGATATTCTTTCACCATTAATTTTAAGTCCAGTTCTAAACCTTTCTTTTATTACCGTCAGTGTTTCATCTATGTGTAGATTTAACAGTAGGGGCGAAAGACTGCATATCTGTCATACATCTTTTTCATTCAAGTACTTCGTTCTCGGTGTTTTAGTCCTATTGTTTTCTCTTAATACTTGTGTGTATTGTATAGTACTCGACTTTTTGTGCAGCTCATAGTATTTTACACAGAATTTAGAACGTTTCACACATTCCACATTGTCCAGTGCCTTTCCTTGGCGGTTAACTCTTATGAACGTGTCTTGATTTTTCTTTCATTTTCCTTCCATTTTCAACTGTAACTTCAGAGTTGCCTCGCTGGTGCCTTTATCTTTGCTAAGGCCATACCGATCGTTATCCAACACATCCTCAACTTTCTTTTCCATTGTTCTGTATAGAATTCTTCACAGAAACGGGGATGCATGAGCTGTTAAGCTGATTGCGCCATAATTCTCGAACTTGTCGGCTCTTGCAATTTTCAGAATTGAATGGATGACTTTTTCTTTGAAAGCCTAGTGGTATCAGTTCTTTTAAATTATGATTTTAATACTGGATGCCTTTATTTCTATATCGACTCCTCTTTCTTCATCTATCACTTCATCAGACAAGCCTTCCCTCTCGTACTTGCCTTCAATGTACGCTTTCCGTCTATCCGGCCTCTCCAGCGGAATTCCCGTCACACTATTAACGTTACCACCTTTGCTTTTAATGTCACCGAAGGTTGTTTGGCTTTTCTATTGCTGTGTCAATGCGGTTCCTATTTATTTCTTCCTATATATCCTGAATTTCCTGAATTACCCTGAACATTATTGTACCTCCTTCTTCCATCGATCAACTGAAGTATATCTTATGTTACCTATAGTTTCTGTACTCTCACCTTCTTTTTATTTATGGTATTGTTTCCAGTTTCTGTGCTTGCTCTTTTCAGAGGTGCTCATTACTCTTCAACTAAACTGTATAGTGAGCTAATCCTTATTTCAGTTATCTAAGCCGTAGGGATCATAAAGTGTATCTCTTCATACCTTTACATTTCCGTATCCCTCTTCTTTGCGCACTGATTCTTCCTGAGCAGTCTCTTAGGCTTCAGCCTACTCTCCACCACTAGTAAACTGTTGTCTGAGTCTATATCTGCTCTTAAGCTTGCGTTACTCTCCAGTATGTGATTTCGGAATCCCTGCCTGACCTTTATGTAATCTAACTGAAATCTTACCGTAACTCCCGTCCCTTCCACGTATATCTTAAACATTTGTGGTTCTCCAACACTGTATTCGCTATTACCAGCTGAAATTTATTGCACAACTGAATCAGTCGTCCTTATCTCTTAGTCCAAATACAAAGTCCATATTCTCCCCTAACTCTTTCTTCTACCCCTTCCCCTACAACCGATTTTCAATCCCCCACGACGATTAGCTCTTCATCTCCCTTCTGCCTGTTCCATATCCTTATATACCTTCTCGATCTCTTCATTTTTAGTTTGTGACGTCGGCGTGTATATCTTAACTATCGTTGTCGGTGCAGGTTTGAAGTCGATTCTGATGAGAGCAACCCTGTCAGTGAACTGTTTACAGTTACTCACTGTCCGTCCTACCTCCCTATTAAAAACGAATTCCATACTCTCCGCCCTACCTACCTATTCATAACGAATCCTAGTCCACATATACCATTTTCTGTTGCTGTCGACGTTACCCTAGAATTACCTGACCAGAAAGACTTATCTGCTTTCCATTTTATTTTTACGACACCACTACACCTAGATTGAGCGTCAACGTATTCCATTTCATATTTTCTTGCTTTCCTGACTTGTTCAAACTCCTCATATTTCAGGTCCAGTCTCGTAGAACGTTCTCGTTTCGTTGATTATTCAGTTTTTTTTCCCCATGGTCACCTTCCCCTTGACGGTCACTCCCGGAGACACGAATGGGCGACAAAGCCAAACCTCTTGCCAAGGGGGAGATCATCGCGACACTTTTTCAGTGACAGTACACATGTCCTGTGGACACATACTCGTATTATGTCTCTTTAATGGAGCTGTTTTCAATACATCCTCATGCCCTTTGCTGATTATTCCGCTTTCAGAGACAGTTTCCCACCCCAAGAGCTAGAAAGTGCTGTGAAGCTGTTTCCGCTCCTCTGCCCTAAATTACAGGGCCCCTGACTGAATGAGTGTGACTTATGATGCCGGAAGTCTTCGGCCCCCTTTGTCGATGATATCCATTCAAAAAGCAAGCAGAGGAGGGTACCGACCCGAGACCCAGGACATTTTTATACATGCCTTTTCATTCGAGTGTTTTGTTCTTAGTCTTCCATTCTTATTTTTTACTCTTGTATTTTAGAGCATATATTACATTAATTTTTTTTCTATAGCTAACTCCTATTTTTCTCAGAATTTCGTACGCCTTCTATCATTTTTCTTTCAGGTACGCTTTTTCCAGTTCGTCATAACCTATGATCATGTCATGTTCTTACAATATCCTGCCTTGCATTGTCAGCCGCATGTTAAAACTGCCTTTCTCTTGCTTATACCTTTCTGAAAGTCAACCTGATCGTCACCTAACAGGTCCTCAGTTTTCTTTCCCATTGCCCCGTATATTCTTCTTCTTGGCAAGTTGGTGTGTTAGTTGTAATGCTGACTACATGTTGGATCTCACACTAATCTGGCCTTTGTGTCTTCGTGATGGAGCTTTTTATGTTTGTTCATAGAAGTCTGATGCTATGTCTCCAGCCTTATAGATTCTACAGTCAAACGTAATAGTTGGTGCTTGTCAGAATGTGATTAGAAATTCCGGAGGCCTGTTATATAGCCCTTGTGCTTATTTTGGAGTAAGCCTTTTAAGGCTTTATTAAACTCTGATTGCAATACTGGTCCCCCTAAGTTCCTGCAGCGTCTCCAGTTCGTTTCTTGTCTCATTACATGACTGTCATCCAAGTCGTAGAGGTCATCGCAATACACTTTGCACTAATGGGCTCTTTCCTCTCCGTTTAACGCTGAAGTTCTCATGGCACCCTCAATATTAACGTTAACTTTGAATTACCTTTTCTATATGCCCAGTCAGCTCTTCTAAAGACCATTTCTATTAATTCATACTTTTCCTAAAGTAATTTTGACTCGGCTTCCCTGCACATCATGTTTATGTAATCACTAAGTGAATTATTTTGCTGTATTACCTTTTCTCAACGCTTCCGTACTTCCAATTTTCGTCAAGCAATTGAAATATCCAATGCTTTATACAACGCTCCTTAGCAGTTTACCTTCGTATGAAGTCCCGCATGTGCTCAATTGGAGACAGATCAAATGATCGAGCAGGCCAAGGCAACATCTTGACAGTCTGTAGAGCATGTTGCGTCACAAAAGTGATGTGTGGGCGAACGATGTTCCGTTGGAAAACGGGCCCTAGAAATCGGTTCGTGAATTGCAGCGCAACAGATTGAATCACCAGACTGACGTTCAGTGTTGCTGTCAGGATGTGTGGAGTCACTAAGAGAATGCTCCAGCTGCCATAAGAAATCGCACCTCAGATCATAACTCCAGCTATACGTTCAGTGTGTCTTGCACGCAGACGGGTTGGTTGCTGGCCCTTAACTGGTTTCTTTGTCAACAACACACGGCCGTGGATGGCACCGAAGCAGAGCCAGCTTTCATCAGAAACACAACAGATTAGCAGCCTGTCCTCCAATGAGCTCTCACTTGACACCACTGAAATCACAAATGGCAGTGATTCTGGCTCGGAGGCGTGCAGTATAGAAGTTTGTTGTGTCCCTGTAAAGCTGACTGTTGCTCAAGTTGTTGCTACTGATGCAACGCTATGCACCAGAGTCCTACGCTGAACACGATGGTCTGTCCGTCCGGGGCCCGGCATTCTTGCGACCTGTATTCTCGTGACCACTGCTTTCAGCAGTCTTGTACAGTGGCCTCATTGCTGACAAGTCTTTCTGCAGTATCGGAGATGGAACTTCTAGCTTCTCGTACCCCTAATACGTGACCTCATTCAAATTCAGTGAGATGTTGATCATGGCGACTTTGTTCCCTTAAAGGCACTTAACCCACTACGTCCAGTCTCACTGATAACTAACGCTCACGACTGTTACAGATCTAATTTTAAGCAAACCTGATGACCATCCTCATAGTGGCGCTAGTAGTTTTACTATTATACGACTCACGAGAAATTCAAACAGATATCAACTCCCAGATGTAGAAACACGCCTACCAACTGTCGCTTACTCATTTATGTCGCACAACTCATTCTTAGTGCTGCGACTCTTTTTCTGCCAGTGCATTTCTGCAATTAACAGCATACGCAACTTCGGTTACTTCCCGCCGTCAGGATCCGATAATGTGGGCATCAACAAGGGCAACGCTACGCAAGAACGATCTTGGACTATGTTTACATATGAAATATGTGCATGAACTTAAATTTATGAATGTGGTGTTTGTTTGGTTGTAGACTGGCTCAAAGGTGTGAGGCTCACAGATATGGGATTTTGGAAGAAGCTTTGTATATTACAAATTATGAGCATGATTTTCATTTTGGAGACTACATGTGAGGACACTATAGGCGTTGGTATTATGATTATGATGATGATGATGAAGATGATGATGATCAATGTCTCACATGAAGAAAGGCTCCTGGCTCCAGAATGGTATTAAGACGAAAGAGGTACGGAATGAATTCACAAAGGAAAATGCTGATTAAATTTGAACAAAGTATAAAGATTCTATTGAGCTTTTCTACGTAGAGAAAGAAAATCAGCTTGAATTACTTAGGCGTTAATGAGATACGTAAAATAAGCCGCGACTGGTAAAAGGCCATATTTGCCGCCTAATGGTAAATGGGCATGAGCCTTTCCCTATTCAACCATATCCAGTGCAGTCCATAAAAAGGAAGCAAATAGATGAGGATGTATGACAAATGTTGGCTAATAACATGGAGCAGTAGAACTGCTATCAGTTCACACAGCCGGTCTATGTGGCGTCAGATGGTGTTCACTCTTTCTGGAGCACCATCGAGGAATCAGTTGCCTGGGAGCACTACGTTCTCGTCGTTGCACATGTGGACAGATTGGCTGTCTACCAGACCCTGTTGTGGTGACCCAGCATGGATGAGGATTACTCGCACCGGCGTAGTGTATTGTTTTGTGGGTGCAGGATACATGACAGTCGTGCTGCGGAAGCCGCTGGTGGTGCTACTAGCCTCTGGTTCTTGCTGCTGCCGCTGCTGTGACGGCAGCGGATCTTGGCGACTGCACGGTGGCGGTTGTAACAAATACTGTGAAGATGTTTGTGGAGAGACTGCGAAGTGCCCTGTCCATTGGCCGCTGTCTGCATTGGCTCACCATGAGAGGTATCCATACCTACAACAAATCATAGCGGGCGCATGCCGAACGTCATGGACCAGACTGTACCACCAGCACGAAAATGCTTGCTGCTGTGGTGCGATGTGTGTAACATCAGTGACAGCTGAGGCGATACCACGGTTCCAGGCCCTCTAAGATCTCAGCTAGGCCCTTGGACTTCGGAGTTGTGCGTCTGTAAATGCACAAACAACAGATAAGAGTGATATCTCACGATGATACAGAAATGACTTTAACTTTCAGTTCCCAATTAGTTATCTAAGTTTCTGATTCTTCGATGCTTCAAGGATTGGTTGGGACAACTTTAATATCAGTTGCGTTTGGAACGTCTGGGACTGCCGTTTTTGCTTAAGGGAGAAGCCCAGGTTATTTCTTTTCAACGATGTAAAGTAGTACCTTCCTCATCCATCTCCAAATTCAGCTTCTACTCGCTGTTCAATTTTCCTTCGTTCATTATATCTTAGTTACACGGAATAATACGAAAGTATAATTGATGTTAGAAACTAGCACTCACAAACGCCGTAATAGACAGACAGATAGGACTTTTTCGTTCATACTTTTCATTTATGTTTAACCACTGAAGGTTCATCATACTTACACACTAATATTCTTGGGGTTATAGAGAAATTTTTCCAAGGCAAGAGAATAATGTGGAAATTACCAGTTTAGAACTTCGTTAAAGATCTGAAATCAAATACTTGCGTGATTAATTGCAGCAGCTGGTCAGAAAGTTGAACAAATAAATTTTAACAAAAGATGTTTTTAATCGTATTCCTTCATAGTTAGATTGGCAATGAAAATTAATAATCCGAAATACAAATTAAAAACTCAGAACAACTGAGTGAAACATATACAACAATAAAACAGGCCTTTTATGTACTAAAACATTTGCCTTAGAAAACGCCATTGAATTTTTACGTCGTCTTTATTTGCGTCCCTGTTTTCTTATCGGATGATATTAATAGAAGTTATTATGATATCTATATTTTTGTCATCAGGTATAACTAAGGTTGAACAATTCATTCCAGTAGATATAATTTTTGCATTGTTTATGTAAAGTGTAACTCAGGACAAGCCTTACGCTAGATGGACGTCGGAAACTTCCCTAAACGACGGCTAGAAATGTGTATAAACGGGCTAGTACTGAGCCAAAGACAATCCACATCTCGATTGCTAATTGGGTGCATAGTAAGTATGTAGTTTCGTTAACGAGAAACAAGGTTGATGTCGTAATTCGGATATTACAAACGATAAAAGTTGCTTGCGAACTCCAGGAAATTTTACATATTATCCGTTATAACTTGTCGAAAGCCTCACTTTGGTACTTTTCTTTGTATTTGGAGTGACTTAGCTGCCTCACCCAGTATCAGCGACGCAGCGACGAGTGGAGCAGCACTATAGCTGCAAGATGGGCAGCAAATGGGGAAATCCACTGACATAAGCGACTTTTACTGAAGGCAAACGTTATTGACACGGAGCCTTGGAACGAGCATCTAGGAACCAGCGGAACTGGCCTTCTGCTGGCGTGGGACTGTCGTCAGCCACTATGAAAACTGCTTCAAGGACGGTGAAACCACATTCAGGTGACAGGGAGTTGGCTTTCCCACTCATCATCACAGAACGTGGATGCTGGTGTCTCGCCCGCTCTGTTCAGCAAGGTAGGCGGCGATCTGTGCCGTTTATGACCACAGAGTACAACGCTGATGCAAGCACGTTTCGGAACACCACAAACTGCAGGACGTGGCGTTTCGTAACACATTATACATGTGTATCCGATGTTGACCCAACGACATCGTCATTTAATACTGCATCGTACATAGGATGATCGTGATTGGACCGTCGATGACGGAAATGTGCTGACTTGTTGCATGCATTGTGTTTCCTGGTAAGCAGGCCAAGAATCTTACGCGGACATGCTTTCAGGCGAACGGCCGCTGGGCTCCCATATGACATATGATAACGATCGCAAGCACTGTGACAGCTGCAGACTATGCGAGCATTGTTGCAGACCACTTGTACCCGTGTCCCTTTTTCTCTGTCTTCCCATCTTTCTGTGGGGTAGCTTTCCATTTCACAAAGCCAAGAAAATGATGATAGGAAATTGACGGTGATTTTGGCCTGTTCTTAACCCTGTCACTGCTGTTGACGAGTTTACTCGCATGCTGCCTGCAGCCCCCTAGGTGCTGATAACGTGTTTAGTCGCGGTCGTCAGTTTTCTCCGGAGTGCAGTTTACAAGCTAAGTCGCACCCGTTTTCCGGCCCCTGAAAGTTGATAGCGAATATAAGAGTAGACACTCCGCTACCTGAGCGCCGATGACGTACGTCGCAGAGCTGACTTTCCACCCCATGATTCATTAGCCTTTCGCAGTCCTGGCCGCTACCTTGTCGTCCGATTCTTTTTCTGTTGTGAGCCTAAGTTCCGCCCTGCAGTGCACTGTTCATCAGAATTCACATCAGTGTTCTTCGCGTACTGTATATTACAAAGAAAATGGCAAGACGTCGTAGGTGCACTGAGATCCTTACGCGGAATGACAGTGAGGATGAACTACTTGATTTTGACGAAAGTGATAGACCTCCCACAGAATCATAAAGCTGTAGTCGTAAACAGCCCACGTCAGCAGCGGTGTCATTTCAATCATATTTTCAACAAGAGATGTTAGTTGTTCTGAATTGAAGAATCAGAAAGTGATAATGAAACGCCTACGAAGAAATCACATGTTAGCGACATATTTGACTAGAAATAAACTGATTATCGGCCAGTTAATAATGCTTTTGATGATTCTCGGGACGGATGTGTCAAATAGGGAATGAGCCAAGAGTTCTGTCAGTTTTAGGGAATGGGCCAAGAATTGTGTCACCTTTCACGTAATTCTTTACAGAAGAGCTGGTGACATATATAGCTGAAGAAACGAACCGTTTTTATTTTGTCACCAGGGATTCACTCCAGACTCAGTGCATTCTCGAACATCAAAGTGGAAAGATACTGAAGAAATGTATTGTTTCATAGCTGTTTGCCTTCTGATGCCTCGTGTGAAGAAACTGAAAATTAGCAAATACTTTACCTGAGATATTCTAAATAGTTCAATTTTTAGTGAACTTATGTCAAGAGACCGCTTTTTGTTACTTATGCGAATGCTGCATTTCAGTTATGGGACTTAACTGCTAAGGTCATCAGTCCCTAAGCTTACACACTACTTAACCTAAATTGTCCTAAGGACAAACACACACACCCATGCCCGAGGGCTGACTCGAACCTCCGCCGGGACCAGCCGCACAGTTCATGACTGCAGCGCCTTGAGACCGCTCGGCTAATCCCGCGCGGCCTAGGCTACGACTTAATAACATCATTACCATGCGAAACAATCGTTACATCGCTTTAGGAGAATCTGTGGCAACTACAAAACATCCTACTGATTCTGAAGGAATATTCTTCCAAGAAAATAATTTACTAATGAACGGCGGTAGCAATATTTTACTTGCAGGTGACACCAGGAGACCGAATGAAAGAATACTGGTGTTTGCCAGCGTAAACGGAAAAGTGTGTATACCAACTAAGAATCATTCCTCGTCGATGGAACGTTCAGGAGTTCGAAAAAGCAGTTTGGACAGTTGTTTATTCTCCACGCTGACCTTAATCGTCCTTAGGAGGAAATAAAAACCATTCCAGTTGCTTACGCTTGGCTGCCAAATAAAAAATGAGGAACATATGAACGTTTTTTAAACGCTATTGAAAATAACGTGCCTGGATCGAGACCTGCATCCCTAATGAGGGACTTCGAAATTGCTATCGTTCAAGCAGCTAACAGTTTGTTTCCAGGTACAGAGGTTACTGGTTGCAGTTATCATTTTAATCAGTGCTTGTGGAAACAAGTTCGGTGTTGTGACATCATTCCATTCTATAAGGAAAACGAGGAAATACGTTGTCACCTAAGGATGTGTTCTGTTCCAGCGCATATTCCCCTGGAAATGTTAGATGATAGTTGGTTGCGTACTCAGGAGTGCACTCCCGAAAATCAAAAACTTCAGAACTTTTGTGACTATTTAGTGGACCGGTGGATCAATAACGAACTCATGCCAAGAGATATGTGGAAGACGCCATCGCATTAATAACGCCTCAGAAGGATGGAAACGAAGAATAAATATGTTAACACTAAAAGTCTACCCGAGTGCATAGTCGTTAGAAAAAAATCTTTGAAGAATGATTCAAATGGCTCTGAACACTATGGGACTTTACTGCAGTGGTCATCAGTCCCCTAGACCTTTGAACTACTTAAACCTAACCAACATAAGTACATCACATATATCCATGCCCGAGGCAGGATTCGAACCTGCGACCGTAGCGGTCGCGCGGCACCGGACTGTAGCACATAGAACCGCTCGGCCACTCCGGCCGGCAATCTTTGAGAAGATGCAGAGTACCACGAATACCAGACTGACCAAACTAATTTTAAATTTTGAAGGAAAAAAAAAGAAAAAATTCAGCAATGAAGACTGACGAAACAACTGACGCGACTTTAAAAAGTATTAGCGTAATCAAATTTGAAAACTATAGTGTCTAAATCTGTAGCAATATACAAGTTTTGAATGCCATAGCTTCATTGCCTTTCGAGATCTGAATTTTTATTATGATTTTAATCGTATTCTTGAAAACCAAATATTGGTACTCAAATCACAATTTTCACATGCTTGGGTTTGTAGGTACATTCACAAGGCATAGTTCAACAGTTCTGTGCATTCATTTTGTGACAAATATTAACCATTTGTTTTCAGTGTTTTTTTTTTTTTCACTTTATGCACGAAGTTTTCTTTAATCATTGATACATAAATGTGACGACAGAACAAACAAATTACATTTTCTCTAACATTAATCAAAGAAGGCTACTTACTGGAAAAAATTGATTCAGGTCGGTTAATACTTACGAAAAAAAAGTTGGCACTCAGGTTAGAAACGCAAAATTATGGTAAAACAGATGTTAATATTTTAACAAAAAATAAATGTTGCTAGAGACGAGAAGACGAGGTACTGGCAGAAGTAAAGCTGTGAGGACGGGGCGTGAGTCGTGCTTCTTCTCTTGAACTGCGACTATAAGATTTTCGCGCGCAACCTTGCTGCTCGCCTACGGTCTTCAATTTCTGATAGACTTCTCACAGATCAAACTTGCCTCGGCGGTAGGAGTAACGTACATACGGCGCTCGGTGACTACCGAGATATCATCGCATTAGCAGCGGCATGCCGACTGCGTGGGGCACTAGTCGCTATCGCCATGCGTTCGACACAGTGCATCATATCTTTTTGCACGCAGTGGTGGGTAGATTGGGAATCCCACAGGCCTTCATTCTAGTGATCATGCGACTGTTACATGGCGTGCGCTCAAAGGTGTCGGTGAATGGGCGGGGCACTGACTACATTGTTATTTCCAGATCAGTTCGTCAAGGTTCCCCCTTTCGATATTTGCAATGGCTTTGGCACCCTGTCTATATGGTCTCCGAAGACGGTTGGAGGGAGTGCCGTTGCCATAACTGACCTTCCATTGCCGCGCTTATGCTGACGATGTGATGCTGGTGGCAAGGACAGGCGACGAAGTACGTACGGCGCTGGTATGGATACAGCGATACGGGATGGCGGTAGGAAGCGTGCTTAATCTACAGAAGTCACGCTGCATGAATGTCGGTCGAGGATTACAACCGGGGGATGAAGGCCCGCTCATGTTAGTTAAGACCATAAAAAAAATGTGTGTGAAGTCTTATGGGACTCAACTGCTAAGGTCATCAATCCCTAAGCTTACAAATTATATAACCTAAATTATCCTAAGGACAAACACACACAACCATGCCCGAGGGAGGACTCGAACCTCCCCCGGGACCAGTCGTTCAGTCCATGACTGCAGCGCCTACGACCGCTCGGCTAATCCCGCACGGCAGTTAAGACCATAATATGTCTCGGTGTTACGTTTCACACGGATGTGCAGCGGACAGCAGCGGATAACTACCGACGTATATAGAAGCTGATGCGGACAATGGTGCTGTTACAGAAATTAAGAGCGTTGGATATGATTCAGAGGGTGACCTATGTTAACCTATACCTAGCACCGAGACTCACTCACGTAGCGCATGTCCTGCCTTTAAAGGGCACGATGGCATCACGGATCCGAGCAACTTTCGGAACCTACGTGAGTGTGGGACACCTGTTTGAGATCCAATATACAACGCTTACGCTACCACCTGGAGAGGGCGGACTTGGTCTAGTGAACGTATATGAAAAGGCACGGGCGTTATTCGTCAGTACGATTTTACGACAGTGGCGCGGTCAATTTCGCAATATCTCGGTGTGTTGGCCGATGTACTAGCGCCCACTTCATTGCTGCCCCAGTCAATGTGGGACATATTTCTCCGAAGATGTCACATTTCAAGTCTTTTTTTTTTTGGAGCTTAGCTATGTCAGAGAATCCTTCCCTACAACGCGACTACCGACGACGCGAGGTGTATACCAACTCTTACTGCGCCGGTGCCCCAGGAATACCCTGGAAAAGAAGTACCCAGACAACAACTGGCGACAGATATGGCGCGTTATACGGAACATTTACCTCCCAACGTCGGTACGCTCAACGTGGTATGTGGTGGTAAATAGGAAGTTCGCAACGAATCAACGGCGGCAAGCGATTCATTTGGCAGACACTCCACTACGTTTACGCTGCGCAACAGTGCACACTGATGAACATCGTTTAGCATGTAGTGGGACGGCTCCAGTGTGGCACTTGGCACAACAGATATTGGCGTTCCTATTACGCACCGCCCCTCACACAATTTCATCAGACACACTTTTTTCCCCAGGAATCTTATTTTCCGGTCCAAAATCCAATGCAATGACATGGGTACGGGGAATGGTGGTGGGCTACGTCTCTAACGAATCGGAAAAGGACAAAATGGATATTTGGCATTTTCTCCTGGATGGACACACGAAGCTGCAACAGCATAAGAAATATGTGCAAGACTTTGCTAATTACTTGCAACTTACATTTACCGATCCGCCGACCAGATGGGGTGTGACGGGTGAGAGATGAGATAGACGAAGAAGCCGAGATAGACATCGATCACACTTACGGACCCTTAGTTAATTTCGAGAAGACGACCCAATCTTACACCAACGTCTGGAGAACGAGTCGATAGATGGCTCTCTTGCTCTATCGAACTTCGGGTCGTGAGGAGGTGTCGCCCCAGACACGAATTTCATTTCATTGCTACAGGAGCATGTTTCTTTTGTATTTGTATTATCCGCAATGTCTTCATGCCTTTCAGTTGGACATTTTCAGTTTTATTCATTTCCTTAATTACTTAATTTTCTAATTAGCCACTATTTGTCAACATTTGGACAGTGTAGACACTATTTATGCGGTAGTACAACAACATGTATGTCAGCAAAGGTTGTAAGTCTAACATTGAAAAAAAAAAATTAAAATAAAAATAAAAAACCTAAGAAACAATAAAAAATAAAAATAAAAAACATAAAAAAATTTGTAGCGTTGAAGTCTCAGTCTGAGCTTCAAACCACCTTTACCCCATTCTTTCCTACTAAAAAAAAAAATGGTAGACCACTTGCCCGCGAAAGGCAAAGGTCTCAAGTTCGAGTCTCGGTCCGGCACACTGATTTATTCTGCCAGGATGTTTAATAAATGTTGATACAAGACGCATACCAATTAAAAGTCACCGGCACCATAACGTTTCCCTTTCCTGTTTATACGAGGTGCAGTGGTAGGAATATCGGTTTGTAAGCCAAAGTCTGTTTCCTTTGACCTCGCTGGCTTTAGTGAACGGGAGTTAAGTATTTTCAATATGTACATAGTCAACATGCAAAGTAATTGATGTCCAACGACTGGGTAGCAATTGCTTCGCTTCATATTTCCTGGATATCTTGCAACTAGTTTTTCCCAGTTTGAGTCGATGCTACGCTCGGAGTAAAGATGGTTCTGTTTGAGGTGATGCAAATCATAAATTATCTTTGGCGTCTTTCGATGTGCCATAGCCCCTGACAAAGTCAGTCTCGGAAACATTTCTTAAACGTACTTTTAATTCGAATACAGCCCAGCTGCTTTGGCATCTAAGAATAAACACTTCAAAGATGTAAAATAGTGGTTGTTTTCCAAAAATTGAAGTTTTGGGGAGTAGTCACCCCTTATAAAGGAGAGTAGCGGTTCTTAAAGAAATGAAAATTAACTTGATGGTCGGGTTAGGAACTCCGAAGCCGTCAGACACATTACCATCTACGCATCAGTGCCGGACGCCTAGTCTACATGTTTATTGTATGCGATGGTGTCTTGATATTCTTAGTACTCTGTTAATGTGCATCAAAACGTTGAAAACGACGATTAAATTCAATTTGCTACAACATTACAAGAGACTTTTATGCAAAAGATTACGGAGACTTGCAAGACGAGCCGGCCGCTGTGGCCGAGTGGTTCTATGCGCTTCGGTGCCGGAACCGCGATGTTGCTACGGTTGCAGGTTCGAATCTTGCCTTGGGCATGGATGTGTGTGATGTCCTTAGGTTAGTTAGATTTAAGTAGTTCTACGTCTAGGGGACTGATGACCTCAGATGCTAAGTCCCAAAGTGCTCAGAGCCATTTGAATCATTTGGAAGACGAACAGCGAGGGGTGATGCGCAGGAATCTAAGAAACTAACTCCACTTTTAAGCATTATGACTAAAGACAGTATTCGTCATCTGGAAGCAGATAAGCAAATGTCTCAATAATTTTCCCAACATTTTCACTATCAAAATACGTTTCCGTTTTGAGAAGCAACACTGAACAAATCTAAAGTTGGATCAAGTTACCATACTGCTTTTCAGGTTGCGAAGGTTGATTTTCGGGTTATGTTGATAGTATGGAAACTCTGATACAGCCGGAGCTTATGCACCTACTGTGTAATTTTTACGTGATTAGTTTCATAGCAAAATTAGTCTTGTAGACTTCTGTTTACCAAGGTAAAGCTTCGTGACTTCACAAGTCTGTAGCTACGATTTTTAGAGTCACGTGTACATGCTGCTTTTTTACGCAATGAAGAGATCGAAATCCATCACATTAGCCTATTTGCAGACTTCAACTTAAGAGCATACTCGAAAAGTGGAACCAGACATCAATCCTTTAGTGTAAAGCGAAATAAATAATAATTGTTGCCATTCTGTGTTTTATGTTTAGCGTTTAAATAAAACTGTAATGAAGTGTAAAATTGTCAATTTAAATTTCTTCCTAAAACTACAGTCATCATAAAGCTGACACATTCGCAAGATTATCACTTAATTGCCACCCCACCTCCAATCCCTCCCCCATTCTTTTCATCATCAAGATATAAAAAGGAGATATTTAATTTCATTGTCAGTTCTCATGTATCCAACAGTCTTATACATTGGATTCGGATTTGGGAGGACGAGGGTTCAAATCAGCGTCCAACCATCCTGATTTAGATTTTCTGTGATTTCCCTAAATGGTTCCATTGAAAGGGCACGCCCGACTTCCTTCCCCATTCTTCCCTAATCTAATGGGACCGATGACCTCGCTGTTTCATCCCCTCCCTCAAATCAAGCAACCAACCAACAGCAGTCTTAAAAATAAATTTGCCACGAAATGCGTTAATGAGCCACCTTGAAGCTATACATGGTTTCTCACTGCTGTGGTGTGAGCGCGAGCTAGCTCGCACGAGCAGCTGCGTTGAACAGCTAGACTTCTTAGCGTGCCTGTACCCGTGAAAAGCTGGTTAGGCTGTACAAGAGTCCCACGCTCCGTGCAAGTTACACTCCGTGCAAGAGTTCCAACCCCTCAGCGAAATCCATGAAAACTGCGGCCAGTGAAATTTGCCTCAAACAGAAATCTATGAAATCTGCACCCAATATGTGTTTCCCCTACATGGTCCGACTGTGCACAGTAGCCGCCTGTCTGCCTTAATACCGTTCTATCTGTCGTAAAGTTGACTTCATACGACTCGCGTATTTTGTGACAATAGTTCCGATATGGAAATTTGAACGATCATTCGCGGTAAGCCACGTTTCCACTCTGAAGGTTGCTCTTACGTAGTGAAGAGAACGAAAGAAGACTGGACTGTGACGTGGTGCTGTTCAGGACAGAAAGGAAACCAGGAAATGACTGTCGAGGGATCACTGCACAACGCTTTTATCAGTCGAGGATCAATGTGGTTCTCCGAGTGACACTCGGTTGGAAGTATGAAAGACTTTGAACGATGTGTAGAAAGGGGCACGAGAGGAAGAGACTTCTATTTCCAAAATACGTTCAGAGGAGCTGTGTTTCCTGCATAATCGAGAATAAGATTTTGTGACTGAAATGCCAGAGCAGCAAGCAATGAAGCGTATTTTGTACTACCAGCTGGCAAAATCACAGGAAATAAGCGAGATACTCTAATAAAAGAAGAAACTGACCTCAGAGCAGTGTTACTTGCGTGAATGATGGCAGCAGTTTTCTGTTAAGCGATGAAAAATCAGGAGAAAGGAAAATAGCTTTTAGGGGAAGAGCACAGAGAGACGCTCTAAGAAGTAAACAAGACTTTTTATGGTATGTTCAAGTGCTGTAGTAAATAGTTTTCGCAAATATACACCATTCACCCAGATGGGGTTGGGAGTATAAATGATGAGACAATCGTTACTGCCAAGCAAATGAAAAGACACACACATCCGGCTTTATGTGGAAAATATTCCAGAACGGAAACCTGCAAATGAGACTGAAGATTAGAGATTTCTGCGATAGATATTGTACTACCGGTGCATGAATGTTATTTCCACATGAAAAAGTCTCTCTGGAGAAAAGCACATGACCTAGAACGTACTCATGAATGCAACGAAAATGAAGAAGAGAGACATCAAAGTCGCATGTGGGGTGCGCTGTCGTTTCTACGGTCTGAAAGTGTTATAACTGGCTCGACATACAATCAGAGGCATCAGATGCCCCCACCCCGCTTTCCGAATTTTTGGACGAATTTGTAGATAGATGGTTGGAAAATGAAACAAACCCTTCGGAGATGCTACAAGCGACGCCATCCAAAGACCAACACCGTAGTGGTTTACATCACAAAATTAATAACATGCTTGCTACACCAAATCCTAAAATCAGTGACGTAATTAGACGAATGTAAAGGGAAGTAGAAAATGGTGAAGGCGCGTTAATGTGGGTAGAACTCAGTATGGAAGGTAAACGAAAGAAGAACAAACTTCAAAGACTTTTATTTTGTCCCCCCCCCCCCCCCCCCACCCTCCCGGGCCACCCACCACCCAGATTACCAAGAACACAAAAGCATAAAAATCACATAGCAAACAGATTTTTATGCATGGAACCCAATATTTAAAACCAATTGAAAACTAATATTTTAACTAATTATTGAGTAAGCACAACAAGTAACAGATATCATTAATGACAGGTGACTAGTACATAGCTTACAACTTCTTCTTTCGTTGCCAGATGCAAATCTTGAAAATGCCTCAACAATATTAGTATCTTTAGCTAGCTCATTTTTTATGGAGTAACTGCTAAATTAGACAGTCGAGTTTGACTCATAGTGGACCCAAGAAAATTTTTAATTTATCCAACTTTTGAAAAAAAAAATGTATATTCCTGCATAACGCTATCGAAACACACGAAGTTAAGAAAAATATTAGCACCAAAATAAAGTTGAGAATAGTCTCGAAAAAAAACCATCTTAGTCGTGAAATTTGTGCACGGATACTGTCTTCAGGAATCTCGTGCCGGCCTGGGTGACCGAGTGGTTCTAGGTGCTACAATCTGGAACCACGCGACCGCTACGGTCGCAGGTTCGAATCTTGCCTCGGGCGTGGATGTGTGTGATGTCTTTAGGTTAGTTAGGTTTAAGTAGTTCTAAGTTCTAGGGGTCTGATGACCTTAGAAGTAAAGTCCCATAGTGCTCAGAGCCATTTGAATCAGAAATCTCGTGATAACTGTCAAATGATTTTTGTAAAATAGTGGGAAGTTTCGTTACTGAAATTTTAATCATATCACTATGATCTGAAACAGCATTTGATATACGTTCCATGGCTTTGCAATGTGTATCGATTTCTTGTTCAAAGTTGTCTATGCAATTGTAACATTGACGTTGTAAGTGGCAGGATGTGTCAAAGAATGTAACAAATAGACGTGCCTCAGGACCTCCTATATTTCAGCAGCTGGCATATTGATCTGAAAGTAAGGGCAACGGGATTATCCAAGTTAAAAAATGTCTCACCATTGAAACATTTGTAATGCAGAACTTCCTACGTTTTTTGGAATAATAAGTGCATCCTAATATGTACACCATATCTCCTTTTAGTTTTGATCACAGTTTCAATAGCGCGATGTCAGTGATCCTGACCTTTGTCCTTCCGGAAAATGAGTTACAAACGCTTTGTTTCGTAACTACATTGCAGTAAAAGGGAAAAATACGCGATGACATTCAAAGGCAACTGAAAATCGCAACGGTCTCATGAAAATGAAAAGGTAAGAGCCTTACATAATTTATTGTTATCGTAAACGACAAAATTTATTACTGCTCGCTCTCTCACAAACTAATTACGCAACGTACTTTAATAACTCCGAGCACACAATAGCGTGTTACTGTGTTTGGAAACGACGTCACATGCAGTGGATGCAGGGAAGCAAAGTATAAAATTTCCATTGGAAGGAGAAACTTCTGAGAATATGATGATATCAACGTTCGCTTGAAGGTTTTTGAGACTTGATGCAATACAAGTTGTCCGGTTATTAACAGAGTAAATTCACAGGTTGTCCCAAGCCTTTCTGACATCGCGATCACTGCTTCCAGAGTAGATTTTATTACTTTCGTAATACTAAATTGTTAAATATATGTGAAGGTTAATGCTGGTCACTTCTAAATTTCACAAATATTATATTTGCTTACTAAGACTATTACTTGCCTTATGAATACGATGAAATAGAGAATCATCAACCTTTGTTAATGAATACATCTTTCGTCTGGAAACTGATTTAGCGTATTCTCGCTCCAGAAAATCCTTCTCAGTCTCATATAGATTGTAGTCTGAGACATTAACTTCAAAGAACGAGTCTAGAGTAAAGGACGAATAGTACACCACAAAGCCTTCTCTTGTTTGTAAAAACCACATCCAAAACTAAGGAGGTGATTGGCGAGATAGTAATCGGAGTCATTACTTTGTTAGGATCTGAATAGCAGAGAATCCCATCGTGGGTATATAGCGCAATAAGTTGCTTGTAATTGATTCTTCTCCCTCACAGTATATTAAGGTAATCGATAGGGGAGAAGTAACCTATAGTAGAATTGATATCGTAAGATTAGATGATATTCCTCAGTCTGATAATGGTATATCAGCAAAAATATTTCGCGTAATGATTGTAGAGATTTAAAAAGCATCCAAGAGGATGTGTGAGATTCTTTTAAGCATCCTTTCTTAAAGTTAACATGTCCATTTAGGAAACAGGCTCTTGACGATAGCATTGATACATTTACAGCAGAGAAGAAGATCAGTGACCAGAATACTGACATAGAATCAATAGCTAGAGAGGTTTAATAAAATATAAGGACAGTTAGGGAAATGGGCTTTGTCATGGCATCGTGTACCAGACGTGTATATGGCGAGCAGGGTTGTAAGGTCGGCCGGTGTGGCCGAGCGTTTCTAGGCCCTTCAGTCTGGAACTGCGCCACGGCTACGGTCGCAGGTTCGAATCCTGCCTCCGGCATGGATGTGTGTCATGTCCTTAGGTTAGTTATGTTTAAGTAGTTCTAAGTTCTAGGGGAGTGATGACCACAGATGTTAAGTCCCATAGTGCTCAAAGCCAGTTGAACCATTTTTGAAGGTTGTAAGGGACAGGAAACGCAGGCCAGGCTTTACAACTCGTGCTAGAAGGTTCTTACGAGACTGAATAGAGCTTCCGCGTAGATGCAAACGAATTCAACATCTAGTCAGGAGAACCTGATGAAAACCAGACTGATCATGAAAACAATGTGGGAATTGCCCAATTAATTGGAAACTACAACTCTGACACCTATGTGACTAAAACGCCCAATAGGTTCTCGTTTTATGTAAATTAGTAAATTGACCTTTCAAGCACCAAAAGAAAATATGACAGACGAAATCCGAAATACGGTGCCTACAGTAGAAAGCCATAGAGATTCAGTCAAGAATGACTTCCGAAATTACTGACTGAGCTAGTCTACACGGAATAAAAAGTATTCTAAATTATTGGGTAATAAAATTTGCAACACCATGAGGTGGCCAGCACAGACGTCAAATTGGCATGACGAGAACAACACGTTCAGACATGTAGAGGATCGGAATTTTAGGAGAGCCGCACAAAGCAGGTAAATGTAACGCACAAGGCATCTGAATGTTGATTCTTCGTGACATAATCGAGTTATGATTCGTATAAGAAAAGGAAAGATATACTAGCATGCGCCGGAAATCGGCATCCATCACCACCGTGACCTATGGTGTTAGCAGTTTATCGTTTCACTGTATTATTACTCGCAATCCTGAGGGTTCCACTACAATCATGATAATATGAAATCTGTTATATCAGGATAACCACATTCAATATTTCAACAGTTCCCGCCCAACTAGAATGCGAGAAGAACCCGCGCTTACAATCATGGTCCCTACGCCAACACTGGTCACAAGAGGGGCACGTCATCGTCTTTTCAGGCGAAGGCTCCTAGGAAAACGAAATTTGGCAGATTGCATATGTCATCGTCATGGGATCGCTGCCCATTGTGTGACGTGATGCGTGGGGTCATTGGGTTGTTATCATCATTACCTCTTCTTTTAATAGCTGACTATTTGGACAACAGGCGTTGTATTACTGGTATGTTAAGGCTAGTGGCTGCGTACCACCTTCGCGATCTGCGTGACTTTACCTTTCGTGAAATAACGCTAGACTGCGTGTTATCCATGGCCTCCTGATCTAGAGTGTTGTCCTGGCCAGCACGTTTCCCATGTCTCTCACTCTCTGACAACATACGGAAATTTATCGCCAGGAGACAGACGTACGACTACTCTCCAACCAGTACAACTGATGAACTCTGAATAGAGTTGAAGCAACATGCAATGACGCATCCATAGCTACATCGGAGCCCAGGTCGTATCGGTGCCCTGTCGCGTTACAGCCACGAATTGAAAAGTGTGTAAGACAGGAATGCAGCATTTCACCGCTACTATTCAATTTTTATATCGAAAAAGCAATGATGAATATAAAAGAACGGTGCAAGAATGGAATTAGACTTCAAGGTGAAATGATATCAATTACAATATTCGATGGTGACATTGTATTTCTCAGTGACAGTGAATAAGCGTTACAGTATCCGCCGAATAGAATGAAGAGTCTAATGAATAAAAAATATGAACTGAGCGTAAATCGAAGAATGTAGAAAATAATGAGAAGTAGCAGAAATGAGAATAGCGAGAAACTTAACGTTAGGATCTGTTATCACGTAGTAGGAGAAGGAATTCATTTACCTAGACAGAAAAATATCCCATGATGGACGGGACAAGCAGGACATACAAAGGAGATTAGCAGTGGAGAAAAGGACAGTCCTAGCCGTAACGTGAGGAAGAAATTATCCAGAATGTATGGTGGTGAAACTTGGACTGCTGGAAAGAAAGGAAAAGAAGACAACTGAAGCATCTGAGATACGGTGCTACAGACAAATGTTAAAAATGACGAGGACTGTTGAGTTAGGGAATGAGGAGGTTCTCAGCAGAATCGGCAAGGAAATGAGTATAAAAAAACCGCTGACAAGGAGAAGTGACAGAATGATGGCTCACCTGTTAAGATATCAGAGAATAATATTCATGATATTAGAGGTAGCTGCAAAGGGTTTAAGAAGTAAAGCAAGATGGAGATTTGAATATATGCAATAAATAATTGAAGATATAGATTGCAAGTGCTACCATGAGATAGTGAGGCTGACACAGGCGGACGGCATAAGAGAGTCAACTGGAAAACGAGAACTGTATTGAAACCTTGATCTTCCTCTACTCTTTGTAGCCGCCAAGCTTACGATTCAGTCACTTCTCAGAATGGCTGCTATGAGTTGATCAGTTTTATTCGTCAAGTTGCATCACATTTTTATTCCCACCATATCAATTAATCACCTCCTTAACAGCTATTTATTTGATCAGCATTCTTCTGAACCGACGCAGTTCAAAGTTTTTATTCTTTAAACGTCTGAATCGATTACAGTTTACTTTTCGCTTCAAATGGTTCAAATGGCTCTAAGTACTATGGGACTTAACATCTGAGGTCGTCAGTCCCCTAGACTCAGAACTACTTAAACCTAACTAGTCTAAGGACATCACACACATTCATGCCCGAGGCATGATTCGAACCTGCGACCGTAGCAGCAACGCGGTGCCGCACTGAAGCGCCTAGAACCACTCGGCCACATCAGCTGGCACTTTCCGATTCCACATTGCAGACAAATACTTTCAAAAAAGTCTTCCTAGCGCTTCAATTTATATTCAATATGAATGGATTTCCCATTTTCGTAAAGTCATTCTTTTCGGCGTTTTATGCACTCCAGTCACATTAATGTGACAACTGCCTACTTTAGACCTCAAGGTAGGTTAAGCAGTCACAGACGGCAGGTGGTAGAAGTAGAAATAGAGGATTTGTAAAGCATTTTGGAGGGACGTGAGAAGTCAGTGCAGTCCGATTTTGTAATGCGATAACGAAGCGATTTATCTGAAGCCCGAAAGGCCATAATCATTGGCTTTCGGGCTAGTGTTAGAAGTATTTCCAAAACGGCTAAGTTAGTAAATTATTGGTTTGTCGCCGTGCTTGATAAAATGGCGCTATCAAACGGCGCCATGCAACTGTGGTTCACCAAGGCCGACAGATGACGATAGTGAACGACAGCTGCGGACATGTGTACGGATGAAAAGACGTGCAAAAGTTGAGCAACTGACCGCCCAGGTGAATCAAGAAACAACAACGATCAACAGCATCAGGAGGCAGAAAGGAATGGCAGCTACAACATTAAACACACACAAAATGTACCCACTGGATGAGGATGTGTCATGGTGATCTCTCCATTGACAAAAGATTTCGGACTGGTCCCCCATTCGAATCTCCCGAAGGGACTGCCAACGGGAGATGACCATGAGAGGAAGATTGAATAGCCAACGAAAGGTAACCGAATCAGAGTGTGGAATGTTGGAAGTTTGAATGTAGTAGGGAAACCATAAAATCTGAAAGGTGAGATGTGAAGTCTGAGATTAGATATAGTGCATGGCAGTAAAGAGAAATGAAAAGATGACAAGGATTTCGGGTCAGATGAATATAGGTTAATATCAACAGCAGCAGAAAATGATTTAACGGGAGTAGGATTCGTTATGAATATGAAGGCAGGCCAGAGAGTGAGTTACTGTGAACAGTTCAGTGATAGGGTTGTTCGTATCAGAATCGACAACATAGACAACGATAGTTCAGGTATATATGCCGACGTCGCAAGCTTAAGATGAAGAGATAGGGAAAGTATATGGGGATATTAAAAGGGTAAAACAGTATGTAAATGGAGACTAAAACCTAATAGTTACGGGGAATTGGTATGCTGCTGCAGGGAAGGAGCAGAAGAGAATATGGGTTTGAGAGTAGAAGAAAGAGTGATTGAGTTCTGCAATAAATATCAGCTAGTAATAGTGAATCCTCCTTTCAAGAATCACAGGAGCAGGAGGTATACTCGGAAAAGGCCGAGTGAGACATAGTTAGGCAGAGCTTCTGATATCAGATATTGTATGTTAGGGGAAGCAGATATAGACTCAAATCAAAGTTTAGTAATGACGAAAAGTAGGCTGAAGTTTTAGTGGATAAATGTGCATTGACGTGGAGTACGAAGTCCTCAGTACTCACTTCAGTTGAAGAAAAGTGGAAATCTCTAAAAAGGCAATGACAGCAGTTGGAAGGAAACATACTGGTAATTTAAGAAGTTAGAAATTTAATTGTGCTCTACTTAAGATGACTGGAAAAGGAACTTAGAATCAGTTAGATGACAATCATTTTAACTTAAGGACACAGGAGAGGCATCATTTTAACTTCAGGACACAGGAGAGGCAGTTCTCACATTGCGCTTAATGATGGAAGCAACGCTGAAGAAAAGTCAAGACGTCCATAGGAATAGTCGACTTGGAAACTGTTGGAACAATGTCAAATAGTTCATAATGTTCGAAATTCTGAGAATAATAGAGATGAGCTATAGAGAGAGGCGGGTAATATACAATGTGTACATAAGCCAAGAGGGAACAACAACAGTGGAAGAACAAGAACAATGTGTTGGTATTCAAAAGGGCACAAAATAGGAATGACGTCTCTCGCCCGTAACTTTGAATGTGCACTTGGAAGAAGCCATGACGGAAAGAAAAGAAAGGTTCAAGGATGGAATTAAAACTAGAGGTGTAAGGATATCAGTGATAAGGTTTGCTTGCGGTATTGCCATCCCCAGTGAAAGTGAAAAGAATTGCTGGTTATGTTGAATGGAATGGACAATCCAATGAGTGTAAAATATGGACTGAGAGTAAATGGAGGAAATACGAAAATAGTGAAAAGTAACAGGAAGATGAACAGCCGGAATCATAAATGGGGACCAAAATGTAGACCAAATTAAGGAATTCTGCTACCTTCGCAGCAAAATAATACATGATTAACAGAGCAAGAACGACATAATAAGCATACTAGCACTGGGTGAAGTGGCAGTCCTGGCCAACAGAAGTCAACTACTATAAAACATCGGCCTTAATTTTGGGAAGAAATTTCTGAGAATGCACGTTTGGAGCTCAACATTGTCCGCTAGAGAGCCAAGGACTGTGGGAAAACCGGTACTGAAGAGAATCGAAGCCTTTCAGATGTGGTGCTGCAGACGAATGCCGAGAATTGAGTGAACTGATAAGGTATAAACTGAAGATGTTCTCCACAGAACGGACGAGGAAAGGCATATATTAGAAACACTAACAAGAAGAAGGGACAGAAAGATAGGACACTTAATAGGAAATCAGGCTATTGCATCCGTGGTACTAGTGGGAGTTGTAATTGGTACAAGCTGCAGAGAAGTCAGAGGCTCGAATTCATCTAGCAAATAACGGAGGACGTAGATGTATTGTTACTCTTACATGAAATGATAGGCACACGAGTGGAATTCATAATGTGACGAAAAAAAAAGAAAAAAACGGTGGTAGACTAATAACGTCGCAACCACACGTGTAAACGATTTTATGTAAATCTTCTGTAGCAATCGGTGGAGGTAAGACCTTCGCAGTGTTCAATTATTCGCACACCTTTCTAGTTCTACTTTTCTGAGTACTATACCGATGCGGTCTGTGAGAGTAATTACAAATTGTACGAAAATACGCTCTGTAGTTTGTTCTGTTTTTTGAGAAGTTCTAGACCTGTTGGGCAGAGAACTATGCCTTGAACCACCACCTTACGCCCCTAGAACAAATACCAACAATAATTTAAATACCAGTTGTTAAAGCTTAATTTCTATGGAAGTATTTTTGTTTCTTTTACTGTATACTTTCACCCTTGCCCTTTTACGTTATTAAGTACATGATATACCCCGTGTACACAATGTTCGCCTCCTTAGCCGTGTCGTCATCGTTGCTTTCTGAATGCGGAGGACACATTTTGACTCACTGTATTGGCAGGGAGGACTGGAAAAGGATCCACTCATCCTCGTGATGCGAACAAAGGAGCTACTTGAGTGAGAAGTATCAGATGCAAGGTCACCTGGGAGAGCGGTGTGCTGACCACACACACCTTCAGTGGTGTCACTGGTTGAGATATAACAGTTGGCCTTTCCCGACTGGTGAGCATGAGGCCAGAAAACATATCTATGCTTTGTGTTGTACACGCAATATAATAAATTCCAGTATATAATGTACAAGTTTTTTTAAGGCACGCGGATCTACATGAACTCACATTTATGTACTGTCGCAGCCCGCACCCAACTTTTCTTTTTTACTGATTTGTTTGCAACATGCTCCGTTGCAATATTTGTAATACTGCATGTCTTTTTGTGTGTGTAATTTTTGTGATGTACAATGACGACGAGAGAAGGAAGAAGGTGAAATCCGGTGCCGGCACACTCCTCGCGACTGGCACCAAGGGGGCCGCCGAAGTCAACGTCCCCGTCCGACGAACAGATCACTACCAACAGTGCCAGAGGCCGTCAGTTCACGAGGCACTGCAGAACGGTTTGGCATTCAAACCAGGATACTGGTATTGGCGCAAAGTCTGGTGAAGAGGTACGATACGCCACCACCCCAGCTCTCCTTGCGGGCCAATTAATGGCAGCGAAAACTTTTTCCACGATCAGGAGACGAACTAGCTTACTCCAGGGTCGAGCGCCATCGCACAAGCGCGCGTTAGTGAACTCACCCACGGAGGCGTGTAAACCTCACCAGGTTTAAAACGCTTCGAATCTCTTCTTGACCGGTTTCCCCGCTGGCTATGATTCAATAGGATCAAATGGTGTGTTCCCCAAGGACATTCTCAGACACCTCTCCCATAGATTTAGACATATATTTGATAGTAGTAGAATTCTGTTCTCCATGACTGCCCTCTTTGCCTGTAGTAATCCGTTGTCTACGTCCTCCTTACCTGATCTTCCATTTGTTTTCTTCCCAGGTAGTAGAATTCCTTAACTTGCTCTGCATCTTGGTCTCCAATTTTGGTCTTTATCGCTACTCTCGTTTCTGATACTCCTCGTTACCTTATTTTTTAACCTGTAGAATTCTCGGGTGTATGCCTTGGTCGCGCTATCAGCTCTTTACAAAATTTCCTTAAACAAAGTCTTTGTCATCTTTAGACGGTTTCTGATAACTTCTTTCCAGCTCTTGTCGGAATCCTATATATGTTGGCCGTTATACCCTCCATCACTCCCCTCCTGTCACCGTCCATGTGGCCACCGCGTAGGATGGTGTCGGTGGTCAGGGGTGACCACATCGATCTGCTAGTGCCCATTTCATCGTCATAGAGTGCGGTTCTCACTGTACGAGAAGCCTTTTCTCTTTCTCATCTACCGATTTCCATTGACTTATGCTCAATACATATTCTTTACTGATTAGTAAAATTGTGCTCTATCAGAACTATGGTTCTGCGTTAGTGGTACACTACTTAAATGGATTAGTAACTGGTAGGATCACCTGTAACCTTTGAAGCATTGGCATGTGTAAGACAGACACAATGAGGCATCGATTTCTCTTTTTTTATTTGTTTGGTTGTTTGTTTTGCAAGTAATACCAACCGTAAGTCACTCAGTATTGATCCACTGTGTATATTGTATCCTTACAGAATATAGTTCGCATTTTAGAGATAATACAAATTATCTGGTCACTTTTTATGCAGCCAAACAAATTATTTGTTATGAAAGTACAGTTTACGTGCAAAATATAAAAATACATGTTATTATATATAATTATACAATACATAATCATGTATAATAATATATAATTTTCTATTTTCTTCGCTATGACCAAAGGTAAAAGTTTCCCGTTATTACTGGTACATGCGAAAGTTGATAAGTTCGACGATATATTGAAGGGATGTTTAATACATTTATGTTCTGTGGTTCTTTTTGCCTTCTGTTGCGGAAATTACACTTTCTCGCGCTATATGATAAAACAGTGTTTCTTTTATTTTTACTGCAACACCTTCTGTTTCGCGTTACAGCTCAACAGTTTTCGAATAAAACGTAAATTATATAATGACAATTTCAATTCTGTTACAAATACTGTTTAT
Organism: Schistocerca serialis cubense; assembly: GCF_023864345.2. NCBI lineage: Eukaryota > Metazoa > Arthropoda > Insecta > Orthoptera > Acrididae > Schistocerca > Schistocerca serialis. The sequence goes on along the minus strand of NC_064642.1, from coordinate 278,016,797 downwards.
TTTTAAGTAGCAGACAGGAACTATGTAGAACAAAAATGTTCCATAGGTTACGCTCACCCTTTATGTATCCTCACTCACTTCCTACATTGTTTACAGCTTTCAGTTTTTACGGGATCTAGTAACTCACTGATTACAAAAAAAAGGAAAAGAAAAAAAATAGATCGTTGTGATATAACGCCAGATAGCTACGCAACACAATTGACGCACAACTTTAAAATTAACAGGAAAGTTACCGTAGTTTACGTTTACGTACAGTTATCGATGTGCACGTCAGAGAGAGTGGAAGTTACGTTACGGTTAAACAATATTTGGTCTTGTTGTGGCACATTCTTTGCCTCTGTGCAGTCTGATAGACTCTTGGTTGGAGTGTGGTAGGTGATGGACGTGTTCAGTAGCGCTCTGTTGACTTCTGATTGTATCTGTTAGGTGAAGAAAGATCTATTTTACAGGAGAGCAAGGATGAATACGATGTATATTTTGGAAGGTGAAACGAATATAAATTTTGAATAAGGTTAATATTTTTTTAAGAGAAGACATCAACCCTGTAGTTCCGAGTGCGATAGCGACACAGATAAAAGAACATAACGAACAGCTTAACACAACATTAAATGAAATTAGCGAAAAAGTGGAAACCTGGACATTAAATTTTGAAGAACAAAAAGAACAGTTAAGTGCAAAGAGGAAATCGATGACCTTACAATGAAAATTACATATTTTGCCAACCAATGTAGCCCATGATTCAAATCACACAATGCCAGTGCAGTTTTGAAACACAGCAGATTATCACAGGCGCACAGAGAGCTGCAAGAAGCCGGATTGGATTCAGAAAGGACAGCAAGATACTACAAATAGGCTACAAACGTCGTTGACAGTACGACTAGAAAATATGCGGTAGCTATAATGAGCCAGCCACAGTGGCCGAGCGTATTCTAGATGCTTCAGTGGAACCACCCTGCCGCAATGGTCGCAGGTTCGAATCTTGCCTCGGGCATGGATGTGTATGTGTATGATGTCCTTAGATTATTTAGGTTTAAGTAGTTCTAAGTCTAGGGGACTGGTGATCTCAGATGTTAAGTCCCATAGTGCTCAGAGCCATTTGAACTATCATGATAGACATCGCAAGTGCCTTGGATAATCACTGACTGCCTGCAACGTTCGCCCGATTAAGATGCCTCGAACAACATTTTGTTGGCCTAGTGCAGAGGACGAACTGTTGACTTGACAGGCCGGACGGTGTGGCCGAGCGGTTCTAGGCGCTACAGTTTGGAACCGCGCGACTGTTACGGTCGCTGGTTCGAATCCTGCCTCGGTTATGGATGTGTATGATGTCCTTAGGTTAGTTAGGTTTAAGTCGTTCTAAGTTCTAGGGGACTGATGACCTCAGAAGTTAAGTCCCATAGTGCTCAGAGCCATTTGAACCAGTTTTTTTGTTGACTTGACAGATATAGGTAATCAAACGTAACAAAAACTGTCCTCAAGCTCAAGATGTCTTTCATGGTTTTGGGACTTACCGTCTCAGACGACTCCAGGAAAACCTGTAAAAGCAACATCTCATGGTGCGTTAGTAGACAGCAGTAAGTGCCCACAACATAAACGTTTCACTTCTTAAGTGTAGACTGTGTCTACTCATATTATAGTGGTATTGCGTACGTATATTACGGTATTACGTAATTTTTTTTAATTTTCGGCTTCATGAAACAACACTAACAACAACAACAATAATAATAATAACAATAATGGTAGCAATAATAACAATAATAATAAATATAGAAGTAATAAAAGATAAACGAAAACTGATGACGGAAGAAATCTACAGCTGTGACCCACTTGTAACCTACACCTCCCAATAGTAATTCATAGTTCAAAAATGACTCTGAGCACCATGGGACTCAACTGCTGAGGTCATTAGTCCCCTAGAACTTAGAACTGGTTGAACCTAACTAACCTAAGGACATCACAAACATCCATGCCCGAGGCAGGATTCGAACCTGCGACCGTAGCGGTCTTGCGGTTCCAGACTGCAGCGCCTTTAACCGCACGGCCACTTCGGCCGGCTTAATTCATAGTAATTCCAACCCTGTGTTGCAGACCATATTACCTATGGACTTGCCTCCTTAGTGACAGTGTTGTTGATGGGTCGTCGCAAAGGACACCACGCTGCGGGGGTTTCTGTCATCCAATCTGCTCACAAATGAGGCCTACTTTACGTGGGAGATGTCATCAAACTGCATAACACCTACTAGTAGCCTACGTGGAATCCCTATTCTGTGAAAGCAGCGAACCATCAGGTTCATCCTTATATAAGAACGTTGGCTTCCGCGGCCGGTGTCATAGTGATTACAATTCTTCACAATGCCTCACAGGCGAGACATACCTGCACCTCCTATGGGTGACCCTGAATCCTAAGGAGCAAGACGTGCCTTTCGTGGTATGAAGAGCAATGTGGGTTCTACATGATAGTGCTCAAATTCACTTTCATCTGGTCTCAGGAGCTAATTCGGGTACAGACTGAACATTCCTACCTGGCGTGCTTCCATGTGTCCTTTCATTCACTGAAAATTACATTGTCAAAAATCTTTTACCTCCTCTTCCAAGTGGAAAGTATTTCCCGCCGTATGGCCTAACGACGTTCTGTGCTCTTCATTCTCTCACGAATTGTTTGCTGCAGTGTGTCTCCGTTTAGCAAAATCATATTGCATCTTGAATATTGTCATGTAGACACTCCATGCCAAAAAAAAGAAGAAATATATATATGAAGAAACGACACACCACGAAGGAATTATCCAAATGAGACGGACATCGGCAGATGTCACGTATATTTTCCGACAAACAAATGATTACAATTTCTGAAAAGCTGGATGATTTTTTCACGACAAAGAGCTTCACGAACTGAGCTAGTCTATAAAGCGTTGGTCCACCTCTGGCCCTTGTGAAGACAATTATTCTTCTTGGCATTGTTTGAAAGAGTTGTTAGATATCCTCCTTGGGATACGGTAATAAGTTCTGTCCAACTGGCAGGATCGTGAAACTCCCAAACTGACGGCAGGGTCCTGCCCATAATGCTTCAAACGTTCTCAACTGTGAACCTTGGTGCCCAACACAGAGTTAGACAAGCACGAAGACAACTCTCGCCGTCTGCGAGCAGGCATTAACTTACTGAAACGTAAGGCCAAGACCGTTTACCATGAAGGGCAACGAAAAGGGGAACAGGATAATATCGACGAACCACTTTGCTGTAAGGGTGCCGTAGATGTCAGTCAAAGGAGTCCTGCTGTGAAAAGAAATGGCGCCCCAGCGATCACACGTTGTTGTCGGGTAGTAAGGTGGGTGGCAGTCACGATGGTATATCATTGTCCTCCGGAGCATCTCCGAACACGTGTTCAGCCGGGAGTCTCGTCTTCATTCACGAGTCGTGCTCCGGAATGAACCTAAGAGACCAGCTAGAGACGGGCCGGACAACAGTGGGATGATTCACGCCCGCACACTGTGAGAGCTTGTGTTCGTGCTTGCCAAACCCTACTTTGATCAGCAGGGTCGCCGCATCTCTCCCCAGTTGAGAACGTTTGGAGCATTTTGACGCTATAAAGCGCGAACTGGACAGAAATTGGCACGGTATCCCTCAGGAGGACTAACAACCCAATCAATACCAAACTGAATAATTGCTTGCACAATGGCCAGGAGTGCAACAACAAATTAATAACTTGCTCAAATCGTGAAGCTTTTTCTCTGGAATACATCAACCAAATTTCTGAAACTCTAATCATTTGTTTTTCTGTATATCTGCATCACACCTACCGCTTGCCGTCCTATTCTGGTAATTCCTTCGTGGTCCGTCGTTTCTTCTATCTTACAGTGTAGTAGCTACGTTATTTAATGTTCCTGTGGGCACTGTAGTGCCCTGGTTTCTATCTCTTGGCAGTCGGGTCTACAGAAATATATGGCCTGGAATTGTGTCAGACACCTTATACAGGAGGACAACCCAGAAACTATCTGAGCATACTTTCCCTAAAACTTGATTCTACCGGCCCATCAGGAATCGCTTCCAGGTTGGTAGCGCAGTTCACGCTGACGAAGCACGGAGTCAGATTGTAGCCACAGCGACCTAAGTTTCATCACGGTCCAGACGAGTCACTGAGCTATTTCCTTGTTCTACGTGACGATGACTGATGGCTCGTCACAACCGTGGTGGACCGAGTCGCCACAATACAGCCCGTTTCAGCTATGCAGTGTTTGCCATCGCCTGTCGCCGGTTACGAGTGGTATTCCATGCCCGTTTTCAGCTTTAGCTAGAGGCCTCCTTCGCTGGCTGCGGAAGTACAGGCTGCGTCGAAATAGTACTTTCCAGCTGGGGACCATTTGCTGGCCGACTTCTATCGATTTCCTACCTGGTGGTTCATAGTTTGCATGTTGGCCTAAATAGCTGCCGAGCTCCCGTTGGCTTTGTACTGACACATCTTACTACCGAAGGCTTGTCACTGCGAACCACTGCCGCTCACGCCTATCCAGTGGTCCTTGGTTCAGCTATGAATGTTCGAGTGTTTTCTTTACTTAGAAGTGCAGCCAAACCAGCCATTGCGATCGACTTCGTGGCCTAACACCGTGGGGTTTTGGCTGTCACCTTGGAGGATACGCACATGCTGTGGATCATATAACTGAACTCCTGACGCCGGCCGTTGTGGCCGAGCGGTTCTAGGTGCTTCAGTCCCGAACCGAGCTGCTGCTACGGTCGCAGGTTCAAATCATGCCTCGGGTATGAATGTGTGTGATGTCCTTAGGTTAATAAGGTTTAAGTAGTTCTAAGTCCATGGGACTGATGACCTCACATGTTAAGTCCCGTAGTGCTTAGAGCCATTTGATCAATTTTTTAACTCCAGGCAATCCGTGTGACACGTGACGACTAAAGTTCTACCGACGAAGGGACCGAACCTACTCGTCATCAACGATTACGTTGAAATGTGTGGTACATGCAAGTCTTGGCCAGTAATCAAAGTAACCGAAGTGGGAGCTCCAGATGGCCGAGCATTTAGAAAAAATAGCATGATCCATTTAAGTTATTACGATACCTAGCCAGTGGAGAGCGTAGCAGAAATAGTATAGAAATGTACTTCGAGTATCGGGGTCGAGTCTCTAAGCGGTTTTTACATGTCTTACATTCCAAATAAACCGAAATAATGCTCAATATACTGTTTTTATTAACATTGTAATAAATGACACGAAAAGGAAAAGCGCGGGAAAATTTGGGGTTGCAAATAAAATTATAGGAAGGAATTTTAGAGGATATACAAGATGTTCGTATACAAAACTAGATATATTTATTATTTAACAGCTGATGATTTACTCCAGCTGGGATGACATGCGTCGCCAAAACGGGAGAAGCTATAATTTATTCTGTATCTTGAACGTTACAGACGCGGAATTTTTGCAGTTAAATGGATGTTTTAAAGTTTATGTAGGAAAACAGACGTGGTATACAGTCATATAAAGTTTTTCTCTCATACGACAGTTTGGGTACCAACCACTCTTAACGAATGCCTTTACGCTTGAATACTAATTCGTTCCTGGAATGTTACTAGCACTCCATAATTTTCCTTTTCCTTTCTTTTCATGTCTTTTACGAAAACATTAATACATACAACATACTGAGCACTCTTTCAGTTTATATGTAGTGCAAGTAGCACAATAATGTAAATTTCTTAAATTAATGTTACCACCTAGGGATTCTATCCGACGACCTTCGAATTACAGTGCTGTACTCCTTGCGCTTCATCAACCGTTTCCTGGAAAGGGCGCTAACGTACACTGAGATTACAAATGTCATGGGATAGCGAGATGTACATGAGGAGATGGCGGCAGTATCCTATACACAAGGCCTAAAAGTCCAGTACATTGGAGGATTTAGTTCATGTGAAAATATTACTGTAGTGGTTATGTCCGCAAGATGGTAATCAACAGATTTTGAACGCGGAATGGTAGTTGGAGCTAGACGCATAGAACATTCCATTTCGAAAATCTTTAGGGAATTTAGTATTCCGAGGTCCGCAGTGTCAAGAATACCAATTTTCAGGCATTGCCTCTCACGAAGGACAACGGAGTGGCTGACGATCTTCACTTTACGACTGAGAGCAGCATCATTTACATACAGTTACCAGAGGTAACAGTCAGCAGCAATGCGTGAAATAAACCTAGAAATCATAATGGGATGGACAAAAAACGTGTCCGTAAGGTAAGTGCAACGAAAGCGACGGGAGTGCTTTTGCTAACAGCATGACGTAGCTTGCAGCGCGTCTACTGGACTCATAAATATGTTGGCTGGACCCTACGCGACTGGGAAACCGTTGCCTGATCGGATCAGTCCCGATCTCAAATGGTAAGAGGCAACGGTAGCGTTGGAGTGTATCGTAGACCCCACGAAACCATGGCCCCAGGTTGTCAATATGGCACTGTGGAACCGGCTGATAACTCCGTCATGGTATAGGGCTGTGCTTGCATAGACTGGATTGTTTCCTACGGTGCAACTGAACCGATCATTGAGTGGGCTACAGGGAGACCATTTGCGGCCATTCACGAACCTCATGTTCCCAAACATTCACGGACTTCATTATTGTGGATGACAATGCGCCTTGTCACCGGGCCACAACAGTTCGCGAGTGGTGTGAAGAAAATTCTGGGGAGTTCGATCAAATGATTTGGCCATCCACATCGTCCGACACGGATACTATAGACAAATTTATGAGACGTAATGGAGAGGTAAGTTGGAGCTAAAAATCCTACATTGGCAACACTTTTGCAATTATGGACGGCATAGAAGCAGCATTACTCATTATTCCATGACGACTTTCAACGAATTCTTGAGTCCAGGCCACGTCGAATTGCTACACTGAGGCGGGTTAAAGGAGGTTAAGAGGTATCACACAGCTTGTATAACCTCGGTGCCTCTTCTAAGTGCTTGATAATCTGGCGTTTCCTTGTCCATCATCCGTGAGTGGATGTAGGTGATCAGACAGGATACTTAAGTACGTGCCACTTGTCAGGGACGTATCTAGATGCATCAGGGGTCCCATATCACACCAACTGCATAGCCCCACACCAATAAAGAGCCTCCACCAGCTTGAACAGTCCCCTGCTGTCATGCAGGGTCCATGGAGTCATGAGGTTTCCCATACCCGTACATGTCCATCTGCTGTATACAATTTTTAACGAGTCTCGTCCGAGCAGGCCGATGTGGCCGAGCGGTTCTAGGCGCTTCTGTCTGGGACCGAGCAACAGCTACGGTGGCAGGTTCGAATCCTGCCGAGGGCATGGATGTGAGTGATGTTCTTAGGTTAGTTAGGTATAAGTAGTACTAAGTTCTAGGGGACTGATGACCGCAGCAGTTAAGTCCCATATTGCTCAGAGCCATTTGAACCATTTTTTGAGTCTCGTCCGACAAGGCAGCATGTTTCCAGACGCACACAGTCCATCTTCGGTGTTGAAGGGCCCAGGCGAGGCGTAAAGCTTTGTGTCGTGCAGTCATCAAGTCTACACGAGTGGGTCTTCGACTCAGATAGCCCATGTTGACGATTTTTCGTTGAATAGTTTGCATGCTGACAATTGTTGATGGCCCAGCACTGAAATCTGCAGAAATTTGCGGAATGGTTGCACTTCTATCACGTCGAACGATCCTCTTCAGTCTTCGTAGGTCCCGTTCTTGCAGGATCTTTTTCCGGCCGCTGCGATGTGGGAGATTTGGTATTTTACTGGATTCCTGGTATTCACGATATACAAGGAAAATGGCCGTACGGAAAAAACCCCTACTCATCGCTACCACGGAGATGCTGTTTCCCACCCCTCGTGCACCTGCTATAACACCACGTTCAGACTCACTTAAATCTCGATAACTGGCCACTGAAGCAGCAGTAACCGACCTAACACTGCGCCAGACACTTGTCTTTTGCAGGCGTGGCCGACCGCAGCGCTGTATTCTGCCTTTTTACATGTCCCTGTATTTCAATACGCATGCGTATATCAGTTTCTTGGGCGCTTCCGTGTATGTTTTTGGTATAACCCTAGATTTTTCCAATTACCAATCTTTGTTCTTTTTTTTCGTTTAACCAGTCATGTAAACTCACATCCTCAATAAATGAATGAAATGAATCGTTGTAATTGAGTGATATGATGGCTAACTGGGAGCTGTGTGATATGGTTCATGGAACATACTGCCGTAAGTAACAGACCAGTACGCCAAAATATTGTAGCGAGTAGCAAATTAAATGCATTTAATCTGTTGTTGGTACTGGGACGGGAAGTACGCACTTTACATAAAGAAATTAATGACTAAGTTGTAAAGCCCTTGTTCGATTTGATCGCTGAGGACATTCGCAGAAAATAATAAAAATATCCGAGTAGCCAACGCAGCTCTCCCTCATGAGAGCGACCCAGGTTCGATTCCCGTTACCTTCATGAATTTTTCCTTCATGAGAGGATTGGCATAAGCTGCACTAGCCTGGTGAGCGGAGCAACGCCTCAACGTCGCCAATGGCGACAGTGCATGCCCGTCCGTATCTCATCCAGTGATAAACAGCTGAGGATGACAAGGCTGTCGGTCGACAGTTGCATGTTCTTCGTGGTCTGAGTGCAGGATTAGATCACAAAATATTTAGGAGCCACTATCAGGATCCACCTAAAACAGAACGACAAGAAAAGAAACCAAAACCGTAGTTACTGGAATAGAAGATATGACCCTAATATTCATATGAAGAATCCTAATAAAGTGTAGTTCACCTGCGATGTTGGTAGCTTACGAAACACCCCATCGACTCTTGAGCATTCTAGTTGCGCTATGGGCGCTTTAGAGGTAAAATAAATAGACTGACAATATCTAGAGGACAGAGACGTTGGTTTGTCACAGTTTAGTTTGGTAAGCCTAAGAGCGTTTCAGATATTCGTAACAGACTCCGTGTCGAGTACTAAATTCGTATCTGACTCCGTGGCATATGCTACAAGAGAGGTATTATAGGGATATATGCTGTTAAAATTTCGACGCCCCAAAAACATGATCTTACATACACCTCGCATTGCGTAAAATGAATGACTACTGACAATTGTTCTTTCTGCCACCAATTCGCAATTCGAATAGGGAAGGACCTAAATCGTACACTTTCAGTAGTACCCTACTCTCGTGAACTGCTTGTTACTGCCTGAATTGTGGTGTGTGCACTGCATATGTCAACATGTACATCAATTCGATTGGCTGGATGAGTAGTCTGAAGAGACAGGTGTTGAAATTTCGAGGGAATACCAGCAGGAAACTGGCATTCCTGAAACGAAAGTGTCCTGTTTTTGTGGTGGATTATGTTTTTAACCCGGTTTCTTAGCCATTAGAGAGATTGGAATGGTATTTCGAAAGAAGATAGATCAATATGAAGGCAAAGATAAGAATCTGTTTACGAAAGTAGACGGCAGGAATATCGGAGAAGAGCAAGAAGAAGAAACACGAGAAGAAGTAGAGGATGATTATGATGATGATCTATATGGCGTGAGAGCTGCCGGTAGAGATAAAGAAGAGGCAGAGTGCCATCTCGTAGCATCTTTTCTCTTGAACCAACAGATCAAACGCGAGATCTGAACGGGATATTAAGTTAGAAACTTTGGAAAGAATATGGATGATTCGTGATTCAATAGTAGATGTCGATGGAGAAGATTTAATAATTCAGAATATAATATACTCAGGTTTTGTAAAGGTCTCGTCGCTTCTGCTGTAGACGTGAAGTCGCCATGGTTGTTACAGTCGGCCGAATTTGTGAGCTCGTGAATCGGCTTCTGTTTCAATACACGAATAAGACTATTTCACCCTGCCACTATTACACTCTTACGCCCAATGGCCAAGTAAAAGGACTGGAGAACGATGGTTGTACAACAAACCAACAAATATGTTACGATCTAAAGTCAAGCGAGGCGCGCTAGTCGGGAACCACACGGAAGAGAAGACTGTGAGAAGAAGTCAGCCAATCGCACACTCACCGATCCCCTTCCAAGACGACAAAGAGACAGCAGTGCCCCCTAGGTGAAGAGGACATAAGCGCCGCGCCCGACTGGTAGCGGCCCAGTTCGATAGCAGCTTCAGTGTTACCCACTTGGATAGCAGCTTTAATGTTGGGCACTTGGATAGCAGCGTCAACGTTAGCCACTTCGATAGCAGTTCAGCACAGACTTTGTCAGTCAGAGATCAGCAGTCACTGCAAAGCTGATTATTTCGTATGTCGCCCTTTGCTTACGACACATCTGTGTAATTGCCAAAGTTAAGTATATTATTTGTTGTTATTGTAATAAAACTCATTAATACGAGTTGTTTGATGGTTTGTCTAGTGACCCGAGTATGCGGTCTTCATAGACGCAACAAGATTAGTAACTAAGTCACACAAACGAGTTAAAAAGTTGTACTTATCTTTGTGACTAGTTGAATAACGAAGTCTGCAACACTGTTTGTAACATAACACATAGAACGCCCTCAGTGGTTACGTGTAAATAATCATAGGCAAACTTCACAGTACATAGCAAATGAAAATTACAGCAACTGTCTGTTCAGTTCTAAGAATCAACCAGACGACGTTCCAAAGTCTGTCAGCCCTGGACGATGATCTATATCCGTCTTCTGAGTAGGTTTCTGTCCTTTGTGGTTATGTCACTGGCGGATTGTATTTGGCCGCCAACTGGCCAAGGTGAAGCCGCTGTCTTCATCCTCAGCGCCGCCTGTGGCGCTGGTGGAACTCTCGCGAGTGGCGAGTCTGTATGGCACTGGCCCCAGCTGGAATCTCTGCACCTGTGGTTATTTTGCCCAGGCTGTGTCGCGTTGGAACTACACAGCACGAGGAACGATAGGATTGTCTAAAAAATAATATAAAACTAGGCCTCCTATCAAGAGTAACGCAGCACAAGATTTTACAGTAGTACTAACACTCTCAAGGCTAGTAATGCTCATAACCAAAGCTATGTTGCCCACAGAGAAGTAAATTCCAATAGAGATTATAAATATATGCCTATCGTTAAGAGTGTATTAGATAAAATTAATGGATCATTATTGAGAGGCGATGACTTACATTCATCATATGAGACAACGCAAATTCAGACCGTAATCCAACTGTACCCGGTGTTGGATACAAAAGATCTCTGCAAGTTTTTCAGAGGAGAAGAAGAAGAAGAAAATGAAAATGCAAATCAGCAATCCATGAGACCTTTTTCTTAGAGTTTGGGATATTTATTGATAAAGGGAATAGTCCAAAGTAAAGACGTTAAAACTGATGCATTCATGAAATCAGACGGTGTAGAGTAAGAGGAAAAGAAAGATTACAATGAAGAATAAGATAACGAAGAATATTGGAAGATTTCCTCCAACAATTGGCCTGCAGATACTGGCCCAAATCAATTAATGGAGGGACTAGAATTCTTCCTACTTTCGAAAGCAGTGGGAAGTATTGATATAGTATCTATTGAAGAACAACTTTGCAAAGTATCGATTATCGCCTTAAGTTATGGAAATAAAGTGGAAAACTGGAATTTTTTGTATTGGAACAGTCCATCAGTTGAGATACTATAGCAAAAAGTTCATTCAGAAACATTACACGTAATTATTTACTTTGATTATGCAGGATGTATTCGATTACAGACTTTTTCAGCAGAATTGAATATAGTAGAGGCAGTACTACTCCGAAAGTATGGAGGGAGAAACACAATGCGCTATCCAGGTGACAATCCGCAAGATAATATCATAATCTAAACACGCAAGGGTGCCGCGAAGGCTCGTATCACCTATGCTTGACACTATAGTTTGGAGTTATTACGCATATTAAAGAAGTGAGAAAAAAATATTTATTGGAAAGTTGTGTTGCTGAGAAGCGAGATCCACGTAATCTGTTTCGCTCCAAGAGACAGAAAACACACATTCGCAAAGGGAATGTGTGTGTGGGAATATCTCCAGGGGAGAGAGAGAGAGAGAGAGAGAGAGAGAGAGAGAGAGAGAGAGAGAGAGAAAGAGACAGGGACATAGACAGAGAGAGAGAAAGTTTTCCTTCCCGCGAAATATGTGTTGTAAACAACAACAAGGTACGAAAAAAATTTGCAGGCTAATGCTTGGTAATAAAATATTTCTCGTTGACTCAAGAAGACTTTCTAATAAGCTTTCAGTTGACGGAGAGCAACCATTAAGACACCATTATCACTGCTGTCGGTGTCTTCGGAAATACTACAAATAATACTTGCAATGTTATTAATAAAATCTATAGACATTTACTGCTTATAATTTACTTGCTGTAATACGTGGAAGCAGGGATTCCGTAGTACATAACTTGAAGAATCTGGGGAGCTCAATAACCGCTGGAAGATTCTGCATTGGAGAAGGAGCGGCGCCGTCCGATATTGAGCGTGAAATGCGTCATCACAAATCCTGGAGCAAAGGTGACGTTTTATCAGATGGACTGTCAGCTATGTCCATCGTCAAGTTTCTTACCCTGAGTGCCACCGAACTCACCTTCGTCAACAGCGGCAATGCACAGTGTATCACAGAAAAGGGAATAACACAGCCAGCCTATTTATAAATCACTGATACATAAATTAATTGAGTTTTGTGGAATCTTGAAAGTGGAGATGTCGAGTTTTGTGAAAATTTGCTATAGTCAGGAGCCTTTTTCTTCAGTGATCTTGCATTTTTTGTGCGAGACCATAATCGGTTAAATAACACTTTCTGAAAAAAGTGAAGTTCGTTAGGGTTTGGTAAAACGGTCCTGAATTTACCAGAGTGTTTATTCTCTGCTTGATAGTCCAGAAAGCTTTACAGTGGGGACTTTGTGGGACTCGTAAATGTGAGGGTGACGTTCTGGCCGCTTTAAGTTGTAATCTGTCTTGAGCCGTGTGAAGAAGGTACCAGTTTTCGGATTATTCCCTCAAATGGAAAGCACCAGGCTCAACTCCTCGTTAGGGGTAGAGTTTCATTTTGTGTGCTAGATTCGATGTCAGTTTTAAGAGATGGTTAGGAACCTCAGATGATATACGAAATCCATGTAACGGAGAGATGCCTAAATTGTACCAGTCTTGAGATTCTGTTGATGGTAGCCTGTTTATTAACTTACAAAATTAATTAAACAGTGCCATCCGAAACTACAGGATGTTATTCTCCTTATCTGATTCACTAAATAGTTACCCTAAGAAAAGCAAACACGCTAACAGATAATTTCTAAACATCTGCAATTGGTGCAAATTAAAAATCTGATTTCTAATTTGTGCGGATGGGTGCATAAACTATACGATCCTTAAGGACTGTTTACTTTAGTAAGGACTTTTACTGGTCTACGTTTAAGAACATGTGCCACATTTTAGTTCTTGCATCATTTTTGGTAGGTGCTTTAGTACAAATTTTTCACTTGCTTCCCCAGACTTGCTCATTTTGTATGAATCCACGTCCTGCATTTAACATTTTCTTCATTTGATGTTCCTTGCAGTACTACTCTGCTTTACCAATGAGTTTCTGTGATGGATTCCCCCCAGAGTCTCCAAAACCCTTCCTGCTCACTGCTAAAGCTGTACTTCCAGATTTCTTCTACTTTGGTTCGGTTAGCATTCTTCTTGCGTCGGTTGCTCGTAAGCTCACAGATTCATTGGCCAAGTGTTGAAATCTTTCATCATTTCCCTCGCATTCGACAACATTACTTGGATGAACGCCTTCAAGTCCACAGCTCGTGGTCGTGCGGTAGCGTTCTCGCTTCCTACGCCCGGGTCCCTGGTTCGGTTCCCGGCGGGGTCAGGGATTTTCTCTGCCTCGTGATGACTGGGTGTTGTGTGATGTCCTTAGGTTAGTTAGATTTAAGTAGTTATAAGTTCTAGGGGACTGATGACCATAGATGTTAAGTCCCATAGTGCTCAGACCCATTTGAACCATTTTTTTGAACGCCTTCAGTTTACTTTTTGCCTGCTGTGGCTTCTTCTGTGTGCGAATTATGGGGCAATCTGTTTCGTTCTGAAATCTCGAATGCAAGTTTTCTTACGTTCGACCAGCATAAACCGAACATAATCTTTTCAAATCTATGATTACGCTCTAACAATTCGTTTTCAATTTAATGCAGCCAAAAACTATTACCGTTTCCGAGTTTGTTTTTATTTTTAGCATGCCTCTTAGTTATTCGTATAAGTACATGTATGTGTATTCATTTAATCCACGATCTAGATTTAAATATATTGCTAGAGTTAAGCCCAGTCCATCTCGGCCCATTTTCCATAACGAATTTCTGTTTCCATACTGTAATGCCGAATATTTATATTACTTATATCTTAGGATAAAGAAACCATTAGTAAATTCACATCATTTGTAAACGTCATCTTGAGCTAAAAAGGTTAAACACATTTTTACAGTTTGTTACAAAAGCAAGCTTGTTAAATTCTGGGGATAAAATATCGGAGAAATTAGCTACATTTTAGGCAACATAGCTAGTTTCTGTTCGTCCTTTCGTACAAACGAAACAAAATGAATACTTAGGTAATTTCATGTATATCCACACAAAAAATACAGCATTATAATGCCACTTACCTTATAACAGCTATCCTCTTCTCCACGTACACAAAAATTTAAGTGAAAACCCCAACAAAATCAACTCTGCATTCAGACACTGTTACCCAACACATAGAACTCACAGGTGACAACATGGCTCCAAGAAGACGTAGTTCACGCTGCCCTAACAAAATGTATAGTACAAGACATACGAATTTTTTAGTCATGAGACAAATCAGGAGTCAGATCAGTATAGGTAACTGTCTCCCGTGTACCATATAATTTTATACAAATATCCCACAGAGCCGACATGGACAGATAGTGTCTCATAAGTGTGCCTTCCTGTACCATTACGTACAAAGAATATCGATTTTAGCTTACATGTCGTGTCTGGCGGGCACAGGACTTGCAAAGACAAGTGACCCACATCTGCCACATTCTGAACGTATCTGTAAGGAGGCTATTTACCAGATTATTTATTACCATCTATTAAACATATTGCTTTGTTGTCTAAAACGGGCTACAATCTACAAACTGCCTTTGAAATCTTTCTTCTTTCATTGGAGTGTTTTGATTGCATTGTCGCGGTCTGTGATAACCTCTTACCCTTAGAATTGCACGTCCACTCAGTGTACTCAATTATATGTTGGATACATTCCAATCTCTGTCCTGTGCTGCAGTTTTTATCCTCTACAACATGGAAACTAATATGTTGGGACTTAACACATTTCGTATTATGTAGTCGCATTCGGGAGGACGACGGATCAATCCCGCGTCCAACTATCCTAATTCAGGTTTTCCGTAATTTCCTTACATCACTTCAGACAAATACCGTGATGGTTCCTTTGAAAGGGCACGGTCGACTTACTTCCCTATCCATCCCTAATCCGATCTTGTGCTCCCTCTCTAACGACCTTGTTGTCGACGGGACGTTAAAAACTAATTCCTCCTCCTCCTCGTATCATGTAGTCCTTGTTCTCAGTGTTCACCGAATGTTCCCCTTCTTCATGATTCTGTGCAGAACCTTCCCATTTCTTATGAGTCCACCTTATTTTCTGTATCCTTATGTAGCGCACTATCTCATAAACCTCGAGTCACTTCTTTTCTAATTCCCCACACTCCTGATTCACTCCGATAATGGTGCGCTACAATAGTAATTTACTCAAATTATGGCTGATTTGTAACATTAGTGGACTTATTGTGGCCATGAATGCCTTTTTGCCTGTGCTGATCTTCGTTTTACGACCCCCTTGTTGCAGTCGTCGTGTGTTCTTCTTCCATGGTAAGAAAATTTCTCGTGGTCGTCACGTTTAATGTTACGGTAATTGCTAGTCTCATTTCTGCTACTCGTCATTTTTCTCGTCTTTCTTCGGTTTTCGCTAAACCTATGCTCTATACTTAGCAGACAGTTCATTCCATTTAACAGGAAAAGCTTCATTATACAAACTGCATATTTTCTTAGATTAATGCGCAGGAAGTGGTACTTAAAATTTACTGTTAATAAAAGTTGTTATTAACAAAGCAACAAGAAAATGGGAACTATAATAGGACCTGATTAAAATCTACAGTGTGTGTTGAAAACGAAATACAATAACCTACAGATCACTCTCACCAGTCCGCTGGTTGTGTGAAGGTCCTGGGAGGGATGTCAGGTCTCTTCCCATGCCAGCAGTTGTGTGAAATGGCTGCATCTATTGTTAGCAGAGCTGCGTGTAATACCACCTCTGTATATAATCAAATTTGTGGGATACCAGAATGGTCCTGACGCGATCTACGATTTTAAATACCATATAGTCCGTGCTGTTTATTTTTTCCAGATAAATTAAAGCACTTTAATACAATCCCACTAGGTTAGAAAGAAGAACCGCTTATCCACTGACCGACATTTGGATAAACGTTCAAGTGCCTTTTCCCACTTTCTCTGTGGCTTTTCAAATCATCAGTGACCCTTGGAGGTGGTCACTGACTATGCAGTGACGCAGGCGTAGTGATGTTTGTTTATGTAGAAGACGGAAAAGATACAAAATTATGGCATGTAGGGTGTTTACGTAGGAAAGTGTTAACTTTTTGCGACGCAGAAATGGTTATATTAAATAAAAGAAGGAAGTATTAAGTTATTTTTTGAAGACGCATTAAATAACTGGCAAAAAAATTTAATTTACGAATGTAACAACCGCCTATTTTTGCAATTAAAACTTTATTTAACGGAATTCAAAAAGAAAACTGCGGTCATACTTCCCCTTTTCTTGAAAAACAGAAAGCAGCATCCAAACAGGCCTTGAAGGCGTAACGGGGTACCGACCGGCCTCCGTGCCATCCTCAGAAATTAGACGTCACTTGATGCGGATACGCTGTGGCATGAGGCCAGCACGTGACTGTCCCGGCTGTTGTCAGTCTTCGTGACCGGTGTTGCTTCTTCTCAATCAAGTAGGTCCTAAATTGGCCTCAAAAGGGCTGAGTGCACCCTTCTTGCCTACAGCCCTTGAAAGACCTCGACGGTGTCACATCCAAGTGGTAGCCAAGCCCGACAGCGCTTAACTTCGTTGATCTGATGGAATCGGTGTTACCACTGGGGCAAGGCCGTTGGCTTCGATTACGTCACAGAATGTAAAACTTTAAATACTATGCCATACGAGTGCTTTTCTGTTAAAAGATGATCGGCTAACGTAATGGCCCCAGTTCTGCATGACAAATCAATACATTGTTCACCACAGTGCATGCATGTGATTTTATTCATACCACACTGTGGCAAGGGTTGCAGTTCGCCTTTACTACCAAATGATTTTGTTGTTGATATGTATATTAAAAAGTGTAGGTAAGCAGTTGGAGACTACTTTTTGTGCTAGGTTGTCTAAACTTATGCCAACATATGGGATGATGCTAAACTTTATATAAATACTGATTGGTTCTAATGAGCCGACGAACAGTCTTGGTGTAATGTATGAATCTTTTTTGGTAGTATATTATCAAAGCAGTGCTATAGCAGTTGCTAGAAATTATGTGTCTAATTGTCTGTAGTTATGTCTGAAAAGCAAATGCTGGTAAAGGAACTTTAACTGCTATCTCACTAGCATCAATCACATTTCGCACTTTCAGTTTCATTGCCACTTCAACTGTGTGTCGTATATTCTAAGCCCTTTTGGAGGATTTCCCCGGGCGCCTGTTGAAGGATTCATTCTAAACTTGAGACTTAACTGTATCTGTAACGCTCTTCTCAATCCGACAGAATTCTAGGTCTTTAGGGGTTTGCATGCATTATCTCTGGTCTATCTAGATTGAGCAGTGGGCACTGAAATTACGTTATGTTCTGGGGAACTGACCATTTCCCAATCACATACTCCTCGCTTCCTGCTTAAGATTCTGTACACGTCCTGTGGATAAGGGATGTACGAAGGCAGCCCTTTGACCTGGCCACCACTGCGGTCATCTACAAATGGTGAGTGGCAGGTGATAAAGCCGCCATAACCGGACGCCGTTAAGCGGCAGATAATACTGTGCGACCCGAACACACAAACAGTGTCGGCGTAAGATAGGCCGCGCCCCGTTGGCATTCCATCTTCATAACGGTGACAATGGCGGCGGCGGTGGTGGCTGCGTCACGCTCAGATTAGAGCGTGGTCCCGTGGCCGCGACTTGGCAACGTCGCCCAGAAATATTGCGCTGTCAAAGCAGAGATTGTGCCGCCGACAAATGGATATAAATCGGCGTGAGGCTTTCCTGCCCGAAATTAGAATTGTAATTTAGGACGTGTGTGGTCTGTAATAAATCCCTTATGCTAAATGGGACTGTTCAGGAGGCGCGGAATTAATTTCTCTGTGTTCACGCCGCCAGTGTCTTCCATCTTCTGAAAGACGACTACTTGTGCGAGGGGTTCGAAAAGAAAGAGGCGACTTCTGCGTAGCAGATTATTCCTGCCGCTGACTTCCCAGCCGCCGTAGGAGCTTTTGAAAACAGAACTGTAACGGTTACTTGTTGACAAACACAGATACTTCCGAAAATCAAAGAACTTACACTGTAGCACAAAGAGCAGAGGATCTGACTGGAAGCCAGAAAGTTCAAATGTTAAAAATGATGATTTAAAATTATAGAGAAAACAATGTTAACTGCAAAAAGTTTTTGAAATTCTAAAAGTATTAGGCATACAGCGAGGGAGAGGTCATCTACAACTTGTACAGCAATCAGACTTCAGGAGTCAGATTCGAAGGACATGAATGGGAAGCAGAAGCTGAGAAGGAACTGAAACAGCGTACGATCCTATCCCCGATTCTTCTAACCTTTACACTGAGCAAGCTGTATAGGAAAGCAACGAAAAATTTTAAAAGGTAATTGAAGTTCAGGGAAAATTTACCACTTTGAGTCGAATCTACGTCATTGTAATTCGCTCAGAGACGGCAATAGTCTGGGAAGAGCAAATAAGCGAAGTCGACAGTGTATTCAAATGAGGTTCCAACATTAACCAAAACATGGGTAAGATAACAGGCATGGAATGTGTTCCAACTAAATCAGGCTATGTTAAATGAACTATATTACTAAGTCATACACTTAAATCGGCACTCTAGTTATATAATTTAGGCACCATAGTAAGTAACAATAGCCGAAATAGAGAAAGTATAAAATGCCATCTGACAATAGCAAGAAAAGCAATTGTGAAAAAGATAAATTTTTCTGATGTCGTACATTCATTTAAATGTTAGAAAATCTGTTCTAAAGGTATTTGCCTGCAGCGTATCCATATAAAGAGGTGAAACGAGGACGACTAATAGTTCAGACAACAACAGAATACATGATTTTGAAATATAACGTAGGTGAATGCTGTAGATATTTTCTTCTGATGGCATAACCAATCAAGAGACACTAAACGCACCTGATAAGAAAAAAGATTTATAATGCAAGCTGTCCAAACGAGGTAACCGATTTGTTGTCAGTCTTGAAATGGAGGGAAGTGAGAGGTGTTAAATACTTAACTGGTGACAAAGGTATGATTGTACTGAACAGATTCAAATGGTTGTAAGCTGCAGCAGCTGTACGGAGACGATACGCCTTTTACACGATAGACTTCCGTGAACAGCTGCATCGAATGCGTCTTGGAACTGAAGAACACGTCAACAGCAAAAGAGATTTTTTGAAAAACCTGATAGCTTAAAGACTAACACAAGTAATATTGCAACTGCCAGGACAGCACAGTTGTAAGATACATTTTTACGGAAAATATTGTTATCGTACTGACGTTTCCAGCATCAGATGTACGTACATTCTACTGCACTGTTCACAAACAAAATGAAACACTACAAGCACAACAAGTAGTAACTCAATCAGAATCTCATAACATTAACAGAAAAAGCAAGGAACTGATCCATAGCCAGAGTAATTTTGAATAGAGGGAAACGCATGAGACGTGCACTAAACGGAGCAGTGCAAATATCGAATTTGTTTTAATACCTTGATTAAGGCTGAGACCACATCGTTACTATAATTATTGCATTTAGACATTACAGTCAACAGTTGGTTTAAAATAGCTCCAGTATCCGTTACGAAACGTGTTCTCCCCGAGTTCTAGTCTGAAAATTAAGTTCCTACTATTTGCATTATGCAAACAAAACTAACTATTACTCATGATGCAGTTCATCTTACTTTAGTTTTTTTGTGACGTGAAGTCCTGCAGACTACAAGAGGCCACTAAATTATAGTAAGTTATAGGTGACTAAATCTGAAAGCTGATTACATGTTGGCCCAAGAGATCAATGTGACGCACGGTTAATGGGACTGTCATAACAGTAGGCAGATAACGAAGTTTACGCAATGATTTGCGCTTTGAGTGACATAAACTCAACACGGAATAATAGATCGTTAGTGCAGATAAAGTCAATCAAATGCGGATGAATAGTTCTTGTACTCTAGAACGAAATACGCTGATTTAAAACCTAACTGAATGCGCACGTCTGAACGCAGTTATTTTTGCATAAACAGGTAGCACATTATACGTAGTCATAATTAGTGCATAAGCAGATTCTGAGCGGGTTGCCTGGTACAGCAGTCACCGTCGGTGTGCCTTTAAACAGAGCATGGACTTAAGAGGTACCATCTGCAGAGAGTGCACTCTGCGATATGTCCACCAGTTGTCCCGATTGGTCAAGTCACGGTGCAGAAGACGACGGTCGGACCAGCAGTTGTTCATTAAGTTATATTTTTGCTTCATTAGTCTCCTGACTGGTTTGATGCGGCCCTCCTGCTGCAACATCTTTATTTCAGGCTAGCACTTGCACCCTAAATGGTCAGTTATTTCCACGATGTATTCAATTGTCTGCCTTCCCCTAGAGTTTTTACGGTCTACAGTTTCCTTGAACATCATGGAGGTTATCTGCCTCAACACATATCCTATAGTCCCTTCCCCTTTTCCTATCAGTATTTTCCATATGTTCCTTTCCGCCGATTCCGTGGAGAACGTCCTCGTTCCTTGTATTATCAGTCCATATACTTTCCGACGTTCTGCTGCAGCAACACTACTCAAACATTACGATTTTCCTCTGACAAGGTTTCTTCCACTGTCCATGATTCACAATGCTGTGTTCGAAACGTACACAATCAGAAATTTTATCCTTAAATTAAGGTACGTCTTTGATATCAGTGCTAGTCTGCTGTTTATGCTCTCCTTACTTCGTCCGTCATGATCAATTCTCTTTCCAGGGTACAAGAATTCCTTAACTTCGGTTACTTTTGTGATGAATATCTTTGACTTTAAGTTCCTCGATATTATATTTTCTGATATTTCTCATTACTTTTATCTTCTTCCGGTTTATTCTCATTCCGTAGTCTGCACTCATTCCTCATTTCGTTGGACATATTTTGTAAATTTTCTTCACTTTCAGGCGAAACGTTCCATTGACATCCTTTCACCATCAATTTTAACTACATTTTTGAAACTTTGTTTCAATTCCTTCATGGTTTGTTCGACATATAGTTTGAACAATAACAGCGAAACGCCGCACACATGTCTTACACCCTTCCTAATACGAGCGCTTCGTCCATAGTCTTCCAATCTTGAGGCTCCCTCCTGTTTCTTGTTCATATTGTCTGTTACCGTCTTTCCCTATGACTTATTCCTATGTTTCTCGGAACTTCGAACATCATGCACCATTTTACATTGTGGGACGCCTTTTTCCAGGTCGGCAAATCCTATGAATATGTCTTGTTTATTTTCAGTATTGCTTCCAGTACCAGGAGCAACATCACAACTGCCTCTATGGTGCCTATACCTTTCTGAACGTTTTCACTGTAGAAAACACGAATGGCGGCAGTTCTTTTTGTGGTGTAAATAACGGTGCAGCTTCTGTCACGTCAACAGAGATCATCTCTCACTTCCTTCCTTAAGGACAGGAAGAAGGATGGGTAGAGCGGGGGGGTCAACATAGATGATTAAGATCCCGTGGGGGGCGGTTTTGGTCTGGGGAGTGTCGAAGCAATTCGATAAGCTTTTGCAATGACCAGGAGACCGGAAACGATTCTGGAGATCTGATCTGAGGATTAAAAATGGCGCTAGCGTTATAGTTAGTGGTATGACGGAATGTCATCACGGAATGAGGAAGAGGTCAATATATGGAGAGACTGCGCACTTGCATGTAGAAATTCAGTGCCACATACTTAAGGAATCCGGCCAAGGAATTTTGGAATCCATTACACGCAGAATTGCTGTTTTATTGCATTGAAAATGGGGCCCAACACGATGTTAAGCAAATTGTTGTAAGGTTTTAGCATAACGGTGTGTTTTGTCTCGACAAACAATAATTTATTAATTTCCGAACGCGATTCGTACATCAGAGGGCACAAAATAATTTAAGATACTAACTCAGTAGGCTGTTTGATGCTAACGAGTAAGAAAATATATGTAATTTTCATACCAGGATCCCGACTGGTTTGATGCAGCCCGAAATGAATTCCTCCCTTGTGCCAACCTCTTTATCCCAGAGCAACACTTTCAACCTGCCCCCTTACTTCTTTGTTGAATAGTTAAATATCAGTTTTACCCACTACAGCGGCATGCAGTACCATGAAAGTCATTTCGTAATGTCTTAACACATTACCTATTATCTTGTTCCTTGTTTTTGTCATTATTTTAAATATGTTCTTTTCTTCGCCGATTCTGCGGAGAAACTCTTCGTTCCTTATATTATCTTTACAACTAATTTCAAACGTTCTGTTGGAGCACCACATCTCAAACACGTTGACTCTCTTTTGTTCTGGCTTTCCCACACAATTCATTATTCACTACCATGCAATGATTTGCTCCAAACAAACGTACATTGTCAAAAACTCTTCGGCAAATTAATTTGGGCTTTTTTCGCTTCATTAGTCTGCTTTTTATGTCTTCCTTTCTTCTTTCGTGAGGGTTATTGTGCGTTCAAGATAGTAGAATTCCTTAACTTTGTCTACTTCGTGATTCCCAATTCTAATATTGAGTTTCCCACAGTTCTCATTTCTGCTACTCCTCACTACTTTCGTCTTCCTTCGATTTACTCTCCATATTCTGTACTCAATAGAATGTTTATTGCCGTCAACAGATCATGTAATCGATCTTCACTTCCGCTGAGGATAGCAATGTCAACATCGAGTCTTATCATTGATCTCGTGTCACTCTGGCCTTTAATCATACTTTTAAACGTTTTGTTTATATCCTTCACTGCTTCCTCGATATACAGATGGAACAGTAGGAGACTGTATTACCATCTTACACCATTTTTATTCCGAGCACTCTGGCCTTAGATTTCCCTCTCGGTTCCTCTATATATTGTGTATTGCCCATATTTCCTATAACTTACTCGCATTTTTCTTTGAATTTCGGACAGCTTCCACCATGTTACAGTGTCGGACGCCTCTCCAGATCAACAGACCTTATGAATGTGTCTTCATTTTTATTTGGTCTTGCTTCCATTATTAAGGGGAACGTCAGAATGGTTCCTCATGTGCCCTTACGTGTCGTAAAGGCAAGCTAATTGCCGTCCAACAGATCCTCAGTTTTCTTTTCTAGTCATCTGTATGGTCTACTTTGTTAAGAACTGGTCTTTAAACGCGAGTAGAGAACTTAATCCCTAATGTATTGGAGATATGCCTTGTTCTACAAATGCTTATGATCCAATAAACATTTTACTACACAGTCCGAAATAACCCAGCAAGAAAAGAAGAAATCATAGTAAAACGAACTTACACTAAAACGTGCAATTTGAAAACGGCGGGCGTAGCTTATTTGACTAAACATCAAACAGTGAGAAAAATCATTCGAAAATTCCTATCAAAATTAGAAATTGTGAATCTGGTCAGCTGGTATTAAAACACCGCGCAGTTGGATGATTCTCCCTGAATGTAATTTAATCCTGAAAATGGTCTGTCAGTGAAAGTCTTTCAACTAAGATATCGAATAATGGTGATGGTAAAAGACAAAATCTGCATGTACTATTGTAAAAGCTGAAGGTACACCTGTTATGTCGGTGCAGGTTATTTCGTGGTTACATAAGTAACCTAAGTACACTGCAAAACTAGGATACACAATGCCTAAACTTGGTCAATGGGTAGTGTCTTAGATTTGTAATGGCCGGCCGGGGTGGCCGAGCGGTTCTAACGCATCAGTCTGGAAACGCACGACCGTAGCGGTCGCAGGTTCGAATCCTGCCTCGGTCATGGATGTGTGTGATGTCCTTACGTTAGTTAGTTTTATTAGTTCTAAGTTCTAGGGGACTGATGACCTCAGAAGTTAAGTTCCATAGTGCTCAGAGCCATTTGAACCATTTGATATGTGATCAAAGCACCCTCAGTCCTGTGTTTGAAACCCCTCACAGCTTAAATATTATTAATAATGAGCACTGGCGACAGAAGACTTTCGCCATAAGTTGTAACACCTAAAATGCAGGATGCATGGCACCTGCCACCGATATATGATTTTTTACTGCGTTTTATGTAAATATTTGTGATTTAAATGCTTTCTGTAAATGCTTAAGGACATTGCTTCACTGTATGTGTAGATTTAGGTAGAAGTCTGTTGACGTTCCATTGTATTTATCTGTGTTTTACTGTGAAACTTATAAGCTCTGGGAAAAAGCCAATAGAATTGTTATTTGCATCGACTAGCAACTATAACAGCAGTGCTTGTGCGTTGTAAAATCTTTGGGTAGGAAGTTGTTGCTCAGAGCGCACGGAGAGAGGGAGACGGGTTCCAGCGCTTGTCGTGTGGGGAAGTGTGGCGTTAACGCTCTCGCACTGGCCGGATGTCTAGAGCAGATGTATGGACAGTGGACGGGCGGAAGTGGCTGTATTAATTACGATTGCCCGTTCCTATAATTAGCTGTGGCTCCAAAATATGCTACCGGCTTCAACAACAGCAGCAGTTCCAGCAACACAGTTTCGTCGTCGGCTCCGAATTTCGTCGTATGCAACAGCACTGAAGTAAGACTGATCAAAGTATTAACGGCTAACCCAGCAGCACAACTGAATGTGATTTGATTGATAAGATTTATTTAAACAATAATCAGTTAAACTTAGGGCGATTGTGTCCTCTTTGCCCCCAGACATTGTTACCAAGCAGGATCCTTGTTCCTCATTTCTGCCTAATATGCTAACTGAGTGTCATAAGAAACAAAATGAATTGTCACAGCTAGTTTATTAATGAATAACTTATCTTTTAAAATTTTTAGACTCAGTTTACAATATGCTTACTGAGTGTCATAAGAAACGTAATGAATTGTCACAGCTACTTTATTAATGAATAATTTATCTTTTAAGAACTTTTTACTCAGTCTACTTCCAATTAACTGTTTTACAACAGAGGCTTCAGTATGTGACTACAGTAAAGCAATTTCATTTTTCAAGTTTGAGAATCAATCACTGGAAAAAATCAAAATCTAAAGAAATGCACAAATTAAGAGTGCAGAAGTTTTATTTATTTTACATACAGCTATGAGCACATGGCTGTTTGGTTTGGTATGTATTCTAGTATTTAATTCTGTTCAGTCAGTAAAAAAGGCTCAGTTGTTCAGACAATAATATGAAATCTTGTTTGTAAAATAAGTATTGGAAAAGTAAAAAGTGCTTGCTTTTTTCCTGTTCGGTTTAATTACCTTTATTTTTAGCAGTCTTTCCATCAGAAGGGTCGGTTGAACATTTTCCTCCTACTTATCGGTATCGCTTCTTCGGGAAAGATAGCCTTACACAATTAGAAACAGTCCATTAGGGCCGGCCGATGTGGCCGAGCGGCTCTAGGTGCTTCAGGCCGGAACCGCGCTGCTGCTTACGATCGCAGGTTCGAATCCGGCCTTGGGCAGTTCTAGGGGACTGATGACCTCAGAAGTTAAGTCCCATAGTGCTCAGAGCCATTTGAACGAATTACATTAGGCATACACGAGATCCACGGTCATATTTTATATGACAAGGAGAATAGGCCGATTAGTAAGAGGGAGGTTACACGTGGCGACGCAGGTGACAGGACAATATCAGTCCGGTATTGTTCTGAGCACGAATTTGCATTGTTCAGTTTTGTAGCGAATAATAACTTGTTGCTACAAACAAAGTCGCTCACATACAATAACAGTAAGTGGCTGAAATAAGCCGTACATTTAAATTTCACAGTAATCATCAAACTGAGCAACATGAGTAAATTAGGCGAAACAAGTAATTTGATTGTACTAAATGTGGAATAATCGGTCGAACAATGCACGACCCATGAGGCGGGACCCATTATTTAGAATTCGGCGGCTAGCATCACACACGCTGCTACTGAAAATCGAAGAATGGCAGAAATTGAATTTCAAGCACTTACAAATGCTACGGAATACGGAATAAAAAGTGAAACAGGATCTATTCATGACGGATACGAGGAATCTAGTAAGACAGAACCGGTGTTGCGAACTGTGATTTCCGGAAATACAAAAGATTTGTTAAGTTTGTTAACCAGTAAAATGGATGCCCAATCAGGAAAAATAGATGAACAGAATAAAGCAATTAAAACAGTTAACAGTAATACTGGAATTGTTAACACAAAGGTTGTAGCATAGAGTACCGAAATCTGTAATCTGAAGCATGATACATGATATGGAGCAATCCCAAACAAAGATAGGAAACATAAACAGTCGTTTCGAAACTGGAGTAGGCAGGATAGAACAGAAACTGTTAGAGACTGTTGGTCCCACAATAGAGAGAAAGACAGCTGAAAAAGTGAAAGTAGTTCGAGAAGAGGATGTAGGCAAAATAACGAGTTTAGAGACTTTTTTATCCGACGCAGGTGCTAAAGTAAATTGGCGATCGGTTGTGCGTAATGAAAAGAAGCAGGAGGTGGAAAAGTTTTTAGTTACCACTTTCCAAGTAGTTACAAGGATTAGAAGAAAATCTGCTCTATGTGTCATACCAAGCACTTAGCGCTGAAATATTAGTGAAGGGGGAGCGATTCGATCCCCTCAAAGAGCAGGGTGGACTGCACGCTACCGACTTAATTAGAAATTGTGAAAGGGTATCGCTGGAATCATGGACAGACAAAAGAAAAATAAGTGCAGTATTCGACGTGTTAGCTGGCGAGGCTAATCGATGGGGCTTAAACCTCGGTATAGCAAACATGACGTTTCAAGAGTTCAGAAATGCATTCTTGAAAGAGTATTGGTCAGAGCAGAAACAAGAGCGTGTATGGCGCGATTTCGTAGTGTCGAGGACCTACGATTTTTAAAGAACGTAGAAGACGAAGACAATTGGCGCAATAACCGCGAAAATGTTAAAAGCCGTGGGAATGGTAACAATTGCCACCATCGTCACAGCCAGAACAATAACAATAACCATGGCCAATAATGGTAGCAAACACCATGGTAATAACAATGCACAGCACTACAACAATATTGGCCATTGTAACAATAACCACAACTGTAGAAATGATAGGGGCCAGTATCAAGTAAATACGGTACGTGGTCCTTGGAGGAATGATAGTAGACAGGAGCGGAATGGTACATCACGGCAGTCTGGTAGCAACAGATCTGTCAGAATTAGTCAGGGAAACAACTAGACGCGCCCGTTAGGGGCCCACCGTGCTTGGGAAGACTTTGGCGGCCCAAACTAAAACCTACACAGTCCCACTATCATAAATTCGAAAGGATAACTCAGCGATGGGAGAATGTGCGAGAGAGTAAAGAGGGCGACGCACCTAGAGTAACGGTATCTGAGCTGGAAACGGCAGTCGACGCATCTGTCACTGCTCGTAAAAGTAATAATGATATAAGTATACGAGTAGGGAAGAAGGAAGCGGCCGCTGTTAAAGCAACAACGGTTTCGCAAGTATCAGTAGAGTACAAGTCACCAGCGGAAGTAAGAGAGCCGATCTCGAATAAAGTTTCCGTTATCGAGCAGGGAAATGAGGGAACGCGAGGAGGTGTGGATAGGTCAGTTGTTGAGGATTGTATGGGAAGTGTGCTAACGGGGAGAGCGGACCGAAATTGACGGTTCTAAGCCCGCAAGAAATTAGCGCTTTGGAAACGGAAAGCTCTGTACCTGAACGGCAGGCTTGTCCAAATGAAGTTTTTGAAGTAGCCCACCCCAGCGACGCTAGTCCTATTGAAACCAGAGGCGGATGTTAAGAGGAGGAGCGAGATGAATTTGGCGATAATGACCGGGTGCAACTAATTGAAAGCCACGTAGATTACAATATCTACGAGGTCAAACCTGAGGTTATACAGTAAGACGAGAGTGATGAGGGTTGCGTGAGCCTGGGAGATGAGATAGAAGAGAAAACAGAGCACTTTTCTCTAAAAATCTCGGAAGATGACAGCCAGATTTCCGTAGAAGACCCACCTGACGTGAGAATTAGCGAACTATTGGTTAAACAACGTTCATTAATCGATGAAATTGATAGATTACGGTGTTGAGATCAAAACAAGTTGAACTACCACAGAACAGAAAAATAGAGATGAAAAACGTTCAGACACAAAGAATTAGAAAACCGCCAGATGAACCGCTGTCGGCATCGGAACCGGACGGATTTTTCTGGGACTACATGGAAATAGATGAGAATTTGTTGTGGGAAGACCAAACCACAGATAATGACAGGTGTACACAGATTGTAGTACCCGTTAATATACAAAGCCTACATATCCAATTTTTTGATGATGCAGGGGCAGAGCTAAGTGCTATGTCGGGAAAAACTTTTGAATTATTGAAAGCTAAACCAGTAGTATTATTAATGGCAGTAATGGGAATCAAAGTAATCACTGCTACCGGAAGCAATTGTAAACCGATATCAAACCAGATATTTATATGTTTTGAGTCTCAAGGAGGAACATTCGAACAGAAATATGTCGTGCCAGAACTGTGCACGGATATTATTGTGGGTTTAGATTGGTTGTTAAAATGTCGTGCGATTATTAACATCAATAATAAGACCATGAAGCGCATTTCCAAAAACAATACCGAAGTAAATGTGAGTTTTGATGGAACATTTTGTGGCGGTGTTCGTAGCGACAAACAATTCGCTGTAGAAACGGCTTACGAAGTCACCGCCACACTTTTAATAGCGGGCCGACCGGTCCGCTGGAACAGTGAACAGAAGATGAAAACCCAAACACTCTGATTAAATATAAGTCGGTACTTATCTTTATTAACGAAGATACAGTAACACAGTAGTGAACTCCGTGTCTACAGAAATCTGTCTAGTTCGAGTCGGAGCGGCTAGGTCAGCGTCGGCTGACGACAAACAACAACTCTGCTGCGATGAACACACAACTGACTAGCCAGTACACAATTCGGTGGCGAGTATACAACTGAGCGGCGAATACAGAACTGTCCTAGCGCTCGCGACTCCAGCGCTTAAGAAGCCAGAAGCCAATGGTGGCGCGCGCAGACTTGCGGCGATTTCCTGTATCGCTGGCGCTGCTTATGCGGACTGCGCCTGGACTTTGATGCTGCCAACCTTTCGGCAGCGGGCTCGGTTGGCATTACTGGCTAGGATATAACAGAACAAGTGAGGATGTGAGTTGTGAATACAAACCTATTCTCTTGTTGCTTGTCCTAATGAGATTTATTTAGGCAGAAAAATGGACTACTACGGTATCCGCAATACGAACTCGACAATTGTTTCGAAGACGAATTAGACCATTGTAGACAGATTGCCAAACCCCCCGCTTGAACAAAAACGACACCTATATGACGTAATAATGAGAAACAATAACGTGTTTTCAAGTACACCGGGGCTTGTTATTGGGTATCAGAGCAAGTTAAATGCAATACCGCATGAACCATTCTTTGGAAGACCATATGCGGTACCACTATCCAAGAAGGAGGCTGCCAAACATGAGATAGATCGGGTGTTAGTATGGAATGTTATAGAGAGGACTACTAGCCCCTATAACAATCCCTTGTTAGTAGTAGGTAAGAGAGATGATAGCGTCAGGATTGTGGTAGACGCACGCATTTTGAACAAGGTCGTTCAGCGTGAAAGACCAGAAAATAAGGAAGAGATACTGCAAAGATTTCACAATGTACAGTTTATGACTAGCCTTGACCTCACAGCTGGGAACTGGCAAATAGCCTTAGAAGAAGTATGTAGGAGATACACGGCGTTTTTGTATGCAGGCCGATGTGAGCAGTACAAGGTAGTGCCATTCGGCCTGAATATATCTGTTTCTCTCTTTATCAAGGCCCTAGATAAGGTGTTAGGTGCTGCTGTGAGCTCAAAACTGACAGTGTACGTGGACGATTTGCTGCTGGCGAATTCGTCGTGGCGAGAACATTGCGAATTGTTAGATGAAGTTTTCAGTGCGTTACGGAAATGTGGAATTACGCTGAAACTGAAGAAGTGTGAGTTTGTGAAGAAAGTACAGAATTTTCTTGGTCACGTTCTGACAACTGAGGGTATCGCTAAAGATCCACAGAAAGTGGAGGCAATAAAGAACTGTCCTGCGCCGAAGACTAGGAAATAGTTAAAGAGTTTCCTAGGGCTCTCAGGATTCTATCGCGTGTTCGTGCAGGGTCATGCCTTCAACGATCCAAACCTGAAAAATTTGTTTCGAAAAATTACGCCACTTGTGTGGACTGACAAGTGGCAGGCCGCATTTGAAAGACTGAAAAATGAATTACTACAGAATAACATATTGTACCATCCTGATCTTGCGTTGCCATTTCATATGGGAACGCACTCATCTAATTATGGCTTAGGAGTAAATTTGTTTTAAGAAGTACGAGAAGGTGAAAATAAAGAACACAGAACAGTCGCGTTCGCAAGCCGAAAGTTGACGGAATGTGAGCGAAACTATACGATTTCTGAGAAAAAATGTCTCGCTATCGTATGGGGTTTCAGAAAATTTAAACGTTATTTGTGGGACCGAAAGGTGATCATTCACACTTATCTGAAGGACTGTCGTTTACTGAATGAAAGATTGACACTGTGGTCTCTTTTCTTGCAGCAGTTATATTATTACATTTGTTACGTGACAGGAGCAGACAACTGCATAGCGGACGCGCTGTCACGTTTGCGTGAAACCGATCATTGGCTTGTGGAGGACGAATTTGAAGACGTACTGAAATTGTACTGCTTTCAAGAAGCAGAAGGTCGTAAAAGAGTAGAGAACATCTGTAAATATATGCGTCGTCATCTAAACGAGGACGACTGCCTAATAATTGTTAAGAACAAGTATGACGAAAAGAGTAGAGAAGGGGAGAAACTGAGAAAGTATTACAAAATATGTAACCATATCTTGTACATACGTAAAAGTGTAGATAGCAATAACTGGCGAATGTGTTGGCCAGCCAAGTATGTCACAGAGATAATTGACTACTATCATTTAGCTTATGGTCATCGCAGACCAAAGAAGTGTGCTGAGTAGCTAGCGGAAGTTGTAAATTTTAATAAATACAAAACAGAGTTGCTGAAAGAATAAAGACATGTGATAAGTGCCAGAGGGTGAAGGTAACGAACTGCACGAACCGTGGCCCTATGCTGAGCATACGATCTAACGATGTGCTAGATTTGATTTGTACGGACCTCTATGGTCCACTACCCAAGACTTGAGGGAATTTCGCGTAGATATTAGTGGTGCTAGAAACATTATCTGAGTTCGTCAACTTATATTTGATAAGAGGGGCAAAAGCTAGAATGGTTTACAACAGATTTGTTAATGATTACTTTGTGCACTTCGGCATACCAAAAGTGGTTTTGTCTGATAACGGAGCGCAATTTACTTCCAAATTATGGAATGAAGAAATGAAAAGTATTGACATTGAATTAATAAGCATGTCGGCCTACTGCCCGAGCGGGAATTCCGCGGAACGGTACATGTGTGAATTACATCGGCTTTGCCGAACGTATTGTCACCACAATCACAGATCGTCGGCCAATTACGTTGGTGATTTAGAGAAAATAATGAAAGTCTTGACACATGAATCCACGGGACATACTCCGGATAAATACTATAAGACCACAATTCTAAAAGTATAGCGGAAGAAACGATTGATATCACTCCGAGAGTTGATATTAACCTTGAAGTAAAGAAAAAATGGTTCAAATGGCTTGAGCACTATGCGACTTAACTTCTGAGGTCATCAGTCGTCTAGAACTTAGAACTAATTAAACCTAACTGCTGTGGACTGCCAAGACAGCCAATCCACTATGACAGGTAGCCGAAAGGCACGCGTTTAAGCTCACGCAGGATGTCGTGAGGTCTGGAACAGGACAAGGTCTTTATAGTAGCAAAAATAGTACGTAGCTTCTGGAATACTTAACTTTAATCCATAATTGGTGAACATCGGTCTAACGGTACATGCATCACAAGATAAATAGCAAATGATAATGGCGCCTTGCTAGGTCGTAGCAAATGACGTAGCTGAAGGCTATGTTAACTATCGTCTCGGCAAATGAGAGCGTAACTTGTCAGTGAACCATCGCTAGCAAAGTCGTCTGTACAACTGGGGCGAGTGCTAGGACGTCTCTCTAGACCTGCCGTGTGGCGGCGCTCGGTCTGCAGTCACTGATAGTGGCGACACGCGGGTCCGACGTATACTACCGGACCGCGGCCGATTTAAAGGCTACCACCTAGCAAGTGTGGTGTCGGGCGGTGACACCACATTCCTCCCCCGCAAATCGGCGTACGGTTGTGTTATAAGGCTTCCGCCCGCCGTGGGGAGGACCCCATGTTGACGTATGCGACGAGGTGGGGAGCCTAACAACAGGCGAGGCTGTGCCACCCGCACCCTGCCATTCGGCCCGAGGGGAGCTAGGAAACGCCTGAAAACGTACTCCAGGGTGCACGCCAACATGCGGTGTATGCGCCCGTAGAGAGACAGGAGGGGCCGAAGCGTCGACCTCCATCGGATCGGGGCACCCGACGGGCGCAGACGCCATGTGGTCCGGAGCGGGCAAGAGTTCCATGTCGGAGGACAACTGGTCACGGGAAGCGATCGGCGGCGCGTGACCCAGGGAGGCGCTTGGCGGCTGCAGCGAAGCGTCCACTGCGGGCGGCGCCGGCGGGAGAACACTCTGTGGCGGCGGCGGCGCGTCGCCATGGGGCAAAATGGAAGGCAGCGTCGGTAACACCTGGGGATGAGGCGAGCCAGTAGATGGGTCCCCAGGGCGCTGACCGGACGGCACCGTCACTGAAAGCAGACGGGGTGCGGCAGAACCCGTGCGACGACAGAGGCGCAGCTGATTGAGATGCCGACGCACCTCACCAGAGGCCCCCAAAACCAGATACATATCACGGCCGATGCAGCGAAGAATGCGCCCTGCGAGCCAACGCCGTGAACCTCGATATTTGCGATAGTAAACAACGTCGCCTGGGGCAAAAACAGGTGTCTGCCGCTGCACAGGAACCTGAGGCGGCGGATGTAGCAATGACATCAAGGTGCGAGGAGGGCGACCGTGCAACAACTCAGCCGGCGAGCGACCATCTCGGGGCTGAGAGCGATACGTGGACAAAAAGAGCAATAACGCGTCCTCCCGAGAATGAGACTCTTTCAACTTCAACATCTGTGACTTGAATGTCCTGACCAAACGTTCAGCGGCACCGTTTGACTGCGGCGAAAACGGCGCGGACGTCAGATGGTGAATACCATTGGCCTTGCAGAATGACTGAAATCCGGCGGACATGAATTGTGGGCCATTGTCGGAAAAAAATAGTCTGTGGAAGACCTTCAATGCTAAAGATGGTGGATAACGCTTGGATGGTGGCAGATGACGTCGTGGAAGACATCCGGACAACAAAAGGAAAATTACTGAATGAATCTACCACAACCAACCATCGAGCATTCCAGAATGGACCAGCAAAGTCGATGTGTAAGCGTTGCCAAGGGGAAGTGGCTTTTGGCCATGCAAAGAATTTCCGCGGTGGTGCGGCTTGTTGTTCGGCACACGCCATGCAAGAAGAGCACATATTCGTAATCGCAGCATCGATTCCGAACGAAGTAGAGTGCTGACGAGCAAGTTGTTTCGTTCTCACCATACCCCAATTTCCGTGGTGGAGAAGCCGTAAGACAGAGGACTGTAACGAACGTGGGACCACGACCCTGGACTGATCATTATCAGAACGCAGCAGCAAAACACCACGTCGAACAAAAAGTCTCTCCTTGTGAGCAAATAATCGGCGAACCAACGATCCTCGATCCGTGACTTTGACAAGGGCCATTACGTGGCAACAAAACGCAGAACGGTAGCAAGGACAGGGTCGGCAGCTGTGGCTGTAGCTACACGACGAAAATCAATCGGAAACGAGTCGACCACGTCATCGGTTTCCGAATCAATGAACATGCAAGCAAGTTCGGAAGAATCGAATGCGCTATCCTCAGCAACAGGCAAACGTGACAACGCATCGGCGTCTCCGTGCTTAGCAGTGGACCGATACAAGATATCGTAGCGGTACTGCGAGAGGAAAATAGACCAGCGAATGAATTTCTGCGCTGTACGTGGAGGAACAGGCTTGTTCGGATGAAAAAGCGATGTCAAAGGTTTGTGGTCTGTGATGATGGTAAAGTGACGACCATACAAGAAATCATGAAACTTATTAACACCAAATACGAGAACCAAAGCTTCTTTCTCGATGTGTGAATAATTTCTTTGCGCAGACGAGAACAATTTGGACGCAAAGGCAATAGGGCGCTCGTGCGATCCATCTTTGTGCGCAAGCACAGCACCGATCCCGAAATCCGATGCATCCACCATCAGCAAAAGGGGCTTCCGTGGATCGAATGGCGTAAGGCAAGTATATGAAAGCAACGCCGATTTCAACTGGCGAAAGGCGCGTTCGCATTCCGTCCTCCAGACAAACGGAACACCTTTACGGCGTAAGCGATGAAGCGGACCTGAAATGGAAGAGGCGTGGCGCACATAGCGATGATAATAATTGATTTTTCCCAGCACACTCTGTAGCTGCTTCAAATTCTGCGGCGAAGGCAAGTCTTGTATGGCACGGAGGTGCTCGGCACTGGGATGTATGCCTTGTGCATTGATGACATGTCCCAGGTAGGGTAAGTCACAAACAAAAAACAAACATTTGTCCTTCCGCAAGCGAAGACCATTTTGTCGCAAGACCTGAAATAATGTTCTGAGATTGGCTAAATGCTCTTCTTCTGTCTTTCCAGAGATCACAATATCGGCCAGATAGTTTGCTGCATTAGGGACCGACGCACAAACAGTTTGTAGATATTGCTGAAACAATGCAGGGGCGGATGCACACCTGAATGGCACTCATTGGAATCGGTAGAAACCAAGATGCGTGTTAACCACCAAGACGCGGTGGGAGTCTTCGTCCAGCGGTAGTTGCAAATACGCATCTGCTAGGTCCAACTTCGAAAAATATTTACCTGGGCACAGTTTGTCAGAAAGATCTTCCGGGCGGGGTAAAGGAAAATTTGCAGTCACTAGTTGGGGATTCACTGTTGCCTTGAAGTCCACGCAAAGTCTCAATTTTCCGGAAGGCTTTCGCAAAATTACTAAGGGTGATGCCCAGAGAGAAGCCTGCACACGTTCAATTACACCTTGTGATTCCAAATCATGTAATGTTCTTGCGACCTCGTCACGCAATGCGTGGGGAACATTGCGCGCTCTGAAAAATTTCGGTTGCGCATTTACTTTCAGTTCCAAATGTGCTTCATAGGTCTTAGCGCAACCAAGGCCCGGTGCAAAAATGTCTGCAAATTCTTCACATAGGCGAGAAACACTGTCTGAAGGCACAGTCTGGTTCACTGATAGGACCTGATTTGCTATAGACAAGTTAAACAACTGAAATAAATCTAAACCAAACAAGTTCACTGAAGAAGAAGAACGAAGTATGTAAAATGACAAAAGTTTTGTTTGTCCCTTGTATGTTGCAAGAAGGCTGCACTGTCCTAACACAGGGATATTCTGACTGGAATAACTATTTAACTTAACATTTGCGGCACGCAACGGAGGTGTGCCCAGTTGTTTGTACATGTCTTTATTGATCAATGAAACTGCAGCTCCGGTATCGAGCTGCAATGGTATGACCTTGCCATTAATGTCCAAGTCTACAAAAAGTTTATTGTCCTGCTGCGACAAGAGCGACTGTCTCGTGCAATTAGAACAGACACTGGTACAGAATCACTTGCTAATTGACGTGAGTTCCGGCGACGTCGACGCACACTTTTTGTGGGATGCACACAGTCATTTTTAGAGAGAGTGGCACTGGGCAGAGTGGAATTAACTACATGAACGTCCATGGGCGAAGGTTCACCAGCCTGAGTATTCTTGGTTCGATTCCGATTCCGGCGTGAAGCAAAGGGCCGGGAAAAGTTGTGAGTGTCCGATCTGAGCTTTTTCTGGCAAACACTGTGAATATGTCCTTTTTTATTACAGATAAAGCAAATAGCCTGGCGTGATGGGCAATTCTCACGCGAATGTCTAGTAGCACACCGCGGGCATGATTTCGCTGCATTTGCTTGCCGACGCGGGACACGTGGCTGAGAGCCAGGAAGCTTTGGCGCGGCCAGGCGTGAGGACTGTTTACTGTTCCGTGCAGCTCGCCCGGCGGGCCGGTTAACATGACACACAGCCGGTGAAGTTTCAAATGATTCCTGAGCAAAGTCAAGTGTGTCCTGCCCATCCAATATGCCCATCACTTGTTGATGGGGGGGATTGACTAGTTTCAAAATCTGTTCCCTTATATGAACATCAGAAACGTTCTGTGCAATTGCATCACATACCATAGTATCTGTATAAGGGAGGCCACATTGACACTCAAAAGCACAATCCCTAGTAAGGCCTTGCAAGGTTGCAACCCACTCCCTATTAGTCTCACCTGCCGTACGTTTTGTACGAAAGATGGTATACCTTTTTGCAACTACATTGACTGATTCTTTGAAATATGCATCTAATGCAGACAAAATTTCTTTGTAGGACAGAGTTGCTACGTCGTGTTGGGGGAATAATTTGACTATCACACGGTACGTGAGGACGCCGACAGACGAAAGGAGATAAGGCTGCCGCTCATTACCTTGAATTCTGTAGGTGGCGAGATGGAATCCAAATTGGCGTGACCACTCCATCCAGCTTTCCAGTGCCGCATCAAAAGGACGAAAAGGTGGTGCAACTGCGTGTCGTGGCTGCGTGAGCGGTGGAGCGGCGGCTGCCGCATCGTTTTACATTGCACATTGACCCTGGACGAGCTGTCCAACGGCATCCAGTAAGGCCTGCATCTGCTGATTCTGCAAGCGATAAAATTCGGACAGTACATCTGGAGATTGTGGCCAAGCCATGACACAAGTAAATCAGGGCAATATCAATACGAACGCAGAATTCTCGTCGCCAACTGTTGCGGACTGGCAAGACAGCCAATCCACTATGACAGGTAGCCGAAAGGTACGCGTTGAAGCTCACACAGGAGGGTGTGAGGTCTGGAACAGGACATGGTCTTTATAGTAGCAAAAATAGTACGTAGCTTCTGGAATATTTAACTTTAATCCATAATTGGTGAACATCGGTCTGACGGTACATGCATCACAAGATAAATAACAAATGATAATGGCACCTTGATAGGTCGTAGCAAATGACGTAGCTGAAGGCTATGCTAACTATCGTCTCGGCAAATGAGAGCATAATTTGTCAGTGAACCATCGCTAGCAAAGTCGGCTGTACAACTGGGGCGAGAGCTAGGACGTCTCTGTAGACCTGCCGTGTGGCGGCGCTCGGTCTGCAATCACTGATAGTGGCGACACGCGGGTCCGACGTATACTACCGGACCGCGGCCGATTTAAAGGCTACCACCTAGCAAGTGTGGTGTCTGGCGGTGACACCACACTAACTAACCTAAGAACATCACACACATCCATGCCTGAGGCAGGATTCGAACCTGCGACGGTAGCGGCCGCTCGGTTCCAGACTGTAGCGCCTAGAAGCGCACGGTCATTCCGAACGGCGCAAGTAAAGAAAGAACACCTACGAGAAATGATGAAACAGAAAGCGCGAATTCGGCGTCATGACGCTAAAACGCGGTTTGCCAAATTTGCTATTGGCGATCTTGTACTTGTTAAGGCATACGAAAAGTCAAGCGAGATCGACCATCAAATTTAAATTCATTTACAATGGACCATTTGATATTACCAATGTACCTCATACTAACGCTTACTGTTTAGCTTTACCTAAATCAGCCAAGCTGCTAGGTGTGCGTAATATTAACAATTTAAAATTGTACCAGTCAAAGACTAATTAGTCCAAAATGAGAAAAGGGAAACCTAGCCATTACGTGCTATTCTAGTATAAGTGAGTCTGTGAACTTTGTATATTTATGTATTATGTTAAAATTGTATTATAATCTGTATGATGTGAGCTATTACCGATGCACATAGACGAACTGTACGTTTCAGGTCTGTGTACACGTGTGTATTAACGGACAGTATTGAATTATCTACTGTGGTGGAATTAAAAGGAGGACTCCATGAGATTACTCGGGAGTGAGTAACAACAATTTGAGGCAGGTGGACGATCTGGAATGCTACTGCATACACAAACACGGAGACCCAGTGGGCCGCTACAGCGCAAGCAAGAATGGTCCGCTTGAATTGAGTCGTTGCTGGCTCGTGTAGCGCTGCGGCGTTCTTTGCGAATGTGGGTGTGCAACGCGAATTGGTTTTCTTTCAGTTCCAGCTGTTACAGGTTTTTATGTAAATGGTTATGCTTGGTGTCAAAGTTATTTAAAACACACTCACTCGCGCAACGATCAAGGACACTTTAAAAAAATCATGTTCATTATTTATGTAATGAATTTTGTAACTACTATTTCTTATCCTGTTCTGAAACTTTTTTACTGTTCTTCATGTACCTTTAAATGATGATTGAATTTTTTATGCCAATATTGAGTATGTTTTTTATAATATTTGTAATAATTTTAAACTTACTAATTTCTTGAAGGAAGTGTCTGTTTTTAAGATATGATACTATAACGTTTTGAGTAATAATGACACAGGGCCTTCATGTAAATAACGAGCCCCCTTCATAGCTGCAACAATTATTTGAATTGATAACCCAGTGATTATTGGATTTTATGCAGACAAAATTGTTTAACTGTATGCACCTGCATTTCCGTTTGTTTACATTTTAGGAAATAAACTGAATTTATTTGTTTCCAGAAAAAAAGTCATGAAATGTGGGACACGTGTAACACCGAAAATGCATGGCAACTGTTACCGATATATAAATTTTTTCTGTATTGTATGTAAATAATTGTGATTTAAATGCTTTCTTTTAATAAGTAAGGACATTGCTTCACTGTATGTGTACATTTATGAAGAAGTCTGTTGATGTTTCACTGTATTTATCTGTGTTTTACTGTGAAACTTATAAGCTAAGGGAAAAAGCCAAAGGAATTGTTATTAGCATCGACTAGCTACGATAACGGCAGTGCTTGTGCGTTGTAAAATCTTTGGGTAGGGATTTATTGCGCAGAGAGCACGGAGAGAGGGAGACAGGTCCCAGCTCTTGTAGTGTGCGGAAGTGTGGTGTTAACGCTCTCGCAGTAGAGAGTACCATTTTCGGCGGCGCCATGTACGTGCGGCCCAGATGTCTAGAGCAGGAGACAGGCGGAAGAGGCTGTATTAATTACGATTGCCCTTCCCTAAAATTAGCCGTGGCTCCACAATATGCTACCGGCTTCAACAGCAGCAGCAGTTCAAGAACCGCAGTTTCGTCGTCGGCTCCGAATTTCGTCGTATGCACAACACTGAAGTAAGACTGTTCTTGGGTAGAAAGTATTAACGGCTAACCCAGCAGCACAAATGAATGTGATCTGGTTGATAAGATTTATTTAAATAAAAACCAGTTAAACCCAGGACGATTGTGTCCTGATTGCCCCCACGTCAGTGTTTAATATTACATGTTTTTCTTTCCCATCATCTTGTACAGGATTTTGGATGTAAATTTCCCTAGTGGGCTCGCGACAGTTAATTACTTCCTTTTCGTTCATTAGTGTAACTTTTGGATTCAAGGTCAGTGGTACCCCTTTCCGTCCAGTGTTGTTCGTGAGAGAATGCAGGGTACTCCTTGTCCTTGGGGTGGAAAACTGCCCCCAAAAGATGGAAGAATCAGCAAATGTCAACGGCATGATGATGCAATAGAAACCACTGTATTAAAGACACATCACGCGTATTCTCAGGACAAGTGACTTGTAATTGAAAAAGTGTCATAACGATCTCTCCATTGGGAAAAGATTGCGAATAATCCTCCATTCGGATCCCCGAGAGTGTACTGCCATGGGAGGTGACCATGAGAAAAATTTTTGAATAGTCAGCGGAAGGATAACGTTCTACGAATTGGTGCGTGCATTGTCAGAAGCTTGAACGTGGTAGG
This sequence comes from Schistocerca serialis cubense, assembly GCF_023864345.2. Taxonomy (NCBI): domain Eukaryota; kingdom Metazoa; phylum Arthropoda; class Insecta; order Orthoptera; family Acrididae; genus Schistocerca; species Schistocerca serialis. The sequence goes on along the minus strand of NC_064642.1, from coordinate 277,976,487 downwards.
GAAACAAGAAAAACTGAAAAATGAAATGCAAAGGTTCAATCTAGATATAGCAAGCTTAAGTGAAGTAAAATGGAAATAAGGTGTAGATTTCCGGACAGGTGAGTATAGGATATCTACAGACGCCGACAGTGGTATAACGGGAGTAGGATTCGTTATGTGTAGGAAGGAATGGCGAAAGCCGTGTTACTGTGAACAGTTCAGTGATAAGATAGTTCTAATCTGAATCGACAGCAAACCAACACTGTCAACTCGAGACAATGATTACAGGCCAGTTATTGATTGCTGTGCCCTTAATAAGCAACTAATATTATAATTAGCACTACTTCTTGATCTCCGTAACGTCTTTACGTGGTTTTTAGGCGCTTCTTATTTCTCAGCGCTCGATTTAGGTCAGGCACATTATTAATTGCACTACAAATTTAAACTTCTTTTCGGCATCTTGTTTGTAAATGGTGCTCAATACACTGGTAAAATCAGCTTCTCTAAAACGTCACATTTACTAGATTCACAGTAAAATAAACATGGTAGTAGAGAAAACTGCCACAATGAAGTCAAACAAAAATACACATTCAGAGCATTTGAAATCAATACTATTTTGTATATATATATGGGCATGATACCAATAAAAGGTCCAAAGTAGTTCAGAAGATATGTTCGCCTTTAATCGTGTTTGGCTTTGTAAAAGTGCGACAACAGAGCTTTTCCTTTGTTTGCGGTTTCGTCACTCTCCCCACCAAGGCCCCAGCAGTAGTCACCCACCATTAAAGGGTTACAATGGCCTTGGAAATTGGTGTTCGTTGGTAAGAACGTCTTGGTGAAAGCATTCACCATGCTCATCGCTTACAACACCCCAATTTTCCGCGAAGAAATCATGGTGAGAATGTAAAAAGTGATTTTTAAACGACATTCTACACCACGTGTTCTTATATTTCTCCAGCAGATCGTTCACAATGTAACCATAGCTTTTGTCTTTTCTGTTACCCAAAAAGCCCTTCACAATTGCTTTAAAAGAAGACCAAGCAGCTAACTGGATATCTGTGAGTTTGGTATCATAGGCCAGACCTTTCAGCAATTTTCTTATTTGTGGTTCCACAAATATACCCTCTTTCGGCTTCGCCTCACTTAATTTGGGAAACTTTTCTTTTATGTGATTCAAGGCCTCATCTTCTTTATCTAGAGCCGTTACAGAGTTCTTGATAAGGCCCAACTTGATACGAATAGGAAGCAGAATGATTTTATCGGGCTCAACCAATGGGGTATTGTTCACCTTTACGTTTCCAGGAACATGTGACTTCCTTATAGGCATTCCTTGACTGTATAGTGGTTCTTGGTGACACGGCTGTTGCAGCGGCACAAAAAGCAGCAGTATTTCGTGAATCCAGCTTGTAAACCTGTAAGGAGCGCAAAAACTTTTAAATCACAGCAAAGTTTCCATTCATGATCCTTATATTTCATTGCCTGTAGCAGCAAAGCCATGGTTTCATAAGTTTCTTTTACGTCTACTTCGTAAGCCAAAGGTACCGATGGAAATGCACTGCTATTATGCAGTAGTACTGCTTTCACGCTGGTTTTACTGGAGTCAATAAATAGTCGCTACTCCTGTGGATTACGTTGCACACCTAGCTGCATCATCAGAGCATTGAGATCTCTACATACACACATGAATTCTACATTTCGAAATAATGATCGAAGGAAACACCTGTTAATCTGAAACTGGAAATTTTTGTCCCCAGAGCTAACATGTTCCGTTGTTGCAGTTTCGATCCCAAGAGTTGAGCTTGCTGTTTCGAAAGCTTTAGATTGCGAACCAAATCGTTCAGTTCCTTTTGATTAAAGAACTGAGCGAAGTGTCATGATGTTGAGGGCAGTACTCTTCTATAAGTTCAATACTTTCCGATTCACTTGACATGGTGCCTGGTTCCATGCCTTTTAAGTTACACACAAGAACAGGCAACCTCTCATCATGGGGCATAGGAAAATATATTTTGATACTTTGTTTTATGTCTAGTTTTGCTTGAATATCCCTCAATTTATTAACCGTCTGAATAGTGGTCATTAGGCTCACACAACACCATCGGAACAGCGAATGGAATGGCTCGGGGTTCCCCTTCACCCACTCGATTACGGTTTTAGTACATGTTATGCAGGCAATATGAGGTGAACATTTTTTATCTTGATCACCAACAGGACAAACAAAACACATTTTGTATGCCTTCTTAGCCAAATCACTGATTGGTTTACATTGGGCTTTTAGAGTACATTTCCCACACCCATAGCAAAAGTTGTCGGGGTGGTTTCAACAGCAACGACATTTACTAGTTGCCATTTTTCTTAGTGTCAGTTTTAAACACAAAAAAATTGCACTATCTTCCACAGGAAACAATCACTGAGAATCTCTTTCACACCACTGGATTACCACACCAACCGTTAACTGACGATTTGTAGATCTAGCTCTCCTCTGCGAATCAAAAACAAACAATTAAACATCAAAACAGAAAAACAGCAAAAAGCGAAATACTGAATACCAGAAATAAAGAACCTTTAAATACTCAAAAATGGTAAGTGCTAGAGCATTTTGAAAGCTGTATTTGGATTCTACACATCAAAATACATATTAGTTGATGTGTCACATCCCAATGGCAAAATAGATGTTGACTACTGTTACCTGAATGAGACTTTCACACTGCAGCGTAGTGTATGCTGATATGAAACTTCCTGGCACATTAAAACTGCGTGCCGAACCAAGACTCGAATTCAGGACGTTTGCCTTTCGCGGACTAGTGCTCTACCATCTGAGCTACCCAACCACGACTCACGCCCAGCCCTCACAGCTTTACTTCTGCCAGTATCTCGTCTCCTACTTTACAAACTTCGCAGAAGCTCCCCTTCGAGTCTCGGTCCGGTACACAGTTTTAATCTGCCAGGAAGTTTCATATCAGCACACATTCCACTGCAGAGTGAAAATCTCATTCTGTAAACATCCCCCTGGCTGTGGCTAAGCCATGTCTCCGCAATATCCTTTCTTCCAGGAGTGCTATTTCTGCAAGGTTTGCAGGAGAGCTTCTGTGAAGTTTGGAAAGTAGGAGATGAGGCACTGGCAGAAGTAATGCAGTGAGGGAGGCGTGTGAGTTGTGGTTGGGTAGCTCAGATGGTAGAGCACTTGCCCGCGAAAGGCAAAGGTCCCGAGTTCGAGTCTCGGTCCAGCACACAGTTTTAATCTACTGCTACCTGTTACTGAAAATTCCAAGCCAGTACCACCTTTTGTACCGAGTGAAACCAGTACGAATTCAACAGGATTCCTTTTGGCTTGTCTACTGGTACTGCTGTCCTATCCCTGCTGTTCGGTCATGTGTTGGAGGATTCAAAATTTCGTTGGGTCTGTACCTACTTAGACCATGTTGTCATTTATAGTTGGTCATCCACCGAACATCTTGAACACCTTCGTCACGTTTTGGTTGTATTGCGGATGGCTGGTCTGACCGTTAAACCATAGAAGGTCACTTTGTCCAGGCGCCAGGTTTCCTTATTGTGGCACTTGGTGTCCGGTGAGATAATTAGAGTTGACCACGAATGAACAGTTGGCCTAAAGAGCTATCCCCCTCCGGAAATAAGAAGGGTATCACTAGGTTTATTGGCGTGGCAAATTACTTTCGTATGTTTGTACCTAACTTTGACAAAATCGCTGCCCTTTAACAAACTGAGTAGGAAGGGGCGAGATTTCGTGTGGGGAGAAAGCCAACTGGCCGCCTTTGATGCAATTAAAACCACCTTAACTAATCCCCCGGTCTTAACCATCCCTGATTTTGATGAAATATTTACTGGTTAGACCTGTACCTCTAATGCCGGGATCGCCGCTATATTGCTCCAGGAAGATAGAGGAGAGAGACATCCTGTTGCTCACATCTCTAGAAGATTGGCGGGCCACGAACTTAAATACTCTGTTTATGAGTGTGAGGCGTTGGCTGTCTTGTTCACTCTCGAGAAATTTAAATTTTACTTGTAAGAGTAAGAGTTTGAGCCGGCCGCGGTGGTCTAGCGGTTCTAGGCGCGCAGTCCGGAACCGCGCGACTGCTACGGACGCAGGTTCGAATCCTGCCTCGGGCATGGATGTGTGTGATGTCCTTAGGTTACTTAGGTTTAAGTAGTTCTAGCTTCTAGGGGACTAATGACCTCAGCAGTTGAGTCCCATAGTGCTCAGAGCCATTTGAACCATTTTAAGAGTTTGATCTCGAGACTTACAGTCAAGCCCTTTGGTGGGTCCTCGTTCTGAGGAAGGATAGTGAGGTGGGCCGTCCGGATCTCCGCCTTCCCTTTTAAAGTGCCCATATTAGAAGTTCTGATAGCTTGGTTGCTAACCCACTAAGTCAGTGTCCGGAGAGGATAGTGAGCCAGTTCCTCAGCGTCCTCCTGAGACAGGCGTTCTTGTGGGCAGTACCCTTAGTCGGATGTTCGGAGAGGATAGTGAGCCATTTTTCGTGACGTCCTCCGGAGGCAGGCGTTCTTGTGGACAGTATCCTTCCCGAAATTTCCCAGCTCTTCAGCTATTTAAAGGGTAAAGAGGACGTGGAGAAATATTGAACTAGCCCACAATCCGCAGAGAAAACGCTATAACCTTGGCAGGAGGCCCTTTCACGTTAAGGCTGGAGATAGAATGTTTGTGCGAAACCTTAACCCTGTTGGGGGCCCGGCAGGAGCCGGCTCTAATAAACTCACAACACGAGCTGTATGTCCTTGCAATGTTTGGACGGTTTGAACCCAGTAAATCTCCTGGTGCATAACCCATGGACAGGAAAAGCCTTCAGTACATTTTGGCCACGTTAACAGTGCTAATTAATCTGCTCCTCCTGAGTCGTCCTCGAAGGAGGAGGACAGGGTGGGTGTGTTTAGTTTGATGATGGAGGGTGGACTATGTAGTAGTTTTCCGAGGTGTTGTATCTTTGCTTACTGACGCTATTCGTTTTCCTGTTACGCCACTGGGTAGCGTTTAAATCCTCTTATAGAGGGTTCTTTGTTTAGAGAGAGCTGCAGACAGGCTGCTGACGGATGGTGGAACAGGGAGAGAGAGAAGCGTGTGACGAACTGTGAGCTTGCGATTGTGGGGCCTGATCGACGGTTGCTTGTCCAAGTGCGCTGGTATATGTGTAGGGCCATGTTGGTGTGGAGTGTTGAGCTCTACGCTGTTGTGTCTGACCGACCTAGGGAGTGACTCTTATGCTGGTGTGGGCGTCGTGATCATGTTGATTTTCTCTGGAAACCACCCAACCAACTTTATTTTTGGGCATGGTACTTCTGTTTATGGTTTTTGGCACATGTCCTCCGATGGTGAACTTGCTCCCATTGGGCTCGTTTGCCCGCTTTTCTCAGTCAGTCCGTACTCAGGCTATTAAATTGCCTCCCCCCTTCCAGTCTCCGTTTCTAACTCTTTCTGTTCAGTCTGTTTTCGCATTCAGAATACCTTTCACAGTATATATAGTGTGAATTACATTTGGTTTTGCCTGTACAGTGAATACTAAATTCGCTCCCCCATTTCTGTGCGAACTCCCTTCATGGTTGATATAACTGAGTTTATTTAAACTGTGAGTTCCTTTTTATTGCAATTTGTTTAGCGTTTGGGTGATCTTTGTCATTTTTGCTTGGATTTGAGGTTAATTGATTGTAATATTTTCTACAGCACCACATACGTTAGTAATCACTGAGGTCGAATATCGAGCGTGACCATTAAGGTGGTAAGTTCTCGCTTGTCCGACTTGTGCATGAATTGTGACATCTGGCATGGTCGTGGTAAGTAAACGTCAGCATCCCGACGAATGTTGGTTCGTTCTCTGTACTCAGACAAACAAAAATTTAAAAATGATCAAAAACGTAAGTAACTCGAAAACAGAAGAGATAATAAACCAAAGCGCCAAAAAGCGATAAAGCTTATCAAGGACACTATTTAGTATATACAGTATATTGCGGTATTCATAAGGAAATGAAGACTGAAGCACGTGATGGTATATGTCGAAGAAAAAGTCGTATAAACTCTACTATTGCGTTGGCTTAAAACATAGTAATGAAATAAACTTCAACATGGATAACGTGATCCATGAATACAACTCAAAAGTTAGAAAACACTTCCACTGAAACCAAAGTTATAGCTCACTATGGATAACGCCTAGTTTGATTAAAAATTGTTATTACAAACAAGCCGCTGGAACATCTCCCCATTTTTAGATATTCACAGCGCAATAACAGCTTGAATAACGATAACGATATACCGAATGAAATGAATAAATTTCAGGATATACGTGGAACTAAAAATAATATGTAAATAATATATTGAGCGTGAATTATATTGTGGCTTCGCTTGTACAGTGAATTTCCGATAGTTGCTTTATGGATAATATTTTGTTTACAATAGAACTCAGCGCTTGTAACGAACTGTGTACTTTCTGTGCATTTTTAAAAATACCTTTTGCAGTGAACAACCGCACTAGTGTCTTCTTTCCTGTTACATGACATAGGTTTTTGCATTCCTGCGTTAGATTTCGGAAATTACGTGAGTTAGTCTAAATTGCTGTTAGGTATGACATTTGACAAACACTTAACACAATAGTGGTGGTTGTAATCTTTTAAAGTGAAATAAATGAAATATTCTTTTTCTTCACCAGCCTTCTGACCGGTCTGATGCGGCCCGCCGCAAGTTGCACTTCTGTGCCTACGTCCGCAGTTATTTGCTGGTTGTCTTCCAGTCTCTGTCTTCTTCTACGGTTTTTAGCCTCTGTAGCTCCTTCTAGTGCCATAGAACTTGTTACTTGATGGTTTAAAGGAAGCCCTACCATCCTACCCCTTCCTCTTGTCAGTGTTTTTCCAATGATAATTTCCTCTCCGATTCTGCGCAGAGCCTCCTCGCTCCTTATTTCGTCAGTCAACCTAATGTTTAACATTTGTTTGTAGCACAACATTTCAAATGCTTCGATTCTCTTGTGATACGGCTTTCCCATAGTCCATGTTGCACTATCATACAATGCTGTGCTCCAAACGTACATTCATAGAAACTTCCTCCTCAAATTAAGGCCTGTGGCTGATACTATTAGATTTCTCTTGACCACGAATGCCCTTTTGGTCAGTGCTAGTCGACGTTTGATGTCCTCCTTGCTCCGTTCGTCATTGGTTTTTCCCTTAACTTTATCTACTTCGTGACCATCAATAATGATCTTAAGTTTCTCACTGTTTTCGTTCCTGCTGCTTCTCATCTGTTTTTGTTCGCTTTACTCTCAGTCCAAATTCTACGCTTAATGTACTGTTCATTCCATTCAGCAGATCATGAAATTCTTCTTCAATCTGAGCCATCAGCGAATCCTATCATTTATATTCTTCTACCTTGAATTTTAATTCCTCTCCAGAAACTTATTTTTATTTCTGTCATTGCTTCTTCGATGTACAAAATTGAACATTACGGCCGAAAGACTACATCCGTGTCTTACATCCTTTTTATACGAGCAACTCGTTCTAGGTCTTCCACTCTTGTTATTCTCTCTCGGTTTTTGCACGTGTTTCATATTACCCATCTCTCGCTGTAGCTTACCCCTTTTTTCCACAGATTTTTGAACATCTTACACCATTTGAAACTGTCGAACTATTTCCAGGTCGACAAATGCTGTCAGTGTGTCTTGATGTTTCTTCAGCCTCGTTTCCATCATCAGCTTCAACGTCAGAAATGCCTCTATGGTGCTTTTACCTTTCGTAATGCCAAACTGACAGTCATCTAACACTTCCTCAATTTTCTTTTCCGTTCTTCTGTATATCGCATTTGTCAGCAACTTGGATGAATGAGCTGTTAAGCTGATTGTGCGATAATTCTTTCATTTGTCACATCCTCCAGTCTTCGGAATTGTGTGGATGATATTTTTCCGAAAGTCAGATGGTATATCTTCAGACTTATATAGTTGTTTTATCGCCACTTCCTCCAATGATTTTAGATATTATGATGGAATGTTATCTGCCCCTCCTGTGTTATTTCAACTTAAGTCTTCCAACGCTCTTTTAAATTCTGGTCTTAGTCTTTTCACTCTGTCTCTACTAAAGTGACTCCCGCTCCTTCTTCGATCAGATGAGACAAATCTTCCACCTATCCGATCTCTCTTCTGCATCTTCTGTGAAATCACTGTTGCACACTTAGTGTTAGAACAGTGGCATTAAATTTCACCGAATATTGTATATATGCTGGGTCAGTCCTAACGATAATATTTGGTTTTCGATTTCTTCACATTTTTAATGTAGCAATTTTGTCTCAAGCCATTTCGTCTCTGCTTCCCTGCACTTCCTATTTATTTAATTTCTCAGCGACTTCTGTTCGCTGAACATTTTTTGCTACCTTCTTTCATCGATCAACTGAAGTATTTCTTCTTTTGCCCATGGTTTTCTCCGCAATTACCTTCCTTGTACCTACGTTTTTCTTTCCAACTTCTGCAAGTGCCCTTTTTAGAGGTGACCATTTCTCCTCAGCTTTTTTGCCTAGTGAACTATTGCTTATTGCACTACATACAGAGTTAGCGAAACTCGAGCATATCTCGTCAATTATTAGTACTTCCGTATCCCACTTATTTGTCTATTAATTCTTCCTGACCAACCCCTTAAATTTCAGCCTTTCCTTCACTTCTAGTACAGTGAGATCTGAAACTATATGTGCTCCTGGCCACGCCTTACAATTCAGTAGTATCTGACTTCGGAACATGTGTCTTAGCATGATGTAATGTAACAGAAATCATCCTGTATCTCCCGGCCTTTACGAAGTATACCCTTTCCTCTTGCGATTTTTTAACTATTACTAGCTGAAAATTATTACAGAGATAAATTTGCCTTTCTCCTCTCTCGTTTCTAGTAGAAAGTCCATATTATCCCATAACACTTTCTCCTACTACCTCCTCTACCACCGCGTTCCAGTCCTCTTGACAATTAATTTTTCTTCTTACTTTATCTACTGAATTAGTGTCCTCATATACTTATTCTATCTATTCATCTTCAGCTTGCGACGTCGTCGTGTATACCTGAAATATCGTTTTCGGTGTTGGCTTTCTTCGATTATGATGGGAACAACCCTGTCACTGAACTATTCACAGTAAGACATTCTTGGTCATACCTTCCTATTCATAACGAACCCTAGTCTCGTTATACCAATTTCTGCCGCTTTTAATGTTTTCCTGTATAATCAAAAATCCTTGACTTCTCACCATTTCACTTCTCCTGCCCATGTCATATCTAGATTGAGCCTTTGAATTTCCCTTTTCAGATTTTCAAGCTCCTCACATTTCACGCCACAACTCGTAGAATGTTATCCTTTCGTTGGTTATTGAGAATTTTTCTCATGGTCAGCTCCCCTTGGGAGTTCCCTTCCGGATATTAGAACGTGGCACTGTTCGAGAATCTTTTGTCAATGGAGTGATCATCATGACACTTTCTCAGTTACAGGCCAAATGTCTTGTGGACACTAACAGCGTCTTTAATTTAGTGGTTTCTATTGCCTTCTGCATCCTCGAGCAGTTGGTAATTGCTGATTCTTCCGCCTTTAGGGGCGGATTCCCACCCGAAGGAAAAGAGAATGCCCTGATCTTCTTTTCGTTTCTCCGCTCTCTTTTACGTTGGGTAAAAGGGGGATAGCTTCATATGACGGAAGTCTTCCGCCGCCATTACTGATTATTATTCACAACGAAAGCGAAGGCGATGTTCGAACCTGGGACCGAGAGCGTTTCGAACACTGGTGAAAACGCTACCCCTTTTTCCTTTTATGAAACCTTCCTGGCGCCCAAAGGGAGGGGTGAGGGCAAAGTGGGCAGGGGTCGCAACCTGAAGCTTGACCATTTTGTCCCGTTATCAGCCCCCCAGGAATCAAGGAAAGCGTAAAAGCGTAGAGAACGTGGAATAGAGGTACAATGAAAAATCAATAGTTTATTAATTCATTTTCCTTTTTTTAATTTTTAAATTAACTTTAATACCACCAAGAATAGCAGGAAACCAACGTCGAGGAGGTGACTGCGGGGCAAGACGTCAAATTTGTTTAGACTCCCGGCGCATTGTTTTTCGGAAGTGAAACACTCTGATGACCAGAGAATATATCGGTTCTAAATGTGGAAGAGGCTGGGACCAACTTCTCATGGAAGGAACACCGGAGCTGTGGGGTGGGCTAAAAAATGTCTGTAGTTGGGGTTTCTGACAACTGCACAATGATGTTCATTAAGAAAGTGCCAAAAATCAAGAATATTTTTCTCGCCATCAGCAAACAAGTAGTGAACTGCCTTTCGACAAATCTACTTGTTTGCGGGAAGTATCCCACGTCTGGATAGAGGAGCAGTTGAATAGGTATCTGATGAGGAGTCATAAGGGTAATTAGGGCCAACATATGTCGCACCAGTAATCAGACACCTCTTGCCGATCAGCACAGAAGGAGAAGCTCATCCTTGTCCAAGACATCACAGGCGACACTCAACGGTCTGCCCACAAGACGAATCCCGTGAAGGTCTGACCGGCATACTTTCTTCCCCTTGACAGTAAGGTACCATGCAGACTGGACGTCAGTGTCAAGGAGCCCAGCAGCATACCAGTCGATGAAGGGATGCTTCCGCTCATCAACATTCGGTGACCTGTCCTGCTGAAGAAAGCCATAGATCACCTTTGTGGATGTCAAGTGCGATGGTATTATCGCGGTGCAGGCGAAGTTCAGATCGACGAAAAAGTGGCGGAAGTAAGAGAAGGGCAGCGGAACGGCCGATAGCGCTGCAGGTGCTGAGAGACAGTATGCTGCAAAGGCGTCCTACAATAGGCTGGTAAAGTACGTAGGACAATGTCACCACAGCGCCATGTTGGAGCCTATGAAACGGACTGTCGCTCTGTCAGGCACAGTATACAGACCTAAACCGCACCTGCACGGCGGTAGGGTGACTGTCTCGTACCTTATCTTCAACAGCAAACCGTAGCACACATATGACCTCAGTGACGCTAGCATAGGACGATAACGTATGGCGGAATAGCAAGTGTCTGTCCCACGTGCGGGCAATTCGTGACATCAAACATACATTGTGTGTCCATTGTAGGCGATCGAGTGATCGGAAACAATGATCTAAGAGCCCGTCTCGCAGTTGTGAAAGTAGGCTCCGGCAGTTGAGAGCAATCGATCGCCGTAAATCACTTGTGAAATTGAGTCCGAAACATCGGATAGTATCAGCGACACGCAAAGGAACAGCGCAGTCCGGGGGAAACCCCGCAGGTACCCCATGGCGGTCCATTTGCGGACGTTAAGGTAGCTACCAGAAGGTACCAGTGACTCTCTGACCTCAGTACCTCTACGTAGAACGATGACGAAATCGTCCGCATAAGTAGTGCTGTACTGATGAATAAACGGTCACTGAGAGATATCCCAGGGAGGTGCTGAAGGAGGTCGCATAGCAATGGTTCCACGGCGAAAGCATACAACAGTACAGAGAGCGGGCAGCCTTGACGCACCGATCGACGGATCGAGATGTGAGGAGTAAGACGGCCTTCGTAGAGCCCATGGGACGTAGCTCCATGAAGGAGAAGCATTACACGTCGACGATAGTATCAGGGTATCCGGTATTGCGGAGCACAGCAACCCATTCAGATAGTCGTGATCGACCCGATCGAACGCCTGCTGCAGAAAGTCAAGAGCTGCTGAAAGTCCAGGCATATGACGAGCGTGAGCATGGACGATTATGTTCCTATAGCGAGATAGGGCAGTGCGGACGTTACTGGCACCTCAGCAACAGGTGAGTAAAGAACTTCGTGTCGCTACTGAGCAACGTCAAGGAGTGGTAATCGCAGAGCACCATGTAGTTGGGAATGAGGAAACCGTCAAGGAAACAGTCTAGGATCGTCTCGAGAGGGGACATAAGGTCTTGACAAATTTCCGTCCCCAATGGCGACAGTAGGGGACTAAATGTCTGATAAAACTCCCTGGGAGGCCGTCAGGGGTAGGCGATCGATTCATAGGACATGCCTGGATAGCATCATGGACTTCGTTCTGCGTGTCAGCAAGCAGATCCATAGTTGCATCCAGAGGAAACGAGCAAAAGGACAGTCTCAAGGCTGCCCAGTGCTGGCAGGGTGGTGACGGTGTCCAGAGTACAGCATAACATAATAAGCATACAGGTCAGCTCCTACATCCCGTTTGGTAACAAAGCGCTGCCCCTAAGCGGTCATAAAATTATGGCGCCGTTCATCTGTCATATGGTGGCGCTCTGGTGAATAGCACATCATGGTACATTCCCGGAGAATGCTGAAATAGAATTTCTGGAATCATCTCAACCATGCTGCAGCCTCCCTTGCGTAACCAATCAAGGCATTGCCGACGGCAGGCTTTGCGCAGAGCACCCATCACGACAGGGCAGACTGATAGGCATCACGGCTTCGACAAGAAGTCATGATCCTGATGAGCTGCCGACAGTAGGGCGAAGTAAGGTGGATGGCATTCAGTTTCCATGGTCCACGGCCACGTCACATCATATAGCGGCAGAGATCGATGGCACAGATATATGCGTCATGGTCGGAGAACGCAAATGAGTCAGACTTCAGCAGCCTGCAACCCACTGACAATATGACGGGGGATATAAACACCATCAAGGCTGGCAGAAAGGCTAGTGAAATGCGTAAACTCCGGACGATCACCCTGAGTAGGACAGGAGTCCACTACACGCAGCAAGCGGCTACACGGGTAGCAGGGGTTGTGTGGCGTAGACTGGGCGGTTTTTTAGGTTAGATGGCCTCGGGCAAGTACAAAAAGGGCAGCAGCCTCAAAGGGTTCGGGGCAAAGTCAGGACATGCGGGGACCAAGCAGCAATCGGTATTGTAATTGTCCAGGAGGGTCAGTCACTCTGTACGCCTCCAGAGCATTCTGTACACCTCCAGACTGTCCGTCGACGGCATCGACGTCGTCTGCCCGGGAGACAGACGTCTCGCTGCACTAGTTCAGTGGAACACTATCAAAGGTGAGCCCGCAGGTAGCTTCAGACACAGGAAGGGAGACAAACGCATCAGGTGCAGGTGGGAGAAGATCGGTGTCCGGAGATGGATTCTGATTGGAACAGGCGGGGAAGGACGTCATCGTTCGTTTGTACTGCATCAGAGTAGGAAAGACAGGCAAGACGTCCATCGAGTCGTTGAGAGGAGTCGACGCCGTTACCGTCTGGTTCAGAGGGGGCGCAGCAGACAGTACCGCCTCCTACGAGTAAGACATAGATATCGCAGTGGTCGCCGCAGGAAGAGCAACATCTGCTATCGGCGTCTGGACCAGTCTACGTCGGACACTTTCAGAAAGGACATGCCGTTCTTGGCCACAACGTGAAGAAGTGGGCGGCTGGCCATCGTACTCGCCGACAGCCCTGCACCCAGCTATAACCAAGTAGGAAGGCACGTGCTTCTGTAGTTCAGTTTTTATCTGACGGACACATGAAGGACACAGTAGGTTTCAAAAGCCTTCCATGTTTCAGCAACGTGACTGACAACGTGGCCCTTACATGCGAAAGCGGCCACCACAACGTCCGGCGGTTCCGTACGTCGTCAGGGCACAGTTCGTCATTCGCAAGCTTCATGTACACAGAAACGAATTCCCAGAAAGCCTTGTGGCGGGAGACGCATTTGTTTCCGTATAAAACGTTCTACTTCACACGCTCTCAGTAGTTACTGATATCAAAGAAAATTAATTTCATTGTGGCTTGGCGACAAGAAAACGCCATGATGGTCGAATGAAGTCAGACTCCGAGACAAGCCGCTACGAGGAAGTAAAAAAAAGGCAATCGCTCGCAAGCAGCACAACAGCCGAGCCGCAAACATGGAGTGCGCGCATCCTCACTGCCGACTGCAGAAGGCAGACTACCTGTAGACCACGGGTGCAGTCCTGTTGTTTCATCTTTAAGCTCTCTTTTAGTTGCTATAGATATTATATTACCTTGAGTGAACTATATGGAAGCCGTAGTGGCAAAGTGGGTAGTGGGATGCATTATGGCAACTGTAGTACTGGGGCGTCTGTAGTGGAGAGGACTCTGGCGAAATCGTTGAGGCCCTTTCCTGCAACTTCAAAAAATACAACATGAATAAGTTGATATTGGTCCAGGAACGGAAGATCTCTGCCCTTCAGGCACAGATGGATCACGCTAGGAGAGGGCTGGTGAGGAAGATGGAAGTCAATTCGGAGGGTAAGGCTGGGAACTGTCAGATGGTAAGAGTGTTAGCGGAAGTAGGAGGCGGTCTGACAGTTTTTTTTTTTTTTTTTTTTGGCTACCAGCAACAGGTTTCAGCTCCCAGAATTGAGGGCAAATGAGCTTCAGGATGATGCACGAGTAGGATATGTCAGCGGAATCTGTCCTTGATTAGTGAAAATAAGAGTAACACTAATGTTGGGGAGAAGAGAGTACTGCGGTTAGGTAGCAGTTGTGATAGTGACGTGGGTCCTCTATTACATGACACCTTGGAGTGGCAGGTCACCAGCGTTTTCAAGCAGAGTGCTGGGCTGGATCATGTAAGTGGAGGTTTAGCACCTATGTGTAAGGATTTCACAGAAGATGATCAGGTATTGGATAAGGTATGGAACAGACTGGACAGGGACAGAGCATACAACCGAGGCGGTGGCTTGAGTAAGGTAGCTTACCTAACTACACCAATGTGAGGTTGATGGGGCTGCTCAAACGGTATGACTGACCCCGTCTTAGGAGCGCTGTATGGCTGGAGATGGTGCTGATGATTGATTGCTGGCCGCACTTTGCGGTGGTGTTGGTGAGGACGACCGGGAGATGGGGCTTCAGTCCCCACCTGAACATGTTGGTGAAAGGGAGATTGGTGGAATTTATTTGCGGAAAATCGTGGGTGTTTGTGTGGCCACACTTAGTCAAATACCTGTTGTCATGGATAGGATAAGTAGGCCTTTTTTAGGGAAAAACATGACTCATCTTAACAAACTTAGGGACTTCTGCACCGTATATGTAGAAAACAGGATGTACCGCAATGGAGTATGCAAGCACCATGGAAGTTTCCTCAGAATTACCGGTTATTCATCAACATGTGCAGTCCATTTAAAATGAAGTACATCAGCCTGAAGCTGTGTTACAGTCTTTGAGCAGCGCAGTAGGTGCATTACAAACCACGTGTGTACAGAGGACGAACTACACCAAATAGTGGTATCATCGTATGAATATACAAGATGCTGCTGTAGGTCTGCTTTATGGGGTTGAGGATTTTGTATCCATATCAGGGGTGGCAAACAGTTTAAAGCTAGAGAAGATCTGACCACAATTAGTGTAGACAGACATTTTGAATTGTCACCTATTAAAGTAACAAAGACACCTGCTAATAAGAAGCTGATCAATCTGTGTGTATACGGCTCGCCTAGTGGAAATATGAACACTGTCTTCCACAGATTAACTGAAGTCCTGGAAACGGCCCCAAACCTAGGATTACAGTATTTGAAGACATGAATATTGACATAAGTGTTGAGAGAGAAATTAGTGACAACTTCTTCAACATTCAGCACTTTTGGCATAGCACAAATTTAAACACTGCTACGAAGGTTTCTAAAAATTCAGCGTTAAATTTAGACCAAGCACTTACTTAGGCTGATAGGGAAAATTGAAGGTACTTGCAAGAGATCTTGACATTTCGGATCGCTAGTGTCTGATAATAAACTGCAGACCAACAACAGGAATTTCTCAGACTATAATACACATGTTACCTCTAGGGCACTGGAAAATCAGGCTTTGGGTGAAGTCTTCGTGGGAAAAAACTTAAATGCTAAGTTCTTTGAACTTTGAGCATAGTTTCAATAAATTGTTAAGGCGACATTTCCTAAAGTCTACTGCAGGAGCGAGGAAAAATAGATGGATAACTATGGGGTATTAGGAAGTCCTGACAGACATTTAAATTTCTCAGTTCTTTGGAAAAGCGCTAAACTAATCCACAGTTCCTTAGGTACTATCATAGGTATCAAAAATATGCAGGGAGTACTGCTTGCGGCAAAAAATTATTCAGCAACAAATTAATATGCAGTGCAGAAGATAAAAGCAAAGTGGAGCGAGATGATTTAAAGCAAGACACAGGAAAATGTGGACACAAACATAATAACATACGAATCTTAGTGAAAGCAGAAATGAAGAGTGGAACAATGTTTTACGTGGCATGTGACCAGAAACAGTTCAGGTTCCATCAGCGAGTGTCCTTACCTTGTGGGCAGTGAAGAAGAAATTTTTGTTTTGCATTGCAATTTACTTGAAACAATTTGTGTGTAAATGGAGAAACATGATTAATTAGAGAATTACTGTATGAAGTAGTACATTTGTTAAGACACTGACCCGTAATTCTGGAGGATGGAGCTATTCTGTCCGGCCATCCTGACTTTGGTGTTCCGTGGTTGTCCTGGACCGCTAAGACAAATGCTGGGATGCTACCTTAATCAAAGCCAGCCGACCATCTGTCCTATACCCAAAGCTACCTGTCCCATCCTCTTAAAGCATTCTATGTATGCAATACGCTATATTTCGGTCCGTTGATTGGCGTTGTATTACCTTGAGAAAACCAATATCATTACGTGATGATCTTTGCAAGAACAAATAAAGAACCAAAATAAATAAATAAATAAAGAAGAAGAGGGAGACGAAATATAATTATTTAATACTAAACCCACAGTTCTACTACAAACAAAATGATTTTAATTACGATTTCTATTCGGAAGCTATCTGGCACGATATGGAAACCGATTGCTGGAGAGTGCCTTCAGTTTGAATAAACTAAATTAATATTTTTGCAATAAATATTTGTGCTTTTTCTGCAGTGTCTACTTAGTGGCATTCTTGACTATTGATCAAGGAAAGTGGTACACTTATTCGTCAGATCGCTTACGTCATTTAGCTGGAGAGCCTATATCTGAAGTGTAGAAGAAACGTACAACAATAATAGTCAATAAAATTCCGATTACTACCGTACGGAACAAATTAAATTTTTAGAGATTTTCCTGAGTGGTTGTTCGTAGTCCTGCATGAGGTAGGTGAGGTAGTACATAGCACATACTTACTGATTTAAGTAACCTACGAGTGAACAGAAATCTCGCCGCCACAGTGTGTTGCTGAGTTCTGGTTTAATTAACACAGCTAGTGATGCCAAGATCTGTCATCACATCAGCAGTGTTTAATTTCACTGATTTTACCTGCGTCAAAGACCATTCTCTCAGATTATTAGCTGTAAACTGTATCAAGTAATCTTTTATCAATATCATTGTGAAAACATAAATCAGGAAATCCATTATATTGGAGCATGTGCTAAAAAATCTGTGTAGTGCCATTTCTTTCGTCTCTCTGACGCAAACATTTTCATGTATTCGGGTAATATTTATTAGAACAAGTTAAAAATAGGTCATACTTGGATTTACGCTTTCGTTCTTCTTAGAGTGGACGAGATCGTCTCGAAAGTATGTTCTGATGGCTGAAAGAAGGAGTAACCTCATACCACGTCATAAACGGGGTGTAAGACTACTATCCCTAGAGCAACATTAGATGAAAAACGATTTATTATATCTGTCGGAGTGCTGAGTACATCCAGATTAATTTGTAAGTCAAAATTTTGGATGAAATTAGTTATTATTTATACCTCAGCATAACAGAGACGACTGTCTACCTCGTAGGTTAAACAAGGAGACTAGTAATATAATGAACACTTTCTCATTTGCTGTTTCATTGGTCCACAAAATTAATTTTGTGAAATTCATTATGGTTTACAATTTTAATTAAGGCTACTGAAACAATTACTAACAAGGATCGGTACTGTACTATGACATTTCGGGATGTGAATATAGCTTATCCAGACATATTTGGTGGACGGGAAAGACGAGAGGCAAGATTCCAGGTTTTTCTCCCTTCCTGTTTCAAAAAGCTGACGGAGTAACGTAAGCGAAACTTTTGGGTACGCACCTCAGCAGGAATTCTTAAATGATCCACGTCGGGGCTACTGTGCGTTAATAGTGACGATTGGAAATAGTAAATTGAGCATTTATCAGTCTTCATTATTATTGGAAGCACCATATTACAACTATTTCAGGAACGAGGGATACGAGGCAAAAGACCTGATGCCGCCTACTGAATGTTCACTGTGTTGGGCATACAGTCCACACGGCACACTTTGAGCTAGACTCAGCGAAGTACGGCCGGCTAAGAAGATGCTAGCTGACATGCATCAATAGCAGAGTGTGTCAGTCTCTACATCTACCGTTCTTTCCTTCCGCGATTTTTCAGACTGTATATGAGGTAGTACCTTGCATATTCTCTACTTCTATGACAACATGGTAGTGAGTAGTGCCACCTCATGGTCACATACTTTTTGTACTTTTGTTTTTCTATACGTTTTACTCTGTATCTGGTAATTCAACCAAATGAAACGTGCAGTAATTGTGATTCCATTGACGGTTAGTTAAGAGGTTATTACTCTGTGATACTACATTCAAATCACTCTGCATCTCCTAGCTCGTAACACACAGTTCAGTTTCATAGAAGGAATTTACTAAAAGATTTTCCCTTGGTCCTGTGACTACCAGTGCACCGGCATCCCACAAAATGAGTAAGTAATTACATTTGTTGGCAACAGGAAGGCCCTGTGCTAGGAAGAAATCAATAATCCTGTGGGGTAGTCAGTGACATTCAACATTAGAGCAAATTCCACACCTGAGTAGATTCTTCTGCATTTGGTGAAACAGTACACTCAAATCTAAGACAAGTTTCGAGGAATGAGAACAGTGAAAGGGAAAGCGTTGGCGTAGCTCTCAAGACTATGAAAGATAGTGAAAGGTAAGTGCCGACTGAACTGAAGCTGTCAATACATGTCAGATATCCTACCTGAGTGTCTCAGTCGCTGATTTTTATTTCAGTTTACGGGCAGGGGAGTTGTACAGAAATCTATATTTATTTCAATACATTTAGAGATTTTTTTTCTGTTGTGCCAATATTACCGGTGAAAATTATTTCATTATCAACAAATGTTCATCGTACATTGTTTACAGAGAACATGGTGCCTAATTCGATGATTTATCTAATATGAAGCAATTGATACTCAGAGATTTAGAGTACTATACATTTTTCAAATATCTCGCCTCTTATTCGTGGCGCTTATGACGACCGATCACTGTTCAAGAGGCTTGCCAGATATTGGATCTTGTGCAAAACAGAACTCCAGCCAGGGTCTGGCGGCAAATCGCCGTTGGCCCGCCATCGCAGTGAATCTGGTCACCGCCAGTACTCAGGGGACGTACGTTACGGACCCTGCAGTCACAGAGGCGCGAATAAAACGCGCTGCCCTGCTCCGCGCCGTAGCAGAAGAACTGCATTCGGTGGCACTAATTACGGGCTCTCCAGTGCCTGTTTACGGCGGCTTCGGACAGGCGCAGGCCGGCTAGCCCGCGAAACGCGGCGACCCGGTCCGGCCGGCGAGGCCGTTTTTGCCAGGTTTTATTGCAGCGGTAAGCAGCGCTAATGCGGCTGTCCGGGGAAATTAACGAACTGTGAGGCTCGTTAGCGGCCGGGGGATGAGGCCGTCACCGCCGCCAGCGCTTCTTCTTCTGGTCGGCGAGGCTGGTTTATGAACGCGACCAGCTCTCCACCATTCTCTCTCTCTGTCGGCACTCCTCTTTCTCCTTCTGTCAGTTTGCTTTCTACTGGTTCACATAGAGGCCTGCTTCCCCTTGCAAATGTCCACGCGCCAGCTTGAAGTTAACAGATGAGGAGGCATCCAGGCGTTTGTCGCCGAGTCATCCACTCCATCTAAGCCATAGACGAAAAAATCGTAACGATCTATTGCAGAAAACTGTGACCCACAAACTTAGGAATATTTAATGAGGACAGCAAACGAATGAAAGTTTGACGTAATTTGAAATGGAGATAATCCGTGACAAATGATCAGTGTTTCGAATTACTTTCTTACTTTTTATTACATATTGCTGCATTTATCTTGACGATGATAAACAGTTTCTTTCAGATTTTAAAAATCTTAATGTCTATCATAGTTGCAGTGCAACCTGTCAGTTGTACATGCTTTGTGCAATGAAATCAGCGATGGTACTTATAGACGATGCACATGACACACGCGCACGACACATTGAACTGTTGTGTGCAATTTCATTAAACCCGAAGAATATCGTAATATGAACGAAATTGGCGTTTATAGTAAGAACAAATGCGACAATACACGGCAATAAAAACATTACAATCACAGGACAGTAAAGTTATTGTAAGTGGAATTAAATCCCTTCACAATTTTCTGTGGCAAAAGACTGACAAGAAAAATTAAGTGGCTGATGGACGTTTGTTAATACATCAGTTAGCTAATTCCATGGTAATAGAAGGAGCTGTAGAAGGCAAACGCTGTAAGGCAAGACAGCGTTGGAATACATCCAACAAATAACTGAGGACAGAGGACGCAGGGTTCAAACTCAGCTCAGACATGAGGAGGTTAGTACAAGAGAAGAACTCAAGGTGCGACACTAAAAAAATCAGATGACTGACGCAAGAAAAAAAATCTGTTGATACGTTTTCTGTAGAGTCCTGATGCGGAGTGTAGTCACACAGATGTTATTCTGTCTTCAAAAAACAGTGTAGCCTTTTTTTTCAATTTAAAGGCACATGTTTTCAATCCTGTTACACAACGAAAATCTCATGTCCCCGTACCGTAGCAGACCGTTAGAGATGACACAACAGGCTTTAAAGTGGAGTATTATTTTGTATTGTTCTATACATTTGAATGAGAAGAATGTTGCATCAATCATCGCTGCTGCAAGCATGATGAGTTATTGGAAGTGTATGTCAAATATGCACCTTCAACTAATGCAAAGGCTATGTTTCACAGATGATTGAATTGTGGTCAAACATGCCTGAAAAGCGAAGTGATTGACCACCTGTGTACGAATAACCGCTAATCACAAGTGAAGTTGAAGGTCTGGTGGTCAACACTGGTCTATCGAAATTGAGTTGATAGTGAAAAAAGTCAAAGTCGGTCATGGATCAGTTTTCAACATCCTTCCCGTTTTTTCTCTGCATGACCATGGGGTTCCGGGACCGCTTTCGCCTATTCAGGAAGCCAGCAGAACCGATGCAGCAATGAAAAGGTTTGCAGCTGTGTCAGTCCCACCAAATGTCTTCTTTGGCCGACGAGTGCATGTTGCATCACTGCGGTATTCTCTTCACAAGCCGCATATTCTTCCTGCCTCCATGGATGAAGAAACCGTCAGGTGGGAAGCATTTCGAGAACGACGACTAGGTAACTGTCGCCCAGGAACATTCCTGAAGTTACGCTAGATTGGTAGAGTGCCAACTTCTAAAACGAAGGTCTCTTCCAAGTACTCCATCCTTAGGAAAAAATTGTCGCATTGAAGCGTGAATACCTAGAGTAAGACTAACGCCACAAACGTGTTTATGGATGCAGCTTTAATTAATCAAGTTAGTAATTAAAACCTCACGAATACTCCTAGTGGAACGTGTATAACTTTTTTTTTAGATAAGTATTTCGCGATGGTTTGATGGGCTTCAAAAACATGTTACGGAACGGTACGGTGCTGGGTCGTGTCAGTTCCATGTTGAGTCGAAGTGCTAAGCATTATTTTCGTGAATTCTATGATATTTTTGTAGAGAACTACGCTAAATAGTGCTGTATTTAGCTAGCATTTGTGGAAGGATTAAAATTCGAATTTCCTCACACTGTATCTCGGAGGATATAGCATTTGCACACCACCGTGTTTACGTAGTGCGGAAATGAGCTGTTGATATAAGATATTGAAATATTAATCGCAGATGGCGAGTATTGTGATGGCTCTTTAAACAAAGCCACGATTAAATGCATTCTCTATCTTTGATAGTTATTCCAAGTTTGTTGTGCACCTCTACTAGTACGTACACTAAACTCATCCTTCCATCACACTATTATTTCTTGAGACTTCATATTTGTTAATATTAGCTGAACGACGAACGCTGCTTACACAAAGGCAAGTATTAAAATCTAGTTCTCTGAGAAAGTGGCAGAGTAGGTACTGTCAGCAACTTTTATGCAATAAAGTAAGTGAATAGTCAACTTGATCCACAGAAGAGTTTTCGCAACATTCCAGAGTAATGATACTCAATGTATTGTGTTTCAGTGCATAAATGAAAAAAGGTCTTCCATTCCACCCGAAAAGTCTTTATCTGAGCCTTTTCTCCGCAACATAAATAGATGTACAGTTTATGAAGATTTGTAGAAAGTCAGTTGCTTTGTATTAAGATAATGGCGGCTGAAATTGTAAGTGCCCATAATTCCGTTCAAGTTGGTAAACCTGACGGACATCAAATGTATGACAAACATGATAACGCACAAAAAACTCAGCTGAATGCGAAAAGTGCATGAAACAAATGTCATCATAGGTATATGATAAGAAAGTGGGTGGTAAATTTTTCTTGCAGACTTGGCTTGGAGTCATTGTTTTCTTTGGCAAGCTGCTCCATTCGTTGGAAACTGGACGAAGCCAAATACAAAAGTATATTTTTCTGCAATGATTGGACCAATCTGAAAAGAGCCCGACCAATCTTGTTCTATTTGTTCCTTGGGATCATACATGGGGATATCAACACAAACCGTAAGTGAATCCTAAGTCAAAGAGAAGGTGATTTGTTTTTACCTGAGATTTCGAAGTGTTTATTTACTTTAGTTGCATTAGAACAATAAAGCAGTAACTGACGTAGCGGTGTACTTGGTATTTTTGACTAGCAGCGTAAAAAAATTAATATTGTAATGGGATTTGTTTATTTCGACAGGACATAGCACTTTCCCACAAAAGTGCTCGTCCAGTGATAAAAATGAGGTCTTGGAGTAATGACTCCAAATATCAATCTGTTTACCAGATTTAGCACGCATTGTTTTCGACTTATTCTAGTTGTATAACACTATTTGCATGAAGGGTTTGTGGCAGCTATGCATAAGGCAATGGAAACGTCCCACAATAGCACTTTTGGTTTCGAAACTGCTCGTTGCGGCTAAGTTGATAAAGTACATAAATCTCACACATCACCTTGAGAAAAACATCGCCAAAAAGTAATATACCAAAGAACATTCTCTCGTATGCTTACATTAAAGAGTGAAAACAAAAATGCAAATGGTTTCTTTATTTCTACTGTTTTAAGAACAGCTCACTCATACTCCCCATCCCCATGTGCGCAGCGTTATCTAGATTTTGGCTAGTCATTATCAAGATAGACATTATTGCCGGTAAACTAGAGATGGGACCACATGAACCTGCTACCTTATCGGCCAGGTTTTTAGGATTACAAACCAGTGGAGAACATAATACCATTTGTCATTAAAGTGTTAGATGTAAGTTTTCCATCTGTTCATTATTTGTACAGTGCTTTTCCTTTATTCAAATTCAAACCTCATAACATATCACTTTTCTGAAATATATATATATATATATATATTTCCTAATTCGAAGTTTCTGTAAAATTGTTCAGCAAAATGATTAGTTGAGATTAGTGTGGCTGGGTTGGTGGTATAAGCAAATACTTGTCACTACCATAAGATATGACAGCACTTATTTCACATATGCACGGTGCGTGGAGTGACCTGAGAGTTCCCCATGCGATATTCTCACATGCAGAGTGTCTCAAGAATAACGTAAACATAAGTTTACAATTCACCATAATTTGTAAAAATCATTTAACATAAATCAGTTTATTAAGATTCGACAATTCGTCATTAATATGTATAAAATATAATTTTTAGGAAATTTTTGTGGGACAAAACACAGAAATAGTACTACGAGCTACCGTTCAAACTATTTGCATCACCATGTGCATGGCTAGTTTGCTAATCACAGTTAAGTGCGTGATAGAGGGTTCATGGAACCACCTTCACTTGAATTCTCTATTATTTCACTCTAGAACAGCGTGCGGAGAAAAACGAACACCCACATCATTCCGTGCGAGCTTTGCTTTCCCTTATCTTATTATGATGATATTTTCTCCCTGTGTAGGTCGGCGTCAACAATACATTTTCGTATTCGGAGGAAACAGTTGGTGATTGAAATTTCTTGACAACATCCCGAAGCAATGAAAAACGCCATTTTTAAGGTGATTTCCACTGAAAATTCTATATAATATCTCTCCCCTATTTCTCGATAGTACAAAATGTGTTGACAGTCTTACAAATTTCTTGATGTGCTCTGTTGATCCTATCCGGTAAGAATCCCACATAGCACAGCAGTACTCCAAAAGAGGACGGACAAGTGTAGTGTAGGCAGTCTCTTCAGTAGATCAGTTGCATCTTCTAAGTGTTTTTCCAGCAAAATGCTGTCTCTGATTCGTCTCCGCCTTTTCTATGTGTGCTTTCCAATTTAAGCTTTTCTTAATTGTAATTCCTGAGTATTTAGTTGAATTGACGGCTTTTAGATTTGATTAATTTATCGTGTAGCCGAAATTCAATGGATTCCTTTTAGCACTCATGTAGACAACCTCAAAGTTTCCTATTATTTAAGGTCAATTTCCAATTTCACACCATACAGGGGCCTTATCTAAAACGTTTTGCGATTTGTTTTGATCTTCTGATGACTTTACTAGAGGATGAACGACGGCATCATCTATAAACCTAACAGAGCTGCGCAGATTATCGTCTAAATAATTTATATAAATAAGGAACAGCAGAGGTTCTATAACATTACCTTTGCTAAAGGCACAAATCATTTCCGTTTTACTCGATGAAATAGTAATGATAAGATCCTCTTTAATAATAGTATTAAATAACTTCCTCTTTCTTTTGTTTTAGTTATCAGTCTTCTGACTGGTTTCACACGTTCCCCAAGGATTCCTCTCTCCTGCGCTAATCTCTTTATCCCAAATCTCAAACTGAAGGTGATCTACCAGATTCCTTTCTCCGATAGTAATGTTCCACCATGATCCAGTCATAACGATGTACGAAGGTTCGAGGATAGCCAAAACGTACAGAAAGAAAGGAATATTGAAATGTAGAAATTGTAGACCTTACTGTTAACAGAAGCAAACAGGTTTAAATGATCTACTGTCCAATCTCCGAATCGCACACTAACCACCCAGAATATTATGAACACCGACCTGCAATCGATATAAACCTGTCCAGGTGATAGCAGTGTGATCTGGTGACAAATTACTGCTAGTTACATACAAGCACGGTGCACGTAGTATCAGTCAGCGTGCTATACGTGTGTAGAATGGGAAGCCGCGTGATATATCTGAGTTTTACCGTGGACAGATTGTGATGGCCCGGAGGCTCGGTACGAGCATTTCAGAAACAGAGCTACATGTCGGGTGTTCGAGTTCTGCAATGAATGTCTTCAACACGTGGTGAAACGAAGGTGAAACCATGTCCTGTGGTTGGGCGGCCATTCATCATTACAGACTCTGTTGACCCATTATGGACGTGGGACAGCGGCTGACCAAATAATTATCAAATAAATTCGCCAAACTGCTGTGCCAATTAAGAAGGTATTTTATTTTACTTTCGATACCAGTTTCGGCAGTTCAGTATGCCACTTTCAGGCCTTCATTATAGATGTAGACGTCATAATCCGTGCAGACGTAAAACAGGGCAGGCAGCGAACTGTGGCTTAACTAACATCAGACATTAGTGCTGGGCAGACTAAGGTGTGTGTGAACACAAAGTGCACAGAACACTCCTATCGAAGGCCCTCCACAGCCGACGACCCATGCATGTGTAAATGTTAACACCACGACATCGACAACTATAACTGATATGAGGACATCACCATTGGCACCGGACGTTGACTCAGCAGCAGAGCGTTGCATGTTCCGACAAATCCTGATCCATTCTTCATCAAGCCGTTTGGAGACGCAAATCCGTCGTCTTCCAAGGGAACAGCTCCTTGATACCTGTGTTATGGGGTGGAGTCAGGTTGAGGACGGCTCCATTTTGATCCGGGAACATTCACGTGGGCACCCTTGGGTCCAGCGGAGCGTATCGTGCACTGGTTGCAGACCACGTACACCCCTTCATGACGATTATGATTCCCGACGGCTGTGACATTTTTCAGTAACATAACGCGCGAAGAATGTGATGGAGTGGTTCGAGGAACACAATGGTGAGTTAAACGTTATGTGCTGGCACCCAACTCACCAGTTCTGAACCCGATAGAACACATCTAGGATGTGACTCCCTCCAGCGAGCCACCAGGTTCAAATGGCTCTGAGCACTATGGGGCTTAACATCTGAGGTCATCAGTGCCCTAGAACTACTTAAACCTAAATAACCTAAGGATATCACACACATCCATGCCCGAGGCAGGTTTCGAACCTACGACCGTAGCGGGCGCGCGGATCGAGATTGAAGCGCCTAGAACCGCTCGGCCACAACCCACCAGGGCACCATTGCTTCCATGTCACGAGGCGTCGCCTCTGTTATCCGTGCCGAAGGTGGACATATCGGCTGTTAGGTATGTGATCATAATATTCTGGCTGATCAGTGAACGTCTGCACGATATTTGCCAATGATCGGATGTCGTCTCGACTCAACCTTTGATTTCTAATTGTTAAGCCGTTCACCAGTGACGGTTGGTAGCATAATTTTATATTAATCCTAGCCTGGACACTATAACTTCGTTACACCGAAACCAGTTAAGGTATATGAACAAATTAGTGACGCCGAAATCTTAGATAATAATTTTTGGCGCCGGAGACTTCCACGATAAATACCTTATGTAACAGAAGGATAGCCACGTATGGAAAAACTATCATATTTCTCACGTGGTTAAGCTTTCATATACACGTATCTAACTGGGTGTGATTTTGTTCCTCTGTACTCGTCTGTGTGTGTGTGTGTGTGTGTGTGTGTGTGTGTGTGTGTGTGTGTGTATTGAAGTGAGAGAGAGAAAAACCCCAAGTCGTATATTATAGCGTTTAGCGCCCCTTCCTTGAAGCACTTCTGTTTACCGTACACCGTGTCCGATAGGTGCAGAAGAAGTTTCAGGCTGATTAGGGTTGGTTCCTATTCTGATGTAAGAAATCTATGATATCTGGAGGCGATTTCTAAAGGAATTTGTTCTATTTTTACTCCAAGTATCTTTTTATTCTACCGAGACAAACTGCATAAAGCAGAGTTGAAAATAATTAGTGCCATGTCTCGATTATGTAAAAGAAATATACCCGCTCACTTAAGGTTAAAAAAAAATGGTTCAAATGGCTCTGAGCACTATGGGACTTAACATCTATGGTCATCAGTCCCCTAGAACTTAGAACTACTTAAACCTAACTAACCTAAGGACAGCACACAACACCCAGCCAACACGAGGCAGAGAAAATCCCTGACCCCGCCGGGAATCGAACCCGGGAACCCGGGCGTGGGAAGCGAGAACGCTACCGCACGTCCACGCGCTCACTTAAGGTTTTAGCTATTAACTACACAGGTAAATACCACTTGGCCGCTCGACCCCATGTACAAACTTGAAAAAGAGTCCGATACGAAGATTTGAAAACAAACTGATAATAGAAAGTTAATCTACTGACCAATGTAAAATCCTTTTACGGTACTCATAACATAGTGCTACGTGAAATAGATTATGTAAACGATCTGTTACTTGTATTTACAGTTCCAGAGATAGGGTTGAGAAACTATTCAAAACGAATTACTCTGTATTTTTGTCCCAGATGTCAAAAGTGTCTTCATATGAATTTGCTCTGCAAAAACACAATTCAACAATTACAACTTTGACGCTAGTGGCTACACAGGCCCTTCATACTGAAACGTGTCTGACACATGATATTAACACTTGATACAAATACGTATTACCCCAGCAGGCTCACATGTTACAGTAGCCGTGAGTATTGAGCAGCAGCTCAATACGTGATGTATGGCGTCATTGGACTAGCACCGGAGGCCTACACGGTCATATACAAACTCTGTGTTTGTTGTGTGGGCCGGCGCTCGGGTGAGTGATATTTGCGAATAGCAGTGGACAGTGTTGCCTCAGAGGCAGTTTCAGGTAAAAGTGCCAGGAAGCATGACGTTTGCTGTACCTAAAGCTATACCAGTTGCGTCAATCAATCAAGCCGATATATTTATTCTCCTGTCCTTACAAAGCCAAACAAAAACTTTGTTCTTTTCAGCACTTTCCACACTGCTCGTTGCATTGGCGGCTACCCGGTCTGTATTTCACGACCTCTACAAAACAGTTACATGTGTAAATGTAATAGTTTTCTATATTTATCGGTCATTACCAGTCTAGCCCTGACCCTGCTGTTCTAATTAAGAAAAATCATAAATGAATCACCATTCGCTACCAAGGATCTGGGCACACGTTGGCAACAACTGGTAAACTTGACTCGCTCTCTGGAATGGAGGGCCCACTTAAAACCTCTGTTTTTTTTATATATACTTTACGTAGTGACATTAATTCAGTGACGCTGTCGCCAATTACTTTCGTATGGGGAGTTATTTTAGAGTCTGCCGTGATTCATGTATAGATCGCTCGCCTAAACAGCTTGTAATCCATATCAAAATTATCCTTTCTACTCTGCGCTACAGAAAGCCATGATCAGTTAATAAACTTGAAAAGTAATGTTATCTACAAGCATGATGAATTAAATCTACATGCGTTCATTATATCTATGATGGACAACATAACAAACTAAAGTACTTTCTTTTGATAGTAAACTTGAAATCTGCGAGAAATTTTAGAATATAGAAGGAATTGGGTACTTAACAACTGGATGATGTGAAAGGAGCAGTGTAACACGTACACTGACGTATGAACACTGCTGGTCACGGAGCTTTATCAGCAGTCGAAATAACTAGAACTCGAATCACTTTCACAGAAATGCAAAATAATAATTTTAAATAAAGATTTAGTGGCGAAAATAAGCCATTGTCGTCTGCTGCAGAGTAGCCTTTCAGTTAGCGCTCTTTCTTTAGTCGGTATCTCATGTCCACAACCTAATTCATCCTCCACCAACTAAATTTCCAAACATTTCATTACCTCAGCTGCTAATTTCTTCATATTAATCAATTATGGTCTATTACCTACTTATTTGTCGGTGTCAATTTAGACCGACCAACTTTTTTCTGTATTTACTATCTCAGTTAATCTTAATTCCAATAGGTGCTTCATCCTGAAAGTTCCATCACCAGTTTAGCTGATTCACCCCACTAAATACCTTTACTAAAAATATGTATAAAGATTGAGGACAGTTATGTGGAAAAAATAAGTCAGTAAAGAACTGAATATTTGTCATTCACTCACTTTAAACTCAGGAAACATTCGCTGGAACTACAAAATGTGACTGAAACGAATACTTACTACACAACACACAATATTAAAATACATAATTCTAAAACCTATGAAACATAAGATACGCCAACAGTTTTCCATTAGAGTGATGGTTCCGTGGTATAGAATGGCTAAACTGACTTAAGGCTTGGGATAGCACAAAAGAGGTTCAAAGAAAAAGTGAAGCGCTACTGAATGAAAGTGTGTTTGGCCTCACAAACCCAAAGTTATCAGATTGATTAGCAATGGAAGAAAGAAATCAGAAACCGCGAATAATTTAACTTGAACAAATGTGTTGACTTGGAGACAGCTTCCAGCAACTTAGACAGCAGTAGGTAATTTGACACCAAGAGATACGTACGGGCGAACAGTGAATTGGAGTAGTAATCTAGCACAATAAACAGGCTGTTTCCGCAAGACCTTGCAAAATTTAACAGGATATAGAGGATGCTCCACTGAACAATTTGAGGTAGGGAACATTTAGTAGGAGAAGTCAACTTACGGAGATAACAAGAACAAAATCAAGTTACAAAGTACTCTTTTTACTTACATTAGATACAGGTAACTGAAAATACCATGACTGAAAAAATGAACGTACCATTTGTACTGTCTTACGAAATTTGCTGAAACTAACGGCCGTCAACCTCAGTGTAAACATGACATCGATGCACAAGATTCTGACACATTGTGACAAATATTCCTGGTGTGTTTCGAATAACATCACAGGCAGCTATAATTCTGGCAGCTAACTGCATCTTCAGACGATCAGGTACAACAAGCCCCGTACCATGACTTTCTAGTAATCTGCCTCGTTCCCCTTGTTTCCTTGCATGAAAGAATGAATGTACATGTATATAAACAGCATAGTACATGTCAACTTGGACGCGTGTTAGTTTTAAATAAGCTGGAAAAAATTAGTGCTAGACAAAGCAGTAGACAAGTTTACATCCATATCTCCTGCAACTGCCTTCTCCAATCTCAGGTTCCCCAACTCAAGTTGTTCAGTGGAGCATTCACTACGTCGTGTTACACTTTTGAACGCTCGTACTGAAGCACGCTGTACACAAAATCCATAAGTGGAAAAATGTGAAAATTCTGGTTATTTTATAAACGGTGAGAGACGAGATTTGAATTTATCTCAAACAGTCATGCGCTTTGTTTACTTAATACGTAGAGGAAAGACCAAGCATAACGAAGCACTAAAGAAAAAGGGGAGGGAAGACCTATATGTTGCGCCATCTCGACAATACTGCTACTCCACAGCGTGAGACTTTATCGTCAGTTGTCATAATTTTGAATAACAGGATTATATGGCAAAAAAGAATCCTTATAAATTCACCTACTCTTTCCGAGTTTCGTTTATATTTTTTCTTTCTTCAGTTTCATATTTTTAAACGCTACTGGGTTTTCACTGGTAATATTTCGTTTGTGTCTATTCTACAATTGTTTATCTTCGGATGTTTAAAACCTGATTCAAAATCTGTATTTCGACAGATTTTTTTGTGGTAAGGAAATATTTTTCTACTTTTGATTACTAAGCGTTAGTTTGCAATTGCTTTTCTTGTAACTCTAGGTTTTCAGAAGCCAAATAAGACACATGTCGTAATCCGTTACTTGAATAGTTTCATGTATCTTATTCACTTTTTCTGTAAATGGCATATAAAGAGAGATAATAAATATGAATATCTGTCATAGCCTAGTCATACGGGAATAACAAAGGCGTGTCGAGTGACCAGTGGACCACTACATGCCAAAGAGCCATACAGAGTGTTGTTATCTAGATTACTTACCTCAGGGAAGCAAAAATTCTCTCAATAAAAATATTTTGTGGACTTCCAGAGTATGAAATGAAAGACGTTCTGCCAACGGCCTTGTCAAAGAGAGTGGAGGGGCGGACAGTTTCAGGTCACCCCCTGATCTTTGGATGGGAAAATGCGCCAAAAATACAGAAGAATCAGGAAGCAGGAAGCAATGGAAATTACTGCCTTGTAGACATATAAAGTATACCCACAGGACGTGTGGATCGTAACTGAAAAAGTGTCATCATGATCTCTCCATTGGCAAAAGATTCCGGATTATTCCTCCAATCGGATCTCCGAGACTGAACTGCTAACAGGGAGGTTACCATGAGAAAAAGTGGAATTATCAACGAAGGCAAGTAATCCAATGAGTCGGTGCTTCGCATGTCAGAAGTTTGAACCTAGTGCGAAAACTAGAAAATCTGAAAAAAGGAAGTGAAAAGAGTCAACCTGGATAAAGTGGAGGTCAGTGAAGTGAAATGTAAAGAGATATTCTCTTCAGACGAATATAGATCAACAGGAATAGAAAACAGTTTGACGGGAGCAGAATTCGTTATAAATAGGGCAGAGAGTGAGCAACTGAGGACTGTTCAGTGATACTCGTACAATTGTTTTCATCAGATTCGACAGCAAACCAACGTCGAAAACGATGTTAAGGTGTATAAGCGAACGTAGCGAGCAGAATATGAGAAGTTAGAGGTGATACATGAGGATACGCAAAGGACAAATTCAGTACACAAAGGGAGAGGAAAATCTGTCATGTTACATAGGAAAGCGGAGTAGAAGAACAAATACTTGGCAATACTTGACAACAGGAATGAAATAAGAGAAAGACTGATTGTGGCCTGAAGTAAATTTCAGATAGTATTAAAGTTCGAGACACACAAGAGAAGGAAAAGACACAGAGGCACGGGAAGATTATAGCTGGATTACATACTGGCCAGAAAGAGATCACAAATTCGTATATTGGACTTCAACGCATACCCAGATGCAGATACCGACTCGCAATTTCTTAAAGAGGAAGGGTAGACTGTAGTTTAGGAGAACTGTGTGGAATAATCAGCGGTATACTCAATTACTGAGGAACGCTGTGACGTGCTTGGCTTAAGTTCTCTGATGCTATAGATACCGCGATAACGATTATCACAGGCTCTCCAGTTACAGTGGGGTGCAGGTCTCTAAATTGTGACACGTTCGACATACAAACTTAGTTGCAAGGAAAGTAACTGTGAAAACACAATGGGGAAGAAATACTTCAACCGATCTACGGTGTAAGGAAGCACAATCATGTACATGGAAAGACAGGAACTTCTCTTTCTCTGTCTCTCTAACCCCTCTTTTTAGCACTTATGTCTACATCCTCAGTTATAGGTTGAAACTATTCCAGTTTTTGTCATTTTACCATGTAAAGTGCGCAGCTCGTGGTCTTGCGGTAGCGTTCTCGCTTCCGACGCACGGGGTCCCGAGTTAGATTCCCAGCGTGGTTTCTAGGCGCTCAGTCCGGAGCCGCGCGACTGCTACGGTCGCAGGTTCGAATCCTGCCTCGGGCATGGATGTGTGTGATGTCCTTAGGTTAGTTAGGTTTAAGTAGTTCTAAGTTCTAGGGGACTGATGACCACAGATGTTATGTACCATAGTGCTCAGAGCCATTTGAACAATTTGAACCTAGCGTGGTCGAGGAATCTTTTCTCAGCCTCGAGATTACTGGATGTTGTTGTGTCGTCTTCATCATCGTCATTCATCCCCATTACGGTTGGACCGCCCCGCATCTCATACGCTTCGATTCTCTTCTGATCCGCTTTTCTCGCTGTTTGTGGTTCACTATCTAACGATCCTTTTCTCCAAACGTAAAATCTCAATATTTTCGTTCTCAAATTAAAACCAATGTTTGATGCCAGTCGACTGCTCTTGACTATGAGTGCCTTACTTGCCTTTGCTAGTCTGCCACTTACGCTCTCCTTTTGATACCACGAATGTCCCCTTTTCCTGTGTTAGTCAGCTATTTAAGTCCTCATTGCTTCGTCCGTCTTGGGTTGTTTTGCTTCCAAGTCAGCAGAATTCCTTAAGTTCGTCTACCTCGTGATCCCTAATTCCGATATTAAGTTTCTCGCTATTCTCCTTTGTGCGACATCTTGTTATTTTTTGCCTTCTCCTGGTTAATAAACAATCTATATTCCATACCCTTAAGACTGTTCACTCCATTCGAAAGGTCCCTTAATTCTTCTTCACATTCACTGAGGGCAGCAATGTCATCAGCGAACCATACCACTGATATCCTATCACCCTGAATTTTAATCCCACTCTTGACCCTTCATTTTACTTCACTCTTTGGTACTTCGATTTATATATTTAACAGTAGGGGTAAAAGATTGCGCACCTGTCTTACCCCCTTTTCAACCAAGCACTTCGTACTTGATCTTTCAGTCTTCCATGTCCCACTTCAGTTTGTATATACTGTACGTTACCTGCCTACCTCTATAGCTTACATCTATTTTTCTCTGAATTTCGAATGGTTTTTCTGGCTCGACGAATCTCACATGCATGTCTTTATTTTTCTTAAGCCATACTGCCATTGTCAGTGAGAACTGCCTCTTCGGTAACTTTATCCTTCGCCTAGGCAAACTCTTTTCTCTTCCATTTCTCTGTATGTTATCCTTGTAAGCAGCTTGGATAAGCTGTTATGCTGAATGTAGGATAATTCTCGATCATTCCGTCTCTTGCTATCTGTAGAACTGCGTGGATGACATTTTTCCTTACTGGTGCGTCGCCAGTCTCATAGATGCTACACTCCACCTTGAGTAGTTGTTTGGTTGACACTTCACAATGATTTCAGAAATTCTGATGAAATGTTGCCTTTTCCCGCTTCCTTATTTTGTCTCAAGTCTTCTACAGCATCTTTGGGAGGTAGCGTTCCTGACGTCCGTAGGTTTAACCTTAAAATACCCTACACGTGCCTCCTGGGTGGTGCTAATTGAGCAACAGTGATTACAGGCAGCCAGACTATCCATAGGTTCTCCTGGCAATGACATATCAACTAAATACCAGAAACAGTTCTTTTCAGAGCTCATTAACAAGAAACATTGGACCAACTATCAGACTCCTTCATCTGAATATCGGAAGCATTAGCAAGGCTAAGTGTGACTACCCGTCAAAAGTTTTACTGGACAACTATACCGATGTCGTCGCCATTCAAGAAACTCGTGTTTCCAGCGAAGAAATATTCCGAAGCGCCGGCCGGGGTGGCCGTGCGGTTCTAGGCGCAGCAGTCTGGAGCCGGGCGACCGCTACGATCGCAGGTTCGAATCCTGCCTCGGGCATGGATGTGTGTGATGTCCTTAGGTTAGTTAGGTTTAAGTAGTTCTAAGTTCTAGGCGACTGATGACCTCAGAAGTTAAGTCGCGTAGTGCTCAGAGCCATTCTATTCCGAAACCGAGGTCGAATTCCTGGATATTCTGCACTTGGTGTAACTTACCACGAGGTGCATGGAATTGCTACGTATGTCCGTAACAACATAAACGAAGCTTCACTGATGTCTGTAAGTGTGGAGGCATATATACATACAGTTGTCAAACAATTGCACGGCATTACTATTACAAATGTTTGCAAACCACCCAAAACAACATGGCCCGATTTTGTCCTACACACAGCAGAACATCCCGCAATTTACACAGGAGACTTCAACAGTCATCATGAACTTTGGAAGTACTCTCAAAATGATGAAAATGGGAGCATGCTTGCAGAATGGATCGAAGAGAATAATCTTCATCTAGTGTTTGGTGCCAAAGATCAAGGCACTTTCAGGTCAGCTGTTTGGACAAGGATTCAAATCCTGACTTACGCTTTGTTAGCTGCATCGAAACTGGCTTTCCCATCAACACCACAAGGAAAGTGATAGATGCCTTTCCTCACAGCTAACACAGACTCGTAATAATACAAATTGGCTGCACTGTTCCTGTCATACGATCAACTCCGCATGGTCGATGGAATTTCCAGAAAGCTGACTGGATGAAGTTTTCAACGGAACTGGATATGACCAATCGATGGATACCTCCATCACATAATAACTGTCAACGTTTAATTGGTGCAGTAACAGCAACAGCTAAAAAATGTATGCCACGAGGACACCGAAAAGAATATGTTCCTGGATGGAATGATGAAAGTGAAACACTGTATCAACACTTCCAGCAAAGTGGTGACCCAGAGATAGCTACGGAACTATTGTCCAGCTTGGACATGTCTTGGAGGCAGAAATGGGCAGAAACAGTCAAAAATATGGAGCAGGAAAGCATGGAGTCTCCTGAGAAAACTGGGAGGAAGTGCACCAGCATGCAGAAAAAATTTCGAAGTAACTCCAGACCAAATTGCTTCCCACATCATTACTACCTCAAGAGTACCGCCTGGCAAGAAACATACAAGACATATCAGACGACAGCTTCGTGACCTGAAAAAGAAGGCATCTCCCTCATCTGAGTATACCCATCCCTTCACAGTTTCAGACATTGACTCTGGACTGAAGTACCTCCAACCTCTTAAGGCACCGGGATTCGATGGTATCCATCCAGAATTCCTGATCCATATGGGAGGAAAAGCTAAGAAATGGCTGGCAGAATTCTTCACTGACATCCTGCTGACTGGTCAACTTCCATCAGAGTTTAAAAAGGCGAAGATAATATCTGTTCTGAAACATGGCAAACCCAGCCACAAGGTAGAAAACTATCGCCCCATTTCCCTACTCAACTGCTGCTACAATCTTTTTGAAAGGCTAATATATAACACAATAAGTAGCGCTATCTTAGAGAACGTTCCAGTTGATCAGGCAAGCTTCAGACCAGGGCGTAGCTGCTGCGACCGAGTATTGTCTCTCACATCCTTCATAGAGTCAGGATACCAAATGAAGCAGAAAACATCTGTGGCATTTGTTGATCTAACTCCCGCCTTCGACACTGTGTGGAGGGAAGGCCTTATCTACAAATTTCTCCGCATCATACCCGGCAGAACAATGTCTCGACTGATTAATAGCATGCTAAGTGTTCGGAAGTTCCAGGTATTCAGTGGAAGCAACATAAGTAAGGAGAGGAGGCTGAACAACGGATTGCCTCAAGGATCAGTTCTCTCACACTTACTGTTCAACCTATATCTATCTGATCTACCTGACACTTCGTCCAAAAAATACTGCTATGCCGATGACCTGGCTCTAGCCGTAAAACACCAGGAAATGAAGACAAGAGAAGAGATTCTAGCTAATGACCTGTCTGCATTAGATAATTACTTCAAAATCTGGAGACTCCAACCCAGTGTGAGTAAAACAGAAGTGTGTTGCTTCCATCTAAATAACCGGTTGGCGAACGTAAAACTGGAAGTAAGTTTCAGAGGCAGAATTCTTCGTCATAATTGGAACCCAAAATATCTTGGTGACATCCTGGATCGTACACTATGCTTCAAACAACACCTTCTTAACTTAGCTCAAAAGCTGAGGACTCGAAACAACATCCCCCAAAAGCTATGCGGAACTACCTGGGGATCTTCAGCAACCATCCTGGGATCTTCAGCTCTGGGCTTGATGTACTCAAGTGCTGAGTATTGTGCGCCTGTTTGGATGAACAGTCATCATACAAGGCTTGTTGATACCCAGATAAATACGACAATGCGCATAATATCTGGCGCAATCACATCTACTCCAGTTTATTGGCTTCCACTGTTAACCGGTATTATGCCTCCTGATCTACGTAGATGTACTGCCCTTATGAGAGAATTCCACAAGATCTCCAGGAATTCTAACCTACCCGTGCATAGCGACCTGCCACTTTTAAATCACAAGAGACTGAAATCACGCCATCCAACTCTGTGCGAGGCCGCTGACATGGTTGCTAAGAATTTCAAATCTCTTGAAGAATGGAAAGGTCGGTGGGAAGCAGTGACAGATGTGCACCTGCATAACTTCTTCTCAGGTGCTAAACTTCCAAGTGGATTCGACTTACCACGCAAGACCTGGACTACTCTCAACAGAATCCGTACCAGCCATGGGCGATGCAGGGATGCTCTCTTTAAGTGGAAGAAGCTGCCTGATCCAGCTTGTGATTGCGGGGCTCCATACCAGACTGTTCACCACATTGTCAGTGTATGCAGGATTGGAGCCTATCAAGGCGCCAAAGAGGACTTCCTGCTAGCAACTCCAGATGCAGTGCGCTGGATTGAAGGACTGGATATTCAGTTATAAAGATAAACTTAAGTTTTTTGTGTGTCAATATGTACATATGTATCATCATCATCATTATCATCATCATCATCATTTAAGACTGATTATGCCTTTCAGCGTTCAGTCTGGAGCATAGCCCCCCTAATACAGTTCCTCCATGATCCCCTATTCAGTGCTAACATTGATGCCTCTTCTGATGTTAAACCTATTACTTGAAAATCATTCTTAACCGTATCCAGGTACCTTCTCCTCGGTCTGCCCCGACTCCTCCTACCCTCTACTGCTGAATCCATGAGTCTCTTGGGTAACCTTGCTTCTCCCATGCGTGTAACATGACCCCACCATCTAAGCCTGTTCGCCCTGACTGCTACATCTATAGAGTTCATTCCCAGTTTTTCTTTGATTTCCTCATTGTGGACACCCTCCTGCCATTGTTCCCATCTACTAGTACCTGCAATCATCCTAACTACTTTCATATCCGTAACCTCAACCTTGTTGATAAGGTAACCTGAATCCACCCAGCTTTCGCTCCCATACAACAAAGTTGGTCGAAAGATTGAACGGTGCACAGATAACTTAGTCTTGGTACTGACTTCCTTCTTGCAGAAGAGAGTAGATCGTAGCTGAGCGCTCACTACATTAGCTTTGCTACACCTTGCTTCCAGTTCTTTCACTATGTTGCCATCCTGTGAGAATATGCATCCTAAGTACTTGAAACCGTCCACCTGTTCTAACTTTGTTCCTCCTATTTGGCACTCAATCCGTTTATATTTCTTTCCCACTGACATTACTTTCGTTTTGGAGATGCTAGTCTTCATACCATAGTCCTTACATTTCTGATCTAGCTCTGAAATATTACTTTGTAAACTTTCAATCGAATCTGCCATCACAACTAAGTCATCCGCATATGCAATACTGCTTATTTTGTGTTCACAAATCTTAATCTCACCCAGCCAGTCTATTGTTTTCAACATATGATCCATAAATAATATGAACAACAGTGGAGACAGGTTGCAGCCTTGTCTAACCCCTGAAACTACTCTGAACCATGAACTCTATTTACCGTCAACTCTAACTGCTGCCTGACTATCCATGTAAAGACCTTTAATTGCTTGCAAAAGATTGCCTCCTATTCCATAATCTTGTAGAACAGACAATAACTTCCTCCTAGGAACCCGGTCATATGCCTTTTCTAGATCTATAAAGCATAGATACAATTCCCTGTCCCACTCATAACACTTCTCCATTATTTGCCGTAAGCTAAAGATCTGGTCCTGACCACCTCTAAGAGGCCTAAACCCACACTGATTTTCATCCAATTGGTCCTCAACTAATACTCGCACTTTCCTTTCAACAATACCTGAGAAGATTTTACCCACAACGCTGATTAAAGAGATACCTCTGTAGTTGTTACGATCTTTTCTGTTTCCATGTTTAAAGATTGGTGTGATTACTGCTTTTGTCCAGTCTGATGGAACCTGTCCCAACTCCCAGGCCATTTCAATTATCCTGTGTAGCCATTTAAGACCTGACATTCCACTGTATTTGATGAGTTCCGAATTAATTTCATCCACCCCAGCCGCTTTATTGCACTGCAATCTATTGACCATTTTTTCCACTTCCTCAAATGTGATCCTATTTCCATCATCATTCCTATCCCATCCTACCTCTAAATCTGAAACATTACTAATCGCATTTTCACCTACATTGAGCAACTCTTCAAAATATTCCTTCCCTCTGCCCAAGGCATCCACAGGATTCACCAGCAGTTTTCCTGACCTGTCCAAAATACTTGTCATTTCCTTCTTACCTCCCTTTCGAAGACTGCTAATTACACTCCAGAATGGTTTTCTAGCAGCTTGACCCATAGTCTCCAACCTGTTTCCAAAGTCTTCCCACGATTTCTTCTTGGATGCTGCAATTATCTGTTTGGCTTTGTTTCTTTCTTCAACATAACTTTCTCTGTCTACCTGGGTTCTGGTATGTAGCCATTTTTGATACGCCTTCTTTTTCCTTTTACAGGCTGCCTTGACTGTATCATTCCACCAAGCTGTTTGCTTCATCCTACATTTACACACTACTGTTCCAAGACATTCTTTAGCCACTTCTAGTACTGTGTCCCTGTACCTTGTCCATTCCTTTTCCAATGACTGTAATTGACTACATTCAACTAACTGGTACCTTTCTGAGATCGCTGTTATGTACTTGTGCCTGATTTCCTTATCCTGAAGTTTCTCCACCCTTATTCTTCTACATATGGACGTGACCTCCTGCACTTTCGGCCTCACAATCCCAATTTCACTGCAGATTAAATAATGATCAGTGTCATCAAAGAATCCCCTGAATACACGTGTGTCCCTCACAGCCTTCCTGAATTCCTGATCTATTATTATATAGTCAATGACAGATCTGGTTCCCCTGCCTTCCCATGTATACCGGTGAATGTTCTTATGTTTAAAAAAGGAGTTTGTGATTACTAAGCACATACTGGCAGAGCAATGAAAGAGTTGTTTCCCGTTCCTGTTGGCCTCCATATCCACTCCAAATTTACCCATAAC
This sequence comes from Schistocerca serialis cubense, assembly GCF_023864345.2. Taxonomy (NCBI): domain Eukaryota; kingdom Metazoa; phylum Arthropoda; class Insecta; order Orthoptera; family Acrididae; genus Schistocerca; species Schistocerca serialis. The sequence continues at coordinate 277,936,650 of NC_064642.1, read as the reverse complement.
CTTTTCATACCCTTCTGTTCGATTTCCAATCCTGGCGTTAAAATCACCCATGAGCAGAACTCTGTCCTTGTCCTTTACTCTAACAACTACATCACTGAGTGCCTCATAAAAACTATCCATCTTATCTTGATCTGTCCCTTCACAATGCGAATATACTGACACAATCCTAATTTTCTTGCTAGACACTGTCAAATCTATCCACATCAGTCGTTCTTTTACATACCTTATTGCAACTACGCTGGGTTCCATTTCTTTCCTGATGTAAAGCCCTACACCCCATTGTGCTATTCCTGCTTTGACTCCTGACAGGTAGACCTTGTAATCTCCCACTTCCTCTTCTTTCTCACCCCCTTACCCGAATGTCACTAACAGCTAAAACGTCTAGCCCCATCTTAACTTGCAGCCTCTGCCAGCTCTACCTTCTTCCCAGAGTAGCCCCCATTGATATTAATAGCTTCCCATCTCATTACCATTTGTTTGCCAAGTCGTATCTTAGGAGTCCCTGGTTTGTCAGGTAGAGGTGGGACTCCGTCACCTCCAAAGGTCCGAGGCATTTTGCTCTGATTGTTGCCAGCATCATATTTAAAGTACCAGGGACGCAGGTTGCTAGCCTTACTTGCCCCGAGTCCCATTGGGTTTTACCCCTAACGGCTGAGGGACTAACCGGTGGATTTCGTAGTCTTTGTCGTATGAGCACAAAGGTGACCACGACTCAAAATATGTCCGAGATGCCCAGCCTTATTCCAAAGTAACTGGTATCCCGACTGTCGGGACCACTTACTTGGCCACTCATACGTTGCCCGTGGTTCATGAACTAGGACATGACTACAGGAACCCACACCATGAACCACATATGTATAAGTAATTTAATTTCATGATATGTCTGTATTAGCCATACGCTTAATAAAATAAAATACAGCATTTTTGATACTGGATCACGTAAGTCAGCCGTATCGATTGTGTCATGTCATCAAACAAATGCTCTCCTCATAGAAGATTTCTGTTTACTTTTCCAACCAACCTCTCTCTCTTCTCTTTGCCTGATAATGGAATTCCTGCTGCACTCTTATTGTTACCTCCTTGTGCTTCATTTCACTGCAGATTGTTTTGACTTTTCTGTACGTTAAGACTGTCTTCCCGACTATCATTTCTTTTCATATTTCGGCACATCCTTCTTGCAGCCATTTCGCCTTGCCTGCCCTCCGCTTGCTAGTATCTCATATCTAAGGGATTTATACAGCTGTACCTTTGTGTTTTCCAGAACATTTTTATACTTCCTTCTTTCGTCAATCAACTGAAGTATATCGTCTGTTACCCAAGCTTTCATCGCAATTTCCTTGCTAGAACCTATGTTTGTCCGCCCAACGTCTGTGAGGCCCCTTTTTAGAGATGTCCACCTTAACGCGGTATCCACATGCGTAGCGAACTTAAAACACGTCTCGTCTTTCTTAATTTTCAGTCCTCCCCCTGTATCCTGGTATTTTGGAAGTGTATCTAGATTCTTCATTATGAAATACCGAAAGATATTACAGAACTCAGTTTTTCTGCTCTCTCATCCCTACTGTGAAGACCATATTTTCCGTTAACTCTTTCTTCTATTCATTCCCCTACAATTCCATTCCAATCCTACATGATTATTAGATTTTCCTTTACATACTGACTTATTTGTTCAATATTCTCATATAGCCGGCCGGGGTGGCCGAACGGTTCTAGGCGCTACAGTCTGGAACCGCGCGACTGCTACGTCGCAGGTTCGAATCCTGCCTCGGGCATGGATGTGTATGATGTCCTTAGGTTAGTTATGTTTAAGTAGTTCTCAGTGCTAGGGGACTAATGACCTTGTAAGTTGAGTCCCATAGTGCTCAGAGCCATTTGAACCATTTTTTTCTCATATACTTTCCCTGTCTCTTCCACTTCTGCCTGCAACGTTGGCATGTTCATCTGAACTTTCATTGTCGGCTCTGGATTGCTGTCAGATCCAATGATAACAGCCCTACACTGAACTGTTCACAGTAATTCACTCTCTGCCCTAGCTTCATATTGATAAGGAATTCTATTCCAACAATACAATTTTCTGCTTCTGTTTATGTTACCCAACATTCGCCTTCCCAGAAATCGTTATTATCATTGCACTTCACTTCACTGACCCGAACTACAATTATACTTTGTCGTAGTACTTCCCATTTCCGGTTTTAAACATTCCTCTTGCTCTCGTGCTTCTGACATTCCACGCTCTGACTCGTAGATCATTACCAGGTCGTTGGCATTCAATTTTTTTCTCATCATGACCTCGTATTTAACAGTTCCCTTGCAGAGATTTGAATATGGATTCGGAACCTTTTACCACAAGATACATGATCATGATACGTTTCTCAGTGCTAGCCCACATATCTTGTGGATACACATTACATGTCCGTGATTCACTTATTTCCGTCGATTTCTGCACCCTCGTGCATCTGATCATTGTTGATTCTTCAGCCTTTTGGGACAGTTTGCAAACCCACGGGAATGAGAGAGCCCAGAGCCTCTGTCTTCCTTTCTGCTCACTTTCACAAGGACATTTCTGACATTCCTGATGATATTTATTCAGAATTTAATAAGCGGCTGGGCTCTAACCCGGGACTTATGACGTTTTCATTAGTAGACAAAGACGCCCTGCTAGACCACGGGTCAAGACGGAAATACAACAACCTAAATCCCTTAGGAATGAAGTAAACATGAAACTCAGGGCAGTCTAGACGACATGGCTGCAGGAAAGATGAGAAGAAATCGAAATAAAATGTTCGACGGTTAGAATGACTCAGCACATAAAAGAGTCAAAACAACCTTCGCTACAATTGAAAGCAACTATAGAAACATTGAGATTGTAATGCGAATTCCCTCTTTAAACAAAGAATATGTGGATAAAGTAGAGTGAAGGCCACTATGATGGGGTGGACTTGTCTGACGACGCTGTTGAAGAATAAATCGGACTGTCATTATCGAAGAGATCGGGGATCCTGTGTGACACAATTTAAAAGAGTTATGTAAGACATTTGTTCACATAAGATCGCAAGGACCGATTCAATTCCATTCGGTTTTCTGGGCAGTGATAACCAAATCACTACTAAAGATAGTGTGTAGAAGCCAGAGACTGTCACCGTATCATCAGAATTTCGGAAAAATGTCATCCATACAATTCCAAAGACTGCAAGGAAAGATAAGTACGAAAACTATCGCAAAACCATATATCATCAATACAGAAGAATGGAAAAGATAACAGAAGGTCAACAGTAGGACGATCAGTTTGGCTTTAGGAGAGGTAGAGGACGCAGAGAAGTAGTTCTGACGTTCCGTTTGATAATGGATGCGAAATTGAAGAAAAATCATCACACCCACCCGGATTTGTTGGCCTAGATGTACCTGTAAAATGCGTGAAGATGTTCGAAATTCTGAGACGAATGGGAGCAAGTTATCGGGAAAGACGAATGAGGAACAATTACATCGGAAGATCCAGAGCGAAGTGCTCGAATTAAAATATGTGTAGGCCAGGAGTACAACCTTCCATCACTAATGTTCAGTCTATATAACGAAATAGCAATAACGGAAATAAAACAAAGGTTCAAGATTGGGATAAAAATTCTGCGTGAAAGATTATCAGTGATGTGATTCGCTGATAACATTGCTATCATCAGAGAAGGTGAAGACGAATTACAGATTCTCGTGAATGGAATGAACAGCCTAATCAGTACAAAATATAGATCGAGTGTAAACCGAAGAAAGACGAAGTAAGTAGGAGTAGCAGAAATTTGAATAATGAGAAACGTAACATGATAACTGGTGATCACGACGTAGACGAAGGTATGAAATTCTGCTGCATAGAAAGAAAGGTAATTCACAAGGATCGAAGGAGGGAGCACATGAAAAGCAGACTATGACAACAAAAGAGGGCTTTACTTGGCACGAGAAACATAAGCCTTAGTTTGAGGAAGAAGTTGCTGAGAATGTACGAGTTTTGTGTGGTAGTGGATAACAGACAATGGGAAAACTGGAACAAGAGAATCGACGAGGTCGAGATGTGCTAAAGAAGGATGTTGAAAATCAGACGGCTCGAAAAGATAAGGAATGAGGATTTTCATCGCAGGACAGACGAAGAAAGGAGCATATGGAAAACACTGACAAAAAGAAATCAGAAGATGATAGGACCTCTTACGACATCAACGAATAATTTCTGGAAAGTGCTGTAGAGTATAAAAAGTGTAGGGGAAGACAGCGATTACAAGAAATCCAAGAAATAGCCAAGGACATTGAGTGCAAGTGATACTCAAAACGAAGGAACTGAGGCTGGCACTTGAGAAGAGCTCATGACGGGAAGCATCAAATACGCCAGATTGGTAACTAAATAAAGCGCAGCACCATACTTCAAATGCTTCGGTTCTGCTCCTCTCCCGTATGCTCATAGCCATTACTTACTAGCGTACAGTGCTGTACCTCAACAGTATATTCTCAGATTTCTTGCTAACATTAAGGGCTATGTGTCACGTCGCAGACTTCTCTTAGCAACGAGTGCCCACTTTGCCAGTGCTAGACCACTTATGTTGTCGTCTTTTCTTCGACCGTCATGATCTATCCATCTACATCTACATCTGCATAGATACTGTGCATATCACATTCAAGTGCCTGGCACAGAGTTCAACGGAAAACCTTTACAATAAGTATCTATTATTCCACTCCCGAACAGCTCGCGGAAAAAACCAACACCTATTTCTTCCCGTGCAAGCTCTGATTTCTCTTGTATTAACAAGGTGATCGTTTCGCCCTATGTAGGGCGGTTCAACAAAACATTTTCGCACTCTGAGCAGAACGTTTGTGATTGAAATTTCGTGAGAAGATTCCGCCGCAAAGGAAAACGCCTTTGTTTTAATGGCGTCCGTCCCAAACTCTGTATCTAGTCAGTAACACTCTCTCGCCCACTTCTCGATACCGCAAAACCTGCTGCCCTTATTTGAACTTACTTGATGTACTCCGTTAATCCTAGGGTTCAACACAGTGTAGCAGTACTCCAAAAGAGGACGGACAAACGAAGTGTATGTAGTCTCTTTAGTAGATCTGTTGCATGTTCTAAGAGTTCTGCCAATAAAAAGCAGTCTTTGGGTCACCTTACCCACAACATTTTCTTTGTGTTCTTTGCAATTTAAGTTTTTCGTATTTGTAGTTCCTAGATACTTAGTTGAATTTATGGCCTTTGGATTTCACTGACTTTAGGTGTAACCGAAGTTTAACTGATCCTTTTAGCCCTCATGTGAATTAAGTCACACTTTTCATTATTTAGGGTGTATTTCTGATTTTTGCACCATACAGATATCTTATCTAAATCGTTTGGCAACTGGTTTTGATCCTCTGACGAATATACTACAAGATAAACGACAGCATCATCTGCAAGCAATCTAAGGCGGCTGATCATATTGTCTCCTACATCGTTTATATAGATAAGGAGCAGCAGAGCGCCTGTAACACCACCCTGGAGAACGCCAGAAATCATTTCTGTTTTATTCGATGACATTCCGTCAGTTTCCACGAAAGGTGGCCTCTCTGACAGGAAATTACGAATCCAGTCAGTAAACTGAGTCTTTATAACATAAGGACGCAATTTCACTACAAGCCGATTGTGTGGTACAGTTTTAAATGCCCTTTGGAAATCTAGAAATATGGAACGAGTTTCTAATCAGTTGTCAGTAACACTCAACATTTCGTGTGAGTAACGAGCTAGTTGTGTTTCACAAGGCGCTGTTTTCTCAATCCGTGATCACTGTGACTTAATAGACCGTTGTCTTCGAGGTTATCCATAAATTTCGAACACAACATCTGTTCCAAAATCCTGCTGCATATCGACATCAATGATATGGCCCAGTAATTTAGTATATTACCGCTACTCTCCATCTTGACTCTTGGTGTGACTTGTGCAGCTTTCCAGTCTTTGGGTACATATCTTTCTTCGACCGAGCGGTTGTATATGATTGTTAAATATGGAGCTATTTATTCAGCTTACTCTGAAAGGAACCTTATTGATATACCGTCTGGACCAGAAGATGTACTTTCGTTAAGTGATTTTTCACCACTACTCCGATGTTACTCTTATTGGTAGTTATTCTCAATTCGAATTCTGGAATATTTACTTCGTCTTCTTTACTGAAGGAATTTAAAAAGGCTGTGTTTAGTAACTCTGCTTCGGCATCACTGTCGTCGATAGTATTTCCGTTGTTATCGAACGTGGAAGTTACTGAGTGGGTCTTGCCGCTAGCATACTTTACATACGACCAGGATCTATTTGGATTTTCTGCCAGGTTTCGAGATAAAGATATGTGTGGAGACTATTATGGGCGTCTCGCTATGATGTAAGCACTAAATTTCGAGCTTATCTAAAAGATCCCCAATCTTGGAAATTTTGCGTTCGTTTAAATTTAGCACATTTTTCCACCTTATCAGAATTCCTGCACTTAACTGATTTGTAGTCATCCGTTTTTCATTAAGTTTGTCGTTAATGTCATTTCTGGTCCTCCTCATTATTTTGACCGGGAATCGTGGCGTACACCTGTACTCCAATCTACAACATCGTAGAGATGGCTGTAAGTGTACTAGTTCGTTACATAAATCACAGTGAGGAGTTGTAGGAAAGACATGGAGGTCAACTAAAATACTGGCATTTTCGTGAGCTCGGGAATGACCACCATTCTAGGCGCTTCAGTCTGGAACCGCGCGACTGCTACAATCGCAGGTTCGAATCCTGCCTCGGGCATGGATGTGTGTGATGTCCTTAGGTTAGTTGTTCTAAGTTCTAGGGGACTGATGACCTCAGACGTTAGGTCCCATAGTGCTCAGAACCCTTTGAGCCAATGACCACACTTTCGAGCTTTGTAGTAAACAGAGAAGCGGAAAAAAAGACTCCTCATTGCCGTCACCGTTCTTACTTTCAGTCTTTTCTCTGTACCCATTAGCCAGTTCATTTCATGTAACAGGTCCTGTAATTCTTCTCCACTTCCACCGAGGATAGAAATGCCATCAGCCAAAGAGTTCGTTGACATCATTTGACCCCGATTTTAATTCCTCCCCTGAATGTTTCTTTTCTTTCCGTCATTACCTTCAAAACGTCAGCTTGAACAATAGCGGGGAAAATCTGCATCTTACCTCATAACATTCTAACCCGAGCTCTTCGCTCTTGGTGTTACATTCATACTGTCACTCATCCGGTTTTTATTTATTTTCTTCTGTTTGTGAGTTATCAGTATTCTGACTCGTTTGGTGCGTGACGGGCACGATTTCCTCCCCTGTGCTACGCTCTTCATCGATGAGTAACACTTGCACCTTATTTGCTCCATTATTTGTTGGATGTAGGCAAATCTCTGTCTTCATTGATAGTTTTAACCCACTACAGCTCCATGTAGTACCACAGACGGTATTCTGGATGTCTTAACACATGTCCTACTATCATGTCTCTTCTTCTTGTCAGTTTTTCCATATGAATCTTTCTTCACCGATTCTGCGGAGAACTCCATTCTTTATCTTATCAGTCCACCTAATATTCAACATTCCTCAGTATCACTATATCTCATATTCTTGGATTCTCTCCTGTACTGGTTTTCGCTCTGTCCATGATCCAGTACCATACCATCCTGTGCTCCAGACATACATTCTCAGAAACATCTTCCTCAAATTATGGCCTGTTTTTGATACCATGAATATTCTCTTTTCCTACCCCAGTCTGCTTTTTATGTCCTCATTGTTTCTTCCGTTTTGAGTTGTTTTGCTTACAAGGTAGCACAATTCCTTAACCTCGTCGTCTTCGGGATCACCAATTGTGATGTCAGGTATCTCCGTATTCGCATCTCTGCTACATCTCGTTACTTGTGTCTTTTCCGGTATACCCTCACTCCATATTTTGTATGCACTAGACTATTCATTCCATCGATCAGCGGAACGTATCACCGATATGCTTTCACCGTCAATTTAAATCCCACTCTTGAACCTTTCTTTTTTTACATTACTCATTGCTTGTTACATTTATAGTTTTAACGGTATGGACGAATGACTGCATCCCTATTTTACTCGCTTTTAATCCAAGCACTTAATTTTTGATCTTCCAGTTCTCTAACCGCCTGCACCTACTGCTTCTTCCTATTTTTCACAGAATTCTGAAAATCTTGCTAGATTTTACACTGTCAAGCGCTTTATCTAGGACGATGAATCTTAAGAGGTTGCCTTTATTTCTCTTAAGCCTTGCTACCAATATGAGGCTCAGTGTGAAAACTGCCTCTCTGATATGTGGTGTGATGGTACGTCGTCAGTCTCATAGATCCTTCACATGGACTTGAGCTGTAGTTTCGTTGCCTTTTTCGCCAATGTCCACAGCAATTGCTTTTTTATTTTGATCTCAAGTCTTTAAAGAGACCTTCAATGTAAATTTTTCATCCAGAGCTCTCTCTTCCTCGCCTCACAGTGGAATTCCCACGGTACTCTTAAAGTCACCTCCCGCCCCCAACAATCATCTAGAATTTCACCGAACGTTGTTTTGACTTTACTATATGATGAGTCAATCATATATTTCGTGCGGCCATTTCACCTTGAGTGTCCTGCAATTTTTGTTTATTTCATCGTTAGGTGATCTCTATTTCTGAAGTGCTCAATTTCCCTGATCATTTTTGTGCTTAATTCTTTCTCGATCAACTGAAATATTTCTTCACAGTTACCTTTCTTGTACCTATGTTTGTCCCTTATCTGAGTGTGCCCTCTTAAAATACGATCACTCCCCTTCAACCGAACTGCTTGCTCTTGTGTTCGTTATCGCAGTCTCCATCTCCTTAGCGAACGTCTGATGCGTCTCGTTATTCTTGAGTACATCAATATTCCACATACTTCCTCGTCACTTCTTTTGTGGTACTCTCTTAAACTTGGGTCTACTCTTCATAATTACTACATTGTCACCTTGTTGAACATATGGTTTATTTCTATCACATTTTGCTCAGAATTTCCAACATCTTGCACTATTTTATTTCGCTAAATGCTTTTTCCATATTAACAGATCCTATCAACGCGTCTTAATTTCTCTTAAGTCTTGTTTTGATTGCCAGTTGCAAAATCAGAACTACCTTTGTGATGCCATTACCTTTCAGAAAGCTAAACAGATAGACATGTAATGGATCTTTAATTTTCTTCTTCATTTTTGTGTATATTATACTTGTTTGCAACTTGAATGCATGAGCTTTTAAACTGAATGACTGATAGGTTTCGCACCAATCTGCTCCTTCTGTCATTCTGATTGTGTATATAACTTATTTCGGATAGTCTGAAGGCATTTCATTAAGTCCCACAGATACTGCACCGCTATTGATTTATAGTCGTTTGGGTGCTACCTACACCAATGATTTTGGAAATGCCGAAGCGATGTTATCTACCCATTCAGCCTTATTTGATAGCAAGCCTTCCGAAGGTCTGTTAAACTGTGTATCTAATACTGGATCCACTATGTCTTCCATAACGACACGTGTTATTCGATCTATTACAGTAGGGGACAATTCTTCCCCTTGTTAGGGGCCTTCAATATACTTTTCCGTTTACCTGATCTCTCCTTCGCGCTTAACATTGGAACTACCGTTGTCCTCTAGATGTTGACGTCCTTACTTTTAATTTCACGAAAGGTTATTTTGACATTTCTCTATGTTGAAGCGGTCTTTCCGACGATTATTTATTTTTCTGTGTGTTTACAGTGTGTTACAGTTAGTCTTGGCTTCCATGAAAGTTATTTCATTCCTAGGTGTTTTGTTTTGCTGTTTTCCTGTGTTTCTTTAACTGTTCTTGTGCTTCCTTCTTTCGTCGATCAGTTGAAGTGTTTCTATTGTTATCCGTGGTTTCTTTGCAGTTCCGTTCCTCGTATTGTTGCCCTTTTTAGAGATCTCCTCCGTCTTCAACTGATCTGCCTACTGTAGTATTCCTTATCGCAGCATCCACGTCTTTAAAGGACTCCATTGATCGTCTCTTTTAGAGATATCCATTCCTCTTCTGCCGAACTGCCGGCTCTGGTACCTATAGCCTAAGAGAACTTCAAAAGTTGGTAATGTGGAATTCCGTATTGTTTGGTGTCGCTGTTATCTAGCTGGAGACTTACAGGGTTTACGGACTTTTTCCAACTACATCTACACCCCTTGTAATTGTTGAACAGTTTAGTCACCAATAATGGTTCAAACTGATTAGAAAACTCAATCTTTCTCCTCTCTCAAGCCTACTAACGAGGTCATGTTCGCCCGTAACTGTGTCTTCAGTTCCTTCTACCATTCTCCCACTTCCACGTCCCAGTCTCCCATGAGTAAGAGATTATCTACTGAATTACCCTTTCCATTTATTCATATGTTTCCTCTATCTCCTCATCTTCTGCCTGGGACATTGCCATCTATACTTGAAATATTGTTGTTGGCGTAGGTATGTTTCGCATCTGAAGAGATTAAACCTTTTACTTTGTTGTTCAGAGGAACTTACTCCCTAATACGCCTTCACGCTCACAACAATTTCTAATCTTGTTGTAACACGCTGTACTGTGGTTGAGATTAACCTATATTTTCCTTAAATTTCATTTCCCTGACATATCTAGATTGAGCCGTTTCATATCCCCTTTTTGAGAAATCATGACAATTTTTCAAAGGCAACTGGTCGTGTGGGTACACATCTTAAACGTAGGACTTTCCACTGTTTCCACTGCCTTGTGCATGAATGTGCCATTGGTCATTGCTGATTATTTCACATGTTGGGGATTGTTCCTCATTCCATGAGCAACAAGTCCCTCTGAAACTTTGCTCCTCCGCCCTCTTTAACAGGAGCGTTGGCCAGGTGATGTCTTTCACCGGACGTCTTCGGCAGCAATTGCTACAGCCATAAACTATACAAATGTTAACTTTTTGTTGACTCCACTTCTAAAATTGTATATCTGTATGCAACATTGTGATTGGGGAGCGTGGCTCGTGTACCGTCGATATTTCTTTAATGCCTCTTTCAGCTTCAAACTGTGCATGCGAAGACTGATTGTTCGTATGTCTACTTGTGAGCTATGTTCAAATGTTCAAATGTGTGTGAATTCCTGAGGGACCAAACTGCTTAGGTCATCGGTCAATAGACTTAAACACTACTGAAACCAAGTTGTGCTAAGAACAACACACACACCCATGCCCGAGGGAGGACTCCAACCTCCGGCGGGAGGGGCTGTGCAGTCCGTGACACGGCGCCTCAAACCGCGCGGCCACTATGGGCGGCTTGTGAGCGATAATCTTTCTAATTTTGCCTTCATGGTCTTTTCATGAGGTACATGCAGGTGAAACCAGTACAGTAGCTAACTCTTCTAGGAAAGTATTCTCTCGAATTTTAACCTGTAACTACACGCAGGTGGTCGTCAAGAACACTTGATGTTAGCACAACGTCTGAAAATTGTCTCCAAGAAGCTTTTTTCTCCATACTTTTAAGTGAGCATAATAGGACTTGATTGGCGTGCCTTTCTGGTATTTCAACTGTAGAACTTCAGGTTAGCTTACGACAAAGAGTTCAAGGATATCTCGGACCAGCCGAGTGAATTGTTGTCAGTTATTGTTAGCCCAGATTAGATCAGGTAGCATCAGACTGATGCTGTTGTAGCCCGACAAGCGTGAGCAGCCCATAGTTACTTGCCTTCAATGTATTCTTTATGTATGTAAGCTTTCAAATGGCTCTGAGCGCTATGGGACTTGACATCTGAGGTCTTTAGTCCCCTTGAACTTAGACCTACTTAAACCTAACTAACCTAAGTACATCACACACATCCATGCCCAAGGCAGGATTCGAACCTGCGACCGTAGCGGTCGCGCGGTTCCAGACTGAAGCGCCTAGAACCGCTCGACCATTCCGGGCGGAGCATGTAAGCTTTATCCCTTAATATATTAAGTGTTTTAATTCTGATGGAGACACTCATAGTAGTTTCGAAACCTAGGTCAAAAGAATTCTTTTTTCCGATCGAGGGTTGCCATTGCTTCAATTTTACTTTTTAAACTATCGCTGACAACGCAGCCATGTTCAAAACTTCAATAATTGGAAACTTTTACCGACATACCAACTCAGATGATAATATTGCCGAAAGGTTCAAACAAAACTTGAGTTTAATTTCAAACCCGTACCTAACTCATAAAATAACAGTTGCTGCTGACCTTAATTTGCCCTCGATAGTTTGGAAAATTATATGTTTAAATCCGGGCGTATGCATAAAACTGTATCTGAAATTGTGGCAACACATTCTCTGAAATGTAATTCGAGCAGTTAGCTCATGAGACTACGCGAATAGTAAACGGTTGTGAAAACACACTTGACCTCCTAGCAACAAATAATGCTGAGGTAATAACGAGCATCAAAACGGACACAGGGATTAGTGAACACAGGGCTGTCGTAGCGAGATTGAATATTGTAGCCCCAAATCCTCCAAAAATAAATTAAAAATACACCAATTTAAAAAAGCAGATAGAAATTCACTTGACGCCTTCCTAGAGGCAATTTCCATGCCGTCCGAAGTAACAGTGTAGGTGTAGACCAGATGTGGCTTGAATTCAAAGAAATAGTATCGACAGAAACTGTGTGGTATATACCAAGTAAATCCACAAACTACCGAGCTGGTACCCATAGACAAACAAAACGGGGAAGAGCGCTGCTGAAGAAGGAACGGAAGAAACATGCCAAATGTAAACGAATGCAAAATCTCCAAGAGTGGCGATCTTATTCATAACCTCGAAATTTAGTGCGGACTTCAATGCGGTATGCTTGTAATACACTCCTGGAAATTGAAATAAGAACACCGTGAATTCATTGTCCCAGGAAGGGGAAACTTTATTGACACATTCCTGGGGACAGATACATCACATGATCACACTGACAGAACTACAGGCACATAGACACAGGCAACAGAGCATGCACAATGTCGGCACTAGTACAGTGTATATCCACCTTTCGCAGCAAAGCAGGCTGCTATTCTCCCATGGAGACGATCGTAGAGATGCTGGATGTAGTCCTGTGGAACGGCTTGCCATGCCATTTCCACCTGGCGCCTCAGTTGGACCAGCGTTCGTGCTGGACGTGCAGACCGCATGACACGACGCTTCATCCAGTCCCAAACATGCTCAATGGGGAACAGATCCGGAGATCTTGCTGGCCAGGGTAGTTGACTTACACCTTCTAGAGCACGTTGGGTGGCACGGGATACATGCGGACGTGCATTGTCCTGTTGGAACAGCAAGTTCCCTTGCCGGTCTAGGAATGGTAGAACGATGGGTTCGATGACGGTTTGGATGTACCGTGCACTATTCAGTGTCCCCTCGACGATCACCAGTGGTGTACGGCCAGTGTAGGAGATCGCTCCCCACACCATGATGCCGGGTGTTGGCCCTGTGTGCCTCGGTCGTATGCAGTCCTGATTGTGGCGCTCACCTGCACGGCGCCAAACACGCATACGACCATCATTGGCACCAAGGCAGAAGCGACTCTCATCGCTGAAGACGACACGTCTCCATTCGTCCCTCCATTCACGCCTGTCGCGACACCACTGGAGGCGGGCTGCACGATGTTGGGGCGTGAGCGGAAGACGGCCTAACGGTGTGCGGGACCGTAGCTCAGCTTCATGGAGAAGCTAGCGAATGGTCCTCGCCGATACCCCAGGAGCAACAGTGTCCCTAATTTGCTGGGAAGTGGCGGTGCGGTCCCCTACGGACTGCGTAGGATCCTACGGTCTTGGCGTGCATCAGTGCGTCGCTGCGGTCCGGTCCCAGGTCGACGGGCACGTGCACCTTCCGCCGACCACTGGTGACAACATCGATGTACTGTGGAGACCTCACGCCCCACGTGTTGAGCAATTCGGCGGTACGTCCACCCGGCTTCCCGCATGCCCACTATACGCCCTCGCTCAAAGTCCGTCAACTGCACATACAGTTCACGTCCACGCTGTCGCGGCATGCTACCAGTGTTAAAGACTGCGATGGAGCTCCGTATGCCACGGCAAACTGGCTGACACTGACGGCGGCGGTGCACAAATGCTGCGCAGCTAGCGCCATTCGACGGCCAACACCGCGGTTCCTGGTGTGTCCGCTGTGCCGTGCGTGTGATCATTGCTTGTACAGCCCTCTCGCTGTGTCCGGAGCAAGTATGGTGGGTCTGACACACCGGTGTCAATGTGTTCTTTTTTCCATTTCCAGGAGTGTAGTTTCCACAGCGAAACTTTATCGCGAAGCCTGGCAGAAAATCCAAAGAGACTCATGTCGTAAGTAAAGTATGCTAGCGACAAGACACAGTCAGCTCCTTCCCTGCGCGATATCAATGGAAATACCATCGACAACAGTGATGCCAAAGCAGAGATACTAAACACAGCCTTTATAAATTCCTTCGCCAAAGAAAACGAAGCAAAGATTCCAGAATTAAGGTCAAGAGCAGCTGCCAACAAGAGTAACCAAGAAGTAGATACCCTCGGAGTAGTGATGTAACTTAAATAATAAAAGTAAGTATTCTGGTCCAGCCTACGTACCAATTAGGTTCCTATTTTATACAACCGCTAGCTCGACGAAAAATCTGTACCCAAAGACTGGAAAGCTGCACAGGTCACACCAGTATTCAATAAAGATAGTAGGAATAATCCACTAAATTACAGGCCCATATCACTAACTTCGATATGCAGCTGGATCCTGGAAAATATACCGTGTGCAATCGTTATGAATTACCTCGAATACTACTAATGCATAGTCAACACGGATTTATAAAAAAAAAAAAGAAAAAAAAAAAACACCGTTCTTGTGAGACGAACTAGCTCCTTACATATACGAAGTGCTGAGTGCTATTGTCAAAGGATTGCAAATTGTTTCGTATCTCTAGATTTCCGATACTGTACAACACAATCGGCTTGCAACGAAATTGCGTGATAATGGTATATCGTCTCAGTTATGTGACTGGATACGTAGTAAATAACAGAAAGCCGTCGAGTAAGACAGAAGTGACTTCTGACGTTCCTCAAGGTGGTGTTATACACCCTCTGCTGTTCCTTATCTATATAAATAATTTAGGAGATAATCTGAGCAGCCGTATTATTTTCTTCGGGGATGATACTTTCGTTTAGCGTCTAGTAATGTCATCAGAAGATCAAAACACATTGCAAAACGATTGAGAAATGATATCTGTATGCTGGAAACATTGGCAACTGACCCTAAATCATGGAAAGTGTGAGGTCATCCACGTGAGTGTTGTAATGAAACCGTTAAACTTCGGTTACACGATAAATCAGTCTAATCTAAAAACTGTAAATTCACCTAAACACCTAGGAATTACTATTACGAACAACTTAAATAGGTAAGTAGACAAAAAATGTTGTGGGGAGGCAAACTAAATACTGCATTTTATTGGCAGAACATTTGGAAAATGTAACAGATCTACTAAGGAGACTGCCTCTACTGTACTGCACTTGTCGGTCACCTTTTGAAGTAGTGCTGCGCTTTCTGGCATCTTTACAAGACGGGATTAACAGAGTACATCGGGAAAGATGAAAGAAGAGCAGCACGGTTTGCGTTTTTGCGAAGTAAGGGAGACGGTATCACTGACGTGATAAAAAATTTGTGGTGGACGTCATTAATATGGCGTTTGCATTGCGGCAGAATCTTCTCACGTAATTTTAATCACCAGCTCTCTACTCCGAATGTGAAGATATCTCATTGACTCCAACCCGCATAGGGAAAAATAAAATAACAGAAATCAGAGCTCGCACGGAAAGATATAGGTGTTCGTTTTTTCCGAGCGCTTTTCGAAACTGGAATAATAAATACTTATTGTGAATGTAGTTTGATGAACCCTTTACTGGCACTTAAGTGTGATTTGCAGAGTATTCATGTAGATATAGACGTGTCTTGCTCGGTAGATTATTTTAGTATCTTTTAAGAACTGTAGTTGCATTTTGGCATATTCGTACAAGGTGGAAGAGAAATGAATTAGGCAGTGCGGGCTTTCAAATAATAAAAATGATGAAAGATGTGATGAGGTGTGGCCCTCAACCACATACCCTCAGACTCAGAGCTGAAATATTAAAAGTTTTGTCCGGTTTCGTTGTCTAGGGGCTGGGATAGATAGTTGCCACATTACAGGCCAAATACCGCTGAGTCTACAGTATACGATAAGAATACGCACATGAATCGAATGGTTGGAGGATTCTGTCACTCGCCAATTGCGAATTATGAATGTAACATACAAATTTATAAATGAAAGATTGCAATTAAATAAAATCTGGAGGTTTAACTTAATGACTTTAAATGATGAGTACGATAGTACAAGTACGTTTGAGAATGCGGTATGTTTCTCCAAAACATTTATTGGTGTCAATGGTCTAGCAATTAAATAAAGTATAAGTTGAATAACAGGGAAACGATATATTCCTACAGCACGTGATTAGTTATGAACAACACAGCTCTCGAGATATTCATTTCTAAAAGCACACTACGTCTTCACTGTAGAAGCCAAGTTCCAAATTCGGCACTTCAAAGTATTTCTGCTTCTGCGACCGAGCTCCGTCGCGCCGTCACGTTCAGCCCTCTCCGTGTAACTCGCGACCGTCCAGAACTCCCCTCAGAACCCTCCTGCCCTCTCTCTCTAAACGATGCCCTTCTCCCACTTCCATCCAGTCTCCCCATTCACGAGCGCTTTAATTGGCTAGAGCGCTTCCTCCGTGTCTCGAAACCAACGCTTACTAACAAACTTATTGAAACACATACGAAATGTTGGATTTACATTTAAACAACTTGAAATTAAATAAATATTCCTACGGTGGACCATAAACACCCTGTAACATACATTATTAAACACATAAGCAAATTGAATAAACATATAACAAAGGAATAGCAAGCAAATTTGGTCAGTAGGATAATGTCTCTGTGCTTTCCAAAACACAGTAAATATTTCACCAATTTCTTCATGAATAGTATACATCAGATATAAACAAAGACGTAGATGAATAAATATATTTATAAGCATGCTGCTACCGCTTTTTCGTGCAACTGTGGAGTACTTATGGCCTGACGCAATCAATAGTAATTGGCTACTTTGACCTCCAATAACTCATGTACTATTCAAGCTACATTCCTGTAATTTATACCAATTTAGGTTCACACTAATAGCTTTCTAAAGAGACAGCGATCGCCAAAATCGAATGAACGGTTTATATTTTGGAAATTCGTTGCTGGGTGTTACTTGTATAATTTATTGTCAGAGACTAAACTTTAAACTGATATAGATATTGAAAATCTGATTACACCATCAGAATCGTCGTGCAAGTAATTGTAATGTACATGTTTCTTTTTGAGGTATCATGATTCATCTGGCTACTATTACTTCATCGACATAGCGTCACCATGGAATTCCCAGCCATGAGGTCTGCTAGCAGCCATGCGGTCCAGCTATTGTGCGGCATCACGCGGCTGCTAACGAGCCGCGGCTTTGATGAGCTTTCTGTGTGGTCGCCCCAACTCCGAACATAGAATACTTTCAGGGCGCCACTACTCGTTCGTTACCTGACAGCAGCTACCTGAAGAGATCATGTGTGAAGGTGAAGTTGATGATTCTGATGATTGTGAATTCGATTTTGAAGGAATCTTTGACTTAGAACGTAAAAATGTTTCCGACACCGAACAAGAAGTATCAGGTGATGAAACAGCAGTGATTATGATGCAGACAGTAAAGTCAGAACAGCATGCATTTCTCGTGCTCCGCAAGAGAATTTGTGCATTCGCCCTCATGAAATCGTAACACATTTACCTGGTGTGAAAAGTGCTGAAAAATTTGCTATAAATCCTCTGCAGTGCTGGGGCTTGTTTTTTGATTAACAAATTAGGCACTTACTCGTTCATTGCACTAGCAGGAACATTCAACTTACCCAGGTTAGTTTCTCTAGGGAGACAAATACCAACAAACCAATAAAGATGAAACGAAGGCTTTCCCTTTGGATTATTGTACTAGGCTGGTGTAATGCGTGTCCTAAGTCTACAAGAACTGTGGGAAACTGATGGCACAGAAGTTTAAATATGTCATCTGACTATGAAAAATTTCCTTTTCTTCTTCGGTGCCTCAGATTCGACGATAAAGAAGCGAGACAGAGAGAGAGAAAACAGATCACACGGATGGAATAAGACAGGATTTCATCGTAACTCTTCAAAACTTTCAGAGAGCTTTAACAGCTTCTGAACACGTGACAGCTGGTGGAAAACTCGAAGAATACCGTGGAAGATGGATACTGCGCCACTACAGGCCAAATAAGTTAAGCAAGTGTCGAATATTTAGAGCAGTGAATACCTGAACGTTCTACACATTCAGTACGGAGGTATATGTTGGGCAGTAGCCTGAAGGCCTATGCAGACAAGACAACAGGTCAACTGAGGTTGTTCAGAGACTTTGCCAATCTCTCACGGAACGTGCGACAACTATTTTACACGTCTCGAGCTTGCAAACGCACTAATGACACAGACGACAGCTCTCGGTGGTACTCTGGCGAAGAATAAGAGACAAGTGCATCTGTGAGTTAAATAACATTAAAAACCGACAAGAAAAGTGATACGTGTTTGGCTTTCTAGGAAAAATGCACCTTTTATGTGCCGAAACGAAATAGAGCTATGTTACTTGTGTGTTATGCATCACTAAGAAAATGTTGATAAAACACAGGGACTGATAAGAAACCAGAAATTAACACATTGTGTAGCATTTAACGAAGCTAGAAATACAAGAAGATGGCCAATGGTTATTTCTTATACCTTCATGAACACAGCTGTAATAAATACCGCTTTTGTTTCAACACAAATAAGAAATAACAACCGAGAGTAAAAGTATTCTTGAGGCAGCTTTCTTTGTGCTTCTGCAAGACCTCCTTCAGGAAAGGTAACCGAGAGAATTGAAGAGCTTTCTGGTGTGAAATGTTCTGAATGAATCAACTGCGAGCTCACGAGGGCGATGTGTGGACTTCAAAAGCGAAAACAGATATGTTGTAAAAACAGCGGGAAATTCATTTGACTTAAACATGCTATTACAGTGTGCCAAGACTGTATTGACAAAATATTCCAGTGAATATGTGCGTTAGTTTGACAGCAGAAGATTTGTATGTATCTCATATTAGCAGACATACCTTTGGCTAAAATATAATTTTTATCTTCAAAATAGATATATCAAAGTGATTCATTTTCTAACATTTCCCTCTAAAGTATATATTACAATGAAAATTAAAAGCGACGGAAATCGTAAGGGTTTGTGAGAGCAGCTGCGTGTACTGACATCGAGATCCAGGGCCGTACACCGCCGGTTTAATATTAAACCGCTCTAAGGTCACAATGTCTCTGCAGCAGTGCCTGCCACTGGAGTTACATTGGAGCCTCCGCGACGGTGGGGCACATCAAACGAACCTGTGACGAGATGCGCTGCTCTTGTTGGGATTTCTCTGTTCACTCTACAAATGCGTTCTGAGAGACCAAGATTCACGAGAAACAGTGAAGAACCGATCGAACGGGTTTCTGAAAATTGTCTTCTTCCTGGATGGACTACACTTCCTGAGGATTCTCTCAATGAGTCATTCATCACTACATTTAGTTCCACTTTAAACAGCTCCATACAATTGGATTCGTTTCCAGTACTTGTTCAGATATAGCGTAATTACACAATAATGGGTGTTTAGTTCTATTTATACTCTGTACCATATACTTACATCACGCTGGTACTCAAATTCGTTTCCTTGCTGCAAGTGCCTACACTCTGTAAAATCATCTTGCATTTCGCAACACTGTTTTAGCCTTGCGACTTGTTTTTATCCTACAGCATCTCCTGCGATCAATCTTATGGAGTTTATGACGTTATTCAGTGGGCCATAGCGAATTGTAAAGGTTCCGTAGCATTCCGGTGGGGTACCTCCGACGTTACCTTTGCGTCCCTGAAACAGCGAGGAATCCGGGACCCGGATTGTGCCCATACTCTGCAGAATAGTTTCAAAATTTATTTCGCCACGAACAGTTTTCATCAGGCACAAGCTGGTAACCTGAACACATTCAATTATTAAGTGAAACACGAGTAGTATACTTTTTGTAGGAGGACGATATCGATGCCCGCTGCTTGTAGCATGTCTTTGAGTAAGGACATCTTAATCTGCCACCGACTATTATTGATATTGATAGAAGCAAGCCCATATATTTGTCATCGTTCCGTATCATATATATCGGCCATGGGAGCTTACGTCGTCTGCTGTTGCACTGGCACGTTACGTGACAACGTCCTGCCCACCGTAGTTCGTTATAAGTTGAACTTAAGAGGGGCGCCGTCTCCCCCGTGTCTCCTGTTGCTGTTGCGACTGATGGTGGGTCCCCTTCACAACCATCGGCCTGTCTCCTTGGGGCACGTTTTCTTCGGCCGCGGTTCGCCAGCCCCGTCTCTCTGTGGCTCCTCTTCTACTACCTGGTAGTGGTCCGCTGGTTGCTGTTCATATTTTTCAGGTCGCTCTTGACGTATGCTAGTGTCGAGGCGGTGGTGTTCTGGATGGAAGTCTCGGGACCCCTGTAAGGTGGCCGTCTTCTACATCTACATCTACATTGATACTCCGCAAGCCACCCCACGGTGTGTGGCGGAGGGCACTTTACGTGCCACTGTCATTACCTCCCTTTCCTGTTCCAGTCGTGTATCGTTCGCGGGAAGAACGACTGTCTGAAAGCCTCCGTGCGCGCTCGAATCTCTCTAATTTTACATTCGTGATCTCCTCGGGAGGTATAAGTAGGGGGAAGCAATATATTCGATACCTCATCCAGAAACGCACCATCTCGAAACCTGGCGAGCAAGCTACACCGCGATGCAGAGCGCCTCTCTTGCAGAGTCTGCCACTTGAGTTTGTTAAACATCTCCGTAACGCTATCACGGTTACCAAATAACCCTGTGACGAAACGCGCCGCTCTTCTTTGGATCCTCTCTATCTCCTCCGTCAGACCGATCTGGTACGGATCCCACACTGATGAGCAATACTCAAGTATAGGTAGAACGAGTGTTTTGTAAGCCACCTCCTTTGTTGATGGACTACATTTTCTAAGCACTCTCCCAATGAATCTCAACCTGGTACCCGCCTTACCAACAATTAATTTTATATGATCATTCCATTTCAAATCGTTCCGCACGCATACTCCCAGATATTTTACAGAAGTAACTGCTACCAGTGTTTGTTCCGCTATCATATAATCATACAATAAAGGATCCTTCTTTCTATGTATTCGCAATACATTACATTTGTCTATGTTAAGGGTCAGTTGCCACTCCCTGCACCAAGTGCCTATCCACTGCAGATCTTCCTGCATTTCGCTACAATTTTCTAATGCTGCAACTTCTCTGTATACTACAGCATCATCCGCGAAAAGCCGCATGGAACTTCCGACACTATCTACTAAGTCATTTATATATATTGTGAAAAGCAATGGTCCCATGACACTCCCCTGTGGCACGCCAGAGGTCTTTTTAACGTCTGTAGACGTCTCTCCATTGATAACAACATGCTGTGTTCTGTTTGCTAAAAACTCTTCAATCCAGCCACACAGTGGGTCTGATATTCCGTAGGCTCTTACTTTGTTTATCAGGCGACAGTGCGGAACTGTATCGAACGCCTTCCGGAAGTCAAGAAAAATAGCATCTACCTGGGAGCCTGTATCTAATATTTTCTGGGTCTCATGAACAAATAAGGCGAGTTGGGTCTCACACGATCGCTGCTTCCGGAATCCATGTTGATTCCTACATAGTAGTTTCTGGGTTTCCAGAAATGACATGATACGCGAGCAAAAAACATGTTCTAAAATTCAACAAGAGATCGACGTAAGAGATATAGGTCTATAGTTTTGCGCATCTGCTCGACGACCCTTCTTGAAGACTGGGACTATCTGTGCTCTTTTCCAATCATTTGGAACCCTCCGTTCCTCTAGAGACTTGCGGTACACGGCTGTTAGAAGGGGGGCAAGTTCTTTCGCGTACTCTGTGTAGAATCGAATTGGTATCCCGTCAGGTCCAGTGGACTTTCCTCTATTGAGTGATTCCAGTTGCTTTTCCATTCCTTGGACACTTATTTCGATGTCAGCCATTTTTTCGTTTGTGCGAGGATTTAGAGAGGGAACTGCAGTGCGGTCTTCCTCTGTGAAACAGCTTTGGAAAAAGGTGTTTAGTATTTCAGCTTTACGCGTGTCATCCTCTGTTTCAATGCCATCATCATCCCGTAGTGTCTGGATATGCTGTTTCGAGCCACTTACTGGTTTAACGTAAGACCAGAACTTCCTAGGATTTTCTGTCAAGTCGGTACATAGAATTTCACTTTCGAATTCAATGAACGCTTCACGCATAGCCCTCCTTACGCTAACTTTGACATCGTTTAGCTTCTGTTTGTCTGAGAGGTTTTGGCTGCGTTTAAACTTGGAGTGGAGCTCTCTTTGCTTTCGCAGTAGTTTCCTAACTTTGTTGTTGTACCACGGTGGGTTTTTCCCGTCCCTCACAGTTTTACTCGGCACGTACCTGTCTAACACGCATTTTACGATTGCCTTGAACTTTTTTCATAAACACTCAACATTGTCAGTGTCGGAACAGAAATTTTCGTTTTGATCTGTTAGGTAGTCTGAAATCTGCCTTCTATTACTCTTGCTAAACAGATAAACCTTCCTCCCTTTTTTTATATTCCTATTAACGTCCATATTCAGGGATGCTGCAACGGCCTTATGATCACTGATTCCCTGTTCTGTACATACAGAGTCGAAAAGTTCGGGTCTGTTTGTTATCAGTAGGTCCAAGATGTTATCTCCACGAGTCGGTTCTCTGTTTAATTGCTCGAGGTAATTTTCGGATAGTGCACTCAGTATAATGTCACTCGATGCTCTGTCCCTACCACCCGTCCTAAACATCTGAGTGTCCCAGTCTATATCTGGTAAATTGAAATCTCCACCTAAGACTATAACATGCTGAGAAAATTTATGTGAAATGTATTCCAAATTTTCTCTCAGTTGTTCTGCCACTAATGCTGCTGAGTCGGTCGTTTCTTGACCGTCGCCGTGCATACGTATTAAGGAGTCGTCCGACGGGTTTAGATGGTGGTGGTTTTTTGGGGGAAGGAGACCAGACAGCGAGGTCATCGGTCTCATCGGATTAGGGAAGGACGGGGAAGAAAGTCGGCCGTGCCCTTTGAAAGGAACCATCCCGGCATTTGCCTGGAGCGATTTAGGGAAATCACGGAAAACCTAAATCAGGATGGCCGGACGCGGGATTGAACCGTCGTCCTCCCGAATGCGAGTCCAGTGTCTAAGCACTGCGCCACCTCGCTCGGTACGGGTTTAGAGATCGATTCTTGGGCCGTTTCGGAGATCGTTGCTTACGCGTATGCGTTTCCGTATGCGAATGTGGGGAGTGTTTCTTTCACTACTGCAGTCGAACACGAAGGCCGCCGTTGGTGCCGCGCGGGATTAGCCGAGCAGTCTCAGACGCTGCAGTCATGGACTGTGCGGCTGGTCCCGGCGGAGGTTCGAGTCCTCCCTCGGGCATGGGTGTATGTGTTTATCCTTAGGATAATTTAGGTTAAGTTGTGTGTAAGCTTAGGGACTGATCATCTTAGCAGTGAAGTCCCACAAGATTTCACACGCATTAAATTGTTCTCAGCCGTTGGCCCTATTCGACTGTCGAAAACCATTTGCTCACCCGATCTCTGTACCGATGGTATCGGTCGGTGCTGCTCTGTGGGGGCGTCGCCGCCGTCACCATGCTCGTGTCAGCTTCCACATTTCGACTGGCCAGTCCAGCTGTCGGGCGTTGTCACTGTTCGCTGGGGCGTCCTTCTGGAACACATTTGCATATGTGAGATGGCGAGACGACGCCACAGGTGTTGCTACCCATTCACCTGTCGTCATCTGTGCAGTTCTTCGTTGGAGACACGCTGAGCCAACATAGCCTTCTTGACCACAACCTGAGCGAGTTTTCATCTGACCGCTGTAAATGACTATCGCTCTGCAGCTCCAACTGTATGATAAGTGGGGACATGTTCTGACAGCTCGATCCATATTTGTCGCACACCATTAAGTACGGGGTACGTCGTAAAGGTTGTCCACTTTTCTGCTATGTGACTAAATAAATACACGTAGGGTTGTAGCGCGTTAACCACGAGCTCAGTCGGAAACTCAAATGCTAGCTCAAATCCTCTTACTGTTCACAATCCATGTCCCATTTGATCAATTCCTACCGTTCCGACATGGCCGTCTGAATATTTAAATGTAAGTCCATCTTTACGGTCACGGACGATCTTCTGACACACCGTGTCGTTGATAAGTTTGACGTAGACCACAATGGAAGTGATAAAGAACTGGATGACAATCATATCTAGTGGTTCAGTTTTAATTTCTTCACGCGTAAATCGTTCTACTTCAAATGCTATCAATCGTAAAAATTCATTATTAAAGCTGATCTTGATAGTAGATTGTCGGTACGAATGAGCGTTCTACACTACTGGCCATTAAAATTGCTACACCATGAAGATGACGTGCTACAGATTCGAAATTTAACCGACGGGAAGAAGATGCTATGAAATGCAAATGATTGCGTTTTCAGAGCATTCACACAAGTTTGGCGCCCGTGGTGACACCTACAACGTGCTGACATGAGGAAAGTTTCTAACCGATTTCTCATACAGAAACAGCAGCTGACCGGCGTTGCCTGGTGAAACGTTGTTGTGATGCCTCATGTAAGGAGGAGAAATGCGTACCATCACGTTTCCGACTTTGATAAAGGTCGGATTGTAGCCTGTCGCGATTCCGGTTTATTGTATTGCGGCATTGCTTCTCACGTTGGTCGGGATCCAATCACTGTTAGCAGAATACAGTCTCGGTGCGTTCAGGAGGGTAATACGGAACGCCGTGCTGGAGCCCAACGGCCTCGTATCATTAGCAGTCGAGAAGACAGGCATCTTATTCGCATGGCTGTAACGGATCGTGCAGCCACGTCTCGATCCCTGAGTCAAAAGATGGGGACGTTTGCAAGACAACAACCATCTGCACGAACCGTTAGACGAAGTTTGCAGCAGCATGGACTATGAGCTCGGAGAGCATGGCTGCGGTTACCCTTGACGCTGCATAAAAGACAGGAGCGCCTGCGATGGTGTACTCAACGACGAACCTGCGTGCACTATTGGCAAAACGTCATTTTTTCGGATGAATCCAGGTTCTGTTTACATCATCATGATGGTCGCATCCGTGTTTGGCGACATCGCGGTGAACGAACATTGGAAGCGTGTATTCGTCATCGCCATACTGGCGTATCACCCGGCGTGATGGTGTGTGGTGTCATTGGTTACATGTCTCGGTCACCTCTTGTTCACATTGGCAGCGCTTTGAACAGTGGACGTTACATTTCAGATGTGTTGCGACCCGTGGCTCTACCCTTTATTCGATCCCTGCTAAACTCTACATTTCAGCAGAATAATGTACGACCGCATGTTGCGGGTCCTGTAGGGGCTTTTCTGGATACAGAAAATGTTCAAGTGCTGCCCTGGCCAGCACATTCTACAGACCTCTCACGAACTGAAAACGTCTGGTCAATGGTGGCCGAGCAACTGGCTCGTCACAATACGCCAGTCACTACTCTTGATGAACTGTGGTATCGTGTTGAAGATGCATGGACAGGTGTACCTGTACACGCCATCCAAGCTCTGTTTGACTCAACGCCCAGGCGTATCAAGGCCGTTATTACGGCCAGAGGTAGTTGTTGTGGGTACTGATTTCTCAGGATCTATGCAATCAAATTGCGTGAAAAAGTAATCACATGTCAGTTCTAGTATTATTATATTTGTCCAATGAAAAATAAAATGAAATGTCGTGTTGCTAGGGCCTCCCGTCGGGTAGACCGTTCGCCTGGTGCAGGTCTTTCGAGTTGACAGCACTTCTGAAACCTGCGCGTCGATGAGCATGTAATGATGGTGGTTAGGACAACACAACACTCAGTCCTTGAGCGGAGAAAATCTCCGACCCAGCCGGGAATCGAACCCGGGCCCATACGATTGACGGTCTGTCAAGCTGACCACTCAGCTACCGTGGGCGGACATTTGTCCAATGAATACCCGTTTATCATCTGCATTTCTTCTTGGTGTAGCAATTTAAATGGCCAGTAGTGTAGTTCGAAAGCGCAAGCACTAGCGAAGGCCAACATGACGTAAACAACCGCGTACGCGCTAAGCGCCGCGTTAGGGACGTAAACAGACGTCCGAGCCGCACGACTGCGGAAAGCACACTGCCATTAGGCTATCCGAACGCGTTTCACGGCTAGACCCAAACTGCTATATGTCGTCAACCACGTGCCTACAGCCTGTACTCGTACATCAATTGTGTAAATTCTCGTACAGTGGAGACTTTTAATTGAAAGTCACATGCCTCTTGTCGGTGGATAAATAGCTTATTGCACTGCCAGACCGAGCGAGGTGGCGCAGTGGTTAGCACACTGGACTCGCATTCGGGAGGACGACGGTTAAATCCCGTCTCCGGCCATCCTGATTTAGGTTTTCCGTGATTTCCCTAAATCGTTTCAGGCAAATGCCGGGATGGTTCCTTTGAAAGGGCACGGCCGATTTCCTTCCCAACCCTAACCCGAGCTTGCGCTCCGTCTCTAATGACCTCGTTGTCGACGGGACGTTAAACACTAACCACCACCACCACTGCCAGAGTAGTTTGGAATACAATGTTTCTTCGAACAACAGAGGCGATTCAGTATCGCAAACAGTATAGCTTTCATTGGATTTAAACTTAATAACTGACTGAATTGTAATTACAAGAGTCGAATTACAATCCACATTTTACTTGCAATGCCAAGAACTGGGCAATGACCGACAATTAAAGCCACGGCTCTACCCAGAAGAATTCATAAGCTGGCATAAGAAGATATACATTTGGCACAGGTCCAAAAACATCGTCAGACTAGATCTAAACAGATATAGCTAAAAAAATAAGTTTTAGATTTCAAAAAAGAAACAACAGTATTACCACTAATAAGATAACATCTCAAAGCAATTACACATAACGAGACAGAGGGCACGAGTTTTGCATATTACCCACTATGTAGTGGCATAAATGCATCTAGCAAATTAATGTTCCACTACTCAATTAACTACACGATCTCTTTGGCTGAGTCGCACTTACTCAGTCGAGAGCCAGCCCTGGGGTTTAGCACAGAAGCAGATTACACGAAGATACTGCGCAGCGCAGGAGATGGAATAATTACAAATAAATGTAAACCACAACGACATGCACAAATTGCTGTTGACGTTCCCTTTGGGATCACAATAAAAAGAAGCACGTAAGTCTGACATCTTGTACTGCAGTGATTCGTACCACATTTCCCAGCGATCAGTACCCAAAACACAAATTCGAGTAATGGGAGTAATGGGGCAACCGGGCTTCCACAAGCACTAACGATACACGCAAATGGTACATCTACTCGCCCTTGGTGCAACAACGTTTTATTGTGACGCCCCTATTAAGATGTTATACAGCAGACGGGAGGACATCACTGACTTCCGCTTCATGACGATAATGACTGCTAACAACTGTATCGCAGCAAATACACCAGAGTTCATCATCGTGGCAGTATTAGGACTCGAATTCACTGAACAGAAATGCAACGAACCAACAATGGAAATTCCATGAAGGAACCGATGACCTGATACACTATGTGATCAAAAGCATCTGGTCGCCTAGCTGAAAATGACTTATAAGTTTGTTGCGCCCTCTCTCGGTAATGCTGGAACTCAATACGGTGTTGGCCCACCCTTTGCCTTAATGACAGCTTCCACCCTCGCAGGCATACCTTCAGTTAGATGCTGGAAAGATTCATGGGGAACGGTAGACCATTCTTCACGTAGTGCTGCACTGAGAGGAGGTACCGATGTCGGTCGGTGCGTCCTGGCATTCCAAAACATCCCAAAGGTCTTTTGTAGGATTCAGGTCGGGACTCTGTGCAGGCCAGTCCGTTACAGGGATGGTATTGTGTAACTATTCCTCCACAGGTCGTGCATTATGAACAGGTGCTCGTTCGTGTTGAAAGATACAATCGCCATCCCCGAATTGCTCTTCAACAGTGGTAAGCAGGAAGGTGCTTGAAACGGCAGTGTAGGCCTGTAATGTATTAGTGCCACGCAAAACAACAAGGGGTGCAAGCCCCTCCATGAAAAACACGATCACACCATAACACCACCGTTTCCGGATTTTACTGTTGACACTACACGCGCTGGCAGATGACGTTCACCGGGCACTAGCCTTACCCACACCTGCTATCGGATCGCCACATCGTGTACCCTGATTCGTCACTCCCACAACGTTTTTCCACTGTTCAATCGTCCATTATTAACGCTTCTTACACCAAGAGAGGGGTCGTTTGGCGTTTAACGGCGTGATGTGTGGACTAAGAGCAGCGGCCCGACCATGAAAACCAACTATCCTCACTTTCAGTGGATCCTGATGCAGTTTGGAATTCCTGTGTGATAGTTTGGATAGATGCCTGCCTATTAGTCATTAGCACTCTCTTCAACTGTCGGCGGTCTCTGTCAGTCAAGAGACGAGG
Source organism: Schistocerca serialis cubense (assembly GCF_023864345.2). Classification (NCBI taxonomy): domain Eukaryota; kingdom Metazoa; phylum Arthropoda; class Insecta; order Orthoptera; family Acrididae; genus Schistocerca; species Schistocerca serialis. The sequence goes on along the minus strand of NC_064642.1, from coordinate 277,908,021 downwards.
TCGGCCTGTACGCTTTTGTGCTGTACGTTTGTCTTCACGTTTCCATTTTACTATCACATCGGAAACAGTGGACTTAGGGATGTTAAGGAGTGTGGAAATCTCGCGTACAGACGTATAACACAATTGATACCCAATCACCTGACCACGTTCAAGGTCCGTGAGTTACTCGGAGCGCCCCATTCTGCTCTCTCACGATGTCTAATGACTACTGACGTCGCTGATACGGAGTACCTGGCAGTAGTTGGCAGCACAAAACAAGTAATATGAAAAACGTAGGTTTTTGCAGATGTCCGAATACTTTTTGTCACATAGTGTATGTGGCTACCCACAACATAACCACCTCCAAACAGAAAACCTGTAGCCTTTCCAACTTGTCAGTCGTCACTGTCTTGAGGAATCTACCCGTGCTCGCGGCTGCCAGGAGATTCAACAACCCAGATGCTGCTCCAGTTCCTCGACTGATACCGCGCTTGCGCACATGTTTACAACAGACAGATGCTGAAAATGTGTCGTTTCGTGTTGTGCCAAGGAAACTCCAGCACCCTAAATCAAGTACTGCAGCTAGTTTATTAAAATATCGATAGAACGAATCAATCTGAATATTTTTCTCCGTTTTGAGCGACGTGTTGTGTTCTGTTTTCTCGGAACACTTCCATCCACTCGAAACGGTGGTTCTATGTTTCTTATCTTCGTACTTGTCCCATTAGGCGACAACGTGAAACTGTCTCAGATGCTTTCTATAAATCAACTTACATTCATCCGCTTGGGCTTCGTTGTCTATTGTGCTCTGGCTCTCTTGGACGAAGATAGATGACGTAAAACTCCGGGCAGAGAGGCTTTGGTCGATTTCAGATGTTGCGTCTCCACAACCACGGACACTCTCCACGGAAATTTAACTGAACCTATTAACACCGTCCGTGAAAGCCTACTCCATGTGTGATTAAAGGGACATGTCTTTCATAGGATCCCAGGTTCTCTTATGTGTGAGATTTTTGTCTGAAAACCTATGAAAAATGAGCATAAAACGAGTTCCAAAATTCTACAACAGAGTGACGTCAGTGATAGAGACCTCTAATGGTGACCACCTGTTCGATGATTTTCATTGATGATAGGGATGAATTGTGCATTTTTTCAATGACTTGGAACGCTTCATTCGTCCAGATACCTATGGTAGACTTCTGCCGGGAGAGGAGTAAGCTCCGTGTATTCTCCTGCGCTTTGCGATATATATTGATTTATCTCCTTCTGATCTTACATATGAAGACATTATGAAATTAGGCCATAGAATTAGGGAGGCACTGTTCTATTCTTATCTGTAGCACCATATAACAAGGGCTACTTCTTGAACACTTAAATGGCTTATAAGATAGTATTAACTACGAGGGTCGTTCGATAAGTGATGCCCCACATTTTTTAAAAAAGCCATTAACACACATAGACAAACGTCCTTGTTGGTACTTCAAGTTTGATGTTTGTTCGGTGCGCCGGTGAAGTTTCGAACCGTTCTGGCCGATGGCGCAACTACAGCACAGCGTCAAAATAGCGTCTACATACCACTCACGTTACAAGCAGTGTGCTGTAATTCTATTCTTGTGTGCACAAAAACAAACCGCGGTGAACATCCATAACCATTTGTGTGCAGTGCATGGTGATGCTGCAGTTGATACGAGTACAGTCGGGACATTACAGCCTCAAGAAATACAGATACAGAGCTCCATGATAAGCCACACTCGGGACGTCTTGTCACAGCCACTGCTCCAGACATCATTGCCTCATCTACCCTACAGTCCAGACGTGAACGTGGCACCCTCGGACTTCCATCTCTCAGGGCCGCTTAAGGATTCTCTCCCCGGAACATACTTTGAATATGGCTCTGAGCATTATGGGACTTAACATCTGAGGTCATCAGTACCCTCTAACTTAAAACTACTTAAACCTAACTAACCTAAGGACATAACACACATCGAAGCCCGAGGTAGGATTAGAACCCACAACAGTGGCAGTCGTGCGGTTCCGGACTGAAACGCCTATAACCGCTCGGCCACAGCGGCCGGCCTTTTAAGATGACGAGAGTGTCAGCCACGCAGTGAAAACATGGTTACGCCTACAGGACAAGAGCTTTCTCCAGCGGGGAATACATGTTCTTCCACAACGTCAGCGTACGGACATAGAACGTGATGGAGACTACGTAGAAAAATAGGATATGGACAAAACATGTTGACGTATATTCTCACCAAATTCTGATTGTTAACAATAAATACGTGCCGAGGAAAGGAATGTGGGGCATTTCTTAATGAATGACCCTTGTACATTTTCGTTACCGTTACTTGATATTCACACCTTTCAAAGGCGAATAAGTCTTGCAGTCAGACTTACATGCCTGCGACCACGAGCATAGCGAAGAATTGGATTGAAGCACACACTCAGAGGTGCTACTAATATTGCTACCAAAGTTGGGTTGGGTTGTTTGGGGAAGGAGACCAGACAGCGAAGTCATCGGTCTCATCGGATTAGGGAAGGATGGGGAAGGAAATCGGCCGTGCCCTTTCAAAGGAACCATCCCGGCATTTGCCTGGAGCGATTTATGGAAATCACGGAAAACCTAAATCAGGATGCCCGGACGCGGGACTGAACCGTCGTCCTCCGGAATGCGTGTCCAATAACTAACCACTGCGCCACCTCGCTCGGTCTACTACCAAAGGTCAAACGTGATATCGATGTTGGTAATATTTTAAAGATACATCAACGTCTATCCCTGCCTCAACGTATAGTGCACTACCAATTTCAATTTCCAGCTACTTTGGGGGATGATTCGAAACGTCTACTTGGAACCCGGAAAACCCCACGGAGTACAGCTCTCCTTAGTGTAGAAAGAATGCCTCCTGTTCCGATGAATGTCAATATCCATGGGACAGAATATTCGTCGTTTTCGTGCACGGATCATTGTGCGGAACTGTTACCAGCCAGCCAGGGATATCACCTACCACTGGCCCTAGTCACGGCTAAAAACTTATGTGAGTGAGCAGTTTAGTTGTAAGGTATCAGCGCAGTAAGACGGATTGACATAGAGATATTATATAATGGCAATAGTGAGCTACGATGTTATGACAGACGATTTAACACACTGTGAAAGATTTTGCACTATTTGTAAGCTCATAAAATGGACATCTTTACTGGGACTTACAACACAGGAAATGGACTGTAGCTGACTATAGACTTCTAATGTGGTCTGACAGGTCGCGCTTTAATCTCATTTTCCGATGGTGTAAGGCGGCGGGTGTACGGACGGCCCAGTGGAGCGTATGACCTGCAGTAAATGGAAAAAAAAATTGTTGCACCCGTTGGATTCGTACAACGCTACTGGTTCTACTAAAGCTTTTCCATTACAGGACTATCATTCGTTTTCAACAGGAAAGGCTTATGGACTGGACTGCAGAAGATGAATTTAGCGCATGATGCGCGAACATTATGGCGAGAGAGGAGGGGTTTCGGTGTTGTTTACGGGTTTTTCTCGTACCATGACATGGACGTAAACGTGGATACATTTTTTAACATCGTCGGAAACCAACTGTTGCCCTACTTCCATCGCAATTGTGGCATCGACACTCCTGTCTCCCAGGATGACTACAGCCGTCTTCGCGAGGCTGCTTAAGTGCGTTCCCGGTTTTACAAAGTTCAAGAAACCTGTTAGACTCTATCTGGACCTCCGAAATCATAAAATACCACATAAAATAACAATTTGCAACAGCTCGTGAAAAGTAGCAATCCACATCCTTGCAATTTGGGACATATAGCGGGTATAGTCACCAATGAGAGTCTGCAGTTCGATATGAAATATCTGAAGAAAATTCTTCGGCGAACTGAGACCATTGTCAAGGGTAGAGGCGGAGCTCCACGCTATTATTGCGACGTGTGTGTGTGTGTGTGTGTGTGTGTGTGTGTGTGTGTGTGTGTGTGACCAATATTTTCTGCAGTGTACTTGTCCCTAGTTTCAGAGTGTGAGGCACTCTGTGTGGCTGTCATACCTCCATCCGGGCTGTCCACTGGCATGCGGGGACCTGGACTGGCTTGCACCCTCGGGCAGCGCCGCGAGCCACGGAACGAGGGCCGGCTGGCGGATCCATTAGGGTAATTCCGGCCGCGCCATCCGCCTGGGCGCTAACTTGATTCAGACCCACTCTGCCTTCCTTCCGTCCGTGTCTGCGTCCGTGGCGTTGCACAGGCCAATTTGCAAGCTGCTCTAAATAACTCAAATGAAACGGAGACGTCACGCGCAATTTGGGAAGAAAATTCTCATAGTGACGCGTGACGCTCCGCTGACGGCATTCGCTGCCCTGTGGAAAAACGAGTAGCAACGAGAGTTACTTTCGTAAGATGTCAGACAGTTGCCATGCGTCAACTTTCACAGTTGATATTGATATTTTACTTCCGCCTCTTCGTGTGCGTTCCGTCCCTACATACTGCCGCAAAGAGGTACTACGATACTTTTGCATATCTGGAGGTGCTCAAAGTTTTTTCACCATCTCTGAAAACTCCAGTTCCGAGCATGAAACGTGCTGATGGATTTAGTCATTTTCTGCATACTCGCCCTTCACTGCAACACTTTTTTTTCAGCTTCTGAGTCGGCCGGAGTGGTCGAGCGGTTCTAGACGCTTCAGTCAGAAACCGCGCGACCGATACGGTGGCAGGTTCGAATCCTGCCTCGGGTATGGATGTGTTTGAGGTCCTTAGATTAGTTAGGTTTAAGTAGTTCTAAGTTCTAGGGGACCGATGACCTCAGATGTTAAGTCCCATAGTGCTCAGAGCCATTTGAAACATTTGGTGGAGTCCTTTGTTGCACAGTTATGCATTATGGCTGTTAAGAAAATATTCCATTTCGGTAATCATCTTGCTGCCATTCTTGAAATTGGGTGGCATGTCATGAAGATATGGGGAGGCAATGTAAAATTTGTATAGACCAAGCCGCGTGGGATTACCGAGCGGACTAAGACGCTGCAGTCATGGACTGTGCGCCTGGTCCCGGCCGAGGTTCGAGTCCTCCCTCGGGCATGTGTGTGTATGTTTGTCCTTAAGATAATTTTGGTTAAGTAGTGTGTAAGATTAGGGCCTGATGACCTTAGCAGTTCAGTCCCATAAGATTTCACACACATTTTTGTAAGTCCAAACAAGAACCATCTGCCAATGTGTACTCTGTAGAATGAGTTGGGACGTTACTGCTTAGCAATATTACCCTGTGTAGAATGAGTTGGGCGTTACTGCGGAACAATATTACCCCTGCGCTAGGGAATCGCTTTAGCAGACTCTTGTGTCGGTTGCATATTGCGAGGTTAATGTGAGTCAGGACAACGTGAGCACCGCGAGAGTGGATAACCCCTTGTAGCGTTGTACGGAAAGGAATGTTCAGTATATCAGCGGAACCGAGCGACAATACGAACCGAAAATGGGGAAAGCTACTGACGTAAGCGAGCTTGACCAGAGGCTAATTTTTATGATCTGGTGCCTGAGGACGCGCTTCTTAGAGCCGGTGAAGCTGGTCAGTTATTATTGTGCTGCTGTCATGAGTATTCATAACAGTGGTAGAGCAGTGAAACCAGGGTCTAGCGGTTCTAGGCGCGCAGTCCGGAACCGCGTGACTGCTACGGCCGCAGGTTCGAATCCTGCCTCGGATATGGATGTGTGTGATGTCCTTAGGTTAGTTAGGTTTAAGTAGTTCTAAGTTCTAGGGGACTGATGACCACAGTAGTTAAGTCCCATAGTGCTCAGAGCCATTTGAACCATTTTTGAAACCAGGAGTTAGCGACAAGGTCTTGAACGTGGGCTCGGAGGCTTACCAGCCCTGTACAGCAGGATAAGCGATGATGCGTGGCAGATAATAGAGTACAATGCTGGTGCTGCCACAAGTATTTGACAGCATAACGTTCAGCGCACAGTGTTGACCATGGGGCTCTCCTCCAGACGACCACTACTTCTTCCCATTTTTTTCAGTCGACTACATAGTCAAATCACGATTGCAATGGATGCAGGGTCATTAAAATTGGAACAAGAATCAAACCGAAATCATGTCGTTCGGTTGGATTAATCACGGTTGTGGTTACGGCAGGTCGATGGTCGTGTCCGGATACGCTCTCATCCAGGCGAGTGGCTGCCCAAAACATGCAGTTTGCAATAGAACCAAGACAGTGGGACAATGTTAGGTTGGTTTTGCATCTGGCCTATGATAGTAATCGAAGGCAAGGTGACAACTACGGACTATGAGAATATTATTGTAGACCAGCTACATCACTTTATGATTTATGCCTGCGCGAACTGCAATTCTTCCAAATAAAACTGATATCTTGGCGACCAAATTCGCCAGAGTTGAACACAATGGAACAAATGTGGGACTGCGTAGGTCACAAGTTTAGCCCCCACATTTCATTGGCTTATAATTGACGTGAATTAAGTGAAGTGGGTGTAGCCATCTTGAATGTTATTCAGTGATATCCATGAATTATTAGCGTATTCTTTTGCATAGAATAAGAACTGCACGTTTTAGAAAGCGCTCAGCCATTAACACGTAGTACATCGATTTGAACAGGTAAGAGTGCTCAAAAAAAAAAAAAACCACAATGTGTGTGAAAAAACTGCCAGCATCCTTAAGTAGAGGAATGACTGGGGCAGGTGATCATGTGACAACAGAAGGAAGGAAAATTATCCAGGAATTTGCCTGGTGTGACTTCGGAAAATTACAGAAAACCTCAGTCTGGATAGTAGGAGGTGTATTTCAGCCGTATCGTCCCGAATTCGAGCCCAGTCATTCGGTAGTGATAAAGGAGACCTGTATACTCGTAGTCCATCTGTACGTACTCAACCTGTGAAGGTTCTCGTGACTTACCTGGCCTGCAGTTATTCTTAAGCGGTATGCCATATGTTGTGACAAAAGTAAGCTTCCAGATATCACAACAGGAAGATGTTCATAGGGCTTGAAATAACCACATGCTACTCTAGAAAAGAACACACTGTATTGTTGAGGCCTAGTGTCCTGCGATTAGTTTGATGTACATTAGGACATCGAAGGCAACATTCTAAGATCCTGTCGCCACACACAAGAATTCACGGAGCCTACACGATACATGCAAATTATGATTAGAAGGGAACACTTCTAAGCTTAACTGACTGCCAATTGCATTTTAAGATACCGTTAGTATTAGTGCTGATGGCAGACGGGACTTGTAAAACAAAACGTCAGGGTAGTTCAGCTTTTCTTGGCAACAATGAGCATGATATTCTCAAGTCGATAGAAACACTGATCCACAGCTAGGACCAGAATGTCGTCAGCGACGATTAAAAACAGCACTGGGAAGGCTGACAAACAGATATTAACCGTCGTCCATCGTACCGACAGCAAGATGAGGGATGACATAACGACACAGTACAAGTTTTGTTCATTTACTCTATCGAAATTTAAGTCTGTTGGTACTGTCACAAACAAAATTATAACTTCACAACATCCTGTAAAGACACTGCCTATACGATGTTCACATTTCGATTTCGTCAACATAAAGTCAACAATTAAAGAAGTTTATTGCGACACTGAAACGGAACTGCCCTCAACTAGAGGTCCCTTCTCAGTCAACATACAAAGCGTTCCGTCTACAAGACTGGTCTGCTAAACGTAACTTCTCTGATGATTGCGACCTCAGACACGTCACTTTTACTAATATTTCAATTCATTACTTTATGTTGTTAAGTAGTACTGAGGTTCTTTCAGTTGCAAATCTTTCGTAACAATGATTGAAAATATTTTACGGTCGATCTAAATCCTGAGAAACGTACTGCTCTAGGTGGAATTCTTTTTTATACCATCTGTCGTGTCGACTTGAGACGAGTACAACCGCATGTTGGTGAGATGCGTCTTACTTTTTATTCTTTCTCTACATATCCTTGGGCCAATACAGGTGATTGGCACTTTATCAGACCGCTACTTGCAACCCACATCCTCATTTACTTTTTTGGGTGTCTTCCAGTCTCAGTCTTCCTCTACAGCTCCCTCTGTCACCATGGAAGTTATTCTCTCATGTTTAACAGATGATCTACCATCTTGTCCGTTCTTTATGTCGGTGTTTTCCATATACACCTTTCCTCTCCGATTTTCCGGAATACCTCCACTTTCTTTATTTTATCAGTCCACTCAATATTCAACATTCCTCTGTTCCACCACATCTCAAATCCTTCTTTTCTCTTCAGTTCTGGTTTTCTCACAGTCCATGTTTCACTACCATACAACTCTGTGCTAGAAACGTACTTTCTCAGAATGTTTCACTGCCATACAACGCTGTGCTAAAAACGTACTTTCTCAGAAACTTCTTCCTAAAATTAAGGCCTGAGATTCGTACTAGTAGAATTCTCTTGACCAGGAACGCCCTTTTTGCCACTGCTAGTCAACTTTCCATGTCCTTCTTGCTCCGTCCGTCATTGGTTATTATGCTGCTTAGGTCAGAATTCCTTAACATCATGTAGTTTCTGATTCCCTGTCCCGATGATAAGTCTCTCCCTGTTCTCAGTTCTCCTACTTTCGTCTTTCTTCGCTTTACTCTCAGTCTCTGTTCTGTACTCATTATATTACTCGTTGCATTCAACAGATCCTGTAATACTTTTTCACTTTCACTGAAAGAAATATCATCAACGAATCTTATAATTTAAACCCTTTAACCTTGAATTCTAATTCCAGTTTTGAAGCAGTCATTTTCTTCATAACTGCTTCTTCGATGTATAGATTGAAAATTAGGGGCGAAAGACTAGATCCCTGCCTTGCACACTTTTTAATCGGACCACTTCGTGCTTGATCTTCCACTCTTATTGTTCCTTCTTGGTTCTAGTACACGTTCTATACTAAACGTCTTACCGTATAGCCTACCCGTATTTCCCTCAGAATTTCGAAGACCTTGCGCCATTTTAAATTGTAAAACGCTTTTTCCAGGTCGACAAATCCAATGAACGTGTCTTGATTTTTCTTCAGTCTTGTGTTTTATGTTAACCAGGGGCCCGGAAACGACGAAGAGGCTCCGCTCCCGCCGCAGCCGCTAAGGTCCACAACCCCACTATGACTAGTCCAGTTCACGCCTCCGCGGAACGACACCGAATTACTCTTTCAGAGTTAAGGTACGGTTCGGCCCGCGGTGGACCCCCCCCCCCCCCCCCCCCCGAGGGAACGTCTCACACCAGACGAGTGTAGTAGCCCCTATGTTTTGCGTGGTGGAGTAATGATGGTGTACGCATACGTAGAGAACTTGTTTGTGTAGCTGAGGTGGAATAAGGGGAACCAGCCCACATTCGTCAAGGCAGATGGAAAACCGCCTAAAAATCATCCACAGACTGGTCGGCTCACCGGATCTCGACACAAGTCCGCCGGGCGAATTCGTGCCGGGGACCAGGCGCTGCTTCCCAATCCGGAAAGCTGTGCGCTAGACCGCTAGGCTAACCGGAAGTCTTACTTCCATTATCATCAGCAACGTCAGAATAGCTTCTCCTGTGCCATTACCTTTCCCAAAACCAAATTTATCGTCATCAAACGCTCTTTCAGTTTTTTCCATTCTCCTCTTTATTACTGTGTCCAGCAACTTAGATGCATGGACTGTTAAGCTGACTGGTCGATAATTATCGTATGTAGCGTCTCTTGCGATCTTCGGAGTTGCGTGGATGATGTTTTTCCAAAGTTCAGATAATTTATCTCCAGACTCATACATTCTACATACCAACGTGAATAGTCGTTTAGCTGCTACTCCCCCCCCCCCCCCCCCAATGATTTTTTACATTCTGATGGAATGTGATTCTAATACTGGGTACCATATCTCTTCCCCGTCGACTACGGTTTCTTCTCCTATTACATCATCAGACAAGTCTCCCCGCCTATAGAGGCCTTCAATGTACCCTTTGCACCTATCCGCCCTCTTGTCTGCTTTTAACACTAGAATTCTCATTGAACACTTAATGTTAGCTTTTCGCCTTAGCTTCCCTGCACTTCCTATTTCTACTTATTTCATTCCTAAGGGTCTTGTGTTTTTGTGTTCCTGAATTTCCCTGAACATTTTTGTATTTTGTTGTTTCATCGATCAACTGGAGTATTTCTTTTATTATCTATGGTTTCTTCACACTTGCCTCCTTTATACCTAAGGTTTTCATTCTTACATCTGTAATTGCCCTTTTTAGGGATGTCCAGTCCGCTTCAACTGAACTGCATACTGAGCTATTCCTTTCGCAGCATCTACAGTAACGTTAAGTATAACTTTTCATTCCTTAGTAGTTCCGTATCCTACTTCTTTACACAGTGACTGTCCGTGACTAGTCTCTTAAAATTCAGCCTACTGTTCGTCACTAACTGAAATCTTACCGTATCTTCCTGCCTTTTCCAGGTATACTTCTGCCTCTTGTGATTCTTCAATAGAGTATTCACTACTACTAGCTGAAATTTATTGCAGGACTCTTTCTACTCTCTCATTCCAGGTGCCAAGCCCTACTCGTTCAATATCGCCACATACTTTATCTATTCATCTCCTGCTTGCAAAGTCGGCATGTATAGTGAACTATCATTGTCGATGTTGATTTGCTGTTGATTCTGATGATAACAGTCCTATCACAGAACAGTTCACAATAAATCACTCTCTGCATTACCTTCCTATTCATAACGAATTCTACTCCCATTATAACGTTTTCTGTTGCTATTGATATTACCTTATACTCATCTGACCAGAAACCCTTGTCTGAAAAATTTCTTTGTCCCACACTGTATCTAGACTGGGACTTTGCATTTCCCTCTTCATATATTCTAGCTTCCCTACCACATTCAAACGTTCACATTCGACACCCCCACTAATAGACAGTTGTCTAGTCGTTGGTCATTCAGTCCTTTTCTCACGGCCATCTCTTCCTTGGCAGTCGCCTCGCGGAGATCCACTTGGAAGACAAAAGTCGGTAATCTTTTGCCAATGGAGAGATCATAGTGATAACCTAGTTTTTCAATTACAGGCCACATGCCCTGTGAATACACATTATGTATCTTTAATACAATGGTTTCCATTGTCTTCTGCATTCTCATGCCGTTCATCATTGCAGATTCTTCCGCCTTTAGGAGCATTTTCCCACCCCTAGGGCAATAATGTGAACTCAACCTCCGTCCGCTCCTCGATCCTCTTTGATTCTTCCATTTTATGAATGTGTGTGACTTCTAATCTGTCAATTCACGAAGTACCTGGGTGTTAAAATTACGAACAACTTCAGTTGGAAAGACCACATAGATAATATTGTGGGGAAGGCGAGCCAAAGGTTGCGTTTCATTGGCAGGACACTTAGAAGATGCAACAAGTCCACTAAAGAGACAGCTTACACTACACTCGTTCGTCCTCTGTTAGAATATTGCTGCGCGGTGTGGGTTCCTTACCAGGTGAGATTGACGGAGGACACCGAAAGGGTGCAAAAAAGAGCAGCTCGTTTTGTATTGTCAAGCAATAGGGGAGAGAGTTGGGATGGAAGTCATTAAAGCAAAGACGTTTTTCGTCGCAGCAAGATCTATTTACGAAATTTCAGTTACCAACTTTCTCTTCCGAATGCGAAAATATTTTGTTGAGCCCATCCTACATAGATAGGAATGATCATCAAAATAAAATAAGAGAAATCAGAGCTCGAACAGAAAGGTTTAGGTTTTCGTTTTTTCCACGCGCTGTTCGGGAGTGGAATGGTAGAGAGATAATATGATTGTGGTTCGATGAACCCTCTGCCAAGCACTTAAATGTGAATTGCAGAGTAATCATGTAGATGTAGATGTAGATGTAGATGTAGACAAATCCTATGGACATTAGTTGATTTTTCTTCAGTCATGTTGATGTTATCAACAACAACGTGAGAACTGCTTCTCTGGGCCTTTACCATTCCTAAAGCCAAACTGAAGGTAATCTAACATATCATCAGTTTTCTTTTCCAATCTTCTATGCATTACTCTTTTCACTAGCTCGGATTCAAGAGCTGTTCAGCTAATGATGAGGTAATTCTCGCAGTTGTTGGGTGTTGCTATCTCCGGAACTGTGTGAATTCTGCCTTTCCAAAAGTCTAATGGTGTACCACCAGTCTCATATATTCTACACACTGACGTCTATAGTCTTTTTATTGTCACTTTCCCCAATGTTTCCAAAAATTGCGGTTCTATGTTATCCATCCCTTTTGTCTTTTGCGGTAGCGTTCTCGCTTCCCACACCCGGGTTCCCGGGTTGGATTCCCGGCGGGGTCTGGGATTTTCTCTGCCTCGTGATGACTGGGTGTTGTGTGATGTCCTTAGGTTAGTTAGGTTTAAGTAGTTCTAAGTTCTAGGGGACTGATGACCATAGCTGTTAAGTCCCATAGTGCTCAGAGCCATTTGAACAATTTTTTTGTCTTAGATGATCTGAATACATTCAAAGTTCTTTTAAATTGTTATCCTAATACTGGATACTCTTTATTATCCCAATCGAATCCCGTTTCTTCTTCTGTCACGTCATAAGACAAGTCCTCCCACGCATAAGGTCCTTTAGTGAAATGTTACCACCTGTCCACTTTCTCCTCTGAGTTTGATAGTGGAATTCCCATTGCACAATTAATGTTATCGTCCTTGCCTTGTATTTAATCAAAGTCTATTTAGACTTTCCTGTATGCTGAGAATCATTTGACAATCATTGCTTTCCCGATGTCTTCACTTTTTTCGCAGCCATTTCGCCTTATCTTCGTTGTAGATGCTAATTATTTCTTTCCTAACTTTATTGTATTTCTTTATTCTTCAGTTTCTCTGAGTATTTTAGTACTTCCTCCTTTCGGCAATCAAATTAAGTGCTTCTTCTATTACTCACAGTTTTTTTGCTGTATTCTTCCTTGTACCTATTCTTTTCTTTCCAAACTCGGTGTTTGCCGTTTTTAGAGCTGTCCGTTACTCTTCAACAGAAATGCCTATGCAGTTATTTATTACCACCGTATCTGTAACCTCAGAGAACTTCAAGCGTGTCTCTCCGTTTCTTAGTATTTCCGTATCCACTTACCTGCGCACTAATACTTCCTAACGAGTCTCTTAAATTTCAGCCTTCCCTTCGTCGTGACTAACTTTTGCTCTGAGTCTACATGTGCTCCTGGGTACGTCTTACAATCCTGTATCTGATTTCGAGATCTCAGCTTGGTCATTAAGTTACATATCTGAAATTTTGACGAATCTCCTCGCCTTTTCCAAGTACATCTCCTCCTCTCGTGATTATCGATCAAGGGCTCGCTATTACCAGTTGAGGTTATTGTAGAATTCAATTAGTCTTTCTCTTCTCTCGTTCCTGCTACCAACCCCATATTTTCCCATAAACCTTTCTCCTACTCTTCCCATACAACTGTATTCCAGTCTTCTATGGCAGTTAGAATTTAGTTTCGGCTTACGTACTGAACTGCCAGTTCAACATCCTCATATACTTTCTTTATCTCTTCCTTTCTGCCTACGGCCTGTGTCGCCAGTTTTAGATTCCGATGCTTCACATCCTCGTTTACTGTATCCCTTGGACCTTCGTACATTAGGTGACAAAGTCGTGGCATACCTCCTAAAATCGTGTCGAAACACCTTTTACCCAATGTAGTTCAGTAACTCGACGAGACATGGACTCAATAAGCTGATGGAAGTTTCCTGCAGAAATATTGAGCAATGCAACTTCTATAGTGGCGCATAATTGTGAAAGGGTGGCCTGATGAAAACTTCGTGCAGTAACTGACCTCTTGATTACGTCTCAGAAATGTTCGATGGGATGCATGTCGGGAGACACGGGTGCTCGAATCTTTCGGTCGAATGGTCCAGAATGTTCTTCAACCCACGGCGGCTTGTAGTGGCCCGGTGTCACGCCGTATTGTTATCCGCAAAAATTCGATCGTTGTCTGGGAGCAAGATGACTATGAATGGGTGAAAATAGTCACCATGTAGCCGAAAATAACCATTTCCCGTCAGTGATTGGTTCATTTGCGCCAGAGGACATAGTCAGTTCGAGCCGGCCGTTATGGCCGAGCGGATTTAGGAGCTTCAGTCTGGGACTGCGCGACCGCTACGGTCGCAGGTTCGAATCCTGCCTCGGGCATGGACGTGTGTGATGTCCTTAGGTTAGTTAGGTATAAGTAGTTCTAAGTTCTAGGGGACTGGTGACCTTAGATGTTAAATCCAATAGTGCTCAGAGCCAGCCAATCAGTTCGATGTAAGCACTATGGACAATCACCAGGTCATCACCCGTAGGTTGGTGTTTATATGATTTTTTTTATACTCTAGTTGCTAGATTACCTCTATTGTTTTGTTCTTATTATTTTATATTTTATGCTTTCTTTATAATTTTGAAATTTTTGGTTGAGACTGAAAGTTGGACTTTAACATTTCTTTGGAAAGTTGGCCACTATTTCTGCTGTGCCGTGCATACACAAACACTGAGTCTGATATATTATTATCGCGAGTAGTAGCGAGAAAACAGTTGTTGAGAGTAGTCAAAAGCAGCCTGCAGTGGAGACAAGCCGGGCGACGTGTGAGGTCTCAGAATGTCGTGGCCATGCTAGTAGCACCGTAGAAGATTATCAATCGAGGATGTTTGGTAATTTACCTTTTTGCTCTACATAGGTGCTGCTTGCTTGCACACTGGAATCATTCTGTCAAATCTGTGTTTGCATACATAGAGATTAACTTTCGATTCTTTGTTGTGTCCAGGTAAATGATTACTGATTATAAATGTTGTGGAATAATTAAAGCCGTTGCTAATCATACTTTCGAAGAATAGGAAGGGTTCTAGTAAAGTTTACCAATGTTTATATTGCCAATTTACAGAACATAGATATATTAAAAGTTTATATTGGTTTCTTTCATTTTTTTAACCCGCTTAAGGCTTGTTGACCAAACCCCTGCCGATCATTCAATTTCTGTGTAAAAATTGCAGTAGTCTTATCAGTAGTCGTGACACTGCGTTGCACTCTGTACGGTCGCAGTATTTCTTTTGAAGTAGTTTGTTGCTGGATGTATAAAATTAACGAAGTTGCCGCGGCAAGAACGTTATTGCATAAATTGCTGGGAGACGTTATAAAATATTTTGACAGTCGCAGTCAGATACTAGAAAATTTGATCTTCCATGATTTGTAGGAAGAGTAATAATTTTTTCTTTGTTCTAATCAGAATATTAAAATCGTCAGAAATGGATGTTTACACATTTCCGTACATCTTTCACCAGCACTATAATAATTACAAAAAAAAAAAAAATAATAATAAAACTGATAGAAACAGATTTCACCTGTCGATCGGTCTGGCAGGATTTAGTTTCGTTCGATGATTTCGTACTTAAAGATCCTTCGTCTTGCTATTGGATTTGCACAATTTTATGCGATAGTAGTTGGTCAGTAATTTCTGTGCAGTATTTTTATTGCTTGCGCGCTGCTCCGCATTAATTCAAAGTTTTTTATTTCAGCAATTTTATGGTTAAGAATTTGTTTATTTACTTTGTATCAATGAAGTTAACATTTTGTGTTCAAACACTCGTTTGCATTTTTTTTTTTCATTTTCTTTAGCGCTACATCGACAGTGAAAAATCGAGCACAGGCAGGAATGGACAAGACTGTAGAAGTAGGTCCAAACAGTATTTCTATAGATTTGAGACATAGTGTAAAAATTTATTATCAGAATGATGAAGTTAGGGAAATTTCGAATAATACTGTGAATAATCATAGCGCAGGCTATTATTTGTCACTCATACGTGATAACCAGCAAGGAACTACAAGCAATTCGGAAGATCAAAATACCGTGACACAATCCGATTTTGTTATTAGTGATTCGTGTATGGCTTCCACTGCTACAGAGCAAAATAAATTGGTTTTCCTCTCGTTTAGCAATAATGCTACAGAATTAATACTGGATCAGTTTGATGAGATTAGGAGATGCAATTATAGGATTAGAAAATCCAATAATGAAATAAAAAATACAATGGTGAAACTAGAGTATTTAGTAACGAGATTAAAAAAACAAACGACGAACTTCGTGGAGAGATCAAAGAAGCTAGGGATGAGACTAATAAAAATTTAAATAATAAATTCGAGGAAATGTCAGAATTGTTGGAAACTAAGATAGGTGAGGAACTCAGGTCTGATTTTAATAATCTTGAGTCCAGACTTGACCATGTACAACCTTAGATACTGTTGAATTAGATAACAAACGTCACAACAATAATTGCAAACAGAGGGATCAGCAAAAAAGTTCGAGTCATTACTGTTACAGATTAATATTGAAGTCTCCAAGCCACAAGATCCGTTGATGATTGGTGGAAAACGACTCTAAGAATATTCCGAGTCAGCCGGTTCTGTTCGCTGATACTGAAGAACTAAAGTCTCTTCAACTTGTTAAAGAATGGCAGATGACGATTAATCAGCAAAATAAAGAGATAGATACTGCAACAGCTTGCCAATATCGAAGAAAAGAGCGGTCGCGATAACGATAATAGTAAGTTCAATAACTGTCATGTTGGAAATCACAATGAATGAACTTTCTCTCGGAAACGTGATATCTTTGCAGGTCCAATGACTGGAATGCGAGCTACAGTCCGAGAGAAAACTCATCCGTCTAGAAAAACGATTGTTTTTACTGCAAACATTTTCTCAAAGTTAGGGAATTTAAAATTTTGTGCAGTGCAAGCAATGAAATTCAACCAAGTGATTGGTTCCGAAAATTTGGCTATTCGTCGCCACCAATATGGTCAGTTGACCAAAAACTTGAATTAATTTCAAGTCATCTCGAAGGAGAATCAGAGACAAGAATGATATCGATACCAGGTGAATGTCGCACGTACAGTGATTTTTGTCACTCATTTTTGTCCGCTTACTGATCTGAAAGAACTTAAGATCTCGAGAAACATAACGTTATTATGATGCAAATTTCTGAGCAGAGGAATAGAAATATCTGTAACATTCTTGTGACTAGTCATACTTTCCCCTTTGCTATCACAATATTCCACGTGAAATCCATACCTTGCTTATTACTGAACACAGTCATTTTCTTGGCCCATGTCAGAACAAACACACACACACACACACACACACACACACACACACACTTTATAACTCTGATGCTCAAGGCAAATATGTCACGCATCCCCTACTACCATGTATAGAACATGTTGGCGACACCAAATAATACTGACCCAACACCAGCGATGGGTGGTCATATCTCATAAGTTTTTCTAGCGAGTGGTACCACTGTGTCTTAGACAGAGAAACGAAATCCTCTTGTAAACCACCAGATGTTGAAAAACACGATCGCAACTACAGTATAATACTGTCACAAGCGGTCTTGGTTCTACAGGTCCTCAAAAGTACCCATATTACAAGTCGTACTGGCTTTATAAATCGAGATATTGCATTGCCTCCGAATAAAATGGTTTTCCAGAGAAATACCGCGACACTGAATATAGACGGTGATCGACGGAGTGTATATTATCCGACCAACAGTGCAGTTACACACGTCGACAGTGCAACCGCGTAATAAAATTACCCAGTTTGAAAGTGATTCTGCCAAGGAACGTGGTATGAAAGCTGTATTTGTAATTCCCTCACACCGCCGCTATATATTTATCCACTATTTGTAATGCCACGTCAGAGGATCGGTGAAATATCCACTGGGTTTTAGTCGATGGCTGATTGAGCAGGATCACAAACAGTTGATGGTGTGCTGATTGAGGCCGTAAAAAATGTACACTAAATTTTCATAGTTCTAGTGCTTCACTTCCCGGTAGATATGATTTCTGTGATTGGACTCAAGAACACATACTAGCGCTGTAGCCTATGAAGAAGCCTTTTAATGATTTCAGCCACTAGTGGTTCATATTTCTGGCACTCTCAAGTCTCGAAATGATGCACCCCTTTCGAACCAATCTGCTACGCCGTCCGGCGTGCGCACCTAGGAGCTGTTTAGGGAACAGTTCGTTGATATGTTGTGGTCGAATTTCTTATGGATAGTTCGAAAGGGTTTCCACATGCAATGAGTGTTTGTGCAGTGCATTATTCACCGCTGTTTAAGTGTTGTGAGCTTGTTGGGAGAGTTTTACATGTGCATTACTTTTTGACAATTTCATGAGTAGTGGATGTGTCTGTTCCATTGTTTTGTGAACAAGTCTGTAGGCTGTGGAATGCATTATTTCGACAGTTTACAACTAGCGAGTGTGTTGCAGAGCCTTTTAAAGGAATTATTTTGACAATTTACGAGTTGTTTGCCTGTCTGTACATCAGTGTACCGCATTATTTCAGTAATTTACGAGTAGTTTCCAGGTCTGTATGATGTGCAATGCATTACTTTGACAGTTTACAATTAGTGAGCGTGTTTTTAGAGCGTTCCACAGGCACCATTTTGACAATTTGCAAGATGTATGTGTGTCTGTTCATCAGTGCATTGCATTATTTCGGCAATTTACGAGTAGTTTGACGGGCTGTAGACTATTTACTGTGACCCACACCAGGGAGAGTGTTTCGTATCAGTGTAAGGAATATACTATGTGAAATACTTTCATAAATAAATAGTTCCAAAATAAATAAAGTACACTTCTTCCTCCCCCCCCCCCCCCCCCCCAGTCCTTTTCCTGGGTGTTAGGTCAGTAGAGGTAGCCCAACTGATCTATTTTCCCACAAAAATTTGAACTGTGTCATTGCGACATTTCCATGTCTATCGCCACTATCTTGGTTCCGCCATCTTGAATAAAATTTCAACAACGCAGGGTGGTTGCATATGAAGGTTGCCGCCATAGTCCCGACTCATTGAATATTACCCTTTTCTTGGATATCCAACATTTTTATCATGGTTTCTCCCCCTTGGGTGCCCCCCCCCCCCCCCCACCAGAGACCTGAACGCCTGAACGTGTGACTAGTCTGGAATCTTTTGCCACGATATTTCTCTGTTAGAGGCGACATGTCCTGTGGATACACATTATGTGTTTTTTAATGCAGTGATTTCCATTGCCTTCTGCACCCTCATGCCGATAATCATCGCTAATTATTTCGTCTTTATGGTACGTTTCCAATTCCAAGGACAAGAGAGTGCTCCATATCTCTGACCAGACCATAGCCCCCATTCACAAGGCTTTAGGCAGAAAGAGTGTGACCTGAGACCCGAGGCGTTTTGGTTAGTCGTCAACGACTCTGCCCCTAGAGTACACGTGTAAAGACCCAGATGAACTACCATGCACAAAAGCATTATACGATATTAACTGCATTCAACCTGATTTTCTTCAAGCTCACGTACAGTAACTTCCTTGCACATTCTAAAATCTCTCTTCAGCTCAGCTTTTTGGCAATATAAGTGCGGTATCTCAAATGAGCATTAGTAAACATGGTTTATATGACAATCAGTCTCCATGTATATCAACACTAGTGCACTGTAAATTCCAGGATAAATTTATTAGACTTTAGTTATTAGTCATTAACGTGTGAAACTCAGACTTATTATAGTAAGTAAGATTTAAAAAGCATTATCTTGTGATTAACGTCAGACTCAACTAACATCACTTAAACCGTTCAGCTGTCGTTACTCGGAGCTATATATTTTTTTGGTGAATAAGGGATTATACGTGCCCATACGTGGTACTAAAGTTTTATCATAATAATTCTATAGTTTCTTGCTCTCTAAAAGATGGTACAGACACCTGTTAACTGAGAATCGTTTGGCGAGTGGTTTTATATGAACCGTTTGATTTACTAACTAGTTAGAAAACCACGACTAACATTGTCAAGCTGTGAGTAGAAACCTAAGCACAACAGCGTATCACTTAATTTTACTGCAAATTTGTGACTCTATGTGCAATTGGAAAGGAACAATTCACAATTATTAGCATGCACAAAATAATATTAGCTATATGAGTTATTCATGAGGACCAAGTTGAGCATGTGTTTGAACTTTAAGGGACAACTTAACTCTTTAGTCCTGGACTTGATTCAGACACAACATGTGCATGCAGTTCTGACTAAGCGTAGTCACCGAGACTCAAACGCAGCACCAACCGTCATTACTGGCAAGCTACAAAAATTTTGTGGGTGGTTTAAATGCAGAAGATGGTACAAACGAAGTGAAAGTAAGAAGTCGAACTCGTAGTTGTTGCACATGACTAGAACGAGAGCAAGGGGGACTGTCCCGGCCTAAAGAGAAAGAGACGTCCCGATCAGTGGAAGAGAAAGGTTTCCAAAACAGAAAGATCAGGGCAGCAGAAATATTATTAAAGCAATGTTATACAATGAAATCATCATTGGCACTAATTGTGTGACATAACGTCAACAAATTCTTTTACGATCTGTGCTTCCTCATACACGTGAAGTAATCCAACCAATTTAATAGGCAATTTCTACAAAACAAACTGGTAACTATCTGGCAACATTCATCGTCCTTACTACCTCTTTTATTTTATACGCGTGTGCAGACTTCTGCCTACTTTTTAAGACCCTTAATGTTGTCTCCTCACCCGCCTACCAGTCACCATTTACTGCTTCTACATAGCTGAGCATGGTACTTTCTTTCAGATACAAACCCAAGGCCTTCCCAAAGACGCCTGATTGTAAACATTCCATCGGAAAACTACGACATAACGAACCTACCACAAAAGACGTAAGAAGAATTCACCAAACATTTTACCAGGAAAGAACCTGAGAGTGTCAGCGCAACTACAAAATTCAACATGTCTCTATAACGTCCCCTAAAAGAATCGACGAGGATGAAAAAACGAAATGAGCCACCACAATTCATTTTCTTTTACCGAAAAAGAGGGGCGAGGAAGCTGAAAAAGTTGCTGTTTGGAAAACGAAATTTTTTCCTACTTTAGAAATTAAGGAAGATAGGGGTCTGAGCCGTGACGGGGTTGCTGGTGTCGACAGTGAATTACAACCTTAAGTCAGCTTTGCTCATTTGCCTTCATAAGTCTCCAAGTAAGTGGGATACCACCTGGCCCTGGTTCAATTTTGCATTTAACAACGCACAGCACGAAGCATCCAAGGCAGTTCCTGCCGTTCACTTGTTTGCGTATCGCATCAATCCTCCTAGGATATCAATGATCTCCAGCCTTCGTCCGTTACTCCTGAAGATCTTACGGAAAAATACGGAATGGGCCAGAAATAACAACAGGTAAGCCCACGGCCGACAGCCACGAGATATAATATGAATAGACGCCCCTTTCAGGGGAAGGTAGGAGATGAGGTTTTCGTGTAGAAACATGCCAGTCAGGTTACAGGTGCTGCCAAGTTCGGGAAGTCTACTTCTCGTTTCATAGGTATATGCTCTATCGCGCTTGTCAGGCATCAGGCCACTAGTAATGTCCTCAGGGTGTAACTTAATAAACTTATGGCCTATTAATTAACCTTCCCCTCCTTTTCTGTAAGCTGGATTGGGATCCATTGGCTTAAGGGGAGGAGGTTGAGCCATAGCGGGGTTACTGATGTCGCCTTTCGAATTCTTGGCGCCGCTAGCCCGGTCTGTCATGTGATGTCCTCGGGCGGGGGGGGGGGGGGGGGGGGCGTGTCGTGTCGTGACAAGTTGGGGAGTGGAACGAAGCGAGGAGGGCGGTGACAGACGTCTACACAGCTACAAAAGGCGAGCACATGCCCAAGCGTCTTCGTACGGAGTGCCGCGAGTGGTTGCTGGGCTTATTTGTGGGCCGATTTGAATCCGTGTCTGACTTCGAGTGCCGTCTTCATGTGTATCCTGGCGATCCAGCTCTGGAACGTGGTCCAATGATGATAGAGTTGAAGGCAGTTTCGCTGTGCTGAATTCTGTGGCGTGACCGCTACGGTCGCAGGTTCGAATCCTGCCTCGGGCATGGATGTGTGTGATGTCTTTAGGTTACTTAGGTTTAAGTAGTTCTAATTTCTAGGGGACTGATGACCACAGAAGGTGTCCCATAGTGCCCAGAGCCATTTGAACCATTTTTTTGAATTCTGGGCCCCCTATGGAACCAGAAAGCTTCAGCTTCGATTCGTGAACTTCAGTTAATTTTTAGATTTTGAGGTATTAACTGTTATTACTGAATGCGTGTCTGTTTTCTATTTGATAATTTTGCTTAACTGAAGCTGTTGTCACGATGGCCTGCCTGTTTTCTGTTTCGGTAATTTTACTTAACTGAGGCTGTTATTATTGAAAGCCTGCCTGTTGGTATTCGCTAACTTTACTCAACTGAAACAGTGATTATAGAAGGCTTGTCTGTTTTCTATTTGGTAATTTTACATTACTGAACACGCTTTTATTGAAAGTTTATCTGTTGGTATAACTGAAGCTACTATTGAAGGCCTGCCTGTTTTCTGTTTGGTAATTTTACTTTACTGAAGCTGTTATTAGTGAAGACCTGCCTTTTCCCTTTTGATTAAATTAGTAATTTAGGTTCACTGAAACTCTTATTAATCATGGCCTGACTGGTTTTATTGTCCTATTATTGAGATCTGATATCTTACTCAGCCTTTGTTGCAATTAACTGAAACTGTGATTGCCAAAGGCCTACCTGTTTCAGAAGTATATATATGAATAAGGTACTTACAGGAAACTACACATTATGTACATGGACCCTAATCTTTCGTCTTACAGCTGTGTATCCATAATTGTAGATTTGAGGGTTACCGGGTAGCCCCACAAAAATCTGGAGTAAGATGCAGTTGCCGCGAAGAAGGGAGGAGGCAACAGAAGAACTAAGTTGTATGATGCGAGAAAATGAGTGTGTGAAAATTCACTATAAGAAGTTCATTCACTTCGAACGTCACTACTATCGAAAAACCAACCCTCAAAGAGTCTATCTAAGTGGTGAACTGAGCATAACGAAGATTTGCACTACCAACTGTGAAGAGAACTCTGTAGAAGTTTTCGGTAGTTTGTAGTTGACACCAACCCCGTTAGTCTGACTTCGAGTTTTCCTGTCTTCCCTTTATTAAACACACCTTGACCAATTCAATGTGGATTAATTCTGCGACTTGAAAGAGACTGAAAAGTCTCCAAAAACCTGTGAGTACGTCTTTAACCACTTATGTTTCATTCTAAAACCAACATCAAGTAAACACTTGTGCACTAATTACATGTTTTTTATGTATGTAAATTCACTTGAGTGTTTTCCCAGCTTGCATCAGTGACTCTCTTGCACTGTGCAAATTCGAAGTGAACATCTTAGTTTATTTATAACGATTATTTTCCATTCATTGCAAGTACCATACAAAATCAACCCACAATGCTCAGGCTAGTCTTAAGTAAGGTTACTAACCCATGAGGAAACCTGAGAATTCGTTGTCAGGCAGCTTTCCTAGATTACCTATTAACGAAAACATTAAGAAGAGGGGGAGGGAGCATTTGTGGTTGTTACAAAAATCTGGAAACCACGGGAATAGTATACAAAACAGGTTGTCATTATTGCCTATAGCGATTTGTCATCTGAAGCGTGTGAAGTAACAGGCGTGTTGTGGCACCCTGGAAATATTTTAAGTTCGGAGTTGGCGTGGCTATGCTGGGGCCTCTCGGTGGGCCACGGCCACGTGGTGACCAACGTTAGCTGGGGTCCAATGGCCGTGTGGCTGGGAATTCCATGCTGACGCTCTGTCGATGAAAGAGACTTGTATGCCGAAAGTGCCAAAGATGGCGGAATTTGTGAAACGATCATGGCAGACATTTCACAGTTCGTATGGAAATTAATAGTAGCCAGATGAATCATGACACCTCAAAAAGAAACATTACGATTATTTGCACAACAATTCTAATGGTGCAATTAGCTTTTCACTTTCATTATTAGCTTAAAGTTTAGAATCTGTCTGTAAATTATACAAGTAACACCCAGCAATAAATTTCCAAAATCTAAACAATTCATCCGATTTCGTCTATTGAAATGTCTTTAAAAAGCTATTAGTGTAAACCTAAATTGGTATAAATTACAGGCATGTAACTGTAATACAACATGAGTTATTGGAGGTCAAAATGGCCGATTACCATCGATCGTGTCGGGCCATAAGTACTCCACAGTTACACGAAAATACGGTAGCAGCATGCTTATAAATACATATTTATTAATATATCTCTTTGTTTATATCCGATATATATATATTATTCATGAAGAAAATGCTCAAATATTTACTGTGTTTTAGAAAGTGCAGAGACATTAGGCTACTGGCCTACTTTTGATTACTATTCCTTTTGATATGTTTATTTTATTTGTTTATGTATTTAATAATGTATGTTAGAGCGTGTTTATGGTCCAGCCGTAAGTATATTTATTTAATTACAAGTTATTTAATTGTAAATCCAGTATTTCGAATGTGTTTCATTGTGTTTGTGTGGGAGCATTGGCTTGAAGACATGGCTCGAGCGCTCTAGCCAATCATAGTGCTCGTGAATGGAGAGACTGTATGGAAGTGGGAAAAGAGTTCTGGGCAGTACGGGAGAGGACATGGCGTGATGGGCGCACGGTCGCGGAAGAAATTTGGAGAGTATGGAACTGTTTGCTCATATTCGTGGGAGCTAGAAATACTTCAGAGTGCTCACTTGTGCACGTGTGAGATTTCCGTGGCTTCTGCAGTGAAGACACAGTATGCGATCAGAAGTGAATATTTCGTGAGCTATGTTGCTGTTCACAGCTAATTACGTGCAGTTGGAATCTATTGTTTCCCTGTTATTCTACTTACATTTTATTTAATTACTGGACCATGAACACCAACAAGTGTTTTGCAGAAAAATACTGCATTCTCAAAAGTACTTCTACTGTCGTACTCATCATTTAAAGTGCTTGAGATAGTATCTGCAGGTTTTATTTCAATGCAATCTTTCATTTGTACAATTCGCTATTCCCGAGTGATAGGAACCTTAGGCAATTCGATTCATGTGTATATTCATACTGTATACTGAAGACTCAGCAGTATTTGGCTTGTAATGCGGCGACTACATATCCCAACCTCTAGACAACGAAACCAGCCAAAACTTTTAATATTTCATCACTGAGTGAGAGGGTCTGTAGTTGTGGGCAACCACACCACATAGTTTCATTTCTATTTTTGAAAGCCCGCAATTATGGTCTCGTCTGATATTTGGGACCAACAACGTGGTTATTGCTTTGCTCTCTGTTATTCAGCGTACTACGTGAAGTGTAAAATCCTTTGCAAAACCAGTAGAGATTTCTGTAAGGTGAACCTCTCACAAAACACAGTGTGTAATCGGTTTTTTCCGCAAATAGATTACTGGAAAAAATAAAATTACGTAGTAATTTTCACAATTAACACATGCTATCGATAGAGGTCCTAATTTATCACGATAAAGGCAATTTGCATGGGGACTCAGAGACTAAAAAGGTGAGTGCAGGGAACAGTAGCGGTTAGGACGTTTAACGGACAGTGGTATCGGAGACGGTTGGTACACGCGGTAACCAGCAGCAGCAATATTTACATCAGGCGATCTTCTCCAGAGGTGGACGCAGATCAACAGCAGTACGATGGCAGCTTCTTGTAGTACTCCAGGTCAGTCTTCTGTGTCGACTTCTACTACAACCGACGGCATCACCATAGCAGAGGGAACCATCTCAGATCAGATGAGTCCCTGCACAGATAGTGAGATAGTGTTTGAAGTTCAAGCACTACTTATAGATCTCGCAGATATAGAACAGTCACCTAGTTTGTGTAATTCTGAAAACGGAAGTGAGCCAGTTAGTCCGAAATCAAAGCGCAAAAGTTTAACTAGTAGGAATTCAGGCAAGGGGAATGACTGTGGGGGAGATATTATGTCTCAGCTAATGCAAATGATCCAGGGATTGGGAAACAGTATCAGTACAAAGGAAAATAATATGAATACAATGGAAAATATTATCAATACAATT
Source organism: Schistocerca serialis cubense (assembly GCF_023864345.2). NCBI lineage: Eukaryota > Metazoa > Arthropoda > Insecta > Orthoptera > Acrididae > Schistocerca > Schistocerca serialis. The sequence continues at coordinate 277,882,183 of NC_064642.1, read as the reverse complement.
AAAACAGTTACGGATACAGTTCGGACTGATATTGGTACAATGCGAACTGAAATACGTTCCGCTATGAAAGAGGAAGTTGAAAAAATGTTGTGTAACTTTGAAAAAGCGAATGGTGTAAGTTATGAATGTGTAACGCATGGGTGTGTGAATGGTGATAAATGGAAAGATTCAGTGGCTCAAAAGAAGTTAAAGAGGAGACAAATTTGTGAAAGCAAATTGTGTGGAGAGTTCTGAAGAGGTATGAGGAAATAGTAGCAACTGCAGTAAGGAAGGTGTTGTATTAGCAAGTATTTGTGAGTCAGCGGAAAGCGTTGATGTTAGTGGAGGCTTTGGTCTCACCAGCTGTAGGTGAGGGAGATTGTGTTTCGGAGGAAAGCGTGGATATTACTAAGGGAGGCTTAGCGTTGGTCTCGCCAGCAGTTGAAGTTAAAAACGTGTCGGCTGAGGTGGATGATTTCTGTTTAAAGGAACAGCGTAATGGTAATTTATGTAAAGATGTAAAAGCTACTGGTATTGATACTTCGGAGGAAGAAATTTACGAGTTTCTGGTCACAAATGAATGCGAAACGAAAGTTATTGACGAATGTGTGGATCTAAACCTTTTGTCAGGGTATGAATGTGAGAATGTATGTACAGTAAGATCTGGCGTTAATGTGGATGAAAGGGTGTAGAAATGAGAGTGTGTGCTGATTTTTGTTCGATCACAGCAAAATTGTACGACAAGTTAGCAGCAATTTGCGTAATGTAGCGGTGGAGGATTGTGTACGATTCACCTAAAGTTAGTTTGTCGACGGAGGAAAGTAAGGTTTCTGACGTGAATTTGTGTAGTGATCTAAATGTTGTATCTGCAGATAAGGTTTCTGAGATGAATATTTATGGTGATGATGGCTGAGGCATCGATGTATTATTTCAGGAATATAAAGTGTTTAACAGTGAATTGATGTGTAATTTTGTTGAAGCTGCAAGTGTCGATATTTAGGAGGGGAAAATCAGTATAGATGTGCATGCTTTGGGTAGTGAATCGGCGAAATGTGAGGAGGAACTAACAGATAATTTAGAGAGGGCTGAAGTAAATAGTGTGGATGGGGATGATTTGTGTAATGAAGTTCGTACAAATTGGTATATGAAGGAGGAGTGTGATTCCAGAGAGAATGATCGACGTTGGTACGGTAGAACGTTATGGTCATTGCTGTCATATGTGTGCAAACGAGAGAAGCTTGAAATTGCAAGGAGTATGTAGAGAAAGGGTAGAAGTGAAAAGCTGTTCTAATCTGTAATTAGTGGTACTAATTTTGGAGAGATAGTTTATATGTTTATTTGGGGATTCTTTAATAATTTTTTACTTTATTGTGGCACTATATGTGTGCAAAAGGGGAAGTTTAGGCACTGAGTGTGCGTGGAGGTCAGTGACCTCATGGATTAAAGTAATATATGTATTGACTTATGCTTTGTATAAGAGCATGGCAGAGTATTTAATGGTCAATTTGAAGAGGATTAAAATTGTAATTGTATGTGCACGCAATTTTTGGTGCATGGAGGTAGGAAGGATTGATTAAAGTCGCTTAAATAGAACTTATAGTAATTAGGGCCTAATACGATTCACTCGTTTGCGTTGTGACTTTGATCATAAGGTATCGTTTTCCGGTGGACGGAATCTTTAGCGAGGATCCTCGTTGGTTTTAGGAAATGGTTTGTTGAGGTTTCTACTTCCGGTTTTCGTTGTAGACAGATTTATCACGATAAACAGTGGAACGCGGAATTCAGAGGCAGCCACGATTTCCGCAAGGCAATACTTTATGCGAAAATCCGAGTGTGCATGTGTAGTGCGACGGAAAAATTTAGTGCAAGAAAGCGCCTCAGCGCTGAGTGAGTGGCACAAAAAGTGCTTACAAAATCGCAAGTAAGTGAAAGTGCATTTAAAAATTTTATTTCTTGTCAAAAAAATTGTCCATGCGTAACTGAGAGGCAGACAGGCATTTATTTAAAATGCCGTTTCGTTCATAATTCGTGTTAGTTTAGGATTATTTCAAAATTCATGCAGCTTCCACACCACTACGAAAATATTGTAAACACTATTAGCCTGGCGTTTGAATCATTTAGTTCTGTTCCTTGAAATTTGTTTTATATCTACTTGTACGAACTGAACAGTACTACTTCTGAACATTCTGGTAAGCCAGAATATTAATAAGTGGAGGTTGTGAGGTAATGGGTGAGTTGTGGCGCCCTGGAAATATTCTAAGTACAGAGTTGTTGTGGGCACACTGGTGCCTCCACACGGGCCATGGCCGCGTGGTGCCGAACGTTTGCTGGGGTCCAATGGCCACGTGGCTAGGAATTCCATGGTGACTCTGTGTCGATGAAAGAGAGTATGCCGAGAGTGCTAAAGATGGTGGACTTTGTGAAACCACCATGGCAGACATTTCACAGTTCGTATAGAAAATGACAGTAGCCAGACGAATCTTGATACCTCAAAAAGAAACATGTATATTACCATTATTTGCACAAAAATTCTGATGGTGTAATCAGTTTTTCACTATCTTTATTAGTTTAAAGTTTAGTTGAAAGGGTACAGTACCGCCCGACATTGAAAATAGGTACAACATTCTTCGTTATTCTTCTCAGAACAACATATTTTTTGTAATAATAACTCAATTTCACTTAATACACCGAAGCCGGATACCAGTGTAGGAAAGAATGACAATTTATTTATTTAATTGATCACATGTGCACTCCCACAAAGTAAATCCCTACATCCAATTTGGTGAGATCTGCGAAATGAATGAATGTATGGTCGTCTGCTAACCACAGATAGTGAATGTGCAATATATGATCATCTTTGAGACGGTCCTTTGGTCACCTTTGGTGGAACCAAAGTGATACAATTTACCTGTGCTTTGAGCGCCTGAAATGTGGCTGACCAATACGGTAGCATGGTGCTCCCCCACCTTGGCGGCGGTGCGAGATCGGCCATGTTTCAGCACTATGCCGCTGGATCTAGTGTTGCTAAGACCTGTCTTAGGTGTGCTCCGTAAAGACAAAAGAATGGAGACATGGTATGCATGTTAAATACTTAAGAGTAGTTGGGAATAATAATTTCTCTATTTCAGGAAATTTTGTGGGGAGAATTAAATGTCAGGCATGTAATATTAAGGAGATCATAGTAATCTTCGGAAGTGACCAACGGTCACAATGAAACCACGTGTAGCAATAAGTTGAAATACTTCCGAGTGCTTAAGTTATGCTGAATTACTGGCGTGTGTACCGTAAGTTGGAAATATTTAAGAAATGGCGTCTGCAGGACTTGAAATTAGAGACGAGTACTTCCACGTGGTGAGTACTGTGTGAGTCTCAATCTGGGTATGAGACAAAGGATAAAGGGAAGTACTTGTCCATGGTACCAGTTGAGGACTCGCGTGTGTGACGAATATGTTCTTAATTTTACTTTGCGTGTTATGTTTCCGTGTGACGCTTGATTCAAAGTATAATACTCTGAGAGTGAAACATGGTGAGCCAGCCGCGTATCCAGCAACACCACTTGACTTGCATTGCACAGGAAGACGTGCATATATCCACCAGAGTTCATAGTAGGAAAGAAAAGTTACGAAGTGGGGCAGTGTCGTGTGAAACTGGGATAAATACTAATTGAAGTGGGAAAGCTGAAAGTGATGTGATTATAACGTTGTGACTATTCTTTGTATTGTATGTAGCCAGTGTGATGTATTTCATGAAATTTAAGTATGTGTGGTTGGCATGGGAGAGTAACAAGATAGTTTCAGAGGCAGTGGGTTATGCATCTTCCTTTTTGTACACTCGGTCTGGAGGAAATTTTCGTGAAGATGGGTGTGAGAGTAGAAGTGAGAGATATAGCAAAAAGATCCACCATCATCTCCAGAAAGTGCACTGTAGCGTTAAATAATTACGAGACCATGAGATAGAGAATCACCAATGTAAAGCCATGCCCACTGGGCGGAGTTTCTGATGTGTTATTGTTGTAGGTTATAGAATTTGTGTGTTTAGGTTATAGAATTTATCGGAATAAATAAGATAGTGAAAAGAAAAAGATTGATGACCTTTTCCTTCGAATGGTATGTTGTCATGATACCCAGAATTTATAATGTGTGCGTAATTCATATTCAGTACGATGGCCACGTGTTGATCAAAGCCGTTAAATAAGAAAGAAAATGTGGTATTTCCAGTGTGTAGTAAACAGTCAGAGTTGTGTAAATTACTAATAGTCAGACGTGCGTTTCCGTTTCCGTTGCGTAATATTCAAACAGGAGAATAACTTGTAACTTAATTGTGAGTACTAGAGTTCATGTTCCTCGATAAATAAGAATGAGTCCACTCGCTTGGCAGACCACTCATTTTGCAGGCCTGACTGCTTGATGCCACAGTATGAGCAAGGCATGTGGGTGCCTTTCATAGTATCTGACTGTAAATTATACAAGTAACACCCAGCAATAAATTTCCAAAATCTAAACGGATCATCCGATTTTCGTTGATCGATGTGTCTTTAGAAAGTTATTAGTGTAAACCTAAATTGGTGTAAATTACAGCCAATGTCTTTAGAAAGTTATTAGTGTAAACCTAAATTGGTGTAAATAACAGGCATGTAACCTGGAGGTCAAAGTGACCGATTACTATCGATCAGGCCATATGTTCTGGGCAGTATGAAAGAGGACACAAGGGAGTCCGGGAAAGCACGTCGTGATGGATGCAGGGTGGCGAAAGAGACTTGGAGAGTATGGTGCGGTTTGCGCATGGTCGTGGGAGATAGGAATACTTCAGAGTGCCGACTCGTGCACTTGTGAGATTTCCGTGGCTACCAGGAAAATCATAAAATCTAAATAGGTTACAAAATTATCAATTTAAAAGTAAGTACACTATTCATACGTAATGCTGAAGGAGAAAGTGTAAATATTACGCGTTGTTTCAAGGCAAACGCTACTACAGTAGTGTGCAAATTAATTGGGTCTGTATCATATTTTACAAGGAATTGGCCGGCCGGCGTAGCCAAGCGGTTAAAGGCGCTACAGTCTGGAACCGCTTGACCGCTACGGTCGCAGGTTCGAATCCTGCCTCGGGCATGGATGTGTGTGATGTCCTTAGGTTAGTTAGGTTTAAGTAGTTCTAAGTTCTAGGGGACTGATGACCTTAGAAGTTAAGTCCCATAGTGCTCAGAGCCATTTGAACCATTTGAACAAGGAATTGAAATTGGTTAGGTACACTCCAATTCACCCATCAAATTATTGGACTCTTGGAGCCTTGTCTATTTACAGCAATTATAGGTTTCCTCCAATTCAGCTGAGTTCTTGTAAGTGTAGCAACATACTGTGTTATTTGGATTGGTGTTAAATTGTCATTTTACCTAATAATTGGGCAAAAATAGTTTCTCTTCGTGGAAATACGTCTATAAGACACTCTTCGTCCATTACTGGTGTGGGAAAGTCTATTGTTTGAAAAACGTTTAGGATATGTGGTGATAATACATCGTTGTCTGCAAAGGGAAAAGGCGATGTGAACGAAACTGAGAACACTCTACTTGAAAACAGTAGAATTCATCCTCGTAAGACATGTACGGAGATTAGTGTTGAAACTGACTCTTTGACGGTACGGCGTAGGATTCATCATTATAATCAGAAGGCACGAAAGTGAATAAAGAGGGAGTTTTTAACATTTACCTTGAAGAAAATGAAAATTGGAATGGGCCAAAATATATAAATCTTGAATCTGCAGAGACTGCAAAATTATAAGTTTCACTAATTTGTCACATCTTATAGTTCTAGGTTAGAGAGAAAGCCTTGTCCCTCGAAGCATCCGTGAGTCAGTGAGAGATGAGCACCTTAAACGGATTGCCAAATACGCTCCCTAAAGGACGTTTTGCGGTTTCTTCACTGCAAGTGGCTCTGGGGCACTACGTAGTTCTAGTTTATGGCCTGATGATTCAAGTAATGCCGGAAATCCTTCGGCAGAGGATAGTCCCATTCCTTTGCAGACCTGGGAGTTACATTTCAACATGATCTGCCTCCTTGTCACGCTCGTGCGTTTCATGCACAGTAATATTATTTCCAAAAGGTCCGAAGACGACAGCTATACTTTGTGGAAACAGGTAGTTCAACAAGCGATTTTGGCTGCAAAAATGTATATTTATCACTTCTAAAACAGTCAGGACGTTAATGGAAGAAAAAATTGATGGGATTCAGTGGCCTGGTACTACACCAGACTTAAATCCCAGCTAGAACTGCGAAGTTTTGTGAAAAGGCGTATTGGTAGGATAGAATTTTCAGCAAAAGAATGCTTCTTACCATACGTGGTAAAAATGTGGCTTCATGACCACGAATTACGAAAAATTTGCTCTGACCTTGTCGAATTTATGACACAACGTGTTCAGAAGCTCATTAAACCACAAGAAAGACACATCAGTTATTAATGTTCAGTGAGCTACAAACTGTATACTGCATATATTAATAAAAGTGTACTTTGGTTGTCTTATCAGAGCTAATTTGCACAGTACTGTATTATGTACAATCTGCAAGTTAGATGTCAATATATTTGTTTCCTTATTTATATACCCCACTAAATAATTTCTTGACAGCTTCTGTTAGCGTCTCGTTTGTCTTCTGTTACTTGTTTTAGACACGTTTCTGATGTTGATATTGTCTTTCCGTTTGTGAGGACGGTATGAAATATAGAACTGAGAACACGAGAAACATTCCTTCCGTTTCCGCAGAAAAGAATACGCAGTCACGTTTTTGACCTCCGACGCCTTTTTAAAGAATGTTCCTCTTGTGCCTTATGCAAAATCGTTCCTGCCAAATAAAATGTGTCGTATTGGACCAAATAAATTCAATAAATGCCCCAGTAACGTCCTTTATGTTCAAGAACAAACGCAGTGTGTTTGTGCCGAACTGATAAAAATGGCGAACAGACTACAGGAAAAGTAATAAACATGATTTGTACGAGGGAGGCGGTAAGCCTTTAAAAGCCGTAGCGTTCTGCGAAGTTGTTTGCGACTGGCGACTAGTGGTCATTATTTTCAGCTACAAGGTGGCATCCGTGATGTACAGCAAAATGGCAGGCAGCTGCCGCAGTGCGTTCCATGACCCGCGGGACATGTATTCCTACTACTGCGAAGAATGCCCAAACTCTTTCAGATATACTTGTAGTACCCCATTTGTGTTAATATACCGGGTGGTTATAATTAAACTTTCCTTTTAAACACGTTATAACATGGAAACTAATTACCATACGAGGACCAGTCTTGGAAACATTAATGTGAAGTACTTAGGGATGAGTGATAGTGCAGAATCCATTCAATCGAAAGACTTTGAATGTGCGACTACAGTAAATCATACCATTAAAAACCGGTACCAATACTACTACAAAAAGGGCTCAATATGAAGCCCATCAACGTCCAGAAGAGTCGAATTGCAGGATAGCATTCTGAACAGCAGAATTATCCATATCCGTAAGTATGCTGGCTACCTCTCTTGGTACGTTGCTCTTCAGAACAGCACATGTGTGAATGTTCCCCTGGTAAATTCTGTCCTTGGGGTAGCCCCACAACCAGAAATCACAGGGAGTGAGATCAGGTGATCTGCCGGCCAAGCATTTAGAAACGATCGGATGATAATTCTACCGTTTCCTGTTGCGTTTCGGAGAAACATGTGAACTTCACGAGAATGAAAGCCGTTGTGTTAAATGCGTCACTCCGGAGTTACGCTAGCCAGTCACTCTGCCCGTCTTTGTTCCTTGAGGGGTAACCTGTTCAAAATAGGGTGGGACAATGTTGAACGTAGCCGGGAAGCCCCACCATACGGTCACACGTTCACTGGACATAGAAACTTCACGCACGGTGACTGGAGGTGAAGATCCCACACTCGGCAATTCTGTGAGTTCACCTTACCCGCCAGAGAAAAATGAGCTTCGTATGAGCTTCGTCTATCTACAGGATGGTCCAGTGCCAGCCCTCGTCAACTTTAGTCCTTGCGAGGAAGTGGAGAGCGAAGTCAACATGTCGTTGTGCGTCCTGTGGTGCAAGCTGCTGTAGATATGATCTTCAACGGATACCATTTGAGAATGGCACCTTCCGCACAGTGACCACGGGATGTTCAACTGTTTTGACACAGCACGCGTTCTTCCTGACAATCAAGAATTACGCGCATCCTTATCTGTCACAGTAACACCGATTTCATCAACCACCTGTGGTGCAACTGGTTCTCGGCCACTTCCCGGAGCGACGCTCTGTTCTCCAGTTGGTTCTAACTTCTTCATCAAGCTCTGCACAGCATGTGGAGAAAGAGGACCCGTCCTAATCCTTCCGGCCGGCGATATTCTCGAAGTGCTGCTGCAGTATAATTTTTGTTCTGATAATAGAGCTCCACCAGTAACACCATGCTCCTATTGTCCAAGCACATGGTGACATGCCAACAAGTGTACTGCGACTGGTCAGTTGTGTGAGACTGAATCACGATGGCTGATCACGGCACCTGCTGGCCATAGTTGGAACTGGGCGGTTCCGCTATGACGCATGGAAATCAAGCACCTCATACCCTGGACATTACTGCTAGCATGTTTGGTACTCGTACGGTAATTAGTTTCCATGGTATAATGTATTAAATAAGAAAAGTTTAATTATAACCGCCCGCTATGTACTGCAACATTAGCCACAAGTAAAAGCCTATAATATCTCAGTGAGAAGCCACCAGAAGGAGCTATTATCACTTTGGGCTATCTTGACATTGTCACCATTGTGGCTCAGCATTTGGGAAATTTTCTTCTTCAAACATTTCAGTTGTACCATTGTTCAACACGCATACTAAGAATCCAGGCTTTTATTGTTTACCAGCTTTTATTTAATGTTATGCTATAAACATAGTAGCAGTATCAACATGAACATGTACACACAAGTTGACAGATGTAATTACCACTATGCAAACTCTAGGGATTAATCGATGAGGGGATACGGAACAAAAAAAGTCTAATGAAATTATGTCCGGCAATGCATCCTTTCCCTGCTAGAGACCATTTATTCGACCATACTCTGTCACAGGGACTAATGTCCATTATGCACTGCACCATGCAGGCACAGTTACAGTATGCATGGTTTCCTCCTAGAGGATGACACTGTTCCTCTTATATCACGCCCTAGCGCCCACTCCTGTCACAGTAACTCGTAATGTTGCGTCCGATTCACTTCTCCGCTGACTCCCCTTGTAGTGGATGTGATACAGATTTGTACACAATGGTTCCGTATTCGAATCGAGAGCTCGCCGATTTGGTGTTTACTCACAGAAAGGCAAATGGCAATAGACAGCAGCAGCACAGTTGTCTCAGGAGACCTATGCCCGCTGACAACAACAACGGCATTCAATGTTTGAACAGTGCTTCGGCATTTGTCTGAGACAGGGTCCTTTCAGGACGCAGGGAATCATAAAGGACGTTCCCTATATGTTCGGACACCAGATTTGGAGGAAAATTTGATTAACACTGTGGAAGGCTACTACTATGTCAGTACCAGGCAGTTGGCCCGCCAGTACAGGATAAGCAAGACGATCGTGTGCAACGTTCTCCATGACATTGTCTTATCACTTACACCGTGTGCAGCGCTTTCTAGTGACAGGCTTTCCACATCGGGAGCAGTTTCGTCATTCGTCCCTTCACCAAGCAACCACAAGACCCGAATTTCTGTCATCTGCTCTATTCACAGATAAGCCCACTTTTACACGGAATGGTACCTTCAACTTTCACAGTAGTCATCTGCGGGATACTATGCAGAATCCCCATGGTATGGTGACCGCAAGTCATCGGCATCGGTGCAGCCGAATAGTGTGGGCCGAGGTAACTGACGATAGTATTTCGGGACCAGTCTTCCTTCCACATTGCTTAACAGGCCAGAATTTTCGGCGTTTCTTGCGGGTGACTTTTCCTTCCCTGCTGAAAGAAGTGCCATTGATGATCTGAAGGGTTCTGTGGCCTGCTACATGATGGCCCTGCAGCCGATTTCGTCGTTAATGTCGGGACGCATCTCAATAGTGTCTTCCTTGGTCGATGGATCGGACGAAGGGGTCCAGTTGCGCGGCCTGCTCGTTCACCGAATCTCAACCAGTGCGATATCTTGTCATGGGGTCATCTCAAAAGTATAGTGTATGCATAACCCGTTCCAGATATGGAGACACTGGAGCAGCGAATTCATGTTGCCTTTGACACTATTCGGATGCAGCATGGCCGATGTTAATGTGTAAGACAGTCTTGCCGACTCAGCACAACCAGGAACACCTCCGAAGATGTCCAACGTAACTTTGGACGCAACGTCAGGGATAGTAGAGTTCCATGGACCATGGCCATAGAACCCGGAATAATTCTCGGCAACGGTCCAACATTTGTAAGCCATTTGTTTCCTTGCGCTTTTATGTTCTACAATTATTTTATGTGATCCTTACACTTTAGGCAGCTGCTCAGAGACGATTCTAGTTTACTCGCTCAGAAGATGTGGCCAGCAGTGTAACAGAACAGTAATGGATCACTTGGTTTATTCATGAGCAATACATTACATACATATACGTGAACTACTAGCGCTATCAGCAATCGGCGATCGTCTGTAGGTCTATCTGCGGACGGCTATTGACTTCCTGTAAACAAAAGTATCGTCTGGACACAGATTCTCAGTGCATCTGACGTTAGCTACTAGACCACTGACACTTTCACAGGTAGTACCTTGCAATATTACCATGGACTGTCTTGAGAATTACTTTTGTATTTACTATTTCGTTCCTTTAAGAACTTCGAGTTGAGTTCTGTATGCTAATATCAGAGACGTGAATTATGCGAAATACATGTATTTGAAATGCAGACAAAATGTTTAGAATACATGTTTTTGTTCTACATTTGTAATACTTTTTGTCAAGAAGCAATTTTTTATTTTATTTGAAATACTTGGAATATTTATTTTTGTACTTCTAAAATGTAAAGTGCTTCTCTTAACATTTTGTATTTCAAATTTCATAGTTTTGTTTCATTTAATCATTCATTTGTTTACACAAAAGTTGTCCCACGACGGATACAGATGAGGCAATAAGCGCCAAAGTTATACCTGTCAAGCAAATATCACCATGCCCCTAAATGTTAGAAAAGGCTCTAAGACTTGAGTACACTTTGTATGGTCACCATTATTGTTTTTTGAAGGTAAAAGGTACCGAAACCATCTGGCAACGACAAAGGAACTGAATATAGAAGGAAGCGAGTGTGTGAACAAGGTCAGACATAAAAAAATTCATACAAAATGTGTATGATGTAGGCATGTCGAAATAACAAGCGCTTTGAAACCTGTGTTCAAGGTCTCCCACAGCTTGTGAAACCAATTTAGAAACAACTGTAAAATCCTCTACTAACCCATATTCAACAGGATGGAATTCATATATAATTCTATTCAAGATCCATCCACTGTCACTCTAAATATAACTTTAAGAAAACTCTGATTATCAGCGTATGAAGAAATTTAAATGACGGCATCAGAAGTTTAGAAGAGGATAAAGATGTGTACAGATGTTTTGAGACTTTCTACAAGTTAGGGAAACTAAAAGCAAAGGATATCACATTAGTATCCATATCTTATCATTTTCCAAACAGAAATGGGTACGTGAGGCTAACAGGGAATACGTTAAAGAACTGTTTACTTTAAAAGTGTGGAAGATGAAATAAAACGAAGAAGATGGGTAGAACTTGCAAGATTCTGTTTAAAAATATTGACTCTTATTATATGGTGTGAGGACTCCGAGTTTTCTGTAGCCAGTGATAGTGGCAATACTATGGTAATCTGAAAGCACTACAGTGTTTAAAAGATAATTCAGATTGTTAAACTGATACCCCACAGTAAAATTTTTCTTCTTCGATATAATAATGGTTTACCAAGTTCTGATCTTAAATAAAGTGGGATAGTTTCATGAGCATTTGCACGAATAAATTTGTAAAAAATTTACAAATATTTTTCCAAATTATGGCTGACTTCCTTTGTTTGTCATTTTTGTGTCTTTTCTTTGTTGCAGGGATTAATTACACTGGATGAGTCTGTTCATCGCATTTTCATTTCTGACCATTTCTACAGCTGTGATCTGGACTGACCTGTTGGTCATTGTAGGCTTTCGCAGAAATTTTAGCTTCAATTTCGTCATTTCGAAATAATTTTTTTTAATTACTTTATCCTGAGCGAGTGAGGACTGTGTGTCCTGCTCTTCATATACCAATGCTGGTAAAATTTTGTTGTACGCTCTTCGTTTTCTAATCAGGAGACAAGCTACAAGAAAGTAATAAACTTACAAAATTTTAATAATAGACATATGTTAAGTTGAGTCACTTTATTTATCTATAAATTTCGATGGTAAGCGATCAAACTCAGGTACGATAAAGGCCATATGCAGGAGAAATAATGAAATCTTGTTGTTGTTGTTGTTGTTGTTGTTGTTGTCGTCGTTGCTGTTCAAGACCATTATGACGCAGCTACACTAACAAACTGACAGACTCTTGAAGCCTCATAATGTGTCCTATCGACATGTCCATGGTTTCAATGAAGCTGTGACAAATTTCGTTTCCAACTGAAACCAGAACGACCTCATTAGTTCCGCAATCCAAGCAAGCTTTTTTCTATGACGACTTCAGCACACTTAGAAATACATTTGACCTCAGTCATTGCGTGACATAATGTGATTATGAAAGTCATACGTATGTGTTTTGGAACCGTTTGCTCGCTGTGTTTTTTAGAGTTTTCTGTGCGTTGAAGTCGCTTAGTAAATTTCGTGCTATAGTTTTCAGCTGACGTTTCTTATTGTTTCTAGTGAAATATTTCAGTAAATTTTTCATTCAGTGTTTTAACTTCGTTGAGTGTTCCAGTGGTCGCTTGAATTTTTGGTTTTAGCTAGTAATTTTGTGAATTTTCGTTGTTATTGGTCTTAGTTGTGGTGTAGTAGTATTAATACAAGTAGTTTCTTTCTTAATAGACAGAGAATTCCGACACCGCTATTGTTAGTTCTATAAATAGTTCTACTGGGGCTACTGAACTTAGGTAACGTACACTTCTTTTTTTCTTTTTGGGAACAGTAAAATTTTACCAATAATGAGATGTGTAGGCTCTGTCGTAGGTATGTGAGTAGTGGATTACAGCGTGGGACTTGTTCAAAGTATTTTCATTAGAGGAATGCAGTGTGGAAGCCAGTGGGTATTCTATCGACATCATCTCCTGGGAATGCAGAATCTGTAGTAGAAATAAGTTCTTAGAGGAGCAGGAGCATAAGTTCTGTGGCCTACAGGTGCAGTTACGATGCGTAGAGGAGGAACTAGATAGGTTGAGGAGGGTGAAGGGTGATGAGGAATGGGATCAGGCAGTTGCCAAGAAGGCAGCTAGGAGGAGGAGGTGAAGGTATTCAGAGAGTTATACTTTGCGTATATGCAATAGACCTGACCAACAGCCAGAGTTGAGTGGAGAGGAGCCTCTTGTAGCTGTAGATGTATGAACATGCAACAGTTCTCAGTAGTTAGGAGGCGTATGTCAGTTGCGAAGACTGCGAGAAAGAAGATGGTTCTGCTGTTTTGGTAGTTCGCATGGTAGGGTTTGGGCCAGTAGTTGCAGGAAGTGTTGGGGATTCAGTACCAGCTCACCAGCATTGTGAAGCCTAGTGTAGGGTTGGCTAGGGTGACTGACAACACAGGAATTTTACGAAGGAAGATCAGGTAGAGATAGTAGGTGGTGCAGGGAACAGTCTTGATATGGGCGAAGAATATGATGTTGGTGGTCACCTGGTAATGATAGCAACTCAGACTGGTGCTAATGTTCATTTCATGTAACTGTTTTAGCGTCATGATCGGCCTCATCTTAATGCGGCTGTTAGGGGCTGGGGAGGGCGCTGATGGCAGGGGACATGGGTTACATTTCAGTGGTGCCAGTTGGATCTATCAGTAGATCAGGTTTCACTAGGCATGGCCTGCACTTCAATAGGTAACAGAAGGGGAGGCTGACAATGCTTGTAGGTGCCAGTGTAGTGGATGGTGGTGGGATCACTCATGGAAAAAATCCTGTACTAGTTGGAGTTAGAGTTTCAACTTTTTAGACTGAAGTCAGTTGATAGGTATATCTGCTCAAAGGAAGTCCAATAACTACTGGCTCACATTCAGATGACTTCATGTTACCCAGTAGAGAAGGAATTAGCATATATCATCAAAATATAAGAGGTATTAGAGATAAAGTTAGTGAACTGCTTATAGATGTTGACTCCAAAGTTATTGGTATGAGGGAGGACCACTTAAATAAATTGACAATTCAGAGGTTTCTTTTACCAGGATACAGATTAGCTGACCGTTTTTGGAGTTCCCAGTGGGGTGGGGGAGTGGCTATGTACGTAAAAAACAGTATTCCACTTGAGTCCATAGATGTATCACAGCACTGCACTGAACAGATATTTGAATGTTGTGCAAGGGCAGTTGAATTTAGTTTGTTTATAGGTCTCCTAAACCCGGCTACAGAGAATTTCTGCTGAAGCTAGAGAGGGTTCTTGATTCACTTTGTAGCAAGTATCAGGAATTAACTACATGTGGTGGCTTCAGTATAAATTTGGTATTTGATGGTGCAATAAAAATAATGTTGGTAGATCTCCTAAATTCACATGATATGATGCAGACTGTGTTTTTTTCACCTAGGGTGCAGGGGAACAGTAGCATAGCCATAAACAATATTTTTATCCATTTTTCATTACTGGACAGGCATTCTGTTAAAAAAAATGGTGAATGGCCATTCAGACCATAATGCACAAAAATTAACACTAAGAGGCTTTTGTATTCAAACAAACGTCACATATAATAACAAACTACGTGAGAAAGTTAATCTAACAGAAGTAGAGAGTTTTGTAAACCTTGTCATGGAACAAGAGTCGCAGGATATTTATAGTGCCAGTAATACATATGATAAATTTAATGCTTTCCTTAACACATTTCTCATGATCTTTGAGAGTTGCTTTCCATTAGAACGTTCTAAACACGTACCAGCAGTAATAGGCAGCCCTGGTGGCTGACTAGTGGAATAAGGATATCATGTAGGACACAGTGGGAATTATATCAAAATGTTAGAAGTAGTCACAATCAAGCTACTATAGAGCATTACAAGCAGTATTGGAAGGTGTTTAAAATGTTATTAGGAATGCAAAGAGTACAATGTATGCTTATAGGAAAGCTAATTCACAGAATGCAACTAAAACCATATGGTCAGTTGTGAAGGAGGTGTCTGGACTGCAGGACAGGGTCGACTACATGAAGTCATTTCGTAGTAAAAATAATTCTATTACTGATGAATCAGATATATGTACAGTATTTAACAATCATTTTCTGAGCATTGCTGGTGAATTAAATAAAATTTATTTTCTACAGGGAATCATACAACTTTTTCGGCAAATGCCTTTCCGAGACTGATGTCTGAAATACTCCTCTGTGATACAGACAAGGAGGAGTCTGAGTCAATAATTAAATCACTGAAGACTAAGGACTCTCATAGTTTTCACGGAGTTCCTAGCAGAATACTAAGGTACTGTGCTGCTCATGTTAGCTCTGTATTTAGGCATATTTGTAATTTTTCCTTTAGAAATGGTCAGTTTCCTGAACGATTAAAGTACTCAATAGTAAACCTTCTTTATAAAGAGGTAGAAAGGGTTAACGTAGACGATTTTAGACCTATTTGTGTGCCATCGGTGTTTGATGAAGTTACTGAAAAGAGTGTGTATGTAAAGATAATTGTTCATTTTCTATCAAATGATTTGGTATCAAATGCACATTTCGGCTATAAAAGTCGTTTAACAACTGAAAATGCTATATTTCCTTTTTTTTCTGTGAGGTACTGGATGGGTAAAACAAAAGGTTTCGAACACTAGGCATATTTTCTAATTTATCTAAAGCATTTGATTTTGTTGATCACAAAATCTTGCTCCAGAAGCTGGACCATTATGGAATACGGTGTGTAGCTCGCAATTGGTTCACCTCCTACTTTAGCAGCAGACAGCAAAAGTCATTATTCACAATGTTGAGAATGGCTGTGATGTGGATAGGGTGCAGTCAAGATGGAAGTGCTCCAGGGATCGGTGTTGGGGCAACTCCAGTTCCTTATTTATACAAGTGATATGCCCTCTAGTTTATGAGTGACTCTAAAATATATCTTTTTGCTGATGACATTAGCTGGCTACTAAAGGATGTTGTGTGCAACACTGGCTCGGTTTCAAATAGTGCAGTTCATGACTTTATTTCATGGGTTGTAGTAAAGAAACTAACGCTAAATCACAGTAAGATTCAGTTTTTACAGTTTCTAACACAATTTAACCAACCCTGACATTTTAATTGCACAGAATGAGCATATGATTAGCGAAACGGAACGGTTCACGTTTCTAGGTGTTCAGATAGATAATAAACTGTCGTAGAAAGCCCATGTTCAGGATCTTGTTCAAAGACTTAATGCTGCCATTTTTACTATTCGAACGGGGAAGTGAGTTGACACGAATATTAGTCTACTTGGCTTATTTTCAGTCGCTTATCTCGTATGGTATTATATTTTGGGGTAACTCTTCCCATTCTAAAATGATATTTTTGACTCAGAAACGAGCGGTTACGGCAATAAGTGCTGCAAGTTCAAGAACCTTTCGTCGACCCCTGTTCACAAGTCTGCATACTTTGACATTGGCCTCTCAATATATAAATTCCTTACTGTCATTTCTTGTTAACAATAATAATAATAAGAATAAAATGCTTTCCCTATAGTAATACTCTCCAGAAATCAAACCTGCATTTTGATCGGACTTCCTTAACGCTCGTGAAGAAAGGCGTGCGGTATATTGCTGCATCCATTTTCAATAAGCTACCACTAGAATTAAAAACATTAGCAGTAATTCATTTGCTTTCAAATCGAAACTGGGTCACTCCTTCTATTTTGTCGAGGAGTTGTTTGAAAAATGAAGCTCATTCTTGTCATATTGTTGTCTGCGTTTACTAAAACTTATGGATTGGCTTTTTTCGGGTTCATAAACATTTTACTTTTATCTGTTATTACTTTTATGATGTAATTTAATGTACTGACACGTTCCATGGCCTTGGGGACTTGCTCCTCAATTTGGTCCTACGGACTTGACAAGTAAATAAAATAATATTAATATGTACACATGACATGATCAACGACCATGAACGTATGCGTTATCAAAATGGTGGGTGTCGGGAAATTTTAAAACTCAGGGTGCCGGATGTCTGGAACTAAACCTTCATCTCGAATTTTTTAATTTCACGCCAATTTGTAAATATCCTACCAATACCACATTGCACTTTTGTTTGTTAATTTCCTGCCATCTGCCATCTTGAGTGTGATAGCCACGTGTATGACCTTCATGATCGTGTGACATTCAAGTCATGATTTTTGTCAACTGTAGGTCTAACTGGGCTGCCTTCCTAATACATGTACCACTCATCCACTAAATCTACATCATTATGGCATGGCATTACATTTCAAAGCGTCTGTTTGCCTCTTCTCTGTACCACTTTTCGTCTATGTGGCACTTTCCTACAAATGTAAGTTCTAGACAAACACTGTAAAAAAATCCTAATGAGTAAAGTTATATACGATGCTAACATATTTTTCTTTTTCGAAAATGCCCTCCTTTCTGTAACCGGTATGCTTTTCATATCCAGTCTACCACTGTCAAAAAAATGGTTCAAATGGCTCTGAGAACTATGGGACTAAACACCTATAGTCATCAGTCCCCTAGAACTTAGAACTACTTAAACTTAACTAACCTAAGGATAGCACACAACACCCAGCCATCACGAGGCAGAGAAAATCCCTGACCCCGCCGGGAATCGAACCCGGGAACCCGGGCGTGGGAAGCGAGAACGCTACCGCACGACCACGAGATGCGGGCTACCACTGTCATCAACAGTTATTTTGCTGCCCAAATAA
This sequence comes from Schistocerca serialis cubense, assembly GCF_023864345.2. Lineage (NCBI taxonomy): Eukaryota > Metazoa > Arthropoda > Insecta > Orthoptera > Acrididae > Schistocerca > Schistocerca serialis. The sequence goes on along the minus strand of NC_064642.1, from coordinate 277,864,215 downwards.
CAGAACTCATCTATTGCCTTAAGTGACTAATATTGAAACTTAATTTTCTTAGCATTATCTGATTTAGTTGGACTATAAATCATTACTTTTGTTTTTCGTTGGTTGAGGCTAGGTTACGAACGCTTTTCAACATACTAACCATTGCATTCAAGGGCTGTTACAAGTATAAGAGGCGTTCAAAAAGAAACGAGCAGAGGCATAATTACAGAAACCATCACCTGTATGTTAGAGGTGTTGACGCTGGCTGTTGAGACACTTGTCCCACTGTGACACAAGGCGGTGAATGGCTGTCCCATAAAATTCCCGTGGCTGCGATGTTAACCAGTTCCGCACGTTCTGCTGGACGTCGTCGTCTGAGGTGAATTATTTGCCCCTCAGAGCGTTTTTAAGGAGACCAAAATTGGCGTAATCACAGGGAGAGATTTCTGGACTGTATGGAGAGGGTAACCGAGAACCTCCCATTTGAGTTTCTGCAGGAGTGCTTTGACTGTGCTGGCCGTATGAGGCCTTGCATTGTCGTGGTACAGAATGACGCCATGGGTTGCCTGGTCGTTTTGGTTTGATCGCTTGGTGAAGGGTGGTCAAGGTTTGCGAGTAACGCTGGGCATTCACTGTTGTCCCATGTTGCAGGACGTGTATCAGGAGAGGGCCATCTTGGTCAAAGAAGAGCGTCAATACAACCTTTCCTGCACTCGTGTGGATGGCCTTGTCTTTTTTAGGTGGTGGTGACCCTGGATGCTTCCTCTGGAGACTTTGTAGTTTTGATTCTGGTTCGAAGTTATGACACCATGACTCATCTCCAGCCACCACTCGTGTCAGGAACGCATTTCCTTCCTGAGCATTGTGCTGCAGATGAGCAACACAGTGGGCCATTCAACATGCTTCCTGGTTTGGTTGAAGACTGTGGGGCACCCATGGGGCATACACTTAGCGCATGCGCAGTCGTTCCTTCATAATGGTATGAACACTTCCGACGCTCAATCCGACCACTGGTGCAATGGCTTTCACTGTCACTCGGTGGTCTTGAGTAATCAATGGAACCACCAGCTGGACGATGTCATCGGTAATGCAATGCGGTGCTCCAGACCGTGCATAATCGTCTAACGACACCTGTCCTTCCCTCAAGCACTTTTGCCACACCTTGACCCTTGCAAGTAACCTGCAGTGTTCACTGTACAGTTGTGAATTCGTCGATGAATATCCGTTTCTCCTACTCCTTCGTCCGGCCGGTGTGTCCGTGCGGTTTAGACGCTTCAGTCTGGAACCGCGTGACCGCTACGGTCGCAGGTTCGAATCCTGCCTCGGGCATGGATGTGTGTGATGTCCTTAGGTTAGTTAGGTATAATTCGTTCTAAGTTCTAGGCGACTGATGACCTCAGAAGTTAAGTCGCATAGTGCTCAGAACCATTTCCTACTCCTTCCGCTGTCAGGAAACGAACAACACCTCTTTCCTCTTCTTTTGACGCCTCCATGTCACTGTTTGCAATGCGACTGGCAGCGTTGGACAATTGATGCATGCTGCTGCTAGCTCTGTATAGTCACGTGAGGTGAACGCGTGCCCTCTAGCGACGGGCTATGAACTTCCACGCTCTGGTCCGAATCACACCTCGTTACGCACGCCACTATATCACTCCCCTTTCACCAGTTAGCGCATTACAGACTCCGGCTAGTTTATTTTTCAATGCCCCTTGTACTTTGCTGTCTCAAATAGAATTAAGATGTCATGGAAAAACCTCACACTCGTATTTTTTATTTCAGCTCTCTAAACTTTATTTCTTTCTAGAAAATTTACTCGGTTTCATTTTATGCTTGCTCAACGTAATGATTAAATAACGTTACGGATAGGCTTTAACCCTGTATCACTTACCTCCTCTCTTTCACTTCTTTTGACTCTTGTAACTGCAGTCTGGTTACTGTTTAAGCTGTAGATAACCTCACACTTCATGTTTTTCTTATCCTACCTAGCTTTATCACTTGAAAAAGTGTAATCTCGTCAACGCTGCTGAAAGATTTCTGTAAGCGAGGGTGTTTTTTACCAGCTTTTTATTTGTTCAGGAAGTAATTCAATTTTCTGTATTGCAATCACTGCTTATTAAATTGATAGTTCGTTAACATTCGTCCTATAGCACCCACTTCCTTTGGGTAACGAATTACTACGTTCCACTTGAAGCCCAGGGATATTTCAACTGTCTCATATAGTTTGAAAACCAGCTGGAATAGATTCGTCATGACTGCCTCTTCCAAGGATCTCACAAGGGAGCATTCCAAAGTGTCAATAAACGATTTTGATTAATTTTGGCGGGTATGGCCAATTTCACTTTTAAGGAGTAAGGAACACAACAAAAGATAAGTTGGTGTATTCGGCTTGGAGGGAATATCTTCTAAACGGTGATATTTAAAAAATTCCCAATATAAAAGTTGATATATAATTTACGTTATTGAAAACTGTATAATTGAATTTTGTAGTAGTATGGAATTTTTCAAAATACCCCGAGACTAGCAAATAATTTTGAATAATGGAAGCTTTAGTTACAACTTTAATTAAAGAAGATAGCAAGCTACGTACATCCATGTGTATGATGGTCAAAACGGCTTTTGCAAGCTGACTACCCAACTTTTCATAGTTTTAAAAGAAGCTAATGGTGAGTTTGGGACTGAGAATTATAGAATCCCTTCCTGTAGCAACAAATTTCCTTCTCACAGCATCTAAATCTGGTAAACAAACAGCTGACCAGGTCAAAAGACATTTGAAAGATGTTTTCGTCCCAGTGTGGGGAGAAATCTGTATTTTTGTTGGGTTGTTGGAGCTGCCATTGTGAAAGAATTGTATAGAGCATCGTACCTAAGGAAACGGGACTTCTTTGTCTAGTAATCCCAAAGAGCTCGATGGCACAGAAATATGGCTTATGTGTTGAAACACTTTGTGAGAGGAGTCCGAGTTTTACCTCTTTTAAAGGATAATGATGTCAATCTCCACTTGAGAAACAATATACTGGAGCTGCAGTCACTGGTACATAATCAAGTCTCTTTGCCATGGTTTATCAGTGTCCTCAAACATGCCTTATAGAAATTAGAAGATTTAGAGACTTATCCGCAACAGTTTGAAATCCTGCTGAGTTGTGTTCTAAAATTTAAGTTTTTAACCATATCGCTTCATCTTAATCTCCTATCTTTTAACAGTTTCTAAATTTTTAATTGACAGTTCATGAACAAAAAACTTCCCCAGAAGTAGTCTTACGGTTTGAAACATGATTTCGAAATCTGTGTCCTACCATTACATAATCAAACTGAAATCTTTGAGCATCTCCAAGTCTCCTCCGCTTCTATACATATCATAGATCATTCTTAAACCTTGTGTCAGCAATAATTAAATCAAGCTCTCTGCATAATTCTACCAAATGACTTTCTGTTTCATTCCTTTCCCACAGTCCAAATCTATCACTTTTGATTCTCGTTTTCGAATTCTAGTCGTCCAACACAAATTAATTTTCCTCTTTCTTAACTCTTTGAGTTACGTATTTCACCCTGTCACACGCTATTTCAGTCTCTTCATCTGAGGAGCTCGTTGGTATATACACTTGTGCAGCTGTGGTGGATTTTGGCTTCGTGTCTATATTGGCAATGATAACGTATTCACTATGCTATTATAGTAGCTTCCCTGGATTGCTATTTCCTTCCTCATTATCAGGCCTACTACTGCATAATTCATGTCTGATTTTCTATTTGTAACCCTGTATGTCCTTGAGCAAATGTCCTGTTCTTATTTCCACCGCACTGCACTAACTAACACAAAACTAATTTCCATCTATGCAGTTCCATTTTTATATTCTCTAACGTCCCTACACGGTTAAAGGATGTAATGTTGGGGGTTCCACCCCGTATGATGTTTTTGTTTCTTTCCTGATGAGGTTATATATCTGAGTAGTTCATAAAAGATAAAATATACAACAAACATTCCCATTATCTTTCCTGTCCAACACATAAGGCATGTTGATGCAGTTACTGCAACTGCACATGGATTTTGATTAAAATGCCGGGACCATCTGGATTTTTCTTCTTATTTTAAAAACCACGAAAGGTTTCAGCCCCCGACGCTATTATCCAGTGGTATCTCCATAGGGCTGAACAACAAAGCACATTATAATCAGTCAGATAGAAATGTAAAAACATCATAATGAGACAAACAATGTATGAAGTTGTTTACACTCTAAGATATAATGTGAGACGTCACTGCTTATCTCTCCCTGCTTGCCTGTCTGTCCTCTACATATCCTCATTGTAACTTGCCGCTTCCCTACTTAATGGCCACATATAGGTACGTCTCAGCTGTCATTCTGTTTTCTCTCAGGACTCATGAAAAGTAATTCCATCTTACATACGTTGATTTTATTCAAGTTTCCGATCAAAGATGTGTTTTTTTAATTTTTTGAAATGGAGTAGGAACTGGCGAGATCCGTAACAAAATATCGAGTTGCGCTTGATTACAGACCTCACTAATGCAGTTAAAAGAACCAACTTGACCTCCTAGTAAGAAACTCATCACTGAATGGTATATTCCCACATTATGGATGTTAGTGCACAGAGATTCAACGGTGATAGAATCTGTGCTTGAGGAATTTCATTTGTGATTTTAGGTAAATAACGTGATTTAACTCTGCAGATATAGGTGTCTTTAAACGTACTGAACATCTGAGAATTATTTACATAAAATATTGTTGAATTTTTGAATTTCCCGCGTCCATTTAAGTAAAATGAAGGCATTTGTCGCCTGTCCAGTCAGAAGTTAAAGATCACGGCGTCGGTATACCTAGAGCCACTTTGGTTGGGAATCAGCCGTGCTGTAATGATGACACACGTCGTGTCAGAAGGTATTGGGTGGGCCCGTCGCTTCAGCAGTACCGGGCTTTCAGTACCGGCAGACTCGAGGACTCCTGGGAGACATCACGGCGTGCTGCAGCAGCCGCCCCAGATCCCGGGTGCTCGCTCTTTGATTGTGCCCTCCCCTCCCCAGCACTGCCCACCCCTCCCACCCCCATTCCCCTGGGGAGCTCATCCCAGGACAGGTCCACGGTCCGGGACAGCGCTCAGATTCCACCTGCGTCCCCCCGCTCGCCGTCGGCTGCCTGACGAATAAAATTCAATGAGCTGCCATTAGGAGCGGTCCGGACGTCGGGAAGCGATTTCATTGAGGCGGAAATGTCTGCTGCGTGTCCTGCTTCTTGGCGTATTTCGAGACCTCGTGGCAGGGTGAAGGCGAATGTGATGTTAAATACAGAGTTGGCAAACTTGACATTTTCTCCATTCATTTCGAGAGCTGTCATCTGCGTTACTGCGTAATCACCACTTGTCATTATCGTTACTGTCATTATTTCTGTATCATTTAGAAGTGTACCTACAGGAATTCTTCTCCCAAATTTTCTCAACTTGCGTCTCTACTGGTGTTCCACTTTCTTGATTTGCCACTGTTGTAGTTTTTGCTTCTCCGTCTTTAAAATTACGGGTTATATTTTCCTTCCATGTGCAATTTTATTCTTATTATGTTACGAGTGGTATTTTCAACAGATACCTCAAAGACCTCGTCTCACTCCCTGCAGTTACACATCTGTTCAACCTCACCATTTCATTATTCACGTTTGTTCCTTGCAGTGTTTTGTTCCCTCTGTCTAGTTGAGCACATATTTGTAAACGACCAGTTCTAGATAATTTTTGTATTTGTGGGAAATAATTTTCCTATTGTACGTTTTTCACGTGACTAAAGAGGGCTGATGCTTTCATAATTTTATTCATCAAGTATTACCTCATATTGCTGTTTGCTGACTGATTACAGTCAAGCCATTACAATATCGAGGCTAATTGTGTCGAGTTTATATCAACGAACGGGTACGTTAGTACTTTGTTGCCTTTCTCTGATTTGAGCACAAAATCTTTAAAAAATAAGCAAAATGTCACTTTTCAGTTTAGTAATTTTTCTTGGGTTACTGACTATATTACTGTATTATGAGCCTGTGAAACCAGAACCTTAGGGGAAGGGTATGCAATTTCTTAGTAAATTAGAGCACAGAAAATAAATCACTGGCTGCTGAAGATTAATTCAGAAACAAGATTAATTAACAAGCGTGCAAATATATATGTCTAGTTTAGACGTTGTAATACTTTTTATTACAATATATTGTCACGTTTGTCTTTATGACTGCAGGTATCGTTCAAATATTAATTATCATAATATCGAAGAAAATCGAAAGCAATGAGAAGCAGCAGAAATAAGGGCAGCGAGAAACTTAACGTGAGCACTAGTGATCACGAAGTAGATGAACTTAATGAATTCTGCTACTTAGGCAGTAATATAGCACACGACAGACGGAGCAAGCTGGACATTAAAAGAAGACTAGTACTGAAATAAAGGGCATACCTGGCCTTAATTTGAGGAAGAAGTTTCTGAGGATGTACGTTTGGAGCACAGCATTGTATGGTAGTGAAGTACGGACTGTGGGAAGACTGGAACAGAAAGGAATCGAAGCATTTGAGATGTATGCTGCAGAAGATTGTTGAAAATTAGGTGGGCTGGTAAGGTATGGAACGTGGACGTTCTCAACACAGTCAGTGAGGAATGGAATATATGGACAACATTGTCAAGAAGAAGGGGTAGATTCTGTTATGACATCACGGAATAGTTTCAATGGTAGTAAAGTGAACTGTAGAGGGTAAGAACTGTAGAGGAAGACCCAGAAAGCTAAAGAATGGTATACATCCAGCAAAGTATTGAAGGCGTAGTTTGCAAGAGCTACCGTGAGATGAAAAATTTGGCAAAGGAGAGGAATTCTTAGCGGGCTGCATCAAACCAATCAGACGACTGATAACTAAAAAGCAAAATCCACTGCAGTTGTAAAGCAACCTGTCAGTGGCTTGTGATGTGTAGGGCCTCCTTCAGTCATTGATTTCCAATTGAGCTCTTAAGGTTCGATATAGTCGGTGCAAAATCCCCAGTGTACAAGAACGGTTATTTAACCTGTATTTCAGTGACAGACCACAAAATTTTACAGCAGATTACTAATTTTTATCCATAACGACCATCTTCACACCAGAGTACAAACAATTTTTGCAGGGCATCGAGCCAACACGCATTAAGCTAGCAAACGGAAGAAGGTATGCTGTTTTATTTTACGCACGGTACCGTCAAAGTAATTAGCCAAACAGGCTTCGGTGCTTTGTTATATTAAAACAACCAAGTTTGTTTGGCTTGTCACTTATGTCTACCATATTTGCATATGTCGACCTGACGTGACCGAATAACTGATTATACTCAGACATGAAGATGGATCTCAGTGACGGAAATGTTGTCAAATTTTGCTGCCTGTATCCTGAATAAATACAAAATATGGCGTCACTCAGCTACAATTTTCTATATCTCTTTATTTTTCCTATGGTTGAATACTTTTATAACTTTCCACTTATATTCTTTAGAAACTATTCCTACTTTAACATTTTGGAATTTCTGTCTCTAAGTCTTACACATTTGTCTTCACATTTCCCCACGTTATCTCTGAACGTTTGCATCTTCCCTTTTTCTAATTAAATTCATTGTTTGATATAAATTGTACAAAATTTTTATTTTTTTGAAACACGGCAACTCAACATTTTAAAGTGAAATTTCAAAATCTCTGACTTACATAATCCATGTAAAAAGTTACGGTATCTATAGGTTCCTTCCATGTTTACAGTCTTTGTTCAGTCTCATACCAAGTGTTAACTTTGTTTAAACTGTGTTGTGTGCAAAGTTCTACAGTGTCGATTCCCCAATCATCCTTTCCCCCTAGACTTCTCTCAATATTTTTCCATCTCTTTCGCCCTATCGAATTCCGGTTTGTCCGTTAACAGTATGAATAATATCTATCAAATCATACATTGTTTCAATTTCTTCATCGCCTTGTGGAGCTAGAAGGTCTTGCATCCAGGTCTAATGGCAAATTTGGATCCGACTCAGATATCCATTTCGAAACAGCACTGTTGCTGTCGGACACCACTCTCGCAACATGTCAGGGGATGCCGTCAGCTGTTCTGGATGGTGCACAAGGAGCTACATCGACCTTGGGACAGCGATTCGAATCTTTAGACAGCTGATGACATCAACACATAATGATATGCAGTTAAGCAGGTGTAACAATGAATACGGAAGGAGAGATGAGAATAAACTACTGTGAACAGCATTCTGAAGATATTATCATAGCTAAAATGGTCACAAAGACAAAACTCACCACAGTAGTAAGAGGCTAGACCCCCACGAGCACCGCGGATGATGAAGATATTCAATCAGTAACGAATTTACCCATATTTTTAAGAGACGATAAATAATAATGAGAAAGTCGAATCTGACGATTTAGTGGTAAGGTACGTATATGGAAACTGCAGTTCCGCGGTATAGAAGCCTAGTTGGCCAAAGGAGTAGTTCAGTCAAATCTTCACCTCCCAGTGACGACAAGTTCGCCAGAAAGACATTTGGCTCGACCCTGAATGTCGACATTCACCAGTAGGATCACTAGAACTGGATATGGACAGCGTAAGTAGTTGAATGTTTTGCGTGTGCAACAAATGAAACGCTTCCACCAGATCAATGAGTCACACTGAACTATTGTTTTGGCGGATGGATGAAATCCGATAGTAGGAAAAGAAAAATAAATTAAACATAGTAAAATATCGTGGACTGAGGAAATGTGTGAAAGGGAAACCTGCTTTGTAGAATGTTGCACAGAGTACAATTTATTCGCTCTGGAATTTTACTTTAAAATGGTGGAAAAAGGTTGTATAGCTGGAATTGACCTAAAGATATCAAAAGGTGACTGGGTAATTATACGAGTATAATAATAAGAAAAAGATGTATACATCATATTTGCAGATTTGAAACTACAAAACGCTTCCAGAGACAGAGGTGGACTTTGGTCATACTTAATTGTCAATGTCAATGAAATTCTCCAACCGCCGTGTAGATTAAGATGTTATTTGACTTTATTTTGAAGGCTACCAGTTTCAGAATTTTACAATGCCATTTTCAGGCCCCAAACGCATCACTCCAAATATATGAAAGCCTTGATAGTAACTTTCTATCAGGTCTTCGAATGAAGCACTAGTAAACGACTGAATTCACTGCATCCAAGGATAAATGGTACTATATGACATTCTTGTTTATATGGAGAGATGCATATGGCGCCGTAAGATGGCATAGTGAAATGCTAAAACTGGTGGACTTCAAAATAAAGCAAAATAACATATTAAGTTACATTTCTGTGGGAGGATTTGATTGACATTGACAATTACTTACGCAGCAGATGTCCCCTGTCTATGATGAACCAACAGAGACTGGTCATACCTTGTTAGTTATGAATCGAAGATTAAAACGGAAGAAATTTTCAAGGGTAGGGAATTAAAGACTGTGCACGTGAATGAGGTGAAAGAACGAGACGTTTCTGAGATTCTCAAAGAAAGTGAAAGCATCTGTAGAAGATGAATGAGTATCTTTGACAGAAGGTATAGTTAAAATAGTAGAGGAACTATTACGCAAAGGGAGAACATTTACGGCACATCATGTAGGTTCGGCTTGTGTTAAGTGATACGATAACCTGCCAATTCTTCTGTTGTGATGACTGGCTGCAAATAAGCTTAAATCAGATCAAACATAAGTTACTGGGTACGCAAATAGCAAACGTTAACAGTTTATCTGCGGGTGTTTATCCGAGTTGTTATTTCCATTTTATGCACAACGTTTCGTTGGGCGACCCAATAGTCTGTTTCGGGTGCGTTCTACGGATATGTGTGCTCACGGCTGCAGAAGACGGGGCATTATTGTGCATATTATGCTGAAGAGAACTCAGCTCAACGCCCGGAGGTATACTATTAATCACGACGGAAAACACCTGAGATATTTCATTTTTGCCGCAATACAGATCTAAATGGATGGTTACCTCATCATCACTGAAACTGACTTCTGTATCCACTGATTCATTGAATTTATTACAGATCTACAAACGTGTTCATATGGGTCATGTGACATCAGCTGCCAGAATAAACGAATGATTCACGTCATTCACATTTCATGGAAACTATTTTTCATTGTACTTCGATATTTTAAGAGAAGTAGTTGCATTTTACCACAGTTTTTCACATCATTCTTCAATGGATATTTTTATTTATTACAAAGTGCCGTTCTAAAATAGTAGAAATGCGAATTTCCTCTCTGTGTCGTTATTTGGCAGTCTATCTTGTGACGGTTAAGTGGAAGATGTATGAAGAAATTATACAGGGTGTAAAAATCTGTCGAATATTCTGAGAGATTAAAGTAATCATCACAACAAGAAAAAGTGATAACATTCATTGGTTCGGATACGCATACCTTCTAACATCTGTAATTTTTGGCTATGCATATACCTGCAGCCGTGACAGACAAGGTGAATCTCGAGGAAAGAAATACTGTATGGGCAATGTCGTAGCCTCTGTAATCCTTGAACAGGTTTCACTGCTGTACATGTCGCTTTGTATCGCCGTACTCATTTGTACATTCAGTTTGGACATACGCAGTATACAGGAAGTTGTGTTGTTTGGGTTGTGTTGTAGATTCAGTCTTGTTAGTGTGTGTCATTGTGAATTACTTGCAACGCTGGATATTTATCGTAGCGTAGTGTCTTCTAACAGAAATCGGTTAATTGTTATGATGACTTTTACTAGGAAATTTGTTTTGTCCTGCAAGCGAATGGTTCAGTGCATTTTCTTTCTCTTCCATATTTTAAAATGACACGGTCCTCACACCTCACGTCCATGTGCTACACATACTGGCAGCAGCAGAATGTATGACTGACCTCTTGTCTTGGCGGTACTACACAAACAGTTGCTGTGTACATACCATTTCTAGTATGTTCATGCACTAAGTCCAGAACAAAAACGTAGCAGATTGCTGTTCTGTCAGTGGCTCTTACACAACTGAGCTGTAGATCCACTGTTATCGAATGTTTTATTTAACGATGAGACCGAGTTTACGTGAGATGGCACTGTGAACTTCAATAACCAGCATGTGCTAGCTGATGAAAATTCACACGCAGTTGCTGACAGAGGCTACTGACATCGCTTACACATCAATGTACAGGCATGTGTTTTGGTGATAATTTACTGCAGCGATACAACGAACTACAAAGATTAATTGTACTCAGTATCATCAGTTTTTCATTAATGTACTGCCTCCTTGCTGGCGGATGTGGCTCCTGCACGATGATGCGTCAGCGCATTTCCTCCGCAGTATGCGTGAACGTCTGACGCTGACACTTCTGGACTGCTTAATTGGTCTGGGAGGTCCCACTTCTTGGCCCATCCGTTCCTTAGACTTCGGTCCCATAGAGTCTTGATTATGCGGACACTTGGAGGTATTTCTCTGCGCCAGCTCACTCAATGGTGCCAAGAAATTAAGGATCTTGTCTTCAGTGCATGCCAGCAGAAAAAGCAAGTGTATTTCAAAGAGTGTGTGATTCCTTAGACCAGAGGACACATGGCCGTATTGCCGTGGATGGGCATTACGTTGAGCACTCCTTATAACAATTGTCAGTTCCCCTATGAACAAGTTCGCAGGTCGCAGTGGTATGCGTTTCCTGACCCATATGTCATTATCACTTTTCCATGTTATGTGTAGTACCACTTCTCACACTATTGTGAACAAGTTTGTGGTTGTCAGAAAGTATGTGTTTCAGAACACATGCTTATCGGACTTTGTTTTCTTGTTCTGGTGGGTACTACCACCTCTGAAAATAGTCGACAATGTTCTTTAACACATTGTATAAATTCCGAGATTCTTCTGTTATTCGGAAGTCAGTCTTGTCTTCCTATTAAAGTAACTTGTTCATTCTCAAATGATCATGTACACGTATTCACTTACTAGCAGTTGCATTAAAGTAATTGGTTTGTCTAAGTGATTGTATCGTGAGTGAAAAATTAGCCGGATGGAACAGTTAATAGTACAGGATATAAAGACAGAATTTGTCTCAGGTTGAAGTCTTAAACAGTAATGTTCTGGCTCCCTGTTCTTGCTGTTTTATTTGGAAGTTCTCAACTGTTCCATAACCGGCATCAAAATTGAGTAACTATGTGATCACACTATCAAAATTAGATGGTATGTTTACTTTAATACAATGGTAGTTGTACACTGAGGGCTAGTGCACCAAACTTCCTCGTGGTATCGTTCCTTTTCGGTGTGGTATGTCAGCAAATACTACAAATACGGTTCATACACGATAGTGCACTAGCGCATTCTCTCCGCTGACACTTCTGGATTGTTGGATTTGTCTGGGACATACCACATCTTGGACCACCTGTTCCTCAGACTTCAGTTCCCTTAATTTTTGATTATGGGGAAACTGGGAGGCTTTCCTAAAGTTCGTATTTCCGATTATTGTTTCAGAAAAACAATAGTGTGTTGAGTAACTCGCCATCTGTGTGGTCAGTTTGATTCTTGTATACGCATCGCTGGTGATAACTCTCTTTGAAACAGATTGTAATCTACACTCCTGGAAATTGAAATAAGAACACGGTGAATTCATTGTCCCAGGAAGGAGAAAATTTATTGACACATTCCTGGGGTCAGATACATCACATGATCACACTGACAGAACCACAGGCACATAGACACAGGCAACAGAGCATGCACAATGTCGGCACTAGTACAGTGTATATACACCTTTCGCAGCAATGCAGGCTGCTATTCTCCCATGGAGACGATCGTAGAGATGCTGGATGTAGTCCTGTGGAACGGCTTGCCATGTCATTTCCACCTGGCGCCTCAGTTGGACCAGCGTTCGTGCTGGACGTGCAGACCGCGTGAGACGACGCTTCATCCAGTCCCAAACATGCTCAATGGGGGACAGATCCGGAGATCTTGCTGGCCAGGGTAGTTGACTTACACCTTCTAGAGCACGTTGGGTGGCACGGGATACATGCGGACGTGCATTGTCCTGTTGGAACAGCAAGTTCCCTTGCCGGTCTAGGAATGGTAGAACGATGGGTTCGATGACGGTTTGGATGTACCGTGCACTATTCAGTGTCCCCTCGACGATCACCAGTGGTGTACGGCCAGTGTAGGAGATCGCTCCCCACACCATGATGCCGGGTGTTGGCCCTGTGTGCCTCGGTCGTATGCAGTCCTGATTGTGGCGCTCACCTGCACGGCGCCAAACACGCATACGACCATCATTGGCACCAAGGCAGAAGCGACTCTCATCGCTGAAGACGACACGTCTCCATTCGTCCCTCCATTCACGCCTGTCGCGACACCACTGGAGGCGGGCTGCACGATGTTGGGGCGTGAGCGGAAGACGGCCTAACGGTGTGCGGGACCGTAGCCCAGCTTCATGGAGACGGTTGCGAATGGTCCTCGCCGATACCCCAGGAGCAACAGTGTCCCTAATTTGCTGGGAAGTGGCGGTGCGGTCCCCTACGGCACTGCGTAGGATCCTACGGTCTTGGCGTGCATCCGTGCGTCGCTGCGGTCCGGTCCCAAGTCGACGGGCACGTGCACCTTCCGCCGACCACTGGCGACAACATTGATGTACTGTGGAGACCTCACGCCCCACGTGTTGAGCAATTCGGCGGTACGTCCACCGGGCCTCCCGCATGCCCACTATACGCCCTCGCTCAAAGTCCGTCAACTGCACATACGGTTCACGTCCACGCTGTCGCGGCATGCTACCAGTGTTAAAGACTGCGATGGAGCTCCGTATGCCACGGCAAACTGGCTGACACTGACGGCGGCGGTGCACAAATGCTGCGCAGCTAGCGCCATTCGACGGCCAACACCGCGGTTCCTGGTGTGTCCGCTGTGCCGTGCGTGTGATCATTGCTTGTACAGCCCTCTCGCAGTGTCCGGAGAAAGTATGGTGGGTCTGACACACCGGTGTCAATGTGTTCTTTTTTCCATTTCCAGTAGTGTATGTTCTATATAGTACTGTCTCTTATGGTTTATTTCCTCTGTAGGTCAGGAATGACTATCGCACCAGGATACCGGAAGTAGTGTTCAGTCCCTGTCACCAGAACAACTTTCCTGTCCATATCAGCGTTCATTACTTTAGCTTTACTACACACCGTTTTGGGTCAGATGTAGCTGCAATTTCGATAAGACTTTCACTGCCATTTTTCGCATCTTCTTCATTCTTGTAGATTATTCAACGAACGTAGGCAGTCTACAGTAATCTTATGATTTATTTTAAGCACAGCTTGTGCACCGTCAATAGCTATGTATTTACTCAGCTGTCAACATAGTTTGAGCTCCTTACGGAGCAACGAATTTGAACAAAATCAGGAACAATCCATTTCTGAGGTAGATTCCTGTCTTTATTTCAAACCTCTCTTACATGTGCCTCTGATCTTGGTCCGAGCAGTTATGTCTCCTAATATTTCCCCCATAAATTCAAACTTTACAGTGCCAGGTTCTCCTTCAAGAAGAATATTCAGTAACATCACCCTGTACAAAAACTGTGCCAGACTGTTAATTTCAGAGCAGTACTATTACCATAAGTCGTCAATTTTTTGTTGGATTGATTACAGTCTTTATCTTCTCCTACAGTTTTCAGGAGATTATTCCCTGATACCTTAACACATGTTCTATCGTCCTGTCCCTGCTTGTTGTCAATGTTTTCGACACGCTCCTTTCTTCACCCATCCTGTGAACAACCTCCACAATCCGTATCAGCCGGATTTTCAACATTTTTCTGTAGCACCAAATCACGAAAGCTTCGATTCTCTTCTTTTCAGGTTTCCACATTGTCCATGACTCACTACACAACGCAGCTCTCCAAACGTACACTCTAAGAAATTTCTTCCTCAAATTAAACCTAGGTTTCATTATCTCGACGGAAACACCCTTTCAACATTGTCAGTCTCCTTTTTTGTCCTGTTTGCTTCGTCGATCATGGGTTATTCAAAGGTAGCAGAATTCCTTAACTTCGTCTACATCTTCATCACTAATTTTTATGTTAAGTGTCTTGCTATTCTCATTTCTATTACTTCTCATTATTTTTGTGCGCGGTTTACTCGCAATCCATACTCTATGCTCACTAGGTTGTTTATTCCTTTCAACACTTACTGCAATTTTTCTTCTCGTCACTGCGGATAACAGTGTCAGCAGCGAATGTTATTATTGATATCTTTTCGAAGTGAGTTTTAATCGCTATCTTGAACCGATCTTTTATTTCCGTCGTTGCTTTTTTGATGTACAGAGCGAACAGTAGGGGCAAAAATCAGCATCCCTGTCTTACAATATTTTGAAACGGGGCGAATCGTTCTTGGTCTTCCAATCTTGTTATTCCAAGTTGGTTCTAATACTTAATGTATATTACGCTCCTTTCTCTGTTGAATACTCCTATTCTTCTAACAACTTCGAACATCTTGCACCATTTCACTATATGGAACGCTTTCTCAAGATCGACAAGTGCTATGAATTTATCCTGATTTTTGTTCTGACTTGCTTCCCTTATCAACCTCTAAGTCAGAATTACCTCTCTAGCACTATTCCCTTTCCTAAAGTCTAACTGATCGTCGTGTAACAGAGTCTCAATTTTCTTTTCCATTTTTCTGTATATTATTCTCGTCAGTAGCTTGAATGCACGAGATTTTACGCTGAGGTTTCGGAAGTTTCCGCACCTGTCTGCCCTTGCTATCTTCGGAATTTTGTGGATAACATTTTTCCGAAAGCATGATAGTATGTCATCAGGTCATAGATTCTACACGCTAGTCTGCTTAGTCGTTTGGTTCCCATTTCCCCTATTGATTTAAAAAAAGAGTTAGTGGAAATTTCTGTATTACTCTAGTCTTATTTTGTCTTAAGTCAACGAAACCTCCTTGAAATTCTGGCTGCAATATCGGATCCCCTATCTCTTCCGCATCGACTCCAGTTCCCTCTTCTATCACGTCAACAGAGAATCCCTCTCTATCATAGAGGCTTCCAGTGTACTCTTTCCACTCACCGACTCTCATCTGTAAGTTTAATAGTGGAATTCTTATTCCAATGTTAATGCTGCTTCCTTGTACTTAATTTCACGGAGTTTGTTTCCACAGCTGTGTATACTGAGTCATTCCTTCCGACTATCATTTCGTTTTTCGTTCCTTCACACTTTTTTGTGCTGCCATTTTGACTTGGATGCTCTGCACTTCCTTTTTATTTCATTTCTAAGTGAATTCTGTTGCTGTATTTCTGTCTTACCCTGTACATTGTTGTTATTCCTTCTTTTGTCTAACAGTCAAAGTATTTCATTTGTTACCAAACTATTCTTCATGTATACCCACCTTGTACCTGAGCGCCCAACATCTGTGATTGCCCTCATCTGAAACGTCCAGTCTTCATCAACTGAAATTCCTATTGTTACAATCCTCATCGTAGTATCCAAGTTCTTTGCGTGCTTAAGTTCCCAATTTTCATTAAGACTGATTCTTACAGACGATGCTCGGAAATAAAAATTGAAACAAATGAGTCCTCGGTCACTATTACTTTTAGTCTTATTGACCGGGTTTCAACACTTCTAAGAGTGCCTGCATCAGAATTAAAATAATTAAAATGGCCTATAACAATGTTTTAATTCTGATGAAGGCACTCTTAGAAGCGTTGAAACCTGGCCAATAAGACTAAAAATAATAGTGACAAAGCGCTCATTTGTTTCAATTTTAATCTAGAAGCGGTCACTGAACCAAGCAGCCATTTTTAAAACTTTGCTGATGCTGCTCAAGATTATTTCTAAATTATGATCGGATTTCAAATCTCTCTATGACCCTGATGTAACTCTTGTCTCTGAGTCATTCCCATCTATCTTCATGTACTGAATTACCCGATCAATATTCTTATAAACTTTCTCCATCTCTTCATGTTCTACTTGCGACATCGGCATGCATACCTGAACTATCGTCGTCGTCGTTGGTTTGCTGTAGAATCTGATGAGAAGAAACCTATCGCTACAAAGTTCACAGTAGTTCATTCTCTGCCCTCTCCTATTCATAACGGGTCCCATTCTCGTTATACATCTTACTGTTACTGTTGACATTACCCTACATTCACTTGATCAGCTTCTTTTCATTGCACTTCACTTACTCCCACTCTAGCTACACTTAACATTTGCATTTCCATTTTCAGATTTTCTAGCTTACCTACTATCTTCAAACTTCTGGCATTCCGTGCTCCGACTCGTAGAGTCTTCTGCTCTTGTTGGTTATTCCACCTACTTTTCATGTACTGTGGATAAACATAGTGAGATTTTAATGCAGTGTTTTGCGTTGTGTTCTACATCCTCTTGCCTTGATCGGTGCTTATTCATCCACCTTTTAGGGGCAATTGCCCAATCCAATGGCAAGAAAGTGTTCTGACCCTCTGTCTGCCCCACAGCCCACTCTGACATAGCCGTTGGCTGAACGAGTGTGACTTCTTATGCCTGAAATCTTCGGCCACCATTGATCTTTACTCAAAATTCAAGCAGTGGCCCCGTTCGAATTTCAGACCCATGACGTTCTGACTACTGGTGAAAGACGCTACCCTCACACATATTATAGATAATAATTTTTCACATAATGCAATTGTTCAAACGTTTTAATGCAATAGCGTAAAATGCGACACCTACACGAATATTTGCGAGGTTCGTCGAAGTAGGGACAGCTGCTAAACAGGCGAAGCCGAAAATTAAAAATAATCAGAAGCGTCCTAAGAAAATGACTGGAAAGTTGAAGCTAATTTTACTACTGTTTCATTAAGATAAGATTAAGAAATATGGGTGTAATTTCGTTCGGCATACCACGCCCGACAGCATGATATATGTGTCGGTCAGTGCAGCTGACATAAAAAACAATGATGATAAAACCACGAACAGGAACTTGAATTTAGAGACAGACATATGTTACAAGTGTCAATAAAAGAGGAACCTTCAGGACGGTCGGAAAAACGCAGTGAACATCCACCGTCAGCGCAGCAGGCCGCACAGTTCTGCGAACACGCTGCTGGGACAGGTTAAGCCAGAGGCGAACGCGGAGTTCTTTCCTGCTGCACCGGCTCTGACTCACGGATTTGCGCTGTCTGCCAAACTTGGCCATGAGCGATGCGTCTCCGCCACAAACGTTCGCAAGCGTGTGTTTGAAGGGGAGTGGAGTCGCTCAACTTCTGCTGCGGAAGCACTGCAAACTGCAAGCCTCTCGACCTGTCACACGATCAATCACGCGTCAAGAGCGGGCCTGTGCGAACGCAGCCACGATTTCGGCACACCGTGAAGACAACCCAACACCATCAATGACTCAAAATCCCCGAGATACTAAGAAAAAGTAATTTTTTACGTCGATAACACTTAAAATATACCAACCGTCATGTGCGTCTCCTTCATGAGGCATCACTCGCTATCGTGTGCAATCCATAAACAGTCACAAGCAACTGTAGACGTATTTTCAAATTTACTGAACATTTATGAGCTGAATTTACATCGTTGGGCAAAAATGCGCTGCGTTTGACGAATAGAAATATTAAGAAGAACAAAAAATTACTTGAATCAATGTGGTAAATTATATCGAAATTCAGGATGAACTAGAATACCCAAGAAATGTCAGAGGTTGTTTATTCACCGATAATTCACCTATATTTTCTACGAATTTCGTAAGGCGTCTACAAAAACGTACGTGAAATTTAGAAATACGTTGCGCAACTGCTCCATGGGTTTGCTACAGGGCAGTTAATATATACAGTGACATGTATATACGTTGTTCTGAATAAAACTGGAAACTGCACGAGGCGGCCCGCATCAGCAGACGATGCAGTTCGTCTCTGTGAAGTCATCTACGCAAAATGACTGCTGCGAAATAGAGATAGGCTACCAGAAAATCTATGACCCTAACAAAAATGAATTATAACAAATTTCCCATAAATAGGTGAAAGGATCGATTACTGTCCGACCACGCTACTGGCGATAAATCATTCCGAACAATAGACACCTCGAAGCACACAGCAGAAAGAATCTGGAGCAATCTAAACAGGAATGACTGCCTAACACCAATTGTAGGAAAAGCTGATGCGAAAGTGAAAACACTGATAGCCTTGTAAGGACTTGTTATTCATCCACAAAAGAAGTGGTTTACAAAAAATTCGATCGACTCTTTGCTACTTTTCGTCTAGGACCCTTCTCAGTTTGGATGGTTGGTTGGTTGATTAGTTGGTTGAGCTGGTGGAGCGTCCATCACAGGGCCGACTTGGGATGGTCAATCCACCAATGTAAGGTGGAACGCCGGATGTGTAGACTCTGGGAGCAGAAGTCCCACGTAGTAGCAGTCTCCCGGCGACATGGATCATCATACAAATAGGAAATGTTCAGCGACCATGGGCCACAGCTTCGATATGTGCATTGACGAGGGGAGTGTGACTGAACAGACGTTTTCCAAATGGTTGGTGAAGGCTGTCAGCCACAGTTCCTTGTTGCTGCTTGGAGTCCTCGGGGGAGGTAGATCCGATCGAGGCGACTAGGCGATTGGCAGAGTGGTATGTGAAGTATTTGTAGCCGCGGTGCTGCCCATGGAGAAGGCGCTAAGTTTTTGTAAACTTCAAATCCTGCACGAGTGCTCATTAGTGTGGTGATTGGCCCACTGGAACCAGGAAGCAATTAAAATCACCGCCTATGACGTAGTGTTCTGTGTTCCCATTCAGGGGTGGAACAATATCGTCGGAATAAACGGTGATTCCTTGACCACAGCGAGATGTTCCAGAGGGCGCGTATACTTTGACAATATGGACTGCCGCCACCGTAATGACAAGGCTCTGTGCGGACAGCAAATAGGTGACGTCCGATGCCTATATGCCGTCGCTCAGAGGATGTGGCGGCTCCACCGACATCATCACTAGATGAAAAGCAGTAAGCTGCGTACCCCTTAATGTCCAATTGCAGCTTCTGACTTCTTGAAGGAGGGTGATATCCAAGTGCTCTGCCCGGTGTATGCCATGGAATATGCGCGGTTTGATGGCGGTGTGGATGCCATTTACGTTGTTCGTACCCACAGGGTAGGATTGGGCCATTTTAATGCAGAATATGTAGATGCAAATGGTGGCCCCTCGGTGGTAATGGGGCCGTTTGGCTACCAATCCTTGTGGCAGACGTGTTTAACACGGCCCCTCTGTGGATGTTAGTCTCTCCACTGGATGGGCCCCCATCCCCTGTGGTGGAGGAGCGTTAAGGGCGTCTTGAGCGTTATCTGCTTCCATTTCACCAGCCCAGTCGCCAAGCCAGGAAGTTGTCAGTGACAGCATGTCATCGCAGACGATGGCCTCCAACGTCTATTCTGTTTCCTGAGCGGCGTTGGGCGTGGGGGACGTCTGAGGTGGGCGAGTCCGCCGTCCTGTCCATCATGCAGGATGCCTGCCTTGGGTCAGTATGGTACAGTCTTTCGGCAATGACGAGTCAGAGACGATGTCGGCAGCTTGCTCCCAATCTCCGCCCTGTTGGTCGTCCTCCGTCAAGAGGCGGCGTTCCTTATGGTGCTTTGGTAACCTCTCTTTCCAGATCGCAGGTCCTACCTCCCAGAAGCGTCGGGGACATTACTTTCGGCCATGTGAACGGCATCCAGAATCGACGCCCCCGGCTCAACGACGTGGTGGATTTGGCCGGCATTGTGTCCTCCAAAGGAGTATCGCTGTGTGGCACCGCCGTCACGGCATCATCGGCGGCTCAACTCGCGATCGCGTGAGGCTGTGTTATGGGCGCGACTTCTGTGCACACCGGCCGCACCGCTTCCACGTACGTTTGTGGTAACTCGGACGGCACCGCTGTCTGTACTGGTTCCGCACGTGGCACCTGGGCATGGCGGCACTGGCTGCGCTTTGATCGGGCATGGTCTTCCTGTCCACAACCGGCACACGTCCGCGGTTGCCCATCATAAATAATGATGGCTCGGCAGCTGCAGATGGACACGTACGACGGCACGTGTTTGCGGAGTTCGATCCGTACCTGTCAGACGACATTGAGAACGTGATAAGTTTCAAAGACGTTCCACTTCTCTTCCATGTAGCTGAGGACCGTGCCATACGGCCATGAGACGTTATTGACCAGCGCGGCAGGAACTTCGAAAGTCAGTTCTAATGTGCGCACAGTACGCACATTCATACCCACGTGGTGCACGGTTACAGTGCTCACCTTACCATCAGCACGACGAGAGCGGTGGCCCTTGGTGGAACGTCGCACTATGTCGGCAAACGCCTCTTCGTTCTTCATCTTGAGGTGGACTGTACTGGAAGTGACAGACAGATGAATACCTACCAGCTCATGTGGATTGAGATACATGTGGTCTCTCAAAAGCAGATCGACTTCATAAGCGTTTGTACGCGCATAGGAATCGCCGAAAGTGATTTTTATCGTCTCCAGGCGGTAAGAGAACGCCATATCTAGTGTGAGAATTCACAACAAGCAATGAAGTACCTCGCGCAGCGAGTAAACGAACACACGTGCGGAGAGCTGCCCAGTGCGCCGTGCGTCCGGAACGTGTCGCAGCTGAACGCCGAGTTTTATATTTTCAAAATGTCAAATGCTTCACGATTTTGCGTCTAATCTTGCTCAGAGGCCATACTAAACTTCTCTGTATCGTTCCAACTTTGCCCGCAGCTCGTGGTCGTGCGGTAGCGTTCTCGCTTCCCGCACCCGGGTTCCCGGGTTCGATTCCCGGCGGGGTCAGGGATTTTCTCTGCCTCGTGATGGCTGGGTGTTGTGTGATGTCCTTAGGTTAGCTAGGTTTAAGTAGTTCTAAGTTCTAGGGGACTGATGACCATAGATGTTAAGTCCCATAGTGCTCAGAGCCATTTGAACAATTTCGTTCCAACTTTACTGTATGTACTGCCCAAGCAAGTACATCACCACATCACACTGCTGTTTCTTTCCACCCTGAAAGGGGGTATACTCCACTTTTCACGTAACACTTGTAGATTCATTCTTTACTGCGACAATAGAGGGCGAATAAGATAAACTTTAGGCTCAATAACGTCTTGGAAAAATGCTCGAATATACACCAGAATAACACCTATACTGATCCAACTCGACGTTTGGAACGGTTACCGTACATTTTACAAATGCATATGTTGATAGGCCGAAGGTGTGAGATGAGAGCATACAGTGAAAAGCTTTATGCTTCCTTAGAAATCACACGAGATGGTCGTGATGTTTCCCGTAAAAATTGCATTTAAATGATTTATGGTTTCGTAGCTAGAAAATTTTCCAAAGAGCGAAACTGCTTCAGCTCTAATGCAAAACAGTGGGGCCAAGATCTGTAGTGGTCTGTATTAAGACGGTTAATCTAACTGAAACCGTCCAGTATCTTTCGGACTTCAAGTGTTTCACCTCCTCTTGTGATTATTGAACAGATTATTCGCTGTTTCTAGCTGAAATTTATTAAAGAAATCATTTAGTCTTCCTCCTTTCTCATTAACAATACCAAGCCCCTAGTCCCCAGTAGCCCTTTCTTCTGCTCATTCCCCTACAACTGCATTCCAGTCCTCCACGACTATTACATTTTCATTTCCCTTTACACACTGCATTACCCGTTCAGTGTCCACATGTACTTTCAGGTCGCGACGTCGGCGTGTACCTGACCTATTGTTGCCCGTATTGATTCACTGTTGATTCTGATGAGAACAACCATCCCACTCAACTGTCGACAGTAACACACTTTCTGCCCTGAATGAATTCTACTCCCGTTGTTCCATTTTCTGCTATGTTGCTATTACCCCATACTCATCTGACCAGGAATCCTTGTCTTCTTTCGATTTCACTTCACTGACCGCCACTGTCTCTAGATTGAGCCTTTGCATTTCCATTTTCCCATTTTCCGTTTACTCTACCACGTTCAGTCTTCTGACATACCACGCCCCGCCTCGTATAACGTTATCTATTCGTTGGTCGCTCAGTCTTTTTCTCGTTTTCACCCAGTCCTTGGCAGCTCGTTAACAGAGACTCGAATGGGGGTAATCCGAAATCATTAGCTTATGAAGAGGTCATCATGACACTTCTTCAATTACAGGCCACATGTCCTGCGGATACACATTATGTTATTTTTGATTGGGTAGTTTCAATAGCCTTCGGCATCCTCATACCGTTAATAATTGCTGGATTTTTCCGTCTTTAGGGACAGGTTCCCAGCCCAAGGCCAACAGAATGCCGTCAGTTTCTGACCGTTCCTCCGCCCTCTTTGACAAGGCCTTTGATAGACTGAGGGTGATTTCTTATGCCGGGAGTCTTCAGAAGTCAAGGCTAATTACTATTCAATAAGGTGGTGACTGCGTTCTATCCAAGGACTGAGGACGTTTCGATCAAAGACGCTAACCCTACACGACGTGTGCGACTATATTGGGTTGTAATACGTACTCAGTAGCAGATATAGAACCAGATCAAATGTATTCGTGATGAAGAGTAGAGTGAAATTTAAGAGATTATCAAGTTACTTCCCATTAGGAAAATGGGTGCACTCTGCGACTGTTACGTGATTTATAAATTATAGAGCACAGCAATCAGTCGTCCTTTTCTTTTCTTTTTTTTCAGGTGTTGTTACGCAAATCCAGATTTCGGATAGTGCCTAGCGATTATCAATGCACTATTAAAAAAAATGGCTCTGTGCTCTATGGGACTTAACATCTGAGGTCATCAGTCCCCTAGAACTACTTAAACCTAACTAACCTAACGACATCACACACATCCACGCCCGAGGCAGGATTCGAACCTGCAACCGGAGCGGTCGCGCAGTTTCCGACTGAAGCGCCTAGAACCGCTCGTCCACACAGGCCGGCGCACTATTTTTGTTTAATCTTGATGCATGTAAGTTTCCTGTTGTTCGGGCATTAGTCACAGTTCTTTGAATACTACAGTAGTATTCAAAGAACTGTGACTGATGCCCGAAAAACAGGGAACTAACATGCATCGAGATCGAAAAAATTGTAGATTGATAATGGCTAGGCACTAGCTGAAGTCTGGATTTGCGTAATAACACCTGAAGAAAAACGACGACTGATTGCTGCGCTGTATAATTTATAAATTTAAGAGATTAGTCAGGAAGAATACATACGCAGAGACGTTTGATACGGAAGTGCTACAGATCCTGCAATATTGAATAAATCAGCTGGAAGTACAGATGTAGAGAAATGGACTACTCTAAAAAGGGTGTCCACAGAACTTTGAAAGAAAACCACAGATACAAAGAATGAACTGCAAAGAATACGTAAGTAACAGAAGAAATATTTCAGTTGATCGATGGAAGAAGGAAATCCAAAAATAATCATGGAAATTAATGATTAGGGAAATATAAATATCCGAAGAATGAAAGCAATAGAAAGTGCATCGAAGATAAGACGAAATGGCTGCATGAAAAACGTGAAGAAGTCGAAAAAGAAATGATTGTCGGATGGACGACTCAGCATACAGAGAAGTGAAACAATCTTCGGTGAAATTAAAAGCAACTGTGGTAACATTAAGAGTGACTCGGGAATTGCACTCTTAAATACAGAGGAGTGAGCGGATAGGTGGAAAGAGAACACTGAAGGTTTCTAGGAGGGTTAAGATTTGATATGATAGAGGAAGAAACAGGAGCCGATATCGAAGAGATGAGAACTTAAGAGAGCTTTGGAGGCCTTAAAATCAAGTGCGGCAGAAGCGACAGATAATTTTCCATCAAATTTTTT
Source organism: Schistocerca serialis cubense (assembly GCF_023864345.2). Taxonomy (NCBI): domain Eukaryota; kingdom Metazoa; phylum Arthropoda; class Insecta; order Orthoptera; family Acrididae; genus Schistocerca; species Schistocerca serialis. Next base: position 277,839,530 of record NC_064642.1, on the reverse strand, counting down.
AAATCATTGGAGGAAGTGGCAACAAATTGACAATTCGCGTAGGTGTGTATAGTGTATGAGTCTGGTAATGTACCATATGACTTTCGGAAAAATATCATCCACACAATCGGAAGACTCGATGAAATGACAAATGCGAGAATTATCACACAGCCTATCAGCTCTTTCGTCCATGTTGCTGACAAGAGTGATGTGCAGAAGAATGGATAAGACAGTTGAGGATGTCTTAGGTGAAAATCAGTTTGACTTTAGGAAAGGTAAACGCACTAGATAGACAACTGAAGAGTTGCTGTAGATAAGGGAATCATGACTACAGAAAAATAAAGACACGTTCATCAGGTTTGTCGACTTGGAAAAAAGCGTTCGACAGTGTTAAATAGTGGAAGAAGTTCGAAATTATGAGAAAATTAGAGCCTTGGGCCATAATAAGTGTGGAACACCAAGAACAAAGTGCTCAGATTAGAGAGGGTGTAAGACAGGAATGTAGTCCTTCGTCCCTCCTGTTCAATGTACACATCGAAGAAGCAATGATGGAGGTAAGAGGAAGATTCAGGAAAGGAATTAAAATTCTAGTTGAAACGATATCAATGATACGATTCGCTGATGGCTTTGCTATCCTCATTGAACGTGGAGAATAAATACATATCTACTGAATGGAATGGACCGTCTATTGTGTACGGAGAATGGATTGAGAGACAATAGAAGAAAGACCAAGGGCACGAAAAGAGCGAGATATTTAACATCAGTATTGATGGTCACGAAGGAGGTGATATAAAGGTAGCAAAATACCCGATGACGGACGGAACAAGGCTGACATAAAAAACAGGCCAGTACTGACGAAAATGATATGCTGGCGAAGAGAAGTCTACTTGTGTCAAACACAGCCATTAATTTTAGGAATAAATTTCTGAGAATGTACGTTTGGAACACAGCATTTTATGGCAGTGAAACACTGACTGTGGTAAAACCAGAACTGAAGAGAACCTAAGCGTTTTAGATTTGGTGCTACAGACGAATGCTGAAAGAAGACAGAGATTACAATATATCCAGCAAGTAATTAAGGTAATAGGTTGCAAGTGCTACTCAGAGATGGAGAGGGTGAAGAGGTTGTCAGAGGAGAGGAGTTAGTGACGGGCCTTATCAAACCAGTCAGAAGACTAAATAAAAGGAAGAAATATTATAATAGTTGGATGTCATAATACGCAAATACTAGGATTTTCCTTCAAAAACCCCTGGACCATATCCCTTCTCTTCTATGTTTCGTTGTTTCGTTTCAACTGTCCTCAGTGGCATCTACAAGTAATGACGTCACCCTTCATTCCTTCTGGCTGTGCCTTAAAGCAATTACATAATCAAATGTTTCTCCTTCCAGCATAGGGAAACAAACTTGGTTTCCTCTTAACAATCCAAGAATTGATACACACCTTTCCAAACTATGAGAAAAGATTTCACGGGCAAAACATTTTTTGAAAGAACGACACTGCTACATACCTTACTGCAGGCGATTCATGTATGTGAAAATCATAATAAGTTAATTGTATTCAGTCATTGTAAACGCTTTATTCTCATTATCATAATCAAATTTGGATTTATATGGTGTAACACTCAGCCTCGTTTACTGTTGTTTCTTCATGTCACAACTTCGACGCTGTGAAAACATACTGCAAATTATTCTTGCTTTGTCCAAGCACTGTTCTGGCTTCTCGTCTCGACTTGCGTCGTTTCTATTTACATTTGAAACTGCTTGAAGTAATGAGAGGGGCTCCAATTGCGATCACTGACTTCAGGCATTGTTAGGAAGGACGTGGTTGTTGATAAGGTTAGCTGACAACGACAAATTACTCGTAAACTGGTGTAGGTGAAACACAACGGACAAAAATAATTCGTTGAAACTGGGAAAAACAGGACAACCTAGTTTTCATTGCAGACCCTGGAGATGCTACTTCTGACTTAAGTAACTCGTCAGTTGACATGACGTGGATGGATGCGGCCTGTTCAAGTCCTGCAAACCGAAATTTTAAAACTGCCGCCGTTTACGTCCACTTGTGATTGCGGTGAATGTGAGGTTCTTGGTCGGTGTTCAACCGAGTTGTATAACTATGCTTCGTTCATAATAAGAATAAACCCGATGTAAACAAACACAAACGCGATGATTGGTGAGAAACCGTAGCTCTCGTACACTGCTGTTGTTCCGCTCTTGGAAATAGGTCCAATTTACGTATTAGATTACTTACAACTATGTCATTGTGAATAAAACTTTAAGACATTCCGATGTATTAACAGCCATCAACGTTTTTCTTAATCATACTGAAGCTATTTAATTTTTATTTCAAAAATTGTTTACAATCACAGTCTCTGTAATCGCAAGTAGTACTCTGATTTGCCAGCTGTTCATATGTACTGCGAAAATGGATGACACTACTTCCTGCTTTGTATTGTAACACGCGCGGGACACCATTAATGACTAGAAACAAGTTTTTCTTAATGTTTTTCACAAGATTACAAATAAAAATCAGCTTTGACGTTTTTTCGAGAAACAGGATGTAAAAATTTTACCGCATTGTATTTCGACAATGTTCGTAGCGCAACTGGTAGCGTCGTAGGTAAATAATCGAGTTGACAGTTGGGCAGCGGTTCAAAACCCGTTGTCATCTAGAATTTCTCTTTGTTCGGTTTGAATACTTAAGTCATTTAAATATACAATTTATCAAGTATGTGGGAATTAACCCATACTTAACCATCATTTTTTGAAGAAAAATACACGTCATCTAGTTTCTAATTACACAGCAAACACATAATTCTTGTTTTCATTGCAAATACACATTCTAAATTATCGCTATCTTATAAAAGATTGTTAAAAATTTTTAAGTTGAGAAAACGTTACACAATTAAATATTATGGAGAAAAATGAAAAATCAAACACTCATTGTCTGAATATGATCATTGTTTTAGAGGATACATGTGGTCTCTCACGAGCCACAGCGATAAGAGTCGTAGAAATATGGACAATAGTTATCGCGGAGTCGAGCACACGGCACAATTGCTGCATTTTTATAGATGTCACCATAACATTGCAATCTGAGCCCTACAGAATTCATCTGGAGCCAAGTTAAGGGACACGTCACGAGAAATAACAAGACATTTAAGCTACCAAACTGGAAATAATACACGAAGCTTTGTGTCACGTCACTGCAGAACATCACGTTAAGAAAGAGGAAATGTGCACCTTTTGGTGGCTTGAGATTCCTTGCTGATCGCCTCGTTGTCAACGTAGCAGCACTGAAATGTACCGCATTCCTCGGAGTCTGATATGGAAGAAGTTCGGAGGTTTCCAGACGCCTGACTATTACTTCAGTGGCTTCAATATTTAACTACATGATGAAATACCAGCAGTGCGCTTTTACACTGCACATTGCTCATGCAGAAAATTGCCCTTGTTAAAGACAGGAATTTTCATCACTCTTGTTCTTAATTAGAGTACTATGTTCGCTAAAATCGAAAGCATGTTACGTTTTCCAGTACATCACCTGAGAAACGTATTTCCTTCTGTTCAAAAATGAAATGACATTCAAGGATACACTATTCTCTGCTCGTCTCTTTTGGCATCTTTATTACAAGCGTTCACATCACTGCATGCTAGTAATATCGGGTGGCTGGCCAGTGCTTTCCAAGTTAAACGCGCCGGTAAAGCTCTTGTCCCATATTATTGCTGAGTCAATGTACGCGTAACGCACAGCATAAAACGGATCCTCATTATTGTACTTGACTGTACTCGGGACAGCTTGCTTCTGCTCCACATGAAACGAAGTCCAATGAGGTTCCAGCAAACGCGGAAGAATATATAGTGTAATGTTTACCTGAAGTTTATTCTTATGTTGAATGGAGTATGGTATCTCCTGAATGGTGTAAATTAACGCACAGTGCCTCACACATGGCGTATTTCCCTTTTACTTTGTGGATCCGGAGCCTGTTAAAAGCGAACCGCGTTTACCCAGTAGAACGTCGCTCGGCTTGCGGTGGTCATCACCCACAAAGTAGTGGCGTCGTGTTTCCTAAAGGGACAGCGCGGCGACCGCACGGCGTCCACCGCAGCACAGTGCAGTGCCGGTCACTTGGAGGGTCCTTTACGGCAACTGCCACTCGCCTCTTCTCCTGGGGGCTTCCCCGGTGCGGCGGCCAACGAGGTCGGACCGCCCCGCTGAGGATTTCCCTGTCCCTGCCGCAGTGGAGTGTGGGTAATCCGCGGCCGCGCAGATTCAATAGGAGCAGTCGTGGACGAAGAGATAGACGGCTACTTTGAGACCGTCACAGCGGAATACGTTTACGAAAGCACGGTCCGTCCCCCGTGTCGGAATTCTCTGTGGACTGAGCTAGAGAATCGATCAGAGAACAGTAACGTCAGTGTCCACTACTCACAGGATCCAACGTGCAAATATCCGCATATTTGTATTTTTGATTAAATATAGAAAACAGTTTGTTATTGTAAGTGATGCATGCGACAATTATGATAAACGGATCCACTCTGACCTGGTCGGCAATATCCAAAGTATTCGTCGAAGACGCTCAATTTTTTCTTTTTTTATGCATCGGAGGAAGCCGTACCTTTTGCTTATTACAAAATAAATATCAATAACAGCCCAGCAACAACTCAACGATCGTTATGTTTTCTGTTGCCGCGCTGCTGTACATGTCTCAGAATAAAGATGTGTAAATGATGTTTAACACAACTATCTCCAGTGCCTTATCAGTAAAAAACTGACACATATCGATCCTTACTTACTAATGAAATTATAGAAAAGTGACTTTCGAAATAATAATAACGTAAAGCTAAGTTGTGGCAGAGGTGTTAGAGCTCATACGTTAAAATATGGTTAACACTAGAGAAATTGCGTAACGATGCTGAAGTACTCAGCTTTAACAGCTGAAAATGCTTACATTCTTCTACGTCTAGTTGTAGTATTGTCCAGATACAGACCACGGTACATTTATTGTAGTTGTCAATGTTCATATTCCTTATCAATTTTGGTAGCTGTATTACTTTATCTAGTGGCCAGGACGGCTTATGTGTCTCTTTATTTGCAGCTAACCCTGACAATAAATGATGAAGTTAGGCAACAGCTGCATTTTCGGTGACACAGTGAAACATTGGTATCTGACTGCTAGGCTACAATTCAAAACGGAAAACAACACCGGAGCATTTATAAAGATCCACAAGGTCACTCCCAGAACTACCGTAACGACAACCCTTATAATATGCTACAAACGCTGTTGTTCTGCTGTTGCTTTTATGTAACCTGCTACAGTAACGTTATTTGTAGGACGGATTTTCTTTCACGCAGTACATTAATTATTGTTTTTGTTATTTGTTGTGTGGCTGTGTAATCTGTCTCGATGTAAATTTCCAGGCGTACTGGTTGCTTCTCATTGAGATATCCATCTACAACGAATAAAAGGAAAGAGAGCAGGTTTCGAAGGAGGCACGTTTCTCATTCGAAACACAGAAAATATATATTTTACGTAGTGAACTTATATAGAACACAATAACGATGAAGCATGAAACCAGCAACAAATAACGACGAAGCATACAACCAGCTGATTGGTTTGTATGTAACGCAGACTTGCAACTGAAAGGAGAAAACAATAGTAGAACAGAAACGGTCAACAGTGCTTTTCGTAAACTGAACAGTGATTTGAAAGCGCGAATTCCAGCATGTCTGGTGTATAATCGGTGGGTAATACCTGCTTCGACTTATTTGTGAAACGTGGGCAACAGAGAGATCTACGTTGGGAATAATCGGGAAGATAGGACAAAACGTAAATGGATCTGGGGAGAGGTTGGAACGAAAACGTGATGGTGGCGACAATGATGCTGAAACGTAGATAGGCGTTGCATACAGCCAAGTGAATGATTAGTACATTTCCCATGGAAATTATGGATACAGAAATAACTATCTGACGGAAATTATACGTTGATGATGTGCAAAACAGAGAGTATGAAAAAATATGGCTCAAATGGCTCTGAGTACCTTGAGACTTAACATCTGACGTCATCAGTCCCCTAACTAACCTAACGACATCACACAAATCCCTGCCCGAGGCAGTATTCGAACAAGCGACCGTAGCGGTCGCACGGTTCCAGACTGACGCGCCTATAACCGGTCGGCCACTCCTTTCTGCAGTATGAAGAAGATAACACGTCAAATTATATGTAAGGAACTACTAACCAGCAGTTGACACCAAATAGTTGGATATGGTGATAATATGAATGATGATCTGTACTTACGTGAGAGGGCATTTCGAAAGTATTCTGCAAAATCTCTTTGCACGTAGTATGCATCCGGTGCAACAACTTACTCATGCCGACACCTCCAGTTTTGAATGAGGAGAGTGCTTGACATCGAAGTGCCTTTTGTTGTTCAGTTTCATGCTACTACTGCTTTTTGTATCCATATTTTTACGCCTCGTGTTGAGGAATAAGTCTTATTTATCACGAAAATATAACGAGGCTAATTACTTGACCAGGTAATGTTTCGTAATTACGTTGTACATTGCTCCTATTTGATCTGCACTTATTTTCTCCTTTTCTAAGAGGACATTAGAGTACCAGTACATTCCTCTGGAAACTATACTACGAAATAATCTTTACTTGAGGTAGAAGTAAGACTTAGAATAAAAGAAACCAACGAGTAGTAAACTCATTTGAGATGTTTCAGCGAAACTTTGGCTTATGACTGGACGCTGTGCGTAAAAATTCGCTACCTAAACAAAACTGCCTTGGAGTAATGTTAAGATTCATAGAGGAGGAGATTACTGTTTGAAATTAAATAGATAACGTACGCATAAATTACTTATTTGTATTTGTCTTGAGCTATGTTGCATATTTGGCAGCTTACTCTCTCCGCTATGGAAACAAGTATTTCTCTTTGTGCTTCTGAAATTCTAGACAGTGTTCCAGTAATCGTGTGTTAGCCCGTCAGGTTGGCAGTGTGATCTAATGCATGGCTTTCGGTGCGGGAAGGAGTGCCGGTCCCTTGAACGAATCCGCCCGATGGATTTGTGTCGAGGTCCGGTGAGCCGGCCAATCTGTGGATGTTTCTTAGGCGGCTTTTCATCTGCCTCGGCAAATGCGGGCTGGTTCCCCTTATTCCGGCTCAGCTACATTATGTCGGCGATTGCTGCGGAAACAAGTTCTCCACGTACGCGTACACCACCATTACTCTACTACGCAAACATAGGGGTTACACTCGTCTGGTGTGAGACGTTCCCTGGGGGGGTCCACGGGGGACCAAACCGCACAATAACTTTGGGTTCGGTCTGGGGCGGTGGAGGGGCGAAGTGGACAGCGGTAGTCGTCGTAGGGATGCGGAACACTGCGGCTGCGGTGCGGACGGATCCTCTCCGTTGTTTCTAGGTCCCCGGTTAACATAACATAACATTAGCGTGTGTTGTGACAGCTAGTTAAATACATTATCTTGCAGATGGATGCTAAGTTGCCCCTTTCTTGACACATGTTAAAAACAATATGGTTTGACGTGTAATATTTTTGGCTAATCGACTCTATACAGTTCCTCTGAAGCATACTGTTGGTTGATTGGAGACAATCGTTGGAGGCTAGTTAATGCAGTGTGTGAAATTTTTATGTTGTGTAATATGGGATGAACTCAAGTGGACAACACCTTTTCTGTAATGGTTATGCAGTATCCACATGGCTGTACATTGAAATGACTAATATAAAATAGATTTTCATTTCCCATTAGCTGTCCCAAACAAAAGTAGTCACGTTTCGGCACCTACCTGTTAAGGTATCTGCACGTCATACTCTTCCGATTGGTCTGATGCGGGCAGCTACGAATTCTTCTCCGTTGAAACCTCTTCGTCTCAGAGTAGCACTTGCAACCTACGTCCTAAATTATTTTCTGCATGTATTCTAATCTCTGCATTCCTCTACAGTTTTTGCCGTCTACCGCTCCGTCTAGTACCGTCGAAGTCACTTCGTAATGTCTTAACAGACGTCCTATAATCTTGTCCCTTCTCACTATCCACACATTCTTTTCCTCCCCGATTCAGTGCAGGAACTCCACTTTCCTTACCTTATCAGTCTACCTAACTTTTCACATTCGTCTCTAGCACCACATCTCAAATGCTTCGATTCTCTTCTGTTCTGGTTTTCCGCCAGTCAATGTTTCACTACTATGAAATGTTGTGCTCCAAACGAACATTCTCAGAAATTTCTTCCTCAAATTAAGGGCTATGTTTAATACTAGTAGACTTATCTTGGCCAGGAATGAGCTTTTTGTCATTGCTATTCTGCTTTTGATGTCCTCCTTGCTCCGTCCGTCATTGTTTATTTTACTGCCCAGATGGAAGCATTCCTTAACTTCATCTAATTCTTGACCATCAACCCCGATGTTCTCATTCTACTACTTCTCATTACTTTCAACTTTCTTTGTTTTACTCTCAATCCATGTTCTGTACTAATTAGACCGTTCGTTCCATTCAGCAGATAGTGTAATTCTTCTTCACTTTCACTCAGGACAACAATTTCATCAGCTAATCATATCATTGATATCCTATCACCTTGAATTTCAGTTCCACTCCTGAACTTTCCTATTTTTTGCCATCATTACTTCTTCGATGTATAGATTGAACAGTAGGGGCAGTAGACTAAATAGCTGTCTTAGACTCTTTTCAAGTCGAGCACTTAGTTCTAGGCCGTACATATTTATTATTCTCTCTTGCTCGTCTACATATTCTCTCTCACTAATGCTTACCATTATTTTCTTAGAATTTCGAACATCTTCCACCATTTTGCATTGTCGAACGCTTTTTCCAGGTTGACAAAGCCTATGAACACTTCCCGATTTTTCTTTAGTCTTGCTTCCATTATCAACCACAGCGTCAGCATTGTCTCTCTGGTGCCTTTACCTTTCCCAAAGCCAAACTGACCGTCGTCTAACACATCGTCGATTTCCTATTCCATTCTTATGTATATTATTCTTGTAAGCATATTTTCCGTACGAGCTGTCAAGCTGATAGTGCGATAATTCTCACACTTGTCAGCTCTTGCAGTCTTCGCAATTGTGTGGATTATAAGGCTTTTTTTCCGAAAGTCAGATGATATGTAGCAAGACTCATACGTTCTAAACCACAACTTGAATGGTTGTTTTGTTGCTATTTCCCCCAATGATTTTAGAAATTCTGGTAGAATGTTACCTATCCCTTCTGCCTTATTTGGTCTTAAGTTCTCCAAAGTCTGATTTTAGTTCAAACGGCTCTGAGCACTATGGGACTCAACTTCTGAGGTCATTAGTCACCTAGAACTTAGAACTAGTTAAACCTAACTAACCTAAGGACATCACAAACATCCATGCCCGAGGCAGGATTCGAACCTGCGACCGTAGCGGTCTTGCGGTTCCAGACTGCAGCGCCTTTAACCGCACGGCCACTTCGGCCGGCAGTCTGATTTTAGTACTGGACCCAATACTTCTTCAAAATCGATTCCTGTTGTTAACTTCAATCACACCAGACAAGTCTTTCCCCTCATAAACGCCTTCAATGTAATCTTTCTACCTATCCGCTCTCACTTCTGCATTTGAAAGTGGAATTCCCATTCCACTCTTAATGCTACCACCCTTGCTTTTAATTTCTCCGAAGGTTCTTGTGCTGAGTCAGTCCTTCCGACAAACATTCCCTTTTAGATTTCTTCACATTTGTCATGCAACCATTTCGTCTTAGCTTCCCTGTACTTCCTATTATTTTCACTACTCTACAACTTGTATTTCTGTATTCTTGAATTTCCCCCTCAAATTTCTGTACTTTCTTCTTCCACCGATCAACTGCAGTATTTTTTCTGTTACCCACGGTTTCTTCGCACTTACCACCATTGTACCCATATTTTTCTTTCCAACTTCTGTTTTTACGCTTTTTAGTGATGTCCTTTCCTCTTCAACTTTTCTGCCTACTGAGCTATTCCTTATGGCCGTGTCTATTGCCTTAGAGAACATCAAAAGTCCGGAACCGCGCGATTGCTACGGCCGCAGGTTCGAATCCTGCCTCGGGCATGTATGTGTGTGACTTCCTTATGTTAGTTAGGTTTAAGTAGTTCTAAGTTCTAGGGGACAGATGACCTCATAAGTTAAGTCCCATAGTACCTTCGTATCCCACTTCTTTACATATTTGTTCTTCCTGACTAATCTTTTAAACTTCAGTTTACTCTTCACCGTTACTACATTGTGATCTGTGTCAATATCTCCTCCTGAGTATGCGTTACAATCCAGGATCTGATCCCGGAATCTCTGTCTGACCATGATGTAATCTAACTGAAATCTAACTGAATGTAACTGAATCACTAGGCCTTTTCCAACTATACCTCCTCTTCTTGTGATTCTTGAAGAGAGTATCAGCTATTAGTTGCTGATATTTATTACAGACATCAATTGCTCTTTCTCGTCTTTCATTCCTTGTCCCAAGCGCATATTCTCCTGTCATCTTTTCCTTTACTTCTTCCCCGTCGACTGCATTCCAGTACACCATGAATATTACATTTTCATCAACCTGCACATACTGTATTATCCTTTCAGTATCCTCATACACTTTCTCTATCTCTTCATCTTCAGCTTGCGACGTCGGCAAGTTGACCTGAACTATCGTAGTCGGTGTTGGTTTGCTGTCGGTTCTGATATGAACAACCCTGTCACTGAACTGTTCACAGTAACACACTCCATGCACTATATTCCTATTCATAACGAATCCTACTCCAATTATAACATTTTCTGCTGCTGTTGATATTACCCATTACTCATCTGACCAGAAATCCCTGTCTACTATCCATTTCATTTCACTGACCCCTACTGGATACAGACTGAGCCTTTGCATTTCCCTTTTTAGATCTACTAGCTTCCCTACCGCGTTCAATTTTTAGACATGCTCGCTCATACTAGTAAAACGTTGTCCTTTCGTTGGTTATTCAAACTGTTTCTCATAGTCACCTCCCCATTGGCAGTCCCCTCCCGAAGATCCAAATGGGGTCTGTTCCGAAATCTTTTGCCAATAGAGCGATCGTGAGACTTTCTCAATTATATGACATGTCCTGTGGCCACACTTGATGTGTCTGTAGTGCAGTAATTTCTATTGCCTTCTGCATTCTCATACCGTTAACAATTGCTGATTTTTCGGAAGTTATGGAAAGTTTGACACCCCAAGGACAAGAGTGTGCCCGGAACCTCTGCCTGCTCCTCTTCCCTCTTTGATAAGGCGGTTGTCAGAATGAGGGTGACACTTCTTATGCTGGAAGTCTATGGCCGCTAATGGTAATTCGAACCGGAGACCGAGGGTGTTTGCCGGCCGGAGTGGTCAAACGGTTCTAGGCGCTTCAGTCCGGAACCGCGGGACTTCTATTGTCGCAGGTTCGAATCCTGCCTCGGGAATGGATGTGTGTGACTTCCTTATGTTAGTTAGGTTTAAGTAGTTTTAAGTTCTAGGGGACAGATGACCTCATAAGTTAAGTCCCATAGTGCTCAAAGCCATTTGAAACGAGGGCGTTTCGATGACTAATGGAATTCGCTATCCCTGTACCACGTCTACTCTTTTAATAAAGTTATTGATTTCCTATTGCTGGTAACTAGATCTCACACAGTTGAGATGTTTCTAACAAGTAAGGGATACGAACATTCGCGAACCACGCAAAAGAACATTAAATGCCACGTTGTCTTCTAGCGATTATTACAGATACCTACTACTAGTGATAAGGGCATTTTGTCAGGAATCTTCCTAGCAGTGCTGAAATGTGTTACAGGTACAAGAAATACTAATAATCTTCCCACAACATATTGTGGGAATAATTGTAAATATACTCAAAGAGTTTTGCTCACATTCTAGCTAATGCTGCTCACAGCCTGCAGGTAAATTCACACGGCACTGTTTATGCAACGTTGCAGTGCAACATAACGGTTCCCGGGGCTGACGTAAATAAACACAAATGCTAGACCCATTACTTTCCTTTCTCTAATCGAGACGTGGTGCAGATTGAATGAAAAAACGTAATCCAATGAACTGATCGGTGCAATGCTAAGGCTTTTACTGACATAAATGAAGTAAAAGCTTAGACTGAAAGTAGACTCAAAGCCCACTGGCTTAACTGGCGCGAGCTTCGGCCTTATAAGGATTCGTGATTGAATATCAAGCAGTTTTAGTTATTTAGCTATAGTTTGGAATTGCTGTAGGTTAAAATGTTCATTCCTGAGTGGAAGTTGAAATAATGGTTAAGTTTGATTTGATGAATATTGTATATTAGCAGTAGCTATTGAAATGTACAGGACCAAACTAATGTATACGGAAGTGGATTCACTGGACTGCAAGTTCAGTATCCATATCGAATGATGGAATGTAGTTATAGAAAATTACGTAATTCTTAATTAGTGAAGCTTGTCACATAATATAGGAGTCATTGGTTGCAGAAACTTCAGGTTAACGAAAGTATGTGAATAAGTCCTTTATTGTTACGGTAAACTGCTCATAATGTTTGGAAAATTTTGTCTAATTGAAAACACTAATTAACAATATCTGATACACTAAGTATGTTTGTGTCAATATAATTACATTAGTAAAGTCAGGGGACATTTCTCTTTGTAGCAAATGGATTCTCTCCTTTAGATTTAAGGTATTAGCTGACAATGTTTTAATAGGTAGCTGGCTGTACGAAATTTTATAATTACAATAACTTTAGAACTACTAAGTTTCTAGTGAAACTAATTATTAGAGTACAACCAGAACAAAAATAGTGTGACCTGCTTATTAAAATTATGAAGGCGATTTCCTTGTGACATTTTGTATAATATGTATGTACCCACTATCGTAACATTACCACTAATATTTTAATGATAATAGTAGCAAAGAATATAGAAGTTTTAACTGATAAATTATTAGTTTAGGTAAAGTAGGATGATGTGGGCCAATTCTGCTTGTCACAACGTTTAAAAAGCTTCGCCTTTTCTGGCCACTGATTGCCTACCATTTGACAATAGGGACTCCAGAACAATAGAACTAAACGGAATGTCTAGGCAGTCCGAGGAGGGACACGTTTTGAGAAAAATGAACATTATGTGGATGCATGTTGTATATATTACGGATCTTAGTTTTGTTCAGTATCAGAAGTGTGTATTTATTACTCAGACTGATAGTGAATATCGTCTTCCTTAACAGTATTGTCTGAACAGCATATCAGAAACAATCGCCCTTAAAACTACAAATTCCTTTACACTTCATAACACAGGCACCATCTCGAAATCATATTCCGTAATAATAGATATACAGCACAAGAATGATTTCTCTCTAAATGTCAGAGAAATTATACTCTGGTCCAAATTCAAGAAATTCAATAAACAGTGGTTCACTCATTATCTATCTCAACAGCTCTCCTCAAGATGTGTGTCTGCAGTTCACTGTAGCTAGCCTGTCTCTTCCCCCTGTACATTCTCCTGCCCCCTTTTATACAGAGTCCTCTATTGAAATAGTTCGCTTATACTTAATAGTTACCATGAATATGATTTGTCACCTCATCATTGCTCCGTTTGTCATGATTTTCAATTTTCAGTTCAAGATTTTGAACTAAGTAATATTATTGTTGCTCTTAATGCCAGTTACTATTGTATTTCATAGTTATTCATTGTTATTACAGTTGATAACTATAAGTACCATCAAAGTAATATCTCAGGTGTATACGGCTTAACAGGAAGTACACACAGAAACTAAGAATCTTAACTGAAAAATTTTTGATATGGAAAAACTTGTCCTAAAGGTTATCTTACAAGTTAGGTTAACGAAAAGTAAACCCGCATTTGTAGATTTAGTGAAAATTTCTGACAGTGTGTAGTGGAATACATTATTTGAAATTCCGAAAGTATTAAGGTATTAAGGACAAAGTACAGAGAGTGAAAGGCTATTTACAATTTGTACAGAAACCTGACTGCTATTATAAGAGTCGAAGGTCATGAAAGGGTTGCAGGTAGGTATTGAAAAGTGGGTCAGCCAGTGTTCTAGCCTGCCCCTAATGTTATTCAATCTCTACACTCAGAAAGCTGTGAACTAATCGAAGGAAAAAATTTCAGAATGAAATAAAATTCAGAGAGAAAAAATAGAAGCTTTCAGGTTTGCTTGTAACATTGTAAATCTGGCGGAGACCACAAATAACTTGGAAGAACAGATGAATGGAATGGATAGTGTCTTGAAAAGAAGTTATAAGGTGAATGTCAAGTTAAACAAGGTTAATGGGATGTTGTCAAATTAAATCGAGCGGTGCTAAGGGAATTAGATTGTGAAATGAGAGACTAAATATTACTCTATATCGGCAGTAAATTAACCGGCGATGGCTGAAGTACATCGTAAACTACAGTCGAATAATAACAAGAAAAGTATTTTTGAAAAAGACTTATTTGCTAACTTCGAATACAATTTCAACGTTTGGAAAATTTTTCGCTTTCTGTTTGTCTCGTAGCGGAATATAGTGGTGGGCAAGAACAAAATAGACCGTGGGGCAAATGGAGCAGTGGGAAAATCCTAAGGTATAGATGGGTAGATCTAGAAACCAATGATCAGGTATTAGATCGAGCTGAGGAAAAAGAAATTTATGTCAAACGCTCATAAAGGCAGTAATAAATCGTCGATCTGGTAGTCCAAGACTTGAATACGATAATATGTACCACTGTTTCAGATTTCTGTATGTAGGAATATTTAAACAAAGATGGAGAAGCTTGGACAGGACAGACTAACATAGAGAGCTGTATCTAACCAGTCTCTGCTTCCAACCAGTCTTCCGATTGAAGACGATAAGAACAACGTACACTAATCAGTCACAACATTATAACCACCTACCTAACAGCTGGTATGTTCATCTTTGGCACGAAGAATAGCGGCAATGCATGGTGACATGGAAGAAATGAAGTCTTGGTCGGTAGGATGTTAGCACCACATATGCACGCAAAAGTGACCTAATTTCCATAAATTCCGGAAAGGGAGCCGATGAGCTCTGACGCCACGTTGAGTCACGTACCAAATATATTCAATCGACTTCAGATCTAGCTAGTTTAGGACCAGCAGATAAATTTACACTCACCACTGTGATCCTCGAACCACTCCATCACACTCCTGGCTTTATGACAGGGAGCGTCATGTCGTAGAAAAATGCCACTGCCGTTGGCAAGCATGATTGTCATGAAGGGTATTACGCGGTCTGCAAGCTGTACGATACTCCTTCGCCGTCATAGTGCCTTGCACGAGCTCCACTGAACTCATGAATGCCCACGTGAATGCTTCCCAGAGCGTAATGGAGCCTCCGCCATCTTGTCTCCCAACCGCTGTGCATGTATCAATGAGCTGCTCCTCCAGAAGACGGCGTATTAACATCCTCTCATCGGCATAATGAAGAAGGTTTCGGGATTCATCAGACCATGCAGGACTGTACCACGTGCCAACGTCTATTGTCGATAGTCACATGCCCATTTCAATCTTAGTTGTCGATGTCGTGGTGTTAAAATTTGCTGATGTATTGGTCACCGGCAGCGAAGGACCGTCGTTAGGAGTGTTCGGTGCGCTTTGCGTTCAACACACTGCCCAGCATTAAAGTCTGATGTTAGTTCCGCCACAGTTCGCCGTATGTCTATTTTACGAGTCTGCCCAACCTATGACGCCCGACACCTGTCATGAGGGATGTCCCCCAACCCTACGATATCTAGACCTGGTTTCACCTTGGTTTCGTCCCGTGTTGAAGATACTGACCACAGCAATTCTCGAACACCTGAAAGGTCGTGCAGTTCCGAAATGTTCGGACCGAGCCTCCAAGTCATCAGCATCTGCCCCCTCGGTCGGACACAGATAGATCGCGCGCCTTCCCAGTTGTGCACACAGACAGCAATCTCACTGATTCTATGTGCACCGTGTGTGTGTAACTGACCAGTAGTCATTCCAAGCCAGATACTATCGCCTGGAGGGGTTTACATCGATGGTGGGTCGGAGGTCATAATGTACTGGCTGATCAGTGTTTAGTTGCCAGTGCGATGTGAAAGAGGGCCTGGAGGCGCTAATATCGTATCTCTAACAAGAACAATAAATAATTAAACAAAAAAATACCGAAACGTTTAAGGAGAAGCAGAATTGCCTTAGTAGTTGTAAATGCAGTACGTCTGCATATTACGGTCTTTTTCATTTCTTTTGTGAACTTCTACACTAGCGTACGAAGTTTCACCAAAAACTCGTGTTGGTGAATGGGAGGCGTGGTTAGTGCTTCCGCCGCGGTGGTAATGCGCCTCGGTAAAGAAAGAAAAGCGCCCGTCGCCCCGTCTCCGGGTCGGCCTGAGGCTGCGGCGGAAGCACCTGTCGGCGGCGGCCACTCCATTAAGAGGATCTCGCCTGGACTCGAGGTGAATCGTTAGGAGGGGAGCGAGCAGCGGGGGCGGCGGGCTGGGATGGCGGCGCCCGATTCATTTACAGCGCGGCCGGCAGGCGGCAGGTAGTTTCCGCCCCACACCCCCGGATTTACGGCTCAATTACCGGGAGCGCCCGGCGCCGCTGATGCCCCTTCTCTGATCGGCGCCGTCGCAAGGTGCCGCGACCAAAGTGAAGAAGTAGTTCCACGGAGGGATGCTCCGGCTTCTTCGTCGGGGCCCGAGGGCCGATTGGGGCCGATGGCCCTAAGCGCTGCACGGAATCACCACAGTGAAAATTCTCGTGCTTTCCGAAAACGGCGTTACGATTACGAAAACTAGCTGGTTTCGGCCTTTGGTAAATCATGAAAACAGACTTACCGCTTCTGGATTATAAATGTAGCCGGATGGAAATTTATTATAACCAAAAATGCAAATGGCTCTGAGCAATATGGGACTTAACATCTGTGGTCATCAATCCCCTAGACTTACAACAACTTAAACCTAACTAACCTAACGACGTCACAAACAGCCTTGTCCGAGGCAGGATTCGAACCAGCGACCGTAACAGCAGCGCGGTTACGAATTGAAGCGCCTAGAACCTCTCGTCCACAGAGGCTCGCTATAGCCAAATCATCATCAAAGACCATTAGAGCTGAAGACGGTCTCGTAGAAGATCGAAACCGGTTTTCTAAAAATAAAAATAAACAACTCACATGCAATCATGTCTGTGTATAGATATAAGGCATAATATTATAAATGTTGCTCTTTTCCTTGAACAATACTCCTAAAAGTTTTAAATAAATAACAGATAATTTACTGTACTTTCAGCGATAACCCCTGTGGTCTAGAATTCGCGTTGCGTGCAAATAGTCTTTATTATGAGCGGAAAATCGCTGGAATCAATTTTTGACAGCCGCTTATAAAATTGTTAGTATCAATACGGATATCTTCAGTGTTTTATGATTCGCCCGACATTGTTTTAGTAATATAGGAGCTGTTTGCCAAAATGAACAACACATTACGTACCCTAATATTGAGAGTCTTCCTAATGGCTATTTTCTTCTGACCTGACAGATTAATTATACTGCTGTGTAGTCTGGTCGAAATAGTTTCAGAAAACAGTTCAGAACAATGCTGCGTCTTAAATACACTTCGCAATTGCCTACAGACGTAAGATGATAACAAAACAAAATAACAGTTAATATTTCATTTTGAAACTAATAAGTTGCAACATTTTCGTCTTCGTATTGCGGCTCGATGGTTTTGCGATCGCTAAGGCGTGAAAATTATATCCTAGTAGGAACTTGCTTAGTGGCCGCTACCATTGTGAGGGATGGGATGTGCCTACATTACACTTTAACAAGTGTAATGTAGGGTTTCACTTTAGTGGGTTTGTCGCATCTTGTAAGTGTTCTGCCAACAAAGCGCTGTCTTAGTTTCGCCCTCCTCACAATGTTGTGTATGTGGTCCTTCCAACTCGCAATTGTATTTCCTAGGTATTTAGTGGAATTGAAAGCCCTTGCATTTGTTCGATTTATCGTATGCCCAAAATTTTCGGATTTGTTTTGGTACCCATGTGGATGACCTAGCACTTTTCGTTGTTTAGTGCCAATTGAGAATTTTCGCACCATACAGAAATTATATCTAGATCATTTTGTAATTGAAATTGATCGTCTGATGATTTTACTAGACGGTAAATTACAGCACCGTCTGCAAACAATGTAAGGAGGCTGCTCAGATTATCACCTAGATCACTTATGTACATGAGGAACAGCAGAGGGCCTGTGATACTACCTTGCGAAACGCCAGATATCCTTTCTGTTGTACTCGATGATATACCGTTGATCCCTACGAACTGTGACCTCTCTGAGAGGAAATCACGAATCCAGTCTCACAACTGAGACGATTCTCCCGATCACGCAATTTGATTAAGAGTCGCTTGTGAGGAACGGTATCAAAAGCTTTCTGGAAATGCAGCAATTGTGTTATCTTACAAACTATCCGTTGGCTTCTGTCTAGGATTCTTCTATGATTCTGGTGTTGAACGATCGCCAGTCATTCCAACATAAACTTTTCCGCATGTGCTTGGTATGCGGTATATTCCCGTCATTGCAAGAGGGCCTCCTTTCTCCTTTGCCGATCTGAGACACTCTTTGTCGTTTTGTAAATACTCTTTACGCCGTGTTCGCGAAATATACAGCGGATACTGTCGGCAACTCTGGGTATGTATAGCAGAAAGGCCATACCTGATATTTATTTTCCTGATCTGTCACTTCGCCGCATGTTTGGCTCTGTTAGTCTTATAACGTAACCTGTGGAGTACCCATTGCTCCTCAGAACACTTTCCAGGTGTTGCATTTCGCTTTTTAGGTGCTGCGGCGAGCAAGACGAATATGTGAGCCGCACCACCTCAGAAACTAAATGCAACACAGCCCCTGTTACCCGCATAGCCGCCTCTTGCGTGGAAAAACTCCTGACCTATTTACGTTTACTACTTGTACTCCGCTAACCAACGAGATAAATACGCCGATTGTCATTCGCTGCTCTCTTTATCTTTTGCTCGTATGATCCAGTTTCCTGCATTTAATTCTTTCCGCAGTGTCACTGTCGTATGTTTCACGAGTGTACGCCGATTTGTATCAATTACTCTTCTACCCAGTGGTCG
This sequence comes from Schistocerca serialis cubense, assembly GCF_023864345.2. NCBI lineage: Eukaryota > Metazoa > Arthropoda > Insecta > Orthoptera > Acrididae > Schistocerca > Schistocerca serialis. The sequence continues at coordinate 277,820,450 of NC_064642.1, read as the reverse complement.
TTTTTACGTCCCATTCATCAAACATTGACTACTTCGAGATCTAGTTGGTAATATGGCAACTAAGTTAATATTTCTTTCAGGTTCTTTCGGCTTGTATCTCGAATCTTTAGTCCGTCGGCCTGTCAATTATAGGATTTGGGTATGACAGCAGGAGACGGCAACGGGATGCTCTTCGTGTTGCCTGTCAACACACAATGTCCCCACACCCCCAATTCCACCGGCACCGAATTTCTGTACCACAACTGACGACTGTCTGTGTCTATTGTTATCCCTGGTGAAAATTTGCGAACGTTTTCCAAAATGTTACTAATCGCGTAACTGAGCCAGGAGGCTGGTACCAGCACGTTCCTCATCTAGTGGTATTTGAGAATCCATCTGAAAACAATTACCAGGCTGGCCGGCGCATCAACCCTCGTCGTTAGCCCGTCGGAAACATTCGATCCGGGACCGGAGCACCTCCCTGTGTTCCAGGAGAAACGCGCTAACGCTCGCTGCTATGGGAACAGGTGAATTACATCCATACCTTCGTCTTATACATATCTCCAATGTGATTTTGTCGTAGTTTATGTTATAGGACAATTTACATCTATGGTGCTGTGCACTGTGTCTGGTAGTCAAATATTTTCCTCGTCTTTGTGCCGGCGAGTTTGTGCTGATGAATGATAGTGTATTTCTATATATATATATATATATATATATATATATATATATATATATACGTTATTGTTGATAACGTTCAACTTACATTATCATTAAAGGCTGATAATCTGTGAACAGAGTTTTCTTACGGACAGATCACCGACAAATTCAAGAAAAATAAGCTCCCCATATACGAATGACCGTTACCGTGTGCTCGCAGGTGAACCGTGTATGTGCGACATAGCCGCGGATCCTGTTCCATCGAGTCGTCGCCAGCTGCGGCCGCTGTCCCAGGTTGTGTAGGAGGGGCAGCATCATTTGCCGACGAGAGGCCAGCTGAGCGCCAGGCAGCAGAGCGTCCTGGCGAAACTTAGGACGGCCGGGAGCAGCGACTCACGGATGGAGCGTCAAACGAAACGCGCCGGGGTGGAGAGGGGGATAGAGACTTCTTCTTGCAGACCTTCTTGGAGGTCCAAGGAGGCACAGGGATGGTGGGCTGGACCCAAAGAAGGTCCTCACGCGCAGGGTCCTTTTTGGAACGCCAGACCTCGTAAGCTGGGGTCTGGAACGTTTCCCCGATGGATGGCTGAGAAGAGGCGAAGAGGATCGCTTCTCAGGCGGCGGGGGGGGGGGGGGGGGGGAGGAGGAGGAAGGGTGGCCCCTGGGGCAGAGGGGGCAGGGGCCGCCGGGGAGGAGGATTTGGAAGGGAGGGATTTGGGAGGCAGAGGCATAGACCCCGGATAGGGGGAGGAGGTGGAGGGGGGACAGGATAGGGGTGAGGATACCGTGGAAGGAGTGGACATGACTGAGGCAAACGAAGTGGTCAACGTCACGGGATGGAGGTGGTCATACTTCTTCCTGGCCTCAGAATAAGAGAGACGATCCAAAGTTTTGCATTCTTGAATCCTTTTCTCCTTCTGATACGCGGAGCAGTCTAAGGATCTAGGCGAGTGGATGCCAGGACAATTACCACACCACGGTGGTGGAGTGCATGTATGTTCCTCACGAAGACGACGTACACAATCGCGACAAGGGGGATCAGCCTCACACTGTGATGACATGTGCCCAAAGCGCAAACACTGAAAACAGCACATTTAAGGCGGGACGTAAGGTCGCACGTCGCACCGGTAGCACATCACCTTTACCTTCTCCGGGAGAACGTCCCCCTCGAAGGCGAGGATAAAGGCCCCGTTGTCGATGCGACGGTCTTTGGGGCCGCAGTGGACTCGCCGGACGAAATGCACGCCTCGGCGCTCCAGGTTGGCCCTTAGCTCCTCATCAGATTGCAGCAGGAAGTCCCGCTGAAATACAACCCCCTGCGTCCTATTCAGTGCCAGATGCGGGATAATGGACACTGGAATGTCCCCTAGTCGGTCGCACGGCTGGGGCGCTGCCGACTGTGTGGCGGAGGTGGTCTTTATAAGAACGGACCCCGAATGCATCTTACTGAGAGCCTCGATTACCCCGAAGATGTCCTCGATGTGCTGAACAAAGTACATGGGCCTATTCTTACCCCAGACCCGCAGGGCGGGGGGGGGGGGGAGGGGTGTTTTATTTAGTTTGCCTAAAATTCTTTCTTTGTGTTTATTTTTTAATGATATTTGACTTATAATGGCTAGCTTTTTTGGTAATCAGAAGTATTTAGGGGAATCCTGCTCCAACTACGAGTATTTAACACGTATGTGATTGCTGCCCGTCTGTGATTCTGTTGGTGGTTTGAGGATACATTTCAGATAATGTCACTTTTTGTCACTATATACAAAGAAACAGACATTAAAACCAAGAATCATAGGAAATTCACCTTCAGCCAGTACAAAAATTAAGTAATCCAGCTATATTTGGTTCAATTTTGGAAAACGTTGATGGCTGCACAAGGATAGCTATAAACAAAACGCGACTAAACCATAATAAGGAAACTGAAAATCTCAGATTGCACCACACAAAACCCTTTAACGACAAACATATTCGAACACACCACTTCTGTCCTTGTAGGGTCAAGCTTACAGGGGTAACATTAGATGAAAGCGAAAAACAGCTGTTAGAAAAAGGTCTAAAACACAATGTTGATTTACCAGCAAATGAACAACAAATTGAAGATATCATTATAGAATCTGAATATATCCTCACTATAGAAGGAAAAATGAAAACAGCAGTGTAAAGAAAGAGATAACTAGGGAGTTGAGAAAAGAATAAATTAAAAACATAGCAATACAAATCAAAAGATTAAACAGTAAATTAAAAATGATTGCAACGAAACAAAGCTTAAAAATATAAAGAAATGCTGCAAGCAGAAACCATTGTTGTAACAAAATCTGACAAAGGTAGTAGTTTCAAATAACTTCCGGGAATTCAGCCAGGTAACACTTTCAGCGACCGCCGATATTTCGGCGGGAGAACACCCCGCCATTATCAAGGCAAACTGGCGGGGTGTTTTACCGTCGAAATATCGGCGGTCGCTGAGAGTGTTACCTGGCAGAATTCCCGGAAGTTATTTGAAAGTTGTATACGCCAGGAGAAACTCAGGTCTCACAAAGGTAATAGTGTTGTTCTCATGTAAACAAAAGAATACATAGAAAAACCAAAAGAATGCATCAGCAAAAACAACATAACAAAGTTAAAATCAAACCCAGTTAACAGATTTCAGACAAATGTTGAAAATACAAACAAAAACATAGAGTATACATTTACAGACAGAAATACAAACTTGTACAAAAAAATAATCAAGGCCCCAACATGAGATGTCAACCATAGGTCCATACAGAAAATTATCCAGTCTGTCCAATAATAAATTTTGGAGCCACCCCTACATACATACTAGCAAAGCAAATGTAGTCACAACTCACAGAAAATTATGAACTAGAAAATGATAGTACAATCAGAAATTCCTCTCAACTGGTAGATCGTATAAGAGACACTAAAATACTTGGCACAGCAACAATCCTCTCCTGTGGCTGAGAAAGCATTTACAGTTGCTTCCCATTTAGTGAAACCATAAAACCATTGAAGAACATCTGAAAACACACAAGGAGCTACCTTATGAACACACAGACATACAAAATTATTACAGTTAATAACACAACAAAATTGTTTTGAATTCAATGAAGAATACGACATACAAGAAGAAAATTTACCGATAGGTTCAAAAGTTTCAGGGGCATTAGCCAACATTTTCGTTAATCATATAAAAAAATTAGTATCTGAAGATACAGTAACAAAGAAAAAGTACAGCATCATCTACTGGTACATAGATGACATAATATGCATGGTAGACGTCCCTGATAACAGAATACAGTAACTACAGAAGGATGTAGATCTTATACACAAAAACGTAAAGGTCACATTAGAAGAAAAAGGAAACTCACTCATCTTTCCAGACCTAAACGAAAGATAAGACAGTAATAAACACGCGTTTGACGTATACAAAAACCCACAACAAGTGACATTATTTTAAACACATCTTCAAACCACTCACAGAATCACAAACAGGCAGCAACCAGATACATGTTAAATAGACAGCACAGGATCCCACTAAACACATCTGATTATCTGTGCTATTTGATTATAAACCGAATAGCATAAAAATGGACACAAAGTAAAATAGCAGACAAACGAAACAGAACAATGAAGAGACAAATAATGGAAAATCTAATAAAACCACAACAACTCATGCAATTTGCACAAGTACAAAGATATGAGATACAACAACCTACCATAAGAAACTCACACATAAAATACATAACATACTCAAAAAACAAAGCATAAACATTGCTTATGAGATGAACAACTCAAAACAAAACTCATCCCAAAACTGAGATCAAAATCAAAATGATCCTAACAATTTGGTATCTAGCAAGTCAGTTGCAGAGATTGTGAAAAGATATACGTTGGAGTGACTGACAGAACATTCGGCACAAGATATAAAGAACACATCAGAGCATTTAAGTACAGTACAAGCCATTCAGCATTTGCAGATCATCTGAAACAAGAACACCATAGTCCAAGCAATACTGAAAACTATATGAATTTTATAAAAAATCAATAAAAACACACACCTCCTCTCTTTCAAAGAATATTTCCGTGCACAAAAAGCATTAACAAAAAATAAATGGCTACTAAATTAACAAATAAATATTGGAATCCATACTCTATATTAAATGATAATTAAATTACATGAAAAACAAAATAATGCATAACCCCCTCTCACTCTCCTACATTACCCCCAAACCCCAACTCACAATTTGGTTTCACTTATTACTACTCACCTTCTTCACTAACTCACACTTCATCACACTACTATGCACTTATGTCCACCTATAATGGTTTCTCCCTCCTCACACAATGAAGAAGAAACAATCCTTCCATCACTATTCCTTCCCTACTCTTACACAGTATATAAATCCATTGCAGCATAATTAAGTAGAATTACACACAAACTATAATCTAATAAAAAAAATGAAAGGTTGTCAGTCAAAGACAGGCCAGCAGAAAATTTATTTTCCGAATACTACAAACCACAAACCACAACACATACTTAGAAATACAAAAACAATCAATAGGTATGGGAAAGGTAGGCTGCAAAAGCTTATAGGTGACGTGTAGTGGGTGGTGTTGGGATCACTCATGGAAAAATTCCTATAATAGTTGTTGTTAGAGCTGCACCTATTTTAGATTGAAGACAGCTAATAGGTGTGCCTGCTTAAACGAAGCCCCTGTAACAAAGGGCTCACCTTCAGAAGACATCATGTTTCCAAGTGGAGAGAGAATTAGCATTCTTCATCAAAATATAATAGCTATTAGAGGTAAAGGTAGTGGATGACATACAGAGGTTGAGTCTGAAATTATTGATATCTTAACACCTAGAAATCAGAACTCTTCAGTTTGACTAATCACATGCCTATTCTATGAAATTGAAATGTCGGGTTTTGTTAAATTGTGTGTTAGAAACTGTGAAAACTGAGTCTTACTGTGGTTTAGCGTTAGTTTATTTTCTACCAGCCATGAAATTATGTTACAAACTACGCTGTATGAAACGGAGCTAATATTGAGTGCAACAACTTACACTACAAACTTGTGCCATCAGCAAAGAGAAATATTTTAGAATTACCTATAATGCTAGAGGGCATATCATTTATATAAATAAGGAACAGGTGTGGCCCCAACACTCAACCCTGGGGGACCCACATTTGACTGTAACCCAGTCAGACACATCACAGCCCTTCTCAACACTGAATAATGACCTTTTGCTAACTGTTGCTGAAGTAAGAGGAACCAATTTTGAGCTACTCCCGGAATTCTGTAATGGTCCAACTTTTGGAACAATATTTTGTGATCAACACAATAAAATGCCTTAGTTAAAAAAAAAAAATTACCGTTCGAAACCTTTTGCTTAACCCATCCAGTAACTCACAGATAAAAGAGAATATAACATATTCAGTAGTTAAACGACTTCTAAAGCCTAACTATACATTTGATAGTAAATCATGTGACATAAAATGGTAATTTTTCCATACATGCACTGTCTTTTCAGTAACTTTAGCAAACACTCATGACATGGAAATATGTCTAATATTGTCTACATTATCTCTTTCTTCCTTTTTATAAAGCGACTTTACTACTGAGTGCTTTAATCATTCTGGAAACTGACCATTGCTAAAGGAAAAATTACAAATACGGCTAAATACAAGGCTAACGTGTGAGCCACAGTACTTTAAAATTCTGCTTGGCACTCCATCATACCGAATAGATAGTGAACTGTCGTGGAAATCCCACGTTCAGGATCTTGTTCAAAGACTCAATGCTGCCATTTTTACTATTCGAACGGTATCTGTAGTAAGTTATTGTCCGACACGAAATTTAGTCTACTTTGCTTATTTTCATTCGTTTATATTTCGTGGTATAATATCTTGGGGTAACTCTTCCCATTCTAAAGTGATATTTTTGGCTCAGAAAGATGCGATTCGGGCAATAAGTGTACTAAGTTCACGAACCACTTGTCGACCCCTGTTCGCTAGAGTGGCTATGTTGACATTGGCCTCAGAATGTATATATTCCTTACTGTCATTACCTGTCACATTATTAGCTTATTCCGAAGAATAAACAGCTTTCGCTCAGTTAATACTCGGCAGAAATCAAACCTGTGTTTGTATCGAGCTTCCATAACTCTTGTGCAGAAAGGCGTGCAGTGTACTGCTGGATCCATTTTCAATAAGCCACCACAAGAATTCAAAAATCTTAGCAGTAATCCACGCGCTTTCAAATCGGAACTGAAGAATTTAATCATGGGTCACTCATTCTGTTCTGTCTAGGAGATCCTTGTAAAATTAAGCTTATTCTTGTTGTATTATTGACTGCGTTTACTTAAATTTACGGCTTGACATTTTTCGGGTTCTTACACATTTTATTTTTACCTATTACTACTTTCACGTTGTAATTCCATGTACTGACACCTTCCATGACCTTGAAGATTTGCTCCTCAAATTGGTCTTACGGATCGTGACGTGTAAATAAATAAAATAAATAAACATTGGTGTGCGTAAAAGTGTACTGTGAAAAACATACGAAATGCATAGAGCTGAGAACAACCAAAAAATAGAGCTAAATTATCAGTGTCTAATGCAGAAAAACGACCACGCACTAACAGACGGCATTTTCACATGTAAGCGAGAATTCAAGCGAAAATCAGCGTAAGTACAAGTCAACATATTTTGAACTAACTGTTTTTAGATCTTAAAGCAAATGAAAATATAAATAAATTTAACTACAGTCACTGTAATACTTTACCGCAATAAAGAGAAACGCGTCTGGTGAAATGAATAAAGCATTTTTGTAATTGCAACGACCGAAGAAAAATACCAGCAATAACTATTGAGAAAATTTAGATAACCGGAATTTGAAACTGAGTGCCTAACAAGTCTGCTTCAGCCACATACATCGCGCGTAACGACCATGAAGATAAGATATAAGGAATTAGGGCTCTTATGAAGGCGTGCAGACAGTCGTTTTTCAATCGCTCTATTTGCTAGTGTCACAGGAGGGGAATTGGCAAGTTGTGGTACAAGGTACCCTCCGTCACGTACCTTACGGTGGATTTTGGAGTATTTGTGTGGATGCAAATGTAGATGCAGATGATACTACAGTATACCGGAAAGTGTTGTCGTTCAGTTACTGTAGAAGTATAGAAGTATGATGAATTGCATCTGACTCAAGATGCAAAAAAGTTTAAGTTAATGCAAACGAGTAGGTACAACAAATCCGTAATGTTCGAAATCATTGTTACTTTACATAGTCACGTCGATTAAATTTCTAGGCGTAACGGTGCAAAGCGATGTGAAATGGAACGAACGTTTAAGGATTGTAGTATGGAAGATGAATGGTCATCTTCGATTTTTTCAGAAAATATTAGGAAAGTGTGGTTCACCTCTAAGGGAGGCCGCATATAGTACACGTCCTCGAACTTCCATTTTGGGTAATGTTCGAGTGTTTGGTATCCGTACCAGCTCGAATTAAAGAAAGATACATAAGCAGCTCAGTGGCCGGCTGCTAGACTTGTTAACTGAAGGTTCGAACAACACGCAGGTGTTACGGAGGAGCTTCGGGAAATCACATGAAAATCCCTGAAGGGAATGCGACATTCCTCTCGAGAAATACCTTGAGAAAATTTAGGGAACCGGCATTTGAAACTGATTACAGAATAATTCCACTGCAGCTGACGTACATTTCGGATGAGGACCACGAATGTAAGAGAAATTAGGGATACAGATAGACGATTTTGCCTCGTTACACTTGCGTTTGGAACAGGAAGGGAAATGACTAGCACATTTACAAGGTACATTACGCCAAGTCATGTACGGTGGCTTGAGGAGAACATACGAAGATAATTACTTTCGTTCGTTGGTCGATTTTGGCGAAGGGATTAGGGAAGGATGGGCAAGGAAGTCGGCTGTGCAATTTCAGAGAAACCATCCCAGCATTTGCTTGAAATAATTTAGGGAAATCCCGGAAAACCTTAATCAGGATGGCCGGACCCCGGTTTGATCCGTCGTCCTCCCGAATGCGAGTCCAGTGTGCTAACCACTGCTCCGCCCCGCTCGGCGATGTTGATGTAAAAGTGGAAGTACTAGATTATCAAAAAGTTTGCACAGGGCTCTATATTCCCTTAGAAGACGTTCGGCTCAAATACTGTTTCCAAGACTGTTCTAAAGTAAATCAGGGCAATTGCTGCAACAGTACGACGACCGAAGAGGAAGACGACCTTTCACGGGCTTCTTACTTAAAAGGTGCAGTACTTGCTCGAGTGGTTGAGGAGCCTGCAATCGACAATCGATCCGTTTTTCTACGTGAAATGAATGCTGCACAGTGTACTGTGTGGCGAGTACTGTAGGAAATCAGTGGTTCTCATAGAGACTTGGAGTCATCTTCACTTTCCTGCTAATGTACTTCTTCAGATGACGCCTGGTTCACCGGAGACGAAACGTTAAATAGTGTTAGTGGTCATATTTTGGCCGATGAGGATCCCTTCTCTACAGTCGAGAGGAGCCATCAAAACAGATCATTCGTCAACGTGTGGTGAGGTACAGTCTTTTACGTAAATCTTTGAATAACATTTTCAAATTTTCTGCATTGGTTCTTACTTTGATACACCTTTTCTTGCTCTCTACCTCCATCAAACGGCACACCATTTTGTTAATCTCTGGCCTATGAGCTTGCGTGTTCCACCTCACCTGGTTTAGGAATTCTATATGATGCACTCGTCCACCTTCTTCAAATTTTACGTTACTGTACTTTGCCTCTCCGCAGTACGAGTCCAAAAGTTTCTCCTTGCATAACCATATTCCGTGTCAGATAATTTCAAAGCTATGGCAGCAAAAGCTATAACAGGTACGCATAACTGATTCGCCAAATCAAAAAGTATATCAGGTGTATATGAGGTGTTGAACCTAATGAAATATAAAACTGAATGAAAAGTCCAATAGCCCGCAGTAGCTGTTTCTATTGAAGACGTTTAGTGACGCACGCAATCGGTTTCGTGATTTTTAAGTGGTGTCTTCTAGTGTACACAGGGTTATTACAAATGATTGAAGCGATTTCACAGCTGTACAATAACTTTATTATTTGAGATATTTTCACAATGCTTTGCACACAGATACAAAGTCTCAAAAAGTTTTTTTAGGCATTCACAAATGTTCGATATGTGCCCCTCTAGTGATTCGGCAGACATCAAGCCGATAATCAAGTTCCTCCCACACTCGGCGCAGCATGTCCCCATCAATGAGTTCGAAAGCATCGTTGATGCGAGCTCGCAGTTCTGGCACGTTTCTTGGTAGAGGAGGTTAAAACTCTGAATCTTTCACATAACCCCACAGAAAGAAATCGCATGGGGTTAAGTCGGGAGACGTGGAGGCCATGACATTAATTGTTGATCATGATCTCCACCACGGCCGATCCATCGGTTTTCCAATCTCCTGTTTAAGAAATGCTTCTGCTTTAGCCTTTTCCGTAAGATTTTCCAAACCGTCAGCTGTGGTACGCTTAGCTCCCTGCTTGCTTTAATCGTCGACTTCGGCGGCTACGCGTGAAACCTTGCCCGCACGCGTTCAACCGTTTCTTCGCTCACTGCAGGCCGACCTGTTGATTTCCTCTTACAGAGGCATCCAGAAGCTTTAAACTGCGCATACCATCGCCGAATGGAGTTAGCAGTTGGTGGATCTTTGTTGAACTTCGTCCTGAAGTGTCGTTGCACTGTTATGACTGACTGATGTGAGTGCATTTCAAGCACGACATACGCTTTCTCAGCTCCTGTCGCCATTTTGTCTCACTGGGCTCTCGAGCGCTCTGGCGGTACAAACCTGAAGTGCGGCTTCAGCCGAACAAAACTTTATGAGTTTTTCTACGTATCTGTAGCGTGTCGTGACCATGTGTCAATGAATGGAGCTACAGTGAATTTATGAAATCGCTTCAATCATTTGTAATAGCCCTGTATAACGCTGTGTCACACGCTTAAAGAGTTATTACAGAATGCAGCACAGTAACAAATGGCATGGTTAGGTAAAGTCCTCAGCCTTCAGTCGGAAAAACTGCCATGGATGATGAGTGCCTATTCTGTGCTGAAGTCACAAGCTGTCTCACTTTACCGGCATAGGCCCACAGAAACAAATTTTAATCATTAAAGTGATGGTAGTTCGTGATTTTAACAAAGACTAGGTATTCATCTTCGATGATGGTTTGAAGGCTAAGAACTTTGCCTAGCCACGTCAACTGTGTTCGTGCAGCATTCTGTAATCCCTCTCGGTAAAGTATGACGTAGCGTTATGTACACCAGAAGATTCAGCTTGAAAGTTGTGAACCGACTGTGTAAGTCTCTAATTTACTTCAATAAAAACAGCTACTGCAACATATTGGACTTTTCATTCAGTTTTATATTTTAATGGTTCTAACACCTTTTCATACTATGTGACTTGGTCAATCAGTTAGGTATGTATAATATTCGTTGGAGCTTTTAATAATTCTACCTATTTCCTTGGTGCATGGCCCTGGTGCGTTCCTGCTCTGCTTCTATATACTTAAGCCCTGCCGTCTTGCCGGCCGTGGTGGCCAAGCGGTTCTAGGCGCTACAGTCTGGAATCGCCAGACCCCTAAGGTATCAGGTTCGAATCCTGCTTCGGGCATGGATGTGTGTGATGTCCTTAGTTTAGTTAGGTATAAGTAGTTCTAAGGTCTAGGGGACTGATGATCTCAGAAGTTAAGTCCCATAGTGCTTAGAGCCATTTGAACCCTGCTGTCTTCATATTTATCGTTTATTTTTTTTCATACTGTCTCCTGCCAGTTTCGTTTTATCAGACACTTTTGTTTCACTTCCCTGTGGCTCATCAGAGACCTTTTCGTCATTCTATTCCGTACCTTCCTTTACGGATTTGACGTTTCCTTCTTATTTATGTTTCATTTCGGGTTTCGGCCCAACATACATTTCTTATATGGCTACCTCCAACCTATTTCTGCTCCAGATTTCATCTGTTCGCGTTTCAGTCTCTAGCTTGCTGTGACCTGTGTCCACGTTTTTCATCCTATGAAACAGCTAACTCAGAAAGAAATTGGTCTTCATTTGTTACCCGAACTGCTTTCATATTGTATTTACTGAAAATCTATGGGCTTCAGTTTAGGATGTTCCTGTTGCTTCCGTTCTTCTGCTTACCTCTAACTCTTCCATTATTTACTCCATTCATACTGTTTTGATTCCTTTTAATTTAGCCTGAGCTCGGATAGCGTAAGTTTCGTTCACTGTCTAGTTGTAATCCAAAGTTTTTTAAGTTGTCTAATATAGTCGGTATCACTGTTGTAGCAGCGTGATGCATCATAGACGTATACAAGGCTTCGATGTTATTGGGGCATTCTATCCCAAAGCTATACAGAATGAAAAAATACATCGAATTTCTGTTTACGAATTCCTTGATATTTTCCAGTAATTTGTATCTTCTATAGTCACCGAATTACGATACCGACTTCCTTTTCTAGTGAAATTACACACTTTCCTCTGTGGCGTTTGAAAGAAGCTTGTATAAGAATTTCAGCGACATAACATGTATAGGACTTGATCAAATAGTATCAAATTAACTGCCCCGCGAACCGCTGTCGCGCCATCATGAGAACAGATTACAAAAACATCTGTCCTGTTGCACCAAATGTAAGCGAAATCTTAATTCAGGTACGGTTCTTGTGTTTGCGCCTGAAGCCCATCAATCTTTGTTCTGCTGTTGTAAAAATCACATACGTTATTTGTAAGCCTATTGAGACATTCACAATGTATACTACAGTCGAAAAAGTCAACATCGTTCACGGTGAATGTCACGAAACTACTAGAGCAGTGGTGTGGATGTAGACTGAATAGTATCCAGATCGTATCAAACACTCATGGTCTGTCTTTACACGCATTAAATAATGCTTTGGAAATTGGAAGTATAGAGAATAAAATACATCATGGAAAAGCAAGAGCAACTAATGAACGAAATGAAACTAATATTTAAGCAGCAGTAACACACAATGCGAATGTCACTAGGAGGCATCACGAAAGTGCAAGTGGGATCGACGAACGGGTGTTCCGCGATAATTTCGTTCTATCATACACTCCTGGAAATGGAAAAAAGAACACATTGACACCGGTGTGTCAGACCCACCATACTTGCTCTGGACACTGCGAGAGGGCTGTACAAGCAATGATCACACGCACGGCACAGCGGACACACCAAGACTCGCGGTGTTGGCCGTCGAATGGCGCTAGCTGCGCAGCATTTGTGCACCGCCGCCGTCAGTTTCAGCCAGTTTGCCGTGGCATACGGAGCTCCATCGCAGTCTTTAACACTGGTAGCATGCCGCGACAGCGTGGACGTGAACCGTATGTGCAGTTGACGGACTTTGAGCGAGGGCGTATAGTGGGCATGCGGGAGGCCGGGTGGACGTACCGCCGAATTGCTCAACACGTGGGGCGTGAGGTCTCCACAGTACATCGATGTTGTCGCCAGTGGTCGGCGGAAGGTGCACGTGCCCGTCGACCTGGGACCGGACTGCAGCGACGCACGGATGCACGCCAAGACCGTAGGATCCTACGCAGTGCCGTAGGGGACCGCACCGCCACTTCCCAGCAAATTAGGGTCACTGTTGCTCCTGGGGTATCGGCGAGGACCATTCGCAACCGTCTCCATGAAGCTGGGCTACGGTCCCGCACACCGTTAGGCCGTCTTCCGCTCACGCTCCAACATCGTGCAGCCCGCCTCCAGTGGTGTCGCGACAGGCGTGAATGGAGGGACGAATGTCGTCTTCAGCGATGAGAGTCGCTTCTGCCTTGGTGCCAATGATGGTCGTATGCGTGTTTGGCGCCGTGCAGGTGAGCGCCACAATCAGGACTGCATACGACCGAAGCACACAGGGCCAACACCCGGCATCATGGTGTGGGGAGCGATCTCCTACACTGGCCGTACACCACTGGTGATCATCGAGGGGACACTGAATAGTGCACGGTACATCCAAACCGTCAACGAACCCATCATTCTACCTTTCCTAGACCGGCAAGGGAACTTGCTGTTCCAACAGGACTATGCACGTCCGCATGTATCCCGTGCCACCCAACGTGCTCTAGAAGGCGTAAGTCAACTACCCTGGCCAGCAAGATCTCCGGATCTGTCCCCCATTGAGCATCTTTGGGACTGGATGAAGCGTCGTCTCACGCGGTCTGCACGTCCAGCACGAACGCTGGTCCAACTGAGGCGCCAGGTGGAAATGGCATGGCAAGCCGTTCCACAGGACTACATCCAGCATCTCTACGATCGTCTCCATGGGAGAATAGCAGCCTGCATTGCTGCGAAAGGTGGATATACACTGTACTAGTGCCGACATTGTGCATGCTCTGTTGCCTGTGTCTATGTGCCTGTGGTTCTGTCAGTGTGATCATGTGATGTATCTGACCCCAGGAATGTGTCAATAAAGTTTCCCCTTCCTGGGACAATGAATTCACGGTGTTCTTATTTCAATTTCCAGGAGTGTATTTCGTCGTTTTACATTTCTCTGCACCTACAGCCTCCCTGCGTAGCTTTCAAAGTCGGTTACATCTCTCAGAATCTTATCAACGAAAAGTGCAAGGTGATACGTCATATCTATGCAAAAATTTGTTTAAGGAAGATCCATCGCTTACAAACCAAGGGCAAGTCAACCTCCGCAGTTCCAATAATCCTGAGTTGAGAATACACGCTGACTACAATACGTGGATAAAAACAACGCCCTTCCTCAGTCAACGTTCCTAAGCACCCACATCATCAGTCCACGTTTTATTTATGCGAATCTAAATATACTCAAGTGCCTTGAGTTCCTAACATATGCTACTGCCGCATTTATCGGAAGATATTCTCCTGGGCAATCAGCGTGGTTGTCGTATAACGATTGACCTCCCATTCTGCACGTGGAATGACAGACTCTCTTAAGAGAACGTTAGGAGACCTCTGGAACGATCGTTAACGAAACGCAAAACGGGCTGAACGTTCACGAAACTTAACACTTGTGTACTTAGAACTTTATCGATCTTCAGTAACTGCATTTGTGTTTGTGGAAATAATCAGCAAATAGTACCATAAAACAAAATTCTATTCCTTTACCAGCTGCAGACACCTACTGCTCTTCAGAAGTAATTACCTCAGTATTAGTGAGCATCAAAAATACAGCAAATACGTGTATGTAGCATACTAATGTGGTTATGTGCATGAACTGTGATCCACATGACCGCACCAGGGCATAATATCTTTGCGAATATCATTCCGTATCGTCAGGTGGACAGTATCGACGCCTCGCTCACAGGCGCGTGAATAATGTACGTAGATGATGCACAGGTGGACTCAGAGAAGCCGGAGGGACGACGGCACTGTTCGACGATGTTGGCAGGCATGGGTGAACCATGGCCTAACATAGCGTCAAGAAGGAAGCGATCACCTTGGAGAGACGACACAACGTACAGACTGTGCAGTCGTCGGAGAGGCATACACATGCTTATTTTTGACGCTCGCTAATAATGGTATGATTACAATCTGAAGAAGGGCACGAGGTGCCTGAAAATGGTACGGGAATAAAATTTTCTTCGTGCAACTGTTTGAAGACTATTTCAACAAACTTCTGTGCTTTTATCTGCGACGAGAGTTTAAACAAGACATCGGAACCCCAACGTCTCCCAAAGGCACGAAATGCTTTATAATACGGGCCTGTGCTGCCGTTGACTGCAGATGAAACTCAATGTGCAATACTGTTTTTCCAGAATTACTTTATAGCTTGTAGTAATGCTCAGGGCTAATTTTTTGAGTACATTGTATGGCAACCGTAATAATAAACACACGGTCTATGGTTCCATTACAAGAAAACAAAATTAGTGTCATAATTCGGCTACTATAAACTATAAAATGTACTAACGAACGTCAGGAAATTAACTATATCCTATGCATCTCGCTATATTTATTCTTATGTATATATTTACGGTGGCCTGTCTTAGCCGCCTCACCGTGTGTACTCCGCAAGTCATATTCGGCGCATGGAGAAGGAACACACAGTGTGCAATGACAACAAGCAGAAACCACAACATCGTATTCGTTAATGAATGTTGAGAAGCCTTAAGCAGCCCGTAAACAGTCAAAATTATTTCACACTGTAGTTAAAGAGTAACAGATGGTACGAATGCTTGAAACGTTTGGCATGTTATTTTTCGGATCAGTTACTATTAAGTACACTGCAGAAAAAGAAAGGTAATATGCAATAATTTGACATTATTCAACCATATTTTACGCATGGTGAACATTACTCGTTAAATATTTATTACCTGGCCTTTGATTCGGATAAGTGATGCGCGTAATTGTGCCAATAATTGATACATATAATTGTCTTAGGCGTTAACGGATTTATGAAATAGCAAGGTGAAGGAGCATAAAGAAGTACAAGAAAGATGAAAAATGTAAAGTCTGATGGGTCATTAGTAGTTACAGACAAAACGTCATTCTTTTCAGCCAGTTGCATTCTTTTTAGCCAAATTTTTCAGGTGACCGGGAATGGCACCGTGGAGGTTTCTTAAACGAGACCGCTGATTTTATTTGTATCTCTGCATTAGTAACAAAATACATTATGCAACTTTCACAATCCGTATATCCTGTGTAAAATACACTAAGATAAAAAACTGCGTATAACGTAGGAGTTTTGCAAATTGGTCATAAATATACAGGGTGGTCAATTTATAGTGAACGGGCCAAATATCACACGAAATAAGCCTAAAACGAAAAAACTACAAAGAACGAAACTCGTCTAGCTTGAAGGGGGAAACCAGATGGCGCTATGGTTGGCCCGCTAGATGGCGCTGCCGTAGGTCAAACTGATATCAACTACGTTTCTTAAAATAGGAACCCCCATTTTTATTACATATTCGTGTACTACGTAAAAAATATGAATGTTTTAGTTGTACCACTGCTTTCGCTTTGTGATAGATGGCGCTGTAATAGTCAAACGTGTAAGTACGTGGTAGCACGTAACATTTCGCCAGTGCTGACGGTATTTGCTTCGTGATACATTACCCGTGTTAAAATGGACCGTTTACCAATTGCGGAAAAGGTCAATATCGTGTTGATGTATGGCTTTTGGGATCAAAATGCCCAACCGCCGTGTGCTATGTATGCTGCACGGTATCCTGGACGACATCTACCAAGTGACCGGATAGTTACATTGGAAATAGGAAGTGTTTAGCCACATGTGAAACGTCAACCACGACCTGCAACAAATGATAATGCCCAAGTAGGTGTTTTAGCTGCTATCCCGGCTAATCCGCATATCAGTAGTAGACAAACTGCGCGAGTATCGGGAATGTCAAAAACGTCGGTGTTGAGAATGCTACATTAACATCGACTGCACCCGTACCATATTTCTATGCACCAGGAGTTGCATGGCGACGACTTTGAACGTCGTGTACAGTTCTGCCACTGGGCACAATAGAAATTACGGGACGATGACAGATTTTTTGCACTCGTTCTATTCTGCGACGAAGCGTCATTCACCAACAGCGGTAACGTAACCGGCATAATATGCACTATTGGGCAACGGAAAATCCATGATGGCTGCGACAAGTGGAACATCAGCGACCTTGGCGGGTTAATGTATGGTGTGGCATTATGGGAGGAAGGATAATTGGCCCCCATTTTATCGATGGCAATCTAGATGGTGCAATGTATGCTAGTTTCCTACGTAATGTTCTACCGATGTTACTACAAGATGTTTCACTGCAATACAGAATGGCGATGTACTTCCAACATGATGGATGTCCGGCAAATAGCTCGCGTGCGGTTGAGGCGATATTGAATAGCATATTTCATGAGAGGTGGATTGGTCGTCAAAGCACCATACCATGGGCCCCCAGTTCACCGGATCTGACGTCCCCGGATTTCATTCTGTGGGGAAAGTTGAAGTTGAAGGATATTTACTATCGTGATCCACCGACAACGCCTCACAACATGCGTCAGCGCATTGTCAATGCATGTGCGAACATTACGGAAGGCAAACTACTTGCTGTTGAGAGGAATGACTTTAGCCGGCCGAAGTGGCCGTGCGGTTAAAGGCGCTGCAGTCTGGAACCGCAAGACCGCTACGGTCGCAGGTTCGAATCCTGCCTCGGGCATGGATGTTTGTGATGTCCTTAGGTTAGTTAGGTTTAACTAGTTCTAAGTTATAGGGGACTAATGACCTCAGCAGTTGAGTCCCATAGTGCTCAGAGCCATTTGAACCTTTTTTTGAATGGCTTTACACGTATTGCCAAATGCACTGAGGTTGACGGACATCGTTTTGAGCATTTATTGCATTAATGTGGCATTTACAGGTGTTCACGATGTAAAAGCATGCGTTCTGAGAAATGATAAGTTTACAAAGGTACATGTATCACATTGGAACAATGGAGATAAAGTGTTCAAACGTACCTACGTTTTGTATTTTAATTTAAGAAACCTACCTGTAACCAACTGTTCGTCTAAAACTGAGCCATATGTTCGTGACTATTACAGCGCCATCCATCACAAAGCGAAAAAAGTGGTCCAACTAAAACATTCATATTTCTTTACGTACTACACGAATACGTAATAAAAAATGGGGTTTACTATTTTAAAAAACGCAGTTGTTATCCGTTTGACCTATGGCAGCGCCATCTAGCGGGCCAACCATAGCGCCATCTGGTTTCCCCCTTAAAACTAGGTAAGTTTCGTTCTTTGTAGTTTTTTCGTTTGACGATTATTTCGTGAGATATTGGGCCCAGTCACGATCAATGGACCACCCTGTATATACACGTACTTTGGTAAACTCAGAATTGAACTTCGGCCGCCGATGGATGAATTTGTAATGCTGCAGTGTAATATCACCGTCACAATGGCAAGCATGGTAATCAATGAACATGTTGATACCAGGGCATAATACCTGTACGATTTTCATTCCTTGTCCTCAGTTCGAAAGTAACCACACTTCGCACACAGGCTCATGGATAGAGTGTACGTGGAAGTCAGCATTTGAACAGGACGTGTAGTTCGGCTCAAAGAATGGCCGAAAACAGCCTCAGGAAGGAAGTGGTGGTCTTGGAGAGATGTAAGCTTATAGGTATTCCTGCTTAAGGGAAGTCTCTCTAACAAAGGAACCACTAACAACAAAGCTGAGGTATCCGAGTAATGAGGGAATTAGTATATTTCATCAAAATACACAAAGTATTAAAGATAAAGTTAGTGAACTGCTTATAGATTTTGACTCTGAAATTATTGGTATATCTGAACACTTCTTAAATAAGGAGATAGTTCACAGGCTTCCTTTACCAGGATACAGGTTGGCTGTCCACTTTTCTAGGAGCTCTTTGAGGTTTCGGGGAGTAGCCATGTACGTGAAAAACGGCATCGCAATTGAGTCAATTGATGTTTCGAAGTACTGCACTGAAAAGGTGTTTGAATGTTGTGCAGGTGCGGTTAAATTTTGTGGGGCTAAACTTCTAACTGTTGTTATTTATAGATCCCCAGACTCCGACTTCACAACATTTTTGCTACAGCTAGAGGAGGTTCTTGGTTCACATTATAGGATATACAAAAAGTTAGTTATATGTGGTGACTTTAATGTTAATTGTATAAGTGACTGTGGAAGGAAAAGGATGCTGGTAGACTTCCTTAATTCATATGATCTTATGCAAACCGTATTCTTTCCAACGAGAGTGCAAGGGAACAGTAGAACAACCATAAACAACATTTTTGTTCATTCCTATTTACTATAAGGGCATTCTGTTAGCAAAAGGGTGAATGGCCTTTCAGATAATGATGCACAAATTTTAACTCTAAAAGATTTCTGTGCTGCAACACAGTTATCGACTGTTTAGGAAAGATGATCCAGTTGCTGTATAGACCATTGTAAACCTTATCAAGGAACAAGAGTGGCAAGATGTTTATAGTGCTGATACAGTAGACGATCAATATAATGCTTTCCTCAAGACTTTTCTCGTGCTCTTTCAAAGTTGCTTTCCGTTAGAACGTTCAAAACAGGGTACTAGCACAAACAGGCAGTCTGGGTGGCTAACTAGAAGGGATAAGAATATCTTGTAGAACGAAGTGGCAATTATATCAGAACATTAGAAACAGTCAAAATGTGAATGAAGCAGCCCATTACAAACAGTATTGTAAGGTGCTTAAAAATCTAATTAGGAAGGCAAAACGTATGTGGTATGCAGATAGGATAGCTAAGTCTCAGGATAAAATTAAAACCATATGGTCAGTCGTAAAGGAAGTGGCTGGTCTGCAGAGACAGGTCGAGGATATAGAATCAGTGCGTAATGGGGATGTCCGTTTTACTGTTAAGTGGCATATATGTACAGTATTTAACAATCACTTTCTGAATAAAGCAGGTGAACTAAATTGAAACCTAGTCCCAACAAGGAATCATATGGCGCTCTTAGAAGAAAGTGTTCTGAGACTGCTACCTGAAATACTCCTCCATGATACTGACAAGAGGGAGATTGAGTTAATAATTAAATCACTAAAGACCAAGAACTCTCATGGATATGACGGGGTATCTAGCACAATACTGAAGTATTGTTCTATGTATGTTAGCCCAGTACTTAGCCATATCTGTAACTTTTCCTTTAGGAGTGGTCGGTTTCCTGACAGATTAAAGTACTCGGTAGTGAAGCCACTTTATAAAAAGGGAGACAGGGATAATGTTGACAATTTTAGACCTATTTCTACGCCATCGGTGTTTCCTAAAGTTATCGAGAGTGTTGTACAGGGTGATTCAAGAAGAAAACCACAACTTTAAAAATGTGTATATAATGAAAGAAACATAATATAGCCTTCTGTTATACATCATTACAAAGAGTATTTAAAAAGGTTTTTTTTTTTCACTCAAAACAAGTTCAGAGATGTTCAATATGGCCCCCTCCAGACACACGAGCAATATCAACCCGATACTCCAACTCGTTCCACACTCTCTGTAGCGTATCAGGCGTAACAGTTTGGATAGCTGCTGTTATTTCTCGTTTCAAATAATCAATGGTGGCTGGGAGATGTGGCAGAAACACCATATCCTTAACATACCCCCATAAGAAAAAATCGCAGGGGGTAAGATCAGGGCTTCTTGGAGGCCAGTGATGAAGTGCTTTGTCACGGGCTGCCTGGCGGCCGATCCATCGGCTTGGGTAGTTGACGTTCAGGTAGTTACGAACAGATAAGTGCCAATGTGGTGGCGCTCCATCTTGCTGAAATATGAATTGTTGTGCTTCTTGTTCGAGCTGAGGGAACAGCCAATTCTCTAACATCTCCAGATACTGTAGTCCAGTTACAGTAGCACCTTCGAAGAAAAAGGGACCAAAAACTTTATTGGCTGAAATGGCACAGAAAACGTTCACCTTAGGCTAGTCACGTTCATACTGAGTTGTTTCCCGCGGATTCTCAGTGCCCCATATACAGACATTGTGACGGTTGACTTTCCCGTTAGTGTGGAAAGTTGCTTCATCACTAAACACAATCTTTGAAACGAAAGATTCATCTGTTTCCATTTGAGCAAGGATAAAATCACAGAAATCGATTCTTTTAATCTTATCAGCTGCAGACAGTGCTTGAACCAATTTCAGACGATAAGGTTTCATAACTAACCTTTTTCGTAGGACTCTCCATACAGTTGATTGTGGAATTTGCAGCACTCTGCTAGCTCTGCGAGTCGATTTTCCTGGGCTGCGAACAAATGCTTCCTGGATGCGTGCTACATTTTCATCACTCGTTCTCGGCTGTCCAGAACTTTTCCCTTTGCACAAACACCCATTCTCTGTAAACTGTTTATACCAACGTTTAATACACCACCTATGAGGAGGTTTAACACCATACTTCGTTCGAAATGCACGCTGAACAACTGTCGTCGATTCACTTCTGCCGTACTCAATAACACAAAAAGCTTTCTGTTGAGCGGTCGCCATCTTAGCATCAACTGACGCTGACGCCTAGTCAACAGCGCCTCAAGCGAACAAATGTACAACTAAATGAAACTTTATAGCTCCCTTTATTCGCCGACAGATAGTGCTCAGCTCTGCCTTTTGTCGTTGGAGAGTTTTAAATTCCTAAAGTTGTGGTATTCTTTTTGAATCACCCTGTATATACAAGGTTACTGGAGCATTTAAATTCGCATAATTTGCTGTCAAATGCACATTTTGGTTTTAGAAATGGTTTAACAAATGAAAAAGCTATATTCTCTTTTCTCTGTGAGGTTTTGGACGGATTAAATAAAAGGTTACGAATGATAGGTGTTTTCGTTAATTTAACGAAGGCTTTTGACTGTGTTGACCACAAAATATTACTGCAGAAGTTGAACCATTATGGAGTAAGGGGAGTAACTTACAATTTTTTCGCCTCTTACTTTAAGAACAGAAAGCTGAAGGTAATTCTCCGCAATATTGAGGGTGGTAGTGATGTTCAGTCCCAATTGGGCACTGTTCCGTGGGGCGTTCCCCAAGGGTCGGTGCTGGGCCACTGCTGTTTCTTATTTTTATAAATGATATGCCTTCTAGTATTACAGGTGTTTCAAAAATATATCTGTTTGCTGATGACACCAGCTTGCATGTGAAATGCCTTTCCTTGACTCTTGTGCAGAAAGGAGTGCAGTATTCTGCTGCATCCATTTTCAATAATATACCACAAGAACTCCAAAATGTTAATGGTATCCCAAATACTTTTAAGTCCAAACTGAAGAGCTTCCTCATGACTCACTCCTCCTACTCTGTCGAGGAGCCCCTGGAAAATTAAGCAAATTCCAGTATTACATTGTTGATTTTCTTTATTTAATCTTACGAACTGTCGCCTGAATATCTCATATTTCATTTTATCTGTTTCTAGTATCAGGTTATAATTTCATGTATTGACTCGTTCCATGACCATGGAGACTACTTCTTAATTTGGGCCCACGGAACAATAAATAAATAAATAAAATGACCGTGCAATCGTCAAAGAGGCACTCAGAACCTCACAAGCAACGTTAATAAGAGGTTCGCAGAAAGAAGGCTGACCTCACGGTGCCCTTACACCGACTCCCATTGACCTTTGTAAGGCAACAAGTTCGTCTGCAGTGGTGTCGGGCACATTCGGCCTGGAATCTCATTGACTGGAGTTGAAATGTCTTCAGTGATGATTCCCGCTTCAAATTCGGCCTCGATGACCAGCGAAGACGAATCTGGAGACGTCGCAGATAGCGGTGGGATACCAACCTGCCTGTCGCCCTCCATACGGCCGACGACAGGGAGTGGCGGCCTGGCGTGCTCCTTCATGTCATACCAGAGACCTTTGGCAGTCATCTGCGGCACCAGTACAGTACACCGGTACGTTGACAGTAATGTACGGCCCGTTTGTTGCTTTGACGGCAAACCATCCTGGTCTCGCGTTTCAGGAAGATAAAACCCGCACCCACAGGCTGAGACTTTCTACTGTTTGTCTTCGTGCTTGCCAAACTCTACCACTGCCACTATAGGAAGATGAGTTGCAGAAAGAACTAGGTATTATTAAGCAAGTAGCAGCAGCTAATGGATACAGGACGCGAGATGTTCCACTTATGTTTAGCAAGATCAAAAACAAATCCGCGGGCATCAGTAGCGATTCTAGGAAACTTAAAGTTAAGAAGAAGTTTGTCACCCTGACATTCAAAGGGCGAGTGTCAGAAAGAATTGCTAAATGCTTTCCAAGAAACATAGCAGTGACATTTCAGAATGAAGGGCTAATGGCACATAGACTAAGACATAAACCAGCAACGACAAAAGAAATGAAATACAATAATTCCGGAGTATATAAGATTAAATGTGCTGAATAAAAATGTTTCAAATCGCTCTGAGCACTATGGGACTTAACATCTGTGGTCATCAGTCCCCTAGAACTTAGAACTAATTAAACCTAACTAACCTAAGGACATCACACACATCCATGCCCAAGGCAGGATTCGAACCTGCGACCGTAGCGGCCACGCGGTTCCAGACTGAAGCGCCTTTAACCGCACGGCCACACAGGCCGGCAATGTGCTGAATGTGACAGTTATTGTATAGGACAAACAGGGCGGAATTTTGAAATTCGATACAGGGAACATTGCAGTCATAACAGTCGAACAGCATATGGAACACGTGCAAAAGAGAGTAGACATGAAGTCAGTAATATAAATGAACAAATGGAAGTGCTACATGAAGCTCCAAAATGTCTCTATCTCAACGTGCTCGAAGACATTGAAATATACGCACATCAAAGAAAAACCCCAGGCCTACTACTTAATGAGCAAAGTGATTTTGTGCACAGGAGTTATGAGATTTTCAAAGACCTGTTTTAGGCTTACTCTTGAATGAAACAGCACGCCCCAGTAAGAAACAGCTGCAGCGGAACGGCCCTCAGCGTACTGGCGGCGAGGTGAATTGGGCGCGGCGGAAGAGGACTCCGCGTGGCGCTGTATACGTTCTGACGTAGGGAAATCTACTCCACCACCAATCAAAACAAGGAACAGGAAACACACATTTTCGGAAGAATATCTACATTTTATCTATATTTTATGTTTCTTTATTAAGAAATTTTAAATTAATGTAAATTTTTCGTTTCATGGTCCACTCAAAAATGATTATTCATATGTTATTACCTTAAAAATTGTTTTATTAAAAAGAATATTCGCCATTATATATACGGTGAAATAATAACAGATGCACAATTGTTATAGGTAGAGGGCACTTTTTGCTGTTACCAATCAGGTTACTCTTAAAAACTGCGATATAATGTTTTAACAGATTGAAATTTACTTCTAGGCGCTCAGTCCGGAACCGTGCGACTGCTACGGTAGCAGGTTCGAATCCTGCCTCGGGCATGGATGTGTGTGATGTCCTTAGGTTAGATAGGTTTAAGTGGTTCTAAGTTCCAGGGGACTGATGACCACAGCAGTTGAGTCCCATAGTGCTCAGAGCCATTTGAACCATTTTTGAAATTTACTTTCCTTATGACAGTGAACCGTGTGTTCTGTACGGACAAGTTACTCTGTAACTGCAACATACGGTATGTTGGCATTTAATATGTTCCAAAATTTCTTTTTGAAAACTAAGATATTTCTATCACTAACTGTATCTCTCCTATTAATTACATTTTGAACTTTGTCTAACAGATCTGAAGATGGGCAGCAAGCCCAAAATCGGTAATTGAAAATAAAGAATTGCGATCGAAGACTGAAACGCCATACTTTATTTAATGAACGACCGCGGAATTCCCATGGAGACAATCATGTTTAGTTTTGATTTAGGAATCAGGTTTTAAATTGTAAGACATTTCCGGGGACATATGTGGACTCTGAGGACAATCTATTAGTTATGGCCCGCAGCTCGTGGTCGTGCGGTAGTGTTCTCGCTTCCCACGCCCGGGTTCCCGGGTTCGATTCCCGGCGGGGTCAGGGATTTTCTCTACCTCGTGATGGCTGGGTGTTGTGTGATGTCCTTAGGTTAGTTAGGTTTAAGTAGTTCTAAGTTCTAGGGGACTGATGACCATATATGTTAAGTCCCATAGTGCTCAGAGCCATTTGAACCATTTTTTTTATTAGTTATGAACTGTAGATTAAAACTGAAGAAACTGCAAAAGGGTGGGAATTTAAGGAGATGGGACCTAGATAAACTGAAAGAACCAGAGTTGTATGAAGTTTCAGGGAGAGCAGAGGGGAACAATTGACAGGAATGGGGGAAAGAAATACAGTAGAAGAAGAATGGGTACCTTTGAGAGATGAAGTAGTGAAGGCAGCAGAGGATCAACTAGGTAAAAAGACGAGGGCTAGTAGAAATCCTTGGGTAACAGAAGAAATAGTGAATTTAATTGATGAAAGGAGAAAATATAAAAATGCAGTAAGTGAAGCAGGCGAAAAGGAATACAAACGTCTCAAAAATGATATCGACAGGAAGTGCAAAATGGCTAAACAGGGATGGCTAGAGGACAAATGTAAGGATATAGAGGCTTATCTCACTAGGGGTAAGAAGACACTGCTTACAGAAAAAATAAAGAGACCTTTGGAGAAAAGAGAACCATTTGTATGAATATCAAGAGCTCAGTTGGAAACCCAGTTCTAAGCAAAGAAGGGAAAGCAGAAAGGTGGAAGGAGCATATAGAGGGTCCACACAACGCCGATGTACTTGAGGACAATATTATGGAAATGGAAGAGGATGTAGATGAAGATAAAATGAGAGATACGATACTGCGTGACGAGTTTGACAGAGCACTGAAAGACCTGAGTCGAAACAAGGCCCCGGGAGTAAACAACATTCCATTAGAACTACTGACAACCTTGGGAGAGCCAGTCCTGACTAAACTCTACCATCTAATGAGCAAGATGTAGGAGACAGGCGAAATACCCTCACACTTCAAGAAGAATATAATAAATACAAACCCAAAAAAAGCAGGAATTGACAGATGTGACAATTACCGAACTATCAGTTTAATAAGTTAGGGATGCAAAATACTAACGAGAATTCTTTACGGACGGATGGAAATACTGGTAGAAGCCGACCTCGGGGAAGATCAGTATGGATTCCGTAGAAATAGTGGAACACGTGAGGCAATAATGAACCTACGACGTATCTTAGAAGCTAGAATAAGGAAAGGCAAACCTACGTTTATAGCATTTGTAGACTTAGAGAAAGCTTTTGACAATGTTGACTCGAATACTCTCTTATAAATTCTGAAGGTGGCATGGGTAAAATACAGAGAGCGAAAGGCTATTTACAATTTGTACAGAAACCAGATGGCAGTTATAAGAGTCGAGGGACATGAAAGGGAAGCAGTGGTTGGGAAGGGAGTGAGACAGGGTTGTAGCCTATTCCCGATGTTATTGAATCTGTATATTGTGCAAGCAGTGAAGGAAACAAAAGAAAAATTCGGAGTAGGTACTAAAATCTATGGAGAAGAAATAATAACTTTGAGGTCCGCCGATGACATTGTATTTCTGTCACAGTCAGCAAAGGACTTGGAAGAGCAGTCGAACGGAATGGACAGTGTCTTGAAAGAAGGGTATAAGATGAACATCAACAAAAGCAAAACGAGGATAATGGAATGTAGTCGAATTAAGTCGGGTGATACTGAGGGAATTAGATTAGGAAATGAGACACTTAAAGTAGTAAAGGAGTTTTTCTATTTGGGGAGCAAAATAACTGATGATGGTCGAAGAGAGAGGATATCAAATGTAGACAGTCAATGGCAAGGAAAGCGTTTCTGAAGAAGAGAAATTTGTTAACATCGAGTATAGATTTAAGTGTAAGGAAGTCGTTTCTGAACTTATTTGTATGGAAGTGAAACATGGACGATAAATAGTTCGGACAATAAGAGAACAGAAGTATTCGAAATGTGGTGCTACAGAAGAATTCTTAAGATTAGATGGGTGGATCACATAACTAATGAAGAGGTGTTGAATAGAATTGGGCAGAAAAGGAGTTTGTGGCACAACTTGACAAGAAGAAGGGACCGGCCGGTAGGACATACTCTGAGGCATCAAGGGATCACAAATTTAGAATTGGAGTGTGCAGCGTGGAGGGTAAAAATCGTAGAGGGAGACCAAGAGATGAATACACTAAACAGATTCAGAAGGATGTAGGTTGCAGTAGATACTGGGAGATGAAGAAGCTTACACAGGATAGAACAGCATGGAGAGCTGCATCAAACCAGTCTCAGGACTGAAGACCACAACAACAACAATGAACCTATTCCACAGAATTTTTGCTCGACGTCCCTCAGGATGACATCCAACAACTCTGTCAATCAATGCCAACCCGAACAGCTGCTTGAATGACAGCCAGTTATGAGCCAACACGCTACTGAGCTGCTCAACGTGGGACTCTCTTTCTCCTGAATACATAATCCAATTTTTCTGAAACTCTAATCATTTGTTTGCCTGTAAATGTAAATGACATCTATCGAATTATGTCAAATTTGGAGAATTACTTCGTGGTGTCTTTGTTTCTTTTCTTTTTTTATATTTTGTTAGAGTTCACGTTCGTAGATTGAGATTAATTCACTTTCTTCTTGTTGTTACACTTGTTCTGGTGGCGAAACCCGGGGAAGGCGCCACGGAAGAAACGTTTAGATTCTCTGGAACATCTGCAACAATTCAAGAGATCTCACATATCATGTAACAGTTATCGCTTTTCAGAGTTTTCATTTCCTTTCAAGATATCCGTTAGTATATAACTAGTTAAAAAGGTATCACGTTAGCAGTTTACAACTGGTTGACTCCGGAAGAGGATACGGTGATCTCTCTATGGTGCTAATGGAGCGGACCACCAAGGAAAATTTCCTCAGGACACTGCCCCGATACATGTCTCCCCGTCACTGGCTCCAAAGGCTTCGAAGTTCGTCTGGTGCAAGGGCGCCCATACGACAGTTTATAAGGGGTAAGAGTCTAGACCGGGGCTACGGAGTATTCTCACTTTGGAAGAAGAATGGCTGCTTTTAATAGTTTCAGTTCCGACTTTTAAATCCACTTCCTGAAAGAAAAATACCTGACTTAGGCGTATCATTTCATTTCCCTGAGAGCTATGGGGAGGAGGATCGCAACCAACTCACCCCCCCTTCCCCCACCCCGGCCGAAAGGTATTGTCGCTCTTGCTGGATCCACAGTTGAAGCCGTCCAAGGGTTTTCACAAATCAAGCCATAGTTGAGCTCTTCAATCTGCATTTCAATCAATCATTCCATAACATAGTCTAAAAGCTCTGGCATTTAGAGACAATAGAAACATGGAGTGATCGAATTTGATCCATGGGTGAAAGGATTCAGCACTTTTTGAGGAATTTCACTCTCTGTTCTATCGCGGTTCAGCAAAGAGTAAACCACGAAGTCAATGCAGTACCAGTGATCTTTAGAAGGCAAAAGTTGCTGTCTTCGCTGATAATAGGCAGGCCTTTTTGCAGTTAGTGCTCCATTTAAACAACCCAGAGTTGACGAAATTTTTCAGGTACATAGACTATGAGCACTGAGTAAATGAAAAAATTAGCATGTGAAGAATGTTTTCCATTCAAAAGATTTCCCTTTGTGATTAAGTGTAGTCCGTTCCTACTGTCACCTGAACTGAGGGAATTAGTAGTCATCCACCATCCGCAATCGCCTTACGCTTACATGGATAGCTTTGCACAGGCTCTGCAGACGATAGCGGAGCGACAGCCTTTTACTATGAACTCACTACGCTTGTGAGTCAGATACAGCTGCCTGTGACGAAATAGGCAACGAATTCTTGGTAATTGGTTAGAATACGGAAATCAGAAGGCCCAGAGATCACGAGAATTCCGCTGCTGTAGTGTTCAGTTAGATACTGTGGATGATACTTTTTGTGTGGATCAACATTAAGTCATTGATAAAATATCACAGACAGTACCCGCTTAAAGAACTTTCTTACAACGAATTGCTACTTTTAATGACCAATGGGCTTGGTAACCTGAAAATCCATCATAGAGAAGATATTTTTCAGGATTCTTGGCTGGTTGGACGAGGGCAGGGGGAACGTCGGTCTCAGCATCTTGCCACTCAGTAGTGCACTTTGATCTTAGTCCTCCCAAGCCGATCGCACAGTAGTATAACAAGATGGATAGCATCTCAAGAGGAAAGCATTTGCGCCATGTGTTCAGTGCTGTTTCCGAGTCAGCTTATTGTGCGCTCGTGAGGCACATTGTAAAGAGTGAGTCTCGGGTTCAGTTACTGGGCAGAAAAACTCCTAGCACCCGTGATGAGGTACACTTTGCACGACTGGAAATGCATAACATTTGTACGCTGTTACTGCAAGGCTGCCAACGCAGGCGTAAGCAGATCAACTACATGGTGACACTTGCCTAGTTAAAGCTTAGTCTTAATACTTGGAAAGCCGTTGCATACAACAGATTCACGGAAATTCAGAAGCACACCTCGCAATCCTAGTGGAGACACTGTCCAGTCAAAGGCAATCCGGTGAACCATGTGTTAAGAGCAAATATGCCTCAAAAGTTAAATGCAATGGGCACAATTATTACGGTAGGAGTAATCTTCACTATCACAAGAGCCCTATCGCTAGCCAAATGAAGAAGAATATTGCACCCGTCTCTTAACCAGAAACTAAAAAGAGATAACCAGATCCATAGGTCATCCTTACCGAAAACTTACTGCCACTGATGCTTACTGGAAAATTCCGAACCCACTGGAAACTTCTTACGAGTCACTGCTCACTTATTGACAAGATCAACTATCAAGGTGAATTCGCAGCGGAAGAAATGGCAGCAACTCGACGTTATTGGATCAAGGGTGTACAATAATTTTTTATTTTTGATAAAGGGAAACTTCCTTCTACCTAGCACATCGAAAATTCCTTTTTTTAATGAGGACCTGTTGCTTCGTCTTTAGGTTATGACCGTCCTTTCTAATCTTAATACTTCAATCTTGATACGACATGCATCTCGCGCCTTAAAAAAAGTTATTCGCTGCGTCTACAGTGACAACACCCAAGCATTCTAAGCTTCCGACAAAGAGATAATGGAACCGTGGATAGCTGACTCTCTCGAGAACGCCCAACAAGTTTAGCCACGACACATATGGAGAAGGCAAGAGCGTAGAGCTGAAGGAAGGCAGAGGTGGAGCACCACGCGCAACCATTCTTGTTAGTACCGATGGAAGGCAGCTGGTCGTACCCCTGGACGTAGTCGAGGACAGGGCGGTTGTCAAGGATCAGTAAATATCGTCTCTGACTTGAAACTGAGGGAGCTATGGAACTTCCTTGAACTGTAAGATATGAGTGAAGTAGAGTTTTAAGTTGACTGGCGTTAATGTACAGGGATTTTCAAATCCTGAATTTGCCTAGCGACCAAGAGAAACCTTCAGAAACTCTTGAGCGGATCCGCTGGTCTGGCCCTATTTTTAATTTATTATCTAATAGGAAGCGGGGGAGGTGAATGGTAAAGTGCTGGGTATAGAAATTCCCAAAAATATAATTTAACACACTTAATCAAGACAATAATTAAAGTTCGCTTCACACAAAACAAGTATTGAAATATTTCAAATAATTATTATGTAACTCGTTAGGTAAAAGGTTAATTAGAGTGTTAAGGTACATGTTCAAGAAACAATTGTTCTACAACACTTATTGTCATACAACTCTTTGTGTAGACTGATCAATCTCTAACAGGTTTTAAAGACAATATCGCGTCAATTAATCATGTTCACATAGAAGATAGTAAAAAAGGAAATCAGGATGACGCAGCTTTTTAAAAAAATAACTAATTGAGTTAAGAGGAACTTGATTTCTAGACAAGTCTTACAAATAATAGTTAACTGTTATAAGAGCCACCGGCCCGCTTCAGCATAGGAAGAGAAAACTTTCGGGACAGATAACAATTGTTAAAACAAATCGAGAGTTTCCTTACTTAATGTAAGTCTAAACAGGACTCATTCATGGAATCATTGCATTAGACAGGGAGCAGTATATAATAACCACAATAACGACCTAATTGCTCCTTATATAACGAGGTAAGCTGTATGAAACGTCCCCTTTTGAACAATTATACAAGACTGTGCTTAAACTAACACACAATATTTTTAGCGCAACGCAATCTGACTTTCAAAAAATCCCTACGAAAGAATGGCCCTGACTAACTTTAACCTATACCTTTCACAAATCACTTACCTCACAAAAATCTTCGTTACTGGAACTACTGCAATACAGCGAGCGCCACTACTGCCAGCTAAATAAAAGATTCAAACTACGGAAGGCACTAACTACAGATAGGCATAGTTAGCAAATGAAAGATTTTAATAGAGAACAAACAATGTATTTACCTTAAGAGTCATAATATATATAGCAGTTCATGACAAATTACAAAACTCCGCCATCTCTCTCCCCACATCCACCACTGCTGGCGGCTCACCTCCAACTGCGCAACGCTACGCGCTGTTAACATCCAGCTGCCGCTGCCCAACACTACAATGGCAGACAACAATGCAAACTAGCCACAGACTGCACACAGCACAGCCAGTGATTTTCACACAGAGAGCTACGTGGCGTTACCAATAAGAAAACCTAAACAGCCTAATTACAGCTGTAGCTATTTAAACTATCTAAGAGGAACAGTACACAGTTTTAATTTTTGGAAGCACCTACAATGTAAAGATCATAACCTTTGTTACTTCAAGCAGAGAGATATAAGTGGCTAGTTTCATTCATATAACACCTTATTCACAGTAACTGCCAATGACAGGTATAGGTTTAAGAAAAGTAAGTGATCCAATATCGTAATTAACAACAGGATTGGCTACAGCCATGAAGTAATAGATAAATGCTAATGACGTGGACAGTAAGGTTTCAATTAGTAACCACACCAACGCAAGATCAAGAAATTTGAGGCGTTATTTACAGTCCACAACGGTATTTGAAGGAATCAGGTGCATGAAAACGTGACTCAATGCAAGCAAATAATAGCGTCGTCAGCAAACACTTTTAAAAATAATCATATCAATAATAATAATAATAATAATAATAATAATAATAATAATAGAATACAAAGACACAAATACAGACATTAGACCATTCTTGCATAGACCACCAAATAACCCACAAGTCGAAACAACAATAAAACTATCAACACAATCATACCCAACAAAATAAATGAAAACACAACTATGGAAGAGTTACAACTACTGGTTTATATAGGAGCACTCACTACACTAAATATACACACTAGGCAGAGATCAGAACCAACCAACACACAGAAAAAACCCACAAAACCAGCATGGCAACACAGGCTACAGATCAAAATAGAAAAACTGAGAAAAGACATCAGACAGCTAACACAATTTATAAGAAATGAAATCTCGGAAAAAAAACGAAAAAGGTTAGGTAAAATCTCACAACAAGAAGCGACAGAGCAATTAGACGAAAAGAAGCAGAAATTACAAGCATTAGCCAAACGACTCAGAAGATACAAAAAAAGTGAAAATAGAAGGAAACAAAACCAAACATTCAACACAAACCAAAAGAAATTTTACCAGACAATAGATAACACACACATTAAAATAAACAATCCACCAAACATAACAGACATGGAACACTTCTGGAGCAACATATGATCAAACCCGGTACAACATAACAGGCATGCACGGTGGATACAAGCAGAAACAGACACATACAAGATGATACCACGAATGCCTGAAGTGATAATTTTGCAACATGAAGTCACCCAAGCAATTAATTCTACTCACAATTGGAAAGCCCCTGGAAATGATAAAATAGCAAATTTCTGGTTAAAGAAGTTCGCCTCAACACATTCACATCTAACTAAATTATTTAAGAGTTACATTGCAGACCCATACACATTCCCTCATACACTTACGCACGGAATAACATATCTGAAACCTAAAGATCAAGCAGACACAGCGAACCCAGCTAAATATCGCCCCATAACATGCCTACCAATAATATACAAAATATTAACTTCAGTCATTAAACAGAAATTAATGACACATACAACACAGAACAAAATTATAAATGAAGAACAAAAAGGCCGTTGCAAAGGAGCACGAGGATGTAAAGAGCAACTGATAACACATGCAGAGGTGACATATCAAGCTAAAACTAAACAAAGGTCGCTACACTACGCGTACATTGATTACAAAAAAGCTTTTGATAGTGTACCCCACTCATGGTTACTACAAATATTGGAAATATACAAAGTAGATCCTAAATTGATACAGTTCCTAAACATAGTAATGAAAAATTGGAAAACCACACTTAATATCCAAACAAATTCAAGTAATATCACATCACAGCCAATACAGATTAAGCGTGGAATATACCAAGGAGACTCATTAAGTCCTTTCTGGTTCTGCCTTGCTCTGAACCCACTATCCAACATGCTAAATAATACAAATTATGGATACAATATTACTGGAACATACCCACACAAAATCACACATTTGCTATACATGGATGATCTAAAACTACTGGCAGCAACAAATCAACAACTCAACCAATTACTAAAGATAACAGAAGGATTAAGCAATGATATAAGTATGGCTTCTGGAACAGACAAATGTAAGAAAAATAGCATAGTCAAGGGAAAACACACTAAACAAGAAGATTACATATTGGATAACCACAGCGACTGCATAGAAGCGATGGAAAAAACGGATGCCTATAAATACCTAGGATACAGACAAAAAATAGGAATAGATAATACAAATATTAAAGAAGAACTAAAAGAAAAATATAGACAAAGACTAACAAAAATACTGAAAACAGAACTGACAGCAAGAAACAAGACAAAAGCTATAAATACTTATGCCATACCAATATTGACCTACTCATTTGGAGTAGTGAAATGGAGTAACACAGACCTAGAAGCACTAAATACTCTTACACGATCACAATGCCACAAATATAGAATACATCACATACATTCAGCAACAGAAAGATTCACATTAAGCAGAAAGGAAGGAGGAAGGGGATTTATCGACATAAAAAACCTACATTATGGACAGGTAGACAATTTAAGAAAATTCTTTCTAGAACGAGCAGAAACTAGCAAAATACATAAGGCAATCACTCCTATAAATACATCGGCTACACCACTGCAATTTGATAACCACTTCTACAACCCTTTAGATCACATAACATCAACAGATACGAAGAAAGTAAATTGGAAAAAGAAAACACTTCATTGCAAGCACCCATATCATCTAACACAGCCACACATCGATCAAGACGCATCCAACACATGGCTAATAAAAGGCAATATATACAGTGAGACAGAAGGATTCATGATTGCAATACAGGATCAAACAATAAACACCAGGTATTACAGCAAGCATATTATTAAAGAACCCAATACCACAACGGATAAATGCAGACTTTGTAAACAACAAATAGAAACAGTAGATCACATCACAAGCGGATGTACAATACTAGCAAATACAGAATACCCCAGAAGACATGACAATGTCGCAAAAATAATACATCAACAGCTTGCCTTACAACATAAGCTTTTAAAACAACACGTTCCTACATACAAGCATACACCACAAAATGTACTGGAGAATGATGAATACAAATTATACTGGAACAGAACCATTGTAACAGATAAAACAACGCCACATAACAAACCTGACATTATACTCACCAATAAAAAGAAATTAACACAACTAATCGAAATATCCATACCCAATAAAACAAATATACAAAAGAAAACAGGAGAAAATATTGAAAAATACATCCAACTGGCTGAGGAAGTCAAAGACATGTGGCATCAGGATAAAGTTCACATCATACCAATTATACTATCAACTACAGGAGTCATACCACACAATATCCACCAGTACATCAATGCAATACAGCTACATCCAAACATATATATACAACTACAGAAATCCATGATTATTGATACATGTTCAATTACCCGAAAGTTCCTAAATGCAATATAACACATACCGTACAGTTAAAAGGAAGTGACGCTTGATCAAGGTCCGCGTCACTCCATTTTTAACCTGACTTAACGTCTGAGAAACTGAAGGAAATAATAATAATAATAATGGTATGGCACCTGCATAAAGAAACACATCCCCTGAGGTTCATACAGATTACTCACGTAAAACAGCTAGCACTTTCCCTTAATGCCTACCTAAGAGCTACACGAAACATACAACATTAAATAACAATAAATGGTAGAAAAATGTTCACCTTCAGAAGTAGCTGCGGCCGTAACGCATTAATAGTAAAATCTCAGCGGAAAAAGTTTCAGTCAGTGATCTAAGTACAAACTGTGTAGGTAAATGTTTTGATAGTTGAGGAACTTAATACCGTGGGTGCCTGAAGCTTATGACACGAAAGATGCAACACACATCTACTGCAATTTCACTGTCTCAAGCGATATAATCACTACTCACATATGCACATATAATAGTCTCTCCCAACAGTTACGAGCCTGTTATAAAAGCAAAACAATTCAATAAATTTTGAAACGCCACTAACGGCTACGCATCTTCTGTATTCAATCTACAGAATTAATGACGCCTGGTGAACGGAATACTGAATAATTAGAGATCGACTAAATCTACAGGTCTACCATTCACCAGAAATTACAGTCGTGAGAGAGTCCACGGTGAGTCATCTCACGGAACTTAATTCAGAATTGAGAGCCACAACAGCGCCGTTCAAAGTCTCGTCTGCCATCATCGACACTGCTCAGCTGAACGTACAAACACCCACTGTCATGGTCTTGCACTCGCGGTAAAGCTCCAGCCTGCCTCTGATCCCTTTCCGACTGCCATCCCTTGGCCCGCGCAGCCACACTTAAAACATCCATTTTTCTCCAACTGTCCTGATCTCTCGCGGCCGGACATCCGCCACGGATATTCCATCCTGCCGCTGCATCGATACTGACCTCCAAAGACAGCGATATAACTGGCACACTGTACAGTTTATTTCTATGGCGTCGTTGTCAATTAGACAGTTAACACAATGGGCGTTTGAGTGTATGCCCGTGTGAATGCTAGAGAGGCAGACAATGAGAGTCGGCCGAGGTGGCCGAGCGGTTCTAGGCGCTACAGTTAGGAACCGCGCGACCGCTACGGTCGCAGGTTCGAATCCTGCCTTGGACATGGATGTAGTGATGTCCTTAGGTTAGTTTGGTTTAAGTAGTTCTAAGTTCTAGGGGACTGATCACCCCAGAAGTTAAGTCCCATAGTGCTTAGAGCCATTTTGAAGCATTTAGAAAAAGATGCAGAGAGAGAGAGAGAGAGAGAGAGAGAGAGAGAGATGCTGACGCTGACGCTACGAATAACGTTCCATCGTTAACACCAATGTAATCCGAAGTAGCAGTGGCAAGAATTGCATCTATGTAACTGTATATAATGTAGTAACTTCTTCGACGCACAATTGATTGTCCGACGAATACAATGGTGGATATCGTGAATATCGCGTACTTTAATTAAAAATTCACCACGCAAGTGAGTCAAGAATATTTGTTACAACAAACCGCCTTGGAAAACTTTGTGTTCATTGTCATTTCATATCCAGTATCTAGGTTCATTCAGCACCCGTGATCTATGGCTACCGTCATTGACCAAAACGTCTTCGGTCCCCGGTTCGAATACCGCCGCTGCTTAAATTTTGATTAATCATCAGCATTGGAGGCCGTAGACGTCCGGCATAAGAAGTCACCCTCATTCTACCAACGGCCTTTCAAAGAGGGCGGAGGAGCGGATAGAGGTTCAGGGCACTCTCATGTCCTAGCGCTGGGAAGCTGCCCTTAAAGGCGGGAGAATCAGCAATGATCAACGGCATGAGGATGCAGAAGGCAATGGAACGACTGCATTAAAGACACGTAATGTGTATCCACAAGAGAAGTGGCCCGTAATTCAAGAAGTATCTTGATTATCGTTCCATTGGCAAAAGATTCCGCAACAGTCCCCCATTCGGATGTCCCGAAGGGCACTGCCAAACGAGAGGTTACCATGAGAAAGAGATTGTATAATCAACGAAATAATGTTTTGCGAGTGAGGGCATAGAATGCCAGAAGCTCGAACGTGTTAGGGAAATGCAAGGACTCGATGTAGATATAGTAGGGGGTCAGTTAACTGAAATGGAAAGAAGACATGGATTTATGGTCATATGAGTATAGGATAATATGAAAATGAGCAGAAGGTGGTATAACTGGGGTACGATTCCTTATGAACAGGAAGGTAGGGCAGAGAGTGTGTTACTGTACACATTTCAGTGACAGAGTTGTTCTCATCAGAATCGAAATTAAACCAACACCGATAACGATAGTTCAGGTCTACATGTCAGTTCGCAACCTGAAGATGAAGAGACAGAGAAGGTTCAGATGGTTCAAATTGCTCTAACTACTATAGGACGTAACATCTGGGGTCATCAGGCCCCGATAGAGAAAGTGTATGAAGATATTGAAAGGCTAATACAGTATGTACAGGCGGATGAAAATCTGATAGTCATGGTGGACTAGAATGCTGTTGTAGGAAACGAGGAAGAAAAGTTTCGTAAGAATATTGGCTTGGGACAAGGAATGAGAGAAGACAAGTACCAGTTGAATTCGGTAACAAGTTTCAGCTAGTAATAGCTAATACTCTGCTCAAGAATCACAAGAGGAGGAGGTAAACTCGGAAAAAGCCGTGTGATATGGGAACATTTCAGTTAGATTATGTCATG
Organism: Schistocerca serialis cubense; assembly: GCF_023864345.2. Taxonomy (NCBI): domain Eukaryota; kingdom Metazoa; phylum Arthropoda; class Insecta; order Orthoptera; family Acrididae; genus Schistocerca; species Schistocerca serialis. Next base: position 277,782,598 of record NC_064642.1, on the reverse strand, counting down.
GTCAGATAGAGATTCCGAAATCAGATACTGTAATGTAAGACGTACCCAACTGCATGGTACTATAGTGAGCTGTAGAAGTCAAAAACTGTAGAGGAAGAATGAGGAGGTCTGTGCAGAATCGGAGAGGAAAGGAATATGTGGAAACCACTGATAAGGAGAAAGAACAGGATGATAGGACTACTATATCACATTATAGTAGTTATGAAGATTAGATTGAAGTTTAAGACATCAATCAGGAAGAATAAATGCCGAAATAAGTGGAATACGGAAGTGCTAATAAATGACGAGGTATGGTTCAACTTCTCTAAGGCTATAGATACAGTAATAAGGAATAGCTCAGTAGGCAGCACAGTTGAAGAGGAAAGGATATCTCTAAAAAGAGCCATCACATAAGTTGGGAAGGAAAACGTTGGTACAAAGAAGGTAATTGCGAAGAAACGATGGGAAATAGAAGAAATACCTTCACTTGATCGATGAAATGAGGAGGTACAAAAATGTTCCTGGAAACTCAGGAATACAGAAATACAAGTCGATGAGGAATGAAACAAATAGGAAATGCAGTGAAGCTAAGCCGAATTGGCTAATGGAAAAATGTGAAACCATGGAAAGGAAATAATTGTCGGAAGGACAGACTCAGCATACAGGGAAGGCAAAACAACTTTCGGTGACATTTAAAGCAAGGGTGGCAATTAAGAGTGCAAAGGGAATTCCACAGTTAAATGCACAGGAGAGAGCGGATAGGTGGAAAGAATACACTGAAAGCATCTATGAGGGGGGAAGATTTGTCTGATGTGATATAAGAAGAAACAGGAGGCAATTTAGAAGGGATAGGGTATCTTGTATTGGTGTCAGAATTTAAAAGAGCTTTGTAGGACTTAAATAAGGCAGAAGGGATGGATAACATTCCATCAGAATTTCTAAAATCATTGCGAGAAGTGGCAACAAAACAGCTAATCACGTTGGTGTGTGGAATGTATGAGTCTGGCGACATACCATTGACTTTTGGAAAAGCATCATCCACGCAGTTCCGAAGACAGAAAGAGCTGACAAGAGCAAGAACTATCGCATAATCAGATTAACAGCTTATGCATCCAAGTTGCTTACAAGCATAATATACAGAAGAATGGAAAAGAAAATAGAGGATGAGCTAGATGACGATCAGTTTGGCATTAGTAAAGGTAAAGGCGCAAGAGAGGCAATTCTGACTTTGCTGTTGATAATGGAAGCAAGACTAAAGACAAATCAAGACACAATAATAGGATTTGTCGACCTGGAGAAAGCGTTCGACAATATAAAATGGTGCAAGATGTTCGAAATTCTGAAAAAAATTGGGGTAAGCTATAGGGAGAGGCGGGTCATATATAATTTGCACGACAGCCAAGAGGGAATACTTAGAGTGGACGACCAAGAACGAAGTGCTCTTATTAAAAAGGGTGTAAGACACGGATGTAGTCTTTCGCCCCTACAGTTTAATAAGTACATCGAGGAAGCAATGATGGAAATAAAAGAAACATTCAGAACTGGAATTAATATTCATGGTGAAAGGATATCAATAATACGATTCGCTGATGACATTGCTATCCTGAGTGAAAGTAAAGAATTAATGATCTGCTGAAAGGAATAAACAGTCTTATCAGTACACAGTACGGATTGAGAGTAAATCGAAGAAAGAGGTAGTAGAAGTGGGAACGGCGAAAACTTAACATCAGGATTGATGGTCACGAAGTACATGAAGTTAAGGAATTCTGTTACCTAGGCAGTAAAATAACCAATGACGGACGGAGCAAGGAGGACATCAAAGACTAGGAATAGCAAAAAGGGCATTTCTGGCCAAGAGAAGTCTATTAATATCAAATATCGGCCCTAATTTGAGGAAGAAATTTCTGAGAATGTATATCTGGAGTACAGTATGTATGGTAGTGAAACATGGCCTTTGGGAAAACCGGAACTGAAGAGAATCGAAGCATTTGGGATGTGGTGCTACAGACGAATGTTAAAAGTCAGGCGGACTGATCAGGTAAGGAATGAGGAGGTCCGCGGAGAGTCGGAGAGGAAAGGAATATGTGGAAAACACTGATAAGGAGAAGGGACAAGATGATACGTCATCTGTTAAGACATGAGAGAATGACTTCCATGGTACTAGAGGGAGCTGTAGAAGGCAAAAACTGTAGAGGAAGACAGAGATTGGAATAGAGCCAGAGAATAATTGAGGACATAATTAGCAAGTGCTACTCTGAGATGAAGAGGTTAGCACAGGAGAGGAATTCCTGGCGGGCCGTATCAAACCCGTCAGAAGACTGACGACAAAAAATAAATAAATAAATTATATACAGTAATAGCGAAATATTTTGAAGGAAGACTTGGCTAGAATTTTTTTTTCCCAACCGCCACCTTTAAGGTCCATTCGCATCGTACAGGCGGCAAAGAAAGGGAACATATGTTCGTCCATCAAAAAATTTTCAAAAAAGTTCAGAGTCACCGATATCCACGAACACTTCTGTGAGAGGCATATGTCGGAACTGGAAATCACCTGCCATACATTCCCAAATGAGGACTCCTCCCCACTGCTGCACTTCAGTGTTAGGTCGCCTGCTATTTGGCTGTAGAGAATGGAGGGTCTATAATGGCTACATGTGAAACAGCCGTTGTTATCCCTCTGAGAATTATTAGTAGGAAAAGATAGCTTACAACAAGTCCTGTGAAATTTGACTGAACCAGCCACTAACATGGCCTGGATCTGAAACAGTCCCCGGGAATAGTAACTGAGGAAATGAAGAACAAATAAGTAAATCGGACAATGAAAACCCTTTTTACCAGGTATACTTCACTGCATCACGAGCATTTCACTCCGTTCAAATTGTGGCACGTACCACATTGTTCTACAAAACGCAAACTGCTCCAAATCCCCCCCTCCCTCCACTCCCGAGGACCGAGCTAGGTGGTGCAGTGGTTAGCACACTGGACTCGCATTCGGGAAGACGACAGCTCAATCCCGCTTTCCGGCAATCTGATTAAGGTTTTCCATGATTTCCCTAAATCGCTTGAAGGAAATGCTGGAATGGTTCCTTTGAAAGGGCACGGCCGACTTCCTTCCCGAATCCGATGAGACCAATGACCTTGCAGTTTGGTCTCCTCCCCCAAATCAACCCAACACCAACCCGCTCCAAGTCCAAGCTTTCCATCATGGATTTTGAGAGTTTTATCATAGTTGTGTGCTAAATGACTGAGGTGACGAGGTAAAACATAAAATCCGGGTTCTGAAGGACGATGTTTCAAATTCCAGCCTGACCACACGAATTTAGATATACGGTTTCCGTAAATGGCTTAAGCAGATGGTCGAGCTGATTCTTTCCAAATGTCGCGTCAGATTGCTTTCCCCATGCTTCCAGATTCCGAGGTTGTCGTCCACATCTGGTGACCACGTCATCGATGGTACATTACACCGTAAATGTCCCTCTTTCCTTCCAATACTGATTATTCGCTTCCATGGATTGTTTTTTCGGTAGCTCTGTTTGTCTCTTCGGTCACTGTCATTAGACAGAAACTATTGAGTTCTGCACGTGTCATACAAGTTGCAACAAGGTGTGGGACTCGAAGACAATAAAACATTAAACTCTGGGATTCGTGTGAAGCAGATAAAAACCTACCACAAAGCTGTTGCAGTATCATTAATTACTCGAATAAGAAGAAGCGTCCTTCAGGCTTCTCGCTGTCAAAATAGGTGACGAATTCTCTGCGTCGTAGAACGGAAAGAGAGAGCTCGGCGCCATTGTCCCCTCCCCGACAGCAGAAGACAAAGGACTTTGCCGCGTGTCCGAGCGCAGCTAAGCCAATCTCCTCTCGGAAGCTCCGCAGCAAGAGTGACGATGGCCGGCGTTGGTGGTTGGTGGTGGTGGTGTGTGTGAGCGGGCGGGCTGCAGCCGAGCGGCACGGCAAATTGTGGCTCATGCGACCGCTCACCACGCACCATCACACTTCCTTTTCACTCGGGGGCGCTGACGCGTTACACCCGCCGCCCCTATCGGCGCGCCTCCTCCTTTCAGGTTTCGCTCCGAAATACCGCCGGATACAGCGCGAATCATTTTATTTTACGTCCTCCTCGAGCTGCATCGATCAGTCTCGTCTTCTGTCGAACCGCGTGTTACAGAAAATCTTGAAATCCTACGAGTCATCAACGAAAGTACTCCTGAAATCTATAATACGATCGGAGAACAACCAGTGTGACACAAATTTCCACCTCTTTAACATAAAATATTTTTCATGTAGCCCTGTTTTAAAATTAGCGGAACTATCTGGGTAGAGGTCCATTACTTTCAGGTAATACCAGTAGTATTTTTCATCAGATGCTTGATAATGATGTAGTTTTGTCTATCAAAAATGTGTTTGGAATACGTATATTGATATTCAGGTAAGAAGACAGGCTACATTACGTACGGTTTGACGAAGTATAAAATTCTTAGACTTTTCATTTGCGTGTGAGAAGGACCTGATCAGTTATACGGCCACTTTAGTAGGCTCTCCTATTTCTTTCTATCCACTGTATTAGTTGTCCATTTTCAGTGCCTCCCAGATGTTTTCCCCATATGCCTGTTGTTCCAACTGATGTCCTGTAGGTAGCTTGTACCATGATATTCTTGACATACGAGGGCTGTCCGGAATGTAAGGAACTAGAGGTCGCGAAATGGAAACCACAGTGAGAATCAAAACTGTTTTATTTGCACCGGTTAGCTATACCTTCCAGCTGCTTCTCTACACAGTCGCAACCGAGACTTAGACATCTGTCATAGCGTTGTACCAACTTTTTAATTTCCTCGTTATAGAAGACAGCCGCCAGTGGACTACAGCTCGTCAAAATATAGTCTTCGTAGGCAGCGGTTGATCTGAGCAGAGATGAACCTCAGGGGTACGCAATTACGGGCTGTATTGTGGATGATCAAACACTTCCCATCGAAAAAACTGCAGGAGCAGCTTCATTGCCTTTCAGAGTGCGGCCGAGAATTGTCGTGTAGAACGAACCTCATGACAGTTATGTTATGTGGATTGCACAGCTCCAAGCGAAATCTTTCGCCAGGCCGTCATACTTGGCGGGAGACGCTAATTCTTAGCCATCTTTGCGTTCCCACTGTGAGCTCAGAACTGAAAAGAGCAACGTGATGCAATCTACAGGCGTACTAGACACAGTGCAGATTAACACTGTGCGCCGGACCGAGACTCGATTTTGGGTAGCTCAGTTGGTAGAGCACTTGCCCGCGAAAGGCAGAGGTCCCGAGTTCGACTCTCGGTCCGGCACAAAGTTTTAATCTCCCAGGAAGTTTGATATCAGCCCACACTTCGCTGCAGAGTGAAAATCTCATTCAGGAAATATACTTGATTTTCTTACCTAAGCATTCAATACTCTTCATTAACGCACAACCAAGTTTTCTTAGCCATACCGTACTGTTGTTCATCATTCTGCTTCATTCTGCTTTGGAATTACGCTGCCTGATAAAAGAAAAGTGAAGCACTCAGATGGGAAGGATGAGACGGAATGAATCTCAATGGGTAGGAAGCCAATACGTTGTTATTTTAGTGATTACAGTGTCGAGTCAGATTTATACAGAAATCGATAACATGAGCTCAGTAATCAGTATGGCTTTGCACCTCCTGATTCGGTTGCGAAAGGTGTCACAATGACGATCCACCTTCTCGTAGGTCAAGATGACCCCAAACTGAATTGTCCTGTAAGTCCTCGCCACAGGCAGTGGAACAGTTGGTTGGTTGATTGGTTGGAGTTGAAGGGACCAAACAGCAAGGTCATCAGTCCCTTGTTTCAAATGTGGTCCATTCCGATAGTGTGACATCTTAGAAAAGTCAGAACGATAAAAGGGAAAAAGGCTAAAAAGTGTAAAAGGGCAGTCATGTAAATGGTCAATGGTAAAAACAAAATTAGGGGAGTCAGCAAGATAGCGAACCCAATGCTATGGTAGAGGCAGGAAATATCCCACCTCTGTAGCAGCAGAGGCAAGACCACCTGCTACTTAAAAGGTGCAACCACTAAAATGAAGAAGTGCGTATGGGAAAAGGGGACTAACCAACCCTAAAAAATTATGAAAACAGAGTAAAAGGGGAAGAAAAGAGGATCTAGGCCAGGGAGAGGAGTCGGGAATCTCCACACATGGCTTACAGTCGGAGACACCCCCAACACTCACCGCCCTGCCCCAACACCAGAGAGAGATTAAAAACCTTAAAACTGAGAATGGAAACCACTTTCCCGGAGGAAACGAGAACCAGGTCGACCATCCAGGAATCATAAGCCAGCATCAAATGTAAAGTGCGGGAGAGTCTGTACTTAGCACACAGAGGCAATAGGAGAGGGCATTTAACCAAAATGTGGGCTACTGACTGGAAGGCTCCACAACCACAAAGTGGGGGTGGCTCATCGCGCAAAAGAAAACCTTGGGTCAGCCTGGTATGGCCAATGCGGAGAGGACACAGCGTGGTCGAGTCCTGTCGGGAGAGGCGAAAGGAAGAACGCCATGGGCCTGGTGTCACCTTAATCGCACGAAGTTTATTAGACAGGGCAGTAGCCTCCCAGTAGTTGGCCCATGATTGTGAGAAGTGGGATTTGATGTGAAGCAGTAAATCCGCTGCAGGAGGGGTTACAGAAAACTGGGGTAAGTGACTGCTCCCACAGCGAAATGATCAGCGAGCTCATTACCCGGGATACCCACATGGCCTGGGACCCAAAGGAAATCAACGGAACAAGCAGCACGGTGAATATCAGCGAGATGGTCATGGATGGCAGAGACCAAGGGATGGCGTGGAAAACACCAGTCAATAACCAGAAGGCCACTCATTGAGTCTGTACATGACAAAACGTGGTTGTGTTGGGACTCTTTAATGAAGGTAAGGCCCTGGGAAACTGCCATCAATTCCGCAGTAAACACCCCACATGTAGGTGGCAGCAGGTGATTTTCCGTTCCTACAAAGGACGTGAAGGCATATCCCACATGATCAGCAGAATTGGAGCCATCAGTGTAAAAAGCAACAGCATCCCAAAACTCCCATAAAATTCGGCGGAAAAAGGAACGAAACACCATCGGGGAAATGGAACCTTTCGGATCTCGGCGGAGATACATCCGAATTCGAGGCCGAGGAACTAAACAAATGGTGGTGGGGGGGGAGGGAGCGAGGAAGACAGGACAAAGAAGGATGAAAATCACGGCAAAGAGAAGCAAGGTAGAGCCCAACCGGTAAACACGCCCGAGGGCGGGAATCAGGTGGGCGACGTTCATGGTCTTGGAACAGGATAGGATAGGAAGGATGAGTGGGAGAGGAACGGACAGCGAGTGCATAAGACACCAGAAGCTGGGACCGCAGAACAGAAAGGGGGGGGGGGGGGGAACCAGCTTCAACCAGGAGACTATCAACAGGGCTAGTAGGGAAGGCACCGGTGGCCAAATGGATACCACGATGGTAGACTGGATCCAGCACGTGCAGTGTGGAAGGACACAGTGAGCCATAGTCTGAGCCATAGTCCAAGTGAGACAGAACTAAAGCACAATAAAGACAGAGAAGGAGGGAGTGGTCCGCACCCCAAGAAGAGTGGGCAAGGAAGTGAAGGACATTGAGTTTACAAAACATCCTACCTTCAGAAGTCTGATATGGGGCAGCCAAGTGAGCTTGTTTTCGAAAACGAGACCCAGGAAATGAAACTGAGGGACCACGGCAATCGTTGTGCATCAAGGTAGAGCTCTGGATCAGGGTGGATCGTAGCATGGCGACAGAAGTGGACCACCCGTGAATCTAAAGGAGAGAATTGAAACCGGTGTGAGAGGGTCCGTGCAGAGGCACGCCGTCTACCTCTCTGGAGCTGCTGCTCTGCAGAGGCCATCGAAGAGGAACTAACCCAACGGCAGAAATTATCCACAAACAGGGCAGGGGCACCAAAGTCCATCAATAGCAATGAGGAAAAGAAGGACACTCAAGACAGAACCCTGTGGAATGCCCGTCTCCTGGGTCCATGGAGAACTAAAAACAGTACCCACCCGAACCCTGAATGACCGATGGAACAGGAACTTGCGGATAAATATCGGGAGTGTGCCCCGAAGACCCCACTGATGTAGTGTAAGTAAGATGTCATGGCACCAGGCCGTGTCATAGGCCATCCGAAGGTAAAAAAATACTGCAACCAAATGGCGGCACTGGGAAAAAGCCTGCCGAACTGCGGATTCCAAGCAAAGCAAATGATTGATTGGAGACCGTCCCTCTCGGAAGCCACACTGGTAAGGGGACAATAGATCCCGAGATTTGAGGACCCTATTGAGCTGACGGGCTACCATCCATTGAAGTAACTTGCAAACAACATTGGTCAGACTAATTGGCCGATATCTGTCAACAAATAGGGGGTTCTTACCAGGCTTAAGAACAGGAACCACGATGCTATCATTCCACTGAGAAGGGAGGTCACCCTGGAGCCATATACGGTTAAACACCCAGAGAAGATGTTGCCGTTGTGAAGCACTGAGATGTTGAAGCAGTCGGTTATGAGTGGAGTCTGAGCTAGGGGCCGTATCATGAGAAGGAAGTGCGGAAAGAAATTTCCATTCATTAAAAGGTTCGTTATAAGATTGTGACTGACAGGGGGTAAGACATAAGGAGAGAGTTTCGGCCCACTGTTTCCAGTGAAGGAAAGCAGCCGGATAGGAAGCTGATGCTGCTGCCATTGCAAAGTGGGTCGCATGATGTTCCGCAAGAATCAACGGGTCCATACAAAGGCCATCTGGGAGGCGAAGGCCTGGGAATGTGGACTGCTGATGGCAACATTGGAGAGAACAAAGTGTAGCCCATACCCGTGACACAGGGACAATAGAACCGAGGGAAGAAACAAATCGTTCCCAACATATCCGCTTGCATTGTTTGATTAAATAACGGGCTTTAGCGAGAAGGCGTTTAAAGGTAATAAGGCTGGCAACAGATGGGTGCCTCTTAAGGTGTTGCAAAGCTCGACGGCTATCATGGATGGCAATGGCAATGGCCGTACTCCACCACGAGACTTGCCGGCCGTGAAATGGTCCAGATGAGCGCGGTACAGCAAGGCTAGCAGCGCGAACAATCGCGTCAGACACGTTACGTAGGACGTTATCAATACAACGCGACAAAGAGGGAGAAAACACGACCTGTGCAGTGTATGGAGGCCAATCGGCGCGTTGGAAAGACCAATGTGGTAACCTGTCCATCGGGCAGCGGGAAGGGAGAGAGAGAATCAACGGAAAAAGGTCACTATCATAAAGGTTGTCGTGGGGCGACCAGTGTAATGAAGGGAGGAGAGTGGGAGAAGGAAGAGAAAGATCAATGGCAGAAAAGGTACCATGGCTGGCTCCGAAATGAGTAGGGAAGCCATCGCTAAAAAGGCACAAGTCGTGGTCCGTAATAAACTGATCTAAGAGAAGACCTCGTCTAGATGGAAATGCACTGCCCCACAAGGGATGATGAGCATTAAAATCCCCGAGAAGGGGGAATGGAGGAGGAAGTTGCTGAAAAATGGCGGTTAAGGCAGCAGGTGTAAGAGTCCTATCTGGAAGGAGATAAAGATTGCAAACCGTGACCTCAGAGTCCAGGTGGACCCTAACAGCAACCGCTTCCAATGTAGTTTGAAGAGGAATCCACGTGTTAGCAATGTCTGTACGGACCAGTGTACAAACACCACCAGAAGCCCGTAGGGGTCCGACCCGATTTCGACAGAAAACAAGAACCCACAGAGGATCAGTGAGTGATCATCAGTACAATGAGATTCCTGTAGAACCACACAGGCTGCAGAGTAAAACGAAATAAGGGATTTCAATTCCGGAAGGTGACGGTAGTAACCATTACTATTTCACTGGATAATCACGGAACGATGATTTAAATGAGGGTTGAACAGGCTAAGGTCAGTCATACTGCCGGGTCAGCACACATCGGTGACAAGGAGGGGGCGACATCCATGAACGTCAGGTCAGAATCTGGCTATGAAGCCGGGGATGGGACCTCTGGTGAACCCAGAGGCTCTTTGTCCTGGGACTTATGTTTCTTCCTGTGTTCTGTTTGAGATCAGGGAGGGCTGTGTGGCATAAAGGAGCCAGCTGCAGCAAAATCAGGAACAGATGGAGTTCAGGCGACCTGGGGGCCGACAGACCACGGTTCTCGCGGTCGTCTCGTGGCAGCAGACCTTTGACCTGGAAGGTGCCGGGAGGTGGCATCCCGGGAGGGGCGCACTTGACCAGCAGACGCCGAAAGAGTGGGACACTTCTCCGGTTGGGGAGGAGGAGCAGCACCTAGAGGAGAAGGTGTGGGAGCCGCAGGGGAATGGGGGGGGGGGGGAGGAGAGGGGTCCGGGACTGGGGTAAGGATCGGGGAGGAAGGGGTGAAGATGTAACTAAAGCATAACTAGATGTCATGGACACAGGGTAGGACGTGTATACTTCTTACGAGCCTCTGTGTAGGAAAAACGATCAAGGGACTTATACTCCTGTATCTTATTTCCCTTCTTATATACTGGGCAATCTGGTGAACGTGGAGAATGATTGCCATGACAATTAACACACACACGAGGGGGAACACAGGGACTCCCGTCATGGAGCGGACGTCCACAGTCACCATAGAGAGGGGGGCCTGCGAATAGCGGGAAGACGTGTCCAAAACGCAAGCACTTAAAACACCTCATAGGAGGTGGGATGTACACATCACATCGATAAACCATAATATTTACTTTCTCAGGGAGGGTATCCTCTTCAAAGGCCAGGATAAGGGCATAAGTATCAACTAGAATGTCCTTAGGACCCTTCTGAACACGCCGAACAAAGTAAACACCCCGCCATCTGAGACTGTCCCTAAGTTCCTCATAAATTTGAAGGGTGAGGTCCCTGTGAAAAATCACACCTTGAACCATATTTAGACATTGGTGGGGGGTAATGGACACAGGAATTTAGCCAACATGGGTACAGGCACGAAGGGCCGCAGACTGGGCAGCTGAAGCAGTTGTGATCAGCAACAAATCCAAACTTTACAGAAGCTCTCCTGCGAAACTTGCAGAACTAGCACTCCTGAAAGAAAGGATATAGCGGAGACATGGCTTAGCCACAGCCTGGGGGATGTTTCCAGAATGAGATTTTCACTCTGCAGCGGAGTGTGCGCTGATATGAAACTTCCTGGCAGATCAAAACTGTGTGCCCGACCGAGACTCGAACTCGGAACCTTTGCCTATCGCGGGCAAGTGCTCTACCATCTGAGTTTGGAAGGTAGGAGACGAGATACTGGCAGAAGTAAAGCTGTGAGTGCCGGGCGTGAGTCGTGCTTCGGTAGCTCAGATGGTAGAGCACTTGCCCGCGAAAGGCAAAGGTTCCGAGTTCGAGTCTCGGTCGGGCACACAGTTTTGATCTGCCAGGAAGTTTCATATCAGCGCACACTCCGCTGCAGAGTGAAAATCTCATTCTGAATCCATTATTGGATTGATCGCGATGGCGAAGAGAGCGACGCTCAAAACTGAGCCCTGTGGCACCCCATTCTCCTGGCGAAAGGTGTCTGACAGGACAGAACCCACACGTACCCTGAACTGTCGATCCATTAAAAAGGAACGAATAAAATTAGGGAGGCGACCGCGAAGGCCCCATGTATGCATGGTGCGGAGAATGCCCGCCCTCCAACAGGTGTCGTAAGCCTTCTCCAAATCAAAGAACACAGCCGCGGTCGGGCGCTTCCGCAAGAAGTTATTCATAATGAAGGTCGACAAGGTAACCAGATGGTCAACAGCAGAGCGGCGCCTACGAAATCCACATTGTACATTGGTAAGTAGGCCTCGAGACTCGAGCAGCCAAACCAATCGAGAGTTAACCATTCGCTCCATCACTTTACAGACACAGCTGGTAACCGAGATAGGTCGATAACTGGAAGGCAAGTGCTTGTCCTTCCTTGGCTTAGGAATCGGGACAACAATAGACTCGCGCCAGCATGTGCGAACATGTCCCTCAATCCAGAAGCGATTGTAAGTACGAAGAAGAAAACCTTTACCCGCAGGAGAAAGGTTCTTCAGCATCTGAATATGAATAGAATCAGGCCCGGGAGCGGAGGACCGTGATCGGCCAAGTGAGTTTTCGAGTTCCCGCATGGTGAATGGGGCATTATAACTTTCACGATTCGAGGAGCAGAAGTTAGGTGGCCTAGCCTCCTCTGCCAGTTTGCGGGGGAGGAAGGCAGGGTGGTAATGAGCGGAGCTCGAAACCTCGGCGAAAAAGCGGCCGAAGGCATTGGAGACATCCTCAGGGGCCACAAGGACGTCATTCGCGACCGTCAAGCCAGAAACTGGTGAGTGGACCTTAGTGCCAGATAGCCGGCGCAGGCTACCCCAGACAACAGAAGAAGGAGTAAAACTGTTGAAGGTGCTTGTGAAAGCAGCCCAGCTGGCTTTCCTGCTTTCTTTAATAATACGACGACACTGAGCACGTAATCGTTTATAATTGATACAATTCGCCACTGTAGGGTGGCGTTTAACGGTGCGTAAAGCACGTCGACGAGCACGTAAAGCGTCTCTACATGCTGCGGTCCACCAGGGGACCGGTACGCGACGTGGAGAAGAAGTAGGGTGAGGGATGGAATATTCAGCAGCAGCGAGTGTGACTTCCGCGAGGTGTGCGACCTGACGATCGCAGCTTGTGAAGGTTTGATCCTGAAAGGTCGCCCTGGAAGAGAAGAGCCCCCAGTCTGCCTTGGAGATGGTCCAATTAGAGGAGCACAGAGAGGGGGTATGCTGCAGGAGATGGATAACACACGGGAAGTGGTCGCTCGAATATGTATCAGAAAGTGCATACCACTCAAACCGGCGTGCAAGTTGGGGAGTACATATAGAGAGGTCTAAATGGGAATAGGTGTGAGATGTGTCCGAAAGAAAAGTAGGGGCGCCAGTATTGAGGCAGACAAGATTGAGCTGGTTGAAAAGGTCTGCTAACAGGGAGCCCCTCGGGCAGGATGCTGGAGAGCCCCAAAGGGGATGGTGGGCATTGAAGTCTCCAGTTAACAAGAATGGTGCAGGTAGCTGAGCAATAAGTTGCATCATGTCTGCCCTGGTAACGGCAGATGACGATGGAGTGTAAACGGTACAAATGGAAAATGTAAAATTGGGGAGAGTAATGCAGATGGCAACTGCCTGCAGGCCGGTGTGCAACGTGATGGGATCGTAGTAAATATCATCCCGGACCAGCAACATAGCCCCTCCATGAGTCGGGATACCTACCACAGGGGGTAGGTCAAAACGCACAGAGGTGTAGAGTGCCAAGGCAATTTGATCGCATGGGCGTAGCTTCGTTTCCTGGAGGGCTACGACGAGCGGACGGTGCAAGCGGAGCAGCAACTTCAAGTCCTCTCGGTTGGAGCGAATGCTGCGAATATTCCAGTGAACAAGTGCCATCGTAAGAAGAAAAGGAAGATGAAAGAAGGGGTCACCTCGAAGCCCGCTGAGGGCCTGGCTTCGAGCGAGCACTGCTGCCGCTATCAGTAGGCAGACAGTCTTCGTCCATTGGGTCTATAGGTTCATCGTCGATCTTGGGAGGATGGCCGGGAGGGGGAGCTTCCTCCGCCGGTGAACGGCCAGATGTTCGGCTACCAGCGGTGCGGCCAGGCGAAACGGATGACGGCCTGGGGCGGGAATCGCTGGGTGGCGCAGGAGAAGAAATGCGCCGTGGCGGAGAAGGAGAACTGTGCTTCCTACGAGCCTTCTTGGAAGGACGTTTGGTGGAAGTACCGGTCGAAGGCTGGGAGGTCGAGGTACGTAGGAAGTCTGCACGGGACGGTTCCTTCTTGAAGGCCCGTGCATCTGACTTCTGGGTCTTCGTCTTAGCAGAAGCTGATGAAGGGGCTGGTGTCTGTGGGGTGATGGGAGGAAGAGGAGACGTCGACCGCGCGATCTTAGCACTGGCCGAACGGACGACCGTGGTGCTGAAGGTCAGATCGCATGTCTGGGTTGCCACCTCCCTGGTAGTCCGAGGAGAGGCGAGGACAGTACTGTATTTCCCCGCTGGGAGCAGCGAGGGCTTCCTACTAGCCAATAGCTTGCGAGCAGCCGAGTTGGACACTTTCTCTTTGACCCGAATTTCTTGGATACAGCGTTCTTCCTAATAGACAGGACAGTCGCGGGAGGATGCGGCATGGGCACCCTGACAGTTCACACAACGAGGAGACGGAGGTGGACAGTCACCCTCATGGGCATCCCTGCCACAAGTGACACATTTAGCCGCATTGGAGCAAGACTGTCGAGTGTGATTGAAACGCTGACACTGGTAGCAGCGCGTAGGTGTCGGGACATAGGGGCGAACAGAAATAACCTCGTGGCCCGCCTTGATGCGCGATGGCAGCTTAACACTATCGAACGTCAAGAAAAGTGTCCGAGTCGGTACAAGGTCATTGTTTACCTTTTTCATGACCCTATGGACAGCAGTCACGCCCTGCTCATCGAGGAAAGATTGAATCTCCTCGTCAGTCAATCCGTCGAGGGAGCTAGTATAGACTACACCACGAGACGAATTCAAAGTTCGGTGGGCCTCCACCCGGACAGGGAACGTGTACAGGAGTGTGGCCTGAAGCAGTTTTTGTGCCTGAAAGGCGCTCTCAGTTTCTAGTAATAAGGTACCGTTACGCAACCTGGTACAAGATTTGACAGATCCGGCTATGGCATCTACGCCCTTCTCGATCACGAAAGGGTTGACAGAGGAAAAATCCTTTCTGTCCTCAGATCGAGAAACGACGAGGAACTGTGGGGCAGGCGGTAGTCCTTTTGTCACTGGTGGCTGGTCATGTTTCCGTTTTTGGGCAGAAGTCGAGAGAGATGGAGTGAAATCCATTGCGGAGGAATCCCCCATGATTGCCAGCGTCTCCGATGGCGCGCTCCTTCCTTGTGGGGACCCTCTCAGAGGGCACTCCCGCCTTAGGTGAATGTTTACACCTCAGGTCACACCTCCCGAGAAACAGACGGAGGGACCAATCGGCATGGTCAGAAGGTATCAGCTCAGGCAATCACCCCTCCCCGGGCCTGGCCTTTACCAGGGGGTACGCGCGTGCCTTACATGTCTACCCAGGGCGGGGAATTACGCGTTACCCCGTCACCGGCTACGCGTGCGAACGCGTGGGTCGGCCTTCAGGCACGCACAGGGAGGAAGGAAGAAGAGGAAAAAGGAGAGAGAGAGGGAGAGAGAGAGAGAGAGAGAGAGAGAGAGAGAGGACAGACTGTCTCAACCGCCGAGGCGGAGACCAGAGAAGGCAAGGAGAAGGCAATGAGAAGGCAAGGAGAAGAAGGCAATGAGAAGGCAAGGAGAAGAAGGCAATGAGAAGAAGGCAATAAGAAGGCAAGGAGATTTTGCAGGGGAAAGAGTAAGGAAGACAGTGAGGTGGAGAAGAGCAAGGAAAGGAACCAACCAAAGGTAGGAAGAAACGAGAAGTGAAAAAGCAAAATGACCGCAAATAGAGGTCGTGGAACCGTCCGTCTCCGGACGCAGGCGCTAACTACCCCCGTGAGGGGGAGGGACTCATTTTAGTCGCCTCTTACGACAGGCAGGAATACCGCGGGCCTATTCTAATCCCCGGACCCGCAGGGGGGACGACCTTAGTGGTCGCGCGGTTCCAGACCGTAGCTCCTAGAACCGCTCGGCCACCCCGGCTGGCTCTTGGGCATTGTGTACAAAGGATCATGAAATACATCTAAAAAAAATTATTATGCTGCTGTGGGCTCTTTACAAAGTTTGTGAATAAAGCAGATTTCAGAATGGAGTCTAGGAGTTACGCATTTCCGAGCAGCATCTTCGTTATTCGTAAGTTTCTGTATAGTTATGTTCGTATTATTGCTTTCTCTAAAAATGTTTAAGTGTTTTTGTAGTTTTGGAGCTATGTTTCCGTTTAACGTTTCCTACGGTATGTCTCTTTATCTTCGCTATATATACAACTACATGATGTTTCATATCCTCTTTCATCATCTCAGTCATTATTCTATTCATTTAGGTACATGATTATGTTTGCTGTGGAAGTGGATCTATACTTCCTCTCACTTGCGTATTTTTCTTGTAACATTCTTTAAGTATTACCCGGTGTTCTGCGTAGGCAATTCGAAATGCTGTCGTGTGCCATCCTTTGTCGTCTTTCCTATCTAACGTTCCGCAGTGTAGGATTACACGTTCGGGGAGCCACAGAAAGCACTTTTTCGGCTCGAGTGGATGTTCATCCGATGTAAGTGTATTGGGTAATGAAAATGATCTACAAGTATCGTTTTCTTCCTGCTAATGTCCCCATTATTGCCGAGAAAAAATCATACACTTTCCTGTCGTTATAGCATGTGCCCCATCCTTTTGCCATATAGCGAATGTCAATGTTTTAAGATGGCATTTAGAGTGATTGCTTCTGTCATTTCTCTTCATAGAAGACGGTATGTTGTCCTCGACTGCAAGTGTTCATCGGGGACAAGGGTATCGTCGGGAGTGCCCCGGGGAACTGTGATAGGACCGCTATTATTTTGGCCAGCCGGAGTGGCCGAGCGGTTCTCGGAGCTTCAGTCTGTAACCGCGCGACCGCTACGGTCGCAGGTTCGAATCCTGCCTCGGGCATGGATGTGTGTGATGTCCTTAGGTTAGTTAGGTTTAAGTAGTTCTAAGTTCTAGGGGACTGATGAACCATTTGAACCGCTATTATTTTCTGTATACACAAATGATCTGGCTGACGGGGTGGGCAGGAATTTGTGGTTATTGGTTGATGATACTGTGGTGTCTATGAGTGACTGTAAGATGATACCAGATGACTGAGCCAAAATTTCTAATTGGTGCTATTACTGGCAGGTAACTCTAAACGTAGAAAAACGTAAGCTAATGCCGATGAGTAGGAGAGACAAATGTTGGAGCGCAGCACTAGTAGTGTGGTGCTTGATACAGTCACGTAGTTTAAATATCTGGACATAACGTTGCAAAGCGATATGAAACGGAATGAGCAGGGCGAGGATTGTGGCAGGAAAGGCGAAATGTCGACGTCAGTTTATTGAGAGAAATTTAGAGAAGTGCGCTTCATTTGTAACTCGGCCCGCATATACAGTAGGACACTAGCGCGATATATTATTGAGTACTGCTACAGTGCTTGGTATTCGCACCAGATGGGATTAAAGGATGACATCTAAGAACTGAGAAGCTGGCTGCTCGATTTGTTTCACGCAAGTGCTATGGAAACGCTTCGGGATGTCAAATGGGAATCAATGGAGGGAAACGACGTTCTTTTCGAGGAACATTATTGGGAAAGCGCATATTAGGCTGCTGACTGAAGAGCGAACCTACTTCTGCCAACAGATTGTTCGCCAAGGACCAATAAGATAAAATATGAGAAATAATGGCTTTGCGGAGGCGTACAGATATTCGTGTATCCCTAGCTCTGTCTACGAGTGGAACAGGAAAAGAAACGAGTAGTAATGGCACAGGCTACCTTACGCGACGCACCGTACGATAGCTTGTGGGGTATGTATGTAAATGTAGATTTCATACTGGCATCCACTTTCGTTCAGCAAGTGCAGAAGTTTCACACGATTTCAGACGCCTTACGTGCTTCCCCTGGCCTGTACCTGTTCTTTGAGCAGAAGGAGCCACGCGGCCTGGAGAGGCAGCCGGTCGCCTGTGAGTGATTGGCGGGCGTGCGGCCGGCGACAGCGCTCTCCTCTCCTCGGTTCGGCTCGGGACGTGCCGTATCTGCCGCCTCCATCTGCCGCCGCAGCACGGCCCGCGCAGCGCGCCGCGCTCCGCACGCAAAGTGCTTCTCGCGCCGACACCGAGCGCCGCCTCACTGACTCCTCCCTCTCAGCTTATTCTCCTTTCGCGAGCTTAAATGAGAAGACTCTCATTCCTCCAGTACCGTCGCGAAACGAGGCGACTGCTTTACTCGTCACGTAAGACCACCTACAAACAGACGTTTGAATGAAGTTCGAAATATTCAAATACTTCCACTGTCAACGCCTCGAATGAAGTGTATAGGCAAAGATTTTTGTAACGTATCTACACCGATAACAATACTAGAAAAAAGACAAATGTTTTTTGTGTTTTGTAATTACACTACTGGCCAGTAAAATTGCTACAACACAAAGATGACGTGCTAAGACGCGAAATTTAACCGACAGGAACAAGATGCTGTGATATGCAAATGATTAGCTTGTCAGAGCATTCACACGCGGTTGGCACCGGTGGCGACACCTACAACGCATTGACATGACGAAAGATTCGAACCGACTTCTCATACACAAATAGCAGTTGACCGGCGTTGCCTCGTGAAACGTTGTTGTGATGCCTCCTGTATGGAGGAGAAATGCGTACCATCACGTTTACGACTTTAATAAAGGTCGAATTGTAGCCTGTCGCAATTGCGGTTTATCGTATCGCGACATTGCTGCTCGCGTTGGTCGAGATCCAATGATTGTTAGCAGAATATGGAATCGGTGAGTTCGGGAGGGTAATACGGAACACCGTGGTGGATCCCAACGGCCTCGTATCACTAGCAGTCGAGACGGCAGGCATCTTATCCGCATAGCTGTAACGGATCGTGCAGCCACGTCTCGATCCCTGAGTCAACAGATGGGGACGTTAGCAAGACAACAACCATCTGCACGAACAGTTCGACGACGTTTGCAGCAGCATGGACTATCAGCTCGGAGACCATGGCTGCGGTTACCCTTGACGCTGCATCACAGACAGGAGCGCCTGCGATGGTGTACTCAACGACGAACCTGGTGGCACTAATAGCAAAACGTCGTTTTTTCGGATGAATCCAGGTTCTGTTTACTGCGTTATGATGATCGCACCCGTGTTTGGCGACATCGCGGTGAACGCATATCGGAAGCGTGTGTACTGGCGTATCACCCGGCGTGATGGTATGGGGTGCCATTGGTTACACGTCTCGGTCACCTCTTGTTCGCACTGACAGCACTTTGAACAGTGGACGTTACATTTAAGATGTGTTACGACCTGTGGCTCTACCCTTCATTCGATCCCTGCGCAACCTTACATTTCAGCAGTATAACGCACAACCGCATGTTGCAGCTCCTGTAGGGGACTTTCTGGATACAGAAAACGTTCGACTGCGGCCCTGGCCAGCACATTCTCCAGATCTCTCACCAATTGAAAAAGTCTGGTCAACTGTAGCCGAGCAACTGGCTCGTCACAATACGCCAGTCACTACTCTTGATGAACTGTGGTATCGTGCTGAAGCTGCATGGGCAGTTGTACCTGTACACGCCATCCAAGCTCTGTATGACTCAATGCCCAGGCGTATCGTTATTACGGCGAGGGGTGGTTGTTCTGGGTGCTGATTTCTCAGGATCCATACGCCCAAATTGCGTGAAAATTTAATCACATGTCAGTTATAGTTTAATATATTTTCCCAATGAATACCCGTTTATAATCTTCATTTCTTCTTGGTGTAGCAATTTTAATGGCCAGTAGTGTATTTCGTTAGTTGCTGATAAGACAAATCCAGTGAAAAAAGGGCACCACATCGTAACTTAATAACGCTCGCAAAAATTCTGGTATTGTCGCGCAACACAGCTTGTGAATGCTTCAGTTCAGTAAGCGTGTCTACACATTTCATCAAGGATATCCAGTTGCAGGCACTAATTGATGCTTACAAGCAGAAAAAAATGCTCCTTTCGGAGCACAAAAGAGGCGGATATGCTCCTGTTTAATTTTAAAAAAAATCTGGCTGGAACGGGGGATAGCGACTGACTCAGTGTCTTTAAAAAATTTTCCTTAAAGTTTTGGCATGTGAAAGCGATCACGCAATTTTTTTGCATGCAACTCACCTCTCACTCCCACAAGGCCTCCTCATTGTAAGTCGCTCGCACCCAGTAGTCCATCGTTGTAAGACGCTCATAAACATCTAGTCTCACTTGCCCATTCTCACAAACTCATATAGTCTTACTCATTGTCATCATCTCCTTGTGTCTCTGTACATTTCACTGTTTCGCTCTTGCTCTCTCTCCTCCTCACTGCAGTTGTCTCGTCCTCTGTCACTGTCACTCTTTCTCCTTGTCATTGTCATATACTGTCTCTCACTATCACTGGGTATCACCAGCTTCCACCAGCTTCTCCCATGCCACCGTCTCCTTCGCGCTTTTCCTAGCAATCTTCTCTCACTGACAAGTATGGCTCACTACCACTGTCTCCCTGCCTTTCTCTCACACTGCCACTATCTCCTTCGCTCCTTAGCACAACCACTGTCTACTGTCTCCGAGATTATCTGTCTCCTTCCCAGTGACACATTCTTTCCTCCCTCAGGGTAAAAAATGTTCGAGTGACATAATTTTTGGGAAAATTTTTGAAGATGGCGAGACAGTTGGTAACCCATTTTTCAGTGAGTCGTTTAAAGTGTAGCATATTCTCCTTTTTAGCGATCTGCTTGGAGCATTTCTCCTTTGGTTACCTTCATTGGCATGTCACTCGTATGAAAAGAACCTTAGGAGTCACTAAAATTTTGATTGCTTACTTATGTGAAATTGGAATAATGTAAAATAATTTTACTAATCATACTTGATTTTATAAGCAGAAAAATTTGGATGTGCATCAACGCTAGGACATGGAGTTCCCAGAACTCTTCTGATGATAGAGACATTTTAAAGCGTATTTTTTAGTGAAATGATAATTAAATGGGCACCCTAGCTGCAAACAGGCGTTTATATACTTCATTGGGGACATGTTGAAAATGTGTGCCCCGACCGGGACTCGAACCCGGGATCTCCTGCTTACATGGCAGACGCTCTATCCATCTGAGCCACCGAGGACACAGAGGACAGTGCGTCTGCAGGGACTTATCCCTTGCACGCTCCCCGTGAGATCCACGTTCCCAACATGTCCAATCCACTACATTCGTAGTGCTCCTAATAGATGTTTGCCCATCATACTCATTACTCGTGGCAGATTAATCTACCAAGTCCCGTACGAATGGCTTCCCGGACATTGACCTTGTGCGAAAGCACACGCTATGCCCGAGCTCGTAATAAATAATGAAAATTATTGGTTCCAGTATGCTTTGTAAAATCACAAAATTATGTTGGAGCTTTTTGTTTCCCTTGTTCGACGATAGTTACCTTTTAAATTACATTCAGTAATGAATTAAAACAAATAATTATTACGGTAGTAAGCAGGTTAACAGAAAATGAGTGGTGTGAATCATGGTAGTGTTACGGTGCTGTGGGTGCACTTACAATTTGTCCCGGTGCTCGAACCTTCGGGTAATGTCTGGCGCCGGCAGGCCACTGCTGCGGCCGCGGGGACATCAAAAGAACTGGAGCAGAAGCGTCTGGAACCCTCCGCCTCGTGTTGCCTTGATGCTACGAGACAATACGACGCCGTGGCTATATAAAGCTCACCCTGCTGTCGCAGTCATTCAGTGTGCATAGTCTCGCTCAGTGCACACTGCAGACGTGTTTAGTGTTCCGACGTAAGTTTCTGGTTTACTGTTTTATACGTCTATATTTTATTCGTTTACTTTAGTCTCATAGTGTATTGTGAATTAAGTTTACAATGGATAAATTTGTTACCAAAAAGGCGGGCTTGGAAGTTGATACTGATCTCCAACAATTATTGTGTCGTCAACTGCTTCGTCGTCTTCAGGCGAGAACAATTCAAAACTGAAACCTGGACAATAGGGTAAGGGAAGATCATATCAGAAGTCCTGGTTATTCAATTATACATGGCTAGAATATGAAGCATGTGCCAAAAAAGTTTTGTAAAACATGCAAGGAGGCAGATGCAAAAAACCTATTATAATTTTCTTCAAAAAAGATGATGCAATTACTTCAGTAGTGTTTTCTATCTGGAAAATGGCTTTGGAAATATTCCATCTTCATGAAAATACGTTTATGCATGAAGAAGGTTTTCTGAAACTAAATTCTATCACTACCCGAAATGTGGTCTCCCAGTTGAAAGACCAGTTAGATCGTGATACGAAGAAAGGCCGTTTAGCTCTTTGGACAATTTTTGCTACCATGCAATTTCTATGGATACAAGGACAGATGTAAAATCAAATTTTTTTTTCAATTGTTGGAACTCCTGAAGAATGACATACCTGCGTTTAAAGATTGGTTAGCTCATTCGGGGTATAAGTGGACATCCCACGACATTCAAAATGAGATCATTGATCTATTGGGAACTTTTGTGTTGAGAAAGGTATTGGCTTTAATCAAGATTCACGAGCAAGTGTCATTTGGTAATTGTATTGTCGATTATTCCTTAATCATCAATAAAGACTTTATTGGCTTGTACAAGACCCGAACACTGAATCAAAAACTCTCTTTAGTATTATTAAGAAGACTTTTTGCTCGTCTTGATTTGTCAATGGTTAACTTAAGGGGATAGTGCTACGACGGTGCCTCAAATACGAGAGGTAAGTTCAAAGGACTAAATCAGTTTTCGATATACAACCAAAAGAATGTTATGTGCACTGCACTGCTCACAGTTTAAACTTGGCAGTTATAGCCACTCACTGCCATCTTACGTCTCTGAGTGATATTACGGCTTTAGAAAAGGACGTAATAAACTCTGTAAGGGAATCCAACAAAAGTATGGGACTTTTCAGCAGCATACGCTCTGAGAGCGCCAACGACCAAGCTGGTTCCGACCCCTTTGCCGGACTGGGAGGACTATGAGAGCTTCTCTTATCTTGAGAGTATTGAAAGACTGAAGAACTTCTAGAGATTTTTGAAACATCTTCTGCAGAGGAATAAACAGAGGCAGGTTACAAATGTGCAGGCTACCTTTACTCAATGTTACAATTCAAGACTTCTTTCTTTTTTACGTCTTCATTAACATGCAATGAACCCAGTAGGGGATGTCAATGAAAAATTTCAAATTCCTCTGAATCGTGATTTATTTTCAAAGAATATTAATTAGAATTTATTTTATTTACTAGCGATTCAACAAGAACATTAACACATTTAATCACACGACGTAAGCATGGAAGTAGTTTACAGGAAGTAACTGATAAAATCAAAACCAAAATTCGTTTTAACAAATGAGAATTTGATACACCTTAACAGTGCCTCAAAGCAATTTTTAAAAGAAACAGATCTAAAATTATAATAATAAAGCAAACTCTAAATATCAAAGTTACAATTTAATCAGAGGCAGAAAGAAACAAGTTTGGACAGAATGGGCTTTCGGGCAGAGAACCTTGCCGCTTCCTTTTGACACGGCAGTAGTTACGACCGCTCACAACAGCCTCTGAAAGACTACACTGGTCTAAATCTGCAACACACCTAATAACTTTAAATTAAGAGTATTAACAATTTACACAAGCACACATCCCGCCGTAGGAGGGATGGAATTGGTACAAAACACTAACAATCAAAATATTAACCTTGCTACTGAAGGTGCCACTTGATTTTAACTTATAAGAAAAGTCTTACGGTGAAAGGGTGGCAACTTTATATACTAAGATGATCATTTAAATAAAAGTCCATGAAATGCAATCTTATATAAAATTGTACAAGGTTGGCCAAACAATAGTTAAGATGTTCTACAGTACACAGATACCGCCTCTTAAGATCATAGGCAATAATATCGAAGTTTCCAAAGATCAAAACGTATTTCAGGTATTAGGCCGTTAAACTCGAAGCAGTAAATTCGTTAATACACCAAATCCGACAAAAATGACAGTGGCCGCTACTAACGTGCGGTAGATCGATAGGGAGATTACCGAACAACCCGAACCGCAGGTCGGACTAACCCGCCCCTTCTCCTCAAGGGAAAAAAGAACCACCCAATTTATAAACAACCACCTTCCCGCAGGTGGGCAAACGGAGAAGTATAGTGGGACGACCCCAAAGCAAATTGGATGGTGACCTCACCAAGAAAACAAGTAGAATGTAACAAGAGTAAATCAAGCAACATATCACCAAGCACTTCTAATAAACTGTGATTTCTCGAGAATACCTGGCGCAGCACCCCCAAATCGCTCTCCCGAACCGTCCGGTGCCGGACGCCTCAACGGACGCAGGAAGGCGCGCCGATCTCCCGTCTCACGGCGTCGCAGCTTGCACCGGCCAGACTGATGTCGTGGGTTGACTCCTCTTGCTCTCGCGTCGAGCGCGAAGTCACTACGCCTCGCTATACGGCGCGGCCCACTGGACTCACTTGGCGATCTCACACGCGCCGACGCTCAAGACGGATAAGTAATCTTGTGACTCAGAGCGCGACCGACCAACCGATCGATCCAACCGTCAATGAACATTGCCTGAGCAAACTCGAGCAGACTGGCGGCCTAACGCGCAGACACAGATGCAGAAACTAAGCCCCTACCGGGCGACCACCCGCTGAGTTCTCTTACTGGCGGAGTGGAAAGATTCTCATTTTGCCGGCTGTAGAGTTTGATCCGAACGACAGACATACTAGTACTGCCAACGACGGACGGACACTAGCTGCCTAACAAATACGGACGACAGACAGACTAGCATGCTGGGGACGAGAGACTGACCCAGACTAACCGACTCACGAGCTCATAGCGCCCCTTAAATGCACGTGAACAGGCAACCTTTCCCCTTTCCCACCAGAGGGAGACACCAAAGCTGCGATTGCCACACCGGCGCCACTGCCAGAAACGGAGGGCGACTGCGTAGCACTACGCGCTGCGGCGCGCTCTTCAAAACAGCTATTTTTACCACTGCACAACCTCCTCCCCTCAAACTACAACAGGCGCCCGAACTCAAAGTCCTCACCTGCCTCAAATGGACATAATATTCCCTACTTATCTGATCAAGTCTGACTAACAGGTTAACCGGCCTCAACACCCGGAGCACCGTGCATGGACCTATAAAGCGGGGTTTGAACTTCCCTGCTCGGCCCCCCAACCCTCCTCGACCCTGAACATTCGTAGTATAAACTTGATCTCCCGGTTTTCCCTGATAAGGACGCCTATTGCGGTTGTACTGCACGGCTTGAGCATGGGCAGCCGCTATGTTGCGATGAGCACGATTCCATTTGTTCTAATTAACTCCGGGGATACCCGCTCAGGAAGTAAGTTTTGGATGCGCCGTAAGGCAGACAAAGGCGAATTGATAGGATAGGCCAATAAGATGGATGCTGGAGTAGTCTTCAATGCTTCATGAACCGCAGTGTTAAACGCAAAATTAATCCAGGACAAGTTAGTATCCCACTTACTCGGTTTAACTTGATGGCAAATTATTAAAGCTGATTTTAGGTTCCGATTTACAAGTTCAGCAAAGGACCCCTGAGGGTAATACGGTGTGTTTATGTGCTTGATGCCATTCCCAAAACAGAAGTCCTTAAACTTATCTGACACAAAAGCAGGGGCATTATCACTAACCAAGCTCTTAGGAGCCCCGAAGATCAAAAAGGTGTTAGTAAGGCGAGAAATATTTACGTTGGTAGTACCACTTCTACTTGAAATAAGCCAAGTAAAGCGAGAAAAGGCATCAGTTACCATCAAAATATACATATTTCCTCAACTGGAACGTGGCAATGGACCCACATAATCGATATAAAGACGATCCATTCGATAATTTTCACGTTCCGAAGACAACAGACCTTGCTGAAGGGCAATAGTAGGTTTCGCTGCCCGACACAGATGACAACCGGCAACTAACTTAATGTCAAGCTCAAGATGAGACCAAGTCACATACTGCTTAATTTTATATGTCCCTAAGTGACCTCCCACCGAAGAGTAATGAAAATACCGAAAAACTGGCTGGATTAATGTTCGTGGCAGGCAAATTCGAGGGTGGCGCTCTCGGCCCACTGCTTTATATAGGATACCTTTCCTCAAGCTGTAATTTCCAATAACCTCACCCAACCTAGTCTGCTGCTTGATGGGACCCAATTCCTCATCCTGCACCGGGTTATCTTCAAGATTACTAAACAACTGAGGCACCTCCGTCAAAACCAAAAGTTGACCCAGAAGTGGACCGTGATGCTGCTCCTCCGAACCATCAGATGGTGGGTGAAACATGCGGCTGAGAGCATCAGCCACCACATTCTCAGAACCTCTGATATGCTTAACCCCAAATTTAAACCCTAAGATTCTCACCGCTCAACGGGCGATTCGGCCGGTCTTGCGTGGCCTAGCCAAAACCCAACTTAAGGCTTGGTTATCCATTTCCTGCAAAAAACGTTTGTGCTCAAGGTGAAACCAGATTCTTTTAATGCAAATAGGACCGCCAAGGCCTCACATTCGCAAACTGAGTATTTTGCCTCAGCATCATTCAAACGGCGCGAGGCGTAGGCCAAAGACTGCCGCTGACCTTGCCATTCCTGTAATAAGACGGCTGACACACCCGCACTCGACGCGTCTGTCTGAACTATAAAAGGCTTATCTAAAACAAGCACCCCAAGCACCGGTGGATTAGCGATGGCGGTTTTGATGTGTTCGAAGACCCCCTGCTGGGTAGGACTCCAAGTAAATTTAACTCCATTTTTAGGAAGCTGATTCAAAGGGGCAGCAAAGGCCGCAAAATTCGGAACGAACCTCCTGGAATAATATACCATGCCAATAAACTTAGCGACTCCCCGCTTATCAGGGGGTAGGAGTGCGCGCAAGGTCTTAGTGAGCTCTTGATCGATCCGAACCTCACCTCCTGAAACAATATGGCCTAGAAAGGAAATCTGTGGCCTCGCAAGTGTAACCTTCGAGAGGTTAACGGTTAAATTGCCTGCTGAAGCTTAGTAAATACTTGATATAAATGACTCAAAAGCTCTTCAAACGATTTACTATATATCACAAGGTCATCCAAATGGTTACGAACAAAATGCAATTTAAATTCACCCAGCATACTATCTAATGAACGAGTCAACACAGCAGCTCCGGTAGCCAGCTCAAATGGGACCCGGTTAAATTCGAATAGATTCCAATCGGTGCAAAACTCTGTAACATGTTTACACTCCTCGGTCAACGGAATCTGATAATAGCTTGATTTAAGTCAAGAACGGTGAACAAAGACGCGCCTGAAAACCAAGTAAAGCAATTGTGTAGATCAGGCAACGGAACTGACTCCAACACCACCTTCTCATTCAAACGACGGTAATCGACCACCGCCATGAAATCACTACCCTGATCCTTCGGTACCAAGAATATCGGAGAGGCATGCGGAGATGTCGAGCGACGGATAACCCCTTGATTTAACATCTTCTGTACCTTCTCCCGCAATACTTTCATCTTAGGTGGTGAGAGACGATATGGAGACTGCCTAACCGGAATATTGTCAGTCCAACGAAAGTGATATACTAATTTATTCGTTACTCCAAGTTTATCGCAAAATAAGTCAGGAAAAGCCTCCAGTAACTGATGGACCTGTTGAACCTGACTCGGGGAAAGATGATCAAGATTGACATTATCGATAGTAGTGACCGACAAGGAAGAAGGCATGGATGCCACCGCCGCTCGACATTCACAAAATCCGAACTTCTGACTTGGCGCAAATTAAAAAAAAAAAACTTAGCCCTGAATAAAAATGGTTCAAATGGCTCTGAGCACTATGTGACTCAACTGCTGTGATCATAAGTCCCCTAGAACTTAGAACTACTTAAACCTAACTAACCTAAGGACATCACACACATCCATGCCCGAGGCAGGATTCGAACCTGCGACCGTAGCGGTCGTGCGGTTCAGGACTGTAGTGCCTTTAACCGCTCGACCACTCCGGCCGGCTTACCCCCTGAATAAACCAGAACAAGTTGAGTTTTAGAAATGAAATCACAACCCAGCACCATATTTACGGTCAGGTTAGCAACGATAGCAAAGGTCATTGGCCAGCAGAACCGTCCCGCCAGAGGCAACACCGGCCCATTGGCCATACGACATCTCCGAAATGGGATCTTTTCAGGTTTGAGCCTGGTAAGATTGCCAAATACCAGAAACCAAGCCTTATTAAGCAAGGAATACGTGCTACCCGTATCCAATAAGGCGCAGAGGGGTTCCTGATTCAAACTCAGACAAACATAAGGTCGACGTAACCGGGAATCAGCAACTACGGCACGCCCCTCACTAAACAGTAAGTTATTCCTGGAAACGTGCCGCCTGCCCTTATGTTACTTAGTACCTCTTGCCCCACGTAAAACCGGACAATTCCTAACCAAATGCGTACTAGCCCTACATTGAAAACATTTTCTGTGTACGCCTTGATAATTACTACTTGGACGATCTCTCTCCACTTCAAAATTTTCCTTCGCTTGTCCCAAAACACTAACATTCCTGTAGTCCTCGCTTAACCTTAGTGCAGAAGCAGAAGTAACAACAACAGAGTTCTTCCCAGGTGTTCGGGGGTGACTTGAAAATAAAATTATATGAGCACCCGCCATCCCTTCCAAAACTACTGCAATTAATTATTCTTCTGACAATTCACTTACCCAGGACTGCGAAGCTACCCTTACCCTTTCCACATACATCGACAAATCTTCACTAGCGGCCTGCACCTTAAAAATATACTGACATTCTAGATGTTTCCTAAAACCGTCTGAGAGTCTCTCAGCGATTGTTAGTTGTCTAAGTTGTCGTAACGAGAAATCCTCCAAAAGAGCTCTAGAAATTAATTCTTTACACTTCCCCTTTGCTAAGGGTTAGAGCAGAGCTAAAATAGGGTGGAGTGCGATATCCGAAAAGCAATAGATTGCTGCTCAAAATAAACCAGTAACCACAGAATTTTCTGTATCTTCGCTAAACATTCTACACTCAATTCTCCTACATCCTTTAACAAAACTGCAATTGGGTTGGGTAGCTTTGTTAAAAACTCCGACAGATTCAATTCCGCGGTTTGGGCTTTTTAGTTCCCTTACTGTTCGTGCCGGATCGACTTGGACCTGCCCACTAGATTCTTCGGAGCTAGACTAAACCAGTTAACCTAATCTGCAACGCAGCCACCTTTAGCTACAACTTAACCACTTGATTACGATCAGCCTCGTTTACAACAAGTGTTCTAGATCAGAGACCCGGTTAAACACGTGCACCAAAAGTGCGCATAGTCTATCTAACTGCTTGCGACTCGGTGGATCAACACAAAACCAGTCTAAGTGTTGTAGGAACTCACCGACCTCTTCTGCCGCTGCTGCCACGGCTGTCGGAAAGAAACCAATAACTCCCGGTGAAATTTGGACCGGATTGAGCAAGGCATCTTTGAAGACCGAAAGCAACTCAGGAACAGTGCCTTGTTTGTTTATATTACGAATACGCAACTCATATAGGACTTCTGCGCAACAGGCCTAATCCTGGACATTCGCTGGCCGCCATGACAACCTGAAACATGCAGCTAAACAGTCACTTGGCCAAAGTGAAATATTACAAAATTATAAAATAAGTACAACTACAGTTCCATCAGTTACTCAAAGAGTAGTAGCAAGAACGCCAACCACGCTCTGCTACCAGTAATGAACCGTGATTTATTTTCAAAGAATATTCTTAAGAATTTATTTTATTTACTAGCGATTCATCAAGAAAGTTAACATTTAATCACACTATGTAAGAATGGAAGTAATTGACAGGAAGTAATTGATAAAATCATAACCAAATTCCTTTCAATAAATGGAAATTTTATTCACCTTAATAGTGCCTAAAAGCAGTTTTTAAAAGAAACAGATTTAACGTTATAATAATAAAGCAAACTCTAAATAACAAAGTTACAATTTATTCAGAGGCAGAAAGAAACAAGTTTTGACTGTATGAGCTTTCAGGTAGAGAACCTTGCCGCTCCCCTTTTGACACGGCCGTAGTTACGACCGCTCACAATAGCCTCTGAAAGACTGCACTGGTCGAAATCTGCAACACACCAGATAACTTTAAGCTAAGAGTATTAACAATTTATACATGCACACAACCATGCACCCCCCGTGGGAGGGATGGAAATGGTACAAAACACTAACAATTAAATGATTAACTTTGCCATCGAAGGTGCAACTTGATTTTAACTTCCAAGAAATGTCTTACGGTGAAAGGATGGCACCTTCATATATTAAAATGATCATTTAAATAAAAGCCCATGAAATGCAATCTTACTTAAAATTCTACAAGGTTGGCCAAACAATAGTTAATATGCTCTACAGCACACAGATACCGCCTCTCAAGATCATAGGCAATAATATAAAAGTTTTCAAACATTAAAACACATTCAGGTATTAGGCCGTTACACTCCAAGCAATAAATTCGTTAATACACCAAATCCGACAAACATGACAGAGGCCGCTACTAACGTACGGTCGATTGATAGGGAGATTACCGAACAACCCGAACCGCAGGTTGCTCTAACCCGCCCCTTTTCCACAAGGGAAAAATGGAAAACCCAATTTATAAACAGCCACCTTCCCACGGGTGGGCAAACTGAGAAGAATGGTGGGACGACCCCAAAGCAAAACGACTGGTGACGTCACCAAGAAAACAAGTAGAATTTAACAAGAGTAAATCAAACAACATATCACCAATCACTTAACTCCTAAAAAACGGTTTTTTTTTTCGAGAATACCTGGCGCAGCACCCCATGATCGCTCTCCCGAACCGTCCGGTGCTGGACGCTTCAGCGGACGCAGGAAGGCGCGACGACGTCCCGTCTCACGGCGTCGCAGCTCGCACCGGCCAGACTAATGTCGTTGGTTGACTCCTCTTGCTCTCGTGTCGACCGCGAAGTCATTACCTCTCACTATACGGTGCGGCCCACTGGACGCACGAGGCGACCTCACATGCGCTGGCGCTGAAGACGGACAACTCATCTTGTGTCACAGTGTGAGACCGACCAACCGATCGATCCAGCCGCCAATGACCATTGCCTGAGCAAACTCGAGCAGACTGGCGGCCTAACGCGCAGACACAGAAGCAGAAACTAAGCCCCTACCGGGCGACCACTCGCTGAGTTCTCTTACTGGCGGAGTGGAAAGACTCTCATTTAGCCGGCTTTAAAGGTTGATCCGAACGACAGACATACTAGCACTCCGAACGAAAGACAGATACTATCTGCCTAACAAATACGGACGACATACAGTCTAGCAAGTTGGGGACGAGAGACTGACCCAGGCTGAACGACTAGCGAGCTTTTTTTTTTTTTTTCTTTATTGTGATTTTAAACACCTTATACAAAGGCGGGCTGTCAGCAGCACAATACGCCGCTCTTCAGCCTTGAGTTTGACAACAAGTAGTACATAAAGGTGGCACAGAGAAGACAGTGAAAACGGTGGGCAAAAAATGTAGACACAAAAAATCGAAAAAACCTGGAGCCGTTCACGCTGGACGAGAAACGTCACTAACACTAAGCGACACGGTGCACGTAACATGGATGATGCCGACGGCACGTGAACGGTGGTGGCGTGACGGTGAACAACACTACACACAAACGAAGGCACACACACGAAACACTGATGGCGATGTTATCCGGCGCGCGAATGTTCACTGAGCGTGTGCGAGTCGAGGGACCTGCCAAGAGAGGAGGAGAAGGAAGGGGAATGGGAGAGGGAGTGGGGAAAGCAGAGATGCCATGGGCAAGGAGAGAGGGGAGGGAAGAAGGGGGAGGGGAAGCCCGGCGGAAGAGGGGAGGAGGGATGGGATGGGGGGAAAAGAAAGAAAAGGGAAGGGAAGGGAAGGGAGGGAGGGTGCCTAAAGGTAAGCACACAGGAAGGAGGGGGGGAGGATCAAAGTTGATAGGAGGGGTAGATGGAGGGGAGGAGGACATCATCAGGGAGGGGGAGCTGGCGGAATCCACCTTGGGAGAGGGTAAGGAGGGTGGAGTGATGGAGACAGGGTGGGACGTGGGAATACAGGCACGACAGCGGGCGGGGGTGGGAGAGGATTGGTGAGACAAGCGGATGAGGAGGATCGAGTTTGCGGGAGGTGTACAGGATACGTATCCTTTCAAGGAAGAGGAGGAGGTGGGGGAAGGGGATGAGATCATACAGGATCCGCGTGGGGGAGGGGAGACGGATGCGATAGGCGAGGCGGAGAGCATGGCGTTCAAGGATTTGGAGGGATTTATAAAAGGAAGGGGGGTCGGAGATCCAGGCCGGATGGGCGTAACGAAGGATAGGACGGATGAAGGATTTATAGGTGTGGAGGATGGTGGAGGGGTCCAGACCCCACGTACGGCCGGAAAGGAGCTTGAGGAGACGGAGTCAGGAGCATGCCTTGGCTTGGATTGTCCGGAGATGGGGAGTCCAGGACAGGCAACGGTCGAGGGTGACGCCAAGGTACTTAAGGGTGGGAGTTACTAGCGAGCTCATAGCGCTCCTTAAATGCAAGTGAACAGGAAACGTTTTCCCTTTGCCACACCACACCGCAGTGGCGCCACCGCCAGAAACGGAGGGCGACTGCTTCACACTACGCGCTGCAGCGCGCTCTTCAAAACAGCAATTTTTAGCACGGCTCACCCTCATCTCAGGGTTATTGATCTCGAAGAAATATATGAGGGCTTGATTTGTGTATTGAATGGAATGCGTGATAGTTTTGAACACTTTTGGGAATTGTGTTTAAAAGAAAAACCTTTACAACTTGATGATCCCTCGCTTCCTCGGAATAAAAGTATACCAAATGAGTGTGAAAATAATGAAGCCAGCTGACTTAACACTTTCAAAATCTCAAAGGAATACTAAAAAGCTTTTTATATTGAAGTTTGTGAAATGGCGCAATCCTACGTTACTGAGAGGTTTGTTTCAACTGGACTCGCACAGGTGTGCAGTTGAACAAGAGTGCTTGACTTTAGTAAACAGAGATGAAACCAATTTATTAAAATCTGTGTTGCAATGGCGGAAAAGCGTCTTCGCCTATGTGCTGTAAACAGAGGTGGACATTTCTGAGAGATCCATTAACTTGATCTAGTTGTTTGTCTATAGTTTCATACTTAATGCCGGAACTATAAGTAATCATTTCAGCTCATTGTGAGTTTCATTGTTAGTGTTAACAGTAAGATCGAATCGTCAGACATTAATAAGACAATAACTGGGTGACAGGCACAATAGAGTCAGCGGCAAATGCAGCGACTGGCATGCTTCAGCGGAAATACAACGAAGTAATTAAAGAACGATCCCAAGGGAGTATCCTTCGTGACCAATTCTGGAGTCTCCAATCCCTGTCTACCTCGTCTCTCCCCTGTCCCCTGCCCCCCCCCCCCCCCCTCGCACTCTCTCACTTCTTTCTCTTTCTTTCTCTCTCTATCTCCCGGAAAAGGAAACAAAACGGCGACAGTCGCCTCGCCGCGTAATCCAATCCTGCCCGAGATTAACAACACCGCTATCCCAGGCACAAAACACAACACCTTCCACTGAGCGCGGTCCCGCAACACGTCAAGTTTTCTCGAAAAATGGTGGCGTATCACAGTTGCGGGGGACTGTTCTTGCCTTCCAACAAAGTTGAGGACTAATTTATACGTCGTGTGGTATTTCAGCTGTCATCTCTTCTCAGGAGCTACCCCTAAGTCTTTTGGAGAAAAGGTGCGTCCATAGCTATGCTGATTATGTTAAATTGGTTTCTGTGGTGGTATAGTACACCAAATAACACTGAATAAAACTGTCTGCTTAAGGAGGCCGATAATGTATCTCGTGCTGCTGAAGTATTTCCACCAACTTAAATAAAGTCTGTACAAGGAATTTTGAAAACATGATCATAAGAATTAAAAATTCCTCAGTTAGTAATATACTTGGAAGTAGTTCGGCGATACCTCTGAGAATGCTTTGACCACAGCCTTGACGGTATGTACTATGTCACGTGCATGTATACAGATATGTGTAAATTATAGATTAGAGCTACATAATTTGGGTAGGTAAAAGATGAACTTTACTGCTCACCTATATCACCAACTACATCATTAATGTCAATTTGTTGCAGATTAAGGAACAGGTGGCCCTGGATGATGGATACTTTGAAGGACAACTTTGTAACACTCAGGCCAGACTTCGTAGGCGTTGAAGATGAAAAGTAAAACTTACTCGTTTTGTTCAGTCAGGACTACAAATATGTACAAAATACGTCCAATAAATATTAAGGTAAGCATTGGAAATTAAATTAGTTGTGCAACAGCGAAATTTAATGAAATTGTAATAATGAACGTCGGCTTACGGCTGGTATCTGAATGGAGTTTCAAATGCCATTACGTAACTATCGAATATACTCCGACGTCAGTGGTACACGCTGGTTTAATCGACTACTAATAGAGTGCTAAGATGCTGCATTTATATCAAATTAATGAGCGTACAACCGAACTCTCGAATGTCGCAAGTCCTTATCCTATCACTTCTTCTTGCAACAAATCTATTATAATTGAATCTAATATTTCGGTAATCTGTCTATTTCACTATCACATAATGGCTGGGTGTGAGTTAGTGTAAGCTCCTTCCTTTCACCTTATTGCTACGTGTAACCAAATTCTTAGCATACATTATTCACAGCTTTGCCTTGTAAGCCGTTACACTCAACAAACTGCCGCTTGTTCGACCTATCGTGTGACCTCGGAGCGTGACCTTGGGTCCGTAGCATAAGGTACTAGTCTGTTACCGCCACAAGCGATTTACAAAACTGTCCAGTCGTGTTTCACCCTAATGGGTATACCGATTTGTCTTACACTATACAAGCATGTCATGAATCACAAATTTGAGTCTGTTTATCTGCATATAACTCATGCTATACAAATAACTCATGCTGTATAAACTTACTGTTTTAAGGTGATCGACTATTTGTTTCCAAAGTGTGAAGTGGGTATGGGGTTCTATAGTACTCTACATCACGTGTGAACATTTTAGTTCACTGCCCGCCTTCATTGTCCTGTAGGTTATTTAATTCTGTCCACGTAGTCAAAAGTTGTTTTGTTAGAAGAACTGGTACTAAGTTAATGTATAGCAATGCCTCTGAAATAAATATTAAATAAGAAAAAACGGAAGCCAACTCAGAAGAGAAAAATTTTACTTATATATTTCGAAATCTACTTAAGGTTATGGAACCACCTATCTTTTACCGAAGTGAAGTTACCTGAAAACAAGAAGTGTGCATACTCTATACTTCTAACGTAGCACTGTGCTCACCATGTTTTAGACTTTTGAGACTGAATAATTATTGATAGTAATAATTAAGAAGCTGTAAAAGTATTTCCATCAAATTTACTATTCACAAGCAAATCCATTGGTACATATCAAATAGTAGCTTCTTGAGCTAGTGAATTCTGCCAACTTTTACAACCGTCAAATAACCTCATAACATTCAGATACGGTAGACGGAATCTTAAATGTGACTCAAAACATTAGATATGTAATGACATGGAAAGCGGAGAAACGAAATGTCTTGCTAAATGAGCCTTAGAAGCTACTGATAGTATAAAAGACCATATTGTTAAAATTTCGAAAGTTAAACACATGCTTGTATATCACTGCAATTATCGTGTACACTTCTACGCCACATTTGTTCCAATAAAATTTTTGCCCTGAAAGTTGCTGTGTTATCGAGAATTGTGGCGGAAAATTAATGTATACCAGTTCTTCAAGTCTCTGACCATTTGACTTGGAAAGGCTCGTACAGCAACTTTTGCTCAAATACCCCAACAATGATTATGACCGTGAAATATTCCATTCTTCGACTCTTAAATCTCAGAGACGATGTCGCATGTACACCCAATAGCCACAACACATTATATCCGAATAGACGCCTGTTAGGCGCTTTTGTAAATTCACATCTTGTATGGACACCACGTCCACATCTACACTCAATGCTTCCCTGTTTACAACACTGCCAGAAGAGTAATATCGATACTTCGTTAATTATATTTCTGTCCAAAACTTTTTATAAATTTTATGGTATTTAAATGTCAAATAAAGCTTTAATGTTACAAAGTGGAAGACTGTGAATCATTTGTTGTAAGGTGATTAATCTACTGTTTGATTGCTGTACCTTTTGACAAACATGTTTTCTCGCCAATTGCTGATGTCGAATATTCATTGGAGGTTCTAATGTTTCTACGAGTAAACACTTGCATCTATCGATTTGTGAAGCCGGGCTTTGATTGAATCGTTTTCCTGTCAATATCCAGATAGTGGTGGGGAGGGGGATGGCGCCGGGGGAGGCCAGCAGGGTGGTGGTGTTGTGAACTAGGTCAGTTGGTCTCTGAATTTCAAGGTGAACACATAAAATTTCATATTCCCGCCAGTAAATTTGGATTTCCCATCATATTTTAATTTCCCGCCAAAATTTCAGTTTCCAGTCATTTCCAGGGGTAGAGAGGGGGAGGTTAGGGGAATGAGAAGAGAACCACGTGCCGGCTGGGGAAAAGCCATAACGCCGTCAGGTTGAGGGCGGGTGACCCTACAATGTAGGGTCACCCCATCTGTGGGCAACCCACACTAACAAACTGTCCTCTTGCCCACTTTATCCCACTACACACATTGTCGACTTTATCCCACTACACACATTATCATCTCCTGCCAAGGAAGACCATTGGAAAACTTGTTAAGATTTAGAATGGTATTTGAAATCTGACCATTAACTTTCTGTAAATCAGTGGAGTCTTAGGAAATGTATAGGAATCCTCCAAAGTCACATTTTGTGCACTTTGAAATTACACAGGCATTCAGTAAATGGCATCACCTTACAGCTGCAGTTGTTGGCATTAAGAGTACTTATGAGAAAGTTTAAATCCAGATTCTGTTTAAAAATAATAAATCGCCGGCCGCTGTGGCCGAGCGGTTCTTGGCGCTTCAGTCCGGAACCGCGCTGCTGCTACGGTCGCAGGTTGGAATCCTGCGTCGGGCATGGATGTGTGTGATATCCTTAGGTTAGTTAGGTTTAAGTAGTTCTAAGTCTAGTGGACTGATGACCTCAGATGTTAAGTCCCACAGTGCTTACAGCCATTTGAACTATTTGAATAATAAAGCTGCATGCGTATTCCAAGCGATTTTGTATTTGGCTCTCAAATCTGCCTCAGAATCATGTAATCAGTTAATTCAAAAAGTTTCGACAATGAGTTAATAGTAAAAATAGAAATTTGAAGATGGTGTTTTTAATGCTTCAGGTGTTCTCTGTAGTCTTCCTACGCTTGAATACAATGCACAGAGCGTTCACACAGCGATGTGAAATTGACAGGAAAGTCCTCCTTTGGGATATTGTTCAAATCTCGCGTCAGAGTCGCACCTTCTTCAATTATTATTGTAATCCGTCCTTCAATCTTTAGGCGATATATGACGGCTTCTACAAACCATTAAAACTTTCCAGAGCGCTAATAATCTATGCCTTTTCTGTAGACATTAAGATCTTTAATCTCTGTGCCTAGTATCAGACAAGATTTTTACGCAGTAAATCACTGGACTGAAGTCAATGAACTGAGAATTTCATCTACAAAATGTTCTGTAGTTCACCTCACCTCCTGAAGGGTATGACCAGCTAAATGAAATATCACCAATGTGAAATTTTGAGTTGTGGTATTTGGTATGCACCTAACATGGAAAGGTCGCATACCTAAGATAATCACGGAAATGGAACAGAATTAGAGCAACGACCCCTTTTACTGGAACTTGCAGAGGAGTGGACCTCTCAATCGGTTATGTGCTAGACCATCATCCTCTTAATCACCGATTAACGATGCTTCTTTCATCACACCATTGCCTAACGTGCATATCAGACACTTCACACGGCACAACTTCGATGCCTGCGGAATCCATTGGTTCAATGCGACCGATTCGTAGAAATTTATGTAAGTGTTTACTGTGTACTATGTGTTCTACGGATGAGATTTCTATGCTGGAGAAGGAGGAGTTTAAGGGGTATAATAGCCATAATCATGTAGTTGAGGACTGTGTCCATAGGCACCTGTACGGTTCTTCGAAAGAGATGATTTTTGGTGAATGTATGAAGAACACAAACATGCT
Source organism: Schistocerca serialis cubense (assembly GCF_023864345.2). Lineage (NCBI taxonomy): Eukaryota > Metazoa > Arthropoda > Insecta > Orthoptera > Acrididae > Schistocerca > Schistocerca serialis. Next base: position 277,744,769 of record NC_064642.1, on the reverse strand, counting down.
TCATCGAATAGTGAAGATGCAGCAGGATGGTACTAAGTTTCACTTCGAAACTCGTGCTAATAAAAGCATTATTCAATGAAAGTCCAGTTAGTTTTCCAAAGTGCAAGAAGTGAAACCCCTCATCTGCTCTGATGCAAGCATCCACGTGTACAATTGAGGAAATGCTGGTGATGAGCGGCGATGAATTTAGTAAGTGTAGTACGCGCAAGCACACAGCTGAGGACTGTAACGATGGACTCCTGCGCAATAAATGGAAAGGAATTATAATGGATGAGTCTGGGATGAAAACTTTCAGGCAAATAATGGCAATGCAGTTGGATAGGGTCAGGACGGATTTCTGAACTCACGCAGATAGGTGCTTGTGCCAGAACTTCGCGACATTCTACAATCAACAATAGGTGTCGACCTTGAGATTCGACCAGCTGACCTAGTTCATAATATTGTCACCAGAGAGCGCTGTTGTCCACGCAAACTACATCCTTCTCCAGCAAACAAAATCGCCGGAATGCTATATATGGTCATGTGATTGTGATGTAGAGGCTATATGGCAAATGCAATAGCTCACCAGTCTGAAAGAAGAAGAGCTATGAAGTGTCGCCAGCAGCTGTCGATATCGTGGAGCACACCTCAAGAGCAGAATAGAAAGAACCCCGACAGTAAGTACATATGGATTTATTTAGCTTCACTTTAATTCCATTTTTTTTTCTTCAACACCATTCTCGTTGTTTGTGTGGATGCTTATTGATTCTTCTTCTCTGTTCAGCAGTGACCTCCAACATGTCCAGAGCAACGACAGCAACGACGAACAACATTCCACGGCCTGCAGTGACCTACAACCTGTCGGGGCGAGCATCAGCATCAGTGCCGTGGGATCCCACACTGCACCTGGTCAGCGTGCTGGAGCCGGACGATGATGTCCTCTGATGATTCCTGTAATGGAGCTGCTGTTTACGCCACTAAATGATTTCTGTAACGAGACACACAGCAAGTCCCTGACGGTACAGGACACTAGTAGGTGCTGACATACGAGCCATCTCAGATGGTTCCAGTGCCGGTGCAAGAAGAATGAGGAGAAGATATTGTAGATGAGAAACCAGCTGCTCCACCTAGTGGTCTAATGATTTCGCTTCAACATATAATTTAACATCTACAGAATGAATATGTTTAAATATCGGTGTACTAGTAGCTGTAGAGGCCAATGAATTTTTTTTTATTGTCAGTCTTGTGACTGGTTTGATGCAGCCCGCCATGAATTCCGCTACTGTGCCAAACTCTCCATCTCAGAGCAGCACTTGCAACCTATGCTCTCAACTATTTCCAGTATGAATTCCAATCTATATTTCCCTACAGTTCTAGCCCTCCACAGCTTCCTCGAGTGCTCCCTGATGTCATAACAGATGTCATTTCATCCTGTCCCTTGTCCTTGTCAGTTTTCTTTCAAGTGTTCCTCTCCTCTCCGATTCTGCACAGAGCCTCCACATTCCTTACATTATCAGTCCGCCTACTTTTCAGCATCTGTCTGTAGCTCCACATCTCAAATGCTACGGTTCTCTTCTCTTCTGGTTTCCCCACAGTCAATGTTTCACTGTCATCCAATGCTGTGCCCAAAACGTGTATTCTCAGAAACGTCTTCCTGAAATTAAGGCCTATGTTTGACACTAGTAAACTTATTTTGGCCAGGAATGCCCTTTTTGCCAGTGCTAGTCTGCTTTTGATGTCCCCCTTGCTCTGTCCATCATTGGTTATTTTGCTGCCTAGGTAGCAGAAATCCTTGACTTCAACTATTTCGCTTTTTTCGTTTCTGTTACTGCTCATTACTTTCATTTTTCTTCCATTTCCTCTCGACACATTTTCTGTGTTCAATAGACTGTATATTCTAAGAAAAATAGGGGTATGCTATAGAGAGAGACGGGTAATATGCTGTATGTACAAGATACAAGAGACAATGATAATAGTGGACGACCAATGGAATAAACCAGAAAAAGTGAAGCCAAACACAGGGTTCGTATGTCACTGTCAGATTGTATGATACTGCAGCTTTGGTCACCATATAAGTGCTGACGTATTTCATTTGAGTCAGAGATATTATAGAATCGAGAAACAGTTGAGGGATAATGCAAATCTCATTATAGCTTTCAGACAAGACAATTTGAATCTAAAACACATTTACCAGGTGCATGTAGGAACTCTCATGTCATTCAATGACTTTGTAAAGATATGTGCAGATTGCTGGAATTACACACAGTACTCATTTCTTGTTGTTGGTAAATCAAGAAAACTGAATGGCAATAAATATAGATGCAACTTGTACGATTTTTTATATGTATAGCAACGTCATGAGTATATTAAAGTACATCATAGCATGGACAAGTTAGAACGTATGCCAGGCATTTATCCTGTCTGAATTTGACTGCATAGGCAGACAATGCGTCTGTACATAAATGGAAAATTTCATCTCTCAAACTTAAAGATGAGGAGCTAGAGATGCACGGCCACATTCTTTGGATGCTGATCTATGAGTTGTGTGCTAGGGTTAAGGAACTAGACATGCACATCTGCATCATTCTGAGAAACAAAGTCGACTACTTGCTCTAAAGGTTGATACAATTGAAAAGAAAATGTATGACGTAACTGTAAAGTTTGAGCGAAATGTATATAAGGTGCCACCTGTGAAGCAGCCCAGTTAGTACATATTAAGATATGAATTAAGCAGGTCGAGAGCAGACTCTGTGAGAAACGTTTCAACCAGTATTGAATCTTTTGATGAACTCTCAGCGAAATAAGAAAACTACGACATGATTCTACAACCAGTTTCATTAACCATCACAGTGACGCAAGGATAGACAAAACATTCGGTGTCAGTAATGAAATACCATAAATGTTCAGCAAGCAGCCTATAACTTTAATTGAAAGATCTAAGCAGATAGGGGGTAGGAAATTTCATCGAACACCAGGTCTACTGAACATTTTCCTAAAACCATCAAAAACAGTAAAATTTTCACCCAAAGATCTGGAGATGCATGGTGAAATATTACAATTGACGAGTGTACATAAGAAAGCAGGAAACCACCCCAGTACGAAATACAGAGACATTGTCAAACCGTTATTATTAGAAGGTCGGTACAGCAGTAATGATTGTATTCACGTTCAGCATTAAAGAGTCAGCAATCAGTCTCGTCAGTATATACACTACGACGATCCCAATGAGCTAATAAATCGACTACGACCGTTCATCGCATCAGCTGCTGTGGGCAACACTGCTGATTCAAATGAGGTTGTCTCATTAATTTCAGAGTTTAGAGGGAAAGGTATAATTCATTGAGTGTGGAGATAGTAGTTCGAGAGCGGCACAAACCAGCATAGAAAATATACACCTGTTAGCATATCATAAGTAACTGTTTGGATGACTTATGGCAGGCTGATCTTGTAGATATGAAGGAATATTCACATTAGAACAATGGATTCGAAAATATTTTACGGTTATTGACATCGCATTTGGCTGGGTATTAGCTGTTAAAACAAAAATGGGGAGACGTGTTGCGGGTGTGTCTGAATGTCTGTTGCAGACATAGACGAATCGATGCCCTGACAACCTCCAAACCGATCAGGGTGGAGAGTTTTACAATTGGTACATCAGCGGTTTGGAATGCATCACTCTCCAACATTCACCCACCTGAGGGCGAGTGTTACGGAACATACGAAGAGAACAGTAAAAGGCCAAATATGGATGCGTTTTAGTCTTTGTTGCTCATACAAATGGACAAATATCCTCCCAGTATTAACTGCAAAAGTATAATCGAACCGTTCATTGCACAATAAAAATGAGACCAATCGATGTTCATGATAATGGACTCACAGATACGATGTACTGTCATATTAAAATGCTGGATCCAAGGGAACAGAAATTTAATATTTGTGATTTGGTACATACCTCAAAACAAAGGACAGTATTTGAGAAGTCATACTTTCTAAACAGGTCATGTGTGAAATTCACAATTTCCAAAGTGCAGAGAACAAATCTCCGAACTTACATCTTTAAGGATGGAATTGGCAGTGAAATTTCGGGATGCTTTTACACCGACTAAATGCAGAAGAACTCAGAACTAGACGTGATTCTCACAGGGCGCGTCGTGAGACGTCGAGGTAATAGAACACTAATGAAACGGATGGTTTTCCCGCGACGCAAAACAGCTGAATTGACACTGACGATTTGCAATATAATGGGAGGCACAGAACAGAACCAGCGTAGTAGGATAATATATGTGATATGAAATGCATTTAGAAGGTGGTGATATTTTCTCTCTTACCTCTTACCTCTGAATTATGAAATGCATTTAGAAGGTGGTGATATTTTCTCTCTTACCTCTTACCTCTAAATTACCTCCGACCTGGTACAGAGCATCAAGAACGTTTGCATTGTGCTGAGGGCGCATATTTGGAACACTAAATTGCATAAAATTGATTCAAATGGCTCTGAGCTCTGTGGGACTTAACTGCTGAGGTCATCAGTCCCCTAGAACTTAAAGCTACTTAAACCTAACTAACGTAAGGATATCACACACATCCACGCCCGAGGTAGGATTCGAACCTGCGACCGTAGCGGTCGCGCGGTTCCAGATCGTAGCGCCTAGAACCACTCAGCCGCCCCGGCCGGCTATTAAATTGCATGCGCAAAACATAACAGGCTCCCAGGACGTCACGCTGCACATCGAATTTTAGCTGATAAAGCCAAGGAATAAGTCTGATAAAGGATATTGGCACAGGAAAGCGCAATACAGCATTGGTGGTTGATAAATCTGTGTGCGGTAAAATTAAGTTGAGCTTAGGGATGATGAGTGCTGTACGTCGTTCCCAGAAGAAGATGAAGAAAACGATCAAGTAGAAGAAGTAGGGGTGCCTAAAAATCTGTGTCCTAACAGCGGTAGATGCTAGTAAGAGCATCCTGAAGCAACAAGGACGGGTTGAAGCAACCAGTGTTCTGACTCAAGACATGAGTTGGAACTATTCCCTTCCTCATCCCAGCCCTCGCAGGTCGCTCAGCATTCGGTTGACTGGCTGGTGGTGCTGCAGCTATTGCCAGAACAATGAAAAACGCACAGAACTCCCAGGAGCAACTAGAGGAAGCAAGAAGATGTAACCACTTGATGGAGGCAGCAGCCATCGGAAAAGGACTCTACCTCAAACCGTAAAAGAAAGAACTAGGTCTCTTCATAAATTAAAAAAAAGGCCTGTTAATTATTCTGCTAGAGAGACAGCTTACAAATAGAGATCTACTCAAGTTTGTCAGGAAAACTTCAGCATTTCAAGATTCATCGTGTGTTTATGCTGCATACATTACCGAAGACTATGTGGAAATGTGGTGAAGGTGTAACTGTGAATTTAGATGTGGCTGGAGGACCAGGAATTCACTGGGTCACTGGGTGGCGTATGTGAAGAAAAATACAAATAACATCTACTTTTTGTAATTTGGAGACTTGCAGCTGCCAGAAGAGTTGCAACGGTACTTCACCGACAGAAGACGTGTACTCTACAATTTTTATCGCCACTAAGACTTAAATACCAATCTATGAGGACATCTGAGCATCGTGTTCCTCCTAACGCTTACGATGAAACATATATATGAACATGAGGAGATGCATTAAGCATCCAACTGTCAGTCAAGGTTCAGATGCAATGTCGTATGCTCTTAAAAGAACTATCGTCAGTATTACGCTCGAATTACTTCCCAGCGATTGGTTTAAGAGGAATATTAAGCTGATTGGACCGGAGACTTGCAATAGCAACCCAAATATCACAAAGGCTAACAATAAATTTCTTCTGGAATTAACTGGTGGGACAGAAATCGTGGAAACAGAACCTAATGCATACGAAGTCTTAAAACAGTCTGGAAAAGGGATTGAGCTACTTGCAAACATCGATATACCTAACTCTTAGATAAAGAAAACAGTGCAGCTATCGACTTTAACCAGAAAGGTTCAGTAGGCACCTGGGTTGCACTGGAGAACAGATTTTTAAGAAGAATTCTAATAAAGTCTACGGATCGGACCAGTCAGTGGATGTCCACTCTGTGAGTACAATTCTTGTCGAGTGTAACACTTCAACCAGCTCTTATCTCAACAACAGATTGATTCATACTGTTTACGTATTCTTCCCATCGGTATGAACAGGTTATAAGATCGTCGAGACCCCTTATCAACGCTATCTACCTCCCAGTATCAGTTCAGACCCTGGACTACCTGGAGCTGCGTATTATGAACCAGGATAAGTAACTTGTCAGTTTTCGCGACGAGGATATCACTGTATGGCTACATCTAAAGCGGAATCCGCAGTGACTTTGCAGAGATCCGGAAGCGGTGAGGGCCTTCAAACAGCTGGGACTTGTTGGAGGCAGAATCGAGAACTGGAAGAATAGGTGGCAAGTGGCAAGCTTCAACCAGCCAGAGTTCGTAAAAGCCCTGTACTGTCTACAAGGAGAGGTATAAAACCAAAGTGCACAACCTGCAGCCCAGCAGTTCACAACAGAACACCAAGGTAATAACACACCCAAATTACGAGTTTCTTAAATCAGTGAGTCTGAAGCCACGTTCATCGATATAGCTATCCAAGTGAAATGTGATGAAAGTGTTATACGCTAGGATTACTTCGCGTATATACCTTATGCATCAATCATATTTAACAAGAGTAACAAAATTAGGATGCCCATGCTACACCAGGACCATTTAATCCTCCCATGCAGAAGTTTTTATATCTTGATGGATCATTTACGAAGATGGATGGTACTGCTGCAGTGGCAGCGAACCTTACATGTAATTCTTTAGCGTTTTTGTTTCATGAGATACAATATAAGTTTCACGGGGTCCAAATTGACCATACACGCAGTGTAAACATAACGTCAATTCTTAAAATCTCATGTCTCTGTTACGCCCTCTGATCTGAACGATTTACAAAATGCTGGATGGTTTATTGGAAAGCCAGCCGATAGAACAGTTGAAGTGAACGGGACATTCATGGCATGTATACTTTCAAAATTGCTTATGAGATAATTGGAAGACGTGGTGAATTGTTCCGAATGATAAACAGGAACTTATTCTGGTACATCGCGCAAAAGATAACAACTCGCCGGCCGTTGTGTCCGAGCAGTTCTAGGCGCTTCAGTCTGGAACCACGCGACCGCTACGGTCACAGGTTCGAATCCTGCCTCGGGCATGGATGTGTGTGATGTCCTTACGTTAGTTAGGTTTAAGTACTCGTAGTTCCAAGTTATAGGGGACTGATCACCTCAGATGTTAAGACTTTAATGAATATATATATATATATATATATATATATATATATATATATATATATATATATAAAATGTAAAGTGAATGGATCAAAATGGGAATGAAATGGCTTTAAATATTTTTGTTATTTACTAGAACCCTTTTTTTTACGTGTGGTAATAACAATTCATTTAGACAGAATTAAGCACATTTAAAATTAGGTGAACTTTAGCAACCCTCTCATGCCTATAAATTCAAACTAACTGATTAATAGCATTTATGACTTTGAAAATTATTTAAATTAAATTTTTTACGTATTTCGGCCTTGTCACACATTTTCTAAATGCGGTGTGTTTTTAAATATTTACTGAATTCTTTCCCGGCGTTAGTTATGGAACACAAGACTGTCTCTGTTAGCATAAAAAGGTTAAATATCGCCAAGCCGACCTGAACGTTTAATCATCAATGACAAAATACACTTCACTATACGTTTTAGTTATTTGATTTAGAAACTGGAAGAACCAACAGATTAACAACTTCAACGTTAATTATCCGCCTATGAATGCACAAATGTAAAACCAGTAATAAATTCAGTCAGCCTCAGGATCGCTGTAAAAGAAAAATATTTTGTAATTCACTGCTAATTTTACCTGCTCCCGATTTACAGGTTCGGTTAATTTTATAGCGGAACAATTTTTTAAATGTGCCGCCGCTGCAAATCGTTCGGTCGCGGCACAGCCCAGCAACACCAACGATAATCGCTAAAAGTGCTGAAAATTCTTTAAAGAAATATTGTAGATGACATGGGCAAGCTAATTTACATCAGTAATACACAATTTTGATAAATTATAATGTATTTAGACCACAATAATAATTAAAATTACACACCTTTATAATTTCTCCTCTAATGGCGGCTAAAGACAGATACAGACAAAAGAGGTCTACTCATGCATATGAGGCTTCTCTCTCTCTCACCTGTCGAGGAAGACCACAAAGAATGCACATTATGTAGTGCTATTTATACTATTGCTGATTATTAATATCTCTTTGTAATCTTACAACATTATTTTCCTCTGTGGCTATATTTTACATTTTTTAATCGCAGATATTAACATATTTCGTAATTACATTATGAGTATAGAAATATTACAATCATAAATACATCGAGAAAATTATTTCAGAAAATATTACAATAATAAGCAACGTCCTTTATACAAAATTAAATAATATTTTTTGTTAAACAATTACAGTAGATACGAATTGCTTCATAGCAGCGTACATAGTACAATTAAAAGTCATTTCAGTTTATTAACAGAGTGCGTCCTGCCAGGAAACGTTACATTGCCCCCTGGGAGCATTTGGCAAAAAGTGTCTATGCTTTGACACAATGGTTTCAGTAACGTTTTTTACAATTCTGTTTTTTTTTGTGGAATGGCTCTTTTAATTAGTCCCAGGGTTATATATGTTCATGGCTCCCCCATTTTGCGAAGGCAGACAGGAAACCTGGGCAAAGCTGTGCCGGAGCCCAGCCATCCCAGTTGGTTCATGATTAATCTTGTCTCTTTAACAGTAATTGTTTTGAAATGATGTAGCAGTTTCTCATCAACGGTTACATAATATCACAGTCACATACAGTTAATAGAAAGTTGGTTGTGTGAGTTTAACAACTCGTAATTATCATTTTGCGATATACTGCATGGTCACTTATCCTTGGATACATCACTTGGTTTTTTGAAATCATTTAGTACAACGTCACTTTCGTAATGTGCTCATTACCTATGTGTTACAAATCTATCTCCTACACTTGTTAGTGTTCATTTTCTCTCGTCAGTTTACGGGTATACATAACATGTGTTCAATGTTTGTCAAAAATCGAGTTCATTGACATGTTACGCAGTTTGTGTAACTATTTTGGATTATGTCAATAATGCTGTAGTTTGTGAGCGGTGGGGAGTGATTGTTCAGCGGCGCTCGGCGCGGGGCGTCGGCTCCGTGTAGGTCACCGCACCCGGGGTTGACAGCTACGGCGCGGAGAGGCGTGTTGCTGTCTGGTCTGCTACGGGCTGCTGCGGCCGCTGCATGGCTGAAGTAGCCGGATGCGCGTTGTATATCAGCTCGCCCGTGAGACATCTTCTTGCAGTGCTCCAGCAAACATGCAACAAGTTCACAAACAGTGTACTAACCTTATGGGCATTTTTCCTGCTGTGGGCAAGAACGCACACAGTTATTGGCAGTTATTATTCAGTAGGCCTTCACTAGTCTAGTTTGCACAATGTTTCGCTGTCACAGTAACACGTTTAATGGGCACACAATATTTTTTCACCATGTCACAAGACGACGGTACGCCTGTGCATCGCCGTGCCATAAGCTGTTTTCCAGCTCTGCAAGACGACGGTTGACAGTGTGCACCGCCCTTCTTAGGTCCTGCACTTCCGCACTCGAGCCCAAGTCCTTAGCCTCAATCGCGGCGTGCACCTTCTCGTCTACATTTTGATTAAGGTCGGTGCCCTTTGCCTCTAACCACCTCGTAAATTCTTTTTCAATTTTATTCGCCTGTTCGGACATTTTGTACTCTATTGCTTGACTTGTGTCAATTTCTAATCTTTCCGTCCTGTTAGCCAGTACACTGATTTCACCTACGATACTGGCGTTAGCCACCTGGATATTATCTACTCTTTCGCTCAGTTCTTGCACCGCTTTGGGTATGGTTTCATAGTTTTGTCTTAAACTAACAATCTCATTTTGCATAGCTTCCAAAGATTGCATTAACTGCAAGTCTCTCTCATGCAGCCATCGATCACGCTCTGCTTGTTTGGCATCACGTTCCGTTTCTCGTTCTGCATGCATAGCATCACGTTCTCTATAGCGTTCTGCTTGCATAGCATCACGTTCCTTATCGTGTTCAGCTTGATTACGTGCAAATTCAGCTACCAATCTCTGGTCACGCTCTGCTTGTTCATCCACAAACGTAGCTTGGAAATTGAGCGTGCGCTCGAACCTAACTCTTAATGATTGCACTTCTGACACCTCACCACTCTCTGGTCCGTGTCTAGTGCGTGTGGGTGGCACAGTATATCTACTTTCAACTGAATCACTGGCTCGCAGTGGAAACATGTCTTGCCCTTCTGCCCCCAGATTCTCACATTGTACTTCGTGAACTACGCCACTAACATTACTTCGTGCCCCACTTTCTAACTCGATATCACTGCTTGCTAACTGTTGTTTATTATCCTTGTTTATATTTTTCTGATTACGCAATCTAGCCATAGTCAACAAAAGAAACAAAATCTGAAGTAAATATCCTAACACTCAGGTTTTACCGACATAATCACACAAGAAATGGTCATTTGTTGAAGCACACTTATTATATACTACGATGACTAATTACTCAAATATACTGTTATTAAAAAAAAAAACACTAACAACATGCACACCACTAATGATCCGAGAACACCGCACTGCGGCTGCTTTACTACCCACAGGACAACTACACTGTAGCTTTACCTTTTGGTGATCTATCTTGGGTGCAGCTGCCCCCTGGTATTGTGGTAGGTAATTAATTTTTTGATATAATGAGCTCTCATCTTCAGCTTGCCTCTGGGTATATAGTGTTCTCATGCTAAAAATCATATACTGGTATTACCACACAATATTGGTTAGGCAATACATACAATACATGAAAAAATTATTAGTTGTTCTCCAACAAAGTTCGACTACAATAATTACCTAATTATCTCATGGGTATTTTGTGGCCACTGCTTATTCGTGCCCCACGCTGGGCGCCAGTTTATATATATATATATATATATATATATATATATATATATATATATATATATATGATGTGTCGACAGAAGTGCCGACACAGTGTAATTTGAGGGGACCGCAATGCACGCTATAAACACACGAAGGATGGCGTGAGGTCTGAAACAGGATACGTAATGAATGCTATAAAGAATAGTACGTAGCTTTTGGAATACTTAACTTTAATCCATCCTTGTTGTATACATCGTTCTTGATGAGACATGCTTTATACGATAAGTATCAATTGCTATGTAGGGCTAATGGCGCCTTGCTAGGTCGTAGACATGGACTTAGCTGAAGGCTATTCTAACTATCTGCTCGGCAAAGGAGCGAGGCTTCGTCAGTGTAGTCGCTAGCAGAGTCGTCCGTACAACTGGGGCGAGTGCTATACCGTATCTTGAGACCTGCCTTGTGGTGGTGCTCGGTCTGCGATCACACAGTGGCGACACGCGGGTCCGACATGTACTAATGGACCGCGGCCGATTTAAAACTACCACCTAGCAAATGTGGTGTCTGGTGTCTGGCAGTGACACCACGTATATATATATATATATATATATATATATATATATATATATATATATATATATAGTAAACTGAATGGATGAAAATGGGGATGAAATGGCTTTAAATATTTTTGTTATTTACTCTTTCAGTACGAACTTTGTTCTACAACCCTTTTCTTTACGTGTGGTAATAAAAATTCATTTAGACAGAATTAATCACATTTAAAATTACGTGAACTTTAGCAACCCTCTCCTACTGATAAATTCAAAGTAACTTATTAATAACATTTATGACTTTGAAAATTATTTAAATTAAATTTTTTACGTATTTCGGCCTTGGCAGAGATTTTCTAAATGCAGTGCGTTTTTAAATATTTACTGAATTCTTTCCCGGCGTTAGCTATGGAACACAAGACTGTCTATGTTAGCATAAAATGGTCAAATATTGCCAAGCCGATCTGAAAGTTTAATCATCATTGACAAAACACACATCACTATACGTTTTAGTTATTTGCCTTAGAAATTGAAAGACCCAACAGATTAACAACTTCAACGTAAATTATTCGGCTATGAATGCACAAATGTAAAACCAGAAATAAATTCAGTCAGTCTCAGGATCGCTGTAAAAGAAAAATATTTCGTAACTCGCTGCTAAGTTCACCTGCTCGTGATTTACGGGTTTGGTTAATTTCATAGCGGAACGATTTTTTAAATGTGGCGCCGCTGCAAATCGTTCGGTCGCGGCACAGCCCAGCAACACCAACGACAATCGCTAAAAGTGCTGAAAATTCTTTAAAGAAATATTATAGATGACATGGGCAAGCTAATTTACATCAGTAATACAAAATTTTGATAAATTATAATGTATTTAGACCACAACAATAATTAAAATTACACACCTTTATAATTTCTCCTCTAATGGCGGCTAAAGACAGATACGGACGAAAGAAGTCAACTCATGCATATGATGCTACGTCACAGGTTTCTCTATCTCTCAGCTCTCGAGGAAGACCACAAAGAATGCACATTATGTAGTGCTATTTATACTATTGCTGATTATTAATATCTCTTTGTAATCTTACAACACTATTTTCCATTTTTTCATCGCAGATATTAACATATTTCGTAGTTACATTATGAGTATAGAAATATTACATTCACAAATACATCGAGAATATTATTACAGAAAATATTACAATAATAACCAACGTCCTTTATACAAAATTAAATTATATTTTATGTTAAACAATTACAGTACATACGAATTGCTTCATAGCGGCGTAATAGTACAGTTAAACGTCATTTCAGTTTATTAACAGTGTGTGTGCTGCCAGGGAACGTTACAAGTCCCATAGTGATCAGAGTCATTTGAACCATTTGATAACAACGCATACATTCAAGGGGAGGTCGAGATCACCACCAGTGTAATAACATGGAAAATGTCGAACATCACAGTATCGGATGACCAGCGACTGAGGCATTTAACGGTTTTGAATGTCAGTAAATATCTACCGTTATGTTTCCTATCACTGGAGGCTTTTGAGTACCCAATGCTACCGACTGCAAGCAGACAAACGTAGTCTATTAAAACCTTGCCTCACCTGGAGACGCCCAGGTTCGCCATACTTGCGTTTCAGATCAACATAAGAGGGAATTTAGCCAGTGATACTACCAAATCTGATAACTGGAGGTGTGGTTAAATTTAACGGAGCTAAACTTCTAACTGTTGTTATTTATAGATCCCCAGACTCCGATTTCACAACATTTTTGCTAAAGCTAGAGGAGGTTCTTCGCTCACTTTATAGGAAATACAAAAATTTTGTTATATGTGGTGACTTCAATATTAATTGTATAAGTGATTGTGCAAGGAAGAGGATGCTGGTAGACCCCTTTAATTCATATAATCTTATGCAAACCGTATTCTTTCCAACGAGAGTGCAAGGGAACAATAGAACAACCACAGACAACATTTTTGTTCATTCCTCATTAGTAGAAGGGCATTCTGTTAGCAAAAAGGTGAATGGCCTTTCAGATCATGATGCACAAATTTTAACTTTAAAAGATTTATGTGCTGCAACACGTGTTAAATATAGTCATCAGCTGTTCAGGAAAGCTGATCCAGTTACTGCAGAGACCTTTGTAAACCTTATAAAGGAACAAGAGTGGCAAGATGTTTATAGCGCTGATACAGTAGATGATAAATATAATGCCTTTCTCAAGACTTTTCTCATGCTCTTTGAAAGTTGCTTTCCGTTAGAACGTTTAAAACAGGGTACTAGCACAAACAGGCGGCCTGGGTGGCTGACTAGGGGGATAAGAATACCTTGTAGAACAAAGTGGCAATTATATCAAAACGTTAGAAACAGTCAAAATCTAATTGCAGCAGCCCATTACAAACAGTACTGTAAGCTGCTTAAAAACGTTATTAGGAAGGCAAAAAGTATGTGGTATGCAGATAGAATAGCTAAGTCTCAGGATAAAATTAAAACCATATGGTCAGTCGTAAAGGAAGTTGCTGGTCTGCAGAGTCAGGTCGAGGATATAGAATCAGTGCGTAGTGGAAATGTCCGTGTTACTGATAAGTCGCGTATATGTACAGTATTTAATAATTACTTTCTGAAAATAGCAGGTGAACTAAATAGAAACCTAGTCCCAACAGGGAATCATATAGCGCTCTTAGAAAAATGTGTTCCGAGACTGTTACCTGAAATGCTCCTCCATGATACTGACAACAGGGAGATTGAGTTAATAATTAAATCACTAAAGACCAAGAACTCTCATGGATATGACGGGGTATCTAGCACAATACTGAAGTATTGTTCTATGTACGTTAGCCCAGTTCTCAGCCATATCTGTAACTTTTCCTTTAGGAGTAGTCTGTTTCCTGACCGATTAAAGTACTCGGTAGTGAAGCCACTTTATAACAAGGGAGACATTGATAATGTTGACAATTTTAGACCTATTTCTATGCCATCGGTGTTTGCTAAAGTTATCGAGAAGGTTGTATAGACAAGGTTACCGGAGCATTTAAATTCACATAATTTGCTGTCAATTGTTCAGTTTGGTTTTAGAAATGGTTTAACAACTGAAAATGCTATATTCTCTTTTCTCTGTGAGGTTTTGGACGGATTAAATAAAAGGTAGCGAACGCTAGGTGTTTTCTTTGATTTAACGTAGGCTTTTGACTGTGTTGACCACAATATATTACTGCAGAAGTTGGACCATTATGGAGTAAGGGGAGTAGCTTACAATTGGTTCGCCTCTTACTTTAAGAACAGAAAGCAGAGGGTAATTCTCCGCAATATTGAGAGTGGCAGTGATGTTGAGTCCCAATGGGGCGCTGTTAAGTGGGGCATTCCCCAAGGGTCGGTGCTGGGGCCACTGCTGTTTCTTATTTATATAAATGATATGCCTTCTAGTATTACAGGTGATTCAAAAATATTTCTGTTTGCTGATGACACCAGTTTGATAGTGAAGGATCTTGTGTGTAATATTGAAACAGTAACAAATAATGTAGTTCATGAAAAAGTTCATGGCTTGTGGAAAATAATTTGATGCTAAATCACAGTAAGACTCAGTTTTTACAGTTTCTAACTCACAATTCAACAAGAACCGATATTTTGATCAGACAGAATAGGCATATTATAAGCGAGACAGAACAGTTCAAGTTCCTAAGCGTTCGGATAGATAGTAAGCTGTTGTGGAAAGCCCATGTTCAGGATCTTTTTCAGAAGCTAAATGCTGCTTTATTTACCATTAGAACAGTATCTGAAATAAGGGACACTTCAACATGAAAAGTAGTCTACTTCGCATATTTTCATACGCTTATGTCGTATGGTATTATTTTTGGGGGTAATTCTTCTGATTCAAAAAGGGTATTTTTGGCTAAAAAACGGGCTGTTCGAGCTATATGTGGTGTAAGTTCGATAACCTCTTGTCGACCCTTATTCAAAAATCTGGGAACTCTGTCATTGCCCTCAGAGTATATATTTTCTTTAATGTCGTTTGTTGTTAGCAGTATTAGCCTATTCCCAAGAGTTAGCAGCTTTCACTCAGTTAATACTAGGCAGAAATCAAATCTGTATGTAGAATGCACTTCCTTGACTCTTGTGCAGAAAGGAGTGCAGTATTCTGCAGCATCCATTTTCAATAAGCTACCACAAGAACTCAAAAATCTTAGCTGTGGCCCAAACTCTTTTAAGTCTAAACTGAAGAGTTTCCTCATGGCTCACTCCTTCTATTCTGTCGAGGAGCTCCTGGAAGAGCTAAAAAATTAAGCAAATTCCAGTGTTACATTGTTGATTTTCTCCATTTAAACTTACGACTTGTCACCTGAATATGTTTTTTTCATATTTCATTTTATCTGTTTCTAATATCGTGTTATAATTTCATGTATTGACTCGTTCCATGACCATGGAGACTTCTCCTTAATTTGGTCCCACGGAACAATAAATAAATAAATTAATTAATTAATTAATTAATTAATGCCAGAGTCTACCTGAAATCTGAATTTTACCCGTATGATAATTTACACCTGCAGTGGGATGAAAATGTTGGCAGTCAAGCATATGACAAGTATACGATGTTTCGTGCTTTGTACTATGAAGAGGATCTGGCATCAATCATTGTAATAGATTGCTCAGACGGGAATGGCATAATTAATTCCAGACTTACAGATGTACGAACTGAATTTGAATCTTAAATGAAGAGGTGCTGTGCCATATCCAAAGCATTCACCAATGATATTCCAAACTGTGAATCTCATTACGGACGCTAACTGTTTCTATGATGATGAGACTAGACAGTTCACATTTAATATGAATCAATCGTCCTGCAACAACTCTTGGTGGCCAGGTGACACAGTTTGTGTCGCCTGGCCACAAAGAGCTGTTTCTAGACGATTGATTCATGGATACCATTATATGGCTCCTTCCGTGTACAGCGATTTTAACGACTATGACGAATGGGGCCTGAAGATGGCATCAATGTAATGCCAAAACTGGTACCACATAGAAGTTCACAAAGTAAAATAAATTTCTACAATACATACGACTGTTCGCAAATTATTGCATCAAGAAGTTCATGCCAGCCGTCGTTCCACGATCCATAATAGATCAACGAAGATAATGACTGGATGTCCTAATGTATCAAATATTAACTTCCCGACTACATAGCAATATCGCAATTAGTTGTGAGAGCTCAAATGGGATCACATGGAGAAACAAGCCAGGTGGACTTGTAACAAAGTGAGCGCGCGTGCTACTGAGGGATTCAGTATAAAATCGATAAGGTCCTACAATGGCGAAGCCGTAAAATACTGTACTTGTACTGAAATCAGCAGCACGTCGTCGGTAGGTAGCGTCCTGATGATGTAGGTGCCGACTTCTGGCGTGCAGCAACTCTGTGTGAACCTCTGGCTTCGAAGGCTGTCCGAGAATTCTAAGTTCTTCCGAAAACGAGCTACCAAGTCGCAAGACCATCCGACTCCGAGGAAGATCAGAGCCCGAATCTCCTGCCCGCACAGCGCAAGAGCGAAGGCAACATTGCTCTACTCCCTACTCTCCTCGAAACTGCGAACCAGCATTCAATTCTGATCCCAAAATTCCCCCACACTGTCTCAGAACATCATTCACGCCAATAGCGAGCGCTCCCTCCAATTTCGAGCAGGGCTTTATGATGTCAATTTAAGTTGACCAATCATGCCGCTGCTATTCAGCTGAGCGCACTGAACTTGTTTGAACTGCCTAGACCACCGGCCATCCGGTGCCAGACAGTCTCATTCGCAGGGCACAGTCCACAAGTATTCTCAGAATCAAGAGGACAATGCAGTAAGTCGGTGTCAGGAATCTTCGTTCCTGACGCCCCAGAATGGTAAACACATAAACTGCGGCGACACTCAGACGCCTCGTAGGTCGTTTCGCCCTGCATACAATAGGCGAAACTCGACCAATGTCAGTCGCTTCGCCAGGCGCTTAAGTCTATTGTACGAACCCCACAGATTTCAGTGAAGTGCATTAGCCAACCGGAAACGCTGTGTGCCGCCTCCTCCGATGCTCGCCTCGCACAGTCACCCAGGAAAGTAAACCAACATCCATGGGAATCAAGTGAAAAGTAGTTTTTGAGCTCTCAGTACAAATACTCTCATTACAATAACCTTATTCGGTCTGTTACTACCGTGCAATGACATAGAACATTAATAAAATTGATGAAAATGAGAGCAGACATGCAAAGAGGGCATGGAACCTCTCAACTTCACCTTCTTAATGGCACCAATCTTTAGAATGACTAATGCCATTTGTGTCATGCACGTCCTGTATATACACAACGAAATGGGGAATAGGATCTTTGTAAATGACAATCACAATGATATATGGTAACGAGTTTTTTCATTTATTCACTTCACACACACATATAATTTGATTTTAGAGATACAGTTCGGTTATTGAGATACAAGTCAGTTCTTGAGGTACAGTTCAGGTCCTGAGATACAATTTGTGTAATATTTAAATGAAGAGATACTTTTAACTTACACACTACAACAGTAACACTGGCAGAGAAAATTTTTACAATTTCTTTCCAGTATCACCACATGACAATATTTAGAATTTTTTTGAAATACACGCCAGAAGCCAACGCAGAGAGACCTTTTTTACTAAAATTAAATTCCAAAACTCCAGTAGCTTAGGTTGAACAGTAATTCTGATGGCCTGTGTATACTTAGAAACAAATCAGTCTTGTACAGCTAGCGTAAGGTGAAACTTAAAAACTAATTATGCAAATGGTGTTTACTTGTGTGAATAGATAAACCAATATTTTCTTGTTTGTTTATGCTTTTGTTTACATTTTTATCTTTCTGTCAAAAATGATGCATACACACACACACGCACACTCGCACGCACACACAATATATATACCATAAAAGTTTTTGTATCACCTCGTTCCTGAGAGTTCCGCAACCTGTGCAGAAAACTGGAATAGAGATCAACATAAACATCATTCCTGCCCTTTTTATTGCTCATGAAAACCACACACTGCCTATTGCATGTTGTACCACAATACAGCGAGACCTCCAGAAGTGGTGGTCCAGATTGCTGTACAAACCGTCACCTCTAATACGCAGCAGCAAGTCGTTTTGTATTGATGCATACCTGTATACGTCGTGACATACTATCCACAAGTTCATCAAGGCACTGTCGGTCTAGATTCTCCACTCCTCAACGGTTATTCAGCGTAGATCCCTCAGAGTGGTTGGTTGGTCACGTCGTTCATAAACAGCCCTTTTCATTCCATCCCAAGCACGTTTGACAGGGTTAATATCTGGAGAACATGCTGGCCACTCTAGTCGAGCGATTTCATTATCCTGAAGGAAATCATTCACAAGATGTGCACGATTTGGGCGCAAATTGTCGTCCATGAAGACGAATGCCTCGCCAGTATGGTACCGACATAGATACACTATCGTTCGGAGGATGACATCGACGATCGTACAGTCGTTACGGTGCATTCCATGACCACCAGCGGCGCACGTCGGCCTCACACAATGCCACCCCAGAACAGTAGGTAACCTCCACCTCGCTGCAGTCGCTGAACAGTGTGTCTAAGGCGTTCAGCCTGACCGGCATGTTGTTGGGCCCATCTGAACCATGCTGCATGATGTCGTGGTTGCAAAGATGGACTTCGCCACAGACATTCGGAGTGAAGTTGCGCATCATGCAGTCTATTGTTCACAGTTTGAATCCTAACATGATGTCCTGTGGCTGCATGAGAAGCATTATTCATGATGCTGGCATTGCTGTCAGGGTTCCTCCGATTCATAATCTGTAGGTAGCGGTAATCCCCTGCAGTGGTAGCCCTTGGGCGGTGTGAGCGAGGCATCTCATTGACAGTTCCTTTCTCTCTCTATCTCCTCCATGTCCGAACAAGATCGCTTTGGTTCCCTCCGAGACGCCTGGACATTTCCTTTGTTGAGAATCCTTCCTGGCGTAAAGTAACAATGGGGACGAGATCAAACCGCGGTATTGACAGGATAGGCATGGTTGAACTACAGACAACACGAACCGTGTATTCCCTTCCTGGTGGAATGACTGGAATTTATCGGCTGTCGGACCCCCTCCGCCTAATAGGCGCTGCTCATGCATGGTTGTTTAAATCTTTGGGCGGATTTAGTGGCATCTCTAAACAGCGAAAGGGACTGATCAAAAAGTCAGTATAAATTTGGAAACTGAATAAATCACGGAATAATGTAGATAGAGGGGTACAAATTGACACACATGCTTGGAATGACATGGGGTTTTATTAGAACCAAACAAATACAAACGTTCAAAAAATGTCCGACAGATGGCGCGTCATCTGATCAGAATAGCAATAATTAGCATAACAAAGTAAGACAAAGCAAAGATGAATTTCTTACAGGAAATGTCCACCATCATTCTTCAACAATAGCTTTAGTCGAGGAATAATGTTGTGAACAGCACTGTAAAGCATGTCCGGAGTTATGGTGAGGCATGGGCGTTCGATGTTGTCTATCAGCATGCATAGGGATATCGGTCCATCACGATACACTTCCGTCTTCAGGTAACCCCAAAGCCAATAATCGCACGGACTGAGGTCTGGGGACCTGGGAGGCCAAGCATGACGAAAGTGGCGGCTGAGCATACGATCATCACCAAACGACGCGCGCAAGAGATCTATCACGTGTCTAGCAATATGGGGTGGACCGCCATCCTGCATAAACATCGCACGTTCCAGCAGGTGTTTATCAGCCAGGTTGGGGATGATGAGATTCTATAACATATCGGCGTACCTCTCACCTGTCGCAGTAGCAGTTTTGCTGTCCAGCGCCAACTGTCGGAAATTTTGTGAACTTTTTTTTTTGTTCTAATAAAACCCCATGTCACTCCAAGCATGTATGCCGATTTTTGCCTCTCAATCTACATTATTCCGTGGTTTATTAAGTTTTCAAATTTTTGCTGACTTTTTGAGCAACCTATATATATATATATATATATATATATATATATATATATATAATTGTGTGTGTGTGTGTGTGTGTGTGTGTGTGTGACACTGTTTCTCCACTTTTTTCTTTTTTGGTCATCAGTCTACTGACTGGTTTGATGCGGCCCGCCACGAATTCCTTTCCTGTGCTAACCTCTTCATCTCAGAGTAGCACTTGCAACCTACGTCCTCAATTATTTGCTTGACGTATTCCAATCTCTGTCTTCCTCTACAGTTTTTGCCCTATACAGCTCCCTCTAGTAACATGAAAGTCTTTCCCTCATGTCTTAGCAGATGTCCTATCATCCTGTCACTTCTGCTTATCAGTGTTTCCCACATATTCCTTTCCTCTCCGACTCTGCCTAGAACCTCCTCATTCCTTATCTTATCATTCCACCTAATTTTCAACATTCGTCTATAGCACCACATCTCAAATGCTTCGATTCTCTTCTGTTCCGGTTTCCCCACAGTCCATGTTTCACTACCATACAATGCTGTACTCCAGACGTACATCCTCAGAAATTTCTTCCTCAAATTAAGGCCGGTATTTGATATTAGTAGACATCTCTTGGCCAGAAATGCCTTTTTGCCATAGCGAGTCTGCTTTTGATGTCCTCCTTGCTCCGTCCGTCATTGGTTATTTTACTGCCTAGGTATCAGAATTCCTTAACTTCATTGACTTCGTGACCATCAATCCTGATGTTAAGTTTCTCGCTGTTGTCATTTCTACTACTTCTCATTACCTTCGTCTTTCTCCAATTTACTCTCAAACCATACTGTGTACTCATTAGGCTGTTCATTCCGTTCAGCAGATCATTTAATTCTTCTTCACTTTCACTCAGGATAGCAATGTCCTCTTCGAATCGTATCATTGATATCCATTCACCTCGTATTTTAATTCCACTCCTGACCCTTTCTTTAATTTCCATCATTACTTCCTCGATGTACAGATTGAAGAGTAGGGGCAAAAGGCTACAGTCATGTCTTACACCCTTCTTAATACGAGCACTTCGTTCTTGATCGTCCACTTTTATTATTCCCTATTGGTTGTTGTACATATTGTATATGACCCGTCTCTCCCTATAGCTTACCCCTACTTTTTTCAGAATCTCGAACAGCTTGCACCATTTTATATTGTCGAACGCTTTTCCAGGTCGACAAATCTTATGAAAGTGTCCTGATTTTTCTTTAGCCTTGCTTCCATTATTAGCCGTAACGTCAGAATTGCGTCTCTCGTCCCTTTGCTTTTCCTAAAGCCAAACTGATCGTCACCTAGCGCATTCTCAGATTTCTTTTCCATTCTTCTGTATATTGTTCTTGTAAGCAGCTTCGATGCATCAGCTGTTAAGCTGATTGTGCGATAATTCTCGCACTTGTCAGCTCTTTCCGTCTTCGGAATTGTGTGGATGATGCTTTTCCGAAAGTCAGATGGTATGTCGCCAGACTCATATATTCTACACACCAACGTGAATAGTCGTTTTGTTGCCACTTCCCCCAATGATTTTAGAAATTCTGATGGAATGTTATCTATCCCTTCTGCCTCATTTGACCGTCCTCCAAAGCTCTTTTCAATTCCGATTCTAATACTTGATCCCCAATCTCTTCTAAATCGACTCCTGTTTCTTCTTCTATCACATCAGACAAATCTTCACCCTCATAGAGGCTTTCAGTGTATTGTTTCCACCTATCTGCTCTCTCCTCTGCTTTTAACAGTGGAATTCCCGTTGCACTCTTAATGTTACCACCGTTGCTTTTAATGTCACCAAAGGTTGTTTTGACTTTCCTGTATGCTGAGTCTGTCCTTCCGACAATCATATCTTTTTCGATGTCTTCACATTTTTCCTGCAGCCATTTCGTCTTAGCTTCCCTGCACTTCCTGTTTATTTCATTCCTCAGCGACTTGTATTTCTGCATTCCTGATTTTCCCGGAACGTGTTTGTACTCCTTCCTTTCATCAATCAACTGAAATAATTCTTCTGTTACCCATGGTTTCTTCGCAGGTACCTTCTTTGTACCTATGTTTTCCTTCCGAACTTCTGTGATGGCCCTTTTTAGAAATGTCCATTCCTCTTCAACTGTACTGCCTATTGCGCTAAACCTTATTGCTGTATCTATAGCGTTAGAGAACTTCAAACGTATCTCGTCATTCCTTAGTACTACCGTATCGCACTTCTTTGCGTATTGGTTCTTCCTGACTAATATCTTGAACTTCAGCGTACTCTTCATCACTACTATATTGTGATCTGTGTCTATATCCGCTACTGGGTACGTCTTACAATCCAGTATCTGATTTCGATATCTCTGTCTGACCATGATGTAATCTAATTGAAATCTTCCCGTATCTCCCGGCCTTTTCCAAGTATACCTCGTCCTCTTGTGATTCTTGAACAGGGTATTCGCTATTACTAGCTGAAACTTGTTACAGAACTCAATTAGTCTTTCTCCTCTTTCATTCCTTGTCCCAAGCCCATATTCTCCTGTAACCTTTTCTTCTACTCCTTCCCCTACAACTGCATTCCAGTCGCCCATAACTATTAGATTTTCGTCCCCCTTTACATACTGCATTACCCTTTCAATATCCTCATACACTTTCTCTATCTGTTCATCTTCAGCTTGCGACGTCGGCATGTATACCTGAACTATCGTTGTCGGTATTGGTCTGCTGTCGATTCTGATTAGAGCAACCTGGTCACTGAACTGTTCACAGTAACACACCCTCTGCCCTACCTTCCTATTCATAACGAATCCTACACCTGTTATACCATTTTCTGCTGATGTTGATATTACCTGATACTCATCAGACCAGAAATCCTTGTCTTTCGTCCACTTCACTTCACTGACCCCTACTATATCTAGATTGAGCCTTTGCATTTCCCTTTTCAGGTTTTCTAGTTCCCCTACCACGTTCAAGCTTCTGACATTCCACGCCCCGACTCGTAGAACGTTATCCTTTCGTTGATTATTCAATCGTTTTCTCGTGGTAACCTCCCCGATTGCAGTCCCCTCCCGGAGATCCGAATGGGGGATTATTCCGGAATCTTTTGCCAATGGAGAGATCATCATGATACTTCTTCAGTTACAGGCCACGTGTCCTGTGGATACACGTTACGTGTCGTTGATCATTGCTGATTCTTCCGCCTTTAGGGGCAACTTCCCACCCCTAGGACAAGAGAGTGCCCTGAACCTCTATTCGCTCCTCTGCCCTCCGCCCTCTTTGACAAGGCCGTTGGCAGAATGAGGCTGACTTCTTATGTCGGAAGTCTTCGGTCGCCAATGCTGATTATTTATCAAATTTTAGGCAGTAGCTGGGTTGAACCCGGGACCGAAGACGAGTTGATTATGAATCAAAGACGCTACCCCTAGACCACGGGTACTCCACTACACAGAAATGAATATTCTCATCACACACACACACACACACACACACACACACACACACACACACACAAACAATTACTTACACTATAGAAGAGGTTGAAAATACCGCTTCAGTTGTAAATTACGTTATTTTCACTCTTATAAGCCCTTCCTCAGTGTCGTAGGCGTGCTGTGGTCGCCGAGCGCCGCGTGTACCAGGCGCAGTGCGCTGCCAATGGGCGCAGAACCGGGACTTCCTGTTCTGCGCTCATAGGGAGCCAATAAAGCTGTTAACTTATATATTATTAACAGCATGAGTCTATTTTAACACGCAGCTACAAAGTATAAGAGTTGTCTCAAGCAGTAACACTCTTCCTGCAGAAGATGGTTGCTACAGCTCGTAAGACCCGTAGTATCACATGGTGTGGCGTACGCTCTTCACCCTGTCTTTCTCGTCGTCCTCGATTATCGGAAACCGACGTCGGGAGATTCGAGGCCGCGGCCGCAGTGGTCACAGCTGTGGTCCCACACAAGGGGGTGCCCGGCCCCGCAGAGTGCAGACAGCGCATGCGCGTTTCTGTTCGGCCGCCTGACTCCTCTTCCGGAATAATGCGCTCTGTCCGGCGGTGCGAGCTCCTGCTGCGGATATTGTGCGGATTTCCTTCGTAAGGGCTAACGCGAGGGAGGGCTGTCGGCTGTAGGGCCCACAGGCCTCTCTCTCGAACGTATGAGCACGTAACTCTAATTCGGCATCACAGGAGCGTCTGCATCCTCCGATGTTCCTTGCTACATATGCAGCAAATGATTTCTGTAACTCTAGGTCAAGACAGGACGAGGCGATGTGTACATTACAGCGATGTAAATCGAAAATAACAGATCAAATGAACTCAATATAAACGAGACAGTAGCCATTTGGTACTATTTTAATACAAAAAACAGTGATAGTAGCAAAGAACAGCTGTATCCATTAGTCATAACCATGGACAAACAACGACTACGTTGTAATCACAAAGACGTGCTGTGGAATAACACTGGCAGAGGAAAAATTAACGGGACATTTCTTCATATGTAGGACAAGTTTTTTTTTTTTTGGTTACTTTAGTTTTTCTCAAACATGTTCCATACATTTTTGTGACACTTTTTCTGATGCACCCGTAACACTACTAGTTATCTTGTTTTGGCAGTTTTATATACTAATTTTCTATAGAGCTTGCCATGTTTGTACAAGCTGTAGTCTCGGTTTCTGCTGTTTTAGATGCGCTGAAGCACTCATTTTCTTGGCTTTCGCTGTTTTTGCCTTTTAAACAAGCCTTTTACTCATTTTAACATTAAACATAAGATTTATGCCATGAGTTCACGTGTTGCTGTTGTTCCAGTAATCCGTGATGAGCTGTATAATGTATTGTAGACGTAAAACTACCAGAACAAAAAGCTGATACCGTTAAATGTTAACAACAACCTAAAACCCACTGAAAATGAGGTAGAGAGAGCTGAAACGTGGTTGGATGGAGCAAAATTAGACTTGGCGTAAGGCTAAATTTCTCTACAATAATCGACTGCAAGCACAAACGGTAAGAAGAGCAACAACATTTAGAGGATGATTTCACTGCCAGTGAAATATACGAACCCACAAATTATTCTTTGTACGACGTAATAAATTTATTTATATGGGCACTCTTCATAACATTGTACATCAGGAATACCAAAACAAATTTCAGTGCGTGTAGTGTGACAGTGGAACAGAATTCCTGAAAGGCACTTGAAATATTTCTGGCTTTACAGCAATCATATTCAGCTGCAAAAAGCTCTTCTTAGAGCAGTTGCTAAGGCAACAGTGAGAGGATGAGGTAATGTGGTGTGAGGTGCCGGTTACAGATGGTTTATTCGGTTAGAGTATCGTGAGCAAGGCCACTTAAATTTTGGCTGTTCTCCGTACTTGGCTGCTGTGCTCGAAAGTAGCGCGCCAAAATGATAAACGTCTGTTATTGGTACAAGAAGAACTAAAAGGAGAATTTATTTGCCTTTCATATAAAAGATCTCTCAACAGCTGGCTATCATTCCATTATATCAAATGTGTTACTTACCAGCAGCATAACAAACAATTGCTAAACGAAAAGGCAGACTTCTGAGATCTTCGGATCGCGGCTAATATGGATGTCTGGCGAAGGGGTTTGGCTGTAAGATTGGAGCTGGTTCGGCAGGCTCGGAGGTCAGATATGTTGTCTGCCTTGGTCGGTATCTGTTACGAGCTTAATTAGGAATCCCTGAGTATTCGGACATGTAATACAGTACAGTCTGATAGTAATTACGCTAATATGCAGGTCATTATTTTGTATATTGTCTGTGAAAGTGTGAAGAACGGAAATTATTTGTGATTCATGAAGTGGAATATAATAGTGCAATTTTTCATATTCTACTAAAAAAACGAGTGGCATCCCGTTTAAAGAAACCAATTTCAAAATGTAATTGATTACACAATACCATTTCTTGGCCAACAGTTTATTACAGCCACAAGATAACGGAACCAAGACTTAGGCGATGTTTTCTCCGCAGAGGACAACAGCTATATGGGAATGCCGGTTAGTGAACATTATTCAGGACTTATGCATTTCACTCAGGGCCGTGGAAGAAAGAAGGAAATTCGCTTGTACTGCAATCTTAGTACGAATGGGACCAGTGACACGACATCTGTGGTAACAAAAACATGGCTCTGAGCACTATGGGACTTAACATCTATGGTCATCAGTCCCCTAGAACTTAGAACTACTTAAACCTAACTAACCTAAGGACAGCACACAACACCCAGCCATCACGAGGCAGAGCAAATCCCTGACCCCGCCGGGAATCGAACCCGGGAACCCGGGCGTGGGAAGGTAGAACGCTACCGCACGACCACGAGATGCGGGCTCTGTGGTAACACAGAGGAGGTATGAAGGGGGGGAATTTTCAAGGGAAAAAGGTTTATCCCTCTCGCTAAATAATTCTCTATCTCTCTCTCTCTCTTTCACTTGACATACACGGTATTACGTGCTCCCAGACATGTTCATTTCGGATGTAAAATGCTGTAACCTTGCAACCAGTGCTTACTAGATATAATCGACCATCTATACTGAACTGGCGTTGTACCTAGTTACAGAACTAGTAGTGATTTTGATATTTTGGTTTTGATCTGTCCTAAGGTTTGTTACTCGTAGTTCTCTATTCTTGTTGCATACCAGCTATTCTCTTCATTTCAGCAGATCTGTTGTGACCACATTATCAGTGGGCTGAAGAACATACTTTATGTTCTTTGTTCCTCCGATTCCTAATTTTCGTCATACTTGAACTTGTTATTTATTAGGCATTTTAAACCGATGCCTCTTTCCAGAACACTTCCACTGCTTAACCGAGCCGCCCATGTGATCTTCAACAGATTTCTATGTAACAGCGCTTCAAAGGTATTTGACTGCTTGAATTTTGCTTTCCCCACACGTCACGTTAAACAAACATACAGAGCTTTGCTGCATACAGAGTTTTCCATGGAACATTTATTGACCTCAAAGTTAATGAATTATTGTATCAGCACATGATTCTTTCTATAGAAAGCCCTTTGCTTTATATAGTTCTACCTCTTATTAATTTACAGCATCTTACTTATATGATTTCATAGACAAAATTGAAGTCGACTTTTGGTACGTGCACTGCACGACCTTGACTATTAGTTTGGCATGTTTTAATGTCGTAGTACTTGGTCGCAGATCAGATTTAATTTAGATGACAGATTTGCAAATCTCTTAATCAATAAATAAATTGGGTGGATAAATTCCGTGGGATTCATAATGTTATAGAAAGCGTGAAACTAATTCACACTCTATACAAATAGTGGCCTTATATAGCTGCGGACAGATATGAAGACAAAGGTAAATAATAATGCAGTGTAAGCGAAGAAAATAAAGCGAACTACAGCGTATGAAGTTCGTTTTACGGACCATTAATTAAAAAATTCGAAAGCAAACATTCAGAAGGCCGACATTACATTACTATTAATCGCGAGTTAAAACTAAAGTTCATTATCGTAATAATTACTATGAAAAAAAGATCCATCGTACGTTACTCTGCATATTAACTGCAGCAAAACGATATTTCTAGTATAAGATTAGGGTGGACTGGGGTTCGGCTTGGGCGTTGTGCAGCTATTAGCCCCGTTCTACAAACGATTTATTTAGCATAAAATGTCCTTCTTAACAACATTAACAAAGTTATTGAATTTAATATGCGTCCCAATTACAGTTCCTGAAGTCAGGTCTTGAGATAAGAGTATAACAACATAAAATCTCTTCAGTATAACACAAAAAATGGCCATTTTCATAATTAATAACTGTCTACTTTCTACTTATTCTTTAGTGTTTCTAAATCATGACCACACGCCCAGTCGTAATTTATATACATATTATTAACAGCTATAGCTGTTTACAGCAAAAGAGGTAATTCATGCGTTTGTTTGTAATTTCTGCTACCAGTCACCGCCACCTTCCTCCTACCACACAAGCCACTACAGTAATAAACAATGGACAAAGATTTCCAGGTTAATCTAATTTGAAAATGTTAATTTTTAAGTAAAATGGCCATATATATATATATATATATATATATATATATATATATATATTTGTATAAACGCCTGAAGATGAACAAAACATGTTCGAAATGAGTTGTATTATGTTAGATTAAACATAAAACCAAAAGTAAAATAGTGACTGGTAGAAGAAATTACAAATAAATAATTATCCCACACAGTCACGGTTCACAAACATAGCCATAATGGACGAGAATAATTAAAGAGAATTAAAAATTTTATGAAATTGGTTTCTATACACTACGCTTGTTCACATAAATGTGCGAAATTAAATTAAATTCAGTTGCAATAACTATAAAAACTGTACTGATACACACTTTATGTGTTCGATTTTATTCCGATGTACTGAGTTGCGGTGGTCTGTCCTTCACCCAATGTAACATTTCGTTTCGGACAGCCCAGGATCCGTTATATTTCCGAACGTGGTCAAAAACTTCATAGTGGCGCCTCCACCCCTACCATCCCCCTTCCCCCCACCCCCCTACTCACCCAGTCCTCGCGCATTTGAGATAGCACATAAATTTTTTTTTTTAAATTGTTAAAAAATATCTTAATTTTGTAGCGCACAGTTTTCTGAAGAGTTTGATATATAAAACACGTATGTTCGAGGAA
Organism: Schistocerca serialis cubense; assembly: GCF_023864345.2. NCBI lineage: Eukaryota > Metazoa > Arthropoda > Insecta > Orthoptera > Acrididae > Schistocerca > Schistocerca serialis. The sequence continues at coordinate 277,715,616 of NC_064642.1, read as the reverse complement.
ATGTAAGACATGTTATTTGGTCTTAAGTGGGCCAAAGTGCAATGCTATGCCTCTTCAGACAGCATTCGTCTATCGCATGTCACTGTAGTTTGCTCTGTGGAATTCAAACGGGTATATTTTGTAACGGAAGCCATCAAACCTATATTTAGGACAGTGGAATTTAAAATGTTCTACGGTGCCTCTCCAGCTCACAGTCGTCCCGTTTGACATCCAACCCCCCTTAAAAAAACTCGCAATTAATACTGAGTGAGATTGTTTGTAATCAGGAGAATAAGAACTCTCCACAGAGTTTGCGCTCTTTGTTGCTTATTAGCTAATAACTTTCTCTTTGTTGATGTAAAATGAGATATTTGAAACATAGATCCAGTATAGCTACTGCTTTTACACGGCGTTCTATCCTTTCTGCGGAAGAATCTATTACCTCATCAAAGTTCGTCAAACGTTTTGCTACATGAAAACTAAAAATTTCCTTGTCCAACTCTGAAAAAGATGTTAATTCGAACCGTACCCATGACTGGTGTGGTTTTGCCGATTTGATTACGTCTATTTGGTTATTGTCTGTTAGATAAAGAGAAATAGATCTTTCTAATACACGGCAGTTGTAATACGCGCCAAATAAGCGAGATTATTTTGGGACAAATGGTCATTTCTGTGAACCTCATTTCAATAAATAAATAACACAACCGAATATAACTTACGGAATACAAATATCAAATTCCTATTAGGCCTCCCACAAGAAAAATTTTTATGTCAGGAAATAGTTTCACATTTCGGTTATACGCTCCAGTCTCTCAAGCATGAGATCGAAATGTAGTAGCACGAAATTTTTACATATAAATTGAGTCGTCATATCCTTTCACATAATTACAGTGGTGTCCCCGTTTCTTCTCCTTCCTCGTTCTAACAAACAATCTTTTCGTGAGTAATTCTGTAACTATTCCTGCTATTGTCAAAACGTATTGTCCAGTTAACGTCACTAACACTACCAGAATCACTGGTTTCGTTATTTCCTGCTATTATCAAAACTTATTGTCCAGTTAACTTCACTAACTATGCCAGAATCAATGGTTTCTTTATCCCACGTTTCTTCTCCACTTATGCTTTGCTACGCGTTCGTACAATTTGTTTACCGTGATATTCCAAGAACTGAACTTATGCAGCTGCCTATTAGGGACTATACAATTCGATTTTATTAGTATAGCGATCTGGCAAAAAATTTCTGGCACAATTTCATTTTCTTGGATACACTGACAAGATATAATGCAATCTTTCTTATCCATTATTTCTATTAGCCATTTTTTTTTTCATTCTGGTAGTGTGAATATATGGATTTCACTAATAATTATAAAAACGCTGATCATTCGCACACCCAGTCATCCACACAAACAAACGGTGAACGACATTCACACGTATCGGTTTAATACGGCTAAGCTTATATAGCCCCGTCCCCTTTTCTCTGCGGGAAAGTTCAGTATTTGTGGATGCGACGGGGTTAACCTGGCAGACACACCACTTGCGTCATACACGAATTTAAAATTAAACTTATTATTCTTTCAGAAAACGACTTAGAATGTGTTCAAAACCATGCAAAAACCACAAGGATGCGTTTCAAAATCGTATGAATAATCGATAGGCCAGGTGCGCTGGATGCTAGTCGCTTTGTGTCCCCCTAAATCGGAACCTGGTTTTGGCTCCTTACCGTTTGAGTGACAACCGTCACCTATGCTCATAAACTGTTCGCTGTCACTCTATTACGTGCCCCTTTGTCATTGCTTGCTCTTCTCCATTCCTCGTCCCTTTATTCACATCGTCCGTTTAAGAGTTAGGATATGTTCATGTGCCATATCTTTTGCTGATTAAGGTATTCAGGGAGATATTCCTTGTATAGATAGTTGCTTGGGCTTTTCATTGCCATGGATGACGCCTCTGAAACAAATTGGTGTAACTCATTTTTCCGGCTTTTGTAATCTATTGACAATAACTTAAAATATATCCCAAGGCTAACTGTCGGTAGTCATTATATGGGACGATTACGTGAGGATCTAGGAATTTAGTGCCACCTTCATAACATAATTATCAAGTATTTATATCTGTGCCACATATTCATATCACTATTTTATTTGCATCTTTAACACAAACGCAAGATTAAAATTTAATCTGTTTTGTTGTTTTCTGAGGTCATCTGTCGTTTGATACTCCATACGGTGTGATCTCTTCAGCTGTTTAATTATTATTAATACTTAAAGTCCAGAAAAATGTTCATATTTGAAATCAATTCTAACTTACTCTGTACTTCAGTACTGTGGTGTATCAGGGCGTTGCTCCATGAGGGTGTAGGCGAGTGGTCCTCTTCTGATGGTAGGCGGAGATGCAATCTATGTAGGCAGCCAGTCTTTTGCCAAAGCTCTTTTTTAGCAGTCATACATTAAAGTGTATCAGTGCATCTGCAGCAGGTAGACAGTAGTCAGTGGGCAGCGAGGAGGCAGGCGGTAGCCACTCTTCGGTGATGAACACGGGTCTGTAGGCTGCATGCCTGCGGGGAGTGGCGGCCGTTGATAGTCTGTCCGCAATTCAGCCTGGACCATAGATACGGGGGCATGCAATGGTTTTCATAGACTCAGGCAAGGGCGGCTGCTTCGTAAGTGTTCTAGGGATTTCAGTACTGTGGCCCAGTACTCTGTGAAAGAGCTGTTTCTCTGTGTCTCCTGGAAACTTCTAGGCCAATGACCAGGGTGAAGCTGCTTTCAGTGTGACAATCAGTCAAACTTTCGAAGCTCCCTGACAGCTATTACACTCCCAGATCATTGTCACACAAGGCTGGCAGTATGAAAGTATTGGAGTCTGTTGAACTGCTGTATAGGCAGGAGAGTTGGCTGGTGGGCTGACTATGGCAGCAACCTAGTTATGGTTCTGAGAGGTTTTTCCTTTTCTTTCGCAGCTTCACTCACTGAGATTGTACCGCTATTTCGCTGCTGTCGTCCCAGCTACTACGGAGATACATGGATGACAAGAGCGTAATCTGGGCCATCCTATGCCTGAGATGGCGGTACATAATATTCATTATTATAGGAATTATCTAGACAACCGACGTTTTAGTTCCTATGGTGACACATCAGTGGCAGTGTTCTATCCGATATTTATTCACATGTATTGGCAAGTGTACAATCAACATCCGATAATTTTTTACTGCTACCATCCAGTCCAAGGTCTAAGGCATCAAGTAAGAGGTTTTCCTTCAGAAAGGTCTCAAAGATTAGATGATTAGTGGTGTTTAGTGATGTGGTTCTGGTGATGGTGCCAGATAATCGGAAAGAGGGTCCTGTGATGTCACGTCATACACCATTTATCGTACGTAGGTCCAGACATACGTTGTATACCATTCTTTCAGCAATCCCTGCGTCTCCAGTTCTATTCATTTTGCACTGCCGAAATGATCTTGTTCGTAGCAGTTGTAAACGATAAGTTCCGTTTTGTTACTCAGAATTCCACTGACCCACTCTCTTTTAAAGAAATTCTGTTTCATTTGTAATAACATACCTGCGACACTAGATCGAAACTATCTCTGAGTGCTCGCAATACCCAGGGACTGTGTGTAGTTGCTTTGTGGGGTAGACGGTGATGTGCCTCGTTCTGTACTGCAGTAATTACGTCTTGTATTCAAGAAAAGAGTGCGGAAACTCGCTCTAACGCTCAAATATCGATTTGATTTTGCTGAAAACGCATTCCATGGGCATCAGTTGGGATAAAATGATCTTCAGCAACGAGAAGTGTAATTTTGATGTGCAGGATGGATTTCATTACTGCTGGCATGATTTGAGGATAGAGCAGTAGAATGAGCAAAATTCTTGATAGTAGAGGTGTTATGTTTTTAGCAGCCTTTTGGTTAAGCTCAGGCTTAGGTTAACACTGGAAAGAAGTCTAACTCATACACTGAGATGGACCTAGGGAACGTAAGTCTATTGTTTCAATATGATACTGCATCTATGTACGTTTCTGCTACAACCAAAGAGTGGTTTGAAGATAGAGATATCGATGCCTTGCTCGATCCTACACATAGTCCGGCGTGGCAAACTTTTGGGAAATACTTGCAAGGTGTGTTTACCGCAATGTAAGGCAGTTTCAGGCTGTATGTGAGCTGAAAGGAGCCACACGACAAGAGTGGGTGACAATTTCAATGTTAAAACTACTAACGCTACTAAAATCAATACCGAAGAGAATTTCTGAGGCACAAAATCCTAACAATGCAATAACACAACAGAACAGTGTCTTTACAACAATTTCCACCCAAAAAATGCAAACGCCTTATTTTTTTACTCCTGCCATGAAAGAACCCATGTAATTCCGTGATGATGATTTATGTCTTATATGTATCTACTATTTTCATAATAAATTCGAAACATGTATGCTTCAAACATTGTATTCGTACTTTCCTTGAATCCTACCTTTATACTGATTTAACTAACGTATCTAAACACAAAATTTTCGTTTGAGCTTTCCCCATAAGGGCCCTACAATCATAGACGTAATCATAATAAATACAAACGAATGTGACCACTGACTTATTGTAAAATACAAATTAGCTCACAAGGTCACCTTGTGGTCTTAAGGGGTATGGATGTGATGGAACAACAGTACGAACATCTTGCTTCATTCATCTAGTCCTACTTTCCTTTCTCTTACTTTCCACAATCTCTTCCTTTCTCCCTACACAGAGAGAGCTTCCGGTAGTTTAGGCACTGCTTCTGCTTCACCCTCAAATGGATGAATTCTTCCCATGTGGAAAGTTGTGCTTCGGGTCAGTAGTTGTAGTCCGATTAAACTTCATTCACCTCGACTACCACGTGAGGACCTTGGTATTGCGAAATGAACTGTTTAGTTCTTCTTTTCAGCACGTATGGTTATGTAACATTAACACCGCCTGCCGTGGCGACTACTAGGCAATTTCGCCTTTTTGGTGTACGTGCCTTCCTGTCTTTCTGGAACCTTTATACTCATGTTTGTAACAGGATGCCTGATACATTTTAACTTTTTGGCAAATCGTGAATAGAGGATGTATCTCCGCTTGGGCAGACTGGCGTAATTTGAAAGCGTAGAGCGTTTTCTGGCTGAAAACATGCATATATCCCGATACGTCAGAATTTTTGTGGATTTTATAGTTGTACGAGGCCGCGACGGATTGCAGAAGGCCGTCCCAATTACTGTGGAAGTTATATACGACTAACTTTACGTCTTTCAGTTCTGTCGTTCGCTCGCAGGTATAGCCCACTAGCTCATACGTTTGTTATGCGAAGTATTTCGCATAAATGCTACAGTAATCCAAACATGAAGTTAGTGCCCTGGTGCATTATTACAGTTAATGGTGAGCGAACTTCGGTAACCATTGATTAAACATAGCCTGCGCCAACGTTTCTGTCTGTTGTTGTGATACGGCGTCCATGGACAAATAACCTGGTAATGATTAGTTATAGTTAGCACGTGTCGATTGTCTGCTGGTGCTTGTGTGAAAGGGCCATAAATGTACAGTTCAGTCATTTGGAGTGGTCTGTCTGCTGCAGGTAACCTTTGATATGGGATGTGCTAATGACTCATCTCGCTGCTTTGAGCACAAGGAACCCAAATTTTTAAGTTGCGATCAACGTCTTGTTTCTATTTTTGCCACTAGGTAGTATCTGCAATGAGGCCCTCCGTAGTGCGTCTTCCACTACATCCTGCTAATATGAATTATTAGCCTGCCTCACTTCTTTCACTAAACTTGCTAGCATGAGTATGTATGAGCCACCACGTCAGAGCAGAATTGTGTTTGCTTTGCCACCTAGTGGCAGACAGGGTCAAGGGCCTGGGCCCTATGCCATTCTTGTGTGTTCCAGTTTGGACCTTTGGCGTTTACCAAATACAACCATTGTATATACCCCTGACATAGTGAATAACAGGATGGAATCACAGGATACAAGGGCAGAAGGATACTACATGTGAAAATCTATATGTTGCTGCCTCAGTTGAATCACAACTGAAATTTACATCTCCTCCGTTCACCAAAATGAAGCATATCTTTTCCTTTGTTTTCAAGCCATCCTATTTCTGATTCCAGACTATAGAAGGTTTGGGTAGGGTGACTTAGAGAAGTCTGGTGCAGGAACGTCTCACTGTTGCTGGGGTTGCTGAGGCAGTCAGGTCGTTGACTGCAGGTGCTGGTGGTAGCTTGGCCCTGCTTATGACTCTGGAGTGTTGTATTTGTTCATATCTGTCCATACCAGAGGCACCACATCAACACAACACGCAACCACACTCTGCTACCCAAATGAGGCCCAGGAGTTCTTGACTAGGGGTTGTGTAAGCATGAACCCTTAACCAAGCACTACCATAACAGTAATAAAATAATTGAAAATCAAAGGCATATCAAAGAAAATAGAACAGAGTGCTTAAAGTAAGATACATGTATTCATATAGATCGTAAAAAAATTCACTTTACTCTGCTGAGTTAACATTACAAAGAGAGCATTGAAATACACTTTTTGTTGTTGTTGTGGTCTTCAGTCCTGAGACTGGTTTGATGCAGCTCTCCATGCTACCCAATCCTGTGCAAACTTCTTCATCTCCCAGTACTTACTGCAACCCACATCCTTCTGAATCTGCTTAGTTTATTCATCTCTTGGTCTCCATTTACGATTTTTACCCTCCATGCTGCCCTCCAATGCTAAATTTGCGATCCCTTGATGCCTCAGAACATGTCCTGCTAACCGGTCCCTTCATTTTGTCAAGTTGTGCAACATACTCCTCTTCTCCCCAATTCTATTCAATACTTCATCATTAGTAATGTGGTCTACGCATCTAATCGTCAGCATTCATCTGTAGCACTACATTTCGAAAGCTTCTATTCTCTTCTTATCCACACTATTTATTGTCCATGTTTCACTTTCATACATGACTACACTCCATACAAATACTTTCAGAAACGACTTCCTGACACTTACATCTATACTCGATGTTACCAAATTTCTCTTCTTCAGAAACGCTTTCCTTGCCATTGCCAGTCTACATTTTATATCTTCTCTACTTCGACCATCATCAGTTATTTTGCTCCCCAAATAGCAAAATTCCATCACCACTTAAGTGTCTCATTTCCTAATCTAATTCCCTCAGCATCACCTGACTTAATTCGACCACATTCCATTATCCTCGTTTTGCTTTTGTTGATGTTCATCTTATATCCTCCTTTCAAGACACTGTCCATTCCGTTCAACTGCCCTTCCAAGTCCTTTGCTGTCTCTGATAGAATTACAAAGTCATCGGCGAACCTCAAAGATTTTGTTTCTTCTCCATGGATTTTAATACCTTCTCCGAATTTTTCTTTTGTTTCCTTCACTGCTTGCTCAATATACAGATTTAATAACATCGGGGAGAGGCTACAACCCTGTCTCACTCCCTTCCCAACCACTGCTTCCCTTTCATTCCCCTCGACTCTTTTAACTGCCAACTGGTTTCTGTACAAATTGTAAATAGCCATTCGCTCCCTGTATTTTACCCCTGCCAGCTTTAGAATTTGAAAGATAGTATTCCAGTCAACATTTCCAAAAGCTTTCTCTAAGGCTACAAATGCTAGAAACGTAGTTTGGCCTTTCCTTAATCTTTCTTCTAAGATAAGTCGTAAGGTCAGTACTGCCTCACGTGTTCCAGCATCTCTACGGAATCCAAACTGATCTTCCCCGAGGTCGGCTTCTACCAGTTTTTCCATTCGTCTGTAAAGAATTCGCGTTAGTATTTTGCAGCTGTGGCTTATTAAACTGACAGTTCGGTAATTTTCACATCTGTCAACACCTGCTTTCTTTGGGATTGGAATTATTATATTCTTCTTTTAAGTCTGAGGGTATTTCGCCTGTCTCATACATCTTGCTCACCAGATGGTAGAGTTTTGTCAAGACTGGCTCTCCCAAGGCCGTCAGTAGTTCTAATGGAATGTTGTCTACTCCCGGGGCCTTGTTTCGACTTAGGTCTTTCAGTGCTCTGTCAAACTCTTCACGCAGTATCATATCTCCCATTTCATCTTCGTCTACACCCTCTTCCGTTTCCATAATATTGTCCTCAAGTACATCGCCCTTGAATAGACCCTCTATATACTCCTTCCACCTTGATGCTTTCCCTTCTTTGCTTAGAACTGGGTTTCCATCTGAGCTCTTGATATTCATACAAGTGGTTCTCTTTTCTCCAAAGGTCTCTTTAATATTACTGTAGGCAGTATCTATCTTACCCCTAGTGAGATAAGCCTCTACTTCCTTACGTTTGTCCTCTTAGCCATCCCTGCTTAGCCATTTTGCACTTCCTGTCGATCTCATTTTTGAGACGTCTGTATTCCTATTTGCCTGCATCATTTACTGCATTTTTATATTTTCTCCTTTCATCAATTAAGTTCAATATTTCTTCTGTTACCCAACGAGTTCTATTAGCCCTCGTCTTTTTACCTACTTGATCCTCTGCTGCCTTCACTACTTCATCCCTCAGAGCTACCCATTCTTCTTCTACTGTTTTCCCTTCCCCCCTTCCTGGCAATTGTTCCATTATGCTCTCCCTGAAACTCTGTACAACCTCTGGTTCTTTCCGTTTCTCCAGGTACCATCTTCGTAAATTCCCACCTTTTTGAAGTTTCTTCAGTTTTAATCTACAGTTCATAACCAATAGATTGTGGAAATGTCTTACAATTTAAAACCTGGTTCCTAAATCTCTGTCTTACCATTGTATAATCTATCTGATACCTTCTGGTATCTCCAGTATTCTTCCATGTATACAACCTTCTTTCATGAAATACACTACTGGCCATTAAAATTTGCTACACCACGAAGATGTCGTGCTACAGACGCGAACTTTAACCGACGGGATGGAGATGCTGTGATATGCAAATGCTTAGCTTTTCAGAGCATTCACACAAGTGTGGCGCCAGTGGTGACACCTACAACGTGCTGACATGAGTAAAGTTTGCAACCGATTTCTCATACACAAACAGTAGTTGACCGGCGTTGCCTGGTCAAACGTTGTTGTGAAGCTTCGTGTAAGGAGGAGAAATGCGTGCCATCACGTTTCCGACTTCGATAATGGTCGGATTGTAGCCTATCGCGATTGCGGTTTATCGTATCGTGACATTGCTGCTCGCGTTGATCGAGATCCGAAGAGCTGTTAGCAGAATATGAAATCGATGGGTTCAGGAGGCTAATACGGAACACCGTGCTGGATCCGAACCGCCTCGTATCACTATCAGTCGAGATGACAGGTATCTTATCCGCATGGCTGTAACGTATCGTGCAGCCACTTCTCGATCCCAGAGTCAACAGATGGGGACGTTTGCAAGACACCAATCATCTGCACGAACAGTTCGACGACGTTTGCAGCAGCATGGACTATCAGCTCGGAGACCATGGCTGCGGATACCCTTGACGCTGCATCACAGTCAGGAGCGCCTACGATGGTGTACTCAATGACGAACCTGGGTGAACGAATGGCAAAACATCATTTCTTCGGATGAATTCAGGTTCTGTTTACAGCTTCATGATGGTCGCATTCGTGTTTGGCGACATCGCGGTGAACGCACATTTGAAGCGTGTATTGGTCATCGACATAATGGCGTATCACCCGGCGTGATGGTATGGGGTGCCATTGGTTACACGTCTCGGTCACCTCTTGTTCGCATTGACAGCACTTTGAACAGTGGACGTTCCATTTCAGATGTATTACGATCCGTAGCTCTACCCTTCATTCGATGCCTGCGAAACCCTACATTTCAGCAGGATAATGCACGACCGCATGTTGCAAGTCCTGAACGGGCCTTTCTGGGTACAGAAAATGTTCGACTGCTGCCCTGGCCAGCACGTTCACCAGATCTCTCACCAACTAAAAACATCTGGTCAATGGTGGCCGAGCAACTGGCTCGTCACAATACGCCAGTCACTACTCTTGGTGAACTGTGGTATAGTGTTGAAGCTGCATGGGCAGCTGTACCTGTGCACGCCATCCAAGCTCTGTTTGACCCAATGCCCAGTCGTATCAAGGCCGTTATTACGGCCAGAGGTGGTAGTTCTGGGTAGTGATTTCTCAGGATCTATGCACCCAAATTGCGTGTAAATGTAATCATATGTAAGTTCTGTTATTATATGTTTGTCCAATGAATACCCGTTTATCATCTGCATTTATTGTTGGTGTAGCAATTTTAATTGCTAGTAGTGTAATTCTGCAACAACGCCAGCTCACGATGTGGTATAATAAAACCAAGCTACGTATAGCATCATAGTTATACATCGAAAAGACAACATGAAAGAAAAATGCAGTCTACACTGTCACAACAAGCATAAAATATACTATGAAGTATCATGGACAGGCAACAGACTTACTAGAGCATATCATTACGATATGAGGCGTGTCCAGTAAGTAAATCGACACTTTATTCATAGCCAATTTCAGTTGAAGAAATGCGGAAATTGTTGTGGGGTATCGTAGAATACGCCTGTTTCAGCCCCTACACTTCAATGAGGTTCTGACAGGTGGTGACGCTATACGTAGCCTTCAGAATGGCGTTAGCAGTAGAGGTGCGCTCCACGCAGAGAGCTGTCATTGAATTTCTTTTGGAGGAAAACCAGATCATTGCAGATGTTCATGGGCGCTTGCAGAATGTCTTTGGACACTTAGCAGTGAACAAAAGCACAGCGTCGGTGGACAATGAGCCTATCATCACTGCATCAAAATTGTGCAGACATGTCCAATCTACACAGCTCCACGGACCTGAAACTCCTGTAATGATGGAATTTGCGGACGCTCTCATTCGAGGATTCATGGTAACTGGACGTCTCTGTGGCTAGCTCTCACAGACTCGTCCACCAGTTAGTGTACTCAAATGTGTGCGCCTGCTGTGCTCCTTACCACCTACGGAGGACCATAAGAAACAACGAAGGACCATCTGTTCGAATTGGTATCACGTTACGAGGCTTATCGCAACGACTTTTTGTCGAACATCGTCAAAGGCGTTGAAATATGAGTTCATCACTTCGAAACGGAGAAAAATGACAATCCATGAGGGGGCGCCACAGCACTTCTCCTGTGAAGAAAAATTTCAAGGCTCACAATCAGACAAATTATACCGATTGTCATCGGGAACTCTGAAAGGGTCTCTTTAATGTCCTCCCTCATGGTGCAACGATCACCTCAGAAATGTATTGTTCTACTCCTACTCTTAGGAAATTAAAGAAACTTCTTCAGCGTTTTTGTCGCCTCAAAAATACAAACAAACTTCTCCTTCTCCACGACAATACAAGGCCTCACCCAATTCTGTGCTGAGAGAAGCTTAATAAATTTCAATGAACTGTTCTTCCTCACCCAACCTGCAACTAGGATCTCACACGTGCCAACCTCCATCTGTTAGGCTGAATGAAAGATACGCTCCGCAGGTAACAGTGTGTGGATGATAGGGAAATTATTGGTGCAGCAAGATTTTGGCTCTGACGTCGGAAAGTATGGTGGTACCATGAGCGCAAATAGGCCCTCCTAGTAAGCTGGCGCAAGGCCGTCGTACTGGACGGAGATGTGATGAAAATTAGTGTTCCGTAGCCGAAACGGTTGGAAATAATATAGTTTACTGGAATTCTGAGTAAAACAAACCCACTTTCAGAAAAAACGTGTTGCGTTACTTTTTGATCGTCTCTCGTACAATTAAATCACACCACTGCATAGGCGTCCTTTACCGAGTCAAGTAAAAATATAACACAATCAATGAACACCACAACCTCAAAGTGCCTTTTTAATTACGTTTACATAAGTCTCTGTTCTACCAATGCAGGCGCAACACAAGTCCCACTGTGTTTTGACAGTTCAACTCCTGTTGACACCGTGATGCGAGCAAAATTTCAATTCTGTTTTCCACTCAATGCCACAAGTCACTTTTTTGCCCCGCTTGTCAATAAAACCGGAATCTCTCTTCTACAGTTCCCTCCTGATGTTGATATGGTGTAGTTAATGACGTACAGAAGTAAACAGCGTCTGTTCCTGCAGCTCGATGAAATCATCTGCTACAGCCAGCCACAAGCCATGTTGACCCTTCGGAGTTCTATTCCTCTGCTCCTTTCACTCTGTTTCTCCTTTTTTTTTTTTTTTTTTGGTCATCAGTCTACTGACTGGTTTGATGCGGCCCGCTACGAATTCCTTTCCTGTGCTAACCTCTTCATCTCAGAGTAGCACTTGCAACCTACGTCCTCAGTTATTTGCTGGACGTTTTCCAATCTCTGCCTTCCTCTACAGTTTTTGCCCCATACAGGTCCCTCTAGTGCCATGGAAGTCATTCCCTCATGTCCTAGCAGATGTCCTATCATCCTGTCCCTTCTCCTTATCAGTGTTTCCCACATATTCCTTTCCTCTCCGATTCTGCGTAGAACCTCTTCATTCCTTACCTTATCAGTCCACCTAATTTTCAACATTCGTCTATAGCACCACATCTCAAATGCTTCGATTCTCTTCTGTTCCGGTTTTTCCACAGTCCATGTTTCACTACCATACAATGCTGTACTCCAGACGTACATCCTCAGTAATCTCTTCCTCAAATTAAGGCCGGTATTTGATATTAGTAGACATCTCTTGGCCAGAAATGCCTTTTTTGCCATAGCGAGTCTGCTTTTGATGTCCTCCTTGCTCCGTCCGTCATTGGTTATTTTACTGCCTAGGTAGCAGAATTCGTTAACTTCATTGACTTCGTGACCGTCAATCCTGATGTTAAGTTTCTCGCTGTTCTCATTTCTACTACTTCTCATTACCTTCGTATTTCTCCGATTTACTCTCAAACCGTACTGTGTACTCATTAGACTGTTCATTCCGTTCAGCAGATCATTTAATTCTTCTTCACTTTCACTCAGGATAGCAATATCCTCAGCGAATCATATCATTGACATCCTTTCACCTTGTATTTTTATTCCACTCCTGAACCTTTCTTTTATTTCATCATTGCTTCCTCGATGTACAGATTGAAGAGTAGGGGCGAAAGGCTGCAGCCGTTTCTTACACCCTTCTTAATACGAGCACTTCGTTCTTGATCGGCCACTCTTATTATTCCCTCTTTGTTGTTGTACATATTGTATATGACCCGTCTCTCCCTATAGCTTAACCCTACTTTTTTCAGAATCTCGAACAGCTTGCACCATTTTCTATTCTCGAACGCTTTTTCCAGGTCGACAAATCCTATGAAAGTGTCTTGATTTTTCTTTAGCCTTGCTTCCATTATTAGCCGTAACGTCAGAATTGCCACTCTCGTCCCTTTACTTTTCCTAAAGCCAAACTGATAGTCACCTAGCGCGTTCTCAGTATTCTTTTCCATTCTTCTGTATATTATTCTTGTAAGCAGCTTCGATGCATCAGCTGTTAAGCTGATTGTGCGATACTTCTCGCAGTTGTCAGCTCTTGCCGTCTTCGGGTTGTGTGGATGATGCTTTTCCGAAAGTCAGATGGTATGTCGCCAGACTCATATATTCTACACACCAACGTGAATAGTCGTTTTGTTGCCACTTCCCCCAATGACTTTAGAAATTCTGATGGAATGTTATCTATCCCTTCTGCCTTATTTGACCGTCCTCCAAAGCTCTTTTCAATTCCGACTCTAATACTGGATCCCCTATCTCTTCTAAATCGACTCCTGTTTCTTCTTCTATCACATCAGACAAATCTTCACCCTCATACAGGCTTTCAATGTATTGTTTCCACCTATCTGCTCTCTCCTCTGCATTTAACAGTGGAATTCCCGTTGCACTCTTAATGATACCACCGTTGCTTTTAATGTCACCAAAGGTTGTTTTGACTTTCCTGTATGCTGAGTCTGTCCTTCCGGCAATCATATCTTTTTCGATGTCTTCACATTTTTCCTGCAGCCATTTCGTCTTAGCTTCCCTGCACTTCCCGTTTATTTCATTCCTCAGCGTCTTGTATTTCTGTAGTCCTGATTTTCCCGGAAAATGTTTGTACTATCTCCTTTCATCAATCAACTGAAGTATTTTTTCTGTTACCCATGGTTTCTTGGCTCAAATGGCTCTGAGCACTATGGGACTCAACTGCTGTGGTTATCAGTCCCCTAGAACTTAGAACTACTTAAACCTAACTAACCTAAGGACATCACACACACCCATGCCCGAGGCAGGATTCGAACCTGCGACCGTAGCAGTCGCACGGTTCCGGACTGCGCGCCTAGAACCGCGAGACCACCGCGGCCGGCATGGTTTCTTCGCAGCTACCTTCTTTGTACCTATGTTTTCCTTCACAACATCTGTGATGGCCCTTTTTAAAGATGTCCACTCCTCTTCAACTGTACTGCCTACTGCGCTATTCCTTATTGCTGTATCTATAGCGTTAGAGAACATCAAACGTATCTCGTCATTCCTTAGTACTTCCGTATCCCACTTCTTTGCGTATTGATTCTTCCTGTCTAATGTCTTGAACTTCAGCCTACTCTTCATCACTACTATATTGTGATCTGAGTCTATATCTGCTCCTGGGTACGCCTTACAATCCAGTATCTGATTTCGTAATCTCTGTCTTACCATGATGTAATCTAATTGAAATCTTCCCCTATCTCCCAGGCTTTTCCAAGTATACGGCATCCTCTTGTGATTCTAGAACAGGGTATTCGCTATTACTAGCTGAAACTTGTTACAGAACTCAATTAGCCTTTCATTCCTTGTGCCAAACCCATATCCTCCAGTAACCTTTTCTTCTACTCCTTCCCCTACAACTGCATTCCAGTCGCCCACGACTATTAAATTTTCGTCCCCCTTTACATACTGCCTTACCCTTTCAATATCCTCATACACTTTCTCTATCTGTTCATCGTCAGCTTGCGACGTCGGCATGTACACCTGAACTATCGTTGTCGGTGTTGGTTTGCTGTCGATTCTGATTAGAACAACCCGGTCATTGAACTGTTCACAGTAACACACCCTCTGCCCTACCTTCCTATTCATAACGAATCCTACACCTGTTATACCATTTTATGCTGCTGTTGATATTACGCGATACTCATCTGACCAGAAATCCTTGTCTTCCTTCCACTTCACTTCACTGACCCCTACTATATCTAGATTGAGCCTTTGCATTTCCCTTCTCAGATTTTCTAGTTTCCCAACGACGTTCAAGCTTCTGACATTCCACGCCCCGACTCGTAGAACGTTATCCTTTCGTTGATTATTCAATCTTTTTCTCATGGTAACCTCCCCGATGGCAGTCCCCTCCTGGAGATCCGAATGGGGGACTATTCCGAAATCTTTTGCCAATGTAGAGATCATCATGATACTTCTTCAGTTACAGGCCACGTGTCCTGTGGATACACGTTACGTGTCTTTAATGCAGTGGTTTCCATTGTCTTCTGCATCCTCATGTCGTTGATCATTGCTGATTCTTCCGCCTTTAGGGGCAATTTCCCACCCCTAGGACAAGAGAGTGCCCTGAACCTCTATCCGCTCCTCCGCCCTCCGCCCTCTTTGACAAGGCCGTTGGCAGAATAGATAGTGGCAGGGATCGAACCCGGGATCGAAGACGTCTTGGTTATGAATCAATAACGCTACCCCTAGACCACGGATACCTCCCCTACTCCCATGTAGTGTTCGGCTTGTCCAAGATTTGTATGCCTTCGCCAGCGAATCCACACTGTTAGCTTGCCGGCCTCAGTGGCGCTTCAGTCCAGAACCGCTGCTGCTAGGTTCGCAGGTTCGAATCCTGCCTCTGTCGTGGATGTGTCTGATATCCATAGGTGATTTAGGTTTAAGTAGTTCGAGGCGCAGGGGACTGATGACCCCCCATAGTGTTCAGAGCCATTTGAACCATCTGAGGTACCAGCTCACCTTACTTCACCTCCTGCCCGGTGGCAACAACTACACGCCCTCCGGTTACTCTAAATCACACGCACACACCAGCACCTCAGCGGAACATTCACGCAAATGAAAAAAAGCCGATACACCATGCCAGGAATCAAGCGCAGCATCAGACAAATCCACTGCACATCACAGCTGCCATGCGTTGGCTCCCCGAAGCTGCAGGAAGTGCCTTTCCTAGAAAATGGTTCAAAAGGCTCTGAACACTATGGGCCTAAACATCTATGGTCATCAGTCCCCTAGAACTTAGAACTAATTAAACCTAACTACCCTAAGGACATCACACACATCCATGCCCGAGGCAGGATTCGAACCTGCGACCGTAGCGGCCGCGCGGTTCCAGACTGAAGCGCCTAGAACCGCTCGGCCACAGCGGTCGACAGTGCCTTTTCTATTCCGATCTTCAAACTCTGGAGCCCGAGCCCACTGTTCCACGACTGCAGACAATCCCTGGGCAGCCACGCAGGAACATGGCAATAGTGACTTACGCGCTAACGTGGCCCTGTCGCCAAATCAAGTCTTGCTCACTGCTGCCCATGGCGGACCGGTGCTGGCACCAGGTTGATATGATCGCTTCCGTCCTGTTCTCCCACCGACTTTTTCTCTGCCAGAGCGTCGCCTCGTATTTCTTCTGACTCGTTGGAGCACATGAAGTGCGTTAGAGCCAATTGGCCGGAATAGGGAGGGGGGGGGGGGAGGGAGGGGAGAGGATCAAGTGTGCCATGATATGGCTGTTTGTTGACTCATGGTTAAATCAGTGTTCGTTGCATGATCGTCAGCGAACCATCTCATCCTACTTTTGTGTCTGTGTGCTGCATCGAGATATGTCCTCCTTTCGCTCACTGCAGCTTCATTCTAAAAATCTTATATCAGTTCTGCAGTGAAGAAATCATGTTTCACAAGTGCCCTGTGCTTGTTTGCCAGTGATAATTGCTTCACCCTTATTCACTTAACGAGGATGTCTCACTGACCAACAAATAAAATTTTTATTTCTCTCTGAATTGTTTTGCACCTTACTCGTATCTAAAAGTGTACCTTATGTTCCCCTACTGTGACCGTGTGTTTCCCTGTATTACTCCGAAATCTGCCTCCTTTATTAACAACAGTGCTAAAGATGTTGTCGAACTCCCCTGTTTCTCTCAAAACAGTGCCGGCCATCTCATTATAATATTCATATTTCTTATTCAGTTTTCGGTATTGAATTGTTTTGCACCTTACTCGTATCTAAAAGTGTACCTTATGTTCCCCTACTGTGACCGTGTGTTTCCTTGTATTACTCCGAAATCTGCCTCCTTTATTAACAACAGTGCTAAAGATGTTGTCGAACTCCCCTGTTTCTCTCAAAACAGTGCCGGCCATCTCATTATAATATTCATATTTCTTATCCAGTTTTCGGTAAAGTAGTCACAAGATTAGTCTCGGTAATACATACAGTGTTGGTAATAGGCGCGCTGAGAATTATGCTGCTTCAAGATACGTACACAGTTTCCAACTGTAATACTTGCCTTACAGCGTCAAACCTGCAGTGCTATGCTATAACTTTTAATGAGTAGATTATGAGAGCATTTAAAAATTTAAAATTCACTCAGTAACTTTATGAAATATGAGAATCTAATTTTGGTTGCTCCGGAAGCCCTTGGGCAACCTGCAACAGCGACTGGACGAACGTTTAACTCGTTAAGCAACATAGATTGCGTGCTTTCGATTACGATATTGTCTTTGCCTACATGGAGTTCTCACACTTAAGCAACATTTTGGGATACCCACGATAGCAAGTGATGGTAGTGAGAGAATACCCGAAAAGATACTCATTTACATTATTCAGTGTCCCTCTTATGTCAACGTAATTGTACATAGAGAAAAAAACAGGAAAGTTGATGTAAGCAAAAAATATTAGCATGTGATGTAGCAATTTCTTAAATTACTCAGCTCGGTAAAATTAGATGTAAGAGACTGAAAAATGGTCTAGGTCACCAGCGAGATCAGAACCAAGAGTTGATGTTTCATCCCCTTCGCAGGGTAGCTGGGTTACCATTACACTTGTCTGACGATACACAGATCAAAATCTCGGTGAACTTAAACAACAGCCACTTCTTTTATATAAATATTGCTCTGGCAAAAGGGAAAAAATCACATCGCCCTTGCCTATGCAATTGTACGAGAAATAAACAGATAAGTGTGATCGGTATCTTAGCTTTGCATTTACATTGTTCCACGTATACAACTATACCATTTTTTTCTCCTTCAAGTTCCAAAAGAATGACATTATTTTCTAACAACAACAAAATAATGGTGCTCTGCCATAAATAAAAGGTTTTCTTTAGTCTAGGAGGCACAAAATGTACAACTGTAAATAAACGTAACTTCTTTTAAATAATATTTAACATTTTAAAATAAAGGATTCTACTGCCACTATAACAATATCATTTTTGCTCTAAAATAAAATGAATTCCTTGGCTCGACTGAAAATCTGTTTGTTTGTAAGTAGAAGTGCCCCACTCCTTAAATAAATCTTTTCGGTGTGCTAGTTAATACAGTCTTCATCCATGAGGTATCTGGAATTTATAAATAGGAAATAATAGAAATTTTCTTCTGTGGTAGAGCTAAGATTATATAAATAAAAAGGGTCTACATCGTCAGCAAATTAACGTTTATATTCCCTATCGTAGCTTCTTGAGTTTATTATGCGAGGTCACTGGTCTTCTGCGTATGCACTTAAGATGAACTGTTTCATGCCGTTCCTTGTATTTGTAGGTGAGAATGGGTGACTGCTAAGAGGTCTTGTTAGATTTTTTTTTGACACCATTTTCTGTACTTTTGGCCAGCCGTAGACCTCGATAATATGTTTTGCTCTAAATACGGTATTATATGTACTGCCACAAACGCAATGCCACAATAACCAAATATGCTTGTTGCTTTTGGATTTGGGAAACAGTTTTCAAACTGATCGCAATATGTGATTTATATTAATCATATGTCCCTCTGTTGTGTTTATTGCCGCCAGATGTTCTTCAGGTACAGTTCCATTTTTCTGTTTGCTTTCTGCGTGCTCCAAATTCTCCACCATTTGGCAGTTTGTGCAGCCGGTATGGGTTTCACTTTAATTTTGTGTAGTTTTTCTCAGGTCGATATGTTGTCGTTTACATCGCACCAGCTGGAGCGAATTTTGTTGAGAGTATCTGGTTATTGGTGTTTTATCAGACACTTGGCCACTTATTTGTGAGATCCTTTTGGTAACAGGTACTGCAACCTCCACCCTTGATTGTGGTATATATATCTTTGTATTGTTGATGTTACGCATGATCGTTGGCTTGGCTTGGCTCAAAATCGATGTTTGTATTTACTTGGACCACCTTTACTGAGACCTTTTTGTCTTCTGGTTCGCAGTAGGTGAATAATTCGCTCGAACTTCTGGAAAACTACAAATCGGATTAAAAATTGTTGTAATGAAAGTTGTTCGCCTTAAGGGGGATATACAGTGACACCAAACTCTTTTTTTTTTTATTGCGTGATCTGATTCTCCAGGAAAAGTTCGTAATTCTTGTACCGGAAAATTTTTTCGATGTGTGGTCTGTGGCGAAGTAAACAACAAACCTCAAAATTCATTAAAAACCGTTGAGAAATGATCATATCTGAAAAAATACGCCTCATATTAGAATCACATGTTGTTATAAGGTCAGTTATTCTCATATCTAGAATCAGAAACACTTTTTTGTAGCAAATAAATTTGTTCTCCAGAACATCATACATTATTTTGTTCATTATATTTCTGTAGTTTCTTTCACATGCGAATATTGCCTTGGCTCAACCAATGGAGATTCTCCACTGACCATTATGGCATATTACACCGATTCAGTTGATTACTATTTGTAAAAGCTGATTCATCAGAGGAAAGTATCTACGAGACAAATCAATCATAGGCTGCTAGTTGTTATTGTGTTTAATTGCAAAATTCCAGCTGTTTTGAAAGACATTCCTGTGCAGTTCTTTATGCAATGATAATTCATGTGCATAAAATTTATGTTCACAAAATATGCGCAGTAAACTACTTTGCGAAATTCCTGAACCTCATTCGATTTGAAGAGAGCTCCCGTATTTTTTGCTACAAAACTGGTTGCTCATTAAACATCTCAGACGAACTGCCTTTCTAACCTTCTGAGGTTCTAAGTTGATAAGTATTTATTAAGATATTATTTTTCAAATTTTTAAAAAATTTTGATTTTTGTCGATTACAGCACCATCTGTCACGCAATAGAAAATTATAAACACGAAAGTTACGTATTTTTCCATGAGACCCCAAACCCAGTGAAAATGTGAGATCCTGTTCAACATTTCAAAATTGATCTCTTCCAGTCCTCTGGATGTATGGCAGTGGGGTGGGGTTTATTATAATTGGGTAATCCCCTCCGAGACGTAGAGGTTTTATTCAACGTGTTTTTAATCCATTCTGCCATTTTCCAGATATTTCGAAAAACATTTACTTATGCGTCAACCCGCATATAACCTGACACTTTCTGCCAATCTACGCACAGTCCCGTTGGTGATACTATGTAGGCTACCTTACTGTGTACATTGGTATTCAGAAGTGCAATCTGCCGCAGTAAGTCTAATTGTCTGTCATTGTGTAGCATAATTGGTGTTGGGAGACGCTGAGATTGATCTGCTAGTTTCCAATACATTGTCAATCGGATTAGTCATTATAAGTATGGTTAATTGTTTCCTTCTCTGTGTTGTTTGTAATTGTAGGTACTACATGTAATCCTAGTTCATATGTAATCCTGTTAGAGAAAGCTGAGTTTCTTAACAATAAACGTAGCAGTGACTTTTTTAAATTTATTGTTATTCAGTACGTTCTCATACATTGATCTCAGAATGGAAATATGACTCTACATCTTGTTCTGGCAATGCACAGTACACGTTTGTTTAAGTCGTACCCTGGTGGTAAGATACGTAGGCATTTCCACATAAAACAAATTTGACATTCAGAGTATACTGAAACGAGCCGAAAATGTAACACAGCATACACACAGGTAGTAACTTGCGATGGTGTATCCTAGTATAATTCGCCTGTTGTGCGCAGATCACCGTCGCTGCTGATGATAACACTGGTGTCATCAGCTATGTGGGACACACGGGTTTGGTGTCGGTTGTTTGTAGGCCAATTGGACTTCGGAGTAACTTTTGGAGCAGTGGTTTCTACTGTGACTGCGCAAAGAGTTAGAGGAAGTGGGATACTCAGTATATAGTTCTTTGGATCATTAATAGTCGAGTTGTTAGATCATTTACTTTGCGTACGACCTTATACTGAAATCCCGTTCTGAGCATTACATTGAGCACAAAATAGTAATCAGCTCTGTCGTAGGCTCTGTCAAAAGATAAATGCTGTCTCTGCACTGGCCGCAAGTGTTAGGTGTGTTATATCCCGATATTCAGCTAAAATATCCAACCTGGAGCTTCGTTTTATCGCACTTGTTTTACATTGACCGAATATCTTGAGGAGACGTTCTTTTATCCTTTTATTCATGAACCGTGACATATTATGAGATCATTATTGAGTAGCGTTGTAGATGGGTAATTATAGACGCAAACAGTCTTGTAAAGGATGAAGGTAGAAAGTCACGAGACGTTATCTCGTTGTACATTCTTGATAATTGTGGGCCGATCAAATACCAGAAGTGCGAGTAAAATTGGGCTGTTACTGCATGCAAATCTGCTTCCTTCTTTTCATATGATTCCTTTGCAATTTTTTGTAATTTTTATGAGGCTCTCTCTTCTAATAAAGTTACATCGTCTTCCCGAGCGATGGTGGTTGTAATATATATGAAATATAGCAAGACGTAGTGATTAATCAAAATTTGTGTGTATACATATTGGATCGGTCTCTTAACTTGCTCATTATTTTTTGTGTGGCTCTTCTTACGTCCGTTATTATATGATTATGCAAACATTTTCTTTCTTTGTATCACACTGCTTGCATGACCAAGTTCTGCAGCCCTCTATAGATTCCCTGATGGGGTTGGTAATTTTTTGATTTAATATGCTTAATTCTTGTTGTGTTATCTACTAAACTATCCATATTGTTATATAACTTCAGTAGATGCATGAAGTAATATCTAATAGTTCTCTTCCGCCAACAAGCTCTTTCTTTCCCATGCTGAGTGAACATTTTTTGATTTATAGTTTGGTGTTAAAGGTCAACTGTTTTGTATATTTTGGTTGAAAGGGTAGGCGCTTGCTGCAGATGTATTTACAGTTCGGATGGGAGGTCGCTGTTCATCTGCCCTGCTTCATGCACGAAGAATGTATTATGCTGTATATGTCGATGTAGTAAGCTGTGTGATCGGAGAAACTCAGTGCAAATGTTTCCCCGTCCATAGGTCTTTTATATACGTTGCGTCTAATCTGCTTTTAGCAGAGTTGGCAATGTAAGTGAAATAGATGGTAGTCTACTAGGATGAATGGGTATCAAGGTGACCACTAAATTGAGACTGTCTTATAAAATTAGAGTCCTTCACAAAAATTGAAACTGGGACTTGGGTTCAAATGGCTCTGAGCACTATGGGACTTAACATCTGAAGTCATCGGTCCCCTAGGACTTAGAACTACCTAAACCTAACTAACCGAAGGACATCACACAGATCCATGCCCCAGGCAGGATTCGAACCTGCGACCGTAGCAGCAGCGCTGTTCCGCGCTGAAGCACCTAGAACCGCTCGGCCATAACGGCCGGCTAGCACTTTAATCAAATTTCTTTAATACAAAACTGAAATCGCCGACGATGATAGTAAGGCTGTAAGGTCGTATTATTAAGTTTATAACTTCTGATCTGAAGAGTTTGCTTCCATGCCTGCGTTTGTCACTGCCCGTGTGGACATATACGTTTATGACTAATAGATCCTAAAATTTTATAGCGATTCCTCCTCCGGATTCGAGTACCACTTGTATATTAATTCATTGTTTGCATAAAATAGCTGTTGAATTTTCGCCATCTATTTAAGTACGTGCTTCCTATCCAGTATTTTCAGTAATTCAAATGTGACTGCTTCATGTACCAGCAGCATGTAGGTATTGCTTGAAAACTTGTGCATTCGTTTTCAATTGCATTCTGATTGTAATTACTGATGTTACTTTATAATCTTACGTCATATTATCTGCACACTAGTACACCCCTACGTTTACCTGACCAGTAACAGGCCCTAATAATCTCGTTGTTCCCATTGGTTCTGGCTCTCCTATTTCATTTTCCACTACAATTCTGCGCCTCTCTGAAATGTCTCTGACTTTCTGCATCGCTGTTGAAGATAAATATCTTGTTCCCCTTTTCCCATAAGTTTGTTGGTACCATTTAGTGTTTCTTCCAAGTCGTGTATCTGGTCTTCTGACTGCACGTTTGGTTTCGCCGATTTTCATTGCAAGTTTCTCCGATTCTTTGTCAACCTGCTTGCTTGGTTCTAGAGAGTTGTTGGTTTTCTCTTAATGTCGATTCGTGAAGAAGTAGTTAACTATGGCTGTTGTACGTTATGCAATCTCCGTTCTGCCGTTCCTTACGTTTTATTATGGTCTACCTTTATCTGAACGCGTCCTTGTGATCTGTCGTGTTGGGTCGGTTGTTGATTTTCGTCATATGTCTCCATCGGATGGCTTCCAATAGCAATCTGTTCCTGCTTAAGATTCTCTTCCTGGTTGGTGCCTCTGTCGTCTTCACCGGAAATTACCTGCTCTCGGCTGTGAATGGTGTCACGGACTGGTGCTGCATCATCGTTCATTATTTTCACGGTTCCTACGTCTTTGTTGTCATCGACAATTTGACTTCCCATTACTTTTGGAACGTATCTTGTTGGATCCTTGTTTCCCTTGTTGTGTGCGTCTTTCGTTAGCAGTTCTGAACAGTGAACACACTATTTTAACGTATTCTCAGGAGGCTACTTAGTCGCTGTCGCGACGGAACTGCTACATAAGACCTGGCCACACAGAAGGGGAGTGTTGGTGTGTCCTATTTCCAAACCGATGACTAGGCCGCATTGATGAAATATTCGTTATTGTATTGTGTCAGCGAAAAATGCCTTGGTGCGACGGTCGCCAGCTTGCCACCGCAGCACCGTATTCTCAGAACACATACTGTATTTGTTGCAGCGGCTGGCGACTGTGAACACCGGCTGGAACATTGTAACTACTGTGTTCTCACAGTGACAGCTGACGCAGAGACAGCTGGCGCTGGAACAGCAGTCGTTGCGGCCAGCCGCTTTTGCTCGTAAGGCATCCGTTGCCACTGCACGCTGCAGTCACCTGCCATGACGTGAGCCACACCGCCAGGCTGCATGTTCTCCTTAAAGCTATAGCGTGCTGTACTCCCTCCGGTACGCTCTAATTTGCATAGTGCTGGATAAAACAGATAATTCGCTATGTAAAATGAGAGATTAGTTGTACTTTCTCTGTTGGACGTCAGATAATTTATTAGAAACATCATGAAAATATCAGTTGAATTTAGCAGGATGAATCTGAATTACCTCAGGAAGTAAATCGCTAGTCATATTGTCGCCACACATATTCTAAAATTTAGCCAATAATCGACTACACTAATGACAGGAAGATGACTTTTGCTAAGCCGATATGTTTCCTGACCTGCCTAGCATTTGGGAAGCTTGCACTTCGAAGAATTTGACGCGGTAGCTGCCACCGTGTTGACAGAGAGTTGAAACACATCAGCTGTAGGCCAATGAGCTTTATTCACAATTCTGTAACTACAATTTGCTTCTAAAGCACCAACTGCAACTCCAACATCATAAAAAGTTAAAAAACAATAAAACAGTCTGCACTGGGTTTTCAGATTTTTTATTTGTTGGTCCTGTCCTCGGCCATTATGACTGCCGGTGGAGGCCAAAGGAGTGAGCTCCGTAAAAGTAGGGCTGTCACTGATAAGGCGATAGAGAAGTTTTTTATTGATTTTTAACATTTTATAGCGATGGCTGCGTTCCAGACGGGAATACTTCCTAAAATTCCAACGTTATAAATGAAGAGCAGGGAGATTTATATGGCAGCACTCCTCCTCAGTAGCTGTCATAGCTATTTTTGTTTTCCCGTATTAAAAGTACAGGAAACTAAGAAATCCATTTGCTTTTAAGTAATTCACTATCTAGCGTAACCAGACGCTGTTAACATTGTGAGTTATCATTATTCTTTTCAACAGATTTTTTTAAAATTGGAGCAACCACAGCTATAATACTTATACGAGATTGACTGACGATTCATATCGTAGACAGTTGTTTAAATAAAGCTGTTAAAACTATTAAATATAAAGCTGAACAGTGAGTCCAATAATCCGCTTTGCTGTATTTAGTCAATTACATTAGAGACCAACAATTTCTGAGTTCCCGATGACCATCGCCATAACTTTACTGTCTGATTGTGGGCTTTGAAATTTAATGTTCTCCTTCAAAGTGCAGCGATCAGCTGTGAAGTGTATTGTTCTACTTCTGCTCTCAAGATATTAAAGAAACATCTTCAGCGTGTTTGTCGCCACAAAAAAAAAAAAAAAAAAAAAACTTCTCCTTCTCCACGACAATACAAGAAAACAATTTACTGTTCTTCATATCAAGTGCTGCGCTTGAAAAAAGTCACAGTGCCCTTCACTACGATATTACATGAGATGAAAGGGGTTAAAAAGAACAAAGCGAAGAACGTGCTTGATGTACCGCCTTTGCGTTTACAGTGCATCAGATTTACCACAAGACCAAGTAACCTCCCCCTTACTAATCGGCCTATCCTGCTTGCGATATAAAATATGACCATGATTCGCGTGTATGCTTAATGGATTTTTAGTATATGGATAAGGCTATCTTTCCCCATAAGTAGCAAGAAAATGTACAAGAGACCCTTCTGATGCAAAAGTCTACTAAAACTGGAAAGTAATTAAACCGAACATGGTTATAATTTGGAAAAATTAAAATTATTTTGTGCATTCACTCACGAACAACACTTGACCGAAAAGGGGTCCACTGATCATGAATCCAAAAGTTACATTAATGAACAAAGTGGAAATAATTAACAGTCGCCAGCCCACTAGGACAATTTACATCCAAAATACTGTACAAGATGAAGGAAAAGAAAACATGTATTGTTAAACACTGATGTGGCAACTGAGGGTTGTCACATTTTTTTTTACTAATTTTAAGTGTGTTTTTATTGGTAAAGAAAACTGTGAAGTCACTTTTACGTTATGTTTGTCATTAAATTTAAGAAAAAAACAATCAAATAATGGTTTGATAATATGCAATTAAAATGAATGTTAGTATTGAACTTCGCTACGTGAACAATGTCTTTCATTGACCTCAACGTAACGTCATCAAAAAATTTGAAAAAGCACGCACTTTTTTACTTTGCAGTTACTTATTTTGCAAATTGGATTTCAAATTATTGTCTGAACAACTCAGCCTTTTTTTTTTACTGAACTGAACAGAAATATGTAATAGGATACGTACCAAATCAAACAGCCATGTGCTCCAAGCTGTATGTAGAATTAACTAAAACTTTTTGCACTCTTAATTTGTTCATTTCTTTAGATTTGGATTTTTTTCTGTGATTGATTCTCAAATTTGAAAAATGAAATGGCTTTACTTTACTCTTATATTGAAACCTTTGTTTTACAACTGTTAATTGAAAGTAGACTGAGGCTAAAATTCTTAAAAATGAAATTATTCATTAATAAATTGGCTGTAACTATTCAATTTGCTTCTTATGATGCTCGGTTAGCATATAAGGAAAAAAGAGGAACAAGGGCTCTGCTTCGTAGCAATGTCTGAGGACAATGAGGACACAATCGCCCCGAGTTTAACTGATCATTATTTAAATATATTTTATCAATCAGATCACATTCAGTTGTGCTGCTGGGATAGCGGTTAATGTCCGCATCTCGTGGTAATTCTGTAGCGTTCTCGCTTCCCACGCCCGGGTTCCCGGGTTCGATTCCCTGCGGGGTAAGGGATTTTCTCTGCCTCGTGATGACTGGGTGTTGTGTGATGTACTTAGGTTAATTAGGTTTGAGTAGTTCTAAGTTCTAGGGGACTGATGACCATAGATGTTAAGTCCCATAGTGCTCAGAGCCAATTGAACATTTGATTTGATATCCGTTACTACTTTACACCAATGAACAGTCTCACTTCAGTGCTGTGCATACAACGAAATTGTGTTGCTGGAACTGCTGCTGTTGTGGAAGACGGTAGCATCTTGTGGAGCACGGCTAACTACAGGAAGAGGCAATCGTAATAAATACGGCCCCTTCCGCCCGTCCACTTCTGCTCCTAACATTTGGCGGAAGAGAGTACATGATGCCGCCGAAATGGTACTCCCTACTGCGAGAGCGTTAACACCACAATTCCGCACACTACATGTGCTGGATCCCATCTCTCCCTCTCCGCGCGCTTTGCGGAACAACTCACTACCCAAAGATTTTACAACGCAAGAACACTGCTATTATCGTTGCTAGTAGTTGCAAATAAGAATTCCTTTGGCTTTTTCCCAGAGCTTATATGTCTCACACTAGGAAACAGATAAATACAATGTAATGTCAATAGACTTCTACCTCAATCTGCGCAGACAGTGAAGCAATGTCCTTACTTATTAAAAGAAAGGAATTAAATTACAAATATTTGCCTACAATTAAGCAAAAAATAGTTATATCGGTAGCAGGTGCCATGCATCCTGCATTTCGGGTGTTACAACCATACACGGATAAGTTAAAGCATTTCGACCACCTGCTTAATAGCTTGTATGTCCATCTTTGAAAAGAAGTACATGACTGATTCTGCATATCAGGGATCCTTTACTTTGTTGGTAGGTTTGCGGAGATAAGTGGTATTATAACGGGCCGCCGATTTGCGTACCTGGTGATGGCGCCCTTTAGCGACCCAGATGGGTTCCGTAGGTTTCGCAACTGGTGTTACATGTGCGTGTCATAGGAACGCCCTTGTGCAACACATGATCCCAGCTTTGCAAGAAAGCAGTTGTGTCCACACCACTATTTTGCATGCAAGGTGGGGCGACAGCACGTATCAGTTACCATGCAGAAGATTTTCTTTGAGGGGTGAATCTGGTCCCCAAAACATCAACGAAAGTTCACTGAAATGCTAGTAAGACAACTGCCGCATGATTCCGGCTCCAAGACACTGACAATTGTACTGCTGAAAGATGACATCGTCACGGGGAAGACGTCAAGTATGACCACTTGAATCATAATTGACGATATGGTTGTGTTATAATGTGAACATGTAGAGGTGGTCTGTGCGGAGCTCCTTGTTCAACAATGTACGACGCACTGTCGCCTGATAAACAAAGTAAGAGCCAACGGAATATCAGACCAGCTGTGTGGCTGGATTGAAGAGTTTTTAGCAAACAGAACACAGCATGTTGTTATCAATGGGGAGACGTCTACAGACGTTAAAGTAACCTCTGGCGTACCACAGGGGAGTGTTATAGGACCATTGCTTTTCACAATATATATAAATGACCTAGTAGATAGTGTCGGAAGTTCCATGCGGCTTTTCGTGGATGATGCTGTAGTATACAGAGAAGTTGCAGCATTAGAAAATTGTAGCGAAATGCAGGAAGATCTGCAGCGGATAGGCACTTGTTGCAGGGAGTGGCAACTAACCCTTAACATAGACTAATGTAATGTATTGCGAATAAATAGAAAGAAGGATCCTTTATTGTATGATTACATGATAGCGGAACAAACACTGGTAGCAGTTATTTCTGTAAAATATCTGGGAGTATGCGTGCGGAACGATTTGAAGTGGAATGATCATATAAAAGTAATTGTTGGTCCGGCGGGTGCCAGGTTGAGATTCATTGGGAGAGTCCTTAGAAAATGTAGTCCATCAACAAAGGAGGTGGCTTACAAAACACTCGTTCGACCTGTACTTGAGTATTGCTCATCAGTATGGGATCCGTACCAGATCGGGTTGACGGAGGAGATAGAGAAGATCCAACGAAGAGCGGCGTCACAGGGTTATTTGGTAACCGTGATAGCGTTACGGAGATGTTTAGTAAACTCAAGTGGAAGACTCTGCAAGAGAGGCGCTCTGCTCGCCAGGTTTCGAGAGGGTGCGTTGCTGGATGAGGTATCGAATATATTGCTTCTCCCTACTTATACCTCCCAAGGAGATCACGAATGTAAAATTAGAGAGATTAGGGCGCGTACGGAGGCTATCAGACAGTAGTTCTTCCCGCGAACCATACGCGACTGGAACAGAAAAGGGAGGTAATGACAGTGACACGTAAAGTGCCCTCCGCCACACACCGCCAGGTGGCTTGCGGAGTATTGATGTAGGTGTAGATGTAGATGTAGATGTAGAAGGGACGCGGGTGGATCGCTGCTATCACAGTGTCTTCGATTACTACCACAAGTCTCACGCGAGGGCAGGAAATTTTTCCCCTCCCAACGCATAATAATGCTCCCACCAGCCTGCGTCCGTGTCTCACTGCACGTTTCGAGCCACCGTACACCCCGATGACAGCATTCGTGGAGACGACAATCAACCACGGGTAGCAAATATGTGATCAACCAAAGAGCCTACACGTTTCCGTTGGTCGACGGTCGAATACCGATGGTCCTGTGACCACTGGAATCGTAATTGACGATATGGTTGTGTTCTCATGTGAACATGTAGAGGTGGTCTGTGCGGAGATCCTTGTTCAACAATGTACGACGAACGGTGTGCTCCGAAACACTTGAGCGTGCTCCAGCATTTCGCTCTTTCGGCGGAGATGCCACAGATCACCATCCACACTACTTTACAGAGTAGACAAGCCTCCGAACCCCTCATTCTGTCAAGAGTCGTGGACGTCCAACCATTTATCGCCTAGTGGTAGTTTCACTGTCTCACCTTTTTCGATGGTTGCTCACGATGGTAGTACGTGAACTTTCGGTAAGCTTCGCCGTTTGCGAGATACCTGTTTACAAGCTTTGTGTAATAATCGTCTTTATCAAAGTCACTTATCTCAGTAGATTTCTCCATTTAAAGCCCATAATTTCGGTAGGGTGACGCCCGTCCGTGTCTGCTCGGCTTACTAATTATTTAGCTTATCAGTGCGTATACATACGACACCACTGCAGCCCAATTAGAAAGCAACACTTCCTGCAGAAATTTCCGCGTACTACCTTGCTTAAGCCCACACAAACTGTTTTTGAGTGATATTATGTCAGTGATTACAAAATGAAGTCAAATGCACGCATTGGGAAGCCGAAGAAGGTGATGTATGTCAGTACGGAAAACTAAGAAAGTAAATGGTTTGATCAAGATGTAATCCACCTCCTAGGTTTCAGAATTCTCAAGCAGTATGGACCATCCATTGGTACGACAAAAACATTAACTAGCCATACATTTAGTAGAGCGATATGTTGGAATGGTACTAGGTTCCTATGTCTGAGGTCTGGGCCCGATTCCCACTACAGACAATTAGTTTTAACAACACAAACGACCCCCATTTACCTCTGATAACGCCAAATAAGCAAACTGGTTTCGTATCAACATTAAACATGATGCCTGTTTGCTACCCACTGGAAGGGGTGTGCATATGTTGAGTCATGACACAGGCAAAAATACATGCTAAGTAGAAACTCGGTCACCGTAAGCTTTCATACACCAAAATTTTATTTTATTAATGAACTAATCGTCATGTAAGGTCGCAGGGCACTTGTTTCTGATAGTAAATGAGACTGAGATGTTGACAATATTACTTCTGGACTGTGACTACAACTCATATTCGCCAATTCACGGGATTTGACCTCTTCGTGACGATATATTTGCACCATGTTTTTGGTTCCCCAAGGTTCCAACTTCTTTAGGTCTCCACGAAAAAACGAGTGTGAGGGTTCTAATCATGGTGCTGCACCAAAATTATCGACATGTGTCTAAAAGCTGTAGCATGCGCACACTTTGATGATAGCGAAAGAAAGAGATATTTGACGCCTATAAGTAGCGAGAAAAGAACGTTAATATCTGCGAGGACACAAACCTTGAGAGTCAAAAATATTTCGTTTCGTTCTTGCTGTTTCATTCAGCTCAAATTTGATTGTGTTTAGTTAACAACCATATGCTGGGCTGTACTCTCCTCGTATTCTAGTCCAAGACAGTCTGAATGTCATATAATTTCAAATTTAAACATGTGCACACATTATCACCTCTCCATGAAACCATATTTAAGGTGTTTCGTGCTTAGTTAACGAGAAAAATAGTTTATGAACTGAAATCACGCGTCCATGTCAGTTATCATCTTGTATGTTGAACTGAGACTTGGTTTTTGAGATGTTATTTATTGTAATAAATTAGAGTTTACAAGGTTTCAGAACTATCTCATCTCTAATGTATTGTTTCCTGATGTTTGCTTTATCGGGGTATTTTTTATATTAATCTATGTCTAGCGTCTTTGACCAGTTATCGAAACCGCCCACGGCTTCAGTTTTGATTAATAATCAGCATTGGCAGCCGAAGGCTTACGGGATGAGGAGTCACACTCATTCTGCTAACAGCCTTGTCAAAGAAGGGAGAGGAGCGGACAGAGGTTCAGGGCACTCTCTTGTCCTTGGTGTGGGAAATTATCCCTAAGGGCGGAAGAATCACCAATGGTCAACGGCAGAAGGCAACGGAAACCACTGCATTGAAGACACATAACGTGTACCTATGGGACATGCGGCCTGTAATTGAAAAAGTGCCATGATGAACTCTCCATTGGCAAATGATTCCGCAATAGTCCCCAATTCGGATCTCCGGGAGGGCACTGCCAAGAGGGAGGTGACCATGAGTAAAAGACTGAATAACAAATGAAACGATAATGCTCTACGTGTCGGGGCGGGGAATGTCAGATGCCTGAACATAGCAGAGAAGCTAGAAAGGGAACTGAAAAGGCTCAGTCTAGATATAGCACGAGTGGGTGAAGTGAAATGGATGGAAGTCAAGGATTCCTGACCAGATGAGAATAGGGTAATATCAACAGCAGCAGAAAATAGTATTACTGGAGTAGGGTTCGTTATGAATAGTAAGTTAGGGCAGAGAGTGGGCTACTGTGAACAGCCCAGTGATAATGTTCTTCGTACCAGAGTCGGCAGCAAACGAAAACCGACAACGATGGTTGAGACATACACGCCGACGTCGCAATCTGAAAATGAGGAGGTGCAGAAATTATATGAGGATGCTGAAAGGGTAATACGGTACGTAAAGGGAGATGAAAATCTAATCGTTGTGGGGGACTGGAATGAAGCTGTAGAGGAAGGAGTAGAAGAAAATGTTACAGGAGAACATGGCTTGAGACAGATAATCAGAGAAGAGAAAGACTGAGTGAGTTCGGTAATAATTTTCAGTTTGTAATAGCGAATACTCTGTTCATGAATTACAAAACGCCGGGAGATACTGGACGATTTCAGTTACATTACATCTCGGTCAGACGGAGATTCCGAAATCAGATGCTCGAATGTAAGGCTTACTCAGGAACAGATATAGACACAGATCTCAATGTGGTTGTGATGAAGAGTAGGCTCAAGTTTAAGAGATTAGTCAGGAAGAATCAGTACGCAAAGAAGAGGGATACGGAAGTACTAAGGATTGAAGAGATATGCATGGAGTTCTCTAAAGCTATAGATACTGCAATAACGAATAGCTTCGTAGGCAGTACAGTTGAAGAGAAATGGACATCTCTAAAAAGGTCAACCACTGACGTTGGAAAGAAAAACATTGGTGCAAAGAAGGTAACTGCAAAGAAACCATGGGTAAAAGACGAAATACTTCAATTGATCTGTGAAAGAAGAAAGTACAAAAATGTTCAGGTAAGTTCAGGAATACCGAAATAGAAGAAGCAGAAGAATTAAATTAGTAGGAAGTGCTGGGAAGCTAAGACGAAGTGGCTGCAACAGAAATGTGTAGGAATCGAAAAACAAATGAGTATCGGAAGGACTGACACAGCATTTGGAAAAGTCAAAATAAGCTTCGGCAAAATTAAAAGCAAGGGTGGTAATATTTAGAACGCAACGGGAGTTCCACTGTTAAATACAGAAGAGAAAGCGAATAGGTGGCATGTGTACATTGAAGGCCTCTGTGAGGGGGAAGTTTGTATGATATGATAGAAGTAGAAACAGGAGTCGATATATAAGAGATATCGGATACAGTACTAGAACCAGAATTTAAGATTGCTTAGGAGGGCTTAAGATCAAATCAGCTATCCTCAGCGAAAGTCAAGAGTGATTACTGGATCTCCTTAATGGAATGAACAGTGTACTGAGTGCAGATTGAGAGTAAATCGGAGAAAGATGGAATTAATGAGAAGTAGCAAAAGTGAGAACAGCGAGTAACTTTACTTCAGGACTGATGATCACGAAATAGATGAAGGAAAGGAAATCTACTACCTAGGAAGCAAAGTACCCAACGACAGATGGAGCAAGGAGGACGTGAAAAGTGGACTAACACCCACAAGTAGGTTATTTCTTGCCAAATGAAAGCTACTAATATCAAATATAGGCCTTAATTTGAGAAAGCAATTTCTGAGAATTTACGTTTGGAGCACAGTGTTGTTTTTTAATGAAAGATGATCCTTGAGAAAACCACAACAGTAGAGAATCGAAGCATTTGAGATGTGGTGCTACAGCCGAATGTTGAAAATTAGGTGGACTGGTAAGGTAAGGAATGAGGTGATTCTGCGCAGTATCGGGGAGGAAAAGTATATGAGAAAAACACTGACAAGAAGAAGGGACAGGATGTTAGAGCACCTGTTAAGACATCAAGGAATAGCTGCCATGGTACTAGAGGGAGCTGTAGAGGGCAAAAACTGTAGAGAAAGACAGGAACTGGAATACATATATCAAATAATTCAGGACTTAGATTGCAAGTGATACTCTGAAACGAAGATGTTGGCACAGGAGAGGAATTCGTCGTAAGCTGCATAAAACCAGTTGGAAGGTGGATGACTTACAAAAGAAAACAAAAAGAAGAAAAGGATTGTTTTATAGTGGTCCTTTGTAGTAGTCATTTCATATAGACAAACTACGAAAAGTGAAGGAGAGAGAGAGAGAGAGAGAGAGAGAGAGAGAGAGAGAGAGAGCGAGAGAGCGAGAGAGAGAAAGATTAGCGTGTATGATAAACTAGTTGCCTCGAAAATTACCTCTCTTCATAACTCCTCTGTATTACTGCAGATTGCCTGCAGTGAACGCATTTGTGTTAAGACAGCAGAGCAAGAGAGGTGCCTAGTTGCTTCCAACACTCTGACTGGAATGTACAAGTTCTTTACAATATTCACCAATCTGTAGTCTTCTATAATAATTGTCCCCTGTGCAGAAAATAGCACGTAAGTCATGAGTCCTTTATTTTGAGGCTCTAGCTAACTGTTAGCGCGGGAGTGGTATTGGAAAAAATAATTAAATATTAAATTGGTACATTAAACTGTATGTCACTCGCTATTGATTAGGAGAATACGAGAAGCTGTACAATTATAGTCTACTTTACTAATCACAAGTGATTTCCATTCTTCACATTTCACAGAGAATAAACAAAATAATGAACTGCGTGTTTGCGTAATGACTATCAAACTACTTCTCATTGCCAAAAATCTAGAGATAGCTGATTAAGTTCTAACCAATGCCGATCGCGGTAGATAAATTCTCTAAGACTGCCAATCGAGCTCTGATCTGACAGGCGAACCACCTCGCGTGCCATCTGAGCTGGGCACAACACGGATGTCTCCTATGTACTTCGTCTGCTTTTACGTTTAGCAACTGTTTAAAAATTTGCTGGTAATTAACGCTTCTGAAGTAATGGAACGATAGCCTGATATTGATAGACGTTTTTTTTTATCAAAGGAAAATATATTAACTGTTCAGTATTTCTAATGTTAATAACAGAGGTTTATCGTTTTGGTGTGCTACTTTCGAACGTAGTAGCCAATCGAGGAGAAGTGACTCAATTTAGGCGGCCTTTCTCACAATATACACCGAATAAACACTCTATCACCGGCACCTCTCATCACATTATGTCATCTCCACAATGCTGCCTTCTCCATTGCTTTAAAAGGAGCGTCTTATAGCTAAATATGTTGACTGTATAGTCAGAAATAATCAAATCGACTTACCGAAAAGTGGGCCTGCAAGAAACTTACGTTATGTGAGTAACAAACTAGGTGGATACTTTTGAGTGTGATAGTGCTTTTATATCATCAGGGACGCTAAGCTTATTTGAGGCAGTAGTCATGGATGGGCTATTGAGAATCCTCAATCTCAGAACTGAGGAGCCACAATTAAAATATTCAGGGCTAGGGTAGAGTCAACGAATGCCTAATGTACTCGTGTCTGCTTTCTTCTAGCTATATGCACACGTGGGAGATGTGCTCCTCTCGCTATTGCAGAACGCACGTGGTGCTGCAGCCCACTTAGCACAACGAGCTCGTGAAGAGTTTCCTAAATGGAGATATGATTAGGAAGTCCTTATGCGTCACTAGGTCGTTCACGTACCATGCTATCAACTGACTTCTTTTGTCAGTTAATGCAAAAATCCGTGTTAATCGTATCTTTATAAGTATAAATACACTTAATGTATAATTTAAGTGTCACTCGTTTGTAACCCAGTCATTTCCCCCCCTTGCATTGCAGGGGACCGCAATTGAGCTGTCTGTAACGGCGCAAAAGCGTCGTGCCCTCTGACGTCACCTCCGGGCTCGGCGACGCTTCAATGAACTGTGTATCTACTCATGCGGGAACAAGCCCGGAGCTCAGAATCTCGTGGGAAGTGTCAGGTGCCTCAATGATGTCACGTTGGCACCAAATTTCACCGCAATTCTGCCAACACCACTATGGCCGTGTCACACGATGGGAAGGTAGTCACCTACATCCCTACCCACATGCCATCCCTCTGCAGTGGAAGTCAGAATCACAACGACGAGCGTTAGAATTACGCGGTTGGCTTACGGGTTCCTAAGAAAAGCATTTCAGACACACCGCTGTTCAGAACTGACGCGGAAAGTCCTCAGGGCGTGGCATAGAGAGCGTCAATGAAATAATGCCTTCCATTGCGGTGTTTACTTCACAGTCGAGATCGAAGGTTTCCAGTATGATGAGCAACATAACAACGTTCTTGACATCCTTAGTCACTGGTGACAAAACCTGGACGTTTCAAATCTTCTCTAAAGGCACTTTGGGGCTGCAAACTTATTGAACGTGATAGGACTATTTAAAGTGGACTGCGACGCTTTTGTTCTGGTAAACACAGTGGAACCACCAGGGACCGTTTAAAACCATACGACGAAATTTGAACGTGATCCGAAGGAAGCAAAGCATGTTTATGCTTTCTCAGACCTCTTGTTTTGCACCATACTGTGGCATGATTTTGAGTGCGACTTTGACAAGCTCGTGAGTTCTAGAGCAAATAGTCCCTCTACAGCCCTCCAGTTTGGCAACATACTCGGTGCCACCCACACAACTTTCAAGAGCATTTGAAAAAGTCCCTGTTCAGAGATATGCTTCCACTGACAGCTACGTTCTGGTGGCTTGGCAACCCTAGCGACACAATCTCGGCTATATAGCTGCGTGAAAGTGAGTCGAAACTGTTGCCAATCATCCCGGCGCGTAGTAATCAGCTCAAACACGTACCTGTACGGGAAAATTTTTAAAGTTTTCAACAAAGGTGCAAGGGTGACACCAAAGTTGTTGCCAAATTGGAAGGATGGTTGAAATGGGGGGAGAGGCTTGAAGGACACATCCTCGTTTTGTGCATATCCGATTTCGATGTTTTGGACCACATTAAAAATTAATCTAATGGGCGTAAACTGTTCTTAATGGCTCCATCTAGAGTGTCACATCAAAATTCCTGTCGCGATACATTCGATACCGTTCAGTAGCCTTAGAGAAGGGTCGAATCTTCTGAGGGGGAGGGTTTGGCAGAGTCTGAGGTTGTTACGAACGTCGTTTTTTACGGGTGCTCAACGGAGAAGTGATAAGCTCACTGCTAACTGTCGTTTTCGTCCGTGAAGTGAACGGCCCAGCGTAACGGGTGATTTCGTTGATTGCCTCTACGTCACCTCCCGAGTCCTTTTCGTGTTGATTGTGAGAGGCGTTGTGTCTCAAATGTTGTCCTCTGCCAACCATAAGAAAACGGCGTGATTTCAACGCTTGGGTGTCGCTGTTTTTGAGTTCCATCGAAGAAGCGTCAAGAGAAGGGGCGAGATTTGGTAGGGAGAGGTATGACGATCATACCGTCGAGTGAAACGTCCACGGTGGCGTTGGGCTGAATTTTGGAGAAATTCAGTGCTAATGTGACATCATTAACCCACCTTTTACGTTGCAAGAACTTTTGAAGTCTGGCCTTTCTTCCGCATGTGCCGACTGTCGACCCATTGCTGTCTGAAGCGTCGCCGAATCCGAGGGCCCCAGATTTTGTACCATTACAGAGAATCTTGGGAGCCAAGTTTGAGCCAAATTTCTGACTTCTACATCGCAACTGGAGAAAATGACAGTTTCAAAAAAGCGACCATTTCTGTTTGTTGTACAGTGTATGTTCGAGGGCATGCTGAAAAGTAGACCCTCCACTTTATTTCTGTTAAAAGACTTAAAGAGTTTTAAATGTAACAAACGCTATAAACGTCCTACATCTCCATTCTTCGTGACTACATATTTATTTTTCAACGTAATTACCCTGCCTTCGAACACACATCTCTCAACGAGAGACCAGTTGGTTGATATCTTCACTGTAGAACGTTTGGATCTGGTGACAAAGCACAACCTCACCTCTGCTTGCACCGCTTTATCACATCAAATTGGTATCCTCGAAGGTATTCGTCAAGTTTTGGAAACAAAGAAAAATGGTATAGCACCAAGTCGGGCCTATATGGAGGTTGATTGATGGCAGTGAACCAAAGGCATCGGATTGCCGCAGATGCCACAGTGCTCGTATGTGGACCGGCATTGTTATGCTCAAAGAGAGGGTGTGCTTCATGCGTGGACGAACTCCTTGAATTCAAAACTCGATTACAGCACACTGTTTCTCACGTCTGGACAAAGTTCGTTACGCACAACAATGTTTCACTCTACAGTTAGGAACCAGCTGCAAATACAGGAAGTATAAAACTGTAGAGTGTTAATAACATTTGTTTTATTGAAAAAGGTTTTTAGAGTTTTCATATAAAAACTTTGGAGACATTACTTTTCAGAACCTCGTCGTGTAAAGCTCTCTTCTATGGCCACTTTATCAGGGGATGAGGATGGGCAGAAATGAAATTGTAGAGCGGAAATCCATATCAGATTCAGAGCCGAATCCTCTTTTTTTGTTAATTTCACCCAAAAAACAGAGATACGTGCTGCTAACAACAGTTTGGAAAGCGAGCTAAGTGCTACGATTATTTCTAGCAGGGGGTAGAAGGCCCGAAAGAAAATGGAAACTGTATATGTCGGCCCACCGGTGAATCTAAAGATCCAACAAGACTTTGTAATTTTTTGCGAGCATTATCTGGGACAATACAGTGCAGCCACATTCTGTTTTTTGTTTCGTGTGTTAATTTACTGAAAGTAAATTTTAAAAACGAAGGATTTACACTGTCACATGACCAAAAAAGGAAGAAGGGAGAATCATTTCGCGATGATAGAGAGCGACCTCGGGGAAACATTAAGACGAAAACTTATTGGTGAAAACAAAACAAAAAATGGTTCAAATGTCTCTGAGCACTATGGGACTTAACATCTGATATCATCAGCCCCCTAGAATTTAGAGCTACTTAAACCTAACTAACCTGAGGACATCACACACATCCATGCCTGGGGCAGGATTCGAACCTGCGACGGTGGCAGTCACACAGTTCCGGACTACAGTGCCAAGAACCGCATGGCCACCGCGGCCGGCTGGTAAAAACAAAAACGGAGCCTACAGCAGAGGTGTGTACTAAATATTCATTACTAGTATCTAATGTTATTACGGAATTTTTGCAAAGGAATGACTTACCAGGTCGATTGTAAGCGTGCATTATGACTAATTAAATGTATATCTTGTCTTGTTTCAGTTCGGCTGCAAGTGCAAGTATTCGTGTGTTTGTGTCCAGTATAAACAAAGTAAAGCTCTGTTTCATGACTTTTATGCACTCGAAGATTATGTGAATCAGAACTCCAATTCGACCGGTTCGATGGTCATTAACGGTCTAAAGAGAAGCCGCCAAGGTTTAAATGATGACAACTTGTCAGCTGAAACGAAAATGGGTCTTCAGCAGTTGCTGCCGTATTTGAAAGTAGGTAACTCAACATTTTTCGAACGGATAATGAATTAAAATTTCTTTGTACTCCATAAAATTAAAGGAAGGGTTAACAATAATTTCACTACAGGCTAGTGTAACTGCAAAATGTATTGCAGAATGAGATTTTCACTCTGCAGCGGAGTGTGCGCTGATATGCAACTTCCTGGCAGATCAAAACTGTGTGCCCGACCGAGACTCGAACTCGGGACCTTTGCCTTTCGCGGGCAAGCGCTCTACCATCTGAGCTACCGAAGCACGACTCACGCCCGGTACTGACAGCTTTACTTCTGCCAGTATCTCGTCTCCTACCTTCCAAACTTTACAGAAGCTCTCCTGCAGGAGAGAATAAGATATTTAATTTCATTGTTAAAATGAAAGTAACTTAAAGATACAATAGTTGTATGTGTCTAATGGCAGACAGTAATAAAAAGTACTGTTCGAGTTTCTTGATTCAAATGCTTTTGTCGAAATAAAAGAGAATTGAATAACTCTGAATCAGCCTTTTGACACATATCCCGATATTCATTTCTATTCTACAATTAGTGATATCCCTAACACAATACCTGAAAACATGTTTTAGAAGAAGTGAAAGAATCCGCTACCTTGGAGGCCAAATAATGCAGGACGAAAGAAGCAAGAATAACAAGTGGCGGCCTAACACGAGAACAAGGCACCTTCGCTAAGAGAAGCCAGCTCGAATCAAACGTGCAGTGAGGTGAGAAAGGTCATAGAATACCTCCTAACACTATGTCACATTTTCCCTTACCCCGGTATTGTGCAGTGACTCGGTGTGTCAGGGACTCACCAAACCGCTGGAAACCCCTGTAGACATATTGAGCTTTGTCGCATGTACAGATATTCATTATTGCGAAAGTGTTACTGGTGCAGAATTTTATGCACGAATTATGTCACATTCGTGTCGGGCAATGTATATGGTCACATCCTCAGTTCCAATTGTACAGATAGTTCTTCAAACCAATCACGAGCAATAGTGGGCCGATAAATTGGCGCATTGTCATACATAAAAGCTCCATTGTTGTCTCGAAACAAGATGTTCATGAATGGCTGAAATTTCCCTTCAAGTAGTCGAACATAACCATTTTCTGTCAATGATAGGTTCACTTGGTCCAGAGGACATAGTCCATTCCATGTAACTACAACCCACAACATTATGGAGCCACCACCAACTTGCACAGTGCTATCTTAATAACCCAGGTCTATGACTTCGTAGGGTCTGCAGCGCACTTGGACTATACCGTCGGGTCTTACGAGCTGAAATTAGGACTCATATGACCAGATCACAGTACTTCCTTCGTCTACGGTACAACAGATACGGTCACGAGCCCAGGAGAGGTGATAAAGGCGATGTCATGCTGTTAGCAAAACCACTCGGGTCAGTCGTTTGCTGCCATAGCCCGTTAACTCCAAATTTCGACGCACTGTCGTAAGGGATACTTTTGCCCTACGTCCCACATTGATTTCTGCCGTTGTTTCACGCTGTGTTGCTTGTCTGTTAGTGTTCTGCTTGTCTGTTAGAACCGACAACTTTTCAACTTTTCACAAACACTGTTGCTTTCTGTTGCAAAGTGAAAGCTGTCACCCAGTGCTTTGTCCATAGTGAGAAATAATGCAATAAATATGGTATTCTTGGCACACTCCTGACTCAGTCGACCTTTGAATACTAAATTTCCTAACGATTTACAATATAGAATGCCCCATAACTCTAGCTGAAACTACCATTGCAAGTTCAACATTTTTTAATACCTGTCGTGCAGCCATAAGCATGTACACCTGTGTTCAAACGGTACCTCCGCCAGTGCACTGCTCTTTATACCTTGCGCACGCGACACTGATCAGCCACAACATTTTGACAACCTACCTAGCAGCCGGTTTGTCCATCTTCGGTACGGGTAACAGTGGCGACGCCTTGGTATATTTCTGGAGGGTGTTGGTAGTACACTGGTACATGTAAGTCACCCAGTTTCCGTAAATTCCGGGTAGAGGGTGACGAGCTGAGACGTCAGATGTATTCGATGGGGTTGAGATCTAGCGAGCTGGGGGCCAGCACATTAGTTGGAACTTGCTACAGTGTTCCTCAAACCACTCCACCT
Source organism: Schistocerca serialis cubense (assembly GCF_023864345.2). Lineage (NCBI taxonomy): Eukaryota > Metazoa > Arthropoda > Insecta > Orthoptera > Acrididae > Schistocerca > Schistocerca serialis. Next base: position 277,674,383 of record NC_064642.1, on the reverse strand, counting down.
CATTCCTGTCCCTCTGACATGGTACATTAGCTTGATGAAAAATGCCAGTGCCATTGCGAAACATTATCGTCATGAAGAGGTGTACGTGGTCTACAACAAGTGTACGATGCTCGTTGGTCGTCATGGACAGTTGCAAGAGCTCTAGTGGACCCTTGGATGCCCTCGTGCAAGTTCCCCAGAGCACAATAGAACCACCGGGAGCTTCTCTCGTGCCGCACTGCCGGTGTCATATAGCTGTTCCCCTGGAACACGACGGATTCGCACCCTCCCATTGGATTGAAAAAAAAAATGTATAGGGAGCCGTGAGACCATGGCGTCTGCGGAGGCCCGTTGTTAGGAACGTTCGGTGCACTGTGCGTTCAGACAAACTTGTATTCTTACAGCGAAAAACCAGCCCAAATGTGCAAGTTTTACTTTTTCAATTACTCGATGACTAGTTTCAGGCAGCAGCACATTTTCAAATTATCACAACATAGCCAAAAATAGTATTTCCGAAGACGTGAAAAACAGATAGTTGTCTGTATGTACTATAACTATTCGCTGCACATTTTTGCACCATTTTCACATACCTGGATAAAGAATTTTTTACTGTCACGGTGATTTGAAAATGGGTCTCAACCCTAATCTGGTCAAAAAGTAAAATTAGCAACTTTGGATTGGTTTCTCGTTGTATGATTAAAAGAAGTCGCTGACCCAGAGCCTGCTACATGCTTATATACTTGTATTTCGCCACAGTTCTCCAATTGTCCTGTTTTACCAGTCTGCCCAGCCTACAATGTCTGACATCTGTAATGAGGGGTGGCTGCCCAACCACACGACATCTGGAAGTGGCTTCACCTTGGTTTCACCACGAGTTGAAGACCCTCATCACAGCACTCAACGAGCCCCTGCAAGGCATGCAGTTTCCGAAATGCTTGTGCCAAGCTTCCAAGTCATCACAGTCAGTCAAACTCAGATAGATTACGCTCTTCGCCATTCTACACACCGACAGCACTCTCACTGAAACTACATGCACCGTGCATGTGCTGGACTAGCAGTAATTCATTGCCAGGTTATATTGCTAATACCTGGATGGCTTTATATAGATTATAGATTGGTGGTCATAATGATCTGTGTTACCAGTGCATGTGCATATCGCTATCCCATGACTTCTGCCAAGTAAGTGTAGATGTCAAACTGGGGAAGAAAACTTCATATTGAGTAGTGTATTGAATGGAGGTGTATTATGAGCTGTGAGAAATGCCTAAAGAGGAGGTTTGTAACGTTTGAGATGTGATGATACAAGTAGTACATTTGTGACAGTTCTGGAACACAGAGTATATTTTTTTTTTAAAAGCTTCACAATTTACAAACATAGTTATAGTTTTGCTGTATCCCACAATAAAAAAAATTGTATTACAACAAACAATATTCTCATTTTTGAAAATATATAAATCTAATAATTTTCTTTCTTTATAAATTAACAAAAAATGCATGATAAGTGAGATGAATTTAAATTTGATGAAAACATTTTTAATAAACCAACAGAAGAGAAAGTCAAATGTAAGGTTTGCAGAAAAATTTAAACCATCATTAATTATAGAATATGTGAGAAATGCAGAACATAATGAAGCTGAAGATTCTTTAAAAGCATGTTATTCTGAATCATGTCATTTTATGATTGTGAGGAAACAGATATAAGATATTGGGAAAGTAATTAAAAATCAAACATCCTAATTTGTACATGTGAAAAAGAAATAGCTAATTGTTGTTGGGAAGAATATAAATATTTTAAAAGAATTGAAAAATCAAGATCTCTATTACTGATTACTGCAAGAGACATAGCAGATTTTAACTATTATTACGAAACAGAACAGATGAGGGTTATGAACTTATAAAATACCAAAAGGCATTAAAAGATTATATTCATAGTTATGTATAATTTTTAAACTCTTTTCAAGCAATAACGAAAATATAAAATATTTTTAAAAAGCTAAATTTTTCATTTTTTGCTTTTTTCTGTCTTTCTGAAAATATTTCAAAAGCAACTGTAAACATGAAGTTACAATTTGCTTAACTTTTCTAATTGTTTATCCAATTACATAATTGAAAATTTTCAGTTAAAAGTCTATGTTGTGAATTACAATTTAAATATATTTTAATCAAAACTATCCTTAATTGCAATCTTCTTTCTTGTGTGGTTATAATAATCATTATTTTTGTCATATTTATTACACATAGAGAATAATTTTGAATAAAATTGAATGGACTTATATTTACTACATTACTAAATTGTGTTACAATTTTTAAACCTCTTAAAGTATTGCAATAATTTGAAAATCTATTCAGTTGATCAAGATTCCATAATTCTTGAGGAAGAACTTCATTTCTTCATTTATACAAAGATATTTTGTAATTTAAAGTGATCTAACAAAGAAAAATCATTTAACCGGTTAGTTTCTCGATAAATTGCTAAACAATGAAAGTATGGTAGGGCATTTTAAATGCAAGAGAATCATGATAATTAATAACATCTAGTCCTAAATTTTAATTCCTATTTAAACTAGAGGTCTCAGTTTAAGTATTTCAAAGAAAGGAACTTGAATTTTTCGATTGTCCAGTCATTCTTGTTCTAATTCAAGTGAATATTCTGATTCAAATTTAACAACAGGAAAACGAATGTCCATACGTTTTACAAAAATTTGAAGTACTTTTGGAAGTGTACTTTAATCAGCATTGGTCGTTCATGGAAGAAGAGAATCTTCTTCATCTTTTCTTGAGCTGTAATTGAAAATTACTGAAAAAACCACCATCCCAAATGGTTTTCTTAAAATTCTTAAAAAATAACCAAATAGTTCTAATGGATAAAGTATTTTCTTTGCTTTGCTTTTAATTATGTCATTATTAAGAATATGTTGCTCCACAGTTAATTCAATTTATAGGGATGAAGTTAATCAAATAAAAGTTGATGAAGAAATGAATATAAGTTCTATTCTAGATAAAATATTATCCACTTTTTTAATTGTAAAAAGATAAAACAAGTTTAACACAAATTTATCAATTAATTTAGATTTGATTTACCATAATATGTTGAAAAACTGTATCATACTTGTGAATAACATCAAGTATTATTCAAAGTTGTGAGCAATTAGAATTAATTCGTCCCTCACCAATACTAATATTTATATCTGCTTCTTTTCTTTTTGTTTTAAATTCTTTGTTTTGTCACTAACAGGAAATGAGTAAAATGGTAACTCTCAATTTTGTTAATAAATTACACTCCTGGAAATGGAAAAAAGAACACATTGACACCGGTGTGTCAGACCCACCATACTTGCTCCGGACACTGCGAGAGGGCTGTACAAGCAATGATCACACACACGGCACAGCGGACACACCAGGAACCGCGGTGTTGGCCGTCGAATGGCGCTACCTGCGCAGCATTTGTGCACCGCCGCCTTCAGTGTCAGCCAGTTTGCCGTGGCATACGGAGCTCCATCGCAGTCTTTAACACTGGTAGCATGCCACGACAGCGTGGACGTGAACCGTATGTGCAGTTGACGGACTTTGAGCGAGGTCGTATAGTGGGCATGTGGGAGGCCGGGTGGACGTACCGCCGAATTGCTCAACACGTGGGGCGTGAGGTCTCCACAGTACATCGATGTTGTCGCCAGTGGTCGGCGGAAGGTCCACGTGCCCGTCGACCTGGGACCGGACCGCAGCGACGCACGGATGCACGCCAAGACCATAGGATCCTACACAGTGCCATAGGGGACCGCACCGCCACTTCCCAGCAAATTAGGGACACTGTTGCTCCTGGGGTATCGGCGAGGACCATTCGCAACCGTCTCCATGAAGCTGGGCTACGGTCCCGCACACCGTTAGGCCGTCTTCCGCTCACGCCCCAACATCGTGCAGCCCGCCTCCAGTGGTGTCACGACAGGCGTGAATGGAGGGACGAATGGAGACGTGTCGTCTTCAGCGATGAGAGTCGCTTCTGCCTTGGTGCCAATGATGGTTGTATGCGTGTTTGGCGCTGTGCAGGTGAGCGCCACAATCAGGACTGCATACGACCGAGGCACACAGGGCCAACACCCGGCATCATGGTGTGGGGAGCGATCTCCTACACTGGCCGTACACCACTGGTGATCGTCGAGGGGACACTGAATAGTGCACGGTAGATCCAAACCGTCATCGAACCCATCGTTCTACATTCCTAGACCGGCAAGGATACTTGCTGTTCCAACTGGACAATGCACGTCCGCATGTATCCCGTGCCACCCAACGTGCTCTAGAAGGTGTAAGTCAACTACCCTGGCCAGCAAGATCTCCGGATCTGTCCCCCATTGAGCATGTTTGGGACTGGATGAAGCGTCGTCTCACGCGGTCTGCACGTCCAGCACGAACGCTGGTCCAACTGAGGCGCCAGGTGGAAATGGTATGGCAAGCCGTTCCACAGGACTACGTCCAGCATCTCTACGATCGTCTCCATGGGAGAATAGCAGCCTGCATTGCTGCGAAAGGTGGATATACACTGTACTAGTGCCGACATTGTGCATGCTATGTTGCCTGTGTCTATGTGCCTGTGGTTCTGTCAGTGTGATCATGTGATGTATCTGACCCAGGAATGTGTCAATAAAGTTTCCCCTTCCTGGGACAATGAATTCACGGTGTTCTTATTTCAATTTCCTGGAGTGTATTATGGAAAACATTTATTAACTTAGTATTAAGATTACTGTTACAAAGGAACTATTGAAGTCAAATCGAATTATCTTTTCATGGGTGATGTAATTACTAAATTTTGTATAGTATCAATAATAGGAATATTTGCAGGATAAGTTGGTTCATAAATTATTGCTTCTTAAAATTCAACATTTAGTTTAGATGGAGAAATAATATTTGTTTCTCTATGAAAATGTTAATTAAGTTTAAGAAACATTCAATCAGCTAATAATTATTAATTCAAATGGAGTAGTTATAGGAATACAATTATCAATTACTTTTGATTTAGCATCAATAACACTGTTCTACAAAAAAAAAATTTTTTTCTATTTCTGATAAAAAATATTGTTATCTTAGTTGTATTTTGAGTGCTGAATTGAAAAATGTTTTTGGTTTTTTTCTGTCAGGGATAGTTTATGAGTAATCGCAATTTTATTTCTCTTTTCAGTTTCTGATAAAGTACAGCAAACGTGAGGTGAAATTCGACAAACAAATGCACATCTTTATGATGTTATAAGTTCATCACATTAATGGAGGGTGGGATCTAACATATAGCACAGTAAGCTTTGTGTATACACTTTGAAGCATTTATTTGACACGAGAAATTACAGAAAATTGACAAACAATGAGCCACTGCCTTGTAATGCACATCACGTTTTTCTCTTGCATTGTGAATCTTTCTTCTCTCGAATGATACTCCAGCAATAATCTGCTAACATAGAAGGTACCCACTTCCCTTCATAGCGCCTCTCTATGGTAGAAATGTCTTAATGGAATCCTTCCCCATGGTCACCCGATACGTCACTACAACTTTCTGTGAAGTAGTCCAGATGAGAGTCCATCATATGTACCTTCAAAGACATACTGCACCCCAAATCCTGATATACTTTGATCATATCCTTCACCATTGCTTTGTGGTTAGTAGCTCTTCTTCTTCCGAGGAAGTTTTCCGACACCATCTTGAAACAGTCCCATGCGGTTTTTTCTTTATCAGTTAAACATGCTTCAAAGTCTGCATCTTTCTGCAGCTCCCTGATTTGTGGGCCCACAAATACACCTTCCTCTCTTTTTGCAGCTGAAAGACGGGGGAATTTGGTAGCTAGATACGCAAACCCACAGCCTGTTGGATCCATGGCCTTCACTAATTGTTTCATCAGGCCAAGTTTGATGTGAAGCGGTGGAAGTAGTATATATTCAGGAGCTACCAGACTTTCACGTTGTACATTCTTTTCGCCAACTTTCCATCTTCGCCTAGGCCATTTATTTTTCACGTAGTGAGAATTTCGATCTCGACTATCCCACTTGCAAAGAAAACAGGCATACTTTGTGTAGCCTTGTTGCATTCCCAGTACCATAGCAATTACCTTGAAATCTGCACATATTTTCCATTTGTGTTCATTGTATTTTTATGAATTTAGCATCATTTGTACGAATTCGTAATTCTCTTTTGTCAAACTAGCGTAAGCTACTCGAACAGAGGGTACTTTATGTGGTGTCACCGCCAGACACCACACTTGCTAGGTGGTAGCTTTAAATCGGCCGCGGTCCATTAGTACATGTCGGACCCGCGTGTCGCCACTGTGTGATCGCAGACCGAGCGCCACCACAAGGCAGGTCTCGAGATACGGACTAGCACTCGCCCCAGTTGTACGGACGACGTAGCTAGCGACTACATGGACGAAGCATTGCTCATTAGCCGAGCCAAAAGTTAGAATAGCATTCAGCTAAGTCAATGGCTACGACCTAGCAGGGCGCCATTAGTAACATTGCATGTATCTAAAGAGTCTCACTTGTATCGCCACAATCTCCAGATGAACCACAAGGATGGATTAAAGTTAAGTATTCCAGCAGCTACGTACTTTTCCTTATAGCATTCATTACGTATCCTGTTTCAGACCTCACGCCATCCAGCTTTAGCTTAGCGCGTGCCTTTCGGCTTCCTCTCATTGTGTCTAGGCTGTCTTGTCTAGACACAACATTTTATTTTCGTTATGGAGCAAAACACCCTTCAGACTTGTTTTCGATGCATCTATGAAAAGTCTCCACTACTGTGAAATGTAAGTGAAATTTCAGCACTTTCATCACGCCAGCAACGTCATTGCAAAATGTCAGTGCTTCGTCAGTTGAAAAATAAGAAATAAAGGCATGTTCTCTGTGTCTGAACACACTGATTTTAGCACTTTGGTGCAGTAGATTATACTCTTGTAATCTTGAACCAAGCAGCTGCGCCTTTTGTTTACTTAGTCTTAGATCACTTACTAAATCACTTAAATCTGCCTGTGTTAACAAATGTGGCTATGACTCACTTGTGCAGTGATATAAAGAATCATCATCTGTGAGTTCTTCAGTACTACTTTTTTCACTGTCACTCGGAATTTGACCTCGAGCTCTTGAAGGTACTGGAAGGTTGTCCGAATGCTGCACTGGCATTCTCACTGAAGGCAGATCTGGGTAAACAATGTGCCTCTTCGACTTTTTGTTTGTAAAACCCTGAATTTTTGTTAGACAGAAATAACAATCAGTAACGTGGTCCTTAGGCTCCCTCCACACCATGGGAACAGCAAACAACGCCACATTCTCTTTACCTTCCCACCACTGAATTAGTTTGCAGTAACATGTAGCACAACAGAAATGTGGTGCCCAATCTTTATCTTGGTCTCCTACCTCAACTCCAAAGTAAAGATTGTATGCTTTCTTCATGACTGAAGAAATTTTCTTCCTAATTCTGGCAAAAGAGAACTTCCCACAGATGTAGCAGAAGTTGTCCGGCTTATATCGACACCCACGACGAAGTGGCATTTCTGCAAATTTAAAAATACCCCTTTGGTAATACACCTGTATTAAATTAATAGTAGGGAACTAGAGGAACGCTGATGTGTAAAAACAAGCAGTCGTTTTACCTTCAGCACCAGGCTCAATCTGTTTGCACACAGGAACTAAAACTATCAATCGTGCTCGGAAATATGACCGACAGTTACTTGTCAGCCAAAACCCCCACTCGTTAAGACTGACACAAATTGCGGCTAACACCACTGTTGTAAACTCGAAGCTTTACTGCCGAAGCAGCGACCGGCTGTCGCGGTTCGAGTTAATCAGATGTTTCTGGTGGTCTTAATGACGTAGGTGTGGCGGGGGATAACCTAATGACATCTGATTCTTCCCACCTACTGTTGCACAAGAAATTATCACGTTCTATCGCTACTGGATGCGGCAACATACCCGTATTTCTCTATAACGTCTCTGTGTTTGCCATGAATTGTGAATATACATACACCCCTGGAAATTGAAATAAGAACACCGTGAATTCATTGTCCCAGGAAGGTGAAACTTTATTGACACATTCCTGGGGTCAGTTACATCACATGATCACACTGACAGAACCACAGGCACATAGACACAGGCAACAGAGCATGCACAATGTCGGCACTAGTACAGTGTATATCCACCTTTCGCAGCAATGGAGGCTGCTATTCCCCCATGGAGACGATCGTAGAGATGCTGGATGTAGTCCTGTGGAACGGCTTGCCATGCCATTTCCACCTGGCGCCTCAGTTGGACCAGCGTTCGTGCTGGACGTGCAGACCGCGTGAGACGACGCTTCATCCAGTCCCAAACATGCTCAATGGGGGACAGATCCGGAGATCTTGCTGGCCAGGGTAGTTGACTTACACCTTCTAGAGCACGTTGGGTGGCACGGGATACATGCGGACGTGCATTGTGCAGTTGGAACAGCAAGTTCCCTTGCCGGTCTAGGAATGGTAGAACGATGGGTTCGATGACGGTTTGGATGTCCCGTGCACTATTCAGTGTCCCCTCGACGATCACCAGTGGTGTACGGCCAGTGTAGGAGATCGCTCCCCACACCATGATGCCGGGTGTTGGGCCTGTGTGCCTCAGTCGTATGCAGTCCTGATTGTGGCGCTCACCTGCACGGCGCCAAACACGCATACGACCATCATTGGCACCAAGGCAGAAGCGACTCTCATCGCTGAAGACGACACGTCTCCATTCGTCCCTCCATTCACGCCTGTCGCGACAACCCTGGAGGCGGGCTGCACGATGTTGGGGCGTGAGCGGAAGACGGCCTAACGGTGTGCGGGACCGTAGCCCAGCTTCATGGAGACGGTTGCGAATGTTCCTCGCCGATACCCCAGGAGCAACAGTGTCCCTAATCTGCTGGGAAGTGGCGGTGCGGTCCCCTACGGCACTGCGTAGGATCCTACGGTCTTGGCGTGCATCCGTGCGTCGCTGCGGTCCGGTCCCAGGTCGACGGGCACGTGGACCTTCCGCCGACCACTGGCGACAACATCGATGTACTGTGGAGACCTCACGCCCCACGTGTTGAGCAATTCGGCGTTACGTCCACCCGGCCTCCCGCATGCCCACTATACGCCCTCGCTCAAAGTCCGTCAACTGCACATACGGTTCACGTCCACGCTGTCGCGGCATGCTACCAGTGTTAAAGACTGCGATGGAGCTCCATATGCCACGGCAAACTGGCTGACACTGACGGCGGCGGTGCACAAATGCTGCGCAGCTAGCACCATTCGACGGCCAACACCGTGGTTCCTGGTGTGTCCGCTGTGCCGTGCGTGTGATCATTGCTTGTACAGCCCTCTCGCAGTGTCCGGAGCAAGTATGATGGGTCTGACACACCGGTGTCAATGTGTTCTTTTTTCCATTTCCAGGAGTGTATATATACATATTACATAAAAAGAATCCCTGACAACTATATTTTGTTTACATTTTTGAATTTCCCACGGTAAAATGGTCTAGAAGCACATACTTTAATATCAGAAATAGAACCCATTTGGAACAGGGTAATTTGACTGTTAAATCTCAAAAGTTGGCCATTACAAAGTTCCTTATCCTAAAATAATTTGGCTTCACTTTGAATACCAAGTCCACTTAAAAATTTATTCTTTGATGTGTGTATTACGCAAATAAATGATTTTTTTCTAAATTTTTCAACTACATTTGTGGGATCTGACCCACTCATCTTTTAAAGGGTGCCTAGGAAGCTGTTTTCCCAGATAGCTAGAGAACATACAAGCAAATCATTGTAATGTAGTTTATTACAGTAATTGAACTGACAATACTTAACTTCCATTTCTACATTAAGAGTTGCAAGAAATTGGCGACATCTAAATAATCGATGTCATTTTACATGTAATCTAATCACACAGCTTCATAAGTCACTCCAATCGTGGCTGCCATTGTGGCTCTTCTTAAGCGGCTTTCCTAGTGTGAGTCTACTAGTGTGGCTGAGGCTAGGTGGCACATTGCTTTTTTTCTCTTAATGTAGAGTCCACTCCAGTCATGGTGACATCCTACTCAGCATGCTATTGGATGATTTCATCTTACATCAAGTCATTCTTGATTTTCATGCTAGTGCATGTCATTACACCAGAACGACATTGACCAAGTGAATTTCTCTTGTATCTTCATTAGTGTACAATTATTATTTTTAGTGTAATATTTGCAGTTACAAAAATTGAATAAAAACGAGCTATCAAAACATTCTTATGTACCCTTAAATTGGAACAATAACCTATTCATTTATATTAATAAAAAATATGTAAATATATGACAGATTGGAAACAAACAAATGAACATCAGTTGTTAAATTTTTTGGTAATTATACTTGTACTAAGGTTTAAGTTCAGCTCAATGTCTAACATGGTTTGTTTGGTTAACATCTAACATTCGTTTGACATTTGGTTGGTTGTTTTAATCTTTCATTATCAAGTAATTGATCATTGTTCAGTTGAGAAATGTTTGTTAATTTTTAATGCATTTCGAGTTAATTTAATTTACCTTCTTTTTGAATTTAACTAATTTACCCACATTTTTAAGGGTGATTAATGTCGTCTGTATTCCAATGAGAGGAATTTAGTATTAATCAACTTTCTTTGTTTTGAAAAGCTTTTTCGCAGTCAGTTTCCCAACCACTGTAAAAAGAATTTATGTAATTACAAACTACCAATGAACAAAAATAAACCAGGAAATTCGTCTTTACAATACTTTTCATTATCTGTTTTGGTTTCTTCTCTGCAATGTAATTCGTTTTCTTCCAAACAACATTTATTGATTGCTTTAAGAATGATTTTATATGTTTGTTTTTATTATGTTTATTTAATTGAACAAAAATGCCATTTTCTTAATCATAACTGTAGCTTTTATACAACAAAATTAAGTCATAACATTCTACTTGATGTTATTTCTCCAAGGAAGTATTTAACTTTTTTCTCATAGGTTGGTTATCATTTTATTCTTGACGAATATATCTAAAATATTAGCATCTGTATTCCTCCATATGTAAGCATAAATTTTAAACATCTATGTAAATAGAATTAAAATAAATAAATAAACCAATGATCACAAAGATATTGCAAATGGGAAAATGGATGTACTTTTTTGTATAACTGTGGATATTACAGATGAGGAATGGTTCCTGTTTTTATTTAGTTATTTAGAATATGACATTCTGCAGAAGATGGAAGTTTAATTGCTCATTGTTTACTTTTTTGAGATTGTTATATTCTTAAATTGATAGAAAATTTAGCTGGACTAACTTTACAGTGTCCTAATTTAATCTTATATTTCTTAAACTGAATAAAATAGTTATTCTAAGCAAATTTGGAACAATTAAAGTAGATAAAATTGAAAGTATACATACAGGCGCTAATCTTTCTTTACTCTTACTTGGTGTTTTTTAATGTTGTATAATTCAACTTTAATCTTGTAATGTATATCTACAGTGTTATTTTTAATTTTTCCTCCAAGTCAATTTAAAAATACACCTATCTTTTCTATGATAATTTCCGATTGTAATATTGGAAATAAAAGTTCTAATCAATGTTCTAGATCTTCTGGTCATTTGCAGTCATTTACAGTTTATTATTTTTGCTTTTCGTAATATTTGAAAACTTTTTATATTTTCTTTCATTTCTTTACATTTTTTGTACACCAAACTCATTTTTTCTAAAATTGTATGTATTACTGATTAATCTATTCAGATCCAAATAATTTCCATTATAAATATAAAAGCCAAAACTGATTCTTCCTTTGGAAGGTACAAAATTTCTAATTTTTGTGAAAGATTACTGTATGGAATTCACATAAGCCCTTCTTTTTATGAAATACTTCTATCAATCTTCATTTCTATAAATTTATTTTATTGGGGTTTTTAACAATGTATTTACAAATTTACCATTATTTTCACCCAATATGTCAACATACATAAACTTGTTTTTATAGTTTACCACAAAAGCATAAATTTTATATCTTTCCACTTGAAGGAAAACCTATCTATTGTTTAAAATAATTTTATATTTCATCTTTGGGAAGAAGGTACTAGGTTCCTGCATTCAAGGGTTAGTATCGTTAGAATTGGCAAAACCCACATTGTGCTGCTGCATAATTAGAACTAAATATACAAAATATCATTACCTTATATGCTGTATTATGCTGTGTCCATAGGCCAATAACTAAGTTCTCACAGCTTACCACTAGCTTTTAGTCTTACATCTTACCTTTAACAGAGTGCAATGGCTACTACTACTGCACTCTGTGGGCCCCACTTGACAATCGATTGTGCCACTCAGACATCTTTGGTTCAGTGGTGCCAAAGACGCAATCTGTTCTACCATTTAATGTCATTTTTCATGAAATATTTTACAAAATCTTGTTCCACTCACATAACCCTCCCGTGGGGTTTGTTAAATTTACCTTAAGGTTTGAATGCACAATGGACACCAAATGTAGGGTAAAACTTTCTACATCAGTATTTACAATAAGAATAATAGGTATTACATAAACATTTAGATTGTAATCCTAAAGACTGTACAAATCATCGATGTTTTGGTCATGGTGGTGCTCTTGTGCATGAGTAGTAAATCTAAAGTGTGGTCATCTCTTATAGTAAATTTTCTAACTAAGCAAGACAGTATTATTGGTAATAAATAATCCTTCATAATGATCTACACTGGCCTATATACCTATCATAATGCATATAGCAGTGGTTAGACATATTAGAAAACTAGTGAGATGACTACAAGCTCATTTTACATAGTGATCACCTCTACACAGTATCTATGCAGGTAATAAGTATTAATCATGGTATGGCTGCATGTGCCCATTTTATAAAGAATGCATATTAATGGAAGGTCATGGGTGGGCTATGTGGCCTTTACAGAGTTTGCATGAGTATGTAGCTACCTAAAATTGTAGTGTACATTTGAAGCTATTTACAAAAATGTAATTATAACTCATCAGAAAGGAGCATAAATTTCACCATAATATCACGAAAAATACCCCATTACATGGTATCAGTAAAGGTAAAATAGCATCAGACACAAATGAACATAAGATATATAGGGGCTGCATAGAAAAAGGACCCAAATTCTTAATATATATAAAAAAAATGTTTGAGTTACAGTTCGCTGCAGTTAGACCAACCAAGGGATGTGGTCCTCTGAACACATGTGAAATAAACGATGTCTCTTTCTGTTTTTCTTTTTGTGTACACCCGTATGAAAACAGAAAAATGAGCAATGCATAAATTGACAGTAAGGGAACTGACCTGCAAGTTTCTCCCTTCTGGGAAAGTCGCCTCCTTATAAAATGCTGAATAATCAACGAATCGTGAAAACAATGTACCGATAGGATCTGTATCAGCATGGGAAACGCGTCAGTTAAATATAACTGCGTTGTGTCATATTATTATGTACACTCATATGTAAATCAGACTGTAGCGCCTAGAACCACACGGTCACATCGGCCGGCGTTGTGGTTTGTTGTGTGGAAACATAAGTCAGCTTTGGAGCACATTTTGTTATGCTTTTATTATATTGAAAAATTTTGATTTTTGAAAAATAAAAGCATTTATGGTTGAAATGTACCTTCTGAAGATTTCAGTTGCTCATATGGATAAAACTCGATTTTGCAGAACTTATTTATAAAGAAAAACATTTATTAGGTTCTTGATTTTTAAAATTGAAAGAATTCATTTACAGGCATAAAAACAAATTTGAGTGTGGGATAAAGCAAACCTGAAATCTTACTTTTAAATCGAAAAATTTTTAAGACATACGCATATTTGCACCATAATTGTCATAAAAATTCTACTGACACAGAACAACACTGAGGTACATCAACGAACTGAAGAGATGATAAGTGGGGAAGCAATCCACAGTCCTGGAAAATAAAGAAAAATGTTGATAAAAATGACCAAAGAAAAAAGGGTCATGTATAAGATATTAGGAAATACCTTCCATGGAATTAAATGCAGCTGTAAAAATATATCTGGGAAAAGACAGATTAGATACTATTCGATAGACATTTTGTGTAAGTGCCAATCTGATATGAAGAGATTGGCACAAGAGAGAAACTCGTGGACGGCAGCCTCAGACCAGTCTGAAGACAGATGAGCCTTTCCTTCCGAGGAAAAATTAAATAAACCTAAAAAAAATTAATTTCAGTGGACATTTAGCGAGTGAGAGCTGCTCAATAACGGATTTGACGTACGATCAACAGTTGCCAGGAATTTTTTATAACCCTGCACATATTATTTTCATTTGTAGTTCATTGACGGCTTTTCACATAGTTCTTAGTTGTCCTTTTTCTATCTCATGTAACATTTTATAAAATTTGCTTTTCTTAAATTCTTGCTTAGCACTGGAGTTCAGCCATGCAGTTATAGCTTTGCGATTGCAGATTGCTATGCACACAATTACCGAACTTCGTTGCCAACAGATTTAATATATTTTCCCCGTGAGGAGAATGTCTTATCAACTGTTCAAGACAAAATTCGGAAAGTATGTTTCTTGCAATTTCAGAAGATTACACTTCGTTGGCTCCCGTTTAAACTCATAGGCCCCCGAGTCTTCAGAAAGAAGACTGTGGTCTGCTACCACTATAAAAAGATAGGAGAAAACATCTCCGACTTTCCACACGCTTTCTCTGAAGCATTACACCTCTTCAAGTACCTAACATGGGGAGGACGTAGAAACCTTCGACTTATAATTTTGGCCCGTATTTGACCGATAACTTCACGCATATTTCCTACGTTGCTGATTCCGAGTTTATATTAGATATCGCTTCTTCGCTTTAAAAAATAAGCCATTGCCATTGGAGTAGGTCCTTTTGCACCATTGCATTGTTAGTTCGGAACTTCATTTTTCGCTGCTGCTATCTTAATAATTTCACTCAGATACATCTCCAAGCAGTATGTGCCTGTTTCTGCGGTTAATTAGTGACAATTGTTCGAGAATGTCATCTCTTTACGTAAAATGATAATATTAGTTTATCCGTTTCCTCTTTGTCCAGAGTTCTA
Source organism: Schistocerca serialis cubense (assembly GCF_023864345.2). NCBI lineage: Eukaryota > Metazoa > Arthropoda > Insecta > Orthoptera > Acrididae > Schistocerca > Schistocerca serialis. Next base: position 277,659,346 of record NC_064642.1, on the reverse strand, counting down.
ATGCTGTAATTTCGTGAGGGCCTTGTATTACATTGCACTTTCTTCTTTTTTAACACGTCTAGGTTTGTCGTGTTTCGGCCAACGACAGGAAAATCGTTTTATCCTCTCATTTTCTGCAATAGGTCTCCCACAGTTTCCTTCGATTGTTATTTTGTTCCTGTACAAACATCTTCTCAGCCAACCTAAGCACCAATATGTAATTTAGTCTTCTAATCTCGCGTCCCAAGAGACTAAGGTATAGCTTTGCGGCTTCTGAGATCGTCACAAATTCCATCAAGGGTGGGATGGCTGCAGAGTGGACCGTTTGCGTACCCCAGCCGCTGTGCTGGAGCGATCCAGTCCAGCTCTAGCCCCGGCGCTGGCAGCCCGGCACGCCCGGCTGCCTAAGCTAATTACCCCATAGTTTCCCGTGTTAATTGTGTCTTGTCATAACGCTGTTACACGCTAGGGACCGCCTTGCGCAGGGCCCGTCTTGTTCGCCGCTCAGCACCTTATCCGGCGGGTCCTCTGCGGCCACCACGCCGCCGCCCGGCTGACTGGCTTTGTTAAGCAGCTTGAGCTGTGAACCGAGCCCTCCCGGCCGTCCAAGTTCGTCCGGGCGCGTGTCCTGAGGGGAAGGCTTGTTGGCCGGTGCGGGGCAGAGGGTAATTACTCGGGAGTCGTCTTCTGGCTTCTACCGTTACCCTCTCCACAGTGCTCATCTGCCTCATCACTTCATAGTATTTTGCACTGATAATGCTAATTAATCGTAATCACAACTCACAGTGCTATTCATCTGCCACTATTGGTGCTGTATGTGGCAGGCAGTACTGATTTCGCTCTACGTGATATGATTTTAGTTTCTTCCTTTTAAAACCAATCGTTATTTGCAATGTATGCAACAGCAGGAATACTGTGATGCACATATCACTTCGTAGCACCAATTTTCTCTCACAAAATACCAGCTTTTCCGCCCTAGATTCTTACACTATGATTAAGTGTCGTTACGTCCAGTAGTACCAGTATTAGTTACCTGTTTTCTGCATCATGCACATGCATCAGTAGCAAACATGTATTTTGATTGTGAGGTGGCCGTTTCAAACCCCTACTACCATTTACAGTGAAACGATAACGCAATTAAAGACATCCGTGGGATATAATGGAAAAGTACATTCTGAGATCTGTGGACCATCAAGAAATTAGCATGAATCGTTTCTTTCTTTTCAAACGTTAACTTTACGTGTTAACGATCCCATACTAGCTGGAAACCAGCTGTCAAGCAGACCTCTGACGGTAGCTCGTGGCCTTTGAGGAGAAGCAAGTTTGCACAACTAAATGGATTATTTAATTAGGATGTACACACGCAAACATACCATCTGTAAATCACACCAGGAAAACGTCACAAGTTTCTTATTCGAATCGTTTAAGTGTCAACACAAACGGTGCTATTTTCAATAGGTAACATTTAACACCTAGAACGTAATGGCATCACATGGGCTTCTTTTTGAAAAATGCTCTTTGAAGGTATTTTAAAAACCTGGAAGGAAATTTTGTATTTTCTCCCAAGTACATCATTACTCCTGTGCTCTTTTTTTTATCATTACACTCGGGTAGCGGTACAACAAGTTGGACGGTCGCGTGCATATCTCTGGCGCCGCATGACTCACAGTGAGCCCAAAATATGGCGCTGCCATTTATATCAAAGCGTAACTAGCTATATTTGGACTTTGAATGCGGTGGTCAAGTTATACCGGCTGGTCAAACAGGCATTTTATATCGTTATCGACTAGTTATGTTATCCAACGATCCCCATTTTATATTTGATGATTGACTACTATTTTATCTACCAGGGTGTAGAACTATTTTCATTTTTTGTGCCGTTGCATAAACATTTTATTGCTGAGCATGCCTTTCATATAATTACAACTCAATGACTTAGGTAATTTTTACTGAAATAACCAGTTTGTTCAAATTGTGTCTTGTATGAGTATGGTGTGCTGCCTGTCATACTTATCACGCTATTTTTATTGTTGTTATTCTTATTCATGTTGATTTCCACAAAAAAGCAGATCACTGAAAAATGATTATCACTGGTGTATCTAGTTTATGATCCACGTACATTTAATATCTGTATGATCTGAAAGTGGCTGTTACTTATAACCGAAGCTATCTTGTAATCGTATTTTAAATGCGTTATGTAATGCGACGTAGGTATTGCAATATTCTTCGTAAATTCGATGTTTTAAATTTTAATATCGTGATTGAAAGAGAAAATAAAAGTTCGGAATTTTCTATAGAATACAATATTACTCTTTATTTTCCTGGATTAACACTGAGAGTCTACTAAGAATTGTGTCAAGACGATAACAGAGCAATGACTGCATTTGTCGAACGACTGAATGAATAAATACTTACAAATAATAGTGATTTTGTTTGAATGAGATTGTGTTGGAGGTCACTTATAAATACTTTATAATGAGCTGAGAAATCGGTATGCGCAAGCCAGTGTTAATCGGAAATCAAGTACGAAATGTAAGAACACGGTTTCCTATATTGCATTCTTATCGAGATGTACCTGAACTGATGTTTTCCTTCAGATGTCCGTAGTGTTTGACGAGAAAAGCCCTCGTGTTGGCCTTGAAAACATACGGATTGTTGCATACTTTCTTTTCGCGGTATTCTTAGTGCAATGTTAAAGTGAACGAATCGCAAGGTCAGGAAATTGTTACGTTCTGTAGGAAGACATACAAACTATAGACACTCAATACAGAACTGGCCGTTGTTTGTTACTCATGTAATATTTTGCTTTTAAGTAAGAGGAAAAATCCCGCCACTGTTTCGTTATACGAGTGGTGATCAGTCACTGGAAATAGACATAACCGTTAGGTATCTGCTGGATCTTATTAAAATGCAAAGAGGAACAAAAGTAAAGAAAGAAAACGCTTGTAAGAATGGAACATATCAGGTTTAAGTCAATTCGACATCTCTAACGAAATGTAATTTACCAACAGAGACGGCAGTTTGCGATACCTTCGTTCCATCGATTCCTCAGGTTACCTCGTCAGATCATCAGACGTCCAGATCTTCGTCGTTTAAGTCTACTGCTTTATGATGAACAGGTACATGACATGCAGCCGCACAGCCATTATATAAACATGGTAAATTATGCCCAAAAATGGAAATTAAAAATGCAAGAAATAAGAATTGAAATTTATCATAAACACAGGTTACTGTTTTTCAGCCAGTGTCATAGAGACGAACAGGAAGTGTACAAACAAGGTAAAATATGGATAAAGGAGACGTTAAAAATTAAAAATGGATACCTCCGCTGAACGTTAATGAACAGCAACAACGATCTGCTAGACTAAGGATCTCCCAGAGAACACAATGCGCTTCTAACCCTGTAGTATTAACAGAAGAGATAGAAGTGATACAGAGAAGAGCATCGTGTTTCTTAAAGGAAGCTGATGGGAACGCTGCAAAGTAGGCCGCGCACGCCGCGAAAAGTTTGCTCCCAATATTCTGGGAGCGCACGTTCAAGGATTAACTAATATGTATCATGAAGTCACACTGACAGTAAAATCAGAGAAATTCAACTAAATCCACAGCCGTTCTTCCATCGCAGCCTCAGTGCAATGCTAGAGACGTGTGTCAGTCCTAAGTCACAAAGAAAATATTGTTGTTGTTGTTGTTGTTGTGGACTTCAGTCCGAAGAGTATTTCTGAATCTGCTTGCTGTATTCATCTCTTTGCCTCCCTCCATGACTTTTACCTCCCACAGTTCCCTCAAATACTTAATTAGTGACCCCTTGGTGTCTCAGAATTTGTCCTATCAGCCGATTCCATCTTTTGTTCAAGTCTTTCCACAAATTTCTTGTCTCCCCAATTCTATTTAGTGCTTCCTCATTAGTTATGTGATCGATCCAACTATTCTTCAGCATTTATCTGTAGCACCACATTTCGAAAGCTTTTATTCTCTCTTTATCTAAACTGTTTACCATCCAAGTTTTACTTCTATACATGGCTTCACTCCAGACAAATACCTTTAGATGTTAAGACATCTTCACAAATGCTTCTCTTGCCACTGCAAATCAGCATTTTATATCCTCCATACTTCGTTCATTATCACCTACTTTGCTGCCCAAATAACAAAACTCATCCCCTATTTGAAGTGTATCATTTTCTAATCTGATCCTCTTAGCGTCACCTGATTTAATTCGCCTACATCCCATTATCCTTCTTTTACTTTTGTTGATATTCTTTTTATATGGTCCTTTAAAAAGCTGTCCTTTCCGTTCAACTATCTTCCACGTCGTTTGTGGTCTCTGTCAGGTTTATAATGTCGTCGGTAAACCTCAAATTTTTTATTCCTTCACCAAATTTTTCTTTCGTTTCCTTTACTGCTTTTTCAGTGGGATACCCCGCAACCTCTTCTCAACCACCACTTCCCTTTCATGCACCTCGACTCTTATTACTGCTGTCCGGTTTCTGTACAAGTTGTAAATAACCTATAGCTCCCTATATTTTACCCCTGCTACCTACAGTGTTTCTAAGAGAGTATTCAAATCAACATTGTCAAACGTTTTCTTCAAGACTATAAACGCTATAAATTTAGGTTTGCCTTTCCTCAAACTGTCTTCTGAATAGATATAAAACGAGAAAGTGGGCAAGCAACAGCAGCTGAAAGAGTGAAGAAGGTTAGTAAATGATTCATGGAATCATGAACATATGAAGATCAGTGACAAAATACCTAAAAGAAAACCTTACCCTATGTCTGGAGGAGGACGAATTTTGGGCAGACCAAATACTAATTGGGTCATATCCAAGAGCCTTAATGCTTTATAGAAGAAGACGAAGATAGTGACACACACAGTAAGGCAGCACGCCAAGACAATTCGAGGTCAAATTAGTAAGTACAAGGGTGTGATCCCTGCCGCCGTTGGATAAACAGCTGCAGCAGCAAGTCGTATACCCCTAGCTTACTTATTCGTTACATAGTTTAATTCTCAATTTCTTTGCGTGTTTTTGGGTACTTGCATTGTCTAATTCATAAATTTCGGGCGTATTATAGTATTTGAGAGTTGTAGCATCGCGCTTTATTACCTGAATAGTGTAAATTCGCGTAGTCGTCTGTCTTCTGTTTTTGTTTTGAACGGTCAGTGTCGGTTGGTCACAGCCAGTGTGCTCCCTGCCGCCGTTGGATAAGCAGCTGCAGCAGCAAGTCGTATACCCCTAGCTTACTTATTCGTTACATAGTTTAATTCTTAATTTCTTTGCATGTTGTTGGGTACTTGCATTGTTTAATTCATAAATTTTGGGTGTATTATAGTATTTGAGAGTTGTAGCATCGCACTTTAGTGTTTACTTCGTAGATTCTTACTTAAATTGCGTGTGAGTTTCGTATAGGAGGTGTAATTTAGAGTTTTAGTTACTGTAATCGTAAATTCAGGCAGATTGTAGCGCAGTCGTTAGGCATTTGTACAGGTTAGTTAATACATTCTTTGCGTGTTTCCCTTGCGATATCTAGGCACGGACTCGTGTTTCAGTAACTGTTGTTCAACATCGATTAGAATGGACAGGGACTGTGATTGCTGTGTTCGGATGAGGGCTGAGTTGGCATCCCTTCGCTCACAGCTGCAAGCGGCGCTGACTTCGGTCGCGCAGCTTGAGGCTGTAGCCAATGGGCACCACTGTGGGGAGCCGGACTTGGGTATCACAGGGATGTCAACCTCGGCGCCTGTCCCCAGATCGGTCTGCCACTGTGGTTGCCCCGCTTGCTGTCCGCAGTGAGGCTGAGCCCTCGCCTGTGGTTTAGTGGGAGGTCGTTCCAAGGCGTGGCAGGCAGCGAAAGACGTCCCCGGAGGCTGATCAGAAAGCCTCCCCGGTGCGCCTGTCAAACAGGTTTCAGGCACTGTCTCTGGCTGAGCCAGATGCAGCTGCCTGCCCTGTTTCAGAGGACGATTCTCGGCCTTCAAGGTCCGGGCAATCGCAGAGGGTGGGCTTATTGGAAGTCGGGAGCTCCAATGTTAGGCGTGTAATGGGGCCCCTTAGGGACATGACGGCTAAGGAGGGGAAGAAATCCAGTGTGCACTCCGTGTGCATTCCGGGTGGTGTCATTCCTGATGTGGAAAGGGTCCTTTCGGATGCCATGAAGAGCACAGGGTGCAGCCAGCTGCAAGTGGTGGCACATGCCGGCACTAATGACGTGTGTCGCTTTGGATCTGAGGAAATTCTCTCTGGATTCCAGCGGCTATCTGATTTGGTGAAGGCTGCCGGTGTTGCTTACGAGATGAAGGCAGAGCTCACCATCTGCAGCATCGTTGACAGAACCGACTGCGGACCTTTGGTGCAGAGCCGGGTGGAGGGTCTGAATCAGAGGCTCAGACGGTTTTGCGACCACGTTGGCTGCAGGTTCCTTGACTTGCGCCATAGGGTGGTGGGGTTTCGGGTTCCGCTGAATAGGTCAGGAGTTCACTACACTCAGCTGGCGGCTACACTGGTAGCGGAGGCTGTGTGGCGTGGACTGGGCGGTTTTTTAGGTTAGAAGGCCTCGGGAAAGTACGGGGTGGGCTGCAATCCCAAAGGGTCCACGGCAAATACAGGACGTGCTTGGATCAAGGAGCAGTCGGAATTTTAGTTGTAAATTGTTGTAGTTGTGCCGGGAAAGTCCCTGAGCTTCAAGCGCTAATAGAAAGCACAGAAGCTGAAATCGTTATAGGTACAGAAAGCTGGCTAAAGCCTGAAATAAGTTCTTCAGAAATTTTTACGAAGTCTCAGACGGTGTTCAGGAGAGATAGATTAGGCAGAATTGGTTGTGGAGTGTTTGTGTCTGTCAGTAGTGGTATATCTTGTAGTAGATATTCCGTGCGAATTGGTATGGGTGGAGGTTTTACTTAACAGCCGAACTAAGTTAATAATTGGCTCCTTCTACCGACCCCCAGACTCCGATGATATAGTTGCTGAACAGTTCAGAGAAAATTTGAGTCTCGTAACAAATAAATACTCCACTCATACGGTTATAGTTGGTGGGGACTTCAAACTTCCCTCGATATGTTGGCAAAAATACTTGTTCAAAACCGATGGTAGGCAGAAAACATCTTACGAGATTGTCCTAAATGCTTTCTCCGAAAATTATTTCGAGCAGTTAGTCCACGAACCCAAGCGAATTGTAAATGGTTGCGAAAACACACTTGACCTCTTAGCCACAAACAATCCAGAGCTAATAGAGAGCATCATGACTGATATAGGGATTAGTGATCACAAGGTCGTTGTAGCTAGGCTCAGTACCGCTTCTTCCAAACCCACCAGAAACAAACGCAAAATAATTTTATTTTAAAATGCGGATAAAGTGTCACTAGAGGCCTTCCTAAGAGAAAATCTCCATTCCATCCGATCTGACTATGCAAATGTAGACGAGATGTGGCACAAATTCAAAGATACAATAGCAACAGCAATTGAAAGATTCATACCTCATAAATTGGTAAGAGATGGAACTGATCCCCCGTGGTACACAAAACAGGTCCGAACGCTGTTGCAGAGGCACGGGAAAAAGCGTGTGAAGTTCAGAAGAACGCGAAACCCCGAAGATTGGCTAAAATTTACAGACGCTTGAAATTTGGCACGGACTTCAATGCGAGATGCCTTTAATAGGTTCCACAACGAAACATTGTCTCGAAATTTGGTAGAAAATCCGAAAAAATTCTGGTTGTATATAAAGTACACAAGCGGCAAGACGCAGTCAATACCTTCACTGCGCAGTGCCGATGGTACTGTTACCGACGACTGTGCCGCTAAACCGAAGTTATTGAACGCAGTTTTCCGAAATTCCTTCACCAGGGAAGACGAATAGAATATTCCAGAATTTGAAACACGAACAGCTGCTAGCATGAGTTTCTTAGAAGTGGATACCTTAGGGGTTGCGAAACAAATCAAATCGCTTGATACGGGCAAGTCTTCAGGACCAGATTGTATACCGATTGGGTTCTTTTCAGATTACGCTGATACAATAGCTCCCTACTTAGCACTCATATACAACCGCTCGCTCACCGATAGATCTGTACCTACAGATTGGAAAATTGCGCAGGTCGCACCAGTGTTTAAGAAGGGTATTAGGAGTAATCCAACGAACTACAGACCTATACCATTGACGTCGGTTTGCAGTAGGGTTTTGGAGCATATACTGCATTCAAACATTATGAATCACCTCTAAGGGAACGATCTATTGATACGTAATCAGCATGGTTTCAGAAAACATCGCTCTGGTGCAACGCAGCTAGCTCTTTATTCGCACGAAGTAATGGCCGCCATAGACAGGGGATCCCAAGTTGATTCCGTATTTCTAGATTTCCGGAAAGCTTTTGACACCGTTCCTCACAAGCGACTTCTAATCAGGCTGCGGGCCTATGGGGTATCGTCTCAGTTGTGCGACTGGATTCGTGATTTCCTGTCAGGAAGGTCGCAGTTCGTAGTAATAGACGGCAAATCATCGAGCAAAACTGAAGTGATATCAGGTGTTCCCCAGGGAAGCGTCCTGGGACCTCTGCTGTTAATGATCTATATAAATGACCTGGGTGACAATCTGAGCAGTTCTCTTAGGTTGTTCGCAGATGATGCTGTAATTTACCGTCTAGTAAGGTCATCCGAAGACCAGTATCAGTTGCAAAGCGATTTAGAAAAGATTGCTGTATGGTGTGGCAGGCGGCAGTTGACGCTAAATAACGAAAAGTGTGAGGTGATCCAAATGAGTTCCAAAAGAAACCCGTTGGAATTCGATTACTCGATAAATAGTACAATTCCCAAGGCTGTCAATGCAACTAAGTACCTGGGTGTTAAGATTACGAACAACTTCAGTTGGAAAGACCACATAGATAATATTGTGGGGAAGGCGAGCCAAAGGTAGGAGACTTAGAAGATGCAAGAAGTCCACTAAAGAGACACCTTATACTACATTCGTTCATCCTCTGTTAGAATATTGCTGCGCGGTGTGGGATCCTTACCAGGTCAGAACTCGAACAGAAAGGTTTAGGTGTTCGTTTTTCCCGCGCGCTGTTCGGGAGTGGAATGGTAGACAGATAGTATGATTGTGGTTCGATTAACCCTCTGCCAAGCACTTAAATGTGAATTGCAGAGTAGTCATGTATATGCAGATGTAGATGTATCGATAAGTGCACTCTGGAGCTACCGATAGTATTTCCGGGTCGTCGTGTGTCTGACAGTCAGTTCGGGAAGGACTTGGTGTGTAGTCAGGACGCAGCAGCTGTGATGTTTGGGGACAGAACGCCAGTGAGGCGCCGACAGCCAGTGCTTGCTGAGGAAATATGCGCAGTGTGTGGTTTGGTTGGGCCTGCTGGCGGCCTCTATGCGGTGCTGGACTGTTTGGTGCCGTTCCCATTGCCACGAGGCTCAAGGCTTACCGACCCTGGACATGAAAGTTGACTTTTGGATTAATTTACCAGCTAGTCACGAATGTTCACGTTGTGTCGTTTGGAGTTTGTTGGCGGCTATTGGGATATTCCCGCAAGCAACAAAACGTGTTTTCAAGTTGACAAATTTTAGCCACCATCTAGTGGAGTTTAATTGTACTTGGTTATTTGAATTTAAGTGCACCAGCGGAATCCTCTGCCTTGTGGCCTTTAACATTCCTGTTACCTGCCCTGGCCGTTGACGTAAATTCTGGCAGTGTATTTCCCTCATTGTGTTGTCACTGTCCAGAACAGTGTGTTGTTTGACAGCTCAATGTATAATTGATGAGGGCTCCAATACCTTCTACTTTGTTCCATTGAATTCCCTGTTGTATGCTAGTCGGGTAAAGAGGAGGTTATCTTGTCGGTGGGTCCATTGACTGACTGTCGGTTGCGTTGTCGTCGGATCGACAATGGTTGGACCAACTGCCTGTCTCACCTAAGCGTGTATTAGTGTTTGAATTCCAGGTCAACCCCCGGAACTTCTGAGCGCCCTTGCGTGTACTGCCTTTTCTTGTTTGTTCTTGTTGTTTATCCATATATGGCTTCTAGCCGATTATTAGATTAAGTTGTTTTCCTCTCAAAGTGTCAGATTCTTTGAGCCTTCAGCCGATTTTGAATTTAAGTTGTTCCGCTCTTAAGCTCTCTGATGGTTTGGGCTGAAGGCTAATTTCAGAACTATTTTACGTAAAGCCTTTGGCCTTTTAAAAATTAATGTTATTGAGTCTTAGGTGTTCTGCCTTCAGCCGATTTTGAATTTAAATGGTTTTGCTCTTAAAGTGTCAGATTCTTGGGGACTTCAGCCGATTTTGATTTAAAGCTGTTCTGCTCTTACGGTATTGGATGGTTTGGCCTTCAGCCTAATTTAAGAACTGTTTTACATAAAGCTTTTGACATTATTGTAAAAATTAATATTACTGAGTTTCAAGTGTTGGGCCTTCAGCCGATTTTGAATTTAAGTTGTTTCCTCTTGTCAGAGTCTTTGGTCCTTCAGGTAATTAAGCAGCTGTCTTCTGATAAGGCTTTCCTTTTAAATTTCTGATTTTGTTTGAGCTTTAAGTTATTGGCTTTCAGCCGTTTTTAAATCAAAGTGATCTTGCCCTTAAGGCGTCAGAGTGTACAGCGCATTCAGCTGCTAATTAAGTTCCAAACCTAAAGCTGTGTCTTTGTTTTTTTTTTAAATTTTCTTTGCTTTTGTTATGTTTGATCAAATAAAACGCTGAATGTTCGAGTGTAACTGACAGCCGCTCATTTTTGGCCCCTTTACACGATCTAAACTACCTGTCCTGTCCTGCGGGCTTAGCAGGGCGTATCAGTATTGCACAACTTTGATTTCAGATAACTCCTGAGGGGCTACGCTGAAGGCATTTTACTTATTTCAAACTAACAAGCTCTTTATAGCACCGTAATTACGGGATCCATTTGGTTTTTTTGTGTTGATAATCTAAAATATAGTTCGAAGTATGATCAATCATAAACCCCACATACATCCTTTGTATGTCTTTCTGTTGTTAAAAAAATTCAAATTTGGCCTTTTTTCTGATCTGAATGAGAACCTGGCACTAAACGGAACATAGTAACTGCTGCAGTGAGTTACTACGAGGTCTGTAACCCAAAATGAAAACAGCGAGAAGCTTGCAGGACGTTTGATTTTGCTTCAGGATAATGTCCGCCCTCACGCAGTCGGGTAAAAGTCCAGAGCATTCAGACACTTGATTCTAAACTGTTATAACATCCACCATACAATAATTACCTAGCTCCACGTGTTTTTCACCTATTCGGTAGGATGAAGGAGCACCTGTGTGCAGCCCGCATCTCGTGGTCGTGCGGTAGCGTTCTCGCTTCCCACGCCCAGGTTCCCGGGTTCGATTCCCGGCGGGGTCAGGGATTTTCTCTGCCTCGTGATGGCTGGGTGTTGTGTGCTGTCCTTAGGTTAGTTAGGTTTAATTAGTTCTAAGTTCTAGGCGACTGATGACCTCAGCAGTTGAGTCGCATAGTGCTCAGAGCCATTTGCCAACCTGTGTGCAATGAAGTAGTCGTCAAATGCGAGGTCGTGGGGACAGTGCAAGACTGCACGTGGAAGATCCCTCAAAGCTCGCTCTTCTACGGAAATAGAAAGCTTGTCAAGCGGTAGAAAAAAATTATAGCGTTTGGAGGACATGTTCCCTGCAGTGTTGTTTACCGAACATAAAAATATCTTGCCAAGAATTACCTGTACTTTTTGAGTCTTGCCTGGGAAACTGTAGATTGAAACTGTGGCGTGAATAAATGGTTTTTATTTAAAAAAGAAATAATTTTTCACTGCCAGTGACAGAGGTTTATCAGAAATTGTCAAGAATTTCGTGGCCACTCTTTGACAAACTGCCTTTTGGCTTCTGTCTCGGGTTCTTCGACTGACGTTTGTCCGATGATTCTTCTGACGGTTCGCTTGCATGAGTGAATGGCATTTTCAAAGCTTCTCCCTCCATTGCTCGTTATGGACTGTCCACCACCAACAATGTAGGGTGACGCTTTGACAATGCTTGTCAGTCGTGCTGGAGAAACGTCAGATAAATCATGAGGCAAACATCTGCCGCAGAACCCAAGACAGAAGCGAACAGGCAGTTCGTCAACAGACGTTTATGTTGTCTTCTCTTTTATTTCTGTTGTAAGCTGCTACACGAGATTGAGGAAAGACTTTTCGAAATGCAATTCGGTTATCTGTTCAATGTTCACGGAATAAATCACACAGATTTATTTTAATAAATATGTAGGGAACAGTGTCACGGTAATAAACGGCAAACTGCCGAGTTAACACACAGGTATGCTTAACAGCAGTTTCTTTCCAGTAGGTGGAGAGATTTCAACAATATCAGGCACTGAATGAAGTGGAATGTGAAACCAACGGGCAGAAAATCTGACAAACACGGAAAAGTGCGAAAACGGCAAGTGACTGAATTTGCAAGTAGTCGATCGATCGTTGTGCATGGTACGCAAACTTTCGTTTCGTACGAGGAATGATGCTATAATGTTCCAAGGACCGTAACTACTGTCTCTCATTATGAGAGAGAGAGACACTTAATTGGTGTAATTAACGCTGGCAGTGAGAGAGGGGGACACAAATTACTTAATTATCTCTGAGCAATGTGTAAGGTACAGGTCGAAAGATCTTATGCAGTGATGGCGTAAGCAGATTGCTAGGGGCCTGGCCGGCCTTTGTGGCTGAGCGGTACTAGGCGCTTCAGTCCGGAACCGCGCTGCTGCTACGCTCGCACATTCAATTCCTGCTTCGGTCATGGGTGTGTGTGCTGTGCTTAGGTTAGCTAGATTTAAGCAGTTCCATGTCCAGGGGACCAATGACCTCAGATGTTAAGTCCCATAGTGCTCAGGGCCATTTCAGTCATTTGAGTCAGGAGCCTGTGGGCTTTGTCTCAAAATATTCGTCGATGTAAAGTCAGAAAGAGAAATCTAACACAGTTGCAGAGGCCGGCACTTTCCAACGGTCAAGAGGCTTGCGCCTGTGGGTGACATCAGCCACTCATACCACCCTTTGAGACAAACTCAGCTCCTGCCAGGAGCTCGAAGCTTTGCGGGACAATTTCTGCATGAACCTCGATGCACCCTTATGAGAATTCCATGAACAACCTGAAACTGGCTTCGCTTTTGGTCAAAATCTCCCTCTTTGTACCACGACTAGGTAACTGTAGCGATGATGCGTAACTTCGGCACTTTGTGATGAACCGAGCTGTGAGGTAGACGTGCTTCCTAGTAGGATATGGCTTGGTATAACGGGAATCATGCAAGAATGGAAGCTTAAAGGAATCCTGCACATAGTCTAGCATAGATTTAGGTAGGGAGTACGGTATGTTTAAAAAAAAAACCTGAATAATTCTTTTTTCGGTTGAAATTCATCATCTACATGAGTTGGTGAAATAAAGTTAACTTCTGAAAATACTGAAGTGTTGTGAGTTATTTTTACAGACAACCGAATAGAGCAACGATACCCAATTGAAGTCTGGTGCCGATCCGGTACCGCTGCCATGTGTTAGTGCCGTTGACTTTTCAGCTTGCTTTTGTGAGGGTTGGAGAAGACAGAGGCCAAAGGCAGATAAAGGCAATCTTACTGACGTGAAGTGAAGCGGCTAGCCTGGAGTCGCATTGAAGACAATTCACGGCGTCATCTCACACACATCTCATAATCCATCACCAACGACGGCACTAGAGATGTTGCACATGGCGACGTCAGTCATGATGTTACTAATGTACCAGCTAATAGATACAGCGAATCCGAAGAACTGAGGTAAATGGAAAGCCCAAAGCAGTAACACACGATAAAACACAACTAAGACAGCAATTTTTTTAAAAATGTGCTTGTATAATATAAGGGAAATTCCTAAATATAGCCTTTGAATAAATTTCTTTCATCAGTAATTTAATAGTACAATTGTTTGCTAATGAATTACAGGCGTTGTACACAAAGGTACATGAAAAAAGTGAATGTTGAAGGGATTCATTTTTTTTTGTATATGGAATTAAGAAGCGACATTTTGGAAAAATTTTGTTAGTTTCGGTAGTAAGTGCAGGCAGAGAATCTTGGAAGGGAGTGTGCTGTGTTGTGTGTTACATGTAGTATTAATTTTGAAGGGGTTGTGATTTTCCATTGCTGTGTTGGGGGGATGAGAGTATTCTGTCATTAGGTGTGTAGGCATTAGCGATCAGTCGTGGCATAATGTGAGAAATTATAATTGCCTGATAGGTCGTATGATGATATTACTGATATTTTGTAATGGATTCTGCCATTTGAAGAGGGAGGGTCTCGCTGAGGGTAGTGTCCTTGGGGTGGAGGGGATATAAGTTCAGTTGAGGCAACAATCAACGATAGACCGAAGAGTGCCAGTAAAATCGGTATGGAAATATATCTTTTAATGAACTTTCACGGATGAAGCAATTACCCTAACCATTAGAAGCTAAAAATGTAGCATGCGGCCGTGCGACTGCGTAGCGTTTAGAAAACTTAGAAAGTTAAACACGGGCATGTCAGAGGGTGATGGTAGGCTGAATACACGACTTAATGAAGCAAACGAGCGTTTCGTCCGACTTGAAGACAGCAAGTACCCAGGCTGTAGTCCGAGTGGCGAGTGTTGACACGGTCCCGCACGGCCGTTTAGTGAAAAATTTATGAGCTTATTGAGTATAATAGTGCATTTGCGACTGGATTCAAGACATCCTTGCAGACAGAACTCAACACTTCCTTCTTAACGGAACAAAATCGTAGTAATTTCCGGAGTAATCCAAGGAAGTGTGGTAGGACCGTTACTTTTTACTACATATATATATATATATATGATCTAGTAGAAAGCGTCGGTTGCTCTCTAAGGCTGTTCACAGATGATGTAGTTGTCTGTAGAAAAATAGGCGCTAGATTATAGGAACGATTTGCGGAATGACCTCCAGAGAACTGATGAATGGTGGAGGCTCTGGCAGTTGACGGTTAACATAAAAAAAATGTACCGCATTGTGCATTCATAGGAAAAGACATCCACTACCGTGTAACTATTGACGAGAAACCGCTGAAAACAGTATGTGTCGTAAAATATCTAGTAGTAATTATCAGATGGCTCAAATAGCTCTAAGCACTATGGGACTTAACTTCTCAGGTCATCAGTCCCGTACAACTTAGAACTACTTAAACCTAATTAACCTAAGGACATCACACACATCCATGCCCGAGGTAGGATTCGAACCTGCGACCGTCGCGGTCGCGCGGTTCCAGACTGTAGCGCCTAGAACTGCTCGGCCACTCTGGCCGGCTAGTAGTAACTATCCAGAGCAACCTTAATTCGAATGACCACATAAAACAAATAGTGGGGAAAACAGATGCCACACTGAGATTCATAGGAAGAAACTACTGGAAATGTAAGTCATCCACGAATGAAGAAGTTTATACGGCGCTTGTTCGACCGATTCTTGAGTATTGTTTATCTACCTGTGATCCCTATCACATAGAAGTGATAGAAGAGATGGAGGAGATCCAAACGAAGGGAAGTATGTTTCGTTATGGGATCGTTTAGTCGGCACAAGACCGTAAAGGAGATGTTCAACGAAATCCATTGAGCAATTTACGGGAGAGGCGTTGCGCTTAACGCAGGGATTTATTATTGAAATTTCGAGAGAGAACATTTGGGGAAGAGTCCGACAAATGATTCAAATGGTTCAAATGGCTCTGAGCACTAAGGGACTTCACATCTGAGGTCATCAGTCCCCTAGAACTCAGAACTACTTAAACCTAACTAACCTAAGGACATCACACACATTCATGTCCGAGGCAGGATTCGAACTTGCAACCGTAGTGGTCATGCGGTTCCAGACTGAAGCACCTAGGACCGCTCGGCCACAATGACCGGCAGAGTAGGACAAAAATTACTTCCCCCAGATATGTCACGCGTGTTGACCATGAAGAGTAAATTGGAGAAATTAGATCCAATATAGAGGTTTACTGACACTCATTCTTCTCACGCGCTATTCACAACTGGAATAAGTTTGGAGGGGTCACTTAGTGAAACAAAAGGCCACACACCATTAGGTCGCTTGTGGGGGCATGATGTAAAGTAACGAATATTCAGCTGGCCTTTTAGGACTTGGCACGTGTAATGCAGAGCAAAATCTCGGAATTAGCTCTGGGTAATGAACTTAAAGGAATAGTGCAGCTCTCTCCATAGCAGAGTAAATGCGTGTAGAAATATAAGTCAGCTTTTGAGCCTCTAGCGCCTAAATCAACCACGCTAGAAAGCTTAAGAGCGCTATGGTCACAGCGGCTCGGACGCCTACTGGCTGAGGTTGAGGGAGAGCTAGAGGAGAAAATATAGTAAGGTATAACCAGAGGTGCAGGCGCTCTGTAAATCTCCCAGGAGATATGAGGACAGAAGAGAAACCAAAAATTCGAGTGCAGCGAGATCTTTCGCAAGTTATCACAGAGTTCCCACACAGAATGCAGAAGGATGCCTTACTCTGAGCTCATTCCATGCATTTAAGCCCTGTGGACGCCATCACACGTTAGTATACATTCAACCGTTTCGTTTCCTTATGTTGAGAGGCACAGCTTCTCCGTGAGTCATCTGCAGGACGAGGCATTAGCGCAGGGAAATCAAGCAGCCGATGTTTGCAGTTCGCATAACGGATTCACAGATTATTAGAAATTTATTGGTTCCCCCAGCACTGGGAATGGAATGAGAGTTCAAACCCACTCGCCTGCTGGAGATCAGAGTCTAAAGAATTAATTTGAGTGAGTATGGAATATGAGTCCATGTTTGTTGAAGCCGTTCCGCACATTGATGGAGATTAACTATTACTGTAAAATTTCCAGAAGAGGTCTGGCGGCATTTTTATAGCGGTGTCGGGAGCAGATGATGAAGCTGTATTGCAGGGTTAGAGCAGATTCCTAGGGTGGATGAATGCTGCAAACCGCACAGCGAATGTCGAGTTCCGTGCCCTTTACAAGTAATCAGAATACACAGTCCAGCTTGAAAAACGGCTCGAATAACAGAGGATATAGGTCATGGATGTGAAGTGGGAATGACAGGTCATAACCATACGCTGACGGTAATAACTTAGGCCCACAAAGAGCTGCAGAAGAGCCACTAAGAGGGTACATGCAGCATAGACCAATGGACAATAGGCAAATGCATGCAGTATAATTAAAGGGAGTTGTAGTGAACGAAATGACTTCGCAAGCGGGAAACTGGAAGGCCCTTGTATGGAGGCCTCACGGAATTTACGAACACCATTCGACCCTGGATGGTTAAAAGCAGTAAGCAGGGGAACGAAATTCGTGAGACACACTTGCAAGCTACAAAGGAGAGAGAGGTTTTCCAGCTTGTTATACCATTCACCATACGGGGTAGAATAAGTTCTGGAAGCGACATTTCCGCCGCTGGAGAAAACACAAAAGAAGCAATTGTGTGTCAGAGGATATTACCAATGTTGACGGTACAAGAAGTGCGTTTGATAGGCGCGACAGGAAAGAAAAGGGACGTGGCTTAGAAGCAGGCATTGCTTGAGGTTAGCGTTGACAAGCACCGCTAGAGAATCTTATGCTAGTAACCCTACAACCCCATACATTTACTTGCTGAGGTGACAGTTTATGAGTAAACTGCACGACTAGATAAATCTCGGGATCAACAAACCGCCACTTCAGAGAATGGGTTTTCTTGTGTGCCCTAGCAAACGCGGTTGCAGAAGAATAATGCTGAGGACCCAGGGATGCTGTACTGGAACGTATCTCCACGGCTTTGCATAAATCGCATGCAAAACGAAAGGGAAGCAAGGGGTCACAGAAACGATCTCAGTAACACGGAAAACGGTGGGCTTCTCGAATGGCAGATCGAAGATAAAATCGCAAAAGTAACACAAATAGGTCAACAGCTTTTCAGCTGCCATTTGAGGGCGTAGCTGCAGCGTAGTTGCAACGTAGCGCGATTCCGACGCGGTACATCAGCACTGACATGTAGCAGGTGATTAGTGTGACATTCGTGTCTTTCACAAAACACCCACCTTCACATCTATGGTCTCGAACAGAGTATACATTTCGGGAAGCCTCAAAACCTAATTCCAGGAGAGTGGTAGTGAGACGGAACACATAACTGGTTTAATTAACATTGATAGGGAGAAGGGACATTTTTCAGTCATCAGTCTCTCGATTGTTTTGATACACCCCGCTACGTATTCCTCTCCTAACGTCTGCATCTCAGAGTAGCGTCCGTAGCTTATGTCCTCACTTACTTATTGGCTGTAATCATGTCCCTTTCTTCCTCTACAGTTTTTATCCTGCAGCTACCTGTACTACCACCGCAGTTATTCCCTGATATTTCACCTCATGTCTGTGACGGAACTAGCCATTTGGTAAAGAAAAAGTTCTCACATTTCATCAGCATATTTATTTCATCAGCTAGTCACAGCCGCCGTCATGGACAATCTTAATGCTTCTTCTTAAAAGGGCACTGAGGCAAGAGACAAAATCTGTCGGCTCCCAGACCGTGCATCGTCGTAGCTCCTCACGTAAGTCTCCGCCCGAATTCCGTCTCAGAAGCAATATTATAAAATCATTGGCCACACACCGAGCTGCCTCCGGTCGTGCCGCAGTTACGGCCGCCCAGGCGTTCGTTACAATCGTATGCTCTTCAGACGTGGCGATCATCCGCGGGAATGAACGTGATGACGGGTTGTACCCTCACACTGTCCGTTCTTTCTGCAGTTTTCTCTACACGTTCCTTTAGTGGCTAATCCTACGGATATCCCCCTCGTCCCTTGGCTCCTCAGTTCACCAAAATTTCGAATATTATTCAGACGCACCACATTTCAAACTCTTCTATTGTCTTCCGTTGCGATTTCTCCACTGTCAATGATACACTACCATGTCAGAATTCACCAATTTTGACGTTAGGTTTCTCGCTGTTTTCATCTCTGCTACTTCCCATTTCTTTTGCCTTTCCCAGATCCTTTTCAATCTTCATTCTGTACTCATTAGACTGTTAATTCCAGTCAACAGTTCCGGTAGTTCTTTTTCACTTTCACCGAGGGCGATAATAAGATCAGCGAATATTATCATTCTTATACTTTCTCAGTCTAGAACCGCGCGACCGCTACGGTCGCAGGTTAGAATCCGGCCTCGGGCATGGATATGTGTTATGTCCTTAGGTTAGTTAGATTTAAGTATTTCTATGTTCTAGGGGACTGATGACCACAGATGTTAAGTCCTATAGTGCTCAGAGCTGTTTGAACCATTTTGAACCATTGTCATCCATTCACCCTGAAATTTAATCTAACTTAGATTACTGTCATTGTTTTTTCAATATTTACTCGTAGATTGAACAGAAGGGACAATTGACAGCTTCCCAGCTTTACCCCTCTTTTAATCTGATTTCTTTGGTTTTGGTCTTTCGAACTTATAGTTCCCTCTTGCTTCTCATACATATAATTTCGTTCTTAATGTTTCATTCTACTTGGTCGAATGCTTTTTTCTAGGCTGACGAATCCTAAGAGCACGTCTAAATGTTCCTTCAGCCTTGCTCCCATTGTAAAAGCTGCCTCTTGCTGCCTTTAACTTTCCTAAAGCCAAAATGATAGTCATCTAACAGATCCTCAACTTTTTATCAGTTCTTCTGCATATTATTCAGCTTGGATGCACGAGCAGTTAAGCTATCTGTCCAACAGTTCCCGCACTAATCTGCATTTGTTGTCTTCTGAATTGAATGATTTATATCTTTCTTAAAGTCTGATGGTATGTCCCCAGTGTCATAGATTCTACACACCAACCTGAATAATTTCTTGGTTGCAACTTCCTGCCGGCCGAAGTGGCCGTGCGGTTAAAGGCGCTGCAGTCTGGAACCGCAAGACCGCTACGGTCGCAGGTTCGACTCCTGCCTCGGGTATGGATGTTTGTGATGTCCTTAGGTCAGTTAGGTTTAACTAGTTCTAAGTTCTAGGGGACTAATTACCTCAGCAGTTGAGTTCCATAGTGCCCAGAGCCATTTGAACCATTTTTTGCAACTTCCTCCAGCTACTTTATAAATTCCGATGGAATCTGGTTTATCCCTTCTGCCGTACTTGATCATATACTTTCCAAAGCTGTTTTTAAATTCTGACTGATTCTAAATCTCATACCTCTTCCACATCGAGTTCGGTTTCTTCTTTTATCACGTCATGTTTTCGTTCCATCGTCCTACTCGTTTATCTGTGTTTCACAGAGGAATTCCCTATATATTCTGAACAGTATCTCTTTTTGTATTAATTACACCGACAGTTGTTTTGACTTTTCTGTGTGTTGAGTCAGTCGTACAGCAGATACTTTTGCTATTTCTTCACATTCTTTTTGCAGCTATTCCGCCTTGACTTCATTGCACTTTCTATTTATTTTATTCCTAAATAATTTATATTTGGGGATTTCTGTCTTTCGCTGAATGTTTTTGTTCTCGATCAGTTGAATTAAACCTCCTGTTGCCCAAGGTTTCTTCTCCATTACCTTCCTAGTTCTAGGGTTGTCTTTCCAGCATCTGTGATTGCTCTTTTAAGAGATGATAATCTCCTCTTTAACTGAAGTGCTAACTGTTGTATTGCTTACCACAACATCGACACCTTTACCTATCTTCAAACATGTCTGTTCCTTTCTCAGTACCTAAGTATTTTACTTCCTTCGACGCTGACTATTCTGTACCATTCTCTTAAACTTCAGTCTACCCTTTATTATAACTAAGTTGTGAGCTGAGTCTATATCTGCTCCTGAGTGTGCCGTAGAACTCAATATTTCATTTCGGAATCTCTGTCTGACCATGATGTAATCAAGCAGGAATCTTTCTCTGTTTCTGGGTCTTTTCCAAGTGTGCATATTCCACTTGTGATTCCTGAATACGGCCTTCGCTGTTAGTAGCCTAAATTTATTGCTGAACTCTATTAGTCTTTCGCCTCCCTGATTATTACTACCTAGCTTATAATTTTCCGTAACTGTGTTTTTAGTGCTTCATCTACAACTGCATTCTAGTTCGACATTACAATTAGGTTTTCACCTCCATTTACTTGTTGAATTACACGCTCAATATCGCCACACCCTTTCTATATCTCTTCGTATTCTTCTTGCGACGTCAGCATATATACCTAATGTAATGTTGATAACGTTGGTTTGCTGTAGATTTTGAGCAGAACAATCATATCACAAGACTGTTCAAGTAACTCACTCTCTGTCCTACCTACCTATTTATAACGAATCCTACTCCAGTTATACCATTTGAAGTCGCTTGTGTCTTTACCCTATATTCGTCACGACAGGAATCTTATCTTGTTGATATTTCCCTTCACTGACCCTCCACTATATCTATATTCAGAACTAAGTTTCCCTTTTCAGTTTTTCTATCTTCCCTAGCACTTTCGAAATTCTGTCTCTCCACGTCCCAACTCATAGAACGTTCCCCTTTCGTTTCTTACTGCATCTTCGTCTATGATCAGATGCCCTTTAGCAGACCAATTCCAGAGACCTGAATGAGGGACTAATATGGAGTTATTTGCTAGTGGAGAGATCATAAAAATTTTTAATCACAGGTGTCATGTCCCTTGGATACACTTTGGAAAACGTCAACCGTGTCGCACAATTAAATGCACGCGGCACTATGGGTAATTGCAAACAGTGTTTGTGATCTGCATCAAGTGAAGCCTCTCGGTATACGCATGCTCTCCCCCCCCCCCCCCCCCCCCCCCCTCCGACTCAGGTGTGAGGCGAAAATCGGTGCACAACGAAAATAAATTAAGAGTTAGTGCCTCAAATATATGGGCTTAGGGCGCGGTCCTTTCCAAACTCAAAACAAATAAACAGAGCTCTGAGGCACGTGTTTCTACTGGGGTCCACGATGGGTGTACTTTGATCGTAATTTATTTTTAAGAATGCCACAGGACAATACGAACATGAGAAGACATATAGTGAATTCTCATAATTACACTAGGGACCATTGGAACACAAAATCCTTCCAAAAAAAAAGGTCAATTAAATACAACCACGGGACTGGAAATCCCGAGGGGCAAGATTAGTAATACACAACTGGTATATAATCAGCACTCCACTGAAGTAAATTAAGCACACGGCTTCGTATCGGGCATGATGACCACAAATATCTACTGTGATGTAAAGGAACTTACAAGCAGGTACTCAAGGATAATGTATAAGGAATGATTCATCGAACAAAATTCCTAAGAACATCTCATCTTCAAGAAGATACACCGCTACCACTTTTTTTAGTTCTACTTGCCCCGTAGCGTGATATAGGGCTTGTAATGACATTATAAATATAGATCGAAGTCCGATGCTTGAATTGAATTTCTTTATTGCGGCAGGCCTATGTCGGCTATAATTGGTATTTTCAAGCTATACATATAATTCCATCACTATTTACCAAATTATTTTTAATTTACAAGTTATGGCTATGTGGCGTTACTTAGGTTTCGTTATTCAGGACTTCTGATTCACATCGGTGGCTTGTTGGAACTTTTTGTCATCGGTGGATGCTTCCCGAACACAGTTTTCTTTTTATATGGTAACGAATTTCAGACAGCGCACTTAACAGTTGCGCCATCGATACTATATGGTGACAGGGCTATTTTATATTGTCTACGAAGTTAGTTGATTAACAGTTTTATCTCTGCAGCTTATTATGTCTTTGTCAATGAAGAATTTTGTTATGTCTCTATTTATCCGTCATCTTTATTTAAGAATTGTATAAACGTTTCTGTATATTTTTGATGTTTAAGGTCTGTTTGTTCGTTTAGTATGTTCTGTACTTCCTCTTTACGTATATTCAATTTCTTCAACAACATTCGTCTCTAGTCCGAAATATGTTAATATGTCATACATGTACCTTCAGATAACACACACGTGAATGGAACGTGGCGAAAGGGTGAAGGGAGAAGAGGAAATTTGCTACATACTAACCCGATCCCTGTTTAATTGCTTGCCTAGACATTTACATGCTGAGCGTTTACGCACTCAGACAGTGCTATATAGGCATTCGCACCCACAACGATTTGCTAGTGTCAAAGATAATGTACAATACTGTATTGTGTATGTTTCAGAGTAGACCACATTTTCTCTCTGTTACCCGTTCTAAAATAATGCAAGTCCATGTGACGTAAATAAGCAGAAAGTAATCGATAATTTTCACTTCACTGATCTGTATACACCTTGCTACAGTAATATTTACTAATGCTACTGTCGTGGATAGTAGACTTAGAGTCTAAGCGTTGACTCAGTGACTGCAGCTGTTTTCTTGAACAAGTTCGTATTATTAATATACCGTTCTTAATATGCGGAATATTCGTTTTGGCAGCTGCTTGATTTATATACTGTTAAACGCATACTATAAGAACATTATAAGTAAGTCAACCGCTGGGAAGGATATTCGGTGTATTCTATTTTATTGAGGTATGCATCCGACACCGAGACACCAGCAAGATGAGGAAAATAAAAACGTTACGAATTCTAATTTTACCATGAAAATATATTCCATAAGGCAAATATATACCCGTTTGAAAGAATGTTACGAAGTTCAACAAATTATAGGCTAGTATGTTTGATAAATGATACCGTGCAGCATACTGACATAGTCGGAAGAAAAAATGCCTTTGCTTTATGCAACAGGGAAGGGCAGCTAGATCGGTTAAACTGTTGTTCTGGATCGTTTACCCCTTGAACTATCGAATTCGAATTTCGATGGGCATAATTTAAATTAAGGCTCACGTGGTTCGTTCAACATATGTTTTAATTCGCGAAATATAACCAAAAACTACTCATGTAATGGTATTTTATAAGCAAGTAATGAAATATGACAAATAAAGAGTAAGATAAAAGGTTTTAGTGGGATGTGCTTCTTTTAGGTAATGGTATGCCTGATTGTAACCTTCTTTGCGAGATCTTTACAACAGAATAGGGGTTATTGACATTTGAGTGATGTCGCTACGATTGCGTCAAGTTGCCGTGAATTAATGACACAGAATTTGGTGAGTGCAATGGATTGTTCATTTGTACAGCAACTGATAATGAAACGAGTTCTCTCTAGTTACACTCATGCAGCTCTGCATTTGGCACCAGCAACCGTTGCCCAAACTCAGGAAAAGCGGAACATTAATTTCCGCCGGAGCAGTGTCTCAAACATCGATACTTGCCTCTAGTTCCCTTTGAGTCCACCCCCTCCGATCCCTTCCCCCCTCTCTCTTACGCTTGCAAAGAGCCACTCTCGAACAGTTTCCAGAGTCCATCCCACTTCGACACATTACCGGAGTTTTAAGGACGTCGTAAGACTCCATTCGCCGGAGTAATTTTTGGCAACGGTTGGTGACGTCTAGCCTATTAGCTTTAATCTTGAAGGGGCGGAAGTTGAGGTGATCGCATCCAGAGGAGGGAAATCGATGTGGCGGTGGTTAGCGAAATGAAGTTGCAAAAAGAGCACGGGCTCGTTTTCTGCCTCAGATACGCCGCCGTAACTAGAGCCGAAAGCCAGCCGCTGTCGCGACGCCCGAATATCCGACGTCGCCGCCGCTCTCAGATTAGGCCAGGGCGGAAATTCTGATGACGGCCCAACTGCCGCAGGAAATTTACTGGATGGCGCTACTCTCTCAAGAACACTCCGCTGAACAAGAGCTTTTCCAGTCGTCTGAGTTATATTGATTTTCAGTGGAAGGTATGCAACTGCCACAATCTTTACCGCTCAGAAATTAACACGGTCGATAAATTTCCACGATAATTAGATACAAAAAAAATCTAGTGAAGTTGCTGAAACTATGATATATTTACCCCGTCAATTCCCTCTGCACTGGCAACGACACTATTAGCTGTCGTATGGTCTGGGACGGTATCGTCTGCGACGCAAACAGAAAAATTGTATATAATTTCTTTATTTGCAGATTTTCTTGACAAAGTATGAGCCAGTTCTATCACCACTTGCCCTGAAATATTGATAGTGAAAATTATCTTCCTCGAACGTAAGTCAAACTAGCTTCTTCCAAGTAGAGTGCCACGAATGACCTCGGCTGCTGAGCAGTGTGTTATTGGATTTATTGTCATGATCCTGCAGAGTTCCGCTCTCTTTTAACATAAACAAACATATATAAGATTCTGTGTAATATGCTTCATCTTATCCGACACCTTCATCAGTGGCATTTAATTTAGCTTCAGGGTGGTTCACTGAGATACTGCATAACTTGTATTAACAGGGAAATCGAAAACACGTTACGCACGATTGTCGTATTAATTTTTCTTAGGTTGTATAAATAATCGAATGTATAATTTAATAATTCCAACACAGTACTAACAAAAAAGGCCTGCAGGTTGCGTCTGAAAATCAAGTAAGAAATATGCAGGGTGATTCAAAATTTTACACAGATTGTGGGTGTACGTATGCTTAAAAATAAGAGTAAAACGATAAAAAAATTGTCTGAAATTGCTTTTGTCATTTGTTGTAGACATTACATCATGGGTCAGTGCAGACTTTTGGCGTGTCATGTTCGCCAGCGTATCGACTGATGCTGCCTTGTACAACCCTGGACCCTGCTTCGTCGACTCTGGCACGAAAACCCTTTGGCTACTTGACTTCGGTGCTGTTACAGAGTACCGCCCTCAGACATACTAAGTGCATTCATTCTGTCGGTAGTTAATAGACGGCAGTTGTTGTGTACGTTACGATGGGTACTCAAACGTTGCATAGGCGGATGTGCACCTCCTTTAAGTTCAAATGGTTCTAATGGCTCTGAGCACTATGGCACTTAACTTCTGTGGTCATCAGTCCCCTAGAACTTAGAACTACTTAAACCTAACTAACCTAAGGACATCACACACAACCATGCCCGAGGCAGGATTCGAACCTGCGACCGTAGCGGCCACGCGGTTCCAGACTGAAGCGCCTAGAACCGCACGGCCACACCGGCCGGCTCCTTTAAGGCGTAGCGGAAGACAATGCACAAGCAGCAAGACGAGGGTATATGGAAATGTTTCCGAACAGATGAATATCAAACCTTCAGGCTTTCACAGAGGTAAAGATATGTTTAAGAGAATATGGCACTTGGGGTTCGCCACGTTTAGGTCGGCGTGAACTGGATGGAACGGGTGTTGAAAACATCCCGGAGATGGGACATGAAATTCACACCGTAAATAGCTGCCGCATAAGTACTGATTATTCTACTGTACGGCGCCTGCTTCGGAGACAGTAATTCCACCCACTTCACCTGCAGAAGGTACAGGACCTGACACCTGTAATCTACTGTAGGCGTAAGATTTTCTGACAATGGTTACTCGAACGCCATGCTGCTGATCCACAGTTCGATCGTTGGGTACTGTTTACGGATGGGAGTCTCTATACCTATGCGGGTATCGTGGAAATTCGTAACGCCCTCGCGTGGGCGTGTGGAATCACCTCCTAACTACAGTACGAGAATACCAAATTCGTTTTGCAGTGACATTTTTGTGTGCTATAGTGGATATCAGTTTCTCGTACCGCATGTTATTCAACAGTACTTGACGGGCAGCAGAGTGTGTCGATAGTTTTTCATACGTGACATGGTTGGTCTAAGTTTTGATGCCCCATTCGCTATACGAAACAACTTATGGTTTATGCATGACGGTATCCCTGCACATTTAAGGCGGGACGCAAGAGAGTATTTCAATGTTGTTTATCCAGGTAAGTTTAGAGGTCGTCGCTTGGCCTGCCAGATCTCCGGGTTCTACGCCCTTGACTTATACCTCATGGATGGTGCTGCAATTGAGAATGTAGCACAACTACGGCAAAGAACTAAAATAGTGGTTCAACTGTGCAGAATGAGGTGAACGGAGCTTGCGACATTTCTTTAGCCTCCAGGATGTCACTGTTTTCGTGTACATGGACGCCGTTTTCAACATGTGCTGGAGTACGTGCACAGTACGTAGCTGTGCTGAATTTCGGGTTCCTTCATAGCGTTGTTGTCTGAGAACTATTTTGTGTTGTTTGTGGAGCACTTGTCAGCCGACCGCTGTGGCTGAGTGGGTCTAGGCGCTTTAGTCCGGAACCGCGCTGCTGCTACGGTCGCTGGTTCGAATTCTGCTTCGGGCATGGATGTGTGTGTTGTCCTTAGGTTAGTTAGGTTTAAGTAGTTCTAAGTCTAGGAGACTGATGACCTCAGATGTGAAGTCACATAGTGCTTAGAGGCATTTGCACCATTTGGAGCACTTGTCATTCCCACTCTGCTACTTATCTGGGAAATAAAGCGTTTTCAGATATTTTTTAACGTTTTACTCTTATTTTAATTCATACATTACACCCAAGAAGTGTGTATAGTTACTGTATAAACGTGATCCAAAATTATTAATAGCCGTGACCAAAACAAATACGCGAGGAGAAATAAAAGTCATTTACAAAATTGAAATTTGAGCTATGAATGGTGGTCTGCCGACTGAGTTTGTAAATCGAGTAGTAAGTAGGCCTAAACGCTACTTGAAGCGGCAGGCTTCACATCCCCGTAGGTATATTTCAGAAGGTCAGTGACTCTCTGTACTACACGAGTAATGCTGCAAATGGTGGTTAAACTGGCTCTTGATATGCGGTCACATAAATGTGACTGGATATCAAGGAAATCCAAAAATACTTCAAATAGCAGATGTGTAGTAGTGGGGCGATATCTAAAGTTTGCAAATGTTACACGTGCCCGTAAGCTCGCATAATACGCAAACTGATGCTGCAGTTTCCCTGAAAATAGCCGTGGCGAATCAACTTCACTAAAGTAGGACAGCAAACACTCTGAAAGGGGTTCTGTGCCTGATAGCAATATTTGAGTACACTTATGAATTATTTAAGTATCAAACCAACGTAAGAGTTATCATAGCACCACAAATACTTAAAAGATCTGACATAGAGTCTCCCAAGTAGTTTTTAAGAATCGGTTTACAGTCAAATACTGTCCACGAGCGACATCAGTGCATGCCTGTAACTGCCATTTTTGTACCTACATTTTCACCTACGTCTGTTGCTCCAGTAATGATTAATTAAAGTGAGTATATTTTACTTAAGTGTTCATCATTTCAAACAAAAGAAACGCCACATTAACACAGTTCAAATAAGCAGACATACCTTAATCATCTTTTTGAGTTCCGCTAAATTATTCTTTGACAATTTAAAATGTTACATCATCCTTAAGTTGCACGCATTTTTATCAGTGGATGGAATGACAATTACTTAATTAACTACGGAAAACTTCTTAAGTCTAAACTTGTGATGCATTGAAAGAAAGGATTCAGTTATGATTGTACAATACTACATTCGTGCTAGGAGTTTGTGTGGAGAATTCTCAGCTCTTGTACATTTGCATAAAACAAACAATGAAAATATGCAATAAAATGAATCTTGTTTGCGATCGTCGTACACGTATCTCAGAGGTAACAACAGACATCTGTAGTTAACATTTAATAGATTGTTTGGTATTATGATTGTATTTAGGCACTATGGATTCATAAAAGTATATTCATCATTCAATGCTGTATGGAAAGTGCAGTAACTTTTTTTCAAATTTTCATTGCACAGTTTATGGTAAGTGACAATGAAATGGTTTCATTGACGCCCTCAGGCGTAATTGTATAGCGTGATGAATTTTGATTACCCACTGCCGAGAAAGGTTCCTGATCACAGGTGTATACAAGAACCACCATTAAATTTCAGTGGCTTCATCAGATTGCTACATAGCCACTTTTCCCATTCTATTTGCACCAGGTGCCATGTGCCTTGCTGGCCGTAAGTACACGGAGTTGGTGAATCCCCTCGACATCAGGCGTATGTAAGATTATGTGTGATGATTGCCCATGTTAGTACATAGGTCAAACAGGCAGAGCTATAGCAGTAAGGTTTAAAGAACATCTTCCAATAAAGGGTGTAGGAACACGGGGGTGAGCCTTTGCGAAAAATCTGGTGCAAATGGCTCATACGCTTAAACCTTTACGTGACATAGAACTACTACATCATGAAGTTAAGGGATATATACTCGACACGCTTGAGGGACTACAAATTTATGCGCACCTAATTACAGATAGAGGCTATTTACTAAACGATCAACTGTATCTAAAAAGTAGGGCATACTTCGAAGGCTTCCAGCCTATACTAGGATTACAATAATTCATAATGCATGTGACCTCACAGTTTCTGTAATAATAGATCCTTTTCTACAGATGTTCATACGAGATTTGTTGGTCAGTTTAGAAAGCTCTGTAGTAGAATGTAAAACGTAGTCATGCTGGTACTGTAATAAACTTACAATAGTAAAATATAAAATTAATTTATAGCAAAAAGGTTACCTGACGCGTGCGTAATAAGAGTTTGATTCTATATGTCTCGCGCATGCGCGCCGCCCTCTGTGAGGCAGACCGCGAAGCCCTTGTGGTCCGCAGTCTCTAGTCACACGATGAGGCCCATACAACGGGCTTAAAGTGAATTTTCTACAGCTGGTTTAACAGAAGTGACAAAACCTTATGGTTGTGCATCAAGTTTTATGAAGTTGACTTCGGACATGGCCTGTTTTAGGAAAACATTTAAACAATATTTTATGTACGTACTACACGTTGCATCCTGTAGGATGACCATATTTAATATAATTTACTAGTGCATTATTAATATTAACTTGTTGCAGGTTCTGACACATATATGTGCTGTAGTGTGCAGAGCAGAGGTATTGAGAGAAAAGGTTGCAGGTGCCAGCCAGCCAGCCAGCCAGCCAGCCAGCCAGCCGAGCAGCAGTGGTCCAGCCGAGCAGCAGCAGCAGCAGCAGCAGCAGCAGCGGTCGCGGCGGTCCCGGTCAGCAGCAGCGGTCCAGCCAGCTGCAGCGATCCAGCCAGCAGCAACGGCCCAGTCAGCCAGCCAGCCGGCCAGCAGCAGCAGCAGCGGCCCCGGCCCCGTCCGCGGCAGCAGCAGCCCTGTGCAGTTTTAGTTCATCCCTGTCGTCATGTCAGCCCCCACCACCACTGCCACTACTACCACCACTGCAATAGTTTACACTTCGCCCTCCGCCGCCACCACCACCATTACATGGTGTGCCCAGTAGCCCCCCCTCTTTTCATCCCTCCTAACTCTCCCTTCGCCCTCGCTCTTTGTCGCCCCCTCCCCAGCTTTTTCCTCCCGCTCCTCTCCCTCTGATCTTTCCCCCAACTCCCGCAGCCTGTCACTGCAGCTCCAGCCAGGGTGGTGGCCCGACGGGCATCTGCCCATGCCAAGCTTTCCCCATCGCCTTCGCCATCATCGCCACCACCATCGCCGTCGCCGTCGCCATCGCCTTCACCATCTCCGGCGCCGACTGCTGCGTCCATGCCAGGACCTGCCACTTCCTGCAACCTCCCTACAGCTCCCGTCCCTCATGTCACCCTTCCGCCACCCTTAAACGCCCTAGTGGCGCCACCACCTCCTCCGCTCCCAAAAAGGCCCCACCCCATCCTACTTCCCCCCAGCATGCCATGGATGTCTCCCCGCCTTGCCCTGCCCCCTCCGACTTCTCCTCCTCCTCCTCCTCCCCTCCCTCTTTCTACAAGTACGTCCTCTCTCATCCCGATCCTTCCCTCCTCGACGCCCAGAACCTCTCCCTCCTTCTCTGCCAACACTTTCCTGGAGCCCCCATCTCCCTCCTCACTCCCAGAAGAGACTCAGTTCTCATCTCCTCCCCCAGCCCCACCCTCCATACTGACATCCTCTCCCGCGTCCCCATCACCCGTTTAGGCTCTAACGCCACCCTCACCCCTGCTCCTTCCCCGTCTCCTACCCGCCAACCCCAACCCCCGTGTCGCCTGCCGACCCTCACCGCCGTGATCACTCGGCTTAGTGGGACGATCACGGAGGAGGAGGTGTTGGCGGAGCTCAAGGCACATCCCTCGCTGGTGGTGCGGGTGGTCTGCCACATCTTCAACTCCACCGGCCCCTCCTGCTTTATGCGAGTTTTCTCAGAGGACGCTCCCTCCATAGATCGCCTTCTGAAGGAGGCTGCCCTCCTCTTCCACCAGAGATATATGGTTGACCCCACCCGTTCCCCTCAATCCCTCCGCTGCCAGAGGTGTCTGCACTACAACACACACACAACAGCTGAGTGCCGTGAGGCCCCCACCTGCCTGCATTGTAAACAAGCGCACTTCATCTGGCAGTGCCCTAACCTACAGTCCCCTCCCTCCTGCAATACCTGCAATCTCATGCAGCCCACCTATTCCCAAAAAAGTAAGGCTCGACCCCCTCTGACCACCCCTGAACTCACCATCCCTGTCCGCCCTCTGGACGCCCCCACACCTCCTGGAAATTCCCTTTCTCCCCTTCCAACCGTTAAGGACATCATCAGGTTCCTCATTATTGTACTGCAAAATGACCACCCATTCCAGCGCCCTCACACCCTCCAACAGATATCCCTCGCCGCCCGTTCCGTCTTTCACCTGAAAATGTATGTCACCTACTCCCACAACCAGGCCCATTTCACCTTCTCCCATCTCGACACCCTCATCTAAATCCTTGTCATGGCGCAACAGCACTGTATCCTGTTCAACAACATCCGTTCCCTTCCCGCCAACAAGAACCTCTTCATGCACACCCTTGCAACCCACCACGTGGATGCCTTCCTCCTCAATAAAACCTTCCTCCAACCCTACCACACCATCCACACTTCGCCCTACCTTCTCCACTGCTCCGATAATCCCCTCCCGATTGCGCGTGGCGGAGTTGCCTTTGGCCACCACCGCCAGGTCCCGGTTCGGCTGCAACCTTTCCTTCCCGACCACACCAAACACCTGATCGTTAGTCTCTTCTTCCCCAGCCTTACCGTTACCCGCGCTACCATCTACGTCCGCCCTAACGCCCCTATTCCTTTCGACTTCCTCTCCCACATTGATCGTACCTTCTCCTCCTATGTGATCGCCACCGACCTCAACATCCATAGTTGTTCTGCCACCCAGTTACGGCGGAGGCATCAGTTCCTCTCCACCCTCCAAGGTGACCTCGTCCCCATTCCTCAGCACACCCACCCCGAATCCAACTCCACTCCTGATGTCATCCTCTCCTCCCCCAACCTCCTTGGCCGCATAGTGGTGGATGTCCTGGACCCCACTGGTAGCGACTTTCTCCCTGTCCTCCTCGCCATTTCAGATGGTCATCGCCCCTGCCCCGACCCTCGTCATTACCCTGCCCTGAAGCACGTCCATGATTATTCCTGTGCTCACTGAAATGCCTACCGGGATACCCTCTCCACCCAGGTCAAAGGCCATCCCTTCACCTACCACCACCCTGACGATGCTACCCATGCCGCCTCCTTTCTCCAGCGGACCTTGTTTGAGGCCGTGGAGGCCCACGTCCCTACTGTCGCCATCCACCCCTACTGTCCCCACAAGCCGTCCTCCTCCTCCGTGAATCCCGCCGTCTCCACCATGCCCTCCTCCACACGCGTGACCCGGGCACACTACGAACCCACTGGCAACTCCAGCGACACATCTGAAACTTGCTCGCAGCTGAGAAATGCTGAGACTGGCGACAGACATGCACCCGTTTAAATGCTACCCCACCTCTAAACTCGTCGAAGTTCTGGTCAGCCTTCCGTCACCTTACCGGAACTAAACCCTCCCCCTCTTCTCCATGATGATCATTCCTTCCCTGACACCCTTAGTAAGACCAATCACTTTGCCTCCTACCTTTCTGATGTCTTTTCCTTCCCCGACGATCCCCAGTTCGATTACTCCCTCTTCCCGCATGTCTGTGATCTAACTGACACCTCTGTCGCTCTCCTCGCACCTGGTTTCCAGTACTTAGACAACATTGCACACACGGAACTCAATGCCCCTATCACTACACAGGATCTCATTGCAACACTCCACACAAAACGCAACACCGCTCCTGGTCACGATTGTGTCACCTACCGCCACCTTTGTTAAGCTCCTGTCTCTTTCCTCTCCACCCTGGCCAGGCTCTACAGTGTGGTCCTGTCCACTGACTACTACCCCGACCTGTGGAAAACCTCCCATATCCTGATATTCCTTAAACCCAGTAAACCACCATCCGCCTTCTCCTCCTACCATCCCATCAGCCTTACCTCAGTCTTCAGCAAGGTCCTGGAATCCGCCCTCACCCAACGCATCCACCAGCATCTCTGACAGCAACGCCTCCTTCCCATTACCCAGTGTGGCTTTCGACTGTCCTGCTCTTCCGATGACCTTCTCCTCCACGTCATTCATCTCCTGTCAGAACAGCTAAATTCCTGTCGCTCTGCAATCTTCCTCTCCCTGGACCTCAAATGTGCCTATGACCGCGTATGGCATTCCGGTCTCAAGCTCCAAACCTTCGGCTTTCCCATTAACTATGTCCGTCTGATCGGCTCCTTTTTCTCCCACCGTCCTTCCTACGTTACCATCCATAACACAGATTCCTACACTTTTTTCCTCCGCCGGTGTGCCCCAAGGCTCCGTCCTATCCCCCTTCTGTACATTTTGTATATGGCGGACATGCTGCCGCCGTCACCCCTCATCCACCTTCTCCAGTTTGCCGATGACACTGCCTTCCTTGCCCTCGCCCCCACCCTGCAGCGTTCCCAACACCTTCTCCAATCCCATCTTGACCGGTTCACTACTTGGTGCAACCAGTGGTTGCTCAAGGTCAATCCCCCCAAAACCCAGGCGATCACTGTAGGCAAAACCACCCCTTCCTTCCGCCTCCTTGATTTTTATCTAACCATCTATGGCCATCCAATCGTTCTCACCCCCACCCTTAAGTACCTTGGCGTCACCCTCGACCATCGCCTCTGCTGGACCCCCCATCTCTGGACAATCCAAGCCAAGGCACGCTCCAGACTCTGTCTCCTCAAGCTCCTTTCCGGCCATATGCGGGGTCAGGACCCCTCCACCATACTCCACCGCTATAAATCCCTAATCCGCCCTACCCTCTATTACGCCCATCCTGCCAGGATCTCCGCCCCCCCTACCTTTTACAAATCCCTTCAGATCCTTGAACGCCATGCTCTCCGCCTCGCCTATCACATCCGTCTCGCCTCCCCCACGCGAATCCTGTATGACCTCATTCCATTCCCCCACCTCCTCCTTTTCCTTGAACGCATACAGATCCTGTACACCTCCCGAAAACTCGATCCTCCTCACCTGCTTGTCTCCCTCATCCTCTCCCACCCCCATGACTGTATTCCCACATCCCACCCGGTCTCCATCTCTCCACCCTCCATACCCTCTCCCAAGGAGGCTTCCGCCAGCTCCCCCTCCCTGATGATGTCCTCCTCCCCACCATCTACCCCTCCTATCAACTTTGATCCTCCCCTCCCACTTCCTGTGTCTTTTCCTTTGGGCACCCTCCCTCCCTTCCCTCTCCTTTTCCCCCCATCCCCCCTTCCTCCACCACTCTTTTCCCAGGCTTCCCCTCCCCCTTCCTCCCTTCCTCCCTTCCCCCTCTCTCCCGTGCCTGTGGCATCTCTGTTCTTCCCTCTCCCTCTCCCACCCCCTCTCCTCCTCTCTCGGCAGGTCCCCGGGCTGGTACACGCTCAGTGGACATCGCGCGCCGGAGATCATCGCCATCAGTGTCTCGTGTGTGTGCCTTCGTTTTGTGTTTAGTGTTCTTTCGCTGTCACGGCACCACTGTTCACCTGTGCCGTCGCAGTCGTCCGTGTTTTGTGCGCCGTGTCAACGGGTTTTAATGTTTTTTCTTGTACAGCGTGAACGGCTTCATGTTTATTGTTTTCCGTGTCTACCGTTTTTGCCCGCCATTTTTATTCTACTGTCTGTACCACCTTTCTGTCGTATTTATTGTACCACTCGCGGATGAAGAGCAACGTACTATGCTACTGACCGCCCACCTTTGTATAAGGTGATTAAAATAACAATAAAGAAAAAAAAAACAGTTTCTGAAGAAGACGTTATTACTAACGTTGGAACCTAGGTAAACGATAAAGTTAACCTGCAACTGCAGGCTTTATATCCTTATATAAACAATATCGGTTGCTGTCGCTGCATTAAAATGTTAAAAATAATGATTTTCTGTTTCCTATAGAAGATATCAAGCATATATTCAGTGTTCATCGATGATAGAATACCTTGATGGATGTGCATCAGTGCCAGTCCCTTTAAATGATCTTCTTACATACTGCTGAGAAGTATATCTTCAGATGGCGCAAGGTTGAAAAAGGTCTCTGCTTTTCCATATTTTCGTCCATCTAATGGAAAATACTTGGCTCCTTTCAAAGCTACAAAACATGCCACATAGCAATTTGTGTAGATGTCCGAGTCTTTGTAGGTGAGGTGTAGGGAGTCTTAAAACTCTTCCATTTGATAAATAATCGGGAAAATGTATGAACACTGACAGACGGTAATACTGTTGTACAGAAAGTGTCTGAAAATTGGGTCTGTCGGTCTGTTGGTCTGTTGAGAGCATAGCTGTTACGCTGCTAAGTAAACAGAATGCCACTTCTAAGAATTACAATGCCACTTCTAAGCATTACCAGAGCTTTCACATCGATTAGTAATAGCTTTAATTTATTTGTATCTTCAATTAGATTTTACCCTCGGTTCATTTGCATGTCAGTTGTATTGTCATAATGAGTAAGTACGGAGAAGTACCCCTTAGGCTGTGCACCGCCCCCTCTTCTGCCCTGTGGAACGCAGTCACGTGTAAAAAGTCTTTGCATGTCTACGGCATCACATCGTCGACACGAATACATCGACTTCAGAGCAGATTTGTTTTTATATATCTGAAGGCTAGTGTAATCAGAAATGTCGTGACGTATGCCCCATGAAAGTTTGTTCAGATGTTTAAAGGCAATCTGCTATATAAAGTAAAGTTTTTTAGTAGCAGCACGCTCCATATTCCATATGTGGTAAATAATTTGATGTCATACAACAGTATACATATATATAAAATCTCTACAAAAATTTTCACGAGAACATACGTTTATCTTTTATGATTCGCCCACAATCACCATTTTTGAGCAAGGTGGAATTGAAAGAAAAAAATCGTTATGGGTGAACTGTAAATGCTAAGTACTCGTATATGCCTTCGTGGGCTTTTGTGTGGATCTTTTTGAGCTCCACAGTTTCGTACTTCGTGATTTGACGTGTCGCCTGCGCGATGTACTGTAAAAGAGTGCATTGCCAACTAAGATTTCTCGGCCTTGTTTCACTGTTACTTATTATTATCACCCCTGTTAGCTGAATTATTTATGTTGTGTGTTTTAAGTAGACTTCGTTCCTTCTAGTAGTTCAAGCTATCTCCATACCAAACTTCATCAAATTCTGCACAGTTGTTCTTCCATGAAAGGTGACAGACAGACCGGTTACTGCCACATTTATATTACGGATTAATCACAGTGTCTTTCCACATACAGTGAATTGCTATATCGTGACTGAAAAATGCTGGTTCCTGATAGAAACTCAAAAATGGACGCAAGGTAATATTCCCCATCAATAGGACGTCGGTGAAATGTCAAGTTGCACAGAACAACAAATGTACTGACCGTAAGACGACTGACAATGAGAAATCGAATCGTAATGCTTTAAATAAAGCCATTAATACACTCCTGGAAATGGAAAAAAGAACACATTCACACCGGTGTGTCAGACCCACCGTACTTGCTCCGGACACTGCGAGAGGGCTGTACAAGCAATGATCACACGCACGGCACAGCGGACACACCAGGAAACGCGGTGTTGGCCGTCGAATGGCGCTAGCTACGCAGCATTTGTGCACCGCCGCCGTCAGTGTCAGCCAGTTTGCCGTGGCATACGGAGCTCCATCGCAGTCTTTAACACTGGTAGCATGCCGCGACAGCGTGGACGTGAACCGTATGTGCAGTTGACGGACTTTGAGCGAGGGCGTATAGTGGGCATGCGGGAGGCCGGGTGGACGTACCGCCGAATTGCTCAACACGTGGGGCGTGAGGTCTCCACAGTACATCGATGTTGTCGCCAGTGGTCGGCGGAAGGTGCACGTGCCCGTCGACCTGGGACTGGACCGCAGCGACGCACGGATGCACGCGAAGACTGTAGGATCCTACGCAGTGCCGTAGGG
Source organism: Schistocerca serialis cubense (assembly GCF_023864345.2). Classification (NCBI taxonomy): domain Eukaryota; kingdom Metazoa; phylum Arthropoda; class Insecta; order Orthoptera; family Acrididae; genus Schistocerca; species Schistocerca serialis. Next base: position 277,622,371 of record NC_064642.1, on the reverse strand, counting down.
GACCGCACCGCCACTTCCCAGCAAATTAGGGACACTGTTGCTCCTGGGGTATCGGCGAGGACCATTCGCAACCGTCTCCATGAAGCTGGGCTACGGTCCCGCACACCGTTAGGCCATCTTCCGCTCACGCCCCAACATCGTGCAGCCCGCCTCCAGTGGTGTCGCGACAGGCGTGAATGGAGGGACGAATGGAGACGTGTCGTCTTCAGCGATGAGAGTCGCTTCTGCCTTGGTGCCAATGATGGTCGTATGCGTGTTTGGCGCCGTGCAGGTGAGCGCCACAATCAGGACTGCATACGACCGAGGCACACAGGGCCAACACCCTGCATCATGGTGTGGGGAGCGATCTCCTACACTGGCCGTACACCACTGGTGATCGTCGAGGGGACACTGAATAGTGCACGGTACATCCAAACCGTCATCGAACCCATCGTTCTACCATTCCTAAACCGGCAAGGAAACTTGCTGTTCCAACAGGACAATGCACGTCCGCACGTATCCCGTGCCACCCAACGTGCTCTAGAAGGTGTACGTCAACTACCCTGGCCAGCAAGATCTCCGGATCTGTCCCCCATTGAGCATGTTTGGGACTGGATGAAGCGTTGTCTCACGCGGTCTGCACGTCCAGCACGAACGCTGGTCCAACTGAGGCGCCAGGTGGAAATGGCATGGGAAGCCGTTCCACAGGACTACATCCAGCATCTCTACGATCGTATCCATGGGAGAATAGCAGCCTGCATTGCTGCGAAAGGTGGATATACACTGTACTAGTGCCAACATTGTGCATGCTCTGTTGCCTGTGTCTATGTGCCTGTGGTTCTGCCAGTGTGATCATGTGATGTATCTGACCCCAGGAATGTGTCAATAAAGTTTCCCCTTCCAGGGACAATGAATTCACGGTGTTCTTATTTCAATTTCCAGGAGTGTAGTAATAGCTCGTGGCGATACTAGCTCTTACTAACTAGGAAAAGAGTGCAGGAACATCAAATATTTACCAAAATTGATTAATGTGTGAGTCTGTACGCAGCCCTAGAAATTTACAAATTTATCGTAAAGTAGAGGATTTAACCCGACTTGCATGGCGTATAGATCTTACACGACAGCTCATTTATTTGCTACGCTGTCACGAAACGATAAACGACGTTATGTTTGTCCATAATTTTATCGTAAATTCTGACAAAGAAAGATACAATATGGCATAACACAGCAAGTCACACCTTCCCGTAATTCTAAGTTTTCTGTATTTGCTAAAGTCACAATTACATGCTGCACGAAAGTAAAAATTGCGATTATGCCTAGATGCTCTCTCTCTCTCTCTCTCCCTCTCTCTCTGTAGTTCCCGGAATGCAGGAGGCTGTGTGGGGGGGGGGGGGGGGAGGGGTTAGGCGGTCGAACAGGTGCTCCAGTGCCCCTCTCGTGAATCCCCCCTTCAATCCCTGGTTTCCACTCCTGAGGAAGAATGGGCTGCCACTCCCCAATCGACAATCACGCACCTCATAATAAGTACCCCAGAAAAATTCAAGCTGTCACAAAGGCGAAGGATGCATATACTAATGTGCAATACTAGTTGCACAGAAACTGTTGGTCAGTTTGTGTTTGTCAATTGCGTTCATCTACGATGATTATACGAACCGGTATGTACGGCATGTGAATACGTCTTTTCGCATATTTTCTGATTTGTTTCTCAAAACTAAATTATTTTCTTCTGCTTTTCTGTGGTAATCCCTCGTATTGTTCTGAACACCAGAAAGTCGGAATCCATTATGTTGACATTCTGTTATGTCAACTATTCAGAGCTACCTCTTGGTGCATTTATAGACATTAGTTAAATAATCTTTAACCCCTTAATATCGGAACACATCTCTACTGAAAAAATTTAAATAATTTTTTGTAGCCAACAACGATACGTTTTACCTTATGGTCAAATGAAAGACCTGTTACACTTGTTAGGTATAATAGGGAATGTCGTACATTTGCGACAACAGACGTTCGAGTAATTGAACAATTACAGTGCTTGGTTTAGTAAAAGATCTTTCTTTAACACTTTAACGTGAAGAATGTGTGGTGGAATACATTTTAAATAATTATATAAAATACAACACAGTCTTATTCATGGAATTATAGGACCAAGTTTATCCTCTTGCTAGACACAGTTGAAGGCCTGACTCTCATTTGTCTTTTCCCTGCTTGCAGAGTACCTCTGCTATTCTGGATTTGATTTCGAGAAGATCATTTTGTTTCTTACGGAATTTGAAAGTGTCACAATTTTCTGAAGTCTCCATTCTGATTTCGTGGAGCATAATATCTCGGGGATGGACTGCCAATAACATAAAAGGTCAAAGTATTAGCAGTTCATTAGAATTTCTACAGCGAAACAAAAGTGAAGTGTAAGCAGCCAAAACAGTGTTGAGGTCGGAGGTTCATGTGAATTACTCGAAACTTGTAATGAATTGTAGTATACATACGTAAATAATAAACACAATTCGTCAATGAAATATACTGGTCCTACAAATCAATGGCGATATTTCCTCTCACAACACCTCATTCCATCTATTGCACGTCCCGATGAAAGTTCACAAACGAGTAATGATGCATATTTAATACAAAGAGTACTTCGGAATTCACTTCCGTTCGAAACTAATTCATTACATCAGACTGTGAATTTCGTCACCTCATAGATACTAAGGAACAAACAAATAATTTTCAAAACTAAATTACAACTGTATCAAGCTGTGATGGTGCAGACAATGACAACTTTTCGTGTATGTGTCGTGATCGAAGGCGTGAACTGCAAGTCGATGTAAAAGTGCCACAAACACTCAGGTGGCGGAAGTCCACGTCAGAAGTATTGGTAGCTTCGCGTAGAATCCACAACTATAATCACTGGCACTCGCAAAGAAACTTCCATTTACTAACGTCACTTTGGTATTACGCAAATTCACAACACAAGGCATTGAGGGATAACGACAACGGAACTGCTACCAAGATTAATGGTGAGATAGAATATTTCCATAGAGACAGTGGCTCCAGATACAGTTCGACGGGAATTATATTAATGAGGCATTAATGAAAGAACTGATTGGTCAAACTTACCATTAACAGTTCGACGGGAATTATATAAATGAAGCATTAATGGAAGAACTGATTGGTAAAACTTACCATTAACAAAGGAAGAGCTAATAAATGTACGATGAGCACGGTCAAGATACATTGTGGTTCAACTCTCCATAAATGACGACTTCAATAATGTTGGATTATTAGCTCGGAATGGATTTGACTGCGAAGCAATTAACCCTCGCCGTTGCAAAGTAGCTATTCCGGATTTCGCCTTACAGGATATAGTAGGCCGTGAAAAAACAAAACATATATGTTCAGACAAGGACTGGAATATCAGTCCTCTTGGAAACAAGTCCAGTGCCCTGATTACTACTGCAACTCATTTGATCATAGGACCCAAACTTCACATAACTGCCGATCTCTCTCTTGAAATATAACTATTTTATTTTATGCGCTTTCCTGTGGAAAAGCCCAAGTAAGCGTGGAATGCAACTTACCAGCTTCGAATTTGAATCGTCGTTATGCGTCTCAAAAATATTGTGTGGTCATATGTTGGCTTGTATGAATATCACACTGAACTTGATTTTTCGTCAGTCTGACTTGCATTATCAACTGTAACGTCAAAACTGTCTCTCTGGTGTTTTAACATTTCCCAATGCCGAACTAGTCGCCATTCACCAGATCCTCAACATTCTTTTCCATTCTTCGGTGTATTATTCTTATCAGCAACGTAAATTAATGAGCTGTTAAGCTGATCGTACGATAATTCTCGCACTTTTCGGGTCTTGCTATCTTCGGAATTGTTGGGATAATGTTTTTCTGAAAGGCTTACAGTAAGTCAAGAGTCTCACACATTCTGCCCACCAACGTGAGTACTTATTCTGTTGCCACTTCCCACACTGATTTCAGAGATTTCGAAGGTATGCCATCCAACCATGCTACCTTACTTGATCTCGAATCGTTAAAAGCTCTTTTAAATTGTGATTCTAGTACTGGATCTCCAAACTCTCCTTGTCGTCTTCTTTCTCACCTTCTCTGACGTCATCAGCTAAGTCTTTCCCTTCGTAGAGGCCTTCATTGTACACTTTCCACCTATCCACATTCTAATCTGCATTCAACGGTGGAACACCCATCGCACTCTTAATGTTACCGGCCTTGCCGTCAGTTTCACACAAGGTTGTTTTGACTTTTCTATATGCTGAGTCCCACCTTCCTACAATCACTTCTTTTCTGGTGTCAAATTTTTCGTACAGCAATTTCGCCTTGGCTTCGCTGCACTTCCTGTTTATAACTATGCTAACTGAATTGTATTTCTCTCTTCCTGAATTTCCCTGAACATATTTTTAATTCCTTCTTTCGTCGACCATATCATGCATTTCTTCTGCGTTCATGGTTTTTTCGCAGTTACTATACTTGTACCTACGATTTTCTTTATTGCTTACGTGCTTCCCTCGTTTAGAGATGTCTGTTATTCTTCAACTGAACTAGGTACTGAGCTGTTCGTCCATTATCGCAGTTTCTATAACCTCAGAGAACTCAAAATATATCTCTTCGTTCCTCAGTACTTACATATCAATTTCTTTGCACATTGATTATTCCTGACTAGTCTCTTAAATTGCTGCCAGCTTTTCGTCTTTGCTAAACCGTGGGCTGAACCTGAATATGCTTCTATGTGCGAGTTACAGTTTTATGTCTGATTTCGGAATCTCTGCCTGATTGTGATGTAATCTACCTGAAACCTATCCGTTCCTCCCAGCCTTTTCCATGTATACCTCCTCCTCTTGTGTTTCTTGAAGAGTATTCGATATTATTAACTGATATTTATTGCGGAACTCACTCAACCTTTCTGCTCTCTCGTTCCCACAACCACACACATCTTCTCCTGCAAGCCTTTCTTCCACTCTACAGTCCAATCCATCATGATTATGAGATTTTCATCTCTATTTACGTTCTGTATTACCCTTTCGATATTCTCATACATTTTCTCTGTCTCTTTATCATCTGCTTGCGACTTCGGCATATACGTGAACTACTGTTATTGGTACTGGTTTTTGTCGATGGCCATTATACAAGCAGTTATTCAGCTTAGCACTGACTATCAGAGTTTTCGGTTGTCCTCCAAAGAATAATGCGCTCAATTGGTTTGTTAGGTACTCAATATGCCGACGTGGTTGGAGGACCTTGCCAGTAATGCTCCGAATGTTCTCAATTGGGGGAGAGATCCGGCGACCAAGGTGTCCAGGGTAAGGTACAGAAAACACGAAGATAGGCATCAGAAACTCTGGCTGTGTGCAGAAATGTAAGCCAAGGATGGCTTGCCTCGAAGGACAACACAACGGGGCGCACAATGTTGTCGATGTACCGCTGTGCTGTGTCGTGAGTGACATCCAATGTTGGACCGTATAGCGTGCGACAGCCATGTTGGTATATCATCGCTGTCAGGGGCGCCTCCAAAGGCCTCTGCGGCCTAGGCTGTCAGCCATTGAAGTATTCTTCGGTGATGGGTCCTACTACGAACTCAAACTAGCGGAGACATGCCTAGAGACGCCCTGGACAGTGTCGGTATACCAAACCTGACTATCGCCAGCCATACGGTCCCATAACCAGGAGGATGCTCTGGAGTGTAATGTCTCTTAATAGCAGGACGCCTTTGGTTATCAAAAAATGGTTCAAATGGATCTGTGCACTATGGGACTTAACATGTGAGGTCATCAGTCCCCTACATTTAGAACTGCTTAAACTTAACTAAACTGAGGACATCACACACATCGATGCCCGAGGCAGGATTTGAAACTGCGACCGTAGCGGTCGCGCGGTTCCAGACTGAAGCGCCTAGAACCGCTCCGCCACAGCGGCCGGCTCTTTGATTTTCAACTGCGGCAACCCAACAGCTGAGCGATACGTCGACAATATGCTCTGCTCCAATGTTTAGCACAGTATACAAACTTTTGGAAATAATACTCTATTTTCCAATGCTCGCCTGATTAACAGACCGGATTTCACCCAAACCGCAGATGAGCCGACCAGATCGTCTCACTAACAACTTTCTCTGAAGCATGATTCGAAAACAGACAAAAAATTTAAACTACGTTTACGTATTAAACAGTGGCCTAGGTTATTGTGTGGATGCAAGATTCAGTGTACATACACTTTGTTATCCCTCTGTACTGCAGACATGCCTAAGACAACATCAAGGAAATTTGGATTTGCGGACGATTGGGCTATCACCTATCACGAAGACATGGGCGCTGCTGCCTTGACTGAAGACCTACAATTTGTTGGCTAATGCTTCTGTAACTTTAGGTTGCAACCGCTGACAAAACATGTCACCAACTTCCACCTTAATATCAAGCTTGCAAATAATGGAACTGAGATGAAAGCACAGCAAAAGCACAAGTTATCTAGGGGCTACTCTTGTCAGGACACTCAGCTTCAAAACGAAGTTGCTGACAACTACCACCAAACTGAAGAAACAACACGTTGCAGAAACTTTGTGCCACCTCATAGGGACCATCACTGAGGACATCTGCTCTTGAAGTGATGTATTCTGTGGCAGAATATTGCTAAGCAGTCTGGATAAAGAGCCAACTCACCAAAACGATCAATAAGCAACTCTACCAGACTATGTGAATCAAGGCATAAGTTAGACTATTTCTGATTGCCTATTCTCAGCCACATATATCCCCAATTCCCGCATCGTGAAGCTCCTCTCAAGCGTAGTTTACAAAATCGATGGTGACCTTTACATTCCTAAACATGAGAACATTCCTGTGCTCAGTAAAAAGGGACTTCGGGACCGATGGCCCTAGCAGTCTGGTCCCTTCATTCCGACAAACCAACAAACCAAAAAGGGACTTCTCTCGCGGCACCTACCTCTACAAGGTGCAATATCTAAGGTGGACAACGGAGCAACAACAGCAGCGTAGATGGATAGAAATACGGCAGAACAACCACACCCCAGAACAGCTGAAGATGCCCAGCATCTAGTCCAGGCAAGCACGGTTCTTAAGAGCCTAGCAAGACGTGGTCTGCACTCAATAACACAAGGACAAATAGTGGAAGATGACCTGATTCAGTGTACCAAGGGCAATTAACAACATAGCTGAGACTTCAGTGGGGTGGAGAAGAACAAATTGTACAGCACGTCATGTGTACGTTCCAAAAGTTATGCTTTCTTGACGATCCGGAAAAGTTTATGTCAGGCACTAAGCATCAATTGTGGAAGTTCAGCATTCAGATATAAGGCTGCGACTTTCTGAGCTTTGTAAATATTGCAAATTATTTCAACTTTAATCATGACTTTGTTTTCTATGTGTTAAATATCTGTAAACGTATTGTTTAAGGAAAGTGCTTCCTTGTGTTACCTGATGCCAGATCTACACTAAGTAAAATACACCCTGTTTTGTTGCACTTCATGGGAAGCCATCCTGGGCTTACGTTTCAAAACGATAAGTCCCGCCCGTAAACGGCGAGAGTTTCTACGACTTGTCTTCTTCCTCGCGAAACTCTACGTTGGCCATGAGGATCGTCGGATCTGTCACCAACTGAGAGCGTTTGCAACATTATGGGCAGGACCCTCCAACTACCTCGGAATTCAGACGATGTTGCGTGCCAGCTGGACAGTAGATTGCAATACGTTCCTCACGAAGCTATTCAACGTCAATGAAAACCAAGGCGAAAAGTTCTTCTGTAAGGGCCAGACGTAGCTAACGCTTTATTAACTTGCTCAGTTTGTAAAGCTCTTTTTCTTGAATATGGCGTCCATTTTTTTTTGAAATTGCTGTCATTTGTTTGCCTGTACATGTACATCACATCTAGTTCGTTTCCTTCCCATTCGGATAATTCCTTTGTGGTGCGTCGGATTTTTCTTTTTTTCTTAGTGTGTGTATAGTGTACACTGATATTAATTTATGCATCACAGTGCGTACTGTTGAACTCAGGTCAGGAGACTTTTGATATTTCATTTCAGTAAGTATCAGATACTAATGGTCCTAGCAGTTCTGTTTGCTAGCTATTCACCAGGGAACCGGAAAATGCATTTAACATTATACTGTACTGCAGCTGTGTTACTTGTTCATGTTGCATCTTATTTGCATTGTTCAGCATGCAACACCTTAGTGCGACCTACTATGGGCGACGCGAATGGGCATTATCATATGGCGAGAAAGCACGTGGCGCCTCCATCGTACGACGCCATTAATCTTGAGTGTCTCCGGAAAGTGCTAACGAGCATGTGTTGCTGAACCATAAAGTCGGGCGCGGCGGGTGCGGAGTAACTCCGCATAATTAATTACGAGCAGCTGGCGGACCGTCTCCCGGCGGCGTGATTCACCGCAGAGATACAGCGCCGCCGTAAAGGCCGGCCGCCATTTGTCCCCAGGTACAAGGCTTATCCAGGCAGCCACTGTGCGGGGCCGCCTGCCCCCAGGCCCTGATATTGTCGCCTCTGTGTCGCCCTACGGACCGCCCTGACAGTGTCAACGTTGTCGCAGGACAGCACTGTTAACGAAGGTATTCTATCCCAACTCTTATGTTACTTACACTGTACTGAAACATGAGCATCTACTTTGGGTACAATTACGATGAGACGGGGAGAATGATTCTGAAACTTAGTAAAATCCCAAATCAACGGCAGTATGTGATCCAACAAGTACGCGATATCACATTCCATATCACAGTATCGGGGCACGGTAATTACGAGGGTTGTCCAGAAAGTAAGATCAGATCGGTCGCTAAATGGAAACCACAGCGAAATTCAGAAACATTTTATTTGCAAGAGTTAGCTACACTTTCCAGATACTTCTCTACATAGTCGCTGCTCCGACTTAGACATTTGTCGGAGCGTTATAGCAAATTTCCAACACCATCGTCATACAAGGCACCCGCCTGTGTTTTACGATAATTCTCTACGGCAGTCTGTAGCGAGTAGCCTGCGCCCAAGTGTTGTCTTCGTATCCAGCGTTTCATGTGAACAGCGATGATACTCAGGACGAGCCAGTTAGGTCTGTATTGTGGGTGATCGAACACTTCCCATCGAAAAGACTGGAGGAGCGTCTTCACCGCCTCTGCGGCTGAGAATTGTCATGAAGAAGGAAGTGCGTGGCAATTGTGTTAGGTGGGTTGCATTCATTAAGGCGAAGCCTCTCAGCGGGCCCTCCTACTTGACGGGAGACATCGTTGTTCTAGGGACCTTTACTCGCTCACAGTGCGCTCACAACTAAAAAGAGCGTCTTGATGCGATCGACGGTCATACTAGAGACACTAACCAACACATGTGTGCAAAGCTTCATCGGGTTTTCACTGTGGTGTCCATCTCGTGACCGATCGGAAGTTAGTTTCTGGACAACCCTCGTTCAACAGAAGATAGTGTGTAATGGAGCTGGCTAGTGTGGAGTGGCAAAAGTGTTTCGATGCACAACTTTCATTGAATTATCTCTTGCTGACACAGTAGAAGGAGCGACCTATTTTACTTGGTAAAAAATTATCCTTAGCCAAGCATCATAAATTCGATTTTAATTTGTGCAAACCGATTTCAACGGAATGTACTGTCATCTTCTTGTCTTCAAATACGTTATAAAAACGTGATCACTGTGAGCTAGTACCTAATGCCATGTAATCATAATGGTGGATAAAATGGATCACATTATACAAAGGTATGCCCGAAATGAAACTTTTACAAGTAAGGAACACCTTATGCCATATCAGTATAATTAGTATTCAGAGACTTTAGAGACTTCATAATTCCTGTACTGCGGAAATCAAAATGAAATGACTGGTGGAACTGCCATGGATTGGCCTGTGGCACCAGCTGCAGCTAACGTTTTTATGGAAGATTTTGTAGAACGAGTGTTGAATACTGCTCCTTTCCGGCCATCTGGCTATCTCAGATACGTGAGCGACTCATTTTTAATCTGCCCACAAGGCAGTAGTTCGTCGATCATATGTACAATGAAGGTCATATGTACAATGAAGGTCAACAAGCGCGGGAAGTTACCAGTCTTAGATGTGTTGGCCGAACGGAAATCAGACGGACGACCATGCCATTCTGTGTACAGAAAATCGACCCAAACACACCTGTATCTCAAATGTCGTAGCTTTCACAATCACTCTCAGAAGAAAGCTATGCTGAACACCTCACTCATTACACTGAACAAGATCTATTTCGGACAAGGACCACGTCCGTTCCGAGATTAAGGAATTAGCCGCAAATATAACATTAATAGCGAATTCCATCCACCCAACAAGATTAAGGCTCTACTCAAATGAGCCCAGCTTGGACGCCATTCAAAACTTAATGCAGCTATACTGTCAACGGATAATAACCACAAAGTACGCGCACAGCATTCGGAACAGCCGTAGCTAGAAGGAAACGCTATAGCCGTTCCTATTGGTCGGCGCACACCACAGACAGAGCGCCAGACACGGCGCGGACCGCAGACGGAACTCCTAGCACAACTTAGGCATAAATACCAGACTCGTTTCACAATGAATCAGTATCAGACAGCTCCTGAAGAAGACTGCGAATCATGCAGTTGAAATATCGAGCAGGATGGCAGCGAATAACCGACAGAAACCCGATTTATCAACATGGATATTTATTGGTGGGTAGACAGCGGTTGTTATGGTAAAAGATTTTGTAGTGGCGTCGTATCAATACAACATAATCAACATTGGTATGCGCGGGTGAAAACTATGCAAGTCGGGTCCAGAGGAGATGGACCTGGTTGGGGGAGTAGGTGGTTTGGGCGTTCAGATGAAAGATGGAGCAAGCAACAAGTGGTATTTTTTGGAGGATGTGTGGACATAGGAACAGACAAATGTTTTGGAGTACGATTGTCTTGAAACGGATGACGTCTTCGGCAATGGGGTTTGGGCAGAGGAAACAACGGGGCTGAATGGGAGTATGAATGGGATGGATTCACTCAGTGAGTTCCAGTTTGCTTAGTTGAGGCTTGGCTTTGTGTTTCGTGGAATAGATGGGGGGGGGTCACTATAAGTGTTGTGGCTGGAGAGGAAGCTACGTTAGGTCACTGTTTAAGGAAATTGTAAGTGTTTCACTGTAGACAAATACATGGGATTTACAATCTGTGATTATGTGATAAACAAAGACACTTTTGACAGCAGTAGAGCAGGGAATGGATTTGGAAGGTTTGACCATGTGGTAGTGGTGGTGGTGGTGGTATATCAGGGCTCTCTCTGTAAGGGGAAGATCTATTTTGGAGGTGGATTCAGTAAATACACGCATGAGGCGAGTGGGATCGTGATCTGCAGGACTTATTGAATTTCAAAATCTGGGTTGTATGGTGCGGATTACATTTATTCATCTGAAATGTCAGGGTTGACTTTGGTGATCACTGCAGTGAGAGGGGAGAACTGTGGGGAGGTTAGAGTTTTGTGCAGTTGGTTATTGCGGTTAAAGCTGCTAAGGAGGCTTTAGGACCAAAGGTAACACAAGGTATTTTGGATGCATGGTGACTGTGGAATTTTGGGCTGAAGGGCTTAAGTAATATAGAAACTCTTGTAGGTATGAGGTTTTGGATGTGGATATATATTTTGATTTAGAGGGTGAGGGATGTCGGTTTGAGGAATTATTGATATGGTTTGGAGAGTACAAAAGTGTGGATGGTATGGGAGGAAATGTGTTCATATTATGGGTGTCATTGGAATCAGTTACAGGTTATTCTGCTGTGGCAGTAGGACTGGTGTCAGCATTTGGTTCTTTTGTAGTTTATTTAACGGCTTTTGGAATGAAGAGTGGTTGGTGGCTGGGGAGGGGGAGGGGGGGAAGTAGGATGTGACATTATTGAGGATTACCTTCGAGTGGCGCAGATCCTACTGAGCGGTATGCATTTATTGGTGCTGTGAGTATTGATAATAGTGATATCATCTTGGAAAACTGTTGCTCAGTGGACAGTGATGCATGTGGCTGTGGTCGATGAGGTGACTGATGAATTGTGGCTGAAAGTTTAAATGTAGACGGAGCTGGAGATGGAGTGAGATGCATTGGTTACTGCAGTGATGGCAGAGGATAGTGTAAGTAACTGCAGGCAGGTGTAGAGAATGGGTAAGAGTGCTCCATGTGGTGACAATGGGAGCAGGAGAAATAGAGGTATAGATAATAATTGTTGTAGGATGATACATGACAGTGGACAGTGATGAGCGCCGGTCGGGGTTGCCGAGCGGTTCTAGGCGCTACAGTCTGGAACCGCGCGACCGCTACGGGCGCAGGTTCGAATCCTGCCTCGGGCATGTATGTGTGTGATGCCCTTAGGTTAGTTAGGTTTAAGTTGTTCTAAGTTCTAGGGGACTGATGACCTTAGAAGTTAAGTCCCATAGTGCTCAGAGCCATTTGACAGTGATGAGCAGCGTTGAGTGGGTTGAGTGGCTTCCGAAGTGGTGCTGAGATAACTGTGACGAACTGTGATGGAGTGCTTCCGATGTATGCCATAATTTTGCGTAGTATGTCGACAGTTGTAATATTTGTTTACTTATATATCTCTCCCTTACCATTTGCTTTACTTCCAATGTATACCATAATATTTACATTGTGTTACTGTAGTAACACTTTATAACAAACTTGTCATTTGTTTAGGTGTTTCTTAGGACAGGGGCGGGAGAAGCGTCGGTGTTTGGCGGTCTTTCTAATGGGTGTAAGTAAGGAGGGAGCGGTGGGCACAATTAGGTGTAATAGGTGACAGGATTGTTTGGAAAGGGGTTTGGATGTAGAAAGTACAACAGTCCAGGAAACTGTTTCAGAGTTGGTAGTGGCAGTTTGGGTGTTGGTGCTGTACTTGATAATGCTGGTTCTTGAGCTGGATCTGAGGACGATGCTTCTGAGGATGGTATGCCTGGAGAGGATAGGTGTGGGAGAGAGTGGCGTTATGAAAGGTGGAGGTGCTCCAAGGTATAATAGTTGGTGATTGGGAGGGGTAGGCGTAAACAGTGACAGTGGTAGGAAGGTATGGTGACAGTGAAGCTGCCGGTTGATGGATCGGTGACGATGTCAATGTCGGCACCTTCGGCTATGGCGTTGGCTGCGGCAACGACGACATTGGTGGCGGCGAAAGCAGAGGCAACTATGACGACAGCGATAGTGGAACAGTAACGAAAAGGCGGTGGGATGGAATGGCGACAGCGATGAAGATGCACAAAATAGCTTCACGATAAACAGACACACACACACACACACACACACACACACACACACACACAGAGAGAGAGAGAGAGAGAGAGAGAGAGAGAGAGAGAGAGAGAGAGAGAGAGACGTCTCCAAGGCAGAATAAACTGACGGTGAATAGGCACACATACAGGAGAACCCTCGAATGCACAATGAAATATGCAGATGAACAGACGCAAATCAGAGAGGCGTAGCTCCTACCAGTCTGTGGTAAAAGGAGAGTAGGAGCAAACCAACAAGTAGTAGTGTGAATGCTAGTGTAGTGGTTCTAGCCAAAGAATATCAGTGATGGCAGAGGGCAGTCTGTTGAATAAGTGCAACATTTTGTTTGAGCAAACGAGAATACTTGCTCATGCATAGACCTATTGAGACTCTGTGATCCGGGAACCAATTGAAATAAGAGTTTGTGGAAACAACTTCAGTAGAGACACCGACTAGGCACTGGGGAACGCATGGAAGCTGGCACATGGCAAGGGAAAAACTTAGACGAATAGTTCTCGCAGTACGATAGATGATGCTGCAAGAAATGTTAGACAGAAAGTGTAAGCAGAATCTATGGATGTGGAGGGGGGGAAGGGGGTGCCTGTTCTGTACACACCATTATGATGTTATGCAGCCAATTGGATGCCATCATGTGGGTATAAAAGAGGGAAGCTTTCCAGTTCTTGATCATTCAGCCAGTGGTTGGAACCCCACTACACCTCGGGAATAACAATCACCAGGTCGGCTCTCAGGGTTGAAATTCCAAAGGGAAATGCTTCCAGCCTACGCAGTCCACGTTTTCACTATTACTGGCAGCCCTTGTTGCCTGTCACTGTCATCGAATCCACTATCAGACGTCGCCATTGCTGCCAGTCCTCCCCACATGACATCGTCATCACCTTCACTACCAGATTTTACTGCCAGTCCTCATTGCTCATCATCACCTTTGCTGCCAGTTGTCATTGTCAGTCGTCACATTCACCACCAGTTCTCTCCCTCCTCTATTGAACTTCACCATTGATCACTAGCCCACGTCTCAGCTGCCAGTCTTACCCTTCATCAGTTAGTCACCACAGTTACTACTCTTATTCAGCGCTATCACAATTTACAACTATGACATCCAGAATCATCTACTCGCACCTCCATTTACCCCTTGACCTACTGCTCTTCCCTCGTTTTTCCCTCTTCTCCACTATTCGAATGACTCCATCTGGCCTGCCACTCTCACACATTGCATCGTCAGACCAAATTAACTCCTCATTTGCAGACGTCAACACCCCAGCATATACTGTAACTCCATTGCCACTGCCACCCCATCACTAAGTGGTCAGCACTGCACAGCCAGCTGTGCCATCAGTCTCTACTGTTGTTCCATTGCCACTGCTATCATCATTACATTAGGATCCATAAGTAGATGTACCAGTAACACCTAGTCCAGCAACGCTAAAAATGAAACTTCATTGAATTCCATCGAAAAAACAACGAACATCTGATTGACAATCATACCACGCTACAGTTCTATAAACACTATTTTCAATTCAGCTATTTAGAAACATTGCTTAGCAATCAGTTACCAGCAATTTACAGTGATTAAGGGTTAAAACAATACACATAGTATCACTAGCAGTTAATTTTTTTCCTAAGAAATTATATTTTCACATTGGAAATAATTATGTAAGATAGGACCTAATTGGATTCTCAGCATTTATTTAAGCCTAAATTCTTCAAATGTTGTCGAAATATAACAATATTTGGAAACACACTCAACTGTTTTGTTGAATTTATTATGTAATCAATGACCTCATCTGTCGTAGAGAGCTAGTTATTCGACAGTACAGATTTAGTTGAGTTACTATTATTGAAGCAATAAATTCTAAACAATGCAAATATTCAAAGTTTCACATGCGAAATTTGCACTAACGACATCAACAATCAGTGTTTTTGCAATTCATTATATTTAGTAAACTAGAAAATATTATTGTTATAATCTTATGATTGTATCAGTTTATGTCTGGGTAACAGTGTGCGTATGTTAACTCGGGTTTACTATTACATGCAAATGCACATGTGAGACATTGCCAGCTCATGGTACGCTTTTGTTCAACTATGAATTCGTTCTAAATAATAGTAGCGAGTATGCAGATACTCTTGGTTTAAGAAATAGATGGAAAATTGTGATACCGTGGTTAACAATAGTGAATAGTCCAACATTCGCACATATGTTGGGAAAGACAGTTTCGATGGAAGACAGACACATTAACCGCTTCAGTGTAACGACAGCCTAAGCATGAGACGGTAATTTCCTAGTTCGGCTACTACTCCACTCTGGCACGTAGTGCGGAATGACATAGAATGTTGCAGACCGTCCAGTACTTGTTCTCAAGTAGCAGGCACAGATGAGAGGGGCTGTGATGTCATTGGTGCTCCATACTGTGCGCTTCTCTTGCGAGCAGACATGGCGATACCAAACTTTGGGACGTTATGACTACCCTCACGTTCCCACATGCATTCCAACCTTGAGCCACTACCGCCTGTGATCGGCAGATAAAGCTGAATACTGCATGATTCGACCAGCCAGACAAATGGAGACCCACAACGTGACGCCTTTCAGATGCTGATAAAGTTGCCTGACAGGAGTAAGCAGCAACTCCGTGTCCTTCACAGGGATCACTCAACGTATGACGCTGTTCACGAAGCTTACATAACTCACCAAGCGTGGTAAGACCACTAACAACGAACAACACTAATACACTGTTGTGACCGTTCAAACTGTCTCATAAAATTGCAGTTTTGATCATTTAATTATCCGCAGATGATGTGTAGCTATACGAAGTTAAACTGAAGAGCCAAGGAAACTTTTACACGTGCCTGATATCGTGTAGGCCACAGCGAGCACGCAGGAATGCCGCAGCACGACGTGGCATGGGCTCGACTAATGTCTGAAGGAGAGCTAGAGGTAGCTGATACCATTAATACTGCTAGACTGTGCACAAATCAGTAAGATTACGAGAGGGTGGAGAACAGCACGTTGCAAGGCATCCCAGATATGCTCAATAATGTTCATGTCTGGTGAGTTTGGTGGCCAGCGGAAGTGTTTAAACTCAGAAAAGTGTTCCTGTAGCAATTATGGATTTGTGGACTGTCGCATTCTCCTGCTGGAATTGGCCAAAGCCGTCGGAATGCACAGTGGACATGAATGGATGCAGGTGATCAGACAGGATACTTACGTACGTGTCTCCTGTTACAGTTGTATCTAGAGGTATAAGGGGTCTCATGTTATTACTCCACACACCCTACACCATTACAGAGCCTCCACCAGCTTAAACAGTCCCCTGCTGACATACAGAGTCCGTGAATTCATGAGTTTGTCTGCATACTCGTCCACCTCCATCCGCTCGACACAATTTGAAACGAGACTCGTCAAGGAGGCAATATGTTTCCAGTCATGAACAGTCCCATGTCAGTGTTGAAGGGCCCGGGCGAGGCGCAAAGCTATGTGTCTTGCTGTCATGAAGGGTAGACGAGTGAGCTTTCGGCTCAAAAAGCCCACATCGATGATGTTTCGTTGAATCATTCGGACGCTGGCACTTGTTGATGGCCCAGCACTGAAATTTGTAGCAATTTGCGGAAGGGTTGCACTTTTATCATGTTGAACGGTTCTCTTCAGTCGCCGTTGGTACAGTTCTTGCTGGAGCTTTTTCCGCCCGCAGCGATGTCGGAGATTTGATGTACTACCGGATTCCTGATATTCACTGTATCCTCATGAAATGTTCGCACGGGAAAATCACCACTTCATCGCTAACTCGGAGATGTGCCCCATCTCTCGTCCGCCAACGATAACACCATGTTCACTCTCACATAAATCTTGTTAACCAGCCATTGTAGCAGCAGTAAACGATCTAACAAGTGCGCTAGATACTGTTTTCTTTAGCCATTGCCGACCGCAGCGACGTATTTTGCCTGTTTACATATCTGTGTAGTCGAATACGCATGCCTATACCAGTTTCTTTGGCGCTTTGGTGTATATTACCATCCGACCCTGTTTTCTGGGTGCTTCATATTTTCTTAGGCATTTTACTTGTATGGAACAATGACGGATAGAATAAACTCTACGATTAGAAGTAAGTATGCTGTGCACAGTGTAGGAATTTAACTTTCAGCTGCGCATAATAAGTCTACTCTAGTCTCTGAAAGATTGGTTGACTGTTCCGTGTATCGCACTGCATTAGCAGTAGGGATTGTGGCCGAAGCTTAAAGAACCGGTTTTCGGATATACCGTTTTTTTTTTTTTTTTACGCCAGTTTAACTTGACTGTTAAAGGCGTTCAAAATAAGCTGTTTCTGGAGTACCGGTTTTCTGTTTTTATTCCCGTTATTTCCTGTAATAAACGTCGAGATCGAGCAAAGACTGAAAAGTTTAGACGTTCTCAGTTTAAAGATACGTTCGGTCAAAATATTAGATTAAACAGACCAGTCAAAGAAACTTAGACCGTCTACCGTTCGCTTCTTTTGTCGAAAAGTGTTAAGTGTCTTCAATTTACATAAAATCACCAGTACTCACCTGGTAATTCTAATATTTTGAACTCTCCTCAAAAAACAGTTTGTAATTCGGTCTCTTACGACTATTTAAGGTAAAGAAAAGATGCTGAACTCATTTTTTTCGTGTTAATTTATCCGTTATCTTGAGCTACAAGCAGATGAAAGCAGATTATGTAGGCACAAGCAGCGGATCACTTACTTTCTGTTTTTACTGTAATATATAGTCTGAGTGAATTACAACTGTTTTCGTAATCTCCTCTCTCCTTTATTATTTCGTAGAAATTGCAGACAAATCTTTAATCTCTTAAAGAATAAGAAGTGTTGTACATCATTCCTATCTCATTTTGTAAAAATATAGAATCATTCTGCAGTACAATCAATGTCCAGCGACGACAGCCAAAAACTGTCGTTAGACCAGGTGGGGTCAAGTGTTGCACAATGCACGTATACGCGTGCCTTCAGTCAAGACACACGGCTACAGGAACATTATGCATTGTCTCAGCAAAGCTATACCAATTATTATGTGTTTGTTGCTCATTTCTTCGACATTATTGTTAAAATACCACTGATCGCTTTTTCCATTTAGTATAATAAAGTAATATTTTTAATTAATGCCAATTTTACGAATAAAATCAATACTTTTGCCTAAAAAGATGTATTTAAAAACGAAACATTTTACGACTTCCACTAAGGATAATTGATATTTCGGTTGTTTAGTCGGTTATTACCAAATAAAAAAAAAAAAACAAAAAAAAAAAGAGATCTTGCTACGACCGAGACCAAATACCAAAAAACTGTTATTCAGAATAAGGTACCGCTATCGGTTTCAACAGTTCGGTATTTTCAGTCCCTAATTAGCGTAGCTTGTAAAAGGATCAGTGTATTATCTACAGCCAAGTTAGATGAATTTCATAGAACTGGTGTTTGGTATCTGTCCGAAACTTTATCATTCCTCCCAAAATTATTGTCAACAAATTGGACGGTCAATGTCAGCGAGGCATTATTGTCACTGTTGGTAGTCCAAGGACTGGGTGCATCCTCATCTTTCTGGTTAACGAAGCCAGCAATATTCAGATTCGGGGTTGGTCTGCAGCATAAGGCCCATAGCTATTCCGATTGCACGCTGGCCTCAGTTTGAATCAAAATAAAGGTTATATTGACAGCCAGAAACAGGTCAATGCGAAATGCGCTAAATGAGCCTGCTCAGATTTGCATGCATCCTCATACATGTACATAGTCTTGGAAATAATGTACTGGATGTACTGGTCTGACGAGATATGTTTTAGATGAGAATGGATTCTTCCTTGCGTCTGAGGGGGCGACAGTTAGTTTAGGAGAGCACTTGGAATGAATGTTGCAACGGTATGTTCGGGGATTCTGGCGTCTTGGTGTAGGGTAAGATACCCTACAACATTCGTAGATCCTGGATGTTTTCCGACAGCTCTCTATACTGCGGGCAAATTTAAAACACAATATCTACATCTGCATCTACATCCATACTCCGCAAGTCACCTGACGGTGTGTGGCGGAGGGTACCTTGAGAACCTCTATCGGTTCTCCCTTCTATTCCAGTCTCGTATTTTTCGTGAAAAGAAGGATTGTCGGTATGCCTCTGTGTGGCTCTAATCTCTCTGATTTTATCCTCATGGCCTCTTCGCGAGATATACGTAGGAGGGAGCAATATACTGCTCGACTCTTCGGTGAAGGTATGTTCTCGAAACTTCAACAAAAGCCCGTACCGAGCTACTGAGCGCCCCTCTTGCAGAGTCTTCCACTGGAGTTTATCTATCATATTCGTAACGCTTTCGCGATTACTAAATGATCCTGTAACGAAGCGCGCTGCTCTCCGTTGGATCTTCTCTATCTCTTCTATCAACCCTATCTCGTACGGATCCCACACTGCTGAGGATTATTCAAGCAGCGGGCGAACAAGCGTACCGTAACCTACTCCCTTTGTTTTCTGACGGCATTTCCTTAGGATTCTCCCAATGAATCTCAGTCTGGCATCTGCTTTACCGACGATCAACTTTATATGATCATTCCATTTTAAATCACTCCTAATGCGTACTCCCAGTTAATTTATGGCATTAACTGCTTCCAGTTGCTGATCTGCTATATTGTAGCTAAATGATAAGGGATCTTTCTTTCAGTCTGTTTAGATCCAACGTGGCTGAGACGTGACGTTCCATCGGGACTTTACAGAATGAAATTTCCAAAGCTGTTCACTTCTCATGTTGAAAACGATCACCAACCTGAACACCACTCGGAATGTGTTCCGAATCACTGGGTGACACCTACTGTAGTCTCCGTTACCGGCAACATCCTTTGCCAGTAGCGAGAGTACGTGGGTACAGTTCGGTACTGTCTTTGAAGATAGCTTGCGACACATCTCACACCCTTTCTACACACGGGTGCTGCTCTATATCTTAGATGGATTTGTTTATAACGTCGTTCAGTAAAACAGACTCCTCCATAGGCTGGACGTATGCGGTGTACCAGTTGGATAATAGGTCCATAAGTCTGTCGAATCATTGTTTCAATATGTTCATTTGCTGCTAATGTTATAAGGATCAGGATCAGAAAGCATATAACATCACGTTTATGGTGAAAAGTAGTTTAATGGCTAAAGTTTTCCACAGATAATTCACGCTCGCCAGATACGCTTATCAGCACTTATTTTACATAAATCCTTGAACGTCGTGTTAAACGCTTGTTAGTTGCCACTGAATTCAGCCATTTATACATAACACGTGTAACACACTTGCGACAAAAGGGAACTGGTACACAGGGATCTTAGAGATGGAGAAACCTCGAACGACAGAGTGACAGCTCAGATGAGAATGCATATAGACGGAATCGATCATGACGTTGTGACCGAATTCAAATGGTTCAAATGGCTCTAAGAACTATGGGACCTAACATCTGAGGTCATCAGTCCTATACGCTTAGATCTACTTAAACGTAACTAAACTATGGAAATCACACACATCCACGCCCGAGGCAGGGTTCGAACCCAAGACCGTAGCAGCAGCGTGGTTCCAGACTGAAGTGGCTAGAACCGCTCGGGCACAGCGGCCGGGGACGATTAGACCGAACCACTGCCGATATTTAAGATTAAAAATGGAGAAGAGACAATTGATCAAGTCAAATATTGATTTTAACCTCCATTTGTTTCGAGCAAGAATGGATTCCCTTTATCATGGTACTACCTTGTCATGGTATAGGGCTCAAAACGGTTGTGACAGGTGCGCTTCTAATATAATGCAAAAGATGGTGGCGCTTCAACGTGCATCGCAAACATAGTTCGTACCCTTAAACTTTGGACCACTTAAAGAAACTTGTGTTACAATAACGTTGCGAAGGTGGAGCACGTTAATATGAATAAAAAGCGAACGTAGTCTTAAACATAAACGGGAGAAATCAGTAAAAAACTGAACTCGCTGGAACACGAAACAGTAAAAAACAATACATCAACATCGTCAGTGCTTTTATGAACTGGTAGAATGAAGACGGAAGTAGCAGTAAGTGGTGCTTCTGCGAGTGTTGTTCAAGCGTAGTGCCTCAGTAAGCTCGTCGCACAGAACGAGAACGTTACGGGAGGTGTATAGAGGGCTGTGACTTCGCAGAGCGCACGTTCGCAGCCAACTACCTTGTAGGGGGTGGGGTTGCTGTTGCAGCCAGCCCCAGGGGAGCGATGTGCACTCTCTGTCGCTCCCCAGAGGTCGTGCCGAAGGGGGTAGGAATTGGCTACCGCCTTATGATAACGCTCCCTGCTTGCAGATATAAGGTTATTTGGAATTTTGCTACACGTGAGAATGGGACGCTATGAGAAGCATAAAGTGGCACATTGAGGCCTGCCAGGACAGTTGAAAATATCTTAGAGATCGATCTTCACACAAACGTTTTTCTAATCGGACCATTTATTAACCTTGTAAGTTTTTTTTTCTGGTAATCATTTGAATGACACTAATCTATGACGCTTTGTATACTTCTGGTAAGGTTGCTATCGATGGGCCACATAAACAAAAAGTAATCATTTGAATGACACTAATCTATGACGCTTTGTATACTTCTGGTAAGGTTGCTATCGATGGGCCACATAAACAAAAAGCTCCTTAAATCGTCAAATTTGAGAGTTTTACAACGTTGTTCATTTTAATTAAGGTATTAAATTTCACTTTGCACATATCTAAAATAAGCGTTACAATTATAAAACATTAAGTAAAATTTAGAAATACCAAATTAAGTCCTATTAGCCGAATGAAGGAAACTGTTCGCCTTCATTGGGCCTGTGATTTTTTTTTACTGGTCAAGTAGTTACTGTAGTGTGTAATACAGTAGGATGTGAACACAAGTTCGTAAAACGTTCAAAACTATTTTCAGTGTGATTCGTAAATATAAATAGCTGATGCGATATCAATGCAGGACACGGAAAATATAGTGAGGAATATAAAATGACAGCTTCGCATTATTCACAAGGAATCAGTAAATGCTATTTCAAAATTAGGAGTAGGATTCTTTTACCCTTTTGTACCCATACAATAATGCGAGCAACTACGAAATAGTACTCAAGTTAATGGATCAGAAAATGCGGGGGCTGAGGTAGGCTGTTTAGGTTATTATGTTGGTAACGCCACGTAGCGCTCTATATGAAAATCACTGACTGTGCTGTGTGAAGGCTGTAGTTGGTTTGCTTTGTTGGAGTATATGCTATTGTAGTGTTGGGCAGTTGGCTGTTAACAGCGCGTAGCGTTGCGCAGTTGGAGGTGAGCCGCCAGCAGTGGTGGATGTGGGCAGAGAAATGGCGGAGTTTTGAGAGCGGATGATCTGAACGTCTGTCCATCAGAGACAGTAAATTTGTAAGACTGGATGTCATGAACTGCTATATATATATATATATATATATATATATATATATATATATATATATATATATATAATGACTTTTGAACACTATTAAGGTAAATACATTGTTTGTTCTCTATCAATTTCTTTCATTTGCTCACTGTGCCTGTCAGTAGTTAGTGCCTTCAGTAGCTTGAATCTTTCATTTAGCTGGCAGTAGTGGCGCTCGCTGTATTGCAGTAGTTCGAGTAACGCAGATTTTTGTGAGGTAAGTGATTTGTGAAAGGTATAGGTTAATGTTGGTCAGGGCCATTCTTTTGTAGGGAATATTGAAATTCCCGGCTGGGTCAGGGATTTTCTCTGCCTCGTGATGACTGGGTGTTGTGTGCTGTTCTTAGGTTAGTTAGATTTAAGTAGTTCTAAGTTCTAGGGGACTGATGACCATAGATATTAAGTCCCATAGTGATCGGAGCGATTTGAACCATTTGATTATTGAAAGTCAGATTGCGTTGCGCCAAAAAATATTGTGTGTCAGTTTAGTGTTTATCAGAATAGGTAAAGAGCGAAATGTCTGAGTACGTTCAGTTCTGCTCAGCTGTTTGAAAATCCAATAATGTAAGAGGTTTATCAGCACAGTAATTCATTAATTTTTCTAAGGGGAGGTTTCAAGAGTAATGCATAATTAGGCTAGTATGAAAAGAACAATAACCAAGTCATTACACTTAAAATGGCACAAAGTAAAATGCCTACTATTAATATTATTAGTCTTACACAAATTAGCCTAATGCATCAATTATACATTCTTGCTGAGCATAGTTGCGTTTTTCGCAGGAAAACATTTTGATCCTCTTTCTAACAGCAACACACTTCAGGATATTGTTTGCATGTCAGATACTGAATCTCGTTTTCGTTGACGTCATCACAAGAGATAGAACAGAACTATAAAACTTCGTTAGAACCGAGAAGCCTATTTACTGGAAGTAATGAAAGTTTAGTCATTGATGTCCGGTTTTCACAGCGGTTGCTCTTCTTTCATTTATTTATTTCGTAGCACATTCTAGGTTCTTCTTTTGTTGATTACTTGTTACTAGAAATATTTTTTGAGCTTTTTGTGCCTTTTCCAACTGACACGTTACATAGAATCAGAGAGATTTCTTCCACGGATACCTGAACTTTACACACCAGTGTTGATGCATGAGTTTCATGTGGTTCTGACTCTATTAAACTGGTGATTGCTAGAGATTGTCTCGCTGGAGCCTGCGTTTCATGTGACAGTTCACTATTAGAAGCTATTAGCCTTGTGTCGCAAACCTTAAAATAGGCAAGTCATCTGCTTCAAACTACATTGCTGCTACAAACTGACGACCCTGAAACATCTCTGTTGACTGGCCAAACTCCTGTTTTAACAGAGCCGTTCATTGGTATCCCTACTATTAGAACTTGTCCATATGCTTTCCTAAACGATCTTCCTACATGGAACTGGGTGACAACCTCCTGTTTCCCTTCGCTCCGTATTTGTCTTAGAAAAATTTCCATTTCATTGACGTAGTAACTGTTCAGTGGCTTCAAGAATGAAAAACCAGTATTACTTATGTGATCCGAGACTGAGATTATAATTACACTATTTCTCGAGCAAGTTCTAACTTTTAATGACCATCTGGAAGGAGCAAAACTATTTCCTTTTTTCTTTCGAAGTGTGGCCTACTTCAATGCCATGTTCAGCCACTGCAGAAATATTTCTTTATTTATGAATTGACTTTCTCTATTGTATGGAAAAGTGGTTCCAGTGGAGAGCCATTTCGTAATCCGTCTGCAGAATAAATGCATTTCTGATTTGGAAGTGGTGGGATGTATTGTCCAGTGGTAGACACGCAGCAGTTGATAATGGTACAATGAGAAGAGGATTCGCTGTGAGTTGGAAAATAGGACGGAGAGCAAGCTACTGGGTTGTTCTCATCAGATTACTGAGCAAATCAATGCTGAAAATAATAGTTGACGTACACATGTCAACGACAGAAGTATAAGAGGAAGAAAGAGAGAAAGTACATGTGGATATCGAACTGGCAATTCAGCAAGGGAATAAAAGCTAAACTCCATCCGAACAGGCCATGAAGACCGAACGGTACCGCTCAGCCGCCGCGTCATCCTCAGCCCACAGGTGTCATTGGATGCGGATATGGGGGGTGGCATGTAGTCAGCACACCGTGCTCCCCGCCATATGTCAGTTTATGAGACCGAATTCGGCAAGAAAGGGTAGATAAAAATTTAATAATCATACGAGAATGGGGTTGTATGGGAAGGAACAGAAGAAAGAGTTACAGGAGAACACGTACTTGGTAGTAGAAATGAGAAAGGAGAAAGACCACATCATTTCTGCAATTAACTAGCTAGTAATAGGAAATACATTATTCAAAATTCGCAAGAAAAGCAGATCTGCTTGAAAAAGAAATGGAGATCCATAAAGATTCTAGTCAGCTGGAATACATCTCAGATTCCCAGGAACATATGCAGACCCATATTAGAATTTAGCAGTTGTCAAAGTCGACTGAAGCTTAGAGAGAGTCGTACGGAAGAATTTTTGGCAGGTGGCTGTCTTACTTGACCTGTCGATTTTCAAGATGTTTTGACAATTATTGTTAATGATATTGCGAATTTGATAAATGTATTCAAGTAACTATATTCTTAGTCAGTCGGTTCCTGAGACCAGATATTGGTCAGAGAGGCTATTACTTTTGAACAGAGTAGCAGGCAGTGTGTGTTAGGTGGTCTGGCTATGTACTTGTTATGAAGAGGATGGAAGCTGGCCTGCAGTGTAATGGACACAACATTATTTAAAAAGGACTTCGTTATAACATATTTTGAGGGAAAAGTTTGAGGCAAAAAAAAAAAAAAAAAAAAAGATATGAATGCAAGAATCACAAAGCAAATTGTGTAAGGCAATCGAGTCTTTAGGTATTTGTAGCTGTGTGGTTTCTTATTGCCAGAAAATTGTGTATAATTAAAGTTCAATGCAGAAATTTTGGAGTGAAGCACATGGACTTGTTTTAAATTTGAAACAAGTGCCAAAGAAGGCAACTGTACAAAAGACAGCTATTATGGAATATTTTTGCTAACTTGCTTGGGTGTGAGAACCTTATGAAAATCTGTATTGTTGTTACGGCTTAATGAGACATAGTTATACTGGAGTCTTTGTTCTGATTTTTCAGTCGTTACCTTTAGGTGCTTGTTTTTCATTCTTTGCTTTAATGAGTGTGTTTCTATATTCGCATTGCACGTAGCGATTTGGGTACTGAGAAGCGTTCTTGTGAAAACAGTTTATATTCCAGGAATTCATTCGACAGGAATGCCAACTAATCTAATTGTCATCGAAATTTATCTCCATTGTAAGGCCGTTTTTGTGAAAATATCAATATCAGTTCTAAACGCCGTTACCAGTAAAAGAGTTCAGTAAAGTCTTACCTAGCGAATTTTCGAGCAGTTTTATCACAAAGTCTAATGCATTAATTTTTATGGACACTTGATTTGTAATTAGAATAACAGAAAGATCAGCAATATTGGGGGCCAATATTTTTATCTGAATCAATTGTTTTGCAGGCTGATAGTATAAGTAAATTTCATTGAAAATGGATTGCTTTCTCGCAGACGAATAATTCAGTGTACCGGCTAGGCTGGCTTTCTCATCATTTAGCGTGTACCCCACATATTTCCATTCCAAATTAAATTTTCACATAAGTCTGTGGCCCTGCACCGAAGTTTAAACATTTCGTTGACAAAATAACTTTTACACGTTTTGGGATACCAACCAGACACTTACAGACAGGAGTTTAGAATAATAACATATGGTTTTCGTATTTAGGTAGGAACTACGATGTGGAAGAACTGAGAAATAATGAGACGCATTTGAAGTTTGCTGAAGATAAGAATTCTGCCATAAGAAGTAGAATAGTAAGAGTTGGACATGCCTAAAACACAATATTGCAGATGTTGGAGAAACAACATAGGTAACTAGGAAGGTAATAGAGAAGAAACACTGCGGAACAGATTAAGTACTTCAAATTATCGACAGAACAAGGAAGGAAAAAGATGTTCAGGGAAAGCAAGGAGAAGATCACTCAGGAACGATAAATAGTATGGGCAGGGCAGTCAAGGAAAAATGGCTTCAGGAAAATGTGACGAAACTTAAGAGAAATGGTAGTCGGAAGAATTGACTCAGAAATATCAAAATAACCAGCGCTGATATTAAAGGGAAGTGATGCAGCATTAACGGTGAGTTGGAATTCCCTATTAAGCGCAGAGGAGAAAGTGGATGGGTGGAGAGAGTACGCTGATGACTTCTGTGAGAGGAGGAACGATCAGATGATGTGATAGAAGAAGAAACTGGAGTCTATATGGAAGAAGCAGGGGTTCTCTATTAGAGTTCGAATTTAAAAGAGCATTAGAAGGCTAGAGACTAAATAACGCAGAACGTATGGAAAATATTCCACGAAGTGTCTGAAATCACTGGGGAAGTGGAACCCAATGATCATTCAAGTTGAAGTTTAGAAATGTGAAAGGTGAGATACCATCAAACTTTTGGAAAAATCCATTCAGTTCCGAAGATAGCAAGAGCAGGAAAGCACGAATTCTACTGGTCATTCAGCTTGATAGTTGATGCATACAAGTTGCTGACCAGAATTATGTACAGAAGTTTTGGAAATGTAATTGAGACAGTTCTGACTTGCTGCTGATAGTGGAAGCAAGACTGAAGCAAGATCAAGACAGGTTTAGTGGATCGGTAGATCTGGAAAAAGGTTTTCGACATTGCAAATGGAGCAAGATAATCGAAATTCTAATA
Organism: Schistocerca serialis cubense; assembly: GCF_023864345.2. NCBI lineage: Eukaryota > Metazoa > Arthropoda > Insecta > Orthoptera > Acrididae > Schistocerca > Schistocerca serialis. The sequence goes on along the minus strand of NC_064642.1, from coordinate 277,594,938 downwards.
AAAATAGCAGTAAGCTATGGACCTCGGATTAGGAAGTGGACAAGACTAGGGTACTCACATTCGTCGCTGCTGTTCAATCTACACTTCGAAGAAGCAGTGACGGCAGTAAAAGTAGGGTTCAAGAGCATGAATAAAATTCAGAGTGAAATAATATCAGTGATAAGATTCGCTACTGACATTGCTATCCTTAGTGAATATGGAGAAGAATGACAACATCTGTTTAATGGAACAAACTGTCAACGGGTACAGATTACGGACTGATAGTAAACCGAAGAAGCAGAAATAAGAATACGGAGAAACTTAAAATCAAAACTGCTAATCATTAAACAGAACAAGATAAGGAAATCTGCTACCTTACCCACACAAAGTCTACTAGTCACAAACCCGAGCATTAATTTGAGGAAGAAATTTCGAGAATATACTACTGGAGCACAGCATAATATGACAGCGAATTATGTTGAACTATAGGGAGACAGAAACACGAGCGCTAGAGATGAGGTGCTACAAAAGAATGTTTAAAAATACGTGGACTGATAAGGAAAGAAATGAAGAGGTTATCCTCAGATATAGTGAAGAAAGGAACATATGGAAGATACTAAGAAGACAAAAGAACAGGATGATAGGACACCTGTTAAGACATCAGCGAATAACTCCCTTGGTAAAATACATCAAGCAAATAACCGAGGACGTAGATTACCGTCGCTACTCTGAGATAAAAAGGATGGCACAAGCCGGGGTCCATCAAACCAGTCGGAAGACTGATTAATAGAAAAAAGAAGACAAATTTTCGATATCGATCTGATTCTACGAAGTTACTCAATACTCTACACTCAGTTGGCCTTTGCCAAGCATTCATAGGATAACAGAGATTGTGATCCCAGGAATCAGCTGTTGCTCAGCAGTGTTGCCTTAATATATCTAGTGGGGAACTGGCAAATATATGTTGTCAGGCATTGATCTTCGCTCTCAACATCAAAAATTGTCTTCTTCTTAGCAACTCCGAAGATGATGACGACGCGGTGTAGATCAGAGTAGCAAAACAGTGCAGAGATGCCCCCCCCCCTCTCTGCGGTCCGAACCGGCTGGGTTTTGCAGCACGGGCAGCCGGCCAGCCAGTTGATTCAGCCCGCCGCTGCCCACCACAATGCACACGCTGCGTCACCGCGCAGCCAACGCTAGGTGGACACACCGTAGAAATACTTCGCTCAAGTCGCTGTATAGGGGAACGTTCAGAGTTTTATGTTCGCACAAACACTATACTATTCACTCAACCTGACCACCATGCATTACTCGAGTAACGTCGAAACGGTGGTCCATTTCATTCCACGTGGGAATCAACAGGTCTCTGATTATTGAACTATCAGTTTCAGCCCTTCGATTTTTCAGCTTTTCGAAAGTATCTGCCAGAGGTGGGACAAAGACAGTGCCTTTTAAGTATTCGCACAGAGAGAAACCACAGGGTGAAAGGTCTAGTGACCTGCGAGGCCAAAAACAGGGTCTCCTTGGCTACCTCTTTCCATCCATATCCGTGGGGTGGTTTTTCTAGGATAATACCAGACCTCCAAGTGAAAGTGAGGAGGGGCGCCTTCATGGATGAAAATGATATTTTTGGAATCCTCAAGAAGGTGAGGAAACAACCAATTTTGCAGCATGTTCAGGTATGAGATTCCTGTCACAATTTCCTATGGAAAAAAGAGAAGTCCATAAACCATGTGAACAGAAACGGCACAACATACACTCAATTTCAACGAGTCTCTTTAGGGTTCGACGACGACGCCAAGATTTTGTGATCCCCAAATTCTTACAATATGGTGGTTTACTTTACCAGATAGATCAAACGTCGACTCGTCTGGAATGATGAGCCGTTCGGAAAAATTGTCCTCTGCCATATCCTGGAGAAATGAAATCCTAAATACGTATTATCTCTTACTGTCGCTGGTTCGGAATTGCTGCAGTAACTGCGACTTGCAAGGCTTCATACACGAGCGTCGTTTCACAATACGCCATACCATTGTTTGACGAAGAAGACGTTCCTGGCATGCCTTGTGGACATGCAACACCTATGTGTGAACGCATATCGGATGCGCTCGACATTTTCTTCAGATGTCGATGTCTGACCAGAGATCTTCCCTTTGCATAAGCAACGAGCTTCCAAGAATGTTGTATGTCAGTCATAAATATGCTTGTGTAGAGATGGCTTCTTGATGAATTGACGTTGGAATGAACAATGAACTGACTCCGCGCAAATTCTAAAAATGATTTTTCTTGTGGTGTAGTCACCTCATTGCTACAAATTACACCGCAGCTGTGCCAAACTTTGAACTTTCCTCATCCTTTGACGTGCGCAATGCGTTTCTGTCTATCACAGTTTGTCTCTATTAAACAGTGAAAATCTCGTCTTTCTTTTTGAATCATCGGTAATATAGACAAAAAGAGAGAGATATGAGGGGAGATGTTAGTCATTTTACGAACTCCTTTTCTAAATGTGATCTGTTGTAAATGTAGAAGTTACAAAATTATTGTCCTCGCTGTAAGAAGCAAAAGCTGTTTTTATTTTGTGTTTCTCTACTTTTGACCCTTTTCTGTTTACAAACTTCATTTAGCAAAGAACTCGTAGGTCATTTGCTGACAAAAACTCAATTCGAAAGCTTGTACTCGCTTGTGAGGCAATACGTCTGATTTCTGTTGTACTGTACTTACCAGTAAATGAAATAACAAATATGTACTCAAAGTAAACATATAATTTCCAACCAAATATAAAGAAGTACTTCCTGCCACACGGAAGATTCGATCGCAGAGCCACATAGGATATTGTCGTGAACATAGTCTCGGAGCAACAGTGACGTGAATACTTAGAGTGATGAGCAGCACTGCCCCATACCGGCAAGAATAGAATCGACAAGCACAACCGCTGCACGTGTGGCGAGTCGAGGTACGTCATAGGCTGACGTCACGTTTCCAACATTTGTCGTCAACGTTTTGGCGGTTTCCTGACATTTGCGGCCGCTTGTGTTCTATGTTAAAGTAATTGTCTCAAAGCCATCTATGTCTCTTCGGGGTTTCTTAAACGCTAGTAAGACTCACAGACATACGGGGTTTAACAAAAATGTACAGTACAAACTGCAGGACACATTCCTCACACGTAGACGAAGAAACAATGTTATTTGAACATGGGTCTGGAATCGCTTTCTTTCCGTGGTATAACTCATTTTCTTCAACTCATTTATCACGGAATACACACACGAACAGAACGCACCAGCATACCACATGCAGCTCTTTCTCACAGGAGGTCTTCAACATGCCCTCCGTTTGTATGATATAAGCATCAAACCTCCGTAGTAGTGAATGTAGGATGCGCTGATGTATCCCTGGAGCATTGTGTATGGCTTTGCAGCCTTCCATAATACGGGCACGGAGACCCCAATATCCTCTACTGGGTTTCCATAAACAAGAGATTTCACATGCCCCCACAAATGAAATTCCAATACGTTTAGGTCCAGAGAGCACGGAAGTCAGGCAATTTGTCCGTCTTTGCTTAGCTACCTCCCACTGCGCAGACTGTTACCACCATGCTGTCAGCTAATCCATTCATCAAATGGGCATCTGCCTTCTATTTATTTGTGTACACTGCCAATGCACGAACCAAGTCTGTGATTAACTCTGCGTAGTAACCTTTTGGCTTGCAACTGTCTTACTGATAGTTGGAACAGTTGATGTTACCTGTAAAAAAGCAATTACGTACGTCGCATGGCAACACGAGCGTGTAAAACAAAGCACTGGCAGTGCACAATGTAACAAGACTCATCAAGAGAGCATGGTGCCCCGATTCTAACGTCCTATTCTTGCGTATCTTCCACGATTAATGTGTTGGAGAAAACGACTCGTAACGTGGAAGCTAAGCCTTTCCAGACCCATGTCCATGCTACATAATTACGCGTTAGAAATTTGTCTTGCAATTTGTGCCGTACAGTTTTGATACACCCCGAAGATACTTGTGAAGAAAACGATATATTTTTCTGAATACTAAATTTAAAAAGTGATAAGTTGAGGCTGAGAAAGAGCTGCCAATATTGTCCCTGCTGCTCTGTCACAATTTGTAAATAAAATGAGTTTTATTTCACTTCAAAAATTCGAAACTAATTAAGAAAACAGTGTACGTAAATCAAACATATGCAACAAAATGTGCCATAAACGAAAACTTTTCCACCGCTACATACAACGGTAATCGGAACTTAATGTCCAAAATGAGTTTCAGCATATTTGTTTACTTGTGTGTCTCGGACAGAGTTGCTGTGCAGAAGAAGAGGAGCTGCAATATTGTCTGGATGTAAAAGTGACGGTCTTGCCTAGATGCTTCTATACACAATATTTTCCTATTTCGTAAAATAGGAAAATTTTGCCCGCTCGTTTTCTGGTAAGAAGCGAAATTTTCCTCCATTTTGCAGATATAGTTTAAATATCTGTCCAACTCGTGTATTGGAAAAAGACTATCATCGATTTCGGCAAACGTTTTTACTTGATCTGTTAGGGGAGTTTTTGTGGAATTTGATGAAAGAATCCCTCTTCGTAGCTCGTACATGTTCTTACTCTTCACTTGACTGAGAAAGTACAAACGCTCTTTAATACATCATTTTGCAAATCCGCGCCAATATGAGCGCTACTCCGAGAATGAAACCTTATCCAAAATAAAAATATATATTCTCTTGAAACTTCCTGGCTGATTAAAACTGTGTGTCGGACCGATACGCGAACTCGGGACCTTTGCCTTTCGCGGAAAAAGGGGTTCCAAGTTTCCCCCTTTTTTTTTTTTTTTTTTTTTTGTTTGTTATTGATCGTTGTGTTTGGTCGTTGCGGACGTCGCAAGACATCCTGTTCAAGTTCTGTGGTTGATCCTTCCACTTAGTTTTTTATTACAGAGGCCAACCGGCTCTCTGAGCGAACACGCTGAGCCACCGTGAACCAGCTGAGCTACCCAAGGACGACTCGCGCCCCGTCCTCACAGCTTTACTTCCGCCAGTACTTTCCTGAGAGATTAAAACGGTGTGCCGGATCGAGACTCGAACTCAGGACCGTTGCCTTTCGCGGGCAAGTGCTCTACCAACTGAGCTACCCAAGCACGACTCACGACCCTTCCTCACAGCTTTACTTCCGCCAGTACCTCGTCTCCTACCTTCCAGGAAATCTGATTCTGGAAAGATTCTCTGGCTGAACGTATTTGAACTATTTCATTCAATTTTAGGGCTCCGTCAAGGTTGCCCACAAATTCGATCCGGTGATCTGATAAAGAATTCTCATATATTCGGCTATGCTTTAAGCAAAGGAACGTCGACTCTGAACCTATGAGGCTTATCCACGATTCTGTGAGCGATCTCGTTTTCGATTGATAGTCGTTAGTTCCCTTTGCAACTGGGCACTAGGGAGCTATTAACACAGCAATACAGGGTGTCTGTGTTCGACCTCCATTTCGTTAGCGATTGACGTTGTAAGTTTAGATAAGCAACTGAGATTTTCACATTAGAGTTTTTACGTAACTAAAACGACTCAGTAAAAAAAACTAGGACGATTTTTAGTGAATGACATACTAAACAACATTTTAGATCGATCTGTAGATGGTTTGGTAATGTGCCAAAACCGGTAATCAGTAAAGAAAATTTGCGATCTTGACGTAGGGTTTTTATCACACAGGGTTTATGGCCAGTTAACACCTGGTTTTTATCACACAGGGTTTATGGCCAATTAACACCTGGAGCTATTTCATACAAATTTGTTACGTAAATGACTTATTATTTCAATAAAAGTACAGTAGGAAAAAAATAGTTCAAATGGCTCTGAGCACTATGGGACTCAACTGCTGTGGTTATCAGTCCCCTAGAACTTAGAACTACTTAAACCTAACCAACCTAAGGACATCACACACATCCATGCCCGAGGCAGGATTCGAACCTGCGACCGTAGCAGTCGCACGATTCCGGACTGCGCGCCTAGAACCGCGAGACCACCGCGGCCGGCAGTACAGTAGGAGCAATATACCCTTCCTATCCCTAGGTATGGGCTGTAGATGAGCGGGGCTGACGTAAGAATTTTCGCAGAGGAGACCTTACGCTGAAATTATCTAGATGCAGTGGAGATATATGAATACTACTATAAATGTGTGGCACGTTAAATATATATAACATGTGCAAGGGAAGCCGTGAATAAAAGGGCATTCTGTTTATAAAGGTGAATCTCTTTAGTGAAGAAAACAGTAGAAGCTGACTGATGGACGTGGAAACCAATACCTACCGATATCTTGAAAAATTGGGACGCGAAAAAATGATGTGGTTTACATCAATCAATGAAGGAATCCGAAGAGTAATATGATGCGATCAAACGGCTGATAAGGTTTTAGCTTTTCGAAATGAGGAGTTCGGTGTGCATTCTCGTCCTTGGATCCCAAAGGAAATGAAATAAGGGACATGTTCAAGATGGTTCAAATGGTTCTGAGCATTATCTGACTTAACATCTGAGGACATTAGTCCCCCTTAGAACTACTTAAACCTAACTGCCCGAAGCAGGATTCGAACCTGCGACCGTAGCGGTCACGCGGTTCCAGACTGGAGCGCCAAGATCCGCTCGGCCACACCGGCCGGAAAATAAGGAGCATGTGAAAAGAGGTAGAGCCAAAGTGTAAGTTACTGAGAATCGGATCAGAAAACTTTGTAACTGCAGCCAATTCATCTTGCTATGAACTGAAAGTCTAACGCAAGCCTGCAAAAAACTACATTGTCACCAGTGAGTAGGGAAACGACCAGATATTATTTTTACTTAAACCATTATGTCGGGGGAGGAGGGTAGTTTGGTTGGAGGCAACAGGCTGGAGCAAGACTCAGCGAGGTGGAAGGCGAAGTTAGCGAGCGGGTAGTGGGTGGTGGGCTGAGCCGTGGGTTATCGGAGCCAGATATGCCACCGGGGCCCTGGCCCTGGCGTGTGTGCCGCAGAGGCAGACACGACCGACGCGGCCCACCAGAGAGCAAACAGGGCCACAGCGCTGCAATCCCGGGCGCGCCTGAGTCAACAGGGCGCCGCGCCGGCAGCTGGCAGCGGCGGAGGGCGGAGGGCGGGGGTGCCGCGCCGCAAGACGCGGATCCACCGCAGCCTTGCGTTCCGCACAGGAGGACGCAGCCTGGCCCTCTGACGTCGCCTCTATAAACATTCCGCGGCAGGTTCTACAAAGAAGCAACCTCACAGCCATTCCTTCCCTTCTGCATTATAGGAGAGAAGCCCGCGAGGTCTAGTCGGAAGAAAACAGGTTTTCCGCAACTAACACATCATAATTCCCTTTAAGTAACTCAGTCAGGAACACTGACAGTAAATCTACAATACTGAAAATCTCAACACTCTGAAGTAGTGGCCTGCATCACTTAGAGATCGAAGGGAGTGTACAACAGTGGAACCACGATAAACGATTAGGACTGCTGAGAGACGTATGCCCGGCAATGCCCTTCTTTATACGACAGGGAAGGCCGGTGTTATACCACGCTCAGTCAGTACAGAGCAGTCTAAAGAAGTGGAAACATACTAGGAAGTACCGATATGCCTCTTGGACGTCAAAGAGTGTGTATCTCCATGTCACTGGGTCTGAACGAGGCAGAATGCTGTGCGGGAAACCGGTTTGTCATACTATGATGCGACACGTACGGTGCACGGTGCTATGACGGTGATGCGTATTTGGAATCTGTGGATAGCAGCGGGCCGCATACGAACGAGTACTCGTCTACACAACGTGACCACAGCGAGCAATGACCGACATCTTGCCCGCATAACCGTAAACGATATAACGGTTTCGTATACAGTGTTCGGTTATCGATGGAATGTTGTAATTGGCGTGGATGTGCCTGCGTAGACGATTTGACGTCAGCTGCTGCGAGCTCGACTGGTCCGTCGATATACGTTAACAAGAAACGCCAACTCCTTAGACTGCAATCGCCACCTGAGCGCCGCCACTGGCTTGTTGAGTAGCAAATTGTGTTGTGCAACAGTCGTAGTCGCATTCGTGCTAGACGCTACCGTGGTGAACGCAGCTGGGAAGACTACACTGTTGTGTGGCGTAATGGACAAACGGCTAAGTTTGCGGGCAGCCTGGTTTAAAGTATATCCTATTTGATAAAATGGCACTGTCTAAAACCGACGTCGGAGCAACTGCGGTGCATCACAGGGGTGAACGACGGCTGAGGAAATGTTTACGGGTGAATCTACATCTACATCTACATTTATACTCCGCAAGCCACCCAACGGTGTGTGTCGGAGGGCACTTTACGTGCCACTGTCATTACCTCCCTTTCCTGTTCCAGTCGCGTATGGTTCGCGGGAAGAACGACTGTCTGAAAGCCTCCGTGCGCGCTCTAATCTCTCTAATTTTACATTCGTGATCTCCTCGGGAGGTATAAGTAGGGGGAAGCAATATAGTCGATACCTCATCCAGAAACGCACCCTATCGAAACCTGGCGAGCAAGCTGCACCGCGATGCAGAGCGCCTCTCTTGCAGAGTCTGCCACTTGAGTTTATTTAACATCTCCGTAACGCTATCACGGTTACCAAATAACCCTGTGACGAAACGCGCCGCTCTTCTTTGGATCTTCTCTATCTCCTCCGTCAAATCAATCTGGTACGGATCCCACACTGATGAGTAATACTCAAGTATAGGTCGAACGAGTGTTTTGTAAGCCACCTCCTTTGTTGATGGACTACATTTTCTAAGCACTCTCCCAATGAATCTCAACCTGGTACCCGCCTTACCAACAATTAATTTTATATGATCATTCCACTTCAAATCGTTCCGCACGCATACTCCCAGATATTTTACAGAAGTAACTGCTACCAGTGTTTGTTCCGATATCATATAATCATACAATAAAGGATCCTTCTTTCTATGTATTCGCAATACATTACATTTGTCTATGTTAAGGGTCAGTTGCCACTCCCTGCACCAAGTGCCTATCCGCTGCAGATCTTCCTGCATTTCGCTACAATTTTCTAATGCTGCAACTTCTCTGTATACTACAGCATCATCCGCGAAAAGCCGCATGGGACTTCCGACACTATCTACTAGGTCATTTATATATATTGTGAAAAGCAATGGTCCCATAACACTCCCCTGTGGCACGCCAGAGGTTACTTTAACGTCTGTAGACGTCTCTCCATTGATAACAACATGCTGTGTTCTGTTTGCTAAAAACTCTTCAATCCAGCCACACAGCTGGTCTGATATTCCGTAGGCTCTTACTTTGTTTATCAGGCGACAGTGTGGAACTGTATCGAACGCCTTCCGGAAATCAAGAAAAATAGCATCTACCTGGGAGCCTGTATCTAATATTTTCTGGGTCTCATGAACAAATAAAGCGAGTTGGGTCTCACACGATCGCTGTTTCCGGAATCCATGTTGATTCCTACATAGTAGATTCTGGGTTTCCAAAAACGACATGATACTCGAGCAAAAAACACGCTCTAAAATTCTACAACAGATCGACGTCAGAGATATAGGTCTATAGTTTTGCGCATCTGCTCGACGACCCTTCTTGAAGACTGGGACTATCTGTGCTCTTTTCCAAATACCGTGCAAATGTTGAGCAACTGATCACCCAAATGAATCGAGGGGCCACCAACAGTGTTTCCTGGTAGAACTGACTGTTCTTACGTATGTGCCTCCGCACCAGGCACTCGATTCATGCAACCGTGAAGATGCTGCGCATAGACAACGAATACAACTGGACGTTCAATGAGTGGCATTACATCGCCTTTTCAGGTTAATTACATTTTATACTCCATCAGACAGATGTCCAGTGGCGTTTACGACGTGAAACGTCTAAAAGCGAACACTTGTAACGCGGCACTAAAGTCGGCATGGCTCCACATCCATGTCGATACCTTCCAGAACCTCACTGACTCCCTTCTTACACGACTTACAGCGGTAAGCGAATGCAAAGCGTATATCCGACTGTGATTATAAATATTCCACTTGTTTGCCAGGTAGTATTGCCTGGTATTAGAAACACTAATTTCACAACGATGCATAATAGCGATCGGTGGCCAACACAAGAGTGATATCTTGTGACGCAAAACACATAAAATAAAAAAAAGAGACATAACACAATAAATTCAATTATACTATGTCACTTTCAGTTATGATATTTACATTGATGAAGTTTTCTAATGTTACGATCAGACGAGTACAAAAATCGTTTTTTTGCAGTCTGTCGCTGGGTGATAAAAATGTGTTTCATCTGGAACAATACCTTAACTGACGGGTGAAGCTCTTAACGCAAATGCAGTATCGTATTTCAGTGTAACATTGTGGTACGATAAATGTAGTGTGCGTTTGTGCAGAGTGCCGTGGGATTCGCTCAGCTGCAAGTCTCACAGCAATCAGAGTTTAGAGTTTTGTATTAGCGCAGTGTCGGACAGGAAATGTGTGATGCCTCTAACCACATCACTTCCCCATCTGAGTCAAATTTGTGAAGACGGAGCACCTAACGAATTCAATACGCGCAGTGTGTTGCTGTACAGTTATTAACAAATTCGCAGATATTGCTAGGCTTTTCAAATCAGAAACAAGGTGGACGAGGAGGTGGCATTCTGAACGGTAATTATGTACCCTTACACTGTGTTCTCGCCACGGTGCTACCTGGCTCCCCCCACCATGCAACACTACTGAGCTTCGAAACCTAGGAATGCATTACGCCGTAACCTGTATGTCACAAGAGCGTAACGTTTACAGTGTCTTCGCAACCATTCCTGGACATAAAATTTTTTAAGGAAAAAGCTAAGGCTACAAATATTTCCTACCAGCAACCCTCCGAGTCATCAGTAGAACGCCTACGTGCGACGAGCTGATATTTGTGATTCGTGTTAGCATATATGATTGAAAATAGTGTCGTACAGAAAATGTGTGATGCCTCTAATCACATCACTTCCCCATCTGAGTTAAATTCGTGAAGACGAAGCACCTAACGAATTCAATACGCGCAGTGTGTTGCTATACAGTTATTAACAAATTCGCAGATATTGCTAGGCTTTTCAAATCAGAAACAAGGTGGACGAGGAGGTGGCATTCTGAACGGTAATTGTATACCCTTACAGTGTGTTCTCGCCACGGTGCTACCTGGCTCCCCCCACCATCCAACACTACTGAGCTTCGAAACCTAGTAATGCATTACGCCGTAACCTGTATGTCACAAGAGCGCAACGTTTACATTGTCTTCGCAACCATTCCTGGACATAAAATTTTTGAAGGAAAAAGCCAAGGCTACAAATATTTCTTACCAGCAACCCTCCGAGTCATCAGTAGAACTCCTACGTGCGACGACGTGATATTTGTGATTCGTATTAGCATATATGATTTAAAATAGTGCACGCTGTAAAGTAGGACTTTCGATGTAGAATATTCGTTCTTGTGCACCAGTAAAGTTTCTTGTCATAGGAGAAACCTTCCCGTATCGTTTATAACATGCTCACCATCGTGAATATTTTTACTATAACCACTCCAGCAGAGAACTACTGAAGTGGTGTAATATACACTATTATTTGGAGGGAGAACGTATTAGTGGATACCAGAATGAATTCACTCTGTTGTGCAGTGTGCATTGATTTGAAACTTCTTGGCGTATTAAAGCTGTGTGCCAGAGTGGAACTCGAACCTGTGACCTTTCTCTTTCACTGGCAAGTGCTCTTCCGAATGACGTATCCAATAAGGAAATGGTAGGTCCGTCACATAGTTTTAAACTTCCAGTAAGTGGAGGCCTTTCTTGCGTGCCAGCTGTCATACGCTTGAAAAGGCTCGCCAGTTTCGCGCAGTGAATGTATGTACAATCTTGGTGTGGATATAAATACCCTACTCTTCTCTCGGAATAGAGACAGTCGTTCTCCTGACTCATTTTGTCACGTCGTGCTGCTACTGGCGCCTGAGATCGCTGTGTCCCAGTGGGGGACGGGACGCCCAAGCCACTGAGGGGGAGTACAGGGCCGACTTCGATATCTCGCGTGGTTGGTCGTAATCGGGCGAGGTTCCTGGGTGGGGGAAGAGGCCGGGGATGGGAGAAAGTAAGGCTGGTGCGCCTATCCATCACGGCAGCGAGCGATGGCATTATGAGTGCTGATGGATGAGAGAGAGCCGGCAAGAAAAGTTCCAGACACGAGCGCCTGAGTGATGCACCGTCTGGGCGCGCTCCTTAAAAGGCGACACGTCTTTGCAGACAGACCTCCCTCCACTGAGTGTGCGCCTTTTACACACTGGAACGTTCCTACTCTCAGAACGTGTATCACGTATCAACAAAATTCCAGAACTCTCCCATTTAAATAATAATTTCAGCCCAGGGAGTCTACAATCTGTGAAGAAGTAATTTAGTGTTGTCAGTATACTCCTCGGTATCTGATGATGTGCCCATCACCATCTGCTGTCACGTTATCGTGAAGGATAGTTCTACCTTTAATTGTAAAAGGTGCTGTTACCTCACCTTCAAGGGGAGTTTTGTCTTTCATTGTAACAACTATATGAAAAATATATATCGTAATTAAAATAATATTGTAATTCGTCCTACTAATAACTGAATGACAATGTGGGTACTTTACCTTTTTTATACATGGTTCAGTCACATTAATATGTCAACCATCTATTTCGGCGTCAGCGCAGTGGTTAGCATACTGGACTCGCATTCGGGGGGAAGATAGTTCGAACCCGCGTCAAGGCTACTCTGACTGGGGTTTAATGAGATTTGCCTAAATCGCTTAAATCAAATGCCTGAACGGTTTGTTCTTAAAGTCACGGCCGCTTTCATTCCCCCTCTTCCCTAATCTGAATGAGTTCCGTATTTCTAGATTTCCGGAAAGCTTTTAACACAGTTCCTCACAAGCGACTTCTAATCAAGCTGCGGGCCTATTGAGTATCGTCTCAGTTGTGCTACTGGATTCGTGATTTCCTGTCAGGAAGGTCGCAGTTCGTAGTAATAGACGGCAAATCATCGAGTAAAACTGAAGTGATATCAGGTGTTCCCCAGGGAAGCGTCCTGGGACCTCTGCTGTTCCTGATCTATGTAAATGACCTGGGTGACAATCTGAGCAGTTCTCTTAGGTTGTTCGCAGATGATGCTGTAATTTACCGTCTAGTAAGGTCATCCGAAGACCAGTATCAGTTGCAAAGCGATTTGGAAGAGATTGTTGCATGGTGTGGCAGGTGGCAGTTGACGCTAAATAACGAAAAGTGAGAGGTGATCCACATGAGCTCCAAAAGAAATCCGGTGGAATTCGATTACTCGATAAATAGTACAATTCTAAAGGCTGTCAATTCAACTAAGTACCTGGATGTTAAAATCACGAACAACTTCAGTTGGAAAGACCACATAGATAATATTGTGTGCAAGGCGAGCTAAAGGTTGCGTTTCATTGGCAGGACACTTAGAAGATGCAACAAGTCCACTAAAGAGACAGCTTACACTACACTCGTTCGTCCTCTGTTAGAATATTGCTGCGCGGTGTGGGATCCTTATCAGGCGGGATTGACGGAGGACATTGAAAGGGTGCAAAAAAGGCAGCTCGTTTTGTATTATCACGTAGTAGGGGAGAGAGTGTGGCAGATATGATACGCGATTCGGGATGGAAGTAATTAAAGCAAAGACATTTTTCGTCGCGGCGAGATCTATTTACGAAATTTCAGTGACCAACTTTCTCTTCCGAATGTGAAAATATTTTGTTGAGCCCAACTTACATAGGTAGGAATAATCATCAAAATGAAATAAGAGATATCTGATCTCGAAGAGAAAGGTTTAGGTGTTCGTTTTTCCCGCGCGCTGTTCGGGAGTGTAATGGTAGAGAGATGTATGATTGTGGTTCGATGAACCCTCTGCCAAGCACTTAAATGTGAATTGCAGAGTAATCATGTAGAAGTAGATTGGTCTATGCTCTGTCTCTAATGACTTCATTGTCGACGGGACGTTAGACACTAATCTACTCTTCCTTCTATATTCGACTTCAACGTGCAATATCTACTTGCAGACAGATGGTGGTACCACCAGCAGTGGACCGTATGTAAAGCTTGTTGGTGGCGGGGGGGGGGGGGGGGGGGGGGGGGACGCGAAAGACAGTGCAGTCGTAGTCGCAATGCTGATACAAAGCGATTTAAACGACGCGCGGAAGGGCATCCTCATTGAATTTCGGGCCAAGGGTGTAAGCATTTACGGAACAACTAATTTTGTAAACTGATCGCCTCTCGCTCTGGTTAAAGGAAAACTGGCGCTATGCAAAAACGCTGCCGAAGCTATTGTGGTGCGCCACGAGCCATAGATTATAGGGTTGAACGACGGATGCGAGGATTTGTGAGGGCGGACATACGTCCAACTAATCAGCAACCGTCTGTCTACGTGAACGAAGGGGCACCAACATCATTTCCTCAACGACAGATCAGGGAACATTCCTGCGTATGGATCTCGGTAGACGCCTGGCTCATGTACCCGTGCTGACTGCTGTTCATCGGCGACGAAGGCTGAAATTTGCGTGCAAACACCGAACCGAAGTTCACTGAGTGGCGGCAGGTGGCATTCTCAGATGAATCACGTTTTGTGCTCTATGGTCGTGGACGTCTGAGAGCAAACACCCTCCACGCGTTATGGTTTGGGATATGTTTCTCGTGGGTACTCTCATCGTTCTGGAAGGCATAGTAGATCAACACACGTGTACACCTGTTCTTATGGACTATCTTCACCCTTAGATACAGTTTGTTTCTTCTCGGCAAGAGGACACCTAACAGGAGGACAATGCAATCAGTTACCACAGCTCACAGTGTACGTGCGTGTTTCGAAGAGCACCAGGACGAATTTACCCTACTCTCCTGGCCAACGAACGTCAAGCATTTAAACCGAATAGAGAATCTGTGGGACCACTTCGATTGGGCTGCGTGTGCCATGGAACCTCAACCGAGAAACCTTACACATCTAACCATGGCACTGTCGTAGGAATGGTTCCACATCGTTGTCAGTACCTACCAGAACCTCACCGACCCTGATCCTGGGCGTCTTACAGCGTCGACGCTGCAGAAGGTGGTTATTGTGGCTTTTGACTATTGGTCACATTAGCGTGACTGGAGAATATATGTAGGTATATTTTATTTGTGGTGATTCACTTTCTGGTCGGTTTTTGTAATTAATCTTTTGCGGTAAATCATTAGGTGTAAACTAAACAGTGCTTTCCCTTTATGAATTACTTCTATGTTCTTTTGTATAAACATTATGCGTACGATAAAGTTTGCTATTTACTAGTTTCAATCTGCAAGTGGAAGCGCACGCACGTCACCTGTCAGTCTCCTTGACTTCTTCGATGGCCCAGCGTGGGCCCTTGCATTAGTAAGTTACTCTTCGTTTTGACACGTTTTGCCATACTGGGTGTGTTAGTGGCATTTTACTTTTAATCTTCAAGCTGGGCACATAGTCTATGGCTATTTTGTACGTCAAGATAGACGATTCCTTTATTAACCATGCTATCGTATTTCTTTGTATATCTACAACTGTCGGTCACATAGCTTCATTTAGAATGTTACTATGTACAGTTTGGTTTGTGATTTGCAGGTATGGAACAGTTTACAATTCTCTTTAATGTTGCATTTGTTTTTCTCGTTGTAACACCTGCTGTACTATCGCATGTAACGGGTACTTGATGGAGTTTTTACTTTTGCAACGGGCCGTTTTCCTCCTTTATTATATGCATCTTTCGAGATTATGGTACGTTGTTAATAATTTTTGCGTGCACTGATATTCGATGATTTTTATGTCACTTCACAGTTACGTAGGAGCTCTATTTTACATATTGCATGTTGCCAATTAACTACATAAGACTGCTTCCCTACATTAATTTTAACTTCATTCCCTTATTATTTGTATGGTTTTGAAATTGTTTTAGGTACAGTCTTCCTAAGATTTTTGAATTATCCCGGCAGGATCAGAGCCTGCCTTCCTCTCGATGATGTTTTTAAAGAAAACTGTTCAAGTCATGTTTACGATTGGTCATCTTAAACGCAACAATTTACTAGCTAAAAAACACTAGTCATCATGTTTTAATTGTAAAATGAAAATTACGGTATAGACAGTAAAAGATCTCTCTCTTAAAAAAATTTATTCAATAACTTCTGTTTGTGTTACAGCGCCGAATGCCCCATATTTCCATGAAATACAGCATCTGAGTGTCCAAGAAGTACGCTACTTCTTTCAGCAGGAACGCAACCATTTCGTTACTGTGGTCCAGTACAAAGTGCGTGTAAACATGTATTCTTCGTCCAGTTTCACTGCTCGGACAGTTAGTAACAAATTTTGAAGCAGCGTGGTCCAAACAAGAGAAAGTCACGTTCTCCGTTTGTGTAGTTGTCAGTGCTAACAGACATGGAGCACTGCGTGAAATAACGGCAGAAATCAATATGGGTCGTACAACGAAAATATCCTTTAGGACAGTGCGGCGAAATTTGTCGTTAATGGGCTATGGCAGTAGGCTACCTGTGCGATTGCAAGCTCACAGCATGACGTCACCTGCAGCCCCTCTTCTGGACTCGTAGCCATATCGGTAGGACCTTAGACGATTAGAAAACCGTCGTCTAGTCAGATGAGACCCGGTTTCCGTTGGTAACAGCTGGTGGTAGTGTTCGAGTGTGCCACAGTCCTGACGAAGCCATGGACCCAGTTTGTCAACAAGGCACTGTGCAAGCGGGTGGTGTTTTCTTAATGGTGTGGGCTGTGTTTACATGGAATGGTCTGGATCCTCCGGTCCACCTGAATCGATCATTGACAGAAAATGGTGATGGGCTACTTGGGGACAACTGCAGCCATACATAGACTTCAAGATTCCAAACAAAGATGGAATTTTTATGGACGACAATATGCCAGGTCATTGGCCACTGCTGTTTATATTTGGTTTGAAGATCATTTTGGACAATTCGAACGAAAGATCTGGCCACGCAGATCGCCCGACATAAATCCCATCGAACATTAAAGGGGTATAATAGATAGGTCAGTCAGTGCACTAACTCTTCCACAATTATGCGAGGTATGTAGGCAGCATGGCTCATTATTTCTCAAGATAAATCCATGTAACGTAGAGTTGCTGCGCTACACGGGCAAAAGGAGGTCCGACACGTTATTAGCAGGTATTCCAAGACTTTTATCATGTCATTGTACAATTATTAACTACATTTTAGATATTAATTACTAATCTCAGGAGATAGTATCTACGATTTCTGGCTGTGATCTTGATTCGGCTCGTCTTTTTCCATGAAGTCGAGAATCGTCTCTAACACTGTTGTCGAAAGTATCAGTCTCGGTACTCTGGTTTATGTGTAGTGCTGGTATGAATGTATGTTGATTTTACTTTTCTGTTTCAATGAGTCATTGTTATACGCCTTAGACAAACATGAGGAGACACCCTAGGAAGTGATGGTGTTCGAAACCCGACTTGCTACCACTGACAGTGAAATTTTGTACCAGTCTTTACAACCCTGAGAGCTCTGGGAACGACGAGAGCTAGCTGTCTATGTAGAAGACACATTTCTACAGTGAGTTAACTTCCGATTTTTACAGTTCAGACGTTGTTATTGAGTTCAGCTCAATTACATACCCAAACAGTTACCCTTGATGAACTATTTTTCGCGACAACAAAGAAGAATAAGAGAAATTACCTACATTTTAAGCCAGAAAATTCACAATTGGAGTAGCTGATTCAGGGCATCACTCTTCCATAGTGCCACTTCATTCGAGCATAACAAAGCTAAACAACCACAAATCATAGAAAATTTGTCAGCATAACTGTATTCGTCTTTCCACTTTTGTCATTCCGTTTTAGAGCTATAAAACCATCCTTGAAAGCTTGGCATATGCATGGCTATATCTCAAAACTTCATTATCTCACTTCCCTCAACAGTGAGTCTTCTTAAGGGTGCTCTCAAGCTCCAGCGTCAAGTGTACAGCTGCTCACTGGTTGTTGTTGTTGTTGTGGTCTTCAGTCCTGCGACTGGTTTGATGCAGCTCTCCATGCTACTCTATACTGTGCAAGCTTCTTCTTCTCCCAGTACCTACTGCAACCTACATCCTTCTGAATCTGCTTAGTGTATTCATCTCTTGGTCTCCCTCTACGATTTTTACCCTTCACGTTGCCCTCCAATGCTAAATTGGTGATCCCTCCATGCCTCAAAACATGTCCTACCAACCGATCCCTTCTTCTAGTCAAGATGTGCCACAAACGTCTCTTCTCCCCAATCCTATTCAATACCTCTCATTAGTTACGTGATCTACCCACCTTATCTTCAGCATTCTTCTGTAGCACCACATTTCGAAAGCTTCTATTCTCTTCTTGTCCAAACTGGTTATCGTCCATGTTCCACTTCCATACATGGCTACACTCCATACAAATACTTTCAGAAACGACTTCCTGACACTTAAATCTATACTCGATGTTAACAAATTTCTCTTCTTCAGAAACGATTTCCTTGCCATTGCCAGTCTACATTTTATATCCTCTCTACTTCGACCATCATCAGTTATTTTACTCCCTAAATAGCAAAACTCCTTTACTACTTTAAGTGTCTCATTTCCTAATCTAGTCCCCTCAGCATCACCCGATTTAATTTGACTACATTCCATTATCCTCGTTTTGCTTTTGTTGATGTTCATCTTATATCCTCCTTTCAAGACACTGTCCATTCCGTTCAACTGCTCTTCCAAGTCCTTTGCTGTCTCTGACAGAATTACAATGTCATCGGCGAACCTCAAAGTTTTTATTTCTTCTCCATGGATTTTAATACCTACTCCGAATTTTTCTTTTGTTTCTTTTACTGCTTGCTCAATATACAGATTGAATAACATCGGGGAGAGGCTACAACCCTGTCTCACTTCTTTCCCAACCACTGTTTCCCTTTCATGCCCCTCGACTCTTATAACTGCCATCTGGTTTCTATACAAATTGTAAATAGCCTTTCGCTCCCTGTATTTTACGGCTGCCACCTTCAGAATTTGAAAGAGAGTATTCCAGTTAACGTTGTTAAAAGCTTTCTCTAAGTCTACAAATGCTAGAAACGTAGGTTTGCCTTTTCTTAATCCTTCTTCTAAGATAAGTCGTAAGGTTAGTATTGCCTCACGTGTTCCAACATTTCTACGGAATCCAAACTGATCTTCCCCGAGGTCCGCTTCTACCAGTTTTTCCATTCGTCTGTAAAGAATTAGCGTTAGTATTTTGCAGCTGTGACTTATTAAACTGATAGTTCGGTAATTTTCACATCTGTCAACACCTGCTTTCTTTGGGATTGGAATTATTATATTCTTCTTGAAGTCTGTGGGTATTTCGCCTGTCTCATACATCTTGCTCACCAGATAGTATAGTTTTGTCATGACTGACTCTCCCAAGGGCATCAGTAGTTCTAATGGAATGTTGTCTACTCCCGGGGCCTTGTTTCGACTCAGGTCTTTCAGTGCTCTGTCAAACTCTTCACGCAGTATCATATCTCCCATTTCATCTTCATCTAAATCCTCTTCCATTTCCATAATATTGTCCTCAAGTACATCGCCCTTGTATAAACCCTCTATATACTCCTTCCACCTTCCTGCCTTCCCTTCTTTGCTTAGAACTGGGTTGCCATCTGAGTTCTTGATATTCATACAAGTGGTTCTCTTCTCTCCAAAGGTCTCTTTAATTTTCCTATAGGCAGTATCTATCTTACCCCTAGTGATAAGCCTCTACATCCTTACATTTGTCCTCTAGCCATCCCTGCTTAGCCATTTTGCACTTCCTGTCGATCTCATTTTTGAGAAGTTTGTATTCCTTTTTGCCTGCTTCATTTACTGCAGTTTTATATTTTCTCCTTTCATCAATTAAATTCAATATTTCTTCTGTTACCCAAGGATTTCAATTAGCCCTCGTCTCTTTACCTACTTGATCCCCTACTGCCTTCACTACTTCATCCCTCAGAGCTACCCATTCTTCTTCTACTGTATTTCTTTCCCCCATTCCTGTCAATTGTTCCCTTATGCTCTCCCTGAAACTCTGTACAACCCCTGGTTCTTTCAGTATATCCAGGTCTCATCTCCTTAAATTCCCGCCTTTTTGCAGTTTCTTCAGTTTCAATCTGCAGTTCATAACCAATAGGTTGTGGTCAGAATCCACATCTGCCCCTGGAAATGTCTTACAATTTAAAACCTGCTCACAGGTACACCTTAATAAGTTCTGAATATCTCTCTCAGCGTATGTTGTCCAGCTTACATGGACCTATTTTTCTAAGTGCCTCCTATACTCTAGAGGGTTTAGTATAGAACTCTCAGAGACCTCATCTTCCCTGATTCCTCGCATGTAGCTCGCAAAGGAGACGTAATTCTGCATTTATTCTTTACCTTAGTATAGTATTTGAAACTCCCACGATTAGTATATTTTCATTTACCATTAGGCACTTTTTATATCCGTTCGTTCACTATGTGGGTTGCTCCAGCTTGTCCAAATGAAGGTAGTACTTGTTTCTGAACTCTGTTGTGTCGTTATTCTTGAAAGTATGCCGATATAAGGAGAACTCCACGAAGTTTCCCCACTGCAGCCGGATGACCTCGAATTCTTGCAACGATATTTCGGATTACACCCATTCAGCCAGCCTCAATTGTCTGTTTTGCCTCATACCAAAAATTGGCGTGGAAACGCATCCAGAAAGGCAGCCGCGACATGAGAATCCTCTGTCGAGTTCAGCACCCTCTTCGAGTGTTGTTCAACCTATACCGTATATGCAACACTGCGAATCTGATGGTGAAGTATAAGCAGCAAACTGTAGGCCAGCGGTTAGTGTGGTCTTCGGGGGGACACTTTTTCTCACACCTAGCACTTGCTGGATCCCTGTTTGAATTCAGGCTCATCTAGCTTAAATTAAGATGTCACGTTAATAAAATTAACTGTTGCTACACGTGACATTAGGAGTAAAATGTTTCCTTTTTGAAGATGTTAAAGAAATCTCCGAGTCCCGTGCCTCATCCGTTAAAAGCTGCCAACACGATTAATAATATCTGCCACCAATCGTATTTCCACCGATTCCTTAATAACACAATCTCGGAAGGGTATTGTCAAAGCCAAGATTTCTGTGACAATTGCTAAAGGCAAGTGTGGTGATCATGTTCAACGCATCTTTTCATGTTGTCTGACCAATGTAGGCTTTGCCTCACTGGCAAGGTATTCCGTAGATTCCATCCAACTGCAAACCCATTTCATTCATTACCGAACCGACACAATCATAAACCTCAATAGGTTGTCAGAAGATTACTTTGATATAATGTTAGGGAGAAAATCCTGGACTTGAACTACTCTTTCTCCTGTTGATCTTGTGGGTGGTCTCGTTCCTTCCTCCTAAAAGCCCTGCTGATCTGATGTGGAGTATATCCACAATCTTTGAGCACAGATTGCAGGTGTTCCCAGTCCTTGACAAAGGTGTCTCTAACGGACACAACATGTACCAGGTGCACTAATGTTCGAACGACGCACATACTATGTGATGGGTGTTGGCTGCTACATGCTTCCTAATACAGATCTGCATGTATGGGCTTAAGATATACGAAATGCCCCAGTGATTCATCCACTTTCTGAATAACCAAAGCGTCCATGTACACAGCCGCCCTTCTCCATTTCCCTCTTTTTATCATGGACATGTTGTCCTTGTCAGTACGTTTCCGGAAATATGAATGGGGGAATAATCTGAAATATTTATCCAATAGGGAGACTATCATGAGGACTATTCCACAACGGGCCACATGTCTAACCGTTATTTATCTTGAACGCCTTGAATGCTGATTAGTGCTGATTCTTCTGCCTTTGGGTGAAGCTCTCCACCCAGAGCATCGAAGACCTTATCTCCTAATATCTTCTCATTCGCTTTAGACGATACTGTTGTTAGAATGACATCTGACATTTTAAATAGCTTCAGCTGAGGTATCGTATTTAGAGTGTCTGGTATCTCCGACGGGAGGAGGCGTCTTTGGATGAGTATTAACAAACACATGTCCATTGTCCAATCAGCTCCTATTTGACAATATAATGCTAAATACATTTATATCGAGACGAATTATCTGTTCCTTCACTACTACGCCATTTCTCATAATCCTCTAACAACAAACTCTTTTCGCCAGCCGGCGGGAGTGGCCGTGCGGTTCTAGGCGCTACAGTCTGGAACCGAGCGACCGCTGCGGTCGCGGGTTCGAATCCTGCCTCGGGCGTGGATGTGTGTGACGTCCTTGGGTTAGTTAGGTTTAATTAGTTCTAAGTTCTAGGCGACTGATGACCTCAGAAGTTAAGTCGCATAGTGTTCAGAGCCATTTGAACCATTTTTTCGCCAGTTCACTTGACATTTATTATCATCCACTTTTCCACCCCGTACTCACTGTAATATTTCCCCCAACCTTTAAAGCTAGAACTGGGAGTCGCCCGAGACGATCACCTTCATTAGACACAAAATGCGCCAATGTCAATATCGATCAAACCATCAACTCCGTCAAGCAATCTTTAGTGTACCCATTTATCACAGATATCGATTCAGAGTTGCTTGCGCTGTTCGGTCGGCATGTTGCCAAGCCGAGCGGCAGCTGTTTTTACTATATGCGACATCACCCACGAATCAAGATCCGGGGGGATGTGTTCCGTGAAGATGTGTTCCGGCTATGCAAATAATTTAAGGCACTTTGTTTATTGCCATATATGTTTCGCCTCTTTTACTTGTGTAACATCTTCAGTAGTCTGTAATACATGTTTCTTTTATACACATAATAAGTATATTATGTGGTAATTACAATATGTTACTGTGTTACATTCTAGTCACACAGAGTGGCCGCGCGGTGAGAGGCGCCATGCGACGAATCGGGCGGCCACTCCAGTCGGAGGTTCGAGTCCTACCTCGGGCATGGGTGTGTGTGTTGTCTTTAGCGTAAGTTATTTTAAGTAGTGTGTAAGTCCAGAGACCGATGACCTCAGCAGTTTGGTCCCATAGGAATTCACACACACATTTTTCTGTGTTACATTTTGTCTTTTTTTTTTCTTGTTTTACAGGTTACAGTCAGATTTGTAGCACAAATTTCATGCTGTGAATTCATCGTTCCGTGTTACTTATGATTTCAAACGCTGTTAGCCCATGTGTATGTTCCAGGAGATGTGTTCATTAGTCTCCACACTCCAATTGTCAGATTTCCGGCGTTCTTTCACCCACATTTGTTTCGACACATCGCATATACATTTGTACTTTACATTTTGTGTTGAACATGTTTATGTTTACGCTGTGTAGTGTTGACAAGTGCAGCATGGTGACTAATGAACACATCTCAATGCCCACTCACATGGGCTTACAGAGTTGGAAATCTGAAGTAACACCGAATGATAATTTCCCATCACGAAATTTGTATCACAAAAGTTGATTCTAAAGTGAAAAACAAGAGAACAACATGACAGAATGTAACACTGTAACATACTGCAACTACCACATAGCACATTTATTATATGCGAGAGAAGAAACATGTACTATAGGCCACTGAAAATGCTTCACAAATGAAAGAAGCGAAACGCGTATGGCAGTAAATAAACTGCCTTCAATTATTTGCATAGACTGAACACACCTTCACAAATTTTGAAGCAACTAACAAACGAAGGAAAACAGAAAAAACGACGAATCAAGATCATTACCTTATAAAACTACACTAACCTTATTCTTATATCTGAAATATTTTGAAACCTATATATTTTTCAGTAATCAAAATTCTGTGTGGATGTATTAAACTTGTTGTTGTCATCCCACTACGAAACTTAAATTAAAAAATGATGAGGCTCATAATTATTAGTAAGGAGATTTAGATTCCAATACACTTCCTCAAATCTGAAAATCTATGTACTTCAACGCAACCTTTCCACTAAAGTGAGCCCATAGACACGTTCACATTCTCTGAGCTTATTGGTTCAGTGAGTTTAATCATTTCCGAAGGAGGCTTGCAATTAAAATTCATTGTGGCTGTCGTGTTGCTGAGGACGTGAGAGACACAAAACGTTCGTCTATTAGTTGCTCAATACTGCTCTATTTTCTAAGCTGGCGACTGCTAGATCGAGTTAATACTGGACAGGGATATTGATCAAAAGACAGTCGAGTATGTGTAAAGATATTATACAAATGTGTGGAGTTAAAAAGAGTACAAACTTAAGGTGATGTCAGTTTTACTTGAACAGTTCTCGATGCGGAGATTACTTCGAAGTCGTTTCAACAGCTCTTAAATGGGTGGATGTTAAAAGTTCTATAGAAAACGAAAGCAACTGAAAAATTCGATAACACCCAGTTATTAATGTAATGATATTCGAATAACAACAGCCGTTTCAGTTTTACAAGCTTTTTTCATCTCCATAAAATAATTTAATTTCTCTGACTACAGCAGGTCGTTGTGACCGAGTGGCTCTAGGTGCATCAGTCTGGAACAGCGCTACCACTACGATCGCTGGTTCGAATCGTGCCTCGGGCATGGATGTGTGTGATGTCCTTAGGTTAGGTGTAAGTAGTTTTAAGTTCTAGGGGACTGATGATCTCAGATGTTAAGTCCCATAGTGCTCAGAGCCATTTGAACCATTTTTCTCTGACTACAGAAATTTGGCGTCTTCTTTCACTTTTGCATCCAAGCAGCTCCACTTTCAGAAGTAATTCGGTTCTTGTGTCTCCAATTATTTCAGATGTATATTTTTGTTCTCTGATAGGTTTCAGTAACACAGGTAAAATTCACAAATGGTACCTAGTCTATGGAGAAAGCTAAACTAGCTGAAAAGTACGGACGAGAAATTAGCTTGTCTTACGTTGGTGCCCCCTCTCCCCGTTCCCTCTCCACATTCAAGGATGGTGATATGACATATCAGTCTAGTTGTAATAAACATGTATGTCATCCATAAATTATTTCCATGATGAGCGTAATTTCTGCAACAGTGTTAAATTAACAGTTCGCAACATATGCCCTGGAAAAGCTTACTGTAGTTCATTATTCAGTCGGTTAGGTGTTCCAGTGTTTGTAAATGCGTACTCGAATACTTTCGGGTGGTGCCCAACAGTATGTGTGCGGAGGCCGCGTCTGCCGCCTGCGACACTTGGGATTCGCCCCACGGCCCACGGTCCGCTGCTCGGCGTCCAGGCACCATCAGTATTCGACGCGCGCCGGAATCTGTTCGTGATGGCGCTCGTCCACCACCCTGGAAACCACGCACCATCTGATATCCATCGGAGAATAACACCTCTGTCAGATCCGTCTCCGCTGCCTCTCTGGAATCCCTCCCCATTTCTGCTCCAGCTTTCTGTGCTTGTATTTTTCATTCCCTCGTGTTTCTTTCCGTCTGCTAACTGAATACTATTGTCCAACACCGTTTCTCTTAGTAGAGACAAGGTGAACTTCTGTCGTGCACGGTTATCACCCTTTCTATTCCGTTATTATTATATTATTATTTAACTTAAAGCAAAGGAAAAAAATGTGAATCGTGTGAACACAACATAGGATACAACACTGAAAACACAGTGTATTGGTAAAACTATAGCAAGAGATTATTTAAAGACGTTTTCCCATCACACCTCTACAGTATAGATCTTAACCGTGAAATAGCTTCTGAAGTAGAGACATCAAAAATTTTTCAGTATGGGGCACTTTTATATCGATGGCAACTCTTTTTCATACCACACTTCTCAGTTAATACTTTTATTCACATTAGTACTTTATAGCAGTTATTGGGTCGAATGAACCTCCTAACAATTTATTATAAGAGGATTATTAGGAAAAGGATGAAAGAAATGAAGGAGGAAACATACGTTTGTTTTATCGGCTGGGAAAAGATATTAGATAGAGTCAATGATTGCTTGCTTTCCGTTGTTTGTTATACCAATTTCATTTTGACTGTTTCCTTAAAGTTACTATATATTTTTGAGAATTTTAGGAGACTGAGTAGACTTGAAGGACAACTCAAAAAGTGACGGTAACAGTGGGTAGAAAGATGTGATGTACATTGGATGGTATATAAGGCATTGTTGCTCACTGCTGCAGAAGGTGATCGCTGTATGCGGAGGAGAACTGAAAGGTAAGGTCACGGAGGACGAAAAAAAAACATTGTAATTGGAAGAGAAGGTATGAAGACTGTAACATATGCAGATGATCAAGCAGTCCTGACGGAATCAGAAGAGAAGCTACAGCACATGTTGAAAAGTATTGAAATAAGGGGTGAGGACTATGGAATGAAGATAAATATAGGAATAACAAAAGCGATAAACATAATCAAGATGGAAGCGCCAGCTAACACATTCTTAAAGAAAAGATAAAACAAGTAAAATCCTTTCTGTATATCTATATGACTACCGTGCAGTTAACACTTAAATCTGTGGGTGCACCCTTTCACTGTCGGGCAGCACATGAGAAATAAGACATGTAAAAATCTTGCCGAAAGAGCTCTGGTTCCTTTAACTTTATTACGATAATAATTTCTCCGTATGTAAGTTGGTGTCAATAAAAATTTATCGCTTTCAAAGAAGAAATTTAGTGATTGTTCCGTGAAAAGGTCTCGCCGCAACGTAGAATTATTTTCTTTTAATGATTGCCACCACAACTCGCTTTCCATATCCGTGACGCCCAGTCCCATGTTTTGCGATAATAGAAAACGAATTGCACCATCTTTCGAATTTTTAATGTTCCCTGCCAATCCTATCTGGTAGGGGTCCCATATCTCACAGCAGTACTCTGGCGGTAGATGGACGAGCGTACTGTAGGCTGTCTCCTCAGTTGACTTGTAGCGTCTTCTAAGTTTTCTGCCAATAAAACACATTCTTTGGTTTCACTTGAAGACACCATTATCTATGTGATCATTGCAGTTTAAGTAGTTCGTAACTTATAGGTATTTTGTTGAATTGACAGCCTTTAGCTTTGTGTGTTTTGTCGTGGAACCGATATTTAATGTATTCCATTTATTACTCTTTTGGATGATCTCACACTTGTCTTTAATCAGAGTCAACTTGAAAGAATACAGTACAGCCCGACATTGAAAATAGGTACAACATAATTCATTATTTTTGTCAGAAAAACACATTTTTTTCTAATAATAACTCAATTTCAATTAATACAGTGAAGCCGGATACAAGTGTGGGAAAGAATGACAATTTATTTATTTAATTGATCACATGTGCACTCCCACAAAATAAATCCCTACATCCAGTTTGGTGAGATCTGTGAAATGAATGAATGTATGGTCGTCTGCTAACCGCAGATAGTGAATGTGAATATATGATCATCTTTGAGACCATCTTTTGGCCACCTTGAACCAAAGAGATGAAACTTACCGGAGCTTTGAGCACCTGAAATGTGGCGGACCAATACGGTAGCATGGTCTTCCCCCACCTCGACAGAGGTGTGAGTTGACCTGAAGACCGGCCGCTGGATCTTGTGCTGTTAAGACCTGTTTTAGTTGTGCTCCGTAAAGACAAAACAGTGTAGACATGGTATGCATGTGGAATATTTAAGAGTAGTTTGAAATAATAATTTCTCTATTTCAGGAACTTTTGTGGGGAGAATTAAATGTCAGGCAGGTAATATTAATGGGATTGTAGTAATCTTCACAAGTGACCAATGGTCACAATGAAACCACGTGTAGCAATAAGTTGAAATACTTCCGTGTGCTTAAGTTAAGCTGAATTACTAGCGTGTGTACAATAAGTTGAAATATTTAAGAAATAGCGTGTGTACCATAAGTTGAAATATTTAAGAAATGGCGTGTGCAGGACTTGAAATTAGAGACGAGTACTTCCACGTGGTGAGTACTGTGTGAGTCTCAATCTGTGTATGAGACAAAGGATAAAGAGAAGCACTCGGCCATGGTATCAGTTGAGGACTCGCGTGTGTGATGAATACGTTCTTAATATTACTTTGCGTGATATGATTCCGTGTGACGCTAGATTCAAACTCTGAGAGAGAAGCAAGGTGAGTCGGCCGTCTATCCAGCAACACCACTTGGCTTGCATTGCACAGGAAGACGTGCATATATCTCCAGAGTTCATAGTAGGAAAGTCGAATTACGAAGTGGGGCAGTGTCGTGTGAAACTGGGATAAATATTAATTGAAGTGGGAAAGCTGAAAGTGATAATGTTGTGACTATTCCCTGTGTAGTATTTCATATTGTAGTGTGGTGTATGTCATGTAATTTGAGTATGTGTGGTTTGCATGGGAGAGTAGCGACGTAGTTTCAAAAGATTAGTGGGTTATGCGTGTTCCTTTTGTACTGCTCAGTCTGGAGGAAAGTTTCGTGATGATGATTGTGAGAGTCGAAGTGTGAGTATTAATAAAAGATCCACCATCCTATCCAGAAAGTGCACTGTAGCGTTAAATAATTACGAGACCATATGGTAGAGAATCACCAATGTTAAGCCATGCCCACTGGGCGGCATTTCTCATGTGTTATTGTTGTAGGTTATAGAATTTGCGTGTTTAGGTTATCGAATTTATCGGAATAAATAAGATAGTGAAAAGAAAAAGATTGGTGGCCTTTTCCTTCGAATTGTATGTTGTCATGATGTCCCGAATTTATAATGTGTGCACCATTCATATTCAGTGGGGTGGCTACGTGTTGATAAAAGCCGTTAAATAAAAGACAAAAAGAAAATGTGGTATTGCCAGTGCGTAGTGAACAGTCAGAGTTCTGTAAATCGCTGATAGTCAGATATGCGTTTCCATTGTGTATTATTCATACAGGAGGATAATTCGTAACTTAATTGTGAGTACGAGAGTTCATGTTACTCGATAAATAAGAATGAATCCACTCGCTTGGCAGACCACTCATCTTGTAGGCCTGACTGCTTGATGCCACAGTATGAGCAAGGCATGTGGGTGCCTCTCATAATTTCGACCCTGCCAGGATATTTTGCCAGGATATTTTGCTGTTCGGGTTTGCTGTTAAGATTTTTTTTTTTTTTTTTGATGGAAAATATTTTGATAGCGCTAAGAAGAAAATTTTTTTTGTTTACAATTTCTTTCTGGATTGGTGAGGATCTTTTTATTTTTTTATGTAATTAATTGCTATATCATCTAAGGTTGGAAGATCGTTGTATAATTTTTTTATGCGCAATGTCTGTAGTAACTAGGTCACAGTCGAAAAGTAAAGTCACCATGGAGAATAGTGATTCTGGTGTGAACGTAGCAGTGCGACAGTAAGTAGCTGTCGACCAAGGGCTAATGAGCGGGAACGGCAAACACTCGGAAGGGGCTGAATTGTTCAGCGGACCTCAGCTAGGTGATCCTTTATGCGGCGGGCTTTGTTCACAATCGGGGGCTTTTCCCGAAGACACGGGCGAGCCGGGACTAGGTCAGGTATGCAATGAAAGTGCAGCTACCCTTAGCGAAGCTACGGTTTCTCAGGCGAACGAGGTGAGCGCACCGAAAGTAGCAAATGACAATGTGCTACTGCAGCTTTTACAGAAGATGGATAAAGATAATAAGGAAAGATTCGAAGCGATGAGTAGAGATAATAAGGAGAGAGATAGGGAGAATAAGGAAAGATTTGAAGCAAATAAGGAAAGATTGGAAACGATGGGTAGAGATAATAAGGAAAGATAGGAAGCGATGGATAGAGATAATAAGGAAAGATTGGAAGCGATGGATAGGGAGACTAAGGAAAGATTGGAAGCAAGTAAGGAAAGATTGGAAGCAATGGATAGGGAGAATAAGGAAAGATTGGAAGCAAATAAGGAAAGATAGGAAGCGATGGATAGAGATAATAAGGAGAGAGATAGGGAGACTAAGGAAAGATTGGAAGCAAATAAGGAAAGACTGGAGGCAATGGATAAGGGAAATTAAGAGGCAATGAGGAAGCTACACACAGTTATCGATGAGCGTCTGTCCGCAGTTAATAATCGGTTAGATGAGGGGGAGAAGAATCTGAATGCGTTGAAGCAAGTATGTGATGCCGTGAAAGAAAAAGCCAATAATTTGGAGTTACGAATAAGTGCAATAGAGAGTGATATTACAGAACGTAGGGACGTGGTGCCAGATGAGAGAATCAAAGAGATAGTGGAGGACTTACTTGCAGATAAACAAGGGGCATTAGACAGCATGGAAGCTCAAGTCACCCGGCAGGAAATGGCGCTAAATAAACACAGGGATGAAGTTGCGGTGGTAGTGGTCAGAATGAATACGATTAGCGCAGATGCAGAAAAGATCAGTGTGAGAGGCGAAACAGGCTCTGACAGTATGCAGCGAGAGGTTTATGCCGACCAGGAGGAGATACAATCACTATTACAGTTTAAAGAGGCACAATTAGAAACAAGTAGGTAACATAGGGAAGAACTTGCACAGTTGCAATTAGCGTGCAGAAGTGAAGGTGAAACACCACCAGGTAGACTGCAGAGGGAGAGGGAGATAAATTCAAAAAACGAAAATAGGCAGAAAGAGGAAGACGAACTCAGAGAGTTAGAAGAACGGTTGTGTCGGATAAAACAGGTGGCAAACCCAACTGGGTATAGTCCAAGGTCGGAAAACATAAATGCAGAAGAAGAATGTAGGAGGCACTTCGTGTCGGTACAAACGTACACTTGTTTTCCGGATCCTGATAATTACCAACATCCAGGCCTGTGGCTGTCTCAATTTCAAGATTCATTACCTTCATCGTGGGGACCGTTCCTCAAAATGAAGTTTGTGTGTAACCATTTGATGGACGAGGCTAGAGCGAAAATGCAGGAAATTATGAAAGACTGTAGTAGCTACAAGATATTTTATGACAAGATTTTAAATGAATTCTGGTCGAAAAGTAAGCAGATCAGGTTAAGCAAAGCATATTGATGATGCCAAATTGTAACGAATGTGGTATAAGAGATCCATTGTCGTGCTATCAGGAAATGCTGAGACGAAATAGGTAGTTGGATGTGCCATACGAAACTGGGGAGCTCATTAGGATCTGTATAACGAAGTTGCCAGTGAGATTGCGCAGAGATATAGTGATAGCAGGCAGAGGCTTAGACGATTCCGCGTCATTTCAGCACTTGTTACAGGAACTGGGTAATGAGAGCAACATTGTGAACGGCGACACGACTCATAGGTCAGACAGAGATGAGGATAGGAACGGCAGAAACTATCAGAATGACAGGAGAGCATGGAATCAGAGGAATGACGGAAGATGGCGAGGAAATAGGGGGCAGAATTCATGGGGATATCGACCGGCCAACCGGGAAAATAGAAGATGGGACAGAGATGGAAGAAGAAGGGAAAATGAACATGATGGGCGAAGAGAGGATAGGCAGTCACTGGGTTCACGACAGGACAATCACTGTCACAATGACGGAGGGACAAGAAGGTGACTACATGATAGACGGGTACAAACCAGGACTATTAATGATGTAAATATTAGGTATATCGATTACGGAAAACTAAGGGAGAATCTGTTGGAGGAGGTAGGAGATGTGGGGAGTGAAGTCCACCCAATAATAAGTGTAGAAATAAATAATGTAATCGTACCTTGTGTCATCGACACAGGCAGTGTAATGAGTGTTTTGAGGGAAGATGTGTTTAAGTGTTGTAGTCTTACAAAACCATGGCCAACGTTGCCATTGCAATGGACAACAGTGAGAGGGGCAGTTACAGGAAAGGGAATTGGGGTGAAGTTACAAGCGCAGGTAGACTTTGTGTGCCAGGCGAAGAGGTTTAGTACAGTGTTCATGATTGTGTCATCTCTAACTGTTGAAGGGATATTAGGCGTTAATTTTTTGAACCAATATAAAGCAGTCGTTAACATGAGAAATGGTTCGATGGAGTTGAAACGAGATTCGGAGGAAATTACATTAAGATTCGACGATTGCTTATATGCTAAAGATAACGTACACTTAGCATTATGTCTGGTGGTAAAGTCCGGTACACAGGCACAGAATACGGGGTTCGAACAAGAAAAGAACGAAATTCATAAATGTTTGGAGGAGGAGATCAGGAAGAAAATCTGGCATTTACGAGGGACCACGGTCTACAGGGAATTGCAGAAAATTTTATACGAGAATAGAAAGGTATTGAAACATGCTGCGGGTACAATAAGAAATTTTGTGTATAGATTCAAGGTCAAGCCTCATTAACAGTTTAGGGCCCAAGTGTACCCGATACCTGTTGTGTACAAAGAAAGAGTGGAAGCTGAGATCGATAGCATGCTACAACAAGGGATTGTCGAGCCAGCATCCAGTCCGTACAACAGCCCTTTAGTATGTGTTGAAAAAAAGGATGGGTCAATTAGATTAGTTTTGGACGCAAGAAGGATTAATAAGATAATAGAGCCAGAGACAGATCGGCCGCTGACACTTGACGAATTGCTACAAAAGTTCCACGGGATCAGAGTTCTCAGCTCAGTTGATTTGAGAATGAGTTTCTGGCTGGTGGAGTTAGACAGGAGGTGTAGAAAATACACTGCTTTCTTGTGCTACGGGAAATCGTATCAATTCCGGAAACCACCATTTGGGTTAAATGTATCATCCACGGCATTTATCAGAGCGCTAAATACTGTCATTCCTAATGAAATAAAAGATAAGGCAACACAGTACGTGGATGATGTCCTGATAGCCGAAAGAAACTGGGAAGGCAACAATAGAACGTTAAGCATATTGCTCGGTGCACTGGAGAGACATGGGGTAACCGTGAATTTGGGAAAGTCAGAATTTGGGCTAAAAGAAATCGAGTTTCTAGGTCACATTGTGACACCAGAGGGAATAAGACCAAATCCAGACAAACTCGAAGCAATCAGAGATTTTCCGGTGCCAATGAACAAAATGTCAGCTACGGGGTTATTTAGGATTAATCAATTTTTACAGGAGGTTCATTAAGATTGGGGGTGCAGCGACACCCAGACTATGTCAGCTGACTGGAAAGAAAACGGTATGGAATTGGGACCCTATCGCGCAGGAAGAATATGAGGCGTTAAAGAAGGCACTGCTATCGGCACCTCTTCTTGGGCATCCAGACCTAGGGAAAGAGTTTTGTAGGCCACGGACCGTTCCCGTAGTGGACTTGGGGTAACATTGTTCCAAGAGCAAGAGCAAGGAGGAGAAGTAATACAGCAACCTATTGCGTTTGCGAGCCGAGTGCTTAGCAAAGCTGAGAGAAATTACACGGTAACTGAGCTTGAAGCTTTGGCAATAGTATGGGGTTTTAGTAAGTTTAGATACTATTTGTATGGGAGGAATACTAAAATCTATACTGACCACAAGTCACTACAGTTCCTGATGTCGGCCACACTTAACCATAGACGACTCGCTAGGTGGGCACTCTATTTACAGGAGTTTAAGTTTTCGGTCATGTATATTCCTGGGCCACAGAATATAGTGGCAGATGCGTTGTCAAGGAACCCAGTAGGTCATGGTCAATGCTTTGATGAGGAGGTAAACGAGGACAGATATGATATATTGTATACGCAGGGCGTGCCGTTCGAGAAATACATAGGGGCAGTACTCACAAATATCGCGAAAGAGCAGGATAAAGACGCGTCATGGAGAATGGTGAAGGACAGAGTGAGAGCAAACTTAGATGCCAAAAAAGCGCGCCTTTATACAATTCAGAACGGGGTCCTTTTCTACCGTAGAAATATGAACACACAGGACTGGGTGTTGTGTATACCAAATGAAATAGTCAACAAGTTGATCTGGTACA
Organism: Schistocerca serialis cubense; assembly: GCF_023864345.2. Classification (NCBI taxonomy): domain Eukaryota; kingdom Metazoa; phylum Arthropoda; class Insecta; order Orthoptera; family Acrididae; genus Schistocerca; species Schistocerca serialis. The sequence goes on along the minus strand of NC_064642.1, from coordinate 277,561,270 downwards.
CGCACCTAAGTTACGGACATTACGGGGCAAGGAAATGCTGTAAGAAGTTAAGGGAATCAGTTTATTTCATTAGCATGGAGAGGAGGATCAAGAACGGGCTCGGTGGTTGCAAATTGTGCCAGAAGGCAAAATTGTTAACTATCTCATGCAAAGCACCGCTTTTTCCGATAGTGGCAGGTAGATTGAGGGAATTCGGAGCAACAGATTTGTTTGGCCCGCTACCTAAGTCAGTGCAGGGATATAGATATGTTTTAGTAGCAGTGGAATTGGTGTCAAAGTATGTGACTTTTACCGCATTGAAACGTGCGACGGGAAGGACAGTGGCAGCAGCGATCGTTAAAAACTTTTTGCGAGAAGTAGGAACTGTAGAAAAGTTCATACCTGACAATGGACCACAATATAGATCCAGACAATGGCTAACCTCACTGAAGAGAAGAAGGATAATACCGGTGTTCATATCCCGATACCATGCTGCAAGTAACCCCAGCGAAAGAGTGGTAAAAGAACTGGGAAAGTTGTGTAAGATCTATTGCCATAGGCAAGATAGAAGTTGGAGTATTTTTCTCAAAGATTTTCAGGACATCCTCAATGAGCTACGACATGGAGCAACTGGTTTATCACCAATTACGGTACTAAAGAATGAACCACCACGAGATCGAGTCAGGGAGCTGGTAGATTTTCCGCGATCAGGAAAGCAGAGGCACACAGAAATTGTCAAGGTTGCGATGGAGCGTATTAAGAAAGCAGCTAAGGATAGGCAGGAGAAGCAGAAAGGAAAGATCCGTAGGATCGAATTGGCAGTAGGAGACAAGGTTCTAATTAATACTCATCGATTATCAAAGAAGCACAGATTCCTAACTAGCAAATTCTTTACTGTGTATAGTGGACCATTCAGAGTGAGGCGGATTGTCCATGAAAATGCTGTACAGATTGAGACGATCAAGGGAAAACAATCTCGTTGGCTTCATCACATTTCTAACATCAAATTATGGAAAAGTTAGGGATAGATCGAAAGTAGGCAATTTATGGTAGATAATGTATTTATTTGTGGTGTGTAACGTTGTGCAGGGTCAAATCGAACATAAGAATTTTCAGGCGGGATGTCAGGAAGTATGACGGAGTAGACTGGTCGAATGAGTCATGAACAGGAGTCGACAGAGTGGTGTATGTACGTATTTTTTTTCATATGAATAAGGATCAAGCAGAAACGACGTGATGATTAATGAATGGATAAAGATGATAGATAGAGAAGCGACGTGATAAATAGTAGTGGATAAAGGTGATATTTAAGGAGAGAAGCGACGTGAAGCAGTGTGATTAATAAAGAGAGATTCGACGTGATGAAACAGTGGTAAACAAAGGTGAGTAGAATTAATAATGTGGAGATGTCTTAGATGTATGTTACAGAGAGGCCTGTGTATGCTGCAATCGAGATTGATGCCAATGGCGAAGGAAGACGAGGAAGTGATGGAGTAATCGACGGTCGGAGAGCCGAAATACGAATGAAGAGATGGGGACAACTGCACAACGTGAAAGGACATAAAGGGTGTATGAGATCCAGATGGTGAACGTTGTGGAATACTGACGTAAGATGTAATATAAGTGTAAATCTAATTCTTACCATAACATTTGCTATATGAAAAAAATAATTTTTTTTGTTCTTGTTGTTGAAGCCTGGTACCACTATAACTAATCAAAACGGTACCAAGAATGTGTACAGTTATTTTGCAGGATGAATAATTTGTGTATTTTTTGTTCTTAGATGAAATGTCGCAATTCTAAGTTGATATTTAGCAGAATGAATAATCGGTAAAGTGAATGCAGAGATAAGCCGATGGAGAAAGATGCCAGAGTGAAAGGACAAATTCGGAGACTGGAAAGCTATCTCCGAAACAGCTTCATGTGTTATGTGGCTGAGTATAAGGGAGCAAAGGTATGGTATGTTGTCGTGAGTGTGGTGGTGTTAAGGTTAGCTGACTTCTAGACCTATTCTGTTAGTGTATTAATGGGTGAATGAGAAAGAAAATGTGATGTCTGGTGAGTGAGAGTCGTAGAGTAGTGTGATCAATGCGCACACTCCTGTAAAGGGGATGCTACCGATCCATAACTAAAACATTATTGTGTTTTATTGTTTGATTGGGATGAACCTCGATGGCAGGTCAGGACCTGACAGGTGGATGGTACATACGTGTCCTAGAAATGTTGTTATATATAATAAAATATAAAATATATAAAGAGATACTAATTTCAGTCTGTCACAAGCACAAAGGTGCATTGTATGTTGTAGATTTAGAGTCACCAGTTTCTAAAATGTTTATTGTGTTAGGATGTTAAAGTAGTTTATTATTTAATAACATGTGGTAGGTAATTGTGAGCTGTGTAGATTATTTCTTATTTTTTTGTTAGAACACTTTCAAGGGGTATTAATTTCAGTCTGTCACAAGCACAAAGGTTCATTGTATATTGTAGTTTTAGAATCAACAGTTTCTAACATTTCCACTGTGATAGGATGGTAGAGTAGTCTACTATTTTATATTGTAATTATGAGCTCTATAGATTGTTTCTTATTCCTTCTTTTTTTACACTTTCATGTTTTGTATGAGGGATGACAGGTACAATCAATAGCACAAGTGTGGGCTGTATATAGAAAAGGGATAAATGTTGATGTTGTATGTGTAGAAAACTAGGGTGTACAATTTTATGTTTTTTAGGTTGACTATATTACGCAACCAGTATGTAACTTGTGGTATATTTCATTGTTTTTCTTCTCAGTTTTATTTCTTTGTAGGTTTGATGTATATTTTAGACTAATGGTATGGAGCCTGACATTCTACATGTAACTAGTGTACGCAATGTTTTTCTTTTGTTGATTTTGTTTTGTATTTAGACTTTGCTGTGTAAAGGTTTTTACCCCACAATTTATGAATGTCAGATTACTTGTTCTGTGTTTGGACCGTGAGCTATTTAAAATTTCATGAGTACAATTAGTATTTTTTTTATTTGTCATAAAATTAGTGAATTTAGGATTACTCATAAAAATTACGAAGATCCCAGTAACTAAGGAAATTTTTTCCCTACATTATTTTTTATTTGTATGATGTAATGTTATATTTGTCATGTGGATTGTTGTAGATTTGTATGTGTACGTTTCTCCGGATTGTGGAGAGTACAATAATGGAACAACTGTGTCAATAATTTGGTAAAGTAACAGCATTTGGTCGTCTATATGAGGTCACCAGGGGCTAAGGTCTCCTCCTGGTTATTTTGATGACTTGCTACGTTTGTTCTATTACAGTTTTCTTAAAAAAATGTTCGGAACTACCCTCACATTGCAAGGATAGTACGGTGCCATTTATATCTGCATGGGTAGCCGGTGGTGAAAGGGTACAGTACCACCCGACATTGAAAATAGGTACAACATACTTCATTATTTTTGTCAGAACAACACATTTTTTTCTAATAATAACTCGATTTCAATTAATACAGTGAAGCCGGATACCAGTGTGGGAAAGAATGACAATTTATGTATTTAATTGATCACATGTGCACTCCCACAAAATAAATCCCTACATCCAGTTTGGTGAGATCTGTGAAATGAATTAATGTATGGTCGTCTGCTAACCGCAGATAGTGAATGTGAATATATGATCATCTTTGAGACCATCCTTTGGCCACCTTTGGTGGAACCAAAGAGATGAAACTTACCGGAGCTTTGAGCGCCTGAAATGTGGCTGACCAATACGGTAGCATGGTCTTCCCCCACCTCGACAGAGGTGTGAGATGACCTGAAGACCGGCCATGTTTCAGCACTCTGCCGCTGGATCTTGTGCTGTTAAGACCTGTTTTAGTTGTGCTCCGTAAAGACAAAAGAGTGGATACATGGTATGCATGTTGAATATTTAAGAGTAGTTTGAAATAATAATTTCTCTATTTCAGGAGCTTTTGTGGGGAGAATTAAATGTCAGGCAGGAAATATTAATGGGATTGTAGTAATCTTCGGAAGTGACCAATGGTCACAATGAAACCACGTGTAGCAATAAGTTGAAATACTTCTGTGTGCTTAAGTTAAGCTGAATTACTAGCGTGTGTACAATAAGTTGAAATATTTAAGAAATAGCGTGTGTACCATAAGTTGAAATATTTAAGAAATGGCGTGTGCAGGACTTGAAATTAGAGACGAGTACTTCCACGTGGTGAGTACTGTGTGAGTCTCAATCTGTGTATGAGACAAAGGATAAAGAGAAGTACTCGGCCATGGTATCAGTTGAGGACTCGCGTGTGTGATGAATACGTTCATAATATTACTTTGCGTGATATGATTCCGTGTGACGCTAGATTCAAACTCTGAGAGAGAAGCAAGGTGAGTCGGCCGTCTATCCAGCAACGCCACTTGGCTTGCATTGCACAGGAAGACCTGCATATATCTCCAGAGTTCATAGTAGGAAAGTAGAATTACGAAGTGGGGCAGTGTCGTGTGGTACTGGGATAAATATTAATTGAAGTGGGAAAGCTGAAAGTGATAATGTTGTGACTATTCCCTGTGTAGTATTTCATATTGCAGTGTGGTGTATGTCATGTAATTTGGGTATGTGTGGTTTGCATGGGAGAGTAGCGAGGTAGTTTCAAAAGATTAGTGGGTTATGCGTGTTCCTTTTGTACTGCTCGGTCTGGAGGAAAGTTTCGTGATGATGATTGTGAGAGTCAAAGTGTGAGTAATAATAAAAGATCCACCATCCTATCCAGAAAGTGCACTGTAGCGTTAAATAATTACGAGACCATATGGTAGAGAATCACCAATGTTAAGCCATGCCCACTGGGCGGCATTTCTCATGTGGTATTGTTGTAGGTTATAGAATTTGTGTGTTTAGGTTATAGAATTTATCGGAATAAATAAGATAGTGAAAAGAAAAAGATTGGTGGCCTTTTCCTTCGAATTGTATGTTGTCATGATGTCCCGAATTTATAATGTGTGCACCATTCGTATTCAGTGCGGTGGCCACGTGTTGATAAAAGCCGTTAAATAAAAGCAAAAAGAAAATGTGGTATTGCCAGTGCGTAGAGAACAGTCAGAGTTCTGTAAATCACTGATAGTGAGATATGCGTTTCCGTTGCGTATTATTCATACAGGAGGATAATTTGTAACTTAACTGTGAGTACGAGAGTTCATGTTACTCGATAAATAAGAATGAATCCACTCGCTTGGCAGACCACTCATCTTGTAGGCCTGACTTCTTGATGCCACAGTATGAGCAAGGCATGTGGGTGCCTCTCAAACTTCCACTTTTCGCACCATACAAATAAGGTTTCAAAGGCATTTTATATTAGGTTTTGATCTTCTGATAAATTTTCTAGGAGATAAATAAGACAGCCAAATATTTAAGAGTGCTGCTCAGATTCTCTCATAAATCGCATATATACATTAGGAACAGCTCGGGGCCTACGACATTTTCTTACTGAGTGTCAAGTATTATCATTTCTGTTTTACTTAACGATATTCCCTCGATTGCTACAAAGTATGACATGTCTGGTAGGATATTACGAATCAAGTTTCACAACTGAGATAATAACCTTGTTTTGCGTTCTTTTTTTTTTTTTTTGGGTCATCAGTCTTGTGACTGGTTAGATGTGGCCCACCAAGAATTTCCCTCCTGTGACAGCCTCTCCTTCTCCTTCACTTGCAGCCTACGTTTTCAATTATTTGCTGGATATATTCCCATCTCTGCCTTCCTCTACGTTTCTGCCCTCTAAAGCTCCCTCTAGTACCATTCTGTGATGTCGTAACAGATGCCCTGTCATTCTGCCCATTCTCCTTGTCAGTGTTTTCCACATATTACTTTCCTCTCCGATTCTGAGCAGAATCTCCTCATTCCTTACCCTATCAGTCCATCTAATTTTCAAATTTCTTCTGTAGCCACACAACTCAAATGCTTCGATTCTGTCCGCAACTCGTGGTCGTGCGGTAGCGTTCACGCTTCCCGCGCCCGGGTTCCCTGGTTCGATTCCCGGCAGGGTCAGGGATTTTCTCTGCTTCGTGATGACTGGGTGTTGTGTGCTGTCCTTAGGTTAGTTAGGTTTAAGTAGTTCTAAGTTCTAGGGGACTGATGACAATAGCTGCTAAGTCCCATAGTGCTCAGAGCCATTTGAACCATTTTTTTGCTTCGATTCTGTTCTGCTCCTGTTTGGCCACAGTCCAAGTTTCACTGCCATACAAAGCTGTGCTCCAAACGTACATTGTCAAAAATTTCTGCCTCAAATTAAGACCTATGTTTGATACTAGTAGACATCTTTTGGTCAGGAATGCCGTTTTTACCAGTTCTAGTCTACTTTTGATGTCCTCCATGCTCCGTCCGTTATTGATTTTGTTTTCTAGGAAGCAGAATTCTTTAACTTCATCTACTTGTTTCGCATCAGTCTTGATGTAACAGGATGAGCTGGTTAACACAACCGCGCCACACGCGGCCTGTGCCTGCGTAGTTCTGCAAGTACTGCATTGTGGCTGTTGATGGCTACAAACATACCGACTCTTGTTGCAAAACTGTGTCACCTGCATAATGCGCCGGTCAGACTTCGTCCGCCGTCTGCCGTGAGGCTGGTGCATTGCGCACTGAAGCACACAAAACACAATTTCGCACCATATTTCCTAAAAATAACCCCTTGTCCTCTACACTCATGTTAAGTTTCTCAGTTTTTTCCTTTCTAGCCCTTCTAATAACTTTCGTCTTCCTTCGAGTTACTCTAAATTCATATTCTGTACTAATTTGATTGTCCATTCCATTCAGCAGGTTGTATAATTCTTCTCCACTTTCACTTAGGATAGCAATCCCATCAGCGAATCGTATCACTGATATCCTTTCGCCTTGAAATTTACTTCCACTCCTGAAACTTTTTTATTTCCATCACTACGTCTTCATGTATCGATTGAACAGTAGGGGCGAAAGACTACATCCCTGCCTTATTTCCAGTTTAATCCGAGCGTTTCTTTCTTGGTCCGAGCATTTCTTACTATTCTCTCTTGGCTCTTGTACATATTTTATAGTACCCGTCCTTCACTACAGATTACCCCTATTTATCTCAAATCTTCGCACATGTTCCACCATTTTACACTGTCGAATGCTTTTTCCAGGTCGACCGGCCTTTTGAACGTGTCTTGATTTTTCTTTAGTCTTTATTCCAGTATCAGCCACGTCAGAATTGCCTCCCTCGGGCATATACCTTTGCTAAAGCCAAACTGATCGTCATGTAGCACATCCTCGACATTCTTTTCCATTCATCTGTATATTATTCTTGTCAGCAACTTGGACGCGTGAGCTTTAAAGCTGACTGTGCGACAGTTCTCGCACTTGGCTTCTCTTGCAGTCTTCGGAGTTGTGTGGATGACATTTTTCCGAAAGTCAGATGGCCTGTCGCCAGATTCATGCATTCTAAAAGCCAAAGTGAATAGTCCTTTTGTTGCTACTTCCCCCATTGATATAAGAGATTCTGATGGAATTTTATCTATCCCCTCTGCCTTATTTGATCTGAAGGCCTCTAAAGTTCTTTTAAATTCTGATTCTAATACTGGTACCATTACCTCTTCTAAATTGACTGTTGTTACTTCTTCTACCACATCAGACAAATCTTCGCCCATATAGGTGCCTTCAATGCATTCTTTCTACCTATACCTCTCTCCTCCGCTTTTTACAGTGGAATTCCTGTTTCACTCTTTATGCTACCAACCTTGCTTTAAATTTCACCGAATGTTGGTTTGACTTTCCAATATGCTACGTTGTCCTTCCGACAATAATTTCTTTTTCGATTTCTTCACATTTTTCATGCAGTCATTTCGTCTTACCTTCGTTGCACTTCCTATTTATTTCATTCCTCATCGACATGTACTTCTGTATTTCTCAGTTTCCTGGATCATTTTTGTACTTCCTCTTTTCATCGATCAACTGTTACCCACAGTTTCTTCGCAGTTACCTACTTTGTACCCATGTTTTCCTTTCCAACTTCTGTGATGGCCCTTCTTTAGATATGTCCATTCCTCTTCAACTGTACCACTTACTGAATTTTTTCTTACTGCTGCATCTACAGCCTTAGAAAACTTCAGGCGTATGTCGTCATTCCTTAGCACTTCTGTGTCCCTCTTCTTTTTATTTTGATTCTCCCTGACAAACCAGCGCAAGATGTGCACGATTGGAGGGGGGGAGGTGGGTGAATTGCCGGCCATGAAGAGGAATGCCTCGCCAAAATGCTGCTGATGTGGTTCCACTATCTGTCGGTGGATGGCACTGACGTATCGCACAGCAGCTACGGCGCCTTCCGTGACGACCATAGTGGCCTACTTCAGCCTACTCTTCATCACTACTACATTGTGATCTGGTCTTACGTAAAATCGGTAAGCGGGTCGAAGGCTTCCATCCAGTCACTCACTGATCAGTCTGGCCTGGCAACGGAAGACAGTAAAACGAAAGCTGAAATTTTAAATTCAGCATTTGAGAAATCGTTCACGCAGGAGGATTGTACAAACATACCGTCGTTTGAGTCTCGAACACATTCCCGTATGGAGGACAGTGATAGGCATCCCTGGGGTTGTGAAGCAGCTGAATGAGTTGAAAATAAATAAATCGCCAGGTCCTGGGGGGATTCCAATTCGGTTTTACAGAGAGTACTATACTGAATTGGCGCCTTACTTAGTTTGCATTTATCGCGAATCTCTTGCCCAACGTAAAGTCCCGAGCGACTGGGAAAAAGCGCAGATGACGCCTGTATATAAGAAGGGTAGAAGGACGGATCCTCAAAATTACAGACAAATATCCTTAACATCGGTTTGTTGCAGGATTCTCGAACATATTCTCAGTTCGTATATAGTGAATTTCCTTGAGACAGAGAAGTTGCTGACCACGTATCAGCACGGCTTTAGAAAGCATCGCTCCTGCGAAACACAAATCGCCTTTTTTTCACATGATATCTTGTGAACCAAGGATGAAGGGTATCAGACGGATGCCATATTCTTTGACTTCCGGAATCCGTTTGACTCGGTGATCCAATGGAGATTCCTAACTAAGGTACGAGCATATGGGATTGGTTCCCAAATACGTGAGTGGCTAGAAGACTTCTTAAGTAATAGAACCCAGTACGTTGTCCTCGATGGTGAGTGTTCATCGGAGGTGAGGGTATCATCTGGAGAGCCCCAGGGAAGTGTGGTAGGTCCGCTGTTGTTTTATATCTACATAAATGATCTTTTGGGTAGTGTGGATAGCAATGTGCGGCTGTTTGCTGATGACGCTGTGGTGTGCCGGAAGGTGTCTTCGTTGAGTGGCTGTAGGAGGATGCAAGATGACTTGGACAGGATTTGTGATTGGTGTAAAGAATGGCAGCTAACTCTAAATATAGATAAATGTAAATTAATGCAGGTGAATAGGAAAAAGAATCCCGTAATGTTTGAATTGGATTGCGGAGTATGTATGTAGATGTAGATGTATATATGCTGCCGGGTGAGCCTTACAATCTAGTATCTTATTTCGGAATCTCGGTCTGACCGTGATGTAATCTAACTGAAATCTTCCCGTTGTAACCTCCCCGCAAAAAAGTTAGTCAATATTAACTGAATAATAAAATGAGCCAAGCGTAACCTCCTTGCAAAATTAAAGAATAAAAAATTGCGCAAATGTAAACTCCCCACAAAATTTCGTTAAGGGATGAAGATTGATCACAATAACACTAATTAAATAACGAACCATGAACTGAATGTAACAACTCAACAGCAATAATTAAACCTGACAAATTTTATATGGACAGCAGCGCTGACCTACGGCCCTGCGAAATAATTAAACCAAAATTCTTACCTCAGTAAAACTGCATTCAGCATTTGAGAAATCGTTCACGCAGGAGGATTGTACAAACATACCGTCGTTTGAGTCTCGAACACATTCCCGTATGGAGGACAGTGATAGGCATCCCTGGGGTTGTGAAGCAGCTGAATGAGTTGAAAATAAATAAATCGCCAGGTCCTGGGGGGATTCCAATTCGGTTTTACAGAGAGTACTATACTGAATTGGCGCCTTACTTAGTTTGCATTTATCGCGAATCTCTTGCCCAACGTAAAGTCCCGAGCGACTGGGAAAAAGCGCAGATGACGCCTGTATATAAGAAGGGTAGAAGGACGGATCCTCAAAATTACAGACAAATATCCTTAACATCGGTTTGTTGCAGGATTCTCGAACATATTCTCAGTTCGTATATAGTGAATTTCCTTGAGACAGAGAAGTTGCTGACCACGTATCAGCACGGCTTTAGAAAGCATCGCTCCTGCGAAACACAAATCGCCTTTTTTTCACATGATATCTTGTGATTATTTTTCGGCATAGCTTCGGGCAATGCAGGCTTATATTTAATTTTGATTCTTGGAGGGAATGCATAGGAAATATTATTTAGCTTGAAATGAATCTTTTTCTTTAAATGAGTTACTTTATAAAAAGTTATTATTGGGACATCTTTTTGAACAAATTAGTTACAATTAACATACGTTATTGGCTGAGCGCAATGCTGCTTCATTACCTTCTACAATAATATACATATCGTCCACCATATTCCTGTCCAGACTCGTAGGCAGAGCACACCGCGGGCGCATGCCGACTCGCTACACCTGAAACTTCCCCTTTCAACAATTCTACACGAGACTGTGCTTAAACTGACACACAATTTTTTGTTAGCGCAACGCTATCTGACTTTCAAAATTCCCTACAAAAGAATGGCCCTGACTAACATTAAACTATACCTTTCACAAATCACTTACCTCACAAAAATCTTCGCTGCTCAAGCTACTGCAATACAGCGAGCGCCACTACTGCCAGCTAAATAAAAGATTCAAACTATGGAAGGCACTAACTACTGATAGGGATAGTTAGCAAATGAAAGATATTAGCAGAGAACAAACAATGTATTTACCTTGATATCATCATATATAAATATAGCAGTTCATGACAAATTACAAATCTCCGCCATCTCTTTCCCCACATCCACCACTGCTGGCGGCTCACCTCCAACTGCCCAACGCTACGCGCTGTTCACATCCAGCTGCCGCTGCCCAACACTACAATGGCGAGTATTACAACAATGCAAAGCAGCCACAGACTGCACACAGCACAGCCAGTGATTTTCATACAGAGGTGGCGTTACCAATAAAAAAACCTAAACAGCCTACTTACATAGAGAAAACATAAACAGCCTACTTACACACCGTATCACATGGTCTTTTCCAAGTATACCTCCTCCTCTTGTAATTCCTGAACATCATATTCCCTATTACTAGCTTAAATTTACTACAGAAGTCAATTAGTCCCCTTGCGCTCTCATTCCTTCTCCCAACCTCATATTCTCATCTAACCTTTTCTTCTACTCCTTCCCCTACAACTGCATTCCATTCCCCTATAACTATTAGATTTTCATCTCCCTTCACGTACTGTATTACCCTTTCAATATCCTCATGTGATTTGTCTATCTCTTCGTCTTCAGTTTGCGACGTCGGTATGTATAACTGAACTATCATTGTCTGTGTTGGTTAGCTGTCGATTGTGATAAGAAAAAGCCTCTAACTGAGTTCACAGAGGCCCACACTTTGCCTACCTTCCTATTCATAACGAATCCTACTCGCGTTATAATATTTTTTGCTATTGTTGATATTACCCTATATTCATCTGACCAGAAGTCCTTGTCTTTTTTTCCATTTCACTTCACTGGCCGCTACTATACCTATATTGAGCCTTTGAATTTCCGTACCACTTTCGAGCAAGCAATTATTTTTATTAGAACTTTCTTACATGGTGTTAAAACCTTCTGGATAACTAGAAGTACGGAATCATTTGAGATAACCCGTCCGTAACATTCATTATTTCTTGAAAATAAAGAGTTAGTAGTCTTTCGAAATAAGGATGTTTTCCGAGACTAAGTGCCAATACGCCGCTTTCTTCTGGGTAGTTCATAATGTTCGAACACAGTAAACGCTTTAGTATTTTACCGCAAATGGAAATTAGTGTGTTAGGTCTGTAATTCATCGGATTACTTCTACTTCGTTAGCTGAGTAGGCCACACTAAGTTACAAGTTTCAGTCAAACGCCCCCAACTTCAGGATTTTACTTTCCTTTAGATGTGACATGCTTTTTTCATTCCTTCTGCAATAGTGTTCTGACCTTCTTGTGTACCATACTGGATCATTTCCAATTTTTGTTAGTGTACACGGTGTTCTCTGTCACTTGCCGCCGATAACATTTCTTTGAATTCAAGTCACATATGGCCTTACGTCATTAGTTTGAGAGGAATGGAGATTGCCTCTTAGGAAGGCTTCAAGCGAATTTATATCTGCTTTCTCATTTCTATGTTTTGCATTTTAGCTCGGAATTTAGATGACACGGACAGGAATCTACACATATGAAATAAGGAGGATATCTACTGCAAGAGAGCACTGAAAAAGTGAAGTACGTACTAGCAGCTACAAGACTTGCAACGGCGCTGAGGGAAAGATTTGGTAAGTGTTATATGTGGCTTTTAGTTTTGAAAGTAAGTGAATAATGGACAGTAAAGAAGAATGGAGAAATATTTTCTGAGATGCAGCTAAAGAGAAGAATGCTTAAGGTATGGTGGACTGACAGACTCAAATATGAAGAAGTAATGATAAAAATGAGGAAAGAAATAACATTATTAGAAGTTACTAGGAAGAGGGAGAAATCTTGACTGAGACATATTTTTCGTATGAATTGTCTGCAGCAAAGAGCTGTAGAAGGAATTAGAGGAATTAGAGGAATAAAAACGGAGCAATGGATGCCACTGGAAGAGGACGAGCATGTGTGAAGGAAGACGGCCAGAGAAAGACACTATGGAGAGCCCCAAGTTGGCAGCCCTGTACTAAAACAGACAAAGGAACGTGCAACAGTTTCAACAACAGAACGCTTTCTTACCAGCAGACCAATGATGGGACGAGTGGTGTGCGTGCGATCGAAAGTGTACGTCTAGGAAGACATTTACGATGCTTCTCGTTCATAGTTTTTTCGCAAAGAAGCCCTTTATTTTCACAAATCCTCTTGCTTGTTCGTTTTTTTACTGATGTTAAAAACGGCTTAAATGCAAGAAGTACTGAATCAGCAGACATTATAGCGCCTGCTAAAAGTGAAAATTAGCAGCTTTAACCAAAATATTTGAAAACTCATAAATAATTTTAAATATAACGAATATTGTTAATATTCTACTTCTTTATTCTTCATATGTGTATATATAATGTATTTCTCAACGCAGTCTTCCTAACGACGAACACATTTCTGACGCCTTCGTTGATACCATCACTGCAGAATGTTTCACTTTGTTGATAGAACCTAGAAATCATACACCCACAAACCTTTTCCAACGCTCTAAGAGACAAGTGACGGGTAAAATTTTCTTTCCTATATCACTCTGATTTCCGCATGCTCCTTTCACAACGGCTAGTATAAAGTGCCTACACTCTACACAGATCAAAAACAGTTTTGCATCATCTCGCTTCGGAGAGTTCCGGATACTGTACAGAAAATTGGAAGAGAATCATTTCCTCCCTCTTTAATGCTCATGAAAACAACACATTGCATGTTGTACCACCATACAGCGAGACTTTGAGATGTGGTGGTCCACATTGTTGTCCGCACAAGTACCTCTAATATCCAGTAGCACCTCCTCTTGCATTGATGCATGCCTGTATTAGTCGTGGCATCCTATCCACTGGTTCATCAAGGCACTTTTGGTTCACATTGTCCATTCTCCTCAACGGCGATTCGGCTTACATCCCTCAGAATGGTTGGTGGGTCACGTCGTCCATAAACAACCCTTTTCAATCTATTCCAGGCATGTTAGAAAGGGCTCTTGTCTGGAGAACATGCTGTCCACTGTAGTCGAGCGAAGTTGCTATCTTGTGGGGGGGGGGGGGGTGGGGGGGGGGGTGATTTGCCTGCCATGAAGACGAATGCCTCTCCAAAATGCTGCTGATATGGTTCCACTATCGGTCACAGGATGGCATTCACGTATCGCACAGCCGTTACGGCGCCTTCTATGACCACCAACGGCGTACATCGGCCACACATAACGCCACCTCAAACCAACGGGGAACCTCTACCTTGCTGCACTCGTTGGACACTGTGTTTAAGGCGTTCGGACTGACAGGATCGTCTCCAAACACGTCTCCGACGATTGTCTGGTAGAAGGCATATGCGACACTCATCGGTGAAGAGAACGTGATTTCAATCCTGAGCGGTCCGTTAGACATGTTGTTGGGCCCATCTGCACCGCGCTGCATGGTGTCTTGGTTGCAAAGATAGACCTCGCCATGGACGTCGGGAGTGAGGTTGCGTATCATGCAGCCTATTGCGCACAGTTTGAGTCGTAACACAACGTCCTGTGGCTGCACGAAAGGCATTATTCAACAAGGTGGAATAACTGTGGGGGTTTCTCCGAGCCATAATCCGTAGGTAGCAGTCATCCGCTGCAGTAGTAGCCCTTGGACGGCCTGAGAGAGATATGCCATCGACAGTTCCTGTCTGTATGTTCTCCATGTCCGAACAACATCGTGTTGGTTCACTCCGAGACGCCTGTATACGTCCAGTATTGAGAGACGTTCCTGGCACAAAATAACAATGCGGTATTGACCGTCTAGGCATGGTTGAAATAAAGACAACATGAGCCGTGTACCTCCTTCTTGGTGGAATGACTGGAACTGATAGGCCGTCGGTCCCCCTCCGTCTAACAGGTTGTGTTCATGCATGGTTGTTTACATCTTTTGGGCGCGTTTAGCGACATCTCTGAACATGCAGAGAGACTGTGTCTGTGATACAATATCCACAGTCGACGTCTATCTTCAGGAGTTCTGAGGACCTGGGTGATGCAAACCTTTTTTTGATGTGTGTGGTTTTTGTACTTCTTAGATCAATAAAACAATCTTGAGTGAGATAATGTTTTTATGTAATATTATCATGATTCCTTGCCCTAATATTGGAATACTTTTGAAGCATATTTTTTGGCGGTGAGCAACGAGTTAAGCTGCAAGTTGCTAATAATGGTGATGCTGTTAATCAGCCGCGATTGCAGCAGCATCAAATACGTATCACATGGTCCAACTTAGAAGCTGCATTTATTCTAAATTAATCACACGAATCCGATACCTAATAGGAAATAATTATATTGCGAAGCCCATACAGGCATTAAAATAATGATTCATGGTCAGGCATCGCCCTGTTAGCAACGAAACAACGACCATTCATGACACCGATAACTTCCTTATCCCCCGTCATTACGATAATTCCGCTCTTTCTTCTTGCTAGTAATCAAATAATTAACATTTAACCGTTTATTTGAAGTGAAAGAGGAAGTACAATGGCGACCATGACCGATATTTTACACTTCCTGTTATATGTTCCATCTCCAACTCTTTCGTGGAGATTAGACAGTACGGAATAAATACTATGGAATAAATCGAAGAGAGAATCAACAAAGTATATTAATTTACAAAATTAACACACAGAGTCTGCATCGTGTCGTTATTCAATGAAAGACCAACAATATTTTTTCGTTTACCTCTCATGTGTTCCCAGCGTTTAACATTAAGACGCTCGTCCATTACAAAGAAAAGTTTTTAACCTCGAATAGTATAATTTTTCCTGTACAACTATTTGTTAGCCACAAGAGGGCTGTTCTGGCAACAGACAGTGCGTAATGGCGAAGATACGCCGCATTGTTGTATCCACAACATTCAATTATGGATTCAGATACGTGGAAATTTTGAGCATTATTGCTGGATGAATGCTTTTTCAAATCGTATGTTGTCATAAATACTTTCAAATATTTTACTTACATTTTGTATCATGGTGAAAATACGATACCTTACTAAAATGGGTACAGAAGAAAATTATAACGTGGAGATTAACGCGAAACAAGGAGAATTCGTTAATACAGAAATTGAAAATTTACTCATTTCAAAACGTGATCTACAATCGTGCCTAAAAGCACAAAATAATGTAACTGATGATCATTTATGGGAAGCTGATATTTACACAGTCTTTCAAGCAACGAAACTTTTCAGCTCCATGATATCACATCCAAAGCTAATGTTCCAATGGGCGATACCTTAAGTGAATCGAACGTCCAAGTAATTAATTAGTCCATTGATCCAGTAACACAGCTGTTACAAACTTTTCAAGAAATGGAAGAAACTGTAGAAGGGGCTGAAGTAAATAAACCCTTTGATGATCAGAACAAACACGTTGTTGATTACTTTTGTAGTGGCTTTTGCACAAGGATGTTTAAATTAGTTGTAACCTAGAATCAGAATTAAAACGTGTAGTTAATAAATCAGTCCCAGCCACGATGTCCAAACGGGACGTGCCTGGAGCAATACAGTCGGGATTAGCCCAGTTAATATCTACGCTCAGAAAAAATTTACCGGTATGGCGTGACCAAGTAACAATGCAAATCACAACGGTCCAAGGGGAATTTTCTGTGGTCAGAGGAATAGTACAGAGCACCCCACCAACTACTTACAGAATTTGTCGTAGCAACAATAGTCCTGCTGCGTATCATATGCGTACGATAATGAAATGAGTTCTGATTATTTATCGTCAAACTGCATACTGTATGGCCGGCCGGTGTGGCCGAGCGGTTCTAGGCGCTTCAGTCTGGATCCACGCGAACGCTACGGTCACAGGTTCGAATCCTGTCTCGGGCATGGACGTGTGTGATGTCCTTAGGTTGGTTAGGTTTAAGTAGTTTTAAGTTCTAGGGGACTGATGACCTCAGCTGTTAAGTCCCATAGTGCTTAGAGCCATTTGAACCATTTTTATATACTGTATGAATTAGAGTTTCCACCTTCAAATATCCCCTATGTTACTGAAGAAACTTTGGTTAACCACAAACATTTCAGTGTCCATACGCCGGAATGACGTGGGCGAGTTACAATGCAGAATCACAATCCAGACCAGCTGGTGGCTGTCGCTCCGCCCATATACTCAAGAGGCAAAGAATCAAGAAACTGGCCCACCTACCGTCTGAAGTAGTGTTGGTGGGAATTGACACCTTGAATCCTGCAGGGTTGTCCATAAATTCATGCGTGGAGATGTCTTCTAAACAGCACTTTGCAAGGCATCCCAGATATGCTCAGTAATGTTGATGTCAGGGGAGTTTGGAGGCCAGCGAATGTGTCTAAAACCAGAAGAGTGTTTCTGGAGCCACTCTGTACCATTTCTAAACGTGTGGCGTATCGCATTGTCCTGCTGGAATTGCACAATGTACATGAATATATGCAACTGATCAGACAGAATGTTTACGTACGTGTCACCCGTCAGAATCGTATACAGACGTATTATGGATCCCATATCATTCCAACTGCACACGCCCCAATCTATTACAGAGTCTCCACCAGCTTTAACAGTCCCCTCCAGATATAGAGGTTCCATGGATTCATGAGATTGTCTCCACACCCTTATGGGTCCATCCGCTCGATACAATCTGAAGAGAGACATTTCCGACCACGCAATATGTTTCCAGTCATCAACAGTCCAATGGCAGTGTCGACGGGCCCAGGTGAGGCGTAAGACTTTGTGTCGTGCAGTCATCATGGGTGCACGAGTGGGCCTCCGGCTCCGAAAACTCATATCAATGATGTTTCGATGAATAGTTCGCACGCTGATACTTGTTAATGGCGCAGCATTTAAATCAGCAGCATTTTGCGGAATTGTTGTACTTTTTTCACTTTGAACGATTCCTTTCAGTCGTTGGTCCCGTTCTTGCAGGATCTTTTCCCGGTCACAGATATATTGCTGATTTAATGTTTTACCGGTTTGCTGATATTTACTGTACACTCGTGAAATAGTCGTACGGAAAAATCCCCACTTCATCACAACTTAAGACATGCTATTTCCATCGCTCATGCGCACCACTTTCAATCTCACTGAAATCTTGATAACCTGCAATTGTAGCCGCAGTAACAGATCTGAAAACTGGACAGACGCTTGTTGTCTTATGTAGGCGTTGCCGACTGCAGCGCCATATTCTGCCTGTTTACATATATTTGTATTCTGAATACACATCCCCATACTAGTTTCTTTGGCGCTTGAGTGTACAATGGAGTGACAAAAGTCATGCGATACCTTGTCGGACTTTGTTTTGCTCGGCGTAATGCAGAAATTCCCCGTGGAACTGTCTCAACAGGTCGTTAGAAGGCTCCTGCAATAAATATTGAACCATGCTCCCTCTATTGCCGTCGGTAAGTGCTTACGTTTTGCCTGCGTAGTAGTTTGTGCACGGGTAGACCTATCGTTTACGTTCGATAAACGTTCGATGGTGTTCATGTCGAGCGATATGTGTGGCCAGATAATTTGCTCGAATTTCATAGTTTGTTTTTCAAACAAATTGCGAATAATTTTGGCCTAGTTACATGGGGCGTTGTCATCCTGAAAAATTCTATCCATGAATGACTGCGAATGTTCTCCAAGTATTTGGAAATAATCATTTCCACTCAATAGTCGGTTCATTTCGACCAGAGGACCCAGTTCATGAAATATATGTAAAGCCCACACCTTTACTGAGCCAAGACCAGTTTGTAAGTGCCTTGTTAACAACCTGGGTCCGTGGCTTCGTGGGATCTGCACCACACTCGAACCCTACCGACAGCTTTTGCACCTGAAATTAGATTTCATGTTCCAGGCCACAGTTTTCCAACAGATGTGGTCACGAGCCCAAGAGACGCACTGAACGCAACTTTGTGCTATTCGCAAAGACACTCGCATCGACTGTCTGCTGCCATAGCCCATTAACGCCAAATTTTGCCACACTGTTCTAGCGCATACGTTCGTTCTATGTACCACACTGATTTCTGGAAATATTTCACACAGTGCTGCTTTTCCGTTAGTACTGAGAGTTCTAAGCAAACGCCGCTACTCTCGTTCGTTAAACAAAGGCCGTTGGCCACAGAGTCGTCTATGGTGAGAGGTAATGCCTGAAGTTTGACATTCTCCTCACACTCTTGACACTGTGGAGTTATGGATCTCGAAGTGCCTAACGATATCAGATATGGAGTGACCCATGCTTCTAGCTCCAACTACTATTCCACGATTTTCGGTGTCTGCTAATCCCGTTTTGCAGCCATAATCACGTCGGAACCATATCACATGAATCACCTCAGTATAAATGACAGCTCCGCAAATGCACTGCTCTTTTATAACATGTGTACGCCATACCACCACCATCTGTATATATGCATATCGCTAATCAAAAACTTCTGTCGCCTTCATGTGAGATGGTTACATTCAAAGTTTTTATTTCTTAGATTAAAAACATATTCTTGGGAGGCATGATGCTTTTAAGGAAAAATTATCATGATTCTTTGTTCTAACATGGATTTGTATATAATTTTGCAGCTTTATGTGACAACGAGTTTAGCTAAATTTTGCTAACAGTTGTGATGCTATTGATCCGCCATCATTACAGAAGCTACAAATACATATCGCATTTACTCTGAATTTTTCACATGAAATTCGACACCTTACAAAGAATCATCGGATTGCAAAGGTCATATAGGCATTAAAATACCAATTCAAGGTCAAGCACCACTCTGTTAGCAACAAATCAGGGACCACTTATAACGCCGACATCTTCCTTATCTCCCGTCATTAAGGTAATTCCGCTTTCTTTGATTGCTGGTAATCAAACAATTAATCTTTTATATTTTATTAGAAATGAAAGAGGAATGCTAATCCACAAGCGACCTTTTGCTTACACCGCTTCATCGCTAACAAATTGAAACCTTCGAAGTGGTCCTCTAAGTTTTTGAAACAGATGAAACTCGGATGGAGCCACTGTGGCACCGCACGGGGGATGGCCGATGACGGTGAACCCAAGTCGTCGAATTGTTGCAGATGTTCAAAATGGTTCAAATGGCTCTGAGCACTATCGGACTTAACATCTGAGGTCATCAGTCCCCTAGAACTTAGAACTACTTAAACCTAACTATCCTAAGGACATCACACACATCCATGCCCGTGACAGGATTCGAACCTGCGACCGTAGCAGTCGCGCGGTTCCGGACTGAAGCGCCTAGAACCGCATGGTCACCGCTGCCGGCGTTGCAGATGTCGCAGCGCTCGTGTGTGGTCTGGCATTATCATGCTGAAGGAAAGGTTACTCCATGTATGGACGGCCTATTCTAATTCGAAACTCGTCGCATTGTTTCTCACACACAGATAAAGTTATTTACACACTGCCATGTTTCCAGTGCATCGCCTTCACTAACTTGATTGCATTCTGTTAATTTGTTTAGTTTTGGTAATGGTTCACCTGTGGCCTAGGAGTAGCATCTGCGCCCAGTAACCATACAATCTTGGTCCCGAGCTTTGAATAAAGATCATCACCTATGGTGGCTGAAGAATTCCACAGTAAGAAGTCAAGGAAGTCACCCTTGTTCTCCCAAAGACATTGTGAAGAGGGCGAAGAAGGGCACAGGGAAAAAGTTCAGGCCACTTACTCTCCTTGGGAAGGAAACCTGTCCATAAAGGGCCGATGAATCAGCAATTATGGACGGTATGAGAATGCAGAAACCAATGTAAACCACTGCATTAAAGACACAAAATGTTAATCCGCAGGACATGTCTGCTGTAATTCAAAGCGTGGCAGGAAATGGTATAGCGGGAATAGGATTCGTTATGAATAGGAAAATACAGAAGAAAATGATCTATTATGAACATCTCCGTGATAAAGTTGTTCTCATCAGGCGCAACAGGTAACCAAAGTCGACAACGATAGTTCAGGTACACATGCCAAAGTAGCAAGCAGACGATAATGAGTTTAAGAACGTGAGGATACTGAAAGGATACACCTGTATGTCAAGGGGATACTGAAGAAAAGGGAAATGATGACAGGCGTTCTGAAGTCCGTTAACGCATGTCACAGTAGGCAGCTTATTTGAGAAGAAGACATTTCTGAAATGGGCAATCACAGAAAATGGAAAGAAAAACGTAGGTACAAAAAAGGTAACTGCTAAGAAACCTTGGATAACAGAAGAAACACATCATTTGATCGACGAAAGCAATGTTCAGGTAAAGTCAGGAAAGCAGCAGTATAAATCCCTTAGGAACGAAACAAATATGAATATCAGGGAAGCTAAGGAGAAATGGCTGCAGCATTACCTATCAGAAGTAGTATGTTGGTGAAGATTGTTGACAATGGAAAGTAGTGTGTCACCTTCATATGGTTCAAATGGCTCTGAGCACTATGGGACTTAACATCTGAGGTCATCAGTCCCCTAGAACTTAGAACTAGTTAAACCTAACTAACCTAAGGACATCACACCCATCCATGCCCGAGGCACGATTTGAACCGCCAACCGTAGGAGCAGCGCGGTTCCGGACTGAAGCGCCAAGAACCTCTCAGCCACAGCGGCTGGCGTGTCGCCTTCAAGATCGTCTGATTATGGTAACTTCCTGATAGAAGCGGACTGGTAAACGACAATTCAAATGGCGGCTGAAATCAATATCACGTTAATCTTTGCTGAGAAAAGTATGGAAGGAGATGATTCATAAAATATCTTCTCAGAAGCCTACAGCATAAGATGAAGGCCCAAAAACTGCGTCATGTAGATACAAATAAAGAAAGTCTGCCAAAACAAGAATGAATATTTGAGCAGGTTTGCTACGGATCACAATACAGGAATGGCACATAGCACTAAACGGACTTATCGTTGACAGTGAAAGAACGCTTATACAAAAAGTAAGAGCTCAGATCATAGAAATTATGCAACTCTTCATAAGGTGTGCACGTCCAGACATAGAGGAATGATACTCGGTTCACAGATACATACGTCTATAGTATTTCGTCAGCCACTAACGTTAAAGAGACTAAAAAAGGATAGCTTGAAAATGGTGCAAGCGACTGGGAAGTTGTGTATAAACTGCATTGTTGAAGTCCCTTACGTGTATCTTATCAAATTGATGTATAGGTTCGTAGCGCTGTCGTCTTATATGTAGGTACTGCGGTTGCTGTTGGTCTATTTATCGGCTGTCATTTTTATTTGTAGTTCACTGTTGATATTTAAGTTAAGATATTTTTATTATGTCATTTGGAGATAGTGAGTGGAGCGGTGGACGCTAGAAAATGGAGTGTGAAGTGAAGAATGTGGAACATTTTCGGTATACTCCGCAGTTCGAGTTCAGCGGAGAGGTAACACCAACAGATGCAATCAGAAACGTTTATATGAGGATAATGAATGTGGGCAGAACACGGTAAGAAAACTATTTTCTCGTTTTACGAAGGCTCGTTTAGACGTTAATAACGCCCCACACTCAGGAAGATCTTCCGGGTTTGATGAAGATCATTGAAATGCATTAATCCACAATGATAGAAGTCAGTGAACTCGATAACTGACAGATGTCGCGAACTGCGATCGTTCTAACATCGTGCAATGTTTGGTGCAATAAGGAAGGTTCAAAATCGGGAGTAAGGTTACCGCATGCTGTATGTAAAAATCACAAGGATAAGTGGGTGATCATATGTGCATCTCTGCTTGCTCTTCATCGGGAGACTCGATAGTAGCACCGGACATTTCTACGCTTTATCGTAGTGACAGTAAGTGGTGCCTTTATGCTAACATAGAGCCCAAACTAAGCATCATCTCCTCGTACAAAGACCTCCGCGCATCCGTGAAAGATAATGTTACGCCAGTGGTAGAGCAGCAACGGCGTGAGGTACTATCAACTGCTTTCCCGAGGTGCAACCATCAATGCTGATACTTATTACTAACAAATGAGACGCCTTTCAGACGCAATATAATAACAAGGACCATGAATGCTGCGTGAAGTGACACTACTACACGATAAAGCACTCCCGCATTCCGATACACTGACAAAAAATAGTATACATGAGTTGGGTTGGGAAGTCATTCCGCACAAGCCCCATTCAACTGTTCTTGCGCCATCGGATTTTCATCTTTTCCGCTCTCTATCGAACAACGCTCAAGGAACTTCCTTTCTGGATGAAAAGGCGCTCCGAACATGGCTTGACGAGTCCTTCGCCTCAAAACTGCGTGATCTCTACAGTCGCAGAATCGAAAAGTTACCCCAGCGTCGGAAGAGTGTTGCAAACATTTTAACAGAATATGTTGTTGATGACAGGGGTCTCTGCTATATGTAACTTCTGTTGTGTTTATTAAACGTATGGCAAAACGCTTCGAATTTATGCACCAACCCAGTATTAGGGTGCCAAGGTTCGGAATGTGATCGTTCATTACAATAAGACATTACCCACCTACGCTCCCTCAACAAAGGACTGTAAGACAAGCTGTTTACCTCTAAGCCTGGCATTAGCCGGATTCACTCAGTTTCTTGGAGGATATTTACACATTGTAGTAGAAGAGGCAAAGAAATACGTCAAACAGGTAAGTCAGATTACAACGAATGAGTGAAGGACGTAGCCGAAAAAGTTGTTTTTGAGAAAAGAACAGTGCTGTAATACATCGGCAAGGACTTGAGGAAAACGTTTTTCATAGTTTTCTCTGGAGGAAAATATTTAAAGCACCTTGATGAAATGACAGCACACACTTTATTTGTGTGTAATTCCGACATTGCATTGGTGTAACGGACCAGCAACTATATTTTATCATTCATTTAGTATCTTCTCACAGCGGTGAACGTATTCCTTTAGGGTGACTAACTTCTGGAATTAGTTTCTATTTTTATGTATGCTGTCGTTATGCTTGCCACATGGGTCGGTCGCGCTCACATGGTGAGTGGATGGCCAGACATACTCTTATCACCACACGTACCCTATTAGGATGCAGGCTGCTGAGAACTATGTTCTAGCATTTCACAAGAAAACCTCTGGTAGAGCCAGCCTCAACGTCTCACAGTTCTCTACCGTTACAAAATGTCGAAACTGCAATTGCAATAAATATATTTAACAGCCACACGCGGAGTTATTGCTTACAATAATTACATTACAGCTGTAGGACCAGCTGTCACGAATTCTCTGGAATATGGAACTGATGGACTAGCAGGTTACTACTCATCATCATAAAAGGTCTCAACGGTCCCGCTAGGCGGTTTAACGATAGAGACTTATCGTCGGCTGTGAAGGAGCGTACATCAACTGACTATCAGCAAGGCGACTGTTGTTGCTGCCTCACCTACTGCGAAAGTGGAAAGAGGAGTGTCGAAGTACTGAACCGAAAGATTGCACTGAATACAAGAGTGGGACCAGGTCCTCGTTTCAGACGAGCCACGATTCTATGCACATCATATCAATTTAACGGTGTGTGGAGGAGATCAGACATAAACGGAACAGCGAGCACCGCTTTGGAGGGAGAAGTGGTCCTTCCTAGAAGAATTATTTAACTGCCATGTAGTACGACTAATAAACAATGCCCCCGCCCCCTACCAATTCAGTACTGTGTCCGTTGTTGTTCATATATTCTGTGACTGCGCATGTCATACGTCAATTATATGGGTTACTGATGTCTGTATTAGTACAATGATAATGCATTTGATGAGAAGTAAACATTCTTAGGACGTGTTTGGGCACTGCGTCGCCTGTGCCTCAAACCCCGGGGTGGTGCGTGACGGAGAGCGAGCTCTTCAGTTGATCGACAGAATAAGGTGGACACTTGGATAGCAGGCATTGTAGCTTTGATGTGCCGAGGCCGGTTTCTGTGCCATATAATCGAGGTCTTTATGATATTACTTTTTGACATGATAACACTAGGCCGCAAAAAGACCATGCTATGCTACATTACCACGCTATAGATGACGTTCATTGGCCCGACCACAATTTTATCTAGACCTGTCACCCACTGGAAACATTTGGCCATGGGTTGAGGAGATGCTAGTACGATTCCACTCACCACCTACGACAAATCATGAAATTTGGCGTGTAACTGAAGCCTCTTGGAATGACGAGCCCGTAACTGCCAACCAGGCTCAGTTAGACTCCATGCCCAGCCTTGCACTGCAGCCAGCAGTTACACCCAGCATACTCCCAAATCACCCACAAATTTAATCGTGTGTTTATCCTTACGTACTCTATACAAACAACAAGAAACCCGTACCTATTTTCTTTTCAGTTTACGTGGTTGGTCTCCTTCCCCAGCAATTTGGAACTCGCACCATCGCGCCACATTGTGTAGTTAAGCCGTATTCCACGGAGCGTTCGACACCCTATGGGTGCGCCTTGCGGAGGGGTGGCGCTAGCGACGAGTGCGGTGGCCGTAAGATGTGGTACACGCTTGGGCGTTTACGAGCACAGCGTTGAGTAAGGGCACTACGGCAACGAGGCAGAATTGGTGGTGGGTAGAGCTGTGGGTTTCGATTGCTCGATTGTAGTCTGGTGATAAGGTTTGAGGTCTAGTGTTACTGAGTACGTCGTTGTGTGTGGAGACCTAAAGTTGTTGCTCCTAATTTTTGTTATTGCATAGGCCACAGTCAAGTTGTAGCCTCTATTGTATACAGCTTCACTTCTGTGAGGAAGGTGATTAACGGTGCCTTAAGGAGGCGAAAGACGACTTGAAAACTTTTGCTTCAAGTTATACGAAGGAAATGCCGATATAGCAGCCTACGTTCAAGATGTTTTGTGGTGCTACCGTTGTATATAATGTAAGAACTGTCTATGACGGCGGCGTGAGTTGTTTAAGTCTATTATTTGGAAATGAGTGTTATAAAAAGTATCTGCCGTTGTAAAATAACTGAAACGACCGTTAGTGACAAGCAAAAGTCCCCATCTGACCTCCCACGGTTTAGTGGTTACATGGCTCAGTGGATAGCACGTCTAAAACCGAACACAGATCAAGCATGAAAGCAGGAAGGTCGTGTACAGAACACTCAAAAAAGAAGATAAAAACAGTGAAGAGTCAAAGCTAAAGATGTGCAACCTCAAGCGAACTGAAACAGCCACACAGTTGGGTTCACGGTACTGGGCTATAAAGCGGGAGGTCCGTGTTCAAATTTTCCCCGTACGACATTTTTTTTTCACAAAATTATGAACTATCCGTCCGGGTGTTGACGTGTCTCTTTCTAAAGTCCTGTCAATTGTCCTTCTGTACATTGGTTATATAATATTAGTCATGTGGTATGAATATATTTCCGTCGCAAGTAAACGTGAATTTAAGGAAATAACTTACAAAATGGAACACAGGAGTCATAACATGTAGTGCTGATGTAGAACAAACAGCCGCGCGGGATTAGCCGAGCGGTCTAGGGCGCTGCAGTCATGGACTGTGCTGCTGGCACCGGCGGAGGTTCGGGTGCTCTCGCGGGCATGGGTGTGTGTGTGTGTTTGTCCTTAGGATAATTTAGGTTAAGTAATGTGTAAGTTTAGGGACTGATGACCTTAGCAGTTAAGTCCGATAAGATTTCACACACATTTCTATTTTTTGTAGAACAAACAAATGGTACGGAGGTCTGGAGACTCGTCGGCTTGTAATCACGGGATCCCAGTGCCGAGTACCGGTGAAAACACATGGGGTCTCGGGTGCAAACCTGCTGGGGTGCGATGCGACATAACCGCGCTGTGGTATTGAGGCGCCACAGTTGTACAAACAAAACGAAACAAATACACGACGGTCCTCAGTGGACTACAGCGCACGGTGGAGAATGGATTGCTGTTGTCGAAGCTGCCTGTCTGGCAGTGCATTGTTTGTGCCTTTGGACGTGGGCATGTTGAATACACGAGTGATATTCCGTGAGCGGTATGAAACCAACAAATAAACTCGCGCCTTGCGTAACATGATCGATGAAAATTTTCCGAACTGTAAGGAAGCTACAGGTTCCTGAAGATCTCGAATAATTGTGAAATGTTTATATTTATATTTCTTAGAGTTGTTGATAAATAGAAAGGCTGGTGATGCTGCACCGTCAAACTGAAGGCATTTCTTTGGGTTACTTGAAATTCATACTCCAATATATAGTCTGAACCAATAAAAAGGGGAAAACTGATTTTAAGGTGAAGATACAAATAAATTCAAGAATTTTAAAGAGCTGGAGGAAAAAAGCACAGTTAAACACTGTAAAGAAGTCGTGGAATGATGTGGAACCCGAAGACCGAAGTTCAGTGATTTAGAAACCACGTATACCAACGATTTATTCAAGCCGGTTAAAACCTACAAATTAAGTAAATTCATTATGCTAAACGAATCAATCTGGACTTCGTGGCTTCACATCATTGACTATCCAATTTCAAAAGGAAATACAAAATTAGGGGCAGAAAGATTACCAAATTCGTAAGCAAAAAGTGTAGCAATAAACTGATAGCACCTGCATGTTGTTTCAAGAGGTTTGTTACAGCAATTAACCTCGAATTCCAACAGTTTGAAGATGAATTTGTCATTAACACAGATGAGTCCAGTTTTAACGTTATCGTTGGTTGGAGAAGACGACACCAAAGTAGTGCAGACCATCCGCATGGCACTCCCCAAAGTTACACCACAAAGTATGTCGTTAAAAAAGGAGGATTTCCTTTACTTACATTTTACTTGCTTTTTCAGGAAGAAAGTTATCTATTTGGACAGCAAGTTAACTAACTGATGAGTAGGGTAGTCGAGCCAATCCCCAATGTTATTGTGATATGTAGTGGGTCTGACAAAACGTAGAAAAGACTAGTGAAGACGTTAATGTATGTGTGTTTGCTCCTTACGCGAACACAGATTTTGCTTTATTCCTTGACATCTTTTCACGACGGAAAGATGCACTACGCACGATGGCAGCAGACTTGATTATCATTCCTCCAAGTCATGCACGTATTGTGTAACCGTTAGATGTATTTGGCTTTAGAGAAGTGAAGTACTTTGTGAAAAGACTCTACAATTTTAAAAATCTACACAGATGTACAGAGTTGCATTGTTTACGTTATCATGTATCTGTTACCTAAATCGAAAGCTCTCACACGTAATCATCTTCGCTCTTCAAAATTCCAGGGCGTTTGCTTGGACATATCTATGATTTGATGGTGTACACGTGCGAAACTCCAAAAAACATTAAAGGTGCATGTTTTGATATTGTTGTTGTTGTTGCTGTTGTTGTGGTCGTCAGTCCTGAGACTGGTTTGATGCAGCTCTCCATTCTACTCTATCCTGTGCAAGCTTCTTCATCTCCCAATATGTACTGCAGCCTACATCCTTCTGAATCTGTTTAGTGTATTCATCTCTTGGTCTCCCTCTACGATTTTTACCCTCCACGCTGCCCTCCAATACTAAATTGGTGATCCCTTGATGCCTCAGAACATGTCCTACCAACCGATCCCTTCTTCTTGTCAAGTTGTGCCACAAACTCCTCTTCTCCCCAATCCTATTCAATACCTCCTCATTAGTTATGTGATCTACCCATTTAATCTTCAGCATTCTTCTGTAGCACCACATTTCAAAAGCTTCTATTCCCTTCTTGTCCAAACTCTTTATCGTCCATGTTTCACTTCCATATATGGCTACACTCTATACAAACACTTTCAGAAACGGCTGCCTGACACGTGAATCTACACTCGACGTTAACAAATTTCTCTTCTTCAGAAACGCATTCCTTGCCGTTGCCAGTCTACATAGCATAGGGAAAACTCTGTGATTGCGAAACTGTTGCGTTCAGTTGCTGCAGCCTACGTGACAAACTATTGTTATGTTTTCATCGTTTCGTTGGGAGGGGTCACATTCACATTCATACGAACACCTAAATCGGGCAAGGACGCATGTCTCACTCACTAGGCATGTAAGCTAGGTGCATGATAAGAGATTCCTCTCACATGATACACATACTGTCACCCATGTCCTATGTGACACACATAACCTGTTTTCAGGTGAATGAATCGGTTGACTTTTCGCCTTGTCATCAAGCGTTTTCGGTTGGTGTTCGTGAGATACTTCCTTTTGACTGTCATTAGGACAGTTGTTATAGGTCCCGTACTTACACATAGCTTTTGCAAACAAACGTTACACCACGACACAAATCTGAATACGACTAACAGACACGTTAGTGATCGGACGGACCATAGTTTTATGAAAAGAAAATGGTGTACGAGGGATACTTGAACACGATCTCAGCCTTTGCAGTCCGACGCTGTGACCATATAACCCTGACAGCGAGGCTGTTACAGTTCGCCCGATGGTCCATATCTTGAGTTTAAACCGTTCGCTGTTTCTATTTTGTTTCGTTTCTTGCAGTTCAGTACACCATCTACCTGCTTCCTGCTTTCATGCTTCATATGTGTTCAGTTTCTGATGGGCTATCCTCTGAGCCATTTTAGCACTAAATCTGAGGAAAATTCGATGGGGAGTTACTCTTGCGAGTCAAGATTGGGATATGCATCGATTTTCCCTGTCTTGTTGATTTTACCGGGTTAATTAAGGGGGAAGGGCTGGTGAACTGCCGCCTTGGTATGGTTTCACGAAAAGATGAAACTTGAAGGGAGGAATATTGACGCGTCCCTGTGATTTGTTGTCGCATGGTCGTATGTTCCTGACATTGCAGGGCGTTGTGAGATCAGTTGTTTTGTTTGTCCCTGGTATTGGGTTTTGTTGAGTTGATTTTAAAGGTTCATAGGGTATTGTATTGTCGTCTTACGTGGAGGTTTTTATTTGCGGATAACATCTGAATGAAGCAGGGCACTTCGCTTGCGGAGAGCAGTGAAGTGGTTCATCAGAGCAGTCAGTTAAATTAATGAAGGGTATCTGACCGTATGTACTGATCGGGGTACGGTCGCGCTGTCGTACTTGACTTGTTCTGCACCGCACCGTAGGGTCAGTTGTGCTAAAGTTAGTTCAGTGTCTGCCTTTACTTCCGCGGCCAGGTCCACTTATGGTTAAACATATCGGCATCTGTAGCTGATATTGTGATACTATGGGCGTACTGAGCAGCCTGAGTGGCAGTAAATTGTTTGTAACTGGGCAGGGGAGTTACGAGCTTAGCCAGCCCTAAACGTTTTTGGAAAAAATGGTTCAAATGGTTCTGAGCACTATGGGACTTAACTTCTGAGGTCATCAGTCCCCTAGAACTTAGAACTACTTAAACCTAACTAACCTAAGGACATCACACAGGACATCACACACATCCATGCCCGAGGCAGGATTCGAACCTGCGACCGTAGCGGCCACGCGGTTCTAAACTGAAGCGCTTAGAACCGCACGGCCACACCGGCCGGCGTTTTTGGAAGTGCAGTATGTTTTGCAAATCTTGTTTCTAATTTTTTAGCTCTGCTTCTCCTGCAACTGAAGTTGCTCGGTTGATAAAATTATGCCCTGGCATTTAATCTACCTGCCGCCCTTAAGGTCTGTGATACATACAAGTATAGTTGTGTTCAGTTGTCGGATTCCTGGCGTAGGCGTCAGAAACCAGAAGCCTTAAGGGAATTTTTTTGAGTATCTGTCTTCTGACTGGTTTGTCGAGTCTCGCCAAGAGTTCCTCTCCTGTACCAACTATCACTCTTCCTCTCAGAGCAGCACTTGCTACCTAGGTCTTCAATTATTTGCTGGATGTATTCCACTCTCTGTCTTTCTCTACAGCTTTTTACTTTGTGCAGCTCCCTCTAGTACCATGTGGAAGTCATTCCCTTCCGTTTTGCCACATGTCTTATCGTCCTGCCTCTTCTTCTTGCCAATGTTTTCCTCATATTCCTTTCCTCTCCGATTCTGCGCAGAACCTTCTCAATCGCTAAGTTACCAGTTCACCTAACATTCTACATTCATTTGTACATCTACATCTCAAACGGTTCGATCCTCTTCTGTTCCTGTTTCCCGGAATCCATGTTTCATTAACACACAACGCTGTGCTCCAAACGTACATTCCCAGAAATTTATTTCCCAAATTAATGTCTGTGAATGATACTAGTATACTTCTCTTGGCCAGTAATGCTCATTTCACCAGATTTAGGCTGCTTCTGATGTCCACCTTGCTCCGTCAGTCATTGATTATTTTGCTTCTTAGGCAGCAGAGTTCCTTGACTGCATCTAATTCATGATCATCAATCCTGATGTTACGTTTCTCGCTGTTCTCATTACTTTAGGCATTCTTTGATTTACTCTCAAGCCATATTCTGTACTCATCAGACTGTTCTTTGAAATCAGCGGTTCTCGTAATTCTTTGTCACTTTCACTGGGGATAATAATGTCCTCTGCGAATTATATCATTGACATCCTTTCACGTTGCATTTCAGTTCCACTCCTGAAACATTCTTTTATTTCCATCACTGCTTCTTCGATGTACGGATTGAAGAGTAGCGGTTAGGTGTCTTAAACCCCATTCTAATCGAGCACTTCGTTCTTGGTCGGCCACTCTTATTTTTTATTCCCACTTGTATCTTGTACTTATTGTATATTACCCGTCTCTCCCTATAGCGTACCCCAATTTTTCTCAGAATTTCTAACATCTTGTAGAACGCTTTCGCTAGGTAGCCAAACCCTATCAACGCGTCTTGATTTTTCTTTAGACTTGCCTCCATTATCAACGGCACTGTCAGAATTGTCTCTCCCGACCCTTTACCTTCCCTAAAGCCAAACTGATCGTCATCTAATACATCCTCAAAATTATTTTTCATTCTTCAGTGTATTATTTTTGTCAGGATCTTGGATGCATGAGCTGTTAAGCTGATTATGCGATAATTATCGCACTTAACAGCGGTTCCAGTCTTCGGTATTATGTGGATGACATTTTTGCGAAAGTCATATGGTATGTGGCCTGAGTCATACATTGTATCCTCCAACGTAAATAATCGTTTTGTTACCACTTTCCCCGGTGATATTAGAAATTCTGATGGAATGTTATCCATCCCGTCTGCCTTTTTGGATCTTAAATCCTCCAAAACACTCTTAAATTCTGACTGTGTTCCTGTATCCCATATCTCTTCTAATTAGACCCCTCTTTCTTGTTCTGTCACATCAGACAAATCTTACCCTTCGTAAAAGGGTATTCTTTCCACCTATACTCTCTCCTCCGCTTTTAGCAGTGGAATTCCTGTTTCATTCGTAATGTCACCACCCTTGCTGTTAATGTCACCAAATGTTGTTTTTCCTTTCCAATATGCTGAATCAGTCCTTCGGACAATTATTGTTTTCGGTTTGCCACATGTTTCATACAGTCGTTTTGGAGATGTCCACTTCTCTTCATCTGTGCTGCCTACTGAGCTGTTCCTTATTACTGTATCTATAATCTTCGACAACTTCAAGCGTATTTCCTCAATTGTTAGTTCTTCCACTTCTTTGCGTATTGATTCATCCTGACTAATCTCTTAAGCTTCTGCTTACTTCTTATAACTACTAAAATTTTATCTGAGTCTATATCTGCTCTTGGGTACACCTTACGATCCAGTAACTGATTTCCGAATCTCTGTCTGACCATGATGTAATGTTACTGAAATCTGCCCGTATCACCCGGCTTTTCCAATAATATCTCCACCTCTTGTGATTCATGAACATAGTATTCGCTGTTACCAGCTGAAATTTGTTGCAGATATCAATTAGTCCTTCACCTCTCTCATTTCGTGTCCCAAGCCCATATTCTCCTGTAGCCTTTTCTTCTCCCCCTTTCCCTACAACTGCATTCCGGTCTCCCATGAGTATCAGATTTTCATCTCCCTTTACATACTGTATTACCCTTTGAATATCCTCATATGCTTGCTCTATCCTCTCACCTTCAGCCTTCTACGTCGGCATGTGTACCTGAACTATCGTTGTCAGTTTTGGTTCTGTCGATTCTGACACGAACAACCCCAACACTGAACTGTTCGCAGTAACATACTCTATGCTCTTCCTTCATATTCATAACGAATCCTCCTCCCATTATAAAATTTTCGCCTGCTGTTGGTATTACCTTATATTCATTTGACCAGAAAACCTTGTCCTCTTTCTATATCAGTTGAGTAACTCCTTTTATTTCTAAAATAAGCCTTTGTATTACTCTTTTCAGATATTCTAGCTTCCCTACCACGTACAAGCCCCTAACATTCCTCGCCTCGACTCGTAAGACGTTATTCTTTCTTTGGTTACTGAATCTTTCACTCGTGGTCACCGCCCCTTGGCAGTCCCTTCCTGGAGAGCCGATCGGGTGACTGTTACGCAAGCTTTTGCCAATGGAGAGATCATCAAGTCAGTCTTTCAATCATAGACCACATGTCCTTTGGATACAAGTTATGTGTCTTTAATGCAGTGGTTTCTATTGCCTTCTGCATCTTCATTCCATCATGGTTGATCTTCCGCGTTTATGGGCAGTTTCCCACCCCAAGGACAAGAGAGTTCCCTGAACCTCTGTCAGCTCCTCCGCTCTCCTTGACAAGGCTGTAGGCAGAATGAGGGTGACTTCTTATGCCGGAAGTCTTCAGCCGCCATTGATGATCATCAATTAAAATTTGAGCAGTGGCGGGTTTGGAAACTGGAACCAAGAACATTTTCATTATTAATCAAAGATGCTACCCGTCTTTTTTTTCATTTTGTTCGTTATTTTTCGTTGTATTTGATCTTAGTGGACATTGCAGGACATCCGTTGAAGTTCGTTGGTGATCCTTTTACTTAGTTTTTTTTTATTATACAGACCAGCCAGCTGTCTGAGCGAACACGGCTACCCCTAGACCAGAGGCACACTCGTACTGTTTAGAGGAAGGCAGAGTGAATAACACATATCTGTTTATTGAATTTTAAGCCCTTAAGTTTAGGTTAATGGAATTTTAAGTTTATCCGCTGCTGTCGTCGTGTTTGGCGCCAAATATTTAATCTGTGCTAAGTCACTTGTTCGCCGAAAATAGTAATTGAGGTGATAGTTTCAGAGGTCCTGCCGTAGCATGTTGCAGTTTGGGCTCGGCTCAAATCTTACTAACCGGTCCTGAGGGATGCCTGAGATTCGACCGACATCCAAAATTGCGCCAATATGACTGGGAGGGAGCTTTGCGTCTTCAATCATCCGGCGGGTGCTGGCCATCTTGAAGACGCTGATCTTTTATTGTTTGGAACTTTTGAAAGAAGTAAAGAGCTTTCATTCATTTCCGGCTCAAAAATTGATATCCAGTCCTCCACTTCCATCAAAATAGGGTTCAAGGTATTACAATTTTAATAGCCGCCAGTGTATGATACGGTGCATTATATCGTTCTTATGTCGCCAAATTCTGATCACCTTCTTCTTTAGTAGTGTATAACGTTCTTATCATACAATTTCATAACATGTCTTTGTTTTAGAGGAATAAATTTACTTTTAATAATTGTTGGATTACCTTCCCACACAATGGTCGATGGCCTGCACGTAGTTTGTTACAAGAGATGTTTCAAAAGTAAAAGTCCTTACAATCTATCTCGACTTACAACATGAATTTTATACTGTATTTTACATAGATTTTATGTAGTAAGTACTTCACTTTCGTTGCAAGACATATGTCAGGAAAAAGATGCGTAACAGAATTGATCGCTGTAAACTGGAGTACGATTAGGGATGAATTGTTTGGGTTGAGAATTAGCACAGTAAAGTTTCTGTAAAATCTCTTTAATATTTCAAGTGTCGGATGGTTATAATTATTGCGCGGTTACGGATGTCCAGTGTGGGCAGTAATTATCGTATGGCAGCGAAACATGGTAGGTATGCTAAAGCTTTGGCGTGGAACCGATTTACGCTGGTAAAAATTAGTTCGGGATTTGGACGTCAGGTACAAATCTGACGCTGTGCAGCTTCTCCTTGACGTCCCCGGTGCTCTTACTGTACAAACTGTGTAAGTGGTAGTTAATAACAGCATCAAAATTATGGCTTTCTAGCTTGTTTGACTTTTTTTGCCTACGTCCAGTTCTTAACCTGTTACATATAGAAACATATCTACCTATATGTCTTCCTTGCATTCACAGTGCCAGATTTTCATTTGGTGGCCAGAATTGGATCTTATGTTTTTTTCTAGTGTAAATCAATTCCTCATTAACGAATTAGAATGTCTACCAACCTTCTCTGCTACACGATGATTACAGAACGCACTGTCTTCCTGTGAGCAGCTGCCCTTTACTTAGCACCACCCAGTACATACACTGTGATTCTTTATTCAGATTAGTCATTATTTCGAATTATTTCTGAAGTAAGGACTGTGGTTCTACAACGATGAAAATTAATATTACGACGATGTCAAACCTTATTTTCATTATTTAAAGAAGTATTCATGATGTTAAAAAATGTAATTATAATTCAATTATTTTCATTTTTGTGCTCAGTGTATCAAAGTATTTCTAGTGCATGGAATAATTAGCATTGTTTGTACTACGAAACTATATATGATTGTTAGGGGTTAAGCATGTAATAATTCGATGTAAGGAGTCTGAATTCTGTTCTCGTACTGGTCGGTAGAGAAGGAAAAGTTCCTTAATCGATGTGAAGGTATAAAGGCTGTAAAAAGGAGTGAGAGAGAAGGTAAATACAATTTATTCAAAACAAATATCTCGAAGGTGTAACGCTTTGTGATTTCCTATAACTAAAAATTCCAGGGTCTAATCTGAGTCTGTCCTGAATAACAACGAAGAACATTTATGTTATCATATATTTTCTTCGTTTGATCACGGTTGTGATTCGCATGTCTCTTTTTGTTACGCGACGTGTTATGAATATTTTCATTTTACGCGCAAAAGTGCACACAGCTTTAATCGAACCTGCGTTTTTCGGAAACGATAAATTTTAATCAGTACAATTACGCGAATACCGTCTAAATCGCAACCGTGATTGCAAAAGTGTTTCCTGGACCAAATAAATCTTATAAAATGTATATTCTCCAAAGCGAGCAGCATTGCACTATCGCTGACTCGCAACAATCGAAAGAGTAAACTCAATGCTTAAATAAAATTGCCACCTTTCAATAATTATTATTATCCCATTATATAAATAAATAGCAATTCAGTGGCTATCCAATCAATAAACAGAGGGGGCAATTCAGGACATATTTTTGAATTCATAAATTGTGTCCTATATATTACTCTTAAAAATAAGTCGACGCGTACTTAACATTGTTGAGTGCATTTAGTATTGACTAGCATTGACGTATCTCTCTTTACTTGAAGGGAAAGTTAACGATATACACTCTGAAACCTTCCACAAATACAACTTGAAGTTGTCAAAATTGTTTCAGTTTATGATACTAGATTTGCATTACCAAATTCTGCAACAATAAATTATAATAACCTCAGAAATTAATCTACGATTCTGCAGAATGTAAAATTAATATTTTAGTCATCTTACTTCAGCATCCACAGAACTTTAAGGACGGCTTTCTACACTTCTCCCATCACACTGTTACATAAATTCACATAAGCTATGATAAGGAACACAACATTCTTTACTTGCTTACATAATTATTCACAGCTACCGGACTGGCTACAAATTTTGAAGTGCATTTGCTTTCAGGATTATATTCAGGATATTTACCCGAATCTTAGTTATTCACATCAATCTCAGATTTGTACAAAGCATTTTCTTCCACACTTTACTACAACAGACAACCAGGTCTTTGGCTCTTACCATTGTTCACATGCTCACATCATTACATAGTTATCATAGTGACAATTTTAATTAGCGATAGAGCTGCCATTTAAGAGTAAAACTAAAATATTATGTAAAATGTTTCTAAAGATCTTACAACTTTCTCTGCTGACACTGTGAGCGTTGAAGTAAAGACATCGATAAAAGTGTTACATTCGTAGAATATCTGCTCGCAAGCACTATACCAGCATTGGATCTGCTTAATTTCGGACACTGGTGATCAAATTGAAAAGTGAAAAACTGCACTGAAGGTACTTCCATACGAGATGTCATCTCTTCATGTGGCTAGTGCTGTAATTGGGGTTCTTTATTGTTGTGTGACTATATTTCGCTGTAAATTGTGAAGCAACTTAGGAATTTGTTGCTTTAATTTATCATTTCCTTAGACTGCGTGACACGTTAAAGTCTTTCATGATGTTTAAAAAAATTAGCAGGTTGGCCACTTCAAATTGATTGATTGCTTCTAACGATAGCAAGACCGCAGAGCTCGTCTGCTTCATTTGTCACGCTTACTAACGCGCCGGCCATAAATTTTAATACATCTGGCAGAGGCGGCCCGGAATACCAAGTTAATGACTAAGGGGCGTCGGCTGGCTCTTTAATAACTCTCACTCCATTTGTCACCAACGCCCCAGCACACCTACAAGTAAGGCCTGACATTAATTTCCTTGCTTGTTGCCTCTAGTTTGCCAGATATTTCAAACGCCCGACTTCTACATTAGGGCCATTGTTGAGATGAAAGCAACCTTACCTCATCGTGGAGAGTAACAATTAATTAATTAAACGAGCAGTGCAAGTTATACACATATCTTTAATAGACGGCAACTGAGGAGGCACAAAAATTTTTCCAAAAACGTAAGAAAGAAGTTAAAACAATCTCTTTTCCTAATCATAACAATAGTAGAGTTATTAATTAGTCAGAATTTGTCTCCATCATTTATAAATAATTTTTCACACCTGAAGTTCTTTCAAACAAAGTAGGATCGTAACCATACGAAACCAAATTGTAATTTTCTTTATAGCCGGCATATTCTTCAGGAGAGAACAGCAAATTTATTGCTGTTTGCCATAGTTCTCTTTTATTCCTTTGTTTAATCTCACATTTTGAACCACTTTATATGTTTGACCTATCTGGATCATCGTCAGATGTATATAATTGTGTGAGAAACCTGTCGTGTAAGTGAAAGAAACTTATATTAGAGTTATGGTACAACCAAGATGCGTTGCAGCCCCATCTACATAGGTCTGAAGATGATCCAGAGACATTGGTACATGTAACATGTTTAAAATTGTCCAACTGAGACAGACGAATAATTGAGAATTTTCATGGCTCTTAGTCATTGCTTAGATGTATATACAAAAGAGAGCCATTATGTGTAAGATTAAAAAAATTGAAGAAACTGCATAAGCGAACTATGCTTAGGTACAGCATATATCTAGGTATCAAGCACCTAGTTCTGAATTTTATGGGATACCTTGCCTTGTTACGAAACGGGTTTCGGCTCTTTACGTCACCATCAGTTACGTGATTAGTCCTAAGTCAACTCAGACTAACTACATAAATGGAAAACTGTATCTTACCGTACTTAACGTACTATTACACATTTGGAACTATAATAAAATTTTTAAAAAAAGGCTTGATGACCAGTTTTGCAACGATTTTGATAAAGATGGTTAATATAACAACGTTATCTCAGTTTGTAATGTTGAAGAATGTCCCATATTATTACAAGATTCACTACTGGTGAAATCAAGAAACAGACTCTGTCTAAATGAGTCGGGAAAACAGTACTTTTTGAAATATGTGGCAATTTACTAATGTCGCTAACGGTCAATACTAATTGTTACAGGTTGCCTTGCCATCGTCGTTCACAGATAACTTATTAATAGGTAGTGTACTACACCCTGTGATTGTGACTATGTTGTCAGATAGAGCACTTATAACGGTCTCCTATATCATCCAGTCCGTACGTATCACGTTGAGGTTGTGTTAGCATCAAACCAGAGTTACTGACCTCTTCGAGTATGAGTTATATGGCAGACAAGGTACTCTGCTTTAGTTTACTAAACGCTGTTAATCAAAAATGGTTCAAATGGCTCTGAGCTCTATGGGACTTAACATCAGAGGTCATCAGTCCTCTAGAACTTAGAACTACTTAAACCTAACTAAGTTAAGGACAGCACACACATCCATGCCCGAGGCAGGATTCGAACCT
Source organism: Schistocerca serialis cubense (assembly GCF_023864345.2). Classification (NCBI taxonomy): domain Eukaryota; kingdom Metazoa; phylum Arthropoda; class Insecta; order Orthoptera; family Acrididae; genus Schistocerca; species Schistocerca serialis. The sequence continues at coordinate 277,522,566 of NC_064642.1, read as the reverse complement.
CCGACCGTAGCGGTCATGCTGCTCCAGACTGAAGAGCCTAGAACCGCTCGGTCACACCTGCCGGCTCGGTGTTAATAGATTAATCGACAAGTGTGTGTGTAACGGAAATCGAGAACATTTCTAGCGCTGTATTGTATTAAAAAATACCTAATAGGTTGTTCCAGCGATAGACACAGTAACATTCGCTAAACGCATAATGAATCGCGGTAGACGTCGCGCACTACGCAGGTTATGGAGGGGCTACTTTCGTGACAAGTACAAAATGTTACCAAGAAAACTGGATATGCTAAAAGTGCAGGCGAATCACTTGCATCATCAATTGTAAACGAGCAGTTACCTTAGCCATACTTCTTATATCACGTAAAGGCACTCAAGGTGAAAGACAGCCAGCTCAAATTACAGTATTTTGCCAATGAAATCCAATACTACCTTCTGGCAAGACATAGTTCTTTGTTTACTATTGATTAGCAATGAGGCTGAATTCTGCCTAAAAGAAGACGTTAATTACTGCTATATTTATGTGTGGGCGGATTCAAATCGTCGTGGAAACAAGGCATATTGTTCGATGTAGTATCTATTTGTGGGCATGAACTGTATGTGACTCGTTGGGCCATACATTTTATAACACAGGTGAAGTTTAACACCAATTCTTGGGCAAAAAATGACCTACGCTGTTCCAGAACGTCAACGTTGTTGAAAGACAACGTATGTGGATTATGTTGACAGGATAGCATCCCATTTTTTAAGCATTATCTGATAGGTAACACAGGTGTTTTTAAGAAATCTTCTGAGTGGACATCGCAATTTCCCTTTATCGTTCCAGTCGATTGAACTCTGCCACGCATCATATATACAACTGAGTCAGCTGTGACCATTCCATTTCATATCGCCACATACTTTTTCGATGAGTCATTTGTGTGGCTTGACTTATTACAGCTGAGACTCATTCCTACTGTAATAACAGGGTCGCAGTTTTCTGCATTTTGTGAATTACACAGCAAAATGGTTCTCTGAACGTTTGAAGCAAGATGCCATTACTTTCTCCGCTTTGAAACCTTATCAAGATATGACGCGATATTTTTGCACAGTGTTTCAGACAGTATATCGTCACAGACATCTGTTTCATTTCCAGACCTCAGAGGATTCTACCAAACTAGGCTGCCACGTCATTAAGGTGCGAATATGTCAACCAGAATTGTCCCAACACAATTCCTGGCAGGAAACCTGAATTAACATCTATAACCATCGTTGAATTCCCATTCAGTATAACATGCTGTAGCCTTCCAGTCAAGCTATCATCAGCCTGATATCGAATTTTGGTTTCTGTACACTATGGTAGTACTGAGCCGTGCACGGCTAGTGTTCATGCCATTTATTTATTGTTTGTCATCCCTTATTACGGTACTGACGCTTCGTTTTCTTATTCCATTTACTGGCGTCACTAACTTCCTCCCAAACTTGCCCGTAAGTGGCAGCAGCAGCGCGTATCAATAAGTGCACTGTCGTACCATATCTGGATCGACTGATAGTATTCCCTAGTCGTTGTGTGTCTGAAAGTCAGTTAGACAAGCGGGGCAGTCGGGATGCAACAGCAGTGAAGTCGGGGACTGAGCGCCGGTGAGGCGCGGACAGCCAGTATAATCGCCCGACCGCTGGGGACACACCTGCATTGTCCGACAGAAGGAGATTCGAGCGGGACGACCGTTGGTTAGTCGTTCGGTCGGTTATCACATCGGGCGATTTGTGGCTGGTTCTCTGACCACTTCTGGGCCCCTTCAATTGGCCATCTCGACGGACGTGGGTCGGTTCCTTGCCTGTACAGAGATGTCGGAGGGTTACCTCTTCATGGTTGAGTCCGAGCCTGTGTCTCCACGTCGTTGTGTGTCCGAGTTGCGAAAGAACCTGAAGGAAGTCGTGCACGGAGCAGTCGGGGGAAGGACCAGCTGGGCAATCGGAGGCAGTCTGTCTGTCGGAGACGAACCGGTAGTCGGTCGGTTGGCGCAAAGCAGCGAGGAGGTCCTCGTCGAGCAGAGTCGAGCAGGAGCCGCTGGCGACGTGCATGCGCGGTAGGAGTTGGGAGACGCTTCTTACGAGGTTTACGAAGTTCGTAGCCCACCAATCTTGAACTCTAAAGCTGAGTGCTCATTTAACCTACTATCGAGCATCAACTGCTATCAATTCTCTTCGTTTGATCCTGGTTGTTGCTTTCTGCGAGATTCCCGAGAGCAACAACGTGTGTGCATTGAAGTTGGCTAGAGCTGTAGCCGTTTTCTTGGATCGGGTTTAAATTAATTTCATCCTCTCCCTCATTAATGAAGTGCTCCAGAGATATCTTCCACCGTGTGGCTGTTAACGTTCCGGTTACCTGCCCTGGGCGTTGACGTAGGTTTGGGCAGTGTATTTCTTTTTCATGTTGTTGCTGTCCAGCATGGCGTGTAGTTCGACAGCTGAAGTGTATTGGTAGTTTTGTGCGTTTATTCGGACTTGGTTGGATTGGGCACCAGTATCCTGAACGTTGTGCTATTGACGTGTTGTTGTCGCTCTGCTCGTCAGGTGGAGCAAAACTGATTCTGTTGGTTAGTTTGTCGGCTAGCCTTCGGCTGGGTTGCCTTCCGGTTAAGAGGTTGCCGGTCTGGCTGCCTGTCTCACCTAAACGTGCGTTAGTGTTACTTCCCAGGCCGACACTTGAACCTTCTGAGCGCCTCTCCTTGTGTGTTACATAGTGATTTCGTTTCAGTCCTAAGTACTCTTTGTGGCCATCAGCTGAGATTTAGCTTTTTAAAATTGTTAGCTTTTGTGTTCTCTTTAGGTCTTAAGCCGTTAAACTGTTTTCTCCATGGTGTGTGGCTTTCAGCCGAGTTTTAGTCTGTCTTAAACTGAAAATTCTAAGTCTTGTTCTTGCCCTTGAGTCATTACATTGTTATTATTTTGGATATAAGGCCTGCAAGCAAGTTTGCATGAACTGTTTTAAGCTAAGGCCCTCAGCCTTTTCAGATTGAAAGCTCTTCTTCCCAGGCCTCAAACCGTAAAATTGTTTTGACATGGTGTGTGGCTTTCAGCAGTGTTTTAATCTCTCTTAAATTAAAATCAGAAATTTTTTGTCTTGCCCTTAGGTCATACGATTGGTATTCCTTAGTATGTGGCCTTCAGCCGAGTTTAATCTCTCTTAAATTAAAAATTAATATTTTTTCCTTTCCCTAAGTGATAATATTGTTATTCTTTAGTATATGGCCTTCAGGCGAGTTTTAATCTGTCTTAAAGTAAAAATTTAAAATCTTGGTCTTGCTGTAAGTCATAACACCGTATTGTTTACTATGAGGCCTTCAGCCGAGTTTGCATAAAATTTTTTGAGCTAAGACCCTCAGCCTTCTTCCTAGGCTTTAAGGAGTTAAATTGCTTGCTCGATACGCGGCCTTCAGATGGATTTCAGCCTATTTAGAATTAACATTGAAAATCTTTGTTCTTGCTTAATGTGTGGCTTTCAACCTATTTTTGTTGAAGTAAAAAAATTTTTTGAAAGAAGTGAAACTTTCAGAAGAACTCCTGTACCTCAATTACTTACCTTGGGCCCTGGATTTTTGTATGTTACTTTCAGTCGATGTAAATCAAATCAAATGAGCTTTTTCATTAAAACCTTGAGTTTTTAATTCTTGCTTAAGTTATATTGTGTTTTAACTAAAAAAAATTACATGTTGAGTGTAACACACAGCAACTTATTTTGGCCCCTCTCCACAAATATAACCTCACTCGCTCTGTCCTGCTTGTCCACGGATTTAAAGTAATTTAATTAGTAATTATTGATGTGGTACCCAGTCAAATTCATTGCCGAAGAGAAGACACTCTTCAACCACCTGAATGCCTTTATACTTAGCTCTCTGCGAACAAAATGGATTTCATGGGAAGAAAATAAGAGTTGAAGTTCTCATGACCGACGTTTACAGAATACATGTTGGTTGGCACAGAATAAGTCATTATCTTCGAGATACTTCATTACAGTTGAGTTTGGAATATGATATAATTCTAAGGCAGATTGTTGTAATGTTATTGGATGGTAGATTTGTGAATCACTTCTGCTATCGATCTTGTAGAAGTGCATGATATGCTTTTTCTTCCAAATTCTAACCACAATTTTTGTGTTGGAGAGGTCTATTGTACTTGACGACTAAACACGGAGCTAACTTAGTAATGAATAACATATGTAAACCAACATGGTCTCCACCAAGCTCTGGTGCTTTCTTCTAAATTAGCGATTAAGCTGTTCCTCATCGACGCAGTCTCTATTACACATATTGCTCTTCTCCGGGATGATACGAGAGTGAAACTCAAGTAGTCTGTCGGGGGTTTTCATCTGCAAAATCAAAAACTGAACTGGAGATTAGTATTGGTTGTTTGACATTACTGCACTCAAATCCATTTCCTAAGCCATCCGTGAGTGTCTGAGCATTAAACGTGGTTGTGCTGATCTCTTTGACCTTCGTGAAAGGTCTTCCGCTAACATCGCGCTATGATATTCGTTGCAACCATCAAGCATTGTAGTTCTGACATCCAAAAGTGTTTCTTGGCCACAAACAGTATTTGGCAGCTATTGAAATGCAGCAGCTTTTCTTTTAGAACTTTCGTTACTGAGGCTCTAGAGAACTCATAGTCTCTCCCAGAATGAACTCTTCCAGTATGTGTACACATTTGCTTGATGTTGTTATAAGATTTCACCGGTGGAGAAAAATCCACATCACAAGGTCATACCGTCATTTAACGACCAATCAGCCACCGACAACTTTTCAAATAAATCAGGACAGTCTGACAGTTAATCGACGTTCTTTACCTGCCTTATACACTACTGTACTTAACTTACAGGCGATAAAAGCTTATCCCTTGCGTGTAGAGCTGTGTGTGAGATTAGACACGATGCTGCATGTTGTAAGTTTACTCAAGCCTAAGACGCACTGTGTATCATTCGGTACCAGGAGGTGTCTATATCTCCGTTTATCAAAAGACTCATGTATAAACTATGTTACATAAAATTATTTAATGATTAAATATGTATGTTTTACTTCTTTAGAACAATGTTGAAGGTTGTACCAAAATTTTTGCGTAATACCTACCGATGATAGTCTTTGACAGTGATCTAAACTCTTTGCTATGCATAGTATTTTGTACTTATTCATCGAGTACAGTGTTGGCAGGAAGTAATTGAGAGTGCTTGTCAAGTCATTTGGTAAGGCTACAGCCAATTGACTACAAAAAGTGACTTGGAAAAGAGTTTGCGAAAGTGTTTGTATCAATATGTGTTGGAATAGGTTAATGCAAGATCTCAAAGACACTATTAAAGGAAATATTACAGTTCACAAAAGAGCTAAAATATGTTATGAAGAAATGAGAGAGCCGACTAGCAGGCTGCTTTCTAGACATTCCATCAAAATATATTGATTTTCTTCTGTAATGTAATTTTAAATTTTTCTATTTCCCATCCATTTAGTATAAATTGTGTCATCCATTCGTCCATGTAGCAAAGGGAGAAAGTAAACGTGTTAATATCTTGCATTGTGAAATAATATGCAAGACATAATTTAGTATTTTGGTCTCCACTCTTTAACTTCCCCTCTAATTGATAGATCATCTTCAGGTTTCGAAAGCTGACACTGGTCTGCAAATATGTACGAACTAAAGAGTAAATTGTTAAATCGTTTGGGATTTTTTGCTGGATTTGTACATACAGAAATAGTATCGAATTAATGTAACGTTTACAATTGGCGAATTTTTGCTTCTTTTAGATTAGTTCTCTAAATAACGTTTTGCTCAATTTATCTTTGCTGCAGAAATCAGTTTCTAATAGCGCAACTGAACCACAACGGGTTAGTGCAATCATTCGCAACCTTTTTCGCTACAAACTTTCTAATACGTACATTCCAAATTTTGCCCATGAATACCTCTCTTGTTCAATCCATAAACGACTTTTCGATGTAGGCTACCCGGTTTTATACTTAAAGATGAACTTTGTATCTATATTACTCTACAGTCATCGTTGCTATGAATTTTGCTAATGACTCAAACACATGTAGATTCCCTTAAATCGTCTCTTTTTTTCTGTCCGCCTCCACATAAGAATATATCTTCTAGTTAGTTATGCTATTACAAATAATAATAATGATAGTAAACACATGCATTTCGGTGTTTATTTTATAGCTCCCTAACGAGAGTCTGCTACGAATGACATGTCCTCAGCTTTTATACGTTTAGGTTTCTATTTAATTTTGTAAGCGATCGGTTTGCTAACGTGTTGCTTTGCTGGTCATCACCGCGCCATTATAAGCAGATCTATCTTCTATATAAGTCGAACCTTACTGTCTGAATTTCTTTTCACGAAGTCCGATCAATGTTTCTTATAGAATTCAGGTAAGAATGTGCTTCATTATACTTCCTCTTTTCGCGGTCCGCCTCTACGAAGCATATCTGATCCCTGGAATAGCTCTGAACTTGACCACTTCGAAATCAATCAAAGTAAGATTTCGCTTTAAAATACCGGTAGTTAATTATTACGGTACTAATCAGTTTCTTTTTCCAATGCGAGGACGAGTTCTTCTCTCTGAACGTAACGTCACAAAGAAGATCGAATGAAATATTTAAAGTCAAACAAATGTACTAACACGAGAAACAAATGACTGCTGTTATTTTTGCAGTTGTTTATTATGAGATGTAGTAGTAACGTCTTTATTGAAGGAAAGGAGAAGGATGACACTGCAGCGTTGACGAAGGGAGGTGTTTGAGATCAGCTCAGAGAGTCACTGACTGGATGTGACTTACAACAAGAATTCTCCTCATTGGTGAAATTTCCTCACGATCTTTTAAATTACTGCTTTCATGTTTTACAGGTAAAACGAAATGTTAATTAGCTCCGTGCGCAACTGAAATATATGCATAGACTCTTCGAGGAAAGTCATTTGCTTGGAAGACAAATTTTATAACTTGGTAAAATAAAGTTTTGCACTTCGTGCATATCTGTAAGCGTTCGTGAGTTTAGACTGAACACGAGGAGGAAATAAAGGTATAAGTCTTACAAAAATAAAATGCTACTTTACATTGAAAGGAAAACCACGGAACGACCAAGGATAAAGTTTGTGTACTAGAAAGAGTCTAGCTGTAAAATAAATATCTATTGTTGAATTGCATTTTGCTCCAGCGACAGAGTTCCAACATACAACCGTCCTCTGACCTGCTTGCTACAACTCCATGTGTTACTGCTGCTATTCAAGCCGTCCCACTGCTGGATGACGATCAGTATGCATCGAGGATTCCTGCGACGTCGCACTGAAAGTTTCAACTGGCCCAAGCATGCACATGCCAGATTGAGAATTTGGTACACTAGCTGGGTGTTTTGTGATAGTTCCTTATGCCTTGAATCACTGTTTACTGTTGACCAGATCAATATGTTGTAGAATACTGTTCCATTATCGCACTGGCATCCACTAGCCCTCGATACTGATGAGAAAAGTCCGACAACCGTATATAGTACTGGGCTCTTAAGAATGACTGACTCTTTTTCATGCTGAGCAAGAGAGAGGGCTTGACTAAAATGTGCGCTGGTTCCTTGTCGTCCTGTAACTCCTCTACGGCAATCATCTGGCGTCAGATAATTCCTACAGTAATCGGTGAAGAGAGCAAATGCATTCCAATCCCATCCTTGCCCGCCTTCTTCACGTACTACGGTACTGGAGAACTTGTTCTGTTGCTTTTAGTAGTCACCTAAGGGTTTGTATTTTGTGTCTGCGTCGGCACAACTGTCCCAGATGCCTCCAAAAAGGCTGCTTGCAGATGGGTTGCATTCTTCTTCGTTTACCTATGAGGGGTAGTTTGTAGGCAGCGGTCATAAGCACAACTACGAGGTACATCTCCAACGTTACGAACCTCATGATAGTGGCAGAATGATGGAATAAAGTCGCTGTAGCATACACCGTTTCGGTGATCACTTTACCGGACTGACAATACTTCTAGTCGAAAAGCGGCAATACCTGTTCCATTTAAGCTTGAAATTACTTTGCAACGCTTGTTGAAAGACGCGAAGGTTTTGGGTGTAGAGAGAGAGAGGGGGTTTGTGATTCTGTACCTAAAAATACACTAAAAATGCGAGCGCATATAAATATTTTAACTTTCACGATAAAAATTCAGTAATGAGTTTATGAAACAGCTGATATCACAAAGAATACAAAATTCTACTGAGGCAGGAATATAATAATCTCAACTAAAATCGGCCATAACAATGTATAACAGAACTAATTCTCTAATACATCATTCTTACTGTTAGATAAAATAATCTGCTTTGCTACAGATAAGCTATACAACTGCCAATTTCATATGACAACTTGTTTAAGCCATAAGGCATTTTACAGGCAGGCTCACTGAATCACCAGACAAGCAACTGATCTATTGTAAGATCTACCGCGTGCTACAATCAGCAGTCGCTATCTCCTACACCGGTCCAAAAGTCGACGCAGTTAGAAGGAACTACTACTTGGAACCCACGAAAGTGAATTACAGCACACAATAACTTGTCAATAGCGCACAATCATGTAACCACTGTATTGCCTTGTATGTAATTTCACAATCAAAATGTAACACATTCTTACAAAACGGGCCTGCCGTCTAGTTTCTTAATTTACTTGATAGCGTTGTTCCCAGCCTTGCCGTGCTGTGCTACTGTACAACCACAATACACACAGGATGACTTCACCATTCTATGAGCACACATTCACACTGTAAACTAAGTCGCCAAATGCTCTCAGTGCTTAGTATTAACAGCTGTCACCCACAAAAATACACCTCACCCTCTCCTTACGTTGCCTTGCCGTCATCAACTTCCCCGCAACTCTTGACACTGTTCACTAACCAGCTCCACAGCGTTCTAAAACGGTTAACCAGGTCCAGTATCGACCATTTCACACGTCTGCTGAATCACACAGCTCAGTTCTATGACGGACGCTTCTCCAGTAGGTCAGAGGCTGTCGTCTAACTCACTACTATCACCAACTCAGGTCTGCTACATCTCGGCCACCCATGTCCAATATGAAGACAATAAGGGCTGGCATTCCATCCAGACCTCGTGTCAAAACTATTGCGTATCTGTCACTGCCCACAATGGACCTCAGTGGTGGCACAATTATAAGTCACCCATCTGCAATGTCGTGTTGACTAGTATCTCCTCCTGACTCAGGCGCAGCAGTTCCTTCGGCCAGTCACACCGAAGCAAACAAGTGTGTCCAGCGCACCATACCATTCACTGGCGTGGCACTGCAATTTGTCCACCACTGCCCCTAGCTAATCCTTTCCTCACCGTTACGCAGCTACAATTCAGCTCGAATTGGCAGTGGATGCGCCGTTTGCAATTTGCAACACGTAAATGCTCTCAGGTGCAAATTCAGCACATCACGCACGCAGATGTGACTGGCTGGGCGGGCGCGAGGATAAAGAAGCCGCGAAATTGAAATTTCGCTGCGGAATTGCAAATAAGAAGCACTGTCTCGTTAAAAATCCGATGAGAGTACCTTCTTATGATATCTACTGAGACTGCCGGCCGCGGTGGCCGAGCGGTTCTAGGCGCTTCAGTCCGGAACCGGGTGCCTGCTACGGTCGCAGGTTCGAAACCTGCCTTGGGCATGGATGTGTGTAATGTCCTTAGGTTAGTTAGGTTTAAGTAGTTCTAAGTTATAGCGGACAGATGACCTCAGATGTCAAGTCCCATAATGATCAGAGCCATTTTTGTACTGAGACTGCAAGTTCTGTTTACGTCCACTACACAAGTAGCTGTTTGTAGCAATAGCGTCTGTTGGAAAGAGTAATGAGAAATAGCCTTTAAATTTGAAGCGCATTCAACATCAAATTAATCTGCTCATTGATACTTAAGCAACAATTTGTTTCTGTGAATGATCTACACAATATCTTTTGGACCACTTCTAAAACGGAGGGATACGTGGACACATACAAACTGCTCCCATAGTTTCTCACTGATGATTTCTCACTAATCAGCACCACAGAAGAAAAATATTTCAGCACACATCTTGAAGTAGGGTAACGACGAACATGAACTTGCTATCTCACTCTGGAGAAGTCGGTGTAATATTACCAGAAATGTCAAACTTAACTGCAGTGCCTCAAAAAATCATTTGCGTGGTAGTGGTAGCTGTCTCCAGTCAGCCAATGGCGATTAATTGCTTGATGAAGGTCAGTGTTCCAGAATCGTCTATTACACGTCAGATCATCAGTGTTGTATTTGAGTTCATAATCAGTTGTGTCGTTTATTGCGGATTCTGCATTCAAATAGATGAACAGAGAGTGTGCACTGCACAGTTGGGAAGATTCCAAGTTACTATATGAACAGCTATCTTAATGTAATTCCTTGTCGATGGCAAAGCCTACATAAGCGAACGCTGTCGTCTCACCAGAAGCGAAAAGAGGACTGGCCGAATGTTGTAAGCAGAAATGGCTGAGGGGTGGTGAGTTCTAAAGCGCTTTCTTACATTACAAAGAAGACCAGATAATGAAACTGTAGTCAGAAATGTTATATTGTGTACGTTTACCTGCTCCCGAGCCCGGGCGTATATGAATGCCTTTAGCCGTCTGGACTTTTCGCCGGGCATAAATGTACGCCCGTAGCCATGAAAGGGATAAAAAGCACACTGAAGACTTACAAGAATTGCTGCAGCCACTATAGTAGTTCCTCAGTCGCTTGTCGCTAAGGAAGTAACAAAGAACGGGAGGAAGTAAACTTTCTCGCCAGACCATCCACTTCTTTCAGCTCACCACCTCGACGGTGGAGTTATCAGGCGCGAGCCTCTCCGAAACTTACGGAATGAAGCGTCGCTCGATCGCTGGAGCGCCTGACAGAAGTGTATCCGGTGGCTCCGAAAGGATGTATCAGAAGACAAACACGGTAGCTTTGGGGCTGACACGCGGCGAAATGGATTTCGGCGATCCTTCTTGCCGGGGCAGGCGGCGCCCGGGTCGATGGCGCCACCAACTCGGGGCGTCGCGGCGCTACCCGGCGTCCCGGCCGGCCCGGGCGCCCGCTATCCATCACGCGTCTCTTCATCTCGCGCCACGACTCTGCTGCCAGCCAGCCGGCCCTCTCGCGTTGTCACCTCGCCAGAGGAGGGGCCGGCTTCTCTCCTCTCACACTGCCTGCGCGTAATGGCCAGAGTTCCATCGAAAACCACAATTATTTATCATTCAGTGTAGCTAATGCCTTCCATTATGTTGTTGTGGTCTTCAGTCCGAAGACTGGTTTGACGCAGCTCTCCATGCTACTCTATCCTGTGCAAGTTTCTTCATCTCCCAGTATCTACCACAACCTAAATCCTTCTGAATCTGATTATTGTATTCAACTCTTTGTCCTCCTCTACTATCCCCCACCCCCCACCTCAGATTTCCACCAATACTAAATAGGCGAACCCTTGATATCTCAGAATGTGTCCTATCAACCCATCCCTTCTTTTCATCAAGTTCTGCCACAAATGTCTTGTCTCGCCAATTCTATTCAGTATCTCCTCATTACTTACGAACATTCTTCTGTAGCACCATGCTTCGAAAGCTTATATTCCATTTTGTCCAAACAGTCTATTGTTCACGTTTTACTTCCATAAAACGCAACACTCCATGAAAATAGCTTCAGAAAAGATTTCCTAACACTTAAATCTATATTCGATGTTAATAAACTTCTCTTCCCCAGAAATGCTCTTCTTGCCATTGCCAGTCTACATTTTATGTCCTCTACTTCGGCCATCGTCAGTTATTTTGCTGCCCAAACAGCAAAACTCACAAAACTCATCTACTACTTTAACCGACCCTAATCTGATTCCTTTAGCATCCCCTGATTTCAATCGACCGGATCCCTTTATTTTTCTTTTGCTTTTGTTGATGTTCATCTTAAATTTTCCTTTCAAGAAGCTGTCCATTACGTTTAACTGCTCTTGCGAGTCCTTTGCTGCCTCGGACAGAATACCTTAAGGCTTTTATTTCTTCTCCCTGAACTTCCGTTTCTATCACAAATTTTTCTTTGGTTTCCTTTACTGCTGTCCAATGTGCAGATTGAGTAACATCGGGGATTGGCTACAGCCCTATCTCACTCTTTTCTCAACCTTTCAAACCCCTCGGCTGATAACTGCTGTCATGTTTCTGTAGAAACAGTAAATAAGGTTTCGCTCCATTTTACTTCTGCTACCTTCAGTTCTTCAAAGAGGGTATTCTAGTCAAGCTTCTGAAAAGCTTCCTCTAACACTACAAATGTTGTAAATTAGGTTTTTCTTTTGTTAAGCTGTATTCTAAGAAAAGTAGGGTCAGTACTGCCTCGCGTGTTGCTACATTTCTCCGGAAACCAAACTGATCTTCCCCAGTATCGGCTTCAACCAGCTTCTCTTCTGCAAATAATTCGTGTTAATATTTTATATTAAACTGGTATTTCTATAATTTCCACATGTGTAATCAATTGCTTTCTTTGTAATTGCAGTTACTACATTCTTTTGAGGCCTGAGGGTATTTCATCTGTCTCACACACTTTGCATACCATATGGAAGAGTTTTGTCGTGGATGGCTCTCCCAAGGCGATCATTAGTTCTGAACATATCGGTTTTATATTTTGCAGTGATAGTTCAGTACTTGAAAGAGACCTGGAGACGCTAACAGGTTTCAGACAGTTGCTGATATACCGAAATATCGGAACCAGATTTTAATCTGCAAAATATTTCTAGAGGTACATGCTATATCAGATCAAGATTTATCGGTTATGAACTGACGTCTCGACGTACAAGGGTGTGATCGAATACAATTTGAGAGGATAACTGTTTGTTAACAAAACAAAAATAAAGTGTAATGTCCTTGGATGAATATCCACACAACTACATACATCAGAAATATCTCCCTTGTCAAGCTGTCTGTGTGGTGTCACCGCCAGACACCACACTTGCTAGGTGGTAGCTTTAAATCGGCCGCGGTCCATTAATACATGTTGGACCCGCGTGTCGCCATTGTCAGTGATCGCAGACCGAGCGCCACCACACGGCAGGTCTCGAGAGACTTACGAGCACTCGCCCCAGTTGTACGGACGACTTAGCTAGCCTCGTTTATTTGCAGAGAAGCTAGTTAGATTAGCCTTCAGCTAAGTCAATGGCTACGACCTAGCAAGGCGCCATAGCAATTGTTAGTTATCGGATGAAGCATGTCTCATCACGAACGATGTATCCAAATGATGGATTAAAGTTAAGTATTCGAGAAGCTACGTACTTTTCTTTATAGCATTCATTACATATCCTGTTTCAGACCTCACGCCATCCTGCGTGAGCTTATAGTGTGCATTTCGGCCTTCTCTAGCAATATAACAAGTATCCCATCCTCGTCGCCACTTGTTATATTGCTAGAGAAGGCCGAAATGCACACTATAAGCTCACGCAGGATGGCGTGAGGTCTGAAAAAGGATACGTAATGATAGCTATAAAGAAAAGTACGAAGCTTCTGGAATACTTAACTTTAATCCATCATTTGGATACATCGTTCGTGATGAGACATGTATAAAGGCACATTTGCATGCCGAGCGTGAGTTTCCGCGGAAACGCGAAATACTAATTAAATAAATAATCAGTGACAAATAAATAAAGCCTATGGCACACAACTGCAGCGCTGTGTCGCTGATAAAACAAAAGCACAATTACGTTACTCTTATGTTTGATTAAGAAATGGAGAGCTCAGGTTGAAGTGGTGCGAGAAGCACGTATTTTATTTTATTGTCTGGCACACCGCCATATTTCATGTTATAGAAGAATACTGCGAGTTGCAACCACACTAGGCACTCGATTCTGTAAAGAATTATATTTATAAAAGTAAGTAGGATTATGAACTGTAGGCTTATTCATTGAATATATCTGATTTAACTACTGTGTAACTTTTTTGTGTTTAGTAGACAATCACCTCTGTACGACGTATTGGCATGGCTGGCAAATTATTGTAATATTGAGATTTAGATTATGAGTCCGCACCTACCGCAGCAGTCTTTGGAAACGATTTAATTACGAAGTCCGATTATTCAGTTTTATTTCACGGTCAACTACGAGTAACATTGCCTTTACGAAAAAGCCATTGTCAAGCGTCTGATACCGAATAATTAAACGTCCACGTTCCAGATAAGCAAATACAATTGCAATCACAATCACCATCATACAGATAGAATAATTAACATATTTAAAATAACATTTTTTTTTATTTATTTTATTTATTTTATATTGGCGACTGCGTGTCGGACTTGTTATTTTGTCATTTGTTACATTGTTCTCTTTGTTTCATGTAAAAAATCAACTTTCTGGACCTGGATGTCAATGTATGAGAGATAACAAAATCTGAAGATATGTTCCAATTCTGAAATTTTGCGGGAAGACGCAATGAAACTTCCAGCAAAATAAGGTAAGACGCAGCATCTTTGCATTAGCAGGCTTGACCAGACGTATAATTCAGTGTATTAGCTTTTCAGTAAATTCTGTAGTGTTTCTTTTCCGCATAACAGTTTCAGTGATAAATTTCATTCTCAGTACTTTTCCCTAAACAATAACGTATGCAACAATACCAATACACGAGTGTACAATATGGCCGACTTCCGTACGATATCATGTAACATGGCCAGCAGCCATTACCAATAATCTCAAATTCAGTTTATATTTTTAAATTAACAGACAGCCATTGTTGCTACGAGCGATTCATGCGCAACTACATTTTATTTTAAAATCAGTGTCAAAAATTTTCTTGAAACATATATCACGTGTGGCATGGTAATAACTAGAAAACAATACGCAAAAATGGAACAGCAAGGACGTACTATTCAGACGCAATCCGACTCGGCCGTGAGACAAGTGTTAGAAAATGACTTTACGACAGCAACCGGTAGTGACGATTCATCAAACATTGACGCAAGTGTTGACGAAAATTTTGACGATAGGCCGTCCACTACAATAATTTCAAAATCTCAATCAGAGCCCATGTTAATGCATGACGTCACGTCTAATGACGCGGCGGGGGCAGAGACCTTGCAAACGGTAAACATTGCCGACATGTTACAAATGCTAGTGAAACAAAACGCAGAAAATATGGCAACCATAAGGAAACAGAACGCCGAAAACATGGCAACCTTAAAGGCACAATTAGAGACACAAAATGAACAGTTAAAAACACAAAATGACGAAATCAAATCTGATCTCATAGCAATCAAGATAGGTAATGACACTTTGTGTAAACGTGTGGAACTTATAGACGCCACACTGACCAAACAGATGACCGAACTCAGTACTAAATTTTCCCAGCTCAATACGAGACAAGAAAAGACTACAACTGACGTAGCACTTTTACAGACACAAGTAAAAAACCTTAATGTCACGTGTGAAGTTCTTACTGAACAAATTCAAACATATCCTTCAGTACATGACAGCCTTGAAAAACGAATTACTGACGTACAGAATAAATTTGACAATGTTGAACAACACCTGACTGACATCTTACAATCAGATGCGACAGCTCATTTTCAAAATATTAATAAAGAATTTCATGATTGGGTTGAGAACAAAGACAAACATTTTGATAGATGCATACGTGAAAATTTACCAACAATTGTGCACGACTCCGTAGCGCAATACATTACTAACAACAAACAGCTGATCAGTGACGCAGTACAATCCGTCACTGCACCCATGAGACAATTCACCGATCAACTACAGTCTGAATGTAAGGAAAATATCAGTCAAAATGTACAGTTCAGAAACCAATATACATTCGAGTATGATACACACATTCCGCACACGACAAATACACAAGAACAAAACACACCACGACTACAACACATACCACGATGTGGAAACACAAACACAAGCTATTATCATGGTAAACCACAGCAACATTATCGTAATTACTCGCCAGCTGAACATACCAGTAATTACAGTGGAATAAATCCATATCACAATGCGAAGGAAGATGAAAGCTTAATGAAACACAGGCAATTTCAGATTTTTATCCCAGAAAAACGAACCATTCATCCGGTGATTTTTCTTAAATCTTTTAGTAACGCATTTTCACGCACTTGGAGTGACCGGAAAAAGATTTCATATATTGTCGGTTACATCCAAGGCGATGCAGCTGTCTGGGCAGACAGTCAAGCTGACGTATGAACCACGTACAGTGAGTTTGAGCGTGCCTTTCTGAACAAATTCTGGTCGCAATCCGTCCAGGAGCGACTCAGAAGACAAGTTTTAGAACCTGAAACTTTTAACAGTAAAAATGGTAACTTACGCAAATATTTTGAAAAATACTTGAACATGGGTCATTTTTTAGACGAACCAGTCGCAACGCGTGATATACTCCGAGCGTTGAAGGCCAAATTGCCTTTCAACATTAAAGAAAAACTCCTACATATCCCGGACGACGATTCAGATTATTTTTTAACAGCTTTAGATTCGGTTGACATGTTACTTGAAGATCAGCGCTTCGCGCGGCAAAACAGCAGCCACAATGTTTACACTAGTGGTATGCAAAACATGCAGGCTTGCCAACTCAATTCTGGCGCGCCCACAGTTGGATACGCGGTACAGCAAAAACAGCAAACTCACATGCCGTCTCAGTACGGAAATCAAAATCAACACGCGTATTCCAATACAAACAATAGTTACAACAGTAATAACATTTCATGCGGCAATCCATACAAGAGGCACCGCGGTAATAACTACAACGGTAACAACGGATACAAAGGTAATAACAAAAACACAAACAGAAATAGAAATAATAATAACTACGAGCCAAGACAGCATCAAGGTTGGACTCGTAACGATCAGTACTTTCATTCAAACTCTGCTTTACCACAGCAGCCACCAGGTCAAAATTGGAGCATACCTTACGACCGACTGGTAAGTTATAATGCGCAACAGCAACAACAACCGCAAAAGTTTGGAGATCATAATAGGCAATATCCGAATGTGAATATAATAGAAATGACACCTGACGCACAACCTCAATCTGTGTCAGTACCTAGTACAAATGCTAATCCAACAAACTAGAAACAGTCACTACTTTGCCCCAGGTCGTGGCTGAAGAATTCTTGGGGTGCGACTTCAATGTTAATCAGTTATTTGACACCACACTTGAACAACAGAATAATGATATGCCGAGTAATTCTAAACAAAAACTACCTGTTTTATTTATAAGATACAACCACAATAACAATATATCAGATGAACTTTTACAAGACAGTACACAATGTCGTTTAAACACAAATGAAATTGTTTTAGCATCTACTACTGGTGTAGTAGGTGGGATTCCAACTACTATTATCCTAGATACAGGTGCAGCTGTGAGCGTTTTGTCTTTTAATTTCTATAAAAAGATGTGTGAATTGGAACCTGTGCCTGAGTTTCCTGCCCAAAACTGTAAAATAACTACTGCACTAGGTAATAAGTCATGTAGGGTTACGAAGCAAGCTTTTGTAAACATTAAAATAGGTAATGGAACCGTACAATGGCCATTCCTGGTTGTACAAAACCTTGTGACAAATTGCATATTAGGAATAGATATTATGAGCGAGAAGGACTGCATTATAGACTTCTACAAAGGTAAATGTATTTTAAATGATAAAGGCAGTGTAATTATTATTGATTTGGACAGGAGAACTCTAAAGCATGACAAACACTGTACAGGGTACAAGGTTCAGTTAGTACTTGACAAAGACATTCAAGACATGCAAACACACTCATCTGACACAGAGATAATGTACTTGAAAACATTGCTTGATCATAAGATAAGTGAAGCTACAGCTCTCAGTGTACATGAACGTATAAAACTACAGGAAGTGTTATCCAAATATTTACAAGTTTTTACCAAACGATTAGGTGTTATCAACACGTATGTGTACAAGATTGAAGTTAAGCCTCACAAAATCTTCTACCATAAGACATATAACGTACCGTTATCTCAACGACCTGCTGTGTGGCAAGAATTAAAACAAATGTTAGACTGGAAGGTCATTGAACCATCCACCTCACCTTATTGTAGTCCTCTACTTGTTGTCAAAAAATCAAATGGAAGCATTAGGTTAGTGTTAGACGCACGAGCTATTAATGAAATAGTTTTACCGGTTCACACAAAACCTGAAAATTTAGAAGAGCAATTACAGAAATTTCTAGATGCAAAATATTTTTCCACAATAGATCTCGCTAATTCGTTTTGGCAGGTGGGTATCACTCCTGATTCTCGGAAATATACTGCATTTATGTTCGGGGGGCGAACCTATCAGTTTTGTGTTCTACCCTTCGGACTGAATGTCAGCTCGGGGGTATTCATTACAGCCCTGGATACCGTGCTTGGCGACGATTTAGTTGAGACAGTCACACACTATGTAGATGATATACTGATAGCTACACAATCTTGGAATGAACACGTTGACACTCTTCAAAGAATTTTAGAAAAATTTGCACAAGCTGGAGTCACAGCCAACCTAAGAAAATCAAAATTTGGTTGCAGTGAGATAAAGTATTTAGGACATATCATTATTTCACAGGGCATACGTCCGGATCCCAGTAAATTAGATGCTATCAGAAACTTTCCTAGCCCTCGAACTAAAAAGCAGTTAAAATCATTCCTTGGGCTATGTTCATTTTTCAGACGTTTTTTGCCACAACCACTTTTGAACAGTAAACATCTGCTAAATCTACTCAGAAAGAATCAAGTTTGGATCTGGTCGGAACAGTGCCAGAATGACTTTAATACAATTAAACATGCTTTAGTGAATGCTAACATATTGAGCCATCCAGATTTCAATTTAGATTTTTGTATGACTTGTGACGCTTCACGTACTGGCTTGGGCTGTTGCTTATTTCAAGTTGTAAAGAATAAAGAGGAGGAACAGATAAGAATTATTGGGTTTGCGAGTCGCGCTCTAACTGAATGTGAGCGTACATACTACACTACTGAGTTAGAAACACTTTCCATAGTATGGGCTTCAAGAAATTCAATTATTATTTATTTGGAAAACATACGGTAATTTACACCGATCACCAGGCCCTGACATTTTTGTTAACTTGTAAACTTGTACATCCTAGACTATCACGATGGGCAGTTACACTTCAGAACTACTCTTTTGAAATTAAGTACATAAGAGGTAAGGACAACACCATTGCAGACACTTTGTCTAGACTTCCACAAGGTATGAATGATACCAACAGTGACTTAGAAAATATAAATGACTACAGGATTCTCTTAATGCAAGACAAGTAGTATCACCAATATTATATTGATATGTGCAGAAACATGGCTGAATTACAAAAATCAGATCCTCACTGGTATAAGATAATAACATTACTGGTAGAAAAACACGATCATCCTTTGACTAAGTATTACAAGTTACACAATGATGTGTTATTTTACCGCCGACATCCAAATGCTACTAACTGGTGTGTATGCATTCCCAAAGAGTCTGAACGTAATCTAATTTGGCACACACACTTAGTTTGGGGTCATTATGGGACGAAAAAGTGTTTGGCAAAGCTCAGTACATACTGTTATTTTAGCAATATGAGAAGAAAAATTTACAGGGAACTAAAAACATGTGTCATATGTCAAAAATCAAAACCTCAGAATTTATCCACAAAAACAGATTTACATTCTATTTTACCTAGTAAACCCCTGGAAATTCTGTTTACTGACATCAGTGGACCGCATCCAGCAAGCTCTGGAGGCGTCAAATATATCTTAGCATTTTACGATATATTTTCTAAACATGTAAAACTTTATGCTTTAAAATCCGCCACTGCAAATGCTATAATACGAAGATTCTCAAGTGATTACCTGACGCACGTGGGAAAACCTATGTGAAAGAAACTGTTAATGCCATTCATTATGCAGCGTATCTATATGAACGCGATGAACGATTTCCTTGATTAATAACTACGAACATTTAGGTGAGCTATATTCAGCAAAAAACTGAAAATGTGAAGTGCATAATTCGTGCATCGTCTAGTGATATTACTGCAGTACCCAACTTCAAGATGTTATCTGGATTAAATGGACACAAAGTGCCTGTCCAGAAAACAACACGACCGGTGGAATAATTTTGGTTGGAACTTCAGGGAATGAAATGTTCTCGAAATGTGACGGACACTCTTACCTGGACTGTCCAAGGATCGATGCCAGCTATGTGCTGTCCGAGGTTCTGCAACCAAGCTTCCACAGAATGTAAAAAAAGACCAACTGCACGTGGACCAATTACTCGACGGGTCACGTCTGATCTGTAATAAGCAATGCTTTTAGTCACAACCAACTGCATCACTACGACTATAATGGAAATGGGAAATGGACACGCTTATGTATTAATCACGTTGTTATACAACGATGTTACTGTGATCAAAAAACTTTACCACGACGATACTAAACTGTAAAAAATTATTGTGCAGCGGATGAATATGAACTGTAATAACGACACGATGTGTATAGGTCAACGCACCTGAAAAATACGGACATTTTTCTTTGAAGTATTTCAAAACAATACTATGTAACTAAGAACATTCAACAATCTAAGTTGTATTGTGTTATAACAAATATTGTAAATTTAAAACTAAGTTACCTGTCATAGAATGTAGTCTTCATATGTAATCTTGGTTGAATATTTTCTTTGTGCAACGACTGAAAAACGCGCGCACATGAACAATATGATCTGCAATACTGTGCCGCATGAACTAACTGTACGAAATAACGGCAGTGCCGCAGTTACACAGACGCTTCTGCGCATGCGCGCACTCTATCTGCCAACATAAGAACTTTTACGGCGCACCCGCGTCATTCAAATTTTGTATATAATGTGTATAATGTGTAAAGTAAGTCATGTAAATAGTTGTAGATAACTTAGATTTTCTTGTGCCTTTAGGTGAATTGCTCGCCTGCAGGTGTGTCCTTTCGCCTCGCAATTCAGGGGGCAATATAAAGGCACATTTGCATGCCGAGCGTGAGTTTCCGCGGAAACGCGAAATACTAATTAAATAAATAATCAGTGACAAATAAATAAAGCCTATGGCACACAACTGCAGCGCTGTGTCGCTGATAAAACAAAAGCACAATTACGTTACTCTTATGTTTGATTAAGAAATGGAGAGCTCAGGTTGAAGTGGTGCGAGAAGCACGTATTTTATTTTATTGTCTGGCACACCGCCATATTTCATGTTATAGAAGAATACTGCGAGTTGCAACCACACTAGGCACTCGATTCTGTAAAGAATTATATTTATAAAAGTAAGTAGGATTATGAACTGTAGGCTTATTCATTGAATATATCTGATTTAACTAACTGTGTAACTTTTTTGTGTTTAGTAGACAATCACCTCTGTACGACGTATTGGCATGGCTGGCAAATTATTGTAATATTGAGATTTAGATTATGAGTCCGCACCTACCGCAGCAGTCTTTGGAAACGATTTAATTACGAAGTCCGATTATTCAGTTTTATTTCACGGTCAACTACGAGTAACATTGCCTTTACGAAAAGCCATTGTCAAGCGTCTGATACCGAATAATTAAACGTCCACGTTCCAGATAAGCAAATACAATTGCAATCACAATCACCATCATACAGATAGAATAATTAACATATTTAAAACAACATTTTTTATTTATTTTATTTATTTTATACATGCTTCATACGATAACTAACAATTGCTATGGCGCCTTGCTAGGTCGTAGCCATTGACTTAGCTGAAGGCTATTCTAACTATCTTCTCTGCAAATAAACGAGGCTTCGTCAGTGTTGCATCGCTAGCTAAGTCGTCCGTACAACAGGGGCGAGTGCTCGTAAATCTCTCGAGACCTGCCGTGTGGTGGCGCTCGGTCTGCGATCACTGACAATGGCGACACGCGTGTCCGACATGTACTGATGGACCGCGGCCGATTTAAAGCTACCACCTAGCAAGTGTGGTGTCTGGCGGTGACACCACAGTCTGTGATACCCCAGCACAACGAATCAAAGAGTCATGGTAGGCGGCGACGTGAAGACCTGGAACCTCACTGGGCCGATGCTGCTGAGGTATGACGGCTTACGTACTGCTGGCGAAGACCACGACGATCAGGGCTGGATCTGCCGGCATGGTGCGGTGAGACGAAACTGCTTGTAGTGCCAACTTGTAGCGCAAAGACTATACTCTATGTGCCCAGGTCGAACTCGTGGTACTGATGACTTGAAGCGTAGACCGTAACTGACTCTCCATGATCCGACGGTGGTCTAATGCTGACAACCCTCTCTGCAAACAGTCACGTTTCCAGCCATCACCACCTCTCTGCGCCCTCCATGCTCGCTAACCTTGTAGCTCCCACTCGAGGTCGAGCGTAAATGTTCATCCGCACTGAAGGTTGTGGCTTCATTTTCCATCAAAGCCAATCACTTGTATCAATGAGTGGTTTCCGTTCATTTGGACATGTCCTAGAGAACAGGCGCCGCATATTCATATAATGCAGGACCGGCGCGGCGTGCCGAACTTCACGCATGCAGCTTGTGCGGACAGAGGGCGGGCAGTGGTTCGGCCTGTAGCTCGGCTTTGCTCTGTTCCTCTCAGAGACACCGAAACAGGGCGAGATAGCACTGCGGTGCGGCGTTTTGCGGTTGGAACCACTCTCTGAGTTCGGCAGAATCGTGGTGTCAGCGCTGCTTACCCTTTGTAATTTGTTTGTAGAAAGAAGGACGTTTACAGATTCAGTAGTTATTAGTTCAAAAAGAGGCATTGTGGTGATCTGTCGTTATAATCCTTTAAAATGAATGGGAATGACGGAGGAGGGGGATGAAAATTCTCGATTTACCTAAGCGACGGGTACTGCTTCTTTGGTACAAAATTTCATTATAGTACCACGCAGAAACAATTTGAGCTTTCAGATGTCAACGAAAGAGGACAAAATTACAGCGATCGACAGACAGGATTCATTATTCTGCACGTCAAGAAGCACTTGGTAGTAAATTTTCAGGTGTGTAGTACTTGAAGAAATTAGTGGTAGGAATAGTAAAATTACTTAAATCGCAGACATTATTCCGTTTCCAGTTGCAACAGTTTTCAATGGCGATGAACGAATACTATAGCGACTTCATGTGCAACTGCAAAGTGCGTTGGTTAAGTGAAAGGGCGTGCCTGAAACGATTTTTCGATTTAAATCTAGTAACTGTTGTACTTATGAAGAAAACAGAAGTGCAGAACGAAAATTAGGATACCCAGAATGGAGTACAGACTTCGCATTTTAAGCGGACATGAGTTCACACTGCCCGCAGAAAACCAATGGTAGGTAACTTCTTTCTGATTTGAAGTGGATGCATTGTAGAAGGGACATATTCTGACGAAGAAAAACTAGTTCCCTAAGGTCACTGACGTTAAAGAAAGTGCCAAGTTTAACAAATGGATTGTGGCCTTGCAAGAACCAAAACGTTTGCCATTTCACTTGAAAGCGCACTTGTGACGTGCACATGTAAAGACTGACCTGCCAGATCTTCTCAGATAGATTTTCCAAGCCTCCATAAAGAGTCTGCAAAAGTGCTATAATATTTCGATTGACGTATTTGTGTAAGAGACATTTTCTTGATTATGAAACTAAATAAGTCACGATTACCTTCAACTTGAGTGAGAAAGTCTGTGAAATTGCCTGTGCGTACATCGACAGTTTGCACAGATAAAAATTACATTCTGCCTTCAGCGCACAGAAAAAAATAATCTGTTAATACTGAAGACTTATTTATGATCCATGTCGTTGACAATTATGAAATATAAAACCAAGTCGTCTGCAGTACGACTGTGCTGTCATTTAAATGCTGTGCGTTCGCTGTTTTCATCCTTCGCCTCACGTCATGCTTATACGGCAAAGCTTGGCGGTGAGGGAAATGTAAAGCGAGGCTGAGCGCTTTGGAACTCGGTCCTGGGCATGGTCCGCGATCCGAAAACTTGTCCACCCCTGGTGTAATATGAATATCACACTGTTGATGAAAGCCGTCCCCCCCCCATTCTCCTGGACGGGCGACTGCCTCCGTGGCCTGCCTGATGAACGGATGAAACGAGTATCACACGGATACATCTTGAATTGCCAAATTAAACTAAATAATTTCGAGAGAGTTAGGAAATTACTGAGTTGGGAAGCCGATAATTTGAGCGAACCAGAGGACGTGAGAGTTTCGCAGGGTGCGTTAGGCAACAGTTAGTCGAAACAGCGGAAAGGACCGCAGTAGAAGACGAATAGATAACTTTGAGAAATGAAATAGGCAGCATTGGTTGGAATAGGCAGAAAGGCAGGGCGTAGTACGATTCCCTGATAACATACGAGGTACTGAATTTAACTGATGAATGGAGAATGTGTGAAAACGTTCGACAGAAAGTGAAAAGTAGCTAAGCTTTACGCACATGACATAAGCAACGATGTTGAAACATGACATTCTAAGGGAAAGACAGAGACTACGCCGGTGGAAAGAGAAGTACCAAGCCAGCATTAAATTAAAAAGGAAAGCAGAAAATTCTAAGGAATATGTACACGCAAGAAAAAAACTATTACTCCCTTTCAGAGGTTTCCAGTTCACTGGAGATTTATTGCTGCAACAGTGCATAAGGAGTACATGAAATGATTACGTTACAGATAAACAGCATAAGCGGTTCTGAGGTGCCATGTATCGACCCATGCATAAACACCCACATTAGTATGTAGTGCCCCTGTGGCCGAGCGGTTCTAGGCACTTCAGTCCGGAACCGCGTGACTGCTACGGTCGCAGGTTCAAATCCTGCCTCAGGCATGGATGTGTGTGATGTCCTTAGTTACGTTTAGGTAGTCTTATGTTCTAGGGGACTGATGAGCTCAGATGTTAAGTCCCATAGTGCTTGGAGCCGTTTGAACCATTTGAAGTACGTAGTGTAGTCTCCATGGACGGCAACGCTGGCGCTGACTTTGGCATCCTGTCGATCTTACAGATGGCCAATACTATTCAGGGATTTGTTATGCCACACTTTCTCTAACTGCTCAGATAGTTCTGTAAAACATGGATGTGGACGAGTCGTCCCTTTATATCCCACACGTTCTCGATTGGAGACAACTAGAGAAGCTGCTGCACGTCTTGCAGAGCACATTGAGTTTTACGACCAGTATGTGGGAGAGCATTATCTTCATGGAATAACGCTTCACCTCCCCGTTTCCAGAACGGCAAGGGAACGGGCTTAACAGCATTCTACACGTGACGATTGATGGTTAGCGCCCGTTCCAAAACCACCAAAGGTGTAAGAGTGTTGTAGCCTATCGCATCCGAGATCGTATGACCTGGGAAGGGGCCGTATGCCTCGGACGAATGAACTCTACGAGACAGCGCTCATCAGGTGTATGTCATATGCACAAACGACCATCACTTGCGTGCCGACAGGTGCTGTTTTCATCGCTGAAGACCACTGTGCGCGATTCAATCTTGTAAGTGATCGTCTGACGGCACCAGTCGAACCGTACACCATGATGCTGTGGTGTGATCGGAAGACGGGATAGAGGCGTACATGCTCGTAGTCCCATTGTTGATACCCAGTTCACAACCGTTCGTGTTGACACGTCCGGGCTCACAAGCCCTCTTTTCTATGCTGTGATAGCTGTACGATTTGCCACTGCTGCCCATCTGAGGTCATCAGTCCCCTAGACTTAGAACTATTTAAACCTAACTAACCTAAGAACATCACACACATCCGTGCGCGAGGCAGGATTCGAACCTGCGACCGTAGCAGCGCGGTTCCGGACTGAAGCCCATAAAACAGCTCGGCCACAACGGCCGGCGCAGTGAGAATGTTCGCATGACTGCTGACAGCAGCATCGTCCCACAACTGAAACAGCACGTCCAGCTTGTGTGGCGGTTCTCCGTAAGGAGATCCTGCTAACAGTGAGGCCACAATTTGACCTCTTTCAGACTTGCTCGCTTGGGTGTAGGAAGCGCGAGTACGTCTCCGCGGCATGGTTGTCTGCTTGCTTCACACATTTCCACGACACTGAGCCTTCTGTCTCTGAACATTCCCTATAAAAGAGCAGACACAGGTAGCTATGCCAATACGCCATCTGTTGGTGGATGCGGGCTTTCCAGTATAACTACCCACCCTCCGACTCCGAGTTGCAATTTTAAAAGTTTTGGCTGGTTTCGTTGTCTAGGGTCTGCAATACGCATTTGCCGCATTACAAGCCAAATACTGCTGAGTCTACAGTGTACAATATGAATAGACACATGAATCGAATGGTTGAAGGTTCCTATTACTCGGTAATTGCGAATTAATCAACAAATTAATAAATGAATGTTTGCAATTAAATAAAATCTGCAGGTACTATCTTAACAACTGTAAATGATGAGTACGAGGGTAGGTGTACTTTTGACATTGCGGTATATTTCTGAAGACACTTATTGGTGTCGATGGTCCAGCAATTAAATAAAATTTAAGTTGAATAACAGGGAAACCATATTCCTACTTCACATAATCAGTTATGAACAATAACATAGCTCGCGAGATATTCACTTCCATATGTGTACTTCGTCTCCACTGCTGAAGCCACGGAAATCTTAAAGGACACAAGTCGGCACTCCGAAGTATGTCTGATTCTCTCGTTCACGCACAAACTGCCCCATTCCAAGTCTTTCCCGCGACTTTCCGTCACGCCATACTCTCTCGCGCCGCCGACTGTGCAGTCCTGTCCAGAACTACCTCATGTCCTTGTAACAACAACAACTGTACATATAATATTTTTTTCTTCTGATTTTCGATAAATTAGTGTAAGCGATGTTCTGATTTCATTTCTTTTTTCTTTTCATGTCATCATGTTAAAGAAACTGTAAACAATTTTCGATGCGAATATTAATGTTTATGTCAAATTGCAAGCAATATTATAACAAAATTGGAATTTAAGAAATGTTGAGACTGTTGTAAGATGTTTAAGTGGTAATTGTGCGCCTGGTCCATACGTAAGCAATGTATTAGGATATGTGGAATGCAAAACCTTTGGTGAATACCCTGTCTGTAGGGGAGCGGTAAAAGGTGGATGGCAGGCGAGTGCGGGAAAATGCACACGGGCGCTGCACGGCATAACGGGCTCAGCAGTAGTAGTCGGAGTTGGGCATCGGTCTGAGAAACACGCTCTGGATCGAGGAGACTCTCCTGGAAAACGTGATTTCATTGAGCCTCGGATGTGCCATTTCCGACGACTATACAGCCTAGCAAAATTCCATTGGCACTAAATGGAAAGGTATTGCGACGCTAAGAAGAAGCAAAGTGCGGATACATCAAGACCCAAAGCTGTGATTGTATGTGCGCTTTGCGCCTCGCCATCTCGCCGCCCGCCAACCGCCGCATAGACACGAACAGGTTAAAGCTTTTAGTACTGTGTTCGTGTGGACCAGTGTTACTTTTGTTCCTGACTGTTCAATAACAACTTAACTTTTTCCAGAACTGTGCCGGCCGCGGTGGTCTCGCGGTTCTAGGCGCGCTGTCCGGATCCGTGCGACTGCTACGGTCGCAGGTTCGAATCCTGCCTCGGGCATGGATGTGTGTGATTTCCTTAGGTTAGTTAGGTTTCAGTAGTTCTAAGTTCTAGGGGACTGATAACCACAGCAGTTGAGTCCCATAGTCCTCAGAGCCATTTGGACCAGAACTGTCCTATCATTTAATTATCCTCATCACTAACCTAGACAGGGTCCTTTCCACATGTTGTGCAATCCGAGTGTCCCGAGATGAAGAATTAAAATTTATGTTAATAATAATTACCTGCTATGTTAGAATGATGTTTAAAGAACTTTGTTGTTAATGAATATATAGGTCTGGCAAAGTTGGAAGATAATGTTGAAATTGGTTTAGTAATGAAGTTTAATTATTTGATACAGATAAAATGGTAATTAAATGAGCAGGAAATAAGCTAAAAAGAGTAGTAACTCACCTATTGGAAATCTTGAGTGCTTAATGAATCCTTTAATCAATACTTTCATTACAGTGATCATAACAGTTTCAGGGTGTCCCCCCCCCACCTCTTTTCTTTTCTATTCATTTAAATTCTGAAGTGTAATGAACTGATTTGACCAGAAAAGTTAAAGTCAATATAAAATCAAAATTTATCAGTGTTTTACCCTTTTCAAAATTGACATTGTATGTGTGTTTCGAAAGTGCTGTTTCTAGGATAACCTATGCCCGAATTTAATCAGATCAATAGACAGTACGAAGTTTGTAGTAAACATTGTAGTGTCTTGTTGTGTGTTTTTGGTTTGTCCATATTAGTACAGAAAGTGAAATTATTAGTTCAGTAGATTTTCTGGTTCTAAAATTTACTATATTATGCAGTGTAGTTACGTGTTGTTTTGTATGAACGTACTTAAACTTGTACTGAGAAGAAACTCAATTAATGGCTAATTAGGCTGGCGACCGTATTATTAACAATTTGGTAGCATTTGCTGTGTTGTATCTTGTCCGTCCTAACGTGTAGTTGCACTTCAGACTTGCTTGACGTATCATTGTTGTTACTGAGTGGGTGAAAGTCTGATTTTGCCTCCATTCAGGTACACGCGGTCAACATATATACCAAAATCCTTTCTTATAAGGTGAAGCCTGTCAACTTACCATAGTACAGGCTTTAATAAGTATCATGCGCAGTAACGTAGGGTTACAAGTGGCTCCCGGTGACAGGACATCCAGTTGTTGTAGGTCACAAATTAATGTGAATACCGAACAGTGGATGTTCAGTGGCACGAATTGTAGTTATATTCAGTAAAGTAAAAAGCAGTGAACGTCAAGTACGGTGGAGAGGTGTAATTTGCATTCAGTATGGACAGGAACGTAGACACGGTAGATGTGCCGAGCGTAATGGAAAATGCGGCTGGGAATGACAGGAGTGTACGCGGCCAGATAACAGATGGCATTAGCGGAAGACAATTGGCGTACATACAATATCACGAGCATGTTAACGAACAGATTGAAATGTCGAGATTGCCTCGAACACAGCAAGGAATAAGACAGGAAGTAGAAAACGACTTTGTAGAAGATAGTGGGTATGTGAATGAATCCACTGACATGTTTGATTCACCACAGATAAAGAAAGAACCGAAAGAAACTTTTGAAGTAGGATCGGAACACACAGGTTCCGTAGAACAAAACAGTGTGAAAATTTTAAGCATGAACGATTTATTTGAACAATTAACCAAACAAATTGCAGGACAGAATAATCAGCTTAAAACATACGTTGCCGAGCAGCTCTAAACACAAAATGATCAGCTTAAAACACACGTTGCAGAGCAGCTCAAAACACAAAGTGATCAGATTAAAGCACAGGTCGAAGAACAGGGAATTAAAATTAGTAAACAAATAGAACAGGTAGAACAAAAAGTGGGTAATTTAAGTTCTGTAGTAAATTCTATGAAATTTGAAATTGACACAATTAACAAGAATATGGATACTATGCAGGGGGAAATTGACAACATTAACAGTAGATTTGATGTTGAAATCCTCAACATTCAAGAGAAAGTAGAGCCTCTAGTCGAAACAAAAGTAGACGAAAAAGTTTTTGGTCTTAAAACTGAGATCGTAAACGAATGTCAACCCGGAATCTCATAATTGGAAAAGGCAGTTTCAGACACTGAAAGATATTTAGGTGAGAAAGTTACCGGATGTGTACAAAAATGTGAACACAATACTTCTAAAATTCAAGGCACAATTTTCGATCTTGAGAGTAAAATTAAAGACAGGCCTGGTGTTGTCTATAATGGCACACCACTTACGAAGCTATTGGAAGGTGAGGGACGCTTCGATCCCGCCAAGAAACATAACGGATGGCATCCGTTAGATTTCATCAAAAATTGCGAGAGGATATTTCCAGAACACATGTCTGATCAGGAAAAGATAAACGTAGTAATTAGCGCCTTAGCGGATGACGCTAAGCGCTGGGGAATTAATATAAATGCCGAACGAATGACGTTCGAAGAATTTAAGCAAAAATTTACGGAAGAATATTGGTCCAAACAAAAACAGGATCATTTGTGGTGCGAGTTTATCATGGCCAAACATCATGATAACAGGGGCAGGAATTCTTTGAAAGATTTCTTCGAATATTGGTACCGAAAATTGATACATTTAGGAGGTCGAAGATCCGATTCAGAAATCATATGGGAGCTATATAAAAAGCTTCCAGAAGATTCGAAGAGATACGTGGGATGCAATCATTGCAGCTCCAAGCGTTTCTCGAAAGGGTCGAAGACGAAGACAATTGGCGCGAAAGTCGTGCCAATCATCAAAATTTTAGAAACAGGAATAACCGTAATAATGACGAGAGAAATGACGGCGATGGGTTTCATGTCAATATGATACAGAGACGTAGAGGTAGAGGGAGAGGAAGAGGAAGTTATCCAGGTCGCGGTAGAGGGTACACCACGCAAAATAATAACGACGCGGGAAACTGATTTCCGCGAACGTTGCGGGCCAAACGGAAGCGGACAGTATATACTGGCCCCAATTTAAGAAAGGTTACCGAACTGACAGTAAAGTTATGAGACAGGTTAGAGACGGGCGTGGAACGACGCAACGTGTTGTTGCGAAACAAGCGTCAGGTGCGAGCGCGAATGAGTCATCTTCGCCGCGCAGAGCGATACTTGTTAACAGGAGAGTGGAGCATCAGAGGGCAACGGCCCAGCCTAGCGGAACAGCTGTTCAGAGAGAAGCCGCTAGCAATGCGGCAGCATAGGATACGAACATTGCCGTAAGAGCTGGTGAATATATTACGAGTGGTAATTCCGTGGCGAAGGAAATAATAGATGAAACTGTGGATACACAGAGAGGTGCGGTTAGCAGTGTTAGCAATGAAGTAAATGGCGAGAATGAATTAGCAGAAGTAACTGTTTGGCGTGTGCAGATCGACGATCTGTACATGGGCCTAAAGCAATGTGAGTGGGAGGATTTTTAGAAGGAGTATGAGACAAGGAAGTTAGTTAGTGGAAAAGAAGATAGTAGAGACGTCGATAAGGTGACGTGGCCCGAATTTGAAGAGGAGAGAGTAAATAGCACCGCGCAAAGTACCCGTGCTGCCTATAGGACGAAGGTTGAAGATAGGAAGGAATTGGAGGATGAAATCCTAAGCATTGACGAGGAAGTAACCTCTGTTAATGATCCGCCAACAGTACAAGCTGCTACCGAAAGGCACCGTGGGGAAGAGGCAGGTGATTACATAAAAGTAATTGAAGTCCGCGAGGATAAATATGAAGCAACAGTGGATGTGAATAAAGTGGAGAATGAGGCCGTTTCGCAAAAACAAGATACTGAGTTAAAATCAAAGCCTGATGAAAATGCAGAGGGAGAACTTAGTGCCTGTCTCAGAAAAGCTTTTATGTTAGAACCTGAAAGCGATCCAGAATGGTCGGATTCTAACGATAGTTCAGATGATGAATATTTCGGTACTAGTGAAAATAATGGGGGTACAGCTAATTGCGATATTGTACCTAATGATGATGAAGTTTCAAAACAAAATCCAGATGTTGAGACTGAACAAAGAAAGAAAGAGCCACCGGACAACTCAGTATTTATTTTGCAACGAGTTCAAGTAAGCAAAGACTTGGAACTCCAGAAACCGAAAAAGCCGCCAGATATAAATGGTTCACGGGTCAGGAACGTATCTTGGGACAATGTCACAGTCGACCAAGGTACGTTGTGGAAAAAACAGGAAGGTGCATGATTTAGAGTCTGGGGTGGATTTATATCGGATTTTGAGAATGTCATGAACACCTTACATCATGAATCTACTGGATTCCACACGGGAAGAAATTTTGTTAGGCAGCAGAAGTAAAAGTTTAATTGAGGAAAAACTAGAGTTTCCACCTTGTACAAGTTTGGGGTTGAGTCAAATGAAAGAATTAGTCAGAAAAAGGGCAAAGCAAAAAGCTGAATCTAGATCTAAAAGACATGATAAAAATCTGAAAGTTTCAAAATTTAAAATTGGGGATTATGTTCTTTTAAAAACCCACGAAAAGTCTAGTGAACTGAACCATGAAATTTCCAAATTTAAATATATTTATAATGGACCGTATATAATACAGAACATTCCACACGATAATGCTTAGTACCTGATCTACCCAAAACCCAAAAAACCTTTTGTTGTTGTAGTTGTCTTCAGCCTGGAGACTGGTTTTATGCTGCTCTCCATGCTACTCTATCCTGTGCAAGCTTCTTCATCTCCCAGTACCTACTGCAACCTACATCATTCTGAATCTGTTTAGTGTATTCATCTCTTGTCTCCCTCTACGATTTTTACCCACCGCGCTGCCCTCCAATACTAAATTGCTGATCCCTTGATGCCTCAGAACATGCCCTACCAAGCGATCCCTTCTTCTAGTCAAGTTGTGCCATAAATTTCTCTCCTCTCCAGTTCTATTCAATACCTCCTCATTAGTTATGTGATCTACCCATCTAATCTTCAGCATTCTTCTGTAGCACCACATTTCGCAAGCTTCTATTCTCTTCTTGTCTAAACTATTTATCGTCCACGTTTCACTTCCATACCTGGCTACACTCCATACAAATACTTCCAGAAACGACTTCCTGACACTTAAATCTATACTCGATGTTAACAGATTTCTCTACTTCAGAAACGCTTTCCTTGCCATTGCCAGTCTACATTTTATATCCTCTTTACTTCGACATCATCAGTTATTTCGCTCCCCAAATAGCAAAACTCATTTACTACTTTAAGCGTCTCATTTCCTAATCTAATACCCTCAGCATCACCCGATTTAATTCGACTACATTCCATTTCAATCATTTTCATTTTGTTGATGTTCATCTTATCACCTCCTTTCAAGACAATGTCCATTCTGTTCAGCTGCTCTTCCAGGTCCTTTGCTGTTGTTGTTGTTGTGATCTTCAGTCCTGAGACTGGTTTGATGCAGCTCTCCATGCTACTCTATCCTGTGCAAGCTTCTACATCTCCCATTAGTTACTGCAACCTACATCCTTCTGAATCTGCTTAGTGTATTGACCTCTTGGTCTCCCTCTACGATTTTTACCCTCCATGCTGCCCTCCAATGCTAAATTTGTAATACCTTGATGCCTCAAAACATGTCCTACCAACCGATCCCTTCTTCTAGTCAAGTTGTGCCACAAACGTCTCTTCTCCCCAATCCTATTCAATTCCTCCTCATTAGTTACGTGATCTACCCACCTTATCTTCAGCATTCTTCTGTAGCACCACATTTCGAAAGCTTCTATTCTCTTCTTGTCCAAACTGGTTATTGTCCATGTTTCACTTCCATACATGGCTACACTCCATACAAATACTTTCAGAAACGACTTTCTGACACTTAAATCTATACTCGATGTTAACAAATGTCTCTTCTGCAGAAACGATTTCCTTACCATTGCCAGTCTACATTTTATATCCTCTCTACTTCGACCATCATCAGTTATTTTACTCCCCAAATAGCAAAACCCCTTTACTACTTTAAGTGTCTCATTTCCTAATCTAATCCCCTCAGCATCACCCGATTTAATTTGACTACATTCCATTATCCTCGTTTTTCTTTTGTTGATGTTCATCTTATATCCTCCTTTCAAGACACTGTCCATTCCGTTCAACTGCTCTTCCAAGTCCTTTGCTGTCTCTGACAGAATTACAATGTCATCGGCAAACCTCAAAATTTTTACTTCTTCTCCATGAATTTTAATACCTACTCCGAATTTTTCTTTTGTTTCCTTTACTGCTTGCTCAATATACAGATTGAATAACATCGGGGAGAGGCTACAACCCTGTCTCACTCCTTTCCCAACCACTGCTTCTCTTTCATGACCCTCGACTCTAATAACTGGCATCTGGTTTCTGTACAAACTGTAAATAGCCTTTCGCTCCCTGTATTTTACTCCTGCCACCTTCAGAATTTGAAAGAGAGTATTCCAGTTAACGTTGACAAAAGCTTTCTCTAAGGCTACAAATGCTACAAACGTAGGTTTGCCTTTTCTTAATCTTTCTTCTAAGATAAGTCGTAAGGTTAGTATTGCCTCACGTGTTCCAACATTTCTACGGAATTCAAACTGATCCTCCCCGACGTCCGCTTCTACCAGTTTTCCATTCGTCTGTATAGAATTCGCGTTAGTATTTTGCAGCTGTGACTTATTAAACTGATAGTTCTGTAATTTTCACATCTGTCAACACCTGCTTTCTTTGGGATTGGAATTATTATATTCCTCTTGAAGTCTGTGGGTATTTCGCCAGTCTCATACATCTTACTCACCAGATGGTAGAGTTTTGTCAGGACTGGCTCTCCCAAGGCCATCAGTAGTTCTAATGGAATGTTGTCTACTCCCGGGGCCTTGTTTCGACTCAGGTCTTTCAGTGCTCTGTCAAACTCTTCACGCAGTATCTTATCTCCCATTTCATCTTCATCTACATCCTCTTCCTTTTCCATAATATTGTCCTCAAGTACATCGCCCTTGTATAAACTCTCTATATACTCCTTCCACATTTCTGCCTTCCTTTCTTTGCTTGGAACTGGGTTTCCATCTGAGCTCTTGATATTCATACAAGTGGTTCTCTTCTCTCCATAGGCCTCTTTAATTTTCCTCTGCGCAGTATCTATCTTACCCCTAGTGAGACAAGCCTCTACATCCTTACATTTGTACTCTAGCCATCCCTGCTTAGCCATTTTGCACTTCCTGTCAATCTCATTTTTGAGACGTTTGTATTCCTTTTTGCCTGCTTCATTTCCTGCATTTTTATATTTTCTCCTTTCATCAATTAAATTCAATATTTCTTCTGTTACCCAAGGATTTCTATTAGCCCCCGTCTTTTTACCTACTTGATCCTCTGCTGCCTTCACTATTTCATCCCTCTGAGCTAACCATTCTTCTTCTACTGTATTTCTTTCCCCCATTCCTGTCAATTGTTCGATTATGCTCTCCCTGAAACTCTCTACAACCTCTGGTTCTTTCAGTTTATCCAAGTCCCATCTCCTTAAATTCCCGCCTTTTTGCAGTTTCTTCAGTTTCATTCTGCAGTTCATAACCAACAGATTGTGGTCAGAATCCAGATCTGCCCCTGGAAATGTCTTACAGTTTAAAACCTGGTTCCTAAATCTCTGTCTTACCATTATGTAATCTATCTGATACCTTTTAGTATCTCCAGGATTCTTCCAGGTATACAACCTTCTTTCATGATTCTTGAACTTAGTGTTAGCCGTGATTAAGATATGCTCTGTGCAAAATTCTACAAGGCGGCTTCCTCTTTCATTTCTTCCCCCCGAATCCATATTCACCTACTATGTATCCTTCTCTCCCTTTTCCTACTGACAAATTCCAGTCACCCATGACTATTAAATTTTCGTCTCCCTTCACTACCTGAATAATTTCTTTTATCTCGTCATACATTTCATCAATTTCTTCATCATCTGCAGAGCTAGTTGGCATATAAACTTGTACTACTGTAGTAGGCGTGGGCTTCGTGTCTATCTTGGCCACAATAATTAGTTCACTAAGATGTTTGTAGTAGCTTACCCGCAGACCTATTTTTTTAAATACATTATTAAACTTACTCCTGAATAACCCGTATTTCATTTTGTATTTATAACCCTGTATTCACCTGATCAAAAGGCTTGTTCCTCCTCCCACCGAATTTCACTAATTTCCACTATATCTAACTTCAACCTACCCATTTCCCTTTTTAAATTTTCTAACCTACCTGCCCGATTAAGGAATCTGACATTCCAAGCACCACGTTTTCTTTCTCCTGATAACGACATCCTCTTGAGTATCCCCGTCCGGAGACCCGAATGGGGAACTATTTTACCTCCGGAATATTTTTGCCAAGAGGTGGCCATCATCTTTTAGCCATAAAGTAAAGCTGCAAGCACTCGGGAAATATTACGGCTGTAGTTTCCCATTGCTTTCAGCTGTTTGCAGTACCAGCACAGCAAGGCCGTTTTGGTTAGTGTTATAAGGCCAGATCAGTCAGTCATCCCGACTGTGGCCCCTGCAACTACTGAAAAGGCTGCTGCCCCTCTTCAGGAACCACAAGCTCTTCTGGCCTCTCAACAGATACCCCTCCGTTGTGGTTGGACCTACGGTACGGCCATCTGTATCGCTGAGGGTCACAAGCCTCCCCACCAACGGCAAGGTCCATGGTTCATGGGGGGGGGGGGGGGGGGGGGTAAGAAATGTTGTAGGTGTAAGAAATGTTGTGGACCTGAAACTGTATGTTCCTAGGAGTGAGTGACCTAAGTAAACGCAGAGAGCAATTTGCAGTAAATATGCTGTATCTTATGCTGAAACTAATTTATTCCAAATGTAACTAATCTTTGTAAATGTATGTATACCAATGACAGTGTGCTAATGTACTTATGTGAGTTTCAGATTACCGAGTGTACTGTAAATGTAAAGAAGTATGGAGAAATTTACTGAAAAGAAAGGGTAAATGCTGCGAGCCAAATAAAAGATGGGACTGTCAAAAATTAAAGTGGGCAGTATAGGAGTCAAAATATAAAGGACTGCCTTACACCAATGAGGGCAGATAAATGGTCAATGGAGAAATGTGAATGTGGTACAGGTGATGTGGTAAATGATGCGAAATGGACTGCCCAAAATCTGAATAATAGGCAGCAAATATATGTAGTGATTTTTCTAAATATTATTATGTGTTTTCTTTTGTAAGTAAGGAAATGGACTGCCATTCAATGCAAGCAGCAATAAATTGTCTTATAGTGTATATAGATATTTGCATTTGCTTTTGTAGTTAAATGTTTGTGTTCCAGATTTTGAAATTAATTCTTTGAGAAATTTAGTAAAATTGAGAAATTTCCTATTTAAATAATGTTGTGATAGGATGTTGGACTGTGCCAAAGGCACTTAAGTAAATGATAAGTAAATGTTCTGGATATGTTACAAAGTGTAGGCCTATATAATGTGAGAGAAAGGAAGTTTGTGGTATAAATTTTTTTTTGGAACATTCACGTAAAGATTCAGAACCACTGTATAAATGTAAA
The DNA here is from genome assembly GCF_023864345.2 of Schistocerca serialis cubense. Lineage (NCBI taxonomy): Eukaryota > Metazoa > Arthropoda > Insecta > Orthoptera > Acrididae > Schistocerca > Schistocerca serialis. The sequence goes on along the minus strand of NC_064642.1, from coordinate 277,485,557 downwards.
TTTAGTGTTACCATCAAATTTGCACCTAGTGAAATTTACTGGAAACAGGGGCATGTGTAACAAAAACAACTGTACATATTATAATTTTTTCTTCTGATTTTCGATAAATTAGTGTAAGCGATGTTCTGACTACATTTCATTTTCTTTTCATGTCATTATGTTAAAGAAACTGTAAACAATTTTCGATGCGAATATTAATGTTTATTTCAAATTGCAAGCAATATTATAACAAAATTGGAATGTAAGAAATATTGAGACTGTTGTAAGATGTTAAAGTTGTAATTGTGCGCCTGGTCCATACGTAGGCAATGTATTAGGATATGTAGAATGCAAAACCTTTGGTGAATACCCTGTCTGTAGGGGAGCGGTAAAAGGTGGATGGCAGGCGAGCGCGGGAAAATGCACACGGGCGCTGCACGGCATAACGGGCTCAGCAGTAGTAGTCGGAGTTGGGCATCGGTCTGAGAAACACGCTCTAGATCGAGGAGGCTCTCCTGGAAAACGTGATTTCATTGAGCCTCGGATGTGCCGTTCCCGACGACTATACAGCATGGCAAAATTCCATTGGCACTAAATGGAAAGGTATTGCGACGCTAAGAAGAAGCAAAGTGCGGATACATCAAGAGCCAAAGCTGTGATTGTATGTGCGCTTTGCGCCTCGCCATCTCGCCGCCCGCCAACCGCCGTATAGTCACGAACAGGTTGAAGCTTTTAGTACTGTATTCGTGTCTACCAGTGCTACTTTTGTTCCTGACTGTTCAATAACAACTTAACTTTTTCCAGAACTGTCCTATCATTTAATTATCCTCATCACTAACCTAGACAGGGTCCTTTCCACATGTTGTGCAATCCGAGTGTCCCGAGATGAAGAATTAAAATTTATGTTAATAATAATTACCTTCTATGTTAGAATGATGTTTAAAGAACTTTGTTGTTAATGAATATATAGGTCTGGCAAAGTTGGAAGATAGTGTTGAAATTGGTTTAGTAATGAAGTTTAATTATTTGATGCAGATAAAATGGTAATTAAATGAGCAGGAAATAAGCTAAAAAGAGTAGTAACTCACCTATTGGAATTCTTGAGTGCTTAATGAATCCTTTAATCAATACTTTCAATACAGTGATCATAACAGTTTCAGGGTGTCCCCCCCCCCCCCCCCACCCTCTTATCTCTTCTATTCATTTAAATTCTGAAGTGTAATGAACTGATTTGACCAGAAAAGTTAAAGTCAATATAAAATCAAAATTTATCAGTGTTTTACCCTTTTCAAAATTGACATTGTATGTGTGTTTCGAAAGTGCTGTTTCTAGGATAACCTATGCCCGAATTTAATCAGATCAATAGACAGTACGAAGTTTGTAGTAAACATTATAGTGTCTTGTTGTGTATTTTTGGTTTGTCCATATTAGTACAGAAAGTGAAATTATTAGTTCAGTAGATTTTCTGGTTCTAAAATTTACTATATTATGCAGTGTAGTTACGTGTTGCTTTGTATGAACGTACTTCAACTTGTACTGGGAAGAAACTCAGTTAATGGCTAATTAGGCTGGCGACCGTATTATTAACAATTTGGTAGCATCTGCTGTGTTGTTTCTTGTCCGTCCTAACGTGTAGTTGCACTTCAGACTTGCTTGACGTATCATTGTTGTTACTGAGTGGGTGAAAGTCTGATTTTGCCTCCATTCAGGTACACGCGATCAACATATATACCAAAATCCTTTCTTATAAGGTGAAGCCCGTCAACTTACCATAGTACAGGCTTTAATATGTATCATGCGCAGTAGCGTAGTGTTACATCCTCTCCGGAAACTCTCTTTCGTCCAGTCTCCCCTTTCACGAGCGCTGTGATTGGCTAGAGCGCTCGCGCTGTGTGTTCAAGCCAACGCACCCACACATCGTAATGAAACTCATTTAAATTCCTGCGGCTGGACAATAACACGCTCTAACACACATTATTAAATACATAAACAATTAAATAAACATACGTCAAAAGAAAGGAAGCAAAAACTAGGCAAGGAGCCTAATATCTCCGTGCTTTCTAAAACACAGTAAATTATATACCAGTTTCTTCATGAATAGCATATATCGGATATTAACAAAGATATTGGCGAATCTGTGTATTTATAAGCATGCTGCTACCGCTTTTTCGTGTAACTGTGGAGTACTTATGGCCTGACGTTATCGATTGTTATCGGCCACCTTGAACTCCAATAATTCAAGTAGTATTTAAGTTACATGCCTATAATTCATACCAATTTAGGCTTACACTAATAGCTTTCTAAAGACACGGAGATTGACAAAATCCGATGAAGCGTTTATATTTTGGATATTTGTTGCTGGGTGTTACTTGTATAGTTTACCGTCGGATACTAAACTTTAAACTAATAAAGATATTGTAAGTCTGATTACAGCATTAGAATCGTCGTGCAAATGATAGAAATGTACATCTTTCTTTTTGAGGTATCATGCTTTTTTTTTTTTTTTTTTTGTCATCAGTCTACTGACTGGTTTGATGCGGCCCGCCACGAATTCCTTTCCTGTGCTAACCTCTTCATCTCAGAGTAGCACTTGCAACCTACGTCCTCAATTATTTGCTTGACGTATTCCAATCTCTGTCTTCCTCTACAGTTTTTGCCCTCTACAGCTCCCTCTAGTACCATGGAAGTCATTCCCTCATGTCTTAGCAGATGTCCTATCATCCTGTCCCTTCTCCTTATCAGAGTTTTCCACATATTCCTTTCCTCTCCGACTCTGCGTAGAACCTCCTCATTCCTTATCTTATCAGTCCACCTAATTTTCAACATTCGTCTATAGCACCACATCTCAAATGCTTCGATTCTCTTCTGTTCCGGTTTTCCCACAGTCCATGTTTCACTACCATACAATGCTGTGCTCCAGACGTACATCCTCAGAAATTTCTTCCTCAAATTAAGGCCGGTATTTGATATTAGTAGACTTCTCTTGGCCAGAAATGCCTTTTTTGCTATACCGAGTCTGCTTTTGATGTCCTCCTTGCTCTGTCCGTTATTGGTTATTTTACTGCTTAGGTAGCAGAATTCCTTAACTTCATTGACATCGTGACTATCAATCCTGATGTTAAGTTTCACACTGTTCTAATTGCTACTACTTCTCATTACCTTCGCTTTCCTGTCGGCCCCCCGTAGGTGAGTGGTCAGCGCGCCGGACTGTCAATCCTAAGGGCCCGGGTTCGATTCTCGGATGGGTTGGAGATTTTTTTGCGCTCAGGGACTCGGTGTTGTGTTGTCCTAATCATCATAATTTCATCTCCATCGACGCGCAAGTTGCCGAAGTGGCGTCAAATCAAAAGACTCGCACCAGACGAGCGGTCTACCCGACGGGAGGCCCTCGTCTCACGACATTTCATTTCTCCGATTTACTCTCAAACCATACTGTGTACTCATTAGACTGTTCATTCCGTTCAGCAGATCATTTAATTCTTCTTCTCTTTCACTCAGGATAGCCATGTCATCTGCGAATCGTATCATTGATATCTTTTCACCTGGTATTTTAATTCCACTCCTGAACCTTTCTTTCATTTCCATCATTGCTTCCTCGATGTACAGAGTGAATAGTAGGGGCGAAAGGCTACAGCCTTGTCTTACATCCTTCTTAATACGAGCACTTCGTTCTTGATCGTCCGTTCTTATTATTCCCTCTTGGTTATTGTACATGTTGTATATGACCCGTCTCTCCCTATAGCTTACCCCTATATTTTTCAGAATCTCGAACAGCTTGCACCATTTTATTTTGTCGATCGCTTTTTCCAGGTGACAAATCCTATGAATGTGTCTTGATTTTTCTTTAGCCTTGCTTCCATTATTAGCCGTAACGTCCGAATTGCCTCTCTCGTCCCTTTACTTTTCCTAAAGCCAAACTGGTCGTCACCTAGCACATTCTCAATTTTCTTTTTCATCTGGCTAATATTAATTTCAATTCGAACTGTGAAATATCTGCCATTAAGGTTTCACAAAGTCCGCCATCATTGGCACTCCCGGCGTGTCTCCTCTACTGACACAAAGCACCGTCCTCGCCACAGCGGAATTCCCAGCCACGTGGCCAATGGACCACGTGCTCCGGCCAATGTCCGGCACTACGCGGCCGGCCCGCCGAGCCCCCGAAAGCCGAATGGCTCGAGCGGTGGCCGCCAACTCTGAACTTAGAATATTTTCAGGGCGCCACAACTGGCCCGTTACCTCACACGGATGACGTTGAAACAATAAAAATCAGTGCCTCTGCTATCCTTCAGGTGGCATATGTCATGGTCTGATCATAATCGACGTCGTCTGTTTAGGTATAATAATTTTCCTGTGGCAGTGTAGAAGAGCTGTAGAAGGGAAGTGGATTTCAAGAGTATGATATGATACATAAACTCGAGGGGAAATAAATGAAGGTAAGATAGGAGATACGATACTAAGAGAATAATTTGACAGTGCACTTATGTCGAAATAAGGACCCAAGAGTGGAAGACGTTCCCTAACAATAACTAACAACTTTGGGAGAGAGAGTTATGACAGAACTATTTCATGTGGTATGCAAGTATCGTGTATGCAGAGCCCGTTCCAAATGTTGAGACACTGGAGCAGCGTATTCATGCTGCCATTGACACTGTTCGGATGCAGCCTGGCCGAGGAAAACGTATGAGATATAATATACTACGGCGCGCACACGCATGTGTTGAGGCAAATTGAAACTATTTGCGTCACATACCGTAACTGAGGCTGCACAGTACAGCGCATATTAGACCTCGGTCTCTGTAACAAAGTATGTTTGAATGTATGGTGTGTAGCATGGAAACCATGCATATTCGGACGTAAGTTCATTAGATCATGTTTGCTCCGTGTATTCTGATCGATCAGTCCCTAGAGTTTGTACACGGTGGAAAAAAAAAGAAAGGAAAAGAAAAAACAAATAGGAGATGAAGTATGAGAATTCTGCTATCCTCCCTGTAGATGGGAGATCCAGTAGTACAATCCTGCAAGTCATCTTGGAAGGTACTGAAACCCAACGTTTAGGGCATTTGTGGATTTAGAGACAGTTTTCGACGATTTTGATTGGAGTACACTCTTTAAAATTCGGAAGGTAGCAGAGGTAAAATAGAGGAAACGAAAGGTTATCTAAAGCTTGTACAGGAACCAGAGTTCAGTTCGGAGAGCCGAAGGACATAAAGAAAAGTTGAGGAGAGCGTGGCACATCCCCGATGTTATTGAATCTGTACACCGAGAAAGCAGTGAAGGAAATCAAGTAGATATTTGGAAAGGGTATTAGAGCTCCAGTAGAAGAAATAGAAGTTTTACAATTAGTCAGTGGCTTTGTCTCACAGAGGAAAGAAATGGATGCTTGAGATTGCATCCTATATCATTAAAAAGTGGATCACTTGAAATTCAAGAAAGTTGTAGATCTTCTTTTAGGCGCAGCACATCTTCGTAATGTCACACAAAATCGCCTTTATGCAAAGTATTGGCTCACGTGGATAAGTTCTCGACACCAAATTGGTGGAAATGTACACAGGTGATGTCATGCCTTGTTTGAAAGCGATTTGTTTGACATTTCGAAGATAGGCTGCGCCAGAACCACAATATTTTTGAGCAACAAGTGTCCTGTTAAATTCAAGCGGCCTATTTAGCAGTAGAGTAAGAAGAGCTCTCAGTGTAGATCATGGTCGCAGGCTACATGTTAAAACATTCGTCTGTGATGTACTGTTGAGAAGCATTGCCGTAATTCTTTGTCGTGTGCTCTTTCTTCGCCATCTCAGGGAAAGAACATCTTCACATCTACGTTTGATTCAAGAAAGGCGGAAGGGAATAGTCAATTCATCTTCTGCGTTGCTGATAGAGCTTACTGTATGTCAACGAGGTACAGTACTGAAGTTTATGAAACACTTGCAGCAAAAAACCGTAAAACTTCACATCTTTTGGATTCGCATGCTTCTTCGGTATGCAGTTGCTCTCAGACGATTACAGGGAAAATATTGTTTAAAATATTTGATAATTTCAAATTGCAAGTCTCGCATCACAGCCTGATTATGAGATAGTTGCCTTTTGGTTATTGGTCAGATAAAGTTGAGTAACTCACAGCAGGAGTATACCCCACGACCTTTCTGTTTCTAGTCACACATTCTATCTCTAGACTACCACGTCAGATGGCATTTGGTACTACTTGCTGCGTTCTAGGGGCAGTTATGCTTTGTCGAGATATTGCGGAAGTCTTCCTCATGAATCAGTGTATCTATTATTCAAAACCAGATCAAAATCCCGATAGCACTTACTGAGATTAGCCTGAACATACAGCAGAACGCGAACAAATGACATGTCGAAAATTAGAGGACTGGTAGCAACCCACGTCCGCATCTCTTAGCGTATCTCGCTAGGCGTCGTTGAACGACGTCGCGCTCCGCCAAGCGGATAGGCACACAACACGGCATCCGAGCCGTTGTTGTAGCAGGTCTGCAGTGCAACGATTTCATTGTACTCGTATTTGCCACGTCAAAGTAAAAGAGATGCCGGATTGAAGTTTTACGACCTTTATTTGCAAAAACTGAAGTCGACATAGTTGCGGATAGTCGAGGCGTTACAACACTACGGGTTTTCCGCCTCTCACTGGGACGTGAAATGGTTGCTTTTGGTTGTGCAAATGCCTGTTTCATACTTGTTGCAGAGAAGGCAGCACCTGTGCACGCTGAAGAGTCTGGTCCCCCCTATGCCGACTGTCATGAAACGGGAACACTCTGGTGTTTGTTACTGGGTGCAATGGACAGGAAATGGAGTCTTATTCTTGGGAGAACAGGGCAGACATGAACTATACTCACGGGGCGGCGTATGCAAATGCTCATGCTGCCCAACGTTTGTACAATTGGGGGTTCCGAATGGTCGAGTTCCAGATCATATGGATTTGGTGCCATTGTTATGTCCCTACAAGAGACAGGTTCTCTTGAGGTACGTTTTCCACTGGCGCTTTCTCATAATGGAGCATGTTCATTTAAGGTCTACATCGAAACCCGCTGTATTCATTTTGTTTTATAAGAGCGAAGGCCTGATGGAAGCAGTCGTCAACGCACAGTGCATACACAAAGGCTTGAAGAGGAGGCGTTACCACTGCTGGGAAACACACCCTAAAGAAGTTCGTAGAGTGGTGCAAGTAAAATGGATGTAAGCCATTCCCCAATTTGGCGTGTGTTACATGTCTACATCTACATCTACATCTACATTGATACTCCGCAAGCCACCCAACGGTGTGTGGCGGAGGGCACTTTACGTGCCACTGTCATTACCTCCCTTTCCTGTTCCAGTCGCATATGGTTCGCGGGAAGAACGACTGTCTGAAAGCCTCCGTGCGCGCTCTAATCTCTCTAATTTTACATTCGTGATCTCCGCGGGAGGTATAAGTAGGGGCAAGCGATATATTCGATACCTCATCCAGAAACGCACCCTCTCGAAACCTGGCGAGCAAGTTACACCGCGATGCAGAGCGCCTCTCTTGCAGAGTCTGCCACTTGAGTTTATTAAACATCTCCGTAACGCTATCACGGTTACCAAATAACCCGGTAACGAAACGCGCTGCTCTTCTTTGGATCTTCTCTATCTCTTCCGTCAACCCGACCTGGTACGGATCCCACACTGATGAGCAATACTCAAGTATAGGTCGAACGAGTGTTTTGTAAGCCACCTCCTTTGTTGATGGACTACATTTTATAAGCACTCTCCCAATGAATCTCAACCTGGTACCCGCCTTACCAACAATTAATTTTATATGATCATTCCACTTCAAATCGTTCCGCACGCATACTCCCAGATATTTTACAGACGTAACTGCTACCAGTGTTTGTTCCGCTATCATATAATCATACAATAAAGGATCCTTCTTTCTATGTATTCGCAATACATTACATTTGTCTATGTTAAAGGTCAGTTGCCACTCCCTGCACCAAGTGCCTATCCGCTGCAGATCTTCCTGCATTTCGCTACAATTTTCTAATGCTGCAACTTCTCTGTATACTACAGCATCATCCGCGAAAAGCCGCATGGAACTTCCGACACTATCTACTAAGTCATTTATATATATTGTGAAAAGCAATGGTCCCATAACACTCCCCTGTGGCACGCCACAGGTTACTTTAACGTCTGTAGACGTCTCTCCATTGATAACAACATGCTGTGTTCTGTTTGCTAAAAACTCTTCAATCCAGCCACACAGGCTCTTACTTTGTTTATCAGGCGACAGTGCGGAACTGTATCGAACGCCTTCCGGAAGTCAAGAAAAATAGCATCTACCTGGGAGCCTGTATCTAATATTTTCTGGGTCTCATGAACAAATAAGGCCAGTTGGGTCTCACACGATCGCTGTTTCCGGAATCCATGTTGATTCCTACATAGTAGATTCTGGGTTTCCAGAAATGACATGATATGCGAGCAAAAAACATGTTCTAAAATTCTACAAGAGATCGACGTAAGAGATATAGGTCTATAGTTTTGCGCATCTGCTCGACGACCCTTCTTGAAGACTGGGACTATCTGTGCTCTTTTCCAATCATTTGGAACCCTCCGTTCCTCTAGAGACTTGCGGTACACGGCTGTTAGAAGGGGGGCAAGTTCTTTCGCGTACTCTGTGTAGAAACGAATTGGTATCCCGTCAGGTCCAGTGGACTTTCCTCTATTGAGTGATTCCAGTTGCTTTTCTATTCCTTGGACACTTATTTCGATGTCAGCCATTTTTTCGTTTGTGCGAGGATTTAGAGAAGGAACTGCAGTGCGGTCTTCCTCTGTGAAACAGCTTTGGAAAAAGGTGTTTAGTATTTCAGCTATACGCCTGTCATCCTCTGTTTCAATGCCATCATCATCCCGTAGTGTCTGCATATGCTGTTTCGAGCCACTTACTGATTTAACGTAAGACCAGAACTTCCTAGGATTTTCTGTCAAGTCGGTACATAGAATTTTACTTTCAAATTCAATGAACGCTTCACGCATAGCCCTCCTTACGCTAACTTTGACATCGTTTAGCTTCTGTTTGTCTGAGAGGTTTTGGCTGCGTTTAAACTTGGAGTGGTGCTCTCTTTGCTTTCGCAGTAGTTTCGTAACTTTGTTGTTGTAGCACGGTGGGTTTTTCCCGTCCCTCACAGTTTTACTCGGCACGTACCTGTCTAAAACGCATTTTACGATTGCCTTGAACTTTTTCCATAAACACTCAACATTGTCAGTGTCGGAACAGAAATTTTCGTTTTGATCTGTTAGGTAGTCTGAAATCTGCCTTCTATTACTCTTGCTAAACAGATAAACCTTCCTCCCTTTTTTTATATTCCTATTAACTTCCATATTCAGGGATGCTGCAACGGCCTTATGATCACTGATTCCCTGTTCTGTACATACAGAGTCGAAAAGTTCGGGTCTGTTTGTTATCAGTAGGTCCAAGATGTTATCTCCACGAGTCGGTTCTCTGTTTAATTGCTCGAGGTAATTTTCGGATAGTGCACTCAGTATAATGTCACTCGATGCTCTGTCCCTACCACCCGTCCTAAACATCTGAGTGTCCCAGTCTATATCTGGTAAACTGAAATCTCCACCTAAGACTATAACATGCTGAGAAAATTTATGTGAAATGTATTCCAAATTTTCTCTCAGTTGTTCTGCCACTAATGCTGCTGAGTCGGGAGGTCGGTAAAAATAGCCAATTATTAACCTAGTTCGGTTGTTCAGTGTAACCTCCACCCATAATAATTCACAGGAACTATCCACTTCTACTTCACTACAGGATAAACTACTACTAACAGCGACGAACACTCCACCACCGGTTGCATGCAATCTATCCTTTCTAAACACCGTCTGTACCTTTGTAAAAATTTCGGCAGAATTTATCTCTGGCTTAAGCCAGCTTTCTGTACCTATAACGATTTCAGCTTCGGTGCTTTCTATCAGCGCTTGAAGTTCCGGTACTTTACCAACGCAGCTTCGACAGTTGACAATTACAATACCGATTGCTGCTTGGTCCCCGCATGTCCTGACTTTGCCCCGCACCCGCTGATGCTGTTGCCCTTTCTGTACTTGCCCAAGGCCATCTAACCTAAAAAACCGCCCAGCCCACGCCACACAACCCCTGCTACCCGTGTAGCCGCTTGTTGCGTGTAGTGGACTCCTGACCTATCCAGCAGAACCCAAAACCCCACCACCCTATGGCGCAAGTCGAGGAATCTGCAGCCCACATGGTCGCAGAACCGTCTCAGCCTCTGATTCAGACCCTCCACTCGGCTCTGTACCAAAGGTCCGCAGTCAGTCCTGTCGACGATGCTGCAGATGGTGAGCTCTGCTTTCATCCCGCTAGCGAGACTGGCAGTCTCCACCAAATCAGATAGCCGCCGGAAGCCAGAGAGGATTTCCTCCGATCCATAGCGACACACATCATTGGTGCCGACATGAGCGACCACCTGCAGATGGGTGCACCCTGTACCCTTCATGGCATCCGGAAGGACCCTTTCCACATCTGGAATGACTCCCCCCGGTATGCACACGGAGTGCACATTGGTTTTCTTCCCCTCTCTTGCTGCCATTTCCCTAAGGGGCCCCATTACGCGCCTGACGTTGGAGCTCCCAACTACCAGTAAGCCCACCCTCTGCAACTGCCCGGATCTTGCAGACTGAGGGGCAACCTCTGGAACAGGACAAGCAGCCATGTCAGGCCGAAGATCAGTATCAGCCTGAGACAGAGCCTGAAACCGGTTCGTCAGACAAACTGGAGAGGCTTTCCGTTCAGCCCTCCGGAATGTCTTCCGCCCCCTGCCACACCTTGAAACGACCTCCCACTCTACCACAGGTGAGGGATCAGCCTCAATGCGGGCAGTATCCCGGGCAACCACAGCCGTAGTCCGATCAGGGGATGCGTGGGACGAGCTGGCCGTCCCCGACAAACCCCCATCTGGACCCCCACAGTGATGCCCATTGGCAACAGCCTCAAGCTGTGTGACCGAAGCCAACACTGCCTGAAGCTGGGAGCGAAGGGATGCCAACTCGGCCTGCATCCGAACACAGCAGTTGCAGTCCCTATCCATGCTAAAAACTGTTTTACAAAGAACGTCTGAACTAATCTACAGAGAGCGCAAACAAATCGACAAAATTTAAACGGTTATTAAAATACAAGATTGCCTAGTAAATGCAGTAATGCTGCTACTTGCGCACTGCTGACACTGCTCGGCGGCGGAAGGAGACTAAGCGAAATTACACTATTCAGGTACTAAAACGCGATGCTACACTCTCAAATACTATAATACGCCCGAAATTTATGAATTAAACAATGAAAGTACCAAAAACACGCAAAGAAATTGAGAATTAAACTATGTAACAAATGAGTGAGCTAGGAGTATACGACTTGCTGCTCAGCTGCTTATCCAACGGCGGCAGGGAGCACACTGACTGTGACCAACCGACACTGGCCGTTCAAAACAAAAACAGTAGACAAACGACTACGCGAATTTACACTATTCAGGTACTAAAACGCGATGCTACAACTCTCAAATACTATAATACGCCCGAAATTTATGAATTAAACAATGCAAGTACCAAAAACACGCAAAGAAATTAAGAACTAAACTATGTAACAAATGAGTGAGCTAGGAGTATACGACTTGCTCCTCAGCTGCTTATCCAACGGCGGCAGGGAGCATGAAGATGACATGCACCCCTACAGCCTTTGGAACGTTGAAGCTCTTAACCCAGACGATTTTCCACGTCGAATTGGATACTGCCAGTAGTTTCGACAAAGGTGTGCCATTCAACCGCAGTTTTCGAATCGTTTACTTATTACTAATGAGGCATCGTTTACGCAAAAGGGTGTGTTCAACAGCCACAGTGAACACGTGTGGGCAGGGGTTAATCCGCACGCCGCATTTGTTCGTGCTCACCAATATCACTTCGCTCTGAACATTTGGGTTGGCTTGGTAGACGATAATCTGGTCTGTCCGTACATGTTCCCAAGGCTTGTGAACAGAAAAGACGCTTCATCCTGTATTACGAGGAACTCTGACAGAGTTGTTGGAACATTTTCCACTCAACGTGGACTGTGCACTTGGCATATGCAGTGTGAATGCATTTGGTTGAAACTTTTGGTGACAACTAGATAGAGTGCCGTGGGCCCGTGGCATCGCCTGCACGTTCTCCCTACTTTACGCCCACTGATTTTTTCTTCTGGGGCCACTTGAAATATATCGTCAGTCTAACACCCACTGAGACTGATGAAAAGATGATAGCGCACATGGGAGCTTCCGATGTTACTTGAACTTTGGAAGGAGTGTTTGAGTGCGACAGCCACTTCAGCGTCTTTCCACAACGTGCATTCAAAAACGAGGAAGGCGTAACATACAGTACTTTTGTATCTGCTTTCAAATTAAAGTTGTAATACAACTTCACCTTGATTTCTAATTTAGCTTGATGTCACGAATACGCTGGACACGTGACCCTGCAGACCCGTTACCATGACGGTTCGGATGGCATGTTGTGTGCCCAACCTGTTGGCGGCACGCGACGCTGTTCAACGACGCTAATGGCTGCAGACATGGGTTGCTATGTGAAGTACGCTTGTTATGACCCACTCTACCAGCCTTCCCATTATCTACATTCATTTCAGCTACTCTCTCCATATAAGAGATTGCTTTCTTAATGATCACTATTTGCGTTTTTGCGTATTTGCAAAATTTAACTGTGGTTTTATGACATACCATGCCTATAGTTGCAAGTGAATAAGGTGAGGCTGTGGTGTACATGGAAATTGAGAGTAACCGGCACCATAGTAGTACTAGACGGCCCTAAGGCAGAACATTCCGAATGACCAGTTAATTATTACTAATCACTGACACATTGTGTGCACAAAAGAAGTGATACAACTAGCCACCATTACTAATCTGTTAGAGATGTGATATTCCTCCAGTACTTCTTAGCGCTTTATCCGATGTCTTAATAAGCTGTCCACTTTAACAGCATTCTAAAACATACTGCCGACTCCAGGCGATTGCTGAACCATTGTTTGCAGTTATTCACAATTTTTGTGATCCCATCATACTTTAATTGCTTAAGTCGTGCCAAATTTTCTGGAAATAAATAAGCAATTCCATTACTTTATTCATATCTAACGTGTGTATGAGTATGTTTAGAATTACAGATATCTATCACGGACGTAACGACTCTCTTGTCTTTACATATTATGTGTACTTCAGAGTAGAATTATCTTTGCAGTAGGCTTAACCGCATGTCCATCATTATGTCTAGCTTTTAAATACACGACAGGCCTCTTAGGTAACTGATGTTTCAGTACTTGAAAATATCAACCGCAATACATCACTTCGTACGTAACTCGAAATTGACCCGTATATGAGAACAAATTCGAAGCCACAATCGTTCGGTGACCTGATCATTCTCTATGCTGTAACACATATGGTTATAGGGAAGCATGTCATATTTTACGATTATTATTATTGTAGTTTCAACCTCACTCACTGATAATAAAATATACTGATAGTTTTCGATGACAAGATAATGATCAAATAAATTTTTTCTCAAGGCTATATGCTGGTTGATCACTGGACTTTTATGTTTAAAAATATTCCGTTTATGAAACATCGAGATAAATTTTTTCATGGGACACACACTTAATGTATTGTTACCTCCTAACAGAATTTCAATGGATCCCTCGCTCTAAAACCCTAACTGCAATAAACTCTCGCACGGTAGCTTTCCCAATTTTCGCATTCATACGGCAAATAAGCCCGGAGTGAATATGCTGATACATAGGAACAAAGGCGCGTGCTACGCACTGGGTGGCGTTCCTTAGCCGCCCGTGGTCTCGTGTCCCGCGCTTGCACGTCACAGGGGGTTATACACGTGACGTGACGCTGATCCAGAGCTTCAGCGGGTGATAAATATGGGAGGACGTGCAGCCCGGCGAGTGACCATTCATCCGGATAAAGTGGCGCGTGTTTTCACGCAGAGGGATGTTAGTGTGACATGTCGGGTGTAGACGCAAATACGCAAAATCACGCCCTGAAATTGCTGCGCGAGCACTGGCAGGGCCACAGTGAATGTAGCGCATGTGATGTTATATTGCTACTGCGAGAAAATATTTCCTGAGATGATATTTGTTAATTATGAAGTGCAAACCTTTCACAGAAATTAGAAATACAACTGGTCTGGCTGTTACTTAATATGCTCTCTTAGTCTAATGAGACTATTGTTGACGGATAGAATATTCTTTCCTTTGGTAGTAAATAAGCCTGTAATTAATGCCCGGCAGGAAGAGTGTTTTGACCGGGGACAAATTGGAAGAGACGTTAATCGTCATACGATGGCGTCTGAGAGTAATAAACTGGGTAATTTCAGTAGCATACAAATCAAATATATAATTTGCCATTGGCTTATCGAAATAATGATCTGATTTTTCCTCGTTACCTTAAGATCTACGTCGAAATTCTTTAGCTGTTCTGATGCATAATGTATCACGTGCTTCTAAAGATTGTGCAGTAATAGCTCTTTTGTGGCGACGGAGTACAGTACGTTTTCATTCAGTGCTTACAGCTACCTCGGAATATACCAAGGAGTATGAGAGAAAATATTTTATCTAGTGTACCTGGCAAGTGATTTGATGCTCTGTGCCAATGATGTTAGAAACTGGGTGCAACATATTTCTTATCAAAAATATTCGAACTATTTTCCAACAGATAACACATTACATTGGAGTAATGAAGTGCAGTGGAAGTAAGCCTGTGACGTAGTGGAAGAGTGCAGTAAATAACGAGAGAAGGTTTATTTTCGTAGATAAATGATAACAATCATTATGCACAAAATTACATTGGATGTCACAGTCAGTATAATGAAGAATAGGTCTTCACCTAATCCAATAAATTCTAGTATTTATTGCGTTTCTAGTGCAAAATAGTGGTACTTTCAATCTAATATTAGCTACTGACACTGTTTTCTCATCATTAGGCATACCTACTCACCAAAGTCACTTCTAGGTCAGTGTGACGTATTTGTAGGTTCTAAAAGGAAAATATAAAACAAAGGAGTGAAATTATCCTTTAATATTTATTTATGAAACTGTGTAAGGTGTATTACAGTGAATAAGGAAATGTATACTATGGAGACAGTGGTGCAAATCAAATCGCTACTAACGACAACGTCATACAAAGCGTATAAAATTATCACAATTTTAATTATTTATGGCTCGTCATTACTATAGTTATCAGTAATTGTGAAATTGTGGTAAAATATCTTCGTAAATCTTCTCCAAAATTCATTTTGTTTAGCAAAATGGTTAACGATGACTGAACAGAACTGGGCTTTTTCTGTTCAAGGGTGCAACGTAAACACGAAGTCCAAGCACTGATGATGGAAAAATCTCATGTTGGAATAGAATCGTACACATAACCATCCGCTGCCTCAAAAGGCTGATTCAGCTTCAGTTACGTAGGATATCCACACAAACAAAAAGTAAGGATAGCTCAATCCAGATTCATATCAAGCATTTAATAACTTTGCAGCCTCCGTTGGTGCCTAAATAGAGAATTAATATGGTAAAAACATATATCGTTTGCAGCTTATTGTCTTATACGATTACTCCCCTATGAGATGTTGCATGAACCATTGTTATTTCATTTACGGATGATATCATTATTAGAAACTCTATTTCATTATAAAGAAAATTTAACAACGCCCGGATTGTACTCCATTTACCTTCATAGGCATATCACAGAAAGGAATTTGTTACAAAATAAAATGTAGAATAAATATGTAAATGATTTTTCAAGTCCTCCTCCGCTGCATGTAGTCCATTTTTAGGCACCACAGTGTTCAGAAGTAGGCTTCAGTTGTGTTTAGTGGAGCGCTTTTTCTGCTGCGGAATGACGTTTGTGCTCAACGGAAGTGTCAAGTGAAGTGTAAGTAAAAGTCCTCGTCGTGGAGAGAAATCTTCAGATGGAGTTTTGAAAAGAATACTGCATACGTGTGCCTCCTTGCGTTTCGCAGTGGTTGAGTAATATATATATCTTGTTGTTGTGGTCTTCAGTCCTGAGACAGGTTTTATGCAACTCTCCATGCTATTCTATCCTGTGCAAGCTTCTTCATCTCCCAGTACCTACTGCAACCTACATCCTTCTGAGTCTGCTAAGTGTATTCATCTGTTGGTCTCCCTCTACTATTTTTACCCTCCACCCTGCCCTCCAATAATAAATTGGTGATCCTTGATGCCTCAGAACATGTCCCTTCTTCTAGTCAGGTTGTGCCACAAACTCCTCTTCTCCCCAATCTTATTCAGCACCTCCTCATTAGTTATATGATGTACTCATCTAATCTTCAGCATTCATCTGTAGCACATTTCGAAAGCTTCTATTCTCTTCTTGTCCAAACTACACTCCTGGAAATGGAAAAAAGAACAGATTGACACCGGTGTGTCAGACCCACCATACTTGCACCGGACACTGCGAGAGGGCTATACAAGCAATGATCACACGCACGGCACAGCGGACACACCAGGAACCGCGGTGTTGGCCGTCGAATGGCGCTAGCTGCGCAGCATTTGTGCACCGCCGCCGTCAGTGTCAGCCAGTTTGCCGTGGCATACGGAGCTCCATCGCAGTCTTTAACACTGGTAGCACGCCGCGACAGCGTGGACGTGAACCGTATGTGCAGTTGACGGAGGGCGTATAGTGGGCATGCGGGAGGCCGGGTGGACGTACCGCCGAATTGCTCAACACGTGGGGCGTGAGGTCTCCACAGTACATCGATGTTGTCGCCAGTGGTCGGCGGAAGGTGCACGTGCCCGTCGACCTGGGACCGGACCACAACGACGCACGGATGCACGCCAAGACCGTAGGATCCTACGCAGTGCCGTAGGGGACCGCACCGCCACTTCCCAGCAAATTAGGGACACTGTTGCTCCTGGGGTATCGGCGAGGACCATTCGCAACCGTCTCCATGAAGCTGGGCTACGGTCCCGCACACCGTTAGGCCGTCTTCCGCTCGCGCCCCAACATCGTGCAGCCCGCCTCCAGTGGTGTCGCGACAGGCGTGAATGGAGGGACGAATGGAGACGTGTCGTCTTCAGCGATGAGAGTCGCTTCTGCCTTGGTGCCAATAATGGTCGTATGCGTGTTTGGCGCCGTGCAGGTGAGTGCCACAATCAGGACTGCATACGACCGAGGCACACAGGGCCAACACCCGGCATCATGGTGTGGGGAGCGATCTCCTACACTGGCCGTACACCACTGGTGATCGTCGAGGGGACACTGAATAGTGCACGGTACATCCAAACCGTCATCGAACCCATCGTTCTACCATTCCTAGACCGGCAAGGGAACTTGCTGTTCCAACAGGACAATGCACGTCCGCATGTATCCCGTGCCACCCAACGTGCTCTAGAAGGTGTAAGTCAACTACCCTGGCCAGCAAGATCTCCGGATCTGTCCCCCATTGAGCATGTTTGGGACTGGATGAAGCGTCGTCTCACGCGGTCTGCACGTCCAGCACGAACGCTGGTCCAACTGAGGCGCCAGGTGGAAATGGCATGGCAAGCCGTTCCACAGGACTACATCCAGCACCTCTACGATCGTCTCCATGGGAGAATAGCAGCCTGCATTGCTGCGAAAGGTGGATATACACTGTACTAGTGCCGACATTGTGCATGCTCTGTTGCCTGTGTCTATGTGCCTGTGGTTCTGTCAGTGTGATCATGTGATGTATCTGACCCCAGGAATGTGTCAATAAAGTTTCCCCTTCCTGGGACAATGAATTCACGGTGTTCTTATTTCAATTTCCGGGAGTGTAGTTGTCGTCCATGTTTCACTTCCATACACGGCTACGCTCCATACAAATACTTTCAGGAACGACTTCCTGACACTTAAATCTATACTCGACGTTAACAAATTTCTCTTCTTCAGAAACGCTTTCCTTGCCATTGCCAGTCTACATTTGATATCCTCCCTACTTCGACAATCATCAGTTACTTTGCTCCCCAAATAGCAAAACTCCTTTACTACTGTAAGTGTCTCATTTCCTTATCTAATTCCCTCAGCATTACCCGACTTAATTCGACTATATTCCATTATCCTCGTTTTTCTTATGCCTTCCTTTCATGACAGTGTCCATTCTGTTCAACTGCTCTTCCAAGTCCTTTTCTGTATCTGGCAGAATTACAATGTCATCGGCGAACTTCAAAGTTTTTATTTCTTCTCCATGGATTTTAATACCTACTCCGAATTTTTCTTTTGTTTCCTTCACTGCATGCTCAATATACAGATTGAATAACGTCGGGGATAGGCTACAACGCTGGCTCACTCCCTTCCCAACCACTGCTTCCCTTTCATGCCCCTCGACTCTTATAAGTGCCATCTGGTTTCTGTACAAATTGTAAATAGCCTTTCACTCCCTGTATTTTACCCGTGCCAACTTCAGAATTTGAAAGAGAGAATTCCAGTCAACATTGTCAAAAGCTTTCCCTAGGTCTACAAATGCTAGAAACTTAGGTTTGCCTTTCCTTAATCTAGCTTCTAAGTTAAGTCGTACGGTCAGTATTGCCTCACGTGTTCCAATATTTCTACGGAATCCAAACTTATCTTCCCCGAGGTCGGCCTCTACCAGTTTTTCCATTCGTCTGTAAAGAATTCGTGTTAGTATTTTGCATCCGTGACTTATTAAACTGATAGTTCGGCAATTTTCACATCTGTCAGCACCTGCTTTCTTTGGGATTGGAATTATTGTATTCTTCTTGAAGTCTGAGGGTATTTCGCCTGTCTCATACATCTTGCTCACCAGATGGTAGAGTTTTGTCAGGACTGGCTCTCCCAAGACCGTCAGTAGTTCTAATGGAATGTTGTCTACTCCCGGGACCTTGTTTCGACTCAGGTCTTTCAGTGCTCTGTCAAACTCTTCACGCAGTATCGTATTTCCCATTTCATCTTCATCTACATCCTCCTCCATTTCCATAATATTGTCCTCAAGTACATTGCCCTTGTATAGACTCTCTATATACTGAATCCACCTCTCCGCTTTCCCTTCTTTGCTTAGAACTGGGTTTCCATCTGAGCTCTTGATATTCATACAAGGTCTCTTTAATTTTCCTGTAGGCAGTATCTATCTCACCCCTCGTGAGATAGGCCTCTACATCCTTAGATTTGTCCTCTAGCCTTCCCTGCTTAGCCATTTTGCAGTTCCTGTCGATCTCATTTTTGAGGCTTTTGTATTCCTTTTTGCCTGCTTCATTTAATGCATTTTTATATTTTCTCGTTTCATCAAATAAATTCAGTATTTCTTCTGTTACCCAAGGATTTGTACTAGCCCTAGTCTTTTTACCTACAAGATCGTCTGCTGCCTTCAATACTTCATGTTTCAAAGCTACCCATTCTTCTTCTACTGTATTTCTTTCCCCCATTCCTGTCAATTGTTCCCTTATGCTCTCCCTGAAACTCTGTACAACCTCTGGTTCTTTCAGTTTATCCAGGTCCCATCTCCTTAAATTCCCACATTTTTGCAGTTTCTTCAGCTTCAATCTACAGTTCATAACCAATAGATTGTGGTCAGAATCCAAATCTGCCCTTGGAAATGTCTTACAATTTAAAACCTGGTTCCTAAATCTCTGTCTTACCATTATATAATCTATCTGAAACCTGTCAGTATGTCCAGGCTTCTTGCATGTATACAACCTTCTTTTATGATTCTTGAACCACGTGTTAGCTATGATTAATTTGTGATCTGTGCAAAATTCTATTAGGCGGCTTTCTCTATCATTTCTTAGCCAGAATCCATATTCACCTACTACGTATCCTTCTCTCCCTTTTCCTACAATCGAATTCCAGTCACCCATGACTATTAAATTTTCGTTACCCTTCACTACCTGAATAATTTCTTTTATTCCATCATACATTTCTTCAATTTCTTCGTCATCTGCAGAGCTAGTTGGCACATAAACTTGTACTACTGTAGTAGGCGTGGGCTTCGTGTCTATCGTGGCCACAATAATGCGTTCACTATGCGTTTGTAGTAGCTTACCCGCACTCCTATTTTTTTATTCATTATTAAACCGACTCCTGCATTACCCCTATTTGATTTTGTGTTTATAACTCTGTATTTGTATGACGAAAAGTGTTGTTCCTCCTGCCAGCGAACTTAACTAATTCTTGCTATATCTAACTTTAACCTATCCATATCCCTTATTAAATTTTCTAACCTACGTGCTCGATTAAGGCATCTGTCATTCCACGTTCCGATCCGTAGAACGCCAGTATTTTTTCTCCTGATATCGACGTCCTCCTGAGTAGTTGCCTCCCGGAGATCCGAACTGGGGACTATTTTACCTGCGGAATATTTTACCCAAGAGGCCGCCATTATTATTTAACCATACAGTAAAGCTGCATGCCCTCGGGAAAATTACGACTGTAGTTTCTGCTTGCTTTCAGCCGTTCGCAGTACCAGCACAGTAAGGCCGTTTTGGTTTGTGTTACATGGCCAGATCAGTCAATCATCCAGACGGTTGCCCCTCAACTACTGAAAAGGCTACTGCCCCTCTTCAGGAACCACACGTTTGTCTGGCCTCTCAACAGATACCCCTCCGTTGTGGTTGCACCTACGGTACGGCTATCTGTACCGCTGAGGCACGCAAGCCTCCGCACCAACGGCAAGGTCCATGGTTCTTGGGCTATACTGAAGACTCAAATTAACAAAGTCTTTACCTGTAAATACGCCAAATGCAAAAATATCGACGTTTGTGATCGAATAGCTAGTAAAACTGAGAGTGAGAATTTAATTATAATAACGGCTCTGTTACCACAGTGTTAAAAGCACAGGCAATTCTCGGCTTGCAATGTGTGAGAGTCTGCTACTTACAGTACAAAATAGGTCTCTAAAATATTCGAGAAATGCTTAGCTTAAACGAGATAATTTATGGTATGAGAGAAGAAATGAGGTCTTAAAACTTTTAACGAAGCAGGTTGACTGTCAATCGAATAGCCACCTCAGAATTAGAAAACTAGATACCTCCCTGATCAAATAACTTACGAGATTGTAGCCCGGTGACGGTGCCGACCACCGCTATTATTCCGACAGGTTTTCTAAGAAAACCTGCAGCACGAAAGCGCTGTGCAACGGAATTTATAGCCTCGGTTTGCAGAGCTATTCCGGAAAAATAATACACACACACAGTCACACACACACACACACAATCGTCACCACACGACCGAAGATCACCGACGCCAGATAGTGAAACGCATATATAGATTGTGAGAAAGTCTTTCATAAGGTAAGACCACCTCTTTTGCCGAGAAACTGTGGTATATGAATATACAAAAACGGTTATAATTCCGGGTTCGAAAATCTCGAATGCAATTATAATAAATCAAGGTGCTCAACAAGGAAGTAAGCTACGATCCGTTTTATTTAATTCATATATTGATGACATAGGTATGAAGTGGAAGCTGAAATACAGTTAGAAATTACAGTTCGATCTAGCACACATTAAATACTCTGTTATATGCTGATGCACACGTAATTATGCAGAAAACAGAACATATTCATAAGAAGCAATGCATAGAACCATCCAAAACGCAATGCACTACGCAATATAAATTTGGTATATGATGGAGCAAGAACAAGGGTGTTGGTAGACCTCCTAAATTCATATGATCTGATGTAGACGGTGTTTCTTTCCAACTAGGGTGCAGGGGACTGTATCACAGCCATAGACAATATTTTTATTCATTTTCATTGCTAGATGGGCATTCTATTAGTGAAAGGGTGAGTGGCCTTTCAGACTATGATGCACAAATCTAAACACTAAAATGCTTTTGTACTCAAACAAATGTCACATATAATTACAAACTATGTACCAAAGTTAATACAACAGCAATAGAGTGCTTTTTAAACTTCGACAGGGAACAAGTGTGGCAGGATATTCATAGTGCTGAAAACATAGATGATAAATATAATGATTTCCTTAACACATGTCTCATGTTCTTTGAGAGTTGCTTCCATTAGAACATTCTAAACGAGGTATTAGCGATAACAGGCAGCCCGGGTGGCTGACTAGTGGGATAAGGATATCATGTACAACACAGGGGAAATTATATCAAGCTACAGTAGCTCATTACAGGCAGTATTGCAAGGTGCTTAAAAATGCTATTAAAATGGCAAAGAGTGTGTGGTATGCAAGTAGAATAGCTAATTCACAGGATGATATTAAAACTATATGGTCAGTTGTGAAGGAAGTGCCTGGTCAGCAGCACAAGTTCGACGATATGAAGTCAGTTTGTAGTGAAAATATTTCTGGTACTGATATATCAGACGTATGTACAGCATTTAACAATAATTTTCCGAGCATTTCTGGTGAATTAAATAAAAATTTAGTTTCAACAGGTAATCATATAACCTCCTTGGCAGAGCTTTTCCCAGATTGATGTCTGAAATCCTGCTCTGTGACGCAGAAAAGGGGGAGAGTCAGTCAATATTTAAATCATTGAAGACTAGGGACCCTCATAGATATGATGGAGTGCCAGGCAGAACATTAAAGTGCGGCTCATATTAGATATGTATTTAGCCATATTTGTAATTTTTCCTTTAAAAGTGATCAGTTCCCTGAATGATTGCAGTACTCAGCAGTAAAGCCGCTATATAAAAAGGGAGCAAGGGATCATGTATACAATTTTAGACCTATTTCTATGCCATCAGTTGGAGCATAGCAAGCGCTGTATCATGTGTGAGATGCAGAGGAGAGCGAGTGTGCCGGGACTTACCCCATTCTCTGCTAGTAACGCCACGTCAACGCGTCTGCGCCTAGAGCGCTAGTATTGCAACACAATTAAGTATGAAATTAAAAATCAAATCTTACGTTTAAAACTTTCTTAAAATATAGATTAGTATAATAATGTTCCGAATATCACGTTTTATGTACCTAGACTATAGTTTACGTAAAAATGTCGTTTTATGAGAAACATAAGTGGCGCTAAATAACAAAGCTAGAAAGCCAGAATATGATCAGAATGTGCTTATAGAGCTCACAAACACTTGATGCAAGTTTCAAAGCCATGAAGCAATAATTACGACCGTAATCCACATTTGTAGGAAGAATTAAAAGCGCTAAATATTGGACTTAGAAACGTACAAATCAGTTTTATGCTTTAGTTGACCCTAAAAATAGTAACTGAGAAGGCACGTTAAGTAAAAACGAATTTTCAAACTAAAATATACTCAATTAGAGAATTTTGATTAAAGCACATGATAAAACATACTAAATAACAGAGATGTACGAAATTTGAGAATTGTGGTATTAGTTCAAAAATCATGTATTTAAGATTGAGTTTACTTAAACTTATGGGTTGACTTTTTTCAGGCTCATAAAAATTTTATTTTTCCCTGTTATTACCTTTATGTTGTAATTTCATGTACTAACACGGATCATGACCTTGGAGATTTGCTCCTCAATTTGATCCTACGGAACTTGACGTGTAAATAAAAAATCAAATCAAATCAAATCAAATATTGGCCAATAAGACACACATAATGTATTAAAAAGGTTAGAATTCCGTCATATCAAGGATAATAAAAGCGAGAAAATTTTATAACAAGCATCCCACTTCCGTTATATAGAACGTGATATCAGTTTTAACTATGACAAATGCACTTAGTTGAAGGTTAATCAAATTTAATCTAGCTTCGGAACAATTAGGTTGATTTTGGGAAAGACGACAAGAAAGGAAACACAAGTGAAAATGTACAAAATTATGGCAGTACCCGTGTTAAATTTGGTTCCAAATCGTGGACTGTAACAAAAAAGGGAACCAGGTAAAAAGGCAGCATACATGAAGCGTGGGAGACATTTAAAGGGCTGTATGGAATGTAACAATCCTCCTTCCATTAATGAGAAGATTGAAGAGATCTGAATGAATTGAGTATAGGATAATGTTAACAGCACTAGAAAACGGTATGATGGCAGCAGGAAATGGCATTATGGTAGTAGGACTCGTTATAAGTAGGAAGGCAGAGCTGAGAGTGTGTTTCTGTGAACAGTTCAGTATTAAGATTTTTCTCGTCAGAACCAGCATCGACGGCAATTGTTCAGGTACACAGGCCGACGTCGCAAGCCAAAGACACAGAGAAAGTATATGAGGATATTGAACGGATGCTTCAGTACCTACAGGGAGATGAAAATCTGATAGACATGGGGACTGGAACATGATTATTAGGGAAAGAGTAGAAAAATGGTAATGGTTGAATATGGGGTTGGTTCTAGAAATGAGAGAGATGAGAGAGTGATGGAATTTTGCAGTAAAATTCGGTTTGAAACAGCGAATTTTCTATCCATCAATAACAAGAGAAGGAGGTATACCTCGAAAGGCAGGAAGATATGGGAACTGTTAAATTCCATCGTGATCAGAGAGAGATACCAAAATCAAATACGGGACTGCAAGATGTACTCAGGAGCTGATGTAAACTCAGATCAAACTTCAGTAGTGATGAAGAGTAGGCTGAAATTTAAGAGATTATTCAGGAAGAATCAGCGCTCAAAGAAGTGGGATACGGAAGTTATAAGAAATGAGGCGATATGCTCCAAGTTTTCTGAGGCTATAGGTACAGCGATAAGGAATAACTCAGTAAGCCGTTCAGTTGAAGAGGAAAGAAAGACATATACATAAAGAAGGTAGCAGCTAAGACACCATTGGTAACAGAACAGTTGATCGATGAAAGAAGTAAAAAATATTCAAGGAATTTCAGGTTTATAGAAATACAGGTGTTTTAAGAATGAAGTAAATAGAAAGTCCAGGGGACCTAAGGCAAAATGTATGTATGAAAAAGTGAATAAATCTAAAAAGAATTATTGTCGAAACGACTGACCCTACATAAAAAAACATAAGTCAAAACAACCTTCGGTGACATTAAATGCAAGGGTGGAAACATTAACTGGTAGGTAAGAGGAGAGAGCGGGTAGGTGGAAAGAGTACACTGAAGGCCTCCATGAAGCTGAACACTTGTCTGATGACGTGACAGAAGAAGAAAGATGAGTCTACAGAGAAAGTTTAGGGTATCAAGTATTAGAATCAGAATTTGAAAGAGCTTGGGACGACATTAGGTCAAATAAGGCAGGAGGGTTAGATAGCATTCCAGTAGACTTTCTAAAATCATTACTGAAGTGGCAACAAAACAACTACTCACGCTGGTGCGAAGGATATATGAGACTGGCGACATACCATCAAACTTCCAGCAAAACCACATCTACACAATCCCGAAGATAGCAAGAGCCGACAGCTGCGCGAATTATCGCACAGCCAGTTTAGTAGCTTATTCATCCAAGTTGGTGACAAGAATAACATACAGGAGAATGGAAAAGAAAATCGAGGATCTGTTTGATGACGATCAGCTTGGCTATAGGAAAGGTAAAGGCACCAGATAGGCAAATCTGACGCTGAAGTTGATGATGAAAGTAAGAATAATGGAAAATCAACTGACGTTCATAGGATCAGACGACCTGAAAAAAGCGTTCGACAATGGGAACGGGTGTAAGACCTTCAAGATTCTAAGATAAACAGGGGTAAGCGATAGGTAGACTGGCGCAAAGCAATTCATGGATTTCAGAATACTGTAATCGGATCTGTTTTGATCACACACAGAATGTACTCGCCTGACTTCCAAATTATGAACTGTCACGTTCTTCACGCTTTAAAGGCAATGAGTGGAAGAAAGCGGCCTTCTCCGTGAATATACATCAGAAACCTTTCTCTTAAGTTCGACATCACTTTCGTAAACATATCACTTGAACAGCAGCAATTTCTTAGGTACTGCAACTTTTAGGTCACTGAGTATACGAGGTTGTTACAGTACACTTTATTTTTTAGGTAGTCCCATAATAAGAAGTAACCAACCGACCAGTCCGGCGAGCATACTGACCGATGGACGTTGCCGAAACACGAGGTCATGTGTTAGTGAAACATTTCTCGAACAACTGCAATGGAATCATTAGCCGTGTTACCTCTGGCTCTCTCTTCCTGAAACTATATGTCTGCCAGGATCATCCCTAAAGTGTCCAGTTGTGGCCACACGAAATAGCGTAGCACAGCAACGTAATGAGCATCACTGACAGTTACACTAGCACAGTCTTCTTAAATAGAGCAGGGCCAACGATTCCGACCTTGGACACTCCACAACATACTGTCACTTTTGCATTGTGCAGTGGTTTTTGATGCACTTCGTGTACTTTGTTTGCTGCTCAACACCGACAGTATTGTTTGTTTACATAACTGCCCAAAAGAAAGTGAATTTAATCGCTCGTCAGCCAACACAACACCAGCAGGAGGAATATCAAGCATTTTCTCACAAAACTGTTCGTTGTAATCACGGTCGTTAATCTTCTGCACGATCATACTTTAGTAAGGCTGAAGATGTAACTCACACTTCAGGATACGATGTAGCGAGAGACGAGAAGAGACCAGAGTTTGACCGGCTGCCCCCGTCGGAGGGTCGAGTCCTCCCTCGGGCATTGGTGTGTGTGAGTTGTCCACAGTGTAAGTTAGCTTACGTTAGATTAAGTAGTGTGTAGGCTTAGGGACCGATGACCTCTGCAGTTTGGTCCCATATGACCTTACCACAAATTTACAAATTTCCATAATTTGACCACGCCTCTTAGTGAAGCGGCAAGGACTTTGAAGAACACATGTTCGATCGAGATTTTTCTGCGATCGCACCGTGTTAGAACAACTAGGCGACATCTACATCATGACTGATCCAGGTGTCCGAAACGAGGCAACCCAACGGAATATTGCGTTGCGATCACAAATAAATGGTTCAAATGGCGCTGAGCGCTATGGGACTTAACATCTGAGGTCATCAGTCCCCAAGAACTTAGAACTACTTAAACCTAACTAACCTAAGTACATCACACACATCCATGCTCGAGGCAGGATTCGAACCTGCGACCGTAGCAGTCGCGAGGTTCCGGACCTCAGTTGCGACCACATATAGAACCATTTCGCATAATATTGAAGTGTGTAATGAAAAGCCATTAAACTTTCTAAGAAAGTTTAACAGCGAAAACTCGGTGATTCACTGCCCACTGTGCCATTGTTAGTAAACTGGACGCTCTAGCCTTTAAAACATCAGTTCCCCCACCTCTCCATTTCACACCCAACACTCTTACTACGCAAGTAAAATCAACGGGTTCCTTTTGGCCCACACTGTACAACATTAACACAAACCAAGAGGGAACACTAAGAGTGAATGAACAAGAACGATGTACTCGGATTAACAGGGTAAGACAAGTGTGTAGTCTTTCGCCCATGCTGTTGAAAGTATACATCGAAGAGGCTATGACGGTAATATAGGCGGGGTGCAGGAATGGAACTAAAATTCAAGATGAAACGATATCACTCATAAGATTCTGTAATGACATTGCTATCCTCAGGGAAAGTAAAGAGGAATGAACGATCTAATGAGTACAGGCTGACTAAGAGAAGGCAAGTCAAAGAAACATGAGAATAATGAGAAGCATAAATGACAACAGCGAAAAACTGAACATCATGAGTGGTGGGCACGAATTACATGAAGTTACAGAATTCTGCTACACAGTAGTATGATCAATGACGCGCAGAACATGAGGGGCATAAAAATCTGAGTAGCACTGGCAAAGTGGGCATTCCTTGCAGAGACAAGTCTACAGGTATCAAACGTAGACCTTAATTTGAAGAAGAAATTTCTGAGGACGTACTTTTGCAGTACTGAAATGTGGACTTTGGAAAAACCGGAAAAGAAGAGAATCGAAGCATTTGAGATGTTGTGCTACAGAAGAATGTTGTAAATTAGTTGGACTTAAAAGGTCAGGAAGGTTCACCGGAGGAATGGGGAGGAAATGAATATATGAAACGAAATGATCGTATGGCACTGATGGCTTGTATTCCCTACCGGGGGAGGTTTGGCCATCGAGTTTCAAGTCTTTCCAGTTAACGCTACATTAGGCGACTTGCGTGTCGTTGATGATAAACGTTGATGAGGACAACTCAACACCTAGTCAGTGAGCGCAGAAAATCTCCGACCCGACAAGGAATTTAACCCAAGCCAATTGCATGGATGTCCGTTGCACTAACCACTTTTTTGTCTTTTAATCACGAGACTGACTTGGTACACTCATGAACACTCACACGAACATAGTCGTAATCACCATGCAATGTGACCTTCAAATTGAGAAAAAAAATAATTATTAGCAGCAAAACAAGAGGAAAAGATTCTAAATAACCAGTAAAATAACTCAGGACCTGTTATTTATTTTCTGCTTTGTATTGATGTGTATAAGAAAGAAGAGTGAATAAAATAAGGCTTCGCGTGACATGGCACCAGAAACAAGAGAAATCAAAGACCGCAGGGAAGTTAACCAACAGCCAGTCGATTAAAAGCAGAAAAAAGCATATTTGCTGAGACATGGGAACGGCAGCCACTTCCAATACGTGGTCTCCGGATACTGGTGAAAGACACTGGAATCAGGTTAGTTTCCTCCTTCAACAATGTGGTGAACGTAGTGACACAGGAATCAGACGATTCGGGAAAGAAAAGTCACCTGTCTACGAATTCAGCACCAATGATTGCGTCTAAAAGAGACCAAACTGTGAAGTAAGGTATTACTCTGATGATATTCTTCACACTTATTACTCAGGATAAGCCCCAGACGAAAAATCGATCGCCAGTCGGTGTCAACCGATGAATGATCCTTCACCACGATGAAGCAATCTCCTTCGGCAATACAGGATGACTAAGATGAGATCAGACAGTTTTCAAGGATGTTGACGGAGAAGCTATTAAACTGGAGACACGCGAGATGGTTCATCACAAAGGTTAACCCTCTGATAGTAGCATGCATCTTTGAAAGGGGGGGGTATCTACACTTGAGAAACTGACAATCACAAAATATTCGCGGACATGTCGCAATTTAGGGTTAATGCGGAAAGTATCAACAGGAGCAGTCAGACTGACTGACTTGCTACGGTACCTAACGGTTCCTGCTGAGTGTAGCAGCTCTTCAAATCATCATCCCATACGAGCAAACTAGCTGCGTTTTAGCTGCCGTTATCGTACTTTACGTACTACGTCTATGGACAGCTCTAAAAGGAACAGCTCAGTGCATTCGTAGATTCGCACTGAGGGCATCTGCTAATTCGCTGCAAGAACGATACCTGTACCTGTGATCCTACAGTCAAGTAGACCATGCATTGACTAGAATTAATAAAATACACAGAAATAGAAACTAAACGTTAAAGGAATAATTTTATAATTGCTGTAAACGACAGAGAATTATGTTGATTAATGTTTATTCACATTCCATCAATCATTTAATAATATATTTGTAATTCGTTTATTACATTAGTTAATAGGGTGTGTGCAATTTTACTCTGTGGATAACATATGGTAAATAAAATAAAATAAATAAAAATGTTTAATCACGAAATAACATGTCAAATAAACCATGATTGGTCTTAATATATTCATTTGAAAACCAGGCAGAAGACATACTCATCAAACGCAGTAAAGTTATGTTGACAATGTCACGGGAATGGTAGCAAAATACCCAAACTAGACAGTCATCAACGACTCGTGAAAATTTAGACCATTTCTTAATCACAATACACGAAATACACATCAGCTCAAACTAATTCGTAGTTCAGCACGATTCACAAATTGAATCACGCGATACCGCCATGCAAAGAATAGTAACTAATACTCTGCCTACCGTCAGTTTCGTAATACAGTCGGAAAAAGTTAAGAATCCTACATTGGAGCACATTAAGACCTCTCGAAATCTGAAATCCCTTGAGAAATTAAAGTATGATAGCGACTGTTCACTGCACTAAATCAATCACGTACACGGTTAAATCCCACTCGTTACCACAGGGAGGTCTGGCTCTTTTCAGAACGAACATTAAAGTGTCCCACTGAAGATCTAACTGAAAAGTGTCCTTAAAAGTTAAAGTCTCATAACACTTGTTCACCATTCAGAATGTGTCACCTATAATTATCGTGCACGTTACCAATAGCACGTTTGCCGTTTTCAAGAACTTAAGATGAAGTGTCAAGAATAGCTCCCTCGAGTTCTTCATTCGTGAAGTCCCAGTCTCCACTTGATTCACATTGGGTTCCGTTAGTGTCTGCTATTCCACTGCCTGAAGACCCTTCCCCAGCAAAAACACATCGTTCTTAAGATCTACAAAGATGATATGACTCAACGTGACCACTTTATCACGCTAACTGAAATATTACAACAATATTTAAAGAAAAAATTGTAAGCATTTGGTTACATTCAGACCACGTACAATGATTACCAATAAAGGTTTGTGCAGAAATCAGTAAGCTAGCGTTCAGGCGCAAGTGTGCTCACGTTAAATTACAATGAATTGTGATAAAATTTTGTTAAATCAATTGTTTCTGCATTTCTAACAGAATCGTCTTTTGTTTTATTTCCAATTCTGGTGCCCGCTAACACATGCGATTTTTAATAGTACTTTTAATAAATACTTCAATAAAATTACTGGGAAAACAGAAATCTGTTTATTAAATAAATATCTAAGTAAGACAAAATATGAGGGACTAATGGCGCATTTTTTTGCATTTTTTACTGTCCAGAATAAGATATTTTGACAAACATTGCCCAAATCAAAAAGACGTCGTAAATAAATAAATACATACACGTACGTAGCTGTCAGGGATGTTAACTGTAGTGCAATGCTGTCATCTGAGATATGGTTTGCTGAAATCGCACGAAGCCATTATAAAGTTGTTAATTCAGGGATTCACTTTGTAAGTATTTATTTGCTGTGAAATATTAACTTACGTAGTAGATATTGAAATACTGTTGTGTCGTATTGAACTCAATTAATATTTGACCGTTAATTACTATAGATTCTCAAAGAGCTGTAAGACGCCTTCTTCCAGGTTCTCCTACACTCGGCCATTCATTGGAGCATAGTCTGTCTTCTTAAGCGTCCAAATTCCCTATGTAGAGATTTTCGCCATTTACGGCCAAGTCTTTGGGCCGGCAGCTGTGCTCGCCAGCAATGGTCGCCGCCTCTGCACGGGTCGTGGCGCTTCGATGGCCCTGAAGCCGTCCTCCACTGCTCAGCCGTACAAGCAAAATCAACTTACCTCTCGTACCAATGCTTGATGGCCAATTAGCTCCCATAATAATCCTAACATTACAGGCTGGAGGCAGGAAAGTAAGCGAAATGTAACGGAAAATGGCGCCAGTGTACATGTCAAGACAGTGCGTTCTACAAACACGCTCGATACCTTCACTTTAATATCGGGAACGTTGCGGAGCCTGGCCACCAGTTCATGTTGAGCTCGAAAGTTGTGTCCTCGCCACAGCAATCAACCGGTAGCGGGAATATCTGTGCAATATAATACAGTTTATTTGAAATATAGATGTTTGCGATCTGCATTTCGTGAAGGAGAATAAGGAAATGGCGTTCGTGTTCAAGTTCGCTCCCTGAACATGAATGGTAGCCTGTCGCCATTTAAGTGCCCCAATTTTGGTCGGTTTTCGGTCTAATTGATCCCTAACGTCTTGTGGCGATCGAACATGGTCGCCCTAGGAATTACGTTTGGTTAAAGCTCCGCAATGACAGGAACGTGACCTTTAGATCATTAATGTGGGCACCAACAAGGCGACAAAAGGAATTCAAGGTATCCTTGAGCCCTGAAAGTCATCAGCATTTAGTAATAAAACCCTGACATCATCAGCAAAAGTGCGGACAAAAGTCGTTCTCCCAGTATTGTCCAGCCACCCAGTTACATGGCAATACGCCAAAGCAGGGTTCTAAGAATAAAACAAAGAGTGACATAAGTAAATGTCTATTCTGGGTAAGATCAACGTTCACCACTACAGATACATGGTCACCAGAGAAAAGATTGGCTAGAACGTGGCACGTGTCAGGAGTAAAGTCCAAAGCGGTTAACACACTCATTAAAAATCTGGAACTGATATGGTTAAAACCTTGTGGAATTCGAGAAAAAGCAAGGAATCCGAGACATTTGTGTCCGTAACTACATCTCGATATTCGATGACCGTAGTTCATATCGTGGGCAACCTTGGCACAAAACTACGGTGAACGGCAGTGACATTGTCGACTAACTTGGAGCGACGGGTGTTTATACCTCGAGTGACAGTTTTATGGTCGAACTTCAGGAGAGTAGTCAGACGAAGTGTGCGAAGTTCAGGTCGTCCTTCGTTTTCGGATAAGGACGATTTTACCTTCCCTGAGAGGAGCAGGAAGCGAAACATCCCATATCACTTCATGTGCCATCGACGTTGTTGTGCCACCTATGAAAGGCCAAAAAGGTACATAAAATTCTGAGGAAAACCATCCAATCCAGGTGACTTGCATGTACGAGACTCGGTGACAACATCGTATATATCGTCGTTGGGGAAATTACTCAAAGAAACTTCATTTAATTCACGGGTGACGACACAGTCAAGCAAATGGGATAAGTCGTTAGGAAAATTTTCAACCAGAACGTGGGCATCATACAGGTAGGTTATGCAGTTAAAAATTAAATTGAAAAAGTCGTGGTGAGACGTTACATTGCACCTTCGGTGCTAGCAAGGGATGCATTGTAAACGCATTTGCAGAGTGGCTTTCATTCACCTTGCATCCATAATCCGTAGAGGAGCTTCATTAGAGAAATCGTAAAGTTGACATAGCACTGAGTAATAAAATTCTTTTATCCACCGGATGTCCGCTGCCCCTACGGTACCAAAACGCGTGAGAGCGTTGCGAGTTCGTGGCTTACCATGTAGTGTTCACAATTCCACATTACAACAGAACCATTCTACAGCACGAGAGCAATGGGCTCATACTACCTGAATGGCAACATCAAGGGAATGATCTTGTACATAGGCTATACTGAGCGTCCAGGGAATACAATACAATTTTACCAGTTGCTGCACTCAATTATACTCGTATGTTACGGCTACAGTACAGTAAAAAAGGCGGGCATCACGTCAAAATAAAAATCAGCTCGCACAAGGATTCAGAAAGGGAAAAGTGATCAAGTTGACTGCAAGAGCTGACAGGTTTCGGATAAGTGTAGGACACCGACAAACTTATACGTTACTTAGGTGCAAGGAGCGTTTCATATCAAGTTCTTTACTAAAACTACAATTAGGAGATTGATCTGCCACCCAATACAATCGTTGCTGTGATATACGAAGTAGGTTACTGATTTCCTTTTTTTTAAAAACGCAAGCGTTCCGTAGAACGACCGGAGCCGGAAGGAACACAGAGAAGAAGTAAAATGAGCCACAAAAGGTGCCTCCTATACCCTTACTATCCTCGAGAACTTTGAAATTTCATTATGGAATTCCTTCCCTGTAAAACAAGGCAGTGCCCGTAGGAAGTTCGGAATCGAAACAACGAGAGTCGACAGCAAATAAATGGAAAACTGGTCTAATAATATTGCCTGTAAAATACTTACTCCTGTATCAGTGGGATATGTAAACTGTCGCATAGCGGCGAGCTGGAGATCAGAATCAATCCTGTTACTACTCGAAGTGAAGAATGTATATGCCAGCACAGACAGCTGAAATGGAATACAAACTACAAAATTAGAAATCATCATCGAACAGAGCTATGAACCAGCACCCTTGGCAGAATCACTGGACGAAAAGAAGGGAGAAAAAGTGTGAAAGCGTGAACATTACTCCCTCCTCCTCATCTTGAAACGGATTTTTCTTCTTCCCTGATGCGACTCTTTCAGGGTGCGTATATTGTTTACTGTGGCTCCTCGAAACTGCCACTACCTGATGAGGTTGAGAAGATCTGTTTCAGTCTGAAAGAGGGAGACTTCTGCACATCACTTGTCGATGGACAGGACTATTGTATGGAGATTTGCTTTGAAATGATGGGGGTCCCCGTGCCGTTGGGAATCAATCAAGCTACGCTCATCAATAGGTTATGACGTGGAGGCCGCGACGAAAGGTGCAGAAGTAGTTCGGAAACCTGGGATAACAGTTGAGGAATGCAATACAGCTGGGAGAGACAAGTGAGGACCTGAAACAGATTTCTCAAGACATGGCGGCGACGAGGAGGCCAAGATGATAGTAGAATCGCCAGATGCCTTACCAGTAACTACCAGATCAGATGCAGAAGCACCCATGGCTTCCACGTTCACGAACGAGGGACTGATAAGATAGTCCTTCGATGGAGGGCTATCCGAAGGGCAAGCCAAAGGAAAAGGCTCCTTCACTGCACGATCGTCTTGTGTTCTACTACTCCTCTTTTGAATAATAGGGACCGGCACCACGAGAGTGATGGCGTAACGTCCCTACGTGTGGGCAGCAGGAGAAAATCAGGGGCATTATCTCTCAAAGATCCCCTTTGATCCTCAATAACCGGCGTTGGCTCAGTTGCAAAATCCTGTTGGCGAAGATCGACTAGACAATTTTTTATGTTGTTCGAAAGCAGGCTTAAAACCTCCGTACAAGTAGGGCAATTGGTACGGCGATGGCCGCTCTGATTACAAGTAAAGCAAATTCCTTCCTGGACGGTATAAGTAACCCAATAACCACATACGTACAAGTGAGAGGGATCTTTTCTTAATCACCACTTCTACAGACTGAACACCACTATATAAGTGGTGCTAAGCAGGTCAGTGTTCCCTTCAAACATGTCATATATTCCCAGAAGGGAGCAGGAAGGACCCCAGAATACTGACATGTTGTCATCTATCCTCGGGGGCAGAATCGAAAACCTGAACATTTGTACAGAACATCCGGGCTAAGAGGCCATACTCGAACAGTAGAAACTCTTCTTCCTGGCATTTCGTTGTCAATTGCTGTCAACATCTTCCGACGTCGTTGGCTCACCTCAGAAGATGTTCTCTGCAGTTATCAAGGAAACACCAGGAGGAAGGATTTCTTCTGTTCGAACACGGTAGATTTAATTATTTAAAACTCCAGCCGTGAAAGCCTACACGTTATGATTTACATGTAGAAGACTTCAGCTTTCGCCAAAACAGCCGTGCTATCGGGATCTTCATGATAATCAAAGAATACCTGAGTAACGCGACGTAATAATATTCTGTCCACTGAAGTGTGTGAAAAAATTGTTAAACACATATAATCCCTAATGAATGCACTTGATTAGTAGTAACCTTGATCTGGCCCAACAACCAGTCATGTATCTGTAAAGACCCGGGATGTGCATACCACGTACAATCATCAAAACTGGAGCTGACTGTACATGTACGTGGAATAGAAGTGCGGAAACATGTTGGACATTACGGCTCTAGAGAACGCCACATCAGCAAGGGTTGCACCAACAGTAGACACTAGATGACAAACAGTAATGCAGTTCGCATGCGGACTCACTCCTCACCCAACAGCAACAACATGACGAGCGATCTGTAAGAGGCAAAACTTGGACGACCTACTACCCCAGCGCGAAGCAGGAATGGCCATTCTGAGCTAAGGAGGCGGATAAGAAATGTATGGAAAACACTGACAAGAATAACGGACAGTATGGTAGGACATCTGTTACGACATCTCAGAATACCTTGCATGGTACCAGAGGGAGCAATATAGAGTAAAAACTGAAGACGAAAAGAAAGACTGAAATGCTTCCAGAGATTGGAATACATTCAGCAGATAACTGAGGATCTAGTTTGCGAGTGCTAGTCTGGATGAAGAGGTGGCATAGGAGAGGAATTAGTGGCACGTTGCATGAAACGAGTCAGAAGACTGAAAAAGAAAAGGATATGTTAGTTTAACTTACTTCACGAAGGGGTATACATTGTTACTGCCGTAGCACAGACAACTTAAAGGTAAAACTGAGAGGTCAACTCCTCTGAGATGATGTAGATGGCCCGAATTCTATTTCCGATACTACCAAAGTTCAAAGATATTTCCTTGGTGGGAGGATTGAAAAGTGTTCGTCTCAGACTTATGTTACAAACTGAGAAGCTACTTGAATGAGAAATAACTGTTCCAAAGACTGGAAAAATCAAAACGGCCGAGATAGCGGTGCTCTGATCCTCCACCTTCATAATGCATCCAAATGATCCCATAAGGCAGACGACGACACGTCTACCGGTCAGCATCACACGATTCCTTGGGACTGGTTGTGGAGTTGAGTTTTGTTGAAACGGTTTCTTCATTATGAATGGACTACAAAACCAACTTTTGTTGCCTTTTAGCTCATTTTACCAAAACTGTAGAGGTTTGCTTCTGCATATATCCAAACGCAAACGTCTTTCACATTCCAATCTGATGACTGTCGATTGTACTGTAATAATTCTAGCGTATCAGCAGTGTTGTTAAAACTAGTATGACAGCGGTCCCGATGCATGATCCTTTTGGCTGATATTGCAATGCGTGGAGAAGGCACAGTTCACCTCGTAAGTACGTCGCTGTTTATTCCCTTAACCAAACACCCAACGTAAGTCTGTGAGACCGAGGGCGTAAGTCAGAAGCACTAACAGTAAATTCTTTTTGCTGATTTCTCAGAAGATTTGCTACAGCCAGAAGTATTACATTGATAACTAATGCGAGAAGTCAGTTAATGAACTGGAAAATTGGAAATTTGGGGTAAGATCTTATGGGACCAAACTGCTGAGGTCATTGGTCCCTAAGCTTACTTACTACTTAATGTAACTGAAACTAATTTACGCTATGGACAACGCGAACACCCATGCCCAAGGGAGGACTCGAACCTCCGACGGAGGGAGCCAGTTAATGAACTGAATGGCAGCGGCGATCTTCATGAAACCCACTGACGAGCAGCCGGCCGGTGTGGCCGTGCGGTTCTAGGAGCTTCAGCCTGGAACCGCGTGACCGCTACGGTCGCAGGTTCGAATCCTGCCTCGGGCATGGATATGTGTGATGTCTTTAGGTTAGTTAGGTTTAAGTAGTTCTAAGTTATAGGGGACTGATGACCACAGATGTTAAGTCCCATAGTACTCAGAGCCATTTTTGAACCACTGACGAGCACTAGCTTTCATAAATTCTCTGGAGTCAGAATATTTAAAAAAGGATGCGACTGCAATAAACGAAGTGGGAGTGAGACTGAGGCAGAAACATAATTTTAAACAGTGTTAAAAATCAAGGAAAATTTAGAGGTATACCAGTACGGCAAAGTGTGTGACACAGGCAGATGACCGGTCCATTGGTCTGATGGCAGGAAAATATAACTTTTCTTCGTCACGGAACCAGGAGAGAGAGAGTATTCTATACGTTTGTTATAATTTCGTGTGAATCTATGATAATGAATTGAAGTATGCAGTGCCAGAGAAGTATTGAACATTAACCACGCACATCCTTTTATTATATTTTTATTGTAATTGCGGTACTGGGAATCGCCTGAGAATGTAATACTTTTATAACAAAAGTAAATCAATTATCATGTATTATTTCTGTAACGTGTGATTTTATTGTTTTCTGACTAGTACCGCACCAAGCGTCGTGCACCATTTTGAAATGGCATGAATGAGATACGTGCTTAAACTTATTACCCAAGTCATGTGTTTCGGTATCGTCACCGACAGAACTTAAGTAATGAAGAACTCAGCTTTCTTCTGCATATACAGTTATGTATTATGTCTGACTCTAGTTACTAATTAAGTTGTAATTTTATTCACTTAAAAACTTTAAATTAATTTACTTATTATTTTGGTGTACTTTAATGGGCTATGCTTAGGACAATGCAATCTCATTATTAAATGAGACTACATGTTTACTTGTAAGCTGGGACGCAAATTTGTACCGCAGGTGACGGTATAGCAATCGGTAGAATCAATACACCTACAATTCCAGTGGTACCTTTCATATTCATGAAATATACATTAAATATTTCCTGAAGAGAATGGAATCTCAGCTGTCTCAATCATACCTAATACTGCTACTCAATTGTGAAAGAATGCCAGTGTCGTACACGTTACTGGCGTATAGTTGCCTGGAAATGGGACGACCGGGGTAAATAAGGGTTGAACACTATTCCTGTGAAGACTTTTATTAACACTAGGCAGCAAAATGATTTTGTTAATCACATCAACAGGACCTTGACATATTAACGCAAAACTATTAATTTAATTTAGTTACTTAAAAAATTACTGATAAACAGTCAACAATTAACCAGATATATAACAAAAGATAATAGCGATAATTAAAAAACTTGCTCCCAACTCTCCAAATGTCATTCATGGGAACATGAAGTATGAAAATTGAAAGTTGCTCCGAATGTTGTTCTCGATCCAAAAATATACAGATCTTTCGTGCCGCTGGCTATTATTGCTAAAACATTTACAGTAAATTTTAATAAGGCAAGGAAGATAATATTTCAGCAACTGATGTTGAATAACAATCGCTTGAGAGGTTCTGAGAAGGAGGTCTTCAAACAGGTAGTCCACAAACACTTCTTGAATGTGTATGACTAAAATAGAACAAATAATTGACTTTTACTGAAACGTGGTTAATTAAAAGGGAACAAAACTATTAAAGCTCCTATATTTGGAACTACCAAACATAGGGTGCAGTGGTCCGGACGAACGGACCCGAAATTACTTAGAGCGGGACCGATGCGTTGCTCACCGCACTCCTTTTCCAAGCAAGCTGTGGGAACACACCCGATAGCCTGATGATTAGAGAAGTAGAGTAAAACGAGTAAAACCATAAGTTATCAGATTACACCCAGCCATTGGGGAAGAAACAATTGTGAAAAGTTTCTAAAAGATAAAAAGGTAACTTAAGTATTGATATATATCAACGCCCGTCAGCAGCTGGAGGTATTAATATAATTCTAATTTGGTTCTAGACAGCTGCAGGTCATCAATGGTGTCTGTTCTTTCGGACATGTCCGAAAACACCATATCCACGTAAGTATAATGAGGTAACTGGCCAAAGCTGCCACACCCACTGACACTTGATAGTGAAGAAGTTCACCAGCCAACCTATATTTAGCTTCAAATCACACCACTAGGTGGAAACGGCAAAATAGGAGAAAAACTGGTAAGTTGGCTGTAATTCGTAGAGTATTGGATGCTTTTGTTACTAACTGTCACGTATCTTACAGCTTGAGTGAATTCACCACAGTAGCTGAAATGCTTCACACTGTCCGAGGCCGCTATGACTGGAGTTAGTAAATACCCAATAAAACAGGTAACTGCAGGATGAAAATGTTTGCGACTATAGAAAACTGTAAAGGAGTCTTATAACTGGCAACTGGTGAAGAAGCTGCGGACCTTCTGAATATTTGCTGCGGAAGAAATAACTTGCATTGGTACAATGAGGACGAGCAGAAGTGAAATTCCTTCAGAATTTCTCCCAAACAAAACAAGAGAAATTAAAAGTG
Source organism: Schistocerca serialis cubense (assembly GCF_023864345.2). NCBI lineage: Eukaryota > Metazoa > Arthropoda > Insecta > Orthoptera > Acrididae > Schistocerca > Schistocerca serialis. Next base: position 277,446,213 of record NC_064642.1, on the reverse strand, counting down.
CAATGTTTGGATTTCAGTAAGATAAGATTAAACTCGTTCAAGTGGCTCTGAGCACTTTGGGACTTAACATCTGAGGTCATCAGTCCCCTAGACTTAGAACTACTTAAACCTAACTAACTTAAGGACATCATACATATCCATGCCAGAGGCAGGCCTTAGACTCATATCTTCCTCGTAAAAACCGTGCTGTCATACTTTTGTCTAATATGCATGACACGGCTACAGTTGATGAAGAAACACACAAACCTGAAATCATAGCTGAGGACTATGAGACAAAAGGTGGCGTCGCCGCTGTAAATAAAATATGTGAGTATTACTCAATTTGAAAAATTACAAGGTGATGGGCACTAGATATTCTTTTTCATTTTTTAGAACATTGATGGAATTACTTCAGAAATATCGTTTTAGTGTCAGCACTCGCAAATAATGCGATAGGTACAACGTTGTAAAGAAGGGCAGTGATTGCTAGAAACCGGTGAAGAAATTAAATTTACTTTATGCAAATGGTTACTTTGTATTCGTTATTTTTGTTTTCCTTCACAAAGGTAGAGATAACATCACGAGGATGTATTTATCTCAAAAAGCTAACTGAAGGTTTTTTGAAAAAGCAGCTTATATCTAGAGCTCAATTCATATCGTCGCTAACCGATCTCACAGTATTTCTTATGCAGTTTCGTGCAGAAGAATCGACTTCCGATGATCAGGACCCTGAGCCTCCAGCGAGAAATCACGGGCATATATCCTCTGCGGACGCAAAAAAAATTAATCCACGTCAGTTAAATGTCATAGATCGAATAAATTTGCTTGCAAACAGCACCCTAACAAACAAGGTGTCTGCGAAAAGTGTTAGGAAAATGAATGTACGTCAGATTAACTTGCCAAATTCTTGTTAGAGGAACCTAAAGAACAAAAGCTTTTGTTGTTGATATTGACGACAGATATTGTGGATTGCTTTAGTATAAAAGTTGTTCAGCATATATATTTTTATTGATAAATATTTAAAAAATGTTGAAATGTGTGTGAAATCTTACGGGACTTAACTGCTGAAGTCATCAGTCCCTAAGCTTACACACTACATAAACTAATTTATCCTAAGGACAAACACACACGCCCATGCCCAAGGGAGGACTCGAACCTCCGCCGGGACCAGCCGCACAGTCCATGACTGCAGCGCCTTAGATCGCTCTGCTAATCCCGCGCGGCCATAAATATCCAAGTTGCAAATTTTACAACGAGCACCTTTTCGTGTGACAACAATAGGCGCTCCTGCCGGAAGGTTAATTCTCAACAAATTCTAGGAGTAACGAGACCAAAAGTCTCCGTCTTGACAGATAACTTCAGGAATATACCTAGATTTGTCGCAGATTCATCATCTTTAGCCTACGTATCTGGTGAATCAAGTCGTTCCTTTGATATATGTACAGAGAGATTAATAAGACCTAAACAAGTGAAGTTTTTAGCTGGAATAGAACTTTAATATTTATTGTGGATTATTTGCTACATTTACATCGACAGGCATTTTCGAAAATTCGAAGCATTTCTGTGCTAATTATTTCTTATATGTGGTTGACACGGCTTACCACGGTGTGTGCCGGATAAAATAGGAAAAAAACAGTTTTCGTCGCGATCTTAGTTTGGAATCGAGCACCAGGAAGGAAAGCAAACTTCAGAAGTTTACGAATTGCGCGTAAGCAATTCGATGGGAAAAATACATAACGAAACTGAAGGCGACACGAGTGAATAAAATATGCGGAATTCGGTAGACAGTGTCTCAATTTCCGCCAGCAACAGTGGCTCTAATGCAGCTGAACATCGTGTAGAAATGAGCTGGGATAGCAGATATCGGTACTTCATCTCATGCTGGTTCATCTCTCTGCTCGACGTCAACCATCATTGACGTGTAACGGTGTGCCACTCTCTCAGGAACCCATATCCAGAGGTTTTTGAGGTATGTGACTCCAACAATTTTTGGAATACCACGCGGTGTTTTGTGCAGCAGTGTAGTTGACGAAACGTTAATGGACATTTTGTACCACCTACCCCGTTTCCAGTGCAGCTGGTTTTCTCTCGAATCTACCAACTCAGATCAAATAAATTTAATGAAGAAATTGGAATCTCAGAAAGACCGTATGATGAGAGAAATACCATTACTAACTCAGCACTTTCGATGAAAATAATGGGAAACTTTCATAGTTTACTTTGTATCAGGTACTGTTATGCCCAGTCGCAGTAAAGTAATCATTTGTCTCACACTTGACTTTGCTGTAAGACACCACCACATGAAACAGCCCACATCATATACAGGGTGTTACAAAAAGGTACGGCCAAACTTTCAGGAAATATTCCTCACACACAAAGAAAGAAAATATGTTATGGGCACATGTGTCTGGAAACGCTTACTTTCCATGTTAGAGCTCATTTCATTACTTCTCTTCAAATCACATTAATCATTGAATGGAAACACACGGCAACAGAACGTACAAGCGTGACTTCAAACACTTTGTTACAGGAAATGTTCAAAATGTCCTCCGCTAGCGAAGATGCATGCATTCACCCTCCGTCGCATGGAATCCCTGATGCGTTGATGCAGCCCTGGAGAATGGCGTATTGTATTACATCCGTCCACAACACGAGCACGAAGAGTCTCTACATTTGGTACCGGGGTTGCGTAGACAAGAGCTTTCAAATGCACCCATAAATGAAAGTCAAGAGGGTTGAGGTCAGGAGAGCGTGGAGGCCATGGAATTGGTCCGCCTCCACCAATCCATCGGCCACCGAATCTGTTGTTGAGACGCGTACGAACACTTCGACTGAAATGTGCAGGAGCTACAGCGTGCATGAACCACATGTTGTGTCGTACTTGTAAAGGCACATGTCCTAGCAGCACAGGTAGAGTATCCCGTTTGAAATCATGATAACGTTCTCCATTGAGCGTAGGTGGAGGAACATGGGGCCCAATCAAGACGTCACCAACAATGCCTGCCCAAACGTTCACAGAAAATCTGTGTTGATAACGTCATTGCATATATGCGTACGGATTCTCGTCAGCTTACACATGTTGATTGTGAAAATTTACAATTTGATCACGTTGGAATGAAGCCTCATCCGTAAAGAGAACATTTGCACTGAAATGACGATTGACACATTGTTGAATGAACCATTCGCAGAAGTGTACCCGAGGAGGCCAATCAGCTGCTGACAGTGCCTTCACACGCTGTACATGGTACGGAAACAACAGGTTCTCCCGTAGCACTCTCCATACAGTGACGTGGTCAACGTTACCTTGTACAGCAGCAACTTCTCTGACGCTGACATTAGGGTTATCGTCAACTGCACGAAGAATTGCCTCGTCCATTGCAGGTGTCCTCGTCGTTCTAGGTCTTCCCCAGTCGCGAGTCATGGGCTGGAATGTTCCGTGCTCCCTAAGACGCTGATCAATTGCTTCGAACGCCTTCCTGTCAGGACACCTTCGTTCTGGAAATCTGTCTCGATTGAAACGTAGTGCGCCACGGCTATTGCCCCGTGCTAATCCATACATCAAATGGGCATCTGCCACCTCCGTATTTGTAAACATTGCACTGACTGCGAAACCACGTTCGTGATGAACACTAACCTGTTGATGCTACGTATTGATGTGCTTGATGCTAGTACTATCAACACAAGCGTCGAACTCAACATTACCTTCCTTCAATTGGGCCAACTGGCGATGAATCGAGAAAGTACAGTACATACTGACGAAGCTAAAATGAGCACTAACATGGACATTAAGCGTTTCCCGACACATGCCCACACAACGTATTTTCTTTATTTGTGTGTGAGGAATGTTTCCTGAAAGTCTGGCCGTACCTTTTTGTAATACCCTGTATATAGCATAAACCAAATGATATCTTAAACATGAAAAGGTGTCTGATGAAAAACTTATCGTTTTGAAACCAGTGACAGCGATATTTGTTTTACTGACACTGACCGGTTCCTGTATTTATGTGTTTCTCGTAAGTTGGAAATTTTGCTTACATTATGGCACAGTCAACACCCAAAATAACATTGCATAGAAACACAACAGTAACTAGCAAAGACTGGTTAAATTTGTAACCAGAACAACGTAATCCTCCCTGTAGGAGCACAGAGGTCACCAAGAGGGACCGGCGATCTTAGCAGACAGAGCCGCCACCTGCGTGCAGAGATAACGAGGCCCCCCGGCCGCTGCCCTGGGCCTGCAGACGCTAACAACGCAACTTGTTTCACGACCCTTACGGCCCCGCGGCGGACAAACATCGCACACCTTCAGGTCGCTTCCACGCGCTGGCCATTTCTCCGCCAGGCGGAACAGCAGCTCCTGGCTCTTTGCCTTTTACTGACATGAAATGTAAAATTTTCAGCGGCACATGGAGCAGATTTTTCTTCATAGCCTTTAGCATATACAGGTACATAACATCAATCACCATCACATCATTCCGAAATTCCCCTCAACTGTTTTCTCGTAATTACTATATTATAAAATATATTACAAAAAATATTTTAAAAAATTTTTTCGCAGTATCCAAACATGTGATGTGTGGCATCTCTAAATAATTTTTACGTTATTAAAGGTAGAAATGGCAACAATAGACGTGCGATCTTACATGGTCGGTGATTCATTTAAAAACAACCGACAAATAATTAGTCAACCATCTGACCAGCGGAAAAATGCTCCTACTGGAGGACAAAAAAGGTAATGTGCTCCCGTTTTAAACGACTCTGTCTGAAAAGTGCGGTACCAGATGCCTCGTACTAAGTTCCTAAGGATCTTTAAAATTTTGGCGTTCGAACATATTCGTGATTTTTTATATATGCAACAAAACATGTAACTCGCGCAAGCTCACCTAACTGTAACTCACTCACAACCATTAGTCTTTGGCTGTAAGTGGTTCATACCCATTCTCACTCACTCATTCAGCCCAAATCATTGTCATCATATGTGTCTTTCTAACTGTCCGTGTCTCTATCTCATTCAAGCCTTCCCACTGCTTCTGTCTCTTCTCACATGTTTCTCTCTTCTTCGCTGTCACAACCACAAATTCTGTCTATCGTTATCAATGGCTCTCACCCTCTTCCGCTTTCTCCTTTTCTATATTCCTCTCCCACTGCCAGTGTCTTCTTCAATCTTTTACTATCACTGTTCTGTCACTGTCAAATGTGTTCCGCTGCCACTGTGTCGCTCTCTTTCTCACACACTGCCACTGTCTCCTTCGCTCTTTTTATGCCACCACTGTCTAATATCTCGAGTATTTATTACTTTTCGGTCTCTTTCCCATTGCTACGTGTCTTTCAGGATAAAACAGCGTAAATAGATTAGCATGCCATAATTTATAGGAACATTTTTAAAGGTGCTTAGGAAGGTTGCATGACGCAGTCAAGGTCACCGAAACCAGGGGCATATTAGCCCATTTTGTGCTCCGATAGGAGCACTTTTCCTCTGGTTTTTTACTTTTCCCTGGCACACCAAAGCATATCACTCATATGAAAAAACTTTATTGATCAGTAAAATTTTTATACTTTATTTATGTGAATTAAAATTAACGCGGAACTCATTTTACATCTCTCGCCGCGGATTGTTTCATTCCTACAACATGAAGTCCCCAGAGCACTTCTGATGATAACGGGGACACATCACAGCATATTTCTCCACGCTTCCGCACTTTACAAAGTACGCTTTCGCCTCACTGCGGATATTACTTGGGTATTTCACGTGTGCAAGTAGGGTAATTTTCAACCTCTGCATCTCGGAAACGAATGAAGATATCACTAAAATTTCAAGATTATTCGATATTTAGATCTTAGGAACATATGGCAGATGTTTCAGTCATTATTTGTACATAGACGTCTTCGAATCCGCAGCTCTGTTTTGGTACCCAAACAATATGTTTCCTCAGGAACCTCCCATAAGTTTCAGGACGCCTCCACAAGCCCTTTAAGGCTTTCATGTACAACGTATTGGAACATCGCATACGTAGCGATAATATCGTTCTAATACTCTCTCACACCCACTCTGGTCTTTATAAAGGCCCCAGTTTCGCGAGAAACGTGTCCAAACGTTCCTTCGCGTATGCCAAATCCAACTGACACCACTCATTGACTAACAGATTCCATGGAGGTACCAAATTGTGGAGATCTGAAGCAGATGGCACCAGATATTTTCTATGGGATTAAGATCGAATAGATTTGAGAACAAATCGAGGTCCGAGACGGTGCATGAATGTTCATAAAATAAGGAGTGTGTGCGTGCTGTCCCCTGAACACGACTCTGTAATAAGCGAGTGTCCATGCCAGCTTAACGCAGATAAGTAGGCAATAATCCTGTAATGTTCGAATTCTGTATTAGTAGTCTGCTGCTTGACACAGTTACGCCGATTAAATTTCTAGGCACACTACTGCAAAGCTATTTAAAATATAGCGACCACGTAAGGACGGCAGTAGGGAAGGCGAATGGTCAACATCGGTTTATGGGGAGAGTTTTAGGAATGTGCTCTTCTATAAAGGCGATCACACATAGAAAACTGGTGCGACCCAGTCTTGAGTACACCTCGAGTGGTTGGAACCAAACCAGGTCAAATTAAAGAAGACTTAAAATCAATTCAGAAGCGAGCCGCTGATTCGATAGCGATACGTTAATTAGACACGCGAGTATTACAGAGATGCTTCGTGAACTTAATTAGGAATCCATAGAGGGAAGTCGACGTTCGTTGCGCCAGACACTAAAGAAAATGTAGAGAAATGGAATTTGAAACTGATTGTAGAAAGATTCTAATGTTGCAACGTGAATGTCGCGGAAGGACCACAAAGAAAAGATAAGAGGAATTAAGGCGGGTACGGAGGCGTGTATCAGTAGTTTTCCCCTCTTTCCATTTGTAACTAGAAGTGGTAGGAACGAATAGCAGGGGTATAACGTTTCCTTGGCCACGCACCGTATGGTGGGTTGCACAGTATGTATGTAAATGTAGATGGAATACTGGTCATGAAGGTGTAGACGAAAGGACAACACTTGGTAACCAGTACATGAAATAACCGTCCTGGTTTATTTCACCCGTTACCTAAATGAGTAGGCCCAATTCATTTTACGAAAAACATTCCCAAAACTTCGCAGATCACCTCTACGTGATCCAGACACATTTTGAGTCAAATATTAAATGCCACATTGGGCCATCGTTTCACTTTACGGCTTGCGTCGTTTGGAAAGAGATCCGCTGGACTATACCATACATTCCAGTCAGCGACTGTTCTTTTCCAATGAAGTTTGGCCCTTTGAAGACTTGCTGTTTGTTTCAAATGTTGTGAGATTTGCATGGCACTTTCTTATCTTAGTAATTTTCCCACGGAAACTAGCTCACAGAGACTTGCATTCACCGACAGCAGTAATCTCTGTCCGATCTGAAACCGGTCGTTGTTATTTATTTATAGAATGGTTTTTAATATAATACGAAATATAATACAAACAATAACACAGGTAATTTACAAACACATATCTAAATTTTTAATATAATCAACTGTATCGTTCGTGGCCATCAGGATATCGCTGAAAGTACCGCGAGAGACCATTTTCGGGCATCTGATAAATATGCGATGAACAGTTTTCCTGCCTGCCTGCCTGCGTTTTGGAGATGAAGCGTTACCCCGTCTACGCAGTTAGCCAATGCTTCTGGCATAATAGTTGTGAATTCTGTTAAACATTGTCCACGTTCTGAGTGATTGGTCAAGGGCAGGGAGTTTCTTTCTCATGAAGGGCCTGTTCTGATAGCGTGAGGGCAAGCCTCTGTGCAATCTCGTTTCCATGTGTCAAATTGAAGCGAAAACTATGCAGTTCTATGGTTGTCTTCGTATATAATTTTCTTGATAGAAGCCGATTTTCTTCTAGAATAAGTACATCGTGATGGATTGGGAGTTGTGCTCGCCTTCTATTCAATTAAACTCGCGGAACGCAGCTGCTTGTCGTCGAAGTCCTGGAGACGGAATGTCACGAATTCGGCGGGCGTTGACCTTAGGTGTACCACTGATAATTCTCACTACGTTGTTTGGCTGAGCGTCTAGAATTTTTAAGTGTGTGCTTTTGAGCCATAGAGGAGCACCATATTCCACAGTAGAGTGGACTAGTCCCTGTTCTGAAGCGTGTAGATTTTCAGTATCGGAGCCCCAGCTGGGACCACAGCTTATACAGGATCTTGTTCCTATCTCGTATCTCCGCATTCGTGTTTTCCAGATGCTTCTTGTACAAGAGTGCGGCCCAGGTGACCTCTAGACATTTTGGGTGCTGATTTTGTGAAATAGTCTGTCACCCAAATAGATTTGGAGCTGTCTCCTCGCAGCTATGTTGCTGAAATCAAAGCAAGCTGTCTCCGCCTTGGTGGGGTTTGCTTTCACTCTCCACCTCCGAATATACGTTCCCCCTACCACTAAGTCAGCTGTTAAGATGGCTTCCGTTTCTTGAAAGTTTCGATGCCTCACAGCCAGCACCCAGTCACCGCACTGACGTAAGATACCTAGTTTCAGCCACTGTTACTGACACGCAGTGATGCTCGTCTCCATTCCCTGTCCACTGTTCTTAGGCCATGTTCTACTGGAATGAGTGATACACCTTACCGCATAGACACTTTGTACATCCACGTCTACACATTTACAAATGGAGGAGCTTTATTCATGGTGTGACGTGGACAAAACCAAACACGTCAATTGCTATCTTCCATTTCGTCGCGCCTCGATGTCTACTCATCCTACTGAGCTGATCCAACAGAACCAACTGCTATATACATGCGAACTCACTGGCGCGACCCGCGACTGCAGTGGAGCGTCACGTGACCTCCTGGTTCCAATATTCACCAACTACTGCGATCTGGTCCTCCTTTGAGGGTGTGACTCTGTTATGTTGTATGAGCTTATTACGAACTCAACGCTGGTTATTTTACCTTATATGAACCGAAATTTTAAATGAAGTTTCACTATGTGAGGTCAGTGATTTACCCAAAATATCTCGTGTGTTTAAAAAGAGAAAATATTTGAACTGACCATACGACAACTGTTTTCGTTTTGCGTGCTGTGACAGAACACAACCATCAGTCTTTTTTACAGTACAGTTGAAAGTCCTTAAATTTTAGGCTATCACTTGCAGCTATGTAGAGACAATCTGTAAAAGAGTAAAGTAGAGGAACAGGAATGATAACGCTAGGCGGGAAGTTGTGATACCTAAGAAACTGGGCCTCACATTTAAGGGAAACAGGATTCAACTCTCTGTTTCATCTCTGAGATTTACGTTCTCTGTAGCTTTCTTAAATAGCTTAATATAAACTGGCTGTCTCCTTTAAGAAGGACATTGCCATTTCCTTTACGGCTTATCGCGTTAAGCCAGAGTGAGCGTGATAGCGTTACTGATATCTTCATCATACTTTAGTGTCACACTTACGCAAGAGTCCTGCGCGTCACGGAGAGGTTTACTATTGCAATTTCAAGAGGAAGCTTTCCGGGAAGAGTCGGACAACATATTACTTCCTCTGTCATACACCGTGCGAAATGACCAATACGAGGCAGATCAAGACAGAGGTCATAGAGAAGTTTACCGTCAATCGTTCAATTACTGGTACCAAAATTTCTCTCCTCCACACAATGTTTTAGGCTGATTGCGTAGTACAATGTACATGTAAATATTGTTGTAATGAACTTGTCGTCGACGGGACGTTGTATTCCAGTATTTCTTCCAGTCCTATCGAGATAAATGTTATACAAATTAGGGACGGTAAAAACCAACCGGTTAATGCCGATACCGGTATCTTAGTTCTGAATAACCGGTATTTATCGGTATTTATTCCGTAAGATATTTCCTTTTTTTACCAACTAGTTATTTAAAAATTTGTGTATGAGTTTTCCATAGCAGCGGTGCTGAACTTTTTGGTATTCGAAATACTACGCTTTTTAAAAAGTGAGTAAGATTTATGAGTAAAATTTCAATTGTTTTGATATGTGGGGTTAGAAAACTCACCACCACGAAGAAAGATACTACAAACACACGACATAAGAACCGATACGGCATAGCTGAGGCAACTATATAGCGGTTGGTGTATGGTGTGATCTATTAGGACGATATACGTGCTCATGCAGTGTGCAAGATTTGCCACCACCTGATTTATACGGTAGTTTCTTGCTGTCGCCGCCAAGGGTCGGTTGTTACCATCATTAGACTACAAGTATTTCATAAAATGCGGTAGAGATGAAGTACAATGTTCCATTTGTTTTAAACGATTAGAAATTGGAGGAGACGCAACAAACTTGTGGCAGCATATTAGGATATAACATCAACAATGTCCCTTATACAAGTAGGTAAATGTGATTGAAATAGCTGTAAGTCTAATGACACATTATAAACTGGAGATAATAGCTCAACCCTTCATTTTGTGGTTGCTTCAGGGTGAAAAATTTGCGCTGTCTAAAAGTGACGATGCAGGAAAGTCGTCAACCTGTCGCATTAACAAGGCGGAGACTGTGTTTGTGGAGAACCTGAGGATGGTTCAAAACGGAAGGGCACAGCAGAGGGATACTTAATGCTTCTGCTTCAGTCAGTACAAACAATGTAGAATACTACCCACTTAAAGTTGAAAAGATTTGTAAAATTGTCAGCAGTAATCTCTCAGTGGTAGAAAAAGAAAAATAACCGAACATGTTTACAAGTTTAGACAGTGTGTAGTCGTCAGAAATACTGGAAATTTTAATGCCATTTGATGAGACCGCAAAGGCGATTTCTGGAACCAACCATATTACAGAAAATCTCGTCATTACCCTAGTTATCATTCTCTTAAAAGCATTAAGAAATCTCAACTCTAAACACAGCGTAGGAAAAATCCAATCTCAAATGCTTCGGGGCACCTTCAAGAACTGCAAAAGTATTACGGTACTCTCTGTCGTGCACCCTCTGCCGAGCACTTTATTGTAAACAGCAGAGTAATCACGTAGATGTAGATGTAGATCAGGTCACAGGTTAAGAAAAGTCCATGAAGTCACGCATTGTTCACCTTTACTTCAAACAGAGAAAGTTCAGAGCAATAAAAAACCGTAGCCAAGAGTGGTCTAGTGGTTCTAGAAAATTTGCTTCCGAACGTAACCGAAATTATCTTTCAATATCCTTTACTATCCAGAACCAATTACCCTTTCGTCTTTTGGAAACAAAGTAAGGGAAGTATGCCAAGAGTGTAATTTGTAATACGAAATTATAATCTTTGAAAGTGAATTCTACGGTCTATTAAAGATTGTTACCGTCTTTAAATGATATTTATGATGAAAGACGTCGACTTACAGCATCGTCGTTATAGAACGAGTATTTATGAACTGACTTGACCATAAATACTGGTCATTGGATAGATTCATTACTGAAATTTTAACTATTACCATGTAAATGTTCCAGGTTGACATTATATCATGCCTAGTATCCAAATTGCTCATTCGAATTTTTGAAACAACTAAAGAAAAAGAACGCTACAAATTATACACCAAAGCTTATAACTTTATTAATATTGTAATATATTCAATGTGAGAAATCACATCGACGGTCTTGAGCCAGGTATTTAAAGTTCAGTGAACGAGGGGTACTGCAAATACCAAGTATGTCTTCGAGGTGGGCGTCCGTCAACCTTGACCGATATGTGTTCTTCGAAAAATTCATTTTCGAGAACGACGATTCGCATTTATATGTCCAACCAAACATAGTGGCCAGACTGATAGCTACTTTCTTACAATTTTCCTATTTTTCTGAAACATGTTTACCCAAAAATTCTTCGGTGGATACAGTTTTATACATTTGCAAAGAAATATCATCTTGCAAGTCTATTATCTCCACTTGAAGTGAACACTTTGGATCGCTGAGCAACTTAGTAGCCAAATCAGTCCATTCTGCCGATACATCAACTTCATAAGGAAATTTTTGGAACTGAGACAGCTTTTCAATTTCTGCAAAGCCTTTAAATCTTGTAGCAAATTCGTTCCCTAGGTCGGAAAGAAATCTTACAAACACTGCAATGTCTTTTTCAGAGTTATCTCTTTTACACTCAAGAATTGTTGGGAAATTAATAAATTCGTGCCTTGCAATATCTTTTTCAAAAATACCCAGTTTACGACGAAAACCAGACAAGCTTTGTATCAGTTCACATATTAATTTCCCATTCCCTTGTAACTCATTTAAATATTTCAGAATATCCTTCAGAAAAGCCATAGCTAGCACATAGCTCCCTGCGTATCCAAGATTTGCCAGAAGGAGGTTACTTCTTCCTTTATTAGCCAGAAACCTTCAACAACTTGACCTTTGCTTAACCAACGAACATTTTTGTATTGCAATAAGTCAGAATACGCAGCATCACATTCTGAAAGAAACTTCTTGAACTTTCGGTGTTGAAGAGAAGATTGAGATCTCATAAAATTAATCAACTGCACCAAGCTGTCCATTACTTCTTTCAGTGTAGCACTGAGTTTTCCACAAAGGGCAGTCTGATGAATTATACACTGAAACGATATTAGACCTCGATTTTGATCCCAGTTTTTCTTTACTACACCTTTCTCATTGCCAATCATCTATGGGCGCCGTCAGTTGAAAGCGACACTATTTTATCATAATGAATGTTGGAATTCTTAATAAATTCGTCAATAGCTTTGACTAAATCTTCTCCTTGAGTGTTGCCTTTCAAAGGCAATATTGCAGCCAATTACTCCCTGAATATCTTATTTTCAATGTCAAAAAATCTCACGAAAATAGATATTTGTTCGTTATCAACTATGTCACATGATTCGTCAAGTGCAATGGCGTAGCTTGATGCCTTTTCCAAAAAGTGCTTTCAATATCAGGAGCTAAAATTTCCGTTCTTGTTGTATTACTTCTTGCCGACATTGGAATACTTTGAATTGCGGCGACAACATCCATTTTTTCTTCAAAAAGTGCCGGAGCTACTTCCAACATTCATTCTTTCATTATTTCAGAATCTGAAAATGGTTTTTGGAGTTTACTAAGTGTCCAGCACACACGCAACTCTGCTTCCGCCGATTTTTCTTGCTCACTCATGCAGCGAACCAGCAATTTCGTGCTTTTTTCGTAAGAAGTGAGATATTCCTGTAATTTAAATTTAAATATTGGTGTGATACGTTTACAAAGCAGTTATACATATCAAATTAGTAAATTATGTAATAGAATTATATTACCTGTAGTTTTTCTTTACGAGCCTCAATGCCAAGAGGAAAGTTTTTGTGGAACTGCTGATGAGTTGTTTCATAGTGTCGCTTTAAATTGCCACTTTTAATAACACCGACAGTTTTATTACATATTAAGGAAATTGGAACCACTTGAGGCCTATCAGGCAGCGTAAAACAATATTGTTCAGTCCATTCAGTCAAAAATCTCTTATTTTCAGTGTCCACTTTTCGCTTTTTAGGACCCATTATTAATGTAGGTATGTATGTACGAAAGGGTTTTTCACACGACAAATTTTAAACAAATAAATAATTGCTCTGCGGCCTGCTTGAGATTGACGAAACGAAGTAAAGACTGACCACCCACTGTGCTCTCTTTGGCTAAAACGACAGGTTCCAACTTGTTTAACAAATGAACGAGTGAGCAGTGACGCGTGGTGGGAGGCGCTACTCGCCGATAAAAATAGAATGAAATGGATCGACTCGACTAAATGATTTGCCAATTTATTCGACAAAATTTTTATTTTTCAGACACGTTTAGTTACTAAATTACTCAGTACTCGACAAATTACTAGCCTAGTGCGAACAGGAGCCGGCATACTTAGTTGGACGTCGGACTGTATTTAAGAATATTTGGCGTTCCGAGGTTCGAACTACCGCGGTCCGTATATGGACCGCGGTCCGCCTGTTGCCGATCTTTGTCGTAGACTTTCAGGATACGCAGAAACATAATTTGGTGAGTTGTGGAGAGAGTACTGTACATAATTGCTGCGAGATGACATAGATTTTCCTTATACTGGAAGCATGTAGACATCTGCTCGGTATAGTAGGTACTAGATTCTTTTCGTGCTTCACTGTATTAGCATATACTTTCTTTGAGGAAAATGTAGAGGACAGAGGAGAGGTTGTAAGAAAAGTCCCCAATCGAAAAGACAACTGATCACATTTTGGGTTAAAAATTACTCGTACATCGATGTATAATCCACCATATCCCTTGCGACGACCGTAACACAGAAAAATCTGTGGGCTGAGTTCCAACAAAACGTCTATTCCATAAATGATGAATTCAGTTTCAACAACACCATCACAGGCTCCCAAAGGTGACAAATTATCTGTAACAGATTTTATCCTTCATGTGGAGGGCGGACATCTTCGGCGCTCAGTTTTCGCATTAGACTCTCTGTAACACATAACATCAGGCAGCAGTAGCCGACAGCGACAGACGCAGCAACAGATAAGTAAACCGCTTTTTTGACAATTACGATTTCCTAACCAAGAGCGAGTTTTATTATATCATCTGTGTGCTTTAATAGTTTACTTTCTTGAGTTTCTGCGTGTACATTTAAAATCTAATAGCCACAGTTCTCGCGTTTTCGTTTGCATCAGAAAGTAAACCGCTTTTTTGTGACATATTACAAGTTCCTTATCAGGGGCAAATTATTTAGTTTCACCTGAGGGCTTCGGTAGTTACGTTCTTGAATATCTGCGTATTACTAGTCACAATTCGTGCGTTGCCGTCAGGGCCTGCAGAAGATTTCCGTGGCGCGAGTCAATTGTCGGTTGTTCGCTTGTTTTGACAGGACAGGACCGATTGCGGACCTCTGGTACAGAGCCGAGTCGAGGGTCTGAATCAGAGGTTCAGATGGTTCTGCGACAGTGTAGGCTGCAGATTCCTCGACTTGCGCCAAAGGGTGGTTGGGTTTCGGGTTTCGCTGAATAGGTCAGGCGTCCACTATACGCAGGAGGCCGGCTACACGTGCAGCAGGGGCTGTGTGGTGTGAACTGCGCAGTTTTTTAGGTTAGAGGGTTTCGGGAAAACACAAGGTGGACTTCAGTCACAAAGGGTGCAGGCTGAACACAGGAAGAACATAGATACAGGAACCATTGGTGTAACAGCTGTAAATTGTCGTAGCTCTGTTGGGAAAGTACCAGACCTCCAAGCGCTATTAGAAAGCACTGATGCTCAAATCTTTATAGGCCCTGAAAGCTGGCTAAGGCCGGATATAAGCTTAGCCGAAATTTTTGCGAAGTACCTAACGGAGTTTCGAAAAGATAGGCTAAACACGGTTGGCGGTGGCGTGTTTGTTGCTGTTAGAAGTAGTTTAACTTGTCGCGGAATTGAAGTAGATGCTTCCTGTGAGTTAGTATGGGCATAGGTCATTGATGGCAACCGGAATAAAATAATAATTGGAACCTTTTACCGACCTCCCAGTTCAGATGATACAGTTGCTGAAAGGTTCAAAGAAAACTTGAGTTTGATTTCAAACACCTACCCGCCTCATACGATAACAGTACCCTCGATGTATGGCGAAAATACATGTTTAATTCCGAAGGTACGCATAAAATATCATCCGAAATTGTGCAAAACGCATTCTCTGAAAATTATTTCGAGCAGTTAGTTCGTAAGCCCACGCGAATAGTAAACGGTTGTGAAAACACACTTGCCCTCTTAGCACCAAATAATCCTGAGCTAATAACCAGCATCAAAACCGATATAGGGATTTGTGGACACAGGGTTGTCGTAGCGAGATTGAATATTGTAATCCCCAAATCCTCGACAAATAAGAGAAAAGTATACCTATTCAAAAAAGCAGATAAAAATTCACTTGACGCCTTCCTGAGAGACAATCTCCACTCATTCCAAATTAATAAGTGCTGACCAGATGTGGCTTCAATTCAAACAGACAGTATCGGCAGCAATTGAGTGGTTTATACTAAATAGACTAACAAACGACGGAGCTGATCCTCCTTGGTACACAAAACGGGTTAGAACAATGTTGCAGAAACAATGAAACAAACGTGCCAAATTTAAACAGACACAAAATCCCCAAGATTGGTGATCCTTTACATAAGCTCGAAACTTAGCGCGGAGTTGAATGCGAGACGCCTATAACAGTTTCTACAACGAAACATTGTCTCGAAACCTGGCAGAAAATACAAAGATATTCTGGTCGTATGTGGAGTACGTTACCGGCAAGAAAGAATCAATGCCTTCTCTGCGCGATAACAATGGAGATACTGTCGAAGACAGTGCTGCCAAAGCAGATTTTCTAAACACAGCGTACAGAAATGCCTTCACGAAAGAAGACGAATTGAATATTCCAGAAATCGAATCGAGAACAGCTGCCAACATGAGTAACGTAGAAGTAAATACCCTCGGAGCAGTGAAGTAACTCAAATCACTTAATAAAAGCAAGTCTTCTGGTCCAGACTGTATGCCAATTAGGTTCCTTTCGGAGTATGCTGATGCATGAGCTCCATACTTAACAATAATATACAACCGTTCGCTCGACGAAAGATCCGTACCCAAAGACAGGAAAGTTGCACCAATATTCAAGTAAAGTAGCAGGAGTAATCCACTAAATTTCAGGCCCATATCGTTAATGTCGATTTGCAGTACGATTTTAGAACCTATATTGTGTTCGAACATTATGAATTACCACGAAGGAAATGGTGTATTGACACACAGTCAACATGGGTTTAGAAAACATCGTTCCTGTGAAACACAACTAGCTCATTATTCACATGAAGTGCAGAGTGCTATTGACAGGGATTGCACATCGATTCCGTATTCCCGGATTTCTGGAAGGCTTTTGACACTGTACCACACAAGCGGCTCGTAGTAAAATTGTGTGCTTATGGAATATCATATCAGTTATGTGACTGGATTTGCGATTTCCTGTCAGAGAGGCCACAGATCGTAGTAATTGACGGAAAGTCATCGAGTAAAACAGAAGTAACCTCAGGCGTTCCCCAAAGTAGTGTTATAGGCTCTTTGCTGTTCCTTAACTATGCAAACGATTTGGGAGACAATCTGAGCAGCCATCTTCGGTTGTTTACAGACGACGCTGTCGTTTACCGACTAATAAAGTCATCAGAAGATCAATACAAATTGAAAAACGATTTAGAAAAAATATCTGAATGGTGCGAAAAGTGGCAGTTGACCCTAAATAACGAAAAGTGTGAGGTCATCCACATGAGTGCTACAAGGAACTCGTTAAACATCGTTTACACGGAAAGTTAGGCTAATCTAAAGGCCGTAAATTCAACTAAATACCTAGGTATCACAATTACGAACAACTTAAATTGGAAAGAACACACAGAAAATGTTGTGGGGAAGAGTAACCAAAGGCTACGAATTTTGCAGGACACTTAGAAAATGTAACAGAACTACTAAGGAGACTGCCTATACTACGCTTGTCCGCTGCACGGTGTGGGATCCTTACCAGGTAGGACTAACGGAGTACATCGAAAAAGTTCAAAGAAAAGCAGGACGTTTTGTATTATCGACAAATATGGGAGAGAGTGTCACAGAAAAGATACAGGATTTGGGCTCTGAATCATTAGAAGAAAGGCGGTTTTCGTTACGACGGAATCTTCTCACGAAATCCCAATCATCAACTTTCTCCTCCGAATGCGAAAATATTTTGTTGGCACCGACCTACGTAGGGTGAAACCATCACCACGATAAAATAAGGGAAATCTGAGCTCGTACGGAAAGATATAGGTGTTCATTCTTTCCACGCGCTATACGAGATTGGAATAATAGAGAATTGTGAAGGTGGTTCAACGAACCCTCTGCAGGCACTTAAATGTGATTTACAGAGTATCCATGTAGATGTAGATGTAGATGTAGAATAAATGCACACACACACACACACACACACACATATGTGTGTGTGTGTGTGTGTGTGTGTGTGTGTGTGTGTGTGTGTGTGTGTGTGTTTGTGTATGTGTGTGCGTGTCTGTGTGTGTGTATGTGTGTGTTTGGTGAGTCATGAGTAAAGGTACATACTTTGAGGGGTGATATAGTGATTCCGAGCCCACCCTCCAGCGGAAACATGTCACAGTACAAAATTACACTTTATTAAATTTCGTGCAAAAAGGTCGTATTCATCTTTTGGTCTAGAACTAATGGTTTGTGCGCAGAGAGCACGAGAGTGTTGAAAAACTCACTCGACTATTTGAGGTAGCGTATTGAGGTAGCAAGTTGAGACGAACAGCTTGATACGGGACACTTGTGGTCTTTTAAGTCGGGAAATTACCTCAAAGTGGCATACAAAAACTAAGTAAACTACAGCGCATATGCATAGAGCAAGTTTTTCAACATTCTGGCGGTCTCTTCGCACAAACCATTAGTTCTAGAGAGATAGAAATAAATAAGACCATTTTGTAGGAAATTTAATATAGTTTAATTTAGCACTGCGACACGTTTTCGCAGGAAGGTGCGGTTTTCTATTTGTTCAAGATAAACGTACAAAAGTGATATTAAATGACTTGTATCTAGGAAACCATTCGGAATAGGGCATACGTCCATATGAAATTTTTGTGCAGAATCATTAATACTGTCATCCCTCAAAGCACGTATCTTTCCTCCTGGCTTACCCTGTATATACAAGGTGAGTCACGAGGTATTCGCAAGGTTTCTCGAGGGTATTCCTTAGGTTAGTTGGGAGAAAAAAAGTAAATAAAATAATGAGGTCAACTCCATAATTAAGGAGCTGCAGTAATTGAAAATCTCAGGAAAATGGCAGAAAAAACTATTATTGTAGGATTTCGCTATCAAAAAATCACAGAATTATTAATTTAAACAACTTTGTAGATGTCTCTTGCATTAAGAGTGGATTTAAAGAAAGTGGTCAACACTTTCTCCCTGTATTTGAAGGCGAAGATTCGCACGGGAGTGAAAAGTACTAGTAGCATTTCGTAATTTCACATGCTCGTTCCTTATTGAGGTTACGGCGTCGAAAATTCGTTGTATCGATTCTTCTCGTGTTTCCACCGTAACTTCATACACGATGTCTTTCACCCCCTCCCCCAGATGCAGTAATCTGGGGGTGTTAAATCTGGGGATCTGGCAGGCCTGTTGGTAGGGACCCCGCGACCTATCCATCGATGTGGGAATTGGCTGATAAGCTGTTACCACATTGTCATGTTGGACGTACATGTGGCGTCTTGTTTCCAGAGGAACATCTCAAAGACGCTGCGGTAAGTCTCCTCGTAAAACATTTCTGTACATCTAACCATATAAATTTCCCGGGAGAATAAACGGCCCCAGTAACTGGTCAGACGCAACACCACACCACTGACACTGACACTGAATCTGCATTGAAATCGAGATGCTACCGTGCCATGGGTATTTTCGTCTTCCCAGACATTCATGTTATGCCTGTTGTTGATGCCATCTCTTGTAAAGGTTGCCTCATCATTGAACAGTATGAAGCGATAGAACTGTCGATTTCCAACCAACCAGTTACAAAAGTTCAAACGGTTGGCACAATCATGTGGCTCTAAATGGTGAACTTTCCGCCTGTGAAAAAGATATAGTCCATTCTCATGAAGAATGCTACATACCTTAGATTGTGAAACGTTCAGTCCGGTAGCTAGGCGTCTTGTACTTCAACGAGGACTGCATTATACTGAATTAAGAACGTTTTCCTCTTCTTGAACGTCATGATGTCTTTCGGAGTGAATACGACTACTGGGAAGAGTACCAGCTTCTGGCAATATTCTATATGTTTTGGCACTCGGTATCCTACGATTAGGATACCGACGGTGATATTCGGCTACAGCAGCTTTCGCATTATCATCACAGACTCACAAAATGTGCACCATCTATCCATACCCCTGCGATGAAAACTTGTACAGCATCGCAAAGTGTACTGCACACAGGAGACAAAAACAATGAACAGTGAGTGCTGTATCAACAACGTGGTTGTTAGGCAAAGGTACCACCCACTGCACTTGTCACATAGGACTGGTCCTGTGTCCTGTGAACACAAGTGTAGCGCTCCATACACTGTATCACGTTTCGAAACTCTGTTGTAGCTCGTTACTTATGGGTCTGATCACATTACTGTATTTAAATATTTTGTTCCAAATAACCTAAGGAATAACCTCCAGCAACCGGGGAAAGACCTTGTTATTCACCAAATATATATATATATATATATATATATATATATATATATATAGGAAGGAGAGAGAGAGAGAGAGAGAGAGAGAGATGTTGGAAAAACTGTCGGTAGACAGAGACAGAAATAGTGCTGAGAAACTTCCACTACCACAATTTTAATTTGTCATGGTTGGTTACAACTATTCCTGATTGGGTCAAGAGTGCCTTTTGCTCGTTCTACACCTTCTGAACACGGGCCAGAATACACATTTTGGCACTACCATGGGGTCGTTCTCCGCCATAGATCTAGATATATTCTCTCCAGCCATCAAAGATATTGCTGTTTGATAGTTACAGTCCAATTGCCATATGAGTGGTACCCGAAAGTTATCCTGTTAACTAACTGGTCAGCAAGGCGAGATCGAAACTGCATAGTCAACAGGCGGCATTCAGGGGCAGTGTTGGAGCTTGCATAATAGACGACGTAACACGTTCGATCCACTGTGCCGGTGATACGTACATACTAGAACCATCAAGGATAGCCGTCTTCAGCATAACGATTGTGGTCTTCAGTCGGAGACCTGACTCATAAAACATAGGTCAATCGAAAACCCACTTAAACCTTTCATTCAAGATATGTAAAGGACCTTGGACAGAAGAATTCAAGTGCATTTGATGTTTGAAGACTCTCGCAACGCGCTTGATCCACATACCATGAGTCAGTATTACAATGATGCCTGGTACAGCAAAAGCATTAGGACAGGGCAGGATCAAACAGAGTGCAGCGTATGAACCTGGTTGGAGAGCTGTCTGTAGGCACAGAGAGGTAATATCTATGCGTGGTGCAATACATTGTTCATACCGCACGTTGACGATTGTCCTTTGTAGTACCAATCCGTTTGCAACGGTGTGCACTATAAAGAGCTAGGGGTGGTAGTGGGACGACGACGATCGGGGTACTTTGTGCCCATCACACAGAAAAATAAAGAAATAAACGAATACTGTTCATTGTCATCAACTTTTGTTAACAACATACTTTATAAATAGATAATGAAATACAAGCATGGCCCAAAACCTGAAAATATCTTTTAGCACAATCTTAGCAACACCAATGATATATACGCAGAAAGAAGGAACTTTGCAATCACCACAAAAATATTTTCGTAACACAGATTTCATTAATTGCTGTTGAGCTTTATTCGCTAAATTCTTCTTAATGATATGTATAATTGTATGAAGGGTCCTGAACTGGATAGTATGAATATAACATTGGTTGCAAAAGATCACATTTTCTCCTAACACTCAAGTTTCTTAGTTAGCTTTCACTGAGAAACCCAGAACAGTTACTTAATCTGGTATTAGAAAACGATAAAAACAATAAATATTTTTTTTCAAAATTTTTAAATATAAAAGACATGACTAGACCACAATATTTTCAGAAGGAGGGCATAAATTAATCCCAACCTCCACACCCACCTTGGTATTGCGAGGGTTATCCAGTATTATTGACTGAAAAATCAGGTTACTCATAAATAACGTGAGTCTCTGTTATTAAAACGTATCCGGTTAAAGTTGTAGACGGAATAACACCGGACCAAAATATAGAAAGTAAATGGGTGCAAATAACCAAAGGCTAGGTTCTTTGGGAGCAAAATTTATCAGGAAAATTGATAAAAATTTCAGACGACCTTCCCTTGAGAAAAAGCCATGAATCTCGTGGCAACCTAGCCAGGTGATTCCATCAACATGCCTTGAAGTCGGTAACCACGTTCCGACATTAATCACAAAAAGAACGTAGTCCCATTCACCTTACAGTTAGTGTAAATGTAGATTTGCTATGGTGGTATGTGTTCCTTTTCTATAGGCAGTTTTGCACAGATTCAGTGTATATAAAGAATGATATCATGGGTCCATTAACAGTCGTTGTAATATATACAGGGCTATTACAAATGATTGAAGCGATTTCATAAATTCACTGTAGCTCCATTCATTGACATATGGTCACGATATACGTAGAAAAACTCATAAAGTTTTGTTCGGCTGAAGCCGCACCTCAGGTTTCTGCCGCCAGAGCGCTCGAGAGCGCAGTGAGACAAAATGGCGACAGGAGCTGAGAAAGCGTATGTCGTGCTTGAAATGCACTCACATCAGTCAGTCATAACAGTACAACGTCACTTCAGGACGAAGTTCAACAAAGATCCACCAACTGCTAACTCCATTCGGCTATGGTATGCGCAGTTTAAAGCTTCTGGATGCCTCTGTAAGGAGAAATCAACGGGTCGGCCTCCAGTGAGCGAAGAAACGGTTGAACGCGTGCGGGCAAGTTTCACGCGTAGCCCGATGAAGTCGACGAATAAAGCAATCAGGGAGCTAAACGTACCACAGCCGACGGTTTGGAAAATCTTACGGAAAAGGCTAAAGCAGAAGCCTTACCGTTTACAATTGCTACAAGCCCTGACACCCGATGACAAAGGCAAACGCTTTGAATTTTCGGCGCGGTTGCAAAAGCTCATGGAAGAGGATGCGTTCAGTGCGAAACTTGTTTTCAGTGATGAAGCAACATTTTTTCTTAATGGTGAAGTGAACAGACACAATGTGCGAATCTGGGCGCTAGAGAATCCTCACGCATTCGTGCAGCAAATTCGCAATTCACCAAAAGTTAGCGAGTTTTGTGCAATCTCACGGTTTAAAGTTTACGGCCCCTTTTTCTTCTGCGAAAAAAACCTTACAGGACACGTGTATCTGGACATGCCGGAAAATAGGCTCATGCCACAACTGGAGACCGACAGCGCCGACTTCATCTTTCAACAGGATGGTGCTCCACCGCACTTCCATCATGATGTTCGGCATTTCTTAAACAGGAGATTGGAAAACCGATGGACCGGTCGTGGTGGAGTTCATGATCAGCAATTCATGTCATGGCCTCCACGCTCTCCCGACTTAACCCCATGCGATTTCTTTCTGTGGGGTTATGTGAAAGATTCAGTGTTTAAACCTCCTCTGCCAAGAAACGTGCCAGAACTGCGAGCTCGCATCAACAATGCTTTCGAACTCATTGATGGGGACATGCTACGCCGAGTGTGGGAGGAACTTGACTATCGGCTTGATGTCTGCCGAATCAGTAAAGGGGTAAATATCAAACATTTGTGAATGCCTAAAAAAACTTTTTGAGTTTTTGTATGTGTGTGCAATCCATTGTGAAAATATCTCAAATAATAAAGTTATTGTAAAGCTGTGAAATCGCTTCAATCATTTGTAATAACCCTGTATTTATCCGCAGACAACAAGTTTCGGAGAAGCGCTCATGTTCAAGTTCGAGATAATCAATGCATGAGGTTTGAGGCACTTTGTTTGGCGTCAACTTCGAAATTCCTTTTCTTGTTGCAGTGTCGCTCACACGTCTAACCGGTATCTTATAGAGTTGTTATCAGTCACCAACCTAGTCTACTTTTGCGCTTGATAACTTGAAGAAGTTCGGCTTGACCTAAACAGACATACATCCTGCAGCTTTCTGTTGTTTCATGTGCTGTTCTTTGAGTACTGCACGATGCAGTGGGCGATGGTACGGGGAGTGCCCCAAATATGGGCGCATCTGCTGTGGAGG
Source organism: Schistocerca serialis cubense (assembly GCF_023864345.2). Lineage (NCBI taxonomy): Eukaryota > Metazoa > Arthropoda > Insecta > Orthoptera > Acrididae > Schistocerca > Schistocerca serialis. The sequence continues at coordinate 277,422,526 of NC_064642.1, read as the reverse complement.
ATCGACGGGGACCTCTGGGACGCCAGGAATCGCAGGCTGGCGCTCGTATCCCGGGCCGCATCTGCAGTCCGGGCCACACAGCTTCTATAGGCAGGCATTCCTGCGGTGATAGGGTCGGTGGCGGCTGCAGGCGCTTCTGATTGGATTGTTATCCCGCGCCGGGAGGAAACCACCCGCTCTGGGCGCAAATGGCGAACACACCAACGAGAGATCTTATCCGTGCCGCCAGCGGCCGAGACCGACGTTCCTCAGGGCCACGCTGACGCGCACATATCACCCGCGGTTACCCTTATCTGTCCGACGCTTAAATGTCGAGCTCCACCAGTCACCCAGGCGTTTGGAATCGTTTCAACGGTGCAGCAGAGCGATTACGATATCTCCCTGACATGTTGGTATAATTGATTGTTATCCTATCGACTGCACCGATCTCTGATAACGCATTTGCATCCTGATTGGGTGGCAATCTGTACGGAAACCTGATAAAATGCATTGTTGCATTAACGAAGCTAGTCCGATCTCTCTTGCCTTGTAGTAACTACTACTGTGGTATTACAGCGAAGTCTAGCAGTTCCTTTCTGTATTCCATTTTAAACCTACATAAAAGTAGAGTGATGAATCAGTTACTACTTACACCTCATTTATATCCTGAGTGGCTAAAATATGTCAAAACGAGATTTTTCAGAGGGATACGTAATCTAATCTTACGGGTAATACAACACTGTAACGTATATTCTGTAACGCAAATTGAAAGCTCCTGAATAAACGATTACAGTTTTTACGTATAACGTTGATGATAACGTAGCATATATATCCGAGAAACATGCTAAAATTGAAAGCTAAGGCAGCCAGAATCGGCTGTTGATTTCACAAATGTTACAACTTTATAAGCTCACTCCAATACGTTATACGTTATAGTACAATACAGTTTACGATAATACTAGCTGACCCGGTACTCTGCTTTACATTGTAAGGTACACATTCCCAACAGAGGTACTTGCCACGCATGAAGCGTAGATAATATAATGATGTACCTCAGTTAATTGGACACTGCTGACAACATATTTCCGTTTTTCTGAGAGTCCTAGCATTTTTTTCATTGGAAATATCTGAGGTATCTCCCACAGTACGTTGTGGCTCAGTGGCGCCATTCTGGAGTTATACTCCGGAGAAGGCACTTAGGGTTTAAGTTCGCCCAGACAGATAAATGTTATCCGAGGCTCCCCTGACTCGCTAAAAGCAAATGTCGGTATGATTTTTTTAATTGGCGATATCAGACCTTAAAATGCCTACTACGTAGACTGCAGGTGAATATTCGAATTGATTATGTGACATAAGTTAACAGAGGAACAAGTAAAAGAACTTCTTACCAAATTTTTACAAGCAGTAGCGTTTTCAACGACCATTGTGGGTAGACACTTTGTTTTAATCGATAATAATGTTACTGTAAGATAAAAACTAGAAAGTACATCACTATGGATGTTTCTCTACAAACAGTGCCCAAACGCGAAATCAGGTATGTTACTGGGCCTAATATTACGTGTTTAACTGCTGTGTGGTGCCTGAGGCAAATACATCAATAATCTGATTGCAATTGTTTCAAATGTCTTTGCTGAATGGTAAGTTGAACAGTTAACCAGAGAATCGACTCGTTACATAAACGCCCTAATAATTTAACTATCACCAATATTTCGAATGAGTTACAATGATTATTGACTGAAGGCATATTGCTGTGGATGTGGAGGGAGCAGTTTTGCTCGGTAATTGTGTCTGGAAACAGAATGCAGAGTCAACATCATTCAGACCATGGGACGAAGATATGGAGTGTAATGAATAATTTTTAAAGTATTGTACAGTACGAAGAAGACATTGTACTGGACCTGACGATACAAGCCGCAGTGACTGGCCTCCCCTGTGGGAGGCAGGTAGACGCCAACTAGCCGTAGAGACCACCAGTCCTTCTCTGGCAAATCCGTGCTGCTGTACGCCAGGATATTTTTCTGTACTTTTAAGTAGAAGGGACACATTATGAAGCGACAACTGATTTCAGCGTTTACGTTTCCTGTCTTGACGAGGCTGAGTGTGGGGAAACAACGCACTGACGTCGAAGGAGATGTTATCAGAGGAGCAGGTGGTGGTCACATACGTACAAAACACAGTTTATCTGTTTTTTACCAAGCGACATTAGGCTTGCCCTCTGCAAGGAATTTATCCACGATAAGAACTGTGTGTGGTCGTCTAACACGGTGAATTGTATGTGGTACGGAACATACACTGATGAGACAAAGCATTATGACCACCTAGTTAATAGCTGGTTTGTCCGTCTTTGGAACGAAATACAACTCTGATTCGGCGTATCAGGGATACGACAGTTTGTTGGTAGGTTTGTGGCGATATGTGGCATTAGATGTCTACGCGCAGGTCATGTAATTCGAGTAGACAGCGAGCCGCTGATATGCATACGCCGTGATGACGCCCTATAGCGACCAAGATGGATTCCTTAGGACTTACATCAGGCGAACTTTGTCGCCGAGACATCAACATGAGGTCGCTGTAATGATCCTCAAAACTACTGAGCACGATTCAGGCTCCGAGACACGCACAATTACAGTGCTCAAAGGTGACACCACATCGGGAAAGACATCATGAATGAAGAGATGTGAGTGGTTCGTAGCTGTCAGTATGTCTTCAATATTTACCACAAGTCCCATGCAAGCGCAGGAGAATATCTCCCATAGCTAAAAACTCCTCTCAGCTGCCTGCGTCCATGGTGCGCTGCACGTTTCGATAATGATGTTTTGATGATGTTTGGTTTGTAGGACGCTCAACTGCGTGGTTGTCAGCACTCGTACAAATTCCCAAACTTTGTTCTGTCCAATCTCGCCACTTTCATAAATGATGAAATGATGAGGCAACACAAACACCCAGTCGTCTCGAGGCAGGTGAAAATCCCTGGCACCGCCGGGAATCGAATCCGGGACCCCGTGCTCGGGCACGTTTCGAATCGCCGTTCACCTCGATGACGGCATTTGTGAAGACGACTATTGACCTCTAGTAGGAAAAATGTGATTCGCCAGAAAAGTCGACACTTTTCCAATGATCAACGATTGAATCCCGATGGTTCCGTGCCCACTGCAGTCGTAACTGACGAAGTCATTGGGTCAATATGTGAACACGCAGGTGTGGTCTCTTGTGGAGCTCCATGTTCAACAATGTACGATTAACGGTGTGCTCCGCAATACTTGTGCGTACACCAGCATTGTGCTCTTATGGCAGAGAGACCACAGATCGGCATCTATCCAACTTTGCAAAGGAGACAAACCTCCGATCCGTATTTTCTGTGACGAGTCGTCGACGTCCAACCATTTAGCGCCTAGTGGTAGTTGCACCGTCCTCCTACCTCTTTCTGTAGATGCCCACGACAGTAGCACGTTAACATTCGACCAGCTTCACCTCTTTCGAGATTCCCGTTCATAGGCTTTGCGTAATAATAAACTGCCCCTTGTCAAAGTCGCTTATCTCAATGGATTTCCCCATTTGCAGCCCATATCTTCAATAGGGTCATTCCCGTCCGTGTCTGCACCGCTTTTTGTTACCGCGTCACTTGTCCCCAACGCCAACAGGCGGGCAGGGGTCGTAACGTTTCGGTTGATCAATGTATAGCAGGGTTATGGTCAATGATTTCGATTGGCTGGAACTAGAATAAAAGTTACTAATCGGATATATGGTCACACCCAATAAGGAGTTCTGGAGAATATGAAAATATCGTCCTGCTGACCACTTCTGATCGAGCCGAAGAAAAGACATTCGTCGTCAAGACGGAAGAGGGGAGACCACGCAGCGAAGGACGAGAATGGTTCAAAATGGTTCAAATGGCTCTGAGCACTATGGGACTCAACATCTTAGGTCATAAGTCCCCTAGAACTTAGAACTACTTAAACCTAACTAACCTAAGGACATCACACACACCCATGCCCCAGGCAGGATTCGAACCTGCGACCGTAGCAGTCCCGCGGTTCCGGACTGCAGCGCCAGAACCGTTAGACCACCGCGGCCGGCGGACGAGAATGATAGTTGTTCATCGTGTTCTGTCATGCTACCAGTGTGGTACAGTTCCGGCCTCTGCCAGATATATCTCGCCTGCTAAATGCATGCTGACTTTTAGATGCTGCCAGCACCCGCAGCACGCCATCCTCCATGCCGATATCAGCCTCATCAATGCATAAAATACATTTCATCTGTCATCCAAGTCCACCTTCATTTCCGTTAGTCTCAAAGGTGGGTGACGCCAATGTAGCACGAGGTCAAAAACACGACACTGGCGCGATGCTTATGCCAGTGTGTGGCCGGAAGACGAAGGAGTTACCGGGTAGCGAAGCGCGGCCAATGGAAGATTGGTGTAGCTGTTACCACTTGGAACAGCCACTGTTTAACCAAAAAAGAATTGAACTTGGTGAGCACGTTTCAGAACATTTCCCGCTGCTGTGCGCTTGTGCCGCGGGGCTGATTTATACACACAGTTCCGGCTGGTCTAGTGTTGTTTGCCGGAGTGTCATTCTTTATTGGCCAGCAGTTGGTTTCTTTCAAGATATTTGTTATTGGCACAGACAGACTTGAAAAGGACTGATTATTGCTATTTACTGTTAAACTCCTTCTGCCTATGAATTTTTTCCTGTCATCACGGTTCGAAATTCAATGTCATTTACCCTAAGTTTAAATTGGTCGTTTATTGCTTTTAGTACCTTGGTGTACAGGAAGAAGAGATTTGTGTGTCAGAGCTGGTCTGAAATTGCTCAGTGTGTGCTTTCGTTTTAAAATTCATGAAATGTTAGTGTTATACAGTGGTGCTCAAAAGTATCCGAACGACCAGAATTGCATTTCGCTTGAATTCCATGCAACCTACATAACGCAGCTGTCTAGCAGGTCCTATAATCGCCCCTTGGTACAGTAGTTTGACTATTGAAAATGGTTCCAACAAGTCACCACTAGAAAACACTGCTCTGTATCGCAATAACTCAATATGTAAAGTAATACCACGATACGACAAATATCAGGGAACACATCATCACAGATAAGACTGTCCTTAAGGTTTGTAAGCTCACATTTATTGCAATAAATGACATACCTGAAATGTTAGCACTCTCATTACTACGTCAGATAGGTAATGCACGTAGTAAGTTCGTCGTATTCATGATTTACTCTTCAAAGTAACATACCATACTTGTTATTTAAGACAAAATGTCATTAAAAATTTACGTTATCCACGAGCAGCTAGTTGAGGATATGTATGAACTTCAAATGACACGACGAATCGCCTCGTTCTGGATATGGATTCAAACCAAGGTCATGCAGGCTAAGATTTCGTGGCTGACGGCAATTAACAGACATTCCTGACTAGGGATAATGACACTGATATACCTCATTTTTGGACAGTATCAGTTAACAAATATCAACTTTAAATTACATAACGTAACATTTTTAACGGCTGCGAATTCCTACCCAGCATCTATTGCCCCTGTTAACGAACTACGAGAGATGTTAAATATTGCTTCTGCACAAGTAACTTACTTGAAATGCAGTGAAGTAAAGCTTTGTGTTGGACAGGTATTCGAACCCAGAACCTAATCGGATTTTTATCGAAGCACAATCAACTTTGACATCTGATTTTCTCGGCAGTAGCTAGATGTATTAACTGAAGAGACGAGACGAAACATTAATTTTTCCTTCCCAGAACTCCAATCCGGCACTTATCGCTCTTATATTCTAGAGAAAAGGAACGTTAAGTATGGGTTTGTTACACCAGCAGCGACATGTGAGCATGTTTCAACTAGAAATAATATGACGAAGAGTTCATTGCTGACTGAGAATCGAACCCCAAACATATCGTTGTTGACTACACACAAAGAGACGTCAGTTACCGAATTTTTCTCCGCCAGCAGCTCGAAATAACATCCTTCAACTTACAGTGATCTCGCAAATAGTTCTGTGTCTCACTGGAAGTCAAAAACGTCAGATATAGTTAGTGTTGACAACGAATAAAATTGCATTAAAAATAAAAATAATTATCCACCAGCAGATAGGTGTTCTCACGCTAGAGCTTGATAATACATAGTGAAAACTTAAGTGGTGGTCCAGGATTCCAACCCATTCAAGCGCAATATGTGGAGATGTTGAGGAATCTGCAATTTTGAACAATCAACAGGTTGTAGTCGAGCTGTATTGTCACGAAGGGATCAAATTCCACGTTAAGGGTGGTCTCAGTTGCTTTCCCACTTCAGAACCAATTTTATCGACGTACAGAAACTGAAATAAAAGATGGAATAAGTGTGCTGTACCCACACGCAGTGTTTGTTTCGTCACCAGAAATAAACAACTAGTATGAGAAAGGTTACTGGTGATAGAGTTTCTACATGTCGCCACTCCTTACTATATTGTGGTTCCACCTAACGTCTACTTGGTAGAGAAGGAATATCACGTTTAATGTGATTATACCTTCTTCACTTGGCGTAGCCAGAAGAGAATAGAATCTGCCACTCCCTATCAAAAACATCGGAAGAAGTTGGAATCGAATCCGGACCACCATCATATGAAGCTATCATTAGTCCAACAGACCATCTTTTTTTCTTTTAGGGCCTCCCTTTTCCCCTCACAGACCTTTCAAACTCTCACCTTGTTTTGCCTTCTTCGGCTAGTTTCTTTGCTTTTGTCGTTATTATTATTATTGTTAAGAGTCCATCCTTCTACCAACTTTTCTATTTACTTTTTTATTTTATGTACTTTTTATGTTTTTGATGCTAAATCCGCATTTTTCTTAATTTTTGCGAGTGCTCGGCCACTTTTTTCTTTTTTTGTATTTTTGTTATTTTATTTATTTATTTATTTTATTTCGGTTTCGTATTTTGTTTTCTGTAAGCTGGATGCCTAAATTTCCTTAGCTAACATAAATGAGAATGAATATTTCTTCTTAATATAAATTAAAGGTAATGAATCTTCCTCTTGCTAATGGAAAGAGAAGTATATTAAACTGAAAGCGTGAAGTCTCTCATCCTCATAAGGAAAACATGAAATTTTGCGTCCCCTTGAAAAACGTTTTTTAGAACTGAAAACTTCCCTGCGTACGGCATAAGATGATTAAAAAAATAAAATACATAAAATTTTTGTCTAATTTCTTCATGAGAATGTAGTCCGGTGCGTCTTGCGACGAACTGGATTTCTATTCTGTAGTGTCTCGTGAAAGGATCGAAGACATTCCGGTTCCAGTTATCTGTAATCGTGCATGGCAGACATCTCTAAATTCCGTACCAATCTTAATCTGTTATTATTCTCTGTATAATTTTATTCCATGATTCTAGTTAGGAAGCATGCATAATTTTTTTGTAGTCTTTTGTCCGCGTGAGTTGATGGTGCTGAGTCGTTAGATACTGCCAGTAATCTTCTTTGCTTTTATTTTCTGCCTCCAAGATATAGTGCACTGTTGACCTTTTAGCCAGTTAACAGTATTTCTTTTCGTATTAGGATATGGCACTGCGTCTGGAGTCAAAAAATCTGCGGCGGTGAAAACGGTTGGAGATGTTCTGTTAACGGTCGCTAATTTCTGCTTAACTGTATGCCATATGTCTCTTACTCTTTCACACACGAATCTGTGTTCTTCAGTGTCAAGAAGGTTGCATGACGCACACAAGGGCGAATTTGTGAGGTGTATAGCATGCAATTTGGAATTAGTTGATATTCTCCTGTTGACTGCATTATACCAAGTTGCTTTCACCTTAGAGGGTATGTTCGGATCGTGGGTATTTTTCCAAATTTCAGACCAGTCGTTGTTGGGGTACTTTCTTTCAATAACATTTCCTTCCTTAGCCTCCATCAAATATGTATAGATGTCCTTTACTCTCTTCAACTGCTGTTCTGAGAGCCTCGACGAGATGTAGCTGTACTCAACGAGAAAAGTTTTTAGGTGACATAGACCAGCTGGTATATGCTTCACATCTATTGGCGGCTGCGTGCTTGCTGGAGCAATTTCATTGAGCAAGTGAGCCGTTAAGCTGTCGGGCATCTGTTTCCATTGCTTGCACATTCGACACACATATAACGCTCGTGACCTGTAACTGACATCAACAAGGTTTAAACCTCCTTTCCTTGTTGGGAGTGTTAGTGTATTGAACTGCACTTTGAAAATGTTGCCTTGGCATACAAAGCTGCCTATCGCGGATAAAATTCTTCTGGCTGTTTCTAATGGCATCGGGAAAGCTTCGACAACATAGTTATGCTTGGATGTTATATACACATTTACTAGTTTGGTTTTCTGTATCTCGTCCAGTTGCCTCATACTGTTTCCTTGTACAGATGCTCGTATGTTTGCAAGTAGTTTTTTATAATTGATGGCAATAGTGTGTTGGATGTTGCTCCTAAATTCAATACCCAAACATTTCAATGTGGATACTTCCGTCAATTGTCCCCGATTTTGCATGCATATTCCTCTGCCTAGGTTCATGATGCCTGACTTCCTTTTATTTAGTTTGGCGCCAGATGCAAGTTCATATGTGTGTACAATCTGAAGAGCTTTCGCCAATTCATCTCCATTTATAACCAGAACGCCCACATCTTCTGCGTAGGCGTTGCACACTATTTTCTTGCCGTTTATGTGTGATGCGTGAGTGTCGCGAGGAGAGGTTCTATTGCTATTGCGAAAAGGGCCATTGACACTGGGCAACCTTGACGTACGGATCCAGACAATTCAGTCTCTCTACTTAGTTGTCCGTTTATCATTATTCGTGCTACACTGTTTTCCAGAATTTGTTGAATAATCCTCACGAATCGTGGTGGGAATCCCATTACTTCCATGATACCAAGGAGATACTTATGATCTACTCTGTAAAACGCCTTCTCGAAGTCTAATGACACTAAAGCACATTTTATTCGGCATACATTTGCGGTTGATATTATATCCCTATATTCGCATATATTCTGATAGATGTTTTTCTCTTTGCCTACACATGTTTGCTACGTGCCAGTTACAGAGTTAATAACCATTTTTAATCTTCTTGCTAATACGTGGGTGATAATTTTGTAATCACTGTTGAATAATGTTACTGGGCGAAGGTTTTCAACTGCTTTGCTAAGTGAATATTAAGGAATTAGAACTACGATCCCTTCAGGAAATTCTTTGGGAGCGGCAACAGTGCCATTCATGATTTCGTTGTACATACATAGCAACTTGGTTTTCATTTGTGGCCAGAACACTTGGTAGAATTCCACGGGGATACCATCAGGTCCTGGAGACTTATTTTTAGGAGTCTGTGCTATTGCGTCTTTCAATTCGTCCTCTCCTATTTCAGCCGTGAGATTTTCTACTTGCTCTGTACTCATGCGTCCTGATACGTTTCTCACCATCAAACCCTCTTCTCTACGACTCATTTCTCTATCATAACACCGGTGCGGGACACACAGGCTCCCTGTAGTGGATTGCAGGATGTTCAGTACATTCATTTACTTGGTTGACCGAATCACCATGACCTAGCAGCCTTGGCTACCCATTGCATATATTCGACTCTATTTTGTAATCACCCAAATAAAATAACGTAACTGCCACCTACACAGAACTGCCAACAGTGTAGGATGCAGAAAATTAAGTAGGACGTATTCCTTGCCATTTGAGCTACTCTATTGCACTATCTGTTTGTTGAAACCGTCGTGCAGTGCAAAAGAAATCCTGTGACTGACTGTCTCTCAGAAGTCTAGATCCGGCCATATGCATAATCTCACTGCACTGTGGAATTCGGAAGTTCTGGAGGAACTGTTGTTCAATTCCAGAGCTGCTGTAGCTACGTCACACCTAGTAGCATAACTGTAAGCATCGCGCACTGTTGATAACACGTCGTGTTTTCTATTACATTCGCTGCTACTTTTTTTAAAAAAAATACGCAGTTCTGCTGTCTGCTGAAGTTATCAATTTAATGGAACTCTGAACGTAATTCTCTTCACTTCTCAACCCAAAATAGTCTCATGTGGAAAAAAGGCTAACTTCTGTGTCATTTTGTTCTTTTCAGGTTTTATAGACGACCAGGCAGCAGATGCGTCTCGAAGATTTTGTATTATGTATGGGGAGAGCGCATTGTGCTAAAATAGTCAGAAAAGTATTTTCTACATAAGCTGTCGTCTGGTAGTGGCATTTTATTCTTCTTCAAACCTTGTTTGACAGCTTTAACTCAGAAAAAGTTTTCTAAATGCATGTAATCAATAAACTGCATGTGCATTGTCAGACTGTTATAGATAACATCAGAGAATTCGCATATATCGTTGATGATTAGTTTCTCTTTCATGTATAGAATTGTTTTAAAAACACTAAAAGAAACCTTACGAAAACTGTGCACTGTATTATAAGAAACGAAATAAATTTACATACGATAACCTTATAACGAAAGCCTTTTCTTAACAAAACTATCTATACACAAGTGTGCCTCTATCTGCACGAATTAGTAAAATACTGCTCATTTAGATTTCGATTGGGTCTGTGTTTAAATGGTATGCTGTGTCGTACTCAATAGGTATGCAAATGTGGCATTTCATAAATAAAGTTACGTATTCCTAGAAACCCAAAGTTTGCTTGTCAGCAGCGGAAAGAGGCGTTACCTGTTGTGGAGCAGTGTAAGTTATTCACCATTCCACTATGAGCTGAAAGTATTTTCTTACGAGTTGCTTATCGATGTTTGATCTGACTGTTTGCAGCTCTTACACAGAAGGGACAAAAACGTTACATTCTGCGAGTCTGGAACCGCGAACCATAATAGACGCTTTTCCGCAGTTCAGCACGTCAACACAGAGCTAGCGGAAGAGATCATTTGCGCCTTCCTCTTACGAGGCCAATACTGGCTAGAACTCGTAAACCGCTATTTACAGGACGAGATTAGTTGCGATTGCCACGTTCAGTGACTTTGCTGGGCTGAAAACCGTAAATTTAGAATCTTGTGTTACACCTCAAGCGATAGCAACTCAGATTATTCAATGGAAATGACAGGAGAAATCAAGTGAATTTTGAGGCTTAATACCGTGCACACTAAGAAATAACTCGTCGATCACACTGTTGCCATACATACCTTGCGTTGTTGCCAAATTTCAGTTACATTACCAGCAGGAAGAAGACGAACCGATGTGATCCTACAACGGGCTGGGAAGTGACCATAGCTGGCGCCTCAAAGACGCGGCTGCTACGGACTGGAATACGTAATGCGTCTGATGCGCATTTCTGTAACTAGATTTAGGGACTGGAGCTTAGTTACTAATAATACTCAGAACTCACTGCTACTAAGCATCATAAATCAGTAAGTCTCAGCCGGCCGGAGTGGCCGAGCGGTTCTAGGCGCTACAGTCTGGAACTGCCCGACCGCGACGTTCGCTGGTTCGAATCCTGCCTCGGGCATGGAAGTGTGTGATGTCCTTAGTTAGGTTTAAGTAGTTCTAAGTTCTAGGGGACTGATGACCTCGTAAAGAAATCTTTCATTAAAATGACTCGTTCCACACCATTACGAAATGTCACATTCATGATCTGTGGAACAAGTATTAATCTAATCTAATCTAATCATATCATATTGCTGACTATCCATGAAGAGTCATGAAGTATCGAAATTTTCGACTATATCAGTAACCAAATCTAAACTTGAAAATAAAAGACGAGAGTTTTTGTAATAAACCGGGACTCCTATCAAGACCCTTTCATCCCTGTTAACTAACCATGAAAGATGTCTGATTTACCTCAATTCCGAAGTAACGAAGTGTGTATGCATTTAAAGATGAAGCGCTGGATGTGAAGTTCTGCGACGGAGATACGAACCCAAGACGTAATCGGATTGTTAACTAAGTAAAATAAAATGTTACATATTGGTTTTTCTTGCCAGCTGCTAGGTGTTTGAATCTAAAATAAGGATACAAACTTTTGTGCCTGAGCGAAAATCGAACCACACTCCGCAATCCCACGAATAATTCTTAAGTATGAATTGCTTACACACCAACAGTAAGATGTGTGTGTGTTTGTCCAGAAATTGTTGGCAACATGAACAGACATTAAAAATGCACGTTAATTTTCACTAGCAGGCCGGTGTGCACGTGATAGGGCTTGAAATGAAATTATGAATATTTTTGTACTGGATCAGGATTCGGACCCACATATTTACCTTTGGAGGAGACCTAGAGAAGACTGCAGTCTTGGGAAAAGGAACGAAACGATTGAACTATACTGTACCGATAGATTCAGATCCTCGAAAGAGGAGATACGAATTCGAGTCACAGTCCAGCACCTAATTTTTCAACGTCTCTAGCTCAATCAAGCACAAGTAAAATAAGAGCCCTGTGCCTTTAGACGACTATCAGTTCATCAAATAAAATAAAATTTTCCAATGTAAGTAAGTTTACTGGCGACATAATTTCTGTTTACCCTGACCTCCACCTACGTCATTCTCCAACGTAAACCGGCTCTGCCCAGTTTGGAATGAAGGAACGTGATGTTTAATGTGCATTCTGGATTATTACAGCTTTCTCTTGAGGTTACCAGAGATAAAGTAAATCTGTTTGTGCCTCTTAAAAGTAAATGCCTGAACCCACGCATTGAATTTGTGATAGTTCGTTCCACCAGACCATTGTGGCTACATTTCCCAGCCCCAGGAGTGTGCTGTACTGGATGATGTGCTTAGCTTACAAAACTAGTCACGGTGGAAAAAATCGCGGGTCTATTAAATGGTAAAGTAGAAGCACGATTATGCTATTCTCATGTCAGCAGGACGTAAAGACTCCTCTAGGCGTCATAGCATCGATTTGAAGCCATTTTGAAATTTTCACTAATTCAGGAAATTTTTTAGTTCGAGAAAATCCACTGTGAAGTGAGAAGTTACCGGATAATTCGATTATCACCGTCATTATTACTATCATTTTCTTCATACCGCTACTGGAACAGGTGCTTGAAGATCATTTAAGGTCTTTTGGTCATTACAGAAGAAGTTGCCCAAGAACAAGTTCTTTCCCTGTCTACGGAATCCTTTTCATGTTAATATCAAACATCAGCAATTACTCGTAGATTACATTACAAGTAAAGTAATTGATGAAGACGTTACTTGATAACGAAAATGCGCTGCCTTTCTTCATTTACTTGCGCCTAGAAATGGCTGTCGAATACTGCCAAACCAAAAGCCAAGGGATCCTACTGCCTTCCGATATACGTCGCTGTCGGTTTTTCCATATGATATGGTCGACGTGACCTGTTTCAAGTTGTGTATGACAGAGAATGTTTTAGAAAATCTATTGTTTTCCTTTGGAATAAACAGAAAGATTTTCATTTTAAGCTACCCAAGTCCAAAATTTTCGCAATATTACTTCAAATGAAATATTAGCTTCCATAATATAAGGCAAGTATTTCACAGTTGCAAAACCCCCATCCGACTCAGTGTCCTTACACTTAGTCGCTGACCGTAAATTATGGCTCAGAGTGACGCCAGTTTAAGTAACCTAATGTAGCGAAGACTGTTTGTCAGTGCTCTTTCTCACCGGAAAATATGCAATTCACTCATTGGGCTCCTTAAGTACACTGTGTGTATGCAATGCATACGGATTGTAGAATTTAGTGGTGCTCTCTCTTCCACTTCTGTATACAATATGCCTGACCTAAACGAGCCCTTTATCATTACAGCCCTGGGTGGTGCACATCATACTGACATCAGTAATGTGCTTATACTGACAACCTCATTGTTCGTTTTACCCGATTTAGTAATCATTTAAGTAAAGCAACATGACCTTGGAGTGGGAGACATTTCGTCCCCATTTTCCTTCTTCGAAATTTATCAGTAAGCTTTTTGCCTTCGAACCAGCGAAATGCGGCAGAGTACGGCTGGTAAACGATTTAAAAACCCTGATTTAGTGCCGTTAACACGATTTCTTTAAACATTATCGTAGCTGAAGGAAATTAGTTTCTTCTTAAATCGTATTATGCAGCATCATTTACAGATATCTCAAATAGGAAAAGCTCTTTATCCAGGTACGAAGGTTGTAAAACAAACTTCCCACAGTTTGTGTTAGGTTGATTTTTTCGTCTGATAGCACTGCGTAAGTATTTTGTCTAAGAGGTATTAAACTCGTGTTCCAGTAGCTGTGGGAGTCATTGGTTGAAAACGAGTTTCACACCAATGGGTACAGTACTGATTATTAACCTAAGTCTACGTTCATCCACAAACTGAGGCGTATTTGTAATATTGAAGCTAGACTATGTATCCTAGTCTTCCTTGAGTGGGCATTGGAAGGCGTTTACACACACGTATACGAGGGTAATCTCAAAGGTAAGGCCTCCTAAGGGACACGCAAGTGCCAACGCAGGCACAAACGATAGATCCTTAATTTTAATGGCAAGCAGAAACCACAGTGTTGGCTGCATGGTGGCGAGGTGATAAAGAGCACAAGTATGGATACGAAGGTCTCAGGTTCGATCCCTCACCAGTCCAACGATTTTTTGTTGCCGTTTTACACATATTTCCCCTCGGGCAGTGTTTGTTGATGTGAAAAATGCTGAGTTGCACTGTGGTCAGAAAGCCACATAAAACTATAGGTTCCCCTATTAACTGGCTAGGTAAGTCAACTCAAAGGTCGGATGAAAGCAACAGCATACCACCTCCAACAAGACCGTACCTATTAAAGCACTGTGGTGTTCAAACCACTCTTCCGACTGATTACTGCTTTACTATCTATGTGTTCCAAAACGAATGAGCTTCGGGTTATTAACAATTTTGTGTTTTCATGCTTTAGCTTTGATACTAGTAAACGTAAGTAACAGGCCGAGTACTGTCACCGTTCTAGTTGTCAAGGTGGTAGACGACGATGCTGTCGACCCCAGTTACAATTTTGGTCATGGCTATGTTTCAGTCGAACACCTCTATGGGCCATTCTGCTTATTTCAAGATATACTTTTATACACTTAGTACGCTTCCAAATTGATGTGTGATAGAGCTGTATTTAAGAACGTGGTTCAAATGGCTCTGAGCATTATGGGACTCAACTGCTGTGGTCATAAGTCCCGTAGAACTTAGAACTACATAAAACTAAGTAACCTAAGGACATCACACACATCCATGCCCGAGGCAGGATTCGAACCTGCGACCGTAGCGGTCGTGCGGTTCCAGACTGTAGCGCCTTTAACCACTCGGCCACTCCGGCCGGCTTTAACAACGTGAATCAGGTATGTTTTCCGTGTAGTATATGGGGCAACCCGTCAGTGCAGCGAGATTTCGTTTAAGTGTTGCGCATGGTGTAAGAAATATTCGTGTTTTGCTTACTTCTGTGATAGGTTTCACTCCACTGAATGCGAACAAGCTCACGAATAGACTGTCAATAACTGGAATTACGCAATAACACACTTAAAAGTTGTATTTTTGCAATCTGTATCCCGATGAAAATAACTGTAAACAGTTTATATGGCCCGCATCTCGTGGTCGTGCGGTAGCGTTCTCGCTTCCCACGCCCGGGTTCCCGGGTTCGATTCCCGGCGGGGTCAGGGATTTTCTCTGCCTCGTGATGGCTGGGTGTTGTGTGCTGTCCTTAGGTTAGTTAGGTTTAAGTAGTTCTAAGTTCTAGGGGACTGATGACCATAGATGTTAAGTCCCATAGTGCTCAGAGCCAGCCAGTTTATATGCCTACTTCCTTATTATCGCGCTTCTCGATGCTTTCCTCAAAAAATTAAAATTAAAATAAAAAGAGAGAGAGAGAGAGAGACAGAGAGAGAAAACAGAAATGTATTTCAAATATCAGCTCAGTGACGCCATGTTCGTCTCGTGATGTAAAGCAAGGATAGTTGATAGGTAATATCTCGTTGCACTAGCGATATGTATGGCTACGGGGTCCTTTGTTTTCGCTCTGCAAACAACTAGAAACGAATTCAGTAACAAAGTGGCAAGAATTCCAACTCAGTGCACCAATTACACACCCAGCCATTCTTGATTATTTTGATAATCGTCTGTAATGCAGTAACCATCCGTGATTATTGATTTGTAATTACTACCATTGTTATTGTTATTCGTCACTGCACAACAGCTTTCCTATCACTCATTGCCGCCGATGCACGTAACTAACGGATCAGGATGAATGGAATGTGGGACGTTTCGTCGCGGAGAATATACACATTTATCTCGGTGTCTTGTGTCAGGGTAGTATGCAACTCTCAATAAGAGAAGACGACAACGGGATACCGGTGATTCAGGCAATAACACCTAACTATTTCTGTCTACTTAACACCATCACGACAGAAAAATTGGCGTCTCACTGTGTTTTGATTGTAATTCGTTAGCCTTTTTGCGGCCTCATTTTAATACCTCGTGGGAGCAGGCATAATATTTTGCTTTTTGATCACCGAACAATAACACACAAAGGTAGTAGGTGGAAGGATACAAAGAAAAATTCAGACTCATGGGTGTGGATACAGTTCATCATAAGAAGACTAAACAAAAGGGAAACATTACGAAAGCAATGAATACGTTGGTTGGTTTACATTATTTGTATAGATCTGAAGATGAAAAAGCGCAGATCTGCACAATGACCGCATCTGAACTTTAGTTTCTGTCTTAATGGGCATAATTTTTAGTTTCCTCCCTTCTGAATTATCAAATGAATTTATTATTACGTGGTACAGAATAATTAGGTAACTGTGTTTCTTACAGCTTCCATTCGCAACAACATTTTTCTACATTCTCGTGCATTTCATGAAATTCTACTTGTATGATCACAAGACTGCACATAGATGCAATCGATTTCAAGGTGCATAGTGTTCGTTATCTTACCTTTCGTGACAGGCGGGCAAAGTTGATTTCGAAAGACTTTTTATTGTACTGAAGTAATCTTTTGTCACAAAGTAACAAGGTAAGTGTTTTATTCGTATATATTTTGTGGGAAACTGTAATCGTGATGGAAGATTACACACCCGAATGTTTGACACAGCTGGTAGGAGAAAACGCTGCATATTAACCAAACCCCGCGTCTCCTCTCCATTTCCTCCTATGACACGAGCACAGGATTCTCCTCCTATAACGCTGAAGAGCTGTTCCTGACACAGCTGAGAACTGGCAGCATCGTCACAAACATTTGGCAACACTGTGACAGTGCAATCACTTCCGCTTATGGTACTGAATTGACTCGCTAAATTCGCTTGATATTCCCTTTCCATTTGAATGACTGGTGGTATATAATCGTCACATAAACTAAGACACTGAGACATATTTCAATTTTTGGGCTAAAGAAATGCTATTCTTCACGTAAGTGACAACTTTTAATATCTTTCACGATGCGTTATGAAGCTAAGCGACCAATACCATGATGAAAGTTGCGGGCTGGCCGCAGTGTGTCCATAGCCCCGTGGTACCGCTCGTGTCTTGTGTTCAAACCGTGGTAGGGGCAGCGCGTGCGAGCTTTTTTTGTGTATTGTTTCATGGAGCTGCAAATTCCCAGAAAAATAACAAAATCAGAAGAAAACCTTTACACATCAAATCCTCTTGGCAGCTCGACTCAGTAAGCTGTGTTGATGTTCGTCGATCTCGACCTTCTGACTGCCAAGTTGCTATACAATACAAGTGTCTCTGATAAAATTCTAATCGACCATCAACGATACGCAATCAAGTACTGTTATTCCCTTAAGACTCACATGCCAGGGGCGTATGGCTAATAGAATACAGCAGTAAGTAAGTAGTAACACAAACAACGTATAAAAACAGTGAATGATCAATGTTACAGGCAACAAACAATTATTAGATCTAAAGAAGGAAGTAAAACACATGCCAGGGTGATAAGTATGAAGGAAATAAATTGATTAGCATATCGCAAAAAATACTTTCAGCTGAAAGTGCAATGGTGAAAAACTTACAATGCTGCACAACAGGTAACGCCTCTTTCCGCTGCTGACAAGCAAACTTTGGGTTTCTAGGAATACGTAACTTTATTTATGAAATGCCACATATGCATACCTGTTGAGTATGACACAGCATACCATTTAAACACAAACCCAATCGAAATCTAAATAAGTAGTATTTTACTAATTCGTGCAGATAGCGGCACACTTGTGTACAGATACTCAGTTTTGTAAAAAAAGACTTTCGTTGTAAGGTTATCGTAGGTAATTTTATTTCGTTTCTTATAATACAGTGCACAGTTTTCGTAAGGTTTCTTTTAGTGTTGTTAAAACAATTCTAAACATGAGAGAGAAACTAATCACCAACGATATATGCGAATTTTCTGATGTTATCTATAACAGTCTGACAATGCACATGCAGTTTATTGATTACATGCATGTAGAAAACGTTTTCTGAGTTAAAGCAGTCAAACAAGGTTTGAAGAAGAATAAAATGCCACTACCAGACGACAGTTTATGTAGAAAATACTTTTCTGACTATTTTGGCACAATGCGCTCTCCCCATACATAATACAAAATCTTCGAGACGCATCTGCTGCGTGGTCGTCTATTAAACATGAAAAGAACAAAATGACACAGAAGTTAGCCTTTTTTCCACATGCGACTATTTTGGGTTGAGAAGTGAAGAGAATTATGTTCAAAGTTCCATTAAATTGATAACTTCAGCAGACAGCAGAACTGCGTTTAAAAAAAAAAATGTAGCATCAAATGTAATAGAACACACGACGTGTTATCAACAGTGTGCGATGCTTACTGTTATGCTACTAGCTGTGACGTAGCTACAGCAGCTCTGGAAGTGAACAACAGTTCCTCCAGAACTTCCGCATTCCACAGTGCAGTGAGATAATGCATATGGCCGGATCTAGATTTCTGAGAGACAGACAGTCACAGGATATCTTTTACACTACACGACGGTTTCAACAAACAGATAGCGCAATAGAGTAGCTCAAATGGAAAGGAATACGTCCTACTTAATTTTCTGCATCCTACACTGTTGGCAGTTCTGTATAGGTGGCAGTTACGTTATTTTATTTCGGTGATTACCAAAATAGAGTCGAATATATGCAATGGGTAGCCAAGGCAGCTAGGTCATGGTGATTCGGTCAACCAAGTAAATGAATGTATTGAACATCCTGCAATCCACTACAGGGAGCCTGTGTGTCAGAATTCTCATCTTGTGTGCCGCACCGGTGTTATGATAGAGAAATGAGTCCTAGGGAAGAGGGTTTGGTGGTCTGTTGGATTAGTTATGGTTTCATATGATGGTGGTTTGGGTTCGATTCCAACTTCTCCCAATGTTTTTTGATAGGGAACGGCAGATTCTATTCTCTTCTGGCTACGCCAAGTGATGAAGGTATAATGGAACTGTGGTCTGAAAATCACATTAAACATGATATTTCTTCTCTACCAAGTAGACGTCAGGTGGAACCACAATAAAATAAGGAGTGGCGACATGTAGAAACTCTATCACCAGTAACCTTTCTTATACTAGTTATTTACTTCTGGTGACGAAACACACCCTGTGTATAGGTACAGCACACTTATTCCATCTTTTATTTGAGCTTCTGTATGTAGATAAAATTGGTTCTGACGTGGGAATGCAACTCAGACCGCCCTTAACGTGGAATTTGATCCCTTCGTGACAATACAGCTCGACTACAACTTGTTGTTTGTTCAAAACTGCAGATTCCTCAACATCTCCACATATTGCGCATGAGTGGGTTGCAATCCTGGCCCAGCACTAAAGTTTTCACTATGGATTATCAAGTTCTAGCGTGAGAACACCTATCTGCTGGTGGATAATTAATTTTATTTTTAATGCATTTTCAATCGTGGTCAACACTAACGATATCAAATGATTTTGACTCCCAGTGGGACACAGAACTATTTGCGAGATCACTGTAAGTTGAAGGATGTTATTTCGAGCTGCTGGCGGAGAGAAATTTGGTAACTGACGTCTCTTTGTCTGTAGTCAACAACGATATGTTTGGGGTTCGATTCTCAGTCAGCAATGAACTCTTCGTCATATTATTTCTAGTTGAAACATGCTCACATGTCGCTAAATGCACTTTATTGAAATATGAGTTGTGAGTTAGACCTGGGTAATTGTATTCCGGTGTGAAGTCAGTTTCAGGTTCATCCTTATAAAAGTATTTCTGACCAGTGGTGTGTCTACAGCTAGAGGCTAGTGTCGTTGCCTCTGCATCACGGGGTTCCGGGTATGATTCCCGGCCGGGTTAGGGAAATTTTCATTTCGGGGACTGGGTGTTTGTGTTGTCCTCATCATTTCATCTTCATCATCATCATATGTGACAGTGGTTCGATTGTTCTGTGTAAAAAGTTGAACTGTGTAAAAATTGGGACTTCGTATGGGCGCTGAGGATCACGCAGTTGAGCGCCCCACAAACAAAACATCATCATCATTAGTCATGGCAGAATTTTACAGATGTGATTATTTACAAATAAATTCTGTATGTGTGTAGGTGTTGCACTTGGAAATTTCAAAATCTAGTGGTGCTATGCCGACACAGTCTAACGTTCGTGAAAAATCAGAAGTACGAACTGTTGAAATAAAGTGGAAAGAAGAGCTTAGGAAAAGTAGTGAAGGTCCAAAAATGGTCCAAATGGCTCTGAGCACTATGTGACTTAACATCTGTGGTCATCAGTCCCCTAGAACTTAGAAATACTTAAACCTAACTAACCTAAGGACATCACTCACATCCATGCCCGAGATAGGATTCGAACCTGCGGCCGTAGCAGTCGCGTGGTTCCGGACTGAGCGCCTAGAACCGCTAGACCACCGCGGCCGGCAGTAGTGAAGGCAGAGACTGCACCATCACTCGACTTCTTGATACGTCACTAACTTGGAGAGACTCTTCGAGTCATAGTAAAGGAAGATGACGTTATAGACGCACGCTGTAATTACTTTGAAGCCAGTGCCGTTATGCTGGGTGCACCAAAACGTTAGAAGACTACTGTTCACGATCGCTTCTTGTTCTTAATTATTGTCAGGTGCGCTCAACAAATGTTCCAAATATTAATTGGGAGCATGCCATTCATGAACAACACTTTATCAAAATGAGATTTCAGTTGTTTTTCTGCTCCTAAATGGGTATTTGACTACGTAATACGAGGCATTTAGCCTCGTTGATGTAATATTGTACTTGTTATAGGTTTCGAACAAACAAGAAGACAAGTATGCAATGTGACGAGGCTGATTTCGTAATCGAGGATTTTCCTTAATTGTGACTGACGAAACTGTTGTTCGCTCTGTTCCTGTTCCAGATAATACTGAGAATATATTTAGCTACGTTTGGTTCCTAGTCTTTCGTTCACACTGTGTTCACTCAGAGAGCTTTTGTAATTCGACTGACGGGATATCTAAAGTCGAATGACAAAATTAAATCCGCTACAGATACTACTAAGAATACGTTTGGTTCCCTGTCTTTCGTTTTCACAGTGTTCACTCAGAGAGCTTTTATAATTGCACTGATAGGAAATCTAGAGTCGAATGACAAAATTAAAACAGGTACAGGAAAAGTAATCAGCAACACCGAAATTAATGTATGTAAAAGAAAATAATATTGGAACGAGTCCAATTAAGAATTAAATGTAATTCGTATACACTTTAGAACATAATGATCACGACTAGTAGACCCGTCAGTGACGCAGCCTGAAATTTTTGTATCGAATCGCCTGCTCCAGATATTAATGTTTGGGATGACTGACACGGTGAAAAAAAAAAAAAAAAAAAAAAAAAAAAAAAAAAAAAAAAAAAAAGGTTCATATGGCTCTGAGCACTGTGGGACTTAACATCTGAGATCATCAGTCCCCTAGACTTTGAACTACTTAAACCTAGCTAACCTAAGGACGCCACACACATCAATGCCCGAGGCAAGATTCGAACCTGCGACAATAGCAGCAGCGCGTTTCCGGACTGAAGCGCCTTGAACCTCTCGGCCAGGTGAACGTCAGCTTCCTGTTTGTACGCCATGACAAATTCCTCTTAGTACACCTGCATGGGGAAAAAGAACTGAAGGGAAGCAAACCAGCAGAAATCTACATACCTTCTTTCTGAAGATTTTTCTTCGTTTCGCCATAGATGGCACTGTAATCAGAAAAATAGAAATGCAAATAAAATCAAAATTTACGACATGGATCTCAGTGGCCCTTGAATGTACAACATGGGACCACACCTCCTACCTACCTGGATAGGACTTGCCAGTATTTTATCAGTTGTTACTGGCAGCACCCTTAACAACATTCTATTCCTCCGACGTATTGAACAGATGCGGCCGTGGATCGATGCGATCGCTACTCTACCTCTCCAATTAGTAAGTGTCCAGACGTAGCACTGCCAACTTCATGTCTTATTGATCCGATTTTCAAATGACCGTACACAGGACAGAGGCATATTTGCGGGAATGTCAGTAGACACGTTTTTGATGATGTCGACCATGTCTTTACGGCCTGTTGATACAACTTATCCTTTAAATAACTCCACAGAATAAAATCCGGCGACCTAGTGGGCCATTTAATAGGGCCACCTCTGTCAATCCAATGACTACTGTAAACAGCATCTAACACCTTCCCTGCTGCAATTCCGTAATGGGTTGGGCAGCATGGAGGTGAGGTGCCACATGCCATTGGATATCCAAGGGCCATCGAGTAGCACGTCGTAAATTGCGATTGTGTGTCCGTTTCTAGTCCTCCGATCGTAGCGGCATCTTTGGCGAAACGAAGAAAATGCCTGAGATAGGATTTTGCCAGAGAATCATAATCTGCAATAAAATTGAGAGTTTCTGTTGAAGGTTTCAAACTTGTCCCCCCCCCCCCCCCTACCACTCACCCAAGTACGTGGTGACGTGGCGGGTCGAGTGTGGTTTCGTTTGTGGTATCGTTGGATGTCCCCTCCGATAGAAAGAAACTGGAATAATAGGAATAATAGCTGTCTTTGATCCGATGTGTGACTTCCTAGACATTTCAATGTTTTCAGTTAAAGCGAACTGGTAATTCCCTCCCACTTATTTCCAATCGGGAACATCTCGGCCTCACTAACAGTTCGCCTCCTAGCGGACTGAAAAGAACGGCAACTCTATAACGAGCCAGACCTGCGTATCGCACTCTTCTCCTTGGAATAGAAAATGAGAAGGGAACCAAAAATCGAAGAACACTTCTTTAACACGAATCACTCACAATTTTGATGGTTCTCTTTCTACAAGGGTCCACAGCCTCCATATATTTTTCGAAAGAAATCATGTCCATGTAGAACCATACAATTTTCAGTTTATTTGCAATTGGTCACTTTCCAATATGTTATCAAGCAACACGCTGATTCTGCCGGAACATTTGCGACATACAGACTGATCCATTAATATACATGTGGATTCACATATAAACATTAAAATGATCCGTATCGAAGTCGAACAGAAAATTTAGAATGCGTGGGCTGGACGGCAATGTGGATAGACCAGGTGGTATGCATGCTTGAACATAAATGCAAGTGCTAGTCAAGCCTGCAGGTTATGCTGGTGTATTATTTGACCACAAACTGCACCTGTCCAGTATTCTCAATACGTGTCAAAAGGTGTCAGTTGTGGTCATAATATCGTTGTGTTTTGAGAGTATATTATGTCGGAAGTAAGTGAATTCGAACGTTAGTGTTCATATGGTGTGTACTTCCGTAACCTAGTGTGACTCAATGTTTTGTGTTTCAAGAGGCACCCTGCCGTAGTTTTATACTGCATACAGGGAAAGAAGAAAAACATAGACCACTTCCTCACAACGCGGACGAAATTGCGCATAGAGTGAACTTAGCAGACAGTCACTGAAGAGGGTTGTAACGAAGATTTGGAGGAAGAAAGGTGGAAAAGTCTTTGCCGAACTGAATGTCACACTCGCGAACCCTATTTCCACCAGAACAACACGAACGAATCTCCATAAGCAGCAATCCTAAACCTATCATCAGTGTTGCAGTTGCCCTTAACAGGAAAACGTCGTACAAAAAACCATAAAACCTGGACTATAAATCACTTTTCAGAAAGTCGTTTGGTCACATGAGGCTTTTATCACTCGGTTTCCAACTAATCGCCAAGTTTACAAGTCTGCGATTCGGTGGTGATCTGGACAGCCATTTCGTGGTATTCCACGACCCCATAGTTAGTCTACATATCGCTTTACTATCAAGGATTCTGTGACCATTATGGCTAATGGGATCGATCTCATGGTTCTGTTTTTTTCCCAATGTGGATGTAGTCTTACAAGGGTGAGCTGGAATTCCAGAACCACCCAATTGGGATGAAAATGCCAATAACAGGAGAATGTGGTGTCGAAGCCATAAAAACTGGGTTATGGAGCAATGGAAGAAAGAGATTTGGTCGGACTAATCCTATTTCACACTGTTTCCAACTCCTCACCGGGGCTACACCTCAGAAGTCAAACAATGCCGGGGCTCGGTGATTATTTGCCATATCTCTATATCATTGAGATTTTGTGGTCTGCTTTGTAGAGAATAGCGCGTTATCGCTATGAATCTCCGTAATAGTTACCTAAACGTTCCACGTTTTGCAGGAATAATGGAATAATATTACCTTGGAAATCATACAGGGCTGGTATTTGTCAACTCCAAAGCGACTGAAAGCTGTTTTGTAGGCCAACTGGTTTCCTACACCATATTAGTCATTGTAATGTGTTGTGCGTTTGGTGTTCCCATATTTACTCCTGAACTTGTCGGACCACCAGATACAAGACCAACCACGGAAAAATCACAATATACCATACGTGAAACGCAGCCTATTCACTCGGTACGTACATATGCAGTCTTAATCATAATATTCATGGTAAGTCGTGGATATCTGTACGGAACCAGTAATAAACAGATCAAAGATATGAACGTATCTTCAAATGAGTGTATGTCTGTTTGGAATTAAATTGCATCGCCGATGTAAAGATAGGTGCAGAGATAACTAGGAAGAAACTGATATGGAGTAAGGAATTCTAGAAAGTTACATACTAAGACACAGACACAGACACACACACACACACACACACACACACACACACACACACGCACAAACACACAAAGACTAAATGAATATAGCCATTCAGTTGGCTGAGTATTTTTGTTTCCAAAGAGACAAAGACATAGCTGCGATCCATAAAACATTCTCATCAATATTCGTATTATGGGGAAAGCCAAATATGACGTATATCTCCAGAAGCGGGAGGATATTTCAGATTCGTAGCGCCCATTGCTGGGAAAGGCTGGCCGAGCGGGCATTCGAGTTAATCGGGTCGGAGCTAATCGGCTCTGCTCGGCTCAGCGAGTCGCCGCTCAGTGCCGGCCACCGCTCGCCGCCTCCCACCGCCGTCTCTCTCCACCGCCTCTCACCGATGCCTCCTCTCGCCGCCAGCAGCGCATCGCACCTCACCCGAGCGCGTGCAGCAGGAGCCTCCAGCGAGACCACGCCACACCATGCGGCATCTGCAATGGAAGACGTCTGCGCTCTCATACGCAACAGAGAGAAGCATCACTTGGTTTGCTATTAACGCTGTAGCTTTCGTATAATCTGTATCGCTTTCTGCCGCGTGATCTTTATTTCTAGTTGAGCTTAACGAAATGGAGACGTGTGATTACCTAACACCAAACCATGACTTCTGAGTGGAAGACGGCTACCAAAGAAACAGCAGTGTGATTTTGAACAACGATAAGAGTGCTGAAACAGTTTAATGTTGTTGAGCTCCAACTGTTTAATAAAGATACACAACAATTTTATGTGTCAGATCACGAGCCTTGGAGTGCACAGTGTTATTGGCAGCTATATTACTTATTCTGTAGAGTGTTCTTGAGATGCATATGTGAGAATCTGTTATACCTTCCTTGGATACACTAAATGCTATTGCAATACCAGAAGCTATGAATTACAACTACAGAACAGATTGTGTGTTTCACCCTGTGAAAGACAAAACATATTAAAGCCAACAGGCAGTGTTTATAGTGCGCTACACTACACTCTTTGTCAGTGTAGTGCAAGCTACCTGGAAGCTTACAGATAGCTGAAGTGATCAATTTAACAGTGTACTATAACACAGCAATCTGTCTACTGGGGCGGGGGTGAGGAGAGCAGGGCTGAGAAACAGCAAGGCAACACAGATGTTGATTAGAATACAAGTAAACTTTCCAAACTATCGGAAATCGAAAGTGAGTAAAGTTGATAAACTACATCTTGTTTCCAGAATGAGATTTTCGCTCTGCAGCGGAGTGTGCGCTGATATGAAACTTCCTAGCAGATTGAAACTGTGTTTTTTACATCTTGTTTGCATACACTTCTAATTATTTATTTGTAATCTATATGGAAGTTACTAACACAGCTTCCAACAAGGACAATGTAAGTGTTATACTGCAGATGGAGAAACATATTCTTCACAATCCAGGATATTTTTCTTCACAACGCCATGAATTATAGATGAGCCGGGCGTGGCTCGTGTTCGTGCCATACATCACTTGACATCCTGTTTTTAGTGTACTGCCACCTCGTTATGTTATTTCAATTACTGGTGTCACTGAGTTGCCACCTTGCCTGCCCGTGAGCGGCAGCAGCGGCGCTTATCGATATAAGCCCTGGCGTATTATCTTCGCTGGCTCCCATTACTTCCCTGTAGTCGTGTGTTCGAAGTTAGTTCGGATCTGCCAGTGAGTTTTGAGGCGCTAGCAGTGCACTTCGGACCTGACAGTGTTTGACTTAGGACGCGGCTGAAGTTCAGTCGGGGCGCGGCTGCTGTGAGGTCCGGACAGCCATGACTTACCCTACGGTTCAAGATACATATCACTTGAGTACGGCCCACCTTGGTTGGTCGTCGGTCGATCGTCTTGTCGGACGAAGCGTATGTTGGCCGGCGATCACTTATGGGTTGCCTGCGTGTGCCGACTCGTGGTTCGTCCTTGTTACTGCGCAGTCGCTGAAGTTAGTATTGTCTAGTCCTTCGTGCAAGTGTTCGTGAAACTGTGTGTGGCTTGTGATGTCGACTGGTCAGTTATTTTAGTGCTGTATCCGAGTTGGTTGGTTGGCGTGGAGCAATGAGAAATTCTCGGCGGTGCGTGGTTTGGCCGGGGCCCGCTGCTGGTCTCTACGCGGTGTCGATGAGTGTGGCGCTGTTCCGCTTGCTACGAAGTCCGTGGCTCACCAACACTGGACACAAATGTTGAGTTTTTATTTAACCTATAGGCAAGTGAACATTGTTCACACTCTATCGTTAGGAGTTCGATGTCGAATGTTCGGATATTCCCACGAGCAACAACGTCGTTTTCAAATTGGAGAATTCTAGCCACCCTCCGGTGGTGTTTCACTGTATTTGGTTATTTGAATTGAAGTGCACCAGCGAAATCTTCTGCCTTGTGGCAGTTAATGTTCCGGTTACCTGCTCTGGGCGTTGTCGTAAATTTGAGGCAGTGTAGTTTCCTCATCGGTTTGTTGCTGTCCAGCACAATGTGTAGTTTTACAGATCCGTGTATGATATGTTGTGCGTGCCAATAGATTCTACGTTGTTCCGTTGAACTCTCTGTTGTGCCCTGGTCGGGTGAAGTGGTAGTTTTCTTTTCGGTGGGTCAACTAACTGTCGGTAGGTTGGGTTTTCGTCGGATCGTGAATGGATGGCTCGACTGCCTGCCTCACCCAAGCGAGCGTTAGTGTTTGAATTACAGGCCGACCCTCGAGCAACTGGTCGCCCTTGTGTGTTGTTGGTGCTTGTATGGCTTCTAGCCGGTTTTGTGTTTTAAATTAGAGTTGTGTGTGTCACCGCCAGACACCACACTTGATAGGTGGTAGCGTTTAAATCGGCCGCGGTCCGTTAGTATACGTCGGACCCGAGTGTCGCCACTATCAGTGATTTCAGACCGAGCGCCGCCACACGGCAGGTCTAGAGAGACTTCCACGCACTCGCCCCAGTTGTACAGCCGACTTTGCTAGCGATGGTTCACTGACAAATTGCGCTCTCATTTGCCGAGACGATAGTTAGCATAGCCTTCAGCTACGTCATTTGCAACGACCTAACAAGGCGCCATTACCAGTTACTAATGATGCAGTAAAACATGTACCGTCATGAGCGATGTTCACTATTTATGGATTAAAGTTAAGTATTCCTCAGCTACGTCCTTTTTTGCTAGTCTCATTTCCTTGACCTGTTCCAGACCTCACGCCAGCATGCGTGAGCTAAAACGCGTGCCTTTCGGCTTCCTCTCATAGTGGGTTGGCTCTCTTGCCAATCCACAACAAGTTGTGTTACTCTTAAGGCCTTCAGCCTAGTTTAAAGTACTGTTTCACGTAAGACCTTTGGCATTTAAAAAAAATTTTAATTTTTAAGTCTTCGGCCTTCAGTCGATTTCAATTGAACTTGCTTACTTCAGTCTATTGAATTTTTAAGTTTGTTCTTACGACCTTCAGCCTAAATTAAAGAACTCTTTCATGTAAGGATTTTGGTATTAAAAAATTAATGTTTTGAAGTTTTAAGTGTTCGGCCTTCAGCCGATTTGAATTTAACTTGTTTACTTCAGCCAAACTAAAGAACTGTTTTAAGATAGAGCTTTTCTTTTAAAATTTCTCATAATACTTGAGTTTAAGTTGTTGGGCTTCAGCCTTTTTTAAAGTAAAGTTGCTTTCAGCGGGTAATTAAGTCCCAAAGATTAAAGCTGTGTGTTAAAAAAAAATTTTTGGCCCTTGTAATGTTTGATCAAATAGTAAAGTTGTATGTTCGAGTGCAACCGACACCCCTTATTTTGGCCCCTTTCCACAATTTATTCTATCTGTAATGTCCTGCGGGTTAAGCAGGGCGTTTCAATAGATAATGATGAATTAGGATTGATTCCAATGAATAATGTTAATCCACAGTTCTTAGGGAAGAAGAAATCTGTGTATCGAAAAGATTAAATCCATCGCTGTTACGGAAAATACTCTTTTAAACGCACTTAATGTGTTACGTATACGAGAAACGTAAACTGGAAATGGCAGGGTAAGACGGCAGATAAACGCAGCCTACAGTATTGGGGAAAACAGTTGACATAAATAAAGAATATAATCTGTTATTCGAAAAATAAAAATCTATTTCATATGTTCAAAGGAAGGTCAGTAATTACTTTAAACACAGTATTCGGTAAAGTCTGAATACTACAAGAAGAACTGAAATATTTCATACTTTACTGCAAACATCAATGGAAAGTGGCTACATTCACAGAAAGTGGTGAACACAAGGACGTTTCTAGACCTGCATCCCTAATTGGAGCTGTTTAAAAGGATGATACATTGCATCTAAATGTGGCAGTCTCGACGTTGTTGTCAACACATATTCCAATGAACAGATAAAACTAATGGAATAGCTATTTTTTATGGCCATTCACTTGAACTTTGGTGAAAGCAAACTTCTTTACGCAAATCCCACAAAAAAGGGGAATAGTTGCAGTCTTACACCAATAAGTATTTTGAATGTCATAGCAATATTACTTGGCAGGATATAGAAGATGAAATTAAAATTCCCTTATGTGGGCTAGAAGCGTACAGGATATATGCAAGCGCACTGTCTGGCATTGTGCATGTTCCAATTTTAGTGGATGCCGATTCTGGATACCGTATATAATGATCGTCAGACTCTGGCTGCGAGTGCTGTAAGGTAATACACATGCGCTGTGTCAGATGTGGTTCACATTTCAGTACTGGGGGAGGGAGGCTCCAGTTGCTTATTACGCTGGTCCCTGATTTCTGCTGTATAAGACGAGGTTTTGGTTAGTAACACAGACAATTTAGACATTTGAAGTGTGACACTTCACTGGAGTGTCTATTCTGCCTTACACCAAGTGTGCACATAAAGCGGAGCACACTCTTCATGTATTGGTTTCTTGAGAGATCCATTATGACTTGCACAAAGTGTGCACTGCCTTCGAACCACAGCCAACAAATATTTTATCTTAATCTCTAAGTTAGATCAGCAGAGCCAATTAGTGAGGAACGTTTAGTTTGTGTTCTTATGAAAGGAATGCTTCACTGAGAAATAATCCATACAACCTTTAATTTCTGTCAGGTACTATTTCCATTTCGTACAAATATTGAGTTACACTCATAGAAAGGTGTACCTTAAGCTATAAGTTAGAACTATACTTCCAACATGTGAACCATATGTATTCTGTATTGTTTCAGAACAAATCATAATGTATTTTGATAACTAAGACAGTTAGTTTTTGGATTCATTTAAGTGATGTCATACTTTGGTACAAGGACAGGGCTATATTCATCGCCAAGTATACCTTAACATGTAAGTTACCCAGTAGTACAAACATCTTCATGTATTTTGAGAAATAGTGCAGTTAATTTAGATGTAGAACATTGTTGTGTGACTTAACTTGAGAAGGTTCGTTGTGCTTTGCATCACGTGGGTACAAAGATCAAACTGTAGATGTATCTTGGCATTAATGTGGTACAAGGAGCAAAATGGGCAACTCGGGTGTATGTACTGATTGATTCTCTAGTTTCAATAAAATACTGAGCTTTAATTGGAACAGGAAACTATGTGTTTGTTGGCTTTAGCATATTTCTGGTAAAAGAAGTGTGCAATAAGAAGGAGATACAATATGTGATAGGGAGAGCAAAATGGATGTGTGTGTCTTTTGGCTTACAATGTCTTTATTGACCTGTTTCCCAGTAAGTGGCAGGGCTTAGGAGCGGGGGAATAAGAGGTGGGGTGGGAAGGGTGCTCTACAATGTCATCCCGGGACCGCCGTCCATCTCTCTGCTGCAGTCCTGCGCTTCATGTACGAGAAAGTATTGAGAACGTACGCCTCTGAATTGTGTATGTGAAAACTCTTCATGCTTTTGAAATAAAAGCAACTTTATTAAATTCTGAAACTTTATTCTTCGTTGAGCCGTGGTAAAATCTGCTGTTTTGAAGAGCGCTCCGCAGCGCGTAGTGTAAAGCAGTCGCCCTCCGTTCCTGGCGGTAGCGCTTCTGTGGCAGTCGCAGCTTTGGTGTCTCCCTCTGGTGGGAAAGGGGAGAAGTTGCCAGTTCACGTGCATTTAAGGGGCGTGGTCAGTCTGTCAGTCTCGCGAGTCTGGTCTGTTAGTCAGCCGAGTCAGTGTGGGGCAGTCAGTGTGTGTCTGTCGTCCGGAGTGCTAGTATATGTAATGCCGCCAGCCTGCTCGAGTTTGTTCAGGCAATGGTCCTTGGCGGTTGGATCGATTGGTTGGTCGGTCGCGCACTGGGACACAAGATGACTCGTCCGTCTTGAGCGTCGGCGCATGTGAGGTCGCCACGTCAGTCCAGTGGCCGCGCCGTATAGCGAGGGGTAGTGGCTTCGCGGCCGACAAGAGCAACAGGAGCCAACCCACGACATCGGTCTCGCTTGTGCGAGCTGCGACGCCGTGACATGGGAGATCGGCGAGTGTTCCTGCGTCCGTTGAAGCGGCTGGCAGCGGACGGTTCTGGAGAGCGTTTTGGGGGTGCTGCGCCAGGTCTTCGCCACACATAGCAGTTTATTAGAAGTTAAGTGATTCGTGATATGTTGTTTCATTTACTTGGTAAATTCTACTTGTTTTCTTGGTCGTCAGTCTCTCGTCCCCAGCTTGCTCGTCTTTTCTCCGTCCGCATTTATTAGGCAGTTAGTGTCTGTCTGTTTTTCTGTCGATCTGCCATAAGTTAATAGCTGCATCTGTCACGTTTGTCAGATTCGGTGTTAACGAATTTATGCTTAAGGTGTAAAGGCCGAATTACTGAACTATGTTTTTATCTTGCCTATCATCTTGAGAGGTGCTATACGTGTAATGTAGAGCATGTTTGTACATTTTATGTAAGCCTGCATTTCATGGGTTTTTATTTGAATGGTCATTTTAGTATATAAGGTTGCCACCCATCCATCGTAAGAGTTTTCTTTTAAAAACAAGTAGCACTTTCGGTGGCAAGTAATTTCTTTTTAATGTGAGTGTTTGTACCATTTCCATCCCTCCAACGGGGTGCATAGTTCACGTGTTTGTGCGAGCCTGCCGAGGTGCCCGAGTGGTTCTAGGTGCTACATCTGGAACCGCGCTACCTCTACGGTCACAGGTTCGAATCCTGCCTCGGGCATGGATGTGTATGATGTCATTAGGTTAGTTAGGTTTAAGTACTTCTAAGTTCTAGGGGACTAATGACCACTGCAGTTGAGTCCCATAGTGCTCAGAGCCATTAGAACTTTTTTTTGTGTTTTTGTGTGAGTTGTTAAAATTTTTAGTTTAACGTAATCTGGTATGTTGCAGATTTGCACCAGTGTAGTCTTTCTGAGGTTGTTGTGAGTGGTCGTGATTACGGCCATGTTAATAGGGAGCGGCAAGTTTCTCAGCCCGAAAGCTCACACTGTCAAAAAAATAAAAAATAAAAAGAAAATAAAAAAAAAATAAAAAACGTTATTTCTGTCTCTGAATGAATTGTAGCTTGATTTTAGAGGGTGCTTCTGATAATAATTTTTAATTTTTTTTGAAGAAAGGGTTTTTAGGAATAAAATTTCCATTTGTTCAAATTTAATTTGTTTTCATCAGTTACCCACTGGCAACCACCTGCATGCTCACATAGTGTTATTAAATGTGTTAATTTATCTGGATGAATCGTTAGTAAACAAAGTAAATTCTTTAAGAAAAGATTTTGAAAGTAAATTCACGGTTCATTCGTGTCTATGTACTGATTTCTCACTTTGTTCACCCTAGGAATGAACACATTTCTCCCAACGACAGATCAATTTGTTGATAATGTCACCATATAAACTCTGTAGATGGAACCACTTCCCCACCTATCCATAAACTGCTTCATACTTTCGAAGTATGGTGCATGAAGGTGTTCTTTAAATTTGGGAAACAGATGAAAATCGTATGGGGCCAATTCAGGATGTATAGTGGATGACCGATGACAGTGAATAAAAGTTGTCGGATTGATGCACATGTCTCTGCCTTCTTGTGTGGTCTGGCATTCTCCTGCAGGAGGAGAATGGGAGAATGTGCTGCACGTATGGGAGAATTCTTTGAACTGTAAGCTCGATTACAGCACGCTGTTTATCATATACCAACACAGTTGACACTGCCATGTTAGATGCTATAGTCTGGAGCCCTCCAGTGACAAAGGGCTTCAAATATGTGGAGATGAAGAATAAAAATGTAGAATGTTAAAACATCTTATTTGATCTAAAAAGCTTTAAGACTTTTTACTTGTCAGCACGCCCTTTTATGTACTCTCATGCGCTATGCACATCAATGTGACACTGAATTCCCATTGCATTTGCTATGGCATCTTAGAAAATAACAAACATCCATGTGTAGATTGCTTATAAACTGACTAATTCTCAATTTTGGTACACATAATGAAAATTATCACTGGTACAGTGTGACTTCCATCTGGAAGGAAACTGTGTTCTTCCGTCAAGTTTCTGTCTTTATCAATATATATACTAACAGGATAACTAAATAAGTAGATCACTAATACTGATACCGGCAGACGTGATTAGTAAACACAGCGCTGGCACCATAGACCCCAAAAAAATTTTAAGTTTCGCTATAGAGAGGTTCATAATTTATGCCACGCAAATCGACAAACAAACACAAAATGTATTCCTTCCACACTGAGGTCAAACGTTTCTGCATTACCAGTTGCTCTGACATGTGTTAGACAACAATAACAGTCGTAGTACACAAGAGTCCACTCCTAATTTGAAGCGTTGTGTTGAGACTTTTGCTAAACTCTTTGGAAGAAACATCTTTTTAGTATTCCAATAGCGTTTCTGATGTCATCGTAGGCCACTGGCGTGGACTATGTAGGTGTATAAGGGTATTTTTCTTTTTATGTCTTTTGAGTTCTTAGCTTCTTGACAGCATTAAATAAAGTTGTATAAAATCATTTTGTACTTAGCCATGCTTTGCTAACTTCAGACATTAATTATCAGATCTTGTAACTCAGTTTTCAGTCTTTCGTATTGGGAGAGAGCGGTGTATTTCCCGTAATATCGAACAGTATTGGCGCTTCAATACCTTCGCCGGAACCTCTCGTGCTGGAGACGTGTGTAGTGCAAATGTGGTTCCGAGCATGTCATTCAGTTCGTCTGTGGCCCACAAGCCGGCTTCACTGGCTGACATGACCCTGCAGCACGTGTTAATGGTGTGCACGGCGGCGTGGGCCGCTGCTGGCCACCGCAATCAGAGCAGTGCGCGCCGTGCGGCGAGCACGCGTCCTGCGGGTTGCGGCCTCGGCAGGCGTCAGACGCAGCGCACTGCTCGCTACTCTGCGACCCGCGCCGCCAGCCGACGCAATCAACGTTATTGACCGCCGCCACCGCCACCGCCGCCTCGTCACACACGGTCGCGCATCCCCAATCCATTAACTGCCAGTCGCTCGAACAGATCGCATCATGTCCGCGTTCGAGTGTGCGTGCTCGTTCTTCTCGCCTCCATTTCAAAGGGAGGTGTGCAGAGAATTGCCTTCTGAGCACGTAGCTGCGCACCTGTTACGCTGGGTATACACTCTCACATCTGAAGACGTACGCAGGTGAATGGTCCGAGGTAACAGCGATCAAAATCATGTTTCCTTTGAAAAGGGCTACTTTAATATCAAGGCAACTTCAAAGAAACTTCAGTATTCTGTAATGAATAAATGTTTCTGGGGGGGTATCATGTAACTGTTTTCATGATGATACAAAGCTTTTCTGTAAAAATAATTACTTTGGGAGGACATGCGTGCATAATAATGGTTCGGTAAATGAAAAAATTCTCTTTCATAGTACCACTTCGCTTACAAATGCAGTTCTGTGAACACATTTTCTTCTTGAAAATAGCTTACCGTCGTGTAGAAGTTGTAGGGCTCTGTGGATGTGAATTGTGTTGTCGATATATCTGTTCGGCGTAACACCGTCAGTTAAAAATGTTTCGAGACTTGTTTCACAATAAACAGACAAACGTTAGCACAGAGACCCAACTTGAGCACGGGACAGACAGACCAAGTGGCAATTCCAGTTTTTTTAAGCGGAGCAACAATAGACGGAAATGCATGGAATCGGTGATTATAGTCTTCAACTACTGAAGAACAATATAGAATAATTACTCAACTTAGGATCAAATTGAAGACTTTAAACAATTCAGTTTTCGCCGTGTGGCAAAACGGCCATTTTGCCCGACATGACCGGTCAAAGAAGCCACATAGCTTTATACTCCAAAAGAAGGGGCAAAATACTGTTTTAACAAACACCTAAATTCATTTAACGAAGAAATATACTAGTTTTATTGGAAAACCTAATTCGAATTATAGTTTTCGCAAATAAAAGTCAAACTGCGGACATTAACTTCCGTACAGAGTTCGTGAGTCCGGAGAGAGCATAACTCGTGCTTAATCCACTACT
Source organism: Schistocerca serialis cubense (assembly GCF_023864345.2). Classification (NCBI taxonomy): domain Eukaryota; kingdom Metazoa; phylum Arthropoda; class Insecta; order Orthoptera; family Acrididae; genus Schistocerca; species Schistocerca serialis. The sequence continues at coordinate 277,387,220 of NC_064642.1, read as the reverse complement.
CTTCTTTCTTCACTGTACATGCACGCTAAGTCTTCATCGTTATCGACAAAATAATTCTTGTACGGTAGGGTTTCCTGCTGTTCCCAATTACGAGACGTGTTTTTTCAGTAAGTATCGTTTTGCCACACCGCAGCCGCAGCGCTGTGGTCAGCATTCTCCGCATGTGCACTGGGTACCTACATCTGTTGTCTACGCGTTGACGCCATTACAGTCTGATTCTTCCTTGTTTACATTGTGTACTGAGTGTTTAAGGTGCCTCCGATAATCGTGAGTCCCACCGACTGTGAAGTACGGGCTGTTATAAGATTTCTTAGTGCTAAAGGCCAAAAAGCGATCGATATTCATCGTGAAATCTGTGCAGTTTACGGAGAAAACATTATGAGTGATGCAATGGTAATAAAGGGTGTGAGAGCATTTAGAGATGGCAGCATAAATGTGCATGATGAACAACGGAGTGGGTGTCTTGCGGTCGTTAATGAAAGTCTGATGCAAGAAGTGGACAATACGGTGAGATAAAACAGATGCTTTACGATTTCCTCCTTGTGGGATGACTTTCCTAATGTTTGTCGTAGTGATTTGTATGGCATTGTGACCGAGCACTTGATATACCGAAAAATGTGCGCACGCTGGGTACCGAAAATGTTGACGGATGTGCACCAAACCAACCGTATAGACAGTGCATTGACTTTCCTTGAGCGGTGCCTCAACGATGATGATGATATCTTAAGCCAAATTGTACGGGCGGTGAAACATGGGTGGCCTACGTCACACCAGAATCAAAGCAACAGTCCATGGAAGTTGAGCGAGGGCATCGTTTTGCTGCAAGACAATGCCCGTCCGCATGTGCCGAATCAGACCAAAGATCTCATCACATCTTTTCGATGGGAAACTCTAGATCATCCTCCATACAGACCCGATCTTGCGCCCAGTTACTAGAATCTGTTCCTGCACATGAAGAAACACCTGGGCGGTCAGCCTCCTGAAGACGATGACGAAGTCAAAACAGTGGTTATGCAGTGGTTAACAAGTCAGGCGGCAGACTTCTATGAGGAGGGTATTCAGAAACTGGTACAACGTTATGACAAGTGCCTCAATACTGAGGGAAATTATGTAGAAAAGTAGATTAAGGTAAAGGCTTTCATGTAAAAATAAAGTTATTGAGATATGTTAGCAAGTCTTTTTTTAATATCAAAACGGTACTTTCTTAAAAAACACACCTCGTATCTTTATACTGCGTTTCTTCTCATCGTCTGCGATCCGTTTTTCCTTCGGTTTACTTTATTTTTCTTATCTTTCTTCATTTGCCGGTTGTAGGTCAATGTTATAAGGACTTTCTCTACTTATCGCCGGGAAGCAATTCTTCCACCGTTGCAATTATTTTTCCCCTCTACACAAAGTGGTCAGAGGCCCTAGCCGAGATCGCCACTTTGTCTATACACAAAAGCTGTATATCTTCTAACAGCATGACCAAACGTTCTATACTAAATAGAATGATGGAGACGAGATATGACACTTTCAATACATTTTCATTAAAAACATTTGACATTCTTTTTCAAAATGAATACACGAAGTAACCACTTACCGTATATCAGGACAGCTAACATCCACAAAAATTACTGTAATTTCGAGGAGCGGTACAGTAGGCTGGCTAGGCTTCAAGGGGTGAGTCGATCCTCCAGGAAGAGTAAGTAGAGCTATTTCCAGCGCGATTCTGGAATCTCATAGCTTCCGGGAACCCAAGAAATTTCAACCGCCGTGAACACTTCGCCCAGCTGTCCTCTACAACGCACAAAATTTTTATACAACCATGCAACTCAAAGAAGTCCTATATCGGTACGCTGTTCAACTCGAGCGTGTCATTGGCTTCAGTCTATATTATGTCGTCAAAGTATTTGCCCTTCCTATGAACTTCTGCACTTTGTGATAATTTCACACTTTTGTAGGTTCGTATTTATAACTCCAAGGCTAGTCACCTGTAATAGTTTTTCGAGAAAAGAATTGTCTGGTCATTGTATGTCAATTAAATCCCAGGAGGCGTCGATTTTTTTAGTGAGTCAAAATTTATGGAACAACTTTTCACACAAGTTTTCTCTTCTCCAAAACATTCAGAACTCTATCCTGACCTCTTGATTTATAGACGATGCTTCATTCCGACTTGTTACACAACTACGTTCACACACTACAGCCTCACGTCCACTACTTAACACTACCTGTTCACAATGAATGGTTGAATGCAGATCTGTTGTTTACAGTTGTTATTTCCAGCTGTCACTATAGGTATTGCGCTAACGTCATTGGCACGCCACGAATAAAATCACACTTGGAATCTTTTTAAAATATGGCGTATGTATGCTCTGGAAACATTTGTATGGGCTCTTCATTCCAAGCAATTCCCAAAGCAAATATATATATATAAAAAAAAACATTATGAAGGAACTCGTATGTCAGCCAACAACATATCTGTGTAATCCTGAGCTCCACTATTTCGGGTATTCTTGAGAGAACAGTGTGTGTTATTTGAGGATTTAACGGGCATCTCTTCCAGAGTGGAATGAAAGTGTGATGCCTAGGTCGTAAGGTGTACCCAGGAACAGATATAGACTCAGATCACAATGTGATGGTGATGAAGAGTAGACCGAAATCCAAGACATTACTAAGGATGAATCAGTATGCAAAGGATACCGAAGTACTAAGGAACGACGAGATACGCTTGAAGTCATCTAGGGCTATAGATACAGCAATAAGGAGTACCTCAGTAAGCAGAATAACTGAAGAGGAATGGACATCTCTAAAAGGGACCATCACATATATTGAAAGAAAAACATAGGTACAAAGCAGGTAAATGCGAAGAAAACATGGTTAACAGAAGAAATACTTCGGTTTATTGATGAAAGGAGGATGTACAAACATGTTCCAGAAGCTCAGTAATACAGAAATGCAAGTCACTGAGGAATGAAATAAATAGGAAGGGGAGTGTAGCTAAGAGGAAATGGCTACATGAGAAATGTGATCAAATAAAGAATGAAATGATTGTCCAAAGACTGACTCAGCATACAGGAAAGTGAAAACAATCTTCTGTGACGTCAAAAGAAAGGGTGGTAACGTTAACAGTGCAACGGTAATTCCACTGTTAAATGCAGAGGATAGAGCGGATAGGTGGAAAGAATACATTGAAAGCCTCTATGAGGGGGAGGATTTGTCTGTTGCGATAGAAGAAGAAACAAGAGTTCATTTAGAAGAGATAGGGGACCCAGTATAAGAATCAGAATCTAAGAGAGTTTGGGAGGACTTAAGATCAAATAAAGTAAACGACACAGATAACATTCTATCAGAATTTCTAAAATCATTAGGAGAAATGACAACAAAATGAATATTCACGTTAATGTTAAATGTATGAGTCTGGAGATATACCGTCTGACATTCGGATAAGTATCATCCATACAATTCCGAAGACTGCAAGAGCTGAGAAGTGTGAGAATCATCGTACAACCAGCTTAACAGCTAATGCACCTAAGTTGCTGACACGAATAATATACAGAAGAATGGAAAAGAATATTGAGGATGTGTTAGACGACGCTCACTTTGGCTTTAGGAAAGGAAAAGGCAGCAGAGAGGCAATTCTGACATTGCGATAGATATTGCAAGCAAGACTAAAAAATATCAAGACACATTCATAGGCTTTATCAACCTGGAAAAGACGTTCGACAGTTTCAAATGGTGTGAGATGTTCCAACTTCTGAGAAAGATTGGGGTAAGCTGTAGGGAGAGACGGCTAATATAGAATATGTACAAGAACCAAGAGGGAATAATAAAAGTTGACGACCAAGAACGAAGTGCTTGGATTAAAAAGGTTGTGAGATATGAATGTGGTCTTTCCCTCTACTGTTCAATATGTACACCGAAGAAGCAGTGACTGAAACAAAAGAAAATTTCAGGAGTGGAATTAAAATTCGAGGTGAAAGGATACCAATGATACAATTCGCTGATGACATTGCTGTCCCGAGTGAAAGTGAAAAAGTATTAGATGATCTGCTGAACAGAACGAACATTCTAATGAGTACAGAATATGGACTGAGAGTAAATCCAAGAGAGACGAAATTAATGAGTAGTAGCAGAAATGAGACCAGCGAGAAGCTTAACATCAGGATTGATGGTCACGAAGTAGATGAAGTTAAGGAATTCTGCTAACTAGGCAGTAAAATACCCAATGTCGGATTGAGCAAGGAGGACATAAAAAGCAGAGTAGCACTGTCAAAAAGTGCGTTCCTGCACAAGTGAAGTCTATTAGTACCAAACATATGTCTCAATTTGACGAATAATTTCTGTGTTTGTAGGTCTGGAGTACAGCATTGTTGGCAGTGAAATATGGGCTGTGGGAAAACCGGAACAGAAGAGAATCGAAGAATTTGAGATGTGGTGCTACAGACGAATGTTGAAAATTACCTGCACATATATGGTAGGGAATAAGGAGGTTCTGCGGAGAATCGCAAGGGGAAGGAAAATGTGGAAAACACTGGTAATAAGAGGGGACAAGATGACAGGACACCTGTTAAGTCGTGATGGAATGATTTCCATGGTATTAGAGGGTGCTGTAGAGGGCAAAATCTGTACAGGAAGACGGAGTTTGGAATACATCCAGCAAATAGTTGAGGACGTAGCTTGCAAGTGCCACTCTGAGATGGAAAGTTTGTCACAGAAGAGGAATTCGTGGTGTACACATCAAACCAGTCAGAAGACTGATGACCGGATAAAAGAAAGAAAATCCACAAGTTTAACAAGCTGGCTATACATCAAAATCTTGCACCCATGCAACAAAGCCTGTCCCTGTAGACGGCGCTATAAAGCAGTGATCAGAAACGTAGAAATAGTATAAGGAAATGAGACAACTACCAACAGGTAAATCTGTGAACACGGTGGAAATAGGCTCTATCGACTCACAATGTGTGTTCGATAGCTAGAAATTAACGAGATAGTCACACAATTCCTGGCTCAATCTGAAGCACATATGCAATCACGACCAGAATTCACTCCTTGTTCCCCTCTTGGTTACACACACTACAATGCCAACCTTAAGTTCAAGCTGCACTGCATGAAGACTCCACAATACAGCAGATTTTTGATTGCTCAGTGAGTGTGGATGACCCCATAAACAAACCACATTTACAACTTTCTGCAAGGCTCCTCCAGTGAAAGTAAGTAACCACATTTCCTCGTGGCTCTGTCCACCACTTCTGTGTCTCTTCTATAGTCAGATAAACTCTTCAGTCACCAGAAAGGGCAGATCACAACGCACCAAGAAGTATAGTGAACCTCTGACTGAGGCCTGTTAGTGCCACCTTGGTAATAGCCCACACACTGCACAACACATTTAGCACAACGCACATCACGTTTACTATGCGTATTGTACCTTGGACCTCCAAAATTAACATTAAGCATCCTATTAAGTATTTATTTCTATTTCATAATGTAATTTTCACGACTGCTTTTCCACCTTTAATGATACATCTAACACTCCTTTTTTGCTCCTATGGTAACTATAGTTTATTGGAGTATACAGCATGACTCTCGCAGGTCGTCTGAACCTCATGACGATTTTAGCAGCTAACAATGTTTTATCTTTTTAATACGTTTATGATTTGCGTATGCTTGTTTTGTCTCCAAAGAAGAGACCAACATTGCTGAAAATACTGAAGGAAAGTAAGGGCATTTGTATATTTACGGAGAAAGTAAGGACTCATATTTTTCATCCATAAAGCTGCTCCACTTTGCTCATTTTCCTCTCAACCACAGAAAGTTCACATTTCGTTACTACTGTGATGTCATTCTGAGATCGTGCATCCAATATTCACTAACACGTGGCACTGCTAGTCCCAGTCACTCAGCTCTGCCGTTGCTTATAGTTTCTGTTAACTTATCTCACTACCTTCTCTAAAAATTCTTCAATTCAAATTTCAATTCTCAATATAATTTTTAAGAAACCTTTCTAAAATCAGGTAGCAAACCCTTCTTCCTGATTCTGTTGAATTTTCCATCCGTCCTACACATAAGGTACTTGATATAAAATGCAGAGCATTGCGTTAGATGTGATGATATAAAAATTTCATCCTCAGCTGTAAACTTAGTAAACTTAATTATAGGACAACACTTTCCTTAAAAAGGAAAAAAAATTCCATGCTCGATCCAAACTGCCTTTTATGGGTTGTTTGGTTTACAATCACCTACATCTTCTCTCCGGAAAAAACCTTACGCCGTTAGACTGAGAGTACATCCCTTGCCACTATTGTGTCTCCTTATCCCCATTGGCGACTGTTACGTGGGAATAATTACGATCTGTGAGTTTCTACATGGGCAGATATTACACTAATTTTCTTCCCATTCAGGCAGTTTGGTGAGATTTGTTGATTCTTGGAACGTACAGTACCTGATGAAAAGTGTCCAGTCCCACTTACAGTACATAATGCGAAATTGACCACTACATGTAACAAGAGGCAGACTCGGCTGTATAAAAGGAGGTCTCGAGTATTCTGTTATCAATAGAGATGTAGTAATAGCAGAAGGAATCGGTCAGGATAGCGCATATATTTCGAACGTGGACTAGAGATTGGATTCACCTGTGTAACAGATCCAAGACGGACATTTTTGTCCCCATGAAGCTCCCCGAGTCGACTGTTGATGATGTGACTGTGTAGTGAAAACGTGAAGGGACGGCCACAGTTAAGCCAAGACCAGGCCGAACAGTGCTAAAGAAGAGGGACCATCGGGCATTGCAGAGAATAATTATAAACAAATCGCACAAACTAAACGGAAGGAATCACTCGTGAGTCCCTACGATCTACCGGTAGTCCAGCTACCACAGTGACGGTCTGTGCAGTTAAACAGAGTTGGGTACAATGGTCGAGCCTCTCATCATGAGCTGATGTTTCTGTAGGTAATGCTAAGTGATGCTTGAGGTGGCGTAAAGAGTGACATCACTCGACAATGGCTTGCTGTAAACGAGTAAAGAAATGAAATGATCGTGTGGCATTGATTGCCGGAAGGCCACCCATCTGGGGACGTTTGGCTGCCTAGTTCTAAGTCTTATTGTAGGTGGCGCCACATTGGGCGACTTTAGTGCCGGTCATGAGAAGATGATGATGGGGATAGCACAACACCGAGGCCACGAACGAAGAAGTTCTCGCACACGGACAGGAATCGAGCTCTTGCCCGCTACATGCTAGGGAAACAGGTTACCACACAGCTAAGCAGGGAGTTATGTAAACGAGTGATTTGGTGTGATGAATCATGCCCTGTGGCAATCCGATGAATAACTTTGTGTTTTGGGAATGCTTGGACAACGTTACCTGCCATAATCTGTAGTGCCAGAAGTCAAGTACTCAAGCCGGCCGCGGTGGTCTAGCGCTTCTAGGCGCTCAGTCCGGAACCGCGCGACTGCTACGGTCGCAGGTTCGAATCCTGCCTCGGGCATGGATGTGTGTGATGTCGTTAGGTTAGTTAGGTTTAAGTAGTTCTAAGTTCTAGGCGACTGATGACCATAGATGTTAAGTCCCATAGTGCTCAGAGCCATTTGAACCATCAAGTACTCAAGAAGTAAAGTGTGATGGTATGGGGGAGTTTTTCGTGAGTAGGGCGTGGTCGACTTTTTGCATTTAAGAAAAACGCTAAATGTGAAAGGATATGAACACATTTTACAATATGGTGCACCACATATTACAAGGGAAAGTATTCTCTGTGAGGCAATGGTTTGCGAACAGTAACATACCTGAGATGGGCATGCCTGCACAGACAATGGAAGACCTTTGGGATGATTTCGCTCCAGACCCCAGCGTTCAACATCGCTACCTTCTATAATTCGGCTCTTAAGGAAGAATGGGTCTACATTCCTCCTCAGACATTCAGAAGCCTCTTAAAAGTGTCCTCATTAGAGTTCAAGCCATCAAAAAGGCGAAGGGTGGACGAACCACTTATTAGGGTTCACTAATAGGTGTTCGAATACTTTTGATCAGAAAGTGTACGCTCTCGTAAAATTACCAATAAACTTTTACGTGATCCACGACGCCTCTGTTCGTGCTTCTGTCGCTGACCTTCATTGAACAGCTAATTTATCGCAACATTGGATCAGCTAGATTTAATGAGTGTTCTACATAGAGTCGCTCTGAACAGATGGACCTACATATTCACAGTTATTTCCAGAGGTTTATCAACAATATTACTATCGACCAATTACATATCTTTCCACCTCGTAATGTGCAATATCTTTACGTGAATATCAATTCCAGTCTCTGCACCGTTGACTCGCAGTAAGTATTGCTGCGTTTAGCTATAGATTTCTATTGTGGCCTCTTCATGTAAAAGTGATTCCCGACATTATCCATTAGATAATATCCCTGAAACACTTCCTTTCGCTACTTCAGAAATTACTTTCACATCCGACGACTTCACCGTGTTGTGAACGATGCGTTAATTCTGATCTTCTAGGAATTTCTAAATCTAATCACAAAGCCAATCTGATGCCCAGAAGGCTAATATTTCGTTCATTAGGTATCCTGCTGAATCTCGAGTCCAATAAAATCGTAACCATAGTGGCTGCAGGAGGCGTAATTTGGTAGGGTCCACTAACAATACAATAAGATCACTCACCACTGTAGGAGTATACTAAACACACTGTAGACCATTAGTATTACTGTACCGTTAATAACACAGACCAAACGTAAATTTTTTATGAAGCGTTCTTAGTTCTTGGACATGTAAATGATCACATCTTAGAGCAAACAACAGAGCAGGTAGACTATTTGCATTATGCTTATACGCAAAGACCTTGTAAAGGGTTTCTAACATAGAACTCTCGTTTGAATATTGGATGACTGTGAGAAGGTCGTGTTATCTCTTGTGTAAGAAGAAGAAGTGTCTATCATTACGTGTCGGAATTCAACAGTGTCAGTTTAGTGGGCGGTCATGACTACGGCTAATGGCTCCGCAATATCGTTCTTAGTGTCGGTCTAGAACATACGATTGTCAACTGAAAATGAATTCAATGGGACGACGAAACTCACATTTGGTGCAATGCCAGATTTCAAATTTCGTCATAATCACTCGACCATTCAAGTTAGTACGTATATGTAACGTACTTTGAGTGAGGTGACAAACATTTCTGCGCCACTATATTTCTGACGTTACCAGGCCGGTAGCTGTGCCCTGCCTTTGAGGTCTCCATGATGCCATCTTTGGACAAGAAAATGCTGGCTGGCCTATTGCTCTCGCTATACTAAACTACCTAGATGCAGATGGAATTCGATTTTTGTCCTGACTAGTACGATCGCCAGATGTGTCACCAGCTGAAAACATCAGGGTTTGATGAGGTCTGTGAGGTATATCTGTTTAGTTTTAAGCCTGTAGCGTAACAAATTCATTTCAGTGCTAGGTAATCGAAAGCTGCTGTGTTACACGATTTGTTGCAAGAAAACGATGTATTGATTACTATACGATACTTAAGGGCTTGCGTGGCTAAGAAGTACGATGCTATGTTTTCTTCGGACGCGTATGCATGCCTTCGGACGTTACATCCTACATCTTAACAATACAGGCTCTGCAGTATCGATTTATCCGCTGATACCAGGCAGCCACTTCCCATTAAGATATACTCCACCTCCTCCCTATACCGGAATTACATGGCCGTGAGTCCCGCATGGACAGCCAACGTGGTTAAAGCGACCGTTCGCGTAAAGCGGGAAATCCGGTATCGAATACTGACCCAGCAAACATTTTCATTGTCGTCATTCCATTATACAGCTGATGGTTATGAGAATACATTTCATGTATTGATTACACTTTGGGCGTTTAATTGCGTTCCTCTCTAAGGAGAAGAAGACGTCGTTAGATAGCTCCGTTTGGTTATCGGTACATTGAACTTCAAGCTCACCTATCGAGCTCCACGTAATTTACTATCCGCCATTGAAAAAGGGATAATTGTCTCAATACCTCTGTGGAACAGAATCAATGATAAATTTACTTAGTATTGAAAATGAGTGCATATCTCGGTCCACTATCATTAACGTGCTCAAAATAAAACAAAAGGTAAAGTAAAGCCATTTTTCGTTTTCTCTCCGCGGGAACTGATCAAGACCAGAGTTTTATGATCCACATTAATCAGCTCCATACAAAGAAGCTACATTAAATACCGTATGCATGGAATGTTACACCCATATCTGTAATGCAAGTTTTCAATTTCGAGGCGATGGCCAGCGGGGTTAGTGCAATATTTGCTGCCACAAAATCACCGACCTTAATCAACCATGTATACTTCTTTCCGGCTGGTTTTCTCTCCCGTACCTTTGAATTCGTACCGCTACCCTCCTACACCTTTGAATTTGTACCGCTACCGCCGACTGAAATAGTTCCTCTCCCTACATCACCGTTCGTTTTTTAGGTGTGTTTTGCCCTCTAGTGTCGCGTGGCGTTGTCAGCGGCCGGAGTGGTCACATGGCAAGAAGGATGACCGGCGTATATCTGAGTGTCTTCTCAGTGTTCTATCTTAGGGCAGGCCTTCATAGGCAGCTCTTCATCACATGTAGCTCTTCATCCAGTCCTTTCGTTTGCTGCCCTCTTCGTTTTCTCATTATTGTTTGCTATTCTGAGTGCCTAAGCGGCGGCAAGCGTAATAACAATGATGTCTAGAGTCTGTGCAGTGGGGATGTCGAGTTCCGACGTGAAGTTGTACTGTGATTCTTTCGGAGGTTGTCGTAATCCGATGGACCGGAGTTTGTAGTAAAAGATCTTCGAGCACATCGTAGACATCGGCCTTTGTAATTCGTCGTTGAGTGGTGCGGTCGGTTCCGAACGTTCGCAGGCATCTTGCAGACCCTGACACCGTTGTCGGCTACTCTGGGGGTGCTTTAGTTACCCAGTTATAACTCAGCAACACTGCACTATTAGAAAAAGGAGATGAGCAACGCATGGCACACCACCACATTTCTGCTTTTCATCGCTTCACTGTATTTACAGTGAGAACTAACTGTGACGAAAATGTTTCGTAATGTCTAGTTGGTTGCTTGCTATCGAGTGCCATTGAACATGTAGTCTCTGTGATTGAGAGTCGGTACCAAGCGTTACGGCGTTGCACACATCAACAAGTTAAAGGGTGTTTATGCTATTGACTTCTCATTTCTGGTCGTTTCTACATTAATTACGTGAGTACTTCTTGAAGAGTTTATTTCCTTTTCATGGCGGTATTTTGGTTCTGTCGATGCAACTACAAAAGTGCGTAATTCTTTTCACCAGACACGCTTCGCTTTATTGAGGTAAAGCATCACCAGTGGTTTGTAATTAAGTTATTCACACTTTGATTTGCTTTTACATTTTCAAATTCCGTCTGTTAGCACATCGATGTAAGCGAGAAATCATCCGAAAAATCGCCATAAGTACAAATCAACCTACCCTTAACGAACTCTTTCTCGATCTAAAAGCAAATCAAAATGTAAGTAATTTAATTACAGACCACTGACGGTGCTTCATATCAATAAAGCGAAACGCGTCTGGTGAAAATATCACGCATTTTTGTAGCTGCAGTGACAGAACAAAAACACCCTCAAGAATTATAGAGCAACCGGGTTCGAGACCTGGTCCAGCAGATATCTTGGCTTGTCTCCTCTAATACCGCATAAAGTCACGATGCAGCTGATAACGTTAGACCCTTACCTTTCCTTTTCTTACCATCTTCCTTTTTCAGTTTCCATAATTAGAAATTACGAGGAAGAAGATGGCAATAGGAGGGACACGTCAATGGGAAAAAGACACTTAAATGAGTTCGCACACTTCACCAAATAGACGGATAGTAGCTAGAGACGAAAATCTATAAATGGTAGAATATTTAAGGGAAAATGATCCAGAAGCGCAGGAAAGGGCAGATGAGCCGAACATGGAATTATAAAGGAAATAGGAAAGGAAGTAATAGAGGAAGCAGAAAAGACTACACTAATAGTAGGGGACATAACACAGGCTAAAGTGTTCCCTGAAAACGCATGTAGTGAGCTTGTTCTTATACAGAAGGATGTAACGGACACTGAAGTTGCTGTCAATTACAGCTCAGCTGACTACTGAAGGTGAAGTATATCGCCAACAGTCTCTGAGTTGATGGGTGTCACTGACGGCCAAGTGAAGTCTGTAGCTCCACCTGATGGGCAATCCTCGCGTGTAGAAACAGAGCTGGAAGTTGGATACAATGTGGAATCATTAAAGATAAATGTTGAAGTTGAATTGCGTGCGGATGTGGCTATGGAGGAACTGAAAGCCGTATAGTAGATTGCACATATTACTCAAATGTGAATATTGGGGCTAGACAGGAGTATAATAGGACAATGACACGCAGTTCAGAGGTCGGTAACAGAAGTTCTGGAAGGCTCACATGGTTTGTTAGTTACATTTTCGATGAATCCTTTTGCACGGTAGATTGTAGCAATACGGAAGGTATCGTTTTACAGTCACATCTGAATTTAATTTGTACGTAGGATTACATTCTGAACAGTTCTAACTTTTTATATGTTTTTATTTCAAAAATACACAGATACACAGATTTTTCAGTTTATTACCAAATTTTACTTCACTCTCACAGTCAGACTCATATCAATGGGTAAGTGATCAAGACTTTTTGGTGCTGCGTTGTGCACCACTTTTGGTGCTGAAGACTCCCTTAATGTGGTGTAATGAATATCAAATTTTCCATCTGGTATTAGAATTGTGTACCTCATTGTTCTTTTGAACTGTAGTGTATTACTTGCAACAAAATTCACGAGGAAAAAAATATGTTGTGAAGTTATAGTCACAGTGCTGAACTGCTTGAACAGATATATACAAGAAGATCGTGAGCGAGCATCACACGTTACTCTTAAGCATGTATTTTGCGCAATCAAGACTGTTTTCATTAAAGATGAGTTAATCCAGAACATTATTCCATACAACATCATTTATTTATTTATTTATTTATTTTTACTGCGATCGGGCCATTTGAGGACCACGTTCGAATTTCAGTTCTCCATTCAATATTGTTTTCTTTTCTTCCAGCATGCCTTCAGCTATTAACCGCGTTTCTTCTTTCGGTCTTCAGACCATTTTGAACAGTCGTTTTAGGTTCCCTGCCTTGGAATCCTTCCATTTTCAATACTTTTCCCCGAAAAGCTGCTGGGTTGTTGATATAACCTTTCTTATATTTTTCCTTCTGAGTTCTTTTCTATTTCCTTGACTCAGCTTGTTGTGGACTTCTTACCACACAAATATTTGAAAATTTTATTAGTAATCTACTCTCTTACATTCGAAGTAAAAATCCGAAGAACATGAATCTTCTTTTTCTCATTATAATTGAAATACTTTTTTTTATTTTAGTATGTTTCAGCATTACTTGGTTATCTCCAACCTTCTTCTGTGTTTCGTACTCCTAACATGTTCCTTATAATTCTCCCATCTAGTACTTTCAATCTGTCTAAATCGTAATTGCATTCGCTTGCATATTAGCAGTCTGGGTTCACTACTGTGTTGTAATACCTTAGTTTTGCATTTTTCGAAGGGCACAACTTATTGTAGACATCTTTGGTGATACCATACGCTTTATGCAACCTTTCCTAAAATGCAGAATTTTCCAATTTTTATATTATCTCCCCCTGAAATTAGAATTCTTTTCCCTTCCTGTTTCGAAATAAAATTTTTCATTAATTTTGGAACATCCTTAACGTTTGTTGTAAATTTTGTTTTTCTGCAGGAATTCTTAAGGCAGTTCCGCTGGCTATTTCTTCCACGAAGTTTATTTGTGCTATAGCAGATGCCGTACTTTCAGACCGTATACTAAAATCATCTGGAAATGCAAGACTTGATTCTGATTATCCTGCTTTCCGTTCCTAACATTATCCGCCATATGTTGAGTTCAATAAGTTTTTTTGTAACACACTATTGAAAAGAATTCTGAATAGGACATCACCTTGTCGTACAACAGTCTTCATTTTGAAAGGCTTTGAAATTTCTCCTATAAATTTCACTTTACAGACTGTGTTTCACGGATTAGGTTTGCCAGTTTAGACTTTACGTCAAGTTCTCGAATTATGTTATCTATAGTTTCTCCGTCAAAGGAACCAAAAGCCTTTTGAAATTCTCAAACGTAACTACAGTGTCCTCTGAATGAAGTAATCTGTGGTGAATTACTGACTTGAGAGTAAATATTTGTTATGAGAATGACCTCTCATTCCTAAAACCTCCTTCATATTCACCTAAAAGACTCTCTAGTATTCCTTCTATCCAGCTTAATAAAATCTTGAAAAATGCGCTACTGACAGTAAAGAGATTACTACGTAGTTTTTACATCTCATTTAATAATGCTTTTGTGAACTGGATGTATCAAGGGAACTTCCCATTCCTCTAGGATTTTTTCTGTTTTCCCCATATTTCTTCTAAGAGTAAAATTAGCTCACTTGTCATATTTGGCAAGAACCACTTCAAAACTTCAGCTGTAATCGAATTTTCTCCATTACCTTCGTTGTTTCTCTGGGTTTTAATTACATCTTCAGTTTCTTCTACAGTTGGTGGTGAATCATGTATCAAAGTTTCATTAATGTCTGAGAATTTTAATTTATGACTTGGTTGACGGCAGTTCAAAATCTGATGAAAGTATCTAGCTAATACTTCACAATTTCAGTATTGCTTAATCCAATTCTGCTGTGGTCATTTTTAAAACAAATATTTGGAGTTTGGTACCCCTTTGATATATTCTTAAAGGTTTGATATAAGTCACAGGTATTATTTTTCTAGAAATGTTTTATCCATTTCTAAGAGTTTCTCCTTTTCAAAGGCTTATTTGGTGTTCCTGATTAACATGTCTGTTTCCTTTCCTTGTTGTTTAAAATGTTCTTAATCTTCCTTTTTCTTTGAGCTTTACCAATTTTCCCATTTTTTAGCCTTCTGTGCTAGAGGTTCTTTGGATTTTTCATTCGACAATATTTTCCTTTTAGTTTTATTGACCGAAATATTTTCTGTGCACAATTATTAATTGCTTCGGATATTGCTTGCCAGTAGCGTGTTTTGCCACTTTAGTTTCTTCTTGGTAGTATTTAATCGATTCTTTTGATATGGTGGGTTTTTCTGTTTTGTATTTTATTAACCCTTGTGGCTTTCTTTTACATTTAGTAGGGAGGAGTTTCACTTGAGAATTAATAATCAGAATTCAACATTCCTTACTACTTTTAGATTCATAACTTACATTGTTCTTTCTTACAAAATAGCCACACAATCTAACTGAAATTCTCCTAATCCTGGGAGATATCCACGTTTTAGCTTCTATTGGGTGTGTCCTACGCAAGATCGACGTTAGTTTCACGTGAGAGCCTTGACACGAACTGTTTAGCCTAATACCATTTGCGCTGGTTGTCCTACTCCATTTATGAATTTGGTTTCTCTGCTGATTTTTGCACTGAAGTCGCCTAATAGTAATATGGTGTTCAGCTTTGGAATTTTAGATTTTCAGTTTCTAAAAGATCCCAGAATTCCTCTAATTTTTCTGGATTTTTCCAGCTGTCTTCATTTACTGGCGCAATGCAATCAACAAGTGTATATATCTTGTTTTTGCAGTTAATTAATATGAAAGATATTCTGTCTTAGGTGGAATTAAATTCTGTTAAATTTCCTGTTATACGTTTAAGGTCATACAAAGCTGTACGCAATAATGGCCTCTGATTCATAATTCTGACTGCTAGTTTGCGTTGAGGATTAGGTAGTTACAAGTACCTACAACATTTTCTTCATTTGAATTTTGTTTTCCTCTAAAAGTATTTGTAGTTCTTTTCCTTTACCAGTCTAGAGTACACAATTTACATTTGAAAGTCTTATATGAGGAGAATTCTAAGGTTGCTTCGATTCAATCTTTTGATTGCAGTTGTTAGACTCCCAAGATTGCTTGATCCTAATGCACTGGATGACACAATGGTAGATTTCTCTCTACCACCAGAATTGAGCATTCATTTTGTGGCCTTACATACTGCAATTGAAATTGTATTTCATAAGACGAAAGGTGTTAGATTCCAAAATAAAATGGGATTGTTCGTCCGAAATTTGTTCTTTTGTTCATGGCTCATTTCACTACCCTCTTAGGTCCTCTTTATAGTTCGGACTTCCTCTTCCGCATTCGTGGCTTCTGGTCAGATTTCATATGTAACCTTAGGCCGTTGCCCTCATTGGTTATTACCATCTGGAGCCAAATGGTCCCAGTTTTAACTAAGTTGTTACCTCTCTCCTCCTCCTTCCCCATCACTTATTAGAAGGGGTCCTCAGGCTTGGGGACAGTAAAAGCAGAGTTCCATATGACTTTACTGAATGAAAATGTGCAAAATATGTCAACTTGCTGATTCGTTTCTCCTCAAGAGTTTGAAATGATTCTGAGCGCTAATATTTCATAACGAAGTGGTTTTAGGAGTTCCAAAATGTGCCCTGACAGAGATCATGAAGCTGCAGGTGCCCTAGTACTTCGTACCAGCAATGTGCATAGCACAGGAGTGTATGATGATCCTAAAAGGCTTCGTGAGTCCCAAAGAACAGAGGTATATTTGATGCTATGGAGACGCAAATGAATTCTCTGCACGAGGCAAACTTTTAGACGATGCAACGGGAGGGTCAAATCACAGATGGTCTCATAAACGGGCAGAGAAATAGATAAGAAAGAAATGAATGCACTGCACACATAAAATCAAGCGAGAGTTTCGGAAAATGTCGCGAAATTAAACACCTGGTGTGTGTGACAGCAACACACGTTCCTTCCACACTCGTGAGAGAGTTAGGTGACGACTCCACGGTGAGAAGATATATTTTGGTCATACTGGACCTTATTTAGGTATCAATTAATCTTCAGCTACCGGACGAAATATGAGAAACGTTAGATTTCCATCAGGGTTCAAAATGGTTCAAATGGCTATGAGCACTATGGGACTTAACATCTGAGGTCCCCTAGAACTTAGAACTACTTAAACCTAACTAACCTAAGGATGTCACACACATCCATGCCCGAGGCAGGATTCGAACCTGCGACCGTAGCAGTCGCGGGGTTCCCGTCTGAATTGCCTAGAACCGCACGGCCACAGCGGCCGGCTTCCATCAGGGGTACATCAACAGCGCAGTGCTGAAAAGAAACGAATGTGTGGATAAGAAGACTATAGTGCGAGAATGGTATGTGGGTCAGAGAGTCCCAGTAAAATTCTTCCAACATTCGAACAAGGAAAAGAGACTATGTGAAAAATTCTCTTTTATTTGCAATGAACCGGTGAGTATAAGAAGAGCTGAATACAATCGAGCTGGAAACAGTTAAGTCAAAGAAATATGTTGGTGTGAACTTCACTAGCCACATCAAAATCTCCTTTGACTAAATTCGGGATAAGACTGCACTCACGTAGGCAATACAAATTGAGATTTTCTTCTTAACACGAATATACTTGTTTATAAGGTTAGCCTGAACAGTTAAAGAGAGTAGAACAGATCCACAACGTACGATTTCAATATATTGTTTGCACATAAGAAGCGGCGTAGTTTCTAAAATTATAGTTAACTCAGACATAGTGAAGATAGATCACCATATCTGAAATCGCTGATTACTTTAAATAAGGCTCAACTTATGGTTAAGAAGTTCGTATGTAAGTTTGATGGGATGAGACAACATCCACAGAGAGCAGTCATAGAACAGGATATCAGATGATTATGAATATCTAATGACAGAGGGAATGAGCTGTGAATGGAGGAATGTACTTTGTCTCGAGATGAGCACTGCGTGCAGAGATTGGCTGCTGGTCCACGATATGTGATAATCGTATTTTAAGATTTGCTGTGGTTGTCGTCTGTTGGCAGGTATTGTTCGAGTAGGTGCTTATGTACATTTCGTCCTCGGTGATAGAAGGCTGTGTTGTATTTTTGTAGTGGTCCTCGCTAAAGAAACTAATGTAGACTTTTTAATGAGGAAACAAGAGCATTTTGAGGTAGTTCAAGGTAATTACACGTTAGGATAAAATGATAGTTCGATGGAGACATAAGCGCGGTTTACTGAACGGTAAGTAATACTTCCTGGCATATTAGGGATGGCATGGATGCCTTAAGATAAAAGGCATACGAGTTACATTGGTGGCTTTGACGAACATTAGTCTACAGCTGTCTTACTCACAACAAGGGGATATTAAACTTGATGGGGAGAATACAGTCTTCCAACTGATTTGACGTCGTCGGAGCCATGAACTCGTCTCATGTGACAAAGGTTTCATCTCAGACTAGCAACTGCAATCCACATCCTCAATTTTCTGCATGATGTACTTCAATTCCTGTCTTCCTCTGACGTTTTTAACCTTTACAGTGCCCTCCGGTACCGTGGAAGTTGTTCACTGATGTCTTCACTGATGTCATATCCTCCTACTGATTCTTACTGTCAGTGTTGTTCATACATTCCTTTCCTACCTATTATGTGGAGAGTCTCCTTCTTCCTTACCCTACCAGTTCACCGAATTTTCAACACCTGTCTGTAGCTACACATCTCAAATGCTTCTAGGTCCTCTGTTCTGATTTTCCCACAGTTCATTTCTCATTACCGTAGAATGCTGTGCTCCAAACTTACATTCTCAGAAATTTCTTTCTCGAATTAACACTTATGTTCGATGTTAGTAGACTTCTCATGGCTAAGAATACCCACTTTGCCGGTTCTAATCTGCTTTTTATATCCTTCCTAGGTAGGAGAATTTCTTAACTTCTTCCACTTCGTGATCACCACTTCTGATGTTAAGTTTCTCGCTGTTCTCATTTCTTCCACGTCTCATTACTTTTGTCTTACGTAGATAAAAACCTCAATCCATATTCTGTACTCATTCTATCCAACGGATCATGTACTGATTTTATACTTTACTGAGGATAGCAATCTCATTAAAAAATCTCATTGTTGATATCCTGTCATGTTGAATGTTAATCCCACTCGAGAATGCATTATTCATTTCCGTCATTGCTTCTTCGATGTACAGATTGAACAATAAGGGCGAAAGACTACATTGCGGTCTTAAGCCCTTCTTCATCGGAGCACTTCATCTCCCAGTCTCATTGTTACGTTTTGGATCTTGTACGTATCGTGATTTACCCGTTTTTCGCCATAGCTTGTCCCTATTGTTCTCAGACTTTCGAACATGTTTCATCATTTTACATTGTCTAACGGTTTTATTAGGTCATTTAATGCTATGAGCGTGCCTTGATGCTTTCTCATTCTTCAACATGAGAACCACCTCGCTGCAGGCTTTACCTTTTCTGAAGTCTAGCTGACCGTCATCTAACAGATCCTCAGTTTCCTTTTCTATTCTTCTGTGTACCATTCTAGTCAGCGTTTTGGATGCAAGGGGCTGCTAAGTTGATTGTCAGATAATTCGTGCATTTGAGGTCTCTTGCTGTCTTCGGAATTTTGTGGATCACATTCTTCTTAAAGTCTAGTTGTGTAGCTTCAGTCTCATATATTCTGCACACATACGTGAACTGTCGTTTTTTGCCACGTCCCCCAATGATTTTAGGAATTTAATTGAATATTATCCTTCCTTTCTGCCTCGTTTTATCTTGAGTTTTCCAAAGACCTAAATTATGATTTTAGTGATAATCCACTATCTCTTCTCTATCGACCACAGTTTCTTCCTCTTTCCACCTGTCCGCACACTCCTGCACATTTAACAGTGGAATTCCCATCGCACTCTTAATGTGACCTCCCTTGCTTTTTTCACCGAGGCTTGTTTTGACTTTTCTGCATGCTAAGTCAGTCCTTCTGACAGTCATTTCCTTTTCCATTTCGTCACACTTTCCATGCAGCATGCAGCTGTCTCGCCTTAGCTTCCCTGCACTTCCTATATACTTGTATGTCTGTAATACTGAAATTTCTTGAACAACTTTGTGCTTCTTTGTTTTTTCGGTCAACTGACGTATTTAATTTGTTACCCACGGTTCCTTCGCAGTTACCCTCCTTGTGTCTACGGTTGTCTTTCCAACTTCCGTGATTGCCCATTTTTGAAGTGTCTATTCCTCTTCAACCGAACTACTTACTGAGCTATTCTACAAGAATTTCTTTCTAATTTCGTATCCCACTTCCTTGGTCATTAATTCTTCCTGACTAGTCCCTTAAACGTCAATCTGCTCTCCGTCATTGTGATTTAAGTCATCCGCTCCTGGACACCGTATTACTAGCCGAAATTTCTTGTAGAGCAAAATTACTCTTCCTCTATTTCATTCTTCCGTAAGCCTTTCTTCCATTCCTTCCTCTACAATTGCATTTTAAACCCCCAAGACTGTTAGTTTCATCTCCGTTCATGTACGGAATTATCCTTTCACTATCCGCATACCCTTTACCTACGTCTTTGCGTTCTGCTTGCAACGTCATCCTGTTAATTGTCGTGTTGATTTGCTGTCGATTATGTTGAGAAAAACAATGTCATTTATCTGTTCACAGTAATTCGCTCTCTACTCTAACTTTCAGTTCATAATAAAACGTGCTTCCGTTAGTCCATTTTTCTGGTGTCGGTTTTATGCTACACTCTTGAGAGGAAATCCTTGCTTCTTTCCATTTCACTTCACTGATTTCCACTACAACTAGACTGAGGCTTAGCATTCACCTTTCCAGATTATTCAGTTCCCTAACAAGATCGAACTTCAGACATTCCACGCCCCATTCGTAGTGCTCTACCATTTCTTTTCCTTAGTAGTCCCTTCCCAGAGATCCGAATGGGGGACTAATACAGATTCTTATGTCAATGGGGAGAGTAACATGACAAATTTTCAGTTACAGGGCACATTTCTGTGGACACACATTATACGTCTTTAATGCGGTGGTTTCAACTGCCTTCTTAGTCCTCAAGCCGTTGATCATTG
Organism: Schistocerca serialis cubense; assembly: GCF_023864345.2. Lineage (NCBI taxonomy): Eukaryota > Metazoa > Arthropoda > Insecta > Orthoptera > Acrididae > Schistocerca > Schistocerca serialis. Next base: position 277,366,334 of record NC_064642.1, on the reverse strand, counting down.
CTGATTCTTCTGCCTTTCATGATTAGTTTCCCACCCCAAAAGCAAGAGAGAGGCCTGAACCTGTGTTCGCTCCTCCATTCCCTTTGACAAGGCAGTTACCAGAACGAAGATCACTTCTGAAGTCAAAATCCTTCGGCAGCCACAGCTGATGATTCGAATCCGGTACGCAGAGAGTTTTGGTTACTATTCAAAGTCGCTACCCTACACCACATGTGACCTAGTTCACTAATATAAGAAAATAAAATCGTACAGAGTCCAGAAATAAACACTGAATAAGGAGGAAGGGAAAAGAAATCAGTGAAAGGATGAAGGAGGATAACCATGATTACACGGATCACAGGTGATGGTTTCCTGATTTATCAACAATTAATTTTAATTTGCTTCGCGTAAGACAAGTAAGCGGGGCATTAAATGAATGTAACTGTTTACGTTTGTTGAGTTAAGAGCATGGCATGAGTAGAGCAAAACGGTTTAATACTAGTCAACTAAAAATAAGAGACGGACTGTTTGATAAACATGACCCATTCTCTCTACAGGCAACCAACGGACAGTATAAGAGAAAAACGAGTAAAATAATGACTACAATTACCATAAAACTGACAACACCGAAAATGTTGATAAAGCACCTTCTGCCCCACTGAAAATTTTTTGCCGTTTAATAATCGTTGATAACTTGTACTGTTGTTCTGATTCTGTATCTGTATGATTTATTACTGGAACTATATTTAATACGTAGTCGATGTAATACTGTGTTTATTTCTGACTGTATATAATTGATTAAAGTATGAATAAATATTGCCGGCCGGGGTGGCTTAGCGGTTCTAGGCGCTACTATCTGGAACCGCACGACCGTTACGGTCGCAGGTTCGAATCCTGCCTCGGGCATGGATGTGTGTGATGTGCTTCGGTTAGTTAAGTTTAAGTAGTTCTACGTTCTAGGGGACTGATGACCTGAGAAGTTAAGTCCCATAGTGCTCAGAGTCATTTGAACCATTTTGAATAAATATTCTAAATTGCTGCTAATAGCCAAGGGAATTTTATTTAAATGCATCGATAGCATCGACGAAATGGCAGTAGCTGTGTCGTTGTTTATCTTTGCGTGTGGAGATTCTCTGTCGCGTTGCGAGCAGAGAGGAAGCAGAGCAGCTTGAGTCATGAACGAGTGCGGAAGTGTGTGTCGGGCGCTCCCGCAGACGCGAGGTGCAGCTATGATCGTGACAGTATAGGCGCACCGAATTCGTTAACTCGCGTGTACTAATAACACGGCGGTCGTGAGCAGGCGCAGGAATCTGCAATTCTAACTATTGCCTGTCCAATAATTATTCGTGGCTCTGGAGACGACTCGGGGTTCTGAAACTGCTGCAGCAGCAACAGCGGTAGCTCAGCATTGTCGTTGACTACATTCTTCGACGTCCGCACAGGTCCAACATCGTAAGACTGTTAACTGACAGATATAGAAATGCATAGGCTTTAACAACTTGCATTTCCTTCACAAAGTATGACTAACTTCAATAGTAGCTTGCAGTAGTTAAAACTTTTAGGGCCACTGTGTAGTCATTGTCTTCAGACGTTACTGCCAGGCAGGCATCATTTCCTTTCCATGCAGTCACCGAGTGCCGGGAGAATATGAAAATTGATTAACTGTTTACTGACAGTTTTTTGTGTGTGCTAATGACCAGTTTCACTGTGAATTTTCTACCTTCGTATCTGTTCATTGTTGTATTCCGTAGGAAGGTTTAACTAAATTGTAATTTTTAGTATTGACTTTATTCACTTAAATTAACGTGCAATTCCTCTCGCAAACACTAACAACTAAGGATACAGCACAAATTAAGAGTGAAATTATGATGAATTCCAGACCATTAGCTTCTTACAGGCGTTGATAAATATCAACGGTGACAGTTCATCTACATCTACATCTACATCTACATTGATACTCCGCAAGCCACCCAACGGTGTGTGGCGGAGGGCACTTTACGTGCCACTGTCATTACCTCCCTTTCCTGTTCCAGTCGCGTATGGTTCGCGGGAAGAACGACTGTCTGAAAGCCTCCGTGTGCGCTCTAATCTCTCTACTTTTACATTCGTGATCTCCTCGGGAAGTGTAAGTAGGGGGAAGCAATATATTCGATACCTCATCCAGAAACGCACCCTCTCGAAACCTGGCGAGCAAGCTACACCGCGATGCAGAGCGCCTCTCTTGCAGAGTCTGCCACTTAAGTTTATTAAACTTCTCCGTAACGCTATCACGGTTACCAAATAACCCGGTGACGAAACGCGCCGCTCTTCTTTGGATCTTCTCTATCTCCTCCGTCAACCCGACCTGGTACGGATCCCACACTGATGAGCAATACTCAAGTATAGGTCGAACGAGTGTTTTGTAAGCCACCTCCTTTGTTGATGGACTACATTTTCTAAGCACTCTCCCAATGAATCTCAACCTGGTACCCGCCTTACCAACAATTAATTTTATATGATCATTCCACTTCAAATCGTTCCGTACACATACTCCCAGATATTTTACAGAAGTAACTGCTATCAGTGTTTGTTCCGCTATCATATAATCATACAATAAAGGATCCTTCTTTCTATGTATTCGCAATACATTACATTTGTCTATGTTAAGGGTCAGTTGCCACTCCCTGCACCAAGTGCCTATCCGCTGCAGATCTTCCTGTATTTCGCTACAATTTTCTAATGCAGCAACTTCTCTGTATACTACAGCATCATCCGCGAAAAGCCGCATGGAACTTCCGACACTATCTACTAAGTCATTTATATATATTGTGAAAAGCAATGGTCCCATAACACTCCCCTGTGGCACGCCAGAGGTTACTTTAACGTCTGTAGACGTCTCTCCATTGATAACAACATGCTGTGTTCTGTTTGCTAAAAACTCTTCAATCCAGCCACACAGCTGGTCTGATATTCCGTAGGCTCTTACTTTGTTTATCAGGCGACAGTGCGGAACTGTATCGAACGCCTTCCGGAAGTCAAGAAAAATAGCATCTACCTGGGAGCATGTATCTAATATTTTCTGGGTCTCATGAACAAATAAGGCGAGTTGGGTCTCACACGATCGCTGTTTCCGGAATCCATGTTGATTCCTACATAGTAGATTCTGGGTTTCCAGAAATGACATGATACGCGAGCAAAAAACATGTTCTAAAATTCTACAAGAGATCGACGTAAGAGATATAGGTCTATAGTTTTGCGCATCTGCTCGACGACCCTTCTTGAAGACTGGGACTATCTGTGCTCTTTTCCAATCATTTGGAACCCTCCGTTCCTCTAGAGACTTGCGGTACACGGCTGTTAGAAGGGGGGCAAGTTCTTTCGCGTACTCTGTGTAGAATCGAATTGGTATCGCGTCAGGTCCAGTGGACTTTCCTCTATTGAGTGATTCCAGTTGCTTTTCTATTCCTTGGACACTTATTTCGATGTCAGCCATTTTTTCGTTTGTGCGAGGATTTAGAGAAGGAACTGCAGTGCGGTCTTCCTCTGTGAAACAGCTTTGGAAAAAGGTGTTTAGTATTTCAGCTTTACGCGTGTCATCCTCTGTTTCAATGCCATCATCATCCCGTAGTGTCTGGATATGCTGTTTCGAGCCACTTACTGATTTAACGTAAGACCAGAACTTCCTAGGATTTTCTGTCTAATCGGTACATAGAATTTTACTTTCGAATTCAATGAACGCTTCACGCATAGCCCTCCTTACGCTAACTTTGACATCTTTTAGCTTCTGTTTGTCTTAGAGGTTTTGGCTGCGTTTGCTCTTGGAATGAAGCTCTCTTTGCTTTCGCAGTAGTTTACTAACTTTGTTGTTGTACCACGGTGGGTTTTTCCCGTCCCTCACAGTTTTACTCGGCACGTACCTGTCTAAAACGCATTTTACGATTGCCTTGAACTTTTTCCATAAACACTCAACATTATCAGTGTCGGAACAGAAATTTTCGTTTTGATCTGTTAGGTAGTCTGAAATCTGCCTTCTATTACTCTTGCTAAACAGATAAACCTTCCTCCCTTTTTATATATTCCTATTAACTTCCATATTCAGGGATGCTGCAACGGCCTTATGATCACTGATTCCCTGTTCTGTTCATACAGAGTCGAAAAGTTCGGGTCTGTTCGTTATCAGTAGGTCCAATATGTTATCTCCACGAGTCGGTTCTCTGTTTAATTGCTCGAGGTAATTTTCGGATAGTGCTCTCAGTATAATGTCACTCGATGCTCTGTCCCTACCACCCGTCCTAAACATCTGAGTGTCCCAGTCTATATCTGGTAAATTGAAATCTCCACCTAAGACTATAACATGCTGAGAAAATTTATGTGAAATGTATTCCAAATTTTCTCTCAGTTGTTCTGCCACTAATGCTGCTGAGTCGGGAGGTCGGTAAAAGGAGCCAATTATTAACCTAGTTCGGTTGTTTAGTGTAACCTCCACCCATAATAATTCACAGGAACTATCCACTTCTATTTCACTACAGGATAAACTACTACTAACAGCGATGAACACTCCACCACCGGTTGCATGCAATCTATCCTTTATAAACACCGTCTGTACCTTTGTAAAAATTTCGGCAGAATTTATCTCTGGCTTAAGCCAGCTTTCTGTACCTATAACGATTTCAGCTTCGGTGCTTTCTATCAGTGCTTGAAGTTCTGGTACTTTACCAACGCAGCTTCGACAGTTGACAATTACAATACCGATTGCTGCTTGGTCCCCGCATGTCCTGACTTTGCCCCGCATCCGTTGAGGCTGTTGCCCTTTCTGTACTTGCCCAAGGCCATCTAACCTAAAAAACCGCCCAGCCCACGCCACACAACCCCTGCTACCCGTGTAGCCGCTTGTTGCGTTTAGTGGACTCCTGACCTATCCAGCGGAACCCGAAACCCCACCACCCTATGGCGCAAGTCGAGGAATCTGCAGCCCACACGGTCGCAGAACCGTCTCAGCCTCTGATTCAGACCCTCCACTCGGCTCTGTACCAAAGGTCCGCAGTCAGTCCTGTCGACGATGCTGCTGATGGTGAGCTCTGCTTTCATCCCGCTAGCGAGACTGGCAGTCTTCACCAAATCAGATAGCCGCCGGAAGCCAGAGAGGATATCCTCCGATCCATAGCGACACACATCATTGGTGCCGACATGAGCGACCACCTGCAGATGGGTGCACCCTGTACCCTTCATGGCATCCGGAAGGACCCTTTCCACATCTGGAATGACTCCCTCCGGTATGCACACGGAGTGCACATTGGTTTTCTTCCCCTCTCTTGCTGCCATTTCCCTAAGGGGCCCCATTACGCGCCTGACGTTGGAGCTTCCAACTACCAGTAAGCCCACCCTCTGCGACTGCCCGGATCTTGCAGACTGAGGGGCAACCTCTGGAACAGGACAAGCAGCCATGTCAGGCCGAAGATCAGTATCAGCCTGAGACAGAGCCTGAAACCGGTTCGTCAGACAAACTGGAGAGGCTTTCCGTTCAGCCCTCCGGAATGTCTTTCGCCCCCTGCCACACCTTGAAACGACCTCCCACTCTACCACAGGTGAGGGATCAGCCTCAATGCGGGCAGTATCCCGGGCAACCACAGTCGTAGTCCGATCAGGGGATGCGTGGGACGAGCTGGCCGTCCCCGACAAACCCCCATCCGGACCCCCACAGTGATGCCCACTGGCAACAGCCTCAAGCTGTGTGACCGAAGCCAACACTGCCTGAAGCTGGGAGCGAGGGGATGCCAACTCAGCCTGCATCCGAACACAGCAGTTGCAGTCCCTATCCATGCTAAAAACTGTTTTGCAAAGAACGTCTGAACTAATCTACAGAGAGCGCAAACAAATCGTCAAAATTTAAACGGTTATTAAAATACAAGATTGCCTAGTAAATGCAGTAATGCTGCTACTTGCGCACTCCTGACACTGCTCGGCGCCGGAAGGAGACTAAGCGAAATTACACTATCCAGGTACTAAAACACGATGCTACACTCTCAAATACTATAATACGCCCGAAATTAATGAATTAAACAATGCAAGAACCAAAAACACGCAAATAAATTAAGAATTAAACTATGTAACAAATGAGTGAGCTAGGAGTATACGACTTGCTGCTCAGCTGCTTATCCAACGGCGGCAGGGAGCAGTTGAGAAATGTGTGCCCCGACCGGTTCAAAAATGTTTCCTATGGCTTTGAGCAATACGGGTCTTAACATCTGAGGTCACCAGTACCCTAGAACTAAGAACTACTTAAACCTAACTAACCTTAGGACATCACACACATCCATGTCCAAAGCAGGATTCGAACCTGCGACTGTAGCGGTCGCGCGGTTCCAAACTGCAGCGCCAGAACCGCTCGGCCACTCCGACCGGCGTCCCGACCGGGACTCGAGCCAGGGACTTCCTGCTTACATGGCAGACGCTCTGTCCGACTTCTCCTTTTTTAATTCCACAAAAACAGTAACAAACATGGATAGCTTACAATCAAATGACATAAGTAAGGTGATACATAATTGTAGTCATAAATTACAGCATTCATAGGATGAGGAATGATATTCGGTCTTTAGCAGTAGTACACATTTAGCATCTTTGCTGTCACCTTCAACTGGTGGCAGTTCAGCATGTACATTTTCTTCTTCTGCAGCCTGAGGTTCCTCATCATCATATCCCAGACCCTAATTAACCATTCAGTAAATCCTCGATGTGTATTCCTCCCAGGGTAAATTAAGTGGACAGAAGAGCAGACCAGAACAGTGATATGTCAAAGTCCTTCACTGCCTTGTTATTTTTTGTCAGTTCAAGCCTCCTAAACGCGTCCTTAGGAGCCACCGAGGAACAAACGATAGTGCGACTGCAGGTACTTAACTCTGGCATGCTCCCTGTGAGACCCGCAGTTTCCAACTTCCTGTCCACACACTACATTTGTAGTGTCCTTGCCCACCATACTCATTACTCGCGGGAGTCGATCTACCGATTCCCGTAAGAGTTGGAGAAATGTGAGTGCATCCGCACTAAAGAAGATCATTGTCCAGTAAGGCTTATCTATTTGAAGATGGTATCTGTTTTTTAGGCAGCGGTGGTCGAGCTGTTCTAGGCGCTTCAGTCCGGAACCGCGCGTCTGCTACGGTCGAAGGTTCGAATCCTGCCTGGGGCATGGACATGTGTGATGTCCTTACGTTAGTTGGGTTTAAGTAGTTCTAAGATCTAGGGGACTTATGACCTCAGATGTTAAGTCCCATAGAGCTCAGAGCCATTTGAATCCGGGATGTCCTGCTTACATGGCAGTCTCGATCTATCAACGAAAGGAAAAGACCTGGTACATGCCGACGACATGGATGATGGCAGACCACTAATATCACAACAAGCAACTGGCAACGGCTTTGCAGCCTTTGTAGAACGTTACACTCAGCTTCATACTGCAAAGGATACCGATATGGCGGCCATTGCCAAAGTTACACATACGATTTTCGGCACAATTGAACTACACGCGGAAGTACAAATGGAGAAAACTACAGAAGAGGAAGTCATACAGGCCATAGGTATGGGAAAGCTGAATAAATACACGGGACCACATGGCCTCCCTCTCGAATTCTATAGGATATTTAGCTATCTGATAGCAGCACGATAGACTAGTGTCTGCCACGAATTAATGCCCTTACCACCAGCTTTTGTGGAGGGACTGATTATTCCGATACACAAACCCCTCGAGTGCTACACGTTACACGGGTACGGGACTACCGACCACTGACGATCCTTAACTACGACTTAAAAATATTCACCACATTATTAGCAACACGCCACCGAAGAGTATTGCGTCATGTTATCACGCTCGACCAAACTTCGCTCGGGGGAGATAACAATATCCTGGTGGCCCTTTTGGCATATCGTGATTTGATCGCCCTGGCAAAGACGCGCCGCCTCCGAGCAGCAATAGGGTCGATATATTTGGATCAAGCTTTCGATAGAGCAAGCCGTATCTATCTTTCAAAAGTTGTGAAACATTTGCAGTTTCTACGACCATTTATCGCTGTCGGAAGATGATGATCTTGCAGCTTTCGAAGGATGAAATTACAATGAAATTCAGACCTTTAGCTTGAAACGTGCCCTTTGAACAATTATAAATGACAGTGCTTAAACTGACACACAATATTTTTTAGCGCAACGCAATCTGACTTTCAATAATCCCTACAAAAGAGTGGCCCTGACTAACATTAACCTATACCTTTCACAAATCACTTACCTCACAAAAATCTTCGTTACTCGAACTACTGCAATACAGCGAGCGCCACTACTGACAGCTAAAGAAAAGATTCAAACTGCGGAAGGCACTAACTACTGATAGGCATAGTTAGCAAATGAAAGATTTTAATAGAGAACAAACAATGTATTTACCTTAATAGTGTTGAAAAATCATAATATACATAGCAGTTCATGACATCCAGTCTTACAAATTTTAAAACTCCGTCATCTCTCTCCCCACATCCACCACTGCTGGTGGCTCACCTCCAACTGCCCAACGCTATGGGCTGTTCACATCCAGCTGCCCAACACTACAATGGCAGACAACAATGCAAACAGGCCACAGACTGCACACAGCACAGCCAGTGATTTTCATACAGAGCGCTACGTAACGTTGCCAATAAGAAAACATAAACAGCCTACTTACAAGCTCATTAAAGGTGTTGACAAATACCAACGAGGGCATTTGAAAATGTGTGCCTCGACTTGAATTCGAACGCGGAATCTCCTGCTTACGTGGCAGACTCTCTATCCGTCTGAGCCACCGAGGACACAGATGATACTGTGACTGCGACATGTCCGAAAGAACAGATACCATCTTCATATACATAAGGCTAACCGGCCAATGATCTTCTTCGGTGTAGATGAACCCATATTGTCCGAACTCTTACGGGAATCTGTAGAATGACTGCCACGAGTAATGAGTATAGTGGGCAGGGACATTACAAATGTAGTGTGATGACAGTAAATTGGGAATGTGGGTCTCACAGGAAGAGTGTCAGAGATAAGTCCCAGCAGTTGCACTACACTCTATGTCCTCGATGGCTAATGTCACCTTGCGCGTCGAGCGAGCAGGTTGTCGTTAACTTCCGCCGTGTCGCAGCGCCGCTTGCGTCGAAGTTACTCAGCCTTTTTGGTGTATCGGCCGTAGTCACATCGTATACTTTATTCTCGTTTTAATCTTGGCGGCGGTATTCTCTGCCCGCGCCATGGTGTCTGTCGAGTCTCCTAAATATGTTCCTCGTCGTGCTACTGTTCGTTTCAGTTTTGACAAGAGTACTCGTCGTGTTCAACCTGGCTCTTTAGAAATTCACGATTGGTTGGTTGATGTTATCCGTCTTACACCTGATCAGGTAGATACTGCTTACTTTGATTCTGATTTGTATGCATTCTTTGTGAAGTTTTATGATCTCCTTCAAGTAGAACGACGTCCCTGCGGGTTGGTTTTAAAGTGTTGTTTAAACATCGCGATGATTCCGTTAGTCCTCCTTGAAAAGGCGACACTTGAGTATCCTCCGGTTAGAATCTACAACTTCCTCCTGAAGTGGACGATTCATTTCTTAAAACAGCGCAGCTGCCGTTTAGAGTAATACGGCATATCCGATGGGAAGGCTGGTCAGCACAACATCGCTTCCAGTGTTATAGTGGTATCCGGACCGTATACATGTGCGTTGAACAGAATATTTCTTCCCATTTAGCTGTTTGCGGTTACCGAATCCATGTTACGTATGCAGGGCAAGAAGGAACATGTTTGCTCTTTAACGAAAGCGGTCATCTCAGATCTGATTGCCCGCGCCGAACTACTGTTCTGACGTCGTCTTATCAAAAGCGTCTTCCTTTAAAGTTAGCAGACGTAGTATCTTCGCAGTCAGCTGTCAGTCAGTCTCCAGCTTTAAGCGACGTAGGAGCAACATTACCCGCTAGTCCTCGCGAATTTCCAACGTTACCGGCGCGTGCCAGTGCGACCTCTGTCCATGAGGGGATGACGGCTCCTGCAGCGCAAGTCAAACGCCGGCGGACTGAGGACGGTACAGATTTCGAGGACGCCCCACTCCAGACTTGTTCTTCTGACACGGCGTTGACAGAGGGTGCACCCTCTGGCCGTAATGAGTTGTCTACTGATGTTAGTTGTGGTTCTAGTATTACCAGAGAGGATGTAGCTGCTTCTATTGTTGTTTAAATGTTCGTTGAATCTGCGTCCCCCGCTTCACCCGTCGACGTGACGCTTCCCTTGAGTTCCGTTGTTCCCTCAGAGACGTAGCCTGCTGGCCAGTCTTTACAGTGTTCCAGTGTAGTACCACCCCTCCTCAATGCTGAGGCGGCAGAGCAACAGGATGCTATGGGTTCTCTTCCTGATTTTCAGGAGATGCCGCCTTACACCGGCCCTGCATAACCTGTCTCTTCTGTACCTCATGCGGCTCTTGCTCGTTCTGAATTGTGCTCCCCCATTCCCGATATTTGCAGTGGCGATGGCCCCTCTATCAAATCCGAGCTTGACGTGCCTCCATCCCCTCCACATAAAGAGTGTATGTTTTCCCGGAGTGGTGTGAAACACCTTTTTCAACCTGCACGTGCCGCGGCGCGTCGTAGAATGAAATACATGATTCCTCGGCGTCCGGTGGAGAGGACTAGAATCATACCTGCATTCCCCCGCCTCCGGACGTTGGGGAGAGACGGACGTGATACTGCTTTCTCCTTAGTGTTGTTTTATTGACCTTAAATGTGTTAACGGATGCAGGCGTATACATTTCAAACCCTCAATCTTAACAGGATAAGTTCACAATTACGGCTTGCTGCGTTACGCAAGAACACAGGGTGATTCAAAAAGAATACCACAACTTTAGGAATTTAAAACTCTGCAACGACAAAAGGCAGAGCTAAGCACTATCTGTCGGCGAATTAAGGGAGCTATAAAGTATTATTTAGTTGTACATTTGTTCGCTTGAGGCGCTGTTGACTAGGCGTCAGCGTCAGTTGATGCTAAGATGGCGACCGCTCAACAGAAAGCTTTTTGTGTTATTGAGTACGGCAGAAGTGAATCGATGACAGTTGTTCAGCGTGCATTTCGAACGAAGTATGGTGTTAAACCTCCTGATGGGTGGTGTATTAAACGTTGGTATAAACAGTTTACAGAGAATGGGTGTTTGTGCAAAGGGAAAAGTTCTGGACGGCCGAGAACGAGTGATGAAAATGTAGCACGCATCCAACAAGCATTTGTTCGCAGCCCAGGAAAATCGACTCGCAGAGCTAGCAGAGAGCTGCAAATTCCACAATCAACTGTATGGAGAGTCCTACGAAAAAGGTTAGTTATGAAACCAGAACGTCAACTACCCGAAGCGATGGATCGGCCGCCAGGCAGCCCGTGACAGAGCACTTCATCACTGGCCTCCAAGAAGCCCTGATCTTACCCCCTGCGATTTTTTCTTATGGGGGTATGTTAAGGATATGGTGTTTCGGCCACCTCTCCCAGCCACCATTGATGATTTGGAACGAGAAATAACAGCAGCTATCCAAACTGTTACGCCTGATATGCTACAGAGAGTGTGGAACGAGTTGGAGTATCGGGTTGATATTGCTCGAGTGTCTGGAGGGGGCCATATTGAATATCTCTGAACTTGTTTTTGAGTGAAAAAAAAACCTTTTTAAATACTCTTTGTAATGATGTATAACAGAAGGTTATATTATGTTTCTTTCATTAAATACACATTTTTAAAGTTGTGGTATTCTTTTTGAATCATCCTGTATTTATGATTCTCAAGCTGATATCTCGTGTTTACAAGAGGTATTATTTGATGCGTTTTGTCTTCCTGGATATTCTATGTTTTTCAGTGTCACGCCTGTAAATTCTACCGTTATGGCCTTGCTCTATCGAGATGGAATCCCACTGACGGACTTCGAAACGCTAGATGATGGCTGTAGTATAGGCTGTAGTTTTTTACAACCTCACCTTAATTTTTCTTTACGCTCCGTCTGGATCCGGTCGTTCATCCGATCGCACGCGGTTTCATAAGGATGAAGTTGTTTATTTAATGCGACGGAACCCTCGCAAGGTTTTGTTAGGGGGCGATTTTAACAGCGTCCTACGCCGTGTAGATCAGACCACAAATTATACATTTTGTCATGAACTTAATGATATGGCGACGTCCTTGCAACTCCAGGATGCTTGGGTTTGCAGATATCCCACATTTGTGCGGTTTACGTTTTTTGCAGCTACTTCAAGTTGCCAATTGGACCGCTTTTTTCTATCCGCACCCATATGTAGTCATCGTCTATCGATTGATGTAATTCCTGACAGTTTCACTGATCACTGTGCTGTTTCAGTGACTTTTGACCACGTCCCGCAGCGGGTCCAACTTTCGCGCTCTTTATGGACGCTAAACACTCTACACCTCACGGACCCTTCTCTGGAAGGTTTCATCGCAGACGTATGGCGGCGGACAACCCAGTCCCAGACGCGTTATTCCTCACTTCTAGAATGGTGGGTTACCTTTGCTAAACCCCGGATTCGAAATACACTCAAGCATTTTAGCGATGAAAAAGTGGCTGAAATAATGCGCACTAGGGAATTTTATTATGCAGTCCTTCGCGATCTTTACGATAATTCTCGTGATGCCCCCTTGATAGTAGTCGACGTCCACCTTGTGAAAGCAAAACTTCTCCAACTCAAACGTAAGCTAATGGATGGTGTCCGACTGCGTTCCCAGCATCGTTCATTCGTACAGGATGAGTTGACCTCTCTCTATTATCTTCTCCGGCTTCACAAGCGATCTCAAGGGACCTGTCTTCCTACGATTTGTTCTCTAGATGGGCCTGAGTGGTCCTCCCAATCTGATATCATGCGTGAACTTTACCAGTACTGTTCGAAGATTTATACTGAAGTGGATTCAGACGCTCCACCGTCTGTTGATTTCACCTCCCTCCTTGACAGTGTTGTTACGCCAGCTCTCCAGGAAGAGTTTTCCACTGTATTCCATCGCGATGATATACTTGATATTGTGGCTCGTTCACCTTCCCACAAATCACCCCCAATGGCCTTCCTGAAGAATTTTATATTCGATTTTGGCCCCTAATAGGAGATACGATAACTTCCACGGTGAGTGAAGTGTTCCACGGAGGCCTTCTCCCGCCCAGCTTTAAGGTTGCTAAAATTGTTCAAAAAAAAAAAAATGGTTCAAATGGCTCTGAGCACTATGGGACTTAACATCTGAGGTCATCAGTCCCCTAGAACTTAGCACTACTTAAACCTAACTAACCTAAGGACAGCACACAACACCCAGTCATCACGAGGCAGAGAAAATCCCTGGCCCCGCCGGGAATCGAACCCTGGAACCCGGGCGCGGGAAGCGAGAACGCTACCGCACGACCACGAGCTGCGGACAAAAATTGTCCTGGTCCCCTATCATCGCAAACCATCAAAGTTGTCTTCCGGGTCGTTCTCTGCTGACTCCCGTTGTAGAATGTCGTGATATAATTTCGATTTCTTCCACCATTCCCGTGCCAAGCGCTTTGCTTTTCATTGATTTTTTACTAAGCGGTCGACCGTGTTTATCATGGATTCCTTATGCGAGGATTGACGACTGTTGGTTTTAACGATGCTGAACGACGGCTGTTTAGCTCTCCAATCACCGGTATTCGGGCGTCCATTGACGTAAATGGCCGTCTTACTTCCCCCATCGCGGTGTGTCAGGGCATCCTTCAAGGGAGTCCGTTATCAATGTCGCTCTGCGTCCTGTTTCTGGAAGCCTTATTGCGAACTATAGCTGCTCGTTTGGGTGGCCGGTCGCTGCTGGGAGAAAGGTTTACCGTTCGTGCGTATTCTGATGACGTTATGGTTCTTCTCCGTACCCATGATGATATACCACTGCTGAAGGAAGTTTTGGATGCCTTTTGTCGTCTTACGGGAGGGCTGGTTAATGACCAGAATCTCGTTTACATAGTTTGTGAGGATTCGACGCTGTTGAAATTCCATGGGCTTTGACGGTCACCCGATATCGATCGTTGGGTGTTATAATTGACAGTCGTCCGCTAAAGATGGCAACGATAAATTGGAAGCCTGTCACGGATAAGATTCTGGATGCAATCATTGAACACAAGCGTCTCTCCGTCTCACTTCTTCATAAAGTTCGGGCCATGAAAACGTATGTGTTAAGTAAAGCTTATATTATTGCACAAATATTTCCACTTCCTGCTATTATGTACCGCAAGTGGCAAAGTTTAACTGGCAGGTTTATCTGGCGCTACTCTGTATTTCGCGTCCGTTATAGGGTCATGGCGCGCCCCCGTTTGCAGGGAGGTTTGAGGCTCCCTGACATTGTGGTTAAGGCTTGTGCCTTATTCATCCGTCGCACCGTCTTAACATGTCAACGCGCACCCCAGTCACTTATAGCTCGCCTTTATGACTGTATCCGACCAGGGAGTTTAAGACCTCCAGTAGATATTGATAGGATTATTTATAAACTACGTCACGTTAAGGAATTTTTTCTTGAGGTCATCTATTTAGGAATAAATGTCCTTTCCCAAGCGAATTTCTCCCTAAAAATGCTGTTAAGTCGCTGGCCAATTCCTCATAGTAATCCTTCTGTGGAAGCCCTGTCACCAGAAACGAATTAGAAGATTGTTTGGTCCAACATCAGTCTCCCAATTTTCCCGATGGAAGTGACGTCCTCGTGGTACCAAGTTGTTCATGATATTGTACCTAGCAACGTGGGACTTTTACGTATTGGCCTCAGTGTGTAACGGATCGCTGCAATCGTTGCCATGAAACTGATACGTTATCTCATCGGTTGATTTCCTGCGGTCATGACCATTGGAGATGGCTTCGTCGATAACTGGTTTTTCCCCTCAGGACGTCGGAGGCGGCTATCTCGGGGGTGATTGTCACGCGTCCCGAATCAACCTCCTTTCCCCGATTGAAGAACAATACCATGATGTGGCTTGTAGGACATTATGTCCACTACGTGATGGTGAGAGTATATAACGCATACCCGTGTGGCTTAGGACGCCCCGTTATCGTGATTTTTTTTTCTAATATAATGTATCTTGTTTTTCATCGACAAGGATTTCGATGAGTTGCCATTCCCCCCTTTTTTTATTTTGACGGACAGTTCTATGGATTTAGATGTTCCACGAAGTAGAAGTGACGGAGGAAACAATGTGAGGGCACGTTAAAATTAACGCCCAATTCTTTCATATACGTTTTCCTGATATCACCCTTTCGTTTTAGTCGAAATGACTTCTTTTGTCTTATTTTAATTGATTGCCTTAAATAGGTGCTTTGGAAAAATAAGAGTGACTATTTTCGTTTTTTGAAGGAATTCACTTCCATTTAAGTCTATATTTCGGTGTGTTTCCTGTGTGCAAAAATAAAAAAAAGTGGTTCAGTAGGATAGAGCGTCGCCCATGTAAGCAGGAAGTCCAACGTTCGAGTCCCGGTCGAGGCACCCATTCTTCAAGTGTCCTCGTTGACATCTATCAACGCATGTAAGCAACTAAAGGTCTGCATTTCATAATAGTTTCATTCTTCGAGAATGTTATTTGTACAGATACTAGCTTCATACAAATTAAGAGTGTGCCGTTTCATTTATTCTGTATGTAGCTCAGCAAATCACTTCTGCTTGCTCGGTATGTATTTTATTGTTGTTATTTAAAAAGTAAAATCAGTGCTTATTTGCTTAAAGTAAATTCAGTTCAATCTCTCAATAATCAAAAGTAAATTGCTTGCCCTTTTCTAAATTAGGCATTATCTTACACTGATATTACTGAAAATGGTTTTTCTTTGCATAACAAAATTTTAGTTACATTTATATAACCAGTAGTTGCATTTAACTTTACTTTGAAAATTTAGTATTTTAGAATAAGTAAACGTAAACTCAGTGCATTCTCATTCATTTATTTTCTCGTGAGCATGACTAGCATTATTTGCTTGAATTCAGTATAAAGTAATAATAAATATAATATACTACAATATAATAATAATAAATATATATAAAATTTCTTGCGTAAATTTTGCTTCACTTTCTTACTTAAGATGCTGATGGTTCATTGACCTAATCAGCTGGCGACCGTTTAATTAACCCATTTTTAGCTAAAATCCGTAATTTTGTAGTATGTAACGTGATACCCGTTTCCCTCGCTGTGTGGATCGTGAGCGACTGCAGTATATTCCACACTTTTCAAAACTATCATCAGTATTTAGATTAGGTTTAGAATACATCCTTCCTTCAGAATGGTCTGTAGTACACTTTCCTCCAAATAACCGGTGTTATTTTCGTTCTATATCGATGGCCTCAGTTGGAATGTTGTGGTAAGTACCGATGGGACCAAACAGCTGAGGTCATCGGTCACTAGTCTAACACACTACTTAATCTATGGAGGACTCGAACCTCCAACGGTGGGAGCCGTGCGACCCGTGGCAAGGCCCTTCAAACCTCATGGTTACCCCGCGCGTGGTAGCCTTACGCACTGTAAAATTTCTTAGGAATATGCTATCACGAACAGTTACATCGCAGTCCAGTAGGCCGAATAGGAATGGGGAGGTTACAGGTTGTTCAGTTCTTCTCTAAATGTAGAACATAGAATACTAGCTTTATGTATGAATGTGTAATGTAAATATATAGATGTTAAAGTTTTAAAAATATCGTGATTATTTTGAATCAGGATAAGTTTTTGAAGAATGTGATTTCGAGAACTGCGCAGAGTCACGATCGTGGAAACGGGGACAGGGTAACGACTGAGCCTGTGTGCAAAAGGAGCACGGCCCAGGCGCAGGTTCTGGCCGTGCAGCCCGTCTGGATACAGGGCGGTAGGACAACTGATGACAACCAGTCGCTGCAAGTACTCACTTCCACTACTGACTCAGAAACGGAAAGGTGAAACTGCAGCACTCACTCTCACGGACGGTCTCAGTGGAGTCTAGAGTCGTAACACTGCGGAACAATAATGCGGCTTCCCCTTTAAAACACGGACTTAGTCGAAACTCGTGACGCTGCGATGATGTTTACACTGGCAACATCTTGTGCAACGAGCGATGACGTTACTTGTCCTTAAGTATCTCGGTTGAGCAGGAGCCGGCCGTGGTGGCCGAGCGGTTCTGGGTGCTATAGTCTGGAACACCGCAACCGCTGGGGTTGCAGGTTCTTATCCTGCCTCAGGCACGGAAGTGTGTGATGTCCTTAGGTTAGTTATGTTTAAGTAGTTCTAAGTTCTAGGGGACTGAAGGCCTCAGAAGTTGTCACTTAGTGCTCAGAGCCATTTGAACCATTTTTTTTCAGCAGGAAATGAACACTTACTTATGGCCCACTTAGACAATGGGACTAAGTGAAAATGATGACAATAAACATCCTCCTTTCTTGTGAAGTACCTATAGCATAGCCAGTCTGAACTCCTTTGCAATTCTATGCTACGAGATCATTGTTCGATTACCATAATTTGCTCCAGAGAACGACCAGACGCTACCAACCACGCCGAACACTATTGATCAGCATATCCACTTGTGCCTAAACTGATGGATATTTCGGACCTACCTATCCATGCAAATCCACAATTGATATCCTTTCTGCATCTCACTGTCGTTTTACACTAGAACTGAGAGGCTCAGTATGGCCAAAAAGTATTATATCAATCCTTTGCGACAACTTTTTTTTTTTAGTTGTCCGTTTTCTGACTAGTTTGATGCGGCTCGGAAAAGATTCCTCTCCTGCGACAACCTCTTTATCGCAGAGTAATACTAGCAACCTACGTACTCAATTAATTGCTGAATCTGCATCTACATCTACATGACTACTTTGCAATTCAGATTTAAGTGCTTGGCAGAGGGTTCATCGAACCACAATCATACTACCTCTACCATTCCACTCCCGAACAGCGCGCGGGAAATACGAACACCTAAACCTTTCTGTTCGAACTCTGATTTCTTTTATTTTATTTTGATGATCATTCCTACCTATGTAGGTTTGGCTCAACAAAATATTTTCGCAATCGGAGAGAAAGTTGGTGACTGAAATTTCGTAAATAGATCTCGCCGCGCCGAAAAACGTCTTTGCTTTAATGACTTCCATCCCAACTCGCGTATCATATCTACCACACCCTCTCCCCTGTTACGTGATAATACAAAACGAGCTGCCCATTTTTGCATCCTTTCGATGTCCTCGGTCAATCCCACCTGGTATGGATCCCACACCGCGCAGCAATATTCTAACAGAGGACGAACGAGTATAGTTTAAGCTGTCTCTTTAGTGGACTTGTTGCATCTTCTAAGTGTCCTGCTAATGAAACACAACCTTTGGCTCGCCTTCCCCACAAAATTATCAATGTGGTCTTTCCAACTGCAGTTGTTCGTGATTTTAACACCCAGGTACTTAGTTGAATTGACAGCCTTGAGAATTGTACTATTTATCGAGTAATCGAATCCCACCGGATTTCTTTTGGAACTCGTGTGGATCACCTCACACTTTTCGTTATTTAGCGTCAACTGCCACCTGCCACACCGTACAGCAAACATTTCTAAATCGCTTTGCAACTGATACTGGTCTTCGGATGATGTTACTAGACGGTAAATTACAGTACCATCTGCGAACAACCTAAGAGAACTGCTCAAATTGTCACCCAGGTCATTTATATAGATCAGGAACAGCAGAGATCCCAGGACGTTTCCCGGGGGAACACCTGATATCACTTCAGTTTTTCTCGATGATTTACCGTCTATTACTAACTGCAACCTTCCTGACAGGATATCATGAATCCAGTCGCACAACTGAGACGATACCCCTTAGGCCCGCAGCTTGATTAGAAGTCGCTTGTGAGGAACGGTGTCAAAAGCTTTCCGGAAATCTAGAAATACGGAATCAACTGGAGATCCTCTGTCGAAGTTTGTATTCCAATCCCTGTCTGCCACTAAATTTTCTACCCTCTGAAGCTCCCTCTAGCACAATAGAAGTCATTGACTGATGTCTTAACAGATGTATCAATCTATCCCTTATTCGTGTCAGTGTTTTCCACCTATCCAATTCCTCCCCGATTCTGCGCGAAACCTCCTCATTCCTTGCCGTATCGGTCCACCTAATTTTCAACATACGTCTGTAGCACCACATCTCAGATGCTTAGTATATCTTCTGTTCCGGTTTTCCCACAGTCCATGTTTCACTACCATACATTGCTACGCTCCGAACGTACATTCTCAGAAATTTCTCCCCTAAATTATGGCATATGTTTCATACTAGTAGACTTCTCTTAGGCAGGAATGCCCTTTATGCCAGTGCTACTCTACTTTTGAAGTCCTCCTTGTCCGTCCGTCACTGGTTACGTTGCTGCCTATGTGGTAGAATTCCGTAACATCATCTACTTC
Source organism: Schistocerca serialis cubense (assembly GCF_023864345.2). NCBI lineage: Eukaryota > Metazoa > Arthropoda > Insecta > Orthoptera > Acrididae > Schistocerca > Schistocerca serialis. The sequence goes on along the minus strand of NC_064642.1, from coordinate 277,346,986 downwards.
ATGACCATAAATCCTCATGTTAAGTTTCTTCCTACATTTCAGTACTTTCGTCTTTCATCGATTTACTCTCAGCTCATAATCTGCAGTCATTAGTCTATTTATTCCATTCAGGAGGTCATCTAATTCCTCTTCATTTTCACTGAGAATAGCACTGTCATCAGCGAATCGTGACATTGTTACCCTTTCACCTTAAATTTTAATTCCCCTCCTGAACCTCTCTTTTATTTCCACCATTGTTCCTTTGGTGTACAGATTGAACAGTAGGAACGAAAGACCACATCGCTGTCTTACACCCTTTTTAATCTGAGCATTTCGTTCTTGGTCGTTCACTCTCATTGTTCTTTCTTGGCTCTTGTACATAATGTGTTACCCGTCTCTCCCCATAGCTTACCCGTATTTTACATTGTCGAACGCTATTTTCAGGTCGACAAATCCTATGAACTTCTCTTAATTTTTGTTTAATCTGGCTCCCACTGTCAATCGCAACTTTAGAAACGCCTATCTGGTACCTTTTCCTTTCCTAAAGATAAACTAATAGTCACCTAACACATCCTCGATTTTCTTTTACATCCTTCTGTATATTGTTATTGTAAGTAACTGTGATTCATGATTGTTGATGTTGATTGTACGATAATTCTCGCGCTTGTCAGCTCTTGCAGTCTTCGGAATTATGTCGGTGATATTTTCCCGAAAACTCAGATAGTATCGCCAGACTAATACATTGTACACACCAACATGAATAGACGTTTGTCTCCACTTACCCCAGTAATTTCAAAAGTCCTGATGGAATTTTATCTAGCTCTTCTGCCTTATTTGATCTTAAGTCCTGAAAAGCTCTCTTAAATTTTGATTCTGGTACTGATCCCCTGTCTCTTCCACATCGATTCCTATGATATCAGAAAAATCCTCCCCTCATAGAGGCCTTCGATATACTCTTTCCACCTATCTGCTCTCTCCTCTGCAGTTAACAGTGGGATTCCCGTTACACTCTAAATGTTATCACCCTCGCTTGTAATTCCATAGAACGTTTTTCTGAACTTCCTATATGCTACACAGTCTTCCCGACAATCATTTCTTTATCGATTTCTTCTCATTTTTCATACAGCCATTTAGGCTTAGCTTCCGTACATTTCCTACTTATTTCATTCCTCAGTGACTTGTATTTCTGTATTCATGAATTTCGCTTAACATTTTTGGACTCTCTTCTTTCACCGATCAACTGATGTATTTCTTCTGTTAGCCATGGTTTCTTCGCAGTTACCTTCTTTGTTCCAGTAATTTTCTTTCCAACTTCTGTAATTATTCTTATTAGATACATCCATTCCTCCCCAACTGTACTCCCTACATGACCACCTTTATTGCTGTATCTACAGCCTTAGAGAACTTTAAGCGAATCTTGTCATACCTTAGTACTTCCCTATTCCACTTTATAGCGTATTGAGTCTTCATGACTAATCTTCTAAACTTCTTCACTACCACATTGTGATCTAAGTCTACATGTGCTCTTGGGAACGCCTTGTAATCCACAACCTGATTTCCAAATCTCTGTGGTTCAAATGGCTCTGAGCACTATGGGACTTAACATCTATGGTCACCAGTCCCCTAGAACTTAGAAATACTTAAACCTAACTAACCTAAGGACATCACACAACACCCAGCCATCACGAGGCAGAGAAAATCCCTGACCCCGCCGGGAATCGAACCCGGGAACCCGGGCGTGGGAAGCGAGAACGCTACCGCACGACCACGAGATGCGGGCAAATCTCTGTGTGACCATCATTTAATCTAACGGAAATCTTCCCGCATCAGCTTGCCTTTTCAAAGTGTACTTCCTCCTCTTGTGATTACTGAACAGAGTACTCCCTACTACTAGGTGAAATTTATTGCAAAGCTCAATTAGTTTTTCCTCTTTCATTCCTTGTCCCAAGTGCATATTCTCCTGTAACTTTTTCTTCTACTACTTCCCCTACAGCTACTTTCCAGTCCCCCATGACTATTAGATTTTCATCTTCCTTTGTTCATTATATTATCCTTTCTATATCCTCATATACTTTCGTTATCTATTTATCTTCAGCTTGCGATGTCGGCATGTATACCTGAACTACCGTTGTCGGTCTTGGTTTGCTGTTGATTCTGATAAGATTAATCCTATCACTGAACTGTTCGCAGTAACATACTCTCTGCCCTGCCTTCCTATTCATAACGAATTCTAATCTCGTTGTACCATTTTCCGCTGCTGTTGATATTACCCTCATGTGACCATAAATCCTTGTCTTCTTCCCATTTCACCTCACTGACTCCTACTATATCTAGATTGAGTCTTTGCGTGTCCCTTTTCAGGTTTTCTAGCTTACCTACCACTTTCAAGCTTCTAAAATTCCACGCCCCTACTCGTAGAATGTTATCCTTTCCTTGATTATCAATCTTTTTCTCATGGTCAACACACCATTCGCAGTCCGCTTACGGAGATCCGAAATGGGGATTATTACGGAATATTTTGCCAGTGGAGAGAGCATCATGACACTTTGTCAATTACAGGCCACACGTTCTGTGGATACACCTTCGTGAATTATATGAATGGGTCCGTTCGTTGCACCTGAAAGAGGTCTATTTGGATTTGTAAATACAGGACATTAGGTAAATCTACTCACTTTACTGCGACTTCTGGAAGCAAATTAGATAGGTTTCCTTTATCAGACTGCGTGCGTGATAGTATTCTTAAAGTTGGAAACAAATTGCTGCCTTTACGGATTACTACTCTGTAACTGCAACTCTCAGTCTTGTACGGTAACCGGTGAAATGTTTTCGCACTTTGTGGATGTTAGACATCGCGGTCGCGCAAGCTGATATAGGGCGTGTCTCACACCGATACTATGTCGACATCTATGACGACGATGTCTCCAATGAGACCTCATAGGACCCATTCGTTAGCATCCTGGATATGACAATCACACCTGAGCATAGCGAAAGTGAAGAAGAATTACATGATCTGCTGGAGGGAGTGGACAGTCTAATGAGAACAGAAAATGGACTGAGAGTAAATCGAGGAAAGACGAAAGCAATGAGAAGTAGCAGAAATGAGAACATCAAGAAACTTAACATCAGGGTTGATGGTCTCGAAGTAAATGAAGTTAAGGAGTTCTGATACCTAAGTGGCAAAATAACCAATGACGGACGAAGCAAGGAGGGCATCAAAAGCAGACTAACAGTGGTAAGTAGGGCATTCTTAGTCAAGAAAAGTGAACTAGTATCTAACATAGCCCTTAACTCGAGGAAGAAGTATCTGAGAATATGCGTTTAGAGTACAACTTTGTATGGCAGTGAAACATGGACTGTGGGAAAATTGGAACAGAAGAGAATAGAAGAATTTTAGATGTGGCAATACAGACGATTGTTGAAAATTACGGGGACTGATAAATTAATTAATGAGGAGATTCTCCGCAGCATCGGGGTGGAAAGGAATATATGGGAAACACTGACAAGGAGAAGGGACGGGATGATATAACGTCTGTTAAGCCGTCAGTGAATGACTTCCATGATACTAGAAGAAGGTGTAGAGGGCAAAACCTGTGGAGGAAGACAGAGCTTGAAACACATCCAGCATAAGACTGAGGACGTAGGTTGCAGTTACAGGCACAGGAGATAAATTCGTGGCGGATTCATCAAAGCAGTCTGTAGACCGATGACTCAAAAAACAGAAAGAATAAAAATAAAAAAAATAAAATAAAATAAAAAAATTAGATTGAGCTGCAGGACGCAACACACAGATAAAATCACCACCAAACAGAATACACGGAGGACTCTTACGCAACAAATAAAAAATTTCCTCTTCATAAAGACATGAATTATCCGCTTTGCAACCACTGACAGACGGAGCACTTAAAACAACCACTGTTAGAATAAAAAGTTGACAACCTATACCCCTGACAGAATCCTGAATTTGCACATCAGCAACTGGAGTGTATTCGCGAAAGAATAAAGCGGTCTCCATAGAATATTTGGCTGTTACGTAAAGGATCATACGAAAACCAGGTAGGGAGAAAAGCCTAATTAATACCTCCTGTAAGGATACCATGTCCGCACGTGACTGTCGCAGCGAAGCCAAATGCAGTTCTGATTCCACGCGATTAGCGTTATGGAAAGGAATATATGAACTTGGGTCATTGACCACAATTACACATGGATGTACGGAACGTACCGAGCAGAATTATGAAGACAGCTGAACGTCAAGGTCTACTGCGGAGTCCACAGATGAAATAGCCATCGGAGACCAGTATCTTCGTCATCGTAATGTTTTGTCTCAGATTTCTTACATGCTACAACACTATCAGGTCTTACACGCTTTCGGTACGTGGCATGGCGGCTTCTGCAGACGGAGGCGTGCGAAGGGTCATGGCACAGCTTCCTACCATTAAAAACTAGAGATATGTAATGCAGGTCGAGTCATTAAAGTGGAAGCATTCTGTGAAACCACCAGTGCAACATATGATACTTTAACTTTTTTCTCGTTTGGAGTTACTGTAACCAGAATATTCACGAAACTGTCAGCGGGTGCAGACGAAGAAGCAGGAGACCGTTTCAACGTCTCAAATTGTAACGGCGGACACAAAAACGAAGGGGAGGAGGATGGCGGGGAGGAGGGGGGCGTTCCCACTTCCTCTCCACACGGAGGCAGCTCGGAAGGAGGCACTTCGCGAGCAGGAGGGATGCTGGAGATAAATTCTTCACCACTCACCGTACCATGGACAGGAGGCATTGTATCATCAAGAACAGCAGTGGACAAAATCGATGCGGAGGAGATTGAAGCTGAATAAGCACAGCCAAATTCTCAACCTCACCATCGTGATTGCGACGTCGCTTGTTTTTCTCTGTTGCAGGTTGTATCCTGTTGGGAGCCACAGGACTCTGGTCCTGTTGCGGAGATGAAGGCGGAAATTCATTTACACGATTATCAGAACTGTTTTATCGGTCATTATATTCCGAGGCAAGAACTAGGTCCGAATTCGGGAGTGGAACGCACAAGATCGGCAACCGTGAACTTGCGACGCTTCACTAATGATGGCTTTCATACAAACACCCTCCACGGGCAAATAGACCGAACGTGTTCTCTTTCATTATATAGGAAGCACGTTCCCTCTTGACTAGATCACATGGCTACACCGCGCGATCTGAAGAGCCTTGTCAAGTTCCATGCGGCTCCCCCTTTGGAGGTTCGAGTCCTCCGTCAGGCATGGTTGTGTGTGTTATCCTTAGCGTAAGTTACTTTAAGTTAGATTAAGTAGTATGTAAGCCTAGGGACCGATGACCTCAGAAGTTTGGCCCCATGGGATATTACCATACATTTACAAAATTTCCAAGAACGTGGTAACCACACACCTACAAATGTGACAGAATATTTTGTTTGATATGCATTTCCACGAAACGAATTCCACTACAACACGATGGAGTTTTTCATGTTACCACCAGGACTCAATATGTCCGTCCTCTGGCGGGAGATTGAACACTCGAACACTGGTACTGTCGGTTTCAGCATCTGCGAGTGACACCATAAAAACGGAACCATTGCTTTGCTTGAACGTGAATTGAGAACCATGTGGCGACAGTAATCTTTCAACGTGAAGAGGAGTCCATAAATTTCATGTCAAACACGTACACGTTTGCGTCGAAAAAACCGGTCTGGATCTGATTAGACTTCACATTAACTACATCGACAAGCCAATGTGGATTTCTTGAGGTCCAGCCTGCACGTGTTACGTTGTTTGATCGAAAGTAAAGCTTACAGTGTCTTTTCGCGGAATTCACGTGGAAACGTTGATAGCCATAGCAGATCGGTCGACGCCGCTACAAGTAGACGAACACAAACAAAGAGTAAGGCGGACCGGAGGCGCTCCGACCCAGTAGAGAAACAGAACAACAGAAACGGGAATACACACAAGCGACGCTGCCACAAGTGAGATACACAAGAACCATCCCGGTAGACGCTCGAAACGGAACAAGTTTGTCTGTTTGTAATTATGTAATTCCCAAAAAGGATGGGACATTTTAACTAAAAGTGGTTCACCATTGGTTCAAATGGCTCTGAGCACTATGGGACTCAACTTCTGAGGTCATCAGTCCCCTAGAACTTCGAACTACTTAAACCTAACTAACAGAAGGACATCATACACATCCATGCCCGAGGCAGGATTCGAACCTGCGACCGTAGCGGTCGCGCCGTTCCAGACTGTAGCGCCTAGAACCGCTGGGCCACTCCGGCCGGCGGTTCACCATTATCGATACATAAATACGATATAGAAGTGCCACGCCTTTAAGAAGAACGCTGCTATGTTCCTTAGGAGATGCATGAAGCAGCGCTAACAAGATGGCAGCTTTATTCCTGTCGAAATTAGTAATCTAGGTTAGCTACAAGCGATTATGCTCATTAAAAAACTTCATATTTGAACCTTTCTTTGCACTGAATTAATCGAACGCCCTCCAGCCAACAACGTCAGGTATTTATAATTTTTATTTCCATGTTCTCAATGGGAAAGATTGATTTTTAGTTTTACACTTCGTATATTCGATAACATTAGAGGTTATCTAGTAAAAGTTGTCGACCTCATCAGATTCAGCTCATTTTAAACTTTGCTTATTGTTTCCCCAATACCTTTCTTTAGAGGGACAACTAAAACAGAATAATTTTGTACAAGTGGAATACGATTAAAAATAGCCAGCATTTCATCTAATCTATTCTCATTTATTTCTGAGGCATCAAGGGATCACAAATTTAGCATTGGAGAGCAGCGAGGAAGGTAAAAATTGTAGAGGGAGACCAAGAGATGAATACTCTAAGCAGATTCAGAAGGATGTAGGTTGCAGTAAGTACTGGGAGATGAAGAAGCTTTCACAGGATAGAGTAGCATGGAGAGCTGCATCGAACCAGTCTCAGGATTGAAGACCACAACAACAACAACATTTGACTGCACAGGTGTTGAGTTAGATACGCTCTCTCAAAATCTAATTTTAGACATCTTAAATAGATTACATTGATTTTATGCGTCGACTTCATTTCCTCTTCTTTTACGTTATTTATGTAAACCTGGTGATGCCTATATTAATTTAATTTCAGGTTGAACTTTAAAATACAGGATGGTTGCAGATATGTTGTAGAAGCCGCAAGTGAAACGGAGAAAGCTGCCTCCTGTGGGACGAGAAAATATGGCTTTCCTAGAACTGCGAGTGGAGGAATGACAGCCCTCGCGTTGTCTTACTTCACCCACTATCATACGATAAACCGGACTGTTGTGCGGTTTATTGCACGTATCCAATTAGTTGAAAGCATTTCTTACAGACTATGGAACTCTGAAGGAAGGAGATAGGCGTTCGTAACGTGTTAGAAGAAGTGCATTCAAATGATAAAAAACCTCCCGGCTTTCCAAAATAGGGTGGGCAGATAGTTCTAACATATTACAGGTTCAGAAGACACTGAAGAGTTTTCTAAAATCCTCGAGCTTAGTATTTTATCCGTTCCCAAGGCCTGCTGCTTTAGAGTGCACCGACTGATGAAATTATTTTGACACGACGAAGACGTTACATGTACCGAACATTTGTAGAAAAGTGATGAAAAATGTTATATTTTAACGTTTCACCCCTTCTTGGGTGGACACTTTTCTAAGAAAACAATCACACCATTGGCGAACCGATTTAACATTAGTGACTACTGACTGCAGAGTTTTTTTGCGGAAATAAGGGCGCAGTTTATTGACTAGAAGGAAAATGATTTTGTCTGTAGACTTGGTACTGAACACATCGGTACTTCATAGACAGCACTCTCAACTGGAACAGCCACGGTGTCACAATCCTGTTCATATCACACCAGCTATTGTGGTGGACATATCTAGCAATTCCAGCATGTTAGGACCATCACAAACTATAAGTTCACATTCTTGATAGGATTCCTTTACCACTTTCTTCAGAACGTTTTCATTTGCATGAGATTCCTTGGCTTTCGCGCAGACAACAACAGCTCATGTGTATGCAGGTCGACATTATTCTCAAGACGACAGATGCATCATTATTAAAAGAATTCTGACCGCCACCGAGTAACTTTGCCAACCGTTTGTTAATTTCATTGATTCTTATAGTATAATTCTGGGCTTGTAATTCTCGTGATTTCATGATTTACTTAGATGCTTGTCCATTCTAATACTTTTTGTAATAAACTGAAGAGATCGCTTAAATATTGCCTTGTATTTAGGTGGATGTTGCCTCCTAATCACGTTTGGTGTTTTAGAGGTAAAATGCAAATCACCTCATTAAGACTCACTGCTACGACTACGGTCTTTCACAGCGATAATCAGTCCGTTACGTATATTTATTCCAGCACTCTGTCTTTATCTCGATTACTTAGAATTCAGTTAAATTCGCTAGCATACACTCTGTGTTCAACACATGCTGGGATTCGCATAGCAGAATTTGATTGGGGGAGGACAGAAGTTTGGCTCTAGCATAGCATCAACATGACTGTGAATAGCCTATTAAGCTCCAGAAGGACAGAGCAGTTGGAAGACAGTCATAGATGCGCAAATTCAAAATAGGAGAGGGCATCTGAAATTTTGGGGCAGCCTGGCAACATTAATAGAGAGGACGGCCTCGGACTCCCGACCTCCTGGTTGCCAGTTGTACCGGCACGACGTACCGAGTGTGAACGCGGGGCAGAGGCCGCATCGGACGTTGTCGCGTCCGGCTAAACAAACACCGCGTGCAGAACACGTGTCGTTTTGTATCGACTGGCAGCAGGAAAATACAGCCCCCACGGGCTTTGCACTGATTCTTTGTGGGCTACCAATTACCAGCAAGCCGCGTAATCCACGAGTAGTCTGCATTTTTACCCAAACTTTCCCCTACCTCTCACCGATCGTGTTTTAGCTAATTCCCTGTTAAACAGTCCGACTGCGCCCTAGGGAAGCAAACCAGCCGAAAGAAACTGACACAGGCAGCTGAATCATACGCATTTGTATTTGTTTATACTGTTTCTCCCCAGTATCCTACACATTGTACTGACGCTGACTCAGACTTATACTTAGTCGCTTTAACCGTCAATCCAACCTATGTGACGAAAGCAAGAGCGATACATATATGGTCAAACACTAAAGTCTACATACACCCTAGAAACAACTCTTAACGTCAAAATCAATGAAGAAAATATTATTTATTAACTTTCCATGATATGAACAGACATGTTACGAACGGAAAAGCAACATATACACTGCATAATTAATAATAATTCTGCATACTGACATGTTGAGCATGCAAATGAAACAGCAAAGAGGTACAAAAGTAAACATTCACTGTGATGTTGTTCACTTTCAGGCCCAATTTAATATTTTGTATTGCCACCATCTGCTTCGATCACAGCTTCCAAACGGCGAATCATTGATTCCCCTAATTTCTTTTGTGTACGCAGGTGTAAAGTTATTCTACTCTTTCAGTAAAGTTGCTCTTAAATCATTTTTGCTTTTGATGTATTTTTTTATCCTATGCTTTAGTTCTTGCCAAAGGAGTTCAATCTGGTTAATTTCTGGTGTCTGGGAAGGAGAATGAATCTGTTTCGGTACATTATAAAGTGGCCATTCTTTCACGACAATGGCCTTATGCTTTGGGTCATTGTCTTGCTGAAAAACCCTGTTTATTCTTAGTCCCAGTTTCCCCGCTGATTGCCTCAGAGTCTCCTTTACGATGGTGAGATACTTCCATTTATTCATGATACTTTCAATAAATTCCAAACTCCAGCTCCAGACATCCAACCCCGCACAAGCATATTTTCACCACTTCTCTTTTTCCAACTTTCATTCCTTTTTCACCACACCTTTTGCTGTCCATCAAAACTGAAGATGTTAAACTTACGCTCATCCGTGTAGAGTACTGTATTCCAAAATGTGGAGTCTTCATTTCGGTCCAGAGTTGCAAATGCTAGGCGCTTCTCGTCATTTACCCTGCTTATGAACGGTTCCTTCCTTGCTGTTCTACTTTTAAATCCATGATTGTGTAGCAGTCTTCGTAGTGTTATGGGATGAACATTATTTCCCCTGTTATTTTCGATATCTAATGCCAACTCCGTAGCTGTAATTTTGGGATCCGCATTCACTTTTATACTGATGTGTCGGTGCTCCTTGTAGTCCACATCTAGCTTTGCTTTTTACACTTCCTCTATCCCTGTAATTTCTTACTGCGGTTTGGGCACTAGCACAATTTCCCCAATTGTCCGCAGTGAAAAGCCCTTTTTCTGAACTCAATAATATTTTTCATTACCCCCACAGGTATTTCGTTTTTTATTTTGAGTCCATGTTACGCGATAGAGTTACGTATTGCAATACACGTCTATTATATCAACAAACCACACCACGTGCTTTGTGTTCACTACAACATCTCCCTTCCAACTAACGACAGATTCGTAGTGTATGTGGACTTCTGGTCCACAGTAAACACACACTGTTGCATCTATCACACTTGCAGTACACGATACCGCTCTGAAGACCTAGGTTTATGTTATTGTGAACGTGGACGCAGAGTTGCACGTCCATCTCTGGGCATCCAGGCAGTATGCAACATACAACAAAATGGGGGTGCATGTGGAATTTAGTGTCCGACTGTAGTTATACAGAGTATAATAACAACCTGGCGCAGGATTCTGCACTCAGGATAAATAGTACAAGTCCTAAAGAATAAACTTGAAACTGGGCGTCAGTCTGCATTACCCTCATAGCGCAGTTACTATAGTGGCAGAAATGTATAGGGCTGGAGTGCTGCCATTTTTTCTGTAACAAACTCTCGAGTAATCAAATAATGTAATGAGCGACTACGAGCATTGGTTTTTTCTTTTATTTATATCAGCGTTGCTTTTAAAAACAAACTTGTTCTCTGTAGTAAAACTTGGTTCCAGATGGTGATTCCAATTGTTGACTTACACAAGTTCTTCATTTGTCGGTAGTGTACCCCATCGGTCTAGGTCAATGCAGGTGTTGTTTTGGCTCTATATTTAGAGTTTTCCAGGCCCTATTATAAATGAGGGAGTGCAGTTAAGTTTTCTTGCTTCACAGAATAATCACACGTGTTTGAAACTTCCACGTGTACATCAGAACTGTTGCCTGCAGTTTTGTATACTAAAGGAATTTGTCTTGCATGTCATAAGAACCAATGACGAGAGATGATCAGGCATCTTTTATTATACTTTTTAATTTTTGCTCTGTTTTCACCACCTCTCACGAAGGCCATTTGTACAGTATGTATCTAGGAGAACATGTTCAGAATTCTCTACTCTTGTGTCAAAAATAGCTACGTCCTGTTTCCTCTTAAGGATAATTTGATGCGTCAGATGATGAAGCGGAAGAGACCTGTTGTCTTCACACTGAATCTGTGAAACAGAGTAGCTTGATGCGAGGAGGAAGTCTGTGTGTAGATTGTCTATCACGAGTACCTACCTGTGAAAGCAGATACGCGCTACAACCATTTAATATCGAAATTTGCCTTTTAGACTCACTAAAATGTGCGAAAAATTTAGATTCATGTATTTATGGGAAAGGTAGACTCACAGACAGGTAACAGAACAGTAAGTTTTAACTGATTGCGTTTTGTACACTTACCAGTTGCATTAATGTGACCAGGTTTCGCAGCGCGGACCACTGCGACACGTGTACGAAGAGAGTCAGTGAGGTTTTGAAAAGTACCGACAGGGGTGTGGAGCCATACCGACTCAAATTTCACGGCCAGTTGTTCTAGGTTTCTAGACCGAGAATGCACGGCACGAACAGCCCGATACAAGAGGTAGTCCCACAAATTACAGACTGGGCCTAAATCCGGGGAGTTTGGTGGCCTGGCGAATGCTTTAATCTCATCGTGATGCTTATCGAGCAACGCACGTTCATAGCGATCCTTGTGACATGTTGCATGCTGCTAGACGCCAATGTGTCGATTAAGAACAAAGTGTATGTGGAGGCTGAAGTGATCCCCAAGGAAAGATATGTAATTTTGTTGATCCATTGTGGCTCCCAGAATGACCGGACCGTAACACTCGTTCCTTGTTTGCTTTCAATCGTTTCTCGCAGTACACGCCACCTTACATCTGTCCCAAGGATCATAAAATGTGTTTAATCTGAACAGGCCAACTGTAGACACTCAGTGAAAGTCCAGTTGCGCTACTGTAATGCAAATACTAACCTTCGTTGCCGATGAACAGCAGACGACATGAGTTTGTGAACTAAGCGCCTGATGCAGATGGTGATCCGTGGAACCTTTCGTTGTCACTTTGTTTATCTGTAGGGTCAGCTGATCAACAATTGCACGTCTACTCATCCGTACACGTCTGTACATCCGTCATTCATCCCAGTCATCTAAGGCCCGTGGTGCACCTCAGCTGACTCCCCCCCCAGGTTTTGAATATCGCCATTTTGCAATGCACCTTAAACTTTAACCATGGTGGCACGCTAACACTTTCAAACCTATACGTTTCGGAAATGCTTCTACCTTTGGACCAAGAGAAAATTATCAAGCCCTTACGACAACGACTGCACTGTTGTTCGCATCCCACTGACACAATTTATAGTCCCTCCACTGCTAGTTTTACCACTTACTGTCTGTGGTAATTGCACATTGATGTCGAACATAGCTAATGGTTACGTTAAATACAGGGCCGTGTGTGTGTCTATGTAGGAAGCTCAAATATTATCAAGTGGCTTGCTTTCTTAGTTAAGCGTTGGATAATTTTAGTAGAAATAAGGAAAAGAACGAAGTTTTTAGTGTGCCCTTCACGATCCTTTAACGTGCAAGTGCATCCCTGATTACAATAGACGCATTTATCTCGGCACTGTACTGCGTAGGTACATGCTGTGTGGACGTGGTCAAGCGTATCTAGCACTCCCCATTAAATTTTATATGGTATACTGGCCAGAAAGTGTAATGTTCCATCACTCTTTCGTAGTGATACACTTACTGATTGACATAATTTCTGCACTTAAACCGCATACAGCCATTGAGGGTAACCAGTCAAGACCCCTCTGATTCCGTCCCGCGAAGTGTAGGTTCTGATTGTAGGATATTAGAATCAGAGTTCTTCTACATATCCATATTTGACGAAGATAAAGCCGAATATGAAGAGACAGAGAAATATAAGAGGCTATAGAAGGGGTAATATGTTGTGTAAAGGCACATGAGAATCTTATGAGGGACTGGAATGCAGCTGTAGGCGGACACGTAGAAGAAAGGGTTACGGGATAAAACGTGCTTAGTAACAGGAATGAGAGAGGAGAAAAACTTATCGAGTTCTGCAGTGATTTTCGGACGGTAATAGCGAATAGAAACGCAAGAGAAGGTGGTATACTTAAAAACGTCCAGAAGATAATATGAAATTAGCTGTCACTAACATGTTCTGTGGATCATTTTGCACGACAGATCGTAATGATGTAGAAGAAGTCATTATACGTTCACATCTCATATGGTTATATTCTGAACTTTTATTTTTTACAAAGGAATGAAAGATATTGAGATATGAGTAACTGCTACCCACCACCTCTTACACCTTACAGTAATAGAAATTCTTCTACGAAATAGGAGTTGTCAGAGAACCTTTCTATGTTTGTTATCAAAATTTACTTTGCCTTCTGTTATATCACTGCGAAAATGATGAAAAATATTTGTTGCATCTTTGTGCTACCCCTTTGTGCAAAAGACAACCTTAATGTGGGGCAATGAATGACATTTTTCTTTTTGGTACTGTAATTATGTACCTCATTGTTATTGTTCCTCTTGAGCTGTAGTGGATTACTTACGAACAGACTTCATGACGGAATAAATACACTGTAAAGCAGAAGCCAAAAAGCGCATCTCCTTAAACACTTGCCTACGAGTTACCCTAGAACATAATTCCATATGACATTATTGAGTGAAAATATGTAAAATATAACTTACTGATTTGTCCCTTCCCAAGATTTTCAAGGATTCTAAGCGCAAATGTGGCTGAACTAGGTTGTTTTAGGAGTTCAAAATATGTTTTTTCCAATTTAAATGCCGGCCGCTGTGGTCGAGCGGTTCTAGGCGCTTCAGTCCGGAACCGCAGTGCTGCTACGGTCGCAGGTTCGAATCCTACCTCGGACATGGGTGTGTGTAATGTCCTTAAGTTTAAGTAGTTCTAAGTCTAGGGGACTGATGACCTCAGATGTTAAGTCCCCTAGTGCTTAGTGCCATTTGAACCATTTGAATCAATTTAAATTTCCATCAATGTCGATCACAAAAATTTTGAAATTTCCACCTCTTTTATTATTTCTTCGTCGTGTGTTACACTTATCATTGCTGTAGCACCTCTAAATATTTGTAACTCAGTATGTTGTGTCTTTTTAAAAGGGAGGGTGACATCACATGCAGAAAACCAGTTAGTGATACCTCTAAAGACTTTGTTTATCATTTATTCTGTTTTTGTATGTGTGCTTGGCTTGATTACCGTACTAGTGTCGTCAGCAAAAAGAACTGATTCTGCTTGTTGTATGCTTGATGGAAGGTCATTTCTATATGTGAGGAACAGTAGCAGGCCTAAGACTAAACCTTGGGGAACGCCATATGTGATTTTTCCCTAGTCAGAATTATGTCTCTGGACTAGTGCTTGAATTATTAGGTAGAACTATCTTCCATCTTTTTGTTAGATAGGACCTTATCAATTGATAGGCTATACAATCACACTAATAAAATGTTAATTTCGCTGGACAATGCTGTGAGTCACTGTGTCAGAAGCATTGGAGAGGTCGCAGAGAATGCCAACCGCTTCTATTTTATTACTTAATGCTCATAAAATCTGGTGAGTGAACGTGTAAATGACATTCTCAGTAAAGCAACACTTCTGAAATCTAAACTGTGATTTTAAAAGGGCTCAGGTAAAATACTACTTTGGAACATATCATCTTCTCAAAAATTTTGGAGAATGATGTCAGCATTGAAACAAGTTGGTAATTATTGACATCTCTGTTATCACCTTTTTTAAAGGAGGGTTCAAAAACGGCACATTCAGTCTCTCTGGAATACCACCTTGATTCAGTGATGCATTTCATATTTCAGACAAGACATTTTATGAAAGTTACATTTTCAACATGCTGCTGCGATTTTGCTCTTGAACTGTTTGTCCCTATCCGTCCTACTATATTTAAGAAATGATTATTAAATCCATTTGACAACTGTGACTCATCATTTATAGCCCTCCCATTCTGTTCAATAGGGCTGTGGTGTTGTTCTGTGGCTGGCTGTCCTGTCTCTCGCTTCAGTACATTTCACATTTCCTTACACCTGATGCCGGAAGTGCTGATTTCTGAGATTGGGTGCATGTTCTTATATTATTCTAATAGCCTCTCCTAGAATTCTGAGTATCATTTGTAGTGTGCAACTCCTACTTGTTCTTGGCATAACATGCATTTCATTTTTCCTTTCTCAATGTACTTTAATCCCTCTAGCGATGGATGGTTTGTTACCTGGCTGTTTAGTTTTTTTTCTGACTAGCTTATGTGGAAAGCTGTATCCAAATAATGATATGAATTTATCATAGAGCAGATAAAATTTTTTGTTAGCATTTGGTTCATTATAAATACCATGACATCTCCTGTAAACTATTATTAAAAATATTTGTCTTTGATTCATTAACTATTGTAACTGATTTCTGCTGTGGAGTATCCATACTGTAATGCACTATGTTATTTATCCTACATGGTCACACAGAGATTCTGGAACCAGCTGTTGATTTGAAAGCGCATTTAGGGTCAGGTAAAGACTAAGATCACACTTGGCTAATGGTAAAAAAATAGGCTGAAGATCAATAGATAATTGAGGATCCATCAATGAGCAACGAAGTGGGGTATGGAATACTAAGGAATGAAAGCAAACGATAGAAGTTCTCTGAGTTTATAGATACTACGATATTACAGCCCATCAGGGGTTTCAGTTGAAGATGAATGGATATCTCTTAAAAGTGCTATCACGGAAGCTGGAGAGAAAAGCGTAGGTACAAGGAAAGTAAATGCGAAGAAACCATGGATAACTTCAGTTGATCGACGAAAGATGGAAGTACAAAGAAGTTCAGGGAAATTCAGGACTGAAATAGGTAGGAAGTTCAGGAAAGCAAAGGCGAAGTGACTGCAGAAAATGCTGAAGAAATGGACTTAGAAGCGATAGTCGGAAGGCGGATTCATCGTACAGAAAACTCAAAACAGGCTTCAGTGGAATTAAAATCAGAGGCATTACCATACAGAGAGCAACTAGAACTCCGCCATAGCCAGTCCCAAGCCCAGTTGAGGAAGGAGGAGGGAGAGGCGTAACACCTCCTTGAGAAACCTTGCTTCACTTGGCCTAGATGATAGTACCTTAACGAGGGTCCCTTGCCAGGGACGGAGTGAAGCCCTCGATGACAACATAGGTGGAGAAGATGTACTTGTGTCCAGTGGAGCTGGTGGAAGAGGTAGCCTCTTGTCCAAGGCCAAAATGGACAGAGGGTACGACGGTTCCACATGTTACTGGCAGCATCAGACAGCGTCTGTTCCACATGTTAGTAGATGTTGAATAAGTCATATTCCAGGCTAACTTCCAGGTCTTACTCTGGGAACTCAGGGATGGCTTTGGATTCCCTACTCTTTACAATTTACAACTTCAAGTTGCAAAATGGAAAGTTCGCACAAAGGACGCTCTACCCAAGGTGGTAACTATGGTGAATCACCCATTACATCATGCAGTGAAGAAGAGATGCAATATATTGAAAGGCCTTCCAAGTTTCAGTTCAAGTAGAAGTACTACAGGACTTAGGAATATTAAATGTAAATTCTCTTCTGGGAATTGGGATACAAAAAGAATTAGAATTACGTCTTTCGAAAACGATATACAAATTATAGCAGTCCGGGAAACACAATTCTTAGCTGAGAATGTAGATGATACACAACTTTCCGGCCATCCTGATTTAGGTTTTCTGTGATTTCCCTGAATCGCTCCAGGCAAATGCCGGGATGGTTCCTTTCAAAGGGCATGGCCGACTTCCTTCCTCGTCCTTCCCTAATCCGATGAGACCGATGACCTCGCTGTCTGGTCTCCTTCCGCAAAACAACCAACCAACCCAAAGCCTTCCTAATGATAGAGACCCAATGATACACAACTTTATTGAATTTATAAAGGGAAACCAGCAGTGAGAATAATGGAAAACATGCCGATGTTTGGAATAGCATTGCATGTAACAAAAAGCCATAGGCAGTGTAACAGAATTTACATCGAATTCAGAAAGAATATCCATGTTAACAAAAAAGTGCAAGAATAAAAGTTACACCTTCGCAAACGTCATTCACCTATATGTGCTGGCAACAGGAGAAATCTGAAGAAAGTAAATCAATTCTGGGATCTTTTAGAAGCTGAAATTTCTATCACACCTAAAAGGATCGTTAAAACACTTCTTGGTGACTTCAATGAGCAAATTGGGAAGGAAAAGGAATTTAGGATTATTGTAGGTGAATATCCAGCACACTCAAGAACAAACAGAAATGATGAAAGACTGATAAATATGTGTAAAATGTTCCAGTTAAACCTCATGTCCACACATTTTCGCAAATTACGAAAAAACTTGGAGACATCCAAATCCAAACCCAGGAGAATTTCACTTGGATCACATAGCCATATCTAAAACGTATAGCACTGAAATTATGAATGTTAAAATACTCATAAATGAGGAATTCGATTCAGATCATTATCTCTCTAAGATTAAAATAAAATTTGTACCATCTAAAAAAAAAAAGGCGACGAAGAAGGTGATGAGATACAACACCACTACAGCTAACATCACAAAAGAAAATATAGAAAAAAATTAGAGAAGAAAGAGGGACAAGTAAGGAAGGTGATTGGTGTGAACTCCAGATGCAATTAACTTAAACAGCAGGGAAAACTTAAGGATTGGCCAAGAATAAAAATAAGACAAGGTGGAATGAGGAGTGTGAAGAAGCACTAATACTAAGAGCTCAAAAATGGAGAAACTGGAGATGATCGAAAGAAGAGGAAGACCTTGAACAATTCAGACAACAAAGAAAAGAAACACAAAAAATATTCCAGAAAATCAAAAGAAACTTTGAAAATTCTCAGCTTATTGAAATAGAAGAAAATTTCACCAAAAATACTACTAGAAATTTTTACCAAACTTTTAAACACATACTTAAAGGATATAAGGCACCAAGTACTTGTTTCAAAGATGAAAATAGCAAAATGGGATTAAATAACCAAGAAAGTTGTCGAATGTTAGCAATTTTTTTTCAAAAGCTGTTACACTGTCTGGTTCCAAATAAATCAGAAATTATTAATAAATTAGATGATTTTGTAACACATTCAGAAACCCTTACAGACGCGTTATTCAAATAAACCCTCTGGAAAAAATAACAAATGGAGCTGGTCTCAAAATTTCCGCTAAAAAAACTAAGTTCATGACAAATATAAAAAATGCGCCGAAATTCATAGAAACACAAAATAGGTAAATTGAGTGAATAAATGAATTTAAATGTCTTGGAGAAACTAAGCAACACAATGGACTAGAAAAATCTGCAGTAAATATAAGAATTCACAAAATGGAAAGACCATATGGTTAAACCAAAAATATTCACATCAAGAAATGTATATCTATAAAAACAAAACTAAAACACTACGCCACAGTGGTACGACCAGAATGTTTATAGGGATATGAATGCCTAACGATGAACTATAAGATGGACAAACTAGAGGTACTAGAAAGAAGAATTATTAGAAAAATTGTATGTGGAATAAAAACTGCACATGGTTGGAAAATAAGAAGTAATGAGAACTACAGATATATAGAGAAAATATCTGAACTAATGGCAAAACGGAGATTAACCTTTCTCGGACACCTCTACCAAAAGGATCGAAATTGACTAACAGAACAAATACTCCAATGTTTCGAGAAGAAGAAACCGACAGTTGCATGGATTACAGAAGTAAGGAAAGATCTACAGAGAAACAACATCAAGGAATCATAAATAGCAGAAAGAAATTGTTTTAAAAATAAAATACTAAATTTTGAAGCCTTCCAAAGCAGAACAAATAAAAAAATCAGGAACAACATGGACAGAAGAAAGGAAGAGACGTGATGGGGAGAAAATCAGGGAATACAGGAAAAGTAGGAAACAACAACAAAGGAAGAATAGGAACTGAAGTTGTTAACGTGATCCTAATCGGTCAATAATACGATTGCAAAAAACAAAAAAAAGAAAGGGAGAGAGAGAGAGAGAGAGAGAGAGAGAGAGAGAGAGAGAGAGAGAGAGAGAGAGAGAGGGAGAACAATGTGAGAGAGCTGGACAACTTCAGAAGATGTCTCCTGCAGATGGAGACGAAACGCTAGGTGGAAATTTTACACATCGACAACGGCCTCTCAGGGCGGAAGTTTCAACTGAAGACAGCGGGTAAGTTGGAAGACTACACTGACGGCCTCTAGAAGGGGAGCACTTATCTGAGGAGGTGATAGAAGAAGAAACAGAAATCAAATGGTTTAAATGGCTCTGAGCACTATGGGACTTAACATCTATGGTCATCAGTCCCCTAGAACTTAGAACTACTTAAACCTAAGTAACCTAACGACATCACACACATCCATGCCCGAGGCAGGATTCGAACCTGCGACCGTAGCAGTCGCGCGGCTCCGGACTGAGCGGCTAGAACCGCTAGACCACCGTGGCCGGCCGAAACAGGAATCGATTGGGAAGATATACGGAATAAAGTATTACACTTTGAAGGAGCTTTGGAAGGCTTAAAATTAAATAACGCAGAAGGTGCAGATAATATTACAACGGTATTCCTAAATCATTGGTGGAATTGGTAACAAAACGATTATTCACGTTGACCTGTAGAATGAATGAGACTGGTGATATACCATCAGACTTACGGAAAAAGAACATGACCCACACGATTCCCAAGATTCCAAGGGCCGACAAGAGCGAGAATTATCGCACAACCTGCTAAATAGCACATGCATCGAAGTTGTTGACAAGAGTGATATACGGAAGAAACACCCAAGGTGTGTTAGGTGAAGATGTTATTAGCTTTAGGATAGGTAAAGGTACCAGATAGGCCGTTCTGACGTCGCTTTGATAATGGAAGCGAGACGGAAAACGAAATCAAGGCTCGTTCATACTATCTGTCGACCTGGAAAAAGCGTTCGACATTGTTAAAGAACTCCAAATCCTGAGGACAGTAGCAGTAGCCTAAGGAGAAAGTCGGGAAATATACAGTGTATTAAATAATGTAGAGGAAACAGTAAGACTGAAATACCAAGAACGAAGTGCTCTATTAATTTGAAATATTGGTAGAGAAGGATGTAGCCTTTCGCCTCTACTCTCCAATCTACACATGGAAGAAGCAATGACGGAAATAAAAATAAAAAGTTTCAAGCATTGAATTAAAATTCAAGGTGAACGGATGTCAATAAATTCACAAATTTTTTTGCTATCCTCAGTGAAACTAAAGAAAAAGCACGTGTCGAAAGAGCACAGAATATGAATTGAGATGAAATCGAAGAAAGAAGCATATGACGTTAACGTATTCTGCTACCTAAGCAGCAAAGTAATCCATAACTGACGGAGCAAGGAGGACGTAAGAAGCAGACTAGCATTTGCAAGCACGGCATTTCTGACCAACAGAAGTCTACTATCATCAAATATAGGACTTACTTTGAGCAATAAATTTCTGAGAATTTAAGTTTGGAGCACAGTTTTGTGTGGTAGTGAAACGTGGACTTTGGGAAACTAGAACCGAAGAGAATCGAAACATTTGGGATGTGGTGCTACAGAAGAATGTTGAAAATTGGGTGAACTGATAAGGTAAGGAATGAGGAGGTTCTGTGCAGAAACGAAGAGGAAAGGAAAATGTGGAAAACACTGATAAGGGAAGGGACAGAACGATAGGACATCTGTCAAGACTCGAGGATATGACTCCCATGGTACTAGAGGGAGCTGTAGAAGGAAGACGGGAATTGGGATTTACCCAGCAGATAATTTAGGACTTATGTTACAACAGTTTCTGCTCAGAGCTGGAAAGTACAGCACAGGACAGGAATTCGTAGCGGGTCGCATCAAACCAGCCCGAAGACTGATGACTCATGAAGGAATAAAAATGAAAAATAATTGACGAACCAGAAAGAAGGGTTACTGAAAATATGTGTGGGAGTAATGTTTATTAGTTATTAGTTGTCGTCAACCTAATCTACGAAGTTCGTTCACGTCTGTCACGTGTATCCTTCGTGATGCACATTTCTTACAACTCAGCTACTCTAAGGCTTAAATAATACTACTGTCTCACAATGACCATCTCGAACAGCCGGCATCTTATACAATTGTAAACGACTGATATCAGTACTGATATTAATACTAAAGGAAGCCATGTATAGTGCCCAAACAGATTTTACAGATAACAGTTTCAGGTAACACTAAAATATGAAAAGCCTTTCCCCTCACAAATCCATACTGTGTTGCAAAGAAATAGTACAAGGTGAACGAAATCCACCCACTCGGACACCACGGCGGGATTACTTTGCATGGTAACAGGACATTAATGAAAATTTCGTTACGTGGACATTTTAAGGGGAAAATCGACGTCAAAGAAAGACAATTTGGCAACTCTGTAAGCATATGTTTGATAAGTATCTTCGTTCAATACTACAGAGTTGCACTTACCATTTAGAACATGTTTTGGTGTCTCGTTCCTTAAACGTTGTAAAGCAATTACAGCAAGTCTTGTACAAAATACTTTCCATTCTGTAATACTAAAGCCGAAATGAAACAACAATAATTTGTATTGTGCCACTGCTAAAAACGTTTTTCGCCTTAAAATATTTGCTACGTTCTTATAACACGATTCATATGTTCCAGTCCGTGCTCACTATTTCTTCCTTTGCTTCATTTATATCCCTCAGCCAAATCGAGAGTAAGCCAATTCCACCCCTTTTGTTTCCTGGTCTATTCCTGCTTCATTTATCCTTGGTGGTTCCCTTGCAAGCACGCAAACCACATAGTCACAGTGTCTAAGTGTATGCACACCCGTGTGACATGAAATTTATTTCTGACTTATCATTCTACTTCGTGAATATATCTTATATGTCTGACCTATAACTGCTACATTGAACGTTCAAATCAACTACTGATATAAACTATCTTCCGTTTAAGGAAGAGGGTGTATTAAAGCTCTCTTGGACACATCAAAATTAATAAAAAAACTTAAACCTAGACCCCCGAAATCGGCCTCTCGCCTTTTAGTAATCCAAAGCAAAGCTCTGGCCTCTGCTGTTACTCGACAGTGCGGTTTCACAGTAGAAATAAAGGTACTTACCCCATATAGTGTTCACAGACTGCCCTCCTTCGACATCGATTTTCTAAATTTCTTTGATTGTTTCGCAAATAATGCAGCACGTATGACAAGGACATGTAATATTTGAGGAACTTCCTCTGTGTGGTAGACGTCTGGGGAAGTGCTAAATTTTTGTCTCAGTTTGACCTCGAAAGACTGTAATCGGATAGCGGGATTTGGCAAGATGTGCACATGAGATTTCGGTCACGCATCAACTTGGTACTTAGAATATAAGTACAAAACGAAACAAAACGAATTTTTGTTGCGCACATTTCAGTGGTTTTAATACGTAAGAAAACCAAATATCCTCATTTGTGTAGTAAACACCACAAATTTGGAAAAAAACTCATATCGTTATTATGATATTCAATGGTAACTGTATTTCAAGTCAAATCCTCTAGACATGTCAATGACGCTTTAAAGAAAATCAGGTAACACAACTTGATTATAAATTGTAGTGCAACATTCACCATTATGTTTAACGCTCAACATGAAAGTGAGGCTCCAAAATGATAAATATAATTGAAGGAAACAAAAAGTGATATAAATTAGGGGAGAATCTGGAATCAGATTAAATAAATGTAAGACAATAGCAATATGATGTCGAGTTGTATGGCTTCAATGTATACGCGAATATCGAATAAAATCTTAAGAACTGTGCTTTTAATTTTTTTTCATCACTTAGAGCATTAAAATCTATTTTACCTAAGGAGCAGAAGTTGTTAACGAAAGGTAAATAGTAGAATCAGAAGTATATCCTTATAGACTAAATTAGTTATTTCCGGGGAACAGGGTAAAGACAGCCAATAAAACAGTCGTAAATTTATTTAGAATTCACTCTTCGTAACAAAACTTTTTGAAATTTAGGCTTTTACCTGAGATTTTACGCAGCAGGACAATATATATCATAGTTCTTATTCAAATTACTGTTTTCACAGAACACACTTTCTCAGTGGTCCACATCATAGCTACGTGCACTGAGAAATAATGCTTTCGATCACAGTCACTGGTTTACAAGGAGAAATTTAATCGTCCAAGTTTTCTCTGCTGCTAACAAGACGAATTCCATGTCGAACAAAGAAATTCTTCAAACGCTGCACTGGAAGTTGTTTCCCAGCTGCTTCCCAAATTACATTTCTTCAAAATCTGGTCACAGAAACCCGTGGCGGGTTCGAAGAGTTGTCCTCACTGCAGCTTACGGAAATTATTGGTACCTAGCAGGAGAAACAGGTCATTAATTAATTAATTAATTATTATATTCGCTAGACTCAGTTGATTGTAAATTGAAAAATTTAGATAACGTTATTTATTACGAGATTAAAAACATCAAAGACATTACCGCAGACAGTCATTTGTCATTAAATGTAAAGAAATGGTAAAAGTAAGCAAAAGTGAGCAAGAGTTAATTTCAGCCGTCTCAACATTAGCTGTTGTTATAATTTTCTTAATTTACTATTCTGCTTCTCCCAATACAGTAGGTGTCAGATATGAGAATACAGCCTTTAATATGTCATCTATCTCTGTTCCTTTAATGAATTTTCTTTCTTATACAGTCGAATTTCTTTCACCTTGTCAGAAGTAATGTATCATGTATGACAAAGACGTGTAATATTTCAGCAGCTTTCTAAGTATTTCCAACTTTTGAGACGTTCTTAATTTGTCTCTTAACTGGAGCTCAAAAGAATGTAATCTATGTCTACCGTCCTAATGTACACAGAAAACAGCAACAGGATGCTGACTATACCAGCCAAAGCATCTGCAGTTCAGCCTCGTAAAGAGTGGAAAAGTGAGTAAGTACTCCAACTCATGCAGTCGACGAGAAACAGCGGAGAAGTAAACTAAAATTTAAAACAATAACGCCTGTAAGTTGTACAAATACATAGAAACTAGTATACACCTATCGTATATTAGAGAAACGAAATTTACCTAGTACATATCATGTTATTTCATATACGGGAAGCTATGTTCATCTTACTCATTGTACAGCCTTGTAACTTATGTAATGTACTCGTTAGATGTCACCAAAAGACGGCAATTATCGATTTCTAACAAGACTTCTACTTTTGTTGATCGCACCCAGATCGTATTTGAAAGTTTTAACTCACAAAAGTCACATGTAGGAACACTGGAATAATACAAATTATTTATGTACGTTACGCTTTGGTTGTGATCTAATCACGAAAGTTTTGCGAGGAATTGGGAAGCAGGTGTTAGATGATTTCCGCAACAGAGACGGAGTATCCGTTCAATTTGTGTAGACGGAAAGACGGTCATAGACGGTGCCCAGTCTACCATAAACGCCACTGCTACTGTTTCTGCCAGCGATCACTTTAGAATTGCCTTCGATACGGGTCTTGCGCAAAATATGGTGAATAGAGTATCGAGAATACGGGCGTGTTTCACACACGTAATCGAAGAGGGAGATCTACTGTCTAATGGGGACCCTACAAATGCTGTTATGGTAAACGACAGATCGATCATAGGCCTCAGATTGTTACTGAATTACCTCAAAGAGCGCAGAGGAAAACCATGAAGAACTGATATTTTTCCAATTTGAGAGCTATATGAAGCACAATTAAAAGTCCTTATCAGAAATGTCAAGTACAGAATGAGGAGAGCTTAAAGATATTAACGCTAAAGAGAAGGACAAAATGAACCCACTGAAATGCAAGAAGACGAAATAATGGCATCACTAGTGGCAGCTTCTGAAACTCGATGTTTGTGGTCAACCCTACCCGCTGCTGTCGGAGAAACTCATAGTAACCATGGTGATGATTACGCTCCAACATGGTAAGGGTGCAGTGATGAAAAGGTGGGGAGATTTCGTGGTCTCTCTTCTCAGCAAGCCTCTGACGGAGGAGGCGCAATGATAATATCTCCTTTCGTATTCGGAAGGCCATGCGGTGCAAATCCTAATCCAGCCATCTACGAGTATATTTCGATTTTCTCTAATGTCCCAACATCACATAAGGTGAATGTTGGGATGATGACATTGAGAGGGCACAGTTGATTTCCTCTCCTTTATTATCTGCTATGAGCTGGTTTTTTGTCTCTGATGACCTCTCAGGCGATAGATGTTGAAACTTTATCTTGTTAAACTAGAATATCTCCTGGATAATGCAGTTGCTGAGGTTAGGAAAGAAGATGTGTAATGACGGGGTACTTTCGCCTAACGATAGTAAGACATCAGCCGAGATTACCGATTTGCGTTCACTCTGAGTAGATCCTGATACGTTATTTTACCCATAGACAAGAGCAGTGCGGTGCTGGGCAAGCGCGATTACGTTCGAAACATATTGTACTTACTGTCTAATCCAGCGTAACACAGACTCAGTACTGACACGCCAAAAGGAGTTGAGAAAAAGACTAACGGAGTACTGATGAGTTATCACTCCTCGTATGAGGCTATTGGGACATGTCGTTCTGACCCCATGCCACCTTGCACAGATTAAACAGCCTTCCAAAGACCCACACGGAAGGGATTCTTCTTAAGCCTATCTCATCTGGCTTTGTTGCTCCGATATTTTGAGTGGCAAAATAGTTTGCTCCTCTTTTGAGCCTAGTAGCAAAACGGTGTGTACAACACATCAAGAACTCGGTGGACTTGCTATACCAATTAGGAAAATTGCGTTTTAATTACTCTGAAATTGTAATAAGTTTTCATATTGTGTCTCGCGTTCCTCTGTCTGATTCGTCTCAAACACATAAGGCTTGGTTTAAAGTTAGAAAACATTCGACAACAGGTGACTTCTGCTTAATTTTTATTCAATTAGCAGTTCTATAAGTACACGGATTTACAATGGGGAGCCCTTTGCCGCCTGTTATGGTCAATCTATGAAAGATTTTGAGGAACATGCTCTGGAGTCAGTGGTAATGATAATTGCGTGGTTTTTCAGTTATGTAGACGGCAGACAGATAGGGCTGTGATGGGCAACGCTTCGTCATTTTTAACTGCAAATCTGTTTACGGAATATTTCGCGGAACATGCACTGTAGTGAACGGTACTGAGAACTGC
Organism: Schistocerca serialis cubense; assembly: GCF_023864345.2. NCBI lineage: Eukaryota > Metazoa > Arthropoda > Insecta > Orthoptera > Acrididae > Schistocerca > Schistocerca serialis. Next base: position 277,320,591 of record NC_064642.1, on the reverse strand, counting down.
GTTGTTGTTCAGATATTTAGACGATACATTTGTTGTTTGGATTCATGGAACTGCGAATGTCAGAACTCAGTCCACCTGAATATTTGTTTCATGATGGAGAACGATAGCTGTTTTCCGTTTCTATAGGCATTAGACACGAGGAACAATGATGGAACGTTGGGACACGACATTTACACTAACCCAACTCTGACTTGTATATCATTACCGATGGTTGCATGTAATCAGCTTAGTTCGAATGTGTACTTCGTGTCTTGGTTCATAAGTCCCACGTAATGTCCGCCATTGATAGATTGTCAGTTTAGTTCGCCCTTCCTGTAGTCTCTTTTCACCAGAATGGTTATAGTGAAAAACCGACCAGTGAAAAATACGTTGGTGGCAACTATGACTGCAGCCTTTTTTCTTTAAGCATGTAACATCACCAAAAGAATTAGAATGCAGGATGTGAGGTGTGTTATTCGACCATTGTGTAAGATTAGGGCCCTTTTAGAGCCTACAAAAGATGGTCTAAATTTGCCTAAGACGGGTGGCTACTGAATATCTCTTGGAGTTATTACTCGGTATATACTGGTCAAACGACGAGGATCATGGAGGTCAACCATACTAAACACAAGCTTACGACAGACGAGCAAATATGCGATTGCAGAACATTTCATTGGCGCTAGTCATCCTATGGAACAGAACGGCACAGAGTTTCTGGTAGCACTTCCTAATACAGGGACAGAATTTTTAAAGAATGAGTTGAGATTAAACCAGCCGCGTGCATTACAAACAGAGATGGAGGTTTCTGCTTAGATTCTGCCTGGGATTCTTCTCTCTCCTTTGTCATACAACAGAAGGACAGAGTTCACGCTGCTTTCTCACGTGTAGATAATTAATATTCGCTACCGACAACGTCTGACGTTAATATTCTTTAGCTGTGTGGTGACGCAAATTTTTTACGGTGTCTATGTTTTATTTCGATATGCCCCCCATACTAAGGTTTTCATTTACCTTGCACAGAGACCTCTCTCTGTATTAGTGCCTTGAATATGACGGATTGTGCAAAAGTAAAAATAACGGTTGTGGAAGGCGTGATATCGCCAGAATCCCGTGAATCATCTGCACCTTCAACTCCCTACCTTCCTCCACAACCCTCTCACTAAAGACACCACGGAAGAGGACAATTGAGAGTACTGGCGACTCAAGCAGAGTGTGATGGCAGGGTATAGTGACTATTCCCCATTTTCTGTCAGTTGGCGTGGAAAAGGTCATGCTGACTGCTGATAAACTTAAAAGCTAGAAGGCACCAAGTCCGGCTGACTTCTGCCCGCGCTTTTTAACATACATAAACAATGTGCCGTTACAATTCGGAAGGACACCGGTAATCTCGAAGAAGTTAAGCCAGTAATCTTTAAGAAGGGATAGAGTTACATTCACGATAACCAACAACACACAGTGAACTCATGGGTTTTAGTCAGTGCGAATACGGATTTCAAAAATGTAAATGAGTTGAAGATAGTAATAACTATGCTGTATGAACTATAGACAAAATGACTCGAGAATGACAGTGATACAGAGACCGCAGACGCCTTCAGTGATCGAAGCTGCCTGCGACGCTCACACTTCTGTAGGATTTACAGGGACATAAATGATTACGTGATAACTTTGAAGACAATTCCAAAGGGTGAACAGCTGAATGGTGAGCTGGGCATTATAAGGTGAGCAAGACGAACATGAGAATCTGTGCTTAGGTGTCAATACGCTGCACGTAATCTGAGGCCTAACGTCGTAATTAATCGTGAAATTATTAGACGGGCCGAATGCAACGAAGCGAGCAGTAGGTTACATTGATGATACACTCGTTATGGTGCCTCCTGACGTTGACCTTTAGGATAAGTTCCCCGTAATCAGGTGGCCCACTGATGGCATGCATGACGTTTTGGTAAAATAATTTTATGCAAGTTTCGTGGTATGCCTACTGATAAAGAAAAAATTTTTCGCCATTCATATCCACAATTTCGCAAAAAAGCACTTAAAACTATACGTACGACAGCACGTTCACACTGTACAATCGTGTCATAATGTCATTTTCAATGGAATAACTTTGTGACGCGTGGATAGGGATATCGACGGTGAATGTAGAGTTACTTTACCATACTGATGCCATCTCCCGAGGTTTCGAGATTACACAGACAAAAGCCTAGTTTGTATTTTTGAGAGTGTGCTCAGGCGATGGAACTGTGTGATACATGGTTGCGTCGTAATGGTCACCGCAGCGAGACCTAAACATGAACTACGTACTTACAGGTACCAGAATCGCTGTAAAGGGCTCCTAATCCTCTGCAAAATAGAAGAGCAGCAGCGTGGGTTAATCCCAGAACGACGGAAGACTGTCAAACTAGACCTTCGCGAGCTACCTCTTACTTACGTGAGTTACAATTCCCTAGGCTTCCAACAATTAATTTTAGCCTACCACCTTCTTTCACCTCCATTCCAAGAGTAAGTGATACTTTTCTACTGAGCACTCTTTCGATGGGATATTACTACATAACCTGCCTTCCCTTGTCGTAACAACATCTCCCTTCGACAGGGCCCATTCGAAAATGTTTTCATACTTTGCGAAACTGGGCTGTGCCTCCATGATGTGAGGAAGTTAGCTGTTAAATGTAAATCTTTGGTACATAAATTGTGTTTATTGCATTATGTTACAAGAAAAATATCCCATAGGATCCATTGAATAAAGACTCTAGGACATAAAAGAATCAAAGACCTTTATATTACTAGTGGTACGCCATACTCATGAATGGTTTATCACTATAAGGTACTGCACTACTAAAGTGATAATATTAAATGTATTTTAATCAAAAATATTAATTTCGTGATCCAACTCTCCAGTGTAGTGAAAGGGAATGATCACCAACAAGTTGCATATGCGACATCTCTCTGTATATGCGACATCTCTCTGTACTATCGTCCGCCACCGAAGCTGAGTGGGCAGCGCGCCGGCTTGTCATGCCACGGGGCCCGGGTTCGATTCCTGGTTGCGTTGGAATTTTCTCCGATCAGGGACTGGGTGTTTGAGTCGTCGTCATCATCGTCATTTCATTCTCGTCGACGCGCAAGTTGCCGAAGTGGCGTCACTCCAAAAGACGCACCAGGTTATCAGGTCTATTCGCTGGGAGGCCCTCGCCACACGACACATTGGACTATTGCTAAATCATTAAAGATTGTAGAGATCATATTTCAACCTAGCTCATATGCGACTATTCACGCAATTTTTTTTAAAACAGGACAAGTTGTGGAAGCACAAATGACATTAATAGGCACGTAGTGTCCTACAGATCGATATTAAAAAAAAAAAAAAAGAACATGGAAGATTCCAGAGGACGAAATTCGGAACATTGTGCTAATAACTAAAACGACGTTTACAAAAATGGGTGATCTCCAGAGGACGAAATTTGGAACATTTTGCTAATAAGTAACTATAGCTAGAATGTGAAATAATTTTCGTATCAATAGGAGAACGTGTCATTTGGATAGCTGCAGTGTGAGATTCTCGGTAAACATTAGGGTTGGAATGGCTATAGATCTCCTTGTTGGAACACGCGTCGTACCCCTTGGTTGAATAATGCACGGTATTTGATCTTTCTGGAGAATGTCTTGGTTGAACGCCTGGAGGATACGCTCTTTCAATTGCGAACTTGTTTGCGGTTTCAGCATGATGGTATTCCATTGTGGTATGATAGTCGGACCACGGCATAGCTCAAAGACAACTTCAAGCAGAGAGTAATTGGAAGGACGAATCCATTCCCTCGGTCACGGCGCTCCTCTCACCTCTCCTCCACTGGCATTTTCCTCTACGGTTACGTAAAGTCCCTTGTGTGCTCAGACCAGTTAGGAAAAGTACCAGAACATTATGTGCGCATTTTTACAACTTTTGATTCGACAAGAGAGCAGCGTACATTTTCATAGAACGTGAGACAAAACACGATTCGTCGTTGCACATCATGTAACGTAGTTGGCGGTTGTCGCATTGAATATTTACTCTAATAGTGTGAAACTACATATTCGGTTTTTAGTATTTGCATGTAAGCTACTTTTTTTGGCAATGGCAGTTCTCCAGATTGCAGTATTCTTGTGTTTCATTTAGCGTACAGAATGCATAAGAATTACTTAGTGCTGCAGAAACTTTATTTCACTTCCCGGCTGTTTCGTTGCTGAAAATATTCCGAATTTCATGGTCCACAATCTCCTAAATTCTTAAAACATCACTCATCAACACCCTGTTTACACGATGAAACATTGGCAAGAATGCCAGTCATTTTAAACAGGTGAATGGACGACGATCTACAAGTAAATCGATATCATTTTTTTTTATCTCAAAATGTTATTTCTTTAGTCCGAAATATCTCTAAGTAAAAGTGTTCCATAAGTAATTAGTGAACGAATACGCTTTTATTCTTCATATTGATATCATAAATAGCTCTAATGACACTGACAATGAATGTAGTTGAACTGTTAATTATGTCTGGAGCGTGGGTTTCAAATTGGGTTATGATGTATTTGATGCTCCCATAACTGAACGATATCTCTTTTTGATTTCGTTCCTCGAAAAGATTGCATTACAAGGTCTGCTGCTACTCGTACACGGGAAGAACTGGGCGGTGTACGACTGAATCACGTCAAAATCCATCAGATAATGAAGAATGTTTGTGGGACAACATGTCTGTCGAAAACCACTGTCGTGGAATTGTGCGCGAAGTTCTGTGCTGGACGCTATTCGACACAAGAAGCCGGTCGATCTGGGAGCCCAGCCTCATCCATGGAGGACAAGTTCTAATCCCTCCCTATGCGGTTATCACACCTTCGGTACCCTAAAAAAGGCCTTGGAAGGTCGACGATTCCTATTTGGAAAGGATGTGCAGCAGGCAGTTACGGTCTTTTTCACGCAGCAGGAAACGGTGTTTTACCAAACCGCTTTCTCCAACCTGGTGCTACTGTGGCATGATTGCTTCAGTGCTCACGAATTGGCATAACGATTATGAGTATTACGGCCTTCGGAAGGAATCTTTCTGGTCGCCACGGATACATATATTTAAGCTACTTGCAGTTAACTACAGATATTTTCAAAAACATTTTTTATATCAGTGCTCTTGCTGAGAAGTCTCTTGTGGCTTAGGGGTAGCATCTGTGAGTAAACAATGCTCTGTACATTGCACTAATGCTTATCCTTATTTCACAGGCACACGACAAATATTATGCATCTACAGAGTTCATAGTTTTCGCAGCTTCTGATACTGAAGGACTAATTCTTCAAACACTAACTGTCAAAAGCTGTCGAAATGTCGAAAGCATATTCTATCTGGTAAAACGCATCCACGTACCCTTCTGTAATGCGGGAGGTGGACCCACCAGTATAAAAGAAGGTGGCGAGCGTTGTGTCGCTAGTAGAGCAGCAGTGACAGCACAATCGTACGGCAGGAGCGCTCATTGGTATTACATCGGTTGGTTGTAAAATTTTACACGAAATCAGCGGGAGGAATCACTTGTGAGACCCAAACTTCTGCCAGCATTACAGCTGGTACAATGATTGTGCGTACAGAGTTAAGAGGAAACTGGTACAGCGTTCGAGCCACACATTTCTGAAGTCAGCGAGCCTGAACAGGTAGACAGTGCATGAATAGAAACTGGAGTGACGTATCACACTATACCCAATGGCAGTTGGAGGGCAGATTTGGATTCGTGAATGCCTGGAGAAGTTTACCTGACATCATGCGTAGTGCCAACATCGTTGTACGTACGATCTGGTGTGGTTAGAGTGTGGTCTCCTTAGAGTATTTAAAAATAAAGCAGCATCTCTCAAGCAATGGTTTGTGGAAAATAAGATTCCTGAAATGAACGGACCTACCCAGAGTCCCGAGCTGAATCAAATGGAACACCATTTGGATAGGACAGAACGAAGACTTTGCTCCCTATTCGATCGTCGAACATCACTACCTCCTCTGGCTTCGGATCTTGAGGAATAATTCCTCCACATACATACACACCTCTCACTGAAGGGGTGCCCAAGAGGTTTACAGCCGTCAAAAAGGCGAAGGGTGGACACACCACATGTTGATATCACCAAGCACGTGTCTGATTGCTTTTATCAGAGTCCATTATCACACATTAGGTATGTTTCCGCCTCCCATTAACTGTCTGATTATACAGTATACCTGTGGCAGAGATAGGTGCTGACTTCAAATATCATAATTCTCCATGAATGGCCCACAACTGTGTTCTGATTCGTTTGTCAAATATGTATTTGATTATAGCGCAGGAAATTTTTATTTCTCATTAATTTGCGTTCTAGATTCCATATTCTTCTCATCCCATTTTTTTTCCTTTTTTTAGGTATCCGCCGACCAGTACCTAGTTGGTATCATGTCATAAAACTATGTCATATACACACTCCTGATCACTACAGTGGACTGTTTGCGAATTTAGAAAAATCTATGTCTGCAGAAAATAGTAGGATCGCTTCAGCATCATGTAGTTTGTAGGAAATAAACAAGTGGCATTGTTATTCAGCAAAACCGAAGTGCATTGGTTTTTTTTTTTTTTTTTTTTTTTTTTTTTTTTTTTTTTTTTTGAGTGAGACCACTGGTAAAATCATCAACTGTAAATGGGAGAAGATACTTCACCTGTTTTCCTGAAATTACGTTACTCCTCTTTTCAAATGGTTCATTGCTTTGTGTGTGGCAGTCTGTCGTTTCATTCATGTACAAAGCTCGTGAAAGACTTTCTTTCTCCATGATCTTGTCTCTTTCGATCCGCCTGTAGTCGTTTTCTGTAAAGAAAAGATACGATATTTTATTTTTATCTACAGTTTTACCATTTCTATACACTTTTATTCTTGGTACAAGGCATATCAGTCGCCTTAAATGTGACGGTGATAATAACACAACAAAACAGGTTCTTGTTACATATTAGCGACCAAAATGGTGATAACAACGTGCTCAGTTATTAATACAATGTCGCAAGTTATTTGCTTGACTTTCTGTATCATATTAAAATTTTATGTGGTTTTAACACGAAAAATATAATTCAAAGGGACTGTACATTTAAAATTATATCAATTATATTTATCAATGTCATATGACGTCCAAAGGTTGTGCGTTGGGCAATACTGTTATTTTATCCTACAGCAAAACGGTATAGTGCGTAATAACCGGTACATAAGTGTGCTGCTCTTCTATTCTGCAGCCAGGCTACTAGGAAACAACTACGCTTGCAAGTTTTGTTGAGAAACAAAGATATCTTCATCTATATCAACATGATTACTTTGCTATTCACAATAAAGTGCCAGGCAGAGGGTTCAATGAACCATCTTCAAGCTGTCTCTCTACCGTTAAATACTCGAAAAGCGCTCGGGAAAAACGAGCACTTACATTTCTCTGTGCGAGCCCTGATTTCTCATATTTTATCGCGATGATCATTTCTCCCATGCAAGGGGGTGCCAACAGAATGTTTTCGCAATCGGAGAAGAACAATGGTGACTGAAATATCATGAGAAGACCCCGTCGCAACGAAAAGCGCCTTTGTTTTAATTCGTGGTGTAAGCAGTCTCTTTAGTAGACCTGTTGCACCTTCTAAGTTTCTGCCTATGAATCGGAGTCTTTGGGTTGCTCTACCCACAACATTATCTATGTGATCGTTTCAATTTAGGTTATTTGTAATTGTAATCCCTAAGTATTTAGCTGAATTTACATCATTCAGATTTTTGTTACTTATCGCATAATCGAAATTTAGTGGGCTTCTTTTAGTAGTCGTGTGAATGACTTCACACTTTTCTTTATTCAGGGTCAATTGCCACTTTTCGCACCATACAGATATTTTATCTAAATCATTTTGCAGTTTGTTTTGGTCATCTGATGACTTTACAAAACGGTAAATGACAGCATCATCTGCAAACAATCTAAGACGCCTACTAAGATTGTCTCCTATGTCGTTAATATAGATCAGGAACAATAGAGGGCCTATAACACTTCTTTGGGGAACGCCGGTTATTTCTTCTGTTTTAATCGATGAGTTTCCGTCTATTACTACGAACTGTGACCTTTCTGACAGGAAATCACGAATCCAGTCTCACAACTGAGGCGATATTCCATAGGCACGCGGTTTGGTTAGAAGGCGCTTGTGAGAAACGCTGTCGATAGCCTACTGGAAATCTGGATATATGGAATTAGTTTGGCATCCCCTGTCTATAACCTCATTACTTCATGAGTATAACGAGATAGCTGTGTTTCGCAAGAACGATATTTTCTGAATCCGTGCTGACTATGTGTCAATAAATCGTTTTCTTCGAGGTACTTCATAATGTTCTAATACAATATACGTTACAAAACCCTGCTGCAAATCGACGTTAGTGGTATTGTCTTGTAATTCAACGGATTACTCCCACTTCCCTTTTTGGGTATTGGTGTAACTTGAGCAAATTTCCAGTCCTTAGGTACGGGTCATTTTGTGAGCTAGCGGTTGTATATAATTGCTTAATATGGAGTCCTTGCATCAGCATACTCTGACAGAAACCTGACTGGTATACAATCTGGACCAGAAACCTTGCCTTTATTAAATGATTTAAGCTGCTATGTGACACCGAGGTCGAAAAATTATGTTCCCCCTATACTTATTGGAGGCATATCTCGAAGTACCAATCTATGTAGTGCGTAGGTTGAGTTTGAGAGACTAGAATTCAAGAGGAGCTAATTCTAATTTCCTTTAGGTCATGGATATCCAGACTTTCCTCATTTGTACCGTTAGGAACAAGAACGAAGAAGTTGGAATGCCGAGATTCAAACCACTTGACGAAGAGAAATAAAATTCACTTACTATTAACTCTTGGTGTGTTTTCACAGTGTTACCGTACATGTTTTACTATTACTGTTACTCGTTGTTAATGTCCAAGTAAGAATGTATTTGAAGAAATGCGCTGTTATAAGCTACGTTGCACTCCAGTGTATCCTCTGCAAACATCGGTATGTACTCGTCCAAGGTTTACAAAAAATTCCTCGAGCGCTGGCGCAAACCACCTTCTGATGGTCTAAGCATAATAGATATCATTTATTTCTTATTCCTAAAGATTGATGGGCCATAACTAATTTTAGACTGCTCAAATAGCTGTGGCATTGCTCAAATAGTTGTGGCAACGGCTTTGCCGCAGTGGATATACCGGTTCACCGAAGTGAAGCGCTGTGGGGCGTGAGCGGCACTTGGATGGATAACTATGCAGGCCGCCATGCGCTGTTGCCATTTTTCGGGATGCACTCAGCCTCGTGATGCCAATTGGGGAGCGGTGTGCTGACCACTCACCCCTCCTATCCGCATCCTCAACTGAGGATGACATGGCGGTCGGATGGTCCCGATGGGCCACTTCTGGCAAGCAGATGGGGTGCTTGACGCTTGACTTGACTTGAAATATCTGTACATAACTGATTGTCAAGTGTAAAAACTATTGAAATATAAAGCTGAATGGAAAGTCCTACAGCCAGCAGTAGATGCTTTTATTGAAGTCGATTAGAGGCTAGAATCAGCAACAGTGATGAATGTCTAGTGGATTTATTTAAGTTTTAAGTTGAAACTTCTGGTGCATATTTGTACAGAAGTGTTATAAATTAATACTTTGATAAAGAGGAAGCGAATTTACCTGATATATCTTAAAATACTGAATGAATAGACATAAACAAGGAAGAAGATATTACGTTTCCAGATAGTAAACTATGTGTCGATCACATACGCCCCACAAAAATAGAGTCTACTTGTATGCAATAAGTAAGATAGGCAATCTGATGACAAAAGGTAGTAGCTACAGTACTATGCCGTACGGCACAGAGAGCTATTGCAGAATGCCGCAGAGTAACAGTTGGTGAAGGCAGACGAACTTTACAGCCTTCATTTGGCAAAACCAGCGTCAGTGATGAATGTCTAGTGGATTTATTTAACTGTCTCGGTACCCACACGGCAGCCACCATACGCGCGCCAGCAACACACCGTGTATACCACCTAGCTTCTGTTGTCAGCCGCTACGATTACTATTATGTTGGTGACAAACACACATAAGCATGTTGACTTATAGTAAGTCTGATTTTCAGCACAGTCTTCTTCCTTTCGATCATTCGTGGCTCCCAAAACATGTTAAAGCAATTTTTCAGTATATTTCTGTACACTAGTTTTATTAATTTTCATCATAAATTTTTTAATTCTTCAGTCCCTCCAGGTTCCAGGTCCGCTAAGGTAGGCCGTCCAATTACGTTCCTCCGGAAGGGGGTGGGGAGCCGCGACGTGGCCGGGCGTCGAGATCCACTGGCTATCCAATCTGTCTGCTGACGCCGCTGCCTTCAAATAGGAGCGTTCCTATCGTATATTGTAAATTGCGGGATTCCACGCTGCACTGAACTGAAAACCGCTATCCCTGTTTACTAAATTGTTGTGCAGACGCATTTCCACTGCCCCTTTGAAGATAGAGTTCCAGAAACCGTTGGCGCTGCACAGCTCTTCATTTTTTCGAATTCGAAGGTGTGTTTATTGATAACGCTATGTTCTGCTACCGTGGACTTGTTTGTCCGTCCTTGTCGTACGTTCCTGATGTGTTCAGGACAGCGCTGGGAGTTACATCGTTGTGACTGCTCGATATATTCCATCCCACATTAGCACTCAGTACTGTAAATGCCCACCGTCTGCAGCACCAGCTGGTCTTTGGTTGAGCCAAGTATGTCTTTAACTTTTTGCTTTGCGCGAAAGATGGTCGCTATTTCGTGCTACTTTAATATTGTTTTGATCTTGGCTGTCGACGGTCCAGCAAACGGCAGAAACGCCACGCGTTTTGCTTCTTCTGGTTTCTCCTCCCGCCTCTTGTCTGCACCAAAGGCGCGTTTTATTTGTGTCTCGGTGTAGCCGTTCTTTTAGAAGGTTTCCGGCAGATGTGCTAACTCACGCGGCAGACTGTCGTTGTCACAGATCGACCTGGCTCTTTGTGCTAAGGTGTTTAGTACCGAGTTACGTTGTGCTGGATGGTGGCAGCTACGAGCATTGAGATATAAGTCCGTGTGCATCCTGTAGACCGAGTGTCCCAACATACCGTCCGGATTTTGCTTGATCAAGATATCCAAGAAGGGAAGGCAGCGATTCTCTTCAACCTCCTTGGTGAATTTGATGCTGTCATGTATGCCACTGAGATGGAGTAGGAACTCCTGTAGTTTTACCTTGCCATGGGGCCACACTACAAAAGTATCGTCTACGTATCTGTAGAGCACCTTTGGTCTCTGGAGGGCGTGGAGGGCGGTGTTCAGCGCCACATCTTCAAAATGTTCCATGTACAAGTTGGCAATACCTGAGACCAGGGGGGAACCCATGGCAACACCATCTGTTTGCTCATAGAATTTCCCACCACATTTGAAGTACGTTGTGGTTAACACGAGACGAAACAGTCTGAATGTCTCCTCGTCGACGTGAACTTCAAGTAGAGCTAAGGAATCATCCAGCGGCAGCCGGGTGAAAAGAGAAGTGACATCAAAGCTGACTAGTAGTTCATTCTCGACCAGGCGTAACCTTTGGAGCACCTTCACAAATTCGGTCGAGTTCTAGACATGGGGAGGGCAGTGATCCACGAGTGGTTTTAACAGCTGTGCTAGGTGCTTGGCTACACCATACGTCCTAGAATTCATGGTGTTCAATATAGGACTTAGTGGGGCATTCTCCCTAAGGATCTTCGGGAGGCCATACAGTCGCAGTGTAGCCGGTGCCCGAGGGTAAATCTTCCTGATGGTGTTCCTGTCAAGTCCTGAACTGTTGAGAGGATCGATGGTCTTGCGCTTGACAGAAGCAGTCGAGTCTTTCACCACTTGTTTTCATGCCGTATCTTGTAGTAAGGTGTCGATCTTCTGCGAGTAATCTTCTGACTCCAGTAGGACTGTCGCATACCCTTTGTCTGCTGCTAAGACCACTATATCCTTGTAATCGCGAAGGTCCAACAGTCTCTTGCGTTCTTCTACCGTAATGTTGTTCTTCGGCATTCTTGCTTTCTCGAATAACCAGCTGGTCTCCCTTCTCACTGCCTCGGACCCTCTCGGCGAGAGTCGACGTATGGCTTGCTCGACGTACTGATGATGTCACGTTTTCATAACGTTCTTGGAATCGGAGCAATGTCAGGCCTTTCGACAGCACGGATATTGTGGGCTCATCCAGTACTCTCTCTGGCACGTTGATGACGGTCCTAATATTGTTGGCTTTCTCCTCCTGTTGACGTCGGCCCGGAAGTCTGAGGAACTTCTCGCACTGTTTGGTGGTGTCTTTCTTCTTGTAGAGCTCACTGCTGGCGTACGTGTTGTCGTCTAGCCACTCCCAGGTGTGTGGTGGGAGAGTGGAAGCTAGGTGCAGGTGGTGAGTGAGTAAAGTCTTGTCGTTCTTGTCGAGTTACTTTCTGGTAACACGTATGTGTTCCTCTATCAAGGCTGAACCTGGCCGTCGTAGTATGCATTTTGTCCTCGCCATGTTGACAGGATGTCGTAAGTTCGCAAACTGCGGCATCACTTCCTTACCCCGACACCTTAGCAAGAAGGCTAATCTGCTGAGTAGCTTACCCTTCCTGATTCGTAGATTCTACAGCATCTGGTAGTTGAGCTGGACATCCTCCTCGTAGAGGTGTGATATATGCGATTGCAGTCTTTCTCGGCGTATTCCAATGATGAATTCTTCCCGTGTTATCAGCCTAGTGGTGGCATCGTCTTGTCGCCACAGAGGCAATGGAGATACGTCTGCGCAATAATTTAGTAAACAGGGATAGTGGTTTTCAGTTCAGAGCAGCGTAGAATACCACAACTGACAAAATACGTCAAGTATGCTCCGATCTGAAGGCAGCGGCATCAGCAGATAGATTGGATAGCCACCGGGTCTCGACGCCGGCACGCGCCGCGGCACCCAACCACCACCGACACAGTACTCATTTCCGTAGGAACGTGATTGGCCGGCCTACAGAAGCGGACGACGGCCAATCAGCTATATAGATATGCAGAACACAGCATCCTGACACGTACAAAAGACCCAAATCAATCCTCTTATAAACAGAGAGTAAGAAGAAAAACGAAAGCGTAAAAATCTGGGCCCTTAACAAAAAGTAGGAGCATGACACGCAAAAGAACTTAAATTAAACGCACTTCTTCTGAAGGAAATGTCCACAGACAATACCCTTCGCCACAGACAATCTCGGAGTAAGAGATGGTTATAATATGCGACAAGCAAGCGAGCATCCCGACACTCGCTGAGTTGCAGTCAAGCGTCGAACATGTGTTCCGCTAACTCGCACACGTTTCAGTCATAGGCCCCCCTCTTGTACGAGTGACAAATCAGGAGACTCATCCGGCTTTGCTTTTGTTAAACCGTCGGCGGGAGCTCATTTCGAGGTCTGCAGTAAGCAACTACGGCGGGCAGGATACATTGCTCGGGCACCGCCCGACAGCAGAATTGTGTTTCTTGTCGTTGTGTCGGGATGTCGAGCTTGTGCGGTGCCTTGGGGTTGCAGCGGTCTACCGCTGTTAACAGAAGGCGCGTCTTGTTGCTGCCGCGGGCCGCGTCGCCAGCCGTTTCGAGTATCCCAGCTGCCGCTAATTCCCAGCTGCCCAGCTGCTTCCCCCAGGGTTAGGGAAATTGTGGGCCAGGACCTGGAAGCTGGCAGCGGAATCGACGAGAATGTTTCCGCCGCCGCCGTCCAGATCTCCTGGTCCACCAGCGCAAAAGGGACAGCAATGCAGCCATGTAACATAACCGTGGCAGCGATGGCTGTAACTGGCACTTCCCTGGCAGCAGCCCCCTTTTCCGCTCCGGATATTGCGACAAACTAATCAAACGCTGTAATACACAGAGCACCAACAGTAGTCAGTACTTGCGATTCCACCCCTCCTCCCCTTGTCCTAACTCCGCTCCAGCTTGCCAATGCCACCAATAACCTCCCAAACCACATAGCTTCCCTGAATAAAGGCAGTCAGTCCCGCCAGCCGACCGAAATCCTCCCCAAACCCACTGTCTCAACCCAGCCGTCCACCCGATCCAAATATCTAAAATCCCTCACACAAGACCACTTCATCCAAACAGCGGCGTGCGTAGAAGGACCGGAAGGACAAGCACCCCAAGAACTAGGAAAGCTCCACAACCACTACCCCAACCACTCCCTCACACTCTGAGGAGCCTGCGCCCCAGACAGCACCTGTAGTCGCCCTGGGAGGGAACCAGAGCAGGATTCGGATGGTTTTCTTGTTGGCGAAGAAAACCTTTCGTCAGCCGAGGCTTCCGGCGGCCTGTGGAGTAGAACCCACCCCGAACAGGTTTCACGCGGTGGCTGATGAGCCAGAGACAGTACAAAACAACACAATACAAACAAAAACACATCTCCCTCCGACTGTCGCAGAGTTTCCTCGGAATTACGAGGAACTCTTCGAGCTGTTAAAATCAGAAATCGGGTGAGACGGTTTTAAGGCAAAATCTGCTGGTGGTGACAAGATAAAAATAACACTTCACACATTGGAAGACTACAATACAGTCAAAACACATTTCACAAACAAAAACATACCCTACAACAAAATCGCGGAACAAAACATAGTCATCAGGGAACTTCCAAGATTACTGCCCCCCAGGCAATCAAAACAGACCTGACTGCCCAGGTGTACGCCGTCAAGGCTGTCCAGCAGATGGGCAAAGTTGAAAGCAAGTGGCCCCTATTCTAGGTCACACTACCAGTTATCCCCCAAAACAAAGGGAGATAAACATGGTCCTGGCTGTGCCTTTCACCACCAAGCCACTGCGCCGCAAAAACAAGACGGTGCAGTGCTTCAGGTGTCAGCGCCTAAACCAAATCTCCACACACTGGACCATGGCGGTAAGATGCAGGAAGTGCGCCGAGGCCCATGATATGAGGTCTTGTACACTAAAACCCACGGACCCGCAAATAAGGAGCACGCTGTGTGGCAAAAACCATACAGAGGGTTACATGGTTACGAGGTCTACAAAAGACACTCACAGCAGGAAAAGGGTGCAAATGCCGTCCACCCCCCCCCCCCCCCCCACACACACACACATACAAACAAGACACCACCACACTATCGAGTCACACAAAGAAACATAACATGTCAACACAGACGGACAAGACTTGGGTAAAACCAAGACCGGACACATCAAGGGCAACATATGCAGAAATGGTTTCTCTTTCGAGAAACCATGAAAACATAGTCCTATCACCACAACACCGAACACAGTCACAAGGACAACGCCGGGAAATACACGACAACAACGACCAGGGACACCAAGATAGAGGAAGCTCTAGGGAACCCCACACTCAGTCCGCCGCTTGGATCAGTTGTTAGGCATTATGGTCCAGACCATGAACCACGTCATGGAAATGATGAAGGAATTCAGGAAGGCCCAGAAGCAAAACACTCAGATCCTCGTTGCCATTAAGGCAGCAGTCCAGCAGTCGCTCCCCTCGGCGACTTCCTCAGTAGTTTCAAAACCACATCATGGATAGACGACCAAATATCCAACGCCTGACAATGTGCGTCCATAACGCAGATGGCATTGTTAACTAAGAGGTCGAGGTCAGAGAACTCAAGAAGGAGTTTTCTATCGACATATGCATGATGGGGGAAACACACCTAAAACTGGGAATAAATGCGACAGTTCCCAACTACGTTAGCTACAATAAAGACAGGCGTGCCTAAGGCGGAGGAGTGGCCATATACATAAAAAGAGGGATGACCCATCGCCAGATATTCCTACTTGCTACCAATAAAATCGTAGCAGTGGCGGTGGAAGTAACCACTGCCAACGGAACCCTAACAATTGTTGCAATCTACCGACCCCACAAGACGAGATAAACGAGGGAGACATAGCTGCTCTAGGGCAAACTGAATGCAAACTCATGATAGGAGGCGACTTCAGTGCCAAACACTCCGATTAGAACTATAGACTAATCTCCAGGGCAGGCGCCAAACTGCAACAACAAGCGCGCAACCACCATATCAAAACACGGGGCCCGGTCGAGCCCACACATTTTCCAAGAAATGGAGGTAGGCCCGACGTGTTAGACATAGTACTCACTAGGAGGATCACGGGGTTTGTGGCCGCAAGGATAACAGAATGTCCTCCTACCACAACCCAGTGATTTTAGAGGTTGATGTGGGAGAATGGGTAGCACTCCCATTGTACCAAACGTCTGACATACGTACATACTGGGAGCGATACCGAGAAACTGCCGCCTCTGTTAAAGCTCGCGCTCCGCCACCTACTGCCGAAACTGTAGAAGAAGTGCTACAAGACCTATGAGGTACCATCTTGCAGTCAGCGGAAGAGCCCCCCCCCCCCCCCCTCACCGGCAAATGGACGGGCAGCCCCCGGAAATACAGCTCCAGGGTGTCAAAAAAGTGGAAGATCACCAGAAATGAGGCCATCAAGAGGCTGCTCAATCGTCTCAATTGTCGATGTGGGAGAATGGGTAGCACTGCCGGGGTACCAGACGTCTTACAAACGTACAGAGTAAGAGCGATACCGAGAAACTTTCGCCTCTGATATCACTCGCGCTCCGCCACTTACTGCCGAAACAGTAGAACAAGCGCTACAAGACATAACAGGTACCATCTTGCAGGCAGCAGAAGAGGCCATCCCTCCACAATGGGATGACCCGCCGCCGCAAATACAGCTCCTGGAACACCTGCTGGCTCAAATTCGTCATACGAACAGGGTGGCCAAAGAGTGGAAGTTCACCAGAAACCAGGCCACCAGGAGGCTGCTCAATCGTCTACAGAGAGAGCTGAAGGTAGCGCTCAATGAGCACAGAAACCAGCAATGGTAAAACCGCCTCACATCTCTCAAAGTAGACGATCACACACTACGGCAAGCAATCAACCAATTCTCAAAAAGACTCGCTAGGATGCCGCCTCTACACGGTGAGCGGGCTCTGGCCTACAGCCATGCTATAAAGGCCAACGCCCTCGCCGACTCATTCGAGAAGCAGCTTCAAGCGGCAGAACCCCTGGATGAAGAGCATGAAAATGTAGTCCGTCGTCAACTGGCTGCCTTCCTCAACGCTGAGGAGAACCCAGAGGACGAACCCACGCTTTTCACCCCCGAAGACTTGGCAAGAGAAATTAGGTCCCTCCCCACGAAAAAGGCGCCAGGACATGACAGTGTCACCAATCAGTTAAATAAAATCCTCCCACCCTCGGCGATCACACACATCGCGAATATCTTCACCGAGATTAATTGTTCCCTCGAGTTCCCGGCTTGCTGGAAACATGTGGAAGTGGTCGCGATACACAAACCAGGTAAAGACCCTCTATTCCTGCACCACTACAGGCCGATTAGCCTCTCGCCAACTCTAACCAAGATTTAATTGCGCCTCCTGCTAATACCAATACAGTAACATATTACCAGAGAGCAACATCCGCCGGATTTCCAACTCGGATTCCGGCAGAACCACTCTGTTCCACAACAGATCATGAGAGTGGTTGAAGCAGCCACAGAGGTCTTCAACCACAGAGGCTACTGCGGGATAGTGCTACTAGATGTAGCCAAGGCCTTCCACTCAGTATGGCATAGAGGGCTACTCTACAAGTTGTACACACAAGAGTTCCCCTGGAGCATAGTTAAGCAATTCAAAAGCTTTCTCATGGATTGGAATTTCTCTGTCAAAGTAGAAACCGCCACCTCCACCAAAAGTCTTATTCGTGCTGGGGTGCCACAGGGATCGGTCCTGAGGCCCGTTTTGTACAGTCTGTACACTGCGGACACACCAACGGCCCCTCTGGTGCACAACGCAAGGTACGCAGATGACACAGCGTGCTACACACGAAATGCGAACAAGGACCTGGTCATCCCTTGGCTACAAAGGGTTTCAGATGACACAGAAACTTGGGCCCATCGCTGGCGCATCACCATCAACTCTGAAAAGACACAGGCTATGCTGCTCACCCGGAGGCTCGTAAGGCGCAGACCTCCTCAACGCCTCCGCCGCTCCCCATTCACCTTCACGTAAACGGAACCCAACTCCCCTGGCACAGAACCGCCAAGTACTTAGGCGTCACTTTGGACTCTGGTCTTATGTGGAAATTCCACATAGACGAGGTCCACAGAATGGTCTGTGCCAGAATGTCAATCCTATACTCAGTCCTCATATCAACCAGCTCCCTTCCCTGCTCTGTGGGTGTGAATGTATATCAGACCATGATATGGCCAGTAATGGAATATGCCTGCCTTATGTGGGGATACGCGGCGAAGCCGCACCTGGAGAAACTCCAGAGGCATCAGAACCGCGCCCTCAGGAGGACATTGAATCTACCCTTCAGATTCCCTACCGATGATCTACACGCAGCAGGCGAAATCCCACTCCTGAAAGAGCGTTTCGAAGATCTGGCAAGGGCCTTCCACGAAGGCTCTTTCAGATCAGGATACGTCCTCATTCACTCTCTAGGGTGGTATGACATGTCCCGCAACAACCACAAACGCCCAATGACGATCTTTGACGACTAGGTCGAATAGAAAATCCGTATGCCCAATCCCAAATCCTTAATCCTTCTCCTTCCAAATTATATCAGTCATTCCACCAACCTCAGGCAAGTACCAGACACACGCAGAACATTCACCACATTAAGCAAACACCCAAAAATTACACAAATAACCACACACACAAGTAAACACGTGGAGTAAATGCCGAAAGGCTGCAAACCGCCGCACACACTTCCCCAAAGAGGGGAAAGCATTAGATGAGAGTAAGCAGCATCCCGACACTTCACCAGAAGATGGTGGGTACGAAACTCATCGAAACGTTGCTACAAGAAGGCGGCATCACTCAACTGGTAACCCGAGAAGAATTCTTCATTGTAATACGCCGAGAAGGACTGCAGTCGCATAAGTCATTATCCTGTCTCACTGGTTATGCTGATGTGGTCTTATCGGACGTAAGCGTTGTTAAAATGTGTGAAGTTGATTCGCGTGCTCCGCAGTGAAGCACAGGTGAGAAAACCATTAATGCAGAGAGAACCATAGTGTGCTTAATGTTTCTGAGCAATTTTCAGAATTGAATTTCGTCGCAACCGGTACGACAGATTTTAGATGAAACTAACGACCACCTCCGGCTTCCCACAGATACCACTAACTGTCTACTGGCGGACGACTTGTCTGCAATAGAGGTAACAAACTATACATAAATATCTTCTTCGTGAATCAGTGCTGCTATTAGTGCAAACCTATCTAACTCCCAACTGTAGATCCTGAGACTAGATTTCACATACAGACCGAAAATTGTGACAGGGAACTTTAATTTACAAAGTATTGTTTTTGGTCAAGCTTTACTGCTGTCTTAAGTTCAGTTTTTCCCAATAGACACCATCTTCTCTGTAGCTGACCAAGCCGTAAATCCCATTATTGTCGCGAGGCGTCACACCAAACTTCAATTACGTACAGAACGGGTAACGATATGTGTTTTACGAATTTATCATTACTATTTTTAAAAGTAATATGTTCAAACCTTCCTCATGAATCTATCTTATAGTGGAAAGTGTAAAAATCTCTGCAGTAGTTCCTGAGATTAGCCTCCATATATTACGTGGAGCTATGGTAATATGCATAGATTACCGGAGTTTGTATGAAAAGTGACTCAGGCGCGAAAACTGGATGCTTTCTGGCGACTACTATTGACCGTCTTCTCAACAGTGTAGGAGATGACTCGAATTCTGAAGTGGACTTCTCTATACAAGTACGGGATGAGATGAAAAGGTACTAGATGTCTGACTGCAGTTATTATCCTCTGTGTGTTCGATATTTGCTTCGACTGTGAAATCTTGATAATAATTTTTCTTACGTGAAATTTAAAATTTTCCCTGCGAATTAAATGTTCGAAGAGATTTCGAGATTGCAGCAGGTCATCGTAAACATCGTTCCACGATATTTCAACTGGACACATGCCAGTCATCTTCAGATGAGCCATCGAAAACGGATGGTTCACCTGAAGATGACTGGCAGGTGTCCAGGTGAAATATCGTGGAACTATGTTAACCACGACCTGCTCCATTCCCGAAATCTATTCGAACCTTTTTTACTTTACGCATACCTCACGAAGATGGAAGATGCCATGGTTACGACAGGTTTTTCTGCAGCAATTTCTCTCTCGTAACTTTAGTCATCCACCTTGCTTATTGTTCATTATATCTACTAATCGCACATACAAGTAATCCGTCGTTTTGTCGGTTGAATGTTAAATACATTAAACGACAACGATACAGCTGTAGACTAACATGGGGTCATTCATCTTTTGAGACTGTTATATAGTCTTAATAGGCTAGACGTATTCCATTTTTATGAAAAGCACGTTCAGTGGCCGCTACAATTGCAGTTTTGCTTACGAATTGGTTGAACGACACAATAAACAATTCCCATCTTTGAAATCACATTTACTACTCACCATTTTGGGCACATGCGCTGTTTTCAAGCGTTATTCTACACACAGGCGTGTGATTATTATTATGTGGTAGTGTCTGCCATTCCTCTGTGCGTTCTGCGTATCTCCCACGTGTGTGTGTGTGTGTGTGTGTGTGTGTGTGTGTGTGTGTGTGTAGGGAGGGGATGGGCGTTTGAAAGTGGTTGGGTGGTAGGGCGATATATTGTAACTTCTTTGGGCTAGTTAGAGAGTGTAGAGAGCACATGGAAATAGTGTGGTAGTCTAAAAACGTCAATAACGAAAGTAATGTCAGATGTTGGGATTCTTTATGATGTCGATAAACATATTACAGCGACCCGTAAATATGCTTTAATAAAAGCGAAACGCATCTAATCAAAATGGGACTTTATTACAGTCGCAAAAGAAGAATTACTCCCATATTACTCTTAAAACTGCGACTGCACGAAATAGACCTCTAAAGTGGGAACCGTAAGTACCGTACGCACAAGAATGACCTTAACAGCATTTGAATTAAATTCCACGAAAAGCAGACTCATATAAGATTGCAGAGCAATACGAGAGCTATTATTTTTCCAGTTCTAATCTGTCGCAAAATGGAAACCATAGTAGAGATTAAATAAATTTTATTTATTTCCAACGTTTAACAACACCTTCCAACTGTTCTCTACACAGACACCGATCACACTTAGACATTGGTCGTAGCATTGTACCAAATTTCAAATACCTTCTCCTTAGAAAGCAGCCACCGGTTCTTTGTTGCAATTCTCGTTGTCTGTGTCAAAATGCTGTCCTCACAGCTAACGGTTCGTATGACCTAAACGATGAAAATGAGAAAGTACCTTGTCCGAACTGTATGGTGCGTCAGTAAACACTTCGTTTCGAAATCGCTGCAGAAGC
The DNA here is from genome assembly GCF_023864345.2 of Schistocerca serialis cubense. Taxonomy (NCBI): domain Eukaryota; kingdom Metazoa; phylum Arthropoda; class Insecta; order Orthoptera; family Acrididae; genus Schistocerca; species Schistocerca serialis. The sequence goes on along the minus strand of NC_064642.1, from coordinate 277,299,239 downwards.
ATCATTGTTGCAACTGCAGCGTGTGGCGGAGCATCTTCATGGAGACGGACAACGCCTAACGATAACATTTCTCTTCGCTTGATTGTCCTTCGCAGACGAAATTTTCACATCGCCTGATCCACTCGCTGAAATAGCTAATCGGTTGACATTCGCCTCCATGCGTGATCGCCTGCATCACGACCGTCTATTCGACTTGTCTCAAAATTCCTTCACCATTGCCGCATCCTGCTGTAAGGCATGGCAGTTACAGTCGTTGCAGTACATGGGCTGCATGAAGTCAGGCGGAACCCTTTGGAGTGAAGAAATCGAATGCCAGCAGCGTCCACTTCATACTCACGTCTCGAATGTACGACGGGGCACGATTGAGGGCATACTAGAGACACGGTGCAACACAAATACGTGAAGCTTCATCGGTTTTAATTTGGCGTTCTATCGGACCTTCAAAACAAAATAGCTATAGTACATAGCACAATTTTTACTTGTGTGAGTTCAAGATTCGATTCCCGGCCGGATCTGAGAATTCATCCTCTCAGGGACTGGTTTTGTTTTTTCTCATCGTAAGTTCATCATCATCGCCAGGTAAGTCATCGAAGTGGCGTCAAAGAAAAAGATTTGCTCAGGGCGGCCGGACAACTCCAGATGGGGTCCCACGGCCAATAATGCCATATGATCATTCCTATAAAGTCACGATGAACAGTGTATAAAATTACGAACTTGCGAATAGAAATAATGTCTCATGTCATCTTGAATAACTAATGCTTGGCTGATCATGTAAATAATTTATTTAACTGCCGGTTACGTAGTCCACGAGCCACATAATGAAATTAAGTATTGTAAATCAGGACATTAAATTTGCAAAATGAATAGGACCGATATTCCTTGTCTATGAATAAATGACGCAATAAGTGGTCCGTCAAGTAAGTGGAAAGTATGGATCCACAATACCTCAAGCGTGCCATGAATCTATTGTGATGAGTTAACAAGCCATGCCGCCCTGTGTGGCCGTGCGGTTCTAGGCGCTTCACTCCGGAACCGCGCTGCTGCTGCGGTCGCGGGTCGGAGTCCTGGCTCGGGCATGGATGTGTGTGATGTCCTTGGGTTGGTTAGGTTTAAGTAGTTCTAAGTTCTGGGGACAAATGACCTCAGATGTTAAGTCCCATAGTGCTCAGAGCCATTTGAACCATTTTAACAAGCCATCCAAAATGCCATAAATACAGCAGACCACAATGCATTGACGTGCAGGCGCAAAAGTGGCCAGCTCTGGATTTGCTAATTGCTGCTTACTAGGCAATCGACTAACTGAGCCATTTGTTCACAGACAGGGAAAGTTCGGTCCCATGCATTTTGCAACTCAAATGTCATGATTCACCACATTTAACCTTCTAGGTTCCGAAACCAGTTCTTATTTGAATTATTTACAAGAGCAGTCAAGCAGTTGTTACTTATGGCTGCGGTTGTCCTTCATACAAGATAGCGTGTATTGCCTGAAGTGTAGTAGTTTAGCGCAAAGAGAAAGCCGTTCAGTACTCACCACAAATGTGGGGCACGACGTCAGGGTTGTTCTCGTCGTGCGGCGCAGCGGCGTCGGCCTTGGCTCGCTGCTTGTCGAGCGCACAGACGGCGACGGCGGTGACGGGCCCGTTGGCGGAGCCGCCGCCCCAGCCGCCTTCGTCGCTGTCCTTGGAGAGCGGCGTGGCCGGCGGCTGCTGCTGCTGCGCCGACGGCCTCTTGCGGCGGGCGCGGACCACCGCCACAGCCGCCCCCGCCCCCAGCAGCAGCGCCCCCAGCGCGCCGCCGCCCGCCACCGCCCCCACCACCGGCGTCACACCCGGCAGCAGCGGCGTCTCTGCTAGAGGAACAAGCCTTCAGTTCGGGGACTGCCGTCAGCCACTACACACCTTATAGGACTGTTATTCGAAACAGGCTTACACACTGAGGTGAAAGAAGTCATGGGATAGCGATATGCACATTTACTGATGGTGGTGGTGTCACGTCGACGAGGTAAAAGGGGTGTGCATTGGCGGAGCTGTCATCGGTACTCAATTGATTCACATAAAAACCTTTCCTACTTGATTATGGCGGCACGACGGGAATTAAAAGACTTTGTACGAGTGATGGTACATTGTAGCTGGAGCTGGATGCATGAGATATTCCATTTCGGAAATCGTTGCAGAATTCGGTTTTCCGAGATCCACAGTGCCAAGAGTGTGACGGGAATCGCAAGTTTCTGGCATTACCTTTCAATACGAACAACACATTGGCCGAAGGCGTTATCGTAACGACCTAGAGCTGCAGAGTTTGCGTAGAGTTTTCAATACTAACCGCTAAGCAATATGAGTAAATTAACCGCAGATTTCAATGTGCGGCGTATGAAGAACATTAAAGTTAGGATAGTGAGGCGAAATTAGGCGTTAGTGAGCTATGAAAACGGAAAACCGACGAAGATGCCTTTGCTAATAGCACTACATCTCCTTCAGCGCCTCCCCTCGGACCGTGATCATATCAGTTGGATCGTAGACGACTTGGGAATCGTGGCCTGATCAGATGACTCTCGATTTCAGATGACAAGAGCGGATGGTAGGCTTCGAGTGCGGTGCAGGCCCCACGCAGTCGAGGACTCTAGTTGTCAACAAGGCAATGTGCAAACTGGCCATGGCTTCGTAATGGTGAGGGCTGTGTGTACATGCAATGGACTAGGTCCACTAGCCCAACTGAACCGACTACTGACTGTAAATAGTTATGTTTGGCTACTTGTTCTCGAACGACGATGTATTTTTTTTCTTTTTTTGGATGACAGTTACCACACTCGTTCTCTATTGGTTTGAAGAACATTGTAGACAGTTCGAGCAATAATTTGGTCACCTAGATCGCTCGACATAAATGCACTAAACGTTTATGAGGCATACTCGTCAGTTCGTGCACAAAATCCTGCACAGGCAACACTTTCGCAATTATGGTTCCAATGGCTCTGAGCACTATGGGACTTAACTTCTTAGGTCATCAGTTCCCTAGAACTTAGAACTAATTAAACCCAACTAACCTAGGGATATTACAAACATCCATGCTCGAGGCCGGATTCGAACCTGCGACCGTAGCGGTAGCGCTATTCCAGACTGTAGTGCCTAGAACCGCTCAGCCACTCCGACCGGCTCGCAATTATGGACGGCTGTATAGGCATCAAGTTCAGTATTTCTGCAGGGGACTTCCAACGACTTTTTGAGTCCATGTCACGTCAGGTTGCTGCATTACGCCGTGCAAAAGGTGGTCCGACATGGTATTAGAAAGTATCCCATTACTTTTGTCACGCCACTGTGTAACTGCAACTTCAAGGAATGGTGACGAAACTTCCTTGCTTCAGTGTCTTGTCGTGAACAGGACGTGGTGTAACGAGGGTGCGCGTAGTCTCATTCGAAACTCTGGCCTCACTAGCGATAATGCCATTGGCTAACGGAAGAGAGAGCGCTTTCGTCGAGACCTGTCTTTCTAACGCCCGATTAATAGTTATCCCGCAGCGTGCATTTCGTGCACAACTAACCATTCGCGCGAAACGGAAAGCGGGAATGGGAATTTTCTTGACAATCTGTAACTGCATGAAGGATATTACACAAACTATTATTTCTGAAGAACAAAATGTATCTAGATCAAAGTGTTCATGCACAAACAGCGTGTTTTTAATTAAGAGTATTACAGAGCAACGCAAACAATTTAATATAGAAATCGGTACCATCTTTATTGACTTTGAGAAGGCATTTGATCGCGTGAATCGCGACAGCATATGCAAGGTTAGAAAACTAAACTAAATCCGCCCGAACAGGCCATGAAGGCCCAACAATAGCGACCGGTCACCGCGTCATCGTCAGCTCACATTCGAACTGGATGCGGATACGGAGGGGCATGTGGTCAGCACACAGCTCTCTCAGCTGTATGTCAGTTTACGAGACCGGAGCCGCTACTTGTCAATCAAGTAGCTCCTCAATTTTCCTCACAGGGTCTAAGTGCACCCCGCTTGCCAACAGCGATCGGCAGAGCGGATGGTCGCCCATCCAAGCACTATCCCTGCCCGACAGCTCTTAACTTCTGTAATCTGACGGAAACCGGTGCTATCACAGCGACAAGCCCGTTAGCTCTATGGAGGATTACGAACGAGGATATCATCTTCACCTAACAGGCGTAGTGGCAGTTACAAAAGAAGACGTATCGTAATATCATAGGTATGAGTCAATTGAAAGAAATATCTAAAAACCCAGGTGTAAGAAATAGGTATGGACTATCAGCTATGCTTTTTAGTATTTCTATTAACTTCATTCTGTTAAACGGAGATGTAAAGTAACCAAGGGAATTACAGTAATAGAACGAATGTGGAACACATAGATATGACACTGTTTACAGATGGCATAGTTATTAGTCAAAAGAATGAAGATCACCTGCAAAGGTCAGTATGCCAGATAAGCGAAATACACAAGAAACACAGCTTCTACATTTTTAGTAATAAAACGAAAGTAAACGTATCCCGGTAGGCCAAAAATTGTTTCGTTTAATTCAGTTTTAGAACAAGTCTCATAAATCTCTTTTTTAAGCTGTGCGATAATGTTTGATTTGGGTGATAATGAAAGTAAAATTAAAAAAAATTCGAAGTTGCCTGCGGAAACATGAGCAGAACATCGGACCATAAAAAACAAAAGAACACCATCATGAAATTCTATAGAGTTATGGCGCTTCCTATGTTAGATATCCTATGGGAGCGACAGCGGAGGGTAACCATAAAAAGAAAATAAATCCAAAGGAAGACGAGGGGCTGAGCAAAAATGAGATGATTAGAAATGAAGATACCACAAGAGAATTCAATATACACTCCTGGAAATTGAAATAAGAACACCGTGAATTCATTGTCCCAGGAAGGGGAAATTTTATTGACACATTCCTGGGGTCAGATACATCACATGATCACACTGACAGAACCACAGGTACATAGACACAGGCAACAGAGCATGCACAATGTCGGCACTAGTACAGTGTATATCCACCTTTCGCAGCAATGCAGGCTGCTATTCTCCCATGGAGACGATCGTAGGGATGCTGGATGTAGTCCTGTGGAACGGCTTGCCATGCCATCTCCACCTGGCACCTCAGTTGGACCAGCGTTCGTGCTGGACGTGCAGACCGCGTGAGACGACGCTTCATCCAGTCCCAAACATGCTCAATGGGGGACAGATCCGGGGATCTTGCTGGCCAGGGTAGTTGACTTACACTTTCTAGAGCACGTTGGGTGGCATGGGATACATGCGGACGTGCATTGTCCTGTTGGAACAGCAAGTTCCCTTGCCGGTCTAGGAATGGTGGAACGATGGGTTCGATGACGGTTTGGATGTACCGTGCACTATTCAGTGTCCCCTCGACGATCACCAGTGGTGTACGGCCAGTGTAGGAGATCGCTCCCCACACCATGATGTCGGGTGTTGGCCCTGTGTGCCTCGGTCGTATGCAGTCCTGATTGTGGCGCTCACCTGGACGGCGCCAAACACGCATACGACCATCATTGGCACCAAGGCAGAAGCGACTCTCATCGCTGAAGATGACACGTCTCCATTCGTCCCTCCATTCACGCCTGTCGCGACACCACTGGAGGCGGGCTGCACGATGTTGGGGCGTGAGCGGAAGACGGCCTAACGGTGTGCGGGACCGTAGCCCAGCTTCATGGAGACGGTTGCGAATGGTCCTCGCCGATACCCCAGGAGCAACAGTGTCCCTAATTTGCTGGGAAGTGGCGGTGCGGTCCCCTACGGCACTGCGTAGGATCCCACGGTCTTGGCGGGCATCCGTGCGTCGCTGCGGTCCGGTCCCAGGTCGACGGGCACGTGCACCTTCCGCCGACCACTGGCGACAACATCGATGTACTGTGGAGACCTCACGCCCCACGTGTTGAGCAATTCGGCGGTACGTCCACCCGGCCTCACGCATGCCCACTATACGCCCTCGCTCAAAGTCCGTCAACTGCACATACGGTGCACGTCCACGCTGTCGCGGCATGCTACCAGTGTTAAAGACTGTGATGGAGCTCCGCATGCCACGGCAAAGTGGCTGACACTGACGGCGGCGGTGCACAAATGCTGCGCAGCTAGCGCCATTCGACGGCCAACACCGCGGTTCCTGGTGTGTCCGCTGTGCCGTGCGTGTGATCATTGCTTGTACAGCCCTCTGGCAGTGTCCGGAGCAAGTATGGTGGGTCTAACACACCGGTGTCAATGTGTTCTTTTTTCCATTTCCAGGAGTGAATTCAGCATGAATAACTGAATTAGAAAGTATTTTGAAGACGGGAGACAATACCTCACGAGCTAGTCACAGAAATCCCCAGAATATCCTACACTACAAATTTTCGGGGAAAAGAGATATTGGAAGACTTCAAAGAAGATATAAATTATTTTGTTTGACAGTTCGGGAAAGATAACAGCTCAATCTTTGAAAGGATTTTGATACGATAATGATGATGAGTATTACCTCGCGGAACACTGTTTCTCGTAGACAATCAACTGTTACGTTGGTGGACGCTTTTGGGGCAACTAGAATATGTGAGGAAGAGAAATGGGGTTGCACGGCCACTTTCGTTGCTTGTAACAATGCAGGAAGAGCCGGTTTGGAATCCTTTGAAACTCGGGAAATCTTAGCTTACCGTACTATACCTGTTTCTGAGATTATTGTTGCTAGTGAGGGTTCCTACCTGTTACTGGACGGGAGTTTGTCTTTGTCTTGTCGTAGACGTTTGTAAGATTAATTCCGATTGTACTATTCACTTATGGGTGAAGGCTAGTGGTCCTTCTTCTTTGGAAGATTGTCGCATTGTGGGTGATTGTACTTTATATAAGCATTGAAAGCAGTTCTCAATAACGGCCTTGTACAATAATATATTTAGTTAAGACACCAGAGATTTTGCACCAAACATTTAACTTATCATCTGCATTAATCCTCCTGCGATTCCTTGTGTAGAGAGAAAATGGCTTGTCTGTTGTAACAACACATGTTCCATAATCCCTATTAGGTACAACTCCGACTGCAAAAGTGCGATAAGAAATAATATCTCTCTCATTGTAGGCCTCCAATCCTTGAAGAGGTTTGTCAGTACCTCTCACAATAGCAATTGTTAACCATGAATTACCACTAACTACTTCTGTTTGGGGTCTCCTCGGCCCTCTGTACGCAACCATGTAGCAGCCTCACAATTTTCTGATCAGCTAAGTTCCCATAATGAGCCTTTGTTGTATGATCACACGATTACAGAACAGTAACTGAAAGCAGTTACATCGAAAATATATCTAGGAGTGTACGTGTGAAGTGATTTGAAGTGGGATGACTTCTTAAAATTAACTTCGGGTAAGGCAGGTGCCAGACTGAGATTCATTGGATGAATCTTCATGAAATGTAGTCCCTTAACAAAGGATGCAGATTATAAAACACTCGTTCGATCAACACCGGTACTTGAAATTTGCTCATTACTCTGGGATCCATACCAAGTGAGATAGACAGACGAAACACAGAGCAGCACTTTTCGTTACAGGTTGATTTATTAGGTGCGATGGTATCACGAAAATGCTCAGCCGACTACAGCGTCAGACGCTAGAGGTGAGGCGATCTGCTTCACGCTGTGGTCTACTGTTAAAGATCCGAGTTCGTACGTTTCTAGAAAAGCTAACCAGTATATTGGTCCCTCCTATGTACATCGCGTAAAGAGACCTTGAAGATAAGATTAGTCAGATGCGAGCCAGCAAGTATCATTCAGCCCTCGAACCATAACCAGCTGGAACAGGAGAAGGATGAGGGGATGCTCGTACACACAAAGTGCACTCCGCCACACTCACTAACGTTATTGCGGGGTAGAGGTACAGATGTAGATGACTTATTCAGCAAGAACTCGGTGAACGTGCATTTTCTGCTTGACCGTGGATAGTTGCTTCAAATGTTGCTTCACGACGCCCTGGCGTTCTTTAGTAACATGCCGCAGTTTCATCAGAGTAAAACATGAACAAAACATGAGGTACTGGGGTGCTAAAATTGCCAGAGAAGTACAAGAGAGGTTCCTTCATTTACAACAGTTAAGTGTCTGGTGTTCCGTCGTCAAGAGTAGACAACAAGATGAATTTTTTTAAGAAAACGAGCGTGTACTGACTGTGGATATTGAGCTCTTTAACAAGATTATAATGAAGTTTCTTTCCACACTCTTGAAGAAACTGATATTAAACATGTGTGGTTTCAGGAAGGCGTCATGAAGGACAACAAAGCGTGTAGTGTTTTTTCTTTTATGGAGAAGTTCGGTTTCCCTGAGTGGTGACTGTCTGTACCAGGAGCACTCGTCCAGTTGAATTTTCAGCGTCCTCTTTATTGATATATCTGAAGTCTATTGTTTGCAGTACACATCGAAGGATAAGGACTGTTGCACATTTTCCAGAGAACATTCGCAACAATAGTCCGTATGCTCGGGGATATTGTCAGAATTTCAGCTGAAACTTCACAGTTAGAGTAAATCAGTGTATTGACACTTAGGATTTCGAGTATGAGAAATAATTTTTTTAACGTAATATTTTAAATTTAGAATAATGCACAAACGAAACTGTGCTTCTAAATCACCACACTTCGATGCCGCAAACTTTATATAGGGAGAAGCACTGAATGATAAATAGTTCATTGTGTACGAATACTACTTCCATTCTCGGCCACATGCCCATCTACTACATTCACTAATAGTTCGTTGGCTGAGCGAACGTGTATAATTCTGTGTAAGACAGTCACCTCCCACTTCCGAGTTGAATTATTTGTAACATCCTCAAAAAAATCATTACCTTAAGGCGATAATGTGCAAACCAAACTAACTCTATGCAACACGGAATCACGTGTTAATGTCATGGAGAAGAATGGCGGAAGAGTGAAACTTTCAACGACGATAACATGTTACAAACTAGTGCCACAGTTGTGTTGTATTGTCATTTCAAGCGATTCTTGGTATGCTTCGTTGCTGATCAGATGCTTTTCCATGCGTTTCATGCATTAACATATTTTCTGACTGATGTTATGTTTTGCTCGTAGTCGGTAGGTCAAGCAAAGGAAGAATACAAGTCTTTTCAGGAATGAATTACCGTGTAACAGGGTTAGTGAATCCTGCTGTCTTCTGGGGTAACTTACATTCCTACTGGGATATCTTACATTCCTACTGACGTGGTGCAAATCGACTGTCAGATATGGAGGCGTTAGTCTGATATCAGCTCGTTAGGTGCACGCAAACTAGCGTATATGATTCCGCTGGTGTTGTAACGACTTAGATTTACAAGGAAGGTGTCCATGAATTGTATATCCACCATTTCCACCGTGCATACTTTTAAATACTTGGGATGTGAAACCTCATATATCACATACAAGGATCAATAATAAAAATTAGAAAAAATTTCAACTGTTGATAAGTAGTATAAATCACACTCTCCTCAAAAAAGTTAGAGAACAGTGATACTAAAGTTTCATAATGTGATGGCTGTATCAATTCTAAACTGAATGTCAGAGACTTTGGATACAGTCGCCACTCAACGGAAGAGGACTGAAGCATCGAATGTTAGACTTCTAAGACCACTAGCGCATTACAAACTTATAGAACGGACAATGAATAATGGATGAACTGGGAGTCAAAAGCATGCTTCGGAAAATACGGGCGTACAGAAAAAAATGGAATTAACATACTCAAACATGATAGATAAACGAAAACCTGAATTATATGCAATTTTACATCTGAAAACGCACTCTGTTCGAACAAGCCTTGAAGGCGTAACTGCACCGACTGACCATTGTGTCTTCCTCAGCCATCAGGCATCACTGGATGCCGCTGTGGAGGGGCATGTGCTCAGCACACCACTCTCCCGACCATTGCCTATTTTTGTGGCCGGACACGCTACTTCTCAACCAACTGGTCTCGCAAGGGCTGAGCGCTCCTCACTTGCCATCAGCCCTCGTCAGATCCGGACGGACAGCCATCCAGGTGCGAGCTAACTCCGGCACAGCTTAACTTCTGACGGGAATTAGTGTGACCACTGCGGAAAGACGTTGGAAAATATCCAATTCATTAAAAATGAAATTTGGGAGTCATTAGAAGAGATAGGATGATCAGCTGCTCTCTGATTGAAACTGGAACAGGCAAGAATGTGTAAGCGAAACTAGGATATGATGATGAAGTAATAAGCGATATGGGATGGCCAAATAGCTTCACAGACGCACAGTCGATTGAAAATGTCTTGGGCCCAGGACGCCCAGGAATTACAAGTCTATCTCCGGCATGATGGACCACTTCTGTTCTTCCTAGTATACTTGTCCAGCACTGAGAAAAATAGCCGTAAAGCATGCTGGGCATCTAGATTTAGACTATGAGGAAACGTCAGGTATTCTGTTCTGAAAGCGAAGTCAAAACAAAATGAATTTAAGCGACACCACACCTAAGTGCCACCCACGGCCCGTATCCTGGGGCTGATATAACCTAATTTCCCAACCACACTTCCACATGTCAAAATGTTATCATCACTAGAAGTTGGCTGCACAGCCAGGCAACAAAAGAATATTTTAAACCAGTGTCAATACCGCGGATTTGTATCATTTGGTAACGTTATTTTGTGTGAGGGCCTTATTACAACTAAGATATTAGTAGGATTCCTTTTAGTGATACCTTAACGCCACGCCTGCTGTTGCTTCGTGGATAACGTTTATACCTCAGCTTATGAACATAAATGTAATACGCATAATTGGTGTTGGTGACAAACTCTTCCTGTAGTATTGTGAAATAACTCAATGATAGCTCAAATTTCAATTGTATCTAACGAAGCACGATCGTTTTTGACTCTCGTTTTCTTTTTGCAGTTTGGGGATGTTAGTTTTTCCAGCTGCTATCACGTTCTATTCCAGGCTGGTTTACAATAATAACTGAAAAATGATTTTTTAAATAGATGCATGATGGGCAATTCTCGCAAGATTATTATTGCTTTGTGACGCTATATGTTACACTGTGTTGGCTGCATGTTAAATTTATTGCCACCAACCAAGACAGCGCAGTGATTAGTACACTGGACTCGTATTCGGGAGGACCACGATCAAACCACTGTCCGGCCATCCTGGTTTAGGGTTTCCGTGATTTCTCTAAATGGCTTCAGGCAAATCCAGAGATGTTTCCTTGGAAAAGGTAAGGTCGACCTCTTCCCTGTCATTCTCTAATCCGATGGGAACGATGACATCGCTGTCTGGTCCTCTGCCCCTCACCAACCAACTTTTATTGCATATCGGAACGCACGATAAAGATCAATCAAGAATCATGCACCTAAATATTCGAAGTATTTACAAGGTCATGTGCTTCTCTGAATCGTTTCATATCGACGTGCCTAACAACTCAAAAGAGATGTAATCTTTCGCTCCACCTTCTCGTACACGTTTACTCCTCCGTGTCTCCTTCCACTTCCAACCTACCTACTCCTAGATGTCATCCTACCTAGTACCTAGGTGTCCTCTGGTCCTATCTCTTCTTGTGATGAGGTTCCTCCATAGACCTCTACAATGACGATACAAAAGTCATGGGAAAGCTCCTAATCTCGGAACGGATCTCATTTTGCCCTGGGTGCTGCTGTCATTCAACGTGGCGGGTACTCAACAAGCCGCTGGAAGCCCTGTGCAGCAATATTGAGCAATGCTGCTTCTACAGCCGTCCGTAATTGCGAAAGTGTTGTCGGTGCAGGTGGTTGTGGACCAACTGAGCTCTCGCTTATGTCCCATAAACGTTCGATGGGATTCATGTCGGGCGATTTTGGAGGCCAACCATTCTCTACAATTGTCCAGAATATTCATCAAATCAATCGCCAACAATTGGGACCTAGTGACATGATGTTGTTTGGGAGCATTAAATCCATGAATTTTGCAAATGGCCTCCTAATAGACGAACCTAACTATTTCCAGTTAACGATCAGTTCAGATGGACCAGAGGAACCAATCCATTGCATGTAAACACAGCACGCGGTATTATTAAGCCACGACAAGGTTGTTGACAACTTGCGTCAATGGTTTCGTGAGTCTGCACCACACTCGAACCCTACCATTCTCTCTTACCAACTGAAATCGGGACTCGTGTGATAAAGTTGCGGTTTTTCAGTGTCTTTTGTCCAACTGATATGGTCACGAGCCCAGCAGAGGCGCTGCAGGCGGTAACATGTTGTTAGGGAAGATACTCGCATCTGCTGCCGTAGCCCATTAGTGCAACATTTCATCGCACTGTCCTAACGAGTACATACTGATTTCTGGGGTTATTTCACTCAGTGTTGCTTGTCTGTTAGCACTGACAAATGTACGTAATCTCCGCTGCCCTCGGTCGTTAAGAAAACCGACGGTTGCTTCGTTGTCTGTGGCAAGAGGTAATAATGCCTGAAATGTACTGTTCTCGGCACACTCTTGATAATGTGGATCTCGGAATACTGAATTCCCTGACGACTTCCGAAACGGAATATCCCTTGCGTCTAGCTCCAACTACCATTCCGCGCTCAAAGTCTGTTAACTCCCGTAGTGTGGCCGTAACCATGCCGGAAACCTTTTCACGTGGATCGCCTGATACAAACGACGTCTGCGCCTATGCACTGCTCTTTTCGACTTTGAGCACACGCTGCTACCGCCCTCTGTCTATGGGTATATCGCTGTTCCTTGACCTTGTCACTTTAGAGTACATCAGCCTACTCGTTTTACTATTTCTTCATTCTGTAATTCACCTGTCGTCTTACCAAGTTTCAAATCCTTGCAGTTTCTTCTTCATTGTATTTTAGATGAACTACGTTTCATATTCATCTAATGTTGTGCTTAAGATGCACATTTCCAGGAAGTGATTCTGCACTTCATTTCAGTTTCTAATATACTGAGTGCTGCTACTGAAAGAAACGCGTCTCTCCTTTACAGATCTACTTCTTAATTATTACTTAATCTAGCTGACTAGAAAGGCAAATTCCTTCTCTCTTCTACAACTGTGCTATTTCCATTTTTTTAGCAGCAGCGCGGTTCACAGCCAAAACAATTGTGGTTTTTGACAAGGGTCCCCATTACCAGTTGTCTTTAACAGGATTAAAATATCCTTTTATTTAGGAGCCGACACTGTTTCACGATTTCGCTTGTGTAGCCATTTTATAGTGAGTCTGAATACATACCACATCTAACATAGTTAAGAGACAAGTATAACACTACTATTGGTTGCTCAGGGAGAAGAGTGAGAAATTAAAAATTAATCGAGAGTTTACATTCCGTAAGTCGCACAATCGACATATTTTGGTTATAGTCAAAGTGTTCGTCTGGCCATACAACGTTGTGAGTTGGTTTATTACGAAATAAAATTAAAGGCAAGTGTGATAAATTATTGATAAGAATACAGGAAAGGAATATGTCAGATAATAAAGCGTGTTATCGCGTCAGTGGACTTAAAACGTGTAGACATCAAATTTTTCCTGAACTTCAGTGTCGTAAGTGGTGTATTGTGTCACGTATTTGTCATGCAGACGTCTGGTGCCACGGTGTTGATTTTAAAGTGTCGGGCGAATAAGAATAGAAGTAATAAAGATTCGTTTTTCTCAAGGCAGCGCGTCTAAAGTATTTCGTAATGTTTTAGTAATGCTAAAAAACAACTGTTTTTAGATACGACCCGGTGAATATTCGCAAATCTATCAAATTATGTTGTTTACCGGAAGCTTGACGACTATTTATCCAGTTAAAATCTGCCCAAAACAACGCTATCATTGAAATGTGAGGGTAACGTATTAGCAGACTCTCTGACAGCTACACGGCGCACTATGATTTCTCTGCTCCTATGTCGTACTCTGGGACGCTCTTTTGCCTACCAAGCTCAGTATCCTGAGCATATTGGTAACGGCAGGCGGTACGTTTCCGCGGAAACAACAATATACGAGATGGCTGTGGCAGCGCGTTATGCAAACCTCGCCCACCAAGTGGAGAGTAGTGGAACCTCAAGCGTTACGAGGTCGTTATGCCAGTGCGACCTATAACGCCTTCGCAGCTCCGCCCACAAACTGCAGACACTTTGGAAGCAAATGGCCCTGCTGACGGCTTTTCTGCGGTAGTCGAGGTGAGGGACGTCACCGAGAGCAGAGGTAAGGAAGAGAAAAAAAAGAGAGAAAGGGGCTGTCGCTAGGTCGCATCCTGGAAACTGCGATTATCTTCCTGCCTCCTGGGAACATCTTGAAAGGTTTAGGGCTCATCTTGCCAACCGGAGTTCTCCAGAAAGAAAAGAAAGAGCGGAAGCGCTCAGACGTTTTTGCCGTTTGGTCTGTAGACAAATGGCATCATTGAGCTTGAAATCACTTTCCGTTACCACTTCAGAGATCAAGGATCTATTTTGCTAATTTCTTCCTATTAGTATTGATTAAACTGAAATAGAACTGCTATCATTCCTAAGATTTACAGAATGGTCTATCTTAAAGTCTGAACGAAGTTTGAGGAAAAGTGTTCCAAACGAGAAGCCGCTTAACAAAATAAAAATTACGAAAATTATTTTTATAACAGTTCGGGTTTATCCTGTAGTAGTTTCCTCTAGGAGCAATGACTTTTTTTAAATAAGGGGTGAACATTTAAGAGTATTTTCTCACGTTACATTGTGTTTCTCTTTAGAGATAGTGAATAACCACGTTCTCTTTACTGTATTGTGTATAAGCGTAAGAGACATGATTTTAGAAAGAACAGGAATGTATGGTGACGCAGAAATTCCAGTGGAATAGGCAGGTATTCGATAAGCAATCTGCAACTACTCTAAAGTGTGCGGTGGAGGGTACTTCCAGTTACATCGCATACTAAGGTTTCTTCCAGTGACATTCGTCATTCATGTGACATACTTATATCTATAGTATCATTGCATACTATATTTACAACAGATGAATAAACCGGCTTGTCCGTATCATTTCTTCAATACTATTCAATACAGTCACTAAGTTACTGCATAAACCTTGCTATTATTCCCTATGACGGTATAAGTGGAAGAACATGGAAAAGCTGGAATACGCAAGGTACAAGCGGAAATTATTGCCTTACTGACCTGATAACGAGACAGCGATAATGGATTTAGGTATAGAAAAATATTTAATTTCATGCTTGGTTACTGTGTCTTATCGGAAAATTACGTTAGTAGATAGTAATAACGTCGTGTGACGAGGGCCTCCCGTCGTGTAGACCGCTCGCTTGGTGCAAGTCTTTCGAGTTGACGCCACTTCGGTGACTTGCGCGTCGATGGGGACGAAATGATGATGATTAGGAAAATACAACACCCAGTCCCTTAGCGGAGAAAATCTTCCAAATGGCTCTGAGCACCATGGGACTTAACATCTATGGTCATCAGTCCCCTAGAACTTAGAACTACTTAAACCTAACCAACCTAAGGACATCACACAACACCCAGCCATCACGAGGCAGAGAAAATCCCTGACCCAGCTAGGAATCGAACCCGGGCTCTTAGGATTGACAGTCTGTCGCGCAGACCACTTTTTTTATTTTTTTTTTTTTATTTGGATACAAAATTAGGCTGTTCACAAACACGAAATGAAATGCATCCTCTGCAAAAAAAAAAAAAATAAATAAATAAAAAAATCATTGTAAAACAAATCACAAATGTAAAGAAACAGGGATACTGGGATGTTGTTTTTATTTATTTACTTTCCATAAAGACCACTCTGTTAAAAAGAACATGTAGATCATTTCATGGTATAGTATGTGCATTATATATGGAGCGGTGAGAAATGCGTGAGGTTCATTATCAGCTGTCAAATGTGCACACCGACTGCACCCGGCACATCCCAACTGCGTGGGGGTTCGAGGAAGACTGCCTGAAGATAGTTGGCAAAGGTTTTCCGATAGTGTGACCATCTATGAACCTCATTTTTGGCTTGCAGCAAGAAATACCAAAAGTCGAGTCGCGACTTGGCAGCATCCCCATAGAGGTACGCGATCGTCCAACCTTTGACCCAGATGGTCGAGTGTGATTTAGTCGCCGGAAAGTAGTCACTATCCGGATGTGAGAAGGAAGCAGGTGTAACATGTTGCGGGGTCCCACGGGGGTAGCAAGCCACCATCTGTCTTCCTAGGAGTCATACGTCCTCCACCGTGATACACGTTAAGCGGTGATGGTCGTCATCCACTTGGCTACATTTCGGGCATAGTGGAGTGTCCACTAGTCCAATTGCATGGAGTCGTTGGTTGGTGTTGAACTTGCCACGGCGACAGAGAACCACAGTGCCCGAACGAAGGTAGGAAGGAATTTTTGGTGCACATGTCTCCAAATCTTCGGCCAATGCAACTTGGGGTGTTTTGAGTTCAATGACATTACGACTTATCCGTCCTAGCAGCCAAACATAAAAATCCTTCGCGCATGGTGGTCTCGTGCGCGGAAGCTCGTCTCTGATATAACTAAGTTCCACGATAAATGTTGATACATGCGCAAAATGTGACGTAATGTTGCCCACCGCCACCGGAGGTGTGAGGGACGCTGGAACTAGGAGATCCAGTAGGCGGGATGTAAGGGAATCACGCCCGCTACGCCATTGCTTGTACATAGTGGCTAGAAGGAGCGCCGTGAACATTCGTAAGTCCGAGTCCCCCCTTGTCCGTAGGGAGCGTGAGCGTTGCGTATCGCACCTTGAGGGGCGACCCAATCATCACAAAATAGCCTAGTGCTAATTGAAGTCGACGTCCGAGCGTGAGTGGTAGGGGCAGGATCTGCGAAATATGCACCATTCGAGAAACCACATAAGTGTTCAGATATTCGATTCGCTGCAAAGGATCAAGGCGCCATAGGTGATGTTGTCGGACCATGGTACGTGTTGTCTGTAAAATATGTCGGTTGTGAACTGCCGCAGTATGTTTTACAGATGAGGTAAAGTCTATGCCGAGATAGCGGAATCGTTGCACATAAGGAAACGGACTGATTTCTTCCAGCGTAAGGTCCCTTCCAACCGGCATTGCCGCCGATCTGTTCATGTTCACTGCACTACCCGCCGCCACACTGTGGTCCAACAACAGTTCAAGGACCGTCTTCACCTCTTCCTCGGAACGAACGAGCAGCAGGAGGTCGTCCGCATAGGCACTACATTTGAAGGTGTAGCCCCGCAGTTCCATCCCAGAAAGAGAATTTGTCAGCCTCCCAATTAATGGTTCCAACGCTATAGCGAACAGCAGCATCGGAAGAGGGCAGCCCTGGCGAATGGATCGTCGAATTTGAATGTGCCCTGCTATACGCCCATTAACCAGTACCAAGGATTGTGCGCTCCCATAAATCCTTCTAATGAGACCAGTAAAACGGTCTGGAAATCCCATTTGTTCCAGTACAGCGTACAGATAGTTGTGGCGCACCTTATCAAAAGCACTGTCAAAATCAACCGCCACCATCGCCGCTTTAAGCCGGCACTCCTCCGCCAGCGCTATCACATCACGGCATTCGCCAGTAGCTGTTTGCACATTCACCGATCCACCCGGTGTCGTCTGTTCAGGAGAGAGAACGCTACGAATTAACATACGACATCGGGACGCTAGCAACCGTGCAAAGATCTTATAGTCGGCATTAAGCAGGGTGATGGGGCGATAATGTGTGACCGTAATTCCTGGCTTCGGTTTGTGTACTGGCACCAAGAGGCCTTCCATAAAAGCCGGTGGAATAGGCGCATCGGAATTTAACATCTCGTTGTACATATCCGTCCATCGCGGTGCCATTTCGTTGCGAAATTCTCGATAAAATTCAGCAGGAAGACCATCAATGCCTGGGGACCGATTCAAAGCGCCCTTTTCGATCGCATCATGTACTTCCTCACAGCTAATGGCTTCCAGTAAGGTTCCCGCGGCTTCCACCGTCAGTATACGGGAGACGTACGTGGCCATACGTTCGAGGTCATCGACAGGGGCTGCTTCTTCCTGATGGATGTGTTGGTAAT
Source organism: Schistocerca serialis cubense (assembly GCF_023864345.2). Lineage (NCBI taxonomy): Eukaryota > Metazoa > Arthropoda > Insecta > Orthoptera > Acrididae > Schistocerca > Schistocerca serialis. Next base: position 277,281,276 of record NC_064642.1, on the reverse strand, counting down.
GGTCGACGAATGCAGAGAAAATGTCCGCTTGACGTGTCACTCTTCGGTCTTCGCGGGTAATTAATTCCCGTACCAAAACGCGTCGTCGGTGCTTTCGTTGATTCACGACGTGGTGCATGGAAGGAATCTCGTGCATTATCGTATCGTGACATCTGGCGCGCACCATGGTTCCCTGAAGATGTTTACGAGCTAAAGCCACTAGTTGAGCTTTTATCCTATTGCGTTCGATCCAGACGTCCTGTCCCGGCGGACCATCAACCAGGTCGCGCAGCGCTGCAAAATAAAGGTCGGTCGTACGGCGGCGCCATTCTGCCATCTCCCTGCTATATGAGATGAACGTACGGCGAAGCGCCGGTTTAGCACAAGTCAGCCACCAATCAAGCTTCGTCGCATACCTTCCAACCCTTCGCTCGCACATCGTCCATGTCTCAAAGATCCGGTGACGGCATTCGGGATCATGTAGATGTTGAATGTTTAATTTCCACGGGGTCTTACTGTTCCACACCTCTCTACGGGGAAGAAGCACCGTACAGATGTAAGCGCTGTGATCAGAAAATGCCAATGGCCAGCGTTCCGCATCCTGGACATCATTTGCATGAGCCCGTGAGATATAAATGCGATCTAACCTGCTCGCCGAATGTCTTGTCACATAGGTGTATCCCAGTGCATCTCCATGTCGTAATTCCCACGTGTCACTAAGTACAAGGCCCTTGACAAAGATTCGCAACACCTGGCTGAAGTTTGCTTGCGGCCATTGGTCTTTCTGGCTGAGAACACAGTTGAAATCTCCACCAATTATTACACATTCATAACGTCCATGGAAAAGTGGGGCAATGTCTTCTGCATAAAATCGCGCCCTCTCCCGCCGCCGATTGTTTCCCGACGGTGCATAAATATTGATGATGCGTGTCCCAAACGTCGTGAAAGCCATTCCCCTGGCCGACGGAAGGTAACACACGTTTTCTACTGGGAAGCCATCTCGCACGTAAACTGCCACCCCACTCCCTTTGTGATCTCCATGTGACGAATAGGATTGGTAGCCTGCGATGTATGGGAGTGCAGCTATGTGGATTTCCTGCAGCAAAGCAATGTCCACATCAGATGCCCAAATCGTTTCCTTCAGTAGGTGTATTTTGGCCGGTGAACGCACGTCATTTACATTTAATGTCGCAATACGGTTCGCATGGCGTTGAATCCCACTCTGTCGATGCACAACATCTCCCTGCATCGGCGCTGGGGGCTGAATTAGAAGACGTTCTCTCGCCCCTCTCCCTTCACCTTCAGCAATTATTAGGCTGTCTTCGTGAGTGCTGGCTGCCTCTGTATGACATCCGGCGCCTCATCAATATCGTCATACCACATCTTTGTAGGCAGTGATATATTCGTGTCCATTGCCACAGCATCTGCGTCTGTAGAGGCAACTGGTTGTGATTCCTCTTCAGCATCACCACGTCCCGGTACCGTCAATTTGACAGACCGCTGCGGGTCTGATCGAACAGTTTCCATTGCCACATCCTGTTTCGTAGAGGCTGTTGTGTCGTCTTGGTCCACAGGCACATCGTCGTCGGGGCAAGGGGAGTCATCCCTAGGAGATGTCGTGCGACGACGCCGTTTCCTCCTTTTCGGGGAACGTTGTTTGCGTGATCTTCCTTCCGTGTCCTCAGATTGGAGGGAATCACGGCTGCCCGATAGAAAAGCATCCGTAGGAACCGGAAGTGTTTCGAGTCCCATCGTTGTACTTGGCGGGAGTTCGGTCGAAACTGATGTTGTCGTCACAGAGTGCGTTCCAGACGGAACAGCATCCGTAGTGGCTGGAACTGCTTCGTGTACCATCGGTGTGCTTGGTGGGAGTTCGGTCTCATCTGATGTTGTCACCGTAGATTGTATCCTCGATGGAGCAGCATCCTCTGTCATCCCGACGTCTGCTACAAGGTTTCGGAGAGTGCCATCTTGATCTTCCACCGGGGCTGTATCTTTTCGGTCATCAGCGGACGCAGTGAGGGCTTTGGCATAGGTGATCGGTAGTACTGTCATCGCCGGCGACGGCTCCCGCACATCTGAAGGCAGTTGCGTAATCCGCCGTTGCATACAGTTCGACCTGAGGTGTCCCTCCTGGCCACAGCCAGAACATGTACGTGGTTGACCATCGTAAATCACCACCGCCCGGCAACCACCAATTGTCAGATAGGACGGTACATGCTTCTTAAGATCAATAGTGATCTGTCGCACTCCGTTAAGAACGGGGTACGTGGCGAATTGTGTCCAGCGTTCTGCTGTGTGACCATGTACCGTGACGTATGGCTTAAAAGCCTCGATAACTTCGTCATCCGGGAGCTCAAATGGTAGCTCAAAAACACGTATTGTCCGTACACCCAGACCAGTATATTCTACTGTTACCGTGCCGACATTCCCGTCACTATGGCAAAATCGGAGACCTGCTTTTGTCGCCTGTAGATTCTCTCACACGCCGCGTCATTTACCATCTTAACATACACCGTGGGACTAACGATGGACAGGTAAATTCCGACAATATCGTTTGGCGGTATCCTGACCTCCTCTCGAATGAATCGTTCCACTGCTAAAGCCTTTGGTCGTTCGTAATCTTTGCAGAAATTGAATCGTAATGTAGTTTTCTTGTACTTGTTCGCCATGATCGTTGTTACTAGCCCGCGCGCAGGCTAAGTCCACAAGTAAACAAACACTCGCATACGCCGCACGGGCGGAAGTATCGGACCTCCGCTTCGCACGGCCGCTAGCGCCGAACTGTATTGCATACCATATTTACAACAGATGTATAAACCGGCTTGTCCGTATCATTTCTTCAATACTATTCACTATAGTCACTAAGTTATTGCATAAAACTTGCTATAATTCCCTATGACGGTATAAGTAGAATAATATGGAAAAGCTAGAATACACGAGGTACAAGCGGAAATTAATGCCTTACTGACCTGATAACGAGACAGCGATTATGGATTTAGGAATAGAATAATATTTAATTTCATGCTTGGTTACTGTGTCTTATCGGAAAATTACGTTAGTAGATAGTAATAACGTCGTGTGACGAGGGCCTCCCGTCGTGTAGACCGCTCGCCTGGTGCAAGTCTTTCGAGTTGACGCCACTTCGGTAACTCGCGCGTCGATGGGGACGAAATGATGATGATTAGGACAATACAACGCCCAGTCCCTAAGCGGAGAAAATCTTCCACCCAGCCGGGAATCGAACCCGGGCCCTTAGGATTGACAGTCTGTCGCACTGACCACTTTTTTTTTTTTTTGGGACCTTAGGATTGACATTCCGTCACGCTGACCACTTTTTTTTTAAATACATATTACATACATATACATATACATATATATATATATATATATATATATATATATATATATATATATATATATATATATATATATAAGACGATGACCTTTATAAAGTAAAATACTTCTGGGAAACGTAAATAAGCAGACTTTTCTTACATAATGGTATAACAATAACAAACATAAACTGCTCCTTGCATTTTTTTTTATATATAAGACGGTGACGTGTATAAAATAAAACATTTCTGGGAAATGTAAATAAGTGGACATTCTTTTTACATAATAATGGAAAAAAATATCCTGCTTCTGTCAGTACAAAACAGTAACGGGCCATGTTCCTCATTGGGCGCGTACCTCGCTAATCCCGTCATACCTCGCGTTGGTGTCGGGTACGTCTTCACGTGTGGTGGTGGATCCTCTCCACCGTCCTGGTCCTTTCTTGTTCTAATACTTATAGGCAATAATTACATTCTCCTACCCGGGACACCCCAACTGGGTGGGGGATCAAGCAAAGCACTCCCTAAAAAATTAGCGTAATATGTTCGATATCTCGGATGTCTCATAAGCTGTGAGTGATGTTCTTGTAGTATGGCCCAAAAGTCGAGCACATTCTTACTGCCGTCTCGGAAAAGGTAACGCACAGTCAAACCTCGATTCCAAGTCACTGCGTTTGTCTTTGTTCGGGGATAATATGTCCTATCTGGGGGAAGTAGTGTCCGTGGTTCTATTGTGTGCGGTCCCACCCGAAGGAGGAAGGCGATCATTTTTTTGACCAAACACCATACGTCCGCCGAAGGCCCGCATATCAGGCGATGCTCCTCTGTGTCTATAACATTGCACTGCGGACACAGTGGCTCGTCAGCCATATGAATTGTATGCAACCTGGAACGCGTCTCGTATTTCCCATTTACCACCTGATACCACAGTGCGCGCGTTCCCGTATCAAGGTGTGGGTGGTGCACTGTACGCCATACCACTGACCACGTAACTGTTGGTTGGCGGCGCTCTATGGCATTATTCGGCCGTCGTCGAGTCAAGATGTAATATATATCACGTGCCGCTGCCGTCCTGGTAGTCGGTAGTTCCATATGTAAATAACTGTGGTCCACAAAAAAGGTTCGCATATGGGCAAGCGATGGTGAGATGTGAGACACCGTTACCGGAGCCGAACGAGATGGTGTAGCGAGTTCGTCTATCAAGGTGCCCGTCAGACTGGTCTGGTGTCGTGTCCACATCTTTATCATTGTGGTTACATAACTAGCCACTGATAGGTCGCGTACGTGGACTAGTCCAAGACCTCCACGACTACGAGGAAGGGTGAGGGTTTCGTATCCGACCTTAAAAAGCATACCTGTGCTCACGAAATATCCTAGTGCCGCCAGGATTCGGCGGGCCAACACCACCGGCATAGGAAGAACTTGTGCCAGGTGGGGGATGCGAGAAGCTAGATACGTGTTGGCAAAGGTGACCCGTTGTATCATATCCAATGCCATTAACCTGTGACTACGGACACTCGCACGAATTGTTTGCAGAAGATGTCTGTAGCTCAAAGCCGCCGTGGGTCGAACGTCTGTAGTGAAGAGAATTCCTAGGCATTTCATCGTGTTGATCGGCTGTAATGGTGCAACACTTCCTGTCGGGAGTCCTCTCCCGATGTTCATCGCTCCTGACTTTGCCATGTTCAGGCGACTTCCCGTAGCCATGCAATACAAATTAATCCAATGCAGGGCCGCTCTTGACTCGTCGCCTGACCGTGCTGAAAACACTAGGTCATCCGCGTATGTTCTGCATATAAACTTGTTGTGCCTTATGGTCATTCCTTGGAGTCGATTGCGGAGCCCGCAGAGCAGCGGTTCGACAGCGATGGCATACAATATCGTTGACAGCGGGCACCCTTGTCTGACCGAACGTGAGATGGTGATGGGCCCCACTAAGCGTCCGTTGATGAGCACTTTGGATGCGGCTCCGTGGAGTAGTCGCATGACGACTGTGACAAAACTTCCGGAAACTGCATTTGCGTCATCACTTCCGTGAGATAAGTATGGCTCAACCTGTCAAATGCGCGATCGAAGTCTATCGATAACAATGCACCCCGGAGACGACATGTTGATGCCAGTGCGATAACATCGCGGTAGTCGCTGAGAGCCGTTTTTATATTGCTTTCTCCTCCGAGATGGGTTTGGTGGAGTGAAATCACCTGGCGTATTACGCGTGTAAAGCGTGTTGAAGGTATCCTGGTTCAAAAAATGGTTCAAATGGCTCTGAGCACTATGGGACTCAACTGCTGAGGTCATTAGCCCCCTAGAACTTAGAACTAGTTAAACCTAACTAACCTAAGGACATCACATACATCCATGCCCGAGGCAGGATTCGAACCTGCGACCGTAGCGGTCTTGCGGTTCCAGACTGCAGCGCCTTTAACCGCACGGCCACTTCGGCCGGCGAAGGTATCCTGGCGTAGATCTTGTAGTCACAATTAAGAAGGGTCAGTGGCCGGTAGGCCTTCCACGAAGGAGGGTGGAAGAGGCACGTTGGGAGACATCAGTTCGCAGTACATGGCAGTCCATCGTGGAGTCATGAGATCTTTAAATGTACGATAAAACTCTAACGGAAACCCGTCGGGCCCCGGCGATTTGTGCGACGCTCCCTTATCAATCGCTTCCATTACGTCGTCAACTGTGACTTCACTTGTTAACGGCCGGTTGGCCGTCTCGTCGAGACACGCGAAGAGCGTTCGGCGGACCTCATGAAAGGCTGCCTAATCGTGTTGCGCTTCTTCATAGAGATGACCGTAGTGTTCCACAAAAGCGTTGGCAATGTCTTTTAGCGTTGTCATACGGCGACCATCTGGCTGTACGACCGTCTGTATTAAGGTTCTGCGGCTACGTTGTTTTTCTCTGATGACGTGATACATCGACGGTGATTCTCCACGGACTCGTTCAAAGGCCCTTGCACGGCCTGCGACACCCTCCAGACGGCGGCGGGTTATAGAAATTATTTGGGCCTGTGCTCGTTTTATACCGGCACGACGCTCCTGTGAAGGTGCTTGTACAGAAAGTTCGCGGAGCATCGTGAAATAAAATTCCGTCGTGTGTGGCCTCCACATCATCTGCTCTCTTCCGTATGCAATTAACGCTCGGCGCAATGCAGGCGTAACGCATTCCAGCCACCACTGCAACGTCGTAAGATATGTCGGGAGGCGTCGTTCACACATGATCCAAGTGTCTTCGATTAAGCGTCGGCACTCAGGTTCCCTGAGGTGTGCTGTATTTAGTTTCCAAACACTGCGACTCCTCCACACTTGTTGACGACTCAGGGAGACCGTGCATATATATGCTATGTGATCTGAAAAGGCGACAGGCCACAATTCCGCATCGAGGATCGCAGGTTCGAGACGACGTGTTACGTAAATGTGATCGAGACGACTTGCAGAGTGACTCGTGACGTAGGTGTATCCACGTCTGTCGCCATGTATCGTCTCCCATGTATCAATGGGATTCATGTCCTGTATGAGTTGCCGCAGCTCCGGGCATGAAGTATAACGTGGGTGTTGATCTCTTGGTGCGAGCACGCAGTTGAAGTCGCCTCCAAATAAAACATGTTCATATCGACCTAAGAACAGTGCTGCAATCTCCTCTGCGTAAAATCGGGACCGATCGCGCCGTCTGTCGGATCCCGATGGTGCGTAAATGTTAACGACCCGTACTCCCAGCACTGTGAGCGCCAGTCCTCGCGCTGACGGCAGGTACACCACGTCCTCGGCTACTATGCCGCTACGTAGAAGTATCGCTGTTCCGCTGCCGCCGTCGGTAGTAGGTGTAATGTATGTATCGTACTCATACAGGTCGGGGAAGCTCGCAACACATACTTCCTGCAGAAGCACGATGTCGACGTCTGACGCATGCAACATGTCTCGTAATAATTGCAATTTGATAGGCGTTCGGATCGTATTAATATTAATAGAGGCTGTTCGATATGCCTGCCTGTGTTCCGCAGTGCGTAATGAGTACATGAACGTTTACGTTATTTGTGTGCTGCTGCTCGGCGGCATGCAGTCTGTGCGGCAGTCTGCATCTTCTGCGTGGTTAACATCCGGCGGACGCAGCACTCGCCATTGCGGGTGCGTCGTCGGTCTGTGGTTCAGTATCGGATTCGTCGGCTGGAGGTCCAGCTCCCGTCGTGTTTCTCCGGCCTGGCTGACCGAAGGCGGTGACGTTGCTTCGGTGGGTGGAGGGACTCCTTCCGTCGGCTTTCCGTCCGGTGTGTCTGTATTCAACCCCTGTCTAGCATCATTCGCGTCGTACTGCTGCGTGGGAGGTAGAACCTCTCGTTGCGCATCCGGATGGACTGTATCGACGTCACACCCATGCCCGTCTGACGTGGACTGCAGTAAGCAGGCATCCAACGGCGCTAGCCGTCGTTTCTTGTGGCGTTTCGGCGGTCGTTGTTTGCGCGTGTGCGCCTCCGTATCCGAGTGTGGAAGAGACTCCCGGTGCTCAGGGACGAAAGCAGCTGTCGGCACAACAGCAGGATCAATTTCCATACCTCCTACCGATCCTTTCCGCTCGGTGAAGGGCGTCGTCGGCGCCGGAGCGGCAGAAGTGTGCCTCGTTTCGTCACTGGAGGCGGTCTCTGCTGCAGTCGGTTGCCGTAAACTGTCAGGATTCTGTAGCTGGACAGTCTTTGGGATATGATCTGTTCGAAACGCGTCCGCATACGTTAGTGTCAGCGGCGTCAACGTGGACGGAGGCACGGGTTCGCCGTTTGGAACTTGCACTATCCTCCGCTGCATACATTCGGAACGGACGTGGCCCTCCTTCCCACAGCCTGAGCCTGTTTTGGGTTGTCCATCGTAGATGACTGTAGCTCTACATCCGCCGATGAACAAGTGCGAGGGTACATGTTGTGTCAGTTCTATTGTGATTTGACGCACCCCATTGAGAACGGGGTAAGTCGTGAAGTTGGACCATTTTTCCTCAACGTGGCTGAGCACTCTTCCATATGGGCGTAGGGCGTCAATGACCAAGTCAGACTGAACCTCGAAGGGAAGTTCGAAAATACGTATGTTTCGTAAGCCCAGTCCTGCGTGATCAATAGTGACTTCTTCAACATGTCCATCTGAGTGTCGAAATTTGAGTCCATGTTTAGTATCTTGGATGATTCTGTCACATACTGCATCGTTAATCAATTTGACGTAAACGACACTGCTCACTATGTAGAGGTGTATCCCGATAAGTTCGTTGTAGCCAAGCTTAACGTCGTCTCGTAGGAACCTTTCGATTTCGTAGGCTTTCGGTCTCGTATATTCATTCGAAAAACTAATCTTGAGAGTCGACTTTCGGTATGCATGTGCCATTCTATATCGAGTCTTCTAAACGTGCGAGTACGCCGATGAAGTAAACAACTGCGCGAGCGCGAACTTCCACGGCAGGGACGTAAACAGACGTCCGTGCCGCAGCACCGCCGAAGGCAGACTGACCACTCAGCTATCGGGGGCGGACAGTAGATAGTAATGAAGCCCTAGCATTGTCGCTTGTACTTGTCGCACGCATGCACACACAAACCTATCAACCACGCCCTCCCCCCTTACACACACGTATCCACGAAACCAGAGTGTAAGTGCGAGTTACTTTCTATGTTTTGTCTTCTTATTCCATCAAAGACGGTGTGGTCCTCCATTACGGCCAATGACAATCTCTTTAAGTCAGTTCATTTCAGAATAGCACATAACGCAACACTGTAAATTACACTACTTGATCAAATGTTCTTGGACACCTACTAGCGGACATTAATATGATGTATGTCCAACCTTCACCTTCATGACTGCTTGAACTCTACAGGACCTCTTTCAGGGAAGTGTCTGAATGGCTAAAAGAATGACAGGCCATTCTTCCTCTAGAGACGAAACCAGAGAATATTTGATTTTGGAGTCTGGTGTCTGAAGCAAATTCAACGTTCTAACTCACACCAAAGTGATGCCTTTTATTTTAGATCTTGCCTAGGAGCAGGTCAGTTCATTTCTGGAATGTTATTGCCCACAAACCAGTGCCTCACAGACGACGTTTTATTACACGGTAAATGGACAGGACGATACAAACAGTCATAATCTCCGCTTCTAGTCACCTACTCTCCAGTGGTTTCGCTCCCCGCACCACCTCGATCATAGCTTTTGTTTCACGACGGAGATGTATGGCCTATGAGTAATTGTTTTGCAACTGTGTACTATCCTTTTTAACTCCCTATGCAGAGTGGTTGTGTAACACTTTGGAACTCATGAGCAGTTCCTTCTGCTTATTTTCTACGATTTTATACAATCGCCATAGTTAAGGAATCCCACCTGGTGTTGATTTCACTGTGGATGTTCCTTCGCGTTTCTTCTTCAAAATCACATCACCATCAGTCTGCTTAGGCTGTCCTTTCTTCTACTTAGTGCATTTCACATATTCATTGCCTCGCCGATTTTGTGGAGAACTTCCGAGTGTATTATTTTATTACTGCATTTAAGTTTTTGTATTTCAGACACACGTCTCAAACGCTTCTAATATCAGGATATTCGGTTTCCCTTCAACTATTAGAATTATTTGCGAGGTATGCTCTTCCTGCTTGGAATAGTCTGCTTCTTATGACCTCCTTGCTTCGACCACCAACTGCTATTTGGCGCCCAAGTTTAAAGAACTTGTTATTTCGTCTACTACGTTGCGCCCAAATTTGATAACATTTCCTGTTACTCCTCATTACTTTAGTCTCTTGTTAGTGTAATCTCTATGGTCAACAGACTGTACGATCCACTCATCAGGCCCTGCGGTTCTTCCTCAAAATGGCAGAGGGTAGCAACGCCATCAACGAATTTAATCATTTATTTACTTCCACCCTAATCCATCCTACTTCACAATGTCTCCTTCATTGATTCTCCCCGTTGATACATAATCCTTTTGACAAACTAACCCCTTGTTAGGTACATACACAACAACGTATTTCGGAACTACTCTGAACACTATAGACCAGTATTTCCGTTGTCACGAGAGATTAAGATCTTCTCCGAAGCACGTTATGTACGATATTCTAGCTTAGAATGTTATTCAAGTCCTGATTAAGTACATATGTAAGCCTGATTGCTATTAAAACATGAGACTGCTCAGTGCCCACTTTATCTTGAAGTAACGTTACAGATTACTTATACACTCCTGGAAATTGAAATAAGAACACCGTGAATTCATTGTCCCAGGAAGGGGAAACTTTATTGACACATTCCTGGGGTCAGATACATCACATGATCACACTGACAGAACCACAGGCACATAGACACAGGCAACAGAGCATGCACAATGTCGGCACTAGTACAGTGTATATCCACCTCTCGCAGCAATGCAGGCTGCTATTCTCCCATGGAGTCGATCGTAGAGATGCTGGATGTAGTCCTGTGGAACGACTTGCCATGCCATTTCCACCTGGCGCCTCAGTTGGACCAGCGTTCGTGCTGGACGTGCAGACCGCGTGAGACGACGCTTCATCCAGTCCCAAACATGCTCAATGGGGGACAGATCCGGAGATCTTGCTGGCCAGGGTAGTTGACTTACACCTTCTAGAGCACGTTGGGTGGCACGGGATACATGCGGACGTGCATTGTCCTGTTGGAACAGCAAGTTCCCTTGCCGGTCTAGGAATGGTAGAACGATGGGTTCGATGACGGTTTGGATGTACCGTGCACTATTCAGTGTCCCCTCGACGATCACCAGTGGTGTACGGCTAGTGTAGGAGATCGCTCCCCACACCATGATGCCGGGTGTTGGCCCTGTGTGCCTCGGTCGTATGCAGTCCTGATTGTGGCGCTCACCTGCACGGCACCAAACACGCATATGACCATCATTGGCACCAAGGCAGAAGCGACTCTCATCGCTGAAGACGACACGTCTCCATTCGTCCCTCCATTCACGCCTGTCGCGACACCACTGGAGGCGGGCTGCACGATGTTGGGGCGTGAGCGGAAGACGGCCTAACGGTGTGCGGGACCGTAGCCCAGCTTCATGGAGACGGTTGCGAATGGTCCTCGCCGATACCCCAGGAGCAACAGTGTCCCTAATTTGCTGGGAAGTGGCGGTGAGGTCCCCTACGGCACTGCGTAGGATCCTACGGTCTTGGCGTGCATCCGTGCGTCGCTGCGGTCCGGTCCCAGGTCGACGGGCACGTGCACCTTCTGCCGACCACTGGCGACAACATCGATGTACTGTGGAGACCTCACGCCCGACGTGTTGAGCAATTCGGCGGTACGTCCACCCGGCCTCCCGCATGCCCACTATACGCCCTCGCTCAAAGTCCGTCAACTGCACATACGGTTCACGTCCACGCTGTCGCGGCATGCTACCAGTGTTGAAGACTGCGATGGAGCTCCGTATGCCACGGCAAACTGGCTGACACTGACGGCGGCGGTGCACAAATGCTGCGCAGCTAGCGCCATTCGACGGCCAACACCGCGGTTCCTGGTGTGTCCGCTGTGCCGTGCGTGTGATCATTGCTTGTACAGCCCTCTCGCAGTGTCCGGAGCAAGTATGATGGGTCTGACACACCGGTGTCAATGTGTTCTTTTTTCCATTTCCAGGAGTGTATATTCGTGCATATTGTACTTAAATTTGGAATATTCACTGTCTTGTTTAATTTTCCTGTCTCCTTAACGGATTGCATTTAGCAGAGTAAGCCTGAAGCTCGCTACGCGTACCACATGCACAGATTCTGGAGACTGCGATATCATTGTTGAAGGCTACTGCCGAGATATGATGTAATTGGATTGGAACGGACTGACGGGATGTATGATATCACTTCATTCATCCCCGAAACAATGTCTTACCAACAACAACAGTAGTGCGCACTCTTTAGTCATCAATTCAGCTCGTTGCAACACAGTAGTAGGGTCATTAAAATTATGAAACTGTATTGCCTAAAGAGGACCTCTCAAATTTTCACTAACATTTCTTAATCTCCGGAGACCATTTCTGCTGTAGGATGGGCCTACAAGGCAATAGACCAAATAATGCTGCTATTCGTTTAATTGACGGATAACTACAACCTACAACTTCGTTTTGTTAAACGACCTTTGGCACCCTGTGATGGCTTCGTCTCATCGAAGAAGGTTCCACATCTTGCTCCGATATGCCATTTGAAAGTCTTGAAAGTTCCCACGGAGATGATCAGCATCGCATATTGATAACAAACTTGCTTCCTTTGCTGTAGGATGTGAAAATCTAACTTTAACAAAGCTCACTGAGAAGCTTATACGGCGTGGAAAAAGATGGAATGGTCAATGTCCTATCCTACCTCGCTGGACGTATGGCATTTGTCTGTTTTATGGACTTGTTGGGAGAAGCGGCACTGCTCTTACTCCATCGAAAACACATAATCCCCCGCAAACACCAACGTACAGTTTGGTAGAACGATGAACGTACTCGAGATACGGTTTAAGAAGAAAAGCATTACCAGAGTTAATAAGTAATTCATGAAGTAATGCAAAAGTTTCGCTTGAAAGTCGTTCTATGACTCGAGAAGGCAATGTACAAATATGATGCAAATACTGTTAGTAGCGAAAAGTCAAGAGGTATAGAATGAAAAAATACATCATGCCCTTTCATGCTGGGTAGAATACTTTACAGACACAATTTCCGTATCAACTGATTAAATTTAATCTCATTTCAAATGCATTCCCATTAAAATACGAGATCTCTAAACTTCAACTGCTTATCAAGCAGAACTGTAACACTGTCCCTGAAACCGACAATGTTGTTACGTGATGATGACATCAAAGGCCTTACAACTTGAGCTACAAATTTTCCTTAAAATGCGTCGTGCTCTATCGTATTGAATGGCATGTCACACAACGTTCAAGCAAGAATCCGACTTTTCGAGATGCTATAACCCAATTGCGCTAAGCTTAGTGAGTCACCGAATCTGTCGAATGGACGCCTAAAACGCGGCTGATATCGTGGCTGGTACACAATTACTACAAAGAACCAAAACTCACTTCAGAATAGGAACAGAAATATAGAGGATGCAAACAATATTACTGAGAGGTATTTTGGCAGCTTTCTTCCAGTGCAACTTCCTCACTGTCGTCTTCCTCGATATCTCATCTGCGCACGACAAAGAGTCTTGCGATTTTCGAATTCCATATGCCTGTAGCATGGTTCAGAATGCTATAACAAGATGGTACTTCCAAGCAGAACATCGCAGGGCCAACTCACGACGATCGTTTCACTTTGGCCTTTTACGCTCACTTTACAAGACGGCAACTTTCAGCTACTAAATATTTTCCACGTCAAACAGTTTAGGAAATGGAATGACCGTCTTCGTCTCCTGATTGAAATCCCACGGAATTTTTTTGACCTGCTTCCGGAAGGTGTGAACTGGTTCGACGTCCTCATCCACAAGCCCTCACCAAACCAAATGTAGTTTCAACTGAAGAATTACATTAAGTTTCTGAACACTTCCTAGACATCATGATTATTATAAAAGTTAGTACGAGTAAAAATTCTCTGTAATCACGCCACTACCGCTTTCCCAACTCGATAATCACTTTTGGTTCATTTTAAACCTGTTGTTAGCTACAAAGTATATTTATTTTTCTCATGTGAACTATATTTTCATGTTTCATTTGTGGCCTGTACCTCTTTTTGCAGCTTCGCTAAGTATAATCTCTAGCTGATTTACTGTAATGTGACTTTTTTTCTCGCAATTTTATTTTCTTTCAGTTGATATTGTGCGGGGTATACATTAGTCAAAAGTGCGTTCTCTGTTAACAGATGAAGAGAGTCGTATTACGCATCCCACGTAATCCTGAGTAAACGTTTACTACACATAAAACATCCGCTAACCCTATTTTGAAAGCGAGATACATCGATTCACATAGCTTTCAGAGTACGCCAAGCGATCCGTATGTCTTGGTGTGTTATACAGGACAAGAATTTAAATGCAAATACACTTCTCGGGTTTTGCCACCAGGTAACATAGTATCGGTATATGTCCCAGAATAGTTCATCCAAGGAACTTATCTTCGTCTTCAGTCGGTTGTTATTATGGCGCTTATTGCTGTAAGGCGGGACAAGTGCAGGTGTTAACTACCATAACCACCAGAAAGAATCGAGCAGCTACTGTGATGAAATATTTTAGGGCTCATACAATGTTAGCCAGGGACAAAACGGAGAAGTGTTTCTGCACCTGATCCTCCGGGAAAAATTGAAAGAGTACAAAACGTTTAATTCTTCGTGCATTGCAGGGTTGTGTTTTTAAACCCACGCCATGCTCTATGTTCTGTGATTCAAGTGCATAGAGGTTAACTGGGTCATTGCCTTGGTGCTATTGAGTGTTATTAAATTGGCTGATGATTTGCTGTATTTAATGAGGAATATCCGCCGTACAGTTCGTGATGCTTCACTGTGACTCCTGCCATCAAAACATCGAGGCTCAGAGCAGTTAATTGTAGTGCAGGTACCGGCCGCGGTGGTCTCGCGGTTCTAGGCGCGCAGTCCGGAACCGTGCGACTGCTACGGTCGCAGGTTCGAATCCTGCCTCGGGCATGGATGTGTGTGATGTCCTTAGGTTAGTTAGGTTTAAGTAGTTCTAAGTTCTAGGGGACTGATGACCACAGCAGTTGAGTCCCATAGTGCTCAGAGCCATTTGAACCATTTGAACTTGTTTTTGGAGCTAGAAACTTCATTTTCTAAAACAGTAATTAAATAAAAGTAGCGGCAGTACCATGATGTAGATATAAGTAAGGAACATACTAGACTGAAACATAATTATTTAGATTCATTCAATATAGCAAAAATTGGAAAATGTAGAATCGTCTACCTAAAGATATGAATTATAAGTAAACTATTAAAGGTAGAAACCATGTTCATAATGAAAACGTAGGAAATTTTACTTGTGCATCCATGTATAACATGTTTATGAAATATTGAAATTGAAATTATTGTATTTAGACTGCATTAACTGTCTTACTTAACTCACTTAATAGGACACGAAGTGCTTAAACAGGCGGCAGCCATTTTGGATCAGGACAGTGTGAACTCAGGTCTTGTTGAGGTAAGATCTGCGTCAGATTGCGGCTCGTATGTTGAAGTGCGCGTATGACGAAATTGTTCAACGGTATTGCGTTTCGGGCTTACAATTTTTCGTCAGCTTCGTGGTCTCGATTTAGAATATTTTTCGTGTTGTCCAGGGTTCGTTGACTTGGAATTTTTCGGCGATATACGCTCCCACCACGTTGAACTTGTAGACATTTGCCGAGTTTACTCCAAGACTTTGCATATTTTAGAGGCTGTTAGGACGTGGAATTTTTGGTGTCGTTCTGCATGTGGACTTGACTGTTTCTATGGATATACTCAGACAGTGAGTTGAACAAGTGAAAATTGGGCTGAGTTTCGTCATGTGAACCTTGAATAGTTTCGTTGTGAGAAGAAGTTGAGCTAGTTTCGCGTTGAACCACACTCGCGGACTTTCATTTTAGTTCATGGTGCTAGACATACTAAGTCAACTAAACTTATGATTTATTGGAGAGTGAGACAGTTGGGACTTGTGTTTCGCTCGTATCGCAAGTTTCATAATATAGTCCTACCGTCTTTGATCTATTGGGAACATTAACTGTGCATTCACGATCACCACTGCGAAAGTTAAGCACTGGGTGTCAAAAAATCTGATTTTGTTGGTACAAAACATTTCGTGTTAAAGATAAAAATAAATTTATTTATTCACGTAAACATTTTATGTGAGTGTGTTAGTGTTTTATTAAGCCACCCCTACCTGCAATTTATATAAATACAACTCATATTTATTGACTACAAGCAGTGGGTATACGCCAGAGCGTTGTGCTGGCCCCCACAGACGATGGCGAAGCCAGAATTACTAAGTCCAGCCATAAAGAGGCGAAGTCACCTTTTCAACGTGCTGGGTGTAACATTTATTTCATATCTTCCTCTCTTGTTTTGTATACGAGACATTATTCATGCGGTACACACGTGGAGGCCAGAGCTAAGTTACATATTTCACAGACTGAATATGAAGTGGAAAAGAGAGAATTCGCGAACTCTAACGCTCTCACTTTCTTTGTCCTTGCCTGCCTTAAGACTGTAATTTGGCACCGTTATGCACCGCTCAGTCGCAACTCGGAGGACAAAAACAGCCAACTTGTAGAATATAGCACCTTGCACCGTTTCTATGTAGGCCCAAGTAGACAGATACAGCTGTTGAGTACCCTGCATATTTTCTTTGTCATGGCACCACAGCAAGACTGAGAACACCCTACGCCTCGAAAGAGTGTCATCTATTTCACCTACTTAATACATGGTCATTATAGGCACCGACATAATATTTGGACTGTTCAACGTCATCCCCAGAAGTTGAATACAGTGAACATAATAGCAACTGTTACGCAATACAACAAAATAAGCTATGTTAAAGTTAGAAACGGCCGTGAAGGCTGTATGAGGCACAGCAGTACAGACAGATGGTAAACGAATCACAGGGTTGACGAAAGAAGTTGCCCACATCATCTCTCCGCAATTGCCATTCCAAGCATTCCACATATATATGGAGTGACCACAACAAAGAGCTGGAGACAGCTACAGATTTCACGTCCAAATGGTGAAAACTGCTATGTGAAATCTGTAGTTTCTTGATAGGCGACAGGAACGACAGTTGGATGTGGAAGTTGGTATACTGACACTGGAAGTTTTACATTTTTTTCTGATGAAATTAGCTAATCCAGCGCGGCAGAAAATGAATAACAGGAATTCTCTTCTTTTCTAACTTCTATGCCTTGAGTTCACGTTACAGTAACTGAAGTACATTTACTGGACTGCACACAACCGACTGGGGTGCCATACTACACTGTTAGAGTACAACTGACTAATAATCTTCATAGAAATATATACAAAGCAGGCAGTATGTATTTACGTATGTACGCATCCATACATCTCCTCTCAAACACCCACATTGATTTCCGCTAAATATGGCGTACAAAGATCATTACTGTGGTGTTTATAATCTCCTACCTCCTATAGGAGCAGAGATAGGGTAAAAAACGTGTTTTTTTCTGCCTCTCACATATAGGCTGTCATGCATGACAGGCATGTTGTGTGGGAGTAGAAGAGGCCTACATTATTGACCTGCTTTGTAGTGCTGCCTACAAATCTGGGGAGGAGCAGGGCAGCCTACACCTTGGTGGCAAGAAACAGTTTTTCAGCCCTCAACTTGTAGACAGCCCTGACGACAGGCATGTCTGTTGGAGTGATATCAGCCTACTTTATCGACCTTCCTTGCATGGCGCCCTAAGCATCAGTGACAAACCCAGATAAAAAAGGCAGATACTTCATAATAGGTTTGTTGTTTATCAGGCTGTTTTTTTTCTGATTTGCATGGCAGCGTAAATGTCACGGGCAAAAAGCGGTTTCCGAGCTCCTAATACGTAGGTTGCCCTGCACAAAGTGATAATTGTGAGAGTAGTATCGGCCTGGAGTGTATATATGTTTTGCAGGTGCTACACTTGCAGATGGAAGTATCTTGGGGAAAGTTGTACTGCGAGAGGATGGGCAAAGAGAGTGGGCAAAATGGGGTGTATACGGAGAAGAGGGGTAGGAGGGAATGGAAAGAGAATGGCGAGGAGGAGATGGATAGGTAGACGGGGAAGGATGAGATGGAAAATAATGGGGGAAAGGGAGGGAGGGGAGGAGCAGATGGAAAGAGAGAGGGGGTGGGGAGAAGAAATGAGCAGGGAGAGAGAGGAGAAGGAAACGGACAGCGATAGGTGAGGATGCAGATGGAGAAACAGGATATGGATAGGGAGAGGAAGCAGGAGGAAATGGAAGAAGAAATGAGGAAGGAAGAAATGGGGAAAGGAGGATGAGGACGTCGACAGACAGAAGGGGCAGGAAGAGATGGGCATTTCGATGGAGGAAGGATGTATGTGTTGAACAAGTACATGTGGGAAACGCTAGCATCAAATAAAAGAAAGCTGTCAGAAATTGATTAATTCCCTCAGTGATCACCTTTGGTTTAGCTAAGACCAACGTAAGTATGCGCTATAATCAACATGCCATTCTTTCCAGCTTTTCACTGACGCTGTACCAGTCTTGTAGGCTTCACAGTGGACAACAGGCGGCTAACTAGGTCACAAGTGGAAGCACGGCTTTGCAAACGCACCTGCTCGCCGCTCTGCAGGCTGCAGCGTATAGGCGTGCAGGGTGATGATGCGGCTGCGGCCTTTTGCGTTGGCAGCAAACAGAACGACGTCGAAGCCGAGCCCCGGCTGCAAGCCGCTGACGGTGAACGTGGGCGCGCGCGAGCTGACGTTGCCCACGAGCGCCTGCGACGCCGCGTCGTACACCTCCATCACGAACTCCTGCGGAAGCCCGCCGTCGAAGCCCTCCGTGCATTCCACGTGCAGTGAGTCAGCCGTCTGGTTCACAATACTGCAGTTCCGCAGGTCGTCTGGTTTCCCTGCGAAGGATGTGATCGTAATGGAGAGACGTAAGCACAGTGAAACACATGAGGTAAGAGGCGTAAAGTAATTTTAATCATCGCCTCGAGGAGATCAAATAATGTCATTAATATTTTGTTTGATTATAGGTGTATGTTCTAATTAGTATCGAAATCCGAGTGCCGACGTACCATAACACTCCGCGAGAGGGGCCAAAACTACATGGTTTAGTCCATTCGTAAAGCGGAATATTAAGTGGTGGTGGTTAGTGTTTAACGTCCCGTCGACAACGAGGTCATTAGAGACGGAACGCAAGCTCGGGTTAGGGAAGGATTGGGAAGGAAATCGGCCGTGCCCTTGCAAAGGAACCATCCCGGCATTTGCCTGAAACGATTTAGGGAAATCACGGAAAACCTAAATCAGGATGGCCGGAGACGGGATTGAACCGTCGTCCTCCCGAATGCGAGTCCAGTGTGTTAACCACTGCGCCACCTCGCTCGGTGGAATATTAAGTGGTAATTAGTTTTCTGTATTTGAAAGGAAACAGCGCTACAGCCGTTCATGCGAGGTTGATGGAAGTGTGTGGCAACACAAATGATTTATTGGTTCAGACGCTTCCAGTGTGGTCAGACTAATGTCAATGACCAGCAACGAAATGGTAGGCCATCTCTCTGCGAAGACCTGGGAATAGCAGCAGAAATGGTATTCCTTGTGATCGGCGATTAGCGTGTAGTGGATGAGGTGGAAAGTAGTCATGGGTCAGTCGTGCACGAAAATTTATACGTGACTAAAATCGCTGGTCACATGTTTCCATCCTACGATAGCGCTGAAGCTCATTCTGCATTGGAAAACGCATACCATGCATTAACATTAAATTTAGCCCTCCAGCGATCTTCTCATAGGGAGATCAGTGAATTCATAGTTCCTGAGATGAAAACGACGCTGTGCTGCAAAAATTTCCGGAATGCCGAAGAGGTGATTTTCGGGGAGCAAAGTTCCGTGAACAGCCAATATGTAGACTTGCTACAACCGAGATCACTGTCATATAATCTGCTCTGGGATAAACACATGTTGCGTCTTATTAGTTCGGTGAATGGTCTCAGAAATGAAGAAAGCAAGTTACAAACAAGATCTTTAACTGGCTTTGAAAATAATCGAACCTTTAGCTACAACACACTTCTGACATAGGTTGTAAAGCTGATGAAAACTGTCAGAAAACATTTATTGGAGACCCACTGGCAGCAGATGGTGACGGGTTGCTGGATATCCGCGTCGTGACAGGAGATGACACCATATGCTAACAGCACTGCGACCAAGCGACAGTGACTGACGTGGTGTTCATCGTTTATCCCGCCTCCCAAAATAAAAAGCTGGCTGACAAAATCCAAGAGTAAGAGGATGTTTATCGCCTTTCTCAACACTAACATCATGAATTTCTACAATATGGAAGCAAGAAACACGATGAACACTATAGCACTGCCTGGTCTCGGGATCGTATTGGCAGCACCTGATCCCATCTCCTGTAATGACGCTGGTATCCAAGAATTAGTGACAACGGTGATTGAAGTAATTCTACAAGAGGCGTTTTGTGACGGTTTCACACAGTTTTAGAACCGTTTTACAACCGATATCAGAAGTATGTTACAGCTAATGGCGATTAGTTTCAGAGCCCAGTAAAGGTATGTTATTTGTCTCTGTTCCCTCTATTTTCTCAGGCTATAACCGAAAGTTTCAGGCGCCTTGTATCTCGCACCGAAGGGCGATTATGCAGAGAAGGACCAATACCGTGCCGGCCGGTGTGGCCGTGCGGTTTTTGGCGCTTCAGTCTGGAACCGCATGACCACTACGGTCTCAGGTTCGAATCCTGCCTCGGGCATGAATGTGTGTGATGTCCTTAGGTTAGTTAGGTTTAAATAGTTCTAAGTCTAGGGGACTGATGATCTCAGATGTTAAGTCCCATAGTGCTTAGAGCCATTTGAGCCATGGAAAGCATGCTGTGATTCTTTTCTTGGTGCTGAAGGACAAAAACCCGTAGAAATCTAAAGGAGAACGAAGAATGTAAATAAGAGGCAGAATGTCTGTCGGAAACCACCGTTGTTGAATGGTTCGACAAGGGATACTTTTGCCTCGTGATATCGCAAATGCCGTAACCCAGAAATTACGCCAAATCAATTAGAACATACTTGAGAATCCCTCCCGTCTCCTCCATCACTCTCCTAGTTATGATGTCACCCCTTGCGGTTCTAAGGCCTTCGTTCCCTTAAAAATGGCTTTGAAGGTTGGACTATTCCTGTCTTTACAAGTACATGCAGCGACATTCTTCACTCAGTAGGACACAGTGTTTCACTAAACCGACATCTTCCGCCCGGTGCGTCGGTGGGATCATTGCCTCAATGGTTACGGTGATTTTGCCTGATTGGCATACCGGATCCGGACGGCATTTCCTTCGAACGGAAATATATACAAATACAGCATCTAACAAGAGCTAGTGGGTGATGTTGTAGGAACATCGTAGCTTAGTTTGAATAGATTTTGACACACGTATGATTGCGAAAAATTTAAGCAAGGGAACAGAAAGGGCAAATATTTATTTAGATGCGTCGTGGGATCGCATACTCTAATTAGTAAATAACTTGTTTCATGGATAAGATGAACAAATAATATTATCGAATAAAGACAACAATGTGACTTTAATCGTCGATAGACGTAAAAGTACTCGATTTTGAAAGGACCCAGACCTTACACCTTTGTTGATTCAGACTCTCGTTGTCTCCTGCACGTGAAAACTACTCTTCTTAAACTTTGGCAGAGATTTCATTTCGGTTTTTCTGTAAGACCAACAAACTTTTAATTAGAAAGAATTCATAACTAGTAACTACTACACTGATGTCAGCGATATACATATAATCAGGGTGTCAATTATTACTTGAAATCAGGTGTATTTGCTGTACCTCTAACCACATCGATCGCGCTGTAACTTCGTTAGGCGTCGTCACTGCTCAATCACAGGTGCAAGATTAGGTAAAGAACAAATGCGGTCTGGAAGTGTACCGAACGTATACGTTGTTGTGCTCAGTAATGTACTTCAAACGTAGAATCCCTTTCAGGACTGTAGATGCCGGTATTGCGTGATGGTGTATCAAAGGAAGTCCACACAACCAAATGGCAATCTGAAGGTAACATGTAAAATGCCTTGTGAGATCATAGGGTGCTTCATTATTCTGCGACTGACTCCTAACGACGCACATTGTTACTGTAGCTCACCTGGAAACAACGTTGCTACACGCAGACGTACCGACTGGTAGAGATCATGCTGTTACAAAACAGGTACAATGATGTGTGCAAAACATTATGACCACCGGCTGAATAGAATACTGGTTGACATTTGAAGTGGAACACAGACACTATTCTGAATTACATGTATTCGGCAAGTCTTTCGTGGCTTTCCACAGGCATGTAATATCAGATGTCTACGCGCAGCACCTACAGTTGACGTATATTAAAGGCAACCGGTTTGTTAGCGAGGAGCTAGCGTCAGGTAACGTGCCATAATTCCTCCATTTGGTCCATAATAGGCGAATGTGTTGGATGAGACATCACCGTGGGTTCACTATCGTAATCCTCGAAGCACACTAGTACGATTTTTCCTTCTCATGCAGTTTTACTGCCGGAAGACGTCATCGCTGTCGTGGATAACATTAAGCTTGTCGGATGCAGGTTGTCTGCAGCTGTGTTGGTATCTTGTATACAATTACTACAGGTCCCATAGAAGCCCAGGTAAATGTCTGCTATAGAACCGTAATACATCCACCGGCTTACATCCATGTCTCGGTGTGTGTTTCGGCAGTAGTTCGCGTGGATTACGCCGTATACGAACACGACCATCGATCTGGCGTAACAAGAAAAAGGATAAATTCGATCACGTGGAACGTGTCCAGCCATCCGCTGTCCAAGTTCAATCGTAACTGACGGCGTCGTTGGTTCAATCTACGAACGCGTAGGCGTCGTCTTCAACGGTGTATGTATGTATGTGTGCATGTATGTATACAGCTAGTCGTTCTCGTATAGCGGAACTTCGTTGGTTAACTCTTACAGTCTCCTTCAGTTTTTATACTACAAGGATGTTTAACTGTAGTGGTGTTTTCAGGAGTCATCAAATCCATGTCAGATTTCTCTGTGCGCTTGTTGGCTGGAACTATACAGCAACTAGTGGAATGTTATTTGTTGCCTTTCAGTTTGTATTGTGCCCATTGCATGGTGTAACGGAGAAATGTACTATACAGTTGTTATACAGGGCTCCAGCTGTCCAAGAGTGGATGGTTCTTTCTTTAAAGAGCGTAGTACTGTTCTGATGGAATGACAAATTTATTTTTATTTTAATTTTATAGCTGGATGCAACCACAGTCCTTATTTAACCGAAGGAAAATTGGTGCAGCATTTATTTCGTACATCTTCATTTCGTGCATAGTCTCATTCAACTGTCTGTTGGGTACCATGCAAACTTTTGCCTCATCGAGACTGAAAAATGAATAAAAACTACTCTGAGGCTGGAGAGAATTGTAGACGAACACTCGCTGATTTGATATGATTTTGTGTCATCTACCACTCTCCCAAAATAGCGTAATGCGCCTTAAACGACAAGAGCAGGTGCTGGGACGTACAATCAAGCTTCAATACAAATGTCCGTGACCATCTGACCAACCCGTACTCTTGTTGTTGTATTGGAAGGCGACGGTCTATTATATGATCACTGTTTGAGAGCTTTACTTGTTGAACTAAATTGTAAGTTTGGTAAGATGTTTATAAAAGTAGAAATTTAATTTTCCTCGACCGTTCATTAATTTCTTACCTCAATATACTCATCTGATGATGGTCGACCACTTGTAAAAATTTGCTGTATGGATTTAGAATACCTTTTATAAAGTCTGTTCCCTGTCACCTCCTGCCCTTCAACCACCAACATCCCGCAGACGAACTGCTTGCTTTCAAGATAGTAATATCTATGCCATACGTGGAACTCCATATCAGTAGTATGTGATGTACCTGTGATGAGGCCAGTTCCTGAAGAGGCGCGCCAGCGTTTCCAGCAGTTGCAAGTGCCTGGAATTATCTAGCCTTGTAATGCTAGGCAATATATCCCTACCCCGTTGTTAGTGCAAACGAAGTGAAACATAAATTACTGCCGTCATTTTACCCGAGGATGTGCTACCCTAGTGAACCGAATTTATATGACACATATTGTCATGAAGCAACCGTCAATTTGTTAATGAGTCAAGCGCGGCGGCCTCTAGTCGCAGAAGCAGACCGAGGCTTCACTAACGCAAGCACGTTCAATTTGATGTATCGGCAGAGGTCCATCAGACCAGTCCTCGGATTCAAGACACAAAGCACAATGACTTTATTTGTTTGCGAAGACTGTCAAAGCCCACAAAGCGTTTGTAGGGAAGGCGAGAGACTGACCTGCGGGCACGATGTGGAAGATGCAGGGCACCTGCTGGTCGCCGACGTCATTCTTGGCCCAGCAGAGCAGCGAGCCGTAGTCGAGCTCGCTGTGCGGCGTATAGAGGGCAGCGCTGCGCACGCGCTCCACCGCCACCAGCGACGCCGGGATGTCCGCCGCCTCCACCGAGTTGTTGAAGCGCCAGCTGAAGCTCAGCCCGTCGCCGGGGTTCGACTCCACCTCGCAGGACACGCGCGCCGTCTCCTGGCGCGCCACGCCGTACGTCTGCGTCTGGCCGGGTGTGCACACAGGACGGACTGGGGACACACACACACACACGCACCGGTGCAAGACTAGCTGCGAGGATGTGCCACGCGCCAGTAACAGTAGTCTGCCTTGCCAGGCCCGAGCGTCTGTGCCCGCCATGCTGCGGCGAGAGGGGACCCGCGACAGTGTTAGAGAAACGCCACCTAGACTAGCCGGCTATGTATCGGAACGCTCCTGTTAAGTACACTACAGCTGTACGAACTTCACGAGTTTTAGAGCTGAGACCGCATAGGGGTTCTCGTGCTTTCCACTTCTGCATGGCCTTGCAATGGAAGTAAGGAAATTTATATCATTGCGTAAAGTAAATGAAGATAACTGCCCTATGTTATTTCAAGATGTAAAATTATTTTGTCGATTTGCCTTAAATACGCATTTATAGGCTTGAATACAAATTATAATTTTAAATTCTGTCTTTTACCTCAGGAGCTACGGTTTCTTGCAGTACAAAATCGGCAATATGCAACAACGAGCAGACGTTTTCGGTTTTAAATAAAGCAGTTGGAGCTCCTACAGAATTTAAGAATTTGTTTTCCCGGTTATTTTCGTAACTTTTCCTCTCCACTTCAAAATTTGCTGACCTCACGCGAAACTCAGATCATTCGACGAAATGGAGCACCCCCTGACATAATGTTTAATAAATCAAAAACCCGAAAAAATATTTTATTTCACTGTTGCTCCAGAACTTTCGAACCTTAAACATGAAAAGATTGTTTCTCCTATATCCTTGACTGATATTCGTGTCACAGAGTGCTGTTAATTTAGTCACAATGCACTTACCCGGAAATTATGCTTTACATAATGCCTAATCTGTCGAACACTGAATTCATTAAAACAATTTTCTAAGGTAGGTTACTCAAATTGAAATTATTTCCGAATAGATGTATATGTAAAACCGAACAAAATCATTCTGTAGCTCTTCCAAATAAAAGTACTGGAAACTCAATAATCTGATAGGAATGATAAGGAACACTAAATATTTTCAAGCCACAATAATTAATGTAGCTATTGTGTGTGACAATAGTTGCAACTATGAGAGACATTTCACAGCCAGCTTCGTGTAAACCTCGCAGCAATGCTCCAGAATTATGAAACAAATTATACTGGTACGTGATACCTAACTGCCTTTAAAAGCTATTGGCAAATGTGGTGCAATGGAAACAAATAGCAAGCTATAAATTTTTTTGTCATTTACCTACCCTTGAATGATGCGTAGACACAAATTCCTGTCTGGGAATAGCTGCAATCTTCCGATTTCTCAACGTCACACATTTGGGAAATCGAAACATGTGCACTTTCATGCCTTTTTGGGATTTATAATGTCCCTGGCAAAAGGGGACGCAACACTTGTGCAGTTCGAAGAACTGTATGCGAACACT
This sequence comes from Schistocerca serialis cubense, assembly GCF_023864345.2. Classification (NCBI taxonomy): domain Eukaryota; kingdom Metazoa; phylum Arthropoda; class Insecta; order Orthoptera; family Acrididae; genus Schistocerca; species Schistocerca serialis. The sequence continues at coordinate 277,255,355 of NC_064642.1, read as the reverse complement.
GTATGAAATCTATATCAGTTTCACGAGGCACACACTTTCAACACATCATACTCGTCAACAGGACTGCCGACTCAAGGTAAGATGGCCAAAAGTTTGTGACGTCACGTGCCAATATGGCCGTGAAAGTACCTCACAGCACGTGAGGATGTGACTATTTCAGACGAGTTTAATAATTGTTCATTGCTCGTTTCAATACACGCAAGTTCCTAATACCACACGACAAAATTAAATCATTCAGAGCGTACCTTTCCAATTAAATATTGATTTCCCGTAGGCCCCGTACACAGCCGGGCGTTCCAGAAGCGCGGTGGACAAGACAAGCCGCGCGGTGTGGACGCACGGTTGGAGGCGCCATGTCAAGGATTGCGCCGCCACTCCCGCCGGAGGTTCGAGTGCTCTCTCGGGCATGGGTGTGTGTGTTGTTAATAGCATAAATTAGTTGAAGTAGTGTAAGAGTCTAGGGACCAATGACCTCAGCAGTTTGAGCCCTTACTAATTCACACACATTTGAACATTGGGCAAGACTACAGCAGTGACGTCACAAGTTCGTTACAGGGCAATCGTTGGCACCGGGGCGACTAGTAGTGACTTCACAGCGCGAACGTAGCTCACAGTCCCAGGCGCGATCTCGCTAGCAGATCACGGCACCGTTTCTAGAGTAATATTTGGTACGCATATGTAAACCGCCATGGACTGTGCATTTCATTTAGATTAAATTACGCTGTAGAGCAACTGGAAAGGATAATTAAAATTTGCTTCATTTGCGACTTCTGTGAGACGTGCACCCTTGAACTTCATTTAGTGTCTAAAATGTAGCTTTTACGTCGCATAACGAGAGAGACAAAGGAGTGGAAAATAGTAACCAAAGAGTTTATTTACTCAGAAGTCATATTCTTAATGCAATTTATTTCTGGAATTTTTTACAAGACAATTGTTTCTAACGTTCTCAACTGGGGACAGATCCGATGACCTTCCTAACCGGCGCAGGGTTCGGCAGGCTTGAAGATAAGCAGACGTGTCTTCGGCCTGGAATCTCATTGCCTGGAATAGATTTGTCTTCTGTGAAGACTCCAGCCTCGAAGCGAGCCTCAGTGAGCAGCGACCACGTGTCAGGAAACGTCCCGGATACCGGTGGGACACCAACCGGACTGTCGAACGCCGTATGCCCTCATAACCATTAGTGATGGTCTGTGTCCATAGCAGGACTACTTTGGTTGTCGTCCGCCGCGCCCATACACCGCAGCGGTACGGTGACGATATTCTACGCCCAGTTTTATTGCCCTTCATGGCAATCCATCCAGAGCTTAAATTTCAGCAACACAAAGCCCGCACGCCAATTGTGGGAGATTCTACTGCTGTCTTCGTGGTTGCCAAACCCTACCGCGGAAACGAAGGTCGCCGGATCTTTCCCAGACTGATGCCGATTATAATATTATGGGCGAGCTCTCCAACCAGTTTGGTATTTTGATGATTAACGCTCCAGCCGGGTAGAACTTGGCGTGTTAACCCTTGGGAGGACATCCAGCAACTCTGTCAATCAATGGGAAGCCGAATAACTGCTTTCATAAGGCCAGAGATAGAGGAATGCGCCATTGGCTTGCTGAGTTTGTGAAGTTATTTCTCTAAAATGCTAAACTTTTTTCTGAAATTCTAATAATTTCTTTGTCACATCCATCGATATCAGTTCCATTCGGAAAATTCCTTATTGGTGTGTCGTCTTTTTTATTTGTATTAAAGCGTACGTGTGTCACAAACGGAAGTTTAGTCAACACTCAGTTCCTAAAGCATTTCAAGCACTTCTCAAGGATAAGCGCCGTTTCGGAACTATCTTTTAAAGCTACTAGGTATAAGTGTCTGAAAAATATTAATTTATTTAATTGTTTTTGCTCTTCGGTGATTGCCTTTGCGTAAAAAGACGCATAGGCAAACAAGATAGTTATCTAGGAAACGAAGAAGATACGCCAGGTGTTACTTTGGAAATTGTTGTATGAAATGCTAATACAGAACCATATACTCTCATTTTATTCAGTAACAATGTCCTTCTCGGAGAAATGATTAGTTAAAACTACACTGTGAATTCCAGGTGCGCTATCTGCTTGATGAATTGGCTCGTAAACATTTCTTGTGAATGTTTTCATGATTTGGTAATGAAAACATTCAAACGTTTCTATTCTTTTTCGTCCTGTATTTTACTGTAAAACTTGGTACACAACAGATATGCCCTATTTCAAATACCTACAAATAAAAATAAAAAAAACAGACCAGTACATCCTTTCTGAAAGTAAGAAAGACCTGCTGCAGTTTATTAAACAAGAACTGCTTTATTTCAGAGAGAAAAAGGTTGTACGTACCTGATGTTTCAGGGAGCTTGGACAGTTTTGTTACACGATGACACACAAATCTAGATACAAATTGGTCTCTACATAAATTGCACAGGGAGGGCTCTTCCTGTGGTGTTATCGACTTCGTGACAACACGTAGGCTACGTGTAAGGTGTATCCCGTAAGTTATTGCCTGGGGCGATACGTGCAGCGAGCAGCAACTTGTGCTGCACTGAGCTCTTATCATCGTAAGCTCTTAATATGTATTTATTTCACAAAAAAATGTTCAAATAGTGTGCAGTTCAGATGTTTTCTATCGTTATTATCCGTGGAAGAAGATAATGGCTTAGCGAGCGCTTCGAAATATTTCACAAAAAATTAAATGTAATTAGAAATATTCCCGACTGTAGGAGAATATATTACCATATTTGCGTTGGCACTTGCCGACGGTCAACAGCTGTAATTTTCTGTTTACATCTTATTTATACATTTTCGGCGTTTCTGTGCTAGCGAAAGCGTAGAAGTGTTTGTTGACATGACTGTGACGATTCTACACTACTGGTAATTAAAATTGCTACACCAAGAATAAATGCATGTGATAAACGGGTATTCATTGGATAAATATACACTCCTGGAAATGGAAAAAAAGAACACATTGACACCGGTGTGTCAGACCCACCATACTTGCTCCGGACACTGCGAGAGGGCTGTACAAGCAATGATCACACGCACGGCACAGCGGACACACCAGGAAACCGGTGTTGGCCGTCGAATGGCGCTAGCTGCGCAGCATTTGTGCACCGCCGCCGTCAGTGTCAGCCAGTTTGCCGTGGCATACGGAGCTCCATCGCAGTCTTTAACACTGGTAGCATGCCGTGACAGCGTGGACGTGAACCGTATGTGCAGTTGACGGACTTTGAGCGAGGGCGTATAGTGGGCATGCGGGAGGCCGGGTGGACGTACCGCCGAATTGCTCAACACGTGGGGCGTGAGGTCTCCACAGTACATCGATGTTGTCGCCAGTGGTCGGCGGAAGGAACCACGTGCCCGTCGACCTGGGACCGAACCGCAGCGACGCACGGATGCACGCCAAGACCGTAGGATCCTACGCAGTGCCGTAGGGGACCGCACCGCCACTTCCCAGCAAATTAGGGACACTGTTGCTCCTGGGGTATCGGCGAGGACCATTCGCAACCGTCTCCATGAAGCTGGGCTACGGTCCCGCACACCGTTAGGCCGTCTTCCGCTCACGCCCCAACATCGTGCAGCCCGCCTCCAGTGGTGTCGCGACAGGCGTGAATGGAGGGACGAATGGAGACGTGTCGTCTTCAGCTATGAGAGTCGCTTCTGCCTTGGTGCCAATGATGGTCGTATGCGTGTTTGGCGCCGTGCAGGTGAGCGCCACAATCAGGACTGCATACGACCGATGCACACAGGGCCAACACCCGGCATCATGGTGTGGGGAGCGATCTCCTACACTGGCCGTACACCACTTGTGATCTTCGAGGGGACACTGAATAGTGCACGGTACATCCAAACCGTCATCGAACCCATCATTCTACCATTCCTAGACCGGCAAGGGAACTTGCTGTTCCAACAGGACAATGCACGTCCGCATGTATCCCGTGCCACCCAACGTGCTCTAGAAGGTGTAAGTCAACTACCCTGGCCAGCAAGATCTCCGGATCTGTCCCCCATTGAGCATGTTTGGGACTGGATGAAGCGTCGTCTCACGCGGTCTGCACGTCCAGCACGAACGCTGGTCCAACTGAGGCGCCAGGTGGAAATGGCATGGCAAGCCGTTCCACAGGACTACATCCAGCATCTCTACGATCGTCTCCATGGGAGAATAGCAGCCTGCATTGCTGCGAAAGGTGGATATACACTGTACTAGTGCCGACATTGTGCATGCTCTGTTGCCTGTGTCTATGTGCCTGTGGTTCTGTCAGTGTGATCATGTGATGTATCTGACCCCAGGAATGTGTCAATAAAGTTTCCCCTTACTGGGACAATGAATTCACGGTGTTCTTATTTCAATTTCCAGGAGTGTATTATACTAGAACTGACATGTGATTACATTTTCTCGCAATTTGGGTGAATAGATCCTGAGAAATCAGTACCCAGAACAACCACCTCTGGCCGTAATAACGGCCTTGATACGCCTGGGCATTGAGTCAAACAGAGCTTGGATGGCGTGTACAGATACAGCTTCAGCACGATACCAATCATCAAGAGTAGAGACTGGCGTATTGTGACGAGACAGTTGCTCGGCCACCATTGACCAGACGTTTTCAATTGGTGAGACATCTGGAGAATGTGCTGGCCGGGGCACCTGTCGAACATTTTCCGTATCCAGAAAGGCCCGTACAGGACCTGCAACATGCGGTCTTGAATTATCCTGCTGAAACGTAGGGTTTCATAGGGATCGAATGAAGGGTAGAGCCACAGGTCGTAACACATCTGAAATGTAACGTCCATTGTTCAAAGTGTCGTCAGTGTGAACAATAGGTTACGAGACGTGTAACAATGGCAGCCCACAACATCACGCCGGGTGATACGCCAGCATGGCGATGACAAATACACGCTTCCAATATGCGTTCACCGCGATGTCGTCAAACACGGATGCGACCATCATGATGCTGTAAACAGAACCTGGAGTCATCCGAAAAAAAGACGTATTGCCATTCATGCACCCAGGTTCGTCGTTGAATACACCATTGCAGCCGCTCCTGTCTGTGATGCAGCGTCAAGGGTAAACGCAGCCATGGTCTCCGAGCTGATATTCCATCCTGCTGCAAACGTCGTCGAACTGTTCGTGCAGATGGTTGTTGTCTTGCAAACGTCCCCATCTCTTGACTCAGGCATCGAGAGGTGGCTGCACGATCCGTTACAGCCATGCGGATAAGATGCCTGTCACCTCGACTGCTAGTGATACGAAGCCGTTGGGATACAGCACGGCGTTCCGTATTACCCTCCTGAACCCACCGATTCCATATTCTACCAACAGTCATTGGATCTCGACAAACGCGAGCAGCAATGTCGTGATGCCATAAACAGCAATCACGATAGGCTACAATCCGACCTTTATCAAAGTCGGAAATGTGATGGTACACATTTCTCCCTCTTACACGAGGCATTACAACAACATTTCACCAGGCAACACCGGTCAACTGCTGTCTGTGTGCGAGAAATCGGTTGGAATCTTTCATCATGTCAGCACGTTGTAGTTGTCGCCACCGGCGCCAACCTTGTGTGAACGCTCTGAAGAGCTAATCAGTTAGATATCACAGCAAATTCTTCCTGTCGGTTAAATTTCGCATCTGTAGCGCGTCATCTTGTAGGTGTAGCAATTTTAATAGCCAGTAGTGTAGTACAGATTAATGGCTGGTGGTTCATAAAAATGGTCTCCTGAATTACATATTCGCAGTGTTTCATCGATTATTTTGAACTGTTTATAATAGGCTTTCAGTTTTCCTTGGCCTGCTGACATGGCTGTAAAATTCAGTGATAGTGGTACCTTGAAAGTCATCTCTCTAAATTAATTTAGTAAAGGTGGATCTGTAACATTAGTTGTGTTTCTAATGATACGTTATCTGCTTGATGCTAAGCTTTGGGTGTCCTGTTTCGAATGGTGCGCATACCAGACCCTACAGCTGATAGCTTGCTTACGCCATCAGTTGGTGACAAAATTCAACTGCGACAATGCACAGTTAAATCCAACAGCGAGAATTCTAAGAAAATCATGCTCTGTCTGAATGTTCTGAAACTAAAGTAGGTCGCTATGAAATATGATTAAAGGAAGATTAATATAATACACTATTTATCTTAGATGGTCGCGCTGGATAACTCCGTGCAATCTGCTCTCCTATATACATGGCGCCTCGATAACAAATCAGTAAAATCCAACTACTGAGATACACAAAGGTACGATGCGTTCTCTAAAAACATAGTTACCGTTGTTGGTTCATAATTTTTCAGAAAGGTTATAAATATATAGAAAATTGATTGACTCGTGGGACGTGGACAATGATTCTGGATTAAATGAACTCAATAGCAGCCTCATATCGCTTGAATTAATAATATTTACTGAAACTTCAGTAACTGTTAAGCTTTACCTAAGTTCACGTAAATATAATCTAAGAATTACAAGAATTAAACTTCACATGTATAATCTATCACCAAACAAACTTTCAAAACCTAATTCTTAAATCCGTTTCTTACACAGAGCTCGATAAATCCTAACAAGAGAAATGAAAAGCAAGAAGATTCCTGATCTTAAAGTCTGACGAACCAAGAATGGCGCTTTACCAAACCGCTGCCGCAAATGAAATAAGTTTGATCATTACCCGTAATCCATTCTTCATGAAGAGTATAACCGTACCCTTGTAGAAATCAACTCTTTTTCCCTCCGTAGTAAATTTCCCATTAATCCATAAAATAGTTCTCAAAAATTTCCGTTGTTTGCTGCATACTGCTTTTAAACCAAGACTCGGCTCTTCACAGCTGACATCTAAGCTGAACTGTCATGTCTCCTCTCCTGTTCTCGCGATCAACAGTTAAATTCCACAAATACTAAATAAGAAAAATTCCTACCCAAGTTTACACAAACATCTTTCATACTTAATCGTTAAACGTTAGCTGGTCGTACCTAAACACGTTAGTCCCCCTCTTTTTAGGTTCGTTATCACTCGGTCTCCATTTGCTTGTAAATCCTTCTTTTTATTTTAATTTATTGTACTTATACATATTTTCTAGTAGCTTATTGCTTTTCTGTGATTTGTATACTGTCTTTGCTAGAATATCAGCTAGTTTATTGATTCACGCCCCGTATGAGCTTTAATTGCTCCAAAATCTACCTTTAATTTTGCTTTGTATTTCAGAAATTAAGAAGTTATGATTCATCAAATTATGTAAAATTCAGTGTTGTGAAATTCTGAAAAAAATCCAGACAGATAAAATCCAGACAGATAAAATCACTTGCATTCATTTAAGTGACGGTTTTCGAAAGACTATGTTATCATCTTCTAATCTTCAGGTTTACAATATATATAATCTTCGCCATCTGCTCTTTTTGTCGTGTCATAACGCCACAAACGGTTGTGTAAAAATAGCGGAACACAATGGATGTTGGCATATCACAATTATAATAACTCCATATACAAAACATAAGATGAATGTGCTGATCCCACCGTTCATGCTCATACCACACTGAACGCAGTGTTCTCCAGCTACCAGTGTGGATTACCGCAAATGTCAGTATTCGTTATATTATTCATTGAAATAAGCACATTTATAATGGCAGATTATTTTACTTGGTTATTTGAGCATTCAGCGATTTGAGCTATAACTGATACTTGAGCTTCTTGTTGATAAATATTTCTATCCCTGAACACACTTCATTATCTTATTTCCTTCCGTTTGTGGATGCTTCAGCGGAATAGTACTTATCTTCTGCCTTGCGAGTTTTTTTACGTGTCGCAATTGACCGTAAGATACGCGAGTGCCCTTTGTCTGAATACTCTGTAGATAATACCAGTCCTTCATAACTAGTTCTTAGTACCTCCGTGCGCAAATCCCAGTTGGGGATAGCTGATATTTAGAGAGTGAAGCCATGCATCTATTTGTTTTGACTGCGTTTGTTGCATGTGTTTTGGATGTCAACTTACTGTCGTTTGTATCACCCAGATATTTTAGATGATCTACCTGCTGAACTTCTATGCTCTTAGTGGTAATTTATGACACGGACTTTTCTTTGTTATGAACATGACCATTGATCTCTGTTCGTTCGATCAGAGTTAAATGTTACTGGACGGGTTCCGGACTTGGTGCTTTTCTGGGTTGCAGATATTCTCAATTTCAAGAGTGTTGATTCGTTTGGTTCCTGAAATTACTACATCCACAAAAGGAATTACGAGGGAATGCCCTGAGTAAGGCAAGCTTGTAAATAATGAATTACATGTGTTATATATTTCATAGAAGTGGACCGCAACAAGAGCTCTGCCAGCATGCTTTGGTTGCTTTCCTCATTTCCAACGTTGTTGTTTGTCACTCTCAACGTTGCGGTTCTGTGGCTAAAGTAGCGGCTTGTAGAATTGTATAGATTCCCACGAAATTCAAACTCATGCAACTCTTATATACAGTAACACCAGACCGCCAAGCCGTATCGGAAGCTCCTTCTACATCGAGGCTCTCCATGATTACACCCATTTTGCCTGTGAGTCTTTCATTTACGAATTTTTGTGATTTTCGTTGACGCACAAGTCGTGCTTATCCGTAGGATGGAACCGTATTTATTTTTATGTAGATGATTTCCGAAGTAGATGAAATTCGTGATTCAGTTTATCTAAAGTTTCCACGGTATTTTTACTTATTTGGGTGAAACACTTATGAGGGCGGAAATAGGTAATTTCTGTGCTGTGTTCTTTTTCACGCTTCCGTAGTTTTATAGAGCATCCTCTTTGAAGGCAACGTTTGAAAATAGTTGTAACAAAATGAGGGAATATGGTAAATACTCTAAATGGAATTATATCATGAATGCCACTTTATCCTGGCGTCCGTTTGAGACCCATATGTCCTAATACTTCACGAATCTTCTCTTGCGTCAAATCATTATGATTTTCTTTGTTCCAGGAGTTGTAACGAAGCGCCTAGCTTCTTCATGCTATTCATTGTATTCGCCTTCTGTATTGACCGATAGGAGGTAGACTAACATGTAGTTCGCCATATTTTCTAGGTTTAATGTCATCGTACAGTTTTCATTTGGAAGAGTAGTTTAGCAGGGTGTCTTCCTTACCGTTTCTGACGTTAGAAGGTAAGTTGGACTCCATCAATAGTTACCAGATATGAAACTACAATATCCTTCCCATGACTGTGTCTTCATTTTGTTTCCTCTACTTAAGATACACCTCTGCACATTGAGTCCTTAAAGTTTCGCTGTTCTTCGTTCCTTGAAACAATCACCTTGCAACAGTAGCTTTCCCCTGTAGACTGATAATTCGGCGGTCCACCATGGCTCAAGGTGTAATGAATATTTAAGTTTCTGTTGTTATAAACGCCTGTTTACGAAATATGCATATAATTTTTTCTTAATCTGTCACCGATCTGTCGATGTCCGTTTCATTTTCCATTAAGCGATTCAGTTCCTTGTCCCCGTCTTTTTAAAGCCATTGTGACAATTAAGTCTAAATATTTTTGTTCCAGTTTTTCTAACGTTCTCTTCAAAAACTATAAATTCTTCTCCTTGCCTATTTATTTAATATTGCCTAAACTAGTAATGTTTTGATGTAGTCAGAGGGTTTCTACATTATAAGCGATACTTCTCTTATCCGAACACTTCGTTCGTCGCGGCATTTCCAGCAATCGATGGTCATACAAAGAAAGAAACAGAGCTATATCTATTTTACCAGAACGTCTGTCAACCCTAGTGATATTACTCAGCTCGCTGATAACACGATAATTAGCAGTGATATGTGGTTTTATGTACCTCCCTGTGTCATTAGTGGCTTTATCGTTCCACATTGTTGAACTAACATTATAGTCCATCCATAAAATCTTCTGAGGTAACCAGCCGAATGACATCGTCACACTGTTGCGCAGTTTCAGTGGATTCCGTATTCATGTTCTTAACCTGGTGACCACGAAATTAAGAAAGAGATCTACCTAGGCAGCGTAAAAATAATCCTTGAAAGACGGAGCAAGGAGGAAATAAAAAGCAGAGAACCCTGGCAAAAAGTGCAAGAGAAGTCCGTTAATATCAAATGTTGGTTTTAATTTGAGGAAGAAATTTCTGAGAATGTATCTTTGAAGCACAGCACTGTATGATAGTGAAAATGGATTTTGGGATCCTGGAACAGAAGAGAATAGAAGCATTTGAGATGTGGTGCTAAAGAAGGATGTTAAAAATTAGGTGGACTGATACGGTAGGCAGGTTCTCTAAAGAATGGCCAAGGGAAGGAATACATGGAAAACATCGACAGCAAGAAAAGACATAAAGATAAGACATGTGTTAAGACATCATCAGGAATTAGCTTCCATGATACTAGAGGAAGATCTAGATGGTAAAAAAAAAAAAACACGATCGTATGGCATTGTTGGCCGGAAGGCTCCATACGGGGAAGTTCGGCCACCTGGTGCACGTCTTATTTCAGGTGACGCCACGTTAAGCGACTTGCGCGTCCTGCAGATAATTGAGGATGTAGGTTGCAAGTGCTACCCTGACTTTGAGATCTCGAGTGTAGCCGCGTCAAACCAGAATACCGATGACCTAAAAGATAAAAAAATACACTACTGGCCATTAAAATTGATACACCGGGAAGATGACGTGCTACAGATGCGAAATTTAACCGACTGGAAGAAGATGCTGCGATACGCAAATGATTAGCTTTTCAGAGCATTCACACAAGGTTGGCACCGGTGGCGACACCTACAACTTGCTGTCATGATGAAAGTTTCCAACCGATTTCTGACACACACAAACAGCAGTTTACCGGCGCTGCCTGGTGAAACGTTCTTGTGATGCCTCGTGTAATGGGGAGAAATGCTTACCATCACGTTTCCGACTTCGATAAAGGTCGGATTGTAGCCTCTCGCGATTGCAGTTTATCGTATCCCGACATTGCTGCTCGCGTTGGTCGAGATCCAATGACTGTTGGTAGAATGTGGAATCGGTGGGTTCAGGAGGGTAATACTGAACGCCGTGCTGGATCCCAACGGCTTCGTATCCCTAGCAGTCGAGGCGACAAGCATCTTATCCGCATGGCTGTAACTGATCGTGCAGCCACCTCTCGATGCCTGAGTCAAGAGATGGGGACGTCTGCAAGACAACAACCATCTGCACGAACAGATCGACGACGTTTGCAGCAGGATGGACTATCTGAAGGGTTGGCAGAAGAACCAACACCGTTTTGCTAGAGGAGGCCGAAATGCACGATTTTAAAGCTCACGCAGTCTGGCGTGAGGTCTGGAACAAGGTAAAGTAATTATCCTATAAACAAAAGAACGTAGTTCTTGGAATACTTAACTTTAATCTATAATTGGTAGACGTCGCTCTTGACGGTACATGCTTCATAATATAACTGGTAATGGCGCCTTGCTAGGTCGTAGCAAATGACGTAACTGAAGGCTATGCTAACTATCGTCAAGGCAAATGAGAGCGTATTTGTCAGTGTAGCTTCGCTAGCATAGTCGGCTGTAAAACTGGGCGAGTGCTAGGAAGTCTCTCTAGACCTGCCGTGTGGTGGCGCTCGGCCTGCAATCACTGACAGTGGCGACACGCGGGTCCGACGTATACTAACGGACCGCGGCCGATTTAAGGGCTACCACCTAGCAAGTGTAGTGTCTGGTGGTGACACCACACTGTCAACTCGGAGACCATGGCTGCGTTAACCCTTGACGCTGCATCACAGACAGTAGCTGCCGCAATGGTGTACTCAATGACGAACCTGGGTGCAAGAATGACAAAACGTCATTTTTTCGGATTAATCCAGGTTCTGTTTACAGCATCATGATGGCCGCATCCGTGTTTGGCGACATCGTGGTGAACGCACATTGGAAGCGTGTATTCGTCATCGCCATACTGGCATATCACCCGGCGTGATGGTATGGGCTGCTACTGGTTACATGTCCCGGTCATCTCTTGTTCGCAATGACGGCACTTTGGACAGTGGACGTTACATTTCAGATATGCTACGACCAGTGACTCTACCCTTCATTCGATCCCTGTGAAACCCTACATTTCAGCAGGATAATGCAAGTCAAGTGATGGGGACGTTTGCAAGGCAACAACCATCTGCACGATCAGTTCGACGACGTTTGCAGCAGGATGGCCTATCAGCTCGGAGACCATGGCTGCGTTTACCCTTGACGCTGCATCACAGACAGGAGCGGCTGCAATGGTGTATTCAACGACGAACCTGGGTGCATGAATGGCAAAACGTCATTTTTTCGGATGACTTCAGGTTCTGTTTACAGCATCATGATGGTCGCATCCGTGTTTGACGACATCGCGGTGAACGCATATTGGAAGCGTGTATTCGTCATCGCCATGCTGGTGTATCACCCTGCGTGATGATGTGGGGTGCCATTGTTACACGTCTCGGACACCTCTTGTTCGCACTGACGACACTTTGAACAGTGGACATTACATTTCAGATGTGTTACGACCTGTGGCTCTATCCTTCATTCGATCCCTATGAAACCCTACGTTTCAGCAGGATAATGCAAGACCGCATGTTGCAGGTCCTGTACGGGCCTTTCTGGATACAGAAAATGTTCGACAGGTGCCCCGGCCAGCACATACTCCAGATGTCTCACCAACTGAAAACGTCTGGTTAATGGTGGCCGAGCAACTGTCTCGTCACAATACGCCAGTCTGCTTTTGATGAACTGTGGTATCGTGTTGAAGCTGCATGGGCAGCCATCCAAGCTCTGTTTGACTCAATGCCCAGGCGTATCAAAGCCGTTATTACGGCCAGAGGTGGTTGTTCTGGGTACCGATTTCTCAGGAACTATGCACCCAAATTGCGTGAAAATGTAATCACATGTCAGTTCTAGTATAATATATTTTTTCAATGAATACCCGTTTATCATCTGCATTTCTTCTTTGTGTAGCAATTTTAATGGCCGGTAGTGTAATTTAACATAGAAGAGGGCAGTCTGAGGAGGCAAACGACTGAAAAATGAGGAAGATGGCCCTTCGGTAAATATGTCAATTCATACTTTTACAAATTTTTTTTTAAAATATTTCTTATAATTCAATAAAATTGTCAGCTGTATGACAATCCTCCGGTGTCAACTATGACTTCAAAAATACCCTTAAACATCTATATGTATGGTAGATGGCTAACTGATTTGTATCCCTAAGATGAGGATGTGTACACATAGTAGAAAATGGGATATATCCGTAATTTGCTATGTCTTGATACATTCTAATTTTGTATGTGGAAGTAAATGTACCTGAGATAAGTGTATGATTTGTATTATCTTTATTAATCTAAAATTCCGCTGATATTTCAGGTTCATTTTCATAATTGTAAAACTACAGTGTCATGTATAACGTTAAATAAATAAATAAGTAATGCATCACCTTAAGAAGATCATTACGAGAAGTGTTTTCTGTGCGGTACAAAATGTATACATGATATCCACCAATAAAATTGTGTAGGTCGTTTAATTATATTTTCTGTTCACGTTTGATTTCTCATCTCCATTTATCTTTCTTTGTATCTACATTGCATTACATTTTCTGCATAACATGGAAAATGTCGACGGTGTGCAATGTGTGATACTTGCTACTGACAAAGGAAATTCTCACTTTATTCTTGGTCCTCAGGCTTGAATTCGGAACTTTTCGGTTTTATCTGGGGTTTGTTTTGCAGGCTATATTTATTGTCCGTCACAAATGACACACAGCAGCATGGATAAACTTACTGAAGAAGAGCTGTCTGATATCTCCTCACGTGTGGGGTGATTAGACGCAATGAAAGAGCTGTGTGGAGATGCTATTCTGTGTTGACAAATACGCTCTCATTTGCCGAGACGACGACGTTTGCAGCAGGATGGACTATCTGAAGTGTTGACAGGGATACCAGCCGCATCACAGTACGTACGTATTTGAGGAGGTATGTATGTATTAAACCGGGGAACTAGAAACGACGGATAGGCTTCGTCCCGACGTAGCCCTCTGTGGTTCACCACCCCACAGCAGGCCACTGCAGTCCACCCACACCAACGCCGCCCCACCCGAACCCAGGGTCATTGTGCGGTTCTGCCACCCGTTGATCACCACGGGAACATCTCATACCAGGCGAGTGTAGCCGAAAATGTTTGTGTGGTAGAATAATTAGGGTGTACGCGTACGAGGAAACGTGTTTGTGCAGCAATCGTCGACACAGTGTAACTGAGACGGAATAAGGGTAACCAGCCCGTATTCGCAGAGGTAGATTGAAAGCCGCCTTAAACAAGCATCCACAGGCTGGCTGGGGACCGGCATGCCATCCCGGATGGGAAGCAGCGCGTCCGAACGCTCGGCTAGCTGGGCGGGTTTGTTTGAGGATTGTTGCTTTACTCAGTGTTTTGTACTCTCTGGCGTTTGTAAACTGTCGGACCTCTTTTGCGTGGCGTACTGCAGCAACTCGACGTGGCATGGACACAACAGTTCGTTGGGAGTCCACTGCAGAAATATTGAGTCATAGTGCCTCTACAGCATTCCTTAATGGCTGAAACAACGCAGTGCAGGATTTTGTGCACGAACTGAACTCCGGATCATGTCTGAGCATCACATTGTGTCTGATATGGAAAAGGTAAATATCAGTGGTTATAAACTAGCTGCACATATGAGTAGAGAGAATAAGGTGAGAGGAGGAGTTGCCATATATGTCAAAATTTATCACAGTGTAGAAAGCTTAGATACAAAAATGTTTTGTCCAGAGCAACATATAGAATCATGTGCCTGTCAACTTAAACTGAAGGAGGGCTCTTTTATAATAGTAACATTATATGGTTCTCCTTCAGGGAACTTTCATTTATTCCTGGAAAACTTGGATGCCTTGCTGTGCTATCTGTCGGATAGGGGAAAACAAATTATTATTTGTGAGGACTTCACTGTTGATTCACTGAAAGAATGTAATAGGAAGAATGACCTGGAAGTCTTGCTCGGTTCTTTCAATTTGACATCTGTCATCAATTTTCCTACTCGGGTAGTAAAGGACAGCAGCACATTGATAGATAACATGTTTATAGACCAAGACAGGTTTAAAAACATTAATTCTTGTCCTGTTGAGAATGGGCTTCCTGATCATGGTGCTCAGCTAGTTACAGTATACGACATAGCTCCATTCAGTAACTCAAAACTACCCTCCAAAGTTGTGCATTCAATTAATGACTCAAGAATTAGAAATTTCAGAGAAAATCTTCAGCAGTTAGACTAGGTGCACAAGGAACCCGATGCTAATTTAAAATATAACTTACTTCATGATACACTTGTAAGAGAATTTGAAAACTGTTTCCCCAAGAAAGTAGTTAAGTCAAATTATTAGAAACCATGCAAAAAAACCTAGGCTTACTAAAGGAATGAAAATATCTTGTAACCACAAAAGGGAACTGTATCTAACAACAAGAAATAGTAATGACCCAGAAACAGACAAATATTATAAAAACTACTGTGCTACATTAAGAAAGGTTATTAAAAAGTCTGGAAGCATGTGCATAATGTCTAAGATTAATACCTCTGATAATAGAATCAAAACAATTGGGAATATTATTACAAGGGAGACAGGGATACCAAGAGTACAGGATGATGGCATCACCATCAAAGCGAATGGAAACTTAATAAACAACAAGCTGGAAGCTGAAAACATTTTGAATAATCATTTTTTAAATGTTGCAGAGAAAATAAGATCTAAATGTTCATTAGAAGAAGCAAGGAAGTTAATGGAAGAGGCCTTACCCACACCATTTGATATAAGTGAAATTCCACTCACCTTTCCTGCTGAAATTAGGAAGATAATAAACTCTCTCAAGAATAAAAGCTCACAAGGAATTGATGGCATTTCCAGCAGTATAATAAAAGCTTGTTCCCAAAAAATAAATGGGATTCTTAGCCACATTTGTAATAGCTCTCTGAAGCAGGTTATATTCCCAGATAGACTTAGTATGCCATTGTCAAACCACTGCATAAAAAAAGGAATACGTCTGATGTCGACAACTACCGCCCAATCTCTCTTCTGACTGCCTTATCCAAAAATTTTGAAAAAGTAATGTATTGTAAAGTAGCTTCACACCTTTATAAAAATAAAGGTTTGACAAAATGTCAGTTTGGTTTCCAAAAGGGTTTTTCAACGGAAAATGCTGCATATACTTTCACTAATGAAATAGTAAATGCTGTGAGTAAGCGGAAGTCACCCGTGGGATTTTTTGTGATTTATCAAAGGCTTTTGATTGTGTAAATCATGGAATACTTCTAGATAAGCTCAAGTACTGTGGTATGAATGGACAGTGCTCCAATGGTTTAAATCATACCTAACTGGAAGAGAGCAGGAAGCTGAAATAAGCGGTTCACATAATATGCAAAAACCTGGTGATTTCTCAAACTGGGGAACAATCAAGAATGGGGTGCCGCAAAGTTCGGTCTTGGGTCCTCTGCTGTTCTCAATATATATTAATAACTTGCCATTCTGTATTCACGAAGATGCGAAGCTGGTACTTTTTGCCAATGATACAAGTATAGCTATCACACCCTAAGACAAGAATTAACTGGTGAAATTTTTCAGAAAATCATTAATTGGTTCTCTGCAAATGGGCTCTCATTAAACTTTGACAAAACACAGTATATACAGTTCCACACAGTAAATGCAATGACACCATTGTTAAACATAGGCTTCGATCAGAAATCGGTAGCTAAGGTAGAATATTCAAAATTTCTAGGTGTATGCATTGATTAAGGGTTGAACTGGAAAAAACACACTGAGGATCTGCTGAAACGTTTGAGTTCAGCTACATATGCTATTAGGATCATTGCAAATTTTGGCGATATACATCTGAGTAAATTACCTTACCATGCCTATTTTCATTCTCTGCTTTCCTATGGCATCATATTCTGGGGTATCTCATGATTGAGTAAAAGAATGTTCATTGCACAAAAGCGTGTAATCAGAACAATTGCTGGAGCTCATCCAAGATCATCCTGCAGACACCCTTTTAAAGAGCTAGAGGTCTTCACTGTAGCCTCACAATATACTTATATATTCACTTATGAAATTTGTTATTAACAATCCGAACAAATTCAAAAGTAATAGCAGTGTACATGGCTACAACACTAGGAGAAAGGATGATTTTCACTACTCTGGGTTAAATCTAAATTTGGCTCAGAAGGAGGTAAATTATACTGCCACCAAAGTGTTTGGTCACTTACCTAATAGCATCAAAAGTCTGACAGATAGCCATATAGCAGTTAAAAGGAAATTAAAAGAATTTCTTAATGGCAACTCCTTCTATTCATTAGATGAATTTTTGGATATTATAAGTTGGTAATTCCCCAATCCCCGCAAAAAAATTTTAAAAAATAGTGTCATGTAATATTTTGTGTAATGTAATATCTTGTATAGACACCTTTTATTAGCATGACACGTTCCACATCATTACGAAGTGTCGTATTCATGATCATGGAACAAGTGCTAATCTAACCTAATCTAATGTAATCTAATCTGCCCCATAAATTTTCGATGGGATTCATGTAGGATGATTTGGTTGGCTAAATCATTCGCTCGAACTGTCTAGAATGTTCTTCAAACCTATAGCGAACAATTGTGGCCTGGTGAAACGTCATCGTGGTTTCGGAACATGAAGTCCCTGAATAGCTGCAAATGGCCTCCAAGTTGCCGAACGTAACCATGTACTGCCAATGATCGGTTCAGTTGGGTCAGATGACCCATTTCATTCCATGTAAATAAACCCTTACGATATGGAGCCACACTGGAACCCTACCATCAACTCTTACGAACTGAATTCGTGACTGATCTGATTAGGCCAGTCGCCTACGGTCCAACCGATATGGTCACGAGCCAAGGAGAAGTCCCACGTTGATATCTGCGGTTATTTCATCCACTGCTGCTTGTGTGTCAGCACTAATAACTCTAAGCAAACGCGACTGCTCTCAGTCGTTTAGTGGTGACAGGTACTGCCTGGAATTTCGTATCTCGGCACACTCCGACGCCATGAGTCTCGGGAGGCTGAAGTCTCTGAAGATTTCCGAAGTGGAATGTCTTACGCATCTATCATTTCGCAACGAAAGTCACGTGAATTATGTGAGTACAAATGACAGCTCCATTGCATTGTCATTTTACACTCATTTTATGCTTCGTGTACGCGATCCTACTTCCATCTGCCATCTGTCACGACTTTTGTCACCTCAGTGTGGTACTAAAGTCTTTCCTATTCTGAAAATATTTTCGTAGAAACAAAGGTAACTGCGGTAACAAACCGGAAGATGATAATTGCGTTATTACTTTCTAACGAGCTACTGGAGACCGCAGTTTCCTCGTACCAAAATACTCAGAAAATATGCCTGAACAGTCTCCCAAATATTGTCGGTGAAGTTCAGATTCACACTGTATTTCGGAACAAGGAACGGCACACATCCCATCATCATATGTCTTACAGCATTAACGCAGCTCAATTCACCTTCTATTGTTGCTTGTTGCAGGCCATCTTCATTTTATTGAATATCAAAGAGCACCTGGAAATTGCTTTTCTCGAAACTTAAATGTATTATCTTTGAATTATCGATGAGCTCCTGATGATTCCTTTCTTGGTGATACATGAGGTTAAAATCGTAGGCTGAGGCACTGTTTCCGTTACGAAAATGAATAGCATGAGTTCACACATCTAACGTAAGTAATGAGTAATATTTGCTCACTACACCCACTGGCTCGTTGTAATCCTTTATACATTTCTGTTTGAATTTTTTCCAAATTAGTTTCATCGAATATATTCAAAGATGATTAATTTTGGGTGTATGCCACGTAAAATACATACATACATCTCTTTCGTCATGCCACTTCAAGATCATCATAGTGTCTGTTGTTTCACTGTAGCTTTCTCTGACATTTTAGCATGTTTTTGATATTTGTGTTAACTGTACCTACTGTATTTGGTCTTGCAGTGTAAGGTAAAAGGACTTGTATGCCATCTGTCATCATATAGAGTCGTGTCTTGTTCACATGTATGGTTCCAAAAATTGCGAGTTAATATTTTCTGTTTTCACCAAATGCTTTTTAGTTTACAGCAATACGAACTCAGAAAAGGTTTTTATCTTGGTAAACGAAGAACAGCAACAGCTATTATATGATAAATTATTGAAACGATAGATTTCGCATATATATATATATATATATATATATATATATATATATATATATATATATCAGGTATGCAACTCAGCAGAAACGTCGGAGATAATATGAACAATATTGCCTGTATTCCAAGTTAGAAAATGATACAGTAAATAACCGATAGGAGTACTCTCAATTATTTCACATACAAACCAGAGCAGGGTAATCCGGAACAGATTCAATTGGCAGAAGTGTACTGTGGCATGCAGGCAGAGTAACAGCTCACATAAAAAGCACGATAAAACAGGAGGCCTAAAATAAAAATAGAGGATTAATAGCCAATAATGACAGGTTGGGAGGAAAATAGATGCAGCGGAACAGACTAACCGAAAGACGTTGAAAAGTGTAATTAGGGCGATACTGAGTGATATACCAGAATGAGAAACTCAGTAGTCACGTAGCGGGAAGAAACACAGGCAGAGCCTGTGAAGCACTGAGCGCATGAGGGCGAGTAATCGACCGGAAATTCCAGCGCGCACAGGCTAATTAATAAGCGACACCACGCGACAAAAGCAATCAATGCCACGAATGAACGAGACAGAGAAAGTTGAGTAGCATGCTTACGTACCTGGGTCTTACAAATGGTGGCAAAATACACTCCTGGAAATGGAAAAAAGAACACATTGACACCGGTGTGTCAGACCCACCATACTTGCTCCGGACACTGCGAGAGGGCTGTACAAGCAATGATCACACGCACGGCACAGCGGACACACCAGGAACCGCGGTGTTGGCCGTCGAATGGCGCTAGCTGCGCAGCATTTGTGCACCGCTGCCGTCAGTGTCAGCCAGTTTGCCGTGGCATACGGAGCTCCATCGCAGTCTTTAACACTGGTAGCATGCCGCGACAGCGTGGACGTGAACCGTATGTGCAGTTGACGGACTTTGAGCGAGGGCGCATAGTGGAAATGCGGGAGGCCGGGTGGACGTACCGCCGAATTGCTCAACACGTGGGGCGTGAGGTCTCCACAGTACATCGATGTTGTCGCCAGTGGTCGGCGGAAGGTGCACGTGCCCGTCGACCTGGGACCGGACCGCAGCGACGCACGGATGCACGCCAAGACCGTACGATCCTACACAGTGCCGTAGGGGACCGCACCGCCGCTTCCCAGCAAATTAGGGACACTGTTGCTCCTGGGGTATCGGCGAGGACCATTCGCAACCGTCTCCATGATGCTGGGCTACGGTCCCGCACACCGTTAGGCCGTCTTCCGCTCACGCCCCAACATCGTGCAGCCCGCCTCCAGTGGTGTCGAGACAGGCGTGTATGGAGGGAGGAATGGAGACGTGTCGTCTTCAGCGATGAGAGTCTCTTCTGCCTTGGTGCCAATGATGGTCGTATGCGTGTTTGGTGCCGTGCAGGTGAGCGCCACAATCAGGACTGCATACGACCGAGGCACAGAGGGCCAACACCCGGCATCATGGTGTGGGGAGCGATCTCCTACACTGGCCGTACACCACTGGTGATCGTCGAGGGGACACTGAATAGTGCACGGTACATCCAAACCGTCATCGAACCCATCGTTCTACCATTCCTAGACCGGCAAGGGAACTTGCTGTTCCAACAGGACAATGCACGTCCGCATGTATCCCGTGCCACCCAACGTGCTCTAGAAGGTGTAAGTCAACTACCCTGGCCAGCAAGATCTCCGGATCTGTCCCCCATTGAACATGTTTGGGACTGGATGAAGAGTCGTCTCACGCGGTCTGCACGTCCAGCACGAACGCTGGTCCAACTGAGGCGCCAGGTGGAAATGGCATGGCAAGCCGTTCCACAGGACTACATCCAGCATCTCTACGATCGTCTCCATGGGAGAATAGCAGCCTGCATTGCTGCGAAAGGTGGATATACACTGTACTAGTGCCGACATTGTGCATGCTCTGTTGCCTGTGTCTATGTGCCTGTGGTTCTGTCAGTGTGATCATGTGATGTATCTGACCCCAGGAATGTGTTAATAAAGTTTCCCCTTACTGGGACAATGAATTCACGGTGTTCTTATTTCAATTTCCAGGAGTGTATAATCAATCTTGGAGCATGAAATAATTTTGACAGAAAATAAAAGTATTCAAATGCAGAAAATAGTCATCGGCTTAAAATAATAATGAAAAATTAATTTAGTTTAGGGTGTTTGAAAAAGGACTCCATAGTTTTAATGTGCCCTAGAATCTGTACAAAGTGACTTGCGCTATTGTAGTTTGTGGTGTTTGATTCATCAACTCACGAAGTTTGGCCCCCTTGCAGTTGGCAGGTCTGCTTGACCTTGAGACGGCACCAGTGGTGTTCTTCTCCTCTGTTTCCTCAGTTCATTCCAGGCGTGCGCGCAGTGCATTGCAGAGCAACCCAGAAACAATGTGTACTACACGACGCCTAGACGTAACGTTATTGGACTTTTTCTTTTGGGGCCACATAAAAAAATGTTGTGTGTATTGAGAAGATGAGGGATATCAGTCATTTATGGGATAGAATCGTCGCGGCGGTTGGATCAGTTACACCTGAAATGTTAGCGATTACGTGGCGGGAAGTGGAATAACGGTTCGTCGTGTGCAGGGCAACAAATGGATCTCACGTTGACGTCTACTAACTTTAAACAAAACTTGAAGGAATTCTCTTTCACGATATGTACTCATTGATGTAACTTTTCATTAATTTCCCCATTTCCCCATCAGATACCCTCTCTCTCTCTCTCTCTCTCTCTCTCTCGCTCTCTCTCTCTCTCTCTCTCTCCTGTGGAGGCACATAAATTGTGATATGTAATTTACTAATAGCTAAGAGTTGATATGAATCCACTTGCCTTAGTTATTATGCCGCTGTTAAGATAATTATCCAATCTGGCAGGGACGAACGAGGAATAAAATGTAAATATAAGCCATTATGCTGAAATTTTTCTACCTCACGAGAAATAAAGGCCGACATCATTCATGAGATTCCCCCTCCTTGGAGGGCCACAATCATGCTCAGTCTTTGTAAGGAAATTTCCGCGATTTTATTATAAATTACTATTCATTTATTTCCCACAATCATGATTTCGGCTTATACCCGTTCTCAACTGCAAGTGCAATATGAAACGTCACAAAAATTTATGACGACTGGTTTCTGAACGGGATGTACGATATTTCGACGATAACGTATCATTTAGGCAGGTCGGACATTTTGTGACATTTCGTCTTGCACTTGAGAATGGCTGTAAAGCCTGAATCGTGATTGTATGAAATACATAACAGTTTACAGTCAAAATGCTGAAACAACTGTTAAAAAATTATAAATGATATCTTTTTGGAAAAGTGTCCTACGTGTTGCCTGAAGTAACACTGATCAAAACAAGAAATAAATCTTATGTTCCTCTGGTTTGTAGCATGGGACCCGGTACTTCCCGCCATAATCTCATTCCACGATTGCTCTATTATTTTCAGGTCCCCCTCCCGTCCATGGACGGGGTGTTGAGGGGAGGGGAAGAGGACGAGTGACAGCCGTCCTTTAAAACATACATTGTAACTAATAAGTAGCTTTGTCTGGCTGGGCATCCATTCCCTCCTCTCCCCCCAACCCCACATTCAATGCACCAGTCACAGCGACAGGTTTCATCCACTCGAAGAACAGCCCGAGACAGCAGGTTTCCATCAAACTGTTACCATCTAGTGACCTTGCAGTTGTTTGTAGATCGTTGCCATCTCGTTATCTTGCTATGTCACTGGTACAACGTGTTTCAGAGATCAGTGTAGCAGTTGTTAAGCATTTGGAACGTAAGTCCTGAATCACCTCTACAACAAGACATTTTCAGTACTCCTTTGTTCACTGTTCAGCATGAACAAAGTAAACTCAGTAACAATGTGGTGCCGCCAAGTTTCTGTAAACCAGGCATTTATGTGCTCATCTTTTAAAACATATTTCCTACTTCACCAAAGTAAAGGTATTTTCTTCATCCGTTCACAAACAAATATTTAATAACATACTGGTGTCAGTTACACTTCGTCTTCAGTTACTTTTGTTTGAGTTTTTTTTCCAGCCTCTGAAGTGAATATATGTAAGTATGCAGGCTTTCATGGCCGTTGTCACTGAAGTTAAAATATTCTGGGTTATTAGGCTACGTCATGGAGAACTGATAGTATTGGTTAAATCTATCACTTCTCCAGCACAAACGCCTGAAAACTCCACCTTTATAAGCACGCGACACTCGTCTCTGTCAGTGTTCTAGCAGTAGTGGACACCAGAAGATCCTGAGGAAGATCCCAGCAGAGGGGTCGAAACGTCGATCATTTTAGAAGAAACATGACGCGGCCTGAAAATCAAGAAGATTTTGACTTCATATTATTCCGGTTCCCATAGACATGTGATTGTCCTTTGTGCGTTAGGTGGGAAACATTAGATGATTCAAAATATTTGCAAAGGAATTACGTAGATTTTCGTCGTATACTGTGGGATTTTCTTTTAGCACTTATAGATAGTGAAAAATGAATTTTTGTCTATAGCCTTTTTCAAAAGAAGTTGCATGAACGTTTACAATTCTCATATTCCCAGCGTAATCTAAAAGATAACTTCACTAACATGTGTGGAAATGTCTCCTTTCTTTCGAGCAATGGATCCCTGACTGGACATTTCTGGACGCCAAATCACTGTCTTAGTGCACTAAAATCACAATCCTCGTCATCATCATTTTCATCAGTTGTCATTCCTAGAAAGACCACTGCTCTAGTCGGGCCGGCATTGTACGACCACTCTGATATTTTCGTCGAGCTGTGCCGACAAAAGCACTTCCTCGGCGAGATAAAACACCAGTTGGGAACGGGAAAACAGCAAAATACATCCTCCAGGTTTGAAGTATTTCGCTTATTTAACAAAGGAGCGATTTTCTGGACGTAAATTAAAGTTGAAGTTCGACTACAGACAGCATAGGATAGGCATGAGAGGTCAGCGACGCCCCCGGTTGTTTGCCGACGGTTGTTCAACCGTGTTTATTTTCAACGGGGCTCTGCGCTCCTTTAGGGCGCCCTCATTGCTTGCGTGCCGGACCTCTCTTTAGGGCTGAATGTTTGAAGGGTCTGACCACTTCGTGAAATAGTCACTGTGGCCGAGGACACGCTGGCCGCCGCAGAGTAATTTTAGACTCATCGATAACAGGGAAAAATTAATAAGTCCTGCACTCAACACGCTTCCCGCAGGTAGCTAGAACTGAAAAGCTGTAGGAACATTGGTAAGAAGAAGGTATTTAATTTCATCTTTACGAAAGTTACAGACCCCGTTGTGGGCAGAGTTGTAAACGGAGTCGGTATTCTGATCCAGTACACTAAATGCGTTGTACGTGGTAATGTAACGCATGTTGTTAGAACTGAATGTGCTTTTAAGGAGTTTTAAGTGACACCGAGGAAAGAGGACATCATACGAAATGCGATAGTATTTTAAGTATCAATTAGAGATAACCGGTACCGTAGCTCACAAATGGAAGTTTACAGTGACGGCATGCTAGGAAACAAATATTACTTTTAATTACGTCTTGTGTAATGGCACTCTGGTTCGTAAGGTAGTCATATTTGCATGTCTTTAGTCAAAGTGAAGATAATTCATCAACTAAGTGTAGAATACATATATTTCACGTGATGATTGATACGATTTATTGGTCTCGAACCTACATTCAATAGTGTTCGCTCTCATTCCAGTTCCTCCGTTTTGCGTCTCTCACAAAACAAGAGACGTGGTATGGTAGATGCCATGATTCAATACCACATAATTTTATTTTCAATCGATTGAACTCGTTTGCAAGACACGACGTTTGCTACCCTTACCCAGCAACAACGTGATTTTCATTTTCTAATAACTTTTAATTGCGTGGATTAAATATTTGTCTATCACATTTCCTCAGTTTAATTTTCGACGTTTCGATGAATGTAACTCTCAGTCATTTCCGGCACAATCTCCTCGTCTGCAATCGCTTCCGGCATAAATGCAAACATTGCTACTGTTTTGATTATTTGGGATATTTATCGAGATCATTCTAATGTTTATTGAATATAGAAGTACATTATTGACTATAAATCACACGAAAATGAAGCTCTATCAGTTGTAAGATGTAACTCGTTTCCTGCTCAACTGCAAAACACATTGCCGGCCGCGGTGGTCTAGCGGTTCTGGCGCTGCAGTCCGGAACCGCGGGACTGCTACGGTCGCAGGTTCGAATCCTGCCTTGGGCATGGGTGTGTGTGATGTCCTTAGGTTAGTTAGGTTTAAGTAGTTCTAAGTTCTAGGGGACTTATGACCTAAGATGTTGTGTCCCATAGTGCTCAGAGCCATTTGCAAAACACATTGGATAAAAATAGGTATCTCTTGCGTATCTAGTTGTCTAGAGAAGTTCACTTCATTCCCTTCACCCTCCTCCACGTCACATCTTTCACCTCGATTCAGAGAAATTCTCAGACTCCAATCTCCAATACACTTGGCGGCAAGTCTTCATTATAGATACATTTTATTAAGGTTTGAAGCTCCTCTTGATGCTTTTACATTTTTGCGATTTAAAATTGCGTTGTTTTGAAAATTAACCTTATGGAAACACAATTAATTAATTAATATTTTCATTTTTATATTTACCCAGACATGTTTCGACACCTATGTGTCATCTTCTGTGGGAAAAAATTTATTTCTTTGAAGTACAATATCAAATTTATAATAGTTTATCTATTGTGAACCTAAGAATTACAATATGTGCATTTTGCTTTGTTTTGTTTAGACGCTCACCTTAAAGTTACATCGCAAAATGAAGTGCATTATTATACGTCGGATTTTACGCCCTTCGTCATCGTGACATGTTGTCTAAAAACGGCATAAAAAGCGATGTAGTTTTAAGGTGACCGTCTAAACAAAACAAAGCAAAATGCACATACTGTAATTCTTTGGCCTACAATAGATAAATTATTATAAATTTGATATTGTACTTCACTGAAACAAAAATTTCACCCATAGAAGATGACACATAGGTGCCTAAACATGTGTGGGTTAATACAAGAATAAAATATGTATTTATTGTGTTTACATAACGCTGATTTTCAAAACAGCCCACTTCTTCCTTATAGTGTTCGCAGTCGAACATCACATATAGTAACTACAGACAGACGAATCAGTTTTAAAAAATAGCTCGACCTTAAATGTTGGTGAAGAGCCAGTAGCCATAGCACCGCAATCCACAGTTAATGGTGCAAACCGAAGTCACGCCGATGGCAAGGTATGAGTACCTCGGAGACCCGTTGAGGTGAAGTAAGCTGCCTGAAAACACGGTTCCTCGTTCATGCTGGAGGGAGACTTGTTCTTTTAGTAAGGCAACGCACATCCCAATCGCTCACTGATGGTATCAGAATGGTTAGAGTAACGCACAACCGTAATAGTATGAAAAATATTTCGGGTGCCATTTAGCGTAATAGGCGAGATTGCTATACAGCAGCAGTCCATGCCTTGAGTGTCGGCTTCTTGTAGATCTCATACAACGACACGCTGCTCCATCCTCGGGATGCTATATGGTTATCCTTTTTTTTCTTGTCATCAGTCTTCTGACTGGTTTGATGCGGCCCGCTACGAATTCCTCTCCTGTGCTGACCTCTTCATCTCAGAGTAGCACTTGCAACCTACGTCCTCAATCATTTGCTGGATGTACTCTAATCTCTCTCTTCCTCTACAGTTTTTGCCCTCTACAGCTCCCTATAGGACCATGGAAGTCATTCCCTCATATCTTAACAGATGTCCTATCATCCTGTCCTTTCTCCTTATCAGTGTATTCCACATGTTCCTTCCCTCTCCGATTCTGCACTGGACCACCTCATTCCTTACCTTGTCAGTACACCTAATTTTCAACATTCGTCTATAGCGCCATATCTCAAATCCTTCGATTCTCTTCTGTTCCGGTTTTCCCACAGTCCATGTTTCACTACCATAGAATGCTGTACTACAGACGTACTGTTATCTTATCAGATACCAAATATATCTGTCAATGAATAGGTTGAGTAAATCATGTAATTCACGAAACTTAAAGGTTAAACAGCCTTTTACTTAACATCTACATCTACATCTACATTGATACTCCGCAAGCCACCCAACGGTGTGTGGCGGAGGGCACTTTACGTGCCACTGTCATTACCTCCCTTTCCTGTTCCAGTCGCGTATGGTTCGCGGGAAGAACGACTGTCTGAAAGCCTCCGTGCGCGCTCTAATCTCTCTAATTTTACATTCGTGATCTCCTCGGGAGGTATAAGTAGGGGGAAGCAATATATTCGATACCTCATCCAGAAACGCACCCTCTCGAAACCTGGACAGCAAGCTACACCGCGATGCAGAGCGCCTCTCTTGCAGAGTCTGCCACTTGAGTTTATTAAACATCTCCGTAACGCTATCACGGTTACCAAATAACCCGGTGACGAAACGCGCCGCTCTTCTTTGGATCTTTTCTATCTCCTCCGTCAACCCGACCTGGTACGGATCCCACACTGATGAGCAATACTCAAGTATAGGTCGAACGAGTGTTTTGTAAGCCACCACCTTTGTTGATGGACTACATTTTCTAAGCACTCTCCCAATGAATCTCAACCTGGTACCCGCCTTACCAACAATTAATTTTATATGATCATTCCACTTCAAATCGTTCCGTACGTATACACCCAGATATTTTACAGAAGTAACTGCTACCAGTGTTTGTTCCGCTATCATATAATCATACAATAAAGGATCCTTCTTTCTATGTATTCGCAATACATTACATTTATCTATGTTAAGGGTCAGTTGCCACTCCCTGCACCAAGTGCCTATCCGCTGCAGATCTTCCTGTATTTCGCTACAATTTTCTAATGCAGCAACTTCTCTGTATACTACAGCATCATCCGCGAAAAGCCGCATGGAACTTCCGACACTATCTACTAAGTCATTTATATATATTGTGAAAAGCAATGGTCCCATAAGACTCCCCTGTGGCACGCCAGAGGTTACTTTAACGTCTGCAGACGTCTCTCCATTGATAACAACATGCTGTGTTCTGTTTGCTAAAAACTCTTCAATCCAGCCACACAGCTGGTCTGATATTCCGTAGGCTCTTACTTTGTTTATCAGGCGACAGTGCGGAACTGTATCGAACGCCTTCCGGAAATCAAGAAAAATAGCATCTACCTGGGAGCTTGTATCTAATATTTTCTGGGTCTCATGAACAAATAAGGCGAGTTGGGTCTCACACGATCGCTGTTTCCGGAATCCATGTTGATTCCTACATAGTAGATTCTGGGTTTCCAGAAATGACATGATACGCGAGCAAAAAACATGTTCTAAAATTCTACAAGAGATCGACGTAAGAGATATAGGTCTATAGTTTTGCGCATCTGCTCGACGACCCTTCTTGAAGACTGGGACTATCTGTGCTCTTTTCCAATCATTTGGAACCCTCCGTTCCTCTAGAGACTTGCGGTACACGGCTGTTAGAAGGGGGCAAGTTCTTTCGCGTACTCTGTGTAGAATCGAATTGGTATCCCGTCAGGTCCAGTGGACTTTCCTCTATTGAATGATTCCAGTTGCTTTTCTATTCCTTGGACACTTATTTCGATGTCAGCCATTTTTTCGTTTGTGCGAGGATTTAGAGAAGGAACTGCAGTGCGGTCTTCCTCTGTGAAACAGCTTTGGAAAAAGGTGTTTAGTATTTCAGCTTTACGCGTGTCATCCTCTGTTTCAATGCCATCATCATCCCGTAGTGTCTGGATATGCTGTTTCGAGCCACTTACTGATTTAACGTAAGACCAGAACTTCCTAGGATTTTCTGTCAAGTCGCTACATAGAATTTTACTTTCGAATTCAATGAACGCTTCACGCATAGCCCTCCTTACGCTAACTTTGACATCGTTTAGCTTCTGTTTGTCTGAGAGGTTTTGGCTGCGTTTAAACTTGGAGTGGAGCTCTCTTTGCTTTCGCAGTAGTTTCCTAACTTTGTTGTTGTACCACGGTGGGTTTTTTCCGTCCGTCACAGTTTTACTCGGCACGTACCTGTCTAAAACGCATTTTACGATTGCCTTGAACTTTTTCCATAAACACTCAACATTGTCAGTGTCGGAACAGAAATTTTCGTTTTGATCTGTTAGGTAGTCTGAAATCTGCCTTCTATTACTCTTGCTAAACAGATAAACCTTCCTTCCTTTTTTTATATTCCTATTAACTTCCATATTCAGGGATGCTGCAACGGCCTTATGATCACTGATTCCCTGTTCTGTACATACAGAGTCGAAAAGTTCGGGTCTGTTTGTTATCAGTAGGTCCAAGATGTTATCTCCACGAGTCGGTTCTCTGTTTAATTGCTCGAGGTAATTTTCGGATAGTGCACTCAGTATAATGTCACTCGATGCTCTGTCCCTACCACCCGTCCTAAACATCTGAGTGTCCCAGTCTATATCTGGTAAATTGAAATCTCCACCTAAGACTATAACATGCTGAGAAAATTTATGTGAAATGTATTCCAAATTTTCTCTCAGTTGTTCTGCCACTAATGCTGCTGAGTCGGGAGGTCGGTAAAAGGAGCCAATTATTAACCTAGTTCGGTTGTTTAGTGTAACCTCCACCCATAATAATTCACAGGAACTATCCACTTCTACTTCACTACAGGATAAACTACTACTAACAGCGACGAACACTCCACCACCGGTTGCATGCAATCTATCTTTTCTAAACACCGTCTGTACCTTTGTAAAAATTTCGGCAGAATTTATCTCTGGCTTAAGCCAGCTTTCTGTACCTATAACGATTTCAGCTTCGGTGCTTTCCATCAGCGCTTGAAGTTCCGGTACTTTACCAACGCAGCTTCGACAGTTGACAATTACAATACCGATTGCTGCTTGGTCCCCGCATGTCCTGACTTTGCCCCGCACCCGTTGAGGCTGTTGCCCTTTCTGTACTTGCCCAAGGCCATCCAACCTAAAAAACCGCCCAGCCCACGCCACACAACCCCTGCTACCCGTGTAGCCGCTTGTTGCGTGTAGTGGACTCCTGACCTATCCAGCGGAACCCGAAACTCCACCACCCTATGGCGCAAGTCGAGGAATCTGCAGCCCACACGGTCGCAGAACCGTCTCAGCCTCTGATTCAGACCCTCCACTCGGCTCTATACCAAAGGTCCGCAGTCAGTCCTGTCGACGATGCTGCAGATGGTGAGCTCTGCTTTCATCCCGCTAGCGAGACTGGCAGTCTTCACCAAATCAGATAGCCGCCGGAAGCCAGAGAGGATTTCCTCCGATCCATAGCGACACACATCATTGGTGCCGACATGAGCGACCACCTGCAGATGGGTGCACCCTGTACCCTCCATGGCATCCGGAAGGACCCTTTCCACATCTGGAATGACTCCCCCCGGTATGCACACGGAGTGCACATTGGTTTCCTTCCCCTCTCTTGCTGCCATTTCCCTAAGGGGCCCCATTACGCGCCTGACGTTGGAGCTCCCAACTACCAGTAAGCCCACCCTCTGCGACTGCCCGGATCTTGCAGACTGAGGGGCAACCTCTGGAACAGGACAAGCAGCCATGTCAGGCTGAAGATCAGTATCAGCCTGAGACAGAGCCTGAAACCGGTTCGTCAGACAAACTGGAGAGGCTTTCCGTTCAGCCCTCCGGAATGTCTTTCGCCCCCTGCCACACCTTGAGACGACCTCCCCCTCTACCACAGGTGAGGGATCAGCCTCAATGCGGGCAGTATCCCGGGCAACCACAGTTTTAGTCCGATCAGGGGATGCGTGGGACGAGCTGGCCGTCCCCGACAAACCCCCATCCGGACCCCCACAGTGATGCCCATTGGCAACAGCCTCAAGCTGTGTGACCGAAGCCAACACTGCCTGAAGCTGGGAGCGAAGGGATGCCAACTCAGCCTGCATCCGAACACAGCAGTTGCAGTCCCTATCCATGCTAAAAACTGTTTTGCAAAGAACGTCTGAACTAATCTACAGAGAGCGCAAACAAATCGACAAAATTTAAACGGTTATTAAAATACAAGATTGCCTAGTAAATGCAGTAATGCTGCTACTTGCGCACTGCTGACACTGCTCGGCGGCGGAAGGAGACTAAGCGAAATTACACTATTCAGGTACTAAAACACGATGCTACACTCTCAAATACTATAATACGCCCGAAATTTATGAATTAAACAATGCAAGTACCAAAAACACGCAAAGAAATTAAGAATTAAACTATGTAGCAAATGAGTGAGCTAGGAGTATACGACTTGCTGCTGCAGCTGCTTATCCAACGGCGGCAGGGAGCACACTGACTGCGACCAACCGACACTGGCCGTTCAAAACAAAAACAGTAGACAAACGACTACGCGAATTTACACTATTCAGGTATTAAAACGCGATGCTACAACTCTCAAATACTATAATACGCCCGAAAATTATGAATTAATAAGACGCTATCGGTAACAGCCGTTTACTGTAAGTAGCTGGGGAGAGCAATAGATCGAAATATATAGTTACGTAAGCTCACCTACAGGTAGAGAAAATGAAAAGGTTCGATTCGTAAACAGAATATTGAGGAAATCTAGTGTTCGTAGTTGTTTGTGTATGATGAAAAACGAAACAGCGTATACATGAATCCACATTAAATTGGGTGAACCGGAATGTAGAGCTACACAAACAAGGAACTGGCTTGTGGCAAAAGATGTTTGTTATATTTTACTTGCAAAATATCACAGAGAATATGAACAGATTTATCTTCAGAAATGACCCGTCAAAGATTCAGTTTCGTGGTGGAAGCACGGACGATCTTCAGCCTCTGTTGTCTCATCTTTTAGATAGCATTGAAGGTGTGATTACATCTGTGACATCTTATAAAACTGTCAGTAATCATTATTCTCAGTCTTTGTAAATAAACAAATCTCAAAGAACGACGCTGGAAGAACCTTATTCGCACGTAATACAGCTGTTACTTGATTATGGAAGATAATGTACAGTTAACGATTTTAATAAAAATGGTGTTTGGATGTTCGAATTATCGTGCCACAGTAGCAAACATTCACTCATGACTTGCAGTACTGGCAACAGAACTTCTAGATTCTTTAACGTAATTTAGGTCTGCGCCCTGTAGTTGAGTGGTCAGTGCGACAGAATGTCAATAGTAAGCGCCCGGGTACGATTCCCGGCTGGTTCGGAGATTTTTTCCGCTCACGGACTGGGTGTTGCGTTGTCCTAATCATCATCACTTCATCCCCATTGACTATCAAGTCGCCGAATTGGCGACAATTCGAAATACTTGCAACCGGCGAACTGTCTACCCGATGGGAGGCCCTAGTCACACGACATTTACATTTAACGTAATTTAATGTTAACGGAGAAGCTATGTACAGATGTAAGCTGAGAGGACAAAACATTAGTGACCACCTTAAATGAGCACTCTGGCCGCTTAGGAGCACTGTAGATAGTGTAACATTGGTACAAGGGGTCACCCTGCCACTGATGTGAGTCATGCCAGTGAAATAAGCGGTATGCGTAGTACGATTATATGCATTTGGCGCTGGGTAATGACTGACAAACAGGCGTTACGGAAAGACATGAACATGCCCATTACCACACAGTGAATAAAGTTCGATATCGAGGCTATAAGAACTAGCGCGCCATTCGAAGCCATGTAGTACGATGCAAAAATTGTGGTCGTAACAAAATTACTTCCAACAGAGACCAGAAGAAGAGGGTCAAAATTTGTCACTGATAGTCCGTTTCAAACACGACACGGTATGCCCCTGTCGGTAAATGAAGTTCGTTCTCAGCCAGTTTCCGAGTGTATACTTGGAATCTCATAGCGTTTAATGTAAATTTTAAGTCAGGTACCTCACAAAAATCCATTGGTCATAACGGTACGTAAAGCTGCCAGTTTTCAATGGACGGGGCAAGTCACAAAATGAACAGAAGCAGAACTGATGCGGTCAGCGTCGTCTGATGAGTCACCATAGCAGCTCTTAACCTCAAGTAGTGCAGGACGATTTCATGCCAGAGGTTTTTCTGTGAAGTTTGGGGGTGTTGTTCGTGTCATTAAAGTTACCGTGACCATGAACTAGGATATTTGTCACAACATTTTCGGTGACAAAGTATTGGCCTTCCTTCTGCTTTTCCACGATGTATATGACGCAGACGACAGAAGAGTTCACATGGCCGCAGAGACAATTACCAGATTTTATGAACACTCAGCCACGCAGTCACACTTTATCGCTGTCGCTAAATTGCCCACTCTTAATATCACTCTCCATCAGCAGCAGCGGATGAAACGCAGACACGAACATACCCGGAATTTGGTAGCCGTACGGGACCTAACCGCCAGTGACTAACTTCAATTGGATTAGGCGTACCTAGAGAAACTTGCGGACTTTCTTCATCGACGAACCGGAGTCATCCTGAAGGTTACAAATGGTATTACAAGGTAGCACTGTGATGTCTCCAGGCGGTGACTATCTTCTTTATGGGCTAATCATTAAATCTATAACTTGAAGAACGGTAGGTACGTGGCGTTCTAGTACTCCCTGATAGTTCTGTTTGGTTGGAAGTGAGCAGGTGACATAGAGGTACATACATTTGACGTCCAGGTAGACGGGGTTGCTCTCGCCGTCGCCCTCCTGGTTGCTAGCGACGCACGTGTAGAAGCCGGTGCGCTCCCGGTTGACGGCCTGCAGAACCAGGCTCTGGTTGCTGACCAAGGTCCCGCCGCTAGCGTTGTTATACAGTAGCTGGCCCTGTCACAAAAAACAGCGGCACGGCGTTCAAATACGCTGTTAAAAGCATATATGTTATGCGCTCTACTGTTACAATATTCAGATGGATAAGAACAAAGTCGAAATACACATAAAAATTTCTTCAGGTGATTATCTAGAGCCGATAAATATTTGGAAGAAATCATTTTTTATGCCAACAGCTGCAGAATTTTGTTTATCATCTACCGGTTTCGGGACCGACTACCATCTTCATAGAAGATAATAATGTACATCAGTTGGTCAAAAATAAATCTCTGCCAAACATGGCAAAATCTAGTATATACATGATGAATTATCACAATGATTGTTTCAATGAAATTTCACTGCAGCAGATGCAGACAATCGAAGTGCTGTAAATCGAACACATGTTATCTTAACATCAAACAGCTACCACAAGCTCTGCAACAACGGGACCTATATTGTGTGGTATGGGTTTGATGCTGCGGGCTTCATTCGATGTTTCAGTACAAAATCACAATGCCAGAGGTGGAAGAAGGTGGGGCACTCTGTTCAAAAATGTCCACAGGCGCCTAAGCGATCTAACCAGCGTAAACCTCGCGCCCCTACGCTAAAAGGTACAGGGGGTGGTGTGACCACTCTACGACGCTCCCAACAGGCTCAAATAACGGACGTGCAATGGCGTTCAGATCAAGGTTTCAAGTGAGTGCCAGCAGCAGTTGTTTATTTTGGACCTGTCTGTTGTGTTTGTCCTTTCCTTTTTATTTTGGGTGTACTAAACGCTTATGGGGGTAGTCCTTGGCAAAATGGCTGTCCCTGAGCAAGCAACTACCCAGGAAACACGTCAGAATCTACTAAAGAACGTAACTAAGGTTGGAGCTAGCCCGTTCGAGTAGCCGCGCGGTCTAACGTGCTGCTTCCCGATGGGGAAGGCGTGCCGGTCCTCGACACGAATCCGCCTGGTGGATTAGTGTCGAGGTATGGAGTGCCGACCAGCCTGTGGATGGTTTTTAAAGCGGTTTTCCATCAACCTCGGCGAATGCGGGCTGGTTCCCTTTATTTCGCTTCAGTTACACTGTGTCGGCGATTGCTACTGTCTCCACGTACGCTTACTCCATAATTACTTTACCTCGCAAACATTTGGGGTTACACTCGGCTGGTATGAGGCGTTACCGGAAGGGGGGTGGGCGGGGGGGGGGGGGGGGAGGTTCTCAACCGCACAACAACCCTTGGTTCGGGGTGGCGCGGCGGTGAGGTGAGTGGACTGCTGTGGCCCGTTACGGGGTTCTGAACCACTGAGAGCTACGGCGGGACGAAGCCTCTCCGTCGTTTCTAGGTCCTGGTTTAATACACAATACACAAGGTTGGAGCTGAAAACTGAGTTTCGTGTGGAGAAGTGAATCGTTTTAAGGATGAAGGAAGGTAAAAGACATCTTTGGGTAGGTCTTTGCTTATTCCTGATGCTGCTGTGGCCTCATTAGTGCCACCGTTTTCCAGAAAATCCGGGGAAGATATTTTTGTAATCACGAATAATTCGCACACGACCGCGACATTGATAGATCGTTTTCTGACTGAGCTTGTGGTAGTTATTTGGTGTTGAGATTAAATGTGTATAAGTTATCAAGTTTCGAGTGTGATAACTTGGTACAAAGAAATTCACTGACACAACTATTGGGGCTATCCGTGACATTTTATAACTGGCCCTGACGTATTAGCAGAGTTGTACTTTTGTCCAGCTGACGTATAATTTTATCTACTGTGAAGATGATAGCCAGTACCGAACCCGGCAGAGATAAAGAAAATTGTACAGATATCGGCACAAAAGACGATTTTTTTTTTCAAAAGAGAAAGTAACGTAACGTAAGTCACCGTCATCATAAAGCCGTGAACCGGAACTACGCTGTCCAGAATATGCAGACGAAGATTTGTAGCATATTGCACTCATTCAGACTGACTCATTCCCCTCCCACCTACACCTCGACAACATCTGGTCTGTTGGCACTCTGTTTCCACTTATTCAGCTTCAGTTAATCATGCGACTAACATCAGTTTGCTAACTCCAGCGGTATTTGTCTATTGGAGAGCGCATTCCTCCATCATCCATTCTTTACACAATTTTGAGGACGCTGCCGCGGCACTATGTGTACTTCCATACATCTTCGTCATGAAAACACAGCTCTGTATGCTGGATAGACAAAAAAACCTGAAACTCTTTGTCAGCAGTAAGCTCTGGAAACAGCAACTCTCCTGGTCTGCTGGCATCACTAGCCTTACTCGCGCAGTAGTGACAACACTTGGTCGACCACTGGCCTACAATGAACATTTTTTTGCCTCGGGACCGTCACCAGTGTCTCAAAATAATATCTCTCTCTATGCCGGAACTGCGGCCTGTGTTCAAATTGCCGGCCGAAGTGGCCTTGCGGTGAAAGGCGTTGCAGTCTGGACCCGCAAGACCGCTACGGTCGCAGGTTCGAATCCTGCCTCGGGCATGGATGTTTGTGATGTCCTTAGGTTAGTTAGGTTTAACTAGTTCTAAGATCTAGGGAACTAATGACCTCAGCAGTTGAGTCCCATAGTGCTCAGAGCCATTTGAACCATTTTTGTGTTCAAATTGCCAAAGCATTTCGAACATTCTACTTACACTACTGGCCATTAAAATTGCTACACCAAGAAGAAATGCAGATGATAAACGGGTATTCATTGAACAATTACATTATACTAGAACTGACATGTGATTACATTTTCACGCAGTTTGGGTGCATAGATCCTGAGAAATCAGTACCCAGAACAACCACCTCTGGCCGTAATAACGGCCTTGATACGCCTGGGCATTGAGTCAAATAGAGCCTGGATGGCGTGTACAGGTACAGCTGCCCATGCAGATTCAACACGATACCACAGTTCATCAAGAGTAGTGACTGGCGTATTGTGACGAGCCAGTTGCTCGGCCACCATTGACCAGACGTTTTCAATTGGTGAGATATATTTGGAGAACGTGCTGGCCAGGGCAGCAGCCGAACACTTTTTGTATCCAGAAAGGCCCGTACAGGACCTGTAACAAGCGGTCGTGCATTATCCTGCTGAAATGTAGGGTTTCGCAGGGATCGAATGAAGGGTAGAGCCACGGGCCGTAACACATCTCAAATGTTACGTCCACTGTTCAAAGTGGCGTCAATGTGAACAACAGGTAACCGAGACGTGTAACCAATGGCACCCCATACCATCACGCCGGGTGATACGCCAGTATGGCAATGACGAATACACGCTTCGAATGTGCGTTCACCGCGATGTCGCTAAACGCAGATGCGACCATCATGATGCTGTAAAAGAACCTGGATTCATCCGAAAAATATGACGTTTTGCCATTCGCGCCCCTGGGTTCGTCGTTGAGAACACCATCGCAGGCGCTCCTGTCTATGACAAAACGTCAAGGGTAACCGCAGCCATGGTCTCCGAGCTGATAGTCCATGCTGCTGCAAACGTCGTCGAGCTGTTCGTGCAGATGGTTGTGGTCTTGCAAACGTCCCCGTCTGTTGACTCATGGATCGAAACGTGGCTGCACGATCTGTTACAGCTATGCGGATAAGATGCCTGTCATCTCGACTTCTCGTGATACGAGGCCGTTGGTATGCAGCACGGCGTTCAGTATTACCCTCCTGAACCCACCGATTCCATATCCTGCTAACAGTACTTGGAACTCGACCAACGTGAGCAGCAATGTCGCGATACGATAAATAGCAATCGCTAAAGGCCACAATCTGACCTTTATCAAAGTCGGAAACGTGATAATACGCATTTGTCCTCCTTACACGAGGCATCACAACTACGTTTCGCCAGGCATAGCCGGTCAACTGCTGTTTGTGCATGAGAAATCGGTTGGAAACTTTCCTCATGTCAGCACGTTGTAGGTGTCGCCACCGGCGCCAACATTGTGTGAATGCTCTGAAAAGCTAATCATTTGCATATCCCAGCATCTTCATCCTGTCGATTAAATTTCGCATCTGTAGCACATCTTCGTTATGTAGCAATTTTAATGGCCAGTAGTGTACTAAAAAGGACTCAAGTGAGTTCCTTGTGGTATTTGAATGAAACCTTTGCTAAGCTACAGTCTGATGATAACATAGGTGTGAACCCCGTGATTCGCGTGTTTGTTTGAAGAATGAGGAACTTCGCAGGTATAATACGTAACTACCACTTAATTTAGGAGCGTAGCCCGGATATTACGCCAAAGTTAACGACTGAAATTTGACGCCTGACTGCGCCCATTGGCCGAGGATGTACCCTTATCTTCTGCAATGTATCTAGTTCTTCGGTGTTAAATGTAGAGTATCCGTTGGCTGCTGGCGTTTTGTAGATTGGTCCGCGAATTCCATGTAAGTAATTAAATCCGCAGTGCCTTTGTGGAAGATCGACTACGCCAAACTGACGACAGTTAGGGTGTCTGTCTACTCTTCCGGAAGCGCTCGTGCCAGAACCTAGGCGTTCCTCTGGTCGCGGTAGGTGGATCAGCGCAATTACTACCAATGACTTGAACGCCGTTGTCAGTAGCATCTTATGCTAATTTTACTTCCTGCGGGTGGCTTATTTCCTTTTATCCTCATTAGTCATCCCTCCTCTTTCTCCTTCCTTCAAGAAATAAAGCATAGGCAATACGTTCGGAACGAAGACGTATATGTTTACAGGAAGGGGGTGCGAGCCGAACCCATGGCACCTGTGAAGTGTTCGCACCAACTGAACCTCACATTTTAAGGAGAAAAAAGCAAAGTCACAGAAATAAAACCCGCGCGAAAATTTGGACCATAATTCGGACAGTGGGCAATTATGACATTCTGGAAGTCCTCCTTCTAAAGTTTCGCGTGTATCTGGTACCTGTCTCTCCGACCACCTCAGTGCAGCCTCCAAATGCCCGATCGCCCAGTACTCACATTGAAGTGAATGGGAGGTTTGTGAGTTATGATTTGTGACTTATTCTATCCACATTATTAACTTGCTTTGTTCATTGTGTCAATGTGCGCGATTTATAAACTGTAGCAGGGGCCAAAGATCTCTTGGCTTTGAACATATTTTGGTTACGATCCACAAATGAGGTGTAAATAAAGGAAAGATCTTAGAATGTCTTTGAAGAAGCTGTGTAGCCCCATTTAACTATTAACATCGTTGATGTGGATTATTTTCTTCGGATTTTGAAGCTAGCACTGTTAAAAGTAAAGTACATTTGAAAGTGACCCGCTACTCTTAAATGTGCTTGGCTAGGTTAAATTCTAAATCGAAAATCATTAATTTTATTTAGTAATAGTTTTCAGTGTACTAGTTTTGTTTGTTTTGATTTTTAGGCTTTTGTATAGCTGTAGAACATCGGTACGAGATTACTGCTAAAATAATACTGAACGTATATGTGCGCGAGGTTGACGTATTACATCCACATAGTATTTACTATGTTTCGCGTAGTGTAACTTGTTCTCGAACAAAATTTCAAAATACACTCCTGGAAATGGAAAAAAGAACACATTGACACCGGTGTGTCAGACCCACCATACTTGCTCCGGACACTGCGAGAGGGCTGTACAAGCAATGATCACACGCACGGCACAGCGGACACACCAGGAACCGCGGTGTTGGCCGTCGAATGGCGCTAGCTGCGCAGCATTTGTGCACCGCCGCCGTCAGTGTCAGCCAGTTTGCCGTGGCATACGGAGCTCCATCGCAGTCTTTAACACTGGTAGCACGCCGCGACAGCGTGGACGTGAACCGTATGTGCAGGTGACGGACTTTGAGCGAGGGCGTATAGTGGGCATGCGGGAGGCCGGGTGGACGTACCGCCGAATTGCTCAACACGTGGGGCGTGAGGCCTCCACAGTACATCGATGTTGTCGCCAGTGGTCGGCGGAAGGTGCACGTGCCCGTCGACCTGGGACCGGACCGCAGCGACGCACGGATGCACGCCAAGACCGTAGGATCCTACGCAGTGCCGTAGGGGACCGCACCGCCACTTCCCAGCAAATTAGGGACACTGTTGCTCCTGGGGTATCGGCGAGGACCATTCGCAACCGTCTCCATGAAGCTGGGCTACGGTCCCGCACACCGTTAGGCCGTCTTCCGCTCACGCCCCAACATCGTGCAGCCCGCCTCCAGTGGTGTCGCGACAGGCGTGAATGGAGGGACGAATGGAGACGTGTCGTCTTCAGCGATGAGAGTCGCTTCTGCCTTGGCGCCAATGATGGTCGTATGCGTGTTTGGCGCCGTGCAGGTGAGCGCCACAATCAGGACTGCATACGACCGAGGCACACAGGGCCAACACCCGGCTTCATGGTGTGGGGAGCGATCTCCTACACTGGCCGTACACCACTGGTGATCGTCGAGGGGACACTGAATAGTGCACGGTACATCCAAACCGTCATCGAACCCATCGTTCTACCATTCCTAGACCGGCAAGGGAACTTGCTGTTCCAACTGGACAATGCACGTCCGCATGTATCCCGTGCCACCCAACGTGCTCTAGAAGGTGTAAGTCAACTACCCTGGCCAGCAAGATCTCCGGATCTGTCCCCCATTGAGCATGTTTGGGACTGGATGAAGCGTCGTCTCACGCGGTCTGCACGTCCAGCACGAACGCTGGTCTAACTGAGGTGCCAGGTGGAAATGGCATGGCAAGCCGTTCCACAGGACTGCATCCAGCATCTCTACGATCGTCTCCATGGGAGAACAGCAGCCTGCATTGCTGCGAAAGGTGGATATACATTGTACTAGTGCCGACATTGTGCATGCTCTGTTGCCTGTGTCTATGTGCCTGTGGTTCTGTCAGTGTGATCATGTGATGTATCTGACCCCAGGAATGTGTCAATAAAGTTTCCCCTTCCTGGGACAATGAATTCACGGTGTTCTTATTTCAATTTCCAGGAGTGTACATTGCGCAGGTACACCCACCTCCTCTCCTCTACTCTTCAACATCCCGCGAATAAGGTGGCCCTAGTTGTCACAACACTGCACAGTACTTCGCGCTGGGGCATTAGGGGGCTGTAATGCAGCGGAGCAAGTGACAAACTACTCTCAGAAGAACAAAACTGTATACATTCACAACAATGGCCCGAATTCTCGCGATCGATCGGTCACTGAGGCTGTTATCTTGAAATTGTGCTTCGTGCTTTCTTCTCCTTAAAATGTGACCCAAGTTTTGACGTTTTCTTGTCGCGGTAAGCTGCCAGGTCATTTCATTCCGTGTTCTGAGTGCTTCGATGTAGTTTGTTGGGCCAGTGGACGAAGAGGGCACTATGCCAAACATTCACACATTGCCGGGAAAGTGCTTAGTTGAACTATGGAAGGTTATACACACCGAAAAACTGTAAGTCAATGTAAACAACGTGTTTTTATATTTAAAGTGCATCTACGTAAAGAAGTCCAGTGTGGGCCGCAGTTATTGTATGGCAGCGGAACTTAGTAGACATGCTAGTGGGCTAATGCGGAACCGATATACGCTGAGAAAAAAGAAAGTTAGATTCTGGCCAGCAGGTGCAAATTCTGGTAATGTACACAATCTCATCGACGTTTCTGGTGCTCATATTGAGCAAGATGTGTAAGCGGCGATTAATAATAAAGCCAACATTATGCCTTTCTCACTGTTGACCATTGCTGCCCATGTCGCATTCCCAGTCGATTAGGTATGAGAACGTTTCTATACGTCTTATCACACTTGACGTTTTATGCCCACGTCCCATTCCATTACCTGTGGAAATGATTGTCTTTCAGATTTGCAACTGGTGGCCAAAATTGGAAGTAATTGTTTTCCAGCGTAAATCGGCTCTGCAGTAACGCATTAGAATACCTACCAAGTTTCGCTACCACACGATAATTGCATCTTACCCTGGAGCTCTGTGAGTAGCTCCACTTAAATTACAAGCATCCGGTAGTAGACGGGTGTGTATAGAGTAGTCGAGAGTACGTGTAATTTGGTTGAAGAGATGTTGTTATGGACGTTATAAATTTGAGACTCCTCCAGGAATATAAGATCGTAGATAGGTGGACTGACATCCAGACAATGCGTGAGCCGTACGTAGAGAAATTGTCTTCCTTTTTATTTGGTGGCGCACCCCTTCTGTAAATGTGTGTGTGATTCTTTCCTATAGTTAAGCAGGTGAAATCCGTGATACAACTCTAGTTGAGTCAAAACCAGACCAGTGTCTCAAAAGGTAATGCACAGTTGCAACGTGTCTTATGCTAAGATGTTTTTTCTATTCCTCAGACAACGTCTAAGGCGCTACAGTCATGGACTGTACGGCTGGTCCCGAAGGAGGTTCGAGTCCTCCCTCGGGCACTAGTGTGTGTGTTTGTTCTTAGAATAATTTTGGGTTAAGTAGTGTGTAAGCTTAGTGACTGATGACCTTAGCAGTTATGTCCCATAAGATTTCATACACAGACAACGTCTGACAAAATCGATGCAATATGGCGCTCAGATAGAGCACAGATTCGAGATGAGTCCATAGTCAATGAGGCCATCGCTAAATCTCGCCCGGTCCCGGGAA
Organism: Schistocerca serialis cubense; assembly: GCF_023864345.2. Lineage (NCBI taxonomy): Eukaryota > Metazoa > Arthropoda > Insecta > Orthoptera > Acrididae > Schistocerca > Schistocerca serialis. The sequence continues at coordinate 277,212,946 of NC_064642.1, read as the reverse complement.
CGCCAGCCTCCGTGACAGCAATGAATCAGCTGAGATACGTGATGGAACCAGTACAGAGGACTATTGATAAAAGTTCAGTGTCTCATTATCGAAGAACTTCGAACGTTTTAAGGGAAAAAAGCGTGACGAGGAGAATATGATAATTGCGCAATATAAGTTGAAGTGAAGTACGACTGATTAGAGGTGGTACAGCGCCTACGCCTAATTATATACATCAGTGATTTCACAGAGCCCATGATGCACGATATGCTTTACTCGCTGGGAGGAGAGGTCAAATTGTAAGATTTTAGAGGTAGTTCTCCAAGTATTATGATCGGTACCACTGAAGTTACGCTACCCTATGACGGATTCCACGTGTAAATAATTTACATTTCTACCTTTTACCAGAATTTTTGTCTTTGTACTGCTAGAATTAGATTTTACGACATTACGGCTAATAGGATGATGTATAATTTGGGAATGTGTTAAATGTGTTAATCATGAGTCATAATGATCATGAAGGTGAATGGGCATAATTTTAAAGAGAATATTTCGCAGATATGAGGGAGTGTGTGTACAGTCGGTGTAATTGTAGAAAGGTATAATACGAGTATTCCTGTGTAAAGATTATATAACTGGACAGATGACCCTGAGTTCCAAAACTCCATTTTTTTACGATGCGGAAAACGGACGAGTAAAATTTGTAGACTGTCAACGTTGAATGTGCCAGCTTCATCTGGAGACCTTATGGGGCATCTTGGGTAAGTATTGGGTGAAGCAGCGAGTATGTTACGTAAAAGCGTGGACATGAATGTGAAAAATGTGACAATGGTAATAGTGAATGTAAGCCTGCGAAAACTGAGAAGGACATCGAGAAAGACACAATGCCGCTACATTTTGCAGATGCGATAGTGGACATTGAAACCGCATGAACAGTGTTATAGCAATTTTTTGTGTAGATATTTCTGTTCACAGTTCTAATGAAAATTAGATAAATGAATTTTTGGAAGAAACGAGGGTTCTTTCGGCAGAAAACTACTGCATATTTGCAGTGACTATCGCAGGTGTGGCTTCATAGCTGACTTGATTGCTGACTCCATGGAGTGTTCTGTGCACCACGACCAAATAGTGGATAGAATTGGAAGGAGAATCAGCATTGGTCGTATTTTTTGTTTTATTATCCGCAAAATTGATTTTCGGTTACTTAGTGACCATCCTCAGTGCTGTAATATACATTTAAAATTGGTAGGCACTGGTATCAACAAGCTTAGAGCTTGTTGATGCCAGTGCCTACCATTATTAATTGTATATTACATCACTGAGGATGGTCACTAAGTGACCGAAAATCGATTTTGCGGATAATAATAAAAAAAAAATACGACCAATGCTGATTCTCCTTCCAATTCGTAGCTGACGACGTCAAAAGCGGAGCTTGACGTCCACGACACGATGAACTTGCAGCAGTTCGACATGCAGTCAAGTAGTCACAGCGTCATCTTCGTCATGTGATGCTAATTCCAGTAGTAGCCAAGCAAACCGTCATCGAGGCACTATTTATACGCCCCCATTCAGTCACTAAGCACGTTCGTGCCGGCGGTCGCAACCAGAGCCGGCGTGCTGCTAGCTCCGTGAACATCTACCTGCAGCCCACTCAGCTCCTGACTGTGTCTGCATACACAAGCAAATAAACGGCCTCCAAGACGACACGCCTTAGTGCGGTCTCGCCTCGCGTGAACCAGAGTTTGACGACTAACTGCTCCTGAGGGTAAGGGGCAGCAACTTGTCTCCGGCACTGTATTTCGGGATTCTTTGTTAAACTAAGAACATTCTACAACGGTAGGCGTCTTGATGACTAGTTCCCGATCTCTATAACATACAAGACACACATATCTCGATTGGGAGACTAGCTACGACATCCTAACTTTTGGAATGATGACTCCCTACCCATCTGATAGCAGTTGCACCGGAACACGACCGTAGTAATGACAAATTTAAGCCTCAAAGCAAATAAATAACGCCAACATATGCTCACAGAATCGCGTGAAGTTGTAGAATAATACGAGATGTTACTTTCAGGACAACTACGATCATTTATTTTCGTGTAATTGGAATTGTTCAACTACAACAGGGTGTAAAGTGACTGTGTGGGTATTACCGGTAAAGTAATATTGTGGGCAAGCTAAGACACTTACATTGTGCCTCCAGGTAACCCTGTAGATCCATGGATTGGATTTGATGTTGCACTCGAAGTAGACATCCGAGCCCTCTCGGACGTAGCTCGCGTTGACAGCTCCTCCCAACTCCAGTGTTACTATAGGCACATCTGTAAAGACGACGGCACTACAACCACTTGGAAACAACACATAAAGAACTGCGGAAAAGTGAATATGATATTAACTTTTACACAGTTATATGGGCAAAACTTAATCCTCTCTCTTAAAAGACATGTGATTATACATAACTTCCATTATTAAATGCCGTTAAAGAACTTTAAAAGTTATCTCTTGCCACAGTCACCAGAGCAAGTACACCTTACGCTTTCGGTAACAGAACTTAACGTACAGCTCGGAAAGACAGTACGTATGAAGTTATTTAAAGTTAAATCTGCTGATAATTTAAGAGTATTAAATATTTCTGTCCAACATTCAGATGTATAAGGTGTATAGAACTCCGAAATTTCATTGGTGTAACATTAGTACAATCCCCTAGTTTGAGAAATCATACTTAGCATCAAGGTTTTACGTTGCTACTTTAGGTTACTAGATTTCTGTCTCAGATCTATTTAGGTTAGTTAAACAAGTGTCAAAGAGAAAGTCAGGCGTACTCAGGAGACATAGACTGAGATTACAATTTAGTAATGAATTAGTAGTCAGGAAAAATCAATGCACTAAGAAGTGGGATACGAAATTATAGGAAATTCTAAAATCACTGAGGGAAGTGGCAACAAAACGACTATTCACGTTGGTGTGTAGAATATATGAGACTGGTGCCACGCATGAGACTTTCGGGAAAACATCATCCACACAATTCTGAAGACCTCAAGAACCGACAAGTGCGAGAATTATCACACAATCATCTTAACAACCCATGCTTGCAATCTGCTGGCAAGGCAAATATGCAGAGAATGGAAAAGAAATTTGAGGGTCTGTTATATGACGATCAGTTTGGCTTTAGGAAACGTAAAGGCACCAGAGTGGAAGTTCAAACGTTAGGACTGATAATGGAAGCAAGACTGAGGGAAAATTATGACACGTTCATAGAATTTGTCAACCTGGAGAAACCGTTCAACAATGTAAAATGTTGCAAGAAGTTAGAAATCTTGAGAAAAATAAAGGTAAACTCTAGAGAAAAACGGGCAATGTACAATTTGTGCAATATACGAGAGGTAACAAGAAGACTAGGAACCAACGAGATTCTCGAAATATAAATGTTGTGAAACAGGGGTGTAGTGTTTCGCCCCTACTGTACAATTTATACATCAAAGCAACAGGGGCAGAAATAAAAGAAGGATTCAAGAGTGGGATTAAAATGAAGGATAAAATGATATGAGCGACAAGATTCGCTGATGACATTGCCATCCTCAGTAAAAGAGAAGAGGTATTAGTTGAATGGAGTGTACATTCCAAAGAGTGCAGAATATGAGTTTAGAGTAAATGGAATAAACACGAAAATAATGATAATTAGCAAAAACGAGTACAATAAGAAGATCAGGACTGGGGATCATGAAGTGAATGGGTGACAGCGTTAAGTGAAGAAGCTCTTGGAACGAGAGGATATTGGGCATATGAACTGGCCTGTCCATTCCCTCGACTTAAAATCCAGCGAGCCCGTGTCGGATGTTTTGGAAAGACGTACTGCAACAGCGACCGTCCAAACAGTTGACAGTCGCTCTGGTAGAGAAATAGAACGCCCTTACCAACCTTGTGGCCAGCATCGGGGCCGTCGTTCTTGCACATAAATCCTATAAAGAATCTGGCCCAACGTTTTACAATGGTCAGGGACTCGAGGTATGTACAGTAAACGAGACAGACCATTCTGATGGTAAAGCTCGGTTACATCACGAAGCGGACAGCGGTGGCGCAGACTTCTGATCCCGCATATTGCGCGCGCAATCTTCTCGTTAATTACACTCATATTTGTAAAACTCGACCCGAAAAACACCATTTATTTTTATTATTGTGTCTTACACCTTATTTTTTGGATAACAAAAGTGCATTAAATAATAATAGCGAACTGAAAATGCATTCCTTTACACTTGTTTCGGTCATTAATTAGAACGTCATCTGTTCGAAGAAACTTTGTTTTCAAAATTACAGTTTGCAACTGCCAATTATATTCCATTCCATAGACATTGGAACAAAAGATGTAATAATGATATAACCCTTAGCTTACAACAGTCTTATCGCAAAAGTAATCTATAATTGCTGATCGTGCTGCAGTCCAAAGCTGGTGCTTCTTCACTATTTTTGTTTCATTGTCTCTCGTTTAGATAAACTTTTCAGATATCTGATTTGGGTAAATGTCTTTGTCTTCACATACAACATGATAATTTTTCCGTCTATATTGGGGAACTTGTATTGTATTGTGGATACAACGTCCCCTTAACCCTACACTCATAGATAAACAGATTTCAAAAAATTATTTCAGCGTGTCTTTCTCTACTTTCCATACTATGTCGATAAGCACCTCTCAGAAGTGTCTGTTCTTCCTTCGAGAATCTCGAGTCTGTCGCATGGAAAATACCATTTACTAATTCTATAAAATCAGCCTCCTAATCTCTCTTGAGGACAAACCTTACAGTTTGCGCAGTACGCCTTGAAAATAACAGAGCGTCCGTTGTGACGTTTTGGGGAATGCGTCCAGTAACATTCACATGCGCTTCCGATCATTTATGTGCAATTGCAAGATCACAAGCGTTACGTTTCTAAAGATACAGTATTACATTTTTATTAATAATTGTTACATCAAGCATCGAAAATCCGTCGTCGAAAATTTATTTGGAAGTAGCTTCAACATGTATGGTACTTCATAGACCACCCGCGTCTTTTGATGACTGTCCACTGGATTTGAGAAGACATGTTTTGTTTATTGTTATGTTTAGCTGTTAACATACGGTCAAATTGTTGTCTCCCATGTCGAAAGTAACGCCAACACCTGCGCAGTCTATCTTCTGCAAGGTATTTGAATATTGCCGTCAGCTGTTCCTTTGCCATTGTGACGTGAAAATTGTAACATATAAACTGTTTCCCTGTCGATACTAACGCACGAACCATCACTGCCTGAACATTCTTGTAAGAATCGAGTATAACATCATCAGATGAACTCTAAATAATCCGTCCACGAAAGCTTATTTCGTCGAAACTGAGAACAGTCATTGCTTCAGATGTTTTAAGCGGAACTGTTCTAGCTGTAATTAAATTTATCACGTCTTTTACTGTTCCTGGCGTACAACTAACTTGTTTGCCGATATCTGCGTTGTTGTACGGCAGAATAAAGGGTATCATCAAACTTTTCAAATAATGATATGATTTCCGAGAAACGATCTTACCTCTATGTAGCACGCTTTCCTTGTCTTACTAAAAATGGAATTTATCGTCGAGTGAAACACTGCGACAAAATTTAAACCAGTTCTTTTTTCACAAATACACGGCTGCTTGCCTTGATACACGCATTTCCTTTTTCCAAGAGAGAATTCATTGCTATCAGAAAACAATTCTGTCTTCAGGTCCTTAATTTCATAATCTTTTCATAATATCTCTGGATGGACACTGGCTCTGTGGAGACGGCCAGCACTGTTTTCTCTTTTCCGGAGAAATCGAATGTAATTGCCTGCTTGGTGCTGTGTCCACCGCGTGACATCACTGTGGCAGGCAGATACTGGCAAGCAGCCAGAAAACTCTCTCCGTCAGAAGACCATCACGAATCGGCGTGACTTCAGTGTAATTATTGTCTTTGAATAAATGCGCCATTTCCGTTCTTCTCATTGCATATTTTTCCATTTACCTTCTGAAGTATACTCCAACAGTTCTTTCTGTGTGTGGTACAAGTTCCGTTGGGCTCCGTTGGTAATGATACATGAGCGAAAGTTACTTTAGTTCTACGTTTTGCACATCAGTGGATATATCAATCAGCAGAATTGCAATTTTTCAATCGTCTGCTGCGTGTACCACTAACGTAATTCTATCAAATTTTAATGATTTCAAAAATATATTGAATGAAATGATAAGCTCGATGAGGTAAGTACAAAATGCAAAATTATGCAAATCTGTAAAATGCAGAACATAAGCATTGTAATGTGATAGGACACCAATTGCACGTACTAAATGTTAGTAATTATAACTAAATCATGATCTGTCGGTGAATAGGAAGGTACACCAATTCCGCAAAAGGTAAACCGTTTGACTTGCAATGACACCCCATCATTTGGGAAAGAATGCCTTACTAAGGTAGGTAAAAAGCTTCAGGATCTCTTTTGAAATGGAAAAGTACTAATTGCACTAAATCTGTAACGAGAAAGGCACAGGACAAGAAGTCATTAAGTACATGAAACAAAGAGGTCGAATGAGCATAACAGCAAATGACTGTCTCTTTAGGAAAATAAGAGAACACAGTTTCAGGATAATGCCTTACCCTGTAATCAGCCTACTCGAAAACTCAAAATCGCAACATTTTTTTGACATTTCTACGAGTTACCTAAAAGCAGAGCAAAATGACAAGAAGTAATCGGAGCTGTCAGTTTAATTTCGCTCAGGGAAGGAATTGTCACTGATCTATACCGTGTAGTGAGACAGTGAAATTAATTACGTTCATCAAATGATCTGTTTCGCCTAAATAATGGAGGTTGAATTTCAGATTCCACTGTACCAAATTTCTAGGCAGGTCAACAATGAAACTTACACTTGCTTTACTCACTGACGAAAGAAATTCAGCAGCTTTTTATTACAAATGGGTTGGAGGTGTGTAAAAGGAGATACTGTAGTCAGATGTGTTAGTCAGTTGTGTGATAAGGTTTCAGACATTTATCCATTAGGTTCGGTTTGTAATTAGAATAGTTTACAAAGAATGATTTACAAAAGTGTTGTTCCATACTTTACAGCTGCTTGGATTACTAACGATTCTTCACACTTAACGCTGCTTTAGACGAAAGAATTTAAAATATCAAACAATATCACACTTATGTTTTCAGGATATGGTGCCCCACAGCTCGTAAATATTTGGAAAACCTGTCATGTTACCGTCTTGGGCTGCTGATAAATTTCTTTGTTATGTAAACAACCAGTTTCGGGTGATTGACGATCGTTAGGTTGATAAAAGTATTCACAACAGCATTTTACAGTCAGGTAAAATGGTAAACCCTAGAGGAAAGTTTTGTAGACTCTTTTTAAATGCTTTATGTATGTTTTCGAGGGTGGTGAAACCGAATTTTCAAAGTCCCACCAAAATTTCTACTCGTAATCGGGGCAAAAATGGAAAAAAAATCACGAAGAATGGGCCCTTTTTTTGCATATGACTCGGCAACGACTCCTATTTTACAAGTTTTCACTATTTGGAAAAATGAAGAACATAAAATTTCCCACAAAATAGATCTGAGTCAGACGAGCGCTATGGCGCGAAGAGCGTGTTCAATTTAGCGAAAATCGTGCGCCGCCAGCAAAATCCAACCGCTCATTTCTTAGTATGCTACGATGTTCATTCAGATGGCAAAATGTAAGCTTTCAAGAGGAGTTTAAATATATTATGGTAATTCCGTAGTAATTATCTTTTGTTTTACACTTGGCGTCAATAATAATAATTGTCTTAATATAATATTATCAGTATAACGTATGTAAAGAAATCTGAGGGAAGTTCCAGCCTTTTTCGCTTTGTGTACCACTGTCTTTGTCTTTAATTTATTCACCTGCAATATGATAATAAATATGGATTTCATACAGCTAAGTAAAATAAGATATATCTAATTTTAGTTCGTATCAGGTAGTAGGTAAATAATTACAGTTGAAAACAGTGTACAGTGTTCGTTACCATTATGAGATCATGAGATCTCACTACGAGAACTTAAATGGAATCTGTTGCTTCTGTTAAGAGTTTGGGTGTCGCCATCGGTATTGTCGAAAAGGGATTAAAATGACGTGGATGGATCTAATTCCAAACCCTCTGCCGCCATTGGTGGTACCTCAAAACGTACTGAGTTTTGTAGAAGGTATTGTATCCTGAAGCAGACATTACGTTAATTTCTGAGAGCCATACTTCTTATAGATGAATACGGCCAGGCCAACTTGCCATGGTGACAAGGAAGAGTTTGGTCTGACAGATGTCAACGTGGTGTGTCCTCTATGGCCATACGTCTGGACTTCAATTCATTCAAGCTACCTTACTTCTGCTTCATCACTAGTCTATTGACGAAATTTTGCACAGTGTCGTGGATGAGGATGGCGATTTCTGTAAGAAACTGGTCTGGAGGGGAATATTTCTTTGTGCTCCAAACCTGAAATCGAATATCTTCAGCAAGTAAGTTTCCTGCTGTTTCAACCTGTCGCCGACTCTCTTCCTCTGGTGTTGACCTTTCGACACATGTTAGTTTTCTGTAGGAATTTCCTACCCAGTGTTTTTGAAACAAACAACAGTTGGTTTTATCACAGATGAGGCAATCGTTATATCAGATCCACACTTCTTCAACAGTTGAGCCCTCACAGTCCTAACATCAGGATGGTGGTCACTGTGAGTCTGGTCTATTATCTACCAAAGGGAAAATTGAAACTCCTCTTCATTTTTAGTGAAGTAATTGAAAACTTGCTCCATGGCATCATGAGTTTCAGTAGCGTATAGCTCTCGCAGTTTGAATGGTTTTCTTTTTCTGCCTGCTTTCGAATGCCGTTCAGAACCTTCCTGCATTTCATGTGGTACTTGGGATCTGCCCCAACGTTGTCAACAACTGGTCCAATCTGACTTATTATTGAGGGTCCTAGTTCATTGTTTTGTCTCTCAGCGCTGATGAGAATAGTCTCTTGCAGTCCCAGCTTACGCACCTAACTCATTATATTTCATCGACTGCCAGCGAGCTTGATTTATTGAGCCAGAAATTCTGGCTTAATAGACAAGTAACACAAAAATATTCGTTTTGAATTCAAAATCTGCTTCAGTAGACCAAATTTCTTTTCGGCTGCAACCAACTGCAAACCTCATGCCTCCAAAGCAGTTAATTTTACGTTAGTCCACTTTGCTCGACATGGTTCACGAACCTTAACCACAATTTAGCTCTTCAAGAGGGCAGCTATGCCGTCCTTCCTCTCCTTACTTGCTCCAAAGACATTCTTCAAGCGCAGTTTTGCCCTATGTGATGACACTTTTCTCCTATCATGCAGTACGCCATCATATGGAACACATATCTCACTTGAATTCATTACGTATGACTATTTTACTGACTGAAACGGCACATACGTTCCGTGCAACCATTCGAGGGTGACCTCTTAAAATACCGTACCTCTAGAGAGCAGGGCTAAAGACCGACTTCCTCCTTGTCAGGAGTAGGCAGGTAATTGACGTCTCACAAGCAACTCAGACCTCCACCGCGACAAATGTCAAGTGCTAATCATTAAGCTAACACCGTGACACTGCTGGTAGAAGGAATTCGGCAAAGGTTGTGAAACAAAATAATGTTTGAGTGCGGCGGATAGGTCATGAAGTTGCCTCAGCTTTAAAATCGAGCTGTATTCAACACGCCAAACACGTCATAGGATAGGTCTGACGGAAAAGATCCCATATATCTGTTTTGTGGAAAATTTTACCCTATTTACTTTCATAAATTGTCAACTTTCCCAAAAACGGCACCTTCACGAGCTATAATCAAAAAACTCAAAAAATTGCACTTAATTTTTGTTTTATTTCTGTTTCAAACCAATTTCGGGCCATAAATTTTGTTGGAACGTCAAAAATTCGGATTCAGCAACCTCAAAAACATACAGAAAGTTTGTCAAAAAACTTCTACTAAACTCTCCGATATTCTGCGTTTTGGAGCACCATTTTTCAGGGCTATTAGGTGAAACATAAAATCATGACTGTCATTTGAGGAAACCTAGAATTAGACACTGTTATCATATCGTAATATAAACTACATCTTCAGTCTGTAACAACTGAACTAAATAGTGCACAGTTTCAATGGACTGACGACGTAATTTGATCGCACATCAAAAAAAGTTTTCCATCACCTCGGTTTCGAGAGATCCGGAACCTGTACAGAAACTTGGAATAGAAATCAACATAAACATCCGCCCTTTTTATATGTCGTACAACCATACGGCGAGACTTTCAGAGGGGGTGGTCGAGACTGCTATGCACACCGGTATCCCTAATACCTAGTTGCACGTCTTCTTGCATTGATGCATGCCTTTATTCGTCATAGTGTATTGCACATAAGTTCATCAAGGCACTTTTGGTCCAGATTGTCCCACTCCTCAACGGTGATTCGGGGTAGATCCCTCAGAGTGGTTGGTGGATCACGTCGTCCATAAACAGCGCTTTTCAGTCTATCCTACGCATGTTCGATAGGCTTCATATCTGGAGAACATGGTGGCCACTCTGGTCGAACGATGCCGTTACCCTGAAGGAAGTGATTCACAAGATGTGCACATGGGAGCGAATTGTCGTCCCTGAAGACGAATGCTTTGCCAATATGCTGCCGATATGGTTGCACTGTCGGTCAGAGGCTGGCATTCATGTATTGTCCAGCCGTTACGGCGCCTTCCATGACCACCAGAGGCGTACTTCAGCCCCACATAATGTCACCCCAAAACAGCAGGGAATCTCCACCTTGTTGAACTCACTAGACAGTGTGTCTAAGGCGTTGAGCGTGATCGGGTTGCCTCCAAACTCGTCTCTGACGAGTGTCTGGTTGAAGGCATATGCCACACTCATCGATGAAGAAAACGTGATACCAGTTCTGAGTTATCTATTCGGTATGTTGTTGGGCCCATCTGTAGTGCACTGCATGGTGTCGTGGCCATTAACGTCGCGAGTGAAGTTGCACATCTTGCAGCCTATTGCGGACAATTTGAGTCGTAACACTAGGTCCTGTGGCTGTACGAAAAGCATTATTCAACTAGGGGGCGTTGCTTTCAGGTTTCCTCCGAGCCATAATCCGTAGATAGCGGTCATCCACTGCAATAGTAGCCCTTGGGCGGGCTGAGCTAGGCATGTCGTCGACAGTTCCTGTCTCTCAGTATCTCCTCCATGTCCGAACAACATCGCTTTAGTTCACTACGAGACGCCAACACACTTGCTTTGCTGAGAGCTCTTCTTGGCACCGAGTAACAATTCGGACTGGATCGAACCTCGGTATTGACCTTGTAGGAATGGTTGAACAACAGACGACAACAGCGTGTACCTCCTTCCTGGTGGAATGACTGGAACAGATCGACTGTCGGACCCCCTCCGTCTAATAGGCGCTGCTCACACCTGGTTGTTTACATCTGTGGGCGGGTTTAGTGACATCTCTGAACAGTCAAAGGGATTGCGTCTGTGATACAATATCCACAGTCAATATCTATCTTCAGGAGTTCTGATAACCGTGGTGATGCAAAACTTTTCGTTGATTGTTACGATATGCTATTCATGTCTAATTCATGGTTTTATACCCTGAGGTTAGTGGTTTTAAATTTCGCCCTACATTATATTGTGAATACTTTTACGAACCAGCCGACCGAAACTAATTGAGTAAATAAAGAATTTTTTCAACAGGTCATGGCAGTAACATGACATTTCCAAATTGTCTGACGTCCTTATGTACTATGGAAGAGAGTATATCGCTGTTTTCCTGAAACATATTGATGAGGCAGATATATATTTTAGTTGTACAGCTAGAAAGCTCTAGGTGACTTGAAAAATTTTGGTCTTGACATATATTTGCATGGAGGTACAAAGTATCTACATCAAATGATCAAAGTTATCCGAACACCACTACATAATTCGCAACTAAGCACTAAATGACACGAGAGGTCTCGGAGATTATTGTATTGTCAATAAAATATTGACAACAGAATGAGGTGACGAGAACAGCTCACTGACTTCGAAAATGAGTTAGGCTTTCGATGTCACTTGGGTAACAGACCTATGAGGGACACTTCAACTTTTTTAAAGCTGCCGATGTCGACTGTCGGCGAAATGACTGTGGAGTGGAGAAACGAAGGAACAACCATAGCTAAACCAAGATAAGACAGACTCTTGTACTGTCGGACAGGGACCGTCGAACAATGCGGAGCTTGGTTGTAAACGATCGTATGATCTCAGCGGACGTAATCTCTCTTGAGTTCGCAAGTCCTACCAACCGTCACACTACCTCTTTGTCTGCGTGTACAGAGTTACAAAGAATGGGGCACAGTTGCTGAGCAGCTCCTCTGGAGTCACACATCTCTGCAGTCAGTGCCAGGTGGCGACTGAGGAGGTGTAAAGAGCGACCCCACTGCATAGTTAAAGACTGGAAACGAGTGATTCGGAGAGAGGAATCATCCTACACCTTACAGGAATCGAATAGTAGGGTTTAGGTTTGGCGAATGCCTGCAGAATGTCACCTGCCCTCAGGCGTGGTACCAACAGTGATCTACGGAGAAAGCAGTGTTAGGGTACGTGGAAGATTTACGTGATTGGGTGTTGTCCCATTACTGCACCTATGAAAACGCCAAATGCCTAAGGATGTTAAGATATTGTACAACATTGTGTACTACGTGTTGTAGAGTAAATGCCCTGGGACGATGCTTGTTTGTATCAGCTTGATCCAGCTTCACAATGCTGATAAGGCTGTAACTGTGGAGCAGAGGTTTATGGACAGCAGCAATCTTGAAATGGACTGTACAGAGTCCCGTCCTGAGGCGACCGGAACACGTTTTCGATAGGTTAGAATGTCATCTTCGCTCCAAAGCCCCAGCGTCTAACATCACTAACTCCTTTATTTCGGCTCTTGAGGAAGGGCTTTCTTCCTCCACAGTCCTTCGGACACGTCATTGAACGTGTCCCCATCAGACTTCGAGGTGTCATAAGGCTACAACACATATTAATGTCCACTAGTATTATATAGTTACGGACGTGACATTTGTAGAATTTACATTAAAAAAAATTCAAATAGTCCTGAATATGATCAGCGTACAGCGAAAATTTTATAGTGCAAGCTGTGTTGATTTACCACCGGATAAAGAAACAGGAAGTGTTACAAACGTAATGACGCCTTCACTTTTTATACATTTGATATGAACAAATATAGTTTATTACAATTTGTAGCACAATGTTCTGACATAGCCGTTATAAACAAAGTTTTACAGATCTAGTCGAGCATAAATTTATGATCAGGAGCTGTAACTGTGCCAGAGAACTATTGGCTTTAATGACTGGGATGAGTCTTTTACACTTATCATTGTCTATAAAGACTGTTAGATAAAGTATTTTCTTTAAAATAATCGGGATCTGGTGTCACATTCCCTTATTTTTTCCGAGGGGGAATGCCCCTTCTTCCATTGCCGCAGAACTAATTTAACTCAAGTCGAAGTCTATATACAGAGTATGCCAAGCATAAGCAAGAAGTAAGTACATTTTACGGGCCTCGGTTGACGAAGTTCAGCGCTGCGTAAAGTCCAAGTGATGCTTATGCGCGTCGAGGGCAGACTGAAGCAGCTGTGGGCGCTAACTAGAGAGGAAGTCATCAATAAGTTATGAAGACTGACGAGAATATCTGAGAAGTTCAGAATTTTCATGAAAGAATGGAATGAAGAATAAAGATAGGCACGGGAGGAAAAGTGTACTGGGGTGAGAGAAGGAGATAAGGCCAGATATAAAATTGGCGCAGAGCAGCGGGCGCGTCGCAGTCTGCGATACTGAAGGGGTGGAAGGGAGCGCAAACTTTCGGCACCCACTTCCTGCTCGTCGCTCGCCAAAAACTCGAGCGGAAATACTGCGACGAAAGGAGAGGGCAAAAAAAAAAAAAAAAAGGTGATGTCTGGGGTGGGACGGTGCGAACGGGTTGGAACAAGAGCGCCGCTGGGAAGCAGCCGTTGGGGAAGCTGTGGGAAGGGTCGGGTTAGTAACAGTGAAAGCACTGCAAAGGGGCAAAAAGGAGTGGGGGAGAAGAGGGGAAGGAATCCTGGAGGGAGGCTGCGAGAGTGTCAGGAACGGAAGAGGAGCGGAAAGGTGAAATTTATAGCGAAACTGCGACGCGGCCACACAAACCGTCACAGAGTCTGAGGAGTGAAACAATGCCGGGTAGGAGACCGTTCCCTGAAGATATATCGCGAAATCTGTCGGCGAAATATCTCCGTAGATGTGGCAGCTAAAGAATTTATTGCGCAGTGCGCTACAGTTCCCAGTCTGGGAAGCCTGTCGGCAAGTTGCTGGCGGCGCCGATTGTGTGTCGGTGCGGTACGAGGGATTGGGGTGACAGGGGGGGGGGGTTGAGATGGGGAAGAGGGTGGTTACACGTGGGGAGGGGTCAGAAACGGTTGGGGAAGAGGGGGCAGCTGTCAGTGCGGTAGGCTGGCAAGCTCATTTCACCCGATTCATAGCTCCGCCAGCAATAGTATTCCTATCCGTAGTGATAAGTAACGAACAGGGCTAGACACTACAGACGATTCTTTTCGTAAAAACATATGCGTTTAATAAATATGTTGGCTAAATATGTATCTTATTCGTATATTATAGCTTCTTATTGGCTCGAATATTTTGTTTTACAAAATTGGTAGCAAACTGTAAACATGGTATTCTGTAAATTGTTTACATCCGTACAGATTTCAGTTACGATTGTATGTAGCGTGTGATACAAAGAGATTTCATCTGTTTTTAATGTTACTTGATGATCCAGTTATAAACGGTCCAGTTATACAAATTAATGACGTCTGTAGGATTACTCTGAAGCGTAATATAACTTTGTTGAAACCAGAGACAGTGGAATGGCCTAGGTGGTGCGTAAGAACGGAGTGAAATGACAAGTGCTAATTTCGGGAAGTTTAATCCCACTGCGTGGGAATCTGAAGTGACATACAAATCTGTGCTATAAAACAAAGAAATACGCAAATGCCAGCCGCAGTGGCCGAGCGGTTCTAGGCGCTTCAGTCTGAAACCGCGCGACCGCTACGGTCGCAGGTTCGAATCCTGCCTCGGGCATGGATGTGTGTGATGTCCTTAGGTTACTTAGGTTTAAGTATTTCTAAGTTCTAGGGGACTGTTGACCTCAGCTGTTAAAGTCCCATAGTGCTCAGAGCCATTTGAACCAATACGCAAATGATTGATAATTACGAATACGGCTGCCGCAGACTGGCACCACAAATGGAGTTGTAATGGTCCTTTTCACCATTTGCTCATAACGAATGAGTGAATAAACGTGCCTCTGGCGTAAGAAATAAACTGCGAGCATTCGTGTACACACTGTGTGCAGATAAACAGTGTTTCACTTGTATTTCAATATTAAAACACTCATTTGGATACATTCTGTAAGTTAAAAAATCTGAGGTGTGACCGGAAGAATAACATTAAGGTTCTTACTCTGTCTAAGGTGAAAACCTGTAATTCATGCGTTGTAAATTATAATACACCAAGAATAAATACGCTATTATGGTCGACCGTCATCTGTCATGGACCAGCACAAGATGCAGAGCTTACAGCAGCATCTTGGAGCAGATTCATAACGCAGATGTTGCATGAAGGTACCTTTATGTAGTTTCAGTTAGTCTGTGCAGAGGGTAATAACAACAGACCTACTGCATATCACGAAATAACGAATTTAACGAAGTTTTCTCAGGTTTGAAACCGAGAAGATTTGCGCTAGAATAGTAAAATGGACTTTGATCCATGTAGGAAACGAAAGATTTGTACACGAGTAGGAATTTGCGATAGATTGTGTGGTAATCGCTTCTTTTTAACGCTGGCTGTTTATTCACCACGTTATAACATGTAACAGCAGTAAAAACATATTACGACTCATTTAACATTTGATAAAGCCCTCCGATAAGACGTTTATTAATTGAGTAAATTCATTGTTCACAGGAATCCACATTCTTTTGTCACCATATGATCAATAGGGTGAGGGTGGTAGAATTTTGTAAGATAGTAAAATTCTCTGAAAACTGTACGGCTACTTTAGTTGCATATAGACTGGTAATTATTCTGCTGAAAACAAAGCTATTCTATTACATGATCATGGGTATTGACAACCTCTTCAACTGTATTTGGTCCTTTATTACCCTCTCACAAACGGTTTTGTGGCGCTAAAAGCCAAATCCTCAGGTGAACATATGATTAAAAGACTTAAGCGGAAAATCTGTATGACAGAGCACGATGCCGCGTCCCCTATACGATGTTCCGTACAGAACAGAGAAGAATCACTATGATACTATTTGTTTTGGAATATGGTAGTTTAATCCATGGCATACCGTATTTTAATGGTGCTTTGTTTTGGCGGTCAGCGAATTTTGGGAAAAAAGATTCCGAGTTTTTTCGCTCTAATGTTTTAATCATACGTTCACAAGATGATTGGCTTTTAGCGCCACGAAACCGGTTGTGATACACTAATAAAGGACCAAATGCAGCTGAAGAGGTTATTAATTCCCAAGATGAATACTCAAAGCAGTGGTTGCCCCATTTACAATGTTCTATATTATATGAATGTATAGCTGGGCAATGGATCCACCGTCTTCAGTGCGGATGCACAAATACGTAAGACCGCCTGTGGGAATCTTAGAGAGCGAATGTGGAGGAAATGGACAGGGGGATTGCGGATAGGTGATGCTCGATCAGAGTGTGGTTCGGCCATGAGGCGTCTCAAGGTACTCCGTGCAGCGATGATAACGCTGTGTCCCGGATGTGGTTACCGTATCGGGCTAGTAAGCAGGAGATCCCTAGCTTGAATCCCGGTCAGGAAATTGTTTTTCACTCGTCGCCGCTGATTCCACGTAATGCCCCAGTCCAGCTGACAGCAGTGATATCCTTCGTTTCCTTTTTTTTCCCCTCCACTGTCAACTTACATACAAAACAATTCTGTCCTGTTGCCGGCGCCTGACGGGCGACATCTCTGCGCACGCCACAATTCCACTACCGGCCTACCACTCAGGCGTGGCCAAGCAAGACAGACACCGTTGGCAGCATCCAGTGGACACTCCAGACGGGAGAAGCCATCTTTCCACACTCTCCTCAGACACCAATCAAACGGCGAATGACATCAACGTGATCGGCGAGCCAACTAGCGAACGACACGTCATCGCGTCGCGGCCAACCACGCAAGATGAAGGGAACACTCCGCGTGGAACTATCAGCTCTACAGTGGACCTACAGCAGCAGTTACCATGCGCGTCACCGCAAGGGTCTTCAGGACTTCTGCTCGGAAGTCTGTGTGGTAGCTACAGACTGGGACTATCTAGGATTATTCCAGCATAATAGAACTGAACTTAAAGAGAAACCCCGGAATGCTAGGTCACAAGTTCAGTCATTAATAGGCTTATTTGAAAGTTTTGTGTTAATGTATGTCGACCTGAATTTGCCGGTAGAGGTATGCGACCATTACTGTTAATACACTCCTGGAAATGGGAAAAAGAACACATTGACACCGGTGTGTCAGACCCACCATACTTGCTCCGGACACTGCGAGAGGGCTGTACAAGCAATGATCACACGCACGGCACAGCGGACACACCAGGAACCGCGGTGTTGGCCGTCGAATGGCGCTAGCTGCGCAGCATTCGTGCACCGCCGCCGTCAGTGTCAGCCAGTTTGCCGTGGCATACTGAGCTCCATCGCAGTCTTTAACACTGGTAGCATGCCGCGACAGCGTGGACGTGAACCGTATGCGCAGTTGACGGACTTTGAGCGAGGGCGTATAGTGGGCATGCGGGAGGCCGGGTGGACGTACCGCCGAATTGCTCAACACGTGGGGCGTGAGGTCTCCACAGTACATCGATGTTGTCGCCAGTGGTCGGCGGAAGGTGCACGTGCCCGTCGACCTGGGACCGGACCGCAGCGACGCACGGATGCACGCCAAGACCGTAGGATCCTACGCAGTGCCGTAGGGGACCGCACCGCCACTTCCAAGCAAATTAGGGATACTGTTGCTCCTGGGGTATGGGCGAGGACCATTCGCAACCGTCTCCATGAAGCTGGGCTACGGTCCCGCACACCGTTAGGCCGTCTTCCGCTCGCGCCCCAACATCGTGCATCCCGCCTCCAGTAGTGTCGCGACAGGCGTGAATGGAGGGACGAATGGAGACGTGTCGTCTTCAGCGATGAGAGTCGCTTCTGCCTTGGTGCCAATGATGGTCCTATGCGTGTTTGGTGCCGTGCAGGTGAGCGCCACAATCAGGACTGCATACGACCGAGGCACACAGGGCCAACACCCGGCATCATGGTGTGGGAAGCGATCTCCTACACTGGCCGTACACCACTGGTGATCGTCGAGGGGACACTGAATAGTGCACGGTACATCCAAACCGTCATCGAACCCATCGTTCTACCATTCCTAGACCGGCAAGGGAACTTGCTGTTCCAACAGGACAATGCACGTCCGCATGTATCCCGTGCCACCCAACGTGCTCTAGAAGGTGTAAGTCAACTACCCTGGCCAGCAAGATCTCCGGATCTGTCCCCCATTGAGCATGTTTGGAACTGGATGAAGCGTCGTCTCACGCGGTCTGCACGTCCAGCACGAACGCTGGTCCAACTGAGGCGCCAGGTGGAAATGGCATGGCAAGTCGTTCCACAGGACTACATCCAGCATCTCTACGATCGTCTCCATGGGAGAATAGCAGCCTGCATTGCTGCGAAAGGTGGATATACACTGTACTAGTGCCGACATTGTGCATGCTCTGTTGCCTGTGTCTATGTGCCTTTGATTCTGTCAGTGTGATCATGTGATGTATCTGACCTTAGGAATGTGTCAATAAAGTTTCCCCTTCCTGGGACAATGAATTCACGGTGTTCTTATTTCAATTTCCAGGAGTGTATAACTGAATGGATTTTAGAAAAGCTGAGTAGTCGAAAACAAACAAACACTAATTGGTTTTTGGTGCATTTATTCCAAACGACATGTTTCGGGCCCTAACGATCATCAGACTTCCATTTCATAGCAAAAACGATTTTGACAGCTTGTTCGTTATTCATAGATTCACTAAACAAAAGGTATTACATATAATTTAAACTAGGGAAATGAAAATGTTGGTAGTGAGAAGGTATTTCCTTTTTTTTTTGGGGGGGGGGGGGGGGGGAAGGTAGGATTGGATTTGTGGTTCCCTATTCGACGAGGCTGATGAACTACACGGCTCAACACTTGTTTCAATATCACTTTGACTTGCTAAGCACGTATCATCATCACTGTACTCCTCATCTACACCGTCTACACAGTTGAGCGCATACGACACCACACATTCCACCGACTGATCATGCAGAAACGCTAATACTTCATCTCCCACCTCTTTCTCATTCTGCGTAATTTCTTGGATTCCTTTACGAAGAAATTTCAACTTCGCCAACTTTGCTTTGTCTATCGTTGCATTGCTCTGCTCTATATCAACACGATTAGCACTGTAGCACTGATGAGAGCTACCCGTCGATTAAGCAGTTCCGCGACCCTCCGTAGCTTCATGAGGTGCTCACCATTGTAAACCTCCAGTCCCGCCCCCCTGTTGTCACTAGCAGCCAATATTGCGGTTGCGTGGCAGAAAATATGTGGGTTGTCGAATGCCGTAAACATCATTGGTCTTTTGGGACCTTGCACACAAGAGATTTCCTGTTATATACTAGAAAGGACTTGTTCCAGGAAGCGTTGATTGTATTCTTTCTTACGAGAGTCTTGAGTGTTGGAATAAATACTTTATGAACTTGGACTCTTTCTTTGTGTAGTTGCTCCTGACGCTATACTCGCGGGGTTATGTTGAGGTGACATGCTACTGGACACATACGGCCATGTAAAAAGAAATTCAAATCGACGGTATTTAATATACTGTTTCATAGTATGTCATTTTATCATTCTTATTGTCTCTTTGCTTTTAGTCGTATAAGGAAAAGAATGTGTGACTGATGATGGAGATTGTGTACAAGCCGTGTTTTCTTTCTACGATAGTCTCAACGTATCGAAAGTAATTGGAAAATTGAATGGAATTTAGTGTAGATAAGGCGTTTGATTTGTGGAATAAAATCATGTGAGAGGTTATTGGTGCCCAAGATCATACACCCCTTAATATTGGAACTAACACGATTAACTATTAGATAACGAAATACCTGATGCCGCTGTAGCCTTTTCAGTTGTTAGTGAAGTGAATCACTGTTCAGGTCAAGGCTAAAAGTCTTGATCTATTTTTATCACAAAGTATTACTTCCTTTGCAAAAGCAGGTGTGTTAGCTCAGCAACCGGATACCAATATACTATTAACAACGTTTTAACTAAATAACTTTACTATAAAGGAACAAGAGGAGGAAGTATATTCTATGAGCAAAGTGCCGGAAGCTTTATATTACAACGTACGCCTCAGTCACGAGACTTCTGTATTCAACATAGTTCAACAAATATGTTTTGAAGACTACTCGTACCCAAGATACATTAACACAGCACGTGGTAAAAACGTTGGGGGGTGAGTTTTCGCAGCGAAATGTCATACATCCTCCATTGCAACTGGAGAACTCTACAGGTGGGTATTTACAGTCATGTGTGGTGCTCAGATATGCCTAACTCGGTTCAGTTTCACTGACATCGATGGTCGGTTCATTAGATATTTTCTTATGACAAAAATTCATCAGCCAGAATAGTTACATGCTGACGGACATCAAAATTCGTAATAGGAAGTCGGGTTGGACTGCCACAAAGAACATTAGCTGTGGTTACAGTGTCTAATCACCTTAAAACTAGGCACTAATACAACATATTCAGCGTTCTTCGAAGCTTTAAAGTTGTATGCACTTACAGAATCATGCCATCTAGTAACCAACGTCACATTGATATATTTACATTACGTTCTTCTGAACATAACATCGACCACTTTTACAGAATAGGATTATGGAAAAAGAATTTCAGCAAATTTAATCTAGATTCATCTCTGAAGAGTACATTCCTCTATTCATTGAACGCCCAATGTCAATTTTCCTGACTCCAAAATAAATCGCGACCTCATTGCCTGGATTAAGTCACACAAACCAAGCGCTCTGTACCTCAGATTAATAGCAACTCCATTGGCAGCTGTGAGTCATTTCATACTGCAGTTAAAGCCAGATATAGTCAAGTTGTGAAATGGTTGTTTTGGCTCACCTAGCGATGACCTACCGTGAACATCACCTCTAAAGCTGTGGAACGATATTTTATGGTACATTCGACGCTGCAGAGAGATATGTCTTTTTCTGGAAAGTCCCTGATGCACGAACATTCTACATAACACAAGGTTCAAATGATTATCGTACATTGCATTATAAACTTCCCGAGGAAGTAATAGTCAGCTCACGTTGAGTATGCTGCCTCACCTAAGACATAGTGTGTGTAATGCTGTGCTTTTAATTGTCTTCAAATCACATATATTGTGCAAATACTACGCAGTCTTTTACCACACAGACACTACAACCGCATTATGTGGGAAGATTCTGACAGGTCAATGACAGTTGCTACTGACCTTCCGTCTTCCAGTGTATTTCTTATCCTGATGACATGTGATGCTTTAACATTAGTGTACTTCAGAGACGAATTTTAACTTTCGGTCCATACATTTTCGCGTAGGGCAGTCCTGATATTTTTAGGGTGATTTTCATCTGTAAATTATGTTTTCAAGCGTATTAATATAGTTAGCGTTCAAAAAATGGTTATCTGGCAGATTGTACAATACACCACAGAAATAAAATGAACTGTGGAAGTATCATTTGAAAAGAATCATATCTGCAGTTGGTTAACAAATACGATGGCCTAACTACAGACTGTGGTATACAATTGATATATCGTAAACGACGGAGTAATATCCAGCTGGTACTACAGGCATGTGGATGTAGCAGGATGCATAGAGTAACAACGGAAGTGAGAAGAAACGTTTGAGAACTAACAGTCAATTGTAAATGATGTAGTGCTGCTAATCGCGAAACAATATAATTTCTCTGCGTTGCAGGTGTGTTTACCATTGACTACTACTACTACTACAACGTGATCAGGCCCAGTGGACCACACGCATCTACAAGTTTCCTCTTGCACTGTATTCTGTCCATTGCTGCTATCCGCCATTCGTCCACATCTATTGGCACTTGGTTTAAATCTTCATGGAGTCCATCCCTCCAACGCTTCTTGGGTCTCCCTGGCGGTCTCTTTCCTGTAGGTGTGAAATCCAGGAGCTTCCGAGGCCATCTGTGATCCTCCATCCGGGGCACATGGCCGGCCCACTGCATTCGTTTGGCTTTGACAGTTGCTGCTATGTTGGGCTGCTGTTATAGTTCCTCAAACTCTTGGTTGTATCTGATCCGCCATTCCCCTTTATCTGCATCCAGAACTGGACCATAGATCCTCCGAAGCACTTTTCTCTCAAAAACAAGGAGCTTATGGAAGTCCTGTTTCCGGATACTCCATGTCTCATAGCCATATAGAACAACAGGCTGGATCACGTTTTTGTACAGTCGAATCTTGAACTGTCTGGAGAGATATTTGGTCCGAAGCATTTGTGATAGGCAGTGGCAAGATCAGTGTCCTGCTTGTTTTCTGGCATTGATATCTGCTTCACATGACGAGTTCTCAATGAAAAGTGCCCCTAGGTATTTGATTCTTGCACTCTCTTGTAGGAATGGTCCCAAATCTGCAGTGATTGTAGATGATCAGCAGTCTGACAGTGACCACGAGTCATAACGAGGTACTCTCTCTTGGCTTCGTTTATGTTTAGCCCAAATTTGCTGGCAGCCTCCTTTAGGGCTTTGGTCATTTGGTCCAATTCCTCTTCCGACATAGAGAGTAAACAGATGTCGTCTGCATAGGCTAAGTATGCCAGTCTCTTTCCTTCGATTTCAATCCCTTCGTTCTCTTAGAAGGTCTCGCGTATGATCATCTCGAGGGCAAAGTTGAACAGGATAGGGGACAACCCATCTCCTTGCCTGAGTCCTGTCACAATTTAAAACTCCTCAGTTACGCGATTTTCCATCTTCACCTTTGCACGTGTTTCGTTCAGACAGATCTTTATCAGTTTGATGAATTTCTCTGCTATGCCAAACTCCCTTAAACAGTTCAGCAGGCTCTTGCGATGCATGCAATCACAGGCCTTCTTAAAGTCAACGAGTAAAATATGCAAATCTTTACCATATTCACCCATCTTCTCAGTGAGCTGCCGGAGACTGAAGATGTGATCTACTGTTGACCGTTCTGGCTGGAAACGTCCCTGGGTCTCCCCAATCACCGATTCTGCCACTGGCTGATTTCTATGTATGAGCAATTGGACAGGATCTTACAGCAGATGTTAAGCAGGCCGATTCCTCGATAGTTGTCACATTTCAGTTTGTCGCCCTTCTTATGTATTGGAAAAATCAGAGCTGTTTTCCAGTCTACTGGTAGTTCTTCTTTGGTCCCTATTGCCTGTATCAGTCGGTGTATTTTTTCTGCAAGTTTCTCCTACCATGATCATTTCAGCCTGTATTCCATCTTCACCTGGACTCTTATTCTGTTTAAGGTGTCTGATTCTGGTTTTTATGTCATCCAGGGTAGGTGGGGGATAGTCTGCATCGACTGTAATTGGATACTGGAAATCAAACTGCAGTTCGGGTTCATCACAATTTAGCAGCTGTCGAAAGTACTCTTTCCATCTCTCAGCTATTTACTTTACAATATTTAAAAATATGTTATTATAGGAACAGGTTTTTATAAATTACACCGTGATTGACACCTGTAACTATTTATAGTTTATAACTTTCTGTAGTTTACACTGTTCACGACACATCTTCTACAACTACTCTTGCGATATTGACCCTATCGTAAATTTGACGCTAAACAAGGCACTACAAGGAAACAAGGCACTCTTCAAAGCGAGAAGGAGGTACGAACGGAAGAAATAATTATAAATTTTTTCTGGAACAACAACACTGAAACAGGAAAGTCCTCAAAATACATCATACTACCTTCACAATCTGCAAATGATTTGAAACATATTGTCATACTTATATACGACGACAATGATGATGATAACAATAAAAAAGGTACTGAAACACTCCAAGAAGATTACTACAACTAGGAACAAAGAAATAGCACTTTTCGCAAATGTATTTTTTTTCTGAATGTTCTATAAGACAGTTTTTAGTAACTGGATACACATCGAATACAGTGAATGCATTGATGAAGGATATAACGAATACTTCGTGAGATTTTTGCAAATAATGTATAAACTAAATGTTATCACTGCTTTTGCCATGTCCCCAACGTTTAGCAATGCATGCATAATTAACATATTTGACTTAAAAAGAAATTTAACATATGAGGTAATGTTCCATATATTTATCTACATTCTATTGCCATAGATTATAAATGTGAGGGAAGTGTTTCCTGTCTCTTCTGTCATTATTTGTACAGTTTGCTTCGTATTTGGAAATTATCTTTTATTTTTGTCATACTTTCAATAATGGACAGTCTGTTTCTTCTTACGGAAAATAAAACCCATATTTTTTTTCCTCCTCTTTCATTGTCATACCATTAAAATAACAAGTTCTAGACAAATTTTCTTAAACTAGAGCTTTCATATTGTGCCCAGGGCGCCACTCTATTTGTTTTGGGAAAGTGGCTGTCACCTCTCTGGTTCGTTTGGACGCTGGGAAGAAATGATGTTTTCTCCATCCGGCAAAAACGGTGATATCTTATAGGTTCGGGCGATTGGGAGCGGCAGCTGAGGTCAGTAGTGGAGGCAGTCCCTGTCCTAAGGATCGGCGAACAGACTTGTCGTTTCGAAATGTATGGCTCGCTGTTGTTCTGCGGGCAGTTCTGGCTCTGAGATCTGACACGTTGGACAAGGCGACTTATTGCGATACCCGCCAGTAAATGTTATTAGCATGCGCCTAGAGAGGAGTGCTTCGAACAGCTGGTGTGCTGCTAAATCTGCCCTGTTCTGGTTCCACGACAACTGGTGTAGCTTATTTTTTGATATACTGGGTTCCACACAGCAGTATCCATTGTGTGCTAATAAGTGCAACACATCAGAATCATTTACATTTTTAATCTATGGCCACTGTTGTTGTAACGTGTTGTTGTGTCTTACAGCTGATATTCAGTTGTTTGAGGCCAACTTTTGAGGGATCATTATGCAATTAGCCACACGTGTTGATGACAAATGATTGTTTACCATTCCGCATGTGTTATAGATCCAGGTTAATAAATCACAGCAAACAGTTTTTCAGAGACAATTTCCAGGATCCAAATTGAGAGCTACCAAAGTTCATTACATAAGGGAGGCTTTCAAACGTATCATTTTAAGATCGTGGAGTTCTGTAAAATTTTGGCTTTACTGCCATTAAGCTCTTCTCTTTTTCTAACGATCTGTGAGACATAGTGTTCAGACGTAACTGCCTCTGGATACTTCGGATCGAGTGATGGTGTTTATTATGATGATCTATCGAGTAATCTAAAGTGATTTTCGTGTATTTTTTCTTCGTGACTCGAAAATGAAGAAAATTCTTCTCTGACAGCTCTACCCAGTCGACCTTCCCCTTTCATCCTACTCCCTCTACCACCGCAACATGTTTCTTCAAAATTTGCTGAAGATCTGAAAACGTAATTGGAAGCCAATATTCCGATCTTCTCGTCGTACGAAATGGTAATATTACACCTACAGAGGTGTGAAAGTTACATACGGAGCACAACACACTCAGGTGACAAAAGTAATGGCATTCCTCCTAGTATCGTGTCGGACCTCCCATTTCCCGACGTAGTGTAGCAACTCGACATCGCACGGACTTAACAAGTCGCTGGAAGTCAGTCCTCTGCCTCTGTAGTCATCCTTAATTGGTAAGATGTCGCCGGTGCAAGGTTTTGTGCACGAAATGACCTCTATAGTTGTTGTTGTTATTGTGGTCTTCAGTCCAGAGCCTGGGTTCATGCAGCTCTCCATCCTACTCTATCCTGTGCAAGCCTCTTCATCTCCTAATAACTACTGCAACCTACATCCTTCTCAATCTGTTTCGTATATTCATCTCTTGTTCTCCCTCTACGATTTTTACCCTCCACGCTTCCCTCCAGTACTAAATTGGTGACTCCTGGCTGGCTCAAATAGCATGCTGTCAACCGATCCCTTCTTCTAGTCAAGTTGTACCACAAATTCCTCTTCTCCAAAATTCTAGTCTGTACTTTCTCATCAGTTACGTGGCATACTCATCTAATCTTCAGCACTCTTCCGTAACATCACATTTTGAAAGTTTCTCTTTACTTCTTGTCTACTTTTTATCGTCGAAACTTGAATCTATACACGACGTCAACAAATTTCTTTTCTTCAGAGCGGCTTTCCTTCTCGTAGCCATTCTACGTTTTATATCCTCTCTACTTCGGCCATCATCAGTTATTTCCTCCCCCAACAGCAAACCCTATTTACAACTTTAGGTGTCTCATTTCCTAATCTAATTCGCTCAGCATCATCTGATTTAATCCGACTACATTTCATTATCCTCGTTTTACTTTAGTTGATATTCATCTTATATCCTCCTTTCAAGACACCGTCCATTCCGTTCAGCTGCTCTTCCAGGTCCTTTGCTGTCTCTGACAGAATGACACAATGTCGTCGTCAAACCTCAAAGTTTTCATTTCCTCTCCATGGATTTTAGTTTCTAATATGCATTTTTCCTTGGTTTCCTTTAATGTTTGCTGAATAGACAGATTGAGTAACATCGGGGATAGGCAACAACCCCGTCTCAGTCCCTTCTCAATCACTGCTTCCCTTTCATGCACCTCGACTCTTATAACTGCCACCTGGTTTATGTACAAATTGTAAATAGCCTTCTGCTACCTGTACTTTACACATGCCACTTTTTAAATTTGAAAGAGAGTATTCGAGTCAACATTGTCAAAAGTTTTTTTTTTCTAAGCTACAAATGCTAGAAATGTAGGCTTACCTTTCCTTAACCTATCGTCTAAGTTAAGTTGTAGGGTCAGTACTGCCTTGCGTGTTATAACTTTTCTACGGGATCCAAACTGATCTTCCCCGAAGTCGGTTTCTACCAATTTCTCCATTCGTGTGTAAAGGATTAGTGTTAGTATTCAGCAACCAATACTTATTAAACTGATAGTCGGCAATTTCCACACCTGTCAACACCTGCTTTCCTCGAGATAGGATTAATTACAGTCTTCTTGAAGTCTGAAGGCATTTCGCCTGCCTCATGCACCTTGCTCACCGGATGGAGGAGTTTTGTCATTGCTGGCTCCTTCAGGTCTATTAGTAGAGCTCATTTAATGTTGTCTACTCCCGGGGCCTTGTTTCGACTTAGGTCTTTCAGTTCTCTGTCAAATTCTTCACGCAGTATCATAGCTCCCATTTCATCTTCATCTAAGTCCTTTTCCATTTCCATAATATTGCGCTCAAGTACATCGTCTTTACATAGCCCCTCTATATCCTCCTTCCACGTTCCTGCTTTCCCTTCTTTGCTTAGTACTGGTTTTCCATCTTAGCTCTTGATATTCATATAGGTGGTTCTCTCTTCTCGAAAGGTCTCTTTAATTTTCCTGGAGGCATTATCTATATTGTTCCTAGTGATTTATGCTTTTCCATTCTTACAATTCTCCTCTAGGCAACCTTGCTTGGACGTTTTGCACTTTCTATCATCATCATCTCTGAGATTATTGTATTCCTTTTCGCCTGCTCCATTTGCAGCATTTCTATATATTTTTTCTTTCATCAATTAAATTCAATAACTCTTCTGGTACCCAAGGATTGCTACTAGCCCTCAGCTTTTTACATACTTGATTCTCTAATGCCTTCTCTATTTCATCTCTCAAAGCTACCCATTCTTCTTCTACTGTTTTTTTTCCCCTGCTCGTGTCAACCGTTCCCTAATATCTTCTCTGAAACTTTCTGCAACCTCTGGTTCTTTCGCTTTATCCAGGGCCTATCTGCTTACATTCCTACCTTTCTGCAGTTTCTTCAATTTTTATCTATGGTTCATAACCAATGAGTTGTGGCTAGTGTCCACACCTGCCCCTGGAAATGTCTCACGATTTAACAACTCGTTCATAAATCTATGTCATATCATTATATAATGTATCTGAATCCTTACAGTGTCTCCAGTCCTCCTCCACGTGTCTAACCTTCTTCCATGTTTCTTGAACCAAGTATTAGCTGTGACTAAGTTATGCTCTGTGCAAAATTCTACCAGGTGGCTTACTCCTTCGTTCCTCTAGCGGTTTCCGAAATGGAATGCGTGGAGCTCCAACTACCATTCTGCGTTCAAAACATGTTAGCACCCCTA
This sequence comes from Schistocerca serialis cubense, assembly GCF_023864345.2. Lineage (NCBI taxonomy): Eukaryota > Metazoa > Arthropoda > Insecta > Orthoptera > Acrididae > Schistocerca > Schistocerca serialis. The sequence goes on along the minus strand of NC_064642.1, from coordinate 277,184,575 downwards.
ATGCGGCCATACTCACATCGGAAACCTTTTCGCATGAATCACCTGAGCACAAATGACACCTCCGCCAGTGCACTGCCCTGTTATACCTCGTGTACGCGACACTACCGCCAGCTGTATACGTGCATATCGTTGTCTCGTGACTTTTGTCACCTCAGCGTATGGTACTCGTTAAGAATGACGAAAGAATTCAGCAATGTGATTTTTAAGGGTTTTAACACGGTCCTCGGGTTAATCGATTTTTCTGATTTTATGAAGGAATTGAGGATAGACATAGTATGAATTACTGTTCCTTGTAACGCGTTTGTTAATCTGTGAATAAACTGTTGAATTTTGAATTTCTTTAACTGACGAATATTTCGTGTATTGTGATTGCAAAATGGAATAATTTTTGCCGTATCTTTGATTACTATTTGGTCTGGGGAATTCGCTACCACTCTCGTAATGTTCTCAACGTAACTTTGCTGCATTTGATGCAGGTACTTTCTGTCTGTATTTTCATTGATTATTGTAGGATCACCTTCCGTTTATTTGAGACCTCCTTTCTCGAATGAACATCATCCAACATAATTCTTTGTCTTCCACATTTATTACAGTAGCTTCAATAGATCCCTCGTTATTAAATTATTCATTTAACATTTACTTTGTATTTCCGTGCATTTTTTAATTCGCAATTCTAGCCAATGCACAGCTGGAATAGTTTTACGTTTGAAGAAGAAAGCACACACTTGAATTTAACAGTGAGGGTGGCAGGATATTTATATTAGTGTTACCAGCATTATTATTATGGTCCTGTGTCGAATCGAATTTTGAAAGCTCACTTTTGAAAAGGGCTAGCCCGCCTACTTCGAAGGTCTGTAGAGCAGATTAGGCAAGTTTTGTTAAGGGATTTGATATTTACGAACATATGTTCCACTTGTTTGTCTCCGTTGCAGTTCGATATGAGTAGCGCTGTCGGTAACAAGTAAAAGTGTCCGTATGCCGTTACTGCACCTCCACATTCGTTGCTTTTCTGGTTTCTTAGGACAATGGAGTCTACATTTACGAGACTGGAGAGCATGCTTGGCTTGACTTAGGTTTCCATGCCGATATTTTGAAATATATGACAGAGTTCATCGAAATGATTGGAAAGCGACTCGGAGTATTGTGCGTTAATTGCACAAGGAGCGAGGGTATCTCTGACAGGCGCGACATGTGGATGCGGCTGTAGCTGTGAGTGATTCGCCCCACCGCCCTCCCACGATAAAAAGGAGGCTCAAGGAATGTCCTGGAAGGACATGGGATGCGGAAGGACGGAGCGGGTATGACGGAGCGGAATGGAGGTAGTGCGGCAGAAGTTAGCTGGTTCGAGCCTCGCTAAGAACAAAAGAGCCAACAAACTCGTACACCTGCCTAATATCCCGCGGGTGGAGCCCTCTTCTGAATAGCACATGACAAGGCATCTCAGGTATGCTCAATAATGTTCATGTCTGGGGAGTTTGGTGGCCAATGGAAGTGTTTAAGCTCAGAAAACCGTTCATGGAGCCACTCTGTAGCATTTCTGAATACGTGCGGTGTTGCATTGTCCTGTGCTAGAATTGACAAAGTCCGTCGAGATGCACAATCGAGATTAATTGATGAAGGTGATCAGACAGGATGCTTATGTACGTGTCACCTGACACAGTCGTATCTAGACGTATCAGCGGTCCCATATTACTCCATATAACTCTATTACAGAGCCTCCACCTGCTTCAACAATCCCCTGCTGACATGCAGGGTATGGGTTCATGAGGTTGTCGCTATACATGTACTCGTCAATCAGCTCGATACTATATGAAACGAGACTCGTCCGACCAGGCAAAATGTTTCCAGTCATCAACAGTCTAATGTCTGTGTTCACTGGCTCAGGCGACGCATAAAGCTTTGTGTCGTGCAGCCGGCCGGGGTGGCCGTGCCGTTCTAGGTGCTACAGTCTGGAACCGCGTGACCGCTACGGTCGCAGGTTCGAACCCCTGCCTCGGGCATGGATGTGTGTGATGTCCTTAGGTTAGTTAGGTTTAAGTAGTTCTGAGTTCTAGGGGACTGATGACCTTAGAAGTTAAGTCCCATAGTTCTCAGAGCCATTTGAACCATTTTTTGTGTCGTGCAATTATCAAGGGTACGCGAGTGGACCTTCGGCTCCGGAAAGCCCATATCGATGATGTTTCGTCGAATAATTCGCACGCTGTCACTTTTTGATGGTCCAGCATTGAAATATGCAGCAATTTGCGATGGTTTTACACTTCGGTCACGTTGAACGATTCTCTCCAGTTGTCGTCGGTCGCGTTCTTGCAGGATCTTTTTCCGGCAGCACTTCATAGCTATCTGGGAGATGCTATGTCCCATCGCTCGCGCACCGACTATAACGCCACGTTTGTTCGGAGTCACTTAAATCTTGATAACTTGCCATTGTAGATGCAGTAGTCGATCTGAGAAGTGCGCCAGATACTTGTTGTCTTATATAGGCTTTGCCGACCGCAGCGCCGTACTTCTTCAAGAAACAGAGTCATTGGTTGATAAGTATCTTAAAAGATGATCAGAACGATCTGAGGTTTTCCATAACAAGGAACTGATTAGTCAGGCAAAGTTATGGAACCCCGATACCAAAGGCCAGGATTTTCCTGCGAATAAAGATTTCTTGACTGCTATGTGAAGGTTATTGCAGAAATGAAAGCGTTGGTTGTTGAACAAGAAGGAACACACCTCATTTCTCAACCAGGAATCACCGGAACGGATGAGACCTTTTCAATCTGGGAGAAGGTCGATGAAGCTATTATTCAGCTCCAAGCAAGTCTCGACCCGGAAAGTGCGGCAGTTGTCTAACTGGACAGATATTTAGCTGACGGATATTTGCCTAGAAAGATAAACCCCTTAAACTGTGGGAAACATGAAAATTGCTGTACCCATCGCAGTATCAGTTGGCTCTAAAATAATTATATTTCTCCGAAACATCAGTGCCTGAGGAATAATCATTTCAAAAGCAGGAAAAATATGCACTGAGATGAGAAACGGACTGATATCGACCAAAACTTGTCAAATATTATTTTATAAATCGTAATGTTGATTAATTTTTCGTTTCTTGGTACGTACATTGTAATACTGACTGTAAATGACGACTGTAGATATACTTCAATTACAGTCATGTTATAGTTCTTTTACTGTATTTTCCAATAAAAGTATCAAAATGTGCCAACAGTCAGTCTTCTTTTTTAAAATTTTTCCAGTTGATAAGATATATTTAGAGTTTTGTTGTAATACTTATAACTCTTATAGCAGATTAAATTTAAAACTTTTGTAACTCAAAAGTACTGGTGACATAACACACATTTGTTACTACTCTTTATATGTTGTTTCAAAATTGGACCTAATCAGATAGAAAGTGACCTGAATTAAAAAGACAGTGTGCTTCATTTTTACTTATTTTTGTGAGTAAATAGTGAGTGGTGACTGGTGAAAAAGTACTAGTTCATTCCAGTGAATAACCAATTCTGATCCATCCTCTGAAAAGAAAATTTTACCCATCTCTACCTGACATTGCTGCGACGGCCAAGGTCGTTTGGACCTGGAGGATGGAGTCAGGAGGGCTGTCTGCTATACTGAGAGGAAATGACAACTTCAACTTGAGCCATCAGCAGAAGTCACTGCAGATAGCGACTGGCAGTCGAACGCTGTAGTGCACGTTTGTCATCCGTGCGGTTAGACCAGGGAGTCGCCACGGGAGCCGTTGGTTACCGGAGAGACACGAAGGAGACGGGGCTGCGATTAGTCAAGTTCAAGGGACCTCACGAAGTTGGTGTGGAGCCTGCATAGTCGTCTGTCGTGTGGAAGCAACCTGATCGAGCAGATGCTGTCTTCTCCAGTCATGCGCATCATGCGCACAATGGTGAAGGCGAGGAACGGCTTTAGCAGGCCACTAGGACCACAATCAGAGCACTTTTGGAGTTCACGCTGGCATCGTCAAGGTCCTAGGTTCAAGTCGATACAAAGCATTCTGTACAACTGTGTGAATCTGTGTTCGGTGCGTCAATTGCAATTCACTGTGTTACGGATATTTGCAAGTGTTCTCTAACGATCTGTCTGTGAGCTGAAATCAAACGCGTTAACGCCGAATGCACGACTCTAATGGTTAAAGAACAGTTTGTGTTGCTGCAGTGGTATTGCTCTATAAATAGTCACGTTGAACAGTCCTATGATTTTTTTTTATTATCGAACCAATGGTTCAATTAAGTGTGCTGAAAATTATTATTTTGTCTGATGTGATCGATTTATCATACGAATAAGCGGGTTACTGATCATTTGAACATATGCATGGGTAGTTAGTACTATTGTAGTAGTTAATATCAAGCTCACTGGGTGTAATTAGTAATAATAGAAAAAGGAATAGTTAGTGGTTATGTTACTTAGCCACTATCCTAGATAAGATGAGTATTTTCAAGTATAATGCCTTGCTGGTGTTACAAGTACTGATAGCCGAGGGCCGTACACTGTTACTTGCAATGTTGTTTGTTTCTGGATGCCCTTTGCAGGGTCATGTTATTTATTCTATATTGCATATTGTTATTTTAAGGAGCCAGACCTTGTAGCCAAGGCATCCACAGCCTGGATATAAGACCGAATCTGCGTGTGTCCTTTATTTGTAAGGACTACTGGTGTCGCAGCATTTTAACTTCATCGTTGGGTGTAATAAATTCATCTTCCGATAGAGAAAAGAGGATGGGATGACGTAGCGTTCACATCATGACAGCGTCATATGTTTTTTCTGCTATTATATATTTGACGTCCGCTTCTTAACGAGAAATTGCGGTCTGTGATAGCTAGGTTATCCCATTCCTTTTTCTCGATCGGAAAAGTTTTTCGTAGGACTCGACGATGCAGCTAAAGTTCTGTTAAAAAAGTTGTGCTCGTAAATAAAGAACTTAACGCTAAAGCGGTCATGTCTTCAAAATTGTGAAGAGGATATTTTGTGTTAGTATGTGTCTCCTATTAAGGGTTCGTCGGGCAACAAAGAATCAACAAATTTTTCACACTGATAGATGTTATATATATTGGTATTCTGCATGTTAAATAAATGGCTATTAAAACTGAATTCACGTCTACCATGTACCATTCTTGCAGCAGATTGTTGTTCTGTGTTGTACAGGTGGAAGCGTAGTCTGATAGCTTTAAGTTCTACGTATTAGGGATTTCCTTTGTTTTCCTGTGTACCGTTTCAGTCATGGCCTCCAGGGACGTTATAGGAGCCGCTTAGCAGAAAAAGGAGCAGCTCCCGCATAAGTGTTGGTATGTTGGTAGGTTCCAGCAGGCACGACGGTGGAGATGGTCCAGCTGCTGCCGCTAGTCACGGGTGAGCGGCCGCAGTACGAGTGTAGCGCAAGGACGCGAACAGCGCCGTCAGTGTTATAAAGTCAGAAATGACAGACAACACGCTTTCATATAACTGACTCACCTCGATGGGCAACAAATCTACCTTTTTCTGTGCGGATGCATACTTACGTCTGACCTTCTGCGGGAAACTGACAGTAGCGACCATGGAGAACATCTATAGGGACGGCGGATAGCTGGCAGTTGATGGGAATGAGCGTCTACCGAGAGGCCTGCCGAGACAGTCCGCACACTTGCGATAAACACTGCGTCGGCTTCTAATCCCAGTCCGACACTCATTTTCGCTTGTCGCTGCTGATTCCACCCAAAGTCCCGATGCAGCTGATATAATTAGTTCCTTCCATTTCCTTCCATTTCGTTTCCCCCATACTCTTTCCATTTACACATTTATGCAGTTGTTGCAGTGTGAACGACCTTCTAGAGGCCAGAGGCGTAGACTGTAGGCTACGGCTGTGGGCTGTACGGGCAGCAGAAATCTTTTAGAAATTGTGCGGGACTAGCAGATTCGGTGTTAAGGGCGTTACAAGAGAGTTTGGCCCGCATCAAAGTTGTAACTGCGATTTAGTGGCTATGAATTCAGAGCAACGAGTCGTACCACCAGTAAGGTACAAAAGGAGAGTTGTCCTCAGGACACAGTTCTCTAGGATTCCCCAAGTCATAGCATCAGTGCTTAATAGCAAGTATTTCTCTGTAAGTTCCATATCTGATACGGTGAAATATCAGTAGGAATTATTTAAATTGCTGGATATACCTACGTTACAGTTACTGTACCCACACGGTGCTGGGAGTTAGGTTAGCAGCACACTCTGTATCTAGATAGTTTAGGACAATATGAGCACTATGCGTCTTCCATTGTCTTGTCACAGAGACTTTGAAGATAGAGCACAGCCATCGGCCTTCACACGTGAATAATGGAACGTCCATATCCAATATACCAGCTATATGAAGCAGAGGTGATGGTGTATATTCAATGGCACAGCACACCAGCACGGCAGGTGCTAATCTGAAAGCAATAGCACATCAGTTCTCACCGAATCCTTTACATAGCGATGTGAACAACGTCATGTTTGCGAAGCCGGCTCTTGTCTAAGAAGACGACGTGGTTCTAATCCCGTGCCTAATGTTGTCGTTAGTGAAAACGTCGCAATGTTCATGTGATTATTTGTCTTTAATGTGTGCTCTGATAAATAGGGGTAGGTTTCGCGGCAGACAATGGTGGAATATTTGGCACCAAAACACTGCTTGTTGGAAATGAAAAGCTTCAAGTGTCCTTGCATCAACAGATGAAACTGACCAAGAGTTTTCCGACAGTACAGATATCCTTACTATCTTCATTTATTTTTTGCCATATTCATCTTAAATTACCTGTTCTTGGACAGGTTCTTAAACCCTAATTTTCTTCCTACCTACTAGACAACTTGTTGTAAACCTACATTATGTCAGTTTATGAACATCTTGTACCCATGAAAGCAGCCTTAACGTTAAACCGATTGAATAAATTGGCTGTTCCGTCAGTTCTTGATAGAATGTTTTGTATACAACGAAAGAGAAAACACATGACAGTGGTGTAATATTACACACTACAGATTATTTTGGCTAAACATCTAGTTACTAGCAAATACCTGCCTTTCATCCAATGATACGTATCCTAATACACATCCTAATGAATAAATTAAATACAGTCACATGTATAGTGTGAAGCAGCGACTGCTCTCCTGCCTTTGGACTCTATACTGCAGAAGAAAAACAACGTGTATCCCCTCTTCTTTAGCCTGTGCACAAACCTCCTCCTTAAGACCTTAAAAAATGGTGGACGGTTATTTATTTAGCAAAAGTGTCTCTGAACGTGGTCGGAAAACTTAATTGCAGAAATTTTAAAAGTTCATTTTATGTGCACAACACCACTGATCAAATTTTGTGCAATGATAAAGACAGCAATTCAGCTCTGGAAGGGAGTAGAATGTACAAAACCACATGTAGTTGTTGCAAGTTCTATATTAGCAAGTACGGCACGGCACTATCCACCCATATGAAGGAACGTCATAAAAGTTGTAGACTTTGAAAAGAAGACTGTATTTTTGCAGACAGTCTGCTTAAAGAAGGCCACAGTTTCATGCTGCAATATGAAGCCTTACATAACATCCACAATGGAAGGAAGTCTAGTTACCTTGAAATAATGGAAATTAATAAGCAGATGCCCACTTCCCAAACTTAGTACTGAGAAATCAGCTGTAGTTCCCTTACTCGCCACCACTAACTGTAGATTCAGGCGATAATCTCGTCCAGACCATTTAGCAAATTACTTCTCCTGCTCACATGCCCCATTTTTCCCTCTATTTCAGTTACTATAAAGGTTTCGCGTGCCTTGTTAAAATTTTACTTCATATAATTGATTAATTTACTAGTTTAATCTCACTTGTTATATTCAATTTGCCTGTAATAATGGATGTTTCAAGTTCAAGATTGTTTGTACACTCATGCCCTTGGGACATGTCACTGAATTTTACTATGCATTGTTCAACTTATTTTTTCTCTCAGAAAAATTGTTGTAATTTGTCATGTAGGTAATTACACAACGGGTCACATATTTTATGTGACAACTATTTTAAAATCTCACTCTTACTAGAATAGGCCCTCTCGCTTTAATTTTAAACATTAAAATATAATATCTTTGGAAATCAACTGAGGTACACTGTAGTTGTCATATTTTGAAGTCTTCGATCCCACAAATATTTCACAGTCTCACATATTTATCTTTGTATCTGACGATGGCATAACTATCGAAAATCGGTTTGTAAAAATGAGAGGTGTTATAGAATATTACAGTAGCATCGTGCTTTTTTCCATTCACAATGAACTAATTCTTTGCATTTCGGTTTCTTATCAGTCTCGTCTCTTCCTACGTCATATTAACAGATTTTCTGCAATACTTTATATCACTTTCCACAGGCAACTCGTACATGGTTCTTCTAACACTCTGTGAACACCTGTTACTGATGTAAATATGTGAATATAGATCGTTAGACACGCCGCCGTAGCACACAAATTGAAAACTCAGTTCAGCGTGCTTACTTACGGAAGATGTCGAGCTTCCAGGAGTCCTCCAGCGTGCTTTCCGGAATGAGTGGCGTCCCGGCGCGGCACGTGACCTTCTTGCCGCTGTCTTCCACGATAGGGACGAAAGTCAGCGTGCTGGTAGTGGTGTTCCCGTCTGCACTCGTCTGGATCAAACAACAAGCTGCAGGCACTTGGTGGACACATGAAAACCAAACGAAATTGTGGACTAATTTTGGTACCGCGCTTATTAACAATAGTGTAAAGACACTTATCGAATGCAAATGATCTAATTATGGAAGAAAATACCTGAAATAATTGATAGCTGCATAGAGACAAAGTACTTAAAAATCACGGCATAATCAAGAGAGCAAGTCCATAAGGGCAGAATTGAAATTTGTTAACGCATAAGGTCCGAGATAACGTTACGAGGGAAAGTGAAATCAATGTCCCCTTGTAGTTGAGTCAGCCTAAGGTGATCGCCGCAGCGAGCCGGGCGCGGTTGCTTCGCGAGCTGACCTCAATCACTCTTGTAACGTAATTTCGTAAACCTCTCTATGACAACATCTCAGTGCCGTTACAGCTTTGAAGACGGGTACTGTTTTCTCTTGCAGCCGTTATCGCTTCGCAGTTGAAAGCCGGCAACAGTGATGCCATCCATCTGGGACCTTCTTATACCGCTTCGATTATGTTTCCCTACAACATTTAGAGCCACTGTCGTCATCCAGATTACAGAATGGTCGAGCTGTCTCTCCCAGTCTAGCGTCCTAATCGTGTTCACTATTGGAAGTGGTTCTGTTATATCCTAGCCAGTAATGCCACCCGAGCCCGCTGCCAAAAGGTTGGTAGCATCAAAGTCCGGACGCCGTCCGCATAAGCAGCGCCAGCGAGACAGCAAATCGCCGCAAGTCTGCGCGCGCCACCGCTGGCTTCTGGTGTCTTAACCGCTGGAGTCGCGAGCGCTAGGACAGTTCTGTATTCGCCGCTCAGTTGTATACTCGCCACCGAATTGTGTACTTGCTAGTCGGTCGTGTGTTCATCGCAGCAGAGTTGTTGTTTGTCGTCAGCCGACGCTGACCTAGCCGCTCCGACTCGAACTAGACAGATTTCTGTAGACACGGAGTTCACTACTGTGTTGCTGTATCTTCGTTAATAAACATAAGTACCGACTTTTATTTAATCAGAGTGTTTGGGTTTTCCTCTTTCTGCTCACTGTTCCAGCGGACCGGTCGGCCCGCTATTAAAAGTGTGGCGGTGACTTCGTAAGCCGTTTCTACAGCGAATTGCTTGTCGCTACGAACACCGTCACAAATGGTTCATAAAATGGTTCATTGATATCTTCGATAACAGGCTAGAACATCAGACTAGTATGTGGTTGTATTAGTGAAATCAGTTCGATCCTGAAACATCACTGGCCGGCCGTACTGATCGAGCGGATCTAGGCGCTTCATTCTGGAACCGCGCGACCGCTACGGTCTCAGGTTCAAATCCTGCCTCGGGTATGGATGTGTGTGTTGTCCTTAGATTACTTAGGTTTAAGTAGTTCTAAGTTCTAGAGGACTGATGACCTCAGATGTTAAGTCCCATAGTGCTCAGAGCCATTTGAACCATTTGAAACATCACTGGATGCACGAGATTCGTCCAAACATTCTTAGCCTGACATCAGGTAATTTTTTCAATAATTCCGCTTTAAAAGGGTTAGTGAAGAAATTATAACTACCACCTCAAAGAAAAAGCTTGTTTCAGTTTAGGCCGAATAACAAGTGGGCTGAGACGTGGATGGGAATTTGGACTGAGAAGGGAAGCGTGCTACGTTAGCTCATGACATAGTGCACAGAAACTGTGCCAGGGTGGTGTAGTGGTTAGTGTGTCTGTATAGAGAGCAGAAGATCCAGATTTGAATCCCAGCCATGGTGCAAATTTTTAATCGTCGTCTCAGTCTGCACATAAACATCAAAAACATGTAGTTATGACCTTTGTACGCAGCCACGGCGTTACTCTTTCTCAACACTTTAACCTAATTGAGCGACACAATTTTCCCATTGGTGGATGGCTCGTCGGGAACATCGGATGTAGAAGTCCCGGACGCGGGTCACATTGTGATCATTCTGCCCCGACATTCCTGTCGGAGTAGATGACTGGGTAACTCGTCAGGAGATACTCAAGGTATGTTAAAGCCGACTAACCCAGAGAAGCAGCACGTGTGGCCGTCCTATATAGAAGGAGCTGCGACGTTGGTGTATAACAAAATTAACCTCGCGACATATCCCCAGTACAGCCTCCCGCAACATCGTCGGAAATTTCGATATTTAAGTCCTGCGACGGTCTATACGAAAGAATGATCTGTTAACATTACGCTAAGGGGGTCCCAAAAAGCACTAAATATCAATCTACCTGATTATATTTCGACTTTCACCTTCTTAGGACGTGGTGATTTAACTATTATGCTCCATGTGTGCCGGTTAACGTGGTATATCCATTACTCGTCCGTGGTAATGACGTTATCTTGTTCGGCCTGATACAAATGCAGCATGTGCGCTGATGTCTCGGTTCGGTGTCCTTTGCAACACGATGTGAACAGTCGCGGAACCCAGCTGGCGCCGACCTTTGTCATGTTCCAGATGTTGTGAAACAGCATGCAGAGTAATCCTTAATTAATTTTCATATTTGCACTTGCGCTTCTAATTTCATGTGCCAACCTTCCAACAACAGGGTCTGCATTTCTCTGACGGCTTCGAGATCCATTCAGAGAGATGATCTGCCACTGTGTTCAACGCCGTACTTGTCCGATCACACAGGAAGCATTCGCACCAGTTACCCACTGCGTCAATTGATGGTGCATTTTTACCATCGACTCTGCATGGACTGTTGGTGCAATGCCCTCCTCAACGAGTTACTACACGATGGTTCACATCATTACGGTGTAAGGGATCTTTGCTCCTCGTCGGGGCCGTTATTTCAATGCCTGGCATGATTGCACACGTGTAACTGACAAAGTAACAAAAATTAAGTGCTTAAATTTCTTTTTTTTCTATGAAATAATACTTAATCCGCAGTAAATCGCTCCGAACAGTCTCTCCCTAGTATGTCAACATTGTTTCTGATATCAAAGACTTATCGCTAATAGTGTAAAGAACCATTAACAGAACTCTTCGCCTACTTACACGCGAGTTGTTACATTCATTTTTATGTTCCGCAATAAACGTAATTTCCTGTAGCAGTTGTGAAGCCTCGGAAGGGCTTCCTGGATTTTGCTACGGTTTCGGCGTTGCAGTCTTCCAAAGACAGCAGCACCGTCCTTCATCCTTGAACAGCCCCGCACTTTCCAACGTTGTCCAATAAATCGTTTATGTTTACAATAAACAGTAACTGCTCCATAACGTTTTCTTTCGGTGCTCCAGAAATTGCCTTCACATCTCTCTTCTTAGTTCTTCCACTAATAACGACGTGTAGTAAATCCCGATTACACTCACATATCCAGTGCCCTCGTATTTCTTTCATTTAACGACTCTGGCACAGAGTCGAAAGTCTTACGCAAGATAAAGAACGTGACCGAATCCGATTTGCCGTTTTCTACTGCGTTTTGGAGTTCATTAACGAACAAATAGAGCTAATTCGAGAATGAACATTCATACTGCAGCAGACCTTGCTCTAATACGAAACACCCAGCAAGGAAAAAAGCTGCGTGCAGGACCGGGACTCTAACAAGGCACGTTAGCCTTTCACTGGCAGGTGCTGTATCGAATGTGCCATGTTTATTTTGTTGAAAGGTACATCCACCATCGACACGGAAGCCTTTTTATCAGTGTCGATGGGTATTCTTGTCGAAGTGGCTTTAAGCAGATAAAATCAAAGGAATTTCCTGTTCCAACGGTACGAAATAACACTTACGTAACTTCATAAGTTCAGTCCCTAAATATTATAAAGTGTGTGTATGTAAGTTCGACAATTCCTCCTAAACCACTGCATCGATTTCAGTTAAACTTGGTACACATATCGCTTGCTGTTTTGAAATCACCGCTGCAGTGGTAAGAACCACCTTTCTATCAGAGGGTTTGAGGTGGCGGAGGAAAAGCAGTGTAGCTCGCGACACATGAATTCCCATACTTCAGTTATGCAGTATTTGAGAATGAGAGCTCTTAGAGACTTGCTACAAATCTTACACGTAATTTCAAATTATTACATAACTTCTTCTCTCTTAAGACCCCACAAAATGGTGAAAGGAAAAAAGGAAAAAATTTATCGCTTACTACATTGTCACTGTTCACACAGTAAAACTGTCGCATTGTGGGTGACGTTTTAATTCATTACGTCTTTGCTACTATCTATATTCGAAACAGTTCTCAGATAGTATTCACATATACCGCTATAGGAACCTGCCGAATTATATCACTGTTGATCCGTAGTTTAGGCCATATGGTGTCATAAACATCGAGATACGTAAAAACCGCCTTATCCTTTAAACTTTTTATTTGTAACACTTTTCGCAGACAGTATCAACATTTCCAGCTGACTGTATCTACAAAACTATTTCATTGTGCGACACATAGTTTAAGGGATACGACGTCAAATACTGAGATGAGTGAAAAACTGTCACATCATGAATGAAGCTTTATTTTATTATTTTTTAATACTGTCTCTATTCACAACCCATTTCGCAAACAGTATCCACATTACCACTGGATGTACCTGCAAAATGTCATTGCACATCATGAAATTCAGGAGATACGACAGCATAAATATAGAACTGTGTTAATATTTAATTTCATTGCGAAATTCTCTAAAAATACAGGTTAAATATGTGAACAAATAAGTGTGATGTATGTTAAAAACGTGTGGAATATATATGAAATGTGCAAACGTGGGCTGCGTCACCGGTGAAATGCTCACCCTAAACACTGCAACTATTTCAGCCAAATTTCAGACACCTCAAGGGAAGGAGAGAGGGAATGCGTAAATGGACACAGAGATGGGTGAGGAGGAGATGGAAATAGAAACGAAAGAGGTGAGGGACAAAGACATGAGGAGGAAGAGATAACCAGAGAGATGGGGAAAACGAAATGAACAGCTGGAGGAGGAGGAACATACGGACGGAGAGAGGAAGTGGAGGAGATGGACTGACAGAGAGTGATGGAGGAGATGGACAGAGAAAGGGGGAGGAGGCGATGGACACAGAGGGGAGGACGGAGGAGCTGCGCTAATAGACGACTGGGATAAATACAAACCCAGGCAATATCTGGTACTCAGCTACTTCCTGAATCTGTGTAGCACGCCTATTGCTGTTTGAGTCACTGGCCTCACAGAGCAAACGCACAATGTGAGGGAACTAATAAAATACAGAATGTAAAGCCGTTAATCCTTCTCTGTAATTTGTAGAATGGTGGTAGGAGACTGTTTGTAGTGAATGGGATGGAGATGGAATGGGGTTGGTCGTTGATTAAAATGTCTACATTATAATTCTTATTAATTTAGAAAGGTAGATTTATACACCAAAAAATGGAACAGAAAATGAGGATGATGACCAGCACCGGACAGGCTGTTCTGATGTAGCATTCGGTAACAGAATCAAAGCTTGAGAAAAATCAAACAAGTTCACAGACGTTTTCGATTTAAAAGGGTTTGACGATGTAAAATCCCGTAATATGTTCCAAATTCTTAGAAGAAATAGGACTAAACCCAGGGGAACGACGGAAATTACAGATTATGTGCAAGGAAATAGGAAAGGGAGAAGCTAAGATGGAAGACCAAGAACGAAGTGCACGGATTACGTAGGGTGTAAGATATGTCGCCCTTAGACCCCTAATGTTGTACCTTTCCATCAGAAAAGCAATGACGAAAACAAAGTTTTCAAGAGTAGGATTAAAATTCAGGGTTAAAGGTTATCAATGATAAGTCTCGGTGAAAGCACAGTGCAGAAAGAGGAGAAGAATTGCAGGACGAGTTTACTAGATTGATCAGTCTAGTGAGTACAGGCTATGGACCGAATGCAGACAGAAGAAAGTAACGAGGAAAAGCTGAAATGATATTACCGGCAAAACTAAAATAAAAACAGGTGACACGGAGGTAGACGAAGTAATTTTGTTACCCTAGAAGCGAAATAATACATCACCGACGAAGCAAGACAGGCATAAAGTGCAAATTGGTAAAGCAAAGAGGACACTGCTGCCCATGAAACTTCTGCTAGCAAAAAACACGATAGCGAATCATGGCAGTGAGAGAACTCGGAAAGGAGATAATAGAAGCGTTTGGGGTGTGTTGCTATACACGGATGTTGAAAATTAGGTACCCTAATAACATAAGAAATCAGAACATTCATTATTCGCGGATTTCGCGAAGAAATAAACATATCGAATGACCGTAAAAATGGGTAGAATGGTAGCACATATGTTAAGGCACCAGGGACTATTTGCCATGGCACTGGAGGTAGGTTATAAGATATAAATTGTACGGGAAGACAGGGACTGGGATACATCTAACCAATAAATGAAGACGTCGTGTGGAAGTGGCCCTCTGAGTTGGAGAGGTTGGCACAAGACAGGATTTCGTGGCGGCTGCATCAGGCCAGCCACAAAAAATCCATTCATTACATATGAATCATAAGGTGGAGCCTTAAGTCTTGTAAATCGGGACATGCATTCGGTAAGGCACAGTACACGAAGTGTCCTTCAAACCACAGAATGCCGTAATGTTTGGAGGACGGGAAGAATTCACTGTCGGAGGGTAACAAATATGATGATGTGACTGTGTGACAAGCCGTCCTAGTAACGACAGCAACTTCCTTCGTACCAGTTCGACATCTCTGTCTGGTCCCGACAGAAAAATTGCTGTTGGATGGTATCAGGAATTCGACACTGGTAGCAGAGAAGATACTGTGCAAGGTTGGCCCGGTTCAACTTCTTACGCGTAGGCACGCTGTTGGAGATCACTTCATACCAACATACTTGAGCTGAAGTGAGTGTCATTCGTGGTAAGACGATGCTCCATACCCTGGCTAAGTGAGCTGTGGGAACTCGGTTGCTATGTGTACAGCGGAAGAGGACAAAACATTTGTTGTGTATGAATAACATGAAACTGTGAAGCACTCCTTCAAAAATGGTTCAAATGGCTCTGAGCACTATGGGTCTTAACATCTGACGTCATTAGTCCCCTAGAACTTACAACTACTTAAACCTAACTAACCTAAGGACATCACACACATCCATGCCCGAGGCAGGATTCGAAACTGGGACCGTTGCGGTCACGCGGTTCCAGACTGTAGCGCCTACAACCGCTCGGCCACTCCGGCCGACGCACTCCCTCACGCCTTTGTTTCAGGACTTTGCAGCAGATGCAACTTAGTACGGTACAACCATTAGCAAAAACATCTGGAACCGCGATAGATCCACTTCATGCTAGAAGGATACGCAGAAGTTCTTAACTATGGTGATGTTAGTATAGCTGATGATTTAGCACTCCCCGTTGAGAAGAATTACCGCGCAGTTGATTACTGGATTTTTAAGTCCAAGTCCCCCGTAAATATTGAGGAGGGGTGGTACTCCTGAAAGGTAATTAGAATACGTTTTGTTGACAGACGTCCCGGTTTTTGAGGCCAGGACCTGGTCTGCGACCACACTGGGCTGCAGTTCAGTAAGAATGTATTGGTTAACGAAGAAGAATTTGTGGTGTCACCGCCAGACACCACACTTGCTAGGTGGTAGCTTAAATCGGCCGCGGTCCATTTAGTACATGTCGGACCCGCGTGTCGCCACTGTGTGATCGCAGACCTAGCGCCACCACAAGGCAGGTCTCGAGATACGATAGAGCACTCGCCCCAGTTGTACGGACGACATTGCTAGCGACAATACGGACGAAGCCTTCCTCTCATTTGCCGAGAGACAGATAGAATAGCCTTCTGCTAAGTCCATGGCTACGACCTAGCAAGGCGCCATTAGCCTTACCTACTTTGAGAGTTATAGTATAAATGTCTCAAGAAGAACGCTGTATTCATCAAAGAATAAAAGTTAAGTATAAAGCAGCTACGTACTTTTCTTGCTACCATTCAATAGTTATCCTGTTCCAGACTTGACGCCAGTCGGTGTGTGTGTACGCGTGCCTTTCTTTCGGCTCCCTTCCCAGTGTGGCGTAGCAAGCTTGTTACGCCACAACAGAATTTATGAAAGTCATCAAGGTACCGTATCATTACCAAGCCGCATGAGGTAGCCGCGTGGTCTTGGGCGCCTTGTCACGTTCCATACGGCTCTCCCCGTCGGAGGTTCGAGTTCTCCCTCAGGCATGGGTGTGTGTTGTCCATAGCGTAGGTTGGTTTAAGTTACATGAAGTAGTGTGTACGATTAGGGACCGATGACATCAGCAGTTTGGTTCCATAAGACCTTACCACAAACAAAAATCAATACCGACGTAAGACAGCTTAATGCGGCAGTTGATTATTATCATACCGTTTGTGCAGGCAGTATAGATCATCTGCAGATATTTAGGGATTATGCCGTACGGTTGGGTGCAACTCTTCTGTTGTGCGTGTTGTGGTTAGGTCTCTAAGCGCTGGTAGAAACTGTGGCAGTGAGAATTTCAACGACTTTGTGCTACACTTAAATTCAATCCACACGAATATTCGTTTCACGATGGAAGCCGAAAATGATGGCTGACTTTCCTTCCTTGAAGTGTTGGACTGAAGGAAGCTGAATGGTACGTTTATAGAAAGCCTGCTCATACTGACTTGTATCCAAAGGCTGATAGTCGTCACCATCCGGCTCAACGTGAACGGTTACTTCATATCTTGGTTCACAGGGTCCATGTCGTGTCAGACCTTGAGCGTGTTTCAGGTGAGTTTGCCGGTCTCGAAGTCACTTCTCGTGAGAATAGTTATACTGAAGGACAGATTGGACCTGCGTTGCGGTATCGACCAAGTGTGCACCGGGTGAGTGATGATAATACCGAGATCGCCACTTTTGCCTTACAGACTGAGTATTTCGAACAGGATTGGTGTTATTTTGCGGAAGTATCATGTGAAGTGTGTTTTTCGACCACCATCTAGGATCAGGGTCTTTTAGGTTAGATGGTTTGCGTAAGATGGGTGACTAACGTGTTCCTTGCAGTTTTGGCATGTAATGGTGTCAGATTAACAGGACTGTGAAGGACCGGTGCACGGAACACAAGCTTACGACAGCCGAGCCTATTTGCCATTGTAAAACGTTGTCTTGGCACCGGTCATCGTAGGAATATAACAAAACGAAAATTCTGACATGCAATTACAGCTATTGGAGAGAGTTATAAAGGAAACTGTTGAACGTAATTGGTAAGTAACCTTATAAAGTCTGCATGGAATTGTACTCTCACAATTGTCAAAAACCAGAGGGTTAGAGTTTATGCGACGTGATCCATTGGTTATTCATTTCACTATCGGTAACTTCTGACGCCGATCGTCTTTGGTTTGTGATAGCGCTAGTGCCTACAGTGTGTGTGCACGTGCATGCACGTGAGGGTGAGAGAGAGAGAGAGAGAGAGAGAGTTATCTTTACTGAGTTGCTCTGAAAGCAGAAGTTTTGAATTCACTTTCACAGCGATTACTTGCTGCAGTTACGTCTTGAAAATGTTAGGGCGTGCTCCTGTCGAAACATCGGCGGCTGTCGACGACTTCACCCAGCTGTTTCCTCGTAAGTTATTTGTGCACTCAGTATGTTCCTCGTTTTCATATAACAATGGAGACATAGTAGCATTATTGAGCATAGTTTGAAAACCACTTTCGTGCACTAATCACTCTTATATTGCGGGCTTCAAACCATTTATAAGCTTATAATATTAATACGTCATAATACGAGGGTAATCCCAAATGTAAGATCTCCTTTTTTTATAAGTACACGACTCTGTTTGTGTGGCATTTGGTCACACTCCTATGAAGAGTGCTTCACGCCCTGTGAGTAAACATGCGCACGCCGGGCAGAGGCGCTTAGTCTTGGATTGGCAGCCGTTGAGAATGGGGCTCCCGTAGGAAGTTGCCGCCAAGTGCTAATTGCGCGCAGTTATTCGGTTTCTGAACGCAAAGGGCACTGCGCCGATTGAAAACCATCGCCAATTGACGGAAGTGTATGGTGAGTCGTGCATGGATGTCAAAAATTTTATTAAGTGTAGAGAGTTTGCAGCTGGTCCGACCGAAATTCACGACAAACAAAGGAGCGGGAGACCGTCAATTACTGAGGAGACAGTGTTGAAGGTTGAGCAACGCATGCGTGAAAATCGCCGGATCACCCTGAATGATCTCTGCACGTTAGTTCCTGAGGTTTCCCGAAGCACCGCTCACAGAATTTTAACGGAAACATTGAACTACCGGAAGGTGTGCGCAAGATGGGTGCCACGCATGCTGACTGAGGACCACATGCGGCAACGAGTTGACGCTTCCCGCGCGTTTCTTCACCGGCTTGCAGCAGAACAGGACAACTTCTGGTTCAAATGGCTCTGAGCACTACGGGACTTAACATCTATGGTCATCAGCCCCCTAGAACTTAGAACTACTTAAACCTAACTAACCTAAGGACATCACACAACACCCAGTCATCACGAGGCTGAGAAAATCCCTGACCCCGCCGGGAATCGAACCCGGAAACCCGACAACTTCTAGACTTAATTGTCACGGATGACGAAACCTGAACATACCATATTACACCTGAGACCAAGCAACAATCATGCCAGTGGCGGCATCCTTCTTCGCCAAATCCGAGAAATTCAAACAAACACAATCTGCCGGTAAAGTCATGACAACCGTTTTTTGGGATCGGAAAACGGTATTGTTGGTCGACTTTATTCCCACTGGGACCACAATTAACGCTGACAGGTACTGTGAGGCTCTGAAAAAACTCAAACGGGCAATTCACAACCGGAGAAGAGGAATGTTGAGCTAGGGCGTACACGTTCTCCATAACAACGCTCGCCCACACATCGCCTGGCAAACCGTTGCTCTCCTGTAGCAGTTTCAGTGGAACATAATCACCCACCCACCCTATAGTCCTGACTCAGCGCCCAGTGAGTATCACCTGTTCCCTAGGATAAAAGAACATTTGGCCGGAAAGCGATTCAGCTCCGACGACGAGGTGCAAGAAGGGGTTCATAACTTTCTGAACAGCATGGCGGCGAGCTGGTATGACATGGGCAAATAAAAACTGTCACAGCGTCTACGAAAATGATCGACAGAAAAGGTGACTAGGTCGAAAAATAGCCAAATGTTCAAGCTGTAAACTGATATAAACCACTCTAGAAATAAACGGATCTATGTACTTACAAAAAAATAGGAGAGCTTACTTTTAGGGTTACTCTCGTATACTCCATTTAAATGAAAATTTACTGATCGTTAGTACTTGGCATAGGTACAGAGGCATTAGTGTTCTAGGGTCAAAGACGTGTACAAGTTAAATAAAGCAGTGCAAATAATCACTAAACGTTTTACCTCTACCATCGTATTTTTCATCGTTGCCAACAGTAGCCACAAACCTTCCGTTCAACGACAGACCCTGAAAGTGACAGCTTTATTACATCAAATACAAATTCGATTGACGCTTACAGTGTCGAAGGGAATAAAGCCACCAAATCGTGAAGCCCTGGCGGGAGAGACTGCTTTTCTGGTGGCGGGACCCGCAGCAGCTAGCAGCGTCCGATACTGCCACCCCGCCGGTCTGCTGCTTCGTACTAGGGACGCGAGGTGGGCGGAAAGCCAGCCACAGGTCCTAACGAGATAAAGGCGCTGCTATGCCGCCGGCCAGGCGCCGGTAATTGAACCATAAAAGCTAACGAGCTGATTAGACGCCGCTTGGATCGCCTCAGTATGCCGTCCAAGCGTTTACCCACCAGGACGCAAAAAGTGCGTCGCTGGAGCCAGATGCTGCAGCATTAGTGCCGTATGACCCGTTGCCAGAACTGTTGTCCTGACTGCAGCCTAACGCGGTGGATAATCGCTGCAGAATTGTCGCCTACCAACACCAGCAACTTCCTATGGCTTCCTTCCTCTGCAAGTCGCTCTGAGAGGATTTCGGAGATAAGCCCCATAGAATTTAGAACTACCGGTAGCTAATGAATTTGTTTCCAGTGAATTCACTGTAGCATTAACTTAGATCCGTTTCATATTTTAGCTAAGGGAGTTAACAGTTTTACATACGTATATTTATCAAAGGTTATGTGATGATATTAGCCTATATGTTGCAGGTATTCAATGTACTCTACTTACGCTAGACACCACCTCCTTTTACCGACATTGCCATCCGTCCAAAAATACAAAGCTGGGCAGTAAAACTGCATCACCAAGAAGCACAGCAAATGAAATTTTGCTTAGCGAAGTGTGTGTGTACAGCATATTAATAAGAACTAGCGGGACGAATGTACTCCATTTCAAAAGACTGACTGAAAAGTGAGGTGGCAGCTCCTTCGTTATAGCTTTCTCAGCAGTTTAAAATTTTTCAAAAAATTTTGGCATGCGAACATACTCGACATCGATTTTTTTACTACTGACCATCAAAATTGCTACACCACGAAGATGACGTGCTACAGACGCGTCCACAAATACACAGTTGGCCAGTAAAACTGCATCACCAAAAAGCATAGCAAATGAAATTTTGCTTACCGAAGTTTGTGTGAACAGCATAGTAATTCTAGCTTTCTCGGTAGTTTAAAATTTTTCCAAAAAATTTGGCGTGCGATCATATTCGACATCGTTCTTTAACATATAACTCACCCCTGACTCCCACGAGCTCCCATAACTGTAACTCACTCGCACCACTAGGTCCATCACTGTAAGTCGGTCATACCCATCCACTCCCACTTGCCCATTGTCATTCACTAACTCAGCTCAACTTATTTTCATTATCTCTAAGTGACTCGGTCATTGTGTCGTCCCACAGCCACAGTCGCCTTCGTTCTACACTACTATTATTGTCCCTTCTCACCCTAACTTCTTCCTTTTGCTCTTTCTTACTGCTGTTATATATTCCTTCCCGCCGCTGCTGTATCTTCTCACTGCCACTATCCTTCTATTCCTCGTGGTCACAGACTCTGTCTCTCATTATCAATGGCTCCTACCAAATACCAATTTCTACGTCTCTCTATTCCCTCCAACTGACAGTATCTCATTCACTCTTTTCCTAGCACTGTTCTGTCATTATTAACTATGTTACACTGCAACTGTCCCTTTTTCTCTTTCACTGCCATAGATTGCGTGGTACTTTCTACATCATAACCACTGTCTACTGTCTTCTTTCATTTATTAATTTTCTGTCTCTTTCTCACTGCCACTCTCTCCTCCTCTCTTTGTGTAGAAGACAGCAAATATGATCACATACCAGAACTTTCGGGATAAATTTTGAAGGTGCTGAGGAAGGTGGAACGAGGCAGGTGGTATCCAACTTTTTAGTCAGAGTCTCTTAAACAGGAGCTTCTTCGCTGTATTGTGCTCTGATAGCGGAATTTCTCCGCTGGTTCTTCTCTTTTACCTGGTGCAACATTCATTCACTCGAAAAACATTTTAGGGTCAGTAAAATTTTGATAGTTTACTTATAAGAAATTGAAATAACACAAAACAATTTTACTTCTGAGAAAGTATTGTAAGAGTACAAAAATTTTGTTTGTGAGTTCTGTAACACGGAGTTCTCAGAACTTTGCTTTGAAACTCTTTATCTCGCAAAGTGATAAAGATTACAAGAAAATTTTCGGAGCTATTCGAGATCGGGATCTTAAATATATAGTAAAATTTTCAGCCGTTTTTTGAGCAAGAAGGTCTTCGTACGAATGTATTCGTACATTAATTCTGTATTTTAGGTTAGTGACACTAGGACGATCCTTCTTTTCAGTATACAAACGGTCCATAGCCCATCGGCTATAAAAAGCATTCAACTCTATCCTTTCATCACCAATAGAACAGATGGTATGAATCCCGAAATAGTACCGTTTATGCGCGGTGAGAGCTATACAATGAGGTGAGAATAGTCATGGGACATCACTCAGTATTGTGTCCCACCTCCTTTTGGCCTGCATAATGCAGCAGCTCGATGTTACATGGACTAAAAATCACGTTGGAATTCCTCCGCAAAAATGTTGAGTCATTCTGCCGCTATAGATCTCCATAATAGCGAAAGTGTTGTCGGTGTAGGAATTCTTTGACGAAATGACCTCTCGATTACGTCCCATAAATGTTATTGATGTGGGATGATTTCGGGGACCAAATCGTGCTCTCGAATTATCCAGAACGTTCTTCAAACCACTCGTGAACAATTGTGGCCCGGTGACATGTTTCGGAACACGAAGTCCATGAACCAAATCGTGCTCTCGAATTATCCAGAACGTTCTTCAAACCACTCGTGAACAATTGTGGCCCGGTGACATGTTTCGGAACACGAAGTCCATGAATGACTGCAAATGGTCAACATATAGCCGAACTTTGTTGTTTGCAGTGAATGATCAGGTCATTTGGACGAGAGGACCCAGTCCATTTGACGTAAACGCAGCCCACAACGTTATGGAGCCAGCACCAGCTTGCCCAGTGCCCTGCTGACATCTCACGTCTTCTTGAGGTCTGCGCCACACTCGAACCCTATCATCAGCTCTTACTAACTGAAATCAGGACTCATCTGTCCAGGACACGGTTTTCCAGTCGTATAGGGTCCAATCGGCATGGTCAGGAACCCAGGACAGACGCTGTTGGCATCTCTTGCTTTTAGCAAAGACATTCGCCTCAGTCGCCTGCTGCCATAGTACCTTAACGCCACACTGTCCTAACGGATAAGTCCGTCGAATTTCTGGGGGTTTTTCATGCAGTGTCACTTGTCGGTTTGCACTGACAATCCCACGTAAACGCCGCTGCCCTCGGTCGTTAAGGGAATGCCGTCGGCCATTGCGTTGTCCGCGATGAGAGGTAATGCCTGAAGTTTGGTATTCTCGGTCACTCTTGACACTGTGGATGTCCGACTATTGAATTCCCTAACGATTTCCGAAATGGAATGTATCATGCGTCCAGCTCCAACTACTATTCTGCGTTGAAAGTCTGTTAGTTCCCTTCGTGCCGCCATAATACGTCGAGAACCTATTCTCATAGATCACCCGAGTATAAATGACAGCCCCACGAATGCACTGCCTTTTTGTATTACGTGTACGTGATACTACCGCCATCTGTATACTTGTCTATTGCTATTACATGACTCACTTCACCTCAAAGTACTCTGTACTAAATTTAGTATGCAGAGCTGCCACCTCTAGCGGCAATGGCTCTTACTTGGCTGGATGTGAATTCAAATTGAGTTTCTGAGCGAGATGTGCTCAGGCATTGTGTGCTGGCGGCAACAGTTGCACATCCTCTGAATCGACTTAGGATAGAAGAGCACGAATCCATGTGGTCTTGCGTTATACTGTTAAACATAATGTTGCGGAGACTTCAGAAATAGGCCACAGCCTCCGGATCTGAAATGTCCAAAATGTAACCGTTAATGTTGGCTAAACGAAGGGAAGGAGATGGGATCGTGCTCTCAAAGACACCCAGTATCATCACGCCTGATGCTGGATCCATAATTCGTTTGCGAATATCATTTGACTTCTCGGAACCTGTACGTACAAGTACGTCCAACCTGACGGTGTACGTAAAGTTGGACTCATCTCAAAAGTCGACGTGTTGTAACGACTATGTCCATTGTTGTCGCTGGATGGGATGCACCCCTGTCGGCAGGCCGGTCAGCTGCTTCCTCTAGGGTAGCCAAGGCCACGGTCGTCTTGGTGAAAGTCCTCAGTCCTTCGTATGTCATCGCACTGTCAGTGTGGTTACATCACTTGCGGCACAGAAGTCGAGCTCTTGCCTCGAGATACTTGAGATGGATGTACGATGCAGCACAGACGAATGATGTTTGCCCTACCTGATACTACTAGCAAGGGGTCTTAGAGATCCTTATTGGTGATGAATATAGCCACCCTGAAAGCACGAATTCCATATTTTCATGACAGACGTTGAATACCGACCTAAGGAAGCAGCAATAAGGTGGAACTATAAACCGCAATCTCTGTAGGCTCCAAACGTTTCTCAGTAGAATTCCGAAATGCGCTTTTACACTTGCTTTCTTACGTGCGATAAAACACGTTCTTCTCATAAGGAATCGAAATTGGAATGTTGCAATTTTAATATGCAGCAGGGTACAGCAAGTCGGGCGTTCAGTTGGTAATGCTACGTTATTCTGTCTCGGCCAATTTTGGTTGAAATAAGTGCAGAATTTGTTACGGAATATCGTGAAGTATCCCTGCTCTAGCCTCTAGAAGTTCCGATAGATGGCAGCGCTATATGTAGCCTTCAAAATATCTTTGGTCGCAGGGGACAAAAAAAAAAAAAAAAAAAAACCGTAATTTCGCTTTGTGTGAGCCGTGTGCCTAAGTGTAGGACATTCTCACCACCACGCTTGGCCACATCCTTACGTAAATGGTCTATTACTTCATTTGTCAACGATGCGCAACACACTCTCACAAAAAAAAATAATTATCAGAATACTCTTTTATCAAATACAAATAAAACTCTTGAGTGACCTTAAAATTAGTACAAAACAATCTCAATCCTGCAGCCATTTATCAAAAATATGACCACTTTCGGCATCTAGTAGTAGGCCATCTTCAGATAACACTCCGTCTGCCTTGTGATGGCGACACTTGGAACAGCTGCGCTGACCCCAGTCCCAAAACTACTGTCTGCTCTACAATTTTGCGTCTGGGGTCAACGGAGCTGTTCCAAGTATCACAATCATCAGCCAGACGGTGCATTATCTGAAGAAGGCGGGACGAAACGAGTCATATTTTCAATAAAGTACCAGGTCTTTAAACATTTTATTTAACTAACAGAATGCTGTTTCCAAATCACTGATCCAAAAAATGTTATCTAAAATTATCGAACATCTCCGCTGCTGATATTATACTCATTTAGGTTTAAGTTATAATATATGTTATTTATTTCCGAAAGTGGTTGGAGAGTTTTTGTAACAAAAGTCCTAAATTTGGGACACTTAATCTACCTATTCAAACAAGGCATTGGCTCATCAGTAAATATCAGAAGCAGTCTAGATATATGTACTTAGAATATTTTTTTCTTGCGATTACATAATTCGTATTAGGTATCATAGTCAGCTTGACTACTAACTAGCAAGAAGGAAACGTGCCATAGTTTCTCAAAAATCTTCGTCGACTAATCATCCAATTAATTTGGTTAGAAATTACATTTCCTTACTTACACGTTTGTGTTTATAAGTTTGATATCAACCTTGTGTATGAATTTCGTACACTATTACTGAATCTTGTAGTGGTTACGTGGTTTTGCTCTTTAATGTCTTGCTAATATGTGAAAAATGGAAACGAAAGGTAAAACATCTTGATCGCCTAATCACAGAATTCATGTCTTGCGCTGTCATCGTGATGCAAACAGAATTCACCCTGCGACATAGCTTTCCTTTTAGTGGCAGTTTCATTAGTTGAGTTGAGATGCCGCCTGCTGTAGCCGAGCGGTTCTAGGCGGTCCAGTCTGGAACCCCGCTGCTGCTACGGCCGCAGGTTCTAATCCTGCCTTGGGCATGGATGTGTGTGATGTCGTTATGTTAGTCAGGTTTAAGTAGTTCTAAGTCTTGGGGACTTATGACCTCAGATGTTAAGTTCCAGAGCGCTCAGAGCCATTTGAACCATTTTGAGGTAAGCAGCCGCTCTACATGAAGAGAAAAAAATGTAATAGCTTGATTCAGTGAGATGATTACTTACGTTATCGTAAGACACAATATGTAAAGACAAAGTAGTCCACTGAAAAGTAGAGAAAATTGTTATGGGGAAATAGTAATTATAGTTAAGTTAATGAATAGTGCTAGCTAGCAATGATTATCTGATATTGTCTTGTAATCATGCTTTGCATTCAGAATGCTAATTTTCAGTTTAGAATGTAGCTTCCTAACACAGAGTCCTAAAAAGTTGTTGTCAATTTACTAAGAATAAATTTGTCATACGAAATAGGGACGTCACAATATAAAATGTAGGTTTAAAATCTATAATGTTACCGGTGTATAACACAAATACGTAGAATATTGTTTCTTCTAATGAGAATCCCGAAAGTAAGAACATCAGAATCATTTATGTACTATCATCTTCCTTATTCTGTTCACATTCCTCGCTAATTACGTTTCCCTTTCTTGCTGCTGCCAGAGGAGCACAATGTCCATCGCCCTTCACATTCCGTATCAGTTCCTGTATTTACTTAGAACCTACTTGGGGATGAATTTGAGAGGCTGGAACTTCGGTGGTAGAGTGTTCCTATTGGCTGTTGGTACGGCGAGTGGAGAAAATGAACATGTCATCTAACTGTGATTTCAAGCTTGTCTCGGTTGTTGTGGTGACGGTCCAGCACAATATGGACAAGACACTCGACCAACGTAACTGACTGCGGCCAAATGGCGGTGCCCGATGCATAGGACACTCCATATATGGGGTTGCAGGGGGTACGTGTTACTCACTTGCCACGGGAGCTTAGTTGTCTCTATGACACCTTAAGTCTGGTTATCAGCTGCCGCTGTGGTTAATGGTCTTTCATATTATCGTGCTGTTGACGCTGGTCGCTGTCGGTTATAACGGACTGCAATAGGGATTATTCCGCCACTGTGTAGGAAATCCTTCTCTAATTCAACATGGGATAACTGTGTCCGGTGAGCAGCCACGCCTTTGAGAAGCATGTCTGTATGGAGGTGCTCATCCTCTTCTCACCCAATTTAAGAAACAGTTGTTTAATTTATAGACGAAATTTAAATGAAAGCGTGCCCATTTATTTTCGGTAGTTTTCCATATAATGCAGTTTTTAAATGGCTGCGTCAATCTGAGACAAACATTTATTCCTTGTTTTTATATCCCTATTCTGTGTGCAGTTGTTTTATGAGAGGCGCGAGTAGTGTCAGAACATCTTGAGTGCAGTTAGATGTTAACCCTAGGGCCGAAGTTAACATTTTATACTGGTAACTTAAATTTTGCAGGGAACTTCTACTTTACGTCCTTTATTGCTGTAGTTCGCAGAAGACGAAAACAAAATGTTATCACTGCACTGAAGTGTTTAGGTCCTGAGAACATCTTTTAACATTTAATAAAGTACAGTCTCACTTTTAAGAAATGGAACCACCAAAGAGATAGTAATACAGTTTCAATAATCTCGTCGAAAAGAAAGTTATGTAATTAATTTTATGTTTCTTTGCAGGTACATGACTGTGTTTTGATACATGAAGTGTGCCCTGCTATGAAGTGCCGTAAAACACCGTTAAAGAAGACAAAATGGAATGATGTAGCGCACCACCACTCTGCTCTAGCGTCGAGTTACTATGGCGCAGGGACTTCAACGTGTCGCAGCAACGCAGGTTGTACCTAATCTTCTATATGATACTTATAAACTTTAGGAGCTCTCCTCGTAGAAATGGAGAAGGACGCAATATTTTATCTTGTCTGTTGTCGCGCTGTGCGTGAAGAAGCGGATGAATTGTGCCGCAAGAGACGGAAAGTGTATTTCTTCTCTTGAGGAACAATAAAGGCTTTCGTTTCTGGTTGTTCAAGACACCTGAAACTTGAATCTCCATTCTTCACCATACGATTCGAGTACAGGCTTCTCTGTAAAGGTCCACTGCTCATTTTCGAAGTGCGGTGTTGCGCTAATGACAAAGGTGGAATGAAGTTAACTGCAATTTCGTTGAACGAACAGTTGAGGTGGAAATCTAAATCTGTGAGACGCTTTCTCGATAGTAAAACCATACACAGACAGACAACAATATTACACTTTTTTTTAAAATTATGTATATGTTTTGACAGGATGTAGTCTGTCGTCCCTCGTGTTCAAGCTATGGATCGAAGAAGCAGTGACAGAAATAAAAGAAAAGTTAAAGATGTGGATTAAAATTCAAGGTGAAAGGATTCAATGATAAGATTTGCTGATAGCACTGCTGTCCTCAGTTTAAGTGAAATTGAATTACGGGATAGGTTGAATAAGATGAAGAGCCTAATCAATACAGAATATGGATGAAGAGTAAATCGAAGAAAGACGGAAGTAACGAGAAGTAGCAGAAATGAGATGAGCGAAAAAGTTAACATCGAGATTGGTGATCACGAAGTAAATGAAGTTATGAAATCCTGCAATCTACGTAGCAAAATATCCCACGATGGACGGAACATGCAACACACAAAAAGCACATTAGGACTGGCAAAAAGGGCACCCCTGGCAAAGAGATGTCTACTAATATCAAATATAGGTCTTAATTTGATGAATAAATTTCTGGAAATTTATGTTTGGAACAGATCATTGTTTCGTAGTGAGGTATGGACTTTGGGAAAATGGGAACGGAAGAGAATCGAAGCATTTGAGATGTGATGCTAAAGAAGAATGCTGGAAATTAGATGGGCTGATAAGGTAAGGAATGATGAGGTTCTGTAAAGAATTTGACACGATTAAGATGTAAGGTAATCACTTTCGTGCTAGCAGAGGGAGGTGTAAAGGCTAAAAGTTGTAGAGGAAGACATCAAGCAAAAAATTTATGTAGGCTGACGGGCCGCACCATACTACAAAAAGAGTATGTTTTACAGTTAAAAGGAGATTTCAAATCCAAATTATAGAGTTAATCTGTCCTGTACAGTCGAATCGCAGCTTGAGGAGAGGCGACTCACCGTCTCGCGCGAGTTGCGCAACTGGACGCCGGCCTTCCACCAGGAGAAGACTGGCTGCGGCCGCGTGCCCACCGCTTCGCACGACAGCTGGTATGTGTTGTCCGCAGACAGCGGCCGGTTCTCCCCCACCAGGCGCACCCAAAGAGGCCGCACTGTAACACACACCAAGCACTGTTGCATCGTCTCTCTAGGCGTTTCCACCGGGTGAAGTCACGCTACCAGCTGGTGATTTCACAGTTAAACAATCCTCCTTTAAAGCTGCATCATCTGATCAAAAGTATCCAGAGACCAGTATCTAATGTGGAAATGACTCTTACGTGTCACGAGAGACGGACCCGCCAGTAAAAATGGAGACGGGGTGTATTGTTTTATCCGTATGGAAGCAGTAGGATCAGAATGGGTCTGTCAGAAGAACTCAGTGACTTTGAACGTGGACTAGTCTTTGGGTATTACGAGAGTAACAAACCCATCGAGAACATTTCAACCTTTTTAAAGTTGCCCAAGTCGCCTGATGGTGATGTGCCTGTGAAGTAGAAAAGCGAAGGTACCGCCACACCTAAAGCGAGACCAGGCAGACCTCACATACCGTTTAGGGGTAATCACCGACCTGGATCGTTCTATAAAATCATATGAAATCTGTGGAAGGAACCACTTGTGGGTTCAAAATTACTAACAGCAGTCGAGCTACCACAATGACTGTGCGTCGCGACAAAAAATAAATAAATAAATAAATAAAAAAATCGTGTATAATGGTCGAGCAGCTCCTCATCGGCCTCATATTTCGGTAACCACTATTAAGCGATACGTGGTGTGGTGTAAAGAGAGCGGCACCACGGAACAGCGGAAGACCGTGGTTTGTATGCAAGACCTACTGCAGGTAATGTCTAAAAAAACTTCCATTAATTTCCTGCAATATTACTGTTACATTTCCTACACTTCATAGAGACACGTTGCATCAGTGAACAAGATTTTTCCAGCTGAAAAATGGCATATCGATACTGTCACGTGAGACGTTGTACATCAGAACACAGGACGTCAGGACGTGCCGTCGTTCCCTGAGAATTCCCTCAATAGCCATCACCCGTGACCCGAAGTCATATCCGATGCATTCCCACACCATGATGCCACGAGAAACATCGCAGTGCAAGAAGCTGGGTATCTTTCCAGGGTGCCGCCATACTGGCCAACGATGGTCATCCATTGCGACATTCTAAGAAAACAGAACTGAAACAAGTACTTGCAAAGCCTTTGTTTGACAGATTTCTTATTTCCCTTTCATTTTGTAAGCGCGAGAGCATTACCGGATGATTAATAATCTCCAGTGTCAGACGTAACAACAGCGTAGTCCACAGTGTGCTACGGTATACTGTCAAAAATCAGTGAAAATAAGTACCAAAATTATTCATGCAACAAATTAAGTCCTCCACCTAAACGTGTGGTAGAGGAAACATCAGAAACCTTGGAGCTTAAGAAGTGTATCGATTTGTACTTCCGTTGTACTGTGCTTGAAGTACCGGACAGGGAACGGGAGCAATGACCACTGCTACACTACACCCGGCCACTGTGGCCGAGTAGTTCTAGGCGCTTTACTCTGGAACCGCGCGACTGCTGCGGTCACAGGTTCGAATCCTGCCTCTGGCATGGATGTGTGTTATGTCCTTAGGTTAGTTAGTTTTCAGTAGTTCTATGTTCTAGAGGACTGATGACTTCAGATGTTAAGGCCCATAGTGCTCAGAGCAATTTGAACCTTTTTTCTTTTTTTTTTTTTTTTTTTTTTTTGAGCTACACTACATCTCATACAATGGTCTCGGAATTTGTCTGTACCTGATATGACAACAGATTAGAAAAATAAATCTTGAACCCAGTATTTGTCAGCTACAGAACTATTAAGTATTAGATCCGATTTTTAGTCTCACTTGTTATTGGCAGTAGCGCACACTTAATTTTTTATTAGTTAAATTGACGGAAATCAGAAATAAATATAGGCAAAATTTTTAAATTCAACCGGAAATAACTGAAGAAAAACTAGAGTACCTTTAGGTCATGAACGCCGTAATATCTAAGAGAAAACTACACAGAGGTGTCCGCCCCGAAAGCTGAATGGTCAACGTATCGGACCGCTGCCCTAAAGGGCTCGGGTTCGATTCCCGGCGGGGTCGGGGATTTTCTCCACTCAAGGACTGGGTGTTGTGTTATCTTGATAATCATTTCATCCCCATCGGGATCACAGGTCGCCCAATGTGGCGTCGAATGTAATAAGACCGGCACCAAGGCGACTGGACCTGCCCCGTAAGGGACCTTCCGGCCAATGACGACAAATTCTCATTTCCATTTCATTTCACTACACAGAGGTGGGCGTTGTATATTCGTCGATTATCTTCTTGAAAGAAGAGCCCATTTCAGATATGTTGGTTATGAAGATGAATATTAGATTGGAGTACCCTGACGCGATACTGCACAGCCTTCAAATAGCTCTCAATATAATTACATGTGTCCGAAATCAATGTACCATACAAGCCAAAACCGTGACTGACCAATGTTTCTACTGAATCAGTTGGAATGCTTGCTTGAGAAGTGCACTGCCACTTGGCAGGCACAAATCTCGTCCGTCGTTGTTATGGTCTTCAGTCGAAGGCTGGTTTGATGCAGGCAGCTCTCCATGCTACTGTATCCTGTGCAAGCTTCTTCATCTCCGAATAACTACTGCCAATAACATCCATATGAATCAGCTTACTGTATTCTTCCCTTTATCTCCGCCTACAATTTTTACCCCACACTTCCCTCCAAAACTAGATTGGTGATCCCATGATGTCTCAGCATATGTCCCATTAGCCGATCCCCTTCTTCTTGTCAGGCTTTGTCACAAATTTCTTTTCTGTCCAGTCCTATTTATTACATCCTTATTGGTTACCTACTGTACTCACCTAATCTTCAGCATTCTTCTATATCATCACACTTGAAAAGTTTCTACGTAAACTGTTTCTCGTCCATATTTCACTTCCATTCCTGGCTACATTCCGTACAAATTCTTTCATAAAAGACTTCCTAAAACTTCAATCCTTATTCTACGTTAACAAATTTCTTTTCTTCAGAAACGCATTTCGTCACATTGCAATCCTACCTTTTATATACTCTCTACTTACGCCATCATCAGTTGCTCTAGTGTCCGCCCCAGTAGCTGAGTGGTCAGCGTGACGGATTGCCGTCCTCTGGGCCCGGGTTCGATTCCCGGCTGGGTCGGAGATTTTCTCCGCTCAGGGACTGGGTGTTGTGTTGTGTTCATCATCATTTCATCCCCATCCGGCGTGCAGGTCGCCCAATGTGGCGCCGAATGTAATAAGACCTGCGATATGGCGGCCGGACCTGCCCCGCGAGGGGCCTCCCGGCCAATGACGCCAAACGCTCATTATCATCATCATCAGTTGCTCTGGTGTCCAAATAAAAAAAGTAATTTACTGCTTTAAGTGCATGGTTTCCTAATGTGATTCCTTCAGCATCAACTAATTTAATTCGACTACGTTCCATTATCCTTGCTTTGCTTTTGTTTATGTTCATTTTATATTCTCCTTGCAAGGCACAGTCCATTACGTTCAAATGCTCATTCAAACCTTTTGTTGTCACAGAAAGAATGACAATGCCATCTGCAAACGTCAGTTTTAATTTCTCCTCCCTGAACTTTAATTCGTATTCCAAACTTTTCTTTTGTTTCCTTTACTTCTAACCAAATGCAGAGACTGAATAACACTGGCGACAGGTTACAAGCCTGCCTCACTCCCTCCTCAACCACTGTTTCCCCTTCATGACGCTCGACACTTATAAGCACAATGTGCTTTCTGTACAAGTTATAAATACACTTTCACTCCGCGTATTTTACCCCTGCTTCATTCAGAATTTCAAGAAGAGTATTCCAGTCAACATTCTCAAAATATTTCTCTAGCTCTTGGGTTCAAATGGCTCTGATCACTATGGGACTCAACTTCTGAGGTCATTAGTCCCCTAGAACTTAGAACTAGTTAAAACTAACTAACCTAAGGACATCACACACATACATGCCCGAGGCAGGATTCGAACCAGCGACCGTAGCAGTCTCGCGGTTCCAGACTGCAGCGCCTAGAACCGCACGGCCACTTCGGCCGGTCTCTAGCTCTTCAAACGCTATGAACGTAGGTTTGTCTTCCCTTAACTTCTAAGATTAGTCGTAGGGTCAGTGTTGCCTAGTGTGTTCTACATTTCTCCATAATCCGCGCTGATCTTCCGTGAGGTCGGCTTCTACCATTTTTTCGATTCTTCTGGGTAGTCGTCTGCGCCCAAAAGCGAGGCAGATGTTCAATGATTTCTGTCACACGACAGTGGCTGAACCTTTGGATAACGTCAGTGTGATGAACCATTCTATGCTGGTTATAGTACTTGCCATAAAATGCAGACTGAACAGTGTACTCAAAACGAATTGTTCCATTCGAGATGAGAGACAACGCTGTCTTCGTAACAGCACTGCGAATGCGTGTTTACTTCCAGTTCATTAGAAACGTCAACGTATAACAGGTTCCTGGTGATGGAAAGTTGCTCACTGGATTCGTTTGATCTAATAAACTTTGTTTACAATTTTTCGTAAATGCCACGTGACGAAGAAGAGTATTAAGGTAAAACCATTCTAATTTGCAGTTGCTTGAATGGTAACCAGCAAAGCTTCGATCATAAAGCCTAATGACTTTTCTCGTAAATTTCGTTTAGTCGAAGAAAACTAATGTATTCTGTTGCCCGTGGAATGAGGAATAGATGCCGAGTCCTTGATGGACAGCTTCAGCTTTCAATGATCATTAGTGTCAACTACAATTTGTGTTTTAAAATCAAGCACAAAACAAAAAAGCATATCAATGTGCGAGTCTCTTGAATAACCGAGAAACTTTCCCTATACACTGTTATTGGCATCCAGAAGTAAAACTGCAACTCACAAAGGAAGAAAATTGTAGGAGGGGGGGGGGGGGGCGAAGTTGTATATGCAAGGTAGAGGACAATATATCCTCGTGGCTTATGGATTCGGTGTGCTTTCTGATAACAGGACATCCCGCTGTTTTGTATGTTCATTGTACCAGCAGAAAAATGCTGCTCGGTTTTTACAGTGTATTGCTGCATTATAGACATATAATGGATGAGGAACGTTTCAGTGAAATTTACTCTGAGTGACTCCCGCAACGAACGCTCTTACTCGAAACGTATTTCAAAGTTTTGGCAAGACTCCACGATACGGCGGCACACAATGCGGCAGTTTCGCAAACTGTGCCTCTGCAAACAATTCTTCGAATCTTTGTGTGTATTTGAAAAGCTGTTCCACAAAAATTCATATGCAGCACTCCAGGGACAACAGCTGCGTTTCATTTTAATGATAACCCGGCCAGCAGACGTTTCAGGAAGTTCTAAGAGCGGGCTACTGTTTATGGCAGGGCTTTGTCCATATGGTTCTTTGTTACAAAAACGGTACAGTTTGTCGATTAATCCAGGCGCATATGCAAGCTGTATTTTCATACGGATTAGAGAAACATGACTTTTCTACGTCAATCATATCTCAGCTCTCCGCATACGATAGCAATAATTAACAATAGAGAATACCGTGGGTATAAGACTCGTGTGACTCAGGAATACATTCATTTTCGGGTTAGGGAAAGAGTTGGTTCACGGAAAAACAGAGAAAAATAGAGGACGTGCGCACACCCACGCACACACACACACACACACACACACACACACACACACACACACACACATACACACACACACAAATATGTGCGCACATTACTTCAGAAGATTACTTCAGGAATAGTACTGCATTAATGATGTGCACCAATAAAAAGCAACGTCTATGCGTCCTCTTCGCAAATATTCCTCTTCGTCTGCATCTTCGCCCTCTGCTATCCTTTACTAAACGGTTTTGCAGGATGCTGAAGTTACAGCTTAGAGTATCGAAATTCTGACATAAGTTGAAAGTAGACTTCAAAATACAATGATATACAATTCTTTGACCTCAATAAGTCATGAACAAATATTTTAATGTGCTTGAGCAAAGAGTAAACGCAGAAAGCAGACATGACTATAGCAAAATCGTAATATAGAATGAGTTTGAGGTGCAATGAAGGCAATAGGGATTGAACAGCGCTGCGGTGTCACACTGCCGTTTATAATTATAGTGAAATGTGCAGTGTTTAAATCTATTTGTAGTCTTTTCTAAAAGCCAATCTACAATCAGGTATTAATCAACGAAGTTCACGCATGTGTCGTATCATTCAGAACGTTATAACACGTAGAGTGACATCGCCAACAAGTGTGAAATGTGAAAATATCGAGCCCAAGACTAGGAAGGCCGATTGGCGAGTCTATTACGACTAACAGCGTGAAGGTACTAAAGCTGAGAAGCATCATAACCACAAATCCAGTCTGATTTCTAAACGTGCATCAAGAGTGTAAAAGTATTTATACTGTTAAACGCAGTTGATGTAGTGGATTGAAGGAAAGGGAGCATGGACGACCTGTACGAGCTGGCTGAAATCCTTCCTAATACGACAAAGGTGTATGAAGATATCAAGAAGACGGAATATCCGATGATAGTTTGACAAAGCTTTGGGGGACGATCAAACAAAGCAGAAAATCAGATACCATCCCCAGACAATTTTTGAAATCATTGCGGGAAGAGGATGATTCCAGTTTATTTGTAGAATCTATGAGTCTGGCAAAACCCACAGGCCTTATGGAATAATGTTAACCTCACAAGCACTTAGAAAACAAAGACAGAAAAAAGCGAGAACTAACGAACAATCAACTTGACAGAAAATGCATCCAGTTTCTGGAAAGAGTACAGACGAATATAGTAGACAATCGAGAATCTGAGAGATGACAGACAGTTTGAATTTAGAGAAGGTAAGAGCACTAAAGAGCTATTTCCGACTTTGCGCTTTATGCTGGAACCAACCCTTAAGAAAAGTCATGAGTGCTTCGTAGGATTCGTGTACCAAGGAAAATCATTTGACAGTATAATGTGAAATGTATTTGAAACCTAGCGAAAAGTAAGTATACTCTATAAATAAAGACGATTAACACACAATGTATAGAAGAATCAAGAGCGAATAGTAAGAATATAAGAATAAGGAAGAAGTGTTTGGAATTAAAAGGGAGCAAAGCAGACTGGTAGCCTTTGTCCTCCCTCCAACTTGTGAATCGAAAGAGCTACGAAGAAAATATAAAAGTTTAAACAGTGTGATTAGAAATGAAAGTGAAAGGATTTCAATGATGACTTTCGCCGATGCCAGTTGTGTCCTATGTGAAAGTGAGGAAAAATTACAGGATCTGCTGTATAAAATTAACAGTCTAGAGGGCTCAATATGGTTCGAGAGTAAACTATAGAAAGGTGACTGCATGAGAAACAGTAGAAAGAAGAGTAGATAGAAGGAAACAGCAAAACTGAGAAGAAGTATGAGACGTGGGACTTTTGAAGCAAAATACATGAGTAAGGATGAGAATCTCTGCTTCTCATATCTGACAGCAATGCTGTTGTCAACGACGATGTCAATCACATTTTTTGGTTTTACTGACTAATATCATCCCTACGCCTGCACTGCAAATTTTTCCTTTTTAAAAATTTTGATTCAAATAACAGGACACGTTTCAGAAATTTTGACGATTTTAACGTCTCCTGCATCAGAACCAAAAGACGTGTGTTACACTACAGCACACTTGTAGGATTAACCTAAATACCTACGGCTAAAATCCTAGGATTCCAGAAGAAAAAATGTTTTTATACCAACTTAATTCAGTCACCATTGTGCTTCCAATATCTGCTTAGTAACCTCACTGTAACTGTATATGTACTCACTGTCAGGCGCACTTAATTTTTCATTAAGTAGTTTTTCGCACTCTTTGTAAACATTGGGGATACCGCCACCGCAAAGAGCGCACGGGTTCTAGCCGCAGCTGTGAGAGAATTTACAGAGGATGAGGCCAGGGAAAGTTTAAAGTTACGTCCCTTCGAAGTCTGCTGCCCAAATTCGTATTTTGTGCTGTCACATCAAAACATGTGTGTTGGCCGTTTAATGGAAGTTATCATACTTTCTTTCATAATCACAT
The DNA here is from genome assembly GCF_023864345.2 of Schistocerca serialis cubense. NCBI lineage: Eukaryota > Metazoa > Arthropoda > Insecta > Orthoptera > Acrididae > Schistocerca > Schistocerca serialis. The sequence continues at coordinate 277,147,348 of NC_064642.1, read as the reverse complement.
GGCAACGAAGCGTAACGACCCACCGCCGATGAGACGTAGGTGTCTCTGATCGAAGGAATGCTGAGAAAAGACATCGATTGTGTCCTTTTCAAAGGAACTGTTGCGGCAGATTGTTCAGGTGATTTACTGGCACCTGGTAAACCTAAATTTGTACAACCATCCTTCCGACTGCGAGTCCAATATGCTAACCGCAGCGCAATCTCGCTTGGTTCTGCCACCATCATCCCAGCTTTGTGGTGGAAGTAAAGCATACCCAGTATTTTCTATTCTCGTCTGTTCTACGTTCAGTGTAGATGATCAGATTTTATTTTGCTGGTTATTCAGGTTAAATGGCTCTCTATGCAGTCCAGATAGCGATGTCTACGGGAAATGCGAAAGGATCAGTGGAAGATTCAAAGATACACCACCCCTCTCTCTCACATGTGAGAACATTAAAAGCCTAGTTAAGTACTGATTTCGCGACAAAACGCCAGGATTTCAAGCGCTTCTGAAAAGCTCGTGTAATACTAGTCACAGAATCTTGGCTAAAACCTGAAGCTGACAGAAGTGAGATTTTTTGAGAAAATTTAAGTATATACCGAAAGAATAGGCTAAGGGGTAATGGAGATGGTGTATTTGCCGCCGCAAACTGGAAACACAATCACGCCGACATAATTGGAACTGAAAGTTACATTGTGGGAGCAAGACTGAGTATCGGGAACGGGAGGAAAATTACAATTGGAACCATCTAACAACCTCCAGAGTCAGCCTCTGAAGTGACCGAAAACTCATTTCGCTACTTCCTAAGTTCGGTGATCATACTATAGAGTGTTCAGAAAGAAACTATGTAGTGTCATGTTGTGGTGTGCTAAGTAATGACTGATATGATTGTCAATTATTAATACAACATCTTCCATTGTATAATATATTTGAATCATATTTGCTCAGTGTGCCAAGGTATTTGTATTTGTTCGTATGTCCGGTTTGAATGAAGACCAACTTTTTGTGTGACATCATTGTGATCCAGGTCATCAAGCTGACTACTGAACAAAGCGTGTTTCGTGGGGAATGTGTTCCGTAATGGAGGCAAGTTTACCTCAGCAGTAGAAGCTGCATTTGCAGCAAAGTTCCCAGGAGTGAAGGTGCTGTACGGAACCTAATCACCAAGGCTCTAAAGACCGGAAGCGTTCATAATGCTCCAAAATCAGGCAGACCATCCACATCCATATCGGAGGAGAAGGTGAAAGACATAATGCTTCCAAATCCAAAGAAATCGGTTAGACGACTAGCTCAGCAGCCCACGTGTTCGTGGGTTCCACCCACAAGATTCTCCGGATGTCACTATGCGTGTATCCGTACAAAATGCCCGTCGCTCTTGAACTGAGAGACACCCATCGCCCGGTGCGTGTGAACTTTGGCAACTGGTTTCTATCCTTGTGGCAAGACAATGGTGAGGCGATTCTTGACACAACGTTTTTCTCGGATGAGGCATGGTTCCACCTCTCCGGTTACGTGAATAGCCAGAATAGTCGTATGTTGTCTACGGAGAACCCGCATGCATTTAAGGTGTCCCCAATGCATGATCAAAAGTTTGGTGTTCGGTGCACCGTGACTCGTAAACGCATCATTGGGCCGAACTTCTTTCAGGACACCATTAATGTAGAACGGTGCTGCACATGCATTCTGGAGCCCTTCCTAGGTGAATGGAATGAGGATGAAATTGAGAATGCCTGGTTCCAACAGAATGGGGCAACTGCACGTACTGCCCACAAGGTGATGAACGTTCTAAAGGACATCTTCGATGACCACTTCATCTCTCGAGGACTGTGACTTCCACGTTCACCCGACTTGGCTCCACCGGATTACTTTCTATGGGATACGTTTAAGGGATAGTCCTATGAAGACAATCCACACATCATACAAGAATTAAAAACTACAGTGACACGTCGCATTCGGAACATCACTCCCGGTGTTCAACTCAACGTCTTCGAGAACATGCAGATTTCTACATCTACATCTACATACATACTCCGCAATCCACCATACGGTGCGTGGCGGAGAGTACCTCGTACCACAACTAGCATCTTCTCTCCCTGTTCCACTCCCAAACAGAACGAGGGAACAATGACTGCCTATATGCCTCTGTACGAGCGCTAATCTCTCTTATCTTTGTGGTCTTTCCCCGAAATGTAAGTTGGCGGCAGTAAAATTGTACTGCAGTCAGTCTCAAATGCTGGTTCTCTAAATTTCCTCAGTACCGAATCACGAAAAGAACGCCTCCTTTCTTCTAGAGACTCCCAGCCGAGTTCCTGAAGCATTTCCGTAACACTCGCGTGATGATCAAACCTACCAGATATGTGCGCAACTGTGTCTTCAAATTCAAGGAGATCACTTCCAGCATCTGCACTCGTAGGTAGAACGTCCCGCCTTGTACACGCACACCGCGGTACTCGGGGGTCACAGCACCACGTTACGACATCTGAAGAAGGGCTTATAAGAGCCCGAAACCGGTCGTGGGATGATAACAGAACTTTACAACTGTAGCGGGATTTTCAACTTTGGTATAATGCTTAGTTGCTGATGTTCCTCCAACTGAATTGTTTGGGATAATTATAGTTTTGTTAGCGGTGTGGGCGACAAGACATCCTGTGGAACGTCACCAATGGCTGCTCTAGAAACTACCTGGAACAGATAGTTCGGTACCCCGCTGATGACGAAATGTATTAGAGCTAATGGCAATAAGTAAACCTGACCTCTTTGAGGATGTTCACATGAAAACTGCTGTCGGTGACCATGGAGGTATTTATAGCAACAAAGAACAGCTAATTACGAAGGGCAACTAAAAGAAGTAGAACGGCTTACATGTTCAGTAAACTACATAAAGAAGCAGCTGTGTCGTAATTCAGTGAGGAATTTGAAACTCTTAGCTCTGTAGAGGAGCGTGTAGAGGATCTATGGCTCAAGTATAAATCATAATTGGCCATGCAGTGGACAGATACGAAGCCAGTGGATCAGTTCAGGACTGAAGGGACCTTCCACCGCATACAGTCGCTATGCAGACACTAAAGAAACAGAGACTTTTGTGTCATAGGTGTAAAACTAAGAATAGGCCTATAGATGTAGAGATGTTGAGTGAAATACGTGTGGATATTAAGAAAGAAATACGTGAAGCCTTCAATGACTACAGTATCTGAGTAGAGTAGTGAAATCTTCCAGAAAACCCAACATAGTTCTTGTGAAATTTAAAGGCTGACAGCGGCACGAAACTTAGTGTCCATTCATTGACAGACGAGGCAGGAAATGAAATTTATGTTATCAAAGCGAATGCTGATATACTAAGCTCTGTTTTCAAATGTTCCTTTGGAAAGAAAAAGTCGGAAGTATTGCCCAGTTTAATTCTCGCACCGGTGAATGTATGAGCGAAATAGATTTTAGTATCTGTGATGTTGAGAAAGAATGGAAGAAACTCCCACGGCCCGATGGAATCTCTCTCATATTCTATACTCGATTTATGGCTGAGTTAGTCCTCCTGCAATCTATCGTAGAGACCTTGAACAAAAATCAGCGCCCAGCAGTTAGGCGAAAGCACTGGTCACATCCGGTTACGAGAAGAGTCGCATAAGTGATCCACAAAACTACCATCAAATATCCTTGAGAAACATTGGTTGTAGAATCTTTGCACCATTTCCGATCTCAAAGGTAATGAGGTATCTCGAACGGAATGACCTCCTCCATGCCAACCAGCACCTGTTCTCAATACATCGCTAGTGCAAAACTCAACTTACACTTTCCTCGCGTGCCGTACTGAAAGCCCCGGATCAAGGCACTCAGGTAGTTGGAGTATCTCTCACTTTCCGAAAAGCATTTGGTTACTATTACAGACAGGCATAGTATGGAAAAAACGATCGCACGGGGAATTAAGCAATGTTTGTGACTGTATTGACGATCTTTTCGTAGGAAGGACACAGTTATTTTGGCTGGTGAGTCAACGACAGTAGTAGAAGTAAATCCAGGTGTTCCCGTGGAAGTGCGTTAGTTTCCTTGATGTTAAGGTCGTATATTAATAATCTTGCAGACAATATTAGAAATAACTTCATGCTCGCCGCAGATGATGTGCTCCATATTAAAGTAGTCGCTGAAATAATGGGTCAGCTCTTGATAAGATTTCAAAATGGTCCAAATATTGAATACTTGCTACGTCACAAAACGAAAAAGTAGTATTCTATAACTGTAACGTCAATAAGTCACAATTGGAACCTGTAAACTCATACCAATAAGTGTGTGCAACTCTTGGTATGGACATGTAATGGAATGATCACATTGGCTCAGTCGTGGATGAAGCAGGTAGCAGCCTTGGTTTATTGGTTAAACAGTAGGGAAATACACTCAGTGTACAAAGGTGACTGCTTAAAAGTCATTCTAGCGAACTGTCCTATAATATTGGTCAGGTGTTTGGAACCCGTAACAAAAGGGACTAACAATGGATATTGAACGTAAACAGAGAAGGCCATCACGAATGGTCACAGTTAGTTTGACTCGCGAGCGAGTGCCACGATGTTGAAACAACTGTATTGGAAGACTAAGCTGATGTAAACTATCTTCAGGAAGCCCACTTATAAAGCTTCAAGAATCCACTTTGAATGATGACTCTATGAATGAATGCACTTTAACATACTGGCTCCCGTGGGGATCATCAGGAGAAGATTATTTCAATTATAGCACGCGCAGAGGCATTCAAACGGCATTCTTCCCGCACTCCGTACGTGAATGAAAGCGGAAGAAGTCCAGTAACCGTGACAATGGAACACACTCTGTGTCATGAACTTCACAATGTTTTGCAGAGTATAGATTTGGATGTAGATGTAGATGGGTGACAGAGTTAGAGAACGTCCTAACCAAGATAAAATCGAACACCCTCTGTTTCGAGGTGGCTTGGGGCAGAAAGGGTAACGTGTGGTCCTATGTTACGTTGTTGTAATATCACGAAGACCTTAAAGTTAGGGAACAGACTCAGGCCGTGTGCACGTCATAAATGTATCTGCTGCTGTCGAATCTACTGATTATGCGGATCACAGGTGATCATGCTGTGCATCCAAGTCACCCCTCAGCACTAAACCAACTGTTGCACCTGTATGCCGATTTTAATTCTATGTGGCAACGTTCGTTCAGGTCTGAACCTCTGCGCACTATTATGTCCATCGTTATTACGTAGAGCTGCGACTCTCCTGAAATGACGATCTGGGGCCCCTCCTGTGTCTAGTGTTGTCGTTAGGAGAACCAGTTGTGTGGATACTCATTCTGTTGCAAACAAATTTGTTCCTCACTCTAGGTATGTGGTATGGCTTTCCGATCCCGACTGTCCGAACAAACATGTCTGTCATCTACAGCAACCGTCTTAGACTTTTTTCGCCACGTTCCCCTTCTGAAACGTGAACTATGCACCAGCCCCAACCCCCAACTGCTATTTTTGGTTTCTTCTTCAGCACTTGTTCCACACAGCACAAAATATGCTCACTGTGTCTATTCACCTCTGTCGATTTACTGCAACTATTAGTTACAACAGTATCAGTAATAATAACTATTCGAACACATGACAGTTAAGAAAATTTTAAATTATCACACATTTGCATTATTCAAAGTTGATGAAATTACACAATCACACCTACATTGTAAGTAACCACGGCTGCGTATGCAGTTATTGGAACTCATCTAGTATGTGTATTTCATTACCTACATAGTTCAGCAATTAGTTAAAGTTTAACTGTTTGCATCTGTATTGCTTATAATTCATTCAGAAGGCTTTAATATTTACAAGATCACGACATACCTATGACGACTGAACAAATTTAAGCACTAATTTCAAAAATGTTATTTCCAATCCAATCATCCAAATGCAAAAAGGGTCATTTGTAAAACAGGAAATTAAAGTTGGAGGAGCTTCCTTGGTTCATGGAAATGAGGAGTTTACGCAAGCGATATTTGTTCACACCAGTATTTCAATAAAGGCTGGCGGCCCATCTGTTATTCTCTGCTCCCACCCACCCCTCATCCCCACCCCCACCCTCGCCCCACCCTTCCAGAGGGCGGCACCCCCACCCCCCACCCCCCACTTTGAGTAAGTCTGCTGTAGAGTACTTATAGCGCAGAGCTACTGAGAAGCTTCATGATTTTGGGTGTGGCATTTCTGAACCCATCAACTCTTTATTGGCATGACAGTCATGGATCTGAACCAATGAAGGCAACAATATTACAGAAAGATAAACCGCAATCTGAATAAGCCACAATCCAGCCGCTGTAGGATTCCGACTACTGCTGGTAGAGAACTCAACTTTTCAGATAACGCGCACAAGGAAGTTCATCCAACAATGAAATGTGGCTTCTGAATGAGAAACTTGCTGCGTAATCCTTACTTATAAACGGAATTTACCTCTCATTACACCTACGTACTGTACGGGGATGTTTTGAAATTCCACTGGCTTGCAATGCTAAGGATGTAATTCACTTCCAGCCTGTTTGATTATGTATCCTACGTTCACTGTGTTGTAATGTTAGTGTTAAATAGTGAACATTCTACACCAAAATATGCCACTCATAAGTTTCATATATCAGTAGCATAATAAACATATTATTTCAGACGTATGCGGGTTCCAAATATCGAAGTCCATTCTCTCCCATTTCTCTTTTTGTTCTCCCCCCCTCCCCCCCACTCTCTGTCTCTCTCTCTCTGTCTCTCTCTCTGTGCCTCTCCCTCTCTCTTACCATTGCTTCTTTTTTTACAGTTTCTGTTGACGATTACTGCACTTTTGCGAAATAAACGCAACTTGTCCTTAACGATCAGTAAGTGTTCAGCAAAACTACTAATACTTTAGCCATATGTGTTACAAATTTAATGATAGGTTATTAGTCTACAGTTGGATAGTAATAAACGGTTTATCAAATTTGTTTCCATTAGAAACGCATCTGTTTCTCATGATTGAGTTTTAAGAATTTGTCTTTGTGTTGGCACAACTGACAGAGCGATTGTATGGGCTATATAATTTCAGTATCCACACATTCAGTCACATTGATCTGACTGTCTCTCAAAAGCCCGGATGTGCAGGAAGACAGTATTTGAGGTTCTGTATGGTACCGACAGGGACGACTGTACCAACTCCGGTGCAGTGGGCAGCTGCGCAAAGTTTTCACGTTTGACGTCCCAAAGATTCTCGATTTGTTTTAAATTGGTGGGGAGGGGGGAGGAGGAGGGGTGCTCTTCGAATCATGGACGTACACTGCAAGTGGTGTCACACATTGCATTGTCCTCCTTGTAGATGCCACCGTGCCAAGGAAAGGCAAACGGTGTGTATGGGTCTACATTGTCGGGAGGATAAATGCACATTTGTGTTGATCCATTGTGACTTCCAGAATTACATCACCCAGGATATGGCCGACTACGCTGCCCACATGATAACGACCTGTCCTTCTGCCTGGACCCTTCCGACTATTGTTGCAAGACCAACACGCCAGCGGCCATCTATCGGATTGAAACTAAAACAAGATTGATATGAAAAGGCCTCCTGCCTTCACACAGTTGATGGACGACCAGTAGCGGTATTGGCGTACACATTCCGGTGTCATTGTCGATATCAGCAGGTGTATGAACCAACGCCTGCTGCGGAGTTCCATTCGCAGCAATGTTTGGTGAAGGAGTCGCTGTAGGTACCCCCTTGGTTCAATTGGGCGGTAGTTGCTCGACAGTTGCATGCCTATTCGCACGTACACATCTCTGTAGCCGTCATTCAGCCCTGTCACTAATTACACTTGGTGACCCACAGCTGCCTCGACGTCGACGCCGGTTTTGGATAATGCCATTTTGCTATGCACGTTGTACTTTAATTTCGGAAATGCTTCCACCTTCGGCCCGAAAACCAGTGCCCGTTTGGACGTCAGATAAATCTCCTCGTTTCCGCATTCAGACAACGAATTCATTGTATCACCAACTCCCCCCCCCCCCCCCTTGTTCCTGACAAACTTTATACATCCTCGTTGCTCGTGTTGCCATCTGTGAGTGGTTACTGCAAGTTGACGTCGAGCATAGTCGGTTACATCAATGTGATGGGCCGAGTAGATGACACCTGAATTGCAGCACAATCAGTATCTATGAGAAATGTCGCTGTTGTCTAGCTCATCACTATGACACGTAGAGTAATTTGTAATTTTTACAAGTTGTATCGGTACTTGTAGGTCTAGTCGCACTTCCTTCGGATTAGTGGCTGCATATTATGATTAGTGCTACTGGACGTATTGTTGTGGAGCATTGGTGGAGCACTAGACTCGCATCTGGGAGGTCGGCAGTTCAGAAAATATCCAGGTTAACGTTATGAGTGGTCTGCCAAAATCACTAAATTCCGAGTCGATTCCATTGAAAATGGCACGGCCCTTTCCCTTCCCTGACCTGCGCAAACCAGAGCACGGGCTCCGTCTATAATGACCACGTAACCGACATGACACGGCCACATCCTCCTACCTTGATTTCTTATGAAAAAACAGTATTACAATCTACAGCAAAGTATGCGCTGTCTTGAAATTTCCTGGAAGATTACTCTCTGTTTATCGGTCGGATCCTCGAACTCGGTAATTGCATTCAGAATTCCTGCCGCCAAATTTTCGTGCTCATATTGGAAACGATCTTCCGGGTAACGTCAAAGTCATTCCTCTGCAACATTCATATTTCCAGGAGTGTCAGTCCAGCGGGAGGGCTTCTTTGAAGTTTTGAAAACACGAGAGTGTTACTGGTGGAAGTAGAGCTGTGTTGGTTGGTTGTGAGTCGTGCCAGTATAGCTCAGTTGGTAAGAACTTTACTCCCGAAAAGCAAGGCTCAGAACTCGAGTCTCGGCCAGGCAGACAGTCTAAATAATGCTAGCTAGTGTTTTATCTGTTAGTATTTGAGGTCCCTATAACTGCCGCAGTAGGTATCAGGTCTGCTACTGTAATTATTTTTCGATTTATTTTCAAGCTCACTTGAGGATTGAAAACACCTGGGGCTACTAGGTGGCTTGTCTTTAACACGACACGCTGTCTCTCGTTACGCAGAAACTATTTATTGAGAGTATCATTCCGAAAAAATCTAAAGTCAAATGTAAAGGCTCTTAAATTGGAAATAGATGACTGAGGTATGATATACCTGTTACTAGCACTGTTGTAGGCGAAGTCTGTAACTAGAACGCGTAGTCATACCTCTTTACGCTCCTCGAAATGGTGCTGCTGCTGAAGTACTCACGGTTGAGGTCGAGGGTGACCGCGCCGGAGAGCGGAGCGGCCAGCGGGCTGGAGGAGGCTTGGCAGGTGAGCACGGCGTGCAGCTGACGCCGCGACAGCTTCTCCAGGTGCAGCGTGTTGCGCACGCGCCGCCCGCCCAGAGACTCCCACGAGTCGTCCAGCAGTGCGTTGTCTTGCCACCACGTGACGCGCGGCGACGGGCGCCCTGCAACACACGGGCGCCTGCAGGTAGGTGCGGCTGCTTGGAGAAGTACGGTTCGACAGTAGACCCTCAAAGTAAAGAAACTAAACGTATAGGAAGAGTCGTTACTGTATGAATACACAGTTATACAACAATGCCTAGCAGCAATAAAGTCCATTAAATATGTAGGAGCAGGTGTACCTAACGATTGAAAATGGAATGATCACATAAAACTAATCGAAAGCGAAGCAGATAACTGACTCAGATTCAATGGATTATGTTGCTTTAAATTGGAGGTGGTGAACCTGGCCCAGCTTTCATAGTGGATGGCAAGCAGTAGGATTCTTAAAAACATCTTCATTAGGATTTCATATAATTTTGACATAAGGTCCTTCGAAAGTAACTACTCTTATATGGTTTAACTTGCTCTAATTCCGCTTTATAAATTTTATAAACTTATTTCTCAACTTTATAGATTACCATTACTGTGGAAATTATGTTAAAATTTTACTACTAGCAGATATATAAAAGTTGGCGCAGGTAGAAAAGATTGACTACCCCTGCTTTAACTCATCACTAGAACGATAAAATGACAGATATCGAAATAAGTGACCACGGGATAGAAGACTAAGTTGAATCGCTGAACATAGTGAGGATCATCTAGACTAATGGAATACCTACGACATTTTACAGAGTATGAGAAAGAACTCGATCCTGTACTAACAGAAGTATGCCGTAAGTCCCTGGACGAACAAAGGCTTCATAGCGATTGGAAAATAGCGCAAGTCTTTCTGTTTTCAAGAACCGTCATATTGGAGTAGCACCAGACTGTAAGCCTATATCGCTGACGTAAATATGTTTCTGTATTCTCAAAAAATTTTATGCTCACGTGTTATAACATATCTGAGTTCCGTCATTCTTTTCATTAGCAGTCAACTTAGGTTCAGCAAAAATGACGCTGTGTAATCCAGCTCGCCCGGTTCGTCCACGAACCCCTGGAGGTGCTAGAAATGGTTCCATGATTAATGCCGTGTCCACTGACTTGTGGGACGTCTTCGACACGGTTCCGCATTGCCGCCAAGTGACAAAATACGAGCGTGTCATAATACTAGGAAAGTTGTGTGATTGTAATGGAGCAAACAGAACCCATCATCTCATTCGTAAAGGAGTGAAATCTTCAGATGTGGAAGCAACTTCCGGCGTACTCTACGGGAAAGTTTTTAACCGTTACAGTTGTCTCTATACGAGTACATAAATGACCTAGTAGATAACGTCGATAGCTCCATAAGGTCTTCCACGGATGATGCTGAGAAGCTGCAATGTTAGAAAATTCTAGAGAAAAGCACGATGACAAACAGAGGACCGACGCTTGTTGGAAAGATTGGTAGTTCATACACCACGTAAATAAATGTGGCTGATTCTCTTTAAGTATGTGGGAATGTACAGAATTTCATGATTACGCGTTTGCCGAACTAGCACTCGAAGCAGTCAAATTTACTATCTGGAAGTAGGTAACTAGTAACACAAGACTGCCGTTAATCCTCGACTGAGAACTTTTTCGCAGAGGAGTTGAAGATAAACTTGTGCAGCGTAATGGGAACTGCATAGAGGGGACAGACATTCCTTGGGAATTGAAGTCCGTTTGTAGGAAACTAAAACCACAAATAAAAACATTTTCTAATGAGTATTTTTACGACTGACTGTCCATACATTTCCAATATGCATCACATAACTATTTGAACTTACGTATGCTTTTCTGTCATACAACACAAGGTTATACAAACGTCTGTCATTGTTTTCTAAAGTCACGTTAAGGGCGCCTCCAATTAGTCAGCTTCATAGAAACTTATAATGCACCTCTACAGACTGTCGAAAGAGGACTCAACTGGTTTTGCTGTCAATGGTGACGCACTACACTGTAGCGGAAGATAACGCATTTATTTTGTTAGGTAAGACCCAAGCAATCATTATACGGGTTTGTAGCAAAGGAACGGCCAGCGAGCTTCAACGCACAGTTACGTTATGCAAAAGTTAACATTTCTCTTTAGATATCAGAATTGCTGCTGAAGCATCTTCAGATGATGTGTTTCACTCCTTCTCCCACAAACTCGTGATACTTTTTGAAAATACATTAGGTAGCACTACTCGATATTCGTTATTAGCACTGTGCACTGAACAGACTGTTGTGAATATGTAGCTGATGCGTTGCTGTTGCAACCAGTTTATCTAATACAGCACAGAGACTCAAGTTAAAGAGTACAGTGGGTCACCGCGCTTTGTCAGTGACGACTTTTTATTTCAGTCTGCTCTCTGACGTCCTATACAGTAGTGGAAGGGTGAACGCTGAGAGATAATGTGGGGCTCTGCGGAAATTATATCAGGCCATTGAGATGAAGGGCAGTGAGAGGACCTATGAACTCGTATGATTCGCGATAATGCATTTTCACACTTAGTAGAGAACTCATTACAACTGCAGGCAGTATACTGTGATTTCTTTATGCTTACCCATCTGCTAGTATAACTGACCTTGTATTCACCGTTTATCAAATATTCATAAAACTAAAGAGATTTCTGCATGACCTTTTAGCGAAGAAGAATTGTAGACGACAGTCATGGCTTAGTTGTAGTCATAGATACATACAAAATACAGCAACAAGTTGGTTCGGAGAAATTATAGCTGTTCCTCTTACTGCGTTGAAAATTTAGAGAACTATCTCATCTGCTATTGTATCTATTTCTATAAGGTTACCAGCTAACTACAAGTATATCTTAGATTTTCTTAACGTGAAGATACGTTTGTGTTTCTCTGCAACCAGATTGTTAGCTTTACGTGTATCATTTGTCGGACAGTGGTTACTTTATTTGCTGAGTTAACCCCATTTATTAACTTTTTAAATATGATTAGAGATGAGACTGATGCAAGCCGGCACCCATATTACAGGAGAGAGAGAAAAGTAAAAACAGAGGAGTTGCAATGTAAGTGGAAATACTTCAGTGTATTTGCACTGCTTCTATAAGATTAACCTACCTCCAGTGGCAATACAGGTGATGTCGACATCGGAGCCCTCGTTGTACGGACCGAGGATGTAATGCGGTATGTTTGATCCCTTGTCGTCCAGTATCATGAGCTGCTCTGGAGGGACTGCAAGGAGAAAAACGAAGTACATAAAGAGAAAATGTAGAACCATTTGAGACTCTAGTAGCTGCCGTTTAGTTAACATCGATCGTGCGAAATAAATTGCATGAATTTAGGCTGTACAGTTTCATTTCAATTTCTATACAGAACTTAACGACGTAAGTTATATTAATAACTAGTACTTTATTTGTGGAACAAGAATAAATAGTAGGGTTTGAAACTTATAATTAATTATCAGAGTAAAAATATCCGAATAATAATATTCGGGTTTTCACTCAAATAGCTAACTCGCCTTTCTGTTTCGCAGAGGATGAAATTAATTTCGTTGAACTATAATTGGTTTTGAGTTTAAAATTTACTAGTTCTGTGAAAAAATGTATGAGATACGCAAAGAAAACTGTTGTGGCCCTCATTCTGAAGGTTAGTTTATCCAGCGAAGATCTCTGAGTAACTACTTCAACGAACTTGCGCTTTAGCCTAGTTACTGTAACCAGCCTTGATCTCCCTCTACCACTGCCGCCACAAAGGCGCCAAACTGACGAATCCTTGATGCTTTGATGACTACGAAGCGATCAAAGTATGAAATAAATTTCTTTTTTATAAATTCATTTCAGAACTCATTAGTTACTCGATCTACTCGCCATATCTTTCTCATTCTTCTGTAGCGCGACTTTTCAAAAGAAGAAGAAAACTTTTCTGAAGTATCTTACTGTCCACCGCAGGCTGTTGTGGACGTGGTGCTTGCACACTAGCCATCTGGTTGGCAGCCAGCTCTAATCCGGAAAACAGCTCCTAACATCGATTAGTTGTGTACCTACGAAGAATCTGAAGATGGGACTGGAATTTCGAAATCAATCACAAAATAAAAAAAAAATATCAAAACAGTGTTACAGCCATAGATCATGTTAGTTATAACTTTAAATTATTGAACTCTTTTTCAAGTCAAAAGAGAGTGATTCAACCAACCTAAATTTTAATAGCAATACACACAAACAAGAGACAATATTCTTCAACCGCTTAAGCGTCTTTACTTTTCGAGTTACACATGTAACCCTCCTGCTTCAGGCAATGGGCGAAGATCCTTCTCCTACCTATTGTGTTTGTATCTCAGAAATACATAAGCTTCATGAGTTAGTCTCTTTTAGGGTACTTAGGCCTCGACATCGTATTTCAGTGAGTAAATTGCATACTTGGACGGCGATTCTCGAATTTCTGGATATTACACTGAGCTGAGCCGTTGGGAACGGGCATGCAGCACGCATACCTCATCTGATCAAAAATAACGGGACTCCACTTTGTAGTGCGGAAGTGACCTAAAGATGTAACGAAAGACGACCCTCCGTAGTGAGTGGAGGAGGATTTTGGTGTCTGTGGTGCCAAGCATAAACACAATAATTACGTACTTTCTTTTGTAAATACTACAGTGACGTTAATGTGATCACAATATGTGTTCGATGTCTACGTGCAATAACCTGTCACACGCGACAGCTGGCAGCACTAACAGTGGAGGGTATTTCAAACGCGCCGCATGGACGCTGGAACAGCGCTGTAATTGTCGTAATGTGAAAACTGAGGGATATATCTGACGTCCGGCATTTGCGCCAAAGGTTAAAACATTTCTGAAACGACTGATTTTATCAACTTTCCGCGTACCACCATGGCAGATGTACACCGTGCATGGCAGAATGCCGCTCAGCGACGCCGAGGTGACTGTGGTGCATCAGGTCCACAGACCACTGGCTGCAAACGACAGCTGCGAAGCTAAGGGTGAACACATCTGCAGCTGCTGAGCAATTGATCGCCCAGACGAACCTAGGGGCTATCACCAGAGTCGCCTGAGCGACAGTGCAGTGAACGTTGCTGGGTATCGGTCTCCGCAATTGGCACCTTGTTCCTGTACCCATACTTAGGGGCTATCACCAGAGTCGCCTGAGCGACAGTGCAGTGAACGTTGCTGGGTATCGGTCTCCGCAATTGGCACCTTGTTCCTGTACCCATACTTTCCGCGTACCACCATGGCAGATGTACACCGTGCATGGCAAAATGCCGCTCAGCGACGCCGAGGTGACTGTGGTGCATCACGGTCCACAGACCACAGGCTGCAAACGACAGCTGCGAAGCTAAGGGTGAACACATCTGCAGCTGCTGAGCAATTGATCGCCCAGACGAACCTAGGGGCTATCACCAGAGTCGCCTGAGCGACAGTGCAGTGAACGTTGCTGGGTATCGGTCTCCGCAATTGGCACCTTGTTCCTGTACCCATACTGACTACTGTTCATCGACGGCAAAAGAAGAATCTGCACAGCAGTTTTTTCAACTGGACATCCACTGAGTGGCGACACTTGTCCTTTACATACTCCATCGGACAGATGGCAGACACACTACAACAACCATCGGAGGGTCCAGGCCGGTTTAGGGAGCGTCTTAGTCTGGGTAATGTTTTCGTGGCGTTCCCCGGGTGATCTTGTCCCTTTTGGAATGAACAATGGGTCAACAAAGAACGCATCTATCCTTTCGGAAAAGTCCATCTCTTCATGCAGGGTGTTTGTCCTCAGCACGACAGCATGCATACAACGCCTCGTCCGCAGCTCGTGGTCGTGCGGTAGCGTTCTCGCTTCCCACACCCGGGTTCCTTCCCGGCGGGGTCAGGGATTTTCTCTGCCTCGTGATGACTGGGTGTTGTGTGATGTCCTTAGGTTAGTTTGGTTTAAGTAGTTCTAAGTTCTAGGGGACTGATGACCATAGATGTTAAGTCCCATAGTGTTCAGAGCCATACAACGCCTCACACAGACCGCGGTGTACGGGCGTGGTCACCAAATTAACTAGATTGAATAGATTATGTGTGGGACAACGTCGATCGCGCTTCTCGAGTCATGAATTATCAAGCGACAACACAGCGCAGCGGTCCACGGTACTGGAACCGGCGTCGTTCCACGTCCCTCTTGGTACCTTTCAGAACCTTACTGACTCTCTCCCTACACGTATCACGACGGTCTGCGCTGCAAAACATGGTTACGCGGTTGTTCCGGCGTTTGACAGGCAATCATATTATTGTGAATGGACAGTGTAGATGTTGGTTTTCTAAAAATGTTGAGGTTCAAATGTTTCAGTTTTAAACCATTTGTGAATACATTAAATTCTGTAGTGAATACTACATTACTTAATTATATAACTGAATTACATTTTGAGTTTTATCTGATCTGCTAATCATTTCGCTCGCAGGTCTGGCTTGTGATTAAAATAAAATGTTTCATATTCTTACAGCAGATATTTCTGGTCCAAACTGGAAAAGCGATTGCAAACCTACGTGCGGAGACAAATGCTTGATCAAATATGTTCTACTTTTTACGAGGCAAGAAGAATCAGCTCCCAATATTGTAGGTTGCCTGCCCGTCATCACTCATTTCGTAATGGTTGTGTTTGTCTCTGCACTTAGGCCTGTGTCAGCGATACCGTTAGCAGACACTGCAGTTATGTGCCACTCGGCGTCTGTCGTTTAGAGGATATACTGACTTTCGACAAATAAAAGCAGTAATTCCGCGGAGTGAGAATGATGTACCCAGTCATATTGTGTCCCACTGTCTCATCGAGAAATGGGAAACATGGAATTTCTGCTATTGTTTAACCAACGGCGTTAATCGCTAACCTTATGTCATGCTTATCAGCTAGCACCATGAACGATTATTTCCATTAAAAAGTTCAGCAGGTTGCAGGGACGATGTGGAAACTTTCACAACACGGATAAGAGATCGCAATATGCAACGAACAACTCACGTGCAGGATAGTTTGTGACGAGTAGAAGCAAAAAATAAATAAATAAATAAATCAATAAAAAAGGAAGGAACTTTAGCCCCTAATGGCATTAACCAGAAATTGCGTTGTCATTTCCGCGATAGCAGTTACATCATCCGTATCACAGCCTGTGCAGGCTCTCATCCGACAAGATTCTAAGACTGAACTCTGAAGATTCGCAGCACAGAGATTGCTCTTTATTTATGGATGAGATAGTATTTACAGAGTTCATAATAATAAACATACGCTATAACAACTTGTGGGTGGATGTAAATCCTCAAGAAATAAGCCAAGTAGGGCATTAGTATCGTTGTAACATAAATGTGTGAGCAGGAAATGTGGGAGCCAAACTCAAAAGGCCATAAACTTCATCCGAGAAATTGACAGACGCTGTTTTTAACAAGTGTCTGCACGACAGATTACCACTCTTGTAGGACAACTCCACCTTCACACTGAGGCAACAGACGTGATTTATTCATGACGTGGTAACACCAAGATACTTGCAGCGTTGTGGGGATATTTACAGCCACTGCCGTGCTTCAAACTTGTCGACAGCACGCTCGGGATATGGAGCGTGTGTGATGAACGTGATCAAACCTGACGGTAGCCATGCGTTTGCACTAGATTTCGTGATTCTCTGGGAAGGAACGAAGACCTATTTCAGCGCACCAGACAAGAAATAACTCATCCTGGGAGATATCACTCCAGCGCCTTGCAAACCTGCCTCGAGCCTTGTTAAGAGCCCCTGTTCTGTGGAGAAGAGAATCCATAAGTTTCTTCAGTCATGCTGGCTCCCACTGAAGTCATACATTTATGAATGGGTCCCAGATCTTTATAAAAGCGGATTCGTTTATGGCGACGTTTTATTTGCTGTTCCACAGCATCATACGTTTTCTATGTGATTAAGACCAGGAGATTTAGCCGAGCAATCAATGTGAGACAGAGCGGCTGCGTGCTGGTCTAACCAAGAACGTATGTGAACAAGTTTTATGTCATCCTGTAAGACGGGAACGTCCACAGAATTCTCATTACGAAAATGCAGGAGAACGGGCAAGACTTGGTCACCGAGAATATTTCAATAAATATGAGGATCGTACTCACATGGATGAGTGATGACATATAAAAGTACCTACGACCTCTATCCTACCTATCACATTTCCTTGTGTACCACATGGGCGATCGTCGTTGCACAGAAACAAATCCCGAAAATAAATTACTGGTGTGTCCACTGGCGCCTCTAAACACGATAGCTCATTTCTATCATTCTGTCATGTCTGCATGAAGACTCATGTTACTGCGCTGACTCCATAGAACCGATTCGCACACAGCCTCCATTGCACTGCTAGACTTTGCAGGAAGACTCGTATGACCACCTTCCATCAGCGCTTTTCTGAATACTCCATAAAAATAAGCGTTCTCTTAAGGTGATGTCAGCTATTTTTTTCGGCTAGTTTATGAGAACGAATGGTAGCCACATCGACCACCTCTTGTAAGGTTAGGAAACAGATGAATCTTGTAGGACAGATTGGCACGTGTCTCAAGGAAGTGTTTCCGGACTTAGATAATAGGTTGTTTTTAACTTTATGGTCAGTTCAAGCTACTGTAGAATGTGGAACTGTCTTTCTTAACACCTACTGAGAAGCCCCATATCCTCTGCAACAAATGCATTCTTTGCAAATATGGGTATCGGATTTGGACTTAAAATTTATTATTAACAACCTTCGGCAGTTACACCAGCCAGCCTGAGTTGGTTTTTGGGCTGTTTCCTACGCTCTTGTAAACAAATAATGATATAGACTCCAAACTCAGCTTCAGAGAATACGATACACAAACAGGTAAAATACGAGAACACACATAACTTTCATTGCATAGGCTGCATTGAAGACTATGGCATCAGCAAGGACGACAAACCACAGAATTATATCTAATATATGAAAATAATTACTTGTTCACAGGTTGTGACATAGCGATCCAGCAAATATTTGCTACATTTTATGTCCAGTCTTGGGTTGGTCGGTAATGAGCAGCTTCAGACCTGAGTAGAAACGTGTTGCATTACACAATTCACACCATTACAGGTGATGGCGCTGTCAAAACCATTAACCAATTATGGTATATAAAGATCATCACTGAGGCGTACATACTACACATGAAGACAAACTGACTTACACTGATAACCTGATTACAAATAAACATTGCGATTCAAGACTGAAATTATAATGAAGCTATTATTTGTTTGCCCCTGTTGCATGCTTTCCTGTATCATTGGGTGCGCACCGGCTAAGGTTTGTGAGGGTCGGATGGGGGAGGGGAGTAGGAACCTACCAGCCATTAATGTGAGAAGTGAAAAAGGGAGACATAGGAGATTAACTCAAGAGGAATTTAAATCGAACGTTGTCTATGTATGACTTATTATCTGAACAAAATTATTAAGGGGGTAATATACCCCAAGTACTTGTACTGGTTGGAGTGTGGTGAGATGAATGACATTTAAAACTATTCGATAACGACCGGTATTAGAACCAGTTTCATAATTATCTTGATAACTGCACCTACTGTTGAGAGTCATGATGACGCTTCACCCCTAGAGTTTGAGCGGGGAGGGGACGGGGCAGGGTGCAAAGACGGTGAAGTATCAGCATATCTCCCTGACGCCTGAAGTAATTCCCACTAAAACAGGCACATACAGTACATGCTCTCTCGAAAAATTCACACTTCTAGCACCACTACGGCTGAGAGTTGAGGGTGAAAAGCTGACACAGAAGCGTTACTCAGGAACGACTGGAGCAGTTTCAAATCAACGTTGAATATACGTGACTCGTTATTTGTATGCATAACTCATTGTTAGACATTAAGGACTGATACGTAGAACCGTTTAAATAAGACCTGTTGCTATTTCGTCCCTCTAATTAAGTATTTTGGAGTACTTTAAAAATATTAAGTGTTGTTCAACGCATCAAACACATCGCGATACGTGCACTGCACTGAGCGAATAACTTTTGAAGCCTGTTTCGGAGCCAAAGGCTGTGCCATATAGGTGAATACCATAGAGACATTTTATGCCCTATCTAGAGTCGAATGATGGAGAACCTCGGAGAACTAGACACTTGATTGCGACAGGTCTTTCTCGAAGCGACAAACACCTTACTGGCAATTTCCTCGCAGTTCAGATGAAAGTGCAGGACGAAATTCGTAAGACACACGAATTAAATACAAGGGCTTATTGATAACTCATGTAAATTTACGTGATATAATGGAATATTTTTGTTGACCCTTCATAGTTGGTAAGCCTGATTATTCCAAGGATAGTATAGATAATTTAATAAATTTGCAGCGAACAGTTCATTATTGAAAGCCGCCTGAATTCGTCAGTGTGTCGTCTGCGATTGAAAATACAGGAAACCAAGTCTTTGGCTGCTATTAAACATTTTCATTTGAAGTATTAGACTGTCGCAGAAATTAAAATACAATTGGTTGAAATTAACGCGGACTCTGCACGTTTAAGTGAAGACCATTATTTCTTTGATTAATGAATTTAATTTTGGTCGGTCTAGCACCAAAGGCGAGGAGCGCTCCGGCCGTCCGAGTGAGGTCACCACAAAGGAAACCACTGCTAGAATTTATGTTACGGTAATGCTAGACCACTGAACAATAATTCGTGAGCTTTCTGAGATTGTGGGCGTCTCAGCTGAGTGAGTGCGTAATATCCAGGTGGGAGAATTGGCTATGAAGGAGCTGTGTACGAGGTGGGTACCGCGATTGATTACAGTCGACTAAAAGCTCATGCCACTCAGTTTTTTAACGCTATGTCGGCCGATGTTTAATCTCAATCCGCAAGACTTTTGCGCCAATCTGGAACTGTTGAAGAAACCTGGATCTATCCTTGCACACCAAAACCGAAACGGCAGCTAAAACTATGGATGAAGGCTGCTGGTAAGGTGATGACCCTTGTTACTTTACGATTACCAAGGAATATTCTTCATAAATCACTTGGGAAAGGGCAGAGTCGTAACTGGACCAATTATGCTTAATGGTGCATCGTCTGAATCTTACGTGGGCTGAAAGATCGAAGTTGGCCGGTAAAATGTCCTCTTTCACCACGATAGTGCACCATCCCACACATCAGCGACAACTATAGCGAAAATGCATGATTTAGACTTTGAATTGGTTCCTTATCGACCCTTTTCACTAGACTTAGCACCAGGTTGCTCTTTTTTTTACCAGACTTATCAGACAACTATCGTATGTCTACAAATAAGTGTGAAATATGTTAAATGTATGTGTGCTATAGCTGGATGTGACGTATGTGTAATATACGTGCACACACGTGAAGCTGCAGGCAGTGACCTTTATTTTTTGCAGAAGATATAGAGACCAAAATATTATATACTCAAGCACTTAAATAAACTTTCTCAAATTTAATTTAATGCACAAAAAGTCGTAGTCTTTTATTTATTTTGTCCATGCAAATGTGTCTGGTTAGTACGAGGGACGTTCAGAAAGTAAGCTCCGATCGGTCGCGAAATGGAAACGACTATGAAAGTCCGATAACGCTTTGCACAGATGTGTTGGGTAGTGTCTCTAGTGTAACCCCAGTTAGCATCACGTCGCTCTTCTCATTTCTGAGCTCGCAGTGAGTGCGTAAAGATGTCTAGAAAATAGTGTCTGCCGCCAAGTACGAGGGCCTGGTGAGAAATTTCGCCTGAAGCTATGCAGCTAACATTACATAACTGTCGTGCTGTTTCGTCTTCACGACAATTCTCAGCCGCATTCTGCAGGGGCAATGAAGATGCTCCTGCATCGTTTTCAAATGGAAATGTTAGATTACCCACAGTACAGTCCGCAATTGTCTCCCCCTGAGTTTCATCTCTGGTCACATGAACCGCTGTCTTTGAAGACAACATTTTGACACAGACAACGAGGTGTAGGCAAGCGTGGAGAATTGGCGGAAAGCACTGGCGGCTGCCTTCTAAGATGAGGCTATTGAAAAGTTGGTACAACGCTATGACAAAAGTCTAAGTCAGAACGGCGACTACGTAGTGAAGTAGCTGAAAGGTGTAGCTAATTGTTACAAGTAAAACATTTCTGATGTTCACTGTGGTTTCAATTTGGCAATCAATCGGAGCTTACTTTCTGAACAGGCCTCGTATATGTGAAGCTAATTACATAGAAAATCGATTTTTCAACGCATGCACTGCACAGCTTGTAATGAAATAAAATGTGGAAAAGCAGCGAAAAGAAAGCGAGTTGGTATAACACTGTCAGGACCCGAGTAATAAATGATGCGGGCAGGTGCGGCAAGCGGTACGTACTGATGACGCTGAGGTTGACCTTGGAGTTGCGGGTGGGCGAGCGCCGGAAGTCAACGCGGCAGCGGTAGGTGCCGGAGTCGGCGTCGCGCACGCTCTCCAGCGTGAGGCGGGCCGGCCGCTCCTGGAAGCGGAAGTAGGCGCGCCCCGCCAGCGTCGCCTCCTCAGACCAGTGCTTCGCCTGCTCCACCGGCTTACCGCGCGCGTCCACGCTGCACATCAACAACCAGTCTCTACCACCTACTTCTGCTCACTATTAATTGACCACTTACTTACGAAATCACTATTTACACTGATAAGTCAAAAATTTACCAGCGGAGAAATGCCCCTATCGCTGCACAAACAAAAAAAATAAATGCGAATATATTCCAGTTTATTTGAAAGACTCTCACTGAAAAGTCGGGTACCACTACCTCATTCTACATTCCTCAGCACCTTTAAAAATTTTCCAAAGATTTTGGCATGCGATCATATTCGCTCTTTTATTAACATATAACTAACCTCAAACTCCCACAACATCTTCCTAACTGTAACTCATTCACATCTGCTAGTCCATTGCTGTAAGTCGCTCATACTCATCCATTCCAAGGCACTCCTTCTCACTCACTCATACAGCCCAACTCACTGTTATTATTTGCCTGTGATTTACTGCCATTGTATTCTGCGTCACAATCATCTCTCACTGCCACTGTTTCCCTATTGCTTTTCTAACGACATCTTCCTTCCTGCTGTCTCTTCTCAATGTCACTATCTCTCTCTTCCTTGTGGTCACTGTCGTATAGTCTATCTCCACTTATCACCCTTTCTCACCCAGTGTCTCTTTATTCCTCACCCCAGGCAATGTCTCCTTCACACTCCTAGCACTGTTCTGGCACTGTCAACTACTTTCCACTGCCACAGTATCTGCCATTGTCTTCTTTGCTCTTTCAGTAACACAACTGCTGCCTAATTCCAGTGTTTATCACCTTTCTGCCTCTTTGTCACTGGCACTGTCTTTTTCTCTCTGAACACAAAAAAGCGTGACTATATTCGATTACCAGAATTTGAAGGGAAAATTTTGAAGTCGCTGACGAAGATTGACACAGCGGCTATCCCACTTTTTCAGTCAGAGTGTTTTATACAGGAGAATATTTGCCTTTCTTGTGCTCCGCCTTCCTTTCCCTGCAGCAACAGGGCATGTAACTCATATGAACAGAAATGCATTGGATAGCCAAATTCTGACAGTTTAAATGTGTGAAATTGAAATAAAGCAAAATCTATTTTACACATCACACCGGATTATACGTTCAAATTATTATTGCATGTGTTACAGTACTACAACAATGAGTTCCCAGGTGATAAAGATGAGACCTTACAGCATATTTCTGCGTGCAACGTCACTTGATAAACTACGTTTTAGCCTTACACCATATTTTAGTGCACAAATAGAGTAACTTTGAACCTCTGTACCTCGGAAACGGGTAAAGATATGAACAAAGTTTTCAAGGTTATTCGAGATCAAGATATTAAGAACATATAACAATTTCAACCTCTTGCTATGCACAACCGTTTTGGATTTCTCGGCTGAGTTTTGGTTCGCTGGTGACGGAGAAAATGTAGTATAAAACCTTCTTTGGGGTTTACCGTCAAACCACCCACGAACTAATGATGTCTCTATTAGTCTCACCAAAGCCGCCGTAGTCCACATAACCTGCAAAAAGAACCAACCGCTTTCCTCCATTTGTGTAAGTAGGAAGATATGTATAATATTTGTGCTTTGTCCCGGCACTGTAGGACAGTGACACTAATGAGATGCTTCTGTTGGGTATACAAATGGTCCCTAGCCAAAGGACTATCCAAAACATTGGAAAATACCTTTTTATCAGCAACACAACCCGAGATATGCGCCCAGGATTATTCCGTTTTTATGAGCAACGTTTTTTATCTTACTAGGTACGCTGCTGTCGTATGCATACCGACTACCACTTATTAACAGTGCGTTGGTCTAAATTTGAAAAGCAATACAGCAGCGATTCTGCATGAGATACATTCGACAACTCTTTGGAAAGTTCCCGACGTACTACATGCTGAAACTAAGTTGGCACTCGACGCAATTGCTGGTGGGAGCAACTATAATGACATCTCCCATTCACAGTCACATCAGCCACCGCGTAGGGTGACAACTTAGTTTGCGCATATACTAGGTATCTACTTACAGGTTACGCAGTTCCAGTATTTTTCAGGTCAGTGGCTTGTGGGTGCGGAGATGGCGCTCGATAGCGTCCCAGATACTCTCCAGTATCTTCAGGTCAGGTGAATTTGGTGGTTAAATATCAACGTGAGTTGATTGTCATGCTTATCAAAGTATTGCAAAACTATTTTAACCTTCTAAAATTAGCTGTTTGTATCTTGCTGGAAGATGCCAACGCGATGAAGTAGGTACAGAGTGTCAATTATTCAACTATATCAAACAAAAGTAAATTAGTTACAAACTACGGCCTACACAAACTTAATCACCATATAAACGTCACTACAGATATTCGGATTTAGGTTACAGCATGTTCGATCATTGACGATGATGTGGCGCTGACATGTAGAGAAATTCTGCAAGACCGCCGAAGTGTCGGAACATCGATGCTGGCGATAACCTCCTGAACGGCTGCTTTGAGTTCGTCAATGGTTTTTGGTTTATTGCTGTACACGTTGTCTTTAACATATCCCCACAGAAGGGGGGTTGAGTATATTCAGATCCGGAGAATATGGCGGCTCATCGAGACCCGTGCCAGTGCCTCTGGGTAGTCCAGGGCCAGAATGCGGTCCTCAAAGAGCCCCCCAGGACATCAAACATTCTCCTGCTTCGAGGGGATCGAGCTCCGTCTTGCATCTTGCCGAAATCAGAGTCACTTTGGACATTGGACAATTAGCGATCAGTAGTCACCGTGCCATCAAGGAATATCGCACCGGTTATTCCGTGACTGGACAGTGCACACCATTTAGTCACCCGTCACTTCATGAGGGCGAAATGCGGATTCACAGTCCTCCAAATGCACCGATTTTGCTTACTGAAGAATATAACCGAATGAAAGTCGCAATGAAATCTACATGTGCCTGATGATTCCATCATGCCCCAAAGTGCAGATTGAACGTCCTAACGGAAACCGTCAAGAAGATATGATGAATTAATTCTTATAGTTCAATAATTGACACCCTGTATCAAACATGAATGTATGGTCGTGGTCGGCAATAAGGCTATGGTAGGTGTCATGTTTCCCTTGAATACTATCACAGGTCTTATGGAAGCCAGGTGAATGTCCCCCAAAAGTACAATACAGCCGCCACCGGCCTACCTCCGAGCTGCGGTATAATTTTCGAGCGGCCGCTCGTGTATGATAACGCATGCTGACACGACCATGTTTCTCGCGTAACAAGAATAGGGGTTTATCAAACGTGACAACACAAAGCTTGATGATCCTTTGCGCATAGCAGTCGTAATTTACGACGTCTTTTGGTCACCATGACAACATTAAGGGATTGCCTGCTGCGTTACCACTTGCGTATGCACCAGCTGTGTACTTGATCTGCAGATCTGCGACAGATCGCCAGCTATGCTGCTATACAGAGCGGGAAGGACTCAGACCTCCACGTTCGTTAATGAGGCATGGGGGTCCAACAACTTCTCGCCTGTTTGCCAATTTTACAATTTTTCAACCACTTTCCATAGATGATCACTACAGAAGCACTCGAACAGTGGAGGAGTTGCGCTACTTCCTAAATGACCGTTGCCAGGTGCCGGTCACAACACTGTACCCTTTCGCAAAGTAGCCGTTATTTGTGAATTCTCCATTTGCTGCCCGTGTTGTTACACAGTAATACCCCATTAGGCTCTGCTCCGATTAAAAACTTTTATCATAGTATAATGAGTCCTCATTCACGGCACTGATCGTAACGTTTTGCGTTTTGGCTCATTAGTGCACAAAATTGGATCTGTGACAGTCTGTAACTTTAGTAGCAGAGTTAGACAAGAGAGGACAATATTTGAGTCTTTTAATATTATGAGATGATAAGTCCGTCTACACTCTTAAGGTTTCCCGGATTCAACTTATCCCTTTGAAACTCTGTCCTCAACTTTCACACAATCTTTTTCTGTCTGTACATCAGATCACGATAATTACCACTGCGACTCTAAGTGGTATGGATATTCATAACACCAAAAAAATACCAAAGTCATTTATTCGGTCACAAAAAATATTTTTTCCACAAATTTTGTATGAGTATAATGAGTGGACATAGGACAGCAAAACCATATTCAGTAGAATGTTACCAAGAAGTGGTTAGAGGAGTGTATTCAATATACATCTCACTGAACATTAGTAACACATCCGTTGTTATGAAGAAACAAGCAGTCTTGGTTGCAGTGTTAATTTTTTTTTGTTATTTTCCAATGACGTATTTCATCTTTATTTAGGTATCTTCGTAAACGCCTACAGAAGAAATACAGAAATTCATAAAAGTGCCGTGATCCCATTTATTGAAATTGGATTATCAAACATCAGTAGGTTCTTTTATATTGTCTTGGTAATCCAGTCTCATTAAATGGGATCATGCCACTGTTATGAAATTTTGTATTTCTCCGTAGGCAAATGCGAAGATACCAAAATAAAGATGAAACGCGTCATTGGGAAATTTTAACACTGCGACCAAGACTGATGGTTCCTTCATATCACACATACTGGTTGCTGTACCAAACCCGAAATGAACAGGGAAACTTTTACATCCATTTGAGAGGAAGTAATGCCTCAGAACAAACTGTTTACAGAACTCTCTAGAAGGGGATCTGTCTTGAGCTGATGGCGTGGAGCTATGCTAATGCTAAGATGGAGTACGCGTCGGTGTGGAGTATAATCACGTCTCGGGCTTACCTTGATACGGTGATGTGGTCCACATGCCGTTGTTGTTGTTGTGCAGTTCCTGACTGGAATATGTTGTGTCCTTGAGATCGCAAAGATAGAAGCACAGATACTGACGAATGTGAATGTGACTGACTGAATACATACCGCCGACAGCCGGCACTTAACTGAGAAAGCGCATATAGCTAATATAACCGACGGAGAGGGAACAAACTCTCGTCGGCCTCGGTTCAAAACCTGCTGTGGACTGGATTTCCTACAACATGAGATCGATGACTGACCTACCTGAGTAAATAGGACACCGCAACTTCTTCCAAGAGATTGTGCAAGTGACAGAGGTGGCACAGTCGTGACACCATTCAGTATGAAAAAGGGGTGTAAACGCAAAGCCTAAATAGCGAGGGTACTCATTCTTTTGCTTCTTAAAATTCTTATTTCTTCGAATATAACGACGTTGGCAAAAGCTTTGTAACCACTGTTAACTCAACAGATGATGTGAAGAATGCTGAAGTACATGCTCTACTATTTTGGGAAAAATAGTTAGGTAAAAAATTCAGGGTGTTGTATAAATTCTTAGAAATTTTGTTTGACGTGTTGTCACGCAGGTAGTTTTCAGTACCTTTACTATTCGTCATTTGTATTTGAGACCGTCGAGTTGTTCTTGTGATGACGTACTGATTCTAGCATACTTGACTGATATGAGGAATGCTGTGGAAGCGTGACATAGTAGCATGAAACGGAAAAAGTCCAACGATGATGACCTTTTGCTTTTTTATGGATTTGATAGATGAGTGAAGGCAGCGGATAGAACTGGAAACATATGTGCAGTATATGGAGTGTGTGCATCGAAGAAATTATCTCTAAAAATACTTTCCTCATTTCGTATAAGACTTACAAGTATTATTCGCCATAATCAAGGTGATCAGCAGGTTTTGGTGTATAATGTTTTATCTGTATAGCACTATGGCCCGCGTACGTGATTGTTGGCAAATGTGATGAACTGTGACCGTTTAACCTTCGTGAGGCAGTTTCATTCAGTTGAAAATATTGCTGAATAAAAGAATGGAAGGGAGATTATAGTTAAAAATTCCATCCATGATGAGATCATTAGAGACGTAGAAGAATTGGTAAGGATGAAGAAGAAAATCAGCTGTGAATTTCCGAAGGAAAGATTACATAAATTTCTTTAATCAATTTAAAAAGGTGACAGGAAATTTGAATCAGGATGTCCAGACGGGGATTTGAAAAAACTATATGCTAAACTCATAAAATAATGACTGAGCCCTAACAAAACACTCTGAAACAGAAGTCAGTGTGTGATGTTATGCATCGGTTAGCTCAAAGAAGGTGTTTTGTGTTACTAACTCCACCCCACATGTGTGTCCACAGCAGCTGTCATCTGTTGCCAGAACTAAGACCCCTTGCTGTCTCAATGTAAGGAAAGAAACCAAGAAATCTGAGCCAAGTAATCCTGCTATACGAGAACGCGCGCCGTCATTCTGCTGACTTCCCAAAATCACGCCAGTAAAATGCTAGGATGGTGTCCTTGCAAGGGCAAGGCAGATTTCCTTCCCCATCCTTGAAATAAACCGACCCTGGACTCCGTCTCTAATCACCTCGTTTTCGATGGGACGGTAAACCCTAAGCGTCCTTCCTTCTTCTTTTATGAGCCTGATTGGGAATCCATCCCAACCGAACGTTTCCACTTTGTCGGTCTTTACAGATCGGCTACCTCGATAATTTCTTTGTGGAAGAATATAAGCTTTAAACTTATATTGAAGACGTATATCTCACCGAATTAGTATCTTTCGTCAGGCATGGAATTCAAAAACTGCCGGAGCACGGTGTGACTGCTGTAGATAATATGAGAGTACATATTGTTGATTAGAAATAACTTTGTCATCTTCATCTACTTTGTTCAGTTAACTAACTAAAAAATGAATTATCTTCAGATCAGTAGAAATACCAAAGGATCTTCGCTGGACTCGAGGTACATACCTTTTCTGGGCCAATAGCAAATCAACACTGGGATCACGAGTGTATGGTGAACAATACCGATGCTAACAAGGGAACCTCCCCATCGCACCCCCTCAGATTTAGTTATAAATTGACACAGTGGATAGGTCTTGAAAAACTGAACACAGATCAATCGAGAAAACAGGAAGAAGTTGTGTGGAACTATGAAAAAATAAGCAAAATATACAAACTGAGTAGTCCATGTGTAAGACAAGCAACATAAAGGAGAACGATAGCTGACGAGCGCTGTGGTCTCGTGGTTAGAGTGAGCAACTACGGAACGAAAGGTCGTTGGTTAGAGTCCTTCCTCGAGTGAAAATTTTACTTTCTTTATTTTCGCAAAGTTACGATCTGTCTGTTCATTCATTGACGTCTCTGTTCACTGTAATAAGTTTAGTGTCTGTGTTTTGCGACCGCACCGCAAAACCGTGCGATTAGTAGACGAAAGGACGTGCCTCTCCAATAGGAACCGAAAACATTTGATCGCAAGGTCATAGGTCAACCGATTCCTCCACAGGAAAACACGTCTGATATATTCTATACGACACTGGTGTCGGCATGTGCGTCACATGACAGGAATATGTTGTCTACCCACCTAACTTGTACACTTGGCGAATGGGTAAAAAGATTCTTCTACCTTGCCCGATTTAGGTTTTCTTGTGTATGTGATAATCACTCCAAAAAAGTGATGAAAACATAAGAGTTTGTCACATAAACTGCATCAAATGAATGTAACAGTTTCAGAGTCGCACAGTTTTCCCTGTGCTCTGTCAAAACATGTTTTTTACGTTTT
Organism: Schistocerca serialis cubense; assembly: GCF_023864345.2. NCBI lineage: Eukaryota > Metazoa > Arthropoda > Insecta > Orthoptera > Acrididae > Schistocerca > Schistocerca serialis. The sequence continues at coordinate 277,117,998 of NC_064642.1, read as the reverse complement.
CAAAGGTTTCCGTGCGTAGACCGTCAAATACTGTATATCTCTAAGCAAATCTGAACATGTCCTGGAATTTTGGAGAGCGAAGTTGATTATTTGTGAGTGGCTGAACTTTGATAATTATCTGAAAACAAAAAATTAAAATTTTCGCCTGAGAGAAGATTTGATCCAAGGACCTGTCGCTCCACAGCCGCTCACGGTAACCACGGGACCACGGCGCTCGTAAGCTAACACTATCCTCGATGTTGCTTACGTTGCGCATGGACTACTCAGTTTGCATATTTTGCTTATTTTTTCATAGTTCCACACAACTTCTTCCTGTTTTCTCGATTGATCTGTGTTCAGTTTTTCAAGGCCTATCCCTGTCCCAACTTATAACTAAATCTGAGGGGGGTGCGATGGGGAGGTTCCCTTGTAAGTTATCTAAATTCTACGCATTTTGTGAACTAAGTTTTGAGGAAGCATTTTCATAAGTGGCTCATTCGGCAGCAGCAGCTAAGAACTATAAGTTACTGTGGGTATTTGAAACTCCTCCCACACGTATCTCTCATTTCTTCACAAAATCAGTACACTTATGCACTAACCAGATTCCAAGTTCAGGAGTAACATAATGTACAGTAGACTGCTGCTTGCTGCCAAAAATTGCTGAATCTCAATATTATATACAATACAGAAAACAAAAGCAAAGTACTGTTGGATGTTACATACACTATGTGATCAAAAATATCTGGACACCTGGCTGAAAATGACACAAGCTTGTCGCGCCCTCGATCGATAACGCCGGATTTCAATTGGTCTTGGCCCACTCTTAGCCTTGATGACAGCTTCCACTCTCGCAGGCACACGTTCAGTCGGGTGCTGGGTGGTTTCTTGGGGAATGGCAGCCCATTCTTCACGGAGTGCTGCACTGACGAGAGGTATCGTTGTCGGTCGGTGCGGCCTGGTACGAAGTCGGCGTTTCAAAACATCGCAAAGGTTTTCTATAGGTCAGGCCTCTGTGCAGGCCAGTCCATTTCAGGGATGTTATTGTCGTGTAACCACGCGCCACACGCCGTGCATTATGAACAGGTGCCCGATCACCATCTCCGAACTGCTCTTCAACAGTGGGAAGCCAGAAGTTGCTTAGAACATCATTGTAGGTCTGTGCTGTGACAGTGCCACACAAAACAACAAGGGGTGCAAGCCCCATCTATGAAAAACACGACCACACCGTAACACCACCCCCTTCGAATTTTACTGTTGGCACTACACACGCTGGCAGATGGCATTCACCGTGCAGTCGCCATACCCACATCCTGCCGTAGGATCGCCAGATTGTGTACCGTGACTCGGCACTACGCACAACGTTTTTCCACTGTTCAATTGTCCAATATTCACGCTCCTTACACTAAGCTGGGCGTCGTTTGGCATTTACTGGCGTGATGTGTGATTTATGAGCAGCCGCTCGACCATGAAATCCAAGTTTTCTCACCTCCAGCCTAACTGTCATAGTAGTGGCAGCAGATCCTGATGCAGTATGTAATTCCTGTATGATGGTCTGGATAGATTTCTGCCCATTACATGTGGTTCAAGTGGCTCTGAGCACTATGGGACTTAACTTCTGAGGTCATCAGTACCCTAGAACTTAGAACGACTTAAACATAACTAACCTATCCATGCCCGAGGCAGGATTCGAACCTGCGACTGTGGTGGTCGCGCGGTTCCAGACTGTAGCGCCTAGATCCGCTCGGCCACCCCGGCCGGCCCCTTGCCTATTACACATTGCGACGCTCTTCAACTGTAAGCGGTCTCTGACGGTCAACAGACGAGGTCTGCCTATACGCTTTTATGCTGTACGTGTCTCTTCATGTTTCAACTTCACTATCACATTTTGCATACAGACGTTTGACCCTAGTGACACCCTATCACATGAACACGTTCGAAGTCCGTGAGCACCGCTGTGCGCCCCATTCTGCTCTCTCATAATGTTTAATCACTACGGATGTCGCTTTTTTGGAGTACCTGGCGGTTGGTGGCAGCACAATAGACCTAATATGATGAAGGTACATTTTTGGGTTTGTCCGGATACTTTTGATCACGTAGTGTAAGAAGAAACTGAAGTTTGGTACACTGAAGAATGACAGTAAATTTAAGGATGAGGGTAGAATGATAGAAAGTCCTCAGGGAATGTGGATATTTGTAAATGGCTGTCTAGAAAAGAAGCTGTAACAAAATATTCTTAAAACACCTGTATCACCCTCATTGACTTACGCAGCGAGCACAGAGACGTTGTTCCCGTGGAAAAGTTTGAAGTGAGGGAGACAATAAAGAAATTAAGTGAATAAGACGTCTGAAAGTATAAATTCTAGTCCATATTCTGAAGACATACACAGAAAACATAACAACGCCATTAACTAATAAAATAAAAGTGTGCTTTAGATGAGGTGTTTCCCTAGAATGCCTAAAGCACTTTCTACTTTCCTACTTAAGAAAAGTAGTGTGAGGTGCACTGTAGTCTACAGGCCACTTTTACCACTGCCAGTGTTCTCAAAGATAAGAATCAATGCAAACTTTTTAACAAAGTCCAGTTTGATTCACAATGTGGGAGAAGTGAAGTATGGATCATTAGAGACTTCACAACGTTGTACTTGAGGCTCTTAACAAAGATGATATGTGAAAGACATATTCTTTGATTTGTCCATGGCTTTTTGACATTGCTGACCAAATAATACTACCAAAGAGTATAAAAGCACTAGGTATAAAGGGTGTCGCAGACGAATGGTTTCAATCTTATGTAGAAGGAAGAGATATTAAATGCATCTGCTGATGATAAATTTTTAGTACACAATCGTCACACAAGATACATATAAACACATGTATTTCTAAGGTGAGAGTAAGGGTCTAGTTCCGATCTTAAAAGTATAAATAACTGACCAGACAGTATGAGACGTGAAGGAAAAGTTCTCTTTTGCTAATGGAAGCAACATCATAGTAGCTGATAAAACAGAACTCTTATTAGAGAAAGCAAATGAAACTTTGAAGGATGTTTACGGTTGGGCAGTATGTAATAAATTTAATATTGAACATAAGAAAATAAACAGTATGCACTTCAGCATAAAGGGAGAACACGACTCTGTCACGTTAACCATAGGTGATTAATTCATAGACGGTGGTACAAGCATATGATTCTTAAGGACGGTTATTGAATGTCAGTTAACTTGGAATCAACACTCAAAGATGCTAGCAAAAAGAATGTCTCCTGCATGTTTTCCTCTTAGTGTTCTATCATTTGTTTGTAACAGGCAATGTCTTTTGGTGACAGAGTAATATTACATACATTTTATCCATAGTTAATGGATTTTTTCTAAGATGCAAAACTTGAACAGAATTATTTAAAGGCATAAAAGGCCACAAGAACAATAACTAGAAGTAATAGTTGGCCTTATAGTAAAAAAATATTTAACAAACTGGTGTCCTTACTGCACCAAGGGCGTACATCTACCAGTCTGTTGTGTATCACAGGGAAAACATTACGAAGTATTTCACTAATAGTTCTACACGTAATCAGTTTGGACTTACATTTAAAATAGAGAAACAAATAGATGCTGAGAAAAACATTTTCTATCACGGAAAATACTGAATAATAAATAGCCGAGAGAGATGAACATTATTTCTAAAATACGTCTGTCCAAAAAGGCCTAATATGTTCTTTATAAATAATGCTACTAAATAGTCAAATATTATATAGATGATTCGTGTTAGTGATTAGTAATGAAAAGGGGATAACTACATAACTTTGCCACATTACAATACAGTAATGCTTTTGTAAGAAAATCATGTGTCAAGACCCCACAATACATGATAGTAATGTCTTGTCAATCTCCTGAGATCAACATCTCATTTATGATGGGGAGCTCCGAACTCAGTGGTTCAGGTGCGCTGAACGGAGGACATGAGGAAGGGCATGGGAATGGTGACACGTTTACTGGCCGGGAGCCAGTTTTCTTAATGGACAGGAGCTACGGCAAAGAATAAAAAGATACAACGGCAAGTTTACGCTTCCCGAATCATCCGTGGGGGCCTTTGATGTGTACAGCGATGAAGAGTAAAACCGAGTGTATATCAAAGAACATTGTAGTGTAGCGACCAACCGTATCGGGCTCTGAAGTTAAGACTAGGATGTTAGCTTTGTCAGGCCATCCTGGTTTTTGGTTTTCAGTGGGTTTGGTAAGGGACTTCAGCAAATTGCAGGATGGTTCCTTCATTTAGGCCACGGCCAACTACCTTTGCTACCCTCTTAAAGCATACTCATGTATTTTATGTGTATATATACTTTTGGCCAATTTACATTCAGTGCGCTAGAATGACAAATCCCATATCACTGAAAGAAGATCCCTGGAGAATGAATGAATAAATGAATTAAATACAACGTATCATGTTAACCTTAAGACGAGGCACGATGTATGCATAACACGAGCAAGTCCTAAATCTCACTTTGCTCTTGAGAACATACACTTTTTTCCAGATAACAGTGCTTAACAACTTTTGTCTAACTGAAACATATGGGGTCGAACAACTAAAGCAAAACGTGAACGACCAAGGTGATCTCAAAGCTGACATCAGCATTAACGAACTTTAAGAAGCCACTAATACGCTGATAAATGTTTAGGAAATAATCTCAAAGAAAGAAATGAAATACTTCGCGGACAAATTGGAATTCATTGCCTTCACAAGTTTATTTATTATTTTAGGGTTCCGTGCCTCAATCTGCAAAAACCGAACTGCTACAGGACTGCTTTGTTGTCCATATGTATGTCTGTTCGTCCGATTGTTAAGAATCCCTTATCTCAGGAACGTGCTCGTGTATTCCGTTCAAATTCATGTCACATATTAAGGTCAAATGCACTGCAGGCAAGACAGCTTGTGTCTTCATATCATATATATTGGTTGCTGTATCAACTGTGAAATTTATACAAGTTTATGTACATAATAAGGTCAAAGGATATAGCTATTTATGCCAAATACTATTGATAGTCGAAAATTCAGTTATAAAAACGATTGGGTTCTTCTCTTTGAGCTTGAACCATGAATATTGACGAAGCAAAGTTGCAAAGTAAAGTTAAAGAAAATTCTTGAAAAATATTAATTTATAATTACGTAACACTAAGAAATATTTTTTTCTGTTTATCATGTGTCTCTCAGTTCCTTCGTCTTTCACGTCCCCCTTTTCACTGGAAAAAGTAAGAGATTTCATCTTTTCAAGTTCTCGTAACATAATTATATTTTAATTACAATATTACGCAAATAAAAATTTAATAATAGACTTAATTTAATTAATGGTTATTTGCTTATAGTTACACTGTTTCTATACTGTTGTAGACATGCAGATAAAAATAGTTACCAGATAAAATCAATGTAAAACCCAATAGCGAGTATTATAAGTGGATCGAATGAAGTCTGTCCTCAAAGCTGATTTCCTGTAGCCCACAGGGCCACAAGCTGAAGGTAGCAGGAATCAGGTTTCGACAGGCATGTAAACATATCTTTCTACTACTGGAATGGCGGAGACTTGTAAACCTGCTTACGTCTGGGAGTAGATCTCAATTATCTTTCTGACCTCATCAGATATTTCCTCTAATTTTGGGTAAATGTTCTGAAGAGTTCTTGTAATGAGTTACAAAATTATATGTATCCACTACCAGTAGGTGATTTTGCTCCTAAATTTCTCTGTTTGTGAGCAGTCTGTCATTCATTCTGCCTTAGCTGCTGCTACAGTATTGATACAGTATTGATAAAATATTTACAGCATCGGAATCTCTGTATCTGTATGATATTACCGTCGTTTGCTGAAGCGAATTCAACTTAAGCCATAGAGCGGAATATAGCTGGAAAAATCAAATGTTTTCCCCATTCTCTAATGCAATTGAAAACGAGCAGAACGAGATTCAGTAAGAGAGTTTTCAGAAAACGTCATTCGATATTCCAGTTTTTGATAAGACTGAAGAAGTAATTTCTGATAATCGTCAACTGATTTATGGAACGGTGCCAGACTGCATTAAATATTGTTCTATCAGTATTATTGCAGTTGTCATTTATTAATTCTTAGGAGATTTTCTGTCTCTTTTTTTTCACTACTTTATGAATGGCAGTGTTAGAAGGATAGAAATATTGGAAATGCTTCACATGTAGTGGCAACATTTGCTTAATTGTTCATTTAATCTTATGAGTAACAGGAGGACACCCAGTCATAAAACCTGATAGCATTAAACCAGTAATGTACGATGAATCTTGAATCATGTCTGATAATGTGTCACTGTGACACCAAAGAAGTTCACACACAAACAATTACCCAACAACTAAGTGAGTAATACCTGCTACTACCGCCACGAAAAACGCTCGAGATGAGCGATGCGGACCACGAACCGCGGTGCCCCCAAAATTATCCTATGTCAATCTATCGGGTGACCATAGGGTTCGAAATAGCAGTCAGAGCCAAAAACGGAAACGGTAAGAGCTCTACAGTGTTAAGCTTTCACGACACTTAAACAAGGGTGCGTAGTCCGACAAATCAATAAAATTACGGCTCCAAAGGTTTTTCCAATAGTTTGCGAACTTCTCGTCGCTTAAAATGAAGTCTTGAATCACTCCAACTCGAGGCCTAGGAGAAATTCTCGTCTGCAAGAAATGCATCTGGCAGGGATACCAAATCCCTCTATCCTTTAACAGGCACTTAGGGCTGAAAATACCCAGGCTTACACGAGAGTCTCCTTGGCAAGTGTCGAGGAGTGACAGAGATCCCCTCGAGCGGTTCGCCCGTGGGGCTCAGCAGTGGGATGTCATGGGCGACTATTGGTGAGGCTATAGCTAATGCTCCATAATATACCTATAGTCGTTACCCGCTGAAGACTGGGTTGGGGAGGGGGGGTTGAGGCACATGTGCTGGCTATGGACATCAGATTCTCTTGGTCAAACAGACCTATTGGGTAGGTGAAGGCATGCATTATTAGCGAGTGACGCACGGAAGTTGGGAACGTTTGCGGATGTCACTGGTACCTGGGAGCGATGGGTGGTTGGTTCCTCACGTATGTGTTCTTGTCTGCTAGTTGTCTAATATGTAAGACCCACTGTTTAGTTTGTGTACTGGTTTATATGGTGTATCAGACACTGCTGACCAGTTGCAACTACAAGTTGATTATAATCAAAGTTAAACTTTCAAATTGCTGTAGAAACAACACCAGTGGTCAGAATGACGTCAAATTGCAACGGAATATTATCGGAGAATGGGGAAACGTATGGTGGACGAAAAATGAAAAGTTACAAAATGTAGTAATAGATGGCGCTGTGAGAATAATAATTTAATAGTGGTCGAATACAAATGACAAATGGAACATACAACAATGCCTAAGGCGTACGTTTGACGCTAAACAAGCTGTACTGCACAGTGTGCACAGCTGTGCAGATGTCATATTGTTAGTTACGTAAGCCCATCCACCACGGCAACATCATGTCATACTGGATGTGAAAAATCGGTGTTTTACTGCTCTGAGGCCAGAAACCCCATAAAAAGCGTCAATCAAAATTAAATCGGATTATTAATTTCCGTGTGACTAGCGCTAAACATGTTCAATATGCTATCCACCGTTCTCTGCAACGAGATGAAATTGAGAAACAGCATGTTCTACAACTAATCGAAGTGTTTCAGGGGTCATGTTCAGAATGTGTTGTGCAATGCGTGCCTTCAATGCACCTAAGTTTGCAATCGGAGCACAGAACATAACAACTTTTAGAAAGTCCCACAGCCAGAAGTCACACGGATTAAAATCAGGTGATCGGGGCAGGCAAACAATAGGGAAATGGCGGCTGATAATTCTAGCAGCTCCGAGTGGCGCTTGAGAAGGTGCTTAACTGGATTTGCAATGTGCGGCGGTGCACAATGTTGCATAAAAGTGAGCCCGTCCACACACCCACGTTGTTGTACAGCTGGAATGACGTGGTTGCGCAGAAGGCACTCATAGCGCTTACCAGTGACGGTAGAGGTAACAGGACCGGAAGCACCTGTCTCTTCGAAAAAATATGATAAACGATACCGTAAAACCGCACCTGGACTGTGGGGCTGATCCCGGCGGAGGCTCGAGTCCTCCCTGGGGCATGGGTGTGTGTGTTTGTCCTTAGGATAACTTAGGTTAAGTAGTGTGTAAGCTTAGGGGCTGATGACCTTAGCAGTTAATTCCCATAAGATTTCACACACATCTGATTTGAAAACCGCACCACAAAGTGATTTTTTCACGATGACGTGGTACTGGGAAGAAAATCGTGCACATGGATAATTTTGAATGGATAGCAAAGAACAATGTTTCATAGTATTTTACGCACCGTGCTCATGTTTATGTCCAACGTTCGGGCAATTCTCCGTGCATTACACGTTTGCACACCACCACTCGTCTCTTCCTCCATTGCTGTGCCACTGCTTCCTCTGACGTCGAATCAATTAGATTCCTCCCTCTACCAGGTTTGCACACCAAAAGAACGCTTCATTCGGAATTTACGAATCATTTTCCCCAGACCCTCGGGAGATATCGGATCAACGCCTTTTTTCAAACCCTTCAGTGTCCAGAACTTCTGCAGAGCGACGTGTGCACAGTGATCATTCTTGCAATACAGCAGAGCACGATCCGCCATTGAGACAGTCATGGCGAACGTCGCAGTCGCGAAAGGAGGAAAAGCCGTGTACCCAGCGTGTTTATACCAACTTCAATGGGTTGTGCGCATGACATGTCTTTTCATTTATGTATTCTGATGCATACAGTGCCATCTATTGATCTATTTTCATTTTTTTATTTTGTCCTACGTTTTGCCCTTCTCCGATAATATTCCGTTGCAATTTGACCTCATTCTGACCATTGGTTTTATTTCTACAGCGTTTTGAATGTTTACCTTTCATTATAATCGCCTCGTATATGAATTTGATGCCTCTTGTAAGCCTTGCGTCCGTCATGGTATCCGCTCGAACGTGAATGCCGAAACGGAGGATCTTTGCTGATACCATGGAATGATCCTCGTGACAGGGGAGTGGGCACTAGGGCGAAGAGACAGCATCACTCATGGCCATGAGACACCTAAACCGGTGACCGTTCTCTCGTTCGGATTGCTAGGTAAGATGGCAAAAATTGGACATGAGATACTCTATAGGAACTGGCGAGACTTATGTAGGAACAATATTAACGTCCTGATCTACTGTTCGACCACTGCGTTTGACGCACGATGGAATAGTGTGGTGGTCAGGTGATGAATTCAGTTTTGGCGCCAGAATGATTCAGATTCCTCTGACACAAACTGGCGACCTTTGCCTGCCACCTCAATGAGCGATAGTCCCCCAGTAGCAAAAATGGCTATAAACCTGTTTCTAGAATGCAACATCAAGGAAGATAATATAGCAATATATGGAAATTGAGACAAGGGATCTGTCACCACAGCCACATGACAAGAATGGACTGGCGAAGTGCACGTGCACCTTGTCTTATGGCAACTCTGCCAAGACCGTGGAGAATCGGCCAAAGGTCAACTCTGGGCGGTTAATGCTGATGGTGGATGATGCTGGAGTTATCGTCCGGTGATGTCCCGTATGTGCTTGATTAGAGACAGATCTGTGATCAATTAGGCCAGGGATGTCGACACTCTGTACAGAGTATTGGGTTACAGCAACGGTATGAAGGCGAACGGTATACCATTGGAAAACACCTCCTGTAGTGCTGTTCACGTGTGGTAGCACGTAAGGTCGAATTACCGGATTGACGTACAAATTTGCAGAGTGCGTAGATAACCACGGGAGTCCTCCTGCTACAATACGAAATCGCATCCTAGATCATAACTCCAGGTGAAGATCACTCCAGCTTTCATTACCGAACACAATAGACCAACACCCAGTCATCTCTTGCTTATACCAGTGAAGTCGCAAATGGAATGTTTGGGGTCAGTGGAATGCACGCAACTGTGAGTTTGGCTCGGAACTGTCCTCGAAGCAAGCGGTTGGTAACAGTTCGCTCTGTCGCTTTGGTTCCAACTGCTGCTCAAACTGATGCTTCAGATCCAATACGATGCGTCAAAGCTATAAGCCGAACACGATGATCCTCCCTCTGGGTAGAGCTACGTGGAAGACCGGGGCTCGGACGTCTCGCAACCGTACATTGTCGTGACCATCGCTACCACCAATCATATACAGTGGCGACATCCCTGCCAAGTCTCTCCGCGGTATTGCACAAAGAGTATCCAGATTCTCGTTACGGTGTTACACGACCTCGCCCAAAGTCAGTGAGGTGTTTATGATAGCCTCTTTGTTGCTTGAATGGCATTGCTGACTAACATCAACTCACCACGTCCAGTCTCAAAGGCTACTAACGCTCACCTCAGTTACAACAGCATTTACAGCAAACCTGATTTGCATTCTCATAGTGGCGCTGCTAGCGCGAAATGTGAAACACACCATGATGCAAAACACCCCTACCAGCCTTTGTTTATGTCACACAACTCGTTCTTGCTGTTGTGAATTTTTTTAGCGTCAGTGTAGTTGACGAGGCAGTGTACGTCTTTCATAATTTGCCCAACACTGCGTTTCTTCTCTTCAAATTCTTTACTTTCTTAGAGATATGAATTAACTGCTTTGCGTGTGCTTACTGTATCACTATTCAACTTTGTATTGAAATTCTCCGATATTTATATTTCTACCTGCAGTGTTTTGTTTTGTGCATTAATGTTTTTGCGGGTCTCCATATTAATTTCCATCGTGATCAGTTACATGACGTCCTCCCTAATGAACAGTCACATTATCTCTGCTACAGTCTATTCTAATGCACTTGAAACTGATTTGCAGGCCTTCACAGAGTTAAGAAATCCTTAGATTATGTTTCTGACATTCAGAATATATATTAAAGTTATAGTAGTGTTGAAGGCCGTCCTTTCTGTGTTGCACATAATAGTTCAGGAGCAGACACGTTTCCCTACACTCACACGTTCGTCTTTTGCGGGTAAACAACTTTCGAACAGTACAGAAATACATAAACATCCTTTCGACGTTACTGGAAAGCGTCTTAATATGCTTTTTTGTAGGGGTGTCCCCTATTCGCCACATAATACATAACACGTTATGGAGAAAAACGGCAATTTGTATATGATACACGCCACTAACCTGTAAATGGGCGACGTGACACCCTCCTTGTACCATATGACGAGGTGCACCCTGTCCCCTGCGAGCGGCGGCACGACGTCACAGGGTAGTTTAGCAACACCGCCCTCCACAGCTTGGACATCCGAGGCCATCACTGTAGAGGAATAAAACATCAACAATCAAGAAGACGACTTTCCTTGTATGCCTTACTACTTTATGTGTACCATTACAAATTGTGTCAATGTGTACCGAATATGTTCCTCGATAAAAAATATGAATGAAGGTTAGATAACGTAGTCCAACAAATATATCACGAATAAATTCAGTTCATTAATAGTTTGATGATCTCTAGTGCACACATGAAGCACAGTCTAAATTTCACTTTTCGATCATAGAGATATTGCTAGACACACCATAGAATAACAGCTGCATAAATTTGTTTCACTAGTGTACGAACAAATGATTTCAATGGAATTAAATTAGAATATAAAGTGTTTCAACTGATGCTGTACAAAATAAATTTTGCTGTTACATTCTGCAGCTTCTACAACTCATACACTACTGATGCAAATTGTATTTTACAGCAACCACATACAGGGGAAAAAATAACCGACGAAGTGTTGCTATTGAATTCATAACTAGTCAAATCGCTTGTTAAAAAGTGTCGCCAATCATAAAGTCATATCTCTCTACATGAACTGTGTCCATTTTTCATTGTTCGATCTGACGGAAGTCAATTTCAAAGTATGACTGGAAAGAATTATTTATTATTTGTTTGTGTGAGAGCAAATGAATTAGCTAAATTACATTTTTATTGTGACATACATAGCTTAAGAAGTATATAGGGGGAAGATAAAGATGGAAGCACCGAAAGCGCTCACTCCAAGTTAATTACATTAAAGCTGCTGCTATCGAGTAAGCACACATATCCCGCCTAAAATCGAGTTTATCAATGAAATATTCCTAATGTTTTTCCTAATCTTATGTTGGTTTTTTATATTTTTATTTAACATGAAACAGCGTATACAAACGAAGCCAATATAACTTCATAAACCGAAATTTATTTGGAGATGATCAGATATGAATTTTATTGGAGATACTTCGCTAGAGAACACGGTGGTGAAGGTTCTACTAGCATTCATTATTATACAAATAGTGAACACCCCTGCAAGATTCCTCCATTCGTTGCAACATGACCACGGATAAGTTACCAAGGGAATGTCTGAAACGAATTCTACAACATTCTTTTACTATTTCAGATAACAAAGTACCTTTTGTAACAAGTATGGACGGGCCTTTTTCTCTTCACCAAAGCAGACGAAGTACATACTCCAGAATTCGAATCAAGAATAACTGCCAATATCAGTATCTTAAAAGTAGGTATCTTCAGAAGAGTAAAGCAAATCACTTTACAAAAGCAAGTCTTCCGGCCCAGATTGTATACCAGCTACGTTTGTCCGCAGAATACTGATGCAATAGCTCCATACTTAACATTCATATACAGTCATTCGCTCGACGAAAGATACTTACCCAAGACTGGTAAGTTGCACTGGTCACACCAGTATTCAAGAAAGGCTGCTGGAATTATATAGTAAATTAGAGACCCTTAGAATTAATCTCAATAAGTAGAAATATTTTGGAACACATACTGTGCTCGAACATTCTGAAATACCTCCAAGAGAATTATTTATTGAGACATGGTCAACAGGGATGTAGAAAACATCGTTCTTGTGAAACACCAACAGCTCATTCCTCACATGAAGTACTGTGTGCTACCGACAAGGGATTTCAAATTGATTCCGCATTTCTAGATTTTCATAAGACGTTTTTCTAGATTTCCAGAAGGCCTTTGACACCGCTTGTAATCAGATTGTGTGCTTATGGATTACCGTCTCAGGTATGCAACTGGATTTGTGGTTTCCTGTCGCAAAGGTCACAGTTCGTAGTAACAGACGGAAAGTCGTCGAACAAAACACAAGTCATTTCTGGCATTCCCAAAGGTAGTTTTATAGGACATTATTTGCACCTTATCTATGTAAACGGTTTAGGAGGCAATCTGAGCTGCCGTCTTAGGTTAAGATGCTGTCATTTATCGTCTATTAAAGTCACCAGAAGATCAAGCCCAATTCCAAAAAGATTTAGAAAAGGCATCTGTATAGTGCGAAAGCTGGCAGTTTATCCTAAATAATGGAAAATCTGACATCATCCACATAAGTGTTAAAAGGAATCCTCTAAACTTCGATTATAAGATAAATTATTCAAATCTGAAGCCTGTAAATTTGACTAAATACCCAGGAATTACAATTACGAAAGTCTTAAATTAAAAAAAAAAACACAGAAAAATTTTGTGGTTAAGGCAAACCGAAGACTGCAAATTATTGGCAGAACACTTCGAAGAAGCGACACATCGACCAAAGAGACTGCGTATACTACGCTTGTCCGTCGTCTTTTGGAGTACTGTTGCGCGGTCTGAGATCGTTACCGGATAGGATTAATGGAGTACATCGACAAAACTCAAAGAAGAGAAGCACGTTTTCTATTATCGCGAAATATGGGAGAGGGTGTCACTGACGTGCTTCACGATTTGGGGTGGGCAACATTGCCGCGCGCGATTAGCCGAGCGGTCTTAGGCGCTGCAGTCATGGACTGTGTAGCTGGTCCCGGCGGAGGTTAGAGTCCTCCCTTGGGCATGGGTGTGTGTGTTTGTCCTTTAGGATAATTTAGGTTAAGTAGTGTGTAAGCTTAGAGACTGATGACCATAGCAGTTAAGTACCATAAGATTTTCACACACATTTGAACAATATTTTTCTGGACAACATTAACACAAATGCGATTCTCGCTGCGGTGGGTCCTCCTCGAAAAATTTCTGCTCTCTCCTCCGAATGCCAAAACATTTTGTTGACGCCGGCCTCCATAGGGAGAAACGATCGTCGTAATAAAATAAGGGAAATCAGAATTCGTACGGAAAGATGTAGCTGTGGGATTTCTCCGCGCGCTCTTCGAGAGTCGGATACTAGAGAATCAGTCTGAAGGTGGTTGGATGAACCCTCTGGCAGGCACTTAAGTTTGATTTACCGAGTAGCCAAGTACATGTAGATAAGGAATTGAAATCTTAATACCTGGTATTTCCTTATTTCTAATCGATTTCTTGGTTTTGTGGAACCTAATTATTTGCAGTTTTGTTCAAAGGTCAAAAGCTAAACGAACAGTTTATCTGAAAGCAGTACAGTTGCGCCTCTGTTTTAAAGCAATGTTTAGTCAGAGGGTTTCGTCTTTTATATGTTCTGATATAAGTTATTCAGGTATTCCAATTGAAATTGTGCGTCTAATATATTTTCCGCGATGAAGAGTGCAACTGACATCTGTGAAACAAACCATGCGTTACACCTCCCTAATCTCTTCGAGTAATGATGTTCCAGAATATGAAATACTGTTCATTATGCATTCATTACAATCAATGTGTGTCCGGAGAGTAGTTTAAAGTACAGTAACCTAGAATCTTATTTAACATCTGAAATCAAAAGGATTTTAAATCTTGTGATTTGTTAATACAAGCATGGAATCACTAACCCGTTAAATGAAGTTTCTAGGACAATGAATGCTATCAAAAATGATGCAATTTTTTCCACCCTTTTTAAAATGATATTTTTTCATATATTTGAGTGCTTTTATGGCTTATTATAAATCAAACACAGTTCTTCGTTTCAAATCCTGTCTACCGTATTAACATGCTCACTTGTTTATTTTACACTACTTGACATTCCCTGAAATTGTGTGAAAATGAAAAGAAAACCAAGGAAAGCAGTTACGGTCGCCAATATTTTACGAGCTATTGGAACATTTAATTTATGCAGATAGACTCCATAGAATTCAAGATCTGATCGATTTCCTTAGAATATTTAAATCAGTACTCAGAAACCATATCGATTATTATATACATTATAGCTTCTTTGTAACTATAAGAAAATAGCGTAAGATGTTGTCACACCCCAGAAACCACCTGCAGCTATTGTCAATGACCTATAACTGACATACAAGAAATTAATTTCCTTGCGCTGTACGTACGCTCTTCATCGGGTATGTTATATTGCAGTAATATACTTACACGTTTGAAATACCTCCTCGAAAGACCTCCTTTATTTCTTCCGTATACCGTTACTCATATTTATATGTTTCATGGCCACGTTAACAGCTAAAACTTCTGAGCAAACTATTAGGTTGGTGCATTATTTCGTAGCGTCATTTATTTATTTATTTATTTTCGTATTGGTGTTCCCGTTGGTAAGGGTTTATTCATCGATTGTAATTTTTTTATTTGTAGTTCATTGTCACTATTTCAGTTTACATACTGTCATTTTGTCGTTTGCAGATTGTAACTATAACTGTGGACGCTATAAAATTGGTTGCCACCTGGAGACATCGGAAGATTTCCGACATACTCTATTATCTGTGTTCAGTAAAAGAGGATAGCAGTAAAGGCAGCCAGAAACTTTTGTGCCTTATATGGCAGAGCACGACAAGAAAAAGGTTTTCTCGTTTCAAGTAGGAACGTTCAAGAAGACCTCTGGAGTTTGATAAAGATCGTTTAAACGCATTGATCCACAATAATCCTCGTCATTGTACTCGAGAAGCGACAAATGCTATGATATTCGATCATTCCACCGTCGTGCGATATTTGCAAACAAAGGAGAAAGTTCAAAAATGTAGTATATGGGAACCGGATGCTGTAAGCCGAAATGTCGAAAATGAGAGGGTGGTCATGTGTGCATCTCTGCTTGGTCATCATCAATTGGCTGGTAAACAACACCGACAATTCCTATCCTATATCGTTACTTGTGTCGAGAAATGGTGTCTTTATCAGGCAAAGGAAGGAATGGCCGAGCCCAAACAAAACAGCAGCGGCCCGTACAACGACCTGCGCGTGTTCGCAAAAGATCTGCATCTACACCTGGTGGAACGGTAACGATAGGTTGTGCTATGAACAGCTTCTCCGAGGTGTAACAACTCAGAGTCTTGCAGAAGCAATCCAAGAACAATGGCCCGGAAGACTGCGTGAACTGATGCCACTCCATGATGATGCCCGCCCACATTTTGCTAGACTGACGAAAAGTGCTATATAGGAGCTGGGTTGGGAAATTATATTTGATCTTGCACCATTGGATTTTCACCTTTTCCGCTCTCTATAGGAGAACCTTCAAGGAACGTCTTTACCGAATGGAAATTTGCTCAGAACAGGGTTTTACAAGTGTTTTGCCTCAAAACCAAGTGATTTCAGCAGTCACGGTATCGAGAAGTTACCCCAGCGTTGTCAGACTGTTGTAAAGAGTGAAGGATAATATATTATCGATGACTTAAGCCTTTGTCATGTGTGTCTGTTGTGATTACTAATTTATGAAAAACGCTGTGAACATATATATATATATATATATATATATATATATATATATATATATATATATATATATATGATTTGTGGACTGACTAATAAATGATGAATATGGAAATAGTGGTCACAATTACAAGTGGTATCTGCTCTAAGTAGCTGTAAATAGCAGTCAACGTCCTCCCACTCTTTCCCGGAGAATTATCGGATGTTCATGACTTTCACAGTTTAAAGCCACGCCAAATACAGCAGCTCACCACAATGGACGATTGTCGTTACACAAGGTCTTTACAGCGTAAAGAAGGCGGAGTGCTTTACGCTTTATCGCTAGAACAATGGACTACTGTTCCTGTGTGTTCACTAAACAGGCTAGCGCGTAATATTCTGGCACAGCCATTATCCTGAATTTAGTAGGGGTGCGCAGTTTGCGAAGCCTAAAAGCGGTGAGAAAGCGTTAGCTGCATATTTCCTTGTGGTTGTCGAATAAATCTCGCTCTCAGGTTAAGGTTCCATAAATCAGCGAAGAGTCTGACGCCCGGCTTAAGTGGCTGTTCCGGTATATATCTCCAGAGAGGATTTTGCGAAGCGAAAGGGCCAGACAGCACTCCCCATATTGAGGACACGGAAGCTGTGTTGTTACTCTGCGCTCGTATGAGTGATAGGTGCTTACGCATATCTGAATGTGTGGAGGCTGTAAACACACCAGCTACTCCCCAGGCTGGTTTTCACAAGCCTTTTAAATTATCGCTTTTTATGTTTCATCGAGCCCTCGCGTGACCCTATGTGTACTGGTTATAAATCCTCAATCAGAATATAGATATTATACGTCTCTGTCACCGATATATTACAGAATGTCTGCAACATATGTCATCCAAACGATACCCAGAAAAAGCTAGTGACAACTCATGAAGGGATACGTCTACATACATCCCAAGTTTGCGGTATACGTTAAGTTACTTCAGCAGTCAACCAGCATTAGATAAGGTAACGTCTATTCCCACTATGACATTCTAATAGAAGCAGATCACTATTAGTTGCAAATGCCCACGTACTATTCTAGTCTAAAGTTTTTTGAGCTCTAAGTGGAAGTAGTAGCAGAAATCTGTACAGGTAAATTAATGGAAGTTTAAAAAGGATAAACTGATTTACAACTCAAGCCATAGAAATAAAGAGAATGTTGTGTATCCTTCACGCAACTATAGCACGCTTTAATACGTATAAATATCCATCAAGAGGCTAAGAAAAATCCTACACAAAGGTTCTACTGTAATGCTCAATAGAATACATACTTGTTTCAGACATAACTATGTTTGCCATACGATGAGCCAATAGAAATTTTCATTTGTTGATTATGATTCACTAATAGTCGTTAAAGGACCGAAGGTGTTCTTTGTTTCATGCTTTAAAAGCCTGAAACATTGCATTTTCTGAACGAGAATATAAGGTGGATTTGTGCAAAGTCATAGATATTTCTCACACTATGAAAAGATGTGAGGAAAACAATAATAACGTTTATATGCTATATGTATTAATTAGAAACGAATCAACTCAGTTGCAGAAAAATTGAGATCAGTTGAACACATATCGTAACAGGTACGTTACTGCGTCAACTTGCATCATTTCTGCAGTTCTCGCGAAAGAAATACACCCCTACTCAAGAAGGTAGCTACTGGTAAGTGCTTTAACAAATGCTAGTAAATTCGGCAAAGGTTTTACTGGGACGAGTTCATAAGCTGATAAAACAGAACAACTGTCTGCTGATTATGTTTTAATACTCCTACACAACGAATTATAAATACTATAACTGTAAAGTACGGGAAATGCATCTGGAAATAAACTAATAGTTCGGTTATTAATCAACAGTACCGTATAATCAATAATTAGAAGCTACAGAACATCTTATTTAAGTATACTTACAGATACAATCCCGTTTCATTTATAGATTGCACTGAGACAGTTTGGTATATAACTCAGAATTATGGTATAGCTTCAACTTTGAAAAACCCAGTGCAAGAGAAAGAAGCAGAGTAGTAGCAGAGGAGTGTAGGTTAACATTTTTTCCTGACGTGTGGTAAGATTCCTCTCTAGAACAGAAGCTAAAGAGCTAAATTTCGAGACCCACACTTGGACGTGACTCTACACAGAAGATGCAGTAAGTTTTGCTGCTTACGTGGGTAATGGGTAACATGCACAGAATTTGCAAGTACCTTGTGATACATGAGTGTTTTATTTTGTGTAGCTCTAAGTTATTGTGTTTGTGATAAAAGTGCCCGGAAATGTATCAGGGGTACTAATGGGATGATGATGCGAATATACAGCCTCTCTCGCCTGTTAACCATAACTGCACTCTGCGTACCCTTAATGTCAGACGAAGCTATGTGACAGTATTGGCGGTATAGCCATAACATAAAGTATGGAAGCAATACTGCAACACACTCACCTAGGTGAACTACGATCTGTGGATGGTGAAGCTCAGAGATGACAGTCCCATCACCAGCATTACCTGTAGTTGACCATTGCCCCATTTAGGGACTCTTAAAATGTACTTGCAGTACTCAATGTAGCCATGGAGACATGACAGATTACCAGGATACAACACACACAAGAAGTAGAAACAAAAGAAAATTGTATAACGAACTTTGTAATGTTGCAGTCTGGAGTGTTGGGGAAACTGATCTTAAGGAAGTCGAATTATCCCAACATTTTAAAGAAAAGGAAACAGATTTAGCAGCAATTACAGAAACAAAGAAGAAAATATTAGGAACAAAATATATAGTGAATTATGATCCATAGCGAAGTAAAGGTCCCGCCCTCTATACTCACAGAATGAGGGGAGATAAAACACTGGACTATGAATATGTAAATGAACGCATTGTTCTAAAAGGAATTAGAGGCCCAAGAGGAATCCCAAGTATAGCAGCAACTTACGGCCCAGAAGAAAGAAAAATTGTTGAGTTCAACCATAGGTGGAATAGATTTTCATCTCATTTAACATTCTGTATAACTCATTCAGTGATCTCACTCGTGTTCTCTATTTCTTCATCTACTGCGTGTGATATCGGGATGCATATCTTAGCTACTATTGCTAACACTAATTTTCTGTCGCTACTGACGGAAATATCACTGTACTAAGCTGTATACATTTTCTGCTCCCAACTTCCTATGCATTACAAATCCTAATCGTGCTGTACTACTTCTGCTGACGACGATATTATCTTGTATTCGACATACCACAAATCATTTTGATTTACCATCTGACACTCCCGTCGACAACGAACTCATTAGAGACAGAGAACAAGTTCGGGTTGGGGAAAGATAGAGAAGGTAACAGGCAATACCCTTTCGAAGGAACCATCCAGCAATTTCCATATGTTGTTTAGGGAAATCACTCAAAACCTATATCAGGATGGCTGGGCGCAGGTTTCAAACACGAGTTCAGTGTACTAACCACTGCGGTACCACGCTCGGTCCTCTTTCAGAATTGTGTCATTCCTCGCTCATTCCATTGCGTATATAATACCTCATCGTCACCTCCTCACTGGTAGCACCCTCCATATTTCTTCAATGGAGTGATCATTGTGGCCCTTGTTCAGTTACAGACCACGTGTCACGTGGAGACTTTCTGTGCTTGTAACATTAACGGTGCTGGTCCTGTACATACAAGCCATTGTCTGTTGACTGGCTAAAAAATGTGGTTTCTTGAAAGTTATAACTCATGTGTACAAATATTCAGTTAGAAATTCAAAAGTTTTTAGGTTTACTGAACCATCTATTTTACACAAACATATTTGGGTATTTCTAGTGTTAAATATGAATCAACACATAAGACATCTATTTATTAGTAATTATCACAGAAAAAACTGAGAGGGAGTTCTGGTATTCAAACACATACTCACGTAAACAAACAAGTAATTTTTCTGTTTGCATTGCTTTTACAGTCCATTTGAATCCAAAGCAACATACAAAATGCAAGAAAAAGGCAAAGTTTTGCTTCTTTAGTGGAGTACAGTGCAATACAGTTTGAAACATGGAGACATGTTATCGAACATTAAACTCGCTAGAATTATACGATCGGACTGATTTCATTATTTACCGGCAGGAAAACCGTTAATAACAACACAATCTCCAAAAATAATAAGATAAACGTGTAGTCTAAATCTTCATCAAATATTTCGTTCTCATTATCTGTAGACTCGTCATTGACTTTGTAAATCATTTGCTCCAGGTGTTCGCCATTTCAATGCACATTTCGAACACAAAAGCACAGGAAACTCACTAAACAGAGAGAACTGAACGCCCTCTAACCCCTGCGAAACAAAGGACGATAGCAAAGGTTTCACAAGCTTATAACAAGAACTGCGAAGCTTTAAGACTCGTAAATATACATTTGACACCGCGGGAAACCTTCATAAGTGCTTTAACGTAATATTACGTCCGCCGGACATCCCCATTTCCCCAAAGTGCCGAAATACTACGTCAACCTAAAGCAGAATGTTAATGCAGGGGTTTCCATTGCCTTTTGCATCCTCATAATGTTGAAATGAATAGCTAGGGTGGAACCCGAGACTCAATTTTCTTTTTATTTTTTTTTTTCATCCACAAGAGCATGATCGTTTTCGTTCAAACAAGTGAATTTAAGGAATGGATGGAATGGAATCCGGGACCCAATACGTATTGATTAAGAGTTATAGATGCTACCCCTAGGTTATATTTATTTATTGATTGTATCCACAAGAACGTGATATTGTTTCTAGTAACTGACATAATCTTTAAGATGCGGTTTTATTTATTTTCGTATCTGTTTTTTCTCACTGTTAGGAAAATAAAAAAGCACGAACACTACAAAGACGTATATTCAACTTTGGCTGTCACATTGGTAGATCCCTTCCAATTACTTTTTTGCCATATCAGATACACTGATCGGAGAATATGAAGCAATGAGTTGATCCTCTTTTTGACGGAATCCATCATTATGCTCCTAACGTACTTGGGTTCATGAGGTAGGTGTAGGTGACAACGAAGCCACCATTGTTGCCAACAGAAAGGCGATTTCCAGTGACAGTTACCATGGGTGTAAGTTACCAACTTTTGTGAGTGTAGGAGTGATAGTTACCAGAATGGTTTTAATATTTTAAACACTTACTTATGTAATTTTCATTTTGTTACTTTCTTCCGTTTCATACAACAATTTAGTATTTTTCGTACCTCTACGTTAACTCGTTGCCCATGTTCGAATTATTTTACAGCCTAACTTCCTTTAAACAGACGTTATTAATTGATGAAATTCGACATAACATAAGGGGTCTTTGAAATCCACAAAAGAACTATATTACACCGAAAAATGTCAGATGAACAAAATGTGTCAGGATTACACAGGAACATACACCAATGAGAAAAACTTTTAGCCACTAGCTTTACAGTATGTTGCTCAGCCATCGAAATGCAGTCCAACAGCCATTTTATGTGACTTGGGTTCGGGAAGTTCTTTGTAGTAGGTTTCCGGAAATTTGTGATAAAACGATTCCAGTAAATTAAGCACCTTTGGTACCTGGATGCAGAACTGGCACTCATTAGCGTCCTGATCCTGTGCCAGTTTGGTGGCGATTTTGGTGGCAAGGACATGAAAGTGAAATATCTGTTGTGCCTCTTAAACCAATTTATCCTGACACTGGTACTGCGACACGAAGAGTTATCCTGCTGGAAAACTCCGACCTGCGTCATAGCGCGGCTCACGTTTCGAGCATCCGTTCTCCAGAAAGACGGTGTAGCTACGACTTATCGTAAGACCAAGTGACGTGGTTCCATTGATCCACGATTCAATTTGGACTATGATGTGCCCACTGCAGCCGTGACTAATGGTCTTGATTCTACATGGGAACACGTAGTGGCCTGATGTGGAGCCGTCTGTCCAGCAAAGTGTATTGAATGGTGTACCACTAAACCATGGCTATTCAGTGCAACGCCCACAGGCATCATGGTCTCCGTGATAAGTTCACCTGTCGCCCTTCATAACTAAATTTCCATTCCGACCACTTCCAATAAACGAAATCAAATTTCAGAAAGAAACACTATTTTTAAGTTAAAAATGAACTCCCAAACTGCGATTACACTTACCAATCAGCTACAGAATATTTTAGAACAAGCCAGCTCAGCACAAATAGTAATGACACAAAGCGTAGTTTGATGAAACGCTTGCCAGTACCCAAGTGTACCGTTTGCAAACCGGTACTTGTGATCTATTATATCGGATATGTTCGTGAAGTCAATAAGAACTGTGAGTTGTTTGCACCATTTTGGTGAAGTCAATGAAGGAAAATTAGGGGAAAATATTCGCATAAACGCAAATTATTGTTCAGGCCGCATTGTCATGAATAAATTCTAAAAATCCTGACTCGTTGAGTGTGAACGTCCGAGGGTAAGGTGGTGTTTAAAGGTCACATTTAGGTTTTTCTGGAATACATCGAAACCCAAAAACTCTGGTGTAAGTGATTTCCTGTGCAAAATTAATCTACATTAACTGTCCTACAAAAACTGTCCAGCCGGCTGCGTGGCCGAACAGTTCTAGGCGCTTCAGTCTGGAACCGCGTGACCGCTACGGTCACAGGTTAGCATCCTGCGTCGGGCATGGATGTGTATGATGTCCTTAAGTCAGTTAGGTTTAAGTAGTTCTAAGTTCTAGGGGACTGATGACCTCAGATGTTAAGTCTCATAGTGCTCAGATCCATTTGAACTATTTTAGAACAAAAAATGTCCTATTTACTTTTTCCTTAGGACTAATAGTATCCAAGAAGCAGGAAATGTAAAAATCATAATCAAATATAGTGTCTGAATGGTGTAAAATTAATGTTCATTGTTAAATAATGTGAGTTAAGAACAAATATTAAATATGTGTACCACGCCAACGGATAGAACCTTATTAAGGGATAAACTGTGTTGTGATGGAGTAACAGTGAGGAGAGGAAAGTCAGAAATGTGTAGGGGGGAGGTCTCTAGATTGTGGCCACACACCTCCTCCTTCATAGGTCAGCAAGGTGGAGAGCGCACAACGAGTTAACCATTCTCTCTACTGCACTAGGTCACAAAAGGCAACTACAGTTGACAAAGTTATAACGATCCTCCTGCAGCTCGCCTTATGCATCACCAGCAAAGCAGCGTGCAGACAGCCCGGTGGTGTTCATATCCCGCAAAGTATGTTGGCACTACATGGAGTACAGACATGAATTACTAATAATACTAACTCAAGGAACACATATCGAGAGAACCTATGTCAATCTCTGCACACTGTTCTACAGTACTAGCGGGGAACCTGATTCTTGCTCATCCGCTACGGCCGCTGTAGCTTTCTTCCGGGAAGGACTGATTTTCCCACCACAAACGCTGATCTCTTTACAGTTTAGAGGCAGGCTATACCTCTCTAGTATTTCGTGTCAAGTTCACATGTGAGTGAACAAAACATTTTGGACCACGGTATTATTCCGCCTGGAAGTGAAGGCGATTTGGTCGGTTTATCGTGGATTAGCAAGTAATCAGGATTGACAGTATGTGCACAGCTGAGCTGAGAGCATTGACAGTACGATGCGTTTTCCTTAGTCACCATGGTGCTTGTTTACTGTAACATCACAGCGTGTTTGCGATGACAGCCAAGTGCAATAATATCGTGGATGTGCATTACCTTCATTGATTTGGTGTTTACATAGTAAACTCATCTTCAGTTTATTAAATACTTGTTTTCTATTCTTCATTTCTGTGTCCATATTGCACGCAGCTGCTTTCCAGTTTCCGAGGGCATTTTTATTCCGTGTTTTCCTCACCACACTCAACTCCCTTTATTGATGTAAAACATCATCAGTGGTCTGTAATTACAGATATTTGCAATTTAGTTTTTAGGACTGAAAACAGTTCGTTAAAAAACTGTTGTTTTCTACGTGCTCCAATTTATGCTTGTTTTTTTTTCCTAAATCAGGAAATGTCGTTTACTTGCTCGTTTTGGTTCCTTTCTTCGTTAGGCACTAATAATTGTTGTCTAATTCTACGCTGTTTTGCCGAGCGTTGCAGCTTTGACCTTTAACACAACACAGTTTCGTGCACTGTTCACTGTTTATTTGTAGACTTCTTAATGTGTATCGAGTTTTGTAGTGTTGCCAACGTTATCAGTAGCTTTTCGTTGATCTACATTTTTTCTCTCTCTGTAGCTCGTTATATGCGTGTTACTCATCTAATGTCTTAGTACGTATTTATGTATTGTGAAAGAGAAATTATGGAGCTTAATTTTCGTATGGTGAGAAGGGGGGGGGGGGAGGGAGGGTGAAGCAAAGGAAACTTGTGTGTACGAAAAACATTAAGACAAAACAAACAGTTGCTCGGTGACCAAATAGATATTGGAAATCAGACACCATGTAAGATAACTTAAGAAATCACATAAAAAAGGGCCTTTTCGATTCCTGGTCCTCTCTCACTCAACCTCTGTCACCCCCACCTCCCCCTCCACAGTTTCATTTCGTTTCATGCCCTTTTCCTTTTTCATCAAACTGACTCTTCATCTCCTGTATGCACTTGCTATCCACTCATCTTAGCTCCTCCCCACTTCCACCTACTCACCATACAAAATTTGGACTCCATCGCTCTCCTTTTCTCTTACACAATATATAAATGCAAAATAACACAATGAAATAGAAAGAAATCACATACACACATAGAAAAAAATATAGATCAAAGAAGAACTAGTTGCAATGTTGGCAATATTACAAACACGGTACATACTTAGAAATATGGAAACAGTGAACAGTGTTGTACGAGCTCTGCTGCGTTAAACGTTAAAAAAAAGCATAGTTCTGCGAAGTAGGGTATAAATAAACCACAATTATAATTGCCTAAAGAAAAAAGGAATCAAGAAATTGTTAGGAGACGAAATTTTCTGATGTAGGTAAAAAAGGCAAGCAGAAATTATCATAAACAAAAAAATAATTAGTTAACGAATTGTTTTGTGATAAAAAAAAGCAAATGAAATTGTAAATATCTTCAATTACAGTCTAATGATGAAACTTTACTTCAATAAAACGAAACGTGTTTGGTAATGAAAACAAGTATTAGCATGTAGTTATAACGACGAAAGAAAAATACCGTCTTTTTTTCATTTGATAAGTGACGTATTATGCGTAAAAGTTTAACAGCTATCTATAGTCCCACGTGTAAAATGCTGACAGTATGTAGTCGACAATGTCGATTTCGTTGTCTCAACTGTCAATGACTGGAATATTTTTGCCAGTATGAAGGAGTATTAAATGGAACACCATAGTCTCAGATTTTGTAGCTCTCAAGAGAAACAGAGGCTTAATTTGGCTCCGTTTGTGATAGACGCAGGTCTCCTATGTGTTATGGAATGTAAAATATTTCAACATGATTTATGACTCTACACAATGAAACAAGAAAAATGGACCAGCAATTTACTTTATTGAAACCATTATAGATTTGAACTTGATCAGCGCTGTTCCATCAGACATATTGACACCCACCTTGCAACATACACTGTGGGTGTGTGATGAGTGGCTCCATCCACTGTAGCCCTCTCTACAAGAGCCAGCAGTTCCGGAATGGGAGAGATATATGCAGTTTACAACTAACACGGAAGGAGAAGTGCAGCAACTTTCTAGTCATTCATTAACTAACCACCAAGTGTCTAAGAAACTGTTACATATCTTTACAGTATGCTGTCAACGACAGACAGCAGCAGAATGCCACATGTACCAAACCAGTCCTTTTCCCACTACATCTATATAGATGATTGTCAATACCACACTTACAAATTAAGCATCATTCAACCATTTTCTTGTGAGGCTTCGACAGTCTATAGTGAACCACGGGCCTGATTAACATACTTATTCAAGCTTGCGCGCCACCTCATTGAAGCTTGCGCGCCGCCTCATTCAAGCTTGCGCGCCGCCTCATAGTGTGACTCTACATCAGTATTTCTAACGCAAAACGTCGAAAACATAGCATACATTATGCTCACGAGCTAACGCATCGATACTGGCGTACGTTTGCCGACACGAATGCCACCAAATTGTGCCTCAAAGCACTCGTTTTTGACAGTATAGTCACTTCATGTCCCAACCTCCCCACCCCCTCTTCATTACACTTATTCACTTACTTACCCATCGGGAAGATTGCATCTTTACTTACGACGTTTTACAACACTTGCCTTGAAACCTCCATCGCAAAATTCTGCAACACCGTTAGTAAAGAAACAATGTTCACATTACGTACGTAAAGGTAAACATCTGAAGATGTGATACGAGGCATCTTCAAATGCCTTCATGGAAAAATAAACGTCCAGAAAACCGGCTAGTCGCAAATAACTTATTGTAAGTTACCTCCGTTTCAACAGTTGTAGTGTTTTAATATTAACAATAGGCAAGAATTGTTTACTACCGTTAATACGAGAAAGAACAGAAAAATAAAATACAGCAATGAAATAGGTGATCACAGTCGACAAACAATAGGAATAAGTAAGCGAATTTATTTCGCAGAACGAATTGAAACAAACCAAGGGCCGCATGTGGCCCGCGAGCCATCGGTTGCCTAGCAGTGGTTTATAGGAACATATTGCAGATAAAAGCTCACTTAACGACTGCAACTGGCAACAGCTCTTTAAAGACAAGGTCAGCGAAGTCGACTTTTCCGGAAGAATGCTACAGCAGTGTAGAACAGTGTGCTGGGATTTACGTAGATCCTGTCCATGTACTTTTAGCGCGTTATTATTATTAGCCACTCATACCTGTATTGAGTGCTGTGTTAACACACCTCGGGGAAAACAAACACCGTTCCACCCCCTCCCCCCCTCCCTACAACCCCTAGAAGCGGAGCGTCTGCACACTGTGTCACCAGTGAATAGTAAGGCGAGCTGCGGGAGGGCCACTGTAACTGTGTGAAGTAGACTGTAGTGGGTTTTTGTGATGTAGTGGGATAGCCTGCTCGCTCTTCAGTTTGCAGACCTGTAAAGGGGAGATGTGCATGACCACAATTCGTCGACCTGTCTTCCTTCACTCGCCTAGCCTTCCACCGCCTCCCCTTCAACCCCAACCAGCCCATCATGTCAGCAAAACTCAGATTTCCCCTTAATAGTGTCTACTGCACTTATATATGGCACACCCATTTAATCTTATATTTGTTCTTGACCCACTTCATTTACAGTAAACATTAATTGTACACCACAAAACTCTATTTTCATTATCCGCTGTTTTTCAATGGTTTGTAAGATGGAACTGTTCGTTTTAGAGAATTAACAAGACCTTCTTAGCAGGAAATCTGATGCAATTCAAAATTGTACAGGGAATTTTCGCTAGAAGTCGCACTTTCCGATATATTCAATGAAGACGAAAATAATGACCTCACCCACTCCTACCTTCACACCCCTCAGCTCAGGACCTTTATTATGTTGTTCACGACACTTACCCCCACCTCACTGTATAAAAATTAGCGACCTGATTAATTTTTTGCCCCAGTCCTTTTTTTTTGTCTTCGTTGACTGCGCTATTGACTGTTAAGGAGCAGAAAAAATACTTAAGGTCACACACGGGAATTATCACGCTGCAAGAGTGTGCGGAGCAGTGTTGTCAGGTCCCACAAATTTCTGTACCATAGGGTCCAAGCATATCTCCACCTCTCGTTACTATTTTGAAGTCTGTGTTAAGTAGAGTGATATCTCGCAATTTTTCAGCCAGCTGACGTCTCCGATTCTTCGTGATAAAAACAATGAGTCCTTCTTTAAATTCGAACGGCATAGCATATCCATCCTATATTTCATTCGGTATCCCCTGCAAAGTGTCTCTCAGACTGGGACAATATCTTTTATAGAACTTGGCGCTAATTCCACCAGGCCAGGTGATATCCGTGTCGTTGCTTTGAAAGCTTCAGTTCTCAATACCTCGTCAATAAATGGCATATCGAGAGAGCACATTTCCTCTTCCTGAACGTGGGTATTTCGGTCGTTAAGCAAGCATATAAAAGTCTGGACTGTATTTGGCCCGGTTTGCAAAGTTCCCTTATGTAGTCGTCACTCCCTGTAACTAGATTGGCCTGCCTGCTGCATCAGGAAGTTCCTTGAGCATCCTCACATTTGGACGTCGCAGAAGAGGTAAAAATGGAGGAGTGTCATATGTTCGCTTGTGACCACGTCTCTTGGTTTGCAGGTAGTAGGACGGCATTCAGTTGCTTCCTGAGATTCTCAGTTATTTGCGCTTCATAGCATTTTATTTTGGTGCGTGTTGCGTTATCTGGAACGGTATTCCTTTTATAGATATCTCTAAAGTACTGATAATATAACTATTCCATACGGTGAGTCCAGAAACATATATATCTCGAATACCTATGAATATTTTCAGTCGTGCTTTAGCATAATGAATCCGTAATTACAGCTCACTGGAGTTTCGTCACTTGTAAGTATTTCCGTACCACAAGCTGTGACAGGGTAGCGAATGTAACAGATACCCCAAAATGTAGAATAAATTTCTTTTATTTCACGTCTATGGTCTCAAACTTGTACGTCCTCAGACTACCGGTTTCGGTCAGCAATGACAATCTTTAGAACTGCAGCCAAATATAGGGAAAACACAAATGCAACCAATGTATTGTCTACTGCTTAAAACAATAAAATAGGTCATGATGAAAAGTATTACTCACACGCACGTGAATATTCTGCACTTTAAACATGACGAGGCATAGTTGTTTTATAAAAGAACATGTCCAAATACACTGGAGTCCTAGTGGCATCGTCAAACGCTAAACAAAAAATAAGCGGCAGCATCGTCACAAACATATATAAATATAGTATATACAAGAGTCATCTTGTCAGATGCGCTACGTCACATATATATAACTACAGTATATACAAGAGTCATGTTGTCAGACGCACTACTGTTCATAACAAACTGCCGTACAGTAGCCACAAAATGTTCGTGTCGCAAGCTCGCCAGATGTCGTTAGTGTAGGCGTACAAATGTTCTTCAGTGATAATTGTACGATGTGACATAAAACTAAGGAAACAATCAATAAAGTTGGTAGTGGGGTTATAAGGTTTAAAATTCATTACAGTAGTAAACTGCAACCAAGTAAAGTACACGAATTAGATAGTTAAAAAGGAAATAGCTGAATGACAGTAATTCTGATACTCTCTAGTGGAGCTAATTTAGATAATGACATAAATAATAAAGAGCTTTCAGAGTACACAGAATAACATAAAAACTACCAAATAAATAACTGAAGAAGCCTAATGAATGAAAACAGACTGCAGCAAATAATCAGCGATCTCTGGTGGCACTACCGCAAGAACGTCTCATAGGAAATAAGTGGTCAGAAGAACTCGACCGCCGTAGGGCTCCTCGTATCCTGCGGCACGCCATTCCAAGAAAAGAATGATAAAACACCGTACCAGTGCATGAACAAGTTTATCTATTTATTGAAGTATGTTATATAAATAGAGAAGAGACACGAAAACAATAGAGTTATAAGCAGCACATAAAAAAGTGAGGTAAATACGTGAAGCACTCTACAATAGGTGAAGCCATAAGCAACATATATAAAGCAGAGGCGGTCGGTCATTAAGTTAGTCATGTGTCTCTCGCATTTTATACTTTACTCGCAGTTCTAGGGCATAGTTAAATTGAGAGGCACATGTAAGCTGAGGGAAACCAGCAGTCTGAAGACCTGCAAGTTTGTAACCATAGGCGCGAAGTATCCGTGTATGGTGTTGACGTAAATATTCGGTTAGCTCACGATCCTGCAAAACGCTGGCGTTTAGTTTACTGCATCCTCCTTCGTTTGTGGCATGTTGCGGTTGTAGGCTGACACAGCAAGAATTTGCGCAATATTCAGAGATATCCACCGGAACAATGTCACAGTTGTTTGAAAATGGCTCTGAGCACTATGGGATTTAACGTCTATGGTCATCAGTCCCCTAGAACTTAGAACTACTTAAACCTAACTAACCTACGGACATCACACACATCCATGCCCGAGGCAGGATTCAAACCTGCGACCGTCGTGGTCGCGCGGTTCAAGACTATAGCGCCTAGAAGCGCTCGGCCACCCCGGCCGGCAGTTTTTTACGTAAGCACTAATAGTATCGGAAACAAATACTAGAACTATATTACGGGCAGTGCAGTGGGATGGGTCTTCGTTGGCGCCAGTATTTCCTTTCAGTAGTTTCCACGTATCATGAGTCAGCAGCTCGTGGTCTAGTGGCTAGCGTTGCTACCTCTGGAACCAAGGGTCCCGGGTTCGATTGCGGGCCGGGTTGGAGATTTTCTCTGCCCTGGGACTGGGTGTTTGTGTTGTCCTCGTTATTTCATAATTATCTTCATCATCTTCATCATTCGTGACAGTGGCTGGATCGGACTGTGAAATAAATAGGACTGTGAAAAAATTGAGAGCCCCAAAAACCAAACATTGTCATCATAATGTGTCATGAAGTTGGAGACAAGGTAGTACGGTCATACAATCTGGGTGCGTACCGAAGTTCGGGGTCTGGTCCTTGCCACTGAACGCGCAGTTAAAGTCCGCCACCAACAATCATAGTGCTAGTACTGTATGTCATTATCTTGAGGGTTTCGTTATTGAAGAAGAGAGATCCTTCTTGCCACTTGGTGGAATCAGAGGGGGCCGGAAAATTTAATATTTGAATATTATTGACTGTGGAAGAGATGAATGACCCAAAGAGTGTGCGGTAAACTTTGGTAAAAGTTATACCATCACCGATCAATTAGGCTGTACCAGCGAAAGTGTCTCTGTCAACGTGATAAAGAGTGATATCGAGTTCATCAGTGAGGAATTCTTGCAGAAGAGCTGTATCAACTTGATTCTCTTACAATTAGTCAACTAAAGAAGAATACTGAGGACTGTTCTGTATGACTAATATTCAAGTCGAATACTGAGAACAGTTATAATGTGACTAATATTCGAACACGTTATGTTATAAGTTTGTTGTTTGTTGAAGAGTCGTGTTTCTTTGTAGGGTTGTTTGACAGTCAGTATCAATCACGTACAGAACTGTCAGATCTGCGTCTCATTCCTGTCAACCTATCATGTAGAGATGTGTTACACACATGTGTCTCATCTTCTGTTTGTTCCATCACTTCTGCATGCATCCAACCATCCGTGGATCGTCTTCAGTTTCTTCCGCCCAATTTTGTTGAGATATTGACCTGACGTCTCTTCTTGTTCGTACGAGTCGTTCAGGTTTTCTTCAGTGCATCTGGCGATGTCGTCAAGCTTTCCATCGCGATTCTGCTGCAACTACGTACATATTCTGCACGCCAACTTACGGTGAATGGCAGAATATAGCCTGTACCACTATTGGACACTTCTTTACCAGTTCTTTTCAAAAATTCAGAGAGCAAAAGACGACTGTCTATATGCCTCCATAGAACTCTACATTCTGGTATCATATTTCGTGGTCCTTACGCGAAATGTATGTTGGTGGCAGCAGAATCGTTCTGCATTCAGCTTCAAATGCTGGTTCTCTAAATTTTCTCAACAGTGTTCCTTGAAAAGAACGTCCGCTTCCCTCTAGGGATTCCCATTTGAGCTCCCGATGGATTTCTGTAATACTTGCGCGTTATTCGAACTTACCGATAGCAAATTTAGCAGCCCACTTGTGAGTTGCTTCATTGCTTTCCTTTAAGCCGACCTGGTCGGATCCGAATCACTGGATCAGTACTAAAGAATAGGTCGCCCTAGCGACCTGTACGCGGTCTCCTTTGCAGATGAACCGAACATTTCTGTAATCCTCCAGCAGTAAGACGTCGGAGCAAGAACCGCGGCGTGAAGGAAGCGGCCCCAGAGCGCTGCGGTGTTAGTTGGAGAAGCTTTGAGCCTGTTGGGGACGGCCAGTGTTCTATATAGCCAGCAGGCTGAGCCGCGTCCTCTGTTTGTGCGTGCTAGACTGTGTCTCTAGAGGTAGGAAACGTTGATTTCCTACCATCTGCTGCGATATGCGAACGGCAGATTCCTGATAAAAACAATTTAGACTATTCTACGCTGTTGACTGTTGTCTGAACCTTGCCTCAGGGAATTAAAACTTTGAACTTTTACTGGAAACTTCCGGTCGTTAACATGTGCCCATTACTGTGCATTAGATCCCAAGGCATTTTACCAGAACCGTTCGAAGGCTGTTCCCACTCTAAATTGTACTATTCCCGAGTGAATTCGTAAGTTTAGATTACTTTTCTGCGTGTCTAACTGATACCGCAGTACAGGCCGTCACGGAAGTCTTAGTGTGTGCTATTTTTTAAGAATCTTGAAGCTTAGAAATACGGGGTGTATCAAAAAGAATCACCCGA
The DNA here is from genome assembly GCF_023864345.2 of Schistocerca serialis cubense. NCBI lineage: Eukaryota > Metazoa > Arthropoda > Insecta > Orthoptera > Acrididae > Schistocerca > Schistocerca serialis. The sequence goes on along the minus strand of NC_064642.1, from coordinate 277,085,147 downwards.
TTAAAAAATCATAACTATTATGTTATTTGAGATACGTGCGTGAACTACGTATTGCTACGTATTGCTACGTATTGCTACGTATTTACATGGTTCCCTCTAGGTAGCAGCAGTGTGGAGATAACAGAAAGCGTCTTTTGGTTCCACGTTTTGTGTAGTGTGATCCACTAATAACTGTTCAGCCTGCTAGGTATGGTGTGGATCCTCCTACAGCACAGAGCATTAGACGATGGCATGAACACTTCTGAGCCGGCCGGTGTGGCCGTGCGGTTCTAAGCGCTTCAGTGTGGGACCGCGTGACCGTTACGGTCGCAGGTTCGAATCCTGCCTCGGGCATGGATGTGTGTGATTGTGTGATGTCCTTAGGTTAGTTAGGTTTAAGTAGTTCTAAGTTATAGGGGACTGATGACCGCAGATGTTGAGTCCCAAAGTGCTCAGAGCCATTTGAATCATTTGAACACCTCCGAGAAGCAGATTGTTTGTATAATGACATCGCCGGGCCGCCCCCGAGTATCTGGCATAGAGGTCACAAGAAGTCCGCAGAAATCCTTTTGCCGTGCAGCTCCACAGCTCAACATGTCCCCCGGTGTCCGTCTGGCGTGTGTTGCGTCGACGTTTACTCACGAAACCATACAAAATTCAGTTTGTGCAGTTTCTTTGCCGAGAACACTGTTACACGAAGCACATATCTCGATATGCTTGAGAACTTCTTTCCCCACAGTTGAAGACCGATTTGAACGACTTCATTTACCAACAGGATGGGGCACAGCCACACTGCCATGTGGAAGTGCGGGAATTTTTAAATCGAAGGATTACTGAACGATGGATCGTTCACACTGTGCCAAACTATTCAGCCTTACGTTACTGGCCTCCAAGGTCACCGGACCTGGCTGTATGAATTATTTCTTGTGGCGTTTATAAAATATTCTGTTCATGTGCTTCCGATAACAACCACAATGAATGAACACAGACATCGCATAACAGCTGCTGTGGAAGATGTAACTCAAGACATGCTCACTGCAGTGTGCGAACCATTTGAATATCGCATTGACATATGCAATGCATCTCAAAGCAGGCAATTTGAATACAAATTAAAAGATATAAAAAAACCTTTTTCAGTTTCCCATTCATCAAGAGGCAAAATTCATTGTATATGTTAATTAGTTTCACAGATATAGACGTACTAAATCGAATGACTCTTTTTGATACATGTTGGATTTGCTTGCTAACTGTGCGAGTAACTTTAAGTATGCAAATTGACTAAGCTTCTGGCCGTTTGTTATATCTTGTGTTCTTGCTTGCTGTAGTTATAAGTTTGGTGCTTTTAGGCGAAATATTTAGGCTTTCTTTTTAAACTAATCACTGTCTGGAGTGATATGAAAAGATCTCATAAATTTTTTGGGTATTAACACTAAGGTAAATATTGTTGGTCTACTGACAAATCCTACAATACCTTCAGTTTGATTAGGCCTTTAGAGTGGCTGTTTTACTATCATTCCCAATTGTGGGCACCCTTAGAACGATGTATTACTGAGCGTGCTCACTTGCCTGTATTTGTGTAATCTAACTTTCGTTTCAGTTTTGTACGCTTTGCAGTGTTACGCCCAGATATTTGAATGACGTGAATGTGTCACAAATGACACTACAAATCGTGCAGCCAAAAATTACGGGTTGGTTTTGCCTACTCATCCGAATAGCTTAGCTTTCGCTACGTTTAGAACTAGCTGCCATTCATCATACCATCCAGAATGTTTTTTAAGTAATCTTGTATCCTCCTGTAGTCACTCAACTTCGACACATTCTCGAACATCATAACATTATCACCCTATCCGCCCTATCATTTATGTTCGTTGTAAGTAACAGAGGTGCTGTCACACTTCACTGGGGGACTCCTGACGATACACATGTCTCTGTCGAGGACAGCATGCTGGTTACTATAACTCAAGAAGTCTTCGAGCCACTCACATTCTGGGAACATTTTCCATGTGCTCCTACCTTCGTTAAGCAGTATGCACTAGAGCACCGTGCCAAAATCTAGAAATTATGGTTCCCCCTGTTGCCCTTTATCCGTAGTTCGCAGTGCGTCATGCGGGGGAAGAACTGTCTGATTTCCATACGAGTAGTGCTTTTCGGTCACTAAGAAATTAATTATATTCGAACTCATCATACTTTCTACAATTCTGCACGAAACAGATGTTAAGGATAATGGTCAATAATTTTGCGGATCCGTTCTTTTACCGTTCTTATAGAAGGCTATTGGTCTGTAATTTTGCGGGTAGGTTCTTTCACGCTTCATATGAAAGGATTTTGGTCTGTAATTTTATGGGTCTGTTCTTTTACCATTCCTACATACGGGAGTCACCTGCGCTTATCTCCAGTCGCTTGGGACTCTGTTCAGGCGTGGTATTCGCGATAAATGCGAACTAAGAGAGGGTTTAGCGCCATAAGGTACTCTTTGTGAAATTACAAGGATGCCTATTCTATGTCTCCATACGATGGCCAGAGGACGATATGTTTGTAGGAGTCCCCTGTGTCAATAATTTCTTAAAATTGAGATTTACCGTCTTATTGTGCCACACCAGGGAGGTCAGCTAGTGATTGGATGAAAGCCTCAGACCTGCTTAGCGACTTTACATGGCACCAGAATTTTCCCCTGCTCTTGGCTTGAACGTTTGGTAATGTGTGACAATGGTTGTTACTGTATACTTCACACATAGATCTTTTCATGTTTACAAAAATCTCTGCTAGCCTTTGCCTTCGTCATCTACGTATTCTCTTTTAACCCAGAGTGCAACAGCCCTTTGCTTCCTCGGTAATTTCGAATTTCATTGTTAAACCAAAGTGGGTCTCTCTCGTCCTTAGTTGACTGTCATTGAATCTGGTGTGCTCTAGTATGATCTTGGTTAGTTTGCTGGCAGTAGCGTCGCATTTGTGGTTTCAGATGGTTTCTTCTTTATTCTGCTACAGTATGTTTCGCCTTCTCACTTAAGCTTTGTGCAAGCTGCCCTCAATCGTGATTGGCTGACCTCAATTTTTTTCTGGCTCTATGCTGAAGATCCTGGGGGAAGGTGGCTGCTGTGGTATCTAAACCTTCAGTGATGTCCTATTCGGTAACCTCTGGAGTCTCTAAATAATCGTTAGATTGTGCAGACACCGCTGCTGGAGCTTCTGAGGTACAATCTGTATTGGGATGTTCCTGTCGGCTTCCTCATTTGGACTGCTGACGTCCGTTAGTGTATCATCATCATCTACTTTGACACAGTTACAAGTACGACGTCACAGCTTTATACCCACTATCATCTACGTCATGAGCAGTGTTTTTTTCGACGGTTGCGTAGCTTTGTCCACAGATACCTACGACACACAAAGGCTCAATCATTGGGCGAGAACATCTCTGATTGAGCTCATGCAGCGTCAAAGATAAGCACGGAAACCACAAATATTTACTTAGTATGGTATACGTTTTGATGGTCAACCATCAACTGTCGTACTCTCTTCAGCACTTGGTGCCTTTCTGAACTAGAACACTTAAATCGAAAATTATGAGTCACCTTTTCATAAGGTGTGGCTGCTGCACAGACCAGTTCAGCTGTAACTTCAAAGGGGAATTCACATATTTTGAGAGACCAATTACCAAAATGTGCATGTTTTATACTAAATTTGACCACATTACCATCACAATGAATGAACTTTAATTTGCGACTACAAGAGTCAACAACTCATTTGATTAATTCTGCAATTTTCAGTTTAAGTAATCAAAAGATGTACACCCATGATATCTTGAAATAATATTTTTACAGTGTCCTGCAGCCACGTCTCCGTTTCAAAATATTTTAATCGAGAGAAGTTCCGATCGAAGATAACTTCACGATAACCTTTCTATAGAGTTAATTCATTATTATGTTGTCATTCTGAAGTCTTGAGTAAAGGCAAACACAATGATTAGACTGCCAAACGCCGCTACCACTCAGTTCGCGGAAGTGACGTCAGTTACAGCGTGCAAAAACCATTTGCTCATGACCACCACTGAAGGCACACTGGGCTGTGTGGGCATTAAAATATTGTGCAAAAGATTGAAACAATGCCTCTGCATACGGAGAAAGCACACCATTAATCAATCACGTAGAGAAAATCTGAAAAATCACGTGAACAATATACAGAAGAATGGAAGGTATCACTGAATATCTGTTACATGACTATCAGTAGAGCATTAAGGAACGTCTGTTTCCACAGCGGCTTTTCTGACTCTGAACTTGATCATAGAAGCAAGAATTGTTTTAAAACTAGAAAAAATGCTACCTGCATAGGATTTCCCAGCGTAGATGTGTTCAGCACTAAACATGGCACAAAATGTTCGATATAATTAGCATAAACTACAGAAATGGCGTCTGAGTCACGATTTTTACTAGAACCAACAGGGAGCGCTAGGAGTAGAAGATTAAGAATGAAATGCTCGGATCAAATACAATAGAAAACAATAGTGCAGTCTTTCGCACTTAGTGTTGAATGTATACATCGAAGACGTAATGACGGAAATGCGAGAGATTCAAAGGTGAGATTAAAATTGAGGGTGGAAGGCATGCTCATGTTAGTGCTATTCTCAGTGAATATGAGGAATAATACTAGATCTGTTGATTGGGATGAACAAACGTGACATCCATATTGAGGACCACGGAGTAAAGAAAGTGAAGGAAAATTGTATATGACATACCTAGTAAGCAGGACCTAAAGTGTAGAAAAGTGTGAGAGAATCGATACAGAAAATGCAAGCATTTGAAATGTTGTGACATAGAATATATTGAATGTTAGATGGACTGATATGAAGTGTGGAGTTCCTCCACAGAATCTGCAAAGAGAGAAATGTTAGGAAAATACTTACAATAATAAGAATGTAAGAGATATCTTAATACATCAGGGAATAACTGACATGCCACTGCAGTGAACTGTACAGAGTAATAATCTTTGGAATATATCAGACAGGTAATTTAGCAGGTTGTGTGTGTTTTTCAGAGATGGAGACGCTGGAACAGTAGAGGAACAGTGGTGGCCCGCATCAAAGCAGTCATTTGACTCATGATCCAAGAAAAATTTAAACGGACTTTAAAAATAATGATGCGTTTGTACTGTTGACAGTACGCCTGAGAAAAATTTTGATCAAAGACAGGTTTTTATGCAATTGCGCATTCTGAAACAGCACTCAGAGCAGTGATTTCGTTGATGTTCATTAAACGTCTCACAATAGCTTTACCTGACAAGAAATACAGGCACACACGGTTAGGGAGCACGCAGATATTCTTCTATGGTTTCTTAGGAGCCATGAAAAATGCGTGAAGTGCACTTAACGCAGATTTAATAGTGTTGCTTACCATCATCATCTACAGTCGACCTATACAATTGATACGTGAACCGACTAAATTAGCGACAATAACACCTGCTCGCAATCTCCCATTACCTCCGTATGATTTGGGACTTCATGAAAAACTTTTCTTTTTATATATATCCAGTCCTAATTCCTACGACTGCATCCCATGAAGTCAATGAATAAGCTGTCGTTTGTTAATTTTTATGAGGATATCGCACTGAAGTGACTGACAGAGAAGTTTAAAGAACTTTGACAGAACCTATCAAGAGTTAGCAAAGGGGTACGTAGAAAAATTTATATTCGTGGATAGCATTGTCAGTTTCTGAACTGTATCTTTTTTTCGTGTTTTCTAAGCAATGAGTCCTTACACATGAGGCACATATTATTTATTTTATGTAATACTGATTTAGCTTATCTAAATGTGGACTGGAGCACAGTATTAGTTCTGAACGTACTGCCTCGATGCTGTTGTAGTGATACTGCTTCCAGTTTTGCTGCAGGCTTTGTTAGGAGTTATTGGATGAGACGATCTCGATATTTCTGGAATGGGAGGGTGCGTGGCTTCTCGATAACAAAGGATAATTGCCGCGCCCTTTGTCGGCGAGACGGCGGGTTATTGCAAAGAGGCGCCGGCAGGGGTTTGGGAGGAACGGCGACCACACTACCTGCAGGAGGACAAGGAAGATGATCGGTCGATTATCGAGACTTGTCATCTTCCTTTCGACCGTTTTGTTCCATTGGAAAGAAACTTGGAAATTTGTTGGAAGTTCCTATGGGACGAAACTGCTGACGTCATCGGTTTCTAGGCTTACACATTACTTAGTCCAACATAAACTAACTTAAGCTGAGGACAACAGACACACCCATGGCTGACGGAGAATCCGAACCTCCGACAGGGGCAGCCGCGCGAACCGTGGCAAGGCGCCCAAGACCACACGGCAGCCCCACGTGGCTCCTTCAGGTGTAGAATGTTTTTATACAGAAAACGGCACTCTGATACTGAAAGCAAGTACAGTAGTAATTTCGCCGGCCGAAGTGGCCGTGCGGTTAAAGGCGCTGCAGTCTGGAACCGCAAGACCGCTACGGTCGCAGGTTCGAATCTTGCCTCGGGCATGGATGTTTGTGATGTCCTTAGGTTAGTTAGGTTTAACTAGTTCTAAGTTCTAGGGGACTAATGACCTCAGCAGTTGAGTCCCATAGTGCTCAGAGCCATTTGAGCCAGTAGTAATTTCATATATCCGTGAGGAATGACGTTATTAATACAGTAAATTACCACGTCCCCTACCTGATTAGGACTGAAGTTGTTTCTATGTCATTCTGACTCACAGGAAAGAATTCCTCAAACACCATATGAGAGAGTCTTGACGGGAAAGTTCGCCTACTACACTTCCAATTTCGATAGATGGCACACTTGTAAAGAGAACAGCTAACTTTCGGGAAACGGATAAGCTGATATTTAGTCAGATTATCGTCTGTAGATTGCTGTACAGTGTTCTTCTAAGACTTCAATTGATCACTGCGACGAACAATATTTAAGTGTATCAGTTTCAGACAAATCTCATAGTCCATCCAAGTTTGGACATATTTATTTAATTTTTTTTTAATTTTTGTCACCACTTGTGCCCAGATTCTCAATATTTGGCTGCACGTATTCCAATCCAAGGTTTTCAACCGTCTACAGTTCCCTCAAAGACCACGGTAGGAATTCCCTTATATCTTGACATATGTCTCACCATCCTGTACCATCTTTTCAGTATTTTTACATATTCGTTTCTTAGGTGGTTCTGCGGACGATCCCCGTATTTCTTATCTCATTAGACCACCTGACTTTCAACACCCTTCTGTAGCAGGACATCTCAAACTCTTCGATCTATTTCTTTTCAGATTTCTTAGCTGCCGATGAGTCGCTACCATTCAGTACTGTAAGCACGACGCGTATTTCAGAAATTTCTTCCTCAAATTAATGACTTTGATACCAGTAGATCTACATCTACATCTAAATGACTACCCTGCTGTTCGCACTTATGTGTCTGGTAGAGGGTCCATCGAACCAAAAAATGGTTCAAATGACTCTGAGCACTATGGGACTTAACTTCTGAGGTCATCAGTCCCCTAGAACTTAGAACCACTCAAACCTAAGTACCTAAGGACATCCATGCCCGAGGCAGGATTCAAACCTGCGACGGTAGCGGTCACTCGGTTCCAGACTGTAGCGCCTAGAACCGCTCGGCCACACCGGCCGGCCAATCGAACCACCTTCGTACTATTTATCTATCTTTCCACTTTCGAACAGCGCTCGGGAAAAAACGATGCATATTTACACTGTCTTGGCTGGATTAGGTTGTAGATCCCATTTAATGTAGTACAGGTGCAACGGGTTTAGGTCATCGTTCAATTTATGCTCCATTTTTGAAAAGATTTGCTTTACAAGCTATTGTCATATCGTCCGCGTATATAAACTTACGGGACGTTGTTTCTGGGATATCCACAGTGTACAAGTTAAGCAATAAGGGAGCCAGTACCGAGTCTTGTGGGAGGCCATTGTTGAGCGCTCTGCCCTTTTTGGTTTTGCCATTAAGAGTTACTCTAATTTTCCTTCCAGTTAAAATTTTCTTCTTAGGTTTATAGGTCTCACTGCTCTTTCTGCTATCAGTTTGTAAAGTAGGCCATCCCTGCACACGGTATCACATACCGAGGTTAGATCCAACAGGACAACGCCAGTTTTCTTTCTATCCTGATAGGCTTTTTCGATAAAGGTAGTAATTCCTGTGACTCTATTTCTGCCCCACTATAGAATTCTAGTGACCAGTGATTATTAGATTAACATTTCCCTTTACATATAGAATTCTAAGTTCAGTATCCTAGTTTCCTTTTCTCTCTCTTCACCTTCTTCTCGCCATTTCGTCATGTATACCTCAGCTATTGCTGTTTTCCCTTATCTGCTCTCGGTTTTGGTGAGAAAAATCCTTTCACTAAACAATTTACAGTTACTCTTTGCCTTATCTTCCTATGGGTGACATATGCTCCTACCTTTACACAGCTTTCTGCTGCCCTTGGTAATACTCATTGTTTGCTGACCAGAAATTCGTTTTTTTTTTTTTTTCAATTTCACTTCATTAAATCCTCATTACATCTAGGCTGATCTTTTGAATTTTCCTTTTCAAATTTTTGAGCTTCTCGTAACCGTTTGGACTTCTCTCGTTCCACGATTTGACTCGTAGAATTTCAGCCTTTAATTCGTTATTCAACCCGGAAGTCCTCTCACGGGGATCCAAATTCGGGACCAATTTGGACTCATTTGGCAATGTAGTGACCATAAAGAACATTTATTACAGGCTACCTGTAATCTGTATACATATTATGTGTCTTTGACGCTGTGGTATCCACTGCTTTCTGCATCCTCATGCCATCGAACTATATTGCTTTTACTGCCATTTGGCTGGCGGCTAAGAAGTATATGAATATAGGGAGTTCTCCCAGCATCGGATGATAATGACGTAAGACGGGCGGAACAAAGAGGAAAGGAGAAGGAGACTAGCTCAGGCCAAAACGGCATTTCTTGGGGAAAGAGACCTACAAGTATCAAATATATCTTACTTTGCGGAAGAAATTTTCGACAATTTATGTTTGAAGCACAGTATTCTGTTCTAGTGAAACTTGGACTGTAGGAAATACGGAAAAGAAGAGAACCGAAACGTTTGAGATGTGATGCTACAGATGGAAGTTGAAAATTAGGTTGACTTAAACGTTAAGGAATAGTAGGTTCTCCCCAGAATCAGTGCCGTAAATAAATGTAGAAAACAATAACTAAAAGGATAGGATTATAGAATTCGTGTTAAGAAATTAGGAAATAACTCCCAGTATACTAAAGGGAGTTGTAGACTGAAAAAATTGTAGGGGAAGACAGAGGTAGGAAAACATCCAACAAATAGTCTTGGACGTAGAATTCAAGTACTACTCTGAGATGAAGAGGTTAGCAGAAGAGAGGAATCCGTGATAAGACGCACAAAAATTGTCAGAAGGCGGCTAACTAAAAAAAGGTTGTGCTTAACATCTCCAAGTCATTGTTCTCTGGCATCTGTTCGCGCATATTCCTTAATATTACTGTTGAACTTATCATCCATTTACTGCAATTGTTTGGAATAGAAGAGTTATTATCACTGAAATGAGAGTGGGGGAAGTGTTAAGTGATAACGTCCAATACTATGTCTTGTTCATTCAGTGCAAACGAAGATGAGAACCTGGTATTTCATGTCACTTGTCTTAATTTATGTTGGATTACTAGAATATTTCAGTGGTTGTGACATAAATTTGATGATGAATGTACTCATCTGGCATTCGCAGCAATATTCCGAACTGACGTATCCGAATACTTGTGTATTCATCCAAGTTTACACGCAATTTTAGAGATAACTTGATCTGAGTTGAGTAGTGGTAGGGAAAGCAAGCTTACACAAAAGCGTATCAAAGGGGTTTTTCTGAACGTTAAACGTGAATTATGTACTCGAAGACGTTAGTTTCTCTAAGTGTACCAATAGATTCTGCAATCTCGGAAAACATTACTCAATATCAGCCTCTCATTACTGTTCGAAAGACCGATCAATATTAATAAGTGAACTGTTCGTATATGCCACCTGCAGATCTCAGAATAAACACCACGAGTGTCAGTCTTAGAATCTAAAAATCTCTTACGAAACGTAGGTTCAAAGGAAACAAGTTAGTGCGCAGTGCGATTTATACACCAGTGCATACGGAAAACATAAGCTGTAATATGGCTGCGGAACCACGTGGTATGTTTTTAAATCAGGAAACTGCGAAATTAATCAATGAGTATCCGTAGGCAGATTGCGTTGACTGAAGCTATAATTAAAAAACGAAATGAAGTATGCAGTGTCGCTTTTGGGGTTTTGGTCAAACATTGAAATGAACTAGCAGCAAATGCATTCTGCGCACTGTCTGACAACCACATTGCTATAATGTGGTATAAACACCTGAATTAAGGTAACGTAAGTTAAGTGTAATTCAATTAAAATATAGGGCACCTATCACTGGAACTGGTTTCGGTTCACACTTGCTAGAGAACAAGTGCTAAGTTGGACAAAGCACACGACTTTATAAACCCTTTAATCCAGTAAAGCTCACTTGGAAACGAAGCTGAACGCGATGTGTGCAGTGACATGCATCTCATCATATTAATTTGAAGTGTGCCTACAAACTTCCATCTTGTTCACTAGAGAAAGTTCAGAATAACCGTTGGATAAGGGCACTGCCAAACGGCGATGAGACAACAGTTCTATTCTGTGCCGAATAGAAGACTTGTGCGATGAAATGCGTGTGGCCGGGGCTACCACCCCGCATTTTGATTGACTAAGCAGGAATTCAATGCCTCAGCGTCTCACAAGGGAGACTTCCCATCGCACTCCCCTCAGATTTAGTGGTAAGATGGCCCAGTGAATCAGTGGATATCCCGTCAAAAACTGAACACAGATCAAGCCTGAAATTAGCAGTTGTGAATAAGGACTACCATCAGCTGTAGAATGGAATGACGACAGTGAAAATTTCTGCCGGACCGGGACTCGAACGCGAATTTTCCGCTTATCGTAAGCGGGCGCCTAAAATCACGTAGGAGGCTAGCGATCATTCTAGTATATATGTGTAGATCTTTATTTAAGCTGGCTAGGTTGCATGAAGAGACATACAGCGAATGAAGAGTGACCTTATTCTTCACAAAGTATGCACGACGCAATCTGTCGTCTCATGTTACGTACACAACTGGTAATGCTCTTGTCCTTGTGCTACTTTTGCGCATGTATATATGAAGATGGAAATAATTCTGAAACGAGTGCATTGTGAACAAAAGTCATTCTTCGTCTGTTGTATGACATTTTATGCGACCTAGACAGCGTAACTGCATATCTACTGGTATTTAAGTCAACTATTATTCGCTTTCCAAAGTAAATAAAGTTAATACAGTAATTTAGTTTTTTCCATGGATGAGACTGTTTATCATTACGAATTATGAACGACCAACGTTTCTGTTTCGACTTTGTTAAGTACGCAGCAACGGGGATGGTTTACATGGAAAGGTACCTGACGAAACTATAGTTGTTCCCATAAGACGTGCACGCATTTGAAATCCATTTTTATAAGCCTCGTCTTACGCGGTGGAGGCTAGCATCCATCAAAATCATAGCTAACCTTGTGTCTATGTCGCTTAGGAAACAATGTTTTACCTTAGTAGCGTAGACTTTTCTTGATTCATGTAAAGACATAGCCTGCCATGGAAGCTCGGTTCCGCGAGTTTTATACCGCAATAGCTAACTCAGGCTGCATTGCTTTCCAATTCTGATACTTTTATTAGATTCTTTTGTGGCAAGTTCCAACGTCAGTATCACCATATAACTGTATTTGTCTTTCCAAGAGTTGTTGAATGTAGTAATGAAAAGTACGCCATTCCATAAAAAATACTTCTTTCAATATCTCTGTTGTTACCAGCGTTCAGAGCATTAACCATTAAAAAATATTACGTGCACCTTGGTGTGCTATCATACTTTCCCATATCTGTACTTTTCACAAAATAAGAGGGCTTACGTAATATGTGACTCACCCTGTATTTATATGGCAGAACCGAATGAAAGTAATGGGGGTGAAGGAGGTTTAGAACCTTTAAAAAATCTGGACCCTATGTTTGCGTTAACGAGGGTTTCCAAAATGGTCCGAATTATAATTAATCTTCTTTTTATTCGCGAAAATTAAGTCGGCTCATGGTCTGACATATTCTAACTTTACCTGTAGAGTGTGTTCTAGGCGTAGACAATATGGATGGAAACAGAGTAGAGAGCAGAGTGGAGCAGTAATGGCAGTGCGGATGGAAATGAGGGCGAGATTGAGTGTTGTTGAAATGAATACAGGTGGGAAATTGCTGAAGAAATGCGTATGGACCGGAACTCATTGGCCATCTAACAGCATCCTACATGGAAAGTACGTGTGATGGCCCAACCAGAGCCTTCTGGTCGTACTGAGGTTCTCAGTATCGGAAGTTCGGGGACGGCAGTGTTGCTGTTGGCCGGTTACTGCGGATCAGGCCGCCGGCTGTGCTACTCACAGCTGGCCGAAGAAGAACGCCTGCCGCGGTAATCGAATTACGACGATTGGCATTCAAGCAGCACGCGCCTGCGACCTAGTTAGTGAGGCCAGCTTCTGTTCGGAGCCGCCTTTGTGTAGTTTCACTTTATAGCATTGGGCGAACGGCAAGCGTATATATTCCGTCCTCGTCTAAAGGAAATTGGAAGTGTCCCAGAACGAATATCTTCAGATGCACCAACTTGATACCTGGATATTGCGATGGCCGTATGAGGTTTGGTTGACAACCTGATCGTTACAGGAGCCTATTTTCCGAACTGAGAAATTAGATTTTACAGATATGCAATGAGTTGTGGGTGCCTAACATTACTGGCACTTTTGAGGTAGATATCGAAACACAGCATGCCCAGAAATCGTGCACGTGCAACCTATCAACATCTCATGGATTTTGGAAACGGTCTAATCTTTTCCGTGAGCGACACGGAAGCATCATATCGACAGACGCACTGACAGTTTGGAATGATTACAGAATGTTTGTCAGCATGATGGACTCAGCGCAATAGCGTGGCAAGAATGGACATGGAACCTTTGAGAAGGACTACATCATACATACCACGATCGACTGACTCTGACGAACGGAATGGATGACTCCAGACGAAATCCTGACGGCAGTTACAGATAGAGTCTTAACGAAACGTCGCAACATATTTCTGGATGCTGAGTTGAAATATGGAGCTGTGATGCGCTATTTAGGAACGACGAAATGCCATACAAAAAAGAGACCTGAGTTGCATAGAGCCAGAGTCAGCTATGACACTGAATCGCATGGTCTGATGTTCAGTTATGAATTTGTTCATGTCGTTGCTGGTCTTGTCCATAAAAACACTGATTCTCGTGACGAAGGTCACTTCAGCTCTGGGATTCATCGTAAGGGGGGCTACTGTATATGACAACAGGGTTAATTTGGTATTTGACAAGCTGCCTATTGGCTTTTGTCTCGGCTTCTTCGGCCGACGTTCATCTAATGATTTTTCTGACGTTTCACCAGCACGAATGGCTGGTGAAGCTTTGACAATGCCAGCCACTCGTGCTGGCGAAACGTCAGAAAAATCATTAGTTGAACGTCGGCCGAAGAACCCGAGACAGAAGTCAATAGGCAGTTTGTCAACAAGTGGCCACGAAAGCCTTAACAATTTTGTAATTTGGTAATTGTTAATGCAAATCTGAATGTTCATCCGTATGTGGAAAATACAGTAACTCCTACTACCTCATTCAGAAACCTCTCTAGCCTCACCTATCATGACCAGGGTACCAAATGGCAAAATTCAATAGGGTTAAGCACTACGAACACCTTTAGGGAAGTACCGATCCTTGAGTGGCATGCCAGATCCACTGATTTTCGGCCATTGAACATATCTGTGATGTGACGGGAAGACATATACTATTATTCCAGTCTGCAGACATCAGTCTCCATGAACTGACGCAGCATGTGCTTCAGATTTGTGTGGAAATTCTTGAAGAAGAAAGCACAGGATGATAGGGCACAAGATATGATGTTGGGAAATAGCTTGTATGGTGTTTGAAATAAACTCCCACAACGAACATAAGTATCCCAATATCCCTACCTGAAGCTGAACTGTCCGACAGAAGCAACAAGAGACGGACCTGCCAGAATAAATAGGAGGTGTATGTGGTGGTAGTGAAAGAGTACCAGCAGAATGGGTCTGTCAGGAGAGCATGGAGACTTCGAACGAGGTCTAGTCACTGCGTGTCATCTGAGTAACGAAAGCTTCAGCGATACTAAAACCCCTGTAAAATGCTCAAATCGACTTTTGATGTAATGATTTTGAACTGAAAAGATGAACGAACAACAACAGTTAAACCAGACGGAACACATGTACTGAGGGGGACCGCCGAGAATTACGGAAATTGGTCGTAAAAAATTTCATGGAAAGAGTGGATGCAATCATTCGGGAGTTGCACAGTGTTACCAGCAGACCCGCAAACACAATGACTGTGCGTAGGGAATTAAAAAGAATGGAGTACAACAGTTGAGTAACTCCTCATAAGCCACACATCTTTTGGTCAGTGTTAACTGGCGTTTGAGGTAATGTAATGACTGACAGCACTGGACTGTGGATTACTAGAAACGAGCGCTTTGAAGCGATGAATGCAGATATACTCTTTAATAGCTCTATAGAAGACTTTGAGAAAGAGCAATGCCTGAATAACGTTACCTGCCATCATGTGTAGTGCGAAACAGTGGAGGTGGAGGTGCAATATGGGGGGAGAGGGGGGGGGGGGTGCTTAACGTGTGGTCCCCTGCAGAATGATATGAACACATTTAACAGCACTGTGTACTGTGTACAATAGAGGAAATGTTCGGAGATGATGATTGTATCGACATGATATTGCACTCTGTCATAAAGCAGCATGTGTCAGGGTTGTGTTTACTGGACACCAACATTGCAGAAATAAACTGGTCTGAACAGTGTTCAGCCCTAAACCCATTGGAACACCTTTAGGATGAATTAGAACAATTCACAGCGTTCAACATCAAAACCTTCTCCGGTTTCGATTGTTGCGGAAGAATGGACTGACACTACCCCACGGGAAGAGATAACGGATCTCGCATTATAATCACAATTTAAAAGAGCTTTGGGAGACATTAAATAAGACAGAAGGGACAGATAAGATACCTGTAGAAATGCTAAAACCAATAGGGGAAGTGGCAATAAATGACTATTCAAATTTACCAAAGAAAAGTAACCAAACTGCAATGTGCCTTCGGAAGTTGTTATTTTATTTTGAAAACCAGTTTCGGCACTCATGAACTCTGTCTTCAAGCCTCTCGTAAAGAGAATCAAATACATCCACGTGTGCATGAGTGGGACAGTAATTACGTGGCGTTTGAGAATTCTTTGTGGAGTGTGTAGTTCGAGGTTTTGACAACAACTGAACGCTCTTTGGTGTATAGAAAATATGCCACTTATGATATACCATCAGACTTTCGGAAAGACATAATCCATGCAATTCCCAAGAGCGCAATAACATTCAAGTTTGGGAATTATCGCACAATCAGCTTAACAGCTCATGCATCCCAGCTGCTGACGATGAATATAAAGAGTGTTCATTTTAATTGGAGACACTGAAATCTCTCGAAAACTACACACCGCCTCAAATACAGTGACATTTCCATTTTTTTTTTTTTTTTTTTTTTTTTTTTGGCTCGGCATCCAACGATACCATTCCATCTTGTACGTGGGTGGCAGGGGTCCTCTTTCATATCTTGAGTGGGAACCTCTGTTGTTTCATGGTTCTTCGGCAATATGTGTACACGTTTTGTCTGAAGCATTTTCTTCGTTTCGCCTCACATTGCCCTGTAATAGGAGGAACATAAATGGGTAAGACGTGCTACCCAGCGGCCCTTGAATATCCTACGGGACCCACCTCCATGCCACTAGGGAAGGACAAGTCAGTGTTTCACAACTTCTAATTACAAATCCCCATTAGCAACATTGTATTGCTCCGACACATCAAGAAAGGGACTAGAAAAGGCAGTACGCTGCAGTTGTCAAGCATAGAACAGACAGGGGCTCTAAACGTTACAATACTTGCGCAGTGTTTATTATCTGCACGTCAACCTGTCATGTGGAGGACAGACGTGCAAGTGGAGGATGGATGTTGCAGACACAGAACAAAAAACTGAAATGTTCTGATTTACGGAGAATGTAGGAGAAATGTTGAGGCTGCTGTTGCCTTGTCTGCTGAGTATTTTCCAGAAAAAGCTCGTTTTCTCACAAGATTGGGAACACCTGATGACAGCACACAGACCCAAAAGGAAACAAAGCAAACGTGTTACTGGAGAGGCTAATGAAATAGCTGTACTAGCAGTTGTTCCCCATTACTCAAAGATAAGCTCCCGCATTTTCATAATTATCATCTGCTACGGTCGCAGGTTCGAATCCTGCCTCGGGCATGGATGTGTGTGATGTACTTAGGTTAGTTAGCTTTAAGTAGTTCTAAGTTCTAGGGACTGATGACCACAGATGTTAAGTCCCATAGTGCTCAGAGCCATTTGAGACATAATTATCATCCATACCACGTGTCACGGAACCAGGAACTTCACGGCACCGACCTTCACAACCGAGTAGTGTTTCGTGAATGGGCATGTCAACAAATGCAAATGATCCCCACCTTCTTCGCTGAGATATTATTTTCCGATGAACCAACATCTACTAACCGGGGTACCGTTGACAGTCATAACGTGCATTACTGGCCACGGCTTCTTAACAAAGTCTTTGGTCGATTAACGTGTGGTGAGGCATCATGGGGAATAACTCTCTGGTCCCTATTTTATCGACGGTGCGTTCAAAGGGTGCAAAAACTGAATGTTTTTTCAGCAGGAGCTACCAGTAAAACTGCGAGATATTGGCCTGGACGTTAGATAACGTATGCAGTTTCAGAATGACTGTGCCCAGTGCAGTATGCAATCGAAGCAAGCGACATACTAAACCGTGTCCCTATTAATTAACGCGCAAGGTCGCTCGACTTAATGACGCCGGATTTCTTTCTGTAGGGATATTAAAAAGCTAAGGCTTACGAGCAAACACCAACAGCCTGTAAAGACATGGTCGACCGCATGAGAGACGCCTGTCTTGATATTACCGCAGATATGCTTCTATCCTATGTACTGTCAATAGTAAACCGGATCACTAAGTGTACTGATGTTGAACATTTACTCTAATTGGAATAGTAGAGTAGCGATCGACCCGAGCCAAGGGTCCAGTGGTGTGTCAAGCAGTTCCGTGTTCGATATGTCGGAGGAATACAACCTAGCGGATGGGGTTTCCAAGTTATGAAATATTACCTGTTATCTTTGCAGCATGGAGATGGGTCAAAGGTTACATTGGATATTCAAGGACCGCTGAGTAGCATTTCGTAAATTACGACTGTGTACCCCTTTCTATTGATCAGATTACACCTCTGTCTGTGGCGAAAGGAAAAAATGGCTTCAAGCAAAATATGCAGGTTTTGTTGTAGAATCGTAATCGGCAATAAAAACAGGTGGTTCCCATGGAAGATTTCAAAGTTTCCCCCGCCACCCACACACGGGGTATGGTGGAGTGGGTCGGCTGTGATACCCCCTCCGAGACAAACAAATTGGATTTATAACTTTTCTGATCTGATGTGTAGCTTTAGAGGTATTTCAAAGCCTTCAATTAAAATGAGCACCCTGTATATAAATGATGGGAAAAGAAAATTGATGATGCTTTAGATGACGAGCACTTTGGGTTTTGAAGAGGTAAAACCACCAGTGAGGCAAACATCATGATCCGGCTGGTAATGAAAATGAAAATCAAAACACGTTCACAGGATCTGTCCATCTGGGAAAAGCATTCGTTGCCGTGAAATTGAGAAAGTCGTTCGAAATTCTGAAACAAATAAACTATAGTGAAAGACTGGTAGCGTACTATATGTACTAGAACCAATGGGGAAGATTACGAGTGAGAGATCATGAACGAGGAACTCGGATTAAAAGGGGCGTAACATAGGGATGTAGTCTTTCCCACCTACTCTTCAGTCTACATATCGAATAAGCAATGACGGAAACAAATGAGAGTTTCAAGAATAGGATCAACAGCCTGGGTGAAAGGATATCGATGGTAAGATTCTCTCATGACATTGCCATCTTCAAATCGAAGCGGAATAAGCGTCTGTTGATTGGAATGAACAGAACATGATTTGAGAGTATATCGAAAATAAACGAAAGTAATGCGAGGTAGCAGCATCCCACGAAACTTAACACGAGAACTGGTGATCAAGTTAAGGACTTCTGCGCCGGCCGCGGTGGTCTAGCGGTTCTAGGCGCGCAGTCTCGAACCGCGCGACTGCTACGGTCGCAGGTTCGAATCCTGCCTCGGGCATGTATGTGTGTGATGTCCTTAGGTTAGTTAGGTTTAACTAGTTCTAAGTTCTAGGGGACTAATGACCTCAGCAGTTGAGTCCCATAGTGCTCAGAGCCATTTTTTTAAGGACTTCTGCTACCTAGGCAGCAAAATAACCCATGACAGACATAGCAAGGATGATACAAAGAGAAGACTAGCGCTTGCAAAAAGTGCATTCCTGGCCAAGAGAACGCTACTAGTATCAAAAATAAGAATTATTTTGAGGAATAAATTTCTGAGAGTATGTTTTGGGGCACAGCATTGTAAAGAAGTGAAACATTCACTGTGGGAAAACCGGAACAGAAGGGAACTGAAGCTTTTCTGATGTTGTGGTACAGAATAATGTTGAAGATCAGACTAATACGGTAAGGAATGAGGAGGTTCTCCACAGAATAGGCAAGGAAAGGAACATATAGAAACACTGACAAGAAAAAGTGACGGGATGACAGAACATCTGTTTAGACAGCATGGAATAACTTCAGTGGTACTAGAGGAAGTTGTAGAGGATAAACTCTGTAGACAGTGATAGAGATTGGAATAAATTGAGCTAACAATTGATGCTGTAGGTTGTCAGCGCAACTCTAAGATGGAAAGGTTGGCTTAGGAAATCAATTCTTGGCGGGCCTCATCACACCAGTCAGGAGACTAATGTCACACAGATATTCACACTTTTCATTGAAAATGTCCTCAGCAGAGTTCAAGCCAACACAGACGCGAAGCGTGGACACATCCATTTTAATATCCACAACAGAAATTTCTTTATTTTGATCAAATTTTCACACCTTGTACTGATGATGAAGGTGGACATCAGTTTTTACTGGATTGAAATGTTAATCACATGTTATACATTATACTGTCATTACCTAATGCATTATCCAAATAATAAAATATTTCGGCGACTTCTTCGTCATGATTGTACCGTAGGATAAAAGATTTACACTGATATCGATATAAACCTGTCCATGCGATAGCTCGTCACTGACTAGGAACGAGTGCTAGTTAGATACATGCACGGTGTATGTAGTATCAGTGAACCTGCTGTCCGTGTTTAGAATGGGGAAAGTGCATGACTAATCTGAGTTTGACTGAGGACAGAACCTGGTGGCTCGACACGACCATTTCGGAAACTGCGCGGTTTCCAGTTGTGTGCTGTGCTGAGTCTCCTCAACACGTGGTGAAACTAAGATGAAACCAGGTCCATACGTCATGGGGCTGCGCAGCCAACCCTCATTACAAATGTCGGACGTCTTAGGTTGGGCATACCGGTATAAAAGGTAGGCGAACTACAGCGGTACTATTATGAGACTTCGATGCTGGGCAGAGCGTGTGTCTGAACACACACTGCACCGAACTCTTTTAATTCTGGGCCTTCGCAGCCGATGACCCATGTTAACACATCTTCACCGACAAATGCGACTGAAATCGGCAAGTGAAAATCGGCACAGGGCGTCGGCGCAGTGGCAGAGCGTGCCATCGTCTGATGAATCCCGATAACTTCTTCACCATTCCGATGGGAGGGCGCGAATATGTCTTCCAGTGGAATAACTCCTTGTCATCTTTACTGCGGGACAGAGAGAAAATGGCGGCGTCTCCATTACGCTCTTGGGGGACATTCACATGGGCATCCGTGGATCCAGTAGCGCACGTGCAAGGGACCACGACGGTAGAACAGTATCGTACATTGATAGCAGATATGTACGCACCTTCATGACCATCATGTGTCTCGACGGCAGTGGCATTTTTAAGCATGGCAACGTGCCACGTTACAATGCCATTACAGTGATGTAGTGGTTCCAATTGACGTGCTGGCCCTCAGCTCGCCAGATCTGAGCCCGATCGAACACATCTGGGATGTGATTGAACGTGGCGTCAGAGCTCAAAGACCCCCTCCCCGGAATTTACAGGAATATGTGACTTGCGTGTTGAGATGCGTTGCCAACTCCCCCTAGCGACCTAATAATGCATCATTGCTTCCATGCCACGGCGCTTCGCCGCTTTTGTCCGTGCGCTGTGGCCTAGCGGTTCTAGGTGCTTCAGTCTGGACCCGAGCGACCGCTACGGTCACAGGTTCCAATCCTGCCTCGGTCATGGATGTGTGTGATGTCCTTAGGTTAGTTAACTTTATGTAGTTATAAGTTCTAGGGGATGAAGAAACCCAGATGTTAAGTCCCATAGTGCTCAGAGCCATTTGAAGTTTTTTTTTTTTTTTTTGTTATCCGTGCCAAAGGTAGCCATACGGGCTTTTAGGTAGGCGGTCATAATACTCTGGCTGATCAATGTATACGGTCAAATTGTAGACCTTTCATTTAAAAAGTACTACATAACTTTGGCCCCAAACCGTGATAAAATTATCCAAGACCGTTTTTTCACATGAACAGACACGAACGTGTTGCGAACAGTATCATTATTTATTTCGTGTATGGTTAACAGTGAACATGATGAGTTAAGTATCTCCACTGGCGTGAGAGCCCCGCTACACCACACTGTCGGCGCAGGTGCTTCATGGTCCGACGGTGGCTCGGTAATAACTGGTGAAGAGAACCCGTGTGAGGCAATGAAAATTTGCTGTTGGAGTCAGTCTACGGGAAGCAGAAATTCAGTAATCACGAAGCGACGTGCACGGGGATAATCTCAAAGTGAAGTTGTCGAGGGCGCACACGACTGAGCACTCGGCTACAATGTTTGACTTGAAGTGCTAGGCGACGTCCGCAGTGGCTCAACTCAGCGTAATCACTGGCTCGCCGGGTTACTGCGTCCACCGGTACACGCTTTCGTCAGCGGCGCCATCCATATTGCGCGTCGCGTGCGCTCTCTGCGGCACATATCCCGACATTTCCGATGCGCTACCCTCGTCTGCTCATATCTGCTTCCATCGTGATGTGCGCTGGGGTAGTGGGAGGTTAAATAAATAGAAGAAATATGAACTTTTCACTCTAAATCTGTATTCCCGACGAGACCACTTGTGTTTAAATGTAAACTGCTGTCATTGAAGAAGTTTATGCAAAAATCAGTGCCAAAGGAAAATATGATGCTGAAAACTGATTAAATCTTTAAATTTGGAAGGCTCTACCCAAATCAAACAATTGAGACAGCTTTTTAGAACGATTACTTACTGAACTATCTTGTGTTTTTGAGCACGATATTCATATTAACTTTTTCATATTTCATTGCAGATAAGGTGTCAAATCACTTATGTGGCTGTGCTCGAACCACAGCTGATGCACAATTGCTTACATGACAACAGAAACACATGCAATGGCTCCACCGCACAACTTAGATTTTATGCAAATTAGGTCAGCTACAAGATTAACTGCAGAATGCACCATGGTCACTGCTGGCTATTAAATTTGTAACACCACGAGGGCGACGTGCTATATACGTCAGATTACCATGGAGCAAATGATTACCATTCCAGCGCAGCAGCTAAATCTGGAAGGAGTAATTAATATACAGTATGCCGATCTGTAAACTGATTAGCCAGTACATACCAAATAGGCAGAATGTCCACCTTTGGCACGGATAACAGCAGGGACACGTCGCGCCATGGAAGCAATGAGGCTGTGGTAGGTCACTTGATGCGGTTGGCACCACATCTGAATACACAAGCCACGTAATTCCCGCCGGCCGATGTGACCGGACGGTTCTAGGCGCTACAGACGGGAACCGCGCGACCTATGTAGGGAGGGGGGGGGGAAGGGGGGGCGACGACCTCTGACTCTACGTTCAGTTATATCCACATGTGTTCGATCTGGTTCAGATGTGGTGAGTTGGCGGCCAGCACATCATTTGAAACTCGTCACAGTATTCCTCGAACCACTCCATCACTTTCCTGGCCTTGTGACATGGCATATTATGTTGTTGAGAAACGCCTCTGCCATGCAGAAGCAAGGTCGTCATGGAAGGGTGTACATGGTCTTTCACCACTGCACGATACTTGCACGGGCTCCACTGGACTCTCGGATGCCCATGCGAATGTTCCCCAGAGCGTAATGGAGCCCTCGCCAGCTTGTCTTCGTTCCGCAGTAGATGTTTAAGCAGCTGTTCCCCGAAAGACGACGGATTCGCGTCCTCCAATCGGCACGGTGAAGACGTTATCGGGATCCATCAGAACACGCAACGCTCTACCACGGCGACAACGTCCAGTGCCGATGGTCTCGCGCCCAATTCAGTCATAGTTGCCGATGGCGCGGTGTTAGCATTGGAACTTATATTGTTCGGCGGCTGCACTGGGTGTTCAGACACACTTATGCTCTGCCTAACATTAACGTCTGATGTAAGTTCCGCCGCAGTTCGCCGCCTGTCCTGTTTTACCAGTCTGCACAGCCTACGACGTCCGACATCTGAAATGAGGAATTGTCGTCCAGCCCCCGACCTCTGGACGTGATTTCACCTTGGTTTCACGTGTGAAATGAGGAGTTGCCACTCAACCCGCGATCCCTGGACGTGGTTTCATCTTGGTTTTGCCACGTGTTGAAGACACTCACTACAGCACTCAAAGCACTCCTCGAACATCAGGCACGTTGTGTAATTTCCGAAATACCCATTGCCGAGCCTCGAAACCATCACAGTCTGCCCTTAGTCAGACAGATGGCGCTCCTTCCGCATTCTACAAACGGGCAGCACGCTACATGCACTGTGCGCGTGTCTGATCAATGAGGTGAGGCTGCTATCGCCTGGCGGATTTTATGTCGATAGTAGTTTGATGGTCATTTTGCTCTGGGTGATCAGCGTATAAGGAAATGTTAGGGGAGGGGGGGGGGGTCATTCGAAGTAAAATCAGAAAACTGATTGTTTGTTAGAAGATCGCTTTATACCTCGTGTAATGCACTACACGTTGCCGTCTGTATACGCTTCCCATCCCCCACGCGGATCCTCTATGACCTGATTCCTTTCCCCCTATGTGCTCCTTATCCTCAAGCATGTCTGTGTCCTCTACACCTCTCGCCGACTTGATCCCCCTCATCCCCTGGTTGCTCGTCTGTTCTCCAACCCCAACCCGTTGCCGCCCCTTCACTGTTGTGTACCTCCCCTACCCTCCACCTCTACACCCTTCCCCTCCTTTCCCAAAGTGGCTTCAATCAACTCCCTCTCTCCCTCCATTTATCCCTCCTATCAATTATGTTCCTCACCAACACCTCCCTCCCTCTGTCCATTGTCCATTTCTTGGGTACACTCTTCCCCCCTTCCAACCTGTTTTTTCTCCACCTATCCACTCCTTGACTCAATTCTCACTCCCAAGTCCTTTTTCTTTCACCTCCATTGTCTTCCCCACTCCTTTCTTGCGTCTGCCCTGCTCCCCTCCTTTTTCTGCGCCCTCTCCCTCCATTGCCCCCCCCCTCCCACTTTCATCTTGCTTTTGGTCTCTACCCCCCGCCCCCCCCCCCTTGCCGGCCCAAGCGGCCGTGCAGTTCTAGGTGCTGCAGTCTGGAACCGCGAGACCGCTACGGTCGCAGGTTCGAATCCTGCCTCGGGCATGGATGTGTGTGATGTTCTTAGGTTAGTTAGGTTTAACTAGTTCTAAGTTCTAGGGGACTAATGACCTCAGAAGTTGAGTCCCATAGTGCTCAGAGCCATTTGAACCCCTTTTTTCTACCCCCCCATTACCCCCCTCATCTGTCCTGGTCCTCCCCCCCCCCCCCCCCCCGCCCATATGCCACTGCACTCTATAGTGCAGTGTTTCTGTGAGTGTTCTGTGTTGTGTGTGCCCATTTTAGTGTTGCGAACAGCCACCATACCGTCGCTAGGTGTGTTTTTATCTGTTGCGAACAGAAACCAGACTGTCGTGGTGTTTTTTAACTATGCCTGTCTATTTACTGTGTGTCTTCATCAACAGCACTGGCCCTTTGTTTTCATACTTTCTTCGCAACTCTTTTGCCATGTTTCCGTTTTTAACAAGAGCCGTTTTATTGTCTGCTTTCATTGTTATAATATCTCCTCATATCTGTTTCTAACTTTTCTGTAGGCTGCCGAGCGGCGTGTTGTGCTTTTGCCAGCCCCCCCCCCCCCCTCTTGGCGGAGGGGGGGGAATCGAAATGCAATAAAGAAAAAAAAATGCCTCATGTAAGATGGAGAAGCATGTAGCAACACGTGGCGCAATCAGACAGTGGATGAATGGTGGCCTGTCGTGACTGTCAACTCCCTCTGAGTGTGCACAATAGTCATAGCTACAAATCTGTGGAAAGACATTAATACAACAAGCTGTACATTAAAACTGTAGTTCACAGGTACGACTGGTTTCAAGCGTTGCTAATTCTCAAGTACTTCTACAACAGATGTGGTTACATCATCCTCTTCGGAAGAAAACCGCTTGTCATGCGTAGTTGGGCATAGCATAGCTGTGTATAGGGAACTTTGTAGCCATTCAGCTTGGGCGAGTACAGTTTGACGTCCTTAGTATGCACAAACACCCAGCGTCTCGATATTTTGGTTTGACGAGGACGCCCGCTCGTATTCGGGAATAATATTGAAGAAGTATGTAATGAGGCACCTTATCTGTCATTAAGGCTCATTTAGACCTTACGTCCAGCCTGATTAGAGCTATTGTCGCTCACAAAGCTGGAAGCGTTTTGTACTAAATTGGCGCCCTAAGTACCACCGAGTAACGCAGGCCTTCAATTATACACTGCTCCTACTATACAGGGTCATTTAGCTGCCCTATCGATGTCGTTTTAGACAACCCGCAGTCTTATATGTGGCCTTCAAAAACTATTTTCTCTCTCGCTAGGCGCCAACTATTAGTTTTGCATAAATAATGAACAGAACCCCTTTAAAATACATTAAATATAGTTAAATTTAGAACTGGGATCCAGTTTTGATAGAGGCCGTAATATTCGATTTATTCAAGAGACGTACAAATGTGACCTTCAAACGCATCTTCACTTACACACTCAGGCCCCGCCAGTCCGGATTTCTAATTTATTGTTCATGGCACTCCTTCCTACCACTGTAGGAAAATTTGCGGCTCCATATTTCCGACATTCGACCTTTCCTTGTCCTTACAAGCCTTACTGTGGACACAGGCTTAGTCGACAACTTAAATAATTTAAAATCGTCGTTTGTATAAACTCTTTTGCGAATTTCAATAGAATAAAATAAACAATTACAGAATAAGTTTTTTTTAATTTCCGGCAACGATTACAAAATCTTCGGTTCTTAGACTACCGGTTTCGGTCAGCATTGACTAACCTAAGATCTCGGTGCTGACTTGCTGCCTTAATCTACAGACCCTATGGACTCTATCGTAAGACTGGCATAAAACAGTGATCCAGCAAGTGTAGAATAAATTTCTTTTATTGCCACCAATGTTAACTAAGTACATCGTCGTAGTCGCCAGGCCTTCTGATTACGAAACTGTTATTTTGTAAGGGTTAAATTTTAATCGAATTGTAAAACGAATTAGTTTTAGCGTAACGTCTACATAAGTCGCATTTCATTCATTAACTTCAAAGAAACGTTTAAATTGCTGATATTACCGAAAAAGCCAAATACGCTGGTAGTCTAATAGGCCAATCAGTAGAAACCAAGAAAAGATAAAATATCGCGAGTAATTGGAGTAGTTGGAAATCTCGGTATCTAATAGGCCAATCAGTAGAAACCAAGAAAAGTAATATCACGAGTAATTCGTGTAGTCGGAAATTTCGGTACGCTGGTAGTGAGGGACTGCCACGAGCAACTTATTAGCAATCCGCAGAGGTAAGGGATGAGTGTGCGGGTGGACATCCATTTGAAGATCACTTTTGTACTATTTTCTTGAATAACTCCAAAACTTCCAGCGGAAACTTACCCCTATACAAAATTTCTAGCGAAAAGATACTCTTCAGCATTTCTGTAAGACTAATTGCTTGCGCGTAGCGAGAGAAAGCATATAAAAATCCCGCACGAGGTTCTTGAAGATCAGATATAACTTTGCTGACTAGATATAACAACAACGGCAGGGGAAGCTCAATCACCCTTTATGGTATATCAACACTAGGAAAAAATGCATTAATTTCAGTGCTTCCTGGTGTTGGAATTTTAATGGCGAATGATGTGGCAGCGGAAATGAATGGACGAAGTTGCCTTACAAGCAAAATAATACATGGCGAACAAAGTTATTATGACAGAAAAAGCACAGAAAATACGGCCACTGAGTGGTAATCTACAATTTACAGTTACAAGAGTGTAAGTGGAAACATCAGCTAAGAGAAAGGGAGACAGATCTATAGCCCATCCCAGATACACTCCTGGAAATTTAAAAAAGAACACATTGACACCGGTGTGTCAGACCCACCACACTTGCTCCGGACACTGCGAGAGGGCTGTACAAGCAATGATCACACGCACGGCACAGCGGACACACCAGGAGCCGCGGTGTTGGCCGTCGAATGGCGCTAGCTGCGCAGCATTTGTGCACCGCCGCCGTCAGTGTCAGCCAGTTTGCCGTGGCATACGGAGCTCCATCGCAATCTTTAACACTGGTAGCTTGCCGCGACAGCGTGGACGTGAACCGTATGTGCAGTTGACGGACTTTGAGCGAGGGCGTATAGTGGGCATGCGGGAGGCCGGGTGGACGTACCGCCGAATTGCTCAACACGTGGGGCGTGAGGTCTCCACAGTACATCGATGTTGTCGCCAGTGGTCGGCGGAAGGTGCACGTGCCCGTCGACCTGGGACCGGACCGCAGCGACGCACGGATGCACGCCAAGACCGTAGGATCCTACGCAGTGCCGTAGGGGACCGCACCGCCACTTCCCAGCAAATTAGGGACACTGTTGCTCCTGGGGTATCGGCGAGGACCATTCGCAACCGTCTCCATGAAGCTGGGCTACGGTCCCCCACACCGTTAGGCTGTCATCCGCTCACGCCCCATCATCGTGGAGCCCGCCTCCAGTGGTGTCGCGACAGGCGTGAATGGAGGGACGAATGGAGACGTGTCGTCTTCAGCGATGAGAGTCGCTTCTGCCTTGGTGCCAATGATGGTCGTATGCGTGTTTGGCGCCGTGCAGGTGAGCGCCACAATCAGGACTGCATACGACCGAGGCACACAGGGCCAACACCCGGCATCATGGTGTGGGGAGCGATCTCCTACACTGGCCGTACACCACTGGTGATCGTCGAGGGGACACTGAATAGTGCACGGTACATCCAAACCGTCATCGAACCCATCGTTCTACCATTCCTAGACCGGCAAGGGAACTTGCTGTTCCAACAGGACAATGCACGTCCGCATGTATCCCGTGCCACCCAACGTGCTCTAGAAGGTGTAAGTCAACTACCCTGGCCAGCAAGATCTCCGGATCTGTCCCCCATTGAGCATGTTTGGGACTGGATGAAGCGTCGTCTCACGCGGTCTGCACGTCCAGCACGAACGCTGGTCCAACTGAGGCGCCAGGTGGAAATGGCATGGCAAGCCGTTCCACAGGACTACATCCAGCATCTCTACGATCGTCTCCATGGGAGAATAGCAGCCTGCATTGCTGCGAAAGGTGGATATACACTGTACTAGTGCCGACATTGTGCATGCTCTGTTGCCTTTGTCTATGTGCATGTGGTTCTGTCAGTGTGATCATGTGATGTATCTGACCCCAGGGATGTGTCAACAATAATTCACGGTGTTCTTATTTCAATTTCCAGGAGTGTATTATTCAGACTGTACATTGCGCATGCAGAGAGGGAAAATGAACGAAATTTGGAAGGAAATAGAAGGAAATAGTAACGTTTACAAGTGACAATGTAATTCTGTCGGATATAGAAAGCGAATTGTTCTGTCTATGCTAAACGGCGATGTGCTAAGGAAATTCGTCTATGAGACATTAAAGTCATCATTAGATTTTGGATTCCTGGCCAGAAAAACCACTGACGATAGTCAAAGTAGACAGGATATAAAACGAAGCCTGGCAATAGCAATCGGTTAACTAAACAAGAGGTTCTGCATCGAACACTGCAGAGACTTGACGAAGGTTAGATACATCATGAGACACCAAGGAACAATCTGTTCTTTAGTGGAGGATTTTGTGTGTGTGTGTGTGTGTGTGTGGGCAAGAGGGCGGGAATATTTACAGGTTCTGAAGACAGACGAAATGTTGGCAATATTAAGCAGGTTTAACCTGACGTATTTTGCTTTACATAGCTGTAGGTGAAGAGGCTCACATAGGATAGACTAGCATGGAAAGTTGCGTCGGATAACAATGTTAACAGTCTGTTTCTCTCTCTGTTTGAGAATGTACTGTGAGGCTTTGAAATGTATGTGGGTGAATGTCGAAAATCGGATACAAAGCAAACGAGGCAGCTGGTTAAAAAAAAATAGTCGAGGCATTTTCCTTTTCAACAAACATAAATAACTTGAGAACTGGCTTCCTATACTTGTTTAAATCGCTGTAAACAAGAATAGCGCAATTCTACTAGGTGTCGTGCCAAGTGTAACTGAAGTTCGAAACAAAATTTTAAATACTCGTTTCTTTCTTGGTTCACGAATCGTGAAGAAATTTGCGAATTACGTTTATCGAAGTTAGTTAATATGACACATCCTCTTGAAAGGTAATGTGATCTGCGCTTGCGGGATTGGGAACATCATATAAAATGACAACGCGCAACGTTAATAGTGGCTGGAGTTTTTTGCTGACAAGGTGTAAGACAGACATTGTCTATCGCACCGTGTAATCTGAGTTCGTTCTCGTACTGAACGATTGCTATCTGCTCTATGAAAGGAAATCGATTTGGATTCCTACGTCCTACTGCTTGATCGAAAAAATTTCGGCATGATAAATTAATATATAAATCGTGTGTATATCTTTTTCCGCAACTATGATTGAATAACAGTTTAATCCGCTGAAATTGAATTTATCCATGTATACAGAGTATTCATTTTAACTGAAGGCATAGAAATATCTCGGAAACTACACATTGATCAAAATTTGTAGCTTCACTTTGTTGGTTCGGAGGAGGAGGTCTAGTGATACCACAGACCCCCCCCCCCCCCCCCCAAACCTCAACCCCCAACCCCACGTAGTGAGTGCGTGGATGGCGGGTAGCAACTTTGAAACCTTCAGTCTTAATCCCCAGTTTTTTTTGTTACAATTTACGATTCTACGGTAAAATCTATATAAGTTTTGACTGAAGCATTTCATCGTTTCGTGACAGATGGTGCTGTAAACGGAGGAATAGAAATGGGTGGGCCTTCTTAATTGACGACATGATACTCAATGGCTCCTGAATATCCAAAGGCATATGGGACACTACCTACCTGCTGTGAGGGTAGGACAGGCCAGGATTTCATAACTCCTAATGGTTCAAATGGTTCAAATGGCTCTGAGCACTATGCGACTTAACTTCTGAGGTGATCAGTCGCCTAGAACTTAGAACGAATTATACCTAACTAACCTAAGGACAGCACATACATCCATGCCCAAGGCAGGAGTCGAACCTGCGATCAGAGTGGTCGCTCGGCTCTAGACTGTAGCGCCTAGAACCGCGCGGCCACTCCGGCCGGCGAACTCCTAATGGGTAACCCCTTTCGCAACATCGCCTTTCCCCGATGTGTCGAACACAGGGCTACTCGACGCGTCACTGTGGCGGCAGCTCGAGGCGAACGATACCCAACTTTTCCGATTACAGTAGGGGTTCAAATGTAATACCACAAACTTCAATTCACTTATGTACACTACGTGATCGAAGATATCCGGAAACGCCAAAAACATAAGTATTTCATATTAGGTGCATTGTGCTGCCACCTACTGCCAGATACTCCATATAACCTACCTCAGTAGACATTAGACAGCGTGAGAGAGCAAACTGGGGCGCTCCGCGGAACTCACGGACTTCGAACGTGGCCAGGTGATTGGGTGTCACTGTATCATACGGTGTCACTGTATCATACCTTTGTCCGCGAGATTTCCACACTTCTAAACTTCCCTAGGTCCACTGTTTCCGAAGTGACAGTGAAGTGGAAACGTGAAGGGACACGTACCGCACAAAAGCGTACAGTTCGACCTCGTCTGTTGACTGACAGAGACCGCCGACAGTTGAAGTTGGTCGTAATGTGTAATAGGCAGACATCACACACGAATTCCAAACTGCATCAGGATCCACTGCATGTACTATGACAGTTAGGTGGGAGGTGAGAAAACTTGATTTCATGGTGGAGCGGCTGCTCGAAAGCCACACATCACGCTGGTGAATGCCAATCGACGCCTCGCTTGGTGTAAGGAGCGTAAACATTGGATTAATGAACGGTGGTAGTAGCAATGAGAGCCCAGAGCCCAGAGATGCCTCACACAGAGAGCATCCCAGAGTGCCTCAGAGAGCTGCAACACCAAGAAGAATCGCTTCTCGGCTTTTGGCCAGATCAGTGTGTAGTTTTTTTAATAGATAAGGAGATAAGGATATGTAAAGGAAAATTATTTAATTTCTATAATAATGAGTTAGCTCACCAACAACTTTCATCTTATAATAATTCATTGCTCCTTTCACCCAAACGCGGACAGACTCACACTCGTTTATTTTACGATGATTCCTCGTCTTAAGAACCAAAGGCATGGTAGACATATAACACGACCTTCCGATGTCTCTCTTGTACAACTCACATACCTGAAAGGTGCGATACGCAATATGACTCTATCATTGAAACTCTCAAGTCCTCCTACTTTGGACACTTTGTCTCCTTCAAGTCAGTGACAAATCACGGTACACAATGTGGCGATCCTTTGGCAGGGTGTGGGTATGGCGAATGTCCGGTGAACGTCATCTGCCAGCGTCGGTGGTGTTATGGTGTGGTCGTGGTTTTCATGGGGGGATTTGCACACCTTGTTGCTTTGCGTGGCACTGACACAGCACAGGCCCGCACAAATGTTTTAAGCACCTTCTTGCTTCCCACTGTTGAAGAGCAATTCGGGGATGCCGATTGCGTCTTTCAACACGATCGAGCACCTTTTCATAATGCACGGCCTATAGCGGAGTGGTTACACGACAATAACATCCCCGTAATGGAGTGGCCTGCATAGAGTCCTGACATGAATCCTACAGAACACCTTTGGAATGTTTTGGAACGCCGACTTCGTGCCAGGCCTCACCGA
The DNA here is from genome assembly GCF_023864345.2 of Schistocerca serialis cubense. Taxonomy (NCBI): domain Eukaryota; kingdom Metazoa; phylum Arthropoda; class Insecta; order Orthoptera; family Acrididae; genus Schistocerca; species Schistocerca serialis. The sequence continues at coordinate 277,053,708 of NC_064642.1, read as the reverse complement.
TCGACATCGATAACTCTTCTCAGAGCAGCACTCCGAGAAGAATATGCTGCAACGCCCCAAGAAACCATCCAGCACCTGATTGAACCTGCTAGAGTGGCAGCTGTCATCAAGGCTAAGGGTGGGCCAACACCTTATTGAATTCCAGCATTACCGATGGAGGGTGCCACGAACTTGTAAGTCATTTTCAACCAGGTGTCCAGATACTTTTGATCGCATAGTTCATGTATGTATGCCATGAGATACTCAAGGGCCACTGAGTAGCATGTTGTAAGTTAAGATGGTATACCCGTTTCTACTGTTCCAATTACAGCACATCTTTCCTGTAGCGGAGAAAAAGCCTCAGACAAAATGTATGTGAATTTTGCCGTAAAGTCTAAATCTGCAATAAAAACCGGGAATTCCCATTGAAGATTTCAAAGTTGCCTCTGCCTCACATGCACCAGTTTGGGTGGTAGGTCGAGTGTGATGTCGTTGGATGTTTCCCTCCAAGACGAAGAAACTGGAATAATTACATATTTTAATCCGATGTGTAGTTTTTGAGATATTTCAGTTTCTTCAGTTAAAATTAACACCGTGTTCATCCTCTAATCATCATTACTACAGCAGAATGTACAAAAATACTCTGAATCAGATGTTGTCATTGAATTACTGCCGACACAATCATCACGGGAAATTCAACAATATTGTAAGTATCCTTCCTCTGTTTCTTACTTTTAGTACTGTTACGTTAATCTTAATTTACGTAGCTTTCTCGCTTTATAATTTTAATGTAAAACTCGCTCTTTCACACAGGTTACATATTAATATAATTATGCAATGCGGTTAATTCCCTTACACACATGTAACTCCTCCCACTCTTTCCTCCCCCTTTTCTGCTCTGTTTTACTTAGCCTTGAATCATTCTTTACTTCCATCTCAAATTTTTCCTCCCGCTCTCCACCAGGTATCTACTTAGGTACTACAGTTGAAAATGCTAGTTCTGATGTGTAGTTTCATACCGTAGCTACGGCTAGTTTGCACAACAAAATAGGTAAATGCAAAAGGTATCTTTTATACCTATCGTAAAGGCATAGGAAGTAGACATTTACTTTTTTATTTTGTTTTACTTTTAGATCTTATGAAAACCATTCCATCAAAGGTGTCACATGTGGCCGGTTAATCCATTCCAGTACTCGTGTAGTGTTTCTCATCTAGACGAAATTGGATTCACTGTGGCAGCAAAGCAATAACGAATAAACATCAGAGAAGGAACAGGATGATGAGGCGTAGTACTGAAAATAAGCTCGAATAAGGATGACATCGAATAAGGATGACTTTGTAATCCAGCTCGAATAAGGATGACGTTGTAATCAGCATATTCGACAGACAAGGAGTTGCTGGAGCATTTGGTTCATAGCGTTCGTTCAAGGGGTTTTCTGATGAAACGTATGGGTTTTTTCGCACAGTGTTCCTAGTGATAAATTCTCTGATTCCAAAGGCATTAACAATATGAATGAATGTATTCTCCTCCTAAGCAGGCTGTCTTACCTTCGTCTGAGTGCCGGCTGAGCGTTTCTAGCCGCTTCAGTCCGGGTCCGCGCTGCTGCTACGGTCGCAGGTTCGAATACTGCCTCGTTGATGGATGTGTGTGATGTCCTCAGGTTAGTTGCGTTTAAGTAGTTCTGAGTGATGGGGACTGATGACCTCAGATGTTAAGTCCTATAGTACTTAGAGCCATTTGAACCATTTTATCTGATTGTAGTCTAGCATACAGTATTTCTAACGTTCATGCCACGATTCAGTTGCTTCTGTACATGAGGCCTGTACTGCAGAAATTCACAGTTGGCTACTTGCCTCAGCAGTATCTATCGAGAGCAATGGATATGTAATGCCACGCAAGTTAAAGAGACTGCAGAAGACAATAATGTTACAAATTCCTGTCTTTAACGGATTACAACCACATCAACCTTCAGCTGTTTCCCATTGTTGCAGTGGTCCTAGTTCCACTGTTGCCGTCATCGAAGTGAAGAATAATGGCCACATCACAACATTATGGTGGGCAGGAATGACAACGTTTTTTTTGCCGATAATGTATCAAACGGTACTGAAATCAGTGGCGCCTGCAGTCATCAAGTACGAGTACTTCTGTAGCAGATCGTTTTCCTATGTAACACAGGGCAGTCTGGGTTTAAAAAAAATTAAAAATTTGATTTTAATTAAAATCATACGTACATTCCTCTCTTTGCGGCTTACCTTCAGTTACTTCCATAATACAGATGTGATTGCCGACTTTTATTAGCTCTTGATGGCAGATCGCTAATTAAAAACAACGTCATGACCCACAAACAGACATTAATTTCTTTCAGAGGCTGCATTTGATATATTTCAAAAGCCTGCCATTTCCAGTAAAGAAATTGTATGACACCGAAGTTTTACTGAGTTATAGAACGAACCTTTGCGGTAATTAAGAGTATTTAAAGTTTGTTATAATTAATTTTTATCATAAATGCGTGAACAGCTTTAAAGTATATTTCACTAATCCTTACGCTGAAGCTGCTATAAATATATGGCTTACAATGTGACATAAATCACGACTACGGCGTTAACAACGAGCACGCGAAGAGAACTGTAATACTCAACGCAACGACACAGCTACATTTTAGACTAGTTTCCATATTAGTACACCACTGGCACTGGAAATGTAGGAAAAGTATTTATAAATCTCCATTGTAAAATTATTTGCCAGTAAATCCAGTAAGTTCTTTTCATCATTACAGCTGGCCTGGCCATGGAGATAAACGGTGATGTTTGGGTCCTGTCTTATCCTGCCTACCATCGTTTCATAAAAGCAAATACTTGTCGAAACTCTTGATTTTGGATCTTCTTAACGAAAACAGAATATGGATACTCACCTGAATGTCGGTAACGTTTATATATGTGATTTCTATGTCTCGCTAAGTGGACCTGCAATAGCGACAATATGCTTCCGATCAACTAACTTTCCATATTTCATGCTGTTCTTATGGCTCATCTTGTTTCATTGTTCCACCTACTCCTGACCCACTCCGTGGTATCATAGAGCACTTTTCAACCGCTGCTGTTAGTGGAAGCGCTGAGTAACCATTTTCTCTGAAATAGATCTTTACTCAAATACCTATGCGCCATAAGTTTAGCTTCCAAATAGCACACTACATGAAAAGATACATAAGACGCTTAATACTAAGATGACTTGTCTGTTTTAACTTCCTTCTTTACGCGTATATTAACACACATATACTGAAGTTACCCACACAAATTTATAGTGAGGTCATAAATATAAAACTGTGCGTTTGAATCCATAAATGGCCTTACTCTGTTGCTAATATTTCAGCGTTTAAGTGCTCCCATTCACCTAACATAGTGGTTGGGCAGGCCAAGTGCCTATGAATAAGCGGTAACTCATTATGGAAGAAATACGTCACAAGTGGCAGAGATATAAGCTATCGTGGCATCGTGTTTAGGAGTAATAAATTACTGAGGTTCATATTCCGACACTACAACAATTACTTCGCCCATATTTTAGCTTTGGATAGGTAGTTTTCAGCTAAATTAATGTTATAACCCCTCTATTTGTACATAAAATTTTGACTCTAGTCACCTTTTACTAATCTGTATTAACATCGCGTCTTTCGATAGCATGTTGCCATCGTCAGGTGTTTTACAGCTAAGTGTATATTAATTATTAATTATTCGTTGTTTTAGAGTAGGAAGAGATTAATGTGTTGGATATGCCGTTGAAGCTATGCACGGAAAATTTTCACTGTATAAGAACATTTATTTATTACAGCGTATACCTTAAGTGAGTTGTATGTTTGAAACATCTCACTGATGTTTTTACTTACATTTCTGGGTAATATGTACTTATCCGGAGCTCAAGACTGAACACACCGACACCACTTAACGCTTTCACATTCATTCGTTCACATTCCAAAGATTTGTTAAAACTTATAAAAGCGAAATATTTTCTATAAGCATATTTATGTCATCACACACACTAAAAAGTGTAATATTTTGTAATCATTGGTTATACAATTTTTCTAAGGCTCTTCCTTTTAGTTCACCATATCTCTTCATATTAATGACAGAATCTATCCACATCGGAGGAAGTTTTGACGAAATTTGTGTCATTACTTTCTAGCTCCTCGTGTAGCAACCTGTAAGCATGTACTGCCGTGAATGAAAGTCCCATATTCTCCATGTCTAAGTGGTGGATCTTTTTATTTTGTGTAATACGTGATGATCATTCGTAATATCTTGAAGTGGATGCAATATTTTGAAATATTAGTAACAACTGACTAAAGTAAAAGAATCATTTTATAGATACAGATTCCAAACAACATTGATAAATACGAGTGCATCTTATCTCAGATTAAAATTACCATTTTATGTCTGTCAACACTGACATGGTCAGCAAATATTCGTCACAGAACATTTACACATCTACATCTATACGCCGCAAGCCACTTTAAAGTGCGTTGCGGAGGGTAATTGGTGTACCAGTGTCACATCCCTCTTTTCCTCTTCCAGTCGCATATGGCTCGTAGGAAGAACAATTACTGATAAACCTCCGTGTAAGCCCTAATCTCTCTAACTTCATCTTCTTGGTCTTTCAGCGAGGTATACTTTGTGGGAATCAATATGTTGGTTGAATCTTCTATGAATTTACGCACTCGGAACTCTAACAGTAGACTTAACGTGACGCGGGGCGCCTCTCTGCAACACCTGACAGTGGAGATGGCTGAGCATCTCCGTGTCTAAATGAACCAGTAACGGTAAGTGTGGCTCTTCTATGGATCTTCTCTATTTCGTCTTTAAGTCCCATCAAGTACTGGTCGAACAAGTGTTTTGTAAGCTACTTCCTTTGTTGATGGACTACATTTGCTGAGTGTTCTTCCAATGAATGTCAGATTTGTTTATCACGGATTTTGATGAGGCTTAGCTACGTTGGAAAGGACTCTGCCGTGAGTATCTAGCTAATAGCTTTTCATGAGATGTCCCCATTTTCCAAGAAAATCTATGTTGACATTTATCGAAATATCAATGTATGCAACGTAATTCATATTTCGACCACAGAGAAGGATCAAGGTTATCACAGTGGAAGTACAGATTAAAATCCTCCCAGTGTTCTCCTTTCTTTCAACTTCATCGCACAGAGTACCATTAAATAGTACATTTCATGCAATATTATTCAAAAATAATAATTTTTACCGGCGTAATTTCTCTTGTAAGTGAAGCATTACAGCAAACATTCTTCATTCGTGCATTCAGTTTCTGGTTCGTCGTTATAATTCCAAATATTAGGACTACGTTCACTTTATTGGTGGGGATTGCAGATAACACAAACAAATCTTTGTACATGAAATAAGAGCTTCAGCCTGCACCGTAAAGATCACCTCATCCAAACTTGCTACACATTGCCAACCCAGCGATGTTTTCAATTTTTACAGGCAGGCTAAAATTTTAACGAAAAATTTCAAAATGCTCCTAACTTGCTAAAGACTAATAGAGAAAAAATTTCGAGAAAAGACTCCATTATACATCAGTTTAGTGAATCTGTTTGTACACAAATGACCAAATATGCACGGTTAGTATCGAAGTTAATGTAAGAAGGAACCATCTTCTTGAATTTTATGCCCTGTTATCTCCTGTATCGCATATAAAAAGTTTATGTGCAGGCAAAGCAGTAGCTCTCATTAAATGAGCGTCGTGATCTACGAGTTTGTGTTTCGGTTGCACCTACGACAAATACCATCCAGAATTCTGACAGCACGGCAGGCTATGTAACTGGAAGCGAGAAAGTTGATGCTTTGAGCTACTCTGTACCAAAAGGAATACCCAATTGACTAACGTTTGCTATTGATTTATTAGTGAAATTACTGTACCGAAATGACTATTCTCGAATAATTTTGCAGGACATATGCTATTTAATGATATTCTGTATAATGGAATTATAAACAGAAGAAAATACTGGGGTAGGATCTGAACCTGTACCGCCACTGCAACAGACGTGAACCTTAGGCGGTACTCGAATTCTGCGTAGTAAAAACAGGACTAGCGTTCCAGATACAGAAGCTTCGCAGAAAATTTCAAAAGCGATCTTTTTTGAGAAACTAGGGGCCGTCGTAACTAGCACATACTCAGGGCAGGTCCCTCTACACGGTGCCTAAGACTCACCAGAATCCCTGATTAACAGTCCTGACAGCTCCCTTGTCAGTCCCGCATCTGCACTACTCGCGATAAATTTGATGAGGTCGTTCCACTTACTATCGCTCGGAACGCATGCCACTAGATATTTCGTAAAAGTAATGGCTTCCACTGATTTTTCTGCAATTTTTAAATCATACAGTAAGGGATTTTTCAGTCTACATATTCGCAATAAATTACATTTGTTTGTGTTTAGTATCAAGTCCCACTCCTGCACCAAGCGTCGATCTACTGCATGTCCATCTGCATTTCTCTATACTTTCCTAGCGTACAGCCTCTGCATTTACATCTCCATCTTCCTGTACATCTACATGGATACTCAGCAAAATAACACTTAAGTGCCTGGCATAGTGTTCATGGAACCACCTTAACAATGATTCTCCATTATTCCAATGTAGAACAGCGCACGGAAGAAAATTAACACACATATCTTTCCGTGCGAGCTCTGTTTTCCCTTATTTTATTATCATGATCATTTCTCCTCTCGTAGTTGGGCGTAAAGAAAATATTTTCGCATTCGGAGGAGAATCTTGGTGATTGAAATGTCGTGAGGAGATTCTGCCGCTACGAAAAACGTCTTCGTTTTAATAAGTCCACACCAAATCCTGTAGCATGTCAGTGACACTCTCTCCTATTTCGCGACGATACAAAACGTGCTATCTCGAAGTACTTCGTTAATCCTATCTGGTAGGGATCCCACATCGCGCAGCAGTATTCCTAAAGAGAACGGACAAGCGTAGTGTAGGCAGTCTCTTTATAGATTTGTTACATTTTCTAAGTGTTTTGCCAATAAAAGGCAGTCTATGGTTCGCCTTCCCCACAACATTTGCTATGTGTTCTTTCCAATTTACGTTGTTCCTAATTGTAATACCTAGGTATTTAGTTGAATTTACGGCCTTCATATTTGACTGATTTATCGTGCAACCGAAGTTTAGCGGATTCCTTGTAGCGCTACTATGGAAGACTTCACACTTTTAACTATTATTTGCGGTCAACTAACAATTTACACTGCACATAGATACCTTTTCTAAATCGTTTTATAATTTGTTTTGATATTCTGATGACCTTATTGGATATAAACGACAGCACATCTGCGAATAACATAAGATGACTGTTCAATTGCCTCCTAAATCGTTTATATAGATAAGGAAGCGTAGAGGACCTATAACACTGCCTTGGAGAACGCAAAAAATCACTTATGTTTTACTCGGTGGGTCTCGATTACTTACTACGAATTGTGACCTCTCTGACAAGAAATCACGGATCCTGTCACATAACTGAGACGATATTTCACTATAACACTTTCGTGTGGTACAGTGTCAAAGTCATTTGGAAATTTAGAATTGCAGAATCAATTTGAAATTCCTTGGCCATAGCACTCAACACTTCGTGTGGGTAAAGAGCTTGTTTTGTTTCACAAGAATGATGTTTCCCAAATCCGTGTTGACTGTATGCCAATATACCGTTCTGTTCGAGGTAATTGATAATGTTCGATCACAGTATATGTTCCAAAATACTGCTGCATATCGACATCTCTGTATGCAACAGCATCATCCGCGAAAAAGCCTCATGGAATTTCCCAGTTTATCTATTTCGTCTTTTTTTAATTTTATTGTGAAAAGTAATGGTGCTCTAACACTCCCCTGGGGCACGCCCTTAGTTAATTTTACATCCGAAGACACTTCACCGTTGAGAATGACATGCTTTGTTAGGTTTTCTGGAAACTCTTGAGTCCGATCATATACTTGGTCTGATGTTCTGTACACTCGTATTATCTTCATTAACCGGCAGTGCGCTCTATCGAATGTCTTCTGGAAGTCAAGGAGCACGGCATCTGCCTGGGCGCCTGTATCAACTGCTCTCTGTGTCTCATGGAAAAAAAAAGTGTGAGCTGGGTATTACACGAGCGTTGTTTTTAGAACCCATTTTGGTGCCTACAGAGACGATTTTCGGTTTCGAGAAATGTCACAATATGCGAGCACAAAACATTTTCCCAAGTTTGGAACAGACCGATGCCAGAGAATGACTAGGCCTAGATTTGTGCGTCAACTCGACGACCCTTTCCTGAATACTGGAATGACATGTGCTTTTTTCTAGTCATTAGGAACGCTTCGTTCCTCGAGACATACGTTACACTGCTTCCAGGAAAGGGGCAAGGGGTGTAGAATCGATGTGGTTTAGCGTCAGGTTCAGTGGCCTTTCCTCTGTTGAGCGATATCAGCAGCTTCTCTATCGCTTCCTCACTTATTTCGATATCTGTCGTTTTGTTGTTAGGGCGGCGGTTTAAATGAGGACCTACAGTGTGATCTTCCTCTGTAAAAGAGATTTGAAAAAGGAATGTTGTAGGCAAGAAAAGGCTAGCAAACACATGTTGAAATCTGCATAGTTTGATTATCGGTTTGCAATCTGACTCACAGATCAAAATAATTCCCACCAATAATAGCTACCAGCTTCCTTACACCAACAAATTTCCTAAGTGCATTAGCACGACAATAAGAGGTTTGCAAATTGGTAGTAAATTCGTTGTTCTGTCTACTACTGGACTTGTCCGTGGATTTGTTATTTCCTATTGGCTCCGTCTTCGACGTGTCTCAGTCACAGCCCCCGCAATACTGTACCACTCTTTTCATAATTTAGCTCTACGGCTGATCGTTAATACAATGCCCCTTATTGTAATAAGGCAGATTAATTTTTGAGACAAATAAAATACATTGCTATGTAGTCGTGAAGATCTGCTTTCTCCTACATGTATACAGTGATATTACACTCCTGGAAATGGAAAAAAGAACACATGGACACCGGTGTGTCAGACCCACCATACTTGCTCCGGACACTGCGAGAGGGCTGTACAAGCAATGATCACACGCACGGCACAGCGGACACACCAGGAACCGCGGTGTTGGCCGTCGAATGGCGCTAGCTGCGCAGCATTTGTGCACCGCCGCCGTCAGTGTCAGCCAGTTTGCCGTGGCATACGGAGCTCCATCGCAGTCTTTAACACTGGTAGCATGCCGCGACAGCGTGGACGTGAACCGTATGTGCAGTTGACGGACTTTGAGCGAGGGCGTATAGTGGGCATGCGGGAGGCCGGGCGGAGGTACCGCCGAATTGCTCAACACGTGGGGCGTGAGGTCTCCACAGTACATCGATGTTGTCGCCAGTGGTCGGCGGAAGGTGCACGTGCCCGTCGACCTGGGACCGGACCGCAGCGACGCACGGATGCACGCCAAGACCGTAGGATCCTACGCAGTGCCGTATGGGACCGCACCGTCACTTCCCAGAAAATTAGGGACACTGTTGCTCCTGGGGTATCGGCGAGGACCATTCGCAACCGTCTCCATGAAGCTGGGCTACGGTCCCGCACACCGTTAGGCCGTCTTCCGCTCACGCCCCATCATCGTGCAGCCCGCCTCCAGTGGTGTCGCGACAGGCGTGAATGGATGGACGAATGGAGACGTGTCGTCTTCAGCGATGAGAGTCGCTTCTGCCTTGGTGCCAATGATGGTCGTATGCGTGTTTGGCGCCGTGCAGGTGAGCGCCACAATCAGGACTGCATACGACCGAGGCACAAAGGGCCAACACCCGGCATCATGGTGTGGGGAGCGATCTCCTACACTGGCCGTACACCACTGGTGATCGTCGAGGGGACACTGAATAGTGCACGGTACATCCAAACCGTCATCGAACCCATCGTTCTACCATTCCTAGACCGGCAAGGGAACTTGCTGTTCCAACAGGACTTTGCACGTCCGCATGTATCCCGTGCCACCCAACGTGCTCTAGAAGGTGTAAGACAACTACCCTGGCCAGCAAGATCTCCGGATCTGTCCCCCACTGAGCATGTTTGGGACTGGATGAAGCGTCGTCTCACGCGGTCTGCGCGTCCAGCACGAACGCTGGTCCAACTGAAGCGCCAGGTGGAAATGGCATGGCAAGCCGTTCCACAGGACTACGTCCAGCATCTCTACGATCGTCTCCATGGGAGAATAGCAGCCTGCATTGCTGCGAAAGGTGGATATATACTGTACTAGTGCCGACACTGTGCATGCTCTGTTGCCTGTGGTTCTGTCAGTGTGATCATGTGATGTATCTGACCCCAGGAATGTGTCAATAAAGTTTCCCCTTCCTGGGACAATGAATTCACGGTGTTCTTATTTCAATTTCCAGGAGTGTAAGTGACAGTAAGCTTCACACGGTTCCCAGTATATTGTCTCTTGATTTTTAGACTCAAGCCGGTTCACGATTTTGTGATAATAGTTACTATCCGATGACCAAAAACCGTTTCACAAGATAAAAATTTATATTGTAGTGTGTTCCGATGCTCATAGACTATTAGTTTAAGGAGGATGATGCTATTCGTAATAAGAAGTTTCCACCACGGTAGTGACTGTTGACATGAGACCATGTTGACATTGAGAATACTAATATGGATATGAAATACACATGATATTCATGAGAGAGCTGCTGTTTCTAACTTTATAGGACGACATGTAAATGCAATCGTTATTACTTTCATCAAGAGAATGAAACCTGGACTATCGCTCTAAGGCAACAAGTAATATTAACCAACCAAATTATGTTCCAATTATTCGTCTTTGAATGATGTATTTCCGTATGGAGAACACTGGGTAATATACAGACCAGATATATCCTCTGACTGTTAAGATTATAAGACCTTTTGAAGGTATTTGAACAGTCGGATCATGGTTTGGGTGCCATAGCAATGCTGAAAGAAAAGGCCACTGACAACTTGAATAACGCCTTTTATGTGATTACCCTTTTATTTTTCCCAGTAAGGGATTGAATTTTATTAAGTGGTATGGATTTTATGATGTAAAGAAGATATAAAATGTATTTCGGCTTTTATTGTTGTAAAACACTGTAATCTGAAAGGGAAAAAGGCTCATTATCCACCTACAGCATTTTTCAAGGTCTTACAACTGTTCCGTAGCAAAGCATATGTCTGTTATATGCATCGACTGTGAGGAGAACGTCACCTCAATTGATAAAATCATGCATAGTGTATGTTAGTAAAGATATATCACTAGAATACACAAAGCATTTCTGTGAAAATTTGATGCTCATGTACTTTTGTACATAAATCTGTTAGTTCGTGTGTACCATTTTTCAAACCGTAATAACTCGAATAGCAGACAGGTTACTTGGACTCGTATAAAGGAAATGTGGTACTCTGATCTTCAGAAGTTATCCATTTTTAGGACTTTGCCGACGAGATCAAGAAGAATTTCTGCCACACCTCTAACTCACCAATACTCATCTCGAATTCTCCTCCCTTTAAATTTTCCGTGGTTTTGTAGACCGATGATGATGCCTGACAGAAGTAAGAACAACCAATTAGGCTGCAAATAAGAAATAAACATTAGACTACGAAAGATGGATAAAAGTTATTCTTTATATTCCTGACAAACTTAACAAAATGCATCGGAGGAAGGGTGAATGCAACTACGGAGAATATCACTTTAATCATTTCCCCTCTGCATACTACGGTGTTGTGGGTCTTTGGTAATGTGTCTCACGTATTTATTTTATATTTATTCAATTACTGTCAATTCCAGTAGCACAATACCTTTTTCTGGTCTATCAGTCAGTCAGTCAGTCCCAATTAACCAATCCGTTACTTCAGTAATCGGTTTTAAAACGGTTGTATTTCCCCCTATATCTCTGCAAGTGCATTTATATGATCACCTACTTTTTAATTCAGCTATTTTTCACAACGCTTGGAATTCTTCCATTATTTATTTTACGGCTTTCCATGTCTACGTTTTACTGCTGTAAAATTCTTTGTACATTCGTGCAATTTTAAGAAACGTTTATTTGTGTATCACGTTATGCAATAACAGATTATTTATTTCTACTTCTGATAAATTTTAAGCTAACCTAATTAGGTTTTATAGACAGTAGTTTGAATACCTTCTCCTTTTCTCTTTCCACGTTGCCATTTTCAGAAGGTCTCTTATCCCCTCTCACTGTCGCATTTAATTTGTTCTGCATCTCTTCTGTATTATATTCGCCAACCTTCATTTGCTCGAAAGGTTTTTTATTGCAAAATTGATGTGTCCGTGTGAATCAACGGCTTTTCTGTTGTCCTTATGCTCCACTCAAAGGTACATTAAGTGACAGTATTAGACATTATATCAACATTCCGAAAACTTAAGGGTACAGACGTTCGTCATTCTGCTAGAGCACCATTTCATGTTTGTCTTATCCCATTTACTACATTTTCTGTTCTTCACAGAAAATTCATATGTATTGCTTCATACAAAATTGCGCTGTATGCAGTGATTTATTTAGACCTGTTGCCTAGCCGACCTCTCTCGTGGTTGCTGATGCAGTAGAATCCTACTGCGACGCAACCGCTTCATATCTTATTGATGGGAATAATTTTTATGGGGAAGTGTCGCACTCAAATGTTTCTCATCTCCCGCCTGTACGGCAACGTTGTAGCGTGCATATCAAAACACTCTACATTGTCTTATGGTGGCGTGAGGAGTTGTAACAATACTGATACTCATCCCGTTGTCGGATTGGAACGTGCCTACGTCAGATTGGATTGTTAACCTTTGGTGTGAATCTAGGGGAGAGAACTACTTACTGTTAAAGCGTTCTCTTTCTTTCTTCTCCCTAATCATTGTCAACAAAACAGGCAGTCCAATTTGACATCTAAAAATTACAATATGACAATATCCAAACCTTAGAGACTATGTAATTAACATAATGGCATTCCATGGTAAGGAGCATTTAAGAACAAAGTTAGTAATTGAAGATAAACCACTATAGCAAATAAATACTTTTAAATACCTGGCATGCGAGGTCCCATACATCACACACATTGATCAAGAATACAAACTGCAAACATTCGAGCTTTTAGTATGCACTATAAACTGCACTATACTCAAAAAAGTTACTCAAGGGCCTGTACTAAAATTTTATAATGTGATGGTAGTGTCAGTTCTATTGTATGGGTGGAAGGTTCGTACTCTAACTACCAATCAACCGAGGAGGATTGAGGCAGCACAGATGAGTCTCCTAAGACCTCTAGCTGGTTTTAAACTCGTAGACAGGACAAAAAATAGTGAAATAAGGAATGAACTGGGCGTCATCAGCGTACTTCAGAACAGAGACGAGTACCGAAAGAAATGGCATGATCGTATTCAAAGGATGCAAGAGAACGAATACTTAAAATAATATAGAAATATACACCAAAGAGGAAAATGATTGTTTGACGGTGTAAAAAGAGATGGCAGTATCAGCTGCAACCTGGCTGAAATTGGAACAGGCAAGGATACTTGAGCCAGTACTCGATATCATGATGATGATCATAGCAAAGGTAGCGAAATTGTGAAGGCGAAGAGTTTTTCAGTTCGGGGCAGCTACGTAATTTGTAGCCACATACGAACTACGCAGTTCCTTCTTAGCCTTCGATTACGGGTCTGTAAGGTTTCCATATGCTTGATCCAGGTTGTGATCCGGTCACGACGGAAGTTCTCCTCGGCGTACATGCTGTGAGACTGTTGCAATAGTCATTACCAGCAACTGACTGAAGTTAATGTTGATCTTCGGCTGGCTGAGTTACATTGTAGTGGTGCTTAGTTACACCCATACGAGTGAACATAGTACTCTCGTGGGAAAAATCTGGCAGTGTTCGTGTGTGATAGGCTTTCTCATTATTTACGAGTCGCTGAAGAGCGATAAAACCTGTTTTAATGTAGCTGTTTATATCTGGTGGGACAGCCTGTTGGGACTATGCCGAATGCAGACATGCTTACACCACATTCTGCACGAAGTCTTTCAGGACGTGCCCTTGACGTTCTCCGTCCTTTATTGGCATGCTGTTTGGCACTGTAAATAGATTGTGAATGGTTGTTGGAATTCCGTCGGTTACTAAGTTTAAGATACACAGGTTCTCTTAAACGAAAGATTTGGATGTTTATACCGTGTGTTTCACTTATAGGCACTTTTAAAACTATTTTTAAGTTAATACAATGTGATTTGTTGGTTGGAACTTCAAAATAATTCAATGAACTTCTAACGAGCACTGAATCTCTGCTCATGTTACCTGCTTGTGCCTTATGTTAATTGCTGGAGTAAATAAATTCCAAAACTTTTCTGCTACTTTTACTACTCCCTGATCTCCACATCCATAGCATTTCAATTGCAAAATCGCTTTTAAGACGCAGTTGGTAAATAAAGAAGCTACTACCGATGTGTAGTGAATATCGGTACGAGAAACTGTTTGTGTAATCAAAACAGTAGAAGCGATATTTCTTACAATATCCTTAGAACAATTGTACCGAATTCAAGGCGTCCACATAAAAATACTCTGTCACTTCGCTCTGCGTTTGCAGGCAAAAGTATATTGAAATACTATTGCTTGTTGAAAATAATGTTTTCTCTCGTATTTAAATTAAACTTCTTTTGGAAGTCAACAATCCCCACCCGCCCTTTCATCAACAAAATGGAACATTACGCTTTATTACAATACTTTACAGTACGTAAATAGCTGCAACTAAAAACATCATTTATTACAAAGTAGCTATCGGACACCCCCAGGCCCTGTATTATACCGACAGCGGCCACCTGCGGTATCCTACGGGGTCTGGTTGCAGGTAGGTACAGGTAACTTCTAAGACAAGAAACCAGCAGATACATAAGAACAAATAAAATTATTTTGAAAGCCCACAACCTTTCTTGAGCTAGGGTATTACAAAACTCGATTACATAAATTGATAAAAAAAGTTATTTTCATGAATTAGAAGACGCTTTAACGAAATCAACTTCAAATAAAGATACGTTGCGTCAACTAATGACGCCACAAAATTACTCATAAATTATTTTACTCGTAAGAAATGAAACTCTAGCAGTAGCCGTTTGGTAGCAAAACAGTAAGGGCACGATTAGTGCCCTAAGCTAATGGGCAACTGATTGCTAATCAGAGTACATGAGTAAAAGTGTCTTTCAATAAGCTCAGCGTCGCTTAAAACAGCTCACTAAAATCTGAATAAAATAAAAAAAGACAACTGTAGCATAACATATCATAATAAAACTCACAAAATCACATACAACTAATAGAAGTCTGTGCTGTTAGTTATAGGACTAAACCTACTAAAACAATAAAGGATGCTTAGGTTACAGTTAATAGTGAAAGTCGCTAGAACATTTTTTAATGGCCGATTTCGGACTATGTTAAAGCCATCTTGAGAATTTTTGGGCCTCCTATGGCTGGTGCTGGCGGTTCCTAGGGTTTTCAAGCGTTACCACAATAGCACACTGAGCACAGTGTACGATCGTTGTAGTATTATTAGTAGTAGCTTTTGGAACCGCGTGACCGCTACAGTCGCAGGTTCGAATCCTGCCTCGGGCATGGATGTGTGTGATGTCCTTAGGTTAGTTAGGTTTAAGTAGTTCTAAGTTCTAGGGGACTGATGACCTTAGAAGTTAAGTCCCATAGTGCTCAGAGCCATTCGAACCATTCAGTAGTAGCTTTATCCATCCGTAGACCTCTTTTTACAAGGTTATAGGACATGTCAAAGTATTTACAAGTTTAGATCAATTTAAAATAAGCTAATTCGTATACACATATATTTACAGACTGCTAGTTAGAGACAATCATTAGATTTACTCCTGGTACACAACACTTTTTACAAATAACTTTTTAAATAATGTAATGCCACACTGTTTACTCATATCTCACTATCAGACACTGCACACACCATACACACATTGTTTCGTAACACTTCACTCACTCCTCACACACACACACGCACACACACACACACACACACACACTGGTGACCTCTGGGCCATTCTGTGTATTGCAACTTCCCATTTGCTATCCACAAAAACTGAGTCAGCATCCCTCCACAATGAGTGAGATGTTGAGCCCAGAAAAAGGACGACGTTTTAGTATTATGCTATGCATAGCTTTGGGGTAAGTATTTATAGAAAGGAAAAAAGAAGGAAAAAACAAAGTGAAGATATTAGATGGATTGTTGGATGTTTTATAGTAATAATAATAATTATTATTAGTATTTGTATAACATGTTTTTATCGAGCCCCTACGTTGTTTTATATAATTAATCCTTCAACGTATAAAATGTATTACATAACAGGTACTTTTAACTGCCTTTTTAAATAAGTGTATTTTTGCAGTTTCTTTAATCACTTTTGGTAATTTATTGAACAGTTTTATTCCTCGGTAGAAAATGCTGTTTTGAGTTTCATGTTTATTTTTTCTTGGTAAATGTAAGTTTAGTCTATCTCCTGTTGCGTGGTCATGGACAGAGCTCTTTGTGCATTCATTAGCAATGTTATTTTTGATGTGTAAAACTGACTGGTAAATGTAGTCACTTGAAGCTGTTAAAATCCCCAGTGTTTTGAACAGATTTTAATAACGAGCTCGACTAGTATTTTTGGTTATTATTCTTATGGCTCTTTCCTGGAGTTTGAAAATTCTTTTCATATTTTGTGCATTTGTTCCCCGAAAGAGAATACCATAGCTAAGAACTGAGTGTACATAGAATAATATGTAACTAAAAGACACTGTGTGTTACACATTGATGATAGGAACCTAAGGGCATAACATGCTGATGACATTCTGTATACAAATACCCTTGTAAGTTCATGCAACTTCAACTTAGAATCGATTTCATTCCTAGAAATTTTACATTTGTTACACAGTCTATAGAGGTGCCATTTACATTTAATGTAACATTGTTATTTTTCTTCTTCAAACTGGAATTCATGGCATTACTTTTCTTTATGTTAAAGGTCCCTTAATTGCTTATTGACCAATCATAAACCTCCTTGACAATTTCGTTTACTTTATCAGCAAGGAGATCTCTTGATTTCTCAGTGACTGTAATATTGCTGTCATCAGCGAAGAGAATTTTTTCACCATTAGTAATACTACTGGGAAGGTCATTGATGTATATCAGGAATAGTTTCGGTCCTAATGTGATACCTTGCAGAACCCCTATATTAATGTACTTGGGTTATGGTAAGTGTTTTACTAAATGTTTAGATCTATTTGATGTATGTATTATCTCTACACTTTGTACACTATCTGCTAGGTATGATGGAGACCAGTCATTAGCTATCCCTCTTATTTCTAATGCTTGCGATTTATTTAGTAGAATCTTGTGGTCGTTTGTATCAAACGCCTTAGAAAGATCCAACAATATGCCTGAGACACACTCATCTTTATAAAGAGCATCAAGTACAACTTTTCTAAATTCTACTTTGGCTGACTCCGTATTTTTGCCATTTCAGAAACCAAACTGTTAATCACTTAAAACGTTGCATTTACTCTGGTAATTTATTAATCTGTCTTAAAGAACTGCTTTTATTACTTTTGAGAATGCTGACAGCAGGGAAATGTTCCAGTAATTTTCAATGTCTTCTGCATTACCTTCCTTAAGTGAAGGTATAACTCTTGCGTATTTTAACTGCTCTGGAAATGTCCCTGATGTGAAGGATTCATTTATTATATTTTTTGAGGGGCCTTGCATGATACCTATTCATTGTATCGGTACACACATTGGTACTTCATCGAAGCCTACCAACTTTTTTTAGTTTT
Organism: Schistocerca serialis cubense; assembly: GCF_023864345.2. NCBI lineage: Eukaryota > Metazoa > Arthropoda > Insecta > Orthoptera > Acrididae > Schistocerca > Schistocerca serialis. The sequence continues at coordinate 277,035,890 of NC_064642.1, read as the reverse complement.
TTAACAGTTTTATTGACTTCATTCTCTGTGTTTGGAAGTAACATCATTGTATTTAGTACAATAGTATTTACAGGTGTTATATTTGTTTTGGGAAATTTTTGCTGCAGCTTATATGCAATGCTTGAAAAATGCTCGTTTACATAGTTTGCTACGTGTTGTGGATCATTTATTAACTTATCCCCCTCGCTTAGCAGTATGTTATTCTGCATTTGCTTGCCTTTACCCGTTTCCTTTCTTTAACATTCCAGACTGTTTTGCTTTTATTCTCTGCATTATATCAAAATAAAAGATTTGTCAAAAGAACTAGGAATGAATTTTTTGCAGCAATCAGTGCCTTCCTATAGATCCTTTCGTATCTACGACAGAAATTTAAGTATTCTGGATCATTGGGAATCATTTTCATATGTGTGTGTGTGTGTGTGTGTGTGTGTGTGTGAGGAGTGAGTGAAGTGTTACGAAACAATTTGTGTATAGTGTTTGCAGTGTCTGATACTGAGATATGAGTAAACAGTGTGGCATTACATTATTTAATAAGTAGTGACCTCTGGGCCATTTTCTGTACCGATTTCTGATAGATGTCAATTGTATGCTTGTAGCTTAGGGAACCATTCGATGCCTGATTTTATTGTCGTTATTTGACAAAGATGGTCTGATAGTCAGAGATTTTTTACAGCTACATCACATTTTTCCCTGTTCGTATTTGTGGTCCCAAGGTCAATTACTGATGGAGTCATTGTAGTAACCCTTGTTGCACTATTGACTTTGAATGATGTTTATGAAGGTTCTGCTGGATTCATTTATGATATTAGTATTGATGTTAATGTCCCCACACAGAATTATGTTGACCTTTGTACTTCAGACTTTATCTAGAACTTCTGTTAACTTATTGAAAAAAGTGTCCACGCTACAACTGGGAGATCTATACACACATAAAATGATTAATTTCTTGGTGATATCATGCCCTGTTAATTCAATAGCTGATATTTCAAAGTGTTTGTCTTCACTTCTGTACTGAGGTCATGTCTTGATTTGACTGTGTTCCTTTTCTGATATAAATGCATGTTCCTCCACCCCTTGAAGTTGTTCTGCAGTAATAGTTTGCCTTTCATACAATGTTAATACTACATGTTGGCTTTCTGTGTGTCTACACCAGTGCTCAGTAACACAAACTACTGTGCATTTGAAAGATTGGCGCTCAACTTCTAATAGTTGTATTTTATTTTTTATTGGTTGTATGTTTTGATGGAGCATTGTTATGTCTGTAAAATGCCCCATGTTACGCTTTCCAATGGTTTGTTTTTCTTTTTGACATCTGGTATTTGTGATATTTGAAGTGTTAAAATCTGTCATGTAACTGTTTCAGTATTTTTCAAACTGCTGTAGATAATCTATAGGAAGGGACCTTTTTATCTGGATCTATCCTAAGAAACATCTACTTTTCCTACCTATGACAACAGATATTTGACCATGTGTGGCCCGACATCCACCCCCTATACCTTCATCGCTTTAGAAACCGAGGAGCCGCCTGCACCAGCCGTAGGGGGCCCAAAAATTCTGAGGACAGATTTAACATAAGCAGAAATCTGTCAATAAATAAAAATTATTGATCTAGGCTATTGATTTTAATCTAAGAGTGGCACCTGATTTCTGCGCTCGGCAATATTGTCTAAATTTATGAATGAAAGCATAGGCTACGAAAATGTTTTCTAGCCTTACAGGTACTCGCCCTTATGTCACCGAAGTGCGGTTCATCTTATTCAACATCATAGAATAACATTCGACTAGACAAAACGCCTTGCAATGTGACACCAACTAAAGGCGCTTAGAATCTACCGTATACCATTTTTGGGAGCCACCGCCCAGTGCTCATACAACCTTCAACTGAGCTTGCTGAAATGTAAAGCCTCCGTCATACCGAGAGCCGTATCTCCTTGCAAAGTCCGTATATGATGGGTTAATAACACTTCACGATATTGTTCGATCTCCACTGATGTGTACCATAACTAATAAAGCACACTTCGTCATCAAGCCACGAAAGTGCCTGCGGTAAACTCAAATTCTAGCGGATCACAACAAACACCTTGGTGTCTATGAAACATCACTTTCAACTGGCCGCGCAACGACCGTGTATTCATATTGATACTATGTTCACATGCAGATAAAATTTATACTTGCCAGTCTGATTAATTTCCTCCAGTTAATTGTATGTTGTCAAATACTTGTGTGTGTCTCAATATTCTTGCATGAAACAGTTTCTTATACAGAGTCACTTTAAAGTAATTAATAACAACAGATTCGGCAATACGGATCACTGGAATAAAAAACCTAAAATGATACTATTGGTTGTCACTTCTTTTACTACTTCAAAATTCCAGCAATTGTCATATAATTTTTTTATGTATACAATAAGGTCTTACTTCCTTGATGAGATGGCCAAAAAATTTTATAGATATTTTACTTGATTATAAAAATCAGAAGGGAAAATATATAAAAATGAAAATAACAATGGACAAGCAATTTGTGCAAATCGCTTACCGTGTTTACTGTACCAATTTCATACTCCCAGATGCGTTGTTTCTTCGCGATACTTTGTGGTCGTTTGCATTGTAATTTAACGTAACTAATTAGCATTTAGATTTAACAATGTCAGTAAGTGCAATAGAAAATATAAAAAAAATATTATTGGTTGTCACTTCTTACGCCGTTTCCGAAAAAACGGAATCTCATGGGTGATATTCTCGCTATAAAGTATAATACCACTACTCTTCACATCTTTAAGCCAACTGGTATCAGATTGCTAAGATGTCTGTAAAACGCATACAGAAAGATTCACGGTAGTTCTGAAGGCGACATGTCTCTAGCAGCGAAGTAATAACATTCAAAAAACACTAAGCACTCTACGAGCTAAAATGCGCCGTCCCACAATCACGTGACTTGAGCAGCAGCAGCTGTTGCGGTCAGAATTCTCGTTCTGCGCGTCGTAATGCTCACTCCACAGATATTTACACTCTATGACGGAAAGCAACACTCCCTGGAATCGGCTGCGGACTGTCTGAAATAAAATAATCCTTAGAATATATGTTGAAGAGAACAAACGGAATTATGCCCTTTAGTAAGTGAGAAGTCAGGTTAATTAAACTCTAATAGGTTATCACACTCCAAAAAACTGAGAAGACTAATTTTAATCCATGTTACGGGAAAGAGGGAATAGTCTAAGGAAAACGCATGTACGTAATACAGTAGGGGAGTGAGATGTGGTGTACAGGTACGCCTGAATTTACGAGCAGGTAGTCATGTATGTTATGATCTGACGGTTCAGTAAGAACGTTTGTATGGACGAATGTGCTAACTCCGTTCGTTTTTATCAAATAAAGTGGGGGTATCGGTAGCTGCCACAGATGAATCTCTGTGGTTCCTCCTTTGCATGCGAAAACAGAGTGTGGCGCATAAAGCGCAGCCATATTGACAATTGGATATAACGCAGCGGGCCACGGCGAACTGGGCTGAGTTATGGCCGCGGGCAACAAGTTGCAGGTCAAGAGCTCACTGGGCGCGGCCACACAGCGGCAAACAGGTGCGCCAAGCTCGGTCCCTCCACACCACAGGTCTGAGCAGGTGGCGAACACGGCGGCAGAGGTCGGCCGAAGTAGCTGCTTACGTACTCTACTGACAAACATCCTGAGTACCAGGCGAATAGTCTCACAAGTCGTGTCTGTAAACCGGTGACCAGCAGAAAAGAAAGAACAAAAACAAATACTCAACGAGTATTAGTTTTAAGAAGGGAACAGGTACTAGGAATGTGAATCTGGCGCTGCACTTTGCAAAGGCAGGCAGACTGAAGATAAATATAGATGAATTCCTAGGACATGGGAACCCAGCAAACACTGTAGACATTCTTCAAAACCGTTAGAACACTGACAATAAAGTGTTGAAACATTCATAAAAAAATTGTACTTAATTTCGATTAGATGCACCTGGTGCCTCTCCTGACTGTCGTCAGGTGCATTTTCTCGGGATTTCCGTCAGATATTTGCAGTTTCGCTTTTGCGTTGTGTAGCTGGAGTCAGCCCAAACAATTACTGCTCATCACGACTTCCATGCGATGCGACGCCCACTGTCAACAGAAAGCGTCTGTTTCTTTTACAAATTAAAAGAAAAATCGGTGTTTTATGTGGCCATTCGAAAAGCGCTTCCAAATTAGTCTATTCCGACATTCATTTTACCGATACATATAACAGGGAGAATAAACAGCAACCCAGCAGAGGCTCTGTAACGCTGCAAGTTTGGCAGTAGCAATCAGAGAGGGCCAGGGAAGTGCAGTCGCTGCTCTAGTAGTTGTTGCAGTTATACTGTCCCTTCTAATACATATCGATAAAACGAATATAGAACTTGACAGATCTGGGGAAGCTCTACTGGATGATCACGTACAACTGAGCTTTAATTTTTCTCTTTTTACGTGGAACAAATCGATGCTTTTCGCCGACAATGTCCGCCTCATCAAAGAAGTGAAGAGCAGTATTTGCTTGGGTTTACTCCATCTACGCACAGCGAAAACGAATTGCAAATATCTGCTGAAATGCCAGAGACAGTGCGCGTGACGACTCTTAGCAGAGACATCCTGTATCAATATGTCGTAGTATGAGGTGAAACAATTAAAAAAATGTCTATTTGAAATGAACTCTACAACATATACTTTAACAGCTACGAACACTTATTCATCTCGACAACTGTGAAGTGTAAATGGCCGCGGGTGATAGACCGGTTCCCCTCATAACACCGATCTTAAGCACTATCGGCCGTGGCAGCACTTGCATGGCTGACCGTCAGGTTATTCCACTTGATGTTAACAATCTTCCCTTTGCATTTATGGCAGAGGGGACAGGACGGGTGGTGGCATTATGGCTCTGATCAGTAGTCCTTATCAATGTCCTGGACTGAATTCCCAACCTCTACGCAGTGTCTCACTTAGTGAGAGATTGCGAAACTGTTGATGGAGATCCATACGTCGCATAGTGACGGTAATTTCGGCGAGCTCTTGGTGCTCTCCGAAAGGAGTAGCCTATGTTCCGGCACCAGGTTTCATCGTTTTCTCATACCAAAGAAAAACACGGCACCACACTACACACGCCCCATTACAGTCACCTTCACTTAACAGCTACACATACATACACCGCTCTCATGCTTCGCGCAAGAAGATGCCTCTGGGCGCTAAAGATTTGAAAAATCTTTGCAGTAAGGCGGCTGAACCGGCCTTTAGGGGTCTCAAACACATCTCTGCTACAGCAAAATCCTTGTTGTTACAGGCGACCTGTAGAATGCCGTGAACAATCCATGAGACACTATAATGTTAGTGTCCATGGATATAGCATGCAGGAAACATCTGTTATTGCTTTTGCTGTAAACTGTATACAGAGTTCTACGTATGTGCGGCGCTTACGTTACTTCTAACGGAAACCCGTCTGGGATTTAGTAACGTCGTGACATACTTTTACATTATAGTTTTATTTGCACTTAGCAGCATAACTGAAGGCTATTTTGCACACGAAAAACTCCTTGTCTTCCGTTACGGCCTGGCAAATAATTTCTTTTCTGCTACAACTCCCTGGGATGTGATTTTGTCTTTGGTACTGTGTTACAGGTTTCAAGTTGAACTGCCTGCTGATTGTACTGCTGCGGTGACGAGCCCGTATCTTGTATGCTGAAAATTATCCAGAACGTAAGGTATCATCCGCACAATTTTTCAACCGTCTGTTCCAGGGACTAGCAGACGATGGCTCCTCAGCTACCACAGCGGCGGATCGTGGCACTCCTCTCACCATTTGCACTTAGTGAGTATTGCAGAAAGTGGAAAAAGATCCCGGAACTAGTGCGCTTCGAAATATTGGCCTCTATCGCGGAAGGTATCTTCTTGTCTGGGCGATCCGGAATCATTGCTACATACATCGGTATCACGTACAACGTTTCCAACACCTTTGCCACAAAATGAGTCCACCATTATGCAGTTCTACCAACGGCTGTTGCACAGATATGGTGCAGAGCATTTTTCAAAACGAAGATTCTGTTTACAGACAAGGCTGGTTTTAGACGAGATTGACACTTCTCGTAACCAACATGTGTGAGCTGATGCAAATCAATTAATGTTCGTGTAGGAACTACTGCCGACGGTCTATTAGGACCTTACATACTACCAAACAGGTTGAATGGAACAACGTACCGTTGGTTTCTATAAAACGACATACCTGTCCTGCTAGAGGTGATACCATTCCAACCAAGACTGCAGATCTGGTTTTTTCATGATGGGGCATCTGCCCATTTTCTCCCAATCGTCCGACAAAACTTCACACAGGAAGTTAATGGGCAATAGTCGTGCAGACCAGTAGGATGGCCAGCTCGTTACCACTAACTTAATCCGTTGAAGTTTCTATTGGACACTTGAAATCTTTGATGAATGCGAGTTCCATTAACGATGTAGAAGTACTGCAGTAACGCATCATCAATGCCTGTCAACGTATCCGTTGTCGAACTGGAGCTTTTTAGGGTACGCGTAATTTTATAACATGTCGGACAGAAGCGTTCATTGCTGTCAATGGACACCTTATTGATAGCTCACATGTGCAGGTCGCATCTGGTAGCAAGCAGATTACATTAGAAGATCAGCTGTTTCACACTAACAGAATAAGGTATTCTCATTTGTTTACTCATTTGCCTGCTGCGTTTTGTAGGTCTTTCGTAATAGAAAAGCGTTTGCAGAAGATGAGTAGTGTTTAATAGCGTCAAAGGTCAAAAAGTGCATCCTTTTTTGCTATGGAACGCTTCTTTTAACGACCAGTATGTACAAGATAACAATGTGAAGGTGGGCCTCTCAGTCCAGAAATCGAAAATGCAATAGAGAAATGGGAGACCATCATCACAGCCGGAGGTCATTTGTATATTCAAGTTATCACGCGACTGCTTGTCTAAAGTAAATTTAGATACGAGCTAATAGTTGCTGGAATTCTCAGTAACGAAAGCTACGTTTTGCTAATCGGTGGCAGGCAATGAAAACTTCGTGACTACGTATAGTTAGATTTTACTGGAGAAGCAAAAACGATTTCTTAAAAATAACGTAAAGAGATGCAGATGAAGTTGCTATTTGTGTAACTATATTTTAGATGCCTAGCTATTGAAAGAACAGAGAACTCGAGGAATTTTCAAATCTTTTCTGGATGATGAAGTTACTGGTTACTGTAATTACGATGTTTCCACTGACAGTTGGGGTTGCGAAGTTTTCATTGCCTATCATCGTACCGGCAGCTATCATATTTCCTTTTTCTTTTACACAGTCTTGGATTAAATCTAAACATATATTTTATCCAACCAATTTTGCATGTTGCCGATGTAACTGAAATTTCTATCCAAAGTCTGCTCGCATCTCAGCTACAGTAATTTCCAACGATTTTGTTCTGATGTTGCTCTGATGTTCTTTAAATTGACGATACAAATTCAAACAAAGTGGTTACGAATATATGTGTCGACTCTGTGTGGGTTGGCATATAGTTCCCTTAGCTTTAGTTCTATCGATGTGATGTACTGGATGACAGTTATTGAGCTACTTGAAATAAAAGCGTCGTAACTTCCGAACGATTTGCGATATCACGTTCAAACTGCATGATTGGCCGCAAGGCATGATGGGAATTAGCATGCGCGTGCATGGTTTGATTTAGCGACGTAGTCCACTCTCATCTGGATGGGTTCCTCAATAACCAAAATAGGCTGTTTTGGGGAACTGAGAATCGGCATTTCGCAATCGACAATCTCTTCACCTTCAATGGGGACTGTGTGGTATGCAGTGTCTATTCGCGGAATAATCGGTGCGATATTCATTGCTGGCACGGTGACCATCGAACGGTATATCAAGGTTTTAGAACAGGATTTCATCCCCATTATCCAAAGTGGCCCTAATTTCGACCTTATGTGCTTCATGCAAGACGGAGCTCAACCCCATCGAAGCAGGAGAGTAATGTCGTGTAAGAGCACCTTGGGGACCGTATTCTATCTCTTGGGTACCCAGAAGTCATTGGCAATGGGCCGCGATTGGCCTCCGTATTCTCCGGATCTGAAGAGCTGCGACTCCTTTTTGTGGGTTATATTACAGACAAGGTGTACAGCTATAACCCCAAAACCATTGCTGAGCTGAAAACGGCCATTCAAGAGGTCATCGACAGCATCGATGTTCCGACACTTAAATGAGTCATGCAGAATTTCGCTGCTCGTCTGCGCCACATCATCGACAATGATGGCAGGCATATCGAACATGTTATAACCTGAATCCGAATATCTGTAGTGACGTTCACATGTTAAATTCAGTGTGTGCACGCCTTAGTTCGTAACTAATTTGCGTTGTTTTTCTTTATATAGTTCAATAGTTGTCACCTTGTAGATTCGCTCGTCTTAATCACAGATACGTCCTACTTCGCTTCCCTGCAAACTGGGGATGATTAATTTTGTTTTTCGTGTCAATAACACGGTATCAATACTTATGAGTAAAGGAAAAGTTGTAAGAAATGTGAAAACTTCTTGCCCATAGACAAACGTCACAAAGCTGTAAAAGACCAACCACAGTTGTCTAACTATACACTTTTTGAACTAGCAACAAATATTCAACACTGAGGAAGTTAGTACCGAGCTGAGGAGTCTAATGTTTCTAGATTAATAAAGAGGCTTTTTATTTCTACTTCTCTGTGTTTTATTGCTATCACATAAATAAAGTTTTACTGTTTGACAATAGCGATTTCTGAGGGACCACTGTGCTAGATTATTCTGTCGTTCTCAAGCAAGTGTTAAAATCAGCCAATGACACACTGATTTTCTTGTTATATTCAGCATCTGTAATACAAAATTTTCGACAGTGTCTTGCTTTTTATTAACACTGATTACGTATTCTTATACAAGAAGCATGTGACAGCTGTAGCATTCCTGACGGTCTGAGGAAACCAACTGTTAATGTTCGTGATGTTCATTTATCCAACATTTCTACAATCATCTACAGGCAGCTTATCCTTGTTAAACGATGACAATTCACCTGTTAGGTCTGTTCTTGATCGATTAAGTACAAAACTATAGTTCATTCAATGGGAATCGCATTTCATACGCCGTATGGAAGAGAATTACATGGATGAAGGGTACTGAGCACTAGATCTATTTGGTGTTTCTGGGACAGTCGTTCGTTGATGAACAGGGGCAAGAGATTGTAAGTATATCTTAACATACGCCATAATACTACTGGAAGTGACACTGAATCATTCAGTCGAAAAGATACATGACAAGCCTAATTCTATTCTAGGGACATTGGCTGTGACGAGTGCGGATAGCGAGAACAGGAAAGATGGGTTACCAAAGCCTCGGCAGTAGTCCAGGATCGCTGACGATTCAGAAACAGCACTTGCAAATGTATTTGTGGTGCAGGATTTCCAGAAATTTAATGTTTTAGATGGCAATAAGTGGGTGCAGACGAAATTATTAGGAAGCCGAACCTGGCTAAGTCATTCGAAAAACTGAATCGATTCCTAAAAGATACACATACCAGATACCGAAATTACATTAGCCAAAGTAAGCAAGGATCGGACTGAAATTGTAAATATTAAGAGCTAGGTTTAATGGCGTAATCCTTATTTTTCGCTAACGATTCCTTGAGTGGGCTCCATCTTGGTTGTATGGTACACCTAATATGCCGCATGTTTTACTGTACAAGACTAAGCGAGGACTGGAAGTTTACCACTCGATTGCATGAATACAGGTTAATAAAGTCTGAGTAGAAGTTGTAAATATTTTACGATGAATAGCCGCTATAAGCATGCACGATCACAATTTCTACGTTTTACAAAATTCTCAGCATCGTGACAGTCATCCATTTAAAAGATCAAATTCTGTATATTTGTTGTGTTCTCTGAGTGACTGCCCGCTGAGAATTTCTAACAGCTGAAAGAAAATAACAGCTGCTAAACTTGACAGCTGCTACAGTTTTAATGGCACATTTGTAATCAACCTCGACATACCCCTATGGAATTTTGAAACTTTATGACATTTTCCGTAGGGATCTGTGTCTCAAATTCATAGATTTCCTATCTGATTCACGGTTAGTTACGTTTTCTAAGTTTCGTTTGCTCTATTTCTTCGTCCATCTGATTTTGGTCTCAAACAAAGCATCCTACAAATATTAAAATACGATTTCCAAAATGAATAACAAATTTTCCTTCCATGACAGCAGTCACAACAACAACAAAATTTTGGGAATAATCAAACACAGTAGAACGGAACTGAAATATACATAAACTGTTTTGATCAACGTAACTCACGGGTTTAGATACCCATTGCCTCAAACATTTTATCCGAGAAAGCGCCAAGTAACTTAAAATATCTCTCAGGATGCAGAACACTGACTTAAACATACGACGTTTCTACCATGTCCCGTATTATATAACAATTGGACATCTGAAGTCAATCTCACATGTGGCATTTTTCTTAAACACATTGGATAAGAAACTTGGCTTGCAAATTATGAATGTCTCTGTTGAATCTCGAGTTTTGAAGATGTTCCTGGTATGCAGCTACGTGAATCAGTCAGAATGTATATGACTACAACAAAAGCAAAATTTAAAATTCATGAATATTAACGTTTGTTGACAACAAACTTCGGGTCATCAAGGAGACTACAGGTGTGTGGCGCTCCTCCATGCGAGCCTCTCGCAAGGACCCCGTTGTTCTCTGCCGTTCGAGGACTAGCGGAACAGGAAAGGCGAAAATATTTCTTCGCGGGAATTCTGATTAAGGGAAAACGTACTAGAATTATTTGTTAGTTGCACTTTATGGAAGTGGAATATGAACAGTATATGACTGAGTAAACGTTTTATAACGGTAGACGAATAGTAATGGCGAAAATATTTCTTGGAAATCATTTCTAGGATTAAGATTAAGGGAAGACTTTATGGAAATGATGCAAGAACAGAGTAATTAGCGAATCGTTTTATAATGATAGTTGCATGTGATTTGTCATAAGAATTATGTTCTATGTGGGCATAAGGAAACAGCTGTAGGTGTAGTGGTATCGTTTCATTGACTGTCTGATGTGATCAGTAAGACGCAATTTTTTGGTGAATTAATTTTCAGTTTCAATGGGCATACGTCATGAAAGTTATGCTTACGAGCAGTAAACCACTCCGTTCTCTGTAATAATAAAGCAAATGCTATAGTTTACAAAACTACAACATTAAGTAGAAGCTTTGATACTGAGAGCAGGTCAGCCGTGATGGCCGAGCGGTTCTAAGCGCTACAGTCTGGAACCTGGCGACCGCTACGGTCGCAGGTTCGAATCCTGCTTCGGGCATGGATGTGTGTGATGTCCTTAGGTTAGTTAGGTTTAAGTAGTTCTAAGTTCTAGGGGACTGATGACAGCAGCAGTTAAGTCCCATAGCGCTCAGAGCCATTTGAACTATTAGAACTGAGAGCATTCAAACGATTGTGGAAAGGAGTCTCGAGACATATGGTATGTAAGCATGTATATACTAAACCGGGGACCTAGAAACGACGAAGAGGCTTCGTCCCGCCGTAGACCTCAGTGGTTCACAACTCCGTTACAGGCCACAGCAATCCACCCACCCCTCCACCACAAAGTGCTATTGTGCCGTTCGGCCCACAATGGATCCCCCCCCCCCCCCCCTGGGAACGTCTTATACCAGACGAGTGTAACACAGAATTTTTGCGTGGTAGAATAATTATGGTGTAGGTGGAATCGGTGTTTGTGCAGCAATCGCCGACACGGTGTAACTGAGGCGGAATAAGGGGAACCAGCCCGCATTAGCCGAGGCAGAGGAAAAACCGCCTTAAAAATTATCCACAGGCTGGCCGGCACCCCGGACCTCGACACAAATCCACCGGGCTGATTCGTGTCGGTCATCGCCATGCCTTCCCGATCGGGAAGCAGTGCGGTAGACCGCGTGGCTAGCGTTAGATTGTGTTTCGACAGAAACTTGCAATGGCCAGTGATGTCTACGTGGAAAACATGCAGGATAGCTTTCAGAAAATGGAACATTTATTTACTATGCATTCGAGAGTCATTGTATCGCAACTTAGTTAATGGGTTTTCGTTATTATAACTCTCCTTCCATTTCTGTAGATGTGACTACGTAGGTGGAAACAACGTACGCGAACCTGATGGCAGACCCTGGCAGCTCTATCAAAGTCACAGCACACAGACGTGTGCGATTTCGTTCGGCTGCGTCGGCGAGGGTACTGCAGGCAACGGAAAGAGAAATGCCCCTGTCACCCTTAATGGACTCTACAGGTGTGCTGAACGAGTCGCAGCAGTCCCCGCGTTGCGAACTCCAGATTCTTCAGGATAACGCTTAATTCCCCGCGGGAGTAGCCCGGTCGTTGGGAAAAACTGTTCTTTTCTGTTTTCTCACTTGACTTGATCACACCCCTAGAGAGAACACCCATAGACAGCTGCCCCTCAGGGCCTGATGGCATCCCAACCGGCAGCGAGATAGCAGGGACTTACGTACGGGGACCGAAGACGGACTGCGAGTCCCACGCCTGGCGAGGTCTCATGCTGACGTCACGCTAGGGCTCCAACCTCGTTATTCCCTTTCCGTTTCTTTTTAAAGTCATCATTTATATCTCATATTTGATTATACTTTCCCGTTCTTTTTATCGTAAGGTAGTTTCTCATAATATTATATTACTCATTGCACTCCCAGCAACCTAAACCTGCAAATTATGAACTTATTTGTCGATGCCTGAAAACATGTCACTAACAGATCAAGTCCTTTTCCACTAGCTTCCACATATTTCTTAGTCTGTTCAGTCTGATCCTCTTAGTTTCATACGTTCTATGTTCCCATATTTGATCACTTTCAACATAAAAATGCCGTTTTACATTTTAAAAACTTTCAGTTTCTTCGTCATCGATAGCAACGCTCAACTTTTCTCTTCCTAACACTCTCCTTTCCAGGCGGACATATTTATGTAGAGAAGTGTTGTTACAATACGTCGAGCAATGTATCCTTTCGTAATGTTCCCTTCTAAAAACTTACGATTGTATTCCACTTTCCTTTTCACTTTCGTTTCAACACAGACTATCATCATTTGCTATGGTTTCTCATATTTACACTAAACATATGATCTAAACATGTGTACGCTTTTAATCTGTAAAGAAACATTTGCTTATTATTTCATTATATGCGACTACACTTGTACAAACTATACTCTTAGTATCTAAAAAAAAAATTTCAGTCGGTCGCGCCGGCCAGTTTGGCCGAGCGGTTGTAGGTGCGCAGTCTGGAACTGTCCGACCGCTACGGTCGCAGGTTCAAATCCTGCCTCGGACATGGAACTGAGTGATGTCCTTAGGTTAGTTAGGTTTAAGTAGTTTTAAGTTCTAGGGGACTGATGACCATAGACGTTAAGTCACATAGTGCTCAGAGCCGTTTGAACCAATTTTTTTGACGGTATCTTACTCGTTTCATTCAGTGTGCATTGGTCTTCAGTTAGTATTTTACTACGATCGTTTCACAAATTCTCTCTGCGTTCCTTTAGTGTACTCAACAATATTTGTTATAACGCTCGGTATCAAAAATAATGTAATACAGATCGTATGAAGTACAATGTGTATACTATCATATAAGGATAAAATGCGTTGCAAATAGCAAGTCACAACTATAAAAAAAACAAGTTGTCGCTGTCATAAACCCAAAAAGAATACGTTTCACAGGCTCCTGCACTGCGTAAATGGTTGACTACAAAATATCTGAATCAAGTTAGGACAGACTTCTACAGTTGCTGTTATGAAAAATATTTGCGAGATAAAAAACTCGCAAACACTTTTTCAACCTCTCTGAAAAGTGCTGTCTACAGGCGCATGAATGATACAGTGCAAACATAATTATTAATTATTCGTACTGTGAATGTTTTCTTGCGTTAGAGATCAGGAGGCACCCATACGTACATTTTGTACACAGTATTTCCCGATATCAATTTCTTATTATTTACAACGACTTAAGTAAGCTTTGTAAGGAACAGCACATAAAGCTTGGTTTGTCCACCGTTAGAGCGAACATCGGCGGCCGAAGACTACCGGCATAAGAAGTCACCTTTACTGTAGCAACGGCCGTGTCAACGAGAGCGGAGGAACGGACAGAGGTTCAAGACACAATCTTATCCTTGGGATGGGTAACCACCCCCAAAAGGCAGAAGAATCAGTAATGATCAACGGCATGAAGATGCAGAAGTCAATGAAAACTGCTGCATTAAATACACGTAATCTGTATCCACATGAGGCCTGTAAATGAAAAACTGTCATGATGATCTCTCCCTTGGCATAACATTCCGGAATAGTGCCCCATTGGAATCTCCGGGAGGGGGCTGCCAATGGGGAGGTGACCAGTAACCAACCAAAGGATAACTTTTTAGGAGACGCGGTATCGGTAGTCCGAAGCTTGAACGTGGTAGGGACGCTAGAAAATCTATAAAAGGAAATGTAACTGCGGATGTGGTAAGGGTAATTAAGTGAAATGGAAAGCAGACAAGAATTTCTAGTCAAATGAATATAGGGTAATATCAACAGCATCAGAAAATGTTATGACGGAATAGGATTTGGTATGAATACGAATATAGGACAGAGAGTGTGTTACTGTAAGTAGTTCAGTGATGGAGCTGGTTTTATTAGAATAGACAGAAAGCCAACTACGATCGTTCAGGTGTACATGACGACGTCGCAAGGTGACTATGAAGACACAGAGAAAATACATGAGGATGCTGGAAGGGTGACACTATACGATAAGTGAGATGAGAATCTAATAGTCATGGGAACTGGAATGCAGTATTAGAGAGGAGGAGTGGAAGAAAAGTTTACAGGAGAATATGGGTTTGGGACAAGAATGACAGGGGAGAAAGGGTAGTTGAGTTAGCAACAAATTTCAGCTAGTAACAGCGAATACTCTATTCAAGAACCACAAGAGGAGAAGATGTCCTTGCAAAAGGCCGGAGGAGGAGGAGGAGGAGGAGATTAGTGTTTAACGTCCCGTCGACAACGAGGTCATTAGAGACGGAGCGCAAGCTCGGGTGAGGGAAGGATGGGGAAGGAAATCGGCCGTGCCCTTTCAAAGGAACCATCCCGGCATTTGCCTGAAGCGATTTAGGGAAATCACGGAAAACCTAAATCAGGATGGCCGGAGACGGGATTGAACCGTCGTCCTCCCGAATGCGAGTCCAGTGTGCTAACCACTGCGCGCAAAAGACCGGATGATACGGGAAGATTTAACTGACATTATATCATGGTCAGACAGAGATTCCGAAATCAGATACTGGATTGTATGACGTACCCAGGAGCCGATATAGACTCAAATAACAATGTAATATTGATGCAGATTAGGCAGTTTAATAAATTAGTCAGGAAGAATCAATACACAAAGAAATGAGATATAGACGTACTAAGCAGGGAAGAGATACGCTTGAAGTTCTCTAAGCCTGTAGATACAACAATAAGAAATAGCTCAGTAGGCAGTACTGTTGAAGAAGAATGGACATCTCTACAAAGGGCAATCACAGTAGTTGGAAAGAGTAACATAGCTACGAAGAAGGTGTCTGCGAAGGAACCCTAGGAAAAAGTATTTCATTTAATCGATGGCTGACAAAAAAATGAAGCGAAAACATCGAAAAAGGAATGAGCATACAGGAAAGTCAAAACAAACTTCGGTGACACCAAAACAAGTGTGGTAACATTAATAGAGCAACGGGAACACCAGTGTTAAATGTAGAGGAGAAGGCGGACAGATGGAAAGAATACATTGAAATTGGTCTGATATGATTCAAGAAGAAACAGGAGTCGATATAGAAGAGATAGGGGATCCAGTATTAAAATCAGAATTTAAAAGAGCTGTCAAATAAGTCAGAAGGGATAGATAACATTCATCAGGATTTCTAAAATCCTTCGGGTACATCGCAAAGAAACGACTATTCACGTTGGTGTGTACAATGTACGAGTCTGGCGACATGCAATCTGACTTTCGGGAAAAATATCATCCTCAGAATTCCTAAGACTGCAAGAGCTGATAAATGCGAAGATTTTTCGCACAGTCAGCTTCACAGCTCTGCTTCCAAGTTGCTGACAAGGATAATAAATGGACGAAAAGGAAAGAAAACTGACGATGTTTGAGCCGAAGATCAGTTTGGCTTTAGAAAAGGTAGAGACTCGAGAGAGATAATTCTAAATTTGCGGTTGATAATGGACGCAAAGCTAAAGAAAAATCGAGACCCGTTCATAGGGTTGATCGAACTGGAGAAAGCGTTCCAAAGTGTAAAAAGGTGTAAGATGTTCGAAATTCTGAATAAGGTGGATGGAAGCCCGGGAGAGAAGCGTAATATACAATAAGTACAAGAGGTAATAGGTAATAATAACAGTCAACTACAAAGAAAGAAGTGTTCGGGTTACAAAAATGTAAGACTGTTATGTAGTCTTTCACCCCTAATGTTTAACCTGTACATCGGGTTAGCATCCTGCCTGAAAGTGAAGACGATTTACGTCATGTTCTGAATGGAATAAACAGTCTAATGAATATAGATTATGGACTGAGAGTAAACAAAAGAAAAACCAGTGTAATGAGGTAGTAGCAGAAATGAGAACAGCGAGAATTAAGCATCAAGATTAAGGCTGCGTTCACACTGCCGGCCGGGCCGAGCCGAGCCTGGCCGGGCCACCGCCCGCTTCGATATCAAACACACGGTTTTGAACTGCGGTGTTCACACTGGCGGCCGGGCCGCGCCGACACGGCGTGAGCCTCCCGGAGCCGAGCCGGCTACATCCCGAGTGTTTAATATTGCCGGCGCGAGCCGACCGCAGGCGCGAGCCTGTGGAGCAGCACTACAGCTTCTGCAGTACACGCATCACACGTCTCCCTTCTGCTTTCATCACAAGTGTGACTGCACACGTCTTTTATTTTAAGGTGTTACCTCACATTTCACAATCAGTGAGGAAAAATTACGTTTATTATAATGATACATGCGAAATTACTTTTATTTCATTTATTTAATCTACATGCATTTACAACAATAGCTTGCCAGCGATCGCGCCATTGCCGCCACTGAATAGTTCGCATTTACTTGTAAACGGAGGCAGATATGAGTGTCACTGAGGGACGGAAATGTGTCCCTACCAGATGACAATGCATCGTAAAGTCATGTTGTGGCACGTTACTATAAGCTGTTGTCTGTGACATCTTTTTGCGATGTTCTTACTTTAATGGATGCAGAATAACATATACATGACATTAACTTGTGTCCATCAATTTGGTATCAGAATTTCGGCTAGTATGACAGTAATGATGCAGTTTCCAGATTATGGAACGAAGTAACCAAGGAGTGTGTTTCAGATAGTACGCACAAATATAAATTATTTCCCTTTATAATTTTATTTGTTTTATTTACAGTGAAATGAGATACAAAAAAATACAGTAAATAGCAAAGTACTTTCAATTTCAAAATTTATTTGAGAGGTTTTTTAATTATTTAAAGTTGCATTTTTAACGAAATATTCAACAAAAGTGTTCCTGACAGTTTTCGAACGTAATGTGGAATTTCTGTTGAATGTGGCACCAGCTGTCTGCATATCAGCATTGTTACAAAACTTTTCAGCTTCAACATTGCATCCTTCTCTGTCAATGACAATATTATGAAGTAGACAAATGCACTTGACTATGTGATCAGCTACGTCAACGGATGTTTCAGTTTCCTTCCTCAGTAGTCTCCATTTATTGGTCATTATACCAAATGCACATTCAACAACTTTTCTTGCTCTGGAATGCATATCATTGTATAGAATCTTCTCGTTGTTCAAATTTCTGCGAGGAAAAGGTCTCATCAAATTCTCTAATAAGGGGTAAGCTTCATCTCCCAAAATGACGTACGGTAGTTCCTGACACATTCCTTCAAGTCTTGTTGGTGGCAGTAATAACAGCTCCCCATTTGTAAGTTTCTTATATAACATACTTTCTTTAAACACGCCTGCATCAGACTGTTTACCGTAGGCACCAACATCCACACCTATAAATTTGTAATTTGCATCAGCAACTGCTTGGAGTACAATCGAATAATACTGTTTGTAATTGTAAAACATGCTGCCAGAAAGTTTAGGACATTGGACACGTATGTGCTTCCCGTCTATACATCCAACACAGTTTGGAAATCCCCATCTCGTATGCATTTCACTGGCAATTTCTTTAAATCGAGAAACAGTTGGCGTTGGTTAATGAATGGGAGCAAGTGACTCCCATATGGCCATACAAACGTCTTTCACCAACACTGATACGGTGGACACTCCCAATCGGAATGACGATGCTAGTGCATGAAAAGGAGATGCCAGTGGACAGATACCTGAGAAAAAAAATCGTAAAATGTGTTACTCAAGTGTGGTGTTGGGCGAAGTTTTTACAGTTTTGTTTGCACAGTAGATATTTACTTAGTCCATGTCATATACAACAATAAATAATTAAAGAGACATTTTCTTGCATCCTTCTATATTCTTTCAATTAAAATAATGAAATCGAAATGCAAAGACCTGACAGACAGTTACAGAGAATAACTTGTATAACTTGGCAAAATAAGGTCATGTGATCCAGGGAATAGTATATTAAAATGCAATTCCACTCGGGCTTTGTTCTGCCATATGATTTTCCTAAGTTCCAAGAGCTATGCACAGTTCCTTACCAGTGGGAATAGAACCACTGAGTCAAAGGGCATATCAGTCTGTCTATCTTACAAGGTAATGAAAAGAATTCTGTGAGGTCATCAGTGGCTCCACATGATGAACCATCACCACTGCCAAGCGCTGCATCATGAAGAAAAACGAAGAAAAAGTTGGAAAATACTGAAGGAGTGTATCTGCGATTCTTCGTTGAAGGCACAGCAAGACATTACCCAAAATGACGAAGCTAATTACTTACTGATGATTCTCAGGAGTCCCATAAACTCTCTTCCCCTCAGAGGTAAGCGTTTGTGAAATTTAAAATACAAAAGCATGACTACAATTGATTGGAGGTAGTGAATGCTGCACAAAGTTCTACTGCAAACCAAAAAGTGTGTACTAACGAATCTTACCTTATCGTTATACACAATTTTTCTTCTGCTGTTATACTTCTGCGAAAATTTGTGTTCTGTTTCGAAATTTTGCCTTGAATGTTTTGCAGCACATACTGAAATGTATTATGATTCATTCTGTAATATGAATAAAATTTTTCAGGATAGTTTTTAAGTTCTTCATGTAAAGAAAAAAACTCTCCTAAATGTCTGTCGCTATTTATGGGATGAATCCATAACCTCCTAGTTCTTCTGTACTTCAAAACTCGACGAGTTACTGCAGAGTCAAAACAATACCAATAAAAGAGTGAAGACATTGTTCTACACGACAGCACAGACTAGCCAAAGGCGAGCAACTGTTGACTGCAGCTGCGTTTTCTAGTGACTTGCTTGTCAGCTGTCGAAGGGTGGGGATTTTTTTAAATTTATTTATTAGGTCTTCGGCAACTAGCAGCCATTTAGCCAAAGAGTAGGGATTACCTTGACGGTGCAGCGCAGCCCGCCAAGGAAGGAAAAAATAATGAAGAACAATGAAACGCACATCTGTGTCGATCTACAGTAGTTTCATTAACTCTCCATTATTTTTTTTCTGTCACAGTAGACAACGAGACTACAGAATTGCGCTTCAGTTTCTGCAGTAAACGTATCACAAATCTCCAGTTTGTTTTTGTGATTAGTTTTACACCACTGATCACTAGTAATTAGTTTTTTTTCTGTCCTGCATTATATGACTACATTAAACCAAGCTGTAACCGCTCGAACTCCGTGGCTTGCGGACGCGGCACTGACGCCACTGAATATCTCGCATTACTTGAGACCAGAGACAGATATCAGTGTCATTATCATTTCAAAAACTTTTTGGTACTTTTAGCTACATTTCATTCGCAACAATGTATGGTCTAAAACGGATCTAACAGTAAGCTACCCGCTACATAACTTTTTCACTACAAGATTTGTAAATCAAGTGCACAACGTTGACAAATAGCATCATTTCACAATGACTGTTAAGAAATATGAAAAGATAAATGATTCAATACGAAGCTAAGATGTTACACTAGCACGTGTACAAAATCAGATTTTTTAGCCGCATAATTTCTTCAAAATCGGCTGGGAAGCGTTACGAAACTAAGAAATCACGCGAAACGAAAAGTAGACTTTTTCTTTTTTCACGACGTAAGTAACGCTTTTAAGGAAAAAATGAGTTCATAAAACGATGTGGCGCAGTCTTATATACCTCTAAGAATTTTTAGAACATGAAAATCGGAGAAGTGGATTTTCCCCCATTCCGCCGACCCGGCTCGGCGCGGCGCGCAGTGTGAATGCCCTACACGTCGGCCTGAGCTGGATAGGCACGAGCCGAGCCAGTACGCGTCAGCCCGGCCCGGCCCGGCCGGCAGTGTGAACGCAGCCTAATGGACACAAAGAAGATAAAGTTACGGAATTCGGCTACCTAGGCAGCAAAATAAGCAACGACGGACGGAGTAAGGAGGACATCAAAAGCAGACTGGAGCTGGCAAATAGGGCACTCCTGGCCAAGAGAAGTCTACTATATCAAACACACATCTTAATTTAAGAAAGAAATTTCTGAGAATATAAGTGTGGACCACAGCATTGTATGGTAGTGAAACATGACTATCGGAAAACCGGAACAGAAGAGAAACGATGGATTTGAGACGTGGTGCTACAGAAGGATGTTGAAAATTAGGTGGACTGATAAGGTAGGGAATGAGATGGTTCTGCGCAGAATCGGAGAGGAAAGGAAAATGAGGAAAACACTGACAAGGAGAAGGAACAGGATGATAGGACATGTGTTTAGACATCACTCACGGCTTCCATGGTACTGGAGGTAGCTGTAGAGGGCAGAAACTGTAGAGGAATGCCGAGATGGGAATACATTCAGCAAATTAATTAAGGATGTAGGTTGCAAATGCTACTCTGCAACGAAGAGGTTGGCACAAGAGAGGACTTTGTGGGTGGCCGCATCAAACCAGTCAGAAGACTAATGACTGAAAATAAAGGGGGTGTGTAACCTTTGGGAAACAGTTCCATCTCGGTTGCGGTATCCTAGACAGAATTTTCTCATCAAGCTTCAACTGTCCTAACTTGAACCACGATAACTGCCACAGATCCATACATCTACAATGAACTGAAATGGCCTCTGCCAAACCCCATAAAAAATATCACTGTCGTGCCAGAAACATTTTTCTAATCTCCATACAACAATGTCGTTGGTTACGCGGGGGTGAACAAAATCATATAATCTCTTCGGTGGTTTCTGAGCAACAACAAGACCCAGGAAAACTACAGTAGTTATATCGTCCTTTGACGAATCGTCCTATCTATCAGTTACCTGTATATTTTTTTAACTAATAAACGTTTGCACAGTGTGGTATGTCTCTTAACTTGTTAGCAGCTTGTTAGCAGCTTTCCGTTCTGCAGTAGAAGGTACCTGAGATAATGCAATTACCTTGGCTTTATCGTGTTCCATTCGGAATGATGCGTGGAAATATCTGGCTATCGGTAAGGTTCCATGTGCACTTCAACTTCTGTGACGTTTCGGTCATTAACATTTCGCCAGATAAATGTGGAAGGAAGTAACTTGTTGCCTCATTCATTTTATAATACATACTCGCAGAATTTTAACTGTAATTCGCCGGCCGCTGTGGCTGAGCGGTTCTAGGTGCTTCAGTCCGGAACTGCGCTGCTGCTACGGTGAAAGGTTCGAATCCGGCCTCGGGGATCGATGTGTGCGATGTCCTTATGTTAGTTAGGTTTAAGTAGTTCTAAGTCTAGAGCACTGACGACCTCAGATATTAAGTCCCATAGTGCTGATAGCCATCTGAATCATCTGAACTGTAATCCACCTATGCAACACACGCATCTGCATGTCGGTGAAGACCTTACATTTACGACAAAAGATCTCGTATTTTATACACCGAAGCGCCAAAGAAACTGGTATAGGCATGCGTATTCGAATACAGAGATGTAAACAGGCAGCGGTCGGCAACGCCTATGTAAGATACCATGTGTCCGGCGCTGTTGTTAGATCGGTTGCTTCTGGAACAACGGCCGTTTATCAAGATTTGAGTTTGAACGTGGTGTTATGGTCGGCACTTGAGTGGTGGGACACAGTGTCTGCGAGGCAGCAATGAAGTGGAAATTTTCCCATACGACCATTTCACGAGTGTACCATGAACATCAGGAATCCGGTAAAACATCAGATATGCGAGATCTCCGGGAAAAGGTCCTGCAAGAACGGAATCAACTACGACTGACGAGAATCGTTCAACATGACAGAAGTAAATGCTATATATTTCAGTGCCGAACCATCAACAAGTGTCAGCGTCCGAACCATTCAATGGACCATCATCGATATAGGCTTCCGGAGCCGAAGACCCACTCCTATACCCTTGATGCCTGCATGACACAAAGCCTTGCGCCTCGCTTGGACCCGTCAACACCGACAATGGAGTGCTGACCACGAGTCTCGTTTCAAATTGTAGCCAGCGGATGGACGTGTACTGGTATGGAGGCAACCTCATGACTCTATGGGCCCTGCATGTCCTCAGGGGACTGTTCAGTCTGATGGAGACTCTTGCAGTGGTGTTGGGCGTGTGCAGTTGGAGTGATATGGGAATCCTGATACGTCTAGATTCCACTCTGACAGTGAAACGTACGTAAAGACACTGTCTGATCACCTGCGTCCGTTCATGTCCAATGTGCATTTCGACGGACTAGGGCAACTTTATCAGGGCAAAGCGACCCTCCACACGTCCAGAATTGCTATAGAATGTCTCCAAGGACACTCTTCAAACAATTCCGCTGGTCACAAAACTCCCCGGACATGAATATTATTGACCGTGTATGAGATGCCTTGCAACTTGCTGTTCAGAAGAGATTTCGACTCCCTCGTATTCTCACGGATTTATGGACACCCCTGCAGGGTTAAAGATATCAGTTCCCTCCAGCACTACTTCAGACTTTAGTAAAGTCCATGCAGCGTCGTGTCGTGGCACTTCTGCGTGTGCACAGGGCCTTACACGAGATTAGGCGGGTCTACCAGTTTACTAGGCTCTTCAGTACATGGCGATTAAGTGGCGTTGTTCGTTCACTCACGCGTTGTTTTTGGTAGTAAGAAAAAAAAATTGATCTCGATAATTTTCTCCATTCAGTGTCAGCAATAAGAAGACGACTTCATCCTTGTCCATTCATGCTATGCAAATGGACGTATTAGTATCTATCTTTTATCACTTTTTAATTCTTCCCTGTGAAGAACCTGCCGTTTCCCATGTCAAGGGTCCAAAAAATTTTCCTATGTGTATTTTCGGGTCAAGCACGTTTTATCATATCTTATCTAATTAACAATAGCCTTTAATATAAGAGGCGATAATTCTATTTTGTAGCACGTAGTGAAATTGACCTCTGTCGGTCGATAGAGTATAAGGTCGATGAAAGGGCGCTGTAGTCCGTTACGCAATTACCATATTTTCTACACAAAGATATTATTTGACCTGTGCTGGTCAACTATTACTACTTGGCGATGTAGAGGTGTTATTCGTTCACTCAAGCGTTATCTTTAGTAATAACATAAAAATTAATCCTTAAAATTTTCTTCATACAGAGTGTTTCAGCAATAAAGAGTATGTCTACATCAACTGATAAAAACACCTACTCGACCAACTGTCTACAGGTTATCTGAAATTATTGCATTTTGGCGTTTACATACTACAGTTTCGCTATTTTATGTCACATTTCATTGTTAAAGATGCTTGCGTTATGCAGCATTCGTCGTGAGATGGCCAATATATTCTATTAGTGTAAGTCGGGGTAGTGTGTTGGCACTCATATAAATCCATGCATAGTTTGTTACATTTTAGTTAAAACGTGGTGCAGAGGCTTTATGTTTCAGAGTTTCAACCATGCTATACTTTATCTTTGACAGTCATGGTCTCAGACATGTGCAATGTTCCCCGCCATGTTGATATGCAGCGCGTCATCTAGGTCTAGTTTCACGTGAGCTCCCGAGGCCAACCGCACGGCGTTCATGGAGACGAGACGCTCGCCGGAGCTTAAGTGCTGGTGGTGACTTAGTACCTATGTACCTCATTTTTAAAATGTGACTACGCCTATTCAGGCTATTTTAGTTTTATTTCTAGATCATGTTCACGTAGACGTATTGTAGAATCAGGTTTATCTTCTGAAGAATGCTCAGTTACTTGGGCTGAAACATAGGTAAACGTTGGTTTAATTACTGCAATTGAGGCTGATAGTTCCTTTTATGTTAGTTAACATTTCCACAGGTTTTACAACCAATCGCGCATTTTGTATTTCGTTTGTGCTACATAGGCATATTATGAATGCGGTTATTCGCGCTTGAAAGTGTAACAAGATCTCAAAAATAGCTATTTTAATTCAGTATGCAGGAACATTTGGTACCACAATTTACGTAAATTCAGATTTCGTGAAATTTAACGTTCATGACTTATTTACTAACGCACTAATTCTCTTTTGATTTTTAGGTCATAGTTCTGTCGACTGCTTTAAAGGTTTCATACATTTATCCCAAATTTTGACAAGTTTTGTTCCTATGCAACTATTAAATTCAACGGCCCCTAAAGTCGTTTTTGTCTTCTTAAATGTTGTGCTACCTCTATTATTTTTCCTCTCTACAGCTCATTCTTCTGCTTTGGGCCTTAAATATACTCCTTTTCATATTTTATCTGACCAATTACTTCTTAATATTCTTCGATTTCACATTTAAAATGCTTCCAAATCAATCTTCATCGGGTATCCGACGTTCCATGTGTAGTTCCGATAGAACGGCATGGCACAAATTAACACTCGGCACTACATTATCTGTGACTGATAGCAACAAAGCACTAATTTGGAAGAACACTAGCTTCACTTACGTAGCTGCTTCTGATGTCGTTCTTGTTTCGGCCATCCCTCATAGTATTACTACTTCATCAGAGAACCCATTTCTTCCACTGTGGCGTCGTTAAATGTTTAATAAAAAACAAATCGATGCTCTCACTTTTTCATCACCGTCGTCTTTGTTTTGCTCACCCATGCGTCTTCTTCTCATCAGATTCAGTATATATGTCATGCAACAGATGTCAACTGGAGTCTCTCTGTTTTGTCCTCTTCTTGCTTCATTTGTTTTAAGTTAGCCCTCTTCTAAAGTCACTCCTGTACTCTTCCTACTCCTTCCTCTCATTCCTTCCACCTTTTCCTCTGGAATCCTCGTTGTCGACAATTTCTAGGCAGTAGATTCGCTAACCCATATTTTTTGCTCTTTCTGATCGCTTACAGCATTTGTCTTTCTTCACCTATTTTCTTCATTACTCGTTCATTATCAAGTCTTTCAGTCCACCTCACCTTATGCATTTGCTTTCATAGCCACATTTCAAAACTTTCTAAATATCTGTCTCAGTTCTTTTTAGCTGCCCATGTTTCACTGCTGTATAACATTACACTCCAAGCAGAACAGTTCGCGAATCTTTTCGTTAGCTCCAATAGAATACTTCCAGATGGTAAGAACTACTTAAACTTTTAAAATGCTCTCTTTCCCATACATATCATCCTCCATGTTTGTTCTGTAGAGCTTCCGTTACATGTCATTAAACTTCCCAGGTACAGAAAGTAATTTACTTGTTCTACATTTTTTCCGTATAAGAATGAATTGAATAGACTGTCCTTCTTGCTTTTTCTCATCCCTGTTATTTTTTCTGTATTTATCTTTATTCTACACTCTTTACTCCTTCTTGCAGTACTCTTCAACATCTGTTGTAGCTCCTCTTCTGATTCTGCCAGCAGTGCTTGATCATCTGCGTATTTTCCTCCTTTTTCCTCCAATTACAATACCTCTTGCGTCCACTGTGGCCTCATTTATATGTTATTCTTCCATGTATGGAAGATCTTCGTTGACAATGATGATCCCTCTCTTACATGCCTTTCGATGTTCATCTCCCCCCATTCCTTCCTCTGAGTCATATTCTGCTACATATGCTATCCATTTACATTCGACAGGTATTATAAATCTTAATGACATCAGAAGAGAAGAGATATGCCATTTCAAAATCTTCGTAATGAAACATATTCCCAGTCCAGTTTTGTTGCTGTTTGAAAATTTTCATTCACTTCTTTCATTCGATCTTCGACGCAGAAGTTGAACGCTAATGGCTATGAGTTCTTATAACAAACGGCTCTGTCTTTCTCTGTCTTTACCTACATTTCTTACTGCCACCTTAGTTTGAGGGTTATGGCAGATTTAACGTTTGCCTCTGTACTTTAGCCTTATCTTCTAATGGTTATGAACATGTCATTCTACCTTAACTCGCAGATGGTTTTCTTAGGGCGCAATGATAATACAAAAATTTCCTACAATCTATGATCTACTGAGGGCAATTACAGAATGGTTTCCACCTAAAACTTAACTTATGTATCTTCAGATCATCATCAAAGGTAATTCTTATTGTTCTGTATATTATTATCAGAAGCCTAGAAGTTTGAGTTACTAGCCTAGTCGTCCGACACTTTTTACAAGCAGGAATATCAGCACCTGTCTTCTGTGGCAGACTGATAATACTGTTTTTCGGCAAATCTGATGATTGGCATGTTCTAATGAACGGTAGAAAACCTTAGATACGTCATCTAGACGCTTGTAGGTTAGAGGGAGGTTCTGCTACGTACTTTGGAATACTGCCCCCCCCCCCCTTTATATACTGTTTTGTATGTTACTTAATTGTGGGGATTTCTGCACCATACTTTAAGGCTGAAGAGGTACAATAAATGAAGGAATCGATGTTCAGACAGCTTTTCACCAAACTTCTTCAGAGATACAACTGCAGGTTCCCTAAAGTGTTCTTCGCCATCCTAGCTGTCACGTGACAAACGGTGTCGCTGTCATGGAACGTCATTGGATTGTCGCCAGTTAAGATGTAGTTTGTGGTGAGGATGAATGACGTTATAGATCCTCCCCAGTTTCGCAGAACAGTACAGCTTAACACCAAAAAAGTTTTAATGCAAACTGCAGATGAGTAATGGAAATTAGCTCATCAACTGTTGGCTCCACCCAAAACTGACTTTCTGCAATTACTACGTACTTATTTTCAATTTACAAAAGAATCTAAACTGTTCAAATTTTTTTAGCATCGGCTGTTCTGACGATGCGCAAACAATTAGAGCAGGGCTATGGTTAATATCAAATATGATTAAAGGGAAACATAGCACACACGTTCAACTTTGTGTATTCTAATAAAGGCGAAAGGAATTATCGCGCTGGATTGGAAGTTATTTCCGTAGTAACTCTCAGAGTTAGCACTGTTATGTCCTAATTGGGTTTCGCAGCTCCTGGTCGGTGATGTCGCATAGCGGACACAGAAATTTAATTGCTACAGTTCACACTGTTTGCACTACGTCGCCACGCATAGTATTAGTTTATACACTTTTGTTGAAGCTACGCACGCTGTGCCGATGGACCAAATCTAATAGACAGTGTTTGAGTAAACCAAATAGGCAAATTGTCGTACATTCTGTAACAGAGCTATGTCGCACACATAAATGTTGATACCGGTTCTACGATGGAATTTCCTACTCGATGTACAATGCGCTTAGTAATTCATGTAACGTGAAATCTATGCCACTTCATTTCGATTAAAATGCTTTTACGCTCATGTAAAACGAGCGAACACGCTCTTGCTGTTGTACCGATCGCATTTTAGACTGCAGAGATGAAATTACATTTACATTACGTAGAAATTGGGAGAAATCGCTGCGTGATTCATGGATACAACTTGCTGATATCTCAACCATGAAAACTTTCCTGGACAATGTAGTACCTCATTTCGGGCATGGTTACTGAAATGAATATTTTATTAAAGTATTAGATCAACGGAACGCACGCTGCAAATTATATAACCGGCTTAGCGAGTTTTAAAGATCTTTATGAAACGAATCTACATATTTGTAAAGCTGTACATTTTCCGTTAAGTAAATTATAAAGGATTTACAAGCCATATACGGAGATGGGTGTCATCTACAAATACTGACGAACCGAAAACAGTCTTTCATAAGGGCAAGGGATACAAAAAAATGGGACTTAACTGCTGAGGTCATCAGTCCCCTAGAACTTAGAACTACTTAAACCTAACTAACCTAAGGACATCACACACATCCATGCCCGAGGCAGGATTCGAACCTGTGACTGTAGCGGTTGCGCGGTTCCAGACTGTAGCGCCTAGAACCGCTCGGCCACCCCGGCCTGCCAAGAGATACACTAATCTGCTTTCTCCAAAGTAAAAATTGGAAGCTTAGCAGTGCATGGCAGTGATATTTATACATCGTAGCACAAAAAGATCTGAAGTACATAAAATATGGGGTTAAAGAAAAGTCAACAAAATGAAGGTGGCCAACAGTGTAAAACTTGCAAAAAAATTTTCTTACGAGAACATTGAATGTTCTATTGGTGACAGCTTGACACATAAGAAGGCACATTAGATGTGAGTAAAATTTAAATGTTTTTCGGAAGATAGAAAAACGCACAGGAGCTAATACAGGCTTTTATCACAATTTTTTAAAGATTAAGTGTGGGTTGAAGCTTCAGAGAATCGACAGGACAACTAAACGAGTAGGAGGTGGGGTATCGAAGTACAGATGGGAAATAGTGTTTGTCAGAAGATCTCTGAAGCTGTAGATACTTCAATAATGATTAGCACCGTTGATAATTCAGTTGAATAATTTCAGACATTGTGATATCAGGTGTAGGTAGCTGCACAGAAACTGAGCAAACAAAGAAAATATTTCGACTGGTCCATCAAAGAATAAATTACAAAAATGTCCCGAAAAAATTACTGAGGCATGACATCAAACAATTTTTCTAGTTATTGCAAAGAATACATGAGACGGAAAACATCCTATCGGACTTATATCAACCACGAGACTACGTCTGCAGTGAACTATCTTACAAGTAGCTCGACAGCTCATATATGGAATTTACTGGCCATAATTATACAAAAAAGAACTTTAAATCAAGTAAAGGATCTATTAGACCACGACCGATTTCGTTTTATAACATGCAGATTTTGACTTTACACTGGATAACAAAGGCAAGGCTTGAGAACGGTGAATACATTATCATAGTATATTTGACCTATGAACAGCGTTAGACGTCATAAAGTAGTCCTTGGTATTCAAACTACGCTGAGAAATGAGCACTGTAGGGAAAGACGGATAACGTACAGTATGCACAATAACTAAGAGGTAATCATATGAATCGGAGGCCACAGGAGAGGCATTCCAGATACAAAAACAGAGCAAGGTACGGATTCATTCATTCATCTCTACTCTTCAACCCGTGTCTCAAAGAAACCATGAATGAAACAAAGAAAGAGTGGAAGTGGTATTGTAGTTTATAGGGAAAGGTTATCGGTGATAAGGTCCGGTAAAGATTTTGCTGTCCTCTGCAAAAAAGATGAAATGAAATTTCCATCTATTGATTATAATTTCTACTGAGCACTGAATGTGGATTGAAGGTAATTAGATTTTGAATGAGTAGCAGACATGATATTTGCAAAAAATGTAACATCATTTTTGCGGAGAGCGTAGTAGATATAAAGAAGGAGATACGTAACATCGGAAGCAAATAAGGTATGATGAAGAAAGCGAACAGGTTACAACCGGCAACGAGAACATTCCTCTACTAGTACCACATATTCTCCATAATTTGAGGATTATACTTCTGAACAGTACTTGTTAATATGCGAACTCGCTATTCAGATGATAGAGAGAATGAAGAAATGTATGACGAGAAAAATGAAATTATTGTGATCATCAAGTCTGACGTAAATTTACCTCTTATGAGAGACTGATATACGACAGAAAGAAAAGGAAGAGAAGGAGAAATAATAGATAAATCTGGATTGGGGGACAGGAAAGAAAGAGGAAGCTGTCTGCTAGGATGTTGTACAGAACATAAATTAATCATTGCTAACAGCTGGTTAAGAATCATGAACGAAGATTACACAAGGAGACTTCTGGAGACACTGGAATTTTCAAATTGATTATATAATGGTAAGCCAGAGTTTTACGAACCAGATTTTGAACTGTAAGACATTCCTAGTGGTAGATATGGACAATGTATATTAAAACTGAGGACATTGCGAAACGGTATTAATTTAATGACTTCGGGTTATTGAGAGTTTCAGGCGGAGCATTAGGCAACGATTCACTAGAACGGGGGAAAGGGATGCAGTAGGAGGAAAATAGGCAGGCTTGACAGATGAAATGGTGAAGGCAGCAGAAAACAAATAAATCAAAAGTCAATGTATGATAAAATCCCAGGTTACCACAAGAAATACTGAATTTAAATGATGAGAACATATAAAAAAACAGCAAATGAAGAGGACGAAATGGAATACAAACATCTAAAATATGAGGAAGCGTAAAATGGCTGATCAAGGATTGCTTATGTACAAATGAAAGAACATAGAATCATATTTCATAAGGGAAAAGGTATATGTCACTTACAGGAAAATGGAAGAGGTCTTTGGAGAAAAGAGAAGCAGCTGTATGAAAATAAAAAGTTTAGATGGGAAACAAGTTGTAAGAGAAAAAAGGAACGTTGATAGGTGGGAGGATTATAGAGGGTCTATGTAAAGGAGACATAATGAAATGGAAGATGACGTAGACGAAGGTGAGATAGAAGATACGGTGCTGTGAGATGAATCTGATGTAGCACTGAAGGACACAAGTCGAAACAAGGTTCCTGGAGTAGACGAAATTCCGTCAGAAGTACCTTGGGAGATCCAGCCATAACAAAATTATTCTATCTGTTGTTCAAGACGATGAGAGAGCTGGAATACCATCAGACTTAAAGAATGATGCAATAATTCCAATTCCAAGGAAAGCAGGTGATGACAGGTGTGAATACTACAGAACTATCAGTTTAATATATCATGGTTGCAAAATATTACCACGAATTCTTCGCAGAAGAATAGAAAAGTTAGTAGAAGTTGATCTCGGCGAAGGTTGGTTAGGATTTCGGAGAAGTGTAGGAACGCGCAAGGCGATACTCAACCTAAGATTTCCGTTAGATAATAGTGTCAGCCAATGAAAGCCCACGTTTATAGAGTTTGGTGACTGAAGTGCTCTCTCTGAGCAGAGAAGGTAGGAACGCTAAAATACAGGGTGCGAGAGGCTATTTACAACTTGTACAGAACCAGACGGCTGTTGTAAGTGTCGAGGGACATGATCGGGAAGCAATGTTTGAGATGGGAATGACACTAGTTTGTAGCCTATTCCTGATGTTATTCACTTAGTGCATACAGTAAGCAGGAAAGAAAAAAAAAAGAAAAAAATGGAATTATTTCGAATTAAAGTTCAGGGAGAAGAAATAAAACCTTTTATCTTCGACGATGACATTGTAATTCTGTCAGAGATAGTGAAGGATTTCGAAGAGCAGCTGAATCGAATGGACAGTTTCTTGAAAGGGGGATACAAGACGAACCTAAAAAAGAAAACAAAGATAAATAAATGTAGTAGAATTAATTCAGGTGTTGCTGAGGGAATAAGATTAGGAAACGAGACAAAGTAGTAGCTGAGATTTTCTATTTGAGCAGCAAAATAACTGATAACGGCCGAGGTAGAGAGGATTTGGAAATGTAGGAAAGAGTTTGTGAAGAAAAGAAATTTGTTAACATCGAACAGAGAATGAAGTGTTAGGAAGCCTTTTCTGAAATTATTTGTGCGGAGTGTAGCCATGTATGGAAGTGACACATGGTCGATAAGCAGTGTAAGCAAGAAAGGAATAGACGCTTTTGAAATGTAGCGTTACAGAGGAATGCTGAAGATCAGATCGGTATATGCCGTAACTAAAGAGGAGGTATTGCCCAGATCTTGAGATATAAAAATTTTGTATACGACTTGACTAAAAGAAGGTATCGGTTGGTAGGACACATTCTGAGAATCCAAAGGATCACCAGATTAGCAATGGAGGGAATTGTGAGGTGCAGAAGTCGTAGAGGGAGACCAAGCGATGAGTGCAGTAAACAGATGCACAATGATGTCGGTTGCAGTAGTTATTAAGAGGTGAAGAGGCTCATACAGAATAGAGTAGGTTGGAAGGCAGCATCAAACCAGTCTTCGGACTGAAGAGCACAACAACAACAACAACTGAATACGTACCTCTGGAACACAAAATCGTTTATGAGCGAAACATGGACTTTCGGTAAAAATATGAAAAAGTATTCTAAGCTTTACACTTGTGGACGTTGTTTATTAAGTAGATTAATAAAAAAACTGGAGTGTCTCGCTGTGGAAAACGCTAGTTATAAGTAGGGGCGAAATGAAGGACTTTTTAAGACTTCAGTCAATAGCTTTCGTTGTACTAGAGGGAGACGACGTGGGTAAAAACTGTAGGGGAAGAAACAGACTGGAATATTCAGTGTGATTCAGAACATTGGCCATAAATTGAAGGAACTGACACAGGAGTCGAATGACAATAGCTCTGGAATAGAGACTTTTGCTCTTGAATGTAATATTGCTTCAGTGCAAGCGTTGGAATGCCAAGGACGGTCAATTGACACTCGCGTTAATTTCAGCAAGAAATACTGAACTGTTTATTTAAAAATGCAGTATAATACAGAAGTTGTCCAAAATTACATTATATTAGTATATTCATAACATCTTCGTAGAAAATTCTGGCGGACTCAACCTATTACTCCAGGTATCTCACGAATCTCATCAAATGCTGCAAGTATAATGGCGAGCCTATTGATGTCACATACACGAAGATTTTGATAGATTGTTTTTAAAAAAAGAATACGGCTGACGTATGTGGTGAGTCTTCATTACGACTTCCTTTGACGATTAGCAATTCCCATAACAAGTTCAAGTTTTCCACTCGCCCTCCCTCCTATTGTTTCAATATGGTCGTTTCATTTTATATGGCTTCACTGCATTGAACTAAGAGTTTAAATTAAAGATCTAAACGTGCACCTGTTGCTGTAATTTAATATTATTCTCTTTTTGTATGCATTATCTTACATTTCACCTCATTTCAGACTGGCACATTTTAATATACTGCATTATCTGCAAATTCTAAACCATTCATAATTCTCAGCATCGGTAGCTTCCTATTAACAAATTCGTCTTGTGACTTTCTAATTCACTAATGACTCTATCTAACAAACATTTTATACTTACATCAAATGTTGGCCGCCATATGATGAAAGCATTTAATAAATCCAGGTTAACCTTATTTCTAATGACCATTCGTCGTGACACGTAGAACCCGTGGGGTGGTTAATGGGCATCAAAATGGAGGTTGCAAGCATCCGAGCCTGGTCTTGGCGTCGACCGGTATCTACAGAACGTTTCATTGATAGACTGCCTTTGCAGAACGAGTTCTTGACGAGCCAAACCCACTCAGAGGAAAGATATGGCGATTATCATATTAAACTTGGAGTGGTTCCCTATAAGTTTTTTAACGATTAAGTAAAATTGTAGAAAACTTCTGAGGGAAAGCATTTCATTTATCCATTCGTGGTCAATAATAGAGTGCATTAATGATCGTTACTTTATCTCCACTGTAGTGATTGAATTTTGAACAGCTGTAGAGCTTACACCGACGACATTCTACTCCCCGTTTGGTTGCACTTCATGGCAAGATAATTCAGATACTTCAGCAAGATAATTAACGCCAACAGACAGTGAGAGTTTCTACTGATTGTCGTCATGCTTGCGAAGCACTGCCTTGGCCAGAAACGTCTTGGATCTCTCGGAAATTTTTGATGCTCTTTCTCTTGAACAAATCATCCAATTTTTCTGAAATTGTGTCAATTTGTTGGTCTGTACATGTATATCACATCTGTCGATTTCCCTCCTATTCAGATAATTTCTTTTTGATGCGTGTGGTTTTTTGTCTTAGAATATATATTGGTCTATTATTTTAAAGAGGATACTTCATCTTACAATTTAAGCCTTGCTAAGATTTATTCAGGCTATTGGTAACTGACTGTTTCTCGGGAGTTTTTACAGTTTTGTGTATTGATATCCTGCATGTTAAACAAATTATTACGAAACTTGAGCCCACTCAGCACAACACACAGCTCTAACACCACTGCATCTAAATCTCTTGCACTGTTAATGTGTAAAGACGAATATTCACTGACCAAGAATGTAATACGATACCTTAGTGGTACAATTCTCTAACGTCATGAGGCACAAATAAATGTAAGAGCCTATTGCTTGATAGTTCTTGATATGAACTTCCTTGTCATACATGCCATTCATTGCGTGGGCCAGAACACACCGAAAACACTTCCGTTCTTACTTGGGAACTATTTTTTTAGTATTTTCATATGAAAATCCCTGGTCTCTCATGCGTCGCTACAGAGAAGGAGTGTAATAGTATTTTCTTTGATTTCTTACCTCGCTTCTTTTTTGCAACGGCATCCACTAAGAGTATCTGCAAAATAATATAAATTTCGACTGTGTGTGCTGTGTGTCTTGTTTGGAAACAAACTGGCCTCGTCTAATCGGGTTCCTGGCTGTCGATAACTGAAATATCCATTAAGTATTCTCCATGAACTGGCACTCAGTCCTGCACGGTCATTTCTCGGGTATTTCTTAGCGGCAAGTGATAAGCATGCAGTTCTACTAAAAAAGCGTTCCTCTTTTATGTATTCAATGCGCTGGGCTGAGCTGTTTCCGCTGTGACAGCAAACAATGTGTACGGTGTTTCGTCTGAGGATTTCTGCATTACTCTGTGATACATGTTACTCATTGCACATTGCAATTATTTTCTCTGTTTTGAAGTTATTGCTGTAGCGAGGGTAAATGGAATAACAAACAATATAAATCGTAATTACATTATTATAAGGGGCGATCAAAAAGTTTCCGTTCGAAGGGCGTTGAATACTGAATCGGTATTCCAACCAAGCAAAATTACTGTGATAATTGTGACAATCATCCTCCCCCCCGCTCGCCCCCCCCCCCCTTCAAGGCCCCGTTTAAGGGACCGAAGGAATGGTAAACGTATGATGAGACATGACGTCTATAGGGCGGGTGCTCGAGTTCTCCCACATACGCTGGCGTAGCTTCTGCGTTGAAATGAAACAGCAGCACCCTTGGAGCACTATTCCACAACAGTGGCTTTCGACGGATATGCTGCCCCATACACATTCTTCATTCTCCGATGGATGTCTATCGGTGCTTGTCCATCCGCAGCCACGAATAGGATAACACCATGCAGGTCGTGTTTTCACGTTTTCGCGTTTATTACACACACGTCTGAAACACGCAAGTGCCACCATAATCCTTTGCCTCTGCGTCGGAGCTTACATATGTGTTGGAGTCGCGCTACAATTAATACGCGCTGCAGCATCGCGCGCAAACGGAAAGTTTTGATTGCTCCGGTTTTCTGTAATGATCCACCAGAGTGTATGGTTTACTTATGCCAGAACACACCCATCATATTCTGAACAATCTCCGAAACTTTGTTAGTGAAGTCCGAGTTCATATCATGCACAGTATGATAGGCGAATACAGATACGGAAGATCTCATCTTGACACTGGTCTTCCATAGACCATAAGAATGCAAATAACAACGAACAGAGCTATCATCCTCCATTTGCAAGCGAGACACTACGCGCGGATGTCTCGATGGCGAATTGAGACGAAAATCTTCGACTCTCTCCGCAGCTGTAAAGTGGTAAACTTATTCCAGGGTATCAGCGTGGGTGTCGACCGCAAGGAGAAGTTCGATTTTGTCACCGAATGGAGGCCTCTGAGTGGCGTGGAGGCCATAGAGTGAAAGCTGCCCGCCTGCCGACATCGATGCGGCGGCGTGGCGATGGGTTCCCTGATTCACTTGCGAATTCCAGACGAGTTTGGAGCGTGTGCCTGGCGGGCACAGCTGTATGCGGGGCGAGGGGGTTAGCACCGTGTGGCGGTGGAACTTATGCGGTAAGTTTAAAACGCGGTCGCTCAGCACGCGAGACACGTGTAAGCCGCCTTGTGGTACGACTCTCTGCTCTTCACACATACGCCTCCCCACCCCTTGCCCCACCCCCAAACACACAAGCATATACAACGACACAGGGCGCCAGCCTCCTTTTCACCGGGAGGAGAGTCAATGGGAAAAAACTGACTGAAATCTGCCGCTACCAGAGACAGTCCATCTATGGTGAACGCTTTCCTTCGGCACGTGTCATTTCAAACAGGGACCTGTAAACGTAAAGGGTTATCTTTCTGTGAAAATTGTTTAAACCACCCTAATTATACAATAATAATTTCAATTTGCTCAACGGCAGGTGTTTACATTATTCATTGAGGAAAAACCAGTTAACTCCCGATTTCTTAAAGAACCAAAGTCCCATATGTAAAAGAGCATCTAATTCCGATTACTTTAAAATTAAGGCAATGCGTTGAACGTGTAAGAGAGAAAAAGGGTTTAGAAAAGGTTTCAAATTATGTTTCAAAATTGTGGGAAGTCACTAAGTGCTCACTTATTGGACAACGATGAGTAAAATCTTAGGCACTCCGTTTTAAGCAAAAGCCTAGTTGACTGTACTTCACACCTTCTTGGTTGTTAGACCACGTCATATTTCTGCAAACGATCGACATTCCGATTTCTTTACTAGAATTTACTTCAGGATCTTTTCGTGTCCACTGTGGACTGAACACGGTGTAACGTGCAAGAAGATTTTAACTTCTGGGACAGCAGTCACGAAAGCCTGCAGACTTAGTTGTTCACTCATCAGAATGCGTATGACGACATATCTCCTGAAGCAAGTGTCTTACACTGACGTGATTTTCCACGTGCACTGATATACAGGTTGTCTCTCTCCTAAGAGGCTTCCGGCGCATTTTCTCTGGTGTTTCGGCAGATATTCGTAGTTTCGTTTTCACAAAGTTTGTTGGAGTAGGGTCAAACAATTACTCCTCGTCAAGTCTTTCATGCGATGCCGAGCGACGATGGAAAGCGTCGATTTGTTTCCCATTAGAAGTAGAGTGGTATTAAAGGATAATTTTACGTCCCCGTTCCATAGAGAGGCGTCTAGCGTGGTATACGATCGATGCTTATTAACAGGGAAAATAAAACACAAAGGACAACCAGTATTTCTGCCACGACAGCAGCCCATACCACACGATAACTGTTACTGCCCTGCAGAAGCCCTCCTCAGTCCCTGCTGAAGGACTGGTGGTTCTTTGTGTTTTATGGTTCCTGTTAATAAGCTTTGGTAAAACGGTGCACTAACTTGTGACAGCCTATCGAATGGGGACGTAAAATTTCGACTTAATAATAATTTTCTTTGTAATAGGAAACATACCGTCACTGTCGACCCTGGGCGTCGCAAGAGAGATATGATGAGCAGGATTTGTTTGGGCTGACTCCAACTACTTGTTTCAAGAACGAAACTACAAGTATCTGCCGAAACACCAGAGAAAGTGGTCCTGACGACCCAAGGGAGAGACACCCGGTATATGGACACTCTCTGTAAAGTGTATTGGGAACACAGTTAACAGGAGAGAACAAATAAATTTAAACATCGTGCCGCACGCGGTACTTTTACTGCATGAGCAGCAAAAATGTCCATGCATTGTTTTGTATTGAACTGGAGACCTAGAAACGACTACGAGGCTTCGTCCGAACCGTAGCCCACAGTGGTACGCAACCCCACAACAGGCTGCAGCAGTCCACTCACACCACCGCCGCCCCACACCGTACCCAGGGTTATTGTGCGGTTCGGAGCCCAG
The DNA here is from genome assembly GCF_023864345.2 of Schistocerca serialis cubense. Taxonomy (NCBI): domain Eukaryota; kingdom Metazoa; phylum Arthropoda; class Insecta; order Orthoptera; family Acrididae; genus Schistocerca; species Schistocerca serialis. The sequence continues at coordinate 276,998,027 of NC_064642.1, read as the reverse complement.
TGGACCCCCATGGAACGTCTCCCACCAGACGAGTGTAACCCCAATGTTTGCATGGTAGAGTAATTATGGTGTACGTGTACGTGCAGAAAATGTCTGCACAGCGATCGCCGACATAGTGTAACTGAGGCGGAATAAGGGGACCCATCCCGCATTCGCCGAGGAAGATGGAAAACCGCCTTAAAAACCATCCATAGACTGGCCGGCAGCCCGGACCTCGATACTAATCAGCCGGGCGGATTCGTGCCGGAAACCGGCACGCCTCCCCGCCGGAATGCAGTTCGTTGGAAATGAAAAACGTATATTTTGGGGAGCGTCTGGATATTTTTGATCACATAGTGTATTTGAGGTCTTGCTTGTGTTAAGGGATGGGGGCAGGGTCGTAACTCTGAAGTAAGGGGATTGTGTTGCGTCCTTTGGTATGGTTGTCTGTCCTTTGTTTTTTATTTTCTTTAATGTTACAGTGTACTGCGAGCTGCAGGCACAATCAGTTTCGGACTGACCAATTTATTGATCAATACGGGGGCGGCGCCTTGATTGAAATATGTTCGGACGCAGTTAGCTCGGCCAGCTACGTTTTGCTGACGCGCCGCGCTACTTGACTGTATCCTGTCAAGTCGCTGTTCGCCCCAGTAGTTGTCACAAGTTGAGTATTATCTCTTGTGATTATTTGGAGATTCTTCTCGTTAATTTGTTCGGGCTGTGCCAAGGTGCGTCCCCCGTTCCTAGAGGTTTGGTTACTCTTGTATTAAGGTGGGTCACACTTTGGGATGTGCCCGCTATTGCGTGGAACTTAAACTGACTATTAAGACAATTGTTTTTTCTGCCGAAATATTGTTGTTGTACTTGATAGGGATATCACAAGTGAGTTCAGTGGAGTAAGTCTCAATATATTTGGTGGAATTTCGTTGTTCTATGATCTGTTTATTGGTCTAAGGTGCCCGTGGGGAATTTGCTCTATTACTTAAAATTTCTTATTTAATATTCTGTACTGTTGCTTGCTTTACCCGTGGGGATTTAGTCTCGGTAAATTCCTGTTAAATTTGTGGGCGATTATGCTTGTCATCTATATTTATCTGGGCCTAGTTGTTATTTAGTTAACAGGAAGGGTCTCTACTTAACTTGTTTTATTCCATATACTCTTGTAAAGACAATATAAAATTTTTAATTATATTTGTTACTAGTGGCTGTTGGAAGGCCGGTTTTGTGATAGATTTTGTAAAACTGTTTTTGCGGATGTGTGTATTAAACCTTTATGAACTACAAGCCCGTGTTTGCGTTTTCTTTTGATTGCGCTTTGTGACTGTTTCGTGGATTCTCAATTTCACGTCGCAGCGATAGGAGCTTAGCAACATAGTTACTGCGTAGCTGACTTTTCCACTTCTCCCTCAGAAAGACCAATTTTCTACACCTTACAATGAAAATGAACACTTGCAGAAGGTCAACGACTGATGCAATGGCTAGTGGCTCTCAGGCAGATTCAAAAGTTTTCCACATTTAAGTGAGCAATGATTTTGTTAAATCGTGCCTACTCGTCAAATATGGGGCGTCTAGGAAACTTGCTTTCGTGGATCGCTAGACAGAAATTCAAGCAATTGTTATTAATAATGAGTTTTATTACGAAAAGTAAATGACAATACTTAACTTTGAAGATTACAGAGAAGTGTCTCAAACAACTGGCGACATAGGCAATAAGGAAGTTTGTTCATTACGGACAATGCTACATAGTACAAGCGAAATGACTAGTCCTGAAGCTGTCAGTCGAGCGCGGCGCTTATGTTCTCCTTTCATAGAGGCCGTTGCTGCCGCGTTGCCATTCTGGAGAGGGGTCGGACAGCGTGCAACTGGCTGTCGTCTTCTTCACAGTCCTCTCTGCTCTCTCGATCCCGGCTGGCGTGCTGGCCGTAACAGATTCCTATGTCGGTGAGATAACCGTGTTGTGAAAATCTCTCTATTACCACCGACAGAGGCCTTTATTTAATAACTGCTGTGCAAAGCCGAGATATACACAACGGTTAGTAACAAAGTGCTTTGGCTAGGAATGCTTTTGTATTTACACGGCAAATGACACAGTCAGTTAGTGGTATTGTTTCTTCAGTGAGAATACGGTGATGCATTTTCGTATTGATCTTAAAGGAAAACATTTCACCGTTACTGTTGTCCACTCTGACGGAATATTAAATCGAAAAGAATAATATGAATTATAAAGAGGCTAATTACTGGATACACTACGTTCTTGTGAGATTTAAAGCATTTTAAACAGAACCGTTATGTCAGAATTCGTCGCAGTTTTGACTGACGTAGAAGTTCTTTCTTCCATTCAATGAATAGCTTCCCTTTTACAACCAATGCCACATATATTTGTACCTTTACGTTACTTTCCCAATCATAAATCTTCTTTAAGTTAGCGAAGATCGTGTGTATCGTATCTACCGCCACGTGGTAAAATTACAATTGTGAAACTTGTATAGATGTACATAGGTTAGGGTACCACATTGTGAGCTGAAGTTCACTGGTAAAGAAATTGGTGTAGGCATGCGTATTCAAGAAAATAAATATGTAAACATGCAGAACACGGCGCTGCGGTCGGCAACGCCTATATTAGAAAACAAGTGCCTGCCGCAGCTGTTAGATCGGTTATCGCTGCTACAGTCGAAGGTTATCATGATTTATGTGAGTCTGAATGTGGTGTTGCAGTCGGGACAGCAGCAATGGGACACAGCATCTCCGAGGTAGCGCTAAAGAGGGGATTTTCCCGTACTACCATTTCCCGAGTGTACAATGAATATCAGGAATCCGGTAAAATATCAGACCTCTGACACCGCTACGGCCGAAAAACATCCAGCAAGAATGGGACCAACGACGACTGAAGAGAATCGTTCAACCTGAGAGAAATGCAACCCTTCCGCAGATTGCTACAGGTTTCAGTGCTGAGCCATCAACAAGTGTCAGGGTGCGAACCATTCAACGAAACATGGCCTTTCGGAGCCGAAGGCCCACTCATGTTCCCTTCATGACTGCACGAAGCAAAGGTTTACGCTTAGCCTAGGCCCGTCAACACCTGGACTGTTGATGACTCGAAACATGTTGCCTGGTCTGACGAGTCTCATTTCAAATTGTGTCGAGTGGACGGACGTTTACGGATAGTGAGACAACCTCATGATACTATGGACCCTGAATGTCAGCAGAAGACTGTTTAAGCTGGTGGACGCTCTGTAATGGTGTCTGGAGTGTGCAGTTTGGTCATATGAGACCCCTGCCTATTCTAGATACGACTTCGACAGCTGACACGTACGTAAGCATCCAGTCTGAACAACTGCATCCATTCATGTTCACTGTGCATTCCGACGGACTTGGGCAATTCCAGCAGGACAATGAGACACCCCAGATGTCCAGAATTGCCACAGAGTGGCTCCAGGAAAACTCTTCTGAGCTCAAACACTTACGCTGGCCACTATAGTCATCAGACGTAAACATCATTGAGCATATCTGGAATGCCTTGCAACATGCTATTCAGAAGAGATCTTCACGCTCTCGTACTCCTACGGATTTACTGACAGACCTGCAGGATTCGTGGTGTCAATTTCCTACAGCACTACTTCAGACATTAGTCGAGTCCATGCCACATCGGTCTGCGGCACTTCTGCGTCCTCGCGGGGGCCGTACACGACATTAGACAGGTGTACCAGCTTCTTTGAGTCTTCAGTGTATATCTATGCTGAGAAATCACTTGAAAATGCAAAATCGTACGCTCATACCAAAATGAATGCAGAGTCCATATAAATCGCATACCATTTCAGTGAAACATAACCACGAATGAAGAAAGCGGTCTAGCATAACACGTGTGTCACATGTGCGTATGTACGACAGGTTATCACTCTGCAGTTTGCTTACGTTACAGTTACATCTTCACATTCTTTGAAGCAGAGAAGTTCTGAAGCTGAATTTTTTTATAGATAGCCTTATTAATGCACACAACCTAGGCTCGATCATTGTGATTTTAAAATCTCCGTTAGTCTTAAGTACTGCAGACAGAGTTTTCATGTTTCTGAAAAGTTTGTTGGTATTTTCGACTTATGAATAGAAAAACAGCTGACATCATAAATCGGAAGTTTTCCATCTGTAGATAACACTGAGTTCAGGTTGTGGACAATCTATCTCTAAAATTGTGAACGGTTCGGCCAAGGATTCTGGTTATGAATTCCAGACAAGTGTCACTCCAAGTGCCGTTGTGACTGAGAATTTTCTTTCCACAACGTAAAAGTAAACGTAGCGTAATGTCGGCAGTTAGTCAAACGGCGGACGATAACGACCGAAGAGTAACCTCGGAGCGTTGCCATTAAACAATAGCCATCCAGCGCTAGCCACCCCCTCTCTCTCTCTCTCTCTCTGTCTCATGCTTTCTCTTTGCTGGAGCGCTGGTGCAAGCTACGCATCTCTCCTTCCGATAATGCTATATGTGGAAGTGCTATGCTAACTTTGTTGTCAGTTATAGCAGCCAGAGTCTGTCAAAAGCGGAGGAGTTTACTAGTAGGAGGTGCTCAATAGTATTTCTATTACCGGAAGGGCTATTGAATATTTTTATTAGCTCTAAGCACTATGGGACTTAACATCTGAGGTCATCGGGCCCTGGACTTAGAACTACTTACGCGTAAGTAACCTAAAGACATCACACACATTCATGCCCGAGGCAGGATTCGAACTTGCGACCGTAGCAGCAGCGCGGTTCCGAACTGAAGCACCTAGAACCGCTCGGCCACAGCGGCCGGCCCTACGTTTATTATGTGGAGGGGTGTTCATTGAGTAAGGAAACACATTTTATCCTCGGCGAGTTTCGGTTGACACGTGGGGAATTTGTTGTGGGACATCGTGAAATATTCCCACTTGAATCCCTAAAATTTCTTGGAAATCCGATAGGTGACGGCGCTATACATTGCCTGCAGAATGTTGTCCGTAACGGAGGTGCATACCAAGCAGAGAGCTGAACGTTGACTTCCTTTTAATGACGGGAGCGTCGCTGATACTCATAGGCGCTTGCGGAAAATCTACGGAGACATGACAGTGAAAAAAAGCACGGTGAGGCGTGGGGCAACAAGGTCGAAAAAACCTGTCCGATCTCCCGCGTGCCGGTGGCAGCACCCAGTTAAGAAATTGAAGAATCGACTTCAGCGCGCTTGTGGCTACAATACTGCGAACAAATTTCTCCTCCTTCATGAAAACGCAAGGCGTCTCACGAATCTGCGCGCGCGAGAGGAGCTCAGAGAACTTCAATGGACTATTCTTCTTCTATCGCCCTACAGTCCAGATCTCATTTTTTCCGACTTCAAACTATTTGGGCCAACGAAGGATGCACGTACGTTCAAAAAATTTTCAAATCTGTGTGAAATCTTATGGGACTTAACTGCTAAGGTCATCAGTCCCTATGCTTACACACTACTTAACCTAAATTATCCTAAGGACAAACACACACATTCATGCCCGAGGGAAGACTCGAACCTCCGCCGGGACCAGCCGCACAGTCCATGACTGCAGTGCCTTAGACCGCTCGGCTAGTCCCGCGCGGCTGCACGTACGTGGATGACTGGAAACAGAAAGATGTTGGCTCCGACATCGACTGTTGGAGGGGTACGATGCTGGCATAAAGGTCCTCTAGGGAAGGTGGCGTAAGGTCTTAGCATTGAACGGAGATTATGATGAAAAGCAGAGTTTTGTAGGGAAAAGAGTGTAGAATAATAAGGTGTGTGGGTTGAATCCTGAATAAAAACAACCTGCTTTCAGAACAAAAATAGGTCCCATAACTAATTAAGCATTCCTCTTAGTAGTTTGTCTGCAGCGTTATACTGACCAGCGTTTTGGCACCGTTGTTCTTGAAAAATCTGGTTTCTTCAAGGCTGATTTCTTTAAATGTGGCGCCTGCCAGGATGGTATCGTCTGTTGGTCAGGTATGGGGCTGCTTCGTTCAAGCTGTGCTGTTTACTCTCTTTGTATTTAGTGTAAGATAGGGGATTTCTAGATTTCTCAAAAAAATTGAGAATTCTGCCTCGTCCACCTTGCTTGTGAATGAATTCGTATTAAAACTGGTGGATTGGTTTCTTACGTTGCTACTGTATGCCTTTTAGGTAGCCTTAAAAGAGTAAGAGAGTAGAATTTTACCGAAAGCGTTAAATATTGAAAGTGGTTTTAAATATTCAGCGGGCTTTTGGCTCCGTAATGAACTGTTTTTAAATATTTAGTGCTCTGTCGGTGCCAGGATTACATCAAAGCTGGCGGAAAACACATATACAGACGGTGAAATAAAATGAAAACACCAAAAATACAACACAATACCACGATTTATATGTTGTAGGGAACCGTTGAAGTTGAAATCGGCTTAAAGTCGTCTCAGAACTGATAAATACGGATCCTGTAACGATCTCAGAGGAATAGTATACCATTCTGCCTGCAATTTGGTGGCAGGTTCAGGTAAGGATGATGGAGGTGGATAGCGATGAAGCACCTTTCTCTCCAAAGCAGACCATAAAGACTCAATAATATTGAGATCTGGTCACTGTGGTGGCCAAGGGAGACGAGATAATGCACCCTTGTGCTCGCAAAGCTAGTCCTGGACAATGCGAAATGTGTGAACAGGGGTCTTGTCGTCTCCGAACGCAGCTTAACCATTGGGGAATAAACATTGTACCCTGGGATAGATCTCTTGCAATAATTTTTCCACCCATGGACGCTGTTGTTGTTGTTGTGGTCTTCAGTCCAGAGCCTGGTTTGATGCAGCTCTCCATGCTACTCTATCCTGTGCAAGCTTCTTCATCTTCGAGTACCTACTGCAAACTACAGCCTTCTGAATCTGTTTAATGTACTAATCTCTTTGTCTCCCTCTACGACTTTTACCCTCCAATACTAAATTGGTGATCCCTTGATGCCTCAGAATATTCCCTACCGGCCGATCCCTTCTTCTTCTCAAGTTGTGCCACAAATTTGTCTTCTCCTCAATTCTGTTCTATACCCCCTCATTAGTTATGTGATCTACCCATCTAATCTTCAGCATTCTTCTGTAGCATCACATTTCGAAAGCTTCTATTCTCTTCTTGTCAAAACTATTTATCGTCCACGTTTTACTTCCGTACATGGCTACACTCCATACAAATACTTTCAGAAACTACTTCCTGACACTTAAATCTTAACTCTATGTTAACAAATTTATCTTCTGCAGAAACGCTTTCCTTGCCATTGCCAGTCTACATTTTATATCCTCTGTACTTCGACCATCATCAGTTATTTTGCTCCCCAAATAGCAAAACTCCTTTACTACTTTAAGTGTGTCATTTCCTAATCTAATTCTGGCAGCATCACCCGATTTAATTTGATTACATTCCATTATCCTCGTTTTACTTTTGATAATGTTCATCTTATGTCCTCCTTTCAAGACACTCTCCATTCCGTTCAACTGCTTTTCCAGGTCCTTTGCTGTCTCTGACAGAATTACAATGTCCTCGGCGAACCTCAAAGTTTTTATTTCTTCTCCATGGATTTTAATACCTACATCGAATTTTTCTTTTGTTGCCTTTATTGCTTGCTGAATATACAGATTGAATAACATCGGAGATAGGATACAACCCTTTCTCACACTCTTCCAAACCACTGCTTCCCTTTCATGCCCCTCGACTCTTATAACGGCCGCTATCCCGTCTTAATACCAAGTTCACGGGCGACATGGAGAGAGAAAGTATATCAGTGGACAAAAATATGGAAACACCAGAACACAACCCATCACCATCAAAATAGCTCTGAGCACTATGGGACTCAACATCTGTGGCCATCAGTCCCCTAGAACTTAGAACTATTTAAACCTAACTAACCTAAGGACATCACACACATCCATGCCCGAGGCAGGATTCCAACCTGCGACCGTAGCGGTCACGTGGTTCCAGACTGAAGGGTCTAGAACAGCACGGCCACACCGGCCGGCTACATCACCATCCCTAATAAACATAGGATACCCATATATCGGTGGACAAAAATATGGAAACACCAGAACACAACACATCACCATCCCTAATACATATAGGAGACCCACTGAAATTCAAAACAGCTTCCAGTCGTCAGTAAATGGGTATATGGGGGCCTGTATGGTTTTCAAGAGCATCTTGTACCACAGTTCCTGCGAAATACTGGCAAGTTCATGTAATGATGATACAAGTAGACTCCAAGGGTTAATTAATATTGAGATCTGAGATCTGGTGACTGTGGTGGCCAGGGAAGATGCAACAATTAATATTCGTTCTCACAAAGCCAGTCCTGGGTGATGCAAGCTGAGTGAATAGGGCCCCAGCATCACCACTGTTAATAAACATTATACCTGTTCAGTCAAAATAGTCACATAATGCTTGACAGTAAAGCGACTTTGCAGTGTAGACATGGGTCCATGGAATACCACGCTCCCCCACATTCCATTCTTGGTACGTAAATTCTGCTAGAAGTTATAAACAGTGTGAAACGAGACTGATTCGACAAGATGACATCCTCCCACACCTCCATAGCCCGGTTTTCATGGATGCAGCACCACCTTTCCCTGTTACAAGCATTTGCCTCATTGATAAGTGGCTTTCGAATTCCACTGCTTTCGGAGCCCCTTCCTCTTGTTTTCTGCTGACGGACCTCACGATTCCGACAAGCAGTATAGAGTGACTTTAGCAGCTGTCGTCCTCTTATTCTTCGTCACAACCCTTTTCAGTGACCATCCGTAATGATCACGTCCCACACACTTTAGTCCCCGTGATGCCAACAATTAGCGAATGTTTTATCGCTCTCCTGGTATGCAGTATAAATCTTCTACGCAGCTCCTCTTGAAATACCAAAAACTCTGGCAACGTTGGTTACGGAAGCAACCACCACATGAACACCAACAATCGGCCCACTTTCAGATGTCCTGAGCTCTGACATATGCACTGATAACTACACAGAACGCTGTTCTGACCACGAATAGGACTTGCATCGTATTGAGAACATTCAACAGGTGCAACCGGCAGGCTTGCGTACCATCTGCATTTGTGATAAAGCATGCATTTCTCGGGGTGTTTCTTATTTTTGTGCACCCCTGTATATGTAACAGTATTTGGATATGCTTATAAATTATGTACTTAAGGAGCTATTTTTTAGTTAGCTCGTAAAAATTTGAGCTATTGTAAACACTATTTAGTACTTTTGAAGGTTGAGATTGTAAGTGTCACTAATTTTTACCTCACTTCATCTGGCTGCTAAGCAGTGGTTCCTTTACGATTGTTATTTAATTCTTACAGCAAAGTATAATTCTCATATCTTAGAAAAAAATAAATGACTTTCATTTGTTATATTTCCGTATTTAAAACTAGTACGTTCCACTTCCCAAAACCTACAGTTTCAATTTAGATAATTTTCTTACTTGTACGATCCACTGAACTAAAAATTATTTTCCATTCTTCATACAGCTCTGTCAGAGACATTGTGGACGTTAAATTTATAAATGGGTAATTTTTATTTGTAATTTCTTACGTCATATACTTCTTTTCCTCTTGAAGCTAAGCTGAAGAATATTGCCCTTTCAGTTCTGAAATTTTAGGAGTATCACCGGAAGATAGAGACCCTAGAAAATCTTTCAAAATCCAAGAATACTTAAAAGCATCAAAGACAAGTGCGTTATTAAAGCAATGTTAACTCCCAAATCCCCTTCGCTATCATTTCCGTTTCGAAGTGAAAGACACTGATGTTTCGCCGGCCGAAGTGGCCGTGTGGTTAAAGGCGCAGCAGTCTGGAACCGCAAGACCGCTACGGTCGCAGGTTCGAATCCTGCTTCGGGCATGGATGTTTGTGATGTCCTTAGGTTAGTTAGGTTTAACTAGTTCTAAGTTCTAGGGGACTAATGACCTCAGCAGTTGAGTCCCATAGTGCTCAGAGCCATTTGAACATTGATGTTTCAATATTTAAATTAATTTCATAGTCAGAAGCAACAATATGAGAAAAGTTATTTTCCGGCATTTTGTTTTACAATTTGGGATGGTGTGGGATATACAAGATTTTATATGGGTGCCTTCTGAGGTTGAGAAGACAGTACATACACAAAGTAGGTACACATGAGGGGATAAAATATGTATCGAATTCAAGACGGAACATGTAGTAGACGCAATAATTCATCATTTTTAGATTTTATAACATACAACGAAAACGGCTGACATGCATTTCGAACAAATAGAAAACCGATTTGTATGGACGTGATTATCAGCGCCAACTCCAACCATCCTCTACTGCAGAAGCATGTATAACTTTACGGTCGGATACATGGAACAGTGCGGCTTCACTGTGCCTTTATAAAATAAATCACCGATACGAAGTGAACATTATGTACAACAGAGTTTGAAGTAAATAAAGAACAGAAATAAAAGGCATGTACAGACGGCACCCGATAAGCTCAACATGGACACCATGAAATAAATAGCAAAACAATATACAAATTTGAACATACACTCTGGAGCAAGGAAGGTAAAACTACGTTCAGGGCAGCAGATAACATAACACTGGTGCGTCGTAACTTGCCACGTAGGAGTATTGAGTAAGGAAAGTCTGAAGTCTACAAAATATCGTGCCGTGAATGTGATAAAGCTATACCGGCCAAACAGATTATTAAATGAACACAACGCCAGAAGCACAAGAGCATTAAGTTTACATATTCAAAAGGAGGGACATGATATCGGTAGCACTAACTGTATGCTATAAATTTTACGTTATGTTGAGATAAGCAGACGGTTTAGAATAACTTGAGAGTTACGTCACGAAACGCAAATAACAGCATAAACTTCTCAAAGATAAAATTTTGCTTGTAACTAATCCGTATTTAAATATTTATGATGATAAGCTGGGCTGAAGTAGTCGCTGCCTTCCTGCATACAAGGTCCAGCTGTTTATGGGCCTTCCTGCGAACGTGTGCCACAGTGTTCAGTTCGAGCTGCGTCTGCGCCATCTAACATCTACCCAGAAAACGTTAAAACCTCGTAGCCCGAAGAATGCAAGTCCTCCAGTGCTTACAAAACGCATAAATTCCTTTAGAAAGATATTCTTTTCGTAGTCCGCGCAACCACTCATGCACCGCGTGGCGTACGTCTTCATCAGAACGGAACATCTTTCCTCTCATAGCGTCTTTTAGTGGTCCAAACATAAGGAAATCACTTTCGGCAAGGTCTTGTGAGTATAGTGGTTGAGGAAGGCACTCAAAATGCAGGTTTGTGGTTGTTGCAACTGTTGAACAGGCAGTGTGGGTCCTTGCATTATCATGGTGCAAAAGGACACCTTTGATTTTATTGCAAGCCACAGATGAATTTTTAGGAGATCGTGTATGATTAACTGGTGACAGATGTCCCTCCAGACATGTAATGCTCCAAAATGACGCCTTTTTCGTCCAAAAAGAGAGTCAGCATAAACTTCCCTGCTGATGTTTATGTTAGAAACTTCTTTGGTTTTGGTGATGAGGAATGGCGCCATTCCTTGCTCGCTCTCTTCGTTTCCGGTTGGTGGAAGTGGACCCAGGTTTCATCCCCAGTAACGATTCTTTCAGGGAAGCCATCACCTTCTCGTTCAAAGCGCCGAACAAGTTCTTCACAAGCATCAACGTCGTTCTCTCATTTCAGGAGTCAACTGCCGTGGCACCCATCTTGCAGACACTTTGTCAAACTGGAGCACATCATGCACAATGTGATGTGCTGACCCATGACTAATCTGTAAACACGCTGCAATGACATTCATTCTCACTCGGCGTTTTTCCTTCACTGTGGTTTCAACTGCTGCAATGTTCTGTAGAGTCACAACTCGTTGTGCATGACCTGGTCAAGGAGCATCTTCCACTGAAGTCACACCATTTGCGAACTTCGTACTCCAGTCGTAGACTTGCCGCTGTGACAAACATGTATCACCTTACTGAACCTTCATTCATCCATGAATTTCAATAGGTTTCACACATTCACTACACAAAAACAGAACTCTGTTCTTCCCTGGTGCAACTCGCAAGTGGGGCGGCCACCTTTATACTTATACTGCGACGGTATGTGTGCATCTGCCCTATGCTGCCACCTACAGGTCATTCTCCACGCTGTTTATAGCAAAATTACCAACTTGCAGGATAACGTGCTCGAAATTTCTATTTGTTATTACAAATTTAAGGTTTTCATTTGACTCACCCTCGTTCCATAAAGGTAGATGCTTCGTCTCTTTAAAGACCTCACTTTGTTATAAATAGGTTTTACAGTTTTAACAACGTGTATTAACTTTCAGATATGACGAATGATTGAAATACCGTGCTGTAAAATATTTGTACACCTGCAAAGATGATGCATCCACGCCTCTCACAACCAACTGAAAGAGTTTGAAAAGGGTCAAGGTGTGGTCTTCCGACTGCCAAGATGATCCTTTCGGAGAACTGCCACACGCATTGGACAGAACCACATCCGTTGGACGTTCTGGGTCACTTACGCATCAATGTTATTATCAGAGGCCACGTGAACATTCTCAGACTCGTAGACGAATTTGTGGACGTCGAAGCAGCACAGACGTCCGACAGGGATGTTGTAAGGGCAGCAGTGGCAAATCGTAGAGCTACGACAGCACAAGTAAGAGGGTTTGTGACCCCAGACGTGCCGACACGAACTGTTGCGAACCGATTAGCATTGGGACTGCGGGCACACACACCTCTACTCCGTCTTCCAATCATGCCTCAGCATAAAAGTGCACAGCTCCACTGTTGCCGACAGAGAATCATTAGAAGATGGAAAGGTGCGTCTCGGTCTTCATGATGAAAGCAGATTCTGCCTGTACGCAAGTGATTATCGTTTGCGCGCACAACGTAGACCTGGAGACTGCTAACCCTTAGAATGCTTTCATACAAGACACAATGGTCCCACCCCAGACCTAATGGTACGGGGTGCAGTAAGTTTGCCGGCCAGGCTGGACGAGCAGTTCTTGGTTACTACAGTCTGAAACCGCGCCACCGCTGAGGTCGCAGGTTAGAATCCTGCCTCGGGCATGGATGTGTGTGATGTCCTTAGGTTAGGTAGATTTAAGTAGTTCTAAGTTCTAGGGGGATTAATGACTTCCGATGTTCCATAGTGCTCAGAGCCATTTGAACCACTTTTTTTTTTTTTTTTTTTCTTTTTTTTTTTTTTTTGCAGTATGTTTCAACACTTGTTTACCTTTGGTGTTTCTGGTGGGGAAACTAGCCGGCGCTCTGTACGTTCAGAATGTTGTTAGACCAGTTCGTTTCCCGCTATTGCAACAGGAAGGAGATGAGTTGTTCCTACAGCATAATGCTCGCCCACATACTGTCGGTGCAACACAACGTGCTATGGAAGACGCGCACTAATATGCCCGGCAAGCGTGAATTCCAGATTTGTCTCCAATCGAGCCCATGGCCTCCCGTGGAGGCTACACCACCGACTATTATTGCTGTTTCAGCATGGGTAGTTATCTGATACATCAGAACCGCTTTTGCTGTTCAGCTGTAAATGTAATGATGTCATGTACTCCATATGCACTGTTGCAGCAATAATTCTTGAGTGAATTGGCAACCTCTTACTTGGTGTACTAATTTCTTGTTTGTCAGATTCTATGGTTTTACGACAGAAGATTGACGTACAAAGGATGGGCGCAATCAGCGCAAAAAGCAGGGACGAAAAGGTACTCTTGGTTCCATGTATATAAGTCATAGATTTCTGATTTTATCTTTATTTGGCAATGTCTGAACACTTGTTCATCAAATGCAACCCGTAATTATGAACCATATGCACGTTAACAGTATTTAATTAAGCTGACAATTAAATAAATGTACTTGTTTACATCTCTATTTAAGCTTTTCTCCTCCCCATTATAGCATCTGAAGATGCCGAAACTGGCTGTGATTTCATCATAAAAAAGTGATGGTGCAAAAAGTAAAAAAAAAAAAAACTTTGAATGTATCTAAGTTTGTAGTTCATATTACAGATGGTCAGTATATGCACTGTCAGTATACGCACTGTTTGTGACGCGGCAAACGACAGTTCTACAGGACATATCACTGACACGAGTTGTCCAGGAAGGAGCCACAGCAGCCCACGTTGTAAATCTATTAATTGGGTTGCCTATCTGCAGGCGGAAGTAATTCGACGCGACTATTCGAGGGAGAGGGGTAACACTGAAAATTGAAGACAAAATATCGTACAGATAGAAAGTACAAATATATGAATTTTGCAAACCTTTAGCAGGCTTCCCTTTAACAGAGGGCAGCAAATTCCCTCTAGTGCTCTGAGAACCTGTCGTAGGACACACACGTCCTAATGTAAGTAAAAGGGTGAAATAGCTCGCTTGCTCCATAGCCAGAAGACGACTACTGTGCGTATCTGGGGTTTTCCCCACGTAAGCTTCCTCCTCTGCTGTTCCAGTCCGACACAGACGTCATGTGTTCTTGAACTAACCTGAGAGTACATGTGAAGCTACTAGGTACCAGGAAAGACATCAGAATTTTGTAGTAAAAATGTTTCAGTTGCGAATCACGGTGTGTTAACATTCAGAAGTAATTTTACAATATTATACAATGACGGAAAAAGCTCGCCGCCCCGGGACGGAATTGTGTAATGTAAACGAAAGTTGGTAGGCGTGTTTCTACAACTGAAACCTGGTATTTATTAAAATTTCGTAACAGTCACATAAGAGAGGCGCTATTAGCACCATTATGAATTTCGGCTTTGCTTTAAATACTCGCTCTGATGGTCATGAGCTTTAGTTACCACTGAGGTTGGACATGGTGAGATTGATGTTAGTGAAGAATGCCTTCAGTGTAACAAAAGTGCTATTACCAGAACATCACTAAGTCTGAACGAGGTTGTGTAATAGGGCTACAAGAAAGTGGATGCGATATGCAGAAGGATTTTCCAGGAATGCTGTCAGCGGTGCTGATGAGAACTTGCGGTCTCGAGAAGAGTGGGCTCCGGACGGCTACGTGGCACTATAGAGAGGGTAGACCGTCGTCTTCCGCGTATGGCCCTGGCGTATCGTACTCAATCTGCAGTAACAATTTAAGCAGCAGTTGGCACCACAGTAACACAGCGGGCTGTTACAAATCGGTCACTTCAAGGTCAACTACAAGCCAGACGTCTGAAGCGTACATTCCATTCACCCCAAACGGCAGCCATTTGCGACTTCTGTAGTGTCGATATAGAGCTCAGTGGAGGTGGGGTAGTGGTCTATTATGTTTTCAGATGGAAGCTGGTTCTGCCTCGGTGCCAGTGATGGCCGTATGATGGTTAGAAAGACGCCAGTTGAGAGCCGGCAACCAACTTGTCTGCGTGCTAGTGGCACTGGACCTGCACCTGGAGTTATTGTCTGGGATGCGAATTCACATGACCGCAGGAGCACTCTCGTGACTTTTCTCATACTGTGCGACACATTAAGGCTATCTTGATATTATTCCAAAACCTATTTCTGTTCTTTAGGGCCAGCCACATAATATACATGTGATCAAAAAGTCAGTATAAATTTGAAAACTGAATAAGTCACGGAATAATGTAGACAGAGAGGTACAAATTGACACACATGCTTGGTATGACATGGGGTTTCATTAGAACAAAAAAAAAAAAAAAAAAATACAAATGTTCAAAAAATGTCCGACAGATGGCGCTTCATCTGATCACAATAGCAATAGTTAGCATAACAAAGTAAGACAAAGCAAGGATGATGTTCTTTACAGGAAATGCTCAATATGTCCACCATCATTCCACAACAATAGCTGTTGTCGAGAAATAATGTTGTGAATACCACTGTAAAACATGTCCGGAGTTATGGTGAGGCATTGGCGTCGGATGTTGTCTTTCAGCATTCCTAGAGATGTCGGTCGATCACGATACACTTTGCAACTTCAGGTAACCCCAAAGCCTATAATCGCACTGACTGAGGTCTGGGGACCTGCGAGGCCAAGCATGACGAAAGTGGCGGCTGAGCACACGACTATCACCAAACGACGCGCGCAAGAGATCTTTCACGCGTCTAGCAATAGTTTTTTTTTTGTTATAATAACATCCCATGTCATTCCAAGCATGTTTGTCAATAATTATCTCTCTATCTATATTATTTCGTGGTTTATTAAGTTTTCAAATTTATACTGACTTTTTGATCACCCGTTACGTCTGATAACGAAATGATTATTATTAGAGTAGATGTACCAAGTAGCTACTTATAATAAGTAATCTTTAATTATGACAACAAATTGTTTCGGAATTTATATTAAGTAGCTGTATTCTACTCATATCTAGATTGATGTGACGTCCATGTTACGTCGTTAGTGGATTGTTTTATTACTGTCACTGCTTTAATAAGATGGCAAATGATGTCAATATGTTGAAAATAAAACGTTAATTAGGACGTGACAGCAGTGTGACAGTTCCACTCTATATGTTTATAAAAATTTTGCAGACGAACATCGATATTATTTTATTAACTAATATTAGTTACGGTTGTCTTTGATTGATTCATTACTCATTTTCGTGTTCATAGAACACGTCAAGTTTTTCAGGTAGTACTTGCATCTAAATTTCGTATGCTCGTTTAATATTTCTTGTGGGTATTTGCTCATGTACATACAGATTTCTGATTCTTCTAGAAGGTTCATTCAAAACCTTTTGGTATTTTATTCAGAATCTGAAGTGCATTTTCGATCCTATCAGCATTATGGGTTTGATTTTTCAAGTGTAGAAAGAAGTTCGACTGATTATATTCGCTGTCATTAATGTGTTCTTTACGTCTCACGTTAACCTGCCTTCCTGTTTGGCTCATGTAAAAGCTATTACAGCTGACACATGTAATTTTACATATGCATGGGTTATCACATTTCGATTTCCTAGTGGTGGTGGAACGTAATTTTATTTAAAGATTGTTACTGGTTCGAAAGGGTGGTTAAATATTTCTGGCTTCAAAAAGTGCATTAATTCTGCTGGAGATTTTACCAAGGTAGACTGCTGGTACGCATCTTATTTTCTGTGTGTAGTTAGGCATATCTCGCTATGTATTGTGTTGTGCTTTGGTGTTTTGCATTTGTAGTGTAATTTTGTGATTTTGTTGGCGTGAAATTCAGTTATCTACCTTATATAACGAAGCGTATTATGTTGTTTTTTAATTTCTGGCTTTTCTAATGCTAGTTTATGAGCCACTGGATGACAGGAATTGGCAATTATAATATTGTCAGAAGTGGTATTGTTTTTGTAGATATGAAATGTGTGGAGATTATTATTTTTGTCAATTGTGAGGTCTAGATAGTTAATGGTATTCTCTTCCTCAATTTCCATGGTGAATTTAATTTTATGGTGCAGTTGGTTGGCCTCTGGTGGATATTTTCTATATCCGCGCGGCTGCCATCTACGAACATGAGAGTATCTTCTACATGCCTAAAACAGTACACAATTTGGTTGTGAATTAAAAAATTTATTTTCCAGAGAATTTAGAAAAATATCGGCTAAAGTGCATATCTACTTCACCTGCTTGGGTATTAATTTAGTCGTTGAATTCCAAACAATTTTGTGGTAGACTGTCGTAAATAAAGTTTACTTATTACAAGCAGCTACTAGGTGCATCAACTCCCATAATAATTTCGTTGTCAGACGTATCTTATGCTGCTGGCCCTAAAGAAGAAAAACTGATTTTGGAATAATATCAAGACCTTGGCTGTGAACAATGGTAGAGGACAATTTTCTTGTTTTGTGGAAATGTGCAGGTAAGTTTAAATACAATCTCCTAAATGAGCCGGCCGCGGTGGTGTAGCGGTTCAGGCGCTCAGTCCGGAACCGCGCGACTACTACGGTCGCAGGTTCGAATCCTGCCTCGGGCGTGGATGTGTGTGATGTCCTTAGGTTAGTTAGGTTTAAGTAGTTCTAAGTTCTAGGGGACTGATGACCACAGATGTTAAGTCCCATAGTGCTCAGAGCCATTTGAACCATTTGAACCATCCTAAATGACAAATTTGAAACATTTCCACTGTAATTTTTTGTTTGGTAAGTCCCTGCTTCCGAATACTGCTACACTAACGACATATTGGTAAGATATTCTATCCAAAATTTTATTCTTAAAAATACGTCAGTGGTTAATTATCATTGTGTATGAGCAAACTGAGTGGACTCAACATGTGTTAGCATTGACCTGCCACTGTTCACTTGTTGGGCGAGTTCACTAAACCTTAATGCGAAACCTCCCAAAAATAAGAATTTAATGAGTCCAAAAAGTTTCAGTTTATGGTACTAATATTCGCATTAGCAGTTCTTGCAATCTATGTTTCAACAAAAAGTAACTTTTACGGTCGCCTTACTACAGCACATGAACCACTTTAAGAATGTCTTAACCTTTCCACCATACACCGTCATGTAAATCACGTAAGCAATGGTAAGCGACACAGCTTGACATCGTTTACTTCCTTAAACAACTTTTCACATTCGCCTCAACAGCAGCATCTTTTGAGGCGTATTTTCTTTCGGGAACTACTCAGGATATTTATCTGAGTCGTACTTATCCAGATCATACTCGGATTTAAGCAAATAGTGACTGAAAACCGTTTTCCTTGCAGGAGCACGACACGCGTTACAATCATTGACAGCTACATTCATGGTTTACCTCTGTTTACATACACACATCATTGCGGGATTCCCATTAGTGGGAATTTGGAATTAGAAAAAGCGTGATCAATTCTCGGACTACTGTGTAACTATAAATTAGTAAGAACAAAGAACTTCACGTCTCATGTTTTAAATGCAGCAAGTATTTCTCTTATTGATGGACACTTACCACTGTTTAGAGCCGAAGGTCTCTATTCATACAAGTAGTCAGTTTGAATCTTACCGGCGAGTTGGCACGTTCTTCACGATAAACACATCTGTTTGAAGATCTATTTTGTACGTGGGTGTATGGGTTCACAGAACTTTGTCTTGCACTCTACGATTGAAATATATTTACAACAATAATAAAGAATTTACACGACCGATGCTGCAGTTTGCTTGTGTGCAATGTATGTAAGTGTTTTCTTCGAGTGACATTTTTATCTGAATTTAGTGTAAACTCACAAATCTTGTAAATTATGCTAGTAAATTCACATATTTTCTAATTTCAGCAATCTTAAATCTAGCCTTATTGTTGACTCAGAGTGTTTCAGTGGTGAATGAGTTATAATGAATAGCGCTGATAATTTAGTAAGAGGTAGAGCAGCATGTAGGCAGGTCAAATGCCGTTCTGTTTGGTACAACGGAAAGCAGGAATGGTCTCACTGCGTTGTGCCAGCAGGCTGAAAAACTGTTTTCTTCGTATCCTACGGACTGTGAAGCTACATAGGTGGACAGGAATTTAAAAATAGCATTAAATCATAAAAGTAACTACTGTTACCAAGCACAACTTTAGAGGCCTAAGCGTTGCATATGGTGGTATGACAAAATCTTATGCTTCATTATGATCAACTAACGAAGCTTGCCTGAAGTGCATGTATATAACCAAAACAAATAAATAAATAAAACAGTAGCCCTCATAATCCAAACAGCATTCCACATCGTGGTGTCTTCTTCGTTAAAGGGTAGTTGCTCTCGGCATGAAAGCAGTTAATGAATAAGCTCCATATGTTGAAAGGGACATACTTTTTATAAAAAGTCTCCATCGTGTTAGGATTGTAAACAACAGTACTGCTCATACAAATCAAAAGGAGAAGTCAGACATGACATTTTCATTGACTCCTGCGCCAGTAATTGATCTTGGTGTTCGGCCTGGTTCGGGACTTTTTCGTAATTTCCACTAGTAGACAGTTCAGTTCTTCCATTAAATTAGGGTGGTATAATAACTATGCCCCTCTCGAATTTACAGAAATACTGCCTGTTACTGGACAACTTTAAAGCTGGCCGGAGTAGCCGAGCGGTTCTTGGCGCTACAGTCTGGAACCTCGCGACCGCTACGGTCGCAGGTTCGAACCCTGCCTCGGGCATGAAAGTGTGTGATGTCCTTAGGTTAGTTAGGTTTAAGTAGTTCTAAGTTCTAGGGGACTGATGAAGTCAGAAGTTAAGCCCCATAGTGCTCAGAGCCATTTGAACCATTTTTTTGGACAACTTTAATAAATAAAATGCATCCAATGTACTATGCTACAGAACACACGAGTCCATAGAGAAAGAACAGATCATTCATTGCTTGGAATGATTACTAAATCATCATTCGACGACGATCTCTAACTTAAAGGAAAAGAAGATACTCTTACGTATATTACAATGGTACAAATTAAAGTTGTTCTCAACAGTTTGAACCCCGCAGTGCCCTTCTAGGAATTACTTTTGGTGTACGAGTACATGAGGGATGTGTAATACGAGTACAATGCCTTCTACACGTATAAGAGGCAGGCACCTTTCAGCAGCAGGTAGTACCTAATTGGTTTCGAAGCAAACACATTTACCAACATTGTAATTAGCGTATGAAATAATTTTCCAAGAATATTGAAGAAAGCTAAAGTTCAGCTAAAATAATGTGTTATGTTCACCCGTCTATCACGACTAATAACTCTAAATATAGTAATTTAATTCCAGGAGCTGACAATCACTGACAAGAAAACGTCAGTAGTTTTCTGGACATGTTTCACAAATTTGCATAAAAAAACAGGTTTCATTCTATAATGTTGTACCCATTCTGTTTGTCAGTGTCGCATGTGAGTAGATTCGATACCTGCCAAGAAACAGCAAGAAAATGTTTTATTTGAAGTTCGGGGGATACAGCGGATGTAGCCATATCTAGAAATATGTCACGAGCAACATTTCCCTTACAAGTAGATAACAGAAAGTTTCTTCTTGCTATTCGGAGCTAAACAATATTTTGTGTATAGGTACTAATGTATAATGAAGCGTATGACTAAAAGACAACAAATTCATGTAAAATAGTTCCCCAAAAATATGGATATCGTAAAAAAGCATCTGTCGTTTTAGACATAAGTAATTTCGTGATTTCTGACGGAGAAAATCTGTCGTATGGCGTGGCTGTATAGAGGTACGGAAGTATCATTAAACAGCTCATCTAGCAGTGGCTGTTTCTCAAGTGCAGGTGTCCTAGTTTCAGTAAGGTCTGGCACAAGATTTACACAACTTATATCCTCCTAAGAACAGAACAATTTTTTCTCGTGATGTTTTAGTTTGTATTTCTTTTAGCAACCGTCCTACAAGAATAAAGTAAACACGCGTAATAAGTGGAATTCTCTTAACGATGTTTCATAGGAGCAGAAATTCCTTACTATAACAGATAAGGTATCATTTCTGCGTAGATAATTTTCACTTTTAGGAATTTCTGTCAATTTTATAGTACTATATTGGTGAATATTTCAGAAATGTTTTCAATTTATCTGCTGTAAAATATTCAGATATTATTAGAAATTTAAGGTTTCTGTTGAAAAGAATGATAAAGAGGAATGTAAAAATAGATGTAGGCCCTACCTCCATTCTTTTATAGTGCAAATGGGAAAATCTCACTCGCCACAGTCGAAATAGAAACAGTTCGTCAAAGAATTCTTGTGTAAATGAAAGTGTTAATATGTTTAGAATAGACCAATTCGACCAGTGCACGAGTATCTGAATTACTTCAGTTACAGAATGTTTAGTCAATATACACATTTTTATAAAGGAGGTACACGCCTTGCTTAGTCGGTGTTTCTGTGTCCCAAAAGCCTGAACACACTAACAAACAAGATTCGTACTACTGTTAGTAATTCTGTTCCTATTGAAAAGCTGAAGTAGTGTTGTAGACCGCCAAGCACGTTTTATATGGTCATGTTTACCCACGCTCGTAGGTAAAAGAATGGTGACTAGTTGAAAGAGCAGAGCATAAATAATCAGTCAGGTTTCTCTGTATTAAACCGCTGTTGTACCTGTTTACGCGTATAGTCCCGATATCATTCCAACTGACTTTTCCCTTTCAGTGACACTGTAGCACAACGGCCATCTCAGAGGAACATTTGCATCTTGTATACATTTATTATTATGCGAAAATAACGTGTGCCGCATAATACCACGCTGCTGAAAGGTTTCCATAAGTTTTTCCCTTTGATTGGGTAAACGTATTTAATGGTGGTTATAATGAATCACCCCCATGGTAAATATTAATTCAAAATGCGAGCGTAGCGTCTCTTATTTTCAGCGTTGCAAAAGAAGGGTGGGAGAGCTATGCCGAAAGAGGGAAGGGATACAGAATGTACTCTAAGTGCTGCGTTAACATTACTCAGCCATGGAACATTGATGATGGATTTGGAGAAAAGCAAAAGCTTATCACCAAGCCGTTTGTTAACCAACTCGACACCTCAACTATTTTCTGCCCGCAGAGGACTGAAAAGTCCTTCTTCTGTTGACAAAGTTTATTGCTCTAGTAACGAGCTGATGCATATATTTTTGACTTGGAGGATCTGATGTGAAGAGTAATTCACTGAAATTACAAATCGATTCTTGGTAATTAGGCATCTGCCAGTTAGGAGAATCAGGAAGCTTTCGCAAACAGAATGTGTTAGTTTGGTGGGGGACTGAATGTTTATCAGAGCATAAAATAGGTGTGTGTACTAAGAAAGAAAGAGAAACGGTTAGTTTGGATGGGCTGGAAATGACTGATCAAATTTTGCGTGTAATTTCGAAGTCATTCTCATGAAAAATATCGAAGGAGGCCATGAGGAATATTCGATCTCATACTGGAATAGTTTAGTCATCACAAGATGGATTATAATAAGTAAATCATTCTAAGACGTACCTTCACGAACCTATCTGAAGACTGATGAATGTAGATAGCCACTAATATAAATACGTGACAAATTTATACCCAGACAGGGCGTACAGAAATGGACACAACATATTCTTGCGAAGTTGAGGCGACAGTTAAACCGAGGAGGCCTTAGTATTTCTGAGGATGATCTTTGCAGCCTACTACGTCCTTGCGCGAGGACGACGACGTGTGATAAGGGCCTCGAAAGAGGGTGGCTAGTGCTCGGTGGTCGGCAGGGGTGGTCGGTAGGGGGGAGGAGGGGAGGGGGTTCGTTCCGAAGCGGGGACGACTGGACCGGCAGGGGCGCCGCACAGCCGGGCCCGCCGTATCTGACAGCCATCTCCATTTGTGTCACGTTTCCCACAGACGTCTCCCTGCGTCTCGTGGGGCTCTACCGCGCCAGCGAGAAGCAAACATTTATCTTATTTCCGTCATCCACTTGAAAGGTTTTCTGGAACGTTCCACCCTCCAGAGATCTCGGGTTCCGCAAATATATGAATTTCGCTCGTCATTGTATATTCTCTGTTCCGCAGCCGGTACCGTTCCTTCCAGGCATCTAATCATGGACTCGGATTGAATGATTCTGACGTTTGCAGTCAACTGCATCATCGTGGAAGATTGAGCACTAGGCCTAAACGGGAAAGTTGGAATAGTAATCAGATGCCATGTTCTTTCGACTGTTTATCCGTTGAGAGCTTAACAAAACCGCGCAGCACGATTTCGCCCATGTTATGGAAGTGTTGAAATCAGCACAGTTACACAACATACAATTAATTTAAGTTAGCGAATATGTATTGCAGAACACCTCTAAAAATTAGTCTCTTTCGCTCTTCTCAACTCTGACACAGTTGGAAACATATTTAATGTCAATTCTGTTTAAGCTCATGTTCAGGAGGTACTGACGTGGGTTTCAATAAAATGGTCTACGGGAGTAAGGCAACAAAATCTACATACTACAATAATTTAACATATATCATGTGGCTCTCTTATACTTGAATTTAGATACTCAGTTATGGAGTAAAATAAAGATAATGATTTCTGTCAGGAAGAACTGGAATAGAAGGAAAAATACAGGAATAAGATAATTTTGGTCTTCAGTTGAAACTTCCGGGCTGAGAGGCCGTGGTCGATGTATAAAATTTCCACCTTACGTTTCGTCTCCATCAGCGGGAGACATCTTCTAAGGCCACTAAAGGTTCCTACGGAGATTGTAGCGAATTTGGAGGCAGCAATCCGTTTGTTATTATCGCATTCCGCGGATGAAATCAGGACTGAAACAGCCAGAATATTACGCCAAGCGAAACCACCTACCAGCAATTCGTCTCAAGCGGAAAGGAGGGCACTGAGGGAGGTCAGTGCGGATAAGAGCATTATTGTACTTGCAGCTGATAAAGGAAATGCTACGGTTTTGCTGAACACCGAAGATTATCACAAGAAGATTAGTGACCTTTTGGATCCCACTACGTACAAAAGGCTTCAGAAGGATCCTACAACCAAAATTTTGAGAAATACCAATCAACTGATGAAACAATCTTCTCTTTCTTCGGATGATAAAAAACAACTGTGCAAAACGGAAGCTTATCCATCCAGACTTTATGGACTCCCAAAGGTACATAAACCACTGGTCCCGACGAGACCGATTGTGAGTGCCGTAGGATCTCCAACACAAGAGGTGGCCAGATATCTTGCCTGATTGCTGCAACCACACATAGGCAGAACCGACAGTTACATTAAAAACTCGGTGCATTTTATTGAAAAACTGGGGGAGATTAACGTCAGCCCAAGTGATATTCTTGTGAGCTACGATGTAGTGTCATTGTTTACCATGGTGCCTGTGCACGAAGCTATTTCATATATAGCAGATGTTTTTACGACTGACATAGTGGCTTTATTTAATCATGCCTGACGACAACTTATTTCCAGTATAACAACGAGTTTTACGAACAGATCGACGGGGTGGCGATGGGAAGCCCTCTCAGCCCAGCTGTTGCCCATTTATTTATGGAGATCTTCGAACAGCGAGCCTGCAGACTGCCAGTAAAAAGCCTGCTAAATGGTACCGCTATGTTGATGACTCATTTTTAGTGTGGACTCATGGTGAAGAAGAGTTGGATGTCTTCTTAGTGCATCTGAACGGCATTAACCCGAAGATACAGTTTACGATGGAGAAAGAGAGCAACGGTCGACTCAGTTTCCTGGATGTGTCGGTAATTAAACGGGTGGGTGGTAGCTGGGCTACAAGGTATACAGAAAAAACACGGATCGATACCTCCACAAGGAATCTAACCATCATCATAGGCAAAAACGAGGTGTCATGAAAACCTTGGTGGACAGAGCCAACAAGATCTGCGAGCCGGCTTACTTACAAGATGAACTGAATCGCCTACGGTCAGCCTTCATGAAAAACGGATATACCAGCAAGGAAATTGATCGAGACCTCCATCAAAGAAGAAAAGAAGCCAGTAGTCCAGAGCAAAAACAGTCACCTACTGGAAAAGTTTTCCTACCGTTCATTAATAAGGTCACGGACCGTGTCGGGAAAGTGCGGGCTAAGTATGGGATCGAAACAATCTTCAGATTCACCAAGAAGATTAAGGAATGTTTAATAACAGCAAAAGACGCCCGACATCCCCTACCAACATCTCGGGTATACAAAATTCAATGCAGTTGTGGACAAGTATATATTGGATCAACGAAAAGAAGTGTAAACACCCGCTTAGCCGAACATAAAAGGAACTGTCGCTTAGGACACATCGAAAAATCTGCCGTAGCTGAGCATGTTTTTCGAGATGTGAATCGCAAAATTAAATTTAATGAGGCAAGCGTTCTAGCACGAACATGCGCGCATGTATAGAGAAGCAATAGAAATTCACAAACACCATAACAATTTTAATAGAAAACAGGAAGTTTTAAAGTTGGACAAAACATGGATGTCGGCGTTCCGCCAGCAGAATGACAATCGATTACTCTTAATCGAGAATGATGACGCCTTTGAAACATAAAAAAAGGGCAGTAGCCGGACGACCTCAGAAGATGTCTCCCGCAGATGGAGACGAAACGTCTGGTGGAAATTCTATACCACGGCCTCTCAGCCCGGAAGTTTCAACTGAAGACAACGCTGGCCGTGAAAGCCTACAAAATAATTTTGGTATTTCTAGAACAGATACTATGGAAACAATAAAATTCCTGTGCCTGCAGAAAGTTCGCAAAAGCATTTAATGAGATGTTCAGAACGAAAACGTGGTAATCAATAAGATTTCATTTCTCTTGAGTTACATGAATTAATTCATGATACAACTATAGCGAAGTGCTTCATGTTCAGATGGTGTTTGCAAAAACTTTCAATCAGAAAACAGTACAATAATAAGAAACCTATACTGGATGAGTAAAGAGTAAGCTATCCAAAATTAGAGGCGATATGTTCACCCCGAGGTGTCACTACCCCAGTTAAGAGACAGATTTAAAAAGGAAACTTTTTTCTTTCTGGATAATACCTAAGAGCTTCGTAGTTTTCTTCAGTGGAAGTGGGAAGCTCAGAGAAGCGGTTCATATTGCTATACTTTCAAAAACTAGCCATTACGTTAACGGGACAGTCTCTCTAATTACGTGGTTGTGTGGTATCTGTCAGCATTTCATGCTGAGGGAAGGCTGATATACAAACTCGACACGGGAGCACGAGCTGTTACAACCTTCCCGACCATTGAAGCTATTAGGATAGCAAGACTCATAACAGACAATCGCTGTTTCTAAATGAACCCACTGTGAGTCACTCACATTCACGCTTAATGCCAAAAAATAGCGTGTTGTGTTCAATGCCTTATCGAAAAAGCCAATGCTGCAGGTTGTAATATTGATAAAGGTTTCATTCAAACTTCAACAACGACAGAGTAATTATGGCAACAAACTAACACACAGATGTCACTGTAGCAGTCGATCATAGCGTTTTCATGTGAAATTCCAGTATTATTTGCTGTAGCATCCCAAAACAGCGAAAGCATGAGAAACTCTTCGATGTATTGTATGGACATATGACGGGGACAATTTTTATTGCAAGTACACTAGACGGCCTTTCTTTGTGTGCGGGACTGAATCATCTTGAACGCAGCGGACCAATTTTTGTTTGCATGACTGTCATTAACAATGCCGCTTGGTTGATGGAATATATCGTATGATCTGTCCAAAATCTGAGCCTCACAGCGCAACACAATGCCTAAAATGTAGAATACAAAATACATTAATCGCGTTAGGAAAATGTAAGTTTAATTTGTTAAAGTTATTGCATGAAATATCGCTAAAGTTCTCGTGATCATCCATTGAATGGTGATCGACTGGCCTGCTATCAGTTTTGGAGTCACACAAAGTCTTCGTTAACGCAAAATGAAAGGGTTGTCACTCACATTAGGATACCTCACACCCACCTTTAACCGTAAATAAGCACTCTGTCTTCAGGTCACAAGTGGCCCATCGGGATCATCCGATCGCCGTGTCATCCTCAGCTGAGGATCCGGATAGGAGGGGCGTGTGGTCAGCACACCGCTCTCCCAGTCATTACGATGGCTTTCTTTGACCGGAGCCGCTACTATTCAGTTGAGTAGCTCCTCAATTGGCATCACGAGGCTGAGTGCACCACGAAAAATGGCAACAGCGCGTGCCAGCCCGGATGTTTACCCATCCAAGTGCCGGCCACGCCCGACAGCGCTTAACTTCGGTGATCTGAGGAGAACCGATGTATCCACTG
Source organism: Schistocerca serialis cubense (assembly GCF_023864345.2). Taxonomy (NCBI): domain Eukaryota; kingdom Metazoa; phylum Arthropoda; class Insecta; order Orthoptera; family Acrididae; genus Schistocerca; species Schistocerca serialis. The sequence continues at coordinate 276,970,513 of NC_064642.1, read as the reverse complement.
CGGCAAGGCCGTTGCCAACCCGAAATAAAACCTATATGAAATGAGGTTCCATTTCAATAACGTAAAGCGATTCTCAGGATTACGTTAAATATTCCAAAATACGAGCAGACTCTGCATATACGTAAATGGAATACAGTCAAACTACTGTAAACGTGAGAGATTTATTATTATGGAAAACAAGTACACTTGCAGATAAGAAAAAAAATATTACCAAATGAATAATTATATCTGAGACGCGTTTACGATCTCTCCTAAGTCGCATGAGCGGTAGGCTAATACTCTGACGGGAAGGTATCGGTTCGGAATACAGGGTTTGGATTGCAAGATGGGGGTGTCAAAAGCAGGCATCGCACCAGCGATCATCTCATGAGTGGGAGCGGGTGACCAAGCGGCCAAGACCAACCACAACATTCCATGTAAATTAAAATGTTCAAGAATGTTATATAATATTCCAGAATATTGTAGAATCTTCCGGAAGGTTCGTGAATGTTCAAGAAAGTACGAGGACGTCCGAGAATGTTGTCGAATGTTCCCTTTGTTGTGGTAGCAGAAGGTCAACTTGTCGTCATCCTCCACTTATCTTTACTGCAGTACCTCTATGCCAAAGGCCACAGTGATAGATTTATCGAGGTTTTCGTCTTGTGCTGCCCCATTTCCTTGTGGTCTAATCACTTCACTGACAATCTGAAGTTGCACTTGAGTGAAGAATATGGGCGTATCATAATACAGCAACTTCTACTTTGAGAAGTTTCACTCTGTAAGCAAATAATTCGCTTTTTGCCAGATAATACTTCATACGCATCCCTTTTGAATCTGCTAGTTTTAACTGTCTGTTACACAGTATTTCTCTTCAGCGACTTGCTTTTTCAGTCTGCTTTCAAACATTGATTGTACTCAAATCCAGTATTTCACACATATCTGACGTCGGTGGTTGACAGAAGAGACACACTTCCCTATCCTAAGATCACTTATTCGGTTTTAGGTGCTCTAGATGGGGTACATCCCTTGTAAGAGCAATCCCCTCAAATTCGAAGAAAGCGAAGAAAGGGAATTTTATGTTTTAAGGCACATTCGACGAAAAGAGCATCCGAGACGGGGCACAAGATCAGATTTTTAAAATCGTATGGATGGCAATTTCAATCATTCCATTATTCGCTTTACAAGGATTGGCGAAACAAAACGGTACCTGCGATTTATACGTTGTATGAGATTAAAGAGTCCCCCCATGAGCGTACTTTCTTCCTGTTTTATGCGTTGGTTTAAAATCCACGTAACGCGCCGGTCGGTGCCTGTAATTGGCTTTGAGGCACTATCGGCGCAGAAAGTCATTCCAGTATTATTTGCTGTAGCATCCCAAAACGGCGAAAGCATGAGAGCAGTGGATGGCGTCAGCCTGTCTCAAGAACCGCGTAAGGAGCTAAACGAAGCCATACCGGAACGTAAATCACCATATGTGGAAGATGGTATTTTTTTCTACTAATGATTTTTTGCGTTTTGGTTCGAATGTTGTGAGGAATCTGACGACTTAATTTCTATAGAAGTGTACTAATTTCACTGAAAATTTGAAAGTGTTTTCGCTAGCACTGTCACTACCTCACCGTTCTTTCAGTGAGTTAAACGTTTAATTTTGAATATGAAACATGACTTGTCGTAGCATTTCCTAAAAATTAATGGCACAGCACAGAGTCACATTAAATGTCAGATAAATATGCGGGTGACAAAAATCATGGGGTACATTCTATCAACGTGTCGGACCTCCTATTGTCCTGGTAGTGTAGCAACTCGACGTGCCATCGACTCAACAAGTTGTTGGAAGTCCCCTGTAGAAATAATATTGAGCCAAGTAGTCTCTATAGCCGTCCATCATTGAAGACCTCGGTGCAAAAAGAGTATAACTCCAAATTTTCCCATAAGATATTCCAGACCCTGTAAGCTTTAGACCCTTATCCTATTACCACTTCCGTTGGAGAAAGACATAAATACTGGCAATATCCCTATTGAAGCTGAACATACACGGTTCAGTCACATTAATGATACCACCGTCTACGTTCGACGTCGGATTTGTATGATCTAATCTAGTCAATTATCGGTTCATTTGGAGTAGAAGACTCAGTCAGTTCCATGTAAACACAGCCCACACGGTTGCGGAGCCACCACCAGCTTGCACCTTGTTGGCAACTTGGGTCCAGAGTTTCGTGGGATCTGCGCCACACTCTAACCCTACCATCAGCTCTTACGAACATATCGCGTCTCGTCTGATCAGGTCATTGTTTTCCAGTCTTCTAGGATTTAACCGATAAGGTCATGAGCCCAGGAGAGGCGCTGCAGGCGTTGACACTCTGTTATCAACGGCACTCGCATCAGTTGTATGCTGCCATAGCCTATTAACTCCAAATTCCGCCTCACTGTCGTAACGGGTACGTTCGTCGTACGTCCCACGTTGATTTCTGTGGTTATTTCACACAGTTTTACTTACCTGTTAGCATTGACAACTCTTCGCAGAGGCCGCTGCTCTCTCGGTCGTCAAGTGAAAGTCATCAACCAGAATGTTGGTGTTCTTGGCACACTCTTGACACTGTGGATCTGAGAATATTCAGTTCCCTAACTATATCCGAAATGGAATGTCCCATTCTTCTGTCTCCATCTACCATTCCGCGGTTGAAGTATGTTCATTTCCGTAGTGCGGCCATAATCAAGTCGGAAACCTTTCCACTTGAATCACCTGAGTAGAAATGCACTTTAATTTCATACTTTGTGTAAGCGATATTAGCGCCATCTCCATACGAGCATAGCACTATAATAAGACTTTAGTCATCTTAGTGTAGATTGATCAACTTTACACTTAAACGTGAACGTTATGGTATTCCAGAGGTAAAATAGTACTCCATTCGGATCTCCGGGGGGGGGGGGGGGGGGGGGACTACACAGGAGGACGTCTTTGTCAGGAGAAACAAACCTGGTGTTCTACGGATCGGAGCGCGGAATGTCAGATCCGTTAATCGGGCCGATAGGTTAGAAAATTTAAAAAGGGAAATGGATAGGTTAAAGCTAGTTAAAGTGAGAATTTGTGAAGCTCGTTGGCAGGAGGTAGAAGACCTTTGGTCAGGGGAATATAGGGTTATTAATACAAAATGAAGTAGGGGTAAAGAAGGAGTAGAATTAATAATAAATAAAAACTAGGAGCCCGGTAAGCTATTACGAACAACATAGCGAATGCATTATTGTAGCCAAGATAGACACGAAGCTCACGCCTACCACAGTATTACAAGTTTATATGACAACTAGCTTCGCATATGACGAAGAGATTGGAGAAATATATGCTAAGATAAAAGATATTATTCAGATGGTGAAGGAAGACGAAAATTTAATAGTCATGGGAGACTGGCATTCAATACTAGGCACAGGAAAAGAAGTAAACTGGTAGGAGATATGGACTGGGGATAAGGAATGAAACAGGAAGGTGCTTGGTATAATTTTGGGCAGAGTATAACTTAATCATAGCTCTCACTAGGTTTAAGAATCATGAAAGAAGTTTATATACGTGGAAGTGGCCTTGAGACACTGAAAGGTTTCAGATAGACTATATAATTGTAAGACAGAGCTTTAGGGACCAGGCTTTAAATTATAAGACATTTCGAGGGACGGATGCGGACTTTGACCACAATTTATTGGTTCTGAAATGTAGACTAAAACTGAAGAAACTGCAAAATGGTGGGAATTTAAGGAGATGGGACCTGGATAAACGGACTAAACCAGAGGCTGTAAAGAGTTTCAGAGAGATCATTAGGGAACAATTGACAAGAACGGGGAAAGAAATACAGTAGAAGACGAATGGTTAGATTTGAGAGATGAAATAGTAAAGCCAGCAGAGGATCAAGTAGGTAAAAAGACGAGGGCTAGTAGGAATCCTTCGGTAACAGAAGAGATATTGGATTTAACTGACTAAAGGAGAAAATATAAAAATATAGTAAATGAAGTAGGCATAAAGGAATACAAGTGTCTCAAAAATGACATTGACAGAAAGTGCAAAATGGCCAAACAGGGATAGCTAGAGTACAAATGTAAGGATTTAGAGGCATATATCACTAGGGATAAAATAGATACTGCCTACAGGATACTTAAAAAGACCATTGGAGAACAGAGAACCACTTGCATGAATATCAAGAGCTCAAATGGAAAAGAAGGGAAAGCAGGAAGGTGGAAGCAGTACATAAAGGGTCTATACACGGGCGATGTACTGCAGGGCAATATTGTGGGAATGGAAAAGAAATTAAATGAAGGTGAAGTGGGAGATACGATACTGCGTGACAAGTTTGAGAGAGCACTGAAAGACCTGAGTCGAAACAATGCCCCGGGAGTAGACAACATTCAATTAGAACTACTGATAGCCTTTGGGGAGCCAGCCCTGACAAAACTTACCATCTGGTTAGAAAAATGTATGAGGCGGCGAAATACCCTCAGACTTAGAGAAGAATATGATTATTCCAATCCCAAATAAAGTAGGTGTTGACAGGAGTGAAAATTATCGAACTATCAGTTTAATAAGTCATGGCTGCAAAATACTAATACGATTTCTTTACAGAAGAATGGAAAAACTGGCAGAAGCCGACCTTGGGGAAGATCACTTTGGATTCCGTAGAAATGTAGGAACACGTGAGGCAATACTGTTCCTAAGATATCTGAGAAGATAGATTAAGCAAAGGCAAACGTACATTTCTAGCATTCGTAGACTTAGAGAATGCTTTTGAAGATGTTGACTGGAATATTCTCTTTCAAATTCTGAAGGTGGCAGGGGTGAAACACAGGGAACCACAGGCTATTTACAATTTGTATAGAAACCAGATGGCAGTAATAAGAGGTGAAGGGCATGAATGGGAAGCAGTGGTCGGAAAGGGAATGAGACAGGTTTTTAGCCTGTCCCCTACGCTATTCAATCTGTATATTGTGCAAGCAGTGAAGGAAACAAAAGAAAAATTTGGAATAAGAATTAATTTCCTTGGAGAAGGAATTAAAACTTTGCCGATGACACTGTCATTCCGGTAGAGGCAGCAAACGACCTGGAAGTGCAGTTGAATGGAATGGACAGTGTCTTGAAAGGAGGATGTAATATGAACATCAAGAAAAGCAAAACGAGGATAATGGAATGCAGTCGAATTAAATCAGGTGATGCTCAGGGAATTGGATTAGGAAATGAAACACTTGAAGTAGTAGATGAGATTTGCTATTAGGGGAGCAAAATATAAGATGATGGTCGAAGGATATAAAATGTAGACTGTCACTGGCAAGGAAAGCGTTACTAAAGAAGAGAAATTTGTTATCATCAAGTTTAGATTTAAGTGTCAGCAAGTCTTTTCTGAAAGGATTTGTATGGAGTCATGTATTGAAATCAAACATGGAGGATAAATAGTGTGGACAAGAAGAGAATAGAAGCTTGCGAAATGTGGTGCTACAGAACAATGCTGAAGATTTAATGGAAAGACCACGTAACTAATGAGGAGGTACTGAATAGAATTGGGGAGAAGAGGAATTTGTGATACAACTTGACTAGAAGAAGGGATCGGTTGGTAGGACATGTTTTGAGGCATCAAGGGATCACCAATTTAGTATTGGAGGGTAGCGTAGTGGGTAAAAATCGTCGAGGCAGACCAAGACTTGAATACACTAAGCAGCTTCAGAAGGATGTAGGTTGCAGTACATACTTCAAGATGAGCCAACTTGAACAGGATAGAGTAGCACGGAGAGCTCCACCTAACCTGTGTCTGGACTGAAGACCACAGCAACACATGATTCGTTGTTCATGGCAGTGGCGATTCACCTATATCCACACTTATTACCAGACTGTACATTACTGCAACAAAAACGTATACTCCTCACAAACGAATATTGGTGTCGGTCGGTGCTGATGTTTGGAGATCCTTCGTTTCAGCTGACGATATGGTTTTCCGCATCCCACTCCAGCGACCGTGAGTGGGCTGTCAGATGAAAAGCCGATACGCTCCGTGGCCACCACAGGGCGCTGTGCTGGCACACGGGCAGTGCCTGCCAGCTCTGACAACCGACAGCTCGCCCAAGGATACGACAGCGCAGGGCACCGCCCGCAGAGTGCCGGTTAGCCTCGCACTCCTGCGATACGTATCTGACTAACGTCAGCGGTTCCGATAGACAGCGCGAGTAGATAACTCAGCTTGATCTCCTTCTAATCGACCTGTGTTCTGCGCCACATGAAATTTCGGCTATTCGAATGAATTATCATAAACCCGAGTACCTCCTAAATTATCAACCAGAGCGTACAAATTGGTCACGGTAACCACCGATTATTTTGTGGAGAGTCTCCCTGGAAACAGAACATTTTATAATTACATTGGGCTCTCGTGTGTTACACCCAGGCACTTTTTCAATCAATATTAGTATTAATACATCCAAAATTCGAAAGTAAAAACTACCATGGAAATGTTTCAAGAAAGAAACCCGAAAGTGATCCGGATGAAAAGACTTTATTTCCAGTTTAATTAGACGAAGATGCTATTTATTTAATGAAATGCACATACACTGATGGAAAAAAGGCGCTACAAGTGTTTGTGAGACATAAACGAAAATTGGTAAGCGTTTTCCTACGTCGGAATGTTGGTGTCTATTCAAATTTCGCACCAGTTGCGTAAGAGTGGCATAAGAGTTGGTTGTGTTAGTATTATCACTGTGGCGATGCACGTATGGTTTGCTTTAAATACACACTGTAACGACCGTGAGCGTTAGTTACCTTTGCGACTGAACCTGACTTGACTTCAATTGACTTGATGTTAGTCAAAAATGCCGGTAAGACAACAAAGACGCTATCATCAACTCGTCACTGAGTTTGAACGAGGTCGGGTAATAAGGCTACATTAATCTGTATGTTCCTTCTGCGATACCGCAGAAGGATTTGGCCGGAATGCAGCCACTGTACGTCACTGCTGGCAGCGATGGTGACGAGAAAATGCAGTCGCGAAGAAAACTGATCGCCACACCCTACCGAGAGGGAAGACCATCATGTTAAGCCTATGGGACTAGCGTTTCGTACTGCATATGCAGCAGAAATTTCAGCGCAATAGTGACACAGCGAACTGTTACTTCAAAGAAATCCGTGTCAGACGCCCTGTACCGTGCAATACATCGACCCGAATCCAACGCCAATTGCCGTCTAGTGGGGTGAGATTCGATACCTGCCAAGAAACAGCAAGAAAATGTTTTATTTGAAGTTCGGGGGATACAGCGGATGTAGCCATATCTAGAAATATGTCACGAGCAACATTTCCCTTACAAGTAGATAACAGAAAGTTTCTTCCTGCTATTCGGAGCTAAACAATATTTTGTGTATAGGTACTAATGTATAATGAAGCGTATGACTAAAAGACAACAAATTCATGTAAAATAGTTCCCCAAAAATATGGATATCGTAAAAAAGCATCTGTCGTTTTAGACATAAGTAATTTCGTGATTTCTGACGGAGAAAATCTGTCGTATGGCGTGGCTGTATAGAGGTACGGAAGTATCATTAAACAGCTCATCTAGCAGTGGCTGTTTCTCAAGTGCAGGTGTCCTAGTTTCAGTAAGGTCTGGCACAAGATTTACACAACTTATATCCTCCTAAGAACAGAACAATTTTTTCTCGTGATGTTTTAGTTTGTATTTCTTTTAGCAACCGTCCTACAAGAATAAAGTAAACACGCGTAATAAGTGGAATTCTCTTAACGATGTTTCATAGGAGTAGAAATTCCTTACTATAACAGATAAGGTATCATTTCTGCGTAGATAATTTTCACTTTTAGGAATTTCTGTCAATTTTATAGTACTATATTGGTGAATATTTCAGAAATGTTTTCAATTTATCTGCTGTAAAATATTCAGATATTATTAGAAATTTAAGGTTTCTGTTGAAAAGAATGATAAAGAGGAATGTAAAAATAGATGTAGGCCCTACCTCCATTCTTTTATAGTGCAAATGGGAAAATCTCACTCGCCACAGTCGAAATAGAAACAGTTCGTCAAAGAATTCTTGTGTAAATGAAAGTGTTAATATGTTTAGAATAGACCAATTCGACCAGTGCACGAGTATCTGAATTACTTCAGTTACAGAATGTTTAGTCAATATACGCATTTTTATAAAGGAGGTACACGCCTTGCTTAGTCGGTGTTTCTGTGTCCCAAAAGCCTGAACACACTAACAAACAAGATTCGTACTACTGTTAGTAATTCTGTTCCTATTGAAAAGCTGAAGTAGTGTTGTAGACCGCCAAGCACGTTTTATATGGTCATGTTTACCCACGCTCGTAGGTAAAAGAATGGTGACTAGTTGAAAGAGCAGAGCATAAATAATCAGTCAGGTTTCTCTGTATTAAACCGCTGTTGTACCTGTTTACGCGTATAGTCCCGATATCATTCCAACTGACTTTTCCCTTTCAGTGACACTGTAGCACAACGGCCATCTCAGAGGAACATTTGCATCTTGTATACATTTATTATTATGCGAAAATAATGTGTGCCGCATAATACCACGCTGCTGAAAGGTTTCCATAAGTTTTTCCCTTTGATTGGGTAAACGTATTTAATGGTGGTTATAATGAATCACCCCCATGGTAAATATTAATTCAAAATGCGAGCGTAGCGTCTCTTATTTTCAGCGTTGCAAAAGAAGACCATCATGTTAAGCCTATGGGACTAGCGTTTCGTACTGCATATGGAGCAGAAATTTCAGCGCAATAGTGACACAGCGAACTGTTACTTCAGAGAAATCCGTGTCAGACGCCCTGTACCGTGCAATACATCGACCCGAATCCAACGCCAATTGCCGTCTAGTGGGGTGAGGCGAGAGCTCTTTGGAGGGCGGGGTGGAGGTCTGTTGTGCTTCCTGACGAAAGCTGGTACTGTCTCGGTACCAATGATGGCCACGTTTTGGATAGATGGAAGTCACCTGACTCGCAACCAAAGTCTGCGTGCTAGACACACTGGACTGCGCACAGTGTTATGACCTGGGTACGATTTCTTATGACAGCAGGAGCACTCTCATGGCTATCCCATGCACCGTGATTGCAAATTTGTACGTCTGTATGGTGACTCGACTTGTCGTACTGCCATTCATGAACAGCAGTCCAGGTGGTGCTTTCCAAGAGGATAATGCTATCCCATATACCGCTGTTGTCACCTCTCACGCTCTATGGTGGTGTCGTCATGTATCATGGGTTTGCTCGGTCACCAGATGCTCGCCAATCGAGCACACGTGGGACACAGTGGGACAATATCTCCATCTACAAAACGCGCTAACCATCCCTATACCGACCTACCAAGTACAACAAGCATGGAACTCAATTCCACAAACTGACGTCTGCTACCTGTACATGACAATGCAAACCCGTCTGCATGCTGGAACTCAACATTCTGGCAACTACACCGATTACTAATGTACGAGCATTTCACATTTGCAGTGGATTATCGAGCTCTAGCACCAACTGTGATCTTGCAACGTTAATCGTTTTAAATTATATACCTAGCCAAACGCAGTCCCAGAATTTCATTACATTACATTTATTGTATTTTGGTATTGCGAATTTCTTCCCTCAATGTTTAAACGAATTTCTTTTAGATGTCTTCATTTATTCATAACTCCTTTCACTCAGTATTTACACTCTTGGAATATGGACGACAATAACAGTTCTTACCATGGACGACTGCATTTTCTTCATTGCTGTGTGAAGATAAGGCAGAGTTCCCAGTTTCACCAAGTCCGTAACCGCTGCAGTAGTATCATCCTCAAAATCATTTTCATCACGAAAGTGACTTACGTCACTTTTACGATTTAGTTCCGTATAGCCCCTTACGTTAGTGAAATGTCGTTACTACTTCCCATTTTCAAATAAATAAACTTCACACTCCGTAACAGAATAATTATACTCCTGGGTGACTGTGAACCTTCAAAAATATTTATGTGAAATTAATTAAATTACAGTGTCTCACAACTTCGATCATCCTTTCCCTACTACGACTCACTTAACGCTAAATTTACAGTGGTGGTAATGGGCTGTGTATGCGCAATTGTGCAGGCACTGAAACAAACAAAAAGAAAACCAGGGTCAGAGTGAACTTGGAGTACATGTCTAAGTTTAACGCTATCCTAAACTAATGGACCTCTTAATTGTTGTGTTATTTTCTGGCAATGACAGGTCTGTGTATGAGATTGCAAGAACAGAGAACTGCAAAGAGAAATGGAGCTTTACACAAATGTTCAAGCTGCAGGAGAAACAATAAACTTCACAGTGCCCTGACACTGTTTTACAACATTAATATTTTTTTTTGTTTCTAATGCCTTTTGAGAGCAAGTTTAGACTTGTGAGACCTGAAATTTACCCTCACTTTTGTCCGTGCTGTTTATTAAGTGTTCCTTTGTGTTAGAATGGAAGGGGATTGTTATCATGTATCAAAATATCGGAACCAAGGTGTGTAGCAGTGATCAGGTTCAAAAATGGTTCAAATGGCTCTGAGCACTATGGGACTTAACATCTGTGGTCATCAGTCCCCTAGAACTTAGAACTACTTAAACCAAACTAACCTAAGGACGTCACACACATCCACGCCCGAGGCAGGATTCGAACCTGCGACCGTAGCAGTTTCGCGGCTCCGGACTGAGCGCCTAGAACCACGAGACCACCGCGGCCGGCAGCAGTGATCAGGACGAGCCCAGGCAGGGGAGAACAGAATTTGCAGTAAAATGGAAATGCCGCGATCGCCGTACGAAGTTAACTAACAACATACGGTTTTCTATAGACACATGAGTGCTTGTGCCGGACCAGGACTCGAATTCGGATTTCTTGCTTATCGGGTGGGGTCGCCTGAACCACTCCGGCGTTCAGTGCACGCCCCCGGGATGATCCCAGCTTCCACACGCCGTAGTGTCTACGTCCCATAGTGCCCTAACATAGATCTTGTGACACCTGCAAAATCTTCTCGCCATTTTTTCTGGCTTTGCATTGAAATACAGTTAGTGCACTGTCTTTGCAGTTTTATGCAAATGTCCTCCAGACTTGCATTCATGTCTGTTGTGTATTTGCATCCAACTATACGTACATTGTCAAATACTGACACTGCACTAACTTTATTTCGTGCTAAAGATTGACGTGAAAAGCATTCACGCTCACCACGCCGGAATCATACGATATGTGTGTTAGTACTACAGGACTTAGACACTGTGGCATATGGCATTCTGGATCGATCAGGAAGGCGTGCAAGAATAGTCGAAGTGGTTGAGGAGCTCGCTAGCGATGAAAGGAGAATCTCGGTTAGAGTTTAGTCCATCACAAATTTTCATGTGTCTACAGTAAATCATGCTGCTAACGTAATATCGTATTCTTAGTTTTTCAACACGTAATTGAATATGGCATTATATCGCCAGCAATGTTTGTTGATTCGGATATGCTTGCATGTCTGAAGAACGTTTACGGCGGACTATACATATCCTGCCACAGACATACAATGCGTTAACTTTATTTCGTGCCAAAGCAGGGCAGATTGAAGAGGAAATAGTTCTACCTCCCCAAGCGGGAATCTCACGAATGCTGTGAGAACACCATGGGGCGTAGACACTATGTTATGGAAATTCGGTTTGAGCCGGGAGCCGCGAACAGACAGCCGAAGTGGTTAAGATGCGCGTTCGCCAAAAGCGGGAAATGCGGGTTCGAGTCCTAATCTGGAACATAGAGTCATATGTCTACAGTAAACCTAGCAGCGAATATTACTGCTGTGGACTATCAGAAGTGTGTGTTCTGTGAGACATGCATGCACGTCTGAGGGGCATGTGCACTGAACTGTGCGGACACTGACAAGTGCAAGCACTACACTAACTGCATCCTTATTCTGAACTGCTGAACCTTATTCCTCTATACACTTACACGGCCACGCAATTATATGGCCCTGTGTAATGTTTCCATGATTAGTAATATGCTTCAAATTCAAATGTGTGTCAAATCTTGTGGAACTTAACAGCTAAGGTCATCAGTCCCCAAGTTTACACACTACTTAACCTAAATTATCCTAAGGACAAACACACACACCCATGCCCGAGGGAGGACTCGAACCTCCGCCGGGACCAGTCGCACAGCCCATGACTGCAGCGCTTAAGACCGCTCGGCTCAACCCGCGCGGCAGTAATATGCTAAATGTGACGTGTACAGACTGATCGGCAGCAGTTAAGGCAATTGATGGGTAAAACATATTAATGAAGAAGCTAAAGTTTGTTATAACGTAAGAAAAAAGCGTAAATGTCACAATATTCGTTTAAGCAGATACGTAACTGTTTTCATGTTTACTCTTAATGAGCCTTTCTGTCGTGTACAAACATCTAAATCTGTTACTTATTTATAGATTTCCAGAAGGCTTTCGACATCGTACATGACAAGCGGCTTGTAACCAAATTGATGCTTACGGAATATTGTGTCAGTTACGAAACTGGATTAATAATTCCCTGAGAGAGAGGTAACAGTTCGTAGTAATTGACGGAATGTCATCGAGTAAAATCTAAGTGATTGCTGGTGTTCCCCAAGGTAGTATTACAGCCCCTATGTTGTTCCTTAGCTATGTAAACGATTTAGGAAACAATCTGAGTAGCCGTCTCAGGTTGTTTGCGGCTGACTCTGTGTTTTACTGCCTATGAAAGTCATCAGAAGATGAAAACAAATTGCAAAACGATTTAGGTAAGATACACGTATGAGCGAAAATTGACAATTGTCCCTAAATAATAAATAGTGTGAAGTCATCCACAATCAGATCTGAAGCGCGTAAATTCAACAAAATACCTAGAAATTACGAACGATTTAAATAAAATGTTGTGGGGAATGCGAACAGAAGACAACGTTTAATTGGCAGAACATTTAGAAGATGCAACGGATCTGTTACAGAGACTGCCTACACTACTCTTATCCGTCCTCTTCTGGAGAACTGCTGCGCAATGTGGGATACTTACCTAATGTGGTTAATGGAGTTCACTGAAATAGTTCAAAGAAGGGCAGCACGTTTTGTATTACCGAGAAATAGGAGAGAGTGTTTCACGGACATGATGGGGTGGGCATCATTAAAGCAAAGGCGCTTCTCGCTACGGCGGGATCTTCTTACGCAGTTCAGTCATCAACGTTACCCTCCGAATCCGAATATATTTCATACACCCCGACCTATATAGCGAGAAACATGACACCGAACTACTTAGGGAGAAACGATCATCATAATAAAATTAAGGAAATCAGAGCTCGCAAGGAAAGATATAAGTGTTGTTTATTTCCGCGCACTGTTCGAGAGTGGAATTATAATTATTGTGAAGGTGATTCCATGAAGCTTCTGCAAGGCACTTAAGTGTGATTTTCCGGTTATAGATATAGATGTACATGTAGACAGAAGTAGATGTACCGTCATAACCACTCTCTAAAAGTCGAGGAACTATTTTACAAACAATGGATCAAACATGGTGATATTCTCATTAAGTCTGTCTAGTACGAGTACGTATTTGACACAGCTGCGACCTCGGAGCTCAAGCACAATACGCTCTGCGAGTGTATATTTCCTGTAAATTATTAACACCCAAATATTTCGTAGAAACTGTATTAATATCTTTCATCAAGTTATTACGCTGTTGTCTTTTTGCTCCAAGTATCTTCTGCGTTATATTTTGCTCCGTCACTTCGGATGGTTAGAAAATCAATTGCTAGTTTCCTATACTTGTAGGATCCACTTTTGCAGTGAACCTGTAATTTATCCGTCACTTTAATGTAGATTTTCTTTGTGAAATGAGAAGCGCATATTAATAATAACAAGAAACAAAAATGGGCAGAAGTATGTTAGAGAAGCGGTTGTCTATCGTTCATGCAGTCTGACACGAAACGGGTGAGAATATTTTCTTCATATTTAATAGCTCCTTGTGCAGTGGACAGAAACAATGTTGAGAACAGTGTGCTACAAATAGCTCATTTCCATTGATTTTTTCCAGGCTTACCTGTCACGCTATGACGTCACTTTCCGTTTTCCAGTTACACTACAGTCTCTCGGAAAGTCAAATTCGGCAGCAAGTCTTTGGTAGTAGTGGTACTGCAGCTATTACATGTCCACATGTACATCTACTTGGATACTTTGCAAATCACACGTAAGTACCTGAAATAGGGTCCCTCGTCCACCTTCACAATAATTCTCTATTATTCCACTATTGAACAGCAGCGGGAAAAACGAGAAAACCGTTTTCCCTTGTTTTATTATGAAGATCGTCTCTCCCTATCTAGGTCAGCGTCGACAAAATATTTTTGCATTCGGAGGATAGAGTTGGTGATTGAAAATTGGTGAGTAGATTCCGTCGCAACGATAAACGCCTTTGTTTTAATCGTGTTCATCCCAAATATATCATATCCTTGACACTCTCTCCCCTATTTCGCGATAATACAAAACGTGCTGCTCTTCTTTGATCTTACTCGATATACTCCGTTAATCCCGTCTCGTAAGGTTCCCAGAGCACGCAGATGTTCTCCAAAAGAGGACGAATATGCGTAATGTACCAGTAGATCTATAGCGTCTCCTAAGTGTTCTGCCAATAAAACGCAGTCTTTGGTTTCTCTTCCCCATAACATTTTATATGTATTCTTTCTAATTTAAATTGTTCGTAATTGTTATTCCTACGTATTTAGGGCCTTGAGAGTAGACTGATTTATCGTGTAACCGAAGTTTAACGGATTACTTTCCTACTCATGTGCATGACCTTACACTTTTCATTACTTACGGTCAATTGCAAATTTTTGCACCATACAGAGACATTTCTGAACCGTTTTGCCATTTGTTTTGATCGTCTGATGACTCTACTAGACAATAAACGATAGATTATCTGCAAATAACAGAAAACGGTTGCTCAAATTGTCAAATAAGGAGCAGTAAAGGAGCTGCAACACTACATTCGCGAATGCCAGAAATCATTTCTGTTTGGCTCGATGACTTCCTGTCAGTACTAGGAACTGTGACCTCTCTGACACGAAATCACCGGACTTTGCGGAGCTCAAAGCACGCAAAGACGGCAAACGGTCTTAACTGGCATATTTGATGCATCAGTCGAAATACTTGCCAATTTCATTAGTGTGTCTAAAGAAATTGTGTATGTCATCGTAACAGCGTATACTGCAAACCTAGGACTACAGATCCCATTAGTAAATAAACTAATCGAATGAGACAGAGTTGTGTTGGTTTTATTTAGATAAATAGCAATAAAAAGAAAGATCTGCACAAAGCGAGTGTACCGCTTATTATTTGTCTAGACCACATACTGCAATGGATAACAGTGCAGAAATAAAATATTGTCTTTTAAGACTTGTATAGACATGAAACTGAGATTATTACCAATATAATAGCCATGAAACATTTAAAACGGCAAAAATTTGTGCGTGAATTCTTGCCAACAACCTTATGACTGGTTTGACGCGGCCGCCTACGACCTTCTATCTTGTGCTAACAACTCCCCTTCACAGAATCACTTACACCACATGTTCTCCTTTCTCAGTCGGATAAATTCCAATATCTCTCATCCGCTACGGATTTTAGGCTTTACGGGGTCTCTCTAGTATTGTGGAAGTTATTACCTATCTTCA
This sequence comes from Schistocerca serialis cubense, assembly GCF_023864345.2. Classification (NCBI taxonomy): domain Eukaryota; kingdom Metazoa; phylum Arthropoda; class Insecta; order Orthoptera; family Acrididae; genus Schistocerca; species Schistocerca serialis. The sequence continues at coordinate 276,954,881 of NC_064642.1, read as the reverse complement.
ATGTCCTAGTATTATGGCCATCCTAGGCAATGTTTTCTATATAATTCACAACTCGTTGGTTCACCGTTTCTTATCAGTCAACAAAATTTTCAACACCTTTGTGTAACACCACAACTCTATATAACGTTTCTGTTCTGTTCTTTTCCTGCTTTCATTTCGGTCCATGCTTCATTTTCACACAGTGCTGTGCGCTGGACGAACTCTTGGACTTGTTTTTCCTCAAATGAAGGGTTATGAAAGTTGTGGTCTGTTTGCCTGTGCTTGGCTTATATCCTTCTTGCTTCTTCTGTCACACCTTATTTTGCTTGCAAGGAGGCAAAAATTCCTTCACAGCGTCTTCTGTGTGATACAGAAGCTCATACCAGCTACTAAAAACTAGTTTTGTCTTTCTTGATTTGTCTATATTCTGTGCTCAGTAGGAAATCTCTTGTAATTCTTCCTCACTTTCACTGTGACTATTCAGGTAATCATCGAATCTTATCTGTAACCTAGGTCTTTTAAATCGAAGCACTAATTTATTTCTATCCTTTCATTCTGAATCTTAATCTCAGTCCAGGGCTTTCCTTTTATTTCTGTCAGCACTTCTTACATACACAGATTCAACAGCGCAGGAATGAAAACAGCAACCCAGCCATTTTTAATAGGAGAACTTCGTTCTATGATCTTTCATTCTTAACGTTGTCTGTTGAATTGTCTATATTTTGTATGTTAGCCATCTCCCCCTGCAGTTTATACATATTTTCAGAGAACGTCATATATGTTGCACCATTTTACGTTACCGAGTGCTGTCCCTAGGCAGAAATATGTATGACAGTATTTTGGTTTTCCTCAAATATTGCTTCCATTATCACGTGAGGTTTCATAACTGCCTCTCTGGTGCCTTCGTCTTTCGTAATAGATTCTCCGTTTTCCGCAACATTCTTCTGTGCGTACTTTCTAATCAGGAAAGCAGATGTGTTAGTTAACAAGCTGAGTGCAAAAGAGTTCACTCACTGAATTTGCCCTCTTGTTTTCGGATGTTTGTGGTTGATTTTTTTCCAGTCTCCGATCTCACAGATAGTATACAAGAAGTTGAATCGTCGATTACATATTCTGAAAAATTGTTATCCCTTCTGCATTTTTTCACTGCAAGTCTTCCGAAGCTTTGCGTAATTCTTAATGTCGGAGTCTTTACGTCTCTCGCATTCGGGAGGACGACGGTTAAATCCCGCGTCCGGCCATCTTGATTTAGGTTTCCCTGATTTCCCTAAATCGCTCCAGGCAAATGCCGGGATGGTTCCTTTGAAAGGGCACTGCCGACTTCCTTCCCCGTCCTTCTCTAAAACCGATGCGACCGATGACCTTGCAGTTTGGTCTCTTCCCTCAAAATAACACAACCCAACCACTGTACGTCTTCCGTATTGACATACACTTCCTCACCTATCTTATTTTGTAGAGACCCTCAGTATATTCATTCCATCTACTATTCTTCCCATATATTGATACTTCTCTTTACACTGAAACTGTTTACAGTGTTAGGCAATGTACGTTCACTGGGCACATTAAACGGAACCTTTAATCTAAATTACTTTTTTACATTCACAAGATTTGGAAAAGCAAAGAGAAATAGTCTTAGCGCTCACTTGACCCCCTTCAGTGGCTATAATCCTCAGTTTCCAACAGAAAGTACATGTTGAGGTTTACGCCAACATTTTAGGTGTCTATGTTCATTACATTATGCAGTGCTCGCAGAAGGAACTGAGTAATTAAAGACGATCAGATCCTCTTGTTTTGTGTATTTTTCCCATACTTCGCTTCAAACGTCTAACATTAATTTCATGTTTATTTTTAAATTATGATGAGTGTTTAAAAAATTTAAAGAAACTAGTGACTGCCACACAAACAAATTTTATTTAATGTCACCATCAATGTGTTTTTATAGCAACTAATTGCAAACTTTTCAGGTATAACTGAATCACATAACTGTGGCAGCTGCATCTCATATTTAGAAACCGATCAGCAAATTTGGAAAATTTCCGGAATGAATTATTCACTTTTCAGCGTATTACGAGCAGGGAAACGACTCTGTAAGTAACTGTATTACTCAGATTCGAGTTAATATGAAGTAAACGTTTTTGAGCAGTAAATACCACTGCTTTAATACTGACATTTGGTGATTAACTTACCTGAATCAGATGTAACGAGAATTTAAAATAACGGTCCTTGCAAACCTGCAGGTAACACAGCGACCGTTCTGACTAACCCAACCATTAATCTGCAGAGGTCACTTGTGGTTTATTTAGACCTGTCTGATGTGAGTGTGGATCAGTCCTCATCACCCTTAGAAAAACACTGCTGCTCTGGGAACACGCTAGAAATATAAATACCGGTAGGATTCATCGTCAGCAGAAAGTACTTTATTCTCGACGATAGCGCCGAATCGGATGATGAGCGAAACTATTCTAAATCTACAACTACATCTACTTTGCAAAAAGGTCAAAGTTACTTTCGCATTATATGTCACTGCAAAGCAACATACCCCGATCAAACCTGTAACATACGTAGAAAGAATTCCTATATTGCAATACAGAATGTAACTGAAAGAAATATGCAATTAGACGAACAGAAGGGGCACTTTTATTTAAACACAACAGTTACACGGAAGTCACCAAGGTTTCTGATCGTCCACTAGATAGTACAAACGGCTGAGTATGGTCCTTAATGGAGAGTGTAGACACAACGGACGACAGAGCATGCTCTGCAACGTATTCCCTTAGTGGCCTCATGCATGGTAAAGAGTTTCTGTGGCAGGGCTATCCATTCTTCCATTAAATCGGTTGACAACTGCTGGATGATAGTTGCTTCATATGGAGTGTAGCAGTACGTCTGCTGAATCCATCAGACAAGTGCTCTGTGGGATTTAATTCCATTAGCCGAATATCCTCTCTTTCCAAGGACTTCTCCAAGTGCGCATTTCAATGCAGTCGTGCATTGTCTGCCACAAAAATGTCAGGACCGAATGCACCCATCAAGAGACGAACTTGGAGAATAACTTTGACCGGTGAGTGTACCGTGTTCAATGATTTTTGGTCAGTACGTCCGTGCAACATTACACCTCTCCACACCGTAGCACCTGGAACACGAAAACAATCATGTTCGACAATGTTCCTAGGTGCACTAGGTGTTCCCACCTCTCACTATATGGGGGTACATCCAGACTCACAAGTCATCTGCTCTCATCCGAGAAGGGGATGCGACGACACTCCTCACAGGACCTGTCCGTATGCTCTTGGTATCACCTTAAATGTTGCTGCAGATTATTGGATGTCAACGGAAGACAACGTACTGGTCGTCAGGCAAAGAGATCTCCCCCTGCAGGTCAGATGGTTCAAATGGCTCTGAGCACTATTGGACTTAATTTTTGAGGTCATCAATCCTCTAGAACCTAGAACTACTTAAACTTAACTAACCTAAGAACATCACACACATTCAAGCCCGAGGCAGGATTCGAATCTGCGACCGTTGCGGTGTCGCGGGTCCAGACTGTAGCGTCTATAACCCCTCGGCCACTCCGGCCGGCTCCCCCTGCAGTCGTCGTGCCACTGTGGAGCGTCAGATTATGTGCTTGTAGTCCAGTTAAATGTAGTTGCAATTGCAACAGCTGTTTGATGTGGGTTCCTTCTTGCCTGTTGCACAACATAGCGGTCATCTCCTGCTGTAGGTGCCCCTAGCATAAGGAACAATGGCCACACTGCATAAATGAGGGACACGGTATGAAATTTGACGAAACTGTGATAATTGCCAACACTTCCAGTATTTGGAACAGTTTCTATAAAGAAGCAATTGAAGTTAGGCTGGCGGATAATTTAATTATGAGGACGTAGAAAGCTGTACTATCCCGCATCAAAACAAAATGTTCCTCGGTGCGGCCAGTCCGAGTTTTCCTGAATCGTCTCTGAGGGTGCTATATGGTGGCCGCCGGTGTTCTACTAAGGGCGGCGCCACCTGCACAATCTTGGAGGGCAACAACCGTGATGGGCGGAGCATGCGCCGTGTACGGTACGGTGGCCTATATAGGACGTCGATCTGCAGCCTGGCGTCAGTTCTCAGAGGGACTCTTCAGTAGAAGCAGCAATCTCCTGAAGATGGCGAGCAGTCGGAGCGCCGAAATATTGAATCGAATTGATTTTAGGATCCGGTAGCAAACCCATAGAGACATTCATGACTACTCAGATTTAGTGTTGTAAAACGACTGTAGGCTACCGTAGACTGCCGTAAGTAAGCGTAGGCCACGGCAGTTTTCCTCATAGCTTTGGTCACTAAGGGTTGCGTTTGCATTGCCTGCACGTTAGGGGTGTTACATATCTATCGAGCGTTACCTCATAATGCTCGCTTTCTTTATAAAATGGCTCTGAGCACTATGTGACTTAACTTCTCAGGTCATCAGTCGCCTAGAACTTAGAACTAAGTAAACCTAACTAACCTAAGGACATCACACACATTCATGCCCGAGGCAGGATTCGAACTTGCGACCGTAGGTGTCACGCGGTTCCAGACTGAAGCGCCTTTAACCGCACGGCCACACCGGCCGGCTTTTCTTTACATATGCGATCAATGTCTTACTAGATTCCTCTAAAACCAGAAGCGGTGAACCCTGTAGTAACTAATTGAGGCTATATAAAGGGCTAGGCAACCTACTGAACACTGTTGTCCCACAGCGCTTACCTCCAATCTGTTTCATAACAATGAACAGAATTTACAGTAAATCAGAAAATATTAATGTTTGATTCAAGTTTATTCGAAATTTGTTGATTTGTTACGTGAAACAGAGGAAAGTTGCAGTAAAAATAAAGGAAATAATACGGACTTATCGCATCGCGCTAAAACGCAATTTCCGCAACAAAAAAGTAAAATAAAAAATACCGAAAAACTATAATATATGAAACATACCTTCAATACTTCATCGAAAGTATATAAAAACCATTTCTGTTATTCATAAATATGTTTCTCATTTATCAATAATAACAGGAAACTCTTGCTATCGGTCCTCAAAAAGAACGTTGAATTGAGCACAAAATCTAAACTTTCATAAAAAAAAATTGTTTTGGTTATCAAAAGAGCCGAAATTACGCGATCAACATATTTTTATTAAACATAAAACACAGTTTTCTTAGTAAGGCTGTAAATTTCCAGTGGCCTTGCCGCAGTGGTAACACAGGTTCCCGTTCTATCACCGAAGTTCAGCGCTTTCGGGCTGGGCTAGCACTTGGATGGGTGACCATTCAGTCTACCGAGTCATCAGATCTCAGTTTCTTTCTACATATTGATTTATATTTCTTTCCCTATCAATGTTACCAATACTACCGATAAATCCCACCATTTACTACGTCATTTTTGTTGTATACCAAATCTACCGAGCCGGAGTTTTGGCAGAGCGCAACTCTGCTCTCAGTCAATGTTTCTGTTCAGCGAGTATACTCTCGGCGGCAGTTCTCTCTTTGACGTCACCTGTTGTAAGGAACCTGTTCATATGTTTGTATGTGGGCAGCACTGTAGACTGCATTAATATCACTGACAGCGCTGTGCACGCTCACTAAGAGACTCTGTGGCTGTTCGGACTTTCAGTTAGAAGTTAATAGTTAGCAGTTAGAGGTTAGCAGTGTTGGTGCAAGCGGAGGTTTGGACGTGTGCCCGTCATGGAGATTTGTTGTTGGTTGGACATGGATTGTAAAATGATGATTCATGTATTTTCCAATGTTTGGAAATGGAATTATTGATTATTATATAAATTTTAGAACTTGATGTCACATGAATAAGGTACAATCTGCGAAATACATTGTTTGCTCTGCAACAAAATATATCCTTTGGAAATCACGTGCCTATTAGTAGTTAGAGCCTATAGTAGCTAGAATCTTTTTATTTACCTGGCTGTAGTTGCTGCTTGCTATGAACAGCTTCGAATGAGCGTCATGCAGTTTCATAATTTTGTTAGATAACTGTTCCCTCAATACCGCTCGCTGAAACTTGGTACATTCCTGTGTAGCTTTTTTATTTCAGTCTCTGATCACAATATGCATTCTTTAGACGATGACAGGTTTCAGTCTGTAATGACCATCCTCAGGTCTAAAATAAATAAATAAATACATCTAGTGAGCAGTGTGTCTTCTAACATAAAACAGCGGCCGACCCAACAGAGGGCGCTGTTCATTGATCTGTCTCTTTTTGAGATGTCATATAGACATTTTATCTTTCATAAGCATTTTATAGGTTGCCACAGGCAATGTATTACGCTATAATAATTATTGACCGTAAATTTACCATAAGAAAAGGGTCGGGCCTATACTCTTCATATATTTCCTTTTAATAATTTTACATGGGTAACTGCATTCATTTTTTAATGTATCACAATTGGTTTCTATGATAGTCATCAATTTTAATAAGTCTGCTACATGCATTTTATGTAATGTGCTTTTATCAGATTATGTTTTTGCGTGAACGATGACTACATATAAGCAAGCCCACAGTAGCGACATCTAAGGAGGGTGTAGACCAACAGGTTTCTAGTTGCTACTGTACTTCAGTAGCTAGTTGGCAATAATCATTGTGTGATGTGGCCTATTCTACACCATATCTTAAGTCTATGTGACGATGCTATGCTGATTATATTTATATGTTTTGACGATGCCATTATGGCCGTATCACTTTAGGACATGGTGTAAAAAAGGCACGTTATACCATATGTTATCTACATCTCCATCCATACCCTTCAAGCCACCTGACGGTGTGTGGCGGAGGGTACCTTGAGCACCTCTATCGGTTCTCCATTCTAATCCAGTCTCGTATTGTTCGTGGAAAGAAGGATTGTCGGTATGCCTCTGTGTGGGCTCTAATCTCTCTGATTTTATCCTCAAGGTCTCTTCGTGAGATATGGGTAGGAGGGAGCAATATACTGCTTGACTCCTCGGTGAAGGTATGTTCTCGAAACTTCAACAAAACTGAGCGTCTCTCCTGCAGAGTCTGCCACTGGAGTTTATCTGTCATCTCCGTAACGCTTTGGCGAACTTCCAATGTCATCCACAAGGTGGTTTATGTGTATTGTGAATAGCAATGGTCCTACGACACTCCCCTGTGGCGCATCTGAAATCACTCTTACTTCGGAAGACTTCTTCCCAATGAGAATGTCATGCTGTGTTCTGTTTTCTAGGAACTCTTCACTCCAATCACACAATTGGTCTGATAGTCCATATGCTCTTACATTGTTCATTAAATACTTGTGGGGAACTGTATCGAACGCCTTGCGGACGTCAAGAAACACAGCATCTACCTGGGAACCCGTGTCTATGGCCCTCTGAGTCTCTTGGACGAATATCTGTACATTTCCCTGGTTACATGACAGTATATTGTGATACATATTGTTGTTTTATGTTAAAAGACACACTGCTCACTAGATGTATATATTTATTTATTTTAGATCTGAGGATTGTCATTACAGACTGAAACCGGTCATTGTGTAAAGAATGCATATTGTGATGACAGACTGAAATGAAAAAGCATTTTACAGTATTGGATCACTGTTTGTATAACCGATTATGCCGCAGTTGGTGAAATTCCTCTCTAGGTTTGATGGATGCTGTATTAGTCAGTGCAGCGTCCGCCAGCTGGGCTAGTGCACGGTGCATCACGGAGAGACTGTAATGTGCCGGCAGTAGACACGTAAAAGAGAAACATCTTGGGAAGATATGCGAGGCATGTGGGCAAGAGAAGAGCCACTCAGGACCCCGCATTCCCACGTGGGAATGAGATGCGCGGGCCCCGGCGCTGGCGGGATGGCAGACAGGCAGCCGTTGCAGGCGCTGCCTCCATTACGCGGCAGACCGAAGAGAGAGCCGGCGCTGAATTATTGAAATGAATTCAATTAGCAGCGCGCGCCGCCGGCCGCAGCCATCTGGCCCGGGCGCGCTGATCCGCGCTGTCGCCGCGCCGGCCGCAGCCTCAGAGTGCGGCACCGCCTGGCCGACGTCGGCATCCGCCGCTGTCCAGCGGAACGTCCGCCTCTCACTCGTCGTTCTCAGCTGTTTCCTTTACGGAAGACTGCTGTGAAACGTGCTAAACGTATTACACACTCTGCTAACGACGTTGCGCCTAGAACCAGAATTAGGTAAATCTACGGTCGTTTTCATACATAAAAGCCAGTCTTGTGATTTCAGTCATTTAAATGAATTTTTGAGTTACATGCACGATATCTAGATTACCGGACCACTTCAGGTGCTGCGAGCTATTTTGCCTTATGTCCTCGCTATCTGGACGCCGACCAGGCTGTGGAAAAATTATTTGCTTAACTCTACGGTAAGGTCCGAAAGTCCTGTCACACTGCTCGTTTTCGCTCGTGATGTATATTTACACTCCAAATGTCTTTTCTTTCTTTCCGTTTAGGATGGAAAGATGACAGGTTGACCAGCAACACGGTAGCAACATGTCCAGCAGTGAAACTACCAGGCAGGTTGAAACCTTGTGCCGGGCCGAGACTCGAACGCGTAGGATTCTTTAGAGAGTCGTGTTTTGAAGTGACATTTCCGGCTGAGACCTTGCAGTTCCACTGACCACAGGCGATGGGATTGGCCAGCGTTCATGCGACACCGGTAAAATTCGACATAGGCAGCCAACACGTGAACTGTTGTTGATAGTAAGCTCCGACAACCTCACAAATGTGGGAGAAAGTCAAAGAATCCGGATGTCGAGGTTAGAGTTTCGTCAAGAGGACATACACTTGGGACTGGTTTCAGGACAATAAGTAGGAATGACAAGCAGCCTCCTGGAAAACCTGGTGGATTTGAAAATGCTGCTGGAGCTGCTTCTCGTATGTTTCCCAGTATTCAGCATCCTTGTTGAAAGCGGGAAACGGCGTGGCTGCGGAACCAGGCGATTTGCAATAGTTCATTAAATAAACGTTCCTGTGTATCGTGAGATTTCTTGTAAAACTGTTAAAAACCCTGTAGTAAGTCATGCACACTTTGGACCAACTGCTGAAGTACAACTTCCGCCAGAAGGAAGACACACGCAGGCACCAAATCGTCACCACTTGTGTTGTGACTGACAATTCGCAATGTCTCACAAACACAACTTTTATTGGTGTAAGTTCACAAGGTTGATGACTGAACATACAAACGAAAGGTAACAATAACGAAAAAGGTCTCCTAATTGAGGCAAACAAAAGTTCACTTCCAACTTTCCACAAAGGTTAGTGGTAACACACTCACACACTAGTAACAGTCCAATTCCGAGACTGAGACCTAAACTTCAACGGTCGCAGCACACGAGGTCAGTATTCGGCGTGAACTGAACTTCGGGCCTGGTTCTAGCCCCTGAAAAGCTGTCTCCAGCCAATCAGGTTTCTGTGTAGTGATACTTCCTGCAGGCCGTGGCTCAAGCTCCCCTTGCTGGAAATAGTGCTCGGAATGTCTTTCTCCATTATCTTGTATATAAATAGCCGGTGTTTACCATGGTGCTTCTGGGTACGCCTTGGGCTTAGACAACGTAGTCCTCTGTGATGTTATATGGGTTGGCGGCCCGCAGGGGCTACCTTGGCTCCGGTGTAACAAAAGTACGAGGCCTGTTCAGAAAGTAAGCTCCGATTGATTGCCAAATTGAAACCACAGTGAACATCAGAAATGTTTTACTTGTAACAATTAGCTACACCTTTCACCTACTTCTCTACGTAGTCGCCGTTCTGACTTAGACTTTTGTCATAGCGTTGTACCAACTTTTCAATAGCCTCATCATAGAAGGCAGCCGCCAGTGCTTTCCGCCAATTCTCCACGCTGGCCTACACCTCGTTGTCTGTGTCAAAATGTTGTCTTCAAAGATAGCGGTTCATGTGACCAGAGATGAAACTCAGGGGGAGACAATTGCGGACTGTATTGTGGGTAATCTCACATTTCCATTTGAAAACGATGCAGGAGCATCTTCATTCCCCCTGCAGAATCCGGCTGAGAATTGTCTTGAAGAAGAAACAGCACGACAGTTATGTAATGTTAGCTGCATAGCTTCAGGCGAAATTTCTGACCAGGCCCTCGTACTTGGCGGCAGACACTATTTTCTAGAAATCTTTACGCACTCACTGCGAGCTCAGAAATGAGAAGAGCGACGTGATGCTAACTGGGGTTATACTAGAGACACTACCCAACACAACTGTGCAAAGCTTTATCGGATTTTCATAGTCGTTTCCATTTCGCGACCGATCGGAGCTTACTTTCTGAACGCCCCTCGTATCTAGTGCTTTACATGTCCTTATATTAAATCTGACAGCTCAGTTTCCTCAATTCATCAATCGAATGATTTGTTACCAACTTTCATTGGTGTATAATGCCTGCCTGTCGACTACACACTTGCCAAGATTTTCATCCTGAAAAAATATCCCTTTTACCGATATCTCAGGAATTTACAAACACCACTTCCAATCAAACAAAAAGTTTACACGCTTTACACCGGCGCATCCGTTGTGGATGGGTGGCAAAGATAAGCTAGGGACCATTCAGCCGTCTCTGAAGCGGCTTTCCGGCGCGACGCCCTCAGACTCGACGATCCTCCTCTGGACCAGATCGTTGACCTAGCATTCCAGTACTCTACGGCGGCCGACAAGCGTTTAGAATCCTGGGCAGAAGTGGCGGCCCTCCATGACCACGATGCTTCGGAGCCCGTCGCATCACTTGCGGAGGTAGAAGACGTTGCCGCCATCCGTTCTGATGGCCGGCGCAGGCCATCCTGTTCTTTGCCCTGTCCAAGAATTTGTGCCCTCGGACGGCTCAGCGGGTCCAGCGCAGACCATCACAGCATGGAGGCCCCCGCCCTCTCACCAGCACCACCAGCCCCTCCGGCTGCTGTCCTGCCCAGGATGCTTTAAGAACCATGCACGGGACGTCTGGTCTGACAGGTGGGCATATTGTGCAGTGTGTACCCATTACAGATATGTCAGCTTGGTCTGTCGAGCTTGGCAGCCCCCTCCTCTTACAGCCGATGATCGTTGGGGGCCTATACCCGTGGATGTCAGCCATGTGCAGTCTTCAGGATCTTCCAAGCTGATGATCTACGTTCAGGTCAACGGTCGGCCACTGCACAAGCAGGTTGATACTGGAGCAGCGGTCTCACTGATCAACTATTCCTCTTATGCAAAGATTAGAGCCCCCCAGATGCCAACACCTCAGCACCTCCTTACTTATAATAAGCAAGCGATCGCCCTCTTGGGTCAGTTCATGAATTCTGTCTCGTATAAATCAGTTCGCTGGGAAGCTACCTTCCTTACGGTGAACAATGCAGTTATGGCGGAGCTCTTGGGGTTGGATGCATTCCAGGCCTTTGGCTTCGCCATCGACGACCATGTTCATCTGGTGTTTCCCCAGGTTCCATTCCCAGCAGTCGATACCTTGTGCACGAAGTTCCAAGACCTCCTCTCACCGGGCATTGGCTGTGCTCAAGTTTTTAATGTGCAGCTCCAGCTGAAACCATCTGGCTGCCCTAAGTACTTCCGGGCCTGGCAGGTTCCCCACGTCCTCCAGCAGCCTCTTTAACAAGAGATGAATCGTCTCACCATGGAGGGAGTCGTCACTCCGGTCCGTTACAGTTCGTGGGCGACAACCTTGGTCGTCCTCAAGAGACCTGATGGGCGTCTTCGAGTTTGTGCCGACTTCAAGGCTACGCTTAACTTCAGCTACAGGTTGAAGTCTATCCTCTGCCACTTCTCCAGGACCTGTTCTCCTAGCTCGCAGAGGGACAATTTTTTTCGAAGTTCGATCTTGCCAAGGTCTATCTCCAAATACCTTTAGAAGAGCGTTCTACTCATTTGGCCATCGTCAACACCCTGTTTGGGCTGTTCCTGTTGAACCGCCTCATGTATGGCATTGCTAGTGCACCGGCCTTGTTTCAGCATTACTTGGAACAGATGTTATGGGATGTGCCAGGTTGCATAAACTACCTCGACGACATCGTCATCACTGGCAATACCGAAGATGAACATCTCAGTCATCTGCGACAATTGTTCCTGCGCCTGAGGACTGCAGGCCTAAAATGCAACCGTGCTAAATGCTCCTTTTTCCAACCTGCTATCTCCTACCTGAGTCATATCATTTCCCGCGATGTTATATCGCCTACCTCCTCCCACATCGCCGCTATAACGGCTCCCTCTCGTTCATGTGACGTTCATTGTGGCTTTTCTTGGGTAAAATTGCTTTCTATCGAAAGTTCATTCCCTCCGCCGCCCACATTCCGGCACCCCTCCATCACCTATGCCAAATGAACGTGCTTTTTCATTGGTCCCCGGCTTGTGAATCGGCATTCCAAACCTAAAAGCAGAGGTTGCACTCTGTGAAGTGTCTCATGCCGTATAATCTCTCTCTTCCTCTCCTCAAGGCTACAGACACCTCAGACTATGGTCTTGGAGCTGTCCTTTCCAACCGTCTACCCAGTGGATCAGAACGGCCGGTGGTGTACATATCTAAATCCCGACGCCCATTTCAAATATCCGCAAATTGAAAAGGAGGCCCTCATCACCGTGTTTGCCTGTACCAAATACCTCCCATACCTTTACAGTAGGTCTTTTCGCTTAATCACAGAACCTAAGACCCTCGTGGCCTTATTTTCTGCGCCAGGCCAGTTACCCATGGAGACTTCCCACCGCCTGCGGCGATGGGCCCTATTCCTTTCACGCTTTAGGTACACCATCCATTTCTGACCCACCTCCCTGCTTGCCTATGCCGATGCCTTGTCTCAGCTCCCCTCCGGCCAGGATTAGGCATTAGATTCGTCAGACCTCCTAATTTTTCAGGTCGATGACGACATACAGCATGCGTCAGCTGCAGACCCTGTCACAGCTGAGAGGGTGGCCGCAGCGATGAGCGCCGATCCGCTCCTCCAACTGGTGTGCCACTATGTTCTCCGCAGCTGGCCGATGCTTCCGCCGCCTCGCGCTCAGGCTGACCTACGATTCTTCTTCTCCATCCGCCATCAACTGTTGGCCATCAAAGGCGTGCTCCTCAATGTGGTAAATGACGCCACTCCATGAGTCATTGTACCAACTACCTTGCGGTCCTGGAATCTCCACATCTTACATCAAGGTCACTGGGATATTGCCCAGATGAAAACCCTTGCACGTCGCCTTGTCTTCTGGGTAGGCATGACAGCGGACGTGGAGCACATGGTTCGGGGTTGTCAGCAGTGTACCCAGGCCCTTGCCTCACTGCGATGGTCCTTCCAATCGTGCCCGGATGCTTCCTTCCCATGGGAATGCATCCATGTGGATTTTGTGGGACCCTTCCTTGGCACTTACTTGTTACTCGCCACTTCCCTTTCATTATCTGACGCTCGTTTATCACCACAGAGAATACCATCATGGCCCTGTCAAAAATATTTTACATTGAAGGCCTTCCAGTCACTTTGGTATAAGACAATGGCCCGCCATTTTGCAGTCAAGTTCGCCAAATTCAGTCACGATAATGGTATCCACCACATCTTTACCCCTCCTTTCCATCTCCAAACCAATGGAGAGGCGGAGCACCTTGTTTGTACTTTTAAAACTCAGATGAAGACATACATGGTGGACTGTTCCCAAGAAGAAGCTCCTACATTATTTCGAAGCACCTACAGGGCCACGCCAGTGAGTCAGAAGAGTCCATCTGAACTGCTCCATGGTCTCCAGCCTCAGACCCTAATCCATCTGCTCCAGCCGCAGGTCGGAGCTCGCACCCTGCCAGGCGCCTCCCGATATTCATCCGGCTCCAAGGTGTGGGTTCGTGGTTTCACGTCCCAGCCCATCTGGCTTCAAGGGGCCGTTATCCAGCCCCGTGGTCGACAACTGTTCGACGTACACCTGGACGACATGTTGGATTCGCGTCACCACAAGCAACTGCAACCTCTTTTCCTCGAGCAGCCGCAGCCCCAAAAGCCGGCTTCTCTCTCTCTCTCTCTCTCTCTCTCTCTCTCTCACACACACGTCGCCAGTCCCTCCCTTGGGGCCAATGTTGATGCCCTTTCCTCAGTTGGTGGATGATATTTCTGGAGATAGCCACCGGACGCCGGTTGCTAGTCCCATGCTGCCTAACACTCTGGACCTGGGACAGCTCCAGGACATTCCCCTGAACCCCAGTTCCCGGCCCCTCTTCGGCGCCGCCTCGGTTGGATGATGCAGACGTCCCCATGCTGCTTGCCCAGCCCGACGTCGCCACGCAACCGCCACTGCAGCCCCGTTCCAGCCGCCTCGCGTGGAAAGCGACACCCTACTCTCCAGTGGCCTGGTTCCATGCCTCCTTCAGGAGGACTTAGCTGCAAATCAGCCTATGGAACCGGGCTATATTGGTCCAGTCTCCCGTGAGGTCACCCGTGCCGCACCAGCTTTTTCAAAGGGGTAGGGGTGTTATACCGGAATCAAGCTAGCCCCTCCGGGCCTGCAACCCATATAACAATATAGAGGATGAGGTTGTCTATGCCCAAGGCGTACCCGAAAGCACCATGGTAAACACCAGCTGTATATATATATATATATATATATATATATATATATATATATATATATATATATATATATACAAGATAACGAAGAAAGACATTCCGAGCACTACTTCATGCAGGGGGAGCTTGAGCCACGGCCTGCAGAAAGTATCACTACGCCGAAACCTGATTGGATGGAGACTGCTATTTAGGGGTTAGAACCAGGCCCGTAGTTCAGTTCACGCAAGATGCCGACCTCGTGGGCTGCGACTGTTGAAGATTACGTCTCAGCCTCGGAATTGGACTGTTACTAGTGTGTGAGCATGTTACCAGGAACCTTTGTGGAAAACTAGAAGTGAACTTTGCTTTGCATCAATTAGGATACTTTTTCGTTATTGTTACCTTTCGTTTGTATGTTCAGTCATCAGCCTTGTGAACTTACATCAATAGAAGTTGTGTCTATGAAACATTGCGAATTGTCAGTCACAACAACTTTCACCCTGTATTGTAGGATACTGACACTAAGACGATCCTTCCGTTGGGTATACAAATGTTTCTTAGCCCAAGGGATATCCACAACACTTGCGCGGTGTTTTGGAATATACATACAGTCCTTTGAAGCCCGTGCTGTTGCATGCATACCGACTGTCCGTCTTTCCCTATAATGTCCTGATTTTTCTGAAACTTTCAAACATTTTGCATGATATCAAGTAGATGAACTTTTTTTCTAGATTGAAGAATCTAATGAAAGAGCCTGTAATTTTCTTTACTCTCACTTCTATTAAAAAACGCGACGTAAAACTACTTCTGGTGTCTTTACTTTTCCTAAGCAAAACTGTTTGTCAATCAACAATCACACCGTTCTGTTTTTCATTTTGTGTTTATTGTTTTTGTTAGCATCTTGATGAACAGGATAATAAGCAGATTATTCGACACTTCTTGCATTTATCTGACATTGCTAACTTTGGTATTGTGTGAATGATATCCTTCCGAAAGCCACCATAAGACTGAATGTAAAGTAAGCAGCAAAAGAAACAAAAGAGAAATCAGGAAAAGTAATTACTGTTTAATGATGTTTGTACCAAACACGGAAAAGAATGGTTCAAATGGCTCTGAGCACTATGGGACTTAACTTCTGAGGTCATCAGTCCCCTAGAACTTAGAACTACTTACACCTAACTAACCTAAGGATGTCACACACATCCATGCCCGAGGCAGGATTCGAGCCTGCGACCGTGGCTGTCGCGCACGGAAAAGAATAACGAAAATTATCTGAATGGAATGCTAAGGTTTTTGAAGGCAGATTAGAAGACGAACATTAACAGAACCGAAACAAGAATGATCTGGAAATTAGTCACTAAAAGTAGTAAATTAGTTTTGCTATTTGTGGAGCAAAATAACAATCCTGTGGTACTTGATTCAACTATGTTCGGCATAGTGAGCTACAAGTTTGTTACTGACACTAAGCGTCTATTACTATAGAAATGGATCTTCATCAGTGTGATGCAGTAATAAATAAAAAAATAACTAATAGGTTATCAATCGATTGAGATGAGCCACTCCAGCAGATCCAGAGGTTTAGGAGATTGAACGAGATTTTCATTTATAGGCTACCAGGGAAATGAAGCTGATTCTGGGATACACTCCTCCACATGACTCATATAGATAGTTACTTGTTTCCCTTTTGATCCAACCGTGTTACTCAGTAAAAGTGAGTATTTAAATGAGTAATCTAGGCATATTTGTGTTATTATAAAGTTATGATGCACGAATCCAAGTTTGTACTCCTGAATACTTAAATTACTGAAAACTTATGCCCAGTTAGGCACAACTGCTTTCATAAGACTGCTCGTATCTGGAGGTAGAAGAGTATCGTGACTTTTGTGAAAGTTTAATACAGTGGAAATTTCCTGGCAGATGAAAGCCGTTTATGGAATGTGAACCGATCATAGTACCCCTGTTTGCCGAGGGTATGTACTCCACCGTTTCACAAGGGAAGGTCAAGGTGGATGTCGTGGAGAATAGAACACAACGATGTTTGTTTTGTTGCTGACTAGAAAGAAATACTCTTTATAAATTGTAGTTACTACGATGAAACGATGTTCACAAGAGCGGGAGGAAAATGTGGGGTAATAACTAGTTTTCCTTCTCTACTTATGACCTCAGCTTACATATCGCTCTGCAAAGCAGCACATTGGTCACGAAACGTCAGATGGGTTTGTATTTGCTGTTGAGTAGATGAGATTATCTTAAAGTGTTGACATGTGTTTACAGAGGTAGCAAGTGTTTCGCCCTGGGCAGTGAGACAGGCAGCAATTTGAAACAGTTCGTGGAATACTTTGGTATTGAAAAAGATGAACGTACCGGGCAATAGCGTGTAATTTATGAACAAGTAAAGCAATAGTTGACAAAAGTGGGATGTTCTAATAGCGGAGATTACAACACTTTAAACAGATGAAAAATGATGAGATTAAGAAAATGATAGCGCCATGGCAGTGAGGGATGATGCCATGTCACCAGTGGCGGATTTCCAGAGAAGTAGCTATTCATCTTATCAGCCATCTCCTCCAAGAAGAAGTACGAAGTTTCCAGGAGAATGTATGGCTGATGCGTACAAGTCACGGACAAAATAACAAAGGGAAAGAGATGGAAATTTTGATCCTCCCCATCTGTGTCGTCTTGAATTAGCAACTGACATGAAATAGGGCCAGAAAGTTACAACACTGTTACCACAGGAAAGAAAAATAAAGACAAGACTGTATTACAAAACACTGAAAGCAGGTCAAAATGAAAAAGAACGTCATATCCAATAACTCTACAGGATATGACATATCGTGAACATGTGATTATTTTACAGCAAAGAGAGCGCACATTGAGACTTTGGGCACTGAAAATAGAGAAGAGAATTCACCCTCACAAGTCACTGATGCTCAAGGCTTCCAACGAGTTGGTAAAGAAATTTAGTGGTAAGTATGAAACTGTCTGTCTCAAAATAACCCACAAAGTTAGCAAGCGGTTGATTCAAGGGGATGCCGAATTTCAACAAAAAGCTCATCACTTCATGAGGGAAATCAGGAGTCTCATTGAGGAAAAACATCTGTCACTAGATCAAATAATTAATGCTGACCAATCAAAATCTGATAAAATGTTGCAATCTGGATGGGCTCTCGCAGTGAAGAGAGATACGCGATGTATTTCAAACACCCTTGAAGTACCGATTCTAAGTAAGATGTCTAAGCACTTATCATACTGTTATTTCTGAATCGTATGCTTTTTGCCTCCGATAGTGCAGTCAAATAAGTAAACTCTGTTATGAAGTGTTTCATGTGATATTATTGATGTTTTGTCTCAAACAATCCATGTGTGTAGTAAATCATTATCAGTATTCTCACCGCGAGTGGGACGACTGATATCTCCTTTTGTAATAGTCCATAGCAGCTACAATTTTCTTCGTTTATATATACTTTGTTGCTGTATTAACTGCCTTGTATATGAATGTATTTTGCGTGATAGCATATAGTGACCTTTCCTTGTGAGCTGTCCAGCTGCAGTTCGTATTCTTTTCAGTAACTCAGGGTGCTGAAAGACTATTTTAAAATAGTATTTCCTTGTCAACGGCCTTGCAGCAGTGGTAACACCGGTTCCGGTGACACCACCGAAGTTAAACGCGTTGGCCTGCGCTAGCACTAGGATGGGTGACCATCCGGTCTGCGGAGCACTAAAGGCAAGCGGGAAGCACTCAGCCCTTGTAAGGCAAACTGAGAAGCACCGGCTCCGGTCTCGTAAACATACGAACGGGAGAGCGGTGTGCTGACCACATGCCCTGCCATATCCGCATCCAGTGAAGATTGTGGACTGAGGCCGACACGGCGGCGGGTCGGTACCGTTGGGCCTCCACGGCCTGTTTGTGATGAGATTTTTAATAATATTTTATTATTATTGGCATATTTCTGAAACGATAATAATTTTCCAGCTTTATATTAGTAGCATAGGAGGAACGCGGCTAATTAAAGTTCTCTCTTATTCTTGTACTTGAATACGTTTTCTTCACATAACGAACATCTTTGATTTCTCTGTAAAATCATGTTTCGTGGTATCCGGATTCTTTATTTGCTTTACTATGTTTGTTTGATACTCGATACAGTATATAAAGCCTATAAAATAATGTATAAGTCATAAACCATATTAAATTTAAAAACCAGTACTGGTCGACACTCGCGGTATAATTCAAATTTTACCCATTAGAATTTTAAGCACTTTTTGTTAAAATATCATCTATATACTACTACTATAGCATTTCTTTTATAAATAGAACGCTATTCAGTATAAAATTTACCAAATTAATTGTGTTATAACAAATTTTTACTCCATTAGCCAACATCTCATCCAGTGAGAAGCATATGAAACAATTCTTTTAGGATGGAAACAAGGTGTTTAAATTTGAAAAACTATCAAATTCAGAAAGCAAGACAGGATGAAATGTGAGCTGGTATTACCGATATTGAGAACGAAATGGTGAAGACACAACAGCATATACGGTAGCGCAACATCTCTCCCATGTCGCTCACACTGTCATACGCACGCTTCGTGCTTTTAGTTACGCGGTTATCAACCCAATGTTGACTTACATGTGAAATAATGGTTGAATTGCGCTCATCTTGAAGAGGTCTTATGTAGTTTGTAGACAGTAACGATAAAACATGATTGATTATCTTTTATCTTGCGGCGTCTTATTCGAATAACTAAACCACAGAAATGTCTCGAACTGTTTCTTGATCGGAAACTAGTCTGGAACCACAGCTATTAGCCATCCTAAAAAACCAACATAATTTCTGAAACTATTAACTTTCCGCACATGGTGATGAGTTTCCTCCATCATACTCCACTCGCACAGAGCCTTAAGCCGACAATACTCTTTTACGGCAACATTATAATCGCTCCAAATCCTCAAACGCTTGCACTCTGTCTCGCCTTACGCAACCGTCTAGATTCGCTCCATTCTCTCCTTCCCTCCCTCCGTCCCACCCTTCCTTCCTTCCTCCCTTTGCCCTCCTCCTTTCCACCTGTGTGACCATACTCTTTCATTCTCTTATCCCATTACCGAACACCTTCGAATTTCCTATTTCCCTCATTTTTATCGTTATTCATACTACCGTTTCACCATTTGTTAACCCTTATACTCTGCCACACGAAATAATTATTATTGTCTATATTCGCAATGAAGTTAGTACGGAACACTCAGAGCGCTGGACCTACTCGCACTTTCTCGGTTTTTGAGTAACCCAGCATAAAGTGAAATTGTAAATCTAAGAAACATTTGCGTATCAGTTAGCAATGTTTGCCTAATGCTTATGGAAGTGCATTATTCACTTTATCGTCTTTCAAAGTGCAATAACGGCAGAAGGAAATAGTGTCATTGTTTACGTTGATGGCTCATCTGCCTAATGAGTTATACACTCCTGGAAATTGAAATAAGAACACCGTGAATTCATTGTCCCAGGAAGGGGAAACTTTATTGACACATTCCTGGGGTCAGATACATCACATGATCACACTGACAGAACCACAGGCACATAGACACAGGCAACAGAGCATGCACAATGTCGGCACTAGTACAGTGTATATCCACCTTTCGCAGCCATGCAGGCTGCTATTCTCCCATGGAGACGATCGTAGAGATGCTGGATGTAGTCCTGTGGAACGGCTTGCCATGCCATTTCCACCTGGCGCCTCAGTTGGACCAGCGTTCGTGCTGGACGTGCAGACCGCGTGAGACGACGCTTCATCCAGTCCCAAACATGCTCAATGGGGGACAGATCCGGAGATCTTGCTGGCCAGGGTAGTTGACTTACACCTTCTAGAGCACGTTGGGTGGCACGGGATACATGCGGACGTGCATTGTCCTGTTGGAACAGCAAGTTCCCTTGCCGGTCTAGGAATGGTAGAACGATGGGTTCGATGACGGTTTGGATGTACCGTGCACTATTCAGTGTCCCCTCGACGATCACCAGTGGTGTACGGCCAGTGTAGGAGACCGCTCCCCACACCATGATGCCGGGTGTTGGCCCTGTGTGCCTCGGTCGTATGCAGTCCTGATTGTGGCGCTCACCTGCACGGCGCCAAACACGCATACGACCATCATTGGCACCAAGGCAGAAGCGACTCTCATCGCTGAAGACGACACGTCTCCATTCGTCCCTCCATTCACGCCTGTCGCGACACCACTGGAGGCGGGCTGCACGATGTTGGGGCGTGAGCGGAAGACGGCCTAACGGTGTGCGGGACCGTAGCCCAGCTTCATGGAGACGGTTGCGAATGGTCCTCGCCGATACCCCAGGAGCAAAAGTGTCCCTAATTTGCTGGGAAGTGGCGTTGCGGTCCCCTACGGCACTGTGTAGGATCCTACGGTCTTGGCGTGCATCCGTGCGTCGCTGCGGTCCGGTCCCAGGTCGACGGGCACGTGCACCTTCCGCCGACCACTGGCGACAACATCGATGTACTGTGGAGACCTCACGCCCCACGTGTTGAGCAATTCGGTGGTACGTCCACCCGGCCTCCCGCATGCCCACTATACGCCCTCGCTCAAAGTCCGTCAACTGCACATACGGTTCACGTCCACGCTGTCGCGGCATGCTACCAGTGTTAAAGACTGCGATGGAGCTCCGTATGCCACGGCAAACTGGCTGACACTGACGGCGGCGGTGCACAAATGCTGCGCAGCTAGCGCCATTCGACGGCCAACACCGCGGTTCCTGGTGTGTCCGCTGTGCCGTGCGTGTGATCATTGCTTGTACAGCCCTCTCGCAGTGTCCGGAGCAAGTATGGTGGGTCTGACACACCGGTGTCAATGTGTTCTTTTTTCCATTTCCAGGAGTGTAGTTCAGAGACAAACGAGGCAAGAAACGTCCTTTCAAAGATGATGCCTTTGAAGCTCGGATTTCGGTAGGATGGGGAAGAAATTTGGTTGTGTCCTTTTCAGAGGAACTATAGCAACACGTTCATTAGGTGACACACGAGAACAACAGAAATCCTACAACTAGATAGCGCGACTGTTATTTCAACATCCTTCCTCTTCTAATGAGTGTCGACTGTCTTACACTGCGCCCCTTCTTTCGGTGTGGTACTGCAAAAAGGAATGAAATCAGTACGGTATTGATGGCGGATATGAATATTTATTTGTAACATTAAATGTCTGATGGACGATACCGAGACCATAGGCAGAAAATGGTGGGAAAAGGTGTCTTCTTGTACGGGTCTGAACATGTGCTGTATGTGTAACTAACTACATTGTAGATAATATGATTTAGTGACTCATGGGACAAATATAGTAACATAGTGAAGTTTTAATATACGGTTATGTTTCCCCAGCCTGAAGTTACAATGAAATCCATGGCGGAAGACACCGATATAAGGTAGACGCGGACTCAGACTGTGTGTGGCGGCACTGGTGACTTCGGCGCATCTCCACCTTTCTCACGTCTGCTGAGTCTGCGCGTAAAAGTGATGGAGCAACAGTTGAGATATGAATAACTATGACCTCAGCGTGTATTCCAGCAAGAGCCAGCATATTTCGTTGGCGCTTCGCACGCTGTTGGAACAGCACTACGTGCTCGGAATCGCAACATGTCCGCCACACAGCGCTCTCAGCGGCTCCGTGACATCACAGCATCAATGTTGACACATCATTATGGGTTGACAAGTAGTTTGTATTCTGAAACTAAATACTCTTGTAAAAATATTTCATTCCGCATTTTCAGTTACCGATACTCATTGGATACTTATTGTAATGCTGTGCTATTACTTTTCAAATTCGTAGAATAATTTCTACAGCAAAGTAAAATTATCGGTCTGGAAGTCGTACACGAAACTGTAGTTATCTGTTGTCAATTATGGAGGCTACAAGTGCGAGATATATAAAAAAAGGCTCTGAGCACTATGCGACTTAACTTCTGAGGCCATCAGTCGCCTAGAACTTAGAACTAATTAAACCTAACTAACCTAAGAACATCACACACATCCATGCCCGAGGCAGGATTCGAACCTGCGACCGTAGCGGTTGCTCGGCTTCCGACTGTAGCACCTAGAACCGCACGGCCACTCCGGCCGGCGTGCGAGATATATCGCACATTCAGCTTAACAGCTCATCATCTAAGCAGCTCACAACAGAAGAAAACGAGAATCTGTTATATAACAATCAGTTTGACTTCTGAAAAGGTAAATTAACCAGAAAAGCAGTTCTGACGTTGCAGCTGTTAATGGAAGGAAGACTGAAGAAGAAATCAAGATAGGTTCAATGTGGCTGTCGACCTAGAAAAAACATTGCTCACAAGGGAACCTCCCCATCGCACCCCCCTCAGATTTAGTTATAAGTTGGCACAGTGGATAGCCCTTGAAAAACTGAACACAGATCACTTGAGAAAACAGGAGGAAGTTGTGTGGAACTATGAAAAAAATAAGCAAAATATACAAACTGAGTAGTCCATGTGCAAGATAAGTAACAGCGGGGACCGTGGGACCACAGGACTGCCGTGGTCCCGTGGTTAAAGTGAGCAGCTGCGGAACGAGGGGTCCTTGGTTCAAATCTTCCCTCGACTGAAAATTTTAATTATTTTTTTTTCGCGAAGTTATGATCTGTCCGTTCGTTCATTGACGTCTGTGTTCACTGTAATAAGTTTAGTGTCTGTGTTTTGCGACCGCACCGCAAAACCGTGCGATTAGTAGACGAAAGGACGTGCCTCTCCAATGGGAACCGAAAACATTTGATCGCAAGGTCATAGGTCAACCGATTCCTCCACAGGAAAACACGTCTGATATATTCTATACGACACTGGTGACGGCATGTGCATCACATGACAGGAATATGTTGTCGACCCACCTAGCTTGCACACTTGGCGAATGGGTAAAAAGATTCTTCTACCTTGCTTGATTTAGGTTTTCTTGTGTATGTGGTAATCACTCCCAAAAAGTGATGAAAACATAAGAATTTGTCAGATAATAATTGTCTGTAAATAAAAAATTAAACTTTTCACTCGAGGGAAGACTTGAACTAAGAACCTCTCGCTCCGCAGCTGCTTACGCTAACCACGGGACCACGGCGCTCCTGAGCTTATACTGTCGTTGAAGTTGCCTATCTTGCCGTGGACTACTCATTATGTATATTTTGCTTGTTTTTTTTTCATAGTTCCACACAACTTCTTCCTGTTTCCTCGATTGATCTGTGTTCAGGTTTTCAAGGCCTATCCACTGTGCCAACTTATAACCAAATCTGAGGGGGGTGCGATGTGGAGGTTCCCTTGTCAGTGTAAAATGGTGCAAGTCGTTCGAAATTTTGAGAAAAACAGGGTAAACTATAGGGAAAGACGTGTAATGTACAATACTTCCCTGAGCTGACAGAGAACAATGAGATTGGAGTCGCGCGGGATTAGCCGAGCGGTCTTAGGCGTTGCAGTTATCGACTGTGCGGCTGCTCCCGGCGGAGGTTCGAGTCCTCCTTCGGGTGTGGGTGTGTGTGTTTATCCTTAGGATAATTTAGGTTAAGTAGTGTGTAAGCTTAGGGACTGATGACCTTAGCAGTTAAGTCCCATAAGATTTCACACACATTTGAACAGTTTTGAATAAGATTGGAAGACCAAGAATGAAAAAGCTATGGAGAAAGACGGGTAATATACACACATCAGAGAAAGTTTTGCGTCACCCCGATTCCCAAAACTCCAGAATATAGACGTTGATTGTGGATATTTTACCACAGACACAACCGAGCGAGGTGGCGCAGTGGTTAGACACTGGACTCGCATTCGGGAGGACGACGGTTCAATCCCGCGTCCGGCCACCCTGATTTAGGTTTTCCGTGATTTTCCTAAATCGTTCCAGGCAAATGCCGGGATGGTTCCTTTGAAAGGGCACGGCCGACTTCCTTCCCCGTCCTTCCCTAATCCAATGAGACCGATGACCTCACTGTCTGGTCTCCTTCCCCAAACAACCCAACCCCCAACCCACAGACACAGTCCCTTTGACTGTACACATATGCCACTAAACCCGCCCAAAGATGTAACCAACCATGCATGAGCAGTGCCTATTAGACGGAGAGGGTCCGACAGCCGATCAGTTCCAGTCATTCCACCAGGAAGGAGGAACAGGACTCGTGTTGTCTGTAGTTCAACCGTGCCTAGTCAGTCAATACCGCAGTTCGATCGCGTCCGCATTATTACTTCGTGCCAGAAAGGGGTCTCAACAAGAGAAATGTCCAGGCGCCTCGGAGTCAACCGCAGCGATGTTGTTCGGAAACGGAGGAGATACAGAAACACGGAAACTGTCCATGTCATGCCTCGCTCAGGCCGCCCGAGGGATACTAGTGCAGTGGATGACCGCTACCCATGGATTATGACTCGGAGTAACACAGACAGCAATGCCAATGAATAATGCTTTTGGTGCAGCCACAGGACATCGTGTTACGACTCAAACTCTGCGCAATAGACTACATGATGCGCAGCCTCACTCCCGACGGCCATGGTGACGTAAATCTTTGCAACCATGACACCATGCAGCGTGGTACAGATGGGTCCAACAATATGTCCAACGCACCGAACAGGATTGGCATCACATTCTCTTCGCCTATGAGTGTCGCATATGCATTCAACCAGACAATCGTCGGAGACGTGTTTGGAGGCAAACCGGTCAGGCTGAACGCCCTAGACACACTGTCCAGCGAGTGCAGCAAGGTGGAGGTTTCCCTCTGTTTTGGGGTAGCATTATGTGGGGCAGATGTACGCCACTGGTGGTCATGGAAGGCGTCGTAACGGCTGTACGATACGTGAATGCCATCCTCCGACCGGTAATGCACCAATATCGGCAGCATATTGGAGACGCATTCGTCTTCATGGACGACAATTCGCGCCTCAATCGTGCACATCTTGTGTATGGCTTCCTTCAGGATAACGACACCAGCTCAACTAGTGTGGCCAGCATGTTCTCCTCGCATATCGAACATGCCTGGGATAATTGAAAAGGGCTGTCTATGGACGACGCTGTTGAGGAGTGGGACTATCTGGACCAACAGTGCCATGATGTATCTGTGGGTAGCGTGCCACGTCAATATAGGCATGCATTAATGCAAGAGGACGTGGTACTGGGTATCAGATGTACCGGTGTCTACGGTAGTCTGGACCATCACCTGTGAAGGTCTCGCTGTATGGTGGCACAACATGCAATGTGCGGTTTTCATGAGCAATAAAAAGGGTTGAAGTGATGTTTATGTTGATGTCTATTCCAATTTTCGTTACAGGTTCCGGAACTCTCGGAACCGAGGTGATGCAAATTATTTTTTTATGTGTGTGCAGGACGCACCAGGACCGAGAGGTAACAGTAAGATTGGAAGAACAAGAACGAAATTCTCGGATTAAAAAGGGTGTGAGACAGGAAGGTAGCCTTTCATCCCTCCTGTTCACTCTATACATCGAAGAAACAATGCAGGCTGCAAAGGTACGAACGATTAGATTCCCTAATGTAACTACTATCTTCATTAAAGTGAAGAATAATTACAGAATCTGCTGAATGAAATGAATTGTCCAATGAGTACAGAGTATTGAAGAAGAGTAAATAGGAGAAACGAAGTTAATGAAGAGTAGCAGAAATGTGAAGAGTGAGAAACTTAGCATCATCATTGGGGATCTCATGTTAGACAAAATTAAGAAAGTCTGCTACATAGGCCCTTGATGGACGGAGAGAGAAGGACAATAAAGCACAACAGCATTGGAAAAAAGAACATTCCTGGCCAAGAGAGGGCTACTAGGAGGTCTTAATGTGAGCTACACACTGTGCGATATTAAACATGGACTGTGGTAAAACCCGAAAAAAAAATAGAATCGAAGTATTTGAGAGGTGGTTCTACAAAAAACACTGCGAATTAGGTGGAATGATAAGTTGAGAAATGAGGAGGATATCTGCTCCATGAACGAGAAGAGGAATATAAGTTAATCACTGACACGAAAAGGGAACGGGGTGATAGGTATCTAACAAGATACCAAGGAATAACTTCTATGACACAAGAGGGTGTTGTAGAGAGTAAAAATTGTAGAGGAAGACTGATACTGGAATACATTCAGCAAAGACTTAAAGACATACATTGCAAGAGCTATTCTGAGACGAAGAGGTTGACAAGGGAGAGGAAGTCGTGGAGGGCCACATCAAACCAGCCAGGAGGCTAATGACTCGCGGAAAAAAACTAAGGATACCGGTTTTACGCTGTTTGGGCATTTTCTATATTTCGAAGTTTTTTTCGGTAATGTTAGTCGACATCAGTACTCTTATACCTCTTGCTAAGATTTTCCGGTGTGTTTCTGAGCTGGCAGTGATAAATTGCCGCCCTTCAGCCATTAGCAATATTGAAATATGCAAGCTTAATTTGTGACAAAGTTAAATAAATAGAATACGTGCGTTCTTGTTTAGAAATGATTAAAACAAGCTGTTATACACTTACGAAATGAAGTACAGTAAAGCTGTCATTTTAAAATATTGTGAACTAATGAGTGCATTTACTTAACGTACAGGACGAGCAGTTGACGAGATTGAAGGATGCAGTTAAAGATCGTTGGGGTTAGTTGTAGAGGGTGTAGGTGAAAGTTTTGGGACATGTGTTAATACAACCATGTCAACCTGCTGCAAGTCTTCCTGTTCTACTGGATGCCATTACGGCGACTTGCATGTCCCTGACCTACCCCATTTATCCCACCAGAGAAAGAGAACCTTCATTTTAACATGTAATCCGAACGAAATGTTGTTTCCGCCAGCTCTCCACATCGTAGAGAGGTGAATCCTAGGTTAAAACAAAATATGAAAAATCGCTGCTCCGTCCGAGATTCTGAGAAGCAATCTCTCGGCATCCAGGCATGCGCATATAAAAATATGCGATATATATTGCCTCGCCTTTTGACTGCATTGAATTAGAAGTTTGAATTATTTACATCGTCAGAGGGCAATAGATCTCAGTACTTGACATAAATTTCAATTTGGTATCCATAACCTGTAAAAAAAGGTGTTTTAACAGGTGGTCAGACAGACAGACGGAAAATATGTGGCAATAATGTAATACAAAAATGTGGAATGTAAACAAAAAATAACAATTGTTTGGTATTTTTCCATTATTGTACTGTGCAACCTAGCTTTTTCTCGAATTTCACGATTGTAGGTCAACAGGAAGCACGCTATAGATTTTGGTAAGTGAGCTAGCGAGTACCGAAACATGTTCCATAAATGGCCTGATCTTTTGATTTCAGCGACGTAGAGCGTTACATTTTTCACTCTGCCAAGGGACCGTAGGCAAAAATACGTCACATAGATTTCAACTTGATACCTATACCCGCTCCTGATAAACAGGGCTCCTAACAGTCGGACAGAAAGACAGACGGACAGACACACGCACCGGTTGAGGTGAGGAACCCTAAAATGGAGCAGAGTTCAAATAGTTATCTTCCAAAGCCACAAAAACAAAAACACAGTTCCAACTATTATATCCTTACCACAGTTGAGAGTTTAGTGTAGTTCACGCAGTAGTTCAATTCAAAGCCACAGTGTCGCTATTGCTCGTTAAAAAGAAAATGACGCACGACAGGAATAACACTTTTGTGTACTGGAATTAGCTAATGTACAACATGCGTTTCGTCTACAATTTCGCGATGAGCCGCCTCGTCATAAGTAAATTTACGAGTGCCATAGAAAATTCATAAAAGGTCGTTACATCGACGAACGGAAAAGCACTAGTCGTCTACGCAGATAGAATGGAAATTTAGACATTATCTCTGAAACTTAGGAGAGGAAACAAACATCACAAGCAAACAATGAACTTAAAGGCTCTCAACCAATGGTACAGAGGGTTCTGAAAGGAGACTCGCCGAAGTTTAACGCATTTTGTGGCGTTTCTGTAAACAAAGTTTGTAGGAGATACTGTTTTATTGAGAACATTTTCACAGGAAACTCGTATCTAGAAGTCCTAGAAAACTGCGGTTCCCAAACTTCAAAGTGATTCGCGTAACTTCGCATAACTTTCCCAACAACGTCCAACATTACCCGAATAACAGTATTCCACCATTCTGTAAGAGGAGGGTCTGGACATCAGTTTCATCGTTGGTGGACTCTAAGCTACTGCCCTAAGCTTTGGCATGTAACAAGTAGTGCTCACATTTGAATGCACAACCATTTGAAGCTTAGAATTTAATGCTGTCTCTGTCCACGAAAGTTGGAATTGAGCTTCTATCCTTTATAGTTATTTGAGAAGTGTACTGTTCAGGTCGGCTCCTTCTCTTAAATAACCCTGTATTTTGGGTGCTGCTAAATGAAGTTCTCCAACTGCAGGGACTGCTGAAGTCATTTTGAACATCACAACCTCGCAACCTACAGGCGTATTATAAAATGTGGTTCCTGCAACACAGCGAATTTTAACCTGATTTACTCTTCTTGTGTACTGTTTTTAAACATTCGGTGGCCTAATGAAGTATTGCCTTAGTGTGTTGAGCTTTCTTTATAATTACAGAGAAAATGAATACTGGGAATGACACACCAACGGTGAGATGGTACAAGGGTGAACCGTGGTTAATTCCTTTGCTTTAACGGTACAAAACTCTGTAAAGAAGCCGTCAATTGTTTTACCTATTGTTCGTGCCCGTGCTGAATACACAGTCACGCAATGCCATATTTGCAGAAGTTTGCGAGGGATTTTCGGGCCAGTAAAATCGAAGTGCAGTGGACAATAGTCGTTCCGCTACAATATAGTAATGAGTAACTGCAAGGAAATGTCTTCTTGAGGTTCACGCAAGCCATTTTCCTGCAAGTTTAAAAGCACTAGACTTAGTAATCTGAGAGATAACTGGACGCTAACAATTGCGGCGCAAATGTTTGCAATGGGACTCACCTGGTAAATTAAAGAGGCCCCTTGTGAGAATTAAAAGTAGCCCATCAGTAAATGCTGTGACTTTCGGAAAAATGCAGACAGCTCATACTGAGAGATATGACTCCCTGGTTTGCAGTCTTTTTTTAGAATATGGCTTCCGGGCAACTTTAAGAGGTTGATGGTGGACTTATTGTTGGTTCTCACCACACAGAATCCAACAAACACTTTCGTGATTCCCAGTCATTGCGTGTTTGCAAGTTGTCTGTAAGAGAGTCCTTTCAGTTTTCAACTATTTAAGCAAATCAGTTATTGATAAAGCTGTACAAAGACTAGAGATTCTGGCAATGCTTCGCAATTGGTAAGTTATGCATAGGAACTGAATATACATCCTAATCTCTTTCTACCCCTCTCTCCATCCATCTTCTCCTCCCTCCTCTATTGTCGATCTCCTTCCCCCTCCTTCTTATCTCCTTCTCCCAATTCTCTCTCGCCATCTCCCCATTCCCCCTGTCTACGTCCTTTTTCTCCACCGCTCTCTCCTCTTGTCCATCTACTCCCCATCTCTCTTTTATCCTTCTCACCCCTCTCTCTTTCTCGCCATCTCCCCACTTCCCCTACCTACGTTCATTTCCTCCACACCTCTCTTCTTTTGTCTATATCCTCCCCCTCTCTGTTATCTCTTTCTCCCCCCCCTCTTTCTCGCCATCTGCCATATCCCTCTATCTACGGCAATTTCCTCCACCCCCCTCTCACTCACTCTCTCTCTCTCTCTCTCTCTCTTTCTCTCTCTGCCCATGTTCTCTTCTACCCTCTCTCTGACACTGAGCCTTTTTTCACTGTTACTGCAAATGAATCCTTAATTGGGATTTTAAGTTTTGGGATTGAGTGGGTAAATCAATTCGTATCACTGGTATAAGTCGCGTAAGAGAGAAATCTTTTGCTACTGGACCTGTGAGAACAGCAGCTACAATGACAGTATCTCCCACAGTTTTAATCTGCAAAAGGGTAGGAATAAAACGTTTCGGACGATTCAGATTCTATAGTAGTAGTTTTACCATAGACCAGTACGCCACAAATGCTACTTTCTGTTTACTGTTGAAAGCGACTGCCAGAAAGAAAACACAATATATTGCTGTGTATAGATTTCGCGTTTAAACCATAAAGAGAAAGAATATACGTGGGAAAAACTGTCTATAAAAATATGTTGTTGCAAAATAAGTACGCCTATGTCCATCCAAATGTTTATTAGAGTATCGTTTAACAATCTGTAGAAAATAAATGAAGAGCGTCTCGAGAATTTTGGTAACAACGTTAAACAACGCATAGTCGGTATGTCGTTGCGAGTTCATTGTCTTACGAGGTCTATTGTCACGAACTAGGGTACATAATGGTAATTAACTTAGTCGGAATAGTAGTCTTCTTATTCACTCTTGCATTCAGTTTGGTCTATTACACGTTTTATGAAGCGTATAAAACTTTTCTTTCATATTAGCATATGGCGTTTAGTTGCCACGTGGCTTCATGTTGCCAAGACATTATGTATCATTTCACTCATGGGCATTCTGAATCAGCTATATAGCGTGTAAATCATATACTTCCTTTCATTTAAAGCTTCTTGATCATTCTGCTGACGCTACATGGTAGTATGTCGCGAGGCCCTGCCTCTGTCTCACCTGACTCGTTCATTTGATAAATTTCGCCTACCACGTGTTGTCACAGGTAATATGTCTCATTTTTAACATAACGTATTTTCGTTATATGTGTAAATTTTACAGCTAATGATGTAGGTTTTGACGCCTGTACCATTCGGTGAGACGCTTTATGTGATTCTGTAGAAGTGTACGTATCCAGTATTTCAAAAGCAATCGCAGACAAATGATATTTAGTGCTGTTTTCTGACACATTTTGATAAACGTTGATAAACATCATCATTCAGTCGGCCTTATGTCGTGCTGGTAGTTAAGATTCACTTTCCTGAGGTCATATAATTGATTTAGCACGTTCACTTACATTGAGCTTACTTGCACTGTGCCTCTCGTTTTTTACATTACATGGTGCATGAAAGTACGTTGTAAACAGTTAGCCTTTATTTATCTTGCTAAAATTTGACAGGGATCACTAATTTCTTACACGGGTCAGAGCTATACTTATAATACGGCATAGTCTATTCAATTCAGGTCATGTTGGGTTTACATTACACTGGGGAAACTAACTTGGAAAAGAACAGACCGATTAATATTTGTGTGACTGTTTTGGAACTGATTGATACATTCCCCATTAAGGGTTATTCAAACAGCAGAGTCCATTTAATTCTTCTTGCACCTTCCCGGTATCTATCATCGAAGATGAATCTTTCTCCTTTAGTGATGATCGACTTTGGCGCTGCATGTTTGTAAGGAAAGCGGGTGTTTAGCTGTCTTCCGGCTCACGACGACGAACTGAACAATAATTACCCAAAGATTGTCCAAAACGGGCATGAAAGGCAGAAAATTCTGTAAAAGCGTAAATGATCTTCAAGAAGACAACTTGCATTCAAATCACTTTACATTTGAAAATTTTTTATTAGGCTTTACATGATTGTTATGATATAGAATGAAACAACTAGTTTACGGTAGCCACTCACTTTTTACTTCTACAATGCATTTAGAAGGTTTAAACCTTCATCATAGATGGATTTATGTGTATTAATATGACATCTACTTGTTACGTTAGTATCAAATTTAAGAATAGCCCTTTGATTTTTTTTCCAGGAATAACAGGCGCCTTCCCCTGTCACGTCACATCACATACTCTGTCACACTTCGTAAATGATGGTGATGGTATGCGATGTGACAAGACAGTTAAAGGAGCCTGTGATCCCTGCAGAGTGTGTCACAGGTTGCATCAATCTCGCACCACACAAACTGATATGCGGTATGGAAGTAAATACAGAGGGACTGGCAACAGTGAACTTGTTTGATTCGAAACCACTTTCAGACAATCAGCAGCTACAAATGTTCATGGCCCAAACAAAGCAAAGTAAGCATACGCTAGTCCAGGTGCTATTCGTCAAAGGGAGCCATAGACCTGCCCGTTGTGAATACAATCTCCGCCTCTAGACAAAGAGCCGCCAGTGTTTATTCTAACACTAGGCCATATATTGCAAGAAGCAGAAGAATAAAACAAATATCTTCTGGTTGCTGGCGTAAAAATTGATCTCATCCATTATAAGCAAGATCTAAAGCAAAAACAGATTTTTACAAGGGCCAAACACCTACATTTTGCGTGATCGTTAGCATGATATACTTCAAAAACATTCACATCAATTATCTACGGTTAAATATAAGACCCGTGTGAAATTCTACGATCAATGGATAATCGAGTATCGAATATCTGAAAGTGAGGAAATTATAAACATAGTCATATAACTTTTGAAACCACTTTTATTTTCAGGTAACAATAATACGTCTCCGGGCATCGTCTCGTATTGAGACGGGCATAATTTAGTCCCTTTGATGTTTATGTAACAGCTCCGACACTAATATGATATCCAGTAGGAAGCATTATGAAAATGAATGCATTTTCTTTGTTTCATTTCCTCAAAATTCTCTGTAGCCATTCTCTTGTGTTCTGCCCGAGAATGTGTGATAAGAAATTTTTATGTAACTTAATACTGTTATTTCGAACTGTGGTATTATTCTCAATCTAGCTCTTCATATTGCCAAAGTGTTCCTGGAATCTTTGGTCCAGTACAGAATTTGTTGTGTGTGCAAAAGTCTTACGAACGCAACGAGTAAGCTCAGAGTTGGGCTCAGTAGCGTCATGAAGGGCGTTTGTAGTCAGTCGAATTGTTGGAAGGAAAGGCAGTTATATTTTGTGAAGAGAATTTCTTATGAATATCGTTATTCAGCAGTCGAAGTTTGGAATCAGAGATCTGGCAGACTGGAGGAACTGTTCAAATCGGGATGGTGAAAGTGCTTTGTTGATCGCTCGCGATAGCTTTGGAAATCGATGGAAAATTTCATTAATCTATGGTGAAGAGAATCGTTTGAGCAGTGCTGAGAAAAGTAGAGGTTTGGAAGAAATTCGAAGTAGAAATTTTGAGACGCAGAACATCATCAATTACGAGGAAATACGAGTTTGTTAATAACTTCAAAGGAAAAGGATTTACTTAGGAATTAGTGCGGAGAAGGGTGCTAAAAAGTGGAAGACACCAGGACAAGAAAGAATAAATTAGGTGCAAGAAGAATTAGAAGATCATCTCAGAAGGCGCCGGGGAGCAGACATTATAGAGTGATAGTACCCTCTGGAACCAGCTGACAGCAAGTGTGCTGTTATATCATGAAGGATTAAAGCAATAAAACTAACGAATAACATGAACTTCAAGACGAACTAGAGAATGTGTATTATACCGTACTACGGATTTTATAGTGAAATTTGACCTGTTGTGCCCTGTGCTCCGAACTGTGAATTGTTTCGTTCAGATCTGTGTTGAATAGTGTGTGACAACCAAGCTTCCGATATATAGTTTGGAAACAGAAAAATAAAACAGCGATTTGTACAAATACACAAATTTGCATTTTCCCTTTTTAGAAGTGCATTAGCCTGAGTTACCGCATACCATCCTGTACCTTTTGGAAACAATTCAGAGCTTTTGCGAACTACAGAACGACGGGCGGGAGCAGTCGTGAAGTTAGATCTCTAATTTTGCTAATTTATTTTCCACATCAGTGAAACAGCCATCACCATTTTGCTGCAGCTCTACGATAGTCACTAACAGCAAAAAGTCGTCTCCAGAGAACCACGCTGCATTCTTCCCGAGATAGGCTACCACGACTTCAATCCGCTGCAATCTGTCTTGCTGTATCCTACAATCTATGGTAGCATAGTACTCACTAGGTCGTATGCTTCACTCACCATTACAATTCCGCTTACGCGCGAAGTTGGAGATTACCACCATCGTGACGACCGAACCCCAATTGAGTCGGGTGGGGTCTCCCTGCGTAACGGTATGTCACTATATGCTTACAAAATGGGATGTCACCCACTGTGATCTTTAAAGGTGTGGTATCCTTCTACAATTCAAGATTGTTAAGCTCGTCCGATCACCGTCTAAATCTTACAGGAGATTCAAAGTGGATCATGAGTGTATTCAAATTTCAGCCTGTAGCATGGTATTAAGTAACCTTAGCAGTGCCAACGCATTTTCGATAACGCGCGTTACAAGAGGATGTTGACTTAATACCCATCTATAAAAAAGTTAAGAAAGAAACAAAAATCGTTAATTGTTTTTTTAAAGAGATAGTGATATGTAAGTAAAGTCCAGAATCTGATAATACTCAATAGCTTTGCGCCCGCTGCTTTACACTGTATTTTTTTTTCTTACTCCAATTTGTATGTTGTTCACAAATTCATACCTTTTCTAAACTTTTGGCACTAAATAAGGTCATAGAAGCATGGTATTTGCCGAATGTACTTCTGACCAAAAAGTGATTGTGGTAGCTGGAATCAAAGGTATTTGTTAATCATGCATTTGAAGTTCTTGTAGTGATATTTCCACAAGTAACGGCGAAGTGAAATATCAATTTTCATACACTTACCTTCACAAAAATTTTAGTGCAACGAACAATTTTCTTAAACATTTTCATCACTTATCTCACCGCCATAGGTTTGAATGTCCAAATATGCTGAAATACGTTGTGTTCTGTTTTTTTTTTTTTGTTCTTTTTTCATTTCTGACTGAGATGTCACACACCAGTTTCTGTAGTTCTAGATTGAAAACTGCATTAATAGCAACATTGTTACAAAAAGCCTTTTATTCCCTGTTCCACTCCCTGAGGAGTGTTATTTTGAACAATCGCTTCTTAAACAATGCTCATCCACACGATCTCCAAATTTCAAGTTTTTATCCTTAGCGGTTTCGGATGGGTGATGGTGAGTCAGTGAACCAGTCTGGCCCTATTCTATCCACTTAGCGGTTGAATTTCCAAAGACTCTGAAACAAGTAATTTTTTATTTCTAACTGAGAAGTCAAATACTAATTTTAAAAGATCTATCCTTAAAAATAGTTTAGTAGCTCTCTAATAATTATTTATTTGCAAAAAAACTATCACCCACTATTTTACCCCTGTAGGAGCTAAATTTTTAAAAAAGGTTGAGACACGTATTTTTTTTTTTAATTTCTGACTGAGAAACCAAATACCAATTTTCGTAAGTCTAGCTTCAAAATTAATAGACACATATTTTCAAAACAAGCTTTCATTCCCTGTCTCAGACCCTTAGGGGTGGAATTTCGCAAAGTTCCTTCTTAAACGACGCCTACGCTGTAAAATCAACACTCTCTGCAAATTCCAAGTTTCTAATCGTAGTGGTTTTGGCTGGGCGATGATGAGTTGCAATCCAGTGAGCCAGTCGGGACATTGCCTTTTATATAAATTGAGATCAGATTCATTGTGGAAAGGGACATCAGTATTAAGTTTTTTGGTTCAGTCGCAGTAGTAATTCATGTCTGTGTCAGTGTATTTGGCTACAAAATCTTCGATTATGAGCTGCCTTTAAGAAAAAAATCTGGCTGTTACATTAAAAGGTTTATAGTAACATTGAGTGTACAGCTCGTAAGAAATAAATCTCAATAGATGGAACGTATTGCTTTGGCATCAGGTATTTCGATGTCAGGGAATAAAAAAAGTGTTTTCACCGCCGATCTCATGTAAGAAACATAAGTGCAATCAAAATGATATGCAAACTGCGAAGACGCTAACGAGAGAAATGAACGATAAAGAATTTTTCTATCTCGGTTTGGTTGCCGTATGTTAAGAGAAGTTACAATCCGAGAGGACGTAAATGAGGCAGACGACGTCGAACGTTAATTTAGCTTTTTCTGCCAACTCGGTCAGAACGAGCTTAGGGTAAACTCCATTTTTTAAGTGGGCTAACTTGGGTGGGATTATTATGATTCGAGTTGAACGCATTGCTCGGCGGGCGGCGATGTATTACGGTCTGTTCTGCGATCGTTCAGGCCTCACCGCCGTCTTCGCACCCACAGAGCTCGAGTTCATCCATAACCATCGGTTGGGAAACCGCGAATCTCACGTTGGTTAACTGAAATGAACTGTAACTTGCTCAGTCGCTAAAGGAAAATGGCGTTGAGTGTTACCTCCGTTTTCTTTTCGTCCCAATTCGGTTAAACTCGGTTTCAATAATCTTCATGCAAACTTTCAACTCGATTTACTCTGTTTGGTGTAAACCTGAGTAGGCTAATCACTATTGGAGACTATAATAATTCACTAGAATTCATGTACTGTTCACTCTCCGTTACAGCCCCGCACTACCTTTTAGGGAACTGTATTAATTTGCATACAACATTAAAAAGTATCTCAAATCATTGGCACTTATGAATTTAAAACAGTCACCTCTAGAAAAAAACAGTTGGTTGCAAAGAGATGACTGCTACCTTCAGCTGAGACTGCCTACAGTAGTGTTAGTACACTAAACACTACATTAAGGTAGTAGTCAGTCTTACACATTATATAATTCCATTTATGGTTCACATTGATGTATGCTAAGAGCCCAGTTAGCATTTGGTAATTACGCCCGATCTGAACATTTTCTATACTCATCTGTCAAAACACGTCAGCAAGCTTATTCTATTCACTTACTATATGCATAATCACTTGTACTTGAGAAGCAGGCCCACAAATTTAAGTTCGTACCTTACACTTAACTGTCAGTAAGTATCAGTACAGCACCACTTATAATATCTTGTGTATTTTCATCTATTTACGTGTTTCATTGTATTTATTGCTTAGTAAGTGTGATTGGGAATGAGAGCGCGAATCACATTGATCATTTCATTCTGTTGTAAGGAGAAAAACTAGCTGCAAGATATTTGCTTAATTACATTAGTTCAGGTTGAAAGATCTCTGCAATAGGTTTAATTTGACAGCATAGTCATGCCAGCTCAAGTTACGTTTAATCAGAATGTTGTTGTGGTGGACACTTTGCATACGGTGTCATTAAGTATGCTGATGCACTAGCTTCATACTTAACAATCATATACAACCGTTCGCTCGACGAAAGATCCGTACCCAAAGACTGGAAAGTTGCACAGGTCACACCAATATTCAAGAAAGATAGTAGGAGTAATCCACTAAATTACAGGCCCATATCGTTAACGTCTACATGCAGCAAGATTTTAGAACATATATTGTGATCGAATATTATGAATTATCTCGAAGGAAACGGGCTATTGACACACAGTCAACATGGGTTTAGAAAACATCGTTCCTGTGGAACACAACTAGCTATTGACGAGGGATTTCAGATGGATTCCGTATTCCTGGATGTCCGGAAGGCTTTTGACGCTGGACCACACAAGCGGCTCGTAGTGACATTGCATGCTTATGGAATATCGTCTCAGTTGTGTTGCTGGATTAGCGATTTCCTGTCAGAGAGGTCACAGTTCGTAGTAATTGACGAAAAGTCATCGAGTAAAACAGAAGTGATACCAGGCGTTCCCCAAGGTGTTATAGGCCCTTTGCTGTTCCTTATCTATATCAACGATTTGGAAGACAATCTGAGCAGCCGTCTTAGATTGTTTGCAGATGACGCTGTCGTTTATCGACTAATAATATCATCAGAAGATCAAAACAAACTGCAAAACGATTTAGAAAAGATATCTGAATGGTGTGAAAAGTGGCAGTTGACCCTAAATAACGAAAAGTGCGAGGTCACCCACATGAGTGCTAAAAGGAGTTCGTTAAACTTCGGTTACACGACAAATCGGTCTAATCTAAAATCCGTAAATTCAACTAAATACCTAGGTATTACAAGTACGAACAATGAAATGGGAAAGAACACATTGAAAATGTTGTGGGGAAGGCTAACCAAAGGCTGCGTTTTATTGGCAGGACACTTAGAAAATGTAACAGACCTACTAAGGAGACTGCCTACACGACGCTTGTCCGTCCTCTTTTAGAATACTGTTGGGTCATGTGGGCTACTTACCAGATAGGACTGACGGAATACATCGAAAAAGTCCAAAGGAAGGCAGTACGTTTTGTATTATCACGAAACATGCGAGAGAGTGTCACAGAAAGATACAGGATTTGGGCTGGAAATCATTAAAAGAAAGGCGGATTTCGCTGCGACAGAATCTTCTCACTAAATTGCAGTCACCAAATTTCTCCTCTGAATGCGAAAATATTTTGTTGACACCGACCTACATAGGGCGGAACGATCACCACGGTAAAATAAGGGAAATCAGAGCTCGTACGGAAGGATATAGGTGTTCATTCTGTCCGCGTGCTATACGAGATTGGAATAATAGAGAATTGTGAAGGTGGTTCGATGAACCCTCTTCCACGCACTTAAATGTGATTTGCAGAGTATTCATGTAGATGTAGATGTAGATGTACGACAGCACAGAGTTTAAATATACAGCATGGGGAGGATACTGATTTTGCCCATACTTGTTAATTATAGTCGGCGCTACTGTTTGGCACGTGAGGTACTCACGACCTCCAACAAGTTTATAAAAACATGTTAACCTGTCTGGAAACAGTCGTGATGGTTAATCAGTCAGTAGGCCAAGTAATTAGGATCGATGAACACGCACAACAGACTTTGAATATTATCGAAAAGAAACTGCCTACAAAACTATCGTCACAACTATTGTCATACTGTCTTCATCAGAGAGTATCATCAGGAGTGCCCCGGGGAAAAGTGATAGGACAGTTGCTATCTTCCATATACATAAATGATGTGGCAGGCAGGGTGAGCACGAATCTGCGGTTGTTCGCTAATGACGCTGACGGTGTACAGTACGGTGTCGAAGATAAATGACTGTAGGTTGATGCAAGATAACCTACTGAAAATTTCTAGTTGGTGTGAAGGTTCTTAATGTAGCAAAATGTAAGTTTATGCGGATAACCAGGAAAAAAAAACTGCTAATGTTGTGACACAGCATCAGTAGCTTCCTACTTGACACAGTCACGTCGTTGAAAAATCTGGGCTTAACGTTACGAAGTGATATGAAATGGAACGAGCACATGCGGATTGTGGCAGAGAAGGGGAATGGTCGACTTTGGTTTATAGGGAGAATTTTAAGAAAGTGTAGTTCATCTGTAATGGAGACCGTATATAGGACGGTAGTGCGGCCTATTCTGAAAACTGCTGGAGTGTTTGGATCTGCACCAGGCCGGACTGGAAGGAGATATCCAAGAAGTTCACAGGGACCTGCTAGATCTGCTACCACTAGGATCTATCAGCATGCATTGTTACGGATATACTTCGGGAGTTGAATTGGGAATCCCTGGAAGGAAGAAACATTCATTTCGAAGAACCCTATTGAGAAAGTTTACAGAACCGACATCCTACTACCGCCAACATACATTTAGCACAGGGACAACGAAGATAGGGTACGAGCAATTACGGCTCATACCGAGTCATATGGACCGTCGTTTCTCCCTCGCTCTGTCTGCGAGTGGAACAGTAAAGGAAACGACTAGCTGAAGTACGGAGTACCCTCCACCATGCACCATACAGTGGCTTGCAGAGTGTGTATGTGTATGTAGATCTAGATGTAAATCAGTAATGGCTGGTTAAATTAAATGCGATTTTAGTGTCAGTAACGGCTGTATGTAGCAACTGACAATCAACGTAGTTCTTTCATTGTTTGGAAAATATGGAAGTAACGAAGTAGTAACCAAATACATTTGCGGTGGCATGTGATAAGTCACTCGCGTGTGTTAAATTCTAGGTACGCCACACCCTAAGGCGTCACCAACACATTCGAATCATTTGTACTATACTTTTTCAGGCAAAGCTGAGCCCTTTCATACCCTAAAAATTCTTAAACCCGGGTATTGCTATGAGTTGAATAAGTTCCATTGTTTCCGTGATATCGTAATTAAAGGGTACTAGGATTTTGAGTTTTCTAAAGTGCAAATATGTAACATTTCTGAGGCCGGACGCTGTGGCTGAGCGGTTCTAGGCGCTTCATACCGGAACCACGAGGCTGCTACGGTCGCAGGTTCGAATCCTGCCTCGGTCATTTATGTGTGTGCTGTCCTTAGATTAGTAGGTTCAAGTAGTTCTAAGTCTAGGGGACTGACGACCTCAGATGTTACTCCCATAGTGCTTAGAGCCGTAGTAGTAGTACACTTCTGAACTTTTAAAGCAAACAGCGAATCTTCCCACCACTTATTACGGACTGGTGACTTTAGTTCCAACTACTAGTCAAAAGATTTATTCAAGGCTTTGTGTTACATGAATGTCAAGAAGACGGACAAAGATAGACGCAAATTCTGTATGCTATCAGATGGAGATTCCGTCCGGTGTTTTCATACTGGACAAAGAATGGGTAGTCAATTTCAAATGAATAATACGCAATTAGTCTTGACTGAGTTATAGATATAATGCAGAACCTAACTGTTGAATACCAGACGGTGGTTGAGTTCTCCCACAGCGAATACGAGATCAGTTCCTGAACCAGCCATTGTGCCGCCTCTCTTGATAGCTTGACTGCTAATCCAGTCCAATGGGTCTCCTTAATAGCTGTTATGAAATACACCCATTTTTTTCCGAACATCTGTTTTAGTAGTTTCTCTAAGTTACATATAATACTCTCGTAAATGCGATATTTCTAGACCCAGTCCTTAGGCAGAATGCTGAAAATATGCAGCCACGTAATTGGTATCTTCTAGTCACCTGAACAGAATAATCTACTGAAAAGCATTAAAAAACAAAAACAAAAAAACAACAACGTTTCCCACAAATCTAACGGCAAAATCTTACTGAACATAGGTGTTCCAATGTATTCTATTCCACATTTTGTAGCGAAACACTTCCATGTTAAGCAGATGGTAATTTGGTTCATTACTGCCGTATTAGCCTGTCAA
This sequence comes from Schistocerca serialis cubense, assembly GCF_023864345.2. Classification (NCBI taxonomy): domain Eukaryota; kingdom Metazoa; phylum Arthropoda; class Insecta; order Orthoptera; family Acrididae; genus Schistocerca; species Schistocerca serialis. Next base: position 276,913,667 of record NC_064642.1, on the reverse strand, counting down.
AATTAGAGGATAGCGAATAAAATTTCTCGCCTGAATTACAATTAATTAACGACAAAACAGGATCGCGTTGCAGGCACCGGGTTTTAACATATTTATTATGGAGAATTTAACAGCACTGATTTGGGTCCGCGTAATAACTATGTGTATTGTAACAATTCTCCCGAATATTGGAACCAACCCCAGTGAAATATGGTCATTGTTCACATAGTTAAGCCTCGTCGCTCTTAAAAATTAAATCCCGGTATAAAGGTCCCTAATTTATTTATGTAATGTCACCAGAATATTAAAAGAAAGTTATCGGAGTTTTTGAAGCGTGTATAACACCAGATACTTTGGCAGTGTGGCAGCAACAGGTGAACGACACAAACTGATTATGCAGCAGAAACTCAGTCGGGAACAATGATTGCATACTGTGTAACAAGTAAACCTAAAGTGTACGTAATAATGACAAATAACTTTTCAGTGACCAAAGCAAGAGTTTTCATGTATTTTGCATTTCTAAATTACTTCGCCTATTGGGTATCAGATTTCAGCCTGAGACTTTCACCATAAATTTATGTGGCTCGTAGATGCGATAAATCAAAAATATTTACAGTGTGCACTGAGCAATACTTTAAAAAAATTATCAGCATGAAATACTCATTATGACTTGAATTTGAGTAGTTAATCTATTATTTCGGATGTTCGTGCAAGGACTGTTTTTTAGATCTTGTTGATGCAATCGTTTTATGTTGTAGCTTACTGATGTCAAATAAGAAAGAATCCAAAGAAAATTACATATTACAACAAATAGGTGATCAGCTATCAAGCTTACTGTCATGCTTCATCCAGGACGAAGGATCTCTGGAACTTCAGGTGGAGAAAAGGGGTGAAATAAAGACTAACTCTCCCGTAAACTGTAAGGATTCTTTGTAATAAAGTGTTCGCTGATTCTATCCCAATGGACCATTCTACTTCTGACATTACAGTAAGTTCAAGTACACTGTTTTCCAATTTCCAGTTTATTTGGCACTGTTTGCTATAGTTCATTGCTTCTGCTTCATAATGTCAAGCACGAAACCTAAAAAAGAATCTGTTTAGTAGGTGGGGAAAGTATTCTAAACACTACAGAATTTTTTTCTTTTTTTTTTTTTTGCGGAGAATTGCGTTGATTCTTTCACTTCTATGATACATGGTAGACAAATCACAACACGATTCAGGATCCTGATTTATTTCTCGAAGGGACTTTTTCTGCCCACAGTTGAATACACACTCAACGGTGCTTACTGATATTTTTTCCCCGGATTGGTTAGGCTTTCCTTTGTAACTACACAAGCTGACAGTACATGCAGTATTAACTTTTAAGTAAATAATATTTCGGTTACAGGTAACACTTAGAAGTGTTTGTTACAATAAAGTTTGTGCATTGTTTCCTGTCCGTGATTTACATATGCTAATATTACCAAATCACCAATTCAGCACGTCACTGTTGCAATTTATAGAGAAGTGGAAAACTGGCGTAAGCAGATCATGGATATGAAAAGGTTGTGTTGCGGTAAAATGTAGGAACATATAAGGCCCAATGACCATAGACTTATTTTAGAAGATAGACTGAAGAAAGGCAACCCTACATTTGCAACATTTGTAGATGTAGCAAAATCTTTTGATAATGTTGATTGGACCACTCTCTTTTAAATTCTGAAGGTATCAGGAGTAACCTATCAGGGGCGGAAAGTTGTTTAGAACTTGCACAGCAGCCAGAATCCAGTTACATGAGTCGAAAAGGGAAAAACTGGTCGAGAAGAGAGTCAACTTGACTAAAAGAAACAGCGTCCGCTAGTGGGATTCTTCATGAGACATCCCTGGATAGTGAATTTGGTAATGGATGGAAGTATGTGGGGTAAATATTACAGAGGGAAATCAAAGCTTGAATGCAGCAAACTTATTCAAATGGATGTAGACTGCAGTAGTGTTGCAGTGATGAAGAGGTTTGCAGGACAGGCAAGAGTGGAGGGTTACAGGAAATCAGTCCTGGGACTGAAGATATCAACGCCAGCAACGTCTTTACTGTCCAACCATACTTTAAGGCGTGCCACAATAACAACAATAAATGACTTAGGAATAAAGGATGAGCATACTAAAGGAACGACAGCAGTTTAATTCGTGAATTACTTTGCGAATTTCGTACCATTTAGGCAGAATTGAAGATAGACTACAGAATGTATTATCAAAACATATGACAGTCTATATTAATAAGCATCATCTCATCAATTTTGTTCATGAGAGTGACAGCTTGAATACGGTTTACCAAATAATAATGTTCTCATCATCTTCCAGAAATTCGGTGATTCTTTGGCTGTCCGCCATTTCCGTCCATCTTACACCTCGCTCTTAGTTATTTTAGTGGTTGAGCTACAAAATTGGTGGAGCTGTGAAACTGACGTAATATCAACCTGGTTTTAAAGACGACTCCCATTACATAGAGGTTTTAGAAGCTTAAATGCAATATATTTGACAAACTACAGTTATTTATTGCGTGAGAGAACTGCTGAAACACTATTTTCGTGTCACTTTTGCTAGTTTTCTGCATTGTTCACCGGTATTTGGATTTTCTGGTTAATGTGTCCTGTATTCCCGTATTTACTTTTCTTCAATTTTAGTGCTTATTTGTTTTCTTGCGATATATACATTTTAAAAAGTAATTGCAATTGAATAATGTTTCACGTTTAATTGCAACTGTGTGATCTATAACTGTGCTTAGCGCACTTGTATGTCAATTGTCATTTCATTAACCCCACTTAACTGGTTTTGTTATCGAAAATGTACTCGAATAGACTTCCTCATATATTTAAGTTGAGACATGCTTCCTGTATTTCTACGATGTTTATTGTCATACAGAATTTCATGCATAATATTTGTGATTTGTTGTGCGCAGGGGATATACAGAGCGACTAGGTAGGACTTTGAAATATTTTGCGATTATCAGTAGTCATGAGCTTAGCTAGCAACCGGAAAAATCAGCTTAGCTAGCAACTAGAAAACGTATTGAAGTCTTTTTCTTCCTGGTATACTTACAGATGGGTACACAAGTCATTTTTATAAATAACGTAAAAACTATATTATACAGGAATCACCATAAGTCCACAGGAAAATCTTCCAGATGTTGTTTAGGGATACCTTCCGAGTATTTTGGTAAGGGAACCCCGTTGTAGAGTGATACTGTGCGTACGATTTGTGCCGCTGTACCAATAAGTTCAGTGAACCCATACGCGAGGTGCATAACGTCCAACTTTTGACTAGTAAACCTTTTTATACACCTATATAAAAGTATTAACATAAACTGATACTGCTCGGAAAACTAACCCGAGGCAGAACCAAGCATTACCTAATGTGTTCCTGAAGGCGAGGAGTAAAATGGGTACTGCTGCTGCCAACAACAGTACCGTGATTTAATGGAAACAGGGCACACAGTGCATACCGTCGACATCTGCATTGTCATACACTATTTTCACTGCAATAAAGATACAAAATTAATTGGTGCAAAATATGAAACTTTCCTGGCAGTTTAAAACTGTGTGCCTGACCGAGAGTGGAGGTCGGGACCTTTGCCTTTCACGGGCAAGTGCTCTACCAACTGAGCTATCCAAACACGACTCACGACCCGTCCTCACAGCCTTACTTCCGCCAGTACCTCGTCTCCTACTTTACAAACTTTACAGAAGCTCTTGCACGAACCATTCTGGAATTGGTGCAAAAACCAAGCGAAAAGCATAACTCTGTAACAGGCCGCACCAGAACAACCTCTGAGGATTTGTAGGTGAAGTTTTGACTGACCCGGTACATTGTGCAGTGACAGCTTATACTGAAAGGCCGCAGTTATTGAGGTCAGCCTTAACAATCACATTCCGCTGCATATGAAAAATTTGTGTCTGTAAAACGATTTTTCACTGTACGCTTAGGGAGCTCCGTCAGAGCTGATTTGTGAAGTTTCATCAAGTCCACATAAGCATTTACCGATAATGAGGTCACCCACCTTCAGTGCTTAACCCTACTAGGCTCATGATACCCGCAGTGGCACGTGCAGACTGTATATGGGATCGTGTAGCGGTGATGAGGGATACCTGTACACAGGTGGTGTACAGGGCAGCTGCCCCCAGAGACAGCAGCCTGTTCGGAATAATTGAATCTGCGTAGCACTGCAATCCGGCGTCTCGGTGTCCATGCACTGGGACGTGCTGCCTATACTGACCTTCTGATTAACCCTCATGCTACGGCCTCGTAACACTGTTCGAGGCTAACTCTAGTATAGCACGCTGCTGGAATCCTAATCCAATTGCTCCTTGGACATGTATAGCTAGAGATTACCTCCTGATGTTCTCGAACTGTTAGCCTCGTCATTCTCATTCCCTTTGTCTCCACACATAGGGCAAGAAAATTAACGAGACTGATACTATGATGACCGACATATGCCATGATGATGTAATGTGAAAGCCAAGACACGGGATATGTTGACAGGGAATATGTCATCAGCGGTGGATGGGGCGCTATACTGCTAGCGATTACTTTTCGATCACACAGAGTATTGTTCATTAGTCTCTCAGTATCGGGCAGAATTGCATATGTTGCTGAAGACACAATCACTCTCACGGTTAAAGTGTTTGCCCAGAGACAGGACGTCTCCGGAGTTACCGGAGAGTGAGTTGTGCTCCAAGAAGACAAAAGAATGGCTTTGAAGTGTTGAAGTACAACGTTTCTGTTAATGGTGAATCAAACGTTTGTTTTTGTTAGCTCTCAGTTTTTGATGACAAGGAAAACAGTGGAATATCCAAACATTTACGTCTCAAAACTTATGTAAATATGACCATAAAAGATAAAATAAAACCTTTTTATATGTTTACGTAAAAACATTCCTATTGATTTTTTTATATACCGTATAAATCAAAATACTCTCCTGAACCAATTATGGAAACAATACTCTCTTTTCTGCAGTGTTTCAAACTAATTACCACTTTATTTGAGAATTTCTGAGTGTGTGCGAAAAAACTCTAAATACAGTAAAAACGATAAAACAATGTTTCTACTATTGTACACCACATGTTTAAAGTATTCCCAGTTAGTGAATACGTCCTGTCAATCTTTAGTTTCTGCAGAGCTGCACAGGATCACAAGGCGCGTTTGGAGGTTTTTCATTTTCAAAGGACTAACGTAGTCACTGAGGATAGTTTTGTAACTCTGAAAGCTCACACGACGCATCACAGGACGTTACAGGAATGTATTCGACGGTGGCGTTGTCACTGCAGGCTGACTCTTGTTTATTGTCTTGAGATATTGTGGCATTCCCAGAAAAACGACCACTAATTTTTCACGCTGTAGAATATCCAGGATTCCACTGGAGAAGACTTCGCCATATCTCGTTAATACTGTCAGCCATGTGATCACGAGTTCGACCTAATCCATTCTGCACATGCTACACAGTATCCAGGGTGTCACACAGTTAAGTATCAGCAGCTTCCAGCAGTGTGATAGCTTTCGATACCACTACAAAGTTGGCCTTGATGTATAGCAAGTTTCCAGACAAGGTATCTTTAAAGACCTGTTTCGCAGTTTCGATAACACTTGATTCATCGCTGTCAAGCTCACCAAAGATTATTTTTGTTAAGGAGTAGTTGGTGCGGTAATACTCAGGAGTATTAAGCCGATAACCTCAGAGTGTAATAACAGGCTGAGACGGGAGGGTTAGTGAAGGTGTTTCTTCCTTTCATTTATGCACCGTCGTACTCGGATAGAGAATCATACGTCTTTTGGCTGCTTTGGTTATGTATGAGGCACCATCTGCTACTAGCAGTAAAACGTTGCCTCTTTCACACTATCCGGCCAGTTGTCAAGTTTCTTAATCTCTCGAGAGCTTCACACCTTAGCAGCAACCTCTCTCCAGGACAGTCAACTTTTAGAACACCAGCAACAATTTTCCACATGACGCCCATCAACGTCGTTGGTTTCATCGATTGACACTCAGGCCTTCTGCTCAGCAAGACTAACTCATATTTTGTTGAGTATCTCCTCGTAGCATACGGCTAAACAGTTTTTTTCTTGTAATACATTCATCTGGACATGTGCTGTGTACAACAATTGTCGCAAGGGAGGATTCTTCAGCTTACCCAGTGGGATTTTGCAAGAAACCATAACCTCACACAAGCCCTGGAAGAATGGCTACACAATTGAAGATGGACCTGTCTGCTCGAACAAAAGCATTCGTCTGCTATTACGTTCCGCACTTCTCTTCACATAGCTACTCTGGCGATATTACAGTGTTGTTGTGCATAAAAGCGCTTTTCTGCGCTAATTTTAACTTCATAAAGTCCACAAAAAAGCATTTTACCGTCAGTGCTGATAAACTTGTCTCCAAATTAACGAACAAAACGTCGCAACTTAATGCTGTCGGAGCACTTTACCTCCGGCGTTTTGAACCAGACTGATTTTATATTGAAACTGACTACTGTGAATACGTGTGCCATGTTTATCACATCGGAAATTTTGTATTAAAGATGTACTTCTTTTTAACAAGTGTTTACGTCCGAACGTGAGCGTTCGTCTTGCAAAGAAGGAACTCACTTCGGCAAGAGATAACGTGTGTAGACACCAAGAGTACTACTATAGTGTGACGGGAGAAGGGCAGCGTAATTAAGCCGCAGTGGTATCCTGCCGCACTAGTTCCGATTTTACTTAGAACACGGCGTTTACCATGTGCAGTTCGATGTGCTGTGGATGTACTGGACCAAACTGTGTTCCAAAAAACCTTGGTGCTTCTTTTAGACAGTAGGTGAATTACCTAGAGACACCGTATATGAGAAGATAAGCAGTTCACTGCAAATTGTAAGACTGAATTTTGTTGTCATCTCTGTTCAGCAGTTGAACTTGCGACTGTGCTGAAGCTACTAGAAAAGGATATTACACCATCTTGGCGCTGTAAACTCGGTAGCGAAGGTTTGTGGCATGTACTAAACAGTTTTATGAATTTTGTTTAACGAAATCTCTAGATACGCGTTGGGGTAGAACCGTTTGTGTGTCCTGACAGGGTTGTCTGGGATTTGGATCCCGACTGATTGTATTTACTTTTGCAAGTATTATCTTAGAACGAAGCTGTCTGGCGGCGCCGCAGTGTATGAATAAGATCGCCGACGAATGACCACATTTTGCTTTAAGGTTACCATACGGTAATTTAGCACACGCAATTGAGTGTCAGATTGCTGGTGCCACTCTTTGTCAGTGTATGTCGCGTGCTGTGCATTGCTTACTTCTATGTAGCTTTGCTATATTGCATATGGATTACGCCTGCTAATAATTATGTTAAAATTAGTTAAGTGACTTACTTATAAGCGAGGGTAATGAACGTTAATAGGCTTCTCGGCAGGCTCTCATTTTAACGAAGAATTTTGTTGTTGTTACACTGATTGTATATTACATTTTACGGTCTCGGGTCTTCGATTTTTAAATCGTGCTGGGCACGCTGCGCCTTTCCATAATTTTATCATTTGGAACTTCTTGAGCATTTAGTATTTCTATTATAAATTAAAGTATTTTAAATGTCCCGTTAAAGGAAAGAAAAATTTAACCTGCAAATCCTTCAGATGTTACATAAAGATTTTGCGATTTTCCTATGTTCACCCGATGATAATGAGGTCTACTTTTCCCTACTTCTCTACTGTATTAAGTTGCTGGTGAAGAAGCTCCATATGTAAATGATGGACTGTAAGCTGCGTTTGAGCACAGATCTATATTAACGAGGAGTAATGATGGCTGCTACTGTTTAATGAAAACTATTGTATCAGGCTGTGTAACGTATGACTGAATACTTTACTGTTGTGTGAAATTGTCAAATGCTGTTTTTTTCAGAACTTATAATAGTAAAATAATAAATGTTAACAAATCTTTTTGCTCATTAATCACTCAGTTTTTTCCCCAGTTAACACTACGACATGGCTTACTCCGTAAGGAAAGTGTATCATTCATGGTAAAAGCGCTTAGAAGTTGGTAGAACGTTGTGCCGACAGAACTTTCAGATCCGACGTGTCGGCCTTTTTGGTGAAAGTTTCATCCAAGATTTAAATTCTGTCTTTAATTCCCGGAAGAAGGCCAAAACGTTGGATCTCCAGATTGCACAAAAATAACATGGCTATAATACCAAAATGGAGCCACCTAGAGCATTGGGACGATAATGGACCAGTTTTCGTCTGACAACGGTTCAAGTACCCTTCTACTCACCCCAACTCACGTTTTGCGTTAGTTCCTTGACTCACTTAAGCTGAATGCTACAATGGTTCCTTTGAAATGGTACAGTCAATTTCCTTCCCCTTCCTTATTCAAACTGCGATTGTGGCACTTCTCTATTGACCACTTCGTCAACGAGAAGTTGAACCTTAATCTTCCTTCTTGTCAACATTCAATAGTTGTTAACGTCATCGAATACTTCTGCTAGATGCTGACAGCGTTGTTGAATCTCCCACACAAAGCTCTCGATTATATGCCAAGTATTTCCTGTGGAGATTGTAATGCGTTTTCCTGTCGAGACTTACCACGCTCTTTTGGCGTACGCTGATTGGTTCAAATGGTTCAAATGGCTCTGAGCACTATAGGACTCTACATCTGAGGTCATCAGTCCCCTAGAACGTAGAACTAATTAAACTGAACTAACCTAAGGACATCACACACATCCATGTCCGAGGCAGGATTCGAACCTGCGACCGTAGCGGTCGCGCGGTTCCAGACTGAAGCGCCTAGAACCGCTTGGCCACTTCGGCCGGCTACGCTGATCGACGCGTACCTTTTTCACGGAAGTAAATTTTATGAAGTAGCTGACTGAAAAGAAAAACGTTCTTCTTTGTCTGTAATTGTGACGACATATATGTTTCTCTGTTTCCCTTGTCCATAGTGCACCTCTCCTCATATTGACAACATGTGCATGGTCTGGACAAATTTCTACAATATTTCTTCGCTCGTGTGAGCGCTATGCATTTTATCATCAATTTCAGAAGTGACAGGAAGAGATTAAGTTTACGGGATAAACGAAAATATGGTAACCCCAAAACAAAACATCTTACGGTGTAGGAAAACTTCTGACATTGTATATTGCTTCCAGTCGTCTGTGTGGTTTTAAAGAGCATCTCGAAGCATTGTTCCTGCATAATAATGGCAAGTTAAGTGGATAGCGACCATGCACCCTTCTCTCCAAAACAGTTCACAAAGGCCGCTGACAGTAGTGGTCAAGGGAGATGCGATAATTCATCTTCGTATTCAGAAATCCAGTCGTGGGGGATGCGAGCTGTGTGGACAGGGGCCAGTCGACCGGGAATACATTCGCGAAAACACATTTTATCGTGAGGTGGACCTGATGAGCGAAAACGGTTACATAATACTCGGCGTTGCAGAGTAACCAAGGGGCCGATGGGATACTTCAATACGGCTATCCTGATCATTATTCTTACGACTTAAGTTGGGCTCCAAAATAGAAACAGTGTGAAACAAGACTCATACGACCAAACGACGTTGTTCCATTGCTCCATAGTATAGGCTTTAATGCTTCAGCACCACATTTTCCTGTTACGGGCATTGGGATCATTGGTGAGTGGTTTTGGAAATCCAGGTCACGCGGCAGTTCGACGCTTCAGGCAGCATTCATATTCAAACATGCATGTTTCTCAATGCTTCCATATTTTTGGCCAACCCCTGTAGATGTTTTAGTTCAACCTAAAATATATGAGGTTGCCAGACACTCAGAATACCGGAAGTCGACGCATACGTGCTTATTTCCCAGAATGGAGAGGTTTCATCGTTCTGTCAAGAGGAGGGCGTAATACTACAACAATTTCTTATTACATAACCTGAACATTGTATGAGATATCTGAAGAAGAGTTTCCGCAGGTGAGTTTTAATTACTAGAGTCCTAAAAACGTTCAATGGTCCCGTGTAATGTTCGTTTCGTTAGTTGCTGACAGGGTAAAGCGATTCACACTGAGTTATTTAGTTGCCAGCCGTACCGTCGGAGTAACTTCCATCGCAGATATTGATACAATCTCCGACAAGATGTAATGTATGCACCTCAATTTCCGCGTAACATCATTATGCCGAGCTTCGGTCAACAGATTTTTCAGATTGCGATTGTAAGCATACCAGCCAATGAAGTTAACCTCCCTCAGACGAAATCACATTAACATCGTGCAACATTAACCGTAGCCTTGAAAATGACGTCAGTTATGCGAGGAAGACAATGCTCAAGTTTCAGTAGGTATTCAGATGCAGCTGAAGCCTCTCATTAATCCCGTAGAGGACCAGTTTGTGTAGATGTTGACTGATGGGATTCATTCGCTATTTCAAACAGACCAAAACAGTTCCTATGGGATTACGTTCGAGCGATTTAACGTACCAGTCGTAGTGAGTTTCAGTGCAGAAGTTTCTATAAACCAGGACGGTGAGTGTGTAGTCTTGTGAACACGATTTTTGTCATTGTCATTTGTCATTTGTCATTTGTTATTGTTGAAACAGATGTCCTGTTTCTCGTTCAGCGCAGCCTGAACTAGTAATGTACCCAAGTGAAGGTTTGGAAAAAAAACCTCTGAAAACAGCAAAGAAGCATAATGCGTCTGCAAATTGAAGCTTAAACGCCTCTTTGGGTCGTTGGTGCACTACGCGTTTCGTAACAGGTACAATGGCCAATCGCTGGTCCACGCTACACACCTCCATTTTGCTACTGACCAGTTTCTGTATGGTTTGGTCCATTGAGGACGTGCAGTTATACGTTCCAAGTGAGCAGCGGTCTTTTACGAGTACCGCTTTAAGCTCCTTCGATGGTTAGCTTTGATACATTAATAAATCGGCACAACTTCATGGATGGCATGGTAACGGACTCGTCCAAACACGCCAATCTATCACTTGCCATTATCAACCAATATTACTGCGTTGATTCCATGCAACCAACAGGCAAGTACACAAAATACTGTGAGTTGCGTCACCTGTGGAGTGTCATATGACCATGATGTAGTACGGAACGATTAGAATTACTTGATAATTTACACTTAACCCGTTGGAGCTGGTTTCCTTAAATCAGAGCGCATTTAGTCAGGTCCGGACCATTCGCCACTGCCAAACGGCTTAAACAATCGGTCAGTTCATGTCTAGTTCCTTGTCCGGATTCTTTCTTGATGTGTTTGGTCCCGATTCTTAGGTCTTGCATTTTATTTCGCATTTCATCAAACCTAAAACAACTTGCGCGCACACACACACACACACACACACACACACACACACACACACACACACAAACACACACAAAGGTGCTAACGAAATATGCACATTTCGTACAGAACACTAATCTAAAACTGCACAAGACGTAGTTCAGCATGATATATTCAGTTATTATAAGCACAGAGACCAGCTTACACTAGAAAAGCTTCATACGATCTTGCGTGAAGCCGAATTTTTGATGCCTGCAATTCATCGTTACGAATGAGACCCCAGGATAATAAGAAAAGAACCTAGCGCAGCGCAGTGCAGTGTCGAGCTGCAGAGTTTAGCGTATAAAACTAATGTGTGAAATGTCGTAGGTTCGAATCTCGTTAGACACAGCGAAGTTTTTTTTTAAATTCCTAAACGCCTACTCAAAAAACTTTTTGATAGTTATTTTTATTCAGTTAATTGGTTTAAATGTATTTTACTTAATATTAAATACATTGTCGCTTCATTTTTATCATCGTATTGACTTTTTTTCCTTTTATTTTTGTTCCTGTCATTCTTTATTTGCTCGGAATCTGGCTATATCTCCTATAATCGACAACTGTGTACCAAACTGGACTGTACATCAGCTCGTAACGCGGCGACTCGTGTAGCCAGTGTGATGGTAGCTTCGGGTAACCAACGATAGCGAGAAATAACAAATTCTTATTAGTGCTGAAACTTAAATATTTGTGTCTTCGGTACTCTCGTAGAAGTTAGCTTTAATCACTATGAACAATGAAATCATAATTTTAGTTCTGCTGCAGAGTGTTGAGCGCTGTTTTCTCAGATACATCGCACATCACCTAATTGTGATTAGGTTAGGACATGGGTCTACATTCAGGGCAATAAAGCGCGTCGTCTGCCGCAGTTCACTTACTGGTCATTTAAAATCAGCTGACAACAGAGGGTCTCGCATTTCTGTCATACCTCACGGCGGCCGCTTCCAACATTGCTCCGCGTTACATAGTAACAACTTACGTGAAGTGACCGGCCATGCTTGTGTATTAGCTCTCCAAAGCTACCAGTGCGCTCTTTTAAGGTGGTGATTAATCAACTTAGTAGATGCAGAATTAGTTCGTTGATCGCTTGAGTTCTTCCTAAAATCCAGTGTAGCAAATGAAACTAGAGAATTTTATCCAATTACAGTTTACTTTCTCTGGTAAAAGGAGTGCGGATTATGTTGTATCATAACATTGTTTGAAATTTGGTCACACGCGTTTTAAACCAGATACAAAAATGTTCGAATTTTCTTCTGTAGTTTCCAAGACCTAAGAAGCGTAAGCGCTATGACCGAGGGAAGAGAAAGACAACTGGTGTCTGTACACGAATACTGTCGGGAAACACCGAAGTGGTCCTGCGTCATTCTCCTTATCCATCGGTCGAATGATCACTAAGTGTGGCATACGCCTACATCCCGTCAATCGTTGCGTTGAGTTTTGATACTGTACTTGTGACGTGGCTTTATATCTGGTAACCAGCAAATTTACAACAGTATCTCTACACACGTTCACGATTAAACACTGGTTGTTAATTTCTTTGTTTAAACGACGATTGAGATCGATTACGAATGAGGCAAATTTCATTGCATAATCCCTACTTTATTGCCATGCGTACGAAGATGGATAATGCTTTTCGTGTTATGTCAAACTGAAGCCAAAATTGTCACAACAAATATTTGACACTTTTCCCACTTCTTTTCTTATTGTATATTCATACCTATCGGCAGAAAGATAAACCGTTTTTGTTTCCTTTCATGGTTACATTATTCTGAATTTTATCAAAAGTAGTCCTCTGGTCACGAACACTGACACAGATCTCAGCAAAAATTTCGCGTTATTTAAGATTTGGTGCACTGCACTCGACTGGAGATAAAACTTGGACGTTGGAAGAACCATCCGGAAGCATCAGAAACTGACAACTAAAAGTAGTATCAAGTATTTGTATAAACCATATGTCAGTGTATTACAGTGGTCTAGAAAATAAATCTATACAAAATCTCACCCTACAAAACGCTCATTTTTTTCGTCTCATTACTCATCAACTTCATTTCAGTATGTAATACGGAGATCAACAGAAACATTCTGAATGACATTCAGTAGTCAAACCATGATCATGCAGTGGCTCTGCTTTCGTATTGTGTATTAATTCCTCAGGTAGACACCAGGTTATTTCCATTTTTACTAGGTTTTTTCCCCTGTTTTGTGAATGTATAAACTTCCCATTTTTGAAATAGGTAGTACGTGTAGTCAATTCTCATATAGCCCATAAATAATGGATCAGGTTTCGGAAAAAAAGACAGCGCCCATTATCATATTGTATCAAAGACAAGAAATACGTTCGAAGAAACGATCTGTCTGTTAATTTGTTTCATTTCCTTGTTGATCATTTCCTTGTTGATCCATGAGAAACGTTTTGTTGTACATTCAGTAACAAATAATCTTTGAAGTTTCCTAAGGAGGTGTTCAAAAGTAAAATTCTGAAAAGTTCCTCTGACTGAAAAGTTTTCGGCAAGACGCTTTGATATAAACTTTTACATCAGAACAAATGAGCACAATGGTCAGTAGGAGAAAAAACCCGTACAGCAAATCACTGGATGCTGACTCAATAAATCTGTGCCTTCGAAAACTGCCAGGACATAAAGCTTATTGGATATCTTACTGATTCTGTTTCTTTGTTATACTGTATTCTAAATACGAAGATAATTGTAAATAAAAATCTAGCTAAACTGAAATACTATTTCCAAAACGACCGACAATTAGCAAATACCATTAGTAGGTCGATGTTCACATTTGTAAATTGTAGCTGTTGTGCCTTTGCTAGTAAGGAATATGTATTTTCTCCTTCCAGGAGCGCTGAATTACGCCGTAAATGGATTTTTAGACGAATGTCATATGCTTAAAGTATATATTGGACGTTTGCGATTAAATGGGAAAGGTCACTGGATGGTTCAAGAAGTTTCAGACTGAATAGGATTTTTTTTTTATATTAGAGGAAATGATAGGCATATAGTTCTTATTCTGATCCTAATCCTGGCGTTATCGCCCATTTCCATCATTCCGCTACCAACTCGTTTCGAGGAATTGTGTTCTTATTTTAAAAGATAAGCAACAATGTCTTCTATTTTTCTTCTGTTTTCTTCCACAGCAAATTTAACACATTTCTGCACATAATTTTCAAATCAAATGAGGATCCCCCCACTTAATTACATCGAAACTAATGAGTTACAAACGAGGACGTGCAGTTGGACTGGATTAACGCACTGATCCCAGATACACTGTCTGTCCCTATAAGGGAAGCACCCAGAAGGGGAAAAGGAAACGAAATGAAACTTAATGCGTTGAAAGGGTATACGATGACATAAAATTTGGTCAGATTTTCAAAGTACTTGGTAGTATGAGATCACAAACCAGTGTCACGTTGCACCCCAACTGGCGTGGATGTAAGCACTGATTCGGCCAGAGAGAGCATCATAAGATAGGCGTATCCCATCCCGAGTCGAGCTGAACGACAACTGTTGCTACAGGTCTTTTATATCCTGGATCCCGCCTCGGGACCGAGTCGGCGTCCTAGCCAGTCCCTCATATATTGGGGGACAGATTCGGAGATGGTGATTGCGACATGAGTACCTCAAAATAACCGAGACTGTTGTTAGAGGTGCCTTCTGTGGATGAGCATTGACATGTTGAATAATGGCACCATGATACTATCGCATAAGAGGCCACATGAGGACGCAAAATGTGCGAGACGTGCCGTTGCGACGCTAGAATTCCCTCCAATCACTGCCAGCCGTCACCTGAAGTCATATCCAATTTCTCCCCATACTTTGGCACCAGGAATACAATCGTCCTCTTTTCATTACATTGGAAGAATGTTACCCTTTCCCAGGTCACCACCTGAATCCCCAACACTGGTCATCCGACGTTGTGTGGAACCGTGATTCATAGCCAAATGTCAGGCGACGCCAGTCGTCAGCTGTCTATGATTCCCAGTCGCGGCACCTCTCCTAACGTGTGTTGTGTTGGTAACGGCGGCCTGCTGGTTAAGTATTAATTCACTTATCCGGCTACTCTTTGACACGTGTTGAGGGATGACCCAGAATTTTCCAGGGTCCCTTACTCCTTCTCGGATGACAGTTCCAGATGTGAATGGTTACGACGTGTACGGTATACATTGTGGCGTCCCCCCTTTGTTGTGGTAGGACTGGTCGAGTGGGCCACTGTCATAACAGGATGCCCCACTAATCTGGAATTTGTACGATCCGACCAATGAGCCAAATGGAGACCAAAAATGAGACCCCTTGTAAACTCCCTAGTTTGTGACTAGACTGTCTCACATGCAAACGCGGCGTCCTCTCCATGTCCTTCAGGGTGATCCCACGACATCTGACACGGTTTACGCCACTAATATGTACAACACTAATGCACTCTGGTGGCGATCAACTCAAATCATTTATATGCCACCGAGCGAGAAAGCACACTGGATTCGCATTCAGGAGGACGACGGTTCAAACCCGCTTGCCGCCATCCTGCTCTAGGTTTTCCGTGATTCCTCTAAATCACTTTGGACAATTTCCGGGATGGTTTCTATGAAAGGGCAAGGCCGAGTTCCTTAAATCATTCCCCATCTTTCCCTGGGATTGATGACTTCTCTGTTCCGTCCCCTCCCCTAAAACAACCAACTAAACAATATACATGCCTCTCGATGCTTTGTAGGTGTACATGTTTTTTAGGAACTTACCGTGGTTTCCATTTTAGTTTTTTGTATGGCGTTGTAATTAGCTTCAGTCAACGGTTGCAGACCCGTCACCCACGGACGTACTAGTTGACTGTACAATGAGGTAACAAAACTCATAGGATAGCGACATGCACATATACAGATGGTGGTAGTATCGCTTACACGAGGTACACAAGGGTAGTGCAATGGGAATTAAAAGACTTTGGACGCGAAATGATGGTTGATGATAGACGCTTGGGACAGTCTACTTCCGAAATCCTTAGGGAATTCAATATTCTGGGACCCACAGTGTTAAGAGTGTACCGGGAATATCAAATTTCAGGTATCACCTCTCACCACGGACAACACGGTGGCGGACGATTTTCAAGTTACGACCGACAGCAGTGGCCTATGCGTTGAGTTGTCAGAGCCAGCAGACAAGAAACATTGCGTGAAATATCCGTAGAAATCAAGATGTGACGTACGACAAACGTGTACGGACAGTGCTGCGTATTTTGACGTAAATGGGCTACGGCATCTGACGACCAGTTCGAGTGTCTCTGCTAACAGCATGATGTGACTCGCAGCACCTCTCCTGGGCTCCTGACCATATCGGTTGGACGCGAGACGACTGGAAAACTGTGGCCTGCTCAGATGACTCCCGGTTTCTATTAGCAAGAGCTAATGGTAGGGTTCAAATGTCGCACAGACCCCACGAAGCCATGGACCCATGTTTGCAACAAGGCAATGCGCAAACTAGTGGTGGTGCAATAATAGTGAGTGCTATGATTACATGAAACGGACTGCGTCCTCTGTTACAGAACCGATCATTGACCGTAAATGGTTATGTTCGGCTACTTGTTCCAGAACCACGACGAAGTTTTTATGCATAATAATGCGCCATATCAGTGGACCACAGTTACTTACGATTGATTTAAAGAACATTCTGGACAGTTTGAGCCATGGGTTGCCCACCCATATCGCCCGACATGAAACCCATAGAACATTGAAGGGACATAATCGAGATATCAGGTCGTGCAGGAAGTCCTACAACGGCAACTTTATCTCAATTATGGACTGCAGCATGGCTCAGAATTTCTGCAGGGGCTCTCAAACGACGTGTTGAGTCCATGCCACGTGGAGTTTCTGCACTAATCCAGGCAAAAGGAGGTCCAGCACGGTGTTAGGCGGTACCCAAGACTTTTGT
The DNA here is from genome assembly GCF_023864345.2 of Schistocerca serialis cubense. Classification (NCBI taxonomy): domain Eukaryota; kingdom Metazoa; phylum Arthropoda; class Insecta; order Orthoptera; family Acrididae; genus Schistocerca; species Schistocerca serialis. Next base: position 276,896,500 of record NC_064642.1, on the reverse strand, counting down.
CACAGTGTAAATTCACATTGTGTATGTGGGTAACCTTCAAACAAATTTGAAGCAGCGAGCTGCTCTTACTGTTTGTCCCGTCTTTTACTGATTGCGTTGTAGACCCTGCAGTTTTTATGAATGTTAGCGGCGCACACCAGTGGGGTAAATTAGTAGAATGCATACATCACCAATACACAACTCGACCATTGTGACCAACACTCTCCCTGTTCTTGCAATTTCCTGGATGTGTGCATTGTTTGGCGGAATAAACTATGGCAATCTATTGACCCGTATTACAAGCATTCCGAATCAGTTAAGTGCTTTTCAAGAGAAGCGTTGCTCAGAACCGGTAACTCACATAGGGAGTAAGGTAACTCAATGAATCCATATTATGCTGTTGTTCAACAGAATCTGCTGCTTCGAACCTGCAACCCACAAATGGATTCAGGTAACTGAAAGAATCCATATTACGCATGGGAAAAAGGCTACTGGCCGTTCACAATTCCGTGGTAAGGGAAATATCTGATATTTACCCATTCTCGTCATGTAGAAATCAATGAATGTGGGCCGAACAGCACAATAACCCTGGGTTCGGTGTGGGTCGGCTGTGGGGAGAGTGGAATGCTGTAGCCTGTTGTGGGGTTGTGTACCAGTGCGGGCTACGGCGGGGCGGCGCCTCTCCGTCGTTTCTAGGTCCCCTGTTTCATAGAATACGATACAAAGTGAAGCTTTCAGAAGGGTATAGTTTTAGGAAGTTTATCGAGTCGAACGTCACTCTGGCCTGACTGTCGGTTTTGCTGCCAAAGCATTGATCCTTCGTGTGAATTTCTCATCCACGAGTAAATACAGGAGTGTATTTGGAGAAATATTGTAAATCTCGAACAGCTGTGACTGGAAGGCTGTAGTTAAGGGACCGATGGCCACATCGGATGACAGCCACAGGTGATGTTAAGGTTTCGCAATGGAGTCTGCGAAGCAGGTTTACTACACCGTTCGCAGACTACAAGACACGGCCCGGCGGATACTGTGCGCAAATGTGAAGTAATCAGGTCAGCACAGGGCACCGAAGTGCTGTGAAGAACCTGCACATTGCAATTACAACAGCGTATAGTGACCTGTGCGTAGCTGCCGAAGCGGGCTGAGGAGAGCGGTCACTGAAATTATCAAAGAACACTCCACTTGTGGCCTCCAGAAGACCTACGTCAGAGGCGAAGGGAGAAGATGTATAAATAAGCGAGCCCGGAGGATCAAAGCAGGCAGTTACGTCGCCATTCTCTCTAAGTCTACAACCGGAGAGAATGACGACTGTTTAAGTTGTAGGCCAACCACGACAACCTTTGGTGATGGATATCGGCGACCAAATGGCCCGCTGAAGTTACTTCCTATCTCAGCTGCAGGGACACGTCAGTGGTGTGGCGGAGCGCGCCACATCTTGGAGCTACACCAGTGTGAGAAGCGAGAGGGCTGCTAATTTCCGCTCTCTTGGTGGAACCGTTCGGCAAGCTGCCGTCGGCAGGGCCGGAGCCGGGGAGGGAATTCACAGCCTCCCCGTTGCAGAGCTCCCATCGGTGGACGGCCATAGCTGTAGATGCTGTTTTTTATGTATGTAGGAGTACTGGTCATCAATCTAGTAGTTGTACTAGGTGTAGATGGGTGATGATTCTCTGAATGAATTAATTTGTTGGTTCAAATGGCTCTGAGCACTATGCGACTCAACTTGTGAGGTCATAAGTCGCTTGGAACTTAGAACTAATTAAACGTAACTAACCTAAGGACATCACACACATCCATGCCCGAGGCAGGATTCGAACCTGCGACCGTAGCGATCACTCGGTTCCAGACTGTAGCGCCTAGAACCGCACGGCCACTCCGGCCGGCAATTAATTTGTGTTTGTATTTTTTTGAGTAGTGCTGAACACGAGTTTCTGTTCTGTCTTGTTAAAAAATTGATTGCAGTAAGTACGCAAAATGGTGGGAGAGCTTTCTACTACCGCAGATGCAGTTGCAGCTTTATCTCGACCAGTGAAATCATTTATCTAGGCGTTCTAAGGCGCCGCAGTCATCGACTGTGTGGCTGATCCCGGCGGAGGTTCGAGTCCTCCCTCGGGCATGGCTGTGTGTGTTTATCCTTAGGATAATTTAGGTTAAGTAGTGTGTAAGTTTACGGACTGATGACCTTAGAAGTTAAGTCACATAAGATTTCACACACATTTGAGCATTTCTTTGAAATCATTAGCAGAGCAGTTTGAGAGCGTGAAGAAGAGAAATTTCGAAGTCATTCGTGAGTTAGAGGCTCGTAAAGAGAGTCATGATTAGTCGCAATCAGAGTATCGGAAAAGTAAGACTGAACTGAGAGTTCCTTCTATTCCGTATGACCCAGCATTGGTCGCATTGACTATTTCCTTCTCGGGGAACGCAATGTGGGACGTGACAGTTTTCATTAAGGAGTTAGGTACATTGCAGAAGCGCATGGGTGGTCAGATGAGGCAACACTGTATGTTGCCAATGTGCAGTTGGTGGGGGACAGACTCAGAATGCAGAAGCTAATAGGGTACTGCTACAGGAGGTAGAAAATAGAGCTTAGCATGGTATGCATTCTGAAATATCACGTAGGGTACAGATGGAGAACTCAGAGGACTTAGGTCTTAGCATCACAAAATTTATAGGGGAGGGGGGAGTGGACATGGACGCAAAGCAGAGAGTGGACCATCGCGTGTTCGGTTCTGAAGTCAAGTGTTGGATGTGGTCGGGAGGGGCATGCAAGGAAGCAGTGTATGCAACCAAGGTACTATGCATCATAATGGGTCACCGAGTATTTGAATGTAAAGATGGGAAGGGTGGAAAGCAAAGGCAAGAGAAGTAGCCGTTAAACGCAAATGGGATTGTTTCAACCGTCGGAAGACAGTCCCGGTGAACAATTACACGGCACAGGTTAGTGTACAGAGAGTTTTGGTAGAGAAGTGCAAATATGTCCGTCATCAGTCAGAACCTCGTGGGGAAGAGAAGACTGGGGCCACCAGGGTATGGAGTACGTAGGGATGGCGTTAATAGGGTGGAATCACTGGGTACGGCAGTACTGGAATTTTCAGTCGGGAAACTAAGTTTAGCGAACGTGTGGAGGTGTTTCCATGCGCAAGCGAAGGTTATTCCCGATCTAGAGTTTCTCGACAGACATCAGGCTGCGTCTGATCTTTTGCGACGCACAGTGGTACTCAGTGGAACTCTGTTTCAACTGGGGGAAACAGTTACTGAGACAATAGCGCAAGAGTAACCTGTCGTGGGGGTGAGACCAACTAAACTGCATACGTTTTCAGTAACAGCGCATGTGACTGACATTAATGTGGAACAAAGTTTCCGGTTAGTCTGGATAACTTCGGCAGAGGAGAGATGACTCCATCAAAGGGTGCAATAATAGCCACTCTGGAAATCCTGGAGTTAGAGACTAGAGGAATAGCAAAGCAGCTACAACTATTGGTAGAAAATTTATTGAACAACAACTTCGGGAAAGGAACATATGATCGAGTGATAGTCCCTCGAGTGCAAATATCGTCGTCGTGCCGAAAATGTTGGCGGACACAAATATCTAAACGCTCGAGCCATTTCGGATGTTTACCCAGAACAAACATCACACCATCTTTGGATAATCTGAGTCAGTGTTGGTTCTTCACAACCATGGACATCACAAACGAATATCATCAATAGAAGGTGCACCTGAAAAGTCGGTGAGACGTTACAAGAAAGACGCGAACGGCAAAATCTACATCAAATGGTGACAGATGACGATGGCGAAACGTTTGACAGTGTGTTCACAATGTTGAAGCAACTCACTATTGTTGTCAAGCAAACAAGTGAAACGATGACAGCAGGGTTAGCGGAATTAAAAAAAGAAACAAATGCAGGCTTAGCAGACTTAAAAACAGAAACAAATGCTGGGTTGATGGCTTTAAAAACAGAAACGGCGAATTTATAAACCGAAACCACGAATTTAAAAACCGAAACAAACACTGCTTTAAACGGTCTCAAATTTGAAACCAATGCAGGGTTCGAAAAAGTCCGCAAAGAACAGCCAAATATGCGAACGGAAGTTAATGAACAATATATTGAAATACGGAAAGAGACGAGAGACTCGCGCGAACTAATGCAATCGCTTATGGGCGATCAGAAAAAGATGCGTACTGACATTGACCAGGAGAAGGTTGCAGAGCCTAACATCAACCAAAGAGTTGATAATTTAGCACGGCGTCTGGTAAGGGGAACAAATCGTAGAAGGAATATGTATCACACTAGCAGCGTTATAAAAGATTAGATACACTCATTGTAAATATCCTCTCGAAAAATAAGCAGAAGAATGAACAGCTTCGCATAGAACTGAAGCACTCAAGCAGTGTATTGAGAACCGTACAGAAAGCAGTAGCGAGGCGACGGAGTCGGTAGTATCATCTGACATAGTTGTGGAAAAAAATACAGAGGTAAACATGTCCCTTACGCCATCTTCCGTGTCAGTTGCGGAAACGCAGAAAAATCATGAGATTCCACTTATATGCCCACAAGCTGTTCCGTCAGGATTTTCCTATCCGAAACAGAGCAAAATGGTAGGAATACAACTGAGATAGATGAGAGGAGGAGGTAATGTGCGTTCACAGCAGACAATGGTGCGAGAAGCGGTAACTGCGTGCATACCAACAGTGCGGCAGCCGACCTGCGAAAGTACGAGAATGACGCGATAATAGAGCAGTTTACTGCGCCACACGTACCAAATTCTCAATTTACGCGTTATAGTACAACAGGCCATATACTGCAGGTCAATGTGAAGAAAGTACAAAGGCTTAACATTGATCCAGCAATGGGAAATTTATACGTATCTTCCAGTCCGATACACGAGGAACGGTACGGCTTAGATAACTGCACACCACTGGGTACACGTGATGCTAGATGTGACTCTAATACGTCGTCTCAGGATCCAAATGTGATAGTACTAATAAGGGAAAACGTGTCTCTATTGAAGGGAATGGAAAATGTTGTGAAAACACATACCCAATATGGTGCAATAGAAAAATTTGAGAATGGTCATTTTTGTGACAGTCAGAAAACTCCAACAGTACAAAGAAATCGAGAACGGCTCACACCCCCGCACATTTATACATAAATTCCAAATCGGTTTACGAGAACAATGGTCACTTAGCCATAAACTTTATTTCATTTGTGGCCATATGGGAGGCGCAATAGCGGAAACGATGCAATGAGTCGCTGCAAACTGTCAGGCGTATGAGCAATTAAAGTCTGCATTCCAAGAGCGCTACTGGTATTCAGAAAACCAAAATCGGATAAAATACGAATTTTTACAGGAGGCGTCATTTGAAAATTTGGGGGAAAAGAAGACAGCTAGATATTTTTACAAAAATACGAAAAAGAATCAGTGATTAGACGAGTATACGAGTCATACAGTGAATGGGAACACATACGTATGTGCACAATGAAGTTACCCTTGCTTTATCAACAATCGTTTGCTGGCAGAGCTGAAGATAATATACACGTATTTGAAGGGATGTTAAGAGAACTGGAATTCATTTTCGGTGAACAAGACGCAAAGAAACAATGTGCAGTGAGAGAAACCAATGGTAGGATGAATAATAGTAGCTTTGGTTTCAGAAATTATGGTGGTAACTATAATTCCCATTAGGATTACCATGCAAATGAAGCAGAAAAGTTTAGAGGTTTTCTACCACAAAGTCCAAATTGTTTAAGTGGAACTGGAATGCCTGGATCGCAGAAGGGTTGGGAGATTCAGACTGTAGCAGGACCACATACGCAAGATGATCTGGTACAGAAATTCGAGTAGAGACCACGAAACCCTGGTAAAAAAAAAAAAAAATAGAATTGACAAGATGAACGGTACGAAGGCCAGTAACAAGAGATCCCAACGCCAAATGAAGTTTTTATTGTAGAGTGGTGTTGGACGAAGATGGAAACTCTCAGGATGCGCTGTATTGAAAATCTTCCTAGTTTCCCAAGTGGTTTATTATTTCCAGCTACAGTGCCCCATTACTCTCCATCTGCAACATCGGGTCCCGCAATGCTGAGGAAACCACTTTTCTCTCAGCAAAATGGCTTGTGGTGAAATGGCTGCCTCAGAGACCCGTGCAATGCACTGGTGTGTGTCGGCCTTGTATGGCAGAGAGGTTTGTGATGGTCAAGATGCGCTGGTCGTCGACTCAACAGTTTCTGTCCAAGCCGACTCAGCGCCACACGCTGGGAACTGCAATTCAGCCCCGGTGTGCTTCCTTGATGGTGCGGCTCAGATTGCAGCGACAACAAGCGCCCGCAATCTGGCGTCCGAATCTGCTGCCCTCACCTCGTGATGCCTCCGGCATACGTTGGGGAGACAACAAGACTGCCCGCAGTAGCGAGCCATGGTGTGGCCCACCACTGGCTTGTGTGGACCGTGAGTTGGCCTCAGGGGGTCGAACCAGCGACCTGCTGTGGACTGGAATGTTGGCGCCCCATCTACTGCTGAGTGTAGCCATTGGTGTGAAACGATCATCTGTCCAGGGGAACTGTCACACTTGAACTCTTTGTTAGTGAACCGGCACCTATTTATACGTGGCTGTGCATCTCTGTTTTGCTAAGGCGCCACACTGAGTCATGTACTCATAACACCTAGGTTGGGCCAGCAGTATGCCCCTTCTGCCTGTAACTTGCGCCATGCAAACTGCTGCGTTTACTCTTTTCAGCGGGTCTACAGCCTTGTGGCCTCCATTCTATTTCGTAACCGCTGGTGGTGTAACTTACTGTCAACAGACCGGCACCTAGCTGTAAGTAGTGTGCTCCGAAATATTGCACCGAATTTTTCCATCTTAAACAGTGGTACTGCCACATTACTCCCCCCTTCGGAAAGACCCAGTCCCCGGGTCCCCCTCTAACTAGTCTTCAACTTGTTTTGGTCGGCAGTTACTTATGGCATGTTTGTTGATACTATTAGAAGACTTAGATGTGGTATAGTTCTCTAAAAACACATGACGCGAGACAAAACGTAAAAATTCCTTACAGGATGACCACTCCACATAATGCTCGATCAACCACTTACATACCCGTCTTATGCCTTCAGTATCCAATCCACTGGGATTTGGACTACTGTCGGTTCCCTCTCGGAACTATATCTCTGCCAGATCAGAATGAAAGCAACACACCACAAAGTTAAGCCTGTAATGGCACTTGGCAGGAAGGTGCTCGAAACTATCGTTCCTTGTCATTGCCATTCCCTGTATTGACCAACATGCTGCACAAGCCGTTCGGCTGATATGCACCCCTCTTGCTCTGAAATGAACTGGTTTATGGATCTCAACAGACCTGACTCCTGAGTTTTATTTAACAAGGTCAGATTCTGCCTTGGAATAAATTCCAAAGTTGTTTTTGGCCAGTACAGCTGTGGCTGTGTAACATTTGACTGTATGACTCCTGAAATTGACGCTGGTAGATGGAAGGTTGGTCCTATTATGTTAAACGCAGTTCCGTTGATTAAAAGTCCGCTCCCCTCGAGCTCTATATGTTTCAGTTCGGCAAATACTCCCTGCTCAAGACAACTTCCAACTACTATTAATTTCTCGTAGGTGAAGAAGAGCCAATGCATCCCGACCCATTGCAAATCAATTTTAGCTCCATGATGTTTCTTGGACAGTCTATTGATTCCCTCCTGGCTAAAAATAACTGCATCATCCACTTTTCCAGATTGGTGCTTATCAACCTGGCTGGAGATACCGCTACCTTCCCTCTATGTCAGCTCCTTAATTCCTTCCTCGGCATACCAGCTGTTAAGTGCCGAGATCAGCAATACCTCCTCTGTTCTTTACTTCTACCAACTTGTTCAATGCTCCCCTTTTCAGTGACCTGAGGACAGGGATCACCATTACAATTCCTCCCTCTTCAAAAAGACTGCTGTCCATAGGGGGCTCACAATACTCGAAAAAACATACAACATATGAAATTTCAACGATTAATTAATCTAGGCAAACCCAATGACACATAACGAGAAAACAATAAACAACATATGCTCCACTATTTTCTCGATCGCAAAGCATACAGTACATCATGCTATACTCTATTTTCCTGGTTTTCTCTGCGCTGAACACATCTCTTCACTATCTCTTTCTTCCTCTTCCCTTCGTACGACATGTCTGACATCACATCAGGACAACCCTTAAATGGCTGCAACCGCTGAGGCTTCATTGCATCTTCCACCCTTCCCAAAGCCTTCGTATTCACCTTATGTACCTGTTTCCAAATATCCCGAATTGTTTTCACTAATTGATGTACAGATTCTCCAGTCCTTCCTTTCTACAGCTTCACTAAATTTTTCGCCGATACAGTACCTGATACGGAGGCAAACAGGTATTGGTACGGACTTTTCCTTAGTATGCAAATACAATATGCTTCAAATACGTGTCCCACTTACGTTGATGAGAATCCACATAAAAACTTAGCATCATCTCAATTGTTCTGTGTACCCATTCTGTCCTTCCGTTCGCCTGTGGATGCAATGCGTTATTATAGACAATAACGTTTGTTCTGTCCTTTCCTTATCTCTTTTCCTTATCTCCCTCCCTTTTTTTATTTAACAATTTACAAAGTTCCTTCATTAAATCTGACATGAAGTTCGTCCCTTGGTCATTAATTACTGCCTCCAGTATGCTTGGGTGACCATTGCTGCCTGTTGATTTAGCATAGCCACCATCTCCACATACCTCGAAAAATGGACTATTATTATCAGAACGAATCTATACCCTGATGGCGTTCAACTGAAACGTCCTAAGACATCAATTCCCAACATGGAAAATGGACATGTCGCTTCCGGCAATCGTTGTAGCTGTATTTGTTTCCGACTCAAATCTGCTCTTTGTGCACATGCTACACAATTCTTGACATACTGATCCATATCCACTTTCCTACGTCTCCACCAATACCTCTCCGCCACTCTGCTACTCATCGTTCTACTCTCGCCATGATCAGATAACACTTGATCATGTGCTTCTTTTAAAACCTTATCTCCCAGCTTCGCTGGCACTTTTACACCTGGCCCTAACTTCGTTTCCCTGCACAGGAGACCATTGTACATATTAATCTGTGGCTGTGTCTGATAAAATTTACAATCGTTGTCAGCAACCTGCAATTCTTGCATACTTCTAGATAATAACCTATGAATTCTACTTTCGCCACCTTCCTACTTAGTGCATGTGCATTACCATGCTTCTTCCCAGTCTTGTACACCACCTCATAGTCGAATTCGCTATGCCTCTCAGCCCACCTAGCCAGTCTAGTGGATGGACCCATTAACCCCAATAAGCACTTCAACCCCCCCCAGGGGATCCACAACTCTTTTGTGGCTACGTGCGTAGCGAGCACGGGACCCCGAGCTAATGTGGCCTTCCTTCCTTTCCGGGCTGCATACCTTCCCTTTCCGCATCCTTCCCCATCCCCCATCTTCGCCCCCACCCCTCACCTCTGGCTTCCCTTTCTCCCCCTCTGGGAGTATGGTTTGTGCCTACGTCCGGAGACGGACGCTTGTAAATGTACCGAATTCTTCGCCTTCCTTGCTTGTATGTCTTCATCCTTCCTTTGTCCTTCACTTTTCCTTACCTCTTCTCTTTACCCTTTTCTCCGCTGTGGCGTTTGAGACCTCTCTTCTTTCCTTTCCCTTTCTCTTTCTTCCTCCCAGTGCGTGTCTGAAGGCCGACCCACGCACTTCCATGCGTAGCCGGTGACGGGGTAACGCGTAATTCCCCGCCCCGGGTAGACAGGTAGGACACGTACGTACCCCCTGGTAAGGGCCAGGCCCACGGAGGGGTGACTACCAGAGCTGATACCTTCCGAAAGTGCCGATTGGTCCCTCTGTCCGTTTGTCGGGAGGTATGACCTGAGGTGTGAACAATCACCTAAGGCAGGAGTGCCCTCAGAGAGGGCCCCCACAAGGGAGGAGCGCGCCATCGGAGACGCCGGTAATCATGGGGGATTCTTCCGCAATGGTTTCCTCACCTTCCACTATGTCTGCTCACAAACGTAAGTTCACTGAGTCTCAGCCACAGTCAGTTCTTCCATCGTTGCCACAGTTCCTTGTTGTTTCTCGGTCGGACGAAGGTCACGACTTTTCCACGGTCAACCCTTTCATTATTCAGAAAGGTGTCGACGCAATTGCAGGTCCTGTAAAGTCTTGTTCCAGATTACGGAATGGCACCCTGTTGTTAGAAACAGTCAGTGCCCTCCAGGCACAAAAATTGCTGCGTACCTCACTACTACACACCTTCCCTGTCCGGGTGGAACCGCACCTCCATCCCCTCGCTGCATCAACTGTATGGGTGACCATGCTGCTTCCTCTCGAGATTGTCCCGTTTTTAAGGAAGAAAAGCTCATCCAGGAAATTAGAGTAAAGGAAAAGGTGTCGACCTTTGCTGCTCGAAAATTATTCGCCAGTCGACAGCCCACCGTGCCTCAGAAATAAAATACAGCACTGTCCTCGCGCGGAACCGTTTATACACGCTCCCTCGATGAATTGTCTGACGAAGAAATTCAGCACTACCTGTCTGATCAGGGCGTAACGGCTGTTCATAGGGTTATGAAAAGGGTTGACACGAACATCATTCCAACCCGCACTGCCTTCTTGACATTTGACAAAGTTCAACTCCCATCGAAAATCAAAGCAGGCTATGAGATAATTTCCGTTCGCCCTTAGGTCCCAAACCCTACGCGTTGCTATCGGTGTCAGCGGCTCAATCACACCAGCCAGTCCTGCTCCAATCCGGCCAAATGTGTTACGTGTGGCAAGGATGCCCATTAGGGTGCTTGTCCACCTCCATCCCCTCGCTGCATCAACTGTATGGGTGACCATGCCGCTTCCTCTCGAGATTGTCCCGTTTTTAAGGACGAAAAGCTCATCCAGGAAATTAGAGTAAAGGAAAAGGTGTCGACCTTTGCTGCTCGAAAATTATTCGCCAGTCGACAGCCCACCGTGCCTCAGAAAGGAAAATACAGCACTGTCCTTACTTCTCCTCGGCCATCAAAGGAGGTGGCCACGCAGACTAGCGACCTCACCTTTAGTGCCACGGTCGTCAGATCGGCCAGCGCAAAGATCGCCCGTTCAACCTCACCACTTTCGCCTGCCCACTCTCTGGCTCACCCTTCGCCGAGTTCTGCTAAATCTCGAGCCCAAAAGTCAGACACCAAGACTTCGAAAAAAGAGCATACTCGTGAAGAGTTTTTACGTACGGCAACTTCACAACCATCGGTTCCTCCTTCCTCTAAACATCATACTTCCAAGAAGGCTACAAAGAAACCCAGTTCCTCTCCTTCTCCGCCAAGGCGTGTCCCATCTACAGCACCACCTGGCGGAAATCGCCCTCGGCCGTCTTCTGTGTCGCCGAGGCGCACTGGTGGCGGCCGATCAACCGGCCGATCGCTGGTGGCAGGAGCTGCTCCTGACCAACCTATGGATCAGGATCTTCTGCCTTCGGCTGAATGCCATTCCATGCTGTCGGTCGCAAGCTCAGAGCAGAGTTGACAGTGACCTTGGTCACATTCCTCCATTTTCTGTTCACCCTATGTCCATTATCCACTGGAATATCCGCGGTATTCGAGCCAATCGGGATGAATTGTCGATCCTCTTACGATCCTACTCGCCGGTCATCTTCTGTCTTCAGGAAACAAAGCTGCGTCCCCATGACAGCTTTGTTCTCCCTCATTTTCAGTCCGTCTGATATGATCTCCCCTCTGTTGAAGGCACTCCAGCGCATAGAGGACTCATGATTCTTCTCCATGAAACTCTCCATTATCACCCAATCCATTTAAACACTTCCTTCCAAGCTGTCGCCGTCCGTCTTTCCCTTTCCAGATACACGTTCTCTCTTTGTACTGTATACATTCCATCGTCCACACCAATGGCACGAGCTGATCTACTTCATCTTCTTGGTCAGCTTCCACCCCCATATTTGCTGGTTGGGGACTTCAATGCCCACTACCCGCTTCGGGGATCTCCACATCCTTGTCCACGTGGCTCACTATTGCTAGACGTCTTCCACCAAGCAGATCTAGTTTGCCTCAACACAGGGGTCCCTACATTTTTGTCTGCCTCCACGACAAATTTATATCATTTGGACCTTGCGGTCGGTACTGTTCCGCTAGCTCGGCGCTTCGAATGGTTCGCCTTTGATGATACACACTCGAGTGACCACTTTCCATGTGTCCTTAGACTGCAGCCTCAACTGCCCTACATGCGCCCGGGACGCTGGAAGTTTGCCCAAGCCGATTGGACTCTTTTTTCGTCTGTAGCGACATTCGATGACCGTCACTTTCCCAACGTCGACGATGAGGTCACACATATTAACGACGTTATTCTTACAGCTGCGGAACATTCAATACCACGCACCTCCGAATCGCCCCGGCGCCCCCCAGTTCCTTGGTGGAACGAGGCATGCCGTGATCCAATACGTGAGCGGCGACGTGCTATCCGCGTTTTCCGCCACCATCCTACTTTGGCCAACTGTATCCGCTATAAGCAGTTCCGAGCGCGATGCCGTCGTGTCATCCGCGATAGCAAGAAGGCAAGCTGGAAATTCTTTATTAGCTCATTTAACACCTTCACTCCCTCCTCGGAAGTTTGTAGTCGGCTTCGACGGTTGTCAGGCGCGCCTAGTTTCTCCCCGGTCTGTGAGCTCACTGTCGCGCATGACACATTAGTGGACCCCGTCGCAATTTCTAACTCGTTGGGTCAGCACTTTGCTGAGATTTCGAGCTCTTCAAATTACCCGCCAGCGTTTCTCCCGAAGAAACGTGCAGCGGAAGTGCGACCTCTTGCTTTCTCCTCTCAAAATCGCGAAAGCTACAATACTGTTTTCTCCTTGTGGGAACTCCAACATGCACTCTCTTCTTCTCGCTCCTCCGCCCCAGGACCGGATGGTATCCACGTGCAAATGTTGCTGCATTTATCAACCCATAGTCTGCGTTACCTCCTTCGCCTTTATAATCGAATTTGGACCGACAGTATTTTTCCCAGACGATGGCGGGAAACTATCGTCGTTCCTGTTCCGAAACCTGGAAAGGACAAACATCTCCCCTCTAGCTATCGCCCCATTTCTCTCACGAGTAGTGTCTGTAAGGTTTTGGAGCGTATGGTGAGCTACCATTTAGCGTGGTGGCTGGAATCCCGCAGTCTTTTAACACCTGCCCAATGCGGATTCCGAAAGCATCGTTCTGCAGTTGACCAGCTTGTTGCTCTCTCCACTTACATCATGAACAATTTTCTCCGGAAACGCCAAACAGTAGCAATATTTTTCGATCTGGAGAGATCATACGATACCTGTTGGAGGACAGGCATCCTCTGCACACTGTTCTCTTGGGGCTTTCGAGGTCGGCTGCCCCTTTTTCTTCGCCAATTTATGGCAGAGCGCACATTTAGGGTCCGGGTGAACAGTACTCTCTCCCGTACTTTCTCCCAAGAAAACGGGGTACCCCAGGGCTCCGTGCTGAGTGTTGTACTGTTTGCCATTGCCATCAATCCAATTATGGATTGTCTCCTTCCTGATGTCTCGGGCTCCCTCTTTGTGGACGATTTTGCGATCTACTACAGCTCTCAATGGACCAGCCTTCTTGAACGACGTCTTCAAGGATGTCTCGATCGCCTCCACTCTTGGAGCATCGAAACCGGCTTCCGTTTTTCTCTCAGTAAGACCGTTTCTGTTAATTTTCGGCGACGTAAGGAGTTTCTTCCGCCCTCCTTACATCTAGGTCCTGTCAACCTTCCGTTTTCAGACGTCGCTAAATTCTTGGGTCTTATGTTTGACAGAAAACTGTGCTGGTCCTCCCACGTTTCCTATCTTTCGGCTCGCTGTCTGCGATCCCTCAACACCCTCCGTGTCGTGAATGGTACCTCCTGGGGAGCGGACCGAGTTGTCCTTCTCCGCCTCTATCGCGCCTTAGTGCGCTCGAAATTGGACTATGGAAGCATAGTCTAATCCTCTGCTCGGCCATCTATTCTTCGGCGTCTCGACTCTATCCACCACCGTGGATTACGTTTAGTGTCTGGAGCTTTTCACACCAGCCCTGTGGAAAGCCTTTATGCTGAGACTGCTGAACCTCCGCTGTCCAATCGGCGAACAGTCCTTCTGAGTCGTTATGCTAGCCATCTGTCTTCCATGCCTGCTAATCCAGCCCATGACATTTTTTTCGACGCCTCCTCTGATGTAGGGTATGCAGGCCGCCCCTCCTCCCTACTACCACCGGGAGTCCGCTTCCGTCAACTGCTCCATTCTCTTTCCTTCCGCTTTCCTAAAACCTTCTTGAAAACTTGGGGTACAGCACCGCCTTGGCTCCGTCCCCGGATCTGCCTGCTCCGTGACCTTTGTCGATTTACCAAGGATGGTACCCCTTCACTTGTTTATCGTCAGGCATTTGCTGCTCTATGTGCACAAATGACGGACGCCACATTTATTTACACCGACGGTTCGAAAACATCGTTAGGTGTAGGGAGTGCCTATATTGTTGGCGACACCCCAAATCACTTTCGGCTTCCCGACCAGTGTTCGGTTTATACTGCGGAGCTTTACGCTGTTCTCCAGGCTGTCCACTACATCCGCCGCCATCAGCGGATACAGTACGTTATCTGCTCAGATTCTCTCAGCTCTCTCCTCAGTCTCCAAGCTCTTTATCCTGTGCACCCTCCGGTCCACCGGATTCAGGACTGTCTGCGCTTGCTCCACCTGGGGGGCGTCTCGGTGGCGTTCCTCTGGCTCCCGGGACACGTTGGTATCTGTGGAAATGAGGCGGCCGATATTGCAGCGAAGGCTGCAGTCTCTCTTCCTCGGCCAGCTATTCAGTCGATTCCCTTCGCCGATCTACGGAGCGTTCTATGTCAACGTGTTGTTCATTTACGGCACACGCATTGGTCGACACATACCCATAATAAATTGCGGGACATGAAAGCTCTTCCTTGTGCTTGGACCTCTTCCTCCCGAACGCGTCGTCGGGAGGAGGTAATTTTAACTAGACTCCGGATAGGGCACTGTCTTTTTAGCCATCGACATCTTTTAAGCGGCGATCCTCCCCCACTCTGTCCCCACTGCTCTCAGCTGTGGACGGTAAGACACCTTTTAATTTAGTGCCCCTATTTTAATCCGTTACGCTCCCGTCTACAGCTTTCGCCTGATATATCGTCGATTTTAGCAGATGACACGCGCTCAGCCGATCGCGTTCTCGAGTTTATTAGTGCCAGTGATATGACGTCAGTCATTTGAAGCTTTCTTGGGGACAACCAACCCCTTTCTGTTTTGAATTTTAAAGCCATCCTTCTGCTTTTAGTTTCTCCAATTTTATGACTTTCGTTCAGATTGCTGCTGGTTTCCGTTTTCGGTTTCTTACTGTTTCCTAAGTCACGGACCGGGCGCTAATGACCATAGCAGTTTTGCGCCCTAAAACCAAAACAAAAAAAACAAAAAAACACTTCAACGCAGCATGTTCTGTAACTACCCGAAATCTTCTCCCATATAAATAAGATTTACAATACACGTGATTCCATAGATTACACTAAGAATCGCACTGTCTGTTGTTGAGTAATTCCTCTCTGGTGCATTCAACCGAATAGATGCATAGGCTACAGGATGTTCTTTCCCATCAATTTCCTGACTAAGAACACACCCTAATGCTTGATTCGATGCATCGCATGCTAGAATAAATTCCTTTTCAAAATCTGGAAACACAAGAACCGTACTTAACGTTAACACTTCTTTCAAATTGTCAAACGCTTTCTGACACTCCTTAGCCCACTCAAATTTTACACCCTTCTGTAACAATCATGTTAATGACTGTGCTAAATCTGCAAACCCCTTTACGAACTTCCAACAGAAACTGCAATTTCCGACGAATGATTGCTCTTCCTTAACTGTTTTCAGCTCCCAAAAATCCCTTATAGCCTGTACCAACATTGGATCTGTTCGCACTCGGTACTTACTGATGTCATGACCTAAATATTTTCCTTCTTTCAAGGCAAAACGAGACTTTTCCAGGCTCAACGTTAAACGAGCTGCTCTTAACTTCATAACGACTTCCCTTAACCGCTATCTATGCTGCTCCATACTACTTGAAGACATTATAATGTCATCCAAATAGACGACACTGCCTTATTTTCAAACCCCCTCAGGACTGTCTAGCATCCTCTGAAATGTTGCTGGAGCGTTTCTCAAACCGAACGGCACTCTGATGTACTAGCAATAGCCTCCAGGAGTAGAGAAAGCAGTTTTCGGACGATCCTCTGGAGCCATCTCTAACTGATGATAACCACTTGTCATATCCATCGTAGAAAAGTACTGGCACTGTCCTAAGTGATCCAAAGTCTCCGATATGTTTGGCATGGGGTATGCGACCGTTGGTGTCTTATTATTGAGGTTTCGGTAGTCACAACAGGACCTGTATTTTTAGTTCTATCCATATTTTTTTCGGCACAACGACAATTCCCACTCCCAAACAAATATTACTGTGCTCTGTAACACCATCTGTAAGCTGATCAATGAAATCCTCCAAAACTGGCTGCAAATACCTCGGTATTTTTTACAGTTCCTGGTAAACAGGTGCTTCGTTACCTGTTGGTATACTATGTTGAACTAATGGAGTTGCGAAAAAACAAATCCTTAAATTCTCACAACAATTCTTCCATATGCTCTTTTTCTCCTCCTTTCTAATGCTTAACTTTGTTACGCAATGTAGTACTATCGGCAGTTAGTGGTTGATCGCTATGCCTACCTCCTCGTCATCTGGTACATCCAAATTCGCTACTAAAACTCCATTTCTCAAAATGGCGTCTACAGCGCTAAAATTATCCATGTTCATGGGGATTACTCGCCTGTTGTACGTGTACAATACCACATATCACAAAACAACCTAATGAATCCAGAAAGTCATTATCCTCCAATGGTTAATTAACACGTACTCTACCCACAGATAGATTTGACTCTACACTTATCCAAAGCGACTTCCCGGTGCCACTAGACACACACTCATGCGAATTAAGCCTTAATGCTAATGTACACTGTTCAGTTGGTTTGTTCATTGTGTTGAATGCCCATCGCGACCGCTCTGCACAACAGTTTGCCCTAGCTGAAATAACATTCCACCATGTTCCACAGTTTGTTGTCCAAGGTAAATTTTGGCATGATGTTGACGCACGAAATCTACTCCTAGGATCATGTCGTAGCCCTCGCTTACCTATGGTACTATCTCCATGCATGCACCAACTCGGACTTTCCCTATGCGAAAGTCAACTATCACTGACCCCAAAGGTGTGACCTCCATATCCCCCTTTCCACGAACCTATAACGTGGTGGTTCTAACTTCCTTTGTCCTATTAAACTATTAGTAGCCACTGACACTTGCACCCCTGTGTCTAACAAAATCTTAAACTTTTTAGTTCCTGTGGATCGTACCACTGAACATTCCTCCGCTGTATACGTATTTGTAGCATTGAAATGAAACGGGAAATCCCTTAGGTGGGTCTTTGCCCCTCTCTGCTCTTTAACGATTGTCCACCTCTACTAACTCCCCTTCTCCATCCTCCATGCTGCTGATTTGCATCCCTTCCTCTATTCCTCGGTGTCTGGGTACATTGCCTCTGCACATGTCCCATACTACCACACTTATAACATTTTATACCCGTTGTAAACACTGTTTGTCTATCACACACCCCCATTGCCACGTCTATTTCCTCCCGTTGAATTGCCAGCTGAATGGCCGAATAAAAATCTTTCAGGGTCGCTTCACGCACTTTCCGTGGCATACGCGCCGGTAACCTCCTCAAAAATCCATCAAGTGCCCTTTGATCAGCCTCCTGCAGCAGAACACCATTTGCCTCATTGCTTTGACCCAACTGGTAAGTATACTCGTTAATTTATTTTATCCTGTCTGCAAATTTCTCTACCTTCTCCCCCTGCCTCTTTGTCATTGTACTCAACTTCTCACTGAAGTGCCAAACGCTATTCTGTTTCTTGTGCCTCTGTAAAAGCCCATCTTTCAACTGCTCGGATTGTCCTGCCTTCCTTAATGCCTCAGAAAACCTTACATATATCTTCGCTTCACACTTTAATTTAATCTTGGCTACATGTAAAACTGTTGATCAGACCAACCATTCATCACAGCTGAAGTTTCCAAGTCCTCCGCAAACTAACGTACATCCTCAGATGCCTTGCGAGAGAACGGAATAATCAAACTCGCGGCAGCTGGATGAATCTCCTGCTGTGGCACCCTAGTGAAAAACGACTGATCTGATGTGGTTTCCTGCTCAATTCTAGATGTTAACTTACTTCTCAACTGCATACTGTCTGCTAATTTTTTCCAGCAAAATCCGTACTGCTTCTGGTTCCGACACACCTTGCGTTCCTGACTCTGCCATTGTGTTGCATTCATTCACAATTAGTTCCGAAACAAAATATATAAGTACAAGAATAACCTGACTTCCTACAGCTCCGTATCATCATACGCAGTATCTTAATACACCAATACAAAAGTAATCAAACGCCACGAAAAAACACATCTTACTGCCCCAAACACACTAACACTTATTCTGACAAAAATTAATATGCCTACGTAAAATCTCTAAAATGGCCTGCCACGAGCCATATTCAAAACACAAACAAAAAAAGAAAGAAATTGTCCAACACTCAAAAAGAAAAATTGGTCAACACTCAACACGTTTTGTGACTGTAATGCAGGTGGTGGGCTTGAATGCCATACTGTACAGACGACGCCCGCTATTCGGATACCAAATGTAGAGGCATGTTGGGCGCGTGTCGGCTGTCAGGATATGCAGTATCAAAACTCATCTGAGTTTCCCAAGTGATTTATTATTTCCAGCTACATTGTCCCCATTTATCTCGGTCTGTATCACCAGGTCCCAGAATGCTGAGAACACCGCTGCCTGCGAAATAGCTTGTTACGAAATTGCTCCTTCAGAGAATCGTGCAACTGCCTGATGTGTGTCGGCCTTGTATGGCCAAGGGGGTTGTGAGGGTCAGGATGCGCCGGTAGTCGACTCAGCGGTCTCTGGCCCTGTCGCCTCAGTGTCACCCAGTGGAAGCTGCAAGGAAGCCATGGTGTGCTTCTTCACCGGCGCGGCTAAGTTTGCGGCGACAACAAGTGCCCGCAATCTGGCATCCGAATCTGCGGCCCTCGCATTAGGATGCCTCCAGCGCGTGTTTCGGAGCCAACAAGACTGCCTGCAGTAGCTAACTGTGGCATGGCCCGATGTTGGCTGTCTGTGGACCATATGTTGGCCTCAGAAGGTCGAACAAGCGACCTGTTGTGGACCGGAATGCTGGCGCCCCATCTGCTGCTGCAATTGTAGCTGGTGGCGAGACACAATCTTCCCATCAGGAGAGCTTTCACACTTGAACGCCTTGTTAGTGAACCGGCGCCTATTTATACATGGCTGTGCACCTCTATTTTGCTAACGTGCTACTTCGAGTCATGTACTCATAACACCTGGTTTGGGTCAGTGGGCCCCTTCTGCCTGTAATTTGCGCCATACAAACTGCTGCGTTTACTCTTTTCAGGAGGCTACGGCCCTGTGACCTCCAATCTACTTTGCAAACGCTGGTAGCATAACATAATGTCAACAGACCCGCATCTGACTGTAACTTGTGTGCTCCAAAACATTGCACTGAAGATAACCATTTCCAGTCTTAAACGGTGGTCCCGCTACATTGGTCCTCCCTTTGGAAAGACCCAGTCCTTGAGTCGACGTGTAACTACTCTTTAACTTGTTTGGGTCGGCATGTTCTTACACATATTTATTACTACTATTATAAGACGTAGACGTGGTCAAGTCCTCTTAAAACCCATGACGTGAGACAAAACGCAAAAATTCTTTACTGGATGACCACTCCACCTAATGCTCAATCAACCAGTTACCAACCTATCTTATGCCTAGTGTACCCAATCCCCTGGGATTTGGACTACTGTCGGTTCCCTCTAGGAACTGGCTCTCTGCCTGATCAGAATGAATGCAACACACAACAAGGTTAAGGCTGCGATGGCAATAGGCACAGTGGTGCTCAAAACGATCGTTAGTTCTTGTGGCCTTTCCCTATATTGAGCGACATGCGGCACAAGTTGTTCGGCCGATATGCGCCCCTATTGCTCTGAAATGAGCTGGTTTACGGATCTCAACAGACCTGACTCCTGAGTTTGATTTAACAAGGTCAGATTCTGCCCCGGCAAAAACTCTAAAGATACTTCTGGCCAGTACAGCTGTGGCTGTGTAACATTTGATTGCATGATTCCTGAAATTGACACTGGAAGATGGAAGGTTGGTCCTATTATGTTACATGCAGTTCCATTGATTAAAATTCCGGTCCCCTAGAGCTCTATATGTTTCGCTTCGGCAAATATTCCCTGCTCAAGAGAACTTCCTACTACTATTAATTTCTCGTAGGTGGGGAAGATCCAGTGCATCCCAACCCATTGCAAGCTCAATTTTATCTCCATGATGTTACTTGGACAGTCTGTTGATTCCCTCCTGGCTAAGAATAACTGCACTGTGCACCTGTCTCGATTGGTGCTGATTTAATATTTACAAGGTAACTAGTAGGATGAGGAATTTAATATTTTTGGGAAAGTCAATAAATAATTTAATTCTTCTGTAAAGTTATAATTCATAAGTTTAAGATTTTTGGGGAATATAAATATGTTTGTAAATGGGATAATGTTCGAGAAGGCATAGGAAGGGTAGAGTTAATTGTAAGAAAAACTCAGAAATTATTGTATGAGATAAAATTTTCTTTAATTATAACAAATAAAATAAGGTTGGGAATAGGATATAAGCGTAGAAAAAGGGGAGGATAATGTAAAATGAAGGTTTCCTCAGCTTCAATACATCTCCACCATCAATTAACGTAAGACATGATTTAAACAAATTAGTCTCAAATTTGAAAATGTTATGAGTAGTACAATTTCATAGAGAATGTTTAATTTCATTACATTCAAAATTAAAATACTGACCAACATAGAATAGAAGGAAAAGCCTTCATATTATTTATTAATTTTGTTAAATCAGAAAACTAGTAAAAACATGTTAAACTCTGTCAGGAATTGGCAGGAATAGTTTCCACAAGATGAAAGGAACGATCGTATTGGCCTCAAAAAGCTGTGAAGTGAAGCACGAATGGACACGGGTGGGGGACAGTTTGCTACAAAAGACACAATAGTGACAACTCTGGGCACTCTCCCCTTAACCAGCATCAAGTGTAGAACAGGGCGCATCACTCTCTGTACGACGCCAAAAAGAGGAGTTTTTGTGTGAACACTGCATTCACTTTGGCTAACGAGAAACATACCACAGTTTCAGCTGATAAAATCAGTAAAGATTTTGATTAGCTTTCTATAGGATTTTCAGAGGGTGAGAGCAGGCATGCAGCCGACAGCACGTCACAACTGAAGCTTATTGCCGCTGGTAGAATATTAAATTTGTTGAATTTGTTGAACCAGCTTGCGTTCATTCTGAAAGTGAGTAACCTTGAGTAATCTTTTGATCATCTTGTCACAAAAACTAATCATCCTCCGGAGACTTAATTGTAATCCTAAATAGTACCAAACTTAGAACCGGAATGGGATGATCTGTCGTAATATTGGCCAACTTCAGTGTATAGAATCAAGAAAAATCGTGTAGAGAACCTTCTATTTAAATTTGATATTGTTGTGTTCAGTATTTTTTATGCTAAACAGTATATAATGAGTTATCTTTACAATTGTTTTGAAGTTCTGATGTCACAATCTGTGCAAACCCATGTGCTTCTTTAACAACAAAATAGGAATAAAACAAATTTAGACAGCTAAACACTGTTGTGCTCTGTCAAAAAGTATTCTAGTGACGCTAATGCACTCACAGGGTTTTTTTTGCTGATGTATGAGAAAAGGGAAAAGGAGTGGAGTGTCAGACTTAAGAGACGTAAAAATAAGTGATTCCGGAGGCTCAAAGCAGGCAGTCGTGTCATCATACTGTCTGCGCCTTGAACCGGAGAGAATGACGACTAAGTTGCGGGCCAACCGCGACGAGCTTTTCGTGATGGATATCGGCGTCCAACTGGCAACCTGTAGGTACTTATCACCTCCGCCGCAGGGACTCGTCATTGCTGTGGTGGGCCACAACTCACCTTGAAGCTAAGCTGGCACGAGGAGCGAGAGAGCTGCTAGCCTCCGATCTCTGGTGGGGATCGTCTGGCGGACTGCAAACTGCTGTCCGCAATGGCAGGGCCGGGGCGTGAACTCGTGGCCTCCCGATTGCCGAGCTGTCTGCGGGTACTCAACGAGTTGCCCTCTGTGGATGGCCAGATCCGCTAATGTTCACTACAACGACAGCGGTCGGCTGCTTCCCTTCGGCGCTCCTCATGGAGCCCATGAGTCGCGCTTGAGGGAGCAGTCAGCCGTGTTCCGGGCTATCGGGAGCAGCTAACGCACGCGGCGGCCACTTAGGTGTGTCGCGAGTTTACAGCTACGTCCGCAAAAGCTGGGAGCCGGACACCAATCCTGCAGTTTCCAGTACATCCCTTTGGCACTGACCCACGCAAGCTGCGTGGCGCCATCGCCGAGTTAGATAAAAGTTCCACTGTGTAACTTCGATGTAATAAAGTCAATGACACATTTGCCCGTGTTTCTCTGCTAGTTTCGGCGCGAGTCATCCCTCTCTGCCAAATCATAGCTCTCGGTCGTTCTGACATATTCAACCTCTGCGCTCGGGTGGCTGTAACGGAATTTTGCAGTTTTTCGTTTCCTCGTAGATTCTTTTTGATAAAGCAAAGTCTTGTGACATGTGATGATCTTTCCCAGAAAAAAATTTTCCACGTTTTACATTTCAATCACCAGTCATCGTTATTCTTGTTCAGGAGTTAACTTGTGCGTGACAAACTTTACATTATTTTCTTCAAAATTGTCTGATAAATACCTTCTACACTTGATTTGGAATGCTGATCCTTTGGTTTTTGATACAAGTCTGACACAATACTGCTGCAAGTCCACTATTTAACTCATGCTAGTCACTATTGACTGGCGGAATGCAAGTGCGTAATTTACAAAAAAAATTGCTCTGAGCACTATGGGACTCAACTGCTGAGGTCATTAGTCCCCTAGAACTTAGAACTAGTTAAACCTAACTAACCTAAGGACATCACACACATCCATGCCCGAGGCAGGATTCGAACCTTCGACCGTAGCGGTCTCGCGGTTCCAGACTGCAGCGCCAGAACCGAGCGGCCACTTCGCCCGGCGAGTAATTTACAGTTGTTAGTTCAAGCTACTTGGGACGTTGACACCACTTATGCGGCATGAACAAGATAAGAGTGGAAACATTTCGGACGGACAGTATGCTAGTGCTATTGATCTATATCTAATATACCTGAAGCCAAAGAATTCGCATTCAACGAATTATTTTCCAATTATTTGGCACAGCTATGGATCACCAACTGTGTCTGTTTTCTGAGACACATGTGAGTATTATGGGCGTAGGCGGACACACGACGAGAACAACATTGCTCTCGATTCATAGTTGTCTCATTCTGTTTGTTGTCGCGAACCCACTAATGTTACGAACATTAGGTGAGGCAGACAGTAGACTACGATATAAGGACGTAGACAGTGTTATACATGAATGTTTCGCTCGGTCAGGGGAGTGCGCACGGATAGCGGAAGTGGTTAAGCGGCCGGCGTTTGATAAAGAGGAAATCCGGGTTGCAATCCCAGTATTGTAGACGTTAACTTATGTCACCACTGGGTAGTAGATACCCAGTAATTTGCACATTTCTTTTAGATTTTTACACAGTACTCTAATAAACATTCCGGCGGACAGAGATATGTGCCTTTTGAATATATACAGTATATAAATACAAGCAGCATATCTATGAAGATTGAACGTTGTTGCCGGCTGGAGTGGCCGAGCGGTTCTAGTCGCTACAGTCTGGAACCGCGCGACCACTGTGGTCACAGGTTCGAATCCTGCCTCGGGCATGGATGCGTGTGACGTCCTTAGGCTAGTTAGGTTTAAGTAATTCTATGTTCTAGGGGGCTGATGACCTCATAAGTTAAGTCCCATAGTGCTCAGCGCCATTTGAACCATTTTTTAACGTTGTTTTCAATAATCTCGAAAAATTCCTGAACGGCTTTCTTCAAATTTAAAAACGATGCTCTAATTGATATTAGGATGAATATAGAGCATACGTTTTTAAAATATATGTACTATCGACAATCTGGCCATTTACTTTCAAATTTTTACATGATGCTCTGCCGGCCGAAGTGGCCGTACGATTAAAGGCGCTGCAGTCAGGAACCGCAAGACCGCTACGGTCGCAGGTTCGAATCCTGCCTCGGGCATGGATGTGTGTGATGTCCTTAGGTTAGTTAGGTTTAACTAGTTCTAAGTTCTAGGGGACTAATGACCTCAGCAGTTGAGTCCCATAGTGCTCAGAGCCATTTGAACCATGATGCTCTAATAAGCGTTTGGGCTGCCACAGACTGTATACACACACACACACACACACACACATACACACACACACACACATTATATATACTGAAGAGACGAAGAAACTGTTACACCTATCCAAAATCATGTAGGGCCCCCCGGGAACATTCAGAAGTGCCGCAACACGACACGGCACGGACCCGACTAATGTCTGAAGTAGTGCTGGAGAGAAGTGATACCATGAATCCTGCAGGAATATCCATAAATCCGTATGAGCACGAGGAGGTGGAGATCTCTTCTGAACAGCACGTTGCAAGGCATTCCAGATATCATCAATAATGTTGATGTCTGGGGAGTGTGGTCGCCAGCGGAGGTGTTTAAACTCAGAAAAGTGTTCCTGGAGCCACTCTGTATCAATTCTGGACGTGAGGGGTGTCGCATTGTCCTGCTGGAATTGCCCAAGGTCGTCGAAATCAACAATGGACATGAATGGATGCACGTGATCAGAAAGGATGCGTACGTACCACCTGTCAGAGTCATATCTAGACGTATCAGGGGTCCCATATCACCTCAAATGCACACACCCCAAATCACTGAAGAACCTCCACCAGCTTGAACAATCCGCTGCTGTCATTCAGGGTCGATGGATTCATGGGGTTGTCTCCATATCCGTACACGTCTGTGCTCTCTACACAATCAACAGTCAAACTTCGGTGTTGACTAGCCCATGCAAGGCGTAAAGCTTTGTGTCGTGCAGTCATCAACGGAACAGGAGTGGGCCTTCGGTTTCTAATGCCCACATCGGTGATGTTTCATTGAATGGTTCACACGTTTACGTGATAACCTGTTACTGTAGCAGCAGTAACCAATCTAAAAACTGCGCCAGACACTCGTCGGCCTACATAGTTGCTGCCGACCGCAGAGCCGTACTCTGCCTGTTTATATGTCTTTGTATTTGAATACGAATTTCTGTATCTGTTTCTTAGGAAACGTTGTTAGGAGCAATCTCGAAAACTGCCTTGTCGATTTACCTCAAATCCTTCCACAATACCCTAAAAAACAACTGGACAAATTGGACTGACATAGGCTGTATATATTTTTAATATACATAATATATCGATACGTATGTAAAAGACGATGGGGAAATTCTGTTAGCGAAAATCTTGAGATGTTCCTAACAAATTTACATATACAAAATTTCAAACAACTTTGTTTTCTTTCTCGACGAAGTTTTACAGGAAATATGAACGTCGTATTTATTGCTTATCTGCTTATGACTAGAATTCTAATATGGATTCTAAAATTTTCCGAAACTTTGCTGTACTTAACTACGGGAAATACTTTCATTGCAAGTACTATCCTCTCAGCCGGCTGTCGTGGCCGAGCGGTTCTAGGCGCTTCAGTGCGGAACCGCGCGACCGCTACGGTTGCAGGTTCGAATCCTGCCTCGGGCATGGATGTGTGTGATGTCCTTAGGTTAGTTAGGTTTAGGTAGTTCTAAGTTCTAGGAGACTGATGACCTCAGATGTTAAGTCCCATAGTGCTCAGAGCCATTTTTAACTATCCTCTCAGATCCAGCAGGATGAGAGGTCTCTCTCATACCCCGTTCACCAGTGACCCTAATCAATTTGCTCATTCATATTAAGCGACTTCAGTTTCCCATCAGGCTCTCGTTTGCAGTAGCGATAAATAAATCTCAATTTCAGGGAGAGGGGTTAAGAGGAGATAGAGAGAGGGAGGAGGGGAAGAAATGAACATACAGACGGTAAGGAGTAGATGGACGGAGGAGGTGAGGACGGAGAGACAGAGAGGGATGATAGAAGAGATGGACAAATGTAGGGGGCTGGGGTTATGAACTGATGTACTGTGGAAGAGGGGGGGGGGGGGGGAGGAGGCAGGAGCAAGAAACGGAAAAAAGAGCGGCAGGAGGAGGAGATGGACAGAGAGAGTGGGAAGAACTTTTGATTCTACATCCAACCACAATACCTTCAGGAATCGTGAAGCACTGCCGGTTTCGTGTTTCACGTAATTTCGTAGAACTGTGGATAGTCAACAATGTGTGTTCCTTCAGACACGTACGCAAATACTTATTTTAATCCCATCATCATTGTTGACGATGGCATATTGGAGGCACGCAGCCAAGGATGCCAACAATCGTGGCAAGAGTGAAGGGTGGGGCGGGGGGGGGGGGGGGGGCAACCGACCACCCTCAACACTACCTCGCAGCGAAAGAAAAATAAAGTTGTGTAATCAGGTGTCTTTTTGTCAAGAAACTGACTTAAAAGTCAGGATGATGCAGGTTTTCAACAGAGTCAGAACTGATACTTTTACACGGCTACTTACAGGTCTCCATTCACGCTGCTAAATACTACAATTACGCCGTAGCCCCAAGTGTGTCCTCGCCCCTTCAAACTATCCAATGGGAGCACTTATAGGCACCTCCATTGTATTTTACTATGTGAAAGAGTAAGGACATCGTCTTGCTGTACTTTATTGACTATGATTGTTCATACGTAATGGATTTTGGAATACATACGTTATTATTAGACGCTCCTAGCAAACCAGCGACACTGATACCTATTCAATGAAATACTTCCTACCATGGATAGCGGATGGTCACCGATATAATGTCATAGCAGGTAAAGCCATCTAATGTTGATTAACAAACAGTCTTGATTGTAGAGGGTAGTATGACAACAGGTCACTGTTTCTTACATTATGACATTATTGTTTGTTAGCAAAATATGTCGTGATTTCCCTCAATCGCTCCAGGCAAATGCCGGGATAGTTCTTTTGTAAGGACACGACCGACTCCCTTCTCCGCCCTTCCCTTATCCGATGAGAGCGATGACTTCGTAGTTTGGTCTCTTCCCCCAAAACAACCCGAAAAAAGTATGTCGTTCTCTACCCTCATTGACAGAACATATGTCGAGAAGCAACTGCCCTCTACGTCCTCAATTTTTGGTTATACGTATTGGATGCATTCCAGTCTCTATCTTCCCATACAGTTTCTACCTATTTCTCTAGTGCCATGAAAGTTATTCCCCGAGCTCTTAACACAAGTCATATCCCCTGCCCCTGCTACCTGTCAGTCTTTTCCAAGTTCTTATCTTCGTCTAGTGTGCGCAGATTCTCCCCATCCCTTATTTTCTCAGTCCACCAAATTTGCAAAACCTTTTAGTCCTACTACAAACGAAATGCTTCGACTCTCTTCCTTTGCTTTCGTCTCAAATAGCATGATTCACTACATACAGTTCTGTGCTCCAAACGTATACTCTCATTAATTTCTTTCTCATATTAAGGCCGATATTTGATAGTATCTGGCACGTAATTGTGGTTACAGAGATTTTACTGCTTGCCTGCGAGATCTGCGTCGGCGTCTTGTGGCGCGGGTGGAGCGCATAGGCTTCAGGAGAGCAGACACGGGCCGGTTCGTTGCCATCGGTGTTCACACGGGCACGTGGGGTGATGGAACGTAGCTGGCAGATTGCTCAGACACTATGCAGCTCCTTGTGTGATGAAATATGTTAACCGTTCTGCTACGGAACTAGCGTTGACTAGTGCAGTGTGGTCTGCACAGCCCTTGTTCCCCTGCCAGCTTTCGTGTCTATGCTCGTGCGCTGCGCAGAAGTAACTATCCAATTCTGCCGAGTTAGCTCTTCTGCCTCATCGTGTTGCTCTGTACCAGTTTCAGCCAGAAGATAGATGCGACACCGGCGAGGCTAAGCTTCTGTTTTGAGTTCACTATGGCTTCATGATGGGCGGAGAACAAAGTTGCTGGAGTCATATAAGCTATACTTCGTGGCTCGAGTATTCACGGCGAGTATCTGACACTGCAGTCTTCTAGAACTAAACGTGTGTTGCTTTCCCGTTGCAGGAACATTTTAGCGGCGTCTCTTGTGGTGGTTTTCTTTCTTTTTTTAATACGAACAAACTGTGTTAACTTCAGAGAGATTAATTTTGTTTAAACGATTTCGTCCCTTAATAGATATTTTATTAAATGTCTGTTTTTCTTTTTAATATCTACATCGTAAAATAGATTCTTACTATTTAGACCAGGTTGAAAAATTGTGTGGTCTTGAGTAAGCTGGCTTCTACTGCACAGTTGGTGCTATAGGGGTATAAAAAATGTTGCTGCTATCTTTCATGTATCACTTTAGTTAAATCTTTTAAAACTGTATTTAAGGCTCTCTTCAGGGTTTAATCTTTTAATTATTTCTTTAAGAGCTTTGAAAAAAAGTTATTGTACTGTGGTGTTACAAGCTATCTCCTCTTTTTTAGAAAATCAATTCTTCTGAATGTGTCTTTCATGACGGCTTCTGTTGGCAATATGTTCGTATGGGGTCTGGTTGCGGCCTTTGATCTGAAATGAAGATGGGTCAGAATTTAATTCTGTCATATGCTTAAATGTGGCTTCACCATTACTTGTGATCTAGCATTTGTAATAAAGTGTAAATCTGTTGAACTTATGGCTCCTGGTTTATGGTCCTAGTGCACCTGTTTTTGCACGTAAATTGCCCTTCTCCTGTATTGATAATTTGATAATATGCCTATTAACTGTAAGACTTTTTGTTAGTTTATCTTCCTTTGGTTCTTATAGACAGAGGTTGTTCAGAAACAAACTTCTCTTTACAAGGAATGTCCTACTGACATGTGTTAATCTGCTTTTTATGTCCTCCGTTTTTCGACCATCGTGTGTTGCTTTGCATCCAAGGTAAAAGTTTTAAAATTCCTCTACTTAATGGTTCCCAACTTTGATGGTAACGTTATAGACAATTTCATCTTTTCTACCCCTCCTTACCATCGCTTATTTTCCTCCCAGTCCATAATCTATACACAATAAGTTGCTCATTCCACACAGCACGTCTCTAACATTTATTCACTTTCACTGCGGGTAGCTGCGACTCCAGCGAGTCTTAGCAGTGTTATACCTTCACCTTGAATTCTAATCTGTATTTTCTTTACTTTCTATTATCGTATCTTCTCTGCATGGATTGAATGTTTTGGGTGAAAGACTGCGTCGCTGATACCTTCACCTTCAATTTTAATCTGCATTATCTTTACTTTCTATTATCGTATCTTCTCTGCATGGATTGAATGTCTGAGGTGAGAGACTGCGTCGCTGATTTACATTCCTTTTTAATCAAAGCATTTCATATGAGGTTTGCCTTTCTTATTGTTCCCTCTGGCGTTTTGAACATACTGCATAATACATCTGATCCCTATGGCTTCTAGCTTTCTCAGAATATCGAGCATCTTTCACTATTTTAGACTGTCGACGATTCTTCCAGGTGTAAATATCCTATGAGCCGGTGTTGATTCTTATTGTCTTTCTTCAGTTATCAGTCGAAACACCGCAACTGTTTTTCTGGTGTACTTGCCTGCCCGAAAACCAAACTGATCCTCATCTAATACACTCCCAATTTGCTATTCCATTCTTGTGTATATTGTTCTTTTCAGTAACTTGGTTGCACGAGCCCTCAGGCTGATTGTACGATAGTTCTCGCTCTTATCTGCCACTGATATCCTGTGGGACGTGTGCCTAATATTTCTCCAGAAATCGAATGGTACGTTTCCTGACTCAACTTCAATAGTCGCATCGGTGTAGGAATGTTATACTGGGTGGTCAATTGATCGAGAACGAGCCGAATATCTCACGAAATAAGCGTCAAACGAAGAAATTACAAAGAACGAAACTTTTCAAGCTTGAAGAGGGAAACCAGATGGCGCTTTGGTTGGCCCGCTATATGGCGCTGCCATAGGTCAAACGGATATCAACTGTGTTTTTTAAATAGGAACACCCATTTTTTGTTACATATTCGTGTAGTACGTAAATAAATATGAATATTCCAGTTGGACCACTTTTTTCGCTTTGTGATAGATTGCGCTGTAATAGTCACAAACATATGGCTCACAACTTTAGAGCCGGCCTGTGTGGCCGAGCGTTCTAGGCGCTACAGTCTGGAGTCGCGCGACTGCTACGGTCACTGGTTGGAATCATGCCTCGGACATGGATGTGTGTGATGTCATTAAGTTAGTTAGGTTTAAGTAGTTCTAAGATCTAGGGAACTGATGACCTTAGAAGTTAAGTCCCAGAGTGCTCAGAGCCATTTGAATTTGAACAATTTTAGACGAACAGTTGGTAACAGGTAGGTTTTTTAAATTAAAATACAGAACGTATTTACGTTTGAACATTTTATTTCGGTTGTTCCAATGTGATTCATGTACCTTTGTCAACTTATCATTTCTGAAAACGCATGCTGTTACAGCGTAATTACCTGTAAATACCACATTAATGCAATAAATGCTCAAAACGATGTCCGTCAACCTCAATGCATTTGGCAATACGTGTAACGACATTCGTCTTAACGGCGAGTGGTTCGCCTTCCGTAATGTTCGCACATGCATTGACAATGCGCTGACGCATGTTGTCAGGCATTATCGGTGGATCACGATACCAATCAGCTTTCCCCACAGAAATCCAGGGACCTCAGATCAGGTGAACGTGCGGGCCATTGCATAATACATCTGTTCCCTAATGCTTCTAGTTTTCTCAGAATATCGAGCATCTTTCACTATTTTAGACTGTCGGCGATTCTTCCAGGTGTAAATTTCCTATGAGCCGGTGTTGATTCTTATTGTCTTTCTTCAGTTATCGGTCGAAACACCGCAACTGCTTTTCTGGTGTACTTACCTGCCCGAAAACCAAACTGATCCTCATCGAATACAGTCCCAGTTTGCAATTCCATTCATGTGTATATTATTCTTTTCAGTAACTTGGTTGAATGAGCCCTCAGGTTGATTGTACGATAGTTCTCGCTCTTATCTGCCACTGATATCCTGTGGGCCGTGAGCTTCATATTTCTCCAAAAATCGAATGGTATGTTTCCCGACTCATCAACTTCAATAGTCGCATCGCTGAAGGAATGTTATACAGGGTGGTCCATTGATCGTAATCGGGCCGAATATCTCACGAAATAAGCGTCAAACGAAGAAACTACAAAGACGAAACTTGTCTAGCTTGAAGCAGTAAACCAGATGGCGCTATAGTTGGCCCGTTAGATTGCGCTACCATAGGTCAAACGGATATCAACTGCGTTTTTCGAAAATAGGAACACCCATTTTTATTATATATTTGTGTAGTATGAAAAGAAATACGGATGTTTTTTAGATGGACCACTTTTTTCGCTTTGTGATGGATTGCGCTGTAATAGTCACAAACAAATAGCTCACAATTTTTGACGACAAGTTGGTAGCAAGTAGTTTTTTAAAATCAAAATACAGAACGTAGGTACGTTTGAACATTTTATTTCGGTTGTTCCAATGTGATACATGTACCTTTGTGAACTTACCATCTCTGAGAACGCATGCTGTTACAGCGTGATTACATGTAAATACCACATTAATGCATTAAATACTCAAAATGATGTCCCTCAACCTCAATGCATTTGGCAACACTTGTAACGACATTCCTCTCAACAGCGAGTGGTTCGCCTTCCGTAATTTTCGCACATGCATTGACAATGCACTGACGCATGTTGTCAGGTGTTATCAGTGGATCACGATACGAAATATCGTTCAACCTTCCCCACTGAAATCCAGGGACGTCAGATCAGGTGAACGTGCGGTCCAATCCACCTGTCATACTATATGCTATTCAATACCGCTTCAACCGCACGCGAGGTATGTGCCGGACATCCAGCATGTTGGAAGTACATCGCCATTCTGTCGTGCAGTGAAACCTCTGGCACTAACATCGGTAGAACATTACGTAGGAAATCAGCATACACTGCACTATTTAGACTGCCATCGATAAAACGGGGGCCAATTATCCTTCCTCCCATCATTTCGCACCGTACATTAACCCGCCAAGGTCACTGATGTTCCACTTGTCGCAGCCATCGTGGATTTTTCGTTGCCCAATAGTGAATAATATCCCGGTTTACGTTACCGCTGTTGATGAAGCTTCGTCGCTAAATAGTTCGCGCGCAAGAAATGTGTCATCGTCCCATAATTTCTCTTGTGCACAGTGGCAGTACTGTACACGACGTTCAAAGTCGTCGCCATGCAATTCCTGGTCCATAGAAATATGGTACGGGTGCAAACGATGTCGATGTAGCATTCTCAACACCGAAGTTTTTGGGATTCCCGATTCTCGTTCTGTTTGTCTGCTACTAAGTTGCGGATTAGCCGCGACAGCAGCTCCAACACCTACTTGGGCATCATCATTTCTTGTAGGTCGTGCTTGTCGTTTCACATGTGGCTGAACACTTCCTGTTTCCTTAAAAAACGTAACTATCCGGCGAACTGTCCGGACACTTGGATGATGATGTCCGTGATACCGAGCAGAATACATAGCACACGCCCATTTGGCATTTTGATCACAACAGCCATTCATCAACACGATATCGACCGTTTCCGCATTTGGTAAACGGTCAATTTTTTTTTTTTTGTCTTTATTGTATTTCAATTCCCCATCGGGGAGGGCTGGCAGCAGCATATGCGCTGCTCTTCAGCCGAAAGACATAGAACAAAACAATAGAAGACATTTAAAAACAGCAAAGGAGAGGAGAAGGCGAACATAGATATAAAAAGGGAGAACATCATGGAAGGCAACAGACAAAGAAAAAAACGGGGTGACTGTAAAATGGAGATAAAAAACTGTTTAAAAGTAGCACACACAAAAAGCCACACACTGCGACGATTAAAAGAACACAAGGCATAGTATGACTGGAGCATAAAGGTGTTGACGGATGGCATAGCACACAACGTAACACTGACGGCAAACCTCAAGGCAGTACACAATTAAAATCACACCTCTTGACGCACACGAGAAACAGCACTAAACACAACACTGATGTGGCACACTGATGATGATCAATACAGAGGATCTGCCAGGTTCAAGGAGATGAGGGAGACCTGTAGAAGGGAGGGAGGGGAAGAGATGGGGGAGGGGAATGGGGGGCGCGCGGAAGAGGGCCAGGTAGGGAGGGATGTGGGAAGGAGAGATGCAAGTATGGGGTGCAGAGTCTCAGGGGTGGGGGGGATGGAGGAAAATTCGCTCTGGGAGAAGGAGGAAAGAGGAGAAGGGGGCCCTGTGGAGGGGGTGGGGAACAAGGCCGGGTTATAGTTGGAAGGAAGGGTATATGTCACGGCGAAGTTCATCATCCGGGAGGGGGAGGCGTTGGAAATTGCCCTGATGAAGGAGATGGAGGGCGTGGAGGTGGAGAGAGGGAGGGATAAGAGAGGGAGGGATACAGCGATAGAGGCGCGGCAACGGGCAGGGGGTGGAGACGAAGGAGGAAACCAGAGGGTGGGGGGGATCAACCCTGCGAACAATGTAAAGGATGCGGAGATGTTGGAGGAACAATAGGAGGTGGGGGAAGGGGATCAGATCATACAGGAGCCGTGTGGGGGAAGGAAGGCGGATACGGAAGGCAAGGCGGAGCGCATGGCGTTCAAGGATTTGGAGGGCCTTGTAAAAGCGGGTGGGGGCAGAGATCCAGGCGACGCTGGCATAACAGAGGATAGGACGGATGAGGGATTTGTAGGTGTGGAGGATGGTAGAAGGATGCAATCCCCATGTCTGGCCGGACAGGAGTTTCAGCAGGCGGAGGCGGGAATGGTCTTTCTGCTGAATGGTCAGGAGATGAGGGGTCCAGGTGAGGTGTCGGTCAAGGGTGAGGCGAAGGTATTTCAGGGTGTGGGTGAGTTGGATAGGACGACCATAAAGGGTGAGGTAGAAATCATGGAGGCGAAAGGAGCGAGTGGTGCGGCCTATGATGATTGCCTGGGTTTTGGAGGGGTTGAGACGGAGGAGCCACTGGTTACACCAAGTGGTGAACTGGTTAAGGTGGGTTTGGAGGGTACGTTGAGACCGTTGAAGGGTAGGATAGAGAGCCAGGAAAGCGGTGTCATCAGCATATTGGAGAAGGTGGACTGGTGGGGGTGGCTTGGGCATATCAGCTGTATACAAGAGATAAAGGAGAGGGGAGGGGACCGAACCCTGGGGGACGCCAGCCGTGGGATAAAAGATACGGGAGTTGGTGTTGTGGAGGGTGACATAGGAAGGACGGTGCGAGAGGAAGGAAGCGACCAGACGGACAAAATTGATAGGCAGGGCGTAGGTTTGGAGTTTAAAGAGGAGACCGGGATGCCATACACGGTCATAGGCATTTTGGAGATCAAGGGAAACAAAAACGGCGGAGCGACGGGAGTTGAGCTGGAGGGACAGAAGGTGAACAAGGTTGAGGAGTTGGTCGTTAGCAGAGAAGGAGGGTCGGAAGCCACACTGGGTAAGGGGGAGGAGGTGGTGTTGAGCAAGGTGCCGATGGATACGGTGGGAGAGGATGGATTCAAAGACCTTACTGGTAAACGGTCAATTTATCACGAAGCATATACCGTCCGCACTGGCAGAATGTTACGTGATACCACGTACTTATATGTTTGTGACTATCACAGTGCCATCCATCACAAATCGAAAAAAGTGGTCCAACTAAAACATTCATATTTCTTTACGTACTATACGAATATGTAATAAAAAATGGGGGTTCCTATTTTAAAAAAACGCTGTTGATATCCGTTTGACCTATGGCAGCTCCATCTAGCGGACCAACCATGGCACCATCTCGTTTCCCCCTTCCAGCTAGACGAGTTTCGTTTTTTCTAGATTTTTCGCTTGATGCTTATTTCGTGAGATATTTTGCCCGGTCTCTATCAATGGACCACCCTGTATATCACTTCTGACGTATTTGATAGGAAGTCTTCTAAACTCACTTATGCTGTGACTCTAACACTGGATCACCTATTTCAACTCCCATTTCTTCTTAACTCGCGTCATAAGGCAAGTCGTCCGATCACCTGTTTCAACTCCCATTTCCTCTTAACTCATGTCGTCAGACAAATCATCGCCCACGTTGAGGTCTCCCACGTACTGATTCCACACATCCACTCTGTCCTCTGCGTTTAATAGTGGAATTTCCTTATTGTTGAAACCATTGCTTTTCATCTTACTAAAAGTAGTTTTGACTTTCAGTATACAGAAATGTCAAAGATACGCTCGAATTTTTCCCAGAGTCGTGTCGTTTAGGTTTCCATACACCTTCTATTAAGCAACGTATAGTTTCGTATTCCTGAATTTCCGTAGACACATTTGTACTTCCTTCTTTTATCGATCACATGAAATATTTGGTGTATTGTGCAAGGTTTCGTTGCCGTTACCTCCCTTTTACCTAATTTTATTTGTCTAGCATCTGCGGTTACCCTTTCAGAAAATTATCGTCTGCTTTAACTAAACTGCCTGCGTTATCTCTCAGTGTACAGTTTGTTCTTAAACATTACTATGTTACGATCCGACGCTGCATTGTCCTATGGAGTATGCCTTAGAATCCAGTATCTGATTTCGGAGTCTTCGTTTCTCCATGCCGTAACACAGTTTGAATTTCCCCGTTTCTCCAGACTTTTTCCACTCATACACTTTCCTTTTGTGATTCCCCGTCAATATCTTCGCTATTACTAGCTGACATTTATTTCCTCCGTGATTATAAATTCATCAACTCCTGGTAGAAACTAATATACTCTTTCATTATCCTCATGTACTTCCTCATTCTCTACATCTTGTGCTTATGACATCGACATTTCTTTTCGTTTCAGTTCACTGACCCCACTACATCTACATTCAGCCACTGCACTTCCTCTTTCAGATTTCGTAGCTTCACTACAGCGTTTAAACATCCATCATTCGAAGCTGCGGCCGTCGAATGGCGCTAGCTGCGCAGCATTTATGCTCCGCCGCCGTCAGTGTCAGCCAGTTTGCCGTGGCATACGGAGCTCCATCGCAGTCTTTAACACTGGTAGCATGCCGCGACAGCGTGGACGTGAACCGTATGTGCAGTTGACGGACTTTGAGCGAGGGCGTATAGTGGGCATGCGGGAGGCCGGGTGGACGTACCGCCGAATTGCTCAACACGTGGGGTGTGAGGTCTCCACCGTACATCGATGTTGTCGCCAGTGGTCGGCGGAAGGTGCACGTGCCCGTCGACCTGGAACCGGACCGCAGCGACGCACGGATGCACGCCAAGACCGTAGGATCCTACGCAGTGCCGTAGGGGACCGCACCGCCACTTCCCAGCAAATTAGGGACACTGTTGCTCCTGGGGTATCGGCGAGGACCATTCGCAACCGTCTCCATGAAGCTGGGCTACGGTCCCCCACACCGTTAGGCCGTCTTCCGCTCACGCCCCAACATCGTGCAGCCCGCCTCCAGTGGTGTCGCGACAGGCGTGGATGGAGGGACGAATGGAGACGTGTCGTCTTCAGCGATGAGAGTCGCTTCTGCCTTGGTGCCAATGATGGTCGTATGCATGTTTGGGGCCGTGCAGGTGAGCGCCACAATCAGGACTGCATACGACCGAGGCACACAGGGCCAACACCCGGCATCATGGTGAGGGGAGCGATCTCCTACACTGGCCGTACACCACTGGTGATCGTCGAGGGGACACTGAATAGTGCACGGTACATCCAAACCGTCATCGAACCCATCGTTCTACCATTCCTAGACCGGCAAGGGAACTTGCTGTTCCAACAGGACAATGCACGTCCGCATGTATCCCGTGCCACCCAACGTGCTCTAGAAGGTGTAAGTCAACTACCCTGGCCAGCAAGATCTCCGGATCTGTCCCCCATTGAGCATGTTTGGGACTGGATGAAGCGTCGTCTCACGCGGTCTGCACGTCCAGCACGAACGCTGGTCCAACTGAGGCGCCAGGTGGAAATGGCATGGCAAGCCGTTCCACAGGACTACATCCAGCATCCCTACGATCGTCTCCGTGGGAGAATAGCAGCCTGCATTGCTGCGAAAGGTGGATATACACTGTACTAGTGCCGACATTGTGCATGCTCTGTTGCCTGTGTCTATGTGCCTGTGGTTCTGTCAGTGTGATCATGTGATGTATCTGACCCCAGGAATGTGTCAATAAAGTTTCCCCTTCCTGGGACAATGAATTCACGGTGTTCTTATTTCAATTTCCAGGAGTGTATGTAATGAGGCCACACGACCGAGAACACTGCTGAAGTAACCGCTTTTAAATGGGCATAATAATGTGTACGCAGTTTGTATAAACATTTAAACACGATTCGTCCAATTTAAATAAAGAACACACAAGATCCTACAAATACATAACGTCCTACATGAGGATAAATCATGTCGCGTGCACGAATAAACTGGACGGAAAATCGTGCCACTTCGACGTAAAAAATCTTCAAATATGCTGATAGTATCCGAAAACAGCACAATAGGACAACGTTTGACGCATCGATACAAGAAAAAAATAGGATGTGCGTAGAACCCTTAAACAGTCGTCCATCACCTTTGGAAGTCTTACAGGAGAACAGAAGGGAAGGGAGAGGGAAAACAATGTCGGTTTACACAAGAAGCATAATTTCACAGACTCTAGTATAGCCATGTGCTATAGAAGCGTAACATTATACGACTTGCAAACAAACGCAAGTATTCTCCATGCAAGAGATATGACAGTTCTTCAACAAGATACAGCGCGACACGGGAATGCATCTGATCGAACTCACAACTGCAGTGCCTGGCGCACCTACGCATTTTTGTTCATCACTCTTCTAACTCGTTTGGTGCGATCCTCCACGAATTCCTCTCCTGTGCCAACCTCTTCATCTCAAAGTAGCATTTGCAACCTACATCCTCAACTATTTGCCGGATGTATTCCAATCTCTGTCTTCCCCTATAGCTGTTGCCTCTACAACTCCCTCTAATACCGCGGAAGTCATTCCCCTATGACTTAACAGATGTCCTATCATCC
Source organism: Schistocerca serialis cubense (assembly GCF_023864345.2). Lineage (NCBI taxonomy): Eukaryota > Metazoa > Arthropoda > Insecta > Orthoptera > Acrididae > Schistocerca > Schistocerca serialis. The sequence continues at coordinate 276,858,217 of NC_064642.1, read as the reverse complement.
TGTCCCTTCTCTTTATCAGTGTTTTCCACTGTGCATAACCTCCTCATTCCTTATCTGATTACTCCAGGTAATTTTCAACATTTGTTTGTAGCAGCGCATCTCAAATGCTTCGATTCTCTTCTTTTCCGGTTTTCCCACAGCCCAGGCTTCACTACCATAGTGCGGCTGGTCCCGGCGGATGTTGGAGTCCTCCCTAGGGCATGGGTGTGTGTGTTTGTCGTTAGGATAATTTAGGTTAAGTAATGTGTAAGCTTAGGGACTGATGACCTTAGCAGTTAAGTCCCATAAGATTTCACACACATTTGAACATTTTTTTTTTCACTACCATACAATGCTGTACTCTAGACGTACATCCCCAGAAATTAAGGCCGATATTTGATATTAGTAGACCTCTCTTGACCAGGAATGCCATTTTTGACATTGCTAGTCTGCTTTTCCTTAACTTCATTTACTTCGTGACCATCAATCGTGATGTTAAGTTTCTTGCTGTTCTCATTTCTACTACTTCTCATTATTTCGTCTTTCTTCGATTTACTCTCAGTCCAAACTGTTTACTCATTAGACTACTCATACCGATCAGCAGATCATGTAATTCTTCACTCTCATTCAGGATAGCAATGTCATCAGCGAATCATATCATTGATGTCCTTTCACCTTGAATTTTAATTCTACTCCTGAACATTTCTTTTATTTCCATCATTGCTTCCTCGACGTACACATTGAACAGTAGGGGCAAAAGGCTACGTCCCTGTCTTAACCCTTTGTTGTACGAGCGCTTCGTTCTTCGTCGTCCACTTTTATTATTCCCTCTTGGCTGTTGTACATATTGTATATGACCCGTCTCTCCCTGAAGCTTACCCTACTTTTCTCAGAATTTCGAACACCTTTCAGCATTTTACATTGTCGAACGCTTTTTCCAGGTCAATAAATTATATGAACGTGTCTTCATTTTTCTTTAGTCTTGCTTCCATTATTAACAGCAACGCCAGAATTGCCTCTCTCGTGCCTTTACATTTCCTAAGGCCGAACTGATCGTAATGTAGGGCATCCTCAATTTTATTTTCCATTCTTCTGTATATTATTCTTGTAAGTAACTTAGATAATTAGGCTGTTAAGCTGATTGTGCGGTAATTTTCACACTTGTCAGCTCTTTCCGTCTTTGGCATTGTGTGGATGATGTTTTTCCGAAAGTCGGATGGTATGTCGTTAAACTCATACATTCTACACACCAACATGCATAATCGTTCTGTTTCCACTTCCTCCAGTCATTTAAGAAACTCTGATCGAATGTTATCGATCCCTTGTGCCTTACCTGATCAAAGCTCTTTTAAATTCTGATTCTACACCGACTCCTGTTTGTTCTTGTATCACATCAGACACATTTGCCCCCTCATAGACGCTTCAACGTATTCCTTCTACTTATTCGCTCTCTCCTCTGCATTTAACAGTGGAGTTCCCGATGAACTCTTAATGTTATCACCCTCGCTTTTAATAAGATTGAAGGTGGTTTTGACTTTCCTGTATGATGAGTCTGTCCTTCCGACAATCATTTCTTTTTCGATGTCTTCACATTTCTCCTGTAGCAATTTCTTCTTAGCTTCCCTGCACATCCTATTTATTTCATTCTTCAGCGACTCGTATTTCAGTATTCCTGAATTACCTATGCACATTCCATACTTTCTTATTTCATCGATCACCTGAAATATTTCTTCTGTTACCCATGGTGTTTTCGTAGTTACCTTCTTTTTACCTATGTTTTTCTTCAGAACTTATGTGATTGCCGTTTTTAGAGATGTCCCTTCCTTTTCAACTGTACTACCTACTGCGCTATTCCTTATTGCTGTATCTATAGCCGTAGAGAACTTCGACCATATCTGGTCATTCCTTAGTGCAGCCTTATCTGTCTTCTTTGCGTATTGATTTTTCCTATTAAATGTCTTACACTTCAGCCTACTCTTCATAATTACTATATTCTGATCTGAGCCTATGTCTGCTCCTGGGTATGCTTTACAATCCAGTATCGGATTTCGGAATCTCTGTCTGACCATGATGTAATCTAACTGAAATCTTCCCGTTTCACCCGGCCTTTTCCAAGTATACCTCCTCCTCTTGTGAATCTTGAACAGAGTATTCGCTATTACTAGAAGAAACTTGTTACTGAACTCAATTATCAGTTTTCCTCTCTCATTTCTGGCCTCAAACCCATGTTCTCGCGCAACCTTTTCCTTTGCTCCTTCTCTTACAACTGCATTCCAGTCTCCAGTAACTATTAGATTTTCATGTCCCTTTACGTACTGAATTACCCATTCAGTACCCTCGTACACTTTCTCTATCTCTTTATTTTCAGCTTGCGACGTTGGCATGTATACCTGAACCATCGTTGTCGGTGTTGGTTTGCTGTCGTTTCTGGTAAGAACAATCCTGTCACTATTCACAGTAACAGACTCTCTGCCCAACCTTCCTATTCATAACGAATCCTACTCCCGCCATATCATTTTCTGCTGCTGTGCGTATTACCCTATACTTATCTGACCAGAAATCCTTGTCTTCTTTCCACTTCACGTTACTGGCCCCTACTATATCTGGACAAAGCCTTCGCATTTCCCTTTTCAGATTTTCTAGTTTCCCTACGACGTTTATGCTGCTGACGTTCCATGGTCTGACTCGTAGAAGATTGTCCTTCGGTTGACTATTAGTTCTTTTTCTCATCGTAACCTCCCCATTGGCAGTCCCCTCTCGGAGATTAGGATGGAGGACTATTTCGGAATCTTTTGCCTATGGAAAGACCATCATGACACTTCTCCAATTACAGGCCACATGCATAGGACGGGATAAATACGCACGTAATATCATACAGGTACTATTGATAATTTTGAAATACACATCAACAACGTCCGGGCACCAAACAGGAACCCTAGACACCAATCAAGGTACAGAATACACGGATCGCGAGCAAAAGTTATTACGCATCCAAATCGGAAAAACACTATAATCAGTAAACTACTAAAATACAGTAGTGCTAAAGATGACGTTCTTCAAATTCAAAATCAAAAGCGATTATCCCTATGATGTCAATCTGAGGCATTCACAGTAACGCTGTATAAGGAAGGTCTACAGACATATGCGTTCGGTCGTGGAGTTGCCTTCAACGTTATGGCAACACAAACAATCAACTTACCCCATCATCTGGAATGGGAATTATTACAGCGATTTGAGAACCGTAATGCACTAGATTCGCCTAGCAGACACATTGTTGCACAAACAATAAACAACTATGATATACTCACACTTAACTTCCACAGCGGCAAAACGAATCAGAAATGTCCAGGGATGATTGATCCACTTAACTGACTGACGGACGGTACTTCTGGTATCAATAACTGATCAGATATTCCCTGTTTCACTCACGAATAACCCGTGGGAAGAATGATTCACGGTTAGCCTCTGCATTAGCTGTAATTGGCTCTGAGCACTATGGGACTTAACATCTGAGGTCATCAGTCCCCAAGAACTTAGAACTACTTAAAACTAACTAATCTAAGGACTTCACACACATCCATGCCCGAGGCATGATTAGAACCAGCGACCGCAGCGGTCGCGCGGTTCCAGACCGAAGCGCATAGAACCGCTCGGCTACCACGGCCGGCTTAACTGTAATTCCCCGACTTTTCTCGTCGTGGTCATTTCGCGAGACGTATGTGGAAGAGGTTAATGTGCTGTGAGATTCTTCTCTGTCTTCTTCTGTCTCGAAATTACAGTAGTAAATCCCCTGCAGATGCACAGTGCTTCTCTTGTAGCGTCTGTCACGAGAGTTTGTTAAAATCTCTATAAGACTCTCACACCGACTAAACAGTCCCGTAATGAAAAACGTCCCTTTTCTTTCCATGTTATCTATCTCTTCTATCAGTCACACCTGGTGAGGAACCCAGACTGATGAATAACTCGCAAGAATCTATCGAACACGTTGTGGCCGAGCGGTTCTCGGCGCTCAGTCTGGAACCACGCTGCTGCTACGGTAGCAGGTTCGAATCCTGCCTCGGGCATGGCTGTGTGCGATGTATTTAGGTTAGTTAGGTTTAAGTTATTCTAAGTATAGGGGACTGATGACCTCAGATGTTAAGTCCCATAATGCTTAGAGCCAAATCTATTGATCAAGTTGCTAGTAAGCTATTTACTTCGTGGATGAGTCACATTTCCGTAAGATTCTTCCTACGAATCTTTGTCTGGCATCTGCTTCTCTAATTGTTTATTTTTTATGGTTATTCCACTTGAGGCCGCTAGGTTAGTAACTCCAAGATATTCACAGGGCCATGTTACCAGGTCGACTTTTTGTAACATCTGCCTACCAGAAACGACATGTAAATATATCATGTCTCGTAGTATGCACACTGAGCAGAAAAACAGTCACCCACAGAATACATTTCGCAAATACCTTGTAACCCTTGATAATGGCTTCAGTTCGGTCAAAAAACCACACAGTTTCCCATTTGCAGTGGAAACCTCTAGCTTATGATATGACACTGTACCTTTACCAAATAGCCCGAATATTTATTGCTAAGTTGCCCCTTCTGTTCCAAATATTCTGAAACACTCTCTGCGGGAATAAGATCGGATGATTTAGCCAGGCTATTTGAGGGGCGATGGTCTGCATGATATTGCATCAAACCGAGAACGTATGAGTGCAGCTCCGTGACCACTGCAATTCTACTCCTGGAAGACGGGAGTGTCCACAGCGCATTCATCTAGATCTACGTGACTGCTCTGCTATTCACAATAAAGTGCCTGGCAGAGGGCCTGGCATCATGGAAATGTAGAAGAAACAGCAACACTTGACCACCTATAGTAATTATCGTAGTTCACGGCCCGGAATCTATTTCTGAACTTGCCAGTGGCGCCCTGCCCCCTCCCATCGAGCGTTTCAGATAGGACACCAAAATTTTAAAAAACGTCAATTTTTCGAAAATGTCTCACTCTGTAGCGCAGATCTTTCTGAAGAGTTTGATATATAAAGTATATATGTTCGATGACATGTAAGAGATGTTATTGGGTTTAAGTGTGCCAATATGCAGTGCCACACGTCTTCACACAGCATTCTTGTGTCACGTGTCACTGTATTTCGCTGTGTGGAATTCAAACGTGCATGTTTTGAAATGGAAGCCATCAAGCCTGTATTCAGGACAGCGGAAATTAAAGTCTCCTGTGGTGCCTCTCCTGCTCACAATCGGCCCCCTTTAAAAAACTCACAATTAATACTGGACAGTATTATGTGTGACCGGGATAATAATAAATCTTCACAAAATTTCCACTCTTTATTGCCTGTTAGCTAATACCTCTCTTTTGTGTTACATAAAGTAACCAATAAAGACAAGAGAGAAGCAAAGCAATACACATTTCTTCAATTCTTAGGTCCCACAATTTTTTTTCCCTACAATTTTGCTACAGCTTCACAAATCGTGCTTCCTTCCTGCGACAGAATCTATTACGTCATCAATGTTCATCACACGTTTTGCTACATGAAAAATCAAAATGTCGCTGTCCAATACGGAAGAAACTGTTAATGCGAATAGTACCCAAGACTGACGTGCTTTCTCGATTTCATGACGTCTGTTTTGTCACTGTCAGCTAGATAAAACTAATTAGATCTTTCCAACATTGCAGCCATTTCAATACGCGTCACTAAATAGTACGACAGAATACAATTTACGAAGTACCAATATCAAATGCCTATTAGACCTACTATAAGCAAAAATTTATGTTAGGAAATAGCTTCACATTTCATTCATATATTCCGGCTTCACAAGCTTGAGATCGGGAAGTAGTAGTAAGAAGTTTTTATGTAAATTGCGATTCGTCATTTTCTTCCATATAAACTCTGTGATCAAAAGTATCCGGACACCCCCAAAAACATACGTTTTTCATATTAGGTGCATTGTGCTGTGACCTACCACCAGGCAGTCCATATCAGCGACCTCAGTAGTCTTTAGACATCGTGAGAGAGCAGAAAGGTTCACTGCGAGGAACTCACGGACTTCAAACGTGGTCAGGTGAATGGGTGTCATTTGCGTCATACGTCTGTACGCGAGATTTTCAAACTCCTAAGCATCCCAAGATCCACTGTGTCTGATGTGATAGTGAAGTGGAAATGTGAAGGGATACGTACACCACAAAAGCGTACAGGCCGACCTCGTCTGTTGATTAACAGAGACCGCCGACAGTGGAAGAGGATCGTTATGTGTAATAGGCAGGTATCTATGCAGACCATGATACAGGAATTCCAAACTGCATCAGGATCCACTGCAAGTACTATGACATTTAGGGGAGAGGTGAGAGAACTTGGATATCATGGTGGAGTGGCTGCTCAAAAGCAACAAATCATGCCAGTAAATGCCAAACAACGCCTCGGTTGGTGTAAGGAGCATAAACATTGGACGATTGAACAGTGGAAAAAAAACGTTGTGTAAAGTGACGAATGACGGTACACAATGTGGCGATCCGATGCCAAAGTGTAGGTATGGGGAATGCCCGGTGAATATCATCTGCCTGCGTGTGTAGTACCAACAGTAAAATTCGGAGGTGGTGCTGTTCTGGTGTGATCGTGTTTTTCACTGAAGGGAGCTTGCATCCCTTGTTGTTTGCGTGACACTGCCACAGCATAGGCCTACAATTTAAGTTTTAAGCACCTTCTTGCTTCCCAATGTTGACGAGCAATTCGGGGACGACGATTTCATCCTTTAACACGATCGAGCATCTTTTCATAATGCACGGCCTGTGGCGGAGAGGTTACACAGCAATAAAATCCCTATAATGGAGTGGCCTGCTCAAAGTCCTCACCTGATTCCTGTAGAACACGGTTGGTGTGTTCTGGAACGCCAACTTCGTGCTAGGCCCCACCGACCGACACCGACACCTCTCCTCAGTGCAGCACTCCATGAAGAATGGACTACCATTCAACAAGAAACCTTCCAGCACCAGATTGAACGTCTGCCTGCGAGAGTGGAAGCTGTCGTCAAGGCTAAGGGTGGGCCAACTCCATACTGAATTCCAGCAATACCGATGGAGGGCGCCACGAACGTGTAAGTCATTTTCAGTTAGGGGTCGGGATACTTTTGATCACATAGTGTAATTTGTGTGGTGTCCCCGTTTCTTCTCCTTCCTTGTATTAACAATCTTGTCATCTCCAATTCTGTAAAATTCCCGCCATTGTCGTCACTTATTCTCCAGTTAACTTCGCTGACTCTGCCAGAATCACCGGTTCAATTACACTGTGTTTATTCTCCGGTTAGGCGTTGTTACATGTTCGTACATCGCGTTGTCCGGGCTATTCCGAGAACAGATCTTAAAGTGGCTGATAACCAGGGACTGTTCAACTGCTCCTCAGTAGTTTATTGATCTGGCAAAAGTTTTCTGTCAAAATTTCATTTCCTTGGATACACTGTGAAGATAATTCGTCGTTTTTTTCTTTTTTTTTCTTTTTTAACTGTTGATCCTGTTAGTTGTTTATGTTCACTATGGCGGTCTCCATCTATGGACTTCGCTAATAATTATAACAACGCTGGTCTTTGACACATCCAATCGACCACAAAAACAAACAGTGATTCGCATTCGCTCGTTCGCGTTTATACTTCTCCGCTCTTATTTCATCGCCTCCTTTTGCCTTCAGGAAAGTATTTTATTTCTAGATGCCATAGGGATTCACCTGCCAGAGACATCATGTATACTATGCACATATTCGAAAATCAACTTACATTTCTTACAGAAATCAGCTTAGAATGTGATCAAAAATGTTCAAAAACCAACTGGGATACATTTCAAACTCATATAAATAATTGATAGACCAACCTGCGCTGAATGCTAGGCGCTTTGTGAAACAAGGATTTCTTTCTTCAAGAATAGGAATTTGCCTCCACCTGAAATTGCCGCCCGGAAGAGATACCCCGGTTTGACACCCCCCCCCCCCCCTCCCCCGCCTTACCGATCGATCCGTGCCTGCTAGTTCATGTTCGTGGTATCTTGAATAAGTGGACCCAACTCATGGTAAAAATAAATCACAATGCACCAATGAACCATTTATGACTCAAGCTATATTCTCCTCACGTATCACTGGGTTGTCGACGCGCTCAACGCCTGGAATCATTCGAAAAGAGGCAAATTCCCATATAAACTACACTACACGGCTCCGGACAGCTCCTGACCACTGTGCTTACTGACCAGAGAAAAAGATGGGGTGCAGTGATCAATGACCATATGTGAAGTGACATACTCTAAATGTCTATAGTTCCATGGCATTGGGTTCCCTTCAGAATATTCGGTCGGAAACTGGAAAATAATGGACCTGAAGTCACTTACAGCTCAAATCCCAGTCTAGTTTGAAACCGATTGTCAGTGAGAAGGCGTGATACCCGCCTCCGACCACTGTCTATTAGTAGGTTTTACGCGTGCTGCACTTCAGGCGAGTCACTTGGCTGCGAATGATACACCATCCCTGGTAGACACGTTATACAGTCTACGTTGATGCACCATCAGATTGGTCAATTTCAGCGATTGGGCGCGTCTGGATACGATCGCTTTTTCCCATCTACATCTACATCTATGTACTGCAAACCACCATCAAGTGCACAGCAGAAGGCACCAGTTATCAGTGTATCTTCTGGTTCCCTTAACGTCTGGAGTGTAGGAAGAATATGGTTTGAATGTCTCTGTGCGTACTGTAATTATTCTAACCTTATTCTCACGACCCCTATTGGAGCTATACGTAGGAGTTTGTAGCAAGTTCCTAGTTATCATTTAAAGCTGGTTATTGAATCTTTGTTAATAGACTTTCTCAGAATAATTGACGTTTATCTTGAAGAGGCTTGCAGTTCAGGTCCTTCAGTAACTCTGCGACACTCTTCCACGCTTCGAATAAACCTGTGACCATTCGTGCTTCCCTTCTCTGTATACATTCCAGATCCCGTGTTAGCAGTATATGGTACGGGTCCCACACACTTGAGCAGTATTGTAGAATTGGTCTCACCTGTGATTTTTAAGAAATGTTCTTAGTAGACCGACTGCACTTTACCATTGTTCTACCAATACGCCGAGGTCTACCATCTGCTTTATCCACGCCTGAGTCTATGTGATCATTTCTATTCATATCCATGCAAATTGTTATACTCACGCATTTGTATGAGTGGGCCGATTCCAAAAGTGACTCACTGATATTAGAGTCACAGGAACTACGGTTTTTTCGTTTTGTCAAGAGTACAATTTTACATTTCTGAACATTTTAAGCACGTTGACAATCGTTGTACCACTAAAAAATCGTATCAAGATCTCAGTGAATATTTATACAGCTTCTTCAGAGACAACTGTATCATCTACAAAATGTTTCAGGTTACTAATAATATTATCTAGAAAGTCATTAATATATAACATGAACAGAAAATGTCCCAATACACTTCAGTGGGGAAAACCCATTTGTACTGCGCACATGCACACCATTCACAGCCATGACATGCATCAGCGTTGGAGAGTTAAATGACTGCCTGGAGCCAGTCTGCATAGTGTACAGCGCTACAAAGTGGCCAGGATTTTTTTCCTGATGTGTGTGAGCTCAGTTAGATAAAGAATGTGGTCTTAGAAGATAGTATAGAGCAACCAGGGCGTGAAAAGCTACCATGGCGAGGACAGTATCACAATATTGTATGAAGTGGTTGATCAGACACTGGAAATACAGAACCATGTCATGCCTGAATGTACATGATACAGAAAAAGATTCACCCGCAATGGCGTTATTTGGAATTACTTTTTGCAGTGATGCACCCATTGCACAATAATACGTCGACCCAGACTGAACCATTAGGGCCTACAGCTCACCGTCATCAATCTTGAAATTTGCGGAGATGTGCATGCTTCTGACATCTGTTGACCTTATGATGAACCAGTTTTTTCTACAGGGTCGTATTCCAGTTCAATGTGAATTCACTGCTTCGCGTCCTAAAATAAGGAGCTACAACAAAGACAGTTTCATGCAATAATCGATTGTTAACTTTCTTATGTAAGCATTTCAGCTTACTTTATCAGTGAAGATAGACGTTTCTCTTTGCGATCTGCTAAATGACTTTCTAATAAAAAAAAAAAAAAAGAGAGAGAGAGAGAGGGAGAAGAGAGAAATTGAAATTGCGGGTGTATATGTGAAAACAGTTTCGATTAAGGAAATTCGCGAATATTTCGGATATTTCTGGGTCAAGTATCCGAGTAGAGGTCTACCAAAGGAGAGCAATACTGAGCCTCTATAAAAATTTGCGCACATTCTGATCTGTGCAAAATGTAAAACAACGAAGAATTCCTTGAGTTCACAAACCAGAACTTATTCCAGATATTCGCCAGGTAATTATCAGCAATGATCAACGACAAGAGAATGCAGAAGGGAAGGGAAACCACTGCATTAAAGACACGTAACGTGTATCCACAGGACATGTGGCCTGTAATTGAAGAACTGTCATGATGATCTCTCCATTGGCAAAATATTCCGGAATAGTCCCCCATTCGGATCTCCGGGAGGGGACTGCCAAGGAGGAGGTTACCATGAGAAAAAGATTGAATAATCAACGAAAGGATAACGTTCTACGAGTCGTGGCGTGGAATTTCAGAAACTTGAACGTAGTAGGGAAACTAGAAAATCTGAAAAGGGAAATGCAAAGGCTCAGTCTAGATATAGTAGGGGTCAGTGAAGTGAAGTTGAAGGAAGACAAGGATTTCTGGTCAGATGAGTATCGGGTAATATCAACAGCAGCAGAAAATGGTATAAGAGGTGTAGGATTCGTTATGAATAGGAAGGTAGGGCAGAGGGTGTGTTACTGTGAACAGTTCAGTGACTGGGTTGTTCTAATCAGAATTGAAAGCAGACCAACACCGACAACGATAGTTCAGGTATACATGCCGACGTCGCAAGCTGAAGATGAACAGATAGAGAAAGTGTATGAGGATATTGAAAGGGTAATGCAGTATGTAAAGGGGGTCGAAAATCTAATTGTCATGGGCGACTGGAATACAGTTGTAGGGGAAGGAGTAGGAGAAAAGGTTACAGGAGAATATAGGCTTGGGACAAGGAATGAAAGAGGAGAAAGACTAATTGAGTTCTGCAACAAGTTTCACTTAGTAATACCGAATACCCTGTTCAAGAATCACAAGAGGAGGAGGTATACTTGGAAAAGGCCGGGAGATACGGGAAGATTTCAATTAGATTACATCATGGTCAGACAGAGATTCCGAAATCAGATACTGGATTGTCAGGCGTACCCAGGAGCAGATATAGACTCAGACCACAATATAGTAGTGATGAAGTGTAGTCTGAAGTTCAAGACATTAGTCAGGAAGAATCAATACGCAAAGAAGTGGGATACGGAAGTACTAAGGAATAACGGGATACGTTTAAAGTTCTCTAAAGCTATAGTTACAGCAATAAAGTATACCGCAGTAGGCAGTACAGTTGAAGAGGAATAGACATCTCTAAAAGGGTCCATCACAGAAGTTGGGAAGGAAAACATAGGTACAAAGAAGGTAGCTGCGAAGAAACCATGGGTAACAGATAAATACTTCAGTTGATTGATGAAAGGAGGAAGTACAAATATGTTCCGGTAAAATCAGGAATACAGAAATACAAGTCGCTGAGGAATGAAATAAATAGGATGTACAGGGAAGCTAAGACGAAATGGCTGCAGGAAAAATGTGAAGACATCGAAAAAATATGATTGTCGGAAGGACAGACTCAGCATACAGGAAAGTCAAAACAACCTTTGGTGACATTAAAAGCAACGGTGGTAACATTAAGAGTGCAACGGGAATTCCACTGTTAAATGCAGAGGAGAGAGCAGATAGGTGGAAAGAATACATTGAAAGCCTCTATGAGGGTGAAGATTTGTCTGATGTGATAGAAGAAGAAACAGGAGTCGATTTAGAGGAGATAGGGGATCCAGTATTAGAATCGGAATTTAAAAGAGCTTTGGAGGACTTACGGTCAAATAATGCAGAAGGGATAGATATCATTCCATCAGAATTTCTAAAATCATTGGGGGAAGTGGCCACAAAACGACTATTCACGTTGGTGTGTAGAATATATGAGTCTGGCGACATACCATATGACTTTCGGAAAAGCATCATCCACACAATTCCGAAGATGGCAAGAGCTGACAAGTGCGAGAATTATCGCACAATCAGCTTAACAGCTCATGCATCCAAACTGCTTACAAGAATAATATACAGAAAAATGGAAAATAAAATTGAAAATGCGCTAGGTGACGATCAGTTTGGCTTCAGGAAATCAAGACACGTTCATAGGATTTGTCGACCTGGAAAAAGCGTTCGACAATATAAAATGGTGCAAGATGTTCGAGATTCTGAAAAAAGTAGGGGTAAGCAATAGGGAGAGACGGGTCATCTACAATATGTACAACAACCAAGAGGGAATAATGAGAGTGGACGATCAAGAACGAAGAGCTCGTATTAAGAAGGATGTAAGACAAGGCTGTAGCCTTTCGCCCCTACTCTTCAATCTGTACATCGAGGAAGGAATGATGGAAGTAAAAGAAAGGTTCAGGAGTGGAATTAAAATACAAGGTGAAAGGATATCAATGATACGATTCGCTGATGACATTGGTATCCTGAGTGAAAGTGAAGAAGAATTAAATGATCTGCTGAACGGAATGAACAGTGTAATGAGTACACAGTATGCGTTGAGAGTAAATCGGAGAAAGACGAAGGTAATGAGAAGTAGTAGAAATGAGAACAGCGAGAATCTTAACATCAGGATTGATGGTCACGAAGTCAATGAAGTTAAGGAATTTTGCTACCTAGGCATTCAAATAACCAATGACGGACGGAGCAAGGAGGACATCAAAAGCAGACTCGCTATGGCAAAAAAGGCATTTCTGGCCAAGGGAATTCTACTAATATCATATACCGGCCTTAATTTGAGGAAGAAATTTCTGAGGATGCACGTCTGGAGTACAGCATTGTATGGTAGTGAAACATGGACTGTGGGAAAACCGGAACAGAAGAGAATCTAAGCATTTGAGATATGGTGCTATAGACGAATGTTGAAAATTAGGTGGACTGATAAGGTAAGGAATGAGGAGGTTCTACGCAGAATCGGAGAGGAAAGGTATATGTGGAAAACACTGATAAGGAGAAGGGACAGGATTATAGGACATCTGCTATGACATGAGGGAGTGACTTCCATGGTACTAGAGGGAGCTGTAGAGGGAAAAAACTGTAGAGGAAGACAGATTGGAATACGTCAAGCAAATAATTGAGGACGTAGGTTGCAAGTGCTACTCTGAGATGAAGAGGTTAGCACAGGAAAAGAATTCGTGGCGGGCCGCATCAAACCAGTCAGTAGACTGATGACAAAAAAAATAAACTATTCAGAGCCCAAAGAATTCTAAATGTAACCTGGCCCAACAAGCTCATGTAAATAGGAGTTGCTCCCAGTGGATATTGATAACTCTTAATTTGAAGTAATATCATGAGACGGCTGTAGAGCAGTTGCGGCAGGATGAAGTCATCAGAGTGTGGATTACTGCAAGTCACTTCTCAATAATGTAAACGGTAATTTGTTAGATCCTTTACATTACATCATGAGTGATGAAGTATATTTTAATATTTCACAGGCCACGACGTACTGGGCAACGGGGAACCCTAACCTTGTGTGGGAACAACCACCCCAAGATGAAAAAATCAGCGTGTGATGCTGTGTAAGAGGAACGCACATAATTGGAACGATGTTTTTTAGCACTATAAAAAAAATAGCTCTGAACACTATGGGACATAACATATGAGGTCATTAGTCCCCTAGAACTTAAACCTAACTAACCTAAGGACATTACACACATCGATGCTCTAGGCAGGATTCTAACCTGCGACCGTAGCGGTCGGGCGGTTCCAGACTGTAGTGCCTAGAACCGCTCGGCCAATAAGGCCAGCTTGACACTACCCTCAGCGAGCTTGCAGATATATAAATTTTCGTTGCCTTTTTCTCTCCGCTCACTGAATGTGAAAGACAGTACAGCTTCTTCCAGCAAGTTGTGGCTAAGTTCCACACGTGTAAGGTATCCTTAAAACGAGACCATGATGTCTTCATTGAGGAACGAAGTGTCAGTACACATTTATGGCCACCACGTTAGACGGATCTAGTAACATGTGATTTTTTCCTGTAGGAGCACTTGAAGAGCAACGTCTTAGAAACAAATCCACACGAAATAAAGGAGCTGAAAGACAACATCAGCATTGAAGCTGCCGTCATCAAAGTCCGAACTTCAAGCCAGTTGTATCTGAATAAGCTTAGATGTGCACAGCTGTGTACTGATGATGGAAGGGGTCACTTTCAGAACCTTTTGTTAATGTACTTCTCACTACATTTTTCATTGTAAATAAACAGTAAGTCCATTTCAGCTCTTCGTTTCTGTAATTTCACACCAGTTCGTTGTACTTATACGGGCTACTTTTATCTACGCCACCTTCTTTATGTGTCAGCTCACAAAGTGTGTATGAAAATTCGAGGAAAACATTCTCACCGATTTCGCTGATATTCATTTCCATACAGGCGCAAAGGTCGAAGCATCATTTGGTTGCTTTGTTCTGCTCAAATTTTATTTGAGATTGGCAACACAGTTTAGTTCCTACATGATGTACGTAGCAGTAGTCCTTCGCAATCGCAGGTTCATCGGCAGGTTTATCTGAACATAAAGCCACAGAGTGATGATAACAAGGACTTTGCAATGTTGGAAAAGCTTATAACTCTGTGCTGGTGCATTTAACATCTGCTCTTTATGTTCTGATTCTAGTTTGACAAACTTCACAGCTATCAAAAAACGCTATGTCACTAGTCGATATAGCGATATTTTGTGTGTGAACAACAAGAACCAAAATAATCCTAAATATTAGTTACTATGTTATAAGACAAAGCGGGTACCTTATTTTTCATAGGAAATATACAATGTTGAGACTTGCTTCAAAACAAGTCAGAGCTATGAGACTGCTGGTTTGTCTACAAATTTGATTTTTTCAATCATCTGCTATTCCCGGAAACTTTTGTCTGTGTTTCGGCGGCCTATGGTTCTCAGTGGCTCATTTTGTTTGTTCCGCACATCAGGATAAAACTCGTCAACATTTAGATAGAAGCACAGCAGCATACATTACAGCTCACATTATCTACGCAAACACATTAAAGAATAGTATTTGGTGGGAGATCTATGCCCATTTTACCGAAAATTTACTTGTTTACAAATGTTGTCATTTGGTTTTCTAACTGATAAAGAGAAATTATTATAAATTTTTAGTACTACTCATTTCTATTTATCTTGACTTTTAATTAAATCAACTTGCAAAACTAATTGAAATATTCTTTAGGATATCCTCCGTTACAACATCAGGTACAGTTTTAGGTCAGTTCAGGGCTAAATTTGCACTGAAGGAACGTCAGTAAGATAGAAATTATTTTAGTAATGTTTCTTCCCAGCTCTGTTACTAAAATGAGATACTTATTACAATAAAATGTAAGCGTCAGTAATAAAGCAATTTCGCATCGTAATAAATAGAAAACACAAAATCTTCTCAAACGGAACGTATTAAAAACTTTGATTCTCATCTCACAGGAAAACCTCCTTTCGTGAGAAATGTTTTTGAAATGAATATTCTTCCCATTAATAGCTAGAGTGCTTAGAAGTGAAAGGAAACAATCAAATCTGAAAAAACCGACGTCAAGCTGTGTTACGGCGACTTTAAGGAGAGGATGCTTAAGACTATTCAGTAGGTAACTTGTCTGCTGAAGTTACCATGGGAAGGTGAAGCGGTATATTAGAAAAATTGTCATGAAGAAAGAATATAAATCATTGGTTAAAGAAGCTCTCTGGAATGATTAAAAGTAGAAAAGAGTGCTAGTTAGCGGATCAGATATTACCAAAACGGATAAAAAAATAATGATATGTCTAAAATTCACTTGATTAACTTAACGAAAAAGGTATAAAACCCAAGAATGATAAAAAATCTTAGCGTTGGTTCTCTGCAGTTTTCCACATCTAGAAAGTGATTGTTATTCATAAAACACAATCTCGCGCAAGAAGGATAAAATAGCCTTAGCTTAGGTTCTCCACAGTATTCCACATCTAGAAAATGACTGTTGTTCATAAAACATATCTGGAGATATAACGCATGAAATATCAGTTTCGAACCCTTTATTCTGAAGAACACAACACCAGGCCTGCCATGGTTTTGTTCCCTGCGAGCTCCATACGAATGGCACTCGTACTGTAAATGAGCTGTCTGCTCTTAGGGCGGCAAAGGAAAAAGGCGAGTGATTGTTATACGTCCAGTTGACGTCCGGTACTTCAAAGCCAGTGCACGGAGACTTAATAGGCAAGATGAGCATTGAAGTTAAGTTTAATTAAGTATTTTGTCATTTAACTCAATGTTGCGTTCATTTCATATACAGCAAATGGAAGTATGCAGTCTCTGACAGAAAAATAAATTTCCAGCTAGTTAGTACCGACAGTCCTCTCCGTTACGGACGATTGCTTAAGTGTGCAATAATATTTTTATCTTATCAAAAACATGGTTTGCGAAGAGTAACATTAACAGACATGCGATGAGTTAATTGCTGTGGACGATATGTGTGTCAGCAGTCGTCGTGTGGATGACAAGACCTTCACTGACACGTTCAAAGTTTGGGTTTCGGAATAGATATAGGAAATGTGAGGCACTTTTGTCAGGTAAGATAGTTTGAAGATAGGCATATCTACAATAACGTAATTTACGTTTGGAAAGCATTTAACAAAGGTTCATTGAGCACATTCTTTAATATTCTCCAAACGGAGAAATTAGTTTTTCTTCAACTTGTATGTCGAAGGACATGACAGGGAGGCAATGGTTGAGATGCAGGGAGACAATTGTAGCTAAAGTCCCGTATTGTTGTTACGCATGCAGTGGAAGCAGTAAAGGAAACCAAACAGAAATTCTTAAAGGAAATTATAGTTCATGGAGAAGACAACAATAATTCCCTCATGACAAAAACTTCAGGAGATTAGTTGAACAGAAAAGCGGCGAATGCATTTAAAGTTTTTCAGTGTTGGCTGCACTTGGCTTGAAACTTCTATTGGATAGCCGCTGCAGAAGTGCTTTGCAACATAAAAAATAAATGTTTACTGTTTCTCAACTATTCTTTCATGGTATCAGTTAAGAATTGATTTTTGATAGGATCTAATATAATAGCGTGTTAAGGTACACTCTCTTTTCTGACATTTGCCTTTTTCCAAAATTGCGATTAGTTAAGAAAAGAGAGCAGCGGGCCAGAACATCTAAAATCGCTCATTGCCTTCGAAGAATGTTCTATAAGAGAAACAGAATAAAGTAAACCAAAGTCGAAGGGAAGGAAGACAAGGCAAACATTATCTTTTAGAAAAGAAACATTTCGTCCTGCAGGTAGTAAATTGCTAAAAGCTCCTCGGAAACTAAATCCGCTAAATAGTGCGTTGTCCAATTGTGTGTATATGATTTTGATGATGTGGTGAACGTAAAGGATAGTGACTCTAGTACTGCGGACTATGAAGGAGTACGACGTAATCTCTGTGACAAATAAATGCTTAAGAATTTCACGTTCATGCTCTTGTCCGGCTCATGCGTTCTCTTATCACAGTTTTTACTTGTTGCTCAGTACACATCCGCGAAGTTAAAATCTCCCTACTGAGGAATTAAATAAAGAGGTTTTAATAAAGGAAGTAAAGAGAGAAAGTTATAAGCAGACCTTACAATCATAGAGGAAAGAGCACTAGTGACGGTAATTTTGACAACACAGAGGTGATGCCCGTGTAAACAGTACGGAAAACAACTAACGTACCTTTCGGTGACTGGTATTGGCTGACAGTTGCGTGGTTGACAGCAGAGCTTAGACGTAGTAGTTTACAGTGCGAAGGACGCAGGAAGGAATTGCCAGATTCGAGGAGGGTAACTAATTTCATTTCAGTACATTTCACCCCATTCATATAAAAACGCCCATTATAAAAAATGTAAGCTACAGTGCTTCACCGGCACCGTTCGCCCTCTGGTACTATTCCCACATTCTCCGTGAGAGAACTTCTGGATCCAGCGCTAAAAAATCATAGGTGCAAACATCAGAAACAATGAAGGTTTGTGTCAGTTGGAGGCATATTCAAATAGTCTACAGTTTAAGGCCACTGCTTTCCTTTCGAAGAACAGGAGTTCGTGGTTAGAAACCCGGTGAGGCGCTGGATTTACGCATAGCCCGGTAGTCCGCCCCCTCCCTCCCCCCCGCCCCACTCTCTCTCTCTCTCTCTCTCTTTCTCTCTCTGCGTCTCTCTCTCTTTCTCTCTCTCTCTCTCTCTCTCTCTCACACACACACACACACACACACACACACACACACACACACACATATACGCATTCCTGTTCGTTTCCATGTTGAAGACGGTTGGGGGACCATTTAGGTATAGCTGTAAAGTTAACGTTCAAATAATTCGCATAAAGGTTTACATCTTTCCAGTTGTCCCTCGTTTTCGTTGCCAGTGTTATTTACTTTCCTCTTTTAAAACAGCTTTCTATGTAACTCGATGAGCGGCTTGTAGAAGTAAGTTATACACAAAATATGAAACGAGCGATTCAACGGAAAAAGGAAGATGACGTTGAAGATGATAGATTTGGTGAATAGTTTTCTAAATATGAAAATGCTAATCTGTATCACCCGATTAGTAATAGTAGTATTAAAATCCAAGATAAAAATTTTAGACGATTTAGTGGAAACGTTGATAGCAGTGAAATGTTTGCTGACAGTGGAGTAGAGTTTGAAGCGCAAATGATACATTCGTTGGTGTTAATGCTGAAGGGGCATTGGAGGTAATTTTTGTTTTAGGGTTTCATAAATTTTAGGTCAAGACAGACGGTTAGAGAACTAAAAAACGTTGAAAGTCGACAGGAAACTGGAAGAGGACGCCAAAAACTCTCTGGTCTCGTCATGAAACCGCCCTTCGTTCGTATATGATTTTCACTTTCACGACATTTTCGCCAATGAATAAACACTCCAAGTGATGGATGACTTCAGTACCACTTTAGATATTCACATAATTTCAGACCACGAAGCTCCGAATGGTACCACGCGTGGTCACCACAACACATTCAAATTATGAACTCAATGGCTCCATGGAATAGGATCACGATGTCATTCAAATTACTTTTACCCTTGCTGCAGAAACGAGAGACGTGAGCTCTTCGACTACTGCTCGCATAATGATTACGGAACGTAAGTTCTCCACTGGATGAAGCGTGTCAGTGGCTACAGGGATACGTGCAATGCGATGCAGATCATGAATACGTTGGAGTGCAACTTGACTTGGAGAAGATCAATAATCAATTATCATCCATCGACAGCTTCGGTCTGTGGATTATGTAGTATCGAAATTGATGCCTAGGCAAGCACTCCTTCATTCCACTTAGCATGGATCTGTGTGTGACCAAGTTTGTAGTTGTGGTTCTAGTCCAAAGACAAGTCTTAAGCTGATCACAACGCTAGCCAATTTGTGCAAACATCTCCATCACTGCATAACTACTGCAACCTATATTTTCACAGTACCCCTCACCCCTCCAACCAACCTCCTCTCCATTGTCGACGATGCATCAGCATGTGTCCTATCAATCTGCAATTTCTTTCATTCAGGCTGTACCAAAAACTTCTTCTCTCCGATTCTGCCGAAACCTCTCATTAGGTACTCTATCTGTCATTCTATTTTCGTTATTCCTTCAGCACACTTTTGCAGCATCACATTGCACAAGTTTATGTTCACTTGTTATTTGTAGTGTTTATCGCCCACGTTTAACTTTCATGTAAGACTACACTCTAAGCAAATATTATAATAAAATATTTTAATATGTTTCTCCTTTTGAAAAGAGGGTCTACTTCCTATGGCCTGTTTGATGTTATATCATCTTTAATTCTGCATCGTCAATTATTTTGGTGCAGAAATAGAAAAGCTTGTCTGTTACGTTTGGTGTCTCTTTTCCTACTCTATTTCCCTCTCTATCACCTTATTAATTCGATTACACTCCATTACCTTTGATTTATATTTGTTGATGTTCCTGTTAAGAAAGATTCGGGTAAGAGTACCAGTCACGGAGAAAATGCCGGTATCCATTCAATCTTTTATTGGAGTCTAATATTGTAACAATTTATCATTTAAGCTTCTACTTATTAAACATTGTAGGAATAAATGTATTGGTCTTAAGACAGTCACAGTAAGAACGATAGTAAGAAAGTGTTACCTCTTATCTGCCAAACGAAAATTGATATTTCAGCAAGTGTTAAGTCTTATCGCCAAATGAAAATTGCTATTTCAGTAGCAAACACTTTAATTGGATATAAACAGATTGTGAAGGAAGTCCATTCCAAATGAATTCGGGCGGGATGTGACCACTTGTTATTGGAATATTCACTCACAATAGCCAAACATATACATTTCGTGCTTACACTGTTAATCCGTGCATTCTCTGAAGAAATTCGTTAACATAATAAAGTTTTTGAGGCTCGTCAGGTACGTTCAGAATCTAAGACTAGTCACAGAACTAGCTGGTAACACATACTATTAAGAACACAAAATATCATAAATATTACCTCTGTTTTGAAACATCCACTACAAAACTAGAATAGATACACTCGTTCAGGCAGCTGGCTATGGTTTACTGAAATAAACCTAATGTTAAAGTTTACTTAAAGCAATACTTTATTTGTATACTATTCCTAAGAAACATAATTTAGTTTTACTGTCGGCAAAGCGATATGTTTTTCAGTAGTCAGATACAAGTAATTGCATTTTTGCAGAAATCTCTTTCGTTTTTACTTAATTTCCTGTTTACGGAATGATCATTAGAAATCGGTACATATCAAGTATAATTATTAGCGTGTCATGCACTATCAACCAAGATACCACTGACGCAACAATGACGTTATATTATGTGCCCAAGTAAACCAAATTTCAGACATTTTATCCAGTTTGTAACAAAGAAGACCTCGATGAATAGTTGCTAACATCTCATTTTAAGTTTCAGCAGCTCATGACCTGGAAGGCAAAATACGTAGCAAATATGCAATCAGTTCAGATTTTGCAGATAATAACCATGCCAGACCTACTACGTGATATTTTTCCGTGTTTCATGAAACGACCTCCATTGAATGAACTGTTTTCGAGAAGCTCAGGAGAAAACACTGAACAAAAGAGGAGCAAACATCAGTATTTTCTCTGGATACATGTTACGGGCGTCTCCGTCTCTGACACTTCGAGACGCTCACAACAGAGTACGAGAATATTTACATTTTTTTTCAAATGATCATAATACAAATAACATAGCTCGCCATATGAATTAAAAACTGAAGTCTGATGTGACATTTCCACAGATGAATTTATCTCGAAGATCAGTGACCTCATGATAGGTACTGAAAGCGCAGTAAACCACGTGACACGCTATGTTCAAGTGCATGAATGTAACCTTTATAATTGCTACTCAAACTGTAAATAAAATGTTCACGGCTTTATGCGACAATATAGACGCTGAAATGCCTTCTTTTAACTTTAAATTTCAGGCACAAGGGAGGACATCAGTTTGTGTAAAACATTATGTAAGTGATTGATGTGTCTCTTACATGTTGTACACAGTGCAGGACGAAAGATAGCCGTCACAGTACCGAATATTATGGTCCGGCTTACACGTTAGCGATCTGACACACGTAAACGACACAAAATACGCTTTTACAGGTTAACAGTTTTAATCTCGCTGTGACTTCTACGTAATAATTCTTCGCACCCACAGCAAATTCGTTTAAATGGATGAAAAATACCATGGAATGGATACAAACGAAAGTTTTGCTACACTGTTGACATCATTTGTAACCATCTCCTCCAACCCTTCTGCGAGATGAATAAGTACATAAATATTTGATGTCGTATAACCAGAAATGAGATGAATGGTCGTCTGGATAATCGTAGGCCACAGAGAAATAGTCCAGTTGAAAGTAAACAGACCCTTTCCATCTCCTTAGTGCCGTGATGACACTCATTAATATTAATATGTATTCACTAATAATGAACTCGTATCAGTCTTGGCATTCCACGTTAGAACTTTTTGTAGTTAATTTTATGTGGAAAAGTTGAAACATCATATTTTACGAGGCTGTTGCAACAGCCGAGGCTTGAGAGTAAAATTAAATGACATATTCATTCAGAAGTACAAATAACACAATAACATACCTGTTTCGTCGTCTAATATCTTTGAAGTGATACCGTTGGCAAGGATCACCAAAAGGACGTAAACTATTCTGTTGCAGAGACAACAACAGTTCAGGAGAGAAGTATACTTCTTCCGTGGTCTCATTTTGATTTCATCCGCAAAATTTAGACGCAATTAATTAACAGATAAATCAGCACGTCTATCATTGCGACTTACTTTCAATCAAGATCACTTCAAAACTTATGCTCCCTAATAAGACAGTTTTTGACTTTGCGACGCTTTTGGTTAACTGCAGGTGTGATAGTGTTGGTGTTATGAAAGCCGAATGGTACTGGTTTCCTTCTCACGCGATCTTTGCGGTCCATCGGAGCAGCGCTTTACGCGATCGTTCCCGAATAATTCATGAGCGGAGACTACGCAGTTTGCTATCGATTCGCAGAACGCGGCGCAGGTTTTGTATGAGAGAGGGAACGGTATACATTTTAATTAAAAGTCTTGTTACACTAAGCTGGTGCACCCCGCGGCATCCCCCACGAGCTTAAGTGCGCGTCGACGACGGGAAGCCTTATAGCCAAAGCACCGAGGCTGTCTCAGGACAACAGCAACGTGCGCCGACCGCGGGCACGGCACGGACGAGACGCCGCACAGCGCGGTGGTCTAGTCGCCAGGGGCTCGGCGGCGGCCAGTGCAGTTGTGCTGCACGAGCGACCGGCACCTAGCGCAGCTGCTGGGCCGACTGCGACACGCCGGCCGAGGGCGGAGCCGCCCCCACCGTACCATCCCGAATCTTTCCGGAAACTGCCGACCGACCGCCGCGAGGAGCTGCTCCCCAAACCATGCGAGCGCGGTCCGCGCGCTCTCGCCGCGCGTTTTAATGTGGCGCAGTTAACAACGCGCGCCCTCCCTCCAGCAGCTATAATTAGTCGCTGCTCGTTCCGCAAGTCTGAAAGCTTTCCGGGTCACGCGTGACGACATGAGGCTGAAAACCAAGACAGGAGGGTGGCAGGATGTCGCCAAGTACCGGAACTGACAGCTGCGAGAGAGACTTACGTAAATTAGAAATTTTCCACATACCGATTGTGGACCGAGGCTGCTGATATACTGCTGCGGGTGGTTATAAAACTTTAGTTGGATTGTTGTAGCTGTGTCGATTCACTACGGACACCCCGTGCTCAGCATTTCAAGCAGAATTTCGGCTCTTCGTTGTAGAGATATATTAGTTCATCTTTGTCAAAACGGAGAACCCAGTACGGTGAACTTGTCAAGAGAGCGCAGTTACACGCTGCAGTCACAGTAATATGACCGCTGTCCTTGTTGAACGTCAACGTGCAATAACCGCTCATAGATAGCCGGTGGAAGCACAACAAGTGGAGGTTAAAAAATGGCTCTGCGCACTGTGGAACTTAACATCGGAGGTCATCAGTTCCCTAGAACTTAGAACTACTTAAACCTGACTTACCTTAGGACGAAACACACATCCATGCCCGAGGTAGGATTCGAACCTGTGACCGTAGCGGTCGCGCGGTTCCAGACTGAAGTTCCTAGAACCCCTCGGACACTCGGCGGGCACCAGTGGAGGGCACGCGGTAAAAAGTGATGTGATCTCAGACAATTTAAAAATGTAATTAACACTCAGATCAAAAAGAGAATTACCTGAAGATGGCGTAAGTGCCTTCCCTTGCAGGAGTACATGACAAATACGATAGCTAACACGATATTTGAAGAAGATGACGGCATTTTAAATTGGAGGCCAGCCAGCACACATACAGTAACCAAACGTTAAGCAGTCACAAATAGATGGAATTCTCCCAAGGAGAGTGTCCAATGCAGCTGATGGAAAAGTTCTTAGTGGACAGAATTGAGGGAAAGCCGTGTGCAACGAGATCAGTTACGAAGGATATAAAAGGAGCCGTTACCAGCGGAGACGGATTTTGCTAAATTAGTTGCAGTATGGAGCACTCTGCGTACGGAGTGGCGAAGCCGCCGCAACAGCAGATGAAGACTTAGTTTCTCCAGCCACGAGAAGCCGGTGGAAGGACTTTGGGAACACATAACAATTGCGAGATAAGTAGTCATTGCTCTTTTCTTGGAATAGATTTGAACGGAGAATGTTTAGCTCATTCTCAACGAATTTCAGTGACTGACCGGACTAAGCCATAGCTGACGATTCGTCTCCTGTACTAAAAAGCCAAATGGCCACATAGTACGGCGCGATGTGTTACCTACGAGCGCAGCGCGTCCACCGCGGCGCTGGGGGTCACAGCACCAAGTTACGACACCTGAAGATGGGCTTATATGAGCCCGAAAGCGGTCGTGTGATCATGAAAGAAATTTACAACTGTAGCGGTATTTTCAAACTCTAATACCGAAACAGTCTCAGGAGGCCAGTAGGTAGCAGTACGTGTGTGAGCAAGAGCACTTGTCTCAGACTGTTTTGGATAACTAACTGACTGTGTACCAAAGGAACGTAGATCTGACCTACTCTAAATCTCTGTAATCTCAATTGCATCTAATACCTCAATAAAACTGTCACATCAAAGTAATTAAATTACATCTTCTGCAGAAACTGTCTGCAACAGTACTCCTTTACAGTCGACAATACTGACATCACCAAAACATCAATTAATCAAGGAGATCCTTTCTTCCTTTAATTTTCGTTGTAAAGGTTGTGAAGGGTGAATTCTATTTCAGAAAAGCATCCCTATGTCACCAATCTCCAGATTGCACAACGCAGTTAACACCGCCTCAAGGTTGGCGAAAGGCATCATCTGTGCCGGGATAAGTGTGATATTCATGGCTGTGGCCACCAGTATTTTATTTTGCTAGATGCTCGTTATGATGTGCCTTGATACACGTGAAGTAGCATATGGTACAAAAGCGGAATGAGGTACAAGTGACAGATGGTACAGTATATACCAGTCCCGAGGGTGAGTCCGTCAATGTACTAAACTTGCTTCTGATAGGTCGGCACGTTCGGATGCTAGGCACGAGAATTATTTATATACTTTTCATTGTGTTTAACACAGTTCCTAATATGACAACCTCTCATGGTTACTCTACGAGTCTATCGTTTTTGGTAAATAAATATCACTAGTTTTGAGAAACATAAGAGTAACGAAATTGCAACCGAAGTGCTTCGGACCTCTTCGGGTCGCTTTAGTGCACCTGGGAGACGGAGTAGTTTGTCTGTGCTAGTCACTCTGTTTCGGGCGTTCTAGAGGGTTGGACACATATATCTGTTTCAGGCGTTCTTTAGAGTCGGATACGTATCTTAGTATTGTACGTTACTTGGATGTGAATATGTAATAGTCACTCTCTTTCGGGTGTTCTTCAGACCCGGACATGTACTCTGTATCACACCTAACTTAGTTTGTAATCTGGTAGTCAGGGATAGGCAGGATAAGGCAACGATTGTGGATGGGGCCGTAATCATCTAACGTTGGCTACAGTAAACACATACACTTTATTTGAAGAAATTTCGACAATGATTTTAAAAGATTTCACTACACTGACGGCTGAAGGCCTTACTAAGAAAGAATTCATTTTTTTAATCGGCTGACGATCACAAGCAACTTCACAATACTCAACAGCTCACGGCCTGAACTGCAAGTGAGGAAGGCAGTTCAACGTTAACAAGTATAGGACATTTTCTTCTTAAACAATCAAAACCTGTAACAAGCTACAGTAACGGCTGAAGGCCTTATTAAGAAGGAAATTTCAAATTGTCTGTCGGATGAAGGCCACAAGCAATTTCGGAATACACAACGGCCTAAGGTTACATTACAAATAAAGTAGGCAATTAGACGTTAAAAATACAAAAACCTTTTTAAACAACCTTAACAATCTGCAACAGGCTATAGTGATGGCTGAAGGCCTTATTAAAACAGAACTTAAAACTATTTGTCGGTTGAAAGCAACAAGAAAATATTTCAAACAGTTAACGGCTGAAGTCCGGAATTACAAGTGAGGAAAGCAATTACACGTTATAACATTAGATTAACTTTTAAACAATTATACCAACTTGAGAAAGAAAGACAGAGTGATCCATAGACAGTGCTCCCTGGATTGACCTGAGGAACGTGACTACAGCTGTGCAAGCGGTGACTCTGGCAGCCAAGAGTAATGTTCACCTACTGACAAAAACTCAAACTCGAGACGGTTTAAGCGCCGATCAACCTTCTTAGCAAATCCACCTAACGCCAGATAACCTGTACAAAGATGGAATAATTCAGGTGAGAGCGAAGTGACAGACAGCACTGCGTCTTCACAGAATCAGGTGTTTAAAACGCCAAAAGGCAGAAGGAACCACTATAACGCAGGTAGGACAGACCAGTACACTAATGGAATAATTCAGGTGAGAGCGAAGTGGCAGACAGCACTGCGTCTCCACAGAATCAGGTGTTTAAAACGCCAAAAGGCAGAAGGAACCACTATAACGCAGGTAGGCCAGACCAGTACAATGATGGAGTAATTCAGGTGAGAGCGAAGTGACAGACAGCAGTGCGTCTCCACAGAATCAGGTGTTTAAAACGCCAATAGGCAGAAGGAACCACTCTAGCGCAGGTAGACTAGGTAAACAATTATCCATACCCCAATCAAGGAAGCTGTCAAATTACCGGCCATGCCAGACAGCATTGGTAAGACGAGCAAAAGTACACGGCAGCAAAATACGATAACCTCCATGGCCGGTATCTCTGACGTTAGCGGCCACTAGGCAGTAAGATACCACTGGTGGCTCTTTAGCAATAATAACACTAAATCCTAACTAACATCAAGCAGTGAAAACGGTTGGTTGGTGGTTGTTGTTTGGGGAAGGAGACCAGACTGCGAGGTCATCGGTCTCATCGGATTAGGGAAGGATGGGTAAGGAAGTCGGCCGTGCCCTTTCAGAGGAACCATCCCGGTAATTGCCCGGACTGATTTGGGGAAATCACGGAAAACCTAAATCAGGATGGCCGTACGCGGGATTGAACCGTCTTCCCCCCGAATGCGAGTCCAGAGTGAAAACGGCTAATAGCTTCCGTCAACCAGAGAGACTCCACTTGTTGGGGTTGGTCTCACCGACCCTGGGAGCAACAACACGCAAATAACAGGGAGATCACAATCAGTAGAGCTTCCACTGCTGGGTAAGGTTCACTCAAATTCAAACATCCTGGGTTCGGATAGCGGCTACAGCCCCTCGGTCCGACAGTGCCTGCACACTGTCAGCGGTCTCGGCCTGCCCTTGCGCTGCGGACCTCCTCATTGCTCCGTAAGAAGCCGAGGTGCCTGACACACACGACTACCCGGAAATACTAGCCACGGCACCAAAGATAGTATCACAGTACTGACTATCGATAACCGCTGCTGCTGCCACTCACGGAATAACAATATTAGCAAACTCAGTGGTGCCATTAACACAAGATGGAAACAAGACACCACTACCACTATTACGTGACGCCAAGTTATGAACGGCAATAACGCGAGCCGCACAAGTACCACAGAACCGGACATGTGTGTCATATTTCGGAAGATAGGTGGAAAAGTTACCATACCATTAAGAAAGCTATGTCGAGCGTTGTAAAAGACAGTGGAAATATGTGAATATTTGAATAATAACCAGACAGCATACATTGATGAGAAGTGTGCCGCAGAGAAAGATACACAGATTGACCTGGGCAAGTGGCATCCCCCAAAAAGCACAATCACAGGTTCGAATTGACAGTGTACCAGTCTCCACCGGAGAACATCCCACGACCGACCAGCTGTCTTCAGCGCTGCGGACACAACTTTAGAAGATGACAGGTTAGTGGGAAGAACGGTCAGATACACTTACTGCGTCTCTCCAGATCTCTCCAGCTTCCAGATCTGATTTCCGAAGGGACACATAATTCATGCAAGACAGTGCAGTCGTTGTCGTAATACGGAAAAAGAACGACTTATCTCACGCCCAAAATGGCACGATTATTGGTTTTTTGGCTACGAATGGAAGCAGATTCGAAACAGCTAAACTTCTAAATTGTTCGCATTCCGTCGTGGTTAAAGTACATCATAGTGGCGAAATGGCATTATCCAAAACCAGGGCCGAGGCAACCGTTACATGTCAAGACAGAGCGATGGCTGCGGACATGTATACGGGCTGCTGATTGCAAAGATGAACCAAGGGGCTACCAGCTTCGTATCATGAAAACCATTGAGAGAACGTTGCTGTGTACTGGCCTCCGCAGCAGGTTCTTGGTACATGCCCCCTTGCTATCTGCTGTTCATCGCCAACAGGGGCTGTAATTTGCTGGCCAATATTGAAACTGGATATCCACTGAGTGACGAAGGGTATACTTTGCAGATGAAATTAATTTCATGGCACATCGGACAGATGTCCGTGGGCGTGTACGGTGTACAACGACAGAAAGTAGGCACCGTGCAACAATATTATGGTCGGAGAAATGTTTTCATGGCATTTCTTGGACGATCTCGTCATCCCGGAAGACACAATGAATCTACCCAGATATACATCTATCCCTTGGGACCATGTTCACCTCTACATACGGTTTTCCTCGGCATCTATCAGCAGGAAATCGTAACGTTTCAAACAGGTCTATCTGAGCTTCGAAGAGCACCAGCATGAGCTTATGATTCTTCCCTCACCACCAAACTACCAGGATTTAAGACCTAACAAGTCTTCGTGGGGTTACCTTGATGGAGTTGTTCGCGTGAAGGATCCTCGACCGAGAAACCTTCCAGAACGTCACTGACTTTCTTCCTGCACGTCTCGCATTGCTACGCGCTGTAAAATGTGGTATTCAGGCATTTAACAGTATATAATAGTTTTTGTTCTTAGTCTTTCGACTCATCTGATGCTCGACGCACCTTTCCAAAAAATGGTTCAAATGGCTCTGAGCACTATGGGACGTAACATCTGAGGTCATCAGTCCCCTAGACTTAGAACTACTTAAATCTAACTAACCTAAGGACATCACACACAGGCGCGTAATGGGGCCTCTTAGGGATATGGCAGCAAGAGAGGGGAAGAAAACCAATGTGCACTCCGTGTGCATACCGGGGGGAGTCATTCCAGATGTGGAAAAGGTCCTTCCGGATGTCATGAAGGGTACAGGGTGCACCCATCTGCAGGTGGTAGCTCATGTCGGCACCAATGATGTTTGTCGCTATGGATCGGAGGAAATCCTCTCTGGCTTCCGGCGGCTATCTGATTTGGTGAAGACTGCCAGTCTCGCTAGCGGGATGAAAGCAGAGCTCACTATCTGCAGCATCGTCGACAGGACTGACTGCGGACCTTTGGTACAGAGCCGAGTGGAGGGTCTGAATCAGAGGCTGAGACGGTTCTGCGACCGTGTGGGCTGCAGATTCCTCGACTTGCGCCATAGGGTGGTGGGGTTTCGGGTTCCGCTGGATAGGTCAGGAGTCCACTACACGCAACAAGCGGCTACACGGGTAGCAGGGGTTGTGTGGCGTGGGCTGGGCGGTTTTCTAGGATATATGGCCTTGGGCAAGTACAGAAGGGCAACAGCCTCAACGGGTGCGGGGCAAAGACAGGGACCAAGCAGCAATCGGTATTGTAATTGTAAACTGTCGAAGCTGCGTTGGTAAAGTTCCGGAACTTCAAGCGCTGATAGAAAGCACCGAAGCTGAAATCGTTGTCGGTACAGAAAGCTGGCTGAAGCCAGAGATAAATTCTGCCGAAATTTTTACAAAGGTACAGACGGTGTTTAGAAAGGATAGATTGCATGCAACCGGTGGTGGAGTGTTCGTCGCTGGTAGTAGTAGTTTATCCTGTAGTGAAGTAGAAATGGATAGTTCCTGTGAATTATTATGGGTGGAGGTTACACTCAACAACCGAGCTAGGTTAATAATTGGTTCCTTTTACCGACCTCCCGACTCAGCAGCATTAGTGGCAGAACAACTGAGAGAAAATTTGGAATACATTTCACATATATTTTCTCAGCATGTTATAGTTTTAGGTGGAGATTTCAATTTACCAGATATAGACTGGGACACTCAGATGTTTAGGACGGGTGGTAGGGACAGAGCATCGAGTGACATTATACTGAGTGCACTATCCGAAAATAACCTCGAGCAATTAAACAGATAACCGACTCGAGGAGATAACATCTTGGACCTACTGATAACAAACAGACCCGAACTTTTCGACTCTGTATGTGCAGAACAGGGAATCAGTGATCATAAGGCCGTTGCAGCATCCTTGAATATGGAAGTTAATAGGAATATAAAAAAGGGAGGAAGGTTTATCTGTTTAGCAAGAGTAATAGAAGGCAGACTTCAGACTACCTAACAGATCAAAACGAAAATTTCTGTT
Source organism: Schistocerca serialis cubense (assembly GCF_023864345.2). Classification (NCBI taxonomy): domain Eukaryota; kingdom Metazoa; phylum Arthropoda; class Insecta; order Orthoptera; family Acrididae; genus Schistocerca; species Schistocerca serialis. Next base: position 276,827,643 of record NC_064642.1, on the reverse strand, counting down.
CCGACACTGACAATGTTGAGTGTTTATGGAAAAAGTTCAAGGCAATCGTAAAATGCGTTTTAGACAGGTAGGTGCCGAGTAAAACTGTGAGAAACGGGAAAAACCCACCATGGTACAACAACAAAGTTAGGAAACCACTGCGAAAGCAAAGAGAGCTTCACTCCAAGTTTAAACGCAGCCAAAACCTCTCAGACAAACAGAAGCTACACGATGTCAAAGTTAGCGTAAGGAAGGCTATGCGTGAAGCGTTCAGTGAATTCGAAAGTAAAATTCTATGTACCGACTGGACAGAAATTCCTCGGAAGTTCTGGTCGTACGTTAAATCAGTAAGTGGCTCGAAACAGCATATCCAGACACTCCGGGATGATGATGGCATTGAAACAGAGGATGACACGCGTAAAGCCGAAATACTAAACACCTTTTTCCAAAGCTGTTTCACAGAGGAAGACCGCACTGCAGTTCCTTCTCTAAATTCTCGCACAAACGAAACAATGGCTGACATCGAAATAAGTGTCCAAGGAATAGAAAAGCAACTGGAATCACTCAACAGAGGAAAGTCCACTGGATCTGACGGGATACCAATTCGATTCTACACAGAGTACGCGAAAGAACTTGCCCACCTTCTAACAGCCGTGTACCGCAAGTCTCTAGAGGAACGGACGGTTCCTAATGATTGGAAAAGAGCACAGGTAGACCCAGTCTTCAAGAAGGGTCGTCGAGCAGATGCGAAACACTATGGACCTATATCTCGGACGTCGATCTGTTGTAGAATTTTAGAACATGTTTTTTGCTAGAGTAACATGTCGTTTATGGAAACCCAGAATCTACAATGTAGGAATCAACATGGATTCCGGAAACAGCGATCGTGTGAGACCCAACTCGCTTTATTTGTTCATGAGACCCAGACAATATTAGATACAGGCTCCCAGGTAGATGCTATTTTTCTTGACTTCCGGAAGGCGTTCGATACAGTTCCGCGCTGTCGCCTGATAAACAAAGTAAGAGCCTACGGAATATCAGACCAGCTGTGTGGCTGGATTGAAGAGTTTTTAGCAAACAGAACACAGCATGTTGTTATCAATGCAAGGACGTCTACAGACGTTAAAGTAACCTCTGGCGTGCGACAGGGGAGTGTTGTGGGACCATTGCTTTTCACAATATATACACTCCTGGAAATTGAAATAAGAACACCGTGAATTCATTGTCCCAGGAAGGGGAAACTTTATTGACACATTCCTGGGGTCAGATACATCACATGATCACACTGACAGAACCACAGGCACACAGACACAGGCAACAGAGCTTGCACAATGTCGGCACTAGTACAGTGTATATCCACCTTTCGCAGCAATGCAGGCTGCTATTCTCCCATGGAGACGATCGTAGAGATGCTGGATGTAGTCCTGTGGAACGGCTTGCCATGCCATTTCCACCTGGCGCCTCAGTTGGACCAGCGTTCGTGCTGGACGTGCAGACCGCGTGAGACGACGCTTCATCCAGTCCCAAACATGCTCAATGGGGGACAGATCCGGAGATCTTGCTGGCCAGGGTAGTTGACTTACACCTTCTAGAGCACGTTGGGTGGCACGGGATGCATGCGGACGTGCATTGTCCTGTTGGAACAGCAAGTTCCCTTGCCGGTCTAGGAATGGTAGAACGATGGGTTCGATGACGGTTTGGATGTACCGTGCACTATTCAGTGTCCCCTCGACGATCACCAGTGGTGTACGGCCAGTGTAGGAGATCGCTCCACACACCATGATGCCGGGTGTTGGCCCTATGTGCCTCGGTCGTATGCAGTCCTGATTGTGGCGCTCACCTGCACGGCGCCAAACACGCATACGACCATCATTGGCACCAAGGCAGAAGCGACTCTCATCGCTGAAGACGACACGTCTCCATTCGTCCCTCCATTCACGCCTGTCGCGACACCACTGGAGGCGGGCTGCACGATGTTGGGGCGTGAGCGGAAGACGGCCTAACGGTGTGCGGGACCGTAGCCCAGCTTCATGGAGACGGTTGCGAATGGTCCTCGCCGATACCCCAGGAGCAACAGTGTCCCTAATTTGCTGGGAAGTGGCGGTGCTGTCCCCTACGGCACTGCGTAGGATCCTACGGTCTTGGCGTGCATCCGTGCGTCGCTGCGGTCCGGTCCCAGGTCGACGGGCACGTGCACCTTCCGCCGACCACTGGCGACAACATCGATGTACTGTGGAGACCTCACGCCCCACGTGTTGAGCAATTCGGCGGTACGGCCACCCGGCCTCCCGCATGCCCACTATACGCCCTCGCTCAAAGTCCGTCAACTGCACATACGGTTCACGTCCACGCTGTCGCGGCATGCTACCAGTGTTAAAGACTGCGATGGAGCTCCGTATGCCACGGCAAACTGGCTGACACTGACGGCGGCGGTGCACAAATGCTGCGCAGCTAGCGCCATTCGACGGCCAACACCGCGGTTCCTGGTGTGTCCGCTGTGCCGTGCGTGTGATCATTGCTTGTACAGCCCTCTCGCAGTGTCCGGAGCAAGTATGGTGGGTCTGACACACCGGTGTCAATGTGTTCTTTTTTCCATTTCCAGAAGTGTAGGTAGTGCTTTGGCCCAAGACGATGGTGCTTCCTACTCCTTTAGCAGAGTGGTACAGATCCAGCTATCTCTGCAGGAAGCAGCACCTTACAGAAGCTCAGTTAGTGGGAGTAAGAACTGGTGAATGATTCTGTTTGGCCGAAAGTCTTACTGTTATACAGTTTCGTGGAGCACCTTGGTGTTCGTCAAACGAGAGAGCCGGCTGGCAGCCCTTGATGGCTGGAGAGGTAGTGCTCCCTTTGGTTGGGCGGGAAATGGATCTCAGAAGTTGGAAGAAATTGATCCTTCGTGATCAGCTGAGTTACAACTTGCTGCGTAGAACACTGTGAGATTCCGAAAGAGAGTTCCGTTTCCAGTTTCATGAGCCAGAGTTACCGTTTCGCGATTGTGCAGACCGTCAGTAAGCAGACACTTAAAATCACGCTGTGGAACCAAACAGCTAACAGTACGATAATTTTTAGTGAACGAAGAGTATCTGGTTAGCTTTTGACTGAAAGTGACGAATTACACTGAAGCGGAAAAGAAATTAGTACAGCCATGCGTATTGAAATACAGAGATTTGTAAACAGACAGAATACGGCGCTGCGGTGGGCAACACCTATAAAGCCAACAAGAGTCTGGCACAGTTACAGTGGCAGCTTATAAAGACTTAAGTGAACTGGAAGGGTACGTTTTAGTCAGCGCATGGGCAATGGGACACAGCATCACCGAGGTAGCGATGAATTGTCGATTTTCCCGTAAAATCACCTCAGGAGTGTACTCTATCAGGAATCCGGTAAAACATCAAATCTCCGGCATCGCTGCGGCCAGAGAAAACTTCTGCAAGGACAGGACCAACGACGACTAAATTGCTAAAATTTCAATGTTGGGCCATCTACAAGTGTCAGCTTACGAACCATTTAACGAGAAAGCATCGATTGGGTTTTCGGAGCCGAAGGCCACTCGTGTAGTCTTGTTGACTGCAGGACACAAAGCTTTACACCTCGCATCGGCTCGTCAACACCGACTATGGTCTGCTGATGACTGGAAACATGTTGCCTGGTCGGACGAGTCTCGTTTAAAATTCTATTGAGCGGATGGACGTGTACGGGTATGGAGACAACCTCATGAATCCATCGACGCTGCGTGCCAGCAGGGGACTACTCAAGCAGGTGAAGGTTTTGTAATGGTATGGGACGTGTGGAGTGATGCGTCTAGATATGACTGTGACACGCACGTAAGCCTGATCACCTACATCCATTTATGTCCGCTGTGCATTCCGACGTACTTGGGCAATTCTATCAAGACATTGCGACACCCCACACGTCGAGAATTGCTACGGAATGGCCAGAATTGCTATGAAAGGCTACAGGTATACTCTTCTGAATTTAAACACTACCTCTGGCTACCAATCTCCAAACACATTTACATTATTGAGCATATCTGGGATGCCTTGCAACGTACTGTCCAAAAGAGATCTACATTCCATCGTACTATTACGGATTTATGGATGGCCCTGCAGTATTCACGGTGTCAGTCCCCTCCAACACTAATTCTGACATTAGTCTTTCCATGCCACTTCGTTTTGTGGCACTTCTGCGTGCTCGCGGAGCCCTACATGATATTAGGCAGGTGTACCAGTTTCTTTGGCTCTTCAGTGTGGTGTTATAAAGTCATTCCTTCCATTTTTAGTTTCAACTGTATTCCTGTTTTGTTGTAGTGGAGATTATCGCCAGATGATGCTAGGAGACAGTTAGAGGCGGTGTACTGAACTGTTAACGGTGACCATATTCCCGTCTAGTGCTGTGGTCTCGGAATTTTTCATTTGATGGCGCTTACTTTGAGTGTCCTAGGCAAATACCAACGTGGCTCATCTGAGAGAAGTATGAGCGATTATGTATCGATCCATCATTGAGTCGAGTTATTGTTCCGATTTCGATGTCATTGTTGAGTGTGCTTCAAACCCTAATATTCCCCTTTTCTGTCTGAAACCACTGAATAAGCGTCCATATGCTCCATTCTCATGGTTTCATTCAATCACATCAACCGGCTATGGTTCCCGGACCTCCTCCTTCCTCACAGTGCCATAAGTGAATTGGTCAGTCAGAAATTTCTAAATCGTAACTTTCGAAAATATCCCACGTGAAGAAAGATCCGGGTGAGGTAGCTGTACACCTCCCTTTTAGTTTTTGTTTGTAATAGATTTCGCATCCGTACTATGTTTGTAGTTTGCTTGATGGGTGAGCAGTCTATAGCTATAGAGGTGTGACACTGTCGAACAACGATGGTCGGTAGTAGTAAAGAAAAAGACGGAGACGAAAAGCCACAGGTCGCAGTGTCTCTTGCGTGCGATGGCTGCAGTTATTAACAAACGGAAAAATTAGGTGAATGTGAGACTATCTAATGAGACGAGGATGCAAAACCATGCAGCGCATTAGCCTTTCTTGGGTCACTGTAGTGTTATAATGGCTGGTTATATATCTTGAAATTCTTCTTGATGAATGACTATAGTTTAAATTGATAAACCATTTCATCCAGCGCCGCAAATACCCTTTCTTAGGACATCAGTTCTGGTCTCTGTGAGTTGCTGTGACTCCCATGAAACGAGAAATTTAATTATGTGAACTGTGATGACATGTGAAAAAAATTCTACTTTTATTGGCCAGTTTTTGTGAATTACGTAATGCTGTCGCCATAGCTGCCTTGATACCTGGTGCCAACAACATCGTGTCATTACGTCAGGTAACATACTGAATGATCCAGCATTAATAAGGAAATGATGGATAATGGGTACTGTGCATAAATTCCCGTTATCAAATCCCCAGGTCAGCCTTGAGACAGCGAATCAAGCCTGTCTCTGGATTTGGAGGGCGTTGTCGACACTAGCAGCATGATGAATATACAGGATTATCGGTAAGTACATGGACGATTTCAGAAGGTAAATGATTGAAAATTTCACGCCATACAGAAAAACGACACATATCAGAGGACAATGTATCTCTCCAAGATTTTAACTCACGTCAGAGTTTCCAATGTGAGTTTCGTTTGCTGCACAGCAAACAATAATATGAGCGGAAGAGAATTAATTGAAGTCGCTACTGCTGCTCCCTGGGAAGGAAATATCTTCATGCTCTCCTTATCCGCTGGCTCTAAAAACTGCGATACAACAGAGAATTTGAAATCATCTTCGCACGCACCAGCTCCCTAATGGGAGGCTCTGCAACTACGCCACAGCGCTTGTAACAAATCGAATCTTGGAGGGACCATCTATCGAATGACAAATTTTATTCTTTGGCATGTCTTCTAGTTTCTATGCAACAGTCATCTGAAACCTATGCATGTGCAGACACATGTTAGACGCAGTACGCTGTCCTCTGTTGTGAGTAAATGCACTAAATATGGCTATTTTCTAATAGTGTAACGTGCATTTTAACTCGTGATACTGTGTAAGTAACTTGAATTTAAGTTAAACCACGTCACTGAAAATAATTGGACGCTGTTTCCACCATAAACGGAAACCCACGTTTGAGTGCACCACATCTAACACGAAAGTACCAAAGAATAAGCACAAAAATAACTTCAATTCACATGTGTCAGCTGGAAATTCTTCTGCATTATTATTAAGCGGAAAATAATTTTTAATGTACCAATCACTGTACTGAATCAATTAAGTAAATCTGTCAATAATAATGATTAGAGCAACGTAACCCCTCAGTTTCACAGTTCTGTGACTTGTAGGCTCGGTCAGTGGCGAAACTTACCAAGGAAACTGAAAGGTTAGTCATTTATGTATCTATTCTGTGGCCATGGTGGAAGGGAAGTAAGAAAAACTGTACTCAGTTTATAATGCCATATCATCTACCGCTTTATTTAATGCACGTTCTATGTAACAATATAAATACATTACTGGCCATTAAAATTGCTACACCACGACGATGACGTGCTACAGACGTGAAATTTAACCTACAGGAAGCAGATGCTGTGATATGCAAATGATTAGCTTTCCAGAGCATTCACACAAGGTTGGCGCCCGTGGCGACACCTACAACGTGCCAACCTATTTCTCATACACAAACAGCAGTTGACCGGCGTTGCCTGGTAAAACGTTGTTGTGATGCCTAGTGTAAGGAGGAGAAATGCGTACCATCATGTTTCCGACTTTGATAAAGGTCGGATTGCAGCCTATCGCGATTGCAGTTTATAGTATAGCGGCATTGCTGCTCGCGTTGGTCGAGATCCAATGACTGGTATCAGAATATGGAATCGGTGGGTTCAGGAGGGTAGTATGTAACGCCGTGCTGGATCGTAACGGTCCCGTATTACTAGCAGTCGAGATGACAGGCATCTTTTCCGCATGGCTGTGACGGATCGTGGAGTCACGTCTCGATCCTTGAGTCAACAGATGGGGACGTTTACAAAACAACAACCATCTGCACGAACAGTTCGACGACGTCTGTAGCAGCATGGACTTGCGTGAAAATGTAATAACATGTCAGCTCTAGTATAATATATTTGTCCAATGAATACCCGTTTATCATCTGCACTTCTTCTTGGTGTAGCAATTTTAATGGCCAGTAGTGTATAATGGGGGTACAATGTACAACATTACTTTTATCCCACATATAGGCAGCAAATGAGGCTTCCAGTCAAAATACGTTCTTCTTAGTCTAAATCAGATTACTATATTATGCTCACAATTTATTTCCAAGCCACTGAAACTGCGTGAAATTTGACTGACAGAGTGTCATAACAAAGACAAAATCTTCGATGTCCGTACGATATGCATACTAACTCAATTACCATTCAACTGCACATGAATTCATATGGTCGTTGTCTGTTCACAATATCTAAATACGTAATTAGACCGGAATATGAGTTTCATGATTCTCGATATATTGCAAACGAGGTTATCATAAATAGCACAATTAGTGGCACCATAAGGCACAGAATAAATTTTCGAATTATCCCACGTGTACGGCGGAAAGTGACGTCAACTGAGAAACAGTAGTTGAAAGATAATACGAAAAATAATTACGGAATTTATATTCTCGTCCTCTCAAACGAGGAACATGTCAAATGCTGATGATCCGTACTCATCCTAATACACTGATCACTAGATTCTGGCCCACATGGTGCAGTAGTGGATATGGTGCCCTAGATGAGAAAGCGCGGCAGGTCTTCCGATTGCAGGGTACGGTGTTGACTATGAGCTTACAAATAATCCTATAAGTACGTTGCTGTCAGCAGACAGTGACATGACGTCAGTGACCAAGTACAGAAAAACCGATAAACAATGGTCAGATTTCTTAGCCCAGGCCCAAAGAAATTACTGCTTAGATACTGTCGATAGTATATCAGTCATCCATACAAGTGGGCTTTCATTTTTCTCGCACAATATATTGCATACCTCTGATTAAGGGCAGCAGGCAGATTATTTTTTCCTAGGATTCCGGAATGCGTTTGACAGTGTCTTACTGCGGACTTTAATTTAAGGTCCCAACATACGGAATAGGTAATGCAAGCGACATGGAATTGAAGTCGGTTTCTGGGAAGGCGAAAATGGTTCAAATGGCTCTGAGCACTATGGGAATTAACTGCTTAAGTCATCAGTCCCCTAGAACTTAAGACAATTTAAACCTAACTAACCGAAGGGCATCACACACATCCATGCCCGAGGCAAGATTCGAACCTGCGACTGTAGCGGTGGCGCGGTTCCAGACTGTAGCGCCTAGAACCACTCGGCCACTCTGGCCGGCGAAGGCGAATACCTGACTTTGGTTTACTTTGAGAATTATAGAAAAATGTAGCTCTTCTGTAGGGTAACGTGGTAGAATTTCGAACATTTCGGACAAATGCAGCTGTAACTGGAAACATTTTGAGGAAAGTAATAAATTATAGCACTTATTCTTTGTTGTTTAAAGAATATGACACAAAAATATTGCACTTCTAAAACTAATGGTTTAAACACAAGAGAAAGTTACAGAATTGAGTAAAATTTATCGAATATTGTACAACGATCAACATTTCTTGGTACAATTCGGGTCAATTTCATTTTCCTCATAAAAGCACTTTTTCCCTCAGACACCGACGCAAACTTCGTGGTACCAAACATTACACACTTTTGGTAACGAATCCAGTCCCTCCTTACCAATGATGATGCAATATAATAATTCAAGAAAGAAAATTCACAGTTGTTCTCATTATTTGCTACCGATTTGGAGTATTTAATTCTTCTTTTCTCATTTCTCATAGACATACATTTCTGTTTATTGCTTTTGTTCCATTTTGTTATTTCTTTGTTTGGTACTTGTGGTGAAAGATTTCTCTTGCTGGTGAGATTTTTCAGTTTTTCATCTGAAGTGAGTCGAATTGTATCTGTGTTTTCCTTTTCTGAGGCGGTACTTCTTTCTTTAGAGTTGGCAAAATGTCCTTGACAGCATCGTGCTGAGAAATGGTAATGGATGCGGGTGTTACGGATTTTCTGTGTTCTTCAGTAACATCTTTTGAAGAATGTGTTGTTCGCCCAAAGTGTTGGTAGTAGCTTGATTGGTGCGGCTTGAAGTAGCAGAAGCCTCGAATAACATTGAAGGTGCAAATTGCACCACGAGAACAATGTCTTTGCAGAAGGGCATTATTCCTGTGCACTGAAACTTCTTTATTGCACACCCATCAGACGCAGGTTTGCTCCAGGCATCACAGAAAACAGTCCAGAATCTTTGTTTTTTAATGGTTTTATTGGGGTTACGATGAATCCATGCAGTTGCGTTGCTGTGATATGGATGCTACAAAGAAATGAAGAAAGAGCTGATATGGCGGTCATAGTTGTAACAGAACTGCAACACAACCAACTACTTTGTATTTCTTGAAGGGTCGAAGCCAGAACCTAAAACGTTTTTCATTAACGTACCTCAAAACACTCATCTCCGTAATACAAGCAGAAGGTAATTCAGGGCGTTTCCTCACTCCTTTGAAAATTACCATTGGTGGTAAATACGTAGCAATGCATTCTTGCTTGCAGCAACAGTCACATTTTGCCTTCTTTCACGTTTTTCAGTGAAACTACTTCTCGCTTACCTTCACAACTATTTTTTGTGGTCTGTTGTTAAGAGGAAATCCGGGCTCATCCATATTATAAATACACTTTGGTTTACAAGACAAATCATATTCCTTTGAGTTTTCTTCCACATTCTGGAAATATTTACTTGTTTCCGTTTCATTTATGCCTCCTCGGGCTTATGAATAACCCTTGGGTTTTCACAGGCTAGGGTTAGTGCGTCTTTATAAATTCCCTAAGCCATCAGTTTTCAGCAACCTTCGATCTTGGAAATTATTTTAATCAGCCAAACGAAATACAGCTCTTCTTAACTGGAGTCCCTGCAGACCCAATCCTCGCTGCCCGAAATAAAGCTCTCTGGACCAAAGCAACTTCCATTTCAGAATTGAGTATCGTTGGATGACCAGTTCTGTTTTGTATAGTTGGACGTATTCCAACTTTCTTTTCCTTTTCAATTTGTACTTTACCATGCAGAGTTCTGAAAGGAATATCGCATAATTATGATGCAGTCGAAGGATCAAATTTCCGTCCATTGCACTTTTTATTGCCTCATGTAATGCGGTTGGACTGATTTACTGTAGGTTCCCTTTTCTGATAGTTTTTTTTCCTTTTTTGAGATTCGATTCCCACCGAAGGGGGCGGGCTGGCAGCAGATTAGTCCGCCACTCTTCAGCCTACAGATTTTGTTTAAAATGAAGATAATAAATAATAAAAGCAGGCGATATAATCAGTCACTTAATTAGTAAAATGGCGTTAAATTGTGGAACTTAAAACATGAAACAAAGGGTTGGCGATGCTAATAAAATACATCGGAAGCAGACAGGTAAAATAATAGACAGACAATTAAAAAACACAGCGACCGTCTGGTTTCTGTTCGCAAGAGATATAAAAACCACACCCAGTGACAGCATGACTTCTGTTCGCAACACTTTGGAAAAGACTCACAACACTCAACGCTCACTTGAATACTGCACTAAAAAGTGGCTCAAATATAACACACCACATGGCTATTGGTGATAGAGAAATGAGGAGAATATGGTACTCAGCTGTGCCAAGAGATGGCAGTACCTATCACACAGTCTTTGTCTATTGAGACCTCAGAACACGTCGGAATGGAAAAAAGGCTCTAACCTTGCTAATACAAAACTTACAATAACATGAAAATTAGTCAATTTGTAAGGGCGCATTAAACTAAGAGATATAAAAACCACACCCAGTGACAGCATGACTTCTGTTCGCAACACTTTGGAAAAGACTCACAACACTCAACGCTCACTTGAATACTGCACTAAAAAGTGGCTCAAATATGACACACCACAGCCGAGGGCAGATGGAGGGAATCTGGACAGATGATGGGAAAAAAGGGGGAAGGAGCCGACGGTGGATGGGGACTTATAAGAGGAGGGAGGGTGGCTGGACAGACATGAGAGGGAAAAAGCAGAGGAGGGGATGCAAAAAGGCTCAGGGGGGCGAGGGAGAGAAGGGAGGCAGAGAGAGGGTAGTTGGGGAAAAATAGGTGTAAGTAGGCTGTTTATGTTTTCTCTATGTAAGTAGGCTGTTTATGTTTTCTCTATGTAGGTAGGCTGTTTATGTTTTCTTATTGGCAACGTTACGTAGCGCTCAATATGAAAATCACTGGCTGTGCTGTGTGCAGTCTGTGGCTGCTTTGCATTGTTGTAATACTCGCCATTGTAGTGTTAGGCAGCTGGCTGTGAACAGCGCGTAGCGTTGCGCAGTTGGAGGTGAGCCGCCAGCAGTGGTGGATGTGGGGAGAGAGATGGCGGAGGTTTGCAATTTGTCATGAACTGATATATATATTATGACTTGTGATGATATTAAGGTAAATACATTGTTTGTTCTCTATTAATATCTTTCATTTGCTAACTATCCCTATCAGTAGTTAGTGCCTTCCATAGTTTGAATCTTTTATTTTGCTGGCAGTAGTGGCGCTCGCTGTATTCAATAGCTTGAGCAGCGAAGATTTTTGTGAGGTAAGTGATTTGTGAAAGGTATAGTTTAACGTTAGTCAGGGCCATTCTTTTGCAGGGATCTTTGATAGTCAGATTGCGTTGCGCTAAAAATATTGTGTGTCAGTTTAAGCACAGTCTCGTGTAGAATTGTTCAAAGGGGACGTTTCATATAGGATGGAAGGGGGTGGAAGAGGGAGCCTGGGGAAAGGACAGAGGAAAGGAGGGGGAGGTGAGGATCAGAGTTGATAAGAGGGATAAATGGAGGGAGAGAGGGCATCATCTGGGAGGGGGACTTGACAGTATCCACCTACAGATAGTAGATGAAGGGTTTAGAGATGGAGGGTAGGCGGGACACAACAGTGAAGGCGCAGCAGAGGGCTGGGGTTGGAGAGGAGAGGAGCAACCAGGGGATGAAGGGGATCATGGCGGCGGAAGGTGTAAGTTTGCGGATATGTTCGAGGAGTAGGAGCAGATGGGGGAAACTAATCAGGTCGTAGAGGATCCATTTGGGGGATGGGAGGCATATACGAAGGTGAGGAGAAGTGCATGGTGTTTGAGGGTCTGGTGGGACTTACAGAATTTCGGGGGAAGGGCGATATCCAGGTGGGACTGGCATAGCAGAGGATGGTACGGATTAAGAATTTGTAGATGGTAGAGGGTTCAACCCCCATGTTTGGCCAGACAGGAGTTTGAGGAGTCAGAGGTGGTTGTGGGCCTTGGATTAGATAGAGCGGAGAAGAGGGATCCAGGTGAGGTGATGGTCAATGGTGAGGCCAAGGTAGGTGAGGATGGGGGAGAAGTGGACAGGATGGGCGCAGATGGCAAGGGAGAATTCAGGGAGCCGGAAGGAGCGAGTGGTACGACCTTCGGTGATTGCCTGGGTCTTGGAAGGATTGATTTTCAGAGGCCACTGGTTACATCATGTGGCAAAAAGGTCAAGGCGAATCTGGTGAAGGCGTTGGGACCGTTGGAGGGTAGGAGCAAGGGCAAGGAATACGGTGTGATCGGCATACTGCAGGAGGCGTTTTGGAGGGGAGAGGGGGTTGGGGCATATCTGCCATGTACAGGAGGTAAAGGAGATGGGAGAGAACAGAGCACAGTGGCACACCTGCAGAGGGTAGAAGGTGTGGGAATCTGCGTTATGGATGGTAACGTAGGAGGGGCGGCGGGAGAGGAAGGTCGTTGGTCTGGAGTTCAAACAGATGGCCGGGATGCCAGACATGGTCGTAGGCCTTTTCGAGGTCGAGGGAGACAAAAATGACGGAGAGAGGGGTGTTGAGCTGGAGGGATCTGATAGTTTTCAGGGCTTATAAGAGAAAGAAAGGGTTGGCTTTAAAAACCCAAGAGAGAAAATGTGTTTAAACTTACGGAACTTAATTTTAGTTATTCTGTATAATATGTCTACATGAGCCATTCTTGACGGACTAAACTAAAGAACTGCACTGATCGAAACTTTACTACGGTACCGAAATTATACCTTATATCTGATCGTAAATGTAAAAATGGCGATATAGAATTGAGGAGTATATGGTACTCAGCTGTGCCAAGAGATGGCAGTACCTATCACACAGTCTTTGTCTATAGAGACCTCAGAACACGTCGGAATGGAAAAAAGGCTCTAACCTTGCTAATACAAAACTTACAATAACATGGAAATTAGTCAGTTTGTAAGGGCGCATAAAACTACACTCCTAGAAATGGAAAAAAGAACACATTGACACCGGTGTGTCAGACCCACCATACTTGCTCCGGACACTGCGAGAGGGCTGTACAAGCAATGATCACACGCACAGCACAGGGGACACACCAGAAACCGCGGTGTTGGCCGTCGAATGGCGCTAGCTGCGCAGCATTTGTGCACCGCCGCCGTCAGTGTCAGCCAGTTTGCCGTGGCATACGGAGCTCCATCGCAGTCTTTAACACTGGTAGCATGCCGCGACAGTGTGGACGTGAACCGTATGTGCAGTTGACGGATTTTGAGCGAGGGCGTATAGTGGGCATGCGGGAGGCCGGGTGGACGTACCGCCGAATTGCTCAACACGTGGGGCGTGAGGTCTCCACAGTACATCGATGTTGTCGCCAGTGGTCGGCGGAAGGTGCACGTGCCCGTCGACCTGGGACCGGACCGCAGCGACGCACGGATGCACGCCAAGACCGTAGGATCCTACGCAGTGCCGTAGGGGACCGCACCGCCACTTCCCAGCTCCTGGGGTATCGGCGAGGACCATTCGCAACCGTCTCCATGAAGCTGGGCTACGGTCCCGCACACCGTTAGGCCGTCTTCCGCTCACGCCCCAACATCGTGCAGCCCGCCTCCAGTGGTGTCGCGACAGGCGTGAATGGAGGGACGAATGGAGACGTGTCGTCTTCAGCGATGAGAGTCGCTTCTGCCTTGGTGCCAATGATGGTCGTATGCGTGTTTGGCGCCGTGCAGGTGAGCGCCACAATCAGGACTGCATACGACCGAGGCACATAGGGCCAACACCCGGCATCATGGTGTGTGGAGCGATCTCCTACACTGGCCGTACACCACTGGTGATCGTCGAGGGGACACTGAATAGTGCACGGTACATCCAAACCATCATCGAACCCATTGTTCTACCATTCCTAGACCGGCAAGGGAACTTGCTGTTCCAACAGGACAATGCACGTCCGCATGTATCCCGTGCCACCCAACGTGCTCTAGAAGGTGTAAGTCAACTACCCTGGCCAGCAAGATCTCCGGATCTGTCCCCCATTGAGCATGTTTGGGACTAGATGAAGCGTCGTCTCACGCAGTCTGCACGTCCAGCACGAACGCTGGTCCAACTGAGGCGCCAGGTGGAAATGGCATGGCAAGCCGTTCCACAGGACTACATCCAGCATCTCTACGATCGGCTCCATGGGAGAATAGCAGCCTGCATTGCTGCGAAAGGTGGATGTACACTGTACTAGTGCCGACATTGTGCATGCTCTGTTGCCTGTGTCTATGTGCCTGTGGTTCTGTCAGTGTGATCATGTGATGTATCTGACCCCAGGAATGTGTCAATAAAGTTTCCCCTTCCTGGGACAATGAATTCACGGTGTTCTTATTTCAATTTCCAGGAGTGTAAGTAGTGTCACTTTAAACACGAATAAATTGATATCTCTGTAGCTCAAACTGATGTATTCAGGGAAATGACAGGAGGAGCTGCAGAAAATTTCGGCATTTCAGTGCCACACAAAAGCAAGTGTTACCAGCACAACGAAACTGAAAAATAGCGCGAAAGCTTATCTTGATTGAAATCGTTCCTATATCGAAATTGTACGAACGTAACCTACGAGAAATCGCATACGGGACACTTACGTGGTTTATTATTGAGTAGTGTTCCAGTGTTTGGGGTTCACATAAGGTCGGAGGGATGGAAAACATTAAACCAATTCTTTAGCGTGCTGCTACATGTGTTACCAGTAAGTTCGATCAAAACGCCAGTACTATCGAAATGCTACTTGAACTCAATCTGGATTCCGTGGATGAAGGAAGACGTTCTTTCGGGAAAAAACCAACCACCATTTGCGACAAACGGCAGAACAATCCGGCTGTCTCAGCCGTACATTTCACGCAAAAGCAACGAAGACAAAAGAAGGGGTACGTACGGAAGAGTGTAGGTTATAGACATCGTTTACCCCTTGTTCCATTCAGAGTGGAACAGGAAAAGGAATAAGTAGCAGTTGTATGAAGAAGCCTCGTCCTTGCTCCGCGAGGACGCTTGCCTAGTGTACGGCATGTTCCGAAACTATCCGTTGTAATTAATACCGGAGGTAAAGAATATCAAAACAGGTACGTTTTGTTATTATACATACGATCCCTGACGGCTTTCCTGATGTCTGGTACGATTTATAAAGAAGGTACGTCAGTAAATTAATTGCAGCTGAGGCATTCATAGAAACTGATCGAGTGCGCAACAATGGCCTGCACACAGTACATCGTCGGACCATTTACTGTTGTCCCCGTTCAAAGATTCCTCCATGTGCGGAATAATACCATCAGCGATAGCAATTCTAACTACAGGGATCTCTTCCGTTTCTACAACTGTTTCATAAACAAGCTGCATCGTATGCTCCCAGGTGAAGAAAACCGGAAACGTGAGGTCCGATGCCCTGGATAATCAGGTCCAAGGGCCACGTCGTTCCGATCCATCGATTCCGTAAAGTTGCTCTAAGACGAATCCTCACGGTAATGCTGAAATGGGCTGGCGCCCCGTCGTGCTGGAAGTAAATGCTTTGACTAACAATCAGCGGAACATCCTCCAATAGCTCTGACAAAAGATGTTCCGTACACAGAGCAGGTTTGAAGGTCACTACACATCCCCAGTCACCGGCACCGACATAGCACCTTATGTCAGCACCGCCAACAATATGTTCGCTGACATCACAAATTGACCTCAGAGACCACAGGTTTCTCATCGAAAAATATTTGTTTTGATGTTCACTACCATCTGTATTAGTATGAGCGAACAGTTTGGGAACACCATAGACATTACAGGGTGTTCGGGAATTCCCGTTACTAAATTCTAGGACATGTGGAGGGGAGTGAGTACTTCTTTTTTTTTTTTATTGGTCATCAGTCTACTGACTAGTTTGATGCGGCCCGTCACGAATTCCTTTCCTGTGCTAACCTCTTCATCTCAGAGTAGCACTTGCAACCTACGTGTTCAATTATTTGCTTGACGTATTCCAATCTCTGTCTTCCTCTACAGTTTTTGCCCTCTACAGCTCCCTCTAGTGCCATGGAAGTCATTCCCTCATGTCTTAGCAGATGTCCTATCATCCTGTCCCTTCTCCTTATCGGTGTTTTCCACATATTCCTTTCCTCTCTGACTCTGCGTAGAACCTCCCCATTCGTTACCTTATCAGTCCACCTAATTTTCAACATACGTCTATAGCACCACATCTCAAATGCTTCGATTCTCTTCTGTTCCGGTTTTCCCACAGTCCATGTTTCACTACCATACAATGCTGTACTCCAGACGTACATCCTCAGAAATTTCTTCCTCAAATTAAGGCCGGTATTTGATATTAGTAGACTTCCCTTGGCTGGAAATGCCTTTTTTGCCATAGCGAGTCTGCTCTTGATGTCCTCCTTGCTCCGTCCGTCATTCGTTATTTTACTGGCTAGGTAGAAGAATTCCTTAACTTCATTGACTTCGTGACCATCAATCCTGATGTTAAGTTTCTCGCTGTTCTCATTTCTACTACTTCTCATTACCTTCGTCTTTCTCCGATTTACTCTCAAACCATACTGTGTACTCATTAGACTGTTCATTCCGTTCAGCAGATCATTTACTTCTTCTTCACTTAGGATAGCAATGTCATCAGCGAATCGTATCATTGATATCCTTTCACCTTGTATTTTAATTCCACTTTTGAACCTTTCTTTTATTTCCATCATTGCTTCCTTGATGTACAGATTGAAGAGTAGGGGCGAAAGGTTAGAGCCTTGTCTTACACCCTTCTTAATAAGAACAGTTCGTTCTTGATCGTCAACTCTTATTATTCCCTCCTGGTTGTTGTACATATTGTATATGACCCGTCTCTCCCTATAGCTTACCCCTACTTTTTTCAGAATCTCGAACAGCTTGCACCATTTTATATTGTCGAACGCTTTTTCCAGGTCAACAAATCCCATGAAAGTGTCTTGATTTTTGTTTAGCTTTGCTTCCATTATTAGCCGTAACGTCAGAATTGCCTCTCTCGTCTCTTTACTTTTCCTAAAGCCAAGCTGATCGTCACCTAGCGCATTCTATATTTTCTTTCCATTATTCTGTATATTATTCTTGTAAGCAGCTTCGATGCATGGGCTGTTAAGCTGATTGTGCGATAATTCTCGCACTTGTCAGCTCTTGCCGTCTTCGGAATTGTGTGGATAATGCTTATCCGAAAGTCAGATGGTATATCGCCGGACTCATATATTCTACACACCAACGTGAATAGGCGTTTTGTTGCCACTTCCGCCAATGATTTCTTCTAAATCGACTCCTGTCTCTTCTTCTATCACATCAGACAAATCTTCACCCTCATAGAGGCTTAAACGTATTCTTTCCACCTATCTGCTCTCTCTCCTCTCCATTTAACAGTGGAAGTCCCGTTGCTCTCTTAATGTTACCACCGTTGCTTTTAATGTCACCAAAGGTTGTTTTGACTTTCCTGTATGCTGAGTCTGTCCTTCCGACAATCATATCTTTATCGATGTCTTCACATTTTTCCTGCAGCCATTTCATCTTAGCTTCCCTGCACTTCCTATTTATTTCATTCCTCAGCGACTTGTATTTCTGTATTCCCGATTTTCACGGAACATGTTTGCACTTCCTCCTTTCATCAACCAACTGAAGTATTTCCTCTGTTACCCAAGGTTTCTTCGCAGCTACCTTCTTTGTACCTATGTTTTCCTTCCCAACTTCTGTGATGGCCCTTTTTAGAGATGTCCATTTCTCTTCAACTGTACTACCTACTGCGCTATTCCTTATTGCTGTATCTATAGCGTTAGAGAACTTCAAACGTATCTCGTCATTCCTTAGTACTTCCGTATCCTTCTTTGCGTATAGATTCTTCCTGACTAATGAACTTCAGCTAACTCTTCATCACTACTATATTGTGATCTGAGTCTATATCTGCTCCTGGGTACGCCTTACAATCCAGTATCTGATTTCGGAATCTCTGTCTGACCATGATGTAATCTTATTGAAATCTTCCCGTATCTCCCGGCCTTTTCCAAGTATATGTCCTCCTCTTGTGATTCTTAAACAGGGTATTCGCTATTACTAGCTGAAACTTGTTACAGAACTCAATTAATCTTTCTCCTCTTTCATTCCTTGTCCTAAGCCCATATTCTCCTGTAACCTTTTCTTCTACTCCTTCCCCTACAACTGCATTCCAGTCGCCCATGACTATTAGAGTTTCGTACCCCTTTACATACTGCATTACCCTTTCAATATCCTCATACACTTTCTCTATCTGTTCATCTTCACCTTGCGACGTCGGCATGTATACCTGAACTATCGTTGTCGGTGTTGGTCTGCTGTCGATTCTGATTAGAACAACCCAGTCACTGAATTGTTCACAGTAACACACCCTCTGTCCTACCTTCCTATTCATAACGAATCCTACACCTCTTATAACATTTTCTGCTGCTGTTGATATTACCCGATACTCATCTGACCAGAAATCCTTGTCTTCCTTCCGCTTCACTTCACTGACCCCTACTATATCTACATTGAGCCTTTGCATTTCCCTTTTCAGATTTTGTAGTTTCCCTACCACGTACAAGCTTATGACATGCCACGCCCCGACTCGTAGAACATTATCCTTTAGTTGATTATTCAATTTTTTTCTCATGGTAACCTCCCCCTTGGCAGTCCCCCCCCGGAGATCCGAATGGGGGCTATTCCGGAATATTTTGCCAATGGAGAGATCATCATGATAGTTCTTCATTTACAGGCCACATGTCCTGTGGGTACACGTTACGTGTCTTTAATGCAGTGGTTTCCATTGCGTTCTGCGTCCTCATGTCGCTGATCATTGCTGATTCTTCCGCCTTTAGGGGCAATTTCCCACCCCTAGGACAAGAGAGTGCCCTGAACCTCTATCCGCCCCTCCGCCCTCTTTGACAAGGCCGTTGGCAGAATGAGGCTGACTTCTTATGTCGGAAGTCTTCGGCCGCCAATGCTGATTATTTATCAAAAATTAGGCAGTGGCGGGGATCGAACCTGGGACCGAAGACGTTTTGATTATGAATCAAAGACGCTACCTTTTTTTTTTTTACTCATTTTGTTCCACGTAGTTTCTTGCGTTTGGTCGGAACGGACGTCAGAAGACATCTGTTCAAATTGATCGTTGGTTCTTTGACTCAGTTTTTTTTATTACAGAGAGCACGCAGTTCACTGACCGAACACGCTGAGCTACCGTGCCGGCATCCCTAGACGACGGGTATTATATTTTGAATGGCAACAGTTTTCGTTGTACTACGCTTGCAAATCAGATGTGTAACACATCCACATCCCGGTATGCAGTAGGGTAGTCGGGATGACGTGTACTACGTCAGACGGTCCCCTGAAGTCTCTTAACGTTTACCTTGCTGTGAGACTCCTGTAGAGATGAAGGGAGATTTGCTGGCACGAGTTGTGGCTGCTGCACTAGAAACTGAAGTGACAACGGCTGGGACATACTGGTATGCAGTAGGGTAGTTGGGATGACGTGTACTACGTCAGATGGTCCCCTGATGTCCCTTAACGTTTGCCTTGCTGTGAGACTCCTGTAGAAATGAAGGGAGGTTTGCTGGCACGAGTTCTGGCTGCTGGACTAGAAACTGAAGTGACAACGGCTGGGATGTAGAGTGTGTACCAGAACATGCTTCGTAGGACCAACGTCTGTAATAACGTTGGTGGTCGCAACACCGAGCCGCTGTTGTAACGCGTTACTACTGGTCTGTGCGTGCAGTATGCTGGATTCCTTTGTTTTGGAATAAGGCAAACATGTAATGTTTAATTGTTAATACAAGCAATTGACCGTAAGTGATGAATGGATGGACGTTTCGTTATGTAGTCTTTCAAATTTTTATCTAATAATGGTCTTGCGCCATTCTTAATTCAGTTCCTAAATGAGAAGTGGATTAGTTAAATATCTGAACGTAAACCGTCGTAGAACGGAAACGGTACGTTCCCGGAGATGTGTTCTTCTTGAAAATATTATGTACCCACCCCCTTTTATAGGTTCTAGAACTTCGTAACGGGAATTTCCGGATACGTAGATCAAGATGTAGATGCTGACTTGAAACAAAGGCAAATATTAGATTGACGAGAAAATTGCGAACATACAGCCAACCTTACCGAAAACAGTACGTTTTAGCGGTCACTTGCCAGTATAGAACACAAATCGTCGACATGGCATCCTCTTTGAAGTCAGGCTTCGGCGCTCCCAATAGGAGCGGCCGAGCCCACACGCAACGCCGAGCAATGCCTAGGAGCGCAATCACTGCCCGACGTGGCACCCTCCTGACTCATTTGTCAAATTCCAAACGTCCATCGCACGGTCACGGCGGGCGCTGAAAATTGTTTGGCGCGGAAGCTATCGCCGCGCCACAGCCGGTCCATCCCATTGTGCCGCTGGGGGCTGGGGCGGACGTCTGCCCATTACACGGGCGGCACGAATTTTGGGGGCCCCGCCGCTCGCGGAGCTCCCAGTTATTGTCGCCGCTCAGCGCAGCGCGCGGCCACGCACTGCGTAACGAGCAGCGAGTCGCAGCGGCAGAGATATGGCGGCCTCCGGGCCGGCGCGGCGTATCGCCTGCCCAGCGGACCGTGCGGCGCAGATCAGCGGCTCCTGCGCATTCAGCCGCGATTTCTTTGTTCTTTTGTCGCGCTACTGAGTGTAGCAGGACAGAAAGACCTGATACCTTCACGCTACTGGAAGGTCGATATTGTAGTTCTGTCGTTTTACGCTGAGATTCTCAATTAGGTTGCCAACTCGACGATGGCTGCAGCAGTACAATGTGACTCAAAAAGAAAGAACAGATCTCAGTTGTATATTATTGACAAGCATTGAAATATAGAAGGACATTGCGCATGTCACTGGACAGAGGGAGGTGCAAAGTTTTATGTTCGCATAATACTATACCACGCACTCAAATGAGCACCATGGTTTATTCGAGAAACATTGAACATTCTGCACACGAATTAACAGGTCCTGGTTTCTTGGATCAACAGCTTCAAAGATTCGATTTCTCAGCGCTTTAAGGGCTGTAGGACGTCAAACGGGCCGACTTGGAGCAGGATAGGCATCACAGGACATTTTAATTTCCACTGTCTGTACTTTTACAAATAAATTCATAAAACTTTGTCAGCATCACTAGGAAGGATTCTGGATTCACACTCATTGCAGTAGAAGATCTAAAACATAACAAAATAAATTTTTTTACGTGTGAAATTACATCATTCTTTCCCTTACTAATCGCTGCATTTATTGCTATAGGTACACTTTTCTTCATAAGTTAGAGAGATTCTTCGATGAATTTTGTACAGCATACAAACCATACTTACAGGTGTATGAATCTCTAGAATTTATTTAATTTATGAAAAAACGAATGAGCTACTGTATTTTAAACTTCATGTTTAGAAATAACACAAATTTTCTAGTTAATTACTTCAATTTTTGCCACATTTTTTAATAGATTTGTAAAATTCTAGAGTTTCATACACCTTTGAGTATGGTTTGCATGCTGTGCAAAATTAATCGTAGACTCTCTCTTACTTATGAAGAAAAGTGTACCTATAGCAACAAATGCTGTCATTAGAAAGTGAAAAAACTGATGAAATTTCACATGTAAAAAAAAATTATTTTGTTATGTTTTCGAACTTCCACTGCTGTGAGTGTAAATTCTGAATCCTTTCTGGTCATGCTGACAAAGTTTTATGAATTTATTTGTAAAAGTATAAACAGTGGAAATTAAAATGTCCTGTGATGCCTCTCCTGCTCCAAGTGGGCCCGTTTGACGTCCTACCCCCCTTAAGAGTAGCTGCCATAGATGGGATAAAGACTATATCTTTTAGGTATGCCTACAGAATAAAAATCGCAAGGTGTGACATCTGGTTACCTAGCAGGCCAAAAGCAATGAAAAAGATTTTGCTGTCTACCTCTTCCCGTCCAGCAGTGTCGGATGGTGTTGTTATGGTATCAACAACCTCAAGATAAGAGACAGGGCGCTGTCAAGCACAAAAATGAAATAACTGGAACATTGGAAATTTGAAGAAACAACTACTTTTGGGGTATGTCTAGTTGTGACGTTCTTGACACAGTTTCCTCACCAAAAAAGAAAGGTCCAAAACACATTAATTTTCGGCAAGTCTCTTTCATGTTCAACAACGATTCAGGATTTTGTATCTTTAAATTCTTACATTATCACGCTTTTACTTTACTAGTTGATTCGTCCGAAAGAATGATTCATTCGGAAAATAAGTCATCTGCCACATTCTAGGGCGTCATGCGTTTCTCGAGAAATGTCGAAACGGCTGTCCATTTCACTCTACAAACGATTCAACAGACTTCTGCTGTGGTCGCAGGGACGCTATTGCTGTAGTAGCTGCAACCGAAGGCTTCGTATGCAAGGGGTGGTTTCATAATACGAAACACCATTGTTTGAGGGAGTTAAAATTCGTGGTCTGCCCGTGGTGTGACTTTCGATGGCTCCGTGTGAATGAAGCTCGGATAAGCTCGACACTTTCGTCGTATGTGCGTGGCCGACCAGGACTCTAACCTTTGCATTTGAAATCAACTGGTGGAGGTGAACAGCCAGCAGTGATGGATGTTAAAGGTGACAAGTTAGCATTGATGGAGGGTACAGGTTTGAAGTGTTAGCGTTGGCAAACGATCTGGAAGTATCCGACTTGGAGACTGAAAATTGTTCATGATTATATATCTTTGGACTGGATGTCAGTGACGATTTATATTCGTGTTTGAACTGGATGTCACATTGTTAAGGTAAAAAATACATTGTTTGGTTTGCAGCAAAATCTTTCCTTTGCTAACCACATGCCTATTAGTATTTTATTTAGCTGGCAGTATTAACGTTCGCTGTCTAGCAGTAGTTTGCGTAATGAAGATTTTTGTGAGGTAAGTGCTTAATGAAATGTATAGGTTATTGTTAAGATTTCTTGACATGGTAAGAGAAAGTAAAGAGAAAGTAGCCTCAGTACGTTCAGTTTTACTCAACTGTTTCAGAATCAAATAACGTAGACGTTTCATCTTCTTAGTCATTCAGCAATTTCAGTACAGACATACTCATGTAAGTAAAGAAGTTTTACCGTCCCTGTTTAGAAAATACAGGACTCGCTACGAACAAGTAGTTAAATGGACAGAGTAGGCTTGTAGCTTGTGACGAGATTTTGCGACAGATCGTAAGCTTGTCCGGATGGATGAAGCGACGGCAGTTGAACAGCCAGACGAAACAATGACGGCTGATGACGTGTGTCAGCCGATACGGCCGATCCTAATGTCTCGTATTGTTCGATGTCTTCTCCCACTACCGACGACGCAACGCATTGGGGGGATGAGGGAGATGACCGACTACGTCTGCCTCCCAGTGGCATCGACCTCCATGGGAGTCCGAGCGCAAGTGATGGAGATGCGGGATGCACTTCAGGTCCATGACGACAGATCGATGCCGATGGCCGTGTCTATGTGACGGCGATGGACGCCTAGGCCGGCCTGACCTACACCCGCCGCTTACTATCTCTTCACCATGAGGACGCTCCACACCGCGAATAATGCCAGTCTGTGATACCAAGGACAGTTGGTGGAACAGCGATACTGCCTCGCCCCGATTAATGTCAACTGCATTACTTCTGTGCTCAAGACGCGTTTCTACATCTACATGACTACTCTGCAATTCACATTTAAGTGCTTGGCAGAGGGTTCGTCGAACCACAATCATACTATCTCTCTACCATTCCACTGCCGAACAGCGCGCGGGAAAAACGAACACCTAAACCTTTCTGTTCGAGCTCTGATTTCTCTCATTTTATCTTGATGATCATTCCTACCTATGTAGGTTGGGATCAACAAAATATTTTCGCATTCGGAAGACAAAGTTGGTGACTGAAATTTCGTAAATAGATCTGGCCGCGACGAAAAACGTCTTTGCTTTAATGACTTCGATAGCAACTCGCGTATCATATCTGCCACACTCTCTCCCCTATTACGTGATAATACAAAACGAGCTGTCCTTTTTTGCACCCTTTCGATGTCCTCCGTCGATCCCACCTGGTAAGGATCCGACACATCGCAGCAATATTCTAACAGAGGACGAACGAGTGTAGTGTAAGCTGTCTCTTTGGTGGACTTGTTGCATCTCCTAAGTGTCCTGCCAATGAAACGCAACCTTTGGCTCCCCTTCCCCACTATATTATCTGTGTGGTCTTTCCAACTGAAGTTGTTCGTAATTTTAACACCCCGGTACTTAGTTGAATTGACAGCCTTCTGAATTGTACTATTTATCAAGTAATCGAATTCCGACGGGATTCTTTTGGAACTCATGTGGATCACCTAAGACTTTTCGTTATTTACCGTCAACTGCTACCTGCCACACCATACAGCAATCTTTTCTAAATCGCTTTGCAACTGATACTGGTCTTCGGTTGACCTTACGAGACGGTAAATTACAGCATCATCTGCGAACAACCTAAGAGAACTGCTCAGATTGTCACCCAGGTCATTTCTATAGATCAGAAACAGCAGAGCTCCCAGGACGCTTCCCTCGGGAACACCTGATATCACTTCAGTTTTACTCGACGATTTGCCGTCTATCACTACGAACTGCGACCTTCCTGACAGGAAATCACGAATCCAGTCGCACAACTGAGACAATACCCCATAGGCCCGCAGCTTGATTAGAAGTCGCTTGTGAGGAACGGTGTCAAAAGCTTTCCGGAAATCCAGAAATACGGAATCAACCTGAGATCCCCTATCGATAGCGGCCATTACTTCGTGCGAATAAAGAGCTAGCTGCGTTGCACAAGAACGATGTTTTCTGAAACCATGCTGATTACGTATCAATAGATCGTTCCCTTCGAGGTGATTCATAATGTTTGAATTCTGTATATGCTCCAAAACCCCACTGCAGACCTACGTCAACGATATAGGTCTGTAGTTCGATGGATTACTCCTACTACCCGTCTTAAACACTGGTGTGATCTGCACAATTTTCCAATCTGTAGGTACAGATCCATCGGTGAGCGAGCGGTTGTATATAATTGCTAAGTAGGGAGCTATTGTAGCAGCGTAATCTGAAAGGAACCTAATCGGTATACAATCTGGACCTGAAGACTTGCCCGTATCAAGCAATTTGAGTTGCTTCGCAACCCCTAAGGTATCTACTTCTAAGAAACTCATGCTAGCAGCTGTTCGTGCTTCAAATTCTGGAACATTCCATTCGCCTTCCCTGGTGAAGGAATTTCCGAAAACTGCGTTCAGTAACTCCGCTTTAGCGGCACAGTCGTCGGTAACAGTACCATCGACACTGCGCAGCGAAGGTATTGACTCCGTCTTGCCGCTTCTGTACTTTACATACGACCAGAATTTCTTCGGATTTTCCACCAAATTTCGAGACAATGTTTCGTTGTGGAACCTATTAAAGGCATCTCGCATTGAAATCCGTCCCAAATTTCGCGCGTCTGTAAATTTTAGCCAATCTTCGAGATTTCGCGTTCTTCTGAACTTCGCATGCTTTTTCCGTTGCCTCTGCAACAGCGTTCGGACCTGATTTGTGTACCATGGCAGATCAGTTCCATCTCTTACCAATTTACGAGGTATGAATCTCTCAATTGCTGTTGCTACTTTATCTTTGAATTTGAGCCACATCTCGTCTACATTTGCATAGTCAGTTCGGGAGGAATGGAGATTGGCTCTTAGGAAGGCTTCTAGTGCCAATTTATCCGCTTTTTTAAATAAAATTATTTTGCCTTTGTTTTTGGTGGATTTGGAAGAAACGGTATTGAGCCTAGCTACAACGACCCTGTGATCACTAATCCCTGTATCAGTCATGATGCTCTTGATTGTTTGTGGCTAAGAGGTCAAGTGTGTTTTCGCAACCATTTACAATTCGCGTGGGTTCGTGGAATAACTGCTCGAAATAATCTTCGAACAAAGCATTTAGGACAATCTCGGAAGATGTTTTCCGCCTACCACCGGTTTTTAATAAGTATTTTTGCCAACATATCGAGGGAAGGTTGAAGTCCCCACCAACTATAACCGTATGAGTGGGGTATTTATTTGTTACGAGACTAAAATTTTCTCTGAACTGTTCAGCAACTATATCATCGGAGTCTGTGGGTCGGTAGAAAGAGCCAATTATTAACTTAGTTCGGCTGTTAAGTATAACCTCCACCCATACCAATTCGCACGGAGTATCTACTTCGACTTCGCTACAAGATATACCACTACTGACAGACATAAACACTCCACCACCAATTCAGCCTAATCTATCTTTCCTGAACACCTTCTGAGACTTCGTAAAAATTTCTGCAGAACTTATTTCCGGCTTTAGCCAGCTTTCTGTACCTACAACGATTTCAGCTTGTGTGCTTTCCATTAGCGCTTGTAGCTCAGGGGCTTTCCCAGCACAACTACAACAATTTACAGCTACAATTCCGACTGTTCCTTGATCCAAGCACGTCCCGTATTTGCCATGCACCCTTTGAGATTGCAGCCCACCCCGCACTTTCCCGAGGCCTTCTAACCTAAAAAATCGCACAGTCCACGCCACACAGCCTCCGCTACCCGTGTAGCCGCCAGCTGAGTGTAGTGAACTCCTGACCTATTCAGCGGAACCCGAAACCCCACCACCCTATGGCGCAAGTCAAGGAATCTGCAGCCAACACGGTCGCAAAACCACCTGAGCCTCTGAATCAGACCCTCCACCCGGCTCTGCACCAAAGGTTCGCAGTCGGTTCTGTTAACGATGCTGCAGATGGTGAGCTCTGCTTTCATCTTGTAAGCAAGTCCGGCAGCCTTCACCAAATCAGATAGCCCCTGGAATCCAGAGAAAATTTCCTCAGATACAAAGCGACACACGTCATTAGTGCCGACATGTGCCACCAACTGCAGCTGGCTGCACCCTGTGCTCCTCATGGCATCCGGAAGTACCCTTTCCACATCAGGAATGACTCCATCCGGAATGCGCACGGAGTGAACACTGGATTTCTTCCCCTGCTTAGCCCCATATCCCTAAGGGGCCCCATTACGCGCCGAACATTGGAGCTCCCAACTACCAATAAGCCTACCCTCAGCGATTGCCCGGACCTTGAAAGCTGAGAATCATCCTCTGAAACGGAGCAGGCAGCTGCATCTGGCTCAGCCAGAGACAGTGCCTGAAACTTGTTTGTCAGACGCACTGGGGAGGCTTTCAGATCAGCCTCCGGGGACGTCTTTCGTTGCCTGCCACGCCTTGGGACGACCTCCCAATCAATCAGAGGCGAGGGCTCAGCCCCACTACGGGCAGCAACCGGGGCCACCACAGCGGCAGACCGATCTGGGGACAGACGAGACGAGGTTGACATTCCCGTGATACCCAAGTCCGGCTCCCCAAAGTGATGCCCATTGGCAAAAGCCTGAAGCTGCGCGACCGAAGTCAGCGCTGCTTGCAGCTGTGAGCGAAGGGATGCCAACTCAGCCCTCATCCGAACACAGCAATCACAGTCCCTGTCCATTCCAATCGATTTTGAACAATAGTTACTGAAAGACAAGTCCGTTTGCTGCAGGATCCAATACGAACTGCAGATCTCGATGCCATTTTTCTTCAAGGACGACCATGATTCTGTCTCGATACCTAGGGATATGACGCCTACGGCCTGCCTTCAGATTTTGGCGAGAAAGGTACGGTTTTTCTGCTCAGGGAAGATATTATGGCAATTGCTGATGCAGCTGAAATCTAGAGGTAGGGTCTTGATTAATAATCAAAACATTCTCGTCCCAAATAGTTAGTATTCGCGGCCGAATACTTCCACCATCAAAAGTCACCCTCATTGTTCCTACTGCTTTGTCCAAGGGGACGGACGAGCGGACAGAGTCTTTGGATACTCTTGTCCTTGGGGTGGGAAACTGGCCGGAAAGGTGGAAGAATCGGCAATGATCAACGGCATGAGGATGCACAAGCCAAAGGAACCCACTGCAGGAACAGGAACATAACATGTATCCACATGACATGTGGCCAGTAACTGACAATGTTTCACGATCTCTAAATGGGAAAAGATTCACGCATAGACCCGCATTCGGATCTCCGGAATGAGACTCCCACGTTGAGGTGACCACGAGAAAATGTTGACTAACCAAAGAAAATATAACGGTATACTAGTCGGGCGTGGAATGTCAGAAGCTTGAACGTGATGGGGAGGCTAGAAAATTTGAAAAGGGAATGCAAAGGCTCAATGTAGATATAGTACGAGTCAGTAAAGTGAAATAAAAAGAGGATGAGGATTTCTCTTCAGATCAGTATATGGTAATATCAACAGCAGCAGAAAATGCTATAACGAGAGTAGGGAAGAGAGTGCGTTACTGAGAACAGTTCATAAATAGGGGTGTTCTTTTCACAATCGACAGCAAAGCAACACCGAAAACCATTGTTCAGGTGTACGTGCGATGTCACAATCTGAAGATGGAGGGCTACAGAAAGAGTACGAGGACATTCAAAACGTAATACAGTACTAAAGGGAGATGAAAATCTAAAAGTTATGGGTGACTGGATTCCAGTTGTAGAGGGTGAAGTAGAAGAAAAGATTACAGGAGAATGTGAGCTTGGGCCAAGGTATAAGAGAGTACAAAGGCTAACTGAATTCTGTAATAAATTTCAGCTAGCCTTAGAGAATACTCTATTCGAGAATCACAAGAGAAACAGGTTATACTTGGGAAAGGCCTGGTGATACGGGAAGATTTCAGTTAGATTACATCATGGTCAAACAGAGATTTAGAAATCAGATACTGGATTTTAAGGCTTACCCAGGAGCAGATAAAGACTCAGGTCACTATGTAAGAGTGATGAACAGCAGTCAGGAAGAATCAATAGGCAACGAAGTGTGATACAGAGGTACTAAGGGATGAGTAGTTACGCCTGAGCTTCTCTAAGATTATCGATTCAGCAATAACAGATAGCTCAATAGGCATTACAGCTGAAGAGGAATGGACATCTCTAAAAACGGCAATCACTCAAGTTCTAAAGGAAAACATAGGTAAAAAGAAGGTAACTGTGAAGAAACCATGGGTAACAGAAGATATACTTCAGTTGGTCGATGAAAGAAGAAAGTCCAAAAATGTACAAGGGTAATTCAGGAATAAAGAAATACAAGTCTACGTCTACATCTACATCCATACTCCGCAACCCACCTGACGGTGTGTGGCGGAGGGTACCTTGAGTAGCTCTATCGGTTCTCCCTTCTATTCCAGTCTCGTATTGTTCGTTGGATGAAGGATTGTCGGTATGCCTCTGTGTGGGCTCTAATCTCTCTGATTTTATCCTCATGGTCTCTTCGCGAGATATATGTAGGAGGGAGCAATATATTGCTTGACTCTTCGGTGAAGGTATGTTCTCGAAACTTCAACAAAAGCCCGTACCGAGCTACTGAGCGTCTCTATTGCAGAGTCTTCCACTGGAGTTTATCTATCATCTCCGTAACGCTTTCACGATTACTAAATGATCCTGTAACGAAGCGCGCTGCTCTCCGTTGGATCTTCTCTATCTCTTCCATCAACCCTATCTAATACGGATCCCACACTGCTGAGCAGTATTCAAGCAGTGAACGAACAAGCGTATTGTAACCTACTTCCTTTGTTTTTGGATTGCATTTCCTTAGGATTCTTCCAATGAATCTCAATCTGGCATCTGCTTTACAATGTTCAACTTTATATGATCATTACATTTTAAATCACTCCTAATGCGTACTCCCAGATAATATATGGAATTAACTGCTTCCAGTTGCTGACCTGCTATTTTGTAGCTAAACCATAAAGGATCTATCTTTCAATGTATTCGCAGCACATTACACTTGTCTACATTGAGATTCAATTGCCATTCCTTGCACCATGCGTCAATTCGCTGCAGATCCTCCTGCATTTCAGTACAATTTTCCATTGTTACAACCTCTCGATATACCACAGAATCATCCACAAAAAGCCTCAGTGAACTTCCGATGTCATCCACAAGGTAATTTATGTATATTGTGAATAGCAACGGTCCTACGACACTCCCCTGCGGCACACCTGAAATCACTCTTACTTCGGAAGACTTCTCTCCATTGAGAATGACATGCAGCGTTCTGTTATCTAGGAACTCTTGAATCCAATCACACAAATGATCTGATAGTCCATATGTTCTTAGTTTGTTCATTAAATGACTGTGGGGAACTGTATCGAACTCCTTGCGGAAGTCAAGAAACACGGCATCTACCTGGGAACCCGTGTCAATGGCCCTCTGAGTCTCGTGGACGAATAGCGCGAGCTGGGTTTCACACGACCTTTTCGTAACCCATGCTGATTCCTACAGAATGAAGAATGAAATAAATAAGAAGTGCAGGGAAGCTAAGATGAAATACCTCCATGAAAAATGTGAAGAAATCGCGAAAGAAATGATTGTCGGAAGAACTGACTCACTGTATAGGAAATGAAAA
Source organism: Schistocerca serialis cubense (assembly GCF_023864345.2). Classification (NCBI taxonomy): domain Eukaryota; kingdom Metazoa; phylum Arthropoda; class Insecta; order Orthoptera; family Acrididae; genus Schistocerca; species Schistocerca serialis. The sequence continues at coordinate 276,796,890 of NC_064642.1, read as the reverse complement.
CAACCTTCGGCGAAACAAGAAGCAAGAGTCGTAAAATTATTAGTACAATGCGAGTTCCACAGTTAAATGCAGAGGAGAGAGCGGATAGGTGAAGAGAGTACACTGAAGACCTCTATGACCGGGATGATATGTCTGACGTGATAGAGAAGAAACATTAGTCGATTTAGAAGAGGTATGGGATCCAGTATTTAAATTAGAATTTCACTAAGCTTTGGAGGACTTAAGATCAAATGAGGCCGAAGGCATGGAAAACATCCATCAGAATTTCTAAAATCATTGATGGAAGTGGCCAAAGAAACGCTTTCACTTTGTATGAGTCTAGTAACATAATATTTGACTTTCGCAAAAATATCACAGAATTCCGACGACAGCAAGAGCCCATAAGATCGACAACTATCGCACAATCAGCTTATACATCAGTTGCTTACAAGAATATAACACAGATGAATGGAAACAGAAAACTGAGGACGTTTTAGATGACGATCGGTTTGGCCGTAGGAAAGGTAAAGATATCAGGGAGGCAATTCTGACATCTCGGTTCATAACAGAAGCAAGACTAAAGAAGAATTGAGACACTTTCCTAGGATTTTTCGACCCGTAGAAAGCGTTCGACGGTGTAAAACGGTGCAAGATGTAGAAACTATGAGAAAAATAGAGGTTAGTTTGAGGAAGAGACGGGTAATACACAATATGTATTAGAGCCAAGAGGGAATATCAAGAGTGGACAGCAAAGAACGAAGTTTTCGGATTAAGAATGGTGTAACGCATGGATGTAGTCTTTCGCCCCTACTCTTGAATCTTTTCATCGAAGAAGCAATGATGGAAATAAAGGAGATGTTCACCAGTGGAATTGAAATTCAAGGTGGAAGGATGTGAACGATACGATTCGCTGAAGACATAGCTATCGTGAGAGAAAGTGAATAAGAATTACATGATATGCTGAATGGTATGGACAGTCTAATGAGTGCAGTATATGGATTGAGAGTAAATCGAAGTTAGACGAAAGTAACACCAAGTAGCCGAAATGAGAACAGCGAGAAACTGAACATCAAGACTGATGGTCGCGAAGTAGCTGAAGTTAATGAATTCTAAGGCAACAAAATAACCAATGATGGACGGAGCAAAGAGGACATCGAAAGCACACTAGAACTGTCAAAAAGCACATACTGTAAGAGAGAAGTCTACCAGTATCAAACATAGATCTTAATTTGAAGAAGAAATTTCAGAAAATGTACATTTGGAGAACAGCATCGTATGGTACTGCAACGTGGATTGTGGAAAACCGGAACCGGAGAGAATCGAAGCATTTGAGATGTGGTGGTACAGACGAATATTAAAATTTTCGTGAATTGATGAGGTAAATACTGAGAAGTTTGGTGCAGAATCGGCGAGGAAAGGAATACATGGGAAACACTGTTAAGGAGAAGGGACAAGATTAAAAGTCATCTGTTAAGACATGAGAGAAGAACTTCCACGGTGCTAAAGGGGGCTGTAGATGGAAGAAACTTTGGAGGAAGACACAGATTGGAATATATCCAGCATATAAATGAGGAAGTAGGGTGTAAGTGCTCCAATGAGATGAAGAGGTTGGCAGAGAAGAGGAATTTGTGGCGGGCAACATCAAGCCTGTCAGAAAACTGAAGACTGAAACGTATTCTTTATACCATGGCCTGTGAGGTCCCCTTATGGTTGGTACAATTCGTATGGCAAATCTGTACCCTGTCACTTCCGAAGCGACAGACGGAGAGAACGCTGCATCTCTTAAGCCGAAGATGTAGCAATGCTCTGCCAGGACGACGCCGACCACTTGTTAGTAGGCAGAGTTTCAACTGGGTGCTTTTTAGACCATCCGACCAGATTCCGCACTATACCATCTTCCCAGCAATTCAAGCGCTCGTAACGGACTTGGCTCTGTGGGACACATGCTCATGCAATACAGCTATACAATACAGGTATACTCCTACTTTGCTAGTCATTCCGTGAGCCGCTTTCATAGAGTAACCGTCACAAGGGGCCTGTGATCAGCAGTTGTCGATGCTGCCAACAGCGTTCACAGATCACCCAGCGTATACATATACTCTCATTCTCGCCCGCCAAGGCATCTGAAGCAGTAGGGTTCTGTGGCGACTCAACATAGCCTTTCTTGATGAGTTAAATTGTAGATGCGAAGTTTAGTCCACGTGGAGCAGATGCCAACGGCACTTACCCGCCTAGGTTCCACTCTTCCGTGATAGTTACGGTGTGACAATCCCGCCTTTCGTCGAACATTAGCCACCTATGGACGTGACAGAGAGCGCTGATGTACGGCGACGGCTGATTTACTCCACGCTACGCTCCACGAACTGGCTGTGCAACCGCCGTCGCCGGAACGACTATCGAAAGAACAGAAATTGAAGGCGCTGTTGCTACGTACCATCTTAATACGACTTGTGGGTGTGCGGGTGCAGACGGCGACAACAGATGATATCTGTGGAGACCGACCTCCCTCCCCCATATCATTCAAGACAGAAAACGAGGCAAAAGGCAGCTCATTACAGAAGTAGAGACGGAAGATAGACGACGAACTGAAACACAAATGGATATCGTACGAGCGTTCACAGTCATATACACTTTTATATAAGCGAGACTGCAATATGGATACTGGAGTCAGGGAAGTCCTGTCTGGCCTACCTGTCTCTGGCCGTCCACCAGGTGAAGTTGCTCTCTTGTCGGAGGTGACATTCAAAGAGCTACAAGAGTCTACCTTGTGCGATGCTGTCAACAAGACACCTGGCCCCGACGCCTAGATTTGCCTTCATTACAGCCAGTCATGAGGCTTTGATGGCTACTCCAGTTTCCTTGATCTTTGCCTATCCTGTTAAATCCCTCCTTTTGAACTTATGGGGAATTCAAGATCTAATCCCTGCGGATATTACCCCTAAGATGGTCAACAAAAACTGGAATCGTGCCAAGCGCAATATTCTCAGGGTCCACAACAAACAAGCTGACCACTACAAGTGTAATCGACGAGTCTTTAGTGGTAAACCAGGAGACCAGGTGTTACCCCCAGGTTCGTGTTTGAGGGGGAGGGGGGGGGGGAGGTTGAGCCATGCAGCTTCTCGCGTTGGTGCCATTGGTAGGTTGGCATCATGTAACAGGAATAGTGGCTTCGCATTTTCTTCTTGTGGTTACTGGCGCCACTATGTTTGCTAGCATTGTCTGTCCGTGAGTGACAGCAGCAGTGGTTATCGATATCTAGTACCGAGGTACTATCTTTGGAAGAAAGTCAATTGTTTTCCAGTTTGGGTGTGTCGGGAGTTCGATTGGGACGGAGAAGCAGTGAGATCCGGCAGCCTGAGGACATGCTGGGACCGCTGGCAGCACACTGGCACTGCTGGATCGAGGCGCTATAGTTGCGAGGGCCACAGCTTCGTTGTCCACCAGACACAGGCCGTTTGAGTTGAACATTAACCCAGTAGTGAAACTTCCACTATTTTGACGTCACCCAGTTTGTTCACGTGTTGCTACTAGCAGGGATGCTGAGATGAAGAGCAACGAGTGCAGTGTTTGGAGTTGACGAAATTAATTAGCCATCCTCCACTTCTTATTATTAATCATTGAATTCCTGGTGTTTATTGATGAAGTTCTACCAGCAGTATTTTTCTGTCTAGTGGCTGCTATCGCCCCAGTTACCTGCCTTGGAGGTTAGCGTATTTTCGCGGCAGTGTACCTTTGCTTGCATTCCCGCTGTTGCCCGGTAAGCCTCGTTGATTGTGGATTGTATATGTTGTTTCTGTTGGACTCCTTTGGCCATAGTGGTTCCTTCTGCTTCTGGATATTCTAAACACCGGATTCTGAAGACACAGTCCTGTCCGCCAGTTCCACCTTGCCTGGGTTATTCCATCACTGTGTTGATTGTCAGACATTAGGTAGATTTTACAACAGTGTTGGTTTGCATTTAAACTGTCACTAGTTTGAGTTGCCATCCGGTTAAGTGACTACAACTCTAGGCTGCCTGTCTGATCGGTTATGAAGTACAGCGAGTTTCCCAGGCTGATACTTGGAGCACTGTCTGAGGCCCACTACTCTCTTGGTTTCATCAGGTTGTAATGATTGGTTTTGTTTTTAAAAAAGTATATATTTCAATTTTGTGTTATTAGTATTAGGGCCTTCAGCTGACAAGTAATTTGAATTTCTTGTCAGTAAGGGCTTCAGCCGTAAATGCAATTTGTCTCAAGAATTTTTAATTGATAGTGAAATTTTGATGATTGTTTTTTGTTTTTTTTTTTTTAAAGAAAAGTATTTCAGTTTCTCCTGAAGAAGTTCAACTGTTCTTAAGAATTTGGTACCCAGGCCTTCAGCTGCCAAATTTTTTTTTTTTTTTTTTTGAGTTATTAATATTGGGGCCTTTAGCTGACAAATAATTTGAACTTCTCCTCAACAAGGGCTTCAGCCGTGAATGCAATTTTTTTCTAAAGAATTTTTAATTGGATATTGTCTCTTAATAGTGAAATTCTGATGATTGTGTTTTTTTAAAAAAAAATATTTTAGTGTCTCTTGGAGAAGTTTAACTGTTACTAAGAATTTGGTATTCAGGCCTTCAGCTGTCAAATTGTTTTTTCACTTATTACTATCAGGCCCTTCAGCCCACAAATAATTTGAATTTATGGTTGATAAGCCCTTCAGCCGTGAGTGCGAATTGTTGAAGAATTTTTTTTAAGGCATTGTGACTTAACAGTCAAATCTGATAATTGTTCCTTATTGTCAACGTTATTTGTAATTGGCTCCAAATAAAGTGTACGTGATTAAAAAAAAAGTGAGTGACCAACGGTAACTGAGTAAGGCTCCATCCACACCGAATCCTGCCTTTCCCTAAGTACCCGCGTCTTAGACGTGTTGAGCCTCAGAGAGCAACGAACATGATAAATTTACCTTTGCGCTCAGATGGTTGTACGTGACAGCACTGCTTAGTACATGTGTATTGAAGGTACCTGATTTTGGGCTGACTCAACTCAAGTATGTCCATAATATCAAAATAACAGCCAACGTCATAATTCTAACACTAGTCACAGCATTGAGCTGTTAACTGACTCACACATACTAATATCTAGCGTTAAGTCGCTTGAAGAAACACTATCTACACTTCGAAAGAAATCTAGGGATTGTACTATCAGCGTTTTCTATGGATACCTATCAAGGCCTATATTTTGTAATTTCTCTCAGCTTAGTCTATGTGTGCGTTAGTGTTTCTGTCCTTAAGCAGAAAAAAATTGAGGCCTTTCGTCAACTGACATAAAGTTATTTTTTAAAATCGTGAGAACTAGTGGGACATTTAATTAGTTCTCACGATTTAAAGAAATAACTATACGTCAGTTGAAGAAAGGCCTCAGTTTTCTTCTGCTGAAGGACAGAAACACGCACATACACGAAGACTAAAGTCATAGATATTACAAAATATAGGCCTTGAATGGTATCCATAGAAAACATTGATCGTGCAATCCCTAGACTTCTTTCTAGGTATAGATAATGTTTCTTCAAGCGACTTAACGCCAGATTTTAATAAGTGTGAGTCAATTAACAGGTCATCTAGATTAATCAACTCAATTATAAAACTTTATCGTACACAATGCTACATTCAAAACCAAAACTATGCTGCTTTTATGGAAACAACACATTTTTACATAGCCACACGGCAAATTGAAACATTCAGCAATCCATAAAATGCATCTAAATCATTACATTGTCCAAGAAGTGCGTCAAAATCAGCGTTTTGTATGCTACGTAAAAGGAAAAATATCTTGTGCACCGCAAGATATAGCAGTAGAACGAGACGTAATATTACTGCGAAAACAGAAAATTTTCGTATATTCCACAGTAGCAACATAAAATTTCAAATCACAGTATTATATACAGGCATAAAGTATCTACCAAGGTCAACACCTTGGACTGAACTATGTGAGCCACAGGGTGATCTGAAAATTAACGAACAGTTTTTGAAACAAATTTTTGAGTAAAGCTACAGCGATAAGGAACGACAGAAGTTTACGTGCGTATACAGGGTGTTACAAAAAGGTACGTCCAAACTTTCAGGAAACATTCCTCACACACAAATAAAGAAAAGATGTTATGTTGACATGTGTCCGGAAACGCTTAATTTCCGTGTTAGAGCTCATTTTAGTTTCGTCCACCTACGCTCAATGGAGCACGTTATCATGATTTCATAAGCGATACTCTACCTGTGCTGCTAGAACATGTGCCTTTACAAGTACGACTCAACATGTGGTTCATGCGCGATGGAGCTCCTGCACATGTCAGTCGAAGTGCTCGTACGCTTCTCAACAACAGATTCGGTGACCGATGGATTGTTAGAGGAGGGCCAGTTCCATGGCCTTCACGCTCTCCTGACCTCCACTCTCTTGACTTTCAATTATGGGGGCATTTGAAAGCTCTTGTTTACGCAACCCCGGTACCAAATGTAGAGACTCTTCGTGCTCGTATTGTTGAGGGCTGTGATACAATACGCCATTCTCCAGGGCTGCATCAGCGCATCAGGGATTCCATGCGACGGAGGGAGGATGCATGTATCCTTACTAACGGAGGACATTCTGAACATTTCCTGTAACAAAGTGTTTGAAGTCACGCTGGTACGTTCTGTTGCTGTGTGTTTCCATTTCATGATTAATGTGATTTGAAGAGAAGTAATAAAATGAGCTCTAACATGGAAAGTAAGCGTGTCTGGACGCATGTCCACATCACATATTTTCTTTCTTTGTGTGTGAGGAATGTTTCCTGAAAGTTTGGCCGTACCTTTTTGTAATACCCTGTATAAAAATTATGACAAATGCCCCGCAGGAGGAGTGTGGACAAACTCGAGTACAGAAATGATATTGCGTGCTTCTCCGGGTAGCCCCTCTCCTTAACACAGAACCGTCGTACGAGCAAGGAGGTTAGTTTGTGATCAGTTGATGACTGTACAGGCGGTAGCTTAGTCAGCTGTGTAGTCACAGGCATTCGAGGAGTCAGGCAAAGGTGTTCATCCATTCCTTCCGTATCCTTTTGAGCCTTTGATGATATAAATTTCAGTTGCGTCTTGCCTTGTACGACAAAGAGCTATCAGATATATGATAAAATTGATGTCAGCAGGATTCCTGAGGTGGATCGTACCTCGTTATTCACAACTCTGTGCCGAAATGAATCCATATAATTTTCTATCGGTCTCTTGTGATGGTCTTTCGTTCATATATTTTCAATTTTTTACTTCGTTTCATAAAGAATAGAGCATTGATTTAGAAATTCTCATTTTTTTTTTTCAGTCATATACGAGGGTGGAAGGACTGGCACAAAGGTGATCACACTTGGGAAAATTAGTACCTAAACTTCAGTTCTACGCAGTGTCATAATTAGACGTTTGTACTCTCTTTTACCGGTTCTTTTACTAAGTCGTATTGTTTTTCTGTTTCATTACCCCAACGTAATTTTGTAAATATTACAATTACTTTTACTACGTATTTCTGTATTTTATCTGAAACATTATCAAAATGTAGAACACCATTATTCCAGGTCCCCAACTGCTAGGAAGTTATCTTGAAAATTTGATCTTCTGCCGTCGGAAAGCTACAAATAATGATATATTTTTCGATGTCTTTATTTAAACGTGTGCCTCTCTGAACTGACTTCTAACAGTTTCTCGTTAATTTACATTATCCTTTTTCGGTCATAAGTTTGTAACTTCTGCAAATCGGTGGGAATCACATTGCATTTCCTTCTGTTTCTAAGATCGGTGTTAAATTTTTGGCATCGCGTTAAAGTTTACTCACTTGTTTAAGGCTAATTAATCAATCTTGAGTAATTTTCTATACTCATAACTTGACAGCTGATTTAATTCAATGGACTGTTTCTCTTTCTCTATCTATCACGTTTCTTAGCTCAAGATACTTCGAGAACTACAAAATTTCGAAGTTTTTTTCTCAGTGATATTTTGTGTGTAGTTTGGTATCTGGAAACCAAGGAGACCGGCGAATCGTTGCACAGTAATCATCTTATAACTATTCACTCGGTTTGTAACCGCAATTACCATTGTTTTTGTGAAAATATCTTTACAACAATTAAAATTCGAGTGCTACACACACACCAAAACTTACTACACAAAACGCAGAGTAATCGGACAATCCTCAAACTAAACAGCGCTGCGAGAACATCTCAGAAAGTGACCTACTGAAAGTGCTGATTATTTCTTCCTGCTGCATAACTATGTCACCACCTCCGCCTGGTGTCGCCTGTGGCTGTGACAGCGTGACATGAAGAGAAAATTTAATTTGTTCCTCTTTTTCTATATTTATACTCGGTCGCACAACACATGATTGTCACAGTAACACTTGTGTCATCTGCAAAGAGAAAAGTTTTCGAGTGATCTATGAATTTTAGCGGCACTTACTGATAATATGCAGAATATAGAAAATGATGCACAAAAAACTTTTAGAATATATAAGGGTGATAAAATAAAACAATTTTTCATGTAACTAAAACTAACAAGTGCACTGTTTGCCCTCTAGACGTCCGTGAGGGCTTTGATGCTAATGATGTTTAAATAAGATGTTGAAACAGTTGTGTGAATAATATTGTTTTGTAAACACTACTGGAATCACTATCTGTTTAAAATAATGTATAACTAGCAGCAACTTGGTTATGACTGCCTTACATTCTCATAACCGCAACGTGTTTTACTAATAATCGGCGCAACTTCATCCAAACGGCAACTAGCCGTTCTTTAGTGTATGTCGGTGTCTCGAACACAAAATGTTTTCTCTGTCCTTGGAAAAAAGAAATCCACAGGCGATCAGCAACATCTCAAAAAAATATTTATCACACTCTAGTTCTGAAAACCCTCTCTGAATATCATGGATCCCCAGCGGGGAAACGGTGCACCTGTGGCAAATTTGTCAGTTATATACACAATATTTTACACCCTATGCGTCAAGTACAGCAGCTGTCCCAGAACAAAACCCTGTCGTACCCCACTTTACATGACTCTAGGTTCAAACTTCTTCCCTGATAATACCTCACAGACAAAAGAATAAATAGCATTTTTTGTAGATACCATTTCCCGCTGGCAAGTATGACACCTAGTTTAAGTGTACTCTGGTACGTCACTACTCTCGTAAACATTGCTCTCTCAAAACCTGTTGGGAACACTGGAAGCAAAGACATCGGCAGGTAATTTTCAATATTATATTTTTCAATAATTTTGTAAAGTGGTCTCAGTAACGAGTATTTCAATCCTTCAGGAAATACACCATGCATGAGAGCCACTTACACAGGTGACTGAGTGCAGAACTAGTGTATGGTGCACTGATCTCTCTGATGCTACTAGGAACTACATCATACCCAAAGGATTTCTTACTCTTTGATGATGCAAGAAAGGATTCACTTTCATTTTTCATTGTCTCCTGTAGCTGCATGTGATGTAGTTGTCTCGGAGCATCATCTTCCAAGGTTTATACGTAATTACTTGCACCATTAAAATTTAGATTTAACTTGCCTACTTATGAAAAGATGTGGTTAGTTAGTACGTTACACAATTCTTACGGATCACTAACAGTTCGATTCTCACACAAGAGAAGTTCGAAAATTGAATACGCGGATTCTGCCCCGATACCTCTAGCACGACTGACCATACAGCCTAAATTTTGTTCTGAGGACATCCCATTCCCTTTGTGTAGTGCACTGCTTCAACTTACACGATCCCTTTCCTGAGCGCTTTACAGTATTTGTTGCAGTGAAATTCTGAGCGTCGTTCATATTCTGCTATAGCTCCCTTTTTCCCCTCCATTGCATTGTAATGCCGTGATTCCTCCAAATCTGTTGCTTCTTAGCACTGGATGGGTGCCTGCGCTTTCTTGACCAGAAAAGGTTGTTGCAGAAAGTGATAAAGATTTGGGCAAATATATCTGCTGTCAAAATCGTCTGTGTTGTAGACTCCTTGCCAAGTCGCTCTTCGAGATTAGTTTAAAATGTCTGCGTTTCAATTTGATTTATACCTCAAACTCTTTTGTTTCCTATTTCGTAGTATATCTCTGCTTCGATTCCTTTCTGTTTTATTATTTGTGCATCATGATCTGCCAGATTGTGACTAATATTTCTCACTATGCTTGTCAACTACAGAACAATCAGTGAGGGTATTGTCTACAATCGTGTAATTGTTTCCCTAAAATCTAATTGGAAATTATACTGTCTGTACCAGGTTGCTAGAGTGAGTTAAATCCACTAACATTCTTTTCTCCTGAGCGTAATTCATACAACTTAAATTGAAAACCCCGCACAAAATCGTCATTTCTTTATTGAGAACTGTGCTTAGAATAGCGTCAACCATGGAGAAGAAAAACCTGCAGTCTGAACCGGGGATCTATAAAGTCCTGTGATGAAAGGATTTTTCCTTTGAAAATTCGAACTCTCTTGCGATCTTCATAGATTTAATCTTTCAAATATTTTGGTGTGTCAAATCTTACCAATAGAACATTAAATTTGTCATAAGTGGCCACTCCTACCTTCTGACGCCTTGCATAGGAATGAAATAAGATAACTCCGTTCTTAGTATTTCTGCGATAAATAAATGATGCTCTAAAACATGAATGTCAGAGATAACATAAATCCGCAGTTATTCTACTGCCTCTTCAATTTCTCCAACATTTTCAGGAATTAAGCTTTCTGTGTCTGATGATCTACAGTCCCTATTTATTGCACTAACTTCTAGCATTAAAGAAACATTCCTCAAGCAAAGACATAGCCAACTTTAATTTATGGTAAAAACGTGTAGCATCTCTACGTGTTACCATCGGAATTTAGCCTGAGTGGTCCCAAGTCCACCTACTATAATGTCACTTGTAAGTTTCACCAACCGACCTGACAGAATGTTCAAATGTGCGTGAAATCTTATGGGACTTAACTGCTAAGGTCATCAGTCCCTAAGCTTACCCACTACTTAATCTAAATTATTCTAAGGACAAACACACCCACCCATGTCCAAGCGAGGACTCGAACCTCCGCCGGGACCAGCCGCACAGTCCATGACTGCAGCGCATTAGACCGCTCGGCTAATCCCACGCGGCCCTTACTGAATCCTATCCAGATGTGGACCGACCTATGGGTGATCTCAACTTTAGACAACACCGAAACGGGTACCTGATCAGCAGTCATAAGCGTCCTCATAATTCCTACATTAACTCGCCTCGCTGCATTGTGAAGATGGACTTTGTCGTAATAACGGAAAGCTGTATAGGGTGAACGTTAGTGGACCGAGTTTCACCGGGTCTTGTGTCCAGGTCACTGCCTATATCACAAGCCTAGTCCCTACCAAGACTGTTCCAACCCTGTTTCTGCTATCAATAGCGAATCCTCTTTAATAGGCCGGCAGGAGTGGCCGAGCGGTTCTAGGCGCTTCAGTCTGGAACCGCGCGAACGCTAGGGTCGCAGGTTCGAATCCTACCTCTGGCATGGATGTGTGTGTCGTCCTTAGGTTAGTTAGGTTTAAGTAGTTCTAAGTTGTAGGGGACTGATGTTAAGTCCCGTAGTGCTCAGAGCCATTTGAACCATTTTGAACCTCTTTAATAATATTATCACACAAAGCACCAAGCTCTTAAATCATTTTATTGAACCTAGCCTCTGGTATTCATTACCTAATGTCTCCTGCAACGGTGGACCTTCCCGTGGCCATGATTGCTATCTAGAACCAGAACCCTTTTCTTAGTTACTCTACCTAACCTCGGCCTCCTGACATCGGTGGTAGTGTGATTGCCCTTACCCGCTCCTGCTAATACTTCAAGCTATTTCTAATGGCTTTACTGACAACAGCGAGTTCCCAGTTTTCCACCCTTCTCTCCGTAGCCTCGCCAGTACTCGTCTGCATCCTAAACCGTGCCTGAACCGAGCATGTTTTCGCTTCCTGCTTCAATAATAATGTAATACCGTTACATTTGATGCAGCTCTAGTATAGGGCCTTCTTAGGTTCTCCACTAGTTTCTCCACTACGTTCAGCCCGGTGGAGGCAGTGGATTCAAAATTTACACAATATGTCACAACTCACTACGCTACGACCATTCGCGTACTTCTCACTAATGGTCAAATTTTACATCCTTTTTACACGGACACAATGAAATAGTAAGGAACGTCACAAACCAAAAACTACGATATAAAACACGAATAAACTGGATATCTTATCTTATTAAATGATAAGTGTAAGAGTATGTAGGTAATAGTTTTATTAGTAACAACACGAGAAAAGTAAACTAAATGAGCATGTATGTAACAATTTCCATATTGTCTCGTTCTTCTCAGTTTACATCTTCCCACATAGTACTTATTTCTTCATACATTTTTACATACTGCCACACATGAGGCTGACACAAACTTTGACAAGAAGTATTTGTTTCCCACATTTTATGAGATTCTCTGTAACTATCTAATGGTTCAAATGGCTCTGAGCACTATGGGACTTAACTACTTAAATGTAACTAACCTAAGGACATCACACAACACCCAGTCATCACGAGGCAGAGAAAATTCCTGACCCCGCCGGGAATCGAACCCGGGAACCCGGGCGTGATAAGCGAGAACGCTACCGCACGACCACGAGCTGCGGACTAAGTATCTAATGTACTTAATACTTAGGCTGTGTACAGTTACTGGGACAATCGAGTGTTCAGGCATTTATAGCACTCCGATTGGTGTTAACAGTTTAGTTACGTAGTAAATTACGGTCTTTCTACTTCATTACATCAGTACTATTCTTTAGCAAAATGGTCACTAGCTCACATAATTTTCCCCATTACTTATTCTTCTCATTTTTTCTTTTTAATTCTCGTATCTTTTTACAAAAATCAGTTTATTTTAAACCGACGAGTCAAACTGAAACCCAATATGATTAGTAAAGAGGTGATCATTCTTAAATTTTTATGAGGCCCTCTCTAGTAATAAGAAATACATCAAATAATCTTTGCACAGTTTATGGATATAATCATATATTCAGACACATACAAATTCAAACAAACCTGTTCTTAAACGATTTTTCAACTAACAACGTTTTGCTATATCGTCTGCTGCCGGAGTTTCGCAGGCTGATGGAGCTACTGGATGGGGACATTATGCGCGCCTGGTTCATCTAGCCCACACTAACTTGTTTGGGATCTTCTCCATCATCTCGACAAACTTGTAGTCACCGCCGCTAGTCTATCTTCCTCCGTCATCACGCATGACAGCTTATGGCATGTCCATCCGCCTTAACTGTTATATACGACCCGACTACTCCCTGGCGCATTCACAAACACAACAACTCGTCGTCCAATTGCTATAAGTTTTTACCTACATTTTCGATGCTTTGCTACCTGTGATTACTGAGATATGTACATTTTGAGATAGTAAACTTAAAATTCAAAACCATGAAAACCATACTTTTCCAGCAGGACGTAGTCTCTTTCTCCTTATATTTATGCTTCTGTTTTCCCTTTCCATTCTACTTCACCTCCTTCTCAAATGTTCCTTCAAATTGAAGTTTACCTATTAGAGGTATGGCAGCACAAGGAATGTAAGATGGTAGAAAGATGTAAGATTAGGACACGGATGGGACAAATTTGGTAGAGATCTGAAATACCTATCTCAAAACAATTGCACTGGAGTAAACACCTCATCTAAGAACTACTAAGAATTTGGAGAGCGCCAGACATGACAAAACTATTACGTCTCGTATGCAACACGTATCAGACAGCCAAAATATCCTACCACTTCAAGAACAATGTAACAATTCCTATTTTAATAAGTCAGTTGCTGACTGGCGTGAACACTGCTGAATCATCGGTTTATTCATTTCAAAGTAATGACTCGAATCATTTACTGAAGGAAAAAAATAAAAATATTAGTATAAGCCATCCTCAGGGAATGCGATTTTAGGAGAAGCTTAGGAATATGAGATGCGATAATATCTGTATGACGCTTCTCAGAAGGACTGAAGAATCAAAAACTAATTTTAATAGAAGTTGTAGGTTTAGAGGTAAGTTTTGAAAATTCAGAACGGAAAACATTCTAATAAATAAGATTTGGACGACTTGAGGTCAAATAAAGAAGAAAGCATAGATAATATTCCATCGTAATTTCTAAAATCATTTGGGAAAGTGGCAACAGAACGACTGTTCATATTGACGGTTGGAACGATGAAACTGGCAACAGCCGGCAAGTGCAATAATTATCACACAATCAGGTTAACGGTTCATGCATCCAAGTTGCTAATAAGAATAAAACACAGAAGCAGGGAACAGAAAACTGAAACCCTGTCAGGTGACTAATCAGTTTGCCTTTAGGAAACGTAAAGGCACTAGAGAGGCAGTGATGACATTCCGGTTGGTAAAGGACGCAAGACTGAAGAAAAAAGTGGTGTAAGGTATAGGGAAAGACGGGTAATATACAACATGTACAAGAATTAAGGGCGAATAACAAGACTGGAAAACCAAGAACGAAGTGTTTGGATTCAAAGTGGTGTAGGATAGGAACATAAGCCGTTACCCCTAGTGTTCAATGTATACAAAAAAGAAGCACTGACGGAAACAAAAGAAAGAATCAAGAGTCCTATTAAAATTGAAGAGGAAAGAATATCAATGATAACATTGCTGTCCTCTGTTAAAGTGAAGAAGTATGATAGAGTATGTCGAATGGTATGGACAGCCTACTTAGTGAAGGACATGGACTGAGAGTAAATCGAATAAACCGGAAAGTAATGAGAAGCAGGAAAAATGAGGCCAAAGAGAAACTTAATATCAGAAATTGGGATCACGAGGTAAACAAAGTTAAGGAATAATATTACCTAGGCAACAAAGTGACTCATGATCGAAGAAGCACAGAGGACATAATAAACCAACTAGCACTGACGAAAATGGCATTCCTGGCCAAGAGAAGTCTACTAATATCAAATATAGGTGGTATTATGAGGAAGAATTACTCGAGAATGTATGTTTGGACCACAGCATTGCCGGCCGCGGTGGTCTCGCGGTTAATGCGCTCAGTCCGGAACCGTGCGACTGCTACGGTCACAGGTTCGAATCCTGCCTCGGGCATGGATGTGTGTGATGTCCTTAGGTTAGTTCGGTTTAAGTAGTTCTAAGTTCTAGGGGACTGATGACCACAGAAGTTAAGTCCCATAGAGCTCAGAGCCATTTGAACCATTTTTTTTTTTTTACCACAGCATTGAATGATAGTGAAACTTGGACTGTCGGAAAGTCGGAACAGAATAGACTCGAAGAATTTGAGAAGTGGTGCTATAGAAGAACATTAAAAATTACTGGCACTGATAAGATAAGGAGCAAAGAGGTTCTCCACAGAATCGGTGAGAAATGGAATGTATGGAAAACTCCTACAGGAAGAAGAGACAGGATTGTAGGGTATCTGTTAAGACAGCAACAGGAAATAACTTCCATATTACTAGAGGGATAGACGGAAAAACTGAAGACAGAAATTGGAATACAACCAGAAAAAAATGAGGATGTAGGTTGCAACTGCTAATCTGAGGTAAAACGGCTGGCACAGGAGACTGCATCATGTTACCTTTAGAATTTCAGACTTTTTCATCAGGTCTGAAATTCTAAAGGTAACATGACTACAATACAGATAGCGGAAAGTTATCTACAACTTGTACAGAAATCAGTTTACAGCTATAAACGCAAGCCATATTTGAAAGGGAATGAAACAGACTTGTAACTTCTCCTAGAACTTGTCAATTTCTCCCTGGCCTTGTTCTAAACCGACAGTGGCCAAGCGAAACCCAGGTTAGATTCGGAAGGGCATAAAAGTGATGATGACATTAAAATGCTATCAGAGATGCAAAGGAACGTCTGAAAGGAATGACTAGTTTCTTGAGTTTATAAGATGATTAGAACAAGTATAATCCAGGATAATTTAGTTGATTACACTCAGATGATCATCACAGAAACATATTAGGAAATGGGACACTAAAATTAGCCAGTGAGTGTTTCTATTTGGGCAGCAAAACAAGTGATGGAGGGGCAGAGGGGATAAGGCTGGAAAAGCAAGAAAAGCGATTCTGAGAAAGATGTTTTGGTATCGAATTTAAAGTTAATGGCCAGAACGTATTTCCCGAAGATATTCAGGGTGATACGAAGAGGTACGGCCAAACTTTCAGGAAACATTCCTCACACGCAAATAAAGAAAAGATGTTGTGTGGACATGTGTCCGGGAACGCTTAATTCCCATGTTAGAGCTCATTTTAGTTTCATCAGTATGTACTGTACTTACTCGATTCACCGCCAGTTGGCCCAATTGAAGGAAGGTAATGTTGACTTCGGTGCTTGTGTTGACATGCGACTCATTGCTCTACAGTTCTAGCAACAAGCACATCAGTACGTAGCATCAACAGGTTAGTGTTCATCACGAACGTGGTTTTGCAGTCAGTGCAATGTTTACAAATGCGGAGTTGGCAGATGCCCATTTGATGTATGGATTAGCGCGGGGCAATAGCCGTGGCGCGGTACGTTTGTATCGAGGCAGATTTCCAGAACGAAGGTGTCCCGACAGGAAGACGTTCGAAGCAATTGACCGGCGTCTTAGGAAGCACGGAACATTCCAGCCCATGACTCGCGACTGGGGAAGACCTAGAACGACCAGGACACCTGCAATGGACGACGCAGTTCTTCGTGCAGTTGACGATAACCGTAATGTCAGTGTCAGAGAAGTTGCTGCTGTACAAGGTAACAATGACCAAGTCACTGTATGGAGAGTGCTACGGGAGAACCAGTTGTACCATGTACAGCGTGTGCAGGCACTATCAGCAGCTGATTGGCCTCCACGGGTACACTTCTACGAATGGTTCATCCAACAATGTGTCAATCCTCATTTCAGTGCAAATGTTCTCTTTACGGATGGGGCTTCATTCCAACGTGATCAAATTGTAAATTTTCACAATCAACATGTTTGGGCTCACGAGAATCCGCACGCAATTGTGCAATCACGTCATCAACACAGATTTTCTGTGAACGTTTGGGCATGCGTTGTTGGTGATGTCTTGATTGGGTCCCATGTTCTTCCACCTACGCTCAACGGAGCACGTTATCATGATTTCATACGGGATACTCTTACTGTGCTGCTAGAACATGTGCCATTACGACACAACATGTGGTTCATGCACGATGGAGCTCCTGCACATTACAATCGAAGTGCTCGTACGCTTCTCAACAACAGATTCGGTGACCGATGGATTGGTAGAGGCAGGCTAATTCCATGGCCTTCACGCTCTCCTGACCTCAACCCTCTTGACCTCAACCCTCTTGACTTTCATTTATGGGGGCATTTGAAAGCTCTTTTCTACGCAACCCCGGTACCAAATGTAGAGACTCTTCGTGCTCGTATTGTGGACGGCTGTGTTACAATACATCATTCTCCAGGGTTGCATCAGCGCATCAGGGATTCCATGCGACGGAGGGAAGATGCATGTATCCTCGCTAACGGAGGACATTTTGAACAGTTCCTGTAACAAAGTGTTTGAAGTCACGCTGGTACGTTCTGTTGCTGTGTGTTTCCATTCCATGATTAATGTAATTTGAAGAGAAAAAATAGAATGAGCTCTAACATGGAAGGTAAGCGTTTCCGGACACATGTACACGTAACATATTTTCTTTCTTTGTGTGTGAGGAATGTTTTCTGAAAGTTTGGCCGTACCTTTTTGTAACACCCTGTATATTTGGATCACCTTAACGGGAAATAAACGTAAATGATGAGCAGTTCAGACAAGACGGGAATAGAAACACTGGAAATGTGGCGCTGCTGAAGAATGCTTAAGTTAGAGGGGTAGATAAAATAACTAATGAGGTGGTACTGATACGAACCTGAGGAATAAAGGAATCTGTTGCATGACCTGGTTAAAAGAAGGAATCAATTGATAGGACACATCATGTGGCATTAAAAAATCGTCAGTTTGGTAATGGAAGGAAGTGTGGGGGCTAATATTCGTAGAGGAAGCTCAAACATCAAACACAGTATACAGATTCGAATGAATACAGGCTGCGATAGTCAAGCAGAGTTAACTTGAGAGCTGCATCAAACCATTCTTTCGACTATGTAAATTTAGTTTGTGTGTACTTGTGTGTGTGTATGTGTGTGTGTGTGTGTGTGTGTGTGTGTGTGTGTGTGTGTGTGTGTATGTGTAGGTTGGTGTATGAGCGGCTTAAACTAATCAATGAGCAGTTGAACGTTTTCCTCTATCGTAGGTAACCGGCTATCGGTTGATAATTCCTGACTTTATCAAGGTAGCGGCCATATGTATCGCTACAAGAAATTTCTGTACTGTTTTTTTTTACCATCTAAATCATTCATGGTCGTTTGAAAAGTAAGAATTACAAAGCTAATGTACTGGAGATAAAGCCATGTGCATTTCTTCTGCAAGCTAAGTAGCTTCGAAGAAAATTAGGAATAAGAACCTCTCTTTTCTAATCCATAACTCTCCTAAGTTTTTAACTTGTAGGACATAATGAGTAACTTTGGTTCATTTATAACAACGTCTCTCTGACAGTCTTCTTCAAATTTAATTTTTTTTAAATAAACTGTAAAATAAACACATCCCGTAAGTCTAAGTTTTTCAAATGCTTGAAGGGTTATGGCTAGACTACTCATCAAGCCCATTTCTGGCAACCTTCAACATATTTCGGAAGTATTTTCATTTCCATTAAATGTTATTTTCATTATCTTCAATCTTTTGCAATAAATAAAAAGAAGTGATAGCGCTTTGTCAAGTCATTAAAGTTGATGTTTAATTTGCAAGTATTCGCTATTTGCAGGACTGAAAACCATTCAGCAATGGAACTCATTCGATGCCTGAAATGTGTGTTAGATATGTAGTGTTGTGGATTGGCTCATCTCGCACTCGATAGTCAGATAATGCGGAGAAACCGTTAAATACTGTAGAGTTTACTTACCACCACGTATGAACGACGTTTGCTACCTAACAGTGTATAAAACACCTAACATCTGACACAAAATTAGTGATTTCTTCTTAACATATAATGTTTGTACGGTAACTGAACCACCTAATTTCGAATCTAAATATGAAAGGCTCTATATTTGAGGGAAAGATGCGTATCACGAAGTTGTAGAATTTATCTTCTGCGGTAGCAATTTCTTTACTTCACCTTACTGGAAACGTCAGACGTTGGCTCTCTATTCATTACGCACTACTAGGCACTTGCCCTTCTGCTGGGCCGTGTGGTACGGTGGTGTGAAACGGAGCAGATGAAATACTGTACAGGGAATGGCATCGTAGCTTTCGCGCGCAGTTGGACGCAAAATGCGCTCTCCCACCAACGCCATCCTTCCGCACCGCCTATCCCTTCCCTCTCGGTGGATCGATTTCAAAATCGCCGACTGCGTTCGCGGGCGATGCGAACACTGCCGGCGTGTCGCTGGCGGGTATTTGTCACCTTGTAGCATTGTCTGCCGCAAACACCAAGAAGCATCGCGGGGCGACGGGGTGGGGGCACCTGCGACGCCGTGAATGCGGGCGACCACGGGCCGCTGTTCCCCACACTTGTGTCCCGGGACCATTGTCAACGCGCTTGACGTCACTGGTCATTGAATTTCACACTTCCTTCCTGTTGTTCGTGATATCACCGAGAAATAGTCTGACATCGTTAGGGAGGAGACCGCGGTCTTAACGTGGTTAAGTAAGTAAAAAAGAGATAGTGAAAAACTTGTAATGCCTAGAACAAATTCTCCTTTTGCAATTAAAGCACAATGACCGCTTTCGGTTTCTATCTGTAAGCATCTACAGATCGAAACGCAAAAAGAGAAAGATGAATAAGCTCTTGAAAGCATCATTAGCTGTAGTCAAGCAGTGACATGCATTCGTGTCCTTTCGCTGTGCAGGGCGTCTCCAGTCACTTCTTCGACCTGGTAAGTGACTGGCGTAGAATTGTCCTCACTCATTGGTCCCATTTAGAACTGAGCACCAACGACCAGCCAAGACGTGTCTGGAGGCGGCCTGGACAGATGTGGGATACCAACCTAACTGTCGTCCTCATAACAAGTAATTCTGGCCTTAAATTTCAGCATCGTAATGCCCTCCCGGACACGGTGGGAGACTCTACGGTTTGTCTTTGTGTTTGCCAAACCCTATCTTGGACAGCAAGGTCACGGAATATCTCGCCAGTGGAAAAAGTTTGTAGCATTAAGGGCATGGCCCTCCAACAAGGTCGGGATATTGACGACATAACGCGTCAGTTGGACAGAACTTGGCACAATTTCCCTCAGCAGGATTTCTAACAACTCTGTGAATCAATGGTAAGCGGAACAACTCCTTGCATACTGTTCAGAGCTATACCAACGCGTTATTGACTCTCTTAATTTTTGAAGCTCTTTCTCTTGAATAAATCATCCAGTTTTTTGAAGCTGTATTCATTTGTCTGTCTGTACATGAACATCAGATCTATCTATTTCCGTCAAATTTGAAAAATTTCTTTTTTTCTTAGAGTTTATAAACACCGTAAATGGTTTTTAACACTCTTTGATCTGTGACAAGTGACTCTTCGCACAAATTTTACACGGTGACTTACTACTTGTATTACAACGTTACCACTGAGAGTAGGGTATGGTCGGGTAAGAGTACGTGTGTAGTAAGCGTTCTCAATGGGATTTTCTCTTCATTGGCAACATTGGCTGACAGCGAAAAACTACATTCAGTTGTTTTTTCAGTAGCGACGCCATTACATGTAATCTTGAAGAGCTCCGTCAGAGCCGGCCGGTGTGGCCGTGCGGTTTAGGCGCTTCAGTCTGGAACCGCGTGACCGCTACGGTCGCAGGTTCGAATCCTGCCTCGGGCATGGATGTGTGTGACGTCCTTAGGTTAGTTAGGTTTAAGTAGTTTTAAGTTCTAGGGGACTGATGACCACAGATGTTAAGTCCCATAGAGCTCAGAGCCATTTGAGCCATTTTTGAGCTCCGTCAGATTTTTTGGTTGTAGCAGGTAAATATAGGTTTTTGCTTCCAATTATGTAGTCCTGAAGCTATATATCACTAGCAATAAGCGCTATCTAGGTATGTACTAAAAAATAAAATTATTTCGCAAAAAAATCGCCGTTCTGTAAGGAACAAATCAAGGGACGACTAACAGTGACTGCCACTTGTGATATTTTTCTGAACTGCGTGACAAATCGCTTAAGAATATTCTGTACGATAGAGTGAAGATTACGTCTGTGGTCTTAACACCCACCCCATTCTCATCTTCGTTTCCAACGGTTACTAACCAAGGAAGATTCACTAAGAAGAAAGATGTGAGTACTTTATTTCGAATTGCATATTCTAGAGTAGCCGCGATCCAAACAGCTGAGAAATCCTTCCAGTGAACGGTAATGTTCCCGTTCAGCCCGGATGTCTTCAAAGAAGAAGGCTTTTCTCCATCAGAAAGCACTGACAGAGTCGACCCTCCAGCAACCGAAGAAGATAAAGGAGTTCAGCAGAAGCCCTCAGACAATTCTGCTCTCCTCAGTGACAGATGATACGTCTGTGCAGTCACTAGAAAAATCCTAAAATGTGACACAAATGAAGTTCAATGTGCTGAGTTAAGATCAAATGTAGGCCTGTCCAGTACTTACCCACTGCCAAAATATGATCGATTCACAACAGAAGAAATTGGCAAAAAAAAGTCTGAGATTTTATCAGGATCTCCACACAGAAATGCGTTACTAGAAAAACAAAACAAAATACCAGTAACGAGCAACGCGGAATCCCTAGGGTTGAAGTGAACTTAACCGCACCATCATCATCAGGAATAACAAAGACTAAATCCAAGGGGGGATCTGTCATTTTGAATTACCCAGGATATGGTGAAAACTACAAAGAGCCTACTACGGAAGACAAAATTATGATAATTGATCTCAATGGTGACATAATGGACGTGGTGAATTTTCTTGTGACTTGCGTTAGTACGTATGCTATGACTACATGTCGCGTAGTCTTACTAGACGAGCAGTGTCTTACATATGTTGAAATTTAAGGTTCGTGCTAAAAGTTAGGCAGTTTGTAAGTGCACATGTTGTTCATAAATAAACCAGCAATAATTTGTTATAAGAAAAGTTAGTTTTAACCCTCCCATCTACTAGATGTGAGCGTTTAAATACTAAGTGCGTAATCTTCCCCGAGTTTCCCCTCGTGCATTTTGTTCTTCATTTTCCTTAAAGCACATCCACTTCAGCTAACTTTCTTGCGAGCAAGCCAGAATAAAAGTATTAGCCACCCCAAGGATACAATACGTCCGTACCGTGTAACGCCCCCCTCCCTCCCCCCATCTGTTCGTCGTAATGGTCTAAACTCGGCTAGGGAGAAGGTCCACAAGTTTCTTCAGGTTATGTCGTACTTGTCTGAAGCTTCATTCATCATTACGTATAGCAGAGCTGTCATATTGCGCCCATGTTGTGTTCTATTTTTATCCTATCATCCCAAACAGTACTAGATAATTTTTGGTGAGATTAAGATAGGGATAATGAGCGTACTAGTGTAGATGTGATATAGTACCTGCGTCAAACTAACAACGTTGGCGTGTAGGCCTTTTAGAACGCTGTTATTATGCTTAAAAAGTGTGCGTTTACGTACGCTGTACCCCTCTCGAAAATGACCATTGCAAACAGTTCCCTACGGAATGTTCATACGGAAATTTGTTAAAACGGACCCACATTCTTTGATAGCAACTAGTCCCACAAATAATGAAACCGACTTCCATTGATATAGCTTGACACTGGTCACTGGTTCTTGTCCAATATGATCTACTTAAGACCACTTTTCATACGTCGTGTTATAGGTCTGCTAGTTGTACACAATTCCTAGTCGACACGTCGGTACACTCCGCTGAATTAAGAAATAACTGACTGACACATACACACCACTTACGCCAGCGACTGATTGTCACGTGACCGGCAAGTACGAGTACTCTACAATGCACAACGCTCATTAGCCACCAGTGACTTTGTCATATATTAATAAGGATAACAATGCCTAGATTAGGCTTAGGTGTTTGATACCGATACTCAAACTGGTTTTTCAATTTCCAAGCTCTTTTGCATCTCATGATGAGAGTAGTGAAGTGGCGTAATTAATAATTAAAGTTTATTAAGTGTTCTAGACGGTTTTATTCACAAAATACTTACAATAATCGTGGAGTCATACAGGGTATTTATCAGTATTGAATAACAACTACTAAACCTAATCTTCTTCGGTTACATTGGTAACTGGTGTCGTTCCTCACAAATATCGCTTCTGGCTAACAAATGCCTAACGAATATTAGTTCATTGCTTCACTTTTCTAGTTTTCCCGTCTTAATGTGCAATACATGCGAATTGCTCGAGCAAACAAGCGAATAGCGCAAAAGTAAACGCCGTAAATATCGTACGTAAGCTTCTAAGACCTTTTCTCTTTTCACGTGTTCCAAGCGGATGCGACATAAAGTGCACAACTTGGGAAACCATGATGCTAAAGCCTCTACACCAACAACCCGCGGTACTGCAGAGCTTGAAGAGGATTCTTTTATCCTCGTCGGATCGTTCCCTCCGTTCCTGTGACTCAGCAGCAGTTAGTTTTAGTCAGATGTTGTCAAGTATTACGGATATAGTCTGCATAACAAAAATTACTTGCATGTACAAATTATGGAGTAACAAGCAGTATTAAGGTATACCTTCATATTATCGATGCTGCTGGGCAAACCTATTGTTCAGGCAGAACGATGCATTTCGTATGCGCAGGGTGTATAAAACTACCCGTACATGATTTTGATGCTCGTTATGTTCTGAAACGATCTCCAAATTACCGCGTGATGAATACTGTTTTAGGGATGTTGCTGAAAACATCGTCCGTTTACATTAATGCACACCTGGCATTTGCGTGTAATTGTTTGTCTAACACGCTCAAAATAACCAGATATTTCAGGAATAACGGTTGCTGCAGCTTCAGAAAAGGGGGCAACCATAATTTCTTAAGTGATTACCTGTGCCTCGTCTATAAATCGATTCATTTGCTTCCACAAAAAGAAACAATATATTGTACACTGTGAAATGTTCCGTGACGTCAACGCCAAGTGTGACCCAGTGCTGTCGCGTTCCAACCATAGCCGTTGCCCGACAGCTAGAGGATACCCTCCAAAATTTCCGACAGTACTTCATGGTGGAAGATACGATGATTTCCTCCATACATCATGTTAAACAGAAGATCCGGCCCAGTAACATGGTCGTGAACAGTACCAACAAACACATTTATGGTATATCTCTGTAGGTGGCAGACGCAGGCAGCGTTAGGACTTTTCAACCCCGCCTCACAGCTATTGCATCTGTGGAATATAGCTTTCCTTGTGAAATCAGCATGGTCAGTTAACAAATCCCAAGTTTAGAAGTCAGGGATGTTTACAATTTCGTGTATATAGGATTTCAAGAATTCCATGAATAAAGCAAAGACGTCAGCTGACAGAACTTTTATCTCCTGATACCTGAATGGATGCATGCCTATCTCGTGCTGAACGTCCCACACATTAGCTTTGGAGTATTAAGTTCGTTGGCTATGCATCGTGAACTGGTGCTGAAGTTGTACTCAGTTTCCTGTAACATAGATTCCTCAGACAGAACGGTTTGCACTCTGAGAGGTCTACCAGTTTCCCGTCGGTCTTGTGCAAGCGGTCTTGTTTCCCATAAACAGCCATCAGGTCTTTGAAATATTACGATGTTTATGTATCAACAAGCCCTGTTACTCCACTGTTCCACAGGCACCCCCTTAAATAAGATTCATGTCAGCTAAATCGGTTAGAACACTACCAGGTATCAAGTATGTTTAATCAGCTGTTAAGATATTCATGTAAACATAACATAAAAAATAAAATGTAATCTTTTATCCAGGAACCTGGTCCTTCATAGCAGTAACGAAAACTTACTCTAATTAGCAGTAAGATATAATAGTGCTGCACATCAACTGAACAAGTGTTAACGTTGGTCTAAGGGAAGACCCACATCAAAACCTTGAAGGACACCTAACGGCGAAATTGTGCCTCTATGACGTTTCTGTCACTTATCTGCTGTCATAACTATACAGATCTGTATGCGTACCTTTTTAAAACTTGTAAGTTCTGATGAACTCTTCTCTCAAGGTTCAACATTCATTATTAAAGTGGAACACTGACATAGCACTGAATAAATGTGAATAATATATACGTTTTACTGTGGTGTTATTTTCAGTTCACGCGACTGCAACTAAGAGTGAAGTCCACCATTTATGGTAGAACAAATACAGTGATTATTCTGATACTTTCCTGTAAAACTTATTTGTTCACGCAACAATCATCTTGCTAGCTGCGCAGCTGCTATATTGATAAGTCATAGCATATAGATACTTGTAGACACACTTTGGCATCCAATGTACATTGACTTAAGCTCTCAAGCGCGTTATCTATTGACTAGCTCTCATCACTTGGCTAGCAAGACAAGCTAGCGTTTGAGGTATGTGCTAGCATATCAGACCACAGATCCGTTTTCGTTATCATCTCTAAGTGTATTCGCTGAACTCTGACCCATTTCTAACGCCCTGGCCGCTGTATCGTTTAACTTCTCCAAAATAGTGTAGCCCCGAAGTACCACCACTTTATTTCTTGTCTGTAGCAGGTCTATCAATAGAGAAATACTTCCTAAGAAATTTCTCGTACTTGTGGATGTTATGTTTCTACTGTATCATATATTCACATTTTCTGCTGAATCTTAGTTGACATGTATTTCTTACGAAGAATGATAATGACTTCATCAATGCTTTCATGTCATATAACTTGAAGGGTAAATGAAAAAAATTCTCCCGAAGCCACTATACAGTGCATGGTGAACAGCACATTCCATCGCGATGTTTCGTCACCGTTTCATGCTTCATTCTGGCTTGGAGAGTGGGAAAAGAAGGAAAGCTGCTGTCATTGTCTTTTATTCGACCGAACATTTCAGTACTGACTTTTCGCGCTATATGAGGTCCGTTCGAAAAATTCCGAAACTTTGTCCACAAAACTTTTCTACACTTACATTTTACTTATTGTGCATGGTTTTCATCGAAATACTCTTATCCACAGTTGATACATCTCTTCCAACGCCGTTTCCTCATCTGCAAGCAGTCTTGCTACATCTCTTGTAGGATAGCGCGAAGCGCCGTTTGCGAATTTTCTTTTATCTCTTCTCTCGTTGCAAATCTTCCTCCTTTCAACTGGGTTTACAACTTTGGAAATTAAAAAGAAAAGGTCCGCAAGGCTCAGGTCTGGAGAGTAGGGTGGATGAGGCAGCACAGTGATTTCGTGTTTTGTTCTATAGTCACGTACCAACAGGGATGAATCTGTAGTTCCGTTATCGTGATGCAAGAGCCATGATCTGTCTCGCCACACATTGCAGGCCGTTTCCTTCTCACGTTTTCTCGCAGGCATCGCAAAAATCCTGATAGTACCATCGATTAACAGTTTGTCCCTGCGACACGATATCGTGATGAAGTAATCCTTCAATGTCAAAAACAAATATCAGCATGGCATTGACTTTCGACATGACATGGCCTTGTAGAAGCTTTCCCGACCCACTGAACAGACTGAACCTTGGTCTCAGTGTCATAACCGTAGGTCCACGTCTCATCAACAGTTATGATACTGTTTTGGAACAGCTCGTTTTCATTTGCGGGATCCAGAAGCTCTTTACAGATGGCGAAGCGAAGATCTTTCTGGTCTTCACCCAAGAGCTGTAGGACGAGCTTGGTGGCAACATGATGCATTCCAAGATGCTTTATCACACTTTCATGACATGATCCAGCTGAAATGTTACATTGTTCAGCAACCTCTGGGACTATTAGTCTTCGATTGACGCGCACAGTTTCGCTCACGTTCTTGGCATGTGCTTTGGCGGCAGAGGTCTAGTGGCGATCTGAACTAGGGTCGTATTTAACTTGCGTCCGGCCATATTTAAACCTGTGTGAACCATTCGTAACACCGAGTACAACGTAAGTACTCATTACGGTAGGCTTCTTGCATAATTTGGTTTGTCTCTTCAAAGGTTATCTCGAGTATCGTGCAAAATTTAATGCAGACACGTATCTCCTCCTCTAACTCTGCAATCTCAAAATTAGCAAAATGTGCGACATGGCGTTCTACTCAATACAACACTGAACAATAACTAACTTACGCACGACAGTGAATCTTGCGGCAGTTCCTCATCAAATACTGGCTCGTGCTGGGATGCCGACCGAATTCGCTGCAACACACCACAAGCGTGAAATTGCGCATGTCCCGCAATTTTTTGAACTGACATAGTACAAGGAATAGTGAGTGTGGAGTGTCGGTTGTGTCATTAGGCATACTTCTAGATACTAGGATATAGTGACCTTCGGAGGGGGAAGCACCCCATACGATCATGCAAATAACCTTAAAGGTAATGATGATCTGACGCAAACGATGTGTTGCCCAATCCGGCATGAAAATATGGGTATCATGCCAAGCACATAGGAATATTAACGACAGGAGAGATCACGTATCTGTAACAGAAACTAATGGTCATTATTAGTATCCGGTTTAATGTCGTAAACGTCAGCGTGTGAGTTACGCACTGGTATAAGTGAATGACCTTTTAACAACTGAACAAGGGATTTAGTCTGTAAAATCTAATCTGGCACATTTTGTAGCCTCGATGAAAACATAATTACGAAAATAATTCGCGGATATGATCTATGACTGTAAGAGTGGTTAGTTAATTATTGAGAGAACACGAAAAAATAGGTATGGACACCAGAAAGCTCACCACAAATGGTTCAAATGGCTCTGAGCACTATGGGACTCAACTGCTGTGGTCATCAGTCCCCTAGAACTTAGAACTACTTAAACCTAACTAACCTAAGGACATCGCACACACCCATGCCCGAGACAGGATTCGAACCTGCGACCGTAGCAGCAGCGCGGCTCCGGACTGGAGCGCCTAGAACCGCACGACCACCGCGGCCGGCAGCTCACCACAATTTAGAATGAATGATACCAGCTGGCTGCCAGGCATTAAAACAGTGCAATTGATTCCTGAAGGGAGTTAACTAACTTTGCATTTTCACCGCATCGGCGTTTGCAACGCTGACCCATCTCACCATACTCCTATCGTATGAATGCGGAGGGCAGCGGCTGTATCGGCTGGAGACTCTGACAAGGGAACCTTACGAACTCACCCCAGCCGATTTCATTCACACTGACGGTGCGTATAGTGCACGACTAGTAGTTCAACATACGTAAACAGGAAGATTTAACTCTCAATAGTTTCTGAGGAAATCTAATTTAGCATGTTAGGCATGCTTGTGGACTTTCTATGGTCTCTAGCAAGTTTGCAGCGACAGTGATCTTTAGTTCTGGAGTTGCACTTAGTGTATAGGTAAGCTCTTGCAGTAGTATATATTCATTTGAGAGCGTAGAAGAGTAAAAGTGTCGTCCTTGTCTATCCTTTTATGGAGTTTTGTTTGTAGCTGAATTCGTCCACTTTCTTCGTGAGCATACCATCCAGGATGATTCGGCGTAAGTCCATCCGTAACGTGCAAATTGTTAAGTCCACTCATAATGTGCAGGCAAATCCCCTAGAAATTCATGATTGGGCAGTGGAAACGTTAATTATTACTTCATATCAGGTTCACACAGCATATTTTGACAATGAGCTGTATGTCTGCTTCTAAAATTCATGAATCCCCTCTAAGTAGACAGGATGTCACTGAAATACTACATTCAGGTTTCGTTTCGCTACAAAAATGGTCCGGGTAGTATTGTCCTCCTTTCCAGTGTTAATGTACTAATGCACGGATTTTCAGTTTGCCGCTGGAAGAAGATTATCGATATCCTAAGCATATATTCCTTAAATTTGGTGATGCTACAGGCATATTAGTGAAAGCTGATCGAGTTAACACCGCCTTCAAAGCAACAGTGATGTACGTTCCATCGAGATTTACATTAGACCCAACAGCTCGCCGTATCTTCAGATTTGTTGTTATCAGGTCCATGCTATTTGTAGTGAACAGGTGTGAGAGTGCTCATCAACGTCTGATTTCTCCTATGCTGGTTTTGTTTTCAAAAATTCTCTTCAACACCAAAATAAATTGACGTAGCAGATCTCGTTCCGCCTAGTGTTAATTGTAGTGGCCATCCACAGCCAGTTTTGATTTTCTCCGTCGGCGATTTTGAGGCGTTAAAACCGAAAACGGATTCTCCTCGTGCGGGAGGTCAAGTGCTCCAAGATGAGCGACACCGCACCACGGATGGAGATGTTTCTGATGTTGAATCCCCGTAATCACCCCCCCCCCCCCCCCTCCTTCCCAATGTGTCAAGTGTTTCTCTAAGTGATACAAATTGTGTAGTAGCCTCCTGTCCTCCTGTGTAAGCTGTGATGGAGGCGGATTCTGGCGTTCGTTTGTCCTGTGGTGGGCATCTTATGCAGTCGCATCTGTGGTCTGATATGTCCCACTCGCTGACCACATCCCCCACCTAGAAATCTCCCTCTGTGTCGACCGTCATCGGCGGCTCTTCGGCTACACAACCTTCGAAGCTTCCACCATTGAACCTTGTAGCGCAGGATTCGCCCCAAGTTGTTTCTGACTTGTCACCTGCTGTGTCTCTCGTTCCATCTCTGTCAGGCCGGATGTTCGTGTTACTTTTCTTGGTGCGGCGCGGTAAGTTTCAGATCTTGTCCCGGTCCTCCTACTCTCCCGGTTGCTGAGGTGATTTTGCAGCAAGTCCGGCGTACACATTCTGTCAAAACTGGTTGCTCTGTCTCGCGCAAGAAACCAAGCTGTAAGGATTCTGTATGGCTTGGGAATTATCCCCCAACTTCGGACTCGTCTATTGACTAGACAATGTATTAATGGTCTGAATGTGGCGTAGGTGAACTTTATTTTTGTCCCACTTTGGAAGATGACTCAGGCACACACCCTTGTTACTTTTAATCTCTATCGCATTGAATCTGCTTTACATCTCTCTGCTTCCCGTCTGTTTATTTACGCTTCTACAGCAGATATTATATACTTGATAGTTTGCTTTTTTCCTCCCCGGGTTTCAGACCTTCTTTAATATAGTGCCTGAAGATTCGACGGGTATTGCTCTGTTTTATCCGGAAGTATCCATTGGAGTTCTCGATTATAGCCGCGGGATTGGTTGATGTCTTTCTTGACTCTACCTTCTTTGTGCTTTATACGCAATCTGGCGCAGATCAAACGGTGCTAAGCTCGAAATTTTACAAAGAGAAGCTCCCTTATGTCTTGTTTAAGAATTCTCGGAACCTTCTCTTGGGTGGTGGCTTCAACTGCGTATTGTGTCACGCTGACTAGTCCCTTCATCTTAATTTTAGTCACAGTCTCCATCAATTGGTTCGTACGATGAGTCTGACGGATGCTTGGAATACAAATTTCCGACATTGGTGAAATCCATATGTTTTACTGTGATGTCTACTAGCAGACTTGACTGGTTTTCTTTTTTTGTCATTAGATTCCAAAAATCGGTTTATTCCTGCGCCTCTCGTTGATAACTGTGCTGTAACAGCGACTAGTAAGCTCGCCCAACAATTCATGGTATACTGTCATGCCCAGAGGATGCTCAACGTTTCGCATCTAGCTGATGCGTCTCTTCATTCTGGGATTGGTGATAAAGTGGGTGATTTGTCTCTGTTCGGTAGAGGGTTACCTATCATTGTTGGGATGGCGGTCTGAGTACGCAAAACCGCGAGTCCGTAAAACGCTGATATGTTATTGTTCTGCAGCGGCGAGGCACTTTCGGAACATCTACGAATTTCATTAAAACGTTTTTTGTCAATTTATGCACGAACACATGATGCCCTTCTCAGGATAGCTGACATTCGGCTAAGTTGCTGCTGATTAAGAAGTTGATGGGTTGAGGGTGAAGGATAAGTCACGTCCTCTAGTTAGGTAGGAACTGACATCCTTTTACCGCTTGCTTCGCCATCACGCTCGTCGTCGTCGTACTCTTATTACCTTTATCAACACACATGATGATCATCAGCTGACTACTCAAGGTGAGTTGACTCAAGTTTCAAATCAGTACTGTAGTGTTCGCAGAAGAGCCGTGTTACAAGAGGAGGCCGAAATGCACGCTTTTTAGCTCACGCAGGCTGGCGTGAGGAGGGAAGGACTATACTGACGTGAGGTCTGGGACACGACAAGGAATTACAATTCAGAAATCGGACGTAATTAGTCTCATACTTAATTTTAATCCATTAATGATGAACGTCGCTCTTGACGGTACATGATTCACAATATTATCTGTTCTGAAAACATTCGTAGTAACTGAACATGGCGCCTCGCTAGGTCGCAGCAAATGATGAAGCTGAAGGCTATGCTAAACTGTCGTCTCTGCAAATGAGAGCATATGTAGACAGTGAACCATCAATAGCAAAGTCGGCTGTACAACTGGGGCGAGTGCTAGGGAGTCTCTCTAAACTAGACCTGCCGTGTGGCGGCGCTCGGTCTGCAATCACTGATAGTGGCGACACGCGGGTCCGACGTATACTAACGGACCGCGGCCGATTTAAATGCTAGCACCTAGCAAGTGTGGTGTGTGGCGGTGACACCACAAGTACTATGCGCAGCTGTATGGAAAGCTGTATGGAAAGCGACATCTTTATCTTTCTAAAATGGTTCTTCAAAGAGTGCTGTTTTTTCATGAGATAGCTATCCCCGTGAAACACATGGAGTGCCTGTTATGAGATGCGGTTGCTGTGTACACTACCTAAGGCGAAAACTCAGCTCTGAACTAACAAGTTTAGGATCTTGCATGCTCCTTTTAAGAAATCTCCTACTTTTGCCCGCCAACCGTAGGTTTTCAATTCTTTGGGTCCTCATATAAGAGGAGCGAGAACAAGTCAATATGAAGGCAGCCAGTTGTGGTATTGAATATGGTCTACAAGTGTGAACTAGCGTAAGCTGTCAGCCACAGTGATCGAGGGAATGAACGTATAATAATCTGAAATGTCTCGCGTAACAGTTTCAGGCATGCAACAACAGGAAGTTGTAACTATCACCTCGAAAAATCAGAGTTCAGTATATAATATTCTATTGTTTGAAGGTATTTGTCAGCAACTATTCCGTCTCCTTTACTCCACATCTCACTTTTTTACTACTGGAGTTATATTAAAGTTTGGATTTGCAATGTTCAGACTGATGTAAAACTGAAACCGAGAGCTGATGGCAGTACACAAAATTATTTGTAACAAGTTGCTATGGTTTTGATTCAATGTTATTACACTGTCTTTACTTGGTAATTTTTTCTTCATAAAATCAAGTAACTTTGAGTAATGATGAATAAATATTTCACTTTGGCTGTATGAGTCACACTAGCACACATATGTTAAGTTCAGACATGGAGTGGGAGAAGGAATAAACACTTTTATCATAAATGGGGCACACCGTGGATCAAATTATTGCTTTTCCACACCTGCTCTGGATAATCATGTAGGGAACATTCACTTGCTACTGTAACGTAATCAAGAAAGACATAAAACTGTATCTGAACTCACTACCTTGCATCGTATTCAGAAAAGTTAGTAATGCAGTTCAAATTATCGTTTGCAGCACTTAATGTTGGTTTCGTTATGCAGGGGATTTTTGAATACTGTCAATTAGAATAGGCGCGCGGCTAGCCCGCGTTCTCTTAGTCTCAGGGAAAAAATGTAAAATATTGCTTTAGTTTCATAGAGCAGACCTTGCCACAAAATGTGAATATTATAAAGTCATAAAACAGTTACTCGTTATATTTTTGTGCCGTCAAGGAACATGTCGCATAGTAACTTCCAAATCAAACTGAGAAATGCACTGAATAATATAATATAGTCTTCCGGCACTGCTGGAAGCTGCAAGAAAATGTTAAATGTTAGTATGTTACCTCGCTTTACCGGCGAGGCGACTGCGATGCCTGAAATAAATATTTTTTAAATGTGCCGCGTCTGCGGCCGTTGCCCTCGCTGATTGGTACAGCGGCTTCCGCTAATTTAAATGCTGAAAATGTCTAAACTATTTACGGGACGAATAGCTGGCAACTTTACAAATTATTTTAAAAACATATTTCCTCAAACTCTATATATTCAAACAAAAATCCACTAATTTTACACACCTTATACAACTCGCCTAATAGCGGATCTCAAGCTTCATGAACAAAACACTCACAGCCAGCATATACATCTGCTTAACACGCAAGTGTTACTCGTAACGAAACCCAAAGAGAACAGAGAGACTATTACAATGCTTTTTACTATTCATACATGTACTGAATTGTCCTTTTTATCTGAGGCACAGATCATAATCACTCATTCATTTAACAAGAATACGATTTTCAAAGATAACAATATGTTATGGATTCAAAGATAAAAAATGCACAAAACGTCAAATAATTGTGAATGTTCTACATACACACATAATATACTCGTGAAATGTTTACACAGTCTTGCTTTATTGCTTCACTTGGTCATGTTTTTCGTGTTTAAATTATTTCTCTTTAGCCGTGTGCGTGGCACTATATCGATTCATATTAACTGGACTTACACACACGGAAAAAATTCCATCACATGCTTTTTATGACGACTGGCCAGGGGGCGCTACACAAACCTCGTACACAGGTTGAAGATGAATAAAACCGACAAACAGCAGCAACGGATTCCTGACTGGAAATGGAGGAAAATACGTCCTATGAACATGTGTCCGGAAGTGGACGGTGTGCGTACAACAGATCGTCCCGGAACACAGTACGGAACTGCGTCCTGTTCACAACAGATGTTCAAAGCGGCGTTCATTGTAGCGGTAATACGCAGGAGCATAATTGTGCTTCCGCGTACATCATATTTGCAGGCCCCTTACCTGGACGTTGTACCAGGGTTCGTCTCAATATCCTGATGAACCTGGTCCTCGAAATCTGGTGTACGTACAGCCCGCCACCTCCCTGCAAGTTCATCTTTCTGAAACGACCCATGATCACGCAAACGCTCAAAAATAGCTTGAAATTTTGTGTGGTGTGGTTGGTGTCTGTGAGGGTACTCTCGACCGTTTCCATCCGCTAACCCCATACAAAGACACCGTCTCGGATTGTTCCTGACATGAAAACCGGACCATTCTCCTGGTTTCGGTACCATGTGTCAACTACACTGCCTGCAACACAGAAGGAAGCATTTATTCGTCAGCGCCATCTACAGTGGCAACGATGGATTTCCGGAAAAATGTTCGTAGGACCTTTCCTCCTGCGTTTGCAGCCAGGAATCGGTCCCTGCAATTTTTCCGTTTCATTAATTTTCACCCTGTATAATGATCTCCTGCGCTACTGTACTGCAGCACGCTGCTAGGAGATCCAAAACTAAACTGCGTAGCCCCCCTATAAAATGGTGGCACAGTACGGTATTCTGGGGCAGTGATTTCATTGTATATCAGTACTGACGACATATGACTGCATACAAAAGTTTAATTGCTACTTTAATTTTTCCATGGGATAATTGGTACTTTACGGCAGATCGTTGTACACGACGCGAAACGTTACATTGTAAATTAGTCTAAACTAATTATTTTTTTAACTTTGCTGTTAGCGTTCTGTCGCACGAATATGGACGGTGGTCCTACTTTAGCAAGGTCTAGAATTATTCAAATGTTCGTACGTTTACCTATGATGATGAAACTATTGGTGTAGTGTACGGAACATTTCGATGCAGAACATTCCCTACTAGCTGAATTTAAGTAGGAAAAAGGATAGTATTGCAATTAGTACTTTTCTGATCACAAAGATTCAACATTTACGGTTTCTAAATTCTGTGGGCCAGAAAAGGCTTACAACACTACAGTGATCAACCAGTTTATATATCTGGTAGCAGCAGATCGCCGATACCGGAAGAAAACAGAAAACATTTCATATCGTGGACTGCAGTTACTACCTTTTATCCTACCAAAAATAAGAAATATCTCACTTGCGGACTCAGATAATACATAACCGATGGAAATAGCATATATTCTTTATTCAGGGGAAATCGTCCACTAGTTCAAAAGTTTTCCAAAAGAAATCATTTTTGTGTGTGATATATGTGAATTGTAATTCTTATATATCTTAACACTGGTGTCGTACTTGAAACAGACTGATTACGAGTAGTTTATAATTGTTAACTGATATCTTTATACGCAGAATGTATTCCCATTCGCCTTTCCTTTCAAAAAATAGCTGTTTAAGACTGTGTGTCGAGATGAAAGTTTCTTCCGAAGGCAGCACGAGCTGAATGTAAGAAAATGACCGCCAAAACTCTATCAGAAGAAAGTTCGAAAGTTTTAATGCATTTTGTAATATAGTGGACTGATTTTATCGATATCGGTTCAGACACTTCTGTGCCTGAAGAGCCTACTTGTCCCCAGGAAATGAAATTTTCTCTGCGTGTTAGATACAAAGGAAATCATAAAACTGACGAAGCCTTTGCCCCAATTTTTGTTTTACTTTTTCGCTGCTTCGCCACTCGGCCCAGCAGCACTTTGAAAACACACAATCTTGTTAGAGTCCTTTTCAGAGTCGCAGATTCAATTACGCCGTCATCCTTGGGGCTCTTCCGGCTGTCGAACTGGCGGCCACGCAATAGCCCGTGAAACCTTTCGTGCGTCCGCCTCAATACGTACACCCTGCCGCAATTGCCGTCCTAACTGACATTCTTCATAATTCTCTTGGAAAACGTAAACAAGGGAAAGAACGTGACTGCCTAGAGGCACTGGAAGAAAATTTATATTGCCTCGTGCAAAGCGACTTTTCTTTAAAAAAGAATGCCTTTGCAAGCTGTACAAGTCCGCTCGATAGCGCTTTCTTTTTGAGTAAGCGGCTATCTTTCTTACACGTGCATTTTCATACAAATACATTGCCATTAAAGGGCGTCTCGAAAGGCATACAACAAACCCAAAATCAATACAAATCCTCGCCATGTAGCTCCTGACTTCCATTGTAGTCACTGGGCTCGTGTGCGTAGCTGATGTGTACTAATCAGACTAGCTATGCGAGAGAAAAAACGCAGTGTGAGCTGTATATATTTTAGTAGCCCCTACGTTACAGCCTATTACTCTTCAGATTTCGCTTTTAAGTGTCTTCCACATGATATTTCAAGTACGAGTGACGAATCTCAGATTTTTTTTCATGTCTTTTTCGAGACACATACTCTTCAAGCTACCTCATAGTGTGTGGGGGAGCACACATCATGTTTCCCAACTAGAACAGTAGGTAAGATTCCATACGAACTCAAATTTCAGCATTCTGCTGTGATAACTATGGTGATTCTTCAGGAAACGGGTGACAGTAAACCTCTCTCTAGAGCTTGTTTCTTGAGCATAAATGAAACGCTTACTCCAGTAAGGAATCCCACTCTTTTCGGTCTCCTCTGTCCCTTCTTTTAATACTAACTGGGAAGATAAATTAACTGTGACATACTGCCAAAAATTGTGCTATTGTCAGGCAGTTTTAAATACAGCTGTAGAGTACTTTAACTTGACTGTGAGTTGAAAATGTGTAGGGATTATATCATTTGTGAAAATAATCACAGTTGAGGTCTCCATTGTCATAAAGTGAGACAACCTCGCGAGGGTACTACACTGCTTGCCAACAGCTAAGGAGCAACTGACACGTACTAAGAACAACTGACAATTGCTACTGCACAACCGACGACTGCTGCGATCCACTCAACAAATGGAAATAAAAGTAAATGTGGAGGGCAGGACGTGTTAACTGCAGCGAATGTTGAGCACGAACGCTCTGTTTGCGCACGACAGTTCATGCAGAACGATTTTAGACGAATTTTGTATGGAACAGATTAGCGTAATGTATCTGCAAGAAATCAGTTATGTGTTTAGAATCGTGGACGACCAGTAAGATGTCCCGAACGCGGTAAAACTGTCACTGTTATGATGACAACAGTGGATGTGTTCAAAAGTGTCTTCTCGCTATTAAAAAATAGGGCGCTGAAGAAGAAATGCTACGAGAAGGCAATGCGGTGATCGCAGACGGACAACCACATCGCTAACGTATCGATATGTAGCCCTAATGGTGAAAAGGGGTAGACATCTCATTCCTAGGCAAATCGCTGCAGACCCTGCAGCTGCTACCAGTACACGGGTCTGTATCAGAATCATTTAGCGACGATTACATCAGGCTGGTTTGTACGCTCGGAAGCCAGTTAAATGCATCGCTATAGTCGAGAAAGTGTTCATTGGTGTAGGGAGCGTGATGGTTGGAGTGGGGCAAGGAGGGAAACACCCCAGGGAGGCATCACTACAGGGAGGGCGTCACTCGAGGTGCGACGTCTCCCCAAAGTACCGTTATCCAAGATGGCGGACATGAGGCAAGTACGTGACGTCACGTGACGTCAGCTGATGATGCAAAAACCGTTATCCAAAGTGGCGGCTTTTGGCGGGAAGGTAGGTCCATTGGGCTTCCTCTCCTAACGGTAGAAAATGGCGGGAAAGAAAGGGCACTTGGGCTACCTTCACTAGTCTAAGTCACCTCTTACTAGGAACTGGACATAATTTTTTGTTTAAACAATTATAACCAGTACCACCATCAAGTGTGTTCGCCATCCTTTTGGAAAATGGGCGTGAATTTTGCTCTGAGAGCTTACTCCTGCAGCTGAGGCGAGTTAGTATGGTGACGCTCCCACTATAGACTGCTCATTCAAATCGAATACAATTTGGAAAACTTTTTGTAACTTTATATTAATTTCTTTAAATTTGTTGAATTGTTTATAAATTAGTTTACATTTCTGTAAATTTGATTCAATTTATTATCTACCTACAGAAATAGTTTCGTATTACTGGTGAAGAGACTCAGATATAGATGGTCCGTGCTTTAATAGCTGCATTACATGCACTTATTCACCTCTGTAAATAAGTCTTTATGTAAACAATTAAAGGCAGTACCACCTTTAAGTGTGTTCGCCATCCTTTTGCGAAATGGATGTTAATTTAGCTCTAAGAGCTTACTCCTGCAGCTGAGCGTAGTTAGTATTGTGTTTCGTCCACTGGACGCTGCTCATTCACTTCGAATATAATCTGGTTAAATTTTTATCTACCTACAGCATTAGTTTCTTATCTCCGAACGAAGAACTGACCTAGTTCGCCGCTACTACAGCGCTTCGCAATATGTCACGTTGTCGTCTGGCTCTGTGTGTGCTGCAGCCCCATCCCGGGCGACAGAGCGCGTTGTTATCTATTAATAATAAGAACGGCAACCGACTAGCCTACTTTCAAACCCGCTGACGTCTGCTGGCCACAAGCAGTCGCTTTCTTTTAAGAACACTCATGTAGGTAAGAAAAGGGGTTCGCTACGGCCCCAACAAGGTAATTTCAACAATATTTTAAAGGTCATCCAGCAACAATTCCTACATACATCGAGGGACGGATGTCACCTTGTTCTATTTATTACACAGATACAAAAAACCCACCCTGTCAGCGGTCTGGAGGGGTAAAATTGGTGTGAAAAATGAAGCAGCCTGTTCTGGGTTGCTGGAGAAAGGAAGGATTGTACTTTATTTACTTGTTTGAAAATTTTATGTAGTCACAGATTTCACCTAATTTATTTAATAAGCCGGTGCAAAACACATACCCTGACGTGCTTGCAGTCACAATATACGGATTACAGACCTCGAAACTACTCTTAAATAATTAATTGGGGATTTTGCGTCTGTTTAAATTTGGCATGTTTGTTTCGATGTTTCTGCAACAGGGTTCTTACGCGATTTGTGTACAAAGGAGGATCAGATCCGTCGTTTATTAATTTATTTGGTATAAATCTCTCAATTTCCGCCCATACTATTTCTTTGAATTCAAGCCACATCTGGTCTACACTTATGTTATTAATTTGGAATGAGCGGACGTTGTCTCTCAGGAAGGAATAAAGTGAATTTTTATCGGCTTTTTGGTATATTTTCCGCTTATTTTTGGAGGATTTGGGGATTACAGTATTCAATCTCACTACGAAAACCATGTGTTCACTGATCCCTGAATCGGTTTTGATGCTGGTTATTAACATAGGATTATTCGTTGCTAAGAGGTCAAGTGTGTTTTCACAACCGTTTTCTATTCGCGTGGGCTCATGACCTAAATGTTCGAAATAAATTTCATAGAATGCGTTTAGCACAATTTCGGATGATATTTATTCGTATTCTGGAACTGAACATGTATTTTCGCCGACATATCGAAGGTAAATTAAAGTCGCCATCAACTATTATCGTATGAGACGGGTACGTGTTGGAAATCAAATTCAAGTTTTCTTTGAACCTTTCAGCAACTGTTATAATCTGAATTGGGAGATCGGTAGAAGGATTCAATTATTATTTTATTTCGGTTGCCAACAATGACCTCTGCCCTTACTAACTCACTGGAAGCATCTCCTTCAATTTCGCGACAAGTTAAACTACTTCTACCAACAACAAACACGCCATCGCCAACCGTGTTTAGCCTATCCTTTCGAAACACCGTTAGGTTCTATGCAAAAATTTCGGCTGAGCTTATATCCGGCTTCAGCCAGCTTTCAGTACCAATAGCGATTTGAGCATCAGTGCTTTCTATTAACGCTTGGAGCTCTGGTTCTTTCGCAACACAGCTACGACAATTTACAACTGTTATACTAATGGTTCCTGTATCTACGTTCTTCCTGTGTTCGGTTTGCACCCTTTCTGACTGAAGCCCTTATTGTGGTTTCCCGAGACCCTCAGACCAATAAAACTGCCCAGTCCACGTCACACAGTCCCTGCTACCCGTGTAGCCGCCTACTACCTATAGTGCACAGCTGACCTATTCAGCGGAACCCGAAAACAAACCACCCTTTAGCGCAAGTCGAGGAATTTGCAGCCTACGTGGTTGGAGAGCTGATTCAGACCAAATTGGTCAAATGGCTCTAAGCACTATGGGATTTAACATCTGAGGTCATCATTTCCCTAGAACTTAGAACTACATAAACCTAACTAACCGAAGGGCATCACAGACATCTATGCCCGAAGCATGATTCGAACTGCGACCGTAGCAGTTGCGCGGTTCCGGACTCAAGCGCTTAGAACCGCTCGGCCACCGCAGCCGTCTCAGACTCTCCACTCAGCTCTGTACCAGATGTCCGCAATCGGTACTGTCGACTGTGCTGCGGATTGTCAGCTCTGCTTTCATCTTGCAAGGAAGACTGGCAGCCTTTACCACTTCTGTTAGCCGTTCGAAACCAGAGAGAATCTCTTCTGATCCAAAGTGACACACATCATTGGTACCCTACGTGAGCTACCACCTGCAGTTGGCTGCACCCTGTGAGCTTTCAAAATTGGTATAGTCAATGTTACTTTCAACTTCATCTGGATGAACAAACGAAAAGATTTAGGTTGGACCATACATACGTCAGCTTGTACGAGTGTAAGTGTCGATCAAGAAGTTTCCATTTGAGGAATGGCTGTAGCCTTTACGCCGCCCAGCGTGGCTTCGATGCGTCTTTATAAGTGTGCTGTTAGGGCTACACGTCAGGGTAAACTGCGACAGGGACGCTGCTGCCTCATGATAATGCACGTGTCCACATGGTAACTGTCGGAACGGAAAAGTTTGGTCTACGAAAGCGGGAGACGAGCAAACGCTCCGTAGCCCTGATCCCTCGCTATACGATTATCACGCCTTTGGTCTCTTCAAAAATGCGGCCTTCTATGGCCAACGACTCCTGTCGGACGAGGATGTGCAGTAGACAGTTAAGAACTTCTTTATGCAGCTGCACACTATGTTTTACCAAACGTGTGCTTTCTACCTGCTGCATTGGTGGGATTACTGCTCAATGATCACGGTGATTTTGCCCGATTGGAACACCGATTCTACACTGTGTTTTGACTACCCCTTACATCAATACCAGTGCCTTCGTTTCGAAAGTGCGTCAAATTGTTTGGATGACATCAATGTGTTCGTACAGACAGTGGAAGAGTATCTCAAAAATTGGGAATCACTGTTTCAAGTTTTACCGAGACCAATGCTTAAGTGTAATTTAAAGAAGCGTTCATTTTTAGTAGTGAAACTGCGGAACCGGAATATCTGGGACATTGTGCTTCGAGTAGGCATTTAGAGGCCATTAGGAGAGTACCTTATCCTAAAAATTTGTGAGATCTACGGGTAGTTCTGAGCAAATTGACCTTCTATAACAAAATTTATTCCGAACACAGTACAAAATACGGCTCCTTTGCAGTGACTCCTGCACAAAAATGTCATTTTCCAATGGACTGCAACTTCCAAGAAATTATTTCAAACTTTGAAAAATTCATTGCTTAGTCGCAGATCCAGCAGCGATTCCAGTTGATGCGTCAACAAATGGACTAGGGGCAGTTTTATCTGACAAGGTTGAAAACATTGAAAATTCCACAGCATTTGTGTTTACGCCGTTGAGCACGCCCCACCTCAACTGGAGTCCTCTGCGAAAAGGAGCCTTAGCCATTGTCTGTAGTGTCAAGAAATTTCATTAATATCACAATAGTAGAAAGCTTTTTCTCGTGGAAGACCATAAGCCATTGACTGCTCTGTTTCATTCAGTGAAAGATATGCCTGACGATACAGCACAGAAGGTGCAACATGGTCACTATATCTGTCAGATTCTCAGTATGAAAACCTCTGTCATCTTGTGGCACAATACGCAAATGATAACACTTTGTCTCGCTTATCTATGAGAAATGGTCAGGAATTCGATGAATCAGAGACTTCTTGTCTTCGAATTCATCAGTCGAATTTCCAAGCATTGAAGGGTTTGCCACCGTGTCTCTCAAACTACAGAACAGAATCGATGACTACGGTTGCACAAGTATTACGTTCGGATTGGTTGGCCTAGTTATCCGAAATCAAATTCAGATAAACTAGCACGCAAATACTAAGCGCAACACAAAAGCCTTTATTTCCAGAATAGTATAACTTTATTCCGTGCTCTAAATTAACAAATGCAGGTCATGATTCCCAAATCACTGCAGCAAAGTGTTCTGAAACTATTACATGGAAGACAACGTGGAATCGTTAGAACCAAGCAGCTAGCACGCCATGATTGTACGTGGCTCGGAATTGGCAAGCATATGGAACCTATGATTGCCCACTGCCACACGTGTGCAGTGCCGCGTCAGGAATTTTTCTGTTGGTCATCACCTGAAGGTCCTTGGCAAAGCATCCTTATTGATTTTGTCGTCCTTTCTGGAACACATGGGTCACTGACTCTTGTTGATGCATACTGTAGGGCCGGCCGAAGTGGCCGTGCGGTTACAGGCGCTGCAGTCTGGAACCGCAAGACCGCTACGGTCACAGGTTCGAATCCTGCCTCGGGCATGGATGTTTGTGATGTCCTTAGGTTAGCTAGGTTTAACTAGTTCTAAGTTCTAGGGGACTAATGACCTCAGCAGTTGAGTCCCATAGTGCTCAAAGCCATTTGAACCATTTGAACCATACTGTAGGAAAACATTTGCCACTTCAATGAGTTCCGCAATTATCGCTAGCACTATAAAAGCAATTGTTCTGTCCCTTGTTCAGTAAGTATGTCACGAACAGTTGTTTCAGACAGTTGACCGCAGTTTTCTGCGTTCGACTTTCAACAGTAATGCCAACAAAAAAAGTGGTTTATCATATTTGAACGACACTATTATGCCCTCAATCCAACAGTGAAGTCGAGCATTCCGTTCGCAGTTTAAATGATGGGATGTCCACACGTCGTGGTACATACTCGAAGCAAAATTCGTTATTCCCAGAATGAGATTTTTACTCTGCAGCGGAGTGTGCGTTGATATGAAACTTCCTGGCAGATTAAAACTGTGTACCCGACCTAGACTCGAACTCGGGACCTTTGCAAAGGTCCCGAGTTCGAGTCTCGGTCGGGCACACAGTTTTAATCTGCCAGGAAGTTTCAAAATTTGTTGTTGTTTCTCAGCAGCTAT
Source organism: Schistocerca serialis cubense (assembly GCF_023864345.2). Taxonomy (NCBI): domain Eukaryota; kingdom Metazoa; phylum Arthropoda; class Insecta; order Orthoptera; family Acrididae; genus Schistocerca; species Schistocerca serialis. The sequence continues at coordinate 276,753,954 of NC_064642.1, read as the reverse complement.
CGTAAAGCTAGCCGGTGTGACCGAGCAGTTCTAGGCGCTACAGTCTGGAACCGCGTGACCTCTACGGTCGCTGGTTCGAATCCTGCCTCGGGCGTGGATGTGTGTGATGTCCTTAGGTTAGTTCGGTTTAAGTAGTTCTAAGTTCTAGGGGACTGATGACCTCAGAAGTTAAGTCCCATAGTGCTCAGAGCCATTTTTGAGCTATCGTACTCATAATTTTCACGGCACTCTGTTGCATATATTTCGCCCTCTACAACCTGCTTCTGATGCCAATTTTGCAGACAAGTTTTAGATGAAGGAAAATTTTTTCATTCGAACTCTAACCGTCTCTCTAAGAAGCATCAAAACTGTGAATCTGCATCGAAATCGAGGGGACTGGCCGATCTAAATATATCGTTACCGGAGAAACAGGCACCCACCGGGGGCATCAAAAACCAATGACATATCCTTGATTATTGTGATTATGCCGTACAATTCCATGTTTCAGACACACTTCTTGCATCACACACTGCTGGTCCGGAGCAGCCCTTCCCGGTGAATCGTTCGGGCACATGGTTCCTCAGATGGTTCTGGCACGGAAGTCAATGCCGGCTCGCCTCCGCAGCCCTTCCCACAGCTGCAGTATTCGTCGCCGTTCACAGCGACGTCAACACTCCCACACACTGCGCGACGAATGCGATATCCACGGTGTCTTCGTCGACCGCACTCGGCGAGTAGCGCGCCGCTTACATCTTCGTGGAAGAGACATTTAAATTCGCGAACTCGATCCACTGCCACAAAAGGCATGCGCTACCAGGGGATGCCGAATTCGCATCATCTTACCGCCTGCAAATATCATTGGACCACTGGTGTTTTTTTATGCTGCCGCACTCAAAATTCAGCCTCAGATTATCCACAGACGACTCTCACGTCACGCCGAGGCTTCGGAGTACAGTTCTGTGCGACCTTACAAACGTAGCACGATGGTATTGCTACTTCGACTGCTAAAGATTGCTGTAATGCGGTACTAGTGCAACAGAGAGAGAAAGACTGCAAGTGGACTGTATGATACGAAGCTGTACATGTTTAATACTGTATATATTTTAAATGAATAAACATACGTTCTAATAATTGTCTAGTACTGGATGTGGTCTAGAGCTATTTTTACAGGACGTCATATTCGCCGATGACTGTAGAAATTGTTTGTTTAACATCTGTAATTTTGTTCTTCGAACCATTTTCAAATGGTTCTGCAATAGATTTAGCTTCAGCATATGTCAACGCACGTCAGGCATTAAAATCCGTCGATATGTGTATATCTCATCCTGAAAGGTAAGCCTTTTCACTGTAGATATTCAGTAATATTAGACCAGAGCGGATCTCTGTGATGATGTTAATTACGTGAAATTCACGCAAATCGCTGGACACCCGTCTTCTAACACACAGCTTGTATGTGAACTATGACCGCATTCACGAGAATGGCCTTAGTTCATATGTGAACTGTGTGTTACAACGTTGATTTGTACCAATTTACGTGAATGACGTTAACACTGTTAACGTTTCACGTAATTCACATCATTTCAAGCTGTACACAGCTTTGCCCTCGTCTGATGTTAATGTACTTCTACAATGAATAGGTTTATTTTTGAAAACGGCACCTACAAATGTAGTAGGATTCTAATGCCTGACATGTGGTGAAGCAAAATCGTTTATCCAAATTCCGAAATCCTAGCTGTGAAATAAATAATTTGTACAATTATCGGTGAAAGTTATGTCCTTTAAAAAGTTCTGTGTGACTGTGAACCCCAGCTACGGGAAGTTCATCATTGCTCTAAACTGTTCAACCACCTCGTTACAACGACACACACGATCATGTATCAGGTGTCCGCACAGTTCTTTTTTTTTTTTTTTGTGAAGAGTGATCAGAAAGTTTCCGTTTGAGTGTCTTGTTGCACGATTGCAATGCAATGCATTAACATATAAGCATGGTATCAGTGTGATGTTCGTGTCTTTCGCGTTTGGAAAATGCGGAATCGTGACTGTGTTGACATAACTGCGAAATGCGTCCTAACAGGACCAACGTGCTGGCTGCCGGAGGACAAACACCGATAGACATCCATCGGAGGATGAAGATTATGTAGTGCGCTCGACGTCTATCGAAAACCAACGTTGTGAGATGGTGCTGCCGCTTCACGATAAGTCATGGCTCCAATTCGCAAATGTTGTGTAGTAGAAGTAACGCTAAGTCGAGTGTGAGATACTCGACAACATGTCCTATAGTCCTGATCTCTGTCCATAACATTATAACGCTTACGGTCTATTAGAAAAGGCCTTTGGTGCTCAACAACATCTCTCTGACGAGGATGTGCAGCAGGCAGCTACGAACTTCTACACACAGTAGGAGACGGCGTTTTACCAAGAGGGTATCTTCACAAAATGGTTCAAATGGCTCTAAGCATCTGAGGTCATCAGTCCCCTAGACTTTAGAACTACTTAAACCTAACCAACCTAAGGACATCACACACATCCATGCCCGAGGCAGGATTCGAACCTGCGACCGTAGCGGACGCTCGGTTCCAGATTAAGGCACAGTCGTGTATGTTCTCTGTAAACAGACTTCTCCCGTCGAACAATACTTTAACTATACAAACGTATTGTGGCCTGTGACTGCAATGATCGCAACTCACCTAGAGGACACACTGTGCACCGATTTACCGGGCGCTTCACCTGATGTTTCCACGCGCCGTGTTTGTGAGGACAACTGTAATGATCCGTTACGAATATCACAGCCACAACAATGAGATTCAACCCTCCGAAAATCGATATCGCATTACTAGCCAGAGAATCCGATTATCCATGCCGCCGGGCGGTGCTATTGCTGCGTTACGCACCACAGCGACGAGATCGCACGCATCCCTGCTCCGAACGGCAGAACAGACGGCGAGTCAGCATCGGCCTCTGAATTAGTGGACGACTTTTGCCGCCAGGGGGCTGCGGAGGAGAGGGGCCGCCCTTAATGTAGCGCCGGCTTTTGCCAGATTACGACTCACAGAGGCGGATGATTGCTAATGTAATTGCTACATACGGACGCAACCCTTCCCGAAGCGACGCAGACACCGTTTCAGTGTGCGCTTTCAAGCCTTTGCGTTGGCACAAACTACACACGCTTCTCCCCAACCCCTCTCCTACCAGCTGGTGTTAACTCTGTAGTAATCGCCTGTCTTTGTAAGAGAGCACAATCGCCCCGGTAGGTGCATTAGTCTCACCCTTCCCCAAATAAGTCCCAGGAAGAACTTCAGAGATTGGAGCTTGGTGAACTGAGGAAAGTTGTTGCTTCTCCCAAGTTACAGATAAATGAACATACTGTATTCCTAACCCATTTCACTGTAAATTTCATTGCAGTAAAGCATATGTTTCCTTGAAGTTTCACGCAACTGTACTTTGCCATCAGATAATCTCCCAGCTAGAGAATTTTCAAGTTCACAAGGTCACCACAACAAATGGCAGATCGACAGAGACCTTACAGATACAACATTTATTTCGAACTAATGCTTCTAATTTTTTGTGTTGATCTTGAATGTCCGTGCCTGAATATGGTGCTTTGGTAATAATCTTGAATATTTCTGCTACTGTAGGGTATAGTGTCGTATCTGTCGGTTATTATAGCTGGTCAGTGCTTCACTCTATTGACCGATTTTCGAATCACATCGAGGAATGCGCACTACATACTTCCATAAGCAGTTCCGGCATTTTTCACAGTTTTTGTTGTTCTGAGATATAAGGTTGCTTTTGTATCATTTGTAAATATTAAGATTTCTAGATACTTAAATACTGCATAATTCATGAAAGCTCGTTGAAGGGCACTATTAATTCTTCTTTTACAGAGTCTTACGGTGAATAAATTTCTGTAAACTTTCTAATATAGTTAGTTAACATGTGGACCATTAATCAATAGATCGTTAGTAATACAGCACCTTCCACTCTCGAACGAAAGGAAATCTTCTACCACAGGAAACGTGATATTAGAAATGGAACTGAATTTCCTTAATAACAACAGTTCTCACTTTCTTGAGAATAGAAATATATGGTAGTTGCCAATTGTTTCTACTTCAAAATATTTCTAACTTGTTACTGGTTCTTGGAAACACATTTTCTTAAGGTGAAATCACTACCGATTATTGATGTGGACTATTAAATGCAGTATTGACAACATTTTCTTGATACCAGCACTTTTAAACGTAAATGAAGTATTTGTTCCTAGATACATGACTATGTTGTAACCTATAATATATTATTTTTGGTGTAAGAAAATCTTATTGTCCGTAGTAATTTTTCAATTTCAGAAAACGACTGCAGGCACAAAAAGTTAATGCTATCATTCCAAAGTGCCAAAAAAATAAATTAAAGTAAAAAATTAAACTTCTATTAAAGACTTGGCTAGAGGCGAAAGTCTGAAAGCATTCTGAAGTTAAATGTGTCCCCTACTGTTAATTTCGTTGTTATGCGGCAGATAGCAGCTTCAGGGCCAGACCTTAAAAAATGGTCTCTAAAACTGAAGTGAGTAGAAAACAAAGATGTGTCAAAGAATTAATCACTTCTGAACAAACTGCTCCAACTTAAATTCGATGGCGCTTGTTACAGTCGTATGGAGGAATAACAGAACCAGTAGGAGTATTGAGCAACCTCGCGATAAAATCACCCGCAATCATCAGCTGATTACAGCTGGATAAAATGCTACCCAGCGTTCGTTATTGGGAAATTTGTGTGAGATGTCTCCCGGTTGCTGATGCAAGATCAAAAGAACTGTCCAAAAGAAATTTTATCGGACTTCCAGGATCAATATGAAGCTGAATTGTCCGAACACCCTTAATCACCGGAGATGAGGCGTAGCAGCGGCAGGCTTCAACCAGAAAATGCAATGCGAGAAATAACGACGTAAGCGTTCTCCAGCAGGGAAGAGGCCACAATTAGATGCAGGCAAAAGGATGTTTCCACGGCTCTGATGTATACAGGATATGGTCGTTTTGGATGTCTTGGGTCAGAAAGTAACCGTCATTTCAGAACGCTGCAAGATGACAAAAATTTTAATTCCCCATTTTCGAGAGTTACGCTAGAGGAGGAAAGAAATATCCGTTTGCAACACGGTAACGTCAGCATTTACAACAGTTCTGCGACAGTGGAGCGTATGGCAGAGTTAGGTTGGACAGTACTTCAAATTCATCGCACTGTCCCGTTTTAGCACTTTTGCTGTTTAGTCCCTATAATCCAACGAAGGGTGGACTATATGGCCAGCATCTGTCAAACGAGGGTGCTGGCGTCAGATATGCAACACAGTGGTTGCCACATTCAGGCATGTAAGCTATTGATCATCGTTGGCACATGCGTATAATGCTGCCACCGACTACGTGAAAATACGACAATAAGCAGCTGATATCCTGCTGTATTTCATTGTTATTGTGTTGTCTATATCAATTGTAGTTTACACCAAAGTAACTAACACGTATTACTTCCGAATGATAATTATAGTTTCACTGAATGATGCTGGTAGGTAAAGCATGGATTTGCCACAAATTAACACAAACGTTTAATATATATCTTTCCAGAGCGTCTTTTTTTTATCACCTTAGAGGTATAGAAACATGTTCGTTGGCTTTTTCCTTTTGGTACGGCCACTGTACTGATTTTCTGAACCACAGATATTCAAATGGTAAGTAGGGTTTAATATTGTTCTATAATCACGTCAAATCCCACACATTCCTAATAAGGACTGCTTGTTGGCAGATATGTCATGAGGGAGTAGTGAAACGATTCACAACCTTCATGAGAAGGTGAACACTGCCAAAGTCAATGCTGTATTCAAGACCACACGTCGGAATATACAAAGATATTCATCGTAGACCCACTGTTGTTAAATTGTAGCAAAAACAAATAAACTACGAAGTAGTTTTCGTTACTGAAAAGGATGAAAGTTCCGAGAAGCTTTTTTAAATTACTGCCCATTGAATAATGTGTTTATGCATGTGTGTCTGTTAGGTGGATGTCCATACAAATAATGTAATATTCATCACAAGAGGAGAAGTTCTACTTGTAACATGTCAGCCGTACCATGACGATACCAACTGGAATTCATCAGGGCGAGACGGACTTGTCGAAATCATATGTTGGGTCTAAATGCGTACTCACAAGCATACTACTTGCAATTTAACGATTAGGCTGAAGTTTAAAGAGAAGGGCCAGATTGAGGTATTACCATGTGAGGAATTGTCTCTGCTATAGACTCTGCAGTATTAAATACCTCACTAGACGGTTTGGTTTAGGTATAGGCATATCTAAACGTGCTATCACAAAAATGAGAATGACCATCACACTTGGGAAAAACGCTGAAGAAACTGATCGTAACAGATGAAATATTGTTATATGCCTGTCTTCTGACTGATCGACCGGACAGATTCTTCGCCGCAACTGAATTGCGTTAGAATTCAATCAGAAGGGTGCAATCACAGACGTCACATAGTTGATAAACCTCATCGACCATCGGAGCACAATCATTTTGCACCGCCTTGTGCCTCGCTGTCACATACAGCTTTCCATCCTACCTGGCAGTGAATTAAAACTGTCTCTATTGTTAGTTTCAGCGAACAGTTTCACCTGATAGTTGAAACGACAAGGTCGCATCTACAGACTTGTTACTGGATTTTTGGGCTGGTTACCTACGACGTTTACGACCGAAAGACATAGACTGGGTTTGGGAGTTACTAATTTTGTGACATGTAAATATTATTAACCACAAGTTACAAATGTTTCAGCTGATCGACCAAAATAGGAAAAACAGAAAAGTTGAAGAATTATAGCGAATACAGCAATAGTATCCACTCACAAATGAAATCAGTAATGTAGTGCAAGGAAGCTAAGGGTTAGGCTACGAAAATAAATGTGGAAAAATCGGGACTGTCGTTGAATAGATTAATTCAGTACGTATAAAAGACAAAAAACACTTGAGGGGGATAAAAGCAAAGGAATCAACGTTAAGGATGGAAAAGGATTTCCACTGCTATCCTTAAAGAAGAGGCTGGACGAGTTCAATGACTACGAGTGCTAGCGCGATGGTATAAAAAATACATCACCTATCGGATTAGAAAACTGACAGAATTTAAAGGATTTGTAGTCTAACACGTCAGAAGTGATTCACCACATTCCTCCGGAAATACGAACTTATTCTTGCGTTTTCGTCAGTGTCTACAGTAGAGTTTCGTAGAGTGTGTCGACAGATGTTTGTTTGTCTGTGTAGTGTAGTTTTACAATGTTTTTAGTATAGACAGAGACTGTGATTGCTGTGTACCGAAGCGAGCTCAGTTAGTGACACTTCCCTCTCAGCTCCGGGCAGTGTTGACCTTCGGTTACACAGCCTAGTGGATGGGCATCATGTTCTCTCAAGATCATGGGGATCCAACAGGCGTCCAGCACTACCCACGAGTCTGCCGACATCTCAGCACTGATAGTAGCCCAGCTACTGCTCAGATTGAGGTTGACACCCCACCCGTGGTCGAGTGGGAGGTCACCTCGGGGTGTGACCGGCTCTGAGAGACTTCCTAGGAGCGTGGCGTAAACAGCCTCCCAGTAGTCTGACAATCAGTTTCCAGATGCAAGTGCTATCTGTTCTGTAGCTGACACTGTCCATCAGGCAGTTGCAGTCGCTTGTCCTGTTTCAGAGGAAACCTCTCAGTCTGCAAGATCTGGGCAATCACATAGTGGATAGGCGCTCTATGGTATCCCCTTAATGACATGACAGCTCAGCTCAGCGGGGGAAGGGGGGGGGGGGGGGGTGAAGAAAGGCAATGTGCACTTTGTGTTCACTTCTGGGTGGAGTCATTCCAGACATGGAACGGATTCCATGAAGAGCACAGGGTTTATACAACTCCAGGTGGTGGTTCATGTCAGTACCAGTGATGTGTGTCACTTTGGACTGGAAGAGGTTCTCTGTGGTTTGAGGCGGTTATCAGAAATAGTAAACGCTGTCACTCTTGCTTGCGAGATGCAAGCAGAGCTCAGCGTTTGCAGCATAGTCGACAGGACCGATTCCAGATCTTTGGTACAGCGCCGATTAAAGGATCTGAATGAGGGACTCAGACGGGTCTGTGGACGTGTAGTCTGCAGATTCCTCGACTTGTGCCGTATGATGATGGAGTTTTGGGTTCCGCTAAAAAGGTGAGGAGTCCATGACACACCTGCGGCGGCTCCATGGGTGGAGCCACTGCAGGCTGGGCGTGGGCTGGGCGCTTTTTTAAGTTAGAAAGAAACGCTTCAGTCTCAGTGGCTGCAGGACGAACACAGAAAGAATGTATATCTAGGAACCATTGGTGTAATAGTTTTAAATTGTCGTAATTGTGTTCGGAAAGTAACAGGCCTCCAAACGCTAAGAGAAAGCACAGACGCTCAAATCGTTATAGGCACTGAAAGCTGGCTAAAACCGGAGATGGGTTTAACCGATATTTTTGCGAAGTACCTGGCACTGTTCAGAAAAAGTAGGCTAAATACAGTTAACAGTGGCGTGCTGTTTGCTGTTTGAAGCAGTTTATCTCGTACCAAAATTGAAGTAGATAGTTCCTGTGAGTTAGTAAGTATAGGGAAGTACGCATAAAACATCATCCGAAATTGTGCAAAACGAATTGTCTGAAAATTATTTCGAGCAATTAGTTCGTGAGGCCACTCGACGAGTAAACGTCTGTGAAAGCACACTTTACTTCTTAGCAACAAATAATTCTGAGATAATAAGGAAAATCAAAAGGGATTAGTGAACACAGGGTTGTGGTTGAGAGACTGAATTCCGTAACTCCCAAATCAACCAAAAATAAATGAAAAATATAACTATTCAAAAAAGCAGATAAAAATTCGCTCGACGCCTTTCTGACAGATAATCTCCACTCCCTCCAAATAAACAATTTAAGTGTAGAGCAGATGTGACTTGAACTCAAAGGAATAGTATCGCCAGCAATTGAGAGATTTGTACCAAATAAATAAACAAATGACGGAGCTGATCCCCCATGGTGCACAAAACAGGTCAGAACTCGGTAGCAGAAACACCGAATAAAGCATGTCGAATTTAAACGAATGCAAAATCCCCAAGATTGGCAAACTTATAAAGAATCTCGAAATTTAATGCGGACTTCAATGCGAGAAAAGTACAATAGTTTCAATAGCGAAACTTGGTCTTAAAACTTGGCAGAAAATGCAAGGAGATTCTCTCAGTATGTAAAATATGCAAAAGGCAAGACATAATCTATGCCTTCTCTACATGACAGCAATGGAAACACTATCATTAACAGGGCCATTAAGGCTGTTACTAAACACAATTTTCTGAAATTTCCTGGTCAAAGAAGATGGAGTAAGTATTCCAGAACTCTAATAAAAACAGCTGCCAACATGAGTAACTTAGAATTGTATAACGTCATAGTAGTGACTAATACTTAACAATCATTTACAACTGTCCGCTCGACGAAATATCCGGACCCAAAGACTGGACAGCTGCACAGCTCACATCAACACTCAAGTAGGGCAATAGGAGTAATTCACTAAATTACAGGCCAAAATCATTAACGTATACATACACGAGGATATTGGAAGATATATTTTGTTCCGACATTATCAATTGCTTCGAAGAGAACTATCTGTTAACACACAGTCAATACGGATTTTGAAAACATCGTTCTTGTGAAGCACGGGTAGCTGTTTACTCACACAAAGTGCTGAATGCTATCTTCAAATAATTTCTAAATGATCCTGTATTATTTGGTTTCCAGAAGGCTTTTGACACCATACCTCACAAGTGATTGTAAGCTAAATGCGATTAGATTCGTAACTTTTTGTTAGGGAAGTTGCAGTTCGTAATAACTGACGGAAAGTCAACGATTAAAATAGAAGTGATTTCTGGTGCCCCCAAGGTAGTGTTATAGGCCCTCTCTCATTAATTATCTATACAAACGATTTAGGAGACAATTTGAGCATCAATCTCAAGTTTTCTGCAGATAATAATGCCGTTTATCGCTAGTGAAGACATCAGAAGATCAAAACCGATTAAAAACGATTTAGATAAGGTATCTACATCGTACGAAAATGGGAAATTGACCCTAAATTATGAAAAGTATGAGGTCGTCCATATGAGCACCAGAAGGAATTCTTTACACTTCGCTCATATAATAAATAAGACCTAGATTAAACTAAATATCTAGGAATCACAACTACAAACAATTTAATTCGAAATAACGTACAGATAATGTTTCGTCTACTTTGCAGAACAGAAGACGCAACATATCTGCTAAAGAGACTGCGTACAGGACATCAGTCCATCCTCCTTTGGAGTACTGCAGCGCGACCTGGGATATTTACCAGATAGGATGAACGGAATACATCGACAAATTCAAAGGACAGAGCGTTTTGTGTTATCCCAAAACAGGGAAGAGAGTGTCAGGGATATGATGCATCGCATGCGGTGGATTTCACTAAAACAAAGACATTTTTATTTGTGGTGGGAGCATCACACGAAATTTCAGTCACCAACTTTCTCCTCAGAATGCAAAAATACATTTTTGACACCGACCTACATAGGGGAAACGATAATTATAATAAAATAAAGGAAATTGGGGCTCACACGGAAACATTAAGGTGTTCCTTTTTCCCATGCGTTCTTCGAGGGTGGAATAGCAGGAATTTATTTGGAGGTGATTCGATGAACCCTCTGCACGGCGCTTAAGAGTGATTTGCAGAGTAGCCGTGTAGATGTAGACTGGAAGTCGGTGTAAACATAAAGATTACTCAAATTGGTATGTAGAATTTATGAGAGCAGAGGGAAGGCAAAGACCTTGCGTAACAGTGTAACCAAACTATTCCCGAAAATAGTCAAGACAAATCTCCATCTCCATCTACATCTACATTCTGTTTAAATATCTGGCAGAAGATTCGTCAAACCACATTAAGCTATTTCTCTGCCGTTCCGCTTTTGTAGAACTTGCAGGAAATATGAACACTTAAATATTTCCGTGCGATCTGTTATTTCTCATATTTTACTGTGATGATCATTCCTCCCTATGTGGGTGGGTGCCAACAAAATATTTTCACACACTGAGTAGAAAGTAGAGCCGACTTGAGTGGCCGAGCGGTTCTAGGTGCTATAATCTGGAACCGCTTGACCGTTACGGTCGCAGGTTCGAATCCTGCCTCGGGCATGGATGTGTGTGACGTCCTTAGGTTAGTTAGCTTTAAGTAGTTCTAAGTTCTAGGGGACTGATGACCTCAGAAGTGAAGTCCCATAGTGCTCAGAGCCATTTGAACCATTTTAAGAAAGTTGGTGGTTGAAATTTCATTACAAGATCCTGCCGCAAGAAGAAAGACTTTTTTATGGTTTTTTATTTTTTATTTTTATTTTATTTTATTTTATTTTTTTTTAATTTTTTTTTTTTTTTGCAACTCCAATTCACGTATCATGTGCTTGGATCTGTCTTCCCCATTTCGCGATAGTACAAAACGTGGTGCCGTTAGTTCATCTTTTTCCATGTTCTTCATCGATCCTGTCTGATGTGGATTCCTCAAAGCACAACTCCTAAAGAGGGCGGACAAGTGTAGTGTAAGCAGTCTCTTTAGTAGTCCTCCTGTATTTCCTAAATTTTCTGCTAATTAATCGCAGCCTTCTATTTGTTTCACCAAGCACATAATCTGTATCATCGTTCCAATTGAAGTTATTCATAATCGTAATCCCCAGGTATTAAATTGAATTTACAGCCTTTAGGTTTGTGCGATTAATCTTGTAACCGAAATTTAGCAGATTCCTTTTAGTACTCATGTGGATGACTTCGCACTTTCCAGTATTTAGAGTCATTTGCACTTTTCGCACCAGGGAGATATTGTACCTGAAGCGTTTTGCGAATCTTTTCGATGATGTAATGATATTATAAGACTTTAAATGACAGCATAAGCCTCAAACAGTCCAAGAGGGTTACTCAGATTATCTCGTAATCAGATTATGTAGACCAGGAACAGCACAGGGCCTACAACAATTCCTTGGGGAACGCCAGATATTACTTCTGATTTACTCGACGACTTTCTGTCAATTGCTACCAACTGTGACCTCTCTGACATGAAATCACGATTACAGTTACACAACCCATTTCCATTATACTTGGCTTATAAGGTGCAGTGCCAAACGGCTTCTGAAAATCTAAAAATGTGGAATGTATTTGACATTCTCTGTCGACAGCACTCATTATTTCATGAGAAAAAAGAGCTTGTTATGTTTCACAACATTTGCTAATCCGCTTTGGGTATTTGCCAATTGATCGTTTGCGTCGGTATAACTCAATGCGTTCGAACACAGTATATATTCCAAAATCCTACTGCAAATCGACGTTATCGATACGGGTCTGTACTTCAGTGGATTACTCCTATTTCCTTTCTTAGGTATTGGTGTGACTTGCGCAACTTTTCAGTCTTTAGATAAATATCTTTTGACGAGCGAATGGTTGTGTATCATTGTTAACTATGGAGCTAGTCTATCAGCACACTCTGAAAGGAACTTGACTGATACACAGTCTGGCCCCGAGGTCGTGCCTTTTTTAAGTGATTTAAGCTGCTTCGCAACACGGAGGGTACCACATGTCGGTAGGTGGTCTTGATTAGAATTCTGGAGTAGTTACTTCGTCTTCTTTGGTGATGGAATTTCGGAAACGTACGTTTAACAACTCTGCATTAGTGGTGCTGTCACTGGTACTATTACCACCCGTATCTCGCAGTGAAGGTATTCACTGTGTCTTCCCGCTGGTACACTTTACAAACAGCCAGAATCTTTCTGGATTTTCTACCAGATTTAGAAGCAGTATTTCGTTGTGTAAACTATTAAAAGCATCTCACATTGAATGCAAATGAGGCATAATATGTCATGAATCTAAGTGATTTACTTGAATAACTGTTTGCATCTGAGGCGTTTCTGCCATTGCACGTAATAACCGAAGTATGGCACATAAATTACAATTGTTAATCGAGAAAGATCGTTCGACAATGTAAATAGCTACATGATTGAAATCCACATAAAGGTAACATTAACAGAGCGTGGAGTAAGAATGGAAAACGAAGAATGGAAGGCTCGATTTTCACAGGGAGCAAAGGGGGTGTAGTCATTTTCTACTACTCAGTCTCCATATTGGAGAAGCAATGAAGGTATAAACTATAGCTTCTAGTTAATAAAACCAACTTGAAGTAACGGAAGACGAGCGAGTGCAATGTTCGTCACTTTCACAAAATAGTAATTAAATTTTTCTTATATTTGGCCGTTCGACGCCGACTCTATGAAGTGAAAGGGTTGGGTGTGAAATAGATTATATTTATATTTAAAGTGTCGCCTAACCAAGTTGTAGGAAAATGTAGGTCATTGCTGAGATTAACAGTCATTTATTTGCTTCAATGATTTACATAAACCACAATGAAATCAACAGTGAGTGAAGTGTTGAACAACTGAAATCAAATTACAAAACTGCGCCAAGACGGTGGGGTGGTAACAAAAAATGTCTCTCACCGTGTCCAATGAGTACTACAAGAGTTACTTATTTAAACAATTCGCAAAATCAGTGTTATCATTAGAACTCGAAGCCACAAATTATAACGAAACCAAGCAACACGAGTTGCATGGGAAAGTAAGTAAGTAACGAGCTGCACAGAATACGGATCACGCTACTGCAACTGCAACACACACTCCGCCTAACAGCATGTGCCGACCGGCACCAAGTAGCGTCCCTCGTAATGGCCCAATACAGAATGCTCACAATCCATCTTCACAGTCTTCAACTCTTTGTGAGCCGTGCTGCGGCTCGCATTGGTCCTCTTTGTAAGTTTCCGCCCTCTGTTGGAGGTCAGACGGTATTGTTGAGTTGGCATCATTGCGGTAGTTTGTGCTCTTCTCATGTTGACAGGTATCACTCTGTTTCGCAAGCGTTACCTGTCCGCTAGTGGCAGCAGCGGCGGTTATCGATATGTAGTAACCGTTGCCCTATCTTTGGGTCGACGTCTTTGTTTTTCCGGGTCGTGTGAGGGACAGTTCGGTTGGGGACTCAGGAGGAGCCAGGTCCGCGCAGTGCAAGAATACGTCAGGACCGCTGGCGGCGCACATGGACTGCCGGATGGAGAGGCTGTGGTCATGAGGGTGCACGACCTCGTCGTAAACCGGATCCAGCAAGCTTTAAGATGAGTTTATCTCAATGCAAGTAGAGGAACCTCCACTATTGTGATATCTCGCGATTATGCAGTGACTTGGGTTCGTGTTGCTGCTCGTAGTGCCGCGTAGGCGAAGAGCAGCGAGTGGAGTGCTTGGGGATCTGATTAGCGTTCCTCGACTTCTTCTTACTATTTACTGCGTTCGACTTGTTGCAATTTGTTAAGTTCAACCAGCGGCAATTTTTCTTGCCTGGTGGCCGCTAACGCTCCAGTTTCCTGCCCTGGGGGCTAGTGTATGTAACGGCAGTGTACGTTTCCTCGCCTTGCCGCTGCTGCCTCGTAAGGCGTGTAGTTTTAACAGCTTTCTTGATTGTAGGCCGGTTGCTGATTCTTCTACTTTGGTGGTATTGATTTATTTCTCGTTCCGGTCGCTCTAAACACAGTATTCTGAGGACATTGCACAGACAGGCGGTTCCGGCTTTGGCGTATTGTTCCATCGTTACATTTGGTTCAGTGGATGTCAAGGGTTGTTTTACAAAGTTTACCATCATCTTATTTCACCCATTTGGTGATCAGTTGCTTGTTTTCTAATTAACTTTTACTATTGTATTTGCTGTTTTACAGCAGGTTTCTAAATTTTTTATATTATTGTCGTTTTGGCGTATAAGGCCTTAACCCGTGATTGTGGTCATTTGCCTTAAAATTCTAATTTGGTATTTGTATTTTAGCAGTAAGCCTTAAACCTTATTTACTGCCTTTCCTGGGGTCTGATGCTTTCTGCTGTGTTTGTGGCGACTTACCTGTAAGTTGTAAATTGCAGCGAGTTTTTAAACAACTCTTAATTTATTGCCATTCCTGGCGTGTAAGGCCTTCTCCCCAGAACACAGTGGCTTGCTTTAAAAACATTATCTGCTGTATCTGTATTTAATGGTTATTTGCTACATTGTAACTCACTGAAAACACCATTATTAACACAGTTTTTTATTGTTGAGTCTGGAATTACTGGTTTAAATAAATTGTGTGTAACTGTAAAAGGCGACCAACAGTAATTGATTACGGCCCCGTCTACAATCGTAACCGAATCCTGCCTTTTCCTGACTATCAGGTTTCACACTGCTATCAAAAAACTCTACATCCTGTAGATGGCTCCTCCTGTTTCCAATGTAATGGGCGAGGATTATTGCTGAATTATTGAAAAAGCAGGGGAAAGTAGAAGTAACTTTCCTCCTATTGTGTACAACATGCATATTTTAAATAAGAAGTTGATTGTCAGCATCCTTATATACACAATACTACTGCCTGAAAAATTTTCTTAGAGCGAACGCAACTGACTTTTCCACGCTGGGCGGGTGATGCCACAGTGTCCAACTCTTTGAATTTGCACAAAAAGGCCAAATGTCGTGCCCAGTAATTCTCCTGGAGCTGTGGGGGGCACTGGCAGCTTTCACTGATAACAAGATGCGCAGGTGTCTGAATGGTGTTAATAGCTGCTGCGTGGTTTGCTTCCTCACATCAGGGAAACTTACCTTATCCCCAGTGAAGGTTCTTTTGACCTAATGAGATACACAGACTTTCATCAGCCGATTAAAAAAGCTATATACACCTTCACGGCGTCACATTACTCCAGCGTGGTGAGTGAAAGGCTGCCTTTCCAAACACACAGCTTATAATATAACCGCGGAATAGCAGCAGAAAACGAATTAGTTGTAATATTACGTAGCGATCTCTGGCAACAGTGTCTCATTATGGCAGTAAAGACTCAAAAAACTTTAAAATAAAATAAGGGTTCAGCAGTTGGGTTAAAATTCGAAGTATAAGAATTTCAATCATAAGTTTCACTGAAATGCTTGAGTGTTAAACGGAATATACACTCTACTGAGCTCAGTAGATAAATGTCGACTGAACTAAGGAAATACTACGAGTTCATATTAAATAATAGCGACTTACACGTTTTTATGTAGAAAAGTGTGTGTACGCAGTATTACCTACATTCCCTGTAATTATTTAAATCAAAATGAAACTAAGTACTTTCGTGGATTCATTTAAAAACGGTTATTGTTTTTGGATGTACTCAATGTGTATTTACACTGAAAATATTTAAGATGTCACACATGCAGTGACACTTCAAGAAAAGCGATGATTACTTCAGTGGCTACGGGTTTTCTGACCCTGGTACCAGTCAACACCTGCGATTCTCCAGGCTGTCCAGCAAGCAGGCAGATGCCTAGCAGGCCCTCTGTGAGCCCCTGTGCGTGTGTGCGTGCCAGCCGTTGTTCCAAGCAGTGACCCCTGAAGGATGGCGGACAACCCCCCCCCCCCCTCCCACCCAGTTGGTGGACCAAGCAGCTCGCAATAACACCTGCAGTGCCTCCTACGACCATGCAGGACAAGATATCCATCTATCGTCCTCACACTATAAACAAATAGTCACCTGTTGTGACACTCCAATCGTTACACCCTTAAAAGCTCAATGACCTGGAACTGAAACTAACTGTTTCCCAATAGAAAACTTCAGCATCTCATCACACAACATATGCACTAGACGTTAAGAAACAAAAGTATAACGTAAAGCACGGTAACATAAAAAGGTTTAGAGAAAAGTATTACACTTCGTTACCTGATTTTCTTCGTACTTGTCAAAGAAAACTACACTTATTTACTTAGGATTCACCTATAATTTCACTGATAGTGAGTACACTTCATCCTGAAAGACTTGCGAAACAAGACCTATGCTTTTGCAGTAAGAGATTGTCACACCATGCGATTTTGAAAAGAGCACGCGTGGGACTACAAAAAAATTTAAAAATAAAATAATCTAACAAGTTGCATCTAACCTTGACACCCTAAACATTTAAATATAGATTGGGACTGAACTAAAGAAAGACAAAAGTACTAAGGAACAACCAAAATGAGATTAGTGACACATTTTACATAAACCCTGAAGGCGACATAGTAGACGTAATGGAGGAATTCTTCTACCTTGGAGGAAAAGTAGCTTGCAATCACGAAAACAAAGAGCTTGTAAGAAGTCAAAGAAATAATTGCTGTGGAAAGATGTCCGCTAATACCAAACACGGACATTAACTTCTGCAACAGATTTCTGAAAATGTTCCTTTCGAATACAGCAGTATACGGAAGTGTTTCTTAGACAGTGGGAAAATCTGGGAGGAATATAATCGATGCGTTTGGATATGATGCTATAGAACAATGATAAAAATCAAACAGAATGGTAATAGGGAAGAAATTCTCCGCAGAAACTGGAGGGAAGTTACATACGAAATACACTAACAGAAGGAATAGGGAGACTGGACGTGTCCTAAAGCATCAGAGAGTTGTTTTAGTAGTACTAGACAAAGCAGCAAAGAACAAAGTTTATAAGGAATATTGGAGTGTATACCACAAAATCTGAGAGCCTGAGGCTGTAGATGCTACCCCGAGATGAAGATATTCGCACGAGCGGAAACTGTAACTGGTAGCATCAGACCAATCACAAGACTGCTGATAAAAACCAACATATCTACACACTTCACACTCTCTCTCCACAAACTTCAAAAAAATCCTTTTTGAAGGCTACTAAATCTGTCTTAATAACCGTCCATCTAACCTGGTCTCTTCTTTTTTAATCCTAATCTGTATCAGGGCTCTCACTCTTGCTTTCTCTATTCCTTTGTTCGTACCATGGCCCTGTACCATCCCATTCACCGGCTTAATTTTGTTTCTTACCAGCGAGTCCAGTATTTTCACTCATTTTCACTCGACAATCCATGTGCCTCCTATGCAGACAATGTAGCCAGTCTGATCTGAATTTGGATCCTTTTATTTCATTTTTGAATTTTTATTTTAATATTCTCCCCTAATGTCCAGTAAAGTGAATTGTGGCCTACTTGTCGAGTAGGATCATCGCTTCAGCAAGTGTTGTTTATTCCCCTGTGACGTGATCTGGTGACATCGTACTCACAATGTTCCCGTTGTTGGAGCCTCAGTTAGAGGCTGTACTCTCTCTCTTATCTCGAGTTCTGAATAGTAATGACTTGAATCCTCTCTTGCAATTTTTCTGCGGACTTTGTTCTGACACCGAAATTAATATGTTTCTAGGACTGACATTAAAGGCTGACGACTTCACAATCCAATCTGAGTAAGCCCAATTGTGTTCCTTATAATTCACATGCGCCTAAAGGATTCTCACATCATGACTACCCATTATCTACGCCTACTTGACTGTTCTGCAATTCACTAGTAAGTGTCTGCCAGAGGATTAGTCCAACAACCTTCAAAAAATTTCTCTAATGTTCGATCCTAGACAGAACGGAGGAAACGCAATCACAAAAGTCTTTCTCTAGGAGTTCTGATTTCTCTTACTTTATTACGATGTCATTTCTCCTTATTTAGGTGGGCATCAACAAAAATTTTTGCATTCGAGGACAAAGCTGCTGTCTGAAGTTGGTGAAAAGATCTCTCCGAAGCTATAAAAGCCGTTGCTTTGGTGACTGCCACCTCAACTCGAGTATCATATCCGTGACATTTTCTCTCCTGTTTTGCGGTAGTCAGAACGAGCTGCCATCCATTGAATTTTTTTCATGTCGTCTGTCACTCCCATCTCTAACGGAAACCATGTCACCTAGGAATATTCCAGAAGAGAATGAACAAGCATAGTACAGTTAGTCTTATTAGTAGGCCTCTTGCGTCTTCTAAATGTTACGCCAGTGAATCACAGTCTTCGGTTCGCTTTCTCTACAATATTATCTATGAGATCGTTCAATCTTGAGTTGTTCTCAGTTGTAATCCCTGCGTGTTCTGTTCCATATTCCTACTCTACGACTCTGCTGATCTTCTGTGCCCCTTTCCTGCTCTGGTACCAATCCTTATTTGCCAGTGCGTCGTTAGTGCTTCAGCATGCCGGCCGGAGTGGCCAGGTGGTTCTAGGCGCTACAGTCTGGAATCGAGCGACCGCTATGGTCGCAGGTTCGAATCCTGCCTCGGGCATGGATGTGTGTGATGTCCTTAGGTTAGTTAGCTTTAATTAGTTCTAGGTTCTAGGCGACTGATGTCCTCAGAAGTTATGTCGCATAGTGCTCAGAGCCATTTGAACCATTTTTTTTTTCTGCGTCATTATATTCCCACTTTCTGTACCACCTGTTCATTGAGTTACGGAAAGCATGTACAGTTCTATTTTTATTAGCATCTGAGCAATTCATTTTTAGTTTATTAAAAGGCATCAACATTTCTGGTATTGTAATTAACCTGATCGATTTGTGTATTTTAAGGACATTAGGTGGCGAAGAAGAGAACCGAAGCACTTGAGATGTGGTGTTATTGAAGAATGTCGAAAATCGGATGGACTAATAAGAACTGAGGAGGTTCTCCGTAGAAACGGCGACGAGAGGAACATGTGAAAACTTTTGAAAGGAAATCGGACGTGTTGATAGGGAATCTGTTAAAAAGTAGCTTACTTGGTCTTGTGGGAGATATAAACGGGAAACTGGTGGCAACACAGAAATTGTAAAAAGCTGAGCACGTTGGCTGCAAGAGGTACTCTATGATGAATATATTGGCAGAGGAGAGGAATCCACATCATTCAGAAGACTACCCCTACCCATCCGGGGAGAGTGTGACGAAATATCAATATGAGTTTCCGTTAATGTCAATATCCATAACGTTCCTGGCAAACACTACAATCGTATTACGAAAAATATCACATTCATTAACTGGGAGATAAGCGGAACTGTTAGTTAAATATGAGACATTTACAAACTAAAAAAATAGATAATACTTAGTAGAATATCAAGATGGATTTAATAGGAAATAGAAGATATTCAAACGAAGAAAACGAAAACCGTATTAGAGATGTGCCCAGTAATGGGAAGAAGAAAGTTAGGAAAGGTTTCTGATTCTTGTAAAATTGATGAAGTTTTCGTCGATGTGAGATGGAACGTGATATTCACAATCCTGAGGAGATCAGGAGAGAATCCTCCAAAACCAAGGCAAATTACTATAGCTGATGGTAAAAGAAAGCAAGTTCATGATAAGAAAGGGCATAACGCAGTGTAATAGTTTGACAACAGATTTTTCTGACTTGTAAGTCGAAAAAGCAATGAAGGGACAGGAACGAAAAAATTTTGAACTGGTATAAAGGTGAAAGATAGTGTTGTTGGTAAGACAAGGCTCAGATCTTTTTTATAATGTGAGAGCAGGTAGAGCATATGAAGTAAAAACTGATACTTGTTAAACTTATGGAATAACACAGCTGTCTAACGTGCTAGAAAATCTGGTTGGTAATAGAATTAAAGAAGGTGGACACATGAAGGAAGAAAGATAGTTTCATTAAAGGGGGCTCTGTTGAAGCCATATTTTAAGACCGAAATGAGAATCATGTTCATTAATGAGTTAAGATATGAGTCCATATTGAAAGTACTTGAAACGCAAACTTTGTAAAATATTAGGAAAAGGTTGGTGGCGTTTTAAATCTTGTTATATTCCATAACACTGAATATTACGTGTTCACATAGTGAGCGAATCAGAGTGTTATTAAAAATAGAAAACGTCGAAATCAGACTCTGGAAAGCTCTTTGCTAAAAACGCAGAATGTTAGTGAGAGATCTGCTATGGTTTCCAGACTAAACCTGTCAAGGGGAAGAATAATGCACAGAAAACGTTGCATAGGCCAACAAAATCCGGAAACTGAAACATGTTGTGTAATATATTCGACTCTTACGTAGAAGTGAAAACATCTTTTCACTAAACCGTAGGCAAGAGGTGGCTCTGAGCACTATGGGACTTAACAGCTGAGGTCATCAGTCCCCTAGAACTTAGAACTACTTAAACCTAACTAACCTAAGGACATCACACACATCCATGCCCGAGGCATGATTCGAACCTGCGACCGTAGTAGTCGCGGGGTTCCAGACTGAAGCGCCTAGAACCGCTCGGCCACTGCGGCCGGCCCGTAGGCAAGAGGTCCTTTCATTTAATTTCAGAATAAACAGTCTTTGTTGCGAAGTCACTTACTGTCAGTGACGCATTTATCCTTCTCGGGGTATCGTAATATTATATATAAGTAGCTGGACAAGTAACACAACCGTCATAAAGCAATAAAAAACGGAAAATGGACGCAACAGTAACAGGATATGTAATCCGGCCATCATATGACTGATGGATCTGTGTATTACACACCCAATTAATGTTTCGTCCATTTTCCGTTTTATATGACTTCAAGACGGATGGGTTACATATGCAGCTACTTTTAAACAATCTGATGATGCTCCAAAATGGTGAAACCAGTCATTGATATCAAATAGTTTCGCAATAAAGACTATTTTCATTTAGAAATAATTCGAAACTGGTTACCGTAGCACCCTGTCACACTGGAATGGAACAATCCTTTCATTTACATTTGTGATTTCTTCCTCTTTTTGCGTTGAACGTTTGAATGTTCCGTTTTTTGGCGTGAAAAGAAAATAACTGAAATGCTTACGTATTGTATCCTCATATGAATACTATATGAGTTCCAGTTATCTAAATATTCCATCCACATCAACTTATATAGCAAATTATGAGAAACGTCTGTAAAGAGCTATCAGTATTTCCATCTAATTGCATAATTAATTTACCATTCGACTGTAATTATGTAGGAATTCTACTGAGCTTACGTAGAGGATAAAATTTATATAAAACTGTCCACCTTCCCTTTAAGTGTGTAATGCATTTATTGCGTCTTCAGTAGCCTGGGCCAAGTAACTTACACTCCGTTGGAGTTCATTCGACTTAGGCACGGAACCTTTTTAAAGTTAAAAGTTCAGAGAGTACTTTCCCCAAACTCTGCAAAGCAATTTGTCGGGAATACTAACGGCAATTTTGTTCTCGAGCTTAATGAAAAAGGGAAGATATCATGCCCGCGTGCCATTTTCGCGAAAATGACTTTCTGGGATATAAGGGTACAGTCATTAACGGAAATGCTTAGGCATTTTAGAAATGATTTCCCCACGGGGAGAGCAGGTGTCTTCAGTTCCGGCTTATCGTTACGAGCACACTAGAGTATAAATTGCTTTACTGCCCTTCCATTTCAATTTTAATTTTCCCTTAAAAGTTTTGCTGTCGGCTTCGCTAATGTTAAAATATTTCCTACGTATTCCCCAGCTGCACCTTTCTACACCTCGACACAGAATAATATTGAGTGTGAGGTTTAGCAGTCAGCACTGAATGGTGTGGAGGGCATCCATTTAAAGTCTCAGTCTCTAAAATATCATGTGAACTTTTCCCAGCTAAATTGTAAGCTCCGAAGTAGAATTTAAGTACATGGAAAATTGCTTGAGATATCGTTATCTGTGATTCTTGATTATTACGACTGATATCGGCCACTGACCATCCTCACAGTACTTTACAAACGACAAAACATAAGCAAAATGTAATTTAACTCCAAAACAGATCACAGCCAACTTCAAATACCTACGAAAAGTTACAGTCACAACATAGCATGTCATACATGTCTTCTGAAATGAAGAATAACTTGATCATGGTCAAAATACGTAAAATAGTGAAACGTTTCCAGTACCAAAGCAATACAGCTTCATCAATGGCAAGCAGCACACTGGCTAATCAGATACACAGGCACGATCTAAGAACTCAACAAGATGACAAGTCAAAGTTCATACAGGCAAAGACGTGCACAACCCAAACGTAAGGTATAAGAAGCGAGATGACGCCAAGTAACAGAGTCATATCATATACGAGAAAATATGTTACAATAGAAGTTCAAGAGAAGTGCTGTAAAAACTCTCAAGGCATTATGCCAGTTTATTAAACAACGAATACCTGAATAGAGGAAGTGTAATGGAATTAATTACAGAAATCCTCGTTCGTTCTTGTAATGAAGTGTAAGAGATCAAGTCCAACGAAAATGTATTACGAAATTAAATAACCAGCCCACATTTGCACCTGTACTAAAATAAATAATGTCCTAAAGCAAGCATCGAGACGGTGAAAGTGAACTTCACGCAGACATCTCTTAAGGCTGTCAAACCTGAAACTATTAATTACATGAAGAAATTATATCAAGGAATACAGCAACACATATGTGTACATTATGTCTTAATTACATTCTCATGTAATATAAATAAACATTCAAAAGTATATGCAAAATCATATTAAAGTACAAGAGAAGAACTGAAAATAATGTGAGGTGCTTCATAATGTAATCAATCATCAGCGGGGTAATAGTCTACTTAACACAAGGAAAAAAATGGGGAGGGGAAGTCGTGAACAGGTAACCAATATCTGAGGTAATACTGAGAATGAGTATGATTACCGCGTGCAAAGAAACATTTTCATCTGAACTGCACAGCACTGTACATAAAAATACGTTTAGTGCAAATTATACTTTGTAAGCCCATACATTTGTGACGTATTCGCTCCAACAGAGACATAAAGCGGGAAGGGTTGAAAGGAACAAGAGTAATACCATATTCTTGTGCATGTACACGTGAAGTTGAGATCACACTGAAAATATGGTTGGATTTCATAACAGAAGACTATTCTCAGTTGTTATATCTTGTACTCAACTGAAACCTATTACCTAATATGACTATACAAAAGGAGTCCTATGAATGTGCAAGACATAGTAGGTTAATAAGATTTACATTAAAGCCAAAGGCAATGAGAAAGCCAAAAGATACGAAAGCCGAAATGCGCTATGTTTATTTAGCACCACATAAAATACAGATTAGGCCAGGTTAATATTTTGTGTACAAATCTGTGAGAAGAATGTCAGTAAGTGAAATATATAGGAGGTCAAATCACTTGTGTGTGCCAACCAAGGGAGGTCGCAAAACATGAGTGCACTCCGATGGCAAAATACGTTAATAAAGTAAGAAAGATATATGGTTGGACATAGCTAAGGGGTGAAGGCAAGGAGAAGGTGAGGGGGAGGGGAATAAAATATCTGAAAAATAATAAATGTTAAAAACTACGAGATGAGCAATATTTATCTTACAGCTGTAACTAGCTGTGCAGTTCGTTTGCCTTTCAAACATGAATGAAAATATTTATCAATAACCACTCTGTATTATAACATATCTTTTGGTAACGATGGGATGGTGAACTTTTGAGCCTGAATGAATGGTCCTTAAGGGGCATGAAAATAATAATGTCAAGTAATAATCTGCCTATTTCAGTTAAAATGGTTTTGATACTATACCAGTTCCATTTATATACAGTAGAATGCTATTTCTTTTCGTTGTCCTGATGAAAAAGCGAAGTGTTGGAAAAAATTTTATTTGTTAAAAATGCCTCTGAGCAATGTAGGACTTAACAACTGAAGTCATCAATCACCTAGAACATAGAACTACTTAAAACTAACAAACCTAAGGACATCACACACATCCATGCCCGAGGCAGGATTCGAACATGCGACCGTAGCAGTCGCGCGGTTCCAGACTGTAGCGCCTAGAACCACTCGGACACTGCAGCCGGCAAATTTAATTTGCTGCGATACATTACCAATCTTTGTTCTTCGAGAGGTATAATTTTTTGTCTGAGAAAAGTGCGAAACTGGAGTGTTTTCTCTTCTTTCTCGGAATCGTAACGATGCACTTGTAAGTCAACTTGACATAATCATTAATTTCCAAATAATAATTAGAGCACTGTATTTAAAACTGTTTTATTTTCTAAGACGACAAATCTCTAAATTCTCCTGTTTTAACTGGAATATGCAATAAATTTCAGGCTGTTTCAATTAAGGTGAATGTATTTGCTTCATGACACAACGATAGAGCACCATAAGTGTTCTGTTGTTCGTTGTTTTATTCTTAGACATTCAAATCTGCAGTGTAATTCGAATTCCGATTAAACGGTTACAAAAGATTTATTTATTAACAATGAGCGACATTCTGGCTTGTATTGTCACCTCACCACAAAATATAACAAATAAATATGATTATGATTCTGATTTAATGTAATCTCAAAACAAAATTCTTTCTCATTTGCTAACTCCCTACAAAATTCTTTTCACATTTACCTCAACACAAAATTCTTTCTGATTTAATCTAAGCTCAAAATTCATTCACATTTAGCGTAACCTCACAACAGAAAAATTCCTAAACCTCTCAATTAAATTGTCGCTCACTTATGACTTTTCAATAATTCACTGTGAATTTAACCTGGTAAATTTTGGACGACAGCAGTGCTGCGTCATGGCCCTGAAAGATCATTCTGAATAAAGAAAGGAAAAAATTCTTACCTCAATGAAATCGCCGGATATATCTGCTCTTACAATTAATTTTTTCGGCACAGCTCTGTGCAATGGTGGCCGACCTATCTGTCATTTATGAAAGGAAGCAACTGATTTTTCTATTGCAATAATAGGGATGATCATGGATGGGAGAAATTAGTAAATTCTTTAAATTGAAATGAATGGTTGTTGAAAGTTACTTTTTATGAGGAAGATTATTATTACGAGAGTTTTAAAACATTTACATGGGACTTGAGATAACATTAATACACATGCGCGACGCTGCTTTTTTACCTTATACAATAATACTCAGGCTCCGAGATCGCTGCACCGCGACCGGGCCAGCCAACACGATACACCATACCAGACCAGAGCAGACTCCAGACTAGCGCAGACAAGCAACAACTTACTGCTACAGCTACACAGTTCCTACTGCAGTCAACACTGCTCTCTGGTCAGAGACCTTGCATATGGCAGGCAGCGCATGAGCAATACATCGAAATTACATCTGCTCGGACCTCTTACAGTATCTTTTTTCTATTATGTTATAGTCAATGAATACAACCTCATTTCAAGTGAAAATATTCACAATTTACAACAACTTCTGTTAAATATGAGAATAAGTGCACTTCCTCTTTCTAGCGCCTTTGGAATGGGTCCTTTTGTTTGAGATTTTGTGATACTTATAATCTGGCTTCTTACTCAATTTATACGAAAGGAATCATTTCAAGTGGCGACCATTTATCAGACTTAACTGTAATTTTGTTCAGTTTACTGTACATATGCACTTTGTCATCACATAACTTCAACTGTTATCTTTTCTTTGCCCTGTTTAACATACACTGATAAGCGAAAACGTTATGACCTCTGCCTACGGTGGCTGCTATCTGGTGGCGTTAAAGGCACGTTACGCTGTAAAAGATGTATGTAAGAGGAGCAGGCGCGGTCAGGCGGTGATCCTAGCGAAGGTATGGGCTCGAAATGGGGAAATACATTGAGATAAGAGACTTTGTCAAAGGGCCGGTTATTAATACGCAGGGCCTGTGAACGAATATTAAGGTATCTAGAAAACGAAGAAACTGGTCGAATGTTCACGTGCTATTGACATGAGCTTCAATGGGAAGAGCTAGAAGGACAGTGAAACTACCACTAGGCGCTAAATTGCTATGGGAGACATTCTCCTGCGCTTGCATGGAAGCTGTTGTAGTAATCGAAGACACACTGACAACTACGAATCACCTGCATCCCTTCGTGCTTGATGTCTTCCCCGACTCCGATGTCATCTTTCAGCAGTATAATTCTCCGTGTCTCGGACCCAGAACCATGCTATGGTGGTTTGAGGAGCGTTATAGTGACCAAACCCGAATGATGAGGAATCGTGTGGAACCTCTCTGGGTCGCTATCAAGGACCATCAAGGCGGACGCAGATCATCGGTTCGGTATTTACGGAAATTACGGGAACTGTGCTTGGACATATAATACCACATACCTCCCCAAACCTACCAACAAACTCGAATTCCTGATACGCAGAATCACTGACATGTTTCGTCCCAAATACCGACAAGTAAGCTATTAGGGAGGCGATGGTAATGTCCTGGCTCATCAATGTAGATCTCCAGCAAAATGTGGAAGCGGGATAGAAATATGCAGTACATGCAAAAGGAGGAAAGCTTCCTAAATTAAGAAATTGTCTGAATAATATTTTCCGATAGAGATGTATCTAGCGATATCCAGAATATGCGAAAAGCATAATGTAAGGGTATCGTTGTCTATTCCTCAGGCTACGTGTGTTACAGAATTTCAGTTAAGTGTACTGTTCATGAAATGTGTGTCAACAGGATTTCTGACTTTTTTGCACATCATGTACTGTATGTAACAGCGTTACTATCTTTCTTGTTCAGATCGATAATTTCTTGTTGAAAATTTACGCTTTGAGTCCATGTTACTTATGGCCCGTTATTTAAAACGGGCATACCAAATTTATTAACACCATTTCACTCATGTGTCATATTCTAAAAACGGGTAAAGTTATAAATATATAATCTACAGAAAATAGTAATAATGAATCACATACCATCGACTGCGAATCTGCTGGTACAGAATGTAAAGCCTTCAACTGGTGAGATGGTGTCACATGCAGAAGCTGAGGAATTTGTTCCACGCTTTGTCTGCACTGTTGGCCCTAAGATCCGACGTTTCAGAATTAAAGTTTTCTCATATCGGCATTCCTAACGCGATAAAAACCTTAACAGACGAAGTGCGTTCAATTCAAACAGAACAATGAAGCCTAAAAGGAACTGTTCAGCTGCTAACCGAGAGAACAAATAGCTTAACTGCTGAAAATGATGAGGAACTGAAAGAGCAGTTTCGTTTAGGGAGCAGGAATTTTTCATAAATTTACGAAATGGGTATCCGAATAGACACGTAGCTTAATGGAAAGCTGGCTTTTGAGTTAAAAGTTGCTGTAAAGGAGTGTAGTACTTCGGCATCATCGGAACAAGATGTTTCAGGAGAATTAATTCAGTCTGAGTTGTGTGAAATTAAAGATACACTATCAGGGACCTCCCTGAGTTGCATAACAGTGTTGCTGCATGAGAGAGTAATACAAAGAGGAAGTTGTACCCTATTATAGGAATCGTTATAGACCCAATGCCCTTTGTTACAAGGACAGTTGATGTTTATAATGAGATTGATGGGATACATAGACAAGATGCAGATGATATTAGCCCATCACCTCACCGTGCATCATAAAGTTGGACGCAACTCCTACTTCGATATCTATTCTGTTAGAAGAGAGTTTGTTAAAGCATAGACCGTTCCAAACCTTCTCGCCCAATAAAATAAGCACACACCGAACCGTTTTTATGAATTCATTTTGAAAGGTTTTACAGAATACCAGGTGTTATTTACAAAAAATACAATTCTCTATAGGATTAATAGACAGAAAACCAGATCTGTGGACAATAAAAACTGCTGAGCGTTTTCATTGGTAGGAACAATGTGAAAAGGTTTTATTGTCCAAATACTGGCCTACCTGAATACATGTAATGGTCAGGGAAGGTTCTCGTCCTGAGCCCTTCCATAAACGTAGTTTATGTAAATATTTAGAGAAACATTTGAACAAAACATAATATATGAACCGACCTCAAAACAACATGTGCTACGGGTTCTTAGAACTAGACTACCAATAAGCGGCCGGGAAAAGTAGCTAAACGTTTCTGAAACGAAGTTCGAGTGTTTTTTTTTTTTTTTTTTGGTGTATTGGTCCCAAACGAAATGATACATTACGAATCAATTACGTCAAAGGCACTAGCCAGTCTGCTCTGCCTTGTAACCATTGAATTAATCAGAGTAGCCCAGACGATTGCTGCAACAGTTGTGCAACACTGCCGGACGTGTCTTTGATGAATAACAGCGTGCGAGGAACTCAGAGTCTGACAAACCCAAATGAAAAAGAAGACATAATAGTGGAGACAATCCGGGATACTTAGTTAATAGGGGAAATGAGTTGCATAATTCTTATCACAATCGCTTGGATCCTAATTTAAGAAATCATGATGCCAAATGTAAATGATACTCACCAGGGCGATAATCAGGTACGAAACTGCACTGGTGAAAGGAACTGGCACTGTCAGAATCCAACAGTTAGTGTCGTTGAGGTGGCAGATAATGGCAACTTCCTTATAAAAAGTTCAAAAAACTAAAAATAACGTCATTATTGCCTCCAAAATTAGTCACGGGCTGGAGTGAGGGCAATGAGCCAAATCTCTTAACCTGATGTGATACAGTGATGGGAAAAAAATAGAAACAAGTGGTGTGATAATTTTAATAGATATAAAGAACACATGAATATGTAGTTGAATCTGCTGTTAACACTGTAGTGGAAAACATACCAGCTACGATTGTGTTAGATACTAGAGCTATTCCAATGCTGCATCCTCTAATTTATTCAACAAAATTAATGGAATCTCTAAAGTGCCTACCTCGTCTATTCATAATTGTAAAATCAATAGTGCAGTTAGCAATAGGTCGTTCAATGTGAAGATATCAACAAAAGTGCCTGTAAAGCTATGAAATAGAGGCATTAGATGCACTCTCCTAATTTTAGATTGTTTAACCGTGAACTACATCCTTAGTACTGAATTTTTAAGAGGAAGGATTAAATGCTAGCCGCATGGGATTAGCCGAGCGGTCTGAAGCGCTGCAGTCATGGACTGTGCTGCTGATCCCGGTGGAGGTCCGTTCTCCCTTGGGCATGGGTGTATGTGGTTTTCCTTAGGATAATTTAGGTTAAGTAGTGTGTAAGCTTAGGGACTGATGACCTTAGCAGTTAAGTCCCATAAGATTTCACACACATTTGATTTCAACATTAAATGCTACCTGTGTATTCATGGAAAGACCATTATTGTTGATTTATTAAAAACAAAAGCCAAATGCTCTGAGTATGGTCAAGGTGTAAAGATGGAATTTACTAAAACAAAAGTGCTGTATGTCAGCAGTCATGAATATTATTGCATGGATATGAACTCCAGTAGCAATCATATTTCGGAGAAAGTGTAAGAATTAAATTACTGTGGCCAAAGCGAAAGCCGGACACTAAAGGAAAAAAATAACGAAAATGTCATCAATGTACTCAGGTCCATTTAAAATTGTTAGAAATCCTTAAGAAGAGACTTACCTATTACCATACCTTTGGTCAAAGAGTATCAAAGGATTACATCCTCATCAGCACTTAAAGTAATATAGAAGTAATTTAAAGTTTTTTACACATGCAGGTATGTGTAAGCGTGTAGAATCTTTGCGTTATAAATAAGTTAGTTGCTTTATGCTCATTAACAAAATGACTTAATAACATGGTTTATGCAAAAGAACATGGGAACAAACAAGCTTTAGTGATTAATATGATCTACATTCATGTACAATTTGTATATAATATACCTATATATTTCACAGTTATTTAGCATGTAGTTCAAAAAACGTCCAGGAACAGAAATTGCTTTCTGTTAATACATAAATGTTGTTAAACTGTGAGACAGTGTGAGTGGCTTGCTAATTTTCTCCACATCTGTTGTATCTGCGAATATGTAAACAGTCGTGAGTAAGGACATAGAATAAAATTATTTTCAAAGTATTTCTGGTAGGAACAGGACTATGCTATTAAAGACCACTTCCACTGCTACTGATAAATATGTCTCTTTAGATAATTATTACTAATTCACTGAACTGTGTACATTGATATTATTGTGAAGGGATTATCAGTTCAATGCACATATTAACAATATGTTTCTGTGTTCACTTAAAAAAAGCAGATGAATGCTAAGGCAAAGGACAGTATATTTTACTATGTAAATTTCCGTGTAGCTTCTGGACTCAAACAGGTTTTAAGTAAGATAGTGGTTGACACCCTTGCAGATACTAATGCAGTGAAAATGGGAGACTCACCATATATAGTGTACATGGTATAATTATTGTGCTGCATTAGCAACTGTTGGTACAGAGTTCAGGAAATATTTTTACTGTCAGAATGGACATAACCAGTGCAAAAGAATACATAAGAGTAATGTAGAAGAAGGGCACTCTTCAACATTATTCATGATTGTATATGTACATATGTATGGTAATTGAAAACGGCAGTCTAGAAACAATTTCTCTAGCCATACCTGTGGATGTTCATAGATCTGGAGATAATGATATTAAATCTATTAGGCAACTGACGCCAGTTTATAACTAAGAAAAGCTCATTTCAGTCATTTTTGAGGCTACAGTTGCTTTTATTTTCATGATAAATGAAGCTTACTTCCTATTTCTGATGTAAGTATAATATGTGGAGTGACTTATACTTTCGAAATAAGTAATCATGTCTAATCATTCAATAAACATGATAAGTTTGTGATGCTGCACAAAACTGTACAGCCCAGGCCATAATGTCACACACTATTTTCTGTGAAATGTGCTAACTTGATATAACTATTTTGTTTATAGTTTGTCTGTTGAGAAAGTAGAATCCATGGGGAAAATAAAAAAAAAAGTTCAGTAATGTAATTAGTGTACTGTAGGATTGTGGTACTACCAGCTCCATATACAAGTCATTATATTTAACTTCTACAGTGTGAATGATAAAGATATTTCGAATTATGTTACCAAGTGCTGACATAGCGTAAATAAATAATCACTTAATTCTCAATCCCATTATTCAGGTTTGTAGTAAGACGTATGCCCATCTTAATCCAATGAGCTACATCTCCACCCAAGTTTGATGACTTGTTTTTGGCACCAAGTGTGCAAGAGTTCACTGTGAGAGAATATTACATGGCCACTGCATCTGAGCCTGCTGTAAGCAACAGTGCTGTCTGTGCTGTATCTGACGATCGGAGTGGAGCCTAGGTTTATAACTGTTATTGGCTGAAACTGTGCAGAGCCAATTTTAAAATGTAGCCCCCCAAAGACACTCTTCCAGCGCATGTAATGGACATTGACATTTATAAAACTAATCTGTGAAATGTACTCTGTCGTGAATAATAGACAATAATTTAAATAATCGTACAAAATAAACTGGCCGATGGACAATAATGAGACCAACAAGCCTAAAAGAAACACAAAAACAAGTCACCAATAAAACTATAGAATTATTTCACTTATTCAAATAATTAAATTTGTTTATATACTTAAGTAAATCTTATGTCTATGTTAGCCAGCGGAAAAATGCTCCTATCAGAGCACAAAAGGCGAATCTGATCTTGTTTAAAGGAATCTGACTGAAAAGTTGGGTAGCAGCTGCCTCGTTCTACCTTTATCAGCACCTTTAAAAATTTTGCCCAAAATTTTGGACATTTGAAAATATTCGCAATTTTTTTTGCTGAAAGAGAAGTAGACAGTGACAGTGCAAAAGATGTGGAACAGTAAAAAAATATTGTAAAATTGTGGATAGTAGTTGCAATATATATTGGATTATTTTAGTGCTACACATGCCCATGAAAATGGTGTTTTCTTTGCATATGTGCTGACTATTTATTCAAATGTGCCATGAAGCTTGAAGCTTGTGATAATTGCTTGAAAATGACTAACAGTCGATTGTAGCAACTACCATGGACAATAAATCTGTAACAGCCTGTCTAGACCATGTTTTCCTCCTCTTTTAGGCACTTGTTAGATTGTAAGGTTTATTATTTTCCAGCAGGGTTATCCCCTCCCCACCCTCGTACACACTAATTACTTCAATGTGTACTTGCAGGTGTTTCTTACTTCAGTAAGCTCTTTCCCAAGAGTTATAATTTATTTATACCTATATATCCAGTTGGTATATATAACTATTGTATCGTCCTACACAATGGACTTATGAACATTATGCTCACTCATTGGAACTAAAGGAAATGATATTAATCTGGTCCAGTGTATAGTTTGTGTGAAGCTGCATAAATGTGTTACACTCCTTCTTTTGTGTTTATTGGCCTTCTAACTTAAACACTTTATTTCTATAGCTAACATATTCATAATTTGACATTATATGACACCTGATCTTTTGTCATGCTAGCTGACATGCTTAAATTAAGAATAAAACATAGCATTTGAGCATGGTATTTTGTTAGGGATTTCAGTGATTTGAAATTGATGCATACTTACACAAGAATAAAATTCTACTATTGTATTTTTGAACTCTTCCCATTTTCCCTCTCAGAATGAGTGCATTCTCAATGCATTCTTCATGAATCTGTAGGGGTTATATAATGTACTTTTTTCTTTTTTTAATTTTGTGCACACTGCTTTATCAAGACCTTTTTTGTCGTTAGTCACTGTACATATAAAACACATCACATTCACTATCTGTATTACATTTAGCAATGATTGCATGTTTGTAATCCCTCACGCCTATTCCTTGTATTAAGGGACTAGTGCCCTGATTACATTATGAGGATCGTGCTGTGATTTTCATTTGTTGTTTGGCAATTTAGTTGTTTTTACATACACTTCCATTCATGACAAATATGGTACACATATATGTTACTATATTCCTAAGAATAATTTCATTGCATATTTAGTAAGTTTACTTATTGGGTACGTTAAAACATTCTTGTATGAGGTTTGTTTTCACTCTTGGCTTAGGAAAACTTGGACTTCATTACATTTGAACTGATGTTTTCAATCCTCTCATACATCTTGCTTGGTTTTGACTACAGGTACTTCATTGCAAGAATGAATTAGAACTTACACTACTCAAAACAGTTAGGGGATCAGGTGAGACATTATACACAATAGACAAATGTTACGTATTTTATTCAGATGTCGGTTACAGTTGTAATTCGTGTGTGATACAGTACGATAATCTGGTGTGTCATCTCTTTACTTGAGGTTTAAATGGCAAGGCGAGGCACCATGGGGCTACCATAATAGTGAAACAGTCATTCTCTTTGCCCTGTGGTATGGTGTGTGATCATCTCGGACGGCCAGTGGCAGGGATAATATCAGCTTATCAATCAGTTCTTGAGGGATATTTGGCCATTCTTCCATGATTACAATATGAAGCTCGGCAACCGTTGTTGGAGGTGCTGCTCTGGCTGCAATGCGTCTGCCAAGTGCATCCCAGACATGCTCAATTGGGTTTAATTACAGTGAACAAGCTGGCCACTCCATTCGTTCAGTTCCCTCAGCTTCAAGCATGTTGTCCACCAGTGCACCTCTGTGGGAACGAGCGTTATCGTTCACAAGAAGGAACCCATCTTCCATGGCACCAGCGTAGGGCTCAACAAAAGATCGAAGGATCTCGTTTCTATACCACTGAGCAGTCAAAACGCCATTCTGAATGGCATAGACGCCCGTACGTCCGCCAATACTGACTTCTGCCTACTGACTGCTGCCCACGCCATTCGTCCACCACCATGATATGGTGATGTTTATGCACATAAGCAGAATCGTTCAGAGTTCCACTTTCCCTCCATATGACAGAGCGACGATTATCCGGCTGAACACAAAATTTCGACTCATCTGCGAACAGCACCCAGCGAATTAGGACTCCAGTTTCTGCGGGCTGACCGGTGTCGTGGTTTTATCAGGACACACACCATAGGCCTCCGTACGTAGAGGCCACATTCCCGAAGGCTATTTCCGACAGTTTGTGTTGATGTTGCGCTTCCTGTTGCCGCCTGGAGGGTGCGTTACAGCTGGGTTTCATTCAGCCTCCTGTCTCGTCGGACTGTTAGCTGGAGATAACGGTCATCTATTGTTGATGTTACCCTTGGACGAACTTGGGCTTACCTTCTTTTAACGATTCCTGTGGTGTGAATTCGCGTCCAGGTCTTGGAAATCAGACTTTGGGACAATCCAATAGCAGCAGCCACCTCCCTCTGTGTGTGTCCTGCTTCCAAGCGTCCTATGACTCTCCATGCCATAGTTTTGGGTAAGTCAGGTTGTTATTGCATTACACTACTGGCTCATTACAATATCTGTTAACAGATTAATGGATTTCTGTTTGTGCCTTGGTGTGTTGTGCATAGCGTCTTTTGTTCTTTTTATGTCTTATGGATATGTAATGGATAAGTATGCCTTCTGCATATAGTCTGTTAAAAACAAGTTATTTCAATGAACATATTCGTTTCTGTGTTGTACTCTTACACGAACTTATCAGATATTAGAAAAAGCTGTCGAATGTTACCAAGTGCATTTATTTTCTTTGTCTGCTAGATCATAGGCTTGTTATCTTGATGATTTACTGGATCGTATTTGTGTATCTGACAAGCCAGTGTTCTGCTTCCCATCATTCTGCTACAATGCTTTGTGATTGGAAATGTTTCACTATTTTACATATCTTGACTATGATCAAGTGATTCTTCGTACCTGAATACGTAAATGATGTGTCGTGATTATCAATTTTTCGTAAATACTTGAAGTTGACTTTAGTCTCATTGGATCTTTAATTCTCTATTTACCTTACTTTGCTTCTCGTTTTTGTTTTGACGTTTGTAGTGTACTGTGAGATTAGTCACTGGATAGCTGATGCCAGTAGGAACCAAAATTATTAATGTTGTCTATGTCGACAACGCACAATTTTTAAACCACGGAAACACGGTGCCACACGCTCCGATTAGCAGTGGAATTTCCCTGTTGCTGGATGCTCTGAACAAGGCATGACTGCGAATACTTCGCCTGCCGGAGATGGCGATGTATCCAAGACGGCAGCACGCTCGATTGTGGCGCACCATACAATAATTCATTTCGTTTCTAGGTGTTTCACGTCCGGTTGGGTGAACTAGAACCTTAAAGAATCTTCACAGGAAATGTCCGGTGGTGCGAGGTATGGTGATTGCGGGGGCCATGTGCTGCGAAAATCTATGCCAATTAGCCGGCCGTAGAAAAGTTCATTTAAATATCAGAGCACAGCACGACTGTTACTTGGGGGAGCCCCATCATGCCGCAACCACATTCATAGCCGTATGTCAAGGGGAACATCTTCCAGGAGGCCAGGTAGGTGTTCTTGCAAAATATGAATGTAAATTGGCCCGGTAAGTCGAGGAGGTAGAAGGATCGGCCCAATCAGATGGTCACCCACAAGCCTGCTCAAATGTTGAGCGAAAATCATTCCTGGTGTCCTTGGAGGTTTTCTCCTTGCCCGGTAGTGAACGTTTCGAGTGTCGTAAAAGCCGTCCCGATGGAAGGTGCACTCGTCGGTAAACAACATAATGGCGGGGCAGTCGGACCTCGTGCAATACATTGCTGAAACCATCGGCAAAACCCTAGCCTGCGTTCGTAGTCCGCCACAGGATTTGGGTCTTTGGCAGGGTTGAAACTAAATGGATGAAGGCCGTCATCCCTGAAAACCTCCCAGACTATCCGATGAGTGATCCCCACGTCGTGATCAACCGCTCTAGTACTTGAAGTAGGTGCTTCCTCGAAGCGCTGGATAACAGTCCCTTCAAATGCAGCATCCCATCATGTTAGACGTCTTCCAGCATCAACGCGATATCCTGCTAACGAGATTGTTCCGCCAAGTTGCCGGTGAAGTGCTGTAAACGCTTGCGCCTGTGGGGTCGTCTTGCTGGGTACCGTTCCTCATGTAACCGTCGAGCTTCAAGCGAATTACCTTCGGCTCGTCCATAAACAAAAACCATATCTGTTTTTTCTTCAAATGAATACTAGGGTGGCATGCTAACTGTATGACTAAATAGCAGGTGACGTGTGTGTGCTTCGAAGCGAAACTTACGTGTGAGTGCCTCTGACGTGAGGTGGAGACAAACAGCAAGACCTATTCCACACGTGTGGGTATCACGTTGGGGCAGTGACGGGCAAGGGACGTTGGTGTGTGTGAACCGACAACCATAGCGCTGCCCATCAGCAATTGCCTGAAAATAACAATTGAAATTTATATACTGTGTTCCATACTAAAACGAACTAGTTGTGAAAGTCATATTTTTGTGGCCCGTACTTTGTCTAACTTTGGTTAATTCATAACTAAAGTTTAAGTGCATTTCTTTCAGTTACATTCCCCTCTATGCACTGTAAG
Source organism: Schistocerca serialis cubense (assembly GCF_023864345.2). Lineage (NCBI taxonomy): Eukaryota > Metazoa > Arthropoda > Insecta > Orthoptera > Acrididae > Schistocerca > Schistocerca serialis. Next base: position 276,717,070 of record NC_064642.1, on the reverse strand, counting down.
AAGTTCATTACTGAATTGATTTCGTGAACTACTTAATAGTTAATGTGATGAATTACTTCATTGAAAGTCTTTGAATTTCCGGAACAACTTATACGACTCATACCAGTAATAGTGTTTTACCATCAGCTCTGAAAGCTTCGTCATGTTCTTGATTTGTTCACCTCAACTGTTACTGTAAGTATATGATCCATATTCGTCTGGCTTCAAATTCTGTTTTGATGTGAGCGCACCTCCACATTTTTGTGAGCAGATTGATATAGAAATTATATAGCGTGAATTTCATATATATATATTTTTTTAATTTAAACTGTGATAGGATGGGAAGCAATGTCTTGTTTTTGTTTATTCATTTATTTATCTGTAGTAGAAACTGATGGTCATTGGCTCTTGATATACGCAGTAAGAAGAACGACTGTCGTATGCTTTTGAGGTGTGTGTATCAGTTCCTCTTGTTCGTAATTGATTGTAATTTTTATAATTTTACAGGTCTGATTTTAACATGTCCTAGAGAAAATACTACCATCTGAAATTTCGACTGTCTTTTTTTCTTTCTATTTAAAAGTTTGACACATTTTAATAAGGTAATGGTCAATTTTGTTCTATTCTGTTTCATCATATGTTGCCAAATTGTGTATCCGTAATATGCTTTGACTATCATTACATTACTTTCAATTATGTTAATATCAGATAGAGTCATATTAATGTTTGCTAAAAGTTGTAGGAATCAAGTGATGAAATGCAGGAGTTGCATCACACAAAGCAGATTGCTAATGTTTGACTACATATTTTTTTTCTGTTAAGTTGGTATTTTTTTTTCAAACCTGTCATTTTCTCTGACATGTAAAAAATTTGCGTGTGTTTTCTTTCATTTCCTATACAGGCTATGAAACTTCATTCTACACATTTCCTGTTGCATAGTCGTCTCATATCCATCCATGGTGTAGTCCATTTGATCATTTAATTGATCTAGAAGGTGGTACATTAGCTGCAGAGTACATGACACTGAAACTATTGATACATTTTGGGCTGATAACTTGGTAATAACTGCTACATAAACTCATGGATGTGTACTTTTACAACAGAGGAATATGAAATTATGTGTCCTAAAACTTCACAAGACAATAAACAAAATTAATTGAACTTTATATCATCCTGTACTATTATTTACTGCCTTCCTGACAGTAAACTGAGATGGTGACAGAAGCTACTTACACTGGCACTCAAAAACTACTACCACACTAGAAAGACAAAATATACACATCTGACAACTGGTTGTAACTGTTCAGTATGCTTTCTTATCCTATACATTCCTATTACGAGCTAGTCTGACTACCAAAATTAAACATTTACTTTGAATATATGGCGGAATTTGTAAGTAGTTATAATTATCCAAGATTCCGAATTTACCTTATAGATCTCATGGAAACAATATTTCACAAATTTTGAAAAAGCATTACATCACTAATTAAGTAGAATGTTACTACTTGACAAAAGAGAGAAACTTTCTGGCCTTCAGGTCCCACAATAAAGAGGAATTGCATATAGCAATACCTTTATCAAGCAGCAAATAAGTGGTTTCAATGGCTCTTGCTCGACTGTAACTATGGGGTAAAAGCGGCATGTTAACATTACATGCAGCATTGTTCATTCAGGGACAGAGAAAAAAATAAAAAAACGAACGTAACACAGATATTCCTGAATAGGACAGAGGCAAATGTCCGTCCATATGATACATGTGTATTTACTCAGGGTTTCTATGCAACAGGTCGCTCAAAAAATGACACATCCAACTAAAAAATGAAAATCAGTTTAGAGTCAATAATTCTGCAATAAAAACGTATCATCTGCATATTAGTTTCGTTTCCCACGTCATTAAAATACACATCTAAAACAAAAGGGAAGCTATAAAATGAACTGCTTCGTTGAGACACATTGTAAAAAGTTTACTGAGATGATTTCCTTCTTTCAACTGCAACATATGCTAAGACAAGGAAAAATGAATGCGGGCACTGTTTAATACTAATCAGAGAATCAAACTGAAATCACTGACAATTTTTAAATTATTTACAGCAAATTTGCAATTATTCTCTTCGCTATGTTTCGAGAAACTGTATAGAGAACAAGCTGCTTGCCAAGCCACTGTATATTTTCATTAAGTAGGACACATAACTCATTTCTCTAGATGCTCTATCAACTTTTTGTATCTAAATGGATATGAAACCTAAGTTTTGTGCAATGATAACAAATTTCGTACATTATGAAAACCATGAACCACGATCCATGGATCTTGCCGTTCGTGGGGAGGCTTGCGTGCCTCACTGATACAGATGGCCGTACCGTAGGTGCAACCACAACGGAGGGGTATCTGTTGAGAGGCCAGACAAACGTGTGGTTCTTGAAGAGTGGCAGCAGCCTTTTCAGTAGATGCAGGGGCAACAGCCTGGTTGATTGACTGATCTGGCCTTGGAACATTAACCAAAACGGCCTTGCTGTGCTGGTACTGCGAACAGATGATAGCAAGGGGAAACTACAGCCGTAATTTTACCCGAGGGCATTCAGCTTTATTGTGTGGTTAAATGGTGATGGCGTCCACTTGGGTAAAATATTCCGGAGGTAAAATAGTCCCCCATTCGGATATCCGGGCGGGGACTACTCAAGAGGACGTCGTTATCAGGAGAAAAGAAACTGGCGTTCTGCGGATCGGAGCGTGAAATGTCAGATCTCTTAATCGGGCAGGTAAGTTAGAAAATTTAAAAAGGGAAATGGATAGGTTGAATTTAAATATAGTGGGAATTAGTGAAGTTCGGTGGCGGGAGTAAGAGGACTTTTGGTCAGGTGAATAAAGGGTTATAAATACAAAATCAAATAGGGGTAATGCAGGAGTAGGTTTAATAATGAATAAAAAATAGGAGTACGGGTAATCTACTACCAATATCATAGTGAACACATTATTGTGGCCAAGATAGACACAAAGCCCATGCCTACTACAGTAGTACAAGTTTATATGACAACTAGCTCTGCAAATGATGAAGAAATTGATGAAATGTATGATGAGATAAAAGAAATTACTCAGGTAGTGAAGGGAGACGAAAATTTTATAGTCATGGGTGACTGGAATTCGAGAGTAGGAAAAGGGAGAGAAGGAAACATAGTGGGTGAATATAGATTGGGGGAGAGAAATGTAAGAAGAAGCCGTCTGGTAGAATTTCGCACAGAGCATAACTTAATCATAGCTAACACTTGGTTCAAGAATAATAAAAGAAGGTTGTATGCATGGAAGAATCCTGGAGATATTAAAAGGTATCAGGTAGATTACATAATGGTAAGACAGAGATTTAGGAACAAGGTTTTAAATTTGTAAGACATTTCCAGGGGCAGATGTAGACGCTGACCACAATCTATTGGTTATGAACCGTAGATTAAAACTGAAGAAACTGTAAAAAGGAGGACGTTTAAGGAGATGGGATCTGGATAAACCGAAAGAACCAGAGGTTGTACAGAGTGTCAGGGAGAGCATTAGGGAACAATTAACAGGAATGTGGGAAAGTAATACAGTATAAGAAGAATGGGTAGCTCAGAGGGATGAAGTAGTGAAGGCAGTAGAGTATGAAGTAGTGAAGGCAGCAGAGTATGAAGTAGGTAAAAAGACATGTGCCAGTAGAAATCCTTGGGTAACAGAACAGATACTAAATTTAATTGATGAAAGGAAAAAATACAAAAATGCAGTAAGTGAAGCAGGCAAAAAGAAATACAAACGTCTCAAAAATGAGATCGACAGGAAGTGTAAACTGGTTAAGCAGGATGTAGAGGCTTATCTCACTAGGGGTAAAATAGATATTGCCTACAGGAAAATTAAAGAGACCTTTGGAGAAAAGAGAACCATTTGTATGAATATCAAGAGCTCAGATGGAAACCCAGTTCTAAGCGAAGAAGGGAAAGCAGAAAGGTGGAAGGAGTACGTAGAGTGTCTATACAAGGGTGATGTACTTCAGGACAATATTATGGAAATGGAAGAGGATGCAGATGAAGATGAAATGGGAGATACGATAGTGCATGAAGAGTTTGACAGTACACTGAAAGACCTGAGTCGAAGCAAGGCCCCGGGAGTAGACAACATTCCATTAGAACTACTGACGGCCTTGGCAGAGCCGGTCCTGACAAAACTCTACCATCTGGTGAGCAAGATGTATGAGACAGGCGAAATACCCTCAGACCTCAAGAATAATATAGTAATTCCAATCCCAAAGAAAACAGGTGGTGACAGATGTGAAAATTACCGAACTATCAGTTTAATAAGTCACAACTGCAAAATACTAACACGAGTTCTTTATAGACGAATGGAAAAACTGGTAGAAGCCCACCCAGGGAAAGATCAGTTTGGATTCCGCAGAAATGTTGGAACACGTGAGGCAATACTGACCCTACGACTTATCTTAGAAGCTAGATTAAGGAAAGGCAAACCTACATTTCTGGCATTTGTGGACTTAGAGAAAGCTTTTGAAAATGTTGAATGGATTACTATCTTTCAAATTCTAAAGGTGGCAGGGGTAAAATACGTTATTCAATCTGTATATTGAGAAAACAGTAAAGGAAACAAAAGAAAAATTCGGAGTAGGTATTAAAGTGCATGGAGAAGAAATGAAAACGTTGAGGTTCGCCGATGACGATGTAATTCTGTGAGAGACAGCAAAGGACTTGGAAGAGATGTTGAACGGAATGGACAGTGTCTTGAAAGGAGGATATAAGATGAACATCAACAAAAGCAAAACGAGGATAATGGACTGTAGTCGAATTAAGTCGGGTAATGCTGAGGGAATTAGATTAGGAAATGAGACACTTAAAGCAGTAAAGGAGTTCTGTTATTTGGGGAGCAAAATAACTGATGATGGTCGAAGTAGAGAGGATATAAAATGTAGACTGGCAATGGAAAGGAAAGCGTTTCTGAAGAAGAGAAATTTGATAACATCGGGTATAGATTTAAGTGTGAGGAAGTCGTTTCTGAGAGTATTTCTACGGTGTGTAGCCATGTATGGAAGTGAAACATGGACGATAAATAGATTGGACAAGAAGAGAATAGAAGTTTTCGAAATATGGTGCTACAGAAGAATGCTGAAAATTACATGGGTAGATCACATAACTAATGAGGAGGTACTGAATAGAATTGGGGAGATGAGGAGTTAATGGCACAACTTAACAAGAAGAAGGGACCGTTCGGTAGGGCATGTTTTGAGGCATCAAGGGGTCACAAATTTAGCTTTGGAGGGCAGCGTGGAGGGTAAAAATCGTAGAGGGAGACCAAGAGATGAATACAGTAATCAGATTCAGAAGGATGTAGGTTGCAGTAAGTACTGGGAGATGAAGAAGCTTCCACAGGATAGAGTAGCATGGAGAGCTGCATCAAACCAGTCTCAGGACTGAAGACAACAACAACAGCAACGTGAAAAGAATCAACAAATTTTGTCACATCAGTGAAAATGTTTGGCTGCCTGAGATGAAATGATATTACACCACTATCGAGTGGCACAGCAAATTCCTTTTTGAAAATAAATGTTTAAGGACTATGCAGTATATATATTTTATGTATCGATTTTGGACTGAATTACGCAAAAGTGATATATTAGTTTAAATTGTGGCAAAAAATGTCAAGCTTTCTTCAATAAGGAAATTTTATGTTCACAATATTTTGTCAGTATATTGTAATTTATGTATATTTGCTCTTTTGTTGACATACATTTGAGCGACCGGTAAGTATTGGAATGGAGTGAAGTGGGTTGCTATTCCTTGTTACACAACACATAGCTATATCAAACTCTCCATAAATTTATTTCCTATTTCTATAACTTTTAAACTGTAAATTTCAAATAGGAATATATTCATGTTGTTGCTATTTATTTTGCTATACTTGTGAACTTTACTACAAAGAATATAATTTCCTTCCACTTTTATTTTAAGAGAAATTTATGGTGTTGTTGTGGTCTTCAGTCCACAGACTGGTTTGATGCAGCTCTCCATGCTTCTCTATTCTGTGCAAGCTTCTTCATATCCTAGTACCTTCTGCAAACTACATCCTTCTGAATCTGATTAGTGTATTCAACTCTTGGTCTCCCTCTACGATTTTTACCCTCCACTCTGCCCACCAATACCAGATTGGTGATCCATTTATACCTCAGAAAATGTCCTCCCAACCGAACCCTTCATCTAGTCAAGTTGTGCCACAAATCTCTCTTGTCCCCAATTCTGTTCAATATCTTCTCATTAGTTATGTGATCTATCCATCCAATCTTCAGCATTCTTCAACAGCAACACATTTGGAAAGCTTCTATTCTCTTCTTGTTCAAAGTGTTCGTTGTCCATGTTTCACTTCCATACATGGTTACCCTCCATACAAATACTTTCAGAAACGACTTCCTGACACTTAAATCTATTCTCGATGTTAACAAATTTCTCTTCTTCAGAAACCCTTTCTTGCCATTGCCAGTCTACATTTTATATCTTCTCCACTTCGATCATCATAAGTTATTTTTCTCTCCAAATTGCAAAACGCATCTGCTACTTCAAGTGTCTCATTTCCTAATCTCATTCCCTCAACATCACCCGACTTTATGCGACTACATTCCACTATCCTCGTTTTCCTTATGTTGATGTTCATCATATGTATTCCTTTCAAACCACTGTCCATTCCATTCAACTGCTCTTCCAGATCCTTTGCTGTCTCTGACAGAATGTCAATGTCATTGCTGAGCATCGAAGTTTTTATTTCTTCTCCATGGATTTTAATTTCAACTCCAAATTTTTCTTTTGTCTACTTTACTGCTTGCTCAATATACAGATTTAACAACATCTAGGATAGGCTACAACCCAGTCTCACTCCCTTCCTTACCACTGCTTCCCTTTCATGATCCTCGACTTTTATAACTGCCATTTGGTTTTTGCTACCTCTATTTACCCCTGCCACCTTCAGAATTTGAAAGAGAGTATTCCAGTCAACATTGTCAAAAGCTTCCTCTAAGTCTAAAAATGCTAGAAACGTAGGAATTTACATAATAACTTAGTTCAGGATAGTTGATGGGAAACTGAAAAGATGCTTGGCTTCTGTCTCTTGGATCTTTGTACGGATATCTTCTGACTGTAAACTGGTTATTGCTGACAGTGCTATAGAAGTATTTACTATGCCAAACGTCTTCTTGCAAGATCATACTGAAAACGTCATCGTTTGTTGATGTAGTGCTATCGCCATCACATAGTACATGTACTTCAGTGAGGCTAATTTTACGATCTCCCAACCTGTGTTCGTTTCGTGGCTTATGTGCATGAAGAAAGGCTATTGAAACCCATCTGTGTAACAGAAATAATTGTCGAATAGCAAAATGCAAAAGAAAAAGATGCGGAACTAAACACTCATATACGAGATATGCCACAGCTAACAATATTAAACAAATGCGCTGTAGATGTGTGGAATTCTGCACAGCAGGATAATCAAGGTGTGCTTCGTGGAGATATGGGTTCCGTCTCCACTTTCACAGCTCTGCCAATATAACATCAATCTAAGGAACAAAATAGATCAAGCAATCATACTCTGCAAAAAACAACGTTTAGAAATATTATATCAGTGTTAGTTTTATAAAAGTTATTATTTTTCTCTTAGTTTGTAATAGCTAAAAACGAGGTGATGAACAGCATAATTAATCTCTAATAGTGATATAGTCAAAAACTACAGTCAAAAGAATTTAACTTCTGCAAGTAGACGTGAGGCGTCTCGATGCTCGTCACTACCTACGGACCGAAGCAGCCGTCGGGCTGGTGCTTTCTCCTTCTCTTTCATTCTCTCTCACTAATGGTCTATCGCTGGCAGCCACTACACAAGCAAGCGGCAGCCGTGCTGATGCTATCTCCCAATTCCCCCCCCCCCCCCCCCCCCCTCAGTGACGTCTCTCTCTCTCTCACTCTCAATCTGTAGCTATGCACATGTGAACATTCCACTACGCTCCGTCGATCTCTCTCACATCGACAAATATCTCGAAGCACCTCAGAGGATTTTGCACTTCGCTATCTACGCTTCGCCACCTGAGGCTATGTAAACCCTTGCCTTGCAGTACTCAGTATAGTTTCTGCTCGTCTTTGTGATTGCAACGTATAGTCAAATTGCGAATGGTGAAACCGAAAACCACTTTCGGTCCGCAGGATATTCGATTATTGTTTGGTACTGGCTACAGTTGCAAAATTCCATGACTTGTGGTGATAATATTCTATGAGGTTTATAATATACAATTAGTACGTTGATTTTAAAAGATCGAATGGAGCGTTTGGTTAGAAGTTGTGCCACAAACTCGTGCAAGAAAAGTTCAAAGGTGGTTCACCCGGAAGATATGGAAGGTTCAAGAAGTTGATGTAACGAGTGTAACCACCATGGTTCAAGCAGCCGAAAATCTAGCGATTCACTAAAGGTGAACCAAAGTAGGACCAATGTTACTCCAATTTTTCGCTTTGTTGATTCTAAAAACTCATCTCGCTGAATGTTGTGAAGCAAGCTACTTCTGAATAGTTGCAATAGTTCCAATTGTTAATAAAATTTGTCAAAATGTTCAAAAAATACACACCCTGATTGCAATGACAGCAATGAATTCAATGAAGAAGCCACAGAGGTACCATATTTAATCAGCTACCGTATCGTACAACAGAGCGAAGCGCACGCTATCGTTAAGAATTTAACGAAACCATTTGTGACAGATATAACGCAGTTTATGCTCCATGAAAAACAAGCAAATCATCTTTCAGCAGTGCCGCTGTGGAACTGTACAGTTCCACGTACAATAACCGATTTCGCAGGCTATATGAAACAACAACAAAAACGTCGCCTTCAACACAAGAAATGCGCCTTTCGAATATATTAGTCAACTGATATTGCTAGAGTGGCCATCATTCTGATAATTGTGTGATATCACATAAGCTTTCACTCTAAGAAGACTTGCTTACGTACACATTGCTGCCAAGTAACACTGTCAGGAAGTAGTGACCGATAAAACGTAAGGAGTAGAATAACGAGTAAAAAGTGAAGCGTCAAACAGTAGTTGCAGGCAACTTTATCTTCCTTAGACAATGCTCAGAATAAAGAAGATCTCAAAAAATCTAAAGCTAATTCCTGATGGAGCAGTAAAATTTACTCTTCAATACCGATTGCTTCCAATATTGTGTGTGTACTGTTGGAGCAGACATCAAAAATTACAGCTCGACACTGATAACATGGATGTCCAAGGTAAGGCCTTCAAAATATTATTCGAACTAAGAGTTCAATTACAAATTTAAACGACTGTCATCTCTTTTAAAATTTAAAGACCACGATTTCTTTGTTCAGGCTAGCTTTCCTTCGCAGATATATTTGCAAAAAATTAATGAATTAAATTTATCTTTACAAGGAAAACAGACCACAGCTATCAAAACTAGTAAGAAAATGACATCCTTAAAAAAACATATTTTTGGCTGTTTGATTTGGAGGGGTGAACCAGAAGGCTTTCTTACTCGGAAAGTGTTCATTAGCGAGACTGCAGAGTTTCCAATTGAAATGTTTGCAGAATTTATCCAGTGTTTCCGTTATACGTTCGCATCTTTTGAGATGCAATTCCATGAAGAGCACGCTACAAAACTCAAAGTGAATGTATGGATTCAGAATCACTTTGCACCGTATTTTCAGAAGTCAGTTAATATGTCAAACGAATCCTTTGAAAACTTTTAGAAATGACATCTGATCCAAAAATTGTTTTCACCTGCAGCCGCCTGCTCTTCACGATTGAAAGCTGTCAAAAACGCTTCCAGGTGTCAGGGATTTCCTTATGTTCACTCGACTATAGGAGTGTCTTAGCGGTAAAGAATAAATGTGTTGAAACGTCATGATGATGCGACATTTTTTCATTGATCTCAGTGTTTATGCCGTCACATCTTCTGAGCTACGCGTCGTGCAATAATATACTTGGAATGGTACACTCAGCGGGTTGTAAGGATATTGTCTGTTTAATATGTTGTGAACAGAGTTAGTAGCGAAGGCGCAATAAATTTAAACGTCATACAAAATGGGACAGGTTTTCACACTTCTAAGTGTTTGTGACGTCATAACTCCTGAACTGTGTTTGCTGCTATGGTGCAATTTTTTAGGTGTAATTAACGGCATATGCGGATAATGTCTGTGAAATTTATTCCGAATAGAGTCAGTAGCACAGAAATTATAATTTGCATGCACGATGCGGCAGTTTTACGTGCATCTCACTGTTTCTGACGTCATGTTTCCTGAACTAAGATATCTAGGTGCCCGTTACCCCCATAGAAATTGTTGTCTAATAGTAAAACAAATATGTATCAAGTGTGAGTGAACTGATGCAGTGGCTTATCAGAAAATGTGGAATACAAAACTACAAGCATCCATACATCCATTTTTATAATATGTAAGGATTTGAAAAGGGTGCTAACGTGACGCATTAGTTACCTCTCCTTTATCACGCATGCATACATCCATTTTTATAATATGTATGGATTTGAAACGGGTGCTGATGTGACGCATTCGCTACCTCTCCTTTCACTTTAATTACACTTGACCTCACCGGGTATAACCTGTCATTTTAATATGATTCACTACCTAATAATCAAAACAGGGGGCTGGCGCCTGACATGGACAAATACCGGCAGCATCATTGTTCAGAGACTAATGACCGAATCATTTGCAACATCTCTTTGATGAAATGGATCCGAGATATACAGAAACGATCTCCATTTCATCTTAGAGCCAGTGAGTTCTATAAGGAAAGACAGAGCAATCATTGAACGCAATACGCGTTCGATTGTTACGTCTTTTCACAATGACTGGCCGACTTCAATGATCATCATTGTTCAGAGACTAATGACCGAATCATTTGCAACATCTCTTTGATGAAATGGATCCGAGATATACAGAAACGATCTCCATTTCATGTTAGAGCCAGTGAGTTCTATAAGGAAAGACAGAGCAATCATTGAACGCAATACGCGTTCGATTGTTACGTCTTTTCACAATGACTGGCCGACTTCACTGATTCTGTAATACATAATCCATTAGCAAAAGTCGTACAGTTATCCGCACTGGGAGGAGATAGATTTGGAAGTAGTTTAAATAGTTGTAAATAGATACCACGTTAAATTACTTTAAGCCAGCAATTGACTTGCCTTAAATGTAACTTACGTAGCATGTCTGTTCTCAGTGACAGACCACCGGAGGAAGACAAAACAAGATTGATTCTGTATGTCCATCCATGTAATCGGAGGTCGGTGGAACTCGGAAGTTAATTTATGTAAGAAAATGAAACACTTACAGAGGTCCTCACAACGTCATTTATTGTATGGCTACCAGTTTCAGTGCTTCAGAGTACCTTCTTGAGGCCTTAGCTGATACGGAAGGAGTCGGGCACTTACGCTAAAACGAGGGAAAGTTTCAGAAAGTATCCTAGCACGACTCACGACCAGACGCAAACTTTCATATGACAACCACGGGTCTAGAATGTCCACTCGTACATCCATTATGAATATTCCCCTAAACGGGGGCATATTAATTGAAAGCCACTTGTACGTTGCCGGCCGCAGTGCCCGTGCGGTTCTAGGCGCTACAGTCTGGAGCCGAGCGACCGCTACGGTCGCAGGTTCGACTCCTGCCTGGGGAATGGCTGTGTGTGATGTCCTTAGGTTAGTTAGGTTTAATTAGTTCTAAATTCTAGGGGACTGATGACCTCAGAAATTAAGTCGCATAGTGCTCAGAGCTGTTTGAACCATTTGAGCGTTGTCGATCGATAAATACGACATTGCAGTGCATGTGTTGTACAGAAATACGATGTAAAGTTGTTTCTTACATGCATGCATGCATTCATTCCCTTCTACAGCTGATGGTTGTCCGTATTCGCAACTGCGAATTCAATTCAGGTATTCCTTAACGATTGTAGTCGCCGCTGTGCTTGTTCCTTTGGGCGTGCATGCATGTCAGAAGGAACAGTCCATCGTAATTCTGACTAACACAGGCACTGCTGTACCGTTTCTACTTGCCGACACAGGGCAAGCGACTTTCAATTACGCAAGTCTCCCCTGTACGGGAATAATCATAGCGAATGTACCAGTGCTAGTTATAGACACGTGGATGACGACATATGGGAGTTTGGGCGTGGAGCGAGCTCAGATAGCCTATTGGTTCAACAAGACCGCGGCCCCGCACTATCGAATTATCGGACTCTCCACTTTGCCCGACTATCGCCTCCTGGATAGTGATAAACATCGCTTCGTGTGCCTGCCATCGTCCGGCGCTTTGTGGCTGACCAGAAGATCTTAGCTTATTACCTCTGCATCACACCTGACGTGACTGAAACACGGTCCCTTCTTTGCATGGATAACTATTACCTTACCCTTGTTAAATATCGTGCGGTTACAATGTTCAAAGGAATGATAATCGACTAATTCACCGGCGAAGGGGAGAGAGAGAGAGGGAGAGAGAGAGAGGAGCTTGACTGCAGGCGGTATCTGCAAAAAAACGCTTACAGCTCTGTTGAAAACACACCGAGGTATCGTACGCTCTTCGCTAGATACTTACACAGTGCTTTAGTAAGACCCCTGCTAGCTGGGAGTGCCATGCTCTGTGTAACGTACCACGAAGCGTCACGCATTAGACAGAATGATTTGAATTGCAACAAGTGAGAAAGAAAATCGGTTAGATGATTAGACGAAAGCTGCATTCACTGGAGCACTCGCAGTAGGTATCTTGGACGGTATAGTTGGAAATAGGAAACGCCTGTGGCATTCGACAAGAAAACTACAGTTTATTTCAGCTGAAGCAGCGCAAGCAATACAAAAAGCTATTTTAGTTTACGCTTTGAATTATATTTTTATAGTAACAATATGCTTTATATCAGTTTCATTGGCACGCTCTTACTATTTATAGTTACGTAATAAAAAGATAAATACATAAAAACAGTAGTTAAAGACCCGTGGGGAAATAGTCCTGGGAGAAATTTTGGGCACAGTGGGGTGCAACACCTGAAGATAGGACTTTATTTCTTTTTGGTGGTAGGGTTAAACTGGTGGAGATATTTTACGCTCGTTTCCTTTTTTTGGGGGGAGGGATCTAACTTAATTAGATGAGAGGATAGGTCGACGACTTCCACCACCAAAAATCAGGTTCTATTTTTAAAAAATAATAAGAAAAGTGGTAAGGCGACCGTTCATGATAAGCGGGAAATAGGAGTGAGGAACTAATTTTCACTATCGTCGTTCCATTATACACCTGATGGTTGTCCATATTCGCCACCGCAAATACATCCCCTGTAACTTTGTGACTTGTAGGACAGTCACATAATTATCGTATCTTGATACTTAAATGGTTAGCAAAGTGTGACACTACACATTTCTGATAATGTTTACGTACATACTCATCATAAAAGTTTTGCATCAGCCCGGTTCCCGGAACTCTTGAAGATTGACGTTGACTGTGGGTATTGTATCACAGACACAGTCCCTTTGGCTGTTCAAATCGTTCAAATGGCTCTGAGCACTATGGGACTTAACAGCTGTGGTCATCAGTCCCCTAGAACTTGGAACTACTTAAACCTAACCAACCTAAGGACATCATACACATCCATGCCCGAGGCAGGATTCGAACCTGCGACCGTAGCAGTCGCGCGGTTCCGGACTGCGCGCCTAGTACCGCGAGACCACCGCGGCCGGCCCCTTCGACTGTTCAGAGATGTCACTAAACCCCCCAAAGGTGTAAACAACAATGCATGAGCAGCGCCTATTAGACGGAGAGGATCCGACAGCCGATCAGTTCCAGACATTCCACAAGAAAGGCGATATGCCGCGCGGGATTAGCCAAGCGGTCTCAGGCCCCTGCAGTCATAGACTGTGCGGCTGGTCCCGGCGGAGGTTCGAGTCCTCCCTCGGGCATGGATGTGTGTGTTTGTCCTTAGGATAATTTAGATTAAGTAGTGTGTAAGTTTAAGGTCTGATGACCTTAGCAGTTAAGTCCCATAAGATTTCACACACATTTGAACAAAGGCGATACCCGCCTCGTGTTGTCTGCAGTTCAACCACGCCTAGACGATCAGTTCTGCGGGTGGATAGCGACCGCATTCCTACTTTGCGCCAGGAAGGGCTCTAAACAAGGGAAGTGTCCAGGCATCTCTGAGTGAACCAAAGCGATGTTTTCGGACATGGAGGAGATACAGAGAGACAGAAACTGTCGATGAGGTGCCTCGCTCAAGCCACCTAAGGGCTACTACTGCAGTGGATGACCGCTCGGAGAATCCCTGACAACAACGCCACCAAGTTGAATAATGCTTTTCGTGCAGCCAAAGGATGTCGTGTTATGACTAAAACTGTGCAAAATAGGCTGCATGATCCGCAACTTCACTCCCAACGTCTATGACGAGGTTCTTCTTCGAACCACGACACCATGCAGCGTGGTACAGAAGGGCTCAACAAAATGCCGGAAGGACCTATCAGGATTGACATCACGTTCTGTTCACCGACGAGTGTCGCATATTCCTTCAAACCAGACAATCGTCCGAGACGTGTTTGGGAACAACCCAGTTAGGCTTGGACACACTCTCCAGTGAGTGCAGCAAAGTGGAGATTCTCTGCTGTTTTGAGGTGGCACTATGTGAGGCGGACGTACGCCGCTGGTGGTCATAGAAGGCGCCATAACTTCTCTATGATACGTGAATGCCACCCTCCGACCTATAGTGCAACCATATTGGCATCGTATTGCCTAGGCATTCGTCTTCATGGACGACAATTCACGCCCCCATCGTGCACATCTTTCGAATGATTTCCTTCAGGAAAACGACATCGTTCGACTAGAGTTGTCAGCATGTTCTCCAGACGTGAACCTTATCGAACATGCCTGGGATAGATTTAAAAGGGCTGTTTATGAACGAAGTGACCTACCAACTACTCTGAGGGGTTTACGCCGTTGAGGAGTGGGACAGTCTTGACCAACAGTGCCTTGATGAATTTGTGGATAGTATACCACGAGAATACAGGCATACATCAATCCAAGATGACGTGCTACTGTGTATTAGAGGTACCAGTGTGTACAGCAATCTGGACTACAACCTCTGAAGGTCTCGCTGTATGGTGGTACAACATGCCGCGTGTGGTTTTGATGAGCAATAAACAGGTCGGAAATGATGTTTATGTTGATCTCTATTCAAGTTTTCTGTACAGGTTATGAACTTTATTTGATGTAGTATTACAGCCTTCATGTGGATCTGTCATCGTCGTGTTACCTAACGACTCTAATAAAATGGGGATGGCTTACTTCCATTTATAAAATATAGTTAACAGTATGTAACTGCTTTTCGTTAGTATGACATATCAGTTACAAGATTTACTTTGCATCAACGCAAAACCATGGCGTATTACGAGTGACAGCAAAAAAGGTGACGAAACGGAGAACTTAAGAAACCCGAAACTAACTCAGATCTTTAACATGAAGCAGTATGAGGCCTATACTACTGTTTCGGGGATTCAGCTGTATTGTTAGGTTTAAGTTATTCACGTATACAATATTATATATATATATATATATTGCGGTAACCCCGAATTAAAGTTACAAGCAATGAACGGAAGCGTGTAAGTAAATATGACTCTCATTTCGCCACAACTCTAGCACTGTAACAAATCAGCTGTGAGATATAGCTATGTGGTGCAGTGGTTGACATACCGCACATATTTTATATCTATGTGTACATCTAAATACGTACTCCGCAAGCATACTAATGGAGAGCCGGGATCAGGGCACGCACATTTATGCATCCTTTGGGACGAGTCTTTGAAAAGGACAAGGAGTATTTATCTGTATTACTGAGAACTAAAATGAACAACGTATAGTGCGTAGTTACTGGTCTATACTAATCGACAACAGCCAGCCGGTCTGGCCAAGCGGTTCTAGGCGCGTCAGTCTGGAACCGCGAGACCGCTACGGTCGCAGGTTCGAATCCTGCCTCGGGCATGGATGTGTGTCATGTCTTTAGGTTAGTTAGGGTTAAGTAGTTGTAAGTTCTAGGGGACTGATGACCTCAGATGTTAAGTCCCATAGTGCTCAGAGCCATTTGAACCATTTTTTAATCGACAACAGCAACTAAATCAATTTTTGTTTAAAAGATTAAGCTCCCAGAGGCCCATCTCTGTAGCTCAAAGAGAATTGTGTTGAGAATTACGACGTTGATATTCAGTCTAAGTCCCCGAAAAATTTCAACATATGGCGGAGAATGACAAGTACGTTGTCAGTTATTATCCGCTAACAGCCTGATTTTATTGAGAAACTTATTTGTTTTGTTTTTAGCTATGAGCGAGTGCTCTGTATAGAGTGCATTGAAACAGGTAATCAATAGGATGAATGGCTGTAGTACCTTAAATTAGTCGTAACTTAGTAAGCACCCGTAAAGCGCGTAATGTGGGTTCTTGAGATGTTATGGACAATTTGACGCTGTAACTGCCTAACAACAATCCACTACCCTCAGAGAAGTTACTGCTATTGTATGGGGATTGTAACATGCACTCGATGATTATGTAAATAATTATGTTTCAGTTTAAAGCCATCATTGCTAATTTAGGCTCTCATTCGCTTCCTTTAACAGCTACGTTGATTCCATTTCACTGCGTATCCTACGGTACAACATTTTTATTTGCATCTTTTCACTATTACGTGTGGCCATCGTTACTCTAAATTTGTATGTGTTGCTCTGTCCTGTGTTTTCCAGATTATTTTCAGAATTCGTATGATTGCCATTAATAATGTTAAGTCCTAAGTATTGGAATCAGCGGTAATTTATAGTCGACTCGGACTCATCTCTTTGAAGGTCGAGAAGTTTTGCCAGATGCTTTCTTCTATTTTATGACAGACTTCAAGGTATGCACCTATAACTCATACAGAGACACAGCATTTCATCCATTTTATCTTGTATATCTCTCTCTATTGAATCAGAGCCTTCTCAATGCATGTCAATTTTGTATCTCCTGTCAGTTTATATAATTTAATTGATTATTAATTTCTTTCCGTAACATAGGTTCCATTTGTTTGGAAGTGACAGTTGTAATACATATGATGTGTAGTAGATGAAAGGTATAATATGATAGTAGCTTTAACAGATAGTGTAGGATGTGTCCGGCAAAACAGCAAACTTGGTCTTGGTAGTGGAACAATGGTTTAGGCTTCCGGAGAAAGGGTAAGATTGCACTTGTAGTGTCGTAGTAGGAGACACTTCTAGATGTTGATCACTGCTGAGTTTTAAGCAGGCTCGAGAAGAGATTAATAAGAGGAACCACGAATGAACAACTGAAGGTCCGACTAGAGTTAAGTGAATAAGGAATGCCGAAGAACATTTTGAAGGAACTAACGACGTTTTTATGTCAGGTCCGAGGCGAGCCAGCACAGAGTAAACGAACTATGAGACAGACATAACTGATTTCCTATCCATGAGAACAAGGCACACCGTGAATTTATGCTATTAAAAGAGTATGCTGTCTTTGCCGACACGTAACTGATTCACATCCAGTTATGTGGCTCATGCAATACGATGGTGCATTAGAAATATCTTGGACCCATCTTCTAAGTGAATTTTGTGTTCAATTACTGAGAAGACGATCTGGAATGAGCACGTGTGTTCTCATGAATGATTTTCAGACATATCAGGACTTTAAATGAATATTTTCGTCCGAGTTCTCGTCAAGAGTTGCCAAAGACTGTGTACATTAATATCCAAATGTTGAAGTAGTAGAAGGAATCCAAATTCGTAAATCCAATACACTATTTCAACGAAATGGTTAAGAGCAATTGATACCCCGGTGTGCCATATTATCCATCCAAACTTAACCTGATATGACTGAAAACTCTACCTCAACGTCTTAAATGGGAAATAATGATTTCTACGCGGTGTATGGACAACACGTACAATTGCAAGTCCTTGTTCCAGGATAGTCGGTGCTATTGCGGTAATAAGGCGAGAGTGTCTGGTATACCACAGGTTAACGTTGTATATTCCAATCATTTTTCAGATGAACGAGAGGAGCCAGCCGGAGTGGCCAAGCGGTTTTAGGCGCTTCAGTCTGGAACCGCGTGACCGCTACGGTCGCAGATTCGAATCCTGCCTCGGGCATGGATGTGTGTGATGTCTTTAGTTTAGTTAGGTTTAAGTAGTTGTAAGTTCTAGGAGACTGACGTCCTCAGCAGTTAAGTCACATAGTGCGCAGAGCCATTTTGTTTTGAAGGAGAGGAATGGCAACCAACTCACTGACATCAAAGAAATGGGAGTCGGTGGCAATGTAACAACTAGAGAGGACGTTCGTTCCCTCACAACTGTAAAAATTGGAGACCAGAAACTTCGCAGTATGTGAAAGGGGAGAGGTGCATGCACCAGTAAATATTGTGGAAGTCAGTACTGTGGACTAAAGGCGTAACAGTCCAAGTACGAGTGAATCAAACGGTGGAGACTAATTAGGAGGTTTTGGGCCAGGTAGTACTTTGTATAGTGACGGGGTCTGTAACATCTGATTCTTTGTTTTTATTTCATTAATTAGTTGTTTCAGGTAACAATTACATCTAATGTGGGAGAATTTTTTGATTGTACCTCTCCTCAGAATGGTATTGATTCTTTGTTTTTATTTCATTAACTATTATAAGATGTTTATTGCCTTTGAATTAAGAGCGATCATGGGTAAAACCGATAACGGGACTTTCAACTTGCAATTATAAGTCTGGGTTGAAAATTTTGTGTTGAAGAAAGAATGTCCTACTGGATTCATAAATGTGTAACCCAGAGGAAGTGTTAAACATCAAGCAGAGCATGCGGAAACAAATTTTAAGTTAATTAATAATAAGCTATTACACCTTTTGCTGTTCAGAGAGATAGGGCAGCCTCATGAAATTTTAAAATCACATCGTGAAATATTCTCCGACGAGCCCAGAGCAATTGAATATTTTGTGTGCTGCTTCAGTTAAAATATCCAAGCACCTCTTTGTGTATCTGTTTTTAATCTCATTAAATTATAAGTAGTAAGTGGAAGAGTGGTTGTGAGATACGGTTGTGAAAGGGATTATTGAAACCACAAACAGTTCATAAACCCATGGTTCAGTACAACTGGTGTCCGACTCGCTCAAAATTAATACTATTGACAAGTCTGAGAACTATCATCCTTAGACTCTGGAGGAGTACCTGCAGCGCTTCGGTGAGCTGTTGACCTGTAGGTAAGTTATTGGGAGGTAATTAATACTGAGTGCCCCCAATATACCCCCTTCCTATGTTTTAGACGCTGCTTCCAGTCCAGGAAGCTGCCGTTAAAACTTAACAACTCATTGGAGCAGTTCATTAGCGGATTGAGCAACGTCACCCTGCTATATCTGAACAAAAACATAACAGTGCACATCGATGACATGCTAATTCCAAAGAATACTTGGGACGATGACAGCAGAACTTTAGGGCAATTCGGTATTCAGTGCGAAACAGTCCTGGCAGGAGATAGCAAAAGGCAATGATAATGCATTCTGTATCGATGTGTGCCACTGGAAACAAAAATTTGAAATAAGAAATTATTGAAGTACGTGTTGTAGCGTTTTGGTTTTTGGTAGAAGTAACTGTAGCAGTTTAGTAATGCAGCTCCGACTGACAATGATACCCAGCAAATCACTCACCTGAGCATCTTCTGTGCCAGGGGGCGGACTTCGCTTCTTGTGTTTCGTAGGCTAGTAAGAAACTAGTTTACAGAAGGGACAGTAGGAAAGCGACAGATGATGAAAACCGGGATAATCTGGCAAAACATGTATTCAGAAATGAACACACAATTTCAGCCGTAGCCCCGTCACAAGTATTCAACTGTAACCGCTGGGCGAGCTAATTGCTATAGGACAAGTTGAAAGTACACAAGGTCACTCACAAATCCGTCATCAGCGTGAAAACCAGTGCCTAGAGAGAGTACAGAAATGAAATAGCGGGTGCCACTACATCCACAGATACTAACCATGACAAGGGTCGGCCAAAACAACTTATTACGCTACATTACGCTACATACAGGTCTGCAGCGTGTTGTATCTTACGGTACAGACGTAACATCAACGCAGTCGCGACCATTTTAATTGCGGAGTGCTTCAGAAACTTCACGAGTGATTCTCGGATGACTAAACTTATGCAGTTTCCAAGGCAATGGGAAGCACTAGCCGTTAAATGGTGGCAACTGCCTACAGTGAACTTCGTGATGTTGACTCCTCTAGAAACAGCAACGGAACGGGTGAAGAGCTGCTCTCCAGGTTATTTAAGGGCTCGTCGATGAGCTACAGTGTGCCTCCGCGGTACTCGGAAAGGTCATAGTAGCAAACCTAATAGGGGTGAGAGGTGGAATCGTTCCTGCTATTCTGGCCTCCTGGAGTGGTAGAGTTCTGCCTCTCAGGTTGGGTGCCTTGAACTGGCGAGAGTTCTCAGAAACCAGGAGACCCGTGTGTGCCTCCGCCACGACGTCACTCCTACGACGATTTGAAATAAAGGCCAGAACAGCGAGCTAGATTTCACCATATTGGGCGTTTCCTATATTAATGGAACTTGGAGAGCTGAAATTATCCGGCCCCCCCTAACCGAAGGTTCTCTCAGTAAACAATACCTCGGTAGTGTGTGTGGACTTCGGAAAATTATTTCCGTGGTATTAATCTGGTGATCAAGTTTGATGAATTCTTAATTAATTATTCGACTGGTTGGAGCTAGGTATCAGCTTACTCGGAATTTTACATGGCCTTCGAATCTGTGATCAGAATTACGTGAATAATTTCATTTATCTCTCTTATTTTGGGGTGAGGATTGGTCTGGACAGGGGCTGTGACCATGTCACGTGCTTGATAAAGTAACTGCGTTAAAATGTCACTTAATATTAAGGTGTAGGTCTTGTAATAAACTTCAGTAAAGCAACCACCTACTTCAAGAGAGGTCTTTCCTTTTCTTTGCGTGACGTTTATTTTATTTTTACAAAGGAAGTTTGCTCGTCACTAGTTACGTCATGTACTACAAATATACATTTGTACACAAGGGGCATTCAGTTGTGAATTACAGTGTTTCAGTCATTCATTATGAAATTTCAACCTCATGTTAAGTCAGATCAACATTTATTCAATTACTTAAGTTTTTGTTTAATACCGCTGTAAAGCTGGTTTCTACACTCCTGGAAATGGAAAAAAGAACACATTGACACCGGTGTGTCAGACCCACCATACTTGCTCCGGACACTGCGAGAGGGCTGTACAAGCAATGATCACACGCACGGCACAGGGGACACACCAGGAACCGCGGTGTTGGCCGTCGAATGGCGCTAGCTGCGCAGCATTTGTGCACCGCCGCCGTCAGTGTCAGCCAGTTTGCCATGGCATACGGAGCTCCATCGCAGGCTTTAACACTGGTAGCATGCCGCGACAGCGTGGACGTGAACCGTATGTGCAGTTGACGGACTTTGAGCGAGGGCGTATAGTGGGCATGCGGGAGGCCGGGTGGACGTACCGCCGAATTGCTCAACACGTGGGGCGTGAGGTCTCCACAGTACATCGATGTTGTCGCCAGTGGTCGGCGGAAGGTGCACGTGCCCGTCGACCTGGGGCCGGACCGCAGCGACGCACGGATGCACGCCAAGACCGTAGGATCCAACGCAGTGCCGTAGGGGACCGCACCGCCACTTCCCAGCAAATTAGGGACACTGTTGCTCCTGGGGTATCGGCGAGGACCATTCGCAACCGTCTCCATGAAGCTGGGCTACGGTCCCGCACACCGTTAGGCCGTCTTCCGCTCACGCCCCAACATCGTGCAGCCCGCCTCCAGTGGTGTCGCGACAGGCGTGAATGGAGGGACGAATGGAGACGTGTCGTCTTCAGCGATGAGAGTCGCTTCTGCCTTGGTGCCAATGATGGTCGTATGCGTGTTTGGCGCCGTGCAGGTGAGCGCCACAATCAGGACTGCATACGACCGAGGCACACAGGGCCAACACCCGGCATCATGGTGTGGGGAGCGATCTCCTACACTGGCCGTACCCCACTGGTGATCGTCGAGGGGACACTGAATAGTGCACGGTACATCCAAACCGTCATCGAACCCATCGTTCTACCATTCCTAGACCGGCAAGGGAACTTGCTGTTCCAACAGGACAATGCACGTCCGCATGTATCCCGTGCCACCCAACGTGCTCTAGAAGGTGTAAGTCATCTACCCTGGCCAGCAAGATCTCCGGATCTGTCCCCCATTGAGCATGTTTGGGACTGAATGAAGCGTCGTCTCACGCGGTCTGCACGTCCAGCACGAACGCTGGTCCAACTGAGGCGCCAGGTGGAGATGGCATGGCAAGCCGTTCCACAGGACTTTATCCAGCATCTCTACGATCGTCTCCATGGGAGAATAGCAGCCTGCATTGCTGTGAAAGGTGGATATACACTGTACTAGTGCCGACATTGTGCATGCTCTGTTGCCTGTGTCTATGTGCCTGTGGTTCTGTCAGTGTGATCATGTGATGTATCTGACCCCAGGAATGTGTCAATAAAGTTTCCCCTTCGTGGGACAATGAATTCACGGTGTTCTTATTTCAATTTCCAGGAGTGTATTTTTGTTTTCGAAATTTGTGGTAAGGTCTTATGGGACGAAACCGGTGAGGTCATCGATCCATAAGCTTATGCACTACTTAATCTAACTTTAACTAACTTACGCTAAAGACAACACACAGAGCCATGCCCGAGGGAGGATTCGATCGTCCGACGGAGGGGGAGCAGCGCGGGACGTGACAAGACGCCCCAGAACGTGCGACTACCCCGCGCGTCTCTATTTTTGTATTCTTGCAAATAGATGGCCTAGTAACTTAATTGTCGAATATTATGAGGTTCTTTTGCGACACTGTATAAAGATGGATAACTTTGGGGCACTTCGGCCAGAAATCATGACGTGCAGTTGGGTGCCAGGCTAGCAAATTGAGCCTGGGTCATCGAATTCTTTGCTCTCTGGGAGACAGCGGCCGCCCCGCACCTGTTACCAATGACTGCCCCTTGAGTCGTGAAGGTGCATGTACTTGCATTCAGCTGATGGCCGAACTAGCGCCGCGGAGACAAGGCCTCTACTAAGCGGCGGATGATGAGAAGCGGGAAACCAGCTGATCTCCGGACTGCCTTGACTGGTGGCGAGACAGCCACCACCAGACGTAACCAGAAGAAAGTCTGTCACCGGTTGCTTCCTGCCCTGCTCCCATTGTCTGTAACTGAAAGACTTCCATTTAAATATGTCACTCAGCAGCTGGTCCTCCAACATGGGCGCTCTGTCTGCAGAAGGAAGCATCTCAATAGAAAGCATCCACTTGAAGAAAGAGGATTGGGTCTGCAGTAGTTAGTAGTTGCGAAAATTTTCCTTTCTTACTATCCCGTGCACTGAACTGGGTGAACACGGAGTGAACCAGAGGATTCTCATAATGTGTAATAACATGTAATTGTGCACTTTAAGTAATCTCAAGACTAAAATGTGAAGCAGGAGCCAGTTTTCTGTTATTACTGTTGCTCTATGTTCTCCATCTGGTACAAACGAAGGGAGTTTTTGAGCAGAGCTGGGAGATTAATGATTGTGATATTATGGGCACTGTTAATGAAGGCTAATCTCTAATGAATGCATGATATTTCTCGTAGAGGTCGCGGACAGGTTTGCTCCGACTAGTAGATGTGAGCACTAACTGCTGTGTTTTTACATGTGCACAAATAATGAAGTGTGTAGGACAAGAAATATATGCTATCTCAGGTGTGAAGGTCTATTTTCTCTCTGTTTTGTTTCTTTTTTCCATGTAAATATTTCACGGAAACTTATCTGAATGAGGACCATTCTTGATTTTTAAATGCATTTCCATTGTGTTTGTCTTATTTTGAGAAAACGAAACTAATCTAGTAATAATTTAAATATACTGTTACATCGCGTCCGAATGAGGACGATGTTTTCATGTAAGGTCATACACATAAGTATCCGAACGACCTGAGGACGATGTTTTCATGTAAGGTCATACTCAAAAGTATCCGAACGACCTGTATTGCATTTCGCCCGATTCGAATGCAACCGGCATAATGCAGCTGTCTAGCAGGTTCTCTAATCGTTTCTTGGTACAGTCGTTTGACTATTTGACATGGTTCCAACAAGTCACCACTAGAAAACACTGTTCTGTATCGCAGTAACTCATGATGTAAAGTAATACCACGATGCTACAAATATCAGGGAACACCTTATCACAGATAAGACTGTCCTTAAGGCTAGTAAGCTCACATTTATTATAATAAATAACATACCTGAAATGTTACCATTCTCATTATTACGTCAGAAAGGTAATGCACGTAGTAAGTTCGTCGTATTCATGATTTCCTCTTCAAAGTAACATACAGTACTTACTATTTAATACAAAATTATATTAAAAATTTAAGTTATCCACGAGCAGCTAGTTGAGAATATGTATGAACTTCAAATGACACGACGAACCGTCTCGTTCTGCATATGGATTCAAACCCGGGTCAGGTAGACTAATTAAAGATTTCGTGACTGACGCAAACTAACAGTCATTCCGGATTAGGCATACAGAGAGTATATACCTCGATTTTAGACAGTATCAGTTAGCAAATATCAACTTTAAATTACATAACACAAACATTTTTAACGGATGCGAATTCCTCCCCAGCATCTCTTGTCCCTGTTAACGAACTACGAGAGATGCTAAATATTGCTTCTTCACAAGTAACTTACTTGAAATGCCGTGATGTAAAAGTTTGTGTTGGTCAGGGATTCTAACCCAGAACCTAATCGGATTCATATCGAAACACAACCAACTGTGACATACCGGATTTCCTTGCTAGTAGCTAGATGTTTTAACTGAAATGACGAGAAGAAACATTAATTTTTTCGTTCCCTGGACTCCCAACCCGGCACCTATCGCTGTTATATTCTAGAAAAAACGAACGTTAAATATGGGTTTGTTGCACCAGCAGCGACATGTGAGCATGTTTGAACTAGAAATAATATGACGAAGAGTTCCGTGCTCACTGGGAATAGAGCCCCACACATATTGTTGTTGACTACACACAAAGAGACGTCAGCTACCGAATTTTTCTCCACCATCAACTCAGAATAACATCTTGAACTTACAGTGAGCTCGCAAATAGTTTTGTGTCCCACTGGGAGTCGAAAACGTCAGATATCGTTAGTGTTGACAACGAATGAAAAAACATTAAAAATCAAAATTGTTATCCACCAGCAGATAGGTGTTCTCATGCTAGAGCTTGATAATACATAATGAAATCTTTAGTGCCGGGCCAGGATTAGAACCCATTCACACGTAATATGTGGAGATGTTGGAGAATGTGCCGTTTTGAATAAACAACAAATTGTAGCCGTGCTGTATTGCCACGAAGGGATCAAATTCCGCGTTAAGGGCGGTCTGAGTTGCATTCTCAGTTCAGAACCAATTTTATCGACATACAGAAGCTCAGATGAAAGATGGAATAAGTGTCCTGTGGGCCTACATAACGTTCGTTTCGTCACTAGAAATAATTAACTAGTATAAGAAAGGTTACTGGTGATAGAGTTTCTACATGTCACCACTCCAGACTTTATTGTGGTTCAACTTAACGTCTACTTGGCAGAGAAGGAATCTCATCTTTAATGTGAATTTCAGACCACACTGCCATTAGATATAATAAATTCACTTGGTGTAGTCAGAAGAGAATGGAATCTTTCTCTCCCTATCTAAAATCACTGACAGAAGTGGGAATCGAACCCAGACCAAGGGTATAAGTACCTACCATCAGTCCAACACACCACCAAACCCTCTTTTCTTTGACTCATTTTTCTATTGTAACGCCGTTGCGCCACACTGGATGAGAATTCTGACACACAGGCTCCCTGTAGTAAATTGCAGCATGTTCAGTAAAATCATTTACTTGGTTGACCGAATCACCATGAACTAGCTGCCTCGGCTACCCAGTGCATACATTCGACTCTATTTTGTAATCACCGAAATAAAATCACGTAACTGCCACCTACACAGAACTGCAAACAGTGTAGGATGCCGGAATTTAAATAGGAAGTGTTGCTTTCCACTTGAGCTATTCTATTGCGCTATCTGTTTGTACAAAACGCCGTGCAGCGCAAAAGAAAAGCTGTAACTGGTACTCTCATTGTCAGAAGTCTAGACCCGGCCATTTGCATTATCTCCCAACGCTGTGGTATGCAGAATTTGTGGAGGAATTGTTGTTCAGCTCTGGAGCTGTTAGAGTTACGTGTCAGCTAGTAGCGTAATGGTAAGTGTTGTGCACCGTAGACAAGATGTCTCGAGTTAGAATACACTTATTACTGAACTTTTTTAAAACGCAATGCTGTTGTTTGCTGAAGTTACCAATCTAATGGAAATTTGAACATAATTCCCTTCACTTCACAACCCAAAATAGTCGCATGTGGAAAAAGGGCTAACTTCTGTGACATTTTGTTCTTTTGAAGTTTAATAGACAGCCAGGCAGCAGATGCATCTCGAAGCCTTTGTATTATGTATGGGGAGAGCGCATCGTGCCCAAATACGTCAGAAAAGTATTTTCTATATTAGCTGTCGTGTGGTAGTGGCATTTTATACTTCTTCAAACATTATTTGACAGCTTTAAGTCAGAATACGTTTTCTACATGCATGTAATCAATAAACTGCATGTGCAGCGTCAGACTGTTATAGATAACGTCAGAGAATTCGCATACATCGTTGATGATTAATTTCGCTCTCATGTTTACATTGTTTCAACAACACTAAAGGAAACCTTACGAAAACTGTGCACTGTATTATAAGAAATGAAATAAAACTACCCACGATAACCTTATGACGAAAGTCTGTTTTAATAAAACTGAGTAGCTGTACACAAGCACGCCTCTATCGACACGAATTAGTAAAATACTATTCACTTACATTTTGATTGGGCCTGTGTTTAATTGGTATGCTGTGTCATACTCAAGAGGTATGCAAATGTGGCATTTCATAAATATAGTTATGTATTTCTAGAAACCCAAAATTTGCTTGTCAGCAGCGGAAAGAGGCGTTACCTGTTGTGCAGCATTGTAAGTTTTTCACCATTGCACTATGAGCCGGGAGGACGACGGTTCAATCCCGCGTCCGGCCATCCTGATTTAGGTTTTCCGTGATTTCCCTAAATCGCTTCAGGCAAATGCCGGGATGGTTCCTTTCAAAGGGCACGGCCGACTTCCTTCCCCGTCCTTTCCTAATCCGATGAGACCGATGACCTCGCTGTCTGGTCTCCTGCCCCAAAACAACCAACCAACCAACTATG
The DNA here is from genome assembly GCF_023864345.2 of Schistocerca serialis cubense. Taxonomy (NCBI): domain Eukaryota; kingdom Metazoa; phylum Arthropoda; class Insecta; order Orthoptera; family Acrididae; genus Schistocerca; species Schistocerca serialis. The sequence continues at coordinate 276,689,718 of NC_064642.1, read as the reverse complement.
AGCCGAAAGTATTTTCTTGCGATTTCTTTACTGATGTTTGATCTGACTGCTTGTAGCTCTTTCACAAAAGGGATAAAAATGTTGAAATCAGTGAGACTGGAACTGAGAACCATAACAGGCGCTTTTTCACAGGTCAGCATGTTACCACAGAGCTGGCGAATAGGTGTGTGTGTGTGTGTGTGTGTGTGTGTGTGAGTGTGAGCTACTTCTTACGAGGCCAATAGTGTCTAGAACTCATAAACCGCTATTTAAAGGACGAAATTAGTTGCAATTTCCACCTGCAACGACTTTCCTGTGCTAAAAACCGTAAGTTTAAAATCTTTTGTTACGCCTCAAGCGATAATAACTGAGATTGTTCAATGGAAATGACAGGTAAAATCAAGTGAACTTCGAGGTCTAATTCCATGCACACAAGGAAGTAACTCGTCGATCACAGAGTTTCCAAACATACGTTGCTTTGTTGCCAAATCACAGTTACACTACCAGGAGGAAGAAGACGAACCGATGTGATCCTATAGCGGGCTGGGAAGTGACCATACCTGGTGTCTCCAAATCGCAGATGCTACGGCCTGGAATACATAATGCGACTGATTCGCATTTCTGTAACTAGGTTTAGGGACTGCAGCGTAGTTACTAAAAATACTCGGAATTGACTGCAAACTAAGCATAAAAAATCAGTAACTCTCATAGTTGTTTTTATATTTCTTTCGCAAATGTACTCAAAACTAAGAAACTCATTCACAGGCGTTTTCGAGCACAACAAACAAATAATAAAAAAATGTGTGTGTGTGAAAGAGAGAGAGAGAGATAGAGAGAGAGAGGGAGAGAGGGTGAGAGGGAGAGAGAGAGAAATAAAAAAGAATGATAGAGAGAGTGTGTGTAAAAAATTGTTGTAAAGAAATTGAATCATGATATGTAAAGAAATCTTTCATTTAAAATCACACATTCCACATCATTACGAAATGTCGTATTCATGATCTATGGAACAAGAATTAACCTAATCTAATCTAATCACATCATATTGATGACTAGCCATGAAGAGTCATGAATTACCGAAATTTTTGTTAATACCAGTAACCAAAACTAACTTGAAAATAGAACACGACAATTTTTGTAACAAACTGGGACACCTATCAGAACCCTATCATCCCTGTTAGCTAACCACGAAAGATGTATGATATACCTCCATTCTGAAGTAACAAAGTGTGCGTACATTTAAAGATGAAGTGCAAGACGTGAAGTTCTGTGACGGAGATACGAACCCAACATGTAATCGGATTGTTAACTAAGAAAAATCGAATGTTACGTATCAATTTTTCTTACGAGCTGCTAGGTGTTTGAATCTAAAATAAGGATACAAAGTTTTGTGCCTAAGCGACAATCGAAATGTACACACCTACGATGCGTCCACAAACATAGCTTAAGTATCAGTTGCTTACTAACCAACAGTAAGATGTGTGCGTGTTTGACCAGAAATAACGACACCTATTGCGATTGTTGGCAACACATTAACAAACATTAAAATCTACGTTACGTTTCACTAGCAGGTGGGTGTGCACTTGATAGGGCTTGAAATGAAATTATGAGTATTTTTATACTGGATCCTTTGGAGGAGACCAAGAAATGGCTATCGACTACTACCAAGCCAATAGGCAAGAGATCTTACTGCCTGCCGACATACGTCGCTGTCAGTTCTTCCATAAGATTTGGTCGACGTGACCTGTTTCAAGTTGTGTATGACAGAGAATGTTTGAGAAAATCAGTTGTTTTCCTTTGAAATAATCAGAAAGATTTTCATTCAAAGCTGTCCAAGTAAAAAAATTTCGCAATATTAGTTCAAATTTAATATTCGCTTCTATAATGTAGGAAAGTATTTCACAGTTGCAAAACCCGCAACCGACTCACTGACCTTACACTTAGTCGCTGACCATAAATTCTAGCTCAGAGTGCCATCAGATTAAGTAACCTAATGTAGCGAAAACTGTTCGCCAGTGCTCTTTCTCACCGGAAAATACGCAGTTCACTCATCTGGCTCCATAAGTACACTGTACAGTAATTTCTGTGTGTGTGCTATGCATACGGATTGTAGAATTTAGTGGTGCTTTCTCTTCCACTTCTGTATACAATATGACTGACCTCAACGGGCCCTTTATCGTTACAGGCCCTGTGCAGTGCTACATCATACTGACAACAGTAATGTGCTTATACTGACAACCTGACTGTTCGTTTTACCTGATTTTGTAATAAATAAAACAACACAACTTTCCAGTGGGAGACATGTCGTTCCCCTTTTCCTTGTGTGAAATTTGTCAGTAAGCTATTGGCCTTCCAACCAGCGAAATGCGGCAGAGTACTGCCGGTAAACGATTCACAAACCACGAATTAGTGCCGTTAAGACGATTAATTTAAACATTGTCGTTGTTGAAGGAATTTAGTTTCGTCTTTAGTCGCCTGAAGCTGCAACGTTCACAGACATCTCAAATAGAAAAAAGCTCATTATCCAGGTACGAAGGATGTAAAACATTTAGTCGCCTGAAGCTGCAACGTTCACAGACATCTCAAATAGAAAGAAGCTCATTATCCAGGTACGAAGGATGTAAAACAAACTTCCCACAGTTTGTGTCAAGTTGATCTTTCCGTCTGATAGCACTACTTAAGTATTTTGTCCAAGAGGTATCACCTGTAGTGTTCCTGTAGCTGTGGGAATCATTGGTTGAAACCGAGTTAACACCAATGGGTACAGTATAGCTAAATATTTAAAATAATTATCAACCTAAGTCTGAGTTCATCCGCAGACTGTGGGAAATTTATAATATTGAAAATAGACTTTGTATCCTTGTCTTCCTTGAGTGGGCATTGGAAGGCTTTTACACACACATATACAATACTATGAATACTTCGATTGCTATAGTTAACGTTGCTCTGATAAACTACCTTTGTTTTTTTTAATTCCTCTGGGTCTTCAGCGTGCAATATGTGTTGTAGATACAGTCTTAGAGCAAAAAATTGACCGCCGAGTCGTTCAAATAAAGTGGACGATACAGTCGTTCTGCTCTCAGAAACCTATGTCCGGCAATATGCTCAATCTGGCAACATCGTAGACTGCGGCACTTCCCAGAGGAAGTCTTGAGTTCAGTCTTAGTACTTTATTCTTGACTAAGACTGTAGTCTTGAGGTAAACCATGAGACTAGCTAATATGACGTCTGGCGACCGAAAGCACACATCGACAAAATTTTTATCGCCCCTTTCCTCTCGGTGCTGAAGCAATGAGTGTAATTCAAGCTAATCTACAATATATTTCGCTTTCTTTCACACTGGTAATAATAGTTTTGTTCAACAATATTTTAGCGAAAGATTTCTTTGCCGACCATCTCCCTCTGAACAGCGCATGCATCTGTGTTCTCTGGGACCCGTTTACTGTCTACCGGCGGGGGCTGAGGCAGTGCATTGTCTCGCCTTCTGCCGACATCATCTGCTCCACTACGCACTCTCGACCATGTAAAATGCTTTAATGTTGGTGAGTAGTGACCCATAAAATCTGTCTACGCTTTGTGTTCCACTCTTGATAGCAAAGGAGGCACAAAACCGTTTTTATTTGATGATTATTTTATTACACTAGAATGCAATACAGTAATGTGGCACAGAATTAATTTCATTGTTTTTGATCCAGTGCACTATAATTAAAGCGTCACATTCTGTTCTTTTTCCTTTCACAGGAGATTCTTCAAATAATTTATTATTGTCATGGATTCATATGTGTTGGTCAAGGTACAGAGAGTAAATGCAATGTAATGTGTTTGTTTCTTTCTTTGATTCTCTATGGTAAATAGATGCAAAAGATTGTGTCGATACCTATCAGAACCTGCTGTATAGCTACTCAGGAAAATTGCTTGTTTTGAGGTCCATATGCCGGCCTGAGTGGCCGCGCGGTTCTAGGCACTACAGTCTGGAGCCGAGCGACCGCTTCGGTCGCAGGTTCGAATCCTGCCTCGGGCATGGATGTGTGTGATGTCCTTTGGTTAGTTAGGTATAATTAGTTCTAAGTCCTAGGCGACTGATGGCCTCAGAAGTAAGTCGCATAGTGCTCAGAGCCATTTTTGAGGTCAATACATTAATGAAGAAGCGAGCGTTGTTCAAAAGTGATATTTAAAATATTAGATTGGATTTAAGGCGACAAAATTGCCCATATTTGAAGCTACCTACCAAGATAGAAAGTAAGTTGCTAGAGCCGCTGTTAGCAAATGTCTGCAGGGAGTTCCTAATTGCTACTGTGGAAATTTAGCACACAGGCCCCATAGTAAACAAGATGTCCATTTCCGTCATACTTATCACTCTGGCATGTGAGTCTTATGTGAAGAACAATATTGAAATTCGTATCGCTGATGGTCGATTCGAATTTCTTCAGAGACGCTGGTATTGCGACGCAGCTTGGCGGTCAGAAAACCAAGATCTATGACCATTAACACAACTTACTAAGTCGAGCTACCAATAGCATTTGATGTGTAAAGGTTTTCTTCCGATTTCAATACAGAATTTTTTCTGGAAATTCGGAGCTCCATAAAATATATCAGAAAAAAAGCTCGCACACGATGGCCCCAACCACATTTAGAACTGAAGACCGATTGACTACCACCGGGCTACGGACACACTGCTACCTGTACGCCACTGTCATCGTGATATTGGTCGCTCAGCCTAATAACGCATCGTGGAAGATAATAAAAGCTGCCACTTATGTGAAGAAAAGCATTTCTTTAGTCAAAAAATTTAATTTTCTGTCTCAGTGTCTTGGTTTACATGAGGATTATATAGCACGAGTCATTCAAATGGAAAGGGAATATCAAGTGAATTTAGCGTGTCAATTCAGTACAATAGGCGGATGCGGTTGCACTGTCACAGTGATGCCTAACGTTTGTGACGATGTTGCCAATTCTCAGATGTGCTAGGAACAGCTCTGTAGCGATATGCGTGGAGAATCCCGTGCTCGTGTAATTGGAGGATATGGAGAGGAGGCGCGGGGTTTGGTTAATAAGCAGCGTTTTCTCCTACCAGTTGGGTCAAACATTCAGGTGTACAATCTTCCATCACGATTACAGTTACCTACAAAATATATACGAATAAAACACTTACCTTGCTACTTTGTGACTAAAAGATTGTTTCAGTACGATAAAAAGTCTTTGGAAATCACTCATGCCCATCTATCACAAAAGTAAGATAACAAAAACTTTGCACCTCGAAATCGAATGCCGGCCGCGGAGGTCTAGCGGTTCTAGGCGCTCAGTCCGGAACCGCGAGACTGCTACGGTCGCCGGTTCGAATCCTGCCTCGGGCATGGATGTGTGTGATGTCCTTAGGTTAGTTAGGTTTAAGTACTTCTAAGTTCTAGGGGACTGCTGACCACAGATGTTAAGTCCCATAGTGCTCAGAGCCATTTGAACCATTTTTTTCGAAATCTATTGCATTTATGTGCAGTCTTGTGATGCTTAAATAAATCGTCTTAATGGCAATAAATCGTGGTTTGTGAATCGTTTACCGGCCGTACTCTGCCGCATTTCGCTGGTAGGAAGGCCAATAGCTTACTGACAAATATCACAGAGGGAAAAGGGGGACGAAAAGTCTTCCACTGGAAAGTCGTGATGTTTTATTTATTATAAAATCGGGAAAACGAACAGTCACGTTGTCAGTATAAGCAGATTACTGTTGTCAGTATGATGTAGCACTGCCCAGGGCCTGTAACGGTAAAGGGCCGTTTAGGTTAGTCATATTGTATACAGAAGTGGAAGAGAGAGCACCACTAAATTCTACAATCCGTATGCATTGCATACACACATAAATTACTGTTACAGTGTACTTATGGAGCCAAATGAGCGAACTGCGTATTTTCCGGTGAGAAAGAGCACTGGCGAACGGTTTTCGCTACATTAGGTTACTTAATCTGATGGCACTCTGAGCTAGAATTTATGGTCAGCGACTAAGTGTAAGGTTAGTGAGTCGCATGCGGGTTTTGCAACTGTGAAATACTTTCAACATTAAAGAAGCGAATATTAAATTTCAACAAATATTGTGAAAATATTTTACTTGGATAGCTTAGAATGAAAATCTTTCTGTTTATTGCAAAGGAAAAAAATGGATTTTCTACAACTTTCTCTGTCATACACAACTTGAAACAGGTCACGTCGACCAAATAGTATGGAAGAACTGACAGTGACGTATATCGGCATGCTGTAAGATCTCTTGCCTTTTGGCTTGGCAGTACTCGATAGCCATTTCTAGGTCTCCTCCAAAGTATCCAGTACAGTTTGTTCAAAACTGCAGATTCCTCAACATCTCCACATATTGTGCGTGAATGGGTTCGAATCCTGGCCTGGCACTCGAGATTTCATTATGTATTATCAAGCTCTAGCATGAGAAAACCTATCTGCTGGTGGATAATAATTTTGATTTTTAATGTATTTTCATTCGTTGTCAACAGTAATGATGTGTGACGTTTTTGAGTCCCAGTGAGACACAGAACTATTTGCGAGATCACTGTAAGTTCAAGATGTTACTCCGAGCTGGAGAAAAATTCGGTAGCTGACGTTTCTTTGTGTGTAGTCAACAACAATATGCGTGGAGCTCTATTCCCAGTGAGCACTGAACTCTTCGCCATATTATTTCTAGTTCAAACATGCTCACATGTCGCTGCTGGTGCAACAAACCCATATTTAACGTTCATTTTCTCCAGAATATAACAGCGATAGGTGGCGCGTTTGAGTCTTTGGAAGGGAAAAATTAAAGTTTCGTCTCGTCATTTCAGTTAAAACATCTAGCTACTGCCGGGAAAATCCGAAATGTCGCAGGTGATTGTGCGTCGGTATCTATCCGATTAGGTTCTGGGTTCGAACACCTGTCCAACGCAAAGCTTTACCTCACGGCAATTCAAGTAAGTTACATTTGAAGAAGCCATATTTAAAACCTCTCGTAGTTCGTTATCAGGGACAATAGATGCTGGGTAGGAATTCGAGTCCGTTAAAAATGTTTGTGTTATGTAATTTAATGTTGATATTTGCTAACTGATACTGTCTAAAATCGAGGTATATCACTCTCTGTAAGCCTAATCCGGAATGACTGTTAGTTTGCGTCAGTCACGAAATCTTTAATTAGTCTGCCTGACCTGGGTTTGAATCCATATGCAGAATGAGACGGTTCGTCGTGTCATTTGAAGTTGATACATATTCTCAACTAGCTGCTAGTGGATAACTTAAATTTTTGATATCATTTTGTATTAAATAGTTAGTACTGTATGTTACTTTGAAGAGGAAATCATGAATACGACGAACTTACTACGTGCATTACCTATCTCACGTAGTAATGAGAATGGTAACATTTCAGGTATGTTATTTATTATAATAAATGTGAGCTTACAAGCCTTAAGCACAGTCTTATCTGTGATAAGGTGATCCCTTATACACTGCTGGCCACGGTAAATGCAACACCCTGAAGGAAGCATTCGAATCAAGTGAAATTTACACCATGAGTTTGCAGCGATGAGATATGCAACTGATTATAATTTCAGCGCAGACGCACATCACGCGCGCCTGTGGCGCCACCTCATAGCGCCATTTAAGGCTTGGCGTTTTCGACGAGTGTACGTTCGACACGTGTGTTTACCTTGTGGTTGTTTCACAAGACGGTCAGTTATGCCTCGTAGACAACAGCGAACATCTTTTGATCAAGTACCCGAGTTCGACAGAGGAAGGATAGTGGCTTACCGAGATTGTGGATTATCATACAGAGAAATCGCTAGTCGTGTTGGACGAAACCAAACAACTGTAATGCGGATATGTGACCGTTGGATGCAGGAGGGTACGACGGACCGACGTGGTCGATCGCATTCACCTCGGTGCACCACTGCACGAGCTGATAGGCAAATTGTGCGCATGGCAGTGTCGGATCGCTCAGTGACATCCCGAACGATAGCACAGCACATTGCGTCTGTAACGCATCATCCAGTGTCTGCGCGTACCATTCGACGCCGTTTACAGCAGAGTGGTCTGTCCGCAAGACGTCCATTGCTTCGTCTACCATTGACGCAGAACCACAGACGTCTCCGTCGCCTATGGTGTGATGACAGACGAATGTGGACGGCAGAATGGAATGACGTTGTCATTACTGACGAGGCACGCTTCGGTCTGCAGCACCACGATATTCGGATTCGAGTGTGGAGACACCGTGGAGAGAGGATGATGGACAGCTGCATTATGCACCGCCACAGTGGTCTTGCACCGGGTATTATGGTATGGGGCGGTATTGGATATTACTCTCGCACGCCTCTAGTACACATTGCCGGTACTTTAAATAGCCGGCGCTACATATCCGAGGTGCTGGAGCCAGTTGTCCTTCCTTACCTTCAGGGCTCGGCCACAGTCATTTTTCAACAGGATAATGCGCGACCACACGTGGCACGCATTGTCCAAAGGTTCTTCGTCAATAACCAGATTGAATTGCTTCCCTGGCCGGCTCGCTCTCCGGATCTTTCGCCGATAGAAAACATGTGGTCCATGGTTGCTCAACGAGTGACCCAGATTACATCCCAAGCTGCCACACCAGATGCTCTTTGGCAACGTGTGGAAGCTGCTTGTGCTGCTGTACCCCAGGAACACATCCAACGTCTCTTTGACTCAATGCCGAGACGTGTGGCAGCGGTGATCTCCAACAATGGTGGCTACTCTGGCTACTGATTCTGGCAGGAACCACATGTCACAGACGTCTGTAAACGTAATCATTCGATACTTGGTCAACATGTTATCTACAAAATAAATTTTGTTGTGCTACCTCTTGTCTTCCTTGGTGTTGCATTTACGGTGGCCAGCAGTGTATTTTTAGTATTGTGGTATTTCTTTACATCTTGAGTTATTACGATACAGAGCAGTTTTTTCTAGTGGTGACTTGTTGGAACCATTTTCAATAGTCAAACGACTGTACCAAGGAGCGATTAGAGGACCTGCTAGACAGTTGCGTTATGTGGGTTGCATGAGAATCAGGCGAAATGCAATTCAGGTCGTTCGGATACTTTTGAGCATGACTGTACTTACTAATTAGTGAGCTTATATTTTGTCCTTAATGAGTGACATGATTTTGTGACATCTGTAACTGTTGTTTACCAATGTAACTGTTTCTTGAAAAGATAGACTCTCTATATTTTGACGTGATTTACTTTTGTCGGTAATATTTGTTTGTGTTTATAATTGGTTCTTAACTGAATTTCCACTTGTCTTTAGTAATTTCATTTCATGATAACATCTCCATCGCGTTTTTGCTTTAGAAAGTAGGTGAATAGATATTTCAACTGTGAGTTGTGTATGGCCCAAGTATGAGCATAAATTGGAATTTTGTGGAGTAATTCAGTAAATAATGTTAAAGAATCACATAATCACTAAAGAAAATGTAGATTTCTTGATAGACTTTGCATAGTGTAGAAAGTCATGTAGAAAATTTTCCAAGGCCTCCAGTGTTTTCAACACTTAATTAGTCGCAGATGGACAGCACCCAGTAAGGAGCGAACTTTTCATTCGAAACTTCTCTTTAGCCTTCAGGCAATAGCTACCCAATTTGTAACAGATTTTTAGCTGCGAACATATGCTAAAACGACTATGACAAAAGACCATGTGTTGATAAACATAAATAGTAAACACATAGAAGTCAATTAGCTAAGACATGATTGTAAGCCAAAACATTAGTGAAGTAATATCTCACTGAGTTTTTGGTGGTGTGATGAACTACGGTTCCTTATGTCTGGGGTTGGAAACAATATCGGTCTTAGTTTTGGTAACATTCCATCTTTCACCTCTGATAATTTTTATGTCGTCTACCAAGCTTGAGGTATATAACAAGCAGCCTGAGAAACTACCACCACTCAGGCACTCACCACACGCGTTGTATGTCCAGTTTGTGCAGCACCATCCAGATACTGCTCCCAAAGATAGACCTCACTCTTCTTCTGTCCTACTTTCTTAGTCCCATCGTGAATGTCTACCAATAGAGTGGACAGTCAACAGAGAACACTACCGATCACTGATTACTTCGATGTTGTACTGGCGGACACGGAAATTCTTCTACCGAGAGAGGGCAAAAGATGAACTGCAGACATTCACACAATTCGACACAAGCAATTACAGCGTTGAATCCAGTGCCTGCACTTATTTTACATAGTACTCTGACGTAGGAGTCACTCTTTATGGAGAATTACTACCAGCACAAGAGTGTCTTCAGACATTGCTACTAGTGATACTTAGGGTATGAAGGATGAAGGACTACTAATAGAGCCCAAACTTTGATATAAATTTAATAGCATTAGGACATCATGTGCCACAGACCAAATTGTACCAAAGTTAGATACCATTATGTTCTATGCTCTTAATAAATGTTATTTTTGATTTATTACTGTGCTGCCACAACTTTGTTATACCAGGCCCTGTCACAGCAAATGCTTCCTTCATTAACTTAGAGTGCAACAGCAAACATCCAGGAACAACTCACTTAATACATTCACAGAATATTTGGCGACAAGGCAAAAAGAATTAATATCAATTCTCGACACGGATATTTGGCGTCGAGATGCATCTTTAAGAAATAATAATAAATTTCCTCAGCTAACGTTCCAACGACGACATCAACTACAAATTGTTAACAACAAGATCAGTGCAAACGCACAGCATGCGCGTCAACATTATGCAAGGGGAAATACAAAACTATATATGAGCAAAAAGAGAACAAGATAGAATTTATAAGCAAGATTTTTTTTTTATGTTTACGTAAACATTAAGCGCATGATCATTTCAGTAATTTTTGTGGGAACATAGCGTGGTTTTAATCTGTGTTTCGTCGAGCGAATGTACGACCTCCAACCCTTTCTTTTGTTTTTCACGATTATTTTTGTGAACTGTATTCACTGCTTTCAATATTTTTGAGATATGGCCTAACCAGTCCTAACCCTACATCAACAACTGTTTGCAGGCGAAATGCTTTTGGTGGCGCTCGTGGCCCAGTGTCGAGAAAACAAGGGCGAAGCCAACATCCCCCCCCCCCCCCCCCGCCCCAAGGACCCCTTCAAAAGAAACTGCATTTGAAGAGATCTCCGCCAACCTTGATGGCATCTGATTGGAAACTGGAGTCCTGGAACAACTACATCCAGTAACTCATGCATCAGACAACAGGTGATGATGATGAGCGTTTGGCGTCATTGGCCGGGAGGCCCCTCGCGGGGCAGGTCCGGCCGCCATAGCGCAGGTCTTATTACATTCGGCGCCACATTGGGCGACCTGCACGCCGGATGGGGATGAAATGATGATGAACACAACACAACACCCAGTCCCCGAGCGGAGAAAATCTCCGACCCAGCCGGGAATCGAACCCGGGCCCAGAGGACGGCAATCCGTCACGCTGACCACTCAGCTACTGGGGCGGACAGACAACAGGTGATGTGGAAATTGTCACAGATCTGTGAAAAAGTGACTCTCTTTCACGTTCTCACATTAAAGAAATGCTTTCTACATATTTCTTGTTGTAAGTTGTGTCGCTGCAACCAGAAATAGCTTCTCAATATATCAGGAGGTCAGATCAAAACTATGAAGAGTTTTATTAGAGGGCCTGGCTCCTTAATGTAAATTGATTGTCAAATTGATCAATATAAGAAATGTTACACATTACTAGTGGATATGCATATCATCCTCTTTCCTGCCAGCCGTTGTGGCCGAGCGGTTCTAGGCGTTTCAGTCTGGAACCGCGCGATTGCTACGGTCGCAGGCTCGAATCCTGCCTCGGGCATGGGTGTGTGTGTGATGTCCTTAGGTTAGCTAGGTTTAAGTAGTTCAAAGTTCTAGGGGACTGATGACCTCAGATGTTAAGTCCCATAGTGCTCTGAGCCATTTGAACCTCTTCCCTGAGAATAAATTAGAGAAGGACCTGGTTAGTATAACCAAGTTTGGGCCTACAAACAGACGCATGTATGAGCTGAAGCGACAGAGAGTGTCGTTGCTGACGTATTGACAATGCTTAAACAGCCTGTGTGGACTGGCGCACAGCAATGTAAGACCCAGAATCAACAGTCCGCGAACGATACTCGACGGCCATAGTTAGCAAACAAGTTTAGAAATTCTGAACTACAATCTTGTTCGCACTGTGGTGTAAAGATCACAAGAAACCATTGTTTCCATGGCAGCGCGCGTTGTAGCTGCTGCAAAAAGACCGGCAATAGGGCTGAAGTTGGCAAAGCGATGCACAACCGACAAAACCAGCAACACTCAAGTATAAGGCAATTGTCAGGGATACCAAACTTCAGGAACATCAATGACAACAGACTTTCAAATTTTGCTGTTCAGTTTCAGCAATCTGCAGCATTCAGTAAAACTTAACATTTGTGGCAAATAAAAAAAATTAACGAAATACGCTACATTCGTAGTTTACATTCTAGTAAAACAAGGATTTCACTACGACTTTATTTCATAAACGCTTTTGGCTTCACCATTCACGATGGGGCAAACCAAATTCAAACCGACATTTTCAAGGGAAAGTTAAAATAGCAGTTGCAAAAATATAATGATATTTTTTTCCAAAGCAGCAAGCGGTATGAAAGGTTACAAGGCACCCATTAAGTTGAAGCCGAATGCGGTGCCGAAATTTTGCAAAGTATACAACTTTCCTTTTGCCTTAGGAGATAAAGGAAAGCAGGAGCTCGACCTCACTGAACAGAACGTTATCAAGCCCATAACAAGTACCCGATGGGCAACGCCGATCGTAGGTGTACGAAAACCGAACGGCTCACTTCTCATCTGCTGATATCTCAAAGCGCCAGATAATTCTCAGACCATTATTGATTCATATCCTATTCCCAAGCTGGAAGAATTGATGCCAAAATCAGTTGATTTCAAGTACTTTGCCAAACTTGTCCTTAAAGAAGCATATCTGCAAATTTCTTTCGATAAAAACACATAGGGTTTTCAGATGACGAATACTGTGTTTGGTGTCAGTAGTTACATATGGCTACATTTTGGAACGTCCATACCATTGAGCTTGTTCCAAAGGTATTTATAACAATTAATTCGGAAATCTCAGACCCACCTTAAGGACAAAATCGTCTGATCCCGGCGGAGGTTCCCGTCCTCCCTCGGGTATGGATGTGTGTGTTCGTCCATAGGATAATTCAGGGTAATTAGTGTGTAAACTTAGGGACTGATGACCTTAGCAGTTAAGTCCCATAAGATTTCACACTTATTTGACCATTTTTGAACAAAATTGTCTCAAGCAAAACTCCACAGCAACTCTTACGGAATTGGGAATTAGTTTTCAAAACTCTAAGCGGGAAATTTGAAATGCAACTAAGACTAGTGCATGTTATGACAACGCGAAGTGCAGTACGTACGACACATACGTTCTGCACACGGCATCAGCCCGACACCGCAACATATTGACTCTATTAACAGCTTCCTGCTCCCAAGGACGTCAGTCGACTACGATCCAGACTGGAAGAAATAAATCATTATCGTAAATTACTACCTCATGCAGCTTTCATCAATGAACCACTACACTAGTTTTTAAGTAAAGGCAGCAAAAGGAACAGGAACAATAATACCAACACGCATTTAACAAACTGTGAGAATGTTTGCTTTAAGCCTTTTGACTTACGACCTATGATACGCGCAAAATACTTGCATTTGCAGCAGATGCCTCAGATTATAGCATAGGCACCGTCCTGTCGCCTCGGTATATGCTTCTGAACAATCAACAGCTCTCGCTTCATACACTCTGACAGTGGTGCAAAGAAATTACCGTCAGCTCGAGAAGGATGCTCTCGCAATAATATTTGCATTCAAGAAATTCCAGGATTATAAATAAGGACGTAAATTTGTCCTCTTAACAAACCGCAAATCTTTAGTGGCTCTATTCTGACCAACCAATACTATTACTACACGGAAGGTTCAATGATTCCAGTGTTGGGCTCTTCTTCTGACGAATTACGACTACGAAATTATATATTCAGGTTCATAGTACAATAAGCGAATGCGGATTGGCTATCACGTTTGCCAAGATGGCAAGAAGAATGTCTGACTCATCAACCGATGTTTATTTTGTGACACATGTCAGTAGCGAAAACGCTCTGGAAATTTTCCAGTAAACTCACATTTGGTTGATACGCTTGTGCCTAAAGTTCCTGATCTGTCTAAGATGAAGCAGTATATACAGACAGAATGGTCTAATGATAAGCAATTACCTAAAAAGCCAGAGATTAAATCTTACTGTTATATGAGGTATGCACTTAGAGTGTAGAAAGACGTCATTCTGGTACTATCTTAGTTCATAAGTTCATAGAGTTTTTTCATAAGTTTACTAAACCCAACAGATAAGACATAAGACAGATATTAGTATTCAATAATATAGTGTCCTTCGCTATTTACCATAGTGTGCCAACGCAGGGGTAACGAAGGTTTGAGGTGTAGAATTCTTCGAGCCATTTTCGGAGCGCATTTAATTCCGGAAAGGAATATCCTTGCATTTAGTTCGGAAAAGGCGAAAATCTGAGAGTGCAATATTGGATGAATGGGGTGATCCAGGATCACTTCCCAACCCAACTCCTGTACAGTGGTTTTATCCTAGCAAAATCGGGCGGGACTTACAGTGGAGTAGCATCACTTCAAGCAGTCTTCTTGGTCGTTATTCTTGGATTGCGCCTGCAAGACATTTCAGTTGTTTACAATAACTGTCAGCAGTAATTGTTGCCCCACGAGTAAACATTTGGTTGTACACCACACCGTCGCTGTTCCACCAGATGTATAACATTGCCATTTGTGGATGCGCGCAAGTCTTTGTGCGAGGAGCTCCTGCTTTGTTTTGGCTGAATCATTCTCTCCTTTTCCTTATTTAGCATAAAGACACCGTTATTTATTGTCACTAGTGACCCATCAGGGTAAGAATGGTCGATGTTGTTCACGAGCTAATTGATGACGTGCAAGAAGAGTCGCACCTATGACCGCTCACTGATGCGGTACGCATTCATCTGATTTCTGAACCTTCCCTATTGCGTGGAAATGTCGAACGATGGTGGAATGATGACAGTTCACAACATTTGCCATTTCTCGAGTACACTGACTTGGATCACTGTGGATTAATGCGTTTAAACGATCTTTATCAACCCCGACGGTCTTGCTGAACGTGAAGTGTCACTAACGTCAAAACGATCTTCCTTAAAACGAGAAAAAAAATTTTCTTGCTGCGTTCTGTCCAACGTCATTATCCTCATACACAGCGCAAATCTTTGTGGCTGCCCCCGATGCTGTCAATAGAAGAATATGTCGCAAATGTTCCGGTTTCTCTACTTGGCACTCCATTTCCTAGTGTCCTCAGCTTCAAATACGAAACAGCATCCTCTATATTTAAATAACAACAATGGACGACAAATAAAAAATGACAATCGACAAATGAATCCATAGCAACCGGAATACCTACATGCTAAACAAAAACGTTAAGAAACTTATGCGCCAACTTAACATATTCCAAATCAGGCAAGACACCCGTGGACGCTCCTGCAGTGCTTAACTTCAAGATACTACAGATGCTACTTCAGTGTCAGTGTCATTGGTACTGGATGTTGGCTGAATATCACTCGTGTCAAACTTACCAATCAATGACGCCTCGACAACACTTTCCGTGCCACACACATCACAACACTGATCGCGGCTAGCTTACTGATTCTGCATGAAGGTTTCTGGGAAGATACTGGCTCATCCTCATCGATTCTTTCTCCAAATTTTTATTTGTGGTAGAGATATCATCTATATCTTCAAAACAGTTCATGCTTTGTTTGTGATCTTCTCTACTGATGGGCTGCCGAAAGCTATTGTCTCTGACAAGGGCACATGGCAGTACTTCCGCCAAGAGGCTTCAAAATATGACGCGCCGCATAACAATCACGCAGTTCAGTACCAGCAATTAGACCAGATCACTGCCTGCAATTAGCTATTACGACAACCTTCCTGTGCAGCAGTCACTATTTACGGATTACAATAACTAGCACCAGAGGGTCTGCAAAACATTACTACCAGTGATAATTAAAATATCTTAGACTGCCAAGATGCAGCAGATTTAGTTACATATGATTTATTAGGGCTAGGAGATCAAGATCCAAGCATCAAATTGTACCTAATTTAGGTACCAGTTTGTAATACGTTCTTACTAAGTGATATTTGTTATTTCTTAATGTCCTGGCACATCTTAGTTGGAGCGTGCAATGCAATAGCGAATGTTTTCTTAACTGTCTTACCTTGCGACGGTTACCATTCAGGAAGAGTGCAAGGAAACATTTTTCTCCTACCGTTGGGCTGAAATAACATTGTTCCTAACATTTGGATATCACATTCATAAGTGTTTCTTATGTGCAGACTGCTGAATTATATGGTAATTATGAATACACTTTAAACTGTAGATCCACCTACTTCTAAATAGGTAAGAAATTTAAAAGGGCTAAGCAAAAAAAAGGCGTATTGGGTGTATTTGCATCCAAATGGCCTATACCCAGTAAAATAACGCGATGGTCAAACCAACTTTATGGTTGATTTTAGATGTGCCTAAGCAGACAATGGAAGCATATACTTTTGCCGCTCTCTAAGTCTATAGTTTTTTTCTGGTGTTGCATAACATTGGCTTTAAAATATTTTGCAGGTAGCAGAATTACTTAACTTAATCTATTTCGTGATCATCAATCTTAAATTTCTCGATATCCTAATTTCTGATACTTGTACTTACTTCCTTCTTCGATTTACTCTAAGTCAATATTCTTTACTCAGTGGGATATTCATTCAATTTCGTAGTTTCTTAATTTTCACTGAGGATAGAAAAGTCATAAGCGGGTCTTACGGGTCTTGCCATCGACAACTTTTCGCCTTGACTCTTAATCCCACTCTTGAACCTTTTTTTCTAAATTTCCATCATTGCTTCTTCGACGTACAGGTTGAACAGTAGGGGCGAAAGACTACACCCTGTCTTACACCCTTAATCTCAGCACTGCGTTCTTGATCTTCCACTCTTATTATTCCCTCTTTTCCCTCTTGCCTTTTGTGCATGTTGTATGTTACCCTCTCTCCCTATAACTTACGCATATTTTTCTCAGAATTTCGAAAATCTAGCATCATTCGACACTATCAATCGCTTCTTCCAAAGAAATGGTTCAAATGGCTCTGAGCACTATGGGACTGAACTGCTGAGATCATTAGTCCCCTAGAACTTTGAACTAGTTAAACCTAACTAACCTAAGGAAATCACACACACCCATGCCCGAGGCAGGATTCGAACCTGCGACCGTAGCGGTCTCGCGGTTCCAGACTGCAGCGCCAGACCCGCGCGGCCACTTCGGCCGGCTCGCTTCTTCCTGCTCGACAGATCCTGTGAACGTGTCTTGATTTTTCTTTAGTCTTGCTTTCGCTATAAGCGTAACGTCAGAATTGACTCTCTGGTATCTTTACTTTTCGTAAAGCCAAACTGATCGTCATCTACGTCATACATATTTTTCTTTTCCATTCTCTTGCGCATTATTCTTGTCAGCAACTTAGATGCATGAGCTGTTAATCTGACTGTTCCATAACTCTAGCATTTTTCAGTTCTTGCACTCTTCGGAATTGTGCAGAAGATATTTTTTGCGAAAGTCGGATGGTATTTTACATACTCATATATTGTACACACCAAGGGGAATGGCCGATTTGTTGCCACTTCCCCAAATGAGTTTAGAAATTCAAATGGAATGTTATCTTCGTTTCACCCTTATTCGACATTATGTATTCCAGTATTGTTACAAATTTTGATTCTAATACTGCATCCCGCTATCTCTTACTTATCAACCCACTTTTCTTCTTCAGTCACATCATAGAAGTCTTCCCCCTAACAAAGGCCTTCAATGTACTCTTTACACCCATACGCTCTCTACTGTGCGTATTACGGTGGAATTATCGTTCATTATTAATGTTACCACCCTTACTTGTAATGTCACGGGAGATTGTTTTGACTTTTCTGTATGCTGAGACAATCCTTCCGACACAAATTTCTTTTTAGATTTCTTCACATTTTTCATGCAGTAATTTCGCCTTAGCTTCCCTGCACCACCATCTTTTCCACTTCTAAGCGACTTGTATTTCAATATTCCTGAATTTCACTGAACTTTCTTCTGCTTCCTTCTTTCATCGAACTACTGAAGTATTTCTTCTGTTACCCTTGGTTTCTTCATACTTACCTTCTCTGAACCTATGTTCCTCTTTTTAACTTCTGTGATTACCCTTTTTGAAATGTCTATTCCTCCTCAACTGAACTGGCTACTGAACCATTCCTTGTCACTGTTTCTATAGTCTTAGGGAACTTCAGGCGTACCTCTTCATTTTTTAGTGCTTCCGTACCTATCTTCTTTGTATATTTATTCTTCCTGACCAGTCTCTTAAACTACAACTTACTCTTCATCACTACTAAATTCTGCCGGCCGGTGTGGCCGAGCGGTTCTAGGTCCGGAACAGCGCTGCTGCTACGGCTGCAGGTTCGAATCCTGCCTCGGGCATGGATGAGTGTGATGTCCTTAGGTTAGTTAGGTTTAAGTATTTCTAGGTTCTAGGGGACTGATGACCTGAGATGTTAAGCCCCATAGTGCTCAGAGCCATTTGAACCTTCTTTGAACTAAATTCTGATCTGAGTCTACATCTGCTCTCGTGTACGGCTTAGAATCCAGTATCTGATTTAGCAATCTCTGCCCGACCGTGATGTAGTGTAACTGAAATCTCCCCATATCTCCCGGCCTTTTCCAAGCAGATCTCCTTCCCTTGCGATTCTTCAACAAGGTATTCGCTATTACTAGCTGATATTTATTGCAGAACTCAATTAATCTTTCACCTCTATAATTCCGAACACAAACCCATATTCTCCTACAGCCTTGTCTTCTACTCTTTCCCTACAACCGGATTGTAGTACCCCATGAATATTAAAGTTTCATATCGCTTTACATACTGAATTATAAGGTCAATATCCTCATATACTTTCTGTGTCTCCTCATCTTCAGCTTGCGACGTCGGCATGTATACCTGAACTACAGTTGTCGATGTTGATTTGCTGTCGAGTCTGATGAGAACAACCCTATCACTGAACTGTTCACAGTAACACAGTCTCTAATACCCTCCTATCCGTAACGAATCTTTCTATACTGCTGCTCATATTACCCTATACTCATCTGACCAGAAATCCATGTCTTATCCCATTTTTGTTACCTGATAGCCACTGCATCCAGATCGGGCCTTTGCATTTTCCTTTCGAGGATTTCTAGCTTCTCCACCAAGTTCAAACTCCTGACATTCCATGCCCCGACTCATAGTACGTTATCGTTTCTTTGTTTATTCTGTCTTTTGCTAATGGCTTCCTCTCTGGCAGTCCCCTCCCGGAGTTCGGAATGGGGGATTGTTCCGAAATCTTTTTCTAATGGAGACTTCATTATGGCACTTTTTCAATTACAGATCACATGTCCTGTGGATACTTTTTGTATGTATTTAATGCTATGGTTTCCATTGCCTTCTGTACCCTCATGCCGTTGATCATTGCTGATTCTTTCCCCTTGAGAGACAATTTCCACCCTAAGGAAAAGAGAGTGCCTAAACCTCTGCCCACTCCTCCGCCCTCTTTGACAAGGCCGCCACGTACGGTAGCTGCGCGGTCTGGGACGCATTGCCACGGTTCGCGCGGCTCCTCCGTCGGACGTTCGAATCCTCCCTCGGGCATGGGTGTGTGTGTGTGTGTGTGTGTGTGTGTTGTCCTCAGCGTAAGTTAGTTTCAGTTAAGGAAGTGTGTAAGCCAAGGGAACAATGATCTCATGGGTTTGATGGCATAGAGAGCAATCACAAAAAAATTTACAAAGCTGTTTGTAGAATGAGGATGACCCCTTTTTCCGGAAGTCTTCACTCGCCAAAGCCGATGATTTTCAGTTAAAATGTAAGTCCCGGCGCCGTTCGAACCCTACACCGACGACGATCTGATTACTCATGAATGATGCTTCATCTATACCACTCGTGCAACATCGGTGTTACGCAGTGAAAAAAATACTCATTGACGGGATACACGTTACTGAAGCTGTCAAAGTCCAATGTAAAACACCAAGGATGACAGGATGATTAAATCTTTCCATCTTGGTTTCGACACCTGTTGCACATTTGAGTTCTTATTGTGTGAACGACTGAAGATGTAATAATGTTCTGTTATGTAATTAATTCGTAAAAGATAAAGCTATAATGCAGTAACATAACTAGTTCTCAATTATTGCTCAGTGAAGTAAAGTAGACACCCAAAATCGCTTTCCTCCAGTTCTTTTAAGTAGTGTAATTCTTGTGTTAGTATTCGCATCAATAAGAATGTACGCAGCTGAAATAAAATTTACACAACAGATCATGTAAGCTCATTGGAAAAATTAGCAAGCACCTTTAGAAGAACGCAGTGGTCGTTTAGAAGCACTGCAGATGATGTCGAACTGGTACCAGCTAGTTACGTGACTCTTCACAGCAGAAGTAGGTCATGGCACTGAAATGGTGAATATAACCAGTCGGTTGTACGAAGCCAGCCCTATAAAATGGACCAAAATGGCCAAGTCGAACTATGGTATTCTGATGTGCCCATAAACTCACCGTGAATTAAGTTGCCCGCTTAGATATATAATGTGCTTTTGTGGCAGTATGGATTTAAGAGGTTAGGATTTCAAAAGTGGCAATGATGCAAGATGGCTGAGTCTCTAGTATGGTGTTAAGATGCGAAATACCAGAGCCAAAGCTCCAAGAATACGCAGGAAAACATCTAAAAGTTACTGGCTATGTTCCTATGTTATCTTGCGGCATGCGGCATTAACACATTTCTGTAAAACATCGACAGAGTTTGTTTAAAAACCGTTGTGAACCTGTCACCCCTATCCCAAATAAGTACGATGAGCGACGTATCACAAGAGTACTTTTACATTTGGTGCTTGATAATGCAGGGCCGGCATTTGTCTACGTGCCCATCTCTGCCAGGAATCAAATGACCAGTCTGCAAGACTTGGTGATGTATGGCTTTACGAGACATGTTGTTAAAACGAATGCTGACCAACGACAGGAACGTCCACAGACAGGCTTGTACCATTTTATTTTACGAGGTTCCAATGTTATGATGAACTCTGTTTTTTCTCAGATTTAGAACGAGCAATCTCCTTTTAGTAACGCCAAAACTGTAGTATGCCGCATACAATGATAGGTTGACATCACAGAAAATTTCAAAAACCATATTAGTCAGTATGCATGCGAAGCCCAGCAAAGCCGTTTGCGACTGGAGCCTGAGTTTACGAAGAATCATCATGGGATTACCAAATCTGGTGGTTGTCGCTTGGTTCTTCTTGCTCCCGTAATATCCGTTGAGAGACAATTTTCCTGTGTAGAATGAGTTCCAAGTAGGCACAGATTTAGTGTATACTTTTGCATACGATCAAAATCTTCGTCTGTAGCGATCCATGATTTGCAATCAGATGCTACTGTTGAAAATATTGTGTGAGAGGTTGTTTTCCTTATGGTGTGTTTTTTATAAAGCGTTGCTCGTGTCTGTATCGAATCTTTGTTCTCAGCGTTACGAGAATGAGAAATGTTCGATTATAATGCAACGTAACAAATTATATATATGCCGCGGTCTTATGTAATATACAGTGTAACTTTCTGGGAATATTTAAGAGTTGCCGACGATTGCACATTGAATACTTTCACTAGGCTGATAGTTTTCTTCAGATGATGTAAATTGTGTTTTTATCTGATGACTAACCGATTCTCATGTGGAGACCAAGCATGATAGTAACGTATTATCCAAAGTATTCCATACAGACATGGAATCACTTACCCAGGCCTCTGAGACACCGTCCCTGCGTCCCTAGACCAAAGCTTCTGCCGAAACTGGCTGGTGCGCCATCTCTGTGGACTGTACTGCTGTTATGAGGGGGCGGCGGTTGAGCGATGACCGAGATAAGTCGCCAGCCGAGGAGTGTTCCGCCCAGTTTCAGCTTATCTGCAGTCTGGGGTGGGGGAACCGAGGAACGCGAGTAGGAGCGAGCACTTGCGCTGTGTGTGTGTGTGTGTGTGTGTGTGTGTGTGTGTTGTGCCTGTCTCTGGTTGGTTGCATTGCATTTGCAGGCTAGCCAAGAGGCTGGGAACCAAAGGCGACGAAGGAGAGGAAGGGAGGCTGGGACACCAGGGGGAATTCCTAGCGCCACTACTGCCGCCAACAGTTAAGATAAACTCCTGGAGACGCAGACTTTACGTGCGCCCATGCGGGTCTGCGGAAAAGTGCTCGCCGGTTTGACACAGATTTTTTTTCCGAGCAGTTCCATATTTCTTCCCTTAAAGTCGTCTCGAGTCTATTCTTATGCACGCTTTGGCACTGCAAAAACATTATTCGCTTTGACAGAGGTTTTGAGCACACATCTCTTTATCCCTTTTTCCCTGTCCTGGATTAACTCATCAAATACCACAATGTAAAAATGTGTTATCTGGCATGCAAAAACTCGATTCGGATTAACTGACAGTAAGCTCACTTCCAACAAGAATATGGGAATTGCTTCTAAAACGTTGCAGTATTATGTGTTATGCAATACGAAAGGGAACAAGACAATTACCCCATACATTGCCCGCCTCTATAACTTAAATATCGTTCTCCCTGTTAATAATTTTCGTTACATACTTTTATTGGTTTTCTACTCACCAACAACAGTTTCACCACATATCGAAGTCAGGAAATATTAACGTGGATGGCGGAACATATCAACTTTTAATCGTAAATGTTGTTGTGCCTGTAAAAATACTCGGAAGAAAATGCTCCGGAATTGCTTTGTTTTGCTTTGACGGAAGTGTCCTTACTCTGAGTCGGAAATGCCAGTGAGGAAGTTGAAGGATTACGAATATAATTGGAAATTATTAGCAGATTACAAAGGTACCACACCGTGACTCAAATCCGGAAAAGCTTACAGGGCTGTTTTCAGAATGAATTTTCGTCTTGCAACGAAGCATGTGACGATATAAAACTTTCTGGCAGACTAAAATTGTGTATTGTACAGGGACTGGAGCGTACAACCTTTGTCTTTCGCAGGGAAGGAAGTTTCAAATGCGCAAAAACTTAGCAACAGAGTGTTAATTAAATAGTGATGCGATACTCGAAACGTGTGTCTGTAGATATGATTCGATCAGAATTAAAACGATTCCTGTTAGACGCCTTAGGTCAAACTTCGTTGAAAAATACCAAACTGATGAATTCCATTTGCAAAAAGAGACTGTATTTCGATCGCTTTGATATGGCCTCTTGGACTCTCTGTAATCCTCTTCAGTAGAAACATCGACAATTTTTGACCTTCGGAATAAGATATAATAAAGAGCGGGAATAACAGCACTTACGCTACACTTCATTCCACACAGCTAAACACTCCAAATTATCACAAGAGGGAGGTCAATGCCAGCTACAAAGCTTTCGGTAAACTGTACTTCGGATTCTCTCCTTGATATTTGTCTACTGTGATCAATGAATATTTATATCACAAAGCCACACCGAAGAACGTAGTCCCAACAGAGAAGAGCAGATTTTTAAGATGAGCTCTTTCGTCACTGACAGTTTGTCCCCAATCGGAGGGTTGCAGTTACGCCTAAAGCGTATTGAAGTCTGATTGCTTTAGGATGTCCCACTTTACATTATTAACACTCATCCTCTTCATAATTACTTCATCCTGCTTTGCAACAGCTTCCTTCTGTGGTACATGTGATAGGCTTTTGTTCATTTGCAAGGATTATCTATTTTATCAGCTCTTAAACCACTGTGCTATACAAGATACCACAAAGAAACTCTCCTGGAACATTAAATCTTTCATTAATCACAATAGAGAAAAGAAAATGCTTGCTGTAAGCCTCTATGACTTCTTCACTGGTTCCTCTTATTCTCTTGTGCCTCTGTCGCATCGAAGATGTTTTGGAAACATCGCATCTGTTCTCAGAAATCTCACCAATGATAAAAGCACAAGGAGCTACAATTTTTAAATGGACGGCGAATTACATCATAACTCAGTCTTCTTACTGCCCTATGTATTGAGCCAGTATCACCCATATTATAATTTGTCTCTTTGTGGAAACACGTTGTGTAGTATTTGAAGTAGTGTTGTACGTTTTGTGTCAATGTAATTCATGCACTGTAACTACCACCAAGTTTCTTAGTTTATAGCAGAGACAGCAGTTGAAAGACCGGTTGATAAATATGACAGTCACTCTTTGATTGCGTAATCTTTCATATAATACTAGAAAGATCCATGTGCGGTCTTTACAGGGCCAAAACACTAAGAATTCTTCATCAGTATTAACTGTGTAAACCGGTTTAAAAAAATGTAGACCCATCTATCGCTCTTTCCTTCTTTTAATTATGTGTGTTCCTGTCTGGCCTTAGGCTGGTTCATTTTGGGCTGGGCCGAAATTTACATCTTGTAACTGTAGGAGATGTGGAGCTTCTTCATCTCCCAGAACGTACTGCAGCCTACATCCCTCTGAATCTGCTTAGTCTATTCATCTCATGGTCTCCCTCTACGATTTTACCCTCCACGCTGCCCTCCAATACTAAATTGGTGATTCCTTGATGCCTCAGAACATGTCCTACCAACCAATCCCTTCTTCTAGTCAAGTTGTGCCACAAACTCCTCTTCTCCCATATCCCACTCAGTACCTCCTCATTAGTTATGTGATCTACCAATCTAACCTTCAGCATTCTTCTGTAGCACCAAATTTCGAAAGGTACAAGTCTCTTCTTGTCCAAACTAGCTATCGTCCATGTTTCACTTACATACATGGCTACACTCCATACATATACTTTCAGGAACGACTTCCTAACACTTAAATCCATACTTGATGTTAACAAATTTCTCTTCTTCAGAAACGCTTTTCTTGCCTTTGCAAGTCTATATTTTATATCCTCTCTACTTCGACCATCATCAGTTATTTTGCTCCCCAAATAGCAAAACTCTTTTACTACTTTAAGTGTCCCACTTTCTAATCTAATTCCCTCAGCATCTCCCGACTTAATTCGACTAGATTCCATTATCCTCATTTTGCTTTTGTTGATGTTCATCTTATATCCTCCTTTCAAGACACTGTCCGTTCCGTTCAACTGCTCTTCCAAGTCCTTTGCTGTGTCTGACAGAATTACAATGTCATCGGCGAACCTCAAGGTTTCTGTTTCTTCTCCATGTATTTTAATACCTACCCCCAATTTTTCTTTTGTTTCCTTTACTGCATGCTCAATATACAGATTGAATAACATCGGGGAGAGGCTATAACCCTGTCTCACTCCCTTCCCAACCACTGCTTCCCTTTCATGTCCCTCGACTGTTATAACTGCCATCTGGTTTCTGTACAAATTGTGAATAGCCTTTCGTTCCCTGTATTTTACCCCTGCCACCATCAGAATTTGAAAGAGAGTATTCCAGTCAACATTGTCAAAAGCTTTCTCTAAGTCTACAAATGCTAGAAACGTAGGTTTGCCTTTTCTTAATCTAGCTTCTAAAATAAGTCGTAGGATCAGTATTGCCTCACGTGTTCCCATATTTCTACGGAATCCAAACAGATCTTCCCCAACGTCGGCTTCTACCAGTTTTTCCATTCGTCTGTAAAGATTTCGCGTTAGTATTTTGCAGCTGTGGCTTATTAAACTGATAATTCGGTAATTTTCACATCTGCCAACGCCTGCTTTCTTTGAGATTGGAATTATTATATTCTTCTTGAAGTCTGAGGGTATTTCGCCGGTCTTATACATCTTGCTCACTAGATGGTAGAGTTTTGTCAGGACTGGCTCTCCCAAGGCTGTCAGTAGTTCTAATGGAATGTTGTCTACTCCCGGGGCCTTGTTTCGACTCAGATCTTTCAGTGATCTATCAAACTCTTCACGCAGTATCATATCTCTATTTCATCTTCATCTACAACCTCTTCCATTTCTATAACATTGCCCCAAGTGCATCGCCCTTGTATAGAACCTTCCACCTTTCTGCTTTCCCTTCATTGCTTAGAACTGGGTTCCCATCTGAGCTCTTGATATTCATACGTTGTCTTTTCTCCAAAGGTCTCCTTAATTTTCCTGTAGGCAGCATCTGTCTAACCCCTAGTGAGATAAGCCTCTACATCCTTACATTTGTCCTCTAGTCATGCCTGCTTAGCCATTTTGCACTTAGTGTCGATCTCATTTCTGAGACGTTTGTATTCCTTTTTGCCTATTTCATTTACTGTATTTTTATATTTTCTGCTTTCGTCCATTAAATTCATTATATGTTCTGTCACCCAAGGATTTCTACTAGCCCTCGTCTTTTTACCTACTTGATCCTCTGCTGCCTTCACTATCTCATCCCTCAAAGCTACCCATTCTTCTTCTACTGTATTTCTATAAACAGGAATTTCATCAAGATGAGGTTTTGACTGTGTGCTATGAACTTTCTCACTCGGAACTTACGAATTATTAGAAATACAGGTTGCAAATCAATATTTTGTCCAATAAGACCCTTTTCGGTAAGGTTTTTTGTAAATATATAGGCAGAATTCAACGACATTTAAGTAGTGACACTATATTATGGATTTACTTATTTAGTTCAGTGAGCCAAAGCTATTTCTATTGCCCTATTCTATGTGCCCCTTTCACTAGACAGAGGAAATCAGATTCGTTTATCATAGGGAATCTACTTTTGGATATAATTTGTTTCGATATAAGTCCCGTACGTTTTAATTATTAATTATTTTCGAAGATAGTAGCGCGTTTCGGTTGTGTGGAGGAAGACGCCATGGGTGCACGAATACCCTGTTTCTTTAATGAGACT
This sequence comes from Schistocerca serialis cubense, assembly GCF_023864345.2. Classification (NCBI taxonomy): domain Eukaryota; kingdom Metazoa; phylum Arthropoda; class Insecta; order Orthoptera; family Acrididae; genus Schistocerca; species Schistocerca serialis. The sequence continues at coordinate 276,662,839 of NC_064642.1, read as the reverse complement.
TCGACTTCAAGCATTGTAAAAGCCTATTGTTCTCCATGATGCAAGAATCTTACAGTAAGATCTGAAGCGCTAGGAGAAATAAAGTATAAGACGTCTAAAGTAGATCGTGACATTTAAATTATGCAACCGTAACTTACGTACCCGGAAGACCAGCCTCCGGGCTAAAGTTTTGCTGTTACGAGACACTACCGGCTACAGGACAGCAAGCACGCCGTAATGGTCCACTGTCGCCTCCCATTGCTCGGATTTCTCCGTTTGTACGTGTCCCTGTCCTATAGTCTTCCTCTTTTTTTGTAGCCTTTACACCGTATCTTCACGGGTTCACCATGCTACTTATTGGATTTGCCAATGTAAATAGTAGAGGTATGCCGAAAGCCTTATCTGTCGTCTATCCTTCCCTGCCAGCAATGTAATTTTATCACCCACACTGTCAGCGTCCAGCATTATCCCATGAAAAAAAATTACCTTACCTTTTCTAAAAGTCGGCGAATCGCGTAACTGAGGCGGGACGTGAGTACCAGCGTGGTATTCACTTCGTCGGATGTGGGAAATCACCTGAAAACCATATCCAGGCTGCCCAGCACACCGCTCCTCTTCGTTAATCCTCTGGGAACATTTGATCAGGGGCGGCCCAGCCTCCCGGAATACCGGATTCGGCGTGCTAACGCGTGCGTCTATTCGGACGGATCATTACTGACACAAAGTAACATTATATATATATATATATATATATATATATATATATATATATATATATAAGAAGGTACCCATTCTGCAACGTTATTGTTAACTGGGCACCCATTCCCTTTAGTCTCTGTGGAAAATATCTTCCTGTTTAATGACGCAAATAAGTGCACTATAGAACCAGTACTTCTACACTATTCAGCGTCTTTCAGAAGCACTCTAAGTAGATGTATATATTATTATGAATAAAATAAGGCAAGTGTTAATTACCTCGCGGCATACTGATTCGTAAAAGTTCCAGGACCGAGCTAAATTGGAGTAAAACATTAAAATCGTTACCTCCAATTCTATGGAGTTAGTCACGTCCTAGTGCATGATTTTTCATTTAGATGTCAATTAACGTCGTGCTTCATTTTAATGTTAGAATTCCTTAACAGGAAACATATACAAACTTCCAAGGGTAACGTACGTGTTGCAGCTTGCATTAGCAGTTTGACATAACAACCACTATTAGCTGGTAATGACATTATTGTTGGCGGGATCGTTATTAAAACGTAATATTGTTTACCGTTTAACAAACTTATTGAGTAATTTGGAAGCCATTACCTAGAGTAATCCGCTTATAATTCACGAAGATCCGTTCGCGCGTATTTCGATAAACCGCTTACAAACTGTAAGCTCTGCGAAATGAGGCTTTCGTGAAATCGGTTGTGCAAATACGTGAGACGAAGGACCAACGTGAACCTGGTTAAAATGGTACATGTGCTTTTTTCAGGTGATATGGTTAAAATGTACCGTAGCTATTATTATTAGTCTTCCTACTCTGCAACACACTTTATTAGACAGAAAACATGGATTCACATTACTCACTTCATACTTTACAATTCCAGGCCGCGCCAGGTCGTCGTATACAATAGAATACACCAAGGGAATAATCCACGTAGTACAGAGTCAAGTAAAATCACCAGTAATCCGGAGAACAGCAGTGCCAAAAGTAATCCAGCTGAAATGTTGCAAACAGTGAGTTCTCGAAAGTACAATGACAAGAAGACAGAGTCTATAACAAATTTCGCAAAGTCCTGTAACCTGTCAGCAGCTAGGTTATATATCTGATTTGACGTCAGCGGCCACGACCGAGTGGGATTCTGTCTCCAAAGGGATAAAACTTTACAATTAATTAAATACGCTCCAACGTGTCCTCTGAAAAATAGTGTGTCATCTGAAAATACTGTCAATATAGTCTCTAAAGGATACGTTTAACAACGTATAACCCAGTGACTCAGAGCTGAATACCAACTGTAGGTGGAAAACGATGATTAAGGAACCAAACGATCCAGATTAGAACTACTACTTTTTGTGCTTTACATGTACATTTATTTACAACACACGAATTTCATACTCATTCAAATCTGTGTTGTTAATGTTGTACTAGAGATCTTCCACTATTGCCAGTGAGGAACAGATGTATTTGTCTAAAGGCTGCAAAGAGAAGGAACTTTTCTTGTCAATGTGCAGCTGACAACTTTGAAGGAGTGTAAACTGGGCAGCATGACCGCCACTTGCGAAAAGAGAAACTGAGGAACTGTTATATAAGGTGGAAGCAATATTTCATTGTCGAAAGAAGAACTCAAAACGATGATTTATCCAATATTGAAATTACTTGTAGTACTTCGGTGCGTTGGGCAGAAGACTTTTAAAAACCAGATAGTAGACCGTGGCATCTGCTCCTCAATACTTTCATTCTTCCGTGAACATCAATCGATTATTTTGCAAAGAAGAAAAGAACAGGTATTGGCCGCATATGTGTGTGTGTGTGTGTGTGTGTGTGTGTGTGTGTGTGTGTGTGTGTGTGTGCGTGCGTGTGTGGACTGAAGTATATGGTCGATGGGCGTTAATTTCTGTCTCAGGCTTATGTTATGCTGTACAGAACTTTATATTAGTTCGTGGCAGTACATTTTGCGCTATTTGAGGGCTCTGACGTGAAAGTCCAGAAACGCTGGGTGTCGCTTTGCTGGCCCACTGAAGAAACTGTTTAAAATTGTATGGTCCCGAATGGCAAAGTTTTTGCAACCTAAAGATGTATTTTTGTGACGAGAGGTTCTGTTTTTGTTTATTTTTCTCACTTAATTTTCTACCTGTTTTCCTACTGCAGAAGCAAGTATGATTAAAGTACTCTGCTGAAAGAATTTTAATGTCTGCAGCCCGCTACAGTATTCGGCTGATGACATTTAACTTATAATTCACGAACAGCGGAACTTTCGCACATCACTTGTGATAGCAGCCGTTAGATAACAGAAATATTTCCTCGCGAATAGTTATATTAAACCACCAGTAAGTCAAATGCATTTTTCTAGTGGCAATAATTTCCACGTAATTACTTGCTGCGGCAGAAGTGTAACGAAGTACTCAGCCTGTTATAGGCGTTAGCTAATAAAACTCATCTCTTATTACAAAAAGCATTCTACACCATCAATTTACTAACACTTGAGGTTGTTTAAACAGTCTTTAATTGCAAAAGTGGAAGAGAAAAGTTCATTACATATCGTTGCATAGTAGCAATTAGCAATAAAATATTAGTTCTAATTACTGCCTGATTATGGGCAACAGCGAAGAAGGCAAGTACAAAGAACAGCAGGCTTCATTGTTTCTTCGGTACAGAAAAAATATTTGCACTATATACCCCTTTATATTATACTTTCAGATCAATGTTACTGAGAAGTTCCAATGATGTATGGAACTGTCGAGAAGCAATGCTTGAGCAAATTCCTGTGTTTGTGTCATGTTACTCTATTCAGTATACACCTATGTCTTTCCTGTAATAGTTCTTGTTTATTTTTCCGTCTGAGTCTCCCTAATATTTTAGATTGTTCGTGATTAATTTCCGCTCGTAATCGGGCTAACACCTGAGTAGCTGCGAAATAATTAAAAAAATAATATTTGTGGAGTTTTAGCAATTTACTGGTTATTAAATAAATTTATAAAATTTATTTCAAATTTTCGACTTTTGTATGTTAAAATCAATAAAAAGTGGCGGGTGTTCGCCACAGTTTAATGAAATTACTGTTTTCTGTATTATGCTACCCTGAATCAGGTAGTTTTCTCCAAAGCATATATCGAAACGGCCGTGACTCACTCAACATGAAATTCTTTGTCTAGCAGCTTAATCTCACGATGCACCTGACCAGAGAGTTTACGTTTACTGTACGTAACGAGATTAGTTCGTTTCACGTATGATAGCGATTTATCCGCTGAGAGATGTATTTAGCGTATAAGCCTTGGCAAACGGTACTTAAGGTAAGTTATCATGTAAGCTGAATCTGTGATTTTATTACACTCTGTGGTGGTGTAGCACAGTGTTTTACCACAGTTCTGATTATGCTCGCGTCTGTCGACTGACACCTGTCTATAAACCATATTTACACGCGACTTCTGTCTGCGATAATTTTAGATGTATGGATTTTACTGTATGTCACGAGCAACACTGACCTAGAGTTAAATAAGAGTTTTTTGGGTTAATGAGTTGTTATTGGAAACTTCCACTCCCATGTCCTTATTTTCTACGGTTCCGATAAATATTTTTTTTTTTTTCGGTTTTTGAAAACCCGTAACAACTCTTTCATTCACAGCAAACATCACCACATCCGCGTCAATAATATAGCCGCTATACGTATGATATATCTTAGACACTAACGTTAGCTACATCACGTACTATTGTATCAATGCAAGCAAAGAAGAAGGACACACTGTATTTCTCCGTGCATGCCCATTTCCCTGTCTCACTGTTACTTAATATACAAGAGATATACGATGGTGGAAGTAGAGTAACTGCTAAGTTTTCCAAAAAACTAGTCACCTGGATACTGAGAGAAAGGTACGCAGAAAACGCTGTACTTAATACCAGCAACCCACCTTTTCTAAACCATTGAATTCCTCTATTAGTCTTCTCTACTATTGACAGCCCGTGTTCGTTGTTTTCACAACGTTCGCATTATTATCCCAGGGTATTTAAAGACTTGTAGTGGTGTCCTTTTCTTAATATGAGTCCGTGGAAGATACAAAGAAGCTCCTTTTGTAATATGTTTCAGTTATGTTATCAATCATTTAGATCATGTACCGTTAGTGGTATTTTTATCAACATGCATCCCCCAATCAAGTAACTCTTGGTAGGAAGTTTTTTTACTACACTCAGCGGTAATGCAGTAAAAATAATTGCTTAGGATTACGAAATACCCCTGACACATGGTTAGTATATTGACTGCAGCAGGAAGTGTCCACCTGTTAATATACGATACCTGTGTTACTAAAGTCACTGAGACAGAACATTGTCCAAGTAATATCCAACAGTCACTTTAAACATTTATGCATCTGAAATGGGATGACTAGCATTTTACATAAGTCATTATTTGATAATTTTGTGCGAGATATTACTTGTCCCCCCACGAAACATGCACCTTGCCGTTGGAGGGGAGGCTTGCGTGCCTCAGCAATACAGATGGCCGTACCGTAGGTGCAACCACAATCGAGGGGTAACTGTTGAGAGGCCAGACAAACGTGTGGTTCCTGAAGAGGGGCAGCAGCCTTTTCAGTTGTTGCAGGGGCCGTAGTCGGGATGATTGACTGATCTGGCCTTGTAACACTAACCAAAACGGCCTTGCTGTGCTGGTACTGCGAACAGCTGAAAGCAATGGGAAACTACAGCCGTAATCTTTCCCGAGGGTTTGCAGCTTTACTGTATGGCTAAAAGATGATGGCGTCCTCTTGGCAAAAATATTCCGGAGGTAAAATAGTTCCCCATTCGGGTCTCCGGGAGGGGACTACTCAAGAGAATGTCGTTATCAGGAGAACGAAAACGTGGAGCGTGGAATGTCAGATCCCTTAATCGGGCAGGTAGGTTTGAAAATTTAAAAAGGAAAATGGATCGGTTGAAGTTAGATATAGTGGAAATTAGTGAAATTCGATGAGATGAGGAACAAGCCTTTTGATCAGGTGAATACAGGGTTATAAATACAAAATGAAATAGTAGTAATTCAGGAGTAGGTTTAATAATGAATTTAAAATTATTGTGGCTAAGATAGACACGAAGCCCGCGCCTATTACAGTAGTACAAGTTTATATGCCAACTAGCTCTGCAGATGATGAAGAAAATGATGAAATGTATGATGAGATAAAAGAAATTATTCAGGTAGAGAAGGGAGACAAAAATTTAATAGTCATGGGTGACTGGAATTCGAGAGTAGGAAAAGGGAGAGAGGGAAACATAGTAGGTGAATATGGATGTGGCCTAAGAAATGAAAGAGGAATCCATCTGGTAGAATTTTGCACGCAGCATAACTTAACCATAGCTAACACTTGGTTCAAGAATCATAAAAGAAGGTTGAATACATGGAAGAATCTTTGAGATACTAGAAGGTATCAGATAGATTATATAATGGTAAGATAGAGATTTAGGAACCAGGTTTTAAATTGTAAGACATTTCGAGGGGCAGATGTGGACTTTGCCCACAATTTATTGGTTGTCAACTGTAGATTAAAACTGAAGAAATTACAAAAAGGTGGCAATTTAAGGAGATGGAACCTGAAAAATCTGACTAAACCAGAGGTTGAACAGAGTTTCAGGAAGAGCATAGGGAACAATTGACAGGAATGGGGGAAGAAATACAGTAGAAGAAGAATGGGTAGCTTTGAGGGATGAAGTAGTGAAGGCCGCAGAGGATCAAGTAGGTAAAAAGACGAAGGCTCGTAGAAATCCTTGGGTGACAGATGAAATATTGAATTTAGTTGACGAAAGGAGAAAAAATAAAAATGCAGTAAATGAAGCAGGCAAAAAGGAACATAAACGTCTCAAAATTGAGATTGACATGAAGGGCAAAATGGCTTAGCAGGGATGGCTAGAGAAGAAATGAAAGGATGTACAGGCTTTTCGCACTTGGGGTAAGATAGATACTGCCTACAGGAAAATTAAAGAGACTTTTGCAGAAATGCGAACCACTTGTATGAATATCAAGAGCTCAGATGGAAACCCTGTTCTAAGCAAAGTAGGGAAAGCAGAAAGGTGGAAAGAATATATAGAGGGTCCATAAAATGGCGATGTACTTGAGGACAATATTATGGAAGTGGAAGAGGATGTAGATGAAGATGAAATGTGAGATACGATACTGCGTGACGAGTTTGACAGAGCACTGAAAGACTTGAGTCGAAACAAGGCCCTGGGAGTAGACAACATTCCATTACAACTACTGACGGCCTTGAGAGAGCCGGTCCTGATAAATCTCTACCATTTGGTGAGCAAGATGTATGAGACAGGTGAAATATCATCAGACTTTAAGAAGAATATAATAATTCCGATCCCAAAGAAAGCAGGTGCTGACAGATGTAAGAATTATCGAACTATCAGTTTAATAAGTCACAGCTGCAAAATGCTAATGCGAATTCTTTACAGATGAATGGAAAAAACTGGTAGAAGCCGACCTCGGGGAAGATAAGTTTGGATTCCTTAGAAATATTGGAACACGTGAGGCAATACCTACTCTTCTTCTAAGAAAGATTAAGGACAAGCAAACCTACGTTTCTAGCATTTGTAGACTTAGAGAAAGCTTTTGACAATGCTGACTGGAGTACTCTCTTTCAAATTCTAAAGGTGTTAGGGGTAAAATACTGGGAGTGAAATTCTATTTGCAATTTGTACAGAAACCAGATGGCAGTTATAAGAGTCGATGGGTGTCTATGGGAAGCAGTCGTTGGGAAGGGAGTGAGACTGGTTTGTAGCCTCTCCCCGATGTCATTCAATATGTATATTGAGCAAGCTGTAAAGGAAAGAAAAGAAAATTTCGGAGTAGGTATTAAAATCCATGGAGTAGAAACAAAAACTTTGAGGTTCGCCGATGGCATTGTAGTTATGTCAGAGAAAGCAAAGGACTTGGAAGAGCAGTTGAACGGAATGGACCGTTTCTTGAAAGGAGGATATAAGATGAACATCAACAAAAGCAAAACGAGGATTTTGGAATCTAGTCGAATAAAGTCGGATGATTGTGAGGGATTTAGATTAGGAAATGAGACACTTAAAGTAGTAAAGGGGTTTTGCTATTTTGGGAGCAAAATAACTGATGACGATCGAAGTAGAGAGGATATAAAATGTAGACAGCAATGACAAAGAAAGCGTTTCTGAAGAAGAGAAATTTGTTAACATCGAGTATAGATTTATGTGTCAGGAAGTCGTTTCTGAATGTATTTGTATGGAATGTAGCCAGGTATGGAAGTGAAACATGGAGATAAATAGCGTGGACAAGAAGAGAATAGAAGCTTTTGAAATGTGGTGCTACAGAAGAATGCTGAATATTAGATGGGTAGATCATATATCTAAAGAGGAGGTATTGAATAGGGTTCGGGAGGTGTTTGTGGCACAACTTGACAAGAAGAAGGGACCGGTTGGTAGGACATTTTCTGAGGCATCAGGGGATCACCAATTTAGTATTGGAGGGCACCGTGGAGGGTAAAAATGTAGAGGGAGACCGAGAGATGAGCACACTGAGCAGATTCAGAAGGATGCAGGTTGCACTAGGTACTGGGAGATGAAGCTTGCACAGGATAGAGTAGCATGGAGAGCTGCATCAAACCAGTCTCAGGACTGAAGACCGCAACAACAAACAACAACATATTACTTGTACTTTGTGTCAGTAATGAACATTTTTCATTTCACGAGGGTTGCAAAGGTGGCGGATCTCATTGTACCGTTGCGATGTTCAGTGCAATTGTCGTGATTTCTAACGTAGCTTAGTGTTTCCAAACTATGGTCCATCTCAAACGAAGCTATACCGTCGTGAGTTTTATTAGCCTACGAACTACATGAAATCTAAAGTCATGCTCGTCAAAAATAAATGGTACATTCATACAAAATAGTTCATTTTACCGTCACCATTTAATTATTTCTGACCACTTCTGCCGCTATCAAATCATTACAGATTGCAAGCGTACAGAAGTATGTACATACAATGACATACTATCATAGGTTTCGTTTTTCAATAGAGGTAAAGTGACTGATCCACGAGAACAGGCTATATCCCTACCCTTACACGAACCTGCTCTTGTTTAACGACGCTACAGTTCAGGATGTTGCGTTTTCAGAATACAAATTGCTCGTTCTGCTCCTTCTTTCGTCAGATGTAAATCATCATAGAATCAGTATTGTTATTCTCACAACATACTTCTTACATAATTGTCTTTCTGTTCTTGATATATTGCATATCCTACAAGTTTTTGCGAAATATACCACTTACCTATTCTATACAAGATAGCAGTTACTTGAGGTTGAGTCAGCATTGCACAAACCTGTAGAAAAAGATGCTGCGCCAAACGATTGTAGATACCACGCCACAAAATATCTGCATTGAAATGAGAAGGGCTAGATAGACGCGAAGAACACATAGATTTTTATTGATAACCGTCGTTAATTATAGACACCAAAAATCTACACAGTGTCACGTAACGTAAGTTTTTCTCATCTCTGTGACTCTTAAGCAGCAATAATCTATTTATTCCATTTTCTGCATGACTTGCTTACTGACTGGTCCCGATTTATAAGTGTGTTCATTTCCAACAGTATTGTAACGATCGTAATGAACTGCACATTACTTACGTTCTGACTCACTGTAATTATCATCACCTGGTAAAGAACCTGACAGAACAATAAATCTACTCAGTTGTTTAAGAAATATGTAAAGGATTTGCCACGAGACCGTCGGCGGTTTTTTAACAATTAACTTTAGTGAACATTCGTGAGAACTTGCAACTGTGTGCCAGGTAGGAACAAGAACACTTAGGCCGGCAAACGCGGGAAATTATGCCCCCCCCCCCCCCCCTAAGTTTATCACTGGTAGAGAGGTTCGAGTTCTCCGTAGATCGTACGGGTTGCTAGAATATTTCGGTGAAACGCTGCAAAAAGTTTACCATTGACCACAACCGTGGGGTTGCTGCTTACATCATATTTACAGTTAGCTGGGTAAACATAGCGATTGACATGTTACAGATATTAAGAAAATAAACTTTTAAGCATGTCCGAATAGTGTTAACCACGAGGTAGGATCCTCTTGAGAGTGTAAGGTTCGTCCTACATTTAAGCGCTAATTATCTACAAAAGTATATCGCGATATGCCTTCAATTATGAAATACGATGTTTCCACCCATGAATCTGTAGCGAATTGACTAGGCAATAGACAATTACGTTTTTTAAAGTATATCGCAATATGCCTTCAATTATGAAATAAGATGTTTCCACCCATGAATCTGTAGCGAATTGACTAGGCAATAGACAATTACGTTTTCGAGCAGCGATTTACATTGGACATGAAAAGTGGATATCAAATTCAAGTGAACATGAGCAATCGTACCAAACACTATACCAAGCATGAAGATGTGTTAAGCGACGTGGGTTGTTGTTCATGTAGTGCATTGAGCATGTCGACACGATCTTTTCTAATAACTCACAGATACAAATCATCAAATAAATACATTTTCTATAGAATAAGGCATTGCCCATCACCCTGCTTCGTCGATGTACACATCTACCTTTATGCTAAAACGCATGTAATTAAATGTGGAATATAATATCCGTAGTGACTACTATTCTTGTTATTATTAAATGCAGAAAGAAATCCCAAAAGATTCTACTGAATTATGATGGCTAATAGTGTGTTTCACATACAGTTATCGTATTCAGCGTGCTGCGTGCAAGTCGGCATAACTCGTCTAAATAGGAAATGAGTGGCAAGGAGACTTGATTTGCAAAGAATATTTGAATACAGATTCATACTACCGATTCCCAGTAAGTAAATCAGTCACATAAATACATATAATAAAATGGCTCAGGTAATGTGTGCCAGTGATGATTACACAACGTCATGTAGGATCCTTGCAATTCCCAAAGAATTGTCAAAAGTTCATTTATTGAGAGCTTGACAAAATAGACCCTATTACTTTGACGTCCGCTTTCGCGTTTACCAGCAGCATGAGAAGGAGTACCCGGTATGGGACGGATCCATCAGGTAGTAGGATGTAGTCAAACCACTGTAGCCTCTTCTGCCATCATATTATGGAAATATGTGATTTCCTAAACAACTGATTCTGCTTTTCTCTTGCCCTTCGTTCGAACTTATCCTCCATGCCAATGTAGATGGGTCCATAAATCTTTTGGAGTAACTTCCCCTCAGAGGTACAGATTGATTCTTCAGTGTTGCTGATGTCTCCCAGGCTTCACTTAACATTGAATTGTAAGATGAAAAATTAAACACACACATATGCAAAGCAATAACCAGCTTCGAAAGAAGAAATATATCATACAAATGCTGTTTAAACCTCATTTACAGTGCACGATGTAAACGGTGCACATATGCTCAGTATTTATTCATCAAACGGCAGAATATCTCACTGTGCATTAACATAATGACGATTTGTAGCTGTATCCGTGAAACATTGCTCTCTCGTGGGTATACATTTAGATCGCTTTACAAATTAACACTTTCAGTGCTCAGTTACGTTTGTTTTTGAATGCATATTGCCACAACACGTTTCGGCGGCATTCCGTCGTTACTGGATGCGTAACTGTTAGCCATATAAACTAAACTAAACTCCGTCCGAATAGGCCACGAAGGCCCAAAGGTACCGACCGGCTGCCGTGTCATCCTCAGCCCACAGGCATCACATGATGCGGGGATGGAGGGGCATATGGTCAGCACACCTCTCTCTCGGCCATTGTCAGTTTTCGTTACCGGAGCCGCTACTTTTCAATCAAGTAGCTCCTCAGTTTGCCTCTAAAGGGCTGAGTGCACCCCGCTTGCCAACAGCGCTGGACAGACCGGACGGTCACCCATCCAAGTGTTAGCCCAGTCCGACATCGCTGAACTTCGGTCATCTGACTGGAACCAGTGTTACCACTGCGGCAAGGCCGTTGGCTGTTAGCTATAAGCCAGTGACTAATTATACGTGATGCAACAGAATGAAAACTTGGGAGAATTATGGGACGAAATGTTGAACGTTTTGTCGTAAGGGTCCCACAGCCGGGAATGAGAAATAATTTTCTTTTACCGAACTATATGCTTTCTACGCATTCGACAGGCTAACAGCAACAAATATTGTAAATCGAATCTGTGGCTTAACTACTGCAGAGTAAATGTTGAGTGGGAAGTCCATTAGCTAGTTACATTCTGTGTAACGACTAACCACGCTTTGTCATTCTCGATAAGATTCTGCACTCCCTTCGCATGGTATCAAAAACTGTGGAGATGCGCTCAGTAAGCTCAGGAATTGGTTCTACGAGCTCTGAGTACATCAAAGACTTTACGTAACTGCTGAGTAAATGGTCAAGAGAGGAGAAATCAGAAGAGTGTATAGGCCAAGGGACTGGGCATCTTTTTCAATTACTCTCAGCCTGAAGTTGTATATTACATATCCCCTGGCCTGACGAAGAATGTGACTGGAGCACCATCAATCTGAATCCACAAATTAGAGTGCAGTCTTAAGAGAACGTTCTCCAGAGGTTGACAGAAGGCGTTCCCCAATAAAAAAAATAAAAACAAAATTAAAGAAAACCCGGAATGTTCGTCTTGAATAGTTCGCAACTGCACTGATGCTTATTATAAACCCATTTACTCTTCCGTCTCAATTGCAGATCTCAGATTAGATTACTAGTTTAGATAGCCCAGTATTGTCTACAGATTTAAGTAGTACTCTGATTTGTGGTTGTGAGTAGACAAGACGGGTTGCTGACGCAGTTAAAAATGTGCAACAGAGACGGAACAATAAATGAGAATTATCTTTAAATCTCCCGAAAGTTCAAATGCCATGCATCATTCAATTGATCTGCTAAGTTGTGTGTCCAATTAGGTGATCTCCAAGAATTCCAGCCCAAATATTCTCCGAGAATCTCCCCTTGGTAAATTTTCATAGACGTAGTGTTTGGCTTTTCAACAGTCCAGTGTTCGTTTTCGAGCTTTACTTCGTATTTCCGATTACAGGTCCCTGATAACAGATTATTCAAAATTTAATACTGTAAAGTATCTCAAATTTTTTAACGCATCATCCTGTTATAGTCAGGAGGGAATTTTCGCTGGGTATGCTTGTCAGGTAGTGTTCCGAAATGTCTTTACTGATGTGGGAAAGTATTGTCTAGCACGCAGAGCAGAAGATACTGTGGTATCCTTTGCATGAGAAAACTGAATGAGCCGGCCGCAGTGGATGAGCGGTTCTAGGCACTTCACTCTGGAACCGAGACACCGTTACGGTCGCAGGTTCGAATCCTGCCTGGGGCTTGGATGTGTGTAATGGCCTTAGGTTAGTTAGGTTTAAGTAGTTCTAAATTCTAGGGAACTGATGACCTCAGATGTTAATTCCCATAGTGCCCAGAGTCATTTTAAACGGAATGAGAAAGTGTGAAATGTCTTCTGTTTTGTGCGTATGATGAAATGTAGTCATATAACATCGCATTGGAACCTAGCCTCAGTGGCACGTACAGCGTGACTCTTCAACTTGGATATAAATGAAAAAACTGATGGTAAGTAACAGACATCTGATGACGTCAGCCAATTGATAGAGCGCTTTTTGCCACTAAAAGCTGAAAAATAAATTAAAAGGAGAAACCATAATTTTATAAATTTCTTAATATAGTCACAAAAATACCAGTTTTACACACGGCGTGGACACACTTAATAAAATGGGAATATGCTACAGCTGTCAAATACCCATGATACTTCATTCTCAGCACCAACAAAGAGAAGCATTTACTCATAACCAAAACTGCGACATTACTTATTAGGTGTTAATTAACAGAAACATGCGCTACTTCAACTTTGCACATGGTTTCAAACAATAAGAGTTGTGCTACGAGACAGAACCACTTCCACACCAGAAACGGGTAGCCTCTCTGTAATTCTAGTGTTTGGTCCGCATTTGGAACACCGTAGTAGCTGTAATTTTCTTTAGCTGTCCTGAATCGCTTGTTCCCTTATACGAACCACCTCGAGGGTTGAAGCCGCCATCTCTGACGCACAGCGTGTTTGCTTTAGCTCGCCGCAGGGGCCTCGGGCAGGGCTGCGGTTTTGCCGATGCAGTAACAGCGACGCCGACAGCCCACTCGTACCGCGGGCGTGCCTACCCTCGGGAATTCGGGGGCCGTTTATTCGGCGCGTAGACAGCGTGGCGTGGGTTTTATCGCGGCCGTCCTTATTCCTGGGAGGCGGGTGAGGACGCCGCTCGGCCAGTGCTAATTCCCGAGGAGTTGGCTTAACCCGCGCTAAGTGTTTGCGGTCGGAGATAGCGGCTCGGGCCTGGACTTTACACAGCAGAGCAAACTTCCAAAGATGCGCTGCCCCGGGCGAGCGGAAAAGAGGTGCGGCCCGCGTAACGAAGGGAGCAGGCACGCGTTCGCAGCAGAGAGACAGTTAATTACGCGCCGCGGAGCACATCCACTGCTCGCTGCTGTGGAATTGCGACCTCCCTCTATCTTCGAAGATCGTGACGTTTCCGAGAGGGCGTTTTGTTTTCAATAGCGCACACTAAAGGCTAAAGGAGGTCGAAATTCTCGAGCCAATATTAACGTTGTGACTCATCCTCCCGAGTTCCTCTGGTATATGAGAAGGATAGTCATGAAGCTTGAGTTAATACCTCGAAAAAGTGGTTACGTAGCTCAATTCTTCTTTATTTCAGGACATTCTTCTTCTCCTTATTATTTGTTCTTAATAATACACCTTATTACCTAAAATGGTAAAACAGGCCATACAAATCACATTTTCTTTGATAGCGACAATTATATATTAACTAGTTATTTTTGATAGGTAGTTATTAAAATACTGCAACTGCTTCTCCTACTACAAAAACACAATAAAATCTTTACGATTTACGCAGCAGCTATTAATAATATTATAAGCACTACAGCACCTAATTTCTGTTTTCTTCATTTATTTTGGTGAATTTAACTTGTAGATGGCTGTTCCCGCTACTGGTTCCACCCTCATGCTACCCTTGTTCACAGCCATTGTCTGCTGTATTCCTTGGGCGTCGGGCAGAACGTCAGCAACGTTTCCACTATAGCAAGTAATTCCAACTATCGCTCTTACCTCTTAAATTTCGCATTTCCATGATCACTTGCACCAACGCAATCTAGAGTCTTGGGACACTCATTAGCTGGTCGCCGAATTCGGCATATGTTGTCTAGCCTGGACGGCAGTATGCTGACTTAAGGTTGATTGCCTCCCTTTCCTTGGTCTTCCTGGATATTGCAGCTGCAGTTTTGAGTTCCAACATCCTTAATACTTGATGTCCATTACTCGCTGCATCTTCATCGAGGGCGCAGGCTCAGAATGTGTGTTCTGGTGTGCCCACACATCATTCGATTTTGTAAAGATACGTAGCATACGAGCCGTGGCCAACCAGGTAACGTATCAGCTCACTCGACGCGTTAAGAAGTCTCATTTTTAATCTCTCCCTGATATTGGGGAGAAATTCGTGTATTCTGCTGCCTGTGCTTAAAGTGTCCCACTTATTTTGACATAGTTGTAACATGTGTTCTTTGTTGCCCCTTTCGAGTTGGCCTCAGTTCCAAGTGCCCTTCCTACTTCGATTACCTTTCTGCAACCAGTAAAAGAGAGCCCTCTTTGTAATTTCCAAGTCAAATGGACGTATTCCTAGAATTACAAATAAAGCATGATTCGGGGTAGCGCAACAGACACCC
Source organism: Schistocerca serialis cubense (assembly GCF_023864345.2). Classification (NCBI taxonomy): domain Eukaryota; kingdom Metazoa; phylum Arthropoda; class Insecta; order Orthoptera; family Acrididae; genus Schistocerca; species Schistocerca serialis. The sequence continues at coordinate 276,647,439 of NC_064642.1, read as the reverse complement.
TTTAATCTTGGTATGATTCCTGACTCCAATCCTGGCACACAATAAAGTCCGTGGCCAGCACCAACGCAGTACGCCACTAAATTAGTCCGATTTCAAGATTTCCAATGTACATTGGCAGTTGATTTTGGCTTCTCTAGCAATGAGGAGATTTCAGTGTGCACCAGAACGCCAGACATATACTAGTATTTCCAAGCAAACATAAAATTAATTTCTTAACGCTACTTTTAGAAGCAATAAATTCTGAGTAACCCTTGCTCTGAAATACCACTGCTTTCTTCACACCATATTCAAAAGTGTTTTGTCAGTGTCTTATTCCACCAGTAACTGAAGCTGCTTAGTGGTTGAGTTACTCTAAACAATCTTGAAAATGGAATGCAGTCAGATGTATAAACTCAGAGGGGAAACAAGCATAGCGATAAGTTTAAACGTCTCATCAGATTAATTGATTTACGATAAGAACCAAAAACAATTTCATAAGCGTAGAGTCTGTTGATCAGGTTCATACGTCACCATTCCTTCACAGAATATCTGTCCCTAACGGCATCCCCCATCTTAGGGTTTTGTAGAGATTAGCGCCTGCTATCCACACAGGATTTCAAATTGATTCCATATTTTTAAATTTCCTGAAGCCTTTCGACACCGTTCCCCACAAGTGTCTTCTAACCAAACTGCGTGCCTACGGAGTATCACCTCAGTTGTGCGACTGGATTCGTGATTTCCTGTCAGAATGGTCACAGACGGAAAGTCATCGAGTAAAACAGAAGTAATATCCGGCTTTCCCCAAGGAAGTGTTATAAGCCCTCTATTGTTACTGATCTATGTTAACGACAGAGGAGACAATCTGAGTAGCCTTCTTAGATTTTTTGCGGGTGATGCTGTCATTTACCGTCTTCTAAAGTCGTCAGATGATCAAAACGTCTTGCAAAATGATTTAGGTAAGATATGTAAATGGTGCGTAAAGTGGCAATTGACCATGAACAAGGAAAAGTGTCAAGTTATTTACATGAGTATTAAAAGAAATCAGCTAAATTTAGATTACGCTATAGGTCACACAAATTTGAAGGCCGTATATTCAACTAAATACTTTGGGATTTCAATTACAAATAACCTAAATTGGAACGTTCACATAGATAAGATTGAGGGTAGAGCAAACCAAAGACTGTGATTCATTGGAAGAACACTTTGAAGGTGTTACAGGTCTACTAAAGAGACTGCTTACACCACGCTTGTCTACCCTATTCTGCAGTATTTCTGTGCGATGTGGGATCCACATCAGATGGGACTGACGAAAAAGTACAACGAAGGGCAGCTCGTTTTGTATTATCACGAAATAGGGGAGATAGCGTCACAGAAATGATACGTGAATTGGAGTGGAAATCATTAAAACAAAGGTGTTTTTCGTTGCGATGGGATCTTCTCATGAAATTTCAATCACTATTTTTCTCCTCCGATTGCGAAAAAATTATGTTGACACCCACCTACATAGGGAGAAATGATCATCACGATAAAATAAGACAAATCAGGGATCGCAAAGAAAAATTTAAGTGCTCGTTTTTCCCGCGTGCCGTTCGAGAGTGGAACAGTAGAGAGACAGCTTGAAGGTGGTTCATTGAACCCTGTGCCAGGCACTTTATTGTGAATACCAGAGTAATTACGTAGACATAGATGTAGATGCATTTCACAAGGTTACGGTGTTCATAATTATTCTGATTGACTTAAATTTTGTAGCTTGGATTACGAAAAATTATGGTATATAGTGTTGGTTTTATAGTTGCATATCTGACTACCTCTGAATACGGTCCTGAACTGAAACCGGTTGGTCAATAAAGTCCATTAAAGTCAGCAATGGTGTTACGTGTTTCCTGTAGTACATATATAGTTATACCTGGCTGGACAAGATATTTACTACATTTGCAACAACTGTTCAAAATGGTGTCGCCCAGCGTGAATGCAGAACAAATTTCTGTCGTACCCATTCTAAAATGCCCAGTGCTGTTCGAATTTTTGCCAACATATCCTGTTGTCTCGAGAGTTGCATCGTATACAAGACTTTTCACCCGGTCCCTCAGAAGAGATCAAGTGGTGTGCGATCATGTGAACGTGCTGGCCGAGAAACGGGACCTCTTCTGCCTATTCGCATTTTTGGGAATATCTGTTGCAGGTGCTCGCGAACCCTTTGTCCAAAGTGAGGTGGGTCTCCATCATGTTGGTCACACACCCATGGACGAATAACAAGCGGGATATGCTCCAGGAATCCTACAGTCTTATCAACAATAGTACCGGTACATATATTCCACTTAGGTATCAGAATAATTTTCGATTACAACGGTCGACTCGGTCATTTCGGAACTAGGATTTCTGACTTTCAGTTGACACATTTATCTTCGCTCATCATCCCTCCCTGAAAGACTGCAACCACATCACAGAAACACACAGTATATTGTGACCAAAATTCGAGCAAAGATATTACACTTCAGAGTTTGCCGTTGCCGTACTTCTCTCCAAGAATGCAGCGAGTTTCGGAAAACTACGGGGTGATTATAATTAAAGTTTTGCTACCTGTGAGGTCCACAAAGATACATGAATAATCGTGGGACAGTACAACTTTGTGGAAACATTTGTAAAGAAATGCGGTATAGAAGTCATCAATAATTCACAGAAACATATTTTTGATTTCCACGTACGAAACAAGCGTTTTTAATTTGCGTTCAGTGTTTACATTCCAGGTTATAATCGTTGCGCCAGCCGCGGTGGTCTAGCGGCTCTAGGCGCTCAGTCCGGAGCCGCGCGACTGCTACGGTCGCAGGTTCGAATCCTGCCTCGGGCATGGATGTGTGTGATGTCCTTAGGTTAGTTAGGTTTAAGTAGTTCTACGTTCTAGGGGACTGATGACCATAGATGTTAAGTCCCATAGTGCTCAGAGCCATTTGAACCATTTTTTTTTATAATCGTTGCTTAAAACGAGATCGACTACAGTGATCGCTCTACTGCTGCCCAACTTTTCGATTGGTGAACCGTGGAGCTATCAGCTGTTGTGACACAGCACGTGTAAAACTTGAAGATCGTAAATTGCGTCCAGCATTCTCATTCACAGCAACGGTGGTGCTATTGGCCATCTGCTGCTCCCTGGAGCAATTCCCCAAAGCCAGTTAATTCGAACTTCCTAATCATGTTCTTCAGCCACAGTCCAGCAAAACGACTTCTCTGTTCCCTTTAACGCGCCGATACTCGCGAGGAGCAGCAACAAAAAAATGGTTCAAATGGCTCTGAGCACTATGGGACTCAACTGCTGAGGTCATTAGTCCCCTAGAACTTAGAACTAGTTAAACCTAACTAACCTAAGGACATCACAAACATCCATGCCCGAGGCAGGATTCGAACCTGCGACCGTAGCGGTCTTGCGGTTCCAGACTGCAGCGCCTTTAACCGCACGGCCACTTCGGCCGGCGAGCAGCAACAATTGCTGTTATTCTTTTAAGACACTTCCTAGTTTTGAGCTATGTTGACTACTTGCAATTGTTTCAACCCAACGTTGCCGTAATAGTACCAGCGCCTATGGGCAAGTCATTGCACTAACTCTGCTAACAAAGCAAATGCTGCAATGCACAATCTGTGCAGCATGCCTGTAAAGTAGGGTATGCATAAGGCAAATAGTATTTCATGGACACCGACTTAGCAGCGAAAGTGTAAATGTACCCAATCTGTATAAGCTTGTGAGAGTTTCTTAAGTGTGTGGGTATGTATATTCAGCTATAACCGATTTTAATAACCCAAGAGACAGAAATGTGTCTATATCTGCAGCGAATAGTCGTTTGCTCAGAGGCAATTGTACTTAAATATTGTCTATTTTACGATGTTGAACGGTTGTGAATCTTTCAAAGTGTTACGTTGTTGTGGCCGTCCAAAATCAATAAATAATAAGATTTGGGTATGCAGGCAGGATCTTAATAAAGTCGACAATGCGTTGTCTTGATTCCTCAAAGTCTATACAAGAATGGTACCGATATTTCAAATTAGCCTAAACGATTATCTTTGATCAAATCATGTAGATCATGCAACATGGTTCCTCCCAGTTGGGAAGTCCAGTTCGGCGCATGACACCGGTGTGGAGTCTCGACTGGCCGCTCTGAGAAGGTGCTACCTCCACCCACCCACAGCCACCAAGCACTACATTAGCCCCGCATTAATTGTAGTGTCATGGCCAGAACAAATGAGATGGCAGCACCTCGCGCGAAGATAACGCGCCCATTAATTGAGCCATAAATCTGCGGGCGCAGCCAACTCCAGCTTCAGGCGGGCTGCAGCCGCGGCTTCAGCTTCAGCTACAGCTAGAGCTACAGCTACAACTACAACCCCCGCTTTGACGCGTCCACCGACCACGCCCTCCCTCGCCCCGCCTCCCAATTAATTAACTCTGGCGCCTGTCGCGCGCTACCTGTACGAACCGTTCTGATATGCCGTGTCGCACTGCGTTCACCGTTGCAGCTCCGTTGATGATCAAATGGCAGTCACACCTCTGGCAATATGCTGTGCTGTCCATTTTTTGATAGGGAACAAATGCCACGTAGTCTTTTGTACTATAAAATATTTACGTTAGTCACTAGTGTTGCTTTAGAGTGCTATGGCAGTGTCAGGTGACTTATGCGCGATAAAACATTACTCGGTCAGAACGGCTACCTAATTACTAACGTATGTCACCCTCTGTGTTACACGGTTATTTCGAGGAAAATGTGATTCTGTCTATTGCTGCGGTTTCATCCTCTTCCTCTAATTTCATTCGTCGTCGATTATGACGACCGTATGTTCACTCAACCATCATCCTGATCAGGCGAAGCAGCAGTACGAGTTGTTCTCCAGTTGTCTATCGATACTGAGTGTATCCCGTTCGAGTTATTTCATCAAATAAAATGTTAAGTTTTGATACAGACGGAAAGCAGATGCTCTTTGTTTCGAAAGTCGGTAAGATCTGTTCTGCGGAGGAGATATTTAAAGTTTTACTGTGTCAAAGGACTGCAAATCTATACTGGAATCAGGTGAGAAGCCCAACGTTCCACACATACAAATTTATTCCGATCTTCTATCAGTCCAGCGACTCTACCTCATCTAACACCTCCTAATCCTCTTTCTGACGATCTCTTTCTTCCCACTGATTCCGTCAATCTGCTCTTCCGCCCTCTGCCCATCTACTCCGTCCCCCTCTCTGGGTCTCCTCCTCCCCACTGTTATCACATTTCCTTCCCCCTCTCTCCATCAATATCCTCCCCCCCCCCCCCCCCAATCTCACTGCCGATCTCTTCTTCCCTCTCTCCTGTTCATCTCCGCCCCTTTCTTTCCCGTATCCCCCATCCCTTCTCCCCTGTCTAAGTCCTTCTTCTCGTTCTCTGCCATTTCGTCCTCCCCCCCCCTCTGTATCTTCATCTCATCCCAAATATCTCTACCTGTTTCTACCTCCTCCTATCACCGTCCAATCCCTCCTCTTTCCTCCCTCTATCCATCTCCTCCTCTCCCCGCACTCTGTCTGTTTCCCCCAATACTATCTTTATCCTTCTTCTCCTATATGTGCTTGGCTTCTCATGCCCCTCGCTGTCTCTCCATCTCCTCATGTTTCCATACCCTTCAGTAAATCCTTTCAAATTGTTAATAATATGTTTACCAAATTTGCTTCAATCGTTACAATGGTTTAGGATTAGCTTCTTACCTATGGCTTTGCTTGCATACGCATGTCAATAATACACTCCTGGAAACTGAAATAAGGACACCGTGAATTCATTGTCCCAGGAAGGGGAAACTTTATTGACACATTCCTGGGGTCAGATGCATCACATGATCACACTGACAGAACCACAGGCACATAGACACAGGCAACAGAGCATGCACAATGTCGGCACTAGTACAGTGTATATCCACCTTTGGCAGCAATGCAGGCTGCTATACTCCCATGGAGACGATCGTAGAGATGCTGGATGTAGTCCTGTGAGGCGGCTTGCCATGCCATTTCCACCTGGCGCCTCAGTGGGACCAGCGTTCGTGCTGGACGTGCAGACCGCGTGAGACGACGCTTCATCCAGTCCCAAACATGCTCAATGGGGGACAGATCCGGAGATCTTGCTGGCAAGGGTAGTTGACTTACACCCTCTAGAGCACGTTGGGTGGCACGGGATACATGCGGACGTGCATTGTCCTGTTGGAACAGCAAGTTCCCTTGCCGGTCTAGGAATGGTAGAACGATGGGTTCGATGACGGTTTGGATGTACCGTGCACTATTCAGTGTCCTCTCGACGATCACCAGTGCTGTACAGCCAGTGTAGGAGATCGCTCCCCACACCATGATGCCTGGTGTTGGCCCTGTGTGCCTCGGTCGTATGCAGTCCGGATTGTGGCGCTCACCTGCACGGCGCCAAACACACATACGACCATCATTGGCACCAATTCAGAAGCGACTCTCATTGCTGAAGACGACACGTCTCCATTCGTCCTTCCATTCACGCCTGTCGCGACACCACTGGAGGCGGACTCCACGATGTTGGGGCGTGAGCGGAAGACGGCCTAACGGTGTGCGGGACCGTAGCCCAGCTTCATGGAGACGGTTGCGAATGGTCCTCGCCGATACCCCAGGAGCAACAGTGTCCCTAATTTGCTGGGAAGTGGCGGTACGGTCCCCTACGGTACTGCGTAGGATCCTACGGTCTTGGTGTGCATCCGTGCCTCGCTGCGGTCCGGTCCCAAGTCGACGGGCACGTGCACCTTCCGCCGACCACTGGCGACAACATCGATGTGCTGTGGAGACCTCACGCCCCACGTGTTGAGCAATTCGGCGGTACGTCCACCCGGCCTCCCGCATGCCCACTATACGCCCTCGCTGAAAGTCCGTCAACTGCACATACGGTTCACGTCCACGCTGTCGCGGCATGCTACCAGTGTTAAAGACTGCGATGGAGCTCCGTATGCCACGGCAAACTGGCTGACACTGACGGCGGCGGTGCACAAATGCTGCGCAGCTAGCGCCATTCGACGGCCAACACCGCGGTTCCTGGTGTGTCCGCTGTGCCGTGCGTGTGATCATTGCTTGTGCAGCCCCCTCGCAGTGTCCGGAGCAAGTATGGTGGGTCTGACACACCGGTGTCAATGTGTTCTTTTTTCCATTTCCAGGAGTGTATTTCAAAGGAAATTAACATTTTTAACACGGATTTTTACATATACTTCACCTGTATCTCAAGTGATTTTCGCCCTGCAGCTTCATTTTCACGCAGCTTAACATTTATGGCGTCGTGTCACCTGAATTAAGTGAAATATAACGATTTATTTATTCTGATTCATTCAGTGCTGCATATGAATACTGTCAGCAAATATGTGTTATTAATATTAGTAAAGGAGTATTAAAATGTAATGCATCATGTGGCAGTTTTACTGCATGAACAATGACAATATAGTGAGTGAAAAACTTTAATGTTTTCCTCTTTTTGTAGATGTTGTCTGCGATAAATTGTTTCAAAAAAATTGATATAATGTGTAAAGTTTCACGTCTCTAGGTGATTTCATTCTCAAATACTCGATAAGTAAAGGTATTCTTGTGCTGTGCGCCTCACGTCTTCTTCACCCTCACCCTTTGAAAGGTGGGTGGCTCTTACTGCCCATCCCCCACAACCAAAGTGATTTTTTCCAGACTGTAAAAGTATGTATACCAAGTGTGGTTGAAGTCCGTCCAGCGGCTTACGAGGAAGATGTGCGACTTGCATGTATACTGATAAATTTATAATTTGTGTGGATTTGAAGACAACATTTATTTATTTCGGCGCCTGTAATGCTAGAATGTCGTATAAGTTATATTCTACAACTGTGTGCATTCCCACCTAATAACCCAACAGAGTTCCACTACAGCACCCAGGAATATAGACACTAATCAGCTAGAACAATATGACCACCGATTTTTTTTTTCGGGGGGTGGGGGGGGGGGGGAGGGGTTGTCAGCTGTGTTCTGAGTGGTTTAATACAGCCCGCCACGTATTTCTCTCCTGTATCAACCTCTACATCTTAGAGTTGCACTTGTACCTACGTGCTCAATTACTTGCTGGATATATTCCTGTCTCTGTCTTCCTTCAAAGTTTTTGCCCTCTACAGCTCGCTCAAGCAGTATGGAAGTTATTCCCTAATGTCTTAGCAGATATCCCATCATCCTGTCCGTTTCCCCGGTCAATGTTTTTCACAAATTCCTTTCCTCTCCGATTCTGCACAGAACGTCCTCATTCCGTACATTATCAGTCTATCTGATTTTCAACAATCGCCTGAAGCAACACATCTCAAATGCTTGGATTCTTTTCCGTTCTGGTTTTCCCACAGTCTATGTTTCACTACCACACAATGCTGTGCTCCAAGCGTATATTCTTAGAAATTTCTTCCTCAAATTAAGGACTATGTTTGGTACTGGTAGATTTCTTGTGGCCAGGGAAGTTCCCAGTGCTGGGTCCTCATTTCTCCATCAGTCATTGGCTTTTTTGCGGCTTGGGTAGCAGAATTTGCTTCGCGACCATCATTTCTGATATTCTGTTTCTCGCCTTTCTCATTTCTGATACTTCTCATTACTTCCGTCTTTCTTCGCTTTAATCTTAATCCATATTCTGTACTCGTTAGGCTGTTCATTCCATTTAGCAGATCATGTAATGCTTCTTCATTTTCATTCAGGATAGGTATGTCTTCAGCGAATAGTATCATTGATATCACTTCGTGTTGAATTAATCCCACACTTGAAACTTTCTTTTGTTTCCATCATTGCTTATTCGATGTACAGATTGAACAGTAAGGGCGAAAGACTAGATTCATGTCTTACACCGCTTTGCATCCAGTACTTAGTTCTTGGTCGTAAGCTCTTATTATTCCCTCTTGGCTATTGTACATATTGTGTATGAGCTGTCTCTCCCGATAGCTTACCTATAATTTTCTAAGAACGTCAAACATCTTCCACTGTTTTGCATCGTCGAACGCTTTTACCACGCCGACAAATCCTATGAAGGTATCTTTATTTTTCTTTAGTCTTGCTTTTGTTATCAACCGCAAGGTCAGAACTGTCTCTCTCGTACCTCTACCTAACGTATAGTCTAACTGATCGTCACCTAACACGTCCTCAATTTTCTGTATATTATTGTTGTCATCAACTTGGTTGCATTAGTGTTAAGCTGATTTGCGTTAATTCTCGCACTTGTTAGCCCTTGCTGTCTTCCGGATTGTGTGGATGTCTTTTTTTCCGAAAGTCTGATGGTATGTCGCCGGACTCATACATTCTGCACACCAACCAGAACAGTCATTCTGTTGACACTTTCCCGAATGAATTTAGAAATTCTTGTCGAACGCCATCTGCACCTTCTGCCTTGTTTAATCTTAAGTAATTGCAAGCTCTTTTAAATTCGAAATTATATTAAATTCTAATACGGCATCCCCCATCTCTTACAGGTCACATGCCCTATGAATACACGTTATATGTCTTTCTTTAATGCAGTGTTTTCAATTGCCTTGTCCATTCTCATGCCGGAAGTCTTCGGCCGCCAATGCTGACTGTTAATCAAAAGTTCAGCACTGGCGAGCTTCGAACCCGGGACCGAAAATATTTTGATTACTTATCATAGACGCTACTTATTACCTATTATCGATATAACCCCAGTCTCAAGTTAAACAGTTTCCTGGCAAGAAATGACTGCTTGTCAGAGACACGCACGATGTATGTAGTATCTGTGAGCGTGATGTCCGTATGTAGAATGGTTAATTTGCATGATCTATTTGAGTTTGACGGAGTGCAGATTTTGATGGCCCGGATGCTCGGAACGAATATTTCAGAAACCGCAGGACTTGTCCTGGTGTCAACAGTACTGTGGCGAGTGTCTTCAGCACGTAGTGAAACCAAGGTGACACCACGTCCCGACGTCGTAGACCGGGCAGACTGGCAAGAAACGACAGGCGGCAAACTGTGGCGGAATTAACATCAGACTTTAATGCTAGACAGAGTAAAAATTTGTCCGAATAAACAGAGCACCGAATACTTCTAACTATGGGCTTGTAGATTTGACGAACCATCGATGCATATGGCAATGTTAGAACCAAGACATCGGCAACTATGACTGAAATGGGGATGCGACCACGGGTCACTGGACGTTTCGTGAAAGGCACCATGACTGCCAAGGAGTATCACACTGGTAGAAAACTACGTACACCCCTTCGTGATGATCATGTTTCCCGATGACAGTGGCACTTTTCAGTAAGACAGTGCGCCATGTCGCAAGGCCAGATGTGTGATGAAGTGGTTCGAGAAACATAGTGGCGACTTTTAATTCACGTGCTGGCCATAGAAATCGCCAGATCTGAACCGGATCGAAATCATCCTGGATGTAATTGAACTTGGTCCCAGATCTTATTCCCTCCCCCCTCCCCCCTCTCTCTCCCAGGAATTCAGGGGAATTAGGTGACTTCTGTGTGCCAATTTCTCTAGCGACCTACCAAGTCCTTATTGCTTCCATGTCAAGACGCGTCGCCACTGTTATCCTTTCCAAGTTAGGCATACTGGCTATTAGTTAGTTGGTCATAATGTTCTGACTGACAAATGAAAGGCATGGAGAACAGAGTTCCAGGATACAAAGAAACACACTGACCTGATTACAGAAGAATTTGGAAGTGACCACTATTCATCTCTTGGCACTTTTGTGTCCTGGTCAGCAAGTTGCTGTAGGCAGATCGAAAGTGAATCGCTGCAATTGCTACAGTCTCATCCGAAATGTCCTGCTGCAGTTCCTGAAGACTATGACAGTCGATGCGGTACACCCCGGACTTGAGGGCTCCCCACACAAAGTAATAGCACACTGACAGATCAGGTGACCTAGGTGGACAGCTAGGGCCACCAGGAGACTGACCTCGGCAAACAACTTTGTCAGGCTTGACGACTGTGTAAACGTGCTCCAAGGAATTTGCCCCATCCTGTTGGAAGTAAGTATATGTCTTTCCCTCCTCCGTTAATGCTGCCACAATTCGAAATGTATCCAGTCGTCTGGGCCACTTTTATTTGACCTACCCTGTACAAGTTGCAATTCACACGACTATCAAATCTTCTGTGTCGATAAACAAACAATCATGAGACAAAACATAATGACGACCCGGCTAATAGGTCCATCTCTAGTCCAGCCCTAGAGAGCAATGAAACAGCGATTCAACGTGTCATAGATTCGAGAAGACCTCCGTGTACTTCAGACGGTATGCCGCACCGCATGTCTACGCAAATATCAAGCGACTTCCATGATTTACAGATCAATGATTTGTGGGCAGAGAGCTGGCATCAGATAGCGTCCCAGATATGCTCCGTCGGGTTCGGATCAGCTGAATATGATAGACATCACATTCACCTGAGTTCACTATCAAGCTCCTGGAACAAATAAGTACGGTTGTTACGTAATCAGTTATTCTACTGAAAGAGTAATTGCCGTTGGGAGATATCAAGCATGAAGGGATGCAGGAAGTCCGCAATATCGTTCAAGCAGTCCCCAGCCGGCGTGGTGCCTTCGATTACTACAACGAACCGCATGAAAGCCCAAATGAACGTCCCGCATCATACTGGCTCCACCTAATGGTATTAGTGGTGCATTACTCGATTCGATCAGCTGTTTGCCTGGATTATGATGTATCTGGACAGGACCACCGTGATGGAACAACACGAACTTGATTCATCTGACGAGGTGCCACGCTACAGGTGTTCCACGATCCAATGTCAACGTTTCCATACTCATTACAGTCAGAATCAACTATAACGTATTGGTTTGTTCTCGAACCTTACATTGAACAATGTGCGTTTAACAGAGTGGGCCGAAGATATTGTGCGTGCACCAACAAGTCTGTCGTTATATCTACAACAGATCCCGTCTTATACTACTTTAGAGAGTGGGCGAGCCTCTGACAACGTTCTGTGAAGAGGCACGGACGTCTAATACCTTGTAATACCTTGTTGCGTACACATGATTTCTCCGCCCTTCAACCATTTTATATAAACGCTCATGACAATAGCACATGAGCAGTCAACCAGCTTCACCATTCCCAACATGTTCGTTCCTATGCGCCCGGCAACAACGCAATGCCATTTTTGAAAGCCGCGTATGTAGTTGAATATCGCCATTTGCGCCCCTTGTCATTAATGGCATGACTGTTCATTCGTTTCCTTACCGCGTCACGTGCTACTAACACCACCGGGTGGCATTCAGTTTCACATTGTGCACTGATCATAATGCCTTGGTTCATCGGCGTACACTGAAGAAACGGAAAGCATTATTGCGTGAACGTCATGACCGAATACTATCCAACTGATATTCAAGTTTTCCCATGCCCTTAGGTCATTTTGATTGTAATTTCATTTCTATGGGAACTTATTTTCAGCACATTTATCAGCCACAACTCAACATAAAGAATGGTGTGAGTACACGATATCCTTTTGGAATATCTTACCCTACAGGTATTTTCAGAAAGTGATTTCAACTTATTATTTCGACACTAAGTTGACGTGTAGCTTACCGAGAATTTTTTTGATGCTGAGAAATTTCAAATCATTGGCATGAGAAACAGTGAATATCATGCCCAAGGATCGCGTAGACGATTGGCTTTATTGCAATGACTGCAGATCGGGAAGAGATGGACTCAGGACAAGATTGTGGCAAGATAAGCAAGAGTCCTTGCAATAGGAAATCACAGGATCATTTGACTGGCTCTGACTGTTATCAGAGGTTAGAGGAAGAGTGGCACCACGAATCACAGGATAAAGATTCCTGATAACTTGATTAAGATCTCGAGTGGTCGTCCGTTAGCCTCTGAAAGTAAACTGAACAAAATTGAAATTAGCATTTCAAGAGCATCGACATTCTTCTGTTCAGGTATTCCCTCTGTCTATGACTCACTACAGTACAATACTGTACTCGAAACATACATTCTCTGAAATTAAGTCCACAAATTAAGAATTACGTTTGATACCAGAAGATTACTCTTTGCCAGCAATGCCACCTATGCTTGTGCAAATCGATTGTATGTCCTTCTCGCTTCGTCTGGCATGTGTTAACTTGCTTCCAATTTAGCAAAACTCCTTAACGTCGCCTGCTTCATGATGACCAATTTTGACGTTATACTTCTCGCTACTTTCAAATCTGCTGCTTCTCATTGCTTTTATCTTCTTCCGGTTTACTTTCAGTCAATTTTTTGTTCCCAGTAAACTGTTCATTTCGTTCAACAGATCCTGTAATTCTTCTTCACTTCCACGGAGTATAGCTTTGTCATTAGTGAATCTTGTCACTGAAATCCTTGAACTTTGAATTTAGATCCATTCTTGAAATTTTCTTTTATTTCAGACACTGCTTCTTCGATGTATAGATTGAACAGTAAGAGAGACTGCATCCCTGTCTTACAAATTTTTTAATTCGAGCCCTTCGTTCTTGATCTCCCAATTTTATTATTCCATCCTATTTTATATACATAATATTATTATATGTTACACCTATTAACCTACAGTTTACGCCTATTCTTGGTCTTCAAATCCTATGAGTCAGTTTTGGTTGTTCTTCAGTCATACGTCTTTTGTCTTGTGTAACGCCTTCAATCTCATAGGTTATATAAGCCAACATAGTTTGGTGGCCATTTCCGCCAATGATTTTAGAAGTTCACGTACAATACTAAGTACTGCTCCTGCGTTATTTGATACCAAGTCTTCAAGAGCTCGTTTAAATTATGACCCAAACACTGGATCCCCTATGCCTTCCTTATCGATTCCAGTTTCTTCTTCGATCACGTCATAAGATAAGTTCTCTCCTCTTATAAACTGCTGTCAAGCATGCCATTAAGGCCCAATGGTACCGACCGGCCGCCGTATCATCCTCAGCCCATAGGCGTCACTGGTTGCGGATATGGAGGGGCATATAGTCAGCACACCGCTCTCCCAGCCCTATGTCAGTTTCCGTGACTGGAGCCGCTACTTCTTAATCAAGCCGATTCTCAGTTTTGCATCACGAGGGCTGAGTGCATCCCGCTTGGCTACAGCGCTCGGGAGATCGAATGGTCACCTATCCAAGAGCTCTCCTAGTCCGATAGCGCTTAATTTCGGTGATATGACGGGAAGCGGTGTTATCACTGCGGCAAGGCCGTTGGCTAACCCCTCTAATGCATGCCTTCAATGTAGTCTTTCCATCTATTCGGTTTATACTTCGCAGTTAACAGTCGAATTCCCATTCCACTGTTAGTGTTATCACCCTTGCTTTTAACTTCACCAACGGATGATCTGACTTATCTAAGCCAGGACCCTCAAAGTTAATAATGTAATCTATATCCTCACTTCTTTCCTGCCGTCATTTCGCATTGGCTTCCCTGCACTTTCTATTTATTTCATTCCTAAGGGATTCGTATTTCTAAAGCGTTGTATTTCCCTGAACATTTTTGTACTACCTTCCTCCATCGTTCTACTGCAAAAGATGTACTGTTCACCAAGGTTTCTTTCAGTTTCCTTTCTTCTACCAGTTTTTCTCTGCTCTCTTTACAGATGTCCTCTCTCATCAACTCAAATGCTTACTCTGATATCTCCTTATTGCGGTATCCACATCCTTAGCGAACTTCAAATGCGTAAATCCACTCCTCAAGCGAACTATCATACGCTTTGGGAACATAAAGCAAAATTCTACTTCGTCTGTTTAACATATACCTCGATAAATGTGAAGAAAGTAACTTGGTGACATAATAACATGTAAGACAAAAAGGAGACACTATATCTAACAGGAACGCTTGAATGTTGTCTCCAATATTCAGTTGTTAACAAAAAGGAATAACAAGGAATCATATTACGGTAGGTATTTAATAGTCCAAAACGTCAAGTGTGAAACTTACGAAGGTACTTTTGGACGGTTTGGTGTTTGATAGACGTAAGAGACTTTCTAGGCTCCTGAAACTTATGATCTACGTCAAGCGTTAAGATATTGTCAACAGTAAACCGACCATTGTCGATAAAAGTATAAAAACGCGTGGAGAGACACTGGACGTCATGGAAACGTTGTTTAGAATCAAAGAGGGATTGCAGTACTCCAACAACGTCGACTGTAGTCACATGAGAAGCAGAAAACATAACCGCTACCTATTCATGAAGACAAAAGTATCAGTAAGCAATCGAGGAGCGACGACGAACGTAGTAGTTACCCGATGAATACATAGCAGTATGTTTCGGAATCAATCACTGCAAAAATCGAAATGTTCCTGCAAGATGATACTACTTGACAAAGTAATTAGCCATGGAATATCATGGATTCATAAATGGACAGAACAATAGCTGAAGTTGAACAATATTTACTGATCAAGCATGAGTATTGATATGCGTATTACAAAATAAAAATTCTACATAGTGCGAATATTAAACGATTCACTGATGAGATCAGTGAAATCAGCAAACAAAATTTCAGCACTGGAATTTCAGCACGGAATTTCGATGTAAAAATCCTAAGCTAGTTCTTTGATGAATATTTATCATTGTTACTACAGGAAACTAAAATAGTGGAACAATTTTGTCACACCCTGGCGTCGAAATTTTAAGAAGCATTAAAATGACACATAAAACAGAAAAAACCTATAGTCTACGAAAAAATTGTAAGGAGTTTATGTAGTAGTCACCTAAAGATTTAGTTGTTCTAGAACCACAAATGTTGTCGAGAATTTTGTAATGTGGTGTGCTAGAAAGCAGTGAAATACTAGAACATTGGAAAAGGTTAGTGTAAGTAACGTCATGCACTGACACGCTTCTAAGTTAGCCGTCACTTGCTAATGGTGGGCTGGACCGAAATCGCGAAGGTGAATTATAGAAGTTCAGGTGCCAAGTGTTGTCATTTGTAAAATACTGACGGGTTGCGGAGGCAATTAAACAGAAAATAATAGTGTACCATTACCGAAGAAGTAGAGTATACCTGGAATTTAACAGTTTAACAGTAGAGGGAAACAGCCTAAACAAACATGTCAGAATTGCAAGATTAGTCATGGGAAGAAAACAGAGATCAGTCAGTGTATGTGATAATGAAGGACATTTAATTCCATTCGTGACTGTCCGAACTTTGAATCGATAGTACTGAGAATTCCTTTCGTGACTGTCCGAACTTTGAATCGATAGTACTGAGATGGAAAGCAGATTAACTGTTCTCAGTGGTTCCTTAGCTCTCGAAATCTAGCATATCAGCCGGCATATGTCACCTTATTGAGAAGGTATTTAGTACTTCCCTGTACTCTCTGGTTCTGGTTTTAATCTGTATTCAGTTCGTTTCGTCCACTTACGGCTCCACCTTCATCAATACGGGATGCCTCGACAGCAATATTCAGAGATATGGTGTGAACGATTTTTTTTTCTTTTTCATCAGTCTTCTGGCTGGTTTGATGCGGCCCTTTAGGAATTTCTCTCCTGTGCTAACCTCTTTATCCCTGGGAAGAACTTGCAGCCTATGTCCACAATTATTTGCTTGATGTAATGTGACCTTCGTCCATTTGTCGAGAGCCTGAAATCCGTCCACGATGACACAGAGGGATGCGCATGGGGAATGTCGTGGAAGTTGATCAGTAGGCCCTTATGTGGAATTCGTATCACCACCAAGGACCATTTTATCAAGGGGACCCTCAAAATGCGGCGTTACCTTGTCAGCAAGGATGCGTGGTTCGCTATGTCGATTGGAGATGGACGGTGCATAGGATGCGTACGCTGAACAACGTGATGCCATACCCCTAGCCCCTTACCATTAGGAAGGCACACCACATCTTCAGCGGGGACCCCAGCATGTTGGAAGATAGCCACTCCACTACCATTGTCAGAGGCATGGGAGATGTGCGCCGTATAGGCACCGGTTGGGGTGTAGAAGTCAATAACGATCACTTCTTGGAGGAGGGCAATGTCTACATCAACAGTGTAAATGGTATCTCGGAACGTTGGCAGTTTAAGTGGAGCCTCAATGGTAGCCATTTTCATTGTCATAATGCGGTAGTGTTGTGGATGTGCTCCAAGATTGGCATAGAGGGTCATGCAGAGATGCCTGGCTTGCTTCAACATCTAGTGCAGCCACATTGTCGGCAATCTCTGGGTGAAGCTGGGTTGGGTGCCAAACATGGGCACTACATGACGGATAAGCCAGCACCCTGTTCTGCCCTGTTATCGACATCGTCAGTCCAGGAATTCGGAACCGGTAGAAGGCGACTATTGCACCCATCGAGGGCGCGATGTTATGACACTGCCACACAGGGACCGTCCCTCCATGAGTTACATTGTTGTTTCGGTGGGATCGCAGGTGGCGTAGAGTACGCTCTCCTGATGTGGCATCAAGCGCGTCAACTGTCGTTGGGGCGCTCGAGGGAGATTTTCTGGTATCCAGCCTGTGATGCCACATGAAGAAGTGTGTCATCAGAGGTCGTCAGAATTAGTTTCTTCCGTTTTCGAGGAGACAGCTGCTCTCGGAGTTGCTGTTCCGTGTCAGAATGTCGACGTCCGTTGTCCGAATTAATGCCCATCTGAAGGAAAGCAGAGGTAGGCATCAATCTCAGTTCCATGTCCATCGCAGCGGGCGGGCCGTTCATCGAGCTCAGGAGAGTTGATTTCGCAGTAAGAGGTGATGATCCGATGAGGTCTCGGCCACACCGTCGATCCCAAGGCGGAGTGCTGGCGGTTAAATAGGCGATTCCTTAAGTGGCACGTAAGTATATGGTAAAGAAGTGACTGTCGCACTGGGAGCTGCATCATTGGTCAAGATCTGTAGCAAACGGAGACAGAGACAATTGGAACTAACATGGCCCTCTTGTCCACATCGTGCACACGTCCATGCCTAACAAACATACATGACGCTGGTTTGCACACCACTTAACTGCAGATAGGATGGTCGGAAGGCTTCGACGACCACATCTTGTGGCGCTTCGAAAGGGAGCTCAATCACCCGAATTGTTCGAAGGCCGAAACTAGTGTCGTCTACCGAAACTTCTCCAATACGTCCGTCTGAATGCTTAAACTTTAGTCCATGCGCGTTTCGTTGAATTGCGTCAGCACATGCTTCTTCCGTCGTCATCTAATATAAACGACAGAGCCGGTGACAGAGAAGTGAATACCTATGACTTCTTGTGGGTCTAGACGTAGCTCTTCGTGAATGAATTGTTCGAATTCATAGGATGATGGCCGTGCATGTTCGGCGGTGAGAGTGCGCCATGGGGCACAGTATGGATGGACGCTACACAACACGGATTTACGAATCGTAAATAAACAACTCCATTACAGGAGCACCGCCCAGCGCGAGGAGGTGGTCCGCATGCGATCAGGGCCGAAAGGCGACTGCCCATTCGAAGCTAAAAAGTCTAGTCGATGTCTGAGTTTCAAAACGCTTGAATTAAGATTTATGAAAATTCCTTCAACTTCCATACTGTGGAAGAAATGTCTTCTGCCACAAGGCTTTACTTTCCGTATTTTATGACGCGGAATTATGGACCAAAAGAAGAAAAAATATATAGTATACATGGGCTGCAGGGTGTTTACATTAAGCCTTTACTTGGCAATGTTTCTCTCAAGCTACATCAAAATTGTGAACTGTTTTCTGCAACATGTGATGAGTTTCGTCCTTGGAAGGGCATTGGTGGTTGCAAACAACATTTAAGCTCTCATAAATAACGATACTGTGTTTCGGAATAGTGTGTATCCTTACCAGAAACGGTACAAGGTTGTGTGAACATCACTTGCAAGTGTAGCAGTTTTTTTTTTCAATTTTGTGGCACTGTTTTTCCTTGTGTAACGAAAATTGCTTTTCAAAGGAAAGAGATATCGGTAAAGAATCAAACAAGAAACGCATTTCAGCGAAAAACAGAAGAGAAAATATCCTTCTTCTCCATATGAGAGTACCTGATGAGAGTAATTGATGGTTTTCCTAAAGTGACGTCCACCTTGGCTCCGCTCTTATTAAGGGGATGAAACAGCATCGTTTTCTTCTGTTGTTTTTTTTCACTTCGTGAACGTGTGATACATCCCATACTGTGTAATTTCACTACGCAGAAAGCAATTCCGCTATCGCACTAACCGCGTCGCTGTGTGCAGAGATAAGAGGACGGTTTCTCGCAGACGCTGCTGCGGGCTCTCGAGTTCTGTCGCACTGTCCTCCGGCCCCCAGTGAAATGGCCAATTTCCTCGTCCCGCTCGGAGCGTCAGGTATTCCAAGTGCGGCGGCGCCGCTTTGAGGGAGGTTAGTAGCGCCGCGGTTCTGCCTGTGGCTCTGCGTCTGCGGCGGCCGTACTTAACACATTACCGGCAGCCAGCCAGCCGCGCGGAGCGGAGCAGGGCAGGGCTCGCCGAATCTCATTAAAGTTTGAGTCCGGCTGCGAGGTGCCCTCCGGATGCCGACCCCGACCAAGCGGGTCCGCCCGGAGGCCAGGGCTTGTGTCAGCGTGAGTAGCCCCACCACACGCCCCAACGATGCGACGGTCTTACGACCTGCAAACATTATGCCGGTGCAAGTGTGCAGCTGACATAGAACCATTGCTAACAAGGGAGCTCAACCACGGGCTCTCTCTGATCCTCTTTTTACAAGATTTGAGTTTCGTCAGTTTCTTAACGCTGGAAACACCAAGGCATTTTCCGTAACGCCCATTACCAGGGGGTCGGGGTGGTCTATGCCCACTCTAAAAAAAAAAAAAAAAAAAAAAAAAAAAAAAAAAAAAAAAAAAACTGTATTCTTTAACGGTTATTGAACAATAGTAATAACATAGTTTTTAAAGTGTTACTGGTTTCTAAGTAGGGTCCAGAACTTGAAAGTATCCTTTAGTACACTCTTAGCAATATCAACGCACTTTCAATAGTGTATACTACCGATTCTATGACCACCACGAAAACAATTTTTAAAAAATGCAAGTTTCGTTCATCGTTGTTGACTTTTACTTTCAACATACTTTTTAAAGTGATACTGGTGTGTAAGTAAGGCTATGAACCTGGAAAAACTGAATACGACATTCAATGGGGAAAGTGACATTTACTACTGAGATTTAAATTTTTGGGCTTAAATGACAAATTTAAAACATATACTCAATCTGGTAGAATAATTCATTTGAGAATTCATTTAAACAATTTACTGAGGTTTTTCAAAATTTTAAAACTATAAAAAACTTAAATGGAAAGCAACTTGCAAAACTCAATATTTTCAGAAGATATGCGTGAAGTAGGCCCCTCCATAGGTACTGCGACTGTTAAAGCATATCACCCAGTTCTCAAAAATGGACTGTGAAGAATTTCCCACGAAGGCTAGATCTGAGAGCGCTGTTAAGTACTGTACATCTATATCAACTGAAAATAGTCAGCAACAGTTGATAATAAATAGGTTTTTCAGTCAAGACGTCGTTAGTTCAATTCTAGGTAGCAGGGATATTTATAAATTATGTATTTATCATGAAACTGAAATGTTCATTAACAAACATTGAGTCATAATATACACATGAATGCGATAAAATCATATTATTATGAATAACTACAAACATGAAACTGCCAGTTATAACAACACGTTAAAATGTACAAAAGTGTGAAATACCAAATAGAAAATGAGATACTGCTTTATTTCTACACAGTGTTATTGACATATACATCTACTCACCAACAGGAACATTGAAGCACCTAGAAGACGTCATCGTGTGACACTGTAATTTAATAGGTGAGACTGGGTAATACCGATGTCAAAAGAGATTCTTCGTTTTGTTTTGAAATCTGTTACCTCCATGGAAAAATTCATGGTATCATGAGTATCCGAGCGATGTAAGAAATAAAATTAAACCAGAAAACCTGGAAAATGTTGAATACCCTCCGAGCTGCAGAAATATTTTCTCATCCTGCAACGTATCGGTATTGTCCCAAATACCTGGTCATATCGACAATCGTATAGGTCGGCATCAACAGGACGGAATACGAAAAGTAATTCCAGTTCTAAGAAGACAACACATTTCACTATCTTAATACATTTTAAAATTACATTGACAACTTCTTCTCCTTTTTTCTTTTTTTAAATGATGTCGCATTTGGATAAATCTAAATCTATTATGCTTTATTCGCACTTAGACCTCTGTTAATACTTGTGTGATTATTTTATTAAACTTATTTTCGATTTTCTCTGGCCATTTTCGTAATTTTCTTCAAATTTTGTTTAAGGTGATAGGGAATTCGCTACAACTAAGAAAATCACCTAGAATAATTGTGCCTACCTAATCAGATAACAGAATAACTCTTACACTTGTTCGGAAGTAAAACCAGACCTTGTCACCAAAGGACTTTTATCATCTAAATTTTACTTTAATGGATCATAATTTAGTACACTCCTGGAAATGGAAAAAAGAACACATTGACACCGGTGTGTCAGACCCACCATACTTGCTCCGGACACTGCGAGAGGGCTGTACAATCAATGATCACACGCACGGCACAGTGGACACACCAGGAACCGCGGTGTTGGCCGTCGAATGGCGCTAGCTGCGCAGCATTTGTGCACCGCCGCCGTCAGTGTCAGCCAGTTTGCCGTGGCATACGGAGATCCATCGCAGTCTTTAACACTGGTAGCATGCCGCGACAGCGTGGACGTGAACCGTATGTGCAGTTGACGGACTTTGAGCGAGGGCGTATAGTGGGCATGCGGGAGGCCGGGTGGACGTACCGCCGAATTGCTCAACACGTAGGGCGTGAGGTCTCCACAGTACATCGATGTTGTCGCCAGTGGTCGGCGGAAGGTGCACGTGCCCGTCGACCTGGGACCGGACCGCAGCGACGCACGGATGCACGCCAAGACCGTAGGATCCTACGCAGTGCCGTAGGGGACCGCACCGCCACTTCCCAGCAAATTAGGGACACTGTTGCTCCTGGGGTATCGGCGAGGACCATTCGCAACCGTCTCCATGAAGCTGGGTTACGGTCCCGCACACCGTTAGGCCGTCTTCCGCTCACGCCCCAACATCGTGCAGCCCGCCTCCAGTGGTGTCGCGACAGGCGTGAATGGAGGGACGAATGGAGACGTGTCGTCTTCAGCGATGAGAGTCGCTTCTGCCTTGGTGCCAATGATGGTCGTATGCGTGTTTGGCGCCGTGCAGGTGAGCGCCACAATCTGGACTGCATACGACCGAGGCACATAGGGCCAACACCCGGCATCATGGTGTGGGGAGCGATCTCCTACACTGGCCGTACACCACTGGTGATCGTCGAGGGAACACTGAATAGTGCACGGTACATCCAAACCATCATCGAACCCATCGTTCTACCATTCCTAGACCGGCAAGGGAACTTGCTGTTCCAACAGGACAATGCACGTCCGCATGTATCCCGTGCCACCCAACGTGCTCTAGAAGGTGTAAGTCAACTACCCTGGCCAGCAAGATCTCCGGATCTGTCCCCCATTGAGCATGTTTGGGACTGGATGAAGCGTCGTCTCACGCGGTCTGCACGTCCAGCACGAACGCTGGTCCAACTGAGGCGCCAGGTGGAAATGGCATGGCAAGCCGTTCCACAGGACTACATCCAGCATCTCTACGATCGTCTCCATGGGAGAATAACAGCCTGCATTGCTGCGAAAGGTGGATATACACTGTACTAGTGCCGACATTGTGCATGCTCTGTTGCCTGTGTCTATGTGCCTGTGGTTCTGTCAGTGTGATCATGTGATGTATCTGACCCCAGGAATGTGTCAATAAGGTTTCCCCTTCCTGGGACAATGAATTCACTGTGTTCTTATTTCAATTTCCAGGAGTGTATTTTAGATCCTTTGATACGCTGCTCAGCTTTCTCTCTGACTGCAATAAACTTAATCCTTTTTCAGAGTTTCTTCAGTTCATTTAGGCAACTCTCTATTTCTTTACTTTGCCCTCAATGTATGAAATTAGATTTAAGATATTACTGAAGTACGAATAGCTTTTTTCTGACCTTTTAGGGATGACAAATACCGAAACCCGTCAAATCTGCCCCGTATTCGTCTGTCGATATTTCATCACTCAGACATCATGGCGAAGACCAGACTTCTATTTCTTTGCTAGTCCTTCAGAAGTAACATACCCCTAGCTAAAAGATTCTGCCTCTGTTATAGTTATTAACCTTTAAAAATACTGTAACGCTTGCCTTAGTCTAAGAATAAAATAAAAAATAATCATATTAAATTAAAATTTATTTTTATATCCGCAGTAAGACAGTCGTTTACAGGAACTCGTCGTCTGTGCGCCCTACCTCTGCCATAATTTGCTGTGTTGCAGTCCTGTTTCTCAATGGGTGCAGCGTTACTTAGATGAAAAAATCACTTGTGTCGGTATTGCTATGCCTGTCTGTAATCACCAAACAGTCTCCGTTATACGTATAGTGATGGGTATATAAATGTTTAAAATTCAGGTAGAGCAGCCAACCGACTGATTCATGTTTAGTACTCTTACCAGGCTTGGAAGGATAAATTAAGGGGCGTAATCAACGTCAGATTTAGGACGATCACGGTAAATGGCACAAGGTTGCTATATACACATTTGAGCCAGCGATATCAGCACCAAACAGACTTAGAAAGAGGTCTCATTGCTGGCCTCGTCAGCAATCCAGTCTATCAGATTTGAATTCGGAAAACGAAGTCTCCAGATTGTGGACCATGTTTATCATAAAACTTTGAGGTATGGCACTTACCATCTGAGAATATGTATTGGACTCTGTGGAACATTCTACATCAACCCACACAAATGAACAGGGAGTAGCAGCAGCAAGTCTAGGGAATTTTTGTCCCATGTATAGTCCTTGGTATCACGGACCACTGATGAGTAGCATCATAGTTGTGATGAATCATGGTTCTAAACTATCCCAGATGACCATCATTGGTGAGTATGACACAGACCTGATCAGAGCTCCGGTTCTTCCTACGTTTAGGAGAGGCACAGTAGTCTTACTGCTGGTGTCATGGTGTGGGAAGCATTTGGTTCTGACTTTGGTTGGCTCTGAGCACTATGGGACTTAACTTCTAAGGTCATCAGTCCCCTAGAACTTAGAACTACTTAAACCTAACTAACCTAAAGACATCACACACACCCATGGCCGAGGCAGGATTTGAACCTGCGACCGCAGCGGTCGCGCGGCTCCAGACTGTAGCGCCTAGAACCGCTCGGCCTCTTCGGCCGGCTCTGACTTTGGGTAATGCATTGTAGTCACTGAGTGACCTCTGATGTCATAACAGTATGTCAAAGTTATCCTGTGGCCTCATGTGATATCTCTCACGTGACGGTATGATGGTGCCATTTCTCAACAGGGTAAGGCTCATCCACATATGGCACATGTCAATAAGCCCTTTCTGTGTGATGGTGAGGTACTGAAGCCAGCTTGTCAGAAGAGAAAGTACAAGAGCTTTACCAAACCCTTTTGCCAAATCAGAGCGTGCATACAGGCCAAAGAGGGTTAGTAGTAAATGGTCTTGCAGTGCGAAGTTCTCTATAAATTGATCTCAATTTCGTAATCACTGTTATCAGGACATGTAATCAATTCCACCTGCAATGTTTCAATTCCTCTTTTCCTCTTTTTCTAAGTTCTTCACTTTGGTCTGGAAATTTGTAAGTACATAAACGAAACTCTATAATGAGGCTCTGAAGACTATCAGATGTCAACCAGCTACTGTGTCTTTTTCTGCCATGTTGCAAGTAGTGTGCTATGTCTAAGTCTTACATCTTCTGAATCAGTTAGTAACAATAGACACTGAAGAGCGAAAGAAACTGGTACACCTTCCTAATATCGTGTAGGGCTCCCGCAAGCATGTAGAAGTGGTGCAACACGATGTGGCATGGAGTGCATTAATGTCTGACGAACTGCTGGAGGGAACTGACACCATGAATCCGGCAGGCTCTCCATGTACCCGTAAGAGTAGGAGGCAGTGGAAATGTCTTATGAACAGCACGTTGGAAGGCATCCCAGATATGCTCAACAATGTTCATATCTGGGGAGTTTGGTAGCCAGCGGAAGTGCTTAAATTCAGAAGAGTATTCCTGGAGCCACACTGTAACAACCCTGGACGAGTAGGGTGCCGCATTGTCCTGCTGGGATTGTCCTAGTCCGTCGAAATGCACAATGGACATGAATGGAAGCAGGTTCCAGCTGGGATTGTCCAAGTCCGTCGAAATGCACAATGGACATAAATGGATGCAGGTGATCAGATAGGATGCTTATCTACATGTCACCTGTCAGAGTCATATCTAGATTATCAGAGGTCCCGTACCACTCCAACTGCACATTCCCCACACCACCATAAATCCTCCATCAATTTGAACAGTCCCATGCTGACATGCAGGCTGTAGCATACCGAAATTTTCGGCCTTTATTTTCTCTTCTGTAAGACAGTACTTCGAATTCTGTTTGCGTAATTGTTCTGGTCCCCCCCCCCCTCCCGTCTGTGATTAGAGAGTGCTGTCTTTAAGAATAATAAGAATGCTTTTATGATTAACGGTGTAATCACATGTGTGCACAGGCTTTTAGTGGAGCGTCTCGTTGATGGGACCGGCGTGAGTGCACCTTGGAGCTCTGTGACATGAGTATAACACTCGAGAAACTCTAACTGCATACCCAAAATTTCACTCAACTTTCACGTGATCACTTTAGGCAGCAGCGGCATGAGAGCAATGGCTTGCACAGGCCTGCATCCCAGACTGGCTTACAGCAGTGTCAACATGCACGCACCCTTGGAGTGTCTGCACTCTGCAAATAGATCTTCGCTCCTGTCTGGTTGCATCAGCAACGGTGCTTATGTGGTCACATACTTTGAGAGGTATTGCTCAGGTGCCAAGTATGAAAGGGATGCCGCAGCCTCCTGCTACAGAAACTGAACAGGCACCTGTGTGTGACTTGGCAGCTGCTGGTGCATCCCAACTTCTTGGAGCATTCGCAGTAGCCTCCTGTGTGGTCCAGTGGACAGGGGGTGGTGGACGGTGCCTGCATACATTCTTTGCGTTTCTCTTGCATTATTTTGTGAGCAGGTCTGTAGGTTGTTCTATGCGATATTTGGACAGGTTATGAGTTGATTTCGAGTCTGCACACCAGCGCACTGCATTATTTTGGAGGAGTTGGCATGTCCGTGTGCTGTGTACTGTAATTTATGAGTTGTTATGTGCCTGCAGAGCATTATTTCAGTTATTTGCAAATAGTTTACATGTCTGTAGGCTGTGTGGTGTAACCCGAAGCATATCACAGTGTGTGTTTTGTATCAGTGTGATAAATATACTACCTAAAAGCCATCCCTAAGTAAATTGTTCCTAAATAGGTAAATTACACTTCTTTCTCTCTCCAGAAGACCAGCGCAGGCTGAGTCATTTTCCCCTCCAGACAGCCATACTGGGTTACATCATGTAATGGACCACAGTGCCCTCTGGTGGCAGTACTGTGTACTAGGTCAGTTGGACTCCGGACCCCATGGCAACCACACATTTTCCCTCAAATTCCCCCGTCATCTTGGATTACATCCCAGAACAGACAACAGTAGTCAGAAACAGTGGCCAAGCAGTTCTGGGCACTTTAGTCCAGAAACACACTGCTGCTACGCTTGCATGTTCGAATCCTGCCTCAGGCATGGATGTGTGTGATGTCCTAAAGTTAGTTAGGTTTAAGTAGTTCTATGTCTTGGGGACTGATGACCTCAGATGTAAAGTCCCATAGTGTTTAGAGTCATTTGAACCATATTTTGAATGGACAACAGTACCCTCTGGGGGCTGTACTGTGTACTAGGTCAATTGCACTCCAGACCCCATGGTGACGTCACTGCTTCCCTCCATTTCCCTCCCACTATCTTGGAATATATCATGGAATGGATGACAAACTCTGGTGGCAGTATTGTGTACTAGGTCAGTTGGACTCCAAACCCCAATGGCCACTACACTTGATGGTGGTACTGTCTCTAATTGTTTAAGTAAATAGTGCATGCGAAATAAGACTTATGTCCATCACAGGTCGAGTCCTCTTCACACCATTTCCTATGACGAAGTGGCGCTCAGATGACTTAGGTTAATGGAGGCAGCCCAAGTGACCTATCTTCCTGCCAAAATCCGCCGTCTTCAATGACGTCACCACCGCCATCTTGGACGACGGCATGCACTGTTGCAAAGTGTATAGCCCTCCATCTTAGATGACATCATCGTCGCCATCTTGGACACATCTAGCAACTATGGAGAATGGGGCCACACCCCCTGCCACCCCTCTTGTTCCACTATCTACAGATGGTTTATTTAGTTAAAATGCTGATATCAACTTATACATCCCACATCAAATTATTCTGTAAACTTTTATCTCATGAGTCTCCATGTGCCAATGCATGAATAATAGACAGGAATACAGATGAAACTCACTGTTCTTAGGGCAGCTGATTCTGTGGTAGGATTTATCAGAGTGGGCTGCTCTACAGCCTATGCCAAGAAGTGCATTTCCAGCGTTAGCCCTAAAAATCAATTCACAAAGTTAAAAAAAAATGCAGGTAGGAATATTCAATTCTCACAGATTTAATCTGATTAAGATCTGGCGACTGCTGTGGCCGCGCTATCCTCTGGATCCGTGAAACTGGGGGAAGCGACACTGAAAGATCAATGTGGACATGACAGAGGCGACGTTGATTCAGATGTCGGTGCTGCAAGCTATCCGTACCTGAAATAAGATACATGCAAGCGCCAAGTCGACGGACGATCTCGCCTCGCACCCACCGTCTGCTGCCGCTAAAATCCCTGTAAAAGACAATATCAAGCTGCGCGAAACGATACTTGTGGCTTGAGGAGGATGGAGCAGGAGGATCAGTGTCTGATGGCGGCGGCCGAGAAGCAATTACGCGAGCGATGGTCCATCTCGTGGGTGCAAATGGTAGGAAGTGAGGAACAGCTGCAGCGCTTGATCCCTGGTGTGTGCGGAGCGAAGTTGGGCCGTCTGCTGCTTGAAGGTTTGGACAAAACGTTCCGTTTGCCGTCTGACTGGGGCTGTAACGGTGCACTAGTTAGATGCTGTACGCCATTGTGTTCACGGAATGTTTCAAATTCACTCGACGTGAACTGAGATCCGTTGTCGGACACTATAACTTCAGATAAACCTTCGAGGCAAAAAATAGTGTACAGCACATTAATTGTGCTACGTAACATTGTCGAGTTTATTGACTCAGGAAAAGGGAACTTGATATACGAATCAACCACAACCGACTAACAAGTGTTCCAAAAAGTTCCCGCGAGGTCTGTGTGCACACGTTGCCATGGTGATTGCGTCTTAGGCCAAGCAGAGATTTTCGTGGAACAGCGGACTGATTTTCCGCACACACCTGAAACTGTGACGTCATCTGTACTATTTGGGTGTCCATACCCTACGAAGTACAGTGTCGAAGTGCTCAATGTTTCGTACGAACAATCCCCCCGTGTTCTTGGTGAAGTAACAGCAACACTTATTTTGGTAAAGCTTCAGGTATCAACGGACGTGACTGTCCACTGTCATTTTCAAGAAGAATCACACCCTTCTGTACAGGGAGGCTACGCCGACAGGCATGCCGGCCGCGGTGGTCTCGCGGTTAAGGCGCTCAGTCCGGAACCGCGCGACTGCTACGGTCGCAGGTTCGAATCCTGCCTCGGGCATGGATGTGTTTGATGTCCTTAGGTTAGTTAGGTTTAAGTAGTTCTAAGTTCTAGGGGACTGATGACCACTGACGTTAAGTCCCATAGTGCTCAGAGCCATTTGAACCAACCGACAGGCAAAGTATTAGCGCACTACAGAGTTCTTTATGCTACGCCAGCAACGAGGCCAAGATGTGCGAATGTATGTTGGCAAATTTTTAAAATCTGAATCAGCTTCATTGGCCCGTGCAAGTGTCCTATAGTTCAGCGGAAATGACTGAAGCAATACAGAACCCTGAGCATCGATGTGACAACAAGATGCAGCGCAAGTGTCAAAGTCCATATCATAGCAAATCTGAAGACGTATAAGTTCGTCCGCATTACCGTGATGAGCTGTCCGACGATACACAATCTCGTACTGGTATTGGGACCACAACAAAGCCATTCTTTGGAATTTTTGGGCAGTTCGTACAGGAACCGGTTTCCTCGGATGAAACCAGAACTGCCAGATCTTGTGATCCTAATGGTTCAAATGGCTCTGAGCACTATACGACTTACCTTCTGAGGTCATCAGTCGCCTAGAACTTAGAGCTAATTAAACCTAATTAACTTAATGACAGCACACACATCCATGCCCGAGGCAGGATTCTAACCTGCGACCGTAGCGGTCACGCGGTTCCAGACTGTAGCAAAAAATGGTTCAAATGGTTCTGAGCACTATGGGACTTAACTTCTAAGATCATTAGTCCCCTAGAACTTAGATCTACTTAAACCTAACTAACCTAAGGACATTAGACAC
This sequence comes from Schistocerca serialis cubense, assembly GCF_023864345.2. Lineage (NCBI taxonomy): Eukaryota > Metazoa > Arthropoda > Insecta > Orthoptera > Acrididae > Schistocerca > Schistocerca serialis. The sequence continues at coordinate 276,618,056 of NC_064642.1, read as the reverse complement.
ATCCATGCCCGAGGCAGGATTGGAACCTGCGACCGTAGCGGCCGCACGGATCCAGACTGTAGCGCCGTTAACCGCTTGGCCAGCCCGGCCGGCCAGACTGTAGCACCTAGAACCGCGCGGCCTCCCCGGCCGGCAGTGCTAAAGCACTGCACCGATTCCGGAAGAGGAAACGTGAACTTGCAACACAACTGGCTTGTCAGGATCAAAGTGAACTAAACATCGATCTCAGAGCAATGAAACTTTAAGCTTTTCTAAAGTTACTTGGCACTCATCTGTCCAAACAATGGGGACATTCTTGCGACACAACCGATTAAATGGCGCTGCGATTTGTCCTGCATTCGGTATGAACCGAATACAATAGTTGATTTTCCTTAAGACTAACTCCAATCCCTCACATTGCGATGAACTGTCATATCTCGTATGGATAAGAAATGCGACTGCAGTGGATGTACACCTTGACTGTTTGTGAAATTACCAAAGTACTGCAATTCAAATGCCTCTGACAACTATGGGACTGAACATTTGAGGTCATCAGTCCCCTAGAACTTAGAACTACTTAAACCTAAATAACCTAAGGACATCACACACATCCATGCCCGAGGCAGGATTCGAACCTGCGACCGTAGCGGTCGCGCGGTTCCAGACTGAAGCGCCTAGAACCATTCGGCCACTCCGGCCGGCACTGCAGTTCAGGTTTAATAAAATCACACTTGTCCAGTGTATACTTTAGTCGTTCATCAGATAGCACATGAAAGGAAAGCACTTAAATTTGCAATATGGTCTTTAGTTGTACGAGCTGCTACGACAATATTGTCCTGATAGTTTGAAGAGTTTGGCGCTTGTGCCGTCAGCTGTTCCAAATACTGTTGGAAATGGGCAAGTGCGGAAGCCAAAAGCCATAGACCAAGGCAAGTACTTAAACTAGTCCAAATGAGTATTAACTACACACACTTTTTCATGTTCTTCATCAAGCTGTATTTAGAGTTACGCGTCACTCAAAAAAAAAAAAAAAATCAACACACAGGCGAATGCAACCTGAAGATTTGGGAAGCAAAACCAGTGGACGTGCCCCTTGGCTAGCTGATAGGGGGGCAATAACTCCACTTTGTTGCACGTCTTTAAGTTCAGCAGCAACTTTGTCCCGTAATGCAGTGGGAACAGTCCTGACCCAGCAAAATTTCGGTGTAGCATTGTCTTTCTGCGTAATATGTGCAACAAAACTCTTAGCCTTTCCTAAACGTCAGAAAAGAGTTCCGGGAATTCTTTAAGCAAGTTAGCTACACTGTCTGTTGCGTTGAATGCAGACACTGACAACACTTTCTGCTGAATATTAAAGCAAACAAATCGAAAGAGTTAAAACCAAATATGTCCTCATAATCGCGTGACTGTAGCATCGTAAAAGTCATTGTTCGCGTATGTGAGCGGTAGATGGCAGGCAAAGTACACTTTCCGAGAACGGGAATGTCTTGTCCATTATAAGCCGTCAGTTGCTTGCTAGATTTAGACAGGCGTGGGGAGCCTAACAGTTCATATGTAGGACGATTTAGCAATGTGACAGAGGCACCCATGTCCAACTGAAATTCCACACGTTTCCCACAAATAAGTAATTGAAATAAACGCAATACGTTTGTTTGTTTGGTGTACCACTGAAGAAATTTCACACTTGCTAGTTTCGCTCATGTCTGTTGCAGACTTTGAATATACTGCGTTAATGACTCGGGCCGTGTGACTAGATTTTTGTGAATGGGCCGAATTCTTATGTTCGTTCCGTTGCAAATATTTGGATTCTATATGTCCTTTTTTACCACAAGCGTAAGAGTGAGCCTGTCGGGTGGGGCAGCCTTGGGGCTTAGGTCGTGAATTACAACGAGGGCAAGACTTAATTCTGTTCGCCTGTGTAGCCGACTGATTAGCGAACTACTTACGCGGGGTGTAGAGGTGTTGTTTACTTGGCTTGGCTAGCGCAACCTGCCGCAGAATGGGACGATCGCAACCAAGGGACTGGACCCGACAAATAGCTGGCTGTTCACATGTATCAGCCTACAGGGCGCCAGAATCGTAGTGATCGAGGTTTTGCACTACCTGCTGACATAATGGACCGGACTGCTGCAAAAGCTATACGCGATCGCATCACGCAACAAAACATCTGAATATCAAGCACCGCAAGCACATTTGAATTGGCATTTCCTGGTCATACCCTGCAAGTCTGTTACCCACTCGCCGTAAATTTATTCCGACCGTTTTTTTTTTTCAATTTAAAGAATTGATACCAAGCTGCTACCATATTCAGTTGTTGGTCATAATAGTTAGTTAGCGACTGTAGCACTCTGTCATAATACAGTTCGCTCGGAGTGGTAATAGGAAACAACTTCTGAATTATTCGGAACACTGCACTTCCTACCGTGGATAACAGTTGTGGGAGTTTCACAGTACCTAGTACGTTGTGAGCTACTATATGGCCTCAAACTGGTGCAACTACTCGAGTCATTTCTCTTCTTTTTCACGAAGCTGTAGTAGGTGGTGCTTGTTCCGTCGGGCACGCATCATTGGCCAGCAGCTGCTGCACCTTGTTGAGTAGTTCAGATATCTACCGCGTCTGGGACTGAAACATCTGCATTGTCTGTGCGGCATCTATCGCTTGTGGCTGTGGTGCCAGAGCAGGGGGTGGCATACGTGGCGTGGTCATGTTGGAAGAGACAAATGCAACAAAAAGACAAGGCAAACAAGCAAAATGAGGGCAAAAACAAAGAAAATTATCTGAAACTCCCACCTAAAAACACCGATTAGCAAAAACGATAAGAAACTGTTAAAACAAATTAGCGCCCCTCCAACGTAAAGATGTTTAGAAGTGTGTGAATTCCTAAGGGACCAACCTGCTGAGGTCATCGGTCCCTACAATTACACAACTTAATCTAACTTAAAGTAACTAATGCTAAGAGCAACACACACACCCATGACCGAGGAAGGACTCGACCCTCCGGAGGGAGGGGCCGTGAAATCCGCGACAAGGCGCCCCAAACCGCGCGGCCACATCGTGTGGCTGCAGCGTAAAGAGAAAAGAAAACTAAGGCGACAGCAAGAAACAAATTTCCGTGGCCGTCTGGGGCGGGGTTTGTAACTCCTTGTCGCCAGCGTGGAGTTCTGTCCGCTCGTCTCTTATTGGATGCCTCCAGGATGCTGCTTTCTCGGACAGCTATACAACAATTGAAACAAATCACATTAATGGCTTTTATTACAGTAAAGTAGAGTGACAATGCTTTACTCTGTTTTACAAGAACGTGTCGCCAGCGATTGGCTACATGCGAACAGTCAATGTCCTTCACTGTATACAGCGTCCATGTAAGCAACTGATATAAGCCACAAGTCTCAGTATAACAATTAGGATAACGGCTCTTCTACTCCGGGTCTGCTCTGCTAGAGATGGTGTACTACTGTCCGCTGAGGTTGGCAGGAGCGGCGCTTAGAGTCTCTTCTTCTAGAGGCCGCTCCTGTCGTGGTGACGTTCTAGTCAGCGTGCTATTGGCTGACATCGTCTCACAGCCTTTTCTGCTCTTGCGTTCTTCATCTTCGTGCCAGCGTTTTCGCTGCTACGCCAGAACAAAAACTGCTTGAAGCGTTGTAGAAAAATTAAATTTTTAAGTCCGGTCCATACACAAAACCTGTGATTCTAATTAAAGTAAGAACTACCCTTCCGTTTGTGGTAGCGTTTTTCCAATACACTCCCTTTATTTTCTTCCTTGTAACTAACTTATTGGCAGTAACTAGTGACGCTGTCTTCCTATTTAATTGAGTCCTTTTTAATATTTGAAGGCCTTATTTCAATAGTGATGCAAGTCCATTTTTGTTCATCTTGAGATGCAGAGTCTTAAAGTTAAATGAGAGCTGAAAAATCTGCAATTGAGATACCAGAAATGTATTTAAGCATCTGGGTTCATGATAGAGATGAACCTTTCTTTCTGTTTGTTTGGATCATTAATTTCAGAAGCATTATAGGCAGAGGAGTGGAGGTAATGGACTTGTGCCGCTATTGACATAAGCCCTTCATTAATGCTGGTCTCTTAATGCTGCCATGGCCGTTTCCCTCTCTATGCTTCTCGCCTGGATGCATGGGCTTGCCACATCTATTTACCTGCTACACATTCTGCGTATTTCTCATACTCACAGTGTCCGTCATCCCCGATGCTTCGGGTAGCCGCCATTTTTGATGACACCATGAGACTCGTGCGTGTCCTCTGTGCCCAGCCCGGCTCTGTCGACACACCCTCTAGGCTGTCAGAACAAAACACGCCAGCCCAGCTACGCCAGCCTCTTACCTCACTAGCAGGACGAGCGTGCATGGACGTTTTTGTTTTTAGACTTACCAGTCTATTATAGAGATGTATCCTCTCAGCGTCATCTTGTAACTCTAGTCTAATCTCTCTTTCGCGCTTGTATCCCCCTCCATTTCTTTGTACGACGTGTTTTCGAAACTTATACTTATCCCCGTTAAGTCGTTTCCGTTTCCAGTATTCCTTTCCATGGTTCTCTCAGAAAACTGCATGATTTCGATAAACATATTTGGGCAGCGTGCGGTCGTCATTAATCGTAAAACTGGACTCGATGCATCCAGAACCTTACGTCTACCACTCTTGGATCCTTCGGCGTGTTTCACCTTAGTGCTTCGCTTACAAACTCAAATCCACTATGCAAGCTAAGTCTGTGAAACATGTTGTGTTTAACATAAAGTGCCTGCCTTCGGAGTGTGTTGGATACTTCAACGAAACTTCATTTCACGATTGAAATATGCGTCATACAGTTTACACCAATTTCCAGCACTACAAACATGTTGCATTACGCTTACACTACTGTGCATTTTTAACTTTTAGGCACGTCTCAGATTTGGCCGTAGAAATTGAGAAAATGGGAATGCATTTGTAGATCTGTATTTGATGTGAAACAATTTATTTTATTACAGAAGTTCTTTCTCTACCTCACGTTTTGGTTTTGATAGTAATACGATTATTTACTTCATTCTTATCGGAATCTCTGCAGTTCTTGCAGTTTATGAAAGAAAATTCTCAGAATCATGAGCATGTCATTCTTTAATCACGAGTATATCATTCTTCGTTTTTTTGCTACTCTGAAGCACCTTGATACTTCTCTTGCTTGTCCTTAATTCAGTTTATGTTTAAAAATCCAATTCTTCTGTCATCTATTCAGCAGGACCTTAGGAACTGCTTCAGAACTATTACGGGCGTTTCCAGACACGTCTTCGCTGGTCTCTGGGGCTCAGTTCAAAGCAGGACTCATTACTGAAGACAAATCAGTCAATCAGAAACCGGGCCGAAGATGGTTCTGGAGACGCCCCGCACAGTGGTGGATACCAACCTCACTGTCACTCACCATACAACCCGACAACCTGGAGTAACGGTCTAAGGTGCCATTTCTTTTCATAGCAGTGACCGATTTGGTTCTCATCCGTGGCACCCTTGCAGCACAGCGGTAAGTCAACGATAATCTACGCCCCTTTTTGTTGCCCTTCACGGCAAGCCATCTTGGGCTTACATTTCAGCAACATAATAACCGCAAGCACAATCAGATAGTTTCTACTGCTTCTCCTCGCGCTTGTCAATCAGTATCTTGGACAGGAAAGTCACTGCCTCAACGGAGAATTAGTGGAAGGGCCTTCCAACAATCGCGGTATTTTGATGATGCAATACGCCATTTCTACCGAATTTGGCATGACGATTTTTAGGAGAACGTCCAGTAACTCAATCAGCTCCAAGTCAAGTAGCTCTTTACATAATGGCCACATATGGACCAGCGCGTTCTGGACTTGCTCAATGTGAAGTCTCCAGATCCATTCCGAATCCTTTAATTTTCGTTGTTGCACGCCTCTTTAGTTCATAAATTCAACACTAGTGAGTTTTAAATCGACAAATCTTTCCTGGGATGCCCCTTAAATTAACCAAATAATTTTGTAATAACTTTTGTTCAGTTCCATTGAAAATAGTGGCCACTGAGAATGGAATAATGCGTGGGATTTCATAAATTTTACCATTCGTACCATGAGTCTCTCCACGTGCTCCTTGATCGCAGGCCGGCCGCTGTGGCCCAGCGGTTCTAGGCGCTTCATCCTGGAACCGCGCAGCTGCTACGGTCGCAGTTTCGAATCGTGTCTCGGGCATGGATGTGTGTGATGTCCTTAGGTTAGTTAGGTTTAAATAGTTGTAAGCCTAGGGGACAGATGACCTCAGATGTTACGTCCGATAGTGCTTAGAGTCATTTGAACCATAATTTTTAGGACCTTGATGGCAAATTTAGCACAAAGTGCTTTTGATGTAGAGAACAATGAGTCCCGTCTGTCGAACGTTGTAATTTTTTGCTATTGCGTTGTCAACAACATTTTTAATTTCTTTCTACATTGCATTGTAATATCATTTCATAGGTATGCGAATTGAAAATTCTAATTCCTCTGTTGTGTCATTCCCATTAATTTTATAGGACAGTGACAGCAGATTTCTAGACTGCCTCTTTTTGTGCAAACAAGCACTGGACCTGTGAACGCTCTTCACATCACAAACAAATAGCGAAGGTAGAACAGCTCTGTTCCAAAGACTCTGGAAAATTCAGAAAGGTGTGACGACCGAAAAGTGCCGCATCGCATGCTAAATTAAATGTCGCACTGTTCCAGGTGAGAAGGACCGAGAAAATCCGAGTGACAGGCTGGGCCTTGTATCGCACGCGGTCCGTATACGCTGCACGCGTGAAGTTTGGCACGCTGTGGGCGGCCATGATGTAGACAAATAACTTCAGATATTACAGGCTGGCAGAGAAGTACATATTTCAGTACAAATGTAAATACTGTATGTGACTATTGTTTAAAGAACTTTCCACTTGTCGAGAAACGTAGCGAATATTTTTACGTGAGTTTGAACCCTTCTTCCCAAATGTTAAATGTTAACACTTACAACCAAACAGTGGTCATAACTCGTAAATATTTAAACAATGCCATTTTCATAAAATAACCTGAGCTGCACAATGAAAAGAAGTGTATTTGCTGTCAATCTATTTTATCACAGGATAACTTAAAAATTATTGTTTCGGTAAGTACAGCACCAAGAAAAATAAATTTGGTACAGAATTATGAGTCATAGTTGTCAAAAGATTACAGAGGTTTGCGCTTTCGTATGGTTTTACTTAGTTCGCTTAATTCTGTGGGCTGCAATTCACATATAGGCTTCTACAAGAAGTCAATTCCACAAAAAGAACACTGAAGATCGTGTTATGGGGTAACGTAACTAAACTAAAAAGGAAACTACATTACAATAACTTACCCATCGTCTACATAAATTGAGCGATAATGTACATTGTTCCCGCAAATATGGGACAAAATACACAACAATTTAAAGTAATTACTTGTCATTTCTAAAGGATGATTCTTCAAAGCAGGATGGAGGCTTTGGAGTGTAGTGAAAATGTGTTACAAATTCTTTGAAGTGTAAATCTCACTACTGTGGGCACACTCGTGGGATCATTTACAACTACACAAGGAACTGATGTATTACTCAGCGTACTCACATTTATGACAGTTAAATAAACAATGTAACACAGAAAGCTGATTTCCCAAAAATAAAAAAAAGGTTGAACGAATCACGTTTTGAGAATATGTAAACGAAATTGAAAAATGGTAACCAATGAAATCATTTGTAGCTGCTGAATTATACGAGCTTTCCACCGCTATTTACACCCTAACGGTAGATTTCGGTAATTTTACCTTTAAATTTTAGAACATTCCTCGGATATTTTTGCTAAAAGTCTTACGACAAAATTAACACACATTGTATCGCCACCATTATCGTCTTTTTATAAGTATTTAATGTCGCGAAAAAGTGTTTCATGCCATTCTATAATATCATACTTGCTTCAACATTTTGGTTGAAGCCAGAGTCATGAGGATTAAAATCACAACAAAATTACTTTCTCTACAGCATACTGTTATTTGACGGCAACTTCACATCGTAGTAAGGGGACGTTACGTCTTACTCGGATTGGCCTGTGCACTTGATGTGTGATCGAATTTCATGAGTGTTTATTGGGTACAGCGCTGAATAATATTTTCGTTTGTTATGAGATATGAGTTATAAATCCATCTATCGTGGCTGATAGCGACGAGTGCTAATGCAGTGTACTGTTATAGTAATCACCTTTAATGATCAACGGTATATCTGAAATCGACGAGTATGAGTGTGCTTAAGGCCAGTTTTGCCTACGCTGTTACGAAACTGTAGTGAATGAAAAGAACGGAGTGGGTGACACCAGGTGTCAGTATACAGCGTGCTCCTTTCGATATCATGCTATAGATCTCCAAATCAAATGTCACAAAAGAAGAGGCGGTTCATCTACAATACATGTTCTGACTGTAGCAGATATCACATTGTGATTTTTAACTCAGAGCCTTAACACGCAATATTGTCATCAATCTGCTATAGGAGTAATTGTGCTTGCCAGACAATGGTGATTGAAATATCTTCTTGCGCGAAGTTTCGAACTGGCCACCTATAAAACTTCCTGGCAGATTAAAACTGTGTGCCCGACCGAGACTCGAACTCGGAGTGAAAATCTCATTCTGGAAACATCCCCTAGGCTGTGGCTAAGCCATGTCTCCACTATATCCTTTCTTTCAGGAGTGCTAGTTCTGCAAGGTTCGCAGGAGAGCTTCTGTACGGTTTGGAAGGTAGGAGACGAGGTACTGGCAGATGTAAAGTTGTGGATACAGGCCGTGAGTCGTGCTTCGGTAGCTCAGATGGTAGAGCACTTGCCCGCGAAAGGCAAAGGTCCCGAGTTCGAGTCTCGGTCGGGCACACAGTTTTAATCTGCCAGGAAGTTTCATATCAGCGCACACTCCGCTGCAGAGTGAAAATCTCATTCTGGCCACCTATAGTACGAGAGTTACAGCAGTAATACGGGATATGGTATATCCTGTGGAGGCATGGCCCTAATCTTAATCAGTAACTTTGCGTAGTTTTTGCTTGATCCTTCTTCCCCTATCTAAAATTTACTTTTCTTTTTCTGGTTTGTCGTAAATGAAATTGTGCAATACCAGCTTTCGCCATGGAGCCATTCATTGGTGATACATCTGAATAAGAGGTCATATCAAACTCTTAATGTTAGTTTTTCGTAGAATACACCACTAATGGAGGTTTGCCGCGCGGAGTGGCCGCGAGAGTTGACTCGCCATGTCAGAATGTCAGAAATGGTGCCATCCCCCCCTTTTTCTTCCCCCCCTCTCCACCACCGGAAGCTCTCGACTCCTCCGTCGGGCATTGGTGTGTGTATATTTTTCTCCGCATAAGTTGGCTTAACTAGTGTGTAAGCCTAAGGATTGATGTCCCCCGCAGTTTCGTCCGATAGGAATTGACACACGTTTGAACATATTTGAACTAATGGAAGTAACGTCTTTTGTAAGATTAAATGTTTGATATGACCTTATATTCAGATGTATCACCAATGAATGGCTCCATCGCGAATGCTGACATTGCACAATTTCATTTACGACAAACAAGGAGAAGAAAAGTAAATTTTAGATACGGAGAGAAGGATGGGGCGGGGGGGGGGGGGGGGGGGGGTTAGTGAATTAAAGACAAATACGAAATGGTGACCTTCTTTAAAATGTAATTCGAGATCTATAGCATTTGATTTTTAATTGCTACGATTCAAAGACATGTAAAAATTTTAAACCATCATATTTCTATCACGATGTCGTCATTTTTAACTAACATTGCCCACAGACGATGGATTGGATACTGATTCTCTTGAAATGTATGAAGAACGCTTTCACCATCATGAGAGAGATAGCATCGGTCTACACTCAACCGTTTCCTTCTCTCGATACTTGGGTAAACGGTCAGGGGGGCGGCGGGGCGAGGGTGGGGTGTAGACCGGCCACTAGCAGTTGTACAGCGAGCGGTAGCTGTTGGCGCGGGAATTAATAACGGCCGTACTTCATTAATTGCTCCGGCTGACAGTGGGGCCGCACAGTTTGTCATGTTAGACACGCCGCGCAGCGCAGCGCGGCGCCGCGCCACGGCCGCCCTCCTGCGCGCAAACTTGACTGCGCCGACGACGTAATTAATCTTTCAGCCGGGAGCCGGGAGCCGGGAGGAGGTCGCAGCCAAGCTCTCGGCTCGGCTGCCGGCTGCGGCGCTCGTCTTCGCGGGGGTTCTTTGTCTTGCCTCCGCTAATGGCTTGCTCTATGTGGGAGCTTCTGCGCCTCGCTGCTAGGATGGCACGTTCTACTCCGACCGCCCGAGATCTTGTGGCGTAAGCAGTTGCCGTTAAGTTTGTTGGCTCACTTCTGTCTAATGTACTGGTAGCTCCATTTGTTCGCAGCTACCAAAGGCTGAGTCAACTATTGTGGCACACTATCACACCATCCTTTCACTTAATTCACGTAGAGCCTCACGTCAACCTACTTCCTGGGAATCTTTAAGTCGAGTGATACATGAAAAAGTGTTTACTCCCATTCTCATCAGAAAGGGAGATCCCTCTGTTGTTTTTCTTATTGATTTACCATCGTTACAGGACATCTAAAAGCCATGCCAAGATAGCTATTTATTTCTCTTTCACTTCACCTCCATACAAAATATTTTCATCATCTCAGTATGAGTTCGTTTCCTCGTATCTGATCGTTTGGCGCCAGTTGCTTTTCTGTTCGTTTTAACTTCCACAAAACTTTTTAATTACTTGACCTGTAGTCTGAAGTTGTCTCTGTTAAGCAAAGTATTCTGTTTAGTCTGCATTTCTTCCGAGCCCTTTTTGTCTTGCCTAACCAAACATTTCATTTGCCTTTTTCTCCTGTTTTAGAAGAATGTGTGGAACTTCTGTGCTTCTCTGTTAATCTGTCTTCCTTTATTTTCCCTAGACGTCCATAGGGAGTAACACGTCCTTTTCCGATCATTTCTGTTATTTTAGGGCAGAATGAATATATTTTCATATTTAGTCTCAAAACCCAAATGTCAACTTTGTTCTTGATTGCACTTCATATTTTACTCAGGATTTTTTTTCTACCTATCCCAAATCATTTAATTTCCTTTCCCAGAAGGATAAAAAAGTATTGCTTCCAACCAATAGTGGACCTCTGGTTTTATAATTTAACATATTTACCAAAAGAAAACTTCCTCCCCTTCATGTACGTCTTTTAATTTTTTGAGTCTTGATATTAATTGATTCTCTTTAACTTCCTATGTTTATACTTTCTCTTATGTTGATGTTTCCATGCTTGGTTTTCCAAATTCTAGGTGAGTTACTTTAATTCTCCATGTATTCCGTGTTTTAAATTGATGTTTGTAGATCCGCCTTTTCAGCTATTTCTTCAGATGTTTCAGCCTTTTCCTTGCATTCTCTCAGCTTCCGTCAATTTGTTGTTTCTTTCGATCTACCCAACGATACATAGTTGACACAATAATTTTTGAAAGGACCTTACTCTAGAGGCAAAGGCCTTGCCGCAGTGGATACACCGGATCCCATGAGATCACCGAAGTTAAGCGCTGTCGGGCGTGGTCGGCGCTTGGATGGGGGTCATCCAGGCCGCCATGCGCTGTTGCCATTTTTCGGGTTGCACTCAGCCTCGTGATGCAAATTGAGGAGCTACTCGACCGAATAGTAGTGGCTTCACTCAAGAATACCATCATAACGACTGGGAGAGCGGTGTGCTGACCACACGCCCCTCCTATCCCCATCCTCTACTGAGAATGACACGGCTGTCGGATGGTCCCGGCAGGCCACTCGTTGCTTGAAGACGGAGTGCTTTTCTACCTTACTCCAGATTCTTAAGATTTCAAGAGGCAAGGAAAACATTATGTGAGTGAGTATGGTAACGCAACTGGATAGACTTTCCAATGCCTAGAGAACAGAATGAAATGGATATTTTGTCATTACTGCTGGTGCTAAGTTTTTCAATATCTAAAAGAAAGTCTTGGATTAAAGTCCTTTTCTTGAGGAATTTGCGTGGTTAAATTACTCTTTTAATAGTTATGTAAGCTGCTGTTTTTCTTTTATTATTATATTTTCACAGTATTATAACTCTAATCAAAGCATATATAAAATTGTTTCAAGATCATAATCACCAACTGCACTGTTACGCACACGCCATTTCATCAATCGATCATATAAATACCTATAGTCGTGAAGAATATAATTAACTAAATATTATATATATTGCATTTTACTTATGGTAATTACCACTGGTCCTGTGAAAGACTTTTCTAAATCAGAAACCACAGACACTTGCGGTGATGAAAGGTACCTTGACTTCGTTCCAACTCAATAGCTGATGCTACTTAACATCTCGCATCACTGTTCGGAAATAACAACAACCGAGTTCCGCAATGTGAAACGGAACGCATAGTGGATTAGGTACTCGATAGAGAGCACACGAAGATGATCACCATTGAAATGACATTATTCCTGGAGCAAAACACTTCCAAAAATAATGTAAGCCATGTCGCTATAACAAAGTCGGGCAAACACTTGTAGAATGTGTGGAATAAAGCCCTTTTCATATTACCTATGTGTGTAAAATCTGGTACCGCTTTTAAATAATTTTGTCAAAATTTGGAATGAGGATATTTCAAAATTCAATGTATCAATTTCTGTAATCAAAATGTAAGAACTCTTCCGAGCGTTACAGTTCTCAGATTCAATTTGTATGTTTCTGTTCTTGTTGGTGACTTTGCAGTGTAATCAGCTTTCCTTACAGCTGTGTACTTTACTCTTTTTCGGTTCATATTGCTGTCTAATTCGAATTGTATCTGACGTCAAAATTAAACTCATTATCATCCGACAATAGTAATATAATATAAAACTCTAACGAAATGGTTTCTTGCCTAAACGTTCGTTGTAATACTTCCAGTTTTGTTCTATATTATAGTTTTACTATAAACTACATGTTCGATGAGAGGTAAGAGTAGACAGCACCTTTGAGAACTGTAAAGCTGTATCGTTGGTCGTGCGACAGTGAAACAACGCTTTCAATCGTGCGAAGACAATTGACGATCTATATAAAGAAGCACCACTGATTCCAGATAAGAAAGGCAGCATTATTGTTTGGATGGGTTGTGTCCTCGCCACCCTCGAAAGATGACACAGAAGTCGAATGACGAGGTCATTTGGGCGTGATAGAGCAGTCTGAATTCGTCGATAACTCAACCCCTTTGTTTGCATTGCAAATTCCTTTGTCATAGAAACAGTGCATTTCACAAGACACTTCTTTCGCCTGTTTCCCGAGTTTTCATCGTTGTCGAGGCAATTTTTTCTTCTTTTGAGTAATCATTCTTCTGACTGATTAGATGCTATCCACCTGTGCGCACCTTTGCAACCTACGACCTAAATTATTTGCTGGATGTACTCCAATCTCCATCTTCCTCTAGAGGTTTTACCCACTACAGTCACCTTCAGTACCATGGAAATTATTCCCTGATGTCTTAACAGATATCCCATCATCCTGTCCCTTCTTCTTGACAGTCTTTTGTTGTGGCCGAGCGGTTCTAGGCGCTTCAATCCGGAACCGCGCTGCTGCTACGGTCACAAGTTCGAATCCTGTCTCGGGCATGGATGTTTGTGATGTCCTTATGTTAGTTAGGTTTAACTAGTTCTAAGTTCTAGGGGACTAATGACCTCAGCAGTTGAGTCCCATAGTGCTCAGAGCCATTTGAACCATTTTGACTGTAGTAGGTTTCTATTGTCCATCAATGCCTTTTTTGCCAGCGCTGGTCTGCTTTTTATGTCTTCCTTGCTCCGTCCGTCGTGGGTTGTCCGTTTTGGGTTATTCTGCTGTCTAGGTAGCAGAATTCTTTAACTTCGCTTACTTCGTGATCATCATACTCGATGTTTAAGTTCTTTGTTGATCTCAATTATGCTACTCCTCATTACTTTCACCTTTCTTCGTAATTAGACTGTTCATTCTTTTCAGTACATCCTGTACTTCTTCTTCACTTAAACATTGATGACAGCAGTGACGACAGCGAATCTTATCGTTGATATCCTTTCAACTGAAATTTTAATTCCACTCTTGAGTCTTTCTTTTATTTTCGTCACATCCTTAACACAGTTTGTTAGACAGAATAATAAAATTTGTATATTATGACGCGAGGGACTATTCGCATACTTAGGAAATAGTGGAGCATCACTTCTTGGACGTGGAAAGATGGAAGATTAGAACACCTGTTTCGGAACAGTCCGCAGCTCGTGGTCGTGCGGTAGGGTTCTCGCTTCCCGCACCCGGGTTCCCGGGTTCGATTCCCACCGGGGTCAGGGATTTTCTCTGCCTCGTGATGACTGGGTGTTGTGTGATGTCCTTACGTTAGTTAGGTTTAAGTAGTTCTAAGTCCTAGGGGACTGATGACCATAGATGTTAAGTCCCATAGTGCTCAAGCCACTTGAACCATCTTTCGCCGGCCGGAGTGGCCATGCGGTTCTAGGCGCTACAGCCTGGAAAGGCGCTACGGTCGCAGGTTCGAATCTTGCCTTGGGCATGGATGTGTGTGATGTCCTTAGGTTAGTTAGGTTTAAGTAGTTTTAAGTTCTAGGGGATTCATGACCTGAGAAGTTAAGTCCCATAGTGCTCAGAGCCGTTTGAGCCATTTGAACCATCTTTCGGAACAGCACAGACATATTGCGAATTGAGACATCAAGTGGCGGAAAATGGTTTTATTATGAGCTATCATGTGGCTATTAATCGTCAGCTGGTAGCCCTAATCTTTAATATTCTGCAGGCTTGAGGCGACGCCATTGACATCTTAATTCAACAATTCCCTTATCTCCAGATAAAGGCCGTCCTGTGGCCAACTATGTGCTTTTATCTGCCCGCAATGCATTTATTACATGCTGCGATTGCATCACAGGCAAGAAAACGCAGTAGAGACTTAAAGATCTCAGCAAGAAGGATCGGAATAGAAGTTGAGAATGTCACAAAGTTGCGATAGACATCGGAACTAATGCTGGAATCCGACTTAAAGTCCAACAAGCACCCAGAAGGCAAAGTCAGAGAAGTTTCTGTGAAACACTACGCAAATATCATCGGGCGAAAAGGTAGCCAAGCAGTCCTCAATGCTCCCTGACTGCTATGGTCTTTGAGTCCTCAACAATCTGCTCCTGATATAAAATCTGATTCATTAACCCAATCTGTGTTCTCTTGGATACTGGATTTCCCATCATGTCGTCTTTGTCGCTGATGGGCTCAGTCTGTAATCTCACCTAATGAGCGATCGACACTAGGTAACCCAAAGATTCCGCTGTGTACCTTGGAAGCAGCAGGCGCCTAGGATGCCCATTTCTAAGTGGCTTTCACGCTGGATGTTTATTGTAGTGCTTTCCATTATCGCCGGTTCGATCCTTAGTCGATTACTTACTTGGTCGCCATACGAAAATTTCTGAAAACGCCTTCAAGTGTTCATCTGAGCCGGCAGAAGTGGCCGCGCGGTTAAAGGCGCTGCAGTCTGGAACCGCAAGACTGCTACGGTCGCAGGTTCGAATCCTGCCTCGGGAATGGATGTTTGTATTGTCCTTAGGTTAGTTAGGTTTAACTAGTTCTAAGTCCTAGGGGACTAATGACCTCAGAAGTTGAGTCCCATAGTGCTCAGAGCCATTTGAACCATTTGTTCATCTGAATGTTAGATTCGTCAACAAGCCCGTTTTTTTGTACCGAGGGCGCCTGTAATAATTCGCTCAGTTCCTACAGCTGCTCAGGGCTTGGAGCGTCATCTCACTGTATGTCAGTCTTTATACGGAACAACCCTTTCTGAGCGTAATTAACACTTCAGTTAAACTGCCTGTTTGCGGCTTCCTGTAAAGTCTCACTGCGCCCATCTGCGGCATAAGTGAAGCCATTTTGTTCTGAGCATCGCAACAGAGACATCATTACTTCTTTCTGACTCAGTACAACAACTGTTCGTGAGAAATTTAAACAAAATTCACAAATTTACATACTTTTGTTGAAATGACAACAGGGAAATATGATGGCGCGACGGCTACGCCGCACCGATGGCGCATCTCGTGATGTCGGCCCCGCCAGCGCACGCCACGCAGCAACGGCGTTGAAGTTAAATAGACAGAATGTTACATATTTACAGCCAATATCAGTGATGGAACACTGTACATCCGATAACTGTTACGCTAAGTACGCAAATGCCTTGCGATATGGTTTTTGGACCCGAAGACGGTCTGATCCGAGACCGAAATAGATCGTCAGTGATAAAACATTCCGCTACAGCTCTGTACTGAATAACGCAATTCTTAACATTGATTGAAGCTGTACAACACCGACTCTATAAAGTGTTTTAACGGATTACCTTCCTCCATGAACTGATTTAATGAAATCTCCTTTTTCTGGTAAGTTTCTACAAAATATGAAGAGGTAAATGTGTAACCTTCCCGTATATAAAGAAAATGACGGTAGTAAATTGGCTGAGAATTGAAATTGATAAATTTTGGACGTAAGCAGCGCTACGTCGTGGCCCTGTCAAATCAACCTGAAAAAACGGAAAAAATTCTTACCTCACAATGGTACCGCCTGATAACGCTGTCTGTATATCTGCTCCTAAATGGCAGAGCTTAGTGGAATGCTGGCCTATCTAATACTACTGAAAACATTTGTCTGAGATTTGCCTTATTAGAAAAAAAAAGAAAACTGACTTTGCTTGTTGACACAGCTGCATAGCTGATCCTTTGATTATTAAACAACATATGACTTGATCTGGAAAAATTTGTAAAATATTTATATTCAAGTAAATGACTGGTAATAAATTATATTCAGCCAATCCTTATTATTGAAAACATTTCTGCAAACCATTACATAAAAACTGAACATTACAAAAATGGCTCTGAGCACTATGGGATTCAACACCTGAGGTCATCTGTCCCCTGGACTGAAAATTACAAGTCTGACTTCATTAGTGCTAACAAATCACAAAAATATTGAAACAAATTCATACTAACATCTCAGACAACAAATTTAAGTACGCCCATGGTGATGAAGAATAATAAAGTTTACCTTACACTTCATGGAAATGAACTGCGCTGCACCAGCGGCGACTGATATTGCTGTTACATGGCTAGCAACTGCACTCTAGCGGTGAGCTACTACGACTTCTCCATAACGGCAAGCTATTGCGACTGCTCCATAGTAACGAACTATTGCGACTGTTCTGTAGGAGCGAGCGATTATTACTGCTGCCGACATTGCTCTGACCTGCGATTCTATTGCAGCAGAGATGTTTTATATCGCAGGCAGCACGTGAGCAATACATCTAAATTACATTTGCTCCAGTAGGGTAGTAAAACCCTTACTTAATAAACCCCTTACAAACGCCATCCTTGGATAGCAGTTCCTGGAGTCACAATAGGCAGTTTTTCTTAAATTATTTCTGAAGTTAACAGGAGATAATGATTTCAGTTTTGTTAGATGATTATTATATTATTTTCATAATAACTCATTGTTGTTGGAGAATGGCAAGAAAACTGTAATTGGCCTGAACGCAGCAGACTAGCCATTGGTTCCATCGACTTACGTTTCTGCGTTATCTTGACGCTGACTCCGGTACATCCCCACTGACCACTAAAGCTGCGTGTACTGACCTTGACGAGCAGCTCAGTGACAACCGATTATAACAACCAACTGTAACAACCAACCGTAACAACCAACTGTAGCAACAAACTGTAGCAAGCAACTGTAACAACCAACTGTAACAACTGCCGTTCTCCTGGGGGTTGTCCATTTGACAGACTTCAGAATCATTACTTCTCCCTCAAGCAGCTCTGCGGTTAACATTTGGAAGCTGACTGCACATTCTCCCAGTGCCCCACCAAGGACAAATTCCTCGTATTACCACCGATCGAACTCGGGACCTCCATTTATTAATCAAACACACTGACCACTTAGGTATGGAATAGACACATTTCTACACGGTTCAGATGTGCAGCTGTGCGATCTTTACCAGATAGGATTGACGTATAACATCGAGAAAGACCAAAGAATTGCATCATATCTTGTATTATCGCAAAATATGGTAAGAGATTGTAGGGCACTCCCACTTTTGGTATGGTGCCATGCTGCTTAATGTTAATAGGGAATGTTATCTTTATCACTTTATTTCTACTATTTCGTATGATCTGACTTCGTTCATATGACGAAATGGCTGGCAGTAGTTAATGTTCATACTTGTGTGCTCTAGGAAGTATGCTTCACCTGTGTTTGATGGAAGGGGGTTCCGAGTTAATTGACAGCAGTAAAAGCGTATGGCAGCTGAGAGCCGAGGGGAGTTTTTCTTCTGGGGAACGGATGGGTGTATCTGGATGGAAACGTTTGCCGACACCCAAGTCCCCTGGTCTCAGTCCGCAGAGTCTGGAACCGCAACACCGCTACGGTCGCAGGTTCGAATCCTGCCTCGGGCATGGTTGTTTGTGATGTCCTTAGGTTAGTTAGGTTTAACTGGTTCTAAGTTCTAGGGGATTAATGACCTCAGCAGTTGAGTCCCATAGTGCTCAGAGCCATTTGAACCATTCAGTCCGCAGACACAGGGGTTGTCGCCAGTCAATCGGCAGCTACGTCCCGGTAGGCTGACTAGGTCCGAGGAGTCACTGCAGCTTTGACCGGTAAGTTGTATGATCTGATGGCTGGCAATAAAGCAGATTATGGGCCCTTTTTAGGTAGAAAGCGGATGAGACGGCTGAGAGATTTTGCGCATTCTATGGGACAGGTCAGTGGCTCCCCGCATCCAGACTCTGCTACAAAACATTCTTGTTAAAGCATGAAGTTTTTAGCGAGTATATGGCCATCCTTTAGAGAATTCGAAATGGACGCAACAGGGGAGATAGAGATCTTTTTATGGAGAGCTATGGTTCCATCGAAGTCATACTTTCAGCAGACATGGTGTAAACGCATGGGAAAGAAGGCGCAAAGCTGAAACTTTTTTCCTCTTCTCTCAGTTAATTTTTAAAGTCGCTGGTTGGTCAAATCTGTGTATGCAGGGGGGTGAAGGGGGGGGTCACCCAACTTCGATTGCCGATTCGAGCTCATGATTAGCTTGTGCTAAAGTGGCTGTGGTTTAGGCATGCAAATGTGTTATACTGCCGAGCCACAAAGGAAAGCTGTAGACAATAAAGAAAATCATTCTTGTACTGGTACTTCGCTAGTAAAGGACGGCCGGTACTTACCTAGATGGTGAGACTTACGTCCTTCACTAGTGTCCCACTTAGACCCTGTGCCAGTCAACTTCTGAACCATCAGAGATACTGCTTGTTGCATGACGCACACAAGTTGTGTGTGGCTGTACTTACATGTTTGAATCGGGCGTCTAAGCGTTTGACATATTCCGTCATGCATAGCCGTGTCACGGAGTCAAATCGGTTTGGCAGACCAGCAAACGGGTCCACCTGCACACTGGGTTCCACCAGGGCTTCAGAGGCTCTTAGGGAAGTATCTGCATTCCGACTCATCCGAATGCGAGACCGCTTACTTGCATATTTCCAGCCGCGCGCCGTCAACAACAGATTGCCGCTGTCCACGACTGTTCGCGGCGAGCGCGTCATATTGTACCACCCTCACCTGCAGAAGGGTAAAGCATTCGACGCTACAGCGCAAGGCTCCACATATGCTTCTCAGCACTCTGCTCTTTGGAACCATATTTTTCTTTGTGCGATAGTTGAGTATAGAAGCGCGATACTAGCGTAGTTTTTGGACCATACTATAGATAAAGACCATACTATAGATAAAGCAACTAGTTCTGGTTAGTGTGCGTGCACTGATCCCCAGATGATCACATTGTTAACCATAGACCACATATTATAGAAAGCCATTGTCAGATAAAATATTTGTGCGGCATTTCTTTAGCCATCATTTGTCAGTAGATATTAATAAAGAAAAAAAATCAGTTGTTATTTAGACGACAACTCCTCCCATTGTTCTGATTTGCATTAGCTTTGCTACTTTATTAAGGTCATAGATTTGTCAAAAATCAAGGTTCGATCATAATGAGACTGAATACACTCATTAACATTTTTATAGATGTTTTGATTAGTATGCAAGAATATTATATTTATTCAAGGCATTAATTTTCAATGGTACCCTGTCAGTCAAATCCATTTCTTTTACACACCAAGACACAGCTTGCAATCGTTGACGAAAACAGCCACGATCTTGCGATTGGCAACCACTGTCAGAATGCTGCAATTGACAGAATCCCGAAGCTTGCAAGGGCGGAGAGAGTCACTGGAATGATACAGAATTTGGGGTGGTCATCATTAAAACAAAGGCGTTTTTCGTTGCGGCAGAATCTTCTCACGAAATTTCAATCACCGATTTTCTCCTCCGAATGTAAAAGTATTTTTTCGACGCCGACGTACATGGGGAGAAGCGATCATCATAATAAAAAATAACCAGAGCGCGAATGGAAAAACATAGTTTTTTTTCCCCGCACGCTGTAAGAGGTTTGATTAATGGAAAGTCATCGTGAAGGTGGTTCGATGAACCCTCTGCCTGGCAATTAAATGAGATTTTCTGAGTGTCGATGTAGGTGTACAAAAGGACGACGTCATTGCTAACAACTCACTGAGTTTGAATGTGGAGGTGTAGTAGGGTTACGAGAAACTGGATTTCCTTCTGCGATATAGCTAAAAGAATTGGCTGGAATGTAGCCACTGTACTGACAGAGGTCGTCACGGGAAGGTAGGTCGCAAGAAGAACTGGCTCCGAACAGCCATGTGACAACACCTATGTGTCGTGTTTGGCTGTGGTGTCTGCAGCAGTAATTCGAGCAACAGTTGGCACCACAGTAATACAATGACTTGTTACAAATCGGTTACTTCAAGGAGAGCTCTGAGCCCTGCAGCATTCCTTTACCTGACACCAAACCACGCCGTTTCAGGACAGATGGTGTCAAGCGAAAGCTCATAGGAGGGCAGGATGTATGTATGTTGTGTTTCCTGATGATAGATGGTTCAGTCTTGGTGGCAGTGATGGCTGTGCGTTGGTTAGAAAGGGGCCACAAGAGTGACTGCATTTCAGCCACTCTGCAGCATAGACACACTGGACCTACACCTGGAGTTATAGTCTGTCCAGTTGGTTTTGATGACAGGAGCATTCTCATGGTTATTTCACGCACACTGACTGCAAAAATGTACGTCGGTCTGGTGATCCGACCTGTTGTGCTGTCATTCCCAGAAAGCATAGAGCCGGTATTTTCCAATAGGATAACGCTCGCCCACATACCGCTGTTGTAACCGTACATATTCAACAAAATGTCGACATTTTATATTGGCCTGCTCGTTCACTCGATCGGTCTCCTATCGAACACGCATGGGATTTCATCGTTCGACAACTCCAGGGTCATCCACAATCAGCATTAACAATCCCTTTATTGATCTACCAACTGAAACAGGTATGGAAATCCATCGCACTAACTGACATCTATACGACACAATGAATACACTTATCCAGACATACATTTAACGTTTTGGCGATTAAACTAGATATTAATGTACCGGCGTTTCACATTTGGAATAGCTTCCATCGCGTTTGCATTAACTCGTGATCTTGAAACGTTAATCATATAAATATGTGAGCGAGACCAATTTATTCCCGAAATGTCATTACTCTACATTAATTACGCTTTAGTGTTGGGACTATTTTCGTCTCTTTTTTTCTCCTATCACTCCGTATTCGATGTCATTGGACTATCTAACGATAAAACTTGTATTAGCATCGATAAACAGCCCTTTCGTGAGACCTTTTTGAATTGTCTGTGAATCCCTTAAGGACCATTCCTCTTCCTCAGATTACCACTTGGCCCCTCCAACATACTAGTGTAAATGGTGGTTATTCTACATAATTTTCCGTCATTTATTATAGAAGTGAGAACAAGGTCGCCATTGGGTCATACATACTTTGGTAGTCAAAATAGCGGAGCCGATCGTCATGTAGGCGCACCGAATCGCATAACGGCCGACAAGTCTCCCGCGCACCGACGCAAAGTGCGAAAGCGGATCAGTCGACGTAGCGTCGCGACCCAAGTGCACGAGAATCCTCTTTCGGCGCCCAAGTGCGCGCCCATCCCGCGCTCGCCAATCGAGCAGTGACCGGCCGGCACGGCGGTGGCGCTAGCGGCAGCGGCAGGAGCAGCAGCAGCAGCAGCGGGGGGAAGTGACCCGTTAAGACTTGAGGGTTTATTTCGTTTTACAAGGAAAGCTCATTAGGCCTCGAAGCCGGCGGGGCCTGCGGGTGCAGCGCGAGCCATGTCGCCGCCGCTCGACAAAGCCGCAGCAGATAATTCTGATTAATGGTGTGCAGTGCAGTGCAGGGCAGGGCCAAGCAGGCAGCGTCCGCGTCCGCGCATGCGCTCTGCGACAGCCTTCCTTTCCCTTCCAGCGCCTCTGTTTTGTAGGCAAGGCCGCAACACATCTGCAGGAGCAAAAATGAACACGCTGACGACTAGTTTCGAATGTTCTCACTACATATAGATAACTTCACCCACAGATTGGACAGAACAGTTTTTTTTTTTTTTTTTGTATTTACTGTAAAAGAAGCAGCTTCTTGTGGAAGAGTCACTTGACTGTTTTCCTGTTCCCACCCAGCCCAAATACATTAGATGAAGAAATAAAACTGAAGTCTTTCAACATATCTTTGTTTCTAACCGCTTCTGTCTTGGTTTCTTTACATGTAACAATAATAATCAATGTTACTTAATTACATTTACCTTTAAATAAATGTAAAATAATGTTCCTTCTGTTTTCATTTCACCACTCCCGGATAGTTTATCACGGAATTATTAGCGGAGCACTACTTCTGGTGTTTTTCCCAGTAGTTTTCTTTGCTCTTCTACCAGTGAGAGAGCCGAAACAGTAATTTAAACAGTTGATTCGTTTTGGGATGAGTAGAACTCTAATACTTGCCCGATCAACGGTGTTTTCTACAAATTTTTCGTGTCCTTCCTACATTTCGTAGGGGAAAACTGCAATGATGCATTCGAAAAAGACAAGGTTAATTTTCTGCACAATTCTTGTCATCTTCCATCAGTATAAATTTCCAAAAATCTTAATTTTGTACTGGTTGCACTTATTGCCTCAGAGTACTTTTTCTTACACGTCTGTTATATCACATTTAAAACGATATGCTTCTTTCATTCAGTTTTATAATTCCTGTATTCAACTTCTTCATTAGTTCATCTACGTCTCTTTTGCACCATTACATTATCTCTTTTGAAATAAATTTTCTCTTCCTTTCCCAGCCTAATTGCACACTTCATATTTTCGCTAGTTCGCCCTATTATATGGTGCGCAAGTAATATTCACTTGATGTGTAACGCCAAGTAATATAGCTCTATGTTATTTGGAATTCCTACACTATAGTACATAAGGTGAATGAAACAAAATCGCAACGAGACGAACAGAAATGACACTCATATGCAAAGACCATAATTACAGTGAAGTAATTTTTTATTTATGTTAGCAATTGAAAACCCATAAAGTCAAAATCGAAAATTAATTCCTCTGTACTTAGATTGATTATTAAGTTCAGTAAATAATCTGGACTGTTGGCTGAAACTAGTTACCAGTCCAAATCAAAACCGGTTTCATGTGCGATATTGACTTCATGGATTTCCAGTCAATACTACCGGAGATCTTAAAATATTTTCTGTTAAGGTTTGTATTAACTGATCATTTCCAAATCAAATTTGTATTTAAACACTGAAATACTACTATCTTCGTCATCTCAACTTATTTCACATGAGTTTCACGCTTGTTCCCCTTTTGAATATTGTGTAACGGTACTAAGCTTCCAGTGTAACTATGAATCAGCTCGTACTTTCTAGAACAGACCGATAATCGCTCCAAATTATGGAACGACTAAGGACATGGTTCTGACACCCCCTGAAGGATTTTTCGAGCCACCTTAGAAAGAATCTGACCTTCCTTGCATTTTTAATTGACATTGAAATCTTCCCTGTATCGTATATTGATTACCAAGGAAATATCTGTGTGTTTTGTTCTACAACCTACAATTTTACGAATATTATCCTCATCTTTCACATTCAGATGATCCTCACATTGTAAATACCGTTAGAGAGAACTATTTTGTACATATAAGAGAACTATTTCACCACTACTATAACTTACACCTCTGACAGTGTTTTAAGAGAGAGCTGCAGTTAGAAAATACTATTTGAATTTTCCATTTTTCATTCTATTGCTACAAATGTTTTCGACAGGACATAAGTAAATATTATTTCGAAATTCGTGAACCGTTCTGTTTTAGGGAATCATATTTCTATAGGATTACTTACTGTTCCTATTCTTCTGATGTTGTTGATAGCTTTAAGTTTAATAATTAACTTGTTGTTCTATAAAAGTAGTCCTGTACAAAGCATTGTGGGGAATAATCGGGTTGAGAGATAATCTGTTATAGGTTTTTCAATAACATATGGAAATATGAAGGCACTGGTTAAGCCAAAACAAAACAAACTCAAATAAAATTCCTCAGATGTAGCAACTTTGTGGAACTATAAAGGTGCTGGTTAAGCAAAAACAAAATACAGTCAAATAAAATTCCACAGGTGTAGCAACTTTCTGTGTTTGCCAAAATGTATCATGAAACAAACGTCTTCTTCTTGTAGATTTTACTATCAGACTTACAGAAATACGAAGAATTTTGTAGGTGGAATACATCGATAGAAGAGAGGGCAAATAACACCTTTATGCGATCTTAACGATGAGAAATGGTTATTTTTGTTTTGGAAAACATCACAATGTTGTTTATATGTTACCAAAATTAAATTTAGGCTTATAATTCTCAACGGATCTCGTCAAAAAGGCAAATAATGCTTACATAACACAAATATTCCGTTCCTCGTGTTTTATTTTGTTTCATTCATACTTCACTTCTCCCACTACCCCTTTGCTATTCAAAATATACGCCTTTGTGAAGATGTTACATAATTCATCTTTAACGACATTTTCTTGATGTACACGCTATGAAATTGTTCAGTTCCCTGCAATTATCACGTATTATGTCTCGAAAACAACTTTTTTTCCTTCAGGAATACGGTACTAAATTCCGAATTCCAATGCATCCATAATACACCAAAACCATCTACGTGTGTAGGTAACTGATTAACCAATTGATGCATTATAACAGGTTGTAGATACAGGTGTTAAAACTATTTATATATAAAAATGAATGAAAAGTCCTGTACTGTATCTGTATTTATTTCAGTCGATTAGAGGCACACATCTGGTTTCGCAACTTTTAAGTTCCATATTCTAGTGTATACAAAGCTAAGCCATATGGTACAGGGACTTATTACAGAATGCCGCATAGTAACAGTCGGCGCGGCTAGCCAAAGTTCTCAACCTTCTCCAACTGATAAAAACCATCGTCAATGACAAAAGTCCATTCTGTGGTAAAATCGCGAGCCGTCATCACTTTATGGATTAAAATATATTCCTATAGGCCTATTTCAGGTAACAGACGATGCCTCTCGTAAATGTTGCCTAGGATAAAATTGCTTCCGGAAGCCGACACGCATATGTGTGTTAGTTATCTACACAACAGTAATCGTAACAGCTGACAACACTAGCTACGAAGTGTCAAGTGTGTTGCCGGAACGTGTAGTTCAATGGCTACCGTCCGGGTAGCTCGTGTTATCAGCTGTTACGATTACTATTACGTTGGTGACTAGCACACATATACCTGTCACCTACTGGACCTAGCATTTTCCTGGCTAACATGTACGAGAGGCATCGTCTGTTCCTTGACAAAGGCCCACAGGAACATATTTCAATCGGTAAAATTACGACCGTGATTTTTACGCGGAATGGACCTTCATCATTGGCGATGGTTTTTATCATCTGAGGAAGGCTGAGAAGTTAGCCTAGTCACGACAACTGTTGCCCTAATTCATTATCGTATAACATATACCGTATACCGTGTAACATAGCATTATGTACAGCAGATGATGCAACTGAAAAGTTGTGAAAACGACTGTATGGTTCCCTAATCGACTTGAATATATAAAGGTACAGTCGACTATTGGACTTTTCTTCCAGTTTTATATTTTAATAATTTTAACACCTGTGTTTAAACACTTTTTATACTGTAAGAATTGGTCAGTTAGTCACACTTTTCATCCAAAATATTATTACCACCTACTTAGTGTAGATGTAAACAGATCCAGGCGATAACAGCGTCACCTGGCGAGGAGTGACTGCTAGTCAGACATATGCATGGTGCATGCATAATCAGTGAGCCTGCTGTCTATGTAGAGTGCGGAAGGCGCGAGAACTATTAGAGTTTCACCGAGGGCGGATTGCGACGGTCCTCACGCTCGGCACGACCATTTCGGAACCTGCACGACTTATCAGGTGTACGAAGAATGTTGTGACGATTGTCTCCAACACGTGGCGAGACCAAGGCAAAATCACGTGCAGACAACGTAGACTTGGGCGCCCACCCTCCATTATGGATGCCGGACGCCATAAGCTGGGCAGACTGGTAAAACAGGACAGGCAGTGAACTGTGGTGGAACTAACAACAGACTTTAATGCTGGCCAGAGTGCAAGTGTGTCTGAACAGACAGTGCACCGAGTACTCCTAAAGATGAGCCTCCGCAACCGACGGCACACGTATGAGGCAGTGTTAATTAACACCACGACATCGGCAGTTACGACTGAAATGGGCACTTGACCTTCGACACTGGACTTTGGCGCAGTGGCAGAGCATTGTATGGTCTGATGAATACCGATACCCACTTCATCATGCCGATGGCAGGGTGCAAATCCGTCGTTATCCAGGGAAACAGCTACTTAACACCTGTGAGGCGGGACGGAGACAAGCTGGCGGTAGGTCAGTAATGCTGTGGGGAACATTCACCTGGATACCCCTGCGTCCTCTGTAGTTGTGCAAGATACCATGGCTCCCAAGGAGTATCGTAAACTGGTTGCAGACCACGTACTCCCCTTGATGACGATCATGTTTCCTGGCGGCAATGACGTTTTTCAGCAAGATAATGCGCCGTGTCACAAGGCCTGGAGGGTGATGGCGTGGTTCGAGAAACACAGTGGCGAGTTCCAGTTGCTGTGCTGGCCTCCCAACTCGCCACGTCTGAACCCGATCGTGATTGAACGTGGCGTCTGAGCTCGTCATCCTCCTCCCCACAATTTACGGGAATTATTTGGTTTGTGTGTGCAAACGTGGTTCCCACTCTCTCTAACACTAACAAGGGCTCTTTGCTTCCAGGTCACGACGCGTCGTCGCTGTTTTCTGTGCAAAGGTAGACAAAGCGGCTATTAGGGGCATAGTCATAATGTTCTGGCGGATCAGTGTATATCTACTTATTTTAGCTGCCGCTGCCCTAGATTTAAAATTGTTATCTACCGATGTCTGCCTGGCTGTGGTTCTCACGAGATCGTATTGACCCCGCGAAGAAAACATTTGTGACGGCTGTGTAGAGTGATCACACTGTCTCTGTATCTGTAAATATACCACGTATTACTTTAAAGAATTACCTGAAGTGCAATCTCCGTTCCTTGCGTAGGTATATACCTGTAATGGCTGAGGCATTCGTGGTTACATTTTGACGTGTTGCCTGTTGACTTTTGTCTTGTCATCTTCGGCTGTCGTTTGTTTAACGGTTTTTCTAACGTTTCCCCAGATCGAATTGCTGGCATTATCAAAGCTGGTGGTGGACTGGAAACGAGACCTTAGCCGTCTGTTATATGTATAATTGGTGGAGAAAAATATGGAAACACCTAATGCTGTATACGAAACCGGTTGACATGCAGATAGCTTCTCGTACTCTCGGAATGGATAAATAAAGGTAGTATACCATTTTCTACGGAATCTTGTACCACTCTACCTGAAAAATAGTGGGAATTTCAAGCAACGATGATGGAGGAGGGTAGCGATCACGCACACTTCTCTGAAAAGCAGATCACACAGTTTCAATAATATTGAGGTCCGGTAACTGTGGTGACAATTCATCCTTGTGCTCACGAAACCATTCCCGGATGGCCGAGTGTGTGAACAAAGGCCCTGCTATCTTGGAACACGCGATCACTATTCGGCAAGAAACATTGTACCAGGGAATGAACCTGATCACCCAAAATTGAAATTTAATCCATGGCAGTAATGCAGAATAACCGTGGGGCCCATGGAATACCACGGTATGCGTAGCCAAATCATCGAACTCCCACAATGTTTCAATCTTGGAGGTAAATTCGACGAGAAGTAGAAAACACTGGAAAACGAGGCTCATCCGACCACATGGTATTCTAACATTACTCTGTAGGATAGGTATGTGGCTTCAGTACCACCAGAGACGAATGGTTTTGGAATTCCAGCGATATTCAGTTCTGCAAAGGCATTTGCAGCCTCTAATTTTTCGTCACAATCCTCTTTAACGATTCTCAGTTACGGTCACTGAACACACACTCTCGTCGCCGGCCGTTGTGGCAGAGCGGTTCTAGCGCTTCAGTCTGGAGTCGCGCGACCTCTAAGATCGCAGGTTCGAATCCTGCCTCGGGCATGGATGTGTGTGATGTCCTTAAGTTAGTTAGGTTGAAGTAGTTCTAAGTTATAGGGGACTGATGACCTCAGATGTTGAGTCTCATAGATCTCAGAGCCACTTGAACCATTTAAACACTCTCGTCAGCGTTGTGACACAGTAAACGATGTTTTTCCGCTTACTTGTATGGAGCACAAATTTTCAATACGGCGCTCTTGAAACAATAAACACTTTGGTTCCCTTGGTTACTTGAGCATCCAGCACACCAGCACCTATATTTTCCCTCATTCCAATACAATTAACTCCGACAAATGCATTCACAATTACACAGATCACCGCTGTGGCACATATCATACTTCTGACATATTGACGACATTGCGCAAGTTCCGTTCAGTGTCAAATACAACCGCGCATCCTGCAGGGTTGGCTACCATCTCCATTTATTTACAAGCATGAATTTCTAGCGGCGTTTCTACAACTTTGCTCACCCTGTGTTCTTCTCGTCTCCATGTCTGAGGGTCATCTGCCTATCACTACATTGCGCTTCCCGCCTGGTTACCCGCAACGGTCGTTATACATAGTACGAGAGGCGTCAGTGTAAACCTATCCTGGATTCCTTTGCTGCTGCGGAAGACAGTAGGTAACAAGAGGGTAACCACAGCGGTAATGATCAGGGGGAAGGCTTTAGACTGTTGTCCTAACAAGTACATAAAATCTTCGGCAGCGAGTTCGACTCCAGTCCGCCACCAGCAATGTGGCATGAGTCTTTGACGACAACACCAACTGGTGCTGGCGAAACGTAAGCACAATCGTTAAACAAACATTGGACGAAGATCCCGAAGCAAAAGCTAACAATCATTTGCTCATACATTTGTGTCCACTACGAAAAGAATCATGCAATTCATCGTTATCGACTGATTCAATGTGTCCAATGTCGACCAGTCCCACAGGTCCTTCCTACGTACCGGTAGCTGTACTGATATTTTTTGCGTCAACGGACACCACCACTCTCTCCATCAACAAGAGTAAAATGAAACTAGACTGAATAATCATTTGAAACAGTATCAAACTCTGCAACAACAGTATGCAAGATCATTTGCGCAACGAAAACAAAGTCCATTGTATTGGTAGTATTTGTTGTTAACGTTGCACGTCTTTGAAGTATTTGATTCCAAAATCTTAACCTAAAATACACAGTGAAACAGATAGACAGTGTGTTTCAAAACACAACTGCAAAACGTCGGAGATGGGTTCCTCTCTCTCATCCCCACTTCTTACATCCTAAATACTCATATTCTTATTTACTGGGTGAGCTCCAACATCCGTCATCCTCTACAGCTTTTACCAACTACAACTCCCTGAAGTTCCATGCAAGTTATTCCGTGTTGTCTTAAAACATGTCCTACCATCCTGTCCCTTCATCTTGTCAGTGTTTTCCACAATTCCCTTTCTTCGCCAATTCTGCGGAATAATAATAATAATAATAATAATAATAATAATAGTAATGACGTGTGACGAGGGCCTCCCGTCGGGTAGATCGCTCGCCTGGTGCAAGTCTTTCGAGCTGACGCCACTTCGGCGACTTGCACGTCGAAATTCTGCGGAGAACCTCCTCTTTCCTTACCGTATCAGTTCACGTAATTTCCAACATTCCTCTGTAGCGCCAAATCTTGAATGCTTCTTCTCTCTTCTTTTCCGCGTTTCCCACAGTTCATGTCTCTCTGTCGCACAATGCTGTCCTCCAGACGTACACTCTCAGAAATTTCTTCCTCAAATTAAGTCAAATGTCTGATATTAGTAGACTTCTCTTGATCAAGAATGACCTTACTGCCAATGCTCGTCTGCTTTCAATGTCCTCCTTGCGCCGTCCGTCATTGCTTATTTTGCTGGCTAGGAAGGAGAATTTCTTAACTTCGTATGCCACGTGATCATCAATTTTGATGTTAAGTTTCTCGCTGCTCTCATTTCTGGAATAGTTCATTTCTTTCGTCTTTCTTTGATTTACTTTCAATGCATATTCTATGTTCATTACACTATTCATTACATTCAACTGGTCCTGTGATTGTTCTCTGTTTGACTGGCTGTGTGGATGAAGTTTCACCGAAAATTTTCTGGTATATCACCAGTCGCAGATATTCGACACACAATCGCTTTGTTTGGACTTCCACCAATGATTTAAGAGTTTCAGGTGGAAAATTATCTATAATTTCGCATTATTTGTTTTTAAGCCGTCTAAAGTCGTTCTAAATTATGATTGTTATACTGGCTCACCTGTATATTCCCTATCCTGCTTCTTCTCCCCTACCGGGTTGGGGATTTTCTCTACCCGGAGACTGGGTGCCTGTGTTGTCCTCATCATTTCATCATCATCATCATTCATGACAGTGGCTAGATTGGAGTGCGAAACAAATTGCACTGCGTGAGATTTGGGACTTTGGGCGATGATGGCCGCGCACTTGAACGCCCCACAAACCAAATATCATCATCAGCATCATCATCTTCTCCCTTAACTTCATAGGGTAAGTCTTGTCTCAGGTACCGGCCTTCAATGTACATTTTCCGCCCACCCGCTCTCTCCTCTACATTTAACAGCGGTATTCCACTCCAGTCTTAATGTAACAGCCTTGCGTTTCACTTTAGCAAACGTTCTTTTAACTGCTCTACATGTGGAGTCAGACTTTCCAACAGTCATTTCTTTTTAAATTTCTTATCATTTTTCATGTAACCATTTCGCCATAAATTGCCCAGCACTACCTACTGATTTCATTCCAAAGTGACTTGTATTTCTATGATGCTGAATTTTCATGAACATTTTTGTACTTGATTGTTTAGTGAATAAATTGAAGCACTTCTTCTGTAACCCATGGTTTCTTCTGAGTTACTGTCCATGTACCTAAGATATGGTCTCCAATTTCTGCGACTGACCTTTCTCAAGATGTCCATACCTATTCAACTGAACTGCATAATGAAATATTCATTATTGTAATACCTGTAGCGTCAGAGAGTCAGAGAACGACAAGGGTATCTCTTCTTCCTCAGGTCTTCCGTGTCACACGTCTTTGCGCAGTGATTCTTCCTGACTGGTCTCTTCATCTTCAGCCTACTCTTCATTACTACGCAATTGTGATCTGGGTATATATCTGCCCCTTGCTACGCCTTACAATCCAGTATTTGATTTCAAAATTCTGCCTGCCATGATGCAAGCAAACTGATATGTTCCTACATCTCCCGGCCTTTTGCAAGGCAACCTCCTCTTCTTCTGATATTCGATATTACTGTCCGAAATTTATTCCAGAACTCAATCAGTCTTTCTTCTTTCTCATTCGTACTTAGGTTCTCGTTCTCCTGTAACCCTTTATTCTACTTCTTCCCCTACAACCGTGTTCCTGTCCCCATGACGGTAAAATTTTAATGTCCTATTAAGTAGCAAATAACCCGTTCACTATCTTCATATGCTTTCTCTGTCTCTTCATCTTCAGCTTGCGACGCCTGCATGCATATCTGAATTATTGGTGTTTGTGTTGTTTTACAGTCTATTCTAATGAGAAAAACCGTATCATTGAACTGTTCACTCTCTTTCCTAGCTTTCTATTCATAACGAATCCTATTCCCACTATCCAATTTTCTGTTGTTGTTGATATTACTCTATATTCGTCTGACCAGAAATACTTTTCTTCTTTCCATTTCACTTCACTGACGCCCCCTGTATATAAATCCAAACTTAAAATTTCAGTTTCCAAAATCTGTAACGTCCCTACCACTTTGAAACTTCTGACATTTCAGCCCCTACACGTACAAAGTTATCTTTTCTCATGGTCGCTTTTCGCTTGGAAGTCTCCTCCTGAAGACCAGAATGGAGTTCCACTCCGTATCATTTGCTACTGGAGCGAACTTCGTGACACTTTTTCAGTTAGGGGCCACATGTTCTATCGATACACATTATTTGTCTTTAATCAAGTGGTTTCCATTGCCTTCTTCATCCTCATTCTGTTGATCGTTCCTGATATTTCCGCTTTTTGGGTAAATTTCCCAGCCCATGGCCTCGAGAGTGCCCTGAACCTCTGCCCACTGCTCCACCCTCTCTGAAAAGGCCGTTGACAGAATTAGGTTGACTTCTTATGCCAGAAGTCTTTTGCCGCTAATTATTATGATTTTTCTTTAAAATTTAAGCAGTGGTGGGGTTAGAACCTGGGACCAAGGACGCAATCCCTGCACCACCTTTGAGTAACGTCTTA
This sequence comes from Schistocerca serialis cubense, assembly GCF_023864345.2. Classification (NCBI taxonomy): domain Eukaryota; kingdom Metazoa; phylum Arthropoda; class Insecta; order Orthoptera; family Acrididae; genus Schistocerca; species Schistocerca serialis. The sequence continues at coordinate 276,585,289 of NC_064642.1, read as the reverse complement.
TAACGAGAAGAAAACAAGTCTACTAAGGTGTGCCTTAAAATCCATACTTAAAGAGCTATGAGCACCTCTTCATCTATGACACAAATCTCTTCCACTGCCACGTCTTTGCTATCCGTATTTTGGGAGATGTCAGGATGAACCAAAGAAAGAAGAAACTGTCTAGTAAACCTAAAAGGCACAACTTAAGATTTATGTGTCATGTACGACTGAAACACAACAGTAACGAGAGTGGTCTATAGAGTGGTGCAGCAAATGTCCTCCTTGGAAAGCTGGACTGTAGGATCAATGTTCGGCAAGCAGGTTAAGGCAGTATATAGAAGCCTGAGACCGCCCTGCTAGCTGCGCGGTTAACGTGCTGCTTCCCGAGCGGGAAGGCGTTCCGATGTGCTGGCCAGCTGTGGATAGTTTTTGAGGCGTTTTACCATCTGCCTTGGCAAATTCGGGCTGGTTCCTCTTATTCCCCCTCAGTTAAACTATGTCGGCGATTGCTGCGCAAACATTGTTTCCATGTACACGTGCATCATAATTACTCCACCACGCAAACATTTGGGGTTACACTCGTGTTGTATGAAATGATCCGGGAGGGGGGGGGGGGGGGGCACAGGGGTGGCCGAACAGCACAATAACTCTGAGTTCGGTGTGGGGCGGCGGTGGGGTGGGTGGACTGCTGTGGCCTGTTACGGGGTTGTGAGCCACTGAGAGCTACGCTAGGACGAAGCCTCTCCATCGTTTCTGGGTCCTCGGTTTAATGCTCACAAACAGATGTAGAAGCTTTTTCCTAACTTGCGTTTCTCCGAAGTACGAATGTTCATTACAAATAACGCAGCAAGAAATAGATTCCAGCTGGGACAGTAGCAACAAGTATAAGGCTCTCTAAAGTAGAAACGATGATTTTAAAGCAGCAACTAGGCGACATCTGCGTAGATTAATGTAGTGGAATGGCTGCATGTGCAAGTGGGTTGTGAGGCTGCTGCCAGTCGTTCTATATTTCTCCTGTGGAGGGTGCTTGTAGTCCAGAGCCGCTGGAGGCCTGGCACTGCGGGTGTGCGCTTACCCATCCCCCCTCACCCCTAATCGATATGTGACAGAAATCGCAGCTCTGATGGCAACTTTGTTGGCCGTGTGGTAGTATCGATACGCTGTACCATACCATGTGAACTTGTTAACTGAAAGAAATGATTTTCACAGTAGCGAAAATTAACAAGCGGCCATAGCTGTTGAAGTATGCTCTTTATAGCCTGTGTTTGCGCTATTGTTGTTTTGGTTAATACTACCACCTCTCCAAATGTGGAAAGCAAAGAGCAGTAAAAGAAGTGTGGTTCACAGTACTGAAGGTGAAGTATGGATCTACCTCTTACGGTATGCATTTTAGAGCCTATGGTTGCCAGACTTTTTTCCTTCTGTCACATAAGGAATCATTTCCTTAAATTTTGTAAAACCTTGTCTAATTGTCTACGTTACAGCTGATCAGGATCAACATTACAACAAATAAATACAGCGCTGTATGGAAGAAGTTTAACGTTGGCAGTAACAAGAATATTAAAGTAAAAATGTTAACACAGACCACAAGTGTGTATATTGGTTGTATTTGAACCATATGGTGGAAAAGAAAGTGGGGGATCAAATTTCGCAACCTAAAACCGTCCTGGAGAAACCATTTACGTAATAAACGTGTCGGTTGCCACAGTTACAAGCCCTCCGCGCATCTACGGCAGCAGGCAACGAGTCTAATTTTGCGGCGCGCCCCAGTCAGCTCACGCGTGGCGCCAACTTGGCGGCGGTTAGGGCGCCAGTAACGGTGATTCACGGGGCGCCATTAGGGGTGCAGATGCGCGAGCCGGGCGCTCGCAAACAGTTATTATCAACGCCGCCACATTACCGCGGGGGGGAGCGTCATCATATTTGCCCACAGAGGCACCGCCGGCAGCAGCGGTGGCACCGCTGCGCTTACACACAAACGCCTCCCGAGGGCAAATCGTGGCCAATTGGTTCGGAGGGGAACACGAGTCACGTGCCTCCGTTATTCTGAGCTCTCAATTAGCGGCAGTTCGGCGACGGTTATTCGGTGGTCGAGCCATCTTGAGAGAAATTGGTTCTTCGCAGTCAGGCCAATGAATTAGGTTTCACTTCTGTGTCAGAAATGTCGGTTGTCATTGATTGCAGAACTCGGGTGTTCCACATCCACTAAAATTCATGCAGATCTAAAACAGGAACAGAAAATTCATTAACATTGCAGTTGAAACATAGCTGCATGGTAATAATTATGCCATTTAACTGCTAGTGGACATTGACTTACGCCAGTGGGGAAAGGTGAATGTTGTGGCAAACTGGGATTTGAATACGGGTCTCCTCTTCAGTAGGCAGATGCTCTGACAAAGTGCTCCTAACACGTGCAAGGCGAGTTTGACCTATGAGCCCTTCAGTGCACATGCACACCAACTCTAACTCTTACGGAAATTAGCAAAACGCTGCGAGTAATGAGGTCAATAGGCAGGGTCACTACGTCAGCAGCGTGTGGGCCGGGGCCCATGAAATGACAGTCCGTGACGTGTATGTCATTGAATGCTGCACTGTAGGTGTTACGAGTGCCAGTAACCGTCGCCAGCGAAGAGCGAGGAGCTATTTCACACGAATTTCATAGTGCTTGACTGCACGCTTAAATCAAAGCAAACTGTCGATGGCACACGACAAAGTTAAAAAGAGTACCTTTACAATTATATATTAATTTCCCGCGGACCTTGCACGGACCCGGGCGTGTTCACACAGTGTGATGGACAAGCCGACTAACGTGACGTCACACGCTCGTTTCAGGGCCCGTATATGACGTGGGCCCTGTGTGTGTGTGTGTGTGTGTGTGTGTGTGTGTGTGTGATGTATAGCTAATTTGTTCTGATTTCTATGACATATCCTTTGACTTTTGTTGGATACACTGAACGTATTTGGAAGAAATCAGGTTTACCTAACATTCATATTTACTTTAGGCGATGGAAACGAAAAGTTTTCTGTTTAAATTGAGGCCAAGAACTTTTGTCTATTAAAAACATCTGAATGGATCATCATGGGGCGTAGCTTGCGCAGTGGACGACCTAATGTTTCTTAAGTCTTAATGAATCAAATTTATTTTAGTTTCCAACAGGAACCAACCTCGAAGTGGAGCAATCAATGCTCAACATAAGGAAATAATCTGCACTCTTACAAGGGAACCTCCCCATCGCACCCCCCTCAGATTTAAAGTTGGCACAGTGGATAGGCCTTGAAAAACCGAACACAGATCAATCGAGAAAACAGGGAGAACTTGTGTGGAACTATGAAAAAAATAAGCAAAATATACAAACTGAGTAGTCCATGTGCAAGATACGCAACATAAAGTAGGTCGTGGGCTCAGTGGCGCCGTGGTCCCGTGGTTAGCGTGAGCAGCTGCGGAACGAAAGGTCTTCGGTTCAGGTCTTCCCATGAGTGGAAATTTTACCTTCTTTATTTTCGCAAAGTTATGATCTGTCCGTTCCTTTATTGACTTCTCTGTTCACTGTAATATGTTTAGTGTCCGTGTTTTGCGACCGCACCGCAAAACCGTGCGATTAGTAGACGAAAGGACGTGTATCTCCAATGGCAACCGAAAACATTTGATCGCAAGGTCATAGGTCAACTGATTCCACCACAGGAAAACACCTCTGGTATATTCTATACGACACTGGTGACGGCATGTGCGTCACATGAGAGGAATATGTTGTCGACCCACCTAACTTGTACACTTGGCGAATGGGTGAAAAAATTCTTCTACCTTGCCCGATTTAGGTTTTCTTGTGGATGTCACAATCACTCCCAAAAAGTGATGAAAACATAAGAGTTTGTCACATAAACTGCAACAAATAAATGCAACAGTTTCACAGTCGCACAGTTTTCCCTGTGCTCTGTCAAAACATATGTTTTTAACGTTTTGAAATTTTTCCGTGTGTAGACCGTCAAATTCTGCATATGTCCAAGCAAATCTGAACTTGAACTGGAATTTTGGGGAGTGAAGTTGATTATGTGTGAGTACCTGAATTTTGATAATCGTCTCAAAATAAAAAATTAAACTTTTCACTCGGCGGAAGACTTGAACCAAGGACCTTGCGTTCCGTAGCTGCTCACGCTAACCACGGGACTACGGCGCTACTAACCCCATAATATACTTGACGTTGCCTATCTTGCGCATGAACTACTCAGTTTGTATATTTTGCTTAGTTTTTTCATAGTTCCACACAACTTCTTCCTGTTTTCTCGATTGATCTGTGTTCAGTTTCTCAAGGCCTATCCACTGTGCCAGCTTATAACTAAATCTGAGGGGGGTGCGATGGGGAGGTTCCCTTGTTAGTAACATTAACCACAAGCATGTAGTTTATTTGAATGAAATGTCATAGTGACATAAGATGAGCGTACGGAAAAAAAACGTGTGGATTCATAAGGAAAAATACTGAAACCAAAAGGTCTTTTGCATCACCCCGGTTCCCAGAACTCCTGAAGATAGACGTTGACTATGAATATTATATCACAGACATAATCCCTTTGACTGTACAGAGATGTCACTAAACCTGGCAACGATGCAAGACGAAGGGGGTCCGACAGCCGACTAGTTCCAGTCATTCCACCAGGAAGGAGGTACAGGGGTCGTGTTGTCTGTAGTTCAACAGCGCCTAGACGGTCGGTACCGCATTTAGATAGTGTCCGCTTTGTTAATTTGTGCCAGGAAGGGCTCTCAACAAGGGAAGTGTCCTTGCGTGTCGGAGTGAACCAAAGCGATGTTGTTAGGACATGGAGGAGATACAGAGAGCACAGGAACTGTATATGAAATACCTCACTCAGGCCTCCCAAGGGCTTCTACTGCAGCGGATGACCTCTACCTACGGATTATGGTTCGGAGGAACCCTCACAGCAACGCCACCATGTTGAATAATGCTTTTCGTGCAGCCACAGGATGTCGTGTTACGACTCAAACTCTGCACAATAGGCTGCATGATGCGCTTCTTCACTCCCGACGTCCGTGGCGAGGTCCATGCAACCACAACACCATGCAGAGCGGTACAGAAGGGCCCAGCTACATACTGAATTGACCACTCGAGACTGGCGTCACGTTTTCTCTGATGAGTGTCGCATATGCCTTCAACCAGACAGTCGTCGGAGACGTGTTTGGAGGCACCCTCGTCTGGCTGAACGCCTTAGACACACCGTCCAGTGAGTGCAGAAAGGTAGAGGGTCCCTTCTGTTTTGGGGTGGCATTATGTGGGGCCGACGTACGCTGCCGGTGGTCATGGAAGGCGTCGTAGCGGCTGTACGATAAGTGAATGCCATCCTCCGACCAACAGTGCAGCATATTGGCGAGGCATTCTTCTCCATGGACGACAACTCTCACCCTCATCGTGCACATCTTTCAAATGACTTCCTTCAGAATAACATCGTTCGACTAGAGTGGCCAGAATGTTCTCCAGACATGAACCCTATTGGACATGCCTGGATTAGATTGAAAAGGGCTGCCTATGGACGACGTGACCCAACAACCACTCTGAGGGACCTACGCCGAATCGCCGTTGAGCAGTGGGACAATCTGGACCAACATTGCCTTGATTAACTTGTAGATAATATGCCACGACGAATACGGGCATACATCAATGTAAGAGGACGTGCTACTGGGTATTAGAGGTAATGGCGTGTACAGAAATCTGGACCACCGCCTCTAAAGGTCTCGCTGTATAGTTGTACAACAGGCAATGTGTGGTTTTCACGAGCAATAAAAAGGGTGGAAATAATGTTTATATTGAACTCAATTCCAATTTTCCGTACAGGTTCTGGAACTCTCGGAACCGAGGTGATGCAAAACTCTGTTTTTATAATGTATTAATTGTCTTTTTAAACACTCATTCACTGAAACAAAAAAAAAAGATATAGGAAGAAAGAAGCTACGATATCAACGTGTCTGCTGAAACCACTGCAAACGGAGAGTATAAGTAAGTCATCACAACAAACGGATGTGAAAACTACGTAAGTAGGAAAAATGAGAAAAATTAAAATTAATAACATCCCTCTCCACATAATCCGCAACGTAGTCTGATAAGCATGTGGGTGAACAGCAACAATCACATAAGAAATCAGGAAACGACATTAAACGAGAAATCAGAAAAATAGGCAAACTTCGACTTCATGAATAGGTATTCTCTCTAAGAAGAAAATTTTTCATAGTTCAATGGTAAATATGAAAGGCGCCTCAATATAATATTGTCAACAAGCGGTAGAACACAGATCAACACACAAAGGTATGAAACCTGTAGATTTAACAACAAAAACGACGTCATAATGAAAGGGACCCGCGTTCTACACAAGCACCAAAGGTGTAAACACTTAGAATGAAATTTTCACTCTACAGGGGTGTGTGGGCTATATGAAACTTCCTGGCCGATTAAAACTGTGCTCCGGACCGAGACTCGAAATCGGGACCTATGCCTTTCGCGGGCAAGTGCTCTACCAACTGAGCTACCCAAGCACGACTCACGCCCCGGTTCGCAGGAGATCTTCTGTGAAGTTTGGAAGGTAGGCGACGAGGAACTGGCGGAATTAAAGCTGTGAGGACGGGGCGTGAGTCGTGCTTGGGTAGCTCAGTTGGTAGAGCACTTGCCCGTGAAAGGCAATGGTCCCGAGTTCGAGTCTCGGTCCGGCACACAGTTTTAATCTGCCAGGAAGTTTCATATCAGTGCACACTCTGCTGTTGAGTGAAAATTTCATTCTAGAAACGTCACCCAGGCCGTGGCTAAGCCATGGTTCAAATGGTTCAAATGGCTCTGAGCACTACGTAACTTAACTGCTGCGGTCGTCAGTCCCTTAGAACTTCAAACTACTTAAACCTCACTAACCTAAGGACATCACGCACATCCATCCCCGAGGCAGGATTCGAACCTGCGACGTAGCCGCCACGCGGTTCCAGACTGTAGCGCCTAGAACCACTCGGCCACCCTGGCCGGCCGCTAAGCCATGTATCCGCAATATCTTTTCTTCCAGGAGTGCTAGTTTTGCAGGTTCGCAGGAGAGCTTCTGTGAAGTTTGGAAGGTAGGAGACGAGGTACTGGTGGAATTAAAGCTGTGAAGACGGAGCGTGAGTCGTGCTTGGGTAGCTCGGTTGGTATAGCACCTGCCCGCGAAAGGCAAAGGTCCCGAGTTCGACTCTCGGTCCGGCACAAAGTTTTAATCTGCCAGGAAGTTTCGTGTAAACACTTATCAAAGACTATGGTATAGACATTGAACCCTTCACAGTACTACACAGAAACATAGCTAAAACAAAGCACCAATTACAATTATACTGACAAGACATGGTTTTGTTTCTTTTGCCACTACACGTGGAAGCAATTGATCTATATATAAAGTAATGCTCACGTAAACATCAGAAACACTCTCGCACATGCGAAATTACGCTAAAAAAATAACATAAATTATCTCCAATCATTCTAGCCATGAAACCTCACTATAAAACAAATAAAAGTGCACCAAGACAATTCAAATGCCTACATCTACATCTCGGAAGGTCCACAAGACACGTAAGCTGACTTACCGAGAGTGTGTACAAGAACGATCGGCGATTCCTCTAACCAGCGATTGTTCGTTCCAGATACCGGAGAGGGGAAAAGTGCTAAGCCAGTGAACATTGCTACTGGGCACTAACCCTGGCGTAATCGCCCAAATAAAAGCCCATCCCTACCTGCTGGTAAACCACTCTGACCTTCTGCCTAACGACCCTACATTGGCAAAACTGCCCTTTGAGACTCTAAGACAGCTGTACCCACGAGGAAACACAGCCATTTCACATGCACCAACAAGGCCTACAGAATCAAAACTGTTAGCATCCGTGCTAAAGGATTGCTATAAAACAAAACGTTAATGCAATGGCGGGAAGAAAAATGAAGAAAAAGGTTATTTTACTTCCCTGAGGTTCGCTTCCGTAGCATACGGAGGCTACAAGCATCGACAACCCAGAAACAACTCAACATAGTAACAAAAACATATGAAAAAATCTGATGATCAGTACGTGTTAACTGGCAACTAGTAAAACTAAACAATTAATACGAAAGTTATTAGATCGACAGTAGGTAAACTGAAGCGTAGAATGCAACAAACAGCAGGCAATAGCCATTTGATCTTATGGGATATAGTCGGAAGTCAAGCTATACAATCTCTCACTGTCCAGAGTGATGTACTGTGAATTGGTATTGTTGTACCATTATATTCGTATAAAACCAGCTACCTTCCGTTATGTTACTCGAGTCAGATTTGAACTCTCCCTGTCTGACAACAAGCTCTGATTGTGTGCGGGCCCATGCGCAGGTGTAAGAAATCTGTGTCGCTGGTTTTCTTGTTATTTCTTCCGTTTGTTTTTGTTTCAGAGAAAAATAAAACGCAATTTTTCAGTTTTGCGAAAAATAACAAGTTCCGATAGTTTGAGTCGAAGACCTTTGGGGAATAGCAGTATTTCACAAGACTTACTCTGCGATGTAAGTACGTTACTGTGAAGTAGGTCGGTTACTGCAAAACATTGTAAGTACAGGTCAACGCTCGGATAAGTACATGAAAGGAACTAAAGAAAGTCGCTTAACACTAAAGCATTGTAGTCGAATACACCAGAAAGTTTCAGTGGCAGGAGTGGATGAAGCAAAGGTTTGTTGAATGAAGTTATGAAACGGTTTTCGTGGTGGTATTGCTGTTCCACTGCTATCCTTCTTTTGGTTTCAAGAAGAAATGGGTGACACTGCTTAGAGCTCTGAATGAAACCCAAGATCTAGCGAAGGAGTGGAAGAAAATTAACTTGTAACATTTCATGTCCGCGGCTATATGCTCTTCGCCATCTCAATGGCAAGACCAGTTTCCAACAGCAGGGCGAAAAGGGCTTTTTTCGGAGTGCACATGATGAGCCGGTCTTTCCATAATGACTGTATTTTGGTTGTGGTCAGAGTCGACTAGGCCGGCTTAAGAGTTTTTGATTTCACATGATTTCCCTATTTTCCAATACGTGTTGAAAAGGAATTATTGAAAATTCTGGTAGAAAACAGTCTATTATACAGTGCTATTTCCGGGAGAAGATACAGCGGAAGGAAATGTCTCAATACTGTTTCTTAAGTCTGACTGGCTGAATGGGCTAGGTGTTAAAAAATGTTATGGAGAGGTTTGGACATTGTGAAATCGTATACCTGGCCGGTAGTCCTAGGGATTGTGCGAAGCAAGCCATGGGCCCTGTAGGCTGGAGGTTGTATTGTAAATGTTTTGTGCACGAGGTCGCGAGTGACTGGTCGTCAGGAATCAGCCCAGTTTTCCTGTCAGTATGGAAACCCTTGACAACATCTCCAGTGTCTTGCAATATATGTTAAAGACGTATCCTTGAAATAGTTCACAAGTGCGATATCGTACGCAAGCAAAAAATTTGTTTCGCTTCCAGTCATTCAGTAGTGTGTTGGAGTTTAGGAGATGCGCACAGCTCCATAAGCAGAAGCGTTCTTTCAACTCATGGAACCAACAGCTAGCTGAGAAAATTTTACATTAACGAACTCCACTTACCGAGGTTTGTTTAAAGCCAGTACATTCCGTTTCATTCAGTGAACAAGACCTGTAGGCGGACATTCCTACAAGTTGACTGGAGGTGAGGTATAATATGAATAGTTGGCTGTGGCGTTTTGCAGCCCAGTGATCGGATATCGTAACCTTTCTGAGAGCAGTCCGATGGGTAAGAGCTTTTTAATTATTGACCAAGAACAATAGCCGTGTTTCGCTGTAAAATCGGGACTTGCTACCATAAACAGGGGAGTCAGAAACAGCCTCAAAAGCTTGTAATGGTGTTGAAAGGGTGGCCGTGCTCAGTCAATAGACAAGAAAAATATTCGATACGTCGCGCTGCTTCCGAGTTAGTCAATTAGGCTGCAGCGTGCGATAATTCAAGCAGCCAGCGAGAGACGGAATCGCAAAATGTGTCCTGATTTTCGTTTCCTAAAACTGAACAAGAGAGCAGTAAAGAAACTGGATATGTGAAGGTAGTAAGGTTCCAACCCGATCCCAAGTCTGAGCAATCTCGTGCGCAATCATCTTTGCTATGAGATCAACTGACACTAACTGTATTGGCGGGCTGAACGCCGTGATTAGCGAACTCTAAATACTAATTAACTCGGAAACTTCACTACGTATCGAATTTTTATCTTAACAATTATTTCTCAGCGCAGCCCACCCTGCAATACTTCCGTAACCTTTTCAGACTGTTCCTGACCACCCCATATAGACTGATTTTATAGTGGAGCTATGCAGATTATTAATTTAGACCTGCCCATAATTGTTTCTGAGTAAATCTGTGGAGCAATGGTTTTGTCCAACATGCAAAACGTCCTCAAGAGTCTAAGGAGTTTGGCTGGGGCCGTGAATGGACTTTGTGAGATGGTTGGTTGGTTGGTTTGGGGAAGGAGACCAGACAGCGTGGTCATCGGTCTCATCGGATTAGGGAAGGATGGGGAAGGTCGGCCGTGCCCTTTCAGAGGAACCATCCCGGCATTTGCCTGGAGTGATTTAGGGAAATCACTGACTTTGTGAGACACCACGGAAACTCCGATGAACGAAGGAACGTTTCAACTTGATGTGGACCTCAAACTGGTTTTTATGATTATGGCGCACGATGTTTGTTGCGATAACAATGGAAGTAGGTGGAGGTGTTACGTTGGTGTACGTCTACCTTTCCTGTTTTAGCTTCGGATTATAAATGTTGGTCGATACCAAAATAAACGGTGCTGTTCATGAAACATTCGCAGACATACTAACCATAGTATTTAGTGTCGAGAATCCTTTTAATCATAGTTTCTTTTTTTTACTGGAAATAAAAGGTATTAAGCCCTGCGGACTGTACCTGCTGAAGAAAAACCACGAATCTGCTTGTGGGCTGAAACTCATCGGGTTTCCACAAACTAATCATCAGAATCAGGATACTTCTATATAATACGGAATTATCCGTTAGATGCCACGAGACCGTGGACCCGTAGTATAAAAGAAGGAAGGAATAACTGTGTTGTCCGCGGATAAGCAGTAACAAGAGAGTGGGTCGGTCAGAGTGTTCAGTGACATCGAACGTGAACCAGTTACTGGATGCCACCTGAGTTAGAAATTCATACTGACATTTCAACGTTTCTAAATCTGCAGAACTCAAATTTTGTTGATGTTACTGTTAAGTGGAAATGCGAAGGGATAGCCACAGTTAAACCAGGATCAGCTGATCAGGTGCTCTGATAGAGAGCGACAGTCGAAAATTACATTTTATAGTTGAGAAAATCTCATGAAATTAGAAGGATTCACTCGTGAATGTAGAGTCCACTCAGCAGTCCAACTAGCACAACGACAATGTGTAGGGAATGCAATAGTCGAGCAGCTATGTAAGCCATGCATTTCTGTAGTCAAATATAGCTAATGCTTAGGGTGCAATGAGCGACGCAATTTGACACTGAATGAGTGGTATCGTTTGACTTGGAGTGACGAATGACGACGTACACTGTGGCACATTGATGGAAGGGTTTAAGTTTGCCGAATGCCTAGAGATCGTTACCTGCCTTCACGTGTAGCGCCAACAGTGACTTGCGGAAGAAATGGTATCACGGCGTGGAGATCTTTCTTTCGGTTACGGTTTTTTTCTCTTTATTGAGTGTAGGAAAATTCTAAATGCGGAAGAGACATTAAAACGTTTTATACTGTTTAGTACCATTCTGGGTAGAAGAATAGCACAGAGACGATGATTTTATTATCAGCTTGAGAATACTTACTGCCACAAAGCATTATATGTGAGTAAATATTTTGTGGACAATATCTTATCGGAAAGGGACTGGCCTGCCCACACGTCAGACATGAATCTAGTGGAGCATCTTTCGTACGAATTAGATCGTCGATTCCGCTTTAAACATCAGGTTTCAAAATCATTCCTTTGTCTCGTTTTGACTTTTTACGGAGAGTGGGATGTCGTTCCAGTTCAGACATTCAGGGAATGCACTGAAGATGTCTCTAGTGGAGCTTAAGCAACCTCAAAGACTGTACCCGTGGTTTATGGTTAGCGTCTTTGAGTAGTAATCAAAACATCCTCGGTCGCTGGTGCGGATGTAGCCACTGCTTAATCTTTGGGAAGGAAACATAGTAATCAGCAATGGCCGCCGAAGACATCCGGAACAAGAAATCACCCTCGTTCTGCCAGCGGTGTTGTGAAAGAGAGCGAACGAAGGTATAGGTCACTCTTTTGACCTTGAGGAGGAAAACTGCCCTTACAAAGCGGAGGAATCAATAATGAGCAACGACATAAGGATGAAGTAGGCAGTAGAAACCATTAAACTAAAGATATGTAAAGCGTATCTACGGATCATGTGGTTTATAATTGAAAGGTGTTGTAATGATGTCTCTGTTCGCAAAAGGTTCCATATCCGTCCCACATTCGGATCTCGGGAGGGAACTGCCAACGGGGAGGCGACCGTGAGAAAAGAAAGGGTGGAATAGCCAAAAGAAGGGGGAGATTCTACGACTTTGAAAACGTAGAAAATCTTAAAAGAGAAATGCGAAATCTTAAAGTAGGTATAGTGAACGCCAGTGAACTGGAATAAAGAGATAGTAACAACTTTTGGTCAGCAAATATAGTGTAATATCAACAACAGCAAAAGAAGGTATGACTGACATAGGATTCGTCATTAATAGGAGAGCGGGACAGTGACTAGATAAATTGAAACAGTTCACTAATAGGCTAATTTTAGTCAGAATTGATACCTAACAAACGCCAGCAACATCAGATCAAGTCTACATCTCCATGTCACAAGCAAAAGATCAAGTTATAGGGAAAGTACACGAGGATGTTGAATGGGTAATTATGTGTAGAGAAATGACTCTCAAATACCGAGATGTGAGATCAGAATGTAATTGTAGGGGAAGAAATAGAAGATAGAGTTCATCTGGAATATGTGTTTTGAGCAGGGATGACTGAGGCGAAAGGCTAGTTGAGTTCTGCATAAATGTTACTAGTAATTTTAATACCCTGTTCAGGATTCACAAGAGGAGGAGGTATACTTAAAAAAGATCATTAGACCCTGGCTGTATACCATGATGGTCAGACAGAAATTCCGCATTCAGAAACTGAATTGTAAGCAGTACTCAGGAGCAGATACAGACTCAGATCACAATTTAGCGTTGATGAGGAGTACACTGAAATTTAAGAGAATCACCCGGAAGAGTAAGTGTGGAAGGAAGTGCGATGCAGAGGAATTATGAACCGCGTTTCAAATTTGCTTAAAATATGGATACTGCGACAACGCATACAACACTAGGCAGTCCAGTTGAAGAGGAGTGGACACGTCTAAAACAAACAATCACAGGTGATGGACCCGGGTGCAATGAAGGTAGCTGCTATCAAACCTTGCGTAACAGGAGAACTAATTCAGCTGATCAAGGAAAGAGCGAAGTACGAATATATTCAGGGCAAAACGGAGAAAATTGCAACCATTAGGAACCAGGACAGAAAGGTCAGCAATAGTCTTAATTCCATCTGTCTTTTTTATTTCATTCCATATCTAGATTTCAGCTGACGTGCAGCTACGATCAAAGCGTCATAAGTAGTAATTTAGACTAAAAGTAATTTAAACGACATGCATTCCAATCTAACTTAGTAGCGTACTAGCGTAGTCCAACTTAGGAAAGAAATGAATAGGGTATGTCAGCAAAAAGAAAGAGAAGAAATCGAGAAAGAAATGATCTTCGGAAGGACTGTGTTACATATAGCAAAGTCAAAGAACCATCGGTGAAATTAAAATTAAGGGTGATAACATTGTGAAAAGGGTATTCCACAGTTCAAAGTAGGCGAGAGATCGGATATGTCGAAAGAGTATATTAAACGTCTATATAAGAGGGAGGAATTGTGCGATGATGGGAAGCTGATGCGTCTCTGTGACATAGGGAATCTATTAACAGATTGAGAATTTAAAAGAACTAGAGTTGAGCTTAAATGAGACAGAAGAGATAGGTAATTTTCTCAATTCACTGTGCATGTGTGCATGTGTTTGTGTGTGTGTGTGTGTGTGTGTGTGTGTGTGTGTGTGTGTGTGTGTGTGAGTGTGTGTGTGTGTGTGTGTGTGTGTGTGTGCAATGGCGACGATTATTCAAGGTTATGTGTACAGTATATGAGACAGGCGACACACCATCGGACTTCCGGAAAAAAAGTCAACCACACGTTTCCGGAGAAAGCAACAGCGTGTTACGTGAGAGAACTATCACACAAAAAGCTTAACAGCTCATGCTCACGAATAAGATGCAGAAGAATTGAGAACAACATTCAGATTTTGTTACATGACGATCAGTTTGGCTTTAGAAAAGATAAAGGCACTACTTCCGCAGTCCTGATATTGCGCTTTATTCAATGGAAGCAGGGCTGACTAAAAATCAGGATCCGTTCCCACCTGGAAAAAACAATCGACATCGAAAAGTGAGAAACATGTTCGAAATTCTAGGAGAAATAAGAGTCAGCTCTAAAGAACGATGGGTAACGCAAAATCTTGAATAACCAAGAGAAACAATAAGATTAAAAGACCAAGAACAAACTGCTCGTATTAAAAAGAATGTAAGACAGAGATGCCGCCTTTCGCCGCTATTGTTCGCTCTATACATCGAACAGGCAATGACGGAAATCAGAGGAAGTTTGAAGAGTGGGATTAAAAATCGGTATCAAATGAGATCAATGATAATATTCGGTCATGACATTACTGCCGTCAGTGAAAGTGAAGAAGAATTACAGCGCCTGTTGAATAGAACGAACAGTCTAAAGAATATAGAAGGAAGACGAGTGTAATGAAAAGCAACTGAAATAAGAATAGCGAGAAACTTAACGTAAATGTAGGTGATCACAAGCAGACGATGTTAGGCAGCTCTGATACCTTGGAAGCAAAATAAACTATCACAAAGGCACCAAGGAGGACCTGAAAAGCTGACTAGCATAGGCGAAGATAACGTTTACGGTCAAAAGAAGTCCCCTTAATGTCAAACGTATGAAAGAAATTTCTGTGAATGTGTATTTGGAGCAAGGGATAGCATGGTTGTGAAGTCAGAGAAGAACAGAAACTAAGCCTTCGATATGCAGTGCCACAGATGAATGTTGAAAATTAGGTGGAATGATAGGATAAGGAATGAGGAGGTTCTCCGCAGAATCTGCCAAGAAAGGTACAAACGGAAAATTCTGAAAAGAACAAGTGACATGATGATAGACGCGTGTTAAGACATTGTGAAATAACTAGCATGATAGTGGGAGGGAGCTGTAGCTGGTAAAATTGTAGAGGTAGAGACAGGAAAATACCCAAATAATAATGGAGGACGTGGATTGGAAGTGCCACTATGAGATGAAGAGCTCGGCAAAAGAAAGGAATTCATAGCGGGTTACGTCCCACCAGTCTGAAGAATGAAAAAAAAGCTCGGATACCTTTTATGAGACAGAGTATGTAGAATGTAGACATATAAACCACAGGGTGTCAGAAAATCTTCCAAGAATATTAAAAAAAACTGTAAAAGGAAAAATTATTTCCATTAATTTTCATTATTATACATAAAAATCGGTGAGTCAGCATTTATAGACACTGGACGGAGTAATGCAGGTGATGTTCTCCACAGACTCTGTAGGATGGTCCGCCCCATTAGCTGAATGGTCAGCACGTTGGATTGCCACGCACCGCGGCCGGGGTTCGATACCCGGTTGGGACGCGAGATTTTCTCCCCTCAGGGACTGGCTGTTGTGCTGTCCTCGTCATCATTTCATCCCCACTGTCGATTCGCAGATCGCCAAATGTGGCGTCGCACTCAATAAGACCAGCGCTTGGCGGCCGAATTTCCCGTCTGAGAACTCCGGACCACTGACGCCATACGCACATTTCCATTTCGTAGGATGGGTGCGGGTTTGCCAAATTCCCAGTTCCAGAGGTTGTGAGCATCACAAGCCCAGAACGCGAAAGTACATAAAGCGCTGCATGATATACATCAATACCAACGAAGTCTTTTGACATCTATACAATGTAATTTTTTTTCGAACTTGAGACGATGAAATGTGTCGAAAGTGAAGCATCGTACAAGATGTTCTGAGTAAAATGATAATATTAATAAATTCCACCTTAGCTTGTCCCAAGCCCGGTGGAGGAAGGGGAAGGGGGAGGATTAACACCGTTAAAGAAACTTTGGTTCACCTGACTCAGGTGATAGTACCCCGTACGGACCCCTTGACAGGAATACGATGAAGACCTCAAGCGCAGCGAAGGTGGAGAAGATTGACTGCGGTACAGAGGAGCTGGCGGAAGAGGCAGCCTCTTGTCCAAGGCCAAAATTGACAGAGGGCACGACGGTTCCACATGTTAGTAGCGGTACCCCGACAGCGTCTGTTCCACATGTTAGTGGCGGCTGAATAAGTAATATTCCAGGCTAACAACCTGGTCTTCCTTTGGTAATTCATGGATGACTTTCCCTACTCTTTACAATTTACAGCTTCAAGTCACAAACTGGAAAGTTCACTCAATGGATGCTCTACACCAGGTGGCAACTCTGATGAGGAATCCACCATTACATCATGTCATGCAATGGGACCTAACATTCTGGGGAGCCCAACATTTTCGGTGAAGAAGAGATGGAATATATTGAAAAGCCTTCCAAGTTTCAGCTCAAGAAGAAGTACTACTCTGGAATATTAAATGTAAATTCTCTTCTGAAAATGGGGAAACAAAAGATATTAGAAATGTTTCTTCAGAAGAACGATATACAAATTATAGGAGGCCAGGAAACATGATTCTTTGACGAGAATGTAGTTCATACATATTATAGAATTTATAAAGGGAAACCAGAAGTTAGAATAATGGAAAAAAATGCCGATGTTTGGAAGAGCATTTTATGTAAACAAAAAAATCGTGTAACAGAATTAGGTCGTATTCAGAAAGAATATCCATGTTAACAATAAAATGCCAAAATAATAGTTACACCCTCATAAACCGGCATGCACCTATAAATGTTGACAAGAGAAGAAATCTCGAAAAAGTAAATGAATTCTGGGATGTTTTAGAATCTGAAATTTCTATTATAACTACAAAGAACGTTAAAATATATCTTGATGACTTCAATGCAAAAACTGAGTGGGAAAGGAAATTTAGTACTATTGTTGGTTAATATCCAGCACACTCCGTAACAAATACAAATGGCGAATGATTGATCAGTATTTGTAAAATGCTCCAGATGAAACCCATGTCTACATATTTCCGCAAACAACCAAGAAAAGCCAAAACTTGGAGACATCTAAATCCAAACCTAGGAGAATTTCAACTGGATCACGTAGCCATATCTAAAATGTATATCACGGAAATTATGAATGTTAAAATAGTCAGAAATGGGGAATTCGATTCAGATCATTATCTCTCTAAGATTAAAATAAAATTTCTCCCATGTAAAGCAAAAATGGCGACCAAGAAAGTGATCAGATACAACACCACTATAGCTAATAGTACAAAAGAAAATATAGAATAAATTACAGAAGAAATTGGGACAAGTAAAGAAGGGGAATGGCCTGAAATCCAGATGCAAATAACACAAGCAGCACAGAGACCTTTAGGATTGGCCAAGAACTAAAAGAATACATGGTGGAATGAGGAGTGTGAAGAAGCAGTAATACAAAGAACTCAAAAATTAAGAAAATATAGATGTTCAAAAAAAGAGTAATACCTAGAAAAATTCAGACAACACAGAAAAGTAACATCAAAAATGATCCAGAAAATCAAAAGAAACTTTGAAAATTCGCAGCTTATTGGAATAGAAGACAAGATATAATAGAAATTTTTACCAAACATTTAAACACATACTTAAAGGTTATCATGCACCAAGTATTTGTTTCAAAGGTGAAAATAGCAAAATGGGATTAAATAACAAAGAAAATTGGGGAGGTTTAGCAAATGTTTTAGAAAAACTGTTATGCTGTCCAGTCCAAACAGATAAATTTGAACTTACAGTGTTACCTCAAAATCTAGAGGAAGATTTCCAACGAACACAGTTAGAAATTCATGAAGCCATCACAACACCCAAAAACAATAAAGCAATTGATGAAGACTCCGTTACAGCAGAATTATTGAAGTGGTCGGAACCAAAAATCGTAGAGGATGTAGAGCTGCTTTTTCAGAACATTCAGAAAATTGAAAAGATTGCAGTTGAATGGAAAACAGAGTTAATCCCCTGCTACATAAAAAGGCAGACACATACAATGTCAGTAATTACAGAGGAGTGTCACTTCTGCTAGTGGCATACAAAATATTATCAAACACAATCCTGAACAGAGTGGTAGATACTTCAAACAAACAACCGGGAGAATATCAGGGTGGTTTTCGAAATTGAAGATCCTGTGAAGAACAAATTTTTAACTTGAAGTCAATAGTTCTCCGTATAATGTTAACCAGCAAACCAATAATAGTGTCATTTATTGATGTCAAGAAAGCATTTGTTTGTATAAACAGAGAACAAATAGATAAGATCATTAGAGAATTTGGTGTAAATCAAAATCAGAAAATATAATTTCTGATGCACCTACAGGTACAATATTTAAAGTCAAATTTATGGGAGAAGTATCTCACCCATTTGAAATAAAAACTGGTGTTAAACAAGATGATGGTTGATCGCATTTACTGTTTAATTGTGTTCTAGAAAAAAATTGTAAATATCTGGAATTTGGAGCTAATGAGTCACAAAATTGTACCAATAACCCTGGGAAGGAAAACAAATGGAATTAAGATAACTTGCTTGACATTATGTCCATTATAATTATCCGGGCTGTTATGCCGTGGTCGGTTGATGAATTCTGTGGTAATTCCCAACGTTTCGTCTCTGACTGCGGGAGACATCTTCAAGGGGGTCCGTAGCTTGATGGAAGGTCCAACACACACACTGGCTCGCTACTGACTGCCGCTAAATTCCGTGTCCGTGCGCCCCCGCGCCGCGGCGTGACGTCACGTGTTTTGAAAACGTCTGTGCAATTGGCCGCTGTCCGTCGCCGTCGATCGCCGTTACCATCACCCAGTATTGGACGAGTGGTACACATCTTCTTTAACACCGGCATCCATATACCGTTTAATTTGACGCCCTCCTCCTTTCGGTTGAAGTTGTTTGGGTGTTTAGCGATTTCGATTGCCTCCCTGTAGAGCCTTTCGTAGTATCCGCTCGTGGCCGCTAGTACTTGTGTCTCCTCGAAACGAATATTGTGGTTCCCTGGCTGGAAACCATGATCCGCAACAGCTGATCGTTCCGTTTCTCCTCTTCTACAATTTCGCTTGTGCTCTTCCAAACGTTTAGAAACAGTTCTTTTGGTGGTACCCACATAAACATCACCACAGCTGCATGGGATCCTATACACTCCAGATTTTTCCAATGGTTTGCGAGCGTCCTTGGCAGGCCTAAGGTATTCCTGTATCTTCCTGGTGGGCTTGTAATTTACGGTAATATTCCGCTTCGTCAAGATCCTCCCTATTCTTCCGTTACATTTTTAACAAACGGCAGGAAAACCTTAGATTTTGCAGTAGCCTGTACGTCAGTATGATTTCTGCGTGGCTGCCTCAACGCACGTTTTATTTCGGGCCACGAATATCCGTTCTTCGTTAGTGCATTGTGGAGATGTTCCATCTCAGCGTCGAGCAACTCAGGTTCACAAATATTTGTAGCTCTGTCCGCTAACGTCTTGATAACACCCCGCTTCTGTTGTGGGTGGTGGTTCGAATCCCGGTGCAAATAACGGTCCGTGTGGGTGGGTTTGCGATACACTGAGTGGCCCAAACTACCATTTTCGTTTCTAAACACAAGCACATCAAGGAAATGTAGTTTGCCGTCTACCTCCTCCTCTATTGTAAACTGAATTCTTGAGTTTATACTGTTCAGATGTTTGTGGAACCCGCTTAGTTCCTCCCTAACCATACATTTGGTTTCTTGCTGGCAGTACCTAAGGCTTGTTCTTCGAATTTCTCCATAAAGAAGTTTGCAATTACGGGACTTAGGGGGCTTCCCATAGCCACGCCATCCATTTGCTCATTCCACTTGAAGTAAGTGGTCGTCAAACAACACTTAAATAGCTCTAAAATATCGGCAGGAAAAATTCGATCCAGCTGTTCCAATACATCATTAAGTGGAACCATGGTAAACAGCGATACCACATCGAAGCTGACCAATGTGTCCTCCGGCTGGACCACTATGCCATTCAATCTGCTGATGAAATGTGTCGAATTCTATATATACGAGTCCGAACGGCCCACATGTGGTTTTAACAGCGTAGTCAAAAACTTGGCTAGCGAGTAGGTGGGCGAACCAATGGCACTTAGTATCGGTCTTAACGGAACATTTTCTTTATGAATTTTGGGCAATCCATAAAGCTTGACATTTGCGGATGATTTTGCAATACTTTCAGAAAACCTGTCAGAAGCAGTAATTCAATTAAACCTTCTGGTAAAAGAAGCAAACAGAAATGGTCTCAAAATTTCAGCTCACAAAACGGAATTGATGACAAATATTAAAAATGAGCAAACATTGATAGAAACACAAATAGGTAAAATAGAGTGAGTAAATAAATTTAAATATCATGCAGAAACTATACAACAGAATGGACTAAAAATATCTGAAACAGATGTAAGAATTAACAAAATGGAAAGAGCATTTGGTTTGACCAAAAAGATTTACAACAAGAAATATATATCTAGAAAAAAGAAAACTAAAACCCTGCACCAAAGTGGTACAACCAGAATGTTTATATGGATCTGAATGGCTAACGATGAACTGTAAGATTGACAAACTACAGGTACTGGAAAGAAGAGATTATTACAAAAATAATGGGTACAATAAACATTGCAGATGGCTGGAAAATAAGAGGTAATGAGGAGATCTACATAAAATAGAGAAAATATCTGAAGTAACAGCCAAACGAAGATTAACCTTTCTCGGACACCGCTGCCACATGGATAGATATAGACTAACAAGACTAATACTCATATTTCTGGAAGAAGAAATTGACAATAGCATGAATTACAAAAGTAAGAAAAGATCTAAAAAGAAACAACAGCAAAGAATCAGAGTTGGCAGAAAGAAACAGTTTTAAAAACAGAGTATTAAATTTGGAAGGCTTTCAAAGCAGAAGAAATAAAAAGTTGTTAACAACATGGACAAAAGAAAGGAAGAGCCTTCATGCGAAGAAATTGAGAGAATATTGGAAAAATAGGAAACAACAACAAAGGAAGAAGAGGAACTGAAGTTGTTAACGTGATCCTAGCTGGTCAATAAGACTGTAAAGAAAAGGGGAAGGGGCACGTGCCTGCACTAAAACTGATCTCCTTCTAACCACCCCTACTTCGTAGGCGGTGTCAGCTTTGGATTTTCAAACGGGAATCTCCACATTTTCATTGCATATGTGGATTCTACGTCACAGTATTCTATGGTTTACTTACATAATTGTTTCCAATTCTTTGTGGATGGTGCTGTAATCGACGAATTTCTAATGTGCCTGATTTTGCAATTAAGAATCGACGCATTTGTTTCAACATTTCATTTACGATGTAAGTGTAAACCTTTGTCGTCTAACGGTTGACACTCATATTCAAACGTTACTGTGGCAAAATTTATAGTATGGTTCAAATAATATGCCTAGACATTTACCTTTCTTACAACTAAGCTACTTGCGTGGTAAAGCAGTTTTCTGTTTCCTACAGGTCTCACTGTGGTGAGTCCCCAAACAATCGGAATGCAAGCTTTCGCTGGCCGCCCTTCGAACGCTGCCATCAGGGTGACTAATTTAGGAGTGTGTTTCGACCTAGCACTTAAATTCTCTGCTAGACGCTACGCGGCTACCGGAGGAATACAAACCACAACCACTGTAATAAAGAAAATGAACGTGAAGTATAGTGACGGGCGCACCTTCCATAGCTACTCACCGAAATCAACACCTTATGGTGAGGGGTAAGGGAAAGCAAAGAAATCAAGCACGAAATAGGTGACGGGCAAGGAGATTCACCTAATTCAAGCATCCTGACAGGAACAGAAAATTACCACATCCACGTCATTGTTCGTGAATCAAACTAAACATAGTTACTAATCGGATTTGAAACGGCTAACCATATTGTACTGTACATTCAAATCTGCAAAACTAAAATAAAATTCGAACATAAATATCGACTGTTATACCACAAAGGTTTACATTTACGTCGTAAATCAAGTGCAGAATCAAATGCGTCGCTTCTTAATTGACAAAAAAAAAACAAAAAAAAAAAAACAGGAACACTTGCTATTTGTCAATTACAGCGCCATCTAACGCGAATTGAAAACAGTGGTTCCAATAAACCGTACGATTTTTTTGGCGTAGAATTCGAATATTGAATAAAATGTGGGGTTGCCATTCGAATAAATAATTTTGACCCCGCCCCCGCATGAGGGGTGGTTAGAACGTGGCCAATTGTAGCAACGACACACGTGCCCTTTCTAGTATTACCTTTCCACCTCGAACATTTTTTCGTACCATGTGTCACTTTCGTGATATTTAATTGTCTCATAGGAACAGCCTGCATATGTATAAAATGTCACACGAAGAATATTTATCATGACACAATTCGTATCACCAAAACTGAAAAGAAATACCGTGACCGCTTTTTACTCATTATGTTCTTCAACGTGCGATTGGTTGCCTTAAATTCTTAACTGATTTCGGAACGTTACGTTACTAGTGAAAAGATCAGTGGCCCTTCAAGCTAATCAGGGGTATAGCTTATCACAGATATACGTTGACAATGGACTTCAACGAACATGTGCAATATGGAAGTGGTAACTTGTTACAAACGAAAAAAAAATTATGTAGACAGTCAATGGCAACCGAGAGGGAACAGCTTCCCCAATCACTTCTAATTTAACGGTACTTTCATAAATCAAAGCTGATTTCATTAAGTTTAATGTAGGCCGTAACGTGCCAAACCAAAAGGCATGCAGTACTCGGGTCAGCGTGATGAACACTAAAGACTTGCTGTGACCTAATAATGTTCAGTAAATTTCTCTCCATGTCATTTAGTCGTGGAGTAAAAGCTTTCATGAATAACAAGAATATCACAATCATGAATACAGTTTCTATTCATACAGATTGAATTAGTGATGACATCACTGGGATCAGCGTCAGTTGTAACTTCACACAAACGTCTATTTGAAGGACATGAATAGCGTGAAGCCGCAAGCGGATATAAAAACTGATGAGCTATCTAGCGTCAATTTATTGGTCTCAGTTAAGGGTGAAACTGTACCGACGGTGGAATATGTATTCCGATGCGAGTTTCAGGTAACGTAGAATATCGAGTTAAAGGGGAACTTTGGCTGTGGTTTGCACGTGGTGGATCAGTCTCATTCGATACATACCTCGTTAGTTGATTAAATCCAACTTTTTTTTATTTTGTTGGCGCTCTTAAAAAACTGGTTTCCATTTGAAAAAGATGCCAGTTTTTGAATATTCTCGGAGTACAGTTAATGGTCGATGTTCCCTTGAACACAGTGGAAGTAAATAGTAGCTCTTAAGTCAACGTCTTTGAAGATAACAGAGCCATTTCTGGGTGTTTCCATACCTCCTCGATTTGAAGGAAAACCTTCTCCTGTTAGGGTCGAAGATTACTTGGCAACTACTTTCCTCGAAGCCATGACTCGTGTCCGTATCACTGCGTCAAACTGCTCTCGTTTACTTTTGAACATTTTGTATGAGATAAACTGAGCAGGAGAAACAGCCGATACGAGCGGCTAGCAGTAGTGGAGGTGAGTTTCATAGTAGCGAAGATGGACAGTTGCTCAAAGCTCTTAAAGTATGCAGTTTGAAGCCCATGTTTATTAAGCATTTTTCTTGCTTTGATTCACACTTTAACCTGAAAAAACGGGAATCAAAATGTTTGTAATAGGTTCGTTTCACAGTCTAGAATATGAATAAGGGCTCTTAATTGTTAAAGTATGCATTTTTCAACCGATGTTTAGTAGTCTTAAATGATGATGGTTGGTGATATATCCCTGAATATTAATCATTATTCCTGTTTTATGTTCTCAACCATCGAAACGCCCGTTTTCCACTCTTATTCGCCCAATGACGCAACAATAGAATCGATCAGCAATTTTATGCACGGTATGCTTGTCATAAGCTTGCCGAAAGTAAACATAAAAGGTGTATGCCACACAGTAGTGCAATTGGCAGAGTGCAATTAGTAGCGTCTCATAAGAGTGAGTACCCTGAGGCATCGCTAATTGTTCGTTCAACGTGTCGGGTGCCACCTTCTCTTTATTACGTGGGTCCATTACGTGATGACGTTAAGCACTGAGAGAATTAGTATCAAAAGTGAGACAAACCACATCGCTCTATCGTTCGGCTTTTAAGAAATTAGTGTGTTTTTGCCACTGTTGCGCTAGACTGAGTTTTGATGTCGTTTCTTAATTGAGGTTTTTTTTTTTTTTTTTTTGACTTTACGGGGGTTCACGGTGCACAGTTAACTTCACGTAATTGCCTCTAGCGTTTAATGAAGTTGGAAGTTTGTGAAGGTAACCGAGACGCCAGGACATTTCATTAAGCTCATGATAGAGGATGTTCACGAATACTGTCTGCATACACACAAGAGAGTATACTCGCCCACCAAATTTCCATTCATTTGATAGAGTATTGATGTTTAAATTTCGTATGATCAGTGTTAAAGAAACACTCCTACGCGTTCTGGCAAATAAATTGTAAAATAACATTAAACTTCCCACTCCGTAGTTGAGAGTTCAGCTTAGGATTTTTCCTTAGTGCGAGGACTGGTACGAGGTGCACACATTCTCGTGAGGCCCACTGTGGAGCTGCTTGACAGAATAGTAGCAGCTCCAGCTCACCAACACTGACAACGGCCGGGAGAGCAGTGTGCCGACCAGACGCCTCTCAATACCGCCTCCAATGTCGCCATTTGCGGACGATGACACGTGTGTCGGTCGGCCTGGCGGGGAGGTCCTCTATGCCTTTGGACGGAGAATAGGCTTATATTTAAACCATTCAACATCAACTGGTTTCGATCCCCTAAAGTAATGGTCACGATATACGTAGTGTATCCAAGGAAATAAGCGATCGTGGTTCTGGAAGTTCTGGAAGATCGAACCATTTTGATTGGTTTACTTCCGTCCTGGAACATTCAGATAGTTGGCAGCTGCATAGTTTCCGACACGTGCGAATATGTCCAAGATTGGTCTCCTATTGCCATCTTTTACACGAATTTTGAATTTTCTCAGTTTTTTTCAACATTTTCTTAGTCCAGTTGATGCGAAACTATTTTTGATCCTCAGTCAAATTGTGCGGAACCACTAGGGAGCAAATCTCTTCACAAATGAATTGTCATTTGAAATCGAATGTACTGCGGTCTTTGACATGCCTACGGCTGCTACTGTCTCACGGTAATTTACGTCACATGCCACTCCTCCACAATAATGTAGTCCATAGCATCAGTTCTGGTTGACCGTCGCGATATTTTGCGAACCACTTATATTCCTTTCTGAAGGTGAATGATTACCAGTTGTTACACGAAATCATTTAATGCACTGTGAGGCTGAAAATATTGACTTGAGTTGTGAATTTGTCTTGTTATAGAAACTGCCGGCTCCTGGAAAATTGTATTCCTATCTTCAAGTGTTGAAATTTATACCCATTCCAATGTAATTCTATGATTCTCAAAATTCGGTAGCCGCTGCTTGGATTTGTACACCGGAAGATGTGAATATAATTTCCCCGAAACTGGTCCTGTTTATAATAAATCATTCACTATTGAAGCGGACATTTTCAGTCTCATCGTGCAGCACAGACGTAAATATATAGTGAACAAAATCCAATCATATTTAATGCACTCTTTATGTTTTTACGAAAACCGTGAAAAATCCTCCAACTGAATCTTTCACATGAAATTATAGTATTTTCACAACATTGTTTCCTTGAACGCTCTCTGCAAACGAACTACTTAGTCAGTTTCTTCAAAAGAAATAACGATTTTAAAACAGTTGTAAAGTTAGATATCAACGACGTCATCTAGCTGTTGTTTTAATACTTTAAAAGGCGACCCAGCGTATCCCGGCCTCCCGTTAATCTGCCTTTGTTGACCTCAAGTTTCCTCTCTCATTTGTGCACTTCAGAACACATATGTCTGGCGAAAGAATCTCGAACGACATCATAAAAACAAAAACCTCCCAAATAAGTTTTCGATTCATTTCACATAGGAGGAGAAAGAGTACATTTAATGGTCTGTCGACGGGGATGAGACTGAAGATGGAGCATGAGCCCAGATTGTTCAAAGAAGCCACCACTACGGCAAATATCTCCTACAATCGCAGTTTTAACTACGAAATATGGAAATATGCCGACGTATATTTCTTATTATTCACATTCAGCTGTAGTTTATTACGTTAACTCTTCAATGTTTCATCTCCGGTGGTCGATCGGGTCAGGAGAGATATATGCTAATTAAAAATCTAAAAATAAATTATTAAAAATTATACTAACTAAAAGTTTACAGTATTAAAAATCATTACGAACTTTGATAAAAATTACTGACAAGTACGTATCACATAACATAAAATGACATATTAGCACAATTATTTACCTTTATAACACAGGAACGGCAACAGATGTTATAAAATATGGGATTTCAAAGCGTAGATAACTACGAAAAAGGAATTTTTCTTAATATTTCGCCAAAGTTCAAATTAAATCAATTCTGTGTTAACATTTCTAGATTAATAAATTTTTCAATATAGGTACGTTATCACTCACATTTGTAAGTTGAGAATGCTTCTTTGCCATTTAATGATAGTGTTAGTCCTATTTATAGAAGGATCATGGCGAAGCAGCAACGGCAGTTCGTATTATGTGGCCGAAATGTACACATTATTGCTGTGAAGTGAAGCCCTGTAACGAGCCTGATAGTTATACATCAAAATACAAAACTCAGTGTATATACATGTACTGTTTGGAAGACTTAAAGTCGAAGGTAAATTTCACATGACGTGTGACAGCCAAGGAACACAACTCAATGAAATTTGAACAATACAGAGAAAGCACTGGTACAGTGTAGTACATTACGGTACCCTACAATACAATACAATACAATACAGAAGGTAACAGAAAGAAATACGCCATGGGACGAACAGAAATGACACTTTTATTCAAAGGCTGAACGTCTTAGAATAGTAAGTGCACACAACGTAGGAGATAAAAAGAACTTTCAGATCACATAGGTACACTCAATACAAATTCTGCTTAGAAATTCTATTCATCAGGCATTAAAGGTGACTCCAGCTAACGGCAGAACCATTTCTGCGAGAGTATGATGTGGCTTTTGTAAAGGCAGCTCCTATGCAGATGTAACATTTGTGTTAAAATGGCTGATAGAAATGAGAAGAGATATCAATAAGCCACTCTTTATGGTCTAAATACACTATGAGTAGGACTACGATGAGGTAGGTGGAAAACACAGACTGACTGAGAATGTTGTTCCAAAAAACAAGGTTCCCAAGGACAAGGCAGTCGCGAGGAACGCTGCTACGCTGCAACACTGGGGTGTAGCTTGGTTCTCTCTCTCCCTTTTCCCGCCCCGGAGGCTTGTCTGCGACGCTCAGTCTTGGCTTTTCAGCTGTTACAGTTGGGAGCTCACACTCACGTCTCACACCAGGTGCGAATTACGCTCTTTCATTTTTTGTGTTCAGAAAAGACTGCACCGTTGTACACTTATTCCCATCCTTGTGTGAGCATACAATATGTGCGCAAAAGGGGCAGAGAATTCCAAGACGGACGTACAGAAGTTCGAGACGAAGCACGTCCTGGACAGTAAATGGTTTCGGAAGAAACGATTGCCAAAGTGGAAGTAGCGAAGCCGAAAGATCGAAGGATGACGGTTTTGGAGCTCTGTGACATGAACTCTGATGTCAGCATGAGCAACATCGACAAAATTTACGATATTCAAGTGGTTGTGCAGGGTGAGTCCCGAGTATGCTTATGGAAGACCACGAACGGGAACATGTGGATGCGGCCCACGAATTTTTTCAGGCCTCACAACTGATGAAGAGGAAATCTTGGGCTTTATGATCAGAGGAGACGAGACTTGGGTCCACTAAATAACATCAGAAACAAAACAACAGTGCCGTCAGTGGAAACATCCAGTACGGCCGAAGCCACGGAAGTTCAAACACTGTCTGCCAGAATGGTGATGGCGATCATGTTTTTGGATAGGAATGGGTTATTGTTGTGCGAATTCGTGCCTGCAGGCACAAAACTCACTGCAGATTTCTACTGTGTGAGGCTGAAGAACCTGTGCCGGCCGGCCCAAAACAAGACGAGAGGTATGCTAAGGAAGGGAGTACGTTTCCATCAGGACAACGCTAGTCAGCACATCGCCCGTTTTACAACCCATCTCATCAACAAATTTGGATGGGATACTGGCACACACTCGCCCTACTGCCTAGTCATAACCCCAAGTGATTTCCATCTCTTGTCTGACTGGATGAGATACATTTCACAAACGGAGAGGAAGTAAGAGGTTTTAAGCGGGAGAGTTCTACGGTTCAGATATACAGGAGACGGTGCAATTCAAGCAAAAATACATTGATCTCGACAGCGATTACATCGAATAGTAGGTAAAAGTCTAAGCGTTCCACACATGTATTACTCAACGCCACTAACCGTGTTTCCTAGCATCAAAACTAATTGGGAATCTTATTTTATGAACAGCCCTCGAACAATGCACCCTTAAATTGATCTAATGTCATTAAATAACTATACAATAACACTAAAATTAATATAAACGAAGAGTCGTTGACTGCAAACCACGGACTAGAACAAGTGTATGGTCTTTCACCAAACTTTACGCGTGTATATGTAGGTTGAATCGCCTAAAACTTGCACCGCAGGTATTGTGGAACTGGGAAGTGCTAGTGACGTGCCGTTTTCACAGAATGGATTGGTAGTAAGAGACTTGTATTGTTAGCTAATCAAAAGACAGTAATAATGCTCAGAAAGTGTATTTTTGTGCAGACATCTACTTTTAAATGGAACAACGGCTATGGACGCTAACAAACTAAAAGCAGCATACATTAGAATGTCACTGGTTTTGTTGCACGATTCTTGTGTGAGTAGTTACAAGATATCGTTCTTTGAAAAGTTCCGACACCGATTCTTGTCAGTATCTGTGACAGCACACACTAATGAACCACAAAAGTGCGTTTACTAGTTATGTGGATTCTGACCATTAACAAGACAACCAACCATCAAAGCTTGTGTTAAAAATGACCCCAATAGCGGCAATATACGCTTTCAGCCACGTGGAACAACTGCTACATACGTGCTGTCATTTCAGCGCAGATTTCCGAGTAGGACTGCAGCAAATACGTCGTTGCAAATCGTCGGATGTGGTTAGTATGTCTTTGTAGCCAGCGTTCTTCAGATTTCCCCTCAGAAAAAAGTCTACAGGTGCCAAATGCTGGGAAAGGGCAGGACAAGGTACAGGTTCACTGCACCCAATCCCACGATTTGGAAACAATTCGTGAAGACATGCTGTAATACTTCGCGCACTGTACGTTGGACAGCCATCATGTTGTTACCACAGCCTCCACCTAGTTTGCAGAGCAACGTCTTCTAGCATTCTTGGGAGATGGTGTTTTTAGGAACTTACGATTCTTGTATGGCCTTCAGTGTTCCGTCTATGAAAGTTGGGCATATAGTTGATGGTTCACGATCCCACACCACACGACATCTCAGTAGGTGCTAACGTTCGACCCGACGAAGCCAACGAGGTTTCTCAGCACACCAATAGAGCATATTTGGCGATTCTCCTGATCATGATTTGGAACCGTTCCCTCATAAATAAACACGATACATGATATCTCGAATATCCTGTCTTGACGCTCACGTACAGAAGTTAATACGATTCTCATAATCGTTTCCATGCAGTTCTTGATGGAGGGAGATGTGACAAGCGTGGAGCTTATATCGATGGAAAGTAAGTAGGACACACTCCTGACTCTGGTACTTCCTCGTGAGGTTGTGTGGCAGCTAACGTGAAGGTCAACTGCAACAGCAGCAAGAACTTTAATTTCTCCCTCTTCTGTCGTCACGTGTTTCCTTCTGTTATGTTGTCTAGGTGTTACACTACTACTTTCACCTAAGTGGTTGAAGAGGTTGATAAATAATTGCCGAGGTTGTTGACGTCTATTGGGATACCTTACCACATACAACGAACAAGAACGAACTGCATTCTTCCTACACTCTTCATACGCTATTAGCATGTCGGCTTCTTTGCATTGATAAATCCCATTGTCTATTCACGATCTACTGCTTTGACTACGACACACTAACGGACAGGCAAGTCACAATGCACTGAAAGGCCACCCACATCATACTGTACGCGAACATAACAACGTTGGTGCTAGGAACTACGGAGGTTGAATGCCACAAGCCAATGTCAAAATACGAAATATCGTAAACGACTCGCACTAGGATCCTGGAACGAACGCCACTGACATTATAATTTACACTACTTTTAGTTTGTTAAATAGAAATATGTACTCATACTTATTTACAAATATTATGTCTGTTGTTCTAGAAAACATATCACTGGGTACGCGACAGCGTATGTCTCCAACACGACGGCTGGCCAGCTCTCTCACCCTGTCTTGCAACGCAGATACTGGACGGGAAGTTTCCTGACCGTTGTTTAGGATGGACTGAAACAGTACAGTGGCTGACCACGTCTCTTGATTTTACTCCTCTTGATATCTTTCTGTGTTGAGCACTGGTAGATGCTGTCCATCATGAAGCCTATAGGAATATTTGTCCGACAGCAGGTAGTTTATTTTAAGAAATGTTCAGGCGTCCCCGGAAAAGCATAGGTCGGGACTAAGAAAATTATACCGTACCTTTAAATTTCCTTTAAATAGGGCTGTTCAACATTGTGGTGGATGAATAACATACGTTTCTGTTTTGTCTTTAACAAGTAAGCAGCAACGGGGAGTGTTTAATGTGAAGTCTGCCTGACGAAGCTGCTATAGTTTCCATAGTAACCTGGAAAGGTACACACATTTGAAATAGTTTTCCTAAATCCCATCTGATGCGCAAGTAGGTAGCAAATGTCGTAGTTTCATACGCAGAAATTGCAGCTGACACTGTAGATGCTGTAAGTATTTTACACAGGAATTACGGTGTTATCATACTAGCAATGGACCTTTTCGCTGCATATAACGACGGACCCTCACTTGACACCTCTGCCTGGTGGTGTTTACACCGCAATTCCTGATTCTGGTAGCATTGCTTTGGAAGTGTAGTACATTTTTCAGACTATTTCGTGAAAAGTTCCAACCTCTAGAATGGTAAGCTTTATATCTCTGAACTCGTCTATTAAGCGTTTTCGCATGCCGGTAATAAAAATTTTATTTTAAACAATATATTTGCTTCGCTATCTCCGTCGATAGAAGAGTTAAGACAATTTATCAGATATCAAAGAAGATGTCCCTTGGCGTACTATCATTTGAAAGTTCCACTGAGCACGTGCAGTGTGTCCCTTGTGTGTTGCAGGCTGTGCGTTTGTCGCAGCGTAATGTAAGTAGCAGAATGATCTAGTAATCATGTCGGAAACAACCCGAGATGGTGAAACTTCCTGGCAGATTAAAACTCTGTGCCGGACCAGGACGCTAACTCTCTTGGTAGAACACTTGCCCGTGAGAGGCAAAGGTCCCGAGTAGGGCACACAGTTTTAATCGGCCAGGAAGTTTGATATCAGCGCACACTCCACTGCTGAGTGAAAATCTCATTCCAGCCGAGATGGTGTTTGCGTACAGCCCAGCAGATGTAAGTGGTTGACAGGCAACACGTCTCTATCAAAACGAGAACCCTCACAGACACCAACCATATCACAAATATTTCAACCCCATTTGGGGCACATGTGTGATCATGGGTCCTCTCAGACAAACATACAAGGATGCGTTGGGCTGTGCATACATCAGATTTGGAGGAGCAGGTTCTGCGGGCTATTGAGACGAACCCTAGAACAAGTTCCGGAAAAGTGGTCCCCAAAATGTTGTAGGCGAAACTATGATTATGTTTAATCTGCACGACAGTTGCTAATTTCCCTATCACCTGCAACGCGGGCAAGGATTATAAGCAGCGGATTTCCCTTTGCCGGAAGGATTTTGTCGAAGGTTTCTGCACGAGACCATCGCACATACGGTACTTCTGTCCTCGGCCCTCTTTACCGACGAAGCAACCTTTACTGAAAGTCTAACGTCATCAATCTGCGTAATCTACACCTGTAGGCCTCAGTCAATCCTCGGAGAGTGGTTAAGACGTCTCATCAGCATCGAATCAGCATCAATGTGTGGACAGGGATTCTTGGCGACGAAATACTTGACTTATTATCTTTCCACAACGCCTCGATGGAGGAACGTATCTAGACTTTCTGCTAAATTGTCTGGGTTGCTTTAAAATGTGCCTTTCGCAAATATGACAGATTATGTTGTTTCTGCATGACGGAGCACTACCTCTCTCCCACGTTACATCTCACGGACTCCTGAACAACATCTTCCTCGGACGTTGGATAGGACGAGGAGGCTCTGTAGCATGGCCCGACAAACCACCGGACTTAATCCCGCTGTTTTTTTACCTGTGGAGGCATCAGAATGGCGTCGTATATGCTTCATGTTGTGCAGACCGTTCAACAGCATATTCACGACGCTTGTGACACTGTTCAGAGAGAGAGGCCGGAACGTGTGAAAGATTGCGGCATTGTATGATGTGACGTGCGAACGCGTGAATTGCTCCCGATGGAGGCCACTTCGAATATCTGTTGAGAATTGGATGCGATGTAGCTCTGTACTGTGTTTAGCGACGATTTTTTGTCGTTAACACTAGAACCGCCGGAATTAGTACTATACTTAGAACCGCCATTGTGGTCAAACTGACCACTTTCTTTGTAAGTACATACTGTGCTGTTTAATGTAAATATTAATGACCTTGATAACAATGTATCACTTTAATTTCGTTTGATAACAGTATCATTGTATTTTGCAACAGCAATGGGAACATAATATTACTAATGTTAAAGAAGATAGTTCACAATATTTATCTGCAACCATACTGGAGAAACTAAGTACCCATGAATATGTTAAGAGAAAGACCAATCATAAAATATGACCATGTATAGTACCTAATCCTACTTATAAGCATTACAAACTACTGTCTTTATTACTTTATATGTACATGGCCCACAAACATATCTCTTGCATTTCCTCATTTGGCATAGTTCTCTTACTTTCGCAAGAATTTCCGCTTCTTCTCTTTCTTTATCACCATCGTCCTTTTTTTGCTCCCTTTTCTTTTCCATCTCTTGGCATCATTTCCTGATTTCTGGTTTCCATATAGGCGATACGTATTTCTTCTGCTAGATTTAGGATGAAATTCCTTTTACTTATTTTGATCCCTGTCACTAGCTTGAAAATGATTCATGCGTTGATGGCTGCTAAATCAAGGATATTGTTAAATACGTGTACAGGCCATCGACGAGTACCAGAGCGGACAGAATAATTCCACGTAATCGGGTCCAAGACATCTACAGCAAATTTTGTGCTATTGTAGAAGCTCACTGTTTCGGGAAGGTTTTTCGAATTATTTTGTATTTCAACATCTGTGTGCATGGTGCTATACAGAAGAACATTTTTGTTCTTTTTCTCTTGGTAAACAGTCAGAGTACCACCTTCCCTTATCAAGAGAAAAGACGTATAAAGAGGAGATTTCATTTTTTTATAGTGTTCGGAATTTCTTTTCTTGCACAGTTGATAGAGACGACAAGACTAATTTTCTCTTTTTCCAGTCTCTCCCCAAGTGTGGCCGTTGTGAAAAAATTATCAGTAGTCACATTTCGCCCCTTATTGCGATATGGAGCTACCAACTTCATTACTACTTGTTCTGGAAGTTTCTCATTATGTGCTTTCTGTTCATTCTTTCCTACATAAGGTAACCCATTACAAAGATATTTTGTTTCCACATCCGCTTGAAGCCAGAATTTGATTCCGAATTTATCAGCCTTATTCGGCATATATTGCAAATACGGACACCTCGTTCTGCTGGGGAAAAGTTGTTTGTCCGCAGTGACATTGGATCCGGGAATGTAATTCAGCTGACATTTTTCTATAAAATGGTTCCAAGTAGTTGATATAAGTGCAAATTTGTCTCTTTTTAAACGTTTCTACCATGTATTTTTTTCATCAAAACGCAGATATCTCAAAATTTTCTCGAAACCTGTGTCTGCTCGTAGTGTCAGTGAAAAATGGGGGTCCCCACTTTTTCGACCACAACTCATCTACCTCAATACATTAGGCACCTAGTGCACCACGAACATATAATAAAGCAACAAATGCATCTAATTCTTCTAAATGCAACTCAAGGAATCATTTCCAAGAAGCTGTTGTGCCTGTGCTTCTGTGAATCTCCTTATGTGTTTCAACATTGATTGATCAACTAAAAGGCCCCAGGCACTCGAAACATTATCATTTGATACGTGCCGCTTTGCGTGTGGAGTAGGTCCCCGTGTTTGTTTCAATATATTCTGTTGACTAGTCCTACCTGGAGTAGTAACACCGAAGTGTGCTATAGTCCACTCCATGGTCCCGTTCTTCCCCAGGAGTTTAGAGCCAGGTTCTGGAAGTGAACCCTCACTTCGTTCTCCTCTTCTACGTCGATTCTGTATTGGTCCACTTACAGGAGGTTCAGTTCTTTTTTTACCCAGGGTAGGTCCTTCTCCAGCAATGTTTATATTGCTGCTTGGTCCTGGTTCAGCAACTGCATGAGGAAAGAGACAATTAGAAAGCAACAACTCATTATAAAGATAACATACCACACAATACAATAGCAGTAACAGAAGTAGCAGTAGAAGTGTCAGATCTATTATAATAGTGATCATTTTTCCTATAGTAACAATAATAATATTAATAACAATAATAATAATATGTGTGAATGTGAATCACCTTCATCTTCAGTCTAGGAGCTGTCACTCTCCACATTAGCGACAGGTTGGTAATCGCAATCTGTAGAATCTTCCACAAGGTCCTCATCTTCATGATCATTTTCAGCATCCGATTCATACAAAAGTGTGACAATTTCTTCACGTGAAAGTGGCTGTGGCCGTGATTTGTATCGCTGTGACATCTGAACCATGTCTACTGCTCTGAAACCAGTACTCAAATAACCAGTCTTGTTTATGCGAAACCCAATAGCAAACAATAAATGACATATTGCATTGTTGAGCTTTTAAATTCAAACAATGAGAATAAACTTCAGTAACCAAAATATTTAGTACATTGTTGACGAGTGCTAAGAATAAATCTGGGGAGTGACGCACAACAATCTTTAGGTAATCTGTTTTCAAATACACATGTAATGTGGTGAAAGTGACCACTCGGCAGTTTTACGTGTAAGTGGTCATTCAAAGAAAACTAATGAAGATAAAATAAATATTGGATTATTTATATGATCTACATAAACATTTAGGAAAAGTCATCAACTCACAACAGCACAGATTAGAAATTGACCAAATAATAACATGTTAAAATATACAAAGTGGTCAAATTCACCACACAGGAGTCCTAGTGTTAAACGCATACCGTCATGATCGGCCTCACCTTAATGCTGCTGTTAGGAGCGGTAACGTGGGGCTGGGGAGGGCACTGATGGTGGAGGTCATGGATCACAGCACAGTGGTGCCAGTTGGGTCTATCAGTAGATGGGGTTTCACTAGGCATGGCCTGTACCCCAATGGGTATGGGAAGGGGAGGTTGGCTAAGCTTATAGGTGACAGTGTAGTGGTTGGTGGTGGTGGTAGTGGTGTCACTCATGGAAAAATTCCTGTAGTAGTTGGTGTTAGAACTGCACCTTTTTTAGATTGAAGTCAGCTGATAGGTATACCTGCTTAAAGGAAGTGCCTCTAACTAAGGGCTCGCCTCCAGAGGATGTCATGTTTCCAAGTAGAGAAGGAATTACGATATTTCATGAATATTTCATCAAAATATAAGAGGTATTACAGATAAAGTTTGTGAACTGCTAATAGATGTTAACTCTGAAATTATTCGTATATCAGAGCACCACTTCAATAATTTGATAATTCAGAGGCTTCCTTTACCAGGTTACAGATTAGCTGGCTGATTCTCAAGAAGTTCCTTGCAGGGTGGGGGAGTGTCTCTGTGTGTAAAAAACAGTATTTCATTTGAGTCCATAGACGTATCACTACACTGCACTGAACAGAATTCGTAAGCTGTGCAGCATTATTTGAATTTAGAGAAACTAAACTTCTAATTGCTGTGTTTATAGGTCCCCTAACTCCGACTTCAGAACATTTTTGCTTAAGCTAGAGGGGTTCTTGATTCACTTTGTAGGAAGTACCAGAAAGTAGTTATATGTGGTGACTTCAATATTAATTTTGTGTATGATTGTTCAAGAAAAAGGATGTTGGTAGATCTCCTACATTCATATGATCTGATGTAAACTGTGTTTTTTCCTACTAGGGTGCAGGGGAACAGTAGCACAGACACAGACAATATTTTTGTTCATTCTTCATTACTAGATGGGAATTCTGTTAGTAAAAGGGTGAATGGCCTTTCAGACCACGATGCACAAATTTTAACAGTAGAAGGTTTTTGTACTCAAACCAATGTCATATTTAATTACAAACTATGTAGGAAAGTTAATCCAACAGCAATAGAGAGTTTTTTCAAACTTGTCAAAGAACAAGAGCGGCAATATGTTAATAGGGCCGATAATATAGATGATAAATATAATTCTTTCAATAACACGTTTCTCATGCTCTTTGAGAGTTGCTATCCATTACAACATTCTAAACGGGGTACTAGCAGTAATGGACAGCCCTGTTGGCTGACTAGTGACATAAGGATATCATGTAGAACAGAGCAGGAATTATACCAAAATGTTAGAAGTAGTCACAATCAAGCTACAGTAGCTGTAGTGTAACGACGTAAGTTTTGTATAAATGGTTTTCTTTTGGCATATGACCATGTACAGACTTCGTCACCTACGTCAGTTACAACACACCTCAAAATTATTTAAGTTCTTTTTAAATTGTCTCTAAATGGTTCTTGAACGAAACTGTAATTAAAACATCATCACTTGAGTCGTATGCGCAGAATTTTGTCACTCAGTCCTATTGGTTTGCACAATTTTTTTCGTTTTAGATGTCGTTTGTTTCTTCTGAGAAATTATACTAACGCAAGTTGTCTGATTTAATAAATATTAGAACCACGTTGCGTAAACTTTCAAGACTCAAACTCGTGATGAACGTTGTCAAAATTAATGATCTTGTCAAATAGATTATTAATTCATTCACATAATTCTTCATAAATAAATTCTCGGAACACGTATTTGAACTTTTGTAGTATACACTACTTTATTATCTTCATACATAAGACGTGACCCTGAGCCTTGACAAGATAGGACCGAACACTTACACATCATTAAACTTTCTATGACGTCATTGTTGTACAAAACATTAAAAAATCTTAATTTTTCAATTTTTAGAAGCACGACGCAACAACTCGGTTTCAGGATCTTCTGTTGCTCTTTGGCTGTCGACCCGCGACGTGTAGTGGCCAGCAATTTTCTCTCTGGTCCCGGCAACGAAGATGCTGTCTTCGTTCGTTGCGCCGCCCTCTCCGTACATGAAACATAAAAAATAAATACAAACTTTAGACAATTTTATAACCATTACAAATATTACAAAAAATACATAAAGAAAAACTAAATTAAACCTATATTCACCTGCAAACTGGGCTGACACTGGTGGAGGGGTGACGCTTCAATTTGGCGTCCCACAACATAGCCCATTACAACAGTATTGTAAGATGCTTAAAAATGTTATTAGCAAGGGAAAAAGTATGTGGTATGCAAATAGAAT
Source organism: Schistocerca serialis cubense (assembly GCF_023864345.2). Classification (NCBI taxonomy): domain Eukaryota; kingdom Metazoa; phylum Arthropoda; class Insecta; order Orthoptera; family Acrididae; genus Schistocerca; species Schistocerca serialis. The sequence continues at coordinate 276,547,286 of NC_064642.1, read as the reverse complement.
AGCTAATTCACAGGATAAAATTAAAGCCATTTGGTCAGTTGTGATGGAAGTGTCTGGTCAGCAGCACAAGGTCGATGATATAAAGTCAATTCGCAGTAATAATATTTCTGTTACTGGTAAATCAGATATATGTACAGTATTTAACAATCATTTTCTGAGAATTGCTGGTGAATTAAATAAATATTTTATTTATACATGAAATCATATAAATTTCTTAGCAAATGCCTTTCCGAGATTGACGTCTGAAATACTCCTGTGTGATACAGACAAGAGGGAGATTGAGTCAATAATTAAATCACCGAAGATTAAGGACTCTCATGGTTATGATGGAGTGTGTAACAGAATATTGAAGTACTGTGCTGCACATGTTGGCCCTGTATTTAGAAACATTTGTAATTTTTTCTTTAGGAATGATCAGTTTCCTGAGCAATTAAAGTAGAGTAGTAAAGTCGCTTTATAAACGGGGAGAAAGCGATAATGTAGGTAATTCTACACCTATTTCTATGCCATCACTGTTTGCAAAAGTTATAGAAAAGGCTGTGTATTTAAGGTTAATTGATCATTTTATATCACACGATTTGCTATCAAATGTACAGTTCGGCTTTAGAAGTCGTTTGACAACTGAAAATGCTATATTCTCTTTTCTCTGTGGGATGTTTTTGGGTAACTCTTCCTATGGGCTAGAGAAAACGTTTCGAACGCTTGGCGTATTTTTTGATTTAACAAAGGCATTTGACTGTGTTGATCTCACAATATTGCTATAGATGTTGGACCATTACGGAATAGGGGGAATAGCTCATAATTGGTTCACCTCTTACTTTAGCCACAGGCAGCAAAAGGTCTTTATTTAAAATGTTGATAACGGCTGTGATGTGGGATCTGAGTGGGCTACTATCAAGTGGGGGGTGCCCCAGGGATCAGTGTTGGGATCGCTCCTGTTCCTTATTTATATAAATGATATGCCCTCTAGTATTATGGGTAACTCTAAATTATTTCTGTTCGCTGATGACACTAGCTTGGTAGTAAAGGATGTTGTGTGCAACATTGACTCAGTTTCAAGTAGTGTTGTACATGACCTGAGTTCATGGCTTGTAGAAAATAAACTAAAGTGAAATCATAGTAAGACTCAGTTTTTACAGTTTTTAACACACAATTCAACTAAACCTGACGTTTTAATCTCACAGAACGGGTATATGAGTAGTGAAACTGAACAGTTCAAATTTCTAGGTGTTCAGATAGATAGTAAGCGGTCGTGGAAAGCCCACGTTCAGAATCTTGTTCAAAGACTTAATACTGTCATTTCCACTATTCGAACAGTATCAAAAGTGAGTGATACTTCGACTCGTAAATTAGTCTACTTTGCTTATTTTCATTCACTTATGTCGTATGGTATTATGTTTTGGGGTAACTCTTCCCATTCTGGAAGGATATTTTTGGCTCAGTCACGGGCGGTCCGGGCAATAAGTGGTGCGAGTTCACGAACCTCTTGTCGACCTCTGTTCACGAGTCTGGATATTTTGACATTGGCCCCTCAATATTCCTTATTGTCGTTTCTTGTTACCAATATTCTTTAGGGGCTGTTACGAACAGTGACTTCCATTTGGGAGACATAGCGTGCAAATACTTGTGCTCCACATTCAGCTTTTCACGGTTCACAATGCTGAGGCGTTTTCCCTTACAAAGCTACATGAATTACAATGAGGTATGTACCAAAATCACGAAGACCGGGTGCCAAAGACCACCTGGGTTTTTTACATGAACCCCGTAAATCACTTATTAAGGCAAATGCCGGGACAGTTCCACGTCTTTCCTTATCTTTGACCTTGCCGACAATGTTCTGCATCTCAATCTGACTCTATTCTAATGAGAAGAATTATATTTTTTCGAAGAGATTTACGGGGATTTCAGTTGTTCACTGTTACAGAGTGTGTGACGAGAGGGGACGTGAAATTTAAGTTGTGGCTCACACAGCGCCAGTGAGAGGCTTGCTAGTGATCACGTTGGTCGCAAAAACATACTCACTTAAATGCAGTTTCCTGTTGCTGTTTTGCGTAATCATAATTGAAATTATAGTCCACTTATACGAATACCGTTATTTCAAAATAATACAAACACATTTTTATAAAAGCTTCTTTCATTGCTGGGTAATTCAAAATATACGCGGTAGTGAAAGCTGGAGACGCAGCAATGTGTACTGGCCAGACGTTCGCATCAGATAAGGAACATCCGTTGTCGCATATAGCTTAGTGTTCGTGAAGCAGGCAGAATGGCGGAAACTGGTGCGGTGTTCGGTTGACCTTGTGCCGCACTCAGCTGTGTCACTACCTCCGAGTTTTGTCGTGTCTATTCGGCTGTGCCAGTTAACTTGTACGTGCGCTGTTGTGGCTGCTGGTCGAAACCACGCTACGCGGGTAGCCGTCCTGCCAGGCGCCCAGGCGCACCGGCCACAGGCAGGTCTGTGGCGAGTGGTTAGTCAACGAAAAAAAGAGACGGGAAATGAAATAAAATAGCAAATATTTCTGCAGTGGTCGGAGGAGGTGCCATGAACAACATACAAAAATTTCTGCACGTAAGACGTGAGCGAGTGGCTGGTTACAGAATGAAGGTCACTTTTTTCGTTCTCCTTGAATGACTCGTAAATCACAACCTCTAGCGAAACATTAACGCAACACAACATTAAAGTAAGTTATACATCCTATTATAAAATTTCTACTTATTTTTCTGTAGGTGTAATCATTTGTATGATGCAGGGAATTGAAAAATCACAAATCATTAAAATTCTTGTCTCAGTTATCTAAATCAGTGTATTGTTGAATGAAGAAGATTAAGAATAAGAAATTTGTGTTCCATAAATGAATAAGATTGAGGACAAATATTAATTTAGTGTACCATATCTAATTGCAATTGAGCCTTATTAAGGGATAAATTGATTTCGAGAGGTGTGCGGAGTCGGTTGGCGGTCCTGGAGAGTAGAAGCGTGAGGGAAAGCAGTCACAGGAGTGTAGTGACCAAATTTCCTCTTACGTGCCTCGACAAACTGAAGTGTTAACAGGCCAGTGCCCCTCTCCCCCGCCCCTCAGTCTGCTCCACTGCGTCACACGAAGCATCTACAGCGTTTTTTCACATTGTTATACATACCCTTGCACAGTTCCCCTTATGAATCAGTGACGACGTAGAGTGCTGACACTTCCCGAAGAATGCATTAACACTATATCGCAGGTTCGAATCCTGCCTCGGGCATGGATGTGTGTGATGTCTTAGGTTAGTTAGGTTTAACTAATTCTAAGTTGCAGGGGACTAATGACCTCAGAAGTTGAGTCCCATAGTTGAGCCAACACTACATGGAATACAGGTATGTACTGAAAGGTTTTTATCAAGTGTAACGTTTATGACTACAGTAAAGTGCAGTGTTTAAGTCTGACTAAGAACAGTTACATCAAGTGATGTGTTCACTGCGTATCTGATAAAGTTTAGCTGTATATTAACCTGACTCTGTTTTAAGCAATCTGTCTAATATCAAGAAAGCAATACCAGTAAACCCAAACTAGTTAAAACTTGTGAACGATAATGACAAATTAGAGTTAAGTACATTCAGATCCACTCGTACCTACTACGGCTCTGTAAATCTGAATAAGTACAAAAGTGCTCCCTGTTTTAAAATCCATACACTGTGTGAAAAAATTTCCTACCTCGTATTCGTGTCGCCTGGGATAACGCGTTGTTTTGCTCTTAGCACTAATAAAGCAATTACAGTTGTAAAAGCCAAAATGCGACATATTTGACTGAAACACGTTTAGAATTTGTTTTAAAAAACGACTTGGAATTGGGAGCCAGAACATGACTGAGGAGAATGACTGTAATATCTTACTTGAAAATCATACTATATTGTGAAACTGACTTGCAGTTGTTAAGCCATATCATAAAAATTACATTTTTGAAAACAAATGATCTTCACTAAAATACAATAAAAAACATGGGGTTACATACAAAGCTGGCCTCATTCAAGTGCGTTCTACAGCAAAAACGAATAAATACATGGATATTGATTACCTTATAGTAGACACATGAAACAACATTAAGGAAGATTCTTCATCAACATATCATAATATTATTTGCTGAATTTTCTTAATTTTACGTCAGATATTATTTCTTCCATAAATCATTAATAGTAAGCGACTGCCCACTCCGCAGCATCGCAACAGACACTGGCAGCCTATGGCGCACTACTCCTGCTCCTCCTGAGCAACTACTGCCTACTACTGCGCGAACTAAGATAAGCTCTTTATTACACATACACTGTCTCAGCGGTAACTGCTTCGTAGTGTTCTTTCACACGTACATCTTTGTAATCGATATATCGCTTACGCTCTTGGATAGTACATTAAAATTAACAATTGTCATTACATGTACCTGTTTCAGTATTCCGTTGCAAGAACCGCATTTGGAAAGAATCGACATAAATCTCTGCACACGGCCCTATGCTGCTAGAGAGGAAATTGATTCAAAGTTATCGTGTACGACAGTTACTCGCAGTCTTGGAACGGGTGACTTATCCCACAATGCAGGCAGCTCACTGTTCAGTCTGCCTCCACAGTATTTGTTTAATTAGTATGATGTGGCAACTGCAGTGTTGGTTTCGAGAGAACACTTAGAAGGTAACGGCATGTAATGGGTATTTGGCCATTACCATTGCCTATAGTGACAAAAAGCTACACGTCCTCAGCTGGCCACAAAACGCTGAACATGGACACTGGTTGGCTGGAGAAGTGTAGTGTGATTCGAGTAGTAGCGACTATGCCTCCTTTTCAACTATGTGTATCGACGACCCAATGAGGCGTCAGGCCCGCTGTGTGCAGAGAGTGCAGTTCAGACCGTTGGCTGTTCCGCTATCTTTTGAGCGTGTCCTTCGTACGATCACTTCCTCCCCCTCATTCAGATTACCGTGAACATGAACAAGGATATAGATTTCAACTCTGCCCACGTCGAAAAGTTCCCCGTTCTGTGTCACGCTCGCCTTCAACGTTCACAGCAGCCGTGTTCAGAGGGCTACACTCACACATCTTCTCGGCATCCTATTGAACCTCTCCTGAGCCGTAAATCAGCCTATTTTAGTAACACAGAAAATGTCTAATACTACTTGTTGATGCAGAAGTAACATTGCAGTGAAATTCCACGCACAACAGGATCTAATCATTAATGAGTTGTTTCAGTTGGGTGTGGCATACCCGTGATCTAGCTGTCGGATCTTGGACTACAGTGCTATACGTCATGAGTTATGTGTTCATATCCAGCTCCTGCTCAAATTAAGATTTCCAGCATAAGAAGTCACCCTCGTTTTGGCAACGGCCTTGTCAAAGAGGGCAGACTATAAGACTGAGGTTCAGTGCACTCTCCTGCCATTGAGTTCTGTGAGTACCCCAACATGACAGAATAATAAGTAATGATCAATGGCATGCGGTTTCAGAAAGCAAAGAAAGCCACTTCATTAAATACACATTTCGTCTATCTACAAGCTACGAGGCCCTTAATTGAAAAGTGGCAGTATGATATCACCAATGGCAAAAGGTACCGGATTAGTCCCATTAGTATCTCTGGGATGGGATTCGAATGCACGATGTAAGCATGAGAAAAAGATGGAACAACCAAAAACAAGGAATAATCACTAAAGGTAACACACTGCATGTCAGAGCGGAGAACGTCTGAAGTCTGAAGCTAGTAAATATAAATACGGAAGTGAAAAATATAGTGGAGACAGGTGAAGTGAATTAGAAAGATGTCAATGGTATCTGGTCAGTAGAATGTAGGGTAATGTCAACAGGAGCAGAAAATGGTAATCTGGAGTAGGATTCGTTATGAACAGGGAGACAGAGCAAAGAATGAGGTCAGTGACAGCGTTGTTGTCTTCAGATTCGACAGCAAACCAACGCTGACAACAATGATTTGGCTATACATGACTACATCGCAAGCAGAAGATGTAGAGACACAGAACATATACGTCCATATTCGATGGAGTTTCAGTATGTCAACGGTGATGTTAATCTAACATTCATGGTGGATTATAGTTCAGTCGCAGGGGAAAGAATGTCAGAAACAGTTACAGGAAACTATTGGCTTCATAGTACGAGTGAGATGGGAGGATGTGTAAATGAGTCCTGCGAATACTCTGGTCAAAAATCGCAACCAGATAAACTTGGAAAAGGCCGTGAGACACTGGAAGATGGCAGGTGAAGGCGTAATCAGGAGCAGATACTGACTCAAATCACGATTTAGTAACAATGGAGAGTAAATTAAACTTTAGAGAGTCGTCCAGAATAAACATTGTGGAAGAAAATGGGATACTGAAGTACTGAGGAAGGATGAGACGTGTTTGAAGTTCGCTAAAGATGTGTATACTACCATAAGGATTTCTACAGCAGATATTACCATTGAACAGGAGTCAGAGATGTTGGACAGAGAAATATTGGGACAAGACAGATAACTGCGAAGAAACCTTGAGTAACAAGCGAAATACTAAAATCGATCGACTAAAGAAGGAAGAACAAAGAGGTTCAGTAAAGGATAGGGGGACAGGAATACACCGAAGAGACAAAGAAACTGGTTCACCTGCTTAATATTGTGTAGGGTCCCTAAGAGCACGCAGAAGTGCCGCAACACGACTTGTCATGGACTCGATTAATGTCTGAAGTAGTAGTATTGCTGGAGGGAATTGACACCATGAGTCCTGCAGGGCTGTCCATAAATCCGTATGAGCAAGAGAGGGTGGAGATCTCTTCTGAACAATGGTTGCAAGAAATCCCAGATATGCTAAATCAAGTTCATGACAGGGGAGTTTGGTGGCCAGAGGAAGTGTTTAAACTCAGAAGAGTATACCTGGAACCATTCTGCAGCAACTCTGGACGTGTGGGCAGTCGCAGTGTCCTGCTGGATTTACCTAAGTCCGTCGGAATACGCAATGGACATGAATGGATGTAGGTGATCAGACAGGATGCTTACGTACGTGAGGCGTATCTAGATGCATCATGGATCCCACATCACTCCAACTGCACACGCACGCCCCATATCATTACAGCGCCTCCATCAGCTTGAATTGTCCCCTGCTGACATGTAGGGTCCATGGAATCATGAGATTGTCTCCATAACCGTACACGCCCATCCACTCAATACAATTTGAAACGAAACTCGTCTGACAAAGCAACATGCTTCCAGTCATCAACAGTCCAAAGTCGGTGTTGACGGCCCCTGGCGAGGCGTAAGGCCTTGTGTCTGGCACTCATCAAGAGTACACGAGTGGGCCTTCGGCTCCGAAAGTCCATATCGATAATTTTTCGTTGAATGGTTCGTGCGCTTTAAATTTGTTGATAGCCTAGCATTGAAATCTGCAGCATTTTGCGGAAGGGTTGCCCTTAGGTCACGTTTAACGATTCTCTTCAGTCGTCGTTGGTCCCGTTCTTGCAGGATTATTTTCGGTCGCAGCAATGTCAGAAACTTCATGTTTTACCGCATTCGTGACATTCACGGTACACTCGTTAAGTGATCGTACGGGAAATCCCCGATTCACTGTTATCTCGGAGAAGCTGAATCCCATCGCTCGTGAGCCGACCATAATACCACGTTCAAACTCACTTAAATCCTTATAACCTGTCACTGTAGAAGCAGTAAACTGCGCCAGTCCCTTATTGTCTTATATAGGTGATGCCGACCGCAGCGGCATATTCTGCCTGTTGACGTATCTCTATATTTGAATACGAATGCTTGTACCGGTTTCTTTAGCGCTTCACTGTATATATCCCTTAGGAATGAAATACATTCGATGTGCAGCCAAGACAAGGCCAAATGTCTGCATGAAAAGTGTGATAAAAATCGAGAAACAAATGATCGTGAAAAATACTGATTTAGAGTATAGAAAAGTCAACGTAATTTTCAGTGAAATGAAAATCAACGGTGCGAGCATCTGAGTGCAACGGCAGTCCTACTGTTAAACGCAGAGGACAGCAGGGGTTGGTGGAAACAGTACAATGGAGGCCAGTAGGAGGGAGAGGAATTGTCTGATGACGTTATATAACAAGTGTTCATGGTATGGTGCTACAGAATGGTGTTGAGATTTAGGTGGACTAAAAGGAACCCCTCGCATCGAAGCGAACATACGCAGCCAACACTCGACTAGCACTTCACTTCATTCAGATTTCGGCAAAAACTAATTTCGAGTGTGTCACTGTTTTTAGGTCCTTAGAAAACATGGACTGAATCTTTGTCATTATCCACAAGCATACCTGTACGACCAGTACCACGGTTCTCCGTACATGACGAATTAGAAGAAGCCCCCATCTCCTTACGTCTCGTAGCTAAACATCTACAATAATTGCATCATCGCTGTCCCCTTTGCACCATTTAGCTCCTTGGAGTCGATGGCATTCGGGTCTACTGCCGCTGTCACGCATCATTTCCCTTAACGTATCTTACTACTTGTCTTGGAGTTGTGGCATGTCTCCAGACCGAAGGTGATCAAGAATATATTTGAAATTACCTGTCACACTAACTCCCGATCGTGAGTGTTCCTAAAATTATTAGTCTTTAGCTCAGATGACAACTCCATCTACTGGCACCTAATACTAAATCCCCAACACAATTGTAACCGTTAATTATACTTAATTGTCAATACTCGGCCACATATTTTGAACTAACAGGCTCTTAATATCGCCTTCTTCCCTCCGCAAAATCAAAGTATAAGTCATCAAACAGATTCTGGCGTTCATTAACAATAACAATTATTTTCTTGCTTCCTTGTTGTGTGAGTCCTACAGCTGTCACAGCATCCAGCATCTCTGTCGCCAAACGCCTCGATTCAGTCATTCTACCTTATCGTCTTCGATTCCTTGACTCTCCATTGCTATCTCGATACACTTCACCATATTTCCCGTGGTCTTCCATCTCTTCTTCCTCCAGGATGTTGCCATGGAACTGCTCTCTCGGGCTATCTGTCTTCATCCACCCTTGACACACGCAAATATCCTAGCTGTCTTTTTTCTGTTTTACCCATAACACCATAATAAGTGTGTCTCTTATATCCTCCTTTCGTACGTGTCACGTCGGGAAATTCTACAGGCTCTTCTCAAATGGACCATTTCTAAAGCTCTGAGTCTCTTTTTGTTTCTTCCTGTGAGTTTCCGGCACTCACTCCATTGTTTGTTATTGGTTCCATGGTGGATTTATATATATGTATCTTAACCTCTAACTAGTTTCTGAGGACCGCCCTTTCCTCGATGATCCATTGTAGGCTATCTCCATCAGGTCATGTGTCACATCACAGGATACTACCTAGGTACTTGATATCTTTACACACTTTAATAAGATGTCCGTCAATGTCCAGGTTACTTCCTTCTTCTCCGCAACGTAGATATTACGTCTTCTCTAAATTAATTTTCGAACGTCATATGTTATTCTCTTCCAACAACTAACTGGGCATGTAAGATATGTCCTATTCATCATTATCTACAACTACCTGTCCATTAGCACAGAAAAATATGTACATACACTGGTTCCCTACTTCAGTCCTCATGCCCATGGACTTTCTACACAACAGGTTCAGTGGATTATGACACGCATCTTTTAAAGAGTGTGACAGACATACAGCGTCCCTCCTTCAGTCGTCTAGTTATTCTGAAGGCCTCACTTGAAATTATTTTCCTTACTTTTATGGCACATTTTGCTAACTTCTTTAATATGCCTCTTGCATGAAGTTTTGGCAATTCCCCGGACCACAGCACTTCAAACAACAGCTTTAGTTGCATATATCATATGATTTCTCAAGATATATGAAAACCAAATGACTGGATTACTTTCCAGTCTCTTCTCCATGATCTGTCTTAAAGATGTTATCTACAAATAACCTACCTCCTCTAACGCCACTTAATTTTCTATTTTTTCCACTCTTGATTTAACATCCGCCTCAAGAGGCTGCTAATTGTACTTGTGACATTTACTCCACGAAAATTACTACGTATGTGGGTTGCATGCGCTAAGCTCTTCTCTGCTGGAATTTCCTCTTCTTCGCACATCATTTATTAAGTAACTTCCTTAGTTATTCGTATAGAATGCTTGGGCAACACCTCACTAATTCTATTGGTACATTTTCAGGTCCTGATGATTTCCCAGTTTCCACTTCCGTAGCTCCCCTCTGTACCTCTTTCGCAATTAATTTCTCTACCTGTTCACCCTGCTGGTTCTCCAGTACCTCCAACTCTTTTCCTTGTACGCCTTTCTTCTGTGAACAGCCCTTTAACATGCATCTCCTACGATACCAGAGTGATGATCGGCAGGTTTGCTATTTAACTTACTTCTTTGCTCAGCCCTGCAGTCGTTTTCCATGCTTCCGGCCCTTTTGTGCCTCTATGTTTCGATCGACTTCTTCGTATTTGTCCTCCAAGGTTTCATTTTCCCTTATGCAGAAGTCCTTATCTACTTCTCTATTCATTTTAAAATACAAGGCCTTATTATGTCTGTTCTCAACCAAAAATTACAGAATATCTTTATTGGGTCCATTTTTCTTCAGTGTTTTGAGACGACCATTGTGGGCGCCTCTTCCTTGCTTCTTTTTGGTGCCCCAGTGGTTCACATTCTACTTCATGTATGCATCATTTTGAATTCCTTGGTACATATGGTCCGCCGTTTCTTCTTCTAAGTGCCTCAGTTTGTTTGAAAAACGCAATTTATAAAGAAATAGTACGGACTCTTGTTAAGCTGTCTACATTGTACTTCATAGTCCACTGACCTCTTGGGAATATTTGCGTCTTTAATATGTCTTTATGCCTTTTTTAATGAAATTAAATGAATAAAAAAATAATCTGTTACCATTTTTTTAATTTGTTTTTAGTTAATTTGCCTTACAGTCTTTCTGTTAGTACGAACTTTGTTGTAGAACCCCTTATTTACGTGTGGTAATAAAAATTCATTTAGACTGAATTAAGTACATTTAAAATTACATGAACTTAGTCAACCCTCTCATGCTGATAAATTCACATTAACTGATTAAGAATATTTAGTTGAGAATTAAATCTTTTACATAATTCGGCCTTGGCACACATTTTCTAAATTCAGTGGGTTTTGTTTTAAAATATTTACTGAATTCTTTCCCGGCGTTAGCTATGGAACACAAGACTGTCTCTATTAGCAGAAAATGGTTAAATATTGCCAAGCCGACCTGAACGTTTAAACATTTAAGTTATTTGAAGGAACCAACAAATTATTAAATCTCAACGTTAACTATCCGCCTATGAATGCACAAATGTGAAATAGTAATAAATTCCGTCAGTCTCAGGATCGCTGTAAAAGAAAAACATTTACTTAATTCACTGCTAATTTTTATCTGCTCCCGGTTTACGGGTTTGGTTAATATTTCTTAGCGGAACAATTTTTTAAATGTGCCGCCGCTGCAAATCGTTCGGTCGCGGCACAGCCCAGCAACACCGCTAAAAATGCTGAAAATTCTTTAATGAAATATTATAGATGATATGGGCAAGCTAATTTACATTGGTAATACACACTTTTGATAAATTATAATGTATTTAGACCACAACAATAATTCAACTTACATTAGTTTGTAATTTCTCCTCTAATGGCGGCTAAATCTAGATACAGACAAATGAAGTCTACCCGTTCATAAAATGCTACGTCACAGGTTCCTCTCTCTCTCAGCTCTCGAGGAAGACGACAAAGAATGCACACTATGTATTACTATTTACACAACTCTCAACCGTTATTGTCTCTTTGCAATCTGCGGCTGTATTTTACATTGTTCTTATCGCAGATATTGACACGTTTCGTAATTACATTATGAGTATAGAAATATTACAATCATAAATACATCGATAATATTATTACAGAATACATTACAATAATAACGAATGTCCTTTACACAAAATTAAATAATATTTTTTATTAAATAATTACAGTTTATACATATTGCTTCATAGCGGCGTATGTATAGTACAATTAAATTTTAGTTTATAAATAGTGTGTGCGCGGCCAGGGAACGTTAGACTTTGATGTTGCTATCATCTTCGCATCGAACAGGAAGTACTCTGAGCCACATTCTGCACCCCTACGGACTCTAATATCATTTGTTCTTACCCTCTCAATTTTATTTAGGATAATATAGCCTATTTTAGACATGGTATTTCTGGGATCACTCTCTTATGTATACTTGTAGAGCCGCTTGTCAGGAAATGTAATCGTTTAAAATCTCCAAAAATAACGTCTCACACATATCCAACAACCTCTTTCAATTCTCATTTACTGTCATCTTCATATCTTTCCACTAATCCACTGTAAATCGCCATCCCTGCTTTTCCATTAAAATCTCCCATTAAAAGCATTTCTTTGCGGGCACTTATCCTTTTAAGCACAAATGATAGTTACTCATGAAACCCACCTTTCATTTTGCTGTTAGCAACACTTGTAGGTGCCTAAGCCCCAACAATGATCAGTTTCTAACCATACTTTCAGTTTTCTACAGTCTTCGTGCTCTCATTAATTTCCTCCCATCATTTGATATCTCTTCTGTGCTTCTGATGGGCAGCTATTGAAATCCTTCTATTGGCCATTTCCTCCAGTTTAACTTTCCTGAAAAAACGAATGTAATCTGCTATGTTTCCTCTTCCTTTGCCCTTGATTTTGTATCACTGAGGACATACACATATACCTTCAGCCTCATTAGTTCCTGGATTATTTCTCTGTTCTTTGTACCTGAACCCCGCACATTCCATATTTTATTTTCCGAGGTTTTTGACTGAGATCTCGAGCCGAGAAAAAATTAGGAGTGCTGTGCAGCTGAGCTAACGATCCAACCACCACTGCTCGTTATTATTTTTACACATTAAAAAAGTTACAGTACGATAAACCAATTCAGTTTTCTCACTTCTTGTCTAAAACACAAATATCCCTAAATTACGAATGAAAACGAAGGTAAATGCTATGATACAAATTAAACATATTTTCTCAACAACGTTACATGCGATTCTCTTGTATCTGACTTAGCTATTCTTTTTCAAAATTTCATATATATATGATATAAGCTGCACTTGTCTGGTCTGTCGTAATATAAAATATTACATCATTCAAACAGTTACACGAGACTAACACTGGCGTTACAGGGTTTAATTGCGTATCGTCACGACACTCCATTGCGACTGGAGCATTGTCAACCTACTGTAGCCACAGACGCAAGTCTGACCGTGTGTTACATCTCCTCTAGCATTACTGGATACTGCATGGCGTCACTAATATTCTTTCTAAAACATTTTTGTAACACATTAATACACGAGATATTCACAACTTGTGACTTTGTCCAGTAGCTCAGCAATGTTTTCCATACGTTCACGTATCCCTGTTATTTATAACACGAATAAGACTAACGTATTACAGATCATCATAGGTGAAATTTTACATTCGTCCGTGTTAGCATGAACCACTGCCATGGGAAATGCTGAATCAGTCAAGCAAGCCACAAGCTGGGTCATCCGTTACTTTATCATTTTCTTTTTTAGTATCAGAATCTGATCACCCCTGGATCACTGCATTTACTTATGTAGATACCAAACATTCTAGATATTATTAATCATATAAAGCCCAACAATCCCTATATTTATGTATTACACTTCACAAAATGGACATCGTAGACATTGAAGAAATGTTAAAAACAAACCATTAACGCTCACCATGAACACCGAATGAAAAATGGCGCGCCACCGTGATTTCAAAGGGTCGCACCGTTAAAATCGAAACTGAACTCCTTGGTAGCTACAAGTCATGCAGGAAGTTCAACTAGGTATCAACTTATAAAAGATTCGAATAAAATCATATCGATGTAAAGGGGTGATGAGAACTGACGGGATATGATGGTACGCCACCGAATGCGAAACAGTCTGTCGTTGAGCTTATGATGAGATTGGCTATCCATTAAGTCGTAGCTGCATATAGTGCGGTACGATATGTTTTATATGCACAGAAAAAAATTGTCTGCTTAGTCGAGTAGACACCACACCACACACTTTGCTGACTCATCTTGCAGAAACGCTAAGCCTTAATCTGCAACTTTTTTCTTACTCTGCGAAATTCCTTGGGTTATCTTGTGACTAAATGTCAACTTATGCAACTGTTGTAGATGTAATGCAATGTTTGCTTAATCTCTGTCATTGCTTTGTATCAATAGCACTAAAACAGTAGGCCAGTTGTGAGTTAGTCGTCGACTGAACAGGTCATGAGGTAGCCTCATGCTGTGCTCACCATTCGATATTTCCACCCCCATCCCCTTTTAACATTTTAATGTTCGGGTAATAAGTTGCCGTCTCTTTATCTAAGAATAGATGATAAATGCAGCTAGCCACTATCTCTGTGTAATGTATTGTCTGTATAGACGTGTATCTGTTGCCTTTAAGATCCATTGACCTTCACACATAAATCTATACAGTAAAGTAAGGCCCTCCCAGTTCTTGGCTGATCCGTGATAAGAAAGGAGAAAAATTAGACTAATGGAGGATTATTAGTGTTATCTCTATTTTCATTCGCTCTCTCTCTTTCTCTCCTTTATCTATGTACAGTTTTTAATATAATATTTCATTACGTTAAATCAGCCAAATAGGCTCTTTGTGTGGAGTCCTTCGTCTTGGTAATCAGCGGCTGGCTTGCTGTAAGAGGTCTTTACATTTATTATTACTGGTAAACACTGCAGTCAGACGGGAGAATCAATCGTTTGGAGAATTTGTTCCTTTTACGAAAGTCTGCGAATTCCATATGTGTACGAAGCCTTTTTGGACGATTTAACACAGACTCAGTGATTGCAGGCTCTCTTCGACACAGCTGAAACTTCCCCACTAGTTACAGGGCCAACGTGATCATCAAATGATTCAGAAAAATCTCATTCGTTCATTCACTCCAGAACAAAAAAGTCACAAACCTTATTTATGGAGGAAATTGTGTATTAAATCTATCTCCATTACATGTCCAGATCTCCGGTGATTCCACGCTTTATTTATTTTCCTCTTAAAGTCTCTTTCTCTTCAAACAAACCGCTAGCGGCACAAATGTTAATTGGCTCGCTTTAGCGAGAAGAAAAGTAAAATACGTATCTCTCAGCAACACGTCAATCCCTCAACAGATACTCCAGAAGCTGTTCTAGTTACCACTCTAACAACCATGGAGAATGCATATATGCATCTCTGTTATTTCAAAGAATAAACGCACTAGAAAATACTTTGCCGTCGTCGATCTGTCGCCGCATATATTACGAGAAAATCAGATCAGATAACTTTTCCAAAGTGAATGAATATGAATGGTTTGATTGAAAATGATTAATTGGTGCGTGGTAGAGGGTATTTTCTGTGGGGACATTACAATGCCCCTCGCAGCGAGCGAAGTTTTTGAGCCTAATTTTGATTTAGCGAACACACTTGCGAACTGTCTATTAGTGTGGGTAACCCGGAAGTGATGAGTGTCAGTCCTCCGACTGAAAAAAAAATTATGTTTAAGACAGACGACGAAAAGAAACATTGAAAACAGAAGAAATGAAGAGACAGGTACCGCAGCTTTATTGCTTTTACGTGCATCAAGGTGTTATGTCTGCTGTGCACAACCAAGGAAGATGATCTTTCGTTAAACTGTTATCAGGATCTACCCATTCGGGAACTTTCTTAAGCAGGGAAACCTTGGAAAGCCTACAGAAGAGAAAAAATAATTTTGAAATTGAGCTCTAAAGGAAAGTTAGGGATCGATTTATATAACGATTTGGAGAAGAGTGATTTGTGCCTCTAGCTAAAAAAAAAAAATTACAATCAATAACTCGAGGGACTTTTTTTTCTTTTTTTTTTTTTCTTTTTACAATCTTGTTCCCAGGACAATATCTTGTGGTGCTGAAACTCCCCCGGATCTTGCATGTCCCCGACGTCCACATTTGTAGTCGGTCTTCTACGCGTTCCACAATGGGAAGAGTAGAAGGGACAGGGATACCAGTTTTCACATGCAACATTCATTCCAAAAGAATTAGCAATGACCGAAGGAGAAACTCTTCCTGTAAAAGAACTGGTTAGGTTGCACCGTACAAGGTTCTCCTTTTTGAAAACAAAATCCCTATGGCTTCATGCATCCTATTTCTTACGATGTACTGCAAGGAATTTACCCATTGACTTAAGGTTTCCATTTATCCGTTGACTAATGCTGTTGCCGAAAACGTCATAATATTTACTCTAGTTAGAATTTTCTTTTGGACCTCGCAGCACCACTTGTGTTTATAAGTCCAAAAATTCTGACACATTTTCTGTCAATGATTTATTTTTCGTAATTTAAAGAATTCATGCAACTTGCAGTAGATTTTGGATTCAAATCATCGAATAATGGGAAGTGTGGTTCATTTTATACAAAGACATAATCCATCATTTCCTTGAAAAGTCATATCATTTATCTATACCCAGCTTGATTGCTGTAATGTAAAAGTTATTAGTAGTGAGGAATGTGGATTCACTTCTTTCATTTAATCTCTGATTCATCCGGCATTCATACATGCACATATATGGAAATGGATTATCAAACAAAATTCCAAAGTGGACAAGACCCATTAAATAACTACTAATTCTACGAATATTACTTTCTTTTGACATTCAACAATAAATCAAGAACTCTTACCGTCTAATTATGACACTTTTTTTGAAGTTCAACATCAATCAGTTTCCCCTCGCGTTTGATGCGGGTCTCTTACAAAGCATATCTGTGTACTCTATATCGATTCTAACTCTCGCACCGACGTCAATTGTTTTGCGCGGGAAATTATCTTTGTGGCGTTAACCGCCACTCATGATTCACTACTTAGCCGGAAAACTCTACTTCACACGTATATACATCTAAG
Source organism: Schistocerca serialis cubense (assembly GCF_023864345.2). Classification (NCBI taxonomy): domain Eukaryota; kingdom Metazoa; phylum Arthropoda; class Insecta; order Orthoptera; family Acrididae; genus Schistocerca; species Schistocerca serialis. Next base: position 276,530,395 of record NC_064642.1, on the reverse strand, counting down.
CGTGCACTTCAAATTATATATGAACATTCACTGGGAACCTCTTTTGATCATGCAGCGTCATTTTCGGGAAATATCTGTTTCTTCTTGAGGGTCATTCAGATCAAATGGTTCAAATGGCTCTGAGCACTATGCGACTTAACTTCTGAGGTCATCAGTCGCCTAGAACTTATAACTAACCAAACCTAACTAACCTAAGGACATCACACACACCCATGCCCGTGGCAGGATTTGAACCTGCGACCGTAGCGGTCGCTCGGTTCTAGACCGTAGTGCCTAGAAAGCTGTATACTTCCTTGATGACTCATCCAGCTTGACTTGCCAATAAGAGCTCCGCAAATCAATGCTCGTCAAATATTGGACATCCTGGTACCGTTGTATAAGTTCGTCTATGTTTTCCGAATGTGTTCTCACTGGAATTATGATTTTACTTATTTCTCTGGCGTCGAGTACCAGTCTAACAGTCCCATTTGCTTTTGGCATGACTAACAATGGGGAGCAGTATGGACTTGTAGAGGGTTCGATCAAACCCCATTTCAACATGCGATCTATTTCCTTTGGAACTTGAGCCTTTAACCTCTAGGGAACAGTATAGAAAGTTCTACAATACGTTTCGTGTGGCTTAACGTAGAGATGGCATATGTATCCCTTAATAACTCCTGGCTTTTCATCAAAAACGTTTTCATACGTTAATAATAATTCATTGAGCTGCTTCTTCAGATCTTCGATAATGCAGTCGGATTCATTTAACTTTTCAAACACTGATTGACTGAAATATTCTTTGACTTGGAACTCATTAATTACGTGCTCTTTAGAATTCTGGGCCGACCTGATTACTTGCACACTGATCCCACAATTGTATTTTCTCGTAAGGCTCTTTTTTTTTCAACAACTCCAACTCAATTTCTTGTTTATTAACATTCCACCAAATTTTTCCTGTTTTGAAATCTATCCTGCATCCGTATTGACGTAGGTTGTCGACTCCGATAATGCAATCTACCACCAAATTTTTCACAACAAGGAATGTGTTTAATATTGATACATTTCCGAATTCCACACCAAGTAATGACTGCACCTTTACATTAACCAATCGAGCCCCAACGGCGCCTATTATTCTGCAATTTTGAACTGGAAATACTGGTACTCGTCTTGTCGTTCTGATCCGTTGAATAGTGCCTCGGAAATAACATTTGTGGTTGCAGCTGTGTCTAAAATCGCCACTATAGGTACGGTCTCCATAATGACTTGCACTGCGGCTACTGCCACCTGTTCCTTATCCTCATCTTGTGGTTCTAAGTCCTCGGTCAGTTCATCTGCCAGTAGTTGTCCATCATTATTCGTTAGCATTGGTTTACATATCGTGTTGCCCCTCAACCAATTGTTGACCGCTCCTCCGGGGCACGAGTGGGTCCTTACAAGTTTGTTGGATTTTGATTTGTCTGCTGGTTGACATCATCCGTCACTTCGGTAATTACGGGTTGATTCGTAGATGTCTATCCCCACTGATGTTGGCTATTTGAATTCATTCCTCCCGGTTGATTCCACTTTCTATTATTGTTATTATTCCAGGCTTGGGGTCTGAAATTTCTTTCGTTCCCCCACACGGGGTTGTATCTTTTCCCGTTCCTGTCGTTCCTTGAATAGCCCCTCGCAGGACCATTGCCGGGATTACTACTGAGATTTTGAGGGGTTCCTCCATTATTTAACGATCTCTGTTCATTCTTTGTAAGTGTCGATTGATCGCCATTGGTATAGCCCATACTTCCACCTTGCCTACGGTTTGGCGGAGGTTCTATCGCCCTATATTGGAATCTGTTATCACGGGCTTTCTGGTTGTTCTCTTCGATAATATCTATATGGTCTAACGTCGTGAGGAACGGCTCCAAGTCTTTGTCGTTGCCGTAAATCAATTGATTCCGGATGCTAGTTGGTACTCTTGCCTTAAGTATGTTTATTATGTCTGGCAAGGGCATAGGTCTGTCCCAGTATCTCGTTTTATTTATATATTTTTCGAAATACCTTCTAAGGATTCCTTTCGAAAAGGATAAAGGCTTTGGGTAGAGCACCTCATGCCTGAGGCGTTCCTGTACGCCTTCTGACCAGAACTTTGCCAGAACTTTGCTAAAAACGCCTTCTCAAAATCGTCATACGTCGGGCAAGCAGAAGTCATGTCCGAGGCCCAGATCGCCCCCGAACCTTGCATATATCCTGTGACAAAACTGATCTTCTGCCTCTCCGAGCAATTTCTGGGTAGCACTCCTCTGAAACTTCGAATAAAAACAATTGGATAGACCCCCCCTTTTGTCAGGGTTAAAAATCCGGAATTGCCGATGCTTTATCATTTTTTCTTCGGCATGGCAAAGGCTTTCGTAATCTGCGTTAGATAAAAATTCACGCGAACAGCCAGCTTGTGGCAATTCAATGTTTCCATTACTTGCACATGTCGGTGTTGTGTGCGATTGGGGAGTAACCGGCTCTATAGTCGCCGCCAACTTCTGCTGCTGCCCTGTATTCATTTGTTCTGAGCTTTGTTGTGAAGCGCGAATCGACTCTTCTATCGTTTGTTTCCAATGCTCCAAATCAGCACCTAACTGCTGTCGCACCTCCTTAAGTCCTTTCGCATACAAATTCTCTTCCTCTTTGCCAGATAAACTCTTGAATGCTGCCTTAACATTTTGCTCCACGTTTTCACACATTAGCCTTTTGTTTTCTAATGTGATTTCGCATAATTTACCCGTTAATACGTTATTTTGGTGGTCTATAACGTCTTGACGCTCTGTCAGGTGTTCAACGATTTCCTTTAGGTTAGTCTGTTTACGTGCCAATTCAGGAAGTTGCGCAAATGCACATGACAAGGCGTCTTGCTTTTGTACTAATTGCGGAACCATTTCCCCTTGTTCCCGTACAGTATCTATCTTAATAGCCACATACTCCTTCATTTCGACACGTACGCGGTTAGTAGATTCCTCACTTTGTGCTTTCACCAATTCTATTTGTGCAGTTAATTTTCTTTCCGTTCTTCGGCCTGATCTTTGAGTTCCTTGGTCTTCGCCTCTATCCGCTGCTCTAATTTGGAAAAAAACTGTTTTGTAACTGCTGCTTAATCTCAGTGTGGACTAATTTCATCTCTTCTTGAGTTTGAATGACTGTCAGTAATTGTACTTTAATATCGGTTTTCAGATTTTCCTGCCCTTCAGTAACTGAGGCTAATTTCGCGTTAATGTCGGTTTTCAAAGTATTCATGCTCTCGGTTATCATCTGCATCTGTCTCATGATAGTTACCAATGGATCTAATCGCTGCTGCGTACTTGCTGTTACACCTCCAGCCGTGTCTACAGGGCGTTCTGTTGCGCTATCTGTAGCCATCGGTCCTACAACACTTCTTACTGCATCATTATTATCAGTGCTAACAGCTGAAGGCTGACGCGTGCTGCTTTGCTCTGCTTGACTCATCCTAAACGTTGCCCTAGTTAAAACCATATAAATGTTCTACTGTCACTATATGTAAATCCCGTCACAGAAGAGAACTTCTGTGTCTACTTTCTTAATGTACATATACAGATAAATGCAACTGGGACAGGTCAATCAAAACACTTCCTATATCGAACATGAACACAATTAATCAATGTTCAAATATCACTAAACAGAAAAGCGTATACTTCAACTGTACTTGCAAGCTTTAATAATAAAAAAAATTGATCTAACACAATTAATCAATGTTCAAATATCAAATATCACTAAACAGAAAAGCGTATACTTCAACTGTACTTGCAAGCTTTAATAATAAAAAAACTGATCTAGCCTTTTCTCTGCGCCCAGCGTGCGGTCTTTCGGCTTTATTTGTAGATCCAATTATATGACCTGCGAGTCTTTCCTCGTTAGGTTAGCTCGTCGTAGTTGACATGAAACAGAGAACCAAATTATTTTAGCAACGTCCAAAAACGTGTCCTGTCACGGACTGGCCATTTTAACATTTTAATGTTCGGATAATATGTTGCCGTCTCTTTATCTAAGAATAGATGATGAATGCAGCTAGCCGCTATCTCTGTGTAATGCCTTGTCTGTATAGACGTGTATTTGTTGCCTTTAAGATCCCTTCACCTTCACACATAAATCTGTCCAGTAAAGTAAGGCCCTCCCAGTTCTTGGCTGATCCGTGATAAGACAGGCGAAAAATTAGAATAATGAAGGATTATTAGTATTATCTCTCTTTTCATTCGCTCTCTCTCTCTTTCTCTCCTTTATCTATGTACAGTTTTTAATATAATATTTCATTACATTAAATCAGCCAAATAGGATCTTTGGTGGAGTCCTTCGTCTTGGTAATCAGCGGCTGGCTTGCTGTAAGAGATCTTTACATTTATTATTACTGGTAAACACTGCAGTCAGTCGGGAGAATCAATCGTTTGGACAATTTGTTCCTTTTACGAAAGATTGCGAATTCCAGATGTACACGAAGCCTTTTTGGACGATTTTACACAGTGATTGCAGGCTCTCTTCGACACAGCTGAAACTTCCCCACTAATTAAAGGGCCAACGTGATCATCAAATGATTCAGAAAAAACTCATTCGTTCATTCACTCCAGAACAAAAAAGTCACAAACCTTATTTATGGAGGAAATTGTGTATTAAATCCGTCTCCATTACATGTCCAGATCTCCGGTGATTCCACGCTTTATTTATTTTCCTTTTACAGTCTCTTTCTCTTCAAACAAACCGCTAGCGGCACAAATGTTAATTGGCTCGCTTTAGCGAGAAGAAAAGCAGAATATGTATCTGTCAGAAACACGTCAATCCCTCAACAGATACTCCAGAAGCTGTCCTAGTTACCACTCTAACAACCATGGAGAATGCACATATGCATCTCTGTTACTTTAAATAATAAACGTACTAGAAAATACTTTGGCGTCGTCGAGCTGTCGCTGCATATATTACGAGTAAATCAGATCAGATAACTTTTCCAAAGTGAATGAATATGGATGGTTTGATTGAAAATGATTAATTGGTGCGTCGTAGAGGGTATTTTCTGTGGGGACATTACACCCTGTTCCGATTAACAGCTAATATTGTCGTTACCTGCTAGATACCATGCGGGGTGTCGATTGCCTTTAACATCATTGGTCTTTGCGACCTCGTCTTCAAGGAGTTCCTTGTTATATTCTTACCATAGGTGTGTAACAGCCAGTGCTTTTTACTCATGTACTATTCAAACGTCTACTCAGGTCTTAGCTATAGGAAACAAATTAGCATAATAGGAATTCAGCTTTCAAACTCCAGAAAAGAGCCAGAAGAATAATAACCAAAACCAATGGTCGATCCCACTGAAAGGAACTGTTCTAAATAGGTGGATTTACCTAATTTATGACGCTAAATACAATGGTAAAATCAGTTTTTCTCTATGACGTCACACTTCCTAGACACACAGCAGAATACAAAATGGCAATAGCGAAAATTTACACAATTGAGTCACACAAAAATACTCATTCAGAACGTTTGAAATCAATAATATTTAGTATGTATATATGGGAATGAGTTTGGCAGAGCAGTGAAAGACGTGAGACGAGACAAAGCCCCTGGAGTAGACAACATTCCAGTAGAACCACTGACAGCCTTGGGAGAGCCAGTCCTCACAAACCTCTACCATCTGGTGAGCAAGATGTATGAGACAGGCGAAATACCGTCAGACTTCAAGAAGAATATAATAATTCAAATCCCTAAGAAAGCAGGTGCTGACAAATGTGAAAATTATCGAACTGTCAGTTTAATAAGTCACAGCTGCAAAATACTAACGCGAATTCTTTACAGACGACTGGAAAAAGAGGTAGAAGCGGATCTCGGGGAGGATCAGTTTGGATTCCGTAGAAATATTGGAACACATGAGGCAACGCTGACCTTACGACTCACCTTAGAAGAAAGATTAAGGAAAGGCAAACCTACGATCGTAGCATTTGTAGACTTGTAGAAAGCTTTTGACTATGTTGACTGGAATACTCTCTTTCAAATTCTGAATTTGGCAGGGGTAAAATACAGAGAGCGAAAGGCTATTCACAATTTGTACAGAAACCAGATAGCAGTTATAAGAGTTGAGGGGCATAAAAGGGAATCAGTGGTTGGGAAGGGAGTGAGACAGGATTGTAGCCTCTCCCCGATGTTATTCAATCTGTATATTGTGTAAACAGTAAGGGAAACAAAAGAAAAATTCGAAGTAGATATTAAAATCCATGGAGAAGAAATAAAAGTATTGTGGTTTTCCGATGACATTGTAATTCTGTCAGAGACAGCAAAGGACTTGGAAGAGTAGTTGAACGGGATGGACAGTGTCTTTAAAGGAGGATATGAGATGCACATCAACAAAAGCAAAACGAGGATAATGGAATGTAGTCGAATTAAGTCTGGTGATGCTGAGGGAATTAGATTAGCAAATGCGACACTTAAAGTAGTAACGGAGTTTTGCTATTAGGGGAGTAAAGTAACTGATGATGGTGAAGTACAAAGGATATAAAATGTAGACTGGCAATGGCAAGGAAAGCGTTTCTGAAGGAGAGGAATTTGTTAACATCGAGTATACATTTAAGTGTCAGGAAATCGTTTCTGAAAATATTTGTGTGGAATGTAGCATTGTATGGAAGTGAAACATGGATGATAAATAGTTTGGACAAGAAGCTTTCGAAATTAGGTGCTACAGAAGAACGCTGAAGATTAGATGGGTAGATCACACAAGTGATGAGGAGGTATTGAACATAATTGGGGAGAAGAGGAGTCTGTGGCACAACTTGACTAGAAGAAGGGATCGGTTGGTAGGAAATGTTTTGAGGCATCAAGGGATCACCAATTTAGTACTGGAGGACAGCTGGAGGGTAAAAATCGTAGAGGAGGACCAAGAGATGAATACACTAAGCAGATTCAGAAGGATGTAGGTTGAAGTACGTACTGGGAGATGAAGAAGCTTGTACAGGACAGAGTAGCATGGAGAGCTGCATCAAACCAGTCTCAAATCCAAAGGAAACAACAACAACATATGGAAATGATGCCAATGAAAGGTCCAAATCAGTTCATAAGATATTTTTACCTTTAATCGTCTCTGGTATTTGAAAAATGAGACGAAGGTGCTCTTCTTTAGTCAGCCGTTTCATCACTCTCCCTACCAAGACCCCAGCAGTAGTAACCCATCATCGAAGGGTTCCAATAGCCTTGGTAACGTTATTCCGTGGTGAGAATGTCTTGGTGAAAGCGTTGACTGTGCTCATCGCTTACGGCTCGCAAATTTTCCGGGAAGAAATCAAAATGAGTATGTAAAAAGTGAATTTTAAGCGACATTCTACACCCCATGTTCTTACAGTCGTCCAACAGAACATTCACAATGGTAAAATAGTTTCGTCTTTTCTGTTACGCAAAAGCCCTTCCCAATTGGTTTAAAACAAGACCAAGCAGCTAATTCGATATCTGTGAGTTTGATATCAAAGGTAGGATCTTTCAGCAATTTTCTTATTGTTGTCCAACAAATATACCCTCTTTCAGCTTTGACTCACTTAATCTGGGAAACTTCTCTTTTTAGTGATGAAAGGCCTCGTCCTCTTTATCCAGAACTTCTACAATGTTCTTGATAAGGCACAACTTGATATTAAGGGAGCCAAATGATTTTATCGAGCTCAACCAATGGGGTATAGTTCATATTTACGTTTATAGGAACATACGACTTCCTTATATGCCATTCCCTGACTCATATTGTTTCTTGGTGTCACGGCTGTCCTAAAGGCACAAGAAGCAACAGTATTTCGTGAATCCAGCATGTAAAACTTAAGGAGTGCAACAGCTTTTAAATCAAAGCAAAGCTGCCATTCAAGATACTTATACTTGACTACCTCTAGCAGCAAAGCCATGGTTTCATAAGTTTCATTCATGTCTGCAGCGTAAGCCAAAGGTACTGATGGGTATGCATTGACATTATGCAGTAGGACTGCCTTAAAGCTGGTTTTACTGGAGTCAATAAATAGTCGCCACTCATGTGGATTTTGCTGATCACCTATCTACATCATCAGACCATTGACATTTCCACATACACACATTGAATTCGGCATATCTAAATATTGCCGACCGCGGTGGCCACGCGGTTATAGGCGCTGCAGTCCAGAACCGCGCGACTGCTACGGTCGCAGGTTCGAATCCTGGCTCGTGCGTGGATGTGTGTGATGTCCTTAGGTTACTTAGGTTTCAGTAGTTCTACGTTCTAGGGGACTGATGACCTCAGATGTTAAGTCCCATAGTGCTCAGAACCATATCTAAAAATTGAGCGAAAGAAGGACCTCTTGATCTCAAACATGAAAGTTTTGTCCTTGTAGGTAGAAGGTTCTGTTGTTGCAGTCTCGACCCCAAGAGTTCAGCTTGCTGTTTTGAAAGTTTTAGATCGCGAATCAAAACTTTCAAATCCTTTTGATTGAAGAGCTGAGGCGAAGTGTCATGATATTCAGGACAGTATTCTTCTATATGTTCAATAATTTCTGATTCACTTGACATGGTTTCTGGTTCCGTTGCTTTTAAGTTACAGACGGAAACAGGCAGCCCCCCATCATGGGGCACAGGTAAATGCACCGAAGATACATTTGGGTGCTTTATTTTATGTTTAGTTTTGCTTGAATGTCTCGAAATATTTGTAAAACAGAAGTAACGGTCTGAATAATGGTCACTAGGCTCACACCACACCATCGGAAGAGCGAATTGCATGGCTCGGCATTTTCCTTTCAAACACTCGGTTAAGGTTGTAATAAGGGTTACGCAGGCAATATGAAGTGGAAGCTTTTTATCGTGATCACCAACAGGACAATCCAAATACAATTTATATATCTTTTTAATGAAACAGTGACTGGTTTTTTTTGGGCTTTTGGGGTGAATTTTCCATGCACATAAGAGAAGTTGTTGGGGTGATTTAGACAGCAACGAGATTTACTAGTTGCTATTTTTCTTAGTGTAAGTTTTAAACACAAAAAGATTGCACTATCTTCCACAGGAAATGCTCACAAGCATCACTTTTACCCCACTGGATTACCACCCCAACAATTTACTGGCGATTTGTAGATCTTCTAGCTCTCCTCTGCAAATCAAAAACAAACAATTAAACATAAAAATATAAGAAGAGCAAAAAGCGAAATATTGAACACGAAAAATAAAAAAAAACCTTTAAAAATTCAAAAATGGTGTGTTCAGAACATTTTGAAAGGTGTATTCGGATTTTACACGCCAAAATGCATACTAGTTGATGTATCACATCCCAGATGCTAAATTGCTGATGACTTGAGTAATTACTGTAGGACGAGCTCTGTCCATGGGCAGGGAATTAGAGGTAGACCGAACTCACACTTATCAAAGAAATAACAAAAACGTCACCACAACAGTTTTTACCACGGAATAAAACTGTACAATAACTTGCCCAGTTAGATTAAAGAGATCACTAAAAGCAACGTATTTAAAGAGGCAGTTAAAAACCAAATGTTGAGCAATACATTCTATACGATTATTTAGATATCATGTAACAGGGGATTGGGAAAATTGTAATATATAACAGTGACAGTAAAACATATATTATTTCACATAACACCTTCACATTATACAGGGCTATTACAAATGATTGAAGCGATTTCATAAATTCACTGTAGCTCCATTCATTGACATATGGTCACGACACGCTACAGATACGTAGAAAAACTCATAAAGTTTTGTTCGGCTGAAGCCGCACTTCAGGTTTCTGCCACTAGAGCGCTCGATAGCGCAGTGAGACAAAATGGCGACAGGAGCCGAGAAAGCGTATGTCGTGCTTGAAATGCACTCACATCAGTCAGTCATAACAGTGCAACGACACTTCAGGGCGAAGTTCAACAAAGATCCACCAACTGCTAACTCCATTCGGCGATGGTATGCGCAGTTTAAAGCTTCTGGATGCCTCTGTAAGGGGAAATCAACGGGTCGGCCTGCAGTGAGCGAAGAAACGGTTGAACGCGTGCGGGCAAGTTTCACGCATACTGATATGAAAGATTCAGTGTTTAAACCTCCTCTACCAAAAACGTGCCAGAACTGTGAGCTCGCATCAACAATGCTTTCGAACTCATTGATGGGGACATGCTGCGCCGAGTGTGGGAGGAACTTGATTGTCGGCTTGATGTCTGCCGAATCACTAAAGGGGCACATATCAAACATTTGTGAATGCCTAAAAAAACTTTTTGAGTTTTTGTATGGGTGTGCAAAGCATTGTGAAAATATCTCAAATAATAAAGTTATTGTAGAGCTGTGAAATCGCTTCAATCATTTGTAATAACCCTGTATTTTCGCTGTTTATCTTTTCTGCACAAATTTACTCCGAAATCTGTCAACAAATTATCTTATTTCTGAGCTCAAAATTTCACTAGTTATGGAGGGATGACGACTCAGTTTTTCATGCTACAATGTGAGGTTCCTGTACGCAAAATGGTGACAAGGCATTGTTGCTAAGGCCATGACATGAGGTGATAGTGTGTGTAATGTTACATTACCAGAGGATGTGTGTAGTGTGTGCAGTGACTAAAGGTGAGAAATAAATGAGTAGTGTAGCACAAACCTTTTTCATTTTAAAATAAACTGTTTGTAAAACTCTGTCGTCCGCTATGAATAAACCGAAGAAGTAGGGGTGTTTTAAACAGACAGGTTTTCTAGTCAGGAGGGTCGAAGTGTAATCTCCATCCTGATTCAGTTCTCTATGGTTTCCATAAATAACTTAAGGTAAATACTTGGGGTACTTTCTACCACAAGACCACGAATGACACCTTCCAATTCTTCTTAAAGTATATATAGGTGTAAATGCCTGTAGATGAATAACGTTATACAGGGTGATTCAAAAAGAATACCACAACTTTAGGAATTTAAAACTCTGCAACGACAAAAGGCAGAGCTAAGCACTATTTGTCGGCGAATTAAGGGAGCTATAAAGTTTCATTTAGTTGTACATTTGTTCGCTTGAGGCGCTGTTGACTAGGCGTCAGCGTCAGTTGATGCTAAGATGGCGACCGCTCAACAGAAAGCTTTTTGTGTTATTGAGTACGGCAGAAGTGAATCGACGACAGTTGTTCAGCGTGCATTTCGAACAAAGTATGGTGTTAAATCTCCTGATAGGTGGTGTATTAAACGTTGGTATAAACAGTTTACAGAGAATGGGTGTTTTTGCAAAGGGAAAAGTTCTGGACGGCCGAGAACGAGTGATGAAAATGTAGCACGCATCCAGCAGGCATTTGTTCGCAGCCCAGGAAAATCGACTCGCAGAGCTAGCAGAGAGCTGAAAATTCCACAATCAATTGTATGGAGAGTCCTACGAAAAAGGTCAACTACCCGAGGCGATGGATCGGCCCGCCAGGCAGCCCGTGACAGAGCACTTCATCACTGGCCTCCAAGAAGCCCTGATCTTACCCCCTGCGATTTTTTCTTATGGGGGTATGTTAAGGATATGGTGTTTCGGCCACCTCTACCAGCCACCATTGATGATTTGAAACGAGAAATAACAGCAGTTATCCAAACTGTTACGCCTGATATGCTACAGAGAGTGTGGAACGAGTTGGAGTATCGGGTTCATATTGCTCGATTGTCTGGAGGGGGCCATATTGAACATCTCTGAACTTGTTTTTGACTGAAAAAAAACCTTTTTAAATACTCTTTGTAATGATGTATAACAGAAGGTTATATTATGTTTCTTTCATTAAATACACATTTTTAAAGTTGTGGTATTCTTTTTGAATCACCCTGTATTTGTAAAACTGATACATGTTCCATATCCTTGTAAAAGTGATCGAGAAGCGAATATAATTACTACCAGTATACTGCTACTACTAGTACTAATACTCCTACTACATCTACAAAATATATCACTTGTGTTATGAACCTAGTCCATATTAATTTCTACTTAGTAGAAATACATACAATTCTTTTCCGTAAAATATTAAGTGCTTCATTAAGTTCCATAATTTTCAAGTCTGTACTGCTCATATATTTAGTAAATAACTTTAATTTGCATTTTGACGTTATGTGTTGGTAACAGCGAAAAATCTTCCGTGCTAGTCATATAAATCTACATAGGAATCTTATTCTTATAGTTTTATATTTATTGCTTCCCAGTTATACCTTTTATTTCAGAGGTTGGTAGTGGAAGGAAGCTTTCCATTTCGCAGTTGTAAAAGTGCTAATGTGTAAATAACCCTGACATCCTTTTAACATGGCATGTACTTTACTCTGAAGACAACAAATACTTTTATATTCAAAGATTGCATTGCGTACTAATATGGCTTTTCTTCTAGTTACTATTAATATTTCTTTTTCTCAGCCAACCCTTCGAAGCATCATTCAACATTCATTAACTACACAAATCCACAAGACTACGGATTTATTCGTACCGTTATTACGTACCTGACTTATATCCATTACTGATATGTCATGCACAAGTAAATAAAATGCAAATAATTGTAGAAATCTTACCAAACAGCTCTGAAATAAACAAGGCTTTTTCGAATTCTAACGGTGGATAATATGACGCCACCTCATTTGCAGCCATTTTAGGTACCTCCAAACTATGTTCCAGAACTTCTACATGGGCAATTAAGTCTTTTAGCTTCCACCTTTATTGCCAGTAATTTGCTTTTCGCTACTAAATACAGGGCAGCTACGTATTGTAGCATGCCTGATACATCTACAAAGAGCATTTCTAATAAATTATTGTTCCATGGACAAGAGTGACAAACTACCTAGCACGCATTCATTGCTTAATTCTCCTCTCTAACATTTAGTAATGGTCATGTATTTCCGACATTACAGTCTGGAACCACGAGACCGCTACGGTCGCAGGTTCGAATTCTGCCCCGGGCGTGGATGTGTGTGATGTCCTTAGGTTAGTTAGGTTTAAGTAGTTCTAAGTTCTAGGGGACTGATGACCTCTGAAGTTAACTCTCATAGTGCTCAGAGCCATTTTTTCATTTCCGACATTTAAAACCACTGCACATGGCAACATCTCCACTACTAGTCAGACTTCCCAGAAACACAATGCATTCAGAGCTTAAAACTCCTTCTGAATATTCATTACAGACTAAGAATTTTACATAATTAGGCCCACAGCCATCGTATATACGCCAGTATACTTGATAGGACACATAAATTACTTTTTAAATAATGTTTATACAGTGTTTTAAAGTTATGTTGGCATTTAAAACCCCAGTCAGCTGCTTCTCCTCCTAAGTATCCAAAAATTCTAATTTTCTTTTATCCTGGGGCGGATTCCCTCAAATGATTTTAAAAGTGCAGGTGGTGTACATTTCTGCTCGATCAGATGTAGGTAACACTAATTCATCATCTTTCATTACTCCTTTCGCAATTGCTGGTCAAAACATTTTAAATTCCTTAGAATCTAATTCCTTAAGCTGTATCATTAATAACTCAATCTTGTGCATGTGTTGAATACATTTTGTTGCATCTTCACCAGCTGCCATCATAACATAACTGTAGTCTCCTGCTCCACGTTTCTTACAGTTTACTGCAGCATTCATTTAGTTTACTTTTCCATACTTATTAAATATATCCCTTAGTTCTGTGAGTTTATTGAGTGTTATACGACACTAATCCCTGCAGCCCTACTATTGTTAAAAATTTACTTGTCACACTCACTGCTTAAATTATGTACTTCTTTACATTCTACTATTGGACTTACAGTTACACCCTTATGCTTAGAGTTTTCTTGCTAGAAATTCAATGTTTCTTTACAGTTACCAAACCTAGCTTTGATATCATCTCTTAATGCTTTGTGGATAGAATCTAACTAGTGCAAATTAGATAATTAGCATTTAACTCACTTTGAGCAGCTAACATTTCCGATCTTAATTGCTTCTTATCAGATTTCAATTCCTTCAATTCCTTATAATTTGCCACTTTAGGTGCCCCCCAAAATAAGTTCCAGAACCTCTACATGGGCAATTAAGTCTTTTAGCTTCCACCTTTCTGGCCAGTAATATGCTTCCCGCTACTAAATACCGTGCAGCTACGTAATGCAGCATGCCTGATACATCTACAAAGAGCACTTCTAATAAATTATTGTTCCACGGACAAGAGTGACAGTTTCTTATGATCAGAATTTGTTTCTGACCTTGATTCGGCATTATCAGTCTTATTCACACTGATTAGCTTTAACTTCTTTGCAAATCCTCTGCACGGAACTTAGTTAACTTTGTTCCTTTTCATTTCCAGACTCACTACCCTTCCTAATAGTTTTCTCCTCTTCATTCCAAAAACATCTTCCCACTTACACCTTTATCACTGTTTTGTCTGCAGCTACTGATCTAACGTCATAACCGTCTGTATCACCATAGAAAATAACAAAGTCCTCCCTGTAGTCATCATCCTTGCCTGCTGTGTTTCCTTTTATTATTAGTATATTATCTGTCAGAACTTTTCTTAAATATATCTTTCACTTCATCGTATTTCAACTGCTATGTATAAAAACCAATGAATGAGCAAAGTGCACGCCGAAAGACCCACAATTCTTAGCTGCAGCCGCGGAACGTCGTTTGAAGAGTTACCAGACGCACTGTTGAGACCGAAGTCTGCCACCGCCTACTGCGAGGTGTATCAGTGCCTCGCCCGGTGAGGACGAGAGACAGTACAGTGACCGTTCCTGATAGGCACCTGGCCCACCAGATACTTTACCAACTCACTCGTACTGTAGCAGCAAATCGTGCGAGGTAATGCGCTCACAGCCCATTCTGCGAAATTTGCTTTAGCGCCACCCACTTTGACGCGACGACAGCCACGCCAACCGTCGGACCCACATCTAGGCAGACAGCATTGTGCACTCTCCCCAAAACCCGAAAAGCACTGCATGCCGAGGTGAGTCGAACGGAAGTTTATCTATTCACTTATAGCCGTTTGTGCCTCGCAATTGAAAGCAGTCAAAAGCTGTCGAGCGTTCGCCAGTAGGAGAACCTTACAAATAAAAAATAAATGCATTAAAACTTCATCCATGGTGCGGCAGTTTTTCACGCATCACACTGTTTATGGCGTCATATCTGTTGAACCACGTATCGTGCAGTGATATATTTGTGTAGGTACATTCAGCTGCATACGTCGGTACTGTCTGCAAAATTTATTGCGAATTAAGCTAGCAGCCCGGAAGTGATAAATTTAAGCGTCATGCATGATGCGACATTTTTTCACACATCTCATTATCTACGATGTCACATCTCCTGAACTATGTTAGGTAGGGGGTTCTTACTTTCATAGTGAATGTTTCCTGACCGTAAGTGATATGTGTACCATGTTTGGTCCAAATGGGGCAAGTAGTATAGGAGGGTATGTAAAACATACTTGCATGTAATACATTTCGATAGATGTAAGTTCCACATCTACTCCTAAACGACTACACTAGTTTCAACTAAACTTGCTACACGTATCAGTTAGTGCCTAGAAACCATCTCTGTGGGAGTAAGAACCATCTACTTGTCAAACGGATGGGGCGAGTGGTTAAAAAAACAGTGTAGCCAGATGAGCGAATACCCACAATTTTAGCCATGCAGTATTTCAGAATGAGAGCACTTACGGATTTACAAAAAAAAAAAAAAAAAAAAAAAAAAATTACACATAGTTTCAAACCCTTACGAAATTTTTTCTTCCCGCTAACCCTCACAGAATTATGACAGGAGAAACGTTTATCGAGTACTACATTTCATTTGTTCGCGCAGTAAAACCGCAGCACGAAGCATGAGGTTTTAATTTACTACTTCTTTGCTGCCAACACTATTTGTAACACACTTCGCACCTACAACGAAATGTCACTGTAAGACTTATAGTTCAGGATATACGACGTCATAAAAATTGAAGTGAGTAAACAAAGTGCTCCATCAATCATGGCGTCTTAAAGTATAACTTCCTTGCTACTAACTCTATTCAGAACCATTTCCCATACTGTAGCGACGTATACCACTGGATATAAATGCAAAAGTATATTATTACACATCAAATTGTTCAGGGTATACGATTTCATAAACATTGGGGTGCACTAAAATGAATCTGCTGGACGAAGTTCGTTAGAGATACCGGTGAAACGTGTATACAATGACGTGTGAAATGTGTTAAATACATTTGGCATGTATTGATACGCGATAAATATAGAAAGCAAAGGGTAGAAAATGAACTGGCAGAGGTAGAAGAGGAGAAAGGAAGGCGTTGAACAGGGAAAGAGAAAGAGATGGACAGAGGAAGAGAAGATGGGGAAATGGAGGATGAGGATAGGTTAAAACCTGAGCGGCGTGGAGGAGGTGAACAGAGGAGGTAGAGGAGATGACAGAGAGGGGGTGAAGGAGAATATCGACAGAGAGTAGGGGAAGGATGAGATTGAAAGAAAGAGGGATAGGACGAGATGGACAGATAGTTGGGGGTGGAGCATGTGTACAGAGGAAGGGGGTGGATATAAGATAAAGAAAATTCCACCCAGTGGGATTTGCTCCCAAACAGAAATCTATGAAATTTGCACCAGTTGCTCCTGGAAACTACCTGCTTACTACGTCACAGTCTACCTGCACTCCAAATGCTTGTTCACTCTCTCCCTCTCGCTGCAGTGGGGTGCTGCGCAGCCCTGTCCGAGCCGCGTTGACGCAGTCGTGCAAATAACCAACTGCTGGAAGAAGAGCAAGAGTGCCAGCGGTTGTACCAATAGCGCTATCCAACATGTCCTCCTGCATAAACACTGGTGCCCCTTTTTTTGACGTTTGTATCGTGCTTCCTCTTCTTTTGCGATGTATGCCTACATCCACAACTACATGGCTACTCTGCAATTCACAAATAAATGCCTGGCACAGGCTTCATACAACCACTTTCACACTATTTCTCAATCGTTCTAAACTGGAACAGCGCGCTGGAAAGACGAAAACCTCCGTGCTTCCGTGCAAGCTCTGATTTCTCTTATTACGATGATTATTTCTCCCTACGGAGTTAGGCAGCAAACAAAAACATTTTCGCAACCGGGGAACAAAATTTTTGCAACGAAGAACGCCACTGTTTTAATTTTTCCAACGAAACTCGCTTATCATATCCATTGACACTCTCTCCCGTATTTCAGGATATCAAAAAACGAGGTACCCTTCTCTGAACTGTTTCGATGTCCTCCGTCATCAGGTATTGAACCCACACCTCACAGCAGTACTCTAGATAGAACGCACTAGCGTAGTGTAGGCAGTCTCTATAGCGGATTAGTTCAACTTATAAGTGTCCTGCCGATAAAACGCAGTCTTTGGTTCTCTCTCCTTACAAAATTACCTACGTGGTGGTTCCAACTAAAGTTCTTCGCAGCTCTTATCCCTAGATACTTAGCTGGACTGAAAATTTTTAGTTTTAGGTGATTTATAGAGTCACTGAAATTTAACGGGTTTGTTTTTGTACTTATGTGAATGACGTTCGCACTTTTCATAATTTAAGGTCTCAGTTGCCTCTTTGGCTAAATTATTTGGCAATCGGTTTTCATATTCATATGATTTTGCTGGACGGGAAATGACAGTATCATCTGCAAACAAAATGAGATGACTGCTCTGATTGCCTCATAATCCGTTTATATAGATAACGAGCAGCAGAGATCTTATAGCACTTCATTGAGAAACTAAAGTTATCACTTCTGTTTTACTCGATGATTCTACGTCAGTTATCACGTATTGTGACCTTTCTGACAGAAAATCACTAATCTGGAAAAATATTTCATAGTCCTGTAACATCATTAGAAGACGCGTGATAGGAACGTTACCAAAAGCGTTCTGCAAATCTAGAAACATGAAATTAGTTTGTGATTAGTGACTTCATCAGAATAAATAGCTAATTGTGTTTCACAAAAACGATTGTAGTGAATCCTTGCTGATTATGTATCAATAGATTTATTTCTTGGAAGTACCGGTAATTCATAATGTTCGAACACAGTATATGTTCTAAAGTCCTAATGGGAATCGACGTCTGTGATCCAGGTTTGTAATTCAACAGATGACAGTTAGTTCCTGTCTTGAGTATTGGTGTCACCTGTGAAACTTTCCTGTTCTTAGGAACAGATTTTTCTTCGAGCAAAAGGTTGCGTGTGATAGATAGATACGGAACTATTACATCAGAATACTCTGAAACGAACTTAACTGGTCTATAACCTGGAGCAGTATACTTGCTTTTGTTAAATGATTTGAGTTGTTTCGGTAAACCGAATATGTCTACCTCTAAGTTCCATCGCCAACACTTCTTGATTGGGTGCCTGGACTATTTACTTTTCGTTTGTTGGTAAAGGAAATTCGGAAAACCATATATAGTAGCGCTTTTTCAGTTGCACTGTCATCGGTAACATTACCATGAACAATCTGTCTTAATATTAAATATTGCTATGCAGTTTCACCTTCAAATTTTTGGTCTTTTGTTGCGTAAGTTATGATGTTACATAAGTTGTGATGTAAACGCTGTTCTTTTAAAATGTATCTTACTCTACATACAATATACAATCTTATAACGCTAAGTTTGCTAAGAGTACTGTTTCTACACAATTCTGGTTCCACTGCAAAAGGAATTGATACTGATATTACTGCCGAGGGGTGGTGAGAAACAGCTGAAATCGCTAAAATTTAACAAAGATTCAGCACCCGATGGAATCCCTGTCAGACTCTATACCAGATTCCTATCTGAGTTAGCCACTTTTAACCGTATCACAGATCCCTCGAACAAAAAACCTCACTCAGTCGATGATAGAAAGCATAGGCCACATTCACCTACAAGAGGCTTCTCGGAAGTGAACTACAAAATTGACATCGAAGTTCACTGTTATCCATTTCTTGTAGAATCTTGTTACAATTTCTAAGCTGAAAATGAGGCATCTTCTCCATGAAAAACAGCATACATTCCCAAAACATCGATCATGGGAAAATCTTCTCGCAGTTTTTCACATGACATCATCAAGGCAGTCAGATAGACGCAATATTTCCTGATTTCCGAATAGCATTTTAGTCAGTACCACTTTTGAAGTTACTATCAAAAGTACGACCCTGTGGGGTACCACCCGAAATTTCAGACTTTACAGACGATTTTTTGGTAGGGAGAACGCAGGAAGTAATCTTGGATGGAGATCCAGCGCTAACAAAATTTTAGTAACAACAGACTTCTCGCAGATGACGCAGTTATCTATAATGAGATAGAAGTGGTCACTCTGTTAAAGAGAAGTCCACGGTCCCTATTTCGCCATTACAAGAAATGGAATTCTTCCTCCATGTCGGTCAGGTTGTCAGAAGATGGAGTAGTGTGATGCGAGACTGGTAGCAAAAGTAAAACAAAACTGCAAGTTTTGAGCCGGCCTCGGTGGCCGTGCGGCTCTAGGAGCTGCAGTCCGGAACCGCGAGACTGCTACGGTCGCAGGTTCGAATCCTGCCTCGGGCATGGTTGTGTGTGATGTCCTTAGGTTAGTTAGGCTTAAGTAGTTCTAAGTTCTAGGGGACTGATGATCTAAGATGTTAAGTCCCATAGTGCTCAGAGCCATTTGAAACTATTTTTTTTTTTTTTTTTTTGCAAGTTTAGATGGCTGACGGTGATTTGATTTGACAGTTCAAAACACTTTCCATTCAACAGATGAAATTCCAATTTCGGAAAATATCATGACTATCTAAGCTCTTAGTGCACAGTACCTTTGTAATACACAAGTCTATACCAAACTTTCAAATAGTGAAGCTTATGTCAGATACAGCTTCCCTAGTTAACTGCAGGCTGTGTCACGCCAAATTGCTTCCCTCATGGGGTAGGTCTTTAGTACATGCAACTTCAAACTGAAATGCATAATTAACAGTAACCTGGAACAGACTACCATTAATACGCAGAATTTACAAATGTCATTATCAAAGGAACTCAGTTCTTCTTCCAAATACGATAATAACACACAGCAAAATTTAAACGCATTGCCGAAAACTCAGATAACAGGAGTTAATTATACTTGCTAAACGAGTTAACAAGAAATACCTCCATTAAGCAACGCTGACAGAACTCCACACATCCTAAATGCTCTCCAAAAATGATTCAAATGTCTATAAGCACTATGGGACTTAACATCTGAGTCATCAGTCCCCTAGACTTAGAACTACTTAAACCTAACTAACCTAAGGACATGACACACATCCATTCCCGAGGCAGGATTCGAACCAGTGACCGTAGCAGCAGCGCGGTTCCGGACTGAAGCGCCTAGAACCACTCGGCCACAACGGTCGGCCAAATGCTCTCCAGTGAACTCACCATAGCTCACTACTATTCTTCGCAGAATGTCACGCATATCAGTAACTGTAACGAGGAGAGTAGGAGGAGCACAGCTAGTTTCTCATGATCTACACTCACCCTCTTCCTTCTTACCATCCTTTGGAATAGTGTCCACCACAACACACACGGGCAACCCACAACTTCAATATCACCCGTCACAATAGCTGCGGACCGCGCTTTCATCGCTAGAGCAGCAACAGTCTGCACATTCCATTCACCGCTCCATAACTGTCCCCACCTTCCTTCTCGCCACTCACTGACAAACAACCTGCCCCACCAGCGATGTCAAGACGCCAGGAGGAGGCCTACTCAGCACACTATGGAAACTAGATGTAACATTGTGCACTACACAAAACGAAATGTCGTGAATCTTATGACTACAGCATCAACGAGTCAAAACTGGAACTGAAGAAAATCCATTTACACAAGATGGAACTACAGAGACCACTGCAATACGCAAACCTAACAGTTTGTAGGTATTTAAAATAGAATGATCAGGTAGGCTCCGTCGTAGGTAAAGCATGGGGTAGACCTCGCTTCACTGGTGCGTATATTTTTCAAGTGTGTGTGACCCATAACAAAAAGGACAAACAGGGGTATTTAACGTAAAAGAGAGAGACAGTACTAACGGCACCAGGTTTGTTTGACAAATGGGGAAGTTTCAGGGACGCAAACTATTCCAAAAAAGCCTAATTCAGAAGTTCCAAGAACCAGCATTTAATTATGAATTTAGAAAAATGCTACAACACCTACGTATTTGTCCCATAGGAATCGCGACGACACGTTTAGACTAATTAAGTGCTTGATGCGTTCCATACGTGAATGGGACACTGAAAAATCTTAATAACTTATAGAATGGGAAGTAAGCTCTGACATGCATTTCACATGGATACGGGAAGCATAATTACTGTTATAAAGAAAATCATTTTCGCGTTTTTAAATAAAAATTTTGTGGACGCGCACCCGTATCACTAGTAGCTGGAGAAGAGGTTATGTGCATATCATGTCACCTATATAGCGTGAAACTGAAATACGCCCACAAAATTTCGGAGTTTGTTCGGGGATATTTTCTGAATATTTTGATATAAGTACCCATATTCTCCGGTAGCTCTTTAAGGAGCGGTTATGTAAGGATAACTTAACGTGCATCATTACCAGAATTGTATTAGTTTCTGTGAAAATTCTTTCGCAACACTGGGAAAGCATGTAATGCGCGATCACGAAAATGTAATAGCACAAAAGGAACCGATTATTTCAGGGTCCCTATGTACAGGCGCAAAACGGCTGTTGCGTGGCTACTCTCGCTGTGAAAACAGCTGAGCGTATCATCCACGTGCCGTTTCTCCATTGCATTCAGTGACCCAATTGACGAGATGCATATGGGCAGATTTTTCATCAGTAAAACTATCCATGTACTCGTGTGTCACTGTAACGTGCAAGTAACACTGCCGCAAAAACCTACCCGAGACTTGACCGGGCAATACTGAATGCAAACTTGGGAACCTAAAATGGAGTAGGATTTACCGTTGTCAACAGTAAGTACCGAGAGTGAATGGAACAAGTTTGTTTCCAAACCAGCCACATGATGCATATCTAGACATTTTACAGTTCTGCAGATATTTTCAATGCAATACCAATGCAAGGGTCAAATAATATGTAATTAGTCTGTAAGGAACCACTGGAGACAACACGTCCCTCATACCAAAATACGTAAAATATCCCTAGACAGCTTCCGAATTTTGTCCATGAAGTCGTGGTTCGCAATGTGTAATTCAAAAGTGGCCTTTCGATAGAATTACAACGCATTTTACGTTCATTACATGTGGCATATGCTGATCGACGGATATAGACCATAATCTATTTTAAAACATGCTTTGTCAAGTATATGAGATACGAATTTTAAAATTCTTATTTGTTAACCGGCATTTGTATTTTCTGAAGATCTGGTCGTAAGTAAACAAATGTTATAGAATACGACAGAAAATTTTAAAAAAATTATCACTTCCAATGGTAAAAATTTAGGTACTGCAGTTCCTGTTCGTGCATCTCCAATCCTTTTTATCGGCACTCCCCGTAAAGCGTGGGCGGGGGAGAGCCTACGTGGACCGTCGGCTGTTCTACCTGCCGGGCAAGTTGCGGAGTTTGGATGGGAGATTAGTGGTCCCTTCCTCAAACATTTATGGGTGCAAATTTCGCTGGGTGTGGATTTCACTGGGTGCAGTTTACTGGGTACCGAAACAGATAGAGGGAGTGAACGAGGAGATAGACAGCAGACTGACTAATGGGAGACTGGAAGAAATACATACCAGGGAAACGCCAGGCAATCAGCTACCTATACAAATAAAATTAATCTTGGTTCGTCCCAGAATGGCTGTACAATAGAAATCCGGAATGAATTACGTCTTTACGCCCGGAATTAACTTCACAAGCGGGCACGAAACCAAAGGACAAACTACCTGCTATCTATTCGTAATTTTAACACTAAAATAAGCCAAGACAGTCAACTGACTCACTGTAATTACGTACTGTCCGCTATTGCCAACGACTGATCCCTACAGACAATATAACTAGAGACATATAACTACTTAATTGCTCAAAAGAAATCACAATTACTGGAAGACACAACAACAGAAAATTCAGGAAGGCGAGAGACACAATAACGTAAAGGTAGTACGCTGTCCTTTGGCAACGGACTCCTTTTATTAAAAATTTGGCAGTCACAACGTTATATTCCGTTCTACTATGGCTGATAGGGCGCGTTACAACACGCCCATAGAGGACTAAGTGGAAGCACTGGAAGTGAGATGAGGAAGAACTTGATTCACCTTTTATTGCTCACGAAGTTTTATTCATGTAAACAATTAATTCAAATAACAATTGTAATGAAAAATGTTGCCAAATGAGTGGTTACCAGATATCGAAAGAGGCACAAGTTTGCCCTTGCCACAATAACTCGGATACAGATACAATCAGTAAAAGCAACAAACTAGGAATAAATGACTATTCCCTGAAAAGCTTACCGTTATAGAGTTACTAGTTACACATCACACAGAAGCAGGCGATTTTCCCTAATGAAACTTTTATGGGGTTATTGTACTACGATTAACAGTAGATTGACAGCGAACAATCGTTACAGGTCATACGGCTGAAGACAATTTACGTTTACGAAAATTTCATGGGATTACAGTAATACAAATACAATAAAATGCTTTCGGTGTTTAGTGTCTCGAGGACTAGACCTAAGACAAACTGAATAGTGAGAAATTGACATACAGACAGAAAATGACGCACTTGACAAATGCATTTGTAATTAAATAAATACAATAAACAACATTAACCATGCAAGTCTAGCATCTGAAACACAACTTAGCTAAGGCATGAAAAGGACAGGCAATAATTATATATGCAGAGATTCCTTTTATGTTTGTGAACCTTCGACCAGTAAACGACACATATATTATCAATATATATAAGCTTTAGGCGCCAACCAGGAGCAGACACGAACGCCATACACAACAGGCAGCTTGGGAGACTGCCAGCTGTCCCGCCAGACGAACAATTGTCGGCCCGACCAGTAGTACGTGGTATACAAGACTCAGACCGATTTTGTCTCACATACACTCCTTCAAACAGTACTAACTTCAAAAGAGGCTACTGTTACTGGGTGTACCTGGAGTATAGACGGAACGTTAGAATCTACTAAGTAAGAACGATACGCAAGGGCCTGAAGGCGTAAGTCAGACCCACAATCCAGCTTCAGAGATACAACAAATCGTAAGAAATTATGATCCAATAAATCGTGCGTCCTCATACTATAGCGAACATGGTGCTACTTAAACTCCTTAAATAAAGTGTCCTATGGGAGGGTGATCCCGGCGGAGGTTCGACTCCTCCCTCGGACGTGGGTATGTATGTTTGTCCTGAGGATAATTTAGGCTAAGTAGTGTGTAAGATTAGCGACTGATGGCCTTAGCAGTCCCATGAGATTTCACACACACAAACTGTCCGATCCTAATAAACCAATGGCAGTGCACATAGAACAATATTAGATAAAGCAACATCAGATTAGTACCAAAACAAATTAGACAAATTGTCATTGCCTCCAAGCAAATCACACTCGAATCCCAGAAGTTTTAAAGCATCAATTCAAATCACACTTACATAAGATTACCTCAAGCAAAGGCATTAAATGATGAATTAACTTTACATCAATTACGCATCCTTGGTGGACCCAAATATTCAAGACTCTGCCAAAAGGTCTGGCGGCATAACCATACATTTGTGCATCGGTCTGTTCAAGAGTACCCAGTACTTTCTGAAACAGGCTAAACGCTAAGTTTAACAAATAACGAGCAGTAAGCCCCAGGATTAAAAGGGAAACAAGAATGTAAACGCAATCAGATGCCAATACGAGTTACTACAGCAAGAATTGCGCAACAAGTTTCGCAGCGGTGACTAACACGTGTGAGGCGGGTTCTGATCTATCTCCCTACTGCAGTTGCGCAAGAACGCTCTGTGAATGTCTTAGGAATTTGTTTTGAACTTATGGCCTGCAAGGTAAGAAGATGCCATCTCATACATGCAGAGTCCAGAAGAGTGTAGCAGTACCGAGAGTAATGTAATCAGACAATGATCTTAATGTCGGTTCTACTATACTCCCTGTAAAAGAAAAGTTATAGATAACCGGAATTTGTGTACGGTTTCTGACGCAACTACACATTAGCAAAAAATTAAAATCCTAGAATTTGGTTATTAAGGTTTATTTTACCTGTAAGTATGATATCATAGGCAATCAAAAAGAAGTACACAATTAAAACAATTCATAACGCTAGAGTGGCTGATCCTTTTCGTTAGATCGGACATCTCGCTTTTATGGTTCAATTAGGCCCGACAATCGTAAATATGTTTAACTACAGGTCGTGGTTGACTGTACAAGAAAATAAAAGAACAGACGGAGGTGACCGCAATTCTGAGTATCAATTGAATATCACTTGCTGGCATGGCACGAGCGCGCGTGTTTACCTTGCGTCAGCGGTGGCTGTCGGCGCAAGCTGTGAACCTGAAAATATATACTAAATCTCTCTCGACTGTTAGTCACCAGCCGGATACATTTACTACGTCTTTGGTGAAGCCGAGACTCCTAGTTGTTCATATCTTCGTTAATTGGTATGTTACACACTATTTGGTTGGAATAGAGCATATGTTGTTACCCTCAAATCACCCGCAAGCGTCAACTGTCAGTGCTGGTTGCGATTCTTCATACTAGGAGACTTTGCAGTTTTACTCTTTATGAGTTAAGACGAGCCTGTGAACAAGTGTTCACATAATGACTCTCGCAATTGTCTCAGCGCAGCGAGAGTTGCTTTACTCAAACACTAGACGACTTTCTGCAGAGCCAATTACTTTGTCTCCAATTTGCCTATATGAAAGCTAGTGGCCACGTGTATTCTTTCTGGCCAATCAGGGCGTTCGTACTTGTTATAACTCCAATTATATTTTAGTAACCTACCATAGGCGATGTTTCTTTTGTGGAGCCGAGTTAAACTTCTGCTACCTATTACTAAGAGATATAGCTTTTTCTTTCATTCGAGTCTTGATACAGGTGACTACAATGAGTCACCACTGTTTTTAGTTGGGTTTCTACGTACACTTTATGTGAGATCTCCCGCTATGTCCCTGTAGAAAGGCTTTCCCAAGGGTCGTCGTTAAAGGCAGGGACAAGGGCTGGATTCGCTGGCTGACTACGCAGTGGCCAAGGCATCTCATTGTGTCCGCTAGGTATCCTGTGCCAAGAGTTGTTTAGCCACGTAGGATGGAGAGTCAATGTAAAATTCTCCTTTCCCTCAAACTGTATCTCATAACTTATCTCCTGGAAATTACTTGCGTGCAGTTACTAGTGCTAGTGTTAGCGGTTTATATTCACGAAATGCTGGCTTATATATTACATCTGCATATTAATAATATTCGATCAGTTTCATGTAACTATATTGTGTGAGATATCGAGTAATCCAGAATTGTTTAGGGAATTCAATGTAAGGTGTGTTATTTGTTTGACACCTTAAAATCTGTCTCAGGTAAATCACACTTGCAACAAGGAGGCAGAAAATGTATCTCCAACAAATGACATAAATACAATGATACCACTTTATTATGTCAGTTGAAGTCTGTGTCCAACAGCCTTGTGAAGGTATGTCTGGCGTCTATATCCACAACAACACATAATCAGCGAACGACCACTCAAGTTCTTCATCCCAAAATGTGCCCAATATAGTTGAAGCCGACCTGACTGGACATTTCAAGGTTCCTTCTTGTGTCTACTACGAACCACACACTGTTACTAACTGCCCGTCACTCCTCATCTTCACTCGGTGGATCACCTCTCTCCTGTGTCCATCTCGAGAGCGCATCATGAGTGTTAAAGGGCATGATCTCTGGAGAAGAATTGATGGGACAAAAGCTGCCACGTCTGAATGCCAATTTCATCAATTCCATGGAAAATTCTTGGCAGTATTTCTGAAACAATAAAATTTCTCATAGTCTTTCTGTACAGCCATACAAGAATACTCAATCAAACTGGCTTCACCTATCCTGCATACACCGAGAGAGGTAGTGCAGTGGTTAGCAAACTGGACCTGCAATCGGGAGCAAAATGGTTCAAACCCGCATCCAGCCATCCTTATTTAGGTTTTCCGTTCAGATGGTTCAAATGGATATGAGCACTATTCTGAGATCATCAAACACCTAAACCTAACTTACCTAAGGACATCACACACATCCATACCCGAGGCAGGATTTGAAACTGCGACCGTAGCGGTCGCGTGGTTCCAGACTGAAGCGCCTAGAACCACTCGGTCACGGCGGCTGGTAGGAATTACGTGATTTCCCAAAAATCACTTTAGGCAAATTCCGGGATGGTTCCCTTCTACATCTACATCTACATTTATACTCCGCAAGCCACCCAACGGTGGGTGGCGGAGGGCACTTTACGTGCCACTGTCATTACGTCCCTTTCCTGTTCCAGTCGCGTATGGTTCGCGGGAAGAACGACTGTCTGAAAGCCTCCGTGCGCGCTCTAATCTATCTAATTTTACATTCGTGATCTCCTCGGGAGGTATAAGTAGGGAGAAGCAATATATTCGATACCTCATCCAGAAACGCACCCTCTCGAAACCTGGCGAGCAAGCTACACCGCGATGCAGAGCGCCTCTCTTGCAGATTCTGCCACTTCAGTTTTTTAAACATCTCCGTAACGTTATCACGGTTATCAAATAACGCTGTGACGAAACGCGCCGCTCTTCTTTGGATCTTCTCTATCTCCTCCGTCAACCCGATCTGGTACGGATCCCACACTGATGAGCAATACTCAAGTATAGGTCGAACGAGTGTTTTGTGAGCCACCTCCTTTGTTGGTGGACTACATTTTCTAAGGACTCTCCCAATGAATCTCAACCTGGTACCCGCCTTACCAACAATTAATTTTATATGATCATTCCACTTCAAATCGTTCCCCACGCATACTCGCAGATATTTTACAGAAGTAACTGCTGCCTGTGTTTGTTCCACTATCATATAATCATACAATATAGGATCCTTCTTTCTATGTATTCACAATACATTACATTTGTCTACGTTAAGGGTCAGTTGCCACTCCCTGCACCAAGTGCCTATCGGCTGCAGATCTTCCTGCATTTTGCTGCAATTTTCCAATGCTGCAACTTCTCTGTATACTGCAGCATCATCCGCGAAAAGCCGCATGGAACTTCCGACTTTATCTACTACGTCATTTATATATATTGTGAAAAGCAATGGTCCTATAACACTCCCCTGTGGCACGCCAGAAGTTACTTTAACGTCTGTAGACGTCTCTCCATTGAGAACAACGTTCTGTGTTCTGTTTGCTAAAAACTCTTCAATCCAGCCACACAGCTGGTCTGATATTCCGTAGGCTCTTACTTTGTTTATCAGGCGACAGTGCGGAACTGTATCGATCGCCTTCCGGAAGTCAAGAAAAATAGCATCTACCTGGGAGCCTGTATCTAATATTTTCTGGGTCTCATGAACAAATAAGGCGAGTTGGGTCTCACACAATCGCTGTTTCCGGAATCCATGTTGATTCCTACACAGTAGATTCTGGGTATCCAAAAACGACATGATACTCGAGCAAAAAACATGTTCTAAAATTCTACAACAGATCGACGTCAGAGATATAGGTCTATAGTTTTGCGCATCTGCTCGACGACCCTTCTTGAAGACTGGGACTACCTGTGCTCTTTTCCAATCATTTGGAACCTTCCGTTCCTCTAGAGACTTGTGGTACACGGCTCTTAGAAGGGGGGCAAGTTCTTTCGCGTACTCTGTGTAGAATCGAATTGGTATCCCGTCAGATCCAGTGGACTTTCCTCTGTTGAGTGATTCCAGTTGCTTTTCTATTCCTTGGACACTTATTTCGATGTCAGCCATTTTTTCGTTTGTGCGAGGATTTAGAGAAGGAACTGCAGTGCGGTCTTCCTCTGTGAAACAGCGTTGGAAAAAGGTGTTTAGTATTTCAGCTTTACGCGTGTCATCCTCTGTTTCAATGCCATCATCATCCCGGAGTGTCTGGATATGCTTTTTCGAGCCACTCACTGATTTAACGTAAGACCAGAACTTCCTAGGATTTTCTGTCAAGTCGGTACATAGAATTTTACTTTCGAATTCACTGAACGCTTCACGCATAGCCCTCCTTACGCTAACTTTGACATCGTTAAGCTTCTGTTTGTCTGAGAGGTTTTGGCTGCATTTAAACTTGGATTGAAGCTCTCTTTGCTTTCGGAGTTGTTTCCTAACTTTGTTGTTGTATCACGATGGGTTTTTCCCGTCCCTCACAGCTTTACTCGGCACGTACCTGTCTAAAACGCATTTTACGATTGCCTTGGACTTTTTCCATAAACACTCAACATTGTCAGTGTCGGAACAGAAATTTTCGTTTTGATCTGTGAGGTAGACTGAAATCTGCCGCCTATTACTCTTGCTAAACGGATAAACCTTCCTCCCTTTTTTTGTATTCCTATTAACTTCCATATTTAGGGATGCTGCAACGGCCTTATGATCACTGATTCCCTGTTCTGCACATACAGAGTCGAAAAGTTCGGGTCTGTTATTTATCAGCAGGTCCAAGATGTTATCTCCACGAGTCGGTTCTCTATTTAATTGCTCGAGGTAATTTTCGGATAGTGCACCCAGTATAATGTCACTCGATGCTCTGTCCCTATCACGCGTCCTAAACATCTGAGTGTCCCAGTCCATATCTGGTAAATTGAAATCTCCACCTAAGACTATAACATGCTGAGAAAATTTATGTGAAATGTATTCCAAATTTTCTCTCAGTTGTTCTGCCACTTATGCTGCAGAGTCGGGAGGTCGGTAAAAGGAGCCAATTATTAACGTAGCTCGGTTGTTGAGTGTAACCGACACCCATAATAATTCACAGGAACTATCCACTGCTACTTCACTACAGGATAAACTTCTGCTAACAGCGACGAACGCTCCACCACCGGTAGGGCTAAAATGATTTCCTTCCCCATCCTTTCTTTATCCGAGCTTGTGCTATGTCTCTAATTACCTCGTTGTTAACAGGACACTAAACACTAATTTTCTCCTTCTCCTTCAAATTGCGTGTATCCCGGCATACAACGTTCCATCGTAATCTGGTGTGACAAAATCTGACAGCTACTTGGCAATTATAAATATGGCACACCAAGTCAAACATTACTTTATGCTCCACCCTTTATTGCCATACACAACTTTACCACTGTTTCTCCTCACTGACAATTAGCTGTCACCTTCTCCTGGACAGCCGGCCGCGGTGGTCTAGCGGTTCTAGGCGCGCAGTCCAGAACCGCGAGACTGCTACGGTCGCAGGTTCGAATCCTGCCTCGGGCATGGATGTGTGTGATGTCCTTAGGTTAGTTAGGTTTAAGTAGTTCTAAGTTCTAGGGGACTGATGACCACAGTAGTTAAGTCCCATAGTGCTCAGAACCATTTGAACCATTTTTTTTCTCCTGGACACCGAAAAGAAACAACCATCTTCTACACCAGCGATATGATGTTCGTGTTATGGCTGGCCACAACCCCTGCTATTATTTGTGTTTTCATTACGATCACAGTTCTACAGTTCTACAGTCTCTTCTCTCCCAGATTCGTTAAGATTGGTGGCCACGAAATCAAGCCCACTATATCTCCACTCTGGCACCCTAACTGGATGAATGCGATCAACCCAGTGGCCAACCATGCTGCTAAAAGACAAGTTCAGTCAGTGTGTCACTGACGCCACAACGCCAGCACACGACTTTTCACCGCTGCCTGCAGCAACCACCGTCGCTGGCACAAGTCTATGTGTCCACTCCTGCTCTGTCCTTCTGACTGTGTCCCATGGTGAGTCCTTTGACCAGTCGATCCATGCAAACAAATGTGAACAGAATGCCAATCAAGGGCCCAGCACCGTCCCACAACTTGTCACCCACTGCCCACAAGGGTCGCTGACACTGGTTCGGTTCGATGTCGCCGTTCTAGTCCTTACAGATGACTCACTACCTCCCTGTCGCACTGTCACAGCTCAGATTCGCATTTTCCTGGCTTCAACACTTGCCAACTCACTTGCGACACGATTTGAGCACCGGCACCACTAGTGCTGGCACAACCATTTAGTTGGGCTGGAAGTGGAATGCGCCGCGAAATTTGAATTCCACGGTACAAAACACAATCTAAGAAGGTTTTCATGGAAGACAAGTACTATCATATAACACAATCAAACTGTTTAACAATACAGACAGAGAAACAGTAGGTAAGTAAAGTATAACAGTGGCAGTGGATCAAACATTGCAGATCCTTTCAATACGCAGATTGTTCAAAGGAAAAGGGAAAATGGAATGTATAAACTCCAGAGGTGTGGACAATTTGTGAGCAGAGGTGGGGGAGGCTGTAATGGCCTCGTAAAACTGGAGACTTATACGAATGGACAACGAAAACAATGGATCCCTATAGTGGAATCTCTGTCAACCTCAGACTACCTAATCCATTGAACACATGTTAGAAAAAAGTCTCTTACCATTAGTACAATAAACAAACGTTATTTTTGCTGTTTAAAAAAGAAGGTTGAAGTAACTTCCAGAATTAAAGAGAAATCAGCTTACTGAAACCACTGTAAAAGACCTATGCTAGGATCGTGAACAACAGATTGAAAATAATATCACACTGTTTTATCAAGTAAAGAACCAAATATTTCTCTATGAAAACACTAAGGTCCCATTACACAGGGTGAGTCACCTAACGTTACCGCTGGATATTTTTCGTAAACCACATCAAATACTGACGAACCGATTCCACAGACCGAACGTGAGGAGAGGGGCTAGTGTAATTGTTTAATACAAACCATATAAAAATGCACGGAAGTATGTTTTTTAACACAAACCTACGTTTCTTTAAATGGAACCACGTTAGTTTTGTTAGCACATCCGAACATATAAACAAATACGTAATCAGTGCCGTTTGTTGCATTGTAAAATGTTAATTACTTCCGGAGATATTGTAACCTAAAGTTGACGCTTGAAACCTCCGGCGTTCAGTTGGGTGTTGCAAAAATTACGGGCCACGGTAGGCAAGCAGCATCTGCACGGACATGTTTACGATGACGACCGTGTTTACGAGTGTGACTATAGTGCACTGTTGTGGTTTGGTCTGCTGTCGCAGTGTCCGCATGTAGCGCTTGCTGCTATTGTTATTCTGCATTCGTCTCCGCACGCAGACCAACTGTCGGACACCGTGTTACCAGACGTCTGTGATAGTGTAGTGTTGTAGGAACTGTGACCATGGTGTATTCGAACTCTAAAAAGGCGGAGATGATACTCATCTATGGCGAGTGTCGACGAAATGCAGATGAAGCCTGCAGGGTGTATACAGAACGGTACCCGGACAGAGAGCATCCAAAGTGCCGCACATGGCAAAACATCTACCGCCAACTGTATGCAACAGGTATGGTCGTAGCACGCAAACGGGTCCGTAACAGGCCCGTCACAGCAGAAGCGGATGCAGTTGGTGTGTTAGCTGCTGTTGCCATGAAACCACACATGAGTACACGGGACAGTGCGAGAGCCGGTGGACTGAGTGAAAGTAGTGTCATGCGCATACTGCATCGTCACCGCTTTCACCCGTTTCATGTGTCGCTACATCAGCAATTACATGGTGATGACTTTAATCATCGAGTGCAATTCTGTCAATGGGCATTAACAGAGAATGCGTTGCAGCTCTACCTGTTTACCGATGAAGCGGGTTTCACAAACCACGGGGCAATGAATCTACAGAACACGCATTACTGGTCCGTGGACAATCTCGCTAGCTCAGACAGGTAGAGCGACAGCGACCGTGGACTGTAAATGCACGGGCCCAAACAGCTGCAACATACATCGCGTTTCTACAGAATGATCTGCCAACGTTGCTCGAAAATGTCCCACTGGAAACGCGTTGCGTATGTTGTATCAGCATGATGGTGCACCTGCACATTCAGCAATTAACACTGGGCTGACCCTTGACGGGATGCTCGACGGGCGTTTTATAGGACGTGGAGAACGCATAAATTGGCCACCCCGTTCTCCTGATCTTACACCTCTGGACTTCTTTCTGTGGGTTACGTTAAAGGAGAATGTGTACCGTAATGTGCCTACAACCCCAGAGGATATGAAACGACGTATTGTGGCAGCCTGCGGCGACATTACACTAGATGTACTGCGGCGTGTATGACATTCATTACGCCAGAGATTGCAACTGCGTGCAGCAAATGATGGCCACCACATTGAACATCTATTGGCCTGACATGTCGGGACCCACTCTATTCCACTCCGTAATTGAAAACGGAAACCACGTGTGTACGTGTACCTCATCCCTCATGGTAATGTACATGTGCATCAGTGAAAAAGACCAATAAAAAAGTGTTAGCATGTTGACGTAATGTGCTGTTCCAGTCTCTTCTGTACCTAAGGTCCATCACCGTTCCCTTTGAATACCTACGTAATACGGTGCTCACCGATACACACGATCGAACAGCGGAGGAGTGGTACTCAAGCGTCAACAATAGGTTACTATATCTCCATATGTAATTAACATTTTACAATGCAACAGACGGCATTGATTACGTATTTGTTTATATGTTCATAAGTGCTAACAAAACTAACGTGGTTCCATTTAAAAAAACGTAGGTTTGTGTTAAAAAACACTCTTCCGTCCATTTTATTATGGTTTGTATTAACCAATTACACCAGCCCCTCTCTTCACGTTCGGTCTGTGGAATCGATTCGTCAGTATTTGATGTGGTTTACGAAATATATCCAGCGGTAATGTTTGGTGACTCACCCTGTATATTCATTGATCGTTAGTAGAACACTTCAAGTGTTGATTGGGCCGAAGTTAAGGGTTACCTTGTTACAAATAATTAAGAAGAATGCCGGCAGTCGAAGCACTCACCAACGAAGCTATTAGGAAAGGTATCTCTAAACAGTAGTAGATAGCCGTCAATTATACGCAGCACATCATGGTCAAAGCACAGCAGAATGATGCTATTTTATAAAATATTTCCTTCATTGATAAATCCAGCGTCAGTGTCACAATATGGATCTGTGATAGGGACTACATAACTTCAGCCCAGAGTATCCATTATGATGACAGAAAAGATGTCCAACTTAGCGGAGTATGCCATACCGAAAAAAAGGGGGGCACTGAGATTTCATTTTAATCTTGGCAGCTGCATTGTTTTCTAATTTTAATCACTGCGATGGAGGATAATTAATGTTTCATCACAGTCTTTCTGTACAAACTGTTACTTAAATTAACAGCCACGGTCCAAAATGGTACATTTTGTGAATACAGAAGAACTGCAATGTATGTACATGTTCCTGTAGCTGGTAAGGTGGTAAACTAAATCCCTTTATTTGTTGTTGATGGTAAATGCTGCACTCAGGTGCGATTAATTTGCTATTTATAAATGCCGTTAATTAACGTGAATCACTTTTTACTTACATTACTACAAGTACATAACTCGAGCCCAACATTGGCCGTTAGTAATCACTCACAACGCAAATGGTGCCCAGGGTGTGATGTAACAGAATCAGTAACAAAAGTGTTGATAATGTAATACAGGATTTAGGAGACGCTGTTGTATTTCTTACGTTAACATGAATTTAAGAAAATGTGTAAGGAAATTGAAACGGAACTTGTTGTACGGTTCCATACTTTCTTCAGTAAGTTTCGGGGACAAGAGAATTAAAAGCGAGAGGGTTTTTCTATGCAGAAATAAATCAGTTGGTAACAAGCAGGAGAGAGTAGATCAAACGGCGTTTGTTCATTTATTTATTATTTCTATTTAGTGTGTGGCACGTTTACCTGCATCCTTTCCCTTGTTCGTCCTGGGTTATATGAGTGATAAATTATGTGAAGTAGCAGAAATCTTTAGTCAAACGTTGTAGCATCGCATGAGTAGAGTGATTTTGTGGTAGGGTAGTACCAAATCCTAAGGGCGAACAAGTTTGGAATGGACGAATCATGCAAATAATTTCAGAGAGGTAGCGAAGGGACGAGCGTTGGCTTCGTCAGGTTGACGAACCACCCTCGCTTTTGCACGTGGAACGATTAGGCGATGTGGCCCACAGGACACTGGTTCCTGGGTAGCGGCACTGTGCAGACGTTGAAGACATAGCTCTGGATTTTATGATATTATTATCAAAGGTATTAGAATATATTCAATCTGTTCGTTACTGAGGCCCAGCTGTTGAAATCAAGTGTGAGATTACCGCGAAACCCCCACAAGGCAATTTATTTTCGTAATTTGATTAAATTTCCGTAAGAACTTCGCATTTGTGGATTGGTTAGACACGTATCAGGGGCCTTAAGCTCACGATCGTATTATTGCACTGAGAGAAACAGAAGTTAATATATTGAATGTATTTTAATGTGCTGTCTGTTTCACAGTGATATTTTGGGGGATTTTTTTGATTTTCGGTATGTTTTCTTTGTGTACTTTGTTTCCAGCCATGTGGTAGGCTTGAGTTACTGCCACGTTAGTAAAATATAGTTTCGTTCCAAAAATGTACAGTGGCTTAACTACAGTTTCGTGTAGCTCAATTCCGAAATAGTAAATTTGTGCGGAGAATTAGAACTCTGAAACATGAAATATGCTCGTAATCACTTTTGCACGAAACTGTGTCAACGGTTGTTAACAGGAAGGTGGGCCAGATTAATTTCTACAAGGTACGAGTAAATTATAGGGTAGTGCGTGAGTGGAAGATACGACGTAAATAATCGTGTGTGTCAGAATTTTTGAATTTCTATTGCCAACCCCAACTTGGCCACGTGTGTGAACTAGTATCAGGGTGATAATTAGTAAATTTTTCCTGTGCCCCCTATAAGTATGACTCACCTATAATGAAGTGTATTACATAAAATACTCAGGTTAAATTATTGTGTCTCTGAAATTCTTGTTGATTAAATGGAGACTTGTATAAATTTTAATGCCGTTTGATAGTAAATGTTTCTTGTGCCCCATAACTATTCTTAATTAAATGCAATAAGTTTGCTACAAATTACCAGGGGATACTATTGTATCGCAGAAGGTTGCTTTTTTATTCAAAAATGGTTCAAATGGCTCTGAGCACCATGGGACTTAACATCTATGGTCATTAGTCCCCTAGAACTTAGAACTACTTAAACTTAACTAACCTAAGGACATCACACACATCCATGCCCGAGGCAGGATTCGAACCTGCGACGGTAGCAGTCGCGCGGCTCCGGACTGAGCGCCTAGAACCGCTAGACCACCGCGGCCGGCTGCGATTTTATTGACATTTATTCTGTTGGGCTAGAAACTTGCAAATTTTCCCCAACACATGATAGTAAACGTCCTTGCGACCCCAGTTCAGTAACGTGGTATTGTTTCGGAACGCAGGACTAAACCAAAATTGACAGTCAGGGTCAAGTGGACCACTTTGTACTCCCTCTTCGGCGCACATTTTAATGAAATTTGAAATAATTAAGCAGATACTCTTCCACCCTGACCGAGTTACATGTACTGTCCTTCGCTGAAATTGTTCCGCGTGACCTATGGTAATTAAATTTATTATCTATGAAGGCATAGGTTTAAGTATAATTGCATGCATGCATGAAATTCCATTGAAGCCATGTCGGCGCTCCGCTCTCCCTTTCCATCACCGCGTGGTGAAAGTAAATTCTGTTTATTAGAGGGACAGCTTATCAGGATGTATAATATGAGAGCTCCTTCTGTTGCATAAGAATGGGCAGTAACTAGTTCCAATTGATACATAGGTAGGTAATCAATAAATGTCAATTAATCGAGATCCTCTAATGATTATTTCCTACTTTTATCATTAAGAACTTAAAAAATAGGTAAAACCTAAAGTATACAAACCTCCCTAGGAAACGGAAAATTGGAATTGGTAACATATCCCTTAGAGATGACAGACAAACAGCAGTAAAGTAGTCCCGACCTCAGTCGCATGATGAGTGAACAAATAAAAATAATTAAAGCTCTATGCGCCCTATTAAGCCTTGCATAGGTGTTGCCTTCAAGTTTTTATCGGTAAGTTAAAAAAATGTTGATACCCCAGCAGGGGAATATAATTTCGTGGAGCACACGAGTTTTGTAAACCAGTACTACTGACGGTAACTTGCAGAAGCACTAGGACACGATAAGTGACTGTAAACATCCTGTCCAGCCGAACATGATTAGTACCATCGGTAGGCGTATTACGTTGCAAAATGAGTAAGTTTAGGATGGCACTCAAACTAATGGAAAAATGTCACTAACACAACCAACAAAAAGGGTGAAAAGACTATGGTTATGGTTTTGAGGAACTAAAATGCAAATCATTTTATGCTCTCGCATTCGCTAGTGAAATTAAAATATGTAATCTAATACTTTCGACTGCAATCGGTTGATTGTGGGCAGTCGAAAATTTGTTGTGGCTGCAGGAAGCGAGTTGCAGGTAGATGGAAATGTGATGTTAACTGAAAATAATTGACGCAATGGAGTACTAGCAATAATGCATACGTGGTCTAGCGGTAATGTACTTGGTTAGTAATCAAAACTTCCGTCTGTCCCGGGTTCGAAACCTGCTTAAAATGTGATTAATAATCAGCATTGGCTGCAGTAGATATTCGGCATATGTGGTCACCTTCAGTCTGCCAACGGCTTTGTCACAGAGGGCGGAGAAGCGGACAAAGGTTGAGTGGACTCTCTTGTCCTTGGGTTACGAAAGTGCCCCTAAAGGTGGATGAATCGGCGATGAGGATGCAGAAGGCAATGGGAACCATTGCATTAAAGATACTTTACTTGTATCCACAGGACATGTGGCCTGTAATTGAAAAGTGATTTGATGATCTCTCCATTGGCAAAAGATTCCGGAATAGTCCCCCATTCAGATCACTGGGAGGGGGCTGCCAAGGGGAAAGTGACCGTGAGAGAATGATTGAATAGCCAACGAAACGGGGAGGGGCGGCGAATGTCAGAAGCTTGAATGTGGTAGGGGGGCTAGAAAATCTGAAAACGGAAATGCAAAAACTCAGTCTAGATATAGTAGGGGTCAGTGAAGTGAAATGCAAAGAAGATGAGGATTTCTGGTCACGGGTAATATCAACAGCAGCAGAAAATGGTGTAACCGGAGTAGGATTCGTTATGGATAGGAAGGTAGGGCAGAGACTATGTTACACTGAACAGTGCAGTGATAGGGTTGCTCTTATCAGAATCGACACAAACGAACACCGACAACGATAGTTCAGGTATATATGCAGACGTCACTAGCTGTAGTGAAGAGATATTGGTAGTATATGAGTAAAAAAGTTCGTAAATCTAGGACTGGAATACAGCTGAACGGCAAGGAGTAGAAGAAAGGCTTACAGGACAGAGTAAGCTTGAGACAAGGAATGAGTCTTGTAATAAATTTGAGGTAGTAATAGTGGATACCCGATTCAAGAATCACGAGAGGAGGAGGTATACGTGGAACGGGCCGAGTGATACGGGAAAATTTAAGTTAGAATACGTCCTGCTCAAACAGAGATTCCGAATTCAGATACTGTATTATAAGGCGTATCCAAGAGCAGACAGAGACTCAGATCACAGTGTAGTAGTAACGAAGAGTAGGCTGAAGTTTAAGAGATTATTCAGGAAGAATCAATAACCAAAGAACGGGATATGGAAATACTGAGGAATGGCCTGCTACGCCTGAAGTTCTCTAAGGCTACAGATACTACAATAAGCAATACTTCAGTAGGCAGTGCCCTTGAAGAGGAGTAGACATCTCTAAAAAGGGCAATGACAGAATTTGGAAATGAAAATATAGGTACAAAGAAAATAGCCGAGAAGAAAGTCTGAATGACAGAAGAAATACTTCAGCTGAACGATGAAAGACGGATTACGAAAATGTTCAGGTAAATTCCGGAATACAGAAATACAAGTCGCGGAGGAATTAAATAAATAGGAAATACAGGGAAGCTAAGACGAAATGATAAATGTGAAGAAATAGGAAAGTAAATGATTGTCGGTAGAAAGTAAAAACCGCCTTCGATGAAATTAAAAGCAAGGACGGTATCACTACGAGTGAAATGAGAATTACAGGAGCCAATTTATAGAAATGG
Organism: Schistocerca serialis cubense; assembly: GCF_023864345.2. Classification (NCBI taxonomy): domain Eukaryota; kingdom Metazoa; phylum Arthropoda; class Insecta; order Orthoptera; family Acrididae; genus Schistocerca; species Schistocerca serialis. The sequence continues at coordinate 276,491,428 of NC_064642.1, read as the reverse complement.
GAGATCCAGTATTAGAATCAGAATATAAGAGAACTTTGGAGGACTTAAGATCAAATAAGGCAGAAGGGATGGATAACATTCCATCAGAGTTTCTAAAATCATTGGGGGAAGTGGCAACAAAACTACTATTCACCTTGCTGTGTTGAATGTATGAGTGTGGTGACATACCACCTGCTGTCGAAAAAATATCATCCACACAATTTCAAAGAATGGAAGAGCTGACCATCAGGTTAACAGCTAATGCATCCAAGCTGTTGGTAAGAGTAATATATAGAAGAATAGAAAAGAAAATTGAAGATTTTCTTAGGTGAGTAATAATTCGACTTTAGGAAAGGTAAAGCCACTCTCGGCAAATCTGACGATGTGGTTGATTATGGAGGAAATTCTGAAGATAAATCAATACCCGTTCTTAGAATCTGTAGGCCCATAAGAAACCTTTGACAATGTAAACTATTGCAAGAAGCTCTAAATACTGAGAAAAATAGGGGTAAGCTATAGGCTGAAATGGTTCAAATGTCTCTGAGCACTATGGGACTTAACATCTGTGGTCATCAGTCCCCTAGAACTCAGAACTACTTAAACCTAACTTACCTAAGGACATCACACACATCCATGCCCGAGGCAGGATTCGAACCTGCGACCGTAGCAGTCGCGCGGTTCCGGACTGAGCGCCTAGAAACGCTAGACCACCGCGGCCGGCTAAGCTATAGGGAGAGACGTGTAATATACAATATGTACAAGAGCTAACAGGGAACAATAGGCAGTGCTCGGATTAAAAATATTGTAGTCTCTAACACCTACTGTTCAGTCTGTGCATCGAAGAAGCAATGATGAAAATAAAAGAATGGTTCTAGAGTGGAATTAAAATTCAAGGTGAAAGGATATCAGTTATAATGTTCGCTGATGACATTGCTATTCTCAGGCACAATGAAGAAGTATTCTGGATCTGTTGAATGGAATGAACAGGCTAGTGAGTACAGAATAAGGATTGAGAGTAAATCGAAGAAAGGGAGAGTAATGAGATGTCGCAGAAATGAGAATAGCGAGAAACTTAACATCAGAACTGATGGTCAATAAATAGTTTAAGTTAAGGGATTCTGCTGCCTAGGGAGCATAAAAACCAATGACGGACAGAGCAAGGAGGACATTGAAAGCAGATCAGCATTCGCAATAAGGGCATTCATGGTGAAGAGAAGTCTATTACTATCAAATCCAGGCCTTAATCTGAGAAAAAAATTTCTGAAAATGAACGTTCTGAGCACAGCATTGTTGCTAGTGAAACATCGACTGTGAAATAACCGAAAAAGAAGAGATTCAAAGCATTTGAGATATGGTGCAACAGACGAGAGTTGAAAATGAAGCAGACTGATAAGGTAAGGAATGAGGAGTTTCTGCACAGAATCCTTGGTGAAAGGAATGTGGTGGAAATACCGACAAATAGAAGGGACAGGGTGCTAGCATAAATGTTAAGACATCAGGAAATGTCTTCCATGGTTCTAGAGGGAGCTGTTGAGGGCAATAACTGTAGAGGAACACAGTGATTTGAATACATACAGCAAATAATTGAGGACGTAGGTTGCAAGTGCTACTCTAAGATGAAGAGGTTGGCATCCAGGAGAGGAGTTCGTGGCGGGCCGCATCAAACCAGTCAGAAGACTGATGACTAAAAACAAAAAAATTTAAAAACTTAATACATCAAAAATATCCAAGGTGATAGTTGTTGGTATCAGTCTAAATTCGAAATAAACCATATGTGTATATGAACACTTTTGCTCCAAATGAAAATGTCAGTATTTTCACGAAGCATCGGCCTAGGACGCACAATATATTATAGTTGGAATTCCAGAATCAGTCTCGGTACCGCAAATAGCTTACATAACTCTGTGTTTCTCTTAACTAACGTTAACCTCCTAGTAAATGTTCCGCGTTTTCTCTTAACTTGACCTTCCTCTCGCCTCGTTCTTAAGTTTTACTGAGGGATGGACATTGTGCATCGCAACTGCTAGTTGTGTGAATTCTCTTATGAATTTTATCTTAATCTATCTGTTCGTTTACCATAACATATTTCCTGTGGCAGAGACGACATAAAAGACCAGCATTCGCCTAAAGGAGCGAGGAATACCGCATAAAATACTTTCAGGCTGACCACTGTACCAGATCAACAATAGTTAAGGAACCTCGTGGAATCTAGATAGGTGTGCCTCACCTCACTGTCTAACAAAGTAAAATAATGTTTTTACTTTAACTGAATAAATTACATTTTTAGGCTGTTTGGCAAACTTCTTTTGTTTATCATTTGGTACTGGTACTATGTAATTAAATGACTGATACTGTTTAACGAAATTAATCAAGATACTTCAGATTACGAATCCAAAAACTTCCTATAAGAAATATGTTTTCTGCTACAAGTTATACAGCGGTGTGAATACAGACGTCAAGAAATATTCTCCCCGTTGATGTGCTATTCGTCTGCAGAAATCGAAAGATTCCGGTGCGGGTGGCCAGACTTGCGTCCATAAATCATGCACGATGTTTGGCTGATGGAGTGCCCCGCCGGCAAACACGCTGCGATAACAGAAGGAGCCGAAATGATGGACTGTGCTGGGCAGAGCTGCCCGGCCTCTCTCCCTCCTCGCCCTGCCCTGCCCTGCCATGCCTTGTCTTGCCGGTCGGCGCCTTATCTGCTGGCGAGACGTGAGTGAAACTTGTTTGCTGGGCTGCACAACCAGCGGGCATTTGTATTCCGTCCGTGACGTCAGATAGGCGCCGGCGCCGACCCTGGAATCATCTATGTCGGGGACACAGCTCGGTCTTCCCAGTTCAGAAGTTTTACACTCAAACTAGATTTAGTGTAGCTGTCCGCGAAAATTATGTTTCGAACTTCTCCGCGTCAACGGAAATTTATCGCGTAAGGGCCATCGATCACTGAACACTTTGCAGGAAGTCTTGCTTAGGTCACACAGCTGTGTCATTGGTAGCTGACATGTTGACGCACAAAAATAACATTACAGCATGCAGGAAAAACTACAGTTACCGCCAGAATGGACGAGTAACATGTCGATGATGATGAAACGATAATGAGGAAAACACAACACCTACTGCGAATAAGATCCGGGCCCGCTGCATGACAGACGCGCTAAGCACTGAGCTATGGAGGCGGACGTTACATAATAGTGGGACAAAACATTTCTGCACAACCTAATGTATTATTTTAAAATAGAGGTTTCCGATAATAATTTCTGAACTACTTCGTTTAGGTAACATACTGCGCGTCAGCTAATGCCTGAAAACTTGTTTGAGGTATCACAAAAAGTTAAGATGCTTTCTTCCGTCTTATAACTCAAAACAAATTTCCTGTTGTCCAAGATATTACCAGTTATATAATTACTTCTAATTGGGATCCTTAAAATGTACTTACAAATATTGTAGTGTAGTTGATATTACACTCCTGGAAATTGAAATAAGAACACCGTGAATTCATTGTCCCAGGAAGGGGAAACTTTATTGACACATTCCTGGGGTCAGATACGTCACATGATCACACTGACAGAACCACAGGCACATAGACACAGGCAACAGAGCATGCACAATGTCGGCACTAGTACAGTGTATATCCACCTTTCGCAGCAATGCAGGCTGCTGCTCTCACATGGAGACGATCGTAGAGATGCTGGATGTAGTCCTGTGGAACGGCTTGCCATGCCATTTCCACCTGGCGCCTCAGTTGGACCAGCGTTCGTGCTGGACGTGCAGACCGCGTGAGACGACGCTTCATCCAGTCCCAAACATGCTCAATGGGGGACAGGTCCGGAGATCTTGCTGGCCAGGGTAGTTGACTTACACCTTCTAGAGCACGTTGGGTGGCACGGGATACATGCGGACGTGCATTGTCCTGTTGGAACAGCAAGTTCCCTTGCCGGTCTAGGAATGGTAGAACGATGGGTTCGATGACGGTTTGGATGTACCGTGCACTATTCAGTGTCCCCTCGACGATCACCAGTGTTGTACGGCCAGTGTAGGAAATCGCTCCCCACACCATCATGTCGGGTGTTGGCCCTGTGTGCCTCGGTCGTATGCAGTCCTGATTGTGGCGCTCACCTGCACGGCGCCAAACACGCATACGACCATCATTGGCACCAAGGCAGAAGCGACTCTCATCGCTGAAGACGACACGTCTCCATTCGTCCCTCCATTCATGCCTGTCGCGACACCACTGGAGGCGGGCTGCACGATGTTGGGGCGTGAGCGGAAGACGGCCTAACGGTGTGCGGGACCGTAGCCCAGCTTCATGGAGACGGTTGCGAATGGTCCTCGCCGATACCCCAGGAGCAACAGTGTCCCTAATTTGCTGGGAAGTGGCGGTGCGGTCCCCTACGGCACTGCGTAGGATCCTACGGTCTTGGCGTGCATCCGTGCGTCGCTGCGGTCCGGTCCCAGGTCGACGGACACGTGCACCTTCCGCCGACCACTGGCGACTACATCGATGTACTGTGGAGACCTCACGCCCCACGTGTTGAGCAATTCGGCGGTACGTCCACCCGGCCTCCCGCATGCCCACTATACGCCCTCGCTCAAAGTCCGTCAACTGCACATACGGTTCACGTCCACGCTGTCGCGGCATGCTACCAGTGTTAAAGACTGCGATGGAGCTCCGTATGCCACGGCAAACTGGCTGACACTGACGGCGGCGGTGCACAAATGCTGCGCAGCTAGCGCCATTCGACGGCCAACACCGCGGTTCCTGGTGTGTCCGCTGTGCCGTGCGTGTGATCATTGCTTATACAGCCCTCTCGCAGTGTCCGGAGCAAGTATGGTGGGTCTGACACACCGGTGACAATGTGTTCTTTTTTCCATTTCCAGGAGTGTATTACAAGTGTTCAAATTCTGAAATGCAGTAGGGAACTGGTGTAGGGTGAAAAGGTACTGGGCCATAATGAATAATTTAACGTTTCTAAACCCACTAATAAATTTATTTTTAAAAGCAAAAACATAACATTAACTGAAAATACTAAATTTCAGTAACCCAACTGTTACCAAACACCTCAAAACGGCCACAAAATAAAGTCTCTTACTTTTAGTAAAGAATATTAAAGAAGTAAAAAAAAAATACGTTTACATTATAAACAACAAAACATATAATCAAATGATTATGTCACAGATATAAACCATCGGCTATTGCCAGTAATTATCAAAACGCCATTGTCTTCGAAGTAGCCAAAGTAACTGACAAACCTGGTTAAAATTTATGATGATAGAGGCGGTGGCAGAGGCAAAGCCAGTGGCAGTAATTCCTCGTTCTCTACTAACATAGAACGGCGGTTGCCGCTACCACAGTTTTAGAAACCTTCATTAAAAATTTCTGTTAGGGTACACAGGCAACTTTAACCAGATACCAGTTAACAAGAGATACAATCACATATCATGTAACACAGAGACAAGTCGTTAATTATTTAGTAAAAGTTAAACATACTACAAATGCATAGATTCTTCTTTAGTTTTTTTTGTAGAAGCCAACAATTTAATTAACAGCTCCAACTCGTGATACTAGCCAACAGGTAACTATAGACATGCCTCAGAAATAAGGTAGCTAGATTCAATATTTTTCGTTGACTATAAAGTACAATTCGTAAATCAGAAGAATTTTATCTGCTTTCTGTATCCTTACATTCCAAAATCAGTTTGGAATAGTGACGGTCACAAGCCCACATACCTTGACAGAACTGAACTCAAGCACTACCAGGCAAAACCTCCATAAATAACACATTTATATGTATAACAACGGGCAACCAGGATATGGAGCCAAAATAGCCATTACACGACGCCAAGTGATGTGCACACTAATCGGATGCTCACCGTGAATCCTCGTAAAATCCAGCGCCCGTTGACAAACGCTTGATTAAGTACCGCCGAGAGAAGGATGGAACATACATTACTCGTAGTCGGAAACATAAGGGTATCATCCTGCAGACGCCGCCGCGTCCAGTACCTGCAATGGTCACATCGGACTCCAACCCGGCACCACAATGGACACAAATTGCTTGCAACTTCAACAGCCGAGGACACGCCGAATACTGTTCGTCCTGTCGAAGCAGCCTTTAACGAGCAATGTTCACGACTCCCAGGGATAAATGTCGTAAGAATATTAAAAATTGATTTTTTCGGTTTTTATGTTTCTCGCTGAGTAGATTTGGTTTATAAAGAACAAATTTATTAGCTTGAATAGTAAAACTATTTTTAATAAAGAAATATAGTTCCACAATGTTTTCGCTAACGATTAATGATCTCATTATTCATCCTAAGTGTCTAAATGATGAATATGCAGAAGTTGTTGCAGTGAAGTTTGGCTAACACTCGGCCCCGCCAAACCCGCAGTGAGTAAAGGCACCACTCTTGCCAGCGGACCACGGCAGATGCTTGGCCACACCAACACGCCTCCTCACTTGCGCTCTTCATCGCCCGTGTCACAGTCTCCTTTCCTCCAGGTCGCCGGAGCCCTTAACTACCTTATCCTCCAACCTGCCCTCTGCCGGCGACAGTAACCCTCCACTCACTCTTGCGGCGAGAGGGATTCCAAAAAATAGTTGAAATGGCTCTAAGGACTATGGGACTTAACATCTGAGGTCATCAGTCCCCTAGACTTACAACATACATCCATGCCCCAGGCAGGACTCGAACCAGCGACCGTAGCAGTAGTGCGGTTCCGGACTGAAGCGCCTAGGACCGCTCGACCACAACGGTCGTCTAGGGACTACAAATCCGCAGGAATTGCGCGAAATTAAACGCTGGATCACGAAACAAATTCCTCATTAATTCTTCATTTCTCGCACCTATATGATTTATATTGCTGTAGCTGACTCAGCTGTAAATGTTTAAAAATATATCTGGTTATAATTATAATTCATTTTGCCGACTATCATTCTTACAAATGAATTCATCGTAAGTCTCAAATGATTAATTTATAGATACAGTCATTGCTTTATTTTGTGTAGGCATTTATTTTGACAATGGTAGTTAAGTTATTTTACCATCTCACAATCAACTACCACTGTACTATAATGTGTCACGTTTACAACAATATTCGAAATGTGTGTATATGCATACTGCTCGTAACACTTTCGTTTCCTTCATTGTTTAATTAGGGTACCTGAAAATAGATGGTGGTCTGTAAATGAAACGATGTGTAGTGCAATAAAAAGAGCTATAACACATCGAGCGCGATCGTTTTATAACAGCGTTTCCAGATCAACACGCAAAAGTTGCACATGAGGGTTTATAATAAAAGACTACATAGATGACGTATTGTAATACCTGTTGACTACAAATGCTCTAGCTTCAGATTGTGGGAGCTGATACCCGAAACTGGTTGGGAGAAACAAAACTTAATACTAGCAGATTACGTCAACTTTTCCGTGTCGGAAGTCACCTTCATTTCTTGGGTAACACGTCTCAGACATTTGACAATGTCATGCTGTAACACTAACAAATACAGTACAATTGGTAGGACATTAACCGATCTGCAGTTCTCCATTTAGAGATAACAAAACTGTGACTTAGTCGTCAAAAGGATTTCATTAAAATATTTTATGATTTAATTATTTATGTAGTATTCTAAAAAGACTAGCAGTTCAAACGTGTAAGATTGTGAAACAGCGTTTGGTTGAACGAACTAATAAAGAACTTATTTGCAAGCATAGGAGTAATAATAACATTGGGATGACTCGGCTTGTCTTGAGAAGAGAGCGGCTGTGAAATGGTAGTAAGGAGTAAGCGCCGTTTACTGGAGACAAAAGTGTGGCAACGGGGGCATAAACAGTTCTTACAGGATGAAATGATTTATAACAATTTGAAGCTGTTTAAATGGTCAATTACAAGTGATATTACTGAGCGGAAACAAGTTGTATTCTATAATACTCAACATCGTCAAAGTATCTCATAACACGTGAGTACTGAACAGCACTTGGATCGTAGGGTAAATCCGAGTTGTACTGAGCCATTGGTTCGTCGAACAACATTTCTAATACTTAAACGCAAATATGACTTGGTGATCTCTACTACCTTCTCACTGGAGGCAAACTGATTGAGTTTGTCGCAGTGTCAGGTCGTCACTGCCCTGGGAAGGCGTGCAGTGGCTCTCGCTGCACCCTAAATTCCATAAGTGAGCGGTCGCCACCATCCACGTTCTTCCTCTGATGAAGAGCCGATGACTTACCTGCACCACCACTGCCATCTCTTGCAGAGCTACTGGGAGCTTAATGGAGCGCTGTCTTGGATGCCCACGAGTGCGCCCGAGCAAGCCGTTTTCTTGCGCTTTTGGGCGTCACCACCTGATAGGCAACTCCCGACACCTGCTTGGACGGATACCTCACACTACTTCGATTATGCTGTGCTGGTGGCTCTGATCTCCCTCAAGACTGCTTTATATGGTCGCATAGGAGCTTTTCAATCCTGCGTGCCCCTTCAGCTGCCGTCACTCCTGAGGAGGAGGAGGAGGATGAGGAGGAGATGATTCAATTGTAGAGCAATACAATAAATCGCAAATGCTGTCTCATTAGCACCCCAGGTATGAGACAGTCTTCCACCACCACACTCCAAACAGTATCCGTAGGGTCACATACCACCGACCCGTACAGAGTGTTATAACATATTGTTTAAACTTCTCTTATTATCTCTACCGCTTTCAGGCTCTCAGAAGCCCATCCTCAGGTGTCGCACCTGTGCTGTGACCCTCGAGCGGCGCGGTGGATGCGGAGTAGATGCGGTTAGCTACCTATGAGCGTAGGACAGAGACCCCCTCAATTGCGCTCATAGGTAGCAAACCGCGCCTAGTACACGTCCACCTCGCCGCTAGGGGGACGTTTTGTTTAGTTACAAACATGCCATTTCTTGTAGTTAAGAAAGCAGTCCCACCGTCAACATCCCTGAAGGAAGAGTAAGGCATGTATGTATTCCATGCACAACTTTTGTTTAGGCTATATCACTATATGGCATCAAAGATAAATACTTGCTTTCTTCACCTTTTACTTCCAGGCAGTGCACAAATTCCCCAAAAGTCCCATATGCAATATTTTCACGGCTTACTGATTCAGTAATTTCACCACATTAAATAACTGAAAATTTTAGGGTGATACTTTCTTGCACTTGTGAAATTTTGAGCAGGAGTTGTGAAAAGTTCTAAAAGTGTCAATAGTTAGTTGTGTATTCTAACTCTGAGCAGCTACCCGGTTGAACTAGCAAATATTTTCGTAGGTAGCCTGGTAATAATTAAATTTTGAGCGGAAGCAGTTGAACTTTGCAAAATTTTATGGAAGTTTGCATGGCGCACTTTAACTTCAAACAGAATCGGATATGGACTTGTAGATTCTTCAACAGCAAGTCACAGGAGCTTTGACATTGAACAGCAACATAGAGTGCTGCAATTAGCACCTTCGTAATAGCTAGTGGGGATGTGTTGCTTTCACAATGTTAAAAGATTAATGCAGAAGTTTATTTTGGAATTTTAAACAGCTGATATTTGTAACATTATTATTTGGCACCAATGATCGCAATCGGCCTAAAATTAGAAATAAGTATTAAGAAGTTAAAAGAACTGTTTATTGGGTGTGCAGCAGGTGTGTAACCGTCCCCTAGACCCCCCCCCCACCGCCCCCTCCGTAACCAACTAACATTAAACCGATCATGCATATAAACTCAATAACTTGCCAGAACACTGCGGAGGAGCAAAGGAAGGCATTGTACATCGGAATGTTGTCAAACAAAATAGGAGAAGACGTGGTTACGGGATCTGAAAGACCAGGTCGTTACGTGTGGTAGAACAGTAAGTGAATCTCTCGAATGCTACAGTTGATAAGGACAACACAAGCCGAAAGACCGGTTAGAAATTAATTTGCCCTATCAACGATGTTCGCCGTTGTAAGAGTCTGCAAGTTACCAAGACGTTTTTACGTTTCACGCTACATTTTAGTGAAGGGATTGGTTGTAGGAGATGAGTGTCAGTGGGCAGCCGAGTATACAGACAAGGTCAAAGAGGGGCACTCACCTTGTGTGAACGTGATAAAATATTTTACACGGTAGTGAGATATTTGTTGGAAATGTTGTCAGCCGCTACCAGGGTACCGACAAGTAAATATACCCACCTGATTTTCATTAGCTGTGTACACATTGTAATGTAGAGAAATATGAGAGACACATATTCTTTATATGTGCCCAAACGGCTATTAAGTTTGTGAAAGACCGCCTTGAAAAAAATCGGTTTAATATTTCTGGGTGAATACCGTTGAAACGGGAACAGATATAAAGCTATTGAAGTAAAGGTCCTGTGCTTTCTAATGTACAGTACTTGACAATGGTGCACCCAGATTTGTCGTTTAAATTATTTGTTTCTAAATTCCCTCCCCCCGCTATTTTGTTTTTCATTTCGAGATTTCGCTAATAGCAAAACGTATAGTATCAGTAATATCAAATTCAGTCACACGTTGGAGTGGTATTCCAAAGATGCATTTGTCAGATATAAGCTTCAAATGTCTGTACATCGCCGTACGCATGCCCGATATGTCTCTCCTTTAAGTGTCAACCGTCATGTTGAAGTCTTTCCCAGATGGATATTTACTAAATGTACATTCTATATATTTCTTCTATATATTTTTTCTTTTCATTTTATAAAATTAAATATATCTTGTACTGTATTTGGGCTTTAGACTCATATATGATGTATTTTTTAATTCTTTTATTTATTTTTTCAAGTAGTAACCTTTTCAGATTTACTGCTACTTCACTTGAAATTGTTCGTACATTACTGTTGTAGCATTATAGTAAATCTGTACAACAGTGAGGAAACGCAGAATTGTTTGGATCAAAAACACACTGAACCTACTATAATTTCGCGTACCAAGCACATGGGTGGATTTAAATTTCATGACAGGAGCGGGACAGAAAGGCAATTCCCCCTTTCCCTCCCTTGGCTGATCAACGTAGGATGATTGTGATGCTGACATACTGGGTGTTAGACACGGAGTTTACTATTCATCTCGGCTCACTTCTTCGAGAATCAGAATAGTATGTACGCATTTATGTGTAAAAGGAAAACATCTATGAACCAATAAACTATTTTTCAATTATTATGTACAAAGTTTGATCAGGCACAAAACATTCTCGGAACTATGATTACTAACGAAGAAATTACTTTTGCATAACAGTTAGAAGATCGGATGAAAGATGTTGTGGGTAATGACATATTCATGCAAAGTCACACTAATATGAGGTTTGAAGACTAAAATGCAATTTCAGATACTATTCTAACTGAAGAACGCTATGAAGAAGACTATGAAAAAAAGGTAAGAGACAGTAAAATAGCAAAACGTGCCATATATCTTAACTATAAACAAAAATCTGCTACGTTTTGTTTATCTGGTAAAGACAAATTTGGGACTGTAAAACACAGATGCAGGAAGGTCACAAACAGAGAAGATCTTTATAAATCAGAAAAACAAATTGCTGCAGTTGGGACGATAAATGTAAAGGTATTAGATATTTCGAAGTATGTATTAAATAAATTTCAATTTGCCATGGATAAATCAGTACTAATACACGATCAGGATGCAAAGTGGTGGGCATTACAACCGAGAAAAGACGGTGCTTTATCACAACATTTCTTCAAAGCCTCCTCAAAACAGATTCATGACTATAAGTAGCACACCAGATTGTTTCAAGGAAAATCAATACATTCATCACTCAAGCACAAGGGAAATTCTGAAAAATTAATGGAGACTGAAGAAAACTGAGAGGCCAATATGTATAACTGCGACCATTTTAGTTTTAGTTTGGAAACGCACGTGGGATGAACATTATCCTTCATAGGAAAATTTAATGAATGCCTAATTTTGTGAGACAACGCGTTATATCTGCAAGTGGAAATCTAATGTCCCCTTTCATCCCACTTTTGAAATAAAAATATTGCAATATTGGGCCAACAGTTGAAAAGGATTTGTAAAAAACAGATATTGTCCTCGTGTTCGCTTCCACGTCCAGTAAATTCAAACTGGAACTTGTAATGCCACTTCCTCGGACGAGAAATAAAAATCGAAAATTAGCTCCCAATACCCCAAAGATATCCCCACAAGTCCCAAATTCCCAGAAAAGTGAATAAGCGAGCGAAGTTCCATTATCACTATTATTAGGACAATAACAAGTAATTAAATCAGGAATCTAAGACTTGACAATTTAGCAATATACCAAAGAAAGATTAAATTTTAGTAAAATTAAAATCAAAATCATAATAAATTGCATAATTAGCATAAATTAACATTCGCAAAGTAGAACCAACGATCCCAAAGCATACTCCGTGTGAGTACTCTTTGGGAATCGTGAGTAATGACTAAGTATAATTCAATGCATTTTCACTAAGTTAAGAGAGTTAGCCGAAGCAAGTCATATATTTGATTGCTCGTACATGTAGGCGCGCTTAGATTGTTTTTGATTGAATAATTGCGATCTATTATGACGCAGTAATACGATCTTCTGACTTCAAATATCGCGGCATTAAAATTCGAACGGAGGACTTTTATCTACTAGAATAAAGTGAACTTTTAACTAGATAATTGAACTAAACATTACTTAGACAGTGATTTAGGCAACGAACACTGATAGACAATTTTCATTCATAATAGCCAGTGGTTTATGGAACTTCAGTGATAGGTCCGAAGCATGTAATTTAAATCCCCCCAACACCTGGGAGAGTTTTCTTCTCAAGGCTCGGTTAGGACGTGACTGATATTGTGCAATAAAACACCCTCTCGTGCCAAGTCGTGCATTTGTGATTTAAAATTCTATCAAATTACTGACATGAAACTCCCGAGTAATAATTACGCGCAGCGATAATATCTGACTGTAGCGTTCGGCGCTTGTGTAGAATCTTTGACTCAAATAACAAGCCCACTTTTACGATTTCTTAGATACTTGAACTTACGACCAGGTTGTAGGGAATATGTTGTGGATGTTATTGTACTGGTTTTATCATTAATATTTCATCATTAATCAGTTAAACATCGATTACGAACGATTAATTACGATTCTTGGTGAGGTAAATATCTCACGCACGTCGACATTTTGGTTGAGCATTGATATTTTGTGTAACGTCGTCTTCGTAACTTGATAACGATCTCAACACTGCCGACTTTCGCCGAGTCTTAGCCGAGGCCAAGTACAAATTAAACCAAATCATGAAGAAGAAGAGCCGTTATAAACTTATAAGGAAATATTTGAAAAAGTATTATATACCTAATACAAATCAAAATTCTGTCTTGTGTTTAGATTCAAAGTAAGGGGAAACTGATAGCACCACTGATAAACATGAAAAATGGTCAATATTTTATTGTTACCTCGGAATTACCAGTATGATTCAGTCATTAGACGTAAACATGTTTCGGCCGTGGAAAAATTTCTTGGAATTTTTTACATACGCTTCGTACGGGAATGGCTACATTAAACATGAACCACCTAAATTTAAAAGCACTGTTCAGTTTTTCTTTAAAAACTATCATACTGTTTGTGACTCCTGTCATAAAACTAGAAATGTCCAGTGATCTTGTGCACAAAATCCAAGTTACATTCCGTAATTTTTTTTTGACCCAAACAGTTCTGTGCTTCTTCATTATTGAACAGATTTACAATAATGTTAGAACAATAATGTGTAAACAGTTTGAAATATACCATCACTAAATCTGAAAAGGCGAGGTAAGAATGCAAGAAACACATTTCTAGCTATTTCTGAGAAAGATAGTATTATGAAAAGGACACACTGCTGACAGACACAACAAAAAAAACGGCTAAACAGAAGAGCTTTCAGATAAAAGGCCTTCTTCTAAAGTACACAACCCAAGACTCAGTCATGCAAGCAAACCTCATACACACATGACCACTGCATCTTTCCGCCGAGGCCAGAGTGCCATTTCCGAAAAATGTGGGATTAAAGTACCACTCAATCATTTGATATTAAGAATGTAATACGCTTTACTATTACTCAAATGTAGAAGTGAAAAGCAAATCAGAGAGGAAGAGGGGATTTTGGAAAGAATGACTCCTTCGACAAATCCGGGTGCACGGTTGAGACAGATGATAACACCATACAACTTTTATTTGAATCGTTTCTTTTATCTGTTCCCATTTCAACAGTATTCATTCTGAAATACTGAAACCAGTGTTTTGCAAGAGGTGTTGCACCCCCTTAAACGGCCTCATGGGTACTTACCAAAAAATATGTCTTATTTTGCTTTACACCACGACATATTCAAAACTGATCAAAATCAAAGTGTATCCCTTGGGTACGTGTACTCGTGAGTACCTGGCCAATGGCGGCGTATAACCGACGGCCGGTCTAGGACGCTACTGACGGTGATGAGAAAGATTACCAACGGCCGCCTCTGAAAACGTATATTTAATACTCCAAAAAGAAAGAAAGGCACGTCTATTAGCTCATATTCACGTAATTGTCACAAAACGCCAATTTTCATTTATATGAACTTTGTTTGATGTAAATGGATTTTATAGTAGTTAGAGATTTGATGATGTACGACTTACGTGGAAAAATAGCTTACCGTCCGGCTGCTGTGGCCGAGCAGTTCTGGGCGCCTCAATCCGGAACCGCACTGCTGCTACGGCAGCAGGTTCGAATCCAGCCTCAGGCGTGGATGTGTGTGATGTCCTTAGGTTAGTTATGTTTAAGTAGTTCTAAGTCTAGGTGAGTGATGACCTCAGATGTTAGGGCCCATAGTGCTATGACCATTTGGACCATTTTTATAGCTTACCATGAACTGCCTTTGAACGCGATTTGTTTGCTGACACCATACTGATGTGGCTGTGAACTGATCAATGATAAGTGAAAAGTTTACGAATTGTATTTGTTTTATTCTGAGAAGTTAAGTTATTGCTTGACTTCTTAGAACTTTTCCTCATGTGAGATTAAGATAGTAATGAATTGTAGTCGACTTTTTCTGATTATTCAGAGTGAGTCGGTGAACATTGGAAATTAAAAAAAATCGTTTATGTGCAGCGAATTACATTTTTGTAGTTTATCCGTTGTTGTTGTGTGTTACCTTCAAAATTATAATAACAACCATGAACTCCCTCACGTCAAGAGGGTCGGAGGATGGACAGAGCACCTACTTCCGAAGCAAATACAAGAACGATACATTGCTCTTTAAAGGCAACTGTGCTAACGAAAAACAATCCGGTGATGCACTTAGCAATAATCATTGCATGAAAGGCCTTAGGGCTCACTGTCCCTTCAAACAGCAAAAATAAAATAATTTGCAATTAAGGATTATGAAATATCTGCCGTAACTTGAGAAAATACATCTGGTGACTCTTAAAGTGGACGGCAGCCTAGCCCGCAAGTTGAGCTGTTGTATTTGACCAGAACGGCTTCTATGTTACGTCCTCATTACGTGCCAGTCGACGTCATAACAGTGTTCTCTGTACCTGTGAGTATAAGTTAAATGAATTAAAACGTGTGAAAATGGTTTGTGTTCGTATGGTAGATGCTTCTGTAACAAAGGTAACCGACGTGTTGGGCATTTCAGGAGGCACTGTTTCGGATATTTGTACCGTATAGAGGGAAAGCGGAAAAAAATCGTGGGCTGAGTCATAATGTGAACTAAACTATGGGTTGAATGATGTGATGGACGGTCACTGAAGATGATTTCGACTAAAATTTAGAGGAACGATAGCTGCGAACGTTATTGCTAAATTAAATGTCGCACTCGTGAACCCTGTCAGCACGAAAACAACACAGAGAGAGCTCCACACGCAGAGAATTGAGGGCGAGCAGGAATTTGAGTAGGAATTCCAAAAACAGACATCAGTGATGCAAATGCTCGAAATTGAAAACGTGGTGCCGAGGTCACAAAATATGGATTATGGGACTACCAAGGATTATTGCCAATTTGGCTGATCAGGCGCATCCCATGATACGTTTACTGTCCAATGACGATGCTGTGATCCAAGACGATTGGAGCCCTGATCACATAGCTTGCTCCTTCGACGACTCGTTTTTGGAAACGAGGATGAATTGTGGCTTGGCCGCCATAATCAGTGGAACTCATCTTTATTGAGATTTTGTGGTCTGCTTTGGACATAAAGACGCATGCTCGCTATGCATTGCCGTTACAGTTACCCGAACATGCTATTATACACTCCTGGAAATTGAAATAAGAACACCGTGAATTCATTGTCCCAGGAAGGGGAAACCTTATTGACACATTCCTGGGGTCAGATACATCACATGATCACACTGACAGAACCACAGGCACATAGACACAGGCAACAGAGCATGCACAATGTCGGCACTAGTACAGTGTATATCCACCTTTCGCAGCAATGCAGGCTGCTATTCTCCCATGGAGACGATCGTAGAGATGCTGGATGTAGTCCTGTGGAACGGCTTGCCATGCCATTTCCACCTGGCGCCTCAGTTGGACCAGCGTTCGTGCTGGACGTGCAGACCGCGTGAGACGACGCTTCATCCAGTCCCAAACATGCTCAATGGGGACAGATCCGGAGATCTTGCTGGCCAGGGCAGTTGACTTACACCTTCTAGAGCACGTTGGGTGGCACGGGATACATGCGGACGTGCATTGTCCTGTTGGAACAGCAAGTTCCCTTGCCGGTCTAGGAATGGTAGAACGATGGGTTCGATGACGGTTTGGATGTACCGTGCACTATTCAGTGTCCCCTCGACGATCACCAGTGGTGTACGGCCAGTGTAGGTGATCGCTCCCCACACCATGATGCCGGGTGTTGGCCCTGTGTGCCTCGGTCGTATGCAGTCCTGATTGTGGCGCTCACCTGCACGGCGCCAAACACGCGTACGACCATCATTGGCACCAAGGCAGAAGCGACTCTCATCGCTGAAGACGACACGTCTCGATTCATCCCTCCATTCACGCCTGTCGCGACACCACTGGAGGCGGGCTGCACAATGTTGGGGCATGAGTGGAAGACGGCCTAACGGTGTGCGGGAGCGTAGCCCAGCTTCATGGAGACGGTTGCGAATGGTCCTCGCCGATACCCCAGGAGCAACAGTGTCCCTAATTTGCTGGGAAGTGGCGGTGCGGTCCCCTACGGCACTGCGTAGGATCCTACGGTCTTGGCGTGCATCCGTGCGTCGCTGCGGTCCGGTCCCAGGTCGACGGGCACGTGCACCTTCCGCCGACCACTGGCGACAACATCGATGTACTGTGGAGACCTCACGCCCCACGTGTTGAGCAATTCGGCGGTACGTCCACCCGGCCTCCCGCATGCCCACTATACGCCCTCGCTCAAAGTCCGTCAACTGCACATACGGTTCACGTCCACGCTGTCGCGGCATGCTACCAGTGTTAAAGACTGCGATGGAGCTCCGTATGCCACGGCAAACTGGCTGACACTGACGGCGGCGGTGCACAAATGCTGCGCAGCTAGCGCCATTCGACGGCCAACACCGCGGTTCCTGGTGTGTCCGCTGCGCCGTGCGTGTGATCATTGCTTGTACAGCCCTCTCGCAGTGTCCGGAGCAAGTATGGTGGGTCTGACACACCGGTGTCAATCTGTTCTTTTTTCCATTTCCAGGAGTGTAGTTACCCGAACTTGTCATTACCTTGCAGGAAGAATGGTATAAGATCCCTTGAAAACAACACAGGGCCTCCATTTATTCATTCTGAGAAGAATGGAAGCAGTTTTAAATGCTAAATATTATACCCACCGCTTTCGGCAGGATAATGTTTTGTGGATGTGGTGTTTCTATATCTTTGTCCAACCCTCTACAAAATAAATAGTATCTGTAAAAGTGATTCAGTAGACTCACGAGTAGCTAGGTGATTCCTTCATGAAAGTCCCATATCCCATATATAATGTAAATTTGAAAGTTTGTTTATGAATATGTTTGTTACTCCTCCTTAGGCTGAAATGGCTAGACGGATTACCAAGAAATTTGGAATGGCAATAGCTTGTGCCATGAATTAATACATAGTTTGCTTTTAAAATGTGTATTAGAAGATATATGTTGATATCAGGAATATAACGCAAAATATGTAATAATTATTGCTTTGAGAAAAAGCTATTTACAGGTTGTCTTTTGAACTGAATCGTATTTGAGAAAATGAATTTGTTGTTTAATATATCCTACCACTGCGATTCAACGTCATAAATACAATGTTTATGTAATGCAAAGGCACGTAACGTTTTAACAACGAACCGGTGTAAATCTGCATATGTGTCTTTGTGATAACTTTTGAGATATCTAATACGAAAGCAGAGCCGTCACTTCCCCTTGAAAAATTCGAAGTTGTGCTCCCAGCAGGAGAGGTGACGTAGCCGTCTGTTTAGGCATCCGATCTACGACAATCATTGAATTCTTCCATCACGTAAAATCCATTAACAGTGACGTGTACTGTGAGACTTTCCGTAGCTTACGGAAATCCACAAAAAATGTCAAACGGCCAGGGATGTTCATGAATGGAGAGATACTGATCCACGATGACGTGCTTCCTCATTCCTCCAAGGTCATACAAAGCGCAATTACCATGTTCAAGGGGGAGAAGCTTGAGTATCCGCCCTACAGTCGGGACACGTTGCCCTCCTACTTCCACGTGTTTCTCCCGCAAGATATCTCAAAGTGAAGCGCTTCAGCTAGGACGATCAACTGAAGGACACAATATCCTGGCTTCTCTCACAGCCACAAGAATTCTGGTAACAGGAAAACCTTATGCTCATGCAACAGAACCATAGTTGTGGTCAGGTATCTGGTGATTACTTTTGCATATAGACTTCAGTTATACCAACAGTGTTCTTTCATACGTTTTTCTTTTGAATACCCCTCATACAATCAAAGTGTTTAATCCATACTTCCATACATTTTAGTCGCTGAGCGTCCCGCGTATCCTATAGCTTCTGGGACGCTTGAAGATTCACAACGACTGTGTCATTTAAATGCTGTACAACAGATGGACGTCGTGGCCTCACTTGTAGAGCTTTGTAGGCTTTAGTGAGGATGGATTTTTATTATGATACATACACACCAAGACAAATATGATCTTTTCCATGCTAGGCATGTTGCAAACGTTCGTGAAACTAATTACTCGCTTTCATGGCACATTTTGTAATTCGATACTTGGTCTCTTAAAATTTTTTCCTTAGGTTAACACGCTAACTGTGAGAGACTTGTATTCTGTCAGTTTCTCCCATTGTCTCAAAATTTGGTAGCCTTTTTCTTCAAGACGTCGTACGATTTGCTGGATTGCAAGTGATTCGCGCCTGAATATCTCCAAGAGATAACGATTGTGATGATACACATTTATACACTGAAGATCCAAAGAAACTGGTACACCTGCGTAAAATCGTGTAGGGCCCCATCGAGCAGGCAAAAATGCCGCAACACGATGTGACATATACTCGAGTAATATCTGAAGTGGTGCTGGAGGAAAATGACACCATGAATTCTGCGGTGTTATCCATAAATTCGTAAGAGTAAGAGCGGACGGAGATCTCTTCTGAACAGCACATTGCAAGCCATCCGAGATATGCTCAATAATGTTTATGTCGGGAGTTAGGAGGCCAGCGAAAGTGTACAAACTCAGAAGAATGTTCCTTGAGACATTTTATTCTGGACGTATGGGGTGTCACGTTGTCCTGCTTGAACTGCCCATGTCAGTCGGAATTCACAGTGGACATTAATGGATGCAGACAGGATGCTTAAGTACTTCTTACCTGTCAGAGTCGTATCTAGACGCATGAGACGTATTGCATATCACTCCAACTACGCACGCCCCACACCATTACAGAGCCTCCACCAGCTTAAACACTCCCCTGCCGACATGCAGGGTCCATGGATCCATGAGGCTTTCTCCATACGCGTACACGACCGTCCGCTCCATACGACTCGTCCAAAAGCTTTATGTCTTGCAGTCATCAAGGGTACGCGAGTGGGCCTTCGTCTCCGGAAGCCCGAATCGATGACGTTTCGTTGAATGGTTCACACGCTGACATTTGTTGAAATCTGTAGCAGTTTACGGATGGGTTGCACTTGCGTCACGTTGAACGATTCTCTTCAGTCGGCGTTGGTCCCGTCCTTGCAGGCTCTTCTTCCGGCAGCAGCGATGTCGGAGGTTTGATGTTTTACCGAATTCCTCATATTCACGGCACACTCGTGGAATGATTGTAATGGAAAATCCTCACATCATCGATACCACGGCGGTACTGTGTTCCATCGCTCGTACGCCGACTCTAACACCACGTTCAAACTCTCTTTAATCTTGATAACCTGCCACTGAAGCAGCAGTAACCGATCTAACAACTGCGCCAGACACTTGTTGCCTTATACAGTGTGTTACAAAAAAGGTACGGACAAACTTTCAGGAAACATTCCGCACACACAAACAAAGAAAAGATGTTATGTGGACATGTGTCCGGAAACGCTTAATTTCCATGTTAGAGGTCATTATAGTTTCGTCAGTATGTACTGTACTTCCTCGATTCACCGTCAGTTGGCCCAATTAAAGGAATGTAATGTTGACTTTGGTGCTTGTGTTGAGATGCGACTCATTGGTCTACAGTACTAGCACCAAGCACATCAGTACGTAGCAACAACAGATTAGTGTTCATCATTGCAGTCAGTGCAATGATTACAAATGCAGAGCTGGCAGATGCCCATTTGATGTATGGATTAGCACGGGGCAATAGCCGTGGCGCGGTACGTTTGTATCGAGACAGATTTCCAGAACGAAGGTGTCCCGACAGGGAGACGTTCGAAGCAATTGATCGACGTCTTAGGGAGCACAGAACATTCCAGCCTATGATTCGCGACTGGGGATGACCTAGAACGACGAGGACACCTGCAATGGACGAGGCAATTCTTCGTGCAGTTGACGATAACCCTAATGTCAGCGTCAAAGAAGTTGCTGCTGTACAAGGCAACGTTGACCACGTCACTGTATGGAGAGTGCTACGGGAGAACCAGTGATTTCCGTACCATGTACAGCGTGTGCCGGCACTATCAGCACCTGATTGGCCTCCACAGGTACACTTCCGCGAATGGTTCATCCAACAATGTGTCAATCCTCATTTCAGTGCAAATGTTCTCTTTACGGATGAGGCTTCATTCCAACGTGATCAAATTTTCACAATCAACATGTGTGGGCTGACGAGAATCCGCACGCAGTTGCACAATCACGTCATCAACACAGATTTTCTGTGAACGTTTGGGCAGGCATTGTTGGTGATGTCTTGATTGGGCCCCATGCTCTTCCACCTACGCTTTTTGGATCACGTTATCATGATTTCATACGGGATACTCTACTTGTGCTGCTAGAACATGTACCTATACAAGTACGACACAACATGTGGTTCATGCACGATGGAGCTCCTGCACATTTCAGTCGAAGTCTTCGTACGCTTCTCAACAACAGATTCGGTGACCGATGGATTGGTAGAGGCGGACCAATTCCATGGCCTCCACGCCCTCCTGACCTCAACCCTCTTGAGTTTCATTTATGGGGACATTTGAAAGCTCTTGTCTACGCAAACCCGGTTCCAAATGTAGAGATTCTTCGTGCTCGTATTGTGGACGGCTGTGATACAATACACCATTCTCCAGTGCTGCATCAGCGCATCGGGGATTCCATGCGACGGAGGGTGGATGCATGTATCCTCGCTAACGGAGGACATTTTGAACATATCCTATAACAATGTGTTTGAAGTCACGCTGGTACGTTCTGTTGCTGTGTGTTTTCATTTCATGATTAATGTGATTTGAAGAGAAGTAATAAAATGAGCTCTAACATGGAAAGTAAGCGTTTCCGGACACGTGTCCACATAACATATTTTCTTTCTTTCCGTGTGAGGAATGTTTCCTGAAAGTTTGGCCGTACCTTTTTGTAACACCTTGTATAGACGCAGCGCCGCATTCTGCCTGTTTACATGTCTCTGTATTTGAATATGCACGCCTATGCCAGTTTCTTTGGAGCTTCGTTGTAAATGAATGCTAACTGCGCTTAATACCTCTGTGGGATGGTAGTGCCTGATACCTGAAACTATTAGCAAACTTCTATGTTATTCTTGGCCGTTACAGTAGGCTTACCAGCATTCTTTCTGTTGCGATACTCGTATGTCCACGTATGCGTTATCCAGCATTTTCATCAAAAGCCACCGCGACATAATCAGTGTAATTAATCGGATAAAGCGCCGAGGTTCACGCCCTGAGCGGGCGAGACGCTGCCGGATAACATCGGGCCGCGAGACGGGGCGTCCGCAGCCGTGAGTTATGGCGCCGGCCGCTGACCGCCAGATAAACGCCGCGCGCCGGCTGCACTAATCCACGGAAGTTTCATCTTCCCTTCCACTTCAGGCCCACCGGTTACCTCGGCAAAAACGTGACCCGGCTGCCCAGAGAGACACAAACAAGATAAAAGCGGCCGCCGTGGCGCGCGTTGCCGCGCACTGCGTGTGGCGGCCACGGACGCCGGAATGCAGCGGCTCCGCGACGCCGGGCCGCCTGCGGATATTTGCCGGCGCTCGCCGGCAGCGTGCGGCTCGGTGGGCAGGCGGGCACCGCGGAAAGCCGGCGAATTCCTGCAGAGCTACGGCCGGCACGGGCGCCGTGCAGCGCCGCCTCGCGTTCTCCGCCACAGAAATACACGGGGGACGGCTCCGCCTCCTGCGCGACCTTGCCGCAGAAATTCTGGTGCTGGTATTGCTGATAACTTCAGCTTTCGTCTCTCATCCGCCGAAATTACGGTACGGCAGGTGGTTGGCTGCTATGTAATGAAACCTACTAAGCGCAACGTTTGTCCACAGAATATATTGGAAGACTCATGTTGTGCAAATCCATTTCATTATCTGTGTAACGCAGTTACGAAGCCGAGATCTGTAACGTGCATTTGTGTGATAGCTGGGTCGTATAGCGAAGATGAAAGAGACGTGCTAATTTCAACATAGGACCGTCCCACCTCTGCTGTTGCTCGTGATGTACAATTTCTGCTAGCAATACGTTTCCGTCTAAAGTTGAAGGCAGTATGTGGTAGCTAGGATGCACAGATACAGAGAGAGAGAGGAAAGAGATAAGCAGACAGACAGAGAGAGACCAATAACCCTTATGCCATAAATACGGACAGGTTGCCGCCAGGTTTTTCGCCAGAATTCACGTGGGAAGTACTGTCGCTTGTTGAGTGCCACAAGGCACCTCCACTAATGGAAAAAAAAATCGCAAAATCAAGAAGCAGTTGTCCGACACAAACGAAAGTTGGTAGGTGTGTTTCTACATCTGAAAGATGATGTCTGTTCAAATTTTGCGGCAGTCGCACGAGAGTGGCAGAGTGGCGCTAATAGTGCAACAACAAGGATCCATATCAGGTTTGCTTTAAATAGTCACTGTACCGGCAGTGAGCGTTAGTTACCTTTGATTGTGAGACTACAAGCGGTGAGTTTATGTTAGTCAACAATGCATTTAAGTTGACGAAGTCGTTATTATAAACACGTCACCTACTTTGAACGAGGTTATGTAACAGGGCTCCTAGATGCCTGATGTTCCTTCTACGATATATATATATATGCTGTTACAGAAAGGAACGGCCAAACTTTCAGGAAACATTCCTCATACACAAATAAAGAAAAGATGTTACGTGGACATATGTGCGTAAACGCTTAATTTCCATGTTAGAGCTCATTTTAATATCGTCAGTATGTTCTCTACTTCCTCGATTCACCGCCAGTTTGCCCAATTAAAGGAATGTAATGTTGACTTCGGTGCTTGTGTTGACATGCGACTCATAGCTCTACAGTACTGGCATCAAGCACATCAGTACGTAGCATCAACAGGTTAGTGTTCTTCACGAACGTGCTTTTGCAGTCAGTGCAATGTTTACAAGTGCGGAGTTGGCAGATGCCCATTTGATGTATGGATTAGCACGGGACAATAGCCGTGGCGCGGTACGTTTGTATCGAGACAGATTTCCAGAACGAAGGTGTCCCGACAGGAAGACGTTCGAAGCAATTGATCGACGTCTTAGAGAGCACAAAGCATTCCAGCCTATGACTCGCGACTGGGGAAGACCTAGAGCGACGAGGACACCTGCAATGGTCGAGGCAATTCTTCGTGCAGTTGACGATAACCCCAAATGTCAGCGTCAGAGAAGTTGCTGCTGTACAAGGTAACGTTGGCTACGTCACTGTATGGAGAGTGCTACGGGAGAACCAGTTGTTTCCGTACCATGTACAGCGTGTGCCGGCACTGTCAGCAGCTGATTGGCCTACACGGGTACACTTCTGCGAATGGTTCATCCAACAATGTGTCAATCCTCGTATCAGTGCAAATGTTCTCTATACGGATGAGGCTTCATTCCAACGTGATCAAATTTTCACAATCAACATGTGTGGGCTGACGAGAATCCGCACGCAGTTGTACAATCACGTCAGCAACACGGATTTTCTGTGAACGTTTGGGCAGGCATTGTTGGTAATGTCTTGATTGGGCCCCATGTTCTTCCACCTACGCTTTTTGGATCACGTTATCATGATTTCATACGGGATACTCCACCTGTGCTACTAGAACAAGTGCCTTTACAAGTACGACACAACATGTGGTACATGCACGATGGAGCTCCTGCACATTTCAGTCTAAGTGTTCGTACACTTCTCAACAACAGATTCGGTGACCGATGGATTGGTAGAGGCGAACCAATTCCATGGCCTCAACACTCTTGACTTTCATTTATGGGGGCATTTGAAAGCTCTTGTCTGCGCAAACCCGGTACCAAATGTAGAGACTCTTCGTGCTCGTATTGTGGACGGTTGTGATACAATACGCCATTCTCCAGGGCTGCATCAGCGCATCGGGGATTCCATGCGACGGAGGGTGGTTGCATGTATCCTCGCTAACGGAGGAAATTTTGAACATTTCTTGTAACAAAGTGTTTGATGTCCCGCTGGTACGTTCTGTTGTAGTGTGTTTTCATTCCATGATGAATGTGATTTGAAGAGATGTAATAAAATGAGCTCTAACATGGAAAGTGAGCGTTTCCGGACATGTGTCCACATAACATATTTTCTTTCTTTGCGTGAGAGGAATGTTTCCTGAAAGTTTGGCCCTACATTTTTGAAAGGACTTGGCGGTAATGTAACCACAGTACATAATTGCTGCAAGTGGTCAGGTCAATGGACAGTCACAAGATGACCGAGATCATCTGGACCGCCACGGTCACTACCGAGAAGGTAGACCATCGTGTTCGGTATTTTTCTCTCTTGCTTCGTACTCTATCTGCTGTCAGCACCATACTGACACATCGAACTGTTACAAATCGTATTATATAAATATCGGATATGTCCGAAATAACAGACACCACACATTCATATAATTTGATAGCTCTAGCTGGGAAACGAACCCATCTTCTTCTGTGCGAATGCATAAAACGTCCGATCTGTTGTGGGAATTTCGGAAGAGCGAGTATGAAGGAAATGGACAGGGGCTGGGTGAGGTGGCGCTCGACGGGAATATGGATGGGTCGTGAGGTGAGTCGAGGTAGTCCGTGCAGTTGCCGTAACGCTGTGTCCCAGATGTCGCCCACTCAGCAGGAGTTCCCGGTCCGGTACACATTTTCACTCGTGCCGCAGATTCTCCGTGATGTCCCAATGCAATGACTGCAAATTTGTACGTCACTCTAGTGATTCGATCTGTTGTGTTGTGATTCATTGACAGCATTCCAGTGGGTGTTCTGTAACAAGATTTCTCTGTTATAACCAACATGTTCTACCGAGTGTCAATATGTTGCCCTGGCCTGCTCGATCATTATGTCTGTCTCCAGTCAAGCACATATGGGTCATTCACAAACGGCATTAACCGTCCCTGTATTGGCCGACCAAGTGCAACAGGCATGGAACTCTGTTCCACAAACTGATAACCGGCACCTATACAACACAATGCAAGCATTTTGTTTGCTTGCATTCAACATTCTGGCGGCTACATTGGTTATGAGTGGACGAGCATTTCACATTTGCAAAGGCTTATCTTGCACTTAACTTGTGATTTTGTAATGTTAACCACTTAGCCTAAACAAATTACCTAGGCAAACGAATTCCCGAAATTTCATTGCTTTACATCAATAACTTTTGGTGCTGTGATATTGTTTCGTTCAGTGTTTGTGACCTCTCATTGTACCAGAAATTCTATATTGTTATTTAGTCTATGACTACTATAGCTTAATGTAGGTTACGTTAAAGAGTGGCATGCTGCAATGCAGTGGCCAGTTATTACAACGCTCGGAGAAAAGTGGAAATAGATTAGGGGAAAAAATTTTATATGTATTATTTTAGACAGTTTTCTGCTCGGATAATCGTTGTGAAAGTTCGTACACTCTAAGCTTTATGCAGTTTTTTCCTTTCCAGCTAACATATTCTAGACTACATCATTGCACATCTAGAAATCGTCTTATATCGGCTAAATCCAGAAGACATACTCGTGTAAAGATGTTAGGAACGCTCAAGAATTGAAGCACGGCAAAGAAAAAAAAAAAAAAAAAACTCATAGCAACAGATTTTCGAAAATGAAACCTCTCTTATTGTGGATACTATCACCTTCATGTGATTAGTAACTGAACATAAAAAGGTTATGTTGCAGTATTTGTTAACTGACGTTTCACATAATTGTAAAAAATATTGTAATTTAGTGATAGCTGGAATAGACACGCCGAGAGCACGATTTGTAAGCTTCAATGTTGCTTGCTAAGCTGCATGCCACATTAAGACAGACGGGCGAAACGTTTTCGAGGCAACAGTGCCCAGAAATTTTCAAATCTATCTTTTTCTTCCCAGGGCAAGAAATCTGTAGACGTGGTGTCCTAGAGATTGGTTCAAATGGTTCAAATGGCTCTGAGCACTATGGGACTCAACATCTTAGGTCATAAGTCCCCTAGAACTTAGAACTACTTAAACCTAACTAACCTAAGGACACCACACACACCCATGCCCGAGGCAGGATTCGAACCTGCGACCGTAGCAGTCCCGCGGTTCCGGACTGCAGCGCCAGAACCGCTAGACCACCGCGGTCGGCTCCTAGAGATTGAAATAGTTTTCTATAGGTCCTCAAAACAACTCCAGAAAGCACTACAAACATACTAATCGAAGGACAGCCGTGTGCACAAGACACGTCTTTACGCCGCTAACATACCAATTACCCGAGTTGTGGGGACGGCTCTTCTTTAACATTCTCTTGGTGCATGTAGTGTGATGTATTTATTCATTTCTTGTATTTTTATTTATCTAAAATAAATATACAAATCTGTATATGTACGCCTATATTTTCTGTTGCACATTCCATTTAGTTACAGTTAGTATTGTAATTCGTGTCTTTCCTGTATAGACACAGTTGCTGTTTTGAAATTTTGGTACCACTTTCGTCCGGTTCAACATGTAGGCTTGAGTCGTAGTCGGATTTGGTTGTCTAAGGAAGGAACGACTTAAATATGAGTGTCGGATCGGTGGATTAACGGAAGATGGAGACCTTCCCTAACGATCAGCGCGACTTCGCGGGCTGCCACTCCAGGTAACGACGATGCCGATGGGACAGGTGAGCATCCCTCTTTAAAACTGTGCTGCTTTCCTCTCTGAGCTTCAGTAAACTCTTCAGTTCCTAAAATCCAGTGTTCCATCCCGTGCCCAAGTACATTTAATGGATGCGGAAATAGTGTAATGTTATGGTTTGTTGAAGATTTAGCCACAGTGGTCACTGATCTTTAGTTCAAACCTGAGATAACCAGCTTTATAACTTGGTGGTTAACTTGCAGATGGGTTTGTGTGCCTTAGAGTGGGAAAGTGATGAGGGGTAAGTGCGTCCAGGGAAACCAAAGCTACCGCCAGCTACAACTGATGATACAGACATACCTACCGCCTTATTTGCTACATTCCCTAATCTTTTTCTGAGGGTTGCATCGCATAGAACGCCTCGCTATTGACACGGAGCAGAAATTAGTGTTTGCGGTTTTCCGTTAAACTAGAAGAGCAAGTCATGATTTTAACGATGTTGTGGCCAACGGTTTTCCTGCTGATCTATCATTTGTGTCCGGCGTCCTTGGCCGAAACGGTCTGCACAGCTTTAGCTGAAAGAGGGTTCGTAGGAGAATTGCATGCGCGGGTTCTGATGGAGAGTTTGTCCGTTAGAGTAAGGAGCGACCTAATCAATTATATCTTTCAGGTTCAGAAAGCGGATGAAGATGTAGTTCACGGTATTCATGAAGTACGTACGGCAGTCGTATCTTCTGACCAACAGATCTCTAACTATGAGGTTGTTAACCCCGTCCTGCAAGGTGTTAAGGCGTAGGATCGTTCCACGGCTCTGTATTTGCTGTGGGACCCGTGACCTGTAGCTACTTGGATAGTGTGGTTTCTCTTTGTGGAGGGGTAAGCAAGTCGACCAAAGGAGAGTCTCCGAAAGGGTGTCATTTTAAGCTTTAGCCAACCCCACTTAAAGAAAGGATTCGTCTAATAAGATGTCGGCGGGTAAAGGTCGTTGGTAGCGTTGTGGTGCGCAGGAAATTCAGCCCGCTAATGCAAGTCCGGCGGCAGAGAACATCCTAGCAGCTGACATCAGGGGAGGGCCAGGTATGGTAACGGTACGGTGTTGCCGTGGAATAAAGAGAGCGCTGACCAACAATT
This sequence comes from Schistocerca serialis cubense, assembly GCF_023864345.2. Taxonomy (NCBI): domain Eukaryota; kingdom Metazoa; phylum Arthropoda; class Insecta; order Orthoptera; family Acrididae; genus Schistocerca; species Schistocerca serialis. The sequence goes on along the minus strand of NC_064642.1, from coordinate 276,462,763 downwards.
CTCTGGCTCTCATTTCATTTACGTTAAACCTGAGGCCCTGTGTGTTTCATTGGATTCGCGTATTAGTGTTTCGTTAATGAGTCGTTGGTGGTACTCCAGATACCAGCACATTTGTAAGCTTCCCAATTTAATACCTGTAGGCATCTCTAGTAGGACCGTTAACAGGGAAGCTCGTCCACTCACTGGCCATTTGTTTTCAGGTTGGTGAGTTTTCTAGCTTATGGGAGTTTTGGTGGAGGAGTGTCTCAGTACCGACCTTTCAATGGGATGCGATTTTGTTAGTCAAACTGGACTAATATTACATTACGCATGCCACCGGTTTTACTTTGGATTTCACCGCACTGTGAAGTTCCGTTTGTGCCAACATTCTAAAGCCGGTGACTCCATGTAGCAACCAAATTTCTAGTACAGTCTTCGCTATGACGCACGTGCCTTCCAGTGAAGCTCAGGTCTTGCTACACATGTTGCGAGATTCTCCCGAGGTGCTGACTGACAGATAACGTCTTAAACAACTATTTTGTATATCGTATTTTGTGTCTGATGAGAATCCCGTCAGGCAAGCACCAGATTGGTTGTCCCCATCTAAAATGAAGGTGCTGCGCCGAGGCGGTTACATGGCCGCCCACCTCGGCGTATACCTCGTCAATATTTTTGGTCGCGAAGAACATTGGTGGGGTATTCCTAGCAGTTGTGGACTAAAGTGTTCTTAATGAAAAAGATAATCCTGTAGTCCTCTCCCATTCAAATGTTTGCACAGACATTTTTCTTGATTTTCGGGCGTTCGCTATTTTTCGGTTTTTGATTCGAATCAGACCTGCTACCTAAAGTACAAGGTGGTCGCAATATTTTGTACCGATTGTCATTTACACGAGTATAGCCCGACTCCTGTCGGGCTGTCTGCCGGAGCATTGGTTCTTTCCATGCCGATTGATTCCATGCTTGGTCATCTCAAGTTCAAATGCGTCTACAACAATTTGGATGACGTCTTTTACAGTGCCGCCTTTGATGATCGTTTAAGGTCCAAGGCCACTTATAGTTTCCTACCTCCCAAAACAAAGAAGGGCATAGCATGTTTTATCGGGATGACCAATTTTTCTTGGGATATTCGTTCCCAGATTCGCGAAACTGGCTTCTCTCTTACACCTTATGCGGAAGAAGGCTGAAGTAAGTGCTGACAGCTTACAAGCCGCCTTTAATTCACTGAAAATCGCATTGAGTAACGCTCTAGTACTGGCAGTCCCGACTTTAACCATCCATTTATTGTTCAGACCGATGCCTGAAATTCTGGGGTTGCTTCTGTGCTCCTTCAGCAATAAGATGGGGAGCGGAGAGTCTTAGCCTGTGCCTCTAGGTGCCTTTCTCCCAGCGAAAATAAAAAAATAAAAATAAAAATAAAAAAATAAAAAAATACTCCACTTACGAATGGGAAGTACTAGCGGTTCTCTTTCCATTGGAGAAATTAAAGTATTACTAGGAACACCGTGAGTTCACCCTGGAAACCGTCAGACACTTAGCTGGGGCCCATCCACATACAACAAGTCGCTTAGCGTGATGGGCTGTGTATATTTCCGCCTTATGGATCAACGTGGGCCATATCAGAGCGTGTGATAATGTTGATGTAAGCAACTTAAGACCTATCTTCGAGGATCAGGAAGCGGCCCTCCCTTAAGTGAGGAGGCGCTGTTTTGAAACTCCGCGCAGCAACAGCAGGATTATTGTGAACTGTCCCTCATTACGGATCAGCTACAGATTAGGCAAGCTGGAGCTTCAGGCGTCTGCGGGGTGAAGAGGTTAGGATTTACCTACCCTCTGTTCTTGTTCCTGCTCTTTTAAAATATTTTCACAGCTTGGTAGCCACGGAGCATTTTAGAGCTGAGACTGTCACCAGGCCTTCCTTTATTGAGATGCCAAGATGATGGTTAACCATTGACGAGAACGTCACATGGCAATGCCCAATTTGGATGAGTGAAGGGGGTTCCTCGAGTCCACGCGGTTGGAGGCGCCTGTGGAGCGTCTAGCAAGACGAATATGTCGGCCCACAAGGTGGACATCGCTATATATTTGTCACTGATGATGATTTTACCTTGTTCAGCTGGCTATTGCCCAGTAGCATTATTACGATGGGGCACCTACCTCTTGTTTTGGGTCTTCTGGAGTCGCTGTTGGCGACTATGCTCCACTCTTAATTTCGGAACTTCTGCTTCCATTCTGGGGTTATCACTACCATCCTGTATTACTCCCAGCTTTTATTTGCCGAGTGTGCTGCCGCAAACTAAAGTCTTCCATAAACGGCTTCCACTATGCGGCTCAAAGGAAGTGGTACCTTACCTTACCTTATTTGAGCAAAGGTTTTAACAGAGCCAAGCACGAGACATATCGACGAATTCCTCCAACTGTTATGGTGGCTTATCCCCTCAATTCCCCACTCACAAACCTTTGGTCCATTCATGACCTCAGACCCAATGGGATTACCTTTCGGTTAATGAAAGGTAATTAGCGCCAATCCAAAGCAAACGAAAAAAGCGCCCATGGGAAGGGAGTGATGCGGTTTAATTGAGGCTGGCGCCGTAGGAATGTGCAGGTCACAGATGAGCCCTTCGTTAGGAACTTTGGGCACTGGGGTCCTTTAGGTAAAGCTTCTGGTAAACTGGTACCCCATTTTGCTGATCCCTGTAGGGTATAGAGGTTCCCACTCCAGGGCAGTGTGGGTTCTTTGCTGTTATTTCCCTCCTCCAGCCAAGTGTTTTGGTTTTGGGGAGGGGAGGGGGGAGAATAAATCTTTCCACGATCGACAGGTCGCGTCCAGGTCTCTAGTAGAACATGTTTGCTTCAGGAGGGTTTGGTTCACACAGAGATCAGAGGTTCGTGGCCAGTGACACTGAGACCGGGACGATGAAACGATTTGCTCCGGGTAAGGTGGCCGAGTTGGAACCCGGCAGCGAGGCGAGAGTGTGCCGGGCAGTTCATGTGTGGTACAAGCTCGGCAGTTCAGTCACCAGCAGCGATACCTGGAAGAAACACTCAGAAGCGTTTCTGGATCGCGAACCATTATTACCTCTGTTGCTGGCGACTGTAAACATTTGGTGCTGAGGGGCACTTACCAAGGGAATGACAGAGTTGTAGGTCTAAGCTTCAGCGACAGTCATCACCATGAGGCGGATGGGAGGCCTCCGCTGTATTGAAGGTGTGTGCCTGTTCCATGCTGTCCTTCCTGGATCGTTGTACGGATATGTCTGGTGTGCTTCCGATTTGGTTAATCAGATACGAGTGAGCGGAGCACCGGCAGTAACCTTAGCTATAATTGCCATTTACTGTACCAGTATAGTGGCTGTTTATGGAGATGCGATTTGGCCAACGGAGTAATTGTTAATGCTGAGTCTTGTAATTATTGGTTTTTTAACCGGCCAAACTCCACAAGATTTAAGATCTATTAATTTCACGATGGTTCTCGCAGACTATTGTTACCATTCATTACACAATATTTAACATCAAATTTGTCTAGTTATTTCTCTTACGTGCCTTAAGCGCCTCCGTTATCCGGTGGTATAGCAATTTTCTTATATGAAAGCGTATTTCTAGAGTAGAATTGTAAATTGGATTGTAAATCTCAATTTCTTTCGAGAAAGAATTTTTAGCTCTTTTGTCGTACTGTTACAGTTTTCTATTATTGTATTTAATCTGTTTGCTAACCTATCTGGCACAGTTTTATGATTGTAAATTTTTCTGTTTATCAGTAGTTCATAGCTTTGGAAACGTTTTTTCCAATAGATGCTTAATGCATCGGATTAGTATGTTCTGTTAAAATAAAGAGAAACCTTGCAGGACGAGTGATATTCAGTCTCCACTTCCTGTCATAGACAGCCTGACACGTGTATTGCTCATCAGCATGATCGATGTTTATTGTTGTCGAGCTGCGTTCTTTACTGCGTTATCTTAGTGCAGATCAAAGCCGCATTAGTAAGTCCAAAGATATTTCTTGCATTGCGTCTACGTCAGTTGATGGGACCAAACCCCGTCTAACCAACCCATGTTAATTTAGGCAAGTATCTGACCTATTTCTGAAAAAACTATTTGATCCAGTATCTTAATGTTTTTGCCGCATATTACACGATACTAATAGAGTCAACTGTACTAAAATCTACTTTATCCATTTCATAGATTTAAGAAATACTTTTTTAATTAGCACAAAATATTAATTTTTTTCCGTAGAAAATACTTTTGTCAACTTCTAATGGTGGAATATTAATGAATGTAGTATCAGTGGTGACTTTTTATGCTATGCAAAGTATCTGATAATTTCATTCATTTATCTATGATAGTTTCTAATATAATGGGGAATATGTACTGAAAATTTTAGTTTTGTTGGAAATTGACTTTAAAGAAAGAACTTACGAAATTTGTTACTTAGAGATAATTAAAACTGTGTTGCTGCATATGATGGCCCTTCTTTGGCCTCTGGCAGGTGTTCCAGCTTCTTTCTCACCTTTCTGGATGCTTTTCTTGCTTTCTTGGCCATGTTAGATGCAGACCTGTCTGCATCTCCTCATTTTGTCGCAATGTTGCAGCTCAATAATCATATTTTCACCAGGATTCATTCCCAGCTTTTTCAATACCCAACAATTTCCAGTATTACCACAATCGAATGTAATAACAGCATCATGAACTCCTACTTTCATTTTATGCATGCCTACAAATACAGTTTTAGGAAGGAGGTTCCAAATTATGCTGTTGAAACATTCATTTGGGTTCTGTGTCTGCCCACGCAGACATTTGCTCACAGGGTCTGGATGAGGCAAGTCTCTGAAAATAGATTTAATTGCTGTAATCACAGCAGCAGGAAGGTAACGTTGGTGAGAATAAGATTCTCGAGTTGCTTGAGCCCTATTTTATCTGCACCACAAATTTTCTCGTGATGGACACAATCCATGACATTGCTTATCATCAGTAGAGGACTTATGGAAGAATATGGCCCAAACATCTTTCTTCATTGCCTCCAGATTTGCGTTATAATTTACATAGATGTTAAAACTAACAAACTTTCAATTACATTACACGGTAATGTGGGAACTATAATGTGGGAACTACATTATGTTTGTCTCCAGAAAATGGTAGCGAATGCCAACGGCCAAAATTGGGAACTTTTCGTGGCCACCTGCTCATTAAGCACTATCATACTAGACGACGACTGATGCATGAATTCCAAATCTTGGGAGAGGACAAGTCACTCTCCGACGCATGTCCATATTCAAGCCATTCTATAATGTTATTACGTCAGAGACATAATTTTTTTCTGAGACACCAGGAAGTCATCAACATGCTCAGGAATCAATGAGTGCATGTACATTGTTCATTCATACTGGATCTTTATGGTAGCCCTCCTTCAGATAGTACTTTCAGCAGTTGAGAACAAGCTACTGGTCTTATTATTTAACAGTAAATGATGCAGTGGACATTTGGAGCACGGAAGGCATGGGCCGCTGTCAGGTGGAGGAACATCTGTAATCCCTTACCAGGGACAGAATGCTGGTCCCGAGAATTTCTCGCACCGGTGTACAAACAAAGCTTTTGGCTGGAGGTGAAATACTCCCTACTTGGATCTACCTGTTAGGCGTTTCTGCCTACAGCGAGGACTGGGGCGTAGGAGAGAAAGTGGGTCGTCCAACCAAGGTGTTTTGACAGTGCTTTGAACACCCATTGTATAAAGATCTGGCGTCCATAAAAATCCGCGAGTTTCCGTGTTCACCTTGGACCGGGCGCAATAGCCTACGGAAAATTTTTTGGATGTAACACTTTCATCTATGGGATTGGAAAGATACAGAGGAGACCCACCAGAAGAAGAACACTGCAGGCTGTAGTATATTAAAAAGGTGGCCTTTGAGAATCTTGTCACCACAAGCCTAGGGGACATCAGCAGGGAACAAAGCAAGGACCCAGCTCTACTTGATCTAAAGAAGAGGTTAAAAGACAGACGTAAGCTGAGCTCAGGCAATTGTACCTATTGCAAAAGAGGATCTTGTTCTTTCGCAGTGAAGGGGAAGGAGCTCCCTGGAGTGTTTACATTCCAGATGAACTTGAAAACAAGGTCATCTAGCACCCTAAACTTTTTTTTAACTCTTCTGACTGGTCTGACGCAGCCCGCCCCACTTCCACTCCCGTGCTAACCTCTTCATCTCAGATTAGCTCTTGATACTTACGTCATTAATTATTTACTAGATGAATTCCAATCTCTAGTACCATGGAAGTCATTCCCGGAGTCCTTAACATCTGTCCTATCACCCTGTCCCTTATACTTGTCAGTGTTTTTCGCACGGTCTTTTCCTCTACGGTTCTGAGCAGAACCTCCTTATTCCTCACCTTATCAATCCACCCAATTTTCAACGTTCGTCTGTAGCACCACATATCAAATGCTTAGATTTTCTTCTGTTCCGGTTCTGCCACACTCCATGTTTCATTATCATACAGTGCTGTGCTGCAGACGTACCTTCCAGGAAATTTCTTCCTCGAATTAAGGCCTAAGTTTGATACTAGTAGACTTCTCTTGGCCTGGAATGCTAGTCTGCTTTTGATGACCTCTTTGCTCCGTCCGTCATTGGCTATTTTGCTGCATAGGCAGCAGACTTCCTTAGCTTCATCTACTTCATGACCACGAATCCTAATGTCAAGTATCTCGCAGTTATAATTTCTGCTACTTCTCATTACTTTCGCCTTTCTTCGACTTACTCTAAATCCAAATTCTGTTCTCATTAGACTGCGCATTCCATTCTGCAGATCATGTAATTCTTCTTCACTTCAACATATGATTGCAACGTCAACAGCGAATCGTATCACTGATATCCTTTCGCCTTGAATGTTAATCCCATTCCTGAACCTGACTTTTATTTCCATCATTGCTTCTTCGACGTACAGATTGACCAGCAGGGACGAAAGTCTACATCCCTGTCTTACACCCTTTTTAATCAGAGACTTGGTTCTTGGTCTATCACGCTTATTATTCCATCTTGGCTCTCGTACGTATTGTATATTACCCGTCTCTCGTTGTATCTTACCCATATTTTTCCGACCTTAGCTATGCTTATTTTGCAGCTAGGAAATGCTATCTGAAATAACGCACTTTGTGACGTTAAAGATATGGACAGAAGAATCCTGAGGATTTTGTCGGTGTATGAAGCCTTTCAGATATCAAAGCATGATACGGTGACAATGCATCCCTAATTCCATCTAAATTAAAACACCTGGCTGCAACGATTTAATGGGCTCCCTTGTGAGCACACATAGAGGATATAGTTATATCCTGGTAGTAGTGGAGCTGACTTCAATGTCGCCTTAAGATCCCTTAAAAAAGGCAAGCGCAGCGACAGTGTGTAGAGCCATGTCGAACTGTCTCTTGACCCATTCAGATCATGTAGATAGAATTATCTCCGAACATGGACCTCAGTTATTGACTGAGAGGTAGAATGCAATGTAAAGGAAATATAGATTAAGTCAATGTAACATCCACATGACATCGACATTTCTTCCCAGCAGAGAGGATCATGAAAAGTCTGGGAACCACCCGCCGTATATAATACACGAAACGACACGTCTTAAGGGATGTTTTCCTACGCGATTACATGTAAGTGATGGATGGGTTGCCGTATGAGGTCACTAAGATAGCACAAATGACTGTTCCTAAGGACAAGCAACTCAGAGATCTAATCCGTGAACCCGTGTGTTGCACTCCGAGAACCTGTCTGAGTGCGCTCGTATGAACACGCTTGAAACCGAAAGCTTAATATCAAGGGAATTTCTTGGTATTCACCATATCTGTTATATAAACTCATTTGTGGAATAGGTGTATATAATAGATCATTTATATTAAAATCAATGTGTACTCAGAACTCCAACAGGTAAGCAAATTGTAAGTGATACTGCGAAGCGTAACCTACATTATCCGTTTACTGAAATTCTGTGATTGGTGTATTTGTAACTGTCATTTCATAGCTTATAATATGACTCCTGGTGGAATGCAGTCAAATAAGTAGCGTGGCTGTTGCATCACTGTATCAACATGGTCACTGCCTGCTTGAAACTCAAAGTCAGGATTGAATAGAAATTCGTCATAAGTACAGTTACCTGTATAAACTGACACTTCCTTGTGGCATAACAACCCATGTACATTGATCGAACTAAGCTCTGGTTCTAGCCAGAATTTTACTTATGTGGCAAATGGCCATTATGTGTCTGGACCGCACTGTCGTTGGCCATTATCACGATCGAAGGAGAAAACGTTAGTGAATAAAATGTCGCATTATGAACATCTAATTCAGCTGTACAACTTTCGTAGCAGTGTCGTCTGTTACATCACTACGGCTTGTGAGATTATTTCTGTCCTTTTCCACGCTGTTATATGCACTGCTCAAGAAGTAAGTGTACGTTGCCTTTCGTTGTTCAGCAATGGCGAGATTGAGACTATGAAAATGTGCATGTTTGTTTCGATTTGCAGGTGAGCTATAATTGGTTTCTGCTGCACATGCATTAGGTGCACAGGGACGATAATTAAGCTGGGATGTGGGGCCATCAGCAGTCATGCGATGAAGTCTTTCTCGAGGTTGCTGTACTATGCTGGCGACTTGAAAGAACCGTGGCCGAATTGGATGCTATGAAGTGAGAGCAGTGAGGTGGTATACCTCAAACTGAGGTAAAGGAAGCCAATAATGAGATGGATACCTTTGGTGAGGTCGAAGACAAACCTACATTGGACAACGAATTTTTCTTTTTATGTTTTATTACAGTGGCGACCTAACAAGAGGCAGACTGGAGCCATTCTTGTAACATATTATGAAATACATATACAGGAAATAATGATATTTAAAAGTTTCAGATATGTGATTCCTGGGACAGTGGTCACGAGACAGAGCATCTTTGCAGACGAGTGGGAGTGCAGTTTCAAACCACTTCAACACTGAATGCCATCAATACCAGAAGCAATAAGAGCAGGAGAACTATGTGTAACATTGTCATAATAACGTTGTGGTAACAAGAGTAGAGAGGATTTACAGTTAAAGTTGATCAGTGTTATGTGAAAAAAATAAGTTAATACTAAGTGGTGTGTGGAGTGAGCATGTTTGAGTGATGAGTGGATGCAGTGCCAGCCTGGTACAAATACAACTCCGACACATAGAACAGACTCTTCACGCCATATTTCTATGACAATTGTAACTGTCAAGGATGTCATCTTTAGTCAGCACTATAACATTTCATCTTTTTATTTTATCTACGGAGCATTACAAGGCAACACCCTGTTGCCAGTGAAGACACCCATCAGGCAGTTTGATGGAGAATGACTACGGTGCATGTGGTCCAGAAATCTGCAGAGCAGAGGACCAGTCGGCGGCACTGAATAGTTGCCAGGACAGTGGGGGCCCAGCCAACTGCCTTTGCAACCACAGAAGAGTGAAACTGGAAAGCGACCTGTACCACGCAACACAGATGCCATAAATTAACCTGCCTTGGGTGGCTATGGGTGGAGGTGGTCCACTGGACAAGGACAGAGCGCTACTGATATCACGCAACTCCATCGAGACCCTTGCAAACGGTCCAGTGCCGAGTAAGTGAAAACCGACAGCAAACACCCACTGCGCAGTTGTGGATGGGACCGGTGGATGGGACCCATAGGAAAGGAGGCTCATCATCGACATCATGTCACATTCTCTAAGGACCTGCAAACAAACTGGAGCCCCAACAAGTCCTGGAGTAACCCCCCAGGCACACACACCCCTCTACGTAAGACATGCAGAGTCATGATCCGGACGATTTACTCCTGCAGTCATGCACCATAACGCAGATGAGTACTTTAAACTGTGGAGACGTCACATGCTGCCCATGGCACACTGAGAGACAAGAACTCATCACTATGAGATGAGCTGTTCACCAAGTACAACGTGCTCCCACAGCATAATCCGAAGGAAGACTGCACTCCTTCAGTTACTGAGTCCAAAGAGAAGTTTCTGGAAGAGACATTGAAACGGCCCCTTTGAACAATTATACATGACTGTTCTTAAACTGACACACAATATTTTGTTAGCGCAACGCAATCTGACTTTCAAAATTCCCTACAAAAGAATGGCCCTGACTAACATTAAACTATACCTTTCACAAATCACTTACCTCACAAAAATCTTCGCTGCTCAAGCTACTGCAATACAGCGAGCGCCACTACTGCCAGCTAAATAAAAGATTCAAACTATGGAAGGCACTAACTACTGATAGGGATAGTTAGCAAATGAAAGATATTAATAGAGAACAAACAATATATTTACCTTGATATCATCATATATAAATATAGCAGTTCATGACAAATTTCAAAACTCCGCCATCTCTCTCCTGACATCCACCACTGCTGTCGGCTCACCTCCAACTGCGCAACGCTACGCGCTGTTCACATCCAGCTGCCGCTGCCCAACACTACAATGGCGAGTATTACAACAACGCAAAGCGGCCACAGACTGCACACAGCACAGCCAGTGATTTTCATACAGAGGTGGCGTTACCAATAAAAAAACCTAAACAGCCTACTTACAACATCACTTCCTGAGTTGTTGGGCTCCATCCATCTCCTCCCACCAGATGTAATATCCATCACAACAGACAGCGCGCCATATTGAAAATTGGCCACGAGACTGAGAAGATGCCCACAGCCTAGCTGCCTTTCTGTTCCTTTCATTGACAAGATGGGGGACCAGAGCCACCCACTACTGGCTCTACATTAGGCGCTCAGTGAAGTGCAACCCTCACTCTGGCGCAACCTCGCTGCAGCTTGATGCTCAATCCAGTCGAAACACAACTTGTATGTGTGTTTAGTGCCGTGATCTATATGTGTAGGTTTGATAATGTAAATCGCCTCCTCAGGGTCCTTGGCGGAAGGAGCAACACGATGTTTTATGACCCTGACTCTATATATTTTCTCGTAAAATTGATTTTATTTTTGATACAGCTATAGTTGTCAAGCATTTCCGAAAATTCTGTTTGAAAAATTTGATAGCGAGATATCTTGGAGGTAGTAGGAACAACATTACACCTCCCTAGGAAATAAGCAGATTCAGACTGGTCTGGAGAGTAGATCTGATCTTGTCTCTTTTTATGAGTGAGTTTCATTTAGGACACACTTCCTGAACATGAATTTGCACTGGTACTGGTGTTGACTGAAGAGCCTCTTGTGAAGTCTTAGCTGTATTGAGAGTTTAGACCTTCATCTTGGACAACTGACACTGCCAAGGACATTGTATCAGGTTTGCCGCATTGATGTTTGATCTCCTTATGTGCACTACCATATAAGTGAGTCAAATTGGTCCGTGGTATTACCGGTGAACGAAAGTTTCACACGCTGGAATCTGCTGAGACTCCATTAGAGGGTAATCACGGATCCATTAAAGGGTAGTCTAACAGATCGTTTGCCCGCGACTTTGCGTATTTTGTGCTTGCAGTTACAAATTACAGGCACCACACATCGATACTCTGCACACGCTTGCACCACAACTATCACCTGAGAGAGCGTTACACATCGAGAATTGGTATAGTAGCGGTGCTCCGGCTTATTAGAGCAAACAGAATCGAAGTCTCATCATTTGTTCTCAGCATTATCAGGGTAGTACAAATTCTGTGCAGAATAAACTTATCGAAGCCTGTTCAGTGTTAGATATTTTCAGATTACGTTATCTACATTTTGAGTCTGGGTAAATACATTAAAAAAATAACCTTTAGTCTTTGTCAACCAAACAAGTGCCAGTGTTTGCTTCTATTTGTGTTGCCAACAGATCATTTTTTATTTATCATCTCTCTCAACTAATGTTACTTGCCTTTTTTTTATGAAAGATCACACATCAATAATTGGCTACAGTAATGACAGGGTCACCATTTCAGTAACTTTCCTCAGCATTCAAGTTTTATTTAAGATTATGATAAAAATATTATCTTCCAATGTGTGCTGGCAACAACAATCAATGTTAGAGACCATAATTAATTTAGCAGACGCATGGCCAGGAAAACCAGTGGAAGACTACAAATTAAAGTGACTGCTGTCACGTTGTAGTTTTTCAAATAAAATCGAAAGACCAACGAAGTGGATCAATTTGACGACCGCTGCCCAGGAACCTGAATTGATAACACCTTCTGTGACCGTCAGACACTATTTTCGCAACCATGTTTCTGTTTCCCATGTTGAAATTCATTTGCTGCATTGAGGTAAATAAATTCGCCTAAACATATGAATTGCTAGCGCTCAGTTCATTTAAGATTTGTAAATTTTTGAGTGTTGTTTGTACACTCATTCAGTTTGTTGTTGTAACTTCTGTGTCATTTGTTGATTGTTCCTGTCGGAGAACGGCATTGTGTTAATTCGGCATTGTGTTAATTTGTGGGATGGTGAATCATTTGAGGCTCATGTATGTTATTGTAGATTTGGCATGATTTTATTTCGTATGCGTTATCAGGGATTGGAATTAGTGGTTCGCTAGAGCTAATTCGGGACATAACTATGTGGCACTGTTCTGAGTAGCAATTGAAATCTCTCAGGAGTAGGAATTTGAATGCATGTTTACCACAAGCAGGGCACGTTTGCTCCAAAGTAGGAAGAATAGTGGACTCTCGTCACAAATGGATCAATGTCAGACTGGTAGCATTGACCAGGAAAAAGTTTCGGTGAACTGTCAGTCGAATGTATTAGCTGACATTGCGGATATGCCGAACTGAGAATTTTCTGATTATGACAGGGTAATTCAGACAACGAGATCTAAGGTGAAACTGAAGCACAGTGCCATGTAGGCTCTGCAGGCGTAGCAAGAATTACTGTTAGTGAAAGTGGTAGATCAGACTCACGAACAAAACGTCATAGAGTAATCTAATGGCGTTCGTCCAGTCCTGGAGGTATTAGTTGAGGATCTTGGTATGAGACCCACAGACGATTCACGCAGGGAGCGAAGCGGAACAGACAGAATGAGGAGAAGAAGATGCTAGAGGCAGAGAGGAAGAGGCAGGAGGAAGTTAAAATGCGTTTCTTAACACATATTGGTAGCAGGATACGCAAGAATGAATCATGCAGGAAATTATGCTGGGCAAATAATTAGAAGCGTTAAGTACCACTGGGCGTTCTATATCCACCGCCTTTGTTGAAAATCTGTTTCGTGAAGTTGGACATGTTGACAAGGTTATTTCAGATAACGGACCACAATTGAGATCTGCAATTTGGTCCCGAATGCTTCGAAATCGTAAAATCAAACATGTTTTTATTTCATTGTACTCTCCACATTGCTACCCTCCTTAATGCATTATGAAGAAATTAATAAGCTCTGCTGACTTTATTGTCACAGGAAGCATCAGTATTGGGACAGATATTTACACTTATTTCAAAACGTACTGAATGAAAGCCACCGGAATCCACTGCTTTCCACCTATTCTAGTACTGAAGAATGAGAAACCACCGGACAGATCAGAGAGCTTGTACCTTTTCCGAGTGCACGTAAACTTCGATATAAAGTTATTAAAAATATAAATTCTGTTGCTGACAAAAAGAGAAAACTACACGGTAAGAAAAATGCAAATAAACTACACATTGGTCTAAAATTTCTCAGTAAAGCCCATTCATTGTCAAATAAGGAGAAACATTTGAGTCACAAATTCTTTCTGATTTACAATGGACCTTACCCCGGATGCGACGTATACCGCATGATAATTACGTCGAAATTAAAACTCTGCCTGCTAAGAAATTTCTCATGTGAAGCCGCTTATTGAGAAATAATTTGCATTCTGACTTATTCTTTCCTACAAAATATTTTCTCTTCAAGTTACTCTTACGCGCTGTCACATTTAAAAACTGTTAGCATGCAGCAATGTTTTGAAGTTCACTATCCAGTCAAGAACCTATGGAACGTATTAATTACTCTTTCACAGGGAATAGACGACACGGTCTCATTGTGTGTACATTTTCGCTTGTCAGTTGCTCGATTACGTCACGACTATAATGCTCACATTCTTGGAACATATATTTCTAATGAGGCTTACTGAAAGAATTTGGTTTACTTGAAAAGACATTTTTTTAACTAAAGTAAAGTCACAGGTGACACTGCATTTGGTTTGTTTGACAGCTTATGAGTGACACATTTTCATTACTGATTCTATGCTGTCTCACATCAATACTTTAGAGTACAGAAATTTCAAGGCACGGCAATGAACATAATAATACGAGATTTATACGGAAATAACTCTACTTTTGTGTATGACGAAGTAAGTACATTGATTTTTGGAATACTTTGCTTATGAACGAGCATAGAGGATTTTTTTAGAGGTTTTGAGATTAATGAAGGAAGCTACAACGATTTTGAGATTCGATTGATGTGTTGAGATGATATTATTATCTGACAGCTATGGGTATTATGGTATCAAGATATAGTTCTGACCAACATGAAAAAATGAGTCTACAGGGTGAGTCACCTAACAATTCCGTTGGATATATTTCGTAAACCACATCAAATACTGACGAATCGATTGCACAGACCGAGGAGAGGGGCTAGTGTAATTGGTTAATACAAACCATAAAAAAATGCACGGAAGAGTGTTTTTTAACACAAACCTACGTTTTCTTAAATGGAACCCCGTTAGTTTCGTTAGCACATATGAACATACAAACAAATACGTAATCAATGCCGCTTGTTGCATTGTAAAATGTTAATTACATCCGGAGATATTGTAACCTAAAGTTGACGCTTTAGTACCACTCCTCCGTTGTTCGATCGTGTGTATCGGAGAGCACCGCATTACGTAGGGATCCAAAGGGAACGGTGATGGACCTTAGATACAGAAGAGACTGGAACAGCACATTACGTCCACATGCTAACACCTTTTTATTGGTCTTTTTCACTGAAACACATGTACATTACCATGAGGGGTGAGGTACACGTACACACGTAGTTCCCGTTTTCGATTACGGGGTGGAATAGAATGTGTCCCGACATGTCCGGCCAATTGATGTTCAATGTGGTGACCATAATTTGCTGCACACAATGGCAATCTGTGGCGTAATGAATGTCGTACACGCCGCAGTACATCTAGTGTAATGTCGCCGCAGGCTGCCACAATACGTTGTTTCATATCCTCTGGGGTTGTAGGCACATCACGGTACACATTCTCCTTTAACGTATCCCACAGAAAGAAGTCCAGACGTGTAAGATCAGGAGAACGGGCTGGTCAATTTATGCGTTCTCCACGTCCTATGAAACGCCCGTCGAACATCCCGTCAAGGGTCAGCCTAGTGTTAATTGCGGAATGTGCAGGTGCACGATCATGCTGATACCACATACGTCGACGCGTTCCCAGTGGGACATTTTCGAGCAACGTTGGCAGGTCATTCTTTAGAAACGCGATGTATGTTGCAGCTGTTTGGACCCCTGTAATGAAGTGAGGACCAATGAGGTGGTCGCCAATGATTCCACACCATACATTTACAGTCCACGGCGCTGTCGCTCTACATGTCTGTGCCAGCGAGGATTGTCCACGGACCTGTAATGCATGTTCCGTAGATTCACTGCCCCGTGGTTTGTGAAACCCCCTTCATCGGTAAACAGGTAGAACTGCTACGCATTCTATGTTAATGCCCATTGACAGAATTGCACTCGATGATTAAAGTCATCACCATGTAATTGCTTATGTAGCGACACATGAAACGGGTGAAAGCGGTGACGATGCAGTATGCGCATGACACTACTTTGACTCAGTCCACCGGCTCTCGCAATGTCCCGTGAACTCATGTGTGGGTTCATGGCAACAGCAGATAACACACCAACTGCACCCGCTTCTCCTGTGACGGGCCAGTTACGGACCCGTTTGCGTGCTACGACCATGCCTGTTGCATACAGTTGGCGGTAGATGTTTTGCAATATGCGGCACTTCTGATGCTCTCTGTCCGGGCACCGTTCTGCAGAACGGTGCATACACCCTGCAGGCTTCAGCTGCATTTCGTCGACACTCGCCATAGATGAGTATCATCTCCGCCTTTTCAGAGTTCGAATACACTATGGTCACAGTTCCTACACTATGGTCACAGTTCCTACAACATTACACCATCACAGACGTCTGGTAACACGGTGTACTACTGTTAGTCTGCGTGCGGTGACGAATGCAGAATAACAATAGCAGCAAGCGCTACATGCGGACACTGCGACAACTAGACCAAACTACAACAGTGCACTACAGCCACACTAGGAAACACGTTCGTCATCGTAAACATGTCCCTGCAGATGCTGCTCGCCGACCGTGCCCCGTGTTTGTAACAACACACAACTAAACGTCGGAGTTTCAAGCGTCATCTTTAGGTTACAATATCTCCGGATGTAATTAACATTTTACAATGCAACAAACGGCACTGATTACGTATTTGTTTATATGTTCAGATGTGCTAACAAAACTAACGGGGTTCCATTTAAAAAAACGTACTTTTGTGTCATAAAATATACTTACGTGAATTTGTTGATGGTTTGTATTATCCAATTACACTAGCCCCTCTCCTCACGTTCGGTCTGTGGAATCGGTTCGTCAGTATTTGATGTGGTTTACAAAATATATCCAGCGGTAACGTTAGGTGACTCACCCTGTATATGTGAATGTGAGTACTAGAACGCTGACGGAAATTTTTGGAGTCTATTATTGATGTGATTTCGTTTCTACACAGTTCTCCTGTAATTTTCAAATATTTGGTGATGAGTATATGTGACCTTGGCGTAATTCTCTGCTATGCAGGGCTGCGTGCTAGCCTCCTTGAAATATACCCGTCGTTGTGTTGCCTTTCAACTTTATTGGTGCCACTTAAGCTGTGTTGAAGCTCGCCATACTCCTGCGAGCGCTTTAATAGCTGTAGAAAAGAGAGGCCGTTGACCTTTCTATTATCATGCCTTTGCAGAACACACCAGAAACTCAACATATACTATTGCTTGTAAAGATACGATTACACCTTCGAGTTTGAACTTTGTGCTTCTTACTGAAATGCTAGTGAATTGATGAGAAATATTGTTATGTTTACACACCTGATTATGACACGTGACTCTCTATGACTTATGAAATGCCACATGGCTACTGAATGACGTTTTTATGTTTTACTTCGTACATATTTGCTTATTTTATTTGATATCGGGTTTCTAGCTGCGCTGCAACATTCGTTTTATAATATAAAATTCAATACATATGCTATGTGAACACTTTATGTCAACAGATCCAGTAAGTAATAATTTTATGATCCCCATTCTTAAAAAAAGAGCACTTGGAAAGGAAAGAAGAATAAGAAGGAGAAGGGACTAGTAACAGCAATTGCAAACATAATTTTCATTTCAGTAACTTGGTGATGTTTTTGGCAGAATAAGTTGTGGTGCACCACACAGAATCGTTGCATTTCACATGGGAGATAGTATAGACCTCGTTCCTTGTGCTGGCGCATTGCACAGTTTTGATGATCACAGAAGCACAAATGCTGTCGTTAGCTTACACATACATTCCCCTTATGTGCATTTCTGTCTTTAGTGTGATATTTTTTCTGCTTGTGCTTTGTCATGTTCAGGTATAAGTTATCATTTGCTGCTGTTATTTGTCAGGCAATGTCCTACTGCACTTTACTTCATATTACCATGCTAAGCCAGCTTTACCATTCACTTATTTTTCTTGTTTGCTGAATATTGCCTTATGTTAGTTGTATTGTTGTATTTGCTTTGCTAATTTGCATTTTAGTTGTTGTTGTTTGTGTTAAGTTTTTTTTTTTTTTTTTTTTTTTTTTGTGCTGCTGCGTTGCCTCGTTCTCATGTTTATATACCTGAAATCAGTAGATTTAAGTTAGCTTAAGAGGGAATATGCTATATAAGAAAACGATATGCGATGAGTTGGGAAGGAATGCTTTGGGAAGCTATAAGGGAAAGGCATGGCCAAAGAGTATTATATAGGGAGGAAAAATTATTTTGATAGAGGAAATGAACTGATATCGGTAGGGTATAGTGGCACCAGGTTTAAGTAGCAACTCCTTGAAAACGAATGATGAGGTAAGAAAAATATGAAAGTATAAACACTGGTTGAAATTATAAATACAGATAGCATGTTTGGATAGGATTTTTTGTGGAAACAAATGTTCAAGTTAAGAGAGGTCTACGAAAATAAAATGTAGTTTTGTTTGTAAATGAAGTAGATTTGGTTGAAGGTAAAGGGGATATATGCATGAAAGATATTCTTGAAACGAGAAAAATGAAACAGAGGGATAAAATGCACACCACAAGTACTGCTGTATCAAACGTTACACTTACACTTTTACATTTGAAAACAGATCCTGCCCTTTCCTTTTGTGATATTTGGCTACGTTTATGTGTACCCTTGTGTCTCTGTGTTCTTCCTATCTCTTTGTGTTTACCTGATGAGTCAAATTTGGTAGAATTTTTTCCTTCACTATGATGAGGAATACTTTTATCCTCAAACGTAATCTTTGATTTTGAACCATGTTCTTTATTCTAGGAAGATGTTCGGATATTATTTATTCTGTTATGCTTATAGCGATATTCTCAGTTTTCATTTATTTACTTATGTCATAATTCCAATAATACTCATATATATACTTATTTATATCCTTTCTGTAATGCCTGTATTACTACAAATGTTATTTTTATCATGATGACCTTTACTATAATTATGTTTTCATTACATTTGTAATTGTATTCTAATGCTGTAAATTTGTAACTGTACAGATACCAGTTCTTCAAGTTTGGTAAACAGTGGGGATTCTTTTTACTGCACACAGTTTTCTGTTGGTCATACTAGCTGCATCAAATCTCAGAAGTAATATGACTGTGTTTAGTGCTTTAACGTATGTTCATGATTCTGTGAATGGATAACAGCATTGCTGGTTGTAAAGATATTCCAAAAACGAAAAAAAATTAGTGTGTGCAGAAGAGATGGTTTAGGGACTTGATATGCATCAATACTGATTACACATTAGTGGTTCATGAACTTGCTATATTACCCTTAAGACTCTTCATTTGTGATTATGCACTCATAGTTCCAGCAGATGGCTGATGGCCATCTCTCCAAGGACTAGAGTGGGTCTGCACCTTTCGTGGCGCATTACTATCATAGTCTCTACATGGACAACAGTGGGTCTGCACCTTTCGTGGTCCACTACTATCATTCTCTCTACAAGGACTACAGTGGGTCTGTACCTTTGGTGGGCCACTCCTATCATGATCCCTACATGGACTACAGTGGGTCTGCACCTTTGGTGGCCCACTGTTATCATAATCTCTACAAGGACTACAGTGGGTCTAATTCTACCAATATTCTTCAAGACCTCTTCTGATACTTATGTGTGGTCTGCTCTGTTGGGGCCCATTACCAATCTTGTGGTACCAACGGCAATCTTTGTGTCAGGAGTCAGCACTGTGTTTCTGTGGAGAGGACAACACTACATCTTCAAGACTGCATGGTTGTCCACTACTTACTTGTGCATTTTCATATACTGCTCCACATTTGTGATTAAATCTGGAGTGGACTTCTCTTCTGATGAATTATTAGGACTGCGTTTACAGACTGTTAGGAGAATATTTACTTTATTGACCAATGGCAGATTACTTAACTTCTGTGTGCATCTGATCTATTTGATAATATCAATATAAAAAATTTTAACAACTTGTTCATGGCCACTGCCTAATACAACACACTTTGTACAATTTTTTGAGGGGAGCTATGTAAGTAGCGTGTTTGTATGTTGGCAGCGCTATAGACTGTGTTAATATCGCTGACAGCGCTCTGCGCCCTCGGCATGAGACTCTGTGGTTGGACAGACTAGCAGTTAGCGGGTGGATAGGGAAGTGTATGGATATGGTTTTCTTAGTCAGGACTCTGTGTTGGTGGGACATGCATCGTAAAGTGAGGATGGCAGTCGTTGGTAATGTCAGGGTATTGGAATTATTGACAACTACAGAATTTTTCTTTTGCTAACCAAATGCCTCCCAGTAGTTAGAGTCTATAGTAGTTTGAATCTTTTTATTTAGCTGGCCGTAGTTGCTGCTTGCTGTAATTGCTGTATTTCGTGTTATGAACACAGTCTGTGAGGTAAATGACTTATCAAAAGTATGGGATTCGTGACTGAAATGAGTTTAGGGAATTAACAGAATTCGATGTCTTTCATATTTCTTTAATTTCATATTTTTTGGAGTTTTATTAATGTTAGGATTTTTTGTAGTTCAGGGCCCGTCTTTAGTGTTAATTATTGGAAGTCATGTTGTCACTGTATAGCAGTCAGATTGCGCTGGGCTTGTATATTGCGAGTAATAAATAAATAGGTTAAGCTTGAGTTGTCTTTTTCAGGGAAAATTCTGTAGGGCAGTGTTTACATGATAAAAATAATTAAAGACATAGTTTCACAGTATTCTCTTCCATCGTCTTACGATCCAGTTTCTGGCAAACTACACTCCACCCAGACTGTAGGAATTACGCTGAATTAGATGCCTACAGTAGACGTAACCGATTCAAGTGGCTACCATTCGGGTTAACCGTGAATTTAGAGGACACATGGCCAGGTAGAAAAGTGCAAGGTTACAAGTTAAAGCGATTGCTGTCAGAGTGTAAACCTGCAGCCGCCTGCGGTCTTTCAAATCAAACCCGCAAGACCAATGTAGTCTTGTAATTTCTCAGACAGAAAGATGCGTCTTCCTTTCTCGCATAGATGCAGAATTCTCATATGTGAGGACAAATTGCATGTATTACGCCCACTTTCAAAAGTGTGAGCATCGAAGTTATATCCTCTTTCCGCGGTTTTTACATTTATTCCGGCAACTTCCCCAAACCTGGCTTCCAGCCACCTACCAGTTCCTCCCTCATAGCAAGCATCGCAGTCGATCCATTGAATTCTATGAGACACCTGATCTATGGAAAAACTTTCTGTTTTCAACACTTTTTAAAATTCCACTCAAGTTACCCGTAATTGAAAACACTACTTTTGCTGAAAGCTGACACCATCCCGTCATTAATTTTAGCGTATTTTGCTAAATAAATGCACTTATTGCTGTTATAGTTACGTTCAATTAAACACTTGTTGTTTTTGCCGTTTGTCACTATGTTCTTATACCTGTAATCGAAATAATTATTCTGTTAGTTATTAACCTTAGTATTATATTTTAAACCATTCAGCTCAGCTCCATGCCATGTACCTGAAAGAGGCCTTTACAACAACCTATTGACGGCGAAATTAAAGTACGATATCTTGTGCTGAGTATTGCGGTTTTTTGGTATAATTTATGATGCTGTCGGGACTGATGCTTTTCCTGTCAATCCTTAATATATATATCTCGTTTAAAATAGTAATATTAAAATCTAAAGACTTAAGTGATCTATTTTCCTCTGTCTCAGACGTGAAATGGCTTTTACAACGTAGGCTGTTGGGCTCGTTGAAAACTCCTTTAACATCTTTGTCGTTGTCTCCAATTAATAGCAAAGTTTCAACAACTTTCCAGAATGAGATTTTCACCCTGCAGCGGAGTGTGCGCTGATATGAAACTTCCTGGCAGATTAAAACTGTGTGCCGGACCGAGACTCGAACTCGGGACCTTTGCCTTTCGCGGGCAAGTGCTCTACCAACTGAGCTACCCAAGCAAGTCTCACGCCCCGTCCTCACAGCTTTACTTCTGCCAGTACCATATTAACAACTTATCTGCAGCAGTATATTAGTCTACTTTCCACACGTGGATTGTCCTGAAAAAAAAATTGATCTATAAATGATTTACTGAATATCAGGTAAAACACTGAAAGAAGGTACCCACACTTATATCATGTCTGTAAAAATGGCTGTACTCAAACATTAATTCAAACAGCATTACGTGCTAACTGATTTCATCATTGTTTAATTTTTTTGTGTCAATAAGTTGTACTTGATGATTACCGTTATATCATTAATCGAAATGTTACTATAGAAATCAAATATTATTAATAAATTTTATCTAACAGATACCTGATTTTTTGCTTACAATTTGTACAGTGTACAGAAATGAAGAATCTAATACGTCTGTACCACTACAGTTTTTGTCCCATCCGCAGCTCCATCACGTACAGGTACGGTAACTAGAGGCAGCGCCACGCTTCACCGCCGGGTTTGCCCTCTCCTTACGGGAGGCTCTTGACTTCCTTTATAGATCTGTTACCGGCCACGATTCAATTTCTGCGAAATGAGAACTGAATGTAATTTGGGAACAGGCTTTTCGTCTGCCTTTGTGGGCTGGGCGCAAACGAATCCCACGGAAAGCACGACAAAGGCTGGCGGAGGCTGATCCCTCGCAAGTGGGCACTAATAAGCTCAGCCGCGGGGGAACGTTTCTCGGCGTATACCTGCACAACGGTCGAGATTGTGGTTTATTAATAACAGAGCCCATATTTCCGAATCGTAAGGACATCTTATTGATATGATCCAAATTTCATAACAGATATATTGCGAAGCTACCGGCAAACAGCAGCATCACCGATTTCATTATTAATGGTGAACAGCCAAGTTAGTCTCAAAACATTCATTTCCCATTCCTCGGGAGTCAAAATAAGTAAGATATAACTTGTTACCGTAGATCAAGACTGTTTTTATTTTTACACATTGGAAACATCAGTCATTTGCCGAGACTAAAATGCCGGTCGTTCAAACAAAAAGCTGTAATACCTGAGCTAACTAACATGACATGAAGATACTTCAAACCAAACAATTTACATCCAAATATAAAGAACACAGATGAAGAAAAAAGAAATTAAACATAATGCTTCCTACATTTTTGAAGTGTCCACGATATGAATCAACTTAAAATGTGATGCTCCACTATTCAGAACAGATGCAGCCACAAATATAGCGAACCAAACCTCAAACTAAATGTGGAGATTACTGTGAAAGATTCATGCTACACAACCTGTCTAAATAACTTGTAGACACAGAAAACTAACTTTAAAAATATATGTCCTAATGCTGTAACAGGTGCAACAAATAGTTTCAGGTGGAAACAATACCAAATAGGAAGATGTGAGAAAGACACCGAAAGATACGCATACCTGCACATTAAACTACGTCACAGGTAGCACTAAAAGAGGTGGAACACCCTCATGCTACACAATGTGCAAACAACTCATACGTGTCTCTAACCACCCTCCCAAATATGTAGGCGTTATTAGTCGTTAGAAACCCATAATAAAAGGAAAAAATACGTGTATGTGATTTGCTTGCAAGTAGCAAGCTTAACGTTCGATACAAATGTCACCTGATACCATTCCCCTCTGAAGTCACAATTCGACCTATGCATAATACTGAACGGGGCAAATAAAACTGGTCCAGGGAACCGAGTTCTAGGGTACAAAGAAACACATCGCAGGAAAGGGAATACAGCACTAATGTGGCTACAGCAGGTGGTGAAGGTGACCACCATTAATCTCTTTACACTTTTGGGCCCAGGTCAGCCAGTTGCTGAAGGCTGAACGAAGCTGGATTGCTGCAGTTTCGTCCGAATTATTCTTCTGCAGTTCTTGAAGACTACGAGGATTGTTGCGATACACTTTAGACTTGAGGGCTCCCCATGTCAAGTAATCGCACACTGGCAGATCAGACGACATGGGAGGTCTGCAAGGGAGCAATCAGAGTGACCTCTGCTAACAATTCCGTCGGGCGTGAAGACTGTGGAAATATACTCCTAGATTCGTTTGGCTGTATGGGCAGTTGCTCCATTCTGTCGGAAGTAACTCCAGGTCTTTTGCTCCCACGTTAATGCTACCACGAATGTTTTTAAAATTAAGGCAATGTAAAGCACCTAAGTCAGCATCTGATGAAATAAGATGGGACAAAATAATGCGGCGTGAAGACACTACACAAAACCCCCCCAACCTTCTGATCAGACAATAGTGTTTCTTGGAAGTCACACGGATTCTTCACTACCGAGAACCTGTTATTCTGTGAGTTCACACAACCACTCACGTAAAACAAACCTTTATCAGACATAAAGAACAGATCCATGTTCAAGGCACTTATTTTTATATCAGTGAAGGTCCACACACAAAGCTGGAGGCACTGAGACGCATCTGCTGGTTTTGTGGATGACTAACACTCTGTAGGGATGCATGTGCAAGTCCAGGAGGGATATTCCTCCGCGTGGTCGAAATGATACGCCGGTCTCTTGCGAGAGGCGTTGGGCTGATTTGATAGGACTCTGTAGAATTTTCTGGTAAACTGCAGCCGCTTTTTCTGGTTTGCGGGCACGTTTCGGAATGTTTTTCTGGTTGTTTTCCATACAGATCCTATCTGTCGGAGTAAGCCTTTCTTGACACTTTTTGCTGGCACTTAGACATCATTTCATTAAAATTCTCAGCAAATAACTGACCAATCTAATTCATCGCCTTTCTTGCCAAGTAACTTTCAAAAACGAGCACCCACTGCTCAACTGTGAGTACCATCGTACCCTTTGCCCTGCTCCCCTCACACTGAAATAGCCTGCACTATGCTCTGAATCAGTGCAGATAATGTGGGGAGCGTACATGTACCGTCCGTGTCGCACGGTATGGTTATATGCATCACATTCACTTCCATTCGTATGCACTCGTCTGGGCCACTTTTATTGGCACGACGCTGTACGTCATCATAGCGAACTAGCAATGTGAGGGTGGTGTGTGATGCGTAGTACGTTTTTTCCTATAGCACACTATGGATAGGTACCTTTTGATGAGAACCTTGTTTCTGTTATTTTCTTAGGACCATTTGCAGTTCATCTACAACAGTTTTGTTGCTGTTTTCTTTCCTTCTGCAAGTGCATAAGCATTTACAATGACGAATATCTCCTGCCAGTTTTAAATTTATTCATGACAAGTCTTTGATTGAAAAGGACTGTTCTATAATTTGTCGCTCCAATTTCATATTGATTAGAATTACCACCCCACAGCTTCCTTGTTTGTTCTGAAGGATCTGCTATATACCACTGTATAGTAATTAAAATCTGTTATGCCTTTAACATTTTTGTTTCTGTTACAACAGCGATATCAATTTGTTTATCTCTTATATTATGATATAACTCCATTTCTTTGTTTCCAATCCCTCTTACTTTCCATGTAGCCGTTTTCATCCTATTTCTGATACCACATATATATATTTATAGAGTACTAGCAAAGAAGTTCACATATTCCCTACATACTGCCAGTTAGACTAGCAATATTTATCACAAAAATATTTGTTGCAACTTCAGACTAAAATACCTTTTTTAATGAAGCTAACATCTATATACCCTTCACAGTGCCTTTATTTACATTATACCAGAATCGTAAATTTGTGTGTTGCATATAGTTCAGTGTGGATTGTAGCAAACAGCCTGAATCAATGGCAACCATGTATCAAGCTGCTATTGAATACTTTTGTGAGCTATTTCCTCCATAGGTACAAGATCCATACAAGCAGAAT
The DNA here is from genome assembly GCF_023864345.2 of Schistocerca serialis cubense. Taxonomy (NCBI): domain Eukaryota; kingdom Metazoa; phylum Arthropoda; class Insecta; order Orthoptera; family Acrididae; genus Schistocerca; species Schistocerca serialis. The sequence continues at coordinate 276,437,310 of NC_064642.1, read as the reverse complement.
CTGCAAACGGAATACCTAAGAATATTGTTGTTCTTATCTGTTAGAATGCAATGCAGGTACAAATTAACGTGAATAAAACATTTATTTGAAAAATATGTTTGGCTTATACCAAAAGCAGAGGTGGTATAGCTATACATATTGTGTGTTTTAAAGTCACATACACTTCGGCAAATGACATCTATTAACAATAGCTGAAAAATCTTTTTCTCAATCGTATAAGAACTCTCAAAGGAAGTCCATGTCAAAACAAGCAGCATTGCTGCTTCCCTCTATAATGCAGCAATCATGTAAGAATTAGTGATGACGGTAGAAAATAGTTATATATGTGTGTAATTCATTATCGGTATTTCTTTTCTTTTTTTGTTTTGTTAGGTGATGGAAGGCTATCATATGCACCAGATGTGAAAAAATGCTGTTCATTTCAACAAAATGTTTAAACAGTTGTGGCAATAACCGGCAATAAACACACTAGTGTGGGAATTATGTCAAAAATGCTTTATGTGGTGATATTATCCTGGATGACTGAATATGTCTATGTGCTAATTGAGTGCAGTTTGCTGCCATGTTCTGCAGAAGCGTTCGGATTGCCACTGTGATATTAAGTTATCATATTATCAGTGTAGAGGACAACCCACAAATGTTTAAACTCCCCAACAAGACAGTGAGCACTCATCTGCACGAGGAAACTTTCCTGTATTTTATGTATATCATTTATGTGAGCAACATATTCCAGAAAAACTAAGCTAGCAGACAGATGTGTATATGTTTTACAAGAAACTTGAGGATCAATTTATAGCAGTTAGTGCACCGGACTCTACATATAACAGAAGAAATCTTTGCTCAACTGGATTTATGCTATGCATCAATACATGAACATATATATCATCCATTCATAACAGTTGTAGGAACTAAACCACATTCTTATTTAAGTGTATTTGTACATCCTACTACATGTAAGAGTGTAAAAGCAAAAAAAGTCAGACATACATGACTGTAATTTCCTCCGTATTAAAAACATTTCTTTGGACTTGCCTGCATTTCCAGTGCCCTGATACACAAGGACATTTAAATCTTCCTTGACTCAAGGAGATGGTATTTTGAGACTTGAAACTGCAATTTATAACTACAAAACTGTATTTGGCACTGTGGAATACTGTCTGTGAGCAGTAAACACCAACTAGCTGTAATTACAAAGTACTCCACTATATGAGTGAGTCACGTCTACATTGTGTAAGTTATCAGATAGCTTTTAAAAAAGTTGTTTTGATGTATTTAATACTGTTATGCAATTTGCCTACTGGGCAGTAAGATTATACAAAATTTCTCCTGTGTACAAGTGGGTCTCCCAGACTATCAAGACTGAGATTATAAGCAATGTCTATGTGTCTTCAGTTTTAATTATTTACCTGTAAACTAATGGATTTAGTAGACGTAGACTCAACTAATGTTGACACAAGTGTTATACTGAAGTGTCCTTTTTACGGTATAGAAACATATTTCCTGAATCCAGTGCATTTTTCTCCGCACTACTGACGAACACAGTTAGCTCTAAATTACGTTTCATACCTACAAATAATTTTGTGGCAAAGGACTTAAGAAATAGAATCAATGTGCTAGCAGACTAACACTGTTACCCTTAATAGAAACTACTCCTTTGAGTGCAGCTAATTTGTAACATGCATAAAATAGGAAACTCGTAAAGGAAGTGAAAATGAAAATTGAGTATATGGTGAAGAATCCATTTGAAACTTCCAGACAAGGTTTATGTATTACTTTAAAAACTGTCCATGGAAAAATGACTAGGGAATACAAGATATCACTGTTTACTACAAATATCAATAGAGAGTGGCTGCACATTAGAGTTCTCAAGGAAATCTGTGCATCCTAGACTGCCTACTATTTTTAAATGATGCAAAAAGAATCTATTTACCGATATCCACGTCTGTTTGCTTCAGTTTATACAGGATTGTATCTCTACTGTTGTGGACTGGACGTTATAGAACTAGCGACACAGAAGCCATTGAGGGGGTCTGAAACAGAGTAAATAATAACATTTAAGGAGCATACATTTACTAAAATTTTAAGCGTATAATTCTGTACAGAAATTTCGAAAGAATGTGGGGCAGAAGAATTTCTGACATGCAGCCAAGAAAAAGTGGACTGCCTTAACAACAGTGTTATCTTCATATACGTTATATTCACACACATACCTGACAAAACCTTTCAATAGAGTCTCGACACTTCATTGCCACCGATTCAGGCCGTTTGTCACAGTCTGCTTTGCACGGTATAGACTACATGAGTCCACAACTTTTATTTGATTTACATAAATGCAACTGTGAAGAATTTCCAGATGTTTTTACTGGCAGAGCTCCTTACATGTCAGTGATGGAAGTCTTCTTGGCAAAGACGCAGATGTCTGCAGGAGGATGAGAAGCATCATTTTCTGTAATAATCTGACATTCAAAGTATTTCATCATGTTGCATACATGTCTCCACACAACTTCAGTAAACTACACCTTAGCACTGCAGCTGATACCATAAGTACATTTGAACATTTAGATCAGATGGCACTCAAATAATGGTGTAATGAAACCACTCAGCTGCACCTAGATAAGCAGTGGTGCAGACATTAGAGGCAGTGGAAATTCAGTGTCTATAGACCACTGTGTCCTGCCAGTATATCAGATACCCTGGTTGCTGATTTCTCCTCCAGGGCGCCATTGTCCTGTGGAAGAAATAATAATAATTGATGGAATAAAGTATACACAACAAACGATGTTAATGAACAAAGTTGTTGGTGTACACAACAAGAGTGCCAAGACCATCTGATGACTTTTGCCAGGACGTTTTGGAAGGGAAGTGGGGGTAGACAAATACTTTACCACAGGTTCCCAGGAGAGCTTCTGTAAAGTTTGCAAGGTAGGAGACGAGGTACTGGCAGAATAAATGCTGTGAGAACGGGGCGAGAGTCGTGCTTGGGTAGCTCAGTTGGTAGAGCACTTGCCCGCGAAAGGCAAAGGTCCCGAGTTCGAGTCTCGGTCCGGCACACAGTTTTAATCTGCCATGAAGTCTCACTTTACCACAGATGTTGGAAAAACTATTTCACACTGGGTGGTGTGGTGATTGAGAATATCTTTGAGGTGGACTTACGAGACAATCCATATCTACAATATTTGTAACCCTTTTACTTTCCGGCATCTTTGGCGGCCATATGTGACTATGGTACCGCAGTGTTATGTACATTAGGTCCACCATATTTTGTAATAAATTATACTAATTATAAAATGAACTTCTGGATAAGAGTAATGGGGAGTATGTCAGTGTGTAACGTAGCAAATTATAACGAGTTGTCAATTGCATTGAAAACTTAGCTTGCTATGGAGCTGGGAGGTGGGGAGACTTTGTTTCTCACGCTCGCACAGCTGACGCTAGCTACTGGGCTGGGCGAACCGTGTACCTGACTAATGCTGCGTGCGATACATTACACATACTCTCTATGAATCTGAAAGCGTACTATTGAATACTAATTGAATTTTTTCATACTTAGTGCTCCAAATTCTGTGGATAACGGAACCATACTACTAAAAATTCAAATAAGTAATTTGATTACTTTAGGAGATATAACTTTTTACCTCACCCGCGCAATAATTGTGCTGGCATTCTGAAACCAAAGTAGGAACTGTAATGTATTGGTCTATAGTACCAACTGAATCTACAACCAAAAGGACTGATTCAAATAATTAAATTTTCTGGATTTTTCTTTAGTTTGATTGTCATGGATTTCTGACGTAATTAACAGTACACTGGAAAATTATTATTTCACTGCGTTTCAAGTGTGTGTGTGTTTTGGAGAGACTCAGATAGTGAGTGCAGGACATACGTAAAATGAGAATGTGATTTTTTTTAAGACTATGTAAATGTAAGAGTGAGAAAATGTTGTGTAATAGAGGAATTTATGACGAATGTACGAGTGAGCTTGATTTTGTAAAGAGCAACCATTAGGGTCGTTCAGAATTAAATTTATTAGCAATTTATTTTGTGGAAAGGAATGGTATTAATTTTTCATTAAATTTTATTTAGTTTCGAAATTACGAGATTTCTTGTCAAAATTACCTGTAATCTGATGGGCTGACATTAGAAATACGACGAGCATAGAAGCGCCTGAGATGATCTGTTTGGCAGCTAAACATACTAGCCAATAGGAATTCAGAATTTCTCGCTTGTTTGAGCAGGGCTTCGTGCCTCAGATCTATGAGTCCAAATAGTCGCCCCCTAGCCGTCTTCTAGTAAACACCTATGTTAAATTGCGATGATCAAATTTGTACCAAAATGAAGAAATCTGCACGTCTAATCAGTTTTCGCATAGTTGAGGAAAAGTGACTACAGCGTTGAGTATTTTGAGAAAGTTTGAGCTTTGTGAGGGATTTATTTTAGGAGATTTCTCGTGTGGACATTTTAAGACGTACATAAATTCAGCGTGGCGTGTTTCGTGCAAACTACGAGACATTATGGAGAGCACTTCTGTACAATAAGGCTACTGAACGACTGGCTATATCAACTCGTAAGTAATCGTGGGTCAGTGACTTTTTACGACGTTAAATATATCGGTTAGGACTAAATATCTACTGGCTGTTTGTGGATGTGACATTTTTACAAAGACATCAGTAACATTGCATGATTAATGTCGGGATATTAAATATGAACTTAAAAGCAATTTTCATTATTTCAAAGACAATAAACTAAATGAAAGGATACTTTTTTAAATTTTTTCCTAGACTAAGGCAAGAATGCCGAAGGCTCGATAGTGTAACTAATTTTCAGATCCTACGCTTGGACTGGAGTAATGTGGCCTTTGCGTGGTAGGTATTCAGCCGAGTTTTGATCAACGCTGCTTTTGTCGGCCAAACCAGCATTTACCAGCGCAGAGTAAAATGGTAACAACATGAAGCCTTTCCAGTTAAGTGGTTGTGGGATTAAAGGGACCAGACTGCTACAGTCATCGGTCTCCAGTTAAGTGAAGAGATTGTTTAAAGGATAGTGAGTGAACAGCTTATCCCGGAGAAAGTGTAATAAAAAATTACAGTGATCTGGAAAAGGTTATTCCTAACTGGATAATAAACTACAGTGATAATGATATTCATAGTAACGTTATTTCTAAATAATCACGAAATAAGAGTCCAAGTGGTCCACTGTGAGCGAGGGAAGGAGGGGAAAGGGTTGAGGTAGCACTGTAAATGTGAAATGGGGAAGGGAGTCATATGTCACTGGTCTTTTCGAATTTAGGCCGTTTGAGTTAGCAGATTGTCGCCAGTTGGTAGGTAAACGCTACAGCAATAAATTTATAGCTCGCTCGAAATATGGAATGAAACCGGTTGTTTGCTAGCAACATATTTGTTGTAACTTCTCGCCATTAGGATGAGTCAATAGCACACCATGATAATAAGCTGCCTCACCGAAACATTGTGCCACTTAGACACTCATATAGTAGATATAAATAAGATAGTAACGTAATGATTTAAATTTAATATTAAAGATTTTTATATGATCGAATACTAAATACTTGTTGGACAACCTACACCGTACTTGTCAGTAGGACTATGCTATTGTTTTCTTCATGTATCTGCACACTTAAGTGTGAGTCTTATCCATATCTCTATACGGATGCATCAAGTCTCTTTAATGTATTTAGAGATACATATTTAGCAAATAATAAGTCCGACCTCTTCCGTTCACTGATGGTACTTAAATAGAACTGGAATTTCAAGTTAATCATTTAAAATATTGCTTCTTGGAATGGATACAGGCTCTGCAATTAGAATTAGGCCTTTTCGTGATACCAAGGTATGTGTTGTCTATGCGATCATTAACTTGAAAACCTCTATTCCCTTTCCCAAAAATCTAAAAGCATAAATCAACAGATAATTGACAGCAAGATCTATTACATGAGGTTACATCCACTGGGTGTTGTGTTGTCCTAATCATCATCATTTCATCCCCATCGACGCGCAGGTCGCCGAAGTGGCGTCAACTCGAAAGACCTGCACCAGGCGAACGGTCTACCCGACGGGAGGCCCTAGCCAACACGACATTTCATTTCATCCAGTGCCTATTTCATGACAGTATACATTATTAAAGTGACAATGATGTGATATGAAACTGATTATTCAAAAACGTAAACACTATTATAACAATAATATTCGTTCATTCTGGAACCTCGTGGAATGGAAATAATCTCTAAACATAACGTGTAGGCTTTCACGGCCGGCGTCTTCATTACTTAAAACTTCCGGGCTGAAAGGCCGTGGTCGATCTATGAAACCTCTTCTTCCTGTCGTTTCGTTGCCAACTGTGGGCAAAATCTACCGAGGTGTGTCACCGACTGGCTGCCAGGCCGTGGAGGTCCCGTTAATATAGAACGCGTAGAGGGCACCACCATACGTCACGTGGGGCCGACTGTAAGTCTCTCTCTAACTATTGTTATTATTCTCGACTGAAGGTAAGCGATTGTAGCATCGTTGGTGCTAAATCGACCGCCATGTCTTGTCTAACTTTAAGCCTTCCTCTTTTCAATTAAAATTATTGAAGTGTTTCAGAATCTCTATAGCTTCCCTATACATACGTGCATAATAATGCAATATTCTGGCTAGCGCACTCGTCTCATTAAATTTTATTTCGTGATCACCGCCTTTAAAGAATTTTTCGCTACAGCTGATTTGTCGATATGTCCCATTCGACAGTTCTTTTCGCGTTCGGTTAAGCGGGTATGGACACTTCGTTGTTCCAATATAAACCATCCCACAGCTACACAGAATTTTATACACCCCAGGAGTTGCTAAGGGGTGTCGTGTGTCTTTCGTCGATCTTAAACACTCATTAACCTTCTTGATAGGTCTAAGGATTCTTTGAGATGAAACTTGGCCAGAACTTTCCCAATACGGTCCGTAACATCGTGAATAAATTTGGAAAAAAACTTTCCAGCTTACAGTTGTTGCTGAATGTAGTCAGACACTTTTCTTCTGGGATGAAGTGCTCGATTTATCTCGTTGTCAGCGTACACATTTTCCTTAAAAGCCGTTCGCAAATGATTTAGCTCAGCTTGCTAATAAACTGGCTTACTGATCTTACCGGCTTTGTTCATTAATGTTTTAATGACTTCTCTCTTCTTCCTGGGATGATAATTCGAATCCTTATGGAGGTAACGGTCGGTATGTGTATCTTTTCTATACGCTTTGTGCCCCAGACTCCCATCTGACCGTGTAGTTTCTGAGACATCCAAAAAAATTTAGTGGTCTACTGCTTTCTTTTTCCATAGTAAAGTGTATCTTTGGGTTAATACTATATAAGTGCAACAAGAAACCACACTACTTCTCTTCACCATGATTCCATTCCACAAAACAAGACCTTCTCTGCCTGGCAGCCAGTTGTTGATTCACTTCGAAAGACATGGCCCGCATTTGGCAACGAAACGTCAGGAAGAAGAAGTTTCACAGATCGACCACAGCCTCTGAGCCCGGAAGTTTTATGTAATGAAGACATCGGCCGTGAGAGCCATGATTATACGCCTCTACGGGGAGAATACGTCGGTTATGGTACGACGGCTGAAGGGTCTACGTAAGAAGAAAGCTCAGCCACTTTGTACGTTTGCTATTCTGCTACGTTGTCGTGAGACCGGGACTGTTCTGAAGTTTTTGAAGGTAATAACACGGTTCCACTCTGATCAAGCTAACTGTATCTACCCACGCACGAAACTGTCGATGCTATGGGAGCGGATTCATTGAACACGTCGAGGACTAGCGGTAACTAGCAGTCAACTGTTTAATATCCATTTATTAATTAGCAGTGGAATGCATTTTTGTGATTGGAATAAGGTGGACAGACTAACATACAGATCAATGGAACTAAGTGCAAAAGTGTCTTCTAATAGGCAAAAGAAGAAGTTCAAGAATTTACAGAAGGGCAGACAGGAAACACCAGTTACAGATGATTCCCGTGTGGCTATTCATTTGTCAGGAAATTAGTTACCTAGGGAAAAAGTTTATGTTCTCCCGAAAGGAAGAAATTTTGCAATTACTCCATCAAAGTTTCCTACGTGCGATGTTTTATCTAATACGGAGGCGGGGATTCGTCAGTTATCACCACAGTCTGCTGATGAAATCACAATGGGAATAGCAAGGATACTACGTAAAGGTAAGCCACCTAGAAGTAATTTGTCACAAGGAGAAAGAAACGCGTTACGGGAGGGTAATGTGGACAGAAATATTATTGTCCTTACTGATGATAAGGGTAATACTACCATTGTAATGAAGGGTGAGGACTACTATAGGAAGATAAGTGACCTCTTGGATTCTAACACTTACAAGAAGCTTCAAAAGGATTCTACAATCAAAGTGTTAGGAGCTACCAATCGATTAATAAAAAAGTCTTCCATTCCTACAGAGGATAAAAAGAATTATGTAAAATGGAAGCTTACCCTCCTAGATTATGTGGCCTACCAAAGATATGTAAGCCTAATGTCTCATTAAGACCGATAGTGAGTGCTATTGGGTCGCCTACTCAAGAGCTGGCTAGACATCTCGCCTCCTTGCTACAACCTCATATTGGTAAAACTGACTATCGCATTAAAAATTCTGTGCACTTTGTTGAAAAAGTGAAGATTACTGTTAGTCCAGGTGATATCGTTGTTAGGTTTGATGTATCCATGTTTACCATGGTTCCTGTTGACGAATCTCTATCATACATAGCTGATATATTTCCCACTGATATAATAGCTCAATTTCGACACTGCCTATCAACGACTTATTTCCAGTATGATAATGAGTGTTACGAACAAAACATAGGCGTTGCCATGGGCATCCCTTTGAGACCTGTTTTTGCTAATCTATTTATGGGATTTTTTGAACAGCAGGCACTGCAGTCTGCCAGTAAAAGTCCTTTGAAGTGGTACCGGTATGAGGGTGAAACTTTTGTGCTATGAAATCATGGTGAAGAGGAATTGTATGGTTTCTTGGTGCACCTAAATAGTATTAATCCAAAGATACAGTTTACTAAGGAGAAAGAGGGCAATGGACAACTAAATTTCTTGGGTGTATCATAATTAAACGGGAAGACGGGGGTCTAGGGCATAAAGTGTATATAAAAGATACACATACTGACCTTTATCTCCATAAGGATTCGAACCATCATCCCCAGCAGAAGAGAGGAGTCATTAAGCATTGGTGGACAGAGCTAATACGATCTGTGAGCCCATTTATTTGCAAGTTTAATAAAATCACTTGCGAATGTCTTTTAAGAAAAATTGATATGCTGACAACTAGATAAATCGAGCACTTCATCCGAAGAAAACTGTATAACACTTATGCCGATAAGGAATAGGTTTATTTTGTGAAGTGTGTATTTGTGTTGTTTAAACTCCTTGATGTATATCGAGATACAAGGTGTTACAAAAATGTACGGCCAAACCTTCAGGAAACATTCCTCCGGAAACGCTAACTTTCCATGTTAGAGGTCATTTTATTACTTCTCTTCAAATCATATTAATCATGGAATGGAAACACACAGCAACAGAACGTACCAGCGTGATTTCCAACACTTTCTTACCGGAAATGTTCAAAATATCCTCCGTTAGCAAGGATACATGCATCTACCCTCCGTCGCATGGAATCCCCGATGCGCTGATGCAGCCCTGGAGAATGGCGTATTGTATCACAGCCGTCCACAATACGAGCACGAAGAGTAACTACATTTGGTACCGGGGTTGCGTAGACAAGAACTTTCAAATGCCCCATAAATGAAAGTCAAGAGGGTTGAGGTCAGGAGAGCGTGGAGGCCATGGATTTGATCCGCCTCTACCAATACATCGGTCACCGAATCGTTGTTGAGAAGCGTACGAAGACTTCGACTGAAATTTGCAGGAGCTGCATCGCGCGTGAACCACATGTTGTGTCGTACTTGTAAAGGCACATGTTCTAGCAGCACAGGTAGAGTATCCCGTATGAAATCATGATAACGTGCTCCATTGAGTGTAGGTGGAAGAACATGGGGCCCAGTCAAGACATCACCAACAATGCCTGCCCAAAGGTTCACAGAAAATCAGTGTTGATGACGTGATTGCACAATTGCGTGCGGATTCTCGTCGGCCCACACATGTTGATTGTGAAAATTTACAATTTTATCACGTTGGAATGAAGCCTCATCCGTAAAGAGAACATTTGCACTGAAATGAGTATTGACACAATGTTGGATGAACCATTCGCAGAAGTGTACCCGTGGAGGCCAATCAGCTGCTGATAGTGCCTGCACACGCTGTACATGGTACGGAAACAACTCGTTATACCCGTAGCACTCTCCATACAGTGACGTGGTCAACGTTACCTTGTACAGCAGCAACTTCTCTGACGCTGACATTAGGGTTATCGTCAACTGCATGAAGAATTGCCTCGTCCATTGCAGGTGTCCTCGTCGTTCTAGGTCATCCACAGTCATAGGCTGGAATGTTCCGTGCTCCCTAAGTCGCGATCAATTGCTTCGAACGTCTTCCTGTCGGGCCACCTTCGTTCTGGAAATCTGTCTCGATACAAACGTACCGCGCCACGGCTATTGCCCCTTGTTAATCCGTACATGAAATGGGCATCTGCCAATTCCACATTTGTAAACATTGCACTGACTGCAAAACCACGTACGTGATGAACACTAATCTGTTGATGCTACATACTGATGTGCTTGATGCTAGTACTGTACAGTAATGAGACGCATGTCAACACAAGCACCGAAGTCACCATTACCTTCCTTCAATTGGGCCAACTGGCGGTGAAACGAGGAAGTACAGTACGTATTGACGAAACTAAAATGAGCTCTAACATGGAAATTAAGCGCTTCCGGACACATGTCCACGTAACATCTTTTCTTTATTTGTGTGTGAGGAATGTTTCCTGAAAGTTTGGCCGTACCTTTTTGTAACACACTATATCTATATATCAAGAAAAGAAAAGCAAAAGAATATATTGAAATATAAATTATTGTTATATTAATATATTTGTCAAAAAGAATATGTTTATTAAAAGCTGGTTAATGCTTAGGTCAGTTGTATTTGCAACATGTAAAATCTGTAGGTAAATCTCTCCACAATTAAGTGGCATGGCGCAATGTAGCAATGTAAAAGGTGGGTTTGGCGGTCGAACTGAGCGGTTCCTTTGTGCGAACGACACGCAGTTTGTGGCTAGTCGTAGCACGGTCCACATCGTCGGTGATAAGAAAGGCAACTGGGAGACGCATTATGAAGCAGTTGCCTCCTATGTGGATCTGGCTATTCTTTGGTATTCATGGCTTAATCGAATGGTTTAAATATGTTGTAAATCCGACGCCAAGATGTGATTTTATAGAGTATTCGTACAGTTAGCAACCAAGTTAACTGCCACCAATCTTCGCCACTGCTTCACAAACTTCATACATTCAGTTAAGTAATGTATATGGCCATGGAATAGTTAATTTGTGTGTTTTCGATAATAACCACATAAAACCTAAATTCGTGTCCCGAACCATATTCTAAATCCTAATCACAAACCTATAGAGTGTCGTCCCTAAGTGTTACTAAACCCGAGTATCCTGATGTAAATGAACAATTTTTGCATTCATGTGTTTAAAAGTGATTTGTTGTGTGGAGTTAAAGCAGTAGTAAAAGTTAAAGCTAAAACCACAAAATGAAATTGGATAGGCTTTTGCTAAAGTATCCAGGGGATTAAATAGGTAAAAAGACGAGGGCTAGTAGAAATCCTTGGGCAACAGCAGAAATATCGAATTTAATTGATGAGAGGAGAAAAATAAAAGTGCAGTAAATGAAGCAGGCAAAAAGGAGTACAAACGTCACAAAAATGATATCGACAGGAAGTGCAAAATCGCTAAGCAGGAATGGCTAGAGGACAAATGTAAGGATGTAGAGGCTTATCTCACTAGGGGTAAGACAGATACTGCCTACAGGAAATTTAAAGAGACCTTTGGAGAAAAGAGAATCACTTATATGAATATCAAAAGCTCAGATGGAAACCCAGTTCTAAGCAAAGAAGGGAAAGCTGAAAGGTGGAAGGAGTATATAGAGGGCTATACAAGGGCGACGTACTTGAGGACAATATTATGGAAATGGAAGAGGATGTAGATGAAGACAAAATGGGAGATATGAAACTGCGTGAACAGTTTGACAGAGCACTGAAAGGTCTGAGTCGATACAAGGGCCCCGGAGTAGACAACATTTCATTAGAACTACTGACGGCCTTGAGAGAGCCAGTCCTGACAAAACTCTGTCATCTGGTGAGCAAGATGTATGAGACAAGCGAAATACCCTCAGACTTCAGGAAGAATGTAATAATTCCAATCCCAAAGAAAGCACTGGTTGACAGATGTAAAAATTACCGAACTACAGGTTTGATAAGTCACAGCCGAAATACTAAAGCGAATTCTTTACAGACGAATGGAAAAAATGGTAGAAGGCGACCTCGGGGAAGATCAGTTTCGATTCCGTAGAAATATTGGAACACGTGAGGCAATACTGAACCTACGACTTATCTAAGAAGCTAGATTAAGGAAAGGCAAACCCACATTCCTAGCATTTGTACACTTAGAGAAAGCTTTGGACAATGTTGACTGGAATACTCTCTTTCAAATTCTGAAGGTGGCAGGGGTAAAATACAGTGAGCGAAAGGCTATTTACTATTTGTACAGAAACTAGATGGCAGTTATAAGAGTTGAGGGACATGAAAGGGAAGCAGTGGTTGGGAAGGGAGTGATACATGGTAGTAGCCTCTCCCAAATGTTATTCAATCTGTATATTGAGCAAGAAGTGAAGGAGACAAAAGAAAAATCCATGGAGGAGAAATGAAAACTTTGAGGTTCGCCGATGACATTTTAATTCTGTCAAAGACAGCAAAGGACTTGGAAGAGCAGTTGAACGGAATGGACAGTGTCTTGAAAGGAGGATATAAGATGAACGTCAAGAAAAGCAAAACGAGGATAATGAAATGTAGTCGAATTAAGTCGGGTGATGCTGAGCGAATTAGATTAGGAAATGAGACACTTAAAGCAGTAAAGGAGTTTTGCTATTTGGGGAGCAAAATAACTGATGATGGTGGAAGTAGAGAGGATATAAAATGTTGACTGACAATGGGAAGGAAAGTGTTTCTGAAGAAGAGAAATTTGTTAACATCGAGTATAGATTTAAGCGTCAGGAAGTCTTTTCTGAATGTATCTGTATGGAGCGTAGCCATGTATGCAGGTGAAAAATGGACGATAACTGGTTTGGACAAGATGAGAATAGAGGCTTTCGAAATGTGGTGCTACAGAAGAATGCTGAAGATTAGATGGGTAGATCATATAACTTATGAGGAGGTATTGAATAGGATTGAGGAGAAGAGAAGTTTGTGGCACAACGTGACTAGAAGAAGGGATCGGTTGGTAGGACATGTTCTGTGGCATCAAGAGATCACCAATTTAGTGTTTGGGGGAAGCGTGGAGGGTAAACATCGTAGAGGGAGACCAAGAGATGAATACACTAAACAGATTCAGAAGGATGCAGGTTGCAGTAGGTACTGGGAGACGAAGAAGCTTGCACAGGATAGAGTAGCATGGAGAGCTGCATCAATCCAGTCTCAGGACTGAAGACCACAACAACAACATCCTTAGTTTATTATGAAATACTGTTTTGTAGGATTACAGTGCAAGACTGTGTAAATATTATTGTGTAGAATACCGGCTTCACAGGTGATTAAAAGGTAAGTACGTACAAATAATTTAATGAACTGATTTACCAATACAATGTTAGAAGTGAAGTTACGCTCATTTTCAAAAAGAGTGTGCCATTGGTTTCTATCATGAATGGTTCCATTTTTGAAGTTAATGAAAACTGGTGTAGTATTTTATTCTCTTGCAAAGTAATTTATGAACTACTCCAAGTGAAGTGAATGATTGTTAGGAAAAAACTGAACTGTTACTGTTGCTAAGAGAACTGATATTTGCAGAGGAGCTTAAATAATGTTTTTATGATATTATCCATCTTTATTTATGTTTTTCATGTCAGTAACGTCAGAAGCCCCTCATGTCCCAATTCAGTTCTGTCCTTCGTGCAGTGACTTTTCAGTATTTTATTAAGTAATGCCTTTGGGTGTGGCTGTCTTTAGTTTGAGTTTGGTGCGAAGTTGCTCCCCACAATTTACTGGTGTGTATGTTCTTGGTAACTGCTGCAATATACAGTACAGAATTCACTGTGTCAGTTTGTAACCTGTTTGCTATTCAAAGGGAAAATCTCTGCGAAAATAACATCAATAACTAATATCCAATTTTCTCTAATATATATTGGCAAATTAATGTGCCTAATAGGGCTGGCGACCGTTCACTTTTTTCATTTACTGATGATTTTAGCACTTCCATTACCTCCCAAGGTTAAAGTCAATTTGGTTTTCTGATAATTTCACCAAATTCGAAATTATAGTACAATAACTTTCGCCATTAGAAGTACGCGTGGTCAAACTTCGAAATCCTCTCAGAGGGTAACGTTAGCGTATTTAACGGCACGTTAGTGTTTTGAACATTCAGTAACAACAACTGACCGCTAGAAACGATTTTCTTTCATTTATTTCCAATGTTCCGGACAGTACTGGTAAAGTACTGGCCAAGTTTCATCTCAAACAATCTTTAGACCCACCGTGAAGGTTAGTGAGTGTTTAAGATCGGCGAAAGATGCACGACCCCCTTAGCAACTCCTGGGGTGTATAAAATTATGTGTAGCTGTGGGAAGGTTTATGTTGGAACAACGAAAAGAAGTGTCAATACCAGCTTAACTCAAAACAAAAGGAACTGTTGACTAGGACATACCGTCAAATCAGCTGCAGCGCAAAATGTTTTTAAAGACGGTGATCACGAAATAAAATTTAATCAGACGAGCGTGCTAGCCAGAATATTGCGTTATTATACAGGTATGTATAGGGAAGCTATGGAGATTCAGAAACACTACAATAATTTAATAGAAAAGAGGAGGGCTTAAAGTTAGACAAGATATGGCGGTCGACGTTGCACTAACGATGTCACAATCGATTACCTTCAATGGAGAATAATGACATTAGTCATAAAGAGACGTACTGTCGGCCCCACATGACGTATGGTGGTGCCCTCCACGTGCTCTATATAAGCGAGACCTCCACGGCCTGGCAGCCAGTCGGTGACTCACCTCGGAAGATTTTGCCCGCAGTTCGCAACGGAACAACAGGAAGAAGAGGTTTCATAGATCGACCACGGCCTTTCAGCCCGCAAGTTGTAACTAACAATCTCCTAACAGCATTAATAGCTAAGAATTGGAGAAGTAAACGGTACTCTACACTATGCAGAATTTAATAGGTGCAATTCTGGACGGAGCCTAGTGTTTATACAAATATGGTGGTGCATCTGGTGTAACAACAAAAAAACGAGCCACAATTTACTTCGAAGCTGGAGCTGAACGGATATGTCATATTAATAGGCATGAATCCATATGTTGGCGGAGGTTTAATCATCTGAAATGCATCATGGAGATAATTAAATTATTGCAACTGGTAACAGTAAATATATTGTTTCTTTCGATAAGAGTAACAGTCACGTATTAACCCAGCCCAAAATGTTTACACTTAAAGCGAGCGATATTTTATAATAAGTTCCAAAGTGTCATGAACCTTTTATTGAACTCTTACTCTACAGTATAATATGGTCATTAATAACACTGGCTGTTTAAGTTTCTGGCTGTTGCTACTTAGCTCCTTCGGCCCTCTGTGACATTTGGTATTGCTCTTACACTTTTCTATGTCGCATTCATACTCTAGATCGCACATCACACCAGTTCAGTTATGATAGTGATCTCGCCCATGAATTAAAGTGACTACAATTGATGTTATTATTATGCAAACGGATAACTAGGATGAAACTTATTTATTTTTCCACAGGCATGTGGGATGGATAGAAGATGACGCCATGGATGGTAGGTCAGTTTTTAGTTCGTTAAACTACTTCTAATTCATGACCTTTCTCCATTTAAGGCACACATATGAGTGTTATGCACATCGTTGTTTGTTGCATGCATATTGCACTGATTGCGAAATGGTACAGTACGGGGTGTACATAAGGTCCGGGAAAACCTTCAACTATTTATTGCACAAGAACTAAATATTGTACAGATGTCATACTTATTGCCTTTTGAAGAGAAACTCTAAAGGGTTTTTTACAAACTTTCAATATGCAAACTTTGAGTGACCTGGCAGAAGTCAATACGGTAGTCGAATTCTTGCCATACCCGTCCCAGCGTGGCATCGTCGACTGTGGCAGTCGCTTCCCGTATTCCATCCCGGAGCTCTGCTCTCACGTGGTAGAGGCGGTACATACACCAGATCTTTAACGTGTTCCCACACAAAAAAAAATCACACGGAGTGATATCTGGTGATCGGGGAGGCCGTTTCATGAAACAGCTGTCCCCTTCTGTAGCATAGCCTAGCTATCGGTGAGGAAGCACTGTGTTCAGGTAACCACGAAGGTCACTATCAAAGTGGGGTGGAGCCCCATTCTGCTGAAAGATGAACGGAGAGAGTGATTGCTTTTGAGGTATCATTCAAATGGCTCAAATGGCTCTGAGGACTATGGGACTTATCATATGTGGTCATCAGTCCCCTAGAACGTAGAACTACCTAAACCTAACTAACCTAAGGACATCACACACATCCATGCCCCAGGCAGGATTCGAACTTGCGACCGTAGCGGTCACGCGGTTCCAGACTGAAGCGCCTAGAACCGCACGGCCACACCGGCCGGCGAGGCATCAGCCATTGCGGCAACACGTCCAAGAAGGAATATCAAGTGACAGTGCTCTCAGCGAAATGCTCTCCCACCTGAAGTCGCCATGTTTGCGACTAGCGCTAGCTATCGGCAAATACCAAACTACGATGTGGCAGTATACATGGAAAAAAGACTTTCAGGGTTTCTCTTCAAAATGACATATGTATGATATCTGTACAATGTTTGGTTCATGTGCAATAGATAATTGAATGTGTTCCCAGACTTCATGTACACCCTGTACTTTGCAGTGTATGGTGCATTTGAGTGGAAAGAAGGTACATTGTTCACAATACATATTTATTATGGAAGAACGAAGATTTGCATTGTGTAACACAAAAAAGGCGCCTCTCTACGCATTACCATGCACTTGTAAGATCTAGGAAGGTAGACTCCTCAAAAAACAAATGAATCCTACGACAAATTATTCCCTCAGCACTACCTTAACTCATAATAACTCAAGGATCACCGGTATACAAACGTGGAAATACAGATAAGCACCTGAAAGTTTCAAGAAGTGAAGTGAAACGTGACAAAGGGGTTTGGAGAACACTCCATTCACTTACACAGAGATGTATACAGGAACCCGTAAACAATCTGCTGTCACTGGAGGACTGGAGAGCTGTCAGAAATGTCTGGGTTGCACGTTAGACATGGCGAGACACTTTCATGACCAACATAAAGAAAATGAATACAAATCGGAAACTAAGATAAAGGCCGGCCGCGGTGGTCTAGCGGTTCTAGGCGCTCAGTCAGGAACCGCGCGACTGCTACGGTCGCAGGTTCGAATCCTGCTTCGGGCATTAATGTGTGTGATGTCCTTAGGTTAGTTAGGTTTAAGTAGTTCTAAGTTCTAGGGGACTGATGACCACAGATGTTAAGTCCCATAGCGCTCAGAGCCATTTGAACCATTTTTTGAACTAAGATAAAGTTCCCACATAAGTAGGTATTCATAATACTCAGGATCATGCCTCCGATAATGTTAATTGGAACATGTGCCTGTAGTAAATGAATTTATGCCATTTGATATGCTGAAGTCCAAAACTTATGCTATCAGTACAATTTTGGAGAATCGGATTCTTTGCTTTTATTGCTACAATTTTAGCGAAAATTGGGAAAACAGAAAAAGGAACAGCAATTTTTCCACAAATTGGTATTCATTGGATTGATTTGTGATCTAAAATTTAAGCAACATATTATACCCATAACTTCAAAGCATGGTGCATGTTGACGGCTAAAGCCTAAGAGCTTCAAGGCATTCTAAAAGTGGAGTACTGACAAATATTTTACACAAGTATAGGTATTCACTGGGTTCGTTATTTTAGTTATACAACATGCATAACATCAGTTAACTGTAGTAGTCAACTTCAGAGCACATGGGAGCCCTAAGGTATAGGTATTCATTGGGTTCGTTACTTTACGATCTACGTTATGGGCAGTATTAACAAACACTGGCACTCAACTTCAGGACACATAGGGGCAGGCGGTGGGAGGGGGTGATAATAGTCTAATGCCTCCTTGCCAGATATAAAGATAAGTCCATCAAGATACTGAAAAATTACGTCTCTTAGCTCAGCAAGAAGACTATAGAAAGGTAGAACAAAGCCTCCAATAAACTCATTTGCGATACATTCTTACTTTGGACAAGAGAACACACCAATTGGCTCATCTATTGGAACAAACTGTATCATTCGAGGTTGCATATATGAACTCGGAACTAGACAGATGTCAAACAAAAATAGGGAGTCTAATATCACCTATCTGTGCACTGCAACTAAAATAAATGAAACTGATCACAGTCCCTAGTTATATTCAATAAACTTAATACCTTTCTCTATTTTATCAGATGATTGCTTAGCCCCTATTTAAACCAAACAAACATTATATCTTTGTCCATATTAAAAACGGTTTGGTTACACAGTCGTCCAGTACTTACGGAGGGTAACACAGGACTGTCAGAAGACGCTCTTGTGCAAAGAGTCCTCTCCATGTTCATTGGCGTGAGGTGGTCCTGCAGAGACGAACTGCCAACCGTGTTCCTGTAACGTACTAAACTGTCTTTCGCACTTGCCACTGACCGTAACTCTCTGGATTCTGTGTTCCTCAACTACAAACTTAAGTCGGAAATGCTATCCAGCAGCACTATGAATACTGGAAAAGGTCCAGGTATCTTTGGAATACTCTCATACGGGGTCCACTCACCCACATACATTGATAGGGTAGATCATGAGTGAAAGAGGTTCTGCAGAGGAGAGTAAACAATGAAAACCTGCAATGAGTGCCAGCTGCGTTCGTAACATTCCTGATAGTCTGAACTCTGCCCTGATTGTGGACGTTACCTGGATGTTCGATACAAAGGACCCTGTACTTTGAAAGGGCTCTTTTTGTCCAAAACGAACTACTCTTTTATGCTCCCTAGATGTAAGAACTCTTGGACGCACGTATCTGGGTTTATTGTCTGTTGCACCAGTCTCTTGAAACTTCTTGGTGATTTCCCGCACTTTTGTATAATTAACAGAAATTTCATTATCAATCTCACGGTAACTTTTACCCGGCCAGTGCAATAAAACTGCCTAGTTGTGGAACGAGGCGGAATGCATCTTCCCCTTCGGACTCTTCGTAATAAGTGAATGCCCGTACCCTGGCCATCATGCCACCTCTGACTGCACAAATCTGGTACGCGCCGTGCGTCTGTCAAGCACAATAACGAACCATGCACAATGTGCCAGTATTTTTGTATATAAGTTGTTGTTATACATTTTGAATTTGAAGGAAAAAGGTTCTAGGCGTTCTAGAGTTACGCTATACAACACACACACACACACACACACACACACACACACATACACATTCACGCACACAGTTATGCATGGTATTCTTAATACCATTCACGGGAACAGTGAAGGAGGTATAATATGCGGCAGCAGAACGCTACCTTCATCCGCTACCTCAGCGTCCCCCTTCCTCCACACCGTGATTTGCCTCCCTGGGGGCGGCGCAACCATCCCCGTCCCCTTTTCTCCTTGACGGCCGGCCGTACCAACCTGCCCGTCTAAAGTGACTCACTTTCCTGCGCGCTCTCTGGAATTAGATTTACCTCCACGTTTTATGATCTAATTACTTATCCTCTGCTCCCGGCTTTGTGCAGAAAGAAACCCAATTTGTGCGTCGGTCTGTGACGTTATCTTTGAGGGATGCAGCCCCCCAAGGGTAAAGATCATTCTACGAGGTACACACTTGACGTTGCAGCCATCTCATCCGTCTAAAAGCTTCCCCTGCAGATAATAGCAACTGTGTTAGTTTAACCAACGTTATTGCAACCGTATTTCTTATTTCAAGCGGCTAATGACATGAGGGGCGTTTCTTTTAAATAACAGTCAGACATCTAATTTAAGATTTTCGCCTTGCTTGTTTATTATTTATTATTATAATATCTTAAAAACTTTGGGAACTTGAGAATGATAAATTAGTAGCAGAGTTTAATTTCAAAGTATAATGTGACAAAAATAAGTTCGCAGTATGAAACAAAAACTTCCGAAATATAAAATCAAACATTGGCCTTAGTCACATCTTCCGACGTTACAATCGACTGTTTTATATACTGCGAAAGATTACGAAGATTTTGGTCATACTCGTAGTGTGATAAGGAATATTCTGCATATACTCCCATTAGCAGCTTTCTGTCGAGCACAAACATAGCAACAGATAGTTACTGATTAATAAACAGATTCAATTTTAAAATTTTTATAGGATAAATGACGCTAATTGTAATTTCTATCACGAGATATATTTTCTAAGTGTCATGCACATAGTTGTGGCAGCCTGTGACAGCCTATCATTGAGAAAGTCATTCGTAAAACATATTAACTTCCTATGAAATGAGAACTCTACTGCAACCAGGAGATACTGTTTTAAAATTGTGGAATTAAATATGTTGCAGCCCATACAGATAGTTAATACTCTTAACAATTGCTCTGATTCGTCTGCAAAGGAAAACGCTCCGATAAAGTGCGTGTGTGATTTTTTTCCAACTTTGTTCGTTGGAGCAATCACTGCACAATTTACCAATAACACATGCTAACTCGAAATTTACGTCTATTTACGCATCTGTTGATATCAGTCACCGTCTTGTCTTTGAAATTAAAACACTTTTCCTTCGTTTTCCCAAATATGTCATTTGCGAAGTCATTGACTTGGTAAATCTCTTCTGTAACACAGTTCAGATCTTTTTCCACGTGATTACTATCTTTCTCACTGAACGAAATATTGCGACAGAAACTACAACGGATAATAGACTTCCATGGTGTTATACCTATAGAAAACACACAGTATTCCACTGTTCTTGTCAGGTAAATGCAAGGATTGTCTTAACTAATTCCAATAGTGTCTATTCCTTTTAAGACCACTTAATTCATCCTCATGATATGTAGCAGTCTACACATTATCACTTAAAACGCTTCAATGATAATGAAACTATTCAACATCATCAATGAATACTGAGTCGTTTAAAGGCAATCACGAACTTCACTTCTTACATGATTCCCTGAACAAAAAAAATATTTAACTACTGAAAAGTATATCCGGCTTATGTCCCGAAAACTTTCTTCTTCCTTTTCCAGCTTCCTTATCAAATCCTTTTCCACCTTCCTTATCAAATTGGTATCATTTTCACACTTTGGGTCACTTCCTGCTATTATGACACCTTGTCGGTAAGAGATAATAATTAGGATAACAGAAAGTAATATTTGAGATTTGTCTGGCGCTGGGAATTTAAGTTGATACTACCTACATTGATTTTTGTTGACGGTTAATTTGTTTTAATTCAGCTGCAGTGTTAGCAAAACATTTTGACAACCATATTTTATTATTTTTTCGGGTAAATTCCTAAGTTTGTGGGATCTTGAAGTGGCGTATCCTGTTGGAATAGTAATTCATCTATGACCGTTTAAATACTCCCCGTTCAGTTTCCCCATTTGTGAATTCAATTCAAGAGACCTGGCTCCCCTTGAGTCCCCAACCGAACTGGTCACTCACACGACCCGGAAAAAACGACGACGTCGCCCCAAAGATAGAGCAACAGTTATTACATACCGACAACTGCTGTTGCTGCCACTAGTGGACAGGCAACTCTTGCGAAACCGAGTGGCACCCGTCAACACATGACTATAAACAGCCACAACCATGCCAACTAAACGATAACGTCTGGCCTCCAACAGAGGACGGAAACCTACAAACAGCACCAACGCTAACCGCAGCACGGCCCAACTTCCCCTCTCAAGGACAAACCCGGGGGTTGTGTGTTAGGAGACCGAAACAGCGGCCTTTTTTTTTTTGGTCATCAGTCTACTGATTGGTTTGATGCGGCCCGCCACGAATTCCTTTACTGTGCTAACCTCTTCATCTCAGACTAGCACTTGCAACCTACATCCTCAATTATTTGCTTGACGTATTCCAATCTCTGTCTTCCTCTACAGTTTTTGCCCTCTACAGCTCCCTTTAGTACCATGGAAGTCATTCCCTCACGTCTTAGCAGATGTCCTATCATCCTGTCCCTTCTCCTTTGAAATTGATATCCTTTCACTTTGAATTTTAATTCCAATTCTGAACCTTTGTTTTATTTCCATCATTGCTTCCTCGATGTACAGATTGAAGAGTAGGGGCGAAAGGCTACAGCCTTGTCTTACACCCTTCTTAATACTAGCACTTCGTTCTTGATCGCCCACTCTTATTATTCCCTCTTGGTTGTTGTACATATTGTATATGACCCGTCTCTCCCTATAGCTTACCCCTACTTTTTTCAGGATCTTGAACGCTTGCACCATTTTATATTGTCGAAAGCTTTTTCCAGGTCGATAAATCCTATGAACGTGTCTTGATTTTTCTTTAGCCTTGCTTCCATTATTAGCCGTAACGTCAGAATAGCCTCTCTCGTCCCTTTACTTTTCCTAAAGCCAAACTGATCGTCACCTAGCGCATTCTCAATTTTCTTTTCCATTCTTCTGTATATTATTCTTGTAAGCAGCTTCGATGCATGAGCGGTTAAGCTGATTCTGCGATAATTCTCGCACTTGTCAGCTCTTGCCGTCTTCGGAATTGTGTTGATGATGCTTTTCCGAAAGTCAGATGGTATGTCGCCAGACTCATATATTCTACACACCAACATGAATAGTCGTTTTGTTGCCACTTCCCCCAATGATTTTAGAAATTCTGATGGAATGTTATCTATCCCTTCTGCCTTATTTGACCGTAAGTCCTCCAAAGCTCGTTTAAATTCCGATTCTAATACTGGATCCCCTATCTCTTCTAAATCGACTCCTGTTTCTTCTTCTATCACATCAGACGAATCTTCACCCTCATAGAGGCTTTCAATGTATTCATTCCACCTATCCGCTCTCTCCTCTACATTTAACGCTGGAATTCCCGTTGCACTCTTAATGTTACCACCGTTGCTTTTAATGTCACCAAAGGTTGTTTTGACTTTCCTGTATGCTGAGTCTGTCCTTCCGACAATCATATCTTTTTCGATGTCTTCACGTTTTTCCTGCAGCCATTTCGTCTTAGCTTCCCTGCACTTCCTATTTATTTCATTCACCAGCGACTTGTACTTCTGTATTCCTGATTTTCCCGGAACGTCTTTGTACTCCCTCCTTTCATCAATCAACTGAAGTATTTCTTCTGTTACCCATGGTTTCTCCGCAGCTACCTTCTTTGTACCTATGTTTTCCTTCCCAATTTCTGTGATGGCCCTGTTTAGAGATGTCCATTCCTCTTCAACTGTACTGCCTACTGCGCTATTCCTTATTGCTGTATCTATAGCGTTAGAGAACTTCAAATGTATCTCGTCATGCCTTAGTACTTCCGTATCTCACTTCTTTGCGTATTGATTCTTCCTGAATAATGTCTTGAACTTCAGCCTACTCTTCATCACTACTATATTGTGATCTGAGTCTATATCTGCTCCTGGGTACACCTTACAATCCAGTATCTGATTTCGGAATCTCTGTCTGATCACGATGTAATCAAATTGAAATCTTGCCGTATCTCCCGGCCTTTTGCAAGTATACCTCCTCTTCTTGTGATTCTTGAACAGGGTATTCGCTATTACTAGCTGAAACTTGTTACAGAACTCAATTAGTCTTTCTCCTCTTTCATTCCTTGTCCCAAGCCCATATTCTCCTGTAACCTTTTCTTCTACTCCTTCCCCTACAACTGCATTCCAGTCGCCCATGACTATTAGATTTTCGTCCCCCTTTACATATTCCATTACCCCGTCAATATCCTCATACAATTTCTCTATCTGTTCATCTTCAGCTTGCGACGTCAGCATGTATACCTGAACTATCGTTGTCGGAGTTGGTCTTCTGTCGATTCGAATTAGACCAACCAGGTCACTGAACTGTTCACAGTAACACACCCTCTGTCCTACCCTCCTGTTCATAACGAATCCTACAACTGTTATACCATTTTCTGCCGCTGTTGATATTACCCGATACTCATCTGACCAGAAATCCTTGTCTTTCTTCCACTTCACTTCACTGACCCCTACTATATCTAGATTGAGCCGTTGCATTTCCCTTTTCAGACTTTCTAGTTTCCCTACCACGTTCAAGCCTCTGACATTCCACGCCCCGACTCGTAGAACGTTATCCTTTCGTTGATTATTCAATCTTTTTCTCATGGTAACCCCCCCCCCCCCCCCCGCCCTTGCCAGTCTCCTCCTGGAGATCCGAATGAGGGACTATTCCGGAATCTTTTGCCAATGGAGAGATCATCTTGACACTTCTTCAATTACAGGCCACATGTCCTGTGGATACACGTTACGTTTCTTTAATGCAGTGGTTTCCATTGTCTTCTGCATCCTCATGTCGTTGATCATTACTGATTCTTCCGCATTTAATGGCAATTTCCCACCCCTATGACAAGACAGTGCCCTGAACCTCTATCCGCTCCTCCACCCGCTTTGACAAAGCTGTTGGCAGAA
Source organism: Schistocerca serialis cubense (assembly GCF_023864345.2). Taxonomy (NCBI): domain Eukaryota; kingdom Metazoa; phylum Arthropoda; class Insecta; order Orthoptera; family Acrididae; genus Schistocerca; species Schistocerca serialis. The sequence goes on along the minus strand of NC_064642.1, from coordinate 276,412,493 downwards.
TGAGGCTGCCGGAAGTCTTCGGCCGCCTTTCTCCAGCAGTTCTTGTCTGAGGCCATGGAGGCCCACGTCCCTACTGTCGCCGTCCACCCCCACTGTCCTACCTTACCGCCACAGATCGTCCTCCTCCTCCATGAATCCCGCCGTCTCTACCGTGGCTTCCTCCACATGTGTGACCAGGACACACTACGATGCCACCGGCAACTCCAGCGACACATCCGAAACTTGCTTGCGGCTAAGGAATGCCGGGACTGGCGACAGACATGCACCCGTTTGAATCTTCCTGGCAGATTAAAATTGTGTGCCCGACCGAGACTCGAACTCAGGACCTTTGCCTTTCGTGGGCAAGTGCTCTACCAACTGAGCTACCGAAGCACGACTCATGCCCGGTACTCGCAGCTTTACTTCTGCCAGTACCTCGTCTCCTGCCTTCCAAACTTTACAGAACCTCTCCTGCAAACCTTGCAGAACTAGCACTCCTGAAAGAAAGGATATAGCGGAGACATGGCTTAGCCACAACCTAAGGGATGTTTCCAGGAAAGCTTCTGTAAAGTTTGGAAGGTAGGAGACGAGGTACTGGCAGAAGTAAAGCTGTGAGTACCGGGCGTGAGTCGTGCTTCGGTAGCTCAGGTGGTAGAGCACTTGCCTGCGAAAGGGAAAGGTCCCGAGTTCGAGTCTCGGTCGCGCACACAGTTTTAATCTGCCAGGAAGATTCATATCAGCGCACACTCCGCTGCAGAGTGATAATCTCACTCTGGGAACATCCCTTAGGCTGTGGCTAAGCCATGTCTCCGCTATATCCTTTCTTTCAGGAGTGCTAGTTCTGCAAGATTCGCAGAAGTGTGTCTGTAAAGTTTGGAAGGTAGGAGACGAGGTACTGGCAGAAGTAAAGCTGTGAGTACCGGGCGTGAGTCGTGCTTCGGTAGCTCAGTTGGTAGAGCACTTGCCCGCGAAAGGCAAAGGTCCCGAGTTCGAGTCTCGGTCGGGCACACAGTTTTAATCTGCCAGGAAGATTCATATCAGCGCACACTCCGCTGCAGAGTGAAAATCTCATTCTTGCACCTGTTTAAATGCTACCCTTCCTACAAACTCGTCGAAGTTCTGGTGAGCCTTCCGTCGCCTTACCGCAACTAAACCCTCCCCCTACTATCCTCCTCTCCATGATGATCACCCCTTCCATCACCCCTTCCCTGACACCCTTAGTAAGGCCAATCACTTTGCCTCCTACCTCTCCAATGTCTGTTCCATCCCCAACGATCCCCAGTTCAATTACTCCCTCTTCCCGGATGTCCGCGATCAAACTGACACCTATGTCCCTCCCCTCGCACCTGGTTTCCAGTACTTAGACAACATTGCACAACATGGAACTCAATGCCCCTATCAGTACACAGGATCTCACTGCTACACTCCGCACCAAGCGCAACACTGCTCATGGTCACGATTCTGTCACCTACCGCCACCTTCGTGAAGCTCCTGTCTCTTTCCTCTCCACTCTGGCCAGGCTCTACAATGTAGTCCTGTCCACCAGCTACTACCCCGACCTGTGGAAAACCTCCCATATCCTGATGTCCCTTAAATCTGGTAAGCCGCCGTCTGCTGTCTCCTCCTACTGTCCCATCAGCCTTACCTCGGTCTTCAGCAAGGTCCTGGAATCCATCCTCACCCGACGAATCCACCAGCACCTCCGCCAGCACCACCTCCTTCCTGTTACCCAGTGTGGCTTTCAGCTGTCCTTCTCTTCCGATGACCTTCACCTTCAGCTCACTCATCTCCTTTCCAAACAGCTTAATTACCGTCGCTCCACAATCTTCCTCTCCCTGGATCTCGAACGTGCCTATGACCGCGTATGGCATTCCAGTATTCTCTTCAAGCTCCAAATCTTCGTCCTTCCCATTAACTACGTCCATCTGATTGGTTCCTTTCTCTCCCACCTGACTTCCTATGTCACCATCCATAACACGCATTCCTCAACTTCTCTCCCTATGCCGGTGTGCCCCAAGGCTCCGTCCTCTCCCCCCTTCTCTACCTTTTGTATATGGCGGACATGCCGCCGCTGTCACCCCCCTTCCAACTTCTCCAGTTTGCCGATTACACCGCCTTCCTTGCCCTTGCCCCCACCTTCTCCAATCCCATCTTGTCCGGTTCACTGCTTGGTGCAACCAGTGGTTGCTAAAGGTCAATCCTTCCAAAACCCAGGCGATCATTGTAGGCCAAACCACCCCTTCCTTCCGCCTCCTCGATTTCTATCTAACCATCTATGGCCGTCCTATCGCCCTCACCCCCACCCTTAAGTACCTTGGCGTCACCCTCGACCGTCACCTCTCCTGGACCCCCATCTCCGGACAATCCAAGCCAAGGCACGCTCCCGACTCCGTCTCCCCAAGCTACTTTCGGGCCGTACGTGGCGTCTGGATACCACCACCATACCTATAAATCCCTCATCCGCCCTCTCCTTTGTTATGCCCATCCAGCCTGGATCCCCGCCCCCCCTACCTTTTATAAATCCCTTCAGATACTTGAGCGCCATGCTCTCCGCCTCGCATATTGCATGTCACCCCACCCCCACACAGATCCTGCACGACCCAATTACGTTCCCCCACCCCCCACCACCTGCAGATCCTCTCCACCTCCCATAAACTCGATCTTCCTCACCCACTGGTCTCACCCATCCTCTCCCACCCCCGCCCACTGCCACGCCTGATTTCCCACATCCCACCTGGTCTCCATCTCTCCACCCTATTTACAATCTACCAAGGTGGCTTCCGCCAGCTCCCTCTCCCTGATGATGTCCTCCATCCCTCCATCTACCCCTCCTATCAACTTTGATCCTCCCCTTCCACTTCCTGCATCTTTTCCTTTGGGCACCCTCCCTCCCTCCTCTCTCCTTTTCCTCCATCCCCCCTTCCTCCACCCCTCCTCCCCCAGGCTTCCCCTTCCCCTTTCCTCCCTTCCTCGTTCCCCCCTATCTCCCCTGCCCATGGCATCTCTGCTCTCCCCTCTCCCTCTCCAACTCCCCCTCCTCCTCTCTTGGCAGGACCGCGGATTTGTACACACTCAGTAAACATTCGCGCGCCGGTGATCATCGCCATCAGTGTCTAGTGTGTGTGCCTTCGTTTTGTGTTTAGTGTTCTTTCGCCATCACGCCACCACTGTTCACCTGTGCCGTCGCAGTCATCCGTGTTTCGTGCGCCATGTAAATAGGTTTTCGTGTTTTTTCTTGTCCAGCGTGAACGGCTTCGTGAAAATTGTTTTTCAGTGTCTACAGTTTTTTACCCGCCATTTGTCTTGTAGTGTCTGTACCTCCATTATGTTTTATATTGTATCACTCTCGGCTGAAGAGCAGCGTATTATGCTGCTGACCGCCCACCTTTGTACAAGGTGTTGCAAGTAACAATAAAAAAAAAAAAGTTCAGCCAGTCAGTCTAATCTCGCTTACGTCGGTTTACACCTCGCTTTGCGCTAGAGTGCTTCCTCCCTGGTTCGTTGACGTGTTTGTTTCCTTGCGACTTTGTTGTTCGGTCTGTTTATATCCGTTCTGTCCTTCGTTGGTCGCGTCCGTCCCCTTCAATTGTGGTGTTGTTCGCGTGGCTCTCCGCGGGTCCCGCCGCGTTTTCCGTCTTTGCTACCCCGCGACCGTCCTGGTCGCAGTTACAACACATACTTTCTACTTCCATTCAATTGTTTTAGAGATGTTTAATATTACTTTTATTCAGACGAGTGGAGTGATTGATATATTTCTAGACTCTAATAGTGGAATTTCTCTGTTCAGTCCCTGAAAGGGGTGTGCACTTTCCATCGTTCAAGTTCTTCCAGAGCCGCCCTAGCTGCACTCAGCCTGCTGTGAAACGAGTACCTTTGATTATTGTAGTGGGCAAAATGAGTCTGGGGCAATCGTCCACCACCCTCTCTTTCTTGGAGCCGTGGTAAGTCAGACTACATACCTTCTATCAGCAGTCCGGGCTACAGTCTGAAAAGGGGCTGGTGCTTCAGGCTTTACTGCTCACGCTACTCTTTGAACCGACAACAAAAGGTACTTCCCGTGACATCGCGATGCAGGCAATCACGTTATTACCCTTGCAAGAATTTTACAGTGACCAGTTTCAATCAAGCATTAGAAATCTTCAGAAACAGTTTCTACCCGGAACAAAATGATCTCGATTAAAAGCCTGTTATTGTGAATATGCACAAAAGAAAAAAAACACTAATGTATAGCACATGTGAATACCTTATGAATGAAGTACATATTCAGTACAGTAATAAAACCATCTAGGTTAATGGCTAACGGTCTTGCAGCAGTGATAACACCTGTTCCCGTCTAATCACCGAAGTTAAGCACTGTCGTGCTTGACTGTGCTGTAGGCAAGTGGGGTGCACTCAGCAATTGCATGGCCGCTGACAGGTGTGGCCGAGCGGTTCTAGGCGCTTCAGTCTGGAACCGCACGACCGCTAAGGTCGTAGGTTCGAATCCTGCCTCGGGCATGGATGTGTGTGATGTCCTTAGGTTAAGTAGTTCAAAGTTCTAGGAGACTGATGACCTCAGATGTCCCATAGTGCTCAGAGCCATTTGAACCATTTTGAACCTTGCGAGGCCAATTGAGGATCCACTTGACTGAGAAGTATTGTCACCGATCATGAAAACTTACAACGGCCGGGAGAGCGGTGTGCTTACCACATGCCTCTGCGTATGTGCATAGGACGACGCCTATGGGCTGAGGATGACGCAGCGGCCGGTCAGTACCGTTGGACCTTCAAGGCCTTTTACGACGGCGTTTGTTTCTTTCTTCTGGTTAACGGTAACTTGGTAATAGTGTGGTTAAATGATAGTGTTTATACTCGTCTTCGCCACAAAACTGAGAGAAAACGGTTAATAGATGACACTGAATGGCAATCTACACAGATTTGGCGAAATGTCTGTCTGCAAGTCCTAGGATATTCTGAATATTAGGGACCAACAATTGGCTCCTAATTCTTCCAACCACTCTCGCATCCCTCATCCCGATGATTAATCTGAAAATGGAACACATAAAGCCTACATGTTAAATCATCTGTCTAATGATCCACTAAACCTTAGTGATACGACTACAATACCAATGTTTAACCGAGCGAGGTGGCGCAGTGGTTAGCACACTGGACTCGCATTCGGAAAGACGACGGTTCAAGACCGCGCCCGGCCATCCTAATTTAGGTTTTACGTGATTTCCCTAAATCGTTCTAGGCAAATGCCGGGATGGTTCCACTGAAAGGGCACGGCCGACTTCCTAACCTAATCCGATGAGACCGATGACCTCGCTGTTTGGTCTCTTCCCCCCAATCCAACCAACCAATGTTTAAAAACTCCGCAGAAACTCACATGTGTGTGGTGAAATAGGCACTCTAGATACTGAAAAACTATTTTCACAACTAACAGCAAATAAGGAGGCTGTTATTGAGAGTATTCGTATTAGATTTTACAACGAATACGCTGGTAAGGTTTCTCCATTAACGTTTGTGGACCACATACCATTTGTCAGTTACAGAATGTTGGAGCAGATTTATATCTCCATTACTGTGCCATTCTGAGCCGAAAGTAAGTTTCCCTCACAGTCTCAGTACGGACAGAGGAACAATCACTGACGAAGAAAGGTGCTCGCTTTATTAACATAAGATATATTGCAAATAGTAGGTGCTGCTGAACAACTGGTTTCGTCTCGCTTGATTTTCGAAAGAGGTTTGGTATCATATAGCGTTTATAACAGATTAAATACGGACATACAGAGTATTTCGCAATTAGTTTTCTATGAAATATACAATACGTGCACTGAATGGCTGACGTTCTGTATACGCAAACGTAGCGACATAAATGCGCTAAGGGATCAAATACGTTCAGAGGTCTCTAGACCCATTTTAAACTTAAGATTGACGTATTATAGAAGCCTCAGTCTGATATTTACGACAAACATGTCGAACAAAACACACGCGCTAGCGAATGCGCAACACAAAGCACATTACTAAGATTTTTTTTAAATTTCGGATACAACACTGTGAACGTTGTTTCCCAGAAGATAAATCTTTATACACAGCAACGCAACGTTTTTTTCATTTATTTAATTGTTGTTGCTTACGAAGTGCTCAATGATATCTGACAATTCCATTTTACAAGATAATAGTAAATTACTTGTATGATTTTCGACAGAGAGCAGCACAGTTGTACGACTGTAACGCTAACTATTTCGATAAATGAGGGTACTGTAATTCTTTAAGTTCTCTCAACGTAATTAGTGTTCCAAGACGTATCGGCTTTGCAGTCACATGGCGTCTAAATCTTGCTACAAGATTTCAGCTGACAGCCAAACAACCCCGTCCAGGTGAGATTTAGATTCAAAATTTCTGGTACATGTCTATACTTTTATAGCATAAATCGCTGTTGTGGCGCATAAGTTTTGATTGCATGAGAGCGCTCTGTCGAGTTTAGAGCTCTCTATTGAATGCTAGTACATCTGAAGTGCGCAGGTGCATATGCAGCGGTTACATTTCATGCACTTCCCTGTAACTCCATTGCTACATTCAGGTGTTGAAAATAATGAAATGAAATCTCCTTGGACGTGTCATTGGGCGCAAAACTTTATTTCTCTGAAAATGTTAGGTAAATCACCTGGTCCCAAGCGTTTTCAAGTTGAAAAATGCCTTCACGATAAACAAAGTTTTCCGCAAAACGTAAGAGGTCTCCACATATACTTTTTGTAATTGGATCCCAGAAAGATTTCATCGTGGCCGTGTCTTTCGATGCAGAATTAGACGCAGACCATCCTGTACCGTTCGGCTGTGTTCGGTTGTAGCTAAATTATCTGGCTACAAAAGATGAGTGGGACGATCAGGTTCCATCCTCATCTCACGAAACGTGCGTGGAATATGATCGCCACACTCTAGAGACTAGATCTTCGGATACTGTTCCACATTTCCATAGAAGGGCCTGTAAGTTAAGTAACATAATTGCAGCCTTTTTAAGGTATTTCATTCTGTGTACTTGAAATTAGTTTGGCAGTTAAGCGTGTCAGTATTTCTTATTTGCTCTTGGAATGTAATCTTCACTCTGACTGCAGTGTAAGTTCGGACAAAACTTGCTTTCGCATCCAAACCCTGTTATATTCAGCCAGTTGTAAGATTCAACAGACTTAAGTTGCAAGCAAAGACTGAAAAGTTATTTCCTCTTCAGGAATCGCAGGAGTGCTCATTTCTTCCTTTTAATTTTGCCATGGGCTGATTAGATACGAGATAGGAACACAATCTTTTCATTACCAAGCCGAAAAATTAAAGATACATTTTTTGTTTGTCTGTAGATACGTATCTGTGGTCCTCTTACACACTGATAACCCCCTTGATACTGTACGAGAGCACGCCGCTAGATGAATCACAACAAATAGCACAACCCATTCAGAAAGTAGAGCACGTACGAGGGATGGACACAGACATTTAATAATCTTCTCCATAGAGTAAAGTTAGATAATAAATTTTTACTTAATCTCAGGTACATGTTTTCACTCTTTCACACAATGCGATTAACGCAGAATACTAACAAAGCTGGTACTATAAGAGACAAACCAAAATGGCAGTGGTCCATTGGTGAAAGTGGAGTATGTACAAGACGTAGTCATGAAGGTGTTTAAAGTATCACGTTGAGAAAAAATTATGTTATTCATGTTTTTATTTGAAGAATACATCTGCAGTCCTGACACATATAAATCTCTGCTACACAGGAGCGCAGCATACAGTATAAGAGACGCAATAACAAAATTGTACAATTCATTGACCCCTATGGGATTGTGTTTTCAGTACCGATACACGCTGAAATCCTTGCCACATAACAAAGTATCTTGCAGCCAAAGAAATTAGAACAAAATGGTGCAGCCAGTTTATCGTTACGTTCTACTATATGTCCAGGAGCAGATCAAGGTGGAGGGAGAGGTATAGGCCATTGCGGCCGTGATTGCATTTAATAAACAATACTTCACTTGAAGTGTCACTTTAACGTACGCTTCCTGTTCGGTATTACCTATAACTTCAAATATACACTGAGATGACAGAAGTCATGGAATACCGATATGAACAATACTGATGGCAGTAATATCGGGCACACATAATGTAAACGGGCAGTGAATGGGCAGAATATTCATTTGCACTTAGGAGATTCATGTGAAAAAGTCTCTGACGTCACGTTACGGCCGCACGACCTGAATTAAGGGACTTTCAACGCCCAATCGTAGTTGGAAAATGGTAGTTGGAACTAGACGCATGGGTCATTCCATTCCGTATTTCATTAGGGAATTATACAGGGTGTTACAAAAAGGTAATTCCAAACTTTCAGGAAACATTCCTCACACACAAATAAAGAAAAGATGTTATGTGGACATGTGCCCGGAAACGCTTAATTTCTATGTTAGAGCTAATTTTAGTTTCGTCAGTATGTACTGTACTTCCTCGATTCACCGCCAGTTGACCCAGTTGAAGGAAAGTAAGACATGCGACTCATTGGCCTACAGTACTAGCATCAAGCACATCAGTACGTAGCATCAACAGGTTAGTGTTCATCAAGAACGTGGTTTTGCAGTCAGTGCAATGTTTACAAATGTGGAATTGGCAGATGCCCATTTCATGTATGGATTAGTACGGGGCAATAGCCGTGACGCGGTACGTTTGTATGGAGACAGATTTCGAGAACGAAGGTGTCCCGACAGGGAGACGTTCGAAGCAATTGATCGGCGTCTTAGGGAGCACAGAACATTCCAGCCTATGACTCGCGACTGGGGAACACCTAGAACGTAGAGGACAACTGCGATGGACGAGACAATTCTTCGTGCAGTTGACGATAACCCTAATATCAGCTTCAGAGAAGTTGCTGCTGTACAAGGTAACGTTGACTACGTCACTGTATGGAGAGTGCTACGGGAGAACCAGTTGATCCGTACCATGTACAGCGTGTGCAGGAACTATCAGCAGCTGGTTGGCCCCACGGGTACACATCTGCGAATGGTTCATCCAACATTGTGTCAATCCTCATTTTAGTCAAATGTTCTCTTTACGGATGAGGCTTCATTCCAACGTGATCAAATTGTAAATTGTCACAATCAACATGTGTGGGCCGACGAGAATCCGCACGCAATTGTGCAATCACGTCATCAACACAGATTTTTTGTGAACGTGTGAGCAGGCATTATTGTTGGTGATGTCTTGATTGGGCCACATGTTCTTCCACCTACGCTCAATGGAGCATGTTATCATGATTTCATACGGGATACTCTACCTGTGCTGCTAGAACATGTGCCTTTACAAGTACCGCACAACATGTGGTTCATGCACGATGGAGCTCCGGCACATTTCAGTCGAATTGTTCGTACGCTTCTCAACAACAGATTCAGTGACCGATGGATTGGTAGAGGCGGACCATTTCCATGGCCTCCACGCTCTCCCGACCTCAATCCTCTTCACTTCCATTAATGGGGGCACTTGAAAGCTCTTGTCTACGCAACCTCGGTACCAAATGTAGATACTCTTCGTGCTCCTATTGTGAACGGCTGTGATACAATACGCCATTCTCCAGGGCTGCATCAGCGCATCAGGGATTCCATGCGACGGAGGGTGGATGCATGTATCCTCGCTAACGGAGGACATTTTGAACATTTCCTGTAACAAAGTGTTTGAACTTACGCTGGTACGTTCTGTTGCTGTGTGTTTCCATTCCATGATTAATGTGATTTGAAGAGAAGTAATAAAATGAGCTATAACATGGAAAGTAAGCGTTTCCGGACACATGTCCACACAACGTATTTTCTTTCTTTGTTCTGAGGAATGTTTCCTGGAAGTTTGGCCGTACCTTTTTGTAACACCCTGTATATTCCGAAATCCGCAGTGTCAATACCGGGCCGAAAATGCCAAATTCTAGGGATTACCAATCACCACGTACAGCGCAGCGGCTGATGGCACTCAGTTAACGACCAAGAGCACTGGCGTTAGCGTAGAGATGTCAATGCTAACAGCGAACAACACTGCGTGAAATAAGAGCAGATATCATGTGAGAAGTTCGACGAACGGATCCGTTGTGAGAGTGTATCGAAATGTATCGTTAATGGTCTATGGCAACAGACGACAGGCTAGAGTACTTTTCCTAACTGCACGTCACCGACTGCAACACCTTTAGTGACCACATCCGTTGGACCCTAGATTACTGGAAAACGATGACATGATGGGATGAGTCCCTGTTTCAGTTTGTGAGAGCTGATGGTAGGATTCGAGTGAGGCACAAAGCCCACTAAGCCGGGGCCCAAGTTGCCAGTAACGTACTTTGCAACTTAGTGGTGACAAGAAAATGCTGTGGAACTGACTGGATCCTCTCGTCCAGATGAACCGTTCATTGAGTTAAAATGGTTATGTAAGGCTACTTGGAGACCATTTGCAGCCATTAATGCACTTCATGTTCCCAAACAACGATGGAACTCTTGCGGATGGGAATGTCCCATGTCTGAACGTTCTGGTGAATTCGAGTGAATGATTTGACCACCCGCGACGCCGAATGTGAATCCCATCGTATATTTATGGCACATAAAGTGGAGATTAAACCGTGCACAAGAACTTTCCCCGGCAACTCTTTTGCTATAGAGGTAAAATGGCTCAATATTCCTGTAGGAGTCTTCCAGCGACTTGCTCAGTCCATGCTACGTCGAGGTGCTACGCTACACCGAGCAAAAGGAAGTCAGACACGATGTTAAGAGGTACCCATGACGTTCTTCACCTCGGCGTACACTCTAAGAGGAAGAAAAGAAAGAATGACTCGTCACTAAGTAGTAATCTGAATAGGACGGAAACCGGAAGCTGTAGTATGCAAATGAAGAAATGACTACAGTTTTAAAAAACTGGGTGACCTGTTCAACAAGAACAGCTTCACAACTAGATGATGATGATGATGTTTGGTTTGTTGGGCGCTCAACTGCGTGGTTATCAGCGCCCGTACAATTATCCAATCTTTGCTCAGTCCAATTTCGCCACTTTCCTGGATGATGATGAAATGATGAGGACAACACAAACACCCAGTCATCTCGAGGCAGGTGAAAATCTCTGACCCCGCCGGGAATCGAACCCGGGACCCCGTGCTCGGGAAGCGAGAACGCTACCGCGAGACCACGAGCGGCGGACTTCACAACTAGAGCCTCTGGCCATTATGATAGCAGTTATTCGAGTTGTCATTGATTGACGGATTTGCCGTATGTCCTCCTGAGGATACTATGCCAAATTCTGCCCAAATGACGCGTTAGATGGCCGAAAAACCAAACTGATTGTAGGGCCCATGCCAGAATGCCCCTAACGTTCTCAACTAGGGAGAGATCTGGCAATATTGCTGACCAAGACTGTGTTTTACAAGCACGAAGAGAAACTGTAGAACTTGTTGCCGTGTGTGGGCTGGCATTATCTCGCTGAAAAGAAAGCCCATAATGGCTTACCATGGAGTGCAACAAATTGGGGCCTAGAATATCGTCGACATACCACTGTGCTGTAAGAGTGCTGTGGACGACAACAAAAGGGCTCCTGCTATAAAGAGAGACAAACTCAGGGGAAAAATGAAAAACAAATAGGCACAAGCTGTCAACAACAGAATAGCATTACAAACCACACACCAAAAGATCGCATGAGACCCTTTCAGATCTTAACTGTGAACAATATTAATTTTAAATAAAAAAAGCTATCAGAATCTTGTAAAAACTTTTTTTCGTCCATATCCGTGGCTCACGGTATTCGAGTATATTGCCTGCAGCTGCTATCCATTGTAAATTTTAATTTCTCACCTGGTAACCATTCAATTTAGGCGTCTCTGAAAATTCGAATATCATCCGAACGGTGGGAGACCGTTTACCTTGAAGACTTATGTGGATAGTTGTTCCCCTGTCTTTCTCGTTATTTGCCATAGTTTTACAATTATCATAGCTTCTAATTCCTGTTGTACATTTTCATAGACTGATATACTTTTTCGTAGATGTATACACCTGAGGATGTGATTGAACCATCGTGAAACCGGTTGTGTATGATCTTGTGAGAGAGGGACTTCCAATAACTAATGTGGTTACGAAAATGTTTTTTAAAAATTTTATTAGTTTTCTTCAAAAATTTAAAATATTTTATAATCTTGAATTTAAAAAATATAATTATGGCAGTTTATCACATGAATTACTGAAATTCATCAAGAAAACCTGTACCTGTCTTTTATTTTGCAAAGTGCTACTAACTCCGGTCAAAGACAATTTTCTCTCTTAGTAGGCATAAATGGCAGGATTGTTATACCATGATGTAATCATTTAGACTACGGTATAACATTCCTGACATTTATGCCTAAGCTCGTAAATGAACTGTGACTGAGACTATCAGCATAGTGGAAAATCGAAGACGACTGAAGGTTTTCACCATGAGTTTCAATGATCACTTAGTAGCAGATTTTTCCCACCTATATGCACACATAACAGATGAATGTTTCACGGAGAACAAATACCATAAACAAGAATCTTTCATTACCGCTGTGAGACACAGATATTAAAAATTGAAATACACAAATTAAAATGGTTTTTTCTACTTATATGTAGTTATAGTTCCACCAAATAGTAAGAAAAGAGTATATTAGCAAGGCATTGCCTTTTACAGTTGGGCTTAGGATTACCTCAACATATCCTGGTAAGTCGCAATAGTAATCCACATTAAGAACTAAACAAGTAGAACAATTACTATTCAAAACTAGACACTGTTGTACGTGTGAACCCAGATTAAATTCCTAAACAAGAACTCGCTCTAATTATAGGGAATTTCACGAATCAGAACTAGCACTTTAGCCACACGAAGGTGCTCACGGTTTTGTTTCTATTCTCGCCCTTGTCTGTGAAGAAAATACTGGCAACTATGTATCCACAAACCGAAGCAGTAGAAATGTTAAATATGCCGACTCTGAAGAGGCAAACGTGTGACCATAAAGGCATTGGGAAACAGTAATTTTTCGAATGTCATAGGCACACTTACCACAGTTATGGACACCATACGTATCCAAAAGAAGTTTACTTCCGTCCTCGTTTAACAGCCTTAGTTAACCAGCAGAACAGCAAGAAAACTTTGCAGCAGACACCGGATGTGATCATATTTTTCTGTAGGCGGTTATTCTACATCTGTTAGGATGTCGGTAAATGGAAATGAGCGTACGGCATCGCTGGCTGGGAAGCCCCTATTCGAGGAAGTTCGGCCACCAAATGGAAGACTTATTTCATTCGACTCCACATTGGGTGACTTGTACGCCAGCGATGAGGAATAAATGATGATGAGGACAACACAACGTCCAGTCCCCGAGCGGAGCAAATCTACAACCCCGCCGGGAATCGAACCGGGCCCGCTTGCATGGCAGGCGAGCACGCTACCACCCAGCTAAGCAGGCGGACAGAGGATGTCGATGAAGCCAATGATAAGGTAAGGTGGCAGGTACCGATAGTAATCCAGACGTGGCTCAATAGAGATTTCCAAGCTTTGCAACTAAATTTGTAGAATTCAGAACTTATAAATCTAATATTCTCAAACACGGCAAGCTGTTCTAGAAAATTACAAGCTTCATTTGATGTAAGACACTTGCCATTTGCTTTCTTGAGTGCCAGGTAAAGAAAGGTTTCAAGCCTGTCTACAAAAAGGAACCCATTCGTTTGCTAACTTCAAATACGGCCAACAAAAAATATGACACGGTTCATGAGTCCAGAGGTGGACGCAAGAAAACTGCAGGGAAATGATAAAAAACAATACAGAAGGTTAAAGACACTATAATGAGAAAAAATTATATCATTGTTTTCTCCTGCTCGTGGGTTGAAACGACGGACACATACATTCCGTCCATTTATATATACAAATGGCTGTAATGCGCTGATTTCAGTTCATAATCTTAAAACTAAGTGTAATACTGATAGTGGTGGCTTCACACTTGAATTTAATACCACATAATTTTTTATGTGTTCAAAGTTGTGAATGGTGTTAGAAAATATAGATTTTAAAGTAGATACACAGCATATTTTGGCAAATGCTTTTCAGTAGCTATATTTCTATGTATTACAATTATTTTGAAGTTACGTTGAAGCGAGGAAGTAAGCAGTAACGTCAATAAGTTATATAAACATCTTAAGTATATTAATACTATCCACGGAGGAGATAAAACACATAGGATACCTCTTAACATTGTGGCAGACTTCCTTTTGCCTGGTGTAGTACAGCAAATTGACATGGCATTGGATTCGTCAAGTTATTGGATGTCCCATTCAGAACTAAAGAGCCATACTGCCTCTACAGTAATCAGTAACCCCTAATTTCGAAACTGTTTCCTGTGTAGGATCTTTTGCACGAACTGATTTTTTTCCTTTTTCCTTTTTTTTTCTTTTCTGAATTCTCAGTCTTCTGCCTGATTTGATGCGACCTTCCACGAATTCCTATGTATTCCACATATTCCTTTCCTCTCCGATTTTGCCCAGAACCTCCCTTACCCTATCAGTCCACTTAATTTACAACATTCGTCTGTAGCACCACATCTCAAATGCTTCGATTCTCTTCTGTTCCAGTTTTCGTACAGTCCATGTTTCACTATCATACAATCTTGCGTTCCAGACGTCCATTCTCAGTAATTTTTTCCTCGAATTAACGCGTATGTTTGATAGTAGTAGACCTCTGTTGCCCAGGAATGCCCTTTTCGGCAGTGTTAGTCTCCTTCTCATGTCCTCCTTACTCCATCCGTCATTGGTTACTTTGCTGCCTAGGTGGCAGAATTCCTTAACTTCATCTACTTCGTGACCATTAACCCTGATGTTAAGTTTCTCGCTGTTCTTATTTCCGCCACTTCCCCTTAATTTCGTCTTTCTTCGATTTACTCTCAGTTTATACTCTGTTCTCGTTATACTGTTCATTCCATTCAGGAGATCTTGTAGTTCTTCTCTATCACTCACAAAAGCAATGTTATCAGCGAATCATATCATATCGTTTAACCTTGAATTTAATTCCACTCCTGAACCTTTATTGTATTTCATTTGTTGCTTCTTCGATATGAAAATTGAATAGTAGAGCCGAAAGACTATATCCCTGTCATACACCCTTTTCAATTTATGAAATTCGTTCGTTTTTCACCCTTATTATTCCCTCTTGGCTCTTGTACATACTGTATATTACCCGTCTTCGCTCTCTTATGCCTCGAGCTTTCCTAAAGCCAAACTCATCGTCCTCTAACACACCTTCAAATTAGTTTCCCTTTCTTCTGTATACTATAATTGTAAGTAACTTCAACGCATAAGCTGTTAAGCTGATTGTCAACTCTTGCAGTCTTCGGAATATTGTGAGTGATATTTTTCCGAAAGTCAGATAGTATGTCGTCAGACTCATAGATTCTACACGCCAACGTGAATAGTCGTTTTGTTGCCACTTTCCCCAAAATTGTAGAAATTCGGGTGGAATGTTACGTATCCCTTCTGCCTTATTTAACCGCAAGTCCTTCAAAGCTCTCTTAAATTCTGATTCCGATACTAGATCAGCCGTCTCTTCTAAATCGCCTGCTGTTTTATCTTGTATCACATCAGACAAACCGTCCCCCTCACAGAGCCCTTCAGTCTACTCCTTCCTCCTATCCATCCTCTTCTCAACATTTAAATATGGAATTTCCTTTTCAGTCTTAATGATACCACCCTTGCTATTAATTTCACCAAAATTTATTTTGACTTTCCTGTATGCTGAATCACTCCATTCGGTAATCATTCCTTCTCCGATTTCTTCAAATCTTTTATGCAGCCATTTCGCCTTAGCTTCTCTGCACTTCCTGCTTATTTCATTCCTCAGAAACTTGTATTTCTGTATTCCCGAATATCCCTGAACGTGTTTGTGCTTCTTTCCTTCATCTATCAACTGAAGCATGTCTTCTGTTAGCCATGGTTTCTTCGCAGTCACGTATGTCTTTCTTTGTAAAATCTGTGATTGCCCTTTTTAGATATGTCCATTTTTCTTCATTTCTACTGCCAAATGAGCTGTTCCTTTTTGCTGAATTTAAAGCCTTAGAGAACTTCTAATGTGCCTCGTTATTCCTTAATACTTCTGTATCCCACTTCTTTGCGCGTTGATTCTTCCTCACTAATGTTGTGGCGTCCCAGCACAGTTTGTAGTGCGATTGGAACGTTGACGAAAATCTGTGGGTTGTTTGAGTGTCCACATTTATTATCGGTGATGAGAGGGAGAAAGCTTTCCCAGGTAGACTGGGTGGTTATTGGTTACACTGGTAATCTTTTAGGATTGATAGCAGGCTGGATACGCTGAAGAATTCAGTATTCATTTAAGTAATATATTTATTCTGTTTGATAACTTATGAAAGAGGTGTCAGTTCCCAACCCCTTTCTGTACTACCTGTCAGATAGAATTTATTCTCATCGTCAGGCCACTCACCTAAGCTTACAACAGACAATTACTACTCTGTAAATTGTTCTTCTTAATTACGAAGCTACAAATGCTAGCTGTTCCTTGAGACAAAGACATATCGTCGTTGTTCAGAGCTATTCCCCAGAGTAGATAATGATTACTTATCTTGAAGTTGCTGTGTGTGTCTCCAGATCTGTCACTGACTTCTCGCTGCGAATAATTCTTCTGCATACTCATGTTGCGCAATGGACTGGCGTACTACTGTTTTCGGACTCCTCCATCAGACTAATCCACCAGAATTCTCCATCAGACTGCTCCACCACAAATCTCCATCAGACCGACTCTTCTCATTTTATCTCTCGCTTATATACCGTGTAAGTCGCGGCTGACCCTCGATTTGATTTCTCCTCGAGGTTTCCGCTCGATGTTCCCACATACGTACACTGGAAAGTACCCGTTGACGTCAGGGCTTGTATCCCTTGACGCAGTCTCAAATAGTTCCATCACGTGTTTAGTCCGTGGCCTGACGGGCTGTTGGAGGTCCCTACTTTACATAACATACGGAATACTTCGGATGTCGTCCAACAGCGGTTCAACTAATGTCTTATTGTGCGTGTTTTGATCATATGCGTCTTCTCTCTCTTCACTTCATAAATATCTTCCATTGTGGTTTCCAATGCTTAAACTCGTAGGCTTCTAACTTCATCAAGTGACAATTGTTCTCCACTCATTTTATCTGACAATTATTGCTTAATAAAATGATTATTAATTTGTTCTTTTCTTGGGATTGGACACCTTCTCCCCCATTGAAGAGCACTATTCAGAGTTCCGTTAATACATTTTAACATTTATCTATGTGCAAGAAAATTTATCATATAGTTACAAAAACATATATACACTACAAATCGTTATATTAGATAATTTTAAATTTTGTTTTACATAAGGGATCACATTTCCCTTATACATAGTTTTTATTTTACACCTGAAAGAAAACATCTTATCGTCTATTGGTAATTATTACTCTGTCATCTATGTTTCTGGGAGTTCTCTCATATATTACACCTTCTTCTCTGTTGGCTTACTTCAGGGGTTTGCACGACTTTCGTCTTGATACAAATAGATTGACAGCAATTTTCATCATCAAAAACCTTTTTGTATAAATCCTTGCCAAAGTTACATTTTGCACAGCATACAAATGTTATAAACAGCTATGATTAAAGCTATTCTTAAGTAAGTAACGATGGAATAATTGTGTACTTTCTTTTCTCGCTCTAGTTCCAGTGGTTATTTATCTATGAATTTACCGTATCTTTTAATTTCCGGCTTGCTACTCTTAAATCGTCTAAATTGGAGGTTATATGTTTTAATGGTAAATCAAACAGTATTTTTGATTCATTAATTTTAGTTTCCATTTGCATAGAAGCGTCTAGATTCATATTCACATTTGGGATTACGTCCCTTCTAGTAGAGTTTGTATTACCTTGTCTACTTGAATATACACATGCGATCCATAACCTTTCCAATTTTTCTTAAACGTTAATATACCTATTCCCGTTAATTGAATATCTATGCTGAATATGGGCTACACAGAACTGTCATGTCTTCCTCCTTAACTATTACATATAACTTTTCATTAGTACATAAACTAGTCCTCTTACTTTCTAATGAAATAATTTTCTTGGCACAATTAGTAGGTATATGATTGTCTTGTATTAATTGTACCTCACAATCATCTTGGTTGTACGTGGAAATTAATCCAAACTTTTGCTTACATATCGTTCTTTGTGCATTTACATCTTTACAATTTAATGCATCCCGTGATAACTTAGTATATAGTTTCTTAGATCTATCTGTTTGTAAGTATTCCGTTTCTGTTTGTATATACGCATATTGATCTCCACCTGACGTTTACTTAATGGGTACTGGTAACATTTTATACAGGTTAAAATCGTTGTTTTCAATCAGTGGTATACTATTAACACATCCCAATATTTCATTAGTTACGAATACACCGAGATCCATAACTTTTAATAATATATATCCATAATCTTCCATTAAGGGGATCGGGAATTTGACGTCTCTTAAGTCATTTAGGATTTATCTCAGATACGTGACAATCCGTATTGGATAAACAATATGAGGTGCAAGAATACCCTTCTGTGCATAAATTATTGCACTTACCAGTCCTTCATATTCCCTACTTATTTCATTAAATACCATTGGAAATTTTAAGAGTAGTTCATTGAGTGTCCTGAATGCAGCCAGTTTCTTGAGGCCATCATCTGTGGTCCTCAGAGAATACATAAAAAACTTTTCTAATTTATTCATTCCGTTTTAGACTAACTGCCGATTGGTCGCGATTGCATCTACTGTTTTATTCAAGCCTGACAATGTGGCTCTGACTACTGCTACTTGCACTTTCAGTAAGTTACAATCGTTGAGATCTCGACTCCATATTATCGATGTGCGTTGTATAATATTCGGCATTTGCCCCATCTAGGGTTCCAAATAAAATTTTACTTCATTCCCCTGCAAAATTAAAAACTCCTCTTTCTCACTTGTCGGGTTAATTGATTAATAAGGGACGTGGTTTCTTTCCATTGCTCTATAGGATGCGTAAACCCGTTAACCAACATATTACACTCTACTTAACTACTGTTTAACCGTTCCAGTCTCTCTTTGAACTTTTGTATCATTTTTAATCCTACTCATTTTACAGCATGAAATTTGTCACCTAATGTCTTCAACTTTACATATGTTACCAATTCCCTTGTTGTACTTGTAATTTAAACGTCGCCTTTGTGATGATAATATTGCCCTGGTGATGCTCTTATCTGATTAACCCTCACAAGTTCATCCGTATTTCGTTTCCCAGGGCAACTTTAAAACAATTGATGATAATTAGACGATGACAACTGGACTCCACGTCACTAGCGTTGGTGCCATCCTGTTGGGTTTGTAATAGAAATCTAGGTGTTACCTTTCTAGGTTCTTCAGTAATATGGTTTTAATGTATTTGCATGCACTTTCAACTCCTGTCGCCTTTTCATCTTTATGATTATATTGGGCAGTTCCACTTTCACTATCTCATATGGTCCTATGAACTGGGAATCTAACTTTTTCGATCTCCCACGTGGTATTGTTTCGTCATGCAATAGTACTCTGTCGCCTACCTGAAAAGCTCTCTGATGCTCTGTTTTTTAATAATATACCTTGTTGATTTCTTTGGCCTCTCTTATTTCTTCTCTTGCTACTCAAAGTGCTTCTTGCATCCTAGCTTTTATTTTTGTATACATAGTGGTCGTAATCATATCCTATTGCGGCTGTTTCCTTTTGCAATATTCCTGGTAGTTTCAGTGTTCTTCCGAGCATTAGATCAAACGGGGTATACCCTTTACTGCTATATGGTGTCGTATTAAATACAAAACATGAGAGGCACCCACATGGCTTGCTCATTCTGTGGCATCAAGCAGTCAGGCCTGCAAGATGAGTGGTCTGCCAAGCGAGGGGATTTATTCTTATGTATCGCCTAACGTCAATGACTGATTATGAGATCTAGTACTCACAATTAAGCTAGAAATTATTCTCATGTTTGAATATTACGCAACGGAAACGGATAACGCACATCTGACTATTAGTAATTTACACACCTCTGATTGTTCACTACACACTGGCAATACCACTTATTCTATCTTATTCCACGGCTTTGATCAACACGTGGCCATCGCACTGAATGTAAATGGCGCACACATTATTAATTCTGGATATCATGACTACACACTATTCGCAGAACAAGGCCACCAATCTTTTTCTTTTCACTATCCTTTTTTTTATTCCGATAAATTCTATTATTCTATTATTACATTTTTATACGGTAATTACACATGAGAAACTCCGCCCAGTGGGCATGGCTTTACATTGGTGATTCTCTATCTTATGGTCTCATAATTATCTAACGCTACAGTACACTTTCTGGATAGGATGGTGGATCTTTTGCTACTTCTCACGCTTCGACTCTCACACCCCTCATCACGAAAATTTACTCCAGACCGAGCGGTACAAAAAGGAAAATGCATAACCCACTGCCTCTGAAACTATCTCGCTACTCTCCCATGAAAACCACACACACTTAAATTACATGAAATACATCACACTGGCAACATACAATACAACACAAAGAATAGTCACAACGTTAGAATCACATCACTTACAGCTTTCCCACTTCAATCGGTATTCATCCTAGTTTCACACGACACTCCCCCACTTCGTAATTTTTTCTTCCTGTGTAATGTGTAAAGGGTCCGTAGGCCCTTACTATAACTATGCACTCGACACAGGTCGATAGGGCGAACAATCGATTGTGACGTGTTGAGCTAGCGAGTGTCGAGATGCGCCAGAGTGGTTGGCGGGAATGGTGTGTGAGGAGGCCATTATTGGAATACAGGGATTTAACTGAGAAGGGTGTCACCATCGTCGTGGTTAGACCCCTAAATAATAAATAAATACCGGGAAATTGATGAAGTATCTTTATAAAAGTGATCAGTGACGTTACTGGTGCCGATATTTAGTTTCCGCGTCTACCGCGCCGGCCTAACCTTGGATTGCAGTGTTGCATGCAGTGATGGATTAGCGTGTGACGATAATGGCAAATGAAGGAAGCCTGTGCTGAGATTAGCCGTAATTAGATATGTATGACGAAGGCAGTGGCTGTCTCCTTTTTGTGTTTTGAGAAGAATGTAAGTTCATAATTAGTAAAACTGTGTTGGTGTTCCTTATTACCATACATTCAGTATTATAGTATTGAGCAGGACGAACTGGAAAGTAACAACTTCCATAGCAGTCAATTCCGATTACCAGCCCCATTAGGTTCACGGTCATGTTAATAATAAATATTGGGCTGCTATTCGATCAGATCAGGTCAGGACTAAAAACGGAGGTGTTACAAATGCAAGCCAATTGGCGTTACTGGATAGACGGCTGTCTCACCTTGCTTCTTTCTCAGAGTATTAGAGTTTGAATCCAGCCTCACACGGAAACATAACACGCAGAGTAATATTAAGAACATATTCGTCACATACGCGAGTCCTCAACTGATACCATGGACAAGTACTTTTTTTCCTTTGTCTCATATTCAGATTGAGACTCACACAGTACTCACCACGTGGAAGTACTCGTCTCTAATTTCAAGTCCTGCACACGCCATTTCTTAAATATTTCCAACTTATAGTACACACGCCAGTAATTCAGCTTAACTTTAGAACTCGTAAGTATTCCAACTTAGTACTACCACTCGCATGTATTTCAACTTATTGCTACACATGGTTTCAGTGTGAACGTTGGTCACTTCGGAAGATTACTACGATCTCCTTAATATTACCTGCCTGTCATTTAATTCTCCCCCCAAAAGTTGCTGAAATAGAGAAATAATTATTCCAAACTACTCTTAAGTATTTCACATGCATACCATTTTCTCCACTCTTTTGTCTTTACGGAGCACACCTAAGACAGGTCTTACCAACACAAGATGCAGCACCAGAGTGCTGGAACATGGCCGTTCTTCATGTCAGCTCGCATCTTTGCCGAAGTGGGGGAGCACCTTGCTACCGTATTGGTCAGCCACATTTCAGGCACTCAGAGCTCAGGTAAATTTCATCTCTTTGGTTCCACCAAAGGTGACCAAAGGACCGTCTCAAAGATGATCATATACATTCACTATCTGCAGTTCATTTCACAGATCTCACCAAATTGGATGTAGGGATTTATTTTGTGAGAGTGAACATGTGATCAATTAAATAAATAAATTGTCATTCTTTCCTACACTGGTATCCGGCTTCGGTGTATCAAGCGAAACTGAGTTATTATTACAAAAATTATGTTGTTCTGAGAAGAATAACGAAGAATGTAGTACCTATTTTCAATGTCAGGCGGTACTGTACCCTTTCACCACCGGCTACCCATGCAGAAAAAAATGGCACCGTACTATCCTTGCAATGCTAGGATAGTTCCGAACATTTTTTTAAGAAATCTGTATTGTAACAAACGTCGCAAGTCGTCATATTAACCAGGAGGAGATCTTAGCCCCTGGTGACCTCAAATAGACGACCAAACGCTGTTACTTTACCAAATTATTGACACAGTTGTCGCATTATTGTACTCTCCACAATCCAGAGTAACGTACACATACAAATTTACAACAATCCAAATGACAAATAAAACATTACATCACACAAATAAAAAAATAATGGTGAGATAAAAATTTGCTTAGTTACCGGGATCTCCATTATTTTTAGGAGTAATGCAAAATTCACTAATTCTATAAAAAATAAAAAAATACTAATTGTACTCATGAAGTTTTAAATAACTCACCGTCCAAACACAGAGCAAGTAATCTGACATTCATAAATTGTGGGGTAAAACAAAAGAAAAAAAATTGCGTCCACTAGTTACATGTAGAATGTCAGGCTCCATACCATTGCTGTAAAATGTACATCAGACCTACAGAGAAATAAAACTGAGAAAAAAACAACTAAATATACCACAAGTTACATACTGGTTATGTAACATAGTTAATCTAAGACATCATGTCATACCTCATTAACTATCACTTAAGCAATTGCCACCACTACTCGACTGTGAGTTTAACCTTATCCTTGTCCACCAGTAAAAATACCTGCTACTGAGCTAGTCAGTCCATCAACTTTGATCAATACACGCAGTAAATAGTTAGCAATAAGTGCTTGAATCCACCAGTAGCTCTCGTATTTTACTCTACTGCTCCTTTCTCTGTTGTTACATATTTAGACCACAAAAACTTGCATTTCGACAAGCCTCCGTTACACTTCAATGTGAAATATCACCACTGTGATAATGAAAATAAGTGGCTTCAGTCAACACACCAACAAGATTATC
Organism: Schistocerca serialis cubense; assembly: GCF_023864345.2. Classification (NCBI taxonomy): domain Eukaryota; kingdom Metazoa; phylum Arthropoda; class Insecta; order Orthoptera; family Acrididae; genus Schistocerca; species Schistocerca serialis. The sequence goes on along the minus strand of NC_064642.1, from coordinate 276,389,165 downwards.
TGATGGGCAACAGGAGGTCCCTACGTCACATAGCATACAGAAAACTTCGGATGTCGTCCAACTGCTTTTCAACTAATCTCTTAATGTGCATGTTTTGATCTTATGCGGTTTCTCTCTATCCCCTTCACAAATATCCTCCACTAGGTTTCTCAGTGCTGAAACTCGGAGGCTTCTAACTTCATGAAGTGAAAATTGTTCTCTGCTCATTTTATCTGACAAGTATTGCCTAATAAAATCATTCCGCCTACTTTTCATCACAACTACATCGTAATCTAAGTCTATATCTGCTCCTAGGTGCCGGTCGGAGTGGCCGTGCGGTTCTAGGTGCTACAGTCTGAAACCGCGCGACCACTACGGTCAAGGTTCGATTCCTGCCTCGAGCATGGATGTGTGTGATGTCCTTAGGTTAGTTAGATTTAAATAGCTCTGAGTTCTAGGGGACTGATGACCTCAGAAGTTAAGTCGCATAGTGCTCAGAGCCATTTGACTCATTTTTTTCCTCCATGTTAATGTCGGTTCTCCACGATTTCCACTTTCTCGCGGTGAACATTCCAAGAGTGCTTTTGGCCATGGTCACTACTCCGTTCATTGTACATGACCATACCATTGAAGAGCTCTATCCTCATTTCTTTGCTTGACTGTTATTCCATAACTACTATCTTGCTAATTTCCTTGTTTCTTCTCCGCTCTGTCGTGGATATCCTACCTGTCCTCCTTATTTCATCCATCTGTACTGCCTTTACTTAGCTTCTCTGCCGCTCCCCTCCCTGTTCACTTGTACCACAGAACCGAACCCATTCCATGTAAACACAGCCAGCGCCATTATGGAGACACCACCAACTAGCACAAGGCCTTGTTGACAACTTGGGTCAATGATTCCGTGTTGTCTGCACCATATTCGAACCGTACCATCAGCCCTTACCAAATGAAATCGGAACTCGTGTGACCAGGCCTCGGTTTCCCAGTCGTGTCGGGTCCAACCATTGTGGTCCCGAGATGAGGAGAGGCGTTGCAAACGATGTCGTGCTTTTAGCAAAGTTTGTCGAGTCGATCGTCTGCTTCCATGGCTTAACATAAAATTTCGCCACACCCTCTTAAAGTATATATTCGTGGTGTATCCAATATTTATTTCAGCGGTTATTTTACGCATTGTTGCCCGTCTGCTAACAATGATGAATCTAGGCAAACGGTGCTGCTCTCAGCCGTTAAATGAAGGCCGTTGACTACTGTTTTGTTCTCGGCGTGAGATAATGCCTAAAATTTGCAATTCTCGACGCACTCTCGACAGTGGATTTCGGAATATTGAATTCCTTGACGATATCCGAAACGGAACGTCCTATGCGTCTAGCTACAATCACCGCTTTGCGTTGAGATTCCCTTCTTGCGGCCGTAATCATATCGGAGACCTTCTCACATGAATCACATGGTTACAAATGATTACTTCGCCATTACACTGCCATTTTACACATTGTGTACGCCATATCACCACCATTTGTAAATGTGCACATTGCAATCGCATGACTTATGTCACTTCATTTTTATTGTTATTATTTCGTAAACCTTAAGCATGTATGGCTTCTTAACTGTACGATGGATTGTTATATGTGGAGTTGGGCCGAGTCTGCTTTACCAGCAGAGCATCCAAGAAGCTGGAAGCTACAGACAAATTTCGCGAAACAACTGAAGATCAAAATTAAGGGACAGCAGATATACATTCCGTGATATGGAGATTATGTTGTGGTGCCCATGGAGACGCAGGTAAATGTGGAGACAGTTCTCGGCACTTTTAAAAAAGATTTTTTTCTAATAGTGACTAAGGTATGACCAACAAGGGACTGACTAAGCAGTGTTACGCAGTGTGGAAGATGAATGTGAACCCTTAAGAATGAGAATTGAAAGGACAGAGTTAGAAGTAATAGACGAATTTGCCTACTTGCGGAACATGGTCACAACTAATGGTAGGAACTGGAAAGAAATTGTGATCAGAATACACACTGTCAAGATCCCATTTAAATTGAGAAAGAACTTACTGACCAGCAACAGCATTAGTTTGTAAACATAGAACGGGGCTATCAAACCATTTGGAGTGCAGTTTAATCTTGGATCTCCGACAACAAGAAAACAAGAACGATTTGGTATTACAGAGGGATGCCCCAGGTCAGTTGGAAAGGTAGAGTTACCAATACAACAATACAGCAAACTAAATATCTTTGGAATCACATCCAAACTCGAATGGCATATTTGAAGGTACAGTTACATCATTGGAATGATAGAGGATGGATATATTGAGGAAAGGAATAGTTGTGGTCGGCCAATAATACTCTACATGCAGGATGCTATGAGTGCTCTAAATGTGCAAAGAAGGAAAAGAAGGCAAATAGAAGAGTAAAATGCTGTACTGGTACTAATCAGCCTAAGTGTTGGATACTATGGATATAAAATTATAATATCCAGATGTGAATGAAAACATATGATAGCTCAGCACAAATGTTTAACTCTGATGTCGCGCTTTGAAAATTTTAAATGCATGGCTCCTGTTGCACGTACGGGACGAAAGTCTCAGCGCAACAAAGCCGGCCGCACGTGTGGTGACGGAGTGCGAGGAAGGAGGGACTAAGGGGGCGGGGGGTTACTCTAAAGCGGGTGTAGGTGTCGGCGTACCTGACGGCCGGTGCAAATAAATTGGCCTGCCGGTGGTCACTTCCGGGGACGGGTCTCGAGAGGCCCTAATGGGGCGGCCCTCACGTGCCAGAGGGTGTGAGGTCGGCAGACAATATACCGTAGTCAGCGCGACAGGGCCGAGGCTCGCCCGGCCGCGGCGGTCGTTACGCACTCGGGCCGGCGATAACCCGGGAGACGCGAGCTGCACGCCTATACCGAGCGCCCCTGTTTTGTGACACGCAGTGTACGGCCCCTCAGGGGGCAGTTAGGCAGCGCTGCAAAACCTCATCTCTCATTCAAGTGTCGCCCGCGCTGCGCAGCTCCAGCTGCGAGGGCAAAGTTGCGCTGTAGGGTACCCGAAAAACCTCTACTGCCAAATTTATAGGCGTGAAAATGAAGTGCACCGCCGTAACCACTGCCCCCAACTATCCCTCTGACACAAGCCACCCACTCGTGCACACCCTCTCCTTCCCACTCCAGCAATGGTACGGGCCACTCACTGTGCGTCCTCTGACCGTACACACGTAGTGGCCCAGTCACTGCCGAATTGTGAGCCTCTCCACCGGGCTGGGAATTACGGAAGCTGTGCCCGGCTTTGCGCCACAATTAGCATTACAGATGTAACGGCCGCGTCGGTTTTGCGGCTGTCTGAGCGGGCCGGGCCGCCGCCTGACCCGCCCCCGCATGGTGGTGATAATAAACTCGCGATCTAATCAGCGCCCGGCCGACCGGGGCCGCAATTACGTCATATCGCCTCTGAATGGGGTGCGAAATAATTTTCGGGATTCACACCATTGTCAGCGTTCCTCCTATTGTCCATGCCACTTCTGCCTCGGAAAAACCGACCGCAGCGCTTCCTTCCCCCAACTGCACAAAATGTTGTTTGTTGTATCCAGTCAGCACTAATCGGTGTAGTTAGTATTTTAACACAAAAGCCAGTTAATGAAATAAAACACCAAACAGGATGCTGTTGTACATTCTGTTATAATTATTGGTAAATTCCAGAAGCATTACTTTTAACGTTTGCATGAGCGTACTTGGCTTTGTTGTCCGACATAGCTGTCTCCATACTACAACAAGAATGAACTAAGTCGCATTATGCAACATTTTGGTACACTGATATACTCTCCAGTAAACAGTTCATGTCATGAACCAGCAGCTTTCAGATTATTCTTGAAGAGACACGGGACGCTGGGCTGATTAGGAACCACTGGCTCAACAGAGGATGGAAAACGTAGGACATTCATCTTTATTTGGAAAATTATCCATGTCAACGTGCTTGACGTTATTTCTAATTGTTTCTGTCACTTTTGATAGTCTGGCCACTGAGTACACTTTTACATTCATAGGCCAGAAGCTACCATTCGGTTCGTAGTGGAGGGTATCTTGTAGCAATACTATAGATTTCTTTTCCTGCTCCACTACAGCATAGAGCGAGGCAAAAGTGACTGTACATGCCCAGATCTCTCTCATCCTGCCATCGAGGTACTTACTTACGAGCGGTTGTGTCTGTGGCAGAAGAATCGTTCTCCAGTACTTCACAAATAACGGTTCTCTAAACTCTCTAAATAACTTAGAACTTTTTTCTCCCTCCAGTGATTTCCATTTGGGTTCACGGAGAATTTCCACAAAACTCGCTTGTTGATCGAACCAATCTGACCTGCTGCGGATCACAAACACTCGAGCAATAGTGAAGAGCAACTGCTCTGTCCGTGGTCTGCCTTGTATTAGAACTATACTTTCCTTGCATTCTCACAGTAAACCGAAATCAAGCATTCATCTTCCTTACAATAGATCTTACGTGCTCATTCCATTTGAAATCGCTTTCTAATGTTAGGCCTAGATATTTATGACGTAACTGTCAAGCAGCATACCACTGATATGATATTCAAAAATCGAATGATTGAATGAGATTTCCACTCTGCAGTGGAGTGTGCGCTGATATCAAACTCCCTGGCGGATTAACTATTTGCCGGACCGAGACTCGAACTCGTGACCTTTTCCTTTCGTGGGCAAATACTCTACCATGCGAGCTCCACATCCACGATTCACGACCCCTCCTCACAGCTTTACTTCTGCCAGTACCTCGTCTCCTACCTTCCAAGCTTCACAAAAGCTCTTCTGCGAATCATGCAGAACTATCACTCCTGGAAGATAGGAAGAGTACTTGCCCGCGAAAGGGAAAGGTCCCAAGTTCGAGTCTCGGTCCGGCACACAGTTTTAATCTTCCTGGAAGTTTCATTTAAGGATTGTTTTTTCTGCTCACCAGCTTCCACTTAAACTCTCAAACATCTAAATAAACCTGTCATCCATCACTACAAATGGAAAACCTGTCCGAGTCATATCGTATCCTATAGTAGTCATCTTCGACAACATTTTTCCTGTATATTACAGCGTCATCAGTTAACAGTCACATAGTGCTCCTCATCCAGCTCGTCAGATCCTATGAAGAAAACAAAATCGGTCGTATCACACTTTTCTGGTGAGCTCTTACAGACGATGTAGAGAGTCTTCTTGTCTGTCTTGAACACTTGGCGTCCAGGGCAACGTAAAGGGTCTTGTTACGTAAAATGTCTTACAATCACTAACATATCTGTGGGTTCCGTATGTCGGACCTTCGTCACCACTCTGTCGTGTGATACAGTGTCAGATGCTTTCCGAAAATGTAGGAATATGGAATTAGTCTGTTTTTCTTTTAGTCTCATGAAGGGGCATTTTCAATATGATCACCGGCACCAAAGTCTCTGGTATGCATCTTTGCATCGAATTGTGGATGCTCCTTGCTTGTGTGCAGACACACACGTTTTCCCCAACAACCGTGAAGAATTGTTAGCCATTAGGTTACAGGTATCTATCATTTTATCCAGTATTGTTCCATTCTCATAACACTAATTGTTAAAGACAAGCTATGACTATATCTGGACAGTGAATAAATATTTGGTGAAGTACATTTTTTTTTTATTTTAAGGGAAGGTCCCAGGATAAACGCAACACGAGCAAAAAAAGTAGCAGAATAGAACGAGACCACATACAAGAGACAAAGGAAATACGTAAGCTATTCAGTACGACAGAACTCGATAAGACAGTCGATAAGCGCAAACGTTTCAAGGGACTTGGCCTGTACAACATGTTTCGAACAGATAAAAATTTTCTTTCCTGGAGCCAAAAACTGGGTACTCTCTCAGATGAATAAGTGAGTGGCGCTCTGAAATATAGCAAAGATATGGAGAAAATAGCTAGTAAGGGACATTCAAAAATCTGGTATAGGACCAGACATCCTTAAGAACCTATTTCATTGTTATGTAAGCTACAAAAATTTTCGAAAGGATGATACTAAGTGCTTAATTAGAAGTACTGGATCCTCTTCTGATCCCATAAGAAGCTGGCTCCAGAACAGGCAAATGTTGCACATCGCAGATACAGAAACTAAAACAACACATGAAGGATGTACAGGAGGAAAGGAGAAAATCTGGAGCAGTGTTCACAGATTCATCAGTTGTTTATGACCCAGTGAAGCACTGACTGTTGCTACGGAAAGTGCGCACACCAAGTAAAGATTACGGCATGACAACAGTGATTGGAAATCTCCTCCAGAGCGGAACGTTCTTTATATATTTTCAACGATAAAGAAACATTTGGAGAACGCAGAAGAATAGGGTGCCGCAGAATAGTGTGCTGGTTCCGTTGGTTCCATTGCTTTTCAAAGTCGAAACCATTGACTAATCCCAGAAGGTACTGAACGTTTTATGTACACAGATGACTGTATCATTACAGCACAAACAAGAAACTTACAAACTATCGAAAGACAATTATCAGCGACTCTTGAACAAATGGTCGTTTGCTGCAAGGAAAATGGAGCCCCTGGGAGACCCAAACGTATGTTTCATTCACCTGAGCCCTAGGCGTCAAAAATGCTATATGTGGCATGGGACGGAATGCGGGTAGAGTAATGCTCAAAACCAAAATACTTGTCTGTCACATTAAATAGAACACTCACCTACAGGGAACACTGCACGAACACGAAGCGCAAAGGAACCACTAGAAAAAACACCTTGCGTATGCTAGTAAGCACTATGTAAGGTGCACAATCCAGGTCTTGTGTTGCGCAGCTGTGGAGTACGCAAGTCCTGTGTCGTATGACTCTAGCCATGCCAAGTAACTGTACTTACCACTCAGTGAATCATGTTCACGTCGCATCACCACAGGCTGTTTGAAACCAACACCCACCGACAAACTGTCCAGTCTAGCTGCTATAGCTCCCTCTAGAATCAAACATAAAGTAACAGGGGATAAGGTGAAACACTAAACCGTTTACACCCATCTCACATCCACATTTCGAACACAAACTAGCACGTCGCCAAGTGAAATGAGAGAAGTATTTCTTGCCTGCCACAGAAAATATCATAAATAAATCACAAAAAATTCGGAGTAAAGATGTAGCAAGAAAAAAGGTACCTCCGTAATCAGTGTATAACAAGAGAGATACTGAGGAGTGGAACATACAAACATCTTTAAGCAGACTACATTCCGAGTTACAATAATTAGAAATGACATGAGTGAATGACCACTATAGACGAGCTGGTACTGTGCGATGGTGACAAGAGCCAACTACTATCCACCTCATGAACTATTAGGTATGCTCAGATACGTGCAACTGGGAGAATCTCATGAAGGCTACACCAAATCCGCTATAGTGTCAGTTTTAGAGCTAAAATAGCCTTGCTATATAATATTGGATGTTTTTTATAAATAATTTTTACTGTGTTGATTTTGAGGTTTCTCATATGATTCAGTAAAATTCCTTTTGGACAAAGAAATATAATGTTGTGACTATCTTGTCGCATCTGCCATCCACACATTCTTTTTATCCCACCACCCCCCCCCCCTTATTCTTGGTCATCAACCTTGTGACTGGTTAGATGCGCCCCACCACGAATTCCTCTCCTGTGCTAACCTTTTCATGTCAGAGTAGCACTTGAAACCTACGACATCAATTATTAGCTTGATGTATTCTAATCTCTGTCTTCCCCTACAGCTTTTGACCTCTACAGGTCTCTTTAGTACCATAGAGATAATTCCCTCATATCTTAACAGATGCCTTGGCATCTTGTCCCTTCCCCTTATCAGTCTTTTCCACATCTTCTTTTCCTCTCAGATTCTGCGCAGAACCTCCTCATTCCCTAATTTATCAGTCCACCTTATTTCCAACATTCGTCTGTAGCAGCACATCTCAAATTATTTTGTTTTCTTCTGTTCTGGTTTTTCCACAGTCCAAGTTTCACTGCCATACAATACTGGACTCCAGACGTACATTCTCAGAAATTTTTTCCTCAAATTAGGGGTGATATTTGATATTAGTAGACTTCTATTGGCCAGAAATGCCTTTTTTGTCATAGCTAGTCTGCTTTAGATGTCCTCCTTGCTCTGTCCGATATTGGTTACTTCACTACCTAGGTAGCAGAATTCCTTAACTTCATCTACTTCGTGACCATCAATCCTGATGTTAAGTTTCTCGCTGTTCTCATCTCTACTACTTCTCATTACCTTTGTCTTTCTTCAGTTTACTCTCAATCCATACTGTGTACTCCGTTCAGCAGATCATGTAATTCCTCTTCACTTTCATTCATGATAGCAATGTCATCAGTAAATTGATATCCTTTCACTTTGAATTTTAATTCCAATTCTGAACCTTTCTTTTATATGCATCTTGGCTTTCTCGATGTACAAATGGAACGGTAGAGGCGAAAGGCTACATCCTTGTCTTACACCCTTTTTAATACTAGAACTTCGTTCTTGGTCGTCCACTGTTATTATTCCCTCTTAGCTGTTGTACATATTGTATATGACTCCCTACAGCTTACCCTAATTTTTTCAGAATTTCGAATATCTTGCACCATTTTACGTTGTCGAACACTTTTTCCCGATCGACAAATCCTATGAATGTATCTTGATATTTCTTTAACCTTGCATCCATTATTAACCGCAACGTCAGAATTGTCTCTCTCGTTTTTTACCTTCCCTAAAACCAAACAGATCGGCATCAAGAAGATCCTCAGTTTTCTTTTCCATTCTCCTGTATATTATTCGTGTAAGTAACTTGAATGTATGAGCTGTTAAGCTGATTGTGTCATCATTCTCGCACTTGTCAGCTCTTTCTGTCCTCGGAACTGTGTGGATGATGCTATTCCGAAAGTCAGATGGTATATCGCCAGACTCATACATTCTACGCACCAATGTGAATAGACGTGTTGTGTCCAATTACCCCAATGATTTTAGAAATTCTGATTGAATATTATGTATCCATTCTGCCTTATTTGACCTTTAAGTCCTCCAAAGCTCTTTTAAATTCTGATTCTAATACTGGATCCCCTAACCTTCCTTTATCACATCAGCCAAATCTTCGCCCCCTTAGAGGCTCCCAATGTATTCTTACCACCTATCAGCTCTCTCCACGGCACTTATCAGCGGAATTCCCGTTGTACTCTTAATGTTAGCACCATTGATTTCAATGTCACGGAAGGTTGTTTTGACTTCCCTGCAAGCTGAGTCTGTCATTCTGACAATCATTTCTTTTTCGATGGCTACACATTTTCGATACAGACATTTCGCCTTAGCTTCCCTACACTTGCTATTTAAAGTTGAATTTAAAAGCCAAGGTCGCTTAAATTCTTTTTACTGGATAACAGGTTTTAACACACTAAAGGTGAAATCATCGGATCAGTGAAGATATAAGATGAAAGGTTTGAGGGAGGGCTTACACGAGTTACACTATATACATTACCATCAGTACAGTACTACATACCTGAATGTAGATTAAAATTTATAAACCATTTGAATGCAACAATACATGACCAGCTGATGTAAAATCATTGTCACAAAACTTATAAAACAACTGCTCTCATGGTTATTCCTTTCCTTAAGATATGTAAAACAGAAGTCACAAGGTAAAACCTTTGTGGTAGATGACCGCTGCTCGACTGACAACGGTCGGCATCACACTGCTCAATTCCGTGCATGTTTACCTGCTGCGATTCTAGTGGTTCGCAACCAGCCACTTGATAGCGTTGTCCAAGCAGTGCACACACGGTATAACCACTCATTGTTACTACAATACAACTTTGCTATTACTGCTAATCAAACACCCAAGCAAAGTACACTTCCGCATACACTTACTGTACAAACTATACATGCTATGCATACTATACGTACTACACATACTATAAAGTACGTCAATTACTCAGTAAAAACGTCTGAAGCAAAGGCATTATCCACATTAGCGCCATACAAAACTACATATTATAATTCACTCTTATTCATATAAGGATACCAAGAATTTACACATAGTAAGCTGTCCATAACACGGCTTAGATACAGTGTGACGAGTGACTGAAACGTATACGCTGGGCTTTACCTGTCTGGCCACTACGGTCTTAGGTATTGTAAGCGCTGCAAGAAGTGCTAACGTCCTATAAAAGCCCCTTACCATCTATACGCTCATTATGAATGTAATATGGACCGACTATGAAAACCTGCATAGGCACATGAATCGAAGTCAGGCCAGGTCGGAAACAAACCGAGGGGGCATGGGAATAGAGGAAAAAATCCAGACATGCGCACCAAGATGCACAGCCACTCAACCTGCGCTCCCATCGGTATGGAACTCATTCCGTCCATTCAACTCACCGAATGGGGAGTAACGGAAAACATATTACTACGATACTAAGAAAACCACTATCTGGCCGGCCATAGACAAATATATCTGTAGAATATAGAAACGTGACGAGACCCATTTCGCGGGCAGTGGTAATCATCAAGCAAAGATTTACTGGCGAGGCTGACCAACTACGCGTCATGCCTCATAACAATCATTTATCATAAAACGGCAGGCCATGCCTTGAAAAAAAAATGACATTTGCAGTATTTTGTATGTGGTTTTCCAAGCATAATAGTTACACAACACCCATCATAGTGTGTGAATTGGTCACACAGGATTTCTAGAGCTCCGCATCAAGTATGTCATAGAAATTATTATCCGCCGAATGTAATTGGTTGTTGAACAATTTGCTTGGAAACCTCTTTCAGTTTTTGTATATTTGGATGTTTTCCAAAGCATCGAGATTTCTTCCCTTGGGTGCTTTATGCAAGATTTTCATTCTTTGTTGAGTATCAGTAGTTTAATGGTTCGAGTGCCGCAGATGGTAACCCAAAGTGGACTTATTTTGGGCACTCGTGTGTTCACGGAAGCGCTTAAAAACGATATCCCTGTTTGCCCCACATAAAAGCCTTCGCACCCGTCACATTGTAATCTGTATACCCCTGCGTTTCTAAATTTATCAGTTCTGCGTTCAATCGTATGCCTAAGTTTCGAGCGCAAAGTATTTTTCGTGCTAAATGCCAGGACCACGCCGGACTTACGAAACTGTCGGTCTGTTTTGTCAGAAACCGGGCCTTGATATGACATTCGAACATTCTTTTTTCACCTGCTATTGTTAGACGACCTTTCCTTCTTACCTCGATTTTTTAAATTTTTGTGTACAACTGGTCCACGATGGCCGCATCATAACCATTGCTACAGACTATACGCTTGAAAATATCTACTTCTTTCCTAACGCTGCTCCGTTGCAACGGCAGCTTTGAGAGCGGATGTATCACTGGGCGAAAATAGGACTTTTTATACTAAGTAGTTAATACTAAGTAGTTAATACTACTATTACTTTCAACTTGTACTGTAAATATGATCTGCTTATGCATAGTATTATAGCCATATCACGAGGGCTATAATATCCTCTACATATCTCTTAAAATAAACCATTTTCTTCCTTAGCGCTATGTTACCCCAGCATAACTTACTTTCCGGGCTGTTTATAAATATAGCGGCCAGCGTACTAGCTAGACAATTGCCCATTGCTAAGCCGTCACGCTGACTGTAATACTTGTTATTAAACTGAAAGCAATTAGATGACAGTGACGTTTCTAGTAGTTAGACATTGCCGCAAATTCGGCCTGGCTCAGCTTACAATGTTTTATCAAATTGTACTTGACCACTTCAAGACACTCTTTAGTTGGAATATTTGTATATAAATATCGTTTATCAAAAGATTCGAGACATCAGACCTCTGGTACTGCTACATCCTTAAGGAAATTTGCCAACTCATAACTATTCTTTAAACTGTAAGGGGTTTCGACTTTCAACTTACGAGGGCAGTTCAATAAGTAATGGAACACATTTTTTTTCTGAAACAGGGGTTGTTTTATTCAGCATTGAAATACACCAGGTTATTCCCCAATCTTTTAGCTACACAACACTATTTTTCAACGTAATCTCCATTGAATGTTACGGCTTTACGCCACCTTGAAAAGAGGGCCTGTATGCCTGCACGGTACCATTCCACTGGTCGATGTCGGAGCCAACGTCGTACTGCATCAATAACTTCTTCATCATCCGCGTAGTGCCTCCCACGGATTGCGTCCTTCATTGGGCCAAACATATGGAAATCCGACGGTGCGAGATCGGGGCTGTAGGGTGCATGAGGAACAACAGTCCACTGAAGTTTTGTGAGCTCCTCTCGGGTGCGAAGACTTGTGTGAGGTCTTGCGTTGTCATGAAGAAGGAGAAGTTCGTTCAGATTTTTGTGCCTATGAACACGCTGAAGTCGTTTCTTCAATTTCTGAAGAGTAGCACAATACACTTCAGAGTTGATCGTTTGACCATGGGGAAGGACATCGAACAGAATAGCCCCTTCAGCGTCCCAGAAGTCTGTAACCATGACTTTACCGGCTGAGGGTATGGCTTTAAACTTTTTCTTGGTAGGGGAGTGGGTGCGGCGCCACTCCATTGAGTGCCGTTTTGTTTCAGGTTCGAAGTGATGAACCCATGTTTCATCGCCTGTAACAATCTTTGACAAGAAATTGTCACCCTCAGCCACATGACGAGCAAGCAAATCAGCACAGATGGCTCTCCTTTGCTCTTTATGGTATTCGGTTAGACAACGAGGGACCCAGCGGGAACAAACCTTTAAATATCCCAACTGGTGAACAATTGTGACAGCACTACCAACAGAGATGTCAAGTTGAGCACTGAGTTGTTTGATGGTGATCCGTCGATCATCTCGAACGAGTGTGTTCGCACGCTCCGTCATTGCACGAGTCACAGCTGTGCACGGCCGGCCCGCACGCGGGAGATCAGACAGTCTTGCTTGACCTTGCGGCGATGATGACACACGCTTTGCCCAACGACTCACCGTGCTTTTGTCCACTGCCAGACATTCTGCAAGCGCCTCTGAATATCTGAGATGCCCTGGTTTTCCGCCAAAAGAAACTCGATCACTGCCCGTTGTTTGCAACGCACATCCGTTACAGACGCCATTTTAACAGCTCCGTACAGCGCTGACACCTGTCGGAAGTCAATGAGGCTATACGAGACGAAGCGGGAATGTTTGAGAATATTCCACAAGAAATTTCCCGTTTTTTCAACCAAAATTGGCCGAGAAAAAAATGTGTTGCATTACTTATTGAACTGCCCTCGTACTATTAAGATATTGGTTCAGCTTGGCGTTATGAGCTTGCCTTCCATCCACAATCGGCCTAACGCTTTTTTCTACTTTGTGGGTCTTAATCTGTGCCCTAAGCTTAGGTAATTCGACCGTTATCATTTTTAACACACGCCTAGTTTTATTGTCTAGCAAAAAATGCGACCGATCTATTGCTTTCCTAACATCCATATTAAACTTACTAATTGGATTCTTAGTCATTTGCGTGATGTCGTTTTCGCGAAAAAATTGCTGTATTTTGGAAACACAGTCAACTTCCCGAATTATGACTGTATCCTTCGACTTATGAGCTGGGAACACAATAGCGCGATTTTCTAGCAATTTTTCATTTATACAATTTAATGTGCTACTTTCTTTACTTACTTGAGTCCTGGCTTTTGTAATATCTTCCAATATCTTAGCTACCTTGGCAACTGTGGCCATTACTTCATTCTTTTTTAAACGTGTTACTTGTAACGCTATTCTCGTTTTATCAACAACTTCGCTAATTTGCTTAGAGCTACAATTTTGCGGAATACTGTATTGCAAAACTTCGCTAAAGAACTCCTATTCTTGTTGACTAACAATGATATCTGTTAAATTCGCTACTCGTTCTGCAAATTTTATATTAGGTATTGGAACTGTTTTCGAATGATATGAAGCTTTTTCTGCAAGTCTCTTAAATTTCTTGTGCTGAATAGCTTGCACATGCAACTTCATATTGTTTACCTTATCTTGAATAAGAGCTCTCATTACTTCGAGCTGTGCACTAGTTATGCTTGGAAAACTACCTATAGAATGCAGCAAATGTCATTTATTGGTCACTTTTTTCTTTTTTTTTTCTGCGCGTGGCCTGCCATGTTATGGTAAATGATTGCTATGAGGCATGACGTGCAGTTGGTCAGCCTCGCCAGTAAATCTTCGCTTGATGATTACCATTGCCCGCGAAATGGGTGTCGTCACGTTTCTATATTCTACAGATATATTTACGTATGGCCTGCCAGAACGGGGTTTACTTGGTATCGTAGTAATATGTTTTCCATTACTCCTCATTCGGTGAGTTAAATGGACGGAACGAGTTCCATACCGTTGGGAGCGCAGGTGGAGTGGCTGTGCATCTTGGTGCGCATGTCTGTTTTTCCCACCTGTTCCCGTGCCCCCTCGGTTTGTTTCTTTCCTTCAATTCATGTGCCTACGCAGGTTTTCACGGTCCATACTGCATTTATAATGCGTCTATAGATGGTGAGGACCTTTTATAGGACGTGAGTACTTTTTATAGGGCTACCATACCTAAGACCACAGTGCAGGTAAGGCCCATCATACAGGTTTCAATCACTCGTAACACTTTATTTAAGTCGTGTTATGAACATCTTACTATGTGTAAATTCTTGGCTTCCATATATGAATAAGGGTGAATTATAATATGTAGTTTTGTATGGCGCTAATGTGGATAATGCCTTTGCTTCAGATGTTTTTACTGTGTAATTGACGTACTTTATAGTATGTGTAGTATGTATAGTATGTATTGCTTGTATTGTATGTACAGTAAGTGCATGCGAAAGTGTGCTTTGCTTGGGTATTTGATTGGCAGTAACAGTAAAGTTATATTGTAGTAGTAATGAGTGGTCATGCCATGTGTACACGGCTTGGACAGCGCTATCTAGTGGCCGGTTGTGAACCATACCTTATGGAAAAGAATGACCATGAGAGTAGTTGTTTTTTATGTTTTGTGACCATGATTTTACATCTGCTGGTCTGCCTCATGTATCGTTATATTCAAATGGTTTATAAATATTAATCTACATTCAGGTATGTGGTACTGAACTAATTGTAATACATATAGTATAACTCGTGTAAGCCCTCCATCAAACCTGCCATGTTGTATCTTCACAGATCTGATGAAGGCACATTTAGTGTGTTGAAACCGGTTATCCAGTAAACAGTATTTAAGCGATCTTGGCTTTTGAATTATTTCTACAACAGAGTGATTGCCCCACTACGCACTATGCGTTCGCTTCCAATTTGTTATTCTTCAATTTCTCCAGGCGTAAAATACGCCTGTAAAAGTTAAAGAATCACATCACATACCTCTACGCGGAGGAGATGTATCGCAGCATCAAAAGGATCGACAGGCTGTGTCATCGGAGAAGTCGTCTACTGAGTTCTTTTGTTTTTCTTATAAAGTCTTGAGAAGTACGTGTGGTACTGAATTTCATTTCCTATTTATTTCAATCCTCCGTGACCTTCACTTCTGTATTCCTCAGTGTCCCAGAACATTTTTGTGCTTCCTCATTTCATCAGTCAACTGAAGTATTTCTTCCCTCCTACTACACTGAATCGCCAAAAAACTGGTATAGGCATACGTATTCAGATACAAAGGGACCCGCGGGGTAGCCGTGTGGTCTAACGCGCCTTGTCACGGTCGGCGCAGCTCTCCCCGTCGGAGGTTCAAGCCCTCCTTAGGGCATGGGTGTGTGTGTGTTGTAATTAGCGTGATTTAGTTCAAGTTAGATTAAGTAGGGACCGATGACCTCAGCAGTTTGGTTCCAAAAGATCTTACCACAAATTTTCAAGATAGAGAGAAAAGTAAACAGGTAGAATACGGCGCTGCGCTCGCCAACGCCTATATAAGATGACAAGTGCCTATATAAGATGACAATTGTAAGAACAGCTACTGCTGCTACAATGGCAGGATATGAAGATTTATGTGAGTCTGAACGTGGTGTTACAGACGGTGCACGACTGATGGGGCACGGCATCTCCAAGGTCGCGATGAATTGGGGACTTTTCCGTACGACCATTTTATGAGTGCATCGTGAATATCAGGAAGCCGGTAAAACGTCAAACCTCCGGCACTTCTGCGGTCGGAAAAAAATCCTGCAAGAATGGGACCAACGACGACTGAAGAGAATCATTCAACATGACG
Source organism: Schistocerca serialis cubense (assembly GCF_023864345.2). NCBI lineage: Eukaryota > Metazoa > Arthropoda > Insecta > Orthoptera > Acrididae > Schistocerca > Schistocerca serialis. Next base: position 276,373,049 of record NC_064642.1, on the reverse strand, counting down.
GAAATACAACCCTTCCGCAGATTGCTGCCGATTTCAATTCTGGGCCATCAACAAGTGTCAGCGTGCGAACCATTCAACAAAACTGCACCGCTATGGACTTTCAGAGCCGAAGGCCCACTCGTCCACCCTTGATGACTGCACGACACAAAGCTTTACGCCTCGCGTGGGCTCTTTAGCACTGACAATGGTCTGTTCCTGATTGGAAACATGTTGCCTGGTTGAACGAGTTTAAATTATATCGGGCGGATGGACGTGTACGGCTATGGAGACAGCCTCATAGATCCATGGAACCTGTATATCAGCGGAGGACTTTTCAAGCTGGATGAGGCTCTGTAATGGTGTGGGGCATGTGCAGTTGCAGTGATACGAGACCCATGATGCGGCTAGACTACCTCTGACAGGTGACACGTAAGCATCCTGTCCGATCACCTACATCCATTCATGCCCACTGTGCATTACGACGGACTTGTGTAATTCCAGCAGGACAATGCAACACTCCATAGGCCAGGAATTGATAGAGAGTGGCTCCAGGAACACTTTTCGGAGTTTAAACTTTTCCGATGGCCCCAACCTCCACAGGCATGAACATTACTGAGCAAATCCGCTGTGCCTTGTCATGTGCTGTTGGGAAGATATGTCCACCCTCTAGTACTGTTCTACAAGTACATCTATATCCACGCAATTGCTGTTCACAATAAAGTGCCTGGAAGACGGTTAAATGAACCACCTTCAAGCTTTCTCTCTACCGTTCCACTATCGAACAAATGGTTCAAATGGCTCTGAGCACTATGGGACTTAACATCTATGGTCATCAGTCCCCTAGAACTTAGAACTACTTAAACCTAACTAACCTAAGGACAGCACACAACACCCAGCCATCACGAGGCAGAGAAAATCCCTGACCCCGCCGGGAATCGAACCCGGGAACCCGGGCGTGGGAAGCGAGAACGCTACCGCACGACCACGAGATGCGGGCCACTATCGAACAGCGCGTGGAAAAATGCGAGCACTTAAATATTTCTGTATGAATCCAGATTGCCCTCATTTTATCGTGATGATCATTTCTCCCTATGTAGGTGGGTGCCATCAGAATGTTTTAGCAGTCGGAGGAGAAAACTAGTGCCTGAAATTTCATGAGAATATCCCATCGCAGCGATAAACGCCTTTGTTTTAATGAATGGCACTCCAATTCACGTATCATGACTGTGGCACTATGTCACCTATTTCGCGGTAGATCAATACGAACCGCTCTTCTTTGAACTTTCTCGATGTCATCCGTTGTTTCCACCTGATGCAGATCTCACAGCGCACATCAATACTTCAGAATAGGTCAGCGTAGTGTAAGCTGTGCCTGTAGTAGACCTTTTGCACTTCTAAGTGTTCTGCCAACGAACCGAAGCCTTCGGTTTGTCTACCCACATTATCTATGAGATCGTTCCAATTTAGGTTGTTTGAAAACGTAATCCTTAAGTATTTAGTTGTATTTACAGCTTTATGATTTGTGTGACTTACCGAGTAATCGAAACTTTTCTTTATTCAGGATCAATTGCCACTTTTCACAAAATATTGATATCTTATCTAAATCATTTTGCAATTCGTTTTAGTCACCTGATGACTTTACAAGACGGTAAATGACAGCATCATCTGCAAATAATCTTAGAGGGCTACTCAGATTGTCTCCTATGTAGTTAATATAGATCAGGAACAATAGAGGGCCTATAACACTTCCTTGGAGAACACCGGATATTACTTCTGTTTCACTCGATGACTTTCCGTCTATTACTACGAACTGTGACCTTTCTGATAGGAATTCACGAATCCAGTCGCACAACCGAGGCGATATTCCACAGGCAAGGTGTTTGGTTAGATGGCGCTTGTGAGGAACTGTGTCGAAAACCTTACGGAAATCTGAAAATATGGGATCAGTTTGACACCCCTTGTCAATATCACTCTTTACTTCATGAGTATTAAGAGCCAGTTGTGTTGCACAAGAACGATTTTTTCTGAATCCGTGCTGAGTGTGTGTCAATAAATCGTTTTCTTCCAGGAAATTCATAATGATTGAACACAGTATACGTTCCAAAACCCTAATGCAAATCGACATTATTGATATGGGCCTGTAATTTAGCGGATTTCTCCTATTTCCCTTTTTGGGTATTGGTGTGACCTGAGGAATTTTCCAGTCTTTAGGAACGGAACGTTTTGTGAGCGAGCCGTTGTATATACGAGTAATTGCTAAATATGAAATTACTGTATCAGCATACTCTGAAAGGAACCTGACCGGTATACAATCTGGACCGGAGGCTTTAACTTTATTACGTGATTTAAGCTGTTTTTCTGTACTTATGTGTTTCTTATCTTAGCAGTTGTCTTGATTGGAATTCAGGAATATTTACTTCGTCTTCATTGGTGAAGGAATTTCGGAAAACCGTGTTTAATAACTCTGCTTTTGTGGAACTGTCATCAGTGACTTCACTGTTTCTATCGCTCAATGAAGGTATTGATTGCGTCTTGCCACTGGTGTGCTGTATGTATGCCAAGAATCTCATTTGGTTTTCCGTCAGATTCCGAGACAGAATTTCGTTGAGAAAATTATTAAAATCATCTCGCATTGAGTACGCGCTATATTTCTAACTTCTGCAAAGCTTTGCCAATCTTGAGGATTTTGCGTTCTTTTATATCTGCATGCTTTTTTCGCTGCTTCTGAAACGGCCTTCTGACCCGTTTTGTTTACCATGGTGGATCAATACCATCACATATCAATTTATGTGGTATATACTCCTATCTCTGAACTGCTGTCGATACTATCTCTTTGAAATCATTCCAAATATTTTCCACGCATACATGATCAGATCGGAAGGAGCGGTGACTCTCTCTTAAAAAGGCGTTAAGAGCATTTTTATTAGCTTTTTTTAAATAGATGTACTATGCGTTTCTTTTTGATGTTTGTAAGTGTTACGATATTCAGCCTAGCAGCAACTGGCTTGTGGACGCTAATCCCTGTATTTGTCACGACAATCCCTATTACCAATTTATGGACAGCCCTGCAGGATTCATGGTATCAGTTCCCTCCAGCACTACTTCAGACATTAGTTGAGTCCATGCCACGTCGTGCTAAGGCACTTCTTCGTGCTCGCGGGGGCCCTACACGGTATTAGGCAAGTGTACCATTTCTTTGGCTCTTCGGTGTATATAGAAAGGCTACATCAACGTGGGAAAAAATGTCGCTGTGTGACAGAATCAATGTATAAATGGAGGACAATAATTTATTAATTTTTATGAAAACTTAGTTATTAAAGTAACGTGCCACTACACAATGAATCGATTCATTAGGGAACGCAGTAGCTGTTATAGCATCGTGTGAGATAATGACGGCATGACAATTGGTCTGCTGGTGTGAAATATTCGAAGGCCATCACCGTTTAATGTACATTTTGGTTAAACAGCGTAAACCATCAGTCTTAACTTTTAATAAGTACATGACATGGTAATATTAGTTACAGCATGTCAGCTTGTTTAAATGAACGTGATGTTAATATTGACAGATTTTCAGTTAATACAGGTAGTGCAAGAATTTCTTTTTTATTTCATGAATATCACAAGAAGTGAGGAGGAATCTTGTGGACTGTACAGTTGATACAGATTCTTGGAATTGTTACGTAACGAAGAGCTTTATAAAAAGAATCTTTATAGCGGTAAATAGTCTGAAAAGTGGCAAGCCATTTTACATGGCCTTTTCATTTAATCTGAGGATGACTCAGTAATTTAACAATAGTAACTCTGTGGAATACGATTAAAATGTTTTATTAAAATAAATTGGAATGTAGTGACTGTATATCCTAGGCTCCTACCACCACTTTATCGTTACATTTAACACGGTGCAAATCTTCCTTGTTTTCTCTGTACTTTCTACAAGTGGATGTAAAGGCACACCACGAAGGATCTGGGACAGGCAGGACAGTGAATGCAACGAAAACGCGGGCCTCTTATATCAGCCTTGTTGATATCTCCACGAAAGACCGCACGTGCACGTTGTGCCAGCCACGTGGGAGGGGGTGGAGGGTGGGGGTGAAGGTGTGTAGATTGGTGCTAGACATAGAGTGGTTTACGGTTGAGCCCTGCATTGTGGCCAAACTGAGGTCTGAGAAGGGCTGGTGGTCCCTTTACGTTCTGAAGAGTGTTTTTAGGAGTAACTATCTTACACTTTTCGAATGAAACACCGCTTCCAGAAAAATAATGGCCTAACATCAGGCACTGTTTTTCACTTTCAGAGAATCACTGATGCAAGGTTCGTTGCCAGGCATGAACACATTTGATTGGTAAAAATGTTTCTGATGTCATGAACATGGAACACTGTTGTTGTTGTGGTCTTCAGTCCTGAGACTGGTTCGATGCAGCTCTCCATGCTAATCTATCCTGTGCAAGCCTCTTCATCTCCAGTACCTACAGCAACCTACTTCCTTCTGAATCTCTTTAGTGTTTCATCTCTTGGTCTCCCTCTACGATTTTTACCCTCCACGCTGCCCTCCAATATTAAATTGATCCCTTGATGCCTCAGAACATGTCCTACCAACCGATCCATTCTTCTAGTCAATTTGTGCCACAAAACCTCTCTTCTCCCCAGTCCTATTCAACACCTCCTCATTAGTTATATGATCTACCCATCTAATCTTCAGCATTCTTCTGTAGCACCACATTTCGAAAGCTTGTATTCTCTTCGTGTCCAAACTAGTTATCGTCCATGTTCCGCTTCCATACATGGCTAAGCTCCATACAAATACTTTCAGAAACGACTTCCTGACACGTAAATCCATACTCGATGTTAACAAATTTCTCTTCTTGAGAAGCACTTTCCTTGCCATTCCCAGTCTACATTTTATTTTGCTCCCCAAATGGCAAAACTCCTTTACTACTTTAAATGTCTCATTTCCTAATCTTATTCCCTCAGCATCAGCCGACTATATTCCATTATCCTCGTTTTGCTTTTGTTTATAATAATCTTATACCCTCCTTTCGTGACACTGTCCATTCCGTTCAACTGCTCTTCCAAGTCCTTTGCTGTCTCTGACAGAATTACAATGTCATCGGCGAACCTCAAAGTTCTCATTTCTTCTCCATGGATTTTAATACCTGCTCAAAATTTTTCTTTTGCTTCCTTTACTGCTTGCTCAATATACAGATTGAATAACATCGGGGACAGGCTACAACCCTGTCTCACTCCCTTCCCAGCCACTGATTCCCTTTAATGACCCTCAACTCATAACTGCCATCTGGTTTCTGTACAAATTGTGAATAGCCTTTCGCTCCCTGTATTTTACCCCTGTCACCTTCAGAATTTGAAAGAGGGTATTCCAGTCAACATTGTCAAAAGCTTTCTCTAAGTCTACAAATGCTAGAAACGTAGGTTTGCCTTTCTTTAATCTAGCTTCTAAGATAAGTCGTAGGGTCAGTATTGTCCCACGTGTTCAAATATTTCTACGGAACCCAAACTGAACCTCCCCGATGTCGGCTTCTACCAGTTTTTCCATTCGTCTGTAAAGAATTCGCGTTAGTATTTCAGCTGTGACTCATCAAACTGGTAGTTCGGTAATTTTTACATCTGTCAACCAGTACCTTCTTTGGGATTGGAATTATTACATTCTTCTTGAAGTCTGAGGGTATTTCGCCTGTCTCATACATCTTGCTCACCAGATGGTAGAGTTTTGTCAGGACTGGCTCTCCCAAGGCCGTCAGTAGTTCTAATGAAATGTTGTCTACTCCCGGGGCCTTGTTTCGACTCAGGTCTTTCAGTGCTCTGTCAAACTGTTCACGCAGTATCATATCTCCCATTTTATCTTCATCTACATCCTCCTCCATTTCCATAATATTGTCCTCAAGCACATTGCCATTGTATAGACCCTCTATATATTCCTTCCACCTTCTTGCTTTCCCTTCTTTGCTTAGAATTGGGTTTCCATCTGAGCTCTTGATATTCATACAAGTGGTTCTCTTTTCTGCAAAGGTGTCTCTAATTTTCCTGTAGGCAGTATCTATCTTACCCCTAGTGAGATAAGACTCTACATCCTTACATTTGTCCTCTAGCCATCCCTGCTTAGCCATTTTGCACTTCCTGTCGATCTTATTTTTGAGACGTTTCTATTCCTCTTAGCCTCTTTCATTTACTGCATTTTTTTATTTTCTCCTTTCATCAATTAAATTCAAAATTTCTTCTGTTACCCAAGGATTTCTACAAGCCCTCGTCTTTTTACCTACCAGATCCTCTGCTGCCTTCACTACTTCATCTCTCAAAGCTACCCATTCTTCTTCTACTGTATTTCTTTCCCCCATTTGTGACAATTGTTCCCTTATGCTCTGCCTGAAACTCTGTACAGCCTCAGGTTTAGTCAGTTTATCCACGTTCCATCTCCTTAAAATCCCACCTTTTTGCAGTTTCTTCAGTTTTAATCTACAGTTCATAACCAATAGATTGTGGTCAGAGTGCACATCTGCCCCTGGAAATGTCTTACAATTTAAAACTTGGTTCCCAGATCTCTGTCTTACCATTATATAATCTATCTGAAACCTGTCAGTATCTCCAGGCTTCTTCCACGTGTACAACCTTCTTTTATTATTCTTGAACCAAGTGTTAGCTATGATTCAGTTGCGCCCTGTGCAAAATTCTATCAGGCGACTTCCTCTTTCATTTCTTAGCCCGTATCCATATTCACCTACCACGTTTACTTCTGCCCCTTTTCCTACTAGCGAATTACTGTCACCCATGACTATTAAATTTTCGTCTCCCTTCACTATCTGAATAGTTTCTTTTATTTCGTCATATATTTCATAAATTTCTTCGTCATCTGCAAAGCTAGTTGTCATATAAACTTGTACTATTGTAGTAGGTGTGTGCTTCGTGTCTGTCTTGGCCACAATAATACGTTCACTATGCTGTTTGGAGTAGCTTACCCGCACTCCTATTTTTTTATTCATTATTAAACCGACTCCTGCATTACCCCTATTTGATTTTGTATTTACAACACTGTATTCGCCTGACCAAAAGTCTTGTTCCTCCTGCCACCGAACTTCACTAATTCCCACTATATCTAACTTTAACCTATCCATTTCCCTTTGTAAATTTTCTAACCTACCTGCTCGATTAAGGGATCTGACATTCCACGCTCCGATCCGTAGAACGCCAGTTTTCTTTCCCCTGATAACGACATCCTCCTGAGCAGTCCCCGCCCGGAGATCCGAATGGGGGACTATTTTACCTCCGGAATATTTTACCCAAGAGGACGCCATCATCATTTAACCATACAGTAAAGTTGTATGCCCTCGGGAAAAATCACGGCTGTAGTTTCCCCTTGCTTTCCGCCGTTCGCAGTACCAGCACAGCAAGGCCGTTTTGGTTAGTGTTACAAGGCCAGATCAGTCAATCATACAGACTGTTGCCCCTGCAACTACTGAAAAGGCTGCGGCCCCTATTCAGGAACCACACGTTTGTCTGGCCTCTCAACAGATACCCCTCCGTTGTGGTTGCAGCTACGGTACGGCTATTTGTATCGTTGAGGCACGCAAGCCTCCTAACCAACGGCAAGGTATCTGGTTCTTAGGGGGCATGGAACACTAGCAGTAGTTTTTTGAGCTAGAGGGACTAACTGAAATATCATTGGTGTTTTATGGCGACTTTCTCCTGGTAGGATTTTTGTGCTTGAAAGAAAGTAACCATTGGATGGCTGAGTGTTCATATTCCGCAACTGGTGGGCGTTTCCGGTTTGATGGGAAAAGTAGCAGTGTGTGAAATTCAGCTAGGAAAAATAGCGATTCTATCATAGCTGTGGTTGTGTGAACATCTCCAGCACACAACATTTGTTGGTGGGGAAATGCAGAGGAGTGCGCATCATGGCGTTTGTTAGGAGATGGAGAGTTGTGTACACCTTGGTATGTATCTTAAGAGTTGGGCGGGATTCGTAATTGTGGCAAATTGCACGTCTATTGGTCAATACTTACAGTGAGCATATGAGAACAATTGGCACACTTTGGCTCAAGTCATCGTGTTCATCTGTCTCAAGTACAGATATACTAGTGGGTGTATTAGTTTCTTCATATAACTAACAAGACAACTGTCATCATATTTATTTGGTTAACTTTTTACCAAATAAATACGGTGAATTCGCGGTATGACCCAAAAACTACGCTACTATCAAGCAGCTACAATCTACTACCCCATAAAGGAAAATATTGTTCCAAAGAACATGGTGCTGAGAAGCATATATTGGAGCCCTAAGCCATAGCACTGAATAATCTACGTTTCTCCTGGTCAAAACGGCACAGCATGACACCTTGCCAACTGCAGTCAAGGACAGCGACAATCAGTTATTGACGACGCGTGCCCGGTAATATCCAAGTATGCGGTTTTGTGTTTGGCAGATTTGGAAAGCAGATACTTCCCTATGCGCCTCTGAAGCCACAGTGGATTCCAGTATGCAGGTGGGCCCGTTTACTGGTCTGCAAAGCCAATCTGATTCCATGTCATCACTATACATGACAGAATATGTCCAATGGTTAGACGGCCGACTGAAAACAAATAAGTATATCCACCTACAGACCGTGAGCATGCCGCAAGAAGCAGTACTTCTCACAGCTCAGATCATGATTGGCACAGGCTCTAAGTGGAATACTAGCAAAGGACACAAGTCTCTCCATTTAGGTAAAGACATGCCGTCATTTACTAGTGAAACGCTAGCACAAGAGTTCTCTGTACGGCTTCCCTCTCCAGCTTGCTAGCATAGCACATTTACATCCTTAGACTACTCCCACTGTAGCACAGGCCAATCACAAGCTGGAGCTCAGCATTTGAAGCTGGGAGACCGCCCCCTGCTCTGCATACACAGATTTGACCAACTAGTGGCTCTTACAATAAATTGGGAGAAAAGAAGAAATATTTCAGCTTTGCACCCTCTTTCTCTTGCGTTTACGCCATGTCTTTGCTAAAAGCATGACTTTGATGGAACCACAGCCCTCCATAAAAAGATCTTATCTCTCCTGTTGCATCCGTCTCGAACTTTGCAAAGAACAGTCATAAACTTGCTAAAAACCTCATGCCTTCACAAATATGTTTTGTAGCAGGGTCTGGATGCCTAGGTGCCAATGCCCTGTTGCACGGAAATTCACAGAATCTCACAGCCATTTCACCCGCTCTCTACACAACAAGGGCCCATCCTCTGCTTTATTGCCAGTCATCAGATCTACAGTGCTCCAGTCACAGCTGCAGTGACTCTTTGTGATGGTCGGTCTACCTGGATGTGCCCACCGACCAATTGGCACCAACAGATGTGTCAACAAATATTTTCACCGGGTTCCGCAGAAAAGAAGCTCCCATCGGCCCTCCGTCTCTGTACGCTTTTACTGCAGTAAATGAAATCGGCATACTCTTTCTTCAAACACAGGTAAAGTCTACCAGTATGCCTTCACTAGTGCACGCAAGGATAGTGTTAACTACTGCCAACCATATCATCATATGATTATAGCAACCAGGTAATACAGATCATCTTCTCTATGACCAATAAACAGCATGACACCATATCAAAGGCGAGAGTGCCCTGCAATCTCTCACAACCTCCCCATTCCTCCCAAATTTATTCTTGGGGAGTGTCACACCTTACAATGCTTAGTATGACATGGAACAGAATAAATTGTGACACTTTAGTTATGTCATTATCAAAAAAAAATAAACATGAATCATTCTTTGTTCACTATAAACCCCAGCACAGTGCTATACCCTGTCCTTACCACATTCGACCAGGGGTCAAACATACACTCTCTGCTGCATGCCTACAAAATTAAAGTGAGAATTAAAATGTGGTGGTCGTTGGATCGTATTCTTGTAGGCCCAGACTTTGATGACAATTTCTAAATGGTTACGGGGTTATGCAGACATTTATCTACTCATTGATCCTGAAATTAAGGCCAGAGAAGGTCATTTTCCAAATCAGAATGTAATGTTGTTGTCTTGAGGATTATCTGCCCCATGGAAAATTACGACCCTTGCTCAATTACACACATGGTACCATTCAATCCTTGACAGAACATTGATCACAAATGCTCTCAAATTCACAAAATATACAGAATCATAGTGGTCTTGTGGCATGTGTTATCTGTTCAGTTTATTTCTGTTCCGTTAGTACAAAGATAGTAAGTGTCAACACAACAAAACAACATATAAGTGACATAAAACAAGTGAATCTCTCGACAAACGAAAATAATTCATGCGTTCATTGAGAGAATCTAAAACTTGGTAAGAAAGCAGAGGAAATACATGTAATCTTGTAAACGTGAGAACAGCGAGGCCCATATATGAAAAAAAATTTTTTTAAAACAAAAAGTTTCTCCTACAGCTCCCTTCTCAAAGGTCTATAGGGAGTCCAATTTTTAAAATTTACAATTGTCACATGGACAAACACCGCACTACACATGTGTTTTATCATTTTAGATCTGGCAGCTATGCGGGACGAGTTTGCCAAGATGGGTTACCACTTTTACTCGGCATGTACAGTACAGGCAGCAGCCTCAGTTTATCAGGATATCCTCCTTGTGTTTTGACAGCGATCACTGGCGTCTCGATTAGTGATTGTCCTGGATGACGTGGTAGTTGGTAATGCATTGCCGTTGTGGAAGACATTCGTGGGATATGCTTGGCAGGTTTGAGGATAATCACTACCTGCCATCGCTGTCTGTGTCGTCCTATGTCTACAGAGACGTAAGTACTTCCATTCAGTGCTCCGCAGCTTCGCCCCAGTGTGACGCCCTCGCCCTTCCTTTCAGTAGTAAGTCCCTCAGGACCTTGGAAGCCATAAGCATCAGTGAAATTTGTCATCTGCTGCCATGGTACCAGCCCTTTGTTGACAGCTCATGATGTACAGAGGCTTGTCCACTCCGGCCTCCATTCATGAAACCCAATGACGTGATGTTCACCAGTTGCCCTGCTGTCCCAATGTGGGTCAACACCACCTGCTCGCCACCCTCTGGCTAACAGGGCTGGGGGACGGCCTTGACTGCGCTGCCTTGGTGCTCTGTCTGGCCAACTACTATGGTCACCCTGGTGTCAGCTACCTCTCCAACTGTCTGATACATCGCCATCCACTCTACTCCCATGGCCTGCACAATGCTTACACGTGGGCTTAGTACCGTGTTTCTTACAAATATGTTCACAGGATAGATACAGAGAGAATTATAACGAAATTGTAAGGGATTGTTTCACGCCATTACTCCAGGAAAAATAAAAAAGTAAAATGGTTTGCAGGACTCTTTTGACAAAAGTAAAATATGATTCTACTCTACAATTATTCTTGGATTGTGTTACAGCAATAATTTTCAATGATTAATTTTCTATGTCTAAGACTCTGTAATCGTAACTAGTGAGGTCATGTAACACAACCTTTCACGCAACTCAAAGTACTAAGCCAGATTAGACTACACATTCACTTCAGTCACTCTCACACCGTCTAAGCCTGGTACTTATTGATGCAACACAACTACTATAAAAGGTATATGAACTACTGAAGTTACTACAGATTATTTCCCAATTAGTTAGTCATCACAGTGACACTAAAGCTGGTGTATGGCGTAAATCTCGATGAGTTCCGATGTCACCGGTCTGTTGTCTGTGTTATGTGGGCAAAACAATTCTGTTGCGAAATTCTCTTTTGCTGAAAATGACAAAAAATTTCTCACATTGGTGTAAAATTTTTCCACTCCATCTGAAGAAACAAACATGAAAAAGCACAAATTATTATCGACTTTTGAGTGCAAAGCTGCATTTCTTCCGTTCTTCTGACAAATTGATGGTGTGCCTTGCTCACTCTGCAAAAACATACCAAAGTGACTGGCACATTCTGTGCTCACGCCACATAGTACAAACTGTCGCCCAAGATCTATCATTCAGGCAATTGCAAACCACTCGTGAAAGCCCACATGAATATCAACGCTCAATAGTGCAGAAAACCACATGCGGCAACCTCACGTGAATACCTACAGTGAACCACAATCGCATAAGACTCGATAGCTCATCTGTGTAACCACACTCGAATAAAATATCCGATTCGCGAGAAACATCGCACCAAAGGCGACATCCATAGACGAAAAACACAGATACATCTCGCCACTGGCGATGACAATATTCAGCCCACAGTGAAGACACACTGCGCTGGGCCATGGTCACATAACATGGCGAAAGCCTAGAAGAAATCCAACATGCGTCTCGCGTGGACAATAAATGCCCATCCTGAAAAATACCTCCATGGGTCTCACAAACTAATCTCAATTACGTACCTCTCACATACTACGCTACGAATTGCACACCGGATCGTGCAAGGGCGTTTACAGCGATGCGATCACAATTAAAAGATGATATTAGATTCTAGCTGAACTCCAAGATGTTATGAGAAGAATTCCATCTCCAATACTAGCGCACTCAAAGAATGGATCAAAAGACTCTGAGCAGTATGGGACTTAACTTCTGACGTCATCAGTCCCCTAGAAGTTAGAACTACTTAAACCTAACTAACCTAAGGACATCACACACACCCATGCCCGAGGCAGGATTCGAACCTGAGACCGTAGCGGTCGCACGGTTTCAGACTGTAGAGCCTACAACCGCTCGGCCACCCCGGCCGACTATCGCACTCATTTCGGACTCGAAGACACAAAGTTCTGTAGTTGTTGTGACAATTCATTTTGTTGTACCACGCAAATCGCAAAACTGCTAAGAGAACATAATAACTCACGCGAAATGGGATTCAAATAAACAACGAAGTTTCCGTCGTTAAATCCGCACATTTCTACTCTCAACAATCGTATTTAGTCAGCTCTGGGATGACCATCTTTACATCTATAAACTTGATACATGTGACGAAGAAATAACCGTACAGTGAAATTCTAACAATGCCTAGCTATTATGACTATCAATAATAGGAGAAGTTCCTATGCTAATTACCATGGTGAATCAAAAATTCTAAAGAAATGATAGTTGTCTTTAACGCTATTACACCTAAACAAACTTATGTTACTATGCTCATTTAGGCTGTCACCGACCATTAACCATCTGCTGCTTGTTCAGATTAGGATTATTCCGCAACGTTTCTTGAAGATGGTATAAAGGCACATTTGCATGCCGAGCGTGAGTTTCCTCGGAAACGCGAAATATTAATTAAATAAATAATCAGTGACAAATAAATAAAGCCTATGGCACACAACTGCAGCGCTGTGTCGCTGATAAAACAAAAGCACAATTACGTTACTCTTATGTTTGATTAAGAAAGAGAGAGCTCTGGTTGAAGTGGTGCGAGAAGCACGTATTTTATTTTATTGTCTGGCACACCGCCATATTTCATGTTATAGAAGAATACTGCGAGTTGCAACCACACTAGGCACTCGATTCTGTAAAGAATTTATATTTATAAAAGTAAGTAGGATTATGAACTGTAGGCTTATTCATTGAATATATCTGATTTAACTAACTGTGTAACTTTTTTATGTTTAGTAGACAGTCACCTCTGTACGACGTATTGGCATGGCTGGCAAATTATTGTAATATTGAGATTTAGATTATGAGTCCGCACCTACCGCAGCAGTCTTTGGAAACGAATTAATTACGAAGTCCGATTATTCAGTTTTATTTCACGGTCAACTACGAGTAACATTGCCTTTACGAAAAAGCCATTGTCAAGCGTCTGATAACGAATAATCAAACGTCCACGTTCCAGATAAGCGAACACAATTGCAATCACAATCACCATCATACAGATAGAATAATTAACATATTTAAAATAACAATATATTTTTAAATTGATTTATTTTATTTATTTTATATTGGCGACTGCGTGTCGGACTTGTTATTTTGTCATTTGTTACATTGTTCTCTTTGTTTCATGTAAAAAATCAACTTTCTGGACCTGGACGTCAATGTATGAGAGATAACAAAATCTGAAGATATTTTCCAATTCTGAAATTTTGCGGGAAGACGCAATGAAACTTCCAGCAAAATAAGGTAAGACGCAGCATCTTTGCATTGGTAGGCTTGACCAGACGTATAATTCAGTGTATTAGCTTTTCAGTAAATTCTGTAGTGTTTCTTTTCCGCATAACAGTTTCAGTGATAAATTTCATTCTCAATACTTTTCCCTAAACAATAACGTATGCAACAATACCAATACACGAGTGTACAATATGGCCGACTTCTGTACGATATCATGTAACATGGCCAGCAGCCATTACCAATAATCTCAAATTCAGTTTATATTTTTAAATTAACAGACAGCCATTGTTGCTACGAGCGATTCATGCTCAACTACATTTTATTTTAAAATCAGTGTCAAAAATTTTCTTGAAACATATATCACGTGTGGCATGGTAATAACTAGAAAACAGTACGCAGAAATGGAACAGCAAGGACGTACTATTCAGACGCAATCCGACTCGGACGGGAGACAAGTGTTAGAAAATGACTTTACGACAGCAACCGGTAGTGACGATTCATCAAACATTGACGCAAGTGTTGACGAAAATTTTGACGATAGGCCGTCCACTACAAAAATTTCAAAATCTCAATCAGAGCCCATGTTAATGCATGACGTCACGCCTAATGACGCGGCGGGGGCAGAGACCTTGCAAACGGTAAACATTGCCGACATGTTACAAATGCTAATGAAACAAAACGCAGAAAATATGGCAACCATAAGGAAACTGAACGCCGAAAACATGGCAACCTTAAAGGCACAATTAGAGACACAAAATGAACAGTTAAAAACACAAAATGACGAAATCAGATCTGATCTCATAGCAATCAAGATAGGTAATGACACTTTGTGTAAACGTGTGGAACTTATAGACGCCACACTGACCAAACAGATGACCGAACTCAGTACTAAATTTTCCCAGCTCAATACGAGACAAGAAAAGACTACAACTGACGTAGCACTTTTACAGACACAAGTAAAAAACCTTAATGTCACGTGTGAAGTTCTTACTGAACAAATTCAAACATATCCTTCAGTACATGACAGCCTTGAAAAACGAATTACTGACGTACAGAATAAATTTGACAATGTTGAACAACACCTGACTGACATCTTACAATCAGATGCCACAGCTCATTTTCAAAATATTAATAAAGAATTTCATGATTGGGTTGAGAACAAAGACAAACATTTTGATAGATGCTTACGTGAAAATTTACCAACAATTGTGCACGACTCCGTAGCGCAATACATTACTAATAACAAACAGCTGATCAGTGACGCAGTACAATCCGTCACTGCACCCATGAGACAATTCACCGATCAACTACAGTCTCAATGTAACGAAAATATCAGTCAAAATGTACAGTTCAGAAACCAATATACATTCGAGTATGATACACACATTCCGCACACGACAAATACAAAAGAACAAAACACACCACGACTACAACACATACCACGATGTGGAAACACAAACACAAGCTATTATCATGGTAAACCACAGCAACATTATCGTAATTACTCGCCAGCTGAACATACCAGTAATTACAGTGGAATAAATCCATATCACAATGCGAAGGAAGATGAAAGCTTAATGAAACACAGGCAATTTCAGATTTTTATCCCAGAAAAACGAACCATTCATCCGGTGATTTTTCTTAAATCTTTTAGTAACGCATTTCCACGCACTTGGAGTGACCGGAAAAAGATTTCATATATTGTCGGTTACATCCAAGGCGATGCGGCTGTCTGGGCATACAGTCAAGCTGACGTATGTACCACGTACAGTGAGTTTGAGCGTGCTTTTCTGAACAAATTCTGGTCGCAATCCGTCCAGGAGCGACTCAGAAGACAAATTTTAGAACCTGAAACTTTTAACAGTAAAAATGGTAACTTACGCAGATATTTTGAAAAATACTTGAACATGGGACATTTTTTAGACGAACCAGTCGCAACGCGTGATATACTCCGTGCGTTGAAGGCCAAATTGCCTTTCAACATTAAGGAAAAACTTCTACATATCCCGGATGACGATTCAGATTATTTTTTAACAGCTTCAGATTCGGTTGACATGTTACTTGAAGATCAGCGCTTCGCGCGGCAAAACAGCAGCCACAATGTTTACACTAGTGGTATGCAAAACATGCAGGCATGCCAACTCAATTCTGGCGCGCCCACAGTTGGATACGCGGCACAACAAAAACAGCAAACTCACATGCCGTCTCAGTACTGAAATCAAAATCAACACGCGTATTCCAATACAAACAATAGTTACAACAGTAATAACATTTCATGCGGCAATCCATACAAAAGGCACCGCGGTAATAACTACAACGGTAACAACGGATACAAAGGTAATAACAAAAACACAAACAGAAATAGAAATAATAATAACTACGAGCCAAGACAGCATCAAGGTTGGACTCGTAACGATCAGTACTTTCATTCAAACTCTGCTTTACCACAGCAGCCACCAGGTCAAAATTGGAGCATACCTTACGCCCGACAGGTAAGTTATAATGCGCAACAGCAACAACAACCGCAAAAGTTTGGAGCTCATAATAGGCAATATCCGAATGTGAATGTAATAGAAATGACACCTGATGCACAACCTCAATCTGTGTCAGTACCTAGTACAAATGCTAATCCAACAAACTAGAAACAGTCACTACTTTGCCCCAGGTCGTGGCTGAAGAATTCTTGGGGGCCGACTTCAATGTTAATCAGTTATTTGACACCACACTTGAACAACAGAATAATGATATGCCGAGTAATTCTAAACCAAAACTACCTGTTTTATTTATAAGATACAACCACAATAACAATATATCAGATGAACTTTTACAAGACAGTACACAATGTCGTTTAAACACAAATGAAATTGTTTTAGCATCTACTACTGGTGTAGTAGGTGGGATTCCAACTACTATTATCCTAGATACAGGTACAGCTGTGAGCGTTTTGTCTTTTAATTTCTATAAAAAGATGTGTGAATTGGAACCTGTGCCTGAGTTTCCTGCCCAAAACTGTAAAATAACTACTGCACTAGGTAATAAGTCATGTAGGGTTACGAAGCAAGTTTTTGTAAACATTAAAATAGGGAATGGAACCGTACAATGGCCATTCCTGGTTGTACAAAACCTTGTGACAAATTGCATATTAGGAATAGATATTATGAGCGAGAAGGACTGCATTATAGACTTCTCCAAAGGTAAATGTATTTTAAATGATAAAGGCAGTGTAATTATTATTGATTTGGACAGGAGAACTCTAAAGCATGACAAACACTGTACAGGGTACAAGGTTTAGTTATTACTTGACAATGACATTCAAAACATGCAAACACACTCATCTGACACAGAGCTAATGGACTTGAAAACATTGCTTGATCATAAGATAAGTGAAGCTACAGCTCTCAGTGTACATGAACGTATAAAACTACAGGAAGTGTTATCCAAATATTTACAAGTTTTTACCAAACGATTAGGTGTTATCAACACGTATGTGTACAAGATTGAAGTTAAGCCTCACAAGATCTTCTACCATAAGACATATAACGTACCGTTATCTCAACGACCTGCTGTGTGGCAAGAATTAAAACAAATGTTAGACTGGAAGGTCATTGAACCATCCACCTCACCTTATTGTAGTCCTCTACTTGTTGTCAAAAAATCAAATGGAAGCATTAGGTTAGTGTTAGACGCACGAGCTATTAATGAAATAATTTTACCGGTTCACACAAAACCTGAAAATTTAGAAGAGCAATTACAGAAATTTCTAGATGCAAAATATTTTTCCACAATAGATCTCGCTAATTCGTTTTGGCAGGTGGGTATCACTCCTGATTCTCGGAAATATACCTATCAGTTTTGTGTTCTACCCTTCGGACTGAATGTCAGCTCGGGGGTATTCATTACAGCCCTGGATACCGTGCTTGGCGACGATTTAGTTGAGACAGTCACACACTATGTAGATGATATACTGATAGCTACACAATCTTGGAATGAACACGTTGACACTCTTCAAAGAATTTTAGAAAAATTTGCACAAGCTGGAGTCATAGCCAACCTAAGAAAATCAAAATTTGGTTGCAGTGAGATAAAGTATTTAGGACATATCATTAGTTCACAGGGCATACGTCCGGATCCCAGTAAATTAGATGCTATCAGAAACTTTCCTAGCCCTCGAATTAAAAAGCAGTTAAAATCATTCCTTGGGCTATGTTCATTTTTCAGACGTTTTTTGCCACAACCACTTTTGAACAGTAAACATCTGCTAAATCTACTCAGAAAGAATCAAGTTTGGATCTGGTCGGAACAGTGCCAGAATGACTTTAATACAATTAAACATGCTTTAGTGAATGCTAACATATTGAGCCATCCAGATTTCAATTTAGATTTTTGTATGACTTGTGACGCTTCACGTACTGGCTTGGGCTGTTGCTTATTTCAAGTTGTAAAGAATAAAGAGGAGGAACAGACAAGAATTATTGGGTTTGCGAGTCGCACTCTAACTGAATGTGAACGTACATACTCCACTACTGAGTTAGAAACACTTTCCATAGTATGGGCATTCAAGAAATTCAATTATTATTTATTTGGAAAACATACGGTAATTTACACCGATCACCAGGCCCTGACATTTTTGTTAACTTGTAAACTTGTACATCCTAGACTATCACGATGGGCAGTTACACTTCAGAACTACTCTTTTGAAATTAAGTACATAAGAGGTAAGGACAACACCATTGCAGACACTTTGTCTAGACTTCCACAAGGTATGAATGATACCAACAGTGACTTAGAAAATATAAATGACTACAGGATTCTCTTAATGCAAGACAAGCAGTACCACCAATATTATATTGATATGTGCAGAAACATGGCTGAATTACAAAAATCTGATCCTCACTGGTATAAGATAATAACATTACTGGTAGAAAAACACAATCATCCTTTGACTAAGTCTTACAAGTTACACAATGATGTGTTATTTTACCGCCGACATCCAAATGCTACTAACTGGTGTGTATGCATTCCCAAAGAGTCTGAACGTAATCTAATTTGGCACACACACTTAGTTTGGGGTCATTATGGGACGAAAAAGTGTTTGGCAAAGCTCAGTACATACTGTTATTTTAGCAATATGAGAAGAAAAATTTACAGGGAACTAAAAACATGTGTCATATGTCAAAAATCAAAACCTAAGAATGTATCCACAAAAACAGATTTACATTCTATTTTACCCAGTAAACCCCTGGAAATTCTGTGTACTGACATCAGTGGACCGCATCCAGCAAGCTCTGGAGGCGTCAAATATATCTTAGCTTTTTACGATATATTTTCTAAACATGTAAAACTTGTAAGTAGGCTGTTTATGTTTTCTCTATGTAAGTAGGCTGTTTATGTTTTCTCTATGTAAGTAGGCTGTTTATGTTTTCTTATTGGCAACGTTACGTAGCGCTCAATATGAAAATCACTGGCTGTGCTGTGTGCAGTCTGTGGCTGCTTTGCATTGTTGTAATACTCGCCATTGTAGTGTTAGGCAGCTGGCTGTGAACAGCGCGTAGCGTTGCGCAGTTGGAGGTGAGCCGCCAGCAGTGGTGGATGTGGGGAGAGAGATGGCGGAGGTTTGTAATTTGTCATGAACTGATATATATATTATGACTTGTGATGATATCAAGGTAAATACATTGTTCGTTCTCTGTTAATATCTTTCATTTGCTAACTATCCCTATCAGTAGTTAGTGCCTTCCATAGTTTGAATCTTTTATTTAGCTGGCAGTAGTGGCGCTCGCTGTATTGTAGTAGCTTGAGCAGCGAAGATTTTTGTGAGGTAAGTGATTTGTGAAAGGTATAGTTTAATGTTAGTCAGGGCCATTCTTTTGTAGGGAATTTTGAAAGTCAGATTGCGTTGCGCTAAAAATATTGTATGTCAGTTTAAGCACAGTCGTGTATAACTGTTCAAAGGGGACGTTTCATATGTCGACCCTTAGCCTAGGATACCTCACTGGAATCTTCTGATTTTTTCTTGTAGTTTGTGTATTTAGCGTAGCTTTTGTTTATTGCTAGCGCGTAATTGTAGAGAGAATCTCCTTTGTAGTTGTAGCCTTTCATTGTTGTACAGTAAAACAGTTGTGGCATGTATATAGATTTGCACCAAGTATTTCGCAGCTGTAATTAACTAGATATTATTTTCAGTGTTATGTTAATGTGTTCTCTTATTTTTGCTCTTCAAATTGTGTTTTTCTGTGTTGTCGTGTGAAATACTGTGACAATAATGGCGTGTGAAAAACGTAATACTAGGCTCCAAAGTAAACTGAGAAATGACAGTGAAAATGAGAGCAGTGTGTTAGCGCCACCGAGTAATGAATTAACTGATGTTCAAAGTAGTAATTTGGTAATTGTGCATAGGGAAATGGAGCGGGCGGCAAACAATGGCGTGGACAGTGAAACAATTAGTGAAGAGGGAAGCATTATCGATCGATCGGTCGGCAACAGCTCGCCTCAGGAATCCGAAATGACAGGACACAATTTCGCAAATACTGTAGATTCAGGTTTTGGGTCATCACCGTTTTCTCAAATAAGTCAAGACACATTTTCTGCTTGTCAAAATGTGAATGTTGTCGGTGCAAATGCACTGCCGGAAAGCGTAGAGAAACAGATTCCAGACACTAATACATTATTATTGCAATTAATGCAACAAATGGAACAAAATCAGAGACAAACACAGCAAAAGCTTGAAAAGTTAGACACAATGGAACAACACCAGAGACAAACACAGCAACAGTTAGACACAGTGGAACAAAATCTCAAAAAGTTAGACACAGTGGAACAAAATCTCAAAAAGTTAGACACAATGGAACAAAATCTTCAAAAGTTAGACACCACACTTGAACAAACACGTGAAGATTTAACTAGTGAGTTACATAACATTGAATCGAAATGTCAAAAAGTCTGTAATGACGTAAAATCACAAATTTGTGAGCATTTCCAACCTATTTTTTCGCGGCATGAAAATGCATTACAGAATCATGAAGCAGCCATAAAAGAACTGCAAACTATTTTTCATGAAAATCACAACACCTTGCAAGCTAAAATTGACTCAGTTGCATCTACCGATTCGGTTACGCAACTTGCAAAAACTCAGGAAAACTTAAAGGTCACAGTAGACACGATTGCAACACAAATGGACACTCTGAAACTTGGTTCAGAAAAACATACAGAGGAAATGATTTCACTATCGGATAAAGTAGCCGAACTTTCAGATCAGTTCACTAACTTATCTACAAAGGTAGATGATGATCTGAATGACACAACACCTGTAGCCTTCACTGACACAGAAGAGTATGAACAAATTAGAAAATTCAAACAAAATCAAAATCAAATCAATACACAGTACAAAAGAGAAATCCGGGAAGTGCAAGATCAGTTGGCACAAGTAGTACAAGAATTACGTATTTCAGAGGACACTCGCGCCCCAATACGGGAAGAGGGACATACAAATACGGAACAGACACAAAATAACAACACAGGGCACTTCGGAAATTGTGAAAGAAGTTGGCAAGGTACGCCGAATTTTGAGATGGAACCGCAGAAACGACGTAACAATGACCGACATGCGACTTGCCGACATGATGATTTTGACTATAAGCTGTTCATTACTACACGTAAATTCAAAACATTTAAGAATTCTGGCAACGACATTCATCCACAAGCTTGGCTCCATCAATTCTCTCATTGTTTTCCTCCCAACTGGTCGTTAGAACACAGATTAGAATTCATGTGTGGCTATTTAGAGAATGAACCAGCTGTAAGAATGCGATCGGTCATTCACGATTGCCTCAGTGAAGGAGAATTTTACCATGCCTTCCTCTCAGCATATTGGTCTCAAGCCACACAAGACCGTGTAAAACATATCATCATAATGATGAAACGTTTCGAACAATCTGAATTTTCCAGTCTTATGAAATATTTTGAAGACATGTTGCACAAGAATCAGTACCTGACAAACCCATACAGCCCCTCAGAACTCATCCGCATTTGCTTAATCAAATTACCTGAACATTTACGACATATTATTTTAGCAGGACGTTGCAAAGACGACATTGAAGCCTTTCAGGGACTGTTACAAGAACTGAAAAGTGACACTGACAATCGCGGAACGCGAAAACAAGGACACAACAATTACATGTCACATCCGTCACAATTCCGTGACGACAGAAACAATAACCAGACACGACTGGTCTATTCTTACAACGCAAATCGTGACCAAAATAGACACCACCCGTACGACAACCGTTGGCAGAGTAATAATAGTTACAGAGAAAGATCGCATTTCCGTAGTAATGACTATCACAGAGACAATCAGAGAAACAGACAATATGGGAACCAAAACAAGTATTATCAAGGGAGGCAGAATAACTTCAGACGCAACAGTTCAGCACGCAGTTACGACTCAGGGAGAAATTCTCCACCACATGACCGACAAACAAGAAATTATGTAAACTACCGACAAAACGACAGACGTGAATTTCACCAGAACTGGCGGGATTCTAACAGAGCTGGACCCTCTCGGCAAGGCGAATTCGTAGAAGCTAGGTCTCCTAATCCCAATAACGACGCGCGCCAACAAAGAGACAGACAATGACTCGCACAGCAGGCAGCCGCGTGCGCCAGGTGGCTCAGAGAAAAATAACATAGACGCTAACCTTGAGAAAAATTCCAGCATTCCTTACCGACGTATACAACATGATAATTGCATTCAAATCAAACTGTGAGTACTAGGATGAGTAAAGGTTTACACCACATTTCACATGTAAAACCATTTATTGACAGATAATCTGCCTTTTAACTTTGTCTTTGCCATAAAACGTTTCACTTCACGTTACTAGTATGCTTTAGAAACTGTTACCATGCAACAATGTTTGAAGTTCAATATCCAGCCAAGAACCAAGAGAAATTATTTAAACAGAAATTACGAATGCATTGTTATTGTGAACAGACGACACAGTGTAATTGTGTGTGTACATTCTTGCTTGTTAGTTGTACGATTAGAACATTTACCAGTACTGCTAATGACATTTTAATGCAACATTTTGGTTTTACTTGAAAATACATTCCGGATTTAAAGTGCTTTCTGAGAGATACCAGATGACACAGAGGTTAGTTTATGTGACAGCTACACGATTTTTATCACGGCGCTACTAATGAGTGACAATTTACAATGTTGCTTTTGCGGTGTTTCTGTTTGATATCTGCACAGTTTTCTGAATTCTTCTGGAAAGAAAAACATGTTTTAGTAGTAACTTTTGTGGTATAGCAACAATGAGACAGCTTTTTCGTGGCACAACAATACGTTACTGTACAGTATTTTCTTCATCACGCCAATAAGCATAATAACTACGATATCTATACGCAAAGCATTTCACTTTTGTTTATCATGTGGTAAGTACATTGACTTCTGCAGAACTTAGCTTTCGGAGGACGATAACTACGACACTTCCACAGAGATTATCTTACAGCAAGACGCATATTTAGCGCTACAGGACACGTATTTGAGTGATTAATCTTATACTTAAAACACTTATTTTCAAAGATTTTTTAATTACAAAGAAAGTTTTCCGTGATACATTTCATTCCATTGCTGTAATTTGTAACACCTGAGGGTATAATTACATTTATCCTCAGGGGGGTACACACTTACTTTGTGTACCATGTGTGTGGCAACCACAAGGAACCCTAGCTAATATGGTATTAGCTTATACAACTTTACACATCGGTACCTTATTTCTCTAACACACAAATTACACAGCTATCTGATTATTTAACTGAGAGATAAACATTTTTTTACTACATCAGTGACACATGTTTACGCAATTACACAGTTGGATAACTTCACACTTACGAAATTGTATTTTGTCTGTACTTTGTGAAATGCTCATATTTTTTGGAACCATTGTGATACTATGAGAGCTTTGAATGATGTATTTGGTATGGATTCATGATTTTTAAAGTACGTTTGAGGCAGCTGACACTTTTGACATGAGCAGAGAATTTTTTTAGGCTTAGAAATTATTGGAGGAAGTTACGACGATTTTGAGATTTGACTGAAGTGTTATGATGTTGTTATTACGACGACGATGTGTACTACGCTGTTGAGGTATGTTTATGATAAATAAGCTGATGCTATATGAGGAATCTGATTATGCTATGTAGCTATTATGATGAAATATTGAAGACGTGTTGATGAATATGAATATGTATATGTGTAATAAGGTAAGGAATAAGGAGTAGGGGTTAGGGACTCTGATTTATGAAAAGGATGTTGGAAACCAAGAAACGTACTTTAAGAGTTATGAAATGTGTGTGTATATTCGTGAATGTATTACAATGCAGACGAAAATTTTTTTGGACACTGTTATATCAATAGCATTTTGTTTCTACAGATTTGCAACGCTAATTCTTGACCTGTGAAATATTTTTATATGAGACTACCACGGTAGCAGAATCTCCTGTCGTAAATATTTCCGTACGAAAGTTAAGTGACCACCTGCACGTAATGCGTCGCGGGCACCCAGCTGTGTCAGACGCCTGGAGAAAAAGCCATTATTGCGAGCCCTTTTCAGCGGCACAGGTAGCACAAAAAAAAGGGGAGGCCATTATCCTTGGAAATATTCTTACATCTGCAAACCTGATAATGACAAGTGTCTTTCTACGAGAATTGAGAGCTACTGACTTACGAAATGCCACATAGCTATTGAATGATGTTTTTATGCTTTGGTTTGCGTAATTGCTTATTTCATTTGACATCTGTTTTCCAGTTGTGTTGCAGCATTGGTTTCATAAAATAAAATTAAATGCATTTGCTAATGTGAACACTTTCTGTCAACAGATCTATTAAATAATTATTTTATGATCCACATTCTTTAAAAAAGGAGCACTTGGAAAGGAAAGAACAATAAGAAGGAACTAGTAACTGCATTCATAATTTTCTTTTCAAGTAATTGGTAACTTTTTGGTAGAATAACTTTTTGTGGTGCACCACTTTAATTACTTAGACATTAAGATGTGATTATACATTTCCCTTATCTGCATTGTTATCTTTAGTGTACTATTTTTTCTGCTTGAGCTATGTCATGTTTAGGTATAAGTTATTGCTGTTTGCCAGGCATCGTGTTACTGAATTTTAATTTGTGTTACTCTGCTAAGCCAGATTAAATTTTTTGTTTACTGCGCATTGGCTCATATTAGTTGTAATGTTGCATTGCTTGTTAATTTAGATTTACTGTAGCTTGCTTTGCAAATTTCCATTTTTTTTCTCATTGCTGTTTGTGTTAATTGTTATGTGATGCTGCATTGCCTCGTCCCTTAGTTTAGCATCTGAGCTCAGTAGATTTAAGTTAGCTTAAGAGGGGGTAGACTATAGAAGAGAATGAGTTGCGATGAATTGGAAGAAATGCATTGAGAAAACAGGTTTAGGTAGGATTTTCTTGGAAATAAATGATGAGGTAAGATAATGGAAAATAAAAATGAGGTAAGAAATGTGTGAACATATAAACACAGAAAGCATGCTTAGTTAGAATTTTTTTTGGTGGAAACAAAGGATGAAATAAGAGGGAAGATACATGAAGTTTTGGGTTGGACTGCAGTACCAAATGTTACACTGAAAACGAACCCTATGCTTTCCTATTGGTGTTATCCCACTATGTGTTTGTGTACCCTTGTGTATTTGTTTTCTTCCTGTCTCTGTGTAGTTTCATAGAATTTTTTCTTCTTTTAATATTAAGCTACATTCACTATGATGAGGAATACTGTTATCCTCAAATATAATTGGCATTAATAATATGTTATTTACTTTGTAAAGATGTTAGACATTATTCATTCTGTTTAAATGCTCATGTGTGAAGTTGATGTTTCAATAATTATTCTGATCTTCTATGTATGTACTCATGTCATAATTCCTGTAACACTGACGTATATGTCTATTTCTATTCTTTTGTAAAGCCTGTACTACAAATGTTATCTATATTGTTATGTTCTTTAATGATGTATTTTGTACCTTTGTAATTGTATTTTCATGTTGTAAATTTATAAAATTGTAATTGTCACCAGTTCATGATATTATTAACTTGTTAATTACATTTCACTGCACACGTTTCTGTTGGTCATAGTATATGGACAATATGTGAGAAGTAGGGACTGTTAGTGTTTGCACGTGTGTTGATAATTCAGCAAGGGACTGGATAACAGCATTGCTGGTTCTAAGGACAATTCCAAAAACTTTGTGAGTGCACAAGTGGTGGTTTATGGACTTGCTATATTCTCCGCAAGACTCTTCGATGGTGAATGTGCACTTGCACAATCGCAACAGATGGCTGCTGGTATTCTCTACAAGGACGACAGTGGGTCTGCACCTCTGGTGGCCCACCAATACCATTATCTCCACAAGGACTACAGTGGATCTGCATCTATGATGACCCACCAATACCATTATCTCTACAAGGACTACAGTGGGTCTACATCTTTGATGGCCCACCAATACCGTAATCTCTACCAGGACTACAGTGGGTCTGCTCTGTGATGACCTACCTACCAATATTCATCAAAACTTCGACTGACTCTGCTGTGGGTTTTCTCTGTTGTGGACCAATACTTGTCTGCATGTCGAGAGTCAGCACTGTCTTTCCGTTGGAAGGACAACACTACTTCTTCAAGACTGCATGGAAATCCACTACTTCCGTGTGCATTTTCTTCTACTGCTCAGACTTTGAGAAAAACACTATATTTTACCGTAATGAATGATCAGGACTGTCTTTGTAGACTGTGAGAAAATTTGAGCTTTTCACCAACATTGTATCAATAAGTGTGTGCATTTGATTTCTTTGTTATTGTAATTATAAAAAATTTTATCAAATCATTATTGGCCACTGCCCAAAAAAAAAATTTGTAAAATTTTTTGTGGGGAGCATGGGGGCTATGTAAGTAGGCTGTTTATGTTTTCTCTATGTAAGTAGGCTGTTTATGTTTTCTCTATGTAAGTAGGCTGTTTATGTTTTCTTATTGGCAACGTTACGTAGCGCTCAATATGAAAATCACTGGCTGTGCTGTGTGCAGTCTGTGGCTGCTTTGCATTGTTGTAATACTCGCCATTGTAGTGTTAGGCAGCTGGCTGTGAACAGCGCGTAGCGTTGCGCAGTTGGAGGTGAGCCGCCAGCAGTGGTGGATGTGGGGAGAGAGATGGCGGAGGTTTGTAATTTGTCATGAACTGATATATATATTATGACTTGTGATGATATCAAGGTAAATACATTGTTCGTTCTCTATTAATATCTTTCATTTGCTAACTATCCCTATCAGTAGTTAGTGCCTTCCATAGTTTGAATCTTTTATTTAGCTGGCAGTAGTGGCGCTCGCTGTATTGCAGTAGCTTGAGCAGCGAAGATTTTTGTGAGGTAAGTGATTTGTGAAAGGTATAGTTTAATGTTAGTCAGGGCCATTCTTTTGTAGGGAATTTTGAAAGTCAGATTGCGTTGCGCTAAAAATATTGTATGTCAGTTTAAGCACAGTCGTGTAAAATTGTTCTAAGGGGAAGTTTCAAACTTTATGCTTTAAAATCCGCCACTGCAAATGCTATAATACGAAGATTCTCAAGTGATTACCTGACGCACGTGGGAAAACCTAAAGCAATTCTATCAGATAATGCAGCATACTACTCTGGGTACAAATGGAGAAATTTCTTGAAGGACAATAACATTAAAAGTATATTTATTTCGAGGTTTAGTCCACAATGTAACGCGACTGAGAGACTTTTCCGAGAATTAAATCGATTCATGAGGACCTATATTTCATCAAAACATACTAATTGGGTGTCCTACCTAAGTCTTTTCGAAGACGTACACAAAAACTTAAATATTGACGATACGAATTACACACCTAACGAGATCATGTTCAATTGCAAACAGAACGATCAGTGGATAGAACCATTACCTAAGTTGTCAGACAAGGAAATCACACCTGAACAGAAAATAAAAGAAGTATTGACTACATTGACACATCACGCACAAATACGAAACAAACATCACAGAAACATAATAAAAAGAAAACAAAAATTCGAGGTAGGAATGCTTGTACTACTTCGTACTCATCATAAATCTGTAGCACTCAAACGACGCAACGCTAAGTGGCGTATGCTATATGAAGGACCGTATATAATTGTTAACATACCCCATCCTGGTGCGTATCTGTTACAACATCCTAGAACTAACAAAATTATTGGGCTATACGCACACCGAGATCTTAGAGCATTTCATGCTGAATAATGTCAAGGTCATACACATCAAAATATTGCTAAGCAACTCGAAAAACTCTGTTGTTACAACACAGATAATAAGTAGTACAGAAATTTTCATTTCAGCGGTTCCAGTGACGCAGTTGAAGACAGAAGAACTCTTCTTTCAGCGCGCGCCTCCACCTGAAGGACGGAATATTAAAGTAAAATTTATGATTACGTAGCAGTGGATGACATATTAATTTTTCACGGAACATTTGTTACTGAAGGTACCACTGACTTGGTGTGACACCTGACGAACTGACAGACGTCATCTGTGAAGCGATCTTTTACTTTGAAAAATAGATTAGACACACATCTCTCAACACGAAAAGCATCTATCAGTAGTCAAGGCCACACAGACACTCTACACACACGCACAAAACGCGAGGAATCGAACATTTTCTCTCTCTTACTATTTTGAATATTTATTGAGTAGTGAAAACGCCTGGTCTTGCCTACTGATGTAATGAATGTTGTGTCTAACCTATCTTAATTTCAGATGACATCACAAAAAAAACATCGATAATATCCCAGCAAAACCGCTAAAGAGGATGTAAATATCTGCAATTCAAGAAATCAAAAGTGACACAATGTAATAACCTATAGCGATGTAATGATGATGTAAACATGTTTATGTGCAACTATATTATGTTTATGCTAAGAAAATATGTGACGTGTGTATGTATAATTACTTATTTTTTTAACTGATGTATAGTGTAACTGTTACTATGTAAAAATTTGAACAAAACGAGTGCCAAAAAGACATTGCATAGTGAACCACAGTTCACGGACATTAACGAACATTACTAACTCTGCAACTACGCGGAAACCTATGTGAAAGAAACTGTTAATGCCATTCATTATGCAGCGTATCTATGTAAACGCGATGAACGATTTCCTTGATTAATAACTACGAACATTTAGGTGAGCTATACTCAGCAAAAACTGAAAATGTGAAGTGCATAATTCGTGCATCGTCTAGTGACATTACTACAGTACCCAACTTCAAGATGTTAACTGGATTAAATGGACACAACGTGCCTCTCCAGAAAACAACACGACGGGTGGAAGAATTTTGGTTGGAACTTCAGGGAATGAAATGTTCTCGAAATGTGACAGACACTCTTACCTTGACTGTCCAAGGATCGACGCCAGCTATGTGCCGTCCGAGGTTCTGCAACCAAGCTTCCACGGAATGTAAAAAACGAACTGCACGTGGACCAATTACTCGACGGGTCACGTCTGATCTGTAATAAGCAATGCTTATAGTCACAACCAACTGCACCACTACGACTATAATGGAAATGAGAAATGGACACGCTTATGTATTAATCACGTTGTTATACAACGATGTTTCTGTGATCAAAAAACTTTACCACGACGATACTAACCTGTAAAAAATTATTGTGCAGCGGATGAATATGAACTGTAATAACGACACGATGTGTATAGGTCAACGCACCTGAAAAATACGGACATTTTTCTTTGAAGTATTTCAAAACAATACTATGTAACTAAGAACATTCAACAATCTAAGTTGTATTGTGTTATAACAAATATTGTAAATTTAAAACTAAGTTACCTGTCATAGAATGTAGTCTTCATATGTAATCTTGGTTGAATATTTTCTTTGTGCAACGACTGAAAAACGCGCGCACACGAACAATATGAACTGCAATACTGTGCCGCGTGATCTAACTGTACGATATAACGGCAGTCCCGCAGTTACACAGACGCTTCTGCGCATGCGCGCACTCTATCTGCCAACATAAGAACTTTTACGGCGCACCCGCGTCATTCAAATTTTGTATATAATGTGTATATTGTGAAATGTAAGTCATGTAAATAGTTGTAGGTAACTTAGATTTTCTTGTGCCTTTAGGTGAATTGCTCGCCTGCAGGTGTGTCCTTTCGCCTCGCAATTCAGGGGGCAATATAAAGGCACATTTGCATGCCGAGCGTGAGTTTCCTTGGAAACGCGAAATATTAATTAAATAAATGATCAGTGACAAATAAATAAAGCCTATGGCACACAACTGCAGCGCTGTGTCGCTGATAAAACAAAAGCACAATTACGTTACTCTTATGTTTGATTAAGAAAGAGAGAGCTCTGGTTGAAGTGGTGCGAGAAGCACGTATTTTATTTTATTGTCTGGCACACCGCCATATTTCATGTTATAGAAGAATACTGCGAGTTGCAACCACACTAGGCACTCGATTCTGTAAAGAATTTATATTTATAAAAGTAAGTAGGATTATGAACTGTAGGCTTATTCATTGAATATATCTGATTTAACTAACTGTGTAACTTTTTTATGTTTAGTAGACAGTCACCTCTGTACGACGTATTGGCATGGCTGGCAAATTATTGTAATTTTGAGATTTAGATTATGAGTCCGCACCTACCGCAGCAGTCTTTGGAAACGAATTAATTACGAAGTCCGATTATTCAGTTTTATTTCACGGTCAACTACGAGTAACATTGCCTTTACGAAAAAGCCATTGTCAAGCGTCTGATAACGAATAATCAAACGTCCACGTTCCAGATAAGCGAACACAATTGCAATCACAATCACCATCATACAGATAGAATAATTAACATATTTAAAATAACAATATATTTTTTATTTATTTGTTTTATTTATTTTATATTATGTATTGCGCTACGGAGTCGTGCACAATTGTTGGTAAATTTTCACGTAAGCATCTATCAAAATGTTTGTCTTTGTTCTCAACCCAATCATGAAATTCTTTATTAATATTTTGAAAATGAGCTGTGGCATCTGATTGTAAGATGTCGGTCAGGTGTTGTTCAACATTGTCAAATTTATTCTGTACGTCAGATGACCATCTTTACATCTATAAACTTGATACATGTGACGAAGAAATAACCGTACAGTGAAATTCTAACAATGCCTAGCTATTATGACTATCAATAATGGGAGAAGTTCCTATGCTAATTACCATGGTGAATCAAAAATTCTAAAGAAATGATAGTTGTCTTTAACGCTATTACACCTAAACAAACTTATGTTACTATGCTCATTTAGGCTGTCACCGACCATTAACTATCTGTTGCTTGTTCAGATTAGGATTATTCCGCAACGTTTCTTGAAGATGGTCGAATCTATTAACACCGATGAGACTAGGTCCGAGTTCAGTTGCAGATGTTTTTCGTGCCTCTTCTGCGTATTCAATTAGTCATTGACGTTGGTTGACATTTCCTCGCACCCCGTCGTCGTGGGTTCGGCCTCCGAATCTCAATTTCCTCAGCCTGACCTTCATTTCCGTTGTTCATTCGTGCACATCTTCCATTGTCATGGAAAACGGATTCATGGTTTCACCATCCGTTGTTTTGTGGTCCATAGCCTTCATTTCTCCTTCCACTTCAGGCTCTGTTGCGTAGTACGTGACAATTGCGGTTCCAATTCCAGTCACTCAGAAGTTCCACTTATTTACTCTCGAA
Organism: Schistocerca serialis cubense; assembly: GCF_023864345.2. Taxonomy (NCBI): domain Eukaryota; kingdom Metazoa; phylum Arthropoda; class Insecta; order Orthoptera; family Acrididae; genus Schistocerca; species Schistocerca serialis. The sequence continues at coordinate 276,341,255 of NC_064642.1, read as the reverse complement.
ATTTCCCGATCATAAATGGTTTTCGTAAGGCGTTCCATTTTGTACATTTCCATTCCTGTTATTATAATTATTATGTTTTGGACGCGACATAGATCTAGTGACGTATCCGTTAGAGTTTCTTCTGTGTTCTCTGATATTCTCTGGTCGGATTGCGTACCCTAAATTGTAAAGAATATTACAGAAAGGACTGTGCTCGTAATTACGCCTGAAACCTAATACTTACTGATATGCTGACGGAAGTTTGGTGTAATAGTGAAGTATGGTTTCACCGGTAGAGAATGGTAAACAAGATACTTGTTCTTGTGAATCATTGCCCATCAAGGAACTTGACTGGGTTTTTGTAGCCAGATCTCTCGAAATCTTTGGCAACAATGAACTCGTACTGTCGTTTTCTTGGACTAGTAGATGTTTAGGAAGCTGTCCTTGGACTCCTGGTAACTCCTACACGTCGCTGATATTCCGCGCATTTTCTCCGCGACTGACCCCTGCAAGTATCCGCAAATAAAGTCTAATCTGTATTTTAAAGGCGGATTTGGAATTAAAGAGAGGTCGAATTGCGATATCCAAGTGCGTGGGTGAGTAAAATTACCCTCATCTCGGAAAATTTCAACTTTTCGGACTTGTAAGAAATGTTGAAAATCCAATGGCGCTTCGTCAACAACTTCCGTAGTAAGGAAAATCTCAGTCCATTCGATGTTCTCTTTCGACGTCCCCTCATCTTTGCGGCCTCCAGGGCTTCGACAAAATGCAACGTTCATCTCACCATGTCCTCTACTCGCTGCTAACAGTGCACAGTTATCCGTGCCGTCTGAATTTATTTCTGGTTCTGTTGCGTTCGCGCTTGGCCGCTTTTGATCTTGTTTTCTCAGCGTCTCCTCCAAATTCTTCTCCATACGTGTTGATAGCTTCCTGTTAAGATTTGAACGAAATAAGAGTCCGGACCTGTTCAGTCTCGGTTACTGGATTTGTCACGTTCGAATCAGTCCCTCATTTGCGCAGCGCAGACTATACTTTGTCCATAGAAGCTGTCGCATGAAGATCGGTGGATTCACGTACATTCGTGTCGATGCGCTCCTCCATGTCATTTTGCCGCTTTTCCATGCTTCGACCTTGTTGTTCAAATTGATCACCGCCTCTCGTTCTTGCTGTTCTGTGCGTTTACTCGTTTTCGCTGATCCAGCCGCTACCCGTCTAGCGGAAGTTGCTACTGTCCTGGACCTCTCTCCTGTGTCCTTAGCATCGTGTGCAGTCTATAAACTTTTGATTGCTTTTATGTTTACTTTACGAAGGTTTTCCTGAAGATGATTTGCCCATGACTTGTGTTCCTGTAGCATCATGTTTTTGATGTCCGTCATGTATCGTTATGAACTCATACTAACTAAATAATTTTCTCCTCAATTCCTTTTTGTCCAACTTCCATTCCCTTTAGTACATTAATTTTCCCCCTCCATTCTCATTAAAAATACCACCAGATATAATTCCTCTTTTTCTTCTCCTAAGTATTCTGATCGACCGAACTCATACATGATTTCTATGGTGTTGTATCCGCATCATTGCGTTCTGATCCTCCTCTGTCTTCTGTATCGGGATTTCTACTAATCAGCTCTGTTTCGATATGTTGTGGTACGCTCACATCCTCTGTCATAAGCGACCTGACACTATCCATCCCCTCCATATAAACAACATCGCTTTCGTCTCCCTGATTTTCTTGCTGCACGACATCATTGTTGCTAAACCTTTCAACAGCAACGTCTCACTTCGTTCAAATATTGCCTCCACCGTTTCATTGCGCTCTTCCTCCATGGTGTACACTTTTCTTCCGGCTCCCAGTCTACTTGTCTCCGTGCCCCACTTCTCGTTATCATTCAAATTCTCTATCAATAACAAACTTTAATTATCCTTGCAACACGTGGACAACTGTATTATCCAACTCACAAGATATACCCACTACAATACAATGACATAAAAAAAAGAATTAGCAAAGCAGTTTGCGGTCCGAGACTATTACAGTAGTATACAAAATCCAGCATCAAAAACAACGAAATACAAAACAAATACAAAAATAATACGAAAACAACCATTGGCAACAACGGGAAATCGGTCGTCAAGTGACACTGAAGACACTGACACAAATGAAGTCTAAATAAAACAAATAAAGACATAAACAAAAAATCTGAGAAATATGCATCTACAACATACAACTCAACCATGTTTTTCTTCTTCGTTTCAACACAATGTGGACCTGTTCAGCAAGGAAGCTAAATGACAGCATCACAGAAATTCCAAGCATCTAGATCCTGGGAGCGGTTCGCCAATTGCAAACATCCGGCTCTCAACTGCAGTCAAAACTTTACTAAAATGGCAAAGGTAATGAAATCAGAACACTTGGAGGGCCTGAGGTCTAAATAACAATTCATTTATTCACTCTTAACAACAGACAATAAAAGATGGGTAAGAGAATGGCACACAAACAATTTTATTTGACAAGCGCATTCAATAATACGCGGTCTATGGTTAACAAAGTGATCAACTGTGCATAAACGCACCATACTAACCAGAACTAATAGCTTTATCTGACTTCATAAATGTGAATCCGTGGTATGGCCCAAAAAATGGTTCAAATGGCTCTGAGCACTATGGGACTTAACATCTATGGTCACCAGTTCCCTAGAACTTAGAACTACTTAAACCTAACTAACCTAAGGACAGCACACAACACCCAGCCATCACGAGGCAGAGAAAATCGCTGACCCCGCCGGGAATCGAACCCGGGAACCCGGGCGTGGGAAGCGAGAACGCTACCGCACGACCACGAGATGCGGACGGCCCAAAAAATACACTACCATCAAGCACCTACACTTTACTACTCCATAAAGAAAAATATGGTTCCAAAGACCAGGGTGCTGAGAAGCATATATTGGAGGCCTACGCTGTAGCAGTGAATACTCTTTCATTCTACAGGTCAGAGCAGCACAGCACGACACCTTGCCAACTGCAGTCACGGACAGCAGCAATCTGTTATGGACGACACGCACCCGAAAATATCCAAGTACGCGGTCTCAGAATCGGCTGATTCGGAGCGCAGAAACATCTCTCGGCGAATCTGAAGCCCTGTTGGACTCCAGTGTGCAGGTGGACCCGTTTTCTGGTTTGCAAAACCAATTTGACTCCGTGACACGACTATGCGTGATGGAATATGTCAAATGTTTAGACTGCAGACTCAAAACAATATGTATACCCACTTACAGCTCGTGTGCATGCTGCAACAGGCAGTACCTCTGACGTTTCAGATGGTGATTGGCACAAGCTCTAAGTGGCACACTAGCAAAGGACACAAGTCTCTCCATTTAGGTAAAGACTTGCCATTCTTTACTAGCGAAGCGCCAGTACAAGCTTACTCTGCAACTTTCTCTACAGATTTCCTCTGCAGCTCGGTAGCATAGCACATTTGCATGCTTAGGCTACACCCACTTTATCACAAGCCCATTACAAGCTGGAGCTCAGCATTCGAAGCTGGGAGACCGCCGCCAGCTCTGCATACACGGATTTGTCCAACTAGGGGCTCTAAAAATTAATTGTGAGAAAAGGAAAAAAGTTTCAGCTGCACACCCTCTTTCCCATGTGTTTATGCCATGTCTCTGCTAAAAGCGTGACTTGGATGGAACCACATCCCTCCATAAAAGATCTTATCTCTCGTGTTGCATCCACTTTGAACTTTCCAAAGAACAGCCATAAACTCGCTAAAAGCATCGTGCCTTCACAAATATATTTTCTATCAGGGTCTGGATGCTTGGGTACCACTGCTCCGTCACACGGAAATTCGCAGAAACTCGCAGCCGTTTCGTTCTCTTTCTACCTGACAAGGTCACATCATCTGATTTATTGCCAGGCGTAAGATCTACAGTGCTCCGCTCATAGCTGCAGTGACTCCTCGGCGCTAATCGGCCTACCTGGACGCGCGGACTGAACGAACGACGCCACCCAATGTGTCTGCACAATCAGACTGAGAGACTTGGCTGTCAGCAAACTTTTTTACCAGGTTCCGCAGAAAAAAAGCTCCCTTTGGCCCTCAACCGCCACACGGTTTTACTGCAGTGAAATAACTCAGCACCCTTTTCCTTCAATCGCAGGTAAAGTCTACTCTATGCCTTAACTACAGCAAACAAGCAAGAGCATTAACTACTGCCAACCATTTCATCATATAAATGAAGTCAGGTCTTATGAGATACAGCAACCAAGTAATAAGGGTCATCTTCCCTACGAACATTAAGCAGCATGACACCAAAAATCAAAAGTGAAACTGCCGAGCAGTATCACAACCTGTAGTCAGTAAGTACAAAATTTTTGTCTCTGAGGTCTAGTCCTAGTGATGAATATCTTACTAAGCAATTTAATAAATTAACGAGACAGTTTGATGTGATAAAATATAATGATAAAGGAAAACGATCATTTAAATTGTTTTGTCTACCTGAAGAACTGATCAAGAAATTTGATTATTTCATTTCCTATTGAATTGAAGCATGTAGAAATACCTGATAAAGGCAACGAAAATTCTTCTGTTAACGTTTATAGCAGTTACTACTATGAGAATTTGTAGGTGACTGTTGGAGGAATAGAAAAAAAAGACAGAAAACCGTTTGTAGTGCTGCTCGTCGATAGCAGATAAATTTACCGTTCCCGTCACATAACTAACATTTCAAAGCTAGTATGTATTATAATGACTACATGTTATCATTCAGTCGAAGTATGTGAGTGCTGTTTGTTGTTTGTGCAATCTAGACAGACGTTGGCTGCATTTTTAGTCGATCGTTATCAATTCAAACTAGTCAATAATGTAATGCCCAGCGTGGGGAGTCAGTTTTTATAATTCGACTCATACAAGAAACACTTTAAACTACCATTTGTCTTACACGAAAACGTCAGATGTTTGGTGCAACCAAGCATTAGTAACAAAGTTCAAGTGCACAAATATAATGGTATGATATTCTATATGCACTGATAATACAATGATGAATATTCAGAGTTTCAGCTATACTGAGGTCCTGACTGCATGGAATGGCTTAGCAAAAACCTTATTCTGACTAAAAAGTACTTCAGAAATTACTTTTGGCACAACAAGCAAATATTTACTATCGCTGTAGAGGAAGAGGTGTTTTGAATATTAGGAATTGATTGTATCGGCTAGGGACACTTCAGTCAGACTAAATTGAAACACAGAGATCTAGCCATTTCATAGGCTATTTTCGTGACGTTTTACATGATAAATGCAATTTAAATTATATAGGTACAATTTGGTCACTGTTGTGTTTACAATCTCACTACGACATACATTTTTTAGTTATTTATCTAAGTGAACGAGTTGAAGAAATGATTAAAATAAATCTTGGATATCTCTCTGATTGTGGTGAACGTGGGAAAATATAAAACCTTCACAAAAGCGATTCCAGTGGGCTGTTGTAGTAACATAAAATTTTCGTTCGGTGACTCTTTCAACATTCTGACTCACTCTGTCGAAATATGAGTCTCATAATTAAAACCCGGCGATTCAAATCCGAAGAGAATTAACTCATTGACAGTGAGCAATCTAATTTGATTAATAACAGAATCATGTTCCCTTATGAACATATAACTGAAAAAAATTTGTTTTGTTACAAGAACAGTTGTTGCCAATCGATATTTTAATGAGTTTGTTAGTAAGCGAAACAAGAAGCAAGAACTGGACTACCAAAGATCATTTGATTTGTGGAGTTCATACGAATGCATGATATTAGGAGATTATTATGAACAACGTTTGTAAATTTCCACACTGTGTCTTAAAACATTCGAACTACGTCCAGCCCTTTATGTATTTTCACGAACATTGGCATGAGATATATTGCTGAAAGCTACTGAAGTAAAACAGCAATACTTTGCCAAATAAGATCCAGGCACTGTCTTCTAGCTCTGTAAAAGGCATACTAGTGTCTAGCACAGAAACCCGGGGTCTAGGGGTAGCGTCTTTGTTTCATAATCAAAACGTCTTCGGTCCCGGGTTCGATCCCCTCCACTGCCTAAATTTTGATAAATATTCAGCATTGGCGGCCGAAGACTTCCGGCATAAGAAGTCAGCCTCATTCTGCCTACGGCCTTGACGAAGAAGGCGGAGGAGCGGATAGAGGTTCAGGACACTCTCTTGTCCTAGGTGTAGGAAATTTCCCCTAAAGGCGGAAGAATCAGCAATGATCAACGACATGAGGATGCAGAAGGTAATGCAAACCACTGCATTAAAGACACGTCACGTGTATCCACAGGACATGTGGCCTGTAATTGAAGATGTGTCATGATGATCTCTCCATTGGTAAAAGATTCCGGAATAGTCCCCCATTCGGATTTCCGGGAGGGGACTGCCAAGGGGGAGGTTACCATGAGAAAAAAATTGAATAATCAACGAAAGGATAACGTTCTACGAGTCGGGGCGTGAAATGTCAGAAGCTTGAACGTGGTAGGGAAACTAGAAAATCTGAAAAGGGAAATGCAAAGGCTCAATCTAGATATAGTAGGGGTCAGTGAAGTGAAGTGGAAGGGAGACAAGGATTTCTGGTAAGATGAGTATCGGGTAATATCAACAGCAGCAGAAAATTATATAACAGGTGTAGGATTCGTAATGAATAGGAAGGTAGGGCAGAGAGTGTGTTACTGTGAACAGTTCAGTGACTGGGTTGTTCTAATCAGAATCGAAAGCAGACCAACACCGACAACCATAGTTCAGGTATACATGCCGACGTTGCAAGCTGAAGATGAACAGATAGAGAAAGTATGTGAGGATATTGAAAGGGCAATGCAGTATGTAAAGCGGGACGAATATCTGATAGTCATGGGCGACTGGAATGCAGTTGTAGGGGAAGGAGTAGAAGAAAAGTTTACAGGTGAATATGGGCTTGGGACAAGGAATGAAAGAGGGGAAAGACTAACAGAGTTCTGTAACAAGTTTCAGCTACTAATAGCGAATACCCTGTTCAAGAATCACAAGAGGAGGAGGTATACTTGGAAAAGGCCGGGAGATACGGGAAGATTTCAATTAGATTACATCATGGTCAGACAGAGATTCCGAAATCAGATACTGGAATGTAAGGCGTACCCAGGAGCAGATATAGACTCAGATCGCAATATAGTAGTGATGAAGGGTAGGCTGAAGTTCAAGACATTAGTCAGGAAGAATCAATACGCAAAGAAGTGGGATACGAAAGTACTAAGGAATGACGAGATACGTTGGAAGTTCTCTAACGCTATAGATACAGCAATAAAGAATAGCGCAGTAGGCAGTACAGTTGAAGAGGAATGGACATCTCTAAAAACGGCCATCACAGAAGTTGGGAAGCATAACATAGGTACAAAGAAGGTAGCTGCGAAGAAACCATGGGTAACAGAAGAAATACTTCAGTTGATTGATGAAAGGAGGAAGTACAAACATGTTCCGGGAAAATCAGGAATACAGAACTACAACCCGCTGAGTAATGAAATAAATAGGAAGTACAGGGAAGCTAAGACGAAATGGCTGCGGGAAAAATGTGAAGACATCGAAAAAGGTATGATTGTCGGAAGGACAGACTCAGAATACAGGAAAGTCAAAACAATCTTTGGTGACTTTAAAAGCAACGGTGGTAACATTAAGAGTGCAACGGGAATTCCACTGTTAAATGCAGAGGAGAGAGCAGATAGGTGGAAAGAATACATTGAAAGCCTCTATGAGGGTGAAGATTTGTCTGATGTGATAGAAGAAGAAACAAGAGTCGATTTAGAAGAGATAGGGGATCCAATATTAGAATCGGATTTTAAAAGAGCTTTGGAGGACTTACGGTCAAATAAGGCAGAAGGGATAGATAACATTCCATCAGAATTTCTAAAATCATTGGGGGAAGTGGCAACAAAACGACTATTCACCTTGGTGTGTAGAATATATGAGTCTGGCGATATACCATCTGACTTTCGGAAAAGCATCATCCACACAATTCCGAAGACGGCAAGAGCTGACAACTGCGAGAATTATCGCACAGTCAGCTTAACAGCCCATGCATCGAAGCTGCTTGCAAGAATAATATACAGAAGAATGGAAAAGAAAATTGAGAATGCGCTAGGTGACGATCAGTTTGACTTTAGGAAAAGTAGAGGGACGAGAGAGGCAATTCTGACATTACGGCTAATAATGGAAGCAAGGCTAAGGAAAAATCAAGACACTTTCATAGGATTTGTCGAACTGGAAAAAGCGTTCGACAATATAAAATGGTGCCAGCTGTTCGAGATTCTGAAAAATGTAGGGGTAAGCTATAGGGAGAGACGGGTCATATACAATATGTACAACAACCAAGAGGGAATAATAAGAGTGGAAGATCAAGAACGAAGTGCTCGTATTAAGACGGGTGTAAGATAAGGCTGTGGCCTTTCGGCCCTACTCTTCAATCTGTACATCGAGGAAGCAATGATGGAAGTAAAAGAAAGGTTCAGGAGTGGAATTAAAATACAAGGTGAAAGGATATCAACGATACGATTCGCTGATGACATTGCTATCCTCAGTGAAAGTGAAGAAGAATTAAATGATCTGCTGAACGGAATGAACAGTGTAATGAGTACACAGTATGGTTTGAGAGTAAATCGGAGAAAGACGAAGGTAATGAGGAGTAGTAGAAATAAGAACAGCGAGAAACGTAACATCAGGATTGATGGTCACGAAGTCAATGAAGTTAAGGAATTCTGCTACCTAGGCAGTAAAATAACCAATGATGGACGGAGCAAGGAGAACATCAAAAGCAGACTCGCTATGGCAAAACAGGCATTTCTGGCCAAGAGAAATCTACTAATATCAAATACCGGCCTTAATTTGAGGAAGAAATTTCTGCGGATGTACGTCTGGAGTACAGCATTGTATGGTAGTGAAACATGGACTGTGGGAAAACCGGAACAGAAGAGAATCGAAGCATTTGAGATGTGGTGCTATAGACGAATGTTGAAAATTAGGTGGACTGATAAGGTAAGGAATGAGGAGGTTGTATGCAGAATCGGAGAGGAAAGGAATATGTGGAAAACACTGATAAGGAGAAGGGACAGGATGATAGGACATCTGCTATGACATGAGGGAATGACTTCCATGGTACTAGAGGGAGCTGTAGAGGGCAAAAACTGTAGAGGAAGACAGAGATTGGAATACGTCAAGCAAATAATTGAGGACGTAGGTTGCAAGTGGTACTCTGAGATTAAGAGGTTAGCACAGGAAAGGAATTCGTGGCGGGCAGCATCAAACCAGTCAGTATACTGATGATAAAAAAAAAACGTGTCTTAGAAACTTTTTGGAACGAAATTGTATGTTTAGTCAAAGAACAAACTTTTTAAGGGGAACTTCACAGAACCAAGATGTTAACCATTAGCAGGGTCCTATCCTTTCATCATATACTCTGAGAAAGTCACAGCTAAGTACACAGTAAAAAGAAGCAAAATCAAGTTAAATTTACAGTTGATCTTATTGTGCTCAGGTCAGTAATAACTATGGTGGTTCACATAGTATTGCACTACTACTGCAGACCATTAGTTCAAATTAAAAGTAATTTAAAGTGAAATTCATATTATATGACAAAAGCATGTTCGCTATCATGTAGTCATTGTTGTTTCTGATTTTAATCTCATATTTTACAAACTATATTATGTACTCATGGCTTCATAATGTTGGCACTGAAAAATAGTCGTTACAGTGGATGTAATCAGTTAGAAAAGCAGTCAGTTGGCCGTTGCCATAAGATACTTGCATGGTTTCATAGTCATTACAGTTATCTGCCAGATTTAAATTTTAGGTCGTTTTGGAATTTCTAGCCCTATTTTTCTGTGCTCTAAACATGTTTAAAGTGAGTTCTGACATGCAGGCTAATTAGAGTGGGATTTTAATTTATTACCTTTTCACACATATCCATCACAGTGGCATGTGTTAACCGACTCATGCAACAGTGACTACTTCAAAACCATATAGATTCTATTGGTAAGCGTTAACCTTCGGATTCGTCTCCTTGTTTCCTCCAGCAGCGGAAAATTAGGTAGATGTGTAACAGCGAAACCTTATATACACTGCAAGTAGGCTCTTTAGGTTTTTATGTTTTTAACGCCACGTAGCGCTCTGTATGAAAATCACTTTCTGTGCTGTGTGCAGTCTGTGGCAGGTTTGCATTGTTGTTGGCCATTGTGGTGTTGGGCAGTTGGCTGTTAACTGTGCGTAGCGTTTCGCAGTTGGATGTGAGCCACTATCAGTGGTGGATGTGGGGAGAGATATGGCGGAGTTTTGAGATTTGTAAGACTGGATGTCATGAACTGCTATATATATTATGACTTTTGAACATTATTAAGGTAAATATTGTTTGTTCTCTATCAAAATCTTTAATTTGCTAACAATGCCAATCAGTAGTTAGTGTCTTCAGTAGTTTAAATCTTTTATTTAGCTGGCAGTAGTGGCGCTCGCTGTATTGCAGTAGTTCGAGTAACGAAGATTTTTGGTGAGGTAAGTGATTTGTGAAAGGTATAGGTTAATGTTAGTCAGGGCCATTCTTTTGTATGGACGATTGAAAGTCAGTTTCCTTTGCGCTAAAAAAAATATTGTGTGTCAGTTTAGTGTTGATCAGAATAGGTAAAGAGCGAAATGTCTGAGTGCGTTGAGTTATGCTCAACTGTTTGAAAATCAAATAATGTAAGAAGTTTATCAGCACAGGCATTGTATTATTTTTGTAAGAGGGCGTTTCATATGTCGACACTTAGCCGAGGATACCTCACTGGAATCTTCAGATTTTTTCTTGTACTTTGAGTAATTACTGTAGCTTTGGTTGTTTGCTAGCGCGTAGTTGTAGAGAGAATCTCATTTGTAGTTGCAGTCTTCCATTGTTGTACAGTAAAACATTTGTGGCATGCATGTAGAATTTCACCAAGCATTTCGCAGCTGCTCTTGCAATCAACGAGATATCATTTTCAATGCTATGTTAATGTGTTTTCTTATTTTGATCTTCAAATTGTGATTTTCTGTGTTGTCGTGTGAAATATTGTGACAATAATGGCGTGTGAAAAACGTAATACTAGGCTCCAAAGTAAACTGAGAAATGACAGTGAAGACGAAAGCAGTGTGTTAGCGCCACCATGTAATGAATTAACTAATGTTCAAAGTAGTAATTTGGTAATTGTGCATAGGGAAATGCAGCGGGCTGCAAATAATGGCGTAGACATTCAAACAAATAGTGAACATGGAAGCATTATCGATCGATCGGTCAGCAACAGCTCGCCTCAGGAATCCGAAATGACAGGACACAATCTTGAAAATACTATAGATTGAGGTTTTGCGTCCTCGCCGTTTTCTCAAATAAGTCAAGACACACTGTCTGCTTTTCAAAATGCGAATATTGCCGGTTCAAATGCATTGCCGAATAGCACTGAGGAACATGTTTCAGACACCAGTGCATTGTTATTACAATAATGCAACAAATGGGACAAAAGCTTCAAAAGTTAGACACAATGGAACAAAATCTTCAAAAGCTAGACACAATGGAACAACACCAGAGACAAACACAGCAACAGTTAGACACAATGGAACAAAATCAGAGACAAACACAGCAAAAGCATCAAAAGTTAGACACCTCACTTGACCAAACACGTGAGTTACATAACATTGAATCTAAATGTCAAGAAGTCTGTAATGACGTAAAAACACAAATTTGTGAGCATTTTCAACCTATTTTTTCGCGGCATGAAAATGCATTACAGAATCACGAAGCAGCCATAAGAGAACTGCAAAGTATTGATCATGAAAACCATGAGACTTTGCAAGCTAAAATTGAATCAGTTGCATCTACCGATTCGGTTACGCAACTTGCAAAAACTCAGGAAAACTTAAAGGACACAGTAGATACTCTGAAAATTGGTTCAGAAAGACACATAGAGGAAATTAGTTCATTATCAGAGAGAGAAGTTGGACTTTCGAATCAGCTAAATAATTTCTCTACGAAGGTAGATGATAATCTGAATGACACAAAACCGGTAGACTTTAATGACACAGAAGGGTGCGAACAAATTAGGAAATTCAAACAAATTCAGAATCTAATTAATACGCAACACTAAAGAGAAATCCGGGAAGTACAAGATCCGTTGACACAGGTAATACAAGAATTACGTATTTCAGAGGACACTCGCGCTCCGATACGGGAAGAGGGACACAGAAATACGGAACAGCCACACGGGGTACTTCGGAATTTATGAAAGAAATTGGCAAGGTACACCGAATTTTGAGATGGATCCGCAGAAAAGAAGTAACAATGACCGATATGCGACTCGCCGACATGATGATTTTGACTATAAGCCGTTTATTACTACACGTAAATTCGAAACATTTAAGAATTCCAGCAACGACATTCATCCACAAGCGTGGCTTCATCAATTCTCTCATTGTTTTCCTCCCAACTGGTCATTAGAGCACAGATTAGAATTTATGTGTGGCTACTTGAAACATTTCGAACAATCTGAATTTTCCAGTCTTGTGAAATATTCTGAAGACATGTTGCACAACAATCAGTACCTGTTAAACCCATACAGCCTCTTAGAACTCATCCACATTTGCTTAATCAAACTACCTGAACATTTACGACGTATTATTGTGGCAGGACGTTGCAAAGACGACATTGAAGCTTTTCAGGGACTCTTACAAGAATTAGAAATTGACACTGACAATCGCAGAACGCAAAAACAGGGACACAAAAATTACAGGTCAAATCCGTCCTCTGCGATGAAAGAAATAATAACTGGACACGACAAGGCTATTCTTACAACGTAAATCGTGACCAAAACAGACACCAGCAGTATGACAACAGTTGACGGAATAATAGTGACAGAGAAAGATCGCACCTCCGTCGTTATGACTATCACAGAGACAATCAGAGAAACAGACAAAATGGGAACCGAAACTATTATTATCACAGGAGACAGAATAACTTCAGACGCAATTGTCCACCGTGCACTAATAATTCAGGGAGAAATTCTCCACCACGTGACCGACAAGAATGAAACTGTGGAATCTACCGATATGACGAAAGGCAATATAATCGTAACGACAGGCCTGAATTGCATCAGAACTGGCAGGATTCAAACAGGGCAGGGCCCTTTTGATAAGGTGAGTTTGTAGAAGTTGGACCTCCAAATCCCAATAACGACGCGCGCCAACAAAGAGACAGACAATGACTTGCACCGCAAGCAGCCACGTGCGCTCACTGCCTCAGAGAAAAATAACATAGACGCTAAACTTGAGAAAAATTTTAGCATTCCTTACCGACGTATGCCACATGATAATTACTTTGAAGTTGAAACTCTGCACTCTAAGAAGGGTAAAGGACTGCACCAAAGTTCACATGTAAAATCGTTTATTGAGAGTTAATATGTTATTTTACTTAGTATTTGCCATAAAATTTTTCACTTCACGCTACTAGTACAATTTGTCACACTGAGAAACTGTTAACGTGCAACAATGTTTTGAAGTTAAGTATCCAGCCTAGAACCTAGGAAACATATTTAGACAGTAAATACGAATGCATTCTCATTGTGAACAGACGACACAGTGTTATTGTGTGTGTACATTCTTGCTTGTTAGTTGCACGATTACGTAACGACTATAAGGCTCACATACTTAGAATATTTACCAGTACTGTTAATGAGATTTCAATGCAACATTTTGGTTTTACTTGAAAATACATTCTGGATTTAAAGTACTTTTTGTGAGATACCAGATGATACAGTTGTTAGTTTATGTGACAGCTACACGATTTTATCAGGACGCTAGTAATTAGTGACAATTTACAATGTTGCTTTTGCGGTGTTTCTGTTTTAATCTGCACAGTTTTTCTGAATTATTCTGGAAAGTAAAACATGTTTTAGAAGTAACTTTTGTGGCATAGCTACAATGAGACAGCCTTTTCCACAGCACCACAATACGTTACAGCACAGTACTATCTTCATCACGGCAATGAGCGTAATAACTAAGATATCTATACGCAAAGCATTTCACTTTTGTTTATCATGAGGTAAGTATGTTGACTTCTTCAGAACTTAGCTTTCGGAGGACGATAACTACGACACATCCACAGAGATTATCTTACAACAAGACGCACAGTTTAGCGTTACAGTACACGTATTTGAGTGATTAATTTTGTACTTAAAACACTTATTTTTAAAGATATTTGAAGTACAATGATACAAAGGTTTTCCGTGATACATTTCATTCCATTGCTGTAATCTGTAACACCTGAGGGTATAGTTACATTAATCCTCAGGGGGTACACGCCTACATTGTGTACTACGTGTCTGGTTATATGTATAATGAGGTAAGGAATAATGAGTAGTGGTTAGGGACTCTGATTTGTTCAAAAGGATGTTGGAAACCAAGAATCGTACTTTAGAATCATGAAATATGTGTACATGTGTGAATGTATCACACTGCCACTGAAAATTATTTGGACACTGCTGTATTTATAGGATTTTGTTTCTACACATTTGTAACGCAAATTCTCGACCTGAGAAATATTTTATATGAGACTGTCACTGTAGCGCTAACTGCTGTCATAAATATTTCGGTAGGAGAGTTAAGTGACCTTCACGTAATGTGTGGTGGGCACCCAGCTGCGCGATAGTCGCCTGGGAAAAAGCCATTAGTGTGTGCCTTTCAGAGGCACAGGTGGAGAAAAAAAGAGACCATTAACCTCGCTATTGACATTCCTTTGTAGGAAGCATTGCAAATAAAACACGCTCATTACTTGAAAACATAAGATTACTCGTACTTTGTGCTACTTACTGAAATGCTTATGAATTGATGGGAAATGTTCGAACATCTGCACACCTGATTATGACAAATGTCTTTCTACGAGAATTGAGAGAATTTCTACTAACTTATGAAATGCCTTATGAATACTGAATGATTATTTTGTGCTTAACTTTGTACATAGTTGCTTATTTTATTTGATATCTGTTTTCCAGGTGTGTTGCATCTTTGCTTTTATACAATAAAATTAAATGCATTTGCTAATGTGAACACTTTCTGTCAACAGCTCTGTTAGATAATAATTTTATGATGCACATTTTTCGAAAAAAAAGGAGCACTTGGAATGGAAAGAACAGTAAGAAGGGACTGCATACATAATTTACTTTTCAAGTACTTGGTAATTTACTTCATAGAATAAGTTTTTGTGGTGCACCACTTTAATTACATAGACATTAAGATGTGAATATACATTTCCCTTCTCTGCGTTGTTGTCTTTAGTGTACTATTTTTTCTGTTTGTGGGTTTGTCATGTTTAGATATAAGTTATTACATTTACTGCTGCTAGCTTTGCCAATTTGCATTCTTTTCATTGCTGTTTGTATTAATTGTTTTGTGCTGCTGCATTGCCTTGTCCCTTAGTTTAGTATCTGAGCTCAGTACATTTACATTAGCTAAAGATGGTTAGACTATATAAGAGAATGAGTTGCGATGAATTGGAAGAAATGCATTGAGAAGTTTTACGAAAAAAGTACAGAAAGTAGGTATTGATAGCACTTTTTGAAATAATGAAGGACGAAGGGAGATCTCCAAGATGTAAAGGAAGTTTTGTTTGCAAGATACTGCAGTAAAACAAACCCTGTCCTTTACCTTTCTGTTATTCCGCTATGTGTTAGTGTACTCTTGTATATCTGTGTTCTTCCTGTCTTTATATGTTTAGCTAATACGATTTATGTTGCAGAATTTTTCTTGTATTAGGGTACATTCACTATGATGAGGAATACTGTTATCCTCAAATGTAATTTGCATTAATGATATGTTATTCACTTTGTAAAGATGTTTAGACATTATTAATTCTGTTCTGTTTCAATGCTCAAGTGTGTTATTCATGTTTCGAAAACTATTCTCATTATTTTATATTTTTACTTATGTCATAATTCCTGTATCACTGATGTACATGTTTATTTCTATTCTTTTGTAAAGCCTGTTTTACTACAAATGTTATCAGTATTTTTATGTTCTTTAATGATGTATTTTGTACCTTTGTTATTGTATTCTTATGTTACAAAATTGTAATTGACACCAGTTCATCAAATTAAGTAACTTGTAAGCTACATTTCACTGCACACGTTTCTGTTTGTTATAGTATATGGACAATATGTGAGAAGTAGGGACTGTTAGTGTTTGCACGTGTGTTAATAATTCAGCATGGGACTGGATAACAGCATTGCTGGTTCTAAGGACAGTTCCAAAAACTTTGTGAGTGCACAAGTGGTGGTTATGGACTTGCTATATTATCTGCAAGACTCTTCAATGGTGATTGTGCACCAGCACAGTCACAACAGATGGCTGCTGGCCATCTCTACATGGACTAGAGTTGGTCTGCATCTTTGATGACCCACCAATACCATTATTTCTAGAAGGACTACAGTGGGCCTACACCTTTGATGACTCACCAGTACCATTATTTCTACAAGGACTGCAGTGGGTCTGCACCTCTGGTGGCTCACCAGTAACATAATCTCTACCAGGACTACAGTGAGTCTGCTCTGTGATGACCTACCTACCAATTTTCTTCAAAACTTAGACTGCCTCTGCTGTGGGTTTGCTCTGGTGAGGCCCAATACCTGTCTGCATGTCAAGAGTCGGCACTGTCTTTCCGTTGGAAGGACAACACTACTTTTTCAAGACTGCATGGAAATCCTCTACTTCTGTGTGCAATTTCTTTTACTGCTCAGACTTTGAGAGAATAAAAAACACTGCAATTTTACTGTGATGAATGATCAGGACTGTCTTTATGGACTGTGAGAAAATTTTACCTTTTGACCAACATTGTATCAATACGTGTGTGCATTTGATTTCTTTGTTATTGTAATTGTGAAAAATTTTTTCAAATTGTATTGGCCACTGCCCGAAACAATTTGTAAAATTTTTTGTGGGGAGCATGGGGGCTATGTAAGTAGGTTGTTTAGGTTTTAATATTGGTAACGCCACATAGCGCTCTGATGAAAATCACTGGCTGTGCTGTGTGCAGTCTGTGGCAGGTTTGCATTGTTGTTGGCCATTGTGGTGTTGGGCAGTTGGCTGTTAACTGCGTGTAGCGTTTCGCAGTTGGATGTGAGCCGCCAGCAGTGGTGGATGTGGGGAGAGAAATGGCGGAGTTTTGAAATTTGTAAGACTGGATGTCATGAACAGCTATATATATTATAACTTCTGAACAGTATTAAGGTAAATACATTGATTGTTCTCTATCAAAATCTTTAATTTGATAACTATGCCTATCAGTAGTTAGTGCCTTCAGTAGTTTGAATCTCTTATTTAGCTGGCAGTAGTGGCGCTCACTGTATTGCAGTAGTTCGAGTAACGAAGATTTTTGGTGAGGTAAGTGATTTGTGAAAGGCGTAGGTTAATGTAAGTCAGGGCCATTCTTTTGTAGGGATTATTGAAAGTCAGATTGCATTTCGCTAAAAAATATTGTGTGTCAGTTTAGTATTGATCAGAATAGATAAAAAGCGAAATATCTGAGTACGTTCAGTTCTGCTCAACTGTATGAACATCAAATAATGTAAGAGGTTTATCAGCACAGGGATTGTATAATTTTTGTAAGGGTATGTTTCAACAACAGAGAGTATAGGTATATTATAGGTGCTTTTGTTTAAACTTGAGAGAATGTGTGAGAAAATGGATACAATTTGAGAAGACGGATACAACACTGCTGCTCTTATTGTAAGACAAAACTTCAAGTGCAGTGATGTAGTCAATGAAAATTTTGTTGCTGTTAAATTAATTAGACTTGAAATTGTTTAATTAAGACTGGTTTTGATAAACCTATAGCTGTGAGAAAAACTATTTTGAGCATTTATGAGAGTGTGCTTGTGGATTTCCATTATGACTATATTTTGAGCAGAACTCAACGAAAAAAATGCATTGTGTTACACAGCCATGGAGAGTTCGGTAGAGTAGAAGATGTAAACCGATTATCAGTAAATGAACTAAGCACTGTTGATTACAGAGAAGGTATGCTAAATAATATTGAAAACTTGCTAGTGCAAAATATAGTTCGATGTAAATTACATACAATGTTGATCATTAACCGACGCAGATTTGCACACAAATAAAATTGTAAGTATTACCTAGTAGTAGACTAATGTAAAACTGCTACGTGGGGGCACCGCTGATTTACCGTCAGCCTATTTTTATATAAAAGTACAGTTTACATATTACAATAGGTATTTGTGAGTAATATTCAAATGATAAGATGTGTAATTTCATGGCTTAATGTTTTTGAACGTAGTGCAAAATATTCAGATCGTCCCGTTTCTTTTAGAGGACAGAAAATGGCTTTGCTAAAGGCTTGTCCATTGTAATTATCCGGGCTGCTATCCCGTGGTCGGTTGATGAATTCTGAGGTGATTCCCAACGTTTCGTCTCCGACTGCGGGAGACATCTTCAAGGGGGTCCATAGCTTGGTGGAAGGTCCAACACACACACTGGCTCGCTACTGACTGACTACTAACGTTGGGAATCACCTCAGAATTCATCAACCGACCACGGCATAACAGCCCAGATAATTATAATGGACATGATATTTCCAGCCGTGAAAGTTTACGTTTTTGTGCTAAAGGCTACAATTTAACTAGCTATTTCATTGTTATGGAGAGCTCTATACTAAATTAAGATTTATTTTGATGTTTAATGGCTGCCATTCTTCCAAAAAACAAGATCTGCCTTCATTGATTTATTCTAGCTAAAGTATTATTTTTGCCATGAGTGAGAAGTGCCTGACTTGCCGTAGAATTGTTAGTTCCGGGGTTTGGTGTGATGGATGCAGTAGTTTTTTTCACTGGGGGGACTGCAGTGGTGTGGGTGTTGGGAAAGTGGATCAGGCTCATCAGTGGTTATGTAGGATTTGCAGCAGAGATAGGAAGATAGTGGAACAGGAGGGGAAAATTGCTGCCCTTCAGGCTGAGCTAGATCAGGCTAGGGAAGATCTGGACAGGTTAAGGAGGGAGAAGGGCAAAGAGAGGTGGGAAGTGGCAACAGGTAGCAGAAGGAATAGGCCTAGAACTAAGTCTGACAGTTTTGTGGTGAATGTCAAAAATAAGTTCGACCTGTTGCTTCAGTTAGAAACTGATGAGCCTCAAGCAGAGGTAGGTGTAGACAGGACACAACAAACTTTCAATAGGAAATTGAAAAAGAATGTAGGAAAGTCATCGAAAAGGAAGAAAGTTTTGTTGTTAGGCAGTTCTCATGCCAGAGGTGTAGGCCAAATTCTGCAGGAGGATTTAGGACCAGAATACCAGGTCACAAATTTTTTCAAACCAAGTGCTAGTCTGGATCAGGTGACAGAGGATTTAGGTTCACTCTGTAAAGGATTTACCAGGGAAGACACCGTGGTTATTGTGGGAGGGCCAGGGAACAGCATCGACAGAGATCCTGGGTACAGTATAGAGTGTGACCTGGAAAGATTGCGTCAGCATCGAGACACACCAATGTTGAATTTGTATCTGTCCTGAGACGCCATGACCGGCCTCATTTGAACTCTTCTGTTGGGAGAGTTAATTTGGAGTTGGAACGGCTGCTTGGATCGGGTGCGGGGGCTCATATTGGTGTGGTTCCTGTTGATTATCTCAGTAGGTGGGACTATACCAGGCACGGCCTACATCTCAACAGGAAAGGGAAGGGGAAACTGGCTGGGGTAATAGCAGGAAATTTAAGGGGGGGAGGCACTGCCATGAATGGTAAAATACCAGTGGTTACAGGTGTTGGAGCAGCACCTTTTTTAGGATAGGTGAGACAGAAAGATGTCAAGTTCTACGAGAGGTCAGGATTGAAACAAATCTTCAGTTTAGGAAAGAAATTAAACAGCACAATTCTAGCACATTGGATCACCAATCACAGCTATCAATTATAAATTTTCACCAATCACCAGAAATTTTATCCCCACCAAGTTGTATCTCAGTCCTAGGTAATTCCATTGATGAATTAAAGTCACCCAACCCAGTTGACATAATCTGCCTCTCTGAACACCATGTGACCACTGGTATGGGAACTAGGCCTAAGCACAATGAGAAACTCAGACAGGAGAGTACTGCAAATGTTAGAATAAGGAAAGGTTCTCATAGAAGTATAATTAAAAATAATGTAAGTATATTTCATCAAAATATTGGGAGTTTAAAGAATAAAGTAGATGAGCTTCTGGTTTGTTTAGAAGATTTAGAAGCTGAGAATGAAATAGATATACTATGCCTGTCTGAGCATCACATTGTTACTGATATGGATAAGGTAAATGTAAGTGGTTATAAGCTCTCTGCACATGTAATGAGAGAAAATATGGAGAAAGGAGGAGTTGCCATATATGTCAAAAGTTATCATTATGCAAAAAGTATAGAAACAAAAAAGTTTTGTGTAGAGAAACATATAGAAGCATGTGCCTGTGAGCTTAAATTAAATAAAGGCACATTTATAATTGTAACTGTATATAGGTCCCCATTAGGAAATTTTCATCTATTTCTGAAAAATTTGGACTCCTTGTTGTGCTATCTGTCAGACAGGGGGAAGCAAATTATTATTTGTGGGGACTTCAATGTAGATTCTCTGAAAGAGGGTAATGGGAAAAATGACCTTGAAGTATTACTCGGTTCTTTCAATTTGACACCCGTTATTGACTTTCCTACTCGGGTGGTAAAGGATAGCAGCTCACTGATAGATAACCTCTTTATAGACCAAGATAAGTTTAACCAGATAAATGCTCAGCCTGTTGCGAATGGTCTTTCTGATCATGGTGCACAGCTAGTTACAATATATGACATAGCTCCATTCAGCAATACTAAACAGTCCTCCAAAGTAGTACGTTCAGTCAACGATTTAACAATTGCAAATTTCAGGGAAAGCCTACAGCAGTTAGACTGGGATGAGGTGTACCGTGAACCTGATGCCAATTTAAAATATAATTTATTTCATGACATTTTTGTAAATGCATTTGAAAACTGCTTCCCCAAGAAAATAGTTAAATATACTCGTAAGAAACCTTGTAACAAACCATGGCTTACTAAGGGTATAAAAATATCTTGTAACCGGAAAAGGGAAATGTATCTGACAGCAAGAAAGAGTAGTGACCCAGAAACTATCAAAAATTATAAAAACTACTGTGTTATATTAAGAAAAGTTATTAAAAAATCCAGGAGTATGTGTATCATGTCTGAAATCAGCAACTCTGATAATAAAATTAAAACAATTTGGAATATTATTAAAAGAGAAACAGGTCAACCAAGAGCAGAGGAAGACAGTATTACCATCAAATTGAATGAAAACTTTACAAACAAAAAGTCAGAAGTTGAAAATATTTTTAATAATCATTTTCTAAATGTTGTGGATATAGTAGGATACAGGTGTTCATTAGAAGATGCTAGGCTGTTAATGGAAGAGGCCATACCTATGCAATTTGATACAATTGAAATCTCACCTACTTCTCCCTCTGAAATTAGGAAAATAATAAACTTGCTTAAAAGCAAAAACTCACATGGAATTGATGGCATTTCCAGCAAAATACTAAAAGTTTGTTCTCAACAGATAAGTAAGATTCTCAGCCACCTGTGTAATAGCTCTCTGGAACAGGGCATTTTCCCTGATAGACTGAAATATGCTATTGTTATACCTTTGCATAAAAAGGGGGATAGATCTGATGTCAACAATTACCGTCCAATCTCCCTTCTAACAGCTTTATCCAAAATTTTTGAGATAGTAATGTATTCAAGAGTAGCTTCACATATCTGTAAAAATGAAGTACTAACAAAATGTCAGTTTGGTTTCCAGAAAGGTTTTTCAACAGAAAATGCCATATATGCTTTCACCAGTGAAATTTTGAATGATCTGAATAACCGAACACCTCCCATTGGGATTTTTTGTGATCTCTCAAAGGCTTTTGATTGTGTAAATCATGAAATTCTGCTAGACAAGCTCAAGTATTGTGGCATGAGTGGGACAGTGCACAAATGGTTTAATTCGTACCTAACTGGAAGAGTGCAGAAAGTTGAAATAAGTAGTTCTCGTAACATGCAAAGATCAGCACATTCCTCAAACTGGGGAACTATCAAGAATGGGGTTCCACAAGGGTCAGTCTTGGGTCCTTTGTTGTTCTTATTATATATTAATGACTTGCCATTCTATATTCATGAAGAGGCAAAGTTAGTTCTCTTTGCTGATGATACAAGTATAGTAATCACACCTGAGAAACAAGAATTAACTGATGAAATTGTCAATACTCTCTTTCAGAAAATTACTAAGTGGTTCCTTGTAAACGGACTCTCACTGAATTTTGATAAGACACAGTACATACAGTTCCGTACAGTGAATGGTATGACTCCATTAATAAATATAGACCTTAATCAGAAGCATATAGCTAAGGTAGAATATTCCAAATTTTTAGGTATGTCCATTGATGAGAGATTAAATTGAGTTCAGCTACTTATGCAATAAGGGTCATTGCAAATTTTGGTGATAAACGTCTTAGTAAATTAGCTTACTATGCCTATTTTCACTCATTGCTTTCATATGGCATCATATTTTGGGGTAATTCATCACTGAGGAATAAAGTATTTATTGCACAGAAGCGTGTAATCCGAATAATAGCTGGAGTCCACCCAAGATCATCCTGCAGACATTTATTTAAGGATCTAGGGATATTCACAGTAGTTTCTCAGTATATATACTCTCTTATGAAATTTGTTATTAACAACCAAACCCAATTCAAAAGTAATAGCAGTGTGCATAACTACAATACTAGGAGAAAGGACGATCTTCACTATTCAAGATTAAATCTAACTTTGGCACAGAAAGGGGTGAATTATACTGGCACTAAAGTCTTTGGTCACTTACCAAATAGTATCAAAAGTCTGACAGATAACCAACAAGTATTTAAGAAGAAATTAAAAGAATTTCTGAATGACAACTCCTTTTACTCCATAGAGGAATTTTTAGATATAAATTAAGAAAAAAAATATTAAAAAACTAAAAAAATAAATAAATAAAAAAATAAAAATAAAAAACACAAAAAAATAAAGTTGTTATATTAACTTAAGTATGTTGTTAAATTAACCTAATTATGTCATGTATTGGAAAATTTGACTCGTTCCACATCATTGCGAAATATCGTATTCATGATCCATGGAACTAGTATTAATCTAATCTAATCATGGAATTTAAATGACATCTTAGGTAAGGGCGTGTGGTCTGTCAGATGGCAGTGATAACATCACTGATGGGGCATAGCTGCGATGTCAAGGGTAGTAGGGAGATGGAGTTTCTAGTTCAATTGCACTTTTTAAGGTCATCTTGATGCAAAGTTATTCTTGATGCCCATTGGAATGCTATTTTTGTGTTGTATAACTTTTTCATTCAAAGTATTTCTCATTGCTTTAAACTATTCTGTGACATGGCTTGTTATTCCATCCACGTACCAGTAGTACTGTCATTCGAAAGCCACAGCTACGTTTGTCAGGGAAAGATGATAATGATTTGATACTGCCAGATAAAATGAGTACCCAGGCGTGAGGTCAGTACCATCTGAAAAATAATCTTGATGAAAATGATGATGATAGCTTTTTATTGTACGTACATGGAGAAGTAAAACGAAATTTGTAACTGATTTTTGTGTAGCTGTGAAAAATATAAATACATTAGCTGTGAAATGTATCCAATGTGACTACCTTATTGTGGGGTTAGTATCGCCAAAAAATGATTATTAAGACTGAATTTATTGTGTGTGTGTGAAAACATGAAGGCATTAAATGTGAATTTTAGCTTATGTTTTTTGTAAATGATGTGAATATTTCAAGAAATGCATGACAGCTTTGCTGCATTGAATTTCGCACATTCCTACTCACTTCATTTGTAAGCCATCGTTCAACCAAGTAGAAAAGCAACACAATTTATATGTCATAAAACATATCACATATGAAATCCGTATTATAGTTCAAATTAGAACAAATATAAGACACTCACAGTCGGTGTGACTCTGTCACATGAGAGACATAGGCCTGGGACTGCTGTTCTCTGAGCCTGTCTGTCTCAGTTGAGTGAGCCACATTGGCTTAAGGTGAGCATTTGTTATGTGTTCTAAACTAAACTGCAGTATGACCGTCACCTATGGCATGATGTATAAAATGTAAATGTCATGTTGCTTTTCTTTTTCCTTGGACGATGGCTTACAATCGAAAGCGCTAGGACTAAATGTACGAAACTCGATGCATCAAAGCTGTAATGCATTTCGTGAAATATATGCACACTGTTCGTTGTCACAAACAAAAAATGTTTGATGTAAATAATTCAGTTAAGTTTTATTATTACTCCCCATCAAAAGTAAAAATATTAAATGAGTTTTGTGGCTGATTTTAGTGTATGTGTAAAAAGGCAAAACTATTAAATGCATCCATAATAGTGTTATTGTGTGGTAAAAGTTATAAGTTGTACAATCTGGATCTTCCTGTGCTTTAATAGATGGTCCATTAATCTGACCCCAAAATTTATTATGGAGAACTACAGTATGCGAAAGAAACAGAGTGACAGTTATGAAACCATTTTACAGGGGTTTAAGGTGTGGAAATGCTCTAAATTACACCCATAAAGTAATTTTTGGTGCTGATTGTGCACTAGTGGAGCTAATTTTATTGAAGAGACAGCACAGTATTTTACATAATACTAAAACAGACATGAAATACAGAATTGGAACATTCCACATTGTGTATGTGCCTCTGTGTGTGTGTGTGTGTGTGTGTGTGTGTGTGTGTGTGTGTGTGTGTGTGTGTGTGTGTGTGTGTGTGTGCGTGTGTGTGTGTGCTTGAACACATGTGAGATGAAATTATGAACTTTTCTTATCAGGCATGATTTTAGGTGCAGCATTTGACATAAACTTTTCTTAAATAATTCAGAATAATAAATACTACATTATCACATGTTTCTCAAGATGCTGCTATGAATTCAGTTCGATATACTTTTCCCTGGCGGTTTTATTTTAACCGCTGCTAAAAGAAACTATGCTAAGATTCGAGGAGATCGCAGAGGAGAAGAGAGGCACGTTATGGTGTCATACATGCAAACTCATTAATGATGTCATGAGGTGGTCAATGAAGGTATCATGTGGTAGCCCCTGAAATGTACCAACACAAAGATCAAGGTCCAATTTGGCTCAGAATGCCCATTGCCTTCCTACTACAGTGCACCTGATAATTCTGTTCATGATGCAACATCTGCCTGTAAGGTTCTTTGGGCAGATGAATTTATATACAGTTCCACTTGATACTCAATTTCTCAACAGTATTGCCCATGTGTAATATAAATACATGCACCCAGTAAAACCACACTCTAGCACTACCTGTTGATGACGTCTGATGTATGACCGGTGCACAAACGGAACATACATAGATGATCCACCACCTTCGATGAACAGACAGTCAGTGGAGATTTTTCTAAATAACTGTGTCGATAATTTTTTACTACTTTCAAACTTTTCCCTGCTATTTCTCTTTACTTCGTTGGCTAAACTGTAGTTGCAACACGTGTATAGACATTCAAATACACATTATGAATATCTGTGAAAATTTACAAAATATACCGTTAGTGTATTTACTTGTTGGTCCAATATAATTTATCTTTTAATGAATCAATTAGGGTGTCGTGACAGTTGTCGTTTGGTTATCACCTTTTACACATACGTGTTCCAAGAAACTCAAATAATTGGATAATCTCTCTACTTCGTTTCGCCTCCCAACTTGTGTGTATATAAGTTTCTTTTCGTGCTTTGTTATTGATAAATAGCAGAAATAAATTCTCAAACCGCATATCGGTTGTCGTCATCTATACATGACTGTTTTCTTTGTGTACTTTTAGTACGAACGTATCTTAAGCAATAAAGAAGAAAGTATTTGAAGTGTATATGAATTGTCGTCATTATCACCTACAGTTGTCGTTGTTCACTTTTAGTGTAAATGTTTCTTTTGCTTGGTTTGGTTTTGTTACACGTTGGAAAGAATTCTTCAAATTGTGTTCTTTAAACTGTACGTTGGTTGTCGCCATACACACTTGATTCTTCGCTTTGTTCACTTTCATTAGCAATGAAGACCCCTACCTCGTAACATTTGAAGACCGTGAATGGTGATTCAATCTTTGCCTCTGCTAAGTTTGAACAAGGGGCATAGCGACGTTCTTTATTTTATGGTAATATACGCTAAGATGTTTAGTGAGACTCTATGGCGACAAACAGATTTGCATCAAACAGTTTTTCTTAAAAGTACGTATTCACCCGGGACCGGATACAAAGGAATATCCAAGTTGGACTAACATTTTCACTTTTCTCTCAATGTGAAAACGTACTAGCGTAATGTCCTAAGACAAAAATAACGATGAGTCGCACCTGGACTCTTGTCAACTAAAGCAAATACGTTGGTGAAAAATTATTTCGCAATATTAAAGGAAATGACGACATGGGCTCAGTTGTAGGTAAAACAGATGCTCATCTACTCTTCATTAGGGGAATAATAGGGATATACCAGGCTACCACAAAGGAAACTGACAGCGAAAAACTCTAGCATCCCGTCCTAAAATAATGCTCAGTTGCGTGGGACACGTGCCAAAATGGACTGATTAATGATATGTAGCGTATTCAAGGCACGTCAGCACGAATGGTGATCAGTTTGACTCCTAAAAAGCGCAAAAGAGATGCTGAAAGAAATGAAATGGCAAACTATTGAAGATATTCGAAAACTGTATCACAGAAGCCTACTTAGTAAGTCTTCAGAACCAAAATTAAATGATGAATTTAGGCATATACTGTAACCCACTACTTATCACTCCTGCGGCAATCGCGAAGGAAAGGTTAAATTAACTGTGGCGCAGACAAAAGCGTTTAGTCAACCTTTTTCCTGCGCTTCATACGTGAATGGAGCGATAAGAAGCCCTAATAACTGGTACAATGGTAAGTGCTATCAGCACTTCATTTTTATTTGCTCAGTATGCGTGTACTGGTATATGTATAATAATCAGTTTTCAGTTTGCTTGCGATGCCCGATATAGAATTCCAGCGGTACGATACTTTATTAAACAAAATGGACACATTAAAAAATTAGACGATCTATGCTACCAAAAAAGTATTACCTAGTGATCACTAATTCCTCGCATTAATTCGATACAAAGCCCTATTATTACTCCGTCATTTATAGATCACACATAAGCTCCTCGATGCTCACAAATCACAAGCAGAATCTAGACAGCTTTAATCACATGAAATCTTTGTTAACCTTTATAGATATTCTACACTAACTACTAGTCCTTGCATGGTTCAAACCTTCACTGTATTACGTACGAGGTCCACAAATTTTACGTCATATCTCTTCTATCATTTTTCCCACCTCCCTATAAGCGACAGTTCTTCTTAATTTACGTTGGTTTTAAATTCAACACTTCGGAAATATCAAGAAATTACAGCTGAAAATATAAGTGTAGTGAAATTAGATACAAATAAACTGACGTATTTAAGTGACTTAGACGATATTAATATTAAACAAAAAGAAAGAGAAAGTATAAAAGTATACACATCAGTAAAAGTTCGTCAGAGTACCGCAAAACCGTGCTGTTTGCCAAGTTAGCAATCTAAGCTGATCCTGAAGCGCAACCTCGAGGCGTGTCGTGTCGCGATACGGATGCACTTGAAGGGTTTAACTTTCGAAATTATTCAGCTATGGAACACGTGTATATTTGCCTCGCAAGTCCCTTTCAATTTGCAATTCCTGTACTGACTGCTCATAATTGCCTTTCTACTGAATATAATGTACCTAAAAAAACAGCAGCAACCTAAAACCTTTAACTAAAGTTTTCTAACTCGTTGCTTGTGAATTACGCTAGCAGTCACTGTTAGATTACAACTGGGATGCACTGTATTGTCTAAATTGCTTTATGGTATAGGTTGCTTACTTTATTTCCTGTGGTATGTAAACGATAATGGTTGCTCGACAGACAGAAGGAGTACTTTTAATTTAACATTCGTGTCCAAAATGAAAGATACATTCTTGATCAGTACTGTAACTAAGCTGTCACATATCTTTCTTTATAGAGATGTAGAGGAAATGATTCATGCCATCCCTAAACCAATACGTTCATAAACTTAATCTCCTAGGGAAATATGTGGGTCGTAGCCTCATTGCTTTTATCTTACAGTAGTTGACCATTGATGAAACTAAAGGGTAGTTTGTTTAATATAACGGTGGTACGGTTTGACAAGTGCAGAGCCAAGCTGTACCCGTTTTCACCTCAAACGCGCCAGTCAAATTTCGAATCAACAAATTAATTCAGCCTACCAACACCGTTGGATTAATTATCGCGTGACTCTGCACATTCATTGAAGCCAAACGTAGCACACAGTTATCTCATTGTAGTCAACATAAATTACAACGACAATACGCGTAAAACAAGATTGCGCTTGTAATGACGTGCTGCCGTGTGTAGAAAAGAGCAGAGTCGTCACTCCCTCACTAATGATTTGGGAGAAAATCGCGTATTGCCTCATTAAAGTAACAGCACTAACAATCAGAACAGACACATTTAAATATAATTTTATTCGTTCCGTGGGGAGTCTAGTGCCTTTCCTCCAAAGTTCATGTCAACATTATTGAGCACGGCGGCAAATTACACATTATTAGGTGAGTGAGGAGTAGAGAGCTATGATTCTCAGTGGGACATGGAAAGCATTAAGCCTACATGGTCTTGAAGAGATAATCACCAATACAGTTAATAATGTAGATATCGTTTTTGTTGCCTTAATTCCAATGGCTAATTTCATGCAGCTCTCTTCACTAGGCTGTTTTATTTTCAGTTTCGTTTATCTCTCCTTAACTATTGCAACATAAACTGAATTGAAACCATCTTCATCACTTTTACCCCCAATTCCCTCCGTCACATATCTAGATATTCCTTGACGCCTCTGGTTGTTATCTTACCTGTTCTGTATACCAAAGAAGTTTCACTTCCTTACTAGGCTACATTTCTAACAAATACTTTGAGAAACTAATACTTAAAACTGTGTTAGAAGTTAAAAAAATTCTCATTTTCAAAAAAATTTCTATTCTTAGTATTGCATGTCCATATCTTACATCCTGTTAACTTATGCCCGTTTAATTTTCCTTCCCAAATTAAAAATTCTTCTACCACTTATAGTGTCTAACAATCTAATTTAAATCTCTTAGCGTGAGACAATAGTTTAGGACATCAGGACCCTCATTGATTTCGTTGACATTCATTTGTAACATCTTTTGAAGACATTATTCGTTCCCTGTGACTGATCCAAATGTTGGTTGTGCTTTCCAGCGGATTGATCAATTTATTGAGTAATGATAAGTTTCAGCTTCCACTGGATCTAATGAATCGTCGTAAACTGAATTTATACAGCCTTATTTGCTCCATCGGATGGCGGCCGGCGTTGCTCAAACTATTCAGATAGTTTGCATATTCTGTATATCGGCCACAGAAGAGCCTTAGTTCGCAATAACTCAAGCAGAGTATTTCCAACAGGCAACTACATAGCTCCTCTGACACACGAAGTGAAGTTAGTGATCCGATATAAATTTTAGTGTTATTGCAAGAGACAAAATAAATGCGCTTTTTCCATTTAGATTCTTTTCCTCGTAGCTGGAGATACTTAAAGAAGACTTCAATTTACTTGGCAGTACGTTTGGGAACATCACTGTGTAATTAAAGTCTATCTCAATCATGCAACGGTAAGAAATATGACTTATCTAGAGTTCAATCAGTACCCTACTGTGTAAACGGAGAGCCTAACCGGGAAAAAAACAGGAATGAATCAACGGTGAAAACATTCATTGTCAGACTAATGTAATCCACGAAACAACTGCGAATGGGCAAGTGGCATAGGCTTAAGCAAGTAAACTGAAGACAGATAAAACGTTGAACGCCGTTTTGAGAACCTCAAAACTTCCTTACAAGGTAAGTGCCCAGCCCACCACAGGACAAGGACCCCCAACAAGACTGATCAACAGACTGTCACGCGAAATGTAATGAGATGCCTCAGTACACTGGTAGGGAGTAGATGATATAAGTGCAGATAATTTTATGCGTTACTTTATTACGTACACACATCAGTGCGTTGACTGTTTTTTCTCGCATTGACGTGTGTTCCTTTAGGCATGTCACGTTATTTACTACCTGATATTTTTATGCACGGTCGTAACGGCTGCAATAAGTGGACTACACCTGTAAATGTAGACTAACTATCTTGCATCCACATGTCTACGGGTCAGCACCTGATGTGCTGCCCGGGGGTCATAAGTATTAACGACTGGATCTTATTACATGTACTTGAAGGTACTAACCAAGCTAAAAATATGTTACTCCTAATAGCTATAATCATTAGTCTGAAAATGATAAAAACACTGATGTAATATTGTCTAGTACACATTCCTGAGTCATCTATAAAAAGTATCATCACTTATACCCATTACCCCCTTTATAAGTCATAGAGGGATGGCTGCAGGAGGGACAGCTGAAGAAATAATAGCTAACATTGCGGCCACAGTCCCACGTTTTTTTCTCAAATCCCATACCCTACTAATAGCGCTAAAGCCATATTACTATGCTAATGGCGTTAACTAAACGAACAGAGCACATAATACATGCAAAACATTAATGTAATACAATTGTACGAATATAAAATTAAAAAATATATAAAAAAATTGTAACGAAATATAAATGATAATACTGTAGAATACAATATGAAAGAAACCATACTAAAATCCACAACTGAAACAAAATTTGGGGAGTTATACCAAATATAAAGATTATGTAATATTAAGAATTCAACGCTATGGATGCAGATAGTGCAACACAGCGTATAAAGTAACATTCATAATCAAGGGGCACCAAAATCAGCATGGATAATTGTACACAAAAAATCTGGTACATACACACACACACACACACACACACACATATCCATACACACCCATACACTCACATACACACGCCGTGCCAAAGCAGGCCTTGAAGACGCAATTGTACCGACCAGCCGCTGTGTCAAACTCAGCCCTTAAGCTGCACCGGGTGCGGATATGAAGGGGCAAGTAGCCAACACACCGCTCTCCCAGCGGTTTTCAGTTATTGTTTCGAGTGTCACTACTTGACTTCGGTGATCTAACAGGAACTCTTGCACCACTGCGACAGAAGGCCTGCTTTTTATCATTTTGGAAGCGATAGAAGTCATTAAATGTAAGTTGCTACATCCATACAGTAGCCTCAATGTACAACCTGAACACATCCAGATAGTATTCTCAATGAGTAACCTGAACTTAAACATAAAGTGATGCTGAGCAACCATTTACAATGTCTACACCAGGCTCCATCACAGTAGTTTGTCATTTTGGTATTTTCGCTGAAGTTGTTTTCATAGCATCCAGTTCCCTAATCTTGGAGGTTGTGTGTATTGTCAACTAGGAGATGTCATAATGTAGAGCTAAGTCCAATTTTTTTTTAACACGTTTGTACATGACATGCTATTCCTAAACTTTGTTGCTAATTTTTAACTCTCTCTCTCTCTCAACCAAAAATGGCAACCTGCTATGGTGGATACAGTAATCCGGTGCCTCCAAAATATTAAAGAGCAGTTCTTTTGATTATGTATGCAAAATTTCTAAATCATCTATAATGTTACACGAGGTGTGCATACCACTAAATGCACCACTAACGATGACTTATGTGTGCCGCCCCCTCCCCCCATTGTTCTCTGAACATTGCCTGTCCGATGTATTTACACTCACACTGTGAACATTAATATAATAAATACCAACATTACTATACGGGCAATCATGCCCACCATTTCCTGAACAAAATGGTACGATGCGGATGGGAGCAACACACGCCACAGATCTCAAACACCTTCCTAGTCTACCGGATATGAAACTGAAGTTTGTGAATCTACAATAGTTCTTCTTGACCGACTTATCTTGTAATCTAAGAGGATACTACTCTCTGTTTCCCTTAATCTCTTTTGTTTAGGGTTTTTTTTTTTAACAAATCGTTGACATTAAGAGTGGAATGACCGTTCCGCTGGGTCATATACTTACCGGTATGTAATTCTTTACCCCTAGCACTAGGACTCAACAGGGTTCCTAACATCCGATTGAGCAATGAGCTAGTGGGGACCTCTCACGACGTTTATGTTTACCGAGACGTCTCACTGCGGTTCGTGTCGCAGTCTGTTGACCAGCCTAGCAGGCCGTCCGCGACACTCCACAGACTGGCTACCTATATGGTGAGCCACTTCTAAAGTTCTCAGAATGGAATTCTAAGGGGTTGTGCCTTCATTTTACTTATTTAAGTCTGGACACTTCGCCATTGGCTGTTTTTCGTAGGTTACATTAGTCTGGCAATGAATGATTAATTATTGATTCATTCCTGGTATTTTCGTTTTGGCTCCGTCTATCCAGTGTAGTTCTGGTGGACTCAGAGTCTATTCAGGGCTCACTGGCACGGAATCCGACATGTTGCTTGATCAGTTGGCGGGATTTCCTTCATAGAGTGTACGATTATATCGTAGGCAATCGAACTATGACCTGATGTTCACATTCGCATCGACGCTTTTGATATTAATTAATCGTATATATTACTCTTCCTAGTTTTTGATGTTTTTCGTAATCGCTGAAGATGAGATTTACATCCTGAAACCTGGATCCTGTGTATGATTTTATCCCAATAAAAGATTTCACAGTGACAGCCTATAAGGATTTCTTGGCCATAAAAAATATCTGTTACGGGCGCTACATTTTCTGTTATAGCCATGTACTAAAAGTATCTAGTTCTCTCTTCACAATGTTTTGTGCTGTCTCCACATACAACATTTCAAAATATCTGAATAAAAGGGAATGATATATCACTATGTTAAGAACAAGAAAATCTACTAGTATTTATGCTGCACATGAAACTGTTCGCCGCTTAAGAAAGTAAACAATCAAAATGAATTGTTCAGGATCCTCAAACGTGTCACTCAGACGGAAAACATACGTTACTGCAGTTTTTAACCTTAATCTAAGCCGAAATTCCAGTCTCATTATGTTTTGAAGCAGTTCTTTAACTGTAGTAATCGTAGTATTTATGTCCTTTAGTTTGTTATTGACTGCAGGACCATGCGAAACTATGAATAAAAGTCATTCTTATGTGATTCTTTAGTATTCGTATCTGTTGTAATAAAAGCGCCTGTCTTTCGCATACAGAGAGAACGAGAAGAGTGGCGGGGGGAGGGGGGGGGAGGGGGAAGTTTAGAGAGAGAGAGAGAGAGAGAGAGAGCGCTTTCCATGTATTGTAAGCAGTCATTTACTTCGTGCGCATATTTTGGCGTTCTTGTGGTCAGAGATGTGCCCTTAGTTTCATTCCATTAGGTAAATGACTGTCGAGCTAAGCACGAACTGTGGCCACTTGTCCAGTGGGATATCTTAGACGCATGTAAGCGGCTTAGCGGAAACGGGTTAACAATGGGCCTTCAAACAATGAGCTGCCGACATAATTCGACGAGTTATTCCCGTGAACACGAGTGTCATGGACGCTGCCTGTTACAGAACTTACCGCCATCACTGTCGGCGTACCTTGGGAGTATGTTGAGCAGAGCGAGCTTTATTATGATATTAACATCTGTAACAGAATATCTCATCTCAGAATAATTACTGATAACTATCTCATCTGTTAATCCTGAAACAGGTAATTAAAATCTCTTGACTGAATGCGGCATCTTCGGAGGCCACGTGGCTCTCAGCCACTGATTAGTTTCAACAGTACTTTGCTAGTTCATTGCACAAGTATTTTGTATTGCACTGTTTTATGTGTTTGTGTGCATGTAACGTTTCTCACATTAGCGTGCCAAGACATTGTGTTCGAGATTCTTACCATGT
Organism: Schistocerca serialis cubense; assembly: GCF_023864345.2. Taxonomy (NCBI): domain Eukaryota; kingdom Metazoa; phylum Arthropoda; class Insecta; order Orthoptera; family Acrididae; genus Schistocerca; species Schistocerca serialis. Next base: position 276,307,301 of record NC_064642.1, on the reverse strand, counting down.
TCCTTTGTGCTAGTCACAATATTTATACTGTGGTCGAATTTGTGACGTGGACGTGTCTGATGTGTTCGTAACTTCTCGGAATAGAAAATCTTGGAAAATTCGAGATTTGCCGTACCACAAGATGGCTATGGAGCCCTACATCATTTGCCTTATTACATACTGATCAATGACGCCAAAACATGTACAAATATTTCGATATCTTACAACATTCGAAGCTACGTTTACCCAAGTCATTTTCGAGGTCCTTTTATTTTATTAACTGTGGGAAACCGCGGCCTTCCAGCCAGGTAAGCGACATGGTGTGAACAGTCGCTTTGTAGCAATATCGGTACATTACGTATCGTGTAATTTCTGCTTTTAATTCGATTTTTGAATCCACACTAAGTGCAAAGAGACATCTCGAGCCTTGGCTACAGATTTTGTTTCTTCCTGAATCATTTAACTGTGGGAGAACAACGTATGACGTGTGATGAACATGTGCGCCTTTCATTTCAATTATTTGAATACAAATTGTTCTGCATGCGAATTATGCAGTCGAATTGTTCTTCTCTTGTGTCATTACCTCGTTACGAGGGCTTCGTTTCGCGCTTGTGCGTAGCGTGCTGCCAAGTTCGGCAACCTATTTTTGTTTAGTATTTTCTTTCAGACCTTCTGTATAATTATAATGCAATTCTTATATCCAGAGTTATTATTAGATAATTTGCACTGTTGTTGTTTTGGCCTTCATCCGACAGACTGGCTTGATGAGGTCTTCGTGCTACTCTCTCTCGTGCAAGCCTTATCACCTACGAATTATTGCAATTCACGTCCATTCGCAGCTCCTTACTGTACTCGTCTCTTGGTCTCCTTCAGCAACATTTCCGCCCCCAGCAGTTCTCTCCATTTCTAAATTGAGGTTTCCTTGATTTCTCAGAATGTGACTTATCAACCGATCCTTATTTTAGTCAAGTTATGCCACTAAATTTCTTCCCTCATCCAGTACTTCCTCATTAGTTACTCGATCTGCCCAACTAATCCTCAGCATTATTCTACAATACCATATTGTATATCCTCCGCGTTTCACTTCCGGACAAGGCTACTCTAGCGACAAACACCTTCAGAAAAGACTTCCCAACAAAACGGTTTTCTTCTGCACACGCTTTTCCTTACGACTGCCCTTCTACGTTTTCTATCATCTCTACTTCGACCATAGTATGTTTACTGCTCAAACCAGTCGCCGAAGAGTCGTCAACTCGAAAGACGTGCACCTGGCGAACGGTCTACCCGACGGGAGACCCTAGTCACACGATATTTACATTTACTGCTCAAACACCATAACTCATCTAGCACTTTTGGTGTCTCATTTCCTAATCTAATTCCCTCAGTACTACCTGGATTTGACTATGTTTCGTCAACTTAGATCGCTTCTGTCAATGTTCACTTAATATCCTTCTTTCAAGACACTTTATTCCGTTGAACTGTTCTTCCAAGTCGTTTGTCTATGACATTGTAATTCCGTAAGACAGAAGTACAATGTCATCACCAAATCCAAACTTTTCACTTCTATTGTTTGAAATTTAATTACCTTGTCTAACTTCTCCTTGCTTTCCTTCACAGTTAGCTCAAAGTACAAAAATGGCTCTGAGCACTATGCGACTTAATTCTGAGGTCATCAGTCGCCTAGAACTTAGAACTAATTAAACCTAACTAACCTAAGAACATCACACACATCCATGCCCGAGGCAGGATTGGAACCAGCGACATAAGCGGTCGCTCGGTTGCAGACTGTAACGCCTAGAACCGCACGGCCACTACGGCCGGCGCTCAAAGTACAGATTGAATAACTTCGGTGGGGGCTGTAAACCTGTCAAACTTCTTCACAAACACTGTTTTTCTTTAATGCCACCTCAAATTCTTCTACTTCCTCTTCAGATTGCTTAATATTGCGTTTAGGGTCTTATTCCTTTTATAACCTCTGTATATTGTTTCTCGGTAACACTGGAAGCTGCAAGTGATCACGACAGAGTTAGTAAATTACATCATCACTGGTTGCAAAATACAGCAGGCGCAATGCTTTATTTCCAAATGTATGATCCACTATGAATCGCACTGCGATGGTCCCTTACGTCATTGTAGAGTAGACACTAGGGTTGTCTTCAGTTCAGTCAGAGACGTTACTCCTTTGTGCATTTTGGTATAAATAACACTAAATTAAATCTGATCTTCTTAAATAGTCATTATAGTCAGATGCATATTCATTACAGTCCGTCGCTTTTGTGTATTCGTTATCAGACAGCTGCTTCTCTGTATCCAACATTAGTCACTTGTGCATAAATAACTAGTATTACACATGTGCTTTTGCAGCATCAGTAAAAAGCGTTTCTATATTCAGCATTAGTCAGATGTGCCTGCATATCATGATTCTCAAGTTGCACTTCACCTTCACAGTCTTTCAGAGGTTGAAGCGAAATCCAGTTGCTGAATTATACGAAGTATACGGGAAGGTACGAAACAAAGCGAAGCAAGGATTTAATATGACTTCTCCGTTGTACGCAGCGTATCCAATTCTGCAGCATCGTGGATATAACCACCCACGCTGGGCATAGAAAAGGCAAAAAGTTTCGTTATAGATTTACAAAATTTCATATATTTTCTACAGTTTTAGGCATGTTATGATGAAATATAGACATTAAAAGAGAAAATTCGCTTAATCTTCTTGTTTTATACCATCATTGTAAATATACAGGGTGACTGAGCTGCCACTACCAATGTTGTTTTATGCAACACGTAGAGCTATAACGGGCTTTCATAAACCATAAGCTAGATTTACACACTATCTCGCTGTATAAGCGCAAACTATATGTGTAGCAGAAAAATTGAAAGTGTCATTTTTCTAGGTAATAATAAGTAGTTAAATTTTGTACTGGGTAAGTTTCCACTGAGTGCAAAGCACCCATTGTGGGTACTTGCCACCGTACCTCTTCTCCATGAATGCAATTTCCTGATAAAATCACTCGCCATGCACGCTATAAACAATTCCACAACTTTCACGGAAGAAGTGGAGGCGAAGGAAGTTTATTTCAGGGACAAGTTAAAGCCATGGGTTTCATAAAAAGACAATAATGGATCCACAGGCTCCTTAGAATATTGTTTTTTCCTGTTTCCTAAGAAATTGTAAGAAACGTTTACAAAACTTCGATGCGCAGGCTTCTCATCGCAATGTAAGTTTACTCAATTTGATTGTCTCTAAAGATCTGTCGAATCCGTGGGCCACCAAAAATTGTCGAGAATCCGTCCTTTAAGTGATTATAGGTGTCACCATACTGGTTTATGTGCGTTATATTCTTTTCGTGAGTTATATAAAAATAACCCAGAACATGATATAAATACAAATTGTAAACACTCCCACCTATAATACTAATTGACGTAATGAATTTTAAAAAATAAATTTATTATAGGTTTCATTCTTCTCATACACAACAATTACACGTATGCTGGAAGTAGATTGCTTCTCTTTTGCTTTACAGATGGAAACCTTTCTGAAACAAAAATGAGAGCTGAAGTTCAGTATTCGCATCATCCGAATTGAACTGACGTGATATAGTAGTTCACATTTTCATTGTTGCACGGTTTTATCAGCCACAAAATACCACGTTTTGGACAGAATCGATTTTGTTAAAACAAGTTTCTACACATACGCAGCACAGAAAGCAAGAATGAGACTCTCTACTGAGTAGTTGATATTGGAGTGACAACATCAGTGATAAAAAACGTAGTTATTTTATTACAGTATTTCTCACAGACACCTCAAATCTCTTTCGTTATTGGTACAAACACTGTTGAATTGGAGCAAATTTTAATCCAAAAAAATACATAAGAAAGATAAAACAAAATTATCGACGTAATACCCACAGTACTCAAAGCTTTGACGCATACTATCATAAACAGCTCACGGATTACAACACAACATAAATATTCAAGTCAATATTAGTTCAGCTTCCGAAGAAACGATAGTCGAGTATCTGCACTGATCGAAATGACTGACTACATCAGACATGCCATGTACAGACATTAAGTGACCATTTTAACTCTGATTTAAGCGAGGACTAAAACGCGGATTTCGAAAGACTTTTCTTTGTTTTAGAACAACATATTTAACCATGCAGAAATGCAATTTACACAGTATATCCAACAAAGAACTCTAACTCAAAGCTTCCACAGAAAGGCAAAAACATCAGATGGAAAAACAATTCATCTTTCTCTTCGATGTTTCGGAAGTCCTTAACTTTACAATAAGTGTACACGATCATCTATCACATATCATGATCTTAAACAGCATCAGATTGATCTTACAATAATACAGAACCAAATGTAAATGAGTTATCATCAAGACTGACCCCAACCGACTAGAAAACTGCACAGCCCTTATGTTCAGTAAGAACTCCAAAGAATACAATGCAAGATATATCCTATCATATTTACTATATTATCTCTACAAATAAATACACTGCCAGCAGTCAGAGTAGCAGTAGCCATAAAGTAGAACTTAGAAAGCATCGTACTAAAATGTAATAATGTTATCCTTGTGAAGACCTGTAATATACACAGAAATATAGTAACATCATTTCGCAAGGATTGATACAGACAAGTAAAGAAATACGCGCAGTGAAACCAAATGTTGTGTGAATCTTAAACTTTCAACGTAAAACCTTAGTAACCTAGCAAGTGCATCACTTATACACATTGTTTATCAAAAAGTTTCTACTACCAAGAAAGTTATATTAGAAATAAACTAAGTAGGATCCAAACTCTTTAAGTGCAAAATTGGTTCACCATTCATCGTGTAAGCCATCATGTATGGATACAGATGAAAATGTATCAATTGCTACATAAGGAACCGTATTACTGACAACCAGTATATCTTTACAAACTGTATCTTTAAACAAGGCAAATCACAACCGAAGTCCGTAATTATTCGATATAATCCATGGCTGATAGAAATTTTGAATCATATATTCCGATTAACCATTTTCTCCGTCATCAAATGCTTGGATATCTGATACTACACTTCGTACGAAGGGTAATCTGCAGGACCTCTTGTATTTTTTACAATATTGTAAACACCTCGTGTCTTATAGCCCTGGTTCTGGGGCTCTACAGCGAAATCATAAACCTTAATAACTTACACCTCTGTATATAAATGGTACGGTATAATAACGTCAACCATAAGGAAAGAGGTCGAATGTCGATGTTCAAATGGCACTACGGCGCTCAGAGTAAATTACCTGTAAGGGCTGGACTGACTTTCCGGTAGACATCATTCACCATAGAACATTTATTACGATATATTATCAATTGCAAATTTCCACTTCCACCTTAAGCATACTTTCAGCATGTACCAAACGTTATTGCCGCATAATTACTTTACAGTTGAGTTAATTATAAACATTCCTTAACAATTTTAAAACAAGTGCATAGCGACCTTAAATAAAACCTGATAAACAAGTAATGGAATTCAGTCTAATTTTCATATTTGCAAATTTAGGGGAACAGATAGAATATAAGTGCCAACATGTGGTGTAATTATTCTGATAAAGACTACCAGCTGGCTTTGTACAACCTTATGCCACGATTCAAATCTAGAAACGTGATCCCGAATAATATGAAACCACAAACATGATGGGTAATAAAGGTAATTACTTACAAATGCAGATACATTAACATACTGCCTTTACATATATGCAAATTCCTTACTTAAAAACTTGACCAGATCCAGATAATAAAACATTAAGATAGTAATAAATTAAGAAATTCCCAGTCATGGCTCTTCAATAGTATAAACCTGGCTAGCACCCGATGATAAATTTAAGAAAACTTAACAACCGGGGCAATGTCCCTTCACAGGCCTGTAAAAAATTAACCCACAAGAATTCACGTGAATTAAAACAAGGGAAAGGAAACAAAAACATTAAAATTGTTGTGGCAGAAGTCGTCAACAGTGACAAAACTTAATTCCTTGAGGCGTGAGATGATGCAGGACGCGACAGGCTCAGCAACGACGATACCTGTAGTCTATGCACACAGAGAAAACGTCCAGAAGAGAACTAGGGGGCCTACAGGTTCGATGTCCTCTTCATGCATCACAACAACGGGAACAAACTAAGGGAGCGTCTAATTTGAGACACCACTAGCCCTATTGACACTTTCTCGTGACCGGGTTTTCAGTTCGGTCCTTAGCAGGTGCTACCTCCAGCAAAGTGAATACTTCTTCGCACATTAAATCACCATTCATTCACACTATATTAAATGCTTGCATCCTGTCACATTTATTGCTGACCATATGCTTACTGGAACAGCATCTCAGGCATTGTAACCCCTTGATTCTGCTGAGCACCAGGAGGCAAGATACAGGGATAGGATTCAAACCCAAACACCACATACGTTACCTTCTTCTGTCTTACGTGCTTAACCAGGTCCAAGCTCACTGGGCCGAAAGACTGTATAGTGATATCAAGTCCAAATGCCAAAGCAACCAATGATTCAGACTCATCAAAACAACAGACTCTCCTTACATTAGTTCTTACAAACTGAATCCCCTTATGGGAGGAACATGACTTAAACATGCAAATGAAATACATTTTTGGCACTGAAGGAACACCCAGGGCCAAGATCCCGTAAAGCGCACTCGTGAATAAAGTCGGAGAACCACATGGTCAACAGACCTCGTGCTAAATCTCAAGGCCTACGTGACCCAACCCGGGCCACACAGCGAATCACATCGAGCGTAGCCAGCTCCCGCTTGATGCCGCAAACTACACTACTGCCGATAGCAACCGCTGGGTTGATCACGGCGGAACGATTACGCCCCTTAGTTGGTAGAGACTTTCTGAGACGAGAAACCGCTAGTTCTCTAGTGCGCACGGTTGGATATATGAAAGACGGAAGCCACAATGGCTCGACCACCCCCACCAAAACAGTATAGGTCCCCCCCCCCCTCCGGTGTCCGGCTACTTGAACTCCTGGCAATGCCAGGACTGTGTGGATTTCGTGGACAAGAAGGATGGCAGAGTCCAGAGCTCTCACAACTTGATGCAGTTCCAGGAAATGATGAGCTAACTTACTAATGAAACTTAATCCCACTTTCGATGCAATGCTGGCGTTGTGCACCAACATCCGGTCGCTATCCCTAGCCTTCTACTCCCATTGGCCTTTATTTACGGTAGACCAACCGTGTATGCGGCAGTAGGGAGTTCCGCCTAGTCCTTCCCCATATCTGTTGTATAATTTCTAGAGTAACCGGCTCTAAGAGGAGGTCGTTAATAGACCAAAGATTACCATAAGCCAGAGTATGAGAGGCAGGGAAGACATTAAGAGACTAGTGCTGCGCAGTATTAGAGCCAGAATATCGAGTAACCCCACTTTCTCTGAGATTTGCAAGGCTGCGGATAATCAGATATAGTGGCGACGCGCTCGGTGACGTTTTCCAAGGAGACCCTCTTAAGTACCTTGGAAATAAAGGCAAGCGTGTTAACGGTAATAAGAATTATGGGTTCCTCAAAAACGGGAAAAAGCCCAGATATACGATGGTTAAAGGAGCCGTCACCCCTCTGCTCGGAACCAGTAGTACTAACCCTAGTGGGCTGCATCACCGGCGGTTTCAAAGGCCAGCTAGTGCTAGTCTACCACCAGTGTTATGAGATGACACAGAATTGGAGGAGAATCTATTATTTGTCCTCAGATGGCCGGTGCAGATGTGAAGCAGTTACTATGTTGTTGGTGAACAGTACGGCGATCTTTTCTTGTGGTAATCACAATTTCTCAAACGGAACCTTAACGACGAGAATGCCTGCTCTCGCGTTCCCATGCTTTTCAACATCGAGCGGCTGCCCCATCCGAATGCCGGTCAAATGGTGGTCCACAATGAGGTCTCTTTCAAGCCTCTCAGGTGCTGATAACATATCAGGCAGTCTATGTAGCTGTTTATGTAGTTTTATACAGCCAGAAGAGCGGTGTGCTGACAACATGGCTCTCCATATCCGCATTCAGTGACACCTATGCTTTCAGGGTGACAAGGCGGCCGGTCAGTATCGTTGGGCCCTCCAAGGCCTGTTTCGGACGGAGTATGCAGTAGTCCTAGCAAACAGATAGTTGAATGCTGAAGTCACTTTTACGTACTTATCACTTACTCCTGTCAGTTACTGTCAAAGTTTAAACAAGAGGAGAATGAGAAGAACGCAGGAAGTAGAACTGTAGGGAACCCAAATACAGATTACATCTGTTACAAGAATAACGGGTAAAAATTTTGTATCAGTAAAGATTTAATCCAAAATTGTATGCAGTGGAGGCGAACTGTAGTGCTAATGAGCTATACGGTTTCCTAAAACAGTTAATTAAGGATGCGGCGGAGGAGGCTATATGAAGGGAAAGGGAGAGAAGATAAGAACACAATGGATGACTACGGAGTTGTTGGGTGTAGTTGAGAAAAACAAGAAACTATATTATGTATAATTAAGTTCCGGGAGTGAAGAGGACTGGAGTACGTACAAGGTATACAAAGAGAGAGCTAAAATATTAACAACAAAGAATAAGGAAAAAGAATTCGAAAGACTATGTGTGGGGAAATAGAGCAATCATTTGGGTATAGGAGATCGGCAGAGGTATGGAGGATGATAAGAAAAATGAAAATGGTTGGCAAACCGCACCCACAATACAATTTATACTTACTGGACAGTGGAAACAGCACTTAAGACGAACTTCTGGTAGAAATAAAGAAGAGACCACGTGGTAGAAGTCTACGTTAAAAGCAGTGCATCAGGTTAACATAGAAACTGTACTAGCGGAAGAGGTAAAAGAGATGTTGGAAAAGGTAAGAAATGAAAAGGCAAGTGTACTGGGAGGATCTGTGATGCAAATGGGGAAATATGGGTCCCTTCAAATGATGAATTGTTGAGGCAGAGGAAATAGCAAGGGGGTGGTGTATATCATACGTCTCTGCAACCTACAGAAAAGGAAACAAGAAGCACGCAAATAATTACACGTTAATTAGTCTTATGTCTTCTTACAGCGTGCTATTTAGCTCTGTACCGAAAACCAGGTTGCAGAAAGAGATTGAGTCAAAAATGGGAGGTGAAAAGGCAGGTTTTGCAGTTGTACGATCTCCTATGGGTCATGTTTTCAGCTTTAGACAAGTAAGTGAGAAGGAGAATTTTAACTGGCAGGAAGTAAGCAAAAATATTTGTGAATTTGGAAAAAGCGTTTGACTGTATCCATCTACGGACTATGGGAAGCGGTGGAGTATATACGTGTAGAAGCACCACAGATATCTCTAATTCAAAGAACATACATCCATCCAATCGTACACACCAGTCAAAGAGGGGAGAAATTTGAATGAGATGTTGCAAACATCGAAGGGACTTTGACGGGGCTGCAGTATATCGCCGCCCTTGTTTGAAACATATACACAGCATATACTGGAACGGCGGAATCAGTCCTGCGGAGAAAGAGGTTTCGTTTCCAGAATGGTAGTCTCTACCCATTATTTGCCGGCGATCATGTGCTGATAACACAGGTAGAAGTAAACTAAACTGCGCCCGAACAGGCAATGAAGGCCCAACAGAACCGACCAACCGCCGTGTCATCCTCAGACCACAAGCGTCAGCGGATGCAAACATGGATGGCCATGTGGTCAACACACGGCTTTCCCGGCCGTATTTCAGTTTAAGCGACCGGAGCCGCTACTTGCTTGAGTAGATCAGCTCCGATCTTAGTTTGCCTCTCAGGGGCGAAGTGCACCCCACTCGCCAACAGTGCTCGGAAGACCGGGTGGTCACCTATCCAAGTGCTAGTGCCGCCCGACAGGGCTTAACTACGGTGATCTGACAGGGGCTACTGCGGCAGGGCCGTTGGCAGCACAGACAGAGAGGATGTAAAGTATATGATAAAGACGTTATCGGAAGAATTTGAACAAAGCGGACATACAATAAATATGAGTAATGTGACGTGGGACACACGTACAAGGGAACTTCAACTCAATAAAGACAAAGCGATAATTACCAGTGAAACACAAACTGTGGCTTGTAATTCCCAACAGATTTTACTTAACAATGGTCAGACTACAGCAAACTGTTGTTACCCCAGAGTAATATCCATAATTGCCCTAGAATTTGAAACATTACTAAACAGACGAAATGTCTACGGGTGTCAAAGTCCACCCCAAACAATAAAGAATTTTTAAAACACTCTTTACGTAAATCTTAAGAAGTGTATAAACAATAGATGGTTTACTCCGAGAACACTGTACTGCGAAAAACTCCCACAGACACAGGACACCGTTTAAGATATAACATCAGAAATATCTCACAATTTCTCTATTTCTCTTTCTCAATATTGTATTAAAAACCCAGTAAAAAGAAAGGCATATTTTAGGTATTACAAAAATGGTACATCAGAGTTGCGGGGAAACCACAACTCAGATTGAGCCTGAATGAAAGCTGAAAGAAACGATAATAATAATGTCGTGTGACTAGGGCCGCCCGTCGGGTAGACCGTTCGCCTGGTGCAAGTCTTTCGAATGGACGCCACTTCGGCGACTTGCGCGTCGATGGGGATGAAACGATGATGATTAGGACAACACAACACCCAGTCCTGAGCGGAGAAAATCTGCGACCCTGCCGGAAATCGAACCCGGGCTAATAGGATTGACATTCTGTCGCGCTGAACATTCAGCTACCGGAGGTGGACAAAGAAACGATGAAGAAGGAAGACCGGATGCCTGGGCGTCAGCATGAACAAATAATAAAATACTCAACTTAAATTCGGCGAAGAACTGGATTCTGCTGATAAACACAGCGACCGCGCTGTCGGTTATAGTTGAAACCGGCCACCGCCAAGGCATGATCCCCAGTTCAACGACCAGCTACAACGAACGACACTCGACGCTGATTATACCATTGAAAAAAAAGACCAAAAAAGAAACACAGCAACTGGGCAGTTTTCAGTGTAACACAATCCTTAAAACATTACGAAAATTTCAAAAGAGACTTACGGCCACAAGGGACCCGCAAGCCATTCGCATTCTACACAACTGGAAATTGAAATAAGAACACCGTGAATTCATTGTCCCAGGAAGGGGAAACTTTATTGACACATTCCTGGGGTCAGATACATCACATGATCACACTGACAGAACCACAGGCACATACACACAGGCAACAGAGCATGCACAATGTCGGCACTAGTACAGTGTATATCCACCTTTCGCAGCAATGCAGACTGCTATTCTCCCATGGAGACGATCGTAGAGATGCTGGATGTAGTCCTGTGGAACGGCTTGCCATGCCATTTCCACCTGGCGCCTCAGTTGGACCAGCGTTCGTGCTGGACGTGCAGACCGTGTGAGACGACGCTTCATCCAGTCCCAAACATGCTCAATGGGGGACAGATCCGGAGATCTTGCTGGCCAGGGTAGTTGACTTACACCTTCTAAAGCACGTTGGGTGGCACGGGATACATGCGGACGTGCATTGTCCTGTTGGAACAGCAAGTTCCCTTGCCGGTCTAGGAATGGTAGAACGATGGGTTCGATGACGGTTTGGATGTACCGTGCACTATTCAGTGCCCCTCGACGATCACCAGTGGTGTACGGCCAGTGTAGGAGATCGCTCCCCACAGCATGATGCCGGGTGTTGGCCCTGTGTGCTTCGGTCGTATGCAGTCCTGATTGTGGCGCTCACCTGCACGGCGCCAAACACGCATACGACCATCATTGGCACCAAGGCAGAAGCGACTCTCATCGCTGAAGACGACACGTCTCCATTCGTCCCTCCATTCACGCCTGTCGCGACACCACTGGAGACGGGCTGCACGATGTTGGGGCGTGAGCGGAAGACGGCCTAACGGTGTGCGGGACCGTAGCCCAGCTTCATGGAGACGGTTGCGAATGGTCCTCGCCGATACCCCAGGAGCAACAGTGTCCCTAATTTGCTGGGAAGTGGCGGTTCGGTCCCCTACGGCACTGCGTAGGATCCTACGGTCTTGGCGTGCATCCGGTCCCAGGTCGACGGGCACGTGCACCTTCCGCCGACCACTGGCGACAACATCGATGTACTGTGGAGACCTCACGCCCCACGTGTTGAGCAATTCGGCGGTACGTCCACCCGGCCTCCCGCATGCCCACTATACGCCCTCGCTCAAAGTCCGTCAACTGCACATACGGTTCACGTCCACGCTGTCGCAGCATGCTACCAGTGTTAAAGACTGCGATGGAGCTCCGTATGCCACGGCAAACTGGCTGACACTGACGGCGGCGGTGCATAAATGCTGCGCAGCTAGCGCCATTCGACGGCCAACACCACGGTTCCTGGTGTGTCCGCTGTGCCGTGCGTGTGATCATTGCTTGTACAGCCCTCTCGCAGTGTCCGGAGCAAGTATGGTGGGTCTGACACACCGGTGTCAATGTGTTCTTTTTTCCATTTCCAGGAGTGTAGATTAACCACTTTAAATTTCTACACTACTTTGTGATTATTAATACTTGGAAACAGGCTTATTACTAGACCGCGGATTTTAGGTAAAAACCTATTTTGTGCCTGAGTTCCTATTTACATAAAAATTGGTACTTATGCGTTTCACTGCTGTTTACACTTAATAGCGTTAATTCTATAGGACCTAAAAAAGCCTATTTCGACGTTAGTGCCTATTTTTGCCTATTTCGGCTTTAATATCCTAAAATGTGCCTATTTCATCATATAAGACAGTGGCTCCAAGTTTTTCCACACTATACGACAAATAAAAAAATATTTTCTGCCGAGCGTGCAGCAAGGTGGCTAGTTGATATGCGCTCATGCTTCGTATTTGCCTAACACTTCGGTTTTTTTTATTTTTTTATATCGCAATCCTTGTTAATACCAAATAGTCTTTATAGGTGTTTTATTATTCATATGTAAAAAATAGATCACGGATCTTTGGGTTAAAACCTATTTTTTTTCCTAAGCTCCAATTTGCATATAAGTTGGTACTTATGCGTTTCATGACTAACTAAACTGAATACTGTTAGTTCTATAGGATCTAAAATTGTGTATTTCGACGTTGACGCTGAATTTTGCCTATTTCGGCATCAAAATCCTAAAAAGTACCTATTTCGTTAATCTGACATAGAGTTCCTGTGTTTTCAAAGATTAGAAAAAGGAAGTAAACTTAGGGCTTTACGTCTCGTCGAAGGCGAAGGTCGTTAGAGACTGTTTACAATTCCTTTGCTTGCCTTACTACCAACAGCACTCGGCACGGTTGAATGGTCATCCATCCAAGTACGCGCCGTGCGCGACAGTGTTTAACTTCGGTGAGCGAATGGGAACCGGTCAAAGATTTGAGTTACACATTAGAATCGAACGTGGGAGTACAAAATGTTATATTTGAAAATATTTGGGTCTTATTATCAGGGGATACAACACGTCGGCTTTAATCGATGACGTCAGAATTGGCACAGAGCATGTATTACAAAGATGAAAGACTGAGAAGAATGTTCAGAAACAAAGTAATGCAAGAGAGAAAAACTGTACTTCACATATATAAGGGCCGGTAGTATTTTCATGACAACGATATCGCGTGTTTGTATCTTAGTGTTTCTCCGCAAAATACAATCGAAAGAAATGAATGAAATATTACTACCAAAGAATACATCACGTTTCATGTATGTCAGTTGTATCTCGAAACTCTTTCGAATTGTATTGCTTAAGTGCAGTACGGGATACAAGTTTAGAGTACGTTGATTTCTCAGTTTTAACTAACTTTCTTGTCCTGTTGTTCGCTTGAACTATGTATCCCCTGCTTCACTAAACCTTAAATGAAACACAGGATACAAATTAAAAGCTCATTCGAAGTGTGTTGCTTAAGTACAGTACGGAATACGAGTTTGTCGTTAGTTGATTTCTTCGTTTTCACTAGCATTACTGTCATGTTGTTCACTTGAACGATGTATCCTCCGCTTCAGTAAACCCAAAATCGTACACGGGATACAAATTGTGGATGTGTTGTTTATTTCGTCCCCGCTATTACAAAAAGTCTATTCTTACGTATATATCAGTACTACTGATGACAGAAGGACCTACGTATGTAATATACGTATACCAGACTTCCGTTGACCTCTATATATGTACACTGGTAACGAAAAGGTGGAAGTAGACGTACGTTACACTTGCAATCTGTACCTCAATTGAACTACACGGAGACAAGAAGACGACACATGTACAATTTGTATCCCGTACTTCACTATGGGGTATAGTTTTTTTGTTGCCTTGGACGCTAATAGCATCCCATTCGTTACTTGAGCTATATAGCTATACGCAACATTTGTGTCTTGCTCGCCAACTGACATTTATAGTGTCAGTGTAAAGGCGAAGTGAAGGACGGGATGCTAATTTTAGTTGTGTCGAGGGTTTCGCCTTTAATATAGCAAGTACACATTCGAAAATTTCGTACTGATACTAGTGCTGGGAAACGATAGAAGATAGACAGCTGAGAAAATTCTATTACGTACTTCACAATACGAATATACACATATTGGTGGAAAAAACAGTGAAATATGTCAAAATAGTGAAATACAGTAAAATAAGCAAATGGAAAAGTGAATTTACCAGATGGAAATATCGAGGAATAACCGACGTTCGCCTAGACAGACAGTAACGAAAATCACATACCAACACTCACAACAAACACATCACGAAACCTCTCTCTCTCTCATCTCTCTCTCTCTCTCTCTCTCTCACACACACACACACTCATTCACCAACGCCTCTCCTCCCCCCTCCCCCATTTAGCTGAGATATTTGGGACGGTACATTTTGCCAACATGTTTAACAAAACATTTAAACCGGCAATATGTCCGCGGAATATTTTGTTTCCACGAATACTCATCTAGGTGGCTTTGAAGTGTCGTAATGTGACGTTTCCCTTTTCCTATAAGAGATTTCATCACTGACCAGTAACCCTCTACACTGTTAGTGCAGGCCCCTGTGGATAATGATCTAAATTCAATGTTGTGGTTTACTACAAGATGTTGATAACCCCTATCGCCTAAGCCCCTATATGAAGAAAACAGAACCCTTTGCAAACTTATCTTCAAGTAAGCTAACCAAAACTTCCTTACTTCTATTTTGTAATACTCTGAACACTACATCGTCTCAATGTTGTCCTGAAACTACTGCCCCACCACACCCATAATCCCACCGGAGGGTCCCCCCTGTTGTACTTCCTTTTCCCAGAATGCGACTCGTCAATTTCGCCGCACTCACGACATCGGACGTAATCAGCAATAAGACCACACATTTGCAAGAAACAAATTGTGGTCAACATGTCTTCGCCCATAGCTTGTCTTAAACCGTCAAGATTCATTGCAACAGACAAAGCAGGTCGTCGTTCACTTTTTCCCAGCGAAAGCAAATCAGTACATTGGGTAGCGAACGAACTGTTAAGTCTGGGTCAGAGATTTTCTCTGCCTCGTTATGACTGGGTGTTGTGTGACGTCCTTAGTTTAGTTAGGTTTAAGTAGTTCTAAGTTATAGGGGACTGATGACCATTGCTGTTATGTCCCATAGTGCTCAGAGCCATTTGTTAAGTCTTACTGACGTTCTAAGTGCAAAATAAATTCTAGTTCCTGTGTGAGAATACTACGACATGCCGAAAGCAGCTAGTTCAAAGTCTACTCATATAAGGCAGTGGCTGCAAGTTTTTCCGCATTATACAACAGATGGGAAAATTATTTTCTGCCAAGCATGCAACAAGGAGGTTAGTTGAAGTTTTTCTTAGACTTCTTATTTTCCTGTCACTTAGGATTCTTTTTTATCGCTATCCTTTAGTAATACGAAATACTTTTTATATGCGATTCTAAACTGCATTTCCCTTTTGTCTCGTATTAGGTTTCGAGTGTTAAGAAATGTCAAATAACTCAGCATGCAGATGGAATCGCACGTAAAGCTAATGTTGAACGAAAGTCAAAATTGAAGCAAATTCTTTTAACCAATAAATCTGTTGAATCCGCCGAAAAAAAAACAAGTTCTGCAGTGGTTTGTGTCACGCACTTGTGGCAGCAAACATTCCCTTTCGGAAACTAGAAAACACTATTATCAGAGGTTTTCTTGAGAAGTACTGCCAGCAGTATATCCCTGCAGAGTCAACTTTACGTAAGAATTATGTGGATTCAGCTTACAATGCTGCATTGCACAGAATCCGAGAAGATGTTGGAGAGTCTTGTATATGGATTTCTGTAGATGAAACTACTGACAGTCTTGGCCGTTATTTTGCATATTTGGTTATTGGCAAACTAGATCCAGATGCTCCATCCAGGTCTCATTTGATTTACTGAAAACAGCTTGCAAAAGCTAACCAACAAACAATAGCACAGTTTGGAAACAATGGGCTTAAGGTGCTATACCCAAACGGAGTGGATGAGAATAAGGTGCTTCTGGCCGTCACTGATGGTGCTGCATATACACTCCTGGATATTGAAATAAGAACACCGTGAATTCATTGTCCCAGGAAGGGGAAACTTTATTGACACATTCCTGGGGTCAGATACATCACATGATCACACTGACAGAACCACAGGCACATACACACAGGCAACAAAGCGTGCACAATGTCGGCACTAGTACAGTGTATATCCACCTTTCGCAGCAATGTAGGCTGCTATTCTCCCATGGGGACGATCGTAGAGATGCTGTATGTAGTCCTGTGGAACGGCTTGCCATGCCATTTCCACCTGGCGCCTCAGTTGGACCAGCGTTCGTGCTGGACGTGCAGACCGTGTGAGACGACGCTTCATCCAGTCCCAAACATGCTCAATGGGGGACAGATCCGGAGATCTTGCTGGCCAGGGTAGTTGACTTACACCTTCTAGAGCACGTTGGGTGGCACGGGATACATGCGGACGTGCATTGTCCTGTTGGAACAGCAAGTTCCCTTGCCGGTCTAGGAATGGTAGAACGATGGGTTCGATGACGGTTTGGATGTACCGTGCACTATTCAGTGCCCCTCGACGATCACCAGTGGTGTACGGCCAGTGTAGGAGATCTCTCCCCACACCATGATGCCGGGTGTTGGCCCTGTGTGCCTCGGTCGTATGCAGTCCTGATTGTGGCGCTCACCTGTACGGCGCCAAACACGCATACGACCATCATTGGCACCAAGGCAGAAGCGACTCTCATCGCTGAAGACGACACGTCTCCATTCGTCCCTCCATTCACGCCTGTCGCGACACCACTGGAGGCGGGCTGCACGATGTTGGGGCGTGAGCGGAAGACGGCCTAACGGTGTGCGGGACCGTAGCCCAGCTTCATGGAGACGGTTGCGAATGGTCCTCGCGAAATACCCCAGGAACAACAGTGTCCCTAATTTACTGGGAAGTGGCGGTGCAGTCCCCTACGGCACTGCGTAGGATCCTACGGTCTTGGCGTGCATCCGTGCGTCGCTGCGGTCCGGTCCCAGGTCGACGGGCACGTGCACCTTCCGCCGACCACTGGCGACAACATCGATGTACTGTGGAGACCTCACGCCCCACGTGTTGAGCAATTCGGCAGTACGTCCACCCGGCCTCCCGCATGCCCACTATACGCCCTCGCTCAAAGTCCGTCAACTGCACATACGGTTCACGTCCACGCTGTCGCGGGATGCTACCAGCGTTAAAGACTGCGATGGAGCTCCGTATGCCACGGCAAACTGGCTGACACTGACGGCGGCGGTGCACAAATGCTGCGCAGCTAGCGCCATTCGACGGCCAACACCGCGGTTCCTGGTGTGTCCGCTGTGCCGTGCGTGTGATCATTGCTTGTACAGCCCTCTCGCAGTGTCCGGAGCAAGTATGGTGGATCTGACACACCGGTGTCAATGTGTTCTTTTTTCCATTTCCAGGAGTGTATGATAGCAGCGTTTCAACTATTAAAAGTATTCTATCCATTAATGCTGTACGTAACTTATGTAGTGCATGGGATCAACCGCATGGCAGAGCAAGTATTGCTACAATTTCCTAAAGTATATAAAGTAATAAATATGGTGAAGAAAATTTTTGTTAAGGCACCATCAAGAATACAGGCTTTTAAATAACAGGTTTCAGATGTCCCATTGCCGCCAGAGCCTGTTTTCACGCGCTGGGGCACGTGGCTGGTGGCAGCAGAATACTATAGTACGCATCTCTCAGCTGTCCAGAAGCGCGGTCGCTGTGTTTATCAGCAGAATCCAGTTCTTCGCAGGAGGATGCTGCATCCGTAACTGCAACAATGGAGTTACTCAAAGATTCTTCTTTAAAAGGGGACTTACCTTACATTAGGGCCAACTACACACTTATGGCAAGTATAATTTCACAATTAGAAGGCTCAGGGAGGACCTATCTACGACAATATTTCTTTGCTTGAAGAAGTCAAAATGAAAATTAATGAAGCGCCAGATGAAGTAGGGGAAAAAGTACAGGCAAAAATGCAAACGGTTTTGCAGAAGAACACTGGCCTCAAGGAGTTGTGTGCAGCTGCTGACATACTTAGTGGAAAATCCAGCACTCCTGGCTGCAGTATTCCTGTCCAACATTTGCCGAAAAGGAAGTACGCCCCCGTTACATCTGTTGATGTAGAACGTTCTTTTTCAGCGTATAAATTGATTCTGACTGAGAAGCGCCACAGTTTTTCACTAAAAACGTAGAAATGATTGTGGTTATTTATGGCGAAGCCAACTATGGTCAGAATATGCGAAACTACGAATGTATTAATTAAACAATTGTCACATCTTATTTACGGAGATCTTTATCTTGCAGGAACTCAAAAGTTTAGTGGAGTTATGTTCAACATTAATGTTGCAGATTGCTGTGCTCTGTAACTGCAAATATTCATTCTCCTTGTTTTAATGACTAATAAGATGTTCATACTGTCAACACTGTGTATTTTAATTTATTTTTATTTTCTCTGCATCATTTTGATTAGAGCCTATTTTATGTTTTATATAGCCTAAATAGAAACCAGATGGCAGTTATAAGAGTCGAGGGGCATGAAAGGGAAGCAGTAGTTGGGAAAAGTGTGAGACAGGGTTGTAGCCTCTCCCCGATGTTATTCAATCAGTATATTGAGGAAGCAGTAAAGGAAAGAAAAGAAAAATTCGGAGTAGGTATTAATATTCATGGAGAAGAAGTAAAAACTTTGAGGTTCGCCGATGACATTGTAATTCTGTCAGAGAAAGCAAAGGACTTGGAAGAGCAGTTGAACGGAATGGACAGTGTCTTGAAAGGAGAATATAAGATGAACATCAACAAAAGCAAAACGAGGATAATGGAATGTAGTCAAATTAAATCGGGTGATGCTGAGGGAATTAGATTAGGAAATGAGACACTTAAAGTAGTAAAGGAGTTTTGCTATTTAGGGAGTAAAATAACTGATGATGGTCGAAGTAGAGAGGATATAAAGTGTAGACTGACAATGGCAAGGAAATCGTTTCCGAAGAAGAGAAATTTGTTAACGTCGAGTATGGATTTAAGTGTCAGGAAGTCGTTTCTGAAAGTATTTGTATGGAGTGTAGCCATGTATGGAAGTGAAACATGGACGATAACTAGTTTGGACAAGAAGAGAATAGAAGCTTTTGAAATGTGGTGCTACAGAAGAATGCTGAAGATAAGGTGGGTAGATCACGTAACTAATGAGGAGGTACTGAATAGGATTGGGGAGAAGAGATGTTTGTGGCACAACTTGACTAGAAGAAGGGATCGGTTGGTAGGACATGTTTTGAGGCATCAAGGGATGACAAATTTAGCATTGTAGGGCAGCGTGGAGGGTAAAAATCGTAGAGGGAGACCAAGAGATGAATACACTAAGCAGATTCAGAAGGATGTAGGTTGCAGCAGGTACTGGGAGATGAAGAAGCTTGCACAGGATAGAGCAGCATGGAGAGCTGCATCAAACCAGTCTCAGGACTGAAGACCACAACAACAACAACAACAACAACATAGCCTAAATGAACTACTGAAGGAGCCTATTTTTGGTGCCGAAAACACACGTTTCTTCGACCTAAAAATCCGTGGTCTACTTATTACTGCCAGAGCAGGAAGTGGCGATATACTCAAATATATAAGACGCTGGTCACAGAGATAAGTACGTACTCGTAACTTAACTCATAACATAACCACAGAGCCGATTAATTATATTATATGTATTCCATAAAAACACAATCAATAATTAAAATACGACAGGACTGTAGCACACAGTAACTTTTTCATCATTAAGCCTGAGACCTTGTGGTCAAGGGAAGGCAGGATTCGTTTATGATTGTGGTCGGGCCCATAATCAGTTACTATTGGTTGCCTTTTACAGTTACACACATTTATTTTTAAAACAGTAATTCCAGACTCAACAATAAATTTTAAAAAAGGCCACTCGTTATTAATGAAGGAATAACAACTGTGTAAATAATAGCGTTTTTCGTGCGTTACAATTTAGCAATCACCATAAAATACAGACACAGATAATGTTAAAAAAAAAGCCACTGGGATCACGACTGCAGGCCTTAAACACCAAGGACGGCAATAATTTAAGAATGTTTAAGAACTCTCTGCAATTTACAACTTACAGGTATTGAAATATTAAAATATAAGTAGCCACAAACACAGCAGAAGATATAAGACGCCAGGAATGGCAGTAAATAAGGTTTTAAGGCTTACTACTAAAATACAAATATTGAATAATTTTTATGAAAGCAAATGACCACAATGACGGCTGAATGCCTTACACGCCAGGAACGGCAATTATATAAGAAAATTTAGAAATGTTCTATTAAACAGCAAATACAAGCAAAGGTTAATTAAAAGACTGACCACCAAACGGTTGAAATAACACTACCCTTACACTGCTAGATTTATTCCAGAAGGTGACCGGAACTATTAACTAGACATACATAACCTTTAATGTAGGCATTACAGTGTATGGTAACAAATGATACAATAATAAAACACAAGGACCAGTCACAGACGGTGCTCACAGGAACGGACCTCTGG
This sequence comes from Schistocerca serialis cubense, assembly GCF_023864345.2. Taxonomy (NCBI): domain Eukaryota; kingdom Metazoa; phylum Arthropoda; class Insecta; order Orthoptera; family Acrididae; genus Schistocerca; species Schistocerca serialis. Next base: position 276,286,309 of record NC_064642.1, on the reverse strand, counting down.
GAAGGGCCGATAACAAACACTTTCGCGAGCGATGAGACAGGTAGCCAAGAACTGGATTCACTTCCCAAGATGGTAAGTGGGAATAGTGGTAGTCTAACGAATGACGAATGATAATCTTGCTGAAGCTACCTGACGTCCAATAAACCAAATGCAACAATGGAATGTGGCGTTTGCTGTGTTATTCAGTGGTTTGGTATTTAACTAATTTGTAAATGGAATTGATAGTCTTATTTTATTACATTGAGTAATTACTAAATAATTTTTCTCCCGGCTAAAGATTTGATCAAGTTGCTAAAGAACTCCAAGCTAACGTCGTGTTAAAGTGTTGTCTGTAAGTTGTGTAAGTGTCACTAAATCACAGTTCATACAACAGATTCAATACAACTATTGATTAAGATGGAAGCAGTTATCTTTAACAAAATGATCATTAAAACTACCGAATAACAGCTGCACACAACACTGACGTATGTTGCGTGAAACAATATTCTTTGCAACTCGTGTGTAATTAATTATGGCTCCATACATCAGCTAGAAAAGTTTCTTATAAGGATCGTGCTATGAGCACTGTTTTTAAGGAACCAATCTGATTTGAATCATTTTCATTAAAATGAGTTCGGGACCACCGGTGTACATTTATTTTTACACATTTGTATTACCTTCGGCATTTATTCTGCAGAGCTGCGTAATTTAATTTTGAATATGCCTCTGAGATAATTGTTAAGATGGCGGCAGACAATTGATAGAGACTTTCTATTGTTAGAGCAAATAAGTAACTATTTAAAATGCTTATTAAATTCTATGAATCTACTTTCGTATTGTGCACTGTTTAGACTTCATCAAGCAAACATTTGATTTGTTTCTAAGGAAAACACATACAAAAACGCGATACAAATCGCTATCATCAATGGCTGCGCTGCTTGCAGCGGAAAGAAATAATTAACACAGATAATGCTTACTGAGAGAGGAATTAAAGTTACAAATAATTATTCACTCATATTTATAATAATAATGAACTCTATTTTCATGTAGTAATTAACAAATAATTTCAATTTCTTAACAGAACTGAGTTCGATATGCGTCCGCAACCTACTAAAGCCAACCAACAAAAGCCAAAAACAAAGGAAGACAAACGCAGATCATAAAAGGAATTAACAAATATCATTGCCTTTGTATCATACACATCGATATGTCCAATTAAATCATAGAATATTATATAAATAATTAATATTTATCATCGTTTTCGTTCGTTTTCACTGTTTTTTTCATACGTCGAATAGATAATGTTTAGAGGCATAATTTTCTCTCGTCGCACTGTAGCTAAACTTTATCTCGTGTATGTTACAGGAACAATACGGCAAAGCCGGAACCGACGGTCAGCACTACGTCCCCAGAATGCTGTGTTTAGAGCGTCCGGAACGAGAAAGGAACCAGATTTCCATCCGATTCCACAAACCCGAAAATCTGAACAACCAAATCACAGTACAGAAAACCAGACGAACTAACATTAACTAAACCCGCACTCGATTTGTGTGCGAGGCAAAACCTGAATGTAACCAATGAGGATCAGCACCCACACGTCATTGAGGAAACAATCGCGAAGCTAGCCAAAACCAAGTAGCAAATGAGTGACGTCATATTCATTAGGCACACTAAAGCACACTGAACGCATTGTGACAAATCTGATGATGGTTGGCAGAACGAAACAAATCTCATCACTGCTTTATTAATTCACATTTGAGTAACCACACCGTATAATGCCTGAGCCAAGTGCTTTTAACACAGTAGTTTCGCCGGCCGGAGTGGCCGAGCTTTTCTAGGCGCTACAGTCTGGAACCGCGCGACCGCTACGGTTGCAGGTTTGCATTCTGCCGCGGACATGGATGTGTGTGATGTCCTCAGGTTAGTTAGGTTTAAGTAGTTCTAAGTTGTAGGGAACTGATGACCTCAGAAGTTATGTCCCATAGTGCTGAGAGACATTTGAGCCATTTTTGAACACCGCTGCCACGCGATACAGAGTCGATTGCAGGGATCATAAATGAATGCAGAGAAGAGATGGGACCAGTACAACAGAATGTCTAGTAATGAGAAGAGGTGGAAGGGATATAGTACTGCCGCAAGGAACTACTAAAGCTATGAAGAGGTTTAAATTCTTAGGGGCGTTATTGATTCCTCGGGAATTGTGAAACAGGTGTTTAACGCAAGTTCCTGCAGGCAAGAAGAGATATTAAAATCTTTAATGGAGTCCTGTGGATCTGGACAATATCGAAAGGAACAAACAAAAGTATTCTGCGAACAATAGTGGGAGGTATACTAACTTACGGTGCGGAAGGATGAACAGGGAGGGGAGCGGCAGAGAATCAGAGTACAGGCAGTACAGATGGATGAAATAAGGAGGGCAGATAGGATGTCCAGGACAGAGCGGAGAAGAAACAAGGAAATTAGCAAGATAGTGGTTATGGAATACCAGTGAAGCAAAGAAATGAGGATAGAGCTCTTCGATGGTATGGTCATGTACAGCGAACGTAGCAGTGTCCGTGGCCAAAAGCAAGCTTGGAATGTTCACCGCGAGAAAGTGGGAAGCGTGGAGAACCGAGATTAACATGGAGAGCGGGAGTGTTTGGAATGATGAGGAAGAGTGATCTGAAAGAAGAGGACTGCCATGCTCGTAAAAGTTGTCGAATGGGAATACAGGGAAACTGCTGAAGAGTGGAGAAACACTTAAAAATAAACTTTATCCATGGAATGATATCGTTAGAGAAGTGATATACCATTTTCTCTTTGATGACGTCGAGCATATTCGCCTAAATGACATTTACGTTATCGGATGTCTGCTCTAGTAGTCTTTAGGCAGGCTTTCTGAACCTTGTTGTTACACTGCAAACCTGGATCTAGTAAAACTGGAGTGAACTATTAAACATGGCCATGAAACAATTACTTTCGTATAGTAGGAACATGGGGTGTGGAAAAGAGAAGACAGAGGTTGTGGGGCTGCAAATATATCTTTGTAGAGTCCACAGTTTATTAACAATGAATACAGTGAAAACAGTTCCAAACTAACAGAAAAGTATTTTATTAAATATGAGCATAGTAATCATAAAAAACTTAAAAGTAACTTATTTAAAGACGTTGGCAGTCAATTGAACAAAAGCTTTTCTGAGGGAACTACTAATATCTACCATTTAAATAACAATATAATGAAATTGTAGTTAAAACCTACATATAGTATCAACCAGATAATTGACTTGTATCCTGAATGTTTCGAAATTCTCAAAACAAAAACAAAATGAAAGCAATGAAATCATAATCTGAATCCTTAACATATCCTTCACTATTAAAATTTAAATTACCAGATAGAACTTAAGTCCCAGGTACAGGAGCAAATCTAAGCAAGCATACAGTATTTTCTGGACACAATACGTCTTTCAAGAACTGCTTGCAATAATGTCGGAGAGGATGCTAATAACAAAACTGAAACAGCTGCACATAAAATCAGTGAAAAGTAGTGTAATAATTTGGTCAATTTATTAACGAATCTCTGTCAATGTAAGCAATGTTGCAGTAGCTCCTATGAGTAAACAGTCGGGTCTGTTCCTTGGGGAGCCCTGTCTGCTGGCACTCTGCACAGAACGGCACCGCCGCCCCTGCTTTCGAGGAAAGGACTTCTCGAACACGAAGACAGAGTCCGCTGGCCCATTTCCCTACATTCGGGGTCTCTATCTGTGCGTTGTCTGATGCCAGCCGCCTATCGCCCTGCCAGCCATACTCCCCAGTACCCTTCCATTCCTCTTTTCCCGACAGACTACTTCGCCGTTGCCGCAGTCGCTTACATGTTGAAACCGGTGGTCCGGTGGCGGCTCCTTCCATGCTCTAGCTACAGCGAGCAAACAGTCCCAGCATAGAGTCAACCCCTGAGCCGGTCGGGACTTGCAATTCGCTGTGAAATCACAGAAGAAAACAATGGAGTTAAACATGGAAAACCTGCTTTGACATGGTCGTCAACAGTAAGTGTGAGTACCTTCTCTTCATAAAATAAAATGCCAACCAGTTGCCAGAAGCTTATTTATTTAAACATGACCTAGGTTTCGATACTACTATGAGTTTTTTCGTCAGAAATACAATAGGCCTATGAAGAAGAAAAATAATTTCTAGCTACCAATTACTATGTAAAGTAACTAAAACTCCCAATTGGACAATGAAATAATTACTTTGATTGCATTCGTCACGAACTAACCAGTTCCACACCCCTGCAGTGAATATAATTACAACGGACTTTTTAATGCATTATTCGCATTGTTGAAGTTTTTCCAGATACCGTGATACACACACAATTGTTTCTGATAACTACAGCACCACGAAAGAGACGAGGGATGGCAATGAAATAATTTGTGTCATCGATTAGCGATATGACAATAGACAAACGATTAGAATTACCCAACCGTACATGCGCTTCAACCGTGAAAATTCACTACGGTGAAAGGCCACCACGAGATGCATTCATAGCCTCTAGACGTCGTGACATGGAGCCAAAGAGGGTATTTATATCCTGCAGAGGAACACATTGCCACACAGTTTGTGAGCAAGTCCAGAAATCAAGACCTGTGGTTGCTGGAGGACCAGAACGGACAAGTTGCTGACAGAACATATCCTAGACGTGTTCGGAGGGCGACATGCCAAGCGACCATAAAAGCCAGGAAAGGAGCAGTACCCCTCATTATTCGAAGAAGGCTTGCCGTTCCTCGTCACATGAGTCTGAGCATTGTCCAGCTAAAATATAGCATTTGGAGTGGCTTGCAGAAAGCGACGCCTCAAAATATCGAACTAGGAGTTTGACCGATTTGCCAGTCAACAACGCAGTCAGCCCGATTGCATTCAACAAGGCTGTGTCTACCACTTAGAGGGCCTACATTATTGGACAAACTGAAGTGGGAATCGCCCGAAAACAATACATTTTTACACTCGGAACGTTTATGGTGGCGTTCATTTATTCATTGTAGTCTGAGGCATTCGTAGGTTATAGTCGATAAAAACCGATGCAGTGGTATACGTGTCACGAGTCCAGCCCTTGGTAGACTGTTTCGAACCATTGAGTGACACATGACTGCGCCCACTGCAGTGCTCTGACGTCAGGGCAACACTGTAAACGAAACTATTCTGTGAGTTATAGCTGTGCAAAAAAGATTTCGATCGTCCTGGGTTGTGAAAACAGTGTCTGTTCCTGTTCCCGCTTGTCGCTGTAAGAAAACCTGTTTTATCCACTGGTTCAACACACATCACTGTCGTAGCAACGCACCCTGTATGAGCCATAATGTCACAAGCCACTTTCTCTGAGACCAATCAATCTGCCCTGTTCGAACTACCTGAGATGGTGATATTGCCCCCAGTATTGTCGACGAGGTATACAGGCACTTGCTTGCATGTTTCCTTTGACGGCTCTGCACCGACTTATGGTGGCGAACGACTGAACTATCTGAACACACAAAGGCCTAGGTGCACGCGATCTCTGCACTCTTAATCACGCACCACAGTTTCCAAGTTTAACACATTCTCCTATTTTGGAGTGATGGAACTTTTCTTCTGTTCCAGCGCTGTTAACTGTCATGACTGTACTAGGTGCAGTATCGTATTTTGATGTTAATCGGGAAGAGAATGGAAGAGAACGTTACTCGTACACATGGACTTACACCTCTTAGATAAAACATCAGTGAGAGAGGTGGTCACTAGACTTGCATTCAGGAGTAACTTACTCAAGTTAGCGTATACCATTAATATTTACGGTTTTCATGTTTTATCCTACATCACGTAACGTTGGTTGAGAGATCACTCGTTCATAGGGACATTTTCTCGATCACTAACAACTGTAGGCACCCCGGTGGTCCCGGTCACCTACAGTGGACTGGAAGCCGAGCGGTGACCTCTCCAGTTGACAGGATGCTAGGAAATGACTGTGGATCATCAGAAACGCCAAAGAAACATTATTAATTCATGACACCTTTATTCCTGCCGAGTTCAATGTTGCCCGCGTAACACAGGCTGGCTGAGCTTGGTGATATCATCGACCTTCCCCGATTCCTCGCTGACTCGGAGCAATGACACCAGCTCCGGGCCACACCAGTCTTGCTAACGCAGCGCCGTGTGCTGTGACACAGCAGTGGAGTGCCCTTACTTTGGCCACGTGTGGCTGGCAGTGCCCAGCTGGCCGGGCGGCTCGGCGGCGGACAGCAGGCCGCTGCGCGTAGGAAGCTCTGGGTTGGAGTCCCGGCGCTGTTGGCATGAGAGTCGTTCTCGTAGTGTGGAGTTTACCCCATCCCGTCTTCTTCCCTGCTCCTCTTGGTGGCTCGCCCGTTGGTGGACGGGCGGAACAGGCTGCAGCCCCCCAGTGTTGACGGCTCGCTGATGTGATCAGCATTGGCGGCGAGCGAGTCTGCCGCAATGTCTGCTAATCCGGGTTTGATGACTGACAGTGGCAGCAGACAGGACCGGAGCTGGTACTGTCCCCTCTAGTCTGCTGTTGGATGGGCCGCCCTTAGTGCAAATCTCCTTAATAAAGATTAACATGTCGATCACCGAGCTGAGCACTAGACAGCGTCCCAGTACACATCTAATTGCAAGTCTAACTGCGAGTGCCATGTTGCTGTCAAAGCTGGCGTATTTAAAGGAAGCACGAGCGACGTCCTGACGTCATGCTCATTTGCAATGAATGGATTCATTCCACTTATACTGCTGGTTTATTTGTCGTACTCGCCCCTTAGGTGTTCTTGTGACAGAGCTACGTGTTGTTACGGCAGACTTACGTGAAGCTAAGAAATGCAGTATAGCTGACGCTGTACCTCTGTCTTACACACTACCAAAGTCCTTGTCTAACACAAACCCGTGTGCTAAGCAATTTTCTCTCGCCTGTTATGTGTAACCAAGCCACTGTCCCTGTTTGACGACACATTCCTATACATGTGCAATCCTCTTACCTCTTGGCTAACCTACTGCCTCTGGCTCTCGGCATAGGCAACGAAACTTTGACAAAATTCCACGTTCCCAACCCTTTGCTATTCTGCGACACTAAACATCCCCCTCCTTTAAGAAAATTCGTCCCCAATTTTACAATTCTGGACTTACTGGTTGTGCACGCCATACTTCTTTATACTCTACAGGTATCTTACAACTACTCCTTCAACACTGTCAAACTTTTTTCGTACGCCAATGATCTAGTCACACTTAATAATGATTCCAATCTTCTCATTGGTTATCTATTTATATTACGTTCCACTATTCCCGATCCTTCCCATAGGTATTTGGTATATGGTTGTTATTTCTGAACGAGACATCTTTTTCCGTTTACAAACGTATGTTGCACAAATAAACACTAGAACTAAGATTATGCTAGTCGTTGACACATCAAATATAATTGTGTTTTGCGTATGTTTCTCCCGATATTGCTGCACATGCTTCAGTAGTTGATTAACTGAGATCTGCTCTTTTTATGAGGTAATCAGGCTATCTAAAGATTGTACCAATGTGGGATCCAAGGACTCGTTAATAAATGTAAGGTTCTGGCGAGGCAATATGTGTGGTGGTTCGTCTGGATAATACAAGATAGGCTGTGTCAGGTTAATCATTCTTGTACCCGTGAAAGTAGTTGGTAAGTGAAAATGCTTTCCCACTATTTCACATCCTGTGCCATTAATTAATAACCCACTGCCCTGCAATTGAAGCTTTGATATATCTGTCAATCTACCATATCTGTAACCAGTGGCAACTATGGTCTCTAGTTCGAACACAGAGTAAATCCAATGTTCCCCAACTTTCTGAAATTTCGGGCTCAGAAGTAACACCTTCTTTTCGCATTCTAAGGATTCCATATTCCCCAAGAACAACTGCATCGCACACAAATGATTGTGGGTTGCCACCTCCTTTGCTGGACCAATAAAAACGCTTCCCCTGAAACAGTCTCTCAAATCGTCCGTAGACATTAGCACATGAGCACTCCTCCGTCTTGACACTAACAACACTTCCCAAGTTTGCACTTGCACCCACTTCCCAAGTGCACCCCATCTAATTGGATATGGGTGTACTGTATAACACTGGTACTGTGAATTGATACCCATCACAAGTATTTGCACTATTATGTATATATTCGCCTGATCCGTAATTATTCTCACTTTAGACATGCGATAGAATAACGGTAAATTCCGCTTCGCCGGAGGCACGACATGGCGCACTCCTTCCGAGAATTCTTTCTGCACTTTCTGCAACGCCTTCACCATCTGATCTGGACCTAACAAAGTGGCACTCAATTGCCCATGCACTGCGTGATGCATAGCTTCATATAACGCTTCCAATTCGACAAGTGCTTCATCCACCATGTCTGCTAATGCCTTCAATAAAGCTGCTACTTGTATTTTCCCGTCTATTCGCCTCAATCTCGCCTGTATAGTCTCTATATCCCCATTCAACACTTTCCTGGTATTTGCTGCATACCGTTCCAGGTCTGACGTCAACTCCCGCACTGTTCTAGTGACATTCAATATCCCCAGCTCCATGTTACCCATACGTGTCGTGTGCCAATCCACTTTCGACTTTGTCTCCTCCGCCAACTGCTTCACCTCCCCCACCGTACTATTTAAGCTCCTTATATCTTCCTCGTCCGCGGTTCCAAACACTGTTTCCAGCAATTTTCCGCCTGCATCCAACCACCCTCGTTTCCTGCAAAGGAGCTTTTGCGGGACCACTTCCGTTATTTGCTGCAGCTGCCTTCTCAGCTTTTCGTATGAGAGCTTCAGTTCCTGATACTCGTTCCGTATGTCTTGAAACGACCCCTCCATCTTCGTGGCCGCCTGTAGCGCCGTAAACCTATCATGTAGTGTCCGTACATCATTCCTCACTCCCCATATATTATACGTGAACACAATTGTCCACCTGCTGCTTGACAATACCACATATAATTGCCTTGCAAACAAAATTCCCTTAACTAGAAGTAGAACCTGCACCACCTCTCCTCTGCAACAGTGTAGCAGTACCAGACCGACGAAAAGTTTCCTGGGCCACATCCTGGCACGGCACCTGAAGGAAACGGAAGCCATGTCAACGCTCCCTTCCTTACCACGTCTAAAACACACAAATGACAAGTAAAAACTACACATGCCCTATTACCTAATAACAATAATTACGACATGTTCCTCCCTGAGGACACTTAATCTACTTATGCCTAGACCTAAGTGTGTAAGGAACGTTCCTCTGCAGTTCTTTTAGCTTAGGTACCTTCACACCCTTTGTTTCTGCCGGAGGAATCTGCGATAACGCATCCACCGCGCCCATAAATGGCTTAAACCTACTCACATGAACTACTGACAACTTGGTTGGTAACTGCAACTTTACGTTCACTGGAGACCCTATTTCATTTACCTGATATGGTCCAGAATATTTAGGCAGAAACTGCTTAGTTTCGCCCTTAGAAACATAAGGATTAGCCAACAATACCCATTGACCAATTCTGTATTGAGGCAGTTTTCCTGTTATTTACCCAATATTCTCTTGTTTCTCCAAAGCTTTAGTATTAGCACGCCATACCATTTGCCAAATCTCTCTCAATTTCTTGGCAAAATTCTTCACTGACCCATCCTGTGAACCTACCTGAGGTTTGAGTACATCAAATGGTGATGGCAATTTTCGACCATAAATTACCTCCTGTATGAACTTTCGCTTTATATGTGCTTGTCAACAGATTTAAATACACGTCCCAATCCGTGTGTTCTGAATTTACGTAATGAATAATCATCTTAACCAACGTCCTATGAACCCGTTCTGTTCGTCCATTCGACTGAGGATGAAATGGGCTTGTCCGTAATTTCTCAACTTTCAATAAACGGCATAACCGCTTCATCAGTTCCGACATAAAGTTACAACCCTGATCTGTAATTATAGTATCAGGCACACCATACTTCAGAAACCAGTTATTTACTAAGGCTTGCGCAACAGTGCTTGCCTTCTGATCTGGAATAGCTACCATTACCAGGTATCGGGAAAAATGATCTAATATTGTTAATACGTATCGATTACCCACTTGGGCCTTGTTAAATGCTACAATTACGTCTAATCCGATGAATGTGAACGGACGATCTGCTTCAGGTAGTCTCTGGATCAGAATTTTCTGATGACTTAAATCTGCCCTCTGCGCACATGGTATACAATTTTGCACATACTGCTCTACATATTGCGACGTGTCTTCCACCAAAACCTTTCAGTTACCAGTCTATCAGTCGTTCTTTTACCACCATGACCCGACAATACATGGTCGTGCGCTTGTTTCAACACTTCTTCCCTCAGCGACTCCGGTACTACGACGCGTAGTCCTGCAAAGCAACCCATCCTGCATTTCAAACTGTGGTTGCATTCGGAACAATTGACACTCTCTTTCATTGGCTTGCGCCATTACCCACTCGCTCTGACTTATGCCCCCAACTTGTACAGCTGCTATTTTTATACTACGCGCATCTGCACTCGTATGTTTTACCCCTGGTTTGTGAATTACCTCATAGTCAAATTCACTTAGTTTCAGTGCACATCTCGTTAAACGACTCGAAGGATCTTTCAACCGCAACAACCACTTCAATGCTGCGTAATCTGTTATCACCTTGAACTTACACCCATATAAATAACAGCGAAAATGCGAGATACCGTCAAGCACTGCTAACATTTCTTTCTCTGTAGTTGAATAATTCTTCTCTGCCTTATTCAATTGCCTGGAAGCAAAAGCCCCTGGATGTTCCTGTCCATTTACCCTTTGAGAAAGAATACAACCTACAGCAATATTACTAGCAACACAAGATAGTATGAACTCTTGTTCGAAATCAGGAAGTATCAACACTGGGTCTGATGTTAGTACGTGTTTGAGCTTCGAGAATGCCTTCTGACACTGTGCTGTCCATTCCAACTTAACACCTTTCTTTAACAATTTCGTTAATGGATGTGCAATTTCCGCGAACCACTTTACATATCGTCTGTAGTAATTACATAAACCGACATATTGCTGAACTTGTTTAGTGGTCTGTGGTACTGGAAAACCACGCACAGACGACGTTAGACGAGGATCCGTTCTTACCCCATCCTGACTGATAATATGCCCAAGGTATGTCACTTGCGTCTGAGCAAACTGACATTTCTCGACATTAAGCGTAATATTTGCCGCTCCTAGCCTACTAAATACTTTGTTCAGTCGTTCCACATGCTCTTCTGTATTACGCGAAAAAGTAACAATATCATTGAGGTACACCATAGCAATCTCCGGTTTCAGTCCCCGAAGCACACCATCTAACAGACGCTGGAATGTAGCAGGAGCGTTTTTCAACCCAAATGGCATTCTGCGATACTGAAAGTGACCAAGGCTTGTTGTAAATGCCGTGTTTGGTCTATCCTCGGGACTTACTTCCATCTGATGGTACCCACTCTTTAGATCTAGTGTCGAAAAATATTTACACCGACCTAGGTTGTCCAACGTTTCCGTGAAGTTCGGTATTGGATACGCATCTCTTAAACTTTGTGCGTTTAAAAAACGATAGTCACAGCAAAACCTATACTTTTTAGTACGGTCCAGTGACTTCTTAGGAACTACCACTATGTTGGCAGACCACGGACTTTCACTGTTATCTATAACACCGTCTCTTAGCTGTTGATTAATAAATTCTTCCACTAGTGGTTGTAGGTGTTTCGCTATCGTGTATGGTTTTCTATAGACCGGCGGACTATCGCCAGTCGGTATATGGTGCTGTGTAATAGGAGTTGCTGGTAATGGATCTTCTGAACCAAACAAATCTAAATACTCTAATAACAATGCTTCCATAGCTTTCCGATCACCATTCTCCAAATGACGAATCTTATCACTTAATACAGATGCCTTGACGGTTTGCTTGACGTTATAACCACCTTGGGATTCACCTATATCCTCATCGTCGAGCATTTGCAAACTTGCTACCACTAAACCCTTTGGGAGAGCCACTTCATCTGCCCCAAAATTATCTGCACTGACCGGAATCATCAGTTCCCCATTTATATCCGTTACGTGCGCAACGCTCCTCCTAATAAAACAATGCAATTCATCCAATGCTTCATTGCTCTGCAGTGGCTCCACCACACATAGTCTCTGCTGTGGTACATCGGTACCTACTGACAACCAAACTAACTTCCCTGTACCTGAAGGCACTTTGACATGCGTAATCATCTTTAATGCCCTTGTACGCGGTTCAATTGGTGACATCTTAGCAAAGGATGCACATCGCGACGTAGAAACATTTACAGCTGTTGTACCCATTTAAAACAGGTTTCCACTAATTTCAACTGTACGCTGTGAAAGACTAATTTAGGCATGGTGTTTATCGAGGAAGTCCAGTCCGAGAATCACAGAATACCCTTGTCCCACAGTTGGCAACAATTCCATTTGCTCTCCGAACTCTGCAGTTCCAATCTTAAAAACGAGCTGTGTTGTACCCAATGACTGCAACTCATTATTCCCTACTCCACGTAATCTATACCCAGGAGTACCTAGTCTTCTCCTACCCACGAGGTCTACACTAGCAAAAGATACATGTGTCCCTTTATCAATCGAAAACTTACATCTGTTATTCCTTACAACACCCATCAAGCAACAATCCGTCTCTGTACTAGTTTTCACCATACTTCTGTTTACCGGGAATGTCTTCCAACGGACGAAACAGTCCCGTTCTCGTTTAACGCTTTTTCCTGCTTGTTCCCGTTACCACTCTGCTTACTACGACACTCATTCGCCTTGTGACCGTAGCTTTTACAAGCACAGCACTGCGGCTGTCTGCATTGAGCCTTCACGTGACCTTTCCTCCCACAACGGTAACAATTCCTCTCCGACACAAACAAGCGTTTATCATTGCGAACTCCTACAGATGCGTTGCAATACGTAGTGCTGCAGCCAAATCCCCAGGATTCTCCATCCTAACCCTACGAGAAAATTCTGCAGGAATTCCCCTGAGGAATACATCGAGGGCACTGTTTTCTGCCTCTCGTAGTAATACACGATCCGCATGAGGATTACCCGATAATTCATAGGTCTGCGAATTAAGTTTCCGTATCCTATCTGAAAAAGACTCCACTGTCTCATTGTCCTTCTGGGTCAAATTAGCTAACTACTCCCTAAAAAATCTTGCACTGTTCTGCTTATGATATCTTTGTCGTAACCCATCTGCCAATTCTTCAAACGTGCTCGCCTTACTGAGCGTCTCATGGTACATCACGAACGTCTTGGCTTCCCCTGCAGTCCCAAATTTGCCTTACATAACGTAGTTACGTCCGACCAATTGCTCATTGCAGCTGTGGCCAAAACATCGTTAATGAACGTTGTGACATCCTATGTTGTTTTACCCGAGAAAGGCGTGATCAGGTTAGCTACTGAAGGATGTATTGGAAGGTTGGACATTGCTACTGACTTGCACTTACTTGAACCCGTTTGCGACTCTTGCGCCGAAAGCAAGGTCTCCATTTGCATAATTAATTCTACATGACGTAACTTACGCTGCGCGTTCTCTTCTAACAATTTTGAGACTTGCTCCGTCAGAGCAGCTATACTCACATCAGTAGTAACGGATCTTGTTTCCGGCATGATTTGTGCAAATTACCAACAACTTCCTCTGTACTGAATTTACTCTTCAGAACAATAACTACACTAGTTACTCAACTCCTTTATCACATTTGAGCACTACACACAAGAAGACTAACAAGACTCACGTTGCACAACTAAGCAAAATTAATGCTTTCGCCTTGTTATTGCCCAGCAACATTCTCTGCAATTGTGTGCTGCATGACCAAACTGTCTACTAATTGAACATTCTACAGGTACAAACTTCGTGCATGGCTCCCCATGCCCCATTAAATTACAGACAGTACATCTGACTGGTACCAAGTACGTTTCCACAATGTTTCCCTTACACTCAGATAAATCTGCTGTTTCTGCAGGTCTCACAAAGTGCACTTCCAACAAAGAACGTGCATCCATAGTTATTACCAAATATCACCTCGTGCACTTACCACAAGGCTGCGTAGAGTCAACAGTTCTGACCACAACTATGTGGTGTCAGTCCTGCAGTGGTGGTGTCGACGACTCCAGATACCGGATCTGCAGGCCAGCGCTGTAGTGGACGATTCGAACACTTCTGATACCAAATCCTTAGGCGGTGGGCGCGAGGACTTCTGACACCAAATCTGTATGCGCCCCAGTAGTCCCGATCGCCTACGGTGGACTGGAAGCCGAGCGGTGACCTCTCCAGCTGACAGGATTCTAGGAAATGACTGTGGACATGTCAGAAACGCCGAAGAAATATTATTAATTCTTGAGACCTTTATTCCTGCCCGGTACAATGTCGCCCGCATAACACAGGCTGGCTGAGCTTGGTGATATCAACGACCTTCCCTGAGTCCTCGCTGACTCAGAGCGATGACACAAGTTCCAGGCCACACCAGTCTTGTTAGCGTAGCGCCGTGTGCTGTGCCTGTGTGGGTGCCCTTACTTTGGCTGCCCTTGGCTGGCGGCGCCTGGCTGGCTGGGTGGCTCAGTGGTGGACAGCAGGCCGCTGCATGTAGGACGCTCCGGGTTGGAGTCCAGGCGCTGTCGCCGCGAGAGTCGTTCTCGTAGTGTGGAGTTTACTCTATCCCATCCCGTCTTCTTCCCTGCTCCTCCTGGTGGCTCGTCCATGGTGGACGGGCGGAACGGGCTGCAGTCCCCCAGTGTCGACGGCTCACTGATGTGCTCAACATTGGTGGCGAGCGAGTCTGCCACAATGTCTGCTAATCCTGGGTTGATGACTGACAGCGGCCGCAGAGAGGACCAGAGCTGGTACCGTCCCCTCACGTCTGCTGTTGGATGGGACGCCCTTACTGCAATGTCTTTTTAATAAAGATTAACATGTCAATCACTGAGCTGAGTGCTATGCAGCGTCCCAGTACACATCTAACTGCAAGTCTAACTGTGAGTGCCTTGTTGCTATCAAAGCTGGCGTATTTAAAGGAAGCACGAGCGACGTCCTGATGTCATGCTCGTTTTTAATGAACGCATTCGTTTCACTTACACTGTTTATTTATCTGTCGTACTCGCCCCTTAGGTGTTCTTGTGACAGAGTTACGTGTTTAATGGCAGACTTACGCAAAGTTATGAAATGCAGTACAGCTCACGCTATACCTCTTTCTCACACTCTACGAAAGTCCCCGTCTAACACAAACCCGGGTGCTAAACAATTCTCTCTCGCCTATTGTGTGTAACCAGGCCACTGCCCCTGTGTGACGACACATTCCGATACATGTGCAATCCTCTTACCTCTTGACTAACCTACTGCCTCTGGCTCTCGGCATAGGCAACGAAACTTTGACAATATTCCACGTTTCCAACTCTTTACTATTCTGCGACACTACACAACGAACAAGTTGGGGCTGCAGTTATGACATAGGACTCGCATTCGGTAGGATGAAGGTCCAAATCCGCTTCTGGCCACCAAGATTTCTTTTTTTCCGTGTTTCCTCAAATCGCTTGAGTCGAATTCCGGGATGGTTTCTTAGAAAGGTAACGGCCGATTTTCTTCCCGGTCCTTGCGATATCCCTACTTTGTGCTACGTCTCTAACGGCCTTGTTGTCAATGGGATGAGAAAGCCTGATCTTTCTTATTCCTTCATTTAACGACTTACAGTTTGTGTTCTGCAACTTCTTACTTGTTCCAACTGGGCAGTCAAGGTCAACAAAGTCATTTAGCAGAAAGATTAGCAAACTGACGCGAGCACTTTATGCAAGATGTAAGAATCTTAAAGCAAGAAATGATCGTCAACATAGTGAGCAGCATAGCAGCACCAGTGCTTCTTTTTCACAGTGGTCCAAAATGGTACTAATATTAGAAACACTTATCCAGGTCTTTTTCGCATAAACAAGCTTTAACAATTTTGAGTAAGAGGTGCGATACAGATGCAGCACTGATGCTGACTTTCCATATAATTCAGTAACCTATTGGGTGACTAATATTTGTACAAAAGAGATCTCGTTCCTTTTTGTGCTTTGTGATCGCCCATTATCCTTCCAACCTTCGTAATTTAATCACGTTGCTTCAAAATGAATTGACGGTGCTTCTTGGGTATCGGTAAAGGGCTGCCACGGCTGAGCCATGGCATCACCTGCTCACTAGTGCAGAGACGCGCAAATTCTCGAGGCGTTACACTGGCCAGTCCCCAAATAAGATACCTGGCTGACGCATGTTGCTGACGAAATTTATATCTAGGAGGAGCCAACGTCCTGTGGTCCACCCATTCCCCGGAAGCGCGGCGCTTCTCGTTTTATGGAGTAAGGCGGCTTAGCGAGGAAGAAAGTTCGTAGCTTAGCGGGTCAGGCATTTATCTCCGCCGCCGGTGCAGAGTGGCCCAGTGCTCAGGGGCTGCCTAACACCGCTCGCTTCGTCAGCGTCTGCGCGATATCAGTCACCTGGTACAGGCGGCTGCGCAGCTACATGCATCGTGCTCTGCGTCCAGCCTCTCGCGTCGGCTGAAATGAGGATAATTACCGAAACTGTTTTCCGTAGAAAACTGCAGGTGAATTTCTTATAGCCATTACCAAAACTCTTTAGCATATACATAACTTGGTATGTGGGTCATTGGCAGCTTTACAGTCAATTTCAGCTAGCAAAACCGCAAAAACCGCTAGAAACTGATTTATTAATCACTCAATCACAAATATTTTCGTGACCATGACGTCACATCGTTTTGTGAAATTAGTTGTGAATGAATGATTACTAAATCAATTTCTGGCAGCTCCTACTGTTTCATTGGCTGAAATCTTCTAAATTCTAGAATGAATATCTCGGTTTAATGTTAAGAAACAGTGTGTAGATAGTACGCGAAGTATGTGCGAGAACTGGTAATGAGAAATAATTGGGAGTGTAGCCCTAGCTTTCCACATTATTAAAACACTACCTTGAAAAACAGTATTATATCCTAGAGATCAACAGATAGTGTTGCGATATTAAAAAAAACTGACATTTAATGGGAAGGACTGAGGCTCCAGTCTGTATTTGGCAATCCTTGTTTAGGTTTCAGGTGTTTCCTTATACACCGACGGGAAAAAAAATCCCAAAAGCAGAGAGGAGTTGCACGAAATAAGTTGGTAGGTGTGCTTCTACATCTGAAAGATGACATCATTTCAGATTTCTCGCCAGCGCATAATAGTGGAGCTAGGTTTTCTTTAAATTCGAGCTGCAACGGTAGTGAATGTTAGTTATCTTTGAGATACGACGTGGTGAGTTAATGTTAGTCAAGAATGCCTTTAAGGCGACAAAGACGCCATTATCAGCAACTCTCTGAATTCAGGTCTACGAGAAGCTGGATGTTTCTTCGGCGATACTGAAGGAATGTAGTCACTGTGCATGATTCCTGGCAGCGTTGTTCACGACAACATACGGTCATAAGAAGACCAGTCTCTGCAGGTCCACGTGGCACTACCAACAGGGAACACAATCTTGTTCGGCGTATGGCTCTGTAATATCGTACTGTAGCAGCAATCTGAGCAGCAGTTGGCACCACAGTGACACGAATAGCTGTTACAAACAGATTACTTCAAAGACTTCCGGGCCAGACGCCCTGTATGGTGCAATCCACTGACCCCAAAGCACCACCACTGGCTACTTCATGGTATCAAGTGAGAGATCATTGGAATGCTGGGTGAGATCTGTTGTGATTTCTGACGAATACTGGTTCTGTCTCCGTGCCAGAGATGCCTGTGTTTTGGTTATAAGGGGCCAGTTAAGAACCTGTCTGCGTGCTAGGCACACTACACCTCTTCACCTGGAGTCATGGCCCGGGATGCAATATCGTATGACAGTAAAAGTACACTCGTGGTTATCCAACGCACCCATTCAACATTCTGGCAATTACGCTGATTATTAATGTACCAGCATTTCATCCGCAATCGCTTACCTCGCGATTGCAGTAATCTGTGATGTTTTTACTCTTAATCATTTAATATGGTACCTAGACAAATGTATCTCCTAAATTTCTTGACTCGCTATTAATTATGTTTTGGTGTTGGGTTTTTTTCCGTCAGTGTATTACTGGAAGACCATGGCCGATTACATGTGCCTTTCTTGGCGAACTAGTCCCAGAAGAATGTAAATGACTAAAAGTAAGACATTTTCATTTCATGAACTGTGAAGCCATGGCAACCTTGCAAAACGGATGCATAAATATACTACTACTACTACTACTACTACTACTACTACCACTGATCTGTAGCGCATTTTAAATTACAGTGAAATCACTGATTACTATCGTGTGGGAGAGAGATAATCAAAAGCACGGACACAAGGTACACGAGTAGAGCAACAAGCGACAGATGAAAAATTCTGCGTGGATGCAGAGGAGTTGATATGCAGGGATGTGGTTTAGGCTAAGTAAAATTTTTTACGTTGCTATGCCGTGGTCCGAAGAAGTTCTTGATGATCCTCAACCTTTTTTTCGATGGTCCGGCGGACATCTTAGCTCGCTACTGAGTGAAGCAATATTCCACTTCCCCTTTATCTCTCGCAAAAATGTGGCGTTACACGTTTTGAATATTCGAGCGCAATTTGCTGTTGTCAGTTGCTGTCGTCCTGTGTTGCAGTCACCCGTGGTGGAAAACTGGTACACATTTTGTTCAGCGTCATAATGCAAGCCTGTTCCGCACCATCTGATCTGTTTCTCTCCTTCTTCAGTTACCTTTGTGTTCCTCTAGTAGTTTTGCGACCGTTCTTTTAGCAGTACTCACGTACATGTCTCCACAACTGTACGGTATCCAGTAAATTCCTGCCTTTTCCAGAAGTTATTGTACATCTTCCTGTTACTTACGGATGGGTTTTTAGGTTACAGCGGTATTCCTTTTCGTCCCCATCTTACTTATCATTCAAGTACGTAATAAACGCCGGGCAAAGCTTAGATTTGGCAGACGCCTATATATTACTAAGAAATTTTCGCAGCTGTCATAGCACTTTTATTTATCTCAGCAGCGCATTAGTGAGATACGTTAATTCCGCTTCGAACAGCTACGAGTCGCAAATGTTCCTCTCTCTATTGCAAAAGTTTTTATAGCACCTCGCTTTTGTCGTGGATGAGGATTTGAATCTCGCTGTTGGTAAAGGAACTCCGTGAGTTTTCCGTTTACTGTGAGGCCCATGTTACAATTTTCATTATTGAAGATTAGCATATCAAGGAAATTTGTCCTGTTGTGGTTGAAAATGGTTCAAATGGCTCTGAGCGCTGTGGGACTTAACATCTGAGGCCATCAGTCCCCTACAACTTAGTACTACTTAAACCTAACTAACCTAAGGACATCACACACATCCATGACCGAGGCAGGATTCGAACTTGCGACCATAGCGGTTACGGACTGAAGCTCCTAGAACCGCTTGGCCACCGCGGCCGGCTGTCCTGTTGTGTACCTCCTCCTCCATAGTGATCAGACTCTTCAGATTAATTCCATTACGATGTTTATGTGAACGTCCAAGTACTTTTGTGCAGTTCCTCCACGTCCAGAAATATCATCCACATGTTCTGTGCCATGAAAGCTGACTGGCCGCCGTGTCATCCTTAACCCACTAGCGTCACTGGATACGGATACGGAGGAGCATGTGGTCAGCACACATCTCTCCCGACCGTACGTCAGCTTACGAGAGTGGAGCCACTACTTCTCAATCATGCAGATCCTCAGGTTGCCTCAGTAACAAATTCGCTGTCACCGGCTTATCGGCTCTTCGTAGCCACGTCGTCCGTGTTTTCGTAAAACTTATCATTACACTTAGTACGAAATTTGTGTGACGTTTTCGGCAGTGGAAGTTTACATTTTGCAAACAACGGCGATGTTTTATGGGGTTCAGTGCAGCGCTACAATAGTGCAGCATGTCATCTGAAAACATAACTGATATATTATTATCTTGTTCTTACTCGTTCGCAGTATCAATGTAGCCAGGCCATGTTGACCGACATTACAAGCCCAATATAACGTAAAATTTCTTACTCGCACACTATTTCACGGATTTCTCATGATCATAACTTGGTTTAATGTCTTAGACACATACACTGGATGTACATTTTCCTTAGCATAAGGATTTGCTGGGGTACATAAACACAGTTCAGTTATCATGAGATGAACATTCGTATCAGCTATTCATCAGAATTACGAAGTAACAGAACTAATATTTTCTTCATTTTCTGCATAAGTGTCTGTATCAATAACCGTGAACCTCGTTAGGAGATACAAAAGAAAGATGGCAAGACTTAGTGCCTATTTGGATTTCATTTACCATTGAAATTTACCTTTACTTCTTTATGTACTTGCCTCACAACGTTATTCAGCCATAGTCACGTATAAAGAAGAATATGTGTGTCACTACAAAACTAAGAGGTAGTCGGTGAACAATTATAAGAATGACTGATAAAAAGCGCAATATCGCAGTAATCCGAGTTCACAAGTGACTAATGGAAGCTACATCAATCTTCATTTACCACGGGGTGTCTTTTTTGTTCTCAGTAGTTCAATTTATGTAAGGCTCTCAACATATCAATAACGCACTCTGTCTTGTCAACTTTCCGTCAGTTAGAAGATTTTTCTTGCACATAGACACCGTATATTGCACTGTCTCAGATTAGTTAGTCTTACTGGAGAGATTACAAAAGATTTTACACCATCCTGTGGTCTCGTAGACTGCGTGAATAAGACGTAACCCTGCGGTCTGGCGCTTTTCGTATAATGTGTGACATGAATTTTTAATTTTAAAACGCTATTTTACTGTCCAGTTGAAAGCTTCGTCTCATCTAATGCTACACATGTGTACGTGTCATACTTGTTGGCACCTATAAAAAAAAAATTCGTTAAGTAGCGCAGATGCTACGAATACATGAGGAAGTAATATATCGGATACCAATTAATATTTCTGTATGTTCAAGGATTAGGATCGGAACATGATAAGAATGCTCGGTAATAATGACATAAAATGCTTACGATTTTTTTTGAGTTCTGCTTCTTGTACTGAGAGGACTTCGAGTTGACATCGTGACAAGGGAATCAGTTTACAAAGAGAAAGTATTTACATGTTACAAAAGCTGTAATATTCAATACACGACATTTTAATTCACTTCAAGAGCAGTACGTCAGTTCACATTGAATAACCACAGGAGCTGCTGCGGTCACCTGCGAGGAACACCTCACCTCACGATATGACCGCAACGTCAAATACCAAGTAATTAACGAGAAGAGGTAGTGTGCTACTATGTGCTGCAAGAATTACCGAAATACGGCAAGTGAGCATAGGTTTCGGATAGTTAAACTATGGCGTTTGTTATTGTTATCTCGAACAGAACTGTGGGCTGATCATTTACGTTGCACTACAGTTTTCAGCACATAATTCGATACTTTGATCAAAAACATCAGTTTGTAATGTCGCTCAGCATTAATTACAGCGCTCTGTAACTGATTTTCGAGTGCAGTAGGTGAGCACGTCTAGTGAAAAACTGTGGAAAGGTTTTCAGCCGTAGAAACAAGGGCCAGCAGCCAGAAGCAGAGCCCATTAAAAGTTGTGAGATACAACGGCCGTGGCTGCCTCCCTGCCACCGAATCGCTGAAGGGCTCAGCCCGTGCTGCTCTCCAGAAACATTGGAAAGTGGAGAAAACCTTTGGCACGCTTAAACTGCAAATAAAAGATACACGACCGGTCACGTTTTATGACAGGAAAAGTCGCTCAGCATTGACTAAAGATTACTGAAATTGGTAATACCTAATGTCTTCGACAAACAGCCCCCTGCCGCCTAGGTGCCTTGTTCTGTGGAGGCCGCCAACAAAACTGCGTTGGATCTAATGCTCGCCTTGGAACATCAGTTAAGTGCACGTAAATGCACGGAAGTTCAAAATGGCTCTGAGCACTATGCGACTTAACTTCTGAGGTCATTAGACGCCTAGAACTTAGAAATAATTAAACCTAACTAACCTAAGGACATCACACACATCCATACCCGAGGCATGATTGGAACCTGCGACCGTAGCGGTCGCTTGGTTCCAGACTGTAGCGCCTAGAACTGCACGGCCACTCCGGCCGGCTGCACGGAAGTGATTACGTTAACACAGACGGTGGAGAAATTATTGTATTTAAGTAGTGTCTGTTCTCCCGAATACGTCCGAAAGAACGGACGGGATTGTAGGAATTCGTGACATCCAGCCGCACACTGCACTGTAGTAAACGCAAAGGCGAAATTTGTGCCAGCAGGACTCGAAGCCGAACGTACCGCTTCCCATGATGGGTTGCCTTTAATGCTTTGGCCACACGAACACGGTCTCGGACCGACTCAGATTTCCAATTTTCGAGCGCTGCTATGCAGCGTCCCTCCTCCTTTAATCTTTATTGCAAATTATTCTTGCCAACAAGATTTTACTCTTTTCTGCAACTGGCATCAAAACACTGATTCATTTATTTTCTTTATTTACACGTCAAGTTATATAGGATAAAAATTCAGGAGCAAATCTCCAAGGTCATGGAACATGTCAGTACATGTAATTAGAACATAAAAGTAATAACAGATAAAAATAAAATGTTTATGAACCCGAAAAAAGTCAATCCTTAAATAAACGCAATCAACAATACAACAAGAATCAGTTTAATATTTCAAGGAACTCCTCTACAGAGTAGGAGTGGCCCTTGAGTAAACTCTTTAGTTTCGCATTGAAAGCGCGTGGATTGCTACTAAGAATTTTTTACTCTAGCGGTAGCTTATTGAAAATGGATGCAGTAATATACTGCACACCTTTCTGCACAAGAGTTAAGGAAGGCCGATCCAAAAGCAGTTTTGATTTCTGCCTGGTATTAACTGAGTGTAAGCTGCTTATTCTTGGGAATAAGCTAATATTGTTAACAAGAAATGACAGTATGGAATATATGTATTTAGAGGCCAATGTCAGAATACCCAGACTCGTGAATAGGGGTCGACAAGAGGCTCGTGAATATTAAACCACTTATTGCCCGAACCGCCCGTTTCTGTGCCATAAATATCCATTTAGAATGGGAAGAGTTGCCCAAAAATATAGTACCACACAACATAAGCGAATGAAACTAGAATAATTTTCGTGTCGAATGATCACTCATTTCAGATACCGTTCGAATAGTAAAAATGGCAGCATTAGGTCTTTGAACAAGATCCTGGACGTGAGCTTCCCACGACAGTTTACTATCAGTTTGAACAACTAGAAATTTGAACTGTTAAGTTTCACTGATCATATGCCAATTCTGTGAGATTAAAACGTAAATTTTTGTTGAACTGTGTGTTAGGAACTACAAAAACTGAGTCTTGCTGTGATTTAGCGTTACTTCGTTTTCTAAAAGCCATGAACTTTGGTCATGAACTGCACTATTTGAAACTGGGCCAATGTTGCACACAACATTCTTTACTACCAAGCTAGAGTCATCAGCAAACAGAAATATTTTAGAGTTACTCGTAATACTAGAGGGCATACCATTTACATAAATATGGAACAGAGGTGGGCCCAACACTGATCCCTGGGGCATCCCTCCTCCCCCCCCCCCACCCCTTTTGACTGTACCCCACTTGGACCCCACAACACAGGCATTCTCAACATTGTGAATAATGACCTTTTTCTGTCTGTTGCTAACGTAAGAGGTGAATCAGTTGTGAGTTACTCCACGCATTCTGTAATGGTCCAACTTCAGGAACAATGCCTCACAGAGGAAAGAGAATGTAGCATTCTCAGTTGTTAAACGACTTCTAAAGCGGAACTGTACATTTGATAGCAAATAGTGTGATATATAATGATCAAATAACCTTACATACACAGCCTTTTCAATAACTTTAGCAAACACTGATGGTATAGAAATAGATCTAAAATTGTCTAAATTAGCTTTTTCTCCATTTTTATAAAGTGGCTTTACTACTGAGTATTTTAATAGTTAAGGAAACTGGCCATTCCTAAAGGAAAAATTACAATTATGGCTAAATGCAGGGCTAACATGTGCAGCACAGTACTTTAATATTCGGCTAGGCACTCCATCATATCAATGACAGTCCTTAGTCTTCAGTGATTTAATTATTGACTCAATCCCCCCCACCCCTTTGTCTGTATCACAAAGGAGAATTTCAGATATGAATCTTGGAGAATCATTTGCCAAGAAAGTTGTATGATTCGCTGGAGAAACTAAACATTTATTTAATTCACCAGCAATGCTCAGAAAATTATTGTTAAATTCTGTACATATATCTGATTTATCAGTAACAGAAACATTTTTACTAAGAACTTACTTTATATCGTCGACTTTGTGCTTCTGACCAGACATTTTCTTAATTTTATCCTGCGAATTAGCTAATCTATTTACATACTTCATACACTTTGCCTTCCTGGTAACATTTTCAAGCACAATACTGTTTGTAAGGGGCTACTGTAGCTTGATTGTGACTACTTCTAATATTTTGTTCTACATGACATTCTTATCCCACTAGTAAGCCACATGGGCTGTCTATTACTGATAGAACCCCGTTTAGAACGTTATAATGGAAAGCAACTCTCAAAGAGCATGAGAAATGTGTTAAGGAAAGCATTATATTTAGTATCTACGTTATAGGCACTATAGACATCCTGCCACTCTTGTTTCTTGACAAAGTTTAAAAAACTCTCTATCGCTGTTGGATCAACTTTCCTACATAGTTTGTAATTATATGTGACATTTGTTTGAGTACAAAATCCCTTTAGTGTTAAAATTTGGGCATCATTGTCCGAAAGGCCATTCACCATTTTACTAACAGAATGCCCATCTAGTAATGAAGAATGTATAAAAATATTGTCTATGGCTGTGCTACTGTTCCCCACCACCGTAATTGGAAAAAACACAGTCTGCATCAGATCACATGAATTTAGGAGCTTTACCAACGTCCTTTTTCTTGCTCCATAATATAGAAAATCTATATTGAAGTCACCACATATAACTAATTTCTGGTACTTCCTACAAAGTGAATCAAGAACCCTGTCTAGCTTGAGCAGAAATGCTCTGAAGTCAGAGTTATGGGATCAATAAACAACAGTAATTATAACAGTAGTTTCACTAAATTCAACTGCTCTAGCACAACATTCAAATATCTGTTCAGTGCAGTGCCGTGATACGTCTATTGACTGAAATGGAATACTGTTTCTACATACATAGCCACTGCCCCACCCCGCAAGAGACTCCTTGAGAAACAGCGAGTTAATCTGTATCCTAATAAAGGAAGCCTCTGAATTGTGAAATTACGAGGATTGGAACTTAAATAGTGGCAACTATTTATTCACAACCGATAGGAAAGAATTACATGTTTGCACCTGTTACAGTCCTTCAAAGTAGTCACCAGCGTTATGTAGAACCCGTTGCCTGCAATGTGGAAGGCGTAGTGTACCGTTAGCAGAGCCTGTTCTGTTGATAATGCGAATGGGGCGATCTACTTCCTGTCGAATCTCTTGAACAGTTCTGAAGTGAATGCCACGAAGCCAGAACTGAAACGCCAGTCCAATTAATGGCGTCATTACGGGTCGCCGCGAAAGTCGAAAGTGCGTCAGAGCCCCAGTATGGTGAAAGTTATAGTGATCTTGTGTACCACTGTGATGGGCTTATCGTAACGCAATACGTTCCTCCACGGCAGACAGTCAATGCACAGTATGACTGTTCGTTGTTGGAGTATCACCTGCG
The DNA here is from genome assembly GCF_023864345.2 of Schistocerca serialis cubense. NCBI lineage: Eukaryota > Metazoa > Arthropoda > Insecta > Orthoptera > Acrididae > Schistocerca > Schistocerca serialis. Next base: position 276,260,585 of record NC_064642.1, on the reverse strand, counting down.
ACCAGCTTTTCGAAAGAACCGACGACACTTTCTACGCAACCCACCCATAATTTTGCACGACAATGCGCTGGCGCATATAACGCAAACTGTGGCTGCTCTGTTCGGTCGATGGGACTGGGAAATACTGTACCATCAACCGTACTCCCCGGACCAAAGTCCTTGTGACTTTGATTTGAATCCGAAGATGAAAGAACCACTTCGTGGCATTCGCTTCAGAACTGTTCCAGACATTCGACAGGTATCAACAGAACAGGCTCTGCTAACGGTACACTACGCCTTCCACATCGCTGGCAACGGATTCTACAGAACGCTGGTGACTACTTTGAAGGACAGTAACGGACGCAAACATGTAACGCTTTCGTATCGGCTGTGAATAAATAGTTGCCACTATTTAAGTTCCAACCCTCGTATTTAAGTGGTGCTCCTAGATACCAATAATTTCTAACATCTATAAGCAGTTCACTAACTTTATCTGTAATACCTCTTATATTTTGATGAAAAATGCTAATTCCTTCTCTACGTGGAAACATGATGCCATCTGAAGGTGAGCCCTTAGTTAGAGGGACTTCCTTTAAGCAGGTATACCTATCAGCAGACTTAAATCTGAAGAAGGTGCAGTCTAACACCAACTACTATAGGAGTTTTTCCATGAGCGATCCCACCACCAACCACTACACTATCACCTACAAGCTTTGCCAACCTCCCCTTCCCATACCTATTGAGGTGCAGGTCATGCCTTGTGAAACCCGATGTACTGATAGACCCACCTGGCACCACTGATATCTGACCCACACCCTCTGCCATAAGCACCCTCTCCAGCTACATTTTAACGCGCCTAACAACCGCATAAAGATGAAGTCGATCATGTCGCTGAAACAGTTGCGCGAAATTCACATTAGTGCCAACAATTTCACTAGCTGTCTTTACCAGGTCACCATCTGCATCATATTCCCCGTCCGTTTCAAGGCTGTTTCCTGCTCCACCCACCATCGCTACCTGATCCTCCTTCGTATAATTCCTACATAACTCCCCTATGCTGTCAGTCACCTGAACTAATCCTGAACTCTCCTTCATAATGCTGGTGACCTGGTACTCACTCCCCAACACTTCCTGCAACTACTGGCCTACAGCTCTACCATGCGAACTACCTGGCAGCACCCTACTATTCCCGGTGTCTCAATTCTCTGTCCGAAATTTACTGGTGGAAGTGTTTTCCGTACTCGTCAGTTAAAGCACCTCAGTTGTCACGAAAGAAGTCCAAGTGGGAATCTAAGAAATTTAACTTTAAAGACAAGTTGCACGTCAGCCTACTGCAGAAATGCATAATATTTGCGGCAAGATTCTTGTAGTTTTCTACCCTCTCATTTCCTGGAACGATTGTTGACATTTGAACAAAGTCATCCCAAGCTAACGTTTCACACCTCTCAGGATGGAGTTCATATGCTAATCACTGTACAGTTTGTGTATCAGGGGCTCACGAAAGTTCCCTTTTTTATTTCCACCCCGCTAAGACTTGGAAATTTTTCGTACAAATTGAGAAATGCTTCCCGAACTTTGTCTATGGCCTTAACGATGTTTTTCGTTAGACCCCGTTTTATGCACTGAGCAGTGAAATCTATTTTCTTGTGTTCGTCCATAACACTGTGGCATCTTATTTCAAGTGACTGTCGCTTAGACCAATCTTTCTTTTTACAATGAAATGCTTTGGCACGGCAGTTCCAGAGGCACAGGAAGCAATATAGCTTGGTGTCGCCGTGTCCTAGCTGTAGTAATATGCCCAGAACTCTCAGCTCTCCGAAACTCTGACATTTAAATTTGTCATAGTTCAATCGCAATAACAACTGTTTCATGTTATCATATGTTTCTCTCATGTAAGGTGGATACCCAGTCAAAATCGACGGTAACACATTGCCATTGCGCAGTAGCACACACTTGAGATTTACTCTGGAGGAGTCGATGAACAACCTCCACTGATCACTTTTACAGACAATGCCCATAGCTGTATTAGTCCCTGCACATCAGTACAAAATATCAAGTTCTTTTCAAGTTGGAAAAATGGAAGGAATGGCATTTGATGGTTACGGAACTCCGCCACATTTACCTTCTTATCGAGACAATTCCACTGTTATAGTTTTGACGCCAACGGATCAGCTTTATCTTTCGACAGTTCTAGATCTGTCACTAGGTCATTAAGTTCATACTGGTGGTTTTTGGAATTTCTGTACACACATCGTCAAACAAGAATCAGGATATTTCGAAGAACTGGGTTTCGAAAGTGATGATGCATCATAAGTTTCACTAGCGCTCTCGTCAGTACAATCAGGTGCGACAGAAACAAGTAGTCTGTCTCCGTGAGGCCCTGCTAGCATGATCGAGGCTGTGTTAGAATACGTCAAGGAAGACTTTTTCTTCGTGGAAGTACCATGTGTTGTCATACAAAACTAACAGTCATTCACATAGTTTGATGATTCTCGCCAGATCACGGGTACCGTATAGAAAAGCCCATGGAAGATCTTTCACGATTCAGCCACGAATGAAGACTGGAGACACAACATACGGAAAATACATGAGAGGCCTATGGTTTGTCCTTGTCCCAAATTCGAAACCAGAAGTACAGTCTGTTCTCCTTCCTAATAAATGGCGTCATTGGTATCATTCGCAAAGGCAGCAAAAATTGTCAGCACTGTTTATGCATTCCCTAGGAATACTGAATCACAGTAATTTCAATGACAACACACAGTAACTATACTTCAGTAATAAATTCCTTCAGCACACGTACAGAACACCACTTGTAACAGATTGAAACTAGGCTTAAATGAAACATTCTCCGCTCCTGACTTACTTTTCTCCTTCCCATACCCTAGTTGCAAAGAGCTCAGGCTAAAAATAGCTAGAAATTAGACATGGTTTTAGTTGCCTGAAACTTGCTGAATAAGTCCAACGGATTTCGATGCCAATATCAGAAGTGATTGACAACAAAAGCTGGTAACATATACTCATACGTTTGTTTGTGTGACCATCTTCTGCAGCAGCTGTTAACATCTGTTATTTTAGGTTATCTGTCTTGAGCTGACTGCAATGTAATTAAAAAGATCTACACCTGACGCATTTCGCTTTTATTTATAAACCATCATCTGCGGCATTCTGTAAATTGGATACATACATCTGTACAGTTATTATTTTATTCTTTTAGGTTAAAAACAGCGTTTCCTTAACGAAGTTAGCCTTCAAACTACTTACAGTGTTTCTTTACGTAGTCTGTGCCTTCCCATCTTGGTAGCAGTGGTTGATGTCGACAGGCTTCGTTTCACATCTGCAGTTTTTGGCATTTCGCGTTATTTCCTGCGCTGCACTATTTGTAAGTAACTTTGTTAGCTGGTTTTCACACTTCACTGCTACTGTGTTTAAGCCTATTCGTTTGTTTTCGTTCATGTTGTGTTGCCAACCTGTGTAACGATTTTGTGTATGTGTGTGTGTGTGTGTGTGTGTGTGTGTGTGTGTGTGTGTGTGTGTTTGTGTGTGTGTGTGTGTGTGTGTGTGTGTGGAGAGAGAGAGAGAGAGAGAGAGAGAGAGAGACAGACAGACAGAGAGAGTGTGAGAGAGAGAGTTAGTGAAATCAAAACAGGGCATAAAAATAGCACACCAAACCAACAACTCAATTCAGAAATACTTCCCAAAAACTGATCTGTATCAGAAATCAGGAGTATATCAAATGAAATGCAATACATAGGTAAAACCAGGAGGACATTTCACACCAGATACAAGGAACATGTAAGAGCATGGACAAATCATTCAACATTTGCAGAACAATTACACCAACCCAACATAAAATTACAACCAGCGACACAGACGTGGAAATCATAAGGATATACGACAACAAAGAACATCTCCTCACCTTACAAGAAAACTACCACATCCAAAAAAACCATAGCAGAAAGGAAACAACTCATAAATGATCAGATCAACTTCTCAAAACACACACTCTTCAAACTGATTGACCACTTAATATAACATTAAAAGTACAAATATAACCACAGCTCCATTTACCACTACCATTTTCTCCCAGATCTATCACATAATCACTGTCTAGAACCACCCCTATCGTTCTTCTCCCCCACCCCCACTCCTTGTGAAAAATCTGCTCTCTCTCTCTCTCTCTCTCTCTCTCTCTCTCTCTGTCTCTTACTCACACACACAGACACACACACACACACACACACATACACACACACAAAATCGTATCATAGTTTGGAAACACTCACAGTGTAACCAAAACAAACGAATAGGCATAAACGCTGTAGCAGTGATTAATGAAAAACAGCTAAAAAAGTCACTTATAATTAGTGCAGCGCAGGAAATAATGCGAAATGCCAAAAACTGCATATGTGAAATGAAGCCTGTCGACATCAACCACTGCTACCAAGACGGGAAGGTGCAGACTATGTAAAGAAACGCAGTAAGTAGTTTACAGACTAACTTTACTAAGAACACTCTGTTTTTAACCTAAAAGAACAAAGAAAAAATGTACAAACGTATGTATCCAATTTACAGAATTCCACAGAACAATTACATTGCAGTCAGCTCAAGACAGATAACCTATAATAACAGAAATACAATTATTATTAAATGCACCCCGCGTTAATTTGGAAACGAGAGCTAATTGGAGTTTTTCATTGTCGTTGTCGATATCAGTGTGTTCGTTATAGTTAACAGACATTTACTTCAACTTTTATTTCGTCACACGTACTTTTCAATTCCTGTAGGAATTCGGAAAATAATGTATGAATCTTAATGGTGTTTGCTGTGTCACACTTGTGCCCCATGCGGCTGTTGAGTCACGAATTTCCACCCATCCCTTCCCTTCCTGTCCCCATTCTCCATGTCATATAAACATCTGGTGCACTCAGTTTGACCTACCTTCCAGCGATGATGCAATGATCTTGACAGTGATTCACCCTTGTAAAACAGCAATCGCCAGGTGCAAGATGTGTGTGATTTCTTTTATTAGAAACTACTTCCAAAGCTGATGGCTGAACAGCTCCCCACTTAAAAATATATTTCTTAAGTCATGAACCTTTCTCTTGATTTGATGTTGCATTTCACATTTCCTTAGGTTGTGCTAACCTTCTGGCTATTTACTGGACCCAAGATCTCTTACAGTCAGTTCTGTAGAGTCTTTGTATCCCTCCCCCTTTCCCACTCCCCCCCCCCCCCTTCCACCAACTTATTTTTTCCTTTGCTGTACACGCCACTTCAGAGTTAACGCCTCTCAGATGACATAGCAGTTGCCCCACAAACGTTAATCTCCTTCTGTAATAAGTTCTCCACAGGGTTATTTATCCAAATTCTCCATTGTGTATTTCATCTGTTGACTTGGTTTTAAAATATTTCCGACAGCACGAAAATTTAACTGATCCCTATTTCTCATTCTCTGATTTTCGATGATCCACGTTTCGGTTTTAAAAAAAGAAAAATACTGTCCTCCAGACGTTTTAAACTATTTCCGACAGCACGAAAGTTTAACCGATCCCCATTTCTCATTCTCTGATTTTCGATGATCCACGTTTCAGTTTAAAAAGAAAAATACTGTCCTCGAGACGTACGTTTCAAGAATTTGTTCCACAGTTCTACATAAATATCAGACGACAGTAATGCTTTTTTACCGAGGAAATGTTTCTTCATTTATGCAAATGTGCTGATACCCTACTTGTTTCGTCCGGCCTACATTATCTTGCTTCCTATCGAATATAACCTTCACTTCTTCTACTATCGAGTGGTCGTTCTTATTACTACTACTTATCACTACCTTGGATTTTACTTTGTTCATGCTTAAGGGAAATCGCTTCTACAAGTTGTCGTAGACGCTACCCCTACACTGCAGAGCAATCTGACAACAGATAGGAAGCCAGTTCAATATTATGAAGTGAGAAAGGTTGTTTTCAAACAAAATGCACTGCGTAATAAAAAAATTGGAACACAGAGAAGAGGAGGAAAGAACTAAACGAAAACTCACGGGTCGAGACGGCATGTCATGTTCCTTCAGTTATTCAAATTCGCGTCATATTTACTTGGCAGTGCCGGTGTGAAGCTGTATCCTCTCAGGCATACACTGATACGTTTTATAAGGCCGCTGTATCCTCTCCTGTGGCATGATGATCCACAGCTGTTGTGCTAGTATTTGTTATGCATATTGGCACTGGGACGAAGCTATCGTCCGAGCTGCTCACACACATCCTACATCCGGGACAGATAGGGGGAAACTGCAGGCCAGTATCAGGCCGAAAGTTCATAGAGACATCAGCCATATATGGACAGGCGTTGTCCTGTTGAATAATGGCACCACGGTATTGGGGCATGACCGATAACACACGTGGACGCAGGGTACATGTGACGTACCGTTGTGCCGTCGGAGTAAGCTCAGTCACTACCAGGCACGACATGAAGTTAAACGCGATGGCTCTCCAGACTATGAAGCCAGCCGTAACACCGTTGTCCCTCTCCAAAACTTTGCAATAATTTCTCTAGGTCGCCACTATACTTACCAAAGATGGTCATGGGGAAGTACTGCAACTCATCACTGAAGATAATGCATGAGCAGCCCTTTCATACCAGACACGGATAGCACCACCCGAAAAGGTGCCGTTTGTGTTGTTGTGTTAATGGGAGCTTAGCATGGGACGACAATTCCCTGGTTCTGGCGACTGCTGGTTTCCGATTAATGGTACGGGACGACACAGAATTTTGCATAGTACGAGTAGATTACATGTTCTCGAAAACAATCAGACACTCGTAATTTTGATAGAAAAGTGTTGTAAACAGCCGAGAGATGATTGAATGCAGTGTCTCGGTAGGGTTCGGCAACGTAATTCAAAAGTAAATGATGAAAGTACACAACCTGTGTGCCATCGGTCACGACTGGAAAATCCGTCACGAACTTATCCTGCTCTTTGCGGAATAAATGTTGTTTACAGCTATTTACGAGGGGAGGATGTATAATTTTGCTAAGATGCGTGCAGTGTGGTGCGTCACAGGAAAGTTTCCTGGTTCACATCACAACTTAAGTCATAGAATTCCACCCTCGTGCTTTTGTTCATAGAATGTTATTAGACCACTGAGTAAGCAGGCAGACGTCATTGTTCAGGAATGAAAACCAATCAGACCCCCGTAAGTTTGATTGAAAAGTATTCTGATCAGCCGAGAAATAACCAGATAAAGTATCTCAGTAGGATTTGGGAACTTGATTGAAAATTAACTAACGAAAGGGCACCAGTAGTGTCCGATTATACATGTCTGAATAATTCGTCCCCAACTTCGCCTGATTTTTGCTGAAACATATCTAAATTACAACGTAACCTGCAGTAACGCCAAGAAGGCAAGGTAGTGGTTTGGATTAATGACAGAGTGGATTATGTAGATGTAAATAACATTTAATCAGTAAATAGAAACTGATTACACACATTAGGTCTACACAGCTGAAACGGTTCCAAACAAAAGACAATTCTACAGGAAGAAGATGGAAGAGCAGCGCTCCCTCACTTATTCTCAGTGGCTTTGCATTCACGCCCTTCAAAACTCTGGAGGTTTTGCTATACTGTATTAAATACAATATTTGAACATTTCGCAGTAATGTTTATCCCAAAGGTTTTTTCTTTTATAAGTAAGTCATACTTTTCGTGTTACACATCATTACATTATCAATTATGAAAGTAAAAATTAGGGCAAAGAAAGAACTCTTATGTAAAATACTTTAACCAACGACTCCTTGCCCTAGTAATAGTAATTACACCCAGTCATCAAGATATCAGCTCCCAATAAAGCTACGAACTACCAACTCTTGTGGACAAATGACGAGTAATCCAGTCATTCATACACTGAAGAGCCAAAATATTACGAGTACTGCCCTCTGCGAGGTAGTATGCTGAATAATTCTAGCGACGCTGTCACGCAATTGAGGAAATGCGACGACTTAGGCGATGTCAACAGATTGCTGTGGTTCAGCGCATGGGAGCGAGCAATTCGAAAACGGCGAAGCTGGTTGGCCTTTCGCATGCTGCTGCCGTGAGGATCTATGAAAAGTGGTTGAAGGGTGCAGAAATCATGCTTAGGCGACAAAACGTGGGACGTCCATAACTATTCGCAGAAAATAGGGATCAGAGGCCAGCCCGATTTCTAATACAGGACAGATGGCCATGTGTGGAAAATCTTAAGACAGAGTACAGAGCTGGAGCAGGAAAAGTGTTTTGAGGCACACCTTTCTGCGGATAGTGTTGAATACAGTGTGCCGCAGCAGAGGACCTCTTCATGTTCCCATTTTGATGCAACAACATTGTGAATTATGACTACAGTGCGCACAGGAGCATCAAGATTAGGTCGGAAATCGATTGAATCGTGTTGCCTGGTCGGATGAATCTCGTTTATTGCAAGTGAACGGCTGCTCGAAATATGCAGTGCCCCACGGTTGCCCGATGGTGGAAGCAGTATTATGTTATGGGGGACATTCACCTCAGACCTGTAGTAGCAATCAAAGGCACCATGACAGCAGCTGATTACTTGAATATTATTGGAAGCCACCTGTAGCCCTTTATGCTCGATGTCTTCCTCAACAACGATGGCATCTTCCGTGTCAAAACTTGGGAATTATGCTGAACTGTGTGGAACATAATATGAAATCACGTTTATGGCTGTCAAATTAGGTTTATCTGAGTCTAATGACATCCGATGGAACGCTATCAGGCGCGAGATCTACGCCCACAAATCAACCCCTCATAAGTTGCTTGGAATGCGTGACCTGCGTGTAGGCATCTGGTGCACAAAAGACCAACACGCTGTTAAGTAGGTGGTCATAATATTTTTCTCTCACCAATGGATGGTAAATCAGCCACATAAGAGAATATGCTGCATTTCAGTAAAGTAAACAACTGATCCCATAACAAGATCAGAACACACCTTAAAATTACTTTCAACTGAACAGGAGTAGTAGGGCAAAGGGGACACAGCCCCACTCTGCATTGCTGCCAGATTTATTCAAGATGGCGAATCGAAGATTACGGTCATAGAAATGGCAATATGGTAGTGACATCATGGTGGTAAGCTCAAATTTTGGCGGGAAAATAGGTCAATTTGGCTATCTCCACTATCTTAACACTACCCACCATCCCCTCCCGTCCCCACTGGAATCACTCAATAGAGGAAAGTCCACTGGACCTGACGGGATACCAATTTGATTCTACACAGTGTACGCGAAAGAACTTGCCCCCCTTCAAACAGCCGTGTACCGCAAGTCTCTAGAGGAACGGAGGGTTCCAAATGATTGGAAAAGAGCACAGGTAGTCCCAGTCTTCAAGAAGGGTCGTCGAGCAGATGCGCAAAACTATAGACCTATATCTCGGACGTCGATCTGTTGTAGAATTTTAGAACATGTTTTTTGCTCGAGTATCATGTCGTTTCTGGAAACCCAGTATGTACTATGTATGAATCAACATGGATTCCGGAAACAGCGATCGTATGAGAGCCAACTCGCTTTATTTGTTCATGAGACCCAGAAAATATTAGATACAGGCTCCCAGGTAGATGCTATTTTTCTTGACTTCCGGAAGGCGTTCGATACAGTTCCGCACTGTCGCCTGATAAACAAAGTAAGAGCCTACGGAATATCAGACCAGCTGTGTGGCTGGATTGAAGAGTTTTTAGCAAACAGAACACAGCTTGTTGTTATCAATGGAGAGACGTCTACAGACGTTAAAGTAATTTCTGGCGTGCCACAGGGGAGTGTTATGGGACCATTGCTTTTCACAATATATATAAATGACCTAGTAGATAGTGCCGGAAGTTCCATGCGGCTTTTCGCGGATGATGCTGTAGTATACAGAGAAGTTGTATCATTAGAAAATTGCAGCGAAATGCAGGAAGATCTGCAGCGGATAGGCACTTGGTGCAGGGAGTGGCAACTGTCCCTTAACATAGACTAATGTAATGTATTGCGAATACATAGAAAGAAGGATCCTTTATTGTATGATTATATGATAGCGGAACAAACACTGGTAGCAGTTACTTCTGTAAAATATCTGGGAGTATGCGTGCGGAACGACTTGAAGTGGAATGATCATATAAAATCAATTGTGGGTAAGGCGGGTACCAGGTTGAGATTCATTGGGAGAGTGTTTAGAAGATGTAGTCCATCAACAAAGGAGGTGGCTTACAAAACACTCGTTGGACCTATACTTGAGTATTGCTCATCAATGTGGGATCCGTACCAGATCGGTTTGACAGAGGACATAGAGAAGATCCAAAGAAGAGCGGCACGTTTCGTCACAGGGTTATTTGGTAACCGTGATAGCGTTACGGAGATGTTTAATAAACTCAAGTGGCAGACTCTGCAAGAGAGGCGCTCTGCATCGCGGTGTAGCTTGCTCGCCAGGTTTCGAGAGGGTGCGTTTCTGGATGAGGTATCGAACATATTGCTTCCCCCTACTTATACCTCCCGAGGAGATCACGAATGTAAAATTAGAGAGATTAGAGCGCGCACGGAGGCTTTCAGACAGTCATTCTTCCCGCGAACCATAAGCGACTGGAACAGGAAAGGGAGGTAATGACAGTGGCACGTAAAGTGCCATCCGCCACACACCGTTGGGTGGCTTGCGGAGTATAAATGTAGATGTAGATGTAGATCTGGAAATGGGCGGGGAAAAGACTCAGTCGGTGCTGGGCTGCTGGAGAGGATGGACGTAAGTCTTTCTTTTGTTTGCATTGTTTATTTAAATGACCTGAGTTGTCAGAGACAGTAGCTCCATCAGGAGTGTTTACAGTGATGTCTGGAGTCCAACTAACCTAGTTCACTACCGCCACCAGAGGGCGCTGTTGCCCAACCCCACCACCCCCTTCCGTCAGCCCATGACATAATCCAAAATGGCGCTCTGGAGAAAAATGGCGAGGAAAATATTCAGCCTATACCTAGATTCTGGACTGGGAGATCGGTCGTAATTGTTTACTGTGTTCAATGGCTGAGTTGCCTGTGCTGGAGAAGGAGGAGTTTAATGGATATATTAGCTGTAATCAAACAGCTGAGGACTGTGTCAATAATAATCCTCACGATGTTTGGAAATCAATGTTATTTGGAGAAGATGAATACGCTTCATGAGATAATGAGGATGCAGCAGGATGTGGCTAAGTTACACTTCAAACCTAATGCTGATAAATGTATGTGCTGTAACTGTCAATCATTCAATATAACACCAGTCAGTATTTCAAGGTACAAAAGGCAATACCTTCACCCCAGAGTCGCCACATCCTGCTGAAAGAGAGGCCACATGCTGGGCTCCCAGTACCCTCACGGGACAGCCACAGTGTCTGCTGCATACTTCCTATTTTATTGGAAGTACCTGCAGACGGATACCATTTGTTGTTGAATACTAAATGCTTCAACAGTTATTACAGCTGGTGTTTAAGCAGTGTGCGGAATACTGCCACAATCATAACTTAAAGTATCACAGTTACTAAATGTACCACAGCAGAAAGAGAGAAAGAGAGAGAGAGAGAGCTTTGCAGATGACGCAACAATATATAAACAATTTTCGATGTAAATACACGTTTCATTCCGAGTAATACCACTGACACACTTGAACCTAGACATACTAAAAATATCACGACGCACTTATGAAACCACCCGTGACACACTTCAAACTCTTGTGTGAGAAATAACCTTGTCTTTGAGCACGAGCTACTTAAGAAGTCATTAAATTCAGCTGAATATGTCTGTAAATGCACTTTCAAAAAAGGTTGCTGCATTGAATTTTGCTTCTGTTTTGCGATGTATACCACCACACTTGAACACAAACTCTAAAAAAAAAGATCGCTGCATACTTGCGAAACCTCTCCGAGCCACTTCATGTGCTTTTGGTGGAAATAGATCCAGAAAGCAATATCAGCTGCAATATCTGGTTTTACACGCCAAAATGACGATATTTGGAAGTGGGAACAAATTTCTCTGTAACTCTAAAAACACGACGCACGCCACTTTTCGAGTCTTAATTGCTTGTTTGAAGGCACTACCAGAGAGATAAAAAATTCTGAGTCCAGTAGCTGCTGCAGTGTTCATCGCAGTGAGTGGGCTTTGTTAAAATTTTCTGATGGAGGCAGATACGTTGTTTTCCTCACTTTTCGAAGAACACACTGGTGCATAAGCACAGACAGGAAAATGAGAAAAATTATGGGAACAGAAGTCAAAGCTCTGTCCTGCAGACGAGAAAATTGGCTTGAATTTTCGGTGAATTTTCGATGTTCTACAGCTGCTGGTCTGGAGATGGTGTAAAGCCACAATGGTGGATGAGGAACAGAAACCCGCCTGTCTCAAGAAGAGGAGGATACCATGCTTACTGCAGCCATCTTCAGACTGTGGGATTACAAAAACATATGTATATCACATGGTTTACAAGAAACTCATACCATTTCGGCTCTAGTTCTCGAATCAAGAACATAGCATTACTCTACTAAGAGAGTCTTATCTCATCTGTGAAGATCTTCACGTGAAAGCTCGAAAATAGAGGAAACTTCTAGTTGCATTTATATTTACTAACGGGTACTGATGTCAATGCTATAACAGACTCCCAATCAATTTTTTACTTTACAAAGTCAACTAAGGTGTTTGTGATGTCTAGATAATCAGCACACGTTTATTTCTACCGTTTTTTACCATCTAGATGCACACAATACACACCACAACCCATGTTTTCTCAATCACATGAAGACAGGATATGTCTAGAACCATTCAGCCAGTCGGTCTACATGGGAGGGAACAATTATCCAGCGCAAACACATGTCCACATCGGTTCTCCTCAAATGTCCACAGAGACCACACGCAATCATGAGAGCTACCCGAAACATATTGATGTTAGTTCAATTTTCACCTACCTACAGGGCGCAACAATTTGGTCAGCTACGCCAGAAAGTCTGCACTGTTTGGACAGCTCCCTCCATAATCCAGAAATCTCAATCGTTCTGGCCTTAGGCAACCACCGATGTGCACTTCCCCACGGCAGGCAGAAATATCCACATATTTATCACTGTATTTACAATTAAATATTATGAATGCACCCTCAGTCTGGTGACATTCGGCAATGAGCAAAGTATCGGAAATACCACCTCCTGACGACAGTGTCTCTGGAAATATTCAAATCTGTAACATTGTTTTGACTGGATATAATTTTCCACGTAAAGAAGTCTTTCGTTAACCTTACAGCAATCATAGTTTTCCATATCAAATCCATAACTTCCTAGTGACAGGACAACGTCATCCTTTTTGCATGTGTCACAACACTGACCACAGTACACATACTTTATGGGCCTGCTGATCACAGTGAATCTGTCAGCCACCCCCTTCTAAGTATAATACTTCACCAATAATGAACAATACTGAGCGAAAATCTGTGACAGATGAAGAGGTCTCATTTGTTTTCCTTGCAAGCAGTATTTGCATGTCTTAGGAAGAAAGACATAAACGTCTTATTAGTGACTAGCTATTAAAACGACACTATCGCAATGACTATATTACTGTCCCGTTGTATAATAAGCAGTCTTGGTTGTATCAGTGCTCACAAGTATCGCCAATGAAATTGATTTAAAATCTATATAAGCTTTATAAGTTCAGGAATGGTACGGCTCCTGAATGAAGTGGTCTACCGCACAAATACAGTGACACTGAAGATAGATAGGGATCACCGGAGTGTGTATTAACAGATGGAAACTGTGGGTGTACATCGCCGGTGGTGTAAATTCAAAATAAAGTCATTGAATTTAGAAAGCCATTCTGCTTAGGAACGTCATATGAAGCTGGTATTTGCCACTCCCTCGAGTCACAGCTAGATATAATTCCAATATTTGTAACACATCTATCCTAATGCCATGTAACAGGCTCTGTAATATATCCACTAGGTTATACGCAATGTAAGATGATGGTTTACTGGGCATGATAACGTAAAGTAAATGGTGCGCCAATCAGTGAACGACTTTAAAAACTTGGAATGTTAGTTGGAGGTCATAAGAAATGTACATAATCCTGTGACTATTACACTGGGTTTTCAAACCAATAGTGTTACGGTTTCTGGTAGAAATGCTGTTCAAATGGTTCAAATGGCTCTGAGCACTATGGAACTTAATATCTGAGGTCATCAGTCCCCTAGAACTTAGAACTACTTAAACCTAACTAACCTAAGGACATCACACACATCAATGCCCGAGGCAGGATTCGAGCCTGCAAACGTAGCGGTCGTGCGGTTCCAGACTGAAGCTCCTAGAACCGCTCGGCCACGCCGGCAGGTTAGAAATACTGTCTGAGATTTGGATTCAAGTCTTTCCATTCAACCACATTACTGCTTTGGATCCTAAGCTGAGACGTCTTTCAATAACTGCAGCCACTAGTGAATCATATTCTTGACACTCTCTCATATTTCGAAACAGGTCACTTTCTTTTATCCTGCTACAGTAAAACTCCAGTGTGGTATTTTAGAGAGCCTCTCCAGCTCTTATAACTGTTCCTCAGTTTCTGACCTGCACTCCATGCAGCTTTGTCCTTGTGATCATTCCAATTTAAGTCGGAACTGAGCAGACGTCAGGGAGTACTGTATCTCACACCTTCTGCAACCTGTGCATAAACAGGATGAGATGAGTCGACATAAAAGTTTTTTGGGTTTGGTAGCAGAAAACTTTTATGTCGACTGACTCTGGCCGCGGAAGCCTACACAATTATATTAGGACGAGAGGAGCTAGTGTGACAGGTCTGCGTTTTGACCACTCGTTGGAAGTGGGAATATGTTGTCATAGCTGTGCACAATGTGTAAAGCCAGCGCCAAATGAAGCTTTCCTTGCAACACAAGCCAGTAGTAGCAAGACAGTACAAGCAGTTATGGGACCTGGAGAAGGAGGAGAGTTTCGCTACTGCATTGCAATGCCTGTCCCAACTACATACAGGTACTGCAGTTCGAAGGAGATCTGCACCCCTCAGGGTGCATTCACATCTGCACCCAAAGAATAGCAATCGTTATTTTTTACCATACAATAGAGTAAAAGACTATGTACTATTAAAACTATGCTAACGTCATTCAGTACAGAACTCGAAAAGATACTACCTTATTCCCCTAATTTGATACACATTTCAAAAATAAATGCCATCAGTGTGCTGGCATTGAACATATGTGGTGATCCTATGAAATATAAACGTATTGATCCACTCAGGTCTCCTGCATAGAGCAGTGTAAAGTGTTATCACATTTACTGTAGGAGGACCATACCCCACAGACTATCAGACGCAAGAGAGCGTCCCTGTTTTGTGATTTGCTATATTGCTTCATCTGCTGCTGTAACACATACAATCAGTGTATGACCACAGCATTGTGCACTGCCATACATTTTGGATTTTTCACCATTACTTCGAGGTCTGTATCAGATTCTAAACTGATACTAACATCTTTCAATCCATTCGCTGTGACACAAAGCTGGACATCACACGGTGTAAATTATGCCGTTGCTCCCACAATACACACACACAATCACACACACACACACACACACACACACACACACACACACACACACACACATATGCACATGCACACAAACTCATTTACAGGGTGATTGAAATAAAAGACAGTCCCAACATATGGAAACTGGAAGAGTTTTGTGGCATTGTGGAGTATTTCCAAACAGCTATTCAAAGGTGGTTGACAACCTCTACATTTAAACTTATCTTTCACAGTGAGAGGGCAGCAGATGGCTCAGCGCTCCATTTAGACTGATTCCTCATATTTCAGTCATGTATGCAACCATTGTGTTCGTCTCTCTATCTCAAACTCTTTCTCCATCTCAAGCAAGTGATGTCAGTCACACATTATGCCATAATCACCAGTGTACCAGTGGAGAGATGGGATGTAAAAGACACATTGCTGTACTGTAACAAGCATCACAGTTGACAGTGAGACCAATTTTAGCAATTTTACCAGTTTTCAACACCGGCCCCTGACATGGCAGCTTGCTTCTCATTTTCTGGATCATCACTAACTCACCCCTCTACTACTTATCTAGTACTATTTACTAGATTGTGAATGTAGTTAGTTGACTTTGCTGAGTGTCTATTCATTGTATACACCAAAATACACCAAACAGCGAACTCCACATTTCTAGCACATCGATCATAGTGCATAATTTACTATTAGAACTCCCCGTCTTTCCCTTTGCGGATGGGGGTCACAGAGCATTCTCGCATTCTTAGGATAAGATTATTGAGTGAGTGATCAATAATTTACTGTTACAATTCCCCATCTTTTCCTTTGTGGATGGGAGTCACAGAGCATTCTTGCATTCTTAGGATAAGATTATTGAGTGAGTGATCACCATGCATTGTATAAATTATACATTGTCGTTTTGGAAGTCAGATCTGGAAGCTGGAGAGATATGTAAAGATTGAATAAAAGTACTTTACAGCTCTTTCCAACAGCCTGTCGCCTGCTAAAGTTATGTCCCCAGCACAGAAGACAGCTCATCGGTCGTGGGATCTTCTTCAGCGGAGGTGGCTATGCTGTCATCTCGAACTTGAAACTGTGTTTGTGCTTCTTTTGTGGGAAGTCACTTGCCCACGTTAGTTTCTGTATCTACAGATGGCAAGTCTGTAGTACTGACAATGATGGTAGGCGACACCTCTAATTAATGTATCCGGTTTGTTTATATTTTAAAATATCACTATGTACACTGTCTTCTACAACACTCGACATAGCTTTCTAAAAAAGTACGGTAACTCTTCTGACATTTTCCGATATAGAGTAGGACATGTCCGTCCGAAACGGAGATTTACGTCCGGCTCTGAAGAACACCCGAAACAGAGTGACTGGTGCAACCGAAGTACTTCATGTCCCAGGCAAGCCAAAGTAACCTGAAGGTGTCTGATTCACTTCGGCTGTAATATCATTACTCGTATGTTTCTCAAAACTGGTCCAATTTAATAAACAAAAACGGCAGACTCGTAGGGTAACCTTGAGAGATTGTCATACTGAAAAATGTGTTAAATACAATGAAGAGTATATAAACAATTTATAAGGGAAGTTAGGCGTTTTAGCGCCTAACACCCGAATGTGCTGACCAATCAGGAGAAAGTTCAGTATAGCTGGGGGACTCTCCCATCAGAGTGGTACATACTGCACCATCTGCAGTTTGTACCTCACTCCACTTTTGCACCGTATGCTACTTCATGTGCATCAAGCTGCATCAAGGCGACCTCCTAGCAAGATACAATACCGGCTGCCAGAGCCAGGAGTATCACAATTTTCTTTGACCTACCCTCCCTGGAACACAATCACTGACTAAATTTGCAGCTGACTAGAAGTAGACTGCTACGTTCCATCTTTTACGAAGGAACAGAGCGAGCCGAGTCCATAACTGTCGTTCATACAGTGTTCATTAAAAAATGACTTGGGACCTGTGGAATGATACAAAAGCTTATTTCTTTTAGTTGTAAATATTTGTCATGTATTGTTGTTTTTCTGACATGTTCTACATCCTGCAGGACCTCCTCACTACGGATCAATTGGAATGAAAGTATATCTAATCTAATCTAATGTACCCTGAGGGACGCAGATCTCCATCGGACTGTAGTACTTGTATGTAATTTGGAGACGCACGGCAACGCAATAGCAAAATCCTCATCCTTCTTCCAATTCCAGTAACTACTTTTACTGTGTATTATACTATCATTTTGTTAAAGAAGCAGACTTCTTTTGTCGCTGACCTTACATATCGTACACGTTTGGTGCAGTTACGAGTTGTTTCATTTTCTGCTGCGTGGTCAAAACACGATCCTGTTACACTAAGTCAGCTTTTCTTGTTTCTGCACAGGTTGCAGATGGTATTAGATATAGCGGTCTCCGACTTCTGATCGCTCCTGACTTAAAGTCTAACGATCACATAGACAAAGCTGCACGGAGGGCGGGGCAGAGTCTGAGGAAAAGTTATAGGATGTGGAGGAGCTCTCTAAAATACCACTCTGTAGTTTTACTGTAGCAGATAGGTTCGAAAAAGGGGGTCAGTTTTGAGACGTTGGAGAGTGTCACGAATATGATTCACTAGTGGCTGCAGTCATTGAAAGATGTCTCCTTAGGATCTAACGCAGGGATGTCGTTGAATGGAAAGACTGCCTTTCTACCAAAAAGCATAACGCTACAGATTTGAAAAACCGGAATATTAGTCACAGGAGTTTGTACATTTCTTATGACCTTAAGCTAGTATTGCATATTTTAAAGCTATTCGTCGCACAGCACTCCATATACCTCATGTGATCGTTCTAGATCAATCATCATCTTCCATCGCCTATAGCCTAGTGGATAGAACGCAAAACCTGTGACATGACATCGGGATGGAATGTGTTACAAACCCAGGAGAAATATATAGCCAAGTTGTAAATACCAGCATCTTATCACGTTCCTAAGTCAAATGACTTTCTAAATTGGGTGGTTTTATTACGATCTTACGCCGCTGGCGATGTGCACCCACACTTTGGGTCTGTCCATACACAATCTGGCGATCACCGTCTATATTCAATGTTGCGGTATTTGTGTGGAACACCTCTTCATTTCTCGATTTACAAAGCTTGCATAGCTTTAACATGGATATTGTCAGTGTTACTGGTGTGGGCTGGCAGAGCTAAGATCGTTTTTTATGCAGGGCGACAGTATCACAGTCGTTAGAATCGTGTCATTTTAATAACTAGTCGCTCATTAGGCTATTACGTCTCTCTTCATAAAACACTCGGGACCACTCCCAAGAAAACTAAATGAGACATGACCATCCATCGTGGAGTTTCGCCAGTATTGTTTGGTGTCACCAGCATTCAGTAGTAGGGAATGTGTGATAGATTCGCTGTGATCATCAACATTATAAAGTATGCATAGTATGGTCAGTGTTCCGACAAGTGCAAAGAAATAGGCTTTGTCCTATCGTAAGGAAGATATGGATTTGACATGGAAAATTGTGATAGGCGTATCGAGAATGAAAGACATTTTTACCTGTGATAAGAATGACACAGATTTTGATGCATCCAGAGGCATCGTCGTCAGGAGGGGGTATTTTTGATACTTCGCTCATCATCGAATGTCGTCAGATCGAGGCTGCAATCGTAATATTTAATTGCAAATACATCGATATATATGTGGCTGGTTTTCTAGGACGATTCTGCGTGGTCTGTGAGGAGTACATATTGGCGGTAGCCTGCGGACGGTATGATGGACATTTCCGGCTTACGGAGGTAAGATGTCCGAACTGTGGAGGCGGGGTCAATATACTTAATATGGTTTGGTCAGCCTTCGTGATCGTGTGTGTTCTCCATGGAAAACTGAGACTCATGTTTGCGCTGGATAGTTATTCCCTGCCATGTATATTGGCCCTTTGACTGTCTCTACACATTTCCTGACTTTATTTTGTTGAGAGAATATCAGTTGTGATGTGTGTGTGTGCATCTAGATGATGGAAAACAGTGAAGGAGACGTTTGCTGGTTCTCTAGAAATGAGAAACACTTTTGTTGACTTTGTAAGTAGAAGGATAATTTGGAATCTGTTATGGAATTGACTTCGGTATTCGTTGAGGAAATACTAGTGGAGCTACCAGTGTCCTCTATTTTCGTGTTTTCAGGGAAAGATATCCGCATATGAGATAAGTATCTAGTTACTCAGCAGTTTCCAGCATGTCCCACGTTGCTGCACCTAGCTCTAGTTTCGGGTTTCTAGAGATATAGTTTCCACTCTTTATCTTCGGCATTATATTGTGCAAGCGATCAGTAGCATACTAGTATGTAATAATTTTTTCATAATGCGGGGCCATAGTCATAATACACTTCTTTAAAGTCCGTACCGCCATTAGATTGTTGTTTATTAATAGTGTTAAATTCACACTTACACAATCACGATCTCGTCTTCAAAGTGCCATTATCAAGTGTTTTAAGCGTTACAAATTGCCTAAGATGGAATACTGTCGTATTAAAATACAGTATTACACACATTGTCTGAAAGTCGATATTTCTGGCAGAGCCTACTGCTTTGTTTCATTACTGAATACACCACCTGTATCAAGACGTTGTAGCTGTACACAATGCTTGTTACTTAGGAAAGGAGGTGGATTTCCACCTGTAGCAGGGACGAAGCCTCTTGAATCCACATTGACCGTGGCCAAAGGGTTGCTTAGTCTCTAATATCCAGATCAGATGGCGGTTAAGACTATGCTTCAGCAAATGCGGGGAAACGTTCAGTCTTTTCCTGGTTTGAGGAGATGTGTCGAAATTGCCTCTTGCAACGAATCAGGAAATTGGCCTGTTAGCCATACCGTATTAAGACATCGGTAGAGAATTTCCTTTCATACAGTTTACAAGTGCTGCAGCATGCTGTACATCCAGCTCCCACATGGAGAATAGGCAGTTTTAGCGCTACAAAACGATGGAGAGGAACTCCAACTCGTCCCTCTCCTTGGTGGCACGGTAAAGATGGACAAACGGATCCGTCCGGCAGTTGCAGTGGTCAATGCAAAATGCTCTGCCATTGTCTATGTAATGTCTCCAGATGTTGTTTGGAGACACTCTTGTTTCAGCAACGCCACTGTAGGCAACCTTCACCATAAAATTTCAGCCGGCCGCTGTGGCCAAGCGGTTCTACGTGCTTCAGATCGGAACCACGTGGCTGCTACGGTCTTAGGTTCGAATCCTGCCTTGGGCATGGATGTGTGTAATGTCCTTAGATTGGTTAGGTTGAAGTAGTTCTAAGTCTACGTGCTTAGAGCCATTTGAACCAGAAATCTTCCTGGTAGCCTCCCATGCTGTTGTAGAACAAGTGCAACGGTTGATAGAGTTCAAGAACGCTTGCCACGATCCTTTCTTGCTCTCCTTCATGATTTGTCGACCCGTGGCCTCGCCAATTTGAAGACTGTAATATTGCCCGCCATTGGGCATCACTTCAACCGTCGCAAGGCCATATGCCTGGCACAGATTACTGAATGGCACTCATCAGCCAACGAAGGAATAGATGGCCTCCAAAGATAACCTGACGACTTCCGCATGGAAACATTAGTGGCGTGGTGGATCACTGTTGTAATTTGGTCCACCCACTCCTGGGCACTGTTGGGGCAGAACAGCGTCTACATAACTCCGCAGATCATCCATTGTGACTGTGTCCTTTCCAGCAGAGCTTAATCCAGCAGGTGAATCCGTAGTGGGATGTGGTAAGCGGAATGAAGGTCATCCGTAACTTCCCACTGAACAGATTCCATGATGCCTGAAGAGCAGAAATAAAGGTCAATTTCTGAGGATTACCAAATAATGGTACAGAAATAATTGCGTGAGATTGGCTGTGTTAAGAATACACAGCTCGTGAGACGTTATGAGGCCCTCCAAATCCTGAATCTGAAGACAAGCTGAGGTCAGGCACTGAAGTCTTCCAGCAGGAGAAATGGTAGGGGGAGTTGTTCTATAGGATCTGTGAGAGCCTCAGAGTCTATCGCATATTGCAGAGATAATATAGTGAACAAACAGTGATCCTTTTACACTCATGAAATTCAACTGCAGCCTCTCGCAGACAGGTAGACAGAGGGAAAGCAGAGGGATAGTGTGCATTATAAATAAATATAGTGACTCCTCCCTCGGCCATTTCTCGAGTGAGGTCATACCCAGAAGGTATAGCCCCATACGATTTAAAATGAGGTCTGGAGGCATTCCTGAGCTAGGAATTTTAATTCCTCTTCGTGTATTCTGAACCCTCAAATGTTCCACTGTAGTATGAGAGTTATCTATCGCAAGGTGATAAATGATTCTCACCCTGTATTGCTGCTGGGGAGGGGAGCCAACAATGGGTGGAGACTCACTGTTGGGGGGAGATGAGTGCCCCAGGCCGACATCAGTGTCCATTGGCTCTGAAAATGAATCGTGTGAGATCCAAAAGACAGTGACATTGCTATCAACACGATGCTTGCATCGTTTTCCATGGTTGATGCTTGGCCTTTGATTTTTTGTGCCTGGGGAGGCTTCGGAGCCACAACTTTAGGAGAGATTGTGGAAGCGCTCAACGGTGGACTAGACTAAACCGTTGGAGGGACAGGGATCTCCGAACATTGGCTACCAAGGCATTTTCTGATGCTCTGTGGGGAGGCATGGGCTTCGAAAATTGCAGCAACACACGTTCAGTGACAAACGCTGGTACTGAAACTTCCTGGGTGATTAAAACTGTGTGCCGGACCGAGACTCGAACTCGGGACCTTTGCATTTCGCGGGCAAATGGCTTACCATCTGAGCTACCCAATCACGACTCACGCCCCCTCCGCGCAGCTCTACTTCTCCCAGTACCTCGTCTTCTACCTTCCAAACTTCACTGAAGCTCACCTGTGAACCTTGCAAAACTCGGATGGTAGTCACTTGCCCATGAAAGGCGAGGTCCCAATTTCCAGTCTCGGTTCGGCACACAGTTTTAACCTGCCAGAGAGTTTCGTATCAGCGCACATTCCGCTGCAGAGCGAAAATCTTATTCTGGAAACATCCCCCAGAGTATGGCTAAGCCATGTCTCCGCAGTATCCTCTCTTCCAGGATTGAGATCCGGGTGGTGAAGACAAGATCTTCGTTCCATGTGGCACACAAGGTTCCACCGTCGTGCTCCAGAGTGGTCACTGAAGTATGCCCAGAGCGTGCGGTGACAGGACTGGCGGCGCTAACTAGTTCCCAGCTCAGGAACCCCAGGATCACCAAGTCCGTACACAGTAAACGAATTCTGCGCCCCCGAGAGCGTCAGCTTGGTAATGGAGGAAAGTGTGGAGGAAAAAGTTGTATAGGGAGACCTAAGCATGAATACAGTATGTAAGCCGAATTTTATGCAGCTTGCAGTAGTTAAGTAGAGATACTTAAGTACAGACGAAGAGGCTTGCACATTACAGACAAGGATGGAGAGCCGCTTTAAATCGGTCTTCGAACTTGGACCATAACAACAACAAAGTTTATGGTGGTTCATGTAAGTTTTCCACGTACGGAGTAGTTTGTAAGTGAATAGTCGGCTCCGTATTTTTTTTATTTTTTATTTTTTTTTTGGATCATCGGTCTTCTGACTAGTTTGATGCGGTTCGCTACGATTTCCTCTCCTGTGCCTACCCGTTCTTCTCACAGTAGCACTTGCGACCTGAGTGCTGGATGTATTCCACGCTCTGTCTTGCTCTACTGTTTTTGCCCTCTACAGCTCCGTCTAGTACCATAGAAGTCATTCCATGATATCTTAACAGGTGTCATATCATCCTGTCCCTTCTGCTTACCAGTGTTTTCCACTTATTCCTTTCCTCTCAGATTCTGCGCATAACCACTTTATTCCTTACCTTATCAGTCCACCTAATTTTCAACAATCGCCTGTAGCACCACATCTCAAATGCTTCGACTCTCTTCTGTTCCAGTTTTACCACAGACCATGATTCACTAACGTACAATGCTGTCCTCCAAACGTACATTCTCAGAAATTTATTCCGCAAATTAAGGTCTATGTCTGATGACAGTAAACTTCTCGTGGCAAGGAAGGTCTCTTTTGGCAGTGCTGGTCTACTTTTGATGTCCTCCTTGTTCCGCTGGTCACTGGTTTTTCTTCTACCTAGGTAGCAAAAGTCATATACTGCATCCACTTCGTGACCTTCAATCCTGGTGTGAAGTTTCTCGCTGTTCTCATTTCTGCTACTTCTCATTATTTCCATCTTTCTTCGATTACCTCTCGATCCATATTCTATACTCGTTAGGCTGTTCATTGCATTTAGCAGATCATTTTATTCTTCTTCACTTTCACTCAGGAATCGTATCTTTGATATCCTTTAACCTTGAATTTTAATTCCATTTCTGAAACTTTCTTTTATTTCCATAATTGATTCTTCGATGAAAAAATTGCACAGTAGGCGGAAAGACTACGTAATTAATAAATCTAAATAGTTCAAGTAACACGTAGCAGAGTATTTTATTTCAATTTTTCAGATATTGACCACGTGTGTATGTAAGTGACCCTGACGTTTAGGCAAAATACTTGAATTTATTTACTTTGTAACACAAGTGCAGTAGCCCTAATTTCCCGTTCACTGCCTAGTTACATCCCTTCTCCAATGTATTCAGCTGAATTAATGGTAAATAGATGTATAAAAGTCTTGCAGTGTACTGGCGAACGTTTTGCGCCTTCTATGTTTTTTCACTAGTCGCAGTGCATACCAAAACAAAGTAACATGTCAGAGTTTTGTTGCCATGTCCTGTACGAGTGCCCAAGTTAGTGTGAGAATTTTGGAACAGATGACATATTTATTTACTCTGTTATAAACAAATTTTGCTATCCTGTTCCCTTACATCATACTACTTTATCATCACCTAGGAAGCTGAATGTTGTCAACAGATGTAAAAAGATGTTACGATATGAAGCTTACAATCGTTATCGCTGGAATGTACTATCTGTGATTAGTACACAAATAACTTGACTTGTGGATCTATTTTCGCACCGACGGCCTTTGTTTACATATAAAGAGGGTGTTGAGTATTTATTTGTAGTGATTTATGTGAAGCATGTAAACATTAGCTACATTTCCAGTAATTTACATCATTTCGCCTTGCGCAGAGCTTCATACACGTCCGACAGTGGTGTATTTATACGGTGAAAAGGCTTACTTTTGACTATGACATGATACATATCGTAGGATTTTAAAGTGCGACATGTGCTGAAGCAAAATCTAAGTGATATAAGTCCGTCCGAATAGGCCATGAAGGCCAAACGGTACCGATCGGCCGCCGTGTCATCCTTAGTCCACAGGCATCACTGGCTGCGGATATTGGAGGGGTATGTGGTCAGCACACCGCTCTTCCAGCCGTTTTCACTTTTTCGTGACCGGAGCCGCTACTTCTCAGTCAAGTAGCTCCTCAGTTTGTCTCACAAGGGCTGAATGCACCCTGCTGGCCAACAGCGCTGGACAGACCAGATGGTCACCCATCTAAGTGCTAGCCCAGCTCGACAGCACTTAGCTTCGGTGATCTGATGGGAACCGGTGTTACCACTGCGGCAAGGCCGTTGGACTAGTGATGTAATATTTTCAC
Source organism: Schistocerca serialis cubense (assembly GCF_023864345.2). Classification (NCBI taxonomy): domain Eukaryota; kingdom Metazoa; phylum Arthropoda; class Insecta; order Orthoptera; family Acrididae; genus Schistocerca; species Schistocerca serialis. Next base: position 276,235,484 of record NC_064642.1, on the reverse strand, counting down.
AATTTTTTCTACTGTACTGGTGTCTACCCGACAAATTTGAGCAGTGGTCTGTATATACACTGTGCTTTATAGTTGTATTGTTTGAACATTTTCAGTATAGGCCAAAGGCCGAAATCGCAGTCGTGAATTAAAGTATTTCTTCAGTCAGCAGTGCTTATGACGTTTTTATAAAATTCTACCTGCCTGTGATGCCCCACTATGAGAAGTTGATGTATATCTTGCTTGGCAACCGGTTTCGGTCAAGAATGTATAGTAGAATGGTGGTAGGCACCTTGATGACAACCGATTTTGGTCAAGGATGTAGACCATCATCAGGTCGTAGGCACCATAATGGCGGCTGGTGGATGAGAACGGAGCAAGGCCCTTAACTACATGGACGTCAATCTTCTTACGTACTAGGCTTGTTCTTCGACACCAGCCGCCATCATGGCCCCTACGGCCTGAAGATAAACTAAAATGTAGACCGAACCGGTTGCCAACCAAATTAGACATCTATTACGATCATGACAGTTTTATTGAATGTTAAAACTGAGCACAGTTATTGCCTTCGCAGTCAAAAAAGAGGGTGCACAGGCAGGCCTCTTGGGCGCCATTTGATCGCCGATGACTGAGAAAAATGAATCACTAACAACACAATTGTTCTGTAAGCACATATATGCTAGTACCACAGAACATAATCCTTGTGTGGTGCTGCTTGGTTCTCCGGTACCGTATTTTCTATTTTGTCATTACATGACATTGTCAAATAGAAATACAGGCGATCTGTTATGCTAGAATGTATGTACATCAATCCTAGGTGAAGATCGCTACAGTTCCTATATTGATTACTAGGTACAGCTTAGTGACAGGCTGTCTCAGGTCAATAAAAATCGTCCCTCAATTCAGTGTGTAAAGGCCACCAGGCATTACAAATCGTCGTAATCTATTGAGGCGCATCGCTTTTATTATGATGTACATACTAAAGTAGATTCTCATGTACCTATAATTTACATGGTTGTGTGCATGACAACATCAGCGATTCAGCTCAACCGATTATCATGATGTGTAACGCCTGGTGGCTGATACTCAATATATCAACAAATTTTATTGGGCTGAAGAAGGCGCGTCAATCACTTGAAACTAGTAATCGAATAAGAATTTTAGCGCTCGTTCCAACAGCGATTGTTGCAGTATCATGACCAGTAACTGAGCGCATATAAGCAGTTTGTACTGTTTTAGGGCAGCCAGGATGAGTGTACACGAACGAAACGTTGGGGCCTAGTAACCTCTCTCACGTATTTTGTAAGGAATCCAATAAGTGATCTCAGTGTGTTTCAGACTTTGCATCCTGTGAGAGTCTCCCTCTCTCTCTCTCTCTCTCTCTCTCTCTCTGTGTGTGTGTGTGTGTTTGAGAGCGTGCGCATAACGCGTGCACGGAAGTAAGTGCGGACGTGCTGCGGCGTTGATGGCAATGGAGGTCTGCTCCGCCTACGGTGCCGACACGGGAGTAACGAGGATCCGCAACAGCTGAGCCCCTGGAGAAATTAAGCGGCGGGGACGGTGGTGAGGCCGGTGGGGGGCGGAGGGCGGCTCTGCGGCGGCGCGGACCGCTTATCACGCGGCGGGCGCTGAATTACCGCTGGCCGCCCCCCGCACAGATTGCCGGCTCTGCCCGACCCGCCAGCGAACCGTCGTGCCGAGGAGCGAGACCTGCAGCGGGAGCACTCGTCCGACCTTTCCCGAGAACTGCTTCCCGGCTGGTATTCAAATTCCGAAAAAAAACTACTCCCCTGGGGAGGTTCTCTGGATAAAAATGCTCACATGCTGTGAAACTCTCTTTTATAGCTGTAAACAACCCTCAGATACAATTTCCACTGTTTCAATGATGTTAGTCAGGCAGGTTCCTCCGAACTACAAGTGGTCAGACAAGCATTGGTACTTCTCGATATTGTGGCAGCAAGGCTCTATTTCTTTAGTCTATTAGGTCTTTTGCCCACGACATTCAGTACTGGAAATACCACATATTTAACATACCTTTTATGTACTTATTTATACAGGTACATTTAACAAGGATACACACATGATTTTTCTTTATAATAATGAAAACTACTTGCTCAAATATCGACAGAAATCCATACAAATCTTAAAAAAATAATGTACGTATGTATATATTGAGGTGACAAAAGTCATGGGATAATTAGTTGGCAGTAGTACCGCGTACAGAAGGTATAAGAGGGCAGTGCATTGGCCGAGTAATCATTTGTACTTAAGCGGTTGATGTGAAAAGGTTTTCGACGTGACTGTAGCCGCACTATGGGATTCAAATAGTTTAAATGGCTCTAAACACTATGGGACTTAATATCTGACGTCATCAGTCCCCTAGACTTAGAACTACTTAAACATAACCAACCTAAGGACATCACACACATCCATTCCCGAGGCAGGATTCGAACCTGCGGCCGTAGCAGCAGCGCGGTTCCGGACTTGAGCGCCTAGAACCGCTCGACCACAGCGGCCGCCAGCACGTTGGGACTTCACAGACTTTGAACGCGGAATGTTAGTTGGAGCTAGACGCTGTGCCATTACCTCCTTTCTGCACAATTGTTGTGGTGTTGAAGTAGTTTAGTTATTCTGTAGAAGTCAGTGCGGATTGCTACGTGTAGTTTGAAATACGCGCGCTGGAGTTAGTCGCAACCTACAGCGATGATAACGTATCGTAGCAGTTTAAATAATGAATATTCTTTCTGGGAACGCCACGTACATTTTACGCGAGTAAATGCATCTTAAATGTACGTAACGTGACTTAATGTCAATAGCCAAGCAAAACGTTACTTGTTATTAATGGAAACGTCACGCTCTCTTTCAATGAATGACAAGGTAACGTAACTTGCAACTAACCCAGTGATAATATAGAGCGTGAAATGCTTTCTTTTCCCAGCAAATTAATCTAATGTTACACGGAAAGACAGAATGGTACAAACACCTGCGTATTTTAAGACAATTGTTAAGAATATCTTTAACTTTATCTCATTAGAATTAACATTTAATTTGTTGAATTAACTAAGCTTTGCGGTGTTAAATCTCTGAATAACTTTTTTAATCAAAATATTAATTAACTTTAAAATTGAAAATTGAATGTGAAAATTCATAAAAGCACTTAGAACTGTTTTCCTTTACGAGTGAAGCTCACAAAGAGTGAAATATTTTTTGATACACGTAATGACGGACTCAGCGCCACCGAAACAGTCGAAGCCAGGTGGGAAATCGACAGCAGTTTTATTATTATCTTTAAATACATTTCACACGGAGGGAGAGGTATTTTTGAAAGGAAAATAAAATACTTTCGATTAACAATGTATTGTAACCTTAACGCACGTACAGATAGCTACATTCATCGATCCACATGGAGACAGAGCAAGAGAAAGATAGAGAACAAACAGGGGCAAGCAACATGTCTCATGTGTATATATATTACACTTGAAGTTCCATGCTTTCATGGAACGTATTGAAACAGAGTATTCCTTACGGGAAAGTATTTACAATATTTGTCACAATATATTATCAGACTCCACAAAATGCTGTATAATGTTACAGATATTACATTCTTATGTTGAATTTCCTTCATATCGGTTGAATAAATCACGTCATACATTAGATAGGCTTCCAGATGAAGCCACAACGCATGGGACTTTCCTTTTGGGAAATCATTGAGGAAGTAAGCATTCTGGGATCATCAGTGTGAAAAGAGTGCCGAGAATTCCAAATTTCAGTCATTAGCTACACAGTAGCCGAAAGTCCTCACTTAATGTCCGAGAGCAGCGAAGTTTGTGTGTAGTTGTCATGGCTAACCGACAAGCAACACTGCGTGGAATAATCCCAGTAATAAATTTTTGGACAACGCGGCGAAATTTGGTTGGCTATGGCAACAGACGACCGACGCTAGTACCTTTGCTAGCAGCACGACATCGCCTGCAGTGCCTTTCCTAGGCTTGTGACAGTATCGGTTGGACCCTAGAATACTGCTCAGATGAGTCCAGATTTCTGTTTGAAAGAGCTGATGGTAGGGTTTAGTGTGGCGCAGACCGTATCAAACTGTGCACTCGGATTGTCAACAAAGCACTGCCAAACTTGTGGTGCGTACATTGTGGTGTGGGCTGTGTTACGTGGAATGGACTACGTCCCCTGACCCAACTGAATCGATCAGTAACTGGAAATGGTTATGTTAGGCTATTGAAGACCATTTATAGGCATTCATGGACTTCATGTTCCCAGACAACAACGGAATTTTTATGGATGACGATGCACCATCTCACCGGGCCACAATTGTTCTCGGTTGGTTTGAAGAACTCTCTGGACAACTGGAGAAACTGATATGGGGACCCAGATCGCCCGGCATGAGATCATTTATGGGACGTAAACGAGAGGTCAGTTCGAACCAAAGTCCTGCAACGCTTTCGCAATTACGGATAGCTGTAGAGGCAGTATGCCTCAGTATTTCTGTGGGGGACTTCCAACTACTTGTTGCGTTGGGCCATGTTAATGAACTACGTCGTGGAAAACGGAGGTCAGGCATCATATTTGGAGATACGACACTTGTCAACTAAGGCTATGTGTATGTATGTGCGTTCCAAGTCTCCTTCTAGACCACTGAACCGATTTTCGCCGAACTTAGTGCATATATCATTTACCGCATTTACCGTATGGATGGAATCGCTATTGTGGAAAGAAGCATATAAACTGAAGCGCCAAAGAAACTGGTATAGGCATGCGTATTCAGGTACAGAGATATGTAAAAAGGTAAAATATGGCGCTGCAGTCGGAAACGCCTATGTAAGACAACAAGTGTCTGAAGCAGATGTTACATCGGTTACTGCTGCTACAATGGCAAGTTACCAAGATTTAAGTGAAGTGCTATAGTCCGCGCACGAGGGATGGGACACAGTATCTCCGAGGTAACGATGAAGGGAGGATTTTCCAGTACGACCATTTCACGGGTGTACCGTGAATATCAGGAATGCGGTAAAACATCAGATCTCCGACATCACTGTGGCTGAAAAACGATCCTGCTAGAACGGGACCAATGACGGATGGGACACAGTATCTCCGAGGTAACGGCGAAGGGAGCATTTTCCAGTACGACCATTTCACGGGTGTACCGTGAATATCAGGAATCCGGAAAAACATCAGATCTGTGACATCGCAGCGGCTGAAAAACGATCCTGCTAGAACAGGACCAACGACGACAGGAGAGAATCGTTCAACGTGACAGAAGTGCATCTATTCCTCGAAGTGCTTCTGATTTCAATGCTGGATCATCAACAAGTGTCACTGTGCAAACCATTCAACGAAACATCATCTATGAGGGCTTTCGGAGCCGGCGGCCCACTCGAGTACGCTTGATGACCGCACGACACAAAGATTTACGCCTCGCCTGGACCAGTCAACTCCGACATTAGACTGTTGATGACTGTAAACATATTTCCTGGTCGGACGAGTCTCGTATCAAATTTTATCCGGCGGATGGACGTGTACGGGTATGGAGACAACATCATGAATCCACTGACTCTGCGTGTCAACAGGGGATTGTTAAAGCTGGTGGAGGCTCGGAATGGTGTGAGGTGTGTGCAGTGCGAGTAATATGGCACCCCTGATACGTCTAGATACGACTCTGACAAGTGACACGTACATAAGCAACCTGTCAGATCACCTGCATCCATTCATGTCCCTTGAGCATCCCGACGGACTTGGGTACTTCCCGCAGGAAAATGTGGCACCCCACACGTCCAGAACTGCAACAAGGTAGCTCCAGGAACACTTTTCTGAGTTTAAACACTTCCCCTGGTCAGCAATCTCTGAGACATGAACATTATTGTGCATATCTTGGATGCCTTGCAATGTGCTGTTCAGAAGAGGTCTCCAACCCCCTCGTCCTCTTACGGATTTATGGACTGCCCTGCCGGATTCAAGGTGTCAGTTCTGTCCAGCACTACTTCAAACATTAGTCGAGTCCAGGCCACGTCGTGTCGCGGCACTTCTGTGTGCTCGCGGTGTCCCTTCACGATATTAGGCAGATCCACCAGCTTCTTTGGCTCTTCAGTGTACCGATGAAAGGTGAGGGGATGGGAGTGAAAATAAAGGGCAGCTCGCAACACGAATTCGTACAATTTATTCATCCAGTATTTGAGAACGATAGCAGTTAGTGACTTTTAACAAGCTTTACAGGTTATTTGAGGCCATTACGACACTTCTTCTCACTGACGTACCCCATAAAATGGTGAAAGGAGTTAAGTTTGCCCATTATTATACTTTCACTCTTCCTACAGTAGAGCTGTCACATCATACCTGACGCTTAAATTTATTACTTCTCTACTCCTGAGTATATTCGCAAAAAATATCGCAGCCAGTATCCATACATGTCGCTGGAAGTACTGCTGTAGGACACATAATTCAGGAGATGTGTTGCTGTAAATACTGTGATTTGTGAAAAACTGCAACGTTGCATGAAATTTAAATTTACTGCTTCTTTATTAGTAATTTTCTTCGTGCCACATTTTGCAGACAGCATTCACATATATCACTAAATGGACCTGCAAAATGCATCATTGTACAATACATAGTTCGTGAGATTTCACGTTATTCACTCCGTGATATGTGAAAAGTTGACGTATTATGCATGAAGTTTTAATGTATTGCTTCTTTACTACTGCCTCTATTCACAACGCCTTTCGCAAACAGTTCCAGATATACCAGCGGATGTGCCTACAAAATTATTTCATTGTACGACAAATAACTCAGGAGATACGACGTCATAGGGATCAATCTGCGCGAAAAAGAAACTGCAGGGCCAAATCAGTAACCGATAATGATTAAATATGTTTACAGATATGAGTGTGTGACATTTGTTGAAATTATGTGAAATATATGTGGCATGCATGTACTTTTTTTAAAGCCGCATGTAAACCGCTCCTCCTAAACCCCTGTACCGATGTAAACGTAACTTGGTACATACCCTACTCATCATTTGGAAGGAAGCACTGTGGAGTACGACTCAACAGCTTCCTGTGGGGACGGGGCTGATAACTTCGTAAAGGAAGGGGGAGGAAGGGATGGAAAGGGGGATGAAAGACATGAACGTGAATGGGGAGCGAGGAGTTGGACAGAGAGAGTGGAGAGGTAAACGGACAAGTTAACGGTAGAGAACGAAACAAACTGAGTGGGGACGGAAAGAGGGACAGGGAGAGTGTTGAAGCAGAAGGAGAGAGAGAGAGAGGGGGGGGGGGAGGGGGCGAGTAGCAGGTGGACAGAGTGAGGAGGAGGAGTAGTAGCAGACAGAGAGTTGGGGTTGGAGGAAATGGACAGAGAGAGGAGATGAAGGGGATGTACAGAGAACAGGGCGAGGAGATTGGCAAAGAGAGGGGTAAAGAGGAGACCGGCTGACAGAATTGGAATAAATACATATCTGAGCAAGTCCAGGTACTCAGCGAGTAGGATATATGAGGATATTTTTCTGCCAGGGTTGGAGAGGCTAACCACGGCGGATTTGCTGAAGGAACTAACCTGAATTTTCATGAAACGGTTTACAAAAACCTCGGTAATGGTAATTCAGGTTTGCCAGTTGGAACAAATTCTATTCATCCAAATAAGAGTTCAGTGACTTAACAACTGCACTGCATTCCCTTTGCACATTTTCCTTTGTCCATATACATTTTGCACCTGATAACTTGTTATCAATAAGAAAAACTTAGCATAATCACTCCAGACTGCACAACTAATGGTGACTCCCAGACCAAGATCCTGGTGCTACGCCCGTTTACATGCCTGTAGTCTCTCTATAAAACTGACTCCAGCACCATAAACACGCTGTTATACTTCGTGCACATCCTCTTTTCCAATTAGTGTGTCTGGTTAATAGAGTCAACGCCCCTCCATAATGAGTGATATGTTGCGCTCAGGAGAAAGACATTAACATCATGCACTTTAGATCTTAGCCGGCCTGTGTGGCCGAGCTGTTCTAGGCGCTACAGTCTGGAACCGCGTGGCCCTCCGATCGGAGGTTCGAACACTGCCTCGGGCATGGATGAGTGCGATGTCCTTAGGTTAGTTAGGTTTAAGTAGTTCTAAGTTCTATGGGACTGATGACCTCAGATGTTAAGTCCCATAGTGCTCAGAGCCATTTGAACCATTTGTAGATCTTAGACCCTAGTTGCCTTTTCTCGCTACTGGCACCAAGTAGGTAATCTTTAATTGTATTACATGTATTACTTATTAAGTATATTTTAGGCGATTTTCAAATAGATGTGTCTTAGTAATCTTTTTCACCTTTTTACTCAATTCGTTGGTCACCTTTGCTCCCTGACAGTAAATGCTGCTCTGAGTTTTTTTATTTTTTGTTCCTTCTTAAATGTAAGTTCGAAGTGTTTTTTGTTCCACTGTTAAGTTTAGCGGTATTAGAGACTATCTTAATTGTGTTATTCCTCGGATGCGCAAGAGTTTGGTAAGTGTACCAACTTTCGGAAAGGATACACAGTTTTATTAAAAGGTCAGCTTTTAATTAGCTCTTGTCTGGAGATTCAAATTTTTGTCAATGGTATGTGCCTTTAATTCCCACAAAACAACCCTGAAACGCCCACTAAACCCCTGGGTAGAGCAGGTGATTGTGGAAAGGACCAAATAAGGTGTCGGACAGGTTCACTCAAAATTGTAATTTATTTTAATTACTAACACCTTTAAACCAAAACGGCCCACAGCCGAACCTTTAGAACAACATGTTTCGAAAGGCAATTATTTCACGGCTGAAGGCCTCCAAACAAGTAATCTTAAAGCAACAAGATAATACTCAAGTGGTAAAAACATCCAGTTAAAATTGCAAATAAAATATTTTAACACACACATATATATATACACAGCGACGCTGAGAGCCTCAAGGAAAGGGTGAACAGACAAACATAAACAAATTGTAATACAAACAGCTGGAGGCCCACAGTGAAATTTTCAAGATTTTTAAAATTATTCACCCTAACCTTTCAAAGGCAGAAGGCCGCAGTTTTCTTTTTTCTTTTTTTTTTTTTTTTTTTAGAATAAATATTTAATGTGGCGGAAGGCCCACAATTGATTTTCCAAAATTCAAAAATACATAAAATCCATTAAAGGGTGCGTTTCTGGATGCCCTCCGTGACACACCGTTGGGTGGCTTGCGGAGTATAAATGTAGATGTAAAAACAAAAATTTCTTTAAATCAGTGGCTATGATAGATTATAAACAGACAAACACCGTTGAGAAGGTCAATAAAGAAAACGGCACTCAGAAGCCCCCAGTGAGGTCGGTCTGCCCTCGCTCACTTAAGTGAGACAGGTGTGAGCCCAACTACACTTCACGCATCGGAACCCAACCAGTGGATAGCCAAGGACCGACCGACAAAACGACTTGCTTGCCGCGAATCGGTAGATGAGAACTCGAACACCAAAATTTATGAACGTGATTATCCACAATAAAATATGTATTAGTTGTCAAAACTATACACCATGTTGGACAGCGACAAGTGGTGAGGAAAGGACGATGCCTGAAACGAAGTTAGTGGCCAGGGCAAGTAACCGAAACACTAACGGCCACAACGCGGAAATTTCCGCTAGTACACTTGAATCTGAAATGCAGTTATATAGTTAACTTCACCCAAAAGGAACACCGCCTGAATTTAGGTCAGTGGCCAGGGCAGGTAACCAAAACACTAACGACCACAAGGCAGAAAATTCCGGTGGTGCACTTGAATTGTAGTCAGCCAACATAGTTAATTGCACCGCATGGCGGCTAAATTTCAGCAATAGAAGCTCGCGGTGTTGCTCACAGGAACACCTCCCCAAAAGCGAACCACCGAAACGAACCACACAGCATGTATGGACGTGGCTTGGGTAGTTGAAACCACTACTCAACTTCGACGTCGTGGGTCGTTGATCCACGTACCTCGTAGCGATCGGACAGCTCCACACACGCTCCGACACTGTGCAGGGACCGCCAGCGGACCCAGCCACTGCACCGCGCGGAGGTATTTTCCCTGGTCCCCACCAACCGACAGACTCGCTGCAGAGTGCCGATAACATCTAAAACCATCATCATTGGAAACAACGGCAAATACACACACAACCTGAGAAACACTTGCACGGAGACCTGCAGTGACAGTAACTAAGTACAGACGAAGACAATCTGGAGTCGGTGCAGACACACAGCCGACTCATGAACGATCGGCGAGCCAAAACACGTCGTACGGTAGGACACCAGACCGATGATCCACCAAGACCGTACGATTTCTATGGTTTTGTCAGTAACTGTGATGTATGATGTTGCTGTCATTAGCTCAAGTGATGCGTGGCGACAATGGGCGGGCCAGCCGTGTCGATGCGGACCGAACTGCTGCTCCACACGACTGCACTATTGCCACGTTACAACTCCCCAACCGGGAGGTCCGGACTGCACTCCAGACGCGTTCCAACTGACTGGCCGCCAGAGGTCGCGACCCGAACTCTCTTACAACAGTCAGCGACCGGGAAGTAATGGCAGTCGAGCGAAGATACTAGGAGAGGGGATATATCGATACGCGCTGCTAGCACCGGTCACGGTCAGGCAAAGCAGCGACTCAGTGACAGTAGCAATTTAAACTAACCTAGTGAGGTGGAAGAACGCTAAAAACACGGTGTAAAATATATATGATGGTGGGAACACGACCCACTTATGGCTCAAACTCCATGCCTAATAATAAATGTACGTACTAAAAGTATGTTCCTATAAGACATAGAATTCTACAAGCTTATGACAAAAACTTAAGACCGTACCATGGTGATGACATTCTTTTTGCCAGTACACTCATGTGTTCTTTCCTTGTGAATTGACAATGAACAGTCAACCCTAAGAATTTTTTGATCGTTACATATCTGATAGGTTTGTTATGCAATGCATTTAATGAAGAAGCTCTTTTTCCCACTTTATCCAGAAGTGCATACTCTTTGTTTTCCTTACGTGCATTGATATTTTATTACATAGTGCCCAATTTTAAATATCCATGTGGGATTCATCTGCGTTCTGTATTACGATTTCTACGGTTTTTTCATTAACTGTTATGTATGATGTTGCTGTCATTAGCAAAGAGAAATTTTCCTCCAAGTGTTATACTGTCCCGAAAGTCAACTACAGTGTAGAGAGTGGGCTCCATTGAACTACCTGAAGGACAGTTACTCGTATTTGTTTCTTGTCTGACAATTGCTTTATTAAAAACTCTCAGGTGTGAACAGCTTCTGCTATTTTCGTCTTGTTTTCCATGTCAGACCGGAATCACTTGTTTCCTCTCATATTTAGTGCTTCTCGTAACTTTAAAAGTGTTTTACGGTCAACAGCGTCAGAAATCGTGAACAAGACTAAGCACTTGCCTGTAATACTGTCGCGCCTCTTTTATGAACACTGGTATGTCTTATATTGTCCGCCACTCGTGGTCTCGCGGTAGCGTTCTCGCTTCCCGAGCACGGGGTCCCGGGTTTGATTCCCGGCGGGTCAGGGATTTTTGCTGCCTCGAGATGACTGGGTGTTGTTGTGTCGTCTTCATCATCATCATTCATCCCCATTACGGTCGGAGGAAGGCAACGGCAAACCACCTCCATTAGGACCTTGCCTAGTAAGGCGGTGCGGGTCTCCCGCATCGTTCCCCTAAGCTCTGTAAAGAAGCATGGGACTTCATTTCCATTTTCATGTCCTATATTACACTTCTTCCACGTCATAAATTAAACTGTGCTTCTTTAAGAAGATAACTCATTGGTCTGTCTTTTTATGATTGATTCAGCTATATTTAAGAACGCCGACAGTAGTGAAACTATCTTGTAGTTCTTAATACTCTCAGCATTACCTTCCTCCAGTGACGGCACAGTTCGTATGTGCCTCAAGTGCTCTTAAAAATACCTGATCTAAATGACATACTTGTCTGACAGCGGGATTTGTACACTGTGTATGCACGCGTTAAGAATACACTGGAACGTCATCTATGCCTATTGTACTCTTATCTTTTTAATTTCTGTCTTATCTTCCCTGACTGCAATCTATTTTGTAGGAAATATAGTCATTGTGTTTCATGTGTAACTCATTGTGGGTGCTACATATCTTTCAGGAAAATGTTGTTGCTTTCCCATCTTCTACTTGCATTTCATAACGAACTATACTACAAGGGTCGACTGAAACGTAATGTCTCCACCTTTGTGGCTCTTCATCAGTTGGCAGCGTTGGTATGTGGCAGTAACTGGTTTGTTCCATAGCCTCTTCTCTACAGCTCCAGTTGGCGGGAAACCTTAGCATAGAACGGTTGTATTGTTACAGTCTAAAGTATAAACCCTGCGCAGACGGTTGGTAAGTGCTATTTAATCAACATGCAGTCATTGAATTCTTGACAGCAGAAGGTGTCACCCCAAAGGAGATTCATCAGAGATTGAAAGTAGTTTATGATGATCGTGTTGATGTGAGTACTGTGCGCCGTTGGGCGAGTAAGTTTATAGATATTAAGACGTGAACATCTGACCTGCGTGACAAACAAAGAGTTGGACGTCCTGTGACATCAACCACCGACTTTCACAAACAAAATTTTGACAGATTGATTCAGGACGATCGTCGTATCACTCAGAGAGAAAATGCAAGCAGAATCGGCATTTCACAAGAACATGTGGGTCACATTATTGCTTTGCTTTGCTCTCGGAAGATCTGTGCATGATGGGTTCCCCAGATGCTGACTCCTAAAATGAAAGCACACGGGCTGGAAATTTGCCAGAAACTACTCTCGCGTTACGAGAATGAAGGTGACGCCTTTCTTCATTCAAGTGTGGCATCATTATGCTTCTGATGAATACGTTGAGAGAACTGTGGACTGTGGTTGAAGAAACAGTGTGTCGACGTCTCCCGCGACGTCTTCAGAAAACTTGTTCATCTTTGGCAGAATTGCATCCTATTGGCTGGTGATTATGTGGAAAAGTGAATATTGGTAATTAAAGATAACTTTCTAAGGATTATTTCTGCGTTTGATTTATTAAAATATTCTCATCCTAACCCAATTAACGAAGGTGTAAGCGTTAGTTTTCAATCAACCCTCGTACTTATATTCTTTTTTCTGCACTAGATTTTATTTTGTCTTTTAACTAACGACATGTGGATTACAATAGTGCCTCTGTAAAGAGCTGAAATATTGGTACTGGAGGACTATCTAATACACATACTTCACGATTATTTTTCTTAGCTGCTACCGATATAGTCCCTACTTTGGGAAATGTTTCCTTACAAATAATTGAAACAATGTGCATAATTTAGAGAACGTAGCCTCTACATTCTTTCCCATATATGTTTCATGGAAGGTTTTATCTGCCAATGCTCTAGAAAAGTGTGTGTTTTCCATTCACACAAGATCCTTTTTTAGCTCTGCTGTTTTTTGAGGCCTCTCGACCTTTCGATTTTATGATGTGACAAAAATGGTTCAAATGGATCTGAGCACTATGGGACTTAACAGCTGTGGTCATCAGTCCCCTAGAACTTAGAACTACTTAAACCTAACTAACCTAAGGACATCACACACATCCATGCCCGAGGCAGGATTCTAACCTGCGACCGTAGCAGTCGCGCGGTTCCGGACTGTGCGCCTAGAACCGCGAGACCACCGCAGCCGGCTATGATGTGATATTAATGATCGGATAGGGCAAGATATTTTCCTGTTGATATCTGCGAACACATGGTCCGAGGCTGATGCTGAAATTCTTCATATTCTAATACCAGTGTCTTGTCCCATTCTAAACTAGGGCTGAAATGCTTTCCACACCTTTCTTTAATTTCCTTCAGAAAGTGTCCATTGTCCACATTACCACTGGGTAAGTGATATAAGAACAGAATCATTAACATTTTATGGATATCTAGCTGGCTTAGTTAAAAGGCTGCCACTTCAAAACGTTGATTTACCATGTGATCAGATTGTCTCTAGCTTAAGATGAGTGTCACCTCTGATGCGAATGCGCGACACTGCACCCTTTGAGGTAGTTCTAACTAACCGGCACTTTCATATGGCGATGGTGCTATATGCTATACTTTAGTATCTCTATACATGTGATCAGTAATGTGTACCATTGTGCTGCTGAAAGACTGTAATTCAATTTCTAACTGGTGTCTACCACTTTTATTACACTGCGCGTGTTGATGAAAGGCAGATAATTCAGAGAAAAATTTTGTAGTGTTTTGACCCTGAGGTTTATAATTTCCGTCTGAAAAGCCGTGAGTGTGCACACCAGTCTCGTACTTTCTCTTTTCCGTGTACGTTTTGAAGAAATGTTTATTCTGGTCGAGACATTTTTGAGAGTCCGGAACCTATTGTAATGATTTATCCTAAAAAAGGCCAAGTCCTCCTACCCACAATAACAGTTATTTAGATATGTGTGGCCCCACATCCGTCTGCTACGCAGTCATTAAGTGGCTCCAACAACCTTCTCTCCCCAGTCCAGCTGAGTTGCAGACTAAGCTTACTGGCCCCTAACGGCACCATCGCAGCGTGCGCCCCGTTAACGGTCATCAGCCCCATTTGTTCATTAGCCTTACAGCAGTGCCAAGACGAGGCCGAACTTATCTTGGCTAGGCGCACATTTGTGCCACCAGTTAGGAAAGCTATCTCGCTCAGATCACTACCTCTGTAATACATCCCGTCCCTGTCCAAGCTGTTTCCTGCTCCACTTACTGTCACTATCTGAATATTTTCCGTGAATTTAAGCGGCAGCCCTAAGCCTTCTACCACATGAATCACTCCATTACGTAGTCTGAAACTGTGGTAACCCGACACTCCGCCGGTAACTTCGTCTGTAACTGAGGGCCTATACCTCTGCCACTCAGCGGCAGTACTCTCATTAACATCGTTGGTGCTCGCAGCCTTCCTACTCTTGGGCAGAGTCTGCTGCAGGTTTACCACCCCTGCACCATCTACCCACGGACAACTCTTGCTTGTTTTTTGACAACAGGTTGATCCAGCAATCGATGGGAAAAATTTTTGGAAGCAAATTTCTTCAAGTGAGCATATGCTGCGTTCCGAATTCTTTTCGAGATATAATGAAATTTCATGTCGACCGAATGCTTTTTTGTTAAGGAGGAACTGATGACAGCATGTAGCTACTACATAACAACTTGAGTGCTTCTCAACTAAAATTACATTTATTGACAAGTTAGATGCTAGGTAAGACGACTAACGCAAATCACTTCAATGTTCTTTATCAGTTCAGCTATATTAATTTCATAAATGAGAGCGTGCAGCACAACCTGTTGCGAGATTGTTGAAGGTTCTAACGGGAAGCGAATTCCGACACCCCTTTACTGTCCAGTACGGCAATAAAGCTTCCATCAAAGTTTAGGTCATTCCCAAGAACAAGTCGTGTTAGCCCCATTGCAACATTCTGAACTATCGGTTTTCTGTCTTCAGTCCCTCACCTGCGGCCAAAAAGGTGCCTAGCTTCCAAGTACCTGCGTCAGATGGGGCAAATATATTTGCATGTCAGTAAGAATCCTGCTTTTACTTATCGTTGCAAAGTGAGAAAATTCGTACCATTTACGCATAATTTCTGTCCCACAGATACGTATATTCCTCCCTATCCCATTCAGCCCACTTCGTGTGCTATTGCTCACCAATAGTAAAACACCATTAAGACTCGGTATCAACCTAATACATAATTTATGTGTATTTCTACCCCTTATCAGGACAAATTTAGCAGCTTGTACCTTTATTTTCACATTTCGAGGAGCTTTGACGTTCGTTACATTGGTTAGAAGAAGAACTGCGCTGTACCAAAACTGCAGTTAGGTAGTTTTCGTACAGTATGTAAGTAACGTAGAAAATGGTAGGGTTACCGGTGGTATTGGCAACATTGGGAGGAAAAGAAAAACAGTGAATGCGAAAGAAAGGAATTGGGTCACTCTGATTCATTCTTTGTTTCTTTGGTTGTTTGTTTTGCACATCAGTAAGTGTTACTCTATAGTGTATTTCATGTCTTTAAAAATATAAGTTGCATTTTATTATTAATAAAAGTTAGTTGATCACCTAACTTCCGCGCTTTTACGTAACCAGAGCAAATACCTTTGCTGCAAGGTCACCTTACATGCACAAACAGAAAAGAACTATGTAGTTAGTGTTGTCACTCTGCCTTAAGGGAACGTTCTTCATCATTATCAAAGGCAAGGGGTTCCTGTACTTACTGATAAACGCGAAAGTTTTTTACAAACAACGAAGTGTTGAGGAGAGGTTTGTTTTGCGTTTTTCTTGAATCTTACTTTTTTTGTGGAAATCGTGATTTCTAGCGTATATCACTATTATTTTCTTTATTTTTACCACAAACTCCCTCTGTTTCAAGTCACTGATCAACAATTTTCCTATAAAACCGGAATTAAACATTAACATATTGAATTTTGCTGTTAATACTTTTTATTTTTAAGCAGCAGATAGGGGGATAATTATGTAGAATAAGAATATTCCGCGGTTACGTGGCCCGTTGTTTACCTTAACTAGTTAGTGCATCGTCCGTTGCTTACAGTTTCTCGGTGAATCTAATGAAACACTGATCACATACGTAAACAAAGCAATCAATATGAGGTAACGCGCGATATGAACGCTGAAACGCGTATGTATTCAGTACCAGCGATGGCGAGGCATGACAGAATCTCTGATCAGAGAGTTGTTTATCGTTGCTAGTCTGCGCTTGACTGCGCGAGAGTTCACTTGCGAGTTGGACTCGGTCGGAAGTAGTGTGTGTGGAGTCGGCAGAGCGAGTAGGAAGTTAAGAGCTGCAATGAGTCGGTAGTAGTCAGCCGACTGTAGTAGCGAGTGGACGGTAGTACTGAGCGGGCGTCGGCATGGATCGGCGGCGTGCGCCCTTTACATCTCTAGTCAAGGTTCGGGACGACGTATATTGTTAAATGAGTTAGTGAAGCAGCATTGCGCACATCTGATAATGTAATGTATGTTAATTGTAATTAATTTGTTAAAGAAATGCCCAAATAATAATTTCGTTTTCAAAGCAATTGTTTTTAAGAAAAGTATCATTCCAATTGAAACAATATTTCCTATGCTTTTCCTCCCAGAATCAATTTATCAGATTAATTATTGCACAGGGCCTAAGGTCAGAGATGCTGCCCTATTATTGTGGGTTTAAGGATTAATCTTCATTTCTCAAGTTTTGTGTCGAGTTTACATTTGGGTCACTATTATTCAGTAATCTTGTGGGGAACTAACTTTTGGCACGTTTTCATTATCATAGACTTTTCTTTTATTTCTGCTGGGAGGTTACGTTTGGCACGATGCCCATTTACATTTAATTATTGTCTTTTCAAAATTTTGCGGGGAGGTTACACTTGGCGACATCCGGACCAGGGTCGTATTTCATTGTGAATCTTCTAAGAAACGGTCAGATATCTGCTCTTATATACTTAAATATAATTAGGATTTGGCGCAACGCTTTTACTAATTTTGTGACTTTCTTCCACAGATCATCGGCAATTCGTTGCTCTCTATTGTATTTGTGTTTGTTGCCTTTTGCATTGTGCTTATTTCATTTGTGAATAATTGTGACTATTGTAAAAATGCCGTGAAAGACTGTGAATAGTGCGTCGCGAAGTATAATGAGTGAAATAACCGAATTAAACAACTTGACTGATAGTAATTGTGACACGCAAGGTAATGATGACAATCCTGCGTTTACTGACACTCAGTGCGTTCCAACCACTAGTGATGGTTATTATCTTAATGATGAACAAAGGAACTCAAGTGTGTCCTCTGTTAAGTTGACGACAATTGATGACGCGGGGCGTTCTGTTGCAATGAGCGCTCCCCAGCTTAACACAACCGCTTTGCTACATTCACGTGACGAACGGACAAATTTTTCTAATGAAAATGAACAGTGTACTGAAAATACGACAGATTCATTTAATTCGGAGGTAGTGACTAACAGTGCGCAACCGGTGGGCAAACGTTTTTGTGAATCACAGAATGACCAAATGGTCACACAAAATGTGATATTTGCAGATTCACCATCACACAGCACGGAGAATAGAGCCGATAATTTGGGCTGGGATCAAATTTTGGCAGTATTGCTACAGTTAAAGAATGAAGTTAACGAAAAACTAGACAAAAATTCCAGACAACAGAATGAAAAACAAGACAACCTTAGTGAAAAATTAGACAACAATTCCAGACAATTAAATGAAAAATTAAACAACAATTCCAGACAAATTAGTGAACAAATTAGAGCCGTTGCCGCGCAGTGTCATGACACTAAGGAACAGTTACGCGAGGAAATTGAGGCTTGTTCAAGAAAAAGTAACGAAGAAATTAGATCTGTTGCTCAAGAATTAAGGGATACGCAGACACCTACAACAGAAACACTTAGAGAGGAAATTAGCGCAGTCGGTAAACAATGCTCTGAAAAGGCAACACAATTACGCGACGAGTTTAAATTAATGACAGCAGAACTTTCGCGCACAATGGACGCAAAGATAGACGCGAAATTCGAACAACAGAACACTGAAATTGACGAGCGGTTTAATCATCACCTACAAAACAGTGATACGCGTTTCCGTAAATTTATACAGGAACAGAATAAAGTAAAACGACAAGTCATGGAAACAATCACTGCACAGAGACAGGAAGACAAACGTAAATTGTTTGCGAAAGCAAAAACGTATGTAGACAACAATATTGTTTCAGTGTCCGATAAAATTAATACCATCAAACAGTCGAACACAGAATTACATAATGAAATTTCTGATCTTAAATCGAAAACAGACAAACACACAGCAGACTGTCAGACAGTGACAGACAGACTCGAACAATTAGAACTAACACAGGATTCCAATGTCATCAAAGCAGACGTTAAAAATTGAAGGAAACGACACGTAAAATTCAAAAACAAATTAATGCTTGTGACACTAAAACCGATGATCAGGTAAAAATACTGACTGAAAAATATGATGAATTGGCCAGTCGTATTGACGTTATTGAAAGTAATAATGACAGCAAATCAGACAATACCTCACTGGTTTCATTTAATCAAACACCTGAATTTCAAAATCTACAACAGACAATCAATGAGATCGATTCATCTAATAACACCTTACGTAGAAAATTGTCATGTTTACAGCAAGAGGTAACAGAGATAAAAAATGTTTCAGGGTTTAACACATCACAGCAGACGCCACTTAGTGAACATTTGTCAGACTCACGCAGCGCGTTTAACTTGGGTAATATACAGAGAGTACAGGACTTCGATTCAGAACAGACACAGACAAATAGATTCTCTTACAATACAGAACCTGTTCCGTCATACAGAGACGATAATTTCGATTACAAACATTTTCTATCAGTGAGAAAATTTAAAGTGTTTAAAAATGACAGAACACAGATTCACCCACTGTATTGGATACAACAATTTAGCTTTGCTTTTCCACCGACTTGGCCCGTAACGCATAAACTTGAATATATTTGCAGTTTTTTGGAAGGCGAACCGGCAACTCGTATGAGACCGTTCGCGAGGCAATGCTATTCGGTAGAAGAGTTTCAGAATGCTTTTCTGTCGACGTATTGGTCGAAGACGACACAGCACGGAATTAAAGATCAACTAATTAGTTTACCGAATTATGAGAACTCAAATTTTCCCAGTGTCATGCAATTTTTTGAGCACATGGTCCAACAAAACCAGTACTTAAGTGAACCATATAGTGAATCTGCACTCATACAGTTATGCATTTCTAAATTACCACCGTCATTAAGAGTGTCACTTCTAACGGATCAGCAAAAAGAAAACATTTCGGCATTCAGAGATCTGTTACAGCTTTTGGAAGTACAGCAATCGGACTATTCCTTTGTAAACATTTTTTATATAATAACCAAGGCCAACAAACTTACAGTAATTACGATCAACCACGCAATTTCAATAGCAAAAGTAATAGACGCTTTAGGAACGACAACCACCAGAACTTTAATAACAGACCAAATTCTAGTTATCAATATCGTCAAAATTATCAGCAACAGGAAGCACATTTTAGTAACAATAGACGTTTTTCATCGCAACAGTATGAAAGCCAGCCGGTTAGCATAGCTATGGTTAGCTATGCTAACCGGCTGGCTTTCATACTGTTGCGATGAAATGTAATGCACAAGGTCAGCGAAGCTTTAATGTTTCGCCGCGTGCACGTGTAGTCCCAGGTACAACAAATAGTAACGCACGGCACCAAAGAAACAACTACGTACAGAGAACACAGTATTTCAATTCCTATCGTAATGCACCATATAGAAATGACTATCACGACAGACGTAAAAACGATGAGCACAATTATCAACATACGTTTAATAACAGTCGGTCTTACCAGCAACAAAATGATCAGCAACAACATATTCTTGTGAATGAACCAGACAGAAGGTATCATCCAGAGCGTAATACGTCAGGAAGAAATAATAGAACAGTTGTAATAGTCGAAATGCCACAGAATCGTCCTGACAATAATAACACATCAGATAGAATTTGACTAGATACTGTACAGATCGCATCTTCCAGTAACACAAGCACTACTTTAGACACGCAGAATGTTGTTCACGAAAATGTAATTACTTCTGGCGATATCAGAGACACTCTTTTGCAGGAAAGACCAATTGTGCAAAAATCCATTTCACATCCTGTCATCGAAATTAAAATTGGTTCATCGAAATTTTCAGCAGTAATCGATTCCGGATCACCTATGTCAGTAATAAATGAAGAAACTTTTAACGAGTATAACAAAGAGAATACCTATCCTACATTACCATTAGGCAAAACGAAAGTGAAAGCAGCAGTGTCGAGTAAAGGAGTAGATGTTGAATTACAGACACATTTATCATTTTGTATTGCAGGTCACACATTTCACTCAAATTTTTGGATTGTTCCTTTATTGACAACTGACGTTATTTTAGGTAGGAATTTTCTGGTACAACAAGACGCAGTTATCGATTTTCAGAATTCCTATTTAATGTTGAAGGATGAAAATATACAATTTGCTATAGAATTTCAGCACTCATTATCTGCAGAAGAACAAACCATTAATCGCACAGAGGTCATTTCCGTATCACGTAACATAGACTGTAATTCCACTTTGTTCACGGATACGTACGTACATAACTATAACACTCAAGACGAAGCTGACTGCGACGTAATTCAGATGATTTCTGATAAAGTTAAACAAAGCAGTGCAAATACAGACGACGAACGCACGCAACTACACAAAATTCTTTTACAGCAAGCTCCAGTTTTTGACAACATTCCTGGTACTATGTCCGGTTTTATGTATGAATTTCAAGTCAAACAGCACGACACATCTAAAGCAAAGCATTATCCCATTCCTTATATCCATATATAACAGGTCAGGAAACAATTGCAAGCTACGCTTGACCAAGGAATTATTGAACCGGCAGTTAGTCCGTATATAAACCCGCTACATATTGGTAAAAAAAGGATGGCTCAATTCGCCTCGTACTTGATTCGCGTCACATTAATGACATTATTATTAATGAAACAGATCGACCACAGACACTAGAAGAACTACTACAGAAATTTCATGGTACGGCTATTTATTCCACACTAGATTTGAAATCGGGATTTTGGCAAATTCAGCTTCATCCGAATTGCAGAAAGTTTACAGCTTTTCTCTGTTTTCGTGACTGTTATCAATTTTGTAAATTACCGTTCGGCTTAACTATTTCTTCTGCAGCTTTTATTCGCGGTTTGAACACAATACTTCCGTCAGAACGTAAAGACAGAATTACAACGTACGTATATGACATTCTTATTGCAGAAGCTAACTGGTCTGAACACAATATGATTCTTGAACAACTGTTGCAAACTTTTCGTGCACAAGGACTCACAGTTAACCTCAGTAAATCGCATTTTGACAAAACTTCTATAAAATTTCTTGGACATGTAATTTCAGCAGAAGGCATTGCGCCTGATCCGGAAAAACTTCAAGCTCTACGTGATATTACTGTTCCTACACCGAAGAAGCAACTACGCAGTTTTTTGGGCTTAATCAACTTTTTTCATGAATTTATTCTTCATTCTGCTTTAGACACACCTAGATTATGCCGATTGACAGGTGAAAACACTATTTGGTCCTGGGATAAGCAAGCACATTCTGAATTTATGAACCTGAAACATGCTTTGTTGAATGCACCACTTTTATCGCATCCAGACCTTACCAGAAATTTTTCCATTGCGACCGACAGTTGCTTTAGGCGTACATATTTTCCAGGAAATTGAAGAATATGGCTCTACAGTAGTTAAATACATCGCATTTGCAAGCCGCATTCTGTCAGCTGCTGAACGAAATTATTCCGTTACAGAACTGGAAACGTTATGTGTTGTTTGGGCTTTTACGAGATTTAGGCACTTTCTTTATGGAAGACATACCACCGTCTACACAGATCACAGAGCAATACAATTTTTACTTTCAGCTAAATTCACTCACCACAGATTAAGCTGATGGAAACTTTACTTGCAGGAATTTAGTTTTACAATAGTTCACATTCCCGGCACTCAAAATATTGTAGCAGACGCACTACCTCGCTCTCTCAGCAACAATCAGCAAGACATCGCAACCAACTTCTGCAAAGCAAATTTCAGCGTCATGTACATTCAGCAAGTAGCATTTGAAAATTTTATTTCGTCGTCATTACAGGACATAGCAAAAGAGCAAAATAAAGACAACGTGTGGAAAGAGATTAAACACCTCTGGCAAGATAGGAATAATGTTACGATTAGAAACCATTACACTGTACGCAATGACATTCTATTTCGCCGCTCTGATCCTGACAGCAACAGTTGGTTATTATGCATTCCTGACGAGCTTATTAACAAATTAATTTGGTATACTCATTTAAGTTACGCATATTAAGGAGCTAGAAAATGTTTTCTTATACTGAGACAGAACTGTTATTTTGCCAACATGGAGAAACTATGCGACGAGTTTTAGCGTCATGTAAAATCTGCCAGAAAGCTAAGTCAGACACAACTACACATATTCCTCCATTATATCCCATTGTACCTGTTAAATTAAGACATATGGCCGCTGTAGACATTTTTGGTCCGATTCCCAGACCTAATAGAGGTTTTTGCTACATCTTTGTCGCTGTTGAACTCACTTCAAAACTTGTTACTTTCACTCCGTTACGCAAAGCTACTGCTAAAACCGTTTCGAAAGCATTTGTAAAGCATTTTCTATTTCATGTAGGGCATGTGTTGAAAGTAATTTCCGACAATTGATCACAATTTCGTTCTGCTATACGGACACGTATGTTATGAGCTAGAAACATTTCTCCGATCTATATATCCAAGTACCATGCTCTTCGAACTCTTGTGAACGATTAATGAAAGAAATTGGTAAACTGTGTAGAATATACTGCCACAAAAGACATATTGATTGGGACACACACATATTCTCATTCGAAGATGTAATTAATTCCATTCCAAGTGAATCCACTATGCTATCTCCGTCTGTTATACTGAAAAATGTTGAACCACCTAACAAAATTACAGAATTCGTAAACTTTCCTACATCTCGTCGACTACGACACCACGAAATAATCGACATTGCGCTGAACAACATCAAACGTGCCGCAGAGCGCCGGAGAAGACAGCAAAAACAGGTTTGTACACGCCGTGACTTTCACATTGGACAGAAAATATTAGTACGTACACACTATTTAGCCAACAAAGGAAAAGGTAGGTGCAGTAAATTTGAACTTCTATACGCAGGTCCATATTGGATTTGCAGCATTCCTCACCCCAATGTTGTACACGTCGAAACTCCAAAGGCAACCACCATTGGTCAAACATCAAACCTTTTATTGAATGAAGACACTTCATGATTTAACATGCTATAATGCCATTTGCTAATTTTATGATCACTTATGCAATTAAATTCACATGACTACTTACTGATGACTATCGTATTTTTTTCTTGGCAAGTGTCCAGCAAGGTAAGGTTAGCAGGTCGCTTTTCTTGTCGTTACACATCAGACCGTGCATATTTTCCAAGATGAATTTACACATTTTATGACCACTTATGCAATTATATTTATGTGATTACTTACTGATGACTGTCGTATTTTTTCTTGGCAAGTGCCCGGCAAGGTAAGGTTAGCAGGTCGCTTTTCTTGTCGTTACACATTAGACAGTGCACATTGTCCAGATAAAATTACGTATGTTACGAATAATTATGCAATTCTATCTAGTGATATATTAATTATATCAAATTTTTTCTGTATTTAGGTTTTCAATTCTCGCCTCTATTAACTACACAACATACAAGCTGAACACAAAGAAGGTCACATTCCTTGTCATCATTCTTTTTTATGTTTGTACGATTGTTTTCATATTTTGTTTGTATGCAATATGAAATAGTTAAAATATAGCAAACACCAGTTGAGTTTGACATCATGATATCTCAACATCATGACTACTTTACTGCTACATTGTGATACACTGGGTACATTTTTGCCTCTGAACACTATCTATGTTTTTTCACATATTACGTTTTTTGTCATGTTATGCTGTATGCTTGATTATGTTACCATAAACCAGTCATTATTTAGTGAGTATATGATGTAAATGCAAGATATTAATCTTTGTTCATCAATTTCGAAAAGAAATGATGCGTGAAAGAAATAAATTAAACAAAATGGCAATTTCACCTTCGGAATGAACGAAAGAGAACGCAATACTTCGTGATGAAGAGTAAATGGATCAGAATTAACAAGCATTAACAAGAATATTCTCTACACATCGTAGAACAGCAGTCTTAACTAATTTTTTCTTTCAGATTACGAGGCGATTGATGTAGTTTTAGTGATGAAATATGATAGAAATAAGGAATAGTTGTATAATGAGTAATGAAGTGATTTTTTGCAGATGATAATGAATGCTGATGAATAATGATGAAGAATATGCTACCGTGGATAATGAAGTTTTTCTTTACAGGTGATGATAATAATGGAGTTATGATAATATAAATAATGAAGACGAATGGAAATACTAGTAGAAGCCAACCTTTGGGATGATCAGTTTGGATTCCGTAGAAACACTGGAACACGTGAGGCAGTACTGACCTTACGACTTATCTTAGAAGAAACATTAAGGAAAGGCAAACCTACGTTTCTAGCATTTGTAGACTTAGAGAAAGCTTTTGACAATGTTGACTGGAATACTCTCTTTCAAATTCTAAAGGTGGCAGGGGTAAAATACAGGGAGTGAAGGGCTACTTACAATTTGTACAGAAACCAGATGACCTTTGAGCAATTATACAAGACTGTGCTTAAACTGACATAAAATATTTTGTTAGCGCAACGCAATCTGACTTTCAAAATTCCCTGCAAAAGAATGGCCCTGACTAACATTAAACTATACCTTTCACAAATCACTTACCTCACAAAAATCTTCGCTGCTCAAGCTACTGCAATACAGCGAGCGCCACTACTGCCAGCTAAATAAAGGATTCAAACTACTAAAGGCACTAACTACTGATAGGGATAGTTAGCAAATGAAAGATATTAATAGAGAACAAACAATGTATTTACCTTAATATCATCATATATAAATATATCAGTTCATGAAAAATTACAAAACTCCGCCATCTCTCTCCCCACATCCACCACTGCTGGCGGCTCACCTCCAACTGCGCAACGCTACGCGCTGTTCACATCCAGCTGCCGCTGCCCAACACTACAATGGCAGACAACAATGCAAACTAGCGACAGACTGCACACAGCACAGCCAGTGATTTTCATATTGAGCGCTATGTAACGTTGCCAATAAGAAAACATAAACAGCCTACTTACATAGCCCCCATGCTCCCCACAAAAATTTTTACAAATGGTGTTGGGCACTGGCCAATACAGATTTGACAAAAATTTTTCACAATTACAGTAACAAAGATATAAAATGCACACACTTATTAATATTATGTTGGTCAAAAGATCAAAATTTCTCACAATCCATAAAGACAGTCCACATTGTTCATTACGGTAATCACAGGTTTTTTTTTTTTTCACAAAGTCTCATTAGCAAAAGAAATTGCACACAGAAGTAGTGGATTTCCATGCAGTCTTGAAGAAGTAGTGTTGTCCTTCCAACGGAAAGACAGTGCTGACTCTCGACATGCTGACAGGTAATGGGCCACAATGGAGCAAACCCACAGCAGAGTCATTCGAAGTTTTGATGAATATTGGTAGGTAGGTCATCACAGAGCAGACCCACTGTAGTCCTGGTAGAGATTACGGTATTGGTGGGCCACCAGAGGTGCAGACCCACTGTAGTCCTTGTAGAGATAATGGTATTGGTGGGCCACCAGAGGTGCAGACCCACTGTAGTCCTTGTAGAGATAATGGTATTGGTGGGCCACCAGAGGTGCAGACCCACTGTAGTCCTTGTAGAGATAATGGTATTGGTGGGCCACCAGAGGTGCAGACCCACTGTAGTCCTTGTAGAGATAATGGTATTGGTGGGCCACCAGAGGTGCAGACCCACTGTAGTCCTTGTAGAGATGACCAGCAGCCATCTGTTGCGATTGTGCAGGTGCACATTCACCATCGAAGAGTCTTGCGGAGAATATAGCAAGTCCATAAACCACCACTTATGCACTCACAAAGTTTTTGGAATTGTCCTTAGAACGAGCAATGCTGTTATCCAGTCCCTTGCTGAATCATTAACACACATGCAAACACTATCAGTCCCTACTTCTCACATATTGTCCATATACTATGACCAACAGAAACGTGTGCAGTGAAATGTAACTAACAAGTTAATAATATCATGAACTGGTGACAATTACAATTTTATAACATAAGAATACAATTACAAAGGTACAAAATACATCATTAAAAACATAACAATATAGATAACATTTGTAGTACAGGCTTTACAAAAGAATCGAACTAACATATACATCAGTGGAATTATGACATGAGTACATACATAAAAGATCACAATAACTTGCGAAACATCAACTTCACACATGAGCATTTAAACAGAATGAACAATGTCTAACATCTTTACAAAGTAAATAACATATTATTAATGCCAATTATATTTGAGGATAACAGTATTCCTCATCATAGTGAATGTAGCTTAATATTAAAAGAAGAAAAAATTCTATGAAACTACACAGAGACAGGAAGAAAACAAATACACAAGGGTACACAAACACATACCGGGATAACACAAAAGGAAAGGACAGGGTTCGTTTTCAGTGTAACCTTTGGTACTGCAGTCCAACCCAAAACTTCATTCTATAGATCTTTCGTCTTATTTCAACCTTTGTTTCCACCAAAAAAAATCTTATTCAAGCATGCTTTCTGTATTCTGTTCATTTTTCTTTCAAAATAATTATTTCTGATTGTACAATACTCATTTGGGCCCAAATCCTTTTTATATAACTTCGCAATGCATTCTTTACCTATTCTCCATAGTCAGTTTCTCATATAGTCTACCCCCTCTTAAGCAAACTTAAATCTACTGAGCTCAGATGCTAAACTAAGGAACGAGGCAATGCAGCATCACATAACAAATCAACACAAACAGCAATGCAAAAAAATGCAAATTGGCAAAGCTAGCAGCATAAATGAGCAAAAGTCAAATTCAATAACACTATGCCTGGCAAACAGCAGCAACTTATACCTAAACATGACATAGCGCAAGCAGAAAAAATATTACAGTAAAGACAACAATGCAGATAAGGGAAATGTATAATCACATCTTAATGTCTAAGTAATTAAAGTGGTGCACCACAAGAAGTTATTCTACCAAAAAGTTACCAATTACTTGAAAAGAAAATTATGAATGCAGTTACTAGTTCCTTCTTATTGTTCTTTCCTTTCCAAGTGCTCCTTTTTTTAAAGAATGTGGATCATAAAATAATTATTTAATAGATCTGTTGACAGAAAGTGTTCACATTAGCAAATGCATTTCATTTTATAAAAGCAATGCTGCAACACAGCTGAAAAACAGGTATCAAATGAAATAAGCAATTACGCAAACCAAAGCATAAAAATATCATTCAATAGTCATGTGACATTTCATAAGTTAGTAGAAATTCTCTCAACTCTCGTAGAAAGACGCTTGTCGTAATCAGGTGTGCAGATGTACGAATATTTCTCGTCATTTCATTAGGCATTTCAGTAAATATCATAAATTACGAGCTCCACATTATACTTTCAACAAGGAAATGTCAATACCGAGGATAATGGCCTTCCCTTTTTTTTTTTTTTTTTTTTTTTACCTGTGCTTCCGGAAAGGCTAATGGCTTTTTTTTTTTTCGGGCGGCTGTCGCCCAGGTGGGTGCCCGCGACGCATTATGTGCAGGTGGTCACTTAACTTTCTTACGGAAATATTTACGACACCAGCTTCCGCTACGGTAACAGTCTCACATAATTCACAGGTCAAGAATTAGCGTTGCAAATCTTAATATCATCACAAGTCATAATATATATCAGTTCATTACAAATTGCAAACCTCCGCCATCTCTCTCCCCACATCCACCACTGCTGGCGGCTCACCTCCAACTGCGCAACGCTACGCGCTGTTCACATCCAGCTGCCGCTGCCCAACACTACAATGGCAGACAACAATGCAAACTAGCGACAGACTGCACACAGCACAGCCAGTGATTTTCATATTGAGCGCTATGTAACGTTGCCAATAAGAAAACATAAACAGCCTACTTACACAGTTATAAGAGTCGAGGAACATGAAAGAGAAGCAGTGGTTGGGAAGGGGTGAGACAGGGTTGTAGCCTCTCCCCGATGTCGTTCAATCTGTATATTGAGCAAGCAGTAAAGGAAACACAAGAAAAATTCAGCGTAGGTATTAAAATTCACGGAGAACAAATAAAAACTTTGAGGTTCGCCGATGACATTGTAATTCTGTCAGAGACAGCAAAGGACTTGGAAGAGCAGTAGAATGGAATGGACAGTGTCTTGAAGGGAGGATATAAGATGAACATCAACAAGAGCAAAACAAGGATAATGGAATGTAGTCTAATTAAGTCGAGTGATGCTGAGGGAATTAGATTAGGAAATGAGACACTTAAAGTAGTAAAAGAGTTTTGCTATTTGGGGAGAAAAATAACTGATGATGTTCGAAGTAGAGAGGATATAAAATGTAGACTGGCAATGGCAAGGCAAGCGTTTCTGAAGAAGAGAAATTTGTTAACATCGAGTATAGATTTAAGTGTCAGGAAGTCGTTTCTGAAAGTATTTGTACGGAGTGTAGCCATGTATGGAAGTGAAACATGGACGATAAATAGTTTGGACAAGAAGAGAATAGAAGCTTTCGAAATGAGGTGCTACAGAAGAATGCTGAAGATTAGATGGGTAGATCACATAACTAATGAGGAAGTATTGAATAGGATTGGGGAGAAGAGAAGTTTGTGGAACAACTTGACCAGAAGAAGGGATCGGTTGGTAGGACATGTTCTGAGGCATCAAGGGATCACCAATTTAGTATTGGAGGGCAGCGTGGAGGGTAAAAATCGTAGAGGGAGACCAAGAGATGAATACACTAAGCAGATTCAGGTGGATGTAGGTTGCAGTAGGTACTGGGAGATGAAAAAGCTTGCACAAGATACAGTGGCATGGAGAGCTGCATCAAACCAGTCTCAGGACTGAAGACCACAACAACAACAACAACAAATAATGAAGTGATGGATAATGAAGTTTTTCTTTATAGATGAGGATAATGTGGAAGTTATGTATTTATGCTATGTAGTTATTTAAGTATTTGTTGCAGTTCGTTTTGACAGTAGGTATTATATATGATATATGATGACTGAAGCTTTTGGAAGGTACAGCTATGGAACACATCTTTATACACATTTCACTACATGTTAATTCGAAGTTCACTACTTTTCAGCATAAAATGCGTTTCTTCTTTCAGCTTAATAATCCATTTTTTTATATATTTTTGCAGGAGAAATTATTTATGAAATTAATGTGCTATAAGCAGTTGTTCATTAAATCTATGTCATTCATGAATGTGATTACATATAGTCTTCTTGTTTCATAACCTTGCTACAGCTGACTCATGACGAATGACGTTACACATTTTCATTTACAGGAAGAACCCAGAAGCAAATTTTTTTCTTTTTCTCTTCTTGCTTTCCCCTATAAACACCCAAAGCAATGCATTGCTAACAAAAAAATGTGATACCAGTCCCAAATAATGATACCAGTTTAAGAGAGTTCTGAGTAATTCTGATTAGCTCTGAATAGTATGTCACGTGAATAATGAATGCATAAATACTGTGCACGTAATTTCATTACTCTATTGAGATGACCAATGATTAATTAATAATGCTTTGTAACTGGAAAATGAATGCTACTGATTACTGCATTGAGATGACCAATGATTAATTAATAATGCTTTGTAACTGGGAAATGAATGCTACTGATTACTGTATTGAGATGACCAATGATTAATTAATAATGCTTTGTAACTGGGAAATGAATGCTACTGTTTACTGTATTGGGATGACCAATGATTAATTAATAATGCTTTGTAACTGGGATGTGAATGCTACTGATTACTGTATTGAGATGACCAATGAATAATTAATAATGCTTTGTAACTGGGAAATGAATGCTACTGAGATGACCAATGATTAATTAATAATGCTTTGTAACTGGGAAATGAATGCTACTGATTACTGTATTGGGATGACCAACATTATTCTGTAATACTGTGTTATTGACTACCTCCTGTTTTAAGTAATGACTTCTGATGATTTGTAATTAGGCAACAAATTTTAATGTTCTCAGTAAAACTAATGACTTCTGATGATTTGTAATTAGGCAACGAATTTCAATGTTCTCTGTAAAACGGGTGAGTTCTGATGATTTGTCATTAGGCAATGAATTTCAATGTTCTCTGTTGAACGAATGACTACTGATGATTTGTAATTAGGCAATGAATGCCAATGTTCTCAGTAAAACAATTAAAGAACATTTTTCTGTAATACTACATACATGGTACAGAAATGTTCAATAACTGGGCACTGAATGCCAGCAACTACTAATGTAATTCCCAATGAAGACTAGTATGTGACTTAATGTCCTTCACCTTCTGACCTAACTACCCTGAATTACGGCAATATCCATTTGTCCTGTATATCCTCTTGATCATGGAGCACTATATTTGGTTTTTGCACTAATTCTACGTTGGTGTACCTTGTAAGAGCGTGGTGTTGACACGACATTCTGTCCACCACCGTGAGCGATGGAGACGTTATTATGGTCCCACTGTTTGGTGTACCTGATGTACTGCCAAAATGATAACATGGAATATTACTACGACATTTCAGTGTCTTGGCTACGCTGATAAACACTTCTGGGAAAAGAACTTCAGATTATCTCACTTGGTGTTGTACTTCTGTGGATAGATATGGACTTTCAGTGCAGCTGCGTGCAACCTAAAGTGCTACAACCATGATGCAATCCTTCCCTTTCCTATCCTAATTCTTGTAACATAGTGAAATTCATTGTTTTGCTAATATCATTTGTGTTCATGGCCTATACATCTTTTTCGATATATTCTGAACTACAGTGCGTGTGCACTTTTGTCGTTTTGCTAACATGATTCCTACTTATTGTATACACATTTTGTGATTTACTGATACATTCTGAACTATAGTACATGTGCACTTATGTCACTTGTCAACATGATTTTTTTGCCATTATATTTACTTGATGTGAAAAAGCTAAAGAGTTTCTCAGTGCATGTGCACTTATGTCATTTGTTAATATGTTTTGTACTCACATTTTGTTATTGTCTAATATGTTTCGTACTCGGTGCATGTGCACCACATTTACTTCATGTTCTACATCTGTATATTCTGTGATTGTAAAGTTAATTAATTATGAAAAAATTTGTTGCTCATGGCAAGTCCAAATGACTCACCATCGCTGCCAAATTTTGCCCTCCCAGTGGAGGGTTATGAAACGCGTATGTATTCAGTACCAGCGATGGCGAGGCATGACAGAATCTCTGACCAGAGAGTTGTTTATCGTTGCTAGTCTGCGCTTGACTGCGCGAGTGTTCCGTTGCGGGTTGGACTCGGTCGGAAGTAGTGTGTGTGGAATCGGCAGAGCGAGTAGGAAGTTAAGAGCTGCAATGAGTCGGTAGTAGTCAGCCGACTGTAGTAGCGAGTGGACGGTAGTACTGAGCGGGCGTCGGCATGGATCGGCGGCGTGCACCCTTTACATCTCTGGTCAAGGTTCGGGACGACGTATATTGTTAAATAAGGTAATGAAGCAGCATTGCGCACATCTGATAATGTAATGTATGTTAATTGTAATTAATTTGTTAAAGAAATGCCCCAATAATAATTTTGTTTTCAAAACAACCGTTTTTAAGAAAAGAATCATTCCAATTGAAACAATATTTCCTATGCTTTTCCTCCCAGAATCAATTTATCAGATTAATTATTGCACAGGGCCTAAGGTCAGCGATACTGCCCTATTATTGTTTGTTTAAGGATTAATCTTCATTTCTCAATTTTTGGGCCGAGTTTACATTTGGGTCACTATTATTCAGTAATATTGTGGGGAACTAACTTTTGGCACGTTTTCATTATCATAGACTTTTCTTTTATTTCTGCTGGGGGGTTACGTTTAGCACGATGCCCATTTATATTTAATTATTGTCTTTTCAAAATTTTGCGGGGAGGTTACAACGCAAAAAGTCTAATTTACAGATAAAACAGCTATGACCTTAACTGACCAAAGATACCAGGAAAACTACCGTATCCTAAACTAACTTATGGTCTACAGTAGCCTATTGTAGTTTTATAACTCCAGTTACAAGCATGCTGCTTCCCCTCTAACAAGGTGAGGACGGAGAACTGAGATATTAACTCTTCATAATTATTCGCTTCCTGACTGCCGTCCCATGCTGACTATGCAGTTTGAAGATGTAAAAAAAAAAAAAAAAAAAATAAAAATGCTCTGAGCACTATGGGACTTAACATCTGAGTTCATCAGTCTTAGAACTTACCTAAGCACGTTACACACATCCATATCCGAGGCAGGATTCGAACCAGCGACCGTAGGAGCAGCGCGGTTCCGGACTGAAGCGCCTCGAACCGCTCGGCCACAACGGCCGACGAAGATTTAAGCATCGCTTTTTTGATAGCAACACGAGGTGTCAGTTTCATCTTTCAGAGCGCGAACTCTGAGTCGCTAGCATTTAAGTGATTCATTCTGCCACTTTTATGCGAAATTCATCTGGTTATTTATCTTGTTAATTTGAAAATGCGAGTTACACAGATGAGAAACTTTCATTTCGCTCTTCCTTCAGGGATCCTCATGATGTCAATCAAAGTTCCATGCAATTAGCTTCAGTATTGCTTATCAGTTGTCTTGGTTTTTGTTTTTCTAGAGTAACATTGCAGTAACACTCCAAGTCGGTTTTCAGATCTGTACAAAGTGTCATAATGTTGAAATCGACTTCTATTTTTTTAGCTCTGTTTTCTAGATCTTCTTCAAAGATTAGGCGACCCTTATTTAACACTTTTAATCAGGAGCAGACTAAGTTTTTGTTGCAATGTGATGGAGTTTCGGTTATGGATAGTGCCCAAATTATGAGTGGAAAGTATTGTCTCGTATGTAAAGCTGTTAACCTTAGTGACTAGTGAATAGTGCTCGCAAGTTGTAATTTCTGAGCTCTGATCAGTTACTAAATCAAATTAGTTTCAGCTATTGCTGGCCACATAGGATACGACGATCTTCAGCATTCCACTATATTTTCTTAGCGGTCTCTCTGTCACATCTTTTCCTAATCGGTGGATTGTTTGTTCAATTTAACTTTGAATGGCCATCAAAAACTCTAAAAATATCATCTTTAGCTTTTCCTTCGAGGGACTGGACGAGGAGAGAAGGTTATAGAACAGTGGTAGATACGTGAGGTGAAGTATTCAAGCCTAGTATGGACACTCAGTGTAATGAAAATATATCAAAATTAATCAAAACAAGTAATACAACTCATTTACCTGACTGTACATTGCCATTTGTGTTGGACTTTTCAAAATGCACAATTAACTCAAACCCTTGATGTAAATGATTGTGGACTACTGAAAATGTGTTACCAACTGTCGTGTATTTTCAATCACGAATGTGAATAGCACTAACAAAGAACAAAATTAATAAAATCAAGTAATGACAGAAATGTATATGCGTTTATCTGTTTCAAACAGAACATAATGATCTTCGAAAGTTTGGGCTTCAAGCGACCTTTTCTGTCAAACTGAGCGAAGTAGGCACTGGACGTACATTCTACAGCAGCGGAGTTCAAATCTCCAGTCATTCAAAACTATAGTTTGATGCAGTTTCCATGAGGTGATAAAGGCGAATCCCAGTTTTCTTCCGTATCTACATCCTATAACAGCTTGTGTCAATCTAGCTACCTCATCATCAACTGCACATTATGCACTAACTTCCTCTTCTACTTTCCAATTACTGTCTTCGATAACACATTAAGCATTAACTTCATTCCCCAATTTGCATGACTGCCACTTCACCGAATACTGACCAGCGATAGTGGGCTAATCTGTGTTTGTCATCGCCTTAAATTTTATTAACTCAAAGGTAAATTAGTTGAACTTCAATATTTGCGTCGTAGACTCGCCAACTAGGCAGAACACTGCAGCGGACCGCGTAATGCGCAAAAAAGTAAAAAAAGATCGATGTTCAGTCAGTAGCCGAATCAAGAGTAGAGGTCGGACAGTACGATTGCAAATTGCGTCTGGAACAAATTATTGTTAAAAAACAGACGTACCACATACAGTAATCCAAAATAAAAGTCCACGTCGGGAAGGCGAGGTAACAACTGTATTTCTGATAGAGCATACTGATGGGACAATAACATCACACGAACTGCAGATTAAGCCGAAGGCCATACATCGCCATGTACCTACAGAACTACCTGCTAAGCAGAAGTCTGGACTCCGATTTGAATCGCTCCTATGGCTCTTAAAAGACATTTCATTTGTATGACGACACTCATAGAATTTTGCTTATTGATAGCACCACGTGGTGCCAAGATTGAAAAGAGTCTTGCCAACAAGTGTTCCCTTGGATTTCACCAATGATTGTATTAGGGATCTTGTGTTTTTACTCGTATTAGACTCTTGCGACATCTGAGACGTTACTCGCCTGATAACTGCAGGGAATGTATGTATAACCTGCCCAAGCTTTTCAAGATTTTGTCTAAATCTGGTTATGGTGTATTTTACGTTTTGTCATTGCCATATTTGATAAATCAAAGTGTCTCCGATAACAAATACGTGTTTTTAAACCAACAGAGGCTGTAATAATGTAAGTACTGTATATGATGTTGATTTTCAGAGGTACAACTCTAACTGTATGTATTACTTACAGTTCCTTCAGTTTGTTCAGAGTTCCAGGTTCCAATTGATGATGGTAGAAACAACCAAGAACAATCGAATAAACATAGCTCATACAGCTTATTGGTAAATGAAAATACTTTTCTATAAAATATCTCCCTGATGTAGCCATTTACATACATAAATGTTCCATTACTTTCCATACTGGTGCAGTGGAGGGAGATTAGCCTGCACTGTAATACTCTGATTCATCGAATATAATAGATATATCGGGACACAGACAAGTCGAATTTTATGGGGTATGTGATAATACTTAAATTTCGTAGCCATCGAAATATGACACCGCCTTCTTTTCTATTATTATTAATTGAAATGTTATCTTCTTTCTAAGCCACTGGAAAGAACAAATGCATCCTCACTACGTAAGCCATCTTATGCTGTATGGCTGACGGTACTTCAGGTGCAATTACGTCTCCTCCTGTTCCATACGTGAATTATGGGTGAACGAATGTCGACAAACCTTCTGATGAGTTGACATTTCTTTAATTTATCATTGAGGTAGGTTGCCCGACCCTTCCTGGAATGTACTGCAGTGGCGCGGTCATAACGAGGGGCCCGACGCTAAATTCCGAACGCCTACTGTCAGTACTTGAGCCACACCAGCAACTCCATGAATCGTTGGGGCAATAACCGAGACGCTTCGTCGGCTCTTGGCGAGCAGTGTACAAAGCCTCAACTGCTAGAAGACTTACCTTGTCTTGTATAGAAGCTGCCTGTTCGACTAGGGTCATCATATCGGCAGAGCCGGCCTTGGAATCGGCTTTCGCTATATTGTGGCTTTCGCCATGAGGCCACCATCGTTGTCGTTGCTGAAAACTGACGCCAGATTAAGCGAGGGTTGAACCGACGTCTTCCGGCTGACCGAGTAGAAGAGTGCCTCCCTTTGCCAGATACTTTCTTGACATGGACGGGAAGCAGCCGACTCGCCAGCAGTGTAACAGCTACATTAAGCTTCCGCATGTGACACAGCACTACCGAAATAGGCCCAGTGCCGAACAAGCAAGTCATTGGCAGTACTTGGACAGCTGCTTCTACTGTTTCCGTGGTACCGCTTGTCGCTGCTGTGGGGAGCGAGATCGACTCTTGATCACGGTCATGGGTCCTGGACGCCCTGAGTCGGTGCGGGCCACGCTACCGGACATAAATTGTTGGAGTTAATAAAGAGATTTCATGCAGGCCGTCCGTTTAGCTGCAGACACCATCACATGTAAGGAACTCCAATAGACCATGGGAACCGTTCAAATCCACTAAACCCACTGTGGGTGAGCTACCGCCTTCCTGACCACTAGAAGAACGGCTCCTTCATTACTCCTTCTCTGTCATTGCACCCGTAGCCCGCTACACCACGATCAAAGAATTTGAACATTAAGCCATTATATTATACAACACCTTCCTTGTGACGTACGCCACCATAATCTGTTGAGCGTCTCTGTAACTCTCCTTCCTTAATGATCCCAAGACGAAACATGCCATATTTCACTTGATCTTCTCTACCTCTTTTGTTGATCCAACCTGCTCTGGGGTCCCAGACTGAAGATAAATACCAAAATACTGCTCAAAGAAGTGTTTTGTAATCCGCTTCTCCCTGGACGAATTACATATCTCTGATATTGTTTCAGTGAATCTCACCTTGGCTTCATTTGACTTGAGATAGCGCTGGACGGTTGCTACTAGTTACCTTACACTTGTTACTGTTTCTAGTGGTTTATCGCTTATATTACAATGGAACAATAAAGAGAATTTTCTCCCATTTGTGCCCAAACGTTACGTTATTTAAGTTCAGGATCACTTCTCAGTCTCTGTACTTCCGTTTCCCTAGATCTATGCTTATAGAATCCATGCTGATCTGTATAAAAGAAATTTCCTTCTCTAAAAACGGTATAATACGCAAGTCTGAAATATGCTCAATAATTTTGCTACATGGTGACGTCAGTTGTGTAGTGTTACAATCATATGCAGCAATACGACGACCTTACTAGACAGTAGGAGTGACATATGGCTTTTTTTCAGTCGCTTGGTATTTAGAGTCTGTATCGTTACTGTTTTAGAGCACTACGTGCTCGTATGTGAGGGTTATACTATACCCGCCGAGCTGATCGTAGATATTTAACCAGGTGTTTTCTCTAGCAGGTGCTGGTTTAGTTGTTAAAACCTACGACAAAACTGTGGATAGAGCGGGACAAAATTCTCCGTTGAATCTCACTGACATCGTTCGGTACAAATGCCTTTCCGCTGTTGAACCATTTTAGGTATTTGCTACTTCGTCCAACTGAGCTGTTGCTCGTATTAGCTCTATTCCTTAACGTGGCACAATGGATTTTCCGTGCTGTTGTCGTGTAACAGTCAGGTCAAGTTATCTTGTTTATGTCCTCAGTGAAGGCTGTTTCCAATGTTCGTAAGAAAACTTTGCATATAGATTCAAAAAGAAAGCAAGAGCTGTGTCATAAATTGGCAATTACAAACATTGGAATTTACTTGAGTACGTCGAAAATGTGTAAGCTACACCTTCGTGGTATTCACGTCTGGAAACACTTTCTTCTTCTGGAGATATTTTAGGTGTTTTGTCTTAAACCTTCACCCTGTATATGCCGTGAAATCTGTAGGCATTAAATGTACCTAGAGGTTCTATTCACGAAGAGGTTGAGCTGTATTAACTATCTATGATATCTTTAGTACGGGGCAAGACAAGTCAAAGAAATTTTCGCTAAGCCACTTTTAGAAGAACGGACGAAAAATTATATTTAAATATTAAAGTATACGCGTCGACCATAACGTTACTGGAAATAAACAGTGTTGTTTTTAAAGTGTTATTTGTTCCTATACTACACGATTGAGGTAACTATGTCCAACATACGAACCTGCAGTTTTACTAGCTGAGTGAGAGTAACGAAAAGATCCTACCTCGACTGGTCTAGAATTATAATGGCTCATCACAGAATGGGCACCCCTGCAGTCTACTGTGTATCTGACTGAGATTTGTGATTTCCTTTACTGAAATTGCTCGTTCCTGCCACACAAAGTGGGCATCATGCCAACATTGCTTACGTGGATATAATGTCGAATTCCAATTAAATGAGACAAATAACAACCTTCAATACAGCGAAAAAATTCGTTTTCAATTGATCTCAGGGTAATAGATGGGGATGTCAGTATGAAGGTAGTGGGCTGAATGCAAAACTTTCCTCGGATACAGGTGTGGGCGTGTATATATCTGCTCGTGTCAAGCCTCGTAAGTTATATTATACGGCAGCCATATTGTGCTTGTTAACAGCACCTTGCCGGAAACTTCGGCGTCAGCTATGATGTCGAGAAGAGCAACAAGGGTGTGTGTAAGTAATTAAACGGCGAAGCCTGTGGGACGTCCTCGACACTAGGCAAACAGGTTTATAGAGTGAGTTCCCTGGGGAAGCCAGAGAAATTGCACAGCCAATATACAGAGCAGTCATTACCTACTATCAGAATATATGCGCATTTTTCTGCTTTTGACAGGCAACTTGAACTACAAAGTATTCATCATGGACGTAACAAGAATTTCATTGCTGAAAAACATACCACAAGCTCCTCCCCTGGAGGCAAAAACCTGGATTTCCCGCTTTCGTTTTAATAAGCCAACTAGTTTTGTATTCCAGATAATCACGCAGTGTCATCTAAGAACGGTTTCATTGATACTTTTCTTCCTTTTCACCAATAAATTGTATGAGATCAGTCTGTACTACCTCAAAGCTCTCTCATAAGTTCTGTTACTACATCGATTTATACTATTTCATTATCTTTGGATACACTTTGGTCTTTAGACTCTACGCTGTGTTCACATTCCCGTCGGTCTAAAATGCTTCTTATCTTTATATTTTATTTGGAATTCACATTTCGACTTTCAGCATGTGTGACAGACGTCTTACCGATCTTGAAGCTCATATGTTATGAGAGTCATCTGCTCTTGGAAAACACGTTCAATAGTACGAAAAACATATTGCTGTTTTCCTAAATCTGTCCACATGCGACACAGTCTGCCGAGAGGAGATTCTGATGAAACTCATCAAGGCAGTTTCCTATATGAAGTTCATTTCCTTAGTTGATTCTATTGTACCGGACGAAAATACACTCACTGGTGGAACGGTGAGTTCTTTGGTTTCTCCCGGAAGAGAGAGAGAGAGAAAAATAATTGATACTGTAGCAAATAGAATATTAGTGCACTTTATTACAATATAGATCAGAAGTGTTGCTTAAATTCTTATAATACATTTTCGCAGGAATGTCGTAAGTATGTACAATTGTCTCTAAACATTAACGTATCGCGTGATGCAGATAAAATACAAGTATCTCATTCAGAGTATCTCACTTTCATATAAAATTAGACACTGCAGCAGTGCCAAGTAGTTTTTTGAAATTTTGAAATCGCGAATTTACACTCTGGAATATGATACTTAATGGTTAAGAAATAGTCTATCGTATTCTCTACAAGCAGTAGCAGCGTTTCTATTACCAAAACATTGCAGAAATATCAGGTTGGCATACTCAGCACCTGCAGATACGTTCGGTACTCTTAATCCTACAAGAAACAACCACGGGCAAAAATTGCCCAATTTTGTTTTATTAAAAAATATAAGAAATATCGTTTTGTGGTTATAGGCCTTTTTCTACTGGTCTTTCTACTTATAAAGTAATGTACAGTAGATCTCTATGGTTAAAATTTTAAAAGTTGCAAGTAAAATTACGTGGCCAAGCGCGCATTTTGCCCTAGGTTGGTGCTATGTGCGACCAAACACTATTGTCTTCCCCACAACCCTACAACCACCAACCACGGACAAAAATTGCCCGTACACTTTTCCTTTATTTATTTATTTATTTATTTTTCGGCAACCTCGAAAGTGAGTTTTACAGTGCCTCACTGAGAGACCACGTGTACAGTTTTATTTTCATTGTTTATAACTAACCATCACTATTTGCACTTTGTCACAGAAGAGCAAACCCCTTTCTTGTAAAGCAGATTTCCTAAAATGACTTACAGGGGCTTGAAAGAGGCATATAATTTTGCTGAACTTTTCGTAGACAAAGAATCATCATATTTCAAAGTTTTTGAGTCGGATTTCAAACAATTAGAAGAGTATTCAAATGAAGAAGAGGAGGACAATGAAGAAAACACCATTAGGCAATGCTCCAAACAAATACGTTAAAAGTTCTGGTAGAGTGTATCTTGCAGAAGATTTGTACTTTTTGCTCAAGTGGTTCAAATGGCTCTGAGTACTATGTGACTTAGCATCTGAGGTCATTAATCCCCTAGACTTACTTAAACCTAACTAACCTAAGGATATGACACACATCCATGTCCGAGGCAGGATTCGAACCCCGACCGTAGCTGGCTCGTGGTTGCCGACTGAAGCGCCTAGAACCGCTCGACCAAAGCGGCCGGCTGTAATTTTTGTAATTTTGTGGTAAGATCTTATGGGACCGAACTGCTGAGGTCTTCGGTCCTTGAGTTTACACACTACATATTCTAACTTAAACAAACTTACGCTATGGAGAACACACCCACCCATCCCCGTGGGAAGACTCGAACCTCCGGCGGGGGAAGCCGCGCGCTCCGTGAGAAGACGCCTCGGACAATACGGCTGCCAAGTGCTGCCACTTGCAGAAGCACCAAGGCATTGTAAAGGGGACTGTGCCAGTATAGACCGTGAAGATAAGGAAATAACTACTCCTGGGAAAGTAAAAAGTATATGTGAATCATTCATTCTTGAATAACACAGAAAATTGTTGTCCATACAAATGATGTAGCTGATAGAAGAAAAAAAGTATCTCCTGACAGCGTTTCTGAAATACATGCTTTGATGGGAATTTTAATTTTAATGCGAATTTACCAGGACTCCAATATTTCTTGATCTCATTCATTGTCAAATTTGTTGTAAAAGCGATTTATAGAGGAATGATGAGTAAGAGAAGAGTATAGCAGTTATTGGAAATTATTTGCTTTCATGATAAAGATACCACGGCAGAAAAGCGTGTAGGTGACAAATTTCTGCCTCTGCGTGAAGTATTTTAAGAACTTAGTGGAATATTCTCAAGGTACTTCAGAAGTGGACCTCACAATACAACTTATGAAATGCTATGTCTTTTCAGTGGCCGTTGTCATTTTAAAGTTTTCCGAAAAGACAAACCTCGAAAATATTTTACACTTGTTAAAATTCTTAATAGTGCAACTGAATGATACATAATAAACATGGAAGTGTATACTGGAAAATACAGTAGACCTTCCTGTGAACGGAGTCCTCTTGAGATTGTGAAGATGCTGTTGGAGAATACGGAAACAATATCACAACTGACCGCATCTACGGTTCTGTGGAATAGGCAAACATATTATGATTACAAACTTACATTGATTCTCAAATCAAACAGAAAACATATACCGCAAGAATGAAGCACAGTAGGCAGAGAGCTGTACTCAACCAATTTGCATTAACAGATCAATTTACGAAGAAGACGCGAGTAACAATTGTCTCTTACATAACAAAGAGAAAACAAAGAAACTCTGTCGATGTTGTCAACGCAACGTCGTGATGCAGGAGTAGAAGTTGATGCACCAAAAAAAGAGAACCCCTATAAACCTGGACCATAGTTCTACTAAGGGAGGAGTGGTGGCCATAGATAAATGTGTAAGACAAACTCTACAAAAAGAGTTTGGAGAAGATGGTCACTGTCAGCGTTCTACAGCTTACTTGATATTGTTCAAGATTAATGTGCCTGTGTGGAAAGAACGGAAATCAAACACCAGAGAGCTCTATCTCCATGAAGTAGGCCTTGACATTTTGAAACCATATGTAGAAACGTGATCCAAGGACTTGAAAGAGCTTCAGTTGCCTATTTTTCACGATGTAAGTGATCCTCGGAAAGAAAGTAGAGGTGACCAAAGCTGCTGCAAATGAGGAACCAACCAGGAAAGCAGGATGCTACACATTCGTGAAGAACACAAGTATCCAGGGAGCCAGAAACAACAATATGAAAACCAAGTTAACCTGCGGCAGCTGTAGTCTCCATCTGTGTAAGAGTCATTCACAAACAACCATTGTGTATCCAGGAAGTAAATGTCATCTGTAAACGACAGCTTCCACTCCAAGTGAAGAGAGTTTTCTGAAAGTTTTCAATATATCTTAACCGATACCTGTGCAAGCGTTTTTATTTCTGTTTTCGAAACTTTCCCTGAAAGAGAAAATTGTATTATTCAATTATTAGATGCCAGTAGTGAAAAGGAACTTTGGACAGAATGTTTATGTTTCCGGTTTATACAAACTTTCATCGAACAAGATGTGACCACTGTTGCTTCTCATATTCACCTTTTGTGTTTAAAAAATTACCTTTGTAGTTATGTAGTCACTATTTTCTTTTCACGTTGGAAACCCAGGTTCTCAAAATAAATACATATTTTAGGATTTACAGATTGTTGTCACATGGACAAAATTTGCTCTTGGTTGGTGCTCTGTGTAATGTAAAAGAAGTTGGTGTTCCTAGAGATAAACGACTCCCCAAGAAAAATGTTCCAATACAAGAGTACCAATATTTGAAGTGAAATCATAACCTGTAACACCAGTAATCGCTAGATTTATGTACATTCCGTATAACTTGTCTGCTGACATTGTACACTGGTGTATCTGCATAATGAAGATCTTTGGTTGTGTAAGTACGTAACAATTATTTGAATTATATATATGTAATACACTTTGCATGCAATAATTTGTAAAATCTCTGTATTTTTTACTGATACTTAAGTAGGGAAGCTAAATGTAAACCTAAAGTAAGGCTCAACGGCTACGGATGCAGTTCAGCGGAAGTGCAAAAGGTAGACATGGCGCACAATGTGCTTGATTCCTCTGTGGCGAATGGCAGTTCGAGTTCTGACTGTGATACTAGGTGGCCAGCGGTAGCGTTCTTCTGCTATTGTGGTTCATTTGGATGTATAAATTGAAGGAAGGAGAGCTTGCGAGCATGTATATTGGATGGAATGTAAAGCGGCCTATCGACCATGGTAACGTTATTGGCCGCAATTGGTTACATTTACTATGCCAAGAAGAGTTATACCAGGGCGTGGCTAACAAGAAGAACAATAGTTGCTTTACTACCAGTTTTATGGCCACTGTATGAGCTGCAGAGCTGTTAGATTACATTAGATTCAGTTTTTGTTCCATAGACCCAAAAATTTAGATATTTCTCGTGGGTGTGGAATATGACAGAAAATATAGCAAAAAACATAAAACATTTGAATACAATACATACTAACCTGATTATTTGTCAGGAGATTGTCGAAACAGGTGGACACAATGCGGTAAACTGGAACAGCTAATATTTGCAGAATTAACACGCCATCAGAATGAAACACTGTTATGCACAATTAATAAATTTATCATACACAAAATACCTAATCTTGACTGTTGTGACCAAGCGCTGCCAAAACTGAAATCTAACAGATATTTTTACTTGGCTCAACAGTCTCTATTAAGATATTCATCTTCGAAGTAGAAGGAGTTACCTGTCAAAAAGTCTTTCAAACTCTATTCAAACCATGCTTTACCTGAAACCAAGTTTTAATGGTTGCTGAAAATATAACGAATATGTGTCTTCCTGAATAATAGACAGCTTTTTGGACCAATGTAAGTTATTTAAGGTCTTCATATATATTGTTATAATTCCTAGTATTAATACTATGTATTGAGCTATTGGTTGGAAACAGAGATGTATTACTTACAACAAACTTCATTACGGAATAAATATACTGAGAAGCAGAAGCAGAACCTTGAACAGGTTTCTAAAAGGTGTTCTTGAATTTACACCACAAATGATTCTTATCACACGCTTTTGCACTGTAGCCGGCCGCGGTGGTCTCGCGGTTCTAGGCGCGAAGTCCAGAACCGTGCGACTGCTATGGTCGCAGGTTCGAATCCTGCCTCGGGCATGGTTGTGTGTGATGTCCTTAGGTTAGTTAGGTTTAAGTAGTTCTAAGTTCTAGGGGACTAATGACCA
Source organism: Schistocerca serialis cubense (assembly GCF_023864345.2). Lineage (NCBI taxonomy): Eukaryota > Metazoa > Arthropoda > Insecta > Orthoptera > Acrididae > Schistocerca > Schistocerca serialis. Next base: position 276,190,994 of record NC_064642.1, on the reverse strand, counting down.
CAGCAGTTGAGTCCCATAGTGCTCAGAGCCATTCGAACCATTTTTTTTTTTTTTGCACTGTAAACACATTTGCTCGGTTTGATGAGTTGTCCCCAGATTATGATCCCATATGACATAATAGAATGAAAGTAAGCCAAGTGTGCAAGTTTCTTTATTTTTATATCTCCTACATCTGATATCATTCTCACAGCAAATACAGATGTGTTTAGGTGCTTAAGCAATTCTGTGGTATGCCCTTCCCAACTGAATTTGTTATCGAAATTTCACACTGTCAACCTCTTCCATCTGCATGTCTTCATTTGTTATACACATGCTGGAAGGAAATCTCTTACATGTTCTGAACTGCATATAGTCGGCCTTCTCAAAGTTTAATGACAGTGAGTTAGCTTTAAAACCATTATTAATGAACCGAGCGAGGTGGCGCAGTGGTTAGCACACTGGACGACGGTTCAATCCCGTCTCCAGCCACCCTGATTTAGGTTTTCCGTGATTTCCCTAAATCGCTTCAGGCAAATGCCGGGATAGTTCCTTTGAAAGGGCACGGCCGATTTCCTTCCCCATCCTTCCCTCACCTGAGCTTGCGCTCCGTCTCTAATGACCTCGTTGTCGATGGGACATTAAACATTAATCTACTCCTCCTCCTTATTAATGTCAGTGAAAATTTGACTAGCAGCTCTTTCTAAATCTGTACTTGACTTGGTACTTATTGTAATGTTTGCATCATCTGCAAACAAAACAAACTTGGCATCGGGCAATGTAACAGATCAGAGGTCATTAATGTACACAAGAAAAAGCAATGGACCCCAAATGGATCCTTGAGGAACACCACATGTAATTAATTACCAATCAGATGAAGACTGACTGCCCACAGCACAGACATTTTGCAACAACACTCTTTGTTTCCTGTTAGACAGATAAGACTGAAACCATTTCGCAACATTACTGGTGACACCATAATATTCTGATTTAATTAAGAGAATGCTGTGGTTCACACAATCAAAGGCTTTTTACAGGTCACTGAAAGTGCCAGTAGCCTTTAATTTACTATCTAATGAATGAAGTACATTCTCACTGTAAGTGTAAATAGCTTTCTCTACATCAGAACACTTAAGAAATCCAAACTGTGACTTGGACAAAATATTATTTACAGTCAGATTCTTAAGGAGAAGCTTGAACACAAACTTCTCAAATATTTTTGAGAAAGCGGGAAAATTAGTCGATAGTTTGATGGTATCCGTTTATCCCCCTTCTTGTAAAGAGGCTCAACTCTAGCATATTTTAGCCAGTCTGAAAATGTTCTACTCATAAGAGATTGATTACACAAAGAACTTAAGATAAAACTCAAATCGCATGAGCACTCATTTATTAACTTTGTTGATATGTTATCATACCAACTGTAAAACTTAGATTTTAAGGATTTTGTGATAATTGCTTTTAAGGATTTTATGATGAATGAAAATATCTAAATACATACATCCAGTGGACGAGGTAATATGTTATGAATAATCACTTTTATGGAACTTCTAACTTATGTGTGCACGTCCGTGATTATCCTGTCACAATCGTAAACAGGGTCCTTTCCAAGTGAATTAATTCCGAGTAACCTGTTCTTTTTAAACTGACAATTTTGGGTGTAATACCTTTTGCAGTTTTCATTAACTTTGTGGAGTATAAGGTCTGGTTAGCTTTCTGTACAGTAGCAAATGGTTCACCCCACATAATTTTTCATCTTAAAGTCTCCTAAAGTATGATCATAAAGAAAGCTTTTCATTAAACAAGAAGCCGCCACTAAAATAATCAACGATGAAAATATAAAATGCTTATAGTTGTCTATAAGTATGAGTTATAGAAACAAAATTTCACCTTGGACAGGTTTGTAAACTTGAATGATTTTCTTCTTTGTACACGTGTTTTAAAGTAGGTTTTCAAGTTTGTAGTCATTTACAGAGCCACTTTGAGTCCAATGCGAGTGTAGTTGCTAGGTCCCCCTGTTGACTGTTGAACTAATTTTGCCGTATTCATTATACTTAAAGATGTTATAAAAGGTATCTGCCATTTTCTTAATTTTCTGTGTCAACATTTACAACGGATAATGGTTCTTCAAACCGCACCAGTTTAATGGACCCCCATAAGCTATTTCTGAGCAGTTAGTACATCATTTATTCCGCACCAAATTTTTTCCTGGAAATAATAACTGTACTGCCCATCTGTACAGAGTAGCTTCATGCGCAAATTTCTAAAGCCTTTATTAATTGACACTCTTTTAAATAATGATCTTTTTGTGATAGTTAAAATAATAGTAGTTCATATTACTGTGAGTCAGACTATCTTAGTACATTCATATGCTATTCTGCACTGGTTCGCTGTACTACATATTAGTTTTGCTAATAGTAAGTGTTATTGTGAGACAGTGGTACTGTAGCATTTATTGTCCATCCTGTGTTCAGCGTAAGGTGTAGGCATTGTGTTGTTTGCTAGTGCAAGTTACAGTATTATATTGAGAGTCCCTGTGTTAGAAGAGATTAATTAGAGTATCAAGTGGGGTTAGTTTTCTTACGTGAAGTTCATTTACACTTTGCCATAAAACTTGATACAGCACTGCATAATTAGGCTGGCGACCGCATGTATATATAATTGGAGTTAACTTTCCTATTAATAGATCGTATGTTCAAAACTCGTGTTACTGTTTCACTTACTTCGGGATTACGAAATTATAGTCCGATTCTTTTGCATTAGGTACAGTTACTGTCAGGTTAATCCTTCACAGAAGGTGAACATTATCGGCGATTGTCAGTCTGCTAAGGGGCAGGTAGTGTTACAAACACTGCAACGAGGGAGCTCTTTGTTTCATTATTCTGTTCTACCACCGCCTAAAATATTCAATGTTGCTCGTGAAAAGTCCTGTATGCCACACAGACGTACAAACATAAAAACGAGAAAGCATGAGTACATACTACAAATTAGCAGAGGGTATACGCAAGAGCCAGAGATTTTAGAGCTATAAAGTGAACGGAAGAACAACATGTCAAGTGACATTACTCTGAACATGAATTTCCAAATCGAAGATAATTTACATAAACAGAAACAGACAGATCTGAGTAAACTAATATTCAAGTGTGTCTCAGCTGAATAGCTGAATGCTGTTACACCAGAAACATGGTCAAGGTGGGAAACGCAAAAGACGATCGTTGTGCATACTTTCTGTAGGAAACAAAAATAAAATAAACCAATTGCATTATTTATGGTAGACTAGTGAATTAGTTCGTTTGATTCTCCAAAATGCATAAATGCAAATGGTCGTGTTATTTTCAAACAAATGATGTGGTCTGTATTAAAAAAAACATGTTTACTCTGATGCAGAAACAAATTTAGTTACACACATGGTTGAACGTGAAACAAGACAGCTGCTCTGCATATTTTTATATTTTCCGGTTCTGAAAAAAGTTTCTTTCATTCTCGCTATTCCATATTCCATTGCCAAGTCAGCTACACTTAACCCAGTTGTAACACTAATCACTTTGGATAATGTAATTTTCCTATACACAAGACATTTTTTTGACATTCAGTATAGTGTAGTATTAATTTTACATATGTGGCAAAGCGTAGAAAACCATGTCATGTTAACACTTTAAGGGATCTTAAAGACTTAAAATAAATTATGTTATGACAACATTGATCAATTAAAACTATATGAATCAGTTCATCAATATTAATGCCTGCGCTTGCAATATTTTATTGTAAATAGTGATTTTTTGCTGACAATTGGAGTATAAAAACTATGTTCTCGAAACAGCCTTCGCTTTGATCTAGTAATTTATTGTGAAACCAGGATGCCTTCCACATATTCATCTCATGCCGTCTATGTCCTTTCGAATATTCATTTTAAAACGTAATGCTGTTTCTAAATTAGGTCGTTATTTTGGCAAGGGAACCGGATTCATTCTAAGAATATTCAAGTTGGAAGAAATAAAATCTTATTAAGCATATGGTGCGAAAACCTACTCTATTATCGCACGATCAATTGTTGAGGGTATAGAAGAAATGGTGCCTCGCTTTTCTTTCAGCTTTCTGTTCTAGCCTAAAGTAGTGTATTAGCTAGATTACAGGTAGGCAGACAATTTAACTCTAGCTGCGCAGCGCTGCTAAGTGTTTAGACGTATTTAGGCACCGGATAGTAGCATAGATAGTGTGGGTAGTTTTTATAGTCAGAATCGTTACCCGATTCGCATATTTGGTCAAGGAATAAAAAGGTAATTTGATTGCAAGTCGTGACGTTGTCTTTTGTGCATCTTTAGTGTCAGGTAGATGCAATTCCTATCCATTGAGCTCTAATTTTTAACCTTACTCAGACACGATATTCAATTGCAGTCAGATGTTACATAAAATGTTTGTCAGTAGCAGTTGCATGTCCAACATCAGTCACTTGCACTTAAATGATCGGTATCAGCCACATGTGCCTGAATAGTCAAGGTCAATCAGAAGCACTTTCAGAATTGCCAAAGGTCTGTAGCAAAGCTTACAGTCACCGCACACACATACACAAATACATGTAGCACAGACTGGAAACCTCCAGGTGACTGCTAAGCAGATACAGTAGTGTCTATCCCATTGTGCATAGTCCTAAGTACAGTGGAGCACTGCCTTGTAGGAAGATGAGACATCATTCATACTGTATATATTCTTTCAGTGACTGTTCTGGGGTTCCCTTGGCACTCAATTTAATCTTGTCATTATCGCGGTAAGTAACCAATACGATGACACGGTCTTTCCACGAGGTGCATTCAAGTTCTTAAGGCCTCCGATTTTTTTTTCTAATTAACTACTCACCCGAAATCGATGAAACTGGCGTTACTTCTCGACGTAATCGCCCTGCAGACGTACACATTTTTCACAACGCTGACGCCGTGATTCCATGGCAGTGGCGAAGGCTTCTTTAGGAGAAAGTCGCTGAGGCTATAGCAGCACGGCTGGTGAATGTGCGGCCACGGAGAGTGTCTTTCATTGTTGGATAAAGCCAAAAGCCACTAGGAGCCAGGTCAGGTGAGTAGGGAGCATGAGGAATCACTTCAAAGTTGTTATCATAAAGAAACTGTTGCGTAACGTTAGCTCGATGTGCGGGTGCGTTGTCTTCGTGAAACAGCACACGCGCAGCCCTTTCCGGACGTTTTTGTTGCAGTGCAGGAAGGAATTTGTTCCTCAAAACATTTTCGTAGGATGCACCTGTTACCGTAGTGCCCTTTGGAACGCAATGGGTAAGGATTACGCCCTCGCTGTCCCAGAACATGAACACCATCATTTTTTCAACACTGTCGGTTACCCGAAATTTTTTTGGTGGCGGTGAATCTGTGTGCTTCCATTGAGCTGACTGGCGCTTTGTTTCGGGACTGAAAAATGGCATCCACGTCACATCCAATGTCACAACCGACGAAACGAAAGTCCCATTCATGCTGTCGTTGCGCGTCAACATTGCTTGGCAACATGCCACACGGGCAGCCATGTGGTCGTCCGTCAGCATTCGTGGCACCCACCTGGATGAGACTATTCCCATTATCAAGTCGTCATGCAGGATTGTGTGCACAGAACCCACAGGAATGCCAACTCTGGAGGCGATATGTTCAACAGTCATTCGGCGATCCCCCTAAACAATTCCCTCCACTTTCTCGATCGTGTCGCCAGACCGGCTTGTGCGAACCCGAGGTTGTTTCGGTTTGTTGTCACACGATGTTCTGCCTTCTTTAAACTGTCGCACCTACGAACGCACTTTCGACACACCCATAAATCCATCACCACATGTCTCCTTCAATTGTCGATGAATTTCAATTGGTTTCACACCACGCAAATTCAGAAAACGAATGATTGCACGCTGTTCAAGTAAGGAAAATGTTGCCATTTTAAGTATTCAAAACAGTTCTCATTCTCGCCGCTGGTGGTAAAATTTCATTTGCCGTACGGTGCTGCCATCTCTGGGACGTATTGAAAATGAACCCTTCCTCATTTGAAAACAATGCGCATGGTTCTATCTCTTTACAGTACGGAGAGAAAGAATCAGCGGCATTAGAACTTGAATGCACCTCGTATGCAGAAGCAACACAGCATCACGACAAAGTGTATCCTGCTTAAGTTGGAAATTCCTACAGATGGTCTTGCATGAGTCTGAGTCTCATTTGATGGATTATAAAGACAAACCACAAAAGTTTTGTCTTATATTCTAATACAGCCATACGAGAGTATCTCGTTTTCTTAACTTTGATTGCATGGAAAACCTCTGACAGAGGTATCAGGACTATCAGGGACATCACTGACTATTGCTGACGCTGATCGAGTCTGATGAATAACATAATGCTTTATTGCAAGCCGTCACTGCTGACCTGCAGACAACGTTGGTCGTTACAACAAATCATTCGGGACAGCCTTAACTAAACATCTGAAAGCAGTTATTTGGTATTAACATGCAAGAACAAGGTGTTCCTTAGGCCAAGGCCCCTGTCAGCGTTTTCTGTACAAATTCTATCCGTGTTACACATTATAATTTTGTTACGACTTTCATATGGGCACACATTATCACAGTACTTCGTGATTTATTAAGTCTTGTGCACTCTTTTATAATTATTGATATAAAATCTACCGACGAGAAAGAGGTAACTTACTACTTTAGAGTTACTTTTTTATCAACAGTTAAAAGAGGAATGCAAGAGTACAAGAGCAGACAGCTTTTTCCACTTATGTCTCATTCTTAACTAACCGTTATGGATCTTGTGATTTCTTGTGGGTTGTCAGACCGTGAGCCACTTACCATAGACATGAGATATGAGAAACCAGATTTGCAAGACATTCAGAGTAACTTATTAACTTACAGGAAGAAACATTTATTTAACTCTTGTGTCATTGGCTACTACGACGCGGCGCCACTAGCTTCCATTATGAATTCAGATGATTCGCATATTTTATATTATATATTTTGTAAGCTGTTATCCACTAAATCTGATTGCCAGTTGTGGCATGTAGTCATTGTGACTGATACAAATCTTCAGCACATGATGTAAAAGGAAGTTCTAGGGATGGACCTGCAGAACATATATGACAGGCTGCTAACTGTAATAGAACTGCTGCAGTTTAGCGTTATTATGATATTGTCGAATATTTCCGTCTCCTTTCGTACTTGCTCTACACCATCTGAGGCTGGATGGCTTGGGGGAAGAAGATGATGATGTTTGTTTTATGGGGTGCTCAACTGCGCGGTCATCAGCCCCCGTACGAAGTCCCAATTTTTACACAGTCCGATTTAGCTACTGTCTCTAATGATGATGATTATGAAATATTGAGGACAACACAAACACCCAGTCCCTGGTAAGAGAAAATCCCCAACCCAGCCGGTAATCGAACCAGGGTCCCCGTGATCCAGAGGCAGCAGCGCTAGCCACTACACCACGAGCTGCGGACGGAATGGCTTGGAGATGATGGGAAATATCAATTAACTGAAGCAATTCCACTAATCTTTCCAGGGTTCCAACATGATGACTCTTATGTTCCCAAGCTGAAGACTGGTAATTATCTTCAGTGAGTGGCCATATTTAATGATAAGAAGAATGGTTTTGAACCAAAAAAGTGGAAGACTTTAGCCTACGTGTCTAAATTGTATAATGAGAAATGGTGGTGTGTAGAAGAGGCAAGAATAAATTCCTGGACAATGATGGAATATTTTTCCTGCATTACCTCCACTGACAGAGACGTTTAAGCCTTGATGCTCGTCAAACCAGTCACTGACACTAGTAAGGAATGAAGTTACTCCATAGATACAACCTTGGAGGCGGATCTCTGATTCTTCTCATCAAGAGACATCTACATGCATACTCCGCAAGCCACCTTGATGTGTGTAACGGAAGATAAATTGTGTGCCACTGTCACTTTTTCCCTCTCCTGTTTCAGCCGCAAGTGGATCACAGGAAGAAAGATTGTTTGTAGTCATCCGTGTGGGCTGGAACCACTCTGATTTTACGATCATTGCCATTTCTTGAGATATACTTAGGAAGAAGCAATATATTGGTCGTCTCGTCTAAAAATATCATGTAGAGCGTCAGCTACTGGAGTTGGCTGATCATCTCTATGAAGCTTTTCCGCTTACTAAATGTTCCTCTCGCGAAACGCGGTACTCTTCATTGTATCCTCTCTATTTCCTGCATCAACAGCATCACTTACACAGCCCAAATTGGTGAATAATAATCAACTATCGATAGAACGAGGATTTTATAAGGTAACCAATATTGTGGGTGGACCACATTGCTTTCGGATTCTTCCGATGACTATCAATCTAACGTGGTCTTACCTGTGATTAGTTTTATGAGTTCGTTCAACTTTAAACCAGTCCATAGACCTACTCCTAGATATAATACAACGTGACTACTTCCACTAAACCTTCTGCAATCGTATAGCTTTATAATAACTGATCTTTCAATTTTAGAAGTAATCCACTAGGTCATTTAATTACCTTGTAAAAAGCAATAGTTCTATAAGACTCTCTCAGGGTACGCCCAAAGTTATTTTTAATTCCTTGTTGGTTATGAATGACATGTTGCGTTTTTTGTGCCAGAGGTTTTTCGATCATGCAGCTGGTCTTGTATTCGTTACTCTTTTATTTCGTTCATAAGGAGGCAGTGCGGAACTATATTAAAAGCTGGAAGTCGATGAACACCCGATCAACTCTAGAGCGCCGGTATATAGTTCTTTTTGAGTCTCGTGGACGAACAGAGAACATTATTTCTCACACGAAAGAGTTTTGCAGAACCCATGAATACGCGAGCGTAACATATCCAAAATTCATTAATAGGCCGACGTTACAAACATGCCATAGAACTTCCATTCACTGTCACACAATCACAAGGTTTGTCAGCCACACCTTCCCATTAATATTTCTACGTTTTTATAAAGTCCCCATAAACCATTTCGGAAAGTATAGAAACATATGAATAGTAATAAAATATGTCGAAAAGTTAGAGAAACACTGAAAAAATTCGGAATTATTGAAAGAATACGACAATATAAAAGAACCATAGATAGCGAGAAGTATAGAAGTTACTGAAAGTATCAAACAGGATTAGAAAGTACGGAAATAAACCGAATTTCTTTATGAATATCTGATACGTATTTGTTCCACGAAGGCATTTAGCTCGCATGTGACGAAACAAACGCTTCGCGCATTTGCAGTTAAGTAGACTTCGCGGAATAAAACACACTTGGAGATTGTGTCCACAATTCCTTGAATGTGGATGTGTAGACAGCAACAGATCACGACTTCTGGAGGACCTTGCCGACTAAGCTGGCAAATAGGTAATAAAAGCAAGGCAGCCAGGCAGCTATTAGTAGAGTCTAGTAGTGTCGTTTGTGTAGTACAGTAACATGTGCTGTGTACATGTGTCACCAAGAGATGTTGGGTACACACATACGTATCTCCCTTCAAATTCAAAATGTAAGGGTAAAAATGTTATTACTAAAAACTTCATGCCCTATTTTTCTGCTAGAGTTTTCATATAGAACTTACTATTCTTTATTTTGCAGCTGCAAAACAAAACGTACCAACGAAATTCTGTAATGCTGTGATATATCCATTTGCTAGTTGTTACTAAAGAAAATTAGGTGTTTCAGATAATTCAGAAGTCTGGGTATTTCTATGTCATTATCAACAATGGGTGAACCATCTACAAAGCAAGTGTTCATATGCATTATTTTCGTGACACTGTTGAACAGATTTCCAAGGATTGTGCTTTTAAAAGGTTATGAACTGTCGTAATGATAAGTTTAAGGTTCCCAAACGGCTACAGACGCATAACTACCAGTTTTCACTAACAGAGTAAGCAAGTTAGCTCTTCGTTGTTGTGGTCAAGCAATTTCAGATTGTTTGTGTGATGGATTTTGTATATTATTTTTTTCTAAATATAAGAAAACTGTTTTGTTTCAAATATTGGTGATTATTACTAATGAAACATGATTACACACAACAGTTACAGAAACTATATATTTTTCAGTAACAACGTTTTTTCCTTCTTCTTCTCCTTGCTAGGCCAAAGCCTATTTCCTTCAGTACGCTTCAGTCTACCCTGAGACTGTACCTCCAACTTTTCCTTTGAGCAGCCAATATTGCTTTTTTCAAATGAGTAATTTACTTCCTACGATTTTCACAATCTTCTATTGATCCATCCTCTCTGGTATTCGTTCCATTCATGATTTCTCTTATTACCCATTCGTTGATGGAATCTTAATTGCTTTTCTAATGCTTTCACTTCTTTCTAACTCTCTCTCTCTCTCTCTCTCTCTCTCTCTCTCTCTCTCTCTGTGTGTGTGTGTGTGTGTGTGTGTGTGTGTGTGTGTCTTCCCTGTAAAACTCTGCACAATTTTCACTTCCGTGGTTTCCAAAAGTCGAATCCATGTGTGTCTTAATTGGTCTCCCTATTTCTTTTTTATATTATTGCCTTTGCATGTTTCTGAATATACTTGCTTTCCCAGATGGCATCATTTAAGCAACTGGCCTCTTTGTTTGCTTTTACTGTTTGTCTTTTAATTTCAATTTCGACTTTCCGCTACTGGACATCTCAATACTAAGACATTTAAATGTCATTACCTGTAGAATATTGTTTCCATCCACTTCCCGTTTTCATGTAATTCGTTTCACACGTGTTTTCCTACATTTGGTTTTTTGAGTTGATATGATTATATTTAGTTTTCTGCCTACCACGTTAAACATGTGTAAACGTTTCTGCCGGTTATCCCCAGGTTTGCCGGGAGAACTGAGTCATCAGCATAACAAATGATTTTTATTTCCTCGTCCTCCATCCTATAACCACTACCAAGAAATACCTTATTTATTACCTCGTATATGACCATATTAAAAAATATCATGCTCATGGAATCACTTTGACTAATACCACTATTAAATGTTATGCAGCTAGTTAATCTGGAACCGATTTTCGCCTGAATGTAAATGTTGGAATAAATGTCTTCAGCTGTTTTCATTAAGTTGGGAGTATTCCCCAGATTCAGTATATCAGTATCATCGTCTTAAAGTGATAGCACCATCAACAACTTGTATAAGTAAGCTACAGAAGCGTTCAAGAAAAAATTATGCGGCATATAGTGTCAACGTAGTTTCAACGAAGGTTAAAATTTACATCTTGTGTATTTGTCTGACTTGTCTCTAAATTCCTACTTTACAAGTTAGATAAAATTGGAGAAATGTACATTAACTGCGTATCTAACGTTTCCTGACACATCAAGGAATAGCACTGCAATATTCAACAACAGATACAAATTAGGTTTTCTTAAATAACTGGAAAATTTAAAATTTCACGTTTCTGTTTGAATGGTAAACCAAATTTTGAAACTTTGCGTTAAGGTGTATACAAATAAATTCTTTTAAGCAGGAGTAAATGGAAAATTACCCAATGTTCAAGCAAATTTGCTATAATAAATGTTTATTCAAAGACTTATAACTATTTTTTCAAATGGTCAATTATAGCTGGCTTGTGCCCCGAAAATAACCATGTGCGTTGCCTGTAAAATTTTCTGCCTTATTCAGATGCTTCAAACTCTGAAAACATTTCATTTCCTAGCAATCTGAAGAATCGGAAATATTGACTGAAACAAATAAAACGTAAATGTTATTGCATATAGCATTCAGTACTCTGAGCACGATTTAATGGTTATGTGAACTACAATAGAAAACGAAGGAATAGCGTACGAAGAGTTGCCGCTTTACCTCGGAGGATGTCTCCCGCAGACGTCAGGGGAGAGTTTTATACATCGAGCACGACCTACCAGACCGGAAGTTTTAGGTGAAGAGTACGAAGAGGTTCCGTTGCAGATACTGAAAAATTGTATTCTTAAGAAACATTACATTTTTTTTTCCAAGCTGCCGGTTGTAAATACGAAAATTTAATATTTCAGCTAAATAAAAAATCTTAAGAAGCCAGCAGAAGGTAGTATTACAGCTTCTCAAAATTTAATGGAAATATGTGAGCAATATTTGCCCTATTTTCAAACTAAATAAAAGTTAGCAGCTGACTTCCCAATTCAAATCTGTTGACACTGTTATCCCCAAAGCGGAGACACAGTTCACTTAACTTGACAAACACTGAAACATTTACAATTGCTGTTTTTTATATGTGCAGATACTGAATGCTTGTTACAAATTGTTGTTACTGAAAAATTTCAGGTGGATGAGCCATACAGTATTGCTTCCTACGTACACTGTACGTACAGTGAGGAATATTTAGAGTTCCAGATGAACCGACGTGCTAACTGGATTGAATGGATTAGCAAACAGCCATATCAGATTGGTGAGATCATTAAAAACTGCTTATTGCAAAAAAGGCAGAAGATTACTAAGCGCAAAAACGAAGAAGCGCTTCTAGCAGCACGAATTTGACACATGTACAAGGAATGCTACAAAGAAATCTATGTGAAAAACATGGGTCGAACTCATTTTACTAGGTGATTTATGGAAGCTACGCACGCTCGCTGTAATTTAAATTTTTGGTCTCATTTATGGCGTCTGCAGGGTTTCACAAACTAACAATTTATGACTCTCACTTTATTTTCGTGTGCCTGTGCGAAGTAGTGGTAGAATAGGAGCATAATGAAATCGTAGAAATAAATCCATGCAGTGTTTCTATGATTTTGAGAATATGGAAAAGCATAAAATATTTGCGAAAACTGTCTCACTGAAACATCATTTACAGATTCGTTCAGCTTTTGCCATGCTCACTAGAATTTCAAAGCCTGGAGAAAACACAGCAAACTCAAGGACGATGTCATTTTATTGGCATGTGACGTGACGGGTAGTTCGTTATTCTATACTTACGTGATGAGAAATTCAACACGACACGTGACAAAAAAGGGAGTGAAAACAATTGGATCTGGTGGCAATGCAGCCGTATATTCTCGCATGCAGATAGTTATAAAATACCAAATGGCATCCTGCCTCAAAGATTGTCAGATTTTGTTGCATTTTCGCAATATTTCTTGCAAGTTCTGGGGAACGAGTAAGTTTGCACTTTATCATCACCCATAAGTGTTCACTTGGCGAGAGATCTGGTGGTCTCGCAGCACGTGGACGTTAACTGTCATGTTGAAAATTGATATAAATTCATATCGAAGAAATGGAAGTAGCAAGGGGATAAGAACCTGTGCAATTTTGCGGGCACTGGTTACTATTACCTACAGCAACACCATATATGACCACGAACTACTGATGGCCCGCCACACCATCAAGCCTGCGGTGGGACCTGTGTATCAACGGCGAATTAATTTCGGAATAAGCCTCTGCCTTGTCTACACCGTGCATGTGTATGTCCATCACTCGCATGCAGGCAGACCCAGTCTCAACACTGAAGACGACTCTTTCATGTCACCAGAGTAACTGTGCTTAGTGGACTTGTGGTTCAGAGGTAGTCTGGCAAGGGGCACACGTGATTTTAGTCTTGCTGCTAGCAGAAGGTTCCCAGTGATCCTTGGCAATGGAGCAGGAGCAACATGCACCGTGATTTCTTCCCTGAACGATGTTCGGTAGGCTATCGCTGCAAGCACAATGCGTCGATCTCGACGTGCGTCTGTAGTACAGCGGACGGCCGGAACCTAGTCTACGGGTATATACCTTCAGACTGACGAGCTGAAAACAACAATAAAGTAGTTTTCCGACAGTGATCAGTTTAATTTGAGTAACGAGGGAGTCGTGTTTCGATATGAATGTATGGCTAAGGAACCAGTTTTGTTGGATGAACAGTTGCTGCCAACTCAACCGTTCAAAAAGAACGTGAGTGGTGAACTATGAATATTAAAGACCAAGCAAAGTATGCTGTTTATCCGAATGCAATACTTTTGACTACTGTGGATTAGTTTGTAAGATCGATGTCATGGTATTTGCCGATGTATTTACAAATTTCCATGCATTCTTTCCCAAAACATACGAACTGGAGACCAGTGCATTACGAGACGTTACCCTCAAATGGGGCAGTAGGTGTAGCTTTCATTAAAACTATGTGCTACTTGTGCGACAACTTGCTGTCAGAAGTCTGTTACTTTCGAAGTGTAGGTGCGAGCAAGAAGTGTCTCTTCGTGTCCCTACCATTTCTGCCCGTGGTATGAAGAAGATAAAGCTTTCTCTCACTTTTCATTTGTGGCTCGAAAGCAATGAATGCACTTGGCTTTTTATCTCTGAGACTGTGAACAAAGATTGTGATTTTGTATTGACTTGGTATTTCAATCAGTTCAGATCGGTTGTTCATCGTGACGATGAATACTATTTGTGAATACCGAATATTCAGTGTTCTGGTGAGGATCCAGGGGACTGGAGAAACTTCGTGTGCCTTACGTAGTTCCAGGATATGTGTTAGGATTTGCGCCCTGTGCTTGAATCTGCAATGTAAAGATGAGGGGACTGCTTGTGAAAAAGATTCCATTTTCCTTCTGTCCACGAACTGTTTTTATTTTTTCGTTTGGTCTAATATCAGATTGTGTTCATATTGTGTAATTGATAGATTTCGGCCATACGCCAGAAAATCCTCTGAAACTGCACACTAGTTCATTTTGGCCATGTTCAGTGTACGGACCTTTCTATCCCGGTGTTCAGTGAATCCCCGAACCACTGCTTAACTTGAATAATTTCGGAGTCACAGAATATTTACGAAAGTAACTGAGTTTGGCCATCGGTCACCATATGTCCTCCAACTAAATGCCATATCTTCTCCTTCGAATTTGAATAATGTTGGAGTTATAGAATTTTTCGAAATTGATAGATTTGGGCCATCAGTCACCACATGTTCAGTCATCAATTTACTTGGTGTCGTAATTAGAGCGTACAACAAGACAGAGCTAATGGGCGAGATGGTTACGTATGTATTTCGAAAGTGTCTGCCTTTCAGCGTCTTTAACACTTTTGTAGCTTTGTATGTGGTAGAGACAAATTCGCAGGAGTAGCATCACGCAACTTCCTGGTACTTCCCAAACCTCTCTATGTCCTACCGAACGTTCAGTTTAGTCAAATCACTGTAGATTAATTGCTTTATGTGTCCTTTTTGTATGTTTCATGCACTAGTTCGATTTAGATCCCCAAACCCCGAGAAAGCTTGTTGCATCCTACTACATCGCAAACCAGCTGCTTCATAGTTTTGTACTGAATAATATTAACTAAGTTTCAGAATCATATTGACTTTGCATCAGATATGTGAGCTAATGAGAGGATAGTGTCAGCCAGATGTAATAAATCAGTAGTGAAACCAAGAAACCTTGAAATGAGTAAATGGACTCTGCATTTCGGTGTCATATCTGTGTCCCAATAATTGATTTATAGATACACATAAGATAATACTACTACTACTAATAATAATAATGAGCTTCAATAGTATTGGTAAGTAAATGTTAGACTACTCCCACACATCACAATTATTAATCACATTGCTCCTCAGTTTCTCTTAAGCCCTCAGGCCCTTAGTAGGTCCTGTGAAATCCTAAAGTCGCTAACCGTTGTGCTACAGTAATTCGAGATTAGTGGACTAATTGGACCATTAAGGTGGGAATTTAAGGAGATGGGACCTGGATAAACTGACTAAACCAGAGGTTGCACAGAGTTTTAGGGAGAGCATCAGGGAACAATTGACAAGAATGGGGGAAAGAAATACAGCTTCAGAAGAATGGGTAGCTTTGAGGGATGAAGTAGTGAAGGCAGCAGAGGATCAAGTAGGTAAAAAGACGAGGGCTAATAGAAATCCTTGGGTGACAGAACAAATATTGAATTTAATTTACGAAAGGAGAAAATATAAAAATGCAGTAAATGAAGCAGGCAAAAAGGAATACAAACGTCTCAAACATGAGATCGACAGGAAATGCAAAATTGCTAAGCAGGGATGGCTAGAGGACAAATGTAAGGATGTAGAGGCTTATCTCACTAGGGGTAAGATGGATACTGCCTACAGGAAAATTAAAGAGACCTTTGGAGAAAAGAGAACCACTTGTATGAATATCAAGAGCTCAGATGGAAACCCAGTTCTAAGCAAAGAAGAGAAAGCAGAAAGGTGGAAGGAGGATGTAGGGGGTCTATACAAGGGCAATGTCACTCAACAGACAAGGTCGGCCTGTACGCTTTTCTACTATATGTGTCCTTTCACGTTCTAAAAAGTACTTAAAAGGAGATGAAACGTAATGAACATGTTGGCCGGAATGCGGTGATAGACGAAGAAGTAAAAGAGAGTGTTAAGGGAGAATATGCGCTTGGTACTAGGAATAAGAGAGGAGAAAGACTAGTTGGGTCCTTCAATAAATTTCAGCTAGTAATAACGATTATTCTGCTCAAGAGTGACAAGAGGAGAAGGTATACTGTCACTCAACAGACAAGGTCGGCCTGTACGCTTTTCTACTATATGTGTCCTTTCACGTTCCCACTTCACTATCACAATGGAAACAGTGAACCTAGGGATGTTTAGGAGTGCGGAAATCTCGCGTACAGACGTACAACACAAGTGTCAGACACCCAATCACCTTACCACGTTCGAAGTCCGTGATGTCCGCGGAGCGCCCCATTCTGCTCTCTCACGATGTCTAATGACTACTGAGGTCGCTGATATGGAGTACCTGGCTGTTGGTGACAGCAAAATGTACCTAATATGAGCCGGCCGAAGTGGTCGTGCGGTTCTAGGCACTGCAGTCTGGAACCGCGAGACCGCTACGGTCGCAGGTTCGAATCCTGCCTCGGGCATGGATGTGTGTGATGTCCTTAGGTTAGTTAGGTTTAACTAGTTCTTAGTTCTAGGGGACTAATGACCTCAGCAGTTGAGTCCCATAGTGGTCAGAGCCATTTGAACCTGATATGAAAAACGTATGTTTTTGGGGTTGTCCGGATACATTTGATCTCAAAGTGTATTTCGCGTAACTACCCCAATTATTAATAAAATTATTAAAAAATATATGCATAGGTAGCTTCACATTTCGGTTTACTTGGGTAATAACATTTTAACAGCTTACGTGTGCCGCGCTTTGTAGCCGCGAGATCTGGGGCGCCTTGCACGGTTCGCGCGGCTCCCCACGTCGGAGGTTCGAGTCCTCCCTCGGGCATGGTTGTATGTGATGTTTTTAGCGTAAGTTGGTTTGAGTTAGATTAAATAGTGTGTAAGCCTAGGGACCGATGACCTCACCAGTTTCGTCCGATAAGAACTTATCAAAAAAGCTGATATGTCAATAAAAGGTTGGTTTAGTGAGAGATGAATTATTGGAGGACATTATTACAAAAATCATAAGACTGAAAGCAAAACGGTGTGCTCTCGAAAGTGAAACACGTGTAGATCGTAGAGCAAAGGTGTGAAGCCCATTTCACGAAAACAGTGATAATTACGGATAATTTGTACTAAAATATTGATAAGTCGACTGTTCTGTATCTAATTAATCCAAGTTACATACAGTTTAGACTACAAAGCAATGTAAACTGGCAGTGTCAACAAAAGTCAGTAAACGCTTCATACC
Organism: Schistocerca serialis cubense; assembly: GCF_023864345.2. Lineage (NCBI taxonomy): Eukaryota > Metazoa > Arthropoda > Insecta > Orthoptera > Acrididae > Schistocerca > Schistocerca serialis. The sequence goes on along the minus strand of NC_064642.1, from coordinate 276,173,495 downwards.
CGATGATAAAGTTAGCACTATAGCTTCGGACCATTTTCGAGAGTGCAGAACTAGTCATCAGCTGTACCTGCTACACTGGACGATTTGAAATTGGTTTAGCACTATAAGTAATGCTTTGAAATTGTAACTAGAGATATAAAAAATACGGTTTAGTACAGTTGAACCGAAAAATTATAATGTTTCAAACCGTTAAAGCCATGTGAGAATGGTAGGAATGGTTCATCTCATCTCAGTTGTCTCATAATCTTCTATACCATTAAGCAGCATGTACTGCATACGTGTCGCGGACTGTCATGCTGGACTGAACTGAATGAACCTGGAAACACGTAGAAGTAAACTACGGTCACTGCCTTCAGGTCTATTTAAGGTCAGACAATGCTGATGCATCTCAGTTGAATAAAACAGGATAATACAATTACTGGAATTCAACCTCGAGCAATGGTGCGAAATCTTTTCGATGATGGTAAGACAGGAGTAACAGGTAAAAATTGTAAAACTAAACATCATAAACTACTGGCGTCACGATTAAAAGAAGATTTTATCAGACGCGATCATTGCCCTCAATCTCTTAAATGGGCAGCTCCGTATTATGCATAGCACATAAAAAGGAGAAAGTAATGTATGAAAATAATGCCCTCCAGAATGTTAAAACATAAAGAACAGTGTCCTCATGTACTCTATAATCAGCGGTGCCTTCTGGTTCTTCTCTCAGTAAACAACCTACGGAAGATATACCACAACTGCTTTCACTGGGGAATAAGGATATTCGTCCAGCAGTTGATGAGCAAATCTTTGCTAGGGCTATATATCTTCTGCTGCTCCACTATCTACGCTGATTTCGAATTATTTGAAACAAACGTTTCAGAAAATGCAGCATGGTTATGAACGTGCTTATCACCACCGGCTTAGCACGTCTTTGCATTCTGCCCAATACCACCGTGTGAAGACATTTGCCACAAAGAAGTTGCATTGTTCAGCTGCTGCAACACTGATTTAGAGTGGATGGACCATTCAATAAAAGCATTCAACCTGGCGAGGAAAGGGAAACGGCACAGTACATTGCATAGCAACTAAGTGAAGTCAGTAGTGAAATTGGTGTTGAGAGCCCTTAGAAGTAGTAACACACAATGTGCGAAATACGCGTGCTGCGTGAAAAACAGTAGAGGAGCATTATATACACAAATCGTGCGTAGGTTGTGAAAAAAATATATTATATCTACTAATGAGGGGACAGTGTCACAGAGAACGCTGAAAAAGTTTTCCATCTTGAGAAGATAATAGTAAAATTCTTAAAGGAGCGCCGTGTCTCCCAAGCTTTATTCATGACAAAGTGGAAGGAGGTGTATGGTCATACGTCTTTGACCGTAAAGCTTCCGTTGGACAGGTACTGTGAGTTTCTTGGACAGTTTACGAACAAAGAGGCTTTGTTAGAAAATGTTGTATGTCCAACTGCGCAGTGCAATGAAATACGTAAAGCTTCTGTGTTAGCAGTCGAAAGATGGCACCAGTTTGATGAGGCATGGCGCCTCTTGTGACAAATGTCAGAAGCCATACACAAGATTGAATGCCATAACGCTGCAATTTCGGATGCACAGCAAGTCTCTGATAGCATCTCTTGGGATACAGGGAAGATGGCTCTGTGCACACATGCGAAGATATTCCTATTTTTATTTGCATGCAAGTGCCAACACCATTCACTGAGAATGATGACATACCCCTGACAATAATTGCTAAAGGAAGCTCTCTTTTGGACCAATTAAAAAAATGGGTGTGGCTTAGAGACAAAAATACTAAGTCGTTATTAAGAGTATCAAGTATATGTTTGGTTTAATTTCTATCTGACTGAGCCATTTCATGAAATTAAGGAAGGGAAGGAGAGACGGAGTGTGGCCTAGGAAAGGTGAAGGATAGTGGGGGAGGGGTGTAGCAGAGAAATGTGAAGGAGGGGATGTTTCGGGGAAAGTCAGCTGAGACAGCGAGAGATGGAGGCAGGAGGAGTGAGGAGGACAGAGGACAAGATCAAACGTCAAAGGACAGATCCCCAAATGCCTGTTAGCCTCATCTCATGGCCCTCAATACCTATATATCTCCTATTCGTGGTAATTCGGTAAGGTGCACTGGTGATGTAACTATGTTTGGTATTCACTTTTACTCAAAATCATTGTGTATTTGATTATGTTCAGTAACTATTTGAAACATAATAATCTTAGACCCTCTTAATGCAGTGGACTTAGCCTTCTTTGGCATAATACAAAGATTGTTCTTCGTGTCTACGACATTTTCGGCTAAGTTTCGCAAGCACTAATTCATAGTATTTGTGGTAAATATGAAGTGTTACTTATAGGTAAGAGACTTCATAGCACTTCTTACGTGTAAGAGCTTTCTTATGTGTTGCTATATCTTGTATGTTCTTCGAAAATAGCGACTATGGATTCTTTTTTCACACCGAGTTTTTCCTTTCATATGGGTAGCAAGAGTACAATTAAAACGACAAGTGTTGTTTTGAATACACGGTTAAGCATATTAGTGGCACGAAAGTACATTCCGCTGCTGCCTCAGCTTAATTTCTCTAGGGTTTAAACCACATTGCTGTCTCAGCATCCAGGACCTGAGTGCTCTTGTCGGCGGAGGTGCTGCAAAAACAACGCAGCCAGCATAGAGGCAAGGGATGTTCAAAAAAGCGGACTTGAGCAGCAGCTACCACGCGTGTCGGCTAAGCGAAAAGAGGATTACAATTACCGTTCCTGATTCATTTGAAGAGGATTGTAATTTTTAGGAACCGACTCAGCGGTCGCTCAGTTTAACTTCCATCCCTTGGAGGCCGTATAATGCCTGCCGACTAGTCCTGTTATCTTCTTTCGGCTTAAAAACTGTTTACATGCAAAGTAGTCTCGAAGGAATGGCTGCTGGCTTTTCGGTACTGTTTTTCACTGATTTATCGTGTAGCCAGTTTGGCTGTATAAGACACACTGTACGTTTTGTACTCTCCATATGATGCCAAACAAAGCTGCAATAACAGTAATATTACCAACAGTTGTGATATTGATTGCAGTCTACCTCACGGCTGGCCCACTACAGTCCGCGATCGCTTAAAATAATGCTTCTTTGAGTAATAATCCATGACTGTAGTATAAGGAGTATCTGTCACGTCTTCTGTCCCTAGCTAAAACGTCAAAGTACACTCTTGCCTTAGTTTTCCTCTTTATCTTAAATTTACTGGTTCCACTTTTGTAAACAGGCTCTGTTTAGATAATTTCGCCCCATTTTCTTCCGCCATTCCTATCGTGCCAGTTTTAAATATTTCTGGTATTTGCGTCTCTTTTAGCTAGCCAAGACTTACTGTCTGCTCAGTATGAATTTTGTTCTGGTTTGATGTGTTCATATGAAGGACCATTTCCGAGAGGCTTTTATCGTCCAATTCGTGACATGTCACGCGTTATTCTCCTCACGACGTGCAAGTAAATTATCGCCATTTGACGAAATATTACTTAGCTCTTCTGCAGTTCTCGTCTCCCCGGCCGAGGTCCATGGTGTAAAAAAAACTAGTTAACCCATTAAGTACCAGTGTACTATTTTGAGGACAGAGCACATATTTATTTATAAATACACAGTAAATTATTAATTTGCATCTATTATTGTTCTACGTCATTTGTTGATGCTTTTTATAACAAATGTATGCTTAGAGGAAAGTAAAAGTAATAAATCCTACCATTAATTCATTATTGAATACTAAGGCACACTTTTCGTTATTACAGGTATTTACTTTATCGACAACTTAGTAATATTTTTAATATGTGGCAAATATCTTTTTGCGATTATTTATAGTCAACAATGTGTCTTTTAAACTACTTGAATTGTTAGCTCAGTTGGAGTTATATGCATTGTTTTCCATTGTTATAAAATTTGGTGTACTCGAAATAGGACACTGGGACTTGGTGTTATCATTTCAGTTATTTGTATTGGTGCACGTTCCAATATGAAACTCTGCTACTGCTGATGTATTTTCTTGTTAGAACGTGGTAATTTCACTAGATTTTGTAGCTGAGGTAAGTAATGACCCCTCTTTTATATATAAATTACAGGATATGAAGTTACTTTGAAATTACAGTGTATTATGTAAGTATATTTATGAGTATCTTACCCATTAGTAAATAACAGTTCCTGATGGACTTTATCCGAGACAAGCCTATTAGATTTGCCTATAAGTTGTGGTCTCTTTGTGGAGCAAGTGGCTACTCTTTCAAATTTGATATATACTGTAGAAAGGATCCAGAAGATACTGCAAGGGATGATCTACTATTGGGATCAAGAGTAGTCCTAAACATGTTGCACTGCATTGAAAAACCCGAGAATCATTATGTGTACTTTGACAATTTCTTCACTAGTAGACATCTCGTGATTCATCTGAGAAATTTGAGTTTTCGAGCAACTGGGAATGTCAGAGAGAAACTAGTCTGCGACTGTCCACTACTGAGCAGCAACGAACTGAAGAAGACTGTTCGAGGAAACTATGACTACCAGTTCGACAGGAATGGTGAAATTTATTCGACGGCACGACAACAGATGCGTTACAATTGATACAAATTTTGACCAAGTTGAACCTTTGGGAGCAGCTACGCGGGACAGTAGACAAGCAAGTACGACGACACAAGTGCAACAATCTGCAGTTTTGAAGTCGTAAAACGCGTACATGAGAGGTGTTGATAACCATGACTGGTTAGTTGGAAAATATGCGACGGTAGTTGGAGGGAAAAAATGGTATTGGGTCGTATTACACGTTTGCTGGAAATAGCCCTCGTAAATGCCTGACTCCTCTACAGACTAGTACATGGGAAAAATGCACAAGATTTACTGGCTCTCAGACGTGCTGTTACAGTTATATACCTGAAATTGTAGACTGGAAGACCGAATATTGGATGTCGAATGGAATACCTATCAAGTCAGTTGAGAGTGATACCAGACATCAGATTTCATGGAATTGGTCATATGATTGAGAAAAGAAGCACGCGAAGAAGATGTGTAAGAGCTAAATGCAACGGGAAACCATAAACATATCGTGTTAAATGCCGTGTAACACTGTGTGTTAAGTGGATTGTACCATTTCACAAGAAATAAATAGTTGAGACTAGAATACAGTTTAGTGTGCTACACAGTACTGTTAGATCCCAGTGTCCTAATCCCAGTGTCCTATTTTGAGGATGGCCATTACATCAGCATGTTTTAATATTCTTTGGCTATTTTTGTACTTATTGGGATTCATACACTATCTACATTATAATTAAGGAATAAAAAATTCAATTAAAAAAATTATTTTGGGACTTTATGGGTTAAACACTCTATAGCATCGTTGTCGGAAATCGAAACCGATTTCTCCGTAATGTTGACCAGCAGTAACTTAAAATTCAAGGTGAAAGTATATCAATTATAGAGATCGCTGATGACATTGCTATCCTTAGTGAAAGTGAAGCAGAGTTACACAATTTTTTGAATGGAATTAACAGCCTACTGAGTAAAGAATATGGCTGAAGAATAAATAGAAGGAAGACTAAAGTAATGATAAGTAGCAGAAATGAGAGCAGCGTGTAACTAAACAGAATTGGGGATCACGATGTAGACGAAGTTAAATTATTCTGCTACGTAGCCAACAAAATAATGCATAGTAGCCGGTGCAACAAGAACATAAAAAGCAGACTGCACTGGCAAATAGGGAATTCCTGGCAAGGAGAAGTCCCCAAGTAATTAACATAGGCCTTAATTTGACTAAGAAATTTCTAAGAATGTATGTTAGGAGCTTAGATCGTATGATAGTGAAATATTGACTGTGGTAAAATCGAAGAAGATGAGAATCGAAGCATTTAAGATGTAGTGATACGAAAAAATGTTGAAAATTAGATGGACTGATTAGACAACGAACGAGGACGCTCTCCGCAGAATCGACGAGGAAAGGAATATATGGAAAACACTGACAGGCAGAAGGGATACGATGACATGAAATGTGCTAAAAATCAGGAAATAACTTTCAAAGTACAAGAGGGAGCTGTCGAGGATAAAACCTATAGAGAAATGCATCCAGAAAATATTTACAGGCCTAGGTTGCAAGTGCTATTCAAAGATAAAAAGCTTGGTGTAGCAGAGTAAGTAGTCGCAGGCTGCATTAAACCTTGAGAAGACCGACGGAGGAAAAAGAAATGCAGAAAAAAACGAATTATCGTACCTTCCGCATTAAATGACCTACGTCTGATCACACTGTCTTTCATCAGACGTGGGAGAAAACATGCTCCGGCACCAAAGGAATCACTTGGTTCTACGGCTGTCGCTCACACCATTGCCAGTGAGGGAAACATGACGTACTGCAGATATCTTAATTCGCTGAACAAGTTAGTAATCATCTAACCCTTTCACATGTTCCACACACTACACAATGTTTTCTTTGTTATGCTCTCATATTTTCTCAGACATCGCCGTGAGTTGTTTTGAGACAGCTTTCTAGTGTTCCGGGTATTGTATACACCGTCTTATTAAATTATCACACGCACTAGTTCTACTCTGTACAGCTTACATTAGTGTCTCAGTGGCTGTTTAAACAGTACAGCTACTTCTTGCTTTGTTCCTTAAGGCATTCAACGAAATGGCTGAAGTGATCTCAGTGACTATTTAAACAGTATGGACACTTCTTGATTTTTTCGTCACGCCATTCAAAGAAATGGCTACAGTGTTGTCATTCCACTCTAATGGAACATTTCAGTTAATTGCTTATCTTTCACCGACTGTGTGTGTATTAAACAGGGGACCTAGAAACGATGTAGAGGCTTTTTCACACCATAGCCCTCAGTGATTCACAACCCAACAACAGGCCACAGAAGTCCACCCACCCGACCGCCGCCCCACACCAAAACCAGGCTTATTGTGCGGTTTGGTCCCCAGTGGACACCCCCTCCCCCCCCCCCCCCCCCTGTAACATCTTGTACAAGCTGAGTAAAACCTCAAATGTTTCCGTGGTAGAGTAATTATTGTGTACGAATACATGGAGACAGTGTTTGTTTAGCAATCGCTGTCATAGTGTAACAGGCAGAATAAGGGGAACCAGCCCACATTCGCCAAGGTAGTTGGAAAACAGCCTTAAAAACCATCCACGGACTGGCCGGCACACCGGACCTCGACACTAATCCACTGGACGGATTCTTGCCGGGCATCGGCACGCCTTCCCGCTCGGGAAACAGCGCGCTGGACCGCGTGGCTAGCCAGGCAGGCACTAATTTTCACCTACAAGGTCTGTTAATACTCTGTTACGTAGATCTGCCTCTATCATTTGTACCATTCCAACTGTTGGTAACATTTCTTATTCCTTCTTACACTTAATTCGCTGAGCAAGTTAGTAATCATCACACCATTGTCTTTCTTCGGCATGCTATACACGACATTTAATTATGTAGTTCTCCTTTCATAGGGTATGAGTTTCCTGTGAAATATCTCAGTGAAGTCCTCCAAATGGCTCTCTCTTGTTCTGTGGCCTTCAATCGCAACGTAAGTATCATCTTTGCAGTCATTAAACGAGTATATAAACAGTCTGTACAGTTATTACATTGTCTGTAAAACTATCCTCTGAAATTTCCACGGTGATCTCATTCCCTTCTCATTAAACATTTCAGGTAAGTGCTTTTTCTTGAACCATTTACCCATTTCGACTGACAAAATCTTTCTTCCTCGAGCTCACATTTCGAACTCGTTGCTACTCCACTGACATGTTTTAATTTTGTAGGAGAGTGCTTTCCACTACCTTCCATTGCTGCCTTAACACTAAGAAACTTCTATAATATTTCATTGCCTCTATAAGGCGTGCTGTTTAATTTCCAATTTTCTTATGAAATTATTCGCACAGTTCTCGATATGTCTGTCTCCTTTCCAGTTAATCAGAACATGGTCATGGCATGCCTGAAAAATTTCGAAAATACTGAATGCTTCAATAAGGCGGTGTCTGGGCACTATGGCCTGATGTAAATTTTTTGAATAACATAAAAATTTTAAAGAAGAAGGGAGATAAGGGTGAAACGTCCCGTCCAAGCTGAGGCAATTAGAGACGCAGCATAACCTCATACTATGGCAGCATGAGGAAGGAAATCATCCGTGCTCTGTTAAAGAACAATTTTCTTCGCGATTTAGGGAAATCACGGAAAACCTAAATATGGGTGGCCGAACACAAATCCAGTATGATAACCTCTGTAGCGACCCGCTCAATGGTAAGCCTTTGTGGTGTGCGTACTGTAAGACCTTCGGTACACACACCATCAGATTATTTGACTTGTCGCTCTAACAAAGTAGGCGAGTGTCAGCAATATGTCTCGTGGTCTTATTGTGGCGTGTTTATCTTCTGCCGTTAAGTCAGACGATAGAAATGCCACTTGCACGCTTAGAGTAGCAGATTGACGGTGACCAACTTTAAACAGAACTTGATTAATTTTCACACACATTTATTAAAATAATAACAAGCATAAACATTACTTAACTTGATTCTGGATGCTATTTACAATTGACAACCTGAAGTTCCTTTGGTCTTGGTACGTTAATCTTATTCTCACAGATCTCTGATACTTGACAAAGTGTCTATACATTTATCATCATTGCTATGTACAGGAATATGATAATCTTATTAGGTGCAGACTGAAACTTGACCATACACTGGTACACACAAATGCAGACTGGTACAGACAGGTGCAGATAAATGGAGTCTGACTGATTGGAGGTCTGTACACTCATTATAATACATCGTGCGTTCAGGTATCACTGCGCGAGTGTGATCCGCGAGGAGAAAAGGTTCTACGTAAGCAACAGTCTCATTGGCTGCGTTATATATTAATACGCGGATTGGCAGAAGCAGAATTTGGCCCGTCTCTAAGGCAGCGCAATCTCGTAGTGCGGAGATGGACGAGCACTGCACCTGCGCTTTTGTGCTTGGTGGGGCGCGTTCTAGTGGGAAAGTTGTGTATGCGCTGACTACACGGAACTATGTACACAACAGCCTTAAATAATCCTGCTCAGATACCATAGACAACCCACAATAAACAAATTACAACTCTAACATACAAAATTTTAGTGCATAGAGTAGGCTGTGGTACTGTTCAAATGGAAAGACGGGTCTAAAGACGGGTCTGTAAGCCATTCTGCATCGAGAGGGGCAGAGCATATTTTGTACTGTCTTTGTATCACCCCTCTTGCTCTATATGGTCCCTACCATGGTAAGTGGAAGAGCTTCAGTAAGCACCATGCTGGGCCACTGCATCTGCATTTTACTAACCCTGAAATAATATTTGTGTTCGGTATACTCAGTAACATGTTGAAGTAATACTAGTCGTGTATGCCTTATTTCACCCATATGAATTCTACAAGAACTGAATAGTGGTAGGGAGATGTGGGAATGAGCCCACCTTTGATATAAAACTGGTATGTAAATTAATTAAATTGATAAGTTAATTACACCTCAACCACACCCCACCTCCCCCTACGATGGTATCATGTGTTTTCCTCAGCCTGCATGTTGGTCCCGGCCCCTTCCCCAGTCCCTACTTGCCGCACCCTCACCCAACTTATTGGCAGGAATGTCGAATTTTCGTGGGATATTGGAATTTGGGAGAGAATTTCCTTGTCCCAGTGCTGTGCTGACACCTTACCCCTTACTCCAACCCAGGAAATGATGGGAAATTAATAATGGCAGTATCCTTTCTGGGACCCAGACCCTGGTCCATTTGGTTGGAAAGCTCAAATCCAACCCCCCCCCCCCCCCCCCACCTAAAACAAATACACCACCAGGCGTCCTTGGAATTGGCAGGAAATTAAAAATGGTGGTACCCTTTCTAGGACTCGAACCCTGGTATTTCTGGATGGAAAGTCCAAGTGTAGCCCCCCCCCCCCCCCCTCCACAACTTCTCTCCCCAATACATGGAAACTGCCCAAATGCAAGAGAGAAGGGTTAAGTCAGTGTACTTAATTTATTTTGGTTAGGAAGATCGGTCCTAACTATATAATTAATCATTCAGATCCGTCCTAACTATAAAACTATATGCATAGCGCTACAGGACTGCCTAAAATCGCAATACAGGTACAAAATTGGCAATGCCATACAACTGGTGTCATCCTGCTGCGAAAAAAATTCACAATACCACTCAAATCTATTGACATATGCACTCAAACTCTACCCTTCACCTACAAGTTAGTGGTAAAAAGGCTGTGGTGTAGGGTAATATCTTTATTCATTTTGATGGAAAAATGTCAACTGGCAAGATAGTGTTTTGGGATAGAGAGGAGTTTAATAAGTGTATTAAAAGCATAAAGCTGAGCACTGTATCTATTGCTGTCTGATGTCAGAGATCGCTACCGATGTCTGCTCAACAATCATTGGCTGAAAAAAAAAAGCATTCATAATGAATGGGTCATAATGCAACACATGTGTTGGGGATTGGGAAAAAAAACATCATGATGACACAACTACCTCAAAGACTGGCTCCAGAAGATTGTAAATGGCAGCAGTTGCAGCTGTGTCTTCCTCAATGAGCTCTCACGAACTAATCACCTTGTACGTGGTCTCATTCACCCCTTCCACCCCTCATCCCTACCTCCTTCCCTCCCTCCTTCTCCATACTGTAAGCAGGGGAAGAGGGCTGTCCCATCTTGCCGTTGGAGGTCCTCAAAGAAATCTTCCTCGTGGCACCGATAGACAAAAGGCAAGAAGAGAACTCTTCCTGCAATCTGTAAATCGTATTCCTCTGAAAGACTGGACGCCTCTGGAAAACAACGAAATTCTGGAGAAATCTACAGATATATTTTTCAAATATCGACTGATCGAAAAACATGGAAGGCTTCTGCTTAAAGCAACTGCAAACCCTGCGATATCTGAGAGCAGGGTCTTCCTAAGACTGTGGCCCTAGGGCATGGCACAAGCTTGTGGTCTTCTTGAGGCGATTGCCTTCGCCAACACAAAAGAGAAATACAGCAGTACCATTCTGCCCTCGTAGCTGTGTCATGAGACCACACTGGACTATCCCCACACTGCCACCATAAGTGATCCCTGTTCCGCGATGGAGAACAGTTGTATTTTACATCAACACATTTCTTATAATCGAGCATTTATTAAAAAGGAGAACATAATTGCGTCGATGATAAATGTAAATTTTCGACGAAAATAGGCACAGTCAATTTTCTTTTAGTTTAGCGAAATCGGTATAGTATTTATGTTCGCCTGCAGAATACAATTCGCATCTCAGTGTTTCGTGACATCCAACAAAGTACATCATGGCCGATTACTAATGATCACTTTATACCCGCTACACACATACACTCTGAATAAAACCGGGAAAGAAAGCTTCCACTATTTTCCTTCGAAAATTACCGATCACTGCAGAATGTCAACATAATTTTGAATCTGTCATCAGAGTAAAGAAAAGCGAAACTTTAAACTACGAAGAAGAAACAAATATGCTAAGGAATTTCTTTCAGCCTAATGGAGAAATTACATGACCTGAGAGTGTCCCTCGCATTCAGATAAGTGCCAATAAATAAACTTTCAAGCACATATGCACCACAAACGTTTCAGACAATTGAAATAGTATTACAGAACACAATTTTTCATGGTATTGGCTCACGTGTCAGAAAAAGTGATAATTGTTATGTTCGATGACAACAAACTATAATTCAAGACAACATTGCTGTTTTGTACACTATGGCAAGTTCCGTTTTAACAATGCAAAGCTATAGCACATCGGCATTTACGAAATGAATCATGAGAGCCTACCTTGCAATGGAACCTCCTATAAGACTTTACCATGTCTCTCTGTCTTCAGTTACATCGAAAACAATTAAATTACTGTCTGTGTGCTTACATTTTATATTTTTGCTCAATGGATCCCCTGTAGTGATAAGCCTGTAAAGTATGTAAAATGCTGCAAATTCTGGTGTTCTAGTTTTGTGAGCAAATTAATCATCACAGCCTCTTTCACACAATCTACTCACACATAGGAAAAAAACACTATTGTCTCTAGGTTTCCCAATGAGATATAATTCAAGTAGTTTCTACTTTATAATGAGAGGTTATGACGTACGAAAGAAAATCTGAGGACTCCTGGTAACAAATGCTTTTTAAACATGCAGTTACCATGATAATAATAAAAACAGACTTGATTCCATGAGAATCTATTTCTATTAGTTTTATGAGTGAAATCGGTGCAGTTTCAAGAGAACTATCAGCATCCACACTTTAATCAGTTATACCACTGCTTGTAATAGAACCTCCTGTAAGATTTCGCTATATCTCTCTCTTCTGATGTATCAAAAAAACAAACACTGTTTACTTGTGGGTAATGAACGTATTACATACACATATATTGCCCCATTACAGCATGTAGGCTGTGCTTGAAGTTGCTTGCATAGGTCCCAGCATGATTTATCGACTGTACTGGGGGAAGACCATATCCAACAGAGTATTAATCACAAGAGAGGGTTCCAGCATTGTTCCTTCAGAAGCTGTTTAAGATTTCTTTTTTCACCCGTAACAAATGCAGGAGAAAGAAAACTGGCGTTCTACGGAACAGAGCGTGGAATGTCAGATCACTTAATCGGACAGTTAGGTTAGAAAATTTAAAAAGGGAAATGGATAGGTTAAAGTTGGATATAGTGGCAATTAGTGAAGTTCGGTGGCAGGAGGAACATGAGTTCTGGTCAGGTGACTACAGGGTTATAAACACAAAATCAAATAGGGGTAATGCAGGCGTAGGTTTAATAATGAATATGAAAGTAGGAATGCGGGTAAGCTACTACAAACAGCATAGTGAACGCATTATTGTGGCCAAGATAGATACGAAGCCGACACCTACTACAGTAGTACAAGTTTATATGCCAACTAGCTCTGCAGATGATGAAGAATTTGAAGAAATGTATGATGAAATAAAAGAAATTATTCAGATAGTGAAGGGAGACGAAAATTTAATAGTCATGGGTGACTGGAATTCGAGTGTAGAAAAAGGGAGAGAAGAAAACGTAGTAGGTGAAAATGGATTGGGGCTAAGAAATGAAAGAGGAAGCCGCCTGGTAGAATTTTGTGCAGAGCATAACTTAATCATAGCAAACACTTGGTTTAAGAATCATGAAAGAAGGTTGTATACATGGAAGAACCATGGAGATACTAAAAGGTATCAGATAGATTATATAATGGTAAGACAGAGATTTAGGAACCAGGTTATAAATTGTAAGACATTTCCAGGGGCAGATGTGGACTCTGACCACAATCTATTGGTTATGAACTGTGTGGTGTCACCGCCAGACACCACACTTGCTAGGTGGTAGCTTAAATCGGCCGCGGTCCATTTAGTACATGTCGGACCCGCGTGTCGCCACTGTGTGATCGCAGACCTAGCGCCACCACAAGGCAGGTCTCGAGAGACGATATAGCACTCGTCCCAGTTGTACGAGGAGATTGCTAGCGACCATATGGACGAAGCCTTCCTCTCATTTGCCGAGAGCCAGTTAGAATAGCCTTCTGCTAAGTCCATGGCTACGACCTAGCAAGGCGCCATTAGCCTTACCTACTTTGAGAGTTATAGTATAAATGTCTCAAGAAGAATGCTGTAGTCATCAACTAATAAAGTTAAGTATAAAGCAGTTACGTACTTTTCTTGCTACCATTCAATAGTTATCCTGTTCCAGAATTGACGCCCGTCGGCGTGTGTGTGTACGCGTGCCGTCCTTTCTTTCGGCTACCCGTCACTGTGGACTGGCTGCCTTGTCAGTCCACTTCAAACTGTAGATTAAAACTGAAGAAACTGCAAACAGGAGTAAATTTAAGGAGATGGGACCTGGATAAACTGACTGAATCAGAGGTTGTACAGAGTTTCAGGGAGAGGATAAGGGAACAATTGACAGGAATGGGGGAAAGAAATACAGTAGAAGAAGAATGGGTAGCTTTGAGGGATGAAGTAGTGAAGGCAACAGAGGATCAAGTAGGTAAAAAGACGAGGAGTAGTAGAAATCCTTGGGTAACAGAAGAAATAATGAATTTAATTGATGAAAGGAGAAAAAAATAATAATGCAGTAAATGAAGCAGGCAAAAAGGAATACAAACGTCTCAAAAATGAGATCGACAGGAAGTGCAAAATGGCTAAGCAGGGATGGCTAGAGGACAAATGTAAGGATGTAGAGGCTTATCTCACTAGGGGTAAGATAGATACTGCCTACAGGAAAATTAAAGAGACCTTTCGAGAGAAGAGAACCACTTGTACGAACATCAAGAGCTCAGATGGAAACCCAGTTCTAAGCAAAGAAGGGAAAGCAGAAAGGTGGAAGGAGTATATAGAGGGTCTATACAAGGGCGATGTACTAGAGGACAATATTATGGAAATGGAAGAGGATGTAGCTAAAGATGAAATGGGAGATACGATACTGCGTGAAGAGTTTGACAGAACACTGAAAAACCTGAGTCGAATCAAGGCCCCCGGAGTGGACAACATTCCATTGGAACTACTGACGGCCTTGGTAGAGCCAGTCCTGACAAAACTCTTCCATCTGGTGAGCAAGATGTATGAAACAGGCGAAATACCCTCAGACTTCAAGAAGAATATAATAATTCATTTCCCAAAGAAAGCAGGTGTTGACAGATGTGAAAATTACCGAACAATCAGTTTAATAAGCCGCAGCTGCAAAATACTAACACGAATTCTTTACAGACGAATGGAAAAACTAGTAGAAGCCGACTTCGGGGAAGATCGGTTTGGCTTCCGTAGAAATAATGGAACACGTGAGGCAATACTGACCTTACGGAGTATCTTAGAAGAATAATTAAGGAAAGACAAACCTACCTTTCTAGCATTTGTAGACTTAGAGAAAACTTTTGACAATGTTGACTGGAAGACTCTCTTTCAAATTCTAAAGGTGGCAGGCATAAAATACAGGGAGCGAAAGGCTATTTACAATTTGTACCGAAACCAGATGGCAGTTATAAGAGTCGAGGGACATAAAAGGGAAGCAGTGGTTGGGAAGGGAGTAAGACAGGGTTGTAGCCTCTCCCTGACGTTATTCATTCTGTATATTGAGCAAGCAGTAAAGGAAACAAAAGAAAAATTCGGAGTAAGTGTTAAAATCCCTGGAGAAGAAATAAAAACTTTGAGGTTCGCCGATGATATTGTAATTCTGTCAGAGACAGCAAAGGACTTGGAAGAGCAGTTGAATGGAATGGACAGTGTCTTGAAAGGAGGATATAAGATGAACATCAACAAAAGCAAAACGAGGATAATGGAATGTAGTCGAATTAAGTCGGGTGATGCTGAGGGAATTAGATTAGGAAACGAGACACTTAAAGTAGTAAAGGAGTTTTGCTATTAGGGGAGCAAAATAACTGATGATGGTCGAACTAGAGAGGATATAAAATGTTGACTGGCGATGGCAAGGAAAGCATTTCTGAAGAAGAGAAATTTGTTGACATCGAGTATAGATTTACGTGTCAGGAAGTCATTTCTGAAAGTATTTGTATGGAGTGTAGCCATGTATGGAAGTGAAACATGGACGATAGAAGAGAATAGAAGCTTTCGAAATGTGGTGCTACAGAAGAATGCTGAAGATTAGATGGGTAGATCACGTAACTAATGAGGAAGCATTGAATAGGATTGGGGAGAAGAGAAGTTTGTGGCAAAACTTGACCAGAAGAAGGGATCGGTTGGTAGGACATGTTCTGAGGCATCAACGGATCACCAATTTAGTATTGGACGGCAGCGTGGAGGATAAAAATCGTAGAGGGAGACCAAGAGATGTATACACTAACCAGATTCAGGTGGATGTAGGTTGCAGTAGGTACTGGGAGATGAAGAAGCTTGCACAGGATAGAGTATCATGGAGAGCTGCATCAAACCGGTCTCAGGACTGAAGACCACAACAACAAATGCAAGCAGTGTATGACTACAGTTTTGTACACCGCTAAATACTTTGTTTCTGTACTATGGCTTCTGGGTTAATGTCAGCTACAAACCGATATTAACACATCTCGATCCCTTGGATTTAACAAAAAGCTGAACATTGCATGGTGTGCACTATGCACCTCCCACAACACACAGATTCGTAGAAATAAAGCATAAAGGCGATGTTGGTCATATAGGTAAAAATCAAGAATTGCCTTGCCTTTAAACACCTAACTTCCACTACTTCCCATACAAAAAGATCTTTCTACTCTTGGTAGGATTGAGTAGGGTAGAGATAATTTGAAAACAAATATTGTTCTTCAAATCTTTATTACCTTCTATATGTACATATAAGCATAGAAAACAATTCTTTCCTTATTTTTACTTGGTGTGATTACAATAATATCCACCTTAATTTTTATGTAATAATTTAAATCTACATTGGACTCTTCTAATTCTTCGTCCAACCAGTAATTTCACAGTTCCAAGAAGGAATGTCCTCGAATTCGAAAACATATAGCTTTTTCCTCTGAGCTACGTCGTTTATGACATTAATAACTAGTTGTGTTCCCTCCATTACTTATTCTGGAAAACAGGATTCCGCAGTTTTAATCTTGACTCATATTTCTTGCATAATACTGTTGTTGTAAAACTACATCCTCCTGGGTTTATGCTACCAGATCGTGTGCCAGATATTTATTGGTATTTTCGTTTAGAACTTTATGTTTACAACTTATGCATATAAGTCGTCAATAAATGTCGTTATGCCGTCGATTTTAAGCTTAGGAAATATTTGTTATGTTGCTAAATGCACAAAATCCAGTCCAGCACACTTACATACAACGTAACTATCCTTTTTAAGAAAATTCTGGTGGGAATTCTGCTATATAAACAGGTTTTTGTGTTCAATGTAGTACATATGCTCCAATCCATCTTTTTCGGCCAGAGCTCCTACATGAAGCGACTCACAATTTGCAATAGATTCTTCCTCTTACAATTGCAGTTATATTTCTACTTTATGGCAGTTGTCGTCGCCAAATACTCCAGTTTTCAGATTTTGGATTCGATTTCTTCCATTTACAGTTTTATTTTTCACACACACACCAAATTAACTGCACTTAGAGGCAAAATTTCGTTAATGGAGAGTGGCGTAAGTCTATACGACACATTGGGAGTTTTCCTTAAACTTGTGGACACCAACAGAGACAAAATAAGTATTACACAAAAGTGTTACGTTACAGCAGGAGAAAACTTATTTTTTTCAGTATAGAATATTGTTCTCCACAATACCGTCAGATGTAGATATCGCCGAATTAGGACTGATATCCACAAACAATGTTATTCCACAAATCTTAAGGAAAAGTACCATTGTGCCGAATAGACTTACGCCATTCCCCATTAAAGAAATTATGCTCGTAAGTGCAGTTAACTTGGTGTGTGTATGAAAAATAAAACTGTAAGTGGATGAGATCGAAGCCTAAAACCGAAAACTGGAGTACGAGGGTTGGAACTTTAATAGCGACAACTATTTATTTACAGCACGTACAAGACAGATACGTGTTTCAAAGTTTTGCTGACCTTCAGAGTAGTCACCAGCATTGTGGATACCCCGTTGCCAACGATGTGCAAGTCGTAGGACACTTTTAGCAGTGCTAGTTGTGTTGACAGTTCGAGCGGCGCGGTCTACTGCCTGACGAATTTGTAGTAGTTCTGAGGCGAATACCGTGGAGTGTTTCATTCAGTTTAGAAATCGAGTTGAATTTAGGACGGCTTAAGTCAGAGGAGTGCATTAGGTGGTATAGCACTTGGCAGCCCCATCAGTCAAACAAATTAGTGACAGATTGTATTGTACGTGCTTGATCACTGTCCTGCGAAATTATGGTCAGGTCCTGCAGGAAGTGTCATCACTTCTGTCTCTATGCTGTTAATTTTTGGAACACAGCCTACGACCAGCTTAGAGACAGAAGTGATGACACTTTGTGCAAGACCTGACCATCATTTTGCAGGACAAGGCTCAAGCACGTTCTGTGCAAGCTGTTACTTCACCGTTAATAGCAATGGTAAGTGGCCTCATGGTGAAGTGCTGTCCAAAATGGATAGATTGGAGCACTTGTACCACATTGCACACGATAAACCTCTTTGTAAAGCTGAATTCCGACCTGCATTTGGTTAAAAAGGATAATTACGTTGTATCCAAGTGTGCTGGGCTGGATGTTGTGCATTTAGCAATAAAACAAATATTTTCTAAGCTTAACATCGACGGCATAACGACATTTATTGACCACTGATATGCAAAAGTAGTAAATATAAAATTGAACCTCTGTCGGTTCTCCCTTCTATTCGTCTCGTATTGTTCGTGGAAAGAAAGATTGTCGGTATGCCTCTGTGTGGGCTCTAATCTCTCTGATTTTATCCTCATGGTCTCTTCGCGAGATATACGTAGGAGGGAGCACTATACTGCTTGACTCCTCGTTTCAGGTATGTTCTCGAAACTTCAACAAAAGCCCGTACCGAGCTACTGAGCGTCTCTCCTGCAGAGTCTTCCACAGTAGTTTATCTATCATCTCCGTAACACTTTCGCGATTACTAAACGATCCTGTAACGAAGCGCGCTGCTCTCCAATGGATCTTCTCTATCTCCTCTATCAATCCTATCTGGTACGTATCCCACTGGTGGGCAATATTCATGCAGTGGGCGAACAAGTGTGCTGTAACCTACTTTCTATGTTTTCGGAAAACCGAAAAAAGAAACGAAAATAATAAAAACGAAATACTTTAGAGACTCGCATACTTTACTGAAAGTGACTTATGCCTTCGTAGCTGTGAGGTCAGTTTGGCAGATTCTAACCGAGGGGGCCAGGGTTGGATTCTGGACCGGTTCAGAGATTTTTCGCACTTGTATTCTACTCACCATCGTTGTAACATCACTGACACGCAAGTCATCTAAATGGCGTCGCATAAAAAGACTTACACCCGGTTACCTGGCCGCCACACGGAAAGGGAGCGAGAGAGAGACTTACATTGATTGTATGTTTCTAGCAGTGCAGAGGAATTACGCGCATCAGCAACAATCGTTACATCGTAGTAGACGGAGCAGTAGGTCGCATAACTTTTCTCACGCACAGAAAGGTGGTAAGAGTGCTTTGATGCTGGACGCCCCGCAAATCGATCGTGTCCCGCGAACAGGACGAGAAGGAAGGCTTCACTACAAGCTTCACGGCCAGTAGCAACAAAATTCCTTAAGGTGATACTACTTTCATTACTACCTGCAATACTTTGCTCTATTTTAACTGTAGCGATGTTAGGATCTAGCCTACAGTTACTATACAAATAAAGTTCCGGAGAGGTAATAAGGCCTGTTTTCGTCAAATGCTTTACCGGAACGAAAACAGGACTCCTTATAAATTACGCAATAGGTGTTTGTCAAAATTTTCATAACCAAACGAAAAAAGAGAAATAGACAATTGGGCTATCAAATTAAACGCCGTGTTGGCGATTTAGATGTTAGAGTCCTGTCTATATTAAACGAGACAGTCAAGGCTTCCAATCAACAGAGAAAATTCTGATTGACCAGAGGACTGGAGTAGGGGACGGGACCCGTAGTGTGTAGGATAGTGGCTTCGCCTATTGCTCCTTTCCATTTTTCAATTTTTTATTTATTTATTTATTTTTCCATACTGTGAACGAAGAACCGGTTTGTGTACTACTTAACATGGATATATCATTATCACTAATTCGTGAACGGTGGTAAAACAAAATCGAATCACAGTGCAGGTTTCCTCCATTGAGTACTGAAGTTGGTAACTGCAGGGTGGCCAACTCTTGTAAACAGCATGTGAAGGCGTGGGGGGTGGCGGTGGGGGGGGGGGGGGCGGAAATACACTATTAAGTAGAGGATCCAGGGTTTCACTAGGAAATTTAAGGTGGAGGTAACGTATCAATTAGTTGTTCCTGTGAATTTTGTTTCTGACTTCATGCAGCATATGTACCTCATTATTAACTGGTCGGAACGGGAATTTTCATTCCGTTTCGCTAGGGATCGAGCTTATAAATTTTGTAACAGCTGGCTTAGATTAACACGGTCACGGAAACGAAGGAGCTGGGGAGAGATAATTTTACCCATGCCTTAAGAGCAGGCTGCGTCGCGTTTGCCAGGCATAACAGGCATATCCGGATGTGCTTACTAATGTTTTGGGAGTTGTTAAATTTGGTGAATACAAGGTCAAACTTTCCTGTAAGGCATTAACCGTACGCTCTTTCTCCTCCGAGGACCAAACAGTTGACGTTGTTGTTGATGAGAAGCTTAATAACGAAATCATTACACCATCCCGCTCTTCATATTCTTCCTTCCATTCTTTTTTTCTTTTTTTTCTGAAAGGAAATTTGGCCTGCCATAGAGTGCTGTGCACTGAACAAAAAGATAATTTTCCGGTACATTCCGTTACCCGATTTAGATCCTGTTCCTCCTGGCTTCATAAATCTGAATTTTACAGTACTCTCGATCACAACCAGGCCTATTATCTGGTTTCGTTGTCGGCAGGTTCCTTCCCGGTAACAGCCTTTGCAACCGATAGCAATCCATATGAGTTTAACCATGTCCCGTTTAAGCTCTTTACTGGAAAGGCGGTATTTTCCCGTCTCCAGGATAATATTTTTCCAGATGTCACACTTAACTGACGATCAGTACCTGCATATCTTCGTCATCTTCAGTGTGAGATTCTCGAGCATGACTGAAACGTTGTGCCAGTTAAGGAGATAGGTTTCACATTTGAGACTTGTAAGATAAAACTTGCTTAGCCACAAGTGTCGATTTTGGGACAGACATTTTCTGCCCACGATATTGCTGTAGATCAAAGCCGCACTGACGCTGCTGAGAATTCTCTACCGCCTAAGAACCCAAAGGCTGTGGCAAAGTTCGCCTGCATGATTAAATTTATTCGTAAGTTCTTACCTAACTCCGTCCAAATGGCAGCTCCGGAAGGATATTTCAATGGGGTCCTTTCCAACAAGCCGCCTCTGAGGGTCTTAACACGGCGTTAGCAATAGTACACTTGTAAGGGACCACTGACTTTACTATAGAATTTATACTTCAAACGAATGTTTGTGTATCAGGTGTGTCGACTGCTCCTTTAGAAAAGGAAGATCCAGGGAGAAGAACCATAGGTTGTACCTCTCGCGGTCTGTCAAGATTAGACACTAAATAATGGATGTAAGCAGTGGAAGCATTGGCAGTGTTTTTTGCCCTTGAGGAATTGGATCGCTGTGCATTCGTTCTGCAATATGATAAGCAAGCCTTAAATGGGTCCTGGGAAGACCAAGGAGGACGGGGCGCACTGCTAGATGGGCAGTTCGGATCTCCTCCTTTATAGCAATATAATATGCACTAGTAATTGCACTATTTGCTTTGTTTTAAGTATAGTGACGTAAGCATTTTGCTTACAGTAAACGTAGCAATATACACTGACGCGCCAAAGAAACTGGCGTAGGCATTCGTATTCAAATACAAAGATACTTAAACAATCAGAATACGGCGCTACGTTCGACAACGCCTATATAAGATAATACGGGTTGGCGCAGTTTTTAGATCGGCTAATGTTGCTACAATGGCAGATTACCATAATTTAAGTGAGTATGAAAGTGATCTTATATTAAGCGCACAAGAGATGGGACATTTCATCTCGGAGGTAGCGATGAAGTGGGGACTTTTCCGTACGACCATTTCACGAATGTACCGTGAATATTAGGAACCCAGTAAAACATCAAGTCTCCAATATCGTTGCGGCCGGAAAAAGATCGTGACAGAACGGGACCAATGACGACTGAAGAGAGTTGTTCACCATGACAAAAGAGCAACCCTTCCGAAAATTGCTGCAGATTTCAATGCTGGGCTATCAACAAGTGTCAACGTGTGAAAAATTCAACGAAACATTGATATGCACTTCCGGAGCCGAAGGTCCACTCGACTACCCTTGATGACAGCACGAGGTAAAGTTTTACTCCTCGCCTGGACCCCTCAACATCGACATAGGACTGTTAATGACTGGAAACACATTGCCTTATCGGACAAGTCTCGTTTCATATTGTATCGAGTGAATGGACGTGTACGGGTATGGAGACAGCCTTATGAATCCATACACCCTGCATGTCAGCAGAGGACCCTTCAGGCTGTTGGAGGCTCTGTAATGGTGTGGGGCGTGTGCAGTTGGATTGATACGGGACACTTGATCGTCGAAATATGACTCTGACAGGTGACACCTACGTAAGGATCCTCTCTGATCACCTGCATCCATTCATGTCCATTGAGCAATCCGACAGACGTGGTAAGTTCCAGCAGGAAAGTGCGACACCCCACATGTTCAGAACTGCTGGAGAGTGGCTCCAGAAACACTCTTCTGGCGAACAAACACCACAGGCATGAACATTATTGACCATATCTGGGATGCTTTGCGACATGCTGTTCACAATAGACCTCCACCCCTCATAATCTTACGGTGCTACGGACAGCCCTGCTGGATTCATGGTGTCAGTTCCCTGCAGCACTACTTCAAAAAACGGCTCTGAGTACTATGGGAATTATCTTCTGAGGTCATGAGTCACCTAGAACTTAGAACTACTTAAACCTAACTAACCTAAGGACTTCAAACACACCCATGTCCGAGGCAGGATTCGAACCTGCGACCGTAGCGGTCACGCGGTTCCAGACTGTAGCGCCTAGAACCGCTAGGCCACTTCGGCCGGCCGGCACTACTTTAGATATTAGTGGATTCCACGCCACGTCGTGTTGCGGCGCTTCTGCGTGCTCGCGGGAGCCCTATACGATAACAGGCAGGTGTACCAATTTCTTTGACCCCGGTAACTGAATGGTCAGCGTGACGGATTGTCCATCCTGGGGTCCCGGGTTCGTTTCCCGGCTGGGTCGGGGAATTTTCTCCGCCCAGGGACTGGGTGTTGTGCTGTCCTCATCATCATCCTATCATCCTCATCGACTGCAGGTCGCCGAAGTGGCGTCAGATTTAAAGACCGGCACCCGGGGAACGGCCTGCCCGTCGGGGGTACCTAGCCATACGGTTAAATAAATAAAACCAGTTTCTTTGGCTCTTCAGCGTAGTTCCGGATAGGTAATGAAGCCTGCTTTTGGTTAGATATATGAGCACTGCCCAATCATCATAGAAACTAATAACAAGAAAGAATAACTAGAAAGAATAAGGTAGATGAGACATACCATTAGGTTGGCAGTTCGGATATGTGCCTTCCAGTTTACAGTGCTTCGTACATGTGGATGTGATAATACAGATGCTCATAGCCTTGCTTTCGATTTGGGGAGAGCATGGCGATACATATAGTGGGCATACCTATCTAGCAAGCACTCAGTAATGTAGAAATTATTGGTGCTGTATTGATATACCTAACGCAGTTGTTAAAGGAATCTGCGGAACATAGGGATTCCAATATTAGGTTAAAGAAAATTAAGAAGGTTGGTGGGTGGGGTGGAAGGGGAGTGATAGCGTGATACGAAACCAGTCTTGTGCTATTCAGGGGGAAGTAAACGCGACAAATTACTTTTACGCTCTCAACTAGTATCCTTAATATGTTGCCGAAAAAATTAGTATACCTGGAAAGACCTCGTAGATTTGGATCCGATGACGGTGTATGCCACCTTGGGGTTAGTAGATCTACAGATAATTATTTTAATGTCATCCGCCAGCAGATAGCGTTGTGGCGTAGCTACCATAGCGCCTTCTGTGCCCATCCTATAATAGGAAAAACTCGAAGCCGCAAAGCTAAGTGTGGTTCAAACGTGTGAAGCAAGCAGGAAACCATGCCGAGAAGACACACTCATCCTTCCTGCAGCCATCTGACAGAGTTTGAAAGGCGTCAAATTGTGGCTTTCCGAATGACGGAACGATACTTTCAGAGAATTGCCACACAAGTTGGAGTGCAACGTCATTTGTGCAGCTATGCTGGTATCAGTCGTCTCGTGAACATTCTCACGACGGTATACGAAGTTCTGAACGTTCACACACCACAAAGGACCTCCAGGATCGTCGTAATGCAAGGGAAGCAGTGGCACATCGTAGAGCTACCACAACACAGATTAGAGGGCTTGTGAGCACACACGTGTCAATAAGAAATGCCGCAAATCAGTACTGGCAGCAGGACCACGGCCACGCACACCTTTAGCCAGTCTCCCATTCATGCCACAGCATCGACGTGTACATCCCGATTGGTGTCGTCAGAGAATCACTTGGAAGATGGAATAGTGCTCTGTAGTATTGAGCGATAAAGCTCATCCTGCATAGAAGTTCGATGTAGGCCTGGTGAGCGCTTCCTCTTCCATTCGTCCAAGGTGCACTGGCCCCATCCCAGGCCTTAGGGTCTGATGGGCGATAAGCCAAAATTCTCGTTCGTGTTCGATGTTTCTAGACGAGACATTAATGAGCGCTCAATAAGCGCAGAATTTTGTTAGGCACATTCTTTCTTCCAACGAAAAGGTGATGCTTTGTTTCAACAGGATAGTGCTCGCCTGTGAAACACAACGCTCTCTGCAAGACGTACAGCGTTTTCCCTGGCACGCACGATCTCCGGATTTGTCTCCAATCGAGAGACGGGACATGATGGGACGAGAAGCGGCTCGTGTGACTCGTCAACCACCAACCCTCACAGATCTACGTGAACAGGTCGCGCAGGCGTAGCATAAGTATCCCAGCACAGTGTTCGCTATATGTATGACAGGCTGGATAGTAGCGTCAGCGCCTGCATTGCCGCCCTTCGAGCCTACACCACGTACTAGTAGGGGGGCCTCAGAACCGCTTGTGCTCTTGATCTATAAATGGGACCATTTCATGTACTCCATATGAACTCTCGCAACAAAAATCTTATGTTAACTGGAAACGTCTGAAAGCATATCTTAACTTTTCTTTCTAGGAGCACATACGAGTCACCAGTCGCCAGGTCCATGGAATGAACAGACAGCAGAGATTTCTAGCTTCTGAAATAATCACGTTACCGGTGGAGAGGTTATATACAATTTAGGCCTCCTTCCGTGGGCTCGTGTCGGGAATAGGTTGATACTCGTTGGTATGGATCCCTCCACTTGCTTTTGCTCGTTATTTCCGACCCGTGACATGACTAAGGAACTATTAATTTATATGCGTGTCTATTCTTTCGGACAAAACAAAACAGTTTTTGATCCTGCAACCTTACATGATTAAGGTCGAAGGAAAATTATGACATTTGGTGCAAGTGGGCATTGAAATACATCAGGGAGACACCTAAATATTTGTGACGAACAGGGAATTTTTCGTATCACATGACTGAACGCATTGATCACCTCGGTCCTTCAGACGCGGTCCTAATCGACTCAGTTTGTCCAATTTATCCACACACTAGTAACATAATGCCACTGCCATCATCCTCGATCTGGCATCAATTCTCTTTTGCCCGTAGTAGTTCGAGTGTTTTGGTGCATCCGCACTGGTAGAATCATTGGGCCGTCTCGCCGTAATTATACAGGGTGATTCAAAAAGAATACCACAATTTTAGGAATTTAAAACTCTGCAACGACAAAAGGCAGAGCTAAGCGCTATCTGTCGGCGAATTAAGGGAGCTATGAAGTTTCATTTAGTTGTACATTTGTTCGCTTGAGGCGCTGTTGACTAGGCGTCAGCGTCAGTTGATGCTAAGATGGCGACCGCTCAACAGAAAGCTTTTTGTGTTATTGAGTATGGCAGAAGTGAATCGACGACAGTTGTTCAGCGTGCATTTCGAACGAAGTATGGTGTTGAACCCCCTGATAGGTGGTGTATTAAACATTGGTATAAACAGTTTACAGAGAATGGGTGTTTGTGCAAAGGGAAAAGTTCTGGACGGCCGAGAACGAGTGATGAAAATGTAGCACGCACCCATCAAGCATTTGTTCGCAGCCCAGGAAAATCGACTCGCAGAGCTAGCAGAGAGCTCCAAATTCCACAATCAACTGTATGGAGAGTCCTACGAAAAAGGTTATGGTCTGAACGTCAACTACCCGAGGCGATGGATCGGCCGCCAGGCAGCCTGTGACAGAGCACTTCATCACTGGCCTCCAAGAAGCCCTGATCTTACCCCCTGCGATTTTTTCTTATGGGGGTATGTTAAGGATATGGTGTTTCGGCCACCTCTCCCAGCCACCATTGATGATTTGAAACGAGAAATAATAGCAGCTATCCAAACTGTTACGCCTGATATGCTACAGAGAGTGTGGAACGAGTTGGAGTATCGGGTTGATATTGCTCGAGTGTCTGGAGGGGGCCATATTGAACATCTCTGAACTTGTTTTTCAGTGAAAAAAAAACCTTTTTAAATAGTCTTTGTAATTATGTATAACAGAAGGTTATATTATGTTTCTTTCATCAAATACACATTTCTAAAGTTGTGGTATTCTTTTTGAATCACCCTGTATATATGCGGTGACTGCTCTTTCGAAGTTGTTCGAAACAACAGATACCGCATACATGTAACTACGGCGACACGGTCCGATGATCCCTTCAGTGAAGCTGTACGAGTACTCTCGAACTCTTACAGGAATTAGCGACTTGTTGAAAGTAATGAGAATAATGGGTATAGCACTAAGTTAGTAGTGTGTGTGGATTAGTTCTAGGGGACTGATCACCTCAGAAGTTAAGTCCCATAGTGCTCAGAGCCTTTTTTTTTGTTAATGCTTCAGTGCCCACATCGAAACTATTTCGGAGTTTCTATTTCTAAGGAAATGTTACACATTCCACTACAGCGCCCTACGATCTCAAACCTTCATTTGAGAAACAACTCCAATATTTACGTTCCGTCCTCATAGCGTACTGCCATCAAGCATTTCTAGGTTTTTTATTCAGAGCCACGATACGTGAATCTCACAAAGTAACCTTTGCTAGCCTTCTGTGCAGAACTTCCGGACAGTCAGTAAGACGAAACGTAAAATAGTTTGGAAGTTGCTGCCAAGGTTAATGGAGCTGGTACAAATCTCTGGTCTGAGACACCAGTCACGCTGTTGGTCGAAAAGCCACAGAGTAGAAGAATTTCCCGTGTTCACATATCGCAAGTTAAACCTCTTATTAAGCATGAGATGCCCTAATAAGTATTTGTATTAATTGTTTTACTAATCTATTGTTAAAATAAGCGTGCTCAGTTGTACTGGTGGAGTTATGTGCGATTGTTTAAAAAAATGGTTCAAATGTCTCTGAGCACTATGGGACTTAACTTCCGAGGTCATCAGTCCCCTAGAACTTAGAATGACTTAAACCTAACTAACCTTACGACATCACACGGACGGAGGGAGTGGCTGAGTGGTTCTAGGCGCATCAGTCTGGAACCGCGCGACCGCTGCGGCCGCAGGTTCGAATCCTGCCTGGGACATGGATGTGTGTGATGTCCTTAGGTTAGTTAGGTTTAAGTAGATCTAAGTTCTAGGGGACTTATGACCACAGCTGTTCAATCCCATAGTGCTCAGAGCCATCTGAACCATCTAGACGTATCAGGGGCCCCATATCACTCCAACTGCACATGTCCCACACCATTATAGAGTCTCCATCAGCTTGTACAGTCCGCTGCTTACGTGCAGGATCTACGGATTTATGAGGTTGTCTCATACCCGTATACGTCGATCCGCTCTATTCAATTTGAAATGAGACTCTTCCGACCAAGAAACATGTTTCCAATCATCCAGCATTCTAGTGTCGGTGTTGATAGTCGCAGGCGAGGATTAAAACCTTGTGTCGTGCAGTCATCAATGCACATGAGTGGGCCTTCGGTTCCGAAAGCCCAAATAGATGGTAATACGTTGAATGCTTCGCACACTGACACTTGTTGATGGCCCAGCACTGAAATCTGCAGCAATTTGAGGAAGGACTGCACTTCTGGCACGTTGAACGATTCTCTGCAGTCGTCATTAGTCCCGTTCTTGCAGGATCTTTTTCCGGCCGCAGCGATGTCGGAGATTTGTTGTTTTGCCGGATTCCTGATATTCACAGCAAACTCGTGAAATTGTCGTACGGGAAAATCCGCACCTCATCGCTAACTCGGAGATGCTGTGTCCCATCGCTCGTGCGCCAACTATAACACTACGTTCATAATCACTTAAATCTTGATAATCTGCCATTGTAGCAGCAGTAACCTATCTAACAACTGCGCCTGACCTTGTTGTCCTATATAGGCGTTACCGACCGCAGCGCCGTATTCTGCTGTTTACATATCTCTGTATTCGAATACGCATTCCTACACCAGTTTCTTCAGTGCTTCATTGTAGTTGCCATAATTCTTGGTCAGTTAAACAGATTTATTTTTTGTATTTCTAAGTATGGGCAGCCCTAAACTCTTTGTTGTTTGAAAATGGTTGTTGTGCCTAATCAATCATACACTCATTTTCTTTTACGATTACGGAATAGCAGTGCCTGTGTTGTGAAGAAGTGCAATGCAATGATGATTCGGACAGTATGCATGCATGCATGGCTGCATGCATATCTGAAGGAACATTGCATCGCAGTTCATCATAACACATGCACTGTTATTCCATATTTATTGCCATTACCGTACCCTAGATTCTCAGTAAATATGTCCTTCCTGGACGGGAATATGTGTAACGTACGGTTGGAGGTCTCGACACAAAAACGGCGGCATAGGAGGCTTGGAAGTGGCCGTGGTTCGTGCACGGCGAGACAGAGCAGTTAAGGAGACCGCTCGCGTAAAGCGGGAAATTCGGATTCGACTCCTGGTCTGGCACAAACTTTCGTTGTCGTCATTCCAACATAAAGCCGAAGACGATTCATATCCGCAACTGCGAATTCATTTCTGCATCAGTTACTGTTATTTAAGAAACTGTGCGAGAGATTATAGATTTTTATGTTTCGTTTTAATAAGGTTCAAAAATGGCTCTGAGCACTATGCGACTTAATTTCTGAGGTCATTAGTCCCCTAGAACTTAGAACTAATTAAACCTAACCAACCTAAGGATATCACATACATCCATGCCCGAAGCAGGATTGGAACCTGCGATCGTTGCGGTAGCCCGGTTCCAGACTGTAGCGCCTAGAACCGCACGCCGACTCCGAACGTTTTTTAATAAGGGTTCTTAAGAACGCCACACATAACCAACCTGTTCTTACTCTCGCTACGCTCGGTTACAGAAGTGTTCATATCATCAAGGAGTAGTTATTTCGCTTATAAAATCTGCACTGATGATCCGTTTGACTTTTAAAACAGCTTCCTTCGAATCAAGTAATAAATTTAGACTTTCCTAGATTAGGAGACAATAGGAAGACGAACAATGTGTCAAAAATCAATCTTTTTCAGTGTGTAGCTATTGTGATCATGGAATGTTGGACTGGTGTCATATTTAATTTCAAAGTGGTTTGACTGTCAATCCAATCAAGCACTACTTTGAAGACTTTTCGAGAGTAGACGACGCAATGAAAGCAGATGAGGTGTCCCTCACAACATGCTCTCTGAATAAAACTCCAAAATTAAAAGCAAAAATTTAAAACGAAATTATCAAATGTTTTTTAACTCGATTTGTCTAAAAGTAAGAAAGTAGCTTAGAGAAACGTTTGAAGCATCTCATTTGCTGTAAACGATTACGAACATCATTGATAGGCGCCAAATGTTTGTCCAACCTATTCCATTTCTTGCTGTTACAAAAATCATTTCACAAAGTATTTGACATAGATTTTTCTTCGTTTCATTTTAATTTTAGTTAACTGCTACACATTCCAATTCATCATTGCCGGTCGGAGTGGCCGAGCAGTTCTAGGCGCTACAGTCTGGAACCGCGCCACCGCTGCGGTCGCAGGATCGAATCCTGCCTCGGGCATGGATGTGTGTGATGTCCTTATGTCAGTTTGGTTTAAGTAGTTCTAGGTTCTAGGGGACTGATGACCTCAGAAGTTAAGTACCATAGTACTCAGAGCCATTTTTGAACCAATTCATCATTGCAAACAAGCACACAAAATTCGGTTGGTTTAATGAGACACACAAACATTTTTGCAGATCAAAGTAGCTGTTTACGTTATTTTGTAACACATATCAACATAAAAGAAATTCATGTAAGTGACTTTGATCATCGTAATGACTGCCGAGAACTCTACACCTTGTCGTAGCATAGTGCGTCATACAACACGCGCAGTACGGAGGTACATACAGATAGCTTGTGATTTCACTCCATGACTTTCGTGTCGAACACATAAAAACGTTTAATTTGCTCCATCCGCGGAGATTTGTAGATGCGGCTGGGCTGATTTACACGCATCAGGGCCTGCAGTTGGGCGCGGCAGCAGAGAGAGTGCGTGTACGCGCGCGAGGCCTGCAGCAGACGGACGCGCTTCAATTAAGCCGGCTGCCAGACGACAGTAAATTGCGGCTAATTGAGCGCGAACTGCGAAAGGTGGCCGAGCGAGCGAGCGAACGAGCGGGTGCTTTCTCATTCACTGCGACCGCCGCGCCGACCGCCCGCCCACGCCAGCCAGCCGCCAGTTGCCTGCCGTCTAATAAATATTTCAGCGGCCGTCCGGTGGTTAATTGCAGCGCAGCGAGCGGTTTAGTCTGTGTGTAAAACCTAACGCGCTAACAATTATTCAGAATCGCTTAGCAGATTTCCCTACCTTTTCATGCACTACTATGAGTAATGTAACTTGGTATCTACGACGGATAGTGATAAAGATTAGTTATGTAAACGTATACAATGATGGTTTGTCGCTAATAATAGATCTTGCTTGTGTCAGAGATACATTGTGTCGAATCTAAACTCTTTATTACGATTGTCGTACGTAGCCCATCATTGATTTTTTTTTTTTAATTGAGTTTCGATTCCCCCCGAAGGGGGCGGGCTGACAGCAGCTTAGTACGCCGCTCTTCAGCCTACATAATTTGTTTTAAAAAGATGAAGATAATAAATAGTAAAAGCAAGCGATAAAATTGGTGACTTAAATGGTAGAATGGTGGAAAATCGTGGAACTTAAAACATAAAACACGGGGTTGATGATGCTAATAAAATACGTAAGTAGTAGACAGATAGAAGAATAGACATACAATTAAGAAAAAACACGGCGACAGTCTGATTTCTGTTCGCAAGAGATATAAAATTTACACCCAGCGACAACATGGTTTCAGTTCGCATCACTTTGGAAAGACGAACAACACTGAACAGTCACTTGAACATTGCACAAAATTTTTTTCGCAAATACGATATACCATAGCCGAGGGCAGTTGGGGGGGGGGGGGGGGAACCTGGACAGACGATGGGAATGGAAATGGGGGAAGAAGAGGAAAAAACAAAGTGGGGGAAGGGGGGAAAGGAGCCAATAGAGGATGAAGACCCATAAGAGGGGAGCAGGTGCTGGGCAGACGTGACAGGGAGTGGGGAAAGGCAGAGGAGGGGAATGCAAAAGGATTCGAGGAGGGGGGGGAGAAGGGAGGCAGAGAGAGGTTAGGTGGGGAGAAAACAGAATGGAAGTGGGGGAAGAGGGAGCCCAGTTGAAGGACAGGAAAGGAGGGAGGGGGGTTAAGATCAGGATTGATAGGAAGGATAAATGGAGGGAGAGAGGGCATCATCTGGGATGGGGAGTTGACGGAAGCTACCTTGGGAAAGGTGGTGAAGGGTGTAGAGATGGAGGGTAGGGGGGACACAACAGTAAAGGTGTAGCAGAGGGCGGGGATTGGAGAGGAGAGGAGCTGCCAGGGGGTGAGGGGGATCGAGGTGGGGACAGGTGTAGAGTATGCGGATATGTTCGAGGAAGAGGAGTAGATGGGGGAAAGGAATGAGGTCGTAGAGGATCCACGTGGGTGATGGGAGGCATAAACGGAAAGCGAGGCAGACTGCATGGCGCTCGCGGATCTGGAAGGACTTATAGAATACGGGGGGGGCATCACCGAACAAACTGTTAAAAATATACACCTCATGACCACAAAAGGACTTCACAACCGACGCAGAAAAGCAAAATGAGTGATGCACAGATTTACAGAATACATACCAGTACACATAATGAAGTTGTGTAAGCACTGACATACAGTGCACGCATTTTCACAGAGAAAAGCAGTCAAGTGGAAGGGTGTAACAGAGAAACTAAAGCGAATAAATTATGCTAACCAGACAGAAGTAAACTAAAGGCCCGCCAGTTAGCTTGCCAAACTCAGCGCTCCAAACTATGTGAAATGCAAGAAAAATTACATAAAGTAACAAAAAAATTGAAGTCAGCCGTGTGTGACAATGAATATCATCTGAAATTCACAGCATTAGTGGGGACGACCCGTTTAGTACACCAAAATAAATTAAAATACGTATTTATTAAATGGCAATAGCGAATCATAGCAGCAGCATACACGGAATACGCGTTTCTAGTTGAGTCTAGGATAAAAGGGTATGGAGGAAGGAAGAGATATTACTTGTATCCCTTATGTCCCTGACTATTTTGAATCATGTAGTCTGTATAAGCAACTGTTATGATTCGTTATTCCTCTTTAATACGTTTTTTAATGTATTTTACTGTACTAAACGGGTTATTATTATTAATGTTGTGAATTTTCATGATATTTATTGTCATACACGGCTAACTTCAGCCTTTTTGTTACTTTCTGTAATTTTTCATGTTTTGCACATCGTTTGGAGGGTTGACATCGGCATGACATCTTACGGGCTTTTAGTTCGCCTCGCTCTGGTTAGCATGATTTGTTCGCTTTAATTTTCATGTTCAACGGTTGCACTTGACTGCTTTTCTCTATGAAATTTCGTGTCTGTCTGTGCTTATGAAACTTTATTATGTACACATGGTACACCCAAGAACGGTTATTAGCGACACATCAGCATTGTTTATATTTATTGGATGAATTACAATGATCGTATACCTAATGCACGACTTCAAGTCGCAATTGCAATGCACGAAGCTATAATTGTCTCCTCTCCACAATATACTTGCACATTATGTCCTTGTGTACGGCCATTGTTGACATCGAAAACTTCGTGCTACAGTCGGACCCTAGGGGGAGGGACGTGAGACGTCATGGTGTTCAGAATACACCCTGCCTCTACACCGCCCCCCCCCCCCCCCCCGACCCGATATTTTTAATGAAAGTATATATATATATATATATATTTGTGGTAGTCACTTACCACGTTCCGCAGATAATTTTCATAATATGGTGTAGAACAAAAACATTTTACAAATGGCAAGGAATTATAGAAAATTACGAACTAAATGAATTATTTTAGAAAATCAGCCAAACAGTTGCAGGTACAAAGGTTTATTAAAACCCTTGACCGTGGTTTTACCAACTGTAAAATCGCCTTATTCATATTGGGCCTAGTGAGGAAATTATTAGCATCGTAGTTAAAAAAATTATCGAGAAGTAAAGGTTGTACAAAACCACTGGATAAAATAATGAATCAAAAATACTTACTCCTAAAAGCACTTATTAGCGACTACAAATTTCAGTGTGAAGAGGATCATGTCAATTAAAATGTGAACGTTAGTAAAACGAGACAAAATCCATCAAACACATTGCCACGGGTGCTGGGCTAAGCGTAGAATTATTCACATTACAATGTAAGTGGAACGACAATGATACGGCCTGCATGTGGCTGGTGCCATGCGACAATTGACAAAGTTGACACAGTGCAAGGAACAGGAAACATCAGTAGGTGGCGTACCTGTGCGAAAACATATGCTCATAGAAAACAGATAAAGTGAAACTATCAATCTCCGAGTCATATCGAGAAAGGGAGGAGATAATTTTAGGTAGACAAATGGAAGAAGAATGGAGATAAAGAGGAGGAACTTTAAAAATTAATTATAAGAATAAAAAGGAGAATAAATAGAAAGAGATAAAGTTCCACTGATGACTTCTTCGGCCCATCAGGAAAGGCTAGTTAGGCCAGGTGCAGTATTTGACTCCTGCGTTGGACATTCACAGGGGCGCCTTCCTGATCTTCGACGACAGCTCATGACCTTCATTGTTGGGAGCTACTGACACTATCTCGACCCTTTCCGCGTGGTAAAATATCTTTTCCTTCCTCCTCCCCTGCGGACGTTCAAGGCCTCTTGAGTGTGGTAGCTTCCTTTTCCTGCCTTTTCTGACTCTGTTGCAATCCCATTTCATTCTATATTTTATGTATACGTCAAGTTCCGCAGGACCAAATTGAGGAGCCAATCTCCAAGGTCATGAAACGTGTTAGTACATTAAATTACGACGTAGAAGTAATAACTGATAAAAATAAATGTTTATTAACCCGAATAAAGTCACTCCATAAGTTTAAGTGAACGCTATAAACAATGCAGTAAGAATCAGCTTACTTTTGAAGTAACTCCCCGACAGAATACGAGTGGCCCATGAGGAAACTCTTCAGGTTCTATATGAATGTGCGTAGATTACTGCAAATATATTTGAATTCGAGTGGTAGCTTATTGAAAGCTGATGCAGCAGTATACTGCACACCTTTCTGCACAAGAGTTAAGGAAGCCGGATCCAAATGCAGGTTTAATTCCTGCTCAGTATTAACTGAAGGAAACTTGCTTACTCTTGGGAATAAGCCAATATTGTCAAGAAGAAATGACACTAAGGAATGTATATATTGAGAGGCCAATGTCGAGATAAGCAGACTCCTGAACAGGGGTCGACAAGAGGTTCGTGAACTTACACCACTTATTGCCCAATCTACCGGTTTCTGAGTCAAAAATATCTTTTTAGAATGGAAAGAGTTATCCCAAAATATAATACCAAACGACGTAAGTGAATGAAAATAAGCATAGAAGACTAATTTTAGTATCGAACAATCACTCACTTCAGATACCCTTCGAACAGTAAAAATGGCAGTATTAAGTCTTTGAACAAGATCCTAAACTTGGGCTTTCCACAACAGCTTACCATCTATCTGAACATCTACAAATTTGTACTGTCCAGTTTCACTAATCATATACCCATCCTGTGACATTATAACATCAGGTTTTGTTGAATTGTCTGTTAGAAACTGTAAAAACTTAGCCTTACTGTTATTTAGTTTATTTTCTACAAGCATGAACTTAAGTCTTGAACTGCACTATTTGAAAGCGAGCCAATGTTGCACACAACATCCTTTACTACCAAACTAGTGTATCAGCAAAGGGAAATAAAAATGGTTCATTTGGCTCTGAGCACTATGGGACTTAACATCTGAGGTCATCAGTCCCCTAGAACTTAGAACTACTTAAACCTAACTAGCCTAAGGACATCACACATATCAATGCCCGAGGCAGGATCGAACCAGGCACCGTAGCGGTCGCGCGGTTCCAGACTGAAGCGCCAAGAACCACTCGGCCACACCGGCCGGCTCAAATGGAAATATTTTAGAGTTACCCGTAATCATTTGTATAAATAAGGAACAGGAGTGGCCCCAACACTGATCGCTGGGGCAGCCCCCACTTGACTGTACACCACTGAGACCCCACATCACAGCCATGCTCAACATTGTGAATAATCACATTTTGTTATCTGTTGCTAAGGTAAGAGGTGAACCAATTGTGAGCTACTCCCCGTATTACGTAATAGTCCAACTTCTGGGGCAATATTTTGTGATAAACATAATCAAATGCCTTAGTGAAATCAAAAAATATGCGAAGCTTGTCATGACACTCTGTCAGCCTGTGGCCCTCAGAATCTGGTTTCGATTCCAAGGCTTCTTCTCTGGCTGCTGCTTCTAAGTCCTCCTGGAGTATCTGTCTTTCCTTGCTGGACATGGCTGTTGCTGGAGAGAACCTCTTGGGCTCCAGGGATGCACCCTCAAAAAGGGCTGCGATCAACTACGCCTTCTGGCATATTCCTTTTACCTCTCATGGGCTCCCACAATCATCTCTGTCCTCTGGGTATCATGACAGCATATCCCTGATGTGGCCTGCTCATTCTTTCTCCATTTCTTGTGCACTCTCTTAGGCTTCAGTCCTGAATGTCTCATGTTCTATCACACTCACTCTTTTATACCTGATTCCAATTGACAGAAACATCCCCAGGAGACGATTCTTAGATTCTTACATATCCATTTCGAAGGGCCTTTATACCAAGACTTGCATGGTCAGCTCCGTCAGTTTCTTACTCTGTGTGGTTCCCTTCCAGAATGGCTCCAGTTGGACCAATCCTGATATCTTGCCAGATGCACTGGAGCCACCCACGTCCATTTTGCAGTGGGCATTGGTAACCTGTTTGGGGATGTCTGGCGATGTAGTCATGGGATTCTGCCATCCTTCGGCAGCGCCTTCTCGGGAAACGTCTCTAGCCGGCCGCCATTTCCGAGGACGAGCCTTCTTCAGCTCTGTCAACCTGTCCAATACTGACCCCAGTGGAGGTGGACCTCACCTTCTCTGCCACCCCGGCCACTGTCAGGCCTTCTACACCACCCAGTTATGTCAGGCACTGCCATCATTTCTCCTCCCATTTGGGGACAGGGGGCGGTATGCAGCGTCAAGGGCTGATTGTCGGCAACCCAATTGTATCCAAGTAACGCAGCAACTGACTTCCTACCAGGTGACACTCAAGGTCTGCCACACTAAATACGGCCACCAGATACCATCCAAAGTACCAGCAGAGATCACTAGCCAGGAAGAACTCTTTCTTACACCAGCCATGTAACAGTAAGCAAGACCATCTGTATCCTGGCGCTGAGGCTACACTTTGACTAGTGCCTGGGCTGTAGGAGCCAGTTCCCTCAGAGTGAGCTTTCTAGCCCAGGAGCCAAATACTCTTGCAATTCACCTATGAGGTACTCACGCAGAGCCAGCACTACGCCATCACTGCTGCCTGCACCAGTCTCGATAACCCAGGATCTTCGATGTGATAATGTAGCAGGCACGACAACTTCACCTTGACTGGCCATCAGATTCCATAATATTTACTCTTGGTGACCATTCACATCACGCACGAATTAGACCGTTGTAATAAATTTTGAACATTGACTGTAGCTCGTTTTCTTGCATCCTTAACCGAGCTTACGACTCCTGATGTCTGTATTATCGTGATATTCCTACTCGATGTCTTCCCCGCGAAGTTGACAATGAGAAATTTTCTAACGCTAGAAGTATTTTGGTTTCACAAGTGTTGCATGAAAAGCTCACATGAAGACAATTGCCTATTTTCTTTTGTCCAGATATCATAATTTACTGCTCTAAGGCTGTATATTTGGTAAGTTCAGTATTCAATGTTGGAGAGTTCTTTTGTGTTTGATTACTTTTCAAGACTGAACTTACTGAAGTCTTTGTGTTCAACATCTCCTCTTTCTGGAGCTGATTGTTCGAGTTTACCAAACTTTCAAAGCGTATTTTATATGGGTGTGTTTTTTTCGTGCCACCTATGCAGATACATTAATTACTATGTGAATTCTATTCTTGTCAGTAAAGAATTTAACGATTATAAGAAATAATATGTTTTAATTAGGAACAAGCCATCTACTTCTATGTTAATTCCTTCTCTTTTCTAGTGGCTGTTTTGCATGTGATATTTTCTGTAGAGTATTCGGTCCACAATGAGCCAGGTTCAGAAGAGAGGCAAACAGCAGTGCATTGATGTCCCCCAGGAAGTTTTGAGTTCTTTTTCAGAAGAGAAAGAGAATGGAACGATATGCAGCGTCTAATGGTGTCAGCATTGGACGAGATGCAGCATCTAGTTGCGTCAGGTACACCCCACATAGCAAACATTGTTGAGACCAAGCATCTGGGCGCTGCGTTCTGGTGGATTTTTGGATAATACACCCTGAGCGTTATGTGGTCTACATCTATATTCAGAGAATATTTATCTGTGCTGCCTCTATAGCCACCCATAATTTCGGAAGTATTGCCGATGCAGTATTTTGTGCACGACTTGACCTCTCGAATGTGTCCCATAAATGTTCGACGGGCATCACGTTGGGTGATCTCGGTGGCCAAACCATTCGCTCGAATTGTCCAGAAAGTTCTTCAAACCAATCGCGGAATGTTGTGGCCCAGTGAAATGGCGCATTGTCTTCCATAAAAAGGAAGGCTGCAAATGGTCTATAATCAGCCAAACATTTCCAGTCAATAATCGGTTCGGCTGGACCAAAGCATTCACTGTGGCTTGTTGACGACTTAGGTCCATAGATTCTTGGGGTCTGAGGCATTCGCGAACCCTACCTTCAGTTCACACCTACTCAAATCTGGACTCATCTGACCAGTCGGGTCAAGTGTAGGTGCTGTAGGCGATATGGTCCTGTCACCAAAGGCACTCGCGTAATAGTCCATTTAAGCAAAATTGCACCACAGCGTCCTAACGGACGCGTTCGTCGAACCCCTCACGTCGATTTCTGTGGCTATTTCATGCAATGTTGTTTGTTAACTCTGCTCTCGGTCATTAAGTAAGTACTTCGGCCGTTGTTCTGCGCGAGGTTAGAGGTAATGCCTGAATTTTAGTTTTGTAGTAGACTGTGGTTTTGACACTGTGGCTCTCGGAATATTGAATTTCCCAACGATTTCCGAAATGGAATGCCCCATGTGCCTAGCTCCATTACCGTCCCGCATTTATAGTTGCGAATTCCCGTGGCGCGGCCTTTATAACTTCTGAACCTTTTCATACGAATCACCTGTGTGCAGTTGACAACTCTGCCAGTGCATTGTTCTTTTATACCTTGTGTACAGGATATTGCCCTCTGCATGTGTGCATATCGCTGTCCAATAACTTATGTCACCTCAGCGCAGATTTTACTCAGATTTATGGTGGAATAACACATTTTACAGTAGGCACATGTGATCTTGTTAATTTAATCAAGTAGCAGTTGGTGATTCAGCTCTAGTGGTCTGAAATAACAGCAGCGTTAGTGGAGCTAGTCGCATCACATTTGCGCTGAGCAGGCACCTGTCTGCGCAGCAGGCGGCGCCAGTGGACGGGGTTTTAGGGGTCGCGGACAGCGCCCCGAAGCCCCTGGGTGTAACGTGACGTCAGGGCGTCGTGATTGATTGCGCTGTGTCCGGTGGCAGCAGGGCGTCTGTGGACAGCGGCACTGCGTGGCACCCAGCTGTGACCGCCCGACTACAGACAGCCCAGGCTAAATCTCGGCAGGGAGCGGACGCTGAGCCCGCGGCATGCGGCACCACCCAGTGCTGTCCCATGAGGTGCAGCTCCATCAGGCCAGCACCTCACAACGGCCTGCACTTGTGACAACTTCCGCTCTCGTTACTTAATTATGTCATGACTGGCAATTCCAGTATCACTCAATGTCCTGTAATGCGTCTTTCACTCTTCACATTCCATTGGAGGAGGCTACAACGAGAGAGGGACGAACTTCAATTTGCTTCTTAAGGCACTTCAGAACTTTCTATTTCCTTTTTTAAAAAGTAAAAGGACGTATCGGAGGCACTCAGCATCCCCACGTATATGGTGACTGTCTCAAAAAGTGGTCCTTAAGGGAGAGAATTTTTAAAAAAATATATTTCCACCTAACTAACCCGTTGTCTGCATATGTGTTTTATTCTTTTGCTCTCATTTCATTGCAGAAAACATTTTTATTTGTTAACCTGTTCATGTCTCCAGTTTTAAAATCTGTTATCTACATTATATATTCGAGGAGCGTTCAATAAGTAATGCAACACATTCTTTTCGCGGCCAGTTTCGGATAAAAATGTGGTATGCCTTGTGGTACGTCATGGGATATTGCTGTATCAGCCCCTATGGCTTTATGAAGTAGGTGCAGGAGGCAGCACTGTACGTTGCCTTCAAAATGGCGTCTGTAAAGAGGTGTGTTCCAAGCAGAGAGCTGACATAGAGTTTATTTTGGCGGGAAATCAGAGGGAAGACGCTTGTAGGATGTCTACGGAGACCTATCAGCGAACAAAAGTAGAGTGAGTCGTTGGCC
This sequence comes from Schistocerca serialis cubense, assembly GCF_023864345.2. Lineage (NCBI taxonomy): Eukaryota > Metazoa > Arthropoda > Insecta > Orthoptera > Acrididae > Schistocerca > Schistocerca serialis. The sequence continues at coordinate 276,133,728 of NC_064642.1, read as the reverse complement.
GAGGCTTCTGTCATTGCTGCAAGGTGGCGCTAATGTGTCCAGTCTTCGGCATGCCATCCGCGCCCGTAGCTGTGACTATTGCAATACTGGAACAATCTGGCTCTCTCATACGAGTATGATCACAATCAGATACTTTACTACACTTATTGTTGGTAGTGTTGACACACGCGTCTGCCAGTTGGGGTACTCTAAGGTGTGTACCCCCTGGATTCCTTGTCTCCTGACAAGAACCCATAAAGATAAACGAAGTACCAGCGGTTGCTTGCGCGTTGAGACACTGATCGTGACGCAGGCAATGAAACACGTGTTCACACTTGGAACGGGAAACAAAGCAACAGTCCATGGAGCGGCGCCACACCACCTCTTCTCAAGAGAAAAAGTTCAGAATCACACCCTAATCCGGAAAAGTCGTGGTGACGGTCTTGTGGAACTCTGAAGGGGTTATTCTGTTTGATGTCATCCCTCTTGGTGCAACGATCAATTCTGAAATGTACTGTGCCTGTAGTATGAACACGCGAGAAGAGTTCACAAAACTTCATTGGACTGTTCTTCATCCACCCTAAAGCCAGAATCTTTCACCTTTCGATTTCCATCTACATGGCTCAATGAAGGATGCAGTCCGTATAGGAACCAGTACTTCTATGATGGTGATGTTATTCATACAGCAGGAAGGTCTCTCCAACGTCGACTAATAGAGTGGTACCATGTCGGTATGACAGCCCTCCCAGTAAGTTGGCGTAAGGCCGTCGCATTGAACAGAGATTATGTTGAAAAACAGAGTTTTTCAGTCAATAGCGTGTGGAATAATATCGTGTATTGGAATCCAGAATAAAGCCGACCTGGTTATTTTGTAAAGTCAGTTTTTATTGCATGTAATGTATGATGTAAAAGTTCTACTTGGTACTTAATGTAATATGATGACCTAGTTAAGCATATTAATAAGAGTAAAATTTTTGACATGTGGAATAATCGGGTCTACTGCCGGATGTTTGTGTCGCTCTGGTACAATATTTCGGCCACATAACTTGTTGCCTTCTTCAGGCGGTAACTGAGACTGCCGTATTGGAGGATCTTGTCCAGTATTTATGCCCAGAGGGCGCTGGGCGCTCTGTTTGCCGTCCGCGCCCGCCTGGCGCTGCTTGTAAGGACTTGTCTCTTTTTGCTAAAATGGGAAAAATTACATTGTAACAGCAACACAAAATAACATACTATTGGTAACTGTACTGGCGCATCAAAGCTCGAGTGAAATGGTACTTGCTAACGTCATAAACTTTAATCTGGTTGCGTGAGAACTTGATCTCAAGTCTTAATATGATCCGAGAACAATTTTGAAGAACATCCAAGGGAAGCAGTGGGATAAGTTTTGTTGAGAGGAGTCGATTAGGAGACTGTGGGAACACGACTCAGTGTGATACGTCTTTAAGCAAACGGTGCAGTATTCGGCTATTGAAGAAGACCAGCATTGTTGATTCAGACTGCGGATCTAGGCTGCTACTAATTAGTGGTAGGAACGGATGAAAAGTGAGATCTGTGATAAGGTGCAGTGCCTAGTGTTCCACCTTCATAAAATATGGTATAGGAGAACGGAGGTACTACTTTTCGCATCCCACTACTAATTTAACTTCCTCAGAATCGCCTGATTTCATGTGACTACAATACATAATTTTGTTTGTTTTTCGTTGATTTTCACCTAATAACCGCTTTTCGAGACATTATCTATTCAGTTCAATTGTTCTTCCATGACCTTTTCTTTACAGTATCATCAAACCTCTAAGACATTGTTCCTTCTACCTGAACTTTAATTCCGTTCCAAATTTTCTCTTCGGTTTTTTCCACTGCTAGCTCAATGTACAGATATAGTAACATCGGGGATAGGCTACAAACCCGTGTCCCTCCCTTCTCACTTAGTAGTTCCCTCTCGTATCCACTGACTTTGTTAACTGCAATATCGTTTCTCTAGCAGTTATAGATAGCCTTTCGCTACTTGCATTTTTTCCCACAAACTTAAACATTTCAAAGAGTTTATGTAGTTCCGTCAAATTAGTGAAAACTTTCTGTGAGTCTATAAATGATAGAAAAATGTTTGCCTTTTTTTCAAACTGTTATCCTAGAAATGGTGTACTGTCAAATAATTGAGGACGTAGGTTGCAAGTGCTACTCTGAGATGAAGAGGGTAGCACAAGAGAGGGATTCGTGGTGGGCCGCATGAACAAAAATAGAGAATAAGTGTCAACATTGGCGCCACCGTTTCTTTGGAACCGCCATTATTACATTCCTTTTCAAGCCAGAGGTTATTTTACCTGTTTCATAGGTAGATCTTCTAAAGATGCCAATAACTCTGTGGGATGTCATTTACTCAGGGGGCCTTGTTTTTCTTAGGTATATGAATGCTCTGTCAAACACTCTCACAACATCATATTTTACATCTGCCTCATGAACTTCATCTTCTCTTTTTGTAACATACCCCAGAGTGTGTTTCCTTCCATCTATCAGTTTTCTCTTCATTGTTCGGTACTGGTTTGGCATAAGACGTATTTACATTCATATAGCTTCTACTCTTTGCCCCAAAGGTCTCTTACTTATCCAGTATGTGTTATCTGTCGTTCCTCTAACCATGCACGTTTCTACAGTCTTTCATTTATCCTCAAGCCGTTCCTGCTTCGTCATTTTGCATTTTCTGTCAGTCTCGTTTTGACGTTTATATTTCGCTTGTGATGCTCTGCTGCCCTCACTATTTCACCTCTTAGAGCTACCCCTTTTCAGTCCGGCGATGAATAAAGCCTAGTGCCCGCCATTAAACTCTCATCCCCTACTCCATAAATTTTTTTTCGAATTTCTTCAGTTTTAATCTGCAGTTCCTAACTAATTCATTCTAATCAGTGTTCTCATTTGCCCTAGGGAATATCTTACACTGTAAAATCAGGTTTCGAATATTTTGTTTTATCATTACGTGACCAACCTAAAATCATCCAAAATCCCCAGGTATCTCCCATCTTGTTTCATGATTGTTAACCCCTGGGCTGGAGTGTTGCCTGAGCCACTATCTGTTCCCACGTGTGTGTCGCGCGACGTAGTCCGACACGTTTCGGTCACTTTTCTGACATCAAATGACGGTTGCGACTGTAAATTATCAATTCAAAGCTTTTGGCAGTAGGAATGTGTACTATGAAAATAGGCACTTCACATAAGCCGTGCTGCGGCTCGCATTGGTGCTGTTTGTAGGTTTACGCCCTCTGTTGTGGGCCACACGGTATAGTTGTCATGGTTGCAGTTGTTTGTCTTCTTCTCATGTTGACTCGCGCCACTCGGTTTCGCAAGCGTTGCCTGTCCGCTAGTGGCAGCAGCGGCGATTATCGATATGTAGCAATGTTGCCCTATTTTTAGGGCGACGTAGTTTATTTTCCTCCGTGTCGTGTGAGTGGGCCAGTTCAGTTGGGGATTCAGGGGGAGCCAGGTCCGCGCTGTGCCAGAACAGCTGGGACCGCTGGCGGCACGCATGGACTGCCGGATGGGAAGGCTGTGGTCACAGGGGTGCACGACCTTGTCGTAAACTGGACCCAGCAAGCTTTAAGATGAGCGCATTTCAATCCAAGTAGAGAAACCTCCACCATTGTGATATTTTGCGATTCTCCAGTGACTTGGGTTCGTGTTGCTGCTCGTAGTGTCGCCGAGGCGAAGAGGAGCGCCGGCCGCGGTGGTCTAGTGGTTCTAGGCGCGCAGTCCGGAACCGCGGGACTGCTACGGTCGCAGGATCGAATCCTGCCTCGGGCATGGATGTGTGTGATGTCCTTAGGTTAGTTAGGTTTAAGTAGTTCTAAGTTCTAGGGGACTGATGACCACAGAAGTTAAGTCCCATAGTGCTCAGAGCCATTTGAACCATTTTGAAGAGGAGCGAGTGGAGTGCTCGAGAAAGGCGGATCTGATTAGCTTTCCCCGACTTCTTATTACTGCGTTCAACTTGTTACTATTTGTTAAGTTCAACCAGCGGTAATTTTTCTTGCCTGGTGCCCGCTAACGCCCCAGTTACCTGCCATGGGGGTTATTGTATGTAACGACAGTTTACGTTTCCTCGCCTTGCCTCTGCTGTCCGGTAAGGCGCGTAGTTTTGACAGCTTGCTTGATTATAGGCTGGTGGTAGTGGTTCCTTTCTCGTTCCGGGCGATCTAGTATTCTGGGGACGTAGTGCAGACCGCCGATTCCGGCTTTTGCGTATTGTTCCATCGTCCCATTTCGTTTATCGGACGTCAGATAGCTTCAGCAAGATTATCATTAGTCATTCGTTAGACTGCCACTAGTCATAGTTCCGACCTTGTGAAGTGAACTGTTGGCTGCCTATCTCATCACTCGCGAAAGTGTTTGTTGCCGAACCTTCTCAGGGGTCGATCCCTGGAGTACCGTCTGTAGCCCCTTGGTTCCTGTAAGACATGTGTGTTATAAAAGGAGATCTGATGGGCAGTGTAACGCTCCTTCAGCTCACGCCTTCCGCCGGTGTAATCTGCCTCAGTACCCTTTAAGGAACTTATGTACTGGTCCTTGTGTTTTATTATTGAATTATTGGTTACAATACTTTGTAACACCTACATCAATGGTTATATGTATCTAGTTAAAAGGTCTGGTCGCCTTTTTGAATAAATCTAGCAGTATAGTGTTCAGTGGATATTAAGGGTTGTGTTACAAAGTTTACCATCATCTTATTTTACCCATTTGGTGATCAGTTGCTTGTTTTTTAATTAATCTTTGCCATTGGATTTGCTGTTTTACAGAAGGTATCTAATTTTTTTATATTACTGCCGTTCCTGGAGAGTAAGGCCGTCCGCCGTGTTTGTGGTTATTTGCCTTAAAATTCGAATTTGGTATTTGTATTTTAGCAGTAAGCCTTAAAACCTTCTTTATTGCGATTCCTGGCGTCCGATGCCTTCTACTGTGTTTGTGGTGACTTGCCTTTAATATTTCAATACCAGTATTTTGTAAGTTGCAGCGAGTTTTAAACAGTTCTTAATTTATTACCATTCCTGGCGTGTAAGGCCTTGTACCCAGATTACAGTGGGTTGCTTTCAAAACATTATCTGCTGAGTCTGTTTTTTCATTATACTGTTTCTCTACCACTGAATTATGTTTATCCGTCATAATAAATTTCCGTGTCCCTTAACTGTATGATTAATTTACTTCTTTATTTACACTGCACCATCACCACTGCTTGTAGTAAGGTAATACAAGAATAGTACCCACTGAAGTTGCAAAAGAATAACACAAGGATGAGAAGAATACGTTATCCCAAGACGTTCCAGTGAAATGAGTAGTTTAATCAAATACTAATTCATCTTAATTTCCGTTATCTATGATACCTTCATAGATGTTTATTTTACGTAAGTATTGTGTCCCAGTAGGTCTGGTAGGCATCGTAGAACGGTATGCAATTTAGTATTTAGTTCCCGCCCAGAGAAAGGAAGTGTGAGGATAAAAATTACTGTGATATGTTTACACTTTTACTCCTAGCAATTAACGGAACTAGCCACATATTAATATCCAAGGGGTGTTCGCATAATTATGTGTACATTTTAATTATTTTACTTCCTTGAGGCCGAAGGTGTGCTTTGAAACCACTGTGCAAATCTGAGTACGCTACAAAGACATATTATTTCCAAGTATGTGATTCATATGTGATACACGTAGAGTCACGAACAGTTTATTTTGTTTTCCTTGGATAGTATGTATTATCACCACCATAACAGGCGTTTTGTTTCGCTGTATGAGAACGTTGAACCAATAATTCTTAACAACACTCGAATTTTTCCTTATAAAATATTTATATCTTAAGTAGAAGCCGAATCATTGCAGACTGTAACTCTATTAGAACCACAGTTGCTATCAGTACTGTGGACCAGCAATGTTGAAAGAACATCACTGGTGAAGCTGACAGCCTCGAAGACAAGGAAAGAGCAGAAAATTTTGCAAAGATAGTTCATACTGCAAGAACAGAGTGGTGGTTACCACTATAAGTTACTGGGAAACTCCATAAAATAGGGTAACCGCCATAATATGGTCCAGTAACAAAACTGTCCTCTAAAACAAATTTTCTCTACAAAAGATGCGCTAAGGAAGAAATACTGCTCGAAGAACTGCATATAGAGCCAGGGTCGGTGCATACTCTTAACGGATCGGATGAATGGCTATCAACTACGTCGCCTGAGCGGAAAATCCGCAATTTATTAGCACGCAGCCAACTGTTGTAACCAGGATTCTGTCCGTGCTGCCGAGTGGAAAATTTTCGTTCCGGCAGAGCGGCTGCAGTCAGTTTGATTTGTTCCGCCTTCCGCCGGCTGCACACATGGACCGTCCCGGCGCCGTCGCCGCCGCCGCCGTCGCCGCCGCTGTGGTCTGCGAGCCGCGCCAAGCCGCAGGTGCCGCCTCCGGCTTCAGGGCTCCACCTGTCAGCGGCCAGGCCGCTCGCACGTGACGAGTCAGACGTTCTCACTGGCGAATTTCAGGAAAACTGAGACTCGAAAATCTAGGTCGCTGTCATTTATAAAGACTGTTATGCCACCCAGCACGCCAATTCACTTTGTGCTTGCTCAGCGTACGAAGTGGCTTCTAATTAGAAGGCTATAATAGTGGTGAGTGTCACAGCGCTAATAATGAAGAGGTCTCGGGCTACTAGCAGCTTCAGGTGCTTAAAATGCCACGAGCTTTCGACCAACTTCTCCTTGACCAATGTCAAGAGAAATGGCTCCTGATGGGCTGCTGATATGCCATTATATATTTTAGCTGCCGGCTGTGACGTTACTGGGGGATTCGGTATCGCCATTTATGGACATACATTGATTTCACGTCTAAGACATTCTCCTGAGCTTCGCGATCGCTGAATCTCACGCTGCTCCGAGCTGTAGCCCACTAACCCTTTCAAGAGTGTTGCCAGTGGTTTTACAACAGCTTCCTTAATTACAGTGTGAAAAAAGCATATTTGTTCCATTAGCTGTACAACTGTATGTTTATTCTCTACTGGTTTCTATTAATACAATCAAAACAGCGTACGTAGTGAAAGGTGGCTACACTGAGCCACAGCGCCAGAGATTGCGCCAAAGAGTATTATTCAGCCGCCTCCACTGGCAGTGCTTGGGGAGAACTCGTGGTAGTCAGTGCTTGGGGAGAACTCGTAGTAGTCAGTGCTTGTTGAGATGTGCTAGTGGAGAGTGCTTGTCGAGAGGTCGTGGTGGAGAGTTCTTGTTGAGATGTGGTAGTAGAGAGTCGGTGTGGAGATATATTGTAATGATTAGAGTGATTTTGGTCAATATATGAAGGTAAAAGAAAATAATTTTTCCTTTTCTTTTTATTATCTCAATGTTTTAAATAATGCAGCATTACAGGTTCAGTCAACAAAGCATCTGGCTTGTGTTCTTGTATTAGAGTGTAATTCGGGGTTTCTTGCGCAATTATAGTATTTCTAATTTTTTTTAATCACGTCAGTATAAATGATATTTTAAATTTCTTGTCTTAGTGAAGAAGAACCGTGCCAGATGTGTACGTTGAGTCACACTCCCTCACACAGAACAATTACACTTGTGCTTTGGTTTCGTAGGTTTTATAGTTGCTGGGGACTTAATTAATTAATTGTATTAACGAAAATTTTCATTTCATTCTTTGTTGTTGTTCCACGCAGTCAGATTGCGGACAAAAACTAGTCAGGGCCAACTGTTTACGAGACACAGCGTAATCGGACATACAGCTACTAAAAATATTTGCATTGTAAACAGTTAAGCCCACATGCACGTGGCGACCACTGCTTCGGATCGTCCCTTGGAATTCTTCTGATTGTAAAAATAGTAGACAGTAGTATTGTTGTTGTAATTTGTAGTTTAGTAATTGTAGTCTATTTTGCATGTGTAGATTTGGTAATTGTCATTCTTCCATTGGTATTTTTTCTCAAAATTTGATTTGTTGTCTTGTATACGCGTTTGACAATTTACTGCAATTATTTCAATTGTTCGTTAATCGTGTTTGAGGGAAACATTTCGCGTGAATGGTATTGTTGGAGATAAGGTGTCATTGTGTGCAATTTTCATATAGTGACGAGTTTTGTATATTTTGTAAATGATTACGCGATGAATGAAAAAGGCAAAAATGATGAATAGGGAGAATGACGAAATTGTTAACATGGCGAACTCGCCAACACAGGAGAACAGTGTGATGAATAATGAAGTGGAAAACAATTTAATAAGTCGGGAAAATAGTCCGGAACCATTTCAAAATTTGTCTCAATCAGAAAATTCACAGAATACGAGATTAACGATAGAAGATTCTGAAATAGTATCGAACACAGATAGCCTTACAGCTATGACGAAGGAAGCTGGTTTTGTGGGAAATGTTAGGGGCGAAAGGAATTTTGAACTAGCTCATACGGAGCAGTTGATGAGTGATATTAAATTTGGGAACACGGTTAGACTCACAAATAGGAACAATTAGAACTGAGATGGGAACAATGGGATCACAGTTACGATCTGAATTTAAAACAGAGATAGGAACAATTAAAACAGAGATGGGAACTTTGGGATCTGAATTAAAAAATGATATGGGAACAATGGAAACACAGGTTAGATCTGAATTAAAAACACAAATGGGGACAATGGAAACACGGTTAGGATCTGAATTAAAAACAGAGATGCGAACTTTGGAAACACGGTTAGATTCACGAATAGGGACATGTTTCAAAAATATGAAAGATGAATTAAAGAAAGAAATCAGAGAAGAAGTACAACCGATTTTGAATGCTCACAATAATAGATTAGTTGCAGTAGAGATTAGACAAAGGGAACAGGACAGAGAACAGGAAGAAAGAGATCGCGTGATAGGACAGAAATTTTCAGAGTTAAATTTACAACGTGCAAAAGATAAGGAAGAAATATTTGAGAGAATCGAGGAATCTGTGCCAAATGACAGATTAAATAACCTAACACAACAGTATGAACAGTTAACTACTAAATGTGTTGATACTGAAACGCGAGTCGCGACACTTACGGAAGACGTAAATAAACAGAAAGAACAAACAGGTGATTTATCGGAAAGAGTTGAGGAGATTTCAGATAAACTGACAAGTCTTATTTTAAATGGGGACAGAGATTCAGATGATACAGCACCATTGCCATATGCAGAAACCGAAGAGTATCAGAACATAAATAAGCATGTTGAAAATCAAGGAAAATATAATGAACTTGTGAAAAGGGAATTTGAGGCATTAAAAAAGCAAGTCAAACAAATTGAAGGCGAAATCGTAGGAAAAGACGGCAAAAGAAATTTAGAATCACAGATACCAGAGGGGTTTGAAGAAAATAATTTGTTTCATTTACGGGATGCAACAAGATAGCGCCAGGCGCGTGAATTTAACAATAATCGTCGTTGTGACTGGGACAGACGCGGTAGGTCTTTGTCGCCACGAGGCGAAAACTTTGACTATAAACATTTTTTGACTGTTCGGAAATTTAAGATCTTCCGCAATTCTAAGAATGCCATACATCAATGTTCATGGTTAGATCAATTTATGCACGCACTCCCACCAAATTGGCCACTAAGTCACAAACTGGAATTTATGTGTGGATATTTAGAAAACGAACCGGCGACGCGGATGCGCGCACTCATTAGAGATTGTAATAATCTGAATGATTTTTATCTTGCATTTCTATCGGCGTATTGGTCCGAAAACACGCAAGACAGAGTCAAACACAGTCTTATTATGCAGCGTAATTTCAAACAGTCTGAGTTCCGCACGCCAGCGGAATATTTTGAAGACATGATTCGAAAGAATCAGTTCCTTTCCAACCCTTATAGCCCGACTGCATTAATTCGCATTTGTTTAACTAAGCTGCCACAATCCATAAGACAAATTGCTTTAGCTGGAAGATGTAAAGACGACATCGAGACTTTTAAGAATTTGCTGCAAGAACTTGAGTATGACAACGACGACGGGACTTCTTGTAACATCTTCCGTAACAGTAATTACAATAGATTTTCAGAGAAAAGAGATAGTGATCGGAACGGGCGTTATATGGGTAATTTTGAGAATGACAGACGTAACAGACATGACAATAGATACCAGCCTTATGACAATAACAGAGGTTCTAACAGAAATTACACAGACAATTATAATAACGGTAATTCGTACCGGAATGATCAATCATATGGAAACAGTAATCGGTATCATCAAGACAGAAATTATTCATACAGTAATAGAAATTCTTTCTACAGAAATAACCAGGGTAGTAGATACAACAATAATTTCAGAAGTGACAGTAGAAATTATACAGGGAGTAGTCATGCAGACAGACAGGAAAATAGAAATTTTAATAACAGACACAACCAAGAATTTGCATCTAAGAGACAGGAGGGACCTAATTGGCATCCTCCACGTGACAGAACTTCAGAGAGACAAGTGCAAATAGTAGAAATTGATCCGCGAAATGACGGGAATAATCAAAGACGTGACGCAAACAATCGACAGTGACTTGCAGCTTCGGCTTCTGGCAGCAATATAGACGGTTCAGAAAGTAATGACACAACGACTTTACACTACGTACGCCTGGAAGACATGAGAGACATTTTGTTAGAGGAAAAGGAAAATAATGTAGACGCATTTTTACATCCTGTTATTGAAGTATGTGTGGGTAAGAATAAGTTCACTGCAGTTTTAGATTCTGGGAGCCCATTGAATGTCATTAGTGAATCAGTTTTTCGTATATGTGTAAGAACAATTGCTTGTCCTGTGTAACCTGTTTCTAAAACTACAATTCGAGGCGCTATTTCTGGAAAAAGTGTGGAAGTCAAACAACAGACCAACTTAAATTTCATTTGTCAAGGATACGAATTTTCGGCTAATTTTATCATTGTTCCATTACTCAGTACACATATTATATTAGGTATGGAGTTTCTTAACACACATAAGGCAATTTTGAACTTTAAAGAAGGAGGTGTGAATTTGACTGTTGCCGGAATGCCGATATGTTTGAAATTTTTCGAGTGTTTAACAAGATCTGAGTCAGATACAAAATGTTTAAGGTTTCTTACTTCTGATGTTTTCGTTGAGCATTATTCCGACAATGTGTTTATTCATGACAATGACAATAGATACAGAGACGCGATGGATGATATAATTAATAGCGAAGAATTAATTAATGAAAAGGTTAAGAAAGCTGAAGTGCCAGATGACGTTGCAAGAGAAGAGCTGTACCACATTTTGACTTCACATGCTACAGTACTTAGTCATCACACAGGAACTATACAAGGCCTACAATATCTATTTAAAGTAAAAGAACACACACCATTTCGAGGAATAACGTACGCTATTCCTTTGGCTTACAGAGACAAGGTTAAGAATGAACTTCAATACATGTTAGAGCAGGGCATTATTGAGTCTACAGTCAGTCCTTATACCAGCCCATTACACGTTGTTCTTAAAAAGGATGGGTCAATTCGTTTGGTTCTGGATTCCAGACAGATAAATAATATCATCATTCCTGAAACTGACCGCCCACAAAATTTAGATGAACTTCTTCAACATTTCCATGGAATTAAAGTTTTATCCACGATTGATATGCGCGCGAGTTTTTGGCAAATAGAACTCCACCCTGATTGTAGAAAATATACTGCCTTTTTAGCCTTTGGTAACTGTTACCAGTTTCGGAAATTACCGTTTGGACTTACTGTATCTTCAGCAGCATTCATTCGTAGTTTAAATGAAATTTTACCTGTTTATCTTCGTGACAATATTACTTCATATATTGACGACATCCTTATTGCTAAACATTCTTGGAGTGAGCACAACAAAATTTTGGATTCAATGTTACGTATCTTTGCAAGAGTTGGCATTACTGTGAACTTGGAAAAATCTGAATTTGGTCGTTCACAGGTGAAATTTCTCGGTCACATTATTTCTACAGAAGGTATTCTTCCTGATCTAGAGAAATTAGACGCTATTCGTAACTATGCTGTTCCCACTACAAAACGTGATGTTCGTAGTTTCCTTGGTGTCTGTAATTTTCTTAGACGCTTTGTTAAATAGGACAATTTGGCCACACCTCGTTTATGTGAACTATCTGGAAAGAAATCTAATTGGTGTTGGGATGAGGAAGCTCAGAATTTGAACAGCTTCGTGATGCTTTAGTTGCTGCTCCACTTCTTTCACATCCGGATCTACCTAAAGATTTTTGTTTGGCGACGGATTCATCATACAAGGGCCTAGGTGCACATTTATTTCAAGAGATAGAAGAAGACGGCGTTGTAGTACAGAAAACTATTGCATTTGGAAGTCGTGTTCTCTCTAAATTAGAAAGGAATTATTCGATTACGGAACTTGAAGCTTTGGCTGTTGTTTGGGCTTTCACAATATTTAGCACATTTTTGTTTGGCAGACATACTAAGGTTTACACCGATCATCGAGCTCTGGAATTTCTTACGTCGACAAAATTAACTCATGGCAAATTGTCACGATGGGCGTTGTACCTACAGGAATTTGACTTTAGTATTGTTTACATACAAGGTTCTTCAAATATTGTTGCTGATGCTTTATCACGTGCACCTATGGGTTTGAAACAAAGTACTGAAGAGGACTGCAAGGAAAACAATTATTGTTTGATGTATATTCAAGGTGTTGCGTTTGAGAACTTTATTTCGTCTTCGCTCCAGGACATCGCTAAGGAGCAAAATAAGGATCCAATCTGGAAGGACATTAAGGAGAAGTGGAGGAGAAAGGAAAGCGTAGCGATTAGACAGCATTATTTAGTTCGCAATGACATTCTTTTTAAACGAAAATCGGTCGACAACTCTGTTTGGTTAGTTTGTATTCCTGATGAGTGGGTTAATAAGCTGATTTGGTATACGCATTTCAGTTATGCACACTTTGGTCCCAGAAAATGCTTTCATAAATTACGGGAAAATTGCTACTTCAGTAATATTGAAAAATGTATTCGATCTGTTCTGGCCAAATGCAAATTATGTCAAAAGGCTTAGCCGCCAACAATTTCTCACGAGCACCGTTGTTTCCTATCATTCCAGCGAAATTAAAGGACATGGCTGCAGTTGATTTGTTCGGTCCAGTGGTTCGTTCTACTAATGGTTTTGCGTACATTTTCGTAGCAGTGGAATTGACATCAAAATATGTGTGTTTTACACCTTTACGCAAAGCAACAGCTCGATCAGTATCTAACGCTTTCATCAAACATTTTCTTAAAGAAGTTGGTCATGTTGATAAGGTTATATCAGATAATGGATCACAGTTTCGCTCTAAAATTTGGCTTCGTTTTCTACGGCGTCGTAAAATCATTTCACTTTTTCACCCTCAATCTAACGCTTCAGAGAGATGGATGAAGGAAATCAATAAATTGTGTCGTCTTTATTGTCATCAGAATCACAGAACTTGGGATCAGTATCTTCATATTTTTCAAAACATTCTGAATGAACTTCCTAATGACTCAACTTCTTTACCGCCTATACTGATATTAAAAAACAAAGCACCGACAAATCGCGTATCTGAAATTGTTCCTTTTCCGCCTACACGGAGTCTGCGGCATTCTGAAGTTGTCAACCTGGCTCTACAAAATATTGCATCTGCGGCTGCTAGAAGAGAGAAATCAGCTAAGCGTCCTGGTCGTTTAAAAATCTTGTCAGTTGGTCAAAAAGTGTTAACTAAGTCTCATCGTTTGTCTCACAAAGGAAAAGGCTTGTGTCGCAAATTTATTCTGCTTTATAACGGTCCATATAGAATTCGCAAAATTATACATGATAACACTGTTGAAGTAGAAACTCTTAAATCACGACGCTCTAAGGGAATACATCATATATCAAACGTTAAAATTTTTGTGGAATGACATACTTTAGAGAAACTAAGAGCTACATGTAAACATGCGGAGAATACAGGGATACCGCACTGTGTTTTGGCGGCGGCACATACTCAAAGCAACAGTCAAGTCTGCACGCCGCACAAGGCAGTCGTTGACCGCAAACAATTGCTTCCTACGTCACGCGCCTACAGCTGATCGACCTCTCAGTGCGAATGCACTGACAGCCGTAAACAAATACACAGTTTAATTTCTCCGATTAAATTCAGTATAAAGCTATAGTGATTTGATGAATTATGTTATTAACATTCAGTATTTTTCAGGATACGGTTCTATAAAATATTTAAGAACTTCAGGTAAATTCTGTGTGTCTCCGACGTTAAGAGGACTTGCTATGGAGAAAATTTCAGGAAGAATGTAATTTAAAAAAAAAAAAGGTAATAAACCAAAAAGGTAACTATTAATTGAGTTTATTTTTTCAGGTAACATATTTCCACTTAGGTACGTACTTTAGACGTAATTTGCTGCTCGCAATTACGTGATTCATACTTTGTGCTAAATTCATGTTATATGAAATTACTTGTGAAGCAACGTGCTTGCGTACATTTGCTGATTTTTGTCAATGTTTTATTAATGAACAGGGTTGTTATTTGTATATATTATGCATCGCTTGGCTGCAATGCTTTTTCACTGATGTCATATTTTTCTATTATGTGCCTGCTGTGCTTATTTATTTAAATTATAATTGTCACCTGATTAATTGTGCTGATGTGGTTAGGTATGTAAGTTACACTTTGTGATTTATCTGCTTGCGCCTTCATGTTTACTTATTAAGATTACATATGAACATTTCTTGCTTATGCTGATATGATGCTAATGACCTGTTTATTATGTTAGATAACATATTTGCTGCCTTGCTTATGGATTGCATATTTACACATTTCTGTTTTGTTGTCATTACTACTCTTTAATTTGGTATATAGAAATGCTGATATACTGTGTATGAACATAGAGTGTAGGTCACACTATTGTATTAATTATAGATTGTTCGCTTGGCAGAGCCTCGTTGTAAGAATTGTGCTGCATCAACTTGTTGACATTCTGTTCTCTACTGGTATATTTACTCGCTATTGCATGTTTTACTTACGCTCAGTGCCTTATATTTTTAAGATAAGAAAATGAACTGCTATAATTCGACATAAACGACATTAGTACAAGAAACTTCATAGAAGTCACATGAGCAGGAGGTTTTATGAAAGCTGTATAAATGTATGCTAATAGGAAGGAAGCTAACGACATGACATACCAACGCTAGGTTTAGACCATTGACAGTTATTACACTGCATTTTTCGTGAGCAATTGAAATAGGAAGTGACACTTGACACAAGAAATACTCCCCATGTTTGCTTGTGTTTGCCATAATTCTTGAAGTGGTGTACACACTGTGAAATATTATGATCATTCACACTCCGTAATCGTACTTAATTACTGAGAGTTATTCGAACTAAGTCTGTTAGAGGTCATGTATGCATTTCTCTTATTTAATGATGAACAAAGAAACCAAATTGTATTTTATGATTCGTAATGAGTAGAAGATATGGGTCAGATGGATTACACAGAGGTTGTGTGTTGACAATGTGTCTTCGGATTGTATGGGATGATGAGGTTTGCATTAGGATTTTATCTGTACTTGTTCGAGGAGACTGACTAGAGGAAAGAGTTGTTATGGAAGTGAAGTGATATTGGTAATAAGGTTTATATGTATCGACGTATTGAAGAGGTATTATTGAGGTATTATTGAGATTATGTGAAGTTGATGATTATTGGAGTTTTTGTGGACAAGAGGTAAGGTAAATGATATTGATGATAAGATTTATATGTATCGACGTAAGAGGTATTATTGAAGTATTGAGATTATGTGATGCTGATGATTATTGGAGTTTTGGTGGATAAGAGGTAAAGTAAGTGAGGAGCATTTTTTTTTTTTGTTGGTCTATATGGAACAAGGAGGATGAAGATAGCAGACTAGAACACTCAAGTAGAAGGAAGATTGTCTACACACACTTGTTAAATCACTAAGCAGTATATACTTTTTTTTTTTTTTTTTTGGAGAGAGGAAGTAATTGCATATCTTGGCTCACTGACAGTTGTTCAGCAACCGTACATTTTGATCTGGCTTGGCAAACACTGGTCTTGACATGATGACTATGACGTCGACTTAACTATTATTGACTGTTATACATTGCTGCCACTACTACTTGATACACATGATGAACATCAAATTTTGACAGAATTGCATTTACACAGTTAACACTATTCAATTACACAGTAGTACTTAATGTGGATGAAATATGAGTGAGTGTGTTTTGTGTGTTTTCCTTTCCTAATCCCAAATAATTAGTGTGTTTGTTATGATTTGTATGTTTAGTGTAAAAGCATTTGTATGTGGATTCAAACTATTGTTCATGCCTGAACTGTCTGATTAGTGATGGTGAATATTATGCACTGTTACCTGCACTTTTTCAACATAATGGGTGCCACTTAGAAATGATTAATTTCTGCTGATGAACTGTGTCATTAGTGATAGTGAATATTATGGACTGTTACTTGTACTTTTTCTACATGATTGTTGCCACTAGGACATGTTTAATTTCTGCTTATAAACTCTGATGAACAGTGTGATCAGTGATAGTGAATATTATGGACTGCTCTCTGGACCTGCTCATCATTGCTAGGTGCATCTGATGAACTGCTTCTATTGAAATGATGTCACTTCTTGGTGTCTGCACCTGTTCAACATTGTTGGTTGCCACAGATGGAACTGCTTCTACTGAAATAATGTCACTTGTTGGTGTCTGCACCTGCTCAACATTGCTGGGTGCCACTGATGAACTGCTTCTACTGAAATGATGTTACTTCTTGCTGTCTGCACCTGCTCAACATTACTGGGTGCCACTAATGGAACTGCTTCTGCTGAATGATGTCATTTGTTGGTGTCTGCACCTGTTGACCATTGCTGGGTGCTACTGCTGGAACTAATCATTGAAAGCATTTTATGTGAACATTTGTATAAACTGATTTTTTGTGTATTGTGTAAACTATTATGTAAAGTCACATGTATGAAAGGATTTGTATTGCTTACTGTATTTTATATATTAGGTTATTGAAAGGTCAGTGCAAAGCCAAAATTTTATCTAATTATACTTATCTAATAATACTTATGTATTAATATCATCTTTTATTTTTGTCTGTATTTTTGTGGACGAATTTGGTGTTATTTTCACCACCAATGCTGGCAAAAATACCATAAAATTCTGGCCCGTATGGGAGGGGCATATGAAAGGTGGCTACACTGAGCCACAGCGCCAGAGATTGCGCCAAAGAGTATTATTCAGCCGCCTCCACTGGCAGTGCTTGGGGAGAACTCGTGGTAGTCAGTGCTTGGGGAGAACTCGTAGTAGTCAGTGCTTGTTGAGATGTGCTAGTGGAGAGTGCTTGTCGAGAGGTCGTGGTGGAGAGTTCTTGTTGAGATGTGGTAGTAGAGAGTCGGTGTGGAGATATATTGTAATGATTAGAGTGATTTTGGTCAATATATGAAGGTAAAAGGAAATAAATTTTCCTTTTCTTTTTATTATCTCAATGTCTTAAATAATGCAGCATTACAGGTTCAGTCAACAAAGCATCTGGCTTGTGTTCTTGTATTAGAGTGTAATTCTGGGTTTCTTGCGCAATTATAGTAATTCTAATTTTTTTTTAATCACGTCAGTATAAATGATATTTTAAATTTCTTGTCTTTGTGAAGAAGAACCGTGCCAGATGTGTACGTTGAGTCACACTCCCACACACAGAACAATTACACTTGTGCTTTGGTTTCGTAGGTTTTATAGTTGCTGGGGACTTAATTAATTAATTGTATTAACGAAAATTTTCATTTCATTCTTTGTTGTTGTTCCACGCAGTCAGATTGCGGACAAAAACTAGTCAGGGCCAACCGTTTACGAGACACAGCGTAATCGGACATACAGCTACTAAAAATATTTGCATTGTAAATAATTAAGCCCCCATGCAGTAGTTTGATTGTGAGGATTCTGTATGTTCTTTTAGGTTTGCTTATATATGACAAAAATGTGTGTTTCATAGATTGAAGTACATTATATCTCTCCTTTGAACGTGATTTTAATAACCGAAACGGTTAGAGAATAAGCAAATAGTTTATACTTCTTTCTAATTATGTAACAGTTCCCGCGTAGGATTAGCCGAGCGGTCTAAGGCGCTGCAGTCATGGACTGTGCGGCTGGTCCCGGCGGAGGTTCGAGACCTCCCTCGGGCATGGGTGTGTGTATGTGTTTGTCATTAGGATAATTTAGGTTAAGTAGTGTGTAAGCTTAGGGACTGATGACCTTAGCAGTTAAGTCCCATAAGATTTCAGACACATTTTTTATCTAACAGTTGTTGACAGTCACCTAGGAAACGCTCTATTAATTAAAATTTGTCAAAAGTTGTTTAGCGAGACAAGACAGGGGTGATGTCAGACATGATCGAAGGACCGTTTTCGCGTTAGAGTTGGCAAAAAAAACCAGTCATGCTCCTGCACTGCCCTATGCTGCTCACTGCTGGTCGATTATAAGATTGGCAGCACCAGCAGGGTATTTTACAAGTGCCAGGTGTTCTAATACATGACGCAGCTTGTCTGACTAATTGCGGGAATGTCCTCGGAAACCTGCGGCTCGATTTACTTTTCTGTCTCTTCATCAGGCGGCTTATTTTACGCGTCACGAAGCCCCCGAATGAAAAAAAATGCTAACTTCTTCCTAATGCACGTCTGTGGTTATATTGCCATTCTGCTTTGAAATCACTTCATTTACTTTGTGATAGTAGTAAGACTTTTCCCTCAGGACTTTTGTAGATCACCTCCTGGTGAAGATTATCAGTGACTGATACAGTTATCGCACGACGTACCAGACGTTTGTGCGAGGACTGTTCGTTCACTAATGTTCGATCGGTCGCGAAATAGAAACCACAGTGAAGCAAGTAGTCACGTATCACAGTGCGCATCTGTCATGCTAACGGCGTCCACACATTATCAGCAAATGATATAGATGTATGCGCTCCTGCTTCATGTGTCAATCCCACAAAAAGCATTCTATGTATGTTGTAGCGTCACCTTACAAAATAGCTGAAATACTAAAATTTGCCGACGTTTCGACCAAGCAGCAACGGCCTATTTCGGGGCATAGAGGCATCTACTATTCGTTTCCGTAGCCAGAGAGAAATATGAATGTTTGGAGTTATTAAGCGAGAAATTTGTTTCAGCAATCAGTTCAATGTCCAGTTCTCGCTTCTATGGTGATTCGCTTCTGTCTTTACATATACATCTGATTGTTTCACTTTCGTAATTATAGTTATTATGGTTTGCGTGACGGAGGTATTCTGCTTAAACTGTTCAGATAAAGAGAAAAGAGTGCCAGATAATACGTTCCTGTGTTATGCGTAGACTGTTTGCAAACTGTGCCGTGTTCCGTTGTGTACCTGATTACGAGAAGCTTGCCTGAGTAAATAACAGTCCTACATGTACACAAATATAATTAGCAGATTGTTGATAATGGGCAATGCTAGTTTCCAAGTGCACACCGTCGAATACCCTGTGGGCATGGTATCGCTGTGTGACGACGTAGTCAATCTGTGACGGTTCCTAGTACATTAAGTTTTTTGCTGATAAACTAGCAAGTGATCCGGTCGTGAAACTTAATTTTCATCTTTATTAGAACAATGACTTTGACACAGTTGATGCGCGTAGTTTCCTCTCTAAGAGAAGAGTTATTATTCTGAAACGTCGTCAAATAAATCTTTTTCCCTAGATAAAACACTTTTACCTCCTCCAGAAACATCCCCGAACTTGGGAAGACACTGTTATATGGTAATGAACATATGCAGTATTCAAGAGACATAGGTACCGTGGAAATGCTGTTATCTATTTAAATACATCTTCCATAGATAATTTGAATAAATATTATAGAAATAATATGAAATTAGTCAGTTTACAGACTGTGTAAATGATTTTTATGTAAGTACAACGATATATGGTTATGTATAGGTTACTAAACAACTCACTAATTTATATTTAATAGGAATGAAAATGCGAGACGGTTATGTATAGGTTACTAAACAGCTCACTAATTTATATTTAATAACAATGAAAATGCGAGACCTGAGTTTCTTAAAGTATACACAATGTTCAAATAACTTACGGGAATGCAACCGCTTATGTGATATGACCTTCGTAAAGTCCACAAGCCAAAATTCCTCACAGGGCTATTACGAGTAACATTGGCTCTCGTGTAGCAAAACACCTTGCTACTCTGTTGAGCACAATAGCAGGTTGGGGTGAGCATCACATTAACAGCTACACGAATTTCATAGCCTATTAGAGGGAATTCGTTTGAATGATTTGTTATTCTAGTAAGTTATGATGTGGTCTCTCTCTTCACTAGACCTCTGCTGTCTGATTCTTTACGGTTGACTGAGATTAGATTTGGGTTTGAATTAACGAATCTATTTCGACATGTGGTGACTTCCACTACTTTTTATTCAATGACAATACTGTGAGCAGAGAGATGGAGTTTCTATGGGAATCCTGGTTTCGTATGTTGTTGCAAATTTGTTTATGGAGCACTTCGTGGAACATGTCTTGCAGTGGTGGGTTTTAAACTTGCGTGGTTTTTCGGGCATGTAGACGATACTAAAATATGTCGATCTGAGTAAAGCGTTGGACAATATGTAATTGCTTATTGTAGGGTAATTTAGCCTAGTTCCCCACTGCAAAGGGTCGGCTTTTATTGCCCCTCTTGAAATGCGTTCCATGTTCTACTTCTCTCGACAGCTGGGAACTCGCTGCATCCACTTCAATTCACCGTGATTACCACACTACGTGACTATTAACATGCAAAGTAGTATCGAGTTCATGTCGGTCACGTATGACTGATTACTCTTCGTACTATGGAAATTAGTATCACTTTACTTAAAGTAGGGCATGTGTGTTATCAAACTCCTCACCATGCTGAGTAGATTACGTTTCTATATTTAAAACAGTATGTTAAGGGCCAATAATTACACCGCCACCTTACAACTGAAAAGTATTGCGACTGAGATGGGAGTAATTATTCTACAAACACATCTCAGCACAATGATGTACAGTACCCATTGATGGTATTATCTTCCTCAGATATTCTCTAAATTATTCCCTGTGTTGCCTGTGGTGTGAAGAAGTAGAGTGTCATTCAAATTTGCCAGAAATACGTCACGGTAACAATTATACATTTTGTTCCACTACACATAAATTTGATGAACGAGAGCTGATCATAATGGGAAAAGTTTGAAAATGGAATTGACAATAAGTTGCACTAATATTCAAAGTACAACCAACACAACGAAACCGACATAGTACAGGTAAACAATGAAACCTTAGACTCAGTTGTACAGGATTTACATTTAGGGGTATCGTGGACATGACAGGTACGTGAAGGACTAACAATTACATTGAAAGTGGTCTAGCGTATTTTAGTAATCTAACTAGAGTTTCCAAAACTAAGACATCGATGAGAGGGAAATGGAAAGTTTACAGTTGTTGAGTTCTAGCTATATTTACTTCTATCAGTAGGAAGTAAATTTTGAAGCAGAAGTCAATAAAAAGTAGAAGGCTTTGTGCGTGCGTTTGCGACATATATGATAGAAACTACTGACATATTTGTGAAAAAAAAAAACTAATGGCTCGGAGAAGAGAGTGGAGTGGAACACAAATCTAAGGCTATAGCAAATCTGAAAAGAAATTGGATAGAACTCCTCGTAAGGCGACTGAAAGAATGTACTCTTGGAGTCTGCCAAAAAAAGAAAAATGTTGACGATGACCCAATGTAATATTTTAACGCAGCAAGTTATTATGAGATATTATTCGCTGCAGTAAGACACGCAGCCATCTAATACGGATGCTACAGGATGGATAGGTTATCGCCAAAATGTTCTGTATGGAGCTGAAAACACGCCACAAGGGGTTGTTACTGTGACCAGAAATTACACACGCTCATATATCTCAAAGTATTTAACTCAGAAACAGCAAACTTCATTAAAATGCTCATAACTGCAGTCTCTTCAGTCACGATATCCTGAAACCGAAATTAGCTCAGTATTTCCTCATCTTACACAGTATTTTTAAAGAGCGATCTAACATAGTAGGCCGGCTAGCAAGCGACTCCCTGGAGGTACTCTCCTCTCTGCCTCTCTCCTCTATGTAATTGTAAGCAATAAATAGGCTTCGTAGTCTAAAATTTGATGGGTGAAGCTGGAGTGTGGGGAAATTGGGCAGCAGATAAATACAACAAGGTAGACATTATTAAAGAGGCAATTTTGAGGAATATTGGGGCAAACGAAAGCAGATAAAAATTTTGAACAAATTCTGGTCAGGTGAAAAATATTATCCAAAGAATGATACCATTAAAAGGTTTGTGCAAAAATGGGTCACAATTTTGTCATATTTCAGCTCTTAAGTGGAGACGGAACAGATCATTATGAGAGTAGGGAAAAAGTTGCCTTTGTACTGGCGTAATAAAATAATCTCGGCAACTAGGGATGATATCAGTAAATTTATTCATTATCTTCAGATGGCAGAAAATCTTCTATGGGAGGAGGAAAATGCTAGGAGACAATATTGGTTTCCCGTTAAGCAAAATGAAAACAGAGCCGAGGCACATGTAAATAGAATAGGAACGCAAAAATCCAGTAATTACAGGGTCTGGTACCGACAGCGAGGGGATCCTGTTGGAAGTAGACATAATAACAGATACCGAAACGTTGAATTTAGACAGCAGCAGTCCGCTGAACGGGCTGAGTGGTATAGGCAGCAAGCCGAAAGAAATGTCAGTGGCAGTGATCGCTTAGGAGAAGGGGAAAACTAATGCCAGCTGTAATGGTGCGAGCGTTTGCAGGATGTGGCAACATAGGTTAAATCCACAAGCAGAAGCTTTTGTATGGCAGCCACCAGCTGAATATCATGGGGTTGGTGTAGTAGAAACGGTTGTTGCAGAGGAGAGGGACACTGTTAAAATATGTGTTTTTCAGGGAAGTGAAGTAGATTTTTGCAAGAGAAAGGTCATAACAATGATTCCATTAACCACGTCAATGAGGAACAGCTATTAGAAAATAACGATTCAGAACATTATTTTGATGTGAGTGAGCACTGCAATGCAGATGAGCCTACAGTGAACTGTGCAATTAGCACTATATGAGTTGAAACGGTATTAGAGGTACCTGAGGAAGAATATATAAGAACAGAGGAAGTCTTACGTAGACTAGAAGGAGCAGTGTCTAATAGTGATGAAGAAGGAACAAAAGTCGAGGAAGCAGGGGGTTAATTTGATAATTCTGACAACACGATAGGAAGGGTTGTAGAATCCAGTATTATTATTAAAGAAGTAGAGAGTTTGGAGAAGTGTTCTGATTTGTCATTAGTGGACACATTAATTAATGCTGCCACAGTTAAAGAGAAAGAAGACTGACTCCGTGAATATGTGCGTAATTTCCGCAGAAGGTGTAGGATTCAATAGACGTTATGTACTGCAAGATTTGTTAGAAGAGCCTGATTCTGAAGTCAGGGAGAAAACAGCAGGACAGCCTATAATAGAAGTTACTAATTTTAATGAGAAGATTCCTTGTTTACTGGATAGTGGTCCCGATTTATGTGTAGTGTCACAGGGTTTTGTGAATACTCTCCCTACTAATAAGGATGTGGTTATTGTGCTTGTGAATGGCATAAATATTACTGCAGCCACAGGGAAAGGTAGGAAACTAGTTAAACATGAAGTTATGCTACCTGTCATGATAGGTGATATACAGTTGGACCAGAATTTTCTGATAATAAATGTCTTAAGCTAGGAAATGCTGGTGGGAGCAGATTTCTTACAAAAGTACAAAGGAAAAGTTGATTTTGGACGTAATAAAGCGGTCATTGTGGTGCAGTTAAGAAAAGTAGCAGTTTCTTTTATTAGTGAAAGGCAATATGAATCCGACGAGCAAAGTGACAAGCCATACGTTACTGCAGAATGAAAGAGGATATTGTGGGGTATAATGAGTATGGCGAAAGGAAGGAAGTAGATCCTAGATCCTTCAGAGCTAGAAAACAAACGTATAAGAATAACGAAAAAGTACAGGGATTATCGGATTTGACCGAAACGCAAAAGGATGAGTTAAAAACCAAATTTGAGCAGGCATCAGGAAGTGTTCTCTGACCAGCCACGACTACTTCCTGATTACGAATGTTATCAAACTCTAAAAGCGGATGCACGTTTCTTCGAAAGCCATTCGCTGTTGCGGAAGTCCAGAAAGAAGCTGTGAGAGATATAATTCAGAAAATGCTTAAATGGGACGTTATAGCAAGGGGAATTAGTGCGTGTAACGACCCCTTCGTTGTGGCCTAAAAAAGAAGATTCAATCAGGCTTGTTTCGGACGCTAGAGCTTTGAACAAAGTAATATTGCAAGAGAGTTTATTAAGAATTATTGCAAATATTTAAACGTGTAAAGTTTAACTTGTGGTTACTGGAAGCCTCAGAGAAGAATCTAGGAAATACACAGCTTTCTTGTTCGAGGGAAAGTGCTGTCAGTACAAGGTTGTGCTCTTTGGGTTAAACAGCAGCGTTTGTGTATTTGTTAGGGCAATGCCCCTAGTACTAGGTGACCAGTAATTAAGAAGGATTACAGTTTATAATGATGATGAAATGATTTCCACTTCCACTGGGGAAGAACACTGTATGTTGTTGGACAAGGTTTTAGAAGCTAGAGAAAGGGGTGGAATGAAACTTAAACTACGCAAAACGGAGTTTGTAAGGAAAGAAATAAAATTTCTGTGAAATATTGTTAGTTGTAATGGAATTATGTCAGATCCTGAAAAAAATTAAGCCATAAGGGATTCTTTAGCACCTATTACCCGAAAGAAATTAAAATGTATGTTTGACGTTTTTTGATTCAGCAGAAAATTTGTGCCTGGACCATTATTCAATGCACCTTGTCTGAGGGAACTATTACAGAAAAATGTACCGATTACACGGACAAATGGGTGTTAGAGGGCCTTTGAAGATTTTAAAGAGGCGCTATTAAGTAGTTAGATCTTAAACCTTTGTGACATCGCCAAGCCTTCGTGTCTTGGATCACATGCATGTGGTTCTGGTGTGGCATTGGGACTAATCCAAATTGAAACAGAAGGAGAAAACTAAGTTCACAAAACGATTGCGTTTGCTAGTCTATCGTTCCAACACGAGGAAAAGAACTGTGGCATTTCGGAGCCGGAAGCTCTAGCAACTATATTTGGGCTACAGAAATTTGAACATTACTTATTAAGCCACAAAGTAATAGTTTACAGTGACCGTCGGGCCTTAACATATTTCCTGACATGTCAACTAAGGCACGGTAGACTGAGGAGGTGGTTAATGTATCTCCAGCAATTTGATACAGAGATAATGTACATAAAAGGCTCGGAGAACATTGTAGTCGATGTATTGCCTAGAAATGTGAAAGAAAACGGGCAGAAAGTAGATCCTTTAGGACAACGGGAATTGTGTAATGTTTTGCTGGCAACAATACAATTAGAGGAAGATGGACCGCTTAAACGCATTTGTAAGAATCTCAGGAGGGAAAAAAATCCAGATGACAACATTAAACTGGTAAAAAGCACGCTAGGTCATCAAGATCTTCCGAAAATAGGGGAATATTAGAAAATACATCAATAGATACTACATTCAGGCAAATAAATTAAGGATAATGCTGATACATAGTGAAACAACGCTCTGGTGGGTGGTTTGCGTGTTTAAATCACCTCGGGGTACGACCATGCGGTGCATTTGACCTGCGGTCGTGTCAGGGTGGCGCCGGAAGCAGTCCACAAACGCAGAGGTGTGTTGGTGCATCTGAGAGTACAGTGAACAAGTAAGTGTGTAGACGTTTTCAGATGTGCTAATGGTGACTATGTGTTGAAAATGGTTCAAAGAACTCACATTGATGGCGTTATGAGGAGTAGAATACTAGGGCGACAGGAGGCTGGTCAAACACAGCAGGTCGTAGCACGGGCCCTCCGTGTGCCACAAAGTGTGTTCTCAAGATTATGGCAATGATTCCAGCAGGCAGGAAACATGTCGAGGCGCTACAGTACGGGCGTCTACAGAGTACAACACCACAAGAAGACCGCTATCTCACTATCAGTGCCCGCAGACGGCGACGGAGTACTGCAGGTAGCCTTGCTCGGGACCTTACCGCAGACACTGGAACCGTTGTCTCCAGACACACAGTCTACAGACGACTGAACAGACATGGTTTATTCGCCCAGAGACCTGCAACGTACATTCCACTGACCCCTGGTCACAGGAGAGCCCGTAAAGTCTGGTGTCAAGAACACAGTACATGGTCATTGGAACAGTGGTCCCCGGTTATGTTCATGGACGAGTCCAGGTATTGTCTGAACAGTGATTCTCGCCGGGTTTTCATCTGCTGTGAACCAGGAACCAGATACGAACCCTTTAATGTCCTTGAAAGGGACCTGTATGGAGGTCGTGGTTTGACGGTGTGGGGTGGGATTGTGATTGGTGCACGTACTTTCCTGAATGTCTGACAGAGGAACTGTAACAGGTCAGGTGTATCGGGACGTCATTTTGCACTAGCATGTCCGCCTTTTCAGGGGTGCAGTGGGTCCCACCTTCCTCTTGATGGATGATAACGCACGTCCCCATCGAGCTGCCATCGTGGAAGAGTACCTTGAAACAGAAGATATCAGGCGAATGGAGTTGACTGCCTGTTCTCCAGACCTAAACCAATCGAGAACATCTGGGATGCTCTTAGTCGACGTATCGCTGCATGTCTTCAAACCCCAAGGATACTTCAAGAGTTCCGACAGGCATTGGCGCCGGACTGTGGGGCTATACCCCAGTTGCTGCTCGACCACCTGATCCACAGTATGCAAACCTGTTATGTGGCCTGTGAATGTGTGCATGGTGATCATATCCCATATTGATGTCGGGGGAACATGCACAGGAAACAGTGCCGTTTTGTAGCACAAGTGTTTTGGGACGTTTTTCTCAACTTATCACCAATACTGTGGACTTACAGACCTGTGTCGTGTGTATTCCCTATGTGCCTATGCTGTTAGCGCCAATTTTGTGTAGTGCCACGTTGTGTGGCAACACATTCGGCAATTATCCTTAATTTATGAGCATGAGTGTATTTAGGCGAAGAAAGATCAATGAGGAGAAATGGCCCAACTTTATCCCAGAACAACACGTGGACTTGCTGATAAATTATGTGCATAGGA
The DNA here is from genome assembly GCF_023864345.2 of Schistocerca serialis cubense. Taxonomy (NCBI): domain Eukaryota; kingdom Metazoa; phylum Arthropoda; class Insecta; order Orthoptera; family Acrididae; genus Schistocerca; species Schistocerca serialis. Next base: position 276,106,565 of record NC_064642.1, on the reverse strand, counting down.
TATACGAGCATTATGGAGCCAGAAAAATGTATTGCGAAATTGAATGAGATAGTAATTTTCGATAACATTTGGCGCAGGGTGCAGAAAAGCTGGAATCTTGTGACACATGTCAGACGGTGCGAGCAAATAATACTAGGATCGTACAGGAACAAATATATTCTGTAGAACCTCAAAATCGGCTCTAGATCTCGTAGCTGTTGACCTTTTTGGCACTTTAACTGTTTCAAAGGGAGGGGGGGGGGTTGTGAAAATGGTAGATAGATTTACAAAGTATTTTAGATTTTATCCTATAAAAATGGCAAACTTCAAGGTACTTGTCAGTAAACTAGAGAAATATTATTTTGTAAGCATTGCGGTGCCGAAATCAATGTTATCAGATAATTGACCGCAGTTTGTCTCCAGGAGGTTTGAGGAATGTTTAATCAATAGTAATATAGAACATATAAAGATTTCTGCCTTTTTTCCCCCAGGGAAATATGTGCGAAAGAATAATGAAGGAACTAAATCGGCTCAGTAGGACGTAATGTCACAAGAAGCACTGAGCTTGGGCAAACTACTTGGAATATTTTGAAGAGATGATTAATCACCAGATATATGAAGCATCTCACTTTGCACCTGTAGAGTCTATTTGTGGAATCAGACCAAATAATTTATTATTTGACTTAATTGAATTTCCCCGTCTTACTGAAATGGCCATGGAGCACAAAAAGAGGATAGCACAACAAATATTGGAAAAAAAGGCTGTGGGAAGGAAAAGAAGACACGATGTGGGAGCGTGTCCTACAAGTTATCAAGTAGGCGATTTAGTGTTGGTGAAAAGCAAGGAAAAGTCTAAAAAGCTTATAGCAGAAACCCAAAAGTTTACAGATGAGTATAACTGACCTGTAACGCCGGAAACGTATATCCTCCTATTTCCATCAGTTGTACTATAATTTTTTTTTCCTTATTTTGTTGCCTGAAGATATGACATTTTGCTGCCGCGCTTTCGGGGTTTCGCAGCATGTAATTGCGCTCGACTTGCTCTGATAGTTTCTGAGACGGTGTTAAAGTATTCATAGCTGGCTACAATATTTAGATTACACAAGCACAAATTAAAAGTGCGAGTTTTCAACCACATTTTAGCTTACCTGTGACTGCAGCCCAGCTTGGTACGTACTAAATTTTCCTATTGTTAATTGTTCAGAATCATTTAATTCAAACTCAAAGTTAAATCTCTTATTTCTAAATTGCGTAGATTCAAGAAGCGTTGGAAATGATTGTTGAGGTAGCCCAAGACTAACCTTATTTTATTGAATTTCGTAGTGCTTCAGAAACAAAGTTCACTAATAATTTCAGTCACTAAATTAACTTTCAATTTTCCGGTTTTATCAGTTCTTTTGCTCAATTAAGTCAGAGTGTAGCAAAATTTATTACTTCTGACAAACATTCAGTTTTCACACAGCACATGTCAACCTTCAGTTGCCACGCTTTTAGTGCTAATTATATGTGTATTAATCTTTCATTTTCAGTTATTGTAGTGGTTGTCTATAGGTCTGCCGACCGTAATTTTCCCCAAATCTCAAATATCTAATTAACGCCAATTAATTGTTAACGTAACGACTGCACATTTTACTTTCTTTATTAATTTTACCCTTTTCTCAAAATTAATTTCCACCAATTTCATTTGCATTTTTCCTTTCATTTAGATGTAACCCTTTCCTCCCTCTTTACCGACAGATTACCTTCGGTGACGATTGCTTTTCCCAAATTTCCATTAGGTACATGCAGTTTAATTTTTCACTACCATTAAGGTCGATAAGTGAGGCGGGAGTTACAGACCCTTTACAATTGTGGTCAAGGCTCAGGCCAATGCATATAAAATAGGATATGTCAAGTCACACAAACTTCTGGGATCGCAAAATATCATTGATTTGAAGAAGTACATACAGAAGGATGATGGGGACAGTAGTAGCTAATAAGCATCAAGGGACACGCATTCTTAATGTCGTCAGGTGTATGACAAACACCAGGCATCTCAAGTTGTTGGCTATATTACTTCCTTTTCATCAAAAAGACTCTTCATCATTCGTAACTTTTAAGCTATTTGCTTTCCTCCTTCCAAATCGTAACAAAAATGTATATAAAATGTACATAGAGAACAAATGCCATCAGAAAATAAGAGAACAGACAAATGAAAGATATTTTTGGATGTATGTGACTACTGACTAACACAAATGAATGTGGAGTGAAAGTGATGTAAAAAGATCTAATGAAAAAATAATGTAATATGACTCCTTAGTATTTGATTTCCAAGCTATTTTCAGAACATGTGGAAATGATGTAGGAAGATGTTTGTGGTAAGAGGCATAAGGAGAGTACCTAGTAGAAGTAAGTAAATAGATAATGTATCTGTGGTTTGAGTGCCACATAAGCTATAAATACTTTCAACATTTCCATTAATTTTGCATGCTCTGTGTAGAATAGCTTGTTTTATGTAAAGTCATGAGATATTTAGTAGTAACTGTAAGGTAAATATTTTTTCTGAAGAGAAAATTTAAAGAAAATGTGTGTACATTTTTGAAAAAGGAAGGGTTTTCTTCTTGGCTTGCTTACATAGTAATAAGTATTGCTTTCAGCAGGAATTTGCTTAGGAATTCTCCTACTATAAAATGCATATAAGATTTGGTGAAAAAGAGTAAAGTAATAGTGCCAATTTGGGTATTGTTGTTATTTTTAATAATGGTTAATTCACTCTTTACTCAGTAATATTAGTACTGTATAACACTATTTGATGAAAGATGTTCAATTTCAATGAATAATAAATTTCCTTAGAAAAGAGTTTTGTGAAAATAAGCAGTAAATTGTGACTACACTAAAATTCTTGAACACCCCTCGTACAGTTTCCCCTATAGATGTGAGAACAAAAATACGAATGATGATACGTGTAGATGTGTAAAGTTAAGGTGCAGAAATTGAGAATGATGGCTTAGATGTACCATATTTTGCAGGTACAAAATTTTGATAAACCTGATGCGAGACTATAGGAAACCAGTTCTAGGACAGATGGCTTGACGCTGTATCACATTGAAGTGCCTCTAAAGCAACCGAAGTGTACGTGTGAGAAATAAAAACGTTCTAACCCAGTGCTGCTACAGAAAGTGAGTGTTTTCTTGCTAAAGTATGTAATGAAGACGCTCCCCAAATGGAGAAGATTAAAAATAAGTGAAGAAAATTTGATTCTAATAATATGACGAAAGAAATATTTTATCCACAACGATGATTAAAACTAGTATTATCCTGCTAGAAAATGTTGTGGAATAACGCTAATTAAGTGGAATCTTTTGTGTAATAATATATTAGGTTTCATGAATGCTAACATAGCGACTGTAAAGAGCATTGAATGGTTTATTTCATTTCAGAAGGATATAGAAATCTGTAAAGTAATTGTTTAAAATAAAATTTAATTTCGAGCAAAACAAGAAATATTTGCTAATGTAAGTCAATTTCACTTTCCGCTCTCAAGTCCAAGCCTTGGAAATCTGATATAACAACTTAACACTGTAATATATTTTTGATATTTCATTCATCTGAAAAAATTGTAAGTAGGAACAATTTTCATTAAAAGTCCCATAGTTAAATTTGTCGCTTCAGTTAAAGAATTCAGTGATAACATTGCCATTATAAGAACCTTAAATACACTTAAAAGTAATCTTAGGTTTGTAGGGGCTGTGTAACACAGCAAGTTATTACAAGGTAACATTTGTTGCAGTAAGTCACGCAACCATCTGGCACGATCGTTGCATTATGTCAATGTTTTTAGTTTGCGCTTTGCTCACAGCACAGCTGACGCTGCCTACCTTGAGAACTGCATAGTGTAACATTCAGACGATACCCTCTACATATCTTAACAATCCGTATTAGTTATTATCCGATTTTGTTCAAGTTTGGTACACAGCCATTTTTTATTAATGGAATGATGCTATCAAAATTTCAGATTTTTATTTGTTTTAGTTCTGGAGATAATGAGAATTACGTAAAAGTCCTAAAACCTACGCTTGTTCTTGAAAACAAAGTTAGGAATAACAAGTAATTGACTTTCATTACTATTTGAAGCCATTACAAAGTTGTCAGTCCATAAAAACTCAATTAATTACAATTTTCTTATTAATACTTGTGTCACTTCGCATTGTGTAATAGAAAAACCGGTCAAAATTATTATTTGATTATCTTTTGCTGTGTGAGTACGTGTGGAATGATTGAGAGAATGGATGTGGGACTAAGGTAAAACTTTAATATTTCATTTATCTGAAACCTTGTACAAACGAACCGTGGGAAAGTTATGTTGCAACCACAAATCAGGTGACGTATGTCTGTGTGAGCAGGCTTGTGTATAGAAGAAGCCAGAATGGAAGTTATAGGCGGAATAAGTTTATTTATCAATATGACGAATATTTCGCACTTTGATTATAATACAAGAAATTGAAGTTTTGCTGACATTAATTACTGTCAAATTATTGACTGGATAAGGCAAGATTTGCCACGAGAATGATCAGAAAGAAACGTTTTCATTGGTCGTTTACATCAACAGCCAATCTGAATCAACCTGTTCCCCAGCGAATAGAGGAGTGGGCAGAGTGAAGAGTATCTCGAGGGAGTCGCTTGCTAGCCGGGCTAGGGATCACACTATGCGATATCGATCTTTAAAAATACTCTGTAAGTTGGGGAAATAGTGAGCTTATTTCGATTCGAACATATAGTGACTGAAGCGACTGGAGTTATGAGCATTTAATGAAAGTTTGCTGTTTCCAAGTTAAATAGTTTGAGAGATACGACCGTGTGTACTTTGTGGTCGTAGTAGCAACTCCATGTGGGGTGTTCCGGGCTCTGTACGGAATATTTTGGGGAGCATTTCTTACGAAGAAGACCACTGAAGCGACCGAATAGTTGTGGGTCTGTGACTGGTAGAATGTGGAAATTAGTCGGCTTGGACTTGCTGAAATTCTGGCTGCTTTTCGAGTGATTGTTATATAGACAGTGCTCTTTCATCATTTTAAAGACGGACTTGATAGCCATTTCATGTGTTTCAGTATAAATAAAAAGCATAGTTAATCTAATTTTAAACGCATTTTTGCAAGTTGACTGAATATCCCGAACGCCCGAATTTTTAATCATGAACTTCGAGGAACTGAATTTCAACTAGATTTACGGGGGCCTCTGTGTAGTGCGTATTACATAGCGGTTTCATCAAAACATCTTTACACTACCTAGCACGTATCTGCTACCACAGAGTGAAGGGGCATTGGCAAGAATCCTGTCGAGGTAGGTGGACTGAATACAGACGACCGAACCCGCCCCGCCACAATATGGAAAGATGACATTCAAAAATAAACAAATATCATCATCGAAGCATATAAATGAAGAACGTAATGGAGAAATTGTTCTAGAAGAATGACATCAAACTGAGATTGTTACGGGGTTAGTTGCCACCCTTCTATTGACATTGGCGCTGGTACACTATCATGTGTCCTTTATAGTAAAGGGAAAAACTTACCACACAAAAATGGATAATTCGCATAATTGACACAATATATTATTGGTCGGTCTTCAGTTGCACGTTGCTGCCTGAAGTTTTCAATCGTTTCCCGATACTACCCATAGATGTGATGACGTCTGTGGATACCAATATGGCTGTCGATAATTTTCTTGTTGTTATCTCCACGTAAGGCTACGTAGTCATTGTGAAGTAGGTTATTCAATCTCCAGGTTATATATGAAAGCTAATTTTAACGGCTGATAGTTTTATTGCAACTGACAGAAAGCCTTTTGAACCTTTATCCCAAATGAGATGTATTTGTACTGTAAAATGTACCCTATACTACTCCTAATGTATATCATCGTTTAAGTAGTTTCCTTTTTCGTTTTTCTTAAATAACTGAAGCATGAGATGTGTTACGCTCTTCGCCCTTCGTTCTTAAGTCTTCATGTAAGCAATGCCGCCCCCGCCTCCATAGAAGTCATAAGCAACCGTCTTTCCTTTCTTTAAATATCCATAGCCCGCCCCGCTACGCCAAGCGATGTATGTACCAAAAGTAACTTAAAATTGTTGCTATTTATCCCAGTCTCGGCCGCCTCGTTTTTTTTTTTTTTTTTTTTTTTTTTTTTTTTTTTTTTTTTTTTTTTTTTGTCATCAGTCTACTGACTGGTTTGATGCGGCCCGCCACGAATTCCTTTCCTGTGCTAACCTCTTCATCTCAGATTAGCACTTGCAACCTACGTCCTCAATTATTTACTTGACGTATTCCAATCCCTGTCTTCCTCTACAGTTTTTGCCCTCTACAGCTCCCTCTATTATCATGGAAGTCATTCCCTCGTGTCTTAGCAGATGTCTTATCATCCTGTCCCTTCTCCTTATCTGTGTTTTCCACATATTCCTTTCCTCTCCGATTCTGCGTAGAACCTCCTCATTCCTTACCTTATCAGTCCACCTAATTTTCAACATTCGTCTACAGCAGCACATCTGAAATGCTTCGATTCTCTTCTGTTCCGGTTTTCCCACAGTCCATGTTTCACTACCATACAAGGCTGTTCTCCAGACATACAACCTCAGAAGTTTCTTCCGCAAATGAAGGCCGTTATTTGATATCAGTAGACTTCTCTTGGCCAGAAATACCTTTTTTGCCATAGCGAGTCTGCTTTTGATGTCCTCCTTGCTCCGTCCGTCATCGGTTATTTTACTGCCTAGGTAGAAGAATTCCTTAACTTCATTGACTTCGTGACCATCAATCCTGATGTTACGTTTCTCGCTGTTCTCATTTCTACTACTTCTCGTTATCTTCGTCTTTCTCCGATTTACTCTCAAACCATACTGTGTACTCATTAGACTGTTCATTCCGTTCAGCAGATCATTTAATTCTTCTTCACTTTCATTCAGGCTAGAATTGTCATCAGCGAATCGTTTCGTTGATATCCTTTCACCTTGTATTTTAATTCCACTCCTGAACCTTTCTTTTATTTCCATCATTGCTTCCTCGATGTACAGATTGAAGCGTATGGGCGAAAGGCTACAGCCTTGTCGTACGCCATTCTTAATACGAGCACTTCGTTCTTGATCGTCCACTCTTATTAATCCCTCTTGGTTGTTGTACATATTGTATATGACCCGTCTCTCCCTATAGTTTACCTCTACTTTTTTCAGAATCTCGAACAGCTTGCACCATTTTATATTGTCGAACACTTTTTCCAGATCGACAAATCCTATGAAAGTGTCTTGATTTTTCTTTAGCCTTGCTTCCATTATTAGCCGTAACGTCAGAATTGCCTCTCTCGTCCCTTTACTTTTCCTAAAGCCAAACTGATCGTCACCTAGCGCATTCTCAATTTTCTTTTCCATTCTTCTGTATATTATTCTTGTAAGCAGCTTCGATGCATGAGCTTTTAAGCTGATTGTGCGATAATTCTCGCACTTGTCAGCTCCTGCCGTCTTCGGAATTGTGTGGATGATGCTTTTCCGAAAGTCAGATGGTATGTCGCCAGACTCATATTTTCTGCACACCAACGTGAATAGTCGTTTTGTTGCCTCTTCCCCCAATGATTTTAGAAATTCTGATGGAATGTTATCTATCCCTTCTGCCTTATTTGACCGTAAATCCTCTAAAGCTCTTTTAAATTCCGATTATAATACTGGATCCCTTATCTCTCCTAAAGCGACTCCTGTTTCTTCTTCTATCACGTCAGACAAATCTTCACCCTCATAGAGGCTTCCAACGTATTCTTTACACCTATCTGCTCTCTCCTTTGCATTTAACAGTGGAATTCCCGTTGCACTCTTAATGTTACCACCGTTGCTTTTAACGTCACCAAAGGTTGTTTTGACTTTCCTGTATGCTGAGTCTGTCCTTCCGACACTCATATCTTTTTCGATGTTTTCACATTTTTCCTGCAGCCATTTCGTCTTAGCTTCCCTGCACTTCCTATTTATTTCATTCCTCAGCGACTTGCATTTCTCCATTCCTGATTTTCCCGGAACATGTTTGTACTTCCTCCTTTCATCAATCAACTGAAGTATTTCTTTTGTTACCCATGGTTTCTTCGCAGCTATCTTCTTTGTACCTATGTTTTCCTTCCCAAATTCTGTGATGCCCCTTTTTAGAGATGTCCATTTCTCTTCAACCGCACTGCCTACTGCGCTAGTCCTTATTGCTGTATTTATAGCGTTAGAGAACTTCAACCGTATCTCGTCATTCCTTGGTACTTCCGTATCCCACTTCTTTGCGTATTGTTTCTTCCTGACTAATGTCTAGAACTTCAGCCTACTCTTCATCACTACTATATTGTGATCTGTGTCTATATCTGCTCCTGGGTACGCCTTACAATCCAGTATCTGATTTCGGTATCTCTGTCTGACCATGATGTTATCTAATTGAAATCTTCCCGTATCTCCCGGCCTTTTCCAAGTATACCTCCTCCTCTTGTGATTCTTGATCAGGGTATTCGCTATTACTAGCTGAAACTTGTTACAGAACTCAATTAGTCTTTCTCCTCTTTCATTCCTTGTCCGAAGCCCATATTCTCCTGTAACGATTTCTTCCACTCCTTCCCCTACAACTGCATTCTAGTCGCCCATGACTATTAGATTTTCGTCCCCCTTTACATACTGCATTACCCTTTCAATATCCTCATACACATCTGTTCATCTTCAGCTTGCGACGTCGGCATGTATACATGAACTATGGTTGTCGGTGTTGGTCTGCAGTCGTTTCTGATTAGAACAACCCGGTCACTGAACTGTTCACAGTAACACACCCTCTGCCCTACCTTCCTATTCATAAAGAATCCTACACCTGTCATACCATTTTCTGCTGCTGTTGATATTACCCGATACTCATCTGACCAGAAGTGCATGTCTTCCTTCCACTTCACTTCACTGACCCCTACTATATCTAGACTGAGCCTTTGCATTTCCCTTTTCAAATTTTCTAGTTTCCCTACCACGTTCAAGCTTCTGAAATTCCACGCCCCGACTCGTGGAACGTTATCCTTTCGTTGACTATTCAATCTTTTTCTCATGGTATCCTCCCCCTTAGCAGTCCCCTCCCGGAGATCCGAATGGGGGACTACGCAGAATCTTTTGCCAATGGAGAGATCATCATGACACTTCTTCAAATACAGGCCACATGTCCTGTGCATACACGTTACGTGTCTCTAATGCAGTGGTTTCGATTGCCTTCTGCATTCTCATGTCGTTGATCATTGCTGATTCTTCCGCCTTTAGGGGCAATTTCCTACCCCCAGGACAAGAGAGTGCCCTGAACCTCTATCCGCTTCTCCGCCCTCTTGGACAAGGCCGTTGGCAGAATGAGGCTGACTTCTTATGCCGGAAGTCTTCGGCCGCTTATGCTGATTATTTATCGAAATTTAGGCAGTGGCTGGGATCGAACACGGGACCGAAAACGTTTTGATTGTGAATCAAAGACGCTACCCGTAGACCACGGGTACTACCTTTTATAACGGAATCCTAATATGTTGACGTGTGAGAGAATACTCTTCTCTTTTAATTTAGTGTCCATTTTCCGGAGATGCTCACTTATGACAACTTGTCAAGCTCCCTTTGTCTAATATGTCGCTTGTGCTCAGTACAATGTTCGACACCAGTGCGAATTGTTTGGTCCATATAGATAGTGATTCAAAAGTAATTGCACACGATTCACGGCTGTAATGTATACATAAAAAGGGAGTAAAATGTGAATTGATAGTGTGAAAGTGTTTTATTTCTGAGATATGCAGTAGAGTAGGGATCACAGGTGTACCACAAACAAAAAGTGATTCTAAAGTAACTATACACACTTCTTGAGTAAAATGGCTAAATAAAAGTAAACGAAAAATGTTAAATTAAGTTTTGCCTCAAAGTATTTTGATTCAGAGCTATGAACTGCATTAGGGATCACAAGTACAAAACAAACAACGTAAAATTAATTGTTTACAGAAATCTACAACAGAAAGGGACCCGAAATTCTACATGCTATTACCCTAGAACACGTTGAAAATGAATTCCATGTAGGCATGGAGAGGGATGGGCTTGACATCTTACCGTTCTCGTAATGTTGTAGGTTCAATTCTTCTCATTCTGCACAGTTGCACAGCCGTTGTCAGTTCGCTGCTGTAGTTGTGCTAAATTTTCAGTTGCAACACAATACACGAGCTCCTTGAGGTGGCCCCAAAGGTACATGTCCAGTGGGTTAAAATCCAGAGATGGAGAAGGCCAAGCAACTGATCCTGCAAGACACATCCACTTATCGGAATAAGCATCACTGAGGTACTCCCTTGCGTCAGGACTGAAATGTGCAGGGGCGCCGTAATGCATAAGCCCTAAGCCGGCTCTTGTAGCGAGTGGGACATCATGAAGCAGACCCATAATACATGTTCCCGAAACAGTCGATGCACTCTGCCAGTCAGGTGCTGTGCAATAATAATTATACACCGTACCACACCAAATGTTCACAGCAAAACGATGTTTATGTCTTCGTACTGTAGATACTTGAGGATTCTCATACGTCGAAACGTGCATGTTGTGAACGGTAACGATAAGAGCGTCTCATCCGTACACAGCACCCGATGACCGAACAGTTGATCTGTAGCATGGTTCTCGAGTGATCACTGACAGAATTTCAGAGGTCTGGGGCAGTCTGTAGGTGTCGTCTCCTGCACCTTCTGGAGGTGAGGTGAGTGGCACTGCTGTTTCCGAAGCAGGTGCCGCGCCGTTGAATGAGGAACCCCTACAGTGGCGCAACGGGGCATACTAATGGTCAGATCTTCATTTACCATTTCCAGGGTCTTCTCAATATCCACTCCATCTGGTTGACGCTGACGCAGCCGTGGCGCACCACGAGTGCCATATTACATTAAACGCCTGTAGACAGCTGTGAAACTGTCATGGTTTGATACACTTCTGTTTGGAAACATTTTCAGACACTGTCGTCATGCTCCTCGTGGATTGCCATCTGCTGCCCCGTGATGGATAAATATACCAGTGTATTCAACACAACAGCCGTAGTCTATGATCTACCGACAACATGAAAGTACATACCGTAGTACGCCTGGTTCCACTACACTGCAACAGAACCATCGAGTACAACAGACCACACCAAAGCCAACCAGACAAAGACATTTAAAGCCAAACGCAACCTAGCACCGTAGGGGAACGTACAAAGCAACATCACACAATATGCAGACGAACACGACAAGCCAGAAGCCTTTACTGGCCCTTGACGTAATGCCTACCACACGTGACATTACGCATTATAACTGAGAAACAAACCAATATCATACAAAAATTTATTTAACAGTTTATATTTAGTTTGATGCATACATTACACACCCTGTACATGCTGACACATTCGCAAGGGACACTACGTTCATCAGTTACAAGAAAAGCTGTATCTAACTGCACATCTCGTATCATGGGGGCGGGATGGAACACGGGTGTAAATGCAGCACACTTTCTTTCTTGGTCCTCATTATCCCACAGTATAGCATGAAAACAGCCGGCTTGGCACTTCAATCAATTCACAAGACGTCCTTTATCCGTGGCACCTGAAAGCGTTTGTAGTGTCTACCTTGTCGTAACCTTTCTCTCTTCACAAACTTCTCAAAAGCTGCACTTCAGACTGTAGATGGTCAACGTCAAAAATGATCTTTGTTCTGTGTACTGACGTTTCCAGGATACCTTCGTGCATGCAGTGTGGTGAAAACATACATGTTCTACTCATACATACTCCTATATTGTACGTCTGGTATGGTCATTGTGATCAGTCCTGGCTCTGAACACTCAGTTTTAGGAGGATTCACTCAGCACCAGTAACCTCCATTGCCGGTTTCCTTTTACAGCCCTTAGTGGCTTATAGTGTACTACGTCATTCAGCTACAGTTATTGGTGATTACCAGTTTTACGTCAATTCCAATGTATGTAATTTTTATATGATTTAATTGCATCTTCAAATATGACTAGAGCACTTTGCTCGTTTCACCTGCTACAACATGTAATTGTTTGAATTTTCTGATGAAGACCCCCCCCCCCCCCCCCCAATAGTCGATGTGGGATCCAGGTTAAAGTAAAATGTTCTTGTATGGTTACTGTCATTCTGCCATGTTTAAAATTGTAAATTTATTAAAGTATAACAATGACATGGACGTCAGGGAGGAACTAACTCTGGACCATTTTAAATTCCGTCTCCAGAATGAAGAGATTGTGGGAGCGACTGTACATGCAGTAGTGGGAAACGTACTGACTACAGTTTTGTTAGTCACTGGTTCTATGGCGAATATTATACCGATCAGTTTGTACAATATATTTTGTGAGTTCACGAAACACACCTCTTATCCAATACAAAACTGTAAATTCATCGGAGCTGTTGCTGTTAAATCATATTATGTCAAGTTAAAAATTAGGCTGGAGGTCAAAATAGCAATTGAAGTGGGAAAATGACCATTCCTCGATACCAGTGCAGTGGGAATAAAATGCACTCTTAACACCGATTTCCTACGAGAAAAGGATGCGGTAATCAGCCTCTCTGGAGGTTAATACTTTTCAAATGTCCATAGCCAGAAGACTGTAGTTGATTAAATAAAAACAAAACTGGAGCGCGGTAAATATTGCCCAGGCTTAAGGATAAAGTTACTTAAGACAAGGACAACGTATACCAGCAGCACATCCTCAAATTGTAGTCAGGTAGAAAATATTGAAAATCACATAAAAGGTGAAATCGTAGAGTCTACCGCTATTGACTGATTGCAACGAGTAGAATTAAAAGAATTACTAGTGAAGTATGTACGCGTAGTTGGAAGTAAGCCTGATATTGTCAGCACATACTAATATCAAATGGAAGTTTCCCCCACGAGGCTTATTGTCCTAACAAGTATTCCATGCCGTGGACCAAGAGGGCAGTGCTCAGAAATGAAATAAAACAGATGCTTGAATGTCATTTTATTATGGGCCAATGTTACCTGAATTGGAAGAGTTTGTCTAGTTTTAGATACAAGGGCCATTAACAAGATCGTTATTGCTATAAGAACCCGATCTGAAAACTTGGATTAACTGTTACAGAAGTTCCATAGAGGTTTGTACTAGCAAGCATACCTCATTAAGGAATCAAAAAAGTATAATCTCTTTATCTTTGGAGGCAGAAGGTACCAAATTTACATGCTACCATTTGGTCTAAACGAGACATCATGCATGTTTATTACCTTTTAACTGGGAGGTGAGCATTCATAACGCAACTAGAGACGTGGGGTGTTCACAGCGCCCTACATAAATACGATAATGAGGGTTAGATTTTTCCTTAAATTGTTTATTATACAATAAACACTGCATTTATTCTTTTATTAATTCATTTAACTACAATTATAATCACTAAGGTACTCGAATAATTATCCGTAAATGATAAATCAATAACATGTGTGAAATGGTTTTAAATGTGCGTATACATACTATTTTTCAAATTAACCAAGTAAGGAAAGCTTTAACATTTTTATAATTATAGAGAGATGTTAACAGACAAAGCAACAGACATACACTCCTGGAAATTGAAATAAGAACACCGTGAATTCATTGTCCCAGGAAGGGGAAACTTTATTGACACATACCTGGGGTCAGATACATCACATGATCACACTGACAGAACCACAGGCACATACACACAGGCAACAGAGCATGCACAATGTCGACACTAGTACAGTGTATATCCACCTTTCTCAGCAATGCAGGCTGCTATTCTCCCATGGAGACGATCGTAGAGATGCTGGATGTAGTCCTGTGGAACGGCTTGCCATGCCATTTCCACCTGGCGCCTCAGTTGGACCAGCGTTCGTGCTGGACGTGCTGACCGCGTGAGACGACGCTTCATCCAGTCCCAAACATGCTCAATGGGGGACAGATCCGGAGATCTTGCTGGCCAGGGTAGTTGACTTACACCTTCTAGAGCACGTTGGGTGGCACGGGATACATGCGGACGTGCATTGTCCTGTTGGAACAGCAAGTTCCCTTGCCGGTCTAGGAATGGTAGAACGATGGGTTCGATGACGGTTTGGATGTACCGTGCACTATTCAGTGTCCCCTCGACGATCACCAGTGGTGTACGGCCAGTGTAGGAGATCGCTCCCCACACCATGATGCCGGGTGTTGGCCCTGTGTGCCTCGGTCGTATGCAGTCCTGATTGTGGCGCTCACCTACACGGCGCCAAACACGCATACGACCATCATTGGCACCAAGGCAGAAGCGGCTCTCATCGCTGAAGACGACACGTCTCCATTCGTCCCTCCATTCACGCCCGTCGTGACACCACTGGAGGCGGGCTGCACGATGTTGGGGCGTGAGCGGAAGACGGCCTAATGGTGTGCGGGACCGTAGCCCAGCTTCATGGAGACGGTTGCGAATGGTCCTCGCCGATACCCCAGGAGCAACAGTGTCCCTAATTTGCTGGGAAGTGGCGGTGCGGTCCCCTACGGCACTGCGTAGGATCCTACGGTCTTGGCGTGCATCCGAGCGTCGCTGCGGTCCGGTCCCAGGTCGACGGGCACGTGCACCTTCCGCCGACCACTGGTGACAACATCGATGTACTGTGGAGACCTCACGCCCCACGTGTCGAGCAATTCGGCGGTACGTCCACCTGGCCTCCCACATGCCCACTATACGTCCTCGCTCAAAGTCCGTCAACTGCACATACGGTTCACGTCCACGCTGTCGCGGCATGCTACCAGTGTTAAAGACTGCGATGGAGCTCCGTATGCCACGGCAAACTGGCTGACACTGACGGCGGCGGTGCACAAATGCTGCGCAGCTAGCGCCATTCGACGGCCAACACCGCGGTTTCTGGTGTGTCCGCTGTGCCGTGCGTGTGATCATTGCTTGTACAGCCCTCTCGCAGTGTCCGGAGCAAGTATGGTGGGTCTGACACACCGGTGTCAATGTGTTCTTTTTTCCATTTCCAGGAGTGTATTTACATAACTTATAACAAACATTCATGTCAAAACTCTAGAGAAAAATCCAATTTCAGCACTGAAAATTTTCATCATCACTGGAAGAAGATTCTAAATTTATACATTTACTGCCGATATTCTTCATATGATTTAAACACATGAATTGGTTACACTTGCAACAGAAGAACTTGTATTTTTTTTTGTCAGCATTTCTTGGTCAAACTGTGCATCATCCTGATGTGAGTTTATTACTTTGAACTGTTGGAAGAAACTCCTCCGTATTGGAAATCTTAGCCACCTTCAGCCGGATAGATCTTGGTACAGCCGAATTTGAAGCTCTATTTAAAATCTGGGTATGCACGAACTCCTGCTCCACCTGTCTTATAAACTGCCTTCTTTCCTCAGCAAGACTAGGGATGTTGCTCTTAATAATAACTAGAGCATTAATGCAAGCAATATCTACCGTATGAAAGAACACTGCTAATGGTCATTGTTTCGTTGTTCTTGCTACTTTGTATTTTGCACACAACTTGTCAACTGTGTCAACTCCGCCTTTTGTAAGGTTGTTGAAGGTAATCGTCTCAGGTTTCTTTCTGTCACCTATTGTAGTGAAAATACTCTTGGAATTAGGATGCATTGTTGACAGCAGTATAACATTTTTACTTTTTTTCCGGTACATATGAAAGGCTTTTTAGGTACATATGAAAGGCAAGTGATCTCCTCATTGTATACAAAAATTTTACTTCCTGTCCTCTCCCTTTTATGACAGTCAATTCAGTAGGAAGCTGAGGCTTATTTTCTCTCATTGTGCCAACATGTGTTGGCTGTTCTCTTTTCAGTAATTCTTCAGCAACCAATATACTAGTGTAACAGTTATTTGTTGTTATATTTCGTCCAATTCCTTGAAACCCCTTACTAAGTATCACAACATCTTTACCTGAAACAGAAACTTCGAAAGGCAATTCGGACTGTTTTCCCGCCTACACTTCCATTTGAGATGTAAACGAAGCCCTTGAATCACATAAATTCTGTATGTTTATTCCGTATGTAGCAGGTTTGCTAGGAATGTACACTAAAAAGCTGTGAACTCCCTACATCCCCAGTTACTGCCTCAGATAATGTACTCATATTAGGGCCTAGACTACTAGACAGGGTTACATTACACTTGATGGTTTATTAATAGTCAGACACACCAGAGAAAACCATGTAGATCTGTTAGAAGAGACACAACACAAATTTTCTGAAGCAGAGCTTACAGCGAATCTGAAAACGTCGAAATTTGTGAGGGGCGAAATTAAGTTTCTTGAGCACGTACTATCAGCTGCAATAAACACCAGAGCTGCACAAAATCTGTACAATAAAGAATTATTCCTACCCTAGCACAAAAAAAAAACAGATTACAGCACCTTTTGGTTTCTGCCTATTTTTCCCACTGTTAATGCTAATTGTCTTTTAAACAGTACAGTTCTGTTAAGTGTATTGGCTACTGTGTTTTACTCTACGCCTACATCATCTGCATTTACATATCGCAAGCTGTCTCACAGTGTGTGGCTTAGGGTACGTTGTGTACCAGTGTCACTTCTCTCTCATCCAGTTCCAGTCGCGTATGGTTCGCAAGAAGAATGATTGCTGACAATCCGCCATGAGGTACCAAATGTCTCTAATTTTATTTTCAAGGTCTTTCTGCCAGATTTACATATAAGGAAGCAATATATTGGTTGACTCTTCTGTAACAGTAGACGAAACGCGATGCAGAACGCCTCTCTGGCAGTGTCTGCCTTTGGGGTTGGCAAAGCGTTTTCTTAAGGCTTGTGTGTTTACTAAATGAATCTGTAACTAAAAATGCTGCTCTTCTTCGGAACTTTTAAATTTCCTGTATCAGCTCTATCTCGTATGGATGCCATACGGATGAGCGATATTCAGCTACCGGTCTAACGAGTGCTTTCTTGATGGATTACATTTCCTGCCCTCAGAGGCTCAGCATTCGTTTGCTGGGTACGGGGTTGGCCACCCTGGGGCTCCTGAGCTGAGTACTGGTAAGCGCCACACCACTGTACGGCACAGCGTGGAACGTTGTGTGCCACACAGGAATGTGGATCTTGGCTTGACCACGTTGATGGAGAGAAAGGCAAAGACCTCCATAGGAAAAGAAAACAAAAACCTTCAGAAACAAAGGTGTGCTGCGTGCCGATAAGATGCATGGCTGTTGAACACTCATTAGTGATCAGCCTCTGGGGAGCGTCTGAGAGGACCCTTATTTCCCTAGCTGCATGTGGAATTGGCGGGCGGAATTGGCGGGCCGCTGGTAGATATGAACACGCAATCTAATAAGTGGGCTCGTGCAGCCAGCCCCCAGTCTCAGGAACATTTCAGAGCTCTAGAGTACACAGTAACAGAGGGCATGTTGTTAGCCAGAAGTGGTGTTAATATTTTAAAGAGGAAAGGACAGCTTTGAGGAAGTTTCATCTTACCTCATCCAAAAAGGCTTAGAAGGCATTGCCGAAATTTTGAAATCTGTCAAGTGATTGCGAAGTGACGTATCATTGGTTGAACGAAACTTCTGAAAGCTAATTGCTTTAGGAATACGCCATCGAAAAGAGCTAACTACGCACTGAACCATAGCAAACATGTCACATGTAGAGATCTTGTGAATATGCCCAAACAGAAACTGAAAGTTGAGTGGTCTCCAGAAATTTTCGTTGATGTGCAATAATGATGAAAACTGTTGATGTTGTCTGGTAAAATCCGAGTGCTTCATCATTGCCTTCAATAGAACGAAATTCCCAGATAATATCGAGTCACGTTTGCAGTTTTCAAATAAGTATCCAACGTACCCAATTAAAGTTGGTGGTGACTTCAATTTACCCTCGATATGGTGGCGGAAATGCATGTTTAAAGTTAGTAGTGGCATAAAACGTCCTCCGAAATTGTGCTGAATGCCTTCTCAGAAAACTACTTTGAACAACTACCTCAGGAGTCCACTACAAGTGTAAATGATTGCGACAACATATTTGAACCCTTAGCAACAAATATTCCTAACCAAATAGGGAGCATCTACATCTACATCTACATTTATACTCCGCAAGCCACCCAACGGTGTGTGGCGGAAGGCACTTTACGTGCCACTGTCATTACCTCCCTTTCCTGTTCCAGTCGCGTATGGTTCGCGGGAAGAACGACTGTCTGAAAGCCTCCGTGTGCGCTCTAATCTCTCTAATTTTACATTCGTGATCTCCTCGGGAGGTATAAATAGGGGAAGCAATATATTCGATACCTCATCCAGAAACGCACCCTCTCGAAATCTGGCGAGCAAGCTGCACCGCGATGCAGAGCGCCTCTCTTGCAGAGTCTGCCACTTGAGTTCGTTAAACATCACCGTAACGCTATCATGGTTACCAAATAACCCTGTGACGAAACGCGCCGCTCTTCTTTGGATCTTCTCTATCTCCTTCGCCAACCCGACCTGGTACGGATCCCACACTGATGAGCAATACTCAAGTATAGGTCGAACGAGTGTTTTGATGGACTACATTTTCTAAGGACTCTCAAAATGAATCTCAACCTGGTACCCGCCTTACCAACAATTAATTTGATATGATCGTTCCACTTCAAATCGTTCCGCACGCATACTCCCAGATATTTTACAGAAGTAACTGCTACCAGTGTTTGTTCCGCTATCATATAATCATACAATAAAGGATCCTTCTTTCTATGTATTCGCAATACATTACATTTGTCTATGTTAAGGGTCAGTTGCCACTCCCTGCACCAAGTGCCTATCCACTGCAGATCTTCCTGCATTTCGCTACAATTTTCTAATGCTGCAATTTCTCTGTATACTACAGCATCATCCGCGGAAAGCCGCATGGGACTTCCGACACTATCTACTAGATCATTTATATATATTGCAAAAAGCAATGGTCCCATAACACTCCCCTGTGGCACGCCAGAGATTACTTCAACGTCTGTAGACGTCTCTCCATTGATAACAACATGCTGTGTTCTGTTTGCTAAAAACTCTTCAATCCAGCCACAAAGCTGGTCCGATATTCCGTAGGCTCTTACTTTGTTTATCAGGCGACAGTGCGGAACTGTATCGAACGCCTTCCGGAAGTCAAGAAAAATAGCATCTACCTGGGAGCCTGTACCTTATATTTTCTGGGTCTCATGAACACATAAAGCGAGTTGGGTCTCACATGATCGCTGTTTGCGGAATCCATGTTGATCCCTACATAGTAGATTCTGGGTTTCCTAAATCGACATGATACTCGAGCAAAAAACATGTTCTAAAATTCTACAACAGATCGACGTCAGAGATATAGGTCTATAGTTTTGCGCACCTGCTCAACGACCCTTCTTGAAGACTGGGACTACCTGTGCTCTTTTCCAATCATTTGGAGCCCTCCGTTCCTCTAGAGACTTGCGGTACACGGCTGTTAGAAGGGGGGGCAAGTTCTTTCGCGTACTCTGTGTAGAATCGAATTGGTATCCCGTCAGGTCCAGTGGACTTTCCTCTATTGAGTGATTCCAGTTGCTTTTCTATTCCTTGGACACTTATTTCGATGTCAGCCATTTTTTCGTTTGTGCGAGGATTTAGAGAAGGAACTGCAGTGCGGTCTTCCTCTGTGAAACAGCTTTGGAAAAAGGTGTTTAGTATTTCAGGTTTACGCGTGTCATCCTCTGTTTCATTTCGATAGATACAGGGATTAGTGTAGCTATACTGAATACCGTAACATCCGAACCCGCCAAAATGAACGAAAAACAGATCTAGTTAAAAAAGCAGATAAAAATTCGCTTGGCAGCTTCCTAAGAAAGCGTCCCCACTCGTTCAAATCTGACTTCGTAACCGTAGAACAGACGAAGTTTCAATTCAAAGAAATAGCATATGAATATATACCAAATAAATTAATAAGAGATGGTACTGATCCTCCACGGTACACGAAATAGGTCAGAACTGATTTTCAGAAACTACGAAAAAAGCCTGCACAGTAAAAAAAATCCCCAAAATTTCACAAGTCTTATACAAGCTCGAAATTTAGCACGAATCTCATTGCAGATGCTCTTAATACTTTCCACAACGAATCTTTTTCTCGAAGTCTGCTAGAAAACCTAAGGAGGTTCTTACGTAATGAAATGGAACACCTACAGCCGTCCTGTTATTTGTTGGCAGTTTCAGTGCTTCAGGCATGACTGACGCTGAGGAGTAAACCCGAACCGTACTCAAGATTCATAAGAGGCCAACAACTATGAACTGGTTTTCGCAGGCTACCTGTAAGAATGTTGTTGTGTTTGCAACCATCAACTACCAGTTGATGGCTGGGGATACCACAGTGCACCACATTTTACCAAACATTCCCTGTATTTTAGTTGATAATTGAGCGAAAGTGGGTAAGGTTTTAAAATTCTGTAAATTTTCAGGTTGTTCTTTAAAATTTTTGGGCGAAGCTTCTAAAGACTTATCAGGGTGCCTGGCTTATGAATATTTTTGGTAAGTAAACTTCCAGCCACATATTGCTGTGAATTTAATTTAGTTTTCTTCTTCTCTTCCCTAATTTTACTTTACAGCTTTAGAGCATGTGTACACTTTTAACGTCACATTTCATGATATGACCTAGTGTGATTGTCCAGGTAATCGTATGTGAGATTGGCTGAAAGTGAGTGCTATTTCATCACAGACTGATTTTTATATATTTTCTCGCATTTTGACCATTTGAAGCACATTCGTTTCTACTACTTTCGTAACGGTGACGATAATCCCGTCGTTGAGCGTCCCAAACCCATAAATATACACGCATACATTTCCTGGGTATTCTTCCAATAAATCTCAGTATGGCGGCTACCTTGCTCCACTACAAACACTTATACTTCTAGATGTTTTATGGAAGTAAGTACTCCCAGTGACTGTTTTGCATTTTCGTAATCATACAGTTACGGATATTTCTCTCTGTGTACGAGGTGCATTCATGTTCTAAGGCCTCCGATTTTTTTTCTAATTAACTACTCACCCGAAATCGATGAAACTGGCGTTACGTCTTGACGTAATCGCCCTGCAGACGTACACATTTTTCACAACGCTGACGCCATGATTCCATGGCAGCGGCAGAGGCTTCTTTAGGAGTCTGCTTTGACCACTGGAAAATCGCTGAGGCAATAGCAGCACGGCTGGTGAATGTGCGGCCATGGAGAGTGTCTTTCATTGTTGGAAAAAGCCAAAAGTCACTAGGAGCCAGGACAAATGAGTAGGGAGCAAGAGGAATCACTTCAAAGTTGTTATCACGAAGAAACTGTTGCGTAACGTTAGCTCGATGTGCGGCTGCGTTGTCTTGGTGAAACAGCACACGCGCAGCCCTTCCCGGACGTTTTTGATGCAGTGCAGGATGGAATTTGTTCTTCAAAACATTTTCGTAGGATGCACCTGTTACCGTAGTGCCCTTTGGAATGCAATGGGTAAGGATTACGTCCTCGCTGTCCCAGAACATGGAGACCATCATTTTTTCAGCACTGGCGGTTACCCGAAATTTTTTTGGTGGCGGTGAATCTGTGTGCTTCCATTGAGCTGACTGGCGCTTTGTTTCTGGATTGAAAAATGGCATCCACGTCTCATCCATGGTCACAACCGACAAAAAGAAAGTCCCATTCATGCTGTCATTGAGCGTCAACATTGCTTGGCTACATGCCACATGGGCAGCCATGTGGTCATCCGTCAGCATTCGTGGCACCCACCTGGATGACACTTTTCGCATTTTCAGGTCGTCATGCAGGATTGTGTGCACAGAACCCACAGAAATGCCAACTCTGGAGGCGATCTGTTCAACAGTCATTCGGCGATCGCCCAAAACAATTCTCTCCACTTTCTCGATCGTGTCGTCAGACCGGCTTGTGCAAGCCCAAGGTTGTTTTTGTTTGTTGTCACATGATGTTCTACCTTCAATAAACTGTCACACCCACGAACGCACTTTCGACACATCCATAACTCCATCACCACATGTCTCCTTCAACTGTTGATGAATTTCAATTTGTTTCACACCACGCAAATTCAGAAAACGAATAATTGCACGCTGTTCAAGTAAGGAAAACAATGCCATTTTAAGTATTTAAAACAGGTCTCATTCTCGCCGCTGGCGGAAAAATTCCATCTGCCGTATAGTGCTGCCATCTCTGGGACGTATTGACAATGAATACAGCCTCATTTGTAAACAATGCACATGTTTCTATCTCTTTCCAGTCCGGAGAAAAGAAATCGGAAGCCTTAGAACTTGAATGCACCTCGTATTTGCTACATATTACATTCGTTGATGTCGACAGTCAGTTGCCTCTCGCTATGCCAAAAACCGCTCTCTTGCAGGTCTTCCCGCATTTCACTACAACTTTCTAGCATCGTGACATCTCGTAACACAATAATATCAGCCGCCAGATCCTAATTGAACTACTAAGTGATGTATATTTATTGTGAAATATATCGGACCTACAGCACTCTCCTGTGTCATGCCCTAAGTTACTGTTACGACTGAAGACTTCTCCCCATTCTCAATGACGTGCTGTGTTCAGTTTGCCAGAAACTCGTCAGTCCGGTTACACAACTGGTCTAATATTCCATACGGTCGTACACTGTTCATTAGATGGATGTTCAGAGCTGTATCTAATGCCTAGTAAAAGTCAATCGTCAGTCATGAAGGATAGCACGTATAGCTAATATTAACTATATATGTGTAGAAATACGGCTGATTTACAAACTGGTGGTCAGCGTCGGCACTATTTTGTAGACAAGTTACACTATCTTACAAATTGTGCGTTTGTTTTGAACATGCATGTGAGTATGCATTAATTTGGTACACACATAACGTATGGGGTCTCAATGGCGCATCTAAATGTAACAGAAAGATCAGTTTATATATCTATTTTCGTAACATGAGAAAATTCATTCTGCAGCTGCTTAAAACATGTCTTTTACATGAGAAAGAAATACCAACAAACAAATGCTGCAGTGCAGAGCAACGTCGTACAACACGAATGAATCCAGTTAAAATAGATAGCGAGACTCTGACCTCGTCTAGAAGTGGATTTAGTAATGGTAGCACTATATGAAATTTTCACAAAGTACGTTAAATTGTTTCCTATAAAGCCTACTGTAGCAGCTCCGATCATTAAAAGAATACTAAGTAGTTATACAACAACAGCTGGAAATTTGCTGCCTTTCTGTCAAATAGTGGCTCAAACTACATTCGTGAAAGACTGAAAACAGTTTTACGTAAAAATGACATTAAACAGACGCTAAAATCAAACTGAAGGAAATTTCACTGAACACGCCTTTCGTGAATTTAACAGATCCATTAGGCCCTATGGACACAGCAGTCAAGCTAAACGGGAGAATATTCGGAGTTCTTTGAACAGGCAATGAACAGATTGTCTCTGTACAACAAACACATCAGTCCAGCAGAGCTCGTAATTAGAACGAAGGAGAGGATTGAATCGAATATTGTTCTTTCACGTCTACGCGGAGAAGAATGTTCCTTGGAAGAGGAGGTAAGAAAAGACTTAGTCTCACCCACAGAGAAAGCGCGCTTGAGACAGATCTGTTAAGACAGAAGAGGAAAATGCAAAATTGTCTTCTGGGGGAATATATCCTGTTTAATATTCATCCAAAATCTTCACTTGTTTGGAAAAGAAACACTAAATGGTAGGTTTTGTACACGGGTCCTTGTAAGATAGTGCTCACTATCTTCCATATCAGGGAAGTTGTCTCCCGCTTTATCCTGAAGCCCACAATATTAAAGGATTGTATAACCCCCAGTACCTGATTAAATATTTGTATAAATGAATTTTATTAATTACATTACACATTTTAACATTACATATTTTATGCTTAAATGTAATTTTGTCTATGGAAAGCTCAGTACCACACGTGAGAAAAACATTTGTATGATCAAAAGGAATGATATCAGATTAATGCTACGAGAAAGTTTAAGATGGTAGCATCTAGGGGAATTTAGTCCTTGTCCACAGATTGTATACGTAAAAGAATCACTTGCTGTGTTACGTACTTCCCAGAGAGTTCAAATATTTATTGATGTGTAAATAGTAGTCATACGAAGAGTAAAATACAAGATACTGTTGTAGTAGTTTACACTCTGCCTGGATACTGTAACACAAAATGATTAATGCTTCGACCTATGGACTGAATGGGACGATGCACTGCTCCTGATTTCTAGAGTAGTTAATGATGCTGAGCAGCTTCCCTTGTTTGTGTTGTGTAGAGAAAACAAAGACACTAATCTATTTGTAAGAGTTAACTCTCCACCATGTGAACAGTCCGCTGTGATATCTGCAGCTCTTAGAAGTAACACTGCTCAGTTTATAATCATTCTTCCAGTACTTGTGGAACGAAAAGAAGGACTTGGCACAGAAGGAATGTGCCTTAATAGGTTATGTTACTACAAGGTCATCTTAAGAAAATTAGTTAGTTTTAGTACTTCTCAAACCCATGTAAATATTTTCTTCAGTAACGCAAGCCGGTTTTGAAAGAGTTCAGTGTTTCTAGATTCTCGTGAGCTGTAAATATGTCTTTTACTCAGATTCGAGCAAAAGTTTTCCTTGGGATTTACTTCATTCTTCCGACCTTCACATTTCCATTTGACTTAACACACTGTGCAGTGGATGATTTTGTCCAATAAACAGAGAATTTGTTCCTCTCTATACAGCATGTAATTCTTACTTAGTGCAGCGGGGCAAAACGTCAGGTCAAAATCGTAAATAAATGACGTTTAATAGTTGTAAGCCTACTTCTGTCGTAGTCGTGGTCATAATTCCAATCCAGAGAAGTACACAATATTGGGTTGTAAGTGTGTGACCTAACTATATTTTACTATGAACACTTGATATCCGTGTCGGAAGACACAAAACCATGGACTATAAATTACAGACTAATGATGTGTGAATCCGTGAACTTGGTTTCTAAAGAATAAGGTACTGTGTTAGTGAGTCTCTGAAGAGAATATGGGACAGTGATAATCGTACATTGAGAACAATTACGCTACAGGCAAGCTAGCACTAAAGCGTGCAGCACTGACGCTACGCCGCGGTGCCACTGTGTTACGGCTTAGTGGTATGGAACAGGAAACTGAAACGGGGACGCTTGCGCGCTAATTTTGCGCTCACTGCGGATGAACTCAACATAAGTCCAGCCACTCCTAGCGTAGTGCTAGGCGTTCTGCCATTACTGACTTTACTCATGTACTGAAAAACAATAAAACTTGCTCAGCTGAGATACTCACAGTGTGCATTCTGTGAACATTAACTGCAAAAGTGGTTCAGCTCTTTCATCACTACCTTAGTCGTTTAAAACATCATGTATGGGACAATGAGTAGCGCTTTACGAATAAAACAGTAAAGGCTTCCGTATGCTAAATGCGCCGGCCTCAAATTCAGTAAATATGATTTGTTCCTAATGTTTGTGTAAAATATTTTACTTGTGCCTTAAGGGGCACCGGAAAGGCTCAAAATCATGAAAAGTTCAATTTTTACTTTTTTGCGTTTTCTAAATCTGCAGACTATTACCTTTTAATAGATATATAATTTATTCAATTCCGAAGACTACAACTATTTTTAAATTTTTTTAAAATGTGTTCTACTTGGCCGTGACCCAATGTGGCGCTGTTAAACTGCTGTCAAATGGTGTTATTCTTAACGTCCGTGTTCATCAGGTACATTTTAGTGGTGTGAGATAAAGTATGTGTTGTGGCTAACCTGTGATGGTTCAATATATATTGTCGATTGTTTCATGTTTATTTACTCTGTCGTTATCTCGAAAATATTCGTAATTAATTCTGTTTCTTGAGTCTCTGTTTTGTTGAAGTATAATAATGAGTAAAAGTAAAGTTATAAGAAATCCTCTGAAGGCTTTTAAGAAAAGGAGAAATGTTGGAAAGCCAAAGGTATGTGTTATTACTGTAGACAATAAAGACGATAACCAAGTGAGTGAACCTAACCTCTCAAGTACACCTGCCCATAGCAGTCAAAGTGGGAAAGAAAATACTTCACAGAAGAAGCTTGGTTCAATGAGTGAAAACTATGAATGTTTTATGGGCGAATCGGATGTGAATGAAATATTTGATATGTCGGTTCTCAAAGGAATTTTTCCAAACTGTGTAAGATGTATTCATTGTAATGTAGTTGGTCTGTAACTCTCCATAATAAAGCACATAGGACTTGCTAGTGAAATACAACTGAAATGTGATAAGTGTTCATACATGACCACCTTTTGGAACAGTGTTGCAGTAACTGCAAGTGAAGAAAATGGTAGCAAAATCTACGAACACAACAACGAGCGATGCTTGCTTTAGACAAGGAACGCCTTCGGGCTGCAGACAGGGCTGTAAAGAGTCTAGAAATACAAGCAAGAGTAAACAGGAGGAGGAACAAGAGGAAGCTGGAGGAGGAGTTTGCAGAGGATGAAGATAATCCATCCTATGAACCGGGAATGCACTAAAAAGTTAATCCAATCTTTGTCGCTCGATTCCCTAAACTTTTATTTTCTCATACTAATTACGTATTTCTAAGGATCTTCCAAACATATTTGTTTCAAACTTTCAGTAAATGTTACACAGTACCTTCTACATAATTTAACACAGTCTTATTCCAAAAAACTGTATATTTTTGAATATATAAATAAAAAATTGCAAAAAAATGTTGTGAATTTTCATTACAATTGAAAAAAAATCATCTTTAATAACTGAACTAAAATTTTGTAAAATCCCTGTGTAAAGTTGTAGCCCGTATTCCAATAAATAATCTGTAAAAAGTTCAACTTCCTACCTCAAATACTTTGTGAGGAAATATGTAATTTATAAGCGTTATTTTAACATTGCAAGTATAGGGCGTCCCGGAGCCCCTTAATAAGATTTTCTTTCGGTATACCGCTATAGATCATACTCTACGTAGTAGTAATTCCACTCTACAACTGTATCGTGTTACATGGTAGTGATGAACAGTCGTAGTCAGTCTTAAGACCCAAGGTGAAGTGAACGGATGCCACCCCCATAATGATATGATTGACGACCTTCCTTTCGAGAATACGATCTTTCAGATGGGACCTACCACTGCCGATGAGCTCGGTTGAATCCTATTCTATGGTCCATCGCATCAGGCAGTAGTATGACACACATCATTGTTGATTAAATGTGGCTGCACTAATGGAAAAGTAATCGAAACAATGAGCTGCGCGACATAAACGGAACCATGTAAAACTGGAGGGAGTGCTCTTTTCGAAGGTTCGTTGTTCACGCACATATTTCAGTTAACATAATGGTTATAATTATTTTTTAAATTGGATGATTCTTTTTGATACACCCTGTATATTGTAACGAAATCCTATTACTGCTTTTATGCGACGCAAAATACTCTGTGGCATTATACATCATTGTACCACGGTCGGCCGTGTCCAAACTATTCCGCTCCCCATTGCCGACTCTGCACTTATTTCCAACGACAAATTGTAATACCAGGTAACAGAGATGTTTTGGCCTCGTAGGAGGCACTATATTAATGTGTGTTATATTCTAATAATTATATTTCTCTATTGTACTCCTGCTGCGGTTACTGTGATCAATTCCGTCTCCGACCAATTAGATTTCGGAGGAATGGATTTCAATTTTCTGTCACAGTAAGTATATTATCTAGCGATATATTACAGTGTAATTAATATGTAATTTCATTGCATACTTAAATATTTCAATGACATTTTAAAAGGACTAATGAAAGACGTATTCCAGTGCTTGAATTTACTATTGGAAGTGCACCAAAACTACCAGGCATTATTTGTATTCTTGTCTGTAGAATATATAATAATGTTCCATAAATCCTGTGAGAGCGAATATTTTGAGTCAGGAATCAGGAATGATATTCAACAAGAAGTACGAGTGAAAGCAAGCGATACTATTAAGTAAAATTCAAGAGGTATGGAATATGAGTCTTAACGCAAAACGATCCCCCCCACCCCATGAACCGTGGACTTTGCCGTTGGTGGGGAGGCTTTCGGCCTCAGCGATACAGATAGCCGTACCGTAGGTGCAACCACAACGGAGGGTTATCTGTTGAGAGGTCCGACAAACGTGAGGTTCCTGAAGAGGGGCAGCAGCCTTTTCGGTAGTTGCAGGGGCAAAAGTCTGGATGATTGACTGATCTGGCCTTGTAACACTAATCCAAACGGCCTTGCTGTCCTGGTACTGTGAACGGCTGAAAGCAAGGGGAAACTACAGCCGTACTTTTTCCCGATGTCACGCAGCTTTACTGTATGGTTAAATGATGATGGTGTCCTCTTGGGTAAAATATTCCGGAGGTAAAATAGTCACCAATTCGGATCTCCGGGCAGGGACTACTCAGGAAAACGTTATCAGGAGAAAAGAAAATGGCGTTCTACGGATCGGAGCGTGGAATGTCAGATCCCTTAATCGGGCAGGTAGGTTAGAAAATTTAAAAAGGGAAATGGATAGGTTAAAGTTAGATATAGTGGGAATTAGGGAAGTTCGGTGGCAGGAGGATCAAGACTTTTGATCAGGTGAATACAGGGTTATAAATACAAAATCAAATAGGTGTAATGCAGGAGTAGGTTTAATAATGAATAAAAAAATAGGAGTGCGTTTAAGCTACTACAAACAGCATATTAAACGCATTATTGCGGCCAAGATAGACACGAAGCCCATGCCTACTACTGTAGTACAAGTTTATATGCCAACTGGCTCTGCAGATGATGAAGAAATTGAAGAAATGTATGATGAGATAAAAGAAATTATTCGGGTAGTGAAGGGAGACGAAAATTTAATGGTCATGGGTGACTGGAATTCGAGAGTAGGAAAAGGGATAGAAGGAAACATAGTGGGTGAATATGGACTGGGGGAGAGAAATGAAAGAGGAAGCCGCCTGGTAGAATTTTGCACAGAGCATAACTTAATCATAGCTAACGCTCGGTTCAGGAATCATAAAAGAAGGTTGTATACATGGAAGAATCCTGGAGATGGTAGAAGGTATCAGATAGATTATATAATGGTAAGACAGAGATATAGGAAACAGGTTTTAAATTGTAAGACATTTCCAGGGGCAGATGTGGACCCTGACCACAATCTATTGGTTTTGAACTGTAGGTTGAAACTGAAGAAAGTGCAAAAACGTGGGAATTTGAG
Source organism: Schistocerca serialis cubense (assembly GCF_023864345.2). Taxonomy (NCBI): domain Eukaryota; kingdom Metazoa; phylum Arthropoda; class Insecta; order Orthoptera; family Acrididae; genus Schistocerca; species Schistocerca serialis. The sequence continues at coordinate 276,077,441 of NC_064642.1, read as the reverse complement.
GAGATGGGACCTGGATAAATTGAAAGAACCAGAGGTTGTACAGAGTTTCAGGGAAAGCATAAGGGAACAATTGACAGGAATGGGGGAAAGAAATACAGTAGAAGGAGAATGGGTAGCTGTGAGGGATGAAGTAGTGAAGGCGGCAGAGGATGAAGTAGGTAAAAAGACGAGGGCTAGTAGAAATGTTTGGGTAACAGAAGAAAAATTGAATTTAACTGATGAAAGGAGAAAATATAAAAACGCAGTAAATAAACCAGGCCAAAAGGAATACAAACGTCTCAAAAATTAGATCGACAGGAAGTGTAAAATGGCTAAGCAGGGATAGCTAGAGGACAAATGTAAGGATGTAGAGGCTTATCTCACTAGGGGTAAGATACATACTGCCTATGGGAAAATTAAAGAGGCCTTTAGAGAAAAGAGAGCCACTAGTATGATTATCAAGAGCTCAGATGGAATCCCAGTTCTAAGCAAACAAGGGAAAGCAGAAAGGTGGAAAGAGAATGTAGAGGGTCCATACAAGGGCGATGTATTTGAGGACAATATTATGGAAATTGATGAGGATATAGGTGAGGATTAAATGGGAGATATGATACTACGTGAAGAGTTTGACAGAGCACTGAAAGACCAGAGTGGAAACAAGGCCCCGGAAGTAGACAACATTCCATTGGAACTACTGACGGCCTTGGGAGAGCCAGTCCCGACAAAACTCTACCATCTTGCTCACAAGATGTATGAGACAGGTGAAAACCCTCAGAGTTCAAGAAGAATACAATAATTCCGATCCCAAAGAAACAAGTGTTGACAGATGTAAATATTAGCGAACTATCAGTTTGATAAGTCACAGCTGCAAAATACTAACGCGAATTCTTTACAGACGAATGTAAAAACTGGCAGAAGCCGACCTCGGGGAAGATCAGTTTGGAAACCGCAGAAATGTTGGAACACGTGAGGCAATACTGACCCTACGACTTATCTTAAAAAATAGATTAAGGAAACGCAAACCAACGTTTCTGGCATTTGTAGACTTAGAGAAAGCTTTCTACAATGTTGACTTGAATACTGTCTTCCAATTTCTAAAGATGGCAGGGGTAAAATACAGGGAGCGAAAGGCTTCTTACAATTAGTACAGATACCAGATGGCAGTTATAAGAGTCGAGGGGAAGGAAAGGGAAGCAGCAGTTGGGAAGGGAGTGAGACAGGGTTGTAGGCTGTCCCAGATGTTATTCAATCTGTATATTGAGCAAGCAGTAAAGGAAACAAAAGAAAAATTCGGAGTAGGTATTAAAATCCATGGAGAAGGAAATAAAAATGTTGAGGTTCGCCGATGACATTGTAATTCTGTCAGAGAGAGCAAAGGACTTGGAAGAGCAGTTGAACGGAATGGACAGTGTCTTGAAAGGAAGATGTAAGATGATCATCAGCAAAAGCAAAACGAGGATAATGGAATGTAGTCGAATTAAGTCGGGTGATGCAGCGGAAATTAGATTAGAAAATGAGACACTTAAATTAGTAAAGCAGTTTTGCTATTTGGGGAGCAAAAAACTGATGATGGTCGAAGTAGATAGGATATAAAATGTAGACTGGCAATAGCAAGGAAAGCGTTTCTGAAGAAGAGAAATTTGTTAACATCGAGTATAATTTAAGTGTAAGGAAGTCGTTTCAGAAAGTATTTGTATGTAGTGTAGCCATGTATGGAAGTGAAACATGGACGGTAAAGAGTTTGGACAAGAAGAGAAAAGAAGCATTCGAAATGTGGTGCTAAAGAAGAATGATGAAGATAACGTGGGTAGAGCACGTAACTAATGAGGAGGTATTGAATAGAATTGGGGAGAAGAGGAGTTTGTGGCACAATTTGAGAAGAAGAAGGGACCGTTTGGTAGGACATGTTCTGAGACATCAAGGGATCACAAATTTAGCATTGGAGGGCAGCGTGGAGGGTAAAAACCGTAGAGGGAGACCAAGAGATGAATACACTAAGCAGATTCAGAAGGATGTAGGTAGCAGTAAGTACTGGAAGATGAAGAATCTTGCAGAGGATAGAGTAGCATCGAGAGTAGCATCAATCCAGGCTCAGGACTAAAGACAACAACATCATCAACAACAACAACAACAATAACAACGTAAAAGAACAGATTACTGTCTGGTAAACGGTATCAAAGTTTTCATTGTCCTTCCGTACAAAAGAGAACATTTCATTCATCGTGTTAATTGCGTCCTGCACTACTTCACGCATTATTTATGTCACCTCACGTTGAGGCACTTCTGCATGCTCGAGTGGGCCGTACACGGTGCTAGGCAGTCATACCAGTTTCTTTGTCTCTTCAGTGTGCATTTCCCGTGAACTGATTCGCTCCATAGAATTTCGATTATAAATCTCTCTGATTATATTTTCAATGTCCGATTAACTAACGATAATAATACTGAGAAAATTTTCAAATATCATGATTTGGTTCAGTAGCTTTCCGTCAGTATATTAGAACTACCAGCTGAGGTATCATCACCCTGTGAACAGTTTAACTAGCCTAAAAACAGTGCACTTTCCTACGTTCTATAATATTGACACAGCTACTGTCCAACATTGATCTAGACGCAAATCGAGAGTGGACACATTACCGGTAACGAACGTAATTTATTTATGTCTGAGGATGGTCTGTTTTGTGACGGAAATTATTAGTGTTAGTACAATGATATGAGACTATTGCGTTAAAACAAGTTTTTTCAAAGAATATTTGAGAGCTGTGTACCATCGAATCCTTAAAATAACATTCTGAGAAACTCGCACAATTACTGTGGTTTATAAAGCCATCTTCCCTCTGAAACGGTCGTGAAAGACATTGGACCATTTAATATATTGAAAAATCCGCCTCAGGTGCGAAGATTTTCTGGTCTTTACGCAGGTTTCGGCTAGAATAATCTAGCCATCTTCAGAAGCATAAAATTACTATAACATGCCAGAGTAAGGCACAGCAACGTTAAAAATTAAAACCTATAGTTCCGCGGTACCATATCGAATTAAAACTACATGGAACCACGGTACTATAGGTTTTGATTTTTAATGTTGACTATATTGATTTTATGCTTCTGGAGAAAGCTACATTATTGTAGCCGAAACTTGGTAAACACCAGAAAATTTTCGCAACTGAGGCGGATTTTTCAATATGTCAGTCTATCACAGTTGCTGACGGGGCTGAAATATGCTAAAAATTCTTAGATTGGAACATTTAGTTTGTACACCGACTTTTATGTACAACTAAGAACATTGCGTTGACTATTATTTGACAGCTACACTGTTGGAAATTTGCAAAAATAACAGTCCCTCTTTAGAGTCAGACAGCTGAAACTAAGAATTTCCCTTTCCTCCGTGTGCACTGTAGCACATTTTGTACCTTCTGTGTACTCGGTCAGTCTCTGACAAAGCGACCTACGCTCCCTGCAGTTCTCAGAAAAGGTCGCCGCCAACACTGATCAGAGGCGACGAGCTGCTGGTTCTGCGGCGCTTTTGAGTGTGTAACGAGCGGCGACGCTGCGGCTGCCGCTGGCTGCGTTTGACGTGGTCTGCAGCCGCGACAGGGCGAGCGGCTGCTGTTGCGGCGGCGACCTGGCCAACTCTAGCTCCCTGGCGGCCGCCGCACCCCCCCCCCACGATCGCTGTTTCCAGCTTACGGTTCTCTGGTGGCTTTGCTACTGCCGATTCAGTTGCAATCTTGTTTAGTTCGCCAGTTAGCGGTCCGGCCGAGAAGCTTAGCTTGCCGCTTAACACACTGCTTTATCGATCCGATAAGCCGCATCACGTGGTCTATTGTAGTTTTTCACTCACGGCTACTGTACTTGTACGGAGGTGATATCTGGCGGTCCTCGAGGCCGCATGCTGTTCCTAATCTACATAAACTGTTTAGAAAATTTTCTCAGCACCCCTCTCAGATTGTTTGCTTATAATGTTGTCATTTACCGTTTAATGCAGTCATCAGAAGATGAAAACAAATGGCAATATGACGTAGACAATAAATCTGACAGGGTGCGGAACCTGCAATTGTCTCGTAATAAGTATGAGGTCGTCATTACGAGTAGAGAAAGCAGTCCGAAACATTTCTATCATACGGTAGTTCACACGGATGTAAGGATGTAAGTGCTATCAGTTCAACTAAATAGTCAGCGCAGGATATGGTAGTAGATGAGTAGTGACCAATATTCATCCAAAGCGCTGGGCGAATTCATTCGTTTGTTTCGAATGGGAAACCAATGCTGTTCGCCCGCTTTAGGCTCGTCAGCGACGCACCAGGATGACACAATCGAGGCCCAAGCCCTTCAAACTTTTTCAAACGAGTTTACAGAATTTATTTGCCACAAAAATTCACTTTTGCATTGGTTGTAGTTTTGTACAGGCTGAGTCACCTAACGTTACCGCTGGATATATTTCGTAAACTTAATTAAATACTGACGAACCGATTCCACAGACCGAACGTGAGGAGAGGGGCTAGTGTAATTGTTTAATATAAACCATACAAAAATGCACGGAAATATGTTTTTTAACACAAACCAACGTTTCTTTAAATGGAACCACGTTAGTTTTGTTTGCACATCTGAACATATAAACAAATACGTAATCAGTGTCGTTTGTTGCATTGTAAAATGTTAATTACATCCGGAAGTATTGTAACCTAAAGTTGACGCTTGAAACCTCCGACGTTCAGTTGCGTGTTGTAACAAACACGGGCCACGGTCGGCGAGCAGCATCTGCAGGGACATGTTTACGATGACGACCGTGTTTACGAGTGTGGCTGTAGTGCACTGTTGTGGTTTGGTCTAGCTGTCGCAGTGTCCGCATGTAGCGCTTGCTGCTATTGTTATTCTGCATCCGTCTCCGCACGCAGACCAACTGTAGTACACCGTGTTACCAGACGTCTGTGATAGTATAGTGTTGTAGGAACTGTGACCATGCTGTATTCGGACTCTGAAAAGGCGGAGATGATACTCATCTATGGCGAGTGTCGACGAAATGCAGCTGAAGCCCGCAGGGTGTATGCAGAACGGTACCCGGACAGAGAGCATCCAACGTGCCACACATTGCAGAACATCTACCGCCAAATGTATGCAGCAGGCATGGTCTTAGCACGCAAACGGGTCCGTAAGAGGCCCGTCACAGGAGAAGCGGGTGCAGTTGGTGTGTTAGCTACTGTTGCCATGAACCCACACATGAGTACACGGGACATTGCGAGAGCCGGTGGACTGAGTCAAAGTAGTGTCATGCGCATACTGCATCGTCACCGCTTTCACCCGTTTCATGTGTCGCTACATCAGCAATTACATGGTGATGACTTTAATCATCGAGTGCAATTCTGTCAATGGGCATTAACAGAGAATGCGTTGCAGTTCTACCTGTTTACCGATGAAGCGGGTTTCACAAACCACGGGGCAGTGAATCTACGGAACATGCATTACTGATCCGTGGACAATCCTCGCTGGCTCAGACAGGTAGAGCGACAGCGACCGTGGACTGTAAATGTATGGTGCGGAATCATTGGCGACCACCTCGTTGGTCCTCACTTCATTGCAGGGTTCCAAACAGCTGCAACATACATCTGCCAACGTTGCTCGAAAATGTCCCACTGGAGACGCGTCGACGTATGTGGTATCAGCATGATGGTGCAACTGCACATTCCGCAATTAACACTAGGCTGACCCTTGACAGGATGTTCGACGGGCGTTTCATAGGACGTGGAGCACGCATAAATTGGCCAGCCCGTTCTCCTGATCTTACACCTCTGGACTTCTTTCTGTGGGGTACGTTAAAGGAGAATGTGTACCGTGATGTGTCTACAACCCCAGAGGATATGGAACAACTTATTGTGGCAGACTGCGGCGACATTACACCAGATGTACTGCGGCGTGTACGACATTCATTACTCCAGAGATTGCAATTGTGTGCAGCAAATGATGGCCACCACATTGAACATCTATTGGCCTGACACGTCGGGACACACTCTATTCCACTCCGTAATTGAAAACGTAAACCACGTGTGTACGTGTACCTCACCCCTCATGGTAATGTACATGTGCGTCAGTGAAAAACACCAATAAAAAGGTGTTAGCATGTGGACGTAATGTGCTGTTCCAGTCTCTTCTGTACCTAAGGTCCATCACCGTTCCCTTTGGATCCCTACGTAACTCGGTGCTCTCCGATACACACGATCGAACAGCGGAGGAGTGGTACCCAAGCGTCAACTTTAGGTTACAAGAACTCCGGATGTAATTAACATTTTACAATGCAACAAACGGCACTGATTACGTATTTGTTTATATGTTCAGATATGCTGACAAAACTAACGGGGTTCCATTTAAAATAACGTAGGTTTGTTTTAAAAACATACTTCCGTGCATTTTTGTATGGTTTGTATTAACCAATTACACTAGCCCCTCTCCTTGCGTTCGGTCTGTGGAATCGATTCGTCAGTATTTGATGTGGTTTACGAAATATATCCAGCGGTAATGTTAGGTGACTCACCCTGTATATCACCTTCATAGAGATATAACCATCATTACGTTAATGGACATAGTTACATTCGTAGCATGCCTTAAAGTGTACAAGCTGCCTTAATTTTTGTAGTGCAACGCAGCTCTTAAGTGGATTATGTAGTTAGAGATAGCGGTGAGTGAAAGCTATGTCTTTCACTGTGTCAAGTGCGAACCAGCCATTTGAAGGATACCTGTTGTTAAACGATTATTTCGGGTTGCTGCATTCGTACAGTAACTATGGGAAAGTGGTGTCAAGTATTCTCTGAATTTCTGGTAGGCAGTATTATGTCTAAAAATATGACAAAATTTAAATATTAACTCCTGAGCTAACATTAACTACCAATTTCAGACCAAATTTTAAACTATCAAATGAAAAACTCTGGGCCTCAGCCATGAGGAAAGTAGGCCAATATTTTCTAAATGTAGCACAAGAAAACTTTATTGTAGAGCGACTGCAGAAAAGAAAGTTGTCACTGCATCCTTCTTGAACTTCGTGACAATGTTCCACGAGGAAACCAAGCAACACAGCTGTTCTCATTGTACACTCCTGGAAATGGAAAAAAGAACACATTGACACCGGTGTGTCAGACCCACCATACTTGCTCCGGACACTGCGAGAGGGCTGTACAAGCAATGATCACACGCACGGCACAGCGGACACACCAGGAACCGCGGTGTTGGCCGTCGAATGGCGCTAGCTGCGTAGCATTTGTGCACCGCCGCCGTCAGTGTCAGCCAGTTTGCCGTGGCATACGGAGTTCCATCGCAGTCTTTAACACTGGTAGCATGCCGCGACAGCGTGGACGTGAACCGTATGTGCAGTTGACGGACTTTGAGCGAGGGCGTATAGTGGGCATGCGGGAGGCCGGGTGGACGTACCGCCGAATTGCTCAACACGTGGGGCGTGAGGTCTCCACAGTACATCGATGTTGTCGCCAGTGGTCGGCGGAAGGTGCACGTGCCCGTCGACCTGGGACCGGACCGCAGCGACGCACGGATGCACGCCAAGACCGTAGGATCCTACGCAGTGCCGTAGGGGACCGCACCGCCACTTCCCAGCAAATTAGGGACACTGTTGCTCCTGGGGTATCGGCGAGGACCATTCGCAACCGTCTCCATGAAGCTGGGCTACGGCCCCGCACACCGTTAGGCCGTCTTCCGCTCACGCCCCAACATCGTGCAGCCCGCCTCCAGTGGTGTCGCGACAGGCGTGAATGGAGGGACGAATGGAGACGTGTTGTCTTCAGCGATGAGAGTCGCTTCTGCCTTGGTGCCAATGATGGTCGTATGCGTGTTTGGCGCCGTGCAGGTGAGCGCCACAATCAGGACTGCATACGACCGAGGCACACAGGGCCAACACCCGGCATCATGGTGTGGGGAGCGATCTCCTACACTGGCCGTACACCACTGGTGATCGTCAAGGGGACACTGAATAGTGCACGGTACATCCAAACCGTCATCGAACCCATCGTTCTACCATTTCTAGGCCGGCAAGGGAACTTGCTGTTCCAACAGGACAATGCACGTCCGCATGTATATCGTGCCACCCAACGTGCTCTAGAAGGTGTAAGTCAACTACCCTGGCCAGCAAGATCTCCGGATCTGTCCCCCATTGAGCATGTTTGGGACTGGATGAAGCGTCGTCTCACGCGGTCTGCACGTCCAGCACGAACGCTGGTCCAACTGAGGCGCCAGGTGGAAATGGCATGGCAAGCCGTTCCACAGGACTACATCCAGCATCTCTACGATCGTCTCCATGGGAGAATAGCAGCCTGCATTGCTGCGAAAGGTGGATATACACTGTACTAGTGCCGACATTGTGCATGCTCTGTTGCCTGTGTCTATGTGCCTGTGGTTCTGTCAGTGTGATCATGTGATGTATCTGACCCCAGGAATGTGTCAATAAAGTTTCCCCTTCCTGGGACAATGAATTCACGGTGTTCTTATTTCAATTTCCAGGAGTGTATTTCAAATACGGGACTTATCAAGACAAAACACGTCTCTATATTTGCCATGGTGTGCGTAGACGGCTGTCATTATACGGAAGGACAATGAAAACTTTAATACCGTTTCCCAGATAGTAATCTCTTCTTTTATATCACGGCTCAAATACCATACCTATTGAATTTTGCTTGACACTGTCGCTTACTTTTACTTATACTTTTCATTAAACATCATTCCTGATTCCTGAGTCGTAATATTCGCTCTCATTGGGTTTATGTAACATTATTGTATATCCTACAGACAGAAATAGAAGTAATTCCTGGTAGTTTTGGTGCACCTCCAATAGGAAATTCAAGCACTGAGGTACGTCTTTCATCAGTCGTTTGAAAATGTCATTGAAATATTTAAGTATGTAGTTAAATTAGATATTACTTTTGGAGTGTACTGTAATGTATCCCTGGAAAACAAATGCTTACTGTGACACAAAATTTAAATCCATTCCTCCGAAATCTAATCGGTAGGAGTCGGAAATGATCACAGTAACCTCAGGAAGAGTACGATAGAGAAATATACATATCATTAGAATATCACACACATTCATATAGAGCCTCCTACGAGCCCGAAACGTCTCTGTTACCTGCTATTACCGTTATGTTATCTGAGATATGTGCGTGAACAACGTACCTTCGAAAAGAGAACTCTGTCCAGTTTTACATGGTTCGCGCTAGGTAGCAGCAGCGTGTGGTCATCAGTTCTAGTAAAACTTGTGTCTGAACAACAGAAAGTGTTTCGTTTTCTACTTTGTGCGCAGTACGGGTCAGTAATAAGTGTTCAGCGTGACTTTCGTACTAGGTATGGTGTGGATCCTACTACAGAATAGAGCATTAGACGATGGCATAAACAATTCCGAGGAACATGCTGTTTGTGTAATGGCAAATTGCCGGGACGTCCCCGAGTGCCTGACACCGACGTCAAACGCATCCTCCATAGTTTCACAGTAGTCCGCAGAAATCCGTTCTTCGTGCAACTAGACAGCTCAACATGCCCCCGCTAACCGCCTGACGTGTGTTGCTTCGACGTTTGCAATTGAAACCATACAAAATTCAGCAACTGCAAGCTGTCGGTGAAAGTCTCAAACAACAACTTGCGGAGTTCTGTAATTTCGTTTTTGGCAAGATGGAGGATGACACTTTTCTTCCACGTTTAGTGTTTGGTCAGGAGGCAACATTCTATTTAAAAGGAAAGGTGAACCGACGTAATGTGAGACTACGGGGTATGGAACAACCACATGAAGTTGTACTGTGTAAGAGGACCTCTCCAAAATTTTATGTGTTTTGTGTAGTTTCACGGGAAAAGGTGTATGGTCCATTTTTCTTCGCCGAGATCACTGTTACAGGAAGCACATATCTCGATATGCTTGAAAACAGTCTTTTCCCACAGTTGGAGATCCAAACTACTTCATTAACCAACAGGATGGGGCACCGCCACACTGGCGTCTGGTAGTGTGGGAACTTTTAAATCAAAGTATTACTAAACCATGAATCGGTCGCACTGGACCAAATAATTCAGCTTTATAGTCTGGACTCGAAAGTCAACGGATCTGGCTGTATGCGATAATTTCTTGTGGGGGCTTATAAAAGACTCTATGCGCCTTCGTTACCAACAACAATGAATGAACTGAGACATCGCATAACTGCAGCTGTGGAAGCTATAGCTCAAGACGTGCTCCCAGCGGTGTAGGAATAAATTGAATACCGCATTGACAGATGCCATGCATCTCAAGGGGGTGCATATTGAACACCTAAGAAAAGGTGTGAAAAAACTTTTTGAGTTTCCCGTTCATAAAAAAACAAAATTCATTGTATATGTTTATAAGTTTCAGAAATATAGACGTTCCAATTCGGATGACTCTTTTTGGTACACCCTGTATTTAGACTGTAAGGTTTGTCTTATAAACAATGAAAGTGCGTACGTAATGGCCCTGGATGGCGCGTAATCGACACGTCAGCAGACCAATCGCTTCTCAAAGTTGCTGAAATGATGAGACTTGGAATAAAGGTTTGACATATTATTGTTGGAGGATATTGCACCTTTACTAAGAAATAAAAACATATCTCAGCTCAGTTTATCTGACTGTTCACTTTACGCAGAGCAAAAAGGAAGAAAAATAGCTTCATTATATGATGAAAGACATTAAGGAAAATTTGTGAAGGGCACACAATGATCCATGCCTCAGTTATTTTGAAAAATGAAAACTAGGTTATCTGAAAGATTATACATTAGTAGTAGTATATAGTTTTGAGAAAGAGAGTTTAATTTGTTACAATGTCCTCTTGAATGGCTATGACAAAGTTTGTTAATAATAATGGTAGAGCCCTTCAACTACATCCGTCAGTGAGTATTTTTTAATACAGTGCCGGTGCATAAGAGTAATTGGTTCGTACACTGTTAGTGAAGATCGCTACACCAAAATCTAGAATAAAAATTTTGGGAATACTTTTGTCTAGGTAACATATCTAAGTGATTAATATTGCAAGATCACAGGTGAATGTAACAGCCAGATAGCTACAGCAAATGTGAGATTCTGGTACATTAATAACCGGTGTAACCGCGGGAAGCCGGCCGTTGTGACCGAGCGGTTCTAGGCGCTTCAGTCTGGAACCGCGCTACCGCTACGGTCGCAGGTTCGAATCCTGCCTCGCACATGGATGTGTGTGATGTCCTTTGGTTAGTTAGGTTTAAGTAGTTCTGAGTTCCAGGGGCTGATGACCTCAGATGTCAAGCCCCATAGTGCTCAAAACCATTTGAACCATTTAACCGCGGGAATATTGAACGCCAGCATTCTAACGTGCATGCATTGTATTGTATCGGGTGCCTGATGTCAGTTTGTGGGACGGAGATGCATGCCTGTAGCACCAGGTCAGTCGACAATTGGAGGGGGGGGGGGGAGTTAAGGATGTTTTCAGGTGACGCTGGAGTTGTCAGATGATGTCTCCATTCGAGACAGATCTGGTGATCGAGCAGGCCAAGGCAACATATCGACGCTCTGTAAAGCATGGTGGCATACAGCAGTAGTTGGGGGGCAAATATTAACCTGTTGGATAACACCCCCTAGACAGCTGTTCGTGAATGGCAGCACAGCAGGTTTATTTACCAGATTTACATACAAATTCGCAGTCAAGGAACGTGAAGTAAGTACCCCAGATCACAACTCCTGGTATAGTTCCCGTGTGTCTAGCACGCACACAGTTGGCTGCAGGCCCTCAACTGGGCTCCTCCTAATCAACACACGGGCATCACTGGCACCGAGTCAGAACGAGCTTTCATCAGAAAAAAACAAATGACGTGCGTCCTACTATGCAATGAGCTCCCGCTTGACACCACTGAAGTCGCAAGCGTCAGTAAAATTTACACGACAGGTCGTCTGGCTCGGAGCTGTCCTTGTAGTAACAGTTTTGAAACGCTTCGTTGCGTAACTGTGGGGCCAACTGCTGCTCAGTCTTCCCTCTCGGTAGTGCCATGGGGCCGTCCGGAGCGCTGTTCCGGAACGCGGTCTTTTTGCGATCGTACATTCTCATGACCACCGATGCCAGCCATCACGTACAGTGCCTATGTTCCTGCGGAGTCTTTCCGCAGTATTGCGGAAGGAATATCTAACTTCTCATATGGCTATTACAAGACCTCGTTCAAAGTCAGTGGGGTATTGATAAAGGTATCTTTGTCGCCTTAAGCGCATTCTTAACTTACATCAACTCATGACGTCCAATGTCAAAGGTAACTAGTGGTCACGTCCGTTAAAGCGTGTGTTTAAAGCAAACACGATTCGCATCGTCATCCAGTCATCATGCCGCCACTAGCGCCACTCTTATGCGACAGGCGCGAAAATTGAATAGAAATCGTCTTTCAAATGTGGAAGTACACCCACCAACTTCCGTTTACGTTTTTCCGTTTCCCGAGTCTGCTAGATTTTGGCAACAAAGTAATTTCGCTATACTCCTCGTCAACGTTACGACAGTGGAGAATTAAAAAAAAATTATTTTGCATGACGCGAAAAGAGAACAAAAAATGGAACACAACACAAAAGCTATGCATATGTAAGAAAACGTAATAACATCTGTCTCGGAAATATACTAAATATAAACATACAATTACCCCACCAAAAAAGAGTATTCGCAACGCAGGTAGCAATGCTGCTCTACCAAATTCGTGGATGTGGTACAGAACCCACAAAACCAAAACATGAACACAAGTAAATATCTCACATAAGCAAACGAACCCCCGTGAACCATGTAACTTGCTGTTGGTGGGGAGGCTTGCGTGCCTCAGCGATACAGATAGCCGTACCGTAGGTGAAACCACAACGGAGGGGTATCTGTTGACAGGCCAGACAAACGTGTGGTTCCTGAAGAGGGGCAGCAGCCTTTTCAGTAGTTGCAGGGGCAACAGTCTGGATGATTGACAGATCTGGCCTTGTAACACTAACCAAAACGCCCTTGCTGTGCTGGTACTGTGAACGGCTGAAAGCAAGGGGAAGCTACGGCCGTAATTTTTCCCGAGAGCATGCAGCTTTACTGCATGGTTAAATGATGATGGTGTCCTCTTGGGTAAAATATTCCGGAGGTAAAAGTAAAATAGTCCCCCATTCGGTTCTCCGGGGAGGGGGGGGGGGGGACTACTCAGGAGGACGTTGTCATCAGGAAAAAGAAAACTGGCGTTCTACGTATCGGAGCGTGAAACGTCAGATCCCTTAATCGGGCAGGTAGGTTAGAAAATTTAAGAAGGGAAATGCATAGGTTAAAGTTAGATATAGTGGAAAATAGTGAAGTTCGGTGGCAGGAGGAACAAGACTTTTGGTCAGGCGAATACAGGATTATAAATACAAAATCAAATAGAGGTAATGCAGGAGTAGGTTTAATAATGAATAAAAAAATATGAGTGCGGGTAAGCTACTACAAACAGCATAGTGAACGCATTATTGTGGCCAAGATAGCCACGAAGCCCACGCCTACTACAGTAGTACAAGTTTATATGCCAACTAGCTCCGCAAATGACGAAGAAATTGAAGAAATGTATGGTGAAATAAAAGAAATTATTCAGGTAGTGAAGGGAGACGAAAATTTAATAGTCATGGGTGACTGGAATTCGAGAGTAGGAAAAGGGAGAGAAGGAAACATAGTAGGTGAATATGGACTGGGGCTAAGGAACGTAAGAGGAAACCGCCTGGTAGGATTTTGCACAGAGCACAACTTAATCATAACTTACACTTGGTTCAAGAATCATAAACGAAGGCTGTATATATGGAAGAAGCCTGGAGATAATGACAGGTATCAGATAGATTATATAATGGTAAGACAAAGATTTAGGAACCTGGTTTTAAATTGTAGGACATTTCCAGGGGCTGATGTCGGCTCTGGCCACAATGTATTGGTTATGAACTGTAGACTAAATCTGAAGAAACTGCAAAAATGTAGGAATTTAAGGAGATGGGACCTGAATAAAGTGGCTAAATCAGAGGTTGTACAGAGTTTCAGGGAGAGCATAAGGGAACAATTGACAGGAATGGGGGAAAGAAATACAGTAGAAGGAGAATGGGTAGCTTTGAGGGATGAAGTAGTGAAGGTAGCAGAGGATCAAGTAGGTAAAAAGACGAGGGCTAGTAGATATCCTTGGGTAACAGAAGAAGTATTGAATTTAATTGATGAAAGGAGAAAATATAAAAATGCAGTAAATGAAGCAGGCAAAAAGGTACACAGACGTCTCAAAGATGAGATCGACAGGAAGTGGAAAATGGCTAAGCAGGGATTGTTAGAGGACAAATGTAAGGATGTAGACGCTTGTCTCACTAGCGGTAAGAGAGATACAGCCTACAGGTAAATTAAAGAGACCTTTGGAGAAATGAGAGCCACTTGTATGAATATCAAGAGCTCAGATGGAATCCCAGTTCTAAGGAATGAAGGGAAAGCAGAAAGGTGGAAGGAGTATACAGAGGGTCTATACACGGGCGATGTACTTGAGGACAATATCATGGAAATAGGAGAGGATGTAGATGAAGACGAAATGGGAGATATGATACTGCGTGAAGAGTTTGACAGAGCACTGAAGCACCTGAGTCGAAACAAGGCCCTGGGAGTAGGCAACATTCCATTAGAATTACTGATAGCCTTGGGAGAGCCAGTCCTGACAAAACTCTACCATCTGGTGAGCAAGATGTATGAGTCAGGTGAAATAATCTCAGACTTCAAGAAGAATATAATATTCCAATCCCAAAGAAAGCAGGTGTGACAGATGCGAAAATTACCGTACAATCAGTTTAATAAGCCACAGCTGCAAAATATTAACGCGAATTCTTTGCAGACGAATGGAAAAACTAGTAGAAGCCGACCTCGGGGAAGATCAGTTTGGATTCCGCAGAAATATGGGAACACGTGAGGCAATACTGACCCTACGACTTATATTTGAACCTAGATTAAGGAAAGGCAAACCTACGTTTCTAGCATTTGTAGACTTAGATAAGGCTTTTTATAATGTTGACTGGAATACTCTCTTTCAAATTCTGAAGGTGGCAGGGATAAAATACAGGGAGCGAAATGCTATTTACAATTTGTACAGAAACAAGATGGCAGTTATAAGAGTCGAGGGACATGTTTGCCAATATCACAAGGATATTTGACTTTCGTAAAGAGTGGCCCCTTTGAGGATCACCTAATGAGTTGACTAACTTGACGTAACATTAATGTAATGCCTTCAAACCCAAAACGATCTAACTGGCATCGTAGTGATCGAGAATGGGTGTCACTGAAAGTTAATAACGAGGACCTACCGTATCACAAACGGATTTATTAACTAATGTCAAGGTCAAGAGAGAACAAACATATAAACAGAAACTTTAACAGTGCAACATTTCATTAATACGGCATCAGGTTGGTTGGCAATACACTTGGGGAACCTTACTGGAATTTACGTGTAGATGAGACTGGCTGCTGTGAGTGGAAGAAAGTCAATCTAAGCAAGCACATTCAGCTGTATCATTCCACTGATTGGTCTCTTACATCAAGATATGATTAAGCCTGCAATAGACATTGGGAGTGACTACTGCGTGTACAAGGCTGCTATAAAAAAGATGGCTATGAAAACAATTGATAAATTTCTGAATTAGCCAAAGGTGCGCAACGTTACCGATCTAGCTGGTGAAAGACGAGATGTTGTCGTCTGCATGCGTGCGTTGCCGAAGCTGCTAGGTTCGGTGGCGCATCGTACTGACGGAGATTACCCCATGTCCGCTGGTGATTGTCTCATGTCCGCTAAAATAAGAAGTTTCGCCCGGGAGTCCGGATGTGTTTACAACTAACTGCTCTCTTCATAGAAGCGGAAGAGCTCTAGCGCCTGTCCTCCACGGTTGTCGAGAAGCAAGTCCCTTGCCTCTCACGTTACTCAAAATCTTTCGAAAAACAGCCACTCCCCCAAAGTTCTTGCATAAACCTATCTTGGCCCAGCAGTGGTTACTATGCCAATCATATTTTCTAGCAAGGAGATCCGATCTTCTTCAACCAATCACTGCAGTGCAGTACACTTCCCGTTCTCTGCAGCCAAACCCCGGCGAATTTCACAAGATAAGGGAAGCTTCCTAGTGAAAACAAGCTCCGTCTCGTCCATAAAACGATTTAGTGGACGCCATTTTGGCGAGGCGCTGCAGCATCTGAGAAACACGACATCCAGAGAAATTTGGTGTCCCCCCTCACTAGGAGCGCTATTCTTGTAATGAACACATCAGCCCCGCACCAGCCCAACGCTGGTCTACCTGGACCTACACATGGGATAAGGAGACCAGACTCCTACACCAATGGTTAATGAAGCTGTTAGGTCAGCGCCAGGATGTCTGGCGCCGCTGGTTTCTGAAGAAGTGTCATTTCACATCCAGCCATGGCGTTCCCACCATTTTACTTTGGCTGCTAGCAGAATAAGACCGACCGCCAGAATGGCGGCCTATAAACCACTGCCCTGCAGGGCCCACGGCAATTTCGATGCCTACAAGGCTGGTTACCAATGAGAAGGTTTCGCGAACTTGCTTCCTGCTCAGTGAAAGTTCTAAAACTGTCCCTTATGTAATGGTCACCTTCAGCAATCAAATATCTGTCTCTATATCCGAGTTTAATTCTACTACTGCTACTCAACTCATGGAATTACTGTGTTATTGAAAGGGTCCTGTATCCACGTTTCATTTATCCGGTAGCCCACTTTCACAAGATTTTCCCTTTCTTTTCATTATTTCTCTTTTTTTCAAAACTGATTAAATGAATGTGGTTGTGTGTCACGTTGCTGGACGGTGGCGTAGTCTGCTGCAGAAAGTTTGCGATAGTCATACAGATTCAGCAGCAGTTGTACAGAATAGCCAACTCTCATAGTGGTCAAGTAGACAAAGAGGTTTGTGCTGCTTGTGAGAAATCTATCTGCGTTAGGTTGGTGGCGGAAATGGCATCTTTGGGTTTTCCGGGCCACGTGGAGTGTGGAAGACGCTGGAGGAGAAAAAGCGAGGCAGTCTGCCGTCGGCACGGGAAGAGTCCATAGCTACGCTCCAGTCGACGAAGGGTGAGTGAGACTGACCGCGTTGTTACTTGGCGAGAGGAGTGCTGTAAGCTTTTGGTCTCGCTTTTCAATTCTGAAAGATTGCTTTACCTTGTCGCAGCAACGAATGCCAAACTTTGGCAGAATTTTCTTTTAGTAAATTTGTGTAGCAGACTTGGATCCGCCGGAAGAGCGCCACACAAAGGTGTCGCATCTATAAGAAGTGAGCCCTCACTTCTGTATGAATGTCTGTTTGCCTTCAGCTGTGCCTGTATACACTTTTATTTTTCTAAATATTAATAGCTTTGCCTTCTCGTAAATTTTCCTTGCTTTATGTATCTTTCGCCCGTGGGAAGCCAATCACGTGGTTGAACATTAGAGTTTGTTGGGCTACCATCACTCACTGTCCGAGTTCATGTATGTTTTAAATAATGTTAACTGTTCATGATTGCGTGATTCGATTTTGTTGCAACTTGGCCACGACACCTAGAAATTGCGTCTCCACAAACAACGTGGGCACGAGGGTGTACTGCGAAACGTGTACCATTTCATGAGCTATTGCAATCAGTTATCAGGCAACCGCAGTTGTATGAATGATTCACACCAATGATTTTAGATGTAGATTATAAGGGTGAATGTATCGATGGTTTTCTTTAATATTTTAGGAATTAATGTTATCAGGAATTCTGTACATGCCTCACATCCATGTCTTAGGAATAAATGATTTTATCCACAATTTTCCCTTGTATACCGAGGTTACGTTGTTGCACCTAAGCCACTCACTTCGTAGTTTTCCCGTTAGCACATCCAATACTTTTCCTTACGCACATGTCCAGTGATTAGTTTCCCCTCTTATTTTAAAACAAACGCTTTAGATTAAGTCTTATTTTCAGGACTGTTGCTGGGAGCTGATATTCTGCACAGTGTTCATGCACTTTCTATTTTATTTTAAAAGTTTGACTCCCGCGAACAGTGCACGGGCAATACTGTTAATTACCTCTCATCCTCTATGAGCGACGTCCCAACGTATGCACTTTTATGAGTTTATGGTCTGTCATCAAATTAATTTATTTTCCGACCCAGCCAAACCTTGGATTAGTTGTATGGTTAGAGTCGATGGCGACCCTAATCTTCTCACATCAATAAGCATTTCCATTTGCACCTGACTCATTTAAATATTCGGACCCCGTTCCGAGCGCTACGTTTTGTTGACTCAAAGGCGCTTCATGCCACTTACACAGAACGCAACAAGTACACTGCTGTCGTACATGATTTATTCACAGGTGCCGCACGAAGACTGCACGCAGCGACCATTTGCCTGTGCTTTAATTCAATAGTAAGAAGTAACTAAGTGGGTTACACAGATCGGTGCCGACCCAATAATAACGTAATAACCCCTATAACCAGGTTAGTTACAAGATCAAAGCGTGGTTTATCATGACCCTAATAGTCCTTCAGGTTAATATCAATCAGGCAAAATTTAGATACACCAAAGGCGAATGAAATTGTATGATAATCATCAAAACAAAATGAAAGGGCATGTGCCTGACAGGTATTACTAAGGCAGTGGCCGGTGCGAAAGGCAGCACCGTCTTTCAGCGTGCGTCGGTCTGTAGAACTGAGCCCTTATAGGAACACTTCAAAAACTTTTTATAGCCACAGTTGCATAAATTACTATTTATTACTGATGACCAGTTTCGAATTATCCTCGAAACATTTTTTATTTACAACCAACATTTTTTTTTAAAGATCAGAAGATAGTATTTTCAGTTGTCGAAACTGGTCATCACTAATAAATATTATATAATGCTACCTTGACTATAAATTCTTTTGTACATTAAATTTACAGTGCTTCTTCCATTCTCTCAATATGAGAAACTTCAATCACATCTGTCTGTGCCACGCAGGGTAGCTGCACGGTCTGAGGCTCTCCTTGCCACGGTTTGCTTGGACCTCCGCCCCCCCCCCCCCCCCAATCCCCCGTCAGAGGTTTGAGTCCTCCCTTGGGCATGAGTGTGTGTGTTTTCCTTATCGTAAGTTAGATTAAGTAGTGTGTAAGCCTAGGAACCTATGACCTCAGCAGTTTGGCCCCGAAGAAACTTACCATCACCGCCATCAGTCCGTCTGTTCTTGGTGTCCTATGGTTAAGTACCATTTTTCTCAGGAACGGGTAAACATATCAAGTTTAAATTTATGTCACGTACTAGGATCCATGGTCCCATAGCGATGCAGGAAGTTTTTTTGTTTCTTTGTCAATGAAGGCATAATATATGGTCATTATGTCACATATTTTGATACTCGCAAACTGACTCCTCAAAATCTATAGCGCACTTGATGGTGACTTAGAATCTTGAAACTTCGCAAGTCTTGCAGCACAACTAAAGGAAAATCTTATAACTGTTGAGTTGTTTGGTGGAATAGACCAAACTGCGAGGTGATCGGTCTCATCGGGTTATGGAAGGAAGTGGGCCGTGCCCTTTCAAAGGAACCATCCCGGCAGTTTCCTGGAGCGATTTGGGGAAATCACGCAGAACCTAAATCAGGATGGCCGGACGCGGGATTGAACCGTCGTCCTCTCGAATGCGAGTCCAGTGTGCTAACCACTGCGCCACCTCACTCGGTTTGTAATTGTTATTTTGTAATTGTATCACACGAGAGAAATATGTTTCTGATGTTATCCGCCTGTCTGTCCATCCGTCCGTTAAGAACCAATTTTCTCGGGAGCAGACAGACATATCAAATTGAAATTGATGAAGTACTTAAGTCTACGGTCACTTGGCGGTGTAAAAACTTTAAGCATCTACGCCGGTGCAGTAAAAACGTACCGTCATTTGTGTGACATATTTTGTTTTCCTGCCAGTTTAGATAGTGATGAAAGGCAAATATCGTCGAAGTTTTCGATTCCCGTGATGGACAAACTAACTGTACCGTATTATTTTCGGAATCCACGGTGCACAAACCCTCCTCGCACTTATTCATAGTTTTTCTGGTGTGATAGGTATGGCTATCACTGTTCTCAATCGCTGCTCTTGATGGCAATGGTGAATATTTCATTCGTCTTATGCTCTCCGTGGATTATACTCTTGTGTGGAAGTTTTATGATTTGTTAAACAACGGCCTGTCGGGAACACCGTTCTCATCTGACACTATTCTATGTCTTCTGCTCTGGTAAAATGAAGCTAGAAGCTGTGTCCAATATTGTATAATTGTGATGATATCATCACTACAACCATTTCATCCAAATTACATTACGCAAGATGTAAGCAGTAAGTGTTTACAACCTGCCGGTACGTAGGGCCAATTGAGATGAACAGTTTGGTACGATACTGGTGGCTCTTCAAATCTGGAATAAAGTCAGACTGGTCTGCAAAAGCCACGTAAGCTAGAACGCATGAGCTGTGGGAAATATTTTGAATTTCCTCTCGTTCTTTTACGCTACCAGTTAGTCAGTCAGGTTTGTGAAATCTTGTATCTAGTTACATTTTCCATGAGGCTAGTGAACAAAACGTTTGTGAAAGCTATGCACGAATTACTTGCGTTATCAACTGGAGCACAGTAGTATCGTAGGAAGAAGGTTAGAAAACAAAATTATTAATTGTTAATTCTATGCCGTTGGAATTAACAACATTTTAGGTAAAACTTACACGAACGTTAATTTTACACAATGTAAGTGCAAGGTCGTAGTATGTTTAATACTGAAGGACGATCTTAGTGAGGAAAAGAAATAAGCTTCATACGGATGGCAGCCACTAATCCGCTGGCGCAAAAGAGCGAGAGTGTATTCAAAATCTCACACGGCGCTCATACTTTGTAACTTCTAGGCAACTGCAGGCCAATTCAATTTGTTTGCCGACGTGACAGAAAACAGATACGTTCCCTGTGTCGAATTGTTCTTCTCGATTTCTCCTGCACCACTGCGACACGTTTCAAACAGTTATCGCCCGCACCCTTTGGGATACAAATTACCGCTGAAACACAAAAATAACATTACGTGATTAGCGGAAAAAGAGCGAATATTATTCTTGCACAGCTGTCGCAGCTTTTCCAATCAATGGATATCGTATCCTTGATCATGTGAGTTATTGTAGGGTTTATGATACTGACGTTTAATAGAAGTATTTTTCATGTTCCCAACAGGTCACTGCTATTGCGAACTAAGAGGATAAGTTTGTGTCCTGCCCAATGACTAGTTCCTTTGCTTAGAGTTGTCAGTCGTTATTGCTCTCAACGGCAGGTAGATATTCTGATGTCTGATGGGAGGGGCTGGTAGCAGCTTCCGTAAGATAACACCGTATCTGGCGGACAGTAGTCATATATTTTCACGTGTGTTGTTGTTGGCTCCAAATACGCCACTTCACGCACTGACACTCAGACTGTTTGCCTCGGTTTTTGGCTTCTGATTTATGCAACGGTTAGACACTAAGACAACCAAACGCTTTAGCCTGCGGTCATAGTAGCTGCTGTCCACCGAGCACTTAAACCCATATCAGTTACAATTAACAAGACTGTAATTGCAGCTACGGTTAAATCAAATGGATGCTTGTAATGGGTTGCTTATTATGACGACCTCCTCGTACTGTCATAACAGATTCTCATAATGAGGTAACGAAATCCTTGTGCATGCCGTGAAGGCCCAAGGGCTGTCGACTGCCCGCCGTGTCATCCTCTAACGCGTGGATTTTTACTTCTGTCATGCAGTAAATTATGATACATTACATGGTAACTCGGAACCCTGTGGTCTCTAATGCATCGATAGTGACTTTTCTATATTTTGTGAGAACATTTTTCATGGAAAACAACGGTTTTTTAGTGCTTTAAAATGCGCATAAACAGTCTCACCCGCATAAATCCATTATTTTTACGGTTATCAGTTGCGGTCGGTTTTTGACTATCTTCAGACAATACCATTATGGTGGTGGTGATTGGAGCAGGCTTTACGACTCCTTTTCTGTATCATTATTTTTTCTAAACCTCGCCGTCCGTCCCCTCTACATATTACTTGTGCCGAATTCAGTAATTTCCTTGGAGCATATATTGTTGGACAGTTAACAGTTTTCCAAACTTACAGCTCCAACCGCTTCTTTATCGTAGCATTTCATCCACCACGCTGTTGTGATACGATGGAACTTTTGGTTACACAGACAGGGGCGAATCTAACTAAACGGCGTACTTAAAGATTATGAAGTCAGAGACTAAATAGCCGTTAGTGGGTTTTGAACAGCTTCCACTCCTTACTCAGGACTAAGGTGCAATGCCTGATTCGCCTTGTATGGCCCTGTCGGCAAGAGGGAACGAAATTGTTCTGAATTCACAAACCGTTATTGTTCCTGGTGGTATGAATGTATCGCATGCAAGAAATGAAGTCTATTGTAGGAAGCGACTTTCAGACAGTGAAGAGGCATGAAATTTTGCCAGATTTCTGAAATCTATTAGGTAGTGGAATAACAGCACGTTGTCAGTGGAAACGGCTTCTTTCTGTCAAACCAATCAGACTCGTAATCTGAGACAGTTTGCCTTGTTGAGATTGCAACAGAATTGTACAACGGCCTAATTTTAGGCAATGTTGAGTCTTAGAGATACTTAACGATTATGGAGAAGGCCGAATAGAAAATTTGCATATTAATGTATCAATCATCCTCCCCTCGCTCCCCTCAGTCCAAACACACTGTTGTCCATGATGAGAGATTCAAAGAACAAACGCAGTATTCGAGTACAGCCATAAATTACATAAACACACTACGAGGTGACGTGGCAACTGATTGCACTCAGACACTTTTACATGTCTTGTCAAAAGTATTTATCCACTTACTATTAACTTACACATTTCGGCTTTCGCCATTTTCAAACACAATCGTGGGATCCAAAACAGCCTGAGCACCAGTAACACAGATAACAAGATCTTCTCACAAACAAACAACTTTCAATAGTTTCGATTTGGGAACTGGAAACCCTTTGTGTAATTTTGCCTCATATAGAGGATTTAGATGCAATGTTCTTACCTAATTTCTGCAATTACACTGAAATGCTAACCATTTCCACATCCAAGCATGCAGTTCACTGCACGTAAAATCCACGTTTGTAGCATTCCGTTTTCAGGGTGCTGCAGATGAAATGATCAACAACGTGAAACACTTCACAAATATTACTTCCTTCACACTACCTCCCACTTCGAAGTATTCGACATAGTTTTAATTATACTACCGAAACCACTACTTTCTGTCAAGATGCCCATACTTCTGGACCTTTTCGCATCACTCCTTGCAATTTATTTACTGTCTGACGTAAGTAGATCTACAAATGGGGCCAGTAAAGCAGCGTAGTGGTCAGACCAGTATTCTGACTCGGGACAGCTGTACTTTTATTCCTTTCAAACTGAACAGAAATTTCGGACAAAGTACATACAATTACTCATTAGAATCTCTTTACATATTATATCTCATTCAATTCGACCGCATTTGCGTTATTTATAGTAGGAAACCACACTCTCTAACTGGCCTCACTGTTTATACCAACGTTCCTCACAGTTGAACGCTTCAAAATTCTCTGCATTCACTGGTTAGTTTCACTATTTGCCCTGATAGTGTACACTAAACCTTATATTTATCAGATTCAATATTAGTTGAGAAAATGTCCTAAAGTAAGATTCTGTTGTACTGCTGCAATCGCATCGAAAACGTGCCTCTGCAATTGCATTGTTGCAGCGTACTGATATTTTTACAATTCTTATTCTTCTCAGACGGACGTATAAAAGAAATCTAGATTTATCACAAGTAACTGAAATTTTCCTAGTGGTCAGCACCCTGAAAACGAAATGCTACAAACGTGGATTTGGCGTGCAGTGAACTGCATTCTTGCGTATGGAAATGTTAGCATTTTAGTGTATTTGCAGAAAGTAGGTAAGAATAATGCATCTAAATCTTCTATACAGGGTTCTATAAAAAGGTATGGCCAAACGTTCAGGAAACATTCCTCACACACAAAGAAAGAAAATATGTTATGTGGACATGTGTCCGGAAACGCTTACTTTCCATGTTAGAGCTCATTTCATTACTTATCTTCGAATCACATTAATCATGGAAACACACAGCAACAGAACGTACCAGCGTGACTTCAAACACTTTGTTGCAGGAAATGTTCAAAATGTCCTCTGTTAGCGAGGATACATGCGTCCACCCTCCGTCGCATGGAATCCCTGATGCGCTGATGCAGCCCTGGAGAATGACGTATTCTATCACAGCCGTCCACAATACGAGCACGAAGAGTCTCTACGTTTGGTACCGGGCTGCGTAGACAAGAGCTTTCAAATGCCCCCATAAATGAAAGTCAGGAGGGTTGAGGTCAGGAGAGCGTGGAGGCCATTGAATTAGTCCGCCTCTACTAATCCATCGGTCACCGAATCTGTTGTTGAGGAGCGTACGAACACTTCGACTGAAATGTGCAGGAGCTTGATGCTAGTACTGTAGAGCAATGAGTCGCATGTCAACACAAGCACCGAAGTCAACATTACCTTCCTTCAATTGGGCCAACTGGCGGTGAATCGAGGAAGTACAGTACATATTGACGAAACTAAAATGAGCTCTAACATGGAAATTTAGTGTTTCCGGACACATGTCCACATAACATCTTTTCTTTATTTGTGTGTGAGGAATGTTTCCTGAAAGTTTGGCCGTACCTTTCTGTAACACCCTGTATAAGGCAAAATTACACAATGAGTTTCTAGTTCCGTCATCAAAATTATTTAAAGTTATTTGTTTGTGAGAAGATCGTGTTATATGTGTTACTGCTGTTTAGGTTGGTCTGGATCCCACGATTGTCATGCGAATATGGAATCGATTGGTTCAGGAAGGACATACCCGTGATCACGCGGAATCTTAGCTGTCTCAAGTGGCTAGCGATCAAGAGGACAGAAGCACTCCTCGCTCGGCTGTGCTGTATCGTACAGGCACATTACAACTGACTTTTTTGCAGCAATATAAGTATACATTCGGAGGGTGCGTCGACGTCTTGAGCACCAGCGCATTTTTGCACGGTGACCACTGTTGCAGTGGTCCTTGTGTGGCAGCACAGAGAGGTGCGTTACTGTGCAGCGGCCAAATGTAACGGACACAGCAATGGCATCACATTGTCGTCCTAGACGAATCACGGTCTGCTCGCAGCATTGCAGTGAATGTATGCGTGTTTAGAGGCTCCATGGACAGCTCATGTTGCGAAACTGCTTCATCGTCGTCATTGTAGACTGCAGGTGGGTACCGAATGGTGCACAGCACGATCACCTCTGGTTCACATTGCGAGTAATTTAGACTGCAGTCACTGTTTCCCTGACGCGTTAAGGCGGTTGCCTGTACCGTATCTCCGGGGCCTCCGTGATGTTATTTTCCAATTGGATAACACATACCGCAGGCTGCTCGTGCTTCCCCGAATTACGTAGGTACAGATAAAGCTAACTGAGGTTGCAACTGTGTTTCAAAAATGTCTCCACGACTGGGGTTGTACAGCAGAATCTTTTCTCTAAGCTAACACCAGGCACGCAAAAGAATCGACTAAAGCCTGTCCAGCGGGATGACAAAGAGAGAGTCGCTAAAAGAAAGTCAGTTTAAACCTGAAATAGCGCTTTCGGATCGTTCATAAAATTGCGATCGACTGACGTAGGTCATAATTTGATCTGATTACAAAAGTCGTTATAATGAAGTGTTAAATAAATTTTATCAAACCTATTATCGCCGGCAGTTAGATTCTGCTGTGGGCTTGGCTAAGCTGGAGATTATGGGGGGGGGGGGGGGTCGAGGCGAAGGAGGGGGAGGTCGAAGGTGCTCTTCCTGCTGGCGGATGCATACCGTACTGTGGTATCCACGTTAAGAAAAGTGCGGATTGGAGCATGTAGCTATCTTCACTATGGTGGGTGTTACCACTGTTAAATGGCCATGTGAAGGCTTCCTACACTTGGTAGCAGCTATGGACTGCGCCTCTCTATTAAGTACAGCTTTGGCAGGTAACAGAGCGGGGAGTACTGTGAATTGATTTCATAATGGTGCAGCCGTTAGCATCCAGATCCGTGGGCGTGATTAAGCTTTCTTTCACTGCAGGTAATTTGTGCTGTCCCTGCCTGGGCTTCAGTCACTTCCGTTCTCCTGCCAACTAACATGGAAACCTCCCCATCGCATTCCCCTCAGATTTAGTTGGCTCAAGTGTGGAACTATGAAAGAAATAAGCAAAATGTACTAACTGAGTAGTCCATGTGCTAGATAGGCAACATCATGGATAAACTGCGCTCAGGAGCGCCGTGGTCCCGTGCTTAGCGTGTACAGCTACGGACCGAGAGGTCCTTGGTTCATGTCTACTCTCGACTAAAAAGTTTACTTTCTTTATTTTCGCAAAGTTATGTCTGTCCGTTCATTCATTGACGTCTCTGTTCACTGTAATAAGTTTAGTGTCTGTGTTTGGCGACCGCACCGCAAAACCGTGCAATTAGTAGACGAGAGGACGTGCCTCTTCAATGGGAACCGAAAACATTTCATCGCAAGGTCATAGGTCAACCGATTCCTCCACAGGAAAACACGTCTGATATATTCTATACGGCAGTGGTGACGGCATGTGGGTCACGTTACAGGAATATGTCGTCGACCCACCTAACTTGTACACTTGGCGAATGGGTAAAAAGATTCTTCTACCTTGCCCGATTTAGGTTTTCTTGTGGATGTTTCGATGTTTGGTTAGGTGTAGCGTCCCCATACTACGGCGCAGTTCCCTCGCATCGGACGGACGGACGGATAGATAATAATTGTCAGAAAATAAAAAATTTAACTTTTCATTCGAGGGAAGATTTGAATCAACGACTTATCGTTCCGCAACTGCACGCGCCAACCCCGGGACCACGGCACTCCTGAGCTTACATCGTCCTTGATGTTGCCTGTCTTGCGCATGGACTACTCAGTTTGTATATTTTGTTTATTTTTTTCGTAGTTCCACACAACTTCTTCCTGTTTTCTCGATTGATCTGCGTTCAGTTTTTCAAGGCCTATCCACTGTGCCAACGTTTAACTAAATCTGAGGGGGTGCGATGGGGAAGTTCCCTTGTAAGCATTTGAATGTATCCCTCAGTGCACTATTCTCTTTCCAACCAGCGACTCGACGAATTATACAGACGTTCGTTTATGTTACAGATACTTGCTTTATTTTTCTTGACCTGGAACAAACATTTTCATGCCTGGTTCATTTCTTGGTAGAGTTCCTGGTTTATATTGTAACATACTGCTTTGCATTTCAGTTTGCGAACATGCATTAAAAATTTTGCCAGATCAGTATGTCTCCGTGTCTGTAGAACTGTTTAGTAGCCTATGTTCTTCTTAGGCGTGAGAAATGGGTGTTAGACGAAAGGGAATCCTTTGCTGGCCGCGGCCAAGAGAACACAATATTAGCAGGTGAGACAAGTGTTGCAAACCAGAAGGCAGACAGCTTCAGTAATTCATCAGTCTCATTACCACGTTTAACTAGCAAAAACAACGGTGTCTACAAGGTCGTGTTTACCAAAATGGCTTGATTTTATGAAATTTGGATTGTAGGCGACATAATCAACGGAGGATAAATAACGGTAGTAGACTGCAGTGGTGCTGAGACAGTTCTAAATTGAAACGTATCAGCAGAAAATTCCTTATTTACTTCATAAAAATATTTAACACATTCACCTACAGACATCTATGAAATGCTTCAATCTTTAAGCAAGCTCTAGCTTATTTTGTCTCATTTTCGATTGAAGGGACTTTTATTTCATTGTAGTTTAATGATGCAGCGCTGGAAGGCATGAAATGTACTGTTTTACTTTGCTTTCGTCGCTGAGCTGCGGTGGCCCCCGGAAATGAAACCAAACTTTAACAGTTCCGTTCTCGATATCAGGTGTTGCGTGAATATCTTTGTTGTTCTACTTTAAACAATTTTTATTTTGTGTCAGTCAGCTGTAACATAGACTTGCATGTGACAAACTGCTTCTTACGCTGATTGCGGCTTTGTGAATAAAGTAAGCCTAATTTCTATGGACAGGTATTCCTAAGAACTAACACGGACTGAGAAAATTAAGAGTATTCGTCGTGCCAGACAGTCAGCACACGAAATGTGTTACCATAGGGAACATTTGACGTCAAGTACTGTCAACGCAGTGCTACACATGTAGATCTCGTGTGGCAATGGGCAATGTCAGCCCCCTTTGTGACTGCCGGCTGCTGCAGCTGGTTTTGTTTCGTCGGGTCGTGCTGTCGCAGGCCGCTGCGGCTTGGCCGCCAGAGGGCTGTGGCTCACCTTTTGGCCTCTGGGTCACAAGCCGCGACCCTCACACAGGTCATCGTGCGGGCGCCACTGGCTTCCTTTTCATCCCGGCTTAGCGAATTACGATCCCTTCACACCCGCCTCCAACCTAAGCTGCTGACACTGCTTCCTTTGAGGCTGACTCTTCCCGATACGTCAATAACTGCCAGCGCTGCGCCACCGCCGCGTGAGGCCCTTTATGTACTTTGTTCGGAAATGCCGAATAAGTGTGGGTATCACAACAAGAACCCAGTATTACTCGTTCCAGTACTGTACTCACTAATTTAATTAGCATTTGATATCAGGAACGTCGTTTCATTAGCAGAGATGCTGGTGAATTACTAACTTAGCAGTTCTTAACTCACTTTGTCAGTTAATATCATCTCATTTTGAAATCTGTCACCAGGTAGCTATTTGCATTAGCTGTTAACGTGAAAGAGTTACTATGAGAGAAACCAAGTGTGACGGGTACACTGCGGAATTTAGGACGTATTTTCCACAAGTATATCATTAACTCTTTAAAAGGTGAAAACAGTGGAAAAAACATTGGAAATAATCTGCAACATTAACGTAATCTCAAGAAGCCCTTCAAAAGTGGAGGATAGGTAGGTAAGTCGAATAACTGTTTTCTGTCAAATCGATTTGGTTATCCGGCCAGGCTGGCAGCACCATTGAGGTTGAAATACCGTACAGTCGTGCTCCAACTGCTTGAGCTCTATCACATGGTATAAGCCTGTACGCTCCCCTGAAAGAAGTGATCATTAGAATAAATAAAGATCCAGTACATACCCAAATCTCGGCTATTCACGACGCTGCGCCAACAGTACGTTCCCCTATCACGTCGCTGTTTTTCACAGCTGTCATTAGTCATCTGCTGTTTCTGTCATTGATTGGTAATGGTGACTCTCCTTTCGAATCTACGCAAACTAATTTATATGTATTTTCCGTCGGAGTATCTTTCCTCCAGTAGCCATTGCACACTATTTTGGCATGATCCATGGCATCTCTATTGTCGTTAGGTCACAACAGAAAAAACTATGTTGTTGTTGTGGTCTTCAGCCCTGAGACTGGTTTGATGCAGCTCTCCATGCTACTCTATCCTGTGCAAGCTCCTTCATCTCCCAGTACCTTCTGCAACCTACATCTTTCTGAATCTGCTTAGTGTATTCACCTCTTGGTCTCCCTCTACGATTTTTACCCTCCACGCTGCCCTCCAATGCTAAATTTGTGATCCCTTGATGCCCCAGAACATGTCCTACCAACCAATCACTTCTCCTACTCAAGTTGTGCCACAAACTTCTCTTCTCCCCAATCTTATTCAATACCTCCTCATTAGTTACGTGATCTACCCACCTAATCTTCAACAATCTTCTGTAGCACCACATTTCGAAAGCTTCTATCCTCTTCATGTCCAAACTGTTTATCGTCCATGTTTCACTTCATTACATGGATACACTCCATACAAATACTTTCAGAAACGACTTCCTTACACTTAAATCTATACTCGATGTCAACAAATTTCTCTTCTTCAGAAACGCTTTCCTTGCCATTGACAGCCTACATTTTATATCCTTTCTACTTCGACCATCATCAGTTATTTTGCTCCCCAAATAGAAAAACTCCTTACAACTTTAACTGTCTCATTTCCTAATCTAATTCCCGCTGCGTCACCCAATTTGACTACATTCCATTACCCTCGTTTTGCTTTTGTTGATATTCGTATTATATCCTCCTTTCAAGACACTGTCCATTCCATTCAACTGCTCTTCCAAGTCCTTTGATTCTCTGACAGAATTACAATGTTATCGGCGAACCTCAAAGCCTTTATTTCTTCTCCCTGGATTTTAATACCTAATCCAAATTTTTCTTTTGTTCCTTTACTGCTTGCTCAATATACAGATTGAATGATATCGGGGAGAGGCTACAACCCTGTCTCACTCACTTCCCAACCACTGCTTCCCTGTCATGCCCCTCGACTCTTATAACTGCCACTTGGTTTCTGCACAAATTGTAAATAGTCTTTCGCTCCCTGTATTTTACCCCTGCCACCATTAGAATTTGAAACAGAGTATTGCAGTCAACATTGTCAAAAGCTTTCTCTACGTATACAAATGCTAGAAATGTAGATTTGCCTTTCCTTAGTTTTTCTTCTAAGATATGCCGTAAGGTCAGTATTACCTCACGTGTTCCAACATTTCTACGGAATCCAAACTGATCTTCCCCGAGGTCGGCTTCTTCCAATTTTTCCATTCGTCGTAAAGAATTCGCGTTAGTATTTTGCAGCAGTGACTTATTAAACTGATAGTTCGGTAATTCTCACATCTGTCAACACCTGCTTTCTTTGGGATTGGAATTATTATATTCTTCTTGAAGTCTGAGGGTATTTCGCCTGTCTCGTACATCTTGCTCACCAGGTGGTAGAGTTTTGTCAGGACTGGCTCTCCCAAGGCCGTCCGTAGTTCTAAGGAATTTGTCTACGCCCGGGGCCTTGTTTCGACTCAGGTCTTTCAGTGCTCTGTCAAACTCTTCACGCAGTATCGTATCTCCCATTTCATCTTCATCTACATTCTCTTTCATGTACATAATATTATCCTCAAGTACATCGCCCTTGTGAAGACCCTCTACATACTCCTTCCACCTTTCTGCTTTTCCTTCTTTGCTTAGAACTTGGGTTCCATCTGGCTCTCTTTATTCCAAAGGCCTCCTTAATTTTCCTGTAGGCAGTATGTATCTTACCCCTAGTGAGATAAGGGTCTACAGCCTTACATTTGTCCTTTAGCCATGCCTGCTTAGCCATTTTGCACTTCCTGTCGATCTCACTAAAAACTAAAGTCCACCTAAACAAAACCGATCGGGTGGCCTCGTTCTTATGTGTTTTGGATAAAAAGCTGAGGTCTCCGGTTTGATTCCCGTCTATTGCCTTAATGTTTTCTCTGGTGGAGTCGTATGGAGGAAGCTTTAGGCAGCGTTGAGAGGCCGAACGAAAAGTTGCTTTAATATAAAAGCTGCGAATTTGAAGCGAATATCACACGAATAATATTACGTCGAAAAGTCGCGCACCAGACTGGGTGGCATACTATGTGTATGTATTGGCAGCATAAACATTAGCTATTATCTTTACAGAGCAGCCTGCTTAAGACAGGATATATGTGAATCTCTTTTAAAAAACCTTACAATTTCCAATGTTTTCAAGAAAGTGTAACTACATTTGTCATAGTTGTTTAGATCTGTTATATGCATGAACACGTAATTTTTCGTACTTATTTACATTATATGTTTTTAATTATAAATTTTGATTTTTTTCAGTAAGGAGAGTACAATGTGTCTTTTTCGAATAATCTACCCGAACAAAAATAACAGCATTTTTATGGAATGTTTTATATATATTATTACACATCTCTGTCGTACCGAATTTCTGTACAACGTCTTGCTGCATTTTTACAGCTCTTCAAATGTCCGTGAAAGGAAATGCAGTTAATTATAGGGCTTTTATCCTACAGTAATGTCTTACTACTTATTTAATTGAAAATTCCTTATATAAAATGTTTCATAATGGCGTTGACTGGTGTGATACTCTAACGTCAGTGATTTGTGAGAAATAGGTACACAAAGTTTCCAAAATGTAAGTTATCTGAAAATTGGATCGAAGATTTGACAGTGCTTGTACTAAGCCTTACCTTATCTTAGTGCACTAGTGGGAGCCACTTCCACACTCATCTTCATCCTCAAGCAGTCTTTTCTTCGCTTACCTTTTTTGGTTAAACTGATTTCCTAACTGAGTAGCAATACTGGCAGCTCCAAGCATTTCTCTTGTTATCAATTTCCTTCAATACCGAGAGTGTCAAAAATCCTGAATTAAATCCTAGAAACTGAAGAGTTAGTAGTCTGCCAAGATTGCCATAGTTTAAAACGAAACAAGAATCAGATGGTTCAAATGGCTCTGAGCACTATGGGACTTAACATCTGAGGTCATCAGTCCCCTAGGACTTAGAACTACTTAAACCTAACTAACCTAAGGACATCACACACTTCCATGCCAGGCGCAGGATTCGAACCTGCGACCGTAGCGGTCACGCGATTCCAGACTAAAGGGCCTAGAACCGTTTACCAGTACGACGCTCTTGACAAGTTTAGCCACTGCTGGCCCTCCGTAGACGATTCATTTTCTAAGGACATCGTGGAGCTGTATACATACTGAGATGATCTCATGTCTTTGGAATGTAGCATGACCACAAGTTCGTTTTGGTGTACACGGTGGGACCGCTATAGACCGCTCACTAGAAGAGATTTGATCATGTTCGCAATCAGAAGAACGTGTTAATACCTTTTCTTCTCTTCTTTTTCGCGTACACGTGTGGCGTGTGTCCAGTGGGATCCGACATTGAAAGGTAGGTAAATAAAACTGCTATGTGTCCTTCTAGGACACTGAAATTCTGCAATACTATTCGTATCACGTGTGCTCCTATGATGGGCTCTCTCAACAGAGACATCCATCTACTACTTTCCAACCAGTGCCCAAATAGGCTACCCTTCCGATACCCATCTGATTTCGTATGAGGCTAGCTGGCGCTAGTGTGGAGAAGGTTTCTTGCTCCACCTGTGGGTGGGGATCGGTGAATGCAATCCACTGGATGGTGTGAAAAAGTAGGGGTGAGATAATACAAATAACCTCAAGTAGAATTTTCGTGGAATATTTTTCAACGGTCCCTAATATTTCCTTCCTGTATACTAATATAAACTTGCGCTCTCTCATCACAACAACGCAATCAGATCACTTTTAGTGTGGTGTCAGCCCTACGATGTCCTCGTAAAAGCGGTGAATCGTCAGCGGGGTGTCAACAGTGACAAAATGTTTCGACAACATCGTGCTGTTGTACGAGTACATCGCACAGCAAACGGTCGTTTTAGAGTCCAAAATGTGTGAAAAAGAACGCCCCAAGAGAAGTGGTTGTTTCATTTACGCACCCTATAAACTACCTCTTTAGGCCTTTTCGAGTTGATTCTTAGTGGCGGTGTGCTCCTCGACAACCCATGAGAAACCTGCGTGACTACAACGCCATGTGCACAGTTCTGACCTCCATCTCAGAGGTGTTAAACGAAGGAATGAAATGTGGGTAAGGCGGCATGTAGTGACCTAATCGTGAGACACTTCCACAGTGGCTTTGCGAAGAATTGTGGTGAGATGTGTTGCCAATGTCACATCATTAACCCATTTTATAGTTCACATGAACGTCTGAGACCTAGCATTTTAGTTCCATGTGTCGATCCCTTGCTACTTGAAGCGTCCCCGAGCCAGAGGGTTACGTCGAGGGGTGCCACACCTCTATTCCATTACAGACGAGTGTTTTAGATATCTTTTAACCAAATTTCAAAGTTCTGCTTTGGAATGGGTGACAATTGCGGGTTTTCAGAAATGATGATTTAATGGTGTTACGCAGTATACATGGTATAGTGGCAGTATGAGAGAAACCATTTTATGGCAGAATTGTGTTAATGAGATAAATAGGAAAAGTTTAATGTTTCTTCATTAGTATCAGTACTTTGACTTTCCTTCTCTATCAATGCTTAAGTCATAGTTAAAAATCTTTCTGTTGAAATCATGTGAATATTCATTGTTTATTTCATAATACTGTAGACATTGCCATCTAATAACACTTTATTTATATCATCAATGAAATAATTACTATGTAAATTTTAGTGATACTACTTTGGGAGGAGTTACTTGAATCCTGCTCCACTCGCCGTCGTGTCTCTCCTTAGGAAAATGCAACTCATTGTCTTAAACTTTGTTCCTCAGCATTTTCCAGCGCTATCACAATTCCGTCGCTTTCGTTGTCAATAAAATTAATGATTTTGGCAACACATCAATGTCCAACGTTCCCTTATCACTTTCTGATCCCACTCTGCTTGTTAACAACGCTCGATATTTAGAATTTGAGCGGAACTATACCTATTCACATGGCCAATTTAGTTCCTGCTACGGCCGGGTAAATAGTTCGCCATGCCGGGTAACACACGAGAGGTACTGAATCGACATGTGCCGAAACTGCTTTATTAAACAGTCTGACGCATGGAAGGGGTTTGTTGATAGGACACAATCTGAAACATCAGTAAACAATTGATAATGGAAGGAAAAAGGGAATTAAATGTACAGAGGCAGACCACGACGTAGATACAGTAAACAACGTCGGAGTGGTTTAGTGTTTAGTAACTATGCGGACGTGAATATACTTGCAAAAGCTACTACTATATTGAGTACTGTTTAGAAATGAATTAAACAGGTATTCATATTCCACCAAAATCGCTGTCTCTTTATCATATGTGTGGCTTTTATAAATTCCTCTGCGTTTACTGTCTCTGGCATAGTTATTAGGCAACAGCTTGACTGATTTACTATTACATCTGTTGCTTAACAATAGAAAGACATAACTATTCAAGGTTCATAAAGTATTAATAACTCTATAGAGTCAGTTTCTCGCGGGACAAGTTCCAAATCAAAGAAATTCACTCATGGCACCTCGAAAATCTGAAATATATTTCAAGGACTGCAAAGTATGCTTGTATATTTCAGTTAAGACTTTAGCGCTGAGAGGTTGTGGTTGACATATAAGACTATTTCCTGACGTTTCATTTCCGACTGCCGTAGACGTCTTCGAAGATGCAACTGCAGTGAATGATTCAACCCAGTTTCACTAGTAGCCCAAAACAATCGAGCGTATCTTTTCTGGCTGAATTTAGACTATTGCAGATTTCCTTAAAAACTTTGTGGACAGTTAATTTTAATGAGAGTGTCTGTCGAAATAAAAACCATCATTGACGGAAGTAGTCTTCGAGTTGGAAAATAACGATCTGTGACTATTTTAGAACAACGAAAAGTATTCATATTATGATACTAGAGGTGACATTTTCAAATATATGGATGAGACTGGCGACAAGGACACGTACTGACAGGAGAGTGACTGGAAGTAATGGAGTAAAGTAAGCACAGCGCAGGGCGCCTGTTGACGACTAAATGACAGAAGAATGGTTGTGACTTGACGAAAACACGTAATGCGTAACGTCTTGAAGCACTGTTAGTAACGCGTAAATTCCTTGTCACTTATTGATAACTCCTATGACAACGTTTTATTCATATATTGTCGAATTACTAATGGACAAATAAAACATTAAAACTGATGAGCTGTCATAGTTAGTAGCTATTAAATACAATGTGTGTGCTGTTAGGAGTCCGTTCCTTTTTTGTTCCAATATTGTCTACTCACGACTTTTGGTTCTTTTTGAGTTCTCCTTTATTGGCTACAGTAATTGTCTTAGTTTAAGAATCAAGACCTGGAGACCCTGTAAGGTTTCAGATTGGTTATGTAACGGCAAGACAGAAATTTCCGAACAAGATTTTAAAATGGAAGAAATTTCCGGGGGCAGATGCGGACTGTGACCAGTTTTAATCTACGTTTAACAACTGGTAAATTTTGAACAAATTACAAAAACATAGACAATTAATTATATGGGACCTGGATAAGATAAAAGAGCAGAGATTGCTGAGTTTCAAATTGAGCATGAGGCAGCGATTGACTGAAACACGGGAAGAAATACAGTAGGAAGTAGCATATAACGAGAAGATAAAAAAAAAATATATGCTAATGGAGTGTAGTCGAATTAAATGAGGTGATTGTATTAATGCATTCCGCTACCACTACAGTCATCGCAAGGGTGGATGTTAGTACCAAA
Source organism: Schistocerca serialis cubense (assembly GCF_023864345.2). Lineage (NCBI taxonomy): Eukaryota > Metazoa > Arthropoda > Insecta > Orthoptera > Acrididae > Schistocerca > Schistocerca serialis. The sequence continues at coordinate 276,041,399 of NC_064642.1, read as the reverse complement.
CTGTCAGTAGCGTCCAGGCTGTAACGAACAATGTTGGTGTGTGTTAGACCCTGTTTCAAATCATGAGTGGAGAAAAATATACCAAGCAGCACATGCTTAATCACCAGATTAACACTGAGGATCATCCACCATTTAACCAGTGCTTATACAGTGTGTCGCCAACTCAACAATGAAAAATTCTGGAGGAAGTGAAGTGTGGCGCCAGTGCACCTTGAGACAGTCCTTGGTCCTCTCCTGTGGTCATGGTGAAGTAGAAGGGCTGCACATTGCATTTCAGTATTTCTTGTCAAATGCCGACGACTGAACAGTCACGACAATCAATGTCTATCCAATGCTGAACATTGATGATTCTCTAGACTGCTTGAGAGGATTGAATGATTTCGAACTATGGAGATGTAGGCGCGCTACTGGCAAATCAAGTCTGACTAAGGTGGCCAGGAGAAAACTGCCATCATAACTTGCCGTTCTGTCTGAGCTCAAAACTGTGCTGTTTGTACTTTTTGACTCTCCATCCATCTTCGAGTGTATGATGGACAGTCTGCTTCGACACCTTAAGTGAATAATGTGCCTTTTTGAAGAATGTCGAATCCAACTGACATCTATGGGTGTTCATGCTGCAAGCCCATGCCTAATACCAAAAGTATGCCTGTTAGTCACCCAAGAAACAAATACCTTGGGGCACCTAATTAGTGGCGATTGAGTCTGTCCCGAGTCATAGGTAACAAGAGTAGGCACAGTTTGCCCCACATCCGCACATTCGTGATGCGAAAAGTTCTCTCGGAATGTGTTGTTACTACAGGTGATTCATAGAGGACTCCTCTATTATTGCACGTTGATTGCAAGAACTATTGCAGACAGACGATTAATTTTCTTGTGAACAAGATACAAGACTGGCCTTTTATTGTGCTTATGGATGCACCAACATCTTATTCAGTCCTAGCTACGCATGATGAGAATGCCGAGACAGAACGTCATACGAATGCTGTCAGTTACGGGATAGGTGCAGTTGTAGTACAAATTCAAGAAAGTCATGAAAAGGTGACAGCTCACATTTCCTGAGACTCTCCGAGAGGGACGACTCTAAAACTGAGAAAGAGTAGCTTGCAGTTGTTTTTTGGCCTTGAACAGGTCCCAGGTCTATTTATTTGGCAAGCCCTTCTCCAATGTGACCGACCCCCATACCCTATGGTGGCTGTCTAGCCTGAAGGACCCACAGGTCGATGGCGAGACGAACACTCAGACTTCTGGGATGTAATATCGTAGCAATGTACAAAAAAGGATGCAAACACGAAGACGCCGACTGCTTTCAAGTAATACTGTGGCATCACGCGACAGCATAAATAGAAACTTAGTCATCGCTACGTTAAGGAGCCATGCTCGTGAAAAAGGACCAAAAATTTGAAAAAATTTTCTTGGTCTATAGAAACCGATTTCAAAAATGTCTATTTTATGGACATTATCATTTTACGTTCTTTCTAAAATTGAGGTTATACGTAATGTTGCACAGGGGCCACGCCCATCTGTCAGTTTGAAGTGCGTCAGAATACGTGATGCATTACTTTGTTCTTCCTTTTCTTTCCGTCGTTAGTTATGGATCGTTATCACAGGAGTATTCTAGAAGGCATGGACTCCCAGAACCAAAGTACAGGCATGACTGGAAGGCTATGGTTCGAATGCAAACAAAGATCTGAGATTATATGATTCCGGAATTTCATACGTGTGTGGGTCTGTTGTTATTGTGTGTCGTTTTGTTTCTGAGTGTGTGTTTCTTGTGCTACAAATTCCAAGAGAAAAGAAATTTCGTCCGATACTAAAGGTTTACGGCAACCAGTTTCTAACAGAACCAAATAATACACATCAGTGGCTTCAAAAGTCGCCTGCAGAAACTGTGTCTACAGGCAGTGCTTCTAGACGTAAACTTTCGCTTTCTGAATGTAATAAGAACAAGCCTAGTAGTATTGTGAGCACCAATAAAGACGGAAATGTTATTGTGGACCTACGTATGCAGTCAAGCCTTTTGAAGAGAGCTGTGAAATCTAATTACCGTAATTGTGAAGATAGTTTTTCGTTTCTAAGGATATTTCAGTTAGGAAGGATCTTTCAAGTCGGTTAGTGATTGCCTGTAACTCGTGTAAGATGCACAGTGATACTATGACATCGCCAGTAACTGACAGTCGACAGTACAGTGCAAATATGCAGCTTGCTTATGCAATGCGACGTATTTGAAGGGGAAGGAGACCTGCCCAGACTTTTGTGCAGTGACGGATTTGCCCCCACCTCCACTGAGGCTTGACAGACACAATAAATTAATGCATAATGCTTTATGTGGTGTAACTGAACATTCAATGAAAAGAGCAGCAGAAGAATCAGTAGCCTTGTCTGAGAATACAGACATTGCAGCAGCATTTGATGGATCTTGGCAGAAGAGAGGTCATACTTGTCGGAATGGGGTTGTAACTGCCACATTTGTTGAAACTGGTAAGATACTAGATTATGAATGTCTAACAAAGCAATTCCAGTGTTGTTCAAGTAAATTTATTGGCACCCATGTTCGTGTAGTGAACTTTAATGGTCCAAGTGAGACATGGAAACGAAAGGAATTCTAAAGTTTTTTAGAAGACCAGAGATCAGTCGTGGTGTGAGGTATGTAGACTACCTTGGGGATGGAAACTGTAAAGGATAGACTATAATTGTTAATGACAGACCATATAGTGACACTCTGATAGAAAACTTGAATGTGTTGGGCATGTAGAAAAAAGAATGGGAGCTCGACAGAGAAAATTATGTAAAGACTTCAGTGGAAAAAACTGTAAGATGCAAAATACATAGGTGGTCAAGGTCGTCTCACAAAAAGTGAAAGTGGTTCCTTGACTTAATGTTATGAACTAACAATAAGGTGAAATGTAGGAGATTTGGAGGACATGAGACGAGCTGTTTGGACAACATGGTTTCACAAAGTGTCAACAGATGAAACCCCACAGCATGGTTTGTGTCCAAAAGGTAAGATTCGTGGTGCAAGTAAAGGTTGAGCAATGCTACAGGCGTACAATATACCCACAAGCATTCCTGACTCTTACCACTTGCTGTAATGGAGGCAATTAGACCTATTTATAGGTATCTAGCAAATAAAAATCTACTTAGGAAACGTATGCTTGCTCTCACTCTAAATGAAAAGGAAAGCTTCAGCAGCTGCATATGGTAGAGAATACCCATAACAGTAATTGTCTGGTTGACAGTGCTGAAGACTGGTGTAATAGGTGCACTAATAACATTCAATGATGGTGTTATTTCAGGGATGAGTGTCATGAAGAAATTGAACACCCAGACAGGAAAGACCATGGATTCAGCTGTAACTGCTACTGATAAGTGGCAGGTAAGCAAAGCAGAGACAGCTACAGAAACTGGTATCAATAAGTCAAAGATAAAGAAAAGAATGAAAAGAAAGAGTATAGGGGATAAGGAAACAGGAGGACATCTGGAGTATGCAGTTGGATTGTTGTAAACAAGCACAGTGGGAAGTTATTAAATCTGTAAATCTTCTTTCATGATTTACCGAAAACTTTAATTTTCATCATTCACGTAAACTTTTTTCCTAAATGACTGAAGTTAAACTCACAAAAATTGGTACAGATATTTAGAATGACCGCCTCTATCTCCCTTGCATACTATTTCCTAAAAAAATTATTACATGACGAAGATGTCAGAGATATTTGAGCCACATTTTTAAATACTTTTGTCGTAGTAAAATAAATTACTTGTCTTTTTCACAGATCAGCATCTGGGAAGGAATTATGAGGCATAAAACACTTATCTAAATGTTGTCTGTACTCTGACTCTTTTTCCAAGCTCTTTAGTCAGTGGATCCAAAGAAAATGGTACCGCAGTGAAATAGTATTCCATGTCTGTACTCTGACTCTTTTTCCAAGCTCTTTAGTCAGTGGATCCAAAGAAAATGGTACCGCAGTGAAATAGTATTCCATTTTTATACTATTACAAAATGTCGTTGTCAGTTTAAAAATACAATAGCTATCTCAATGATTTTTTGGGAAATGCTCTGACTAATTACCCTAATTCTGTGTATGAATTTTGAGCTATCTCTCATTAATAGATCAGTTGCACTATGAGGGTGAAGATAATCCTAAAAATGCAGCCAAGGAATGGGACACAAAAAGTACTAGAGGAGATTCGCTGTTTGGGCAGTAAAATAACTGACCTTGACCGAAGTAGTGGGGTTATAGAGTGTAGACTGGCAATGGTCAATAATTGTTTCATAAGGGCAGAAATTTGTTAACGTCGAACTCAGAATTAACAGTCAGGAAGAGGATAAATTACTCTCTCACCAATTTCTGCATATGGAAAATTATTAAAGATTTCATTTCAACCTGACACACCTTGAGTTAGACTCTAGAAATGTAAGGGCCTGAGCAGACGGTAATGGAGCCTGGTAGGGCACTAAAAGCATGGGGTATTTTTATGGTTCTTAGCTCATAGAAATGGCATGTTGCAAGTTGAAAGCAATTGGTGGTGAGCCTGTCCCTCAGTAAATCTTGCTAGACAGCCATACAGGGCTGACAGGGCAGCCCCTCAGCTGGACAGGTCTCTAGCAGAACAATGCCACGATACCTGCCATGGTTCCAGGTGATGCCAGGGCTAGGGCAATAGTCTGAAGGAATATGTCTACACAATGGAGTCATAAACCAGGCATTGTGTGCAGAGCCACACATAGTAAAAATTCACTAGTTCTTGTGCTCACCGTTACTGCAAATAGGCCTGTGAGACACTTCCATCAGCTGCCTCAGATGTATAAGAAACTCTGGCATCTGAGAAACGTTTAGAGATAGAATCTGTGGCGTCGATAGTTACGATGCCACAACGTAGGTACACAATCTCGTAAGTTGACACTATTAGAGAAGAATAACTATGCCAACCACAGCCCTCTCTGGCTGACACTGTGGAGCTCAGGGAGTGACGTCTTGATTTCGCCCATTATCATCAAAAGCAGACGGCCTGGAAATTTTGCTTCGACTATCGAGTTGGCTAGCTTGTTTGCTATTGAGACTTTGTATTAGTTACGTTCAATGAAAGTTTGCACAGTAACGAGTATTTGTTAGTTTTGAGATTATACAGAACAGTCAATGTAACTTCACAGGATTAGACATGGACTATGGCCTCACAACTATGTGCTCATCCTAGCCAAAGTTATGTATACATTTGACATTTACATCAGTTTTTGACCCTGTTAAAAGTGTTAAAGTTACGTGCAGTACCGAAGTGCTTCACCTCTCCTGCTCCTACTCGCTTCCATCACTCTTGGCCTGTATTACAGAAGCAGTTCACAGTAGCAGACCCACGCACCGCCTATCCAGGTGGGATGCAAAAGAAACTTTTTTATACCTCATAGCTAGGACTAAAAAGCTCCAAATCACAGGTAATTTAGATAAAGATCTTTAAGAACATGTCCGTTTACTTTTTGCCGTGGGAAGTGGCATGACTTTGGAGAAAATCGTGTCTTCCCCCTCTGTGAAAACTTAAAGAAGCCAGTAATTGGCTGTTTCCTTTTTTTTTCAGAGACACAGATTTATTAACTCTGGCGCTGGTTCGAGATGAGTTTGTTCTGTCGTGTGGGAGTGGAGATTTAGCGCCTTTAGAGCCTGCGATTGGCTCAAGATATGGTGGAGGGAGTGTCATTCGTGCATTTTGAGGGAAAACGGAATTTTTTTCTGGAATGGTGTGAAACACCTGGATGCGGGACTTTGGTCTGAAAAGCACTTCTAGTCGAGGCTCTGGCCTGTGTGGTTGGTACTTGGGACCTGTCCCGAGACTGACTTCACTTTCGAGTAATTTAGACTGGAGAGCCTGTGGCGAAGTTCTTACTGTACCGACAGTGTGACTTCAATCAACTCATACTGCTCGTTAGCCGAGGGCACACTTATTCGTTTCTGGTTTACCAGTCTTGACGTTTGTTATCCTCGTGCGCTCTGTCGTATAAGTGATGGAAATTGGTCCTTGGTACAACCAGCGAACGGGTGTGCCACACACTGAAATCTACCATGATTTCAGGGCTCTGGTAGAGAGTAAATTCTTATCCGTCTGCCTGATCCCTAGTCCATGAGATGAAATTCCCAGTCAATTGAAGTTCCCAGTCGGTCTGCGACCATGAACACTGTTCAGCCAATCCCAGCAAAAAGCATGTTTTGCTTTGAAAGTGGTAGGACGACGAAACATCGGCGGTTTCGTCGAGGCCACGCTTCTGCATTCCCGTAAGTTGTTTGAACCTGTCAACTTTCTTTATGGTCGGCGGTGATTGATTACGTGCCTGTCAACATGCAGGGAATGCGCTGAATGAATCTGTGTTACTTGTGGTCTACAGCGTCGCAGTCACTGTAGCACAGTACTAGCAACAGTTAAGTGAAAACTGCTGTGCAGGAGAGGAAATCGGTTTTCTATCTTGGATTTCTTCTAGCTGCAGAATAAACAGCGGAAAAACGAAACAAACACTATTGTCAATTACCCGTGTGATGTGTGGTGTCCTCAAGGAGCTAAAGGAACTGTAGCACTATTCTAAATGGAAAAATATTTACTAGTCAGCCTATTCTCTTTAGGCATCCATGAACCTTTGTAAAAAGTTTTGCCCTTACGAAGATTGCGCCGCAATAAAGCACTTTAATGGATACATTCCACATTAGTTACAATAATGAAATTTCAAATCGATTCCTGTAGTACAAAACCAATTTTATCTTCCTAAATTTCAATAAACATTGAGAATTTAGGAAAATGGGAATAGGACGTATTTGACAATAACTAGACTTGGTTATGCACATTCTGACAAGTGAAAAAAAACAGCTAAGATTCTGCCATCACTCAATGCATTTCTGTGCACATATCTAGTGTACCACATTGAGATTGCAAATGCAAATGCAAGTAGTGAAGTGGCTTCCTTATGAATTATTCAAGGAAATCTTCCAGGTACACCCTCAGAAGTACAGAAAAACCTTCACACATTTTGAACTTGAAACAGCCAAGTTAAAATTGAGTATCGGACTGGAAAGAGAGTCCAGAACCTTCTCTTTCAGGGGAAAGCTCAAATCGACTGTGATATCCAAGCACAATTCACATCAACCCTAGAAGCTTCAATTCTGTCAGTATCTCTCTCTCAATTTATCTGCAAAAAAGTTTCAAAACAGCGCTCACTACGTTGTAGTATGAATCATTAAGTCTGTGAAAAACTCTTTAGGCTCAGCAGGACCCTTTCTTGAAGGACTGCTTGATGTGGGAGACATTCTTTGAAGTTCAGAACATAAGAGAGATTAAAAAATGAAGTTTCACCTCATGTCGACCTCTGGAGGTATTTCGGAGGGATGAGACAATGCGCGAACATTCTTAAGCTGACTGTTCTAGATGACGTGGAGAATGCCATATAGCAAACTCAACTCAAACACGCATTCCCATGGGTGCAGAAGGAAGATGGATGAGCCGTGTTTTGGCATACATATAATGAGTACATGTCGGATGACTCAAATTCCTGCCGAGAGCAGTTTAAGTGCTGCATCAGTACGACATTGTTTGGAAGTCAATATTTTGTCTTTCAAGACATTAATGTATAGCAGCGATCAAACAAACGGAATGTCATACCTTTACTGCTTACATGAAGGCGAATGAGACTGAGAATGCTTGGACACTGTGGTTTCACCATGATATATATTTTTCATGCGTGCAGAGGCAACTGTCCGACCATCAATAGCATGCTGTAAGAGCGACTGCTACGCTTGTTCTCATTCAATTAAACAACTGAATAACTAAACGATCAGAACGTTTGGCCGCTGAGGTGCAGTCCAATACAGTCCTAATATGACAAAGAATTAATTAGAAATGCAGATAAACATTATATTTATATCCGGGGTGTCGCCAGGAAATATTGTAGGACTGATATAGGTTCCGAAATTCAAATCAAATTTGAAAACATCGTATATTATTAGCTGAGCCGTGTGCGACTCATCTACCCGACATCATCTATTTTACACCCTGTTTTTAACGTACTTCACTACATTAATTACTACTGTCACTGAGCTGCTGCTTTGCCTGACCGTGACTAGCGCTAGCAGCGCGTATTGAAACATCCCCTATCGTAGTATCTTTTCGCGACTGCTTTTACTTCCCGGTCGTTGACTGTCGTAAAGGAGTTCGGGTCGCGAGTTCGGGTCTGCCAGTCAGTTGGAACGCGTCTGGAGCGGACCAGGGAAGTTATCTCCGCGCGGTGCTGTCGCCTGGGTCCGCTGGCAGTCCCTGCGAAGTGTCGGAGCGTGTGTGGAGCTGTCCCATCGCTACGAGCTTCGTGGACCACCGACACAGGACGTCAAATTTGAGTAGTGGTTTTAACTACCCAAGCAACGTCCATTCACGTTGTGTGGTTGGTTTCGGTAGTTCGCTGTTGGGGAGGTCTTGTTGTGAGAAACACCGAGTGTTTTTATCGCTGAAATTTAGCCGCCGTGCGGTGCAATTAACTATATTGGTTGACTACAATTCGAGTGCACCATCGGAATTTTCTGCCTTGTGGCCGTTAGTGTACTGGTTACCTACCCTGCCCACTGACGTAAATTCAGGCAGTGTTCCTTTTGGGTGAAGTTTACTATACTACCGTATTTCAAATTCAAGTGTACCAGCGGAATTATCTGCCTTGTGGCCATTAGTGTTCGGTTATCTGCCCTGGCCACTATCGTATTTTCACGCAGCATCCTTTCCTCACCTGTTGTCGCTGTCAACATGGCGTGTAGTTTTGACAGCTAATACGTACTTCATTGTCAATTATCACGTTCGTAACCTTTTGTGTTTGAGTTCTCATGTACTGATTGGTGGCAAGCAAGTCGTTGTGTCGGTCGGTCCGTGACTGTCTCCTGATTGTGTTCCGACAGATCAAATGTTGTTGGGCTCACAACCTGTTGTAGTGTAAAAATATAAAAACAGTGATATGTAGAAAATATACGGCAGTCTGCCAATGTAATCGTATTCTTAATGACTCAAAAGTAGTGGCTGAAAGCACTTTTCTGAAAATGACTCACAAGAATGTTCTTAATAGTGCAATATCTTTTAAGCTAGCTCAACACAGATCAGTAAGTAACAAACTAACTCAGTTCTCAGGGTAGTTACGTAATCGTCAATAGTTACTTGTTCTTTCCTTCATTACCCAACACCACAGAAATTATTCCAGGCTCCTGAGAATTCGTGTTCTTATTGCACCAGAGAATATTTCACAAGAGTGTTCGATGTAAACTACTCCAATATGTAACTTAATATAGTGGTTTCGTCTCGATTCCCCAATACAAGACAACAAGAGTAGCATCTACAAATGAAATCCTATAATGGAACTGGAATCTTGTGACCAGACCTTTTCTGCCTGGGATGTTATCTCGTTATATAAAGGAAAGCTGCAAGGAAAAATTGTTAAACCAATGTGTGCGGCGGACGGGCTAGTAGGATCTGCAAGAAACTTAATTTTCCTAACCGACGGCACGTCTCATAGATGAGCTAAAAGAAAAACGTTAAAGATTTTCTAAGATAGAGCCTAAACAATGAAAATTCTTTGTTAAGGCCCATATCTACTTAGGACAATTCATGTATCAGATTATAAATTGATTGACCTCATACACAAATTCTTTTGACAAAATAACCTTTATATTTTTATGGTTGTCAGTAGAACTAGCATTATTAGCTGGTACAGTAAGATGAGCTTTACACAAGAACGTGCTCTTAGGTCCGAATCCAAGAAGATAAGATAAGCGAATGACAAAGGAAAGATAGTTTATGCATAAAAGCGCAAGAGTCCATGAAGTAACATGTCCACTGTAGTTCTATCACTTCTTCATTAGCGTAACTTGTCGGTTCTTTATAAGATTTATCGTAATATTTAGTTAACATTTTTTTTAAACCCAAGACCACCCAGGAGAAACAGTACAATGGGCCCCTGGTATGCCTGGGACAAAAGGATGTATCTGTACCAGACATAACACAGTACTGTTCGATTCTCCAACTCCATTTTACCTGAATATTTATTCAGTTAGTTTCTAAAATTAGTTTGTGCATATTATCATTCAACATGCGTGCTTTCACAAATGGTAAGGGAGAGCAAGTACAATCTTTCCTTTTTTTGTGTGACAGAAGTTTCAGTCCGGAAAAATGTTGACTAATCTCACCGGAAAATGTCCATTGTTAACCCCCCATTCAGGTTCACGGGCATGGCAAAACTGGGAGTTAGAAACCAGCCCAGGGTCTTCGGACTGTATGACAACATTTATCCAGTGTTTAAAAAAAATCACAATTTGAATATTGTTATTACTTAAGGACATATTAACTGAATGTTCCCCAAGTGAATTAAGTCAGAGAAAAGGTACAATCAAAGAAAATACGGTGACAGTAGCTACACATTTATATACAGGGTGTTACAAAAAGGTACGGCCAATATTTCAGGAAACATTCCTCACACACAAAGAAAGAAAATATGTTATGTGGACATGTGTCCGGAAACGCTTACTTTCCATGTTAGAGCTCATTTCATTACTTCTCTTCAAATCACATTAATCATGGAAACACACAGCAACAGAACGTACCAGCGTGACTTCAAACACTTTGTTGCAGGAAATGTTCAAAATGTCCTCTGTTAGCGAGGATACATGCATCCACCCTCCGTCGCATGGAATCCCTGATGCGCTGATGCAGCCCTGGAGAATGACGTATTCTATCACAGCCGTCCACAATACGAGCACGAAGAGTCTCTACGTTTGGTACCGGGCTGCGTAGACAAGAGCTTTCAAATGCCCCCATAAATGAAAGTCAGGAGGGTTGAGGTCAGGAGAGCGTGGAGGCCATTGAATTAGTCCGCCTCTACTAATCCATCGGTCACCGAATCTGTTGTTGAGGAGCGTACGAACACTTCGACTGAAATGTGCAGGAGCTCCATCGTGCATGAACCACATGTTGTGTCGTACTTGTAAAGGCTCATGTTCTAGCAGCACAGGTAGAGTATCCCGTATGAAATCATGGCGGTGAATCGAGGAAGTACAGTACATATTGACGAAACTAAAATTAGCTCTAACTTGGAAATTAAGCGTTTCCGGAAACGTCCACATAACGTCTTTTCTTTATTTGTGTGTGAGGAATGTTTCCTGAAAGTTTGGCCGTACCTTTTTGTAACACCCTGTACACTACACGAATTTCTCATATGTGATAGTTGGAGCACCCTTTTTTTTTTTTAATTTTTCAGTGGCAGATGCACTTTGACTTATATTATTGGGGCTTGCTACCACAACACACTCACTTATCACACTCAATACACGACTTCGATGGTCGATTCTCCGCAGTTGCGGCGCCGGTGTAACGAAGATGGTGGCGTTGCAATGTTGCACATGACGAAGCTGCCAGGCGCCCCCCACCACGCGCAGACAGGAGATTGTTGGGCGGCGGCCGTTGGCCCCCTGGTCAGCTGTTACGCCTCTGCTTGCGAGTCGTCTTAGCATCGTGTCCACTGAATGCGCATGAACATGAAATAATCCATACTAGCATTAGTGTTAACTAATCCCATAACAGATGTTACCAGCTACTGGGAAAAGAGAGTTATTAGAAGTTCATTCGTTCAGTATTCATTCACGAGTGTTTGTTTCAATGGTCTGTACCGTATTCAAGTTTCCGAGTAACCTCGTGTCCAGTTTTCGGGACACGATGTGTTTTCTGTCAAATTTCTTAGAAAATTATACAGTTTATTACTCCGTGACTAGCTAAGTTTGGCACTCTTAAAATGTCCTGTGAACTTTTGTAGTCACTTTACGTAAACTCCAACTCCTTACCATCATCCACAACTTGTACGTACACGGCTGTACAACACACACTAAGTTCTCTATCTTGTCACTATGGTTGGTGTCTAAAGGTAGATTCACTTTGGTTCACACTTACTACAGTGTTCCCTGTGTAAAACATTTAGCTCCACTCGATATTACTATTCACAGTATTTCGTGAAGTCCTCTTTCTGCACAGCTATAGTCTTCACATATTAACTATTTAAAACCCCTTTTTTGTATCGGAACAAAACATATTACTATGTCAGTCATCTAAGTCCGATTGTAGAGTCTTTTTCTCCTTAAATTGTTAACTGATAAAAACAAATGCACATTGACACAGTCTTGATGCATTTGCTAGTATTTTTCTCTTCTTCCATAGCACATGCTGATGCTTTTACAACTGACATTGTTTCACGTATAGTTTCTATTGAAACATTATTTCGAATGTTAAGATTGACATTAAGTTTTCAGTTTGACAACTCATGACCTTAACATTTGGTCGACATTCGGATTTGACTTTATTTGTAAGATTTTGTCATCGACTGTCCTCAGCCTTTCGTGCTGAAAGTAGACCTTGGGCCATCTGGACTACCGATCCTCGGGCAGTTACATGTGTGTTGTAAGCCATTCTTCACAGATCCACACCTTTAGCTACTTCAAATTTTAAGTGAGGAACCGTTTGCCCGACCATCAGGTCTCAACTTCATGGAAACAATTCATGTTTTCGTACCCGTCATTTCCTGATATACCTCAACTTTAAACTTTTTGTCATGAAGTTACTTTCTCTACATGAGACGCTCTGTTTAGTTCTCAGTAGTGCCCCCCGGACGCATGCAGTTACATGGCTGAAGACCACATGATAGCTTGTTTCTTCTAGTAGTGGCCTTCAGCCATGTAAACCCAAGACCATTCAGGAGAAACAGAACACTGTCTCATCTAAGTGAACGAGGGCAGACCGACCTCCCTGGAGGTTTCTGAGTGCCGTTTTCCTTATTGTACAGCTCACCGGTATTTAATTGTCTGCTTATAATCTATCACAGTCAGTGATTTAAAGATTCTTTTTTTTACTAGACTTAATGTATTTTTGAATTTTGGAAAATCAATTGTAGGCCTTAGGCCACTTAAAACCTTATTCTTGTAATTACCCTTTAAGCAAAAACATCGCGGCCTTCTGCCTTAGACGATTATGGTAATGTGTTTTAAAAATTTCAAATTTAATTGTGGCCCTCAGCCGCTTGTATTGCACCTTGGATATGTTTATTCTATCTATTTTTCCCTTGAGGCTTTCCAGCCTAACTGTGATACCGTATATATTTTAATAATTTTTTCTGCTATTTTAACTGCAGATTTGTTTTGTTGGCTCTTAAGATTTCTTGTTTGGGGGCCCTCAGCCGTGAAATAATTGAATTTTTGAAACTCGTAGTTCTAAAGGTTTGGCTATATGCCGTTTCGGTTTTAAGGTGTTACTAAATTACAATAGATTACATTTTTGAGTGAACCTGACTGACACCTTATTTGGTCCTTTCCACAATCTTAATCACCTGCTCTGCCCTGCGGGTTTAGGGGGCGTCTCAGCTCAAATAACTGAAGACAAATCACACTACATAGCGGAGAATTAACGCATATATGAGTGAGTACAAAGAGACGTAAAACATCAGAGCGCAAAGCTTTCTAGTATATGAATTAAAATTACAAATTTTCCCTAACACTGTGCGGAAATACCCAATCACTTTGAATATTGTTGATGGAAACAAAACAAGCTTTCCTACCTGCGCAGCTCTAAAACGCTAGGTTACGGGAATGACACAAAAGTACAATCCATCATGCGACACAGTCTGCATGGTAGTGTTTCATGAACTGCGAGCTGCTCAGATTACACTTTGCACAAAAAAAAGAGCGAAATCTACAACTCTAAAAAGTCGGTAAACATGTGCCAAACAGCTTGGCGCTAGTTAGCACCCGATTTAGGTGCTCGAGACAGCAGCTTAAAACGGCTTCCCCCCAGCCCACCCCCCCCCCCCCACCCCGCCCCGCCACACTCCGTCCCCACCCCGCAATCACCAGTGCCCCAGACAGCGTCACGCCAGACAGCACCACCAGTTATTCTTCACCAAATGTCCACACCCCTCTTGTTGAAAAGCTCGGTGTGGTGGGGAGGACTCCTAGCCATTGCCACAGTGAACAACGAGAATTTCCCTTTATTCACATGAATATGGAGGATCCCTGCCGAAACTTCCGGTTGCTGGCTTACACGTTGTAACATGCAAGAGGCTAGTATCAGCCGCTAGTCATGTTCCACTCGTTGGTCCACAACTTTGTGCCAACGCATGGTGGTGGGAAAGACCCATTTCTCTGAACAATTTACTCTGGAGCTAAACGAATTTTTCCACTGCGGCTGAGCAGAGCCATTGCGGCCCATTCTTAGATCTGTGTACAAGAAGGTGAATTCGTAGCACTCAATGGAACACTAGATGCTTGAACTGACTTCGCAGCAGCCTGCCTTTTGAGGAGAAAACAGTGTGTCTTCCCAACGAAGTGTGGAGTAGGGGCTCACTGCACCCAATTTCTGCAAACTACAGTACCTTGAGGAATCGGATCCCTTCTCCAGACACTGTGACATGTTCAGGAGTCAAGTGACACCTTGGACGAACACCTGGGCCAGCTCGTTTTTAACATTATATTGCGAGGCCTTCTTCGTGAGTTAGCAAGCTTAGTACTCTCCTCAAAATTAGAGAGTAAATAAGCAGAAAAATAACCAAATATCACACCGATATGTGATTGTCATGTCACAAAGCAGTTGCATCATTATACGAACCCTCCACATACAACGGGTGATTCCTGGAGGGCGCTAATGAAGACGGAATAGCCGTCGGCAACAACGTCTCGTCCACATTTGGTACAGCATCATAATCCACAGCAGCAGAGTTTGAGTTCACATTTATGCAAAGATCTGACTTTCGAATAGACTTCTTTTATTTTTGTCGATTTTTTTGGTAAAGTTATTTTTAGTTTCGTAGAACTTACTATTTCATTTGCTGCTCCCCTTGATCTACACTATGTGATCAAAAGTATCCGGACAGCCCCAAAAGAACATACGTTTTTCATATTAGGTACATTGTGCTGCCACCTACAGGTAGGCATCCCGTATGAGCGACTTCAGTAGTCATTAGACATCGTGAGAGAGCAGAATGAGGCGCCCCACACAACTCACGGACTTTCAACGTGGTCAGGTGATTGGGTGTCACTTGTGACATATGTCTATACACCAGATTTCCACACTCGTAAACTGGGTATACTGTTTCCGATGCGATAGTAAAGTGGAAACTTGAAAGGACACGTACAGCACAAAAGCATACCGGCCGACCTCGTCTGTTGACTGACAGAGACCGCCGACAGTTGAAGAGGGTCGTGATGTGTAGTAGGCACACATCTATCCAGATCATCACACAGGAATTCCATACTGCATCAGGATCCTTGCAAGTACTAAGACAGTTGGGAGGTGAGAAAACTTATATTACGTGATCGAGCAGTAAGTGTCAAACGACGCCTCGCTTGATATACGGAGCAAAACATTGGACGATTGAACAGTGGTAAAACTTTGTGTGGAGTGACGAATCACGATACTCAATGTGGCGATACAGTGGTAGTGTGTGGGTATGGCGAATGCTCGGTGAACGTCATCTGCCAGTGTGTGTAGTGCCAAAAGCAAAATGCGGAGGCGGTGGTGTTATGGTGTGGTCGTGTATTTCATGGAGGGGGCTTCCACCCCTCGTTGTTTTGTGTGGCACTATCACAGCACAGGCCTGCCCTGTTGTTTTAAGCACCTCCTTGCTTCCCACTGTTGAAGAGCAATTCGGGGAGGGCGATTGCACCTTTGAATACCATCGAACATCTGCTCTTAATGCACGGCCTGTGGCGTAGTAGTTACAAGACAATAACATCCCTGTAATGGACTGGCCTGCACAGAGTCCTGACCTGAATCCTATAGAACACCTTTGGGATGTTTTTGGAACCGTGACTTCGTGCCAGGCCTCATCGACCGACATCGATACCTGTCCTCAGGGCAGCACTGTGTAGAATCGGCTGCCATTACCCAAGAAACCTTGCAGCACCTTACTGAACGTATGCCTGTAAGTCATTTTCAGCCACATGAATGCATACTTTTGATCACATAGAATAGCCCTTTACACATTTGCAGATACGCATGAGGCACAGTTTGTAGCCTCCCTCTTACTAATCGTCCTGTCTTGCTCGCAATATAAAATATGACCGTGTATCGCATGTATGCCTAATGGATTCTTTCTAATTGGATAAGGCTCTCTTTCCCGAAGAAGTGATACCGATAAGTAGGAGGAAAGCGTACAACCCTTCCTTCAGATGGAACGTCTACTAAAAATAAAAAGTAATTAAACCGAACAGGGCTATAATTTGGAAAACTTAAGTTATTTTATCCATTCTCTCACAAACAACACTAGACAGAAAAGGGGTACCACTGATCATGAATCCAAAAGCTACACTAATGAACGAAAAGGAAATAATTGACGGTCGCCAGCACACTAGTACAATTTACATCCAATATCCTGTACAAGATGATGGGAAAAAAAACATTTATTATTATACACTGACGTGGTAACTCAAGCTTGTCACGTTTTTTGACACTAATTTTAAGTGAGTATGTAATGATAAAGAAAATTGAGAAGCCACTCTTACGTTACGTTTGGCATTAAATTTTGAAAAAGGCAATTATGATTTGAAAATATGTAATTCAACTGTGTGTTAGTATTGAACTTCGTTACGTGAACAATGACTTTCTGTGTCCTCAACATAACGTCATCAAAGAAATTTAGAAAAACAACAAGCACTTTTCACGTTGCCATCTTGTTTTGCAAATTGGATTTCATATAATTGTATGAACAACTGAGCCTTTTTGATGGACTTGAACAGAATTAAACACTGGAATACGTACCCAACCAAACGGCCACATGCTCCAAGCTATATGTAAAATAAATAAAACTTCCTCACTCTTAATTTGTGCATTTCATTAGATATGAATTTTTTCCTGTGATCGATTCTCAGACTTGAAATATTAAATGGCTTTACTTGAGTCATATACTAAAACCTCTGTTCTACAACGGGTAATTGATTGGAGACTGAGGCTAAAATTCTTAAAAGTGAAATTATTTATTAATATACGGGCTGTTAACTACTCAATTTCTTTCTTATGGCATCCATTTAGCATACAAGGAAAAAAAGGAACAGGGATCCTGCTTGGTAACAATGTCTGGGGGCAATGAGGACACAATCGCCCTGAGTTTAACTGATTATTTTTTAAACAGATTTTATTAATCAAATCACATTCAGTTGTACTGCTGGGTTATCCGCTAATACTTTCTACCAATGAACAGTCTTACTTTAGTGCTATGCATACGACGAAACTCGGAGCCGGCGACGGAACTGTGTTGCTGCTAGCATCTTGTGGAGTCACGGCTAATTACAGAAACGGGCAGTCGTAATTAATACAGCCTCTTCCGCCCGTCCACTGTCTGTACTCCTGCTACTAGACATCTGCCCGGCGCGCGTACATGATGTCGCCGAAAATGGTACTCCTTATCGCACACTACAATGCTAGAACCAGTCTCTCTCTCTCTCTCTCTCTCTCTCTCTCTCTCTCTCTCTCTCCGCGCGCTCCGCGACACAGCTCCCTACCAAAAGTTTTACAATGTACAAGCACTGCTGTTATCGTTGCTAGTCGATGCACATAACAGTTCAAATGGTTCGATGGCTCTGAGCGCTATGGGACTTAACATCTACCGAGCGAGGTGGTGCAGTGGTTAGCACACTGGACTCGCATTCGGGAGGACGACGGTTCAATCCCGTCTCCAGCCATCCTGATTTAGGTTTTCCGTGATTTCCCTAAATCGTTTCAGGCAAATGCCGGGATGGTTCCTTTGAAAGGGCACGGCCGATTTCCTTCCCAATCCTTCCCTAACCCGAGCTTGCGCTCAGTCTCTAATGACCTCGTTGTCGACGGGACGTTAAACACTAACCACCACCACCACTTAACATCTGAGGTCATCAGTCCCCTAGAACTTAGAACTGCTTCAACCTAACTAACCTAAGGACATCACACACATCCATGCCCGAGGCAGGATTCGAACCTGCCACCGTGCGGTCGCACGGTTCCAGACTGAGGCGCCTAGAACCGCGCGGCCACAACGGCCGGCCAAATAACAATTCCTTTGGCTTTTTCCCAGAGCTTATAAGTTTCACAGTAAGAGACAGATAAATAGAATGAAACGTCAAGAGACTTCTACCTAAATTTACACTTACAGTGAAGCAATGTCCTTCCTCATTAAAAAAAAGCATTTAAATTACAAATATTTACGTACAATTCAGAAAAAATTATATATCGGTAGCAGGTGCCATGCATCCTGCATTGTCGGCGTTACAAGTTATCTTGTTAAGCTGCACATTACGGCCGCTTTTGTAGTGTAACGACGTAAGTTTTGTATAAATGGTTCTCTTTTGACATATGACCATGTGCAGACTTCGTCACCTACGTCAGTTGCAACACACACCAAAATTACTTAAATTCTTTTTAAATTGTTTCTAAATGATTCTTGAACGAAACTGTAATTCAAACATCGTCATTTGAGTCGTATGCGCAGAATTACTTCACTCAGTCCAATTTGTTTGCGTAAACTTTTTCAATTTAGATGTCGCTTGTTTCTTCTCAGAAATTATATTAACGCAAGTGATCTGCTTTAATAAATATTACAACCACATTGAATAAACTTTCGAGATTCAAACTCGCGATAAACGTTGTCAAAAATTAATAATCTTGTAAAATAAATTACGTAATATAATTCTTCATAAATAAATTCTCGGAACACGTATTTAAACTTTAGTAGTATCCACTAGTTTATTATCTTCCTACATATAGACCTCAGCCTTGACAAGACAGAACTGAACATACACAACATGATTAACTTTCTATGACGTCATCGTTGTACAA
The DNA here is from genome assembly GCF_023864345.2 of Schistocerca serialis cubense. Classification (NCBI taxonomy): domain Eukaryota; kingdom Metazoa; phylum Arthropoda; class Insecta; order Orthoptera; family Acrididae; genus Schistocerca; species Schistocerca serialis. The sequence goes on along the minus strand of NC_064642.1, from coordinate 276,022,559 downwards.
ACATTACAAATTCTTATTTTTTTTTTCAATTTTTAGAAGCACGACGCAACAACTCGGGTTCAGGATCTTCTGTTGCTCTTTGGCTGTCGACCCGCGACGTATAGTGGCCAGAAATTTTCTCTCTGGTCCCGTCAGTGAAGATGCTGTCTCCGTTCGTTGCGCCGCCCTCTCCGTACATGAAACATAAAAAATAAATACAAAACTTTAGATAACTCACAGCCATTACAAATATTACAAAAAATACATAAACAAAACACTAAATTAAACTTATATTCACCTGCAAGCTGGGCTGACACTGGTGGATGGGTGACGCTTCAATTTCACGTCCCACTACATACCCCACCCACAAGCTCAGTTTGTCAGGTTTTAACCGAAAATAAAACTTCTTCTATATACAATATTTAACTGTTAATATTATACATTTTTCTCACATTTTCCGTAATCAAAATCGTTGCTCTTAGATAGATTCAATCCTTTTATGATGATATTGTTGTGACTATTTCTCATTTACTTTTAATTGTGCTATTATGGTAACTCAGAACCGAATATATGGAGATTACTCCTTTTGATTTAATAGTTGCTAGTAAATAATAATTTAGTACGTTCTTTAACGTTGTTACATTAGGTCAGAGCGTTCAAATTGTGATAGGTTAATTTCAGTTTTATTCATTTACTAGAGTTATTCTTTCCAAAATATACATTACTAATAAGTTTCTCACAATACCTAATAGTACTATTTACTTTACGTCGTTCTTTTCCCTAATGCTTTATTTACGCCTGAGGTCAAGAAGAAATCAAGCAAAACTTTCTTTAGAATCTCGGCACGGCTTTCTATACCTTCGGACACTTTGTTGGGTAATAGCAATTTATTTAGGAGAAACAAGCGAGAGAGCCCCGTTTGGTGTGTTCTATAGTAACACTATTACAAATCTCTATTAAAGGCACGCTGCTATGTTCTCGTGAGCCATACAGCTCTGGACGCCCATGGTCCCTAAAATTATTAACCATCCCATTTGGTTCCCACTATCCGAGTAAATATAAAATATACAAAATTCCTTTTGACCTAATAACAAAACTTTCTTCCATATAAATCCCCTTTTAGTTATCTTTCCCTTTTTGAAGTACCGGTAGATTATTTCTTTAAAATAACACGTAACTATCACGAAAACCTTCAGATGAATAAACTATGAACGCTCTTCCGTACGTAACATATACTAAATATTAACTTATTTAGGAATGAAGGGTTTCATTTGATCAACACTATATAATCCTTTAATTACACCTGATGAAGGTTCTATAAGAAGTAACGCTTTGGAATGTACAATCTTACGTACAACATATGGACCTTCAAAGATAAAGAAAAATTTTCTACATTTCTTATTGATCTTCGAACTTTTAGGGTGAGATCGTACTAATACAAGATCTCCTACCTGAAATGAGGGTTCTATAGCATGTTGATTATAACTTTTAATTCTCCGTTCAGCATTTTTAACAATCTTTTCGCAAATTTTTTCGTTTGGAATGCATTGTTGGCTCTCATTTGCTGGTGGCCAAGGTAGAGCAGCTAGTAAAGGCTCACCTATAATTCGTTTGCCTAAAATTTCTGTAGGTGATAATCCCGTCGTTATATGAGGCAATTCATTTAATATCTTTTCGAATTCAGGCATTAGTTTGGCCCACCGAGTATGTTAAATGCACAATAAGTTCAACATTATCGTCCTAATTCTTTCATGACTCTTTCTACTAAATTAGTTTGAGGGTGATACTTCGAAATTAAGATATGTTTGATTCCATATTGCTTTATCATAACTTGAAACTTTTGACTAATAAAGGCACTACCGTTGTCAGACATAAGTCGTTTAGGAATGCCCCAGTTAACAAAGTAATTTCGAGTATGACAGCGTATAACGCTTGCTGTATTCGCTCGTTTCAAAGTATATAGCTTCACATGTTTGGACCAAAATTCCATTACAACAAACACATAAGTAAATCCTCCTGAACTGCGAGGCAGAGGGCCGAAAAAATCTAATGACAGTAGATCCCACAGACCTCGAGGATTTACAGCATATAATTTATAACGCTTAGATTTGTTATTAACTTTAACCTTTTGACAAGTTTCACAAGCCCTAATAATACTTCTCACAATACGGGACATATTTTTGAAATAATAATACTTCATTAGATGTTTAATACATTTATGAATTCCAAAATGCCCGTAACCTTCATGAATATAAGTAATTAATTCGTACACAACAGTTTTCAGAATGCAGATGTTCCATCTCTGGTGTTCCCTCTGTGCTTGCCAATACAACAAGTCGTTGTAATATAACCACACACCCCGGGTGTTAGCTGTTTCGTCCCCATTATTAAGGTTTTGTATAAGCTCCCTATATTGATCGTCATTTCTTTGATTGCATCTAATAGCAGTTACTATCCGTTTAACCTTACGTTCGTTCTCCTGAGTTAAAAGGAAATAAACATGGTAATTTGTTCCTGGTTCTTATGCCATGTTAATGTTCTCCTTTCCTACTGGAAGTCTCGACAAAGCATCCGAAACTACATTTTGAGATCCTTTTATATACCCAATTTCGTACTGAAATTCTTGCGAGCATAATACCCAACGTAATAATCTACGGTGAAGTAACCGACAATTGTTAAAAAGGTTAAAGACTGATGATCAGTATATACAATTGTTTTTCTCCCAATTAATAATCCTCTAAATCTTTGAAAACCCCATACCACTGCGAGAGCTTCCTTCTCGGTTACAAAATAATTTCTTTCATGTTTATTTAAAGTTCTACTAGCGAATCCAATAGGCTGATATAATCCCTTTTCATTGGTCAGATCACCTTGGAAGGTGACGCAAGACACACCATAATCAGAGGCTTCCGTACACATACAAAGGCCGTCATTGATATCTGGATGGTGTAACATTTTGGCTTCTGTTAACGCTCCTTTTATCTTATTATAAACTTCTTCTTCCTCTTTTCCCCAGAGCCTTACTGATTTCTCTTTTAATAAATCCAGTAATTTATGATTAACAATATCCTGCCCTGGAAGAAATCTTCTCAGAAATCCTACCATTCCTAAGAATGATTTCAGTTGTTTCCGATTTTTTGCACTCGGACATCGAGCAATAGCTTCAATACGTGCTGGGTCTGGCCTAATACCTTTACTGTCCACTATATGCCCCAAAAATCTCACTTCCTTCTTTCCGAAGTAAGACTTAGATAATTTTAACGTAATTCCTCTGTCAATTAAACGGTCAAACCATTCCCGTAATATCGTTACGTGTTCTATCCACGTTTTAGTGGGTACCAAAATATCATCTACATATAAAATAATCTTTTGTAATAATTGCTGACCCAAAGCAGAATCTAATGCCCTAATGAAAGTTGACACTGATATATTAAGTCCAAAAGGTAAAACTTCGAACTGATATGATCTGCCTTCAAAAAGAAAAGCCGTATATTGCCGTGAATCCGGGTGCAATATTACTTTTGGTAGCCAGCACTTAAATCCATTGTACTCATATAACGAGAGCCAGCAATCTTAAGAAGTACGTCCTCCATAGGAATAGGTCTATCTCTTTCCATCTCTATAACCTTGTTAAATTCACGAGCATCCAGAACCAGTCGTACCCCACCAGTAGCTTCCTTAACTACCCACAAAGGACTGTTAAAAGCACTACATGATCGTTCGATACTATTTTGGTTCTAGCATCTTACTTATTTCTCTACTAGCCGGTTCTTTGAATTGTACTGGAATAGGATAAGGTTTCTTAAAAAATGGTTTTTGATCTTTAATCATAAGTTTACAATCGTAATCTTTGATTCGACCCGGTTCATCTGAGAAGACAGATCTAAATTCTAACAATAAAGATTCCAATTCTTCCTTTTCTCGTTCGGATAGACAATTCGTGGAATAACATTTTTCTTTCACTTCGGTTTCGATACTATTACTAGCCTCACATTGGTATACTTCATATTCAAGATCACTAGAATCTATTAATAAGTTCATGGTTTGTGTGTACTTAATATGTAAGGATTCGTAGCGATTTTCAGGTACTCGATTATCAGAAAACCTCACTTTAAAAGCACATGCCTCCTTATGGATGGTGAAGGAAGAGTCTTTAAAATCTAATATAGCTTTATATTTACACAGCCAATCTATACCTAAAATTATGGCCACATTTAAGTTGGCTACAAGTACAGAGTGAGCAATTAATAGTTTAGAAATTTCAAAAGTCAAATAAACTTCCTCAGTAATATTTTGACTTCGTTTACCAGTAAGTCCTATAATTTTCACCCCAGTTACAGGTAAGGTTGGGAAATTTCAATACATTCTTTTATATAAAATACTTCTTTATATAAAATACTTACTTCGCTACCCGAATCGATTGTAATATTTACTTCGGTACCTTTAATATAACATTTAATAACGGGTTATAAGTTATATTCTCCCTTATCTGATTGTCTTCCTGAAGTAAATCTTGTTGCCAATCAACTTCATTTTGGCAGCTTAATGATAAATTGCAATTGGGTCTTGTATAATCTTGACTAACAGTTCCCGTTAGTTGACCCGTACTAAAGGACTTTACAAGTTTTCTGAACTTTCTATGATAACGTCACCTACAACTTGACCTTCATTAATTACTTGAAGATGATTTATATCATTATCGTTATCGTGTAATTTTCGTATTTTAGAGTTATTACCACGATTTTGTTGGCTCTCTTTATCTTTAGATTGCCGTTTTATATAACAAAACCGGCTATGATTGTTGTTGTTAAATTTTCGTGGGTCTGAATTATTATTATTTCGAGGATTGTCATTTCTACCAAATCTAAATTTCTCGTCTTCCCGTTCTCTATTAAGTATATTTAACTGTTTTAAATATCCTAATTATTCACAAGGTTGTGACCATTCCCTTTCTATCATTCTTTCCTTTACATGATACGGTAACCTACTAATTGGGACTCGTATTAGATGACTTTCAATAATTGGTTCTCCAATTAATTTAGCATGGTTTAAATGCCATTCGAAATAATTCCTATAGCCTCCCCACCGTTTAGAATATGGAGGAGTGTCTAACAACTCTAAAGTTAAGGGTTGTTGTTTTCCTCTTGACCAATAATTTTGTTTAAATTGCTTAACGAAATCATCCCAGCCTCTAAATTCATTTCTATGCAGTACTGACCATTCCGCACCTTCTGCTTCCAAATGTCCTATTACAAATTGAATCCGTTTTTCATTACTCCATTTAGGAGATAATGAAGTCTCAAAAGCTTTTATAAAGATTATAGGGTGAAGATCGCCTCCTGGTTTGAATACAGGATATCGACTTGCTACATTGGAATTTGTCGTTATATAATCCCAACATTCTGCGAGGGACATAGTTGGATTTTGTTTAGATTGCAGAGACGGAGTTGCGTCGGATTTGCTTGCCGTGATTTGTTTATTTGTGTTGTTGTCGTCCGAGCTAGCAAACACGATGTGACAGTTGTCTCTGATTAAGTTATTGCTTCTACTACTTGAAATGTTTTCATTATTATCTAATTCCGATAACCGTTTAGTAATCTCCTGTATTCGCATTTCTGTATTGGATACACGTTTAGCTAATATCGATTCTTCACTGCGTTCACGATGTGAACGCTCTGTACCTTCGTCAATGCTATTATCTTTGGAAGTCTCAAGGTTACTGCATTTTTCGGTAATTAAAAATTTCATGTTTTCTATTTCAGTATGATATTTTCTACTCGATGAGTTAGGCCCATTGTCTAGGGGTAGCGTCTTTGATTCATAATCAAAACGGCTTCGGTCCCGGGTTTGATCCCCGCAACTGACTAAATTTTGATAAATAATCAGCATTGGCGGCCAAAGACTTCCGGGCATAAGATGTCAGCCTCATTCTGTCAACGGCCTTGTCAAAGAGGGCGGAGGGGCGGATAGAGGTACAGGGCACTCTCTTGTCCTAGGGGTGGGAAATTGCCCCTAAAGGCGGAAGAATCAGCAATGATCAACGACTTGAGGATGCAGAAAGCAATGGAAACCACTGCATTAAAGACACGTAACGTGTATCCACAGGACATGTGGCCTCTAATTGAAGAAGTATCATGATGATCTCTCCATTGGCAAAAAATTCCAGAATAGTCCCCCATTCGGATCACCGGGAGGGGACTGTCAAGGGGGAGGTTACCATGAGAAAAAGATTGAATAATCAACGAAAGGATAACGTTCTACGAGTGTCAGAAGCTTGAACGTGGTAGGGGAACTAGAATATCGGAAAAGGGAAATGCAAAGGCTCAATCTAGATATACGTGGGGTCAGTGAAGTGAAGTGGAAGGAACACAAGGATTTCTGGTCAGATGAGTATTGGGTAATATCAACAGCAGCAGAAAATGGTATAACAGGTGTAGGATTCGTTATGAATAGGAAGGTAGGGCAGAGGGTGTGTTACTGTGAACAGTTCAGTGACCGGGTTGTTCTAATCAGAGTCGACAGCGGACCAACACCGACAACGATAGTTCAGGAATACATGCCGACGTCGCTAGCTGAACATGAACAGATAGAGAAGGTGTATAAGGATATTGAAAGGGCAATGCAGTATGTAAAGGGGGACGAAAATCTAATAGTCATGGGTGACTGGAATGCAGTTGTAGGGGAAGGAGTAGAAGAAAAGGTTACAGGAGAATATGGGCTTGGGACAAGGAATGAAAGAGGAGAAAGACTAATTGAGTTCTGTAACATGTTTCAGCTAGTAATAGCGAATACCCTGTTCAAGAATCACAAGAGGAGGAGGTATACTTGGAAAAGGCCGGGAGATACGGGAAGATTTCAATTAGATTACATCATGGTCAGACAGAGACTCCGAAATCAGATACTGGATTGTAAGGCGTACCCAGGAGCAGATATAGACTCAGATCACAATATAGTAGTGATGAAGAGTATGCTAAAGTTCAAGACATTAGTCAGGAAGAATCAATACGCAAAGAAGTGGGATACGGAGGTACTATGGAATGACGAGATACGTTTGAAGTTCTCTAACGCTATAGATACAGCAATAAGGAATAGCGCAGTAGGCAGTACAGTTGAAGAGGAATGGACATCTCTAAACAGGGCCATCACAGAAATTGGGAAGGAAAACATAGGTACAAAGAAGGTAGCTGCGGAGAAACCATCGGTAACAGAAGAAATACTTAAGTTGATTGATGAGAGGAGGAAGTACAAACATGTTACGGGAAAATCAGGAATACAGAAATACAAGTCGCTGAGGAATGAAATAAATAGGAAGTGCAGGGAAGCGAAGACGAAATGGCTGCAGAAAAAAAGTGAAGACATCGAATAAGATATGATTGTCGGACTCAGCATACAGGAAAGTCAAAACAACCTTTGGTGACATTAAAAGCAACGGTGGTAACATTAAGAGTGAAGCGGGAATTCCACCTTTAAATGCAGAGGAGAGAGCAGACAGGTGGAAAGAATACATTGAAAGCCTCTATGAGGGGTGAAGATTTGTCTGATGTGATAGAAGAAGAAACAGGAGACGCTTTAGAAGAGATAGGGGATCCAGTATTAGAATCGGAATTTAAAAGAGCTTTAGAGGACTTACGGTCAAATAAGGCAGAAGGGATAGATAACATTCCATCAGAATTTCTAAAATCGTTGGGGGAAGAGGCAACATAAACGACTATTTACGTTGGTGTGTAGAATATATGAGTCTGGCGACATACCATCTCACTTTCGGAAAAGCATCATCCACACAATTCCGAAGACGGCAAGAGCTGACAAGTGCGAGAATTATCGCACAATCAGCTTAACAGCTCATGCATCGAAGCTGCTTACAAGACTAATATACAGAAGAATGGAACAGAAAATTGAGAATGCGCTAGGTGACAATCAGTTTGGCTTTAAGAAAAGTAAAGGGACGTGAGAGGCAATTCTGACGTTACGGCTAATAATGGAAGCAAGGCTAAAGAAAAATCAAGACACTTTCATAGGATTTGTCGACCTGGAAAAAGCCTTCGACAATATAAAATGGTGCAAGCTGTTCGAGATTCTGAAAAAAGTAGGGGTAAGCTGTAGGGAGACATAGGTCATATACAATATGTATAACAACCAAGAGGGAATAATAAGAGCGGACGATCAAGAAAGAAGTGCTCGTATTAAGAAGGGTGTAAGAGGGTGTAAGACAAGGCTGTAGCCTTTCGCCCCTACTCTTCAATCTGTACATCGAGGAAGCAATGATGGAAATAAAAGAAAGGTTCAGGAGTGGAATTAAAATACAAGGTGAAAGGATATCAATGATACGATTCGCTGGTGACATTGCTATCCTGAGTGATAGTGAAGAAGAATTAAATGATCTGCTGAACGGAATGAACAGTCTAATGAGTACACAGTATGGTTTGAGAGTAAATCGGAAAATGACGAAAGTAATGAAAAGTAGTAGAAATGAGAACAGCGAGAAACTTAACATCAGGATTGATGGTCACGAAGTCAATGACGTTAAGGAATTCTGCTACCTAGGCAGTAAAATAACCAATGACGGACGGAGCAAGGAGGACATCAAAGGCAAACTCGCTATTGCAAAAAAGGCATTTCTGGCCAAGAGAAGTCTACTGATATCAAATACCGGCCTTAATTTGAGGAAGAAATTTCTGAGGATGTACGTCTGGAGTACAGCATTGTATGGTAGAGAAACATGGACTGTGGGAAAACCGGAACAGAAGAGAATCGAAGCATTTGAGATGTGGTGCTACAGACAAATGTTGAAAATTAGGTGGACTGATAAGGTAAGGAATGAGGAGGTTCTACGCAGAATCGGAGAGGAGAGGAATATGTGGAAAACACTGATAAGGAGAAGGGACAGGATGATAGGACATCTGCTAAGACATGAGGGAATGACTTCCATGGTACTAGAGGGAGCTGTAGAGGGCAAAAGCTGTAGAGGAAGACAGAGATTGGAATACGTCAAGCAAATAATTGAGGACGTAGGTTGCAAGTGCTACTCTGAGATGAAGAGGTTAGCACAGGAAAGGAATTCGTGGCGGGCCGCATCAAACCAGTCACTCGCCTGATGACCAAAAAAAAAAGTTAATATCTCTAATTCTACATTATCTATTGAGGAAATCTCTACAGGTTTGGTAGAAACCTCTTTAATAGATTCTAATAATTCTCTTCGAACAGTTTCTGTTTGCAAAGAAAATTCCTCTCGTAACTTATCGTTATTTTTCTCTATTTCATTTACAACTAAGACATTGACGTTATCTAGTCTCTTGGTTAAGTCAGTAATATCGTTTCGCATGCGAGCTTTTTCCTCACGCGATTCCTGGATATGTTCTTCTTACCTTTTACAATTATCAGCAATCTTATTACTAAGTCCTACTAGTTTTTCCTGCATTTCAACTTTAGAAGCCTCTATTTTATCACTTAATTCTCAACTGGTTTGATTAAGATATTCCTGTAACCTGTCTGTAGATTTTGTTAGCTCCCCTTTTAATCTAGCAATAGATTCTTCGTTAGACTGTTTTAATTCCTGTTTTAGTTCCTCTCTTAATCTAGCAGTAGAGTCTTCAGCTACAAAATCCCCGTTAGATTGTTTTAATTTAGCGATCGCCCTAAAAAGGGATCTCATGCTCCCATCAGACACAGATTGCTTTTCGTCTGACATTTCACTTCCCGACATTATTGTAAGATATTAACTAGTTACACACGCAGACTTTTAATCAACAATCCTATTAAATCACACTCCCAAAGTACAACACTCCACTTATAACTTAAAACAGACTCACCGGACACTAATATTGTAATTTGTAGTTCTCAGTGATCAGTGTGCTGCTATGGGCTGCTGAGGTGCAGCGACCCCGCTTCCGCATCCGGCAGGACGCTAAGTCGAACACCGGAGACGTCACTGGCTCCAAACACGCCCAGCCCCACCGTAGACAGGCGAAGCCCTCAGCAACACCTCTAATACCAGCCGGAGGACCGCCCCCCAGCTGACGTACTGGGCCTGTTAGTTTAGGGAGAAAAAGGTTGTCGGGGTTTTGCAGCGTTCAGCTGCTGCCCAACAGATGCGCCTTCTCGTGGAATAACTGCGTGACCGTACTGATTCGCTGCGCTCCGTCAGATGCCCACACCCGTGAAGTCGCCGCTGGCTGGTGAAAGCAGCACGAAAACTCGCGTTGACTTCCGAAGGACTCTTGATGTTTAAATTGTTTCGTACCAGTGTGTCTTAGTTGCACACAAGTCCTGTTTCTAAGGTCGCCACGGTGTAGTGTAACGACGTAAGTTTTGTATAAATGGTTTTCTTTTGACATATGACCATGTGCAGACTTCGTCACCTACGTCAGTTACAACAAACTTCAAAATTATTTAAATTCTTTTTAAATTGTTTCTAAATGGTTCTTGAACGAAACTGTAATTCAAACATCGTCATTTGAGTCGTATGCGCAGAATTACTTCACTCAGTCCAATTTGTTTGCGTAAACTTTTTCAATTTAGATGTCGCTTGTTTCTTCTCAGAAATTATATTAACGCAAGTGATCTGCTTTAATAAATATTACAACCACATTGAATAACTTTCGAGATTCAAACTCGCGATGAACGTTGTCAAAATTGAATTATCTTGTCAAATAAATTACGTAACATTATTCTTCATAAATAAATTCTCGGAACACTTACTCAAACTTTAGTAGCATCCACTAGTTTATTATCTTCCTACATATGGGCGTGAACGTCAGCCTTGACGAGACAGAACTGAACATTAACAACATGATTAACTTTCTATGACGTCATTGTTGTACAAACACTACAAATTCTTATTTTTTTTTTTAATATTTAGAAGCACGACGCAACAACTCGGTTTCAGGATCTGCTGTTGCTCTTTGGCTGTCGACCCGCGACGTATAGTGGCCAGCAGTTTTCTCTCTGGTCCCGTCAGTGAAGATGCTGTCTCCGTTCGTTGCGCCGCCCTCTCCGTACATGAAACATAAAAAATAAATACAAAACTTTAGATAATTCACAGCCATTACAAATATTACAAAAAATACATAAACAAAACACTAAATTAAACTTATATTCACCTGCAAACTGGGCTGACACTGGTGGATGGGTGACGCTTCAGTTTCACGTCCCACTACACTTTGACAACCACTGATAGTCCTGTTATGTCAGTGACTCATTTACAACTTAAAAATAGACATAATTACATTGTATGTGAGTTGTACGGACACGAAAAATGCTAAATTTCATGCTAGTTGATCACAAGATGGATGAAAGCCTTGGCGAGAGCAAAGGCGGTAAGAGAATGAAATTTTCACTTTGAAGCAGAGTGTGCACTGACATTGGGTAGCTCAAATAGTAGAGCACTAGCCCGTGAGAGGTAAAGCTCCAGAATTCGGGTCTCGGTCCAACACACAGATTTAATCTGCCAGGAAGTTTCTTATAAGCGCACACTCCACTGCAGAGTGAAGATTTCATTCTGGAAACATCTTCCATGCTACGGCTAAGCCCTGTCTTCGCAGTATCCTTTCTGCCGGAAGTGCTAGGTCTGCAAGGTATGCTGGAAAGCTTCTGTGAAGTTTGGAGGGTAGGAGACGAGGTACTGGCGGTATTAAGAGCAGTGAGGACGGGATGGGAGTCATGCTTGGGTAGCTCACATGGCAGAGCACTTGCCCGCGAAAGGCGAAGGTCCCGAATTCGATTCTCGGTCCAGCACACACTTTCAATCTGCGAGGAAGTTTCAAATGAGTTACACTTAGATGAATGCTGCATTACGCTGTGAGTTGGGATACGTTGTAAGGAACCAAACGATAAAATATGCTAGCGATGCCAAATGTGCTAATGGGATATCTTCAAACAGCTGAAACGGTAACGGTAACGTATTGGATTCAGTAGTCGTGGTACACATGAGAGTCCAAACCTGAAATAAATATTTGATTTATATTTACGGCAAGCGCCCAGTCTTTAATTCGATTCATTTTGACCAGGTAACGTGAAACGTCAAGACGTCACTGCTAACTTCACCCTTAGCTCTAAAACAGAAAGTAGTTTAATATTTGATTTCTTGGTTCGTTCAGACTTGTGGTTGGAAATGGCTGCGTAAAAAACATTACAAACACGATTATTTGTCGGAAATGTATTATTCTTTCGCTGAAATAGGGCGGAATATTCACAGTTGCTTAGATAATGCAGAAACGTATTGAAGTACTCAATTTTATACAATCAGTGACAATCCAAGAGCTAATATAACACTTTATGTTCAGATATATTTGAATACCTTTGAATGAATGGTATACGTTCACTTACTGACTAAACTTCCCTTCTTTCAAATACTTGCCAGAATGTATAATTATTTAACTCGTATAATATGTCCAGGTCTGGCTCTGAGCACTATGCGACTTAACTTCCCAGGTCATCAGTCGCCTGGAACTTAGAACTAATTAAACCTAACAAACCTAAGGACATCACACACATCCATGCCTGAGGCAGGATTCGAACCTGCGACCGTAGCGGTCGCTCGGTTCCAGACTGTAGCGCCTAGAACCGCACGGCCACTCCGGCCGGCGTCCAGGTCTGCGCAGACATATCAGTTTCATGCAAAGTGAACCGTAGCACAAAGTCTGTAAAAGTGAAGAGACAGCAGGTTTTCTCAACAACCATTTATCTACCTCACTGCTGAGACTGATAGTGAGCGTCATTTCTTAGATATCCCACCCTAACCTGCGAAAGTGCGACATGGTTTCTCAACTGTGGCTCATAAACGTTCACATTAATCGTTTAAAGACAACACTCAGGTAACAAACAGCACGGGACCAATGTAGAAGATTTGTTATAAATATTCCTCCTCTTTTCCAGCTGTAGCACAAGTTTACCTGGTGGCAGTAATAGTATTCCTTCTTGGAAATACGCATTTTGTCAATTGTGGTAGGAGAGAAGAAGAAAAGAAAGGTATCGTATTTCTTTAACTCACTTTCAGCAATATAGTGCCGATTCTCGTTATTTACTGTGTTAGTGATAGTCGTGGAGTTGAATAGGAAAAACATTGTTTGGAGAGATGATATAAACATCAAGATTCGAGATACATCAGATAAAAATGAGTCATTTTGATGCATTTTCAGCTCACGACAATTCCTATCGTGTCCGGTGTCAGAATGGGCTCGCTTTCGGGAAGAGCGGAGCTACACTTCGTGGCTCGCTACCCAGAAATTTCCGGGTCCATCCAGGGGTAAAAACAAAATAATATTTCTGTCAGTCACTTGTTTCTTTTTGCAACAATGCGTTTCGATGTTTCACACCATTACCTTCTGACGGAGAACTGTTTATTCACGTATCTGGTGTAGGTGAATGTGGACGTCTTTTCATAGTAGCAGCCTGACGTTACGTTGCGTCTTTTGCTAATAATAAAATTGTTTATTTTCTTTATAGGAAGACGCAACATTACTTATATTGCCCTGAGTCTTCTACTGAGAAAAGACTATGCTCTTCACCAACACCAGCTGCGTTAATAAATAAAAGTCCCCCGATAGGTTATGGTGTGAACAATCGATACACTTAGTGGAGAGATAAACAAGTGACTGACACAGAAAATATTTAGTTTGTATCTAACCAGCAGTGATAACTTTAATATTACTTGATAACTCTCTTCACAATGATCTGACCTAGTGCTTTGACTGTATAGAGCTAGACGTGAAGCAGAACTTCTGTTTTACGCTCCTTCTGTTTACTTTCTCGTTATTGAAGTTTAATTTAACATCCAGAGTGAAATGATCTCTATGAGTGCCACAAGCACTAATCCCGTTTGATAAGCGCTGCGCAGGGTGCTAACCGGAAAGTCGTTAATCGTCGCGATATTAGTCAGAAATTACTTAGAGGAAACTATAGACAATCAGAGTGCAACGATTTTTGTACTGGTATCTGGGAAGATCTCTTCCAACCAGACTCCTTAATAAGTTACGTTGCAGCTGTTTCGTCTCTGGTGGTATAGTCATCAACGAGACAAGAAACACCAGAACGCCTTCCCCTGATTCAGACCTTTCTGGAATCAGCATGGTTATGTTCCTGTCGATAAACCAAACATTCTTTCATTTCACTTCGATGTAGACCTCCGTCATTTTCTGGAATGGACTGCTCATAATATCTGCTTCTTGCAGTTGCAACATTCAGGGTAAATGTTCGTCCATGACGACTTGTTCTATGAAAGTCATGTTGGAGGAACCCCGACATCTACATATCGAACCTCCTTATTGTGCTATCAGGTTTGTTCTACAAGTTCATATGGCAACAAATCACAACCCCTACATTCTTCTGTGGCGGTACATATTTTGAACGTCCGGCACAACTCTCATTATCGTAAGGAGTTACATATAACTGCGCTACAGCCATTTTTTATGACCCAACGAGAATCTTGAAGCTCGACTCTGGTAGCACAAGAAAGGAATATAAGGAATGTATTTTACTGCTCTTTATGTTGTTTATGTTTTGTTAAGATGTGTATATTGATTTATTACTGATGGTTTTTAGACATGCTACTTAACTGTAAAAGAGGTCATATGTTTTACGGCTGTTGTTGTTGTTGCGGTTCTCAGGCTAAGACTAGTTTGAAGCAGCTCTTCGAGCTGGTATGACTTGTGTAAGTCTCTTCATACCTGCACTGCATAACTACTGCCAAGTGCACCACATTTGTTTGTTTCTGTCTTGAAGAACATACAGACGTCGGTAATTGTTTAAGGAATTTTAGGAAGTCAGTAGAAGGCTAGAGGGTAAAATCAAATTGTTTAAAAATTCAATAATTGGTTTGAAAAGTTTGACGAATGAGAGTTGTTACATTAGTGGATAATCTTTGATTACCGGTATATCTGATTATTTGTGGTATGAATTCAGTGTGCTGGTTACATCCATTTGAAGTACTTTATTGTAGCCACACTAGGCCTCTGCTAGCAATTAGTCAATTTGGGCCGGCCGGTGTGGCCGTGCGGTTGTAGGCGCTTCAGTCTGGAACCGCGTGACCGCTACGGTCGCAGGTTCGAATCCTGCCTAGGACATGGATGTGTGTGATGTCCTTAGGTTAGATAGGTTTAAGTAGTTCAAAGTTGTAGGGGACTGATGACCACAGATGTTAAGTCCCATAGTGCTCAGTGCCATTTGAACCATTTTGAATCAGTCAAGTTGCGCGAAAAATTCCTTTTCCCCGCAGTTCGATTTACTAACACTTCGTTAGTTATCTGATATGTCCATCTAACCATCAATGTTCTGTAGGACCGCATCTCTAAAAGTTCAATACTGTTTTTTGACCGAATCGCTTTTGGTCACCATTTCATATTCGTACAAGACTACATTCAAAAGAAAAGAAGACCTTCAGAAAAAACTCCCTAACTCTTAAATTTATGGCCTACATTAAGAAGTTTCTTCTTCAGAAACGCTTTCCTTTGCTATTGTGAATCTACACTTTGTATCTATTATCTCTGTGTCGCCGATCGTCATTTGTTTTGCTGCGCGAATAATAACACTGATGTATTACTTTTGCTGTTAATATGCTGTAAAGCATGTACTGGTTGATAGTTCACTTCACAATTATCATGTTCTAATGTGTTTACTTATTTATTACATATTTACAGATAGGGTTATGAAATGAATATTAACTCATTCGAAAATATTGCTTTGTTTGTGATTACACCGGTTCTGGAATACCTGAAACTTACACCAAATGAGAAGTAGAAGATGTACTGTATCAAAATGGTGACTGATATCAAGAAGAGACAATAAAGATGACAGGAGAGGTAGAAATTGTGGCGAGCCCACTGACTCAGACCGTTTGGGCAAAAGCCGAGCCCTGTTGTCTTAGACGAAATGACCAGAATGACGCCTCACGCTTTTCAGGTACAGCCTCCATAATACTGCATAACTGCTTTGATAGGTACGACAGTCACAGCCCTATTGAAAGATATTTGCATGTGTTCCGGCCACAGTCGCTTACTTCGCATCTGTCAAATGATTGCAATTATGTTCCACCTGCACATGTTTACTCATTCCTTGTAGTTTTACACAGTCACCCTGTATAGATGTATACAATGCACATCTGTCATTTAAATATGGAACTGCTGGCGTAGTAGACTAGAATGGGAACAGCCTTAGAAACTTGCGAACGATATGATGTACTACCGTAGTGGCATACGTACGTAAAAATGAAAATATATGTTGTACAGAACTCGTATATCCTATACAACCACAAAGCGTGACCGTCTAATGTTACGAGGAACGAGTAATCGTTTGAAAATGACACACAGCGCTGAAACCAGCTGATTGCCTGAAGGAAATAACTGTGACAGTAATGCAATCAAGGTGTAAACTGGAAGTCAGCGGAGAGAGATCTGATGATCTTGCTGGTCAGGGCAATTGTTGTAAACTACTAAAAGGACGTGGAGTCACAGAAATGGCTTGTGGACGTGCACTGTTCTACTGAAAAAGTCCATTGCCTTACCGGGCAAGAAATTGGAGTAGCACGGGGGGTAAGAGCCTGTGCAACGTAGCGGACACTGGTTACCTTACTCTGCACAAACAATAAGTGTGACCCTGAGTTGTAACTGATGCCTCTCCTCTCTCACCCTGAAGCCAGTGATGGGACCCGTGTGTCCTGGGCCGATGCACTTGGAATAGGTAGCGCATCACGTCTACACCATACACTTGTACTTTCATCACTCTCTTATAGACCCTGCAGTCATCACGGAAGACGACAGAGCAGTATTTCGCTTCCCACGTATCTCATTCACGACACCAGAGGGGCCATGGATAGTGACGTCGTCGTATCAGTGGTAGACTGGCGTGATTCAAGAATTGTCATAGTCCTCCTGCAACCAGACGGTGCCCATTGGTCCCTAATGACACACCAGGGGCAACAGGTGTCCAGATTTGGTACCTGAATTATGTCCGTGCGGCCTCCGCTGCTTGCTCACTGTGTCGATTTCGACATATTTCTGTACTACGAGGAGGTCCAGAACTCGCTCTACAAGTGCGAGAATATTCCGATGACTATTGTTGAAAGCAACTACACAAGAAGGATACCTTGTGCCCAATATTTGCGGCAGCATCCTACAGGTCAACTCTGCGATCCTGTTCCAATCGCTGACGCTGTTATACGGAAGTTACGTACTCGTCTGAGGAGCGTGGTTGTATCCTAGAATGATTGTCTCAAAACACTGTTCACCTGTAAACTCGGCACAGTTAGTGCCGCCAGAGACAACACAGAGGATGGATAGGCCAGCCTCCAGAGAGTTATTTGATTGCCGACGACCGTGACGAATGAATGAAATGTTTAAAACCTTGTGGATTGCCAAGGGGTCAAACTGCTGAGGTCATCTGATCCTAGACTTACAGACTACTTAAAGTAACTTAAAATAACTTATGCTAAGACCAACACACACCAATGCACGAGAGATGTCTCGAACCTACAGGTGGACGGGCTCCACAGTGCGTGCCACGGCGCCTTAAACTGCACGACCACTCCGCGTGGCTCGAATTAATCAGTAACACTACAATCCTTTAGTAAGGACATATTGCACACTGATTCCAATGAAAGCAATGATCGAGGGTGTTGCTTTTTTCCGGCGGTGAATTTTAGAGAAGGAATAGAAAAAATCCAATGTTTGGCGTATCAGAACGTAGTGTAGGAGGGGCGTTAATAAGCAACGCAATAAATTTTTCTCTTGGCCAGTTTCGGTACCAAAATGCGGAATTGGCTGTCTAATATTCCCAATATAGTTTCGTGAAGCACCGGCAATTGATGGCGCTATACGTATCCTCCAAACTGGCGTCTGCAACCGAGGTGCGTTCCAAGCAACGAGCTGTCATTGAGATTCTTTTAGCGGAAAAACAGAGCATCGCTGATATTCATAGGCGATTCCAAAATGTCTACGAAGACCTGCCTCTGAGTTGTTGGGCGAGGCGTCTGTCATTAAGAAACATCTCCTTAGAAAATTTTTATAAATGACAGTGCTGGAAAACCTATACGTTATTTGATTTTCAAACAGCTGAACAAAACTGAACGTACTTAGACATTCACTAAACTGACACATAATATTTTTAGCGCAACGCAATCTGACTTTCAATAATAACTACAAAAGAATGGCCCTGACTAACAATAACCTATGAAACGTCCCCTTTGAACAATTTATACAAGACTGTGCTTAACCTGACACACAATATTTTTAGCGCAACGCAATCTGACTTTCAAAAAATCCCTACGATAGAATGGCCCTGACTAACATTAACCTATACCTTTCACAAATCACTTACCTCACAAAAATCTTCGTTACTGGAAGTACTGCAATACAGCGAGCGCCACTACTGCCAGCTAAATAAAAGATTCAAACTACGGAAGGCACTAACTACTGATAGGGATAGTTATCAAATAAAAGATATTAATAGAGAACAAACATTGTATTTACCTTAATAGTCATAATATGTATAGCGGTTCATGACAAATTACAAAACTCCTCCATCTCTCTCCCCACATCCACCACTGCTGGCAGCTCACCTCCAACTGGGCAACGCTACGCGCTGTTCACATCCAGCTGACGCTGCCCAACACTACAATTGCAGACAACAATGCAAACTAGCCACATACTGCACACAGCACAGCCAGTGATTTTCATACAGAGCGCTACGTAACGTTGCCAATAAGAAAACATATACAGCCTACTTATATAGCCCCCATGCTTCCCACAAAAAATTTTATAAATTGTTTTGGGCAATGGCCAATAATCATTTGAAACAATTTTTCATAATTACAATAACAAAGATATCAAAGGCACACACTTATTGATACAATGTTGGTCAAAAGCTAAAATTTTCTCACAGTCCATAAAGACAGTCCTGATCATTCATCACAGTAACATTGCAGTGTTTTTCTCAAAGTCTGAGCAGTAAAAGACAATGCACACGGAAGTAGTGGATTTCCATGCAGTCTTGAAGAAGTAGTGTTGTCCTTCCAACAGAATGACAGTGCTGACTCTTGACATGCAGACAGGTAATGGGCCACAACAGAGCAAACCCACAACAGAGTCAATCGAACTTGAAAAATATTGGTAGGTAGGTCATCACAGAGCAGACCCGCTGTAGTCCTGCTAGAGTGTACGGTATTGGTGGGTCACCAGAGGTGCAGACCCACTGAAGTCCTTGTAGAAATAATGGTATTTGTGGGCCATCAAAGATGCAGACTCACTGTAGTCCTTGTAGACATAATGGTATTGGTTGGCCATCAAAGGTGCAGACCCACTGTAGTCCTTGTAGAGATAATGGTATTGGTGGGTCATCAAAGATGCAGACCCACTGTAGTCCTTTTAGAGACGGCCAGCAGATATCTGTTGTGACTGTGCAGGTGCACAATCACTATTGAAGAGTCTTGCGGATAATATAGCAAGTCCATAACCACCACTTGTGCATTCACAAAGTTCTTGTAATTGCCCTTAGAACCAGCAATGCTGTTATCCAGTCCCTTGCTGAATTATTAACACACGTGTAAACACTAACAGTCCCTACTTCACACATATTGTCCATATACTATGACCAACAGAAACATGTGCAGTGAAATGTAACATACAAGTTACTTAATTTGATGAACTGGTGTCAATTACAATTTTATAACATAAGAATACAATTACAAAGGTACAAAATACATCATTAAAGAACATAACAATACAGATAAATTTGTAGTAGTACAGGCTTTACAAAATAATAGAAATAAACAGATACATCAGTGTTACAGGAATTATGACATAAGTACATACATAAAAGGTCTGAATAACTTTCGAAACATCACCTTCACATATGAGCAACAAAACAGAATAAATAATGTCTCAACATCTTTACAAAGTAAATAACATAGTGTTAGAAAAGTTCTACAACATAGCTCTCATCAGCTAAACACATAAAGACAGGAAAAACACAAATACACAAGGGTACACAAACATATAGTGGATAACACAAAAGGAAAGGACAGGGTTTGTTTTCAGTGTAACATTTGGTACTGCAGTCCAACCCAGAAATTCATTCCATATATCTTTCCTCTTATTTCAATATTTGTTTCCACCAAAAAAATTCTATCCAAGCATGCTTTCTGTATTTATATGTTCACACATTTCTTACCTCATCATTTATTTTCCATTATCATACCTCATCATTTATTTCCAAGAAAATCCTACCTAAACCTGTTGTCCCTAAACCCTACTTTTTTGGTTCATATCCTCTTCCAAAATACTTTTTTTTTTTTGGCCACACCATTTTCTTATAGCTTCTAAATGCATTTCTTCCAATTCATCATAGTTAGTTTCTTATATAGTCTACCCCCTCTGAAGTTAACTTAAATCTACTGAGCTCAGATGCTAAACTAAGGGACGAGGCAATGCAGCAGCACAAAACAATTAACACAAACAGCAATGATAAAAAAAATACAAATGCCAAAGCAAGCAGCATAAATTAGCAGAGCAATTGCAATATTACAACTAATATAAGGCAATGTGCAGCAAACAATAACAATAAATCAGTAGTCAAACTGGCTTAACCCAGTAATACAGAGTCAAATTCAGTAACACTATGCCTGGCAAGCAGCAGCAGCAAATGCTATAAACCTAAACATGACAAAGCTCTAGCAGAAAAAATAGTACACTAAAGACAACAACATAAATAAGGGAAATGTCTGTTCACATCTTAATATCTATGTCATTAAAGTGGTGCACCACAAGAAGTTATTCTACAAAAAAATTACCAAGTAGTTGAAAAGAAAATTCCATATGCAATTCCTGTGAAGGGATATGTCTTTGTGCTCCCCCATTTTTGGAAAATGTATTACAAAATTAGTATTTACTGGATCTGTAGACAGAAAATATTTATATTAGTACATCTATAAAATTCTATTACAACCAATGCTGCAGTGCAGCTAGAAACTAGATATTAAAGAAAATGAGCAAATATGTACAAAGGAAGGCATGAAACATCAATCATTAGCCATATGGCATTTCATAAGGCAGTAAAAATTCTCTCAATTCTCGAGACAAACGCTTGTCATAATCAGGTGTGCAGATGTAAGTATCTTTCCAAGTAATGAGCGTGTCGTATTTGGGATGCTTTCGACAAAGGAATGTCAATAGCGAGGACATGGCCTCCCTTTTTTTTCTACCTGTGCCTCTGGAAGGGGCACACGCTAATGGCTTTTTTCCAGGTGACTGTCGCCCAGCTGGGTGCCCACGATGCATTATGTGCAGGTGGTCACTTAACTTGCTAACCGAAATATTTACGACACCAGTTTCCGCTACAGTGACAGTCTCATATAAAAATATTTCACAGGTCAAGAATTTGGGTTACAAATCTGTAGAAACAAAATCCTATAAATATAACAGTGTCCAAAAAATTTTCGCTGGCATTGTGATACATTCACGCATTTACACATATTTCATAACACTCAAAGTACGATTCTTGGTTTCCAACATCCTTTTTCACAAGTCAGAGTCCCTAACCACTATTCATTATTCCTTACCTTATTATACATATACATATTCGTCGACACTTCTTCAATATTTCATCATGAGAAACACGTAGCATAATCAAATTCCTCATATACGGTATCATCATCTTATTGATCATAAACATACCTCAACAGCATAATACATATCGTCATCATAAAAATAACATCATAACACCTCAATAAAATCTCAAAATCGTCGTAGCTTTCTGCAATAATGTCAAAACCTAAAGAAAATTCTCTGCTCATTTCAATAGTGTCATCTACCTCAAACGTACTTTAAAAATCATGATCCCATAAGAAATACGACATTCAAAGCTCACATAGTATCACAATGGTTCCAAAAAAATATGAACAGCTCACACAGTACAGACAAAATACATTTTCATTAGTGTGAAGTTACCCAACTGGGTAATTGCGTAAACATGTGTCACTGATGTAGTAAAAAAAATGTTTATCTCTCAGTTAAATGATCAGATAGCTGTGTAATTTGTGTGTTAGAGAAATATGGTACCGATGTGTAGAGCTGTATAAGCAAATACCATATTAGCTAGGGCTCCTTGTGCTTGCCAAACACATGATACACAAAGTAAGCGTGTACCCCCCTGAGGATTAATGTAATTATACCCTCAGGTGTTACAGATTACAGCAACGGAATGAAATATATCACGGAAAACCCTTGTATCATTGTACTTCAAATATCTTAAAAAATGCATGTTTTAAGTGCGAAATTAATCACTCAAATACGTGTCCTGTAGCACTAAATATGCGTCTTGCTGAAAGATAATCTCTGTGGAAGTGTCATAGTTATCATCCTCCAAAAGCTAAGTTCTGCAGAAGCCAATGTACGTACCTCATGATAAACAAAAGTGAAATGCTTTGCGTATAGATATCGTAGTTATTACGTACCTTACCGTGATCAAGAAAGTACTATAATGTAACGTATTGTTGTGCTACAAAAAAGGCTGTCTCATTGTGGCTATACCACAAAAGTTACTACTAAAACATGTTTTACTTTCCAGAATAATTCTGAAAAACTGTGCAGATATAAAACAGATACAGCGCAAAAGCAATAATATAAATTGTGTTACTCATTAGTAGTGACGTGATATAATGGTGTAGCTGTCAAATAAACTAACCACTGTGTCATCTGATATCTCTCAGAAACTACTTTAAATCCAGCATGTATTTTCAAGCAAAATGTTGCATTAAAATCTCATTAGCAGTACTGGTAAATGTTCTAAGTATGGAAGCCTTATAGTCGTTCCATAATCGTGCAACTAACAAGCAAGAATGTACACACACAATAACACTGTGACGTCTGTTCACTATAACAAAGCATTCGTAATTTCTGTTTAAATACGTTCTCTCGGTTCTTGACTGGATATTTATCTTCAAACATTTTTGCATGTTAACAGTTTCTTAAGTCTGACAAAGACGTCTAGCAATGTAAAGTGAAAAGTTCTATGGCAAAGACTAAGTTAAAAAGCAGATTATCTTTCAATAAGCGGTTTTATATGTGAAGCGTGGTGAAATTCTTTACTCTTCATAGTACTCAGAGTTTGAACTTGAATGCAATTGTCATATGGTATACGTCGGTAAAGAATACTGGAATTTTTTTCTCTAGGTTAGCGTCTATGTTATTTTTCTCTGAGCCAGCCGGCGCACGTGGCTCCCTGCGGTGCGGGTCATTGTCTGTTTCTTTGTTGGCGCGCGTCGTTAGTGGGATTAGGAGACCGAACTTCTAAAAATTCACCTTGACGAGATGGCCCTGCCCTGTTTGAAGCTCGCCAGTTCTGATGGAATTCAGGTCTGTCGTTATGTCGGTAGTTTACATAGTTTCTTGTTAGTCGGTCATGTGGTGGAGAATTTCTCCCTGAATCGTAAATGCACGCTGGACCGTTGCATCTCAAGTTATTTTGTCTCCCTTGATAATAATTATTTTGGTTCCCATATTGTCTGTTTCTCTGATTGTCTCTGTGATATTCGTTGCTATGGAAGTGCGATCTTTCTCTGTAACTATTACTCTGCCAGTGGTTATCATACGGGTGATGTCTGTTTTGGTCACGATTTACGTTGTAAGAATAGCCTTGTCGTGCCCAGTTATTGTTTCTGTCATCGCGGAATTGTGACGTATGTGACCTGTAGTGATTGTTTTCCTGTTTTCGCATCCGGCGACTGCCTGTGTCAATTTCTAATTCTTGTAACAGTTCCTGAAAAGCTTCAATGTCGCCTTTGCAACGTCCTGCTAAAATAATATGCCGTAAATGTTCAGGTAATTTGATTAACCAAATGCGGATGATTTCTGAGGGGCTGTATGGGTTTGAAAGATACCGATTCTTATGCAACATGTCTTCAAAATATTTCATAAGACTGGAAAATTCAGATTGTTCGAAACATTTTATCATTATGATGCTATGTTTTACTCGGTCTTGTGTAGCTTGAGACCAATATGCTGAGAGGAAGGCATGATAAAATTCTCCTTCACTGTGACAATCGTCAATGACCAATGACATTCTTACAGCTGGTTCATTCTCCAAGTAGCCACACATAAATTCTAATCTGTGTTCTAACGACCAGTTGGGAGGAAAACAATGAGAGAATTGATGGAGCCATGCTTGTGGATGAATGTTGTTGCCAGAATTCTTAAATGTTTTGAATTTACGTGTAGTAATGAACAGCTTATAGTCAAAATCATCATGTCGGCGAGTCGCATATCGGTCACTGTTAGATCGTGTCGGCCGTTCCATCTCAAAATTCGGTGCCAATTGCCAACTTCTTTCATAACTTCCGAAATGCCCTGTGTTATTATTTTGTGGCTGTTCCGTATTTCTATGTCCCTCTTCCCGTATTGGGGCGCGAGTGTCCTCTGAAATACGTAATTCTTGTATTACCTGTGTCAGCTGGTCTTGTACTTCCCAGATTTCTCTTTTGTACTGTGTATTGATTTGATTTAGATTCTGTTTGAATCTTCTAATTTGTTCATACTCTTCCGTGTCAGTGAAGGCTACAAGTTTTGTGTCATTCAGATTATCATCTACCTTAGCAGACAAGTTAGTGAACTGATCCGAAAGTTCGGCTACCTTCTCCGATAGTGTACTTATTTCCTCAGTGTGTTTTTCTGAACCAAGTTTCAGAGTGTCCATTTGTGTTGAAATCATATCTACTGTGTCCTTTAAGTTCTCTTGAGTTTTTGCAAGTTGCGTAACCGAATCGGTAGATGCAACTGAGTCAATTTTAGCTTGCAAGGTGTCGTGATTTTCATGAACAATAGTTTGCAGTTCTTTTACGGCTGCTTCGTGATTCTGTAAAGCATTTTCATGACGCGAAAAAATAGGTTGGAAATGCTCACAAATTTGTGTTTTTACGTCATTACAGACTTTTTGACATTTCGATTCGATGTTATGTAACTCAGTAGTTAAATCTTCACGTGTTTGTTCAAGTGTGGTGTCTAACTTTTGAAGATTTTGTTCCATTGTGTCTATCTGTTGCTGTGTTTGTCTCTGGTGTTGTTCCATTGTGTCTAACTTTTGAAGATTTTGTTCCATTGTGTTTAACTCTTTAAGATTTTGTTCCACTGTGTCTAACTTTTTAAGATTTTGTCCCATTTGTCCCTGATTTTGTTCCATTTGTTGCATTAATTGCAATAATAATGTATTAGGGTCTGGAATCTTTTTCTCTACGCTTTTCGGCAGTGCATTTGGACCGGCAACATTCACATTTTGACAAGCAGAAAATGAGTCTTGACTTATTTGAGAAAACGGTGATGACCCAAAACCTGAATCTACAGTATTTGCGAAATTGTGTCCTGTCATTTCGGATTCCTGAGGCAAGCTGTTGCCGACCGATCGATCGATAATGCTTCCCTGTTCACTAATTGTTTTACTGTGTACACCATTATTTGGAACCCGCTCCATTTCCCTATGCGCAATTACCAAATTACTATCTTGAACATCAGTTAATTCATTACATGGTGGCGCTAACACACTGCTTTCGTCTTCACTGTCATTTCTCAGTTTACTTTGGAGCCTAGTATTACGTTTTTCACGCGCCATAATTGTCACAATATTTCACACGATAACACAGAAAAGCACAATTTGACGAGCAAAATAAAATAACATAGCAATGGAAATAATGTCTACTTAATTGCAAGCGCAGCTGCGAAATACTTTGTGCAAATCTGCATGCATGCCACACCTGTTTTACTGTACAACAATGAAAGACTGCAACTACAAAGGAGATTCTCTCTACAATTACGCGCCAGCAATAAACAAAATTTACACTAATTACGCAAACTACAAGAAAAAATCAGAAGATTCCCGTGAGGTATCCTCGGCTAAGGGTCGACATATGAAACGTCCCCATTTTGAAGAATTTATACATCACTGTGCTTAACCTGACACACAATATTTTTAGCGCAACGCATCCTGATTTTCAAAAAATCCCTACGAAAGAATGGCCCTGACTAACATTAACCTATACCTTTCACAAATCACTTACCTCACAAAAATCTCCGTTACTGGAACTACTGCAATACAGCGAGCGCCACTACTGCCAGCTAAATAAAAGATTCAAACTACAGAAGGCACTAACTACTGATAGGGATAGTTAGCAAATGAAAGATATTAGTAGAGAACAAACATTGTATTTACCTTAATAGTCATAATATATATAGCGGTTCATGACAAATTACAAAACTCCGCCATCTCTCTCCCCACATCCACCACTGCTGGCGGCTCACCTCCAACTGCGCAACGCTACGCGCTGTTCACATCCAGCTGACGCTGCCCAACTCTACAATGGCAGACAACAATGCAAACTAGCCACAGACTGCACACAGCACAGCCAGTGATTTTCATACAGAGCGCTACGTAACGTTGCCAATAAGATAACATAAACAGCCTACTTACACCTATACCTTTCACGAATCACTTACCTCACAAAAATCTTCGTTACTCAAACTGCTTCAATACACCGAGCACCAATACTGCCAGATAAATACAAGATTCTATTTACTGAAGGCACTAACTACTGATCGGCATAGTTATCAAATGAAAGATTTTGATAGAGAACAAGCAATGTATTTACCTTAATAATATTCAAAAAATCAGTTCATGGTTTCGAGTATTACAAATTTATTCTTTCTGATTGACACACGTCCAAATCTTGTTGTTGTTGTGGTCGTCAGTCCTGAGACTGGTTTGATGCAGCTCCCCATGCTACTCTATCCTGTGCAAGCTTCTTCATCTCCCAGTACCTACTGCAACCTACATCCTTCTGAATCTGTTTAGTGTATTCATCTCTTGGTCTCCCTCTACGATTTTTACCCTCCACGCTTCCCCCAATACTAAATTGGTGATCCCTTGATGCCTCAGAACATGTCCTACCAACCGATCCCTTCTTCTAGTCAAGTTGTGCCACAAACTCCTCTTCTCCCCGATTCTATTCAATACCTCCTCATTAGTTACGTGATCTACCCACCTAATCTTCAACAATGTTCTGTAGCACCACATTTCGAAAGCTTCTATTCTCTTCTTGTCTAAACTAGTTATCGTCCATGTTTCACTTCCATACATGGCTACGCTCCATTCAAATACTTTCAGAAACGACTTCCTGACACTTAAATCTATACTCGATGTCAACAAATTTCTCTTCCTTAGGAACGCATTCCTTGCCATTGCCACTCTACATTTTATATCCTCTCTACTTCGACCAACATCAGTTATTTTGCTCCCCAAATAGCAAGACACCTTTACTACTTTAAGTGTCTCATTTCCTAATCTGATTATTATTTAATACAAGTGTTGACAGAAAGTGTTCACATTAGCAAATGCATTTAATTTTATTTTATAAAACCAAAGCTGTCACACAGCTGGAAACCAGATATCAAATGATATAAGCAGCTGAGTACAAAACAAAGCATGAAAACATCATTCAGCAGCCATGTGGCATTTCATAAGTCATTAGAATTTCTCTCAACTCTCGTAGAGAGACACTTGTCATAATCAGGTGTGCAGATGTAAGAATATTTCCCATCAATTCATAAGCATTTCAGTAAGTAGCACGAAGTACGAGCTCCACAGTATAGTCATATGTTTCCAAGTACTGAGCGTGTCGTATTTGTGAAGCTTTCTATAAAGGAATGTCAATAGCGAGGTTAATGTCCTCTTTTCTTTATTCACCAAATTGCATTTTCTCCAGACGACTGGTGCAGCTTGGCGCCCACAATATATTACGTCAAGATCACTTAGCTTCCTTACCAAATAGTGACAGTTTGATACCAATAAAATTTCACAGGTCGAAAAATTACAGTAGAAATGTGTAGAAACGAAATCTCATGAGTAGCAGTGTTGTGATACATTCACACATGGACTCACAAGTCATAACTCTTAAATTACGATTCTTGGTTTCCAACATCCTTTCTCACAAACCAGAGTCCCTAACTTCTAATTATTATTCCTTTCTTTATTACACATAATCACATTCCTTATACATGGTAGCATCAGCTTATTGATCATAAACCTACCTCAACAGCGTAATACACATCGTCATCATAATAATAACATCTTAATAGATCAATCACGTCTCAAAATCGTCGCAGCTTCTTTCAATTATTTCAAAACCTTCAACAGAGTCATACACCTCAAATGTACTTCAAAAATCATGATCCCTTACCAAATACAACATTCAAAGCTCTCATAGTGTCACAATGGTTCCGAAAAAAATATGAAGGGTTCACAAAGCATAGACAAAACACAATTACATAAGTGTGAAGTTACCCAGCTGTGTAATTGTGTGAACATGTGTCACTGACATAGTAAAAAAAAAGTTTATCTCTCTCCGTTAAATGATCAGATAGCTGTGTAATTCTGTGTTACAGAAATATGGTACCGATGTGTAAAGTTGTATAAGCAAATACCATATTAGCTAGGGCACCTAGCGCTTGAAGCGCTGAGTACGCAAAGTAGGAATGTACCCACTGAGGATTAAAGTAATTATGCCTTCAGGTGTTACAGATTACAGCAATGGAATGGAATGTATCACGGGAAACTTTTGTATCTATGTAATTCAAAAATCATTAAAAATTAATGTTTTAAGTACAAAATTAATCACTCAAATGCGTGTCTTATAGCTCTAATGTGCGTCTTGCTGTAAGATAATTCTGTGGAAGTGTCTTAGTTATCATCCTCTGTAAGCAAAGTTCTGCAGAAATCAATGTACTCACCTCATCATATACAAAAGTGAAATGCTTTGCGTATAGATATTGTACTTATTACGCTTATTGGAGGGATGAAGAAAGTACTGTACTGTAATGTATTGTTGTGCTACGGAAAAGGCTATCTCATTGTAGCTATACCACAAAAGCTACTACTAAAACATGTTTTACTTTTGAGAATAGTACAGAAAACCTGTGCAGATATAAAACAGATACACCGCAAAAGCAAATTTAAAATCTCATTAGCAGTATATGTTCTACGCAAGCCTTATAGTCGTTACGTAATAGTGCAACTAACAAGCAAGAATGTACAAACAACAACACTGTGTCGTCTGTTCACTATAATAATGCATTCGTAATTACTGTTTAAATAAGTTCCCTTGGGGAATGACTGGATAGTTAACTTCAAACATTGTTGCATGTTAACAGTTTCTAAGAGTAACAAAGCGTACTAGTAACGTGAAGTGAAAGATTTTATGGCATAGACTATGTTAAAAAACAGATTTTCCTCCAACAAACGGTTTTACATGTGAAATGTGGTGTAAACCTTTCCTCTTCCTAATACGCAGAGTTTCAACTTCAACGCCATTATCATGTGGTATGCGTCGGATGCTGTAATGTCCATTGTAAACCAGAAAGAATTTGTGACTCAAGTGTTTCTTCTTATGTGACAATGAATGAGCTTTAATAAGAACTTTCTGACCAATTTATAGTTTCTTTGCATTTACTTTACCGTGTAGTTTTCTCCTTTTGTCTGCAGTAGAATTTGTATTTTTAATAGCCAAATCAATTACGTATTTGTGTCAAAGTTTACGTGTATTCAGAAAAGGTACAAGCTCTCTGATTCTGTTAGGTACTTCTTCTTTCTTCAGTACACGAATAGGTGGCAAATTAGTGGAGTCATGAGGCATTTCATTCAGCACATTTTGAAATAAGTGTAAATATCTGTCCCACTACTGATGCTTTCTGTGACAATACAGTCTCCAAAATGTATTGACTTCTTTCATAATCCGTTCAGACGGGTTACAATGTGGTGATTACAATAAAATAAAAACAGGTTCGATTTTATTATTCCGAAGCACGTGTGACCAAACAGCAGATCTAAATTGTGGTCCGTAATCTGAAATGACTTTACTAACGCGTCCAACTTCACGTTTGAAATTTTTAACAAGGGCGTTGGATACAGACCGTCCAGTGGCTTTACGTAACGGTGTGAAAGAAACAGATTTTGAAGTAAGTTCAAAAGCGACTAAAACGTACGAAAATCCATTGGATGTTCTGACAAGGGGTCCCAATAGATCAACAGTAGCAAATTCTTTTAATTTAGAAGGAATGATAGGAAACAACGAAGCACGATGTGTAATAGTAGATGGTTTAGCCTTTTGACAAAGTTTACAAATAGACAAGACTCTTAGAATTCACTTTTCCATATTGTTAAAATAACAAGTCCTCCGAAAAATATGATAACATTTTCGTGGACCAAAATGTGCGTAGGTGAAATGAATGTCCCAAATGAGCTTATAAACAAAATCGTCAGGAATGCAAATTACCCATAGCTTGTCATCAAGAGCGCAGCGTTTGAAGAGTGTGTTTTTTCTAATCAGATAATAATGCCGAATCTGTGTGTGTGTCTTTTCATGCCATTTACTTTTGGTGTCTTCCCAAATCGGATCTTTACCTTGTTCGTGAGCAATGTCCTTTGAAGATATGGTGATGAAGTTTTCAAAGGAAATTTTCTGAATGTAATGAATACTGAATTTTTTTTTCAGGTTGCCGCCTTCTGTGTTACTTTTCTCAAGCCCAGCGGGTGCGCGTGACAGTGAGTCCGCAACAATGTTCTCCTTGCCGGGAATGTAGACTATTGTGAAATGAAATTCTTGCAGAAACAATGCCAAAAGTTTTAACCTGTCGTTATTTAATTTTGAAGACATAAGAAACTGTAATGCATGATGATCAGTGTATACTTTTACGAGCTTACCAGAAAGAAAGAAATGGAAATTGTTAAATACCCAAGCGATAGCTAAAGCTTCTAATTCAGTAACGGAATAACTTTTTCGGATTTTGTTAGCACTCGGCTTGCAAGAGCAATGGTTTCCTGAACAGTAGTGTCATTTTCTATGACTTCTTGACATAAATGGGCACCAAGACCTACTTTAGAAAAATCCGTGCTCAGGCAGAAATTTTGTGACAGATCTGCATGAGCTAGCATTGGCGCGTCAAGTAGCGCTTCTTTCAAAGATTAGAATTCCAGCTGTGCCTGTTCGTCCCGGTTCCAAATAGTATTTTTTCCGGTGAGAGAACAAAGTTTTGGTGTAATTAGAATTTGAATATTCAGAAAACGACTGTAAAAATTTTCGAGACCTACAAAACTGCGGACTTGTTTTTTTTGTGGATGGAACTGTAATGGATCTGATTGTTTCTAACTTTTCAGAATACATCAGAATGCCTTCTGAGGAAATAATATGTTCCAAAAACTTCACCTTTGACCTACCGAATTCAGACTTTTCCGAGTTAACTGCAATTCCAGATTCTGCAAAAATACGTAACAAACTGTTGAGGATGCGGTTATGTTGTTCCCATGAGTCTTCTGCTACAAGAATATCGTCCACATATAAAGAGATGTGACATTTTAAGAACACAGCTATTATGGAATTTAGCCCACGAATGAATGTTGCCGAAGAAATGTTCAAACCAAAAGAAAGTTTCCGAAATAGTAACAAACGCCGAAACAAAGAAAAGCTGTGATTTTCTACATTCTGGATGAAGTTTGATCTGATAAAATCTAGATCTGAGATCAATGGAAGACAGCATCTTTATACCATTAAAATTTTGAAGAAGTTCTTCCAATGTTTGCGGCCGGTCTGTTTCAGGAATGGTGATAGTATTGACTTGTCTCGAATCTAAGACAAGCCTGATCCTTTTTTCTTCTCAACAACATGTAATGGATTGTTGTATAAGCTTATTGCAGGCTCAATATTGCCCTCCTCAAGCATAGATTGTATTTCTGTTCCTACACGGCCCCTATAATGTGCTGGAATTACGTATGGTGTACCACAAAATTTAGTATGCTCACGAACACAAAATTGGTATTGAAATCCGTTGATTGTTCCTGTTTTGTGAGTAAAAGCTGTGAAATGTGCTTGTAAAATCTCAAAACGGTCCTGCCTATCAGTGTGATTACAATTCTCAGTTGTTGAATTTTATTCTGAATTAACTCATTAGAATCAAATACGCCATCGATATCATCCCGCTCAATCATTGCAGAGTGATTGTTAGTGTCAAGTTCCGTCGAAAGTCTCCAACTGTTGTCTAATTGTAGGTTAAGCCGATTAATTTCCTTGTCATGGTTTGAGAGCCAATCTTCAAATTTCAAATCTATTGACTTACCTTCTTTCTCTAAACTTATTTCAGCACCGTGAAAGTTTAAGATTGCTTTGTATTCAGTCAAAAAGTCTAGTCCCAATATAATTGGCTATGAGCACTATGGGACTCAACTGCTGAGGTCATTAGTCCCCTAGAACTTAGAACTAGTTAAACCTAACTAACCTAAGGACAGCACAAACATCCATGCCCGAAGCAGGATTCGAACCTGCGACCGTAGCGGTCTTGCGGATTCACACTGCAGCGCCTTTAACCGCACGGCCACTTCGGCCGGCCCAATATAATTCCTGTTGACAATAACGGAACGTTAAGGAAGTTCATAGAGAAATTGTGGCTTTGACAAAAGAATTTTAAGTTGGTTTGTTGGCGTGTATCTACAATTTTTCCAAAGACTGCACCTTGTAATTTAATCTTACGTAACGGAAGTGTGGAGCAATCGTTCGATTTGTTGCATTTGCTGTAGGCTGTTTCGCTAATTACTGAAATGGGACTGCCAGAGTGAAAAACTGCCGTAAATTTTACGTCATTTACTGTAATGTGAATTACAGAATATACCGAGCGAGGTGGCGCAGTGGTTAGCACATTGGACTCGCATTCGGGAGGACGACGGTTCAATCCTGCGCCCAGCCATCCTGATTTAGGTTTTATGTGATTTAGCTAAATCGCTCCAGGCAAATGTTGGGATGGTTCCTTTGAAAGGGCACGGCCGACTTCCTTCCCCGTCATTCGCTAATCCGATGAGACCGATGACCTCGCTGTTTGGTCTCTTCCCCCACACAATCCAATCCAAAATTACAGGATATGCAATGCTGTTATGTTTTACGTCGCGTTCCTGGAGTAAGATATCCCTAATGTCATTCATTTTTATGTAATTACTAGCCACATGAGCTACATCGTCAGCTTCATAAGTACGTTTTGTGGCTGCCAGCGGTGTGAGTCATTGCCTACTGTCTCTTTGTTGGCGCGCGTCGTTATTGGGATTAGGAGAACTAACTTCTGTAAATTCACCTTGCCGAGAGGACCCTGCCCTCTTTGAATCTCGCCAGTTCTGATGAAATTCAGTTCTGTCGTTATGTTTATATCGTCTGTCGACATGTTGGTAGTTTCCATAGTTTCTTTTTTGTCGGTCATGTGGTGGAGAATTTGTCCCGGAATCGTAGCTCCGCGGTGGACCATTGCGTCTGAAATTGTTCTGTCTTCCCTGGATAATAATTATTTTGGTTCCCATATTCTCTGTTTCTCTGATTGTCTCTGTCATAGTCATTACCACAGAGAGGTGATCTTTCCCTGTAATTATTACTACTCTGCCAACGGCTGTCATACGGGTGGTGTCTGTTTTGGTGACGATTTGCATTGTAAGAATAGCCTTGTCGTGTCCAGTTATTATTTCTTTCATCGCGTAATTGTGACAGATGTGACCTGTAATTGTTGTATTCCTGTTTTCGCGTCCCGCGATTGCCGGAGTCAGTTTTCGATTTTTGTAACAGTCCCTGAATAGCTTCAATGTCTTCTTTGCAACGTCCTGCCAAAATAATATGTCGTAAATGTTCAGGCAATTTGATTAAGCAAATGCGGATGAGTTATGAGGGGATGTATGGGTTTGACAGGTACTGATTCTTGTGCAATATGTCACCAAAATATATCACAACACTGGAATATGCAAATAGGTCGAAATGTTTCGTCATTATGATGCTATGTTTTACTCGGCCTTGTGTAGCCTGAGACCAATATGCTGAGAGGAAGGCATGATAAAATTCTCCTTCACTGTGACAATCGCGATTGACCGATCGCATTCTTACAACTGGTTCATTCTCTAAATAGCCACACATAAATTATAATCTGTGGTCTAATGACCTGTTGGGAGGAAAACAATGAGAGAATTGATGAAGTCACGCTTGTGGATGAATGTCGTTGCCAGAATTCTTACATGTTCCGAATTTACGTGTAGTAATGAACAGCTTATAGTCAAAGTCATCGTGTCGGCGAGTTGCATATCGGTTATTGTTACGTCGTGTTGGCGGTTCCATCTCAAAATTCGGTGCACCTTGCCAATTTCTTTCATAATTTCCGAAATGCCCTGTGTTATAATTTTGTGGCTTTTCCGTATTTCTAAGTCCCTCTTCCCGTGATAGTGCGCGACTGACCTCTGAAATACGTAATTCTTGTATTACTTGTGCCAACTGATCTTGTACATCCCGGATTTCTGTTTTGTACTGCGTATTAATTTGATTCCGATTTTGTTTCAATTTCTTAATTTGTTCAAACTTTTCTGTGTCAGTGAAGGCTACGGGTCCTGTGTCATTGAGATCATCATCTATCTTTGTAGATAAGTTAGTGAACTGATCCGAAAGTTCGGCTACTTTCTCCAATAATGAACTGATTCCCTCAGCATTTTTTTCAGAAGAACAGTATCAGAGTGTCCATTTGTGTTGAAAACGTATCTACTGCGCCCTTTAAATTTTCCTGGGTTTTTGTAAGTTGCGTTACCGAATCGGTAGAGGTAACTGAGTCGGTTTTAGCTAGCAAGGTGTCGTGATTTTCATGAACAATAGTTTGCAGTTCCTTTATGGCTGCTTCGTGATTCTGTAATGCATTTTCATGACGCGAAAAAATAGGTTGGAAATGCTCTCAAAATTTGTGTTTTTAGGTCATTACAGACTTTCTGACATTTTGATTCGAATTTAAGTAACTCAGCATTTAAACCTTCACTTGTTTGTTCAAGTGTGGTGTCTAACATTTGAGGCTGTTGCTGTGTTTGTCTCTGGTGTTGTTCCATTGTGTCTAACATTTGAAGATTTTGTTCCATTGTGTCTAACATTCGTAGATTTTGTTCCATTGTGTCTAAATTTTGAAGCTTTTGTCCCATTTGTTGCTTTAATTGTAATAACAATTCACTGGTGTCAGAAACATGTTCCTCAGTGCTATTCGGCAGTGCATTTGAACTGACAATATTCGCATTTTGAAAAGTAGAAAATGTGTCTTGACTTATTTGAGAAAACGGTGAGGACGCAAAACCTCAATCTACAGTATTTGCAAGATTGAGTCCTGTCATGGTTTCGAGTATTAGAAATTTATTCTTTCTGATTGACACACGTCCAGATCTTCCGTTATGAAAATTCTGCCACCTCTCTCCCCACATCCACCACTGCTGGCGGCTCACCTCCAACTGCGCAACGCTATGCGCTGTTAACATCCAGCTGGCCAACACTACAATTGCAAAAATTTCAACAGCGCAAACCAGCCACAGACTGCGCTCAGCACAGTCAGAGATTTTTATACAGAGCGCTATGTGGGGTGACCAACATCAAAACCTAAACAGCCTACTTACAATTATTACATCAAAGTCACACAGATCTATCCGACCTTCCGTGCTGGCCGCTACTTACAGCTGTGACTCCCGCGATGGTTGAACGTGCAGAGACTCTCATTCGAGGTGATCAAAAGATGCAAACAAACTACTCCTTCTCTATGACAAAGCAAGGCCTCAAACACACCTGAGGAGACCACACAAAACCTCTTTTTGTTCTTCTTCTTCATCACGCACCCTTCAACCCGGTCTCTCACTTTCTGGCTTCCACCTTTTGTTCCAATAAGGGATGAACCCTAACGGAAACAGTACGTGGATAATAGGAGGTTACTGATGCTCCAAGACGTTGACTTCTATATCGATCGGTAGAGCGGTATTATACGGGCATGCAGGCCTTCGCAGAAAGGTGACGTCAGGCCGTCGCATTGAACGGATATTATACTAAAAAATAGGCTTTTGTAGCCGAAAGATTTTGCAATCCTGAATAAAATCATCGTGCTCTCAGAAAACAAGAATTGTGTTGCACTAGTTACTGCCGCGCGGGATTAGCCGAGCGGTCATGGGCGCTGCAGTCATGGACTGTGCGGCTGGTCCCGGGGTGGTTCGAGTCCTCCCTCGGGCATGGGTGTGTGTGTTTGTCCCTAGGATAATTTATGTTAAGTAGTGTGTAAGCTTAGGGACTGATGACCTTAGCAGTTAAGTCCCATAAGATTTCACACACACCCGAAAATTTTTGAACATTACATACTGAATGCCCATCGTAACATTTATCTCGACTGGAACCGAATAAAACTGCTATATACTATCAGTTGATGCCAGGATTCTTCGAAAGGACAAGAAATGATTAGGTCTCACAGTATTTTACCGGGCAGGATGCACATCTTATTTTTCGCATTGCGTGGGCGCTGTGTTCAGCGTGAGCTCGCATCTCGGTGCTCCGCCTTGACGTCGTGTAACCCCAGTCGGTGAGGAGCGCCGCAGATGCCAGCGGTGGACGCTCGGAGGACGTGGCTGTTTTTGAGTGTTGTGCGGTGTCAGTTATTGGGGCGGCGACTGAGGACCGCCGGGCGGCTCGGCCTGGGAGGCAATAAAACGGGCCGCGAGGCGACTCGGCGCTGTCCACGGCGAGGCGGAGCGGAGCAGCGGCGATATTGGCAAGGCGAGCCACGGCCGGCGTGGGAGGCGCGGCGGGGCCCGGGGTCCTGTTGACAGAGGCGGCCTCCCACCCCAGCGCCAGCGCCACGTGTGTGCCCAGCCGGGGCACGCAACAACACAGGCCACCCGCGGCTGTTTGCCCGAGGCCGGCGCCCGTCCGCCATTCCGCGCCGCGCAGATTTCTACCGGCGCCGAGGACAAGGATCTAGTTGGCCGTGCGTAACCTTCACGGTGACCTAAGGAATCGGTTTCGATCATCAGAAAAGTAGTCAGGAACTGGAGCTACAAAGTCATGAAATTTTCATCCTGTGGCTTTTTACGGAGTTTTACGGAAGGTTGGACGCAAGTAGCAAGAAAGCGTGTCCAAGAAGTCCCTTTAGCCGAAGTGTCAAATTGCGTCCCGGCATGATGTCCTAATAGATCAAACAGAGTTACGGAACAACATTTTTCCAACAATACTTACAATTTACTTACACAACCATGCACTATGTATTGTGAGAAAACGTAATACTGATCTGTTATATGTGTATCCAGGGTCTTCTCCAAAACCCCAGGGACGATTTCAACCAAATCATCTACAGAAGCAGCAGGCCTCACAAGTATCAATACTGCTGTGTTTATAACCTCTTAGCATCTGTAGGAGCAGAGATAACGGTAAAAACGTTTTTTTCCTGCTACTGGCATATAGGCCATCCTATACAACAGGCATGTGGTGTGAAAACAGTATTGGCCTACATGTAAGAGGCAAGAAATGGTTTTCCAGGCTGGGACATGTAGGCTGCCTTTCATGACAGGTGTGCTGTGTTGGAGGAGTATTGGCCTGTTTTATTGACCTGCTCTATGTAGCATCCTGTAAGTCAGAGGCAATTGAATGATTTTCAGAAGCTTCATATGTAGCCTATCCTGCATAACAGGCATGTAGTTTGAGTTGTATTGATCTGTTTAGTTGAACTCTATTGCAGGAATGATAAACGATTGAAACCCTCAGCTACCGACCTGTGTTGTTCATATACCTCCATGGGGAAAGTTGAAAATGTGTGCCACTACCAGGACTCGAACCTGGGATCTCCTGCTTACATGGCAGACGCTCTATCCATCTGAGCCACTGAGGACACACCACGACTGCAGGGAATTATCCCTTGCACGCTTCCAGTGAGACCCACATTCCCAGCTGTCCACAATCTACCTACGTAATGTACCTAATAGATACTTGTCCATCCACTCATTAATAGCGCCCATTAAGGTGACGATTCTAGCAAGAGTTCGGGCAACCTCTCCTCATTCGCACAGATGTAGGTCAATGGCTGGGTAGTTGGGGGTTTCAATTAATTATCATTTATTCTAGATAAGCTGCATGGTCATCAATGTTATCTGTTCTTTCGAGAAAAACTACTATCTTCATCTATATCAGGAGCTCTATGTGCTGATAAGTATGGCTGGGGATAGGCTGAGATGGATCGAGGAGGGAAAGGACAGAGTCGAGGGAGAAACATAAGAGGTGAGGAGGAGATGCATGAGGCAGGTGGCAGGTGCAGTGGGCTGGGGGAAACAGAATAGTGTGGGATGGAGATGGAAAGACGTAGGGGGAGGAGGATATGGCGTTAGGAAGAGGGATGAAATGAACAAAGAGAGAGGGAGGACAACATGAAGAGCGTGGTGGAGGAAATAGATGGAGGTGGGAGGATGAGATAGATAGAGGTAGGAAGAGGTGGACACAGGGAGAGTATGTGTGAGCAGTATATGAGAAGGGTGTTCAGTATGTGTATCGAATACAGACACAGGTAAAACTACGGGGAAAGTGTTAGTAATAAATAAAAGACCAAAATCTTCTGCTGTTGTACCCAATGGCAGCGCATCTACTGTGCGTTCATGTTAGCTCTGTGGCACCTAAATCAGTTGTTCTGCCTTTATTATTTGTGAAAGTCACATTAGTATGTAAAATTTATTAACTATGAGTGTTATTATTTATTTTTATAGAATGTATTATATTATTCTACAGCTCATAGTATATAACGATACATGCAGGGAGTCCAGCACAGAAATCCATGATTTCAAAATTAAGTATGTCGACAGGGAAAGTGCAACAAAAGTTACATTTACTGTGGAAACTGCAATAATTTTATGCAGAAGTTACACAGAAGGTCTGAAATACAGTACCTGACAAAAATAGTATAATCTTTTATACGTTTCTAGGTTTATTGTTGCAACGGTGTGCATGGAGTGCACGAAATACTTACATTTACAGATCAGTAGCACCAGTGGCACTGAAATACAAGGTATTGTCCCATACCGAAACTCACATTTACCAGGTGTTGTCTACATGGGCGTCAATTCAGGCAGTGACCTTCGCCACCAGTCGATCGTATAGTTCGTCCTTGGTCACGTTATGCCA
This sequence comes from Schistocerca serialis cubense, assembly GCF_023864345.2. Lineage (NCBI taxonomy): Eukaryota > Metazoa > Arthropoda > Insecta > Orthoptera > Acrididae > Schistocerca > Schistocerca serialis. The sequence goes on along the minus strand of NC_064642.1, from coordinate 275,983,600 downwards.
CGACTGCTCAAACTGTTCACATGTTTCTGTAAGAGTTTTTGCTTACGAATCAAACTAGTTACTTCTCGTCCCAACGTATCCCACACCTTCTCCATTGGAGATCCGTCCGGATGTCGTGCTGGCCAGGAGCGTTTCTAAAAGTCTTGAAGAGCATGTTGAATTTCACAGGCAGTATGTGCTCGAGCATTTTCTTGTTGAAAGAAGAACGGATCTAACAACATTCAGCACGTATCGAGCGCAGGTTAGCGTCCTCCCAGAAACACCATAGGTGAACGAGAGTTGTAACTTATCGCACCGCAGACCATAAGGCCTCGAGTTGGACCAGTGTGTCTTGGAGACAATGCTCACCAGGTCCATGTCGTTCGCGCCAACGACCATCACTTACATGCAGACAGAATATACTTTCATCACTGAACACCAATTCCAAGTGATCCTGTGCGGGCACCAGTCAAGCCATGCTCGTCGATGCTGTGGCGTGAGTGGAAGACGGGCTAGAGGTGTAAGTGCCCACAGTGCCACTATAGTAACCGATTCGCAACAGTTGTTGTGGACACATCTAGGCTCACAAGCCCTATTACCTGTGCTGTGGTTGGTGCACGAATTGTCACTACTGGTGTCCGTGTCCAGAACGCCGTATACGGGTGCGAGAATGTTCATGTGGCCACTATACCAGCATCATTGGACAACTGACGCAGCACGTCCTACTCATGCGATAATTATCCGAAAGGACGATCTCACCATTTGGCAGGCCACAATTTAACCCCTTTCAAAACTCTACATGTCCATCTCTTCAGAGACGATTGCGGGACCTCGGCTGTTTGGTGTAGAATGTCAAATCTAGCAACTTTCTGTCGCCTAATATTGAAACTGTTATTTTATGGGGCTACTAGTTTCGACTATGTATCTGAACTTGCAGGACTGTACGAAGCACAAATGAGTCTTCATGGCACGGTTACCTTCTTGTTTCACCCATTTTCAGAACGACGAGCTTTCCGGTTGTCAACATTACCTGTTAAAGGGCAGACACATATGGCTCTCTCGTGGCTATGCTGCTACACTATCTGTTGGCGGACGACGTTGAAACTATTATCACTACATGTGCAGAATGAAAATTATTGAATTGTATGAAAAGAAACGTAAATTAGTTAGAAGCTACGGCATACTTAATTCAACATGTAAACGTCACTAAACATCTTAGGATTTAGGTTATGACATGTTCGATATGCCTGCTATCATTGGCGATGATGTGATGCTTACGAATAGAAAAATTCTGCTTGACCAGTTGAAGTGTCGGAACGTCTATGCTCTCGATGGCCTACTGAATGGCTGTGTTCAGCTCAGCAGTGGTTTAGGGGCTATTGCTGTACATCTTGTCTTTGATACAGACGCTCAAAAAGGAGTCGGGTGTGTTTAGATCCGGAGAACATGGCGGCCAATCGAGGCCCAGGTAAGTGGCCTCTGGATACCCCAGAGCCAGAGTGTGGCCCCAAAGTGTGGCCCCAAAGTGCTCCTCCAGGACATCAAACGCTCTCCTGGTTCGATTGGGTTGAGCTCCGTCTTGCATGAACCATATCTTGTCGAAATCAGGATCACTTTGGATTTTGGGGATGAAATCATCTTCCATATCCTTAATGTACCGTTCAGTAGTTTTGGTGCCATGAAGGAATATCTCATTGATTGTTCTGTGACTGTGCATCGGACACCACACAGTCACCCATTGAGGGTGAAGAGACTTCTCGAACACGAAATGCTATTTTTCGTCCCCCAGATGCACCAATTTTGCTTATTGATGGATCCATCCAATTATAAGAGAGCTTCGTCGCTACACCAAAAAATATTCTCATCAAAGTCTAGTTAGTCAGTTCTGTGGACAACAGTGTAGGCGAACACAACCGCTCTTCCATGGCCATTGGAGTAAAAGGCTGACGGATTTGAATTTTTTATGGGAAGAGATGCAGGCCTTCAGCAACTTGTCACATGGTCTCTGGGTTAATAGTCTGTGCAGCTCGTCTGGGGATGTTTTTAAACACAGCGCTGTACCCTCGACATTTTCGACGACCGACATTGTCAACACCGTCATCACTAACGGTACCCGTTCTTTCAAACGTGCTAATCAAATTCTTGATTGGTAGCGCACTTGGACAAGTTGTCACGAGCTTGAATTCGCTCGCAAACTTCCTTTCAGTCGCAGTTGGGCTGTTATTGCTCGCATAGTAGGCCTTCACAAGTGTTATACGCCCAGGCACGCTGTACCGTTACTTTTTCACTTGCAAACGGCGGACATCAACAAAGCGCGTGCGCATGCGAATACTAAGTCCCATCATGCCCCTCGGCTGTTTGAACGTCCTAACACAAGGCGTTCAGAAGTTATGACGATTTTATTTCATACAGTTCAGTAATAGTCACCCTGTACTATCCCCCAGGTAATGTATACCGTGATCGGATCAAAATTGACGTTGTTTTCCCAGGTGTACTAATATTTCTTCCGGCAGTGTAGTTCGGAAAGCTGCTAACATACAGCGCCTTACACTGTGGAGATCATACGGTGTCAGCATGCATAATGAAACTCGCTCTCTCCGAGCAGTCTCACCAATCATATCAAAACCTTTCTGAGAAGTCCAGTAGATGCAGTATGGAGGTGGCGTGGAAATGGGTTCAGATACCATACAAGTGGCCAGTTCAAACTCGTCCAATGCTGTGGAATTATTTCCAGCGTAGTGAAATGGCTCTGGTAGACAGTGTCTTGCAATGTGCCCCACAAAAAATAGTCAAAACGAGTCATATCGGGCGAATGTGGAGGCAAATACATCTCAGCGCCGGTATACAGGGTGGTCCATTGATCGTAACCGGGCCAAATATCTCACAAAATAAGCGTTAAGCGAAATAACTACAAGGAACTAAACTTGTCTAGCTTGAAGGCGGAAACCAGATGGCGCTATGGTTGGCCCGCTAGATGGCGCTGCCATAGGTCAAACGGATATCAACAGCGTTTTTTTTCTAAATAGGAACCCCCATTTTTTATTACATATCCGTTTAGTACGTAAAGAAATATGAATTTTTTAGTTAGACCACTTTTTTCACTTTTCGATAGAGGACGCTGTAATAGCCACAAACGTATGACTCAATTTTAGACGAGCAGTTGGTAACAGATAGAAGTTTTAAATAAAAATACAAAACGTAGGTACGTTTGAACATTTTATTTCGGTTGTTACAATGTGATACATGTACCTCTGTGAACTTATTATTTCTGAGAACCCATGCTGTTACAGCTCTCAACAGCGAGTGGTTCGCCTTCCGTGATTTTCGCACGTGCATTGACAATACGCTGACGGTTGCTGTCAGGCGTTGTCGGTGGATCATTATAGCAAATATCCTTCAGCTTTCCCCACAGAAAGAAATCCGAGGACGTTAGATCGGATGAACGTGTGTGCCATGATATGGTGCTTCGACGACCACTCCACCTGTCATGAAATATGCTATTCAATGCCGCTTCAACCGCACGCGAGCTATGTGCCGGACATCCACCAGGTTGGAAGTACATCGCCATTCTGTCATGCAGTGAAACATCTTGTGGTAACATCGGTAGAACTGTACGTAGGACTTCAGCATACATTGCAGCTTTTAGATTGCCAGCGATAAAATGGGGGCCAATTATCCTTCCTCCCATAATGCGGCACCATACATTAATCCGCCAAGGTCGCTGATGTTCCACTTGTCGCAGCCGTTGCCCAATAGTGCATTTTATGCCGGTTTAGGTTACCGCTGCTGGTGAATGACGCTTCGTCGCTAAATAGAACGCATGCAAAAAATCTGTCATCGTCCAGTAATTTCTCATGTGCCAGTGGCAGAACTGTACACGACGTTCAAAGTCGTCCCCTTGCATTTGCTGATGCATAGAAATATCATACGGGTGCAATCGATGTTGATGCAGCATTCTCAACACCGACGTTTTTGAGATTCACAATTCTCGGGCAATTTGTCTGCTACTGATGTGCGGATTAGCCGCAACAGCAGCTAAAACAACATCTTGGGCCTCATCATTTCTTGGAGGTCGTGGTTGAGGTTTTACCTGTGGCTGAACACTTCCTGTTTCCTTAAATAACGTAACTATCCGGCGAACGGTCCGAACACTTGGATGATGTCCAGGATACCGAGCAGCATACATAGTAGACGCCCGTTGGGCATTTTGATCACAATAACCATACATCAACACGATTTCGACATTTTCCGCACCTGGTAAACGGTTCATTTGAATAAGGGTAATGTATCACGAAGCAAATACCGTCCGCACTGGCGGGATGTTACGTATTACCACGTACTTGTACGTTTGTGACTATTACAGCGCCATCTGTCACAAAGCGAAAAAAGTGGTCCAACTAAAATATTCATATTTCTTTACGTACTACACGAATATCTAATAAAAATGGGGTTCCTATTTTCAAAAAAACCCAGCTGATTACCGTTTGACCTATGGCAGCGCCATCTAGCGGGACAACCATAGCGCCATCTGGTTTCCCCCTTCAATCTAGACGAGTTTCGTTCTTTGTAGTTTTTTCGATTGATGCTTGTTTCGTGAGATATTTGGACCGGTCACTATCAATGTACCACCCTGTATATTAAGTAAGTAACGCAAAGTATCTATTCCCTAAGGATTCATCAACAAAGGAAACAAACACCATTTCGGTGCTATGTGATCAGGCTTCATCTTGCATGAACCTCTCGATGCCTGTTCGATTCTCCACCTCTAACTGGATGGCGACAAATTGTTCGAAAAATGCAACGCAAGGTTTACTAGCGATCGTTTCCCGCATGAAGAAAAGGCCAGTAACTCCTCTGCCGCACCTCGCAGGCCAAACATTAGCAGTGAGGGAATAAAGTGTTCTGCTTTACACAAAATTGGATTTTTGGGATCCGAAAACCGCCAGTTTTGTTTATTCATGAGTCCAGTCCAGTGGAAGCAGGGTCCATCTGTGAACCAGATGCAGCCAACCTCACTGTCGGAATTCGCAAAGATAGCCCTCTGTCGCACAGTGCGCACTAGTATTGTCTTTTGGCTTTGGGATTTGAGTAGAAACTTGTCTAAGCCCAGTCTCAATAACTTCTGCGAGCTGGAAAGCTTCAAGCAAGACTCTGCAATTCCTGTGATGGATTTCGTTGGATTATGCTAATCTATTTGCGAAACTGTGGTGACATATTCAAAAGTAACTTCAGTTGGCCTGTGGCCAACATTCCTTGCTAGATCATCAGCCACGTTGCCAGACTGTTGGAATCTGCCGAAGAGCTTTAGAATAGTTTACGTATCGTGTCCTTTTGGAACATTATATCGTGTTCGAAAACTGCGAATTGTAGCCGTTGGACTGTGTTCTAGCCTGTGTATTATAGTACCAGAAAACTCGTTGTTTAATGGAATACGTGAATTCAGCCTCTTATTTCACTACCCCAACTTCCCTTCACGTCTCAGCGATGGAACAGTTAGCTCTTAGTTGTGGCGCACTGTTCATACGCTCTACGTATTGCCATTACAGCGACGTCTGTCAGCAGCTTTTAGAACTATTTAGAAATTTCAGTAGAAAATTCTTCCCACTTTTACAATAAACATAGGTTTACCGCACTTGTCTGTCGATCTTAGTTTTCGAGATAGTTAATTTTGAAATCAGTTTCTCATGACACCCCGTATCACTCAGTACATTAATGCTACAAAATTTCTTTTTTTATTCGGACAGAAAATTAAACTAAAAGTATTTAATGAGCATACGCATCTGACTTCAGCAATACTTTTAGCAAAATGTAACTTCGATCATATACTTAATTATCTGATGCAAACAAACTTGACAGTCGACAGCATGGCGGACAGTGCGCTGTATTTGTGAAACATGAGCATGAAAACGTTTTTATGCCAAACTGTAAACTCGAAGATCGAAGCAAAAACATGCAGATTAGAGAAAGCGCCTTGTTGTAAGGTACGTAAATAAACAGCTCGCGAATTGTCGTAGTTTAACGAAGTTGTTATTATGCACATGGTTGCTGCAGCATTCAAATTCCAGTCGAAGTTTGAAGTAAACATTACTAGAAGACTAAATATGTACTTCTCCGATTGAAGATACGCGAAAGCCTGAAACTCGTTCTGCCTAAGTACTTAAAAGAGTGGCTTCTTCCTGTGTTTCTTAAAATAGTATATTGTGTTTTGGAGAAGAGGTGTGTGACTGAAACACTAACTGAGAAAAGCAACACTTCACAATTCTGGCGATTACTCCATACAAAAGGGCTTTGTAAACAAAGAGGAGAAAGAGAAGACAATGAAATTTAAAGATCGCGAAACAACAACAAACATACGAAGAAGAAAGCAAGTGCAGCTAAGAGAAGACGTAAAAATTAGAAAAGAAAAGCTGTATTTTCTTCATCTGACTCTTGATTTGAGCTAAACATGATAAAGCTGTGTGATGACAATGAAGAAGACTATACGGACTCTGAACTGAAACATGACGTTTGATTAGTGTGTGATGGACCTGAAAAACATGGGGATATTTCGTCCTGATGCATACTTTTCTCGTGTTGGAGCCATTCAGAGGGCAAAGGATGGGACAGTGGCATTAATTTACGCAAGTAGTAAATATCTATACATTTGACTGAACTTGTACAACCCTGGACTTTACAGTCTATTTTTATAATTTATAATGACATGTGCTATTTTAGACCAAGCATAATTTGAATCATTCAACACGATGAAATAAAATGAAATTGAAACTGGAGTGACGCACAGTATCTTACAATGCTTTATTTGACTTCCTTTCATGCGTCATTTTTCCCTCCGTTTCCGAGTAAAATGCTGCAATGTAAACATTAGGATTGATTTGGTGTTATATAAAAATTAATAATCTAAAAGTCACATTACCTTAGCACTGAGTCGTGGACACCCTGATGAAAATTTTGGAACAAATTCCTTGATTTGAAGACTGCAATAATTGATTAATAATGTTACTCAATTAGATGCGGCAAATTGCCCCATCCTGCCCAGCTTACATATAAAATGCATGTGCCCAACCGATTGGCACGTAAACCTGTTCTAATTGACTACTGCCGGAAGATGTACGGAGTAATGTTTCGAAATATTACAACAATTTTAAGAAACTCTCCATTACTTATGTATCAAGTGACTTGGTACTTGATTACTGTCCACAATGTGTTTCCTCATCTGGTAGGTTTCTGATATCATGGTGGCCAATTCGTTGGAGCTGAAGATGTTGATGATGTCTGCCCAACTCAAACGTCTCTACACTGATTATCAATGAACTCACACATGTGAATAGCTAAGTTTGCTGCAGTTACTTCCTATAAGAACCATGTATTTGCATAATTCCCATGTCTTTCACCTAACGTATTTGAAAGAGAATTTCTGTTCATAAACCTTTCAAATATATTTTATTTATTTCTTCTGGCAAGACATTTATAGTGAGTCAACGATATCGTACAAATTACTGTTCATAAAAAATTTATAAAATGTTTTTGAACGGTATCTGAATGGAAATGTAGGAGATGTGACTAATATCGTAGCTGGACGATAAGAGATTATGCAGGCCAGGTGATTGCAGTAGGAAGGAGGTTCAACACTAACGAGGTGTATTGATGACACGGAGGCCATTATTTTAACATTTACGTTTAAATCTAAATCTACATCTACATGACCACTCTTTATTTCTTTATTTAGCATTTATGCGTATTTAAAATACTGCCACCTATGTATTACAAGATTTCTTAACAGAGGTATACAACAAAACACGCTTTTCATTCTTATACAATTGAAATATATGTATTATTTTCATACAAAAATTAAGCTGACGTATTATGCACTCTCGTATCGCTCTTGGATATCAAATAGTCGACAGCAGTTTACTAATGTTAGCCAAGTCTTAGTACAAGAGTCAGTAAAGATTTTGGTTTTTTTATCCTATCACAGGCAGGAAATCATGTTCCAAGGCACTCACAACTTGGGCATATAATAACCTAGATTCGATGCAAAGGAGTAGACAATGAACCCTGAATCTCATCCATATATCAAGTACCTTCTGTTTCCCTTAAACGAAATAAACGAAGTTTATCTGTGTATGTGTGTGTGTGACGGGGGGGGGGGGGGGGGGGTCTGCCAGTGGGTTTGTGTAATTTTCCAACCTAAAATTTTGTATTTATTTCATCTACTTTCTCACTGTGTTCTATTTTATCTTTAAATTTTACCGATAGAGTAGATTTAAATTCATGACAGTATCGTGTTCCTCGAATGTTCATTGCCACTTCTGCTAGTCTGTCCTGATAATCCTAGTGTCTATGTTATTAAGACTCTATTCCGAACTCGCACACCGGTACCAGTTGCAGCGTATAGGCAACAAAAGCTCAGTTTTCATTGTTTCGTGTAATTATTAATCGAATTTAAAAATTTAACATGTTTTCATAATCTAATCAATAAAAATTGTAATCTTATGTCAAACGTTTAACACAGTAAGACAAGTATTTCAGGTAGAAACTGTGTTTGCGTCTTGAGGCAGTGTCACTGGCGGCTTGCAAATACCCGGACTTCATTCACCCAGTATTTGAAAACGAGACTTCCTACAAACGTTACAAGTAATTTCGAAGCCTTAAGTAACTTTTCTTCGCTGTCGACATCCACAAAACGATGAAAGGATAAATGTTTGTCTATTACTACATTTTCACTCTCCATGCAGTTAAACTTCAGCATCAGGTATGAAGTTTTAATTTACTATTTAATTACTACTAAAGCTATTCGAAGCACCTGAAAAATTATGTCACTGTACGACACGTAGTTCATGAGATATTACCTCACAATAAATGCTCTAAATTGAGCGCAAATTACCCTGCTTACATTCCAGTGGCTCATAATGAGAGCATTTATTGGCTTACAACTTACTTTAAACGTAATTTAAAATCTTTTCTAAACTTTTTCTCGGCTACATCCTTAAAGGCAAATGTTTAACATGGTAACTCATTTGTAAAGCAATCACACCTTTGAAGCTGTTTCATACAGGGCAGTTCGATTCTTAATAGTATTATTCCTATTAGGCACCTTTCCTACACAAGCTGCAACTGTTGAATCAATGCACTGTTATTTTCCACTAATTGCATGACAATACAGGTGAAGTTCATGATTTGTCTGCATAGTATTAGATCACTGCATAGATTGTTAACGTATATGATTAAAAGTTTGGTATGTGAGACTGTTCTACCATAAACCTCTGCTTCTCGAATCGCATACTTTTCCGCATTGATAACGCTCTTTACTGGGGAGTGAAAATTGATGGTGATATCCAGTGTTTCCACAGAAACTGTCATGACGTATAATGTTTCCACCGTCTAATTCTGCTCCATTACTTTCACTTTCGTCAACGTCTTGGCACTTTTCAAGGACGACAGTTCGCATTTGTAATTCACAGCGGCCAACAGTCCTGTCTACCTGGCAGGTAGACAGTATGAAGGTGAAGATTAGCGGCGTGCGCAGGTATTGATATATCGTATTATTATGAGTGGGTCGCAAATTGTTTGCTGTCTACAAAAGCTGTAGACATCTTCTGGCAGAGAAGAAAATTTTGTCTATCACTTATTATCCTATTCAGTTTTTGGTCTTTCTTCAAAAGTGGATGCATTCGATTATTTGTTCTACTAAGAGGTAGTTTTTCTGCTATCTTGAGTCGTCTAAGAATCAAAGCCATTTCTGTAGCTTCCAATAGCAAGAGATTCGTAGGTGTAGACGACAGTGCGCCTTGGCCTATATGAAAAAAATCTTAAGCAGTACGCGGTCATTTTCCTAGAAATTCCTTTATTGCCTTCATGGTAAAATAAGCTGCTGTAATCCGTTGCAGAGTAGCAACGCTCTGTAACTAAGTTCAAGATTGTGATCCGCTCCGGCCTCATGTCTGTTTCGGAGATCTTAAAACTTTTATACTCTTTTCGACTTGTCTAGCGACACAGTTGGTGTGAGGCCTCCAAGTTAAACGAGAATAAAATAACACGCACAAAAACTTGAAACAAGACTTTATTTAAAACCGGAATTTCCCCAATGCTACTATATTATTTACCATTTCCTACCTACGATAGGTAAAGACATTTAGGATAGTTTTTTTGGTTATTTTTAGTCCTTTATCGAAAGTCGTTCTATTGACACTACTGAATTGGTTTTCTTGTGGAATGTTCTCTTTAAAAACAATTATATGAACAGTGAAAAGCATAAGGATTAAAAATTAACATCTTGAAGACTCCAAAGGTGACTATATTCAGTTCCTAAAGTCCCTTTTGTTGGAATACAGACATCGTTCCATAAGAACGAAAACTACTTTTCCAGTACATAAATTTATTTGGAAAACATATTTTAGATTACTCCTGGAGCAAAGGATAAGGTAGAAAAGGCTCAACATATATCAATCGTATACAGCTGGTTGAGGACATTAGTTTTATAGATGTTAATGTTTAAGTACCGTGGTGTATATTTTATAGTAGTCAGGACTCAAAGGGTCAAACGAATGCGTAGAACAGCCTAGCTAAAGTCCATGTGCATTTAGTGACATGCAGATCTACTTTCCACTAGTCACTGTGACTCGTAACACTGCCCCTCAGGAAGAGAATATCTTCTGCTACTCTTACGTATCGGCTCCCTTTGGCAGCTCTTCAACTCTCATGACGACCCAAAAGAATTTGCATATATCTTCGAAGAGGATTACTCTTATTCATGTGACTTTACAACAGTGACTAGAATCAGGAGAAGTGGTTGTGTTAGCAGTTCTTATAAACCTTTGCTTGCTCGGTTCCTGCTACACGCAGCTGCGATGTGGAATTGCCCAGCTCATTTCTCTTCATTTGTTTTCACTCTGCGCTGTTTTATTGCACTGGCTCAGGCACCAAATTAGGCATCAGAGTGATAATAATCACATAAAGGAGTAAGAATCAAGAGGAGATACTTTCTAAAAGTGGTAACAAACAAATAAACTAAAAAACCAGTGCTGTTTCCGTGAAAGCTGTGGAAACCAGAAAACAAATAACACAAAAGATGACATCATTGTTGCGACAGTGGTTATCTCATGAAAACGAATGGCATTTCTATATTCTTCTCCTCCTAGGCCCCAAAGTGGATAGGCAACAAATGTAAAGATTCGGGATACGATCCCTTGTTGGTCCTAAGAATTTTTCTGTTGTTATTCACTTTTCCCATCTATAACGACTTCTTAACGTGAAAATGTCTACGTTTCACCGTAATTATGACTCCATGGTATATTGTAGTTTCATAAAAATTGATTGTTAAATGCAAACATCTATGCATGTAATGTCAAACTTATTAAGATATTATAGACTATTAGTCGAGTATGTGATTGAATTCCACATTCTGAACGCTACTACTGTCCTTGAGGATGTCCTCCACAGACGAGATGTGGCCGAAACTTCGATTTCCACCAAGACATTCATCCATTTTCTGATAATAGCAGCACATACTTTGATAAGGTTCCAAATAACTGGCAGAATAATTCAGTTCTAAGTTAGGCTTGAGGCTAAGGACATATCATGTTAAATAGGACAATGTGAACCATTTCGATGTTCAAACCACGCATTATGGGCAGCCTTACCTACTTATTTTGTTCTGCTTCCCTCTCCACTTCAAATCAGCGTACAAACCGTGAAATCACGTCCAATATATCCATGGTATGTTTTTGTGACACATGTGATTACACTACAAGACACAACTCAAACGTTGTTGGCGAGAGAGCTATCAGATAGCTCACCAAGGGCAATTCTCTTCACTTAGAAAAAGTTTTAGGAAAACTTCGTAGCATTCCTTTGAAGAGAGTACTTCATTGAAAATCTGATAACTTTGCCATTTCAAAGTAAGGAGAAATGATAAAACGTAACTGTTCTGTAATTAACATTACTGCAATTTTCTGTAACTTACCAGTCAAGTAAATCGAAGACAGACGTACGTAATTTACTGTATTTAAAATATTCTGGGTTGTTATTCTGCATTATACTTCTTCAAACAGTCGACGTTTCGGCCCCTCTCCTGGATTCTTCTTCAGGATCCTATGATGTCTATTATACACTGAGCACTGTCAGAAACCAGTGTTGTCCCCTCTTAAAAAGAGGAGCTCTCCGGCGCTTGAGCTAAGTGGAATTATTGAGTTAAAACCTTAGGCTATCATTAGTAAGCCATTGTCATTGGGTAGGAAGAGAAATTTTCTCACGCTAGTGCCGAAGAAGGGGGTTATTGGCTAAAAGAGGAGGAAGAATTTTAATCAATAACTGATCTCCAGCATGATTGCGGGAAAATAGCTTTCTAACCAAAGACGATGTCACACCCAATAACCTCGTTTCTCCAACACAAACGCAGGAGAACTTCTCTTCATAAGAGAAGGCGACAATGGTCACCACAAGATCATGAAGAAGTAGGAAGTAGATGGGTCGAAACGGCGACTAAAGAAATATGATGTGGCCTAATTTCTCAGAACATCTTAACTGCAGTGGCAACAACATCAAAAGTTATCCCAGATTAATTTATATTGCTGCAGTTACCCTATACATTTGCATACGAAATACATTGGACAATAATGACATCCATTCAGTAGCTGTTAAGGGGATGCACTGTGCATCGGTGGTCTAGTGGTTGGCGGTATCTGAGTGAAATGTTCAACGATCAGCTTATAGGGGTGTTACGTGACGTCCGCCCAGATGAAGTGTGGAGAACAATAAGGAACAAACTGGACCAACGACGAAAACAGTTACTACTCAAAACGTCGTCGATCCCGCTTTAGATCTCCGCCACCGCTTAAATTTTGAATAAAAATCATCAGAAGTGACTGCAGAAGACTTCCATGATACAACGTCACCCTCATTCTGCCAACGGTCCAATCAAAGGGCGGAGGAGCAGACAGAGTTTCAGGCACTCTCTTGCCCTTGGGCTGGAAAACTGCCCGTAAAGGCGGAAGAATCAGCAATGATCAATGGCATGAGGACACAGAACGCAACTGAAACCACTGCATTAAACACATAATGTGTTCTCACAGGACATTTGGCCTCTAATGAAAAAGTGTCATGATAACTTCTAACATTCTGCGTGGTGTCTGTTTGTTCTATATCGTGTCTCCCTACCACTTTCGCGCAACGACGCTCTGAGCGTGTTTTTTAGGGAATTGACTAGTTTGAACCTGGGACCTGTTGCTGGTAAGGAGACGCCAGACCACACATGACATGTAGAATTCAGAACAGTTCAGTGAGACTAGCGATGATATAACCAAATACTTAATGATTTCAGCGTCAGCTCCACTGCACTTCCTGTAAAAGAATCTTAATACTAACTAAATTTAGTGGAAGGGGTTCAAGGCTTTCCTATTTACAGTTAGCTGGTAAAATAACGTCGAAAAAGCAGTTAAGTTTACATTGGAAATTTTATTCCACTCAAAAACATTGTTTATAAATTGCACTATTGACAAATGGAAATGTTTTAATACAGGATGGTAAAAACCAACTGCGTTCAACAAAAACGTAAACGAATATTCCCTGAGTGGGTTTCCAATTTCTACAATGGATCGAAGGATGACCTACGCCAGTTCACATCTATAATCAATGTTTAAATTAAGTTTCACAAAAGAGAAAACTGTCGAAATGGTCTACAGTGACCCTCAATTATCTTTAATTACTTATCTAACTTGTCGTAAAATACAGTGGCTGATGTGGCTTCTCAATAACTATATAACAGAAAAATCATCGCGTTTCAGATTTTTACTTCAAGTGGTAAATGTGAACACTATGAGCTTTAATTGACAATCGACACTAGTATTACGCAAAAAGGGGGTGTAACAGATGAGACTTCTGGAGTTCTGAATGAAGCTTTATGCGCTGTTAGGCCGCATCGCGTGCGTTCATTACCTTGTCGGTGTTAGTCAGGGGACTACGGGCAGCACAGCTCCGCTCACCTCGCTGTCTAGGAAGCAACTCTGTCCTATCTTCTCCTTACTACAATTTACCGAAGTTGGTTTAAAAAAAAACTATCTGGCTGTGTTTCCATCTAACCAATCAGGGTCTCAATGTTAACCCTAAGCTCCGCCTACAAAAACTCTGTCTATCCAATGAGAAACGTTATACTTTTCGTGGTGGGGCAATGGTTTTAAAGTTTGCAACGTAACAGAGACGTGAAAAAGTCTCACGCTAAAACTTGCAGCTTGTGTGTCCCTTTTGGTGTTATCGTATGATCTATACTGTTCTTCTGGAGGGCTCTATCTTTTAACATGGGCTGGTGGGTGGTCCTGACGTAACACAGACGCGAAAAAGACTCACGCTAAAAATTGCGGGTGGTGTAGCCCTTTTTGTGTTACCGTAAGATTTTTCCTGTCTTCTGGAGGGCTCTAGCTTTTAACATTGGCTGGTGGGTTGTCCTGATGTAACAGAGACGCGAAAAAGTCTCACGCTAAAACTTGCGGGTGGTGTGGTCCTAGCGGTTAGCTGGCGACGTGGGTGTCCGTCCGTCCCTTATCGTAGGGCCTTCCAGCATAATACGGTTCTGCTCTCGGCTTCTGTTCTCGTTTCTCCCCTCGGAACTGCGTCTGTCTCACGGTGGGAAGGTATGACATGCATTTAGGCATTCTTGTGTTAGTCTGTGGTATTCCATTTGCTCACTCGTTACTCGTATTACTTTGGTTAATTTAATGTCACGATTTATTCGGAGCTATATGACATTCCACTGGATTTGCTTATCATGTCAGGGTTTTCATGGAAGGTGTTGGATTTGCCTGACACCTTACAAACTCTCTATTGGCAAAAGACTCTGGACAGCCTACATTCGGAGATTCAGGAGTGGACTGCCAAGGGAGAGCTAGTTGACCCTGAGAAAAAATATTGAATAACCAACGACAGGGAAATGTTCTACGAGGCAGGGAGTGGAATGTCAATAGCTTTAACGTGCGGAAACAAGAAAATCTGAAAAGGTTAATGCTAATGTTCAACCTAGATATAGTGAGGGACAGTGTAGTGAAATGGAAAGAAGACAAGGATTTCTGGTCAGATTAGTACAGGATGTTATCGACAGCTGCAAAAAACGGTATAACCCGAGTAAAATTCCTTACGAAGAGGTAGGTAGGGCAGAGAGTGAGTTACAGTTAACAGTTCAGTAATATGATTCTTCTTATCACAATCGACAGCAAACCAACACCGATGACAATAGTTCTGGTATTACGTGTCAACGTCGCAAGCCGAAGATGAAGAGATAGAGATAGTATATAAGACTACTAAACGGGTAATTCAATACGTAATGGGAGATGAAAATCTAATAGTCATGGAGGACTGGAACGCCCTTGTAGAGGAAGGAGTAGAAGAGAGAGTTACAGAAGAATGTGGGCTTGGTATTAGGAATGAAAGAGGAGATAGTTAGTAATAGAGAATACTGTATGTGATATTCACAAGAGGAAGAGGTGAAACTGGAAAAGGCAGGGAGATACTGGAAGATTTCAATTAGATTACTTCACAGTTAAGAGAGGTTCCGAAATCAGATATTGGATCTTAAGCCGTACCTAGGACCAGAAATAGACTCAGATCACAATTTAATAATGAAGAAGAATATGTTGAAATTTAAGAGATTCGTCAGGAAAAGACAGTGGGCAAAGATGTAGGATATGGAACTACTGTGGAATGAGGAGATATGCTTGAAGTACTCTCGGGGGTTACACACGGCGGTAAGGAGTATCTCAGTATGCAGTTCAGTTGAAGGGGAATGGACACCTCTTAAAAGCGCAGTCACGTATGTTGGAGGTAAAACATAGGTACAAAGAAGTAAACTGCGAAGAAACCAAGGGTAGCACATTAAATCCTTCAGATGATCCATGAGGGAAAGAAGCGCAAAAATGTTCGGAGAAATTCGTGAATACAGAAATAAAAACCACTTAGGAACGAAATACACAGGAACTGCAGGGAAGCTAAGACGAAATGACTGCAGGAAAAATGTGAAGAAATCAAAAAGAAATGATTGTTGGAAGGATTGACTCAGCATGTAGAAAAGTCAAAACAGCCTTCAGTGAAATGAAGAGCAAGGGTGCTAACAGTAAGAGCGCAATGGGAATTCCACAGTTAAATGCAGAGGAGATAGCAGATACGTAGAAGGAGTACACTGTAGGCCTCTGTGAGGGGAACACTTGTCTGATGACCTAATAGGAGAGAAACAATAGCCGATATAGAAGAAATAGGGTATCCAGTACTAGAATCAGAATCTAAAAGAGCTTTTGAAGTAATACGATGGAATAGGGCAGACGGGATAGACAACATCAAATTAGAATTTCTAAAATCATTGGGGGAAGTTACAATAAGATGACTATACAGTTTGGCTTTTAGAATGTATGAGTATAGCGATATACCATCTGACTTTCGGAAAAGCATCATCCATGAAATTCCGAAGACTCCAAGAGCCGCAAGCGAAAGAATTACCGCACAATCACCTCAACAGTTCATGCACCCAAGTTGCTAACGAGAATAATATACATCAGAATGGAAAAGTACATTGTAGATGTGTTAGATAACTATCAGTTTGGCTTTAGGGAAGTTAAACGCGCCAAAGTTGAAATTCTGACGTTGCCGTTGAAAATGGAACCAAGACTAAAGAAAAATCAAGACACGTTCATAGGATTTATCGACCTGAAAAAAGCGTTCGATACTGTAAAACGGTGCAAGAAGTTCGAAATTCTCAACAAAATAAGGGTAGAGCTAGATGGGTACAAGAACCAAGAGGGAATAACAAGAGTGGGACATGAAGAACGAAGGGCTCGAACTTGAAAGAGTGTAAGTAAGGGATGTATTGTTTCGCTCCTACTGTTCAGTCTATACATCGATGGAGGAATGAGGATATAAAAGAAAGGTTGGAATTAAATTTCAAGGTGAAAGGATGTCAGTGATAAGATTCGCTGATGACAATGCTATCCTCAGTGAAAGTGAAGAAGAATTACAGGATCTGCGGAATGGAATGGTCTACTGGTTACAGAATATGGATTGGGAATAAATCGAAGAAAGACGTCGAAAGTAATAGGAAGCAGCAGAAATGAAAAAAGCAAGAACCCTAACATCAGGATTGAAGATTACGAAGTACATGAAGTTGAGGAATTCTGCTATCTTGACAGTTAAATAACCAATGGCGGACGGGGCAAAGAGAACATCAAAAGCAGACTATCACTGGCATTCCTGGCCAACTGAAGGTTGCTAGTATCAAATATATATGCACTAATTTCAGGAGAAAATTCTGAGAATGTACATTTGAAGCACAGCATTGTATTGTAGTGAAACATAATACCAGAAAGGAAGACAGTCGAAAGATCTGAGAAGTAGTGTTACAGAAGAATGTTGAAAATTAGGTCGTAGATAAGTTAGGATATGAGGAAGTCGTCCGTAGTATCAGCCAAGAAATGAATGTATAGAAAACACAAACGTGAAGAAGGGACAGAACCGCAGATCATCTGCTAAGACATCAGGGAATAATTTCATGGTGCCGGAGGGAGTTGTAGAAAGTAATTGTAATACACCCAGCAAGTAAGTGAGGTTGTGGATTGTAAGTGCTACTCTGAGAAGGGGTTGGCACCGGAGAATTCAGAAGACAGTTGGAAAAAAAGAGGAAACCAAGACAAACGGTAACTGACGTACATTTAACACATAGCATTACATGACAGTGTCAGTTTGGTAATGATGCAGTATTTCTAGCATCAAACGTATTAAAGTATTCTGAAGTAATTATAACTACGACCACAAAATTATTGAAATATCTTCTGACCATGAGAAGAATAGAACTGAAGGACTCTCAGTTAACCTAATGCCACAGAATTCCTCAAATACCTCTTTTTTTGAGAATAATCAAACTGAAGGCCGCTCATTTAAACTAAAGACCAAGCAAGGGACACACTTAAAATGACTCAGCCGAGGGTAAGAACTGCACACGTCCAGTTAACAATACTAATATTATAACTGCGAAAGTATCTCTGTTACGGATCCGACGCTTCCTTGACTAAATCGCTGAACCGATTTTAATAAAATTTGGTATGAATAAAACTTGGATGCTGAGGGAGAACATAGGATGCCTAAGAAAGTGTGTAGTGCAACATATTTATTGATCTGAAAAATATAACACGGAGTATGAAACAATAATTACTCTGACTTTCGAACTTATATGTGCTCGCGTCTAGATGTTTGCGTTAACCTCAGTATTATTTTGTCATCATCCAGGTGTAAGTCATCAAGTGGCGTCAAATAAAATGACTTGTGTCTCCCGGCCGGTAAAGATACGCGTACATTTCATTTCGTTTTACGGATAGACGAACGCATCCATGGGGAGCAGCTAGACTACAATACTTATACAATCCTCAGCGTGTTCAATCCATACTTCCATACTAACATTACAAATGCGAAAATGAGTCTGCTGTTACATTTTTACGATTAAACCACTGAACTGACACACATAAAATTTGGTTTGCGATAGCTTGAACCCTGATGCAGAGGTTAGGCTACTTTACATGAATGTAGTACACGATATTTGAAGTTAAGGAAGAGTATCTACTCTTTGAAAAAGCGATTTACCCTTCCACTTTCGATATTTAACACATTTGTAAAAATACTTTTATTGGTTGATATGTTCTACGTAATACGATTCTACGTAATGAATACGACGCTTAATTACTTCTGAACGAGTTTAATCCATAAAATATTGGAATAGATCCACAAAATAATTGAGGACATAGGCTGCAACTGCTGCTCTGAGGTGAAAAATTAGTACAGGAGAGGTTCAGATGATTCAAATGGCTCTGAGCACTATGGGACTTAACATCTGAGGTCATCAGTCCCCTAGACTTCGATCTACTTAAACCTAACTAACCTAAGGACATCACACACACCCATGCACGAGGCAGGATTCAAACTAGCGACCGTAGAAGTCGCGCGGTTCCGGACTGAAGCGCCTAGAACCGCTCGGCCACCACAGCTGTCAACAGAAGAGGAATTCGTGATGGCACACATCATACCAGTCAGAAAAAAATAATCCAAGTTTTACGTGTAACGAGACATCACACCATTGGAACATCTGTTTCACATCTAAAAAGGTGCTTGCTTCTTCACATACGATAACTTCCTTCCTTCCCACCCGAAAACAACATTGTCCTCCGATGCGATATTCACATTGAGAAAGCAGTGAAGTAAACCAAGAAAAAAATTGGAAAGGAAATTAAAGGTCAGGAGGAGAAAATGAAAACCTGAGACCATGGTGATGGTTCAAATGGTTCAAATGGCTCTGAGCACTATGGGACTTAACTTCTAAGGTCATGAGTCCCCTAGAACTTGGAACTACTTAAACCTAACTATCCTACGGACATCACACACATCCATTACCGAGGCAGGATTCGAACCTGCGACCTTAGCGGTCGCGCGGTTCCAGAATGTAGCGCCTAGAACCGCTCAGCCACCCCGGTCCGCATGGTGATGACTTTGTGATTTTCTCAGTGACAACAAAGGACTAAGAAGATCAAATGGATCGTGTAGGTGGCGTCTTAGGCACTGATTATCAATTTCAAAGTAAGTAAAACACTGCTAATGTCACATAGTCGAATTTAATCAGGCGATACGCATGGATGTATATTAGGAAAACGAACTAATGAAGCACAAAGTGTGAGGGATATAAATTGAAGACTGGTATCAGCAATAAAAAGATTTCCAAAAGAGAGAAATATTTTAACTTCTAATTCAAAGTGTAGAAAGGTGTTTCTGAATGTAGCTTTGTAAGAAATTAAAACATGGAAAATAAACATTTCAGATAAGAAAAAAGAATCTTATCGAAACGTCCATGTTCATGTCGCAAGGCCAGAATTACCTTATTGTGACATTAGAGGCATGATAGTAATATATTGCTGCTATCTTGACCAATAAATTCACCTGGTCTGAACACTATGGAACTCATCTAGGATGATATCGGGAGCCGCTCCGCACTCGCAAACCGCCGGCTTTTAATTTACAGAAATTACGTGACATGACTGTAGACATCTGGTACCACATACCTCCTTAAACCAAGGACATGTCGAATCCATAAGATACACAGTCGCTGCTGTATCACGTTCAAGAGGTGGATCTACTAAGCGAGTTCATATGGCTCTGAGCACTATGGGACTCAACTGCTGAGGTCATTAGTCCCCTAGAACTTAGAACTAGTTAACCCTAATTAACCTAAGGATATCACAAACATCCATGCCCGAGGCAGGATTCGAACCTGCGACCGTAGAGGTCTTGCGGTTCCAGACTGCAGCGCCTTTAATCGCACGGCCACTTCGGCCGGCTACTAAGCGAGTGCTCATAATGCTTTTGCTCTTCAGTGTATATAGTTATCCTTGAACGACACCTTCAACATTTTTGTGTCATCAGTAATGTGGTCTCCAACTCTGTTCGGACACATTTGTTTCTATCACAAATAATTCAATTGTGTTGAAGTCTTTAATTTTGAATTCTATAAATGTAAGCAAGTCGATAACTTTAGTCATCAGTAATGTAGCTACAAATAGCCTTTCTTCAATACGGCCTATAGTGAGCCATAATTCTTAATTTTCTTGTCACTGTTTTGAAAAGATGTATTTCTCACTGTATAAGATTCGTAAAAATTGGAAATGTGCTTTTGTGGTAAAATAAATGCAATGAAATCAGAAAAACGGTATAAACTGAAACATTAAAAATAAGAACTGAATGTGAACGGGCTTTACTTCAAGCAGAAACCGATGGCTATTATAATGAAATGGAAGCTTAAGTTAAAACTTTATGAAGGCTACTGCTAGTTGTGATGTTTGTAGGATTAGCACCCAGGTATGCCAAATTTATTGCTTATTTTTGTGATGTAACCTCTTAAAAGTACATAAAAGAAGGTGTTTATCTCAAATACACATCTAAGATACTTTCAAGTAATTTGCAAATTGACATTGCATGGTGTGTAACACACTAACAAGTCACTTGCAGTTCCTGTAGTAGCACATCAAGCAGTCCTGTATTTTTAGACGAATAAATCGCTGCAACGTGAGAGGACCGTGACGTTTTTGTGAAATTCCACTTACTGAATATGCAGTGCCCTGATAAAAATGTAAATTGCGTTATAGCAATACAATATTGAATTGGCATGCTGTGTGACTTCTTTGGATGCTGTGCGCTAACCTAATTCAGTTTGGAACTCAATTACCATCTCAGCTGCCGAAGAGAATGTCTAGGTAAACGACATTAGTCGCGTCGCGTGGAACGGCCTTGCGTGTCGTTGTGTTGCTACTTCACGGTACAAAGACGTACAGCTGCTGAATATACAGAGCGCGTTTATCTGCATGCAGAGTTACTGTGTGCCGGCGCATAAATCTCCTGATTACCTATTCATATACAGTTACCACCGCGCATGTTGTGCCTTTAATTGAGTGGACAGTTAATTATACTGTCAATTTTGCAGTGATAAACAACATTGTGCCCAATGACAGAATTTCCTCTTCCAATTGCCCTGTAATATTGTCCCATATCTTGGTGGTGACGAAAAATAATAAAAATCAAGGATATGCTACAAATGCTGTTTTATAACTTCTGTTGGTAACCTTATTCGGCGTCACAATGACATATTCTAGTAGGCAAAGTAGGAGAGAAGGAAGTGAATCATTTGTTAAACGTATGAATTACAAATGCTGGTTTACGTGATAAGGGGAGGTACGTAAGGGTCCTATAACATTTTTGTACCTAAAACAATTATCAAATACCACTATATTTTTTCGATTAAGATAATATAGCAAATACACGAAAAAGAAGTGTCATTTCATAGTTCAGTATACCGTAGTACATGCGAACTATGATGTCTTTGAGTATCTTATCTCATATATCAAATGTAAATAATGCAATCGAAAACCGATCCCACCTTGTATGTACAGTGTGACAGAAGTACAACTGAACCTCAATGCGGTAGTTCGACGTATTGATGAGGATCTTCTGATGAATGACATCCTATGTCCTGTGAGTTCAGATAGTCAACTAATGTACAGGCAATCTTGTGATTCAGAAATTTCGATACAATATAATTCAAAATCCGCCAGTAAAAGTTAAAAAGTGTAGTTTGATCTCCGAGATGCAATTTATGGTTATCAAAAAACGTGTAAACCTAACGATGCAGATAGTTTTTGTTATATAGGAAGATCTTTTAATCCCTGCTTGGTCAGCTAACTTCGTCGCGAACTTGGAATTTCTGTAAGGTGCCTTTCACTAGACCACCAGAGGATTTTCATGCAATAACTGATTTCGTAAATAGAAAACGGCTATGGCTCTCCAGTAGCTGGCAAAATGACTCACTTTATTTCACCAAATCAACATCCTCCGTTTCAAAAAAGAAAAAAAGAAATTTTTGTCATTCATGTGGGTAAACAACCATCAATTCGAAAATTACGATTTTGTAGTAATCTCCTTCAAAAAATGTTTACATTCATGACAAAGTTAGTATCATGTCACGATTGCCACTAATGCCCGTTTCATTATAAATGACATAATTGATCTAATAATATGCGACATTCGATCAGTAAGAAACCTGTTGGAAACTCCTCGCATTGTCGTAAAAACATATGATGAAGGTAACTGTTTCTTTGTCACAGAACTCTCTTTTGTGACCGACACTGACAGTAAACTAACATGTATTGTTAATAAATGCTATTATTTCGACTCAGATGTTTCTCACATAGATTAGAACAAATGTTACCCGTCTTTTCTAATAGAAAATTAAATCATAGCACCAGCGTATGTTATCAAACATCAATGTCACTAAATCATTAACATCTGTGGAGGAACACTTATTGAAAATATAACGTCTCCTGAGATTTATGCATTGTTTACGTTACCGTGACTCAAAATGGCATAACTAATTTTCAATAGAGTTTAGTATAGACAAGCCTTCTATATGTTCGAGAATCTTCAATTGATGTGCTTTCCTTTTTTAATACGGAGTTCCCTTATCTGTGGTAAGTAAACAAGCTATTAAGAAATTGTAAAAAAAATTTCTATGGTGACGTATTCGATGGATTGGCATTTGAATTGGTTCTAGCGTCGATGCTTCTTTCGAAAAGTTGCTTTGAGGAACGAGGTGAGGAAACGGTCGAGCTTCGTAGGAATATTAAGGGATGGAGAGTGGAGAGCAGGAGAAGGCACTGTTAATGCACAATGAGATTAGGAGGATGCAGCGACGTGATACCAACATCAACTTTACCTTTCTCCGTAAAATCGAAATGTTATTCCATCCTTCCTTACTTCTTAATGTCAGCGTACCTGTACAAAAACCTGTCCGTCTGTTACACTGATCTGCTGTAAATCTGTGTTATTTAGTAGATATTAAGCAAGTGATACGTAACCATTCTTATCCGAGAACATCTTACGTCTTAACATTTGAGTTTGTGTTTTAATTCAAGCACCATCATCAAGAACACTTTCTAAATTGTGAAACATTTTTTACTACAAATTTAATTAGCTAGACAGCAAAAACTCGAATTTGACACTTCTCCATAGATTTGATCAATCATATGATTCATGCAGAGAAATGTGATCTAACTTCCACATTTAACGATGGAGAAGGCTCTTCGCAGCTTTAAGTCCTTGTTCCAGATTCAAATAGAGTGTCAACGTCATAGACTACATGCAAGTTGCCTCATTTTTTCTTCCTATTACGGTTTCAGTGGAACTGGGTCATCATGCGCTCATGAGGTTACACATTTTAAAAACTGAAACTAATTTCGTGACTGGCAATATGATCTCTGAATGTGATCAGCGAGGAGGGAATCATATTACTGACGCATCGGCGGTATTCACCTACGGTTTGTAGTCCTCGAAGAATTCCTGAATTTAATAATTCCTTCGGTCGACCGGCTCTGAAGTGCCACCCACAGTACATTTAGGATAATTGTAACATTAGCAAATAGTATTTGGATAACGCTGGTGAAGCACAATAGACTTACAAGACAATTTGCAAAACGATTGCAGTCACAACATTCAACATTGACTATCAAAAGCCGGCCAGAGTGGCCGTGCGGCTCTAGGCGCTACAGTCTGGCACCGAGCGACCGCTACGGTCGCAGGTTCGAATCCTGCCCCGGGCATGGATGTGTGTGATGTCCTTAGGTTAGTTAGGTTCAATTAGTACTAAGTTCTAGGCGACTGATGACCTCAGAAGTTAAGTCGCATAGTGCTCAGAGCCATTTCAACCATCTGACTATCAAAAAGCCTTCACTTACTGTCGTATTCCAGTTATTCTTCTGTAATGGTATGAAAGCCTTCGCTTGCAGTCGTGTTCTAGTTGTCCTGATGTAATGGTGCAACAGGAAATCAAAGCAACTGAAATCTAATAACAAACAACATTAAAAAAAATTATTTTAGAAATTATCAGTGTCCTATAAGTTATCTTAGAAAATTATCATCACAGGTCTCAGAGTGTGACTACTTTTGGTTTCCTATCAACGATCTTTCAGGCTTTAATGCAGACAGTAATCCACCCTTTCCATTTAAATTACTTTGAAATTATTACTTTTCCGAGAGATTGTTCAGTGGGACGCCACTAGATGGTATACACGGCATAGCTGGGTTAGGGTAGGCTAGCGTACGTGACGAAGGAAGTTTAAAAAATTATGCATTTTTAATCGTTATGGTTATCTGTTTAGCTGCTACTTAAGTAGCACTCGCTCTGATTTGAAGTGAAAATGAAACGAAATGATGGTGTGGCACTGTCGGCCGGGATGTTCCATTCTGGTTCGGCCGCCAAGTGCAAGTCTTAGTTCAGTCGGTGCCACAATGGGCGACTTGCCGCCGATGATGAGGACAACACAATACCCAGTCCAAGAGCGTTGAAAATCTCCAACCCGGCCGGGTATCCAACGCCGGCCCAGTGCATGGGAGGGAAACACTTTACCACCTAGTTTTCCTTTTCTTTAATCAAATTTTTTTCGTTGAAAATCTCCAACCCGGCCGGGTATCCAACGCGGGCCCAGTGCATGGGAGGGAAACACTTTACCACCTAGTTTTCCTTTTTTTTATCTAATTTTTTTCGTTAATGTTCGTTGCATCGAGCCGGGGCGTCCCATGACACCTATTCGAGTTAATCGTTGATCCGTTCACTCAGTTTTTTTATTATAGACGACAGTTAACCCTCTGACCGAACACGCTGTGCTACCGTGCCGTCTTGTTTCAATTTTCTGCTACTCGACAGTAAATCAGTTGGTGTTACCCCGTGGCATCTCAGATTCAGATCCTTATCGAGATTGATCACCTACCTGCTAGAGCCAGAACTTCATATTTGTCCTATGGCGCGCATTAGGCGTGGACATAATGACATTAATAACGGCCTCTAAGGAGTACACTGACTGGTAAGCCATGTGGTATTCACTTAATTGGCAAATGTTAAATGTAATGTTTGTTTAATGTATGTGTGTTCTTAAGGGAACCAAACTGCTGACGTCATTGGTTCCTAGACTTAAACACACTACATAAACTAATCTAAACTAACTTATGCTAAGAACAACACACACAGTCATGCCCGAAGGAGGACTCGAACCTCCGGCGGCAGGAGCCGACCAGTCAGTGACATGGCACTTCTAACAGCGCGGCAACTGTTAGAAATTAATAATTCACACAGCAATTAAGAGTTGTATTAATCTTTAAGCATGTCAATTCAATGTGTCTAGAACCCACAGTGAATCAGGCAAACTATCAAAGCACAGCCAGATTCTAATACTGTTATGTAATTATGTAAAATGAAATACGAAATGTAAAAAACAAGCTCCAGTTTCGGGTGGTATACTACTGCTTTTCAATTGTTTCCGATACTCGCATTGTGTTAGTGACTGGCCTTAACTCAACAGCGTCAGCGGGAATTTACTATAATATTATGCGTAGCTATGCTGCATGAAGCGGTCCTGAGCTCGTCTTCGGTCGTAGACATGAATTGTATCGCCGTAATGCTCACTGTATTTGGCATAAACGTCATTAACTTTATAGTAACGGTGAAACTAAGTATCTCTTCGCATACTGACAAAATTACAATCTGTGAAAGTCACGAAGGTATCTGTAAAGTGTTTCGAAGGAATAAAAGAGAACAGGAATCGTGCACTTTGCATTTATTGTTTAAAACTAAAGTACTTGACTGCAGCTACTGTTAATGGTGGACATAACTATTGATCAGATACTTCGACGCGCATTTTCCGTCATCTCCTTTACTCAGACGAGTGTAGCATAACCTGTACCCGAAATCCACAACTGAAAACTTCACCTATATTTGTTCTTGAGAACTTAATTTTTGTCACATGACATTATCTCTGCAGTGCAATATTGGAGGAAACACTAACCTGTGACTGCAGTCCGAGAGGACAGTGGATAAATCGAACGTTAATTGTACTTGTTTTGATGTACCAGGTAAGAATGTTTATTAAGGTTTATTCTTAAGAATTTATGCGCGAGTATGGCATTATAATATTAACAAATCCAAGACAGCACTGACGGGGAATTAAAAGTGAAAGATGGTGCTGGCAGGATATTGAAAAATACCATATGATGGTGAGCGATTCGATAGGCTGCATTCGGCTTGTGAGTAGGCATATCTGTGGCCAGAGCCCGCGCACACACGTGGTGTATTGAGACTCTGGCCGTTCTAGGAATCCTGAGTTCGTCGCTGTGCTGGTCCGTCGGGCACGCGAGGCGTATTTTGGCGGAACTTAGAGGGAAACGGGTTTAGCATCAGTTTGGCGCTACCACGCTGAGCCGGGAGACGACCTTTGGAAACATGAGGTCCGTTGCGGCCTGAGGGGCACAATCTGCAGTGGGTCTCCAGTTTCAGAGGCAACAGCACTTGACGTATTGAGGTTAAAGGAAGTCTCCTGACAGGGCGCCATTAAAGATACGGGTTGAGCAAGTTCTTGAACACTTTAATAGAAATCTACACTCCTGCGGCGACTTTTTCATTGCTTTTTGCACGTCGAACAATTCAGTCTGTGCGTCCCGGACAGCCTGACTGCGAAGAGCGCGCTTGCTAGCTTATCACGTTTACTAAGTGAACTTTGCGGCGACAAACTGTCGCTATTGATGCTGTAATATGTTGTCTAGTTTTGCTTAAGTGCAGTCTCCGAAAGAGGAAGGTTTTTGTGATCAGTATTTCCTCTCTATTTAAAGCCTTCCTCCTGACAAATGCATTTATTAACGTTTTTGGTGGCACATTAATTTCATGTTATTGACGTCCTAGCTTTCGGATTTCGTTACTTGAGTGTAACTGCCCGTGGGGGCAGTGTTTATCGAATAACTGCCGGTAAATGTTCTCATATACGGGAAGAGTACCGTTTGTGACTCTTGTTTAGTGTACTATTGTTCCCGTTGCTTGAATTATTCTAGGGAGAGAGACTCAGGTGCTTAAGGGGAGTTAGAGCGGGAAAAAAGTTTTTTCACATTTTTGGAACTTTATCTTATTATAAAATTTGCAATTTTCCGAATATATATATATATATATATATCACTTATAAACTCACATGGGAAGTATTTTTTTAATATAATCTACAATGGTTTAAAATGTTAAAATTTTTACGTGCATTACTTCAACATCTAATAAAATCGTAATTTTTTTTATATAGAAGGCTGTGGATCGCTTTTCTATAAAGGTCATGTCCAGAATAGGATGGGCACCAGGGTGAGGAAGTTAAAACAAAGTTTGAGAGACAAGAAACTTTCTGATGGTAAAACCATAAGAGTCAGGCTGACAGACAAAATGATCGATGAACTACAGCAGCATAATGGGACGACCATTAGAAATAATACTGAGGATTTGTTGAAAGTAAAGCAGGCATTATCGACTACCTTCTTCTACAGACTGTCAACTGATGAAAAACCAGTACGCCATTTTTGCCCTCCTGAAACTGATTATGAGGCAATTACCGCAGTGCCCAGTACTCAAACAGTTCATACAGCCATAAACATTCCACCCAGCAGCAGTCATGGATATCGTAAAACCTATTTACAGGGAGACCTGGCAAATCTTGAATTACTGAAGAAGTGTCTGCATCCTCATACTCAAAATCCCAACGAGTCGTTCAATAATCTTACATGGACTCGCTTACCAAAAAATGTTTTTGTTGGAATGAAGACACTAAAGTGGGGGTGGAGGTCAGTGATGCTGTTATTGCTCTTAATGATGGCAACATTGGTAGGGTGAAAGTGCTACAGCATATGGGAATTAATCCTGCAGCAAACTGCATCAGAGAACTTCAAGGAACGTACAAGGTTCGCATTGATAAAGCAGAGAATGCAGCACAGTTGGCCATTAAGGAGTCCAGAAAGAATAAAGGAAGAAAAAACTTGGAAAAAGATCAAGAGGATGATGTACAGTATGGTGCAGGGTGCTTCTGAGTGACTAAAAATAAAAAATTAAGCATACGTTAAGTAAGTTACAGTCTTTTGAAACTTTAGAAGCCGTGTCTGAAAATTAAAATTTTCTGTTGGATTTTTCCCTAAATCTTCGAATAGAGTATTCAAATTTTCAGGGAGTCATAAAATACATATCCTGAGTCTAATGAACGAAAAGAAGAACAATGTTATGTACAATTAAAAATGTTTAGGACAATGTACAAAAAAGTACACAAAATTTTAACCATGTAATTAAAAAATTGTATTTCCGAAAGCAGAGGCTGAAATGCAATTATTGTAGTTCAGTTGACTGAGAACACAGAGTTCAGTCATGTTTCATGTCGATGGCAACAGTGGTTCCTGAAATACAGGGAAGCCAAGTCACTAAACTTAACATTGTCGGGATAGGGCATTCAGACTCCCCTTGCCCTCCGAAGAACTGGAGTGAGAAATGCTGAGGAAAATATGATTAAGCTGTTGGGAAAGACCGATAATGTACGGCATCTACAAGTCTCAGGGGTAACGATAAGAATAGAGGACCAAGAACAAAGTCCTCGGTTTGAAAAGGGTGTAAGACAGGGATCTAACCATCACTCCCCTACTGTTCAGTCTGTACATCGAAGAAGCAATGATGGAAATCACATAAAAGTTCACCAGTGGAATTAAAATTCAAGGTGAACGATAACAATGATAGGATTCTCTGATGACAATGCTATCCTCAGTGAAAGTCAAGAGGATTTACATGATCTGCTGAATGGAATGAATAGTTACTGAGCACTGAATATGGATTGAGAGTAAACTGAAGAATGACGAAAGTAATGAGAAACAGCAGAAATGAAAACAGCGAGAAGGTAACTAGATAAACTTAAGGAATTCTTCTAAGTATGCAGATATAAACTCATGACGGAAGAGGCAAGGAGGACAACATAAGCAGACTTCCTCAAATTATGGTCTATGTTTGATATCAGCAGACTTCTCCTGGCCAGGAATGAACTTTTTGCCACTGCTATTCTCCTTTTGATATCTTTCTTGCTACGTCATTCATTGGTTGGCGTACTGCCTAAGTAACAGAATTCCGTAACTTCACCTACTTCGTGACCATCAACCCTGAGGTTACGATTCTCGCTGCTCTCATTTCTAACAAATCTCATTGTTTTCGTCTTTCTACGATTTACTCTCAGTCCATACTCTGCACTCATTAGATTGTTCATTCCACTCAGCTGATATGTAATTCTTCTTCACTTTCACCCAGGATAGCAATGTCTTCAGCGACTCGTATCATTGATATTCTTTCAACTTGAATTCCACTTGTGAATCCCTCTTTTATTTCCAACATTGCTTCTTCACTGTCCAGATTGAACAG
Organism: Schistocerca serialis cubense; assembly: GCF_023864345.2. Lineage (NCBI taxonomy): Eukaryota > Metazoa > Arthropoda > Insecta > Orthoptera > Acrididae > Schistocerca > Schistocerca serialis. Next base: position 275,953,824 of record NC_064642.1, on the reverse strand, counting down.
TAGGGGCGAAAGGTTACACCTCCGTCTTACACCCTTTTTAATGCGAGCACTTCGTTCTTGGTTGTCCCCTCTTATTATTCTCTCTTGGCTCTTGTACATATTGCATATTACCCGTCTGTCCCTATAGCTTACCCATATTTTTCTCAGAATTTCGAACATTTAGTGGCACTAAAAAGTGATTCATGCTAAGAGTATATGCTGCTTTTCCTTCTATATATTTCACACATTCTATGAAAGACAGAGAGGCATCGGCTTCTTAATTGGTACAAACAGAAGTCCGTAAGTGCTAGACGGTGAAATCAGTGTTGCAAATCTCGCGGAAGCATAAGCTTTAAACAGTAGGCTACTTTCCATTCTCCGCGAAGAGGTGGGTTCTACACATGATTCGCTTCAGTTGTAGAAGGAAGTACTTTGGTTTTATCGAGGTAAAGTGCTTCATCGGCTGGTGGAACTGAAGGTTGAAGTTACTCTTTTCTTATTGAACAGTAACCCTTCATTCGCAGCTCTGTTTGGTTGATAAATGGTTTATAATATTGTGCTGGTTAGTCGAAGTTTTTTAGAAATTGAATGACTTGATGTATCATTTCAAGGCCGAAAGAGTAATACCATCATCATACGAGGGAAAGTGCTTGCATTTAAGTGCAAACTTAGGCTCCGGAAAACCCGAATGGAGAAGCGTAACTGCCAGACGTTTTTTTGTCTGAATTATTTCGTAAAGGAAAGTGAGTTGGGTATAGGTAATATTAGCAGAATTGACGTGGAGCATCTCGAATCCCTTAGTCAACAATTCTCAGAACCGTCGTCTGAGTATAACTGCATCTACAATCAGTTCTATATGATATTAACAGACCACTTGTCAAAAGTAAAACAGGAGGAGATAATAGAAGTCACACGCGACAGAACACTTCGTAATGAATGTATATCGAAGTCTTGAAACATTTTATGCTCGGAATCGGAATGAAAGTTCAAGATTAAGAAGAAGGGTAGTGTACGTGTTTACCCTTCCCTTCAACTTAGTTATATGAGTCAACGTGTTTCGCAATAGCATTAATCAAGACCTTACATTAATCTCGACTACAGTTGGAACGGAATCTGCGAGTTGCTATTTCGAATATCCAACCACGACTGGATCTGGCTTCTTTATTAATTCAAGCAAACACATCACACTAAATGTTCTTATTAAACCACAACAGCCTATGGATTATCACTGTTTAGAAGGAATGTTAGGTAATCTTATTTTACACCAGTTCTGTGTAAGTTTTGTAGTCTGTCACAGAATGAGTTTCCAAGTACAAAAGCTATGCCACTCACAAGTAATACTTGTAGACCATTTGGGCTCTGGCGATTTGGGCTTGAGGCACAGAATTGTTTTGAGCCTCGTTTGGGCGGTGATATCTGGATACATTCGTGTGTAAATTTTTAGATGTGTTGGAGGTATATTTTTTTATTTTTGTTTTTTTGAACGGAAGTAGTCAATTACGCAAGAAGCCAGACACTTGTTCAACTACTACGAGGGAGACTATTGCCGCTTTGACGGAGTATGAACAAAGATTGTCAGGTTTAAATTCCCAGCAACAGCAAGAAAAAAGGCGCTACGCAAACAGGTAGAAGTTGTACAAGGTGTCGTTCAGCATGGACAAATGAAGGTCTGAGGAAACCAACACAGCATCCACCCCTTCGTTTTTCGACCCTTCGGCGCGTAAATTAATAACACCTTCATCTGGAATGTCAAAATAGGACGTAACTGCGTTCACTGAATATGTTAAGGCTACCGCCTCGGTGAATATTTGGTCAGACGAAATTACCTTCCGCGTCGTTAATTTACGGTTGGCAGGAGAAGCAAAGATATACATGTAACACTGAGTTCTCAGTAAAGTAGAAATGATCTAACAGATAGCTCATGGGTTATCAGAGTCAATACAGCACAGCGATTCTCGGGAAAAATTGAGTGCATTAGCACAGAAACATAAGGAATCGGTAGAAACCTTTTTGGACGTACATGGGAGGATCAATGCGCAGACATACCAACTGGCATAAACTGCAGGGGCAGATAGAGTCTTAGAATACCCAGTATAGAGCTTTCAACGTTTATCTACGAGATATCCCCGCTGCGATGTCACGTAGGGTATGGTTGGAAGATCCAGGGTAATTAACAGCATCTCTTAGGATCGCAGTGTAGATTGACATGACTATTAGAACACACACGGAGCACCGTGTTTCTTTCTGCCGAAGTGAAATACTGAAAGGTTATGTACGGAAGCAGAGTCAGCAGTCTGAATGCTACGTGGCCAAGTTGGACATCGAGAACAGGACTGTGGGAAGCAAGGAAGGGAAAACGTGTGAGGTAACGGGCGATTTGTGGCGCCCTGAAAATATTCTAAGTTCGGAGTTGGTGTGGCCCCACTGGGGCCTCTCGACGCGCCGCGGCTCGTGGGCGGCCCCATGGTGCCGAACGTAACAGGGGTCCAGGGACCACGTGGCTGGGAATTCCATGGTGACGCTGTGTCAATGAAGGAGACATGCCGGGAGTGCCAAAGATGGCGGACATTGTGAAAACTTAATGGCAGCCATTTCACAGATCGTATAGAAATTAATAGTAGCCAGATTAATCATGGAACCTCAAAAAAACATGTACCTTACCATTATTTGCACGACGATTGTGATGGTGTAATCAGATTTTTAATATGTATATTATTTTAAAGTTTAGTATCTGACGATAAATTATACAAGTAACACCCAGCAACGAATTTCCAAAATCTAAACGGTTCATCCGATTTTGTCGATCGATGTGTCTTTAGAAAGCTATCAGTGTAAACCTAAATTGGTATAAATTGCAGGCCTCTAACTTGAATAGTACATGAGTTATTGGACGTCCAAGTGACTGATTGCTATCGATCACGTCAGGCCATAAGTACTGCACAGTTGCACAAAAAACGGTAGCAGCATGCTAATAAATATATTTAATCGCCGATGTCCTTGTTTATATGCTATATATACTATTCATGAAGAAAGTAGTTAAATATTTACTGTGTTTGAGAAAGCACAGATTCATTAGGCTACTGGCCTACCTTTTGTTTCAACTCCGTTGATATATGTTTATTTGACTTTTTGTGTATTTGATAAGGTGTTTTAGAGCGTGTTTATGGTCCAGTCATAGGAATTTTTATTTGATTTAAAGTTATTTAAATGTAAATCCAGTATTTCGTATATGTTTCAATATGTTTGTGAGTATACGTTGGCTTGAATAGACATGGCAGGAGAGCTCTAGCCAATCACAGCGATCGTACGGCACAGGACGCGGGTGGTTCTGGATGGAAGGTGCCAACGGCAGTCGCAGGAGAGACTTGGAGAGTGTGGGGTGGTTTGCGCATGGTCGGAGGAGATAGAAATTCTTCGGCGTGCCGAACTGTGAACTTGTGAGATTTCCGTGGTTTCTACAGTGAATCCGTAGTATGTGTTTAAAAGTGAATATCTCGGGAGCTATGTTGTCGTTCATAACTAATTACATGCAGTAGGAATCTATTGATGCCCACTTATTCAACTTATATTTTATTTAATTGCTGGAGCATCGACACCAATAAGTGTTTTGTAGTAATAAACGGCATTCTTATAGGTACATCTACTATAGCACTCACCATTTAAAGAGATTAAGAATAGCACCTGCAGATTTTATTTAATTGCAATCTTTCATTTATAAATGTCTATTTATCCTAAATTCGCAGTTGCCGAGTGATAGGAAACTTCGACGATTCGATTCATGTGTATATTCGTATTGTATACTGTAGACACAGCAATATTTGGCCTGTAATGTGGCAACTACGTATCCCAGCTCCTTGGCAACGAAACCAGCAAAAACGTTTAACATTTCAAGTCTGAGTCTGAGGGTACATAGTTGAGGGCTACCATACCACCACATCATTTCATTTGAAAGCCCGCAATTGGAGCTTTCTTGTCTGGGATTTGTGTCCTGCAAAGTGGTAATTCCTTTGCTCTCTGTTATTCAGCGTACTGTGCGAAGTGTAAAAACCTTTGCAAAACCAGTAGAGATATCTGTAGCATGAAATTCTCAGAAAAAAAGGGTGAGATCTTTTTTTTCCACAGGTAGGTTTCTGGAAATAGTGAAATTGCGCAGTAATTTTCGCAATTAATCCATGCTATCGATAGAGGTCCTAATCTATCACGTTAAAGTTAGTTTGATTGGGGACTCAGAGTCTAAATAAGTTGAGTGCAGGGAACAGTAGCGGTTAGCACGTTTAACGGACGGAGGTATGGGAGACGGTTGGAACACGTGGTAACCGGCAGCAGCTACAACTACATCAGGTGACTTCTCCAGAGGCGGAGGCAGATGAGCAGCAGTAGAATGGCAGCTCCTTCGAGTACTCCAGGGCAGTCTTCAGTGTCGACTTCTACTACAACCGACGGCATCACCATGGCAGAGGGAACCATCTCAGATCAGATAAGTGCCTACGCAAATAGTGAGATAGTGTTCAACTCTGAAGTTCAAGCTCCACTTACAGATCTCGAAAATATAAAACAGTCACCTAGTATGTGTAATTCTGAAAACGGAAGTTAGCCGGTTAGTCCGAAATCAGAGCGCGGAAGCGTAACTAGAAGGAATTCAGGCATCGGGATTGAATGTGTAGGAGATATGATGTCTCAGCTAATGCTAATGATCCAGGGGTTGGGAAATAAGGTGAATACAATGGCTAATAATATCAGTAAAATTCGAGCAGATATGGGTACAATGCGAACTGAGGTAGGTTCCGCTGTGACAGAGGAAGTTAAAAAGGTTAATTTGTTGACGGAGGAAAGTAAGGTTTCTGATGTGAATTTATGTAGTGATTTAAATGGCGTATCCGCAGATAAGGTTGTGAGATGAATATTTATGGTGATGGTGGCTTAGCCAACGACGTACTATTTCAGGAAGATAAAGATTTTAACAGTGAATTGACGTGTAATTTTGTTGATGCTACAAGTGTCGACATATTGGAAGGAAAAAACAGAAAATTTGTGCATGCTGAGGGTAATGAAATGGCAAAATGTGTGGAAGAACTAACAGAAAATATAGAGAGGGCTGAAGTAAATAGTGTGGAGAGAGATAGTTTGTGTAATGAAGTTCGTAGAAATTGGTATATGAAGAAAGGAGTGTGATTCTAGTGAGACTCATTGGCGTTGGTACGGAAGAACATTACGGTCGTTGCTGCCGCATATGTGGAAACGAGAGAAGTTTGAAATTGCTAAGGGTATATAGAGAAAGGGCAGAAGTGAAAAGTTGTTCTAATCTCTAATTAGTGGTAGTAATTTTGAAGGGATAATTTATATGTTTATTTTGGGATTAATTAGTAATTTGTTAGTTTATTGTGGCACTGTACCTGTGCAAAAGATGGATGTTTAGGCACTGAGGTTGCGTGGAGGTCAGTGACCTCGTGGATTTAAGTAAAATATGTATTGTTTTATGCTTTGTATGAGAGTGTTTGCAAAGATGTAATGCTCAATTTGAAGGGTATTTAAGCTGAAATTGTATGTGCACGCATTTTTTGGTGCGTGGAAGGAAGGATTTATTAAAGTCAATTAAATAATACTTGTGGGAATTTGAGCTTACTGTGATTCAGTCGTTTGCCTTGTGACTTTGTTCCTAAAGTATCGTCCCCACTGGAGAGAATCTTTAGCAAGGATCCTGATTGGTTTTGGGAAATGGTTTGCTGTCGGGATTCTACCTTTGGTTTCGTTGTAGACAGATTTGTCATGATAAATGGGGGAGCTCGGAATTCACAGGAGACACGATTTCTGCCAGGCACTACGTCAAAAGAATGACGTGAATTGATCAATATTTCGTGCGAAAAACCGTGTGAGCGTGTGTAGTGCGAGGAAAAATAAAAGTAGTGCAAGAAGGTGCCTTAGTAGCACAAGAAGTACTTACAAAATCGCGCGTAAGTAAAAATGAATTAAAAAATTTTATTTACTGTCCAAAAGAATTATTGATGCACTACTGAAATGCAAGAATTTATTTAATATGCCATTTCGTTCATAATTTGTGTTAGCTTAAGTTTATTTCTAAATTCATACTTATTTATGCATAACTGAAATGCAAGCATTTATATAATATGCCGTTACGTTGATAATTTGTGTTAGTTTAGGTTTATTTCGAAATTCATGCAGTTTAGGTTTATTTCGTAATTCATGCTGCTCCCATGCCATTACAAAAATACTGTAAATATTGGCCTGACGTTTTATTCATTTAATTCTGTACTTTGAAATTTCTTTTATATGTACTTGTATGAACTGAAGGGTGCTACATCTGAACATTCTTGCAATCCAGAATGTTAATAAGCGGAGGTGTGTGAGCTAACCGGCGACCAATAATGGGGCGGTTGATGGTGGTTTGAGCCAGAATATCAATGGGAAGGAACATCCATTAGGTAGCTGAACAAAGCGCAACATAACTATTCCACTGCAGAACAGGAAACATTGGCAGTGATACGTGGAACGCCAAGCGGAGTGGCCGCGCGGTTAGAGGCACCATGTCACTGATTGCGCGGTCCCTCTCGCCGGAGGTTCGAATCCTCCCTTGAGTATGGGTGTGTGTGTCGTTCTTACCGTACGTTAGTTTCAGTAGTGCGTAAGTCTAGGGACCGATGACCTCAGCAGATTCGTCCCACTGGAATTCACACACTTGAACAAAAAATGGTTCAAATGTCTCTGAGCACTATGCGACTTAACTTCGGAGGTCATTAATCGCCTAGAACTTAGAACTAATTAAACCTAACTAACCTAAGGACATCACACATATCCATGTCCGAGGCAGGATTCGAACCTGCGACCGTAGCAGTCCCGCGGTTCCGGACTGAGCGCCTAGAACCGCTAGACCACCGCGGCCGGCCCCCAACAGCGGCTCCAGACTGTAGCGCCTAGAACCGCACGGCCACTCCGGGCGGCACATTTCAACATTTTGATACCAGCATGAGACCTGTATTCCATAATTCAGCACTTTCGTTGCTATTTATACGGATGAAAATTTAATGTCGCCACGGGCCACAGGTTGCAGGTGCTGTTGGGGGCCGGTCGCGGTGGTCTAGCGGTTCTAGGCGCTCAGTCCGGAACCGTGCGACTGCTATGGTCGCAGGTTCGAATCCTGCCTTGGGCATGGATGTGTGTGATGTCCTTACGTTAGTTAGGTTTAAGTAGTTCTAAGTTCTAGGGGACTGATGACCACAGATGTTAAGTCCCATAGTGCTCAGAGCCATTTGAACCATTTGCTGTTGGGGATGAAAGACCCGTCGAGTAGGTCAACAAGTGGGTACTTAAACTTACTGAATCTGATTACTAGGTGGCCCATAAACTGTATAGGAAACGCACAAATGCAAATACCTTAAATAGGGAAGTTGCAGTCCTACACATTTTAGGAAAATTTTATTGGTGTGACCAATAGTACAGCTGGCCGACAGGAACTGAAAGGCATTCTTGTCAGAACAAGTATTACGAAGCATGAGATCTTGCTCTGCAGAACAATGAAATACAGACGATGCATAGTGGTCATCGTAGCACTCTAGGAAGAAGCGCTCTGACAATGGCTTGACCATGTGTCACAGGTCACAGAGGTTGCCGAACGATGGACAGAAGAGCTGTGGTAAGATTCTGATGAAGAACAAGGGGACATGATGTCGAACAATATATGACCTGCTGTATGTACTGTGCACAAAGAGCCGACCTCGGTCGTAAAAAAATTCTTTGTTAAGAATCCCTGAGGCGTTTAAACTCTTTCATATGATGCGATTTTATGTTTTGGGCCATTTTAATAGGGTAACCACTGGAAATAAATATGTACTGATTATTTTTGAAGATTTTTGGTAATTGTGGTGATTCGCGATTAGCAGGCTAGTACAATAGCCCCTGCTTTAGTTAGCAACTGGATAATAAATTTGGCTCATCAGATGCCTTAGTTCTGAATCAGGGCACAGACTTTGTGTTGGATGTAATGTTCAAACCACCTGCTGGGCATCTTATTACCTGGAAGGTACGGAATCCAGTTAATTTTGGCCCGCTGCATACGATCCTGTTCATTGAACATGAAAGTGGTTGTCGAAGGCAGGTTGCGTTTGGGGCCTGAGGATGACATCATTTGGTGTCGTAACGTTGGATTCAAATACAACCGCTGATTTTGTTGTCATTAGTCAAGTACTTCGTAACCGGCCGCAGTGCCACTTTCCTTAATGGATTACCAGATAGCTTCAAACTGATGTTGTTTGTTAAAGAGTGTTTCACACTTATGTTGCATGAGCTGCAGTCCACCAGATCGATGATGCATGGCAGATGTTGCTTCGTACTGATGTTACATGGCCACGGGTGCTCCGTAGCATTAGTGTGCTGCAGGGGGTGTTCCGTAACAATGTCGGGTAGGAAGGGTGTATCTTAGCAACCTTATGTAACAGAGAGTGTTACATAATATTTCAGGAGAACCGAGAGTGCTACATAACAATATTGCGCAACAGAGGGTGTTTCATACGAATGTCGCATGGCGGAAGGTGTTTGTAGCGATGTTTTGTTGTAGAGCTTGCTTTGTAGAAATAGTGGCTCATGGAGACTGCTCATTATCAATTTCACATGTCATAGGATACTTTGTAATGATGTTTCATAGCAGAGGGTGAATCATATCGTCGTTGGATTGCAGAAGGTACTCCATTCCTTTGCTACGTTATAAGGTAAGGTTCGTACTCATGTTGCATGAAAGAGTGTATTTCACACTGATGTTCCATGGTGCAGAGTGCTTTAGGCACACCGCCATTAATACTACATTATTTCATTATTTTCCACACGAGTTACTACCAAAAGGCACTCGTAAAAGCAGAACGTATGTATAATAATTTAAATTGTGTTTTTATTTCATAATATATTGTTATTACTAACCTACGTATGTTTTATACTGTATCTTTAGTCATTGTTAGATTGTTGAGTGACTGGGCATACTCCACTACCCACCTGACGGTGTGTAGCGGAGAGTACTCTGAGTACCTCTATCGGTCCTCCCTTCCATTCCAGTCTCGTATTGTTCGTGGAAAGAAGGATTGTCGGTATGCCTCTGTGTGGGCTCTAATCTCTCAGATTTTATCCTCATGTCTCTTCGTGAGATATACGTAGGAGGGAGCAATATACTGCGTGACTCCTCGGTGAAGGTATGTTCACGAAACTTCAACAAAAGCCCGTACCGAGCTACTGAGTGTCTATCCTGCAGAGTCTTCCACTGGAGTGTATCTATCATCTCCGTAACGCTTTCACGATTACTAAATGATTCTGTAACGAAGCGCGCTGCTCTCCGTTGGATCTTCTCTATCTCTTCTATCAACCCTATCTGGTACGGATCCCACACTGGTGAGCAGTATTCAAACAGTGGGTGAACAAGTGTACTGTAACCTACTTCCTTTGTTTTCGGATTGCATTTCCTTAGGATTCTTCCAATGAATCTCAGTCTGCCATCTGCTTTACCGACGATCAACTTCATATGATCATTCCATTTTAAATCACTCCTAATGCCTACTCCCCGATAATTTATCGAATTAACTGCTTCCATTTGCTGACCTGCTATATTGTAGCTAAATGGTGAAGGATCTTTCTTTCTGTGTATTCGCATCACATTACACTTGTCTACATTGAGATTCAATTGCCAATCCCTGCACAAGGCGTCATTTTGTTGCGGATCCTTCCGCATTTCAGTACAATTTTGCATAGTTACAACCTCTCGATATACTACAGCATCATCCGCAAAAAGCCTCAGGAACTTCTGATGCTATCCACGAGGTCATTTATGTATACTGTGAGTTGCAACGGTCCTACGACACTCCCCTGCTGCACACCTGAAATCAATCTTCTTCGGAAGACTTCTCTCCATTGAGAATGACATGCTGCGTTTTGTTATCTAGAAACTTTTTAATCCATTCACACAATTGGTCTGATAGTCCATATGCTCTTACTTTGTTCATTGAACGACTGTGGCGAACTGTATCGAACGCCTTGCGGAAGTCAAGAAACACGGCATCTACATGGGGACCCGTGCCTATGGCCCTCTGAGTCTCGTGGACGAATAGCGCGAGCTGGATTACATACGATCGTCTTTATCGAAACCCATGCTGATTCCTACAGAGTAGATTTATAGTCTCAATAAAAGTCATTAAACTCGAACATAACACGTGTTCCAAAATTCTATAACTGATCGACGTTAGAGATATAGCTCTATAGTTCTGCACATCCGTTCGATGTCCCTTCTTGAAAATGGGGATGACCTGTGCCCTTTTCCAATCAAATGGTTCAAATGGCTCTGAGCACTATGCAACTTAACTTCTGAGGTCATCAATCGCCTAGAACTTAGAACTAATTAAACCTAACTAACCTAAGGACATCACACACATCCATGCCCGAGGCAGGATTCGAACCTGCGACCGTAGCGGTCGCTCGGCTCCAGACTGCAGCGCCTAGAACGGCACGGCCACTCCGGCCGGCTCTTTTCCAATCCTTTGCAACACTATGCTCTTCTAGAGACCTACGGTACACCGCTGCAAGAAGGGGGGCAAGCTTCTTCACGTACTGTGTGTAAAATAGAGCTGGTATCCCATCAGGTCCAGGGGCCTTTCCTCTTTTGAGCTATTTTAATTTTTTTCTATCCCTCTGTCATCTAATTCGATATCTATCATTTTGTCATCTGTGCGACAATCTAGAGAAGGAACTACAGTGCCGTCTTGCTCTGTGAAACAGCTTTGGTTAAAGACATTTAGTATTTCGGCCTTTAGTCTGTCATCCTCTGTTTTAGTACCATTTTGGTCACAGAGTGTCTGGACATTTTGTCTTGATCCACTTACCGGTTTGACATAAGACCAAAATTCCTTAGGATTTTCTGCCAAGTCAGTAGATAGAACTTTACTTTCGAATTCACTGAACGCCTCTCGCATAGCCCACCTCACACTACATTTCGCTTCGCGTAATTTTTGTTTGTCTGCAAGGCTTTGGCTATGTTTATGTTTCTTGTGAAGTTCCCTTTGCTTCCGTAGCATTTTTCTAAACCGGTTGTTGTACCACGATGGCTCTTCTCCATTTCTTACGATCTTGCTTCGAACATACTCAACTAATGCATACTGTACGATGGTTTTGAACGTTGTCAACTGATCCTCAACACTATCTGTACTTGGGACAAAACTTTTGTATTGAGAAGTCAAGTACTCTGAAATCTGCTTTTTGTCACTTTTGCTAAACAGAAAAATCTTCCTACCTTTTTTAACATTTCTATTTACGGCTAAAATTATCGATGCAGTAACCGCTTTATGGTCGCTGATTCCCTGTTCTGCGTTAATTGCTTCAAACAATTCGGGTCTTTTTGTCACCAGATGTCTAATATGTTATCGACACGAGTCGGGTCTCTGTTTAACTGCTCAAAGTATTTTTCAGATAAAGCAGTTAAAAAAAATTCACTGGATTCTCTGTCCCTGCCACCCAGAACTATAAAATGGTCGGGAAATCTACTCGAAATACTTTCCAAATTTTCCTTCAGATGTTCTGCCACATCAGCTGCTGAGCCAGGGGGCCTATACAGTTATCCAATTACCATGTTTGAGCCTGCTTTTACGGTGACCTTCACCCAAATTATTTCACATTTCGGGTCACCGACAATTTCCTTCGATACTATTGCACTTTTTATCGCTATAAACACGCCTCCCCCTTCACTGTCCAGCATGTCTCTGGGGTATACATTCCAATCTGTGTTTAGAATATCATGAAAGGACCTTTAAGGAAAATGCCGTGCCAATGCATCGAGAGTATGTATAAAACATATTTTACCAATCCGTAAACTTAATTGATAACTATTTAACAGTCATTAGCATAATTCATTGTATTGGATTGATCCAGGAACGAATTAGCCAAAAAAGATAATTAAATTGGCGTCTTCCTGTCTGGACGCATTGTTATATGTACTATATTGTCTTCTTCTTGTTACACTTTTATTGGAAATGACAAACGGGATACGAGACCGGAATACATTGACGTAAGACCAGTTACTGTATTGTATGTCGACACCTGAAATTACGCTGCACTCGCAGATACAAGGTAAGGCACCGCGTCCTTAGATCAGCAATCTTGCCCAAGCGATTTGTATTATCGTACCTAGCTTGGTAGATCTATCACAATTTTCCGTTACCGTAGCAGTGATTTTAAGCTAAATCGCGGAACCCAAAATTATTTTCATTATTTATAAGTGCAACAATACACTTTTATCAGTTCACAATATAGTTCTGTGCGACGTAATATGGCGTGCAACCATTAGTATTCAAAATTCCACCATTACTATCGACGATTAATTTTCTTGTTCAGACGTTGTCACACAGCGAGATTAATTTTTACACTATTTCTAATTACACATAAGAGTTTAAATTTTTATTGTCTGTGGCATGGTACCGACCAGAAAAGAATTAGGAAAGATGGAGAACCAGAGACTGCAAAACACAGACCCAATCCGACTCTGACATGACATTAAATAACGAAAGTGACGTTACGGTTGACTCTAATACTAACCCGAGCGACACATTATTGACTATTCTGGTGACGTAAATTTAGAAAATAGACCGTATGATACTAAAATGTAGACTTTCACGGCCGGAAATATCATCTCCATTATAATTATCCGGGCTGTTATGCCGTGGTCCGTTGATGAATTCTGTGTCAATTCCCATCGTTTCGTCTCCGACTGCGGGAGACATCTTCAAGGGGGTCCGTAGCTCGATGGAAGGTCCAACACACCCACTGGCTCGCTACTGACTGCCGCTGAATTCCGTGTACGCGCGCTCCCGCGCCGCGGCGTGACGTCACGTATTTTGAAAACGTCAGTGCAATTGGCCGCTGTCCGTCGCCGTCGAACCCCGTTGCCATCACCCAGTAGTGGACGGGTGGTACACATCTTCTTTAATACCGGCATCCATATACCGGTTAAATTCTCGCCCTCCTCCTTTCGATTGAAATTATTAGGGAGTTTAGCGATTTCGATTGCCTCCCTGTAGAGCCTTTCGTAATATCCGCTTGTGTACGCTAGTACTTGCGTCTCCTCGAAACGAATATTGTGGTTCCCTGGCTGAAAAGCATGCTCCGCAACAGCTGATCGTTCCGTTTCTCCTCTTCTACAATTCCCCTTGTGCTCTTCCAAACGTTCAGAAACAGTTCTTTTAGTGGTACCCACATAAACATCTCCACAGCTCCATGGGATCCTATACACTCCAGCTTTTTCCAATGGTTTGCGAGCGTCCTTGACAGGCTTAAGGTATTCCTGTATCTTCCTGGTGGGCTTGTAAATTACGGTAATATTCCGCTTCGTCAAGATCCTCCCTATTCTTTTCGTTACATTTTTAACAAACGGCACGAAAACCATAGATTTTGCAGTAGCCTGTACGTCACTACGATGTCTGCGTGGCTTCCTCAACGCACGTTTTATTTCGGCGGAGGAATATCCGTTCTTCATTAGTGCATTGTGGAGATGTTCCATCTCAGCGTCGAGCAACTCAGGTTCACAAATATTTCTAGCTCTGTCCGCTAACGTCTTGATAACACCCCGCTTCTGTTGTGGGTGGTGGTTCGAATCCCGGTGCAAATAACGGTCCGTGTGCGTGGGTTTGCGGTATACTGAGTGGCTCAAACTACCATTTTCGTTTCTAAAAACAAGCACATCGAGGAAATGTAATTTGCCGTCGACCTCCTCTATTGTAAACTGAATTCTCGAGTTTATACTATTCAGATGTTCGTGGAACCGGCTTAGTTCCTCCCTTCCATGTCTCCACAGCACAAACGTGTCATCCACGTATCGGAACCATACATTTGTTTTTTTTTCTGGCAGTACCTATGGCCTGTTCTTCGAATTTCTCCATGAAGAAGTTTGGAAGTACGGGACTTAGGGGCTTCCCATAGCCACGCCATCCGTTTGCTCATAAAACTGTTCATTCCACTTGAAGTATGTGGTCGTCAAACAACACTTAAACAGTTCTGGAATATCGGCAGGAAAAATTCGATCCAGCTATTCCAATACATCATTAAGTGGAACCATGGTAAACAGCGATACCACATCGAAGCTGACCAATATGTCCTCCGGCTGGACCACAAATGCCATTCAATCTGCTGATGAAATGTGTCAAATTCTTTGTATAAGAGCCCGAACGGCCCACATGTGGTTTTAACTGCGTATTCAAAAGCTTTCTCGAACGAGTAGGTGGGCGAACCAATGTCACTTATTATCGGTCTTAGCGGCACATTTTCTTTATGAATTTTGGGCAATCCATAAAGCCTCGGCGATAGCGCAACCGAATTGCAGAAACCTTTCTGTACACTTTCTTCAATGGAAGACTTTTTTACTTACCGCGACACCGTTCTGAGAACGTTGTTAGTGGGGTCCTTATTCAGCTTCCTATATGTTTGCGGATCCAGTAGATCAGTAAATTTACTCTGATAGTCGGCCACATCCATAACCACCGTTGCGCTTCTTTTGTCAGCTGGGAGAATCAAAATATTATCGTCGTCATTAAGGAGTTTTAAAGCTCTTCTCTAGTTATATTACTCTTCGATGGTTTTGCATTGGCTAATACTCTCACCGTTTCTATACCGATTTCTTCAGCTGTTACAGAATCCACACTGCGAATTCCTGATTCTACACTGTCTATAATTTCTTCCGTAGGCACAAAACGCGGACTAACAGCAAAATTTCCTCCCTTGGCAAGCACGGATGTCTCATCATCAGATAACGAACGTTTGGATAAATTGATAACGGTCCGGGAAACGTCTAAATGCCGAACAGTCTGATTAGGTAGCAAAATATTACACTTCTCCTTCTGCCTACTAGACATTGTCAACATTCGCTTCCCCGTGGTATCATGCAGTTGTCTATCAATTTTATACCAGTCACCGCTGCACAGTTTATTACTGATAGTAATATGGACAGACATTAACTTACAGTTTGTGCTTGCCAAGTCCCGTCGTGTCTGCTGAATGCACTCTCGTAGTAAGGCCTCCTCAGTCCGTTTGAAATTGCGTTGTGCCTTTCTCGAATACAACAGTCGCTTTATCTTCAGAAACTTCGGTATAACGCCGACGGCTCTGCAACGACACACGAATGTGAGGGAACAGAAAAACTGCACTCTATTCTTCTGGAGTCCTTCCAGGCGTCGCACTTCTCTTGACATCTCCTCCCCGTAGAGGCGACTGATACTAAAATGTAGACTTTCACGGCCGGAAATATCATGTCCAATATAATTATCCGGGCTGTTATGCCGTGGTCGGTTGATGAATTCTGTGTCATTTCCCAACGTTTCGTCTCCGACTGCGGGAGACATCTTCAAGGGGGTCCGTAGCTCAATGGAAGGTCCAACACACCCACTGGCTCGCTACTGACTGCCGCTGAATTCCGTGTCCGCGCTCTCCCGCGCCGCAGCGTGACGTCACGTGCTTTGGAAACGTCAGTGCAATTGACCGCTGTCCGTCACCGTCGATCGCCGTTGCCATCACGGGTGGTCCACATCTTCTTTAACACCATATACCGACGGCGACTGACGGCGGCCAGTTGCACTGACGTTTTCAAAACACGTGACGTCACACGGAATTTAGCGGCAGTCAGTAGCGAGCCAGTGGGTGTGTTGGACGTTCCATCGAGCTACGGACCCCCTTGAAGATGTCTCCCGCAGTCGGAGACGAAACGTTGGGAATCGACACAGAATTCATCAACCGACCACGGCATAATAGCCCGGATAAATATAATGGACACAATAGATTGCCTACCAGTAATATTAGTAAATCTAAATCCGAAACCATTTTGGTGTCTGACGTCATGTCTAACGACGTAGCGGGGGCGGAAAAGTTACACTTCTCTTGTATTGCCAGAAAGTTCGATGCTATTATGAAACAAATGAAACAACATGAACAGGACAGTGACACTCCTACCGACCAACAGATGACGTCTGTATGCGCTACTTTGAAAACAGCTCATGATGAGTTAAAAATACGATATGTTGACATTAAATCAGATTTAGTTTCACTTAAAACGTCAATCGACGCTTTGTGTAGCCGTGTTGAGGAGATAAATAACAAACTGACTGGACAAGTGTAAGACCTCAAAGCGAAATTTTCAGAGCTTTCATTACAACAAGAAAACACAAACAAAGATGTGACAGATATCCAAACACAAGTGAACGACCTTAGTAAAACATGCGAGTCTGTTGTTACTCAGATTAAATCTTTCCCTTCAGTACGTAATGATATAGAAACGCGTATTGCCGATGTCGAAAACAAGGTTAACTCAATTGACAAACAGTTTTCTAATAAAGTAAGGCTACGCACTGGCAACCATTTCTCATGCATGGATAAAGCAAACGGACAAATATTTTGACGAGTGCTTACATGAAAAATTGCCTGCTGTGGTCCTCGACGCTTTCGCGGGATTTATAAATAGCAACAAACACGTTATCTGTCAAGCAGCACAATCTGGCACTGCGCAATCGAAAGAGCTTTACAATTACGTACAACCAATGTGCAGTGACGGTAATAGCAACCAAAACACACAGTTTGGCAATGAATACAAGTACATTTCTGACGCATGCTCATCGCACACTACGTACTCACAACAACAACAGTACGCACCATGACATGACACACTGCATTGCAGTCGTGACAATTATCAACAACATTTTCCTTGCCATTCACCAGTTGTATCTTACAGCAATCATTCTGAAACTAAACATTATTATAATGACAAAGAAGAGGAGATCGTCATAAAACTCTGACCATTTCAGCCATTTATATCTGAAAAAAGAACCATACATCTTGTCATCTTTCTTAAAGCCTTCAGAAATGCATTTCCTCGTACGTGGAGCGACCCTAAGAGGATATCTTATGTTGTCGGTTATATCTAAGTCGGCGCAGCTGTATGGGCGTATAATGAAGCTGGCAGATGCTTCACGTACGAACAATTTGAAAGCTTTTTTATCTAAATCTTAATCTGTACAGAACGACTTTGTGGACAGATTGTGGATCCTGAACCATTAAGTCTTAAGCACGGCAATTTGCGCCGGTATTTTCGAGATATATTTAAATATGGGAGATTTCCTGGACGAGCCGAATGCAACGCGCGACATTCTTCGTGCATTGAAGGCAAGACTGCCGTTTAATATCGAAGAAAAACTTCTGAACATCCCACTCAAGAACGCAGATTATTTTCTCACAGTGCTCGATTCTGTTGATATGCTATACGAGGACCAGCGTTCCGTACCGCAAATCAATTGCTACAGTGTTTACACCAGCGTCATGCAAAATATGCAGAGTAATCAACCCAATTACGGCACGCTGGCTGCTGTCGGACACGCAAGCCAACAGAATAAACCGTTGCAAATGGCAAATGTATATACACAACAGAATCAACATGCTCAACACAGCACTAAGAGCAATTATAACACTTCTTAAAATAATGGCGGCAATCCAAATAAGAGACAGCACAACAGCAACTTCTACTACTACTATAATAAGTATTATCAGAATGTTAACAAAAATCCTAAAAGAAACAAAAATAGCTATCAATACTCACCAAACCAGCAATAGAGATGGAGTAACAACAACTATGCTGCCCAGTATAAAAATACTGCGACACCACCGCAGCAAGAGAATAATACAGGCCAGTAGCAATTGCCGCAGCCGCAAATGAAACCCAAAACTCGAATGCATCTACGAACCAACAGGTGAGTCAAAACATGAACACGCAACGGTCGCCACAGTTCGGAGACTGAAATATACAATACGAAGATGTAAACATTGTCGAAGTAACTAGTGACACTCCACCTTCATCTGTGCATGTGTCCACTACAAATGTGACGACCTCGAACTAAAAACAGTCACTACTGTGCCCCATGTCATGGCTGTAGAGGAATTGTGGGCGACTTAAATTTATATTTATTATTTGACACATCCACCTTGCAATGGCACAATGATCATGTACCTGAAAGCTGTATACAGCAACCATTATTATTCATAAGGTATAATCATGACGAAAACTTGTCTGACGAACTGTTACAAGAGATCACAAAAAGTTGTTTATCATCGAATAAAACTGTTTAGGTCTCAACTACTGGTGTTGTTGGTGCTATCCCCACTACTGTTATTCTGGACACGGAGCGGCTGTTAGTGTCTTGTCCTATAATTTTTACAAGTAAATGTGTTTGAACCCGTACCTGAATATCCTGTCCAGAACTGTACATTTTTAATTTGCATAGGCAATAAGTCTTCTAGGGTTAATAAACCGGTATTTGTGACAGTTAAGGTAGGTAATTGAATAGTACAATGGCCATTCCTCGTCGTCCAAAACCTGGTCACTAATTGCATTTAAGGTTTAGATATCTTGTGCGAGGACAGCTCTATTGAATTATCCCAACGTAAATGCACACTTAGAGATATGGGCAGTGAAATTTCAATTGACCTGAACACTAGGACTCTGAAGAACGATAAATATTGTACAGGGTACAAGGTCCAGTTAATACATGACACTGATGATGTTGACACACAGACACACGCACCTGATGCCGTGTTTGAGGATTTGAAAACTTGAATTGGGAATAAGTTATCAGAAACCATAGCTGTCACACATGCGGTACGTAATGAACTTTACGATGTTTTGTCCAATTATATACAAGCATGTAGGAAACGACCAGGTGTGATCAACACATATGTGTATAAAAAAGTAGTTCGGCCTCACCAGATTTTCTTCTACAAAAACTATAATGTGCCACTATCCGAACGACCTGCTGCGTTGCACGAGTTGAAACATTTTTAAAGGTGATGATCATCTAACCTTCAACGTCGACTCACTTCAGTCTTAATTTGTTGTAAAGAAACCCAAGGGAATATCAGAGTTGTTCTGGATGCACGTGCAATTAATTTTTTAGTTTATCTGTTCGCAAGAAACCTGAGAATTCAGAGGAGCAATTCCAGAAACTTTTAGATTCTAAGTAATTTTTCTACGACAGATTTGACCAATTCGTTCTTGCAACTCCCAATCACGCCAGATTTTAGAAAGTATACTGCATTTATAATCGGGAGCCGAACCTATCAATTTTGTGTCCTTCCATTCGGTCTGAACGTCAGTTCAGGCGTGTTTAACTGTACTTGGTGATGAATTGGTTTAATCAGTTACTCAATACATTGATGACCTGCTCATAGCAAGTAAGACTTGGTCTGAATACATAGATACTTTGCAAAAGATTCTACAGAAATTCGCACAAGCTGGAGTGACAGCTAACCTCAAAAGGTTGAAATTTGCTTGCAGTGAAATTAAGTATCTTGGACATATTATTAATACTCACGGTATACGACCTGACCTACGTAAGTTAGACGCAATTAGGAATTTTCCTAGTCCACGGACTAGAAACCAATTGACATCTTTCCTCAGACTTTGTTCTTTCTTTCGACGATTTTTACTTAACCAACTTGAAATCTCAAACATCTATGGAACCTACTCATAAAGAATCAGATATGGATAATCAGCCTCCCCCATGAACCATGGGCCTTGCCGTTGGTGGGGAGGCTTGCGTGCCTCAGCGATACAGATAGCCGTACCGTAGGTGAAACCACAACGGAGGGGTATCTGTTGAGAGGCCAGACAAACGTATGATTCCTGAAGAGGGGCAGCAGCCTTTTCAGTAATTGCAAGGGCAACAGTCTGGATGATTGACTCATCTGGCCTTGTAACAACAACAAAACCAGCCTTGCTGTGCTGGTACTGCGAACGGCTGAAAGCAAAGGGAAACCACGGCCGTAATTTTTCCCGAGGGCATACAGCTTTACTGTTTAGTTAAATGATAATGGCGTCCTCTTGAGTAAAATATTCCGGAGGTCAAATAGTCCCCCATTCGGATCTCCTGACGGGGACTACTCAAGAGGATGTCATTTTTAGGGGAGAGAAAACTGGCGTTCTACTGATCGGAGCGTGGAATGTCAGATCTCGTAATCGGGCAGGTAGGATAGGAAATTTAAGAAGTGAAATGGATAGTTTAAAGTTAGATATAGTGGGAATTAAAGAAGATCGGTGTTCGGAGGAACAAGACTTCTGGTCAGGTAACTACAGGGTTATTAACAAAAAAACAAATAGGGGTAATGCAGGAGTAGGTTTAATAGTGAATAGGAAAATAGGAATGCGGGTAAGCTACTACAAACAGCATTGTGAACACATTATTGTGGCCAAGATAGATACGAAGCCCACACCTACTACAGTAGTACAAGTTTACATGCCAATGAGCTCTGCAGATGACGAAGAAATTGAAGAAATGTATGATAAAATAAAAGAAATTATTCAGGTAGTGAAGGGTGACGAAAATTTAATAGTCATGGGTGACTGGAATTCGGTAGTAGGAAAAGGAGAGAAGGAAACGTAGTAGGTGAATATGGATTGGGGCTAAGAAATGAAAGAGGAAACCGCCTGGTAGAATTTTGCACAGAGCACAACTTAATCATAGCTAACACTTGGTTCAAGAATCATAAAAGAAGGCTGTATAGATGGAAGAAGCCTGGAGATACTGACAGGTTTCAGACACATTATATAATGGCAAGACAGAGATTTAGGAACCAGGTTTTAAATTATAAGATATTTCCAGGGGCAGATGTGGACTCTGACAACAATCTATTGGTTATGACCTGTAGATTAAAACTGATGAAACTACAAAAAGGTGGGAATTTAAGGAGATGGGATCTGGATAAAATGGCTAAACCAGAGGTTGTACAGAGTTTCAGGGAGAGATTAAGGTAACAATAGACAGGAAGGGGGAAAGAAATACAGTGGAAGAAGAATGGGTAGCTTTGAGGGATGAAGTAGTGAAGGCAGCAGAGGATCAAGTAGGTAAAAAGACGAGGGCTAGTAGATATCCTTGGGTAACAGAAGAAATATAGAATTTTATTGATGAAAGGAGAAAATACAAAAATGTAGTAAATGAAGCAGGCAAAAAGGAATACAAGCGTCTCAAAAATGAGATCGGCAGGAAGTGCAAAATGGCTAGGCAGGGATGGCTAGAGGACAAATGTAAGGATTTAGACACTTATCTCACTAGGGGTTAGATAGATACTGCCTACAGGAAAATTAAAGAGACCTTTGGAGATAAGAGATCCACTTGTATGAGCATCAAGAGCTCAGATGGAAACGCAGTTCTAAGCAAAGAAGGTAAAGCAGAAAGGTGGAAGAGTATATAGGGGGTCTATACAAGGGCGGTGTACTTGAGGACAATATTATGGAAATGGAAGAGGTTTTAGATGAAGATGAAACGGGAGATACGATACTGCGTGAAGAGTTTGACAGAGCACGGAAAGACCTGAGTCGAAACATGGCCCTGGGTGTAGACAACATTCCATTGGAACTACTGACGGCCTTGAGAGAGCCAGTCCTGACAAATCTCCACCATCTGGTGAGCAAGATGTATGATACAGGCGAAATACCCTCAGACTTCAAGAAGAGTATAATAATTCCAATCCCAAAGAAAGCAGGTGTTGACAGATGTGAAAATTACCGAACTATCAGTTTAATAAGCCACAGCTGCAAAATACTAACGCGAATTCTTTACAGACGAATGGAAAAACTAGTAGAAGCTGACCTCGGCGAAAATCTGTTTGGATTCCGTAGAAATGCTGGAACACGTGAGGCAATACTGACTCTACGACTTATCTTAGAAGCTAGATTAAGGACGGGCAAACCTACGTTCCTAGTATTTGTAGACTTAGAGAAAGCTTTTGACAATGTTAACTGGAATACTCTCTTTCAAATTCTGAAGGTGGCAGGGGTAAAATACAGGAAGCGATAGGCTATTTACAATATGTACAGAAACCAGATGGCAGTTATAAGAGTCGAAGAACATGAAAGGGAAGCTGTGGTTGGTAAGGGAGTGAGGCAGGGTTGTAGTCTCTCCCCGATGTTATTCAATCTGTATATTGAGCAAGCAGTGAAGGAAACAAAAGAAAAATTCGGAGTAGGCATTATTATCCATGGAGAAGAAATAAAAACTTTGAGGTTCGCTGATGATATTGTAATTCTGTCACAGACAGCAAAGGCCTTGGAAGAGCAGTTGAACGGAATGGATAGTGTCTTGAAAGGAGGATATAAGATGAACATGGACAAAATCAAAACGAGGATAATGGAATGTAGTCGAATTAAGTCGAGTGATGCTGAGAGAGTTAGAATACGAAATAAGACACTTGAAGTAGTAAAGGAGTTTTGCTATTTGGGGAGCAAAATAACTGATGATGGTCGAAGTAGAGAGGATAGAAAATGTAGACTGGCAATGGCAAGGAAAGCATTTCTGAAGAAGAGAAATTTGTTAACATCGAGTACAGATTTAAGTGTCAGGAAGTCATTTCTGAAAGAATTTGTATGGAGCGTAGCCATGTATGGAAGTGAAACATGGACGATAAATAGTTTGGACAAGAAGAGAATAGAAGCTTTCGAAATGTGGTGCTACAGAAGAGAGCTGAAGATTAGATGGGTAGATCACATAACTAATAAGGAAGTATTGAATAGGATTGGGGAGAAGAGAAGCTTGTGGCACAACTTGACCAGAAAAAGGGATCGGTTGGTAGGACATTTTCTGAGGCATCAAGGGATCACCAATTTAGTATTGGAGGACAGCGTGGAGGGTAAAAATCGTAGAGGGAGACCAAGAGATGAATACACGAAGCAGATTCAGAAGGACGTTGGTTACAGTAGGTACTGGGAGATGAAGAAGCTTGCACAGGATAGAGTAGCATGGAGAGTTGCATCAGACCAGTCACAGGACTGGAGACCACAACAACAGCATGGATAATCTGACTAGTGTCAGAAAGACTTTGATAGTATTGAACATGCTTTGGCTTACGCAAACATTTTGGATCACCCTGATTTTAATGTAGATCTTTGTATGATATGTGACGCCTCATCGTATGGCTTAGGCTGTTGTTTGTTTCAAGTTGTAAGGAACGGAGAGCAAGAACATGTGAAAATTATCAGTTTTACCAGCCCCACACTTAGTGAATGTGAACACACAAATTCTAGCACAGAACGTGAAACACTGTTTATAGTGTGGGCCTTCAAGAAATTCAATTATTATTCGTATGGTAATCACAATAAAGTTTATACTGACCACCAAACAATATGAGGCGTAAGATTCACAGTATACTCAAAACACATGCTGAACATGTCTACAATGTCTAATTTGCATTCTATTCTACACAGTTAACCTCTATAAATTGTAAATTCTGACATTAGTGGTCCACATCCCACAAGTAGTCGTGGTTTGAAACATATTCTTGCATTTTACGATTTATTTTCCAAGCATGTTAAACTGCATGCTATAAGATCTGCTACTGCCACTGACATCATTCGTCGTTTCTCATGTGACTACATTCCTCATGTGGGAAAATCAAAAGCTATTTTATCAGACAACGCTGCATACTATACTGGGTACAAGTGGCGTAAATTTCTCAAGGACAATAGAATTAAGAGTATTTTTATCTCAATGTGTAGTCCCCAGTGTAATCCCACTAAACGTGTGTTCCGTGAGATTAACAATTTATGAGAACCTTCATTTCTACTAAACATAACAATTGGTTAAGATATTTGTCATCATTTGAAGAGGTACGCAACAACCTCAATGTTTATGAAACTCCTTACATTCGTAATGAGCTCAAGTAAGATCGCAAAGAAGACAACGATTGGTCATCGCCGTTACCAAAACTTTCTTTTCAGCAAACAACACACGACGTAAAGTTAAGGGAAGTCTGTGCGACGCTGACTGCGGAAGCCAAAATTAGGAACAAAACTTATGTGTGCACTGTCAATAGGAAGCAGAATTTTAAAGATGCTGTGTCAGTGGTTTTGCGTTCTCACCATAAGTCGTCTGCTCTTCAGAGGCTCAACGCGAAGTGGCGTCTGTTGTACGACTCTCTTTATATCATTGTCAGCATTTCGCATTCTGGTGCACATTTGCTTCAGCATCCTAAAAAAACAGAATTATCTTACTATATGCTCACCGTTATCTTAGAGTATACCATGCTCAACAGTAAACACATCTATATATCATGCTTAAGTTAAACACAACTGTCAAATACACGTACCTCACAGTACTTCCACAGAGAAGCAACGTAGTATAAGAATTTTATTTCAGCTGCTATAGTCAGTTGCTGAAGGAGAAAGAAGAGATTCGTGTTCGCTGAATACTTACAGCAGCTACTTAAAATTTTAAAGCAAAATTTATATTAACTTTTATACAGGTGAGAAGAAGAAATATTTTCAGCCTATGAGATTGACTATCTGCACCGTTAGTCTTCGACTACTAACGACTGATTGACGTGAATACTTAATTGTCCTACACCCTTACACTTTCACCTTGAAACTGATTGGATACTCGTGTCACCATTGAACACACACACACGAGTAGCTAAGGCCATTCTTGCACTGCACACTTTCACTCGTGTCGCGAGCATTTTTTATGTTTGATGTTAGTTCATTGCTTTTGTTGTTTGCTTATTTGTAGTTGTGCGCTTGGTCTTATTGCTGGTGTGGGATGTTCTGTATAATCCGCCTCTATTTCAGGTGACATCATTTCCAAAATCCAAACATAGATCTAAACTTCCAATAATTGTAAATACTGTAAATATTGTAAACTTATGTTGAGCTAAATATGAAAAATAGTTGTGTGTGACCAATCATACTTGTGTGAAGACAAGACAAATATGTTTCTATGTTTCTGTAAAGCCAATATGTAATATGTTTGTATGTATTTGTACCTATGTAAAAACGTATATGTAACATGTTTCTATGTATTTATCTGTATTTAGGTAAAGCTAAATGATATATGCTAACTTGTATATGTTATCTGTACTTGTTACATGTGTGCCAATAATGGAGAAGTTATGAGACCTGCATAACTTGAAACTATTTGTGGACGTTTATTATACGCCGCTGAACTTGAAACTACGAGGAAACTGGTGTGGAAAACCGCATAACTGAAAAACCCTATTCATGATACATTGCTATGTATATAGACGTGATGAACTATTTATGCTTGAAATTCGTTTACAAACTCGTAATGTAGAATCGTATTACGAGTTGTTTGCGTAAAGACTTGGCGACGGACATTTGTTCTGCGTCACAACTACTTGTGAACGAATGTTTGTACATCGCTTGACAGACTGAGTACCTGAAAAATCTGTCATAGTGAAGTGCATGGCATATTGACATTTGCTGCGCTGCATCTGTGTATCGCTGCAAGTCTGAATAGCTAGAACTGGTTCATTACTGCTCCTGCTTTCTTCCAAGACGAGGAATACCACTCGACGGGTGGAGGAATTTTGAATGGGTCTTCAGGCAGCAAAATGTTTTCGGAATGACAGACACTCTTACCTGATCTAAACGATGATCGACGTCAGAATCGTGCCGTCCGAAGTCCAGCTACCATTCCTTCACGAACTTATGCTGTGGAATGGGAATCCACCAGTCTTCTATCAGGCGATGTGCGACCTAGGACAAAAAGAAACCGTGACATCAGTCTAAATAAACAGTGTAACCAGGTTAGCCTGGCTCTCCTCTGTATTCCTCCGCCAGCCGAAACAATCTCTCTTCCACCACGCTCGACAGCTCCGTCCCCGACTGCAGAGGACACAATCGTATCTCTACAGCAAAAATAAGTGGCAAGAAACGCTGTCGAGAGAACATCATGGAGGCGCCACGGCCCAGCCTGCGCCACCAAGTTAGCTCCCTTCCTTTTTTTCTGTACATTGAACTAATTTCAGTAACTCTAGAACCCCGCATGGTTCCGTTAAGTTGTGGGAGGAGTAATTCAACTGACAATTTCTTTTCTCCTCATGGGCCAAAATTACGTACAAAAACCAGCTCTCCTACGTTGATTTTGGGTTGCCCTCTGCCCTGATTATACCAACGAGTTTGTCGACGATCAACTAATTGGCTACTCCTTCTAGCCCTTTCCGAATTACGCTCAGTGTTCTCAGGCTCGACCCTCTCGGGAGAAATTCGTCTTTTTTCTTCATCAGTCTTCTAACTGGTTTGATGTAGGCCGCCGCGAATTCCTCTCTTTGCCAACCTCTTCATATCAGAGTAGCACTTGCAGCTTACCTCCTTAAATATTTGCTGAATGTATTCCAATCCCTGTCTTCCTCTACAGTTTTTGCCCTTTACAGCTGCATCTAGCGCCATGGAAGTCATTCCCTGACTTCTTAACGGATGTCATATCATCCTGTCCCTTCTTCTGGTTGTTGAAATATGTCTGAAATCTTATGGGACTTAACTGTTAAGGTCATCAGTCCCTAAGCTTACACACTACTTAACCTAAATTATCCTAAGGACAAACACACACACCCACGCCCGAGGAAGGACTTGAACCTCCTCCGGGACCACCCGCACATTACATGACTGCAGCGCCTTTGACCGGTCGGCTTCACATATTCCTTTCCTTATCATTCCTCGTAATTTTCTACATTTGTCTGTAGTACGGCATCTCAGATGATTGGATGCTCTTCTCTTCAGGTTTCCACAGTCCATGTTTCACGATTATACTATGCTGTAATCCAGACGTACATTATCAGAAATTTCATCCTCAAATTATGGCCTATGTTTGATACTCGTAGACTTCTCCTGGCCAGGATTACCCTTTTTGCCAGTGCTAGTCTGCTTTTGATGATCTTCTTGCTCCGTCCGTCATTGGATATTTTTCTGCCTATTTAGCAGAATCCTTAGCTTCATCTACTTCGTGACCCTCAATTCTGATGATAAGTTTCTCGTTGTTGTCATTTCTGACACTTTTGATTGCTTTAGTATTTTCGATTTTCTCCCAATACATATTCTGTATTCATTACATTGCTCATTCTACTCAGCTGATCTTGTAATTCTCTTCACTTTCACTCAGGATAGCAATGTCATCAGCGATACGTATCATTGATATCTATTCACCTTGAATTTTAATTCCACTCCTGAACCTTTCTTTTATTCCCGTCATTGGTTCTTCGATGTACAGATTGAACAGTAGAGGCGACAGGTTATATCCCTGTCTTAAACCCTTTTTAATCCGAGCACTTCGTTCTTTGTCGTCCACTCCCTCTTGGCTGTTGTACATGTTGTATATGACCCGTCTCTCCCTTTAGCTTACCCCTATTTTTCTCAGAATTTCGAACATCTTACACCATTTTACATTGTGGAACGCTTTTTCTGGATCGACGAATCCTATGAATGTGTCCTGATATTTCTTTAGTCTTGATTCCATTATCAACGGGAACGTCAGAATTGCCTCTCTTGTACCTTTACCTTTTCTAAAGCTAAATTGATCAACATCTAGCACATCCTCATTTTCTTTTCCATTCTTCTGTAACAATTCTTGTCGCAGACTTAGATGCATGAGCTGTTAGGATGATTGTACTATAATTCTCACACTCGTCAACTCTTGCAGTCTTCGGAACTTTGTGGATGATATTTTTTCCGAAAGGCAGATGGTACGTCGCCAGATTCATACTTTCTACTCAACAAGGTGAAAAGTCGTCTTGTTGCCACTTCCCCCAATGATTTTAGAAATTCTGATACAATGTTCCTTGTGCCTTATTTGATCTTAAGTCCTCCAAAGCTCTTTTAAATTCTGATTCTAATAATGGATTCCCTATCTCTTCTAAATCGACTTTTCTATCACGTCAGACAAGTCTGTCCAGCTTAGAAACATTCATTGTACTCTTTCATCTAGCCGCTCTCTCCTCATCTAACAGTGCAATTCCCGTCGCACTCTTAATGTTAGCCGGCCGGGGTGGCTGAGCAGTTCGAGGCGCTGCAGTCTGGAACCGCGCGACCGCCACGGTCGCAGGTTAGAATCCTGCCTCGGGCATGGATGTGTGTGATGTCCCTAGGTTAGTTAGGTTTAAGTAGTTCTAAGTTCTAGGGGACTGAAGAGCTTAGAAGTTAAGTCCCATAGTGCTCAGAGCCATTTGAACCATCTTAATGTTAACACCCTGGCTATTGATTTCACCGAAGGTTGTTTGGGCTTTCCTATTTGCTGAGTCAGTCCTTCCGACAATCATTTCTTTTTCGATTTCTTCACATTTTTGATGCAGCCATTTCGTCTTAGCTTCCCTGCCCTTCCCATTTGTTTCTTTCCTCAGCGACTTGTATCCCTGTATTCCTGAAATTCCCTGAACATTTTTACTTCCTTCTTTCATCGATCAACTGAAGTATTTTTTCTATTACACATGAGAACAAACGTGGGCCCTGCTCC
This sequence comes from Schistocerca serialis cubense, assembly GCF_023864345.2. Lineage (NCBI taxonomy): Eukaryota > Metazoa > Arthropoda > Insecta > Orthoptera > Acrididae > Schistocerca > Schistocerca serialis. The sequence goes on along the minus strand of NC_064642.1, from coordinate 275,925,550 downwards.
AAACGTAATTCCCAACTTTCTCTCTGCTTCGCAAACGATGGCCAATGAGACCGACATCAGAATCCTCATCCTGCTTACGTTTAAGGTCCGACAAGAGCTTGGGAACCTCAGTCAGCATGGCCGCGTCGCAGGCTGCAACAGTAACCTACAGTCCCTCTCACCATCTTGGTCCTCGAAAACAAGAAAAAGTGCACCGTAATTTCATTCTGGGTGCCTCTAATACGTCTAACTGTGATCAGGAATGGAGAAATACGCACCGCCCAATAGACAATTCGGCTCGTCTTCCTGGGCCACCCTATGGCCCAAATTAGGGCATGATTATCTGTTTCTAACTGCAATTCTCAATGCTCCAAATAGAACTTAAACTTTTCTATGGCAGACAACACGGCTAAAGTATCGCATTCAATTCCGCAGGGCCTAACGTTCTAGAAGCATAAGCTACAGGAAGACGCCCTCCCTCACGTTCTTGAAATAGTACGACTGCGTCGCCCGAATTAGAGGCGTCCGTCTGAAAGATAAATGGTTCTTCGAAATTGAGAATCGCCAAAACTGGCGGACTGGTAAAGATTCCCTCAACTGTTTCCAAGGCGGCCTGTTGGCTCTCGCCCCTTTCAACGTTCTCTCCTTTCCTACGTAAGCTGTTAAGCAGAATCGCTAATTGAGCAAAATTTGGCCTATATTTGCGAAAAAGTTGGCGATGCCTATAAGCCTATCTACGCCCCTCTTGTTCTTAGGAGGGGGGAGATCAACTGAAATTGCTCGTAGGCTCTTGGTCTATTCTAATTCCGTCCTGTGACAACATATATACCTAAAAGGTAATATGCGATCGGGCTAAGTTGATTTCAGATGGTTTAACGTTCAGTCCCGCTCCCCTGAGGCGTGAAAATACTTGCTGGAGGTGATATAAATGTTCCACATCGTTGTCCAGGTAATTGTACAGGCATTTAAATTTTAGATCACCAAATACCTTATCCAAATGCCTAGACAACACTGCAGTACCGGTTGATAACCCGAAGGGGACCCGCTTAAACTAATAACGGTTACAGTCAGTGCAGAACGCGATGACTGCTTTACAATCTTCGCTTAGAAACGCGCCCCAAAGAACAAGTAAAGCAGCTGTGTAAGTTCGGCAAGAGCATTGTCAGTCTCATTCATTAGTCTATAATCGACTACCGTTCGGCTTCTTTGGCACCAGGATAACGGGCGAGGCATAAGGAGAAGTAGAACTCCGAATATATCCTTCCCACATCATTTTTATCAATTATTCGTCTAAGAATTTTCATTTTGAGAGGTGATAACCTATACGTGGTTTGCCGATCGGATGATAGTACTTCACCCAAATCTTGTAATGGATCTTGTTCGTAACCCCCAGTTTATCTGTGAGCAACTCCGGAAAAAGAGCAAAAAGCTGTGACCACTACTCGGTTTCCACAGTGTCAAGAAGGTTAAGGTCACATTTACCATGGTACTAACTTTGGAATAAACCCTACAAGAACACAAGGACTGGGCTTACTATGACCGAATTACGGAAAAATCATGCCACCGGGATAATCCAGTACCAAACCAATACGTCTTATGAAATCATACCCCAACATTAAGTTAACAGCCAATCCCTTGGCTACTAACAACCCCAGAACAATTAATTTCCGTTTCACTTCCCCAACCAGTGTCAACAACTGGCCATTCACGGTGCGACATCTCTGCTTGGAGCAGTACAAGGAAGGAAATACGCAAAGAGAACGAAATACGCGATACCACTCACTGTCTAAAATTGAAAAAAAAATACTACCAGAGTCTAATAGATCACGGAGAGGTTCTTGTTTAATTTGGACGACGATATAATGTTCCACCAACTACTGGTGTACTATGAGGGCATTTTTTGGGTGGCTTGGGGGTGCTCCCTATACGGCGCGTCTTCTGGCGTCAGGCGTTCGGAAGTGGACCTCTTTTCACCTAATAGTGTCTTACTATATGTACAGCATCGCAATACCTAGACTGAGGGGAAGTGGAATTCTTCGATTGCTTCACCATTCCCTTAGCACCGGGTGCATTATTACTATATTTTTCTCCACTTTCATTGGCAAACCTCAACCCTTCAAAAACACTGACAAGGTCATCTAACTCTGCCAAGAATGTAGGTCTACTAGGAAATACTATTCGTTAACGGTCTATGGGTTTCATATATATTCTGAATGATGTCGCAGTCAGCGACCGGAATTTCCAAGGCGGCAACAACCGTGCGTGCTGCCTCTATGTAGTCTACCACGTTTTCCGCAAGAGGATTGCACACACCAAAGATATTAATGTTAGAGCTCAATTTTGACCCGTGCTCGGAGTTATAGTTCGACTACTCGTCTCCTTAATTTACACAACATCCCATGGCCTTCTAATACCTCACAAGCTCTCTATTCAGCAATGCATGCGTTAGAGGAAACAATAATTGTATGATCCTTCTTTGACAAAAACCCAAAACGCTCGCAGAGTATTCAGATAGCACCGTTAGCCATAAGAACTACTCAGCTTGTGCCGGATGTTTGGTAGCGACTTCAGTAACTCCTTGCAAAAAATTCTCAGTAGGGCTAGGTAGCCTAGTATACTCCTCCGCACCTGACCTACATACTGTCTCAGCCGTTGCTGCCACTGCCGCGGGGTTCTGCGAGAAATCTCAAGGCTCATTTTGTATTAATGGGAAAGGTAATATCGAATGACGCTTCTTCAGTGCTAGCATCGATGTCAAATACTATTACACAAATTTTATAGATACACTAACTTTAATTCTTACTTGTATGTGATTCTTTTCATTCTCATTATCACGTATGAGCATAGCGTTACGTAGAAGGCGTACTTTTCACACTTATTCGCTGTTCTGTAGCCATAAATTTTTCTAACACTTTAATTGGTGTTGGGAGCAGTAGTAATACTTTCTTCAGTAATTCTAGTGGTATGTCCAGGAACTTAATGTATATATTCTTCTCTTGGATAAAGTTCAATGGAAACGTTAAGTATTTTCGATCAGAACTAGTCCATAATTTGGAAAGACTAAGAGGAATTAGATAAAGAAGCTTAGGAATTAACCTCGTAGAACGAGTTCTTTCTATTCATGAAAGAAGCCTCGTCTGCAGGGGGACAAAGATTAGTTGAGTGGAAAGTTTCCTAGACCCGTACTAATGGTCATACTATATAATATTTCGTTAAATAGAAAAACCCTGTCGGAGCCTACGAACATCATGTGACCTAGAAATTAGAATTTTGCAGTTCCGATTGTGTTGAAATTCGTCGTTCATTTTCAACTGGATTTCGTTAAGAGTAACTCTTAGTCTATACTCTCTTCCATATAGTCAACCTCTGCGAACAGTTGACACTTTAATTATTTCCATCTAATGGTGTGAAATCACTACCAGAAATGGATTATTAAAAAAAACCTGTATCATGCGTTATGCGAAACGGACACTGGAATGCAACACCTATATCTTGCTATACGTCGTTCTTTTCTTCATCAACACGGTGAAATCCTGCAACATGTGCGCTGGATGCTAAGGCTAAGCAGAACTGCATACAAACCGAAACCAGCACACAGCTCTAAAAGACCTAAAGTGGAACAATTCATTCGGCGGTAATGTTCAAACAAAACTTTCGCAGATCTGTTAGCAGCGGCATGACGGATATTTCCGGCTAGTAAACAGGGCTTAGAATTCCAGCAAATACCGGTACGGCACTGAAATCCATTGCGCTGCGGACAGAGGAGAGCGGTGAGTGCTACGAGGTGGACCTGCAAACAAGTGAACAACAGTTCGCAGTAACGTTCATTGGACTAATTTTCGACTGTGATGAGAGCTCATATACGTAACGCTGGCTAACTAATTCACGTACGTACTACGCAAAACACGCATTACTGATGCTTTCAGAATCTCAATTCAACTGGTATAACTGGAAAACGTTCCGTCGGAGTACAAGCGTATAGCCTAGACAATTGTAACTGTTAATGACGTCCATATAGATGCAAAAGTATACATGCAATCCACGCACACGTTTACGTATGTTTAAATATTGATTTCTGCCCCCACCCCCGTCCCGCCCAAGCATTCGTTCGGCAGTCGTTTTATCCGGTCAGGTAATGAACTCTTTCCAGTGTTGTGCTAATACTCCTAGACAAAAATTATTAGTCAAGTGGTAGGGTTACATTCGCCTCCGTAACAATCAAATATGAACTTACTCTTCTCAGATATCACGTGAGTTCTGGAGTTGGTATTTATACTCAGTTGAGAAAACTGTGATGTTTCTCAGTAATCCATAGCATGTCACCCCTCTCTTGTAATGAGGAAAACTCAGTAACCATCATTACTAATTTATTATTTAAAACTGGAGAATTCTAGAATTCTTCTTGCTAAAATCACATTGTCTGTGGAATTAGCTACCTCAATGCGGTAGGGAGACTGTATTTGGTAGGATAATGGGTCATAGTTTTACTATCAACTTTACTAAAAAATACACTACTGGAAATTGAAATAAGAACACCATGAATTCATTGTCCCAGGAAGGGGAAACTTTATTGACACATTCCTGGGGTCAGATACATCACATGATCACACTGACAGACCCACAGGCACATAGACACAGGCAACAGAGCATGCACAATGTCGGCACTAGTACAGTGTATATCCACCTTTCGCAGCAATGCAGGCTGCTATTCTCCCATGGAGACGATCGTAGAGATGCTGGATGTAGTCCTGTGGAACGGCTTGCCATGCCATTTCCACCTGGCGCCTCAGTTGGACCAGCGTTCGTGCTGGAAGTGCAGACCGCGTGAGACGACGCTTCATCCAGTCCCAAACATGCTCAATGGGGGACAGATCCGAAGATCTTGCTGGCCAGGGTAGTTGACTTACACCTTCTAGAGCACGTTGGGTGCCACGGGATACATGCGGACGTGCATTGTCCTGTTGGAACAGCAAGTTCCCTTGCCGGTCTAGGAATGGTAGAACGATGGGTTCGGTGACGGTTTGGATGTACCGTGCACTATTCAGTGTCCCCTCGACGATCACCAGTGGTGTACGGCCAGTGTAGGAGATCGCTCCCCACACCATGATGCCGGGTGTTGGCCGTGTGTGCCTCGGTCGTATGAAGTCCTGATTGTGGCGCTCACCTGCACGGCGCCAAACACGCATACGACCATCATTGGCACCAAGGCAGAAGCGACTCTCATCGCTGAAGACGACACGTCTCCATTCGTCCCTCCATTCACGCCTGTCGCGACACCACTGGAGGCGGGCTGCACGATGTTGGGGCGTGAGCGGAAGACGGCCTAACGGTGTGCGGGACCGTAGCCCAGCTTCATGGAGACAGTTGCGAATGGTCCTCGCCGATACCCTAGGAGCAACAGTGTCCCTAATTTGCTGGGAAGTGGCGGTGCGGTCCCCTACGGCACTGCGTAGGATCCTACGGTCTTGGCGTGCATCCGTGCGTCGCTGCGGTCCGGTCCCAGGTCGACGGGCACGTGCACCTTCCGCCGACCACTGGCGACAACATCGATGTACTGTGGAGACCTCACGCCCCACGTGTTGAGCAATTCGGCGGTACGTCCACCCGGCCTCCCGCATGCCCACTATACGCCCTCGCTCAAAGTCCGTCAACTGCACATACGGTTCACATCCACGCTGTCGCGGCATGCTACCAGTGTTAAAGACTGCGGTGGAGCTCCGTATGCCACGGCAAACTGGCTGACACTGACGGCGGCGGTGCACAAATGCTGCGCAGCTAGCGCCATTCGACGGCCAACACCGCGGTTCCTGGTGTGTCCGCTGTGCCGTGCGTGTGATCGTTGCTTGTACAGCCCTCTCGTAGTGTCCGGAGCAAGTATGGTGGGTCTGACACACCGGTGTCAATGTGTTCTTTTTTCCATTTCCAGGAGTGTATGTCACTTTATTGTCACATCAAAAATATCTAAAAGATCTCAGCAACTACAACCACAATTTAAGTTACTAGTGACGTTTCCCTTATAAGGCAGTGCAACTGGTGGTAGACTCTACAAAAACCTCTAAAATTACATTTAAGAGAGAATTATAAAAAAATAATCTTAAGAAGAATTTTCTGAAATCTTGACTTTAATTCCACGCTTCAACAGAAATGTTTAATTAGATCAACAATGTGGTTTTTAACAATACATTCCAAATTTAAGCTTTAGAAATCTCCAGATATTATTAACAGGCAATTAACATTGGACGTCCACTGGAAATTAAAATAAATCGCATGTAATTCAGAAAAAAAAGCAGCAGTCCAAGTAATATGGCACTACAAAAGTTCACAAGAGTTGCTTTTTGGATGACAATGGATAACCATAATGGCAAGTAAGAGAGAAGCTTTTTCAAATATTAGCTATAACGGTTGAGACTGTAACAGAATGCTCACCGTAACCCTCAGGAAATAGGAGCGCAATTCAACAACCCACCAATCAACGGCTGGAATCGGATGAACATAGGCACCAGTCGCTTTCGCGTTCAGTGCTTTGGAATTGGCTGATAGGAAACCAACACGGCACCACAGTTGATACAGGCTTCTTAGGAGTAATCCTAATCCAAGTAAATGTAGGTGCCCAAGCAACACACGGGAATATCTTCTACATCGGGCCGACACAAGATATCACGTAACCCGCTCTGACTAATACTACAAACGCAGCAGCGAGCCAACGATATTATTGGCCGCTACCACCCGCAGTCGCCACCCAGTCTCTGAGAGGGAGCAACCGTCTCTGTGGTCGCCCTCAAATCGACCACATCCTCACTGCGCTTCCCTATGGCGGCGGAGAAACACTCTGACTCTTACCACCGACAGCGATGCTGCTAGCCAGACGAATCTATCGATACTGCATCACGCCGCGTTGAACCCGTACGGAACATTATTTTATGTCAGAAATCCGTTCTCAATATCAGAAGTTCAAGAGATTTTCTTCACTTTACTCTTCCTTCAGAGAAATGTAAATTTATAGCACGCATATACAAGATCATAAGTACGTAAAAGATGTCGTAATGAAAATTTGAAGTATGTTGTTCGGAATCGACTTAGTAGTGGATATATGACAAACAGATGAGATATAAGAATAATTTATAGGAAGAGATCACCGCTGGAGGAAAACGTATCATTGCTATACGCAGAAGCAATGGGTACTGGAATCATAGTTAGCTAAGTGGTGCGAAGTTACCTGTTAGATATTCTGCTGAGTACTAGCTTTTTTCACCAGTACTCCATATGAGCAAATCAACTGCGACTTTATCTGATGTTGCTCTTGCCGTAGGTAATTGGGCTAAGCACTGTTCTGTTTAAAAAAAGAGTACCTCTATAACGACGCAGGGTGAAACGGCGCAGGTTGCCTCCATGCCCAGCAGCTAACTCGTTCCAAATAACAACCTGATGCTGTGATTCAGCAGTCAGGCTATTCGTTGTCTAGGATAGCGACTTAATAAAATAAAAGTTGCAAATTAATAAAATACACATAAATATTATGTAAAAGACAAATAAATAATTAATGAAAAGGTCTCGATTCCAACATCTGTAATTGGTGTAGATGACACTAGAAAATTCTGTTGAATAATGTTCATTCAAGAATGTAAGCCTCAAATTAGCGGAAAGTGCTCAAACAGTAAACTATTATAACACGAGCAGAAATATAACTTTATAAAGTTGCAATGAGAGCGTTATGAGAGTGACAGAAGATTACCCAAGCTAAAAAGTCATCAAAGACACGTGAAAAACGAAGTCCATTTCGTGACAGCAATACACGAAATATTCACCAGCTCACTATAATTCAAAGTTCAACAGGACGACTTATACTTTAATACACGAGAGATAAAGAGTAGAAGCTCTGTCTAGTCTCAACTCCATGATGCAAACAGAAAGGCTTAAGTTCTGGACTGGAACACAGCCAGACTCCACGAGTATTAGAGTTCCTTCAAAATTTAAAGTATTCTAGTGGCCCTTCACTGCCCTGGTTCAATTACCCACACAATCTAATAGCTCACATTACCAAAGACCAGATCTCATAGTAATGAGTGCAGAATCGCTCTCTTGAGTGCACCACTCAGTCTGTCTCCACTTGACTCCAGCAGTGTTCCACTGCTGTCTATCCCCAGAAAAAACATATTTCTTGTATTTTACGAACATGATTCGATTTCAGCGTGACCACTTTCTGTACTAAACTAACATATTATAACATTATTTAAATAAAGGACCTTATAAACATTCTGTCATACTACGACCATTTAGAACAAATAACTGTAGTTGTTTTCTCATAATTAAACAAGCCAGCATTCTTGAGCCAGTACACTCACGTCAAACGACAAAATAGCCGCGTTTGAATATTGTCCAAACAATTATCAATGTCTTCTTGACAGAAGTGTCTTGTGGCACTCATCTGAACTATGGTGTCATCTAACACATTCATTTGACCACTTTTAAATTACACTGGTTTTTAAATCAACTGAAATCGTATTTAAATAACGCTTTTGGAAAAAATAGCAACAAATCACTTAAATAACTACACAAATATCGTAAGATATGATATATTCATGTTTCGTTGAGCTGCTGTGTTATCATGGAGGAGTCAATGTTCTCACAAATATTTGTATAATGAAGAAACATATAAAACTTAATAAATCAACAAATAAAATATTTACAGATGTGAAGCTTTTAGAAGTGGTAGCTGTAGTGCTGTGTTGTCGTCTGAGACATCGTTTGTTGAAATCGCATGAAGCATTCAAAAATGTTAATAGTAAGCTTCTTTGTTAAAACATTTAGTTGCTGTAAAATATTAACTCCTGCAATTTTTATGTTATTCTTTCGATGGATGCGCCTCATTTCTCTGAGATCAGATTTACTTTATTACGTAACTGTTATTTAGCATCAAATTTCTAAGAGCTAAAAGTATGTATATTTTAGACTGTCACCTTGGCTGTGCCGGCCACCGGGCCTCACCAGCTAGCGTTCGGCAGCGTAAGCTAAGTTTCCTTGCTTCCTATCAATTCCAGGTGGCCGAATAACTTGGCGTAGCGTTACACGACTCGACAGGAAATACCTGTCGTTAAAACATTAAGCACAACTGATAGACTCTTTAAGAGTGTATTCGCTTTTATGCTACTTTTTGACTTTGATGTTGGTTGGTGACGACAAATGGAAGATTTCGGCTACAACCTCTGCACAACACTTTCCCAGATGCCATATAGTGACAGCTTGGCTGAAGTGTTTGCCTTGCATTGAACGGGTTTAACCTCTTTAAAGTTCGATGGACTGCTAGAGAAAAATCGGAGAATCATGCACGAGTTCCTTTAAGGATACACAGCCTTCGCGTTACGAGTAAGCGGTTGTTTCGTTAAGTGACTGTTTTCTTGGGCACCCAGGATTGTTCAAAACCACTTGAAGCTATACGATGTGGGGATTCCAGCAAGTGCTGGGACTACCACGATGCAGAACAGCATGAGGCCGAGATGGGAGCTTTCAGGTTACGTGGCAGCTACTACAAGATCAGAAATTTTCGCCTTAAATGAGGACTGGGAGGCATGGTTATGCAGTGTAGGTCACTCACTGGGCTGAACAGCAAAATGACAAAGCTGATACGACGGAACATTCAGGACCCTGGAAGACACAGAGACGGAAACGAGGAAGAAAGCTGATAAGCAGTAGCCGCAAAGACAGATTCAGTCAGTCAACCAGTGGAATTTAGTTTAAGAGTTCAGGCAACCGGTAGTGAGGTGGATGGAGTATTAAGGTACGCTGATGAAACAGCAAGAGGCAAGTGATATAGCAATGCAGTGTCCGAGGAATAAGAAGAGGAGAGATTGAATTTGCCTTCTGGAGGCACACAAACCTACCATCCTGCCGTCAACTCTGTCTCAGATCTCTTCATTTATACTAATAAAAATGTAAGCTAATTCAGATCTGTAGGTAATACGAACCGCTAATGTTGGGATCCAGCATTAGTACTGTCCTGCTTGACACAGTTACGTGGTTTAAATATCTGGGTTTGAAATTGCAAAGCGACATAAAGTTTAACGCACATATAAGGATTGTGGTAGGAAAGGCTAATCGTCGATTCAGTTTATTGGGAGATTTCTACGAAAGTGTCGTTCATCTGTAGGGGAGACAGCATACAGGACTCTGATGCGACCTACTCTTAAGCACCGCTCGAGTGTTTGGGATCCTTCTGATGTCGGATTAAAGGAGGACCTAGAAGTAATTCAGAGGCGGACTGCTATATTTGTTACTTGTGGGTTTTTAAAACCTTGCAGGTGTTACGGAGATGCTTTAGGAACTCGAATGGGAATCCCTGGACGGAAGGAGACAGTCTTTTAGAGGATCACCATTGATAAAATTTAGAGCACCAGCAATTGAAGGCGACTGCAGAACGATTCTGTTGCCTCCAACAAAAATTGTGCATAAGGCCCACAAAGATAAGGTAAGAGGAATAGGGCTTATACCGAGACATGTACACATTCGTTTTTCCCTCGCTGCTTCCAATTGGATCAGGAAAGTAGATGATTAGTAATCATATGGGTTACCCTTCGACACGTGCCGTAAGGTGGCTTTCGGAGTATCGATGTAGATGTAGATATATCGTCACGTTATGGTACATTGATTTTCGCTTCATGTTGAATGGACGAATCCTAGCGGTCTGGGACTTGTTCGTTTAAGAATCCTACTGCATTTCCATGTCTAATGTCAGACTCCGAATATTTCGTTAACATTTCTCCTCCGAGGTACATAGGCAATTACCATGAACAGTAGCCACCAGGAACGTAAACACAGGACACCAAATCAACCGCAGAGTGCACTACCTTCGGTGATTTTGATTAAGTCAGCTGGTGCAAAAGAAGGAACGAATTAAACCACCCAGGGCTTTTCCAAAAAGCGAGATGACACAAGCGATAAAAGCACTAGCTGACAACTCTGTACCCCACAAACATCGAGGAATGATAAACGCGTCACGTTGACCTCCTATCTGTAACACACTCCTTCATACAAGACTGACTGTTGGTTTGTGAGATAGTCCAGCCCCTCCCTACTCGCCCAATTACTGAGCCACGTCTATATGCACTCAGTCCGGCTCCGTGACTTATATTTTTATTCATGCCATTAGAATAAAGGTAAATGTGGCCATGCTGTAATTACTTGATCACTAGGTTTTTACTATGACCTAATTTTCATATATTAATTTCCTGAGTGACATTTAAAATTTAATCCATATTTGCGTCTAGTAAACGGCCACAACTTTCTTATTGCCTGTTCGCTTTTAAATTTACTGCATTTCGGCACACAACGTGGTTCTTCAATTCGATTTTATCCTAGATGTGTTGCTATCACGAGGTCTGAAAAAGCATTAGACAAAACTTGGAAAAATTAACCTGAGACAGCTACATAAAAAAATACAAACATTTTGGTGTGCGGTCGGATGGTGAGCTTCTGTCCTCTGAGTGTGTTGTGTATTCACAGTATCAATAGCCCTAGATGTAGTTTGACTATTTAGCGTCTTTTGCTTAAGCTTCCCTGAACGTCGTGACATAGTTTTAAAATATGTAGTTCGTTGTTGTTTGCGCCGTGTCTTTCAGTTGTACTGTCAGCTGCTACCAGCGTTGAAAATCGCGTTATTTTGTGCACGTCGCTTCGTTCTGTGTCATATTTTACGCTTCTTGTCACATTTTCTATGGGACTGAGGTCGAAAGTTGATAGACAATGTAACCTAAATGTCAATTCAGGAGAGCAAATGGGGCCAAATGGGGAGGCAAAAGGCACTTCTGTGGGGTGTGTGTATAATGTAGAGTTCACTGCGCTGCATTCTCCCAATGTTAGTGAACATTTTATCCGAAGTAAACCGGGAGAATGCCGCCACGACAGCAGAGTTAAATGACGCTGCAGTCGAGCTACCTGAACTAAAAGAACGTAGTGCTAGCAGTGTGGCGCAGCAAGCCAAAACGAAACAAAGGACGCCGAAAAATCAGGGCAACTTACTCGGGTGAGGCAGTAGAAACAAACGCAACTGCGAGACTACAACTCATGCTGAAACTATGCATTAAAAGGACTGTTTGTCATATAGCTATACACTGGCTTGTTGTGGGGTCCGAGACTGCAAATATATGGGCGGAAGTCGCCGACAGCTCGGGCGAGATGAGAAACGTGTATGATCATAGGGTTGCTAGCTTAGAAACAACAAATGACCACCAAAATACGAGCGATAGTCGACAATTTAGCAACACACAGAGAAGGCTGGCTTTTCTCGAGCAGTAGGTATCTGCAGTGTTACAGGGCGAGTGTCCTTCCGACACACGTCACGGCAACAAGTTTGCATGCTGTGTTTCCGATGCAGTGTATGTAAATACCACCGCCTAAGTTCAGTCGAATACGAGGGGTCCCCCCGATGGCATACCTAAGATATTTAGACACCTGTTGAAATAAATAGAGAGGGTAATGCGTCTTTCTTCTTGCGCAGCAGATGCTTGACGCGTAGGAAGCTGCCTGCTTAGCGTGTCAAACATGTGAACCTTACGCATTATGTGTCACTGACAAATAACATAGATCGATGAAATTTGGGCCATATATAGAAAGAACTGCTACTCAATTTATGCAGATGATAACTCAAAGAAAAGCACAGTGACACGAACAGACACGACAGTGATTACACTGAAGTCACCTCGATCGACAGTGTCCTCTGGACATCACAAAAGGTGGGACATTGTTCTTAATAGGGCGTGTGATTGAAAACCATATACCCTATATTTGTGTCCATCAATGGCAACGTACGCTGCCAATTTTGCAATTCTAGTGCATTTTCTTCCTGGTTGCCCTCTTTGCAACACCAGAACATCTCATTCCCTCCTACGTTTACTTATCTACTAGCGGAGAAAACAGGCCTTACCCAGGTATTTACTTTGCGGAAAAAAATGGGAACACGAAAAGCTAATTATACAGAATAACGAAATTTCGGGAATACATTTGATTAACATTGGAAGATTGAAATTTAATGCAAGTACAAGACAACCCATTGAAAATATGAAACGCTGGTACATTAATAACGGGTGTAACCGCCAAAATGTTCGAGTTCAATGCCTGTAGCATTTGGTCGGTCCATACACGGATGGCTAACGCAGATTTTGGATGACGTTTGAGTTGTTTCATGATGTCCCATACGTGCTCTGATAGAGACAGATCTGTTGGTCGAACAGGTCAAAGTAACATGTAGACACTCTGTACAGCATGTTGGGCTACGACAGCGGTATGTGGGCGGGCGTTATCGTGCTGGAAATCACACATTCGAATGCTGTTCATGAATGGAAGCACTACAGATCGAATCACCAGAATGACGTACAAATTTGAGATCAGGGTGCGTGGGATAACCATGAGGGTGCTCCTGCTGTCATACGAAACCGCAGTCAAGACCATAGCATCAGGTGCAGGTCAAGTGCGGTTAACGCGCAGAAAGGTTGGCTGCAGGTCATCAGTTGGCCTCCGTCTAACGACGGTGACCACTGACACTGAAGCACAGCCAGATTCTGTCAGAAAACACAACAGATCTTTACTCTGCCCTCCAATGAGCTCTCGCTATACACCCTTTAAGCCGCAAATGGCGGTAATTTGCTGTCAGTGGAGAGCACGCTACAGGGCTCTGGCTCAGAATTGTCCTTCGGGAACCCAATATGTAACCGTTATGTGACTGTGATGCCGGCTGTGGCTCAAACTGCTGCTACAGATCCAGTACAATGTACTGCAGCCATACGCCGGGCACGATGGTCTTCTCCCTCTGCAGAGCCACGTGGCTGGCCAGAGCTCGGTCTTCTTGCGACCGTACATTCTCGTGACTACCGCTGTCATCAATCCAGTACAGTGGCTACATTCCTGCGAAGCCTTTGCAGTTTCGCAGAAGAAACATTCAACTTCTCTTTGCCCTGTTACACGACTTCTTTCAGACTCAGTGAGGTGCTGATAACGGCATCTTAAAAGCATTCTTGACTAGCATCAACTCACCGCATCCAGTCTCGAAGGTAACTAACGCTCGTAGCCATTAGAGCGTGTATGTAATGCAAACATGATTTGCATCCCCATAGTGGCACTAGTAGAGCCACTGTCATGCAAATGGAGCGTAATATGGAACCATTATTTTCTGATTTAGAAACACACAAACCAACTTAACATTTATGTTGCACAACGCCTTCTTTCTGTTGCGACAGTTTTGAATGGGTATGTTTATTGCTGTACATCCACGCCCGTACCACGCAGCGTCTGGTATTGTGCTTAATGTTTATGACGTCACGACTCCTGTGCTATTTATCGTAGCATAATATACTTTGGAGATATATTAAGCGATGTATGTAGATGCTTTCTGCAAAATGTGTTGAGAATCGAGTTAGTAGCAACGAAGTAATAAATTTAAACGTCCTGTATGATGCAGCAGTTGTTCACGCAAAAAGATATGGGAAAGTTTCAGTTAGATTACAACACTGTCAGGTAGAGATTCCGAAATCAGATAATGGATTGTAAAGCATACCAAGGAGCAGATATAAACCCACATCACAATTTAGTAGCGTTCAAGGGTAGTCTGAAGTTCAAGATAATAGCCTTGAGAAACAGTGTTTAGAGACCTGGTGTATGGAAGTAGTTAGGAATGAAGAGGTCTGCTTGAAGTTCTCGGTGCGCTTGAAGTTCTCTGTGGTTATAGGCGCTGCGATAAGCAATAACTCAGTAGGCTATTCGGCTGAAGAGGAATGTGCATATCTAAAAGAGGACAATCACAACACTAGCAAGTAAAACATAGACGCAAAGAAGGTAGCTGTGAAGAAACAATGGGTAACATAGGAAATAATTCAACTGATGGACGAAAGAAAGATTAACTAAAATGTTCAGATGAATTCAGCAATATAAAATTACAAATCACATAAGGGGACATGCACGTGAAAATAACCAAAGACTTGAAAAAATCTTGGTCTATAGAAAAAAGCATTTCATGCTGAACTCTAAAATGTTTGGTTTATAGGCATTATCATTTTCCGTTCGTTCTAAAATTGAGGTTAAACGTAATGTTGCACAGGGACCATGCCCATCCGTCAATTTGAAATGCGTCAGAATATGTGATGCATTATTTTGTTCTTCCGTTTCTTCCGTCGTTAGTTACGGATCGTTAAGACAGGTGTATTCTAGAAGGCATCGACTCCCGAACCAAAACGAAGGCGTGTCTAGGAGGCTATGGTTCAAATGTAAACAAAGATCTGAGCCGACATGATTTCAAAATTTCATACTTGTGTGCTTCTGTAGTTCTAGTGTGTTTCTTTGTTTCTGTGTGTGTGTTTCCTGTGCTACAAATGCCGAGAATAAAGAAATTTAGCCTCAAACGGTAGTTTCGCCGCAACCAGTTACAAACACCACCGAACAATAGACATGTGTTGCTGCAAAAGTCACCCGAGAAAACTGTGTTTACAGGCAGTGTTTACAGCTGTAAACTGAATGTAATAAGAACAAGCCTAGTAGTATTGTGAGCAGCAGTAACGACGGTAATGTTATTGTGAACTTAAATATGCAGTCAAGACTTTTGAAGAGTTCTGTGAAATGTAAGTACTGCAATTAAGAAGATAGTATTGAGGTTTCTGAGGGCATTTTTACAAGAAATGGTGTTTCAGATCGGTTAATAATTGCCTGTGACTCGTGTAAGATGCACAGTGATACTATGACATCGCCAGTAACTGACAGTCGAAATTACAGTGTAAATATTCAGTTTGCTCATGCAATGCGATGTATTGGAAGGGGAAGGAGAACTGCCCAGACCTTTTGTGCAGTGACGGATTTGCCTCCACCTTCACTGAGGTTTGACAGATACAATAAATTAATACATAATGCTTTATGTGGTGTAAGTGAACATTCAATGAAAAGAGCTGCAGAAGAAGCAATAGCCTTATCTGAGAATACAAACATTGTAGCAGCATTTAACGGATATTGGCAGAAGAGAGGTCATACTTCTCTGAATGGGGTTGTAACTGCCAGATTTCTTGAAACTGGTAAGATATTAGGTTATGAATGTCTAACAAAGCAATGCCAGGGTTGTTCAAGTACATTTACTGTTACCCATTTATAAGTAAAGAACTTTGACGGCCCAAGTGGAAACATGGAAACGAAAGGAGTTTTAAACCTTTTTAGAAGGTCAGAGTTCAGTTGTGGTGTGAAGCATGTAGGATACCTTGGGTATGGAGACTTTAAAGGACTCACTACTGTTGTTAATGACACACCATATGGGGACACTCTGATAGAAAAGCTTGAATGTGTTGGGCATGTACAAAAAATAATGGGACCTCGACCGAGAAAACTATGTAGAGACTTGAGTGGAAGAAACTGTCAGACGAAAAACACGTAGGTGGTCCAGGTAGTCCTACAAAAATTGAGACTGTTTCTTTTACTCAATATTATGGACTAGCAACAAGGACAAATGTAGGAGATTTGGAGAACATGAGACGAGCTGTTTGGGCAATATGGTTTCGCAGAGTGTCAGCAGATGAAACCCTACAGCATGGTTTGTGTCCAGAATGGGAAGATTTGTGGTGCAAGTACTGGTTGAGCTATGCTACAGGCGTACAATATACCCACAAGCAGTCCTTACCACTTGGTGTAATGTAGGCTATTAGTCGTATATGTAGGGATCTGGCAAATGAAAATCTACTTAGGAAATGTATGCATCATCTCTCTCAGAATGAACATGAAAGCTTCAACAGTTGTATATGGAAGAGAATACCCCAAACTGAAATTGTTGGGCTGATAGTGCTCAAGATTGGTGTAATGGATGCAATAATAAAATTCAATTATGGTGCAATTTCAAGGATCGATGTTATGAAGAAATTGAACATTCGGATGGGAAGGAATGTGGCTTCAGCGATAGCTGTAGCAGCTGCTACCAAAGAGTCAAGGAGGAGTATGGAGGATAAGGAAACAGGAGGCAACTGGAGTATGCAGCTGGAATGCTCTAACCGAGCAGAGTGGTATGTTAATAAATCTATAAATCTTCTTTTGCGGTTTACCGAAAACTTGAATTTTCACCGATCAGGTACAATTTTCTTCTAAATGATTGAAGCTAAACTCACAAAAATTGGTACAGATATTTAGATGTGACCTCCTCTACGTCCTTTGCATGCTATTTCCAGAAAAATGTATAACATGACGATTATGTCGGTGATATTTCAGCTACATTTCTAAGAAGTTTGTTGTAGTAAAATAAATTACTTGTCTTTTGCACAGTTCTGCATCAGGGAAGGAAACTGGAGGCATAAAACATTTATGTGAATGTTGTCTGTACTCTGACTCCTTTCTCCAAGCTGTGCAGTCAGTGGTTTTAAAAAAATTGGTATTACAAGTGAAACAGTGTTCCGTTCATTATACTATTATAAATACCGTTGTGAGTAAAAGAATATAATAAATATCTCAATGAATTTTTGGGAAATGCTTTGACTAATTCCCGAATAGCGTAAGAACTTCGAGCTATCTCACATTTATAGATCAGTTGCATTAAGAGGGAGAAGGTAATGCTAAAAATCCAGCCCGTTCAGGGGCGTGTCCCCTTAAGAATGTAATAAATAGAAAGTGCAGGGTATCTAATACGAAATGGTTGCGTGAAAAGTCTGAAGATATCAAAAAGATATGAGTGTCTTAACGACTGATTCAGTTTATAGAAAAGGGAAAAGAACCTTAGTTCAAATTAGTGCATTGGGAATTCCACTCTTAAAGGCAGAGGAGAGAGCGGATGGGTTGATGGGTTGAAAGAGTACACGGAAAGCCTCTATGAGGGGAATGACTTGTCTGATAATGTGATAGAGGAAGAACAGGAGTCTATATACACTGAAGAGCCAAAGAAACTGGTACGCGTAGGGTCCCCGCGAAGACCCGGAAGTGCCGCAACACGACGTAGCATGGACTCGACTTAGGTCTGAAGTAGTGCTGGAATTGACACCATCAATCCTGCAGGTCTGTCCATAAATTAATAAGAGTACGAGGTGGTGGAGATCTCTTCTGAACAGCAAGCTGCAAGGCATCCCAGATATGCTCAATAATGTTTATGTCTGGGGATTTTGGTGGGCAGCCGAAGTGTTTAAACACAGAGGAGTATTAGTGGAGCCACTATGTAGCAATTCTGGACATGTGGGATGTCGTATTGCCCTGTTGGAATTGTCCAGGTCCGTCAGAAGCCACAATGGACATGAATGGTTGCAAGTGATCAGAAGGGATGCTTACGTACGTGTCACCTGTCAGAGTCGCCTCTAGACGTATCAGGGGTCCCATATCACCCCAAATTCGCACGCCCCACACCATTACAGAGCCTCCACAGCCTGAACAGTCCCCTGCTGATATGCAGGGTCCTTGGATTCATGAGATTCTCTCCATACCCGCACATGACCATCTGTACGATACAATTTGAAACAAGACTCGGCCGAACAGGCAGCATGTTTCCAGTCATCAACAGTACAATGTCCGTGCTGACTCGCCCAGGCGACGCGTAAAGCTTTGTGCCGTGCAGTCTTTAAGGGTACACGAGTGGCCTTCGGCTCAGAAAGCTCATATCGATGATGTTTCGTTGAATGGTTCGCACGCTGACACATGTTAATGGCCCAGCACTGAAACTACAGCAACTCGCGGAAGGGTTTCACTCCTGTAACGTTTGACAGTTGCCTTCAGACGTCCTTGATCCCGACCTTGCAGGATCTTTTTCCGGCTGAAGCGATGTTGGAGATTTGATGTTTTATCAGATTCCTGATATTCACTGTACACACGTGTAATGGTCGTACGGGAAAATCCACATTTAATCGCTAACTCGGAGTTGCTGTGTCCCATCGCTAACTATAACACCACGTTTAAACTCACTTAAATCTTGATGACCTGCCATTGTAGCAGCAGTAACCCATCTAACAACTGCGCCAGACACTTGTTGCCTCATATAGGCGTTGCCGACCGCAGCGCCGTATTCTGCCTGTTTACATATTTCTGTATTTGAATACGCATACCTATGCGAGATTCTTTGGCGCTTCGGTGTAGAAGATATAGGTGATCCAAAATTAGAATCAGAAGTTAAAAGAGCTTTGGAAGACTTAAGATCGGTTAAGGCAGAAGGGACAGGCCAAAATTTCTAAAATCATTGGGGAAGTGCCAACAAAACAACTATGCATGTCGCCGTGTAGAACGTATGAACCTGGCGATATACCATCCAACTTTTGGAAAAATTCGACCGAACAATTCCGAAAACTCGTAGAGCCCGGATTTGTGAGAATTATCGCAAAATTAGCTTCATAGTGCATGGGTCCATGTTGCTGACACGAGTAATATACAAAAGAACGGAATGAAAATTAACGATCTGTTAGATGACGGTCAGTTTAGTCTTAAGGAAGGTAAAGGCATCAGGGACGCAGCCCTGATAGTAGAAGCACGACTAAAGAAATATAGAGAAACGTTCATAGGATATGTCAGCCTAAGAAAAGCGCTCGAAAAAATAAAATGGTTCAAGTGGTTCGAATTTTAAGCTTTAGGGAAAGACGAGTAATATATATAACTACAGAACCAAGAGGGAACAGTAAGAGTGAAAGTCCAAGAGCGAAGTGTTGGGATAAAAGAGGATGTAAGACAGGGATGTAGTCGTTCGTCCCTACTGTTCGATTCACACATCGAAGAAGCTATGAGGGAAATGAAAGAAGGCTTAAGGAGTGGGACTGAAATTCAATGCAAAATGATATCAAATAGTAAGATTTCGTGTTGAAACTGCTGTCCTCAGTGAAAGTGAAAGTGACATATTGAATGGAATAAACAGTTTAATGAGTACAGAATATGAACTGAAAGGCGAAAGTAATGCCTAGTAGCAGAAATGATGACATCGACAAATTTAACATCATAATTGGTCATCACGAAGTATATGAAGTTAAGGAAATGTACTACCTAGGCATCAAAATAATCCACGTCGGATGAAGCAAGAAGGGTATGAAAAGCAGACTAGGAAAGGAAAAAAGGGCATTCCTCGCCAAGAGAAGTGTCCTCGTATCAAACATAGGCATTGATTTGAGTAAGAATTTTCTGAGAATGTACGATTGGCGCACAGCATTTTAAGATAATGAAAGACGGACTGTGGGAAAAATTGAAAAGAGAAGAATCGACGCATTTGAAATATGGTGCTACAGTACAATGTTGAAAATTTCATGGGTTTGTAAGATAAGGAATGAGGACGTTCTTCGGAGAACGGCTAGGAAAGGAATGTATGGACAACACTGACAAGAAGAAAGGACTGGAGGGTACGGCACTGTTAAGACTTCACAGGATAAGTTTCGTGGTACTAGTTGGAGCCGTGGAGGGTAGAAACTGTAGATGAAAACAGAGACTGGAATACATTCAACAAATAATTGAGGACATAGGTTGTAAGTACTACACTGACGTGAAGAGTCTGGCACAATAGAGGAATTCGTGGCCGGCCTCATAAAACCTGTCAGAAGATCGATGACTCAAAAAAACTTCTGATTTATGTGTTGTACTATGATATAACTTTGCACCTACGTTCAGTGATATTAGTTCATACTATCTTTAAAATGAGTCTGTTAGCTGTCGAGAATTAATAAATTATAATGTCATGCATCATGCGGTACCTTTACTGCATGAATAGCAGATAAACAGTAACCTATAAATATGTTTTCTTTCAACATTTTGTAAGGTCTGTCAGCGAGAAGTAGTTCCGTGAGGGTTTGAAATTATGTATAAAGTTGTTCCAAGTACGTAAGTGCTCTGATTATCAGATACTGCATGAAAGAAGACGGGGAAATCACGTGTGGCGCACTACGATCCTTTTCTCCCCCCCACCGATACCCCCGTCCTTTAGTAGGTAGTTGGTTCTTACCCCCACAACGGTCGTCACCTGGCAGTATGGCATATGTGTACACAAGTTTGGTCGAAATCGGTCCAGTGCTATAGGAGGAGATGTGGATAAACACATACTTACATCCATTTTTATAAAATATAAGGATTTATTAATCTTTTTACTTCTTTCGAAAACCTTTATAAGATAATAGTCGGCAATCCTCGCTGTATTTTAAGAGCGTTATCAAATGAAAAGTAATTGTCTTCCATACCCTTGGTAGCCAAAATAGAAAAGTCTTTGTGTCTTACTTAAATACCTAATGATATTGTTTCCACTTGAACAGTACCTCTCACACCGAGAATTTATTTAATGTGATGATAGTCACAAAAAAATTCCGAACCTCAATGAGATGGATGAAATTGCATTTCTCTCGACAGCATCTGAATGTTTGGTTGCGAATTTGTTAAAGCATCTCTAAGGTTACTCTGAACGTACAAGCAGCTATGGTGTGTTGTTTTCATTATGGTTAGTGTCTTTAATTCAGTCCCACACAAGTATGTAGACGATTTTATAAACTCTCGTCACCAGCTTTGTAAGGGCCTCGTCATTACTACTGTGGAGGCCGAGTTGCCGCTGTCGTTACGATAGGCCGAGTTTGTGAGTTCGTGAAACGGCTTCTGGTGCTGTACACCGCTAATACGTTATTTCTCCCTGCCACTATTACAAAGGTATGGGCCAAGATCAGGTAACACGACAGGAAAACGAAGATTATACAATAGTCCAACTAATTAACAACAAAGTCACACAAATGAATTAAAAAGGTTTCATTATCTCTGCGACTTGTTGAATAATGACGTCCGCGCCACTGTTTGTAATATAATACAAAAAGGCCCTCAATGGCTAAGTGTAAATAATCGTAGGTAAACTTCACAGTACACAACAAATACAGTTTACAAAAACCACCTGTTTACTTCTAAGAGTTCACTAAACGACGTTCTCCGTCTAAGTCAGCCCTGGACGACAATCTATAACCAAGTGGGCGAGAGCTACTCTTCTATGTTCCGAATAGGCTTCTGTTCGTTGTAGTCCGCTCATTGGTGGATTGTACTGCGCCGGCAATTGACCTAGGCGAAGTCTACATCTTCATCCTCAGTGCCACTTGGGTCGCTGGTGTGAAACGTCCCCTGTGAACAATTATAAATGACTGTGCTTAAACTGACACAATATTTTTTAGCGCAACGCAGTCTGACTTTTAATAATCCCTACAAAAGAATGGCACTGAGTAACATTAACCTATACCTTTCACAAATCGCTTACCTCACAAAAATCTTCGTTACTCGAACTACTGCAAGACGGCGAGCGCCACTACTGCCAGCTAAATAAAAGATTCAAACTATTGAAGGCACTAACTACTGATGGGCACAGTTAGCAAAAGAAAGATTTTGATGGAGAACAAACAATTTATTTACCTTAATAGTCATAATATGTATAGCAGTTCATGACACCCATTCCTACAAATGTACTGTTTCTGATGGACACACCTCCAGATTATCCATTCTCAAAAATCCGCCATCTCACTACCCCACATCCACCACTGCTGGCAGCTCGCCTCCAACTGCACAGCACCATGCGCTGTTTACATCCAGCTGCCCGACACTACAATGGCAGACAGCAATGCAAACTAACCACAGACTGCACACAGCACAGCCAGTGATTTTCATACAGAGCGCTACGTGGCGTTACCAATAAGAAAACCTAAACAGCCTACTTACAGGTGGAACTCGCGCAATTACGTCTCTATGGCACTGGCACCAGCTCATATATTTGCGCCTGTGATGCGACTTAGCGGATGGGAATTGTGCGTACACTTTAAAAGCTTTCTTTCCCATTTCTAGATAAACAGAAAGGAAACCTGCCAAAAATTCTTGCAAACCCATTTGCTGAAAATGTTGTTTAGCACTCGAATCATATTTCAGTTTAAATTCATCCTGTTGTACTTCTTTCTGCAGACAGTTTCACTCAATGTACAAAACCAATAAAAACGCTACTTATTTCTACAGAGTCGTAATACTGGATTAAGAAAACAGGCGCTCAGTGCAATAAGTTGGTGACGTGTAAGGCACAGCTAATGCCACCAGCTTTACAAAATAAAAAAAATAAAAAATCAGCCCCCCCCCCCTCTTTCCGTCCCAAAAAAAGAATCTCATGACAACCCCCCTCCACCCCCCCCCCCCCCCGCCCCCGGTTGAGAACCACTGTTAGTTACAGCGGGATGTTTGGACAACAAAATGACGATTCAGGAATGGTGTACGATTCTCAGTCGGAAGTGAGAATCCTCTCAATGTCTTTTTATTCAAAACTGGTGCATGAAATTAGGTGATACAGGGTGACAATTACTGAAATATATGAAAGAAAGGTAAATCAGTTACAATCTACGGCGTGCACTCGCTTTATTCGAGATAGAAACGTCGCCACAAATATTGGGATTTACGTTATGAAATGTTCAATATGCCTGCCATCATTGTCGATATGTTGCGCAGACGCATAGTGAAATTCTATATGATCTGCTGAAGCATCGGAACATCTATCCTGTTTTGGGGTTATTGGTGTCACCTTGTCCTTATTATAGCCCCAGAAAACGGAGTCGCATGTGTTCACATCTGGAGAATATGGCGGCCAATCAAGGCCCATGCCAGTTTCTCTGGGTACCCCAGAGCCAGAATGCGGTCCCTAAAGTGCACCTCCAGTATATCAAGCACTCTCCTGCTTCGATGGTGTCGAGCTCCATCTTCTGTGAATAACATATTTTCGGAGTCAGGGTTACTTTGGGTAATGGGTATGAAATTATCTTCTAAAACTTTCATGCACCGTTCGGTAGTTACCATGCCATCAAAGATTATGGCACCTATTATTCCGTGAGTGAACACTGCACACCACACAGTCACCCGATGAGGGTGAAGAGACTTCGCGAAATGCGGTTTCTCGTCCCTCACATACACCCATTTTGCTTATTGATCAACCCATCCAAATGAAAGTGGGCTTCGTCGCTAAACCAAACCATCATGGCGCATATTGTTTCCCATCATGTACTGCTGCCAAGAGTGCAGTTTGAACGGTCTAACGCAAACCGTTCAGAAGTTATGACGATTTTATTTCATATATTTCAATAACTGTCATCCTGTCTATCCTTAAAAAGGATTTCGCTAATTAACACTTTTGGAATGAGTAAGAGGTGTTCACAAGACAAGGAAATTTTCATAGGTGGGCCACGGGAGCTAAGATGTAATTTATTAGAAGGCGAATCTGTAAGAAGCAAGCTGCGACTGCTCGTGGGTTAGAGAGCATTAAACAAAAACTTATAGAGTTTATAGAGCCACAGGGTATAAATAATAGGCTTTGCTGACACCCCACGCTGCGCAGAAAAATACGAAAATTATTCGCCGAGGGCCGGGAGTACGTGGCAGCAGACTATCTACGACGAGATGACAGTGCAAGAATAAGGTTAGGAGATTAAGACTCTGCAGCCACACAACAGGTCATTTGGAGCATACAGTGTGAAAGAGATAGCAAGTTCGGGAGAGAGAGAGAGATTTTAAAGAGCTGCTTGGAATAATAATATATGTCCATTCGTCAGTAGTTGAAGAAAACGTTGTTCCGTCCACAGAAAGAAAAGGTGCAACGTCTTACGCCTGTCAGGATGACACCGAATTGTTCCACGCGTCAAAAGCGTCGGAGAGATTGCAGAGGCTTAATCTGGGAATGGGTGATGGATTTTAATCGTTAATGTCACTCAATATTTTGTGAAGATGTTGCACGTCTTAGTAAATAGTTTATATTTTTTGTTGCTAGATTGCAATTTGTGTGTATAAAGACTTCAGTATATTGAAATGGGTGTGGAGGAATATAGCTCACACTGTATGTATGTGAATGTGAAATCCGTGCATTTCAGATAGCGTATCACATTCTGTTGCATTGTAGTAAAACACCGATCATGTTACTACACTCCCATTTTTATTGTTATTTTTAGTGTGTGTAATTAATTTCGGCATAAAGTGCCTAAGTGTATTGGATTATCATGTGTTGTGTCCAAATGATGACGATAGCTGCGGTGGTGAGAGCAATCGGCGTGCCATGATATAATTAGCTTATGGCTGGAGTATGTGAAGGCTCACTACGAGTAAAGTGGTGCATAGAAAGCTTTTGGGCCATCGAGTCTGTTCGAGTGGCCTACAAATCCGACGCAATGACATGAAGTGATGTGCATGAGGCTTCCTACGTTTGGTAGTAATCCACAAGTTATCTCTTATGATTTCAGGTAATCTGGTGGAAAAGAAAGGACGTATACGTTATTTGTATTTATTTCTATCGCCCGAATCGAACCCACTGAGAAGGCAAGCGGTGCACATTTGTTTATAATGTTGAGCTGCTACCCACTCAGTCCCCTCCAAAGCCGCTTATATTGCTCTAAGTATGTGTGACATGAATGCTTACTGCATTTCCCGCTCAATAAATTGGCTTGGCATCTATTTTGTATACTTCTTTGATGAATATAATTTTTCTGTAGTGTTTCTTTTTTGAAAGAAGTTTATCATGTCTTACTTCTGCGTATCTTGTGTGTACTTCTCGTATTTTGATCTTTGACATCATGATTCTGTTCAATACAGTTTACATTAGCAATGTGCTGCTTGCATGTTGTTGACCCTTGTTGTTGTGTTCTACACCAAAAGTTAACCATTTATAAACCATAAAGTTTATTTAGTCTTTGACTGCGAGCCTGCTTGAAAATCACAAGTTCCACAGAAGGAATTTCAGCGACAAGTGTCACTGCCCTATTTTATGGTTCAATCAGCAATGGCCCCTATTCAAGTAGAACGATGGAGTCAAAGTACTTTTGGTAGTACAGTGACAACAACTACTAAGAAAGTTGACGGACTAAGTTTCACACAAGAATATCTGTCTTAGAGCGCTGAGTTCACTGGAGGCAAAGTCGGAGGAGCCGGAATCCCCTGGGCAACGGCTGGCTGCTGGTAGTGGATGCAGTGCAGTATCCTCCAGATCGGGCTGCTGGAACTGCATGGTGTAGTTCCTGGTGATCGCTCTGCTTCAGAATTGCCTGTAACGGCTCCGCAGATTGAAGCAGACTGAACTGGTAGAGAACGGGAGGGTATCATCCTAAACTTTGCCCAGCGGAATGATATTTTCTCGAAGCTTGGATTGCACTTGATTCAACGATGCAAAGCAGTGGTTCCCATTGCGGCTTTGTTGTCCAGTTTGCATGTGCTACTGGTCTCAAGACTGGCGCCTCTCCTGTCTAAGCTAATGCAGGGTTTTTACCTTCTGGCAAGTGGAGTTTTACTTTAAAAAGTTGGCATGTTATGGATACGATCCAGCTTCTTGTGGTTGATACGTCATGCCTTCCGTACTGTGAGCATCTGGGCCTGGCAAGGGAGCGTTTCCTGTAGAGCTGGAGCATCGGCAACTTAGAGAATCTCTCTACATCTCTATAATAAGGGCAGCAGTGATCGTAGGTGAAGGCCATGGAAACATCACTTCTGTGTTTATATGTCATGTAATGAATTTTCAAAGGCATTGTTTAAGTTAACCGTCGACTAGGCTTGACATGCTTGTCCAGAACTAACAACGTCGCTTCCCCTCAAACCTCCTAACCTTGTGAGTGAAGTAAAACATTTTTTTCACTAGGAAGTGAATATTTTTTAATCAGAGTTACAGTGTGTTTTAACCAACAAATACGTAAACGGAATACGAATGAACAGGTCAAATACACACTAGACCTTAAACAGCACAGAACACAGCATACAGACAATGACCTAGGACACAAAACAGGAACAACACACACACAAAACTAAATTGCAGTTACTCAGCTACAATATTAATGTTGTTCACAGAACAGGTATATTAAAGAAACAATGAGTTCAGATAGGTATAGGACAGACAACACAACACAGGAAAAAATCAGAATAATGGTAACAACCACACACAAATTCAGCAGATTAGGCACACATGAACTCAGATGCAACATTTGTCAGTCAGTATACGTAGGACAAACATGCAGGAAGTGTAAAACAATATATTGAGAACACCTCTCAGTTCTAAGAAATGACACTCCCAGAGCACATTTGCTAACCACCTAATACTCCTCAATCACCAACCGAAAAAATTGTGAACAGATTAATAAATAGTAAAATCCAGACACAGCCTAAACTATAAAGAAACAATAGAAACCATTTTCCCCATATAGAAGGCAACAGAAGTAGGAAACCATGTTGTAAATGCATACCCTATGCTATGCAGAAGATCACTATTTAACACATTAAAAAAATTTACACAAAGACAACTGAAACACATTAAAGGAAATTCATAGGAAATAAAATATAAACGATTAAAAAGCACACACACTCATATGCACACGATGAAAGATGAGAGCGAGAGATAGAGAACAAACAAAATTCGGATTCGATGCCAAATTTATTTGATAACTAGTGAACGACAACTGGGATGAGACCCATATTAACATCGTTTACACAGTGTTTTAGCAAAGTGAAACGTGTTTGTATCTGTTTACAGGTGGGGGTATTCAGTCGTCAAATAACTGTTAAAATTTATGGTGCAAATTGTGCAAAATAAATGACAGCTAAATGTTTAAAGATGAATTTTAAGAATGAAATCTTTATCTTGTGGATAAAATTATTCGAATATGTATACTAATTGTGTGTGGTTCTTAATAAGGCATGGGAATGGAAAAGGAAAACGAAACTAACAGGAAATATTTGCGCGAAATAGCTCTATACAATGAAATAACATTTAAATTTAAAGTAATGTGTTAATTCGCCAACCAAATTCACATTAACAACGTTTGGTTTAAGATGGCAAACGACCAGTAGAAGGTAATGTACAAATGGACCTGCGTAACTTAAAATTAATGTTATGACAAAAACAAACAAAACCTGTCTTTAGGCCCAATTTTCGTAGATAAGTTATCTCTAAAAATGTTTTCATATTGCAAAAATTTTAAATGACAAAACGCATTTATAATGGCACAGAGATTATGAAACATATTTCGGTCATATGGAAAATAGAGTTTGCATAATATGCTGACGTTATATCCTATAAATTTTACTGAAAACTTGAGAAACGCAATAGTAGTAAACCCAAATGAAGAACAAGTGCGCATGAGTACTGAGACAAAGCAGATCCTGAGACACTTTTTATCAAATTGATAATCAATGAAACTAATCAAGTAAACCATCCCTCCCATTACCCTGTAGTTATGCTAATTAATTATAACTCCATGTGGATCCCTATCGTTATGCTAGTTGATTTATGACCCCTTGTGGTCTCTAAGCGTCGATCTCTGCCAATGACATTGCAGTGTGATTCTTAATTTCTGGGTTAAGTTACCCTGTGGTTTATATTGTGAATGCTATATACATGTGGGCATCCCATGGACGTATCGCAAATTCTGTTTCTCTGCCTATATCACATGACCAAATACCGTTTCTTAGCGTTAGAAAAGACTATCAGAAAGGAGGAGGTGGTGAAACTACGTTCCTTAGCTGATAAACTTTAAAATGGGGCAGTATTTTATTACAATCTGCCATTTCTCCCCAAGTAGATGGGAGTCACATAGTAGTCTCGCATTCTTAGGGTAAAGTCGGACATCGAAACTTCTCACCAAACATTTTGATGATTACCACACGAACGAACGAATCATATGCACAGCAGCACTCTGCCCTCTATTGCGAAACGAGCTGAGCTTTCGTTGAACCTAACGTCTAAGGATCCTGAACAGAACTCTAGACGGCCTGTCTACGCCCACGATAACAGTTCCTCTTCATTTAACTAACCTTCCATACAACATTGTCTTCGATTTAATTTGGAACTGACCAGAAGTGGGAGACCACTATACCTGCTACATTCGATGTTTCATGAAGGAACAGAAAGAGCTGAATTCAACGTAATCAATATACTTTGGAAGGAGCGTAACACGTTTTCCTAACTTGCACTATCGACTGAAACTAGTGACATACAATCGGTATTCACATTCTAATACCGTAACTACTATTCTGCAAAGACTGTTCCATCAAAATCCTACTCTGCCACACATCCAATTGCACACGATATCTCTAGATGCATGCTTGCTGAGGAGGGTAGCACTCCTTACTGGTGTATAGCACATTTGTGAGTGTTGTGGTGATGTAACAGCCGGTTAAGTAGCAAACGAAGCATGATCGAGCTCCAGACAGAAGACGTTTGAAACATTTCACGTAAATAAGCTGTGCTATTGATTCTGTAGTGTTCGTGTAGTGTTTATATTCCATACGAAGAGGTAATGGAAAGAAGGAAATGGCCGTTGGAAATTAAAAAAAAAAACACCCATAAGGCTACACGGTTCTGCCCTTAAACATTCTATACTGTTAAAGCAGCGTGGTTTCCGTTATATTAGTCGCAAGGAATGCAAGGCTTTTAATACTCGAAAGTAGCAAATATATTTCAAACACCAGTCATACATTCATACTGCCAACTTACTGTCCCAATTAGTATGGAGATAAACTGTAAGATGATAAAACAGGAACAGAAATAAATTTTGTTCTTTGTAATAGATGCACAATTCATACTGTATACATGTCACTGTTGTGCGATTACAGTTTCGAAAATATGATACATTGTGACATTACAAGCCATGCAGCACTATTCCCGTGAATGGAAAGCAGTCTCTTCCACACACAAAGGCTGCCAAGCTAATATATTCACAGGGATTGCAGTATCTCACAAATCTCTATCACTGACTATGAATCACGGCCGTTATGAAACTGAATACTCAGTTTATCTCCAAGATGTGGCAGGGTAAACGAGAACTTCAGCTACATCTTCGTTCATCTACAGGAGAGTACCGAAACAGATTTTGTGTCGGTTTAGTGGACATGATTCATCACACACGCATTGGAAATCTATTGCTGATTGTGGTATGGGGAGATTTGCTGTTAACGATTGAAGGTAAATATCACTGTAAGTTACACACACAACACGCGTTTGTATATAAGTCGAACGCAAGATACACCACAAAGCCCAAGAGAAGACCCGAAAAATATGGTTAAAATGTCCAGCAAATGACCTGCCA
Organism: Schistocerca serialis cubense; assembly: GCF_023864345.2. NCBI lineage: Eukaryota > Metazoa > Arthropoda > Insecta > Orthoptera > Acrididae > Schistocerca > Schistocerca serialis. The sequence continues at coordinate 275,895,575 of NC_064642.1, read as the reverse complement.
CAGCATCTCCCCTTCTACGGAACGCATCACCAGTTTCCCACTAAATCCTATGTCGCGGCAACCCCTCTCAACCGATCACTCCATCTACATTCTATCACTCTTTAAAACGGATCCATATCAGTTTAGAGGCAGAAGATTCTCTTTGCTAGGAAAGATCCAAGGCAGCAGCCAACCTGCATGTATTGCTATTATCTCAGTAACGTCATGCATAATGTTGTTAAATACCATGTAGTTACTCTTCTGTGAGTTATTTCTTAGATGACACCACATGGTGGTCATGGGTAGAAAGTAGAGGGAAGCACATTGTAAATATTGTTTGTTAGAGTTGAAACACTCAAACAGTCTTTTACAGTGTCAAAAACTTCATCAGTCAAATAGTTGCATAGCACCGTCCCCTTTCTGGTAATACAACGCTCTTTAGCAAAGAAGGACTTAGGGTTTATGATAGTCATACGACCAGACACCATATAAAAACCTGTTAGCTCGATGCCGATAACTTTGGGGCCACACATTGAATTCTGATCCGTCATAGAGAAATTTATTTCTCTGCATTTGTTGGTCATCTGCGTTAAACACTCTAAGCCAGCAGTCTTATCGCTGTGCGCAAAGAGTTTCTGTTTTCCTTGTTCCCAGTGCTTCGATGCTACATTTTCTTGCAGTCTTCATGCTGTCATAAACTCGTTCAGTTTGTAATATTTGTGACTTTAAGGCAATCATATTCTTGTGCAAGGTAGCTCTAGTTAGAGCAGTCAGAAAGACCGCCTAAATTGTGGTCCTTCTCTGCGATTGGCTGCGGCTTTGCCCGCCAAAACGGTTATCTTCTGTTATTCATAGTAGACAAACTACAAAGCGTATTTACTTGAAATTCACAATTAAAGCGTCTCTCAGTAGCGTACTATCATTCCATTACTTCGCAACTATTAATAACCAACAGAATAACAAACAATTTCTAAACAAAAAGGCAGACGAAGCACTTTCGGGATCTTCGGATCGCGTCTAACTTGAATGGCCTGCGAAGTGGTTCGGCTGTTATATCATAGGAACTTTGGCAGTGCCGTACGACAGACACGTTATCAGTTAAGACTTAACAATGTCTAGTGTGCATATCAGAGCTGGCTGGGAAGCCTCGGGGCACAGACATGTTGTCTCCCGCGGTCGGTGTTAGTTAAGACTTTACTAGCAATGTATGGTTATTTGGAACATATAGTTGAGAACAATGTGACAGTAATTACGGAAATACCCCTTTCATTAATATATTGAAGAATAGAAATTATTTGTGACTCTAAATTGGAATTTCATTGTGTAGTTTCTCGTGTTCTGCCAATAAAAAGCGAGTGGCATCCCGTATAAATAAGGTGATTGCAAATTTATTATTTTTAAAATAACAGTTCCTTGCTAGGAGTTTGTACAGCCTCATGATAAGGGATTCACAACTTATGTGCTGTTTTCTGCGCTGGGACAACAACTGTAGAAGACTGCAGGTTCAGAAATGTTCAAATGTCTGTGAACTTCTAAGGGACAAACTATTGAAGTCAATGGTCGCTAGAATAACACACTACTTAAACTAACTAATGCTGAGAACAACAAACACAACCATTACCGAGAGACAACTCGAACTTCTGGCGGGAGCGGCAGCGCAATCCGTGACATAGCGCCTCAAGCAGCGCTGCCACCCCGCGCGGCCAACTACAGGTTGGTGAACATTTATTAGAACTTATGCATTCCACTCAGAGTGGTGGAAGCAAATAGGCACCTCACGTGTAACTGAGATCTTAGTACAAATGAGATCAGTGACACGTCATCTGCCCTAACACAGAGGAAGTACCCCTCTCACTCACTCTCTTTTTCAGCTTGCGGTACATGGCACCTCTTTTGGGCATAACCGTTGAAATCGAAGTGCTTTTGAATTATGAAGCTAGATTTTATTAGCGAGAACTGTGAACTGTAACCACCCAGCGAACTGTGTAACGACTGTGAATTCGTGTGTACTGGGAATGATCAGAGTGCTGCATGAGAACTCCGGTAAGTAGTTTCTGAATTTGTACAAACTTTTTTTGAAATTTAGTTCAACTACAATTCTGATGCTCCAAAACCAAATTCTCCGATTACAGTGGAAGTAGTATCGCTAAGTGAGGAATGGGAAGTGCGGAAGTGACACGAGAATAAAAGTTAACGATGTGTGTGCGGTACATGGTTTTACGTTACTGATCATTAGTTCAAGATTCCTGATGCTACAGGACCCCTCAGCTTGGAGAGCGGCGTGAGGCAGCCATAGACAACAGTTGCGGCGGCGGCAAGCAGCGGCCAGCGCAGTTAACACAATGCGGCGCGATGGAAGTGACAGCTTCAGCACAGCACGACGGCCGAGTTGCAGCCAGCGGTGCGGCCCACAGTTGCGAGAATCAGCGGCAGTACCTCGAGGAACAATAATAGTGTAAGTGTTGCATCTGCGTATAGCAGTTTACGATTTGTAACTGGAAAATTTCTACTAGTATGTCTGGCGAATGGCAAATAACATATGATCTAGGAAGTAGAGAAGGTATTCAGTCTCACAGTAGTAGTGAAGACCTGGTGGGACAGATACATGTAAACGGTGGTGAGGTTAGACATGGGTTTAATGATACGTCGAATGTAGTCACAAATAACCAAAGTGAAAATGTAAATTCAAAATTTGGTGATGATTCCGAGAAAGCAAATTCAATAACCAATAATCATATTCGGAAATCTGAAGAAGCCATGAATGATTTCACTGAAAATGCAGAGTTAACTAGTGATGAACGTTATGGAAATGTTGATTTAATGGCAAGAAATGGTAATGTAAGCCCAGAATTTGTAGTACCGAATGAAAACGAAATGATTCAGTGGTATGACGAGACCTGAGAAACTGACTCTGACGTTGACATTAAATAGTTGAGTTACGTACATTAAGTCATGGTACACCACAACTGACACTTTAGCAACTCAGGACGATGATTAGCATATAAGGTCCGCACTAAAATTAATATTGCAAGAACAATTGAGTAAAGCACTAAAAGTAAATATGGAGGAATTAAGCAAATCACTAAAACAAAGTAAGGAGGAATTAGGTAATGGAATAGATAAGGGGTTGAAAGAAGCTAAGGTAGCAATAGCTCAGATTATGACTAAGTTCGATACTTTGGAACAAAATGATAAATATCTTAAAGATAAAACTGAGGGATGTAGCAAGAATATATTTTGTGAAACAAAAGAATGGGGCAAAGAAAAGTCTGTAAGTTAATAATAAGTCAAAATATTGATCATGAAATCGAAAAGCTAAATTACGTGGGCTGTTGTACTTTACACAGATTAAATAACGCATAAAAATAAGAAGAAGACTGCAGAAGAAAAGGACGATACCTAGCCAGGTAAGTGAATCTGACGACGTACAATAGAAGAAATTCTAGTGTCAAATATAATGGAAAGAGATGAATGTTATTTTGAGATGATGTTCAGATTATGTCAAACTAGACGTTTCGTTATTCTTAAGTATGAATTGAAACGGCGAAGTGGTTTCCGCTCTAATTAATCATCAAACATTGATGTACTAGGAATAGTCCTGCCAAAGAGGTTTGAGCTAAATTAAGAGTTATGGTTGTAAGGCGACAGAAGAGTCTTCCAGTTGTATACGAAGATCGGAAAGAGGTAAATGGAGATATATAGGTTAGGTAACAGAAAAGTCAGCCAATTATGTAAGTAGAGAGAGAAAGGTGAAGTATTATTATTAGGTGACAGGAAAGGCGCCCAATCATTTAAAAAGAGCGAGGATGGAAAGGCATAAGCCGATGTGTAATTCAGTCATTAAGAAGTGTTTATGAGCAATGTTGTTTCCGCCAAATACTTTATGAAGTACAAGGCTGTAGACATAATGTCGACATGGGACACAACACTGACATGTAAATCTCATAAAAGAAATAAATGTAAAATTCTTGCCCGCAAAAGGCAAAGGTTTCGAGTTCGAGTCTCGGTCCGGCACACAGTTTTAATCTGCCAGGAAGCTCCATATCAGCGCACACTCCGCTGCAGAGTGAAAATCTCATTCTGGAAATATTGTAGTAAATAAAGTTTCCTACCCCCATGAACCATGGACCTTGCTGTTGGTGGGGAGGCTTTCGTGCCTGAGCGATACAGATGGCCGTACCGTAGGTGCAACCACGGAGGGGTATCTGTTGAGAGGCCACGAAGCCCATGCCTACAATGGTAGTTCAAGTTTATATGCCAACTAGCTCTGTAGATGATGAAGAAATTGATGAAATGTATGATGAGATAAAAGAAATTATTCAGGTAGTGAAGGGAGACGAAAATTTAATAGTCATGGGTGACTGGAATTAGAGAGTAGGAAAAGGCAGAGAAGGAAACATAGTGGGTGACTGGAATTAGAGAGTAGGAAAAGGCAGAGAAGGAAACATAGTGGGTGAATATGGATTTGGGGAGAGAAATGAAAGAGGAAACCGTCTGGTAGAATTTTGCACAGAGCATATCATAATCATAGCTAACACTTGGTTCAAGAATCATAAAAGAAAGTTGTGTACATGGAAAAATCATGGAAATACTAGAAGGAATCAGATAGATAATAGAATGGTAAGACAGAGATTTAGCAACAAGGTTTTAAATTGTAAGACATTTCCAGGGGCAGATGTGGACTCTGACCACAATCTATTGGTTATGAACTGTAGATTAAAACTGAAGAAACTGCAAAAAGGTGGAAATTTAAGGAGATGGGACCTGGACAAACCGAAAGAACCAGAGATTGTACAGAGTTTCAGGGATAGCATAAGGGAATAATTGACAGGAATGGGGAAAAGAAATACACTAGAAGAAGAATGGGTAGCTCTGAGGGATGAAGTAGTGAAGGAAGCAGAGGATGAAGTAGGTAAAAAGACAAGAGCTAGTAGAAATCCTTGGGCAACAGAAGAAATATTGAATTCAATTGATGAAAGGAGAAAATATAAAAATGCAGTAAATGAAGCAGGCAAAAAGGAATACAAACGTCTCAAAAATGAGATCGATAAAAGGTGCAAAGTGGCTAAGCGGGGATGGATACAGGACAAATGTAAGGATGTAGAGGCTTATCTCACTTGGGGTCAGACAGATACTGCCTACAGGAAAATTTAGGAAACCTTTGGAGAAAAGAGAACCACTTGTATGAATATCAAGAGCTCAGATGGAAACCCAGTTCAAAGCAAAGAAGGGAAAGCAGAAAGGTGGAAGGAGTATATAGAGGGTCTATACAAGGGCGATGAACTTGTGGACAATATCATGGAAATGGAAGAGGATGTAGATGAAGATGAAATGGAAGAAACGATACTGCGTGAAGAGTTTGTCAGAGTAGTGTAAGACATCAGTCGAAACAAGGCCCTGGGAGTAGACAGCATTCCATTAGAACTACTGGCGGCCTTGAGAGAGTGTCCTGACAAAACTCTTCCATCTGGTGAGCAAGATGAATCAGACAGGTGAAATACCCTCAGTTTCAAGAAGAATATAATAATTCCAATCCCGAAGAAAGCAGGTGTTGACAGATGTGAAAATTACCGAACTATCGGTTTCATAAGTCACAGCTGTAAAAGAATAACGCGAATTCTTTACAGACGAATGGAAACGCTGGTAGAAGCCGACCTCGGGGAAGATCAGTTTGGATTCCGCAGAAATGTTGGAACACGTATGGCAATACTGACCCTACGACTTATCTTAGAAAATACACTCCTGGAAATTGAAATAAGAACACCGTGAATTCATTGTCCCAGGAAGGGGAAACTTTATTGACACATTCCTGGGGTCAGATACATCACATGAGCACACTGACAGAACCACAGGCACATAGACACAGGCAACAGAGCATGCACAATGTCGGCACTAGTACAGTGTAAATCCACCTTTCGCAGCAATGCAGGCTGCTATTATCCCATGGAGACGATCGTAGAGATGCTGGATGTAGTCCTGTGGAACGGCTTGCCATGCCATTTCCACCTGGCGCCTCAGTTGGACCAGCGTTCGTGCTGGACGTGCAGACCGCGTGAGACGACGCTTCATCCAGTCCCAAACATGCTCAATGGGGGACAGATCCGGAGATCTTGCTGGCCAGGGTAGTTGACTTACACCTTCTAGAGCACGTTGGGTGGCACGGGATACATGCGGACGTGCATTGTCCTGTTGGAACAGAAAGTTCCCTTGCCGGTCTAGGAATGGTAGAACGATGGGTTCGATGACGGTTTGGATGTACCGTGCACTATTCAGTGTCCCCTCGACGATCACCAGTGGTGTACGGCCATTGTAGGAGATCGCTCCCCACGCCATGATGCCGGGTGTTGGCCCTGTGTGCCTCGGTCGTATGCAGTCCTGATTGTGGCGCTCACCTGCAAGGCGCCAAACACGCATACGACCATCATTGGCACCAAGGCAGAAGCGACTCTCATCGCTGAAGACGACACGTCTCCATTCGTCCATCCATTCACGCCTGTCGCGATACCACTGGAGGCGGGCTGCACGATGTTGGGGCGTGAGCGGAAGACGGCCTAACGGTGTGCGGGACCGTAGCCCAGCTTCATGGAGACGGTTGCGAATGGTCCTCGCCGATACCCCAGGAGCAACAGTGTCCCTAATTTGCTGGGAAGTGGCGGTGCGGTCCCCTACGGCACTGCGTAGGATCCTACGGTCTTGGCGTGCATCCGTGCGTCGCTGCGGTCCGGTCCCAGGTCGACGGGCACGTGCACCTTCCGCCGACCACTGGCGACAACATCGATGTACTGTGGAGACCTCACGTCCTACGTGTTGAGCAATTCAGCAGTACGTCCACCCGGCCTCCCGCATGCCCACTATACGCCCTCGCTCAAAGTCCGTCAACTGCACATACAGTTCACGTCCACGCTGTCGCGGCATGCTACCAGTGTTAAAGACTGCGATGGAGCTCCGTATGCCACGGCAAACTGGCTGACACTGACGGCGGTGGTGCACAAATGCTGCGCAGCTAGCGCCATTCGACGGCCAACACCGCGGTTCCTGGTGTGTCCGCTGTGCCGTGCGTGTGATCATTGCTTGTACAGCCCTCTCGCAGTGTCCGGAGCAAGTATGGTGGGTCTGACACACAGGTGTCAATGTGTTCTTTTTTCCATTTCCAGGAGTGTAGATTAAGGACAGGCAACCTTACATTTCTAGCATATGTAGACTTAGAGAAATAAGCATCCTATACCGTTAAAGTAGCGTGGTTTCCGATATATGTCGACAATTTTGACTGGAATACTCTCTTTCAAATTCTAAAGATGGCAGGGATAAAATACAGGGAGCGAAAGGCTATTTACAATTTGTGCAGAAACCAGGTGGCAGTTATAAGAGTCGAGGGTCATGAAAGGGAAGCAGCGGTTGGGAAGGGAGTGAGACAGGGTTGTAGCCAGTCCCTGATGTTATTAAATCTGTATATTGAGCTAGCAGTAAAGGAAACAAAACAAAAATTTGGAGTAGGTAATAAAATCCATGGAGAAGAAATAAAAATGTAGAGGTTCGCCGATGACATTGTAATTCTGTCAGAGACAGCAAAGGACTTGGAAGAGCAGTTGAACGGAATGGACAGTGTCTTGAAAGGAGGATATAAGATGAACATCAACAAAAGCAAACAGGGATAATGGAATGTAACCGAATTAAGTCGAGTGATGCTGAGGCAATTAGATTAGGAAATGAGACACTCAAAGTGATAAAGGAATTTTGCTATTTGGGGGAGAAAGATAACTGATGATGGTCAAAGTAGAGAGGATATAAAATGTAGCAATGGCAAGGAAAGCGTTTCTGAAGAAGAGAAATTTATTAACATCGAGTTTTGATGTAAGTGTCAGGAAGTCGTTCCTGAAAGTATTTGTATGGTGTGTAGCCTTGTATGGAAGTGAAACATGGACGATAAATAGTTTAGGCAAGAAGAAAATAGAAGCTTTTGAAATGTGGTGCTACAGAAGAATACTGAAGATTAGATGGGTAGATCACATAACTAAGGAGGAGGTATTGAACAGAATTGGGGAGAAGAGGAGTTTGGGGCACAACTTGACAAGAAGAAGGGACCTGTTGGTAGGACATGTTCTGAGGCATCAAGGGATCACAAATTTGCATTGGAGGGCAGCGTGCAGGGTAAAAATCGTAGAGGGAGACCAAGAGATGAATACACTAAGCAGATTCAAAAGGATGTGGTTCGTAGTAAGTACTGGGAGATGAAGAAGCTTGCACAGGATAGAGTAGCATGGAGAGCTGCATCAAACCAGTCTCAGGACTGAAGACAACAACAACAACAGCAACAAATAAGGTTTAAGTAAAAGGCCATGTAACATGAAATAAAGAGAGTAAAACACACACTCGTTTTAAATATAAAAGGACGGGAGAATAAATGTCTAGTTAAGAATAATTAGCCCCTACACATTAAGGAGACAAACAACGTTCGTGTATGAAAGCCAGTGGAACATATGCAGCCATTATATAAACAAATTTCCACTAGCACATTTTGTAGCAACAGTGACACTCATATACAGAACGAATGATACCTCATACGGTGGAGTGAAGTAACGATGTGGTAAATAAGTGTTTTGCATTATATTCGAAGTAAGATTCTAAAAAAAGTTTTATCGATGTATTTGTGAATTATGATTGTAAGCATTCTTAATTACGATTGAAAGAGCAAGTGACGCCGGCTAACGGCCTGAGTCATTAGGCCTACCGAATTAACAGATGATGCGAGCAAGTAGAGAGCTCTTAAAGAATGTGAAGGGGAATGTCACAGGTGTATGTAGCTATAGTTGTGAGAATTGTTTTTATAAGAATATTATTAGAACCAAAACAAAAACATGATGAATCACTGTCGTAGTACCACGTAAACACTTACTTTGTTTATAAACACCCAAAATTACAACAAAACATTAGATATTTCGTATTTATCTTGTAATAGTATATGGTAACGTATTTATTTGAATTTTTTTTATAATTATTAGGAAATTAATATAAGGTATTTTGTATTTTTTCACTGAATTGTGCTGGAGGTGTATGCTGATGTTTGAGATGGAAGAATGGATTGACGGTTGCAGAACTCAACACCACTTTGGGAAGTCTGAAGTTTCACAACGAAAAACTACATCATGGACAACAGGATCATCAGAATGGGTTGTTGTTGTGGGTTGGATACGTATGTTGTGGAAAAAAGTGTGAGCGTTAAGTTGTTCCGTCTCCACTGGTTTATTTTATTTGTAACCATGTGAAGCGGACGTCTTTACGACGCATTCAAATATAGATAAGTGCAGAACGGCATGATGCCAACGTAATTGTGAGAAACAGTCTTAAATGTGAAGAATGTTTAATCGAATTGAAAGGGCGCCAATGCATCGCTAGTAGTTGTATTCAGTTGCCCCACGTTAAAGAACAGCAATGTTCCAAAGTTGAATAACAATTAAACTTCTTATGATACATATTTTGCTGAATTTAATGGACGGCAATGCGCCGATACTAGCTAACATCCATATGAAAATTTATGATTGAAATTTAGTTAGTAATTAGAGTAGTCGAAACTTAGTTAGTAATTAGAGTAATCTAGCGGAAAGGTATGTTATAACTTAAGAAAAGACTGTCAACAACATAAAGGTGCAGAATGACACTACTTTGAAAATCGTACTATTTATAGAATAATGTAATCAATATAGAACGTGTATCTAAAGATTAATGATTTTGGGATATAAGTTGATACGCGAATTTATTGAGGATAACAATCAATATCTGTAACCACAAAATTATTACAATCTATAAGTTGATTAATAATCTGAGAATGAAAAAAAATGTAGATTCAGGTTTTCAAAAACAGAAACAAATAAGAAGTATAGTGGAATGGTAAGGCTCTTCGTTGTCAAGAATATCTAAATTTTTTGAAATCTCAGAAGGGGGGCCATGTGTAATATTTCTGGCTTCACAGCCATCATATTCAGGTAGAAGAAGATCTTCTTAGAGCAGATAAGAAATTAGCAGTGGCAGATGACGTAATGTGTTGTGAGGTACCAATGGCAGGTGGCTTGTTAGGTATAGGTACCGTGAGAAAGACTGCCTAAATTGGGGTCCTTCTCCGCGATTGGCTGATTGGCTCCTGCGCTCTGAAGTTATTCACCAAAATGATTATTTTCTATTATCAATATTAGACAAACTACACAGCGCAATTTCATATTTAAAGCATCTCTCAATTGTGTGCTATCATTCCATCATCTAGCAAGTATTAATAACCAGCAGAATAATAAACAATTGCTAAAAGAAAAAGCAGACGAAGCACTTCCCTGATCTTCGGATCATGCCTATCTTGGATGGCCTACGAAGTGGTTCGGCAGTTAGATCATAGCTTGTTTGACAGTGTGAGAGGACAGATATGTGTCTGCTCAGTATCAGTTAATACTTAGCTAGCAATGTCTAGCGTGTAAATCAGAGCTGGCTGGGAAGCCTTGGTGGACGGACATGTCTTCCGAGGTCGGTGTTAGTTAAGACTTCACTAGCAATGTAAGGTTATTTGGAAGATATAGCTGAGAACAGTGTGACAGTATTTACGAAAATACGCATTTCATTAATTTGTTGAGGAATAGAAATTATTAGTGACTCTAAAGTGGAATGTAATTGTGCAGTTTCTCGTGTTCTGCTAATAGAAAGCGAGTGACATCCCGTATAAATAAACTGATAAGTAACTTATTGTTTCTAAAATAACAGCTTGTCGGTAAGAGTCTCTTACAAACTCAAGATAACGTATTCACGACCTACGTGCTGTTCTCTGCGCAGGGGACAACAACTGTGGGAGACTGCAGGTCGGTGAACATTTATTACAAGTTACGCATTCCACTCAGGGCGGTGGAAGCAAATTGGCACCTCGTGTGTAACTGAAATCTTAGTACAAATGAGATCAGTGACATGTCATTAGCCGTTCGGAGGAGGTACGAAAAAGGGAAATACTTCGAGGGAAGGGGTTTATCGCACTTTTCCTGCACCCAAGCAGACATGTAAGCACTCTCTCATACTCCTTCAATTTTCTCCCATTTTGACATATTTTCCCTCTGTTTATAGATGTTTTCCAACAATTTAGGTAATTTTACCTATTTAATGTTACTTCTGTTCACTATATCATGAAGTCACCTCGGACCATGTGTTCTAATTTTGCTTGTAAATGTAGAGCAGTTGTCAAAATCCATAGCAACTGCCCTCATTCCTGTATGTGTGCATGTGTTCTTTTTATGTGTGGGACCTCCAGACCCTACCGTGGACCTACCACTGGTGAATCAACCTACAGACGCTACCTCAGCCATATCGCAGTTGAACCCACCTCTGAACCCTTATCCCAGACCATGGAGTGTGACGGATACAACTCCAAACGCTATTCCAATCATAAAGCTTTGTGGATCCAAGTTTCAATCCTATTCTGTACCTAACGCTTCGTAAATCCACCTACGAGCTCAATCCCGCCCCTATCCTGGACATACCCTGTCCAGTGGGTGCCACCACATGACACCGGTACCCACACACATACAAAAAAAGAGCGCAATTGCGCCAGGCGTTGACAACTGAATTTCATTTACAAGCAAATTTAGACTACGTGGCGTCACTATCACGTTAGCAGAAGTGACATAAAATCCATAAAATTACGAAAATTGACGGAAACAGCTATAAATTGAGGGAAAATACACAAAGTGCAGGGTAACTGAGAGAGAATTAGAGAATGATTAAATGACTGCTTGTTGCATGGAAATTTTGTATATGATAAGGAACTGTGTCGACATGGAAGCACTGGGAACCGGGGAAACTGTAATCGATCGTGGACAGCGATGAGACGGCTGGAATAGACTGCTGAACGCGGATGACCACCAAACGTAGAGTTATAAATTTGTATATGTAGAATCACTAACCCATGTGTGACACCAAAGCTATTGACAGCCACATTACACATTTTTATAAAGCGTCTGGGCATGTGACTACGATAAACGTTATGTTCTCCTTAGTTAAAGAGCATTGCATTACGAGCTCTAGGCCTACAATATACAACTGCCGAATGGATGTCGTGTCTGACCCTGTGCCATACTGTTTAAATGTTTTAAACTTTAACAAATAATATTGGTCATGTGCATATCTGTTCTCTCTACCCATCAAAACGGTGAGGTCTCATCTAACAAATAACTTACAGAAAAGTTACTACATATATTTTAACAACATTCTGCACAGTGTCTACTGAGGTAATAGGAATAAATGCAAGTTGACTGCCCCAAAACGATGGGGACCTATCTCGGCACAGTCCTCTGGATGGAAGGTGTATGTGAAGTACTCCATTTCCCTACCACATCTTGGAGATAAACTGAATATTCATATTCATAACTGCAGTGATTTGAAGATTGTGGTAGAGATTTGTGAGATACTGCAATCCTGTGTGTACATTTGCTTGTTGGCTTTTGTGTGTGGAAGAGACCACATTCTGCACACGGAGTTAGTGCTACATGACGTGTAATGTCACATATCAATCGCCGCTGATATGCTTTTCTCTCTTTCCTGATAAGATGACGTTCTTTCTCGCATTTTCCATTAGTGACCATTATAGTATAGCTTGCAAAAATAGTATATGTCCCGACTCGTAATCAGACGTGAACAGTGGCCACTATACACATCTGGAAAGCCATATGATGCGTGTGTCACGAAGAACCTATGTTTTTCTTTTCTTTTCCCTCACTGTAGAAGGTTGTAGTTTTCTCATTTTTAAGCTTCTCACCGCAGTGAGTGGGACACAAAACTTTGCAGAGTGAATGTGTACTAGCTGTTTGAAATATACGCGCATCAAAATGAAGTTTTGCAATACCTCGGTTCCGAGAGTTCCGGAACCTGCATAGAAAATTGGAATAAAGATCAACATAAACATCATTTCCGCCCTTTTTATAGCTCATTATAACCACACATTGCAGGTTGTGCCAACATACAGCGAGACCGTCAGAGTTGGTAGTCCTGATTTCTTTGCACACCGGTACCTCTAATAACTAGTAACACGTCCTCTTGCAATTGTGCATGCCTGTATTGTCCTGTATTCGTCGTGGCATACTATCCACAAGTTCCAGATTGTCCCACTCCTCAACGGCGATTCGGCGTAGATCCCTCAGAGTGGTTGGTGGGTCACGTTGTGTATAAACAGGGCTTTCCAATCTATCTCAGACATGTTCGAAAGAGTTCATGGGTGGAGAACATGCTGGCCACTCTAGCCGAGCGATGTCGTTATTCTGAACGAAGTAATTCGCAAGATGTGCACGATGGGGGTGCGAACTGTCGTCCATGAATGCCTCGCAAATATTCTACCGATAAGGTTGCACTATCGGTCGGAGGAAGGCATTCACGTAACTTATAGCTGTTACGGAGCCTTCCATAACCATCAGAGGCGTACGTCAGCCCCACATAATGCCATCCCGAAACAGCAAGGAACCTCCACCTCACTGCACTCGCTGGACAGTGTGTCTCAGGCATTCAGTGTGACCGGGTTGCCAACAAACACGTCTCCGACAATTGTCTGGTTGAAGTCATATGCGACATTCATCGGTGAAGAAAACGCGATGCCAATCCTAAGCGGTCCATTCGGAATATTCTAGGGTCCATCTGTACCGCATTGCATGGTGTCGTGGTTGCAAAGATGGCCCTCGCCATGGACGTTGGGAGTGAAATTGCGTATCATTCAGCCTATTGCGCGCAGTTTTAATCGTAACACGACGTTCTGTGGCTGCATGAAGAGCATTATTCAACATGGTGGCGTTGCTGCCAGGGCTCCTCCAAGCCGTAATCCATAGGTAGCCTTCAACCAATGCAGTAGTAGCCCTTGGGCGGCTTGAGCGAGGCATGTCATCGACAGTTCCTATCTCTCCGTGTCTCCTCCGTGTCCGAACATCACTTTGGTTCACTCCGAGATGGCTGGACCCTTCCGTTGTTGAGATCCCTTCCTGGTACAAAGTAACAAGGCGGATGCCATCGACCCCTGGAGTGGCCGTCTAGGCATGGTTGAACTACAGACAACACTAGCCGTGTATCTCCATCCTGGTGGAATGACTGGAACTGATCAGCTGTCGGACCCCGTCGGTCAAATAGGCGCTGCTAATGAATGGTTGTTTACATCTTTGGGCGGGTTTAGTGACATCTCCGAACAGTAAAAGGGACTGTATCTGTGATACGATATCCACAGCCAACTTCTATCTTCAGGAGTTCTGGGAACCGAGGTGATGCAAAACTTATTTTGATGCGTATATAGGCTACATTGGTGCCTTGCATTCCAGTCGGCTAATATATCGGAAACCACGCTACTTTAACGGTATAGGATGCTTATTTTCTTTTTTTTCAGGACCTTTTTGGTATGGAATGCTAAAACTACTAAGTACTACAGACTCGAGTGCGCAAAGGATTTAGTTAAACGTGTCACACTCCTTCCTTCTGGAGCTCAATGAAGCATAAGCCTCCTGTTCAACACTTTCTACTGTATCTGGTTAGTATCTACAGTCTTCACAGAAAGGCAGTTCCGCTAGTGGAATGAGGATACCGATATATATCGGTAGCATCAGTCTGTTATACAAGTTTGGAACCCGTGTTATGTTCTATCGAAAATCACAAAATCGAAGTCTATTGATTAAATTGAACTTAGCTCGTTCTGTTCCTTCATGAGACGTTGTACGTAGCGGGTTATAGTGCCCCATACTTCTGGTCAGTTCATGATTAAATCGGAGACAATGTTGCGGAGAGGGTTGGTTAAATGTAGAGGAAATGTTACAAAGTGCATAGAGACAATCCGGAGATATTTTCAGGATCCTGAGTCGTTAGAATCAACGAAGAAGCAGCACGTTTCGAAATAGAGGGCAGAGTGCTGTTGTGGATATAACTCGCTTCTAGGGTGGTAATCATGGAAGTTTTTTGTGAGATCTTGCAATCTCCGATTTTATCTTATGAAGACGATGCTACTTCGTGACTCCTAGACACACAGTGAGGAACTGCAAAACGTAATAAAATCGTACCGAATTTATAAAGTTTTCGGGCTAAGAAACGTAGTTTTTGCGCATCCTCCCTGGTGATGACTATTTCCAAAAGTGAAAAACAGTGTTTGTGTCATGTGATCTTGGCAGAGTAACACGGTTCGTTATACGTCCATTGCTTCCAAAGCAATGGAGTGGGGGCGGTTTAGGAGTGATACAAAAATTGAGAACTATGCTGCAGTGTTATTGCCTGACAGCATCACGATATCGAAGTGAGGACATGTTTTGTTGACGTGACAAGTTTTCGAGAGTGGTGGTCTGGAATTCGAGTAATTGGGTAAAATGCGTTGAAATTACGAGAAACTGGTAAAATCACAATACACAAAATTCATGAAAATACAACAAAAATGTGGAAAATGAGGGTACTTCCATGCTACCCTGCGTGTGTGAAAATCATTCCGATCACACACTGGTTGAATTGACAACCGACGGTGCATGCTATCCATGCAATATGGGTTTAAATTCTGCAAAGTAGCCCCTTATTTGACATGTCATTAGGCATTGTAAGCAATAAAATTGAAAGATTCAGTGTCTAAGGATTTGGAGTTCAGGATGATCACCACCTACGACATCGAAACAGTGATAATATACTTGGGTGCAATATGCACCACCAGCATTAGAAATCAATGCGCTTGATCTCTTCGAAAACGGAACACCAAGACATCTGATACCTCGTCCCTGTAGAAGATGGGATTAACTGTAGAGGTCATAACTTTCAGACAGCAGCAGTGGTCTTAGTCTCTCCGAAAACATAACACTGAGACATCTGTTATTTAGTCATTGTTCAAGACGAGATTAGTTGTAGAAGTCATCGCTTTCAGACAGCAGTTTTGGAACAGTCCACAACGCTAGGAATTCTTACAGTTTCCTTGTGTTACGATATCTTTCACACATTTGTCAATAAAAAACACCGCGAATGAGAATTTCACTCTGCAGCGGAGTGTGCGCTGATATGAAACAACCTGCCAGATTAAAACTGTGTGCCGGAAGAGACTCGGACTCGGAACCTTTCCCTTTTGCTAGGCTTGAGCTACCATCTCAGCTACTTTCTGTATGGTTTGGAAGGTAGGAGACGAGGTATTGGCAGAAGTAAGACTTTGAGGAGGGTGCGTGAGTCGTGCTTGGGTATCTAAGATGGTAGAGCACTTGCCCGCGAAAGACAAAGGTCCCGAGTTCGAGTCTCGTTTCGTCACAAAGTTTTAATCTGCCAGGAAGTTTCATATTAGCGCACACTCCGCTGCAAAGTGAAAATCCCATTCTGGAAACAACCCCACGCTGTGGCTAAACCATGTCTCTGCATATCCTTTCTTTCAGGAGTGATAGTTCTGCAGGTTCGCAGGAGAGTTTCTGTAAAGTTTGGAAGGTAGGAAACGAGGTACTGGCAGAAGTACAGTTGTGGGAACGGAGCCTGAGTCGTGCTTGTGCAGCTCAGATGGTAGAGCACTTGCCCACGAAAGACAAAGGTCCCGATTTCGATTCTCGGTCTGGCACACAGTTTTAATCTGCCAGGAAGTTTCAAAAAACACCACCTCTGTCTTTTATTTCAACCATTCTGTTCGTTGTGTGACCAACTTTCCTTACACCAGTTTTCTATGGGAGCCAATGGATCTAAATGTGTTAATGTTTGTTTAGCACCTGGCACAGAACTCAAACTCATTGAAGAAAAACAAATGCATGACGGCATAGGAAGCTGTACTCATACGCTTCTTCGATGTGTTACTGCGAGAAAATTTAGTATTAAACTGATTCAGAAACCCAACAAGAAACCTCTGTTGTTGATATTGATACTCTGTGAGTAGTACAGATGACAAAACTTTACACAGGTCCGTAGAAGCGACTTCGATCACTGATCGCCTCCTTCAGTGAATCAGTACATGTATGATTAATGGGATAACCACAGATGTTCGAAGCCAACGCGGAGTTTTTATTTGTTCTCCCTACATCGGAAGAGAGAGTCGTGGTAAAATGTTATACAGTTATCTACCAGGTGACGTTAGCGAAGTTTTCCTAGTCCGTTGTTTAACTCCACAGACTGTTATAAAAATAACGAGTGGAGAAAGAGACAGAGAGAGAGAGGGAGGGAGGAAGACACTACTGTGAACAAAGGCTCTGACACCATTACACTGTTGTAGTGCTTGTGTAGTAATTATAGGAGTGCGATAAGGGAGATTTGGACATGTAATGAGGCATATTCATAGTCATTCGACATCAATGAACTGCAAGTGTCATGCTTCAGAATTTCCTTGTGCAGTTCACATATACTCTACATGGTTGTGAATTCCTTCCTGTGCGTTAGTGTGCTACTTTTCCCTTTGTGGTAACTTGAAAGTTATCCTGGAATGGGACACGACTATCAAAGTTATTCTGTGCTGCTGATTACATATAGTGATGGAGAATGTAGTAAAATATACCAACAACATTTTTTAGGGAAAATACACATCAATTATAGTTATTGATTGAATGCGGGAAAAACTAACATGGGTGGCAGAAGTGAGACAACTACTCTGGCCCTAAAAATGTGGATAACACAATCTGAATTGATCTGATGCTGAACAGACTTTGATTGATAATCTACAGAGGTCTATATAGGTGCAGCTGAGGGCAAGTGGCGATTGAGATCTGTACACCCTGACAAGGCCGGAGCAGCAGTTCGTTACCCTGTTTGCTCCAAGCAGCGATGTAACTTGCAGCTGACGAGATATGTGCAGCAGAGGGGAGGTGTAAGGCGGCACCTGTGAGTCGATCGTGGCCAAGAAAGAAATGCGAAATCTAACGGTGTAGCGATCAGGCAGATGGATCGTAATTTACTCTCTACCAGAACCTTGAAATCAGATTTTAGTGGGTCCAGATTTAATTGTCTCATTCTGTTTAGAGCAATCTATTCTAACATTCTGCGTGGTGTCTGTTGTTCTATGCCGTGTCTACCTACCACTTTCGCGCAACGACGCTCTGAGCGTGTGTTTCAGGGAATTGACTAGTTTGAACCTGGGACCTGTAGCCGGCAAGGAGACGCCAGACCACACATGACATGTAGAGTTCAGAATAGTTCAGTGGGACTAGCGATGATATAACCAAATACTTAATGATTTCAGCGTCTGCACCACTGCACTCCCTGTAAAAGAATCTTCATACTAACTAAATTGAGTGGAAAGGGTTCAAGGCTTTCCTAGTTTTAGTTAGCTGGTAGAATAACGTCGAAAAAGCAGTTAAGTTTACCTTTGGAAATGTTATTCTACTCACTAAACATTGTTTATAAATTGCACTATTGATAAAAGGAAATGTTTTAATACAAAATGATAAAAACCAACTGCGTTCAACGAAAATGTGAACGAATATTCCCTGAGTGGGTTTCCAAGCTCTACAATGGATCGAAGGATGGCCTATCCCATATCACATGTATAATCTAGGTTTAAATTAAGTTTCACGAAAGAGAAAACTATCAAAATGGTCCACAGTGACCCTCAACTATCTTTAATTACTTATCTATCTTGTCGTAAATTACAGTGGCTGATATGGCTTCTCAATAATTTTATAACAGAAAATCATCATGTTTCATATTTTAACTTACGTAGCAAATGTGAATACCATGAGCTTCATTGACAGTCGACACTAGTATTACGTAAAAAGGGTCGTAAGAGATGAGACTTCTGGAGTTCTGAGTGAAGCCTTATGTGCTAAAAAATGCGGCATCGCGTGCGTTCATTACCATGTCGGTATTCGTCAGGGGGCGGCGGATGGCGCAGCTCCATACAGCTCGCTATCTCGGAAGCAACTCTCTCCTAACTTCTCCTTACTACAATTTACCGAAGTTGGTTTAAAAAATAAAACTATCTGGCTGTGTTTTCATCTGACCAATCATGGTCTCAATGTTAAACTTAAGCTCCGCCTAGAAAAATTCTGTCTATCCAATGAGAAACGTTATACTTTTCGTTGTGGGGCAATGTTTTCAAAGTTTACAACGTAACATAGACGCGAAACAGTCTCACGCTAAAACTTGCAGCTGGTGTGGCCCTTTTAGTGTAATCGCAAGATCTATACTGTTCTTCTGGAGGGCTCTATCTTTTAACATGGGCTAGGGGGTGGTCCTGGCGGCTACATTCCGTGGTTGGCCAATGTTTTTAACGTTTGCAACGTAACAGAGACGCAGAGAAGTCTCACGCTAAAACTTGCGGCTGGTGTGGCCCTTTTAGTGTTATCCTAAGATCTATACTGTTCTTCTGGAGGGCTCTTGCTTTTAACCTGGGCTGGGGGGTGGTCCTGGTGGTTAGCTGGGGACGTGGTTGTCCGTCCCTTATCGTAGGGCCTTCTAGCTTAACACTGTTCTTCTCTCGGCTTCTGTTCTTGTTTCTCCCCTCAAAACTGCGTCTGCCTCACAGTGGGAATGTATGACATACATTTAGGTATTCTTGCGTTAGTCTGTGGTATTCCATTTTCTCACTCGTTACTCGTATTACTTTGTTTAATTTAATGTCACGATTTATTCGGAGCTATGTGACATACTACTGGATTTGCTTCTCATGTCAGGATTTTCATGGAATCTGTTAGGTTTGCCTGACACCTTACATATCACCACCCTTCAAACTTAACTTTTGCACTGAAGTTAGGCAAAGATTGAATCGCTGTCTAAGTCAGTCAAAAATTATTCCTTTCTCTGAAATTTGTTGCCTACTGTTCACCCACGTTATTCTGGTTCTATGCTAATTTGTATTAGTAAATTATATTTTTATATTCTTCCACATTATTCTCAAAAATATGTTTATATTGACAAGAGAACAATATTTTTATGCTATTATTATTATTATTATTAATTTTTAATTATTTTCTTTCTCTATTTAAGTGTGAAGTTTGTTTTTTAAGAAGTTTGTTATCGAAAGTGCGGAGTCGTTCACTTCAATTTTCTTAGAAATATTTTTTTTATAAATGTAGTAATTAAGTAAAATCTATTCCTAACACATCTAAACATCATGTACAAGTAAAATGTTTTTGTTTCTAGACACTCATTTCAATATTGTTACACCAACAAATAAGAATTATTTCCAAGAATTGCTTTGACAAAGAAATATACATACACAAGTATTGAGATATTATCCTAACAAATAGTGCAAATGTAAAATAAAGGGAAACATCCAACAAGATAATTTTTTATTCTTTGTTTTTATAAGGAGAAATTAAGTAAAATATAGTTATTCTTTTATTTTTATGAGGAGAAAATAAGTGGCATATAGTTTTAGTGTTTATTATGCCTTACTTTTGTTCTTTATATACTGTCCATTTCAGAGCTAATGACTTATTTTTATCGATAGTCTATTTTTTCCTTAAGTCCATAGTCAATGACTGTTATTTATTGGTTTATTAGCTGTGTGGTGTGCTTAACTTATTTAGTTTTTCACACGTTTCTTTTGCACAACTCCTACATCACATAATTTGATTTCACACATTCACACAATCTTATAAATGTGTAAGCATGAGGTTGCCGAATGTTTTTGCACGAAGGTGATGGACTTCAGTGGGATGGATGTGGGCAAGTATTTGATGTACAGCTCCGTTTGTTTTTCCTTGTTGGCTTTGCAAGTGTGTGTTGCTGTTGTGAAGGTCCCATAATGGAATGGAGCTGTGAGTGCAGAATCTCATAGTTTACTGACTTCGTCTACGTGAAAGTCATTGTTATGTGTCGCTGAAAGCGGTCGTGTTTTGTTGTAATACTTTGCAGACGACTAGTTTACAATAGGATAGGGAATTGTAAACATATGTCATCTATTCTTCACCCATCTTCTTTCTTGGTCTTCATCTTGCGAATCTTCTACTTCTGTTCTTCCTGCTTTTTCTCTGCTTTTTACTTGATTCTTGATTCTTCTCTGGGCAGGATATGGAAATATTTATTGATAACTAGTCGCTTTGAAGTTCTCCTCTTAGTAACAGTTTGATAAATTGTGTTGGCGTATCATTTTTACTTTCTGGAAGTTTTCTTCAGTTTCGTGCATCAGCGTGCTGTTTAATAGCAGTAGTGTGACTTTTACACATTTTTTTTTTTGCCAGTGGTGGCTTGCACAAGCGGTCTTCTCATCAGGCCATTTTTTGCTCCCTCTGCTGAGTGGGGGGGTCCCGGGCTTTACGAGCGGTGAAAGTCCAGTGTTTGCTTGTCTGTCCCTGCACCGGTCACTGTCCTTTCCCTTCTCTCGACGCTTCTGCCTTGTAGGAGTCGTGTCTTGCTAATTACGTCCTTTTTTTCTTTCTTGATACTTCTAGCATTGTGACTTGTGGGTCGTTGCATCTGGTCTTTGCTGGAGTTTTTACAAAAAGTTTTACTTATAATCATCTAACATATGTCTAGTACCTACATTATTTCATGCCTTCTTAAGAAGCTTTACAATTTTCGGTGCCCTTTACATGTTACAATTCTAAGATATTTTGAGTCTTAACTTCTACAAGACTCCTAAAATTCGTTTTTTTATTTTTTTGTAGTGTCGTGTTGTATAGCATTTTAGTATTTCATGCTGTTAGACTATCTACGCTTTATCCATTCACCTTAATCTATGGTACTTTTGGCGTTATTTTTGTTTTTGTTTTTATTGAAACTACTTCCTTTTTCCCACCTTCCTCTCTCTTCATTCTTCTTTCTCCTGATAATTTATCTCCAACATAATCTTGAAATATTGTGCTGATTATTTACCAGTAATAAAATTAATCTTCAAACTTTTTGATATGGCTCACATGGTGAAGTCCTAAGGTTTTGCTTGTTTTGGGTTCATTAGTTCCACAGCATTATCATGAGCAATTGGGCTAATTATGACAGGTCCTTTGCATGCAGCGTAAATCATATGTATTTTATGTTTCTGTTTGCTGGAGAGATGGTGTATTTTTACAAATACTTTCTGGCCTACTGAGAATGTTCTTTTAATTGCTGTTCTATCTCCTCTTTCTTTTCATTTAATGGCTGCCTTTCTGATGTTGGAGAATGATGTTGCTATGACTTGTTTGTCCTGTCTATGTGGTACAATAGGAAATCTAACATTTTCTCTGGTTATGTTTGGGGTTCAATATTTTTACGTACAGTAACTGGAGGTAGTATTGTAGTGCTATATGGCATTTCATTTATTACCTCTTGAAAATCTTTAAGGTATATATCCCAAGTGTTGTGTCGTTTGCCTACGTATAATCGGCGTAAAGTGCCTATGTCCTTCATAGATCGTTCTGCAGGATTTACGCTAGGTTTGTACTTAGATATGTAGAAGGGTTTTATTTTGTGTTGTTTTAACGTGTTCTGCAATTGCACTGATTTGTATTGTGGGCCATTATCCTAAATTATTCGTTCCACTCGACCTACTTGCCTGAGAAAATCTTCTCTAAATGCTTTACTTATAGTAAGACCTGTTGCCCGTTTTAATGGTGTCAAGGTAACATATTTAGAAGTAAGTTCCAAAACGACAAATATGAAAATATATCCATTTTTTCTGCATGGGAGGGGCCCCATCAAATCTGCTGCAGCTATTTGTTTTAATTTTTTAGGGATTATTGGAAACATAGGTGGTTTGGTTTGGAAAGTGACGTTTTTAGCCCTCACATATTTTTTTCATTTGACTAATACTGTTCTAATTCGTCTTTCCACTTTAGGAAAATTGTTTGTTTGCTTTATTTTTAAAAAGCATTTCTTTGGTCCAAAGTGGCCATTACTTAAATGTGTATACCATATGTGCTTATTAATTAGTTCATCTGGGATATTAATTAACCATTCATTCGTTGCAACATTTCGTATAAAAAATAAAACATTGTTTTTTACGAGATAGTGCTGTCAAATATCTGGAAAATCCTTACTTCTCCACTTGTGTTCGATTCCTAGTATTTCGGGATCCTTGTCCTGATCTTTGCCTATGTTTTTCAATGCTGTCGTAATGTAGTTTTCGAAAGGTACTTGGTTCATATATTGCATTGTAAGTTGGTCTTGTGCTACTTCCAAATCTATGTTATTTGACGCACCCTGTGGCCATCGTGATAAAGCATCTGCTAATACATTCACTGGTCCTGGTATGTGTGTAATAGTGAAGTCAAATTCTTGTAGTATGAACATCCATCTGGCTAACCTCCCATGAGTTAGTTTGGCGGATAACAGAAATGCTAATGCTTTGTGGTCAGTGTATACTTCTGTTTTTCTTCCGAATAGGAAGTATCGAAAACGATGGAAGCCCCATACAATGGCCAATGCTTCCAGCTCCATGACTGAATAGTTTTTGTCGCTTTTTGTGAGTACCCGACTGGCAAATGCAATTGTTCTATATGATCCTAGCCCTGCCTGTTCGTATTCTTGGAATGAAATAACTCCTAAACCTGTTTTCGCGCTATCAGTGGCCATACAAAAATTTTCTGTTAGATCAGGATGTGCTAAAATAGGTGCTGTTGTTAGTGCGTTTTTCACTTTTAAAAATTCTTCATTGGCTAGTTGATCCCATACCCATGGCGTGTTTTTTTCAGTCAGTGCACATAGGCGTAGTGTTGCGAGAGAGTCGATCCAAATAAATTTTTTATACAATCCGGTGAGACTTAGAAATCCTCTGAGAGTTTCCATATTATATGGAGTACAGAATTCTTTGATTTCCGTTAGTTTTTCTGGTTCGGGCATTACCCCTTTCTCTGAAATTATGTGTCCTAGAAATCTGACCTCTCGCCATCCTAATTTGGATTTTGTTATATTTACTGTGACCCCATTCTCTTTCATGATCTGTAAAAACTGATTTAATGTGTCGTTGTGATGTTCCCAAGAGGGTTCAGCTAAAATCACATCATCAACATAACTAGTAATTTTTTGTAAAACTTCAGGACTGAGTATAGTATTAAATCCCCTAATAAACGCTGCTGATGATATGTTTAAACCAAATGTCAATCGTTTAAACTGGTAACATCTACCGAATACGATAATTGCTGTAAGTTTTCTGTATTCTGGGGCCAATTCTATTTGCCAGGAACTACTTCGTAAATCAATTGAAAAACATAGCGCCGTGGAAGTTTTGTATCAATTCCTCTAATTTTTCTTGGCGATCTGTCTCAGTGTTTATGATTGTGTTTGTGGTGTCACCGCCAGACGCCACACTTGCTAGGTGGTAGCTTTAAATCGGCCGCGGTCCATTAGTACATGTTGGACCCGCGTGTCGCCACTGTCAGTGATCGCAGACCGAGCGCCACCACACGGCAGGTCTCGAGAGACTTACTAGCACTCGTCCCAGTTGTACGGACGACTTAGCTAGCGTTGCACACTGACGAAGCCTCGCTCATTTGCAGAGCGGATAGTTAGAATAGCGATCAGCTAAGTCAATGGCTACGACCTAGCTAGGCGCCATTAGCATTACGTTGCATGTATCTACAGAGTCTCACTTGTATCGTCAAGAGCGACGTACAACAAGGATGGATTAAGGTTAAGTATTCCAGCAGCTACGTACTTTTCTTTATAGCATTCATTACGTATCCTATTTCAGACTTCTCGCCAGCCTGCGTGAGTTGACGCGTGCATATCGGCATCCTCAACCAAGTAGTGTGCGTAGTGTTGGCTAACTTCTAACACTACAGTGTTGATCTATCTGGAATCAAGCACTAACCTGATGCTCCCACCCCATTTTTGTACAATATGGAGGTATCTGGTTCAATAATATCATCATCTAACATTTTGGATATCTCCTGGAATAATTTATTCCCTTAGCTTAATGGGATTGTATAGGGTGGCACTCTAAAGGGTTTGTGCTGTTTTACTTCAAACTTGTACTGAAAGTGTTTAATACTGCCAGTCTTAGGTAAAAATACCTCTATCTCGCTAAATAACCTCTAATTCTCTTGTACTGTGTTTCGAAATACCTTGAAATTCTTGCGATTTTTCGTCGATATCTTTATAGACTTCTAACATGAGTTGAGGCGATTCCCCCTTTTGTGCATACCATTCTAATTCTTCATCCTCTTTATCTCGCGTCATTCCTAATTGTTTGTTTATAACTGGTATTTCTTATAATTTTAGCTTTCGCTCAAAGAGAAGTGTGACATTCCCGAATGTTACGCTACCTTTCCCCATATCTATTATCGCTCGTCTCTCATTTAAAAAATCTGCGCCTATAATCAAATCTCCCCCCCATGAACCATGGACCTTGCCGTTGGTGGGGAGGCTTGCGTGCCTCAGCGATACAGATAGCCGTACCGTAGGTGCAACCACAACGGAGGGGTATCTGTTGAGAGGCCAGACAAACGTGTGGTTCCTGAAGAGGGGCAGCAGCCTTTTCAGTAGTTGCAAGGGCAACAGTCTGGATGATTGACTGATCTGGCCTTGTAACAATAACCAAAACGGCCTTGCTGTGCTGGTACTGCGAACGGCTGAGAGCAAGGGGAAACTACAGCCGTAATTTTTCCCGAGGGCATGCAGCTTTACTGAATGATTACATGATGATGGCGTCCTCTTGGGTAAAATATTCCGGAGGTAAAATAGTCCCCCATTCGGATCTCCGGGAGGGGACTACTCAGGAGGATGTCGTTATCAGGAGAAAGAAAACTGGCATTCTACTGATCGGAGCGTGGAATGTCAGATCCCTTAATCGGGCAGGTAGGTTAGAAAATTTAAAAAGGGAAATGGATAGGTTGAAGTTAGATATAGTGGGAATTAGTGAAGTTCGGTGGCAGGAGGAACAAGACTTCTGGTCAGGTGACTACAGGGTTATAAACACAAAATCAAATAGGGGTAATGCAGGAGTAGGTTTAATAATGAATAGGAAAATAGGAATGCGGGTAAGCTACTACAAACAGCATAGTGAACGCATTATTGTGGCCAAGATAGATACAAAGCCCACACCTACTACAGTAGTACAAGTTTATATGCCAACTAGCTCTGCAGATGACGAAGAAATTGAAGAAATGTATGATGAAATAAAAGAAATTATTCAGACTGTGAAGGGAGACGAAAATTTAATAGTCATGGGTGACTGGAATTCGAGTGTAGGAAAAGGGAGAGAAGGAAACATAGTAGGTGAATATGGATTGGGGGACAGAAATGAAAGAGGAAGCCGCCTGGTAGAATTTTGCACAGAGCACAACATAATCATAACTAACACTTGGTTTAAGAATCATGAAAGAAGGTTGTATACATGGAAGAACCCTGGAGATACTAAAAGGTATCAGATAGATTATATAATGGTAAGACAGAGATTTAGGAACCAGGTTTTAAATTGTAAGACATTTCCAGGGGCAGATGTGGACTCTGACCACAATCTATTGGTTATGACCTGTAGATTAAAACTGAAGAAACTGCAAAAAGGTTGGAATTTAAGGAGATGGGGACTGGATAAACTAAAAGAACCAGAGGTTGTACAGAGATTCAGGGAGGACATAAGGGAGCAATTGACAGGAATGGGGGAAATAAATACAGTAGAAGAAGAATGGGTAGCTTTGAGGGATGAAGTAGTGAAGGCAGCAGAGGATCAAGTAGGTATAAAGACGAGGGCTAGTAGAAATCCTTGGGTAACAGAAGAAATATTGAATTTAATTGATGAAAGGAGAAAATATAAAAATGCAGGAAGTGAAACAGGCAAAAAGGAATACAAACGTCTCAAAAATGAGATCGACAGGAAGTGCAAAATGGCTAAGCAGGAATGGCTAGAGGACAAATGTAAGGATGTAGAGGCCTATCTCACTAGGGGTAAGATAGATACCGCCTACAGGAAAATTAAAGAGACCTTTGGAGGTAAGAGAACGACTTGTATGAATGTCAAGAGTTCAGATGGAAACCCAGTTCTAAGCAAAGAAGGGAAAGCAGAAAGGTGGAAGGAGTATATAGAGGGTCTATACAAGGGCGATGTACTTGAGGACAATATTATGGAAATGGAAAAGGATGTAGATGAAGATGAAATTGGAGATACGATACTGCGTGAAGAGTTTGACAGAGCACTGAAAGACCTGAGTCGATACAAGGCCCCCGGAGTAGACAATATTCCATTGGAACTACTGATGGCCGTGGGAGAGCCAGTCCTGACAAAACTCTACCATCTGGTGAGCAAGATGTATGAAACAGGCGAAATACCCTCAGACTTCAAGAAGAATATAATAATTCCAATCCCAAAGAAAGCAGGTGTTGACAGATGTGAAAATTACCGAACTATCAGCTTAATAAGTCACAGCTGCAAAATACTAACACGAATTCTTTACAGACGAATGGAAAAACTAGTAGAAGCCAACCTCGGGGAAGATTAGTTTGGATTCCGTAGAAGCACTGGAACACGTGAGGCAATACTGACCTTACGACTTATCTTAGAAGAAAGATTAAGGAAAGGCAAACCTACGTTTCTAGCATTTGTAGACTTAGAGAAAGCTTTTGACAATGTTGACTGGAATACTCTCTTTCAAATTCTAAAGGTGGCAGGGGTAAAATACAGGGAGCGAAAGGCTATTTACAATTTGTACAGAAACCAGATGGCAGTTATAAGAGTCGAGGGACATGAAAGGGAAGCAGTGGTTGGGAAGGGAGTAAGACAGGGCTGTAGCCTGTCCCCGATGTTGTTCAATCTGTATATTGAGCAAGCAGTAAAGGAAACAAAAGAAAAATTCGGAGTAGGTATTAAAATTCATGGAGAAGAAATAAAAACTTTGAGGTTCGCCGATGACATTCTAATTCTGTCAGAGACAGCAAAGGACTTGGAAGAGCAGTTGAATGGAATGGACAGTGTCTTGAAAGGAGGATATAAGATGAACATCAACAAAAGCAAAACAAGGATAATGGAATGTAGTCTAATTAAGTCGGGTGATGCTGAGGGAATTAGATTAGGAAATGAGGCACTTAAAGTAGTAAAGGAGTTTTGCTATTTGGGGAGCAAAATAACTGATGATGGTCGAAGTAGAGAGGATATAAAATGTAGGCTGGCAATGGCAAGGAAAGCGTTTCTGAAGAAGAGAAATTTGTTAACATCCAGTATTGATTTAAGTGTCAGGAAGTCATTTCTGAAAGTATTCGTATGGAGTGTAGCCATGTATGGAAGTGAAACATGGACGATAAATAGTTTGGACAAGAAGAGAATAGAAGCTTTCGAAATGTGGTGCTACAGAAGAATGCTGAAGATTAGATAGGTAGATCACATAACTAATGAGGAAGTATTGAATAGGATTGGGGAGAAGAGAAGTTTGTGGCACAACTTGACCAGAAGAAGGGATCGGTTGGTAGGACATGTTCTGAGGCATCAAGGGATCACCAATTTAGTATTGGAGGGCAGCGTGGAGGGTAAAAATCGTAGGGGGAGACCAAGAGATGAATACACTAAGCAGATTCAGAAGGATGTAGGTTGCAGTAGGTATTGGGAGATGAAAAAGCTTGCACAGGATAGAGTAGCATGGAGAGCTGCATCAAACCAGTCTCAGGACTGAAGACCACAACAACAACAATCAAATCTACAATTAGTTTAGGTATAATCACGAAGTTGGCTTCGATCTTTTGATCTTGACACGAAAGAGTTAACCTTGTTTGTCTCGTAACTTCCGCAGCATTGTTTCTAATAGGACCTCTTACTTTAATCTTACGTGTTTTCAGAACTGGCTATTCCTCATTGGCATTACACTGCATGAATAAATTTTCTGAGATCGCAGTCAGTTCACTTCCGCTATCAATTACAATATTGACTGGGATATGCTTTACCATGTCCTTTACAATTGGTTGAATTTGAAAGGGTTGGTTCTGTTCTTCTTCTTCTTGCATCAACGAATCCTCCACTGAGTCATACATGAGTCTTTTCAGGAATTTCCCTTATGAATTCGAACTTTCTGTAGGATAAGCTTCGACTGCTACTTCTCTCTTTTTTATTTCCTCTTCTCTATTTCTTCCTTCATTTACGCTTTCTCCAACATCCTCTACTTTTTCCTCATCCTCGTCTATCTTCTCCTTCTTCGTCGCTACTTCCACATAATCGCATCTAAATGCTCTAATTATCACTTCATAACTTCCTTCATTATATATGTTGGGTTGTGTGCCCACTAGTAACTTACTTTAGACTTCTGTCGACTGCACATTATCCTCATTGAATTCGCTTTCCCTGGGTTCCATCTCAAATAGTTCTGCAATACTCATTACTTCGTCCTTTCCTCCTACATTCGTTGTGCATGCCTCTGGTAATTCATCTTCCTCGTTTCTCCCAATTAATTTCGTCCCAACACGATATTGTTATTTTCCTGTCCTCGTTTTCAGCTGGTCCCTGCGAATTTGTTTCTTCCTTCTTCACTTCTCGTAATAAGGTATTTACTTCTCTGTTGAAGGTGCTGCAGTTGTCCTGGGTCGTGCGTCATTCTCTTTGGCATGGGCGCTTAGCTGTCAATTCGAACGTTTATCGGGGTTTGGTGGTCTTACCTCCACCTCTTCTATCAGTATTCTCTTTCCTTGTTCAGCTTGTTGATAGTGGTTTCTTTGTTGATAATTTGTCGGTCTATTGGCGCTCCAATACCCGTTCCGGTTGTCGTTGTTCCCTCTGTAATAGTTGTTGCCGTTCCTGGGTGAATTATAGTTATTGCATTATTCTCTTCTAAATCCATAGCCGGTTCTTTGTTGAAATCTATTGTCGTTTCTTTGTGTGAAGTTATCACGTGGTTCGTAATTATTGTTTCTTCGTACTGTGTCTTGTGGATTCCACTGCTTTTTGCTTTCGTTTTCACGTGCGCTTCGTCTTTTTCTTGCGTCATCTTCCGAAAACATGAACTCTAGTTCCCTTAGAATACCTTTAAATGCTTCGACGTCATTGCCTCCGCGACCTACTAAGTATTGCTGGTATTTCAAGGGTAACTTCATCGCGCATAATTTAATCAACTCTCCGTCACTATATGGTACATCTAAGCATTGATTTTTCTTTGCGATTAATTCGAAAAATTTCACGGGACTCTTCTCTCCTAAATTTTCAAAATATGGATTCTGTAATAATTCGTACTTCACTCTGTTCTCTGCTTCGCTGGACCAATATCGTGACAGAAACTTCTCTCTGAAATCTTCGTACGATCGGCATGCCGCTGCAACATTTTGCATGGTTTCTGCGACTGTTCCTGACATGTGTGCACATATAAAGTCTAATTTATGTGCTAGCGTCCAGTGTTCTGGTAATCCTACTCAGAATTGATCAATAAAGTTCGTGGATGTAATGAGTTTCCTTCTCGAAAGTGTTGAAATTTTCTGACTGTGAGGAAATGATCGTTTTCGTACTTCGTCATAGTTCCATACGAAAATAGCGATTCTTTGCCACTTTTGTTTCTGATCATTTCTCCCGTCGTTCTTTCCGGTTGAGGTAGATCCATTGGATATTATCCACTGTAACTTTCGCCTACTCTTGCGTAGTATCGTTGGAGTGGTACGCAATAATTTTCTTCCATCGGTTGTGAACGTGTAGCTGAATGCATTGCACTGTACTCTTCGCTACCTGGCCTCCCATTGTCACGTATTGGTTGGGTATCTTGTCTGGCTAACCTTGCCGCTTCATTACACGATCCAAACTGTCTTGAAACATACATATGTGATTCCGCATGTGTTTGTGGTGCCGTTTGTTCATCAAGAATTTCGAAACGTGTTTGTTGCTGTGCAGGCTGTCTGATTTCACGTATGTTACTTTCCGTCTGTGATTGGAATCGCAAATGCGTAATATCTTCGTTAATTGCTTGTTTTTCCGGTGCTGTTACAGATACGGATGTGGTTGCAGACTCGTTCACTACGCTCTTCAATAGTTTGCAACAACTCTGATCGCAATTTCTGAAATTGGAACTTCATTTGCGCTTCTATTTTGACTAAGCGGTTATCATATCTTTTCAGCGCTGCTTTTGTGATACGTTTGCGTAACACACTGTTTTCAACAATTTCACGCGCTGTACCTGCTGCTTGTCTAGTAATTACGTTTATCTGTTTCTCTAGTTTCTTGACTTCTCCCTGGGTGTTGCTACGTAATGTTTTGATCTCGTCCAGAGTGACATTACCCAATGGTTGTACGTCCGCTTGTACCTTGTCAATGTCTGTTCTCAACTGATTGTGACCTGTTACTAAGTTTCCTATCACTTCTCGAGATTCTTTTGTCTCGTCTTCAATATGACTTAGGTGTACCTGATTTTTTTCGTTTTTTTCTTTTATCTGAAGCATTTG
This sequence comes from Schistocerca serialis cubense, assembly GCF_023864345.2. Taxonomy (NCBI): domain Eukaryota; kingdom Metazoa; phylum Arthropoda; class Insecta; order Orthoptera; family Acrididae; genus Schistocerca; species Schistocerca serialis. The sequence goes on along the minus strand of NC_064642.1, from coordinate 275,864,423 downwards.
TCTCGTGATTTCTGCAATTTGTTTCGCCGTTTCTGCATTCTGAATTTTAATTAGGTTCGTAATTTCTTTATTTTGTCTTGTCATGGTTTCCGTCATTTGTTGTAATAATTCTGCCATATTGGTGGGTCTTATTGCGTTTTCTTCCGACGTCCTAGGCCTTGTGTTTTCGCCCAAGTGTTGGTTTGCAACCGATTGCATTGAACTGTGCGGTGACACGTTTCTGCTCGAATTACTTGTACTCTGTGGTGAGGGAGCTCTGATTACTTGTACTTTGGGTTCTACGTATTCAAGACGCAAGTTAGAATTCTCATGGACGGTCTCTCTACTTTCCTTCTCCTCAGTCGTATGCTGACTTACGTTTTCTATGCCTGGACGTGCATTAACCTCGTTATGGTGCGTTATCTGTCCTATTTCTCGCGATACTGCATCGTCTGTTGTACTGTCCTCTATTCTCTGTCCATCTTCATGCTGTGTCTCTACCTCAATTCGGTCAAGGTCTCAATCTGCCGTTGCTAATCTTTCCGAATCCTTATTTTCTGTTTTAAAAGCAATTCACGCGCCCTACTTCGCTTCAACATGCGCTCATACGATCTTACGCGTTTCATAAACTTTTTGCACACACGAATGGACATCCATTCATTTACTTGTTGGGTCAGAACCAACTGGTCAACGATGTATCCGCCACCTGTGCGCTTGCATTGGAGAGAAAATTTAATTCTAACAATACTAAAATTCATAACTTAATTATCATATTGTCTCTGCTACAATGTCTCACGTTCCATTGAATACTTTCTTACTATCGCTGCAGCTACTATTTTCGACTATTTATAACGTTAGGAAAAAAAATTGTTACAAAAATTTTTCAACAAGATATTTTCTGACCTAGTTAGGCATGTGGTCGACCTTCAAACATGGTATTTTACCATCCTGGCAGGGTGGCCATTCTCTACCATTTTGAGTGGTGTCTGTTGTTCTACGTAGTGTCTCCCTACCACATTCACGCGACGACGCTCTGAGCGTGTTTTTTTAATGAATTGACTAGTTTGAACCTGGTACCTGTTGCTGATAAGGAGACGCCAGACCACACATGACGAGTTCAGTGAGACTAGCGATGATATAAACAAATACTTAATGATTTCAGTGTCTGCTCCACTGCGCTCCCTGTAGAGGAATCTTAATGCTAACAAAATTTAGTAGGAGGGGTTCAAGGCTTTCCTATTTTTAGTTAGCTGGTGAAATAACGTCGAAAAAGCAGTTAAGTTTACCATTGGAAATTTTATTCTACTCACAAAACATTGTTTATAAATTGCAATATTGATAAAAGGAAATGTTTTAATACAGGATGATAAAAACCAACTGCGTTCAACAAAAATGTGAACGAATATTCCCTGAGTGGGTTTCCAAGTTCTACAATGGATCGAAGGATGACCTATCCCATATCACATCTATAATCTAGGTTTAAATTTTTACGAAAGAGAAAACTATCAAAATGGTCCACAGTGGCCCATCAATTATCTTTAATTACTCATCTAACTTGTCGTAAATTACAGTGGCTGATGTGGCTTCTCAATAAGTATGTAACAGAAAAATCATCGCGTTTCAGATTTTAACTTACGTAGCAAATGTGAATGCCATGAGCTTCATTCACGATCGACCCTAGTATTACGTAAAAAGGGGATGTAACAGATGAGACTTCTGCAGTTCTGAGTGAAGCCTTATGCGCTCAAAAATGCGGCATCGCGTGCGTTCATTACCTCGTCAGTGTTCGTCAGGGGGCGGCGGGCGGCGCAGCTCCGTACAGCTCGCCGTCTCGGAAGCAACTCTCTCCTATCTTCTCCTTACTACAATTTACCGAAGTTGGTTTAAAAAAAACTATCTGGATGTGTTTTCATCTGACCAAGCATGGTCTCAGTGTCAAACTTAAGCTCTGCCTACAAAAATAATAATGTGCCTCATATTCTCAAAGTATACCATCAGCATTTTTAGAGGTATGCATGCAGTAAATCGCCTGTACTCTTTAGCTGTTCTACCCTCTGGCTCGTCTACGAACCATGTTGCATTTTCTAAACTATGCAAATCTGTTGATGATGCAAAGACGTATGTTTTAAGGGTCGATGCTATGTCAACATTGAATGTACGGACGATCTCAGAGAAATTCATTTCGTAGCGTTGTCTTGGAAGAGGAAGTCTAATGCGTTATGTATCAGCTTGGAGCGCACTGTATCGCTGTCGCCAGTTTTCTTGAATGACCCCTCGAGGTATATGAAACTGTTGCACTGAAGCGTAAGTGTGTTCTGGTGCTGTATGACAATACGGATTTCATCATTCTTGTTAATCGTGGTTGAAGTGTAAGGTTTATGAGAGACGTATTCCTGACGTATAATTCTCTCATCATACTCTACTGGGCTGGTAATATTGAGTGATGACGCCATTGCGTGGCTTCATACCAACTAATATAAGAAAATCGTAGTTCGCAGGTGTTATCACTTTGCTGTTCTGTAGCGAAATGGCGCACTGTGGACTGCGTGCAGTTGTTTTATACTGCACGCCCATCCTGTCTTAGGTGTAATCGTACAATGATTTCCTCACAACGAAAGTCAACAAGTTGATTATTCTGGTCCACAATAAGCAACTCCAAATAGTCCAATGTCTGAGCTGTCACAGGAAGATATGTTGCATTGGCAGAGGCCTCAACAATCTTATACCCCGTTGCAACTAATGGGAAGAATTCGTAAATAGTACGAATGGAAGTATCGTTGAGATAGGAGTTCGTTGCAATGTTACACTCGACACGTATTGTGCTGACTGTGGGTATGTCCACTGTCTAATTGGACTTGTAAAATTTACTCGGATCCTTCTTCAGAATCTGTCCTTTTGTGAATCCCAGCAGGCGTCCTATCGAATATTGCTGGTGAAAGTCAATTGTTGCATTTACATTTCTTATTTCAGATTTTGATTTGAATGGAATGGACAGTGTCTTGAAAGGAGGATATAAGATGAACATCAACAAAAGCAAAACGAGGATAATGGAATGTAGTCGAATTAAGTCGGGTGATGCTGAGGGAATTAGATTAGGAAATGAGACACGTAAAGCAGTAAAGGAGTTTTGCTATTTGGGAAGCAAAATAACTGATGATGGTCGAAGTAGAGAGGATATAAAATGTAGACTGGCAATGGCTAGGAAAGCTTTTCTGAAGAAGAGAAATTTGTTAACATCGAGTATAGATTTAAGTGTCAGGAAATCATTTCTGAAAGTATTTGTATGGAGTGTAGCCATGTATGGAAGTGAAACATGGACGATAAATAGTTTGGACGAGAAGAGAATAGAAGAATTCGAAATGTGGTGCTACAGAACAATGCTGAAGATTAGATGGGTAGATCACATAACTAATGAGGTAGTATTGAACAGGATTGGGGAGAAGATAAGTTTGTGGCACAACTTGACCAGAAGACGGGATCGGTTGGTAGGACATGTTCTGAGGCATCAAGGGATCACCAATTTAGTACTGGAGGGCAGCGTGGAGGGTAAAAATCGTAGAGGGAGACCAAGAGATGAATACACTAAGCAGATTCAGAAGGATGTAAATTGCAGTAGGTACTGGGAGATGAAGAAGCTTGCACAGGATAGAGTAGCATGGAGAGCTGCATCAAACCAGTCTCAGGACTGAAGACCACAACAACAACAACAACAATTTCAGATTTAAGTGTATTGATGTTTGCACTTACTTCAGTACATTTTCCGGACTGTTTTAAGACGTCGTTTAAATCTTCGATATCGTATGCATCAGGTTCTATCTCCAGAATATCTTTTTCATCATTAATATCGAGATGCAGTTTATTGTTAGTCTCGGTGATACTCGGGATACTGTCGTACGTCTCCAGTCCAATCAATGCAATACTCCATTGACCAGTGCTCAAATCAATAGGCAGGAAATAATTTGCAAGCAATAAAGATGATCGTCCTCTCAACGTCAAAGTGTATGACATTGCATCTGAACCTCAACTGATGAATGAATGTTTAAACATCCTCCTTATACATAGTAGGCAACGGCCTTGCCGCAGTGGACACACCGGTTCCCGTCAGATCACCGAAGTTAAGCGCTGTTGGGCGTGGCCGGATCCTGAATGGGTGACCATCCAGCCGCCATGCGCTGTTGCCATTTTTCGGGATGTACTCAGCCTCGTGATGCCAATTGAGGAGCTACTCGACCGAATAATAGCGGCTTCGGTCAAGAATACCATCATAACGACCGGGAGAGCAGTGCGCTGACCCCAGGCCCCTCCTATCCGCATCCTCCTCTGAGGAAGACACGGCGGTCGGATGGTCCCGGTAGGCCACTCGTGGCCTGAAGACGGAGTACAGTACAGTTACACATCGTGCTTCTTCTTATTCTTTTTTGTCAACGTCAAGAGAAACATGATGTATATATGTCAGCAGATGCGTGAATTAAAGTCGTGATAGAGTCGATAATTGTAGCGTAGATGTCTTCTGCGAGTGAAGTATTGTTGTAATTCTTCTGGTGCCTGCAGGTCACCAAATGAGTCAAAATAGTAGACGGTATCCGCGTCTATGATAACGTATGGCACCCAGTGTGTGTCATGACCTCCAACAACATCTAAATTCACAATACCGCATTCACCAGTTTTCCACATTGTCTTTGGTAATGTATCCCGCATAAACACACCACGCAGTCTTGATGTCTTGAATTTATCTCTAACAAACTTAAGATCTTTATTTGTGAGTGGTGGATCTGGTAGGACCGCTAATGGGCTTTTTTAAATTTATGAATAGACCAAGACCCATCCTGTACCTCATCAAGTATAGTCCTTTACCGATGGCTGTGGCTTCATCATACAGTTATGTCTTCTCGCCTCTTCTAACTGCTCTTTGGAGTTTTGCGCGTTCTTGACCGTTCGAGCAATTGCTGCGGCACCACCGGCGAGGGACCCTACCGCAGAGAGTGCGGAGAGGGCCGGGATGAGAAAATGAATGAAACCACCGGATGTCTTGGGTACTGGTAGGACACGAGGTACTTTAACCGATCCTCTTGTTCTTCTTGTTCGGGAATCTTTGTGCTTCTTTGCGTTTTTAGCTGCATACATCGCTGTCGGGATACAGTTCTTCAAACAACCCTTCTTGTTCTTATTGTTTAGAGCGCAACGTGCAGCGTTCGTAACTCGTTAGAAATTCATCACTCATAAACCCAACTTGATTTTTCGACGCATCGTTTTATTAACAGCAAATACTTCGGTGCGTTGACCTACAACAATATCCTTTCTTTTCCGTATCGCCTTAGCCTTATCATCTAAAATCCTATCTGCAGTGTGACGACTTGATAGATCTTTATTTGCTGCGTATGCGATGTCGTGTTCCACACACGCTTCGTCTAACAGATTGACTCCTTTATCACCTCGTGCTGAGCGTTTCTGAAGCTTTGTCCCAGGTCCACAGTAGTTATACCCAGGGATGTGTAATTTGACAGGTAATTTGTCTAGAACACCACCCCGTCCTCTAATATGTCTTCTAGCGCGCATGTTAACGCTACTGTGGTGGTTGTGGACAACGCATGCTCATTATATAGCAAATCGCCGGCATCAATCCAACTGTTTTGTGTAGCGGGAAAACCAAACCATTTGACTAGTGTCGTATTTCCCTGTCACCTTATGACTCTCTCCACGAGAAAAACATCAGATTCTGAGCTTTTCTGCATCTCCTAAGTGTAGAAGGATCCCGCAATTTCTTCACCTTTACTGTCCTTCAATATATAAGTTCTAGGATTCGTTCGCTGCACCTTTGAACCTGTAAATATCTCTGTTGACCAGTTCAGTGGGTATGATTTCTCAAATGCGGTCTTGTGTTTTGAGATACGCACCAAATCACGTACATTAAATTTCTGTTTGCGTGGATCCAGCATATTAATGCGAAAGTATACGGTATCCATGAGTCCATTATCACGAACATCGAGTAGACGCATTTTTATTGTGCTATGTTTGCTTCTATTATACTGATCAATTATTTCTGGGAGGATATCTGTCCATTTGTATGAGCTGCGACGGATAAAACGCATCCACATTCGATCTTTTATTGTTCTGCTCAAGCGCTCCACGCTACTCGACTTCCGGTGAGTGAATGTCGAATAGTGATGTATTCCATACCGCTGCATTACTGTCTTGAAATACCTATTGTAGAACTCGCCACCATGATCGGTTTGGCGATTGTCTGGATATCGATTCGTTCCTGTCTGTAGCAAACGTTCAAAAGCATCAGCGACATTTGGACCGGTTTTTGTCTTGACTGGTAATGCCTAGGCAAATTTGGAGTATGTATCAATAACCATTAAAATGTATTTGTATCCATTATTCTCATGTGAATATCGCCGCATATCTACAAGATCGGCTTGCCACAAGTCTTCCAGCCCTTTAATCATAACATGCCTGCGAGGATATGTTTTGCGTGCTGGCTTGTGCAATTCTCGAACTACCGTCTCCATACTTGTACGATGATACCTCTCTCTCGAAGCTCAGAGATTATCGAAACAACCTCATTCTAATGAGCTCTGTTACCTGCAGCAGCTGATGCCATGAGCAGCCGTAGTCGACCTATTATTTCGTTGCGGTCGTCATAATCTATATACTGCGAGACTCGATTGTTCAATACCATCACTGCTGCTGCCTCCGTTGTTAATGTTTTGGTCTTCAAGTTTTGATTTTATAATGGTTTCATATTTCCTGTTGCTCAGGCTTTTCCTGATCTTGTGTACACCAGTCATGTGCAGTATTACACGGTACGTGTCCCTATCATTAACTAATAATTTATTGGTTTTTTGGTAGGTCTTAGGAAAATTAGACACATTATACCGGGTGTTCCGTCAAACTGTCTATCAGTTACAGTTATGGGATGCGCACCCAACATGCACGGTCTTCCCGTGCTAACGCCGAATGTTTTATCTACTTGACCTGGATCTTGACCAATAATGAATTCATCAATGCAACACCCTCGCTACCGTATTTTTTTTTTTTTTTTTTTTTTTTTTTTGCTGAGAGATGTCGGAGAGATTCAGCAACCTATTTAATGGTCTCTCTTAGTGTCTGCTGCCGATCTATATTCCCTAACCTCAGCAGCCGTATTTTCTCACGAACTGCTTTACGCGCTTGAATCAGTTTCTGCTTCGTCTACATATGGGCGTATACTAATCAGACATCTCCACAGCGTGAGGCTTTATATATCCAGTCATTTTCTTCCTCCTCTTAGTATGATCCTGATCGCCCTTCTCAACAACAAGGAAGTCTACGTCTATTTTCCTCTGAATAGCATCAACCTCTTCAGTTAAGTCGGTTACTTTCTTCCTGACTTGATTAACTAGGTCATTTAACTCATTCACTATTCTCAGAAGAGTCTGGTAATACGTCTCTTGTTCCCTGCGGGTACCCGCATCTTTATGCGCCATAGCCTGAATTTTCGCATCCAAGGACAAGCGAATGTTCTGCACGTGTACACCCATCCTCTCGGGTTGAGAGGTGGACATACGCACGAATTTGTCCGTGGTGTAGCGTAGACTGATGTACTAACCTCCCTAATCTTGCTATATACGCAAAACTCTTGGAAGTTTCGCCTGTACCTACCATCATTGAGTTTTCTTGTTTTATCGATAACGAGAAACCCATACTGTGAATGGTTCCAGAAATCTGCACATATTTTTACAAAATCATTGAACGACATGTCGGTTACGACATGTGCTTGGTAAATGTGCTTTTAATTCAGATTGCCTTGCTTGAAGGCTATAATGAGGTTTGGGTTATTCTTAACAAGCTGTCTGGAGATTCTGGAATACGTTGGACTTAGATAACTTACGTCAGCACCATATGACGACCGAAACAGAAATATTTTCCTATTTGGTCTTGGTTTTCAATGGCAACACCGTCAAATATTAAGACTACGTTTCGTTTTGATTTTTCAGGTGGGGGGATATCACCGCTTTCACGGAATGTTGTGTATGTAATACCATCTACACCGCGCAATATCTCTTGCAATAGCTGATACTTCTGTCGAAAGAGTGTTTTTAAGAATACTCAAACATGTTCAAGTCGGGACTAGAATAATTTCTCGTATATTATTGGGAAGGAGAATTCGGTTCTTCTTCTTCAGCTCTTCACTTGAATCTTCATAAGAAGAGTCACCGACAACAAAGTCCTTCTGGCGAGAGTGCTTCACCCACCCCGCCATGATACTAAATAAGTCATGTACACTCTTTGACATAAAACTTGACCGGCGGCCGGCCGCTTCAGAGGCTAAGTCCGCGCCGATCGCGACATGGGACAATAAAACTGGCCACCTCGCTATTTCTCTAAGTCCGGTAAGCTGCACAATCTGGCAACACTGTAGACTGCGGCACTTCCTGGAGGAAAACTTGTCCCATGATGGAGAAACTATAGGCTGATTGCACCTGTGGTCTAGCGGTAGCGTGCGTTGTTTCTGTTCATAATGTCAGTGGATCGAGAGCAGCTGGCATAGAATATTTTTATAGCCTCTTCTGCCTGAATACTGAACACGTGAATGTAATAGTAGCGCAGATTCAATCTATTTCGCTTTCTGACACACCGATATCAAAATTTTGTCCAGTAACCATTTTGCGGCAGATTTCCTGCAGACTGTATTCCTCTGGACGCCGTAATCGGCAAAGCTCCGGGATCCACTTGCTGGCTACCGGCAGTGGCCGTGGCGACAGCTGCGGCGTTGCACTCCCCCGTTCTTTATCGAAAGCGCCTGCTACCGCTCATCGCTTCTGATGACTTAAAACGCTTTATTATTAAATGTTGCTCCACAGATAATTTCTACGATTTCCATTCACACTCAAAAGAACGGAGACAGACGCCGTGATTAGTAAACGGGTATTATATTACATTAATCGGTGAGAGCGGAGTATGGCCCGAAATTAAGTTTATAGACTGGGACGAAATTAAACCACGTCATTACATTCGATCAATTAATAACTGCTTCATACCTCGTTTCTTTTCCTTTCAAAGTCAATTATTTGTGAAACTTTTGGCCAATATTCGGATGTTTTCGTCAAGCCAGAGTGAGCGTCTGTGGTGTAAAGTGTATTACAGTCTTGTTTCATTCCTTATGGTAAGTCTATGTGATAAATTGTGTGAATACCTTGCAACGCATGCTCTGTAGCAGTGCAGGAACACTGCACATTTTGTGTTCCAAAACGGGTTTCATGAACTATTTAACGTTGATCGGAAGTGATATATGACGAACAAAGCTCAAATTCGTATCGTTGACAGTCAATTTGAATCTTTTCAGGAACCATTTTACAGTGAAGCATCTTGGCATTCGGAAAGCAGACATCCATGATATTAACATAATTTACTAAGTTGAAATTGCACGAAGATTGATGTGTAAAGGCATTGTTCAGATTTCGTATAAGGAATTTTTACTAGCAGTTTGCAACTCCATTAATTAAAATTTAAAAGTTGTACTCAGCAGCTTTTATCGAGATTGGAACTGCAATCTCATATAGCCCAAGCATCGCAGCACACAAGGGAACCATTTTTTTTTTTTTTTTCCCCACTGAGCTAACGACACACTGCCGGCAACAAGCCCACGATAGTCATTGCGATATTGCCTGAGCCTCAAAACGCAACCTTAAACCCACAAACAGGTGTTATGTATGTGAAGAACGCCGTTCTTGGAGTCCAGAAATTAAATACACTTTATAGGTGTCTCATCTTACAGTGAATTATATCGTATGAGTCTTTGATGTGGAAAACGAATGTCAAGTGAATTTAGCGAAGTAATGCCGGGCTACACCCGGAAGTAAATGCTCTATCACAGTGTTGACAAATACTTGCTACGACGGTGCCAATTCTCGCCTCTCTTACGAGGCAGCTCTTCAGCGAAATGCTTGCCGTGATTCTCCGATACGGTTCTTCAGAGGGGAGACGCGCGTGCACGTTCGGTTTTCCTGTGGCGTTCTCCCCTGACAGTTTCTGACGTCGCCTTGTGGGCTATGTATACATTTGAGGCTTTCAATCATCATTAATCCAGAATGATACACGTTTCACCCTCCGGCGTGGAAGAAGGCTGTTGACGCTGACATATCATTTCAACGTTGGGAAAGCAAAACGGATGGTTCAGTGTTCCTCATTCAGCGTAAAGCATGTGAGATAATTTTCCGTAACGTTCGTAATCACCTCAAAATTCAATCGAAGTAAAATTACATCGGAAGCGTATTTGAACGGAATATAATGTAAGATATTAAACGCTTTGCTCCTCGATGTCGAATGTATCCACGTGCAATCTTTTGCAGCAACGTATAGAATGTCATGATTACCACGACAATGAAGAAATATGTTGGTAGGGATGGAAGCAAGAAGAGACTCAGTCAACAAATATTCGATTCCTCATGGCATTCATTTCATTTGACACGTAAGAAGAGGTAAAACGGGATATTACTTTCGTTAACGCGAAAGATATACCAGACATATGGATAACGAGAAAGTATGCGTCTTCATACGTTTCCTCCTTGAAATCTGTATGCTCTATTATATACTAAGTAGCTTGATTATTGTTTCCGTAATGTTACGCTCTTGTTTGGCCCTTAAAGATGAACAGGTTCCAAATGCGTGTCTCTGCATGAAAGTAGTTGTTTGAACCCTTCCTGTATTGTTTGTGTTTTTTGCTTGGAATTCATGAAGCAGACCACTGTGCCTTCTCCCCTCGAGGGTTAGGTCTCAAAACTAAACCGTTTTTTATCCAATGGCATAATTTATTCAGACAACATCAGCACAAGACTATCAAACAAAGTCATCCATTTACAGTTGCAACACTCTAACCAGCAGCTGACCGAAGGGTAATCCACGGTCATGGTCCGAAATTAGCAGCTCTCTGCTACTGTGGCAAAGTCCGTACTACATTTTCGATTCCGCAGCACCTGTTTATCTGGTAACGCTGTGTTAAAACAACAGGAATAGTTGCAGAGTTGTGCCAGCATATTTGTCCTCCATTGTCAACTTTATGTATCTCTTTTCTCCTGTAGCGTTGATCACGAGAAGTAGAAGTAAATGAGTGTATTCTGCATAACGTAACATTCAGTATTCCCTTCTTTCATAGCCACTCTTCATGTGCATCGATAGCAAATAGGGATGTGAAAACTCTTGCGAGTGAGAGAATGACAATAATAATCGTAACAAGAACAAGCAAATTATGAATGAAGTTTATTGCAATGCAGAACGAGAATGGCTGTGAAAATAAAAATCTATAAAAATAGGTTGATCATTGAGTTGGCACAATGCAAAATCTTCTTAGCATTTTGTTACTGAATTTAGTTCTGGATGTTTGCAGAAAAAAAGGAAAAGTCGATACTTCTCGCTAGTGTAATATAATGTGAACCTTAGAACACGACTCAAGCAGGTCTCCAAGTAGCTACCAAGGCAGTGCTGCAGTCTGTTCCCTGACACTGCTCTGATGACGGTTAATGCAGATAGTTCCGATTATGAAATACAAAACGTATTGCAGGTTACTTGTTAGGATCGTAACATTAAATTTGCGATGTAGATGGCACATGAACGTGACGACTATCCAGATTACTTATCAATATAAAAAGACAATATTATTTGAATGGAGCAGGATTACTCAACATGAATTTTGAAATTGGGTTACTGACCGCACAGGTGCTAAACGTCGTCAAGAGTATACCAAGTCCCAATCGCACTAACAGTATGAAGCTCGCGGCTTTCACATTGCTATCTGCACCCTACTCCAGAGAGCCCTCGGAGGAGCTGCACTAAGTTGCCGATGTAATGGAAGACCTTCAAACCGATAACAGATCACATATAGAAAAATACAAGCGAATTCTCTTGCAGCTTAAGCTTATTGTAACTAATCTAAAATGATTGGAGAGCAACATTGTCCTATTCAAAAAAAGTAAAATGTTACACACTGTTGACGTCAAACGGACATTATATACGTCCCGTCTTGTGTCCTACTCATCTACAATATCCGGTGTACTATCAAAATGATTATATATAATGGATGCTAATGTAATGCATCGATACCAGATGGTGGGTTCACAACACTATTGATGCGAAAATAAAAAAGCAGTTCGCAAAAGCGCAGCTGTACTTTTTCGTACGTTTTCACCTCCAGATCTACCACAGATAATGTATACTGACAAACTTAGTCATTGTCCCTGTAGTTTTTTCCCTCTTGTTTCAGACCAAGTTGATTAAAAAAAGTAAAAATTCGTGACTCTTACAGATGCTTCGAATCTGTTCAGTAATTTTGTCAGTAATTTTGATGTGACTTAAGATCAGTTAGGTCTACGATCATGGCAACCTCTGCGAACTTGTTAGGACACACTTACATGTGACAGGTATCACCTGATTTAAAATTTACTGAAAGGAATTGATACATCGTTTGCAGCAAACTTGGAACAGCTTTCGGAGGCAACTACCATTTTATAAAGTCACTACGACTACGCTGCCAAGGAATTCCAGCATAAACTCTCTCATTGCCACAATCGCGGCTGCAGTATATAACTGATAAACTCGCAAAATGAAAGATGAGATAAGGGGTAGCTTCTGCATGAAATGACCTTGTATTCACAAAATATTCAGAATATTTCATAGAGAAGACAAGAAAACGTCAGGCGAATTTAGCAGAATAAATCTGTCCCACAGCTGCAAATCATTGTTATGCCTACAGGATTGCCAAGTGATGCCTACAACGTTGCAGTCAGGACCACGCTGACAGCAAGAAGAACGTGTTTTCGTAGCCTGAATATTTCATGATAGGATCCAGACATCCAATCTGTCGCGAGAGATTCTGCTCTCCAAATTTTGGGCCATGTGCCTACAATTTAGTAATAACCCTCTGATGGCTATTCCCATTGATGTGATTCGGATGACGAGAATGCCCTACTATGGGTTATCTATATGTTTACTGAAAGCAAGCGACATTACATAATAGCAGGAAGCCTGTCATATACTTTCAGATAATGTTTCCTGAACCTCAGACATATATCATTTTAGCATCCTTACCCCATCAAAAAGGATTTCTTGTTATTGCATTTGACATACAAGTTACAACTGAAGGCCTCAGGTGTCTTGCTTCCCACATAGCAAACAATTGTTACCACTCTCACTGTCGCATGTCATACCCTAATTCCTTCAGCATCATCTGGTTTAGTTTCGACTACAGTTCGTTATCCTTAGAAATATGTCCATATTTCAAAAAGTATAAGTATCATCTCTATGTAATGTTCACTGCGGGGTTACTCAAGAAGCTTTTCGAATAGAAGCGAAAATCGCTTAGCGGATGAGAACTTTACTTCGTGGTACACCTCAGAACGAAAGAAACAAAATAACAGGAAGAGCAGCAGGCTCTTCATACTGAGCGTGGGCACTGTCAACGCAGCGCCCTTAACTTGGCCATATTCCTCCGAATTTACTTCCCGATAACCCAAAGGCGCTGTCACTACAAAAATATCAGCATATTCACAAAGGAATTACTATCCACATGTAATTGCTAGAATACCTTGCTACGTCAGGTATCAGGTATGTGTTATCAGACGCTCGATCTGAGCTGTTAATTTTTATTGAATCAACCTGCTGTGTTAAGGAAATTGATCAGAGTAACTGAATGAGTTTATTATTTTGGTATAATGTATGAAAACCCACTTTTCCCACTTATCGTATCCTAAATATACGTCGACTGGGTTGAGACAACGGCCGGCGAGGCCGTGCGGTTCTAGGCGCTTCAGTCTGGAACCGCGTGACCGCTACGGTCGCAGGTTCGAATCCTGCCGCGGGCATGGATGTGTGTGATGTCCGTAGGTTATTTAGGTGTAAGTAGTTCTAGGTTCTAGGGGACTGGTGACCTGAGAAGTTACGTCCCATAGTGCTCAGAGCCATTTGAACCATTTGTGAGTGCTCGGAACCATTAGTTTATAAGTAGGAATGTGTTGATTTACCATAATTTTTTAGTAATGGTCAATTTCAATTCATGATTTTGGTTAGTTTGTATCAAAATCTGATCTGGAAGTGCAGGAACATATTAACTCGTGGCTTCAACTAATCGAGCTGCTACGAGAAATTCATGGTAGAAAGTAATGTTCTTAATTTTGATCTGAAAAAATTAATTTTCAAAGAAGCCATTTGTAGCTTGCATGTGTTTCAATTTGTATTTTGACGGGTTTCTGAAATTCATGGATGAAGGAAAGGTTGCTAATTTAATATGAAAGAATAAGAAGTCACGTTTTGTGAAATGAGTCAGTAGAAATTTACGTGTGAAGCTGATTTTTAGAACAACAGGATTTGAAAGATACGTGGGAATCAGTGAGACCGGTTTCCTGAATTAAATAAAGGGGAACCAGCATAACAGTAATTCGTGTAGCCATGCTATGCAATCTATACACGAACTGTAAGTATTGTGAAAAGTTCTGTGTGTGTATTTATGTATCTTTTGGAAGGGAGGTTTTGGATGGTATATTATTTAATGGTCTCGAGATATTATTAGGAAATCAGTCTAAGTAACTTGTGGAGGTTTTTTTTTCAGTTGGAATAACGTGCCGCGCACGAATATGAGCGGAACGTAAATTTCAGAATCGCGACCGCGCGAACTTTCCAACCACGCGAGACTTAGTTAACATCGAGGCACATCGATAAGTGAAAGGTGTTTTTGGGATGAGACAGTGATTGAAGAAGTTACAGAATTTTTCTAGAACTAGTCCGCGTTGAGATACGATCATTGCTTTGTCCAATGGTAATAAGAGTGATAGTGCGTGGCTGTGACATTATGAATCAAGCATTGTGGGCTATCCTTCGTTCCTTCCCGTAGGTGAGACAATGGTTATCTTCGTAAGAAACCATAGGAAGTAGAAATATCTTTATATGAGCTGTTACAAGATCATCTGTTAGGGAATTTAATCCTGTATGTTACTGGTAATACCGTTATTATGTTTTGAGAGATGAAAGTAAGACAGAATGAAACGAAATAGATTGTAGAACGGAGGAGGAGTTGTTATGCAGGTCCAGTTACGATTCCGGTTACTTACGCTTTTTCTTTAAACACCGTCAGGTGATTAACAGTGTACCACATTTGGGGTTAATACTACAAAATCAAACATTTATCCGTTGTGCATACATTTGTTTATTTATTTCCTTGAGTAAAGAATTTAATTAGTAGTTGCTATGTGGAAGAATCACGCAGTGACACATTTAATTAGAATACACAGGGACCATTTAGCTTTAGTAGGTTTCCGGAACACTTTAGGACCACGCAACTGGTTTGACCTTTATTTTTCTTTCAGTACCCTACCCATCCTCCCTCGTTTTCTATAATTGCTCGAAGGCGTCTGGGAAGTGATAAGGCTAAATTCCTCGAGAGGTTGAGATGATCGTTGATCTCCCACCATGTATTATCTATATTTTCCCACAGAGTTTCCGAATTCCTTGACCCAGGTGGTAACGACCTCGTAACCTCCGCCCACATATTTTCAATGGGGTTGAGGTCTGGTGATTTTGGCACGAAAGGAAGAAGTTTTATTCTCTGCTGATCTTGGAACCAGTTCTGGACTGCTAGGCTATTATGGATCGGGCTATGATCCTGTAAAGAAATGATCATCCATTAATTTCGAAATTCAGTACTTCTAATACTATGAATACTTAATTTCCATACTGTGAAAAAATTCGACAACTGCAATGGCTGTGTAGTCTAAGCTACAGGTCTATAAATCATTCGGAGGATTCCACAGTCCAAAATACTTTGCTGATAGCTGTTGACAAAAACCTATGCTGACAAGGGGAGGGTGCTGGGACGGAGATCAGGATACAGAGCGAATGGTAATACAGTTTAAGGCGCCAGTTATAACACACAGGTAGGCCTTCTTTCGGAATATGGTTCAAATGGCTCTGAGCACTATGGGACTTAATATCTGAGGTCATCAGTCCCCTAGAACTTAGAACTACTTAAACCTAACGAACCTAAGGACACCACACACATCCATGCCCGAGGCAGGATTCGAACCTGCGACCGTAGCAGTCGCGCGGCTCCAGACTGAAGCGCCTAGAACCGCGAGACCACTCCTATGCTTTGGTAATGATGAGGTCGAGTGTAGGTTGTTCAATACAGTGCAGCAGTCTGTTGAACTGTTAGACTCGTTGCATGGTTGTAAAGCTAATCTGCTTCGCTTATTCAAAACGATTGATTGCCTTCACTATAGAATTCTTTCTTCTGTACATCCACTGTCAAAGATATATAGAAGAAAAAAATCTGTTTTATAGTGAGATATTCTCTATGGACTTTACACGTGCTCGTTCGCTCAATGTGTTGTATTTACGGAAGGCGGCCGTGGCCGCTGACGTCACCTGTTCACACCTCGTGCCAACGCGGCCCCGCGCTCGGAGTAAACGCCTGCAGTTGAGGTAAATGGCTGATTTCAGGAATGTTAATAAAATAATCTTCCCTTCATATTAGTGAGAACTAAATATCACTACGAGTACGTATCTTTATGTAATGCTCATTGCTCAAGAACAATTCGTGTATGCAACGTTGCTGTTATGACTAAGATCAAGAAATCTGCAAATCGTAACCCAATTCATATATTTGCATGCACCTACGGAATATTAAACATGAAAACAGTTTGTTTCTTTGTCATATAATTTTTAATCAAGGCAATGCGGGCAGTTGCCAGCTGATATCAAAACTGAATGTAAAGGATGGCCCGCATCTCGTGGTCGTGCGGTAGCGTTCTCGCTTCCCACGCCCGGGTTCCCGGGTTCGATTCCCGGCGGGGTCAGGGATTTTCTCTGCCTCGTGATGGCTGGGTGTCGTGTGCTGTCCTTAGGTTAGTTAGGTTTAAGTAGTTCTAAGTTCTAGGGGACTTATGACCACAGCAGTTGAGTCCCATAGTGCTCAGAGCCATTTGAACCATTTTGTAAAGGATGAATAATGAAAAAGATATACAAGAAACAAATCTCGAACCCATGAACAACTGTGTACTATCCTGGAAACGTCCTGATCCGGCTATCACACAATTTCAAAGGATGAGAAAACCATCCTGTCCACTTTTCGGGGACGATATTTCCTGACAGAAAGCACACTAGGGTGAGCGGCTTTAGGATGAGACACAAGGAACCTCAAACTACGTCACCAGTACGTTCACTCTCCGATTCCTAGCCCCGTCACCACGCACTTCCAATGTCAAAGTGGCTGGCAGAAACCAGGGCGAACGACCTGGGATTTGGTGATACAGGCCTCGTCTCTCCTGTTTGACATATGTGTTATCATTCACCCATGCCAGGAGGTGAGGAAATGCACTTACGAAGACGTTGAACACATTTTAATTTTACATGTGGACTTTACTGCGCAGTTATATTCTAAGTTACGAGAAGTGACCTGGAGAAAAAGAGTGTATACCTTGGGGGAAATGTTATAGATCATGACTGTAATGTTAGTAAAGTACTGTAAAGTATATTTTATCTCATGCTTAACTTTAAGAGAAAAATCAGTTAAGGCAGTCAACAGTGAAAAGTACAGCATGCCTCCAATAAACGTACGAATATCGTACTATTTTAATAAAAGGAAATATAGATCGGTTTATTGGGGCAGGCCAATTCGGGAACAAAGTAAGAACAACCAAATCAGTTACAGGTTCGTATGTGCTGCTAGTTAAAAGAGAAGAAATGAACCGATAAAGAAATAATGCCTTCATTGATTAAGGAATGGTTCGAAATGGAAGGTATAATTTTACTATTATAAAAAACTGGCCTGGATCGAGTTGATTAGCTCAATAATCAATACAAATGGAATAAAATGGGAATATGACGTCTGGAAATGAGTAAGCAAGGACGTCCTTTGTCTACATATCTGCTTCGAATATAGGGTATTAAAAACAAGAAATCCATATTTCGAGAGCTGATAGGATGGACAGAAATAAGACAAACATATTCAGTAAACAAGAGCAATGAGTCTGAAATGATTATCTTAAGAGCAATGAGCACTTCCTCACCTTTACCACTGTGAAAAACATCTGTCTTTCTACTTAAAACACTTTTCTTGTACAGAAGAAGTGCGTGTAGCTCTTACGATATGCAGTTTGTCTTGTTTTAGTCCATACTACCGACTCGCAAAGTATGGAAAACCACTTTCCTTAACACCGTGTATATATATTACAGAAGCAATACAAACAACGGAACAGTTAACATTAAAAGTTAAATTCAATTGTGAAAAGATACGCTGCATCACATTTGTTAACAATTTCCTAATCATTCCAGATTTAGAAACAAAATGAACAACATTTTGCAGGTATTACCCGAAAATCGAGAAGATAATAACACTGGAATGTAAGAACAACCACCAATGATAATGGCAATGAGAAAAAGTAATAAACATAGGAACACAGCAATAAAAACTGATGGCATTAAAAGTATAGCACTTCAGCCACGCCAGGACCAGAATGAGAGAGAAATAGATGCTTAACAAAAGTAAAGCGAATAAAAGTGCTAGCAAACCATTTATGTTTACGAATAATATTCTTTCAAGTAAACATACAAGTGATAGAAACATAGAAACACACTGCAAAATGGACGATGTGGAGTACTCTTTTCTTTGGAAGTGAAAGACTGAATCTGAAAAAATAAAGTATAATCCGCCTACAGGTAACATGATACTGAATGTTGTGGAAAATGACCAAAACAAGGTAGACGGAGATAGAAACGAATCGCAGAGTCGTGTAAGAAGTAACTGTGGAGAGAAGCCTAAGAAGAGAAAAGGTAAGTAGGAAAATTTATGTATATCAGTTTTTTATACACGGCGTCTTCCTTACACATACAATTATCGAACGAGGCACTAAGAAAGAGACTAAGATGATGCCCGGGAAAGCTATATTTCACGGCCATCAATATCAAAGCAAGGTGGAGATATCAAAATTATACGTCGGACAAAGTAGATTAGTCGCTTCGATAAGAAGTAGAGCCTATCAAAGTAATGAATAAATCGTAGGAAAAAGCGGAAATACTCTTAATTGTTCCACACGTCCACTGTTCACAGCTGCAGAAGATATATTTCACCATCTGGGTACAGCATTTCAGCACTCGGCTTCATAATGGCATTCAGTATGTTAATGTAGGCCTCTCCGTTGAGAATTCCTTCTATTCTCCAGAGAGGACCTGCCCCATGAGCCGAAATATAGCCCCATACAGCTACAGAGAACCGTCCACTTCTTTGTCTTTCGTTAATATACATTGGCTGGAAGCGTTGTCCTCGTGGGCGGTATACCTAACGCAAAAAACATTTGCGTGTTAATGCAAATATTCACAAATTCAGGGGTTACAATTACTTATCAGATGAGGGATGAACTACTAAAATCATGATATAGGGAACTGTTTATATTTATTATTTTGTGCTTACTGCAAATGTAATGTCACTAACAGCATAAACTAATAACTTTATAGAGAAAATTTCGTGTCTCACCTGAACAGGGGCGTCGCTACAGGAAGAAAATATTTTTTCATCCGAAAAGATGACTCTGCTCCAGTCAAAGTCGATATGTTGTGCGGCAAAAGCCATGCGGTCAATCCTCTGATAGTCGGTCAATGACTGCTTTACAGCAGCTCTCCGACAATATAATCCGGCGTCTTTCAGTCTCCTCGCAACAGTCTTTCCGCTGCCGGGAAACTGAGATAGCTCTTTCAGGCCACGGCAACTGAGGAATGGATTAGCACGTATATTCTCCAAAACACGATGATCATCTGCTGCAGTAGACACACGGCGCCGGCCACTTCCTCTTTTCCGCCCTATATAGCCTCTTTCCTGGTAGTCTTTCCACCAGCGTCTAGCTGTTCTTGCCGGTACTCCACACTTTTCTCCAGCTTCTGATGCCGAGTAGTTGCCATGCTCAATCAGTGCAACCACGCGCACCCTACTCTCTCGATTCCACTGCGACTGCATTGCGACTGTCGCCCTTGTGACGTTACCATGCGTTTTATAGAGAGAACCATTTACAATTCAGTGGAGAAACAACGACTGACAAAATAAAAGAATATCTTTTTTCAGTTACCTGACACACAAAAATATAAACTTCGTTAAAATGCTTTGTCGTTTCTTTCTTAACAGTGATTCTTGACAATCATTAGGCAAAATATTAAACGATGCTGTTGTTCATTTAAGTCAGCCCACAAATAAGCAATGAAAGATAAATTAAGGTTTCTGTCCCACTTATAATATCCATGTAATCTATTTGACTTATTACTTGAGTAACATGTTGAAAAAACACTGCGCCCTCTTGACACTGCCACTCGCAGCATGTGACGTCATGAGCAGTGGGCCCAGACACGTGGTGTTTGTGTTGACGAAACAGGAACGCTGCTGCAGCCACCGTGGTGTGAAAATAGCAGTCGCTCTTGACCATAATCACATCACTCGACTACCCAGAAACTGACTCCCATTCTCAAATCCAACGAAACTAGTGAAATCTGCGTTACGCGACATTTCATCATGACAAAAACACCCTTCCCATACGCTACCAGACTCGAAAGCATTTAGTAAATGAATTTTTCGAAATGTATATAAATCACTTCTGTATCTTGTGACGTAAAACATGGGCATTGATACTGCCCACAGTGCTCCTGCCAGCAGGCCCTTCTTCAGAAGTGGTCTTTTGTATTTTCGAATCGCTGCTCAATTTGATGCTCTAAAGCAAGCCAGAGCTTTATGGGTGTCTAACTTACGGTGTGACTAACACACGATATAACGCTTTAGGAATTATCTGAGGCCGGAAACAATGAAAAAATGTGCGTCATCAAGGAATGGGCTGAAATTAAAATCAGTGATGGTCGCAAGCGAAACGTTACCTAACGTGACCAGGTATTCTATCAATTACACGTCGGAAGGAGCTCCCATATGAGTACACTGATGCTTTTGTATCAAGATCACATTTTGTTCTATCAGGAACTAAATTCGATTGAAACTGGTCCAACTTCACGGCACTACATCAAACCCTCCGGATGCTCGCTATGGCCAACTTGCTCCTCTTAATATTATTTTGTTTCACTCGGTCTGGAGTGTGCTGCAAATTGAAAGGCTCGTTCAGCGGTTCTGAGCACTTTTATAAGCACAATTTTTTGATTGCATCACGGTAAACATTGCATGTAGATGTTATTTCTCTTTCCTTGATGTATAGCCTTTAATAAAAGGGTAATGAGCAGCAGTAAAATTACGTAAGGCTATGCAGAATGTATTAGGTCAGGAAATGAGACGGTGGTAGTCGTAGGCGTGGTTTCCCATGTGGGCAGCAAAATAACTGCTGCGCAGAAGTAAGAAGGATATGAAATGTTGTCTGGAAATAGAAACAATAGCTTTATTGAAAAATAAAATCTGCTACATCCAAAAATGAATTCAAATATCAAGGCGTATACTCCGAAAGTATTTCTCTCCGTTTCTGCTGTTATTTGATGATGTAGGTAAGCACGAACAGTGGTAATACATGGGCTTTAACCATGATACGAGTCACAGACGTGGGAATATTACTCAAAGGGTTAACAATTAGGTTTTCTGCTCTTTTTAGACATGTAGGCATACCGCCATACCTGTCATTCGGACTGCAATGCATCCGCATCCGTTCGTGAAGAATTCCTGCTAAGGAAACGGAATCTTCTTGCCACTAACGTAGTCAAGGACTCACAACGTCGTACACCTTTGTTGGCAACTGTGTTAGTATGAGAATGATTTGCGGTTGTGGGGCTACATTGTATCTGCTACATCCATTTAATATTTTCTTGTCATCTCGATCAAATATTGTCAATAATTATCACAGAAGGAGTGGTTTTGAGTTAGGAAACGTATTTCAGTTCAAAATGGTCGCTTCATGCGAAAGGTGGTCGTACTCTTCATGTTTCACGTTGGGAGCTGTATACGTCAGCTACGATTATGGTAAGGGCAGTATTTACTACTGTGCGAACAAGACACTGCTGCAGTAAAGTGCTCAAATTGTGTAACCATAGCTGCTTTTTTTTTTTTTTTCATTAGTTCCAGTTGTTCTGCAGAAGCTTGATCTTATCAATTCCTTCCGCTGGTGCTCTTTTTTAAGTTCTAATGACTAAAGGACCAAACTGCTAGGGTCAACAGTCCCTAGACGTAGAAACTACTTACACTAACTTTAACTTATTCGAAGGACAACACACACATTCATGCCCGGGGGAGGACCCGAACCTCCGGCAGAAGCGGCCGTGAAATCTGTGACACGTCGCACTCGACCGCGCGGCCACACCGCGCGGCAACTACTATTCTAAAGGTCAAAACTGAGAGACTATTCTTAGCCCTCCGTATCGTATGTGTTTCGAAAACCTCTCAGGATTTGCGACAGTAGTATTCTTCGCGAATGCCAATCTACAACAACAACCAAACAAGCCTAAGTCCCTGAAGAGACTAGAATTATCTGTCAGGGACCCGAATTTGTGTTGTTTACATCATCTCGGTGTCAAACAAGACGGTAACAGTCACTGAAGCATTACACGAGGTTATTATTGATGTGCCCGCAGCTCGTGGTCGTGCGGTAGCGTTCTCGCTACCCGCGCCCGGGTTCCCGGGTTCGATTCCCGGCGGGGTCAGGGATTTTCTCTGCCTCGTGATGGCTGGGTGTTGTGTGATGTCCTCAGGTTAGTTAGGTTTAAGTAGTTCTAAGTTCTAGGGGACTGATGACCTTAGAAGTTAAGTCCCATAGTGCTCAGAGCCATTTGAACCATTTGAACTATTTAACACAAAATGACATTAAAAATTTAAGCTATTCACAAGCAGCTAGTTGAGAATATGTATTAAAATTAAATGACACGACGAACCGTCTTGTTCTGCATTTGGATTCAAACCCAGCTCATGCAGACTAAGCAAAGATTTCGTGACTGACGGACACTAACAGTCATTCCTGATTAGGCATACAGAGAGTGATATACCTCGATTTTAGACAGTATCAGTTAGCAAATATCTACTTTAAATTGCGCAACGCAAACATTTTTAACAGACGCGAATTCCTACCCAGCATCTATTGTCCCTGTTAACGAACGACGAGAGATGTTAAATATTGCTTCTTCACAAGTAACTTACTTGAAATGCCGTGAGGTAAAGCTGTGTGTTGGACACGGATTCGAACCCGGAACCTAATCGGATTGCTATCGAAGCACAGTCAAATGTGACATATCGGAATTTTGCGGCAGTAGCTAGATGTTTTAACTGAAATGACGAGACGAAACATTAATTTTTTCCTTTCCAGGACTCCAACCCGGCACCTATCGCTGTTATATTCTAGAGAAAACGAACGTTAAATATAGGTTTGTTGCACCAGCAGTGACATGTGAGCATGTTTGAATTGAAATAATATGACGAAGAGTTCAGCGCTCACTGGGAATAGAGCCCCACACATATCGTTGTTGACTACACACAAAGATAAGTCAGCTACCGAATTGTTCTCCACCAGCTGCTCAGAATAGCATCTTGAACGTACAGTCATCTCGCAAATAGTTCTGTGTCTCACTGGGAGTTAAAAACGTCAGATATCGTTAGTGTGGACAGCAAATGAAAATACATAAAAAATCGAAATTATTATCCACCAGCAGATAGGTGTTCTCATGATAGAGCTTGATAATACATAATTAAATCTTTAGTGCCGGGCCAGAATTCGATCCCATTCACGCGTAATATGTGAAGGTGTTGAGGAATCTGAAGTTTTGGACAAACAACAAATTGTAGCCGAGCTGTATTGCCACGAAGGGATCAAATTCCGCGTTAAGGGCGGTCTGAGTTGCATTCCCAGTTCAGAACCAATTTTATCGACATACAGAAGCTCAAATAAAAGATGGAATAAGTGTCCTGTGACCATACATAGCGTTTGTGTCGTCACTTGAAATAAATAACTAGTATAAGAAAGGTTACTGGTGATAGAGTTTCTACATGTCGCCACTCCAGACTTTATTGTGGTTCAACCTACCGTCTACTTGGTAAAGAAGGAATATCATCTTTAATGTGAATTTTCAGACCACGCAGCCACCATATCTCCTTCACTTGGTGTAGCCAGGAGAGAATGGAATCTGTCTCTCCCTACCTAAAATCATTGACAGAAGTGGGAATCGAACCCAGACCATAGGTATAACAACCTACCATCCGTCCAACAGACCACGAAATCCTCTTCTCGGCGAGTCAATTTTCTATCGTAACGCAGTTGCGCCACACTGGATGAGAATTCTGACACACAGGCTCCCTGTAGTAATTTGCAGCATGTTCAGTAAATTCATTTACCTGGTTGACCGAATCACCATGAACTAGCTGCCTCGGCTACCCAGTGCATACATTCGACTATTTTGTAATCACAGACATAAAATCACGTAACTGCCACCTACACACAACTGCCAACAGTGTAGGATGCAGAAGTTTAAATAGGAAGTGCTCCATTCCACTTGAGCTATTCTATTGCGCTATCTGTTACTAGAAAACGTCGCTCAGTCCAAAAGAAAAGCTGTAACTGTTTGTCTCTCAGAAGTCAAGACCTGGCCATATGCATAATCTCACAGTGCTGTGGAATCCAAAAGTTCTGGAGGAATAGTTGCCGAGCTCTGGAGCTGTTGTAGCTACGTGTCAGCTTGTAGCATAGATAAGATGTCGCGAGTTCGAATACATTCAGTGCCACATTTAATAAAACGCAATTCTGCTCTCTGCTGAAGTTATCAATCTAATGGAACTTTGAACTTAATTCCCTTCACTTCTCAACCCAAAGTAGTCGCATGTGGATAAAGGACTAACTACTGTGACATTTTGTTCTGTTCAGGTTTAATAGACAGCAGGCAGCAGATGCATCTCGAAGATGTGTAGGGAGAGCGCATCGTGCCATAATATGTCAGAAAAGTATTTTCTACATTAGCTGTCGTGTGGTAGTGATATTTTATTCTTCTTCAAACTTTGACAGCTTTAACTCAGAACAAGTTTTCTACATGCATGTAATCAATAAACTGCATGTGCATTGTCAGACTGTCATAGGTAACATCAGAGAATTCGCATATATAGTTGATGATTAAGTTCTCTCTCATGTTTACTATTGTTTTAACAACACTAAAGGAAACCTTACGAAAATTGTGCACTGTATTATAAGAAATGAAATAAAACTAACCATGATAACCTTACGACGAAAGTATCTGTACACAAGCATGCCTCTATCGACACGAATTAGTAAAATACTACTCACTTAGATTTTGATTGGGTCTGTCTTTAATTGGTATGCTGTGTCATACTCAAGAGGTATGCAAATGTGGCATTTCATAAATATAGTTACGTATTCCTAGAAACCCAAAATTCGCTTGTCAGCAGCGGAAAGAGGCGTTACCTGTTGTGCAGCATTGTAAGTTTTTCAACATTGCACTATGAGCTGAAAGCGTTTTCTTGCGATTTCCTTATTGATGTTTGATCTGACTGCTTGTAGCTCTTTCACAGAAGGGATAAAAAGGTTACAGTCAGTGAGACTGGAACTGCGAACCGTAACAGACGCTCTTTCACAGGTCAGCACGTTACCACAGAGCTGGCGAGGAGGTACAGGTCTCAGCTTCCTATTTCGAAGGCAATAGTAACTAGAACTCGTAAACCGCTATTTAAAGGTCAAGATCAGTTGCGATTTCCACCTGCAACGACTTTCCTGGGCTGAAAACCGTAAATTTTCAATCTTTTGTTACCCTTCAAGCGATAATAACTCAGATTATTCAATGGAAATGACAGGTAAAATCAAGTGAACTTTGAGGCTTAATTCCGTGCACACCAGGAAGTAACTCGTCGATCACAGAGTTGCCAAACATACGTTGCCTTGTTGCCAAATCTCAGTTACAGTACCAGCAGGAAGAAGACGAACCGATGTGATCCTACAGCGGTCTGGGAAGTGACCATAGCTGGTGTCTCCAAGTCGCGGCTGCTACGGCCTGGAATACGTAATGCGTCTGATTCGCTTTCTGCAACTAGGTTTAGGGCCTGGAGCGTAGTTACTAATAATACTCAGAACTGACTGCAAACTGAGCATCATAAATCAGTAACTCTCATTGTTGTTTTTATATTTCTTTCGTAAGTGTACTCAAAACTAAGAAAGTCATTCACAGGCGTTTTCGTGCCTCGCCGATAGTCGAGCACAACAAACAAACAAAAATAAAAAAGAATGTGTGTGTGTGTGTGTGTGTGTGTGTGTGTGTGTGTGTGTGTGTGTGTGCGCGTGTGTGTGTGTGTGAGAGAGAGAGAGAGAGAGAGAGAGAGAGAGAGGGGGGGGGGGAAATAAAAAGCAATGAGAGAGAGTGTAAAAAATTGTTGTAAAGAAATTGAATCATGGTATTTAAAGAAATTTTTCATTAAAATGACACGTTCCACATCATTACGAAATGTCGTATTCATGATCTATTGAACAAGAGGTAATCTAATGTAATCTAATCTAATCTAATCACATCATATTGATGATTAGCCATGAAGAGTCATGAATTACCGAAAGTTTTGCCAATACCAGTAACCAAATCTAAACTTGAAAATAAAAGACGACAATTTTTGTAATAAACCGTGACTCCTATCAAGACCCTTTCGTCCCTGTTATCTAACCACGAAAGATGTCTGATATACCTCCATTCTGAAGTAACAAAGTGTGCATGCATTTAAAGATGAAGTGCATGATGTGAAGTTCTGTGACGGAGATACGAACCCAACACGTAATCCGATTGTTAACTAAGAAAAATCAAATATTACGTATCGGTTTTTCTTACGAGCCGCTAGGTGTCTGAATCTAAAATAAGGATACAAACTTTTGTGCCTAAGCGACAATCGAACTGCACACCTACCGTGCATCCGCCAATATAGCGTAAGTATCAGTTGCTTACTCATGAACAGTAAGATGTGTGCGTGTTTGACCAGAAATAACGACACCTGTTGCGATTGTTGGCAACACATGAACAGACAATGAAATTGCGCGTTATTTTCACTAGCAGGTCGGTGTGCACTTGATATAGCTAGAAATGAATTTATGAATATTTTTGTACTGAATCAGGTTTCAGACCCACATACTTACCTTTGGAGACCTAGAGAAGATTGCAGTCTTGGGAAAAGGAACGAAATGACTGAACTATACTGTTCCGAGAGATTCAGATCCTCGAAAGAGGAGATACGAATTCGAATCACAGTCCAGCACCAAATTTTTAAACGTCTCTAGTTCAATCAAGTACAAGTAAAATAAGAGCCCTGTCCCTTTAAATGGCTATCGGTTCATCAAATAAAATAAAATTTGCTAATGTAAGTAAGCTTACTGGCGACTGTATTTCTGTTTACCATGATTTCCGCTGTGTCATTTCCCAACGTAAACCGGCTCTGCCCAGTCGGTAATGAAGGAACGTGATGTTTAATGCGGATTCTGGATTATAACGTCTTTCTCTTGAGGTTACCAGAGGTAAAATAAATATGTTTGTGCCTCTTAAAAGTAAATGCCTGAACCCACGCATTGCACCTGTGATAGCTCGTTCCACCAGACCATTGTGGTCACATTACCCAGCCCCAGGAGTGTGCTGTAACGGATGATGTGCTTAGCTTACAAAATTAGTCACGGTGGAAAAAATGCGAGTCTATTAAATGGTCAAGTAGAAGCAAGCCTCTGACGCAGAGATTATGCTATTCTCATGTCAGCAGGATGTAAAGACTCTTCTAGGCATCATAGGCAGGATGTGAAGCCATTTTGATTTTTCACAAATTCAGCACAAATTCGCCAGCTCTGTGGTAACGTGCTGACCTGTGAAACAGCGTCTGTTACGGTTCGCAGTTCAAGTCTCACTGACTGTAACCTTTTTATCCCTTCTGTGAAAGAGCTACAAGCAGTCAGATCAAACATCAATAAGGAAATCGCAAGAAAACGCTTTCAGCTCATAGTGCAATGTTGAAAAACTTACAATGCTGCACAACAGGTAACGCCTCTTTCCGCTGCTGACAAGCGAATTTTGGGTTTCTAGGAATACGTAACTATATTTATGAAATGCCACATTTGCATACCTCTTGAGTATGACACAGCATACCAATTAAAGACAGACCCAATCAAAATCTAAGTGAGTAGTATTTTACTAATTCGTGTCGATAGAGGCATGCTTGTGTACAGATACTTTCGTCGTAAGGTTATCATGGTTAGTTTTATTTCATTTCTTATAATACAGTGCACAATTTTCGTAAGGTTTCCTTTAGTGTTGTTAAAACAATAGTAAACATGAGAGAGAAATTAATCATCAACGATATATGCGAATTCTCTGATGTTACCTATGACAGTCTGACAATGCACATGCAGTTTATTGATTACATGCATGTAGAAAACTTGTTCTGAGTTAAAGCTGTCAAAGTTTGAAGAAGAATAAAATATCACTACCACACGACAGCTAATGTAAAAAATACTTTTCTGACATATTATGGCACGATGCGCTCTCCCTACACATCTTCGAGATGCATCTGCTGCCTGCTGTCTATTAAACCTGAACAGAACAAAATGTCACAGTAGTTAGTCCTTTTTCCACATGCGACTACTTTGGGTTGAGAAGTGAAGGGAATTAAGTTCAAAGTTCCATTAGATTGATAACTTCAGCAGAGAGCAGAATTGCGTTTTATTAAATGTGGCACTGAATGTATTCGAACTCGCGACATCTTATCTATGCTACAAGCTGACACGTAGCTACAACAGCTCCAGAGCTCGGCAACTATTCCTCCAGAACTTTTGGAGTCCACAGCACTGTGAGATTATGCATATGGCCAGGTCTTGACTTCTGAGAGACAAACAGTTACAGCTTTTCTTTTGGACTGAGCGACGTTTTCTAGTAACAGATAGCGCAATAGAATAGCTCAAGTGGAAAGGAACACTTCCTATTTAAACTTCTGCATCCTACACTGTTGGCAGTTGTGTGTAGGTGGCAGTTACGTGATTTTATTTCTGTGATTACAAAATAGTCGAATGTATGCACTGGGTAGCCGAGGCAGCTAGTTCATGGTGATTCGGTCAACCAGGTAAATGAATTTACTGAACATGCTGCAAATTACTACAGGGAGCCTGTGTGTCAGAATTCTCATCCAGTGTGGCGCAACTGCGTTACGATAGATAAATGACTCGCAGAGAAGGGGATTTCGTGGTCTGTTGGACGGATGGTAGGTTGTTATACCTATGGTCTGGGTTCGATTCCCACTTCTGTCAATGATTTTAGGTAGGGAGAGACAGATTCCATTCTCTCCTGGCTACACCAAGTGAAGGAGATATGGTGGCTGCGTGGTCTGAAAATTCACATTAAAGATGATATTCCTTCTTTACCAAGTAGACGGTAGGTTGAACCACAGTAAAGTCTGGAGTGGCGACATGTAGAAACTCTATCACCAGTAACCTTTCTTATACTAGTTATTTATTTCAAGTGACGACACAAACGCTATGTATGGTCACAGGACACTTATTCCATCTTTTATTTGAGCTTCTGTATGTCGATAAAATTGGTTCTGAACTGGGAATGCAACTCAGACCGCCCTTAACGCGGAATTTGATCCCTTCGTGGCAATACAGCTCGGCTACAATTTGTTGTTTGTCCAAAACTTCAGATTCCTCAACACCTTCACATATTACGCGTGAATGGGATCGAATTCTGGCCCGGCACTAAAGATTTAATTATGTATTATCAAGCTCTATCATGAGAACACCTATCTGCTGGTGGATAATAATTTTGACTTTTAATGTATTTTCATTCGCTGTCAACACTAACGATATCTGACGTTTTTAACTCCCAGTGAGACACAGAACTATTTGCGAGATGACTGTAAGTTCAAGATGCTATTCTGAGCAGCTGGTGGAGAACAATTCGGTAGCTGACTTCTCTTTGTGTGTAGTCAACAACGATATGTGTGGGGCTCTATTCCCAGTGAGCGCTGAACTCTTCGTCATATTATTTCAATTCAAACATGCTCACATGTCACTGCTGGTGCAACAAACCCATATTTAACGTTCGTTTTCTCTAGAATATAACAGCGATAGGTGCCGGGTTGGAGTCCTGGAAAGGAAAAAATTAATGTTTCGTCTCGTCATTTCAGTTAAAACATCTAGCTACTGCCGCAAAATTCCGATATGTCACATTTGACTGTGCTTCGATAGCAATCCGATTAGGTTCCGGGTTCGAATCCGTGTCCAACACACAGCTTTATCTCACGGCATTTCAAGTAAGTTACTTGTGAAGAAGCAATATTTAACATCTCTCGTCGTTCGTTAACAGGGACAATAGATTTTGGGTAGGAATTCGTGTCTGTTAAAAATGTTTGCGTTATGCAATTTAAAGTTGATATTTGCTAAGGAAACGTATGAAGACGCAGACTTCCTCGTTATCAATATGTGCGGCATGTCTTTCGTGTTAACGAAAGTAAATTCCCGCTTTACCTCTTCTTACGTGTCAAATGAAATGTATGCCATGAGGAATAGAATATTTGTTGACTGCGTCCTTTCTTGCTTCCATCCGTACCAACATATTTCTTCATTCTCGTGGTAATCATGACATTCTATGTGTATGCTGCACAAGATTGCAAGTGGACAAATTCGACATCGAGGTGCAAAGCGTTTGGTATCTTACATTATATTCAATTCGAATAAGCTTCCGGTGTATTTTTACTTCGTTTGTATTTTTAGATGATTATGAACGTTACGGAAATTTATCTCACATGCTTTATGTTGAATGAGAAACATTGAATGATCCGTTTTGCTTTCCCTACGTTGAAATGATATAATGTCGGCGTTAACAGCCTTCTTCCACGCCGGAAGCTGAAACTTGAATCATTCTGGATTAATGATAATTGAGTGTCTCATATGTATCCATAGCCCACAAGGCGACGTCAGAAACCATCAGGGGAGAACTCCGCATAAAAACCAAACGTGCGCCCGCGTCTCCACTCTGAAGAACCGTATCGGAGAATCACGGCAAGCATTTCGCTGAAGAGCTGCCTCGTCAGAGAGCCGAGAAATGGCAGCATCGTAGCAAGTATTTGTCAACACTCTGATAGTGCATTTACTTCCGGGTGTAGGTCGGCGTTACCTCGCTAAATTCACTTGACATTCGTTTCCCACATCGAAGACTCGTACGATATAATCCCCTGCAAGATGACACAATTAGAAAGTATATTTAATTTCTGGACTCTAAGAACGGCGTTCTTCACATAAGTAACACCTGTTTGTGTGTGCATTCGGGAGGACGACGGTGCAATCCCGCACCCGGCCATCCTGATTTGGGTTTTCAATGATTTCCCTAAATCGCTTCAGGCAAATGCCGGGATGGTTCCTTAGGAAGGGCACGGCCGATTTCCTTCCCCATCCTTCCCTAATCCGAGCTTGTGCTCCGTCTCTAATGACATCGTTGTCGACGGGACGTTAAAACAGTAATCTCCACCTCCTCTGTGTGTTTAAGGTTGCGTTTTGAGACTCAGGCAACATCGCAGTGACTATAGTCCGCCTCTGGCCGCCAGTGTGTCGTTAGTTCAGAGGTTCCCTTGTGCTTTGCAGTGCTTGTACTATAAGACATAGCAGTTCGAATCACGGTAGAAGCCGCTGACTACAACCTTTTACTTTCCATTTTAATTAATGGAGTTGGAAACTGCTAGTAAAAATTTCTCTTGCGAAATCTGAAGAATGCCTTTAAACATGAACCTTCGTCCGATTTCGACTTAGTAAATTAAGTTAATATCATGGACTTCTGCTTTGCAAATTCCAAGGTGCTTCACTGTAAAATAGGTCCTGAAAAGATTCAAACCGACTTTCAACGATATAAATTTGAGCTTTGTTCGTCATATAGGTCTAACATGTCAGAAGGTTGTTTATGAAGTGCACATGTTCATTAATATAGTTCCCTTCTTCTAAATTTTTGCAATAGCATTTAACTGTAGACGTTTTCTAACACCGGCGTTAGCAATTCCTTTCCGTTCTCTGAAACCTTCAAAACGACAAATTTTTCTGGTTTAAATCTGATGACCTTAACTATCACTTCCGATCAACAATAAATACTTCATGAACCCATACATGGAACTCCAAATGTGCAGTGTTCCTGCACTGCTACAGAGCATGCATTGCAAGGTATTCACACAGTTTATCGCATAGACTTACCATAAGAAATGAAACAAGAACTGTAATACACTTTTGGCCGGCCGAAGTGGCCGTGCGGTTAAAGGCGCTGCAGTCTGGAACCGCAAGACCGCTGCGGTCGCAGGTTCGAATCCTGCCTCGGGCATGGATGTTTGTGATGTCCTTAGGTTAGTTAGGTTTAACTAGTTCTAAGTTCTAGGGGACTAATGACCTCAGCAGTTGAGTCCCATAGTGCTCAGAGCCATTTTTTTTTTTTTTTTTTGTAATACACTTTACACCACAGACGCTCACTCTGGCTTGACGAAAACATCCAAACATTGACCAAAAGTTGCACAAATAATTGAGTTTGAAAGGAAAAGAAACGAGGTATGAAGCATTTATAAATTCATCGAATGTAGTGAGGTGGTTTAATTTCGTCCCAGTCTATAAAATTAATTTCGGGCCATACTCAGCTCTTGCCGATTAATGTAATAGAATACCCGCCTACTAATCAGGGCGTCTGTCTCCGTTGCTTTTGAGCGTGAATGGAAATCGTAGAAATTTTCTGTGGAGCAACATTTAATAATAAAGCGATGAGCGGTAGCAGGCGCTTTCGATAAAGAACGGGGGAGTGCAGCGCCGCTGCTGTCGCCACGGCCGCTGCCAGTAGCCAGCAAATGGATCCCGGAGCTTTGCCGATTACGGCGTCCAGAGGAGGACAGTCTGCAGGAAATCTGCCGCAAAATGGTTACTGGACAACATTTTGATATCGGTGTGTCAGAAAGCGAAATAGATTGAATCTGCGCTACTATTACATTCACGTGTTCAGTATTCAGGCAGAAGAGGCTATAAAAATATTTTATGCCAGCTGCTCTCGATCCACTGACATTATGAACAGAAACAACGCACGCTACCGCTAGACCACAGGTGCAATCAGCCTATAGTTTCTCCATCATGGGACAAGTTTTCCTCCAGGAAGTGCCGCAGTCTGCAGTGTTGCCAGATTGTGCAGATGACCGGACTTAGAGAATTAGCGAGTTGGCCAGTTTTATTGTCCCATGTCGCGATCGGCGCGGACTTAGCCTCTGAAGCGGCCGGCCGCCGGTCAAGTTTTATGTCAAAGAGTGTACATATATAGAAAATACACCTGAAAGGATAATAATAGTATTTGTGTGTAGCCAATATAGTTCCATCACTTAATCGATTGAGCTGTATTGACTACACGAAGAAAAGAAGTATATATTTTACTCATGAAGGGTAAAATGATCATAATCTCTGTGAGTGTTATAGCTTTGAAAAAAATAATTGTAATAGTTTGATTATAACGGGAAAGTGGTATGGAATAATACACAAACACGAGTTGAGATTAGACATAAATTATTTATTTAAGAAACCTACATTGGATGTAGTATTTCAGGGCTATCATTACAATTGGTATGTGATTTCTTAGCACCTGTACAATATCTACTAAATAATGCCTTTTGGTAGGCAATAAATTCAGCACGTATCTCACACAAGCCAATAGGTGACTTGCGGTACTCTGGTTTTTGACACACGCATTTCATCTGCTTGTGTTTAAATTGAGCGAAGGTGCTGCTTAAGATCGTCGATATGTATACTATTCACACGTAGGACGTTTACAACTTCACTGTATGCGGCGTCTATACTAGGCACCCAGCGATTCAGTATCTCCAGTGCAAGACGTATGGCAAGGTCTAGATCGTATAATCTCATAACTGACGGATGTCTTGGACAGACGCAGTTGTCAACCGATTTCACGGGTACGGCGCAGTCATCATAAACTGTAGTAATAAAAAGCGTCGCATCAATAAGGCGAATGTCGGGGGGGTCGAACTCGAAAATTGTCACTTTAACACACCTGGATACATTTTCAATCTCCATTATAGCTTGGATCCCCAGACATGATGCACCTCTATAGCAATGTTCACACATTTGGATCAACTGGAGGTTAACTTGTATGTGGTGGTGAAAAGTGTGGCTGCACTCGACGTATTCTTTTTACCTATAGCATTTAAAGTCTGTGGTTGCACTATCACAGGAATGTTCCACTGGGATGAGACATATGTTGTTGCCCTGTACTGACCTCAATGAAGTTGCCGTTTAACATCGCCAGCATTCGATGCGTCGTGTGCAGATCGTGCGTCCTCATCAGACAACTCGATGAGTGGGACGGAGAAGAGATCCTCCTTGTTCTGCTGCCACAAGTGGGCTATGTGCGTCACAGGTTCCCACGTGGCATGGCAGCTACTGGTTCAGACGATACAGGTGCTGCTGCTGTAGGTCTCGACGAGATGGCGGTCGAGGCTGCTCAAGGTCCGGACGCGTCTGCGGAGCTAGGTGTGTTGGTGCTCGACTCTGTTGAAAAAAGACAAGGAAGCATTACATATGGTCCAACAAGTGAGAAGTTTGAAAAATAATAAAGCTAACCAGAGAGTGAATAATGTGATGGGTGATACTTGCTTTTCTGTTTAATCCTATTCTGCATGACTGTGCTGGAGTTTGACTGCTGCTCCTGTTGGCGCTTCATGGTTGTCCTACTTCTTCTTCTCCTGCTGCCTGACTGACTGAACAAGACTGAGGCCCAGGAGCTGCTGAGCTTCACCTATATCTCCTACATTGACTTATTCAGGTACTTCAACCCTATTGGCCGAAGTCGAACACGTGACTCTGCTAAGGGCTCCTATTAGCTCCCGCCATTTGCCCCACCCCAGAACGTCAGCTGACGTCATAACGGTGACCTCTGGTGGCGGCGATAGGGAATAAACCCACACCACGTGGTTGATACACTGGGTACAGCCATCTTGAATAAGGGCACTTTCCCGCCAAAATTCAAAATTTCCACCAAAATCCGCCATCTTGATTGACATCACGACCGTCTTGGATGACGTCATCGCCACCATCTTGGATAACGATACTTTTAATGGGATGCAGGTTGTCCCAATACTTATTCCTGCTGCATTCGCCCATGTGCAGGGGCTGTGACATCATATACCAGTTCGGAGAGTCGCAAAACTTTTTCTTCACATCTGTGATGCTCTCGATGGCGCTCTACTTGATGAGATTGTGTTTGTAATTGAGTGACCCGCTCATGTGCCTACCGAACGTCCTTAGCCAAATCGTTTTCTTAAGCGGCAACTCGTGTCTGCTGATCTTTAATTTCAGAGATTTCGGACTGTTTTTATTCTATCTGTTCGAGTCGCTTCGCAGCCTCTCTCATTTTTTCCTGCATTTCTTGAACTATTGTTTTTTTTGCTTTGCTTAGAGTTGCAAGTGCCTATTTGTGTTGCACACCTCAGTTCTTGCCAGTTCTTTGGCCACTGATGCAACCTTTCGTGCTACTTTCACTACGAATCGCACTGTTTTGCATCGTGCTTCGCCTGGTCCGCGACCTCAAGTGTTTCTGGTGTCGTTTTCTTGACATTCTCTAGCTCTTCTTGGATACCTCGGGTCTCTTTCTTGATTCCATTTATATTGTCTGTGACCGTTCTTATGACTAATTTGTGTCTTCTCCTCTTGTCTCTTCCTTTCTGCCTGTTGGCTCTTCCTTTCTGCCTCTGGCATGAATTGCATGAGAGCCTCAAACTGAGGTCCATCGTTAACACCCCCAAGACTAGATGAACTAGATTCCATCATTTTGTGACGTTTCATTAGTGATTGTGGTCTGCCAGCCTCACTGATGGTGCGTCTCGCACCAGCAGTGCCTGCATTTCGTTCTGCCGCGGTCTGCCGTTCACTTTCGTCTATTGACTGAGACATGTCGTCATACTCTGCAGATTCTATGTTCGACATTTTTGCCCTGTCAGCAACTGCACTTACCTGAGAATCCCGAGCAATATCAGACTGGTCACTGCTAATAATCTGACGTGGATCCATGGTTAACGAAACATAATTACTTCCTTGCATCTTCTAAGCATGCACTCTAATTATGACCCAAACGAATTTAAACACTACTCATTCCAATGACACCTAGATTCTACTCTAAATTACGCTCCCGTGGGCCACTGATTGCTAGTTTCAGACAATGAATTCAAATAAAAGCACGATTGAAACTTCCTGCCCGGACCGAGACCCGAATTCGGGACCTTTGCCTTTCGCGGGCAAGTGCTCTACCAACTAGGCTACCCAAGCACGACTCATTCCCCGTCCTCACAGCTAGGATTCCTCCAGTACATCGTCTCCTACCTTCCAAACTTCACAGAAGCTGTCCTGCGAACCTTGATTAACTAGCGCTCCTGGAAGAGAGCATATAGCGGAGACATGGCTTATCCACAGCCTGGGGGATATTTCTAGAATGAAATTTTCACTCGTCAGCGGAGTGTGCGCTGATATGAACCATCCTGACAGATTAAAACTTTGTGTCGGACCGAGCCTGGAACTTGGGGCCTTTGCCTTTCGCAGGCAAGTGGTCTACCAACTGAGCTACCCAAGCACGACTCACCACCTGTCTTCACAGCTTTAATTCTGCCAGTTCCTCGTCTCCTACCTTCCTAACTTCACAGAATCTCTCCTGCAAACCTCGGAGGTTCCCTAAAAATGTGAATAGCGCAATCGGAATATATTTGACGCTGAGCAGACTTAGACTGATCAAATGTACTGTAGTTTCTCTACATAGGTGCAGGTGAGAGCAAGTGGCTATTGGGGTCTGCACGTCCTGACTATGCCGGAGCGGCGATATGACTTGTAGCTGGTGGATGTGTGCGGCAGAGGTGAGACGTCAAGGCGGCACCTGGGAATCGGTCACGGCCACGAAAGAAATGCAAAAATCTCACTGTTTAGCCATTCGGCAGACTGACCGTAATTTACTCTCTACCAGAGCCCAGAAATGGCGGTAGATTTCAGTGTTTGACACAACCGTTCGCTAGTCGTATCCAGGACCAATTTCGCTCACTTATACGACAGAGCACACAAGGATAGCAAACGTGAAGACTGGTAAACCAAAATCGAATAAGTGTGCCCTAGGCAAACGAGTAGTCCGAGATGTTTGAAGTCACACTGTCGGTACAGTAAGAACTTCGCGACAGGCTCCCCAGGCTAAACAACTCCCAAGTGAGGACAGTCTCAGGACAGGTCCCAAGTACCAACCACACATGTCAGAGCTTCTACAAGAAGTGCTTACCAGACCAAAGTCCCACACCATCGAAGAGGACGGGTGGTGGGGGGCTACCAAGGCCACCTGTTCCTCTTGCGCAATTGCGGATGACTCATGAATTGTTGGTACATTCCTTGACAATTCACGCACGTGCAGATCCCAGCTTGTATTGCTGGACAGCGAAAGGCGTCCTCTTGACCTCGTTCATAATACATCAGTTTCACAACTGCGTTTCTCTTCTTCCTTTTTTGGGGGAAGATAGAATGACGCCATCCTGTGAAGTACAATACCTCGTACACCACTCAAAAAAAGTTCCGTTTTCTCGCAAAGCGTACGAACGACACCGCGTTCACCCCGTCTTGAGCCACTCACAGGGCTCTAGAGACGTTAAATCTCCCCTACCATACGACAGCACAAACTCGTGTCGAAACAGCGCAAGAGCTAAGAAACCTGCGTCTCTGAAAATAAAGGAAACCGCCAATTACTGGCTTATTTAACTTTTTCCGGAGGGGGAGGAAACGATTTTCTCCAAAGTCATGTCCCTTCCCACTGCAACAAACGAACAGATACAATCTTGAAGATCTATATCTAAATTGTCTGTGCCTGGGAGCTTGTTAGTCCCGGCTATGAGGTGTAATAATGATTCTATCTCCAAATGCTTCTCAGAGACTGGGTTATTCCTTATACAACCAAGGCAGCCAAAAGTGGTTTACTGGCCTATTTTTGGTATTTGCAAACATGAAAACTTGTAAATTTTTATTATGTGTGGCTCTGTACACAATGCTCGGTTTACGACTTCACTGTGTAGACACGTTCCTTCAGACCTTTGCTCCCAGCCCAGGCTTCCACTGGCGCCACAGCAGGTATCGCGGCATTGTCTTTCTGGTGACCTGTCTTGATGAGAGGCTGCCCTGTCTTCCCTGTATGGTTGTGAACCTGTCCGGCAAGATTTGCTAAGGGAAGGGCTCGCTGCCAATTGGTTTCTACTCTAAACATGCCGTTTCTGTGAGCTAAGATCCGTAAAAGTATCTCAAGCTTTTGGCGCCATACCAGGCTCCATGAACATCTGCTCAGGCCATTAACATTCTAGAGTCTCGTTCAAGGTGAGTCAAGTTGTAATGAGAGAGTAAGCTTACCCTCTCTCAATATTACATGAGTTTTGTATGTGTGTAGCGTAATGTTGATATTGTATGATGATGATAATGTGCTGGCACATGACACACTGAATAGCACCTGTGGAGCCGCCATGCTTAACGTCCGCATCCAACTAATGGACCACCATCAATAGTATCATTGCCCCCACTTCATGACACACTGCGGAGAGGTTTGATATTTAAACCAGAACATTGCAGAAAGTCTGGTGACCAATAACTTTACGCCACAACCTCTCCTCCATTAGCCAGACAAACACAGTTAAAATATTTTTCTTCACCAGGATTGGAGCCAGCCTACCCTCTAGTCGAGCGCCATCACACAAGTATTCATTAGCGATCTCGGGCACCGAAAAGGCCACCAGTGGAATGGCACCATGCAGGCATACAAACTCTCCAGGTAAAGTGGCGTAATGCCGTCGCATCGAGCGGAGATTATGTTGCCCAACAGAGTTTTGTAGCCAAAATGGTGTGGAATAATGTGTATTGGAATCCCAAGTAACACCAACCTGCTTTCAGGAAAAATTGTGTTATACTTCTTATTGAACTTGTCTCGTATATCGAATAGTTTTTCTTGTCTTAAATGTCGCTACATCACCAGGAATGGGTTCAGAAAGAAGACTAGGATTTAACGTTACGTCGACGACAGGATTATTAGTGACCGATATCAAACTTCTGCTGAGGAAGAGTGGGGAAGTATTCGTTCGTGTTTTCTCTATTAAAGCAACTTGGGAGATAGAAAATGGTTCAAATGGCTCTGAGCACTATGGGACTTAACATCTGCGGTCACCAGTCCCTCAGAACTGAGAACTATTTAAACCTAACTAACCTAAGGACAACACACGAATCCATGCCCGAAGCAGGATTCGAATCTGCGACCGGGGCGATAGCGTGGTTCCAGACTGAAGCGCCTAGAACCGCTCGGCCACACCGAACGGCAGTGGGAGATAGAAGGTAAACTTATTTTTATTACGGTTGCGGTTCCGCCTTTCAGTCTTCGAAATGGTTAATATTTCGCGTCCAGAAACCTGGTAGATAAAATACATTGCTCAGCGGAAGTAGCAATACTGTGGGCGCCGACATTGTCACATTCTTGTAGATGTATTAGTGGTCCAAGCAGTCTCGGACGTAGGCTGTAATGAGTCAGTTACTCTATATCGTAAAAAAGGACATGGGCAGTGTCGAGCTCAAAAACCTTCATGACGACGGTAACCGGTTTCTGTCAGTTTTTGACCATCTTAAGGCCCTCATAGGAGGTGGCCGTGAATGGAGCCGTTGGTGCAACTTCACGAACGTCAGCTTCTGTGTCGTGGAATTACAATACGCTCCACATTCAGTGCCTCCCCCTACCATCGTAGTATGAATGTCTAAGGATAGTCAAAAACGGACCGAAACTGGCACTATCGTATTAAATATTTTTGCGGTCGAGACTCTTTCTGTCCATATTTAAAGCACTTTTAGCCAGACTGCTGTCTCTCCGATAAATACACTCAAAAATTGTTTTATGCCAGAGTGTAGTTCCCTTTGCTCAAACTCTGTCAGCTGTTTCCGCGCTGATTGGCTCCCCGCAGGCGTTCGCAACAAGTAGCCATGGAGCGAGGTAGGGAGCTGACGGGACCGGGGTCGGGGCCGAGGTTTCACAATTATGTGCGGCTTCTCGCTGCGAGCGCACAGCACGACGCGGCAGCACGAGGGTAATTGCGCATGTACAAGTGCGCTACCCGCTCTCGTGTTTAATGCATGCGCATATTGTTGATGACACCGCATTAGGCAAACATATGCCAAATAAAGCACTCAGGCCGTCTACATTATTAGGTCGTGCCGCGTGCTGCGACTGCATTTACACCGCTGTACACCGAGTCCCGCAGCTCACGTGCTACGCACGGAACGCAGCTTGCTATTAATTACTGCTGCGGCAATCGCTGTGCAGGGGCCAATCTGTCTCATCAGACGATGGGTCGGCAGTGGAGCAGTGAGCTTTTACTGTCATAGAGATGCAGCTGCACATCCATGCACTGCACAGTACCGTGTTGTTCCGTAATGGAATAACATGTCTCACTTCGCAGCGAGTCGTGCCCCGAACGGGAATATCACGCAGTAGAGTTGACCGTTAGGCACGAACTTTCCTCAGCCTCTGAACGAACAGTTAAATTATTAGGGTGCCGCTGTTATCTGACAGTTATATGGCTACTGATACAGACCGCATCACGCCGTGCAGCCTGAGACACCCAGGACGCGCGAGCACATTGATTTGCAAGTGGGTTCTTCATTAACAAAGAAAAGGCTAACAATAGTCTGGTATGTAGCACATCTGCTCGCACAGTGTAATTCGCACGCTCGTTTAGGCAAATTCTGAGTCGCTCTCCAACAACCTCGTCGGTAAACACGACCATGACACGGGAGCATTTACAATACGATAACAAACACAGAGCAAAGTTTATAGAATTCACAAACGCTCGGTGCACACGTCTCGTTGGGTTACCTTGACTACTGTAGCGTCAGGAAGGCTATCTGGCCACCAAAAGTACAATTTGCCAAATCGTGAAACAAGTTGACCTTGTACTAGACGGGATAAGCGCTAGGGAAAACAAGGAAGAAAGAAAGGTGATACACAAAAGAAGGAATGCGAGTTGGAATGATTTACATCAATAGGAATGATGAAAATTTGTGGTGAACCGAGATTCGAAACCGGCTCTTCAGTTTACTGGATGGAAGAGCTGCCCACTGCGCTACCTGGACACAGTGGTAATCGCAGCTGCAGGACTATCCTAACACGACTCACGTCGGACCCAAATTCTCTTCTTAGCCACAAACTAGTAATATAATGCTTTTTCAGCAATATCCTCGTAAAAAGCAGTCACCACACGCCATAGCTATAAATAAATAAAGCTTAACATATAAGAAGCCATTTTGTTAGGCGTCTTGCGCTCATGAATTGATGGAGCCATATTGTTAGGTAAGACGGATGTTATTGGGCGTTGGGTGTGTAATGTCCTTCACAGTACGAGCTCCTGTAACACCTTAGTACTCCCATTTCATTTCAGCAGTACCCCACACCTTATACATTTTACGGTCTACGAAAGCCCCTTTGCCTGTTAACTGATAACTCTGGCGTATGATGAAAATAAATTAAATATTGAATAACATGCTTAATACCTAGAAGAGAAAGAAGTAAGTTTTGATACTCCTTAGGCGTACGTCAGAGGAACGACTCAATTTTCCTAACCATATACTGGCAGTTGGCGGAAATGAAAACTTATGATGTCACTTTCAGTAGCATGAGGCTCTACGTTTACGTCTACGTCTACGTGATTACTCTGCTAGTCACAATAAGGTGCCTGGCAGAGGGTTCAATGAACCACCTTCAAGCTGTCTCCCTACCGTTCCACTCTCGAATGGCGCATGGGAAAAAGGGCACTTAAGTTTTTCTGTGCGAGCCCAGATTTCTCTTATTTTATCGTGATGATAATTTCTCCCTATGTAGGTGGTGCCAACAAAATGTTTTCGCAATCGGAGGAGAAAATTGGTGAATGAAATTTCATGAGAAGATCCCGTCGCAGCGAGAAACCACTTTGTTTTAATGATTGCAACTCAAATTCACATATCATGTCTGTGGCACTATCTCCCCTACTTCGCGATAATACAAAACGAGCTGCCCTTCTTTGTACTTTTTCGATGTCATCCGTCAGTCCCACTGATGCGGATCCCACACCAGACATCAACATTCTACAATAGGGCGGACACACGTGGTGTAAGCAGTCTCTTGACTAGACCTGTTCCTCCTTCAAAGTGTTCTGCCAATGAATCGCCGTCTTTGGTTGGCTCTACTCGCAACATTATCTATGTGATCGTTCCAATTTAGGGTATTTGTAATTGTAATACCTAAGTAATTACTTAAATTTACAGCCTTCAGATTTGTTTGACTTACCGTCTAATCGAAATTTAGCGGATTTCTTTTAGTACTTTTGTAAATAACTTCACACTT
Organism: Schistocerca serialis cubense; assembly: GCF_023864345.2. Lineage (NCBI taxonomy): Eukaryota > Metazoa > Arthropoda > Insecta > Orthoptera > Acrididae > Schistocerca > Schistocerca serialis. The sequence continues at coordinate 275,822,075 of NC_064642.1, read as the reverse complement.
TTCTTTACTCGGGGTCAATTGCCACTTTTCGCACCATACAGATATCTTATTGAAATCATTTTGTAATTGGTTTTGGTCATCTGATGACTTAACAAGACAGTAAATGACATCATCATCTGCAAACAATCTAAGACGGCTACTGAGATTGTCTCCTATGTCGTTAATATAGGTCAGGAACAATAGAGGTCCTATAACACTTCCTTGGGGAAAGCTGGATATTATTCCTGTTTTACTCGTTGACTTTTTGTCTATTCCTACGAACTATGACCTTCCTGACAGGAAATCAGGCCGGCCGCTGTGGCCGAGTGGTTCTAGGTTCTTCAGTCCGGAACCACGAAGCTGCTACGGTCGCATGTTCGAATACTGCCTCGGGCATGGATGCGTGTGATTTCCTTAAGTTAGTTAGGTTTAAGTAGTTGTAAGTCTAGGGGACTGATGACCTCGGATGTTAAGTCCCATTGAACAGGAAATGACGAATCTGGTCGCACAACTAAGGCGATATTCAATAGGCACACAGTTAGGTTAGAAGACACTTGTGAGGAACGGTGTCGAAAGCTTTCTGTAAATCTAAAAATATGGAATCAATTTGACACGCCCTGTCGATAGCACTCATTACCTCATGTGTGTAAAGAACTAGTTGTGTTTCGCAAGAACGATATTTTCTGAATCCGGGCTGACTACGTGTCAATAAATCGTTTTCTCCGAAGTCTTCATAATACAGCATGTGTTCCAAAACCCTACTTCAAATCGACGTTAGTGATATGGGCCTCTAATTCAACGGATTACTCCTACTTCTCTTTTTGGGTATTTGTGTGACTTCAGCAATTTTCCAGTCTTTAGGTACGGATCTTTCTCTGTGCGAGTGGTTGTATGTAATTATGAAATATGAAGCAATTGTATCAGTATACTCTGAGAGGAACCTGACTGGTATACAGCCTGAACCGGAAGCCTTACTTTTATTAAGTGATTTAAGCTTCATTGCTAGACGGAGGATATCATTTTCTATGTTTCTCATCTTGGCAGTTGTTCTTGATTGGAATTCAGGAACATTTACTTGGCCTTCTTTGGTGAAGAAGTTTCGGAAAATCGTGTTTAATAACTTTGCTTCAGTGGCACTGTCATCAATGACTTCACCGATGTTATTGCGCAGTGATGGTACTGATTGCGTCTTGCCACTGGTGTGCTTTAGGTACGACCACAGTCTCTTTGGGTTTTCTGCCAGATTTAGAGACAGAGTTTCGTTGTGGAAATTACTGAAAGTATCTCGCATTGAACTACGCACTATATTTCGAACTTCTGCAAAATTTTCTCCGTCTTGGGGATTTTCCTCTGTTTTAAATTTGGCATGCTTTTTTTCGCTGCTTCTCCAACAGCGGTCTGACCCTTTTTATGTACCATGGGGGATCAGTACCATCACGTATTAATTTATGAGGTATATATCTCGCAATTGCTGTTGATTCTCTTTGAAATCATTCCACAACTTTTCTACGCTTACATGATGAGGTGGGAAGGAATGCAGACTGTGTCTTAAAAAGGTCTTAAGAGCATTTTTATCAGTTCTTTTTAAATAAATATACTTTGCGTTTGTTTTTGATTCTTGTAAGAGTTACAGTATTGAGCCTAGCAGCTACTGCCTTGTGGTCTCTAATCCCTGTATTCTTCACGATACTCACTATTTGTCCAGGATTATTTGTTGCTAAGAGGTCAAGTATACTTTCGCAACCATTTACGCTTCGAGTGGGCTCATGAACTGATTGTTCAAAATAATTTTCTGAGAAAGCATTTAGTACAATTTCGGGTGTCGTTTTATGCTTGCAGCCGGCCTTAAACCTATAATTTTTCCAGCATATCAAGGGTAGATTAAAGTCACCTCCGACTATAATTGATATGAGACTCAAGTTTTCTTTGAACTGTTCAGCAACTATATGTTTTGAGTCCGGAGGATCAGTAAAACGACCCAATTAATAGTTTAGTCCGATTGTCAACTATAACCTCTACCCATACTATTTCGCAGGAACTATCTCCTTCAATTTCACTTCAATAAATACTCCACCACCAATTGTATTTAATCTACCGTTTCTGAACACCGTTAGAAAAAATTTCTGCTGAGTTTATTTCCGGCTTTAGCCAGTTTTCTGTTCCTATAACTATATGAGCTTCGGGCTCAATAAACATTCGAGGATATTCAAATGAACTTAGAGTTACTGACTGAGAAATAGGAAGTATCAAAAAATAATGCAACAGATAAATTAATAGCAGCAAACTGCCTACACAGCTAATCCGAAAGATTCACCCATGTGTGTTACACTACTTCCGTGGAAGTTACAATGAAGCAACCCCTAATATGAAACTTCCTGGCAGATTAAAACTGTTTGTCGGACCAAGACTCGAACTCGGGACCTTTGCCTTTCGCGGGCAAGTGCTCTACCGACTGAGCTACCCAAGCACGACTCACGCCCTGTCCTCACAGCTTTAATTCCGCCAGTACCTCGTCTCCTACCTTCCAAACTTCACAGAAGCTCTCCTGCGAACCTTGGAGAACTAGCACTCCTGGAAGAAAGGATATTGCGGAGACATGGCTTAGCCACAGCCCAGGCTAACGTGGAGTGGTTTACCCCATACTTTCAGGATCTCATATATTCTTTGTTGTTGACATCATATAGTCTGCCTGTTTGTCCCATGTATCTGCCATTACAAGAGTTACACTGTAGTTGATATATACCTGCTTTGAGGCATATGTCTCTAGTTCTTGTCAGTTTTGGGGTATATTTTTGTGTAGAACTGTCTGTTGTGCATGCCATGTTTATCCACTGTCTTTTGAAATCGTTGGTAATTTTATGAGTCAGTTTGTATTTGTATTTCATTGTGTACTATCTGTTTGATATAGGAACAAAACTGTACCGTTCTAGATCTCACTGAAGATCCGTTAAAGTAAAAGAAATCATAACGCGTCTGGGAGAAATAAGTTACAGTTGCAGCAAGAAAAGGTGGTTTCGGTAACAAAACAAACATTTCTTTGCTTTATGCGGATGATGGTCAGGCAAACAAACTTTTTAAACTTGAAAATAATGTATGAAGTTCATCAATCCTCGACTAGTTTTGTCTGTTATTGATATTGGTACTGGCAAGATATTGGTCCTAGAAATTGTAGGTCCGTGTCAAAATCTCTACAGTAGTTCCTCAGACTATACCAGAGATTCAAAACGAAGCCAGAAGGAGACTTCATTTTATACTTGTAGAGTGAAAAGATCTAGTAAAACATTTTTGGTTAAGTACTAAAACATGAATACAACCTACAGTTTAAGTCTGCATGCAGTAATGTTCTGCTGTTATGTTTTAGATGCATATTGTAAGCAATATATGTTCAAATGGCGAAATATATTTTTATGTGAGGTAATTACGGTTTTAAAATTTTTGTATTCTTGTAATGTTGAACCCAGCTTCCTACCGAATTTCATAATTCTACGTGATTGGAAAATACCCTATAGGTTTCGATGAATGAGTTTTCGAGTATCAAAATATGTCATATAAATGGCCGTATCTTTTGATTTCATTGAGTCAGAAGCATAATGTTATTACACCGATGAGAGACGGTAAACCTTAATGTGTGACATAAATCTGAACATAATACGTCAAATTGTTACATAGAAAAAATGACCCACGACATATTTTTTTATGTAGTGGAATAACAAATGAACAATTTTAAGAAGTTTTCCTTTATTTGTACTGTAGAACCTTGTTCATCGACAAATATCATGATTTAAAAGCTTAAAATTTTTTTACCGCAAAGTGACAATAGACGTTAATATGGGACATAAATTTGAACAGGATACGTCAAACCGTTCCTAAGGAAAAGTTTTTATTGTTCGGACAGACTAAGACTGACAGACGGATGATAAGGCAATCCCATTAGGGTTCCGTTTTTACAGAATGGGACACAGAATGCGAGAGACACCGTTTCATTGTTCGCATGTGTTTGCCGAGGGGGGACCTTTCCCCTGCTGGACAAAGCTCCTAAACGAACACCCGCTCCCCCTCCACCCCCTTACCCTTCCACCAGATTCTTACATTAGATGCCAGGTCAGCTTTATCCGCTTAAAGAGGCTGTAGTTCTGTTGCAAATCGTTGACATCTCCTCAGCTTACAGTATTCGCGGTAATGAAGGGTAAATGCTTTCCTGGGGTATGAAATGACCGAGATGACTTTATTATCCAAACAATTTGATCGACAATAGTAGCTCTCGACTCCTGTTAAGTTCGCCGTTTTGGAAAGAATGACGTCTTGATATTGATGAAAAAGTGAGAGAACTTTGACACGCCTACATAAAAATTATTCTTGTCCAGCACGATCAGATGAAATGACAGCATGGTTTTCTCGAAGTGCTTGGGATTAAACTGCAGCCTCCTTCATATTAAGCTGAAGAGGGCCGATGACAACCGAAACAGATTATTTCTTGTTGAAATTATATGTGACACTGCCGCTGAGTAATTCAGTGTTAAGAATACGTTGTTGATCTGCAGTTAACTGTGGGGAAATCCCACAGCTTATATTGCTTCTGTTGTGTCCATCGATTTAATGAGCTACAGGTTATGACGTAGTGAGGAAGGGCATGCAAGGATTTACTCTACTTTGGGCGTAAAGCATACATAACATTGTTTCCTGCAGTCTTCCAGCTATCTCTGTGTCTGTCTATTCCAGTAGCACTAGATCTTTCATATTTACAATAGTCATAGGTGCACTAACGTCGAGTTAGGTTCGTAAAGTTTTAATGGCTTGTTACTGCGTTCCTAAGATGTCACTGCACGGTCGTCCGTATTCTCTGTGTGATCGGAGAGTAGTCTGATAATAACCTGACGAGAATCTGAGGATTAGTTGAGGTAGAAATCTCAGTACAGGGACTTAAAAAACCGCTCGGACCACTAACAATTGCAGACAGTAAGGTGATGCGAATTCAGCCATCTCCGGTGACATTTGGTAAGCCCTGTCTAGCAGCGTCACGCGGCCTCAGATTCAATTGTGTCTTACGCGGAATGAGAGCGGCACGAGTGTTGTCGACGTAAACACCATAGCTACAATTTGGCAGGTGTATTGACCCCAGTATCACCATTGCTGTACTCTTGTGATAAAAACAGTGTCGATATACGACAGATTGTTTTTTAAAAAAATTCAAGCTATTTCACTTTGATACAATGTAGGCTTTGAAGACTAGATGTCATAGGTGCTGATGAGTCTTCGGGCTCTGTGGGCGTGGTCGAAGAAATTTTTCAGTTCTGAAGTTTCGTCCAGAGTTGGGCTGGACGTCTTCAGAGTTGCTTCTGACGATGGTGACAAGTGAATCTCTACATCGCACCCCCCCCCCCTTCCATAATAACGTTATGAACTGTTCGCCCAGTCATTGAAATGTTTGTAGTCTTGGCGATTGTTATACTATACACTGGTTACTGTCGCAAGTAAAAGTTATGAACAGTGAGAGCAGGCGGGATACCACGTAGACGCCTCACAGAAGTGAAAACAACAAATAAATAGGCGTAAACTATGTTACAATAAAGCAATTAAAAAGTCAAGACTACCAAAACGGGTCGCAACGTTAAAACATACGTTTTCACAGTGCAGAGAGAGACTGTGTGATTGTGAAACTGTTGCGTTCATTTGTTGCAGCTTATGGCCCAAACTATTATGTTTCCACCATTTCCGTGGGTGTGATTACATTCACATTCAGTATTTCGTTTGTTTTGAGTCCTCAGTCTTCTTACTGATTTGGAGCTGCCCGTGACGAATTCCTCGCCTGTGGTTTTACAACTTACTTTCTCAATTGTTTCCTGAGTGTATTACAGTCTCTATCTTCCTCTACAGTTTTTGCCCTCTACAGCTCCTTCTAGTACGATGGAAGTCTTTCCGTGATGTCTTAACTGATATCCTATCATCACGCCCCATCTCCTTCTCAGTGTTTTCCACATATTCACCGAGACAGGTTGCGCAGTGGCTGGGACACTGGACTCACATTCGAGCGGACGACGGTTCAGTCCCGCGTCCGGCCATCCTGATTTAGGTTTTCCGTGATATCCGTAAATCGCTCCAGGCAAATGTTGGAATGGTTCCTTTGCAAGGGAACGGCTGACTTCCTTCCCCTTCCCTCCGTAATTCGATGAGACCGATGACCTTGCTGTGTGGCCTCCCTGTAACAGCCCTATCCAGATATTCCCTTCCTCTCCGATTTTGCGCAGAACCTCCTCATTCCTTACTTTACCAGACCGCATAATTTTCAACATTCGTCTGTAGCACCACATCTCAAATGCATAGATGCTCTTTCGTTCCAGTTTACCCTGTCCATGTTTCACTACCATACAATGCGCTGTTCCATATGAGCATTCTCTGAAATTTCTTCCTCAAATTACGACCTGTGTTTGATACTAGTAGACTTCTCTTCACCTGGAATCCCCTTCTTGCCTGTACTAGTCTGTTTTTTATATCCTCCTCGCTCCGTTCGCTATTGGTTATTTTACAGCCTAAGTAGAGGAATTCCATAACTTCATCAACTTGGTGACCATCAATCCTGATGTTAAGTTACTCACTGTTTTCGTTTCTGCTACTTGTTATTACTTTCATCTTTCTTCGATTTACTCTCAGTCCACTTTCTGTACTCATTAGACTATGCTTTCCATTTAGCAGAACACGCAATTCTTCTTCACTTTCACTCAGGATAGCAATGTCACCAGCAAATCGTATCATTGACATGTGTCACTTTCAATGTTGTTGCACTCCTGAACCTTTCTTTTATTAGCATCATTACTTCTTCAATGTATAGACTGAAAAGTAGGGGTGAAAGGCTACATCCCTGTCTTACACCCATTATTTCTCAGAACTTCCAACATCTTGTAAAAAAATGTAGAAAGGTATGTGAATTCCTAAGGGACCAGACTGCTGAGGTCATCGGTCCCTAGTCTTACACACTACTTAAACTAATTTATGCTAAGAACCACACACACATACCCATACCCGAGGAAGGACTTCAACCGTCGGCGGGAGGGGCTGCTCCATCCGCGACATGGCGCCTCTAGTAGCGCGGCCACTCCGCGTGGCGAATTTCTTCCACCATTTTCCATTGTCGAACTGTATTTCCAGTTCGACAGATCCTATGAATGTGCCTTGATTTTTCTTTTGTCTTGATTCGATTATCAACAGTAATGTCAGGATTGCCTCTATGGTGCTTTTACTTTTTCTAAATTCAATGAGATTAGCATCTAGCAAACCTCAATTTCTTACCATTATTATGTAATTCTTCTTGTCAGCAATTTGGATGCATGAGCTGATACGCGTTAATTCTCGCATTTGTGAGCTCTTGCAGTCTTCGAAACTCAGTGGATGATATATTTCAGAAAATCTGATGGTATGTCACCAGACTCATATATTCTACACACAACGTGAATATTCATCTTGTTGTCATTCGTTCAATGAGAAATTCAGAAAGAATTTGCTTCCTGCCTTATTTGTTAAGCCAGCTTCTGGGCTCTACCAGTTGCAACCAAGACTTTAATAAAATGGCAAATGTTATATAAATCAGAACACTGGGAGCAGTTGAAGTCTAAATAACAACAGATTTATTCTTTCTTAACATCACGTGAGAAATGATGACTAAAGAAATGCCACACAGACATTTTATCTGACCATCACTTTCCATAATATACGGTCTATGGTTTACAAAGTGATCTGCTGGGGATAAATGCACCACACTGACCAGAACTGATCGCTTTTCATGACTTCATATATGTGAATCCGTGGTATGGCCCAAAAGCTATCATACTATCAAGCATCTGTACTTTACTATTGCTCAAAGAAAAATATGGTTCCAAAGAACAGGGTTCAAAAATGGCTCTGAGCACTATGGGACATAACTTATAAGGCCATCAGGGCCCTAGAACTTACAACTACTTAGACCTAACTAACCGAAGGACATCACACCCATTAATTCCCGAGGCAGGATTCGAATCTGCCACCGTAGCGGTCGCACGGTTCCAGACTGTAGCGCCTAGAACCGCTCGGCCACCTCAGCCGGCAAAGAACAGGGTGCTGACAAACATATATTGGAGCCCTCCATCGTGGCAGCGAATACTTTACCCCTCCTCAGGTGAGAGCGGTAAAGAACGATGCGCACACCAAGTGGAGTCATGGACAGCGGCTATCTGCTACTAAAGGCGTGCGCCAGGATATATGCAAGAACGCTGTCTCGCTTTCAGCTGATTCGGAAAGCAGATACTCCCCTATGAGCCTCCAAAACCTTGGTGGATTCCAGTGTACAGGTAGACCCGTTTCCTGTTCAGCCAAACCAATCTGGCCCGTGACACGACTGTTTGTGATGGAGTATGTCAAACATTTAGACAGCCCACTCAAAACAAATAAGTACACCACGCATAACTCTATATGTGTGTGATGCAAGAAGCCGTACCTCTGACGGTTAAGATGGTGACTGGCACAGGCTCAAACTGGCACACTAGCAAAGGACACAAGTTTCACTGTCTAGGTAAAGACCTGCCGTTCTTTAAAAGCAAAGTGCAAGTACTAGAGCGATCTCTTTCTCTACAGCTTTCCTCTGCAGCTGTTTAAGATAGCACTTTTGCGTGCTTAGAAAACACTGACTTTAGCACAAGCCATTCAAGAGTGGAGCTCGGCATTCGAAGCTGGGAGGCCAACCCCCCTCTCTTGCTCAGCATCCGCAGATTTATCAACCAGCTACTTTAAAAATTAAGTATGAGAAAAGGAAAAACAGTTTCAGCATCTCTCCATCTTTTGCATGTGTTTACGCCATGTCTTTGCTAAAAGCATCACTTGGCTGGAACCACAACCCTCCATAAAATGGTCGTTATCTCCCCTGTTGCGTCCATTTTGAACTTTCTAAAGAATGGCCATATAGTTGCTAAAGGACTCGTGCCTCCACAAATACGTTTCGTAGCAGAGTCTGGATGCCTGGGCACCACTGCCCTGTCCCACAGAATTAGCAAAAACTCCCAGCCATCTTTTCCGCTTTGTACCTAAAAAGGGCTCATTCTCTGCTTTATTGCTGGCCATCAAGTCATACATTGGACTGGTCAAACCTGCAGCGAGTCCTCGGCCCTAGTCCGCCTACCAGGATGCAGCTGCCGACCAACTGGTGAAACCCGATGTGTCTAAACAATGGGATTTGGAGGACATTGTAATTGGCAAATAGCGTCATCCAGGTTCTGCAGGAAAACTCTCCAATTGGCTCTCAGCCACTGTACGATTTTACTGCTGTCAAGTAACTCAGCACCCTCTTCCTTCGAATGAAGGTAAAGCCTACTGACATGCCTTCACTAGAGCACACAAGCAAGGGCATTAACTACTGCGACCCATTTCATCATATGAATCAAGTCAGATAGTATCAGATGTAGCAATCGGTTAATAAAGATCACCTTCCCTATGAGAATGTCCTCCAATCTCTCACAGCCTCCCTGTTTCTCTTAAAGTTATTCTTGGGGAGCGTCACTCTTCAGGATGGTTAATGTGACATGGAACAGTATAAATTGCGACACTTTAGTTGGGTCACTATCAAAGAAACAAATATGAATCAATCATTGTTTACCATAAATCCAAGCACAGTGTTATACCCTGTCTTTACCACATGCAGCCGGGGGTTATTCATACATTCTCTGCTGCATGCCTACTAAATTAAAGTGAGAAAATAATGTGATGGGCGTAACATTGAGTCTATTCTTGTGCACCCTGACTTTGGTGACAATTACTAAGCGGTTACATGGTCATGCAGAGATTTATGTACTAATTCATCCTGAAATTGGGACTGGAGAAGTTTATATCCTTAACCAGAATACAACATCGTTATCTGGAGGATTCTCTGTCCTACTGAAAATTACTACCCCTGCTCTATACACATGACATTCTGTCATTCCTTGACAGAACATCGACCACAAACGTTCTCACATTCACCCAATATAAAAGAATCATAGTGTTCTTGTGGCATGTGCCATCTGTTCACCTTATTACTGTAACATGTGTCAGGCTGTTCCTTCAGTACAAAGATGTAAGTGTCAACACAACAAAACAACATATAAGTGACATAAAACAATTGAATCTTGACAGAAAACGAAAAATAATACATGAGTTCAATAAGAAAAAATAAAAATTGGTAAGAAAATACAGAAAATACATATAATCTAGTGATACAGAAAATAGCAGGGATATATGTTGTTGTTGTGGTTTACAGTTCTGAGACAGGTTTTATGTCGCTCTCCATGCTACACTATCCTCTGCAGACTTCTTCATCTCCCAATACCTAGTGCAACCTACATCCTTCTGAATCTGTTTGGTGAATTCATCTCTTGATCTCCCTATACGGATTTAACCTCCACGCTGGCCTCCTATACTAAGTTGGTGATCCCTTGATGCCTCAGAACATATTCTACCAACCGATCCCTTCTTCTAGTCAAGTAGTACCACAAACTTCTCTTCTCCCCAATCCTATTCAATACCTCCTTATTAGTTATATGATCTACCCTTCTAATCCTCAGCATTCTTCTGTAGTACCACATTTTGAAAGCTTTTATTCTCTTCTTGTCCCAACTAGTTATGGTCCATGTTTCACAAACTTCTCTTCTCCCCAATCCTATTCAATACCTCCTCATTAGTTATATGATCCACCCCTCTAATCTTCATAATTCTTCTGTAGCGCCACATTTCGAACGCTTCTATTCTCTTTTTGCCCAAACTAGTTATCGTCCATGTTTCACTTCCATACATGGCTAAGCTCCATACAAATACTTTCAGAAGCGACTTCCAGACACTTAAATCTATAATCGATGTTAACAAATTTCTCTTCTTAACAAACTCTTTCCTTGCCATTGCCAGTCTACATTTTATATGCTCTCTACTTCGACCATCATCAGTTATTTTGCTCCCCAAATAGCAAAACTCCTTTACTACTTTAAGTGTCTCATTTCCTAATCTAATTCCCGCTGCATCACCCGACTTAATTCGACTACATCCCATAATCCTCTTTTTGCTTTTGTTGATATTCATCTTAAACCCTCCTATCATGACACTGTCCATTCCGTTCAACTGCTCTTCCACGTCCTTTGCTGTCTCTGACAGAATTACAATGTCATCGGCGAACGTCAAAGTTTTTATTTCTTCTCCATGGATTTTAATACCTACTCCGGATTTTTTCTTTTGTTTCCTACACTTCTTGCTCAATATACAGGTTGAATAACATCGGCGATAGGCTACAACCCTGTCTCATTCCCTTTCCAACCACTGCTTTCCTTTCGTGCCCCTCGACTCTTATAACTGCAATCTGGTTTCTGTATAAATTGTAAGTAGCCTTTCGTTTCCGTGTGTTTTACCCCTGCCACCTTCAGAATTTGAAAGAAAGTATTCCAGTCAACATTGTCAAAACCCTTCTCTAAGTCTACAAATGCTAGAAACGTAGGTTTGCCTTTCCGTAATCTACCTTCTAAGACAAGTTGTAGGGTCAGTATTGCCTCACGTGTTCCAATATTTCTACGGAATCCAAACTGATCTTCCTCGATGTCATCTTCCACCATTTTTTCCATTCGTCTGTAGAGAATACGCGTTAGTATTTTGCATCCGTGACTTGTTAAACTGATTGTTCGGTAATTTTCACATCTGTCAGCACCTACTTTCTTTGGGATCGGAAATATTATATTCTTCTTGGAGGGTATTTCGCCTGTCTCATACATCTTGCTCACCAGATGGTAAAGTTTTGTCAGGACTGGCTCTCCCAAGGCCGCCAGTAGTTCTAGTGAAATTTTGTCTACTCCCGGGGCCTTGTTTCGACTCAGGGCTTTCAGTGCTCTGTCAAACTCTTCACACAGTATCGTATCTCCCATTTCATCTTCATCTAAATCCTCTTTCAGTTCCATTATATTGTCCTCAAGTACATTGCCCTTGTATAGACCCTCTATATACTACCACCACCTTTCTGCTTTCCATTCTTTGCTTAGAACTGGGTTTCCATCTGAGCTCTTGATATTCATACAAGCGGTTCTCTTTTCTCCAAAGGTCTCTTTAATTTTGCTGTAGGCAGTTTCCATCTTACCCGTAGTGAGATACGCCTCTACATCCTTACATTTGTCCTCTAGCCATAAAACAAATTAATGAAAAACAACAAATACTTCTACAGCTCTCTTCTCAAAGGTCTTTAGGGAGTCCAATTTTTTTAAATTTGCAACTGACACACAATTAAACACAGCACTACATATGTCATGTAACACATTCGATGTGGCAGCTATGTGGGATGAGTTTGCCAAGACAGGTTACCCTCGTACTTGGCATGCACAGTACAGGCAGCAGCATTGGTGTGGCCTGACCTCCTCCTTGTGTGTGGGCAGCCATCACTGGTATCTCGATTACTGACCGTTTTGGGTGGCGTGATAGTCAGCAATGCCTTGCTGTCACCGAAGACGTTCATGGGATGAGCCAAGCAGCATTTGGACACAAGTTTGAGTTGAATCACCATCTGATACCGTCGTCTACCTCGTTCCACATCTCCAGAGATGTGAGTTCCTCTATCCAGCACTCTGCAGCCCCGCTCCTTTTCCCGCATGCCCTTCCATTCAGTGGAAGCAGTGGCGACAGTAGTCATGTGCTACGAGCCCTTTGTTGACAACTTGTGGTGCACAGAGGCTCGTTCGCTCCTGCCTCCCGATGATGTCACGTCGACCAGCTGCCCTACTGTCACTATGTGGGTCACTGCTCTCTGCAGCCAGCTGCCCCCCTCCCCCCCCTCACCCCCCCCCCCCCTCCGGCTCACCGGCTGGTGGACGACCTTGACTGCACTACTTTGCTTGCTGTACCATCTCTACCAGCTGCTATGGTAACCCCATTGTCAGCGTCCTCTCCAACTGTTTGATACGTCACCATCCACTCAGTTCCCATAGTCTGCAAAATGCTTACATGTGGGCTTAGTGCTGTGTTTCTCACAAATAAGTTCACAGAGTAAATACAGAGAGAATTATAACGAAATTGTGAAGGATTGCTTTACATGATTATTCCAAGAGAAATAAAAAAAAATAAATGGTTTACAGATATCTTTTGACCAAACATAAAATCTGATTCTATTCTACAATTATTCTTTGATTGTATTACAACAATAACTTTAAATGATTAATTTTCTGTGTCTAAATCCATATGATCTTAAGTAGTGGTGAGGTAATGTTGTCATAATGTATGATAGTATAGTGTTAACTTCCCACAACCTTTCATGCAACTCAAATTACTAAGACAGCTTAGACTACACATTCACTTCAGTCACTCTCACACAATCTAAGTCTATTACTTATTCATGCAACGCAACTACTATAAAAGATATACGAACTACTGAAGGTACTAGAGATTACTTCCGCTTTATTTAGTCGTTATGGTGACACTAACGCTGGTTTATGGCGTGAATCTCGACGAGTGCCGACGTCGTCAGTCTGTTATCGGTGCCATGTGAGCAACACAATTCTGCTCCGCTATACCCATTTTGATGAAACTGATCAGACGACTAAGAAGACACTCTGCACTGGGTAATGGTGACAAACCACGGCGAAAACACACACGATAGTCAACACGCCTCTCGCGTGGTCAGTACAAGACCATCCTGCAAAATACCTTCATGGGTCTCGCAAACTAATCTCAACGACGCTCCTCTCACACACTATGCTACGAACTGTATACAGCATCGTACAACGGCGTTTACTCCAATATACACACAATAAACAGAAGAAATTTGATTGTAGTTGAACTCCAAGACGTTATGAGAAGAATTCCACCTCTAATACTTGTGCACTTATTTCGGACTCGAAGACATAAAATTCTATCGTTGATGTGACACTTGATTCTGTCGTTACGTGCAAACTGCAAAACTGCTATGAGAACATATTAACTCGCGTGAAATGGGACTCTAATAAACAACGAAGTTTCTGTCATGAAATCGGCACATTTCTACTCTCAACAACTGTAATTAGTTATCCCTGGGATGACCATCTGTACATCAATAAACTTGATACATGTGACCAAGAAATACTTGTAAAGTGGAATTCTAACAATGCCTAACTCTTATCACTAGCAGTAATGATAGAAATTTGTATGCTAATTGCCATAGTGAATCACGAAAATATCTAGAGAAATGATTATTGTCTTTAAGACTATTGTAACTAAAAAATGGTTCAAATGGCTCTGAGCACTATGGGACTTAACTTCTGAGGTCATCAATCCCCTAGAACATAGAACTACTTAAACCTAAATAACCTAAAGACAGCACACACATCCATGCCCGAGACAGGATTCGAACCTGCGACCATAGCGGTCGCGCGGTTCCAGACTGTAGCGCCTAGAACCGCTCGGCCACCCCGACCGGCGGTTATCATTTCCTCACGCCTCTCGTCCTGGGTTCGGTCCCCGAATCTCAATTTCCTCAGCCTGACCCCCATTTCCGTTTCCTCCGTTGTTCATTCGTGTACGTCTTCCGTTCTCATTGAAACCGGATCCATGGTTTCGCCATCCATTGATTTGTGGTCTGTAGCCTTCATTCCGCCCTCCATTCCAGCCTCGGTTGCGTAGTACATAACTATTGCGGTTCCCATTCCACCCTCTTCGTTGTTTCACTTCATTACTCCAGAAATTCCCCTACCGTGAGTGGTTTCCGTAAGGTGTTCCATTTTGTGCATTTCCATTCCTATTATTATAATTGTTATGTTCTGGACGCGAAGCTGGGCCTGCGACGTATCTGTCAGAGTTTCTTTTGTGTTCCATGATATTCTCTGCTCGTAAAGCGTGCTCTAATTTGTAAAGAGTGTTACGTTAAGTAATGAGTTCAACATTACTGAGCCGTGGTAAAATTTGCCGTTTTGAAGAGCGCTCCGCAGTGTATAGTGTGGAGCAGTCGCCCTCCGTCTCTGGCGGTGACGCCGCTGTGACAATCGCAGCTTTGGTGTCTCCCTCGGGTGGGAAAGGCGCAAGGCTGCCTGTTCGTGTGCATTTAAGGGGCGCTATGAGCTCGGCAGGGGGTCAGTCTGAGTCAGTGCAGTCTGGGCGAGTCTGGTCAGTTGGTCAGCCGGATCAGTGTGGGGCAGCCAGTGTATGTCTGTCCTCCGGAGTGCTAGTATGTGTTAGGCTGCCAGTCTGTTCGAGTTTGGTCAGGCAATGGCCATTGGCGGTTGCATCGATCGGTTGGTCGGTCGCGCTCTAGGACACAAGATGACTTGCCCGTTTTGAGCGTCGGCGCATGTGAGGTCGTCACGTCAGTCCAGTGGGCCACGCCGTATAGCGAGGGGCAGTGGCTTCGCGGCCGACACGAGAGCAACAGGAGTCAACCCACGACATCGGTCTGGCCGGCGCGAGCTGCAACGCCGTAGGCAGGAGATCGGCGCGCCTTCCTGCGTCCGTTGGAGCGGCTGGCAGCGGACGGTTCGGGAGAGCGTTTTTATGGGTGCTGCGCCAGGTCGTCGCCACACGTCGCAGTTTATTAGAAGTTAGGTGATGCGTGATATGTTGTTTCATTTACTTGTTAAAAGTCTCTCGTCCCCAGCTTGCTCGTCTGTCTCTCGTCCGCATTTGTTATGCAGTTAGTTTCTGTCCGTCTGTCTGTCAATCTGCCGTACGTTAATAGCTGCCTCTGTCATGTTTGTCGGATTCGGTGTTAACGAAGTTATTGCTTAAGGTGTGAAGGCAGAATTCTTGAAATATGTTTTTATCTTGCCTATCATCTTGAGAGGCGGTATATGTGTAATGTAGAGCATGTTTTCACATTTTACGTAACACTGCATTTAATGGGTTTTTGTTTAAATAGTCATTTTAGCATATAAATTTGCCACCCTTCCACCGTAAGTGTTTTCTTTTAAAAACAAGTTGCACCTCCTACGGGGTGCATAGTTTATGTGAGTTGTTAAAATTTTTAGTTTAAGGTAATCTGGTGCGTTGCAGATTAGCACCAGTGTAGTCTTTCAGAGGTTGTTGTGAGCGGTGGAGGCTATGGGCTTGTTAAAGGGGAACGGCAAGGTTCTCAGCCCGAAAGCGCATACTGTCAAAAAAAAATGTTATTTATGCCTGTGAATAAATTATAACTTTATAGACGGTGCTTTGTGATTACTATTTTAGGAATAAAATTTCCATTTGTTGAAATAAATTTATTCATCACTTACTCACTGGCAACTACTTCCACGCTCACATAGTGTGACTAAATGTGTTAATGTTCTTAATGAATCGCTAGTAAGTAAAGTAATTTTTTTAGAAAAGATTTTGAAAGTAAAACCACCGTTCAATTACACACGCCAGCCCAGTGGGCGTAAGTTTGGTGCAACAGTGACGTATGATTTCACCGATAGAGCATGGAACGTCAAGGTATTGGTTCTTGTCAGTCATTGAATCCAAGGAACTTGACTGGGCTTTTTTACCCTGAATTCTGGAAATCTGTGCCAACAATCATCTCGTACTTTATGCTCTCTTGCGTCTCCTTCGACCAGTAGATATTTAGGAAGCAGTCCTTAAACTCCTGGTAATTCCTACACATCGCTGATACTCCTCGCATTTTCTCCGCAAATGACCCTTGCAAGTATCCTCAAATACACTCTAATTTGCATTTTAAAGGTCAATTTGGAGGTAAAGAGGTTTCGCAATATTTAAGCGTGTGGCTGAGTAAAATTACCTCATCTCGGGAAATTTCGAATTTTAGGACGTGTAAGAAATATGGGAACTCGAATGGCGTTACGTCCTACGCAAAATATCAGTGCTTTGGATGTCCTCATTCGACGTCACCTCATCCGTTCTGCCTCCACGGTCTTGAGGAAACGACGTTTATATCACTATGTCCTCTCTCACTGCAAACGGTATGCAGTTATCCTTGCCGTCCGAATTGTTTCTGGTCCTGTTATGTTCGTACTTGGCCGTATTTGAAATTGTTTCCTTAGCGTCTCCTTCAATTTCTTCTGCATACGCGTGTTGATAGCTTCCCGTTGAGATCTGATCGACAGAAGAGTCCGGACCTCTTCTGTGTCACGTTCGAACCGGTCTCTAGTTTGCGCAGCTCTGACTCTAATTTGTCCATGGGCGCTGTCGTATGAACATCCGTGGCTTCGTGTATTTTCGTGACGATGACGTACTTCCGCGTCATTTTGCCGCTTTTCCACGATTTCGAAGTTCTTGTTCAAATTGATCACTGCCACACGTCCTAGCTGTTTTAGGCGCTAACTAGTTTTCTATGCTTGAGCTGCTACTCGTCTTACGGAAGTTGCTACTGTCTTGGCGCCCTCTGCCGTCTTGTAAGCATCATGTGCAATCTTTAAACTGTTGATTGCTTTGGTGTTTATTTTACGTAGGTTTTCCTGTAATTTATTTTCCCATGACTTGTGTTCCTCTCGCGTCTGATTTACCTAACCACCGATGTTTTTTATGTCCGTCAACGTATCATTAATTATCCCCTCCATTGCCATTAAAATGCCACTAGATGGAGGTCCTCTTCTTTTTCCTCAGTATTGTAGTCAACCGAACTCATACTTGAATTCTGTGGTGTTGTTTCCATATAATTGCGTTCAGATACATCCTTGTCTTCTCTGTCCAGATTTCTAATAATCACCTCTGCTTTCATATGTTATGGTACACTCACATATCACACGCGATCTCACACTGTCCTTTCTCTCAAGATAAATCATATTGCTTTCGTCTCCCTGATCCCCTTGCTGCAGGATATCATTGTTGCTAACACCATTCAACAGCAATGCCTCCCTACGTTCAAACTGTACGTCCACCGTTTCATTGCGCTCTTCCTCCATGATGTACGGACAACCGTATTATGTAAGTCACAAGATCTATGAGGTAAAATATAACGATGACAAAAAAAATTTCCAAAGCAGTTTCCAGGTCGAGATTACGACAATAGTACACGAGATCGAAAATCAACAATTGACCAATTACAAAGAAAAGTAACCACCACAAAAATAATACTACAATGCCATTGGGAACGACGGGAAAATGGTCGACAAGTGACACAGAAATAACTGATACAAGTACACTGTAAATAAAACAAATAACTACATAAACAACACAATCAGAGAAATATCTACAGCATACTAATGAACGGTATTTTTCTTTTTAACCAAGAAGATATGGACCTGATCGGAAACGACGCTAAATGGCAGCGTCACAGAGGTGCCAATGACTTAGATTCTGGCAGGGTTGCCAATTACAAGCTTCTGGGTTCCATCGATTGCAACCAAGACTTTAATCAAATGCACAGCAGTAAATGTCAATTAATTCGGCACCATCTTCCCTCAAACACAGGTAAAGCCTACTGCTATGCCTTCACTAGAGCACAAAAGCAAGAGTGTTAACTCCAGCCATCCATTTCTTCATATGAATCAAGGCAGATCGTATCAATTGTAGCAATCAAGTAATAAATATCACCTTCCCTGTGAACATTAAGCAGCATGACACCGGGTCAAAAGTGAGTGTGCTCTCAATCTCTCAAGTGCTCTAAAGGTCTTTTAAATTATGATTATAGTACTGGATCCCCTATCTCTTCTAAATCGACTCAGGTTTCTTCTTCTATCTTCTTCTTCCACCTCTATGCTCTCTCCTCTGCATTTAACAGTGGAACTCATGTTGCACTCTTAGTATTACCACCCTCGCTTTTAATTTCAGCGAAGGTTATTTTGTCTTTCTTATAAGCTGTCCGTCTTGTAAGCAGTCCGTCTGACAATGATTTCTTTTTCGATTTCTTCACGATTGTCCGTTAGCTTCCCTGTACTTAATTCTTCAGTAACTTGTATTATCTTAGGTCTCAATTTCCCTGATAATTTTTGTACTTTATTCTTTCATCGATTAGACGAAGTATTTCTTCTGTTCACCAAGGTGTCTTCGCAGTTACCTTTTTTGCACCTACGTGTTTCTTTCTAACTCCTGTGATTGTTCATTCCTTTTCAGCTGTGCTGTCTACTGAGCTATTCCTTATTGATCTACAGCTTTTAAGAACGTCAAGCACATCTCGTCATTACTTAATACTTCCATATCCCACTTCTTTGGATATTGGTTCTTCCTGATTACTCTCTTAAACTTCAGCCTACCCGTCATCATTACTACATTTGAATTGAGTCTATACCTGCTCCTTGGTATGCCTTACTGGATTTCAGAATAATTGTCTGATTGTGATATAATCTATTTGAAATCTTTCCGTATCACCCGGTCTTTTCCAAGCACGTAGCCCCTTTCTGATAATTGGACAGAGTATTACTAGCTGAAATTTATTACAGGACTCAATTAGTTTTTCTCCTGTCTCATTACTTGTCCCAAACCCATATTCTCCCGTAGCCTTCTACTCCTTCCTGTACAACTGCACTCCACTCCATCATGACTATTTGATTTTCATCGACCCGTACTTACTGTATTTCCGTTTTAATATCATCATATACTTCCTCTGCCTCTCCATCTTCAACTTGCGACCTCGGCATGTTTCCTCAAATATCGTTTTCAGTCTTGGTCTGTTGTCGATTCTAATAAGAACAATCCTATCACTGAACACTCTCTGCACTACCTTCCTATTCATAACGAATTCTACCCGTATAACTTTCTGCCGCTATTGATATTACCCTGCACTCATCTGACCACAAACTCTTGTCTGCCTTCCACTTCACTTCAATGACCTCTTCCATATCTAGACTGAGCCATTGTATTTCTGTTTTCAGCTTTTCTGGCTTCCTTACCAGTTCAAGCTTCTGACATTCCATGCCACGACTCGTAGAACGTAATGCTTTCGTTGGTTGCTCGATCTTTTCTTCATGGTCACCTCCCCTTTGGCAGTCCCCTCCCGGAGAGCCGAATGGTGGACTATTCTGTAATCTTTTGCCAATGCAGAGGTCATCATGGCACTTTTTCAATCACAGGCCGCATTTCCTGTGGATACATGTCATCTGTATTTAATGCTGTGGCTTACATTGCCTTCTGCATCCATATGCCGTTGTTCATTGCTGATTCTTTATTGGCAGTTTACCCCACCAAGAAAAAGAGAGCGCCCTGAACCTCTGTCCGCTCCTCCGCCCTCTTTGACTAGGCCGTTGGCCAATGCTGATTATGAAGCTAAATATCAGCAGTGGCGGGATTCGGACCCAGAACTGAAGACGTTTTTATTACTAATCAAGGACACTACCCCTCTTTCTCTTTGCAACTGGTTGGCTGGGAGCTTGTAACATTGTCTTTTTGTTTCTTTATCTTTTTTTAATCTCATTTTGTTCATTGAATTTTTTCGGGGTGGACGTCACATTCACCCGTTCAAGTTCATCGTTGATGTGTTCAATCAATCAGACCGAACATGCTGAGCTACTGGGCCGTCTGACCGAAACCACGGACACCTACAACAGACAAGGTCTTACGTCTCATAGAAATTAGGTGCACCGATAAGAGATTCCTATGTATGCCACAGGTACCGTCTGTAATAATGTGTATGACACACCAGACATGTTTCCGGCGAAGGATTCGACTGACTTGTCGCGTTGTCCTCAAACCTCTGCGGTGTCTATTCAAAAGCCACTTTCTTTCGGCCCTAATAGAGTAGTTGTGCAGAATCAACTGTCGTTATACCTTCCACCTCGCTGTTACACCATGACACATACACTCACGAATGTGAATAAAGCGAACAGCGGAAAAAAAGGCACGAGGGAGATTTGACACGGTTTGCCTACTCGGCAGTTCAACACATCCACTCCGAACATCATTTGTTTATTTAGTTTTGCTTTTTTATTTTTATTTATTAGTTTTTTTTAATATTAATACCACCGATAACAGGAGGAAACCGATGTCCTGAGGAGGAGGGTGCAACAAGACGTCAGACTCATTGCGACCATCAACGTACCGTTTTTGCAAGGAGAACATTCCGATGACCAGGAAATATATCGGCTCTTAGTGTGAAAGAGGGGGGCATGAACTTTTCATAACAGGAACATCCCAGTTCTGGGGTGGGTTGAGGAATACATCACAAAAGCAAATGGAGAAAATTTGTCTGTATTTAGGATTGTGGACAACTGAACAGTGGCTTTAATTAAGGAACTGCCAAGAAATCAAGGATACTTTTCTCGCTATCAGCAAACAAGTAGTGAGCTGCGTGTTCAGTACTACACTTCACAGAGTTCGTCTTCGCTTGCGGGAAGTATTCCATGTTCAAAAAGAGGAGCAGTTGAGTAGGTATCTGATGAGGAGTAGTGCGGGTGATTAGGGTTAACATCTGTCGCACTAAGAGCCAGACACCTGTTGGCGATCTGCACACCAGGCGGTGCTCGTCTGTGTCCAAAACATAACAGGAACACACACCGGGGTGTCTGCGAGGTGAACCTGTGAAGGCGTCACCGGCACATTTGCTTCCCATTTACAGTAGAGAGAGTATCATACATAGTGGATATCAGTGTCGTGATAAAGAGCACACACCGATCGCCAAGCGGCACGCCTGTGGACGTGGGTATGCTTCCCCTAGACCACATTCGGTGGCCTGTGCTGCTGAAGGAAACCATAGATCGACTTCGTCGGGACTTCCGAAAACTGGATTCATGATAAGAGAGAGTGCGGTGCAAGGACATCCAGTAATAGACCGGTAAGGCACGTAGGTCTTCGGAGCCACAGCGTGATGTTAGAGCCAATGAAAAGGACTACTGTTCTGTCAGGCACAAGATGCAGACCTAAATCGCCCTTGCACCGCGAGAGGTTGAGATCTCATACCTTTTCTTAAGCAGCAAGCGGTGGCAAACAAATGAACCCAATGCCCCTAGCATGCGGGGGGGCTGTGGATTGTGGAATAGGAAGTGTATGTGTCACGTAAGGGATACGTGACGCCAAACAAACATTTAAGTACTGTGTCCAATGCAGAATGTCGAGTGCTCGCAAACTGTGATAAAACAGCCCAGCTCGTAATTGTGAAAGTAGACGTCGGAAGTTGAGAGAAATCGTCCACCGCAGATCACTTGCGAAATCGAGTCCTAAGCACCGGATAGTATCAGCTACACGTAAAGGAGCAACACTGCCCTCAGGAAGCCCCTAACCTATAGCCACGGCGCACGATCTGCGGACGTTGAGGCAGCTAACAGAAGCTTTGCCGCAGGTGGTAACCCATGCCACTGACTCCCTGACCTCAACACCGCTATGAACAATGATAACGAGATCGTCTGCATAAGCAATGCCAGTGAATACATAGTCACCGAAAGACATCCCAGAGAGGCATGGACAGAGACCACAGAGCAATGGCTCCATGGCGAAAGCATACAACAGTGGGCATACTTGACGCACTGATCGACGGATAGGGATGGGAGGAGTAAGACGGCCGTTGTAGAGTATACGAGACGTAGCTCCACAGAGAAGACGCATTGCGACGTCGACGTTAGTATGAGGGTAGCCCATATTGCGGAGTACACCTTACAGGTAGTCGTGATCCATCCTATCGAAAGCCTGGCTGAAGTTAAGAGCTACCAAAAAGTCCTGACATACAACGATCGTGAGCAAGAGCGACTATGTCCCGATAGACAGAGGACAGTGCGGATGTTATTGGCACCTCGCAAATAGTTTTGATCGGAAGAAACCACGGATCGAACTGTCCGTTTAAGCCGAGTAAAGATATTTTTGTTACGGCAGATGCTACTTGTTACGTTCTGCAGTACTTGTTAGCAGCAGACATAGTGGCTGCGTCAAAGACTGAGACGGCGTGGAGTTTTACGATTATTTATTGAACTTCCCTCACACTTTCTCCCTCGTCGTCGCTGCCCAGCCCAGCGGATCCCTCCGCCTGGCTGCTGCTGTGTAGATTCTCCGACAGTGCGCGCAATGCGCGCCACCGATCGCACTCGGGCCTCAGTGCTCCGCTGAAGCCAGTATGCCCTGTGGTTGAGGTGAACTGGTCGCCGCTCCGAGCCGCGTCGCCGTGAGGTCAGCTGGCGACGCCTGCTGCACCGGCGACTAGGAAGCCGTCAGTCGCGATGTCCGTGAGGTCCCGTCATGGACGGACCACGCTGCGTGGCTGGGTTGCTGTGAAGTCCGAGCGTCTGTTCCCGGCGGCGCCTGTGACTAAGACCGCGCTGTGGCCGGTCCTGCTGGCAGCTATCGCTGTAGTTAGTCAGCCATGTTGCCGACCGGACTCGGGCCGACTTCCAGAGCTCAAGTTGACATCTGGCGGCGATAGGATGACTCCTGCGAGCTGGAACAGACTTCCGGAATCGCCACCTATGAAGATTGAGCATTCGGACACGGACCACGTACGTCCTCTGATCCGAACTGCATCCTAATGGCTTCTGTCCGTTGCTGCCTGCACTCCACTATTTATATCTGGCAGGAGGACGTTTTTTACCCTCGGTGGCAGCTTCTTGTTATTACTCCCGCAGTACGTGGCAGCATAAATTAACGTGCTGGCCTCACTTCCCTTACTCAGCACTCTCCAGGCTTTGCTCGGCGCTCGGTCTGTGTGCGTCCTTGCGTCAGCTTGTTGGTAAACTGTAACTTTCAGCAAGGCTATCTGAGCCGCGTTCACTTCGCAATGTCGCGATCGCCGGCTGCCTCAGTTTTGTCATTCCCCACTGCGTGAAGCAACGCTTACTACATGTGGCCGCAACACTGCTTCCTCCTAAAAATTAAATTCGTCCCCGAATACACCCTGGAGCTTAACTCTAGTTCTATCCTATATTCTACTTCTTCCCTCTATACATCCGTTTTAATAAGACACATACTACACCGATAAATACAATCAACATGGTAATAGTACTGGTTGAAATACAAATGGTCACTACGCTACATTTCCGCCTGGTATCGTACTCCTCCACACGCCTTAATAATTGGTGCCTTGAAATTTGACCTTTCTCCGAATCTACTAGTTTATCTATCGTGTAGCATCCAAGGTGTTGTTAATATACGCCAAATTTTCTCCTGGAGCGATGCTGAATGATGCATCTGGCCAGTACAGCGTCAGATGAGTATCTGTAACCTTGGTGACTCCCGTGACTGTCGCTAGTAAGCTGAAGCGATGCCCTACTATTTCACAATTTGTGCTGTCGATTAGCAAACCGCTGTCCCGTAATTCCATCTCCGTGGTCGCTGTCCAATTCCCATTGTCATAAAACTTGGCTGATATCCTCTCCGTAGAAAATACTGAATACAACCAATTTCTCCCAACTTGCTGAAAATGTAGCGTTGGCCTTACTATTGTTCTCCGACACTCTGAAGCTTCTGCTTCTGCCCTAAATAAATGGATCTCACAAGACCCCCTACCCGTGAAAACAATTCGTGATGGAAAAATGCAAACTGACTCCGTTAGACATCTGCTCAACTCTGAACTCGACATAGTAGCATGAGCATCCCCCTCCTTAGAAATTAATAAAACCTCCTGTGTCCTGAACTGTACGCCCTTCCCCATGCGCTTCCATTGGACCGGATAAGGATGCACTGTGTAACAGTGGTACTGTCTCCCCACACTAGTTACTGGAAATCTAATCTCTGTATCCATCTTAACTAGATCCGTTGTTATCTTAATCCTAGACATATGATAAACAAGTGACATACTCGCTTTAATTATCAGCACTACGTGCTCCACCACCTCTGTAAACTCTCCCTCTGCCTGCTACAGACTGCGTCTGAATTCTTCTGGTGACATCAACGTCACACTCACCTGCCCGTGCAATGCGTGACGTACTGCCTCTTGCAATTCATCCACCCTCAATCGTGCCTCACCAATGCTGTTAGTCCGTGCACGAAAATAATACACACATGATAATTACTGTTAACTACACATCCCTCGAACGCAACTTATACTTAATACCCGGTTTACTGTATGCTTCTGGCGCTTCTTTTCGGTTTCTGCCACGTGAACCACCGTTGTCTTGGTAGGTAATTGTAATTTTACATTGACAGGTGATGACATTTCCACTACCTGGTACAGACCCTAGAACTTGTTTGTGAACTTCTTGGATCTCCCTTTTGGAACATACGTATTAGCTAGTAGCACCCATCGGCCTACTCTTTACTGTGGCCACTTCCTCATTGTACCTCCCATCCGTTCTTGTCGTACCAACGCTTTCGTGTTAGCTCGTCTAACTCTCTGCCATACATCCTTAATGGCTTTCCAAATTGCCATACATGCTCGCCCTCCGCTCCTAGCCTTGGATGAAGCATGTCAAAATGTGATGGCATCTTCAACCCATACACCTCTTCGTACGGCGACAATCCTGTCGAAGTATGTACCTTACTATTGTATGCACTGGTTACGAATTTCAAGTACACATCCCAGTCAGTGTGTTGACTATTTACATAGCCACTCAACATCTTAGCGATCGTGCGATGCACTCTCTCCGTTCGTCTGTTTGCTTGCAGATGGAATGGACTAGTCCGTAGTTGCTTTACCTTCAGTTACTTACACAGTTGCTTCATCAGATCAGACGTGAAATTAGTACCTTGATCTGAGATTAAGAACTCAAGCATCCCATACCTGAGTAACCAATTATTAACTAGAGCTTGTGCCACCGTGCTTGCTTTCTGATCTGGTAATACGACCATGACTAAAAACCTAGAAAAGTGGTCAATCACTGTTAACACATACTTATTCCCTGCTGCACTCCTATTAAATGTGCCTAATACATCAATTCCGATTTGTTGGAAAGATCTGTCTGCCTCTGGCAATCTTTGAAACTGAATCTTTTGATGGGTCAAGTCCGCACGCTGTGCGCATGGCACACAATTCCTGACGTACTCGTCCACGTCTTGACGTCGTGTCCTCCACCAGAACTTCTCCGCTATCCGCCTATCCGTAGCTCTTCTCCCGCCATGTCCTGAAAGAAAATGGTCATGCGCCTGTTGCAAAAACTTCAGATCTTAACGCTGAGTTCTTTACCTGCAACAGAAATAAAGATATCTGTGTTTCCAATTGTAACTTTTTACTGTTGAGGATCAGTTGCTACCAATGTTTAGAAACTTCAGGCCGATGATAGTTTGATGCACCACATAAGCTTCCACATTACAATCAAATCAAGAGTAATACATGAAGAACATTACTTAATTCCCTTCATTAAATGACTTACACAAGAAATATGTGTATGATCTTAATGTGCTGTGCGTGATTTTATACATTTTCTGGTGCATTATCTGACGTCACCTAAAGAGCTTTGAGAGAAGTAAATAGAGACAGTGTAAGTTCTTCATAACTGTAAGGTTAAGTTATTGACACAGGGTTTGCGCAAGAATTACGCCATAATATATACATCTATTTTAGTGATAATGAAATAAAATGAAGCTCAAACTTTTTTTTACGGTGTTGTACCTGAATCTGTAAAACGGGAACACTCTTATGGGATCAGTTTCCAGTGCATCAGTTTTTCCGACAATGAAGACTCCTTTCTTCTCAAGTAGAGGTTGTAACACACAAAATGCAGTTAAAATACCTTTTGCACCATCCAAAATTTTCGCTGTTTAATATCTGTTGATAGCTTGTACTATATTTCTGATTCTGGATCTGTAGGTTTTATTACAGAAAGTATATTTAATACGTAATGGATGTAATAGTGTATTTACTTCTGACTCTAATAATAGACTATAATTATAACGAAAATATTGTAAATTGCTTGGTAATATCCAATGAAACTTTATTCAAATGTATGTTTAGGAATGACGAAATGGTAGTAGCCTTGCCGTTGTTTGTCTTTGGATATAGGGAGTGTCTGTCGCGTTGCCAGCAGAGAGGAAGTAGAGCAGCTTGTGTTACGAAAGGGTGCGGAAGTGTTTGTTGCGCGCTCCCGCCGTAGCGGTGTGCAGCTATGCTCACACCAGTGTAGACGCGCCTGATTTGTTAACCCGCGAATATTGAAAGCACGGTAGGAGTGGACAGGCAAAGGACGCTGCAGTTCTAACTATTGCGTGTCCCATAATAACTCGTGTCTCTGGAGATGACTCGGGAGTTCTCGAATAGCAGCAGCAACAAAAACAACGGCTAAAGTGAATAATAACCTGCAGTAGTTAAAGCTTGTAGAGCAGCTGTGTTGTGACTGTTTCAGACATTATTAACAAACAGGGTCCCTTTTCCTTTCCATGTAACCACCGAGTGTCGTAAGAATATGAAAATTGATTAACTGTTTACTGCCAGTTTTGTGTGTTTGCTAATGACCAGTTTCGGTCTAAATTTTCTGCCTCAGTAACTGTTCATTCTTGTATTTCATGACAAAGTCTCCTTACAGTAAAGTAAAGTTTCACTGGCAATACTATTAACTAAAGATACAGTACAAATTAAAAGTACACAATTACATATATTCTGCATTTAGCTCAGTGATTGACTACTGCAGGCTTGGTATTTGCTCATTTGCTTAAAGTAAATTCAGTTCAATCTTTCAATAATCAAAAGTAATTTGCTTATATTTTCTAAATTTTTATTAGGTTACACTGAGGTTAATGAAAGTTATTTTTGTACATAAAGAAGTTTAAATTAAGCCAGGCAATATTTAACCTGTAATTTCACTTAACGTGACTTTCAAATTTTAGTATTTCAGAATGAGTAGCTGCTAACTCAGTGCTTCGTGATTCATTTATTTAGTCGTGAACTGTTGTGTTGTGGAAATGCTTGTCGACCATCTGTTGCCTCGCCAGTGATTATTTCTCAAATTTCATTGCCCTTAATTCCTCAAGATTCTGGAGATTTATTGTCCTAGTGGGCTGTTGACCGTTTCAATAGTAAAAATATGCTTTTTCGACTTTTGCTTTCTGCCTGTCCGTCAGTTGAGCCTCCCTTGTCTCAGGGACGGACAGAGGTATCAATTTGAAATTAAAGTCAATCAATAAGGTCTACGGTCCCTTAGTGGTGAAAATAATTTAAGCTTCTAGGTCAATGCAGTCCTAAGATACGGCAAAATATTTCACCTATTTTGATACTCGCAAACTCGTTCATCGAAAGCTGCATATGAACTACACTGGTCTTCAAAATTAAAGCAACAAACTACTATAACTCGGTCCCGTGTATAATTCAGGTAGAATTATACAAACTGTCAACAGATGTCCATGTGATTTCCGGGTAGTCCCACATCGACAATCGCTGTGTACACATTCACAGACGGTGTAGTATGGCACAGAGAAGACGCCTACCAGGCTCTCTGAGGTAGAGAGCCATAGGAAGAATGGAAGCAGGAGAGTCGCGAACTGATGTGACCCGATGGTTTAATGTGAATCGTTTTGTTGTTTTCCGGATGACGCGACAGTTAATACAGATCGAAACTGTTCCCCGAAGACCAGAACGGGGCCGACCGCATGTAACATCAAAAAGAGATGACCGTTATTTTGCTTTAAGGGCACGGCTATACCGCCTCAGTACTGTACAACACAGAAGGCTTTTTACTGTCAGAGACCTGCTGTATGTGTCCCTCTGACTCACCTTCACAGAATGGAACGTATAGTGTGGCGCCGTCAACATGTCACGTGGGTGGTCGAACAGTGGGCCAAGGTTCTTTTCACAGACGAGTCCCGATTTGGTCTGGACAGTGATTCTCGACGGATTCACATCTGAAGGAAACGACGAACACGATTTCGGGAAACAACCATTGCTGAAAGAGAGTGATATCGAGGATGATTCCTAACGGTGTGGACAGCCCTTAAGTTGACCACTCTAACACCTCTTTATTAAATTGTAAGATTAAATCGGTAAGGTTTAACTGCTGTCAGGTGTCGTGACGAGATCTTGGGACCTCACGTATGGCTCCTGCGAGATTCTGTGGGCCCAGACTGGGTAATGATGAACGATAAAGCTCGACCTCATACATCATTCGTGGTCGACTTTTCTTGTAAACGGAAGATACTGCACGCACGGCTTGGTCTGCTCGGTCTTCCGATTTTAATGCCATAAAACACGTCTGGGACCACTAGGGACATAGGTTACATAACGTCAGTATCCACCAACCTCTCTCCTATACTTGCGAGCAGCGCAGCAGGTGAGACTGACGACGTCAGTCAGTGATTTGTCAGGCCTGTATTGTCAGATGTGGTCACACCTCGTACTCAGATCCTTAACCAGTTGTCGGAATGTATATGTAAATACGTTAAGTTGGAAAAAACGAATGTCTACCGTTGTGAATGTTGCAGTTTTTTACCTTCTGTATTCATTATATAGTTTCTATTTACTGTCACCTGATTATACTCTTCTGTCGCAAAATAAAAGCAACCTTGCAAAATTTCTGTTTGCTGCTTTAATTGTGGACACCAGTGTACTTATATACGTGTCATCGGTGCATTTATAAACGTGTCGGTGATAAACCATGTGCCTGGAAATCCGTGGCATGGAGTCGCGATCGTACCACGGTTTTCTCAGTATTCGTTTTAACCTACTCTTCTCCTCTCAGTTATGTGAGGAGTCCACGTTAAACTGTAGGTCCCCTTTCCCCGGTTAGATAGCTGGAGTTCGTTATAACTACACACGTCCCCGATGTGGTATCCAATAAAAATCATATCATGCTGTTGAGCCACACGAAATTATTACCATTATCCATATACATAACAAAGTCTGTACCCTCGCAGCAAATCGATGACTGCGAATGTCTTTATTCAAGGCTCCGAAACAATGGAAATTGCGTGGGCCGAGATCGGCACTCAATGGAGGATGTTTAAGGGTTCCTCGTGAAGCTTCTTAAGCGTATTCGCAACCATCTTAGCAACATGTTATACACTTTGGGTACAATCATGGTTCTGTAGGCAACTGCAAATCTATTTGCGTGGAAGAGATATCCGTCTTATCTCACAGTGGGATAACTGTATCAACACTAATTGCAATTACTTTGTGAAACAATGGTTTAGCCACATTTTTACCTCGGGCTGGTTTTTATTTGACTGCAGCTTATACGTATGAGCTTCAGTCGATACTCTATTTATTTGGCATGTGCTATTCGCTGCAGCTATATTTCTGCTCAAATATACTCTATCTTTCTTCATTTCCTAGAATAACCTAATGTCGCTATTCATCTTGCTCGGATACTATGTACGAGTGGTTGCCTAAAGTTCCTGGCTTTGTTACCTCATACTTGGAATAAAAATACAAAAGGGGTTCATTTGAGAGATTGAAATGTTAATACATAATTCTGTAAATATCATGTGACCACTATTCGCACAATTTGTGTCTTTGCAAGTGATAGCCGAGATAGCAGAGTCACAAGCAATTTACTCGTTACTGGAGTCACGGACCGTCATGAAGTTGTCGTTTCTCATCGGCCGGGGTGGCCGCGCGGTTCAAGGCGCTCCAGTCTGGAACTGCACGACCGCTACGGTCGCAGGTTCGAATCCTGCCTCGGGCATGGATGTGTGAGATGTCCTTAGGTTAGTTAGGTTTAAATAGTTCTAAGTTCTAGGGGACTTATGACCACAGCAGTTGAATCCCATAGTGCTCAGAGCCATTTGAACCATTTTTTTTTTTTTTGTCGTTTCTCCAGGCAAAGTCCACATAGGACTTTCAAACTGAGATGTCACAAATACTGGGAAAGAAGTGTACTTCGCTCAGCAGTATGAAAACTTGGATATCTCGTATTGAGTCTGGCCATTTCACTGTGGAAGGCGAACCCTGCTGCGGTCGCCCTCAAACCATAACAGAAACTTCAAGATATGATGTAGCAAATGTGCTGATTCTTCACGACCAACGAACATCGAGCGAAAAGATAAGAGAGATACTGGACATCTCCCGGAAAGGTGCTAGTTGCATTATCAGCACAATCCTGGACATGCGCAAGCTTTCAGCGAAATGGATGCCGAAATGTTTCATTCGTGATCAGCGGAAGGAACGCGTTGAGACATGGAAAACCATTCTGCACCACTTTGAAGTTCCAGATACCTTTAGGCTAGTTAGTAACTGACGATGAAATTTGGCTTCACATTAATGACCCTAAAACAAAGGAAGTATCAAACGATGGCTTTCTGTTGGTCAACTATTTATCTCCGGGATCTACAAACATCCAAAAAAGTTTTGCATCATCCCGGTTCACAGAGCCCCTGAAGATAGACGTTGGCTGTGGATATTGTATCACAGCCATAGTCACTTTAACTATTCATAGATGTCACTAAACTCTCCCAAAGATGTAAACATCTATGCACTGCAGCACCTATTAGAAGGGGGGGGGGGGGGTCCAACAGCCGATAAGTTCCAGTCATTCTACCATGAATTAGGTACACGGCTCGTGTTGTCTTTAGTTCATCCATGAAGGGCTCTCAACAAGGGAAGTATCTACGCGTCTCGCAGTGCAACAAAACGTTGTTGTTCGGACATGGAGGAAATACAGAGAGACAGGAACTGTCGATGGCACACCTCACTCAGGCCGCCCAAGGGCTACTACTGCACTGGATGCCCGCTACCTGAAGATTATGGCTCGGATGAACGCTGACAGCAACGCCACCATGTTGAATAATGCTTTCGTGCAGCCACAGGACGTCATGTTACGACTCAAACTGTGCGCAATAGTCTGAATGATGCGCAACTTCGCTCCCGACGTCCATCTTTGCAACCACGCAGCGTGATACAGAGGGGCCCAACAACACGCCGAATGGACCGCTCAGGATTGGCATCACGTTCTCTTGATCGATGAGTGTCGCATTTGCCTTCAACTAGACAATCGTCGGAGACGTGTTTGGAGGCGACCCGGTCATGCTGAACACCTTAGACACACTGTCCAGCGAGTGCAGGAAGGTGAAGCCAGCCGCTGTGGCCGACCGGTTCTAGGCGCTGCTACGGTCGCAGGTTCGAATCCTGCCTCGGCGATGGATGTGTGTGATGTACTTAGGTTAGTTAGGTTTCAGTAAGGGACTGATGACCTCAGTGCTTAGAGCCATTTGAACCATGTTTTGCAACATGGAGGTTCCCTGCTGGCATTATGTGGGGCCGATGTGCGCCGCCGTGGTCATGGAAGGCACCGTAACGGCTGTATGACACGTGAATTCCGTCTTCCGACCGATAGAACAACCATATCGGTTGCATATTGGCGAGGCGTCCGTCTTCATGGACGACAATTCGCGCCCCCATTCTGGACATTTTGTGAATGACTCGCTTCACGATAACGACATCGCTCAACTAGAGTGTCCAGCATGCTCTCCAGACATGAATCCTATCGAATATGCCTGGGATATATTGAAAAAGGCTGTTTATGGACCACGTGACCCACCAAGGAATCTACATCGAATCGCCTTTGAGAAGTGTGACAATCGGGAGCAACAGTGCCTTGATGAACTTGTGGATAGCATAAATCAATGCAACTGGACGTGCTACTGGGTATTAGAGGTACAGGTGCTTACAGCAATCTGGACCACCAGCTCTGAAGGTCTCTCTGTGTGGAGGTACATCATACCATATTTTGTTTTCATGAGGAGTAAAAAGGGCGGAAATGGTGTATATGTTGATCTCTATTCCAATTTTCTGTACAGGTTCCGGAACTCTGGGAACCGACCTGATGCAAAACCTTTTTAGATGTGTGTTATAACCGGACAGTAATATCCCAACCTGTTTTACTAGTTGAAGGAAACTAATAATTGTAAGCACAGAGGAAAGCTGACAAAAGGGATTCCTTTGTTGTATGACAACGCGCCTGTGCACTCGTCCAACATTGTGGCTGCCAGATTGACGATACTGGACTTTCAGCTATTGGACATCCTCACTGGCCTAGCCCCCTGTTTCCAACCTGGAAGAAACAAATGAAGGGTAACCGTTTCTCAGAACATTAAGATGTGTGAGATGATGCATAGTGCTGCTTTTGCAATCCACCACATGACTTTTATAACACGGTCAAGAAAATCTCCAACAACGATATACCAAGTGTATCAATCTCGTAGGAGAATACATTGGATAAAATTGTTATTTCGAAACTCTAGCTTTGTTCTTTCACAGCAAAACCATGAACATTTCAACAACCACCACGTAAATGAGAGAAGCGGCTCCAAGCGATTATTTAGCGGTGGAGATGTGCCTTTTTTTCTTTTTTGATGTCTCCATGATCTGTCGATCATAATTTTCCATTCAGCTACTAAACACTAATATTTTCAGTCCGTGAGCTTCAGAATAAGGCTTTCACTCTATTTACGATTTAGGACTAATTTCTCAGACAGTTTCTCAATCGTTGGCAACGTTGCACATATATTACGTGTCAGAAAAGTTAGAGGCTCCCACTGAATTTCGTAGAGAGCTCTGGAGTCCGACAGTTTGAGGTAATGGGCAATGAAGTTAAAATTTTATGGGTAGTTAGCGTCGTCATATTTCTTCCAACAACCGATCTTACCACTCCTCTGCTGAGATCTTCATGGCCACTGTAAGTGCACAATTTACACCGGGCAACAGAAGATCCTGAGAAAGCTCACAGCCGAGTGTTTGAAATATCTATTATCTTCAAGAAATATGATGAAGCCTAGAGCCGGCCGGAGTGGATGAGCGCTTCTAAGCGCTACAGTCTGGAACCGCGAGACCGCTACGGTCCCAGGTTCGAATCCTGCCTCGGGCATGGATGTGTGTGATGTCCTTAGATTAGTTAGGTTTAAGTAGTTCTAAGTTCTAGGGGACTGATGACATCAGAAGTTGTCCCATAGTGCTCAGATCCATTTGAACCATTTTTGAACGAAACCTAGAATTCAGAATAATTTTATTTCAGTAGCAACGGCCACGAAAGCCTGCAGACTTACTTATCTGGCACTGGTGGAATCTTAATCGAGTGCCTTATACATAACATGTGGTAGATATACTTTTTTTAAGACGTCCGTATATTTCTCGGTGTAGCAATTTCCAGAAATGCTAGTGCGGAGAGAGAGAAAAGAGAAATGAACCATTCCGTCGTGCGCTCTTCCCACGTCTTCTCCGCCATACACTTCTTTTAACCGCTGCTGGCGGCCACATTTTGAAGCCCACGTTCTCGCCAGGAGGCTGCGAACGTGCCAGGAGATGGATGCCGCGTTAAATGAGCCGTCGAGCGGCGGCGGGGCCCTTGACGCGCATGCGCGCCGCAGCCGCGCCACTGGCTCCTAATGACCCGTGAAGCGAGACGGCCTCAGCAGCGCGCGCTGGAGCCAGCGGCAGCAGCAGCAGCCACCCTTCAGCAGCCGCCAGCCGCCAGCCGCCACTGCCCTCGGCGCTGCGCTGTTACCCGCCAGCGCTCAGACGCCGCTCAGCGCTGCCAGACCCACCATCGCATCAGAGTGCTGCGGCCAGATTACAGCGCCCTTCCCCTGGATGAGAGATCGAATCTCGGGAGCTAAGCCCTTTTCCGATATTTACTGTGGAGAAGATAGCACATCACTTGAGCGTACCACATGGAACGAGCGGTACGTGTGTAGCACACTTTCAGTCGACCCATGTACATTTTTGGGATGAGAGAAGACCAGTACGAGAATCGTCGTACCACTTGGTTTCCGAACGGAAAATGGTAACATAATTCTAGTAGCTTGTCCTGATATATGATGTTCATTACGCAAGCGTGTGCGGATTCCGTAGCCTTCGCACTGCTCAGACACAACTCCGTGCCCTCTCACGCAAATAGCTTCTCTCAGTATTGTACATAAAGTACGAGCACCAACATCAGTAAAAACTAATAAAAAATCCACGATAATCACATGATTCACAACACGAAGTAAAAGACACTAAGTCAGGATAGGACTGTTCTTTTTATTTACAAACGCTCTTCGCAAAGTAAGGAACGACCAGTCAAGAAATGGAAACCTCAGTGAAAGATAACGGCAGTGTCTTAGTACGCCCGTACATACCGTTACTTCGTTCTTCTCAGTCCTGAGCGTACAGTGAGCGCGTAAAGTTGCCCAGAACATAGTGCCTCTCACCAAGTATGGGTGCCTGCGGAGAGATTTTGCCTGATTTAATGCACCCGCGCATAATGTAACTGTCACGTATTTTCTCCTTCATGGCAGTTCTCGGCCGCACACTGTAGGTGCAATACGGACGCTCCGGCAGCGTTTTCGATGAGAACTGTTTCATCACTGACCAAAGAGCCCGGACTTCTATCTCTCTGATTTTCATTTCTATTCTAATGGACCGCTGGATATGAAGACAAAGTTTTGACGCAAACAACAAGTAGCAGTCCAGAGTACAAAAATTGTCGGAAGCATCCTCTATGACGACAGTACTGGATCACTGGTATAACATTATGCCATACGTCTATGACGGAGTAGCGACTACGTAGAGAAGTAGCTGGTTTCATATGGTAACTGATCGTTCCTTTCCTTCCGAATAGCCCTGATGCAATGATCATACCATACCTGCAATAAATTGTGATTGATTTTGCCGTAGCACTATCTGTATCTCACTCTACTGTTATTTTGCCTAAAACAGGTAGACCACGACTTGTTCATGATTACAAATAATAGAAGAATCGACGCCAATGGAGCAAGGTAATTGACATATAACATCTGCACACCACTGTGAAATACACTACTGGCCATTAAAACTGCTACACCACGAAGATGACGTGCTGCAACGCGAAATTCAACCGACAGAAAGAAGATGCTGTGATATGCAAATGATTAGCTTTTCAGAGCATTCACACAAGGTTGGCACCGGTGGCGACACCTACAACGTGCTGACATGAGGAAAGTTTCCAACCGATTTCTCATACACAAACAGCAGTTGACCGGCGTTGCCTGGTGAAACGTTGTTGTGATGTCTCGTGTAAGGAGGAGAAATGCGTAACATCACGTTTACGACTTTGATCAAGGTCAGATTGTAGCCTATCGCGATTGCGGTTTATCCTATCGCGACATTGCTGCTCGCGTTGGTCGCGATCCAATGACTGTCTGCTGAATATGGAATCGGTGGGTTCAGGAGGGTAATACGGAACGCTGGATCCCAACGGCCTCGTATCACTAGCAGTCTAGATGACAGGCATCCGCATGGCTCTAACGGCTCGTGCAGCCACGTCTCGATCCCTGAGTCAACAGATGGGGACGTTTGCTAGACTACAACCATCTGCACGAACAGTTCGACGACGATTGCAGCATCATGGACTATCAGCTCGGAGACCATGGCTGCGGTTACCTTTGACGCTGCATCACAGGCTGGTGCGCTTGCGATGGTGTGCTTAACGACGAACCCGGGTGCACAAATGGCAAAACGTCATTTTTTCGGATGAATCCAGGTTCTGTTTATAGCATCATGATGGTCACATCCGTGGTTGCGACATCGTTGTGAACGCGCATTGGAAGCGTGTATTCGTCATCGCCATACTGGCGTATCACCCAGCGTGATGGTATGGCATGCCATTGGTTACACGTCTCGGTCACCTCTTGTTCGCATTGACGGCACTTTGAACAGTAGACGATACATTTCTGATGTGTTACGACCCGTGACTCTACCCTTCATTCGATCTCTGCGAATCCATACATTTCAGCAGGATAATGCACGACCGCATGTTACAGGTCCTGTACGCACCTTTTTGGATACAGAATACGTTCCACTGCTGCCGTGGCCAGCACATTCTCCAGATCTGTCACCAACTGAAAACGTCTGGTGAATGGTGGCCGAGCAACTGGCTCGTCACAATACGCCAGTCACTATTCTGATTGAACTGTGGTATCGTGCTGAAGCTGTATGGGCAGCTGTATCTGTACACGCCATCTAAGATATGTTTGAATCAATGCCCAGGCGTATCAAGGCCGTTGTTACGGCCAGAGGTGGTTGTTCAGTACTGACTTCACAGGATCTGGGCACCCAAATTGCGTGAAAATGTAGTCACGTGTCAGTTCTAGTATAATATGTTTGTCCAATGAATACCCGTTTATCATCTGCATTTCTCCAGAATGAAATTTTCACTCTGCAGCGGAGTGTGCGCTGATATGAAACTTCCTGGCAGATTAAAATTGTGTGCCCGACCGAGACTCGAACTCGGGACCGAGTCTCGGTCGGGCACACAGTTTTAATCTGCCAGGAAGTTTCATCTGCATTTCTTCTTGATGTAGCAATTTGAATGGCCAATAGTGTACTATAATTAAGCCTTTCCGCCCACTCGCGTCCTTTCCTGTCCACAGCAGTGGAGCAAGGTCTAATGTTGTGAAATGCAACAGTCAACCCCAGCCGCCATCTCGGATCCGTTCCTCTCGAGTGTCCAGGATAAAGTGCTTTCGCAGTGGTATCCTCTTCTGACAGCTCGTACAACCAATGTTAGTGCCAGCCTATTAGTGACCGATATCTCCTTCCATTTGACACTAGCTTTTAATGTAATTTTATTCTAACTGTTGCTCTGAAGTAGCAGTTAATCTTTCCATTTGGCTTGGTGGGAAACCGACTCTCCTGGCAGGAAATTGAGCGAACTGTCGCAGTGGTTAGTAAAATGGATTTGCATTCAGTAGGAAAGCGGTTGATGTTTAGAGTTTTCGCGATTTCTCTGAATCGCTGAAGGCAAATGCTGGGATAGTTTATCTCAAAAGGCACCACAAATTTCTTTCCCCATCTTTAATCTATCGGACATTGTTTCCCTTCTCTACCGACTACTTTTTCGAAGGTACGTTTATCTGTCATCGTCCCTCCTTCCTTCTTTGAATTTAAGAAACAGTTATTATTTTAATCTTTTCAAAACTAATTATTTTTCAAACTGGAAAACATTTACGTATGGTTATTTTAAGTAATGTCGTCGGCAAAAGTAATAATAAGAAAAAAAATTTCCCCAAGTTTTCGTTTTCCAACGCAAGGAGGAGTGCAACGTATGTGTGCCACTGGTATTTTGACGAGAGACCTACATGTTCCAGAGGTAATGAAATGAATGAGCATCCTGTATTTCCATTTTAGTATATAGAGTTGCACAAAATCTCTTGACTAGTATTTATGTTTACAGGGAACTGATATTTCGGTGGATTATTCTACATAGCAAGCTGTTAACGTTACATGGAAAACAGAGTTTTTTATGTGACAGTCATCTCGATCCTCCTTCTTGCGATACGGTGTGAAACATTGTCCAAAGCAATAGACAAGTAACCAAATTCCACCTAATTTCAGATGACCTATCATGAGATACATAGGTCACAATGGTAGTGAAAGGGTTAAACAGAACATACATGATTGAAATGAACAGCTGTAATTCACTGGCTCTGTTGTTCGAAGAATTTGGTAATTTTTAGGCGCGAAAATCCAGCTGGGCGCACGACGGTCAAAGCTCATGAGTGGTGCCAGACTTTCTCTGGCCTTGTTCAGGCAGTGTTCCCCTGAGCATGTAGCTGTTTGTTCACTTCATTACCCTCCAGCATTATCATTCCCATCGCCTTTTTAGTGTAACCGTAGCACTTGTTTCCTTATATATGTTCAGACATCCGAGAATCTTTGCTCTGTAAGGTATGAGGTGTGAGACAGAAGTATGGATGACAGCTATGCCATTCCCATGTACTGCACCGCTAACGGTAATTCGTAGCAAATAATGTCGAGAAGAAATAAAAACTTTGAGGTTCGCCGAAGACATTGTAATTCTGTCAGAGACAGCACAGGACCTGGAAGAGCAGCTGAACGGAATGGACAGTGTCTTAAAAGGCGGATATAAGATGAACATCAACAAAATCAAAACGAGGATAACGGAATGTAGTCGGATTAAATAGGGTGATGCTGAGTGAATTAGATTAGGAAATGAGACGTTTAAAGTAGTATACGAGTTTTGCTATTTAGGGAGCAACATAACTGATGACGGTCGAAGTAGACAGGATATAAAATGAAGACTGGCAGTGGCAAGGAAAACGTTTCCGAAGAAGAGAAATTTGTTAATAACGAGTATAGATTTAAGTGTAAGGAAGTCGTTTCTGAAAGTATTTGTATGGAGTGTAGCCATGTATGGAAGTGAAACGTGGATGATAAAATAGTTTAAACAAGAAGAGAATACCGAGTGATGTGGCGCAGTGGTTAGACACTGGACTCGCATTCGGGAGGACGACGGTTCAATCCCGCTTCCGGCCATCCTGATTTAGGTTTTCCGTGATTTCCCTAAATCGCTCGAGGCAAATGCCGGGATGGTCCCTTTGAAAGGGCACGGCCGACTTCCTTCCCCATCCTTCCATAATCCGACAAGACCGATGACCACACTGTCTGGTCTCCTTCCCCAAACAACCCAACCCCAAGAAGAGAACAGAAGCTTTCGAGATGTGGTGCTACAGAAGATTGATGAAGATTAGATGGGTAGATCACACAACTAATAAGGAGCTACTGAATAGAAACGGGGAGAAGAAAAATTTGTGGCACAACTTGACTAGGAGAAGCGATCGGTTGGTAATAAAATGGTTCAAATGGCTCTGAGCACTATGGAACTTAACAGCAGAGGTCATCAGTCCCCTAGAATTAGGACCTACTTAAACCTGACTAACCTAAGGACATCACACTCATCCATGCCCTAGGCAGGATTCGAAATTGCGACCGTAGCGGTCGCGCGGTTCCAAACTGAAGCGCCTAGATCCGCTCGGCTACACCGACCGGCACAACTTGTTCCATGTCTGCTTAGTAGTGAGCTGCGTCTGGGACTGTCATATGTGCTAGGCATCCACGTGTGTTAGTGACCACAGAGGTCAAAACTGAGTCTGATTTATATTGGGAGTTGTTGCTTCCCTGGCTGATGTAGTGATTATGAAGTTGCCTTCGGGTGTTGTAAGCAGACTCTAGCGGGCCAGTGAATCTTGGCTCTTTTGGGTAATTGAGTTTCATAATTCTGGTGAGACCTTTCCCTTTCAGGAAAATATGATTACTTCATCTCCAGTTTAGTAACTTCAGTGGCATGTGTTATACTATGTATTATACCTTACACTTGCGGGTGAGGCAAAGACCAAGAAATCCACATTAGGAAGATAAAGACTGCGATCATAGCAACCCACTGCCAGCCCCAAAGCAAAACACGGGTGTAGTTGGTGCACTGCAAGGTCAAGTGTGCTGGATTGGCTCCACTTCACCGACCGCCGGTCAACTTTTCCCTCCGCGACCTAGTTCACCTTCCGCGAAGTGCCACCGAGCTTCCTCATGCCACAGTCAACCAAAGAGTATCCTTTATGTGGAAATCGATTCGGATGAGCCACCACGGCCCAGTCTACTCCACCATCTCACTCGGTAATTCGGTGAATTGGGTAACATTACCTACTCTTCTTAACATGCACGCTACACGTCCCGCTGTGGGCTATGTTGCGAACTATGAGGTTAAGGACGCTAAGGAACTTGAACACTTTATACCAGTTCAAAAAACGAGGGACCAACTTATGAGAAACATCTGCATCCCCTGTCGTTGCGAATTAAATTTGCGAAGGAAAACACGATACCAAACCTTATTTTTTAAATTGGCAATTCGCTTGGTTATAAGGACACACCTGCCTGCGATGCGCCAGTTCTATGTTCCTCCTACTCCTTGTACGGCTTCGTTTTATAACCTCAAGGATGATTTCATCAAAATGAAACTGATTTTTCGATCGTAAGTTGGTCAACAGCTAATTGAAGGTGTAGGTGAAAAAATGGTTCAAATGGCTCTGAGCACTATGGAACTTAACAGCTGAGGTCATCAGTCCCCTAGAACTTAGAAGTACTTAAACCTAACTAACCGAAAGACATCACACACATCCATGCCCGAGGTAGGATTCGAACCTGCGATCGTAGCTGTCGCGCGGTTTCAGACTGTAGCGCCTAGAACCACTATGCCACTCCGGCCGGCTGTGGGTGAACATTAAGGACACAGGTGTTGCCTTGATAGCCACATGCTCAGCGGAATTCATGAAGAAATTTATCCAAGGAACGGGTATATCCCACTTTTGAGATCTGACATGGAAAATTATTACAAAAATATTGCATTTCAGTCTTTGATCGCTGTTTTTTAATTTCATTTATCGGTTTAGGGCTAGCTGCCCATCTTCAGATCTCTTAGACAAAGTTAAAAATATTATTAACAAGAGAGATAGAGTTAGTGATAGAAATATCTTAGTTCACAAAAAGAAATTACGGAACGCATTAAATGCCAACATACCATATATTGCTGTTACAGCGTAGCTTGTTAATACAGAACAATCTACAGCTACATCTACATTTATACTCCGCAAGCCACCCAACGGTGTGTGGCGGAGGGCACTTTACGTGCCACTGTCATTACCTCCCTTTCCTGTTCCAGTCGCGTATGTTTCGCGGGAAGAACGACTGTCTGAAAGCCTCCGTGCGCGCTCTAATCTCTCTAATTTTACATTCGTGATCTCCTCGGGAGGTATAAGTAGGGGGAAGTAATATATTCGATACCTCATCCAGAAACGCACCCTCTCGAAACCTGGCGAGCAAGCTACACCGCGATGCAGAGCGCATTTCTTGCAGAGTCTGCCACTTGAGTTTGTTAAACATCTCCGTAACGCTATCATAGTTACCAAATAACCCTGTGACGAAACGCGCCGCTATTCTTTGGATCTTCTCTATCTCCTCCGTCAACCCGATCTGGTACGGATCCCACACTGATGAGCAATACTCAAGTATAGGTCGAACGAGTGTTTTGTAAGCCACCTCCTTTGTTGATGGACTACATTTTCTAAGGACTCTCCCAATGAATCACAACCTGGTACCCGCCTTACAAACAATTAATTTTATATGATCATTCCACTTCAAATCGTTCCGCACGTATACTGCCAGATATTTTACAGAAGTAACTGCTACCAGTGTTTGTTCCGCTATCATATAATCATACAATAAAGGATCCTTCTTTCTATGTATTCGCAATACATTACATTTGTCTATGTTCAGGGTCAGTTGCCACTCCATGCACCAAGTGCATATCCGCTGCAGATCTTCCTGCATTTCGCTACAATTTTCTAATGCTGCAACTTCTCTGTATACTACAGCATCATCCGCGAAAAACCGCATGGGACTTCCGACACTATCTACTAGGTCATTTATATATATTGTGAAAAGCAATGGTCCCATAACACTCCCCTGTGGCACGCCGGAGGTTACTTTAACGACTGTAGACGTCTCTCCATCGATAACAACATGCTGTGTTCTGTTTGCTAAAAACTCTTGAATCCAGCCACACAGCTGGTCTGATATTCCCTAGGTTCTTACTTTGTTTATCAGGCGACAGTGCGGAACTGTAACGAACGCCTTCCGGAAGTCAAGAAAAATAGCATCTACCTGGGAGCCTGTATCTAATATTTTCTGGGTCTCATGAACAAATAAAGCGAGTTGGGTCTCACACCATCGCTGTTTCCGGAATCCATGTTGATTCCTACATAGTACATTCTGGGTTTCCAAAAACGACATGATACTCGAGCAAAAAACATGATCTAAAATTCTACAACAGATCGACGTCAGAGATATGGGTCTATAGTTTTGCGCATCTGCTCGACGACCCTTCTTGAAGACTGGGACTACCTGTGCTCTTTTCCAATCATTTGGAACCTTCCGTTCCTCTAGAGACTTGCGGTACACGGCTGTCAGAAGGGGGCAAGTTCTTTCGCGTACTCTGTGTAGAAACGAATTGGTATCCCGTCAGGTCCAGTGGACTTTCCTCTGTTGAGTTCGCTGTCATAAC
Source organism: Schistocerca serialis cubense (assembly GCF_023864345.2). NCBI lineage: Eukaryota > Metazoa > Arthropoda > Insecta > Orthoptera > Acrididae > Schistocerca > Schistocerca serialis. Next base: position 275,779,596 of record NC_064642.1, on the reverse strand, counting down.
TAAATTTTAATCTGTTAAAAACTTATATCGTAGTTTTAGAGAAACCTGATTGGTAACAGTAAAAAGTGCCCTCTACCTATAATAATTGTGCATCGGTTATTATTTCACCGTACATATTAATGGCGAATATTCTTTTTAATAAAACAATTTTTAAGGTAATAACATATGAATAATCTTGTTCTGAGGGGACCATGAAGCTAAAAAATTTACACTAATTTAAATTTCTTTATAAAGAAACCTGAAACATAATTAAAATGTAGACATTCTTTCGAAAATGTGCGTTTCTTCTTCTTTGTTTTGATTGGTGTTGGAGAGGAATTCCCTACGTCAGAACGTATACAACGCCACACCAAGTCCTCTTCCGCCGCGCCCCATTCACCTCGCCGCCAGTACGCCGAGGGCCGTTCTGCTGGGGGGTGCTGTTGCATTCAAGAGTAAGCCTAAAACATATCTTTAAATATCTCGTAATAACTCCTGTGCATTAAGTAGTAGGCCAGGGGTTTTTCTTTGATGAGCGTATATTTCAATCTCTTCGAGCACTTTGAGATAAGAGACTTTTTGGAGTTTTATGTAGCACCTCCATTTGTTCATTTATATTACTCACTTCACGTTTACTATCTTTTACATTTGATCCAAATGCTGTCCGATTGCTATGACTGCAATGTTCACTTTATCAAATTTTAAAATTCCGCCCTGTTTGTCCTATATAACAACTGTCACATTCAGCACATTTGATCTTATATACTCGGGAATTGTTATATTTCATTTGTTTCTTCGTTGCTGGTTTATACATTAGTCTATGTGCCATTTACCCTTCATTCTGGAATGCCACTGCGATGTTTTTTGGAAAGCATTTAGCAATTGTTTCCGACACACGCCCTTTGTATGTCATGGTGCCAAACTTCTTCTTAACTTCAATTTTCCTAGAATCGTTACTGATACCCGCGGATTTGTTTTTCTTCTTGTTAAACATACATAGATCCGACAGAATTTGGAGCACATGTAAAAGACAGTGAACATGAAGTGAGTAATATAAATGAACAAATGGAAGTGCTACATAAAGCTCCAAAAAGTCTCTATCTCAACGTGCTCGAAGAGATTGAAATATACGCTCATCAAAGAAAAACCCAGGCCTACTACTTAATGAGCAAAGCGATTTTATGCACAGGAGTTATTATGAGATATTTAAAGACCTGTTTTAGGCTTACTCTTGAATGCAGCAGCTCGTCCCAGTAAGAACCAGCTGCAGCGGAACGGCCCTCAGCGTACTGGCGGCGAGGTTAATTGGGCGCGCCTTAAGAGGACTTGGGGCTGGCAGTGGGTTGCTATAATCGCAGTCTTTATCTTCCTAATGTGGATTTCTCGGTCTTTGCCTCACCAGCAAGTGTAAGGTATAATACATAATATAAAACGTGCCACTGAAGTTCCTAAACTGAAGATGAAGTTGTGCTGAGGAGGATTTGTCTGGCATCATTGTTAGCTCTGCCGTATGCATTATGCACGAATTGTCCTTTCAGCGTTACTGTGGATAGACAGTAGCTGTGTAATCTGTATTTTCAATATTTGCAGATTATTTGGCCAATCATACGTAATCAAAATTTTCACATTGGTTACTGAGCGCCTCCGGTGAACACTAGATACTTGTTCTTTAGCTAATAAGTCTATCTGTACTTAAGTGTGTCTGCCATACTCGTATTTCAAAGGACTTGGTAAAGTTTGGTCGGCCGCGTAGTTGGTCTGGCAGAGCCTAGCATCCGATTAAGCCAGCACGGCTGCCTTGATATCCGGAGAGACAACTGTGACGTGTGTGTGTGTATGTGTCGGCTTCTATGGAGATGGTGGTTCAAGTCTGGTTGAAACAGGTTGGCGTCCGTCGACCGATCTGTAACTGTTGAAACAACCTCTTCGCTTTCTTTGGTTACTTTCACATACTATCTCCCTTTAACAGATATCCGCATATCGATGGAGCAGCACGCCGCAATGTATAAGCGGCCCTCGCTTGTAATTAAAGCAATGGTGTTCGAAGGATGTCTGTCTTCTTCACTGCTACACACAGCGACTGCACCACTCGGTACCGCCACAACTCCCTTTATCTGAAATAATAAACCAAATATCCTTCGAGTGTTCGCGACGGGCTTATAAGCGTACGCCAAACTTGATAACAGTAGTTATCTATGCCAGGTTTGCAAATGAATGTTCAAACGTATATAATATGATATCCCGAATTATAAGTTCCAGCCTTAAAGCCAACGCCACATTACAGTCTTGCGAAGACGTCGATTTGTGAAGTATTATAGCGTCGTTAAGGCGTCGCTACGGTGCTAATTCAACAACTCTTACATCGTAAATCCAGAGATAAGGTATTCTCTCAACAACGCACAGAAGGTGTCGTATTTCGATGTAAACTTACTGTTTCCTGTTAATAATGTCACTAAATCACCTTTAACGTCTGCGTTCTCTCAAGAAATAATTATTTCACAGTTATACAGTAAAGTTCCATTAAATGATGTAGCCAACACGAAGCATTAAAGTTATATTTAAGTTTATTGAACTTCTCAATTAATTAACCACTGCACTGGAAAGCACACCGATGTGTCATTCAGGGAACTGAAGTTCTTTGCATCAGCAATTCTGACACTGACTACATTTTCCGACAATACAGTGTACCTCTGAATTCTTCATGACTGCGTTTAGATGTTTCCTACTCCAGGCTATTTATAGAGTTTATGTCGGCTTTTGGTATGTTTCTGTATACTTCAATGTTCGTTACTGTCACAGATCACGACAATTAAGTCCCAAAATTGATTAAGTATTACACGACTTACTTTTCCTTCACGTATAATAACTGTTCCATTGTCTGACTAACCGGTAACTGTTATCTTACATCTCTTCAGAATTCTGACTAGTACGTCAAGACGATACTGGAAAAGCTTTAAAACACCAGATCGGTCTGAAACAATCTAGCATCGCTCAATAGGCGTACTGTCATCGCAACGTCAACAAGAGAATGAATTGACATCTCCATTCAAGTCCTATATTGTAGTCGCAGCCAACTTAGAGCTCGATGCTGCTACAACTCTCTTCTTGGATAAATGTTGTCTCTGATCACTTTATCTTCTCTGGGTGTTAATCTTCATAAGGTATTTTCTTTGAATTCTTTAATTAGAGTTTCATGCTTCGTATGATCTCATAGTCTTTCATTTAGTTCTTTCCTTGTGATAAACGTTGTTAGTTACCTAGTATTTCTGTTAGTCAAACTTTCAATAGTGTTAATATTTTGTTGCCAGTGGCTTCCGTGAAGGTCAGAATAACAATCTTTTTTTTTTAATATCCTTTGCTACCAAACGGATCTCATTAAGGGCTCAAGATATTGGGGTATTATACAACCCACACACTGGAAGTGACAGACAAGGTGTATAACGGTGGTAAGGGGTCCGCATGTTGTTATTAAAGCCTAATACTTCTAAGATGCGGCCTCTGCAGATACGTTTCCTTAAATCTGAAATCTTGCTATCTGCGCGTGTGTTCATATTAACATTTTCTTTTCCTCTTCAGATGATCTTTGTCCTTTGAAATCTTTGGACATCAGTACTGAAATAAATTATTGTTTTGATCTTTCACCCTTCAAATCTGGTAATCGTAATGTGACAATGTTGTATTCTGTTGCATCCTACAGAAAAAGAAGCCTTACTCACGATTTCAGAGCTGAGCTTTCCTATTGTTAAGGAGAAAAAATTTCAAAGCTCTTAGCTTAATTCCAGGTTCCGTAAATAATTCAATTTTCTGTCTTTAACTTAAAGAGGAGAGTGTATTTGCTCAAAATGTTAAGATATTTTTAAATTTTTCATATTACCAAGTTCAGTCCAGCGGATTATTCGGGTCCTTTTAAATTATTTCGAATTTTTGTCTCATTTATTTCCGCAGTTTGCTTGTTGATGTAATGGAGTTACATTTGTATTTTTGGTGAAGACGTTGTTGAAAATAAAACTTCCAGTCTTCCCACTTGGGTCCTTTTAGAGAGTTCCTTTCACTGTGACTTTCTCGTATCAGCAACCAAAAAATGTTCAAAACAAAGATCTCAGGCACAATCAGCTTCTTTGAAATAGAGCACTTTGGCACAATGTCAAAACAATATTCGACTGGGTGTTCAAAGCGATATTCCGCTCACTGGTATAGCCGCTTCGATACAGAGCATATAGAGACATTGTTCAAAATTGTCATGTTCTGCGACTTTGTGAAACATCTTGTGTCGCCATATGCGTAACTATTCCTTGTTGACCGCATTTTTGTTTTAAAAATTTAGAATTGATATTGAATGTTCCGAAAGACAGATTCCCATTCTTTCCACTGTGGTGAAGGGCAGCCTCATTATCGTCATCGTCATCCTATAGCAAATAAACAGCAAATATCACTCGACTATTTTCAATTCGTGAAGTTATCCATTATTTCTGCAACGAAATTGAAAGATATAAATAATAGCACCAAGTAAGTGCTATAAGCTTTGGTTTCGCTTGTTTGAAAAGCAGTCGAATAGCCACATGATGCTTACCAGTAGAGTCTTTCAAGGACTCTCATTCCTCGACGTTCAAACGTTTCAGTTTGGCTGCCATGCCGTATCGTTGCTCTAAGTGCTCACTGTCGCTTGTTGATTCACCGACATTATGCAAACCCCTTACCCTCTCCACTGCACAGAACTTGTTGCTCGAATACTACACGGACGCAGTGGGGTGGAGCGAGTGACAACCAGCGATGCGCCTGCTTCTTTAAAAGATGAATATTCGGAAGATCGTAACTGCACCCTGTCGGAATAACGGCCAAAATTTTCACGAAGAATCGATTTCTAGTTAGTTGTTTCGGGTTGGGGGACCAAACAGCGAGGTCATTTACCAATAGATTTCTGGACAGATGTCTTCCACGTTTGCTTTTTTCCTCTTAAACTGCGATGTCGAGTTGATGTTCTCTAGTGAGATGAAGAGTCTGGCACAAGAGACGAATTTGTACTGGGCTGCATCGAACCAGACAGATGACTTACAAACAGAAATCCAGATATTGGACTCTCTTACTACGAAGTCTATTGATTTGTCGGATGCTACTGCCAGTTCACGCTCTGCGATAAGTATGAGTTCAGTTAGACGTGTATTCCATAGGAATTATTATGTGATGTTTTACTGAGAGGTTATGTTGAAGTGTGAGTTGGATATGTGTAGCTTCATGCTCAGCAGATCCTTTCTTAGGTGACTACCTTTATTCCTTACCAACACGTCCCACAGCTTGATATTTTAGTTGCTGCTATCAGTCTTCTGATTGCCTGTGTGAACCTTTTCATCTCAGAGTAGCACTGGCACTCTATGTCCTCAATTATTTAATGACTCTATTCCAGTCTCTGACTTTCTCTTCAGTTTTTTACCCTCTACAGCTCTCTCAGTACCGTGGGGGTCATTCCCTCATGTCTTAACACATATCTCATCATCCGGTGCCTCCGTTTATCAGTGTCTTCAATACGTTCCTTTCCAAGCCTATTCTTCCGAGAACCTCCTCATTGCTTTTCAATATATCTTATTTTCAACATTCTTCTGTAGCAACACATTTCAAACGTTTCGATACTTTTCTGTTCCGGTTTTTCCATTGTCTAGGATTCAGTATCATACAATGCCTTTCTCCAAACTTCCTTGAATTAAGGCCTTTGTTGTATACTAGTAGAATTCTCTTGGCCAGGATTACCCTTTGGTGATAGTCTGCATTTAATCTCCTCCTTGTTTTATCCGTAACGTGCTATTTTCCTTCCAAGGTAGCAAAATATTTTCATTTCACCTACTTCTTCGTCATCATCTTTGATGTTAAGTGTGTCGCAAATCTCTCTGGCAGTACTCCTCATTATTTCCTTCTATCTTCGGTCTAAACCCATTATAGAGTACATTCCATTCAACAGGTCTTGTAATTTTCCTTCACTTTTACTGAGGACTGCAATGTCATCAACGTATCTTATCACTAATATCGCTTCACATCGAATTCTAATTTCACTTGTGAACCTTTTCGTCTATTTCCGTCATTGGATCATCGATGAACAAATTAAATAGGAAGAAAGGCTACATCCCCGTCTTAAAGCCTTTTTCATCCGAGCACTTCGCTCTTAGTGTTCCATTCTAATAGTTTCCTCTTGGTTATTGAACATTTGTACATGTGTCTTTTCATGTAGCTAACACGTTTTCCGAATTTTCGCACTATTTTGCATGTACAATGCTTTTATTAGATCGAAAAATTATTTGAAGATGGTTATTCTCATATAACAGATCATCATTTCACTAATTTTTCACTTCTCTGTAAATCAATATCGTCAGTAACTTTGGTGTACACGACAGTGTGTACGATGTTTTTCTCGTAGGTCTATGATTGCTATCTTCGAAATGTCATGGACGATACTTTTCCGAAAGTCTGATGCTTCATATCTGTTATGTCTTCCTTTGCGTATTGTGCGCTACTTCAGTGGATACAGGAGAGAGGAACAGACGCAATGCGTGAGCAGAGAACTCAGACATTAATTTTTTCTACATCTAATATCTAACAGAAAAAATAATACATAACTGTGTTACAGTAGTAGAGTGTCAGTTGTGAACAGCAGCTTTTATTGTAGGAATATATACGTATACAAAAGACCTGTAAATCTGTCACTCTTCAATAGAATGTGTATTCAGAAGACTATAAAGGTCCATAAATGTTATTCAATTGGCAAACACACACAATGAAATCTGTACATGTTCGATAGGACTGAAGAGGGTGTAAGACAGGGATGTAGTCTTTTGCTCCTACTGTCCAATATCCATATCGAAAAAGCAATTATGGAAATAAAAGAAAGGTTCAGGAGTGGAATTAAAATTCAAAGTGAAAGCATATCAATGATGCGATTCGCTGGTGACATTGCTCTACTGCGTGAAAGTGAAGAAGAATTACATTATACGCTGAATGGAGCAGTCTAATGAATACAGAATGTGAATTGAGAGAAAGCAGAAGAAAGACGAAAGTAAAGAGAAGTTGCGGACATGAGAACAGCGAGAAACTTAACATCAAGTTTGCCGGTCACACAGTATATGAAGTTAATGAATACTACTACCTAGACAGCAAAATGACCAATTATGAAGGACATAAAAAGCAGACTATCACTGGCAAAAAGGGCATTCCTCACCAAGAGAAGTCTACTAGTGTCAAACACGGACTGTGGGAAAACCGGAACAGAAGAGAATTTAAGCATTTGTGATGTGGTGCTACAGAAGAATGTTAAAAATTAGGTGGACTGATAAGGTAAGGAACGAGGAGTTTCTGCGTCGAATGGAAGAGGAAAGGAATATGTGGAAAACACTCACAAGAAGGGACAGGATGGTAGGACATCTGATAAGACATCCGGGAATGACTTCCATGATACTATAAAGAGCAGTGGAGTGTAAGGAAAGACAGAGATTGGAATACATCCAGCAAATAATTGAGGACGTATTATATATATATATATATATATATATATATATATATATATATATGAAGTACACCTGTCACTGGGGCTCCAGAGAGGGGATCCTACCATTTCGCTGGCGGCTGCGCAATCGTTCGTGGCACCCTCATGCCGTGTTGGTGGATGTAGGAAACGCTGCGGCGTAACTAGTGGTGGGTGTATGCGAAAGTGCGGCCGACCAAATAGAGGCCGATACCGCACCCTTCACCGCCCAACTTGGAAGATACGGCTGGCGGCTGATTGTGATGAAACTGGTTTCTTGGCTGGATGCAGAGCAGGCCAACCCGCGTCCCGACATTGCGTCTTGCGAGAGCCTGCGGAACTGGCCCGGATAATGAGGCGCACGAGGCATCCTACGGTACAGGTAGCAGCATGAAAGATCCTGCGGAGGTTGCGGCGACCAGCCGACTGTGATCTTGTCGATGTCTATGGGAGAGACGACCTGCGACGTTGGCGGCAACAGCGTGGGCAGGAGGATTTCCATCGGCGAGATGGCCGTGGGCGGAGGAGCCCTCACGGTAAGCTGCGTAGGATGCTGCGTAGCGGCGGACGGATGTGCCTGCCGCACGGTGGCGGCTCGCCATATAACGAATAAATCTGAAATCGTCTGTTCTACAGCAGGATCACTTAATTTAGGGAGCCGTAGCTAATTTTGGTAGCGCTGATGCTTGCCTGCACTACCGCAAATAGCCTATTGCGCTTTGTCAGTTGATCTGAGAACAATGCACGGTTCCCATAAATGTGGCTTGTTGTACACTCGATATTGAACTCGAAGTTCGGGTGAAACTTCGTGGTGAAGTCTGAACCTGGAGCGGAGCGGTAAGGACGAGGTAAATGCAGCAAGTTCTGATGGCTTCTCCCATTCAAATGCTCTGTCGGTGAAATGCCAGGAGCAGACTAAGTACGATAGGAACCCAGAAACATCAGTGAGGCATCTTCACGTGAATCTGAAGCTCTAAGTTTCGCCATTCGCGTTTTTAAAGTTCTAACGACACCTTCAGCCTCGCCCTTAGACAATGCCGACAATTGTGTTGTCATGACATGCTGTATTTCATTGTGTTAACGAAATTGTGCATATTCCTTAGAAAAAAAATGAAGTAAGATGTCAGAAACAATTGTTTGTAGTGATCCTTTGAGAGAAAACAAAGAATTGCGTTCCTAGATAACGCTGTCGTCTTTCGTCGAATGCATTAGGATAACAAAAGGGTATTTCCTGAAGGGACCGACAGTAATCAACCAATGTGTTTGCGAAAAGGGTTCAGCAAAGTCGAGACTGAGACGTGGCCATGGAGTATCACTACGAGGCCAGGAGAGAAGTTACTAGCGCGGAGGGGCCCGCTTGTCCGCACAAGCGCGACATTGACCCGTCATGCATTCTAATTCCTTACCGACCATGTAGAATGTTGGTGCACCAGCTGTTTAATGTGAACTGTTGCCCACTGACTTCTATGGAGAAGACTTAACACGTACAGGTGTTACAAGATGGGGATTAACATTATTGTCTGTTGGTTAGGAGTATAAAGCAGAATCACACCATTAAGAAAAGATCAACTGTAGCGATGCACAATGGCTCAAATGGCTCTAAGCACTATGGTACTTAACATCTGAGGTCATTAGTCCCCTCCTTAAACCTAATTACCTAAGGACGTCACCCACATCCAGGCCCGAGGCAGGATTCGAACCAGCGACCGTAGCAGCCTTATGGTTGCGGATTGAAGTACCTAGAACCGCTCGTCCACCGCGGCCGGCCGGTGAACAGTGTATCTCCGTACTATGGGATCGGGAAAACCTTTCTGAGGGCTCGACCAACTTCTGTGAATGTGACGTTTTAGCAATCATAGCGATTAACCATGCTATGGAGCTCGTGCGCCTACCCTTGAATGAATAGGAGAAGAGTCCAAAAGAATCAATATGTAAACAATATGTTTCCGATGCACCGAATGCTGCAACTGAGCCAGTAGGTAAGCGAGTCAATGTGTCGGTGTTTGCCTGTTGGTCTTTGGGGCGATACAGAGTTTCATACTGGTAATTTGACAGTAATAGCGACCAACAAAGACGCTTTGAAGCCGTGCGGTTAGGAACTTGCTTCGACGGATGTAACAATTTAGACATAGGCTTACGGTCCGTGACTAGGAAAAATTTTCTGTCATACAGGTAACGATCAAACTTGGTGACACCATATATTACACATAGGACTTCATTCTGCAAATCACTATAATTAATCAGAGCACTGTTGGAAGGTTTGGAAGCAAATGGGACAGAGAATTCTGTTTTGCCAATTTTGTTGGATAAAACCGCATTGATATCATGGGACGAGGCATCGAGTGCCAGCACAAGAGCTTTCAGAGCATCGTAGTGTATGAGGCAAGGATGACGAAGCATTGTATTTTCGGTTTTTGAAAAGCTTGGTCAGTCTTTTGTCCAACGGAACTGAAAATTTTTGTGCCTGAGACGGTTCAGAGATGCGGAAATTTGGGCCGCATTAGGAATGAACTTTCTGCAATAAGTCAATTTTCCAAGGGAAGCTTGCGTAAATTCTTAGATGGCACGGTTGAATTGTTTGCAAATGTTTCGTCGAAGGACAAGTGCGCTTAGCGTCGATGATATGTGGCAAGTATTCACTCGTTGTGCCGAAAAAAGAATATTTCTACAACTTACGTTTTGAGACCTACTTCAGTTAAACTTGAGAACAACAGTCCAAATTTTAAGGTGTTGTTCCGGTGTTTGTCCAGAGACTATTACTTCACCCAGATAATTAAAACAAGAGTGCACCTTGGACGTTACTTCTTGGAGAAAGTTTTGAAACAACGCAGACACGTAAGCACTTCCGGAAGGTAGGCGTTGACAGTCACACTAGCCGACAAGTGTTCACAATAAATATTTTCTTTGCCTCTTTGTTCAATTGTAAGTGAAGATCGGCTTCTTCCAGTTCAATTTTCTGAAGAACTGTGCTATCATTAGGTGAACCAAAATTTCCTCTATACGTAGGAGCCCAGCCGTAGGAGCCGAGCAGTCTCAGGCGCTGCAGTCATGGACTGTGCGGCTGGTCCCGGCGGAGGTTCGAGTACTCCCTTGGGCATGGGTGTATGTGTTTGTCTTTAGGATAATTTAGGTTAAGTAGTGTGTAAGGTTAGGGACTGATGACCTTAGCAGTTACGTCCCATAAGATTTTACAAACATTTGATCATTTTTTTAAAATTTACAGTGCGTTTGTAATTTGCCAGAAGATGAATCATCCCTTGGCTTGGGATAACGCAAGTGGCGCAGGACGTGAGCGGTAAAATTTTGGTTGTGCATCAGCTGTGAGCGTAATGCGAGCGAGAGTATCTTTTGTACATCCTAGAGTATCATCGAACAAATGTTGATACTTGTTACGGAGTTGTTGAATTGTGGCGTGGGAACCTTTTGTGTCGGTGGCAAGCGCACTGTTCTGTATGTCTAACCTGAATGAAGTAAATGCATCCATGCCGACTACACCACACTGTAAGAGACCTTCTTAGTCGTTTTTTTTTTTCTTTCTTTTCTTTACGTATTTTGCAGGTAAACAGCACGTTACAAGTACTGAAATTCTGTCGTCGTTATAGGCGGTGAGATGCCGCCTCGATATTTGCAAAGGTGGTTGTCCAATTTTTTTATATATATCTAGGTTAAGCAACGTGACATAAGCTCAGGTATCTAGTTGAAACGGTTCTGATTGGTTACAAATTTTAAATGTAATCCATAGATTGCGATGTATTCTCTGAATAAAATTGTCCCTTCCGTGTTGTGAAAACTGTTCTCCGTTCCCACCTACACACTAGAGCACGTTCGAGAATTTAAAGGTTCGAAAAGCCTGTGTGTGTGTGTGTGTGTGTTTCCTGCGTCCCGCTTATGATTTCAGCAGCAAGGGGCACAGAATTTTAACATCAAATGGCATTGATTCCCGTCTATTCCCGCTTTGCACTATTCTCGCGTGACACGGAGGAGGGTTTTCTAGTCTTGATAGACAGACCGGTTTTCTATGTCACGCGCGATGACAAAATCTGCATTCAGCTTGTCTGAAGAATCAGTTCTGCGGATACTCGGTGACACAGCATTTCACATTTGTGAGTGGGTATGGTGTATTGAACAGGGGACTAGAAATGACGGAGAGGCTTCTACCCGCCGTAGCCGTAAGTAGTTCGCAACCCCACAACCGGTCACAGCAGTCCACCCACACCACCACTGCCCCATACCGAGCCCAGGGTTATTGTGAGGTTCGACCCCAAGTGGACCTCCCCCCATGGGAACGTCTCATACCAAACGTGTGTACCCCAAATGTTTGCGTGGTAGAGTAACTATGGTGTACGCGTATGTGTAGACAGTGTTTGTGCAGCAATTGCTGACATACTGTTCAAAAATGGTTGAAATGGCTCTGGGCACTATGGGACTAAACTGCTGAGGTAATCAGTCACCTACAACTTAGAACTACTTAAACCCAGCTAACCTAAGGATACCACACACATCCATGCTCAAGGCAGGATTCGAACCTGCAAACGTAGCGGTCGCGCGGTTCCAGACTGTAGCGCCTAGAACCGCCCGGCCACCCCGGCCGGCGGCCGACATACTGCAACTGACGCGGAATAAGGGAAACCAGCCCGCATTCGCTGAGGCTGATGCAAAACCGTCTAAAAACCACCCACATGCTGACCGGCACACCGGACCTCGACACTAATCAACCGGTTGGATTCGTGCCGTGGACCGGCATGCCTTCGCGCTCGGAAAGCAGCGCGTAGCCCGCGAGGCTAGCTAGATGAGCTTTCCACGTATGACTTCGCTTTGTGCGGAGCTGGGGCAATGTAATAAGCGTTGCGCCTTCGCGGCAAACGCTCTATGTGGTATGTCCGGCCTCGTTTGCGAGGTGCTGCGGCCCGGTTTGTCGCTGGAGCACGGGTTGTTTGTCTCCAGTGAAGCGATAGTTGGTAGATAGAAATCATGCTCTGCTAAATCTTGAACTTCGCGGCCATCGGTAAAGTTAAGCATTTCACTGAGGCTATGACTGGGATGCTTTAGAATTTTGGGTCCTCAATATCTGATCTGATAGATTCTGAATAATAGCATCACGAACCATTTCATCCTGATAAGTTGCGTCACATTCACAATTGAATTTACAGTCTCTACTCACGCCCTGAAATTCCGCAATCCATTCTTTATAGAACTGATCACTATGAAGTTGCTCGCGTAAAGATTAATATCATGCAGCAGCAACGTGTATCTATCAAAAAATTGGTATAATCTTGCCATTAAAACCTCGGTTTGGGGCACACTGACGGGAAACTCTTTCACTATGAGGCGGTAGGTGTACTTTCCAACACACGATTAAAAAACGCGCCGCGTGATTCACTTATGATTTTGTAGGCGTCGAAATGTTGATGGAGCTGTCTTACGTGCTCTTCCCATGTTTTCCTCACCTCATCAAACAGACGGAAATTCGGAGGTGACAGCTGAATATGTTCTCTCGCTTCTGTCGCTTTTTACGTCTGGGCTGCTTGCGCTTTTGCATCGCAAGAAATTGCTGACAACACTTCTCTTATCTGTTGTCTCTGAAACCGAGAAAGAGCTGTTAAATGCTGCTCAGCACTTAGATGTTGCTCTGCTTGGTTTGCCATGATTCCTTAAGTATCTCAACTTAAATATTCCAATTCATGTATTTCAATTTCATAAGAGCGCACACACACACAAAAGAGAATCCAATATAAACAAAACAAAAATTGTCCTACTTTGGTCTCCATAGCTCCTTGTTCCACTATCTCATCCTCGTCACCAGTCTGTTATGTCTTCCTTTGCGCTTTCTGCGGTTCTTTAGCGGGTACAGGAGCGATGAACATATATTGTAAGTGAACAGAGAATTCAGATATTAAATTATTCTACATCAATTAGCAAAAATAATGCATTTCTTTGTTTCAGCATTAGTAGCGTCCATTGCTAACAATAGCTTTGAAAGCAGTAATATCCACAGATACAATAGATTTATAATTCCTTCAGTCTTCAATACAATGCCTATTCAGAAGGTGTTAATCCCTGACTGCTATGAAAGTCTGTAAATGTTATTCAACTGGCAAGCATGCAAAATGGGGTCAGTGCATAAATGTGCGAACATCACCCGCCGCTGAAGATACGAGAGGAGTTACCTGTCCCTCATGGCGATGGCTTATTCGTTCGTGGCAGCGCCCTCGTGCAGCGGTGGCGGGGTGTAGGACACGCGGCGGCAAAACTGGCGGCGGGCGTATTTGGAAGTGCGGCCGACCGAATAGAGGCCGATAACGCAACCTCCAACCAAAGATTATTTTCTTTTTTTTTTTGGTCAACATTCAACTGACTGGTTTGATGCGGCCCGCCATGAATTACTTTCCTGTGCTAACCTCTTCATCTCAGAGTAGCACTTGAAACCTACGACCTCAATTATTTGCTTGACGTAATCCAATCTCTGTCTTCCTCTACAGTTTTTGCCCTCTACAGCTCCCTCTAGTACCATGGAAGTCATTCCCTCATCTATTAGCAGATGTCCTATCATCCTGTCCCTTCTCCTTATCAGTGTTTTCCACATATTCCTTTCCTCTTAGATTCTGCGTAGAACCTCCTCATTCCTTACCTTATCAGTCCACCTAATTTTCAACATTCGTCTACAGCACCACATCTCAAATGTTTGGATTCTCTTCTGTTCCGGTTTCCCCACAGTCCATGTTTCACTACCATACAATGCTGTGCTCCAGACGTACATCCTCAGAAATTTCTTCCTCAAATTAAGGCCGGTATTTGTTATTAGTAGACTTCTCTTGGCCAGAAATGCCTTTTTTGCCATAGGGAGTCTGCTTTTGATGTCCTCCTTGCTCCGTACGTCATTGGTTATTTTACTGCCTAGGTAGCAGAATTCCTTAAATTCATTGACTTCGTGACCATCAATCCTGATGCTAAGTTTCTCGCTGTTCTCATTTCTACTACTTCTCATTACCTTCGTCTTTCTCCGACTTACTCTCAACCCATACTGTGTACTCATTAGACTGTCTATTCCGTTCAGCAGATCATTTAATTCTTCTTCACTTTCACTCAGGATAGCAGTGTCATCAGCGAATCGTATCATTGATATCCTTTCACCTTGTATTTTATTTCCACTCCTGAACCTTTCTTTTATTTCCATCATTGCTTCCTCGATGTACAGATTGAAGAGTAGGGGCGAAAGGCTACAGCCTTGTCTTACACCCTCTCTTAAAACGAGCACTTCGTTCTTGATCGTCCACTCTTATTATTCCCTCTTGGTTGTTGTACAAATTTTATATGACCCGTCTCTCCCTATAGCTTACCCCTACTTTTTTCTGAATCTCGAACAGCTTGCACCATTTTATAATGTCGAACGCTTTTTATAGGTCGACAAATCCTATGCAAGTGTCTTGATTTTTCTTTAGCCTTGCTTCCATTATTAGCCGTAACGTCAGAATTGCCTCTCTCGTCCCTTTACTTTTCCTAAAGCCAAACTGATCATCACCTAGCGCATTCTCAGTTTTCTTTTCCATTCTTCTGCATATTATTCTTGTAAGCAGCTTCGATGCATGAGCTGTTAAGCTGATTGTGCGATAATTCTCGCACTTGTCAGCTCTTGCCGTCTTCGGAATTGTGTGGATGATGCTTTTCCGAAAGTGAGAAGGTATATCGCCAGACTCATATATTCTACACACCAATGTAAATAGTCGTTTTTTTGCCACTTCCCCCAATGATTTTAGAAATTCTGATGGAATGTTATCCATCCCTTCTGCCTTATTTGACCGTAAGTCCTCCAAAGCTCTTTTAAATTCCGATTCTAATACTGGATCCCCTATCTCTTCTAAATCGACACCTGTTTCTTCTTCTATCACATCAGACAAATCTTCACCGTCATAGAGGCTCTCAATGTATTCTTTCCACCTATCTACTCTCTCCTCTGCATTTAACAGTGGAATTCCCGTTGCACTCTTAATGTTACCACCGTAGCTTTTAATGTCACCAAAGGTTGTTTTGACATTCCTGTATGCTGAGTCTGTCCTTCCGACAATCATATCTTTTTCGATGCCTTCACATTTTTCCTGCAGCCATTTCGTCTTAGCTTCCCTGCACTTCCTATTTATTTCATTCCTCAGCGACCTGTATTTCTGTATTCCTGATTTTCCCGGAACGTGTTTGTACTTCCTCCTTTCATCAATCAACTGAAGTATTTCTTCTGTTACCCATGGTTTCTTCGCAGCTACCTTCTTTGTACCTATGTTTTCCTTCCCAACTTCTGTTATGGCCCTTATTAGAGATGTCCAATCCTCTTCAACTGTACTGCCTACTGCGCTATTACTTATTGGTGTATCTATAGCGTTAGCGAACTTCAAACGTACCTCGTCACTCCTTAGTACTTCCGTATCCCACTTCTTTGCGTATTGATTCTTCCTGACTTATGTCTTGAACTTCAGCCTACTCTTCATCACTACTATATTGTGATCTGAGTCTGTATCTGCTCCTGGGTACGCCTTACAATCCAGTATCTGATTTCGGAATCTCTGTTTGACCATGATGTAATCTAATTGAAATCTTCCCGTATCTCCCGGCCTTTTCCAAGTATACCTCCTCCTCTTGTGATTCTTGAACAGGGTATTCGCTATTACTAGCTGAAACTTGTTACAGAACTCAATTAGTCTTTCTCCTCTTTCATCCCTTGTCCCAAGCCCATATTCTCCTTTAACCTTTTCTTCTACTCCTTTCCATACAACTGCATTCCAGTCGCCCATGACTATTAGATTTTCGTCCCCCTTTACATACTGCATTACCCTTTCAATATCCTCATACACTTTCTCTATCTGTTCATCTTCAGCTTGCGACGTCGGCATGTATACCTGAACTATCGTTGTCGGTGTTGGTCTGCTGTCGATTCTGATTAGAACATCCGGTCACTGAACTGTTCACAGCAACACACCCTCTGCCCTACCTTCCTATTCATAACGAATCCTACACCTGTTATACCATTTTCTGCTGCTGTTGGTATTACCCGATGTTCATCTGACCAGAAATCCTTGTCTTCCTTCCACTTCACTTCACTGACCCCTACTATATCAAGATTGAGCCTTTGCATTTCCCTTTTCAGATATTCTAGTTTCCCTACCACGTTGAAGCTTCTGACATTCCACGCCCCGACTCGTAGAACGTTATCCTTTCGTTGATTATTCAATTTTTTTCTAATGGGAACCTCCCCCTTGGCAATCTCCTCCCGGAGATCCGAATGGGGGACTATTCCGGAATCTTTTACCAATGGAGAGATCATCATGACACTTCTTCAAATACAGGCCACATGTCCTGTGGATACACGTTACGTGTCTTTAATGCAGTGGTTTCCATTGACTTCTGCATCTTCATGTCTTTGATCATTGCTGATTCTTCCGCCTTTAGGGGCAATTTCCCACCCCTAGGACAAGAGAGTGCCCTGAACCTCTATCCGCTCCTCCGCACTCTTTGACAAGGCCGTTGGCAGAATGAGGCTGACTTCTTATGCCGGAAGTCTTCGGCCGCCAATGCTGATTATTTGTCAAAGTTTAGGCAGTGGCGGGGATCGAACCCGGGACCGAAGACGTTTTGATTATGAATCAAAGACGCTACCCCTAGACCACGGGTACCTACAAATCTGCTGTTTCTCCTCATGTTTCTTGGAAATTCCAATGGAATGTAGTCCATGTTCCCTGTCTAACTTGGTCACAAGTCTTCCTAAACTCTGTTAAAGTAGTAGTAATCGTCCCATGTATCACGCACGTCAACTCCCTTCTCTTTCTCTAACACCTTTGACAGTTCCACTCACCTGTAGGCTTTATATGTAGTCACTCAATTTATCTGCTCTTTCTTCTGCGTTTAGTAGCGGAATTATTCTTGCACTGTTAGTGTCCTGATTGTACTGACGGTTGTCTTAACTTTTCAATATGTTGAATCTGTCCTTTCGACGACAGTTTCTTTTTCTAACATTTTTCTTGCAAACATTCGCTTTAACTTTCCGGCACTTCGTATTTATTTCATTCCTACGAGACTTGTTCTGCAGTGTCATGTTTGCATCTGAATAGTTTTGCCCTTTCTTCACTCGTCCTGCAATTGCAGTATTTATTCTGTTAACCAAGGAATCTCCGCTGATACCATCCTTTCCTGTATGTACTATAAATTTTTGTGACGTCCGTTGTAGACACGTGCATTCCTATTCAGCTGAACCTCCTACTGTGAAATCCAGTGGGCGCTATCTGCATTCTTATGTGACTTCAAACGCACGTCAGTATTCCCCATTATCCCACTCCCTTTCGTAGTGATTCCGGCTCAAATGGCTCTCAGCACAATGGGACTTAACTTCTGAGGTCATCAGTCCCCTACAACTTAGAACTACTTAAACCTAACTAACCTAAGGACATCACACACATCCATGCCCGAGGCAGGATTCGAACCTGCGACCGTAGCTGTTGCGCTGTTCCAGACTGTAGCGCCTAGAACCGCTCGGCCTCTAAGGCCGGCGTAGTGATTCCGGACACGGTTCTTAAACTTCAGCTGACTTCTCATCATCAGTATTACGATCTGAATCAGTATCTGCATCTGGATACAGCTTACAATCCACTATACGTTTACGGCATCTCTGTCTCCCCATTATGTAATACAATTGTGTCACCAGATTGTTTCCAAGTATACCTCCTCCTTCTGTGACTTGGTAACTGTGTATTCGTTATTAGTTGCTGAAATGTATTGCAGAATACATTTAGTCTTTTTCCTGCCTGAGCGCCGGCCGGTGTGGCCGTGCGGTTAAAGGCGCTTCAGTCTGGAACCGCGTGACCGCTACGGTCGCAGGTTCGAATCCTGCCTCGGGCATGGATGTGTGTGATGTCCTTAGGTTAGTTAGGTTTAATTAATTCTAAGTTCTAGGCGACTGATGACCTCAGAAGTTAAGTCGCATAGTGCTCAGAGCCATTTGAACCATTTTTTTCCTGCCTGAATCCCGCTGCCAAATCCATATTCTCCATATCCCTTTCTTCTTTTCCCTCCACTACTACAGCATTCCTACGTTCCTAGTTTATTAGATTTTCACCCAAATTTCAATCATTATTATCCGTTCAGTGTCCTCATTTACCTTCTCTCTGTCATATCTTTCTTCTTGTGACGTCGGTATGTATACTTCTGTTATTCCCGTTGGTTTTCTGATATTTAAGATGAGAATAGTACTATTGATAAACTATTCAAAGTAACTCGCCCTCTTCACTTCTTCCACTTAATGGCGGGTCCTACTCCTATTATACAATTTTCCGCTGCTTTTGGTATGAGTCTATATTCGTCTGACCAGAATCGTTACCTTCTTTCCACTCCAGACACTTTATCCAGATTTTTCATTGCCCTTCTCAGATATCCTAGCTCCCTTAGCAGAATCAGATCCTGACGTTCGTCGCTGCGATGCTTCGAATATTATCCATCCTTTAATTTTAAACTTTTTCCCTAGGTCACTACTCCTTGGCAGTCCGCTCCCGGAGATATGAATGGAGAACTAACGTTTCTCCAATGACAGGCCACGTGTCCTGTGGTTAAATATTGTGTATCTTTAATGCAGCGGTTTCCATTGCCTTTCAGATCCTCTTGACGTTGATCATTGCTGATTCGTTTGCTTTTAGGGTAATGGGTGCACTGAACCTCTGCTCTTCCGTACCCTTCACAAGGCCGTTGGCACAACGAGGGTGAATCCTCACACCGGAGGCATTCGGCGTGCATTACCGACGATTTTTTCCCCAAAATTTAAGCCGTGGCAGAGCTGAAATCCCGAACACGGGACGTTTTGATTACCAGTGAAAGAGTAGCCCTTAGACTACGTACCTAATTTAAGGATTAATGCCGGCCCCTGTGGCCGAGCGGTTCTAGGCGCTTCAGTCCGGAACCGCGTGACAGCTACGGTCGCAGGTTCGAATCGTACTTCGGGCATGGATGTGTGTCACGTCCTTAGGTTAGTTAGGTTTAAGTAGTTCTAAGTCCTGGGGGAATGATGACCTCAGATGTTAAGTCCCATAGTGGTCAGAGCCATTTTAACCATTTTTAAGGATTAAAAAATGTCCAGTCAGAACTCAACTGATAACTCTGGAATATTGCATCAACATATTAAACTGTGCATAACATGATCGATACTAGGTTTCACTATGTAGAATAGAAAACAGGTTTATTCTGCTGTTCTTCATGTCCGAGCAGTGACTCAACTTCCCTACAAGCGTATGTTGTCAAGGAAAAGAAGCTCAGTACACTTACTGACAACTTACGATGCTACTATCCGACCGTGAGGCACATTTAATTTAATTAAATTTATTACCTTAATCACATTGGAGCATGCTGTTCTCCAAAATAATACAGACAGTAGAAGAGTAATGAAAAAATTCCAATTGATGCCCTCCTAAACAGTGGAATTCACTTCCTCTTTATTACTAACACTAAACGTACTGACACACATCCATAAATACTGAAACAGGAAGTAAATGACAGAAAACTGTCCGCATGTTTAAGCCTAAGTTCTCATCAATGTGTGCTTCAGCACTTCCACGGAAAATTTTCTCTTCCTCGGTTGTGTCGTGGAGCACCTAGGGCACGCTTTATCTTTATCACAGTCGTCGGCAAACGGCGGATCGTCAACAATATGCGGTCTTTTGGCACTCTTGAGAACGGGCGTGCATGTACAGTGGGATTGAAACTTCATGAGCCATGCACATGGCCTGAGCGAGTAAATTGGTTTCATGGTGAACGTTTCGTCTCATTTAAATCAGCTTAATAGTAAACTACAGGAAAAAGGAAACATGAAACGAAGTGTCTCCACTTGCTTGACTATTTTGCTTCGAATGATCGTTCCTGTTATCTACTTACATTTATCTGGGTACTTAAACATGACTTCAGTTTATTAGATTAAGGTGACCTAATATTACTCAAAATAGCGAAATGTCTCTAACTTGTAAAGAAAGACAATAGTAGGAACAACCGCTTATTTGCAGAGTATGAGTTGCTTTACAAATAACATGTATTTAGTTCTTTAAAGTTAGAAATGCAAGCTCGAAAAATAATCTAGTATAATTTTTTGGATTGAAATTCTACGTATTATCCAGCTGGTCCAAAATATGATAAGCATGTGATACTGTTACGTACGTTGAAGATAGATTGAGAATTTAAAAATGAGACGGAGACACACGGAATATTATTAGGCCCTAAGTACTATGGGGCTTAACATCTGAGATCATCAGTTCCCTAGACTTAGAACTACTTAAACCTAACTAACCTAAGGACATCACACACAATCATGCCCGAGGCAGGATTCGAACCTGCGACCGGAGCGGCAGCGCGGTTCTGGACTGAAGCGCCTAGAATCACTCGGCCACAACGACAGGCACATTCTTAATATATTTATGGAATGAAACGTACTTCTAGTGAGCTATTTCTTTATTTTATTTCTATTACTATTAAGCCAGCTACCAAGAGGCTGGAATTGTTTTCAGTTGTGCTTGACATGTTGATACTAAAACTTAAACAAGAGGCACATAAAAGGGTATCGCTGAGTTACTTTTCGGGGAAAACGTCCACAGGACCATCAAACACAGCGCCGATTTCTTGTCTCATATTTTCTACCCTGTAGCATCATGAATAATTGGCAATTTCCCTACCACATTACTCTGATTATTTGAGAAATGCCTTTTAATTAGTTTGAGAGTTGAATTTGTTTTTGTCCACAGACTCTAAAGCCATCACTTTTAGGTCACTGCCCAGTACTTTTTGTGTGTTGCAGACACATGTGCTTTAGTATAATTTCCTCTTTCCGCCTCGAAACAATCGCGACCTCCTACATGTGTGGAATCAGTTTTTGAATAGTATCTTCAACGGTTTCGACGTCATACATGTGGTCGTCACTCTTCGAATAGATATCGCAACTAGGAACATTTTATTCAATTTCTTTTATCTTCTGTGTCCTTGCCACATCCTTGGTCTTAGGCATAACTTTCTGGTTCTTCTGATTTTGCCTTATTCCTTTTCTTGTTTGGAGGTTTCTCTTTTGCAGCAATGAGTTTACAGCATTCTTCTGAGGATATTACCAGTCACAATGAGTTTATTCGACTAAGCTTGGTTACAGATAAGTCACTTTATTTATTCTGTGAAAGAGTAAAACCTCTAAACTTGCCGAAGTTCCGCTGCTGCAAACAGAAGTTCTTCTCTTACAATCATCGTCTTCTATTTCACCTCCAACACAACAAGGTACCGTGGCATCACCTTCATAAATGTTTCGATCCGTCACAGTGACATTTACAACGTCATTCGATATGGTTTTGTTTTGTACATTATATCTGTGAACTTTTTCAGTGTGAAATCGATGTACAGTGTACTATGACCTACAGTAGGGACGGATTTCTGTGTTCCTGAAACCTGAAATTATGTGTTTAGGCTTCAAAGCACCTGATCATACAATGCAAATGATCCAGACGCTCTGGTTTGGACGGTGTTCCCTGATTATTTCTTTGCCATTGAATCAAATGTTCTTGATTCACTTGAAGGAACACTTATCTAAAGGTTGCAGTTGGTCAGTTGTGTATGGTAGCAGCTTCGTTACTGTAACTTTCTCATTCTTCCCTTTCTCTATTACTGTGGGATCTAAGTAACTAAGTTGACCATCCAGCAGTAAAAGTATCACGGAAGTGAGTCTTTTGCAGTACCGTAAGATTGACTGAAACAACTTGAAAAGAAGGATGTTGTCATGAAAGCATGGACTACATTTGGATAAAGTGTGCCAGTAAATCAATTATTTTCCTTCCAGGAGCTCCGTAAGTGCTACCTCTCACGAGCGATAAGTGATGGAGAACTCCTGCCCACAGCTGAAACACAACCAAGAGTTCTTGTATTGTCTTTCCAGGGCCTTGAACATCCCGGAAAAACGTCTGCCAAATACCTCCAACAGAACGCATCGTGGATAGATCAACCAAAAATTATCTCATGTAAGTCCCTATGTTGCCAAGTTTATTTATGATATTCAGCGCTTCCAATAGTTCTCCTGTTTGATTATAAAAATCATATATAGGGAAGGGGTCGATCGCAGCTTTCCTACGTTTCATATCAAGACCTTCCGGCTTGTTAATTGTCAAAGAAATACGAGAACAGAAATATCTCAAGCACTTCGTACCAGTTTTACCATCCATAAAACGAGTTGTCAACACACTCTTTTCTATGAAGTCTTCAACAAATAACATACCCTGAGCTTGTGTCAACAGAAATTAACATTTAAGAAATGTCTTCAAGCAGGCAGATAAAGTTATTTCTTCATCATCTCCCTAATCTGCCTCCCTGTCTTTCACACCTGAGTGAGACATCATTTACCTTTCTGTTCAGGAAATTTTTATCCATTTTGTATTTAAAAGCAAGGTGATGTTCCATCTGTCACCTATTTTATAGCTGCAGCAATATCTTCTGCGGTATATGGACTTTATTTTTATTTGTATGAAGGTATCTTAGACCTCTTGTTGTTACCCAATGAGCTATAATTTGATATCATGTGATACAGGCAGGCTCTACACTTAAGAACACTAATTCAGAATATAACCATAGCTATAAAAGAGATTCAAGGTGAATAACAGTCGAAATTTTCTTTCTGATGTGTGCTGGATGGGCGGTGTACTTAGCATTGTCGGCATAAACCACGGAGAGTACAGCGACCTCGGCGAAGGGATTCTGAATGTGGAACCGCTAGGTTCAGCCAACATCGAGCCCAGAGAACAAGGTACTGAGAACTGTCGATGAAGAGCAGCCGGACGTAGTCCTACAAAACTGTACGGCGGAAGAATGTTGGGAGGGCGCGATTCTGGCTCGTGACTCACGGAAGGGACATAGTACTGACGATATCAGTGCTGCTTATGTCGACCGCAGCGCTACTTTGTACATTTCTCTCTGCTGGGCGTATGGTCTCCTCCGGCGGGTGTTGCCGGCGTACTGGAGTTTCGGCAACCCGCAATACAGTGCTGTGTGATTAGTGGCTGCACCGTAGGCGAGAGTGTACCACCTTCAGGAATCAGTTGCATAATACAGGGTGATTCAAAAAGAATACCACAACTTTAAAAATGTGTATTTAGTGAAAGAAACATAATATAATCTTCTGTTACACATCATTACAAAGAGTATTTAAACAGGTTTTTTTCACTCAAAAACAAGTTCAGAGATGTTCAATATGGCCCCCTCCAGACACTCGAGCAATATCAACCCGATACTCGAACTCGTTCCACACTCTCTGTAGTATATCAGGAGTAACTGTTTGGATAGCTGCTGTTATTTCTCGTTTCAAATCATCAATGGTGGCCGGGAGAGGTGGCCGAAACACCATATCCTTAACATACCCCCATAAGAAAAAATCGCAGGGGGTAATGTCAGGGCTTCTTGGAGGCCAGTGATGAAGTGCTCTGTCACGGGCTGCCTAGCGACCGATCCATCGCCTCGGGTAGTTGACGTTCAGGTAGTTACGGACAGATAAGTGCCAATGTGGTGGCGCTCCATCCTGCTGAAATATGAATTGTTGTGCTTCTTGTTCGAGCTGAGGGAACAGCCAATTCTCTAACATCTCCAGATACTGTAGTCCAGTTACAGTAGCACCTTCGAAGAGAAAGGGACCAAAAACTTTATTGGCTGAAATGGCACAGAAAACGTTCACCTTAGGCGAGTCACGTTCATACTGAGTTGTTTCCCGCGGATTCTCAGTGCCCCATATACAGACATTGTGACGGTTGACTTTCCTGTTAGTGTGGAAAGTTGCTTCATCACTAAACACATTCTTTGAAACGAAAGATTCATCTGTTTCCATTTGAGCAAGGATAAAATCACAGAAGTCGATTCTTTTAATCTTATCAGCTGCAGACAGTGCTTGAACCAATTTCAGACGATAAGGTTTCATAACTAACCTTTATCGTAGGACACTCCATACAGTTGATTGTGGAATTTGCAGCTCTCTGCTAGCTCTGCGAGTCGATTATCCTGGGCTGCGAACAAATGCTTGCTGGATGCGTGCTACATTTTCATCACTCGTTCTCGGCCGTCCAGAACTTTTCCCTTTGCACAAACACCCATTCTCTGTAAACTGTTTATACCAACGTTTAATACACCACCTATCAGGAGGTTTAACACCATACTTCGTTCGAAATGCACGCTGAACAACTGTCGTCGATTCACTTCTGCCGTACTCAATACCACAAAAAGCCTTCTGTTGAGCGGTCGCCATCTTAGCATCAACTGACGCTGACGCCTAGTCAACAGCGCCTCAAGCGAACAAATGTACAATTAAATGAAACTTTATAGCTCCCTTAATTCGCCGACAGATAGTGCTTAGCTCTGCCTTTTGTCGTTGCAGAGTTTTAAATTCCTAAAGTTGTGGTATTCTTTTTGAATCGCCCTGTATTTTGGAACAGACCATGTGATAAAGATCATATTGACTGCTTAATAATTCTCTCCATATAATAAATGTAACAATAATGAATAATTCAGCAGACAGAGCAACTTTACTGTGTGTGAAATACAAATTTAAAAGGCAGGTAATCAATAAAGACGTAACTGTGACAAAAGGCTTGCAAATGTGTGCATGTTTAATTTATTTTGAATCTGAAAGTGCTCTTTGTCAACGATACTTTTTACCTCCAATGTGAAGTTTCGAATGGGGAAATAATTTGAGACTAACTATTACTAAACACTGGCAGCACAACTAATGCAGAAAGATTTGATTAGTATGGTTTTCATGTTGATAGACTGTGTGTATCATTTTTAGATAACTTTTGCTGCATCTGTTTTAGGATACCTTGTACTATATACATATATATATATATATATATATATATATATATATATATATATATATATATATATATTAATTAAGTAAATGACACGAAGACAGTGTCGATATAAGAGGAAAGAATTTCCACTCATAATGAGCTGATAATAGAACCATCATCAAAGTAAATACTTTTAATGACAATTCACTCTGGAATTGTAGTCATTTTTAAAACTGATTTGGGATGATACGTTGAAATATAAAGTAAGAATAGTGTAATAATGTTCCACAGTGAGCCACGAGTTTCTGAACTGTAGTGAAAATGGTTGCACGCTATGGTCCAGTAGGGCTGATTTTGGGTCTTTTAGAAGCGTCAATAAAGGATATACCATATGAAAGAACACAGTCTCCAACAAGGACCTTTGCACTTATCGGTCGAACAATAAAATTAACTGACAGATGTAGGTGGTGAAGTTACGGAACTTTAACGCTGATACATTATAGTGCCGCCGACCTGGATCAGCTATAGTGCAGTATTGATATTTACTAAAGTCTTTATTATAATGGGTGGTAAGACTTTTGGTTTTCCACAAATTTTATTACGACAAAATTGGAACGATGTGTAGATTATTTCACTTAAACTAAACGTTAAATCAAACTGTCATGTAGAAAATCGCATTTCTCATCTGTCAGAGTAGTAGAGTGAAATGAAGTGAGCCGAATCATCTCAGATACAGCTTCACCGTAGTTCAGAACAAAACAGTTCCTATGACGAACTTTTGTATGTACATATTTGTGATTGGAAGTCTGGGAGGGGACTACGTCCGTTCGCTACTGTAAGAAAATGAAACGCCTACAGCCTTCCTTCAGTGCGCCATCATCAGGCCTTAGCTGAAGCTGAAGGGGTTCTTACGATCCATGTATACGATGTATCCATGGTCAATACGACTGGTTTCAGCAGATTGCCTGTAACTGTGATGTCTCTCCAACCATCAAATATCAGCTGAAGCGCCAAAACTGGTAACTACGCAATAAATGACATCTTAAGGACGGCTGTAGGTGTTCTGTTTCCTTACAGTAGTTCCTGTGACAGGTTCACAGAATTTGTCAGAACTTTACTATCTAAATTGGAATGTAGAGGATCGTAAGCAGAATATCTTGAAATATAAATGAACATTTCACTCTGTAAGAGACTTCCAATGGGAGCACGTCGGAAGCACCTGTTTGCTAACCGCCCTCGTTTCATAACAAACAACTGCCGTTCACATATACTCTGAAAAAAACAATACACGATGGCTTGTGCTGTCTCGACGGCACTATATTACTGCACGGTTCATTGCCAGGAGCCTGCAAGAATTTCACAGAGAAAAGGTTCGGATCAAGCTATCAGTAGAGAGAGTAATGTGAACCGAAAGGAAGAAAGGGAATATTTGAGAGAGTGCGTCAGGTTTTGTGCGCTTTAGTGTTGTATGCATTGTAAGTTGTGCTCTTCACTCTGAACAAATGATCTCAGCTTAAATTGTTGTTATAGTGTCAGCCATAAACTAAATAATCATATCGGAGCATTAGGACAAACCGTTCAATTTAAGATCCTTTACTGTCTGCATGATTTTGACCTTAAAGTTTGGAGACGCCATTGCGGTATGCTCCTTCGCTTACGGAGCCTTGGATACTTGTGAAACTGGTGTTATAGTACTGCAAAGCGGGAACAGATGCTCTGTTATTTCTAATTCGTGCCGCTCTCAGTTTACTTATCTTGATTTGAAGCACACTTGTTGAGTGTAATGGCGGCCCACAAAAGGAACAGTAAAAAGTGGGAGAAACTTACTGAAATTTAAAATATCCTACCACGAAAAAGCACCCAAAAGTACAGGAAGAAACGTAATTTCATTGATTACAAATTCTAAAGACATTGAATGCAAAGGCCCATTTATTAGCATGATATTGCACGCATTCTGGCCTTCATGCATGCACTAATTCGAATGAGAAGGAAGCCTTAAAGCCAATGTAGTCTTTCATAAGGCAAGCTGGCTCATAGCTGTTGTAACTATGAATGGTAACTTGGTTGAACTATTTAATTGATTGAGAAGGTTGGAAAAATTTTGCGCGCTAAAACATTTATTATAAGAACAAGACGTAAATTATACTAAACAAATTATAGATTGAGTTCCCTACACAACTAGTGTGTAAGCTTAGGGACTGATGACCTTGGCAGTTAAGTCCCATAAGATTTCACACACATTTGAACTTTTTTTTTTGGCACATAAAGTTTAACTAGGTGATCAGTGAGTCAAGTACTCTGGCCCTAAAAGCATGAATAATGCGGGCTGAATTGATCTCAAGCTTGGCAGACTTTGACTGATCAAATCTACTGAAATTTCTCTACTTAGGTGCAGCTGAGAGCAAGTGGCAATTGAGATCTGTACGTCCTGATAATAGAGGAGCGGCCGTAAGTTATCCTGTTTACTTCGTGCGACGACGTCACTGCAGCTGGCGAGATGTGTGCGCTGGTGGAGGTGAGAGGTGGAGGCAGCACCTTTGAGTCGATCATGGCCACGAAAGTGGTGCAAAAATCTCACGGTCTAACGATCAGGCAGACGGATCGCAATTTACTCTCTACCACAGCCCTGAAATCACGGTAGATTTCAGTGTGTGACAAACGTTCCCTGGTCGTACCAAGGACGATTTTGGCTTACTTATACGATAGAGTGCACAAGAATACCAAACGTCAAGACTGGTAAACAAAAAAAGAATAAGTGTGGTCTCGGCCAATGAGTAGTCCGAGACGTTTGAATTCACATTATTGGTACAGTAAGAACTTCACCACAGTCTAAACTATTCGCAAGTGAAGTCAGCCTCAGGACAGGTCCCAAGAACCAACCATACATGCCAGAGCTTCGACCAGAAGTGCTTGCTAGATCAAAGACCCGCACTCGAGTGCTGCCGAACTATTTCCGTAAAGTGGACCTTCAAACCTTCTTGAGCCAATCACAAGGCTCTAGAGGCGCTAATCTCCCCTCCCACACGACAGCACAAACTCATGCCGAACCAAGACTAGAGTTAAGAAGCCAGCGTCTTTGAAAAAAAAAAAAAAAAAAAAAAAGAAACCTCCAATTACTGTTTTTCTTTAAGTTTTCGCAGAGGGAGAAAAGATGATTTTCTCTGAAGTTGTCTCTTCCCATGGAAACAAGCAAACAGATATAGTCGCAAAGATCTTTATCTAAATCACCTGTACCTTGGAGTTTGATAGTCCTAGAGGTGTAAAAATTATTCCATTTCTAAATTTATTCTCAGATGCCGGAGTTTTCATATACAACATGGGTGGCCGAGGAAAGTAACTCACTGGATCCCTTGCAATATCGGCTGCGGGCTTTGAAAAACATTGAAAATGATGAAAGGATGTGAGGTGGTGGCCCTCAACTACATACCCTCCGACTCTGAGTTGCAATATTAAAAGTTTTGGCTGGATTCGTTGTCTAGGGGCTGGGATACATACTTGCCGCATTACAGGCCAAATAGTGCTGAGTCTAGAGTACATGATAAGAATGCACACATGATTCGAATGGTCGAGGGTTTCTGTCATTCAGCAATTGCGAGTTATGAATGTAGCATGTAAATTTATAAATGATCGCAATTAAATAAAATCTCCAGGTACTATCTTAACGACTTTAAACGACGAGTACAATAGTATAAGTACTTTTGAGAATGCGGTATATTTCTGCAAAACACTTATTGGTGTCGATGGGCTAGCATTTAAATAAAATATAAGTTGAATAACAGGGAAACAATAGATTCCCACTTGACGTAATTACTTATGAACAACAACATAGCCCGCGAGATATTCATTTCTAAAGACATACTACGTCTTCACTGTAGAAGACACGGAAATCTCGCAAGTGCACAAGTCGGCACTACGAAGTATTTGTCTCTGCCGCGATCACGCGCAAGCCGCTCCACACTCTCAAAGTCTCTCTCGTGACCGTACGTTCGTCGCACCGTAGCTTCCGGCACTCTCCGTGTCCTGTGCCGTACTCTCCCACACTCCCACTCCATTTACTTCGGGAGTCGCCTCTCTTCGTAACGAGCAATGTAATTGCCGACAGCGCTTCCGTCATGTCTCCAAGCTAACGCAGAATCACAAACATTTTGAAACACATTCGAAATACTGAATTTACATTTAAGTAAATTAAATAAATTTTCCTATGGCTGGACCATAAACACCCTCTAACACATATTATTATATAAATAAGTTAAATAAACATATATCAAAGGAATAGAACAGAAGGCAGCCAGTAGCCTAATGTCTCTGTGCTTTCTAAAACACAGTAAATATTTAACCAATACCTTCATGAATGGTTTTTATAGAATATAAACAAAGACATAGACGAATAAATATATATATAAGCATGCTGCTACCGTTTTTTGTGTAACTGTGGAGTACTTATGGCCTGACGCGATCTTTAGTAACCGGCCACTTTGACCCCCAATAACTCATGTACTGTTCTAGTTACATGTGAGTAAGTCGTACCAATTTAGGTTTACACTAATAGCTTTCTAAAGACACGTCGATCGACGGAATCGTTTAGATTTTGGAAATTCGTTGCTGGGTGTTACTTGTATAATTTAATGTTAGATACTTAACTTTAAACTAATATAGAAATTGGAAATCTGATTACACCATTAGAATCGTCGTGCAAATAATGGTAATGTACATGTTTCTTTTGAGGTATCATGATTCATATGGATACTATTAATTTCCATACGTACTCTGAAACGTCTGCTATTATGGTTTCATAAAGTCCGCCATCTTTGGCACTCCTTCATCGACACAAAGCACCGTCCTCGCCACAGCGTCGACATGGAATTCCCAGCCACGCGATCGCCCTGGACCCCTCTTGCTTCGGCCAACATCCTATACCACGTGGTCGGCTTGCCGAGCGGCCTGCGCCCGCCGAGCGGCCCGTACGGTCACGCCAATTATGAACATAGAATATTTTCAGGGCGCCACAATTCACCAGTTACTTACACTAGCACCCTTCAGTTCACACAAGTACATACAAATAAATTACAAAGAACTGAATTAAACGATTAAAACGCCAGGCCAATAATGTTTACAAAATTTTGGTAGTGGTGTTTGAGCAGCGTGAATTTCGAAATAAACTTAAACTAACACAAATTGCAAACGAAACGGCATATTAAATAAATTTCAGTTATGCAAACACATTATTTTTGTGGACAATAATATGTATCGTTTTGTTAGCACTTCTTGTGCCATTCACCCAGCGTTAAGGCGCCTTCATGCACTAATTTTACGTCCCACTACACACGCTTACACGGATTTTAGCACGAAGTATTGATCAACTCACATCTGTCTTTTCACCAAGTTTCTCGCAGAAATCGTGTCTGCCTCTGAATTCCGCCTGACCGTTTATCGTGATAAACCTGTCTACAACGAAAACCAAAAGTAGAAACCCCTCAACAATCCACTGTCCAAAACCAACCAAGATCCTCGTTAAAGATTCCCTCCAGCGGAAAACGATACTGTAGGAACAAAGTCACAAGGCAAACGACTGATTCATACTAAGCTCAAATTAACACAAGTTATATTTAATTGACTTTAATCAATCCTTCCTACTTACACGCACCAAAAATTGCGTGCACATGCAATTACAATTTTAATACCCTTCAAATTGACCACTAAATTTTTTGCCACACACTTATGCAAATCATAAATCAATAAATATTTTAATTAAATTCACGAGGTCACTGACCTCCACGCACCCTCAATGCCTAAACTTCCCCCTTTTGCACACGTACAGTGCCACAATAAAGTAACAAATTACTAATGAATCCCCAAGTAAAACGTATAAATTATCCTTCAAAAATTACTACCTCTAATTACAGATTAGAACAGGTTTCCATTTCCCCCCTTTCTCTATATACTCTTGACTGCATCCATCACTTCCTTAATTTTATTATGCATATCGACTTCCTCACTCCAACCCTCAGTAACTATGGTATGAGCAATCTGATTATCACCTGTTAAAAGTCTTTTAAATTATACTTGCCTTTTTTCATTCTGAATTTCAAATTTAGGCATTTCCCTAAACAGACAAGCGAAGTATTGTATTTGCACAGGAAGTAAGTTCCTACAATTACGTCCTTTACTAGACCACTAAATACAAAACATTCCATTCCGAATTTATTTTCTCCACATTTAAATTCTAAAAGTATTTGTTGTCTTATTGGCTTGCTCATACCACCAACTGCCGTTTTAACCTGAACGTCAATGTCGTGGAAGATTACTAGTTTCCTGTTATTGATAATGTTCGTAAAACTTTCCTACACCGCTGACACATTACTACCCCAATCGAGAAGTGCATCTATCACTTCTGTGCCAACTTTAATTTCAATAATTAGCTGTACATGTAGAATTTCCTTTCGTTCTAAATATTTCCCCCGTTATAAATCATTTTGTACGTCTCGTCCCTTTTCTTCGAAGTCTAGCGTGCACACATCCTTTTCTATCCATCCCTCAATCTCAGGTTCATCCGAAAATAATTCGTTAAATATTTCTTTCACTCCAAAATTTGTTCCTTCCCTCTTCTAAAGCTATAGCAATTTTAAACTTATCTCATTTCCACATATGCGGCACTAACGACCGTAACGTTCTACCATACCAGCGCCAATCAGTCTCACTAAAATCCCACTCCTCCTTCATGTCCCAATCCGTACGAACTTCATTACACAAACTATCGCCATCCACACTATCTACTTCAGCCCTCTCTAAATTTTCTGTTAGTTCTTTCACACCTTTCGCCGATTCCCTACCCACAGCATGCACAATTTTATTATTTTTCCCCTCCAAAATATCAACACTTCCAGCTTCATCAATTCACTGTTAAACAATTCATCTTCCTGAAATAATACATCGATGCCTAAGCCATCATTACCATAAATATTCATCTCAGCTCGCGAGATATTCACTTCTGAAGACATACTGCGTCTTCACTGTAGAAGACACAGAAATATCACTAGTGCACAAGTCGGTACTACGAAGTATTTCTCTCTGCCGCGATCACGCGCAAACCGCTCCACACTCCCAAAGTCTCTCTCGTGACCGTGCGTTCGTCGCACCGTAGCGTCCGGCACTCTTCGCGTCCTGTGCTGTACTCTCCTACACTCCCCCTCCATTTACTTCGGTAGTCGGCTCTCTTATTAACGAGGGCTGTGATTGCCGACAGCGCTTCCGTCATGTCTCCAAGCTAACACTCACTCACAAACATTTTGAAACACATTCAGAATACCAGAG
This sequence comes from Schistocerca serialis cubense, assembly GCF_023864345.2. Taxonomy (NCBI): domain Eukaryota; kingdom Metazoa; phylum Arthropoda; class Insecta; order Orthoptera; family Acrididae; genus Schistocerca; species Schistocerca serialis. The sequence continues at coordinate 275,746,989 of NC_064642.1, read as the reverse complement.
TTACATTTAAATAACTTGAAATTAAATAAATATTCCCATGGCCGGATCATAAACACGCTCTAACACACATATTAAATAAATAAACAAGTTAAATAAACATATATCAAAGGAACTGAACACAAGGCAGCCAGTAGCCTAATGTCTCCGTGTTTCCTAAAACACAGTAAATATTTCACCAATTTCCTCATGAATAGTATATATGGAATATAAACAAAGACATAGAAGAATAAATATATTTATAAGCATGCTGCTACCGTTTTATTGTGTAACTGTGGAGTACTTGTGGCCTGATGCGATCGATAGTAATCGGCCACTTTAACCTGCAATAACTCATGCACTTTTCAAGTTACATGCTTGTATTTCATATCAATTGAAGTTCGTTGCTGGATGTTACTTGTATAATTTACTGTCGGATACTAAACTATAAACTAATAAAGATATAGAAAATCTGATTACACCATCAGAATCGTCGTGCAAATAATGGTAATGTACGTGTTTCATTTTGAGGTATCATGATTCATCTGGCTACTATTAGTTTCTACACGAACTGTGAAATACCTGCCATTATGGTTTCACAAAGTCCGCCATCTTTGGCTCTCCTGGCATAGACATCTCCTTCATCGACACAAAGCACTGTCCTCGTCACAGCGTCAACATGGAATTCCCAGCCACGCGATCAGGCTGGACTCCTCTTGTTCGGCCAATGCCAGGCACCATGTGGTTGGCCTGCCGATCGGCCTGCACCCGCCTGTCTACCAGCCAGTGCGGCCACGCCAACTCCAAACTTATAATATTTTCAGAGCACCACAATTCGTCTGTTACCTCACACAGCGAACATGAAAACATGAACTTCATTACACGTGGCTGTGCACACAATGCCCAGTTTACGACTCATCTGTGTAGAAGCGTTTCTTTAGACCGTCACCCCTGCCCATTCTTCTGCTGGCACCACAGCAGGTGTCATGGCATTGTTCAGTTGGACGCCTGTCGTGACAAGGGCTGCCCTGTCTGCCCTGTATTGTTGTGGACCTGTCGGGCAAGATTTACTAAGGGATGGGCTCGCCTCCAATTGCTTTGAACTTGCAACAAGCCACTTCTATGAGCTAAGAATCTTAAAAATACCTCATGCCTTTAGAGCCCTACTAGGCTTAATCAATGTCTGCACAGGCCGTTAACTTTCTGAACTCTCACTGAAGGTGCGTCAGGTTGTAATGAAATCTTTAATAAAGGAGAGCTTCTGTAAAGTTTGGAAGGTAGGAGGCAAGGTACTGGCAGAAGTAAAGCTGTGAGTACCGGGCGTGAGTCGTGCTTCGGTAGCTCAGTTGGTAGATCACTTGCCCGCGAAAGGCAAAGGTCCCGAGTTCGAGTCTCGGTCGGGCACACAGTTTTAATCTGCCCGGAAGTTTCATATCAGCGCACACTCCGCTGCAGAGTGAAAATCTCATTTGGAAATCTTTAATAGCTTGCCGTATGCGAAAAGCAGGTGAGAGAGTAAATTAGCCCTTTCCCAACCGGTCCTTGCTACCTCAATATTACTCCACAAGTCGTAGAGACACAAGCCACACCATGACGAGCTTTGTTCTACCGAGAAATGTCACCAAAATAATGTCGCATGAGAAATAGCTCATGAAGATGTAGGCTGTCCATGACGTAGCGTTGTGTTGTCAGAGTTCCTTAAACCATACTTGCTGTGACATGAACTGATAGTCAATGGCTTCTGCAGGATTAACTCCGCTGTCTCTCTACAGATGACTGGTTGCATGAGAACTCTTTCCACATAGCCATCTGGTTCTTCGATATCAGAAGCAGATGTGACTAATACGGCTATCCTCCCCTGTAGTGGTCAGGCAAGGGCGATCGCAGCCTGGTCGATAAGTTTGCTTCTCTTCACATTCCCGCGAAATCCATCGGGCCACTATCACATACGAATGACCCACAAATGTCGTTATTGCATGACGAAGCCTGCGGCCAATTGAAGACCTACAATGAGGCCACTTTGTAATTCTTCAGGTACTGATAACACTGTCTCATTTCCGTGTCCTTCGCAGTAACCACTGAACATCTGGGCGCTTTTTACCCTGCCACGGCTGACAGCAACGCTAATCAGAACAGCACTGATGCGTTGTGAGACTGTGTCATCTATTTCCTCTTTAATTATTTAATTATTTATCTGTATACTCAACGTATATCACTGGACTCGCATTCGGGAGGACGACGGTTCAATCCCGCGTCCGGCCATCCTGATTTAGGTTTTCCGTGATTTCCCTAAATCGCTCCAGGCAAATGCCGGGATGGTTCCCTTGAAAGGGCACGGCCGACTTCCTTCCCCATCCTGCCCTAATCCGATGAGACTGATGACCACGCTGTCTGGTCTCCTTCCCCAAAACAACCCAACCCAACTCAACGTATCAATAGCTTATTAGGGTGCTACAAAACGTAGTGCCCTGAAGACTAAAATAGAGAGCAGAAAGTGACACTCAGAGGCACTCAGTTGAGGTAATTAAACGGTTCCAGCTTCTCATTGGTGTAGAATCAGTATTACAATCCAGTTCCTACAATCCCTTACTATTGTCTTCTAAATATGGCACCCAGATGCAAACAGTCAGTTGGCAGTAGGTTTTCATCGCCTTGTCTTTAAAAGGTGTAATTAGACTAGCTGCAGCGGAACACCAGAAGGTGTGACTACAATGGATGAAGCTTCCCCCCCCCCCCCCCTCTATCTCACCGCCGGCCCAGCGCCGGTAGGAAGGGTGGGGAGTGACGGCCTCCAAGCGCCGCTGACCATCTATATACATAGGATGGCCGCGGGCCATCGACACTTCGCCGGAGGCTGGTGACAATGACAATCATTGAAACGTCGCGGATTTTCGACGCAGCTACCCGGATGGAAGCCCGAGAAGATTTCATCAGCCTATACACCGGGAAAGCCTACTCTCACATAGAAACATTCTTGTCCGAAATCTTTATTCAGTACTACATATAAACGTTTACACACACAGAAAACATCTCTTTCTTTTGTAGTGTCACTACCCAGTTTTATTGCGATTAGTAAGCACAGCCTTGTGACATTTGGATTAGACTAACATATACGCAAAAGGATTGCGAGACATAGTCTGTATTCAGCAGAAATTTGTGGAGCACTATGTTAATAGCCAACGGGCAGGGTCGTCGTGCCACCACCCGGGGCAAGATCGTTCTTGTAACCAATGTTACCAGGGACAGGATAGTAATGCAACAAAGGCACCTCTGTATCGTACGAATGGGTATGAATTTTGAGGCAGATTCCTAAAGAGTCTAGCGGCACTGCCACGACACCAGCCCTATGCCAGACGACGACTGAGCACCGCCACTTCCTTGTGGGACAGAGGCCCCAGCACTGCTGATCGTCTTCACCTGCCGCCACCATACCACTGCCAGGTGACAGTGGCTCGTCCCTTACACAGTTGTCTTCAGTCGGCAATAAGTAGCTATTAACAATATTAAAAACACAAGAACCACGTATTCAGAGTGTAATACAAAAAATTTACAAGTATGACATAACCTACAGCACTTGTACATTAAATTGCATGCGAATATTTCAGAGTAGTTATAGATGCCTGTTGTTCGGGTTATTGTCAAAGTTCATTCAAGTCTACCGTGTAACGAACGGAGGCTTTGCAGAGAATACCTCGGGTGGCTGTGTAGCGCCATCTATATGAATAACGTAAAGCAATAACGGTCGCTAACAACATTTAAATTACAGGATACGAAAACATTACTTGATAGCTCTCTAATCCTTCCATTTTACACTAAAAGACGTAATAAGTCACTGTCACATTTTTCTTACATAGTTTACCATGCGACAGAAAGATAAATTGTTTGTGTCAATACGTCATAGGTGCATTAGCCTCTATTAGCTCTCTATTCCTTGAATCATCTCTGGTTTCATTGATCAAAACAAGTTGTAATTACCACAGTGAGGCTCTTAAGTTTTTTAGTGACAGGAACGTATTAACCTAGAAAGAGGAAAAATTAAACCGATACTCCTGTCGAAAAGGAAGGTAAGGAAATACAAGAAAAAACGTGTTAGGATCGAAGAAATAAACAAGCTAGGTTCCCAGTGACCGAATCCCATCCCACCACCCATAATGAGATACTCTCTCTGATGGGTTTCTCTCAGAGACGCCTGAGAATGAATTGTTATAGTCATATTCTACAGAGCGGACTTGTCTCGGCTCCACCCGTACAGGCTCTAACAAGTGATGTTAACTACACCCTTATGAATTGCAGTGCATACAGGTTAGTAACAAGTCAGTGCTAATTAATTTTTAGTCGTCAGGCTCTAACAAGTGATGTTAACTACACCCTTATGAATTGCAGTGCATACAGGTTAGTAACAAGTCAGTGCTAATTAATTTTTAGTCGTCAGTCTCTAAGTCAACGGTCGCTCATAGTATTTCACCAGTGACAAACGTGGTGAGGCAAAACATTCCACTTTGCTTGTAAGTACCTCTGTATTTAATGACGTATCTACATACCTGACTGTCTGCATTACCTAACCGACGCAGCATTATGTATAAGGGAAAAAATAGGTAAAACAGCTTACGTACAAGACATACAAAAGCACATTTCCTACACTCAAATAAAGGTTTAAAAAGTCTTGTGTCCATCGCTTTTGTGTGTCTGCTCACTTCTGTTGCTTATAAGATGTCCTTTATGCACAAACAGGATACCGTGCTTGCAACGTTCATGCTTCTTCTTGGGATATAAGAGATGGATGTAGTTTAAAGACAACAGGATAGTAAAGAGGAAGAAAATTAAACATAAAGTTACGAAGCAGTTAAAGTTACGAAGCAGTTAACTAGGACTGCTGACAGATGTGAGTCTTCTGAATTCGCAAATGTTGCAGTCTCTGACGGAGAGCTGAATTTCTTTTCCGTATCATCTTTTTTCTTTCCCCATTTTGGAGTCCACTTAAACTACAGCTTTAGCGTGTGTAATAACCACTACTTGAAATGGTACACAGCATTTAAAAAAATTATTTTCGCTTTCTTTATATTTGAACTATGCTGTAATCCTTAATCAGCACTAACTCGTCTCCATTTAATACGGTAGTATTCACATGTTCATTTCATTTATACACTTGATTTAATCATGCTTATGAAGACTATTGTCTACCATCTTTTGTATATCCTTTACCTCTACCTTTTCTATAGGTGGCCATTTAAATAATTTAAATACCAGTTCTCCACTAAAATTTTTATTTCTAACTTTGAGAGGGGATACTACTGCAGACACATGCGGTAGTTCATTTATAATCACTTGAAAGTCAGGAGTCATCTGAGCAAAAGAGGTATGTTGTATGTTTCTCAGAACAGTAAGTCCTATAAAACCATCCTGTCTCTGTCATTAGTCGCTCACAAGGTTTTGATTGTGGATGGCTTTGAAGTTAGTCACATGTTCACACCTCCCCATTCTAGAAATTCCCTAAAATAATTTTTTTTAACTCTGGTCGATTATCTGTTAATAATCGTTGAGATTTCCCTATATCTGTAAATGATTCCTTCAGACTGTTTGTTATGGTGGTTATATTTTCTTGTATAATTGGATATAGTTTTACATATCACGTAACAACATTCAGTAGGACAAACATATATGAGAATCTTCCCCTACCTTTACGCTGCTGGCCACTCACAACTGCAGCCATTATAATATGTAAAGTTTAGGTATTATCGGATACAGTTTACATGTCACATCCACGTTGTCCTCTTTAACCGATTGACACACCTTTTATTTTTTCAAAACTACTTACATTTTGAAAACAATAAAATTTGTAGTGTGTTGGATACATTTGCGTAGCATAAAATGTCGATTTACTACGTGTATAAACCGTATTAAATCATGTTCAGCCGTTTGTGGAATATATACCTTCCACTGGAAGTTAATTTCTCTTGACATCCAGAATAAAGTAACTTCTCTCATTGTCCACAGAATTCTCATTCTGGCAGTAATCCTGTCTGCTCACAATGTTGATCTTTTCTCCACAAGAATTATCTAGCCCTAAATCGTGTTTTATTCTCAAGGTTAACTTCCTCATTTCACTGTTAATGTAACTTAAGGTTACAAAATTTATTGACTAAATGAGGTTCAGTCGGGACTACGCTTGCATTTCTACACGTATTTTTTATCTCTTTATGCAGTCAATCTCTGATCGATATTTCTGAAGGGGCAATGCCCGTCGCATTAATTTGCTATGTTGTAACCTATTTTCCATAAGGAATGATAATGGTTGATGTTCTATGTATGTGACTACTTTAGAGGGCCAAATTAAGGTTTGAAATTTTTGTATGCTGCATTTACTAACAATACTTTGTCAGTTACCGTATGGCTGGTCACATACTTATTTGAACTTCTACTAGCGAAGGCTATCGTTTTATGTTCTCATCTCTCGGGATCCCACTCACTTTGGAAGTGTCTGCGGCTAATTAAAATGCTTTACTCAATATGTGGTGTTTGGCACATTAATTTTTTTCTGTTCCAGATAGTCATTAATCGACCTTATTATCTCCAGATTTGGTATCTGGTCCTCTTCCACGTATTGCTGATATACGACCTAAATACTGTAGTTCCTCTCCTATGAAATATGATTTTGATAATTTGAGGGTAATGCCTTTTTCTTAAAAGAAAAATTTGTGTTAATAATAACCAATGTTTTTCACAAATAATTAGTTGTTCCAATGAATCTTTACCTAAGGCTTCACTCCATGATTCCTTATCTTTAACTTTAAACTGACGAACATACTCGCCAGTCACTCCAGTTTATCGAAGAACTCACTACTATACTTTAGCAAGATATAATATAAATAATGTCTTTGTTCTTCAATTAAAAGGTCAGATTCATAAGCGTTAATTCATGGCCTTAATTCCTCGCAATCCATTTTCGAGTCCTCTTTGCTCACTATCTGAGCAGTAGCGTCTAAATGCACTAGATCTAGTAATACGTTTGGTCTGTTTGCTAGGTGATTTGTCTTAAATGGTCCTACATAACTATAATCTTCACTGTTAGAATACAATACTTCATCATCACAGCTAATTTCACTAACCCATGTATCGCTATAGTAATTGGACTACTAATTTTAGTGTTAATTCCTCCTGTATACTGAGACCAACATTTTTGTTTGAAATTTTCCAGGAAATCATCCCAAAATTTAAATTCTTCGGAATGCGAAGTTCCCTGTTCCGCCGCGTCAGCTACTAGATCACAAAGCGTAAAGTCACTTTTCTCATAATCTTACCACCTGTTTGGCAAAGATCGCGAGGACACTCTTGAGAAATTTTTGGGATGTACGTCACAATAAGTTTCAAATTTAAATTTCACTGACAAATGCACCAATTACCCATTAGAAATTCCTCTATTAAATAATTTGATACCTCAGAGCTAGTGATAATCGTTTTTTTGGTATTTTTTTGCTGAGTAATTTCTGAGGTTAGACATAATTTCTCAAATTCGTTATGCTATTCGACAGTACCGTCCAAAGAATTAGTGATAACGCTAGTAGATTAAACTTTTCTCGTACATTTTGTTAAACTAATGCCTGTAGATATTGCTCCAAATTACTCAAAGCATCTGGGTCACCAGTTACGTCAAGCAATTCTTTGTCATGTTCTAAAGCCTCTACTCGGGGTCGCGTGTCTCGGATTTGATTATTCATACTTCCGAAAATATAAGTTGAAGATTCTTCTGTTTGCTTCATCTTTATGTCTTTAAACTGTTCTTCAACTTCTTGCCGGACCAAGTCACATTGCTTGAGTATGTCTGTTTCTATCTCCTTATGAAAGTTTCCTATTGTTTATTCCACTTCAGAAAGTTTTTCTACTTCCAAAGACACCAACTCAACTACTTGTTTCTATACAACCGAAAGGCTACTTTTTAATTCCTCCCCTTGTTATCTATGTGTTGTAATAGTATTAGACATTTCGTGTGATTTATTTAATTCCTCGGCTTGAGCTTTACTAGTGTTTGACAATTCTTCCAATTTATTTAATACCTCTGATATACTGCTATCCATTTTGCGTCTATTAACCACCATACACCATAGACAAAATTATATATACTTAATAACAGGTCTATTGAACACCACCGCCCATAACTAGTGAAATGTTTCAATAATTTGTTATACACTATAAGGCTAAAAAAATTCAGTTCTTAGCTGTTTTTAGCTTAGCTAATATGTCGCAATAGCAATGCGCTATACGTGGGCAAAGCGATGTCGCGATAAGCCACTGCGCAATTGTTGCATAGTTACATGACCGGCCACTGTACTCCGAAGCGAAGCTGCGCTGTTATCTTATTGGTTGACTGCCGCCAAAATGCCGTCGAATGCCACCGCAGCAGTTGTAGCTCCGAAATTACTACTCGTAATTCTCTCTTATCGTCAATTTAATGCTTCTTGACTCACGTGCCAAGTAGGCGAAACGAATATATCCTGAAGTTTACCTAGTCACTAAGATCAACTATATTCCTTTATCGAATTCCTTATAAACATTCACACTTCTTTGGTTTTCACCAAATGATAATTACTTGTTATACTTTTTAATTACTTCAGGTGACACCATAGCATGGGCTCTGCTACGTCTTCTTCGCTGTTTACTCAGGCTGCACTTGGCGACGACGTACTTTCTTCCGTTATTTCTTGAATATTCTTCTTATTTTCGATCGATCCCTCACATTTTTACACCTCTTATTCGCTATCGGTCACCCTAATGCTAACCGTAAAACTTTTACCTTAATTATATCTTTTCTTTTGCCGTCGCCTTTCTCAAATTTTATTGGCGTAGTGGACATGCTATGTAGTGCAACAAAATATTGCCGAGTGACTTCTCACCTTCTGCAGGTGGTCGACGGCCTTAACAGAGCTCCGAACTATGCAAGCAACTTAATGACGCAAAGAACTTTCGAAAACTCTTCTGTATTTTGTGTTCAGGGTATAAGAAAATTTACAACTGCGGGTGGACAGATTCCTTTTCAAATTGTAACTCCCATAGATCATTACAGAATGCAGAACGGAATTATATTTTTGTTAAGATTTTTTCTATTGTTTCCAACCGTTGTCAACATCGGCAGGATCTCTTGCTCTGTGCTCTCCAAGACACCGTTAGGCTGCGACTACAAAATATAACCGACCCCGAAACTGCAGGTGGAGACACTCAAACGTCTCTCAACACATCTACAGGTACATCAAACTACAGCGCACACAGTGGGAAGTTCCCTACCTAAGTGGTACATGAACAACGTTATTAAACGTGCATCATTCCTCTACTCGAGAGAAAGAGGTGTAACATGTTGTTCTGACTGAACAACGTGTCACAGTTTTATTACTTAAAATCAAAACACGCATTCTGCATTGAAGGAGACTGACAGGCAAACAGCAATGCGATTGTGGACAGTGATGAAACGTTTTGGTTTGACTGTTAAAAATTATTGAGCTCTAGCTGTAGAGTAAAGGTACACAACAAATTTATGTCAAATCATAAGCCTGGGAGTGAAAAAAATTATTGGCAACCACCTTACTGATTTGATAAAGTGCCCATAAATGCGACTATGAAAAACTTTTACGTCTTCGCTGTCTAAAGAACTTGATATCACCATACTGAAAGTTACCATAAGCAGCTCTATAATGGATCGTGTGTTTGACGTTGTGCAATACCGTTTAAGTGTATTAAACACGAAGAACAAGCATTTACAATGAACCACACACTTCTCTGTGCCAACTGGTTCGAAGGGTAATCATTGAACGAAAAATTTACAGAACAGCAGCTGTATGGTGTTTAACAACGTTCTGCCATTTGTCTGCTGGGATAATAAGAATACAAGAAAATTAACTCTCATACAAGTAAGTCTTCCGGCCACTAAAGACCAGAGCAAACATGTAAACTATGTTGTGCCTGTATATCGGTCTAAACATCTCCCTGTAAACTGCGTAGAGTGTCTTAACACCGACACCAATAGGTACGATGTAAGTTTTATAAGAAAGTATACTATATTAAAGCAGGAGAAACATATCTCTCTCAGTGCAGGACGCAGTTCTCTACAATACCATCCACAGCAGGTACTGCCAAATTAGAACCAATAATATTATTCAACAAAACTTTAGAGAAAGAGTAAATGTCTCGAACAAACGTAAATCATTTCCCAGTAAAGAAATTATGCCTCTAAGTGCGATTACTGTGTTATACGCAAGAAAAAGGAAACTGGAAATGGAAGAGATCAGTCACAAAACGAAAGCTAAAATACATAGCTAAAACAACAACCATAAAGGAAGAATATTTACTGAAACTGGAAAACGAAGAAACTATTGCAGATATACAAGTAAAGTATACATGTGGCTTTAAATGCTGTATGTGCAGAAATGTGTCAATGACTGGGGATTACAAGATATTAGCATATACTGTAAAGAGCAATGGTAATCGACCATATGTTGGAGTCCTGGCCGAAAATGTCTAGTTGGACGACGTTTGATGGTATGATGTTAGGTATTCAGACATCTCAATTTTATCAAAATTCCCAGAAAAATGATGGTTTACGTTCCAATCCCAAAGATAATACTCATCTATACGAATCTGCTCCAATATTTCTGGCAGCTCATCCATTAGGACGTCCAGTCATCTTTATCGCCATCTAATTCCACAGGAATTATTTCCGGTGCTTCCTAACCGATTTTTTCTCATTTTGATCTTAGCATCATATTGTCGTGCACACGTATGAGAAACAGTAACTTTGTGACAATATCGGAGAATTTATTACGTAGATAATAGTTAAACGACGCTCACATTTCCTTCTTCAGTAATTCTGACTGTCCCTTTTCTAATCGCTGCGGATAGTCCACTTGATCATAGATTTTACCCAGCGTAGTGTTATCGCAAGAACATTTAAATTTTTCTTCCTAAGGAGAGCATCATTTAGGCGTAATATATGTTGCCAATGTCAGTAATCAAGATTGTCCAGGTTCTCCAGTAATAATTACAAACCAAAACATTCGTCAGATGATGCTTTCCTCTCCTATGGCTGAAGTATGTTTAGCACTTCGGACGAATCCATGTTGACAACAGAAAACGAAGTACGTGCGGCTGTCAAGCCCTCTTTTAGACTCTAAACAAAGAAGATGACCGCACTCTGGCGAAGTACCACCGCACAACACCTGTTCATGCGTTATTCGTTAACTGATAAAACAATGCAGTGACTGGCGCGAAGTAGTTATCAATACTGCCTGTTGATTAACAGTATTTCACAGGATCAAGCATACCAGCTATTCTGTCCCCAGGTTTAAGATTTTAATTTGGCGTAAACTGGTAGATTTGTAAGGTACTATTTATATGGATTACAAAAGCTGTCTATTGTCTCCCGATACATACAAGCTGTAAGTAAAATTCTGGCGGCACTTAACTGAGGGTGGGAGCGCTAGACGGCGCGAGACGCCTGTATGTTTATCAGTTGGTAGTGTGGCTGCCTGCTTTATGAAATATCACATAGTCATACGCCATTGGTGCTTCCTTGTAATAATATCTGACAGATTTAAAAATTACGGTGACTATCATTAAAACTATACCGAAACAAAAGTTGAGAAAGAGTAGTTTTCTATGTGTATGAATGTATATGTAAAATTTAATAAACATTTTCTACAAGAATAATTGTTTTCATATTCTCTACCCGACCAGAAAATTCTAAAATTGTCTGCTATATACGATGATCCATATGCATGGGTAGTGGGTACACTGGGTTAGATTGAAAAATATCCAAAACTAAGTAGCTGAAAGTATAGTATCCTTGGTTTCCTATATGAACAATATTCCTATTGTCTGCAGTCATTCTCTCATCTGTTGTTATGCCTCTCTAATCTTGACATAGAAAGGTTTGAGCACATTTCTCCGCTGGATATTTACAGCAAATAAGCGTGTTAAAGTCATCTTTGCTCAACGCAAGTGTCTCATAATTTGATCACATGAGGCCCAGACGTATGTACGGACAGCAAAGAAATGTCGGCATACACGCAATTGAATTATAAAAATGAAAATCGTCGAAGGGGGGGGGGGGGGGTCAAACTTTTATGTCATGTGCAAAACGCGTAGTGGCGCAGGCCACAGGTTGGGAGGGGGGGGGGGGAGGGGCGGGGCGAGGATAGGGAGAAAGATTCTAGGAACGATGCCATTGCCCAAGTGCCGGATGCTGGCGCTAGCGGTTCAGAGAAAGCTGATGCTGATGTCATCAGTTCCAGGAATGCTTGTGCTGATGTCAGCGATTTTCGGTCCAATTCTGTAAGTGACCCTTTGTGTCGTCAGTGGTGAACTTTGCTCCACTTGTGTCAAAGTGCGAAAATCAAATCCCGAGATTTGACTATGTAGGTGAGCTACCTTGTGCGAAATCTGCTGAAGGTCACCCTCGCAACAGCTTGGAATGCTTTGAGCGGCGAGATGGGGATAGTAGTTTGCATCAACCCTCACTATATTCGTGGATGACAAGTCTACAACCAGCCCCAACATTAGAGATTCTACGAGTCTGGCTACTTAATTAAAGCTCCTTCCGGGTAACAAGTTAGCAAGTTGAGGCGTTTGTAGAGGATTTCAGGCATGGTTGCTCTGAGAGAGTTAATTTCAGAGTTCCAGGAACTAGAGTTGCCGCTCAGGCGGTCTGCCGCTAAATGTTCTTGCGCTCAAATGCTAGAGAGCACCGAAGCAAGGTTCAATTTCGCACGCACAATCAGTCGTCTCTTAGTGTTGGCGCAAAGGGTAAATTTTAGCGCGAACCTAACGTTAGACGTCTCAGTTAGTCGCTGGAAACGAGGGCCTTTGCAGACCAGCTGTTCTCTCAAAACTGTTGCTTGGAATGATACATTTTCATTAAAAAGTTCAATCTCGAAAAAAGTACAGTGAATTAATGTTTCACTTCAACGTATGGTACTGAGACTGGTAATTATAGCCCTACAGGATGGCCACTGAGTGGAATACATGGCGACTGTGAATTACTGAAAAGATCTGTTGGAGGTTTCTGGAAATTCTTTGATAACTACTTCTGGTCCATTGTGATATAAAAGATACTATTTATTACAACACTATACTACATAGCATCCATTGTACACTTTGAAAGGAGTTTAGTAGCGTACAGTATGTAAGGAATAATATATATTTGAAGAAAATTGGCCAATCAAAACAAGTAACTTCAATCTATCTCCTTTGTAGAATGAACCAGAAATCCAGTTAAGTTTCAGAATACTTCATCAGAACTGCGACCGAATTTCAATCAGTATGTTATCGGAATGACGTGAAATAAACACGCGCACTGTGTCAAAACATAGTGATAGCCATATTTGAATATTAATTCAGGGTTCGAATCCCATTCCAGCTAAAATTTTCTTCATCTACATCTACATCTACATGACTACTCTGCAATTCACATTTAAGTGCTTGGCAGAGGGTTCATCGAACCACAGTCATACTATCTCTCTACCATTCCACTCCCGAACACCTAAACCTTTCTGTTCGAGCTCTGATTTCTCTTATTTTATTTTGATGATCATTCCTACCTATGTAGGTTGGGCTCAAAAAAATGTTTTCGCATTTGGAAGAGAAAGTTGGTGACTTAAATTTCGTAAATAGATCTCGCCGCGACGAAAAACATCTTTGCTTTAACGACTTCCATCGCAACTCGCGTATCATATCTGCCACACTCTCTCCCTTATTACGTGATAATACAAAATGAGCTGCCCTTTTTTGCACCCTTTCGATGTCCTCCGTCAACCCCACCTGGTAAGGATCCCACACCGCGCAGCAATATTCTAAAAAGAGGACGAACGAGTGTAGTGTAAGCTGTCTCTTTAGTGGACTTGTTGCATCTTCTAAGTGTCCTGCCAATGAAACGCAATCTTTGGCTCGTCTTCCCCACAATATTACCTATGTGGTCTTTCCAACTGAAGTTGTTCGTAATTTTAACACCCAGGTACTCGGTTGAATTGACAGCGTTGAGAATTGCACTATTTATCAAGTAATCGAATTCCAACGGATTTCTTTTGGAACTCATGTGGATCACCTCACACTTTCGTTATTTAGCGTCAACTGCCACCTGCCACACCATACAGTAATCTTTTCTAAATCGCTTTGCCGCTTTGCAACTGATACTGGTCTTCGGTTGACCTTACTAGACGGTAAATTACAGCATCATCTGCGAACTACCAAAGAGAACTGCTCAGATTGTCACCCAGGTCATTTATATAGGTCACGAACAGCAGAGATCCCAGGACGCTTACCGAGCGAGGTGGCGCAGTGGTTAGCACACTGGACTCGCATTCGGGAGGACGACGGTTCAATCCCGTCTCCAGCCATCCTGATTTAGGTTTTCCGTGATTTCCCTAAATCGTTTCAGGCAAATGCCGGGATGGTACCTTTGAATGGGCACGGCCGATATCCTTCCCCATCCTTCCCTATCTCGAGCTTGCGTTCCGTCTCTAATGACCTCGTTGTCGACGGGACGTTAAACACCACTAACCTAACCTAACCTAACCCAGGACGCTTCTCTGGGGAACACCTGATACCACTTCAGTTTTACTCGATGATTTGCCGTCTGTTACTACGAACTGCGACATTCCTGTCAGGAAACCACGAATCCAGTCGCACAACTGAGACGATACCCCATAGGCCCGCAGCTTGATTAGAAGTCGCTTGTGAGGAACGGTGTCAAAAGCCCTACGGAAATCCAGAAATACGGAATCAACCTGAGATCCCCTGTCGATAGCGGCCATTACTTCGTGCGAATAAAGAGCTAGCTGCGTTGCACAAGAACGATGTTTTTTGAAACCATGCTAATTACGTGTCAATAGATCGTTCCCTTCGAGGTGATTCATAATGTTTGAATACAGTATATGCTCCAAAACCCTACTGCAAACCGACGTCAATGATATAGGTCTGTAGCTCGATGGATTACTCCTACTACCCTTCTTAAACACTGGAGCGACCTGCGCAATTTTCAAATCTGTAGGTACAGATCTATCGGTGAGCGAGCGGTTGTATATAATTCCTAAGTAGGGAGCTATTGTATCAGCGTAATCTGAAAGGAACCTAATCGGTATACAATCGGTATACAGTCTGGACCTGAAGACTTGCCGTATCAAGCGATTTGAGTTGCTTCACAACCCCTAAGGTATCCACTTCTAAGAAACTCATGCTAGCAGCTGTTCGTGTTTCAAATTCTGGAATATTCCATTCGTCTTCCCTAGTGAAGGAATTTCGGAAAACTGCGTTCAATAACTCCGCTTTAGGGGCACAGTCGTCGGTAACAATACCATCAGCACTGCGTCTTGCCGCTTATGACTTTTCTTCGGATTTTCTGCCAAATTTCGAGACAATGTTTCGTTAAGGAACCTATTAAAGGCATCTCGCATTGAAGTCCGTGCCAAATTTCGCACGTCTGTAAATTTTAGCAAATCTTCGGGATTTCTCGTTCTTCTGAAATTCGCATGCTTTTTTCGTTGCCTCTGCAACAGCGTTCGGACCCGATTTGTGTACCATGAGGGATCAGTTCCAACTCTTACCAATTTATGAGGTATGAATCTCTCAATTGCTGTTGCTACTATATCTTTGAATTTGAGCCACATCTCGTCTACATTTGCATAGTCAGTTCGGAAGGAATGGAGATTGTCTCCTAAGAAGGCTTCTTGTGACACTTTATCCGCTTTTTTAAATAAAATTATGTTGCGTTTGTGTCTGGTGGATTTGGAAGAAACGGTATTGAGCCTAGCTACAACGACCCTGTGATCACTAATCCCTGTATCAGTCATGATGCTCTCTATTAGCTCTGGATTGTGTTTTCGCAACCATTTAAAATTCGCATGGGTTCGTGAACTAACTGCTCGAAATAATTTTCGGAGAAAGCATTTAGGACAATCTCGGAAGATGTTTTCTGCCTACCACCGGTTTTGAACAAGTATTTTTGGCAACATATCGAGGGAAGGTTGAAGTCCCCACCAACTATAACCTATGAGTAGGGTATTTATTTGTTACGAGACTCAAATTTTCTCCGAACTCTTCAGCAACTATATCATCGGAGTCTGGGGGTCGGTATAAGGAGCCAATTATTAACTTAGTTCGGCTATAAAGTATAACCTCCACCAATACCAATTCGCACGGAGTATCTACTTCGACTTCACTACAAGATAAACCACTACTGACAGACACAAACACTCCACCACCAATTCTGCCTAATCCATCTTTCCGAACACCGTCTGAGACTTCGTAAAAATTTCTGCAGAACTTATTTCAGGCTTTAGCCAGCTTCTGTACCTATAACGATTTCAGCTTCTGTGCTTTCTATTAGCGCTTGTAGCTCAGGGGCTTTCCCAGCACAACTACAACAATTTACAACTACAATTCCGACTGTTCCTTGATCCAAGAACGTCCTGTGTTTGCCATGCACCCTTTGAGATTGTTGCCCACCCCGTACATTCCCGAGGCCTTCTAACCTAAAAAACCGCCCAGTCCACGCCACACAGCCTCCGCTACCCGTGTAGCCACCAGCTGAGTGTAGTGAACTCCTGACCTATTCAGTGGAACCTGAAACCCCATCACCCTATGGCGCAAGTGAAGGAATCTGCAGCCAACACGGTCGCAAAAACGTCTGAGCTTCTGATTCAGACCCTCCACCCGGCTCTGCACCAAAGGTCCGCAGTCGGTTCTGTCAACGATGCTGCAGATGGTGAGCTCTGACTTCATCTCGTAAGCAAGGCCGGCAGCCTTCACCAAATCAGATACCCGCTAGAATCCAGAGAGAATTTCCTCAGGTCCCAGGCGACACACGTCGTTAGTGCCGACATGTGCCACCATCTGCAGCTGGCTGCACCCTGTGCTCTTCATGGCATCCGGAAGGACCCTTTCCACATCAGGAATGACTCCACCCGGAATGCACACGGAGTGTGCACTGGATTTCTTCCCCTCCTTAGCCGCCATATCCCTAAGGGGCCCCATTATACGCCTAACATTGGAGCTCCCAACTACCAATAAGCCCACCCTCTGCGATTGCCCGGACCTTGAAGGCTGAGAACCATCCTCTGAAACTGGGCAGGCAGCTGCATCTGGCTCAGCCAGAGACAGTGCCTGAAACCTGTTTGTCAGACGCACCGGGGAGGCATTCTGATCAGCCTCCGGGGACGTCTTTCGCTGCTTGCCACCCCTTTGAACGATCTCCCAATCAACCACAGGCGAGGGCTCAGCCCCACTTCGGGCAGCAATGGAGGCAACCACAGCGGCAGACCGATCTGGGGACAGACAGGACGAGGTTGACATCCCCCTGATACCCAAGTCCGACTCCCCACAGTGGTGCCCATTGGCAACAGCCTCAAGCTGCGCGACCGAAGCTTGCAGCTGTGAGCGAAGGGATGCCAACTCAGCCCTCATCCGAACACAGCAATCACAGTCCCGGTCCATTCTAATCGATGTTGAACAACAGTTACTGAAAGACGAGTCCGTGCCTAGATAACGCAAGGGAAACACGCAAAGAATGTATGAACTAACCTGTACAAATGCCTAATGACTGCGTTACAATCCGCCTGAAATTACGATTACAGTAACTAAAACTCGAAATTATACCTCCTATACGAAACTCACACGCAATTTAAGCAAGAATCTACGAATTAAACACTAAAGCGCGATGCTACAACTCTCAAATACTATAACACGCCCAAAATTCATGAATTAAACAATGAAAGTACCCAAAAACAGGCAAAGAAATTAAGAATTAAACTATGTAACAAATTAGTAAGCTAGGGGTATACGACTTGTTGCTGCAGCTGCTTATCCAACGGCGGCAGAGAGCACACTGGCTGTGACCAACCGACACTGGCCGTTCAAAACAAAAACAGAAGACAGACGACTACGCGAATTTACACTATCCAGGTACTAAAGCGCGATGCTACAACTCTCAGATACTATAATACGTCCGAAATTTATGAATTAAACAATGCAAGTACCCAAAAACATGCAAATAAATTAATAATTAAACTATGTAACAAATAAGTAAGCTATGGGTATATGACTTGCTGGTGCAGCTGCTTATGCAACGGCGGCTTGGAGCAACTTATCCCTTCGATTTAAAACAATACACACCAGAAGCTAATGTCAGTCACTTCTCTGTGTCCTAATTAAACACTTCATTAGTTTCACATGACGTCATGTGAATTATTTGTGTCTCTAAGCGAACAATATTTCGTCTTAGCGGTATTTGCGCATGGAATATTTACCGCAGTTGTTAAATCCGTTGTATTTGGTATTAATACTCTTCGCTGTTATGCAGAATTTTAGGTAACTTACAGCAAAATTTCTGTATAACATTTCGTCAACGTTGAAGAACCCGCTGTCTTTCAAAACTTTCAACGTCGTAGAAGTGGCGTGGTGTGCTTTCCTATTTAATATGCTGTGTGAAATAAGTATGGATGAAAGACGTAAGAACATAATGCCTTAAAATATTTGTCACGTATAAAATGTGCAGCATTCAGTTGGAAATAATATTTTTTGCACATCCAGATTTCGGCCACTGTGTGGCCATCTTCAGTGCAGTAAATGTGAGTTAAAATCTCAAAACAACTTATTCCCAATTGCACTATACATGTAAAACACTGAGTTCACACTCACTAATGTTTTCACTTATATTTACTGCGCTGAAAATGGCCAAGCAGTGACCGAAATCTGGATACGTAATAAACATGATTTGCGACTGATTGATGTACATTCTACTGTATGAAATAAGTACAGTGTCTGCGCACAACTATCACCGATGGAATTAAACCTGATAAAATAGTTATCTCTTAGGGCAATCAGAAGTTTATTTATTGCTCTTTCAGTTGCGATCATCGGTCTATTTCAGTTAAATAACGTAAAGATAAATATCCATAACGTGAAAATATTTGCGCTGATACAATTTTAAAACGATTACAAGCATTAACCAGACCAAACAACAGACAGATATACACATAACCACGACAAAACCATTATAGTAATAGGCTTGTGCTCTGTCGCTCGTGCTGATCTGCGTGACATTGGCGGTGATCTGAGTATACCCTTTCTGTTCTAAGGGTGTACAGTCTTAGGCATAAAACCCAGCCGCCGCAAACACTAAGTCGGAATCGTTCACTTAAGGCGATCAATGTAAACGGTCGTCACTCAGAAGTCCAACATTGAGTGAAACAGTGAAATATTCAACGACGAACTTGAAGGGATATCATGTAACGTCCGTCTGCACAAAATGATGAGAAGTATCACGAACAAAATGAAGGAAAAAGAAGTGGTAAACGTCGCGAAGTGTAGAAATGAATTAGGGAGTTAGACTCTTTTACGCATACTGCTTTAAGTCGCATTTCGGGTGTTTGGTAAAGAAAAAACTTCTAGAAACTATTTCGGCAAACAGCTCGTGGCTGCGTCAGTTCACGCTCGACAATTTGCTCGCCCTAGAGCGGCTAGTGGCCATACACCACTCGCCACATAACGGCAGGCACCGTTTTCTAGGTCAACGCGGCGAGAGGCTATGATTGAATTTGTCGACATCCAGTTTGTTACTTGAAGTTCAAGTATTTATCTTACAGGTGCGTTTTGGATTTAGCGTGCTTGAAACTTAAGAACGTTATTCAAAACTTATACAATATACTCGCGAATGGAAAAGGGCCTAACATTTCCGACATGCATTTCACTATGCATTTCATAGAGCTAATATTATAATAGAGGGAGGTCGGAAACTATGTTCTGTGTGGGGGTGAGTTCTTTTGGGAAAACATTTTGGGAAAAGGTTTACTTCTTTCAAGAAAAATTGTTCTGGTATGAATGATTTTCCACATTCAGGAGGTCTCGATGACAGATTTATTTGGTGAACTACAACCATTTAAACGTCGTGCGACATTTACATTCAATACGCAAGGTTCTGTAGTCTGAAGCTGGACTAGTGGGTGCTCTAACTCGAAGCAACAAAAGTCATATGGATGACTCTTGCTGTATTTTTTCTTCAACGTCACCAGTCCGCTCACTGAAAATTCGTATGCAGTATTGTTACTAATATACGGAAGACTTGTACTGGAGCAAAGCGAAGTCTCAACATAATATTAAGCGTCCGGTGGCTCAAAACGCTGCTATGCACTTCCTACCGCCCCCAAGGTTTGCACATAGCAGCTGCTATTTGTTGCCAAGAACTAACGCAGCACTCGGTCGCTCCCAGCTTCAGGCAGTGTTGGCTTCGGTCACACAGCTTGAGGCTGTTGCCAATGGGCTTCACTGTGGGGGTCCGGATGGGGGTTTGTCGGGGACGGCCAGCTCGTCCCACGCATCCCCTGATCGGACTAATACTGTGGTTGCCCGGGATACTGCCCGCGTTGAGGCTGATCCCTCACCTGTGGTAGAGTGGGAGGTCGTCTCAAGGTGTGGCAGGGGGCGAAAGACATTCCGGAGGGCTGAACGGAAAGCCTCTCCAGTTTGTCTGACGAACCGGTTTCAGGCTCTGTCTCAGGCTGATACTGATCTTCGGCCTGACATGGCTGCTTGTCCTGTTCCAGAGGTTGCCCCTCAGTCTGCAAGATCCGGGCAGTCGCAGAGGGTGGGCTTACTGGTAGTTGGGAGCTCCAACGTCAGGCGCGTAATGGGGCCCCTTAGGGAAATGGCAGCAAGAGAGGGGAAGGAAACCAATGTGCACTCCGTGTGCATACCGGGGGGAGTCATTCCAGATGTGGAAAGGGTCCTTCCGGATGCCATGGAGGGTACAGGGTGCACCCATCTGCGGGTAGTCGCTCATGTCGGCACCAATGATGTGTGTCGCTATGGATCGGAGGAAATCCTCTCTGGCTTCCGGCGGCTATCTGATTTGGTGAAGACTGCCAGTCTCGCTAGCGGGATGAAAGCAGAGCTCACCATCTGCAGCATCGTCGACAGGACTGACTGCGGACCTTTGGTACAGAGCCGAGTGGAGGGTCTGAACCAGAGGCTGAGACGGTTCTGCGACCGTGTGGGCTGCAGATTCCTCGACTTGCGCCATAGGGTGGTGGGGTTTCGGGTTCCGCTGGATAGGTCAGGAGTCCACTACACGCAACAAGCGGCTACACGGGTAGCAGGGGTTGTGTGGGGTGGGCTGGGCGGTTTTTTAGGTTAGATGGCCTTGGGCAAGTACAGAAAGGGCAACAGCCTCAACGGGTGTGGGGCAAAGTCAGGACATGCGGGGACCAAGCAGCAATCGGTATTGTAATTGTCAACTGTCGAAGCTGCGTTGGTAAAGTACCGGAACTTCAAGCGCTGATAGAAAGCACCGAAGCTGAAATCGTTATAGGTACAGAAAGCTGGCTTAAGCCAGAGATAAATTCTGCCGAAATTTTTACAAAGGTACAGACGGTGTTTAGAAAGGATAAATTGCATGCAACCGGTGGTGGAGTGTTCGTCGCTGTTAGTAGTAGTTTATCCTGTAGTGAAGTAGAAGTGGATAGTTCCTGTGAATTGTTATGGGTGGAGGTTACACTAAACAACCGAACTAGGTTAATAATTGGCTCCTTTTACCGACCTCCCGACTCAGCAGCATTAGTGGCAGAACAACTGAGAGAAAATTTGGAATACATTTCACATAAATTTTCTCAGCATGTTATAGTCTTAGGTGGAGATTTCAATTTACCAGATATAGACTGGGACACTCAGATGTTTAGGACGGGTGGTAGGGACAGAGCATCGAGTGACATTATACTGAGTGCACTATCCGAAAATTACCTCGAGCAATTAAACAGAGAACCGACTCGTGGAGATAACATCTTGGACCTACTGATAACAAACAGACCCGAACTTTTCGACTCTGTATGTACAGAACAGGGAATCAGTGATCATAAGGCCGTTGCAGCATCCCTGAATATGGAAGTTAATAGGAATATAAAAAAAGGGAGGAAGGTTTATCTGTTTAGCAAGAGTAATAGAAGGCAGATTTCAGACTACCTAACAGATCAAAACGAAAATTTCTGTTCCGACACTGACAATGTTGAGTGTTTATGGAAAAAGTTCAAGGCAATCGTAAAATGCGTTTTAGACAGGTACGTGCCGAGTAAAACTGTGAGGGACGGGAAAAACCCACCATGGTACAACAACAAAGTTAGGAAACTACTGCGAAAGCAAAGAGAGCTCCACTCCAAGTTTAAACGCAGCCAAAACCTCTCAGACAAACAGAAGCTAAACGATGTCAAAGTTAGCGTAAGGAGGGCTATGCGTGAAGCGTTCATTGAATTCGAAAGTAAAATTCTATGTACCGACTTGACAGAAAATCCTAGGAAGTTCTGGTCTTACGTTAAATCAGTAAGTGGCTCGAAACAGCATATCCAGACACTACGGGATGATGATGGCATTGAAACAGAGGATGACACGCGTAAAGCTGAAATACTAAACACCTTTTTCCAAAGCTGTTTCACAGAGGAAGACCGCACTGCAGTTCCTTCTCTAAATCCTCGCACAAACGAAAAAATGGCTGACATCGAAATAAGTGTCCAAGGAATAGAAAAGCAACTGGAATCACTCAATAGAGGAAAGTCCACTGGACCTGACGGGATACCAATTCGATTCTACACAGAGTACGCGAAAGAACTTGCCCCCCTTCTAACAGCCGTGTACCGCAAGTCTCTAGAGGAACGCAGGGTTCCAAATGATTGGAAAAGAGCACAGATAGTCCCAGTCTTCAAGAAGGGTCGTCGAGCAGATGCGCAAAACTATAGACCTATATCTCTTACGTCGATCTCTTGTAGAATTTTAGAACATGTTTTTTGCTCGCGTATCATGTCATTTCTGGAAACCCAGAATCTACTATGTAGGAATCAACATGGATTCCGGAAACAGCGATCGTGTGAGACCCAACTCGCCTTATTTGTTCATGAGACCCAGAAAATATTAGATACAGGCTCCCAGGTAGATGCTATTTTTCTTGACTTCCGGAAGGCGTTCGATACAGTTCCGCACTGTCGCCTGATTAACAAAGTAAGAGCCTACGGAATATCAGACCAGCTGTGTGGCTGGATTGAAGAGTTTTTAGCAAACAGAACACAGCATGTTGTTATCAATGGAGAGACGTCTACAGACGTTAAAGTAACCTCTGGCGTGCCACAGGGGAGTGTTATGGGACCATTGCTTTTCACAATATATATAAATGACTTAGTAGATAGTGTCGGAAGTTCCATGCGGCTTTTCGCGGATGATGCTGTAGTATACAGAGAAGTTGCAGCATTAGAAAATTGTACCGAAATGCAGGAAGATCTGCAGCGGATAGGCACTTGGTGCAGGGAGTGGCAACTGACCCTTAACATAGACAAATGTAATGTATTGCGAATACATAGAAAGAAGGTTCCTTTATTGTATGATTATATGATAGCGGAACAAACACTGGTAGCAGTTACTTCTGTAAAATATCTGGGAGTATGCGTGCGGAATGATTTGAAGTGGAATGATCATATAAAATTAATTGTTGGTAAGGCGGGTACCAGGTTGAGATTCATTGGGAGAGTGCTTAGAAAATGTAGTCCATCAACAAAGGAGGTGGCTTACAAAACACTCGTTCGACCTATACTTGAGTATTGCTCATCAGTGTGGGATCCGTACCAGGTCGGGTTGACGGAGGAGATAGAAAAGATCCAAAGAAGAGCGGCGCGTTTCGTCACAGGGTTATTTGGTAAGCGTGATAGCGTTACGGAGATGATTAGCAAACTCAAGTGGCAGACTCTGCAAGAGAGGCGGTCTGCATCGCGGTGTAGCTTGCTCGCCAGGTTTCGAGAGGGTGCGTTTCTGGATGAGGTATCGAATATATTGCTTCCCCCTACTTATACCTCCCGAGGAGATCACGAATGTAAAATTAGAGAGATTAGAGCGCGCACGGAGGCTTTCAGACAGTCGTTCTTCCCGCGAACCATACGCGACTGGAACAGGAAAGGGAGGTAATGACAGTGGCACGTAAAGTGCCCTCCGCCACACACCGTTGGGTATCTTGCGGAGTATCAATGTAGATGTAGATGTAGATGTAGTGTATTAAAACTCGATCTGTTTATTTAAAAAATTAAACTATATAGGATTTTGTTTTAAAATTCATCTCCAATGTACTTATTATTCTGATCTTATGCTCTCACATTCTCGGTCCTTATCGAAAAACATCATAAAAATAGCTTACCGGACTATAATACAACCAAGACTTTGTTTGATGATATCATTAACTCAGATCCTGTAGAATTCGGCAGGCGTGGAATTCGGCAGGCGTGGAATCGCTAAACTACCTGTGCGTTGTTAGACTGTTTTAGATAATGTGAGAGAATTGTTTTAGGCTAACTTCAGTCCGCTGTAAAACATTGGAAAATGAAATTAGATTATTCTCTATAGTAATACAGATGAAATACTGCATATCACGAAAACTGTACGTCGAAAGTCTATTGTAATAAAACATAAGATACCTTTAAAAACGACTGACCTTCTATCGGCGTGAGTTAGACAGATGTTACTCACACTGGACATTGAAAAGGTCTATAATTACTTGTTCTCAACTAGTACAGAAATGTGGGCGTTCATAGATAAAATAAATAACATTTCCTCATTGGTTTATTATTTGGCTACCTGCAGCTCTATGAGGAAAATGGTAAAATATGATCTACACCTAGGCTGGAAAGACGGGCCATATCTACCTTTTCTTCACAGGCCACCACATTATTTTTTTTTCCAGTGACACCTCCCGGTGCCTAAAGGGAGGTGGAGGAGCAAAGAGGGCAGCATGTCCTGTTCCCTGCCCCAAGGACCAGGGATAGGGTAGTGAATGGGGTGGTACAAAGTACATCAAGTAGACTTTTTCTGTTATAGCACCAAGCATAGCAAGACATCGCAAGGAAGACGGAGCGTCAATTCACCACACTCGATGGGACTATTGATATACAGTGCCTCGGAGAAGAATATTCCAATCACCAGTGAATAACAGGCACAAAGAGTGGACAATGCGTGGAGCAACTTCTCATTGCAGTAAACCCCAACTACTGGGCGGATTAAGAAAAACACTACAGATGAAATTAGAGAAACCTGCATTGTGGACATCTCAACAATGTCGTTCATTAACGGAGTGATAAAAATCAAGAACATTTTTCCTGCCATCAGCAAACAAGTAGTAAACTGCGAGTCCACAAATCCACCTCACTGAGTTCCTTTCCGACTGTGGAAATAATCCCGAGTAGGAGTAGGTGAGAAGGTATCTGGTGAGTAGTAGCGCGGGTATTAAAATCCAGCATTCGTCGCACCAAGGATCCGACGATAATTTCCGATTTGCATACAGGGCGATTCTCGTACGTGTCCGAAAAATCAAAAACGACAAACAGTGGGATGGCTGGAAGGTAAATCCAGTGAAGGCGTGATCGACATACTTGCTTCCCACTGACCGTAAATTATCATGCAGACTGGACATCAGTGGCACGTTAGATAATAGCATGGGGGCAGTGCAGTCCTCAGGAAGCCCTGCAACTACAGCCACAGCGCTCAGTTTACAGATATTAAGACAGCTAACAGAAGCTCTTTCAAGGTCTCCCTAACCTGAGCACTGCTACGAAGTACGAGGACGCGATCGTCCGCACGAGCAGTGCAGCAAAAGACATGGGGACCAAGAGAGATCTCAGACAGACGTTGACGGAGGCTGCTGAGCAACAGTTCCGAGGCGAAAGCATACAACATTTCACACATCTGGGAGCCCTGATGCACGGCACGACGGATGAAGATGGGAGGAGTGAGATGGTCATTATGGAACGTCACTCTGAGACGGGGATGCTTCACGACGTCGACGGTAGCGTTTGCCGAGTTGAGATGGCTGGGAGCTGCAGAATACGTGGAAACGGAAGCTCAGGCAATGTGACGAGAGTGGAACTGTGGTTATGTCTGGAGACATTGTGGAGGCCCAATGCATTGCGCTGCGCTTGAAATGGCGCCGGCCGGTGTGGCCGTGTGGTTCTAGGCGCTTCAGTATGGAACCGCGTGGCTGCTACGGTCGCAGGTTGGAATCCTGCCTCGGGCATGGATGTGTGTAATATCCTTAGGTTAGTTAGGTTTAAGTAGTTCTAAGTTCTAGGCGACTGATAACCTCAGAAGTTAAGTCCCATATCGCTCAGAGCCATTAGAGCCTTTTTTTTTTTTTTTTTTTTTTTTTTTTTTTTTTTTTTTTTTTTTGTAATGGCGTTACTGACATCGGCCAAGCAAGGTCGGAATAGGCAGTTGTCATGCTATGGCGTTTGTTATGGCAAGCATCCCAGTGTCTGGCCATCAAGCAGATTTTGAAGTTTCTGTCGCCAAGACACTTGCATTGAATTGTGTTAGTTTGCCATAGAGCTAGACTGAGTGCATTTAGGCCTTTGGACGTACCTGTTAAATTACTACAAGCCTACTGAACTTTAAACGGTGTGATACGAATTACTGTGTTGGCAGGTCGCTTGTATTGCAATCCCATCCGATGATTGTTTGGATTTGTTTTTTGAAATTATTGCGATATATAAATTTCATATTAACTGGAGGGGATAGTTAACATCGAAAGGGTCTTTACCCTGTGGCCCGATTTAAGTTAGTAACAGTTCTCTTACACCGCGTGCATTCGGATTTTTGTACGTAACTCTTCTGCTAACAGGAGAGAGTAGTTAACGTTTAAAATAGCCCTTTTGTCTTGTCGCGATATTACTTCGTAAACGTCTGGGTTGATTTCTGTCAGTGGCAGTTCACACTTATTATTGTCCACTGCGTGCGTTCATATTTGTATATCGTACTACTGATATTCTTTACGTTGTGGATAATTCTGTTGTAGCCAGACCGTGTGCCGGTTATGGTTTCTATATTACATTGCCTAAAGGGGTGTGGGTCACGCCATTGAATCTGTCTATCTGTATTCTGTCTTATTACGGCGTAAATTGGAGCAGGAGTGGCGGGGGAGGGAGAGAAAGGAATGGAAACGGAAGAGTAGGGTTTCTTGATATCAGTTGCATTAGGGATTTGCGGCGTCTGCGGCACGAGAGAATATGTGTGTTGGGCCAGGATTCGAACTCGGAATCTCCTCTTTATTAGTAGTATTAATCACTGCTCTTCTTTGACACAGTGTTTATCGCAACTGCTCGTACTATGCTGGCACGTCTTTCGGCCGATGGACATTCCCACTTAGCGTCACGTACCAGCAGTCCCTCTCCTTGTCCTCCATGATCGCCACTTCGAGATTCCCACCACAGGTGGGACGTTATTGTGCATCCTCGATAAATGTGGTCGATATATTGTCCATCGAGGCGAATGAATTATATTAACGCTTGGTGTCTGTTCTTTTGGACATGGAAACGTATCAAAAAAGAGAAGGGAGGGGAGTGTACAAAGGTATCCTGTGCGTGGGGGACTACTACGCTATAGGACCAGTTACGATGGGAAGGATAAGATTTCCATACGCAAGCAACTATATTGACAGCGTTGCTGTGTCTCCGCCAGTCTCTATGGGCTGTCATGATGATCTCTCCAGTGCCAAAAGATTCCAGAATAGTCCCCTATTCGGATCCCGGGGAGGGAACAGCAAGGAGCAAGGTGACTACAAGAAACGCACTGAGTAACCAACGAAAGCACACGTTTCTACTAGTCAGTGCAAGGTATGTCAGAAGTCTGAATATAATAGGGAGACTATAAGATCTAAAAAGGGGAATGCTTAGGGTCACTTTAGATACAGCGGGTGTCAGTGAAGTGAAACGGAGAGAAGACGAGTTTAGCATAATATCACTAGCAGCAGAAAATGGAATAACGAGAGTAGGAATCGTTATGGATAGGAAGGAAGGACAGAGAAATAGTTACTCTGAATAGTTAAAGGATAGGTCTATTGCCGGCCGGAGTGACCGAGCGGTTCTACGCTCTACAGTCTGGAACAGCGCGACCGCTGCGGTCGCAGGTTCGAATCCTGCCTCGGGCATGAATGTGTGTGATGTACTTAGGTTAGTTACGTTTAGGTAGTTCTAAGTTCTAGGGGACTGATGACCTCAGAAGTTAAGTCCCATAGTGCTCAGAGCCATTTTTGATAGCGCTATTCTCTTCAAAATCGACAGAAAACCAACACCAACAGTAATCGTTCAGGTATACTTGCGACGCTGTAAGTAGAACACGAAGAGATAGAAAAAGTATTTGAGGATATTGGTCGAGTTATTCAGTACGTAAAGGGAACTGAAACTCTCATAGTCATGAGGCATTGCAATGCGGTTGTAGAAGAATGAAAGCATTGTTGGAAAAAATGGGCTTATACTAGGAATAACAGAGCAGAAAGACTAACTTAGTTCTACAATACATTTCGAATTGTACCAAAGAATACACTGTTGCTGAATCGCAAGTAGTGGCGATATACTTGGAAGAGGCCGGGATATACAGGGTCTGAGATTCTCTAATCAGATGGCAAGCCATACCTAGGGCAGATATAGACTCAGATCACAATTTGGTAATGCTGGAAACAGTGAGCCGTGCATGGCTCATGTTCCCACTATCATGTATTTTACACCCTGTTTTCAAAGTACGTCCACCTAACTACGATAATTTAAATTACTGGTGACACTGAGTTGCTGCTTTGCCTGACCGTGAGTGACGCTAGCAGCACGTATCAATATATCCCCTCTCGTAGTATCTTTGCTCGACTGCTATTACTTCCCGGTCGTTGTCTGTCGTAAGCCAGTTCGGGTCGCGAGTTCGGGCTGCCAGTCAGTTGGAACGTGTCTGGACCGCAGTCCGGACCTGGCAGTCGGGGAGTTGCAACGCGGCGCTAGTGCAGTCGGGTTGCAGCAGCAGTGAGGTCTGCGTCGACATGGCTCGCCCGACCATTGCCGTCAGGCACCACTTCAGCCAGGCCACGGTCTTGGTGGATCGTCGGTCGGACGTCCCAACGGACGACGCGTTTTGTCTCGCCGATCGATCATGAGTTGGCTGTATGTGTGTGCATCGACTCCCGATTTGTCTTCCTGCGAACATATGGTCGGCTGCAGCAGGAGACTGCCACAACTTGGTAGACGTGACGCTACCAGCAGCCGACCATATGTTCGCCCTGAAGATGCCCCTGCGATGGGCTGAAACCGGTCGGCACTAAGTAAATAAAAAAAGCGATTAAGACTGTTTTCTTAAATAATGTACATAGTTCCCAAGATTGCAAGAATCAAAAAGTGCGAGAACTGTCACGCATTAGTTTAACAGCTGATGCATCCATATTACTGTCAAGAATAACATAGAGAGGAATGGAAATTTGTGATAAGGTCTTATGGAACAAAGTGCTGAGGTCATCGGTCCCTAAGCTTATACACTACTTAACCTTACTTAAACTAACTTACGCTAAGGACAACATACAGTAAGCCATGCCAAAGGGAAGACTCGAACCTCCGACGGGGGGAGCCGCACGAAACGTGACTGGACGCCTAAGACCGCTGGGCTACCCCTCGCTGCCAGTGAAGAATGAAAAATATCTTTTAAGATTTGTTACTTGACGATCAATTCGGTTTTAGAACACATTCATAGGATGTGTCGACTTGGAAAAAGCGTTCGACAATGTAAAGTGGTGCAAGATGTTCAAAATCCTGAGAAAAATAGGGGCAAGCTATAGAAAAAGAAGAGTAATAAACAGTAAGTGCAAGAATCAATGGGGAACAATGAGAGTGGAAGACCAAGAACGAAGTGCACCGATTAAAAAGTTTCTTTGTCCTCTGCTGTTCCATTTATACGTCAAAGAACAATGACGGAAATAAAAGAAAGGTTCAAGACTGCGGTTTTAATTCAAGGTGAAAGGATATCAATGAGAAAATTCACTGTTGACCTTTAAAGAATAATTATAGAATATGTTGATGGAATGAACAGTATCACGGATAGAGAATATGGATTCAGAGCAAATGGTGGCTCAAATGCGCTTTGAAGAACATATGACTTGGCCCTTCCTTAACAGTGGAATTACAAGGTTGTTTGGGAAGCGTGGCTACTGTTTGTGCACCAAGATAAACCTGAACACACCGGCTTGGTGAGCTTCACTCTGATTGGGCTGAACATTTGATGGACAAGATCCTTATCTAATGTTTCTCCTACACCAGATCAAACGGGAAAATAGCCACATTCCGGTCTCGATAAAATTCTTCCCGACATTTGACAACATTGTCAATATAAAAACTTGTCCCACGTTTCGGCCACGGTTGAAGGAGGTCTTCCTCAGCCCTAAGGAAGATCTCTTGCAACAGTGTCCGATACATCGGACAATTTCATAATTTTGCAGAATAAGATTTTCACTCTGCAGCGGAGTGTGCGCTGATATGAAACTTCCTGGCAGATTAAAACTGTGTGCCGGACCGAGACTCGAACTCGGGACCTGTTCCTTTCGAGGGCAAGTGCTCTACCAACTGAGCTACCCAAGCACCACTCACCCCCCATCCTCGCAGGTTTACTTCTGGCAGTACCTCGTCTCTTACCTTCCAAACTTTACAGAAGTTCTCCTGCTCTTCGCAGGAGAGCTTCTGTTAGGTTTGGAAGGTAGGATACGAGGTACTGGCAGCAGTAAAGCTGTGAGGACGGGGCGTGAGTCGTGCTTGGGTAGCTCAGACGGTAGAGCACTAGATGGCTAATACATGTGAACAGAAGAACAGTAGTAATAAAAGAAGCATTTATGGCTAAAACATTGCAACAGTTTAACATATTAGAGAATAAGCATAGTTCCAATGAAAAATCTACTTTATGGGATTTACATCTCTACGTACCCTGAGGAATCAAGCAAAGAACCAGCTGGATGTAAGGTAATTTACGTGTAGAGGACAAAGAACAGAACAACCTAGTTGGCAACAATGACGCACTACAAAGAACAAGAAAGGCAAATACACTAAATAAAAAAGAGGAAGAGGCATACTCACTTAATACACCTTTAGAAACGTCACATCCCTCATCAATATATTTAGTGGCAATGTATGGGGCTAGAAGATATGAGAGCGAAAGGTGAAACGACTTCCAGGACACAGGAACAAAATGGGAAATCAGTAGAGTACCAATGACAGAATAGGATGGTTGCCTCGACAGGTTGAAGGTATTTGGAATTTATATGTGCAGGATATAGATGTCTCCTTGACGATGCAGCAGCTCAGAACTTTCTTTATTTATTCTAGAATATCAAATAGGCCTCTTCACTGAGGATGCCCAGTTTTACACAAGCGTCCCGCTCACTGCGGCAAGATGTAACCCCTAACGCCAACAGGTAGATGCACTTCTCTCCCTTTCCACGAGATACTTCAGACTGAAGCACTCTCCTCATGGCCGGTATACCTAGTAATATCAAAACTGTGTCCCCTTTAAGAAAACCGCTTACTGATTCATTTATTTGACATAAGCGAGATAAAACAGGTGTAACTATAAAAAAGGGAATCAGATATTACAATAACGTCAACCCATTTCTATATAAAACATTTGTATTTACGGTCTTTTTCTTCCGCACTTGAAGACTTAAGTACTTGAGTGTGTTTCGTCTTCACTTTTGAATTCCGTTTAATTCTGGGTCTTCATCCTTCCACTTGGCTGGTACAACATGTCTAGGCGTTGCATACTGTCTGCACTCAGTCATTTTAGGTGATGTTTCCATAATGTTGTACGTAGTTCACTCTTTTCGATAATATTATTAATGTCTAGTTAATTTATAATTCCTTCATTTGTTGGAAACAACCTACGCAAATCAAGGATAAAGGTTTATGTATTAAAGATAGGATGAAATATGTCACTTTGTTGGTGATACACTAGCTGCGACAGGTTTAAATTTCAACGGCTTTTGAGCCTATATTTTCTGTCATTGCGTCTGGTTTCCTGCGTGGAAGACTTTCTTGACTGGATCTCGGTTATTTGTAGCTAATAAAATCTGCTTGTGGATGTTTACGTTTTTAAATCAGTGCTATGATGTCATGTCCTTGTACTTCGTTTATGGGGATAGTACCAATGATAGTAATCTCAAGGAAAATATATTATAATATTATAACTAAAAAATTATAGGTTGCCTACTCGTAACGTTGACAGTAGAAACACTGGAGAGCCTCCACAAATGTGAACCACATCTGATGTTCAAATAATTGTGGAAGTTCTTGGTTTATTGTGTTCAGTTTGCAGTAGATTCATCTCAAAATCGTTAGTAACTGCGCTGTAGACACTAAATCCAGTTACAGAGATGCGAATAGACTTAGAGACGTATACTGCAAGTACAAGCTTTGGGAAGGAATCCTGAGTCACTTTGCAGCTGACTCGAGGAACACATCGGCTGGTATTCTTCCTGGTAGAAGTATAACTGAATATTGGCAACGCTTGGCGGCACTATTGTTCACAATTTCCCTTCTAAATTCACCTGATCTATTGGTGTCACTTTCATGAATTAACCTGAGTGCTATGCCACTACTTGCGCATAAATAACGGTATCATTTTATGGTTGTGAGTCCAGGTAGGTTGTTGCACATGGAAACTGCAACGCATATTGCCTTTTACGTTGGGATTTTGCAGTCGTAGCCACAACTGTAACAGTAAGAGACTAATACAGCTCAGAGGTAAAAGGATCGCGAAGCAAAGTCCGATATGTCTCACATTTACGAACTCAGTCAAGGCTATATTTTTATTAGTCTACGACAGAGCTAAGGCTGGCTGGATTTAAAATCAACAAGGATATCTTATTTATTTAATTCATGAACTGATACATTTCTGTACCACACGATAGCATCACGGGACAGCAGATATACATAGACCCCTTCGATGTCCAGTATAAGTAACATCTTTCTATTTTGCGCCTATATAGGCTCGTTCATGTTACAGATACTTATGTTTTCTTACAATAGACTTTCAACATTTGGTTTTTGTGATAAATGGCATTTTACCTGTGTTAGTACAGTGCAACTGTAATAGCGTTCACCCTCATTTTACATCAAACAGAAATTAATCATCAATGTAATATTCTCTCAATTATCTAATACAGTCTGACATTGCTCAGGTAGTTTACCGAATCAACGCCAGTAGAATTCTACGGAATCTGTGTTAAGGATGTCGTCAAGCATGGCTCTAATTGCATTTTCGTCGAGTACGATATTTTCTTGACGGCTTTTCGATAAGGAGCGGGAATGGTAAACGTCTGAGGTCGTAATATCAGAAAATTAAGTGTGTGAGGGATGAGTTTTAAAACAAACTCCTGCGTAGTTTTATTTGTGAAATCAGCAGAGTGGTTATCTTCTAGTAGCAACACCTAACATTTTATCATACCACTATCGAAAGGTGTGTTAGTTGTTGGCAACAAATTCCAGCTGTGATATGCGGGCGTCTGGGATGTGTTCGTAGTGCACATACCTGTTTGTGTCACCAGACGAAAAATATTATCTTGCTACTGCCCTTTGCAAGACTATAGGTCTTTCGCAGTGCTTTGCCATTAATTTCTTCTTAAGGAGTTAACACAACGGCATCGTATCACATCACTAGTAACAATATTTCAAAGGAATTTTGAATGTGCGAATCGATGGCTTTCAAGCAAGAATGCAGCAATTGCCAGCCGTCTGTCGTTTGTTGCTTTGACTTCGAGCATCTTGTCCCAGACTTATGAACCTCCCATATTAGATGTAAATGTCGCACGACATTTAAATGGTCGTAGTTCACCACTTAAATCTGTTATCAAGACTTCTTCAATGTGGAAAATCATTCATGTCAGAACGACCTTTCCCGACTTGTTTTCCCAAAAGCAGTCACCCCACCGAGCTGCCACTATTGCCTTCATCTCTCGATTAAATCCATAGCGAGTAATATGTCCAAAATGTTACACGTTTTTTTTTGCTTGCGACTCTGTTTTACAGTTTTTGAACAATTTTCATACGTTTCAAGGATGCAAAACTCATACCCAACCGTAAAATAACCACTTTAACTTCAGTTAACAAAATGACAGTTGATAAATACATTCACAGTACCTCGCCGCGTTCACTTGGAGGGCGACGCCTGGCGTTAGACCGTGGGTGGCGTATGGCGGGTTGCCCGTGATCAGTCACGGCTGTAGGGCGAAGACACTCTGGAGCGTGAACTATTGTGATCATAATGCACCAAGAGGAGTTTGGCGGAATAATTCCTGTACGTTTTTGCTATTACTAGTGTGTTAGATAGAGAAATGAATTACGTTTGATATTCCATCAGACAGAACTGCAGCAGACACTCGAAATACGACTTAAAAAACATAAGGCAATAAACTCACCACTTCATGTCTACATTGCGCTGTGTTTACCACTAAACTACGAGCAGATGCAACACTACAGTGGCTCGCGAAGAATGACAATACTTCCTATATACACTTCCGCATCCTTCAGTGTTGGCAAATCATGTATATCCCCGGACTCTGAGTTTGTAGGGCCATAGTTTATATTGGCCGCATGAAGAGAACGTCTCCAACTTGTTCGCTGCGATTGCCGGTTGATACTCGGATTTTATGTCTACGACTGTACATACGGAGTATATCATTGTATGGATGAGATGGGACCTAAGCGTTTGGACTGTGATGTTACAGAAAGATGCTGAACCTAAGTTTTCCAAAGAAACTGATATGAGAGATGTAAATCGGGGAAATAACTAGAAAAAAAGGGCATAAAGATAAGGCAGTAGCGCAAATATTCCAAAGAACTAGAGAGATCTGTATGGGACAAAAAATTACACGGGAAGACATACACTAGGACGTATACAATAAATAATACAGGACCCTGCATGTAAGACCTACTCTGAAATGAAGAGATTGGATGCCATGATCGGTGGCTCAAAATGGTGAGAAAGATGATGAAAGGCTATTCTCAAAGATAAAGGTAGGGCGGCCAGCTCCTCCCTCGTACTTACCTTACTGAAGATGAGGGATACATCTGTAATTACTGTGCTGTAGGTTGGATGTTAAATTCCATTCTTTCCTGTTTCCTTTCTTTTAGAATGCGATAGTTTCGAGTTGTACTCTGCCATTCACTGTGCTTTTACCTGTTTATCCCTAGAGGTTCACTGAACTACACTGATAACTTTTAATTGGTGCTAAAATTTTCGGAATTGAAAATACGCACTATGTGCCTTAGGAGTATCACCCAAGAAATGTTACTAATGTTGATATCCTAAGGAAAGGGAGGCAACCAGTCGCAATCGCATTAGTTTTTATGACTCTTGCATATATAGGTTTCGACTACCCATGTTCAGTGCATCTGAGTCACAATCCAGGAAACTCGTGACAGTAAATGTCACCATACGATCTTACTGATGAGTTTCCTTCTGCCTCAACACCTGTAAGATTATGCCGACATATACTGACACGAGTTTGGTGGATTTTACCTCAAGTGCACTAATGATTGCTATTTTTAAGCGAAATCTACGTATGCAAGATTAATAAAAACCGATAGGATTGTAACTGATTGCTGTGCGCCTCTCCTTCCTTACAGTGCACGGTCGCTGTGCGCAACAGTTCCTCATGAAAATAACGTTGATATCCTATGTTGTGCTAAACAGCATTATGATACAGATTCTGGTGGCCCCATTCGTAATTTGCCGTTCCCTTCCGTGCATCAATCATTAAAACATTTATCAACTGTATTCATGTAGTACAATGCCGTCTGCTCGCTGCTACTCTTCTAAATGGGCCGTTTATATATATCAAGGCATAGATGATTGATAACTCATTACGAAAAATAAGTTTTATAAAGAGATTTCATCCTAGTAATGAACTTGGAAAGAGAGCGTACATTCTGTGAAATAGAAGGAGGCGCGGAGAAGGGAGTGGTATAGCACTGAAGGCAGAAATATAGTACTCTGGAGAATATCGAAGTACCTCAGTAACGTATAACCTTTCATGTTTCGGCTTACTGTTAGGTTAAATCAATAATCAACTTAGTGGACTCAAATCTCCTGTTTGCAGATTTCCATGTGTATGAATGACATTTGGCTTTTGTATTTCAGCTACTACAAAATGCAATGTTTTCCTTTGTCTTATATTCTTGAGAAATTTTGCAAACCAATAGCTGGGTGTAGTAAGCTGCCAGGCCACAACAAACATTACATATCACCCAGGAAACATACATTACTTCTATTTCACATGTCGAGCGAACTGATACCATGAATGTTTCAAACATGTTAAATTTCACAAGCTCAAATTAATGCAGTTAACTGTCCTAAACAGTAGCAATAAACATTTAGTATTTCAAATTTGATTAATGTTAATGTGAGTTTTGAAATCATAACGCTGTATAGTGCTCCACATTACTCCGGTGATTCCGTCTCAAAATAAAGGTAAAAATAAAGCCTAGTAGGATATCATGCATTACTAAAACACACACATAACATTGCAGTTAACAAATGTTCTAGAATAATACATCTAGGGTAAAAAAGTTTTTTTTTTCTTAGCTCATCAGTTAACACCTGTAAACACACAAGATAACAACAGACAATGAACAAAAGAAAAATAATTTGAACTCTCACAAGCAGGTAGCAGTTGTCTTCTCAAAGAACCCCAGATTAGGTATAAATAGTAAAACAAGGAGTTAGGTAGAATGAAAATCTCACCCAAGGGAGACTGAATTGAAGTACATAGCTTGGTTTTAAACTGTGCTAACCCAGTCCACTTCTATAACATAATGTAAAAATAAAATGAGTACAACAATGCTGACATAGCTTGAACTAAAGCAGCAGGTAGTAAAATCGAACTTGCTTAATTCCTGAGTACCAGATAAAATACACAATACCAGCATAAATGTCGTAGATTACCAGGAGCGCTGACATCCAACACAAAGGAACTAAATACCGTCCTCTAAATAACTATGGAATAAATAATTTTAGAGATGTAAGTTCGCCAAATTGGAAACAGGAAAATTTAAATAAAATCGGGATTAACTCGAACTTAAAACGATGTAGAACACATAGTTAAGGAATCCTACCAGGCTGTGGTTCGTTCTGAATAACCTTTTAATACAGTTTACACACTAAGGTTCTCATGAAATAAATCCATCATCTGCCAATGACTGTGGGTCACTGACCCCATTTTGACCATTAATTGTAGACACAAATCGCAGATGACGACCCGAGCCGTCTTCTACCAAATCTGAACCATATGATTCTTGTGCTTGTAAGATGGTGGAGTAGTGAACCACCAGCTTCGACAGATATTCATAGCATCCAGTTTCCACCTGACTGACATGGCCATCCTGCAGTTACTGATGATAAATGACCTAGGAGAGCTCGTCGGCAACGCCGTTACGTCGGCGTGGTGGAGACCGTGAGTGCTCCCTGATAGGACCAAGAGGAGAAGATCACTTTGTTACACAGGCAAAGAGATTATGCTATGCGTTCGAGTTCATATGTAACCACTACAGAGGTCAGTTATAACATTTTTCGACACCTATATGTCATCTATAGTTAATATGTTATTATTTCTATTAAATATTATAAGTAAATATTGGAAGAGTTTTCAGTTTAATGGCTAAAAGGTACATGTCGATTTTAATTTTTTGAGGTTACCCACCCTAAAGTGCTTTAAATTTAAAGATTCGATTGTACAGGTAGGTCTACTTTCATTAGATTTATGTACGCTTCCTCGATACTTGTGGCTACATAGGTTTCCCTGATCACCGTTTTTGTGTGTGGAAACTTGTGACTTGAACTAGAACTGAAGTGAAAAATATGTGAAAAGTTGTATAAATTATTACAACCCCACAAAAACATCGAAGATTCGCAAAACGACAGACAATGTAAATTCAGAGTATTCATAATTGTTACACTCTCGTTAAGGCATTAAAACTAACTACTCAGTGAACACGGCACTATATTCTCCCGACTACTTTGCAACTGACTTGTTGTCCAACAACAACACAAATGAGAGCAAGCCTGCCTGTACAATCTCTAAATTAATGTTTTGAGTGTAACCACAACGGTATGCACATATATGGTTTTTAGGTCTGAAAGAGAACACGAACTAATAGCTTTATAATTTTTTCATTGAGTGTCTCTTTGATTGTAAATAAAAAGTATATAAGGCTATTAGTTGGTATTGAAAATATTTGTGTAAAAGATAAAAACCAGTTGTGTGTTTTGAAGAGTCCACATTTTGCAAACATTTTATAGCTTTCCGCTTCTTATTACTGGAAGTATACGAATTTATACATTTCCTTGCTTCCCTCCTAAAAGGTATTTGTTTATGTGAACTGTTCATAGTAATTGCACTGAAAAGCAAAATTATTACTGTGCCAAGAAAGTGGAAACGGGTTGTATATCGAGAAAAATTTGACAAGTCTAAACAGTGACATTCTGCAACAAATGAAACTGTGATGGAGAGAGTGGGTGTGGCCGGTTGTTCACTGGCTAACAATGCTTGCACGAGTCAGCCCTGGTCGTGTCTGATGTAGACTCTAGAGTACACATAGTTCTTTATACGAGCGCACTCTGTTGTAATATCATTGTCCAGTAACTTTACAAGAATTGCAACATCGAAGCACAACTTTTTAGAAGTGTTTCATGTTCAATGAATTGCTCATTCAGCTCCAGGTGCCACAGTTGCTCAGCAACAATCATATCACTGGTGAGGAACAGCGAATGTGGGAAATTGATTGACTGACTGTTGTTATAAGAAAACCTCAATAATTTATCTTCTCCCACTTTTCATCATCACAAGGTAAACGTTTATCACGTATGACCACCTTGCAACAGAAGATAATTACTGCAGATATAGGATATGTCTCTAGGCTTTTCTGCAGTCAGCTACTGCACAACATGTACCTATCCGTATGTACAAGGACCTATCATCACTTTCTATTTGCGAAGTGTATCAAAGGTAACGTTGATAAGGCAAAACACTAATGTTAATTGAAATTTTCTTTTTTTTTCAAGTTTAAATGTCCAATTGCAGGAGAGTTGAATTAGTTTAATGGGAAGCATGCTATCGTAGTGAGTGTTTGAGATGATTTCACTTCCTCTTCGTAGCCGTAACTACAATTATCAGTTTGCTTTATGGGTGTGCTTTGGAAGTAAGGAGTACTGTCAGTGTGATGCAGGTGAATTATAGTGAGTCCTGTAACGAAATGTGCCATGAGAAGCCCTGGGCACACGTTCACAGAAACATAGGGAGACGAATTGCCGTTACAGCGTCCACGTCTTTTCGTGGGTAAAAGTCGCTTTGCTCATTGGTGAGCAGGTGGAGAGGCCATAGCCCAGTTTGTAGAACGGTATGTGGCACAACTGTTAAACATATAGCCGGCCGCTGTGGTCGAGCGGTTCTAGGCGCTTCAGTCCGGAACAACTTGGCTGCTACTGTCGCAGGTTCGAATCCTGCCTGGGGCATGGTCATGTGTGATGTCCTTAGGTTAATTAGGTTTAAGTAGTTGTATGTGTAGGGGACTGATGACCTCACACGTTAAGCCCCATAGTGCATGGAGCAAATTGAACCAATTTTGTTAATCAGATAAGCATTTGGCTTTCCTAAAAAGTTGGCACAATAGTTGTAGCAAAGTCGGCGAGTAACCTCGTGGACAGTTTTTTAACATATAAATAGGATCTGTAATGTGTGGGTACCTGGTGAGAGAATGAGCTCTAATAGGTTTGTTAGTAGTGATGTGAGGTGTATGTAACACCCAGCGGGAAGTGTTTTGGAAAAGAGGGGAAGAAAATCAGTTCTTGTTGACGTTTCGCCATTTCTTGGTGCAATATTTTGTCAAAGAAACGATTGCGTCATTCGCGCGTTATAGTAGCTTTTGGGAGTATTTGTGGAAGCGTTTTTCTGCGTTTTCTTTTTCAGGAAGAAAGGAGCTAGCTGCTTTCTGGAGACTTACAAAAATTAAATGTGAGCAAGTCCCAGACAGCAGATGGTGGCGAGTGCTGCAGCTGTGCTCTCAAGAGGCGGAGTCGCCTGAGGTTCACTGAATACTCAGTATCCCGACTGCAGTGCTCAACTTCCGAAAAGTGAGCCAGGGTGTCTACGCTCTGTTCGCATTGCACTGAAGATTGTGGTAAATGCCACTTATAGCTCCAGCTTATTAATTCCAAAGATTGCAAGAGTTGACTAGTGCGAGTTTTATCGCTCCATCAGCTTGGCATCTCATGCATCCAAGCTAATGAAAGGATAATGTAAAAAGAATGAAAAAGAAAATCGACGATGTGCTAGATGACGATCAGTTTGGCTTTACCAAAGGTAATGGCAGAGAGGCAATTCTGACGTGGCGGTTGGTAATCGAAGCAAGAGTGAAGAAAAATCAAGACACGTTCATGGGATTTGTCGACCTGGAAAAAGCGTTCGATAATCTAGAATAGTGCAAGTTGTTCGAAATACTGAAAATAAAATGGGTAAATTTTATGGAGGGACGGATAATATACAATATGTACAAGAGCCAAGAGGAAATAAGAAGAGTGGACGACCAAGAACAAAGTTCTCTGATTAAAAATGGCTTAAGACAGGGATGTAGACTTTTGACCCTACTTTCAATTTTTACATTGACGAAGCAGTGATGTAAATAAAAGAAAGGTTCAGAAGTGGAATTAAAATTAAAGGTGGAACGATACCAGTGATACGAATCGCTGATAACATTGTTATCCTGAGTGAAAGTGAAGAAGAGTTATATGATCTGCTGAATGGACTAAACACATTAAAGAATACATAATATGGATTGAGAGGAAATCGAGAAAGAGGAAAGTAATGAGAAGTTGCAGAAATGAGAACAGCGAGAAACTTAACATCTGAATTCACTGTCACGAAGTAGATGAAGTTAAGGAAATCTGCTAGCTAGGCAGCAAACTAACCCATGACGGACGGAGCTAGGAGGACATGAAAAGCAGACTAGAACTGGCAAAAAGGGCATTCCTCGCCAAGAGAAGTCTACTAGCATCAAACATAGGCTTTAACTTTAGGAAGAAATTTCTGAGAATGCACGTCTAGATTACAGCATTCTATGGTAGCGAAACATGAACAGTGGGAAAACTGTAACAGAAGAGAGTCGAAGCATTTGAGATGTGGTTCTACAGACGAATGTTGAAAATTAGATGAACTGATAAGGTAAGGAATGAGGAGTTTCTGAGCAGAATCGGAGAGGAAAGAAAAACACTGATAAGGGAAAGGGACAGGTTGGTTGGACATTTGTTAAGACATCGGGAATGACTTCCATAGTACTAGAGGGAGCTGTAGAGTGTAAAAACTGTAGAGGAACAAATAATTGAGGATGCGGGTTGCAAGTGCTACTCTGAGATGAAGAGGTAGGCACAGGAGAAGAATTCGTGGCGGGTCGCATCAAACAAGTCATAAGACTGATGAAAAAAAATAAAAGTACTATAGTTAAGACTCACAAGAGGGGGACGTATTCTTCGAAAAGACCAGGAAGATACAAATTAGATTACATCATGAGCAGGCAGAGATTACGAAATCAGATACTGGATTGTAAAGCGTACCTGGGAACATATATAGATTCAGTTCACAATGTACTAGTGATGAAGAGTAGGCTGAGGTTTCGGACATCAGTCCCGGAAGTATCAGTACGCAAGGAAATGGAATACGGAAGTACTAAGGAATGACGAGATACGCTTGAATGTCTCTATGGCTATAAATACTACGACAGTGAATATCTCGGTTGATATTTCACTTGAAGAGGAATGAATATCTCTAAAAAGGGCAGTCACATATGTTGGAGAGAAGAAAGTAGAGCAAGGAAGGTATGTGCGAAGAAACCATGGCTAACAGGAGAAGCACTTCAGTTGATCAAAGAATGAAGGAAGTACGAAAATGTTCAGAGAAATTCAGAAATACAGTGATATAAGTCACTCAGGAATGAAATAATTAGGAAATGTAGTGAAGAAGTGAAAAAAGAAACTCTTGTTGGAACACAGACTCACTGTATAGAAAAATCAGAACAGGCTTTGGTGAAATTAACAGCAAGGTTCGTAATATTAAGTGAGCAATCGGAATTCCACTGTTAATTAAAGAGGAAAGAATGGGTAGCAACTGGAAGGGGTGCACTGAAAGCCTCTGTGAGGGGTAAGAGTTGTCTGATAACGTGATACAAAGAGAAACAGAAGTCGACAGGGAAGAAATAGATGATCTTGTGAAAGATTCAGAATTTAAGAGACCTTTGGAGGACTTAATATCAAATAAGACGGAAGGAAGATACAACGTTCCATCGGACTTCTTAAGTCATTGGGGGAAGTGGCAATAGAATGATTATTCACGTTCGTGTGTAGAATGTTGGAGTCTGGCGATACATCATGTGACTTTCAGAAAAATATCATCCACATAATTTCGAAGACTGCAAGAGCTGACAAATGCGAGAATTATCGCACAATCAACTTAACAGCTCATGCATCTAATTTTATGACAATAATAGTATACCGAAGACTGGAACAGAAGACTGGGTATTAGATAACGATGAGTTTGGCCTTAGAAAGGTAAAGACACCAGAGAGGCAGTTCTGATGTTGCCGTTGATAATGGAAGCAAGACTGCAGAAAAATAAAGAGTAAAGAGACGTCCATAGTATCTGTCAATCTGGAAGAAACTTTCTCTAGTGTCTGATGGTGCAAGATGTTCGAAATCCTTAGAAGCAGATGGATAATGTACGTTATACACGAGAAAATAGGGGTAATACACAATATGCAAAAGAACGAAGGGGAACCGTGAGAGTGATAGACCAAGAACGAAATGCACGACATAGACAGGTTGCAAGACAGGGATGCAGTTTTCTTCCCGTGCTATTTAATCTATACGTGGAATAGGAAATGAAGTAAAATAATAGAAAGGTTCAAGAGTGGAATTGCAACTGAACTTGGAAGTATATATGTGTTAAGGTTCGCCGGAAACAATGGTATCCTTAGTGAAAAACAAGTTAATGAGCAGGTGAGGGACGGAGAATGAAATTTTTCTTTTCTTGTGACAAACGGACGAGTCTCTTTCCGATGTGATACTACACAGTTTTACTGAGCGCTGAGGTCACCATCAAGAGTACAAGTCATCATGAGACCTGAAGTTCGTCGTTATTGGGACAAGAAATAGAAATTTGCACTCGTGAAATGTGGTTAGCTCAGCCGCACTGCACTCAAAGACGATATCGTATCAAAACAACATGTCGCTCTCAACAGTGATAAATTTCTACTGGCAGGCTGGTCGTGATTGGTCATGTCCCCTAAGGAAACCTGGTTCAATGGCGTACATAGCAATGGCGAAAAAGTTTTGTGGTGAAATAGGGACAGAGAAACGGAGCAGTCATAATATCGATTATGATATTCTCTCGTTGGATTTTCAGTCACTACATTCGAAGGTTCCGCCTGGAGATCTGAGTCGTTCACGTGTCCAGGAATGTCATGCGAATTCTTCAGTTAGCATCCATGCTTTTTGCGGATACCAGTTTTGTCATTTATGAAGTTCTTTCCTTCAACTACTGTGCCCCAATGGTGATAACCGTTCTTGATACTTCCTCTTGTAAGAGTACTTCTACCACTGAACAATAATAAGCAAAATTATAGACTAACTTCTAATACCACTTCACTATTT
Organism: Schistocerca serialis cubense; assembly: GCF_023864345.2. Lineage (NCBI taxonomy): Eukaryota > Metazoa > Arthropoda > Insecta > Orthoptera > Acrididae > Schistocerca > Schistocerca serialis. The sequence goes on along the minus strand of NC_064642.1, from coordinate 275,703,483 downwards.
AGCACCTGAAGTATGTATTATCTCGCATTGACGTCAGCATTTTTCTGATGTAAATTTTTGTTTCAAAAACGTATCGGTTATTAACAACTTGTCATTTGGACGTTGTAATTTCAGTATGTAACAAGCCATCTGAGTCACACAGGCTCGTTGCTCATCTGACGACTTTCTGGCGTTACTGAATGAAAACTGCTGTTTAATGTGAGTTCCGTGCGTTTCCCACGATCTTCTCACGGTTTTAAAAGTGAATTTTTTCACAGCAAACGCTAGTGAACTGAAGAGAAGTTTTTACACTGACAGTTTTGAAATGAACCGTTTCTCGCCCCGCACAGCCGTTGCGCGGCGCACATGTCCCGTTTCGCAGCTGGGCGCCTTACGTTTTATTAAATATGGTGGCTGGCGTCGCGGACCTAGCGACACCGCTCCGGATGTCCGTTATTAAATTTCGGTGAACAGACGCTGCAGTGCAGCCACCTTGCGGCTATTGGCGTCAGAACCGCCGTTTATTGCATGTCGTGCGGATCGTTTGCATATTTTCCTACTCCCGTAAGTCGTAATTCGGCATGCGCGTGAGTGCGGGACACGTCGGTGGCGACGGCGACGACTGCGAAAGCTGGCGCCACGTTTGTCGCATGCAGAGGGCGACGCTCCTCTTTCCTTCCCTTCCCCCCCCCCCCCTTCAACTGTTCTACACTTCCGCCACTGTTCCAGCCTTGCCTCTGGACTCCAGCACCTCCCCGTCTGTCGGCGCCACCCTGCGGCAGAACACTTCCAGTTCCGCGCCAGACGGCTGGACGGGATGCCGGGGATTGGCGCTTCGGGGGAAAGAAATTTTATTGCCACTGTATTGGATATTTCGTAGAGGGAAAAGTGATATTCAAGAGGAAGGAGGAAGGAGCTGGTATTAAAATGCGAATAGTGCATCGAAAGCATTGCCCTTCGGCTTGTGCGTTTGGAGGATGACATCTCATATAGCTAAATAAACAACGGCGTCTGGTGGTAGGTATCTGCAGAGACAGACTGACTCAGTAACAGCGTATAGATAGAGACTTTTGTGGTGTGTATTAAAATATGTATTTCAATAATTCCATACCATCTCGTATATCAGTTTGGTATCACGAATATAGAGACTGCTTTCCATTCCTCGGGAAGAGTTACTCATTACTTGTGCATGTTATGGATGTCGTGTTAGTGAAGGATATCACATTAAATGTGTGCTAGTAAAAAGTGAGATCGTCGATCTGACCATATCTATGGCCACAAGGAAATAGTTTGTCTTTACCTATGCGGGTCTCTGCCCGGAAATGCGAACGAACAAGCTCTCATCACACACTTGGGAAAGAGACGCCGCCTTGGACGGCCCTGCTGCCGCTGGTCTGCATAAAGTGAGTGGATTTTACGGCACGCTATATTTTCGCGAGACTTCAGAACTAACCCGTCAGTAATTTCCCATTATGAATCTGCTCTGTAAATTTATTAATGTGGGGAACCACAGCCGTATATTTGGTAAATTGTATGTTGAAGTTTACCATTTCGGTTGTTTTTCACATCTATTACATCTTGCACGACTGGCCCGTTTCAGCATTACATATAATTTTCAAGTGTAGGTGGAGTCAGATTAAATATTTGGGTCATATTTTGCTAAATTTCTAATGACAATAATAACAAGTGATTCATGAAATTATCAACTACTGGCGCTCGTTCTGGGAAGATGTAGCACTCACCCAATTATTTACATACGTTATCATGCTTTTTATTATGTAAATACGTTACCTTCTAATGTCTGTACTCTGTTTGTAAGCCTTTGTGAATTAGAGTACCAAGCCTACAAACTGAGCTCCTTCCCTTCTTCTCTTGTATGAATTGAAGTGAACTCACACTGGCCGCATCTCGACAGTTTACATCGTAAATTATTAGGAGTTAGTCCCGTGTCCATGTAACATCTTGGAGAGTAATTGGTGTTACAAAGCCGAGATATTTCACAATACAGGCCTATAGATTTGTGGATTGATTTGGGGGAGGGGATCAAGCCGACCGGGGTGGCGGAGCGGTTCTAGGCACTACAGTCTGGAACCGCGCGACTGCTACGGCCGCTGGTTCGAATCCTGCCTCTGTCATGGATGTGTGTGATGTCCTTAGGTTAGTTAGGTTAAGTAGTTCTAAGTTCTAGGGAACTGATGACCTCAGAAGTTAAGTCTCATAGTGCTCAGAGCCATTTGAACCATTTGAGGGGGCCAAACAACGAGGTCATCGGTCCCAAGGGATAAGGGAAGGATGGTGAAGGAAATCGTCCTTGTCGTTTCAAAGAAATCATCCCGACATTTATTTACTACCAAAAACTGTCTTGATCACAATTTATTGATTACAGTGACCGGTTTCGACCACTACTGTGGTCATCTTCAGACCAATGAATAAGAACCTCTTTCTGCTGGTAAAGTTTCTTACTCATTGGTCTGAGGATGACCTGGGAGTATGCCGGGAATCTTAAAGACAGTTGATGGTACCTCAAGTGGGGATTGTGAAAAAGGGGCTTTTGTAAAAGAATTTTGGCGATCCCTGGGGCCCGAGTACTTTCTGTACCCGAATTATGAGAGCCTCTTTGTGCTCTCCTTGATAACAGAAACTCTGTGTCCTTGGTCAAGGTTTTGTGATTGTTAAACCATAGGGAGCATTGCGGATTACCCGAAGTGTCGGGTGTTAAACCATAGGGAGCATTGTGGATTACCCGAAGTGTCGGGTGGAACTGAGTCCTGTCAGTTAGCCGATTCCGAGAAAATGGAAATTTTGGAAACAATTAAGGTTAAAATTCGGGTTGGTCATTTCAAGTGCAGTTTTCCATTGAGGAAGGCCCACCTATCCTAGGTGCAGATCTTATTCGTAAGGTGAAAGAGAGAAGAGAATCAATTTTGAATTTTCTCGCCAAAAGATTTTTAAATTCTGTAAAAATGTAGTGAATGGTTTTGTTGTGCGCTAGAAGTATGTAACTAATTAAGTGGACATAGATGTTTCCGTGTTTTGGACATTTGTCTTCCGAGCAGAAGAATTTAGTGATATGTTCACTGACAGGTTAGGTGAGATGAAAGAAGCAGAGAATAATATAGAGCTCACTGTTAACGTTCTCGTAAGGCAGCCACAATACAGGTTACCTCCAACCTGAAAGAAAGTGTTGTGGGCCACGATTGTGGAAAAGCTGCGTGAGGGAGTTGTTAGGCCATCTAATCCCCCGTACTCCTCTTCTGTATTCGCTGTTAGCAAGTCCCAGGGCGAGGTGCGTCCTATTGTTATCAGGTCCTTAACAAGAAAGTAGTACTAAAATCCATACTCCTTCCTGATTTACAATCGTGCTTCTCTTGGTTTTAGAGGAGAAAGGTTTTTACGATATTTGATTCAAACCAGGCCTATTACCAAATCCCTCTAGCCATTGAGTCCAAACCCATCACGGCATTTGCAGCTGATTGGCCACTTACGGGTAAAGTAGTTATCCTTTCGGAATATCTACGGGAGCGGCAGTCGAGTCAGCTGTCCTGGATATGGTGTTCCCTGATCTTAAGTTTGAGTGTTTGTAACATTATCTTGGTTATTTAGTAACTTATGGTGAAAAGTTCCAGGAGCATATTGCTCATGTTAGGGAAGTGTTCAGACTGTTACCAAAGGCGGCATTTATTGTCAAACCTTCGAAGGTAAAATTAGCTCAGCCTAAAATATCCTCCCAGGGCCAAATTGTCCGCGGGCAGGGGGTTAGGATCTATCAGAGTCGCACTGAGGCGATCCATTCGTGTCCCACTCCAAAAAATGTAAAAGTGGCGGCTCGTTTTATCGTAATGGTCAAATTATTTCCGAAAATTTGTGCCAAATGTTGCCAAACTAGCTGCACCACTAAACGATCTCTGAAAGAAAGGAAAAAGTTCGAGTGGGTTCTTCCCAATAAGAGTCTTTTGAGGGCTTAAAGATGCTCTAACCATCGCCCCTGTGTTAGCTACGGACTATTTCAGCAAGGAATTTATTGACCAAATAGACGCCTTCATGTGGCTGGTCTTCTGCAGGAAGAAGTCTGGGAGGTACCATACAGTCTATGCTTTACGTAGTCCATCGCCATTAGAGGTCAATCGCCATTAGAGGCCAGATATTCAGTATATGAACTGTAGGCCCTGGCAGTCTTGTTCACCCATGAAAAACATATTCAGAAACCGATAACCAGGCTCTCAGTTGGGTGTTGGCAAGGCGTGTGAGGGTAGGGCAAGTTGCTACATAGGCAATACGTATTTCTTGAAAGTCTTTTCGGGTTTGCTGCCGGATCCTAAAATCAACTTGACTCGATATTTCGGCGATCCAACTGTTCGCCATCTTCAGGAAATGCTGCTTCTGCTGATGAGTCCCGCTGAGAACTGACGCAAGATTGCAATTCGACGTCCTATATAGGCCACCGTTCAGTACACGGCGCATGCGCCGCCCATCACGGTTTCTGACTTCCAAGACAGGGAGGTGGCGCCGCCCTTAGTGAAACACTGCTGGCAACGATATATCGCAATCAAGGCCGCACCGAAGAGCGTTCAGTTTTGATGCGAGATAATACAGGATTCCACGTTTTGCTAAGAGGAAACCCATTGTCCCTGTTGAGTAAATTATCAGCCAACCTAATTTCGATCGCCTCTTTATACACACTATTCCAAAAACCGGAAATGTTGGCAATTACAACAGTTTCCTCAAATTTCATTTTGTGTCTCTCATTCAGGCAGTTTTCTGCTACGGCCGATTTTTCCGGCTGTTGTAGCCTCGTGTGACGGCGATGTTCCACACACCTGTCATTCACTGTGCGAATAGAACGGCCAACGTAAGCTTTCCCACATTGACACGGGATTTTGTACACCCCGGGTTTCCTAAGTCCCAAATCATCCTTCACAGAGACGAGCAGAGCCCTAATCTTAGAGGGTGGACGGAACACACTCTTAATGTTAAAACTCCTTAAAATTCGTCCAATCTTAAACGATAAGCCTCCAGCATAAGGAAGAAAGGCCACAGATCTATGTTCCTCTTCGGACACCTCCGGAGACGGTCCAAATTCCATAGCCCGACGAATCTGTTTCTCGGTGTATCCATTTTCCTTAAAAACAGTCATCAAATGCTCAAGTTCTTGGGTTAAGCTGTCTGCGTCGGAAATGGCAAATGCTCTCCGTACCAAAGTCCTAAGGACGCCACTACGTTGGTGTGGTGGATGACAACTCTTAGGGTGCAGATACAAATCTGTGTGTGTCGGCTTTCGGTGAACGCTGTGTTCCAAAGTTCCATCTGGTTTTTTATAAACCATTACGTCTAAAAATGGAAGCATCCCATCATTTTCAACCTCCATAGTAAATTTGATACGGGGATGAAGACAGTTGAAGTGGTCCAAAAACCTGTTAAGAGCATTTTTAGACGTAATGGTTTATAAAAAAACCAGATGGAACTTTGGGACACAGCGTTCACCGAAAGCCGACACACACAGATTTGTATCTGCACCCTAAGAGTTGTCATCAACCACACCAACGTAGTGGCGTCCTTAGGACTTTGGTACGGAGAGCATATGCCATTTCCGACGCAGACAGCTTAACCCAAGAACTTGAGCATTTGATGACTGTTTTTAAGGAAAATGGATACACCGAGAAGCAGATTCGTCGGGCTATGGAATTTGGACCGTCTCCGGAGGTGTCCGGAGAGGAACATAGATCTGTAGCCTTTCTTCCTTATGCTGGAGGCTTATCGTTTAAGATTGGACGAATTTTAAGGAGTTTTAACATTAAGAGTGTGTTCCGTCCACCCTCTAAGATTAGGGCTCTGCTCGTCTCTGTGAAGGATGATTTGGGACTTAGGAAACCCGGGGTGTACAAAATCCCGTGTCAATGTGGGAAAGCTTACGTTGGCCGTTCTATTCGCACAGTGAATGACAGGTGTGTGGAACATCGCCGTCACACGAGGCTACAACAGCCGGAAAAATCGGCCGTAGCAGAACACTGCCTGAATGAGAGACACAAAATGAAATATGAGGAAACTGTTGTAATTGCCAACATTTCCGGTTTTTGGAATAGTGTGTATAAAGAGGCGATCGAAATTAGGTTGGCTGATAATTTAACCAACAGGGACAATGGGTTTCCTCTTAGCAAAACATGGAATCCTGTATTATCTCGCATCAAAACTAAACGCTCTTCGGTGCGGCCTTGATTGCGATATATCGTTGCCAGCAGTGTTTCACTAAGGGCGGCGCCACCTCCCTATTTTGGAAGTCAGAAATCGTGATGGGCGGCGCATGCGCCGTGTACTGAACGGTGGCCTATATAGGACGTCGAATTGCAATCTTGCGTCAGTTCTCAGCGGGACTCATCAGCAGAAGCAGCAGTTCCTGAAGATGGCGAACAGTAGGATCGCCGAAATATCAAGTCAAGTTGATTTTAGGATCCGGCAGCAAACCCGAAAAGACTTTCAAGACTTATTACGCCGGGAAAGCCTACGTAGTCACAATACGTATTTCTGCATTTCAGTTTCATGACAGACGTATTCATGGTACGGAAAATGTGGTGGCCAATGGCCTGAGCCGAATGTTCGATGAGGAATCGGAGGATCAACTGGTGATGTCGAATTTCTAGGTGAGATTACTCTGGAGGCCTTCATTAATCAGAGCTGCGCCATTCTTAGTGGGCTTCCGATTCTTTTTAGAAATATTGCCGTGCATCAGAATATAGACCCAGTGATAAGCGGAGTCAAAGAAAGGATATGGAAAGGAGAAAGCGTCAGGCCGCTTTGCTTAAAAGGAAATGTATTATGTTGCATTGGCCGTAGGAACTGAGGTGAGAAATTTGAGTTTCCTTAGTCATTGTTGTCATGAAACTGTGGTGGGTGGTCATTTTGGAGTGATCAAAATGTGCATACGGTTAGGGAAAACTTTCTTTGGAAGGGCATGGATAAACAAATCAAGGAGAACGTGTTGGGTTGTAGAACCTGTGGGATTAGTAAACAGGCCTTGAATACGTGACAAGGCCTTTTGCCGTCCGATGTTGCGACTGAACATATGGAAGAATGGTTTGTTAATTTCGAGAGACGTTTCCCACGATCCGGTGAAGGAAATCGATATGTCTTATTTTGTGAAGAAGCTTTTACGCGCTTCTGCTGGTTACTTCCCAATCGCTATATTAGCACACGATACAGGTTTCTGATAATGCTACATCCTTAAATTCGACCGCATTCATTATTTTTACCTTATTATCCGACCCCTCCGAGGCAGAGCGAGTGAATCACAATTTGAGGGTGGCTTTGATCACTTTCCATCATAGAGACCGTACCAGCTGGGATAGTTCCTTATCTTGGTTAAGGTACGCCTTCATTACCGCCATGCACGAAGCCACATCAGCAAGTCTGATTGCGTTCAAACCTAATTCGCCACTCGTGAATTTGTGGTCATTGAATGATTTGCTTCTGGAGATAATGGACGCTGCTCAGTTCCGCGCTAATTGGAAGCACGCCAGTAATAACTCGATAGTAACCCATGGAAAGATTTACACTGAAGCACCAAAGAAACTGACATAGGCATGAGCATTCAGATGAAGAGATATGTAACAGGCAGTATATGACGCTGCGATCAGCAAAGCCTATTAAGACAACAGGCATCTTGCGCAGTTGTTAGATCGGTTGATGCTGCTACAGTGGCAGGTTATGAGGATTTATGTGAGTTTGAACGTGTTGTTATATTCGGTCATGAGCGATGGGGCACAGTATCTCCGAGATAGCGACGAAGTGGAGATTTTTCCGTACGATCATATCACGAGTGTACTGTGAACATCCGGAATCCGGTAACACATCAAATTTCCGCCATCGTTGCGGCTGGAAAAACATCCTGCTAGAATGGGGCCAATGACGAGGGAAAAGAGTCATTCAACGTGACATAACAGCAACCCATCCGTATATTACTGCACATTTCATTGCTCGGCCAGCAACAAGTGTCACAGCGCTAACCATTCAAGGAAACATCATCGACATGGGCTTTCGAAGCCGAAGGCCCACTCATGTACCTTTCATAACTGCACGACACAAACCTTTACTCCTCGCCTTGGCCCGTCAACATCGACACTGGACTGCTGATGATTAGGAACATATTTCCTGGACGAACGAGTCTCGCTTCAAATTGTAACGAGTGGTGGATGTGTACGGGTATGGAGACAATCCTTGGACCCTGCATGACAGCAGGGGACTGTTCAAGCTGGTGGAGGCTCTATAATTGTATGTAGCGTCTGCAGGTGGAGTGATGTGGGACTCCTGATACGTCTAGGTAAGGCTCTGGCCACCTGCATCTATTGATATTAATTGTTCATTACGACGGACTTAGGGTAATTCCAGCAGGACAATGCGACACGCAACACGTGCAGAATTGCTGGAGAGTGGCTCCAGGAAGACTCCTCTGAGTTTAAACACTGGTCACAAAACTCTCCAGCCATGAACATTGTTCAGTATATCTGGGACGCCTTGCAACGTGCTGTTCGGAATGGACCTCCACCTCGTCGTACTCTTACGAATATATATACCGCACTGCAAGACTCATGATGTCAGTTCCTTCCATCACTACTTCAGACATTAAGCGAGTCCATGCCACGCCGAGTTGCGGCACTTCTGCGTGCACGCGGGGGTCCTACAGGATATTAGGTAGGTGTACCAGCTTCATTGGCTCTTCAGCGTAAGTTTTTATCATGCTGGAAGATATCGCAGAGACAAGGGGATCAGGTGTGGGTGAAGAACTTTGTGGTGATAACTCGTGCGGCAGATAAAATTATGGGGAAGCTTTTGCCCAAATTTGGGGGAGGGGGGGGGGGGAAGCCTGAATTTCACGCTTCCTAACCCCAGTCACCTTGCTGGTCAGGAACTCCCAAAAAATGGTTCAAATGGCTCTGAGCACTATGGGACTTAACTTCTAAGGTCATCAGTCCCCTAGAACTTAGAACTACTTAAACGTAACTAACCTAAGGACATCACACACATCCATGCCCGAGGCAGGATTCGAACCTGCGACCGTAGCGGTCGCGCGGTTCCAGACTTGGCCACCACGGCCGGCAGGAACTCCCAAACTAGGAGGACTTTTAGAACCCATATATCTCAAGTTAAACCATATGTGAAGGAGGTGTACTTCTGCTGATGTAACTAGAATAACGACTGTTCGTTGCCTGGCGTAATAGCTGGATGGAGGGCCTTGCCCCAGTCGTTCAGGCCACCATGATGTTTTTCCCTGTTGCAGATAACACTTGTAATTTAGAGGCTAAGATAAACTGTTTTCTCGCTACTTACTGTTGTAAGATAGAGCGCAGAATTGTGTTTAATACGCAAATGCGTGTTTCATCCAGAATCCGCTCTCCGTGGGCTTCAGTTTCACCGGGCAGGACGTGGCGACGTTAAGCCGTCAAGAGATGCGGCGACTTGAATTCCCGCGCCGCCTCGTAGAAACTTGCTTTAACGCGACACCGGGAGAGGTGAAAGTATGGCACCGTGTGCTGTCAGCGGGTCTTTGCCGGCTACATCGCGACCTTTCCTGTGTTGCAGCGGTCTGTCTGCAAGTATCGACGAGTCGGGTCGCCTTCCTGCAGCACGCCGCTCGCCGCACCGCCGTGTTAACATTTTGGTCGGTAGCGGTGTCAGTGCCGCTGCCATTGCACTTTGTTTTGAAAGTGTTTAAGATAGACTTTCTGTTGGTATTGGGATCCTGTTGAACGCTGATGAAAGACTTAGACGATGTACTTTAGTGGCAGCTGGGTCTGGTTATTGTACCGGTGCTATTTATCGCAAGCAGATTTATTCTTGTGCTAAACACACGTAGTGTGTTCTGCTTGGGTACTGACATTTTGTCGCAGTCTTGTACATGAATGTAGTGTTGAATTGTTCGTGATTCTAAGTGGTGTATTCTCAAAACCATTTATCTGTGCACTAGTAGCGGCGTCCAACTTACTCAGTTATACTTTCAACTAACCTCAGACATTGGAACCAGTTTTTGAAATTTTTCGTCATTACTTGTTTTCATTACTATTTATTGCGTCCAGAATTATACTAACGATTTCCCCTACTGATGATTTTGGGACTCTAAAATCTTAGCTGTGTCTACAATTGTAATAAATAGAAGCTGTTGAAAAGAATGTTACACTCACTTCCTCCTAGCCCTTCCACTCACTAGTTCTGTTACAATTATTAATCTCTCAAAAGGGCCTTGTTTGACTTCGTGACTTGTCCACGAGTTAGACGTTAACGCTAACTGCACCGTTTATCCGTTGCCTTGTGATTATTTACATGCTTTTCAGCTTTTGTCACGTTTACCAATTTTCAATCGAACGGCGATAATGACGATTGCAAAACAATATTTCTAGCACATAACTCACCTGCGGTATCCTGTCTTACTTAAAACTTTATGTGCATCAGTTAACGTCTGTTTTAGTAGAGAAAAAGAGGAACACTCGTGTGAAATCAAAAGATATATGCAAATGTCAGTGGCTACACTGTAAGTAAATCTGCAAACATCGCTGGGTGAACACAGTTAGTTTCCACTGTTTCGTCCACACAAAAGTTGCATTTTTTTTAACAAAACATGGATTTGTTAGACCTTCAATGTAAATGTAAACTATAAAAGTATGTGTTGAAGGTAGTTTATGAAAGGAAGGAAGAGAGTTTAGGCGAGGTAATTAGAGACTGAGTACCAGCTCCTGTAGGACACGAATGGATGGGGGAGAAAATTGGCCATGTTGTATCCTAACCATTCAGACACGTTCCTCGGAAGGAGATTAGTTATAACAAGAATGATGCTGTGGCATGAAGGACTACCAGTTAACGACTTGAGTACGTTAAGGCGGAAGCATATCTGCCTTACGGCTGTGAAACGACTAGCAAGGTCACTTTTCCATAGATCTGGGTGCAGAACAGGTTTCTGGTCTACGCGGAAGATACTGTAAACGCATTCAAACCAGCCTACGATAGTACTTTGATTTGGGCAAGACAGAATATCGAGTGGTTGCAGACTGATTGCTGTTTGGACTAGAACAAATCTTCAATGAATTTCTACTAAGCGATAACCTGCAGATAACGAGGAGAGAGGAGGAAACTCAACACCTCTCCAGCATACTGGCTGATCATCAGTATTAGCTTTCTTTCAAATGGTTTTCGGTTGTCATCAGTACTGGTAAAGCAGTTTGAAGAACTTCGTTACCAACATGGGTACGAGACCATGCAATTTCCCTTCTCTATTTAAAGAGGTATATAATGTAAGTAACAAATTAGCAGGATATTTCCAATTGAAGTAACTGGATGGCGTACAATGAAACCGCTCGTGAGATGTACTTCTTTACAAACGACATTATTGGTGTACAAAACTTTAATAGGTAGGCCCGTCTTGTCAGTACCTTTCCTTGCTCCATTCACCATCCTATCAACTCTGGTTATGCCCTTCATGAATTACTTATTGGGGTTACCACCTGTGGAAAAGCCAAGTATTGCTATCTACTAAGATTACTAACAAGCTCCTTCTATTTGTTTTTATTTTATAGTTATTATTGTTTATTGTCTTCAGTTACGGCGGTAGGAAAGAGATACCTAGCCCCTCGCAAGCCGCGGTGAATAATAAATCGACTATGATCGAAAATACAAAACGCGAACCCATCCTGCAAGAAGGAATAAGTCCAAAAATGTTGTGCAAGCGATAGATTAGATAATTATTCTTATTTCGTGTAAATTAACACTCACAGCACAATCTCCCAGAATACAATTTCTCACTCCAGATGCCACCATCCTCTCACATCCGCGCCTCCACGTTGCTGCGATCTCTGTATTTGACTTCAGCTCAAATTTGCGTGGAATAGTATCAACAGTTAGTGTGATGTAGGAAAGACAGAAAATATAGAAAGGGAAATGATGAGATTGAGTCTAGACATTGTGGTAGTCAGTGAAATGAAATGGAAAGGATAGGATTTCATGGTAGATGAATATAGCGTATTATGAGCAACAGGAGAATATGGTGTAATTGACCTCGCTATGCATAGAAATGTACGATAGAGTGTGAGTTGCTGCAAATAGGATAATTCTCGTTAGAATCGACACCAAAACACCAAAAACCATTGTTCATGCGCACCGATGTCCTGAAGATGAAGAAATAGCGATAGGGGCAATTCAGCACGTAAATAGATATTACGATCTAATAAACGTGGAGAATTTGAACGTGGTAGTAGCGGTGCATCAGAAGAAAGAGCTACAGAAGAATATGAGCTTAGCAGCAGGAATGAGAAAAGAGAAAAACTGAGTTCTGCAATAAATTTCATCTAGCAATAGCGAATACGCTGTTCACAAATCCCAAGAGCATGAGGTATACGTCGAAAAAACCTGGAGATAAAATTTCTCCAAAGGGCTTTCATCAGGGTCTGTCAGAAATCCCGAAATCAGATATTAGATTGAAAGGCGTACCAAGGAGCGGACATACACTCCGTTTACAGTAAAGTGTAGGCTGACTTCTAAGAGACTCGTCCGTTGGAATCAAATGTGAAAAGAAGTGGTACATTGAAGTACTGAGGAGTAGTGAGATACGCTTAAGTTTGGAGTAGTCTGAGGCTGTAGATACTGCAATAATGAATAATACAGCAGGCAGTTTGGCTAAATAGGAATGGACGACTCTAAAAAGGACAATCATAGAAGATGGACAGGCAAATATAGGTACAACGAAAATAGCAGCAAAGAAACCATGATTAACAGAAGAAATAATTCAGCTGATCGACGAAAGAAGGAATTACTAAAATTTCTACAGTAATTCAGGAATAGGTAATTTCAGTCTTTACGAATGGAATAAATAGAAAATGCAAGGATCCCAAGTCGAAATGGCTGTAAGGATAATGCGAAGAAATCGGAAAAGAAATTATCGTGTGCAAGACTGATTTAGTATGTAGAAAAGTCAAAACCAATTTATGTAAAATTAAAAGCAAGAGCGTCAACATGAGTACCGCAGTGAGAGCTCTACTGTTACACGCAGAGGAGAAAGCTGTTAGGTAGAATGAGCACATTGAAGACATTCCCGAGGAGAACACGACTGAAATTCGTCATAGTTCATTTGTAGAGTTAGAGTTTAAGAGAGTTTTCGATATGCAGTAATATTCCTTGGTAATTCCTAAAATCATTATATTAATTGGCTACCAAGCTGTGTAGAATCTGTTAGGTTGGAAACCTTCCGTCAGATCCACACACACCGTAAGATACCGAGGGTAGATAAGTGTCCGATCTGTGGCGCAGTCGATTTAACGGCTGCTGCGCCCAACTTCCTGAAAAGTATAATACACAGAATATCGGCAAAGAAAATTGAGAATCTGTTAGGTGACGAACAGTTAAGCATCGGAAATGTAAGGACACAGGATCGAAAATTATGACTTTGCGACTCATAATGGAAACACAATTTAAAACTTTAAGTAATTAGTCGACCAAAAAAACATGTTGGCTCATTTAACGTGGTGCAAGATGTTCAAAATTAAGAAATAGGAATAACACACACTGTATAAAATAACCAAATATCAAGAATAAGAACGGAAGACCGACTGCGAAGTTTTCACACTAAAATAGATGTAAGACAAGGTCGTTGTCTTCCAGCCACACTTTTCAAACTGCGTCAAAGAAGCAATGATGGAAGTTAAAAAAGTTTTAATGGCAGGGGGGGATTAAAATACAAGGTGAAAGGATACCATTGAAAAGTTTTGATGATGACGTTTCTACAATTAGTAGAAGAGAAGAGCTCTATTGAATGAAATGAACCGTCTAAGTAGTGCAGAATGTGGACTGAGAGTATACCGAAGAAAGCCATTGGTGATGAGGAGTAGTATGAATGAGATTAGCGGTAAATTTAACATGAAAATTACGGATTGCTAAGTACACGAAGTAAACGAGTTCTGCTAGCCTCGAAGCAAAATAAGACATAACGGTCGAAGCAAAGACAAAATATAAAGCAGATTAACACAGGCAAAGGATCCATTCTGGGCCAAGAAAAACCTGCATGAACCGAAATCGGCCTCAATTTGCAGACGGCATTTCTGAGACAGTACGTTTCGATCACAGCGTTGTCTGGTTGTGAAACTGCACAGACTGTGCGAAATCCGGAAGAGAGGAGAATAGAAGTACTTGAGATGTGCCGCTGCAGACTAACGTTGAAAATTAGAACGACTGAAAAGGTAAGAAAAGCGAAGTTTCTCCGCAGAATCTGCGAAGGAAGCAACGTGTGGAAAACACTGACAAGGGAAAGGCACAGGATCATCTGAATGTGCTAAGACATAAGGGTGTAACCTCCATGGTACTAGACGGAAGTGTAGAGAGGCATGATAAATCAAAGAAGTTATTGAGGACATAGGGTGCAAGTGCTGCCATAAGATGAAGATGTTGGACTCCTAGGAACTAATGGCGACCTGTGTCGAACCCGCCAGATGACTGATGACTCTGTAATAAACGCAATACGAGTATGAGAACTGAGGTAGGCGGAATTAAGAATTCGCTACCACAAATTTCCTTTATTTCAGGTTCGGCCGAATAGTTTACACTATAGGAGAGTTGCTAATTCATGGGAACTAAACTGTGGCGGTCGTATCTTGCTATGAACTTGTGTTTTAGGTAAATAGATATTGAACACCCCTCCTTTCACTAATTTTCCATTCTCATCTGTTACGTGTAATGTAGCTCACATATCAATTTTTCTGTCGCCGAACTAAATTTAAGAAACACGATTAATGCTTCCAATCTACGGAAGTTACCCAAAACGAATTTTAAAATCTGTGTTAAACAGATACTCTAAAATTGATATTGTGAGTTAACGGTCTGCAAGGGAGCTAAGATTATAGTTGCGCTGAAAAACAGAAAGCATATCTACGTAGGACGATGATGTAGAAATTAGCATATCAATATCACATTGAATATATGGTATTACACGGGCATTACTATGTTTGCGGTTCGTGAAACAGTGATGCAGGGAAAATGTGAAACTGAAGTAAAGAAGTCGACGACAGGGTAGGAATAATAAAATTCGAAAAAATTATTCTACGAAAATGTAGAGTGCACATTCATATTACGTAAGATACAGTGTTTTGCTGCCGCCTAGCACTTTCTGTTGTGCGGATGTTCACCATAGCAATGGCTTCTATGAGCACTTTACAACACCATAGTAAGTTACCAATAAACAGGCTATGTAAACAGACTATGTAATGAAACAGACTATGTGAAAATTAGTTTCAAACGTCTCATTGCTTTGCAAATGTGTTAATGTATCAACTATTTGACGTTACGTATGTAAGTGGGAGCAAGTTTAGAAGAAGTCTGAAATAATGCTTTACTTTTGTTGGATGTCGCTAAGTGCTCTTATTATGAAACACTTGGGTCAATGTAGTCTGGATCATTTGAACCCCATGTGAAGTAAAAACAAACTGTTTGCGCATCTTGACGTTTACGATGCCATATCTCCATAACTCCGTCTCGTACAATGATATAATTTTGCATTTACATTTATTGATATACACTGAAGAGCCAAAGATACTGGTACACCTGCCTGATAGCGTGTAGCGACCACTATGCACGCAGAAGTGGTGCACCACGACGTAGCATGGACTCGGCTAATGTCTGAAGTAGTGCTGGAGGGAACTGACACTACGAATCCTGCAGGTCTGTCCATAAATCCGTAAGCGTACGAGGTGGTCTTCTGAACAGCACGTTGCAAGGCTTCCCAGATATGTTCAATAGCGTTCATGTCTTGGGAGTTTGGTGGCCAGCGCAACTGTTCAAACTCGGAAGGGTGTTCCTGGACCCATTCTGTAGCAATTTTGAAAGTGTTTTGTGTCGCATTATTCTGCTGTAATAGCCGAAGTCCTACAGAAGGCACAATGGACATGAATGGATGCAGGTGATCAGACAGGATGCATACTTACTAGACAGCTGTCAGAGTCGTGTCTAGAGGTATCATGGGTCACGTATCACTCCACGTGCATACGCCCCACACCAGTACATAGCCTCCACCAGCTTCAACAGTCCCCTGCTGACCTGCAGGAGGGTCCGTGGATTCATGAGGTTGTGACCCCATCCGCTACATACAATTTAAAACGAGACTCGTCAGCCCAGGCAACATGTTTCTAGTCGTCATCAGTCCAATGTCGGTGTTGATGGCCCCAGGCGAGGCGTAAAGCTTTGTGTCGTGCAGTAATCGAGGGTGGACCAGTGGGCCTTTGGGTCGGAGGGCCCATATCAATGATGTTTCGTTGAATGGTTCGCACGCTGACAATTGTTGATGGCACAGCATTGAAACCTGCAGCATTTTGCGGAAGGGTTGCACTTCTGTCACGCTGAACCATTCTCTTCAATCGTCGTTTGTCCCGTTTTGCAGAATCTTTTTCCGGCCACAGCGATGTCTGAGATTTGTTGTTTTACAAGATTCCTGATATTCACACACACTCGTGAAATGGCCGTACGGGATAATCCCCACTTCATCGCTACCTCGTACATATTGCGAATCACCGCTTGTGGGCCTACTATAACACCACGTTCAAACTCACTTAAATCTTGAAAAACTGTCATTCTAGCAGCCGTAACCGATCTAATACAACCACCAGACACTTGTTGTTTTGTAAAGGCGTTGCAGACCGCAGCACCGTATTCTGCCTTTTTACATATCTCTGTTTTGAATACGCATGCCTATACCAGTTTCTTTGACGCCTCATTGTATGTAGATACTGTTTGCAAAGAGTGTTCCGAATAGAGATCGCCGCGAAGAAGTAATAAATAATAGCGTCATGCCTGATGTTGAAGTTTTACTACTCTCCATTTTATACAGAAGCTAATTTTTCACGCTTTTAAATGTCATATCTCTTGCACTGTGTGTCATACCATGATATTATTTTCAGTGGCACATGTGGGCACTGTCTGCAAACTGTGTTGGAGTAGACGCGGTAGTCAACAAGTAATAAACCAAAACATGGGCGATACTGAACTTTACTTCATGAACAACGAAAAACTATAAAACGATGATTTTTCTTCCTTCATCATTCGACGAGAGCTTTCAGTGACGGAAAGTTTCGTAAAGCTTTAAAAAAATGCGTTAAGTTTGTTGAAAGTGACTAAGTTCTCTTATTCTCAGACGTTGGATGAGTAAATACCGGGAATTTTGCACACAGTCAGTTTCGTTGCATCAAGACAAACTTACAGTTTCTGTCTGTAATACTTGTTTTACTGTGTCGAAGTTTTAGTACAAGATTATATTTCTTAATGAGTAGGTTAAGACAGTATTTTAAATCTTTTAATTTCGTTCAGTAATCACGCGATGAATTGAAAATCAAATTTCAGTTTATCCTGGAAGCCGCTAGACAGGCTACCTACAACTGGTCTGAAAGGGTGATTGATGGAACCGGTTATGGCTCAACATAAAACTAATTAAAATTTCAAACAATTTTAAAATCCATTCCTACTCTTTCTTCAAAAAAAAAAAAAAAATTAAAAAATCAAGCGATATCTGCTTCCACGTGTATATTGTTGGTATGGTTTACAAAGCGAAAGTACTTTTTGCCGTCATATTAGAATTCCAACATCAAGCACTTGTAAAACTGTTTCATAAAGTGTTTTTATTTTGTACTACTGTTTCTAGAAGCGACTTCCAATGCACATGTTAGATATAATCACACGAAGTCTGAGTCTTCTGTTCCACATGTTCCTTTCTGCATTCCACGTCACTGAACAATTTCGACTACTAAAAAGTCTTAGGTAGTTGAGTGTGGGCTCATTAGAGTTAGCTTTCATTTCTTTTCCATTTTGACATATACACACAGAACGTCACTCAGTTAACAGTATACTCTCAGTACAAAAAATATAATTGTTTCGCTGCTTTCTACGACTTCTTGAGTGCCACATCAAATTAGTCGTGATCCTACACGAACACTGGAACCTATTTTAAACCAATACGATTTTAGTGTGTCACAGATCTCTTGCAGTTCTTCGATACAGTCGAAAAATACAGTTGTACATCAGATTACAAACGGCGTCGATTCGCCACTGCTTCCGCTCTCTTCTCTGTAAGACATAATGTTACCGAGAACGTTCTCTATCTTGCAACAAAACATGACAATATTTAACCGTCGTAAAATTTTATTTCGCCTTTGCGCAGCACGTATCGGGCCAACAAAAGTTCATGTTTTCTCTTCCGAGTATCTTATCAGAACTTCTTCCGCCGGTCTAGACAACAAACACTGGTGCTCCCTGTCATTTGGAGGTATCTCCAATTCTTTATCTAGCTAACAGTGAATTTATCTCACGCTTCTTTCAGAACGTCTGTTGACAGATAAGTGCTAAACAACGCCAGACTGTTACGTTTTCATGGAAATAACAAATTTCCAAATAAGACGATTTGCTGATGACAAAAACAAGACTTTCATAAAATGTTTAAGCCTGAAGTAATAACATATTTTGAGAACTGAATATCCTACTATTCTCTTTATAAATATTGACGCCTCAAATACGGCGTAATGTTTAGTTTAATTACTAATATAGATACTAGGATACTAAAATTTTCGATAAGAGACTTAATTTTCACAAACTATACAGCATTATAGCTAATCAGATACTCACATCCAGAACTAAGAAATCTTTTCTTACAATAACCACAAGATTACTAAACGGATGAGGGGATGACATAATGTTATTGCGTATATCGACTATAAACTAAATTTATGATACTTTCTTCAGTACAACCTCCTTAGAATTACGAACTCCTTCTTTCTTAGTTGCTGTGACAGCTGTACATTTATACTACAGGCAAAGTTCCGTTTAACAGTCTCCATGTTATCTAAACAGATAGACACCAGAAGACAACAGGTATTCTGACCGCTACTTAATACATTAAAATCATCGCTATTCAAATGACGAAAGAAGACTAGCTCACAACATGGTTAGCAAAACTAGAGAAGCCCGATGCGTGAGGATAAAGGTATTACACTCTTGTATCAAATTAATTTAAGCACGCAGTCTCTTCAATTAATTTCAAGTAACGTGGAAAAGCGGACAGGAGAACCCTATTTGTGGGGGACACTTCATGAAATTTTTGGAATAAGACCAACGTGTCACGAACATGTATAGAAAAATGTCTAAAATCAAAGGATCGTTAAAATTATGTCTGGTAGAGAAAATATAGGAAAAAAACTCTTTGCCTAATCAAGATACTCTTAAAAAGACAAAATTTATGCGATTATTTAGCAATGAGGGCAAAGCTAATGGTACAAAGAATATGATCAGTTGGAGTCAGAACATCCATATAACGATACATTAATATGCAACTTGACACACTGAGAAAAAATAAAAAACGAACCGAAGAAGGTGAAATCAACCAAATCTGGTTAAATAATCGGTAAGCTAGTTTCTTTTTTCATTAATTCAAAATACCCCATCATCCACAGAAACTGGTCTTAGTAGTTGGATGTTTGCTTGCCAATATTCCAAATGAGAAGAATACAGTTAGAATTTATTAACGACGAATGATAACTACTACCACCACACTGGTAGCCAAAGAAATAAATGAAAACAGAACATGGTCTCGTGTGCTTTTCACGAAATAAATAAAATTTCAGAATGAAGCCTTTAATTCAAAGTAATTGGACGCTGACAGACAGTTCGTGTTAGCAGTTTTTTACTCATGGCACTAAAACCTGAAATTTTAACATGAAAACGGTTGAAAATTTGAGGGCGGATCAGCAAATAATCGCGATATACACGATGGAAATTATTGAGAGACTCAGATGAAAAAATTGGTCAGGAAACAAACATCATCTTTGGTAGAAATGAAAAAAAAATTGGAGATGGGCTGAACAGTAGATTTTATTCCAAGAAATAACAGAAGACAGTCAGTGACAGTTTACAAAATGCAAAGTATCTGAGTAATCAGCCCCAAAGTATTCAGTGCTGGGAACGGAGATAAAGAGCATAAGTGGAAAAACTGAAAAGCTTTATTCAATATGCTTTATACAAGTATGTTCCGTGTAAGGTCTTAACGAATGTGAAAGACCCGCCGTAGTTTAATAGCCGTGATAAAAAACTGCTGCGTAAACAAAAACAGCTTCATTACGGATTCGCGAGAAGTCAAAATGCAGGAGACAAACGAAAGCTGAACGAAGTAATAATGAAAGGAAAAAGAGCAGAGAGAGATACGTTCAATGACTTTAAAAATCATGTCAACTCATCCGAGTAAAAAGCCTAATAGGTTCTCGTCCTACGTAAATCAGTGAGCGGCACGAAATCCTCTGCTCTTTCATTCAGTGACAATACAGGTAGTGAAACATAAGGTAACAGAGAGGAGGCCTAAATACTTAATTCTGTCTTCCGAAATCATTTCCCCGCGAAAGACACTCATGCAGTCCCTCGTTTCAATCATCATACGAACGTCAAAATGGCATATAACGGGATAACTGATCGCGGAGTAAGACATCTACAATCGCGTAGTAGCGGAAGCGTATCTGGACCAGATGAGGTACCTATAAGATTCTAAATAGATAATACGAACGAATTTGCTCTCCCTCGAGCAGCAGATCATCGTATACCACTAAAGTGACGAAGTCTGTCTAGCGACTGTAAAAAAAGCTGTTCCTCCATGAAACCCATAGCACTGTAGACATCGGCGCTCAGATAGATGTTGTGTTCCTTGACTTCAGGAAATCATATGACCCCTTCCCGCACTGCCGTTTAACGAAAAAAGTTACGGACTTACTGAGTATTTAACCAGATTTGCGACTGGTTTCTAGACTTCCTTGCAGAAAGGACTCAACACGTCGCTCTTAACGAAACAAAGTCGACAAAGTTAATTTGTGGTGTTCCGGTACCAAAGGATGTGTGATGGAACTGTTACTTTTTACAATGTGTTTACTCTGGCATTTGACCACAAACGTAAATAAAAGTAACATTTTGCGCATACAAAGGAAAACAAATCCACTACTGTACAACTACATTCTCGATGGCAAATGGAGGGAAGCAGTAAAACATTAGGAGCAACTATCGAGAGCGACCTTAAATGGCATGTAAACTTAAAATAAGTAGCAGTAAAACCAGGGAATGAACTGAGATTTGTAAGAATAATCTTAAGGAAACGGAAATTATCCGCGAAGGAAGTGGCATACAAGGCGCTAGTTCAATCAATTCTGAGTATTCAGTTCACCAGTCTGGGAGATTTGACAGGTAGGACCGATAATTGAGGTGGAGAGATTCCAACGAATAGTGTCGGTTTTCGTCACGGGGTTTAGTCGGTGCGAGAGCGTTGTAGAGATGCTCAACGAACTTCACTTTCAGACGTTAAAAGAGAGACGCTGTGCCTCACGTAGAGGTTTACTTTTGACATATCGAGTGAGCACTTTCTGGGAACAGTTGGATAATTTATAACTCCGCTCCCCATACCTCTCACGAAATGACCACGACGAGAAAATACGAGAAATTTTAGTTAGCACAGAGGTCGACGGACAACTACTCTTCCCAAGCGCTCTTAGCGATTTGAAAAGGGAAGCGGGCATGAGTCAGTGGTAGAGGAATCACCCTTACCTACACACTGTTAGGTGGCTCTCGGGCTGTAGATGAGTGAGAAGACAAACTAGTGGTAAGCACCTTAATTGTATTGGCAATCGCGAATAAGGACAACCATCAGCTGTAGAACGGAATGACGATAACGAAAATTTGCGGTGGACCTGCATTCGAATCCAGATTTCCCTCTTATCGCGAGCGGTTGCCTTACCATTTGGCTATCCATGCACGACTCACGGCCACACCCAAACTTCCATATGTCGTCAACCATGCATCTACTACCTGTACTCATACATTCATTACGTATAGTCCCATACAGATGAGACATTGTTCTTGAAAGTCGCTTGCCCGGGATCGGCCGAGAAATACGATATTGCAGTGCCTGTGTTATTCTGATTACGATGTAAAATTCCTTTGGACAAGCACGCATGTCCAAAGGAAGTTTGCATCTTAAGCAGAATAACACAGAGAGTGCAGAACCGTATAATGGTAAGTAAGTGGCTACAGCAGGAACAGTAGGGAATCGTACCACCCAAAATCGCAGTGCATGGAGATACCCCGGACGAGACTTTTATCTATCAGTGGATGTCAAATGGCTGATGGTGATGGTCCATTACATATTCGAGTATACCGTAAAAGTGATTGCTGAAAGAAGTCTAGGGAGGTCACAATTTTATGAATGAATAAAAAAACGGTTTCATCCCCAGAAAGTTTCATTTGGTCTTCAGTGTTGGGAACCTCTGCTGTAGATGAAGGATGGTGGAAACAGAGGATGGGTAATTAATGTGTCTAATATTACTGGAATATTCCAGGTGGAGATCGCACCACATCATTCTCACAAAATGTCCAAGAGCGGCTTATCGCGTTCTTCCGTACTCGCAACTTCGACATAAGCCACATGAGTGCATCACACCGACAGGCCGCACGACAATCCACGCTTGTTATTAGTGCAGTGACTGCAGTACGATTGAAGACGCGAAGGAAAGCAGTGTGGGAAGAAGAGTGGGTACGAGTCTTACTTCAGCCTTTATACTGCTAGATGAACGTAATATTTTTAATTAGCTTTTCTGAATAGACGGACAAGAACAGCTGAAATCCGAGCCGACGATACAGGTAGAATGTCATCGCTGCACGTGTTGAACAGATTACTGCAAACTTGGTTGAGGTTTGAGTTTTCATGCGCTGTACACGCTGACGATAAACCACAGACAACACAGCCTTTCTTGGTGTAATGCAGAATCAACTTGAATGATATGTCTCGCTTATGTTTGGAGCTGTGAGATCAATATGAACGCACTCCGGTGAAAGGTCACACGTAGAAGTGATTCTCGTGACCCACAGGGGAGACTGGAGCAGATTTACGCAGATTTCATTTCGGAGTTTCTTAATTTTTTGTCATTACATTTACCGTATTTCAGTTTGTTTAGTCTTACAATTGCTATTAACTTGGTATACATTCTGTTAACGCAACATTGCATTTAAGAATTAAACTAAGTTTTTATAATCTTAAGTTGAGTGCGTAAAGGAGGACGGGGCATGGGGCAAGTTTACGGACCTAGGGGGCACGTTTAGGCATTTTATAGAAAGCACTAATGAGTAAACAAAAACACTACTAAAATTTCCAAAATTTTATTGTCACTAAACAATATTTCACGCCTACTTACTCCAATTAACACAGTAACAAGCAAAGCTTTTACTAGCAGTAAACAAAATTTTGGCGCACTTCCACCTATTAGCATAACGTGAGCTACATAGGAACTTCAGCAGTGATTAAAAAGATTATTCATAGTCATTGTCAGAGCAATGTATTGATCTGAGAACTGCCAGCCATGTGACCTGATGTTAACGCGCTTACGGCATCTCCGGAATGCGATGAGAAGATCTGAATTCCAGCCTCAGGTCAGCAATTGCGAGCACTGGTAGAGTGTGAGTCTCAGGAATGGGCAGAATCCTTCAAAGTACCTATCGGAGGCTCTTTGCTTGCATGACACTAGGGTTTATTAGTGTCCGTGGGGTCACACCTCATACAGAAGTTAATGAGAGACGGTACTTCCGAAAGATGGAAAGCTTAACCTGTCAACACCAGTGACATGATGAAGATTTCCACAAAGCTCGACAAATATGAGACTGGTCCTTCATGGTGTAACATTTTCCATACCCATCAGTGTACCTGGACCATTGACCATAAGTATGAATAAAAAGAGAACTTGTTGCTTCATTCACCCAGCATTACGAGAACATCACAAAGACTAGGTCACTTATAGACATTGGAGCAGAACATCGTAACGTATCATTAATAACGGTATACAGAGACGTTATCTGAGGAAATTAATATTCATGGTTGTAGCGGTATGGATATATATAATGTGATATCTAGTATCTTAGTATGTACCCACTTCGGTTATTAGATGCTTTTTCTCTCTGCTTCTAACAATATTCCCGCAGACATATCACCAATTTACTGCCTAATATTTTCTGCACGGTCATAAGACCGCCGAGAAGTGGAGTACGCCTGTCAGTGTAAACTAGGCGTTTTGGTCCATGCATCCACACTTCACTGTTTAACAGACCTCTTCCTAAAATTTCGACAGTCCATAAGTTGTCCTACTCCTTTGTCCACACGTTGACTTCAGGAACTACAGGAGATTCAAATTTATAGTCAGAGGTCGTTAACAAGTTCGAACAGTCTGGTACTTGACTCTTATACAGATGGCTGCGTTGTTGTCTTCTTGAAGTCTAGAGGTGATTCCACTGCGAGGTTCCCGGTTTTCTTTGTGTTTGGATAAGACCGACTGGTTTGTAGGGAGGCATGGTATTTTGTTTTTTTTAGAGAACAAGCGTTACATTAGTTTTGCACAACATTATTTACTTCATTTATTTATATTTAACACTTTTACACCAATATAAAATGAGACATCGTTTTCAACCACATCTGTATCACGACGTCCTCCAACCTCCACTCCTGATAAAAAAGATCGCCAACCACCTCTTCCAAGGATCTACTTCCTCCCCGCATGACCAAAGACAACTGTCTCTTAGTGGTTAAACTCGCAGTCAAAGGCTATATTTACATAAAATATTACACGTAAAGAAATTACAGACTTACATGATTTCACGTTTTGTTATAACTGTCTGACCAGATATCCAGGGGAAATACGTTAATAGCTTGCTTGTGCCATGCCTACCTGGAGGAACAAAGCAACCTTAAAATATACTAATTGTAAGAACTGTAATTATTGGTCTGCAAATCAACAGAAGCATGTTCACTTACACCCTTATCACCCTGCATGTGCACGTGCTGAAAACATAATTTAATGCGAAGTGCACCACGTAACAAGTCTATCAGAAGCACGCGTTACCCAGTCGCCTAATGCAGCCTCCGGTAATATTTTGCAATAAGTGCTTCATTATTCAAAAAAAAAAACGCGCACTGTTTTCTCGGCACGCGACGACACCATCATACGTCGGAACGCGTCCCAACTTCCGTTCAAATGGTTCAAATGGCTCTGAGCACTATGGGACTTAACAGCTGAGGTCATCAGCCCTTTAGAACTCAGAACTACTTAAAAACCTAAGGACATCACACACATCCATGCCCGAGGCAGGATTCGAACCTGCGATCGTAGCGGTCGCGTGGTTCCAGACTGAAGCCCCTAGAACCGCTCGGCCACTTCGGCCGGCCCCAACTTCCGTGCCGGAGTAACAGGTGCGCGTTTATTATGTACACACAATTTCACATTCAGGAGGAGTTAGCAGGAATATAAAAGTCGCACATTTGCGCTGACAGGGGGTGGACCGTGACTTCACTTTCTGAATTAAGTTCCCGTGAAGTCTTAACCTCCTTTATTTTCATCGCTCCCTGTGTGAGCAGTTATTTAATAAAGGGAGAAAAAAAAGTGTCCGACTGCCGCTGTGGTGGGGCGACGGCGCGGTTGTGTTTTAAGCAGGCGTCGCGTGAAACTTTAATGAGAGTCCCTGCGGAGCCAGGGCCGGGACCGGCGCAACATTTGCACTCTCGCCGCTCGCTTCTACGCTTTTTTACCGGCGCCACTTTGCGTCAGTGTGCGCCGACCTCTACGGCGGCTCACTGGGTAACCGTACATCTCGGTCTGCCCTCTCGTCCGCACTTTCCTACACGTTTCAGTAGTAAATGTTTATTTCGGTGCCCGAATTAAACAATTGATACCTGCGTTAGGATGACATACAGTCATGGAGATAAGTATTCATGCAGTAGATGGTGTGTTGGGATAGTAAATCACGCACAGCGATGATGTAGCGTCAGATAACCATGTCCTTGGTAATGAAGCTTCCCGTATGCCATGAATATATTCTGAGAAAATAAAATATGTTACACTCCACACGGTCTACAACAGGGCAATATGTATTCACACAGCGGACTAGTTTCAACCAAGCAAACTGCTGACGCAGCCCCGGAGTGCGTGCCATACTTGAGTAGTCGTGTGGCGGCCGTGAAGCAACAGCACGCCGGACGTGGGTACCGTGGAACAGCAGAATGGGTCGCAAGGGGAAGGAAACGACCATTGAGGAACGAAACATTGTTGCCACCCAATATCTTCAACACAAGTCGTATTCCTAAATTGCGAACATCATAGGATGAAGCCGAGCGACTGTGCAGTCTATCATTAAGCGATATAAGGACAGACGTAATAAACAGTGAACGACACGGTCGTCCACAGAAGCTTACAACAAGACAGACCAGAATGCTACTAAATATCATCAAGAAAAACCCGAAAACGACAGCATCGGCACACTCCGCATATGTACATGACCACTTCCGAAAGGACATCACTCCAAGGGCAGTTCATATCAATCTCAATCGATCGGGCTACAGAGCCAGGGTAACGAGACGAAGGCCCTACATCAGCAAAAAGGACAGGAAGTGGCAGATGGAATTCGCGAAACATCATGTATCCAACACAGCAGACTTCTTGGATACTGTATTGTTCAGTGATGAAAGCAAATTTAATAGCGTGCACAATGATGCTAGGATCTTGGTCTGGAGAAGACCGAATACAGACCTCGACCGAAACAACATTCAACCCACGGTCAAGCACGGAGGTGGTGAAGTGATCATATGGGGCTGTATGTCAGCCTCCGGTGTCGGAAAATTAGAGTTTGTGGAAGGTACCATGGACAGATTTGTGTATATGAACATTCTGAAACAGAACTTACAATAGAGTGTATACTCCTTGGGTCTTCCTTGAAATTATTACTTCCAACAGGACATTGATCCCAAACATACGGCGCAAATTGTCCGGCTGTGGTTGCTCTACAACACTCCACACACTCTTAAAACACCAGCTCAGAGTCCGGACCTGCATCCCATCGAACACTTGTGGAGTGAGCTGGAAACACAAGTGAGAAAACACGACATCCCTAGTAATGCCTCTTTGAAACAGGCTCTCCTTCGAGAATGGGAAGGTATCACGTCGGAAACTACAAGAAAATTGGTCCATTCCATGCCACGGAGGTTGCGAGAAGTAATACATCGGAAGGGTACGCATATGAAGTATTAAACATGTTCTGCCTTTGTTAGAAATGTCATTTTCTGTTGGTGTATGAATACTTAATTCCCAGCGCAGTACAGAACTTGACAGAGGTTTTTGTATTTTGTTTTGTAAAGGTCTGTTCATTCTCGTTCTATATACCAGCATAATTGCATTGGTGATTGGCCAATGTGTATAGTGCATGTCCAATCAGTGTTTTTGGTTTCGTATTGTCAATAAAGGCAGTTTGCTTTTCCGCGCTCTAGTGTATGAATACTTATTTCCATTACTGTTTATTCTGCCCACCTTGTGGAGTCTTCAAGAATCAGTTTACATGCATTTGCCATTATGAAGGCAGCAATATTTAAATCATAGACGAATATAGGACCCTAGTCTCTTTCGAGTCCAGTGCGACAGCAATTGTATATACACTGCTTGTAGGAAACAAGTACATCCTTTTACAGGTTTCTAGTTCACTCAAGGTTTATTGTTGGAACAGTGCTTATGGAGTACATCCAATGATTATTTTTATAGCACAAGCCATTCCGAGGTGTGAGGTATCGACCCGTGCTGGAACACCCATATTAGTGCGTGGTGCAGCCTCCACGCACTCCAGTGGAGGCGCTGACTCTGGCATCTAGTCGATCGTACAGATGGTGATACGTTAATCCACAACTGCTCGACCAGTTGAAGCAGCTCTATAGGAATTGTTGGTTGACGAGTCGAAGTCACTTCTTGTAGCATCGCATCCCACACGTGCCGGACTGGAGGCAAGTCCGGAGATCATGCCGACCAAGGAAGTTCCTGCACGTCTTGCAGATTACGTTGAGGTTAGAGGTCAGTGTTAGTGCGAGCATTATCCTGATGCAAGAACAGCAAAATAACGGATCTAACAGTATAACGTACGTACAGAAAGCAGGTTAGCGTCCCCTTCAGGAATACCAGAGGTGAACGAGCGTTGTTGCTTATCGCATAGCAGACCATAAGGTTTGGGGTATACCCAGTGCGTCTTGACCGAATGCATTCTACGAGGCAACCCTCAGCAGCTCTGCATCGTAAGGTCAGACGATCATCACTTACGTGTAAGCAGAATCTGCTTCTGGAGACCATGAAGAGTCATTCCATTTTTCAAGTGATCCTCTGACGGCATCATTTCACCCAAGCACGTTGATTCTCTGGTATGAGTGGTAGGCGGGCTAGACGTGTGCAAGCCTGTAATCCCATTGCTAGTGACCCGTTCGCGACAGTTAGTGTTAACACGTCTAGGCTCACAAGCTCTCATGTCTGTGCTGTGGTAGCTGTATGATCTGCTGCTTCTTCCCTTACAACATGACGATCCTGACGAGCGTCTGTGTTGCGTGAACGTCAAGAACGACGTCTATAGAAGTGCAGATGTTCGAGTGACCACTAATACCAGAGTCATTAGACAACTGACGCAGTACATCCAGCCTGTATGGAAACTTTCCAGAGACCATTCCATCACTCGTAGGGCCACAATTTCACTCTTTTCACACTCGCTCAGTTGGCTGTAGGAAGCACCAGTGCTTCTCTGGTATGGTTGTCTGCGTGCTTCACACGATTAAACTACATTGAGCCTTCTGGCTATGAGCATTCCTCATTAAAGGAGAGGTTGAAAACACCGCTTGAGTTGTGAATTACTCTATTTTCACGCAACCGGTTTCTGACTGTTATAAGCCCATCCTCAAGTGTCGTAGTTGTGCAGCGGTCTCCGAGTGCCAAGTGTACCAGGCGCGGTGTGCTGCCTATGAGCGCAGAACAGGATATTCGTAGGCATCACACCGCGCCTGGTAGACTTGCCGCTCGGGGACCGCAGCACAGCTACGACACCTGAGGATGGGTTTATAACAGTCAGAAATCGGTTGTGTGAAAATATAGTAATTTACAACTGAAGCGGTATTTTTAACCTCCGTTATAATGCTCAGTTGCGGATGTTCTTCCAACAGGATTGTTTGCCTAATTAAAGAGTACACACAGACGGCAAACTGATAGCTATGCCATTACGCTATCTGCTGACTGACGACGTTGAAACCATTATCAGTACATCTGCCATATCCACCAAGTGGCATACGGCGTCATTGGAAGGAAATCGACGGCGTCTTTCTGGGTGTACTATTTTTTTCCCTACACTGTATTTGAACTAGCTGACAAACCTGGCGTTGCCAGGTGTTCGTTTTGTTAATTTCCTATCACAAACGAAAACCAAGTATAAACTGTCTGTACTGTGATATTTAAAATAACTCCATTTCTATGTAACCGTGAAAACACCTTTGAAATGATGAAACAGCCGTACAAAGAAATACGTATAACGTAGAGATGTAAAAGTAAAAGACCCAAATTAAGGAATATAGTATATCTGTCTGCTGGACGCAGCTATTTAGACTGCTGTTGTTTCGTCTACAACAGTTTGCGCCTTGCAGTTGAAAGCTCTCACAAGCGCAGCCAAATGTTACGAATTTCCTTACACTGACTCATCTGTAATGGTGTTTTAATAGTAAAGAACAAATGTAGTAAAACTTTATGTATGATGCTGGTTTTCTTCAAGTTGTTGCTTCATAATCTTTTCAGCAATTTCTAGTATATAACCATCAAAATCAACAAGCAATATAACAACAAATTTATATGGTCAAACATGTCTAGATCTAAAAACATTATCTTCACTATGATTAACACATTCCAACATTCTTTCATTTATACCTATTTTTAACATCTTTTTCTTTTAATTCTCATTCTTTTCCATAATTTTCTAACAAGCTATTTATTTCTGATTGACTTATTAGATAGTCATACTTAGCAGGTTTATCATCAAGACATTAATGTTCTGGAATATCATTAAATTCTTATAAATCATGTCAGTTATAAAGAAAAATCTCTTTTTCTACTTCTCCAATTTCTCCAATTGCTTTTAAAACTTTTTCTCCCAATCCTTCAGTTTCTTAGTCAACTTTTTCAGCTGTATCTACATCCAGGTGATCGTCTTTTTTAAGTTTTTTGTATACTGTTCTCAGTTGTTTTTTTCCAATTCTTAAGCTGTTCTTTTAATTGTTCTTTCCCTTCATTATTTCATATGGCATATTTAGCAATTCCTGGATCGTATTTTGTGCACTTTTATTAAGATAAAACAGAATAATTATTATTATTTTATATTTAACATTTACATTCATTGTTCGTGTCAACAGTTTTAGGTTTAGTATTTATGTTTAACATTTTATGTTTATTATTTTAGGTTTAAAGTTTACTTTCAAAGTTTATGTTTAATGTTTGTGGTCAACTGTTTTACATTAAAGGTTTCATGTTCAAAGATTTTTTGTTTTTAACATTTAAGAAATTAAGTGTGAAAGTAAGTGAAACCTCTTGTTACACTTAAATTCTTAATATTAATATGTTTTTAATTTAAAAATTCTCAGTCTTTTCTCTCTATTTATCTTCATTAATTTTTCCTGACACATCTATTGCAATAAAACGAAAATTATCTTTAATTCGATGTCTACCACATAATTCATTAAATTCACCCAACTCTAAACCCCCCTCCCCCCACGCCCCCAACAAATTGATGGTAAATATAATTTAAGTTTGTGTCATCTTGTCTGAAAATATTTAAAAACGAAAATTATCTCAATCTAATTGTTTCAGAATTTTTTAATGGAAACGATCATTTCCTTTATGTTTTCCTCTATGAAAATGGTCTATAACTATATTTTGATTTTCAAGAATGATATAATCAAAAACTACTACTGTATTAATTTCACATTCATCTAAAAGAATCATTTAATCGTAATTTTCAATAAAAGTAAGATTTTTTATTAATTTTATCTTAGAACTTTTCATTTCATTTTATAAATTCTTCAGATTTTGGTTGCTTTAAACTTTTTCAAAAAACATACAAATGATTTTTTTTTAACTTAAGTATACAGATGCTAAAATATAATTCTCAATCATTAATGTTGTTTTCGCACAACCACTAGAAATATAAATTCACATAGAACTGAATTTGAAGAAAATTTACTACATTTATATTTTCTTTTCTGGAATTTTTATTTTTTTCTCAGTGTGTCCTTAATTTACACAATTTTTATTAATAAAGATGAGCAGATTACTTCAACAGAGTGTCAATTTTTCTGTTCTGAAAAAGGTATTAACTAATCCAATAAGAGAAACTTTTAGAATGTTTCACTTCCAGAATGAGATTTTCACTCTGCAGCGGAGTGTGCGCTAATATGAAACTTCCTGGCAGATTAAAACTGTGTGCCCAACCAAGACTTGAACTTGGGACCTTTGCCTTTTGCGGGCAAGTGCTCTACCATCTGAGCTACCGAAGCACAACCCACGCCCGGTACTCACAGCTTTACTTCTGCCAGCTTTACTTCGCACGAGAGCTTCTGTAAAGTTTAGAAGGTAGGAGACAAGATACTGGCAGAAGTAAAGCTGTGAGTACCGGGCTTGAGTCATGCTTCGGTAGCTCAGATGGTAGAGCACTTGCCCACAAAAGGCAAAGGTCCCGAGTTCGAGTCTCAGTCAGGCACACAGTTTTAATCTGCCAGGAAGTTTTAATGTTTCACTTGTTGGCTTTTATTATACTGTCCATAGTAGTTATCCGGGCTGTTATGCCATGGTCGGTTGATGAATTCTGCGTCGATTCCAATGTTTCGGTTCCGACTGCGGGAGACATCTTCAAGGGGGTCCGTAGCTCGATGGAAGGTCCAACACACCCACTGGCTCGCTACTCAGTAGCACAGTCGGAGATGAAATGTTGGGAATCAACACAGAATTCATCAACCGACCACGGCATAACAGCCAATATAATTGTAGTGGACATGATATTTCTGGCTGTGAAAGTCTACATTTTAGTATTTTGTTATACTTTTTCAACTTCAAATATTACATAAAAATATCATAAACTTTACTATGATGGAGAAACATTAGATATGCATGTTGCTCAACATAGCTTTTCTTATAATTTTAGAAAAGTTTATGTACTCTCAAAATTCCAAATTATCAAATTAGAGCAGATAAAATATTAAACAGAATTGTTAACAAAAGTGATAATAAATTGTACATGTATGAAGAAGTTTGTGTTGGTAATGTTTTAGGATTGAATAATCAAATTATTTAACTTAATATAAAACATGTTGCAAAGATGGTGTTAAAATTTTAATTAATTAATGTAAATTTTAAATTTGCTGATGGAATGTGTGTTAAACAAAATGATCAATTTCATGGGAAACTAATATTGTTGCCTCATTTAAATCTAACTCAGAATTTTGTGGACCAATAATTTATTAAGCAAATCATCCTACAAAAATTCTAATTTTTGATACTATTCAAATTTTAGAAATAAATAGAACTGACGATATTGAAATGGTTTGTATGTAACAGTTATTTAGAAATAAATTAATAAATTTTGTCCTCAATAAAGCAGCTGCAAAATCAAAAATTATCAGTTTTACACATTTCCTGTTAATGAGAAAACACAAAATATTTTAAATGTTATTAATGGTGATGATTTAATTGATGGTAATTTTTCACCTTTGATGTTTTTCACACAGACGGAACAGATTTTTCTACAAATGATAGAAAATCAAATACGAAAGTAATTGATAATTATAGTTTAATTGTGTTTGGTGTAATTACAGTTAAAAAGGGAAACTTTATTTTATCAAGAATCGAACAACCATTTATTTCTTCTTCAACTCTTATTTGATTAAATTCTTCAGTTTCCATTAATTAAGTGTGGAAAGACATATTCTTATCACTGGAAAAACTAAAAACCAAACAAAATTAAGCTTTCTATCCTTTAAAAATATTTGGTGGTGTCTCTAAATATTATAAAGACGCTATGTTTGAGTGTAATTTAATGGTTATTTTTAATTGGAGATTGAGAATACATCAAGACTCTTTTCTTCTTTGAACTATTGAAAATGATAATTCTACACTTCCAATAAAAGGTAAATTTGCTGTCAAAAGTATGGAAATTCATGTTCCTATTGTTAAATATGTACTGGAATAGTCACTCAAATTAGATCAAGAAAGACTTAAAAATCCAGAGATTCCTATTTCTTTGTTCAAACTCCAAACAACTGAATTTCCTGGTTCATAGGGAAAAAGAAATTTTGAATTAGATATTACTGATTATTATAATTCTACATATTTTATACATCTTACTTTATTTCTATTGTTCTGCTGACTAATCAGAAAATAATCAATCACTTCATTTTTCTTTATTCGGTCATGTTAACTTACAAAACATCTGTGTTAAAATTTAAACAAATGAAGATGTTCCACAGGAAATATGGAATCTTGAACCACCAAATATCTTCTTTCAAGCCTATGATTCCTTTAAACATATTAAAAGAGTAATGAAATTAAATAATTATATTTTATTCAAAATTATACTGTTTATGTACTTAATACATCTAGAAGAACTACTTAACTACTTAAACAACAACAACAACAAATTACATGTATTCTCTAATGAAAATTTCCAAATGATAGAATTGCTTATGATATTATGTATGGAGAAATAAATTTAACTTGTGATTCACAACAAGGAATTCTTACTGAAAATTTTAATCTAATAAATGAACGAAAAATTAGAAAAATTTAAAGAACTTTTAACCTCTTGTTTTCTTTTCCTTTGAAATATTTTCAAAGAACTGAAGTTGATAAAAACTGAAAACCTTAGTTCTTAAAAATTGAAATATTCTTGAAATCCCAAATATTGGGATAAAGTTATAATTTTTTCATCCTTTAAATTTTTTCTAAATAAATAAAAATGAAAATGAATGGTACTATTGAAAATCTATTAACTGACTTAATAATGGTAATTAAAGTTGATCAAAAGTGTTCACTGAATTACAAGTGCTGAAAATTCAAAAGCTGAAATATTACCAACTAAATTTGAGGATAAAATTTTATTAATGTTATATGATATATATAAATTATTCTTCCAGATAGTTAAACTAAAATCTTTAAAAACGATGATTATTCATAATGCTCAAAAAACAAATAAATATAGACCTGTTCATGTTATTGAAATTGAACAAATTTTAAAAAAATTCTTTTCTTTTTCTAATTAAATTAATATTTAATTTTCTACAATTTTCTAACTTCTTGAATAACTGAAATTGGTTGGTCACTTTATTTTCATTGCATTTATGTAGAATTGTTGAGAAAAACCGCGAAAGTAGATTCTTGGTTTATAACTTGGAATTTTTATTCGAATATATTCCTTGTAGTCAGGAACTCCAAGAATATACTACTATCAGGGTGGCATTTAGAGCAGCACATACGCATCATGACAAATGAAGCTCCACATTTGCTGTGTATATCTAATGAGTGAACATTTGTATTGAAGTGCAACATGTACAGTCCTTATGAGAGTAATGTCACCCCAGATTTCTCGGTCAAACTCACCAGAAATGATGGAGACGCTCAGCCTGAATCTCTATTGTTTCCCTTGAGTACCTGTCTAGTATGTGTAGACTGATGAAACACTGATGATTTTGAACTGTCAATATTTGGTGATTAACAGCAGCTTATTATCATTCTTATCCTTGGGAGTGCATTGCAGGTGACAGAAACCCTATGATTCTATATCTTAAATGATGCATGACCAGAGTAAAAGTAATGGATCTATGAGTTGATGAAGACAGGGCAACATAAACTGAGAGAACAGGTTAGATATTACTATTTTAGAACCTGTTTCTGGTCAGTTGAGAGTGTTAACTCTCTGTAGTTTGTCTCATTAGTTATTATGCACCATGCTCGAAACAATACAGTATACTAAGTAATTGCCCATGGGAACAAATAGTTTTATTCTACAAACAAAAGAATAGCAAATTTCTTCCAGAACTTTGGTGTCAAAAGAAAGCATCATATCACACACACACACACACAAACACTTACATATACATGTGTAGTGTGTGGGTATGTGTATGTGGGTGTGTGATTAATCTTGACAGCCTCAAATAATGCTTCATCTAGAAACAAAACAAAAACTGTTGGAGCAAAATTTGCTTATCGACCAAGGAGACAGCAACTAATATCTTGCAAGGCTAATATTTGTGGCTTACGTATTCTAGGATTCAAGACGAGCATGTAAGTTGAAATTACATGTTTAATGCCGCAATATTAGCACAAAAATACACGCTTCTACACAGTTTTCAATGTGACAACAAAAACAGTTGTAAGGAAAATGTATCTCATTAATCTATGGGGTTGGTTAGTTATGTGAAAACATCAGCAAAAGATTATCCAAGATCGCTCGAGTTTACAGTGGACGCAAGCTGCTGAACCAACAAGTTTATGCCTCTGCATGCGGTATTTACCTTAAGTTGCCCTCGGCTGTCGTCTGATAGGACGCTCTCTTCCGCTGAAATTTCTATAAAACTAATTACACCTTTGCTGAATTTTCCAGCACAAACATTACCTATGTTCCTCGTTATGTGAGAGAACATGTACTCATCCCTAGTCTTAGAATGTGGTGATATACAGGCATACAGTGGGAACAGCAGGCATATTATGATGCCCTCTCATTTCTCGCAAGAACAATTAAGTAATTGGCCGGTTCGTTTCTCGATAGTTGGAGCTAAGCGATGCTACAGCTAATTTCTAGCTGGATACCTGCCATTGTGAACGCAGACTTCACACAAATTACTCCTCTGTCTCGTACAGAGCGTTATGTGCTCCATTCTGCCCTTGACGCCAGTTCATAGAAGAGTCCTCGGAAATTTCCTTCTTGTGTTACTCATAGCCGAACTGTCTACCCACCTGGGTTCTTTCACCCTTCACGGCTTTTTTAGACCAATGGAAGCGATCCCATTTTTTTGTGGAAGTTCTCTCTACTAATCGCAAAGTCCCTACCATTAAATTGCGTGAAAACTTTGACTATGTCCGCCTTCCTAGAGCGCT
Organism: Schistocerca serialis cubense; assembly: GCF_023864345.2. Classification (NCBI taxonomy): domain Eukaryota; kingdom Metazoa; phylum Arthropoda; class Insecta; order Orthoptera; family Acrididae; genus Schistocerca; species Schistocerca serialis. Next base: position 275,667,514 of record NC_064642.1, on the reverse strand, counting down.
TCCGCCAATCAGACGTTTTGTGCCCATTCCAGATGCCTAAATGCGTATATTGACTCTCTCACGTGTGTATCACTTGCTGGACACAGGCTCGAAAATGCGTCACTGGTCTTGTTTCATATTCATTTGAAATTCCGAAAAACAGTTTTCTAAAAGTTTTCTTTCCTGTCCTCCCTCAGATGGGCCGTTATACTCGCTTTCCCCGTTTGAGTCACCTGCTTGGTAGTTGACTTTCCGCCTGGGACACCCCTTTAAGCGGTTTCCATGGTTCCCCCTGTAGCACAGCTTTACCTCTGCCCTCGCGCCTCTGAATTCCAAACTAGAACGCCTCTCGCTGCATGTTTCACCATCCACTCAAACATCCTTATAGGAACGGTGTGTTAATTACCGTTGATTGAGTGTACCCCTTTTTGCATTACATACTGATAGGCAAATTTCCTCACTACCGCCGAACTAAGTTAGGTGTCATATTCACCTTCCTGTTGCGGTGTATAAAGCTCTCGTGTAAGGTGCGTATCTGACCTTCATTTATTCTGCCACCTTACAATCTTAATACCTCATATGACTTTTTTCAAAATTTCACCCTATAATTTTTATTTGCTAATGAACTTCCACCCTCCAACCCCCACTCAGAGATGTATTACAGTGCTCCTTCTCGTAAATATAAAAATGTTAAATACATAACATAACTTTTAGAAGTATCTGGAATAATGTATATAGCCCACTTACTGAAGATGCCAGTAAACTGAAGGACAGGCAAGAAAAATCTACAGCGTTCAGTTAACTGTCTTGAGTTGAAAGTTTGTGTGAGAGCAATTTATACAAATGAAGAGAAGGTAATATGCTACACATTTGTGCAGAAAGTAGATAAGCAAAATGATAAGCAGTTTACGTTTTCCTCATTGATAAATCCATATCGATTTTGCTGCGAGTGTGTTGTGGGCCCAAAGAGTATGCACTTGCCCCAGAGGAGGTGAAAGAGCATCAGGCTGTCAAGAAGCGTGTGGACCCTATTGGAGGTCTTCGAGCGTAAGAGAGAGTGCGCTGATCGAGGATGGTGTGGACTGTCAGCGCCGTGGCAATTGTAAAGGAGACACCTGTATGGTACGAGCAGAGCAGTATGGGGAGGAACGGGGGGGAGGCTTCACTTGCATTTGCGTTTCCTTACCGTAAGCACTACATAACGGCTGGTGATGCTACAAAGAGTATTTCCACAGGGCGCTAGTACAGGACATTCGAAGTAAACTTCAGATTTGTGCGAACTGTACAACGTTATCCGTTTCTGAACAGGACTTGAAGTGAGGGAGTGGGTTACTAAATGAAAGTATGTGGTCCTGCTTAGAGAAGACTTACTGCTGCTGAAAAATTCATAACGAACTGACTTACTAGGAGGGCAGCTACGCTGGATATATATTGAAATAATGATTTTCAAAACGCGAGGAATAATTTGTACTTCAGCAGCGACTCGCAGACCACCCTGTCCTGTGCTGTTTACTATCGCCACGCAGCAGCGCTACTCTGTCGGTGTTAGGGTACAGATTATTCTTCGTGTTTTACTGGCCCTGTTAATACACATAGATAAAACGCATATCGCACTAGACTAATCACAGGTTGCTCTATCGAATGGGTGAGTAAAGTTTCACTTAGAAATCATTTTGCGTCTAGTGGGAACAGATTGACGCTTTCCATTCAAACTGCGCATCACATGAAAGACGAGAAGACCAGATTTGTTTGGACAGACTCCAGTTACAAATTGCAAAATCGAAATATCAAGTATCTGACTAAATATAAAAAGAAAAAGTGTCTGACGTCTCTTTGGAGAGACACCCCGAATACGTATTTCGCTCACTGGGTAGTTGTGTTCATATAAATATCAGCAGCTTAATGTGTTTCTGTGGAAGCATTTACGAGTAGTGCAAGGGCAATTTCCAGCCTGAGTGTATCTCGAGTACCACTATAACTTCCCCTCGTTCCCGTTCAGCTCACGAAAGATGCACGGAAACTATTATTATATGAAAGACTTTCTAAGCACTCATGTAGAACATACTAACAAAGTGTATTGACATATGAAAGTAAACTTAGCTAAATGCCACTTCGTTTTACCAAACTAGCTTATACGTAATGCTTTACAAAGTCCAAAACAGATACGCTGCTGTGCAGTGCGGAAGGTACGGTTAGCAAAGTCAAGTGTTGAATGAAAACGTCCACATTGTCGCACACAAAGGGAAGATTTGTTTATTCTGCTCAAATACAGCTTTCCATACGACTGTTTCATGCAAACATGCTTACTTTTTCCGTTCACCAGTGAAATGAACCGGTTTCCGCAACCGTTTGTGTAAATCACTAAAAGTATCCTTTGGATTATCAATATTTTGGAAACCTCCGACGTCCACCAAGACGCAGACATCATTTCTCCTGTCTACTTTTCATAGAAATACAGCTAAAAATAAGATTGTAGCCAAGAATCTCTCAGCAGCAGCAGAAACCGGATCAGCAGTACTTTCCATCGCGACTACGGTTTCAGGGCGATGAGCCAAGCGGCGCTTTAAAGAAAGGCAGCACGAAACTACGGCCTTTGCCCCGCGAATTCCTGCGAACGCAGTATTCTACAGCACGCGGGGTAAACGCGCCAAGCACGCCGTAACTCTGCCGGTCGCGGCCGTTTATGCGCAGCCTGGCGGGCAGAACGGCAGCTAGCTGCTCGCTACCAGCTACCAGCTACCAGCTACCAGCCAGCAGCGCCCTTGGCATGGTCTGCCTGCGGCATCTGCTCGTGGCCCCAGATTTACTGACGCAGAAAATTAAAACTCGTCGACTGCAACAAAATTTCCTGCGAAGATAAAGAATTGCAATACTACTTTGCAGTTGATGTTGCAGTGTTGCCAGGTACCTATATGGCCTACATGCAAATTCCACTGTGTTATCATCTGAGTTCTTCGTGTCACACACTGTGAAATGATGGTTTCGGTTGAAATTTTTTCTGAGATGTAAGCCAAAATATTAAATTCTAGCTTTTATAATTCACTGGTTGCCCGTCGTGCACAAATGTATTGGGGGGGCCGGGGCGAAATGACCAGTTTTAATGAAGTTACTTAGGGAGATTTCACTTTTCTTTGGGCGTACTAAAAACTACCTGCTTATTTAACTGTAAGTAGTTTGTTTAGTTTCATGCAGTTCAATTATTTTCCCGTCTACTTTGATCAATGGCGAGACGAACATAATGATAAACATTGAATACATTTTTATTCTTGAATGAGATTTTCACTCTGCAGCGGAATGTGCGCTTATATGAAACTTCATGACAGATTAAAACTGTGTGCCGGGACGAGACTCGAACTCGTGACCTTTGCCTTTCGCGGAAACATCGCCAAGGCTGCGGCTAAGCCATGTCTCCGCAATATCCTTTCTTTCAGGAGTGCTCGTTCTGCAAGGTTTACAGAGCTTCTGTAAAGTTTGTAAGGTAGGAGACGAGGTACTGGCAGGAGTAAAGCTGTGAGGAGGGGGCGTGAGTCGTGCTTGGGTAGCTCTGTTGATAGAGCACTTGCCCGCGAAAGGCAAATGTCCCGAGTTCGAGTCTCAGCCAGGCACACAGCTTTAACGTACCAGGAATTTTCGATTTTATTCTCGTAATATGTAACACAGTCTCGTTTCTTTCCACGGTGTTTATCACATATAACACGAGATTTGAAAATTTTATTTTATTAACTGGCTGTGTCGCAGGATGCCTTTCCTTTCGCCTTAATCGTCAGCTAAGTTAGTGAAATCACGTATCATGTGTCTGTGAAACGTGTAACGTTTTTTTCTGTGTCACGGCGCATTTTGTTGGCGTATCGTCTTCTTTGAGACGTAATTTGAGGACCAGCCGGGCATATGCTCAAACAAGAGTGGGAAACCACCTAAATATCAGGCAAGCAATTCCGATGTGGTTGAGATCGACGTCCGCGACTTCTTGTAAACCAGCGCACTTCACGTTACGCGACACAATTAGGTCATAACGTATAAGGCAGTACATTAACTAATTAAACATTACTAGGTATCCGTTCTTCAATAGTACTTAATGAACGATAATTGTGTTGAAAATTAATACAAGTTTAGAGCAGTTTGTCTTCGACAAAATTTAGACGGATATTTTCCGCTTTCATAATTATAGCTATCTTGACCCCATTATAGGTCTATAATGTCTTCTGGTGCACGAGCACAATATAACTTACCACATGCAGGACGTTGCGCTATCCTTTCTTTCGAAGTTTTTTTTGTTTGTATTACTTTTTGTGTGGTTCTTATCGATCATCACTGGTTTTATAGGTGAAGTGACTAAATCTTGCGCATTTTCCATGCTGTAAGCTTTCCTTTTTCTCCACTATGGCGTTTTGTGGCCAACCATTTGAATCAGAAAGTACTTCGGCAATGTTTTGGCTTATTACGAGCAGCGTTTGCTGAAGTTCCTGGTTGATCAGCATGGTCTGCCCGATAAGTAGAGTAATTGCGAGTTTCCGTGGGATAGCCGTTAGGAGGTGCTACCTGAGCAAGATCATTCTCAGCGTTCCGTAGCTGCGAAAACGATCTTAGGATATCATCGCAGCAAAACGATGCTCATTAGACAAAATGAGATCATAAGGTTCGATCCTTTCCTTGTATTACCGACTGTAGCTTTTCTGGATCAAATAATGCTCAAAAAATTATTATACCGACAACTTGCACCTGTCAACTTTCCCCTCTCTATTTAATATGTGTTTGGATATAAGAGTAGTATTAAAAAAGATAAAATATTAATCAAGTGACTGTCTAGTGCATATTTTATGTTTAGTCTTCCATAATATTGAATAACCATTTACGTTATCAGTTATCCACAAGACGTTATGTTGAATGTCCTAAAATTTATAACTCATCAAAGAATGGCACAACAGTTGCCTTACCAACACTGAAACGGTGCCAGCGGTTTCACTATGCGATTGTTACTGCGTCAGCAATTGAAATCTTTGTTCTATCCTGATGATGTTGCCACCCCGTGGTAAGTACTTAAGCTATGTGATTAATGACCTTGCCTCGCACTTCTAGGTGTTCTGGCGTCCCCTATATCTTAAAACGCATTTGAAACGAAAAACATTTCTCGCCTCTCATCTATATCACAACGTGCTCGGTGTTGTGCATCTCACACGTCTAGTCGATCCCCATGTTTACGGTAAAATGTAAAACCTGACTCACCAGAGAACCCAACCTGTTTCGAATATACATTAGTCCAATTTCTATACTGACGAACAAATTAGAGTCTTTTTCTTACGATTAAGCCCCGACAGCACGCGAGCAGCAATCTGCTCGCCCTAACTGCCCACACGTAGCAGAATGCCTTACACTGTTGTGGTCTAAAGTAGTCTCTTGTTCCCGTGGCTTATATCGAAATTAGGAGTACGAGCTTTTCAACTGTATTTTGCCTGTCAACTGTCACAATCGTAACTAAATTGCAGCATCTGAATTGGAGAACGCGAACTACCTTTTCTTAATGTGTTATCCCCACTGGGTAATGTACAAGCGAGCACGAGAGCCTGCTGGCGACGTATCAAGCCACGTAAATCAGCAGCTTACAAATGCCACCAAAACAAGCTTCTATTTTCGATGCTTAAGTTCAACTACAACGTAATATTTGTCTTTATTCATGTAGAAGATATAACCTTGAAAAATTGAAAGTATCTTTCTGAAACTTTTCGGCGAACCCGGTTGGATTATGGATGCCCAAGCTGCAGACAAGCGAAAGCAGGTCGCCAACGGTCTTCACCTCGGTGAGATTAGGTTCGCCACAGATGCGTACAAGACCAGCAGTAAACGAAGCCTTTCCGCTGCAGCTGGAGATCTGCCGCTTGCAATCGGGATGCTGTCCTCATAGTACTTACGGCGTATTGGTTTCTTGCTGCTCCAGAACTGCGAGAACCTACTTACACAGCATTTTCTGACTCAGCTGTGGAACGGAGTGTGTATTAATTGTGGGAGCAACGGGACGACTTGGGACCCACATTAACACGATCTCTTTACACTTGGAGGGGGAGGGGGTGTAATACCAGTACTACCTATATTTAATTACGCTGGAGCAAATAAGCTGTATCGTTTATTCAAATCTGGGACCTTTGCCTTTCACGGGAATGTACTCTCCTACTGATCTATCCACGCCAGAATCCTTAATCACCCCCAAAGCTTCTTTAATGCCAGTACTTCTCCCGCCTCTTATTTTCAGTAAATTTTTTCTATAACTTGTAGGACTAACACTCCTGAATGAAGGGATGCTCCGGAATAATAGCTTAGCCAAAGACTAGGGGATTGTTTCCAGAACGAATATTCACTATGTCGTGGAGCGTTCCTTGCACATTAAACTTCTAATAATACTCAAGATGGATCCCTGTCAAGATTTTCCGACGTCAGTGTCTTCTTTGTTGTGTTGGCAGAAGAGCCAACACCGTGTTACTAGAGGAGGCCGAAATGCACGCGATTTAGCTCACGCAGGCTGGCGTGAGGAGGGAAGAACTATACTGACGTGAGGTCTGGAACATGACAAGGAATTAGAATTCAGAAAACAGACGTAATTAGTTTGATACTTAACTTTAATCCATTAATGATGAACGTCGCTCCGGACGGTACATGATTGACAATATTATCTGTTCAGAATAGTAACTGAATATGGTGCTTTGCTAGGTCGTAGCAAATGACGTAGCTGAAGGCTATGCTAAACTGTCGCCTCTGCAAATGAGAGCGTATGTAGACAGTGAACCATGGCTAGCAAAGTCGACTGTACAACTGGGGCGAGTTCTAGGGAGTCTCTCTAGACTAGACCTGCCGTGTCGCGGCGCTCGGTCTGCAATCACTGATAGTGGCGACACGCGGGTCCGACGTATACTAACGGACCGCGGCCGATTTAAAGGCTACCACCCAGCAAGTGTGGTGTCTGGCGGTGACACCACATTCTTATTGTTAATGTTGTAACTGTCCGAATAACTCTAACAGATTTAATACTCAGAGAAATATTTACGAAGGCAGTCGCATTAGCGGATTGAAATTTATCAGTGGCAAAAATCTGTGTCGGCCCTAATGCTCCGCTTTCCTTAGAACTGTCGGTCATACCCGACAGAGCAGACACACACACACATAACTTGGCTCGTTCAGTGCGGATGCAGGTGTGGTTTCGTTTGCTCTCTCGAGAACAAACGTCGCTCTGTGTGCGAGGGGTACACCGACAGGAACGCCACGTTGCCGTATGGCAGGATGGGAATTTGGGTCTACCGAGAAGCTAGTACGGATGCCAGAGACTGTTAACGCAACCATACTACAGGAAAAAGATTTATAAAATGGTGATGTTCTTTCAAATTTCCATACAGCAGGACTTCAGGTCTTAGGCGTAGAAAATTCTTCATGCACGAACAATGATGCTCGGTGGAACTTCTTCGCTTCTTTACTGTCGCCTCATACGGAAAGAAACAATTCTTTATTGTCTTCAAGGCCTACGTCTTGCCACGCTGTATACACCGGTTATTGGTCGGCCAGCGAAGTTAAATTATGCAGGGCGCGGCTAGTACTTGGGAGGGTCATCGCCTGTGAGAATTGGATGGGACATGCAATTTACCGACGTTGCGTCTAATTGGAAAATTTGCACCAGTCCTTTGGGCCACAATAAACTGTTATTATTGTCTTCAGAAAATAGCATTACTGTATACTTTACTAAAATAGCTCATTTTAAATTTGCTTCTGTCAAAGTCATTTTTATCGGTTGATTACGCCAAAACTGACATACGGAGTGTTTCAGGGGGAATTTTAAACGTATTAGGTAGAGGCGGTATGCACTAATTCGGACAAAACATTAAGTAGAACATATGTCCAATCATAATTGCTTACAGAGATACAGCTGTTAGAATGTTACACAAACAAGGACTCTCAGAAGGTATCAAGCACAGGTAAAAGACTTCAAAGCTGATGTCATCTACTACTCCAATGTGCTTTCGAATTGGCTCGACAACACCATGCATAGCTCTTCTGAGTCTGTCTTGCCGTTGTTTTAATGGGTTAACTCTATTCGTAGTCCGAACGATAAATCAGCCACTTTCATTAACTCTTTCTTTGTAGGTATCGCCTTTCAGCCTTCCCCAATGTCAAAATCGTAAAAGAGTATATTTCGATGACTTTGGTGGCAAGGAAGGTGATCACTTTTGCCGATCTGTCTTCTGGGGAATATTAGCTTTAGATGATGTGTCACATGCCGTCTGTAATGCGCAGGAGCCACGTCATGTTGGAAGGACGTACCAACCTTTGTAGCCAAGCGAACGTCTTCCACTAATGCTGGAACTTAGTACTCAAGAAAGTTTAGATATCGGGGCTCTGCAAGTCCATGTGGAAACACCACAGAGCCAGTTAGCTCATCATCTGTCATCTAAAGAAAACCGTTCTTGAAAATCCGTCTCTGAATAGGCATGTGGATTTCTGTCGATCTACGATGTGAGTTACGAGTGGAACTGGCTTCGTCAGTACTGTCTAGTAACTGGATTCCTCAGCGTTTTGTAAACCAAATTGTCTACCTTCACCCCCATTATGGAAAGTGTTACACCAACTATAAATGGTAAGGACAAAGGCCATGAATAAATAAATCCCACCATATTCCTGTTTGTGGAACGTTTATTAGAGCGGAAATTCTTCGTATCTTGTTGAAGGACTAGCCTAAGTAATGCACACTTTTCATTTGAAGATAGAGATAAGACACAACTACTGGGCACTGCACCAATCTCTCGCAGTTTGGTTGAAAACACGAGTAAACATTCTTGGGCCAAAGTGGCCGTGCGGTTCTAGGTGATGCAGTCTGGAACCGCGAGACCACTACGGTCGCAGGTTCGAATCCTGCGTCGGGCATGGATGTGTGTGATGTCCTTAGGTTAGTTAGGTTTAACTAGTTCTAAGTTCTAGGGGACTAATGACCTCAGAAGTTGAGTCCCATAGTGCTCAGAGCCATTTGAACCATTCTTGGGTGAAGCACTCTGCAGTTAGGAAATGGTCTACCGCATTCTCTACAAGTAGAAGCAGTGTTTCCACTGAAGGAGGCCACAAATATCATATTGTCAGGTTCAATGTGTAAATGCACATTGCATGCTTATGAATACAGAAGAATTAGCCAACAAATCAATCGCAATCAAAACTGAAAATTTCAATTATGTAACCTTGTACACAACTTCTCAGCTTGAATCTCAAAACAAAACTGAAATTGATAAATGAATACGTAGTTACTGGACTAACAACCCCAGATGCGAAGCCATCCGCAAGAGGTAGCCAGAGGGAGCACTTCCCTTCTCCCACCTGCAATCTAGAGTACAGGGATTTTATTAATTACAGAATTCTCATTCGCTTCCACAATCGATTTCTTTACAGATAGATGTTTCTTTTACGTAACTGTAGCATTACGTGGCTGATCGTAATGAGACAATACTGTCGCTTTAGCAAATGCTACATAACTTATCATTCCAACTACCATCCAATATTAGAGTTTTGCCCTCCGTGTCCGACCCCCACCCGCCCATCTTCCCACATAGATAAATCTATAAATTTCACCGGACGCGAATGACCAGCTGTGTCTCCGAAAGCAATAAGAATTGCACACATAATACGTGACATGGGCCACTCAAATTTGTCTTTACCACCACCTCCTGAAATACGAGGGCGAGCTTAAAAGTAATTCCCCCGAATTTTTTTATGTGAATACTCTTATAGCTTTCTTAATAACGCTGACGTTATTACTATTCAGTATCTTCGTTCTTCATTTCTTCATATTTATTTCTCAACGTATCTACCGACGAACACATTTCTCGCAACCACTGACCAATCTGTTCATACCGTCACTTGAGAGTGACATGGTTAACGGACACACAATCTCAGCTCTCCCTGCACCGCTTAATCAAAGTGAAGCACTCGAAGGTCTGGTTTAAGTTTTGGAGACAGACGAAAATCGGATGAGGCGAAACCCTAGACGTAGGTGAGCCGTGCGTGGCTCGTGTTCCCGCCATCATGTATTTGACACCCTCTTTTTAAAGTACTTCCACGTCACTCCTACCGGCCGACGTGTTTTGGCTTGCCTATCGTTCATGAGTCGGCTGTGTGTGTGTGTGTGTGTGTGTGTGCATCGGCTCCCGATTTGTCTTCGTGCGTGCTTATTGCAAAATTTGCAAAAATTTGCAAAATAAGTTCTTAGATTTACCTTTCAAGTTTAAACAATGCGGCCTTTTGCCTTTAAAAGATTATGGTAATATATTTAAAAATTTTGAAACTTACTTGCGGCCTTCAGCCATTGGTATTGCATCATACATATGTTTGTTCTATCTGCTATCCCTTGAGGCTTTCCACTTAGCCGTGATATGTTTTTGATTTATTTTATTTGCCTCTTTAATTGCATTTTTTATCTTGCTGATATTTATGATTTCTTGTTTTATAAACATTGTGGCCTTCTGCCTTTAAGGGGTCTATGACAATATATTCTAAAATTTTGAAACTTGGTTGCGGCCTTCTGCCATCGTTATTGCACCTTGCATATGTATGTTCTATCTACCTTGCGCTGATCTTTTTTTAATTATTTTATTGCTATCTTAATTGGAATTTTATCTTGTTCATTTATTATTTCTTGTTTGGAGGCCTTCAGCCATGAAAGAGTTGAATTCGGCAAAGGTCCGGCTATGTGCCGCTTTGGTTGTAAAAGTGCTATTAAATTACAATAAATTACAATTATAAGATGAAACTGACCCCAACCTTGTTTGGTCCTTTGCACAATCCTAATTACCTGTTCTGCCAGCGGGTTTAGCAAGCGTATTAGTAGTATTGCTGCTGATGCCGCAGCGCTCGTGTGTGACCTGGCATTATTATACTGAAGGACAGGTTTCTGCACGTGTGGACGAACTCCTGGAATTCGAAAATCGATTACAGCACGCTATTTCTCAGGCGCCGACTTTGTTACGTTACACACCGCCATGTTATACGCTGCTATTATGACCCTGTCGTGGTAGAGAGGTGCAAATATGTAGACGTGGAGAGTTAAGATGTTGAATGATAACTATGTTTCCTTTAATTAAAAAGATTTTAGAATCTTCGCATAACAAATTTCGTAGCATTAATTTTCAGCATCCCCTCGTACTTCCTATTCCTCCTGAAACCTCCTGCAAACAAGAAATTGATGCAGAATGTACAGATTTCTGACAGTTGAAAAATTACACTCCCGAATATGTGTAGTTGTTATTTTTCTAATACCCTCAACTAACGGCCGAAAGCCCAAACAATAAGTTAGGGAAATTAATGTACTACTTCTGTCGAAGCTACCCCCCTTGGTGTAGTGATCAGAGAAAGAGGGAAAGTCAATTTCATTTGGTTTCACATTTCTCTGCTAAGCAGTACTCAGGATGCCTTTTCTTTTCGAGTTAGCCGTCTTCTGATGTTTTGGTGCGGCCTACAGCGAATTCCTCCCCGGTGCCAAGCTTTTCTTCTCAGTGTATCACTTTAAATCCACGTCCTTAGTTACTTGCTGGAAGCCTTCCATTACAGCTTTTAGCCTCTACGACTCTCTGAGATACCATGGAAGTCATCTCCTGATATCTTTACATATGCCATATCATCCTGCTCCTTCTTCTTTTTATCTTTCCCCATATATTCCGTTCCTCACAAATTCTGCGGGGAACGCTTAGCAAACAATGGTGGCTGTAATTAAAGTCAGTATAAGAGAGTACTTCGAAAAGTTATACATTATTATTAAAGATCTAGTAACATTTATAGAATTCTCCACAACACTTCATAGTGACAGTTTTTAAACTTAAATCACCAGGTCTCTGCAAAAAACGTTTGGAACGTTCCTCAAGGATAGAGATCCGTTCCTTGGTCACGCAGCCATTATTCGTGAATGATTCTCACCCATATTCATATTCTCCTTGTCTTTATTCCTCTTCCACTAGCACTGTCTGCTCACTCTTTTCCTAGCACTGTTCTGTCATTGTCATCCATGTTCCACCCTCTCCTTCTCTGAGTTGTGCGAACGTCCTCAACGTTAGAAAACCACTTTCCGTCCAGATGGTATTTCAGCTTGCCGAGATGGTGGAAATCGTGTGGTGCAGAATTTTACCTTCCTGTTTATCCCACGTCTGTGTGATAATAGCAGCGCGGGATTAGCCGAGCTGTCTAAGGCGCTGCAGTCATGGACTGTGCGGCTGGTCCCGGCGGAGGTTCGAGTCCTCCCTCGGGCATGGGTGTGTGTGTGTTTGTCCTTAGGATAATGTAGGTTACGTAGCGTGTAAGATTAGGGACTGATGACCTTAGCAGTTAGGTCCCATAAGATTTCACATACATTTGAAAATTTTTTGTGCGATAATAATCAAATTGATGGCACCATTTGACTACAGCTGGACGCAAATTTGCGTTTGGCTCATATTCCGTCAGCACTTCGTTGTGAATCTGTATGTGGTTTGGGCGTTTCGCACTCTAGAACCATACTGTCCCGTGTACTTCAGCGCTGGAATACGATTCCAGTTGTTGCGCCATTTCAGTCGCAGACTAGGTTGCACTTGACGCGAGTACCGCACCAGAACCGTCTCTGCAAGGAACTCAGAACACGATATTGCGGCGCCTGTGTTTTTAAAAAGTACGATGAAATGGTCATTCGAAGGAACATTGCATCGTACTTCATAAGACAACGCAGCAATATTGCATTCATCCGCAAATACCAGGCCGCGACTTTCAGTTAAAATGTCACCTCCCTATATGGGAATTACGTAAAGTGTACGAGTGTATGCTGTGACAAATGGATGCGGCAGGACAAATCGGATGATTAGGTTAGATGTAGGATAAGCTAGGACAGCAACACTACTATAGTGCTGCACCGACCAACCACTCCGGGCCAGCCCGGTGCCAGGGGGATGTTCAACAGGATTAGCTCGGTGAATACGGCCAACAACGTAGGTTTATATTAATGCTGGCACACCTGTAACGCTGCATGTAAAGCAGATAAGCATAAGTAGTAATAGTCAAACATTAGAACCTAAGACATAGCAGTAGTGCCAATAGTGCGTGAGTAAAAGAACTAACATTCTTAGAAATAAGCTGCAGTAATAATAATTGCATTGTATCAACTAGGACCCACTAATTGTTTAAGGTGGTGGGTTTTTCATGTATCATATACTGAAGAAAAAAGAATTTAAAGAAAACGGATGAGGCCAAATCCTACCCGCGTGATGTGTGGCTTATGAGCAACCGCTCGACCATGAAATGCAAGTTTTCTCACCTCCCGCCTCACTGCGATAGTACTTGCAGTGGATCCTGATGCAGTTTGGAATCCCTTTGTGACGGTGTGGTTAGATGTCTGCCTATTACACATTAAACCCTCTTCAACTGTCGACCGGCTCCACTGACTACGTAAGGTAGTTTGCGACTGGCGGTGAATCATGCACGGATAGCCACAGCCTTCCTTCTGCGGTGCTACTGTGGGGAATCGTGATTGTGGTCCGCAGCGTGGTGCAGCTACGTTACCATGCCATGTTACAGCGAAACATATTTAAATAACTTCTTAAATAATTTTATGCAAAGTAAATCGTATCCCAGGTAATTAATCAAATGGGTTGGGGTTGGGTTCTTTGGGGAAGGAGACCAGACAGCGAAGTCATCGGTCTCATCGGATTAGAGAAGGACGGGGAAGGAAGTCGGCCGTGCCCTTTCAAAGGAACCAACCCGGCATTTGCCTGGAGTGATTTAGGGAAATCACGGAAAACCTAAATCAGGATGGCCGTACGCGGGATTGAACCGTCGTCCTCCCGAATGCGAGTCCAGTGTTTAACCACTGCGCCACCTAGCTCGGTAATTAATCTAAAGATGACAGTTTTAGTAAGTGAGGTTCCGAACATATATGTAACATCCTGAAAGTCTATCAACCCATTATTATTAATAGAAATATTTCTACGTCAGCATTTCGCAATCAATACACCTCACTGTACTTTATTAGCGTATTATATGAAAGACACGACAAGGGTACCAACTATCGACTGCAGAATTAAATTATGTCATCCTGATGCCGGCATATTCAGTATTTTAACACTGGTGTTACATTAAAATAGTTCGGCACAGTCCGGGGGTACGACTGACACCGCTTAAAAAATATATTGTGTTGCATGCACTTGGTTCAGTTTGATTGAATGGTAACTACCTGTTTTTTTTTCAATAACAACAGTTCTGGAATTAGATATTTTCACTATAAAGTTAGAATGTTTATGAATTTGTAACAGCAACAGAACTCGCTTAACATAACACATGTTCTTCAGTTCATAGCCTGCGTTGCAACGGTTATGATAAGCTACGCTTATCCATCAAATTTCAGTCTTCAAATTTACTTTCGGCTGCACAGAGTCTACCAATACAAAGAACAGAAGAGGTAGTTCTGAAATGGGATTTAATCTCAGAGCATTAAAATTTATCTGTTAAGGTTTTTTTATATTTTCCGCAAAATGTTTCAGATTTCAACCTCAGCGTGCAGTTTCTGTTTCCTGGTGTACTGTTTATTCAGCAAGTAGGAAATAACTGAGCAGCCTGTTTCATATTTCTCCGGCTGAAATTAAAGTGGATCTCGGTCTATGTGAGGTGGGCGCCGCCGCCGGTGCGGTGCCGCGTCTCCAGCCGCCCCACACATAAAGGTCCGCGACATAAGTTCTGCAGGAAACGTGATTGGCATTCTAAATGGAATTCGTTTCTCGTTGCCTCGAAATTGGTTGCCGTCTCCTCGCTACCTTACAGAAAATCAGGAAAGAGAGAGGGAGGACAGAGAGAGAGAAGAAGGAGAGAGAGGTGGAGAAAGGGTTGGGATGTCCGATAGAAGGATGAGGACACATGAAGACCGTGAGAGACAAGGAGGCAAAGGGTAGGTTGGACAGCAGGAGAGCAAAGGGTGCATGAGACCCCGAGGGCCCCGGCCAGCGTTGTGAATAATGTATGGATTGGGACGCGGCCAGCGGGCCGGCTCCTCTTGCGCAGTGGCGTTTGCCTTGTCCGGAGTCCCGCCTGCCGTAGCAGAGGAGCGCCGGCGACGGCTTTTTCCACTTCGAACTCCATCCTCTGCACGCAGTCAATTACAGTGGGAAATTGCCTCGAATAAAATAGCTTTCTAAGCAACTTGCTTCAAACGAGTGCTAAATTTGATAATTGTTTTCAGACTTGGCGAAGATGACGCTCATCATGGAATATTCATATCGGCAATTCACTTTTTGCCTAATTTAATCTATTTTCCGTTTGTCTCTGATGGCAGTTGCCGTTTAAGCGGCAAGACGCATAAATTCGATCCAATGACCTGTTGATAAATAGATGAATTGGTCGTATGCAGAATACATTTTTGTGCGTTCCCAAAGCAGGTGCCAGAGAAAGCAAGGGATGATCTATACGTATAATGCACGTCACACGGAAATATGGAACCTGATGATGGCAGTGTATGAAGATTAATGAAATGCCTCGCTGTGTTTTACTGCTGACAACAGGGAATCAGCTTACTTTTCTTTCGACGCCTTAAAACGAACGTTTCAATACAGGCTGTTGCAAATAATTTTATGAACCTGAAGCAAGTCAAATAATTGAAACCTGCCGTTAATAAGGAAGTCGCCAGCAGCTTGCGAACCTGAAATGCGACTTTTTCGCAAAATAATCAGTATTCGTACATCTAATTCAACTCAGTAGATATCAGTGCCCCATGGGTGTTATGCGTTTCAGCAAAATACAAGTAACGGTGCTATATTTTATTGTTAGTAATCTTTACGGATAGGTTCTCAGAGAGTCCATGACAATTGTTATCGCATGCACCGCTTACTTGAAGTACTCCCAATGCTCTTAGAATGTTTACAATTTTTTTTGTTAGCAAGTTTTGCGATATAAGTAACCAGTTAGCTGTTTTACCATTTATGATAATTATAATGGATTTTCTTTCTGAGTCATCAGCCCTCTGGCTTGATGTGGCTCACCACGTATTCGTCCTCGTTTATTTGGTAGATAGTTTCATTGTAGTTTTTGCCCAGTGTAGCTCTCTCTAGTCCCACGGAAGTTATTCCCTGATGTTTCTACATATATTCTATTATGTCATTGTTTTCTTCTTCGCCGAATCTGAGGAGAACCTCATCACTCCTTATCATCCCACCACTGCAACACACTTCCCTAGGTGGTCAGAAACAATGAGGCTGTTGCAATGTAGGTTGTGCTGAGACATAACTGTAAGAGAAAAATTATATACGTCAGCGAGTTAATCGGCACTGACGTTAGCCAATCAGGCCTTGCAAATTCAAGTGGCCCGCCACAGACGGTGTTGCTAAACATGTTTTTAGTTTGGTGCTCTATCGTCTACGCTGTGAGAACACCTGACGCTAGTAATATGTGTTGGACTGCTTTAATTTGCGCGCGCAATCGGCTTACTGACTAACTTCATCGCTAAGTAACTCGGAAACAGCCCAACGTAACGAATTTTTGGTTAATAAATATTTCTTAGCACAACATACGCTTCTACACCTTTGCAAGTTTTTCAGTGCCTCTCACACGCTTCAGTTCTCTTCTTTTTAGGTTTTCGCTTGTTCCAACAGTTATTATCTTAAAGTACTGAGTTCCAAACCTACATTAGGGGAACTTTCTTCCTCAAATTGAGACCAATGTTTGATACTAGCGCACATTTTTTGTCCATCCCTCTTTGCCTGTGTTAGTATGCGCTCAGGTCCTTCTTGCTTAATTCTTCATAATGCATTGATTGTACCGTAATAACGCTTTAATGACAGTTCAGAGCAGTATACGTTTTGAATGACCAATGCTGGTGGTGTTGACTTAGAAATTATTTACGAGGATTATGAATAACATAAAGCGCTACCTTGGACGAGAACTTTGATGCATGTACTCATGAATACGGTTCCGTTTCTTAGGTATGGCAACATCTCATGTCAAATCAAAAAAGACTTCCAGCCGTCAATACTTCCAATTTTATTATTCTTATACGACCTGTTTCGGCGTATAATTAGGCCATCTACAGGCCCCTGACCGGACTGGGTGCTGGCCCTTATTTCGATCGCACCTGAAGTTGGATTCAACCTACACGTCGGTCTGGGGTCCTCAAAATGGCAAAGTGAAACGACGAAATAAATAAAACTAATTTGTAAATATAGACGGCTAAGGTGATTTTGAATTGACATTTTAATCATGAAGCGCTTTGTTTATTGTAGACTTCAGTACTCATAACCATCTGGCGACCGACATGTGCCAGTGCCCTAAACACTGAACGGTATTCATGACTACCTGCATCTAAATTCTCGTCCAACCTCCCGATTTACGTTAGTTGTGATCCTCCAAAATAATTTATATATGATTCCTAACCGAGGATCACCGGCACTCTCATGTGAAAAAGTATTCCATTTTCACTGGCAATGTCAAGTGCTTTTCGCCACTGATGTGGCGTTTGAACACGTAATTTTTTATTTCGTATAATATTCATTGTGCCTAAAAATGCGTGAATGATGCGAAGGACACCTGACGTCGGGTCGCTTCAGGTACACCGTAACGTCGATACATATTTGCAGTTTGTTTTTGATACTTCGGAAACACATGATCAGAGACGTATAAAGCTACGTATGAAGTTTTTGTTAGATTGTATGTACTTAAGACGTCTCGATTTCTCACAATCTTCATTAATTTATATATATAGTTTTATTTGGTTGTCCGTAGATGATGAGCGAATTACTTTGGGAGCAGGAGGAGTTCCGCAACTACACAGTTCACAGTTAGTTAAACAAAGATGCCAGATTCAAGCTAGACAGCTTGTCTGTACACACTAAATACCGGCAGAGAATCGGGCTGGCATCGAAACCAGTAAGTAATATTGGTTTAACCATCACGGTTAGAGAACCGGCAACTGTTTTCATAAATTACGCTGTAGGAAACACTGTAACCAGCCAAAACATTTTTCTAAACGACTTTGTTGTACTGTTACTAGTTTCGAGCCTGAGCACCTCGTCAGACGGTAGCGCTGATTTCTCGGAAAGATTTGTATATGAGTACTAAGATATAACATAGGTTTTGTGAATACATAGTTTACGACAGATTTTACATTAACCTTTAAAATATAACATTCTTTTGTAATTATATCGTTTACTAAATATTTTACATTCTAAATGTTTTATCCACTAGGGATGAGGACCTCTGCGACTATGGTGTATCAAGATTTTTTGAAATTATTGAAACCTGTGTCCATTTGTTTTGGCCTTCAATTTTATTATTCAGTTACCGGCTTCGAACCGCATTCTATGAGCTCTATGGACTGTGCTTATTTCATAAGGAAGTGATCTTTCACTATAGAGAGAGGTATGATTCCCTTTTTCGATCCCTCTAGATCCATGAAATCAACTAAATACAAGATGGTGAGTACTTTTGTTTAAGTCGACAGCTGGTTTACCGTGTCAAAGAACGTGATATGTGTACAGATACCGCACACTTCTGGAGTGGCTATAAAGATACTACTTCTTAGGACTAATCATTTTAAAGCTAAACATTTACTCGGTTGGGTTTGAAAACTGAGGGTAGAAGCCAATAAAGAACATTCTATGTGTCAGTTACTTATTCTCCGTATCTTTTCAGTCTCTAAGAGTTCTATCAACGCTGGAGATTCATTTGGTTTCTTAATTCTAGTTGATCATTCACGATGCTGTCAGATTTACTGTGAATGAGGTTGTGCATTTCTAATTCTACTAACAAATTTATTTGCACTCCCTTTTCCATAAAATGTAACATATCCAAGTTTTCTTCGATGTTAATCTTTGCGTTTCGGTGTTGGACCAAGTGAGCAGCGAAAGTTGATTTACTGAGGTTGTTGAGCCTGAGAAGAGCCATGTGGTCTCGGTATCCTACGTTGAAACACTTCCCAGTTCGACTAATTTAAAAACTGGGGCACATAGGACAACTTAGGTTAGAATTGCCAGGGTGTTATTCATCCTTTATATTTAAGTTATGATCAATTCAGTATTACATTTTATTGTTCGTGGGAAAAGTGATATTCATATTCAGAAAGAAATTTGCACTCTGCTGCGGAGTGTGCGCTGATATGAAACTTTCTGACAGATTAAAACTGTGTGCCGGACCGAGATACGAAATCGGGACCATTGCGGACAAGTTCTCTACCTTCTGAGCTACCCAAGCACGACTCACGACTCCTCAACACAGCTACAATTCCGGCAGTACCTCGTCTTCTACCTTCCAAACTTCACAAGCTCTCCAGCGAACCTTATATATTTTTAGAACTGAGTATGTTTGCAACTCGATATGACAGCTTACCAATGTATGCTATGCAAACATAATTCAGTGAACTTTGGGGAGCTATTTGTGCTAAAGTTCTGTTTCGTACGGACGTACAGCTATATTTGTTATTGTATTTATTTTCTAGAACTACTTTCTATGTATATGAAGATGATGATGATATTTGGTTTGTGCAGCGCTCAAGTGCGCGGTTATCAGCACCCGTACAAATTCTTTGCTCAGTCCTATCTCGCCACTGTCATGACAGATGATGAAATGATGAGGACAACACTCACACCCAGTCATCTCGAGGCTGGTGAAAATCGTACTCGGGACCGCTTGCTCGGCATACTATGTATAGAGTTTATACACAATGTGAAACCTTATGTAAACTAATCACAAAGCTTCGTTGTAGTTTACGACACAAATGTAAAACTCTGTGTAAGCTATGTACTGACAAAAGCTTCATTGTATTTTAGGACACAAGCGCAAAACTATCCAAGACTGTAACGCTACCGTCTGACGATGGGCCCGAACCCGAAAAAAGCAACGATACAACAAAGTCATTCCTAAAACTCTCGTGGCTGGCCGCAGTATTTCCTTCAGTGCAAGTAAACAATGTGTATCCGTTTCGAAAACAGATGACTTCATTGCACTGTGTTTATGAAGAATGCTGATGTTACAGCTGTCTTAGTTCAAAATGGTTCAAATGGCTCTGAGCACTATGGGACAACTTCTAAGGTCATCAGTCCCCTAGAACTTAGAACTACTTAAACCTAACTATCCTAAGGACATCACACACATCCACGCCCGAGGCAGGATTCGAACCTGCGACCGTAGCGGTCACGCGGTTCCAGACTGTAGCGCCTTTAACCGCTTGGCCACACCGGCCCGCAGCTGTCTTAGTGATGGGCTATTTTCTTACTTGTAATTAGCTGAAGGAAGATTGTTGTAATGAAACCTTCTTTTCTACTTACATTGCCTTCTACGAATTTTATATAGCGCAGTCCCAAAATTACTAAATTTTACTCAGCAGAAATCATTAATAAGTTCACTGGCCATTAAAACTGCTACACCACGAAGATGATGTGCTACAAACGCGAAATTTAACCGACAGGAAGAAGATGCTGTGATATACAAATGATTAGCTGTTCAGAGCATTCACACAAGATTGGCGCCGGTGGCGACACATACAACATGCTGACATGAGAAACGATTGCAACCGATTTCTCTTGCACAAACAGCAGGTGGCCGGCGTTGCCTGGTCAGACGTTGTTGTGATGCCACGTGTAAGGAAGAGAAATGCGTACCATCACGTTTCCGACTTTGATAAAGGTCGGATTGTAGCCTACCGCGATTGCGGTTTATCATATAGCGACATTGCTGCTCGCGTTGGTCGAGATCCAATCACTGTTAGCAGAATGTGGAATCGGTGGGTTCAGGAGGGTAATACGGAACGCCGTGCTGGATCCCAATGGCCTCGTATCACTAGCAGTCTAGATGACAGACATCTTATCCCAATGGCTGTAACGGATCGTGCAGACACGTCTCGATTCCTGAGTCAACAGATGGGGACGTTTGCAGGACAACAACCATGTGCACGAACAGTACGACGACTTGCAGTAGCATGGACTATCAGCTCGGAGACCATGGCTGCGGTTACCCTTGACGCTGCATCACGGAGTGGAGCGCTTGCGATGGTTTACTCAACGACGAACTTGGGTGCACGAATGACGAAACGTCATTTTTTCGGATGAATCCAGGTTCTGCTTACAGCATCATGATGGTCGCATCCGTGTTTGGTGACATCGCGGTGAACGCACATTGGAAGCGTGTATTCGTCATCGCCATACTGGCGTATCACCCGGCGTGATGGTATAGGGTGCCATTGTTTAAACGTTTCGGTCCCCTCTTGTTTGCATTGACGGCACATTGAACAGTGGAGTTACATTTAAGATGTGTTACGACCTGTGGCTCTACCCTTCATTCGATCCCTTCGAAACCCTACATTTCAGCAGGATAATGCACGACCGCATGTTGCAGGTCTTACACGGGCCTTTCTGGATAGAGAAAATGTTCGTCTGCGGCCCTGGTCAGCACATTCTCTAGATCTCACACCAATTGAAAACGTCTGGTCAATGGTGGCCGAGCAACTGGTTAGTCACAATACGGCATTCACTACTCTTGATCAACTGTGGTATCGTGTTGAAGCTGCATGGGCATCTGTACCTGTACACGCCATCCAAGCTCTGTTTGTCTTAATGCCCAGGCGTATCAAGGCGGTTATTGCGGCCAGAGGTGGTTGTTCTTCGTACTGATTTCTCAGGATCTATGCGCCCAAATTGCGTCAAAATGTAATCACATGTCAGTTCTAGTATAATATATTTGTCCAATGAATACCCATTTATCATCTGCATTTCTTCTTGGAGTAGCAGTTTTAATGGCCAGTAGTGTATATGGGCCTCATTCCACTTCGGGAGGCCGAAGATGTGGGCGATAGCTCTGCGAGTATTTATAGCTTTATGATTCAACTTCAAGTGGAGACGTGATGTTTAGTTCTACAAACCACGTGCAACCGAATTCAGTGACAACACCACTGTTCATAATTTCGAGCCCTAGTAATGTTCATCCTGCAAAATCAAATCCCTTTTTCCCTGCCACCCACATTCACTGCGTCCGCCATAAATAGGTTGCTTAACGATAATCATCAGAAGGATCTGCTTTCCACTCGTAACAAAATGTGAAGGTGCATTCTACTGAGTTTTGTTGTAAGAGGAAGAAACTGTTCTTCTGCAGAAGTAGACAGAAGAAAAGCCTGTGGCTATCACTAGTAATAGTTTGGCAGATGTGAATCTTTACTCCTGAAAACTGCTGTGAGAAATGAGCTTCAGCTCCTTAATAGCACATCATTTGCACAAGTTCGTTTCCTCCGGGTGTAGTTTTCGCATCAACCAGAGCCTTATTAGGAATAAATACCCGTATATGTATAATTTTATAGAAGTGCTCTTCACATTTCATGCATTTTACTGCTTCTATATTTGAAACAGGTTAACGGAATCATTTAATTATATTCCAGTCACAGATGGCTCTGCTTTAGGATGTTAACTTTGTAGGTTACATGAAAATGCTATAAGACTTGTCTCGTGGTTGAAATGTTGAGGTACAATGTATCTAATAAGTAGTTTTATATGATTGTCGTAACACATCCTTTGAAAGTGACGGGAAGTCGAAACGCTTAAATAGATATTGGAAATGACAATAAGTGTGGTCAACACATCAGAAAAGTTATTAAAGATGTTAACTTTTGTAATGATGCAGTCTTTTCAGAATGACTTTTCATCCAGCATCAGAGCGTACGCTTACATGAAACTCCGGTGCGGGACTTGAATCTACCTCTGCCTTTCCCGGGCAAGTGCTCTACCGATTCCTCTACTTTTGCATGACCCGCGACCCGTCCTCACAGCTTCACTTGCGAAAGTACCTTCTCTCCAACCTTCCAAACTTTGCATTCTCCTACACTGAAGAGCCAGAGAAATTGGTACAAAACTGGCACACTTGCCTAATATCGTGTAGAGCCCCCAAAGCACGCAGATGTGCCGCAACACGACGTGGCACGGACTCGACTAATGTCGGAAGTAGTGCTGGAGGGAACTGATACCATAAATCCTCGCGAGCACGAGGAGTGGAGATCTCTTCTGAACAGCACGTTGCAAGGCATCCCAGATATGCTCAATAATATTCATGTCTGGGGAGTTTGATGGCCAGCATAAGTGTTTAAACTCAGAAGAGTGTTCCTGGAAACGCTCTAGCAATTCTGGAAGTATGGTGTGTCACATTGGCCTGTTGTAATTCCCCCAAGTCGGTCGGAATGCGCAACGGACTTGAACGGATGCAGGTGATAAGACAGAATGCTTACGGGCGTGTCACCTATCAAAGTCTTATCTAGATACATCAGGGGTCTCATATCACTCCAACTGCACACGTGCCACGGCATTACAGAGCCTCCACCAGCTTGAACAACCCTCTGCTAGCGTGCAGGGTCCTTGGATTAATGAGGTTGTCTCCATACCCGTACACGCCCATCCGCTTGGTACAATTTGAAACGAGACTCGTACGGCCAGGCAACATGCTTCCAATCATTAACAGTCCAATGTGTGTGGAAGTATGTGCCCCAAGCGAGGCGCAATGTTTTCTGTCATGCAGTGATAAAGGTAAAAAAGTGAGTTTTGGCTCTCAAAGCCCATGTCGATGATCTTTTGTTGAATGGTTCGCACGATGACACTAGTTTATGGCCCAGCTTTGAAATATGCAGCTCTCTGCGGAAGGTTTTCACTTCTGTCACGCTGAACGATTCACTTCAGTCGTCGTTGTTCCCGCTCAAGCAGGATGTTTTTCCGGCCGCAGCGATGTCACAGATTTGATGTTTTACCAGACTGCTGATATTCACGATACACTAGTGAAATAGTCGTACGGGAAAATTTTCACTTCATCGCTACACCGGAGATGCTGTGTCCTATCGCTCGTGCACCGGCTATAACACCACTCATTTAAATCTTGAGTACCTATTATTGTAGCAGCAGTAACCTATTCAACAGCTGCCGTATTCTGCCTGTTCACATATCTCTGTCCTTAAATACGTTTGCCTGTACTAATATCTTTAAGGAGTACCACTCTCGCAAGAAATGATATTGCTGAAAAACGGTTGAGTCATAGCTTAGGGGAATATTTCCACAATTAATTTTCACTCTACAATGGGATGTGCTCGCTCATCCTCCAGAAGAAACCCGGGCTCCGGACTGGGATTCCAACCTGGAACCCTTGACAGTCAGGCTTCAATATCGCTCCAGCACACAGTTCTAATCAACCAACAAGTTCCGTTTCAAGCTTTCTCCCCGAAGTTTCGTATCAATTGCTTCACATTTATTCGCCAAAATTTCATGCTGCAATTAATGGATGGCTAGTTTTTGTGTGATTGTTTCCCTGTAGTGCATTCTCCCTAATCTTTCTTGATTTATTCCAAATTACTCACACTGTCTATACAATATATCATTTCCAGAGGTAAAATTAATTAGAGATACTTGTTTCTTTTTGATATTTTTTAGTAATTTTGTTTAATATCCGTGGTTACTACACATAGGAATTACTGTGGTGATATTGTGTAGTCTTTCACATCATAGTTATACTAAGATGTTGTTGCCAACAAGTATTAATACACGTAATTGGTGGGGCGCGTTCTCTGTTTTTTGTTGATAATGACGATACTGTTTCCCGGTCAGGATGAGAGACTCTCCCTGCTTCTCTGGCGTGAAGGTTGTCAACTTCGTCAGCCACTGAAACCTTTGATCTTGTTAATATGTAACCCCAGGCAGGCGCGATTACAGATAGTTATCATCTTGAGCCAGATAAAACATGTCGACATATTTACTAGGCTCTATTCTTCCCCTCTCCTCCTTCACGTAAAAGTTGATCCCACATAATTACAAGGGAAACTTTTCTGAAAATAAACCTAGGTGAAACTAAGCATGAAACTACAGTCTGATTAAAATTATAGTTGATACTTCACACATTGGAATTGGTTTCCTCCAATCAGAGCGCTCAACGCAAGCCTGAACCATTCTCTGTTCCCAAACTACCACAAGAATTGGGGAATTCACCTCCAGTTCCTTGTCCGGCTTTCTTTCTTGGTGTGTTTGGAACCCGACTTGTGGGTCTGGTACTTTATTTGGTATTTTATCAGACATGATGAACACAACACAAACAAAACACACATCAGCTTGCTAATGAAATACACAGCCTTAACTAAACACTGGATACTCTCCTAGAAGACACGACTGAGCGCCACATTTGGGGTTATTATAAATACAGAGATCGGCCTACAATAGATAAGCTTCACATGGCATTGCGTGAAACAGAGTTTTTGAAAGTTGCGGTTCATCATTGCTACTGGGTGACCATAGTTGAGAATATAACAAAATGAATCAGTGCTCAGCAGTGCCCATTGGTTAGCGTAGTGTACCATGAAGACGGTCTTAGGTCCGAAGCTCGTCAACTATCATGAAAATTTCTTATTTCTGAATATAATCAAAAGAGTCTGATTACTATTTTTGTTCGTTTAACTGGTTTAAAGGTGACTTTTTTGTTTGCAATTCTTTGTCACGTCATTTTCATCACCGTACTTACTTTTCTATTTGCTCGTATTTTTCAGCCTGTCGTTCTTTTTTCGTCTGGAATCAACTTTTGTCGCCTGTAACGTCCAACCAAGTGTCAACGATTAGTGCTCATCGGTTAGTGGTGCGGCAGCTCCTGTAGACAGTGAGACAATAGTTACAGGTAGCCAATGAGAGATAGCAATTACAGTTTCCTTTTATCACTGAAAATGATTTTATTCTGTCTTGATCTTTAATAGCCGTGTAAAAAGCGAAAGTCATTTTAGCTCTGCCGCAGACTGTTGGCCACGGCTTTCTAGAATACAGTACACATCACAAGCTTGTGGTTAGCTTAGGACATCAGTTTAAATTCAGGGCTGCAAAACGCATCTCCTGCGCTGTTCCGTCATTGGTCACTAACAAACAGCTGTCGACAGAGCATCTCGCTTTTCCGACATACCTTGCGGCAACCACTTCCAAACTAGCTCCCCGTTACACATTAAAGGCATTTGTGAAGTGACTTGCCGTGTTTGTATGTTGCTTCTAATAAAAATGTCCCACAACTGTCAACACAATTTAGGAAGAATGGTTGTAGCGACCAGACTAATCCTTTCGCAGGTATGATGATTTAATCAGTACTAATTAACATTTGTAAATACTCTAATAGATGGATATTTTTAGCCACTCAGTAGTCTTGGCTGTTATTGTATTCAGTCTGACCATTTTATGTACATGCATGAGCAATTTAATTTGAGATGCCTACTTCCTACCAAGCAGCATGCTCAGAAATGTAAAATTTTGCACTTTAAAAAACGAAAAAACGTTATATCATATGATAATAATATCATTGAGTCACTGTTGGAACCGGAAAAGTCTTACGAATACTTGGCTGTAACACCCTGTAGAAATATCAGATGGAATGATCACATAGGTTCAATCGTGGGTAAAGATGGTGGTTGACTTTGGTTTACTGGTTGAATATTGAGGAAGTGCCATCAGTCCACAGAAGAGATAGTTTACAAATCACTCGAGCGACACTTCATAGAATATTGTTCAATTGTATAGGTCCCATACCAGACAGGACTAACAGGGGATATTGAACGTACACATAGAAGAGCAGGACGAATTGTCACATGTTTGTTTAATCAATGGGAGGGTGTCACTGAGATACCAAAGGAACTGAAATGGCAGATCTTGAAGACAGACACAAACTATTCCGTCTATTAAAAAAGTTTAAAGAACTGCCTTCACATGAACACTCTGGGGATATACTATAACACCCTATGTATCGCTCAAACGGGGATTGTGAGTATAAGACGAGAATAATTACTGCACCCACAGAGGCATTCAAACAATCATTGTTCCCACCCTCCACACGTAAATGGAACAGGAAGAAACCCTAATAACTGGTGGAATGAGACGTACACTCTGCGATGCACCTCACGGTGGTTTGCAGAGTATAGACATAGATGTGGACGTAGATGCTGGCGACTCCAGCTTACGGGATACATTCGCCAAGACTCTTAACCTGTAGGTGACCTTGCTCGCCCACCAGAGTGCAGGCCACGGTTTGGGGCGACCCTTTGGTATTTAGCAGGACTGAGGCCTGGGACGTGGCGTAAACAATAGCACCCTCTGGCTCTTAGGGTGATCATTCAAGCTGTGTGAGTCTAGATATTATATTGTTGAAAGCGCAGACCACCTGCGAGGTACTGCAGGCGAACAAATGGATGCCCATGATCGGACAGTACTTCTATTTATTTCACATTAAGAGACAATGGCAAACCTCGCCAGGGGCAGTACTTTATTTCTTGTAGATTTTTCAAGAATATCTTCGTTAGGAACGCGAACGACTCCCCGTCGGCAAGCAGCATGCCAGGCGACTTGTATCAGTGATTATACATTAATTTACGGAGTCCGTGCACTCGTGCTGATTTTTGTGCGTCGTGACGTGCCGTGAGCACGGGTACACATCTGTGATGGTGGGTCGTGAACATAGGCGGTTCTCAGTTGCTTGATCGCTCATCGTCGTTGACATAAGCGAATTAGTGAGTGATTTCTTGTACCACTTTTTCCAAGCCCTTATCCCGAATTGTTTGTATATGGAAATGGCCATTATTAGAAGGTGGCCACATGCATTTCGTGTCACCAACCGAATTTTGTGTGCTGGTACCACAATTGTCTGCATGAAGTGAACGAACGTTTTCTAAAAGTTGGCGAATTGTGTAACCAAGGTCAGACTTGGGTCTAGCCCAGTATTCACATAGTCAGGTGTGGGAAACCACCTAAAAATCACGTCTAGGCTGGTTGGCTCACAGTTCTTACTCCACTGGGCGGATTCGATCCAGAACCGGCGCGCCTTCGCTAGTGCAGCAAGCGCTGTGTTTCCGCTCGCGGCTATCCTTTCTATTGTTTTTTTTTAATAGCTTCATACATTTGGTCATCGTCTTTTCTATGTGACTCGGGTTCACTTGTACCCGACAACAGACTAAAGTGACGAGTATTCAGTTAAATGGCCATCAGCGGAGACTTGCAAGTCAGGCCATCTTTTATTGATAGATTTTTTTTTTTTTGAGAATTCCGGGACAGTGACACAAATTTACTCACTGAACTATTTCGTTTGATGATGAACCTTCATGTCCTCATTTAAATTATTTTGCTACTCAAATGGAAATTAAATGATAAGGTAACCATATCGTTCCATGGAACTGAAAAAATGAAATAATTAAGTTCCTTTTCAATTTCTCCTATTTCTTACTTTACACTAAAACTGAAACTTTCACTTCTTTGCAGTGTATGGATGCTGACATTTTTCCAAAGTCCAGTCACTTCGACATCTTTCGGAACTGAAGAAATTTCTTGTTAGGGAGAAAATGAGATAATATTCTTCTGACTCAGTATAGCATCTTCCCTCCGTCGACTGCGGTAGCGCACATGAACCGTTGCAGAGAGTTGCAGCTCAGTTGAAATTGTTGATATTTAAACTACAAATTTTATAATACTGATAGATCGTTGATGCCTTTTTTGGTCGGGATTTAATTCTTTTTGGGTCCAGTAAACTGTTGTTGCTGCCCTTGCAGTAGGTCTGGATTTTGCATTAAGCGTAGGTTTAAGTCCTCTTCTTCTAAATTTCCGCTTGTGTCTATTTGATCCTAAGCCCAAAACTTTTGCATTTTCTTCTCCCTCCCCCCCCCCTCCAACCACCTTTTTACGATTGTCGGTGCAGGACAATTGGTGTTTGGTGTGGAAGATTGCTTCCGACTCTGACACAGGTATGTCGGCAATCTCGCTTTTCCGAAGGCCGCCACTGCAAGTTGTTGATGGTTCTTTGTTTACATCTTTTTGCCCCTGTTCGTTACTGCTCACAGAAATTTTCCTCTCAGACTTCTCAGACTAAATCTGTCTCCACTCTTCTGCTCCAAAATAATTGTTCAAATGGCTCTGAGCACTATGGGACACAACACCTGAGGTCATCACACCCTTAAAGTTAGAACTACTTAAACCTAAGGACAACACATACATCCTTGCCCGAGGCAGGATTCGAACCTGCGACCTTAGCAGTAGCGCGGTTTCGGAATGGGGCGCCTAGAACCGCTCGGCCACCGCGGCCGGCTTTTCTGTTCCAGCAGAGTCAGTTGTGTCTCTTCACTTCGTTTCTGGAGTTGGCTCCGGAGCAGCACCCATCGCGTCACTCTGAACCACTTGCAATGTGCATGCGTCTTATTTGACAAAGATTGGAAAGCCTCTCTGAAGTCAGCTACCTTACCGCTTGTTGTCCCAACATTACCAGTTTCAGTGGTGCTATAATCTTCAACTTTACTGCAGGCCTGCGTTTGACTGTTAGGAAATGAATCAGCATTCCGCGTTCCTAAATCGTGCTGGTTCTTTCCATGTACGCCGAATGTCGGAAATACATGTTCGTTTGAAACAGCTGCAACACCACTGCCGTGCTCACCATTATTGTTTACAGACTCGGTATCATGAGCAGCAAGTGAATTACTTTCAGTCGATGTGGCAGCGTTTGCTACCTATTCTCTACTTATGCCTGCTACGGGGTCATGGTGAATAACATTGGTGGCAAATACTTCAAAATTTACAGTGCTACTTAGGTGCTGTTCCCAAAGAAATCAAGAATAATCCAGGGTATAAATTTCCAAGCAAAGAAAAATAAAAGACGAGTTGTGTATGTCATTAGAGTGATTGCAAAACTACTTTAGAGCATGTAATTCAGTATCAGTTTGGCTCCAATTTCGGTGCAAAAATGCTCCCATACAACGAGGTACTTTTATTTTACTGAATGTTCTCCATACATGAACAGTTTAAGATCTACAGTACAATCCTTCTTAATATTTTAGCTATCTACCATAACACATTGAAATAGGTTGTAGTGAAAGATTTTTTTGTTTTTTTTTTTTTGGTTATGAGAAACGAATAGAGTCCATGTAGGGACACTTGCCGCCATTATTACTTTGCGTAGCGCGTCGGTCACCTTTCATGGCCTGGTCACATGAAAATGACTCTGCAGCGTGAAGGGAAGTGTTGTTTAACAGATGGCACCGAGGACCTGGACATACATATTTGCCCTGCGGTGCGCTTGGTCTTCGGTCAGTACTACATTCCGACAATGCTTGCGAGGCAAACACACTTTGGAGGCCGGCGAGTCAGGGTAGGAACCAGTCACTAGTGAGAGTTTCCCAAACTTCTTCGATCCTCCCATCGTCATGTTTCACGCTTTGTGAAAATCATCACCATCACCTTCTTCTCCTGGCTTCGGCTGTTCCTATTACACCTACTTCTAGAGATTATTCGAAGGCCTACTCCTTGGTTTTGCGTTTCCTTGCCTTTCTGTATTCTCCTCACTTGTATTTGTCTACTATTTTTGATACTCTGTCATCCCTCATTGGACTACGCACTCCTTTCACTACCTTCTGTCTTCTTCATTTAAAGACATTAATCCTAATTCTGCTCTTATTTTAGCATTCTGTTTCCGATCTTGTCATTTGCATGCGGCAACATTTATGAGAACTCACATTTCCGCACTTCGATTCTTATGGTATCCTTTTCTTCTGTTATTTAGGTTTCATTTCCACACGTTACACCTTGAAGTGACTCTACAATTTCCGTACTTTCTTTGCACGGTTCAGTCGTTATAATACTTCTCTATTTTGTGTTGAAAAATAATTTCATCTTTAGCTGAAATAATTCATTCAAAATATTTAAAGCATGACGTTTGTTTTCTTATTTTCCCATTTATTATAATTTTTAATCCACTTTGGAATTTCCATGAAATTTCATCACCTTTTTTTATTGTTACGAGATATCTGCAAATTATATGGAGCACATATATTTTGTAATTGTCACGCTGATCTTTATAGGTTATTCTCACTGTTATCAGTAGTTACCTGGTCATCTACAAGTGTAAGGAACATATTAAAAAGTAGGATGTTAATTCATTTAGATACTTCAAAAGAATTTAGTTGATGCAGATATTAAACATTACATGTGATAAATTGTACATTTGTCTTAAACATTGGTTCATGTTTTCTCCATTTGGATTACTTCTGGCTGCAATAGAACAGGCCGGCCGGAGTGGCCGAGCGGTTCTAGGCGCTAAAGTCCAGAACCGCGCGACCGCTACAGTCACAGGTTTGAATCCTGCCTCGGGCACGGGTGTGTGTGATGTCCTTAGGTTAGTTAGGGTTAAGTAGTTCTAAGTTCTAGGGGACTCATGACCTCAGCAGTTAAGTCCCATAGTGCTCAGAGCCATTTGAACCATTTGCAATAGAACTCGAATATGTGACTTTTTACACATAAGAATCGACTTCACAATGTAAGTTAAGCATTATTATGGCAGACCAAGTACATTTTACTGAATGCTGCACTAAAATGCACAGTGAGACCGATAGATGACTAAATTTTCCGTCACAGTCACAGAGTCTTTGCAAATAACGATCGGAACTTTCTATCAATTGCTTAATTTGTCGACGACAGAAATCCGCATCTTTGTTATGGAGCTATTTCAGTACCATTGTGTGATCGTCCTCAACATCAGAAATCCCTCGATGTCTGTGAAACAGCTCCTTAATTCCCTAGACATCGTCGTCTGTGGACGATGGCGATCGCCTTCCTTCCCGATCAGAATGAACGACGTCTGTGTGGCTGTGGTCAAATTGCAAGGACCTTTTCACTACAGCGGGACGCGACATTATATTTTGTCCAAAATACCTTCATAATTTCTTGGTGAACCTGTGTACAGTTGTGCGCAAAACATTCGTGACACCCCGCGTATTCCAGTATTAGAGTATGTTTCCAGTGGCCGCGCCATTTCGCCCCTAAAACATGAAGCATCTGTCATTCGTACCTGAAAAGAACTGTGTCCACAGGAAATCCTGAACATAAACTCTCTCCTCACAACACACCACTCTTGTTGCACAGTGGTCTTAGTGTGGGAAATCATGTTTATTTCTTGATGTCACCTAGTAGTTATTGCTATTCAGCCGCTCATTTTCCTTGAATTTCTGCGTAATACGATTGCAGTGAAATTTATTTGTTTCTCTGGTACATGTTTACAAAAACTGTAGAAATGTAGATCATTTTATTTGGCAGTTTGGTAGATATTTAAGTACTGGGTGTCCAGCGGAGGAAGTCCTGATTTCAGAATTAAATATCTCGAAAACTAAGAATGATAGACGAGCGCGCCAGAATGTATGTCTACTGCAAAGGGATGTAAGAAATTTGTAGGTAAGTTATACAGGAATTTCGAAGTAGATCAGAAAGCTGCCAATAGATGGCGCTGAACCCTGTGAAGGTCTTGTGCTACCTGCGTACATAATTAAACTATTTCTCAGGAAGAAATCTTTACAATCACACCATAATCTTCTCGACCTGTCCACTTCTCGCTGTACACAGGTGGCGAAGACCAACAATGAGATTTGCCATCGCATCCTGTAGTGTCGCAATAGATATGGACTCAAATGCAACGCTGGTTGCCGATTAAAGCTCATCCACACCTATAGGATAGTTCCAGCAGGCAGTGTCTTTCAGTGTGCCCCACAAAAAGTAGTCACAAGGAGTAAAATGGGTCAAAAGGGGAGGCCACCCAATCTTTGCATTAGTATATATTTAATAATCCGACGCAGTGACTCTGTTACCCAAGTATTCATCAAGAAAACGCAACACCTGTTCGTTGAGATGTAGTCTGGCCCCATCCTGCATGAATCACTCGGTGCCTGGTCGGTTTTCCAGCGCTAGCCCTGTAGATAAGACCTGCTCGAAAATTGCGACGTAATATTCACACTCACCATAAGAACGCCTCTGCTGCATACCGCATCCTAAAAAGAGCTTTTGGGGGAATAAAATGCTATAGCGTCAAACAAATGATGTTTACAGAACCCGAAAATCGCCAGTCTCGTTTATTCCTGACTCCATTCAGGTGGAAGTGTGCTGCATTTGTGAACCGTGTCCTACTTCCGGCCTTTGTATCTGAACAGTGAGTGTACTAATGAGTGCAAAAATAGTTTACCACTTAGTCTGAAAATGGACCAAACCACTGAAATGTCTTCTCATCCACAGGGTGTCAAACAAACATTCCAAATAAATATGACCCTGGCCCTGTAAGGCAGCTAATATCAGGCGTGGATCATAACAAAATACTTAGAAATGCTGCTGTCAGGTGCCTAAGATGCATTATTTAATAAAAGCGAAAGTTTGAGGTCTATTCTAGAAAGACAAAACAGTTATTCCCTCCTTTTATTCTACATATAATTTATCAGCTACTGCTTACAGGGGTGAAGTGATAAACAGCAATCATGTTCAATTATTTTCGATAATCAGTAACAAAATATTTAATTCTTTGACATATTTAAATGACGATTATTAAAATTTTTATCACTACACATCAAAATTTTTTATCACAGGAAATAATGTATTTAAAAAATCCTCATCAACTCATTTAAATCTACGTGGTCATAGCGTCTCAATGCACTGAGTTGATGGAGAGTAAATTTACTTTTTGAACCTATGGAAAACTCTCATGTACTCAATGTGAGGGTAGGTTAGTATCCTGGTCAAAGTATAAGCAAGTTGGAGTGAGCCAAATCTAGACTCATCGTTTACTGGGGCCTAATAAATGAGGGCACTTTACCAAGTGGCATCTGCAACGATGTTGTCCCCATACCGGATCTGAGACGCTAATTCCCTTTTCTGTCCAGGACTGAATTCACTCAGTCGCAACTTTCCTGCGTTCTGTAGAACGTTAATCTTTCCCAAGTTGAAATAATGGCTACTGCACACTCGCTATGGGTTGGAGCGACGTGCACAACTTCTTTTAACACAAAAATTCTCACAGTAATATTTAACTACCGCTTTGCTGTCTCTCGCCACGATACGTGAAGCGTATCGTCCTCACTTCACAGAAAGCAAATTCTCAACACATATGCTTATTTCCACACACTTGTGCTGTCCTCTGCAAGACGAGAGAGAGAGGGAGCCTTAATTTCAGGTTTCAATATGCTTTTATATAATGAGGATCTCCTGACGGTGTCGCATCTGTGTTGCCAAGTATGGCTTCAGCCAACCACCATCTCGCTAGAGATGAATAACCGTTTTTATTTTTTATTCTGGTCGCGGCCTAGTCCTGTTAATGACATGCAGTCACTTACCTATAGTCCAGGCCTTATTTACACTATAAGGAATAATGTATTGTTCTGGCCTTATCCTTCTCTGCGCTGAAGCTAGCAGTTCTCTTGCTAATGGGAGGTTTATATCATTAGCCACCTGCTCGGATGGTCTACAAAATTCGTTTCACATTAACCTGTTTGTTTCATGCCACTGTCCGTAAATTGGTAGAGATTGTTTTGTTAGTTTTCGTGTACATTAGATTAATTGCAACTGTCTTGTGTTGATGTAATTATTATTTTCTTAGGATCTCATACTGTATCGTACTATCGTTATGGATAAAGTTCATGTAAGGTCCGTTAAATCTGGGTGCCTTACACTCAGAATGGAAATACATGTAGTCTCTGGCATTGTCTGCATGCTGGAACACATCAAACCAGTGCCTGTTGAAATTCGTTAGGCAGATATCTTTGAATTTTGTTGAATAATTCCAAAACCCATAGGGAGATTTTTTGTCATAACTAAAGTCTATCTGGGATCAATATCCCCTGCTAGATTTTGTTGAATTGTGTTTAATAAACCCAGAAACACTCGTTAGGTGTTTAGTTGTAACTACAGTTTTTCTGGGGCCAGTATTCCCTGCTACATCGCCAGCAACACTGCCTGTCATTGGAATTTGGAGAAGTGCTGGGGAATGGTATTTGCTGTGTATCCTTTTGCAATATAAAATTGTGTCTGAAAAAACAGCACCATGTTGTCATAAAACTGAGCGCTAACCTGTAATATTCCAGTGGCAGAAAATCGCATTATTTAGCGGAGAACATGATTTCTACCTCTTCCTTTGGTACGATAATCTTCTTTCACGTTAAATGGTGAAAGTGATCGCTCTCAGTCACCATCGCAGTTACGGGTGGGCAAACTGAGCTCAGATAGCTGCAGGTTAAGTGCCGGAGTGCTGTTGCTGCATTTCATATTGTGGTTGGGCTCACGGCCTATCGTGTTGCACCAGCCTCAAGTTATGGAGGAAGTGGTCCTCATGCTATTGCGTAGGGCTTCACTGGCTCATCAAACTGGCCAACGAATAGTCTGCAGTGGTGGGGTTGGTGGTCCAGGCTACTGACGAGCCGGTGGCAGGAGAGGCCCGCCTTGTCACAAAATATACAGGCTGTCTGGCAGAACCTATTCCACAACAACAGGAAGCCTGCATCCTCTTGAGCTGGGACTTATCACTCTGCTACTGCATCGTGGTGAGAGAATCCTTTTAAACTTCCTTGTCAGTGGGATTCCTATCGTTTGTGGGTGAAATTCTGGTTACCTTTCGCAACCACATCTTGATCAGGATGTCGATTCGTATTAATTTCTGGGCTCTTTGTTTGCTAGCTGCTCTGGATCGTAAGGTTTTGAGGGTTGCCGCAGCTTCATGTGAATGGCAGTTTTTTCCTTGGCTGTTATGCCTGCACAGTGGAAACTTCAGTGCTGTTCTGCACAGTCTTGATAGCGCAGCAGGTCCGGTCAGCCTTAAGATGCTCGCCGTGGGGTCTGTCGCCAACCTTGCATAGCAATGGGTGTAGCGAATGCTCAGCTTTTTCATTGAAAGTGATCGACAGCTGCATGTACCTCTCTGAGTGGTAAGACGTCGGCAGCCATGTGTAGATTGTCAATTGGGAAATTCCAGGGGAGTTGCGCCCTATTCTGGATCGTCTGGAGCCACTTTAAGTTGGTGTCACCCTCTTTAACCCATACCACGGCCGCGTAGTCGAATAGAGGACGAATGGCGGCCTTGTACAGGATGAGGCCGACATGGTCCGGAAGTGTGGACGTAGGGGCGAGTAAAGAGTAGAGCAGTCTGGGTCGTTCCAGTGCAGTCCCCCTGACGTCCTCAATTAGATGTCTCCACGTTAGGCGACGATTCAGAATGGCAAACAGGTATTTTGCTGTTGCACTCCACAGTAGCGGGACTCCTCCCACGGAAACTGCGTGTGGGTGCGTCCTGATGGAAGAGGCGCTTTGCTAAGATGATGGCTTGTGACTTGTCACCTTTATAGGCTAGACGCCGCTTTCTTGCCCACTTTGTGAGGGCGTCTGTGGCGGACTGCAGACGCCGTTGGAGTGTGTTGATACACTCGAACATTAATCGTTCTGCTCTCATGTTGATCTTCGCAGGCGATACAGGTACTCGCAGGTCAAGTAATTTGAACAAGAGGCCGTCATGCCACACGGATCGAAGTTACTCGTACGCAACACGTCAAGTAAATCAGCGTCGAGGTGCTCGCTTCGATCAAAGCCACCAAAAGCTTCGTCCGTCCGTCAAACGAACAGCTCATTCGGCAAGATCCGCTCTGCTTCCGTACGCACATGCACGCGGGCTACGTACAGCCTTTAGAAACTCTTCGACAGTGTTGGAAGGAGACTGATTGGCCGGTAGTTCTTTGCCTGGCGGGCTTCGTTAAGGCGACCACCTCAATGTTTTTCCAGAACGTCGAGAAAGTTTGCAGCACCGGATTGTAAATATTCGTAATGATGTTCGCTGCTATGTCCGGTAGCTGCTTGTGTAGCAGGTTTGTGACTGCATCTGGCCCGCCTGCCTTCTTTCTCTCCCGGCGGCGAAGTTGGAGTTGTGTCTATGGCTCTTCACCGCACTGCAGTATTTATAGGCACCAGGTATTGCGATTAGACCGCCTTCTGTTAGCAGCTTTTCGAACTATTTCGAAACTTCTGAATAACTTTTTGCATAAAATTCGTACAGCTATCACAATAACCATACCGTTTGTAGCGCACGTCTGTCGACCTTAATTCGAGATATTCAGTTTTGAAATCAGTGACTCCTTCGCTTTACAACCTGTACATCCCCCATCAATATTATCGCTATTCACAGTCTTTTTATTTTTCATCTTTTTAAGTATCATACTGCATTTTCCGCTCTTTCAGTCAAAACGTTGTTAAATAAGAGCTATGACTACAGAAACGTGCGCTACTTTTGTGTCGAGCAAAGTTCCGATTTTTGTTAATGAATTAGTGTGTCCTCAACAGGTTGTGTTAAATCAAATTAAACATGGCGGTGAATTTATTTTACACTTCAATGCCTGTGTTTCGGGGATACCACACCACTCAACTCTCATAACCTCCATCTCCCTTCTACCCCAATGTCGCAAAACCTACTGTAGCCCATTCAGTTTATTTTCACCTGGTTTGTGAAGTCAGTGTTTGATACGTTCTGTTTCAGCCAGCCACGGCACTTCGGAAATCTACGTGCGCAGTGAGTGTATTTCAAAATAATAGACAGATGGCGTTTTCGTACATGAACAGGGTCGGCACCTTACAACAATCGTTTTCATATTGTGTTATCAGATACTGCTTCTGTACACGAAGAAATCAGACTCGTTTCATTCAGGAGTCACTTCGCAGATGTCAGTGGTGAAGAATCACAGTCGTGCTTCAGAACGCCAATTTCTTTTGTCGTACTTGTAGAATCTGAGCTCGTGCTTCGCCTCTAACGATCTTTTCTTAGATGGGGCGTTAAATCCTGACCTTTCATCGTTTCGTGTCACCACGCCGTAGCCAACATGTGGACTCGTCCTCCACCTCCTCGCTGGTAGGCATGAATTTTCCTTTATTTCCGACAGGAAAGGCGAGGTTCTCTGCAGCGGCACGTAGGCTCAGCGACGGAACGGATGGCGGCCATTCGTCATCGCGCTTGAGGAAAGTCGCGTGCTGTCTGCTGCGCGGACTCTCACTCTCTTCACGTTTTTCTCAGACACGTGGACGCTCACGCACACGTTCCGTAAGAGCTGCGATAGTCGTAACATACTCTGCTCACACAGCCATTTGTCATTTTTTTAACCACCCAGTTTCAGTCTGTTGTTAAACTTCCTTTTCCTAATATAAATTTTCTGCTGTAGTCTTAGGTAGAGAGCGTGTACAAAATATGGAAACACCAAAAAAGACAACACATTGGCGTGCCAAATACGATGCACGAACCCCGTTGCATTCAAAACAGCTCCTACTCGTCTAAGAATTGATAAATACAGGTTCTGTGTGGCTTTTAAGAGAATCTTACACCATTCTTCCTACAAAATGTTTGTAGATTCGGTTAATATTGAGATCTGGTGACTGTGTCGGTGAGAGGAGATACAGTAATTCATCCTACATTGTTCACAAAAGACTCCTGGGCGATGATAGCTGTATGCACTGGGACCCCTTAGGGAAATGGCAGCAAGAGAGGGGAAGAAAACCAATGTGCACTCCGTGTGCATACCGGGGGGAGTCATTCCAGATGTGGAAAGGGTGCTTCCGGATGCCATGAAGGGTACAGGGTGCACCCATCTGCAGGTGGTCGCTCATGTCGGCACCAATGATGTGTGTCGCTATGGATCGGAGGAAATCCTCTCTGGCTTCCGGCGGCTATCTGATTTGGTGAAGACTGCCAGTCTCGCTAGCGGGATGAAAGCAGAGCTCACCATCTGCAGCATCGTCGACAGGACTGACTGCGGACCTTTGGTACAGAGCCGAGTTGAGGGTCTGAATCAGAGGCTGAGACGGTTCTGCGACCGTGTGGGCTGCAGATTCCTCGACTTGCGCCATAGGGTGGTGGGGTTTCGGGTTCCGCTGGATAGATCAGGAGTCCACTACACGCAACAAGCGGCTACACGGGTAGCAGGGGTTGTGTGGCGTGGGCTGGGCGGTTTTTTAGGTTAGATGGCCTTGGGCAAGTACAGAAAGGGCAACAGCCTCAACGGGTGCGGGGCAAAGTCAGGACATGCGGGGACCAAGCAGCAATCGGTATTGTAATTGTCAACTGTCGAAGCTGCGTTGGTAAAGTACCGGAACTTCAAGCGCTGATAGAAAGCACCGAAGCTGAAATCGTTATAGGTACAGAAAGCTGGCTTAAGCCAGAGATAAATTCTGCCGAAATTTTTACAAAGGTACAGACGGTGTTTAGAAAGGATAGATTGCATGCAACCGGTGGTGGAGTGTTCGTCGCTGTTAGTAGTAGTTTATCCTGTAGTGAAGTAGAAGTGGATAGTTCC
The DNA here is from genome assembly GCF_023864345.2 of Schistocerca serialis cubense. Lineage (NCBI taxonomy): Eukaryota > Metazoa > Arthropoda > Insecta > Orthoptera > Acrididae > Schistocerca > Schistocerca serialis. Next base: position 275,628,447 of record NC_064642.1, on the reverse strand, counting down.
TGTGAATTATTATGGGTGGAGGTTACACTAAACAACCGAACTAGGTTAATAATTGGCTCCTTTTACCGACCTCCCGACTCAGCAGCATTAGTGGCAGAACAACTGAGAGAAAATTTGGAATACATTTCACATAAATTTTCCCAGCATGTTATAGTCTTAGGTGGAGATTTCAATTTACCAGATATAGACTGGGACACTCAGATGTTTAGGACGGGTGGTAGGGACAGAGCATCGAGTGACATTATACTGAGTGCACTATCCGAAAATTACCTCGAGCAATTAAACAGAGAACCGACTCGTGGAGATAACATCTTGGACCTGCTGATAACAAACAGACCCGAACTTTTCGACTCTGTATGTACAGAACAGGGAATCAGTGATCATAAGGCCGTTGCAGCATCCCTGAATATGGAAGTTAATAGGAATATAAAAAAAGGGAGGAAGGTTTATCTGTTTAGCAAGAGTAATAGAAGGCAGATTTCAGACTATCTAACAGATCAAAACGAAAATTTCTGTTCCGACACTGACAATGTTGAGTGTTTATGGAAAAAGTTCAAGGCAATCGTAAAATGCGTTTTAGACAGGTACGTGCCGAGTAAAACAGTGAGGGACGGAAAAAACCCACCGTGGTACAACAACAATGTTAGGAAACTACTGCGAAAGCAAAGAGAGCTCCACTCCAAGTTTAAACGCAGCCAAAACCTCTCAGACAAACAGAAGCTAAACGATGTCAAAGTTAGCGTAAGGAGGGCTATGCGTGAAGCGTTCATTGAATTCGAAAGTAAAATTCTATGTACCGACTTGACAGAAAATCCTAGGAAGTTCTGGTCTTACGTTAAATCAGTAAGTGGCTCGAAACAGCATATCCAGACACTACGGGATGATGATGGCATTGAAACAGAGGATGACACGCGTAAAGCTGAAATACTAAACACCTTTTTCCAAAGCTGTTTCACAGAGGAAGACCGCACTGCAGTTCCTTCTCTAAATCCTCGCACAAACGAAAAAATGGCTGACATCGAAATAAGTGTCCAAGGAATAGAAAAGCAACTGGAATCACTCAATAGAGGAAAGTCCACTGGACCTGACGGGATACCAATTCGATTCTACACAGAGTACGCGAAAGAACTTGCCCCCCTTCTAACAGCCGTGTACCGCAAGTCTCTAGAGGAACGGAGAGTTCCAAATGATTGGAAAAGAGCACAGATAGTCCCAGTCTTCAAGAAGGGTTGTCGAGCAGATGCGCAAAACTATAGACCTATATCTCTTACGTCGATCTCTTGTAGAATTTTAGAACATGTTTTTTGCTCGCGTATCATGTCATTTCTGGAAACCCAGAATCTACTATGTAGGAATCAACATGGATTCCGGAAACAGCGATCGTGTGAGACCCAACTCGCTTTATTTGTTCATGAGACCCAGAAAATATTAGATACAGGCTCCCAGGTAGATGCTATTTTTCTTGACTTCCGGAAGGCGTTCGATACAGTTCCGCACTGTCGCCTGATAAACAAAGTAAGAGCCTACGGAATATCAGACCAGCTATGTGGCTGGATTGAAGAGTTTTTAGCAAACAGAACACAGCATGTTGTTATCAATGGAGAGACGTCTACAGACGTTAAAGTAACCTCTGGCGTGCCACAGGGGAGTGTTATGGGACCATTGCTTTTCACAATATATATAAATGATCTAGTAGATAGTGTCGGAAGTTCCATGCGGCTTTTCGCGGATGATGCTGTAGTACACAGAGACGTTGCAGCATTAGAAAATTGTAGCGAAATGCAGGAAGATCTGCAGCGGATAGGCACTTGGTGCAGGGAGTGGCAACTGACCCTTAACATAGACAAATGTAATGTATTGCGAATACATAGAAAGAAGGATCCTTTATTGTATGATTATATGATAGCGGAACAAACACTGGTAGCAGTTACTTCTGTAAAATATCTGGGAGTATGCGTGCGGAACGATTTGAAGTGGAATGATCATATAAAATTAATTGTTGGTAAGGCGGGTACCAGGTTGAGATTCATTGGGAGAGTGCTTAGAAAATGTAGTCCATCAACAAAGGAGGTGGCTTACAAAACACTCGTTCGACCTATACTTGAGTATTGCTCATCAGTGTGGGATCCGTACCAGATCGGTCTGACGGAGGAGATAGAGAAGATCCAAAGAAGAGCGGCGCGTTTCGTCACAGGGTTATTTGGTAACCGTGAAAGCGTTACGGAGATGTTTAATAAACTCAAGTGGCAGACTCTGCAAGAGAGGCGCTCTGCATCACGGTGTAGATTGCTCGCCAGGTTTCGAGAGGGTGCGTTTCTGGATGAGGTATCGAATATATTGCTTCCCCCTACTTATACCTCCCGAGGAGATCACGAATGTAAAATTAGAGAGATTAGAGCGCGCACGGAGGCTTTCAGACAGTCGTTCTTCCCGCGAACTATACGCGACTGGAACAGGAAAGGGAGGTAATGACAGTGGCACGTAAAGTGCCCTCCGCCACACACCGTTGGGTGGCTTGCGGAGTATCAATGTAGATGTAGATGTAGATGTAGACCCTGCTGTCTTTAAACACAGCATCGCCGTTAGGGAGCGAACACTATGCTATGCGGTGTAGCATATCAGCCAAAATAGTAGCATAATCCAAGGCAGTAATGCGACGCTGTAGACTAAACATGGGGCCCTTGGAACGCTGCATATTGGATGCCCAGTTCATGTCTTAATCCCTGCCATAGTTCACTCTTGGAATGTAAGCTCGACCAAAATTGGAAAAAGTGTGAAGGAGAACATACCGGACCAAATGACTTTCTTCCATTGGACCATAGACCAGGTTTTATGTCTGCGGTAACAAGTTTTCCTTGTATCGCTGGTGACTGATTTTTAAATTTCAGATCGTCCCATATAAGGAGCTCCCTTCGTGTGTTTCTGTGCTTACAGGATTCGCGAGCGCTTATTCATTTTTGCAGTGGCTTTTCCAGATGTGGCTTTCTTGCTTTTAGGCACAATCCTCCTCAATAATCGTCTGTTACCATCACTCAGTACACACTTCCGACCTCCTTGCCGGGTTCCCGGGTTCGATTCCCGGCGGGGTCAGGGATTTTCTCTGCCTCGTGATGGCTGGGTGTTGTGTGCTGTCCTTAGGTTAGTTAGGTTTAAGTAGTTCTGAGTTCTAGAGGACTGATGACCATAGATGTTAAGTCCCATAGTGCTCAGAGCCATTTGAACCATTTGACCTCCTTGTGACTTAGCAGACGATGTTTGCCCGTGTTCCCTGCACACGCTATTCATCTCCAAGATGGTGCCTCTAGTCAGAGAAGTATATATTTTTATCAGCAGCAGCAGAAAATGGTGTGACGGGCGTAGGATTCGTTATGAATAGGAAGATAGGCAGAGAGTGTATTACTATGAGCCATTCCGTGAAAGGGTTGTTCGTATCAGATTCGACATCAAACCAACACAGACAACGATAGTTCAGGTATACATACCGCCGTCGCAAGCTGAAGAGACAGGTAAAGTACACTCCTGGAAATTGAAATAAGAACACAGTGAATTCATTGTCCCAGGAAGGGGAAACTTTATTGACGCATTCCTGGGGTCAGATACATCACATGATCACACTGACAGAACCACAGGCACATAGACACAGGCAACAGAGCATGCACAATGTCGGCACTAGTACAGTGTATATCCACCTTTCACAGCAATGCAGGCTGCTATTCTCCCATGGAGACGATCGTAGAGATGCTGGATGTAGTCCTGTGGAACGGCTTGCCATGCCATTTCCACCTGGCGCCTCAGTTGGACCAGCGTTCGTGCTGGACGTAAAGACCGCGTGAGACGACGCTTCATCCAGTCCCAAACATGCTCAATGGGGGACAGATCCGGAGATCTTGCTGGCCAGGGTAGTTGACTTACACCTTCTATAGCACGTTGGGTGGCACGGGATACATGCGGACGTGCATTGTCCTGTTGGAACAGCAAGTTCCCTTGCCGGTCTAGGAATGGTAGAATGATGGGTTAGATGACGGTTTGGATGTACCGTGCACTATTCAGTGTCCCCTCGACGATCACCAGTGGTGTACGGCCAGTGTAGGAGGTCGCTCCCCACACCATGATGCCGGGTGTTGGCCCTGTGTGCCTCGGTCGTATACAGTCCTGATTGTGGCGCTCACCTGCACGGCGCCAAACACGCATACGACCATCATTGGCACCAAGGCAGAAGCGACTCTCATCGCTGAAGACGACACGTCTCCATTCGTCCCTCCATTCACGCCTGTCGCGACACCACTGGAGGCGGGCTGCACGATGTTGGGGCGTGAGCGGAAGACGGCCTAACGGTGTGCGGGACCGTAGCCCAGCTTCATGGAGACGGTTGCGAATGGTCCTCGCCGATACCCCAGGAGCAACAGTGTCCCTAATTTGCTGGGACGTGGCGGTGCGGTCCCCTACGGCACTGCGTAGAATCCTACGGTCTTGGCGTGCATCCGTTCGTCGCTGTGGTCCGGTCTCAGGTCGACGGGCACGTGCACCTTCCGCCGACCACTGGCGACAACATCGATGTACTGTGGAGACCTCACGCCCCACGTGTTGAGCAATTCGGCGGTACGTCCACCCGGTCTCCCGCATGCCCACTATACGCCCTCGCTCAAAGTCCGTCAACTGCACATACGGTTCACGTCCACGCTGTCGCGGCATGCTACCAGTGTTAAAGACTGCGATGGAGCTCCGTATGCCACGGCAAACTGGCTGACACTGACGGCGGCGGTGCACAAATGCTGCGCAGCTAGCGCCATTCGACGGCCAACACCGCGGTTCCTGGTGTGTCCGCTGTGCCGTGCGTGTGATCATTGCTTGTACAGCCCTCTCGCAGTGTCCGGAGCAAGTATGGTGGGTCTGACACACCGGAGTCAATGAGTTCTTTTTTCCATTTCCAGGAGTGTATATGGGGATAAACAAAGCTTAATACAATACGTAAATGGAGATGAAAATCTAATAGTCATGGAGGACCGGAATGCTGTTGTGAGGGAAGGAGCAGAAGACAAGAATACAGGAGATTATGGGTTTGGACAAGGAACAAGATAGGAGAAAGGCAAATTGAGTTCTATAATAAATTTCAGATGGTAATAGCGATTAATCTGTTCAAGAACCACAAGAATAGAAGGTATACTTTAAAAAGGCCGGGTGATACGGGAAGATTTCAGGTAGATCACATCATGGTCAGCCAAAAACTCCGAAATCAGATACTGGATTGTAAGGTGTACCGAGGAGCTGATATAGACTCAGACCACAATCTAGTAGTGATGAAGAGCAGGTTGAAGTTTAAGAGATTAGTCAGAAAGTATCAGCACCTGAAGATGTGAGATACGGAAGTACTAAGGGATGACGAAATAAGCTTCAATTTCTCCAAGACTATAGAGGACTATAGATGGAGCAATAAGAAAGAGCTCAGTAGACAGTACAGTTAATGAGGATTGAACATCTCTAAAAATGCCAATCACGGAAGTCGGAAAGAAAAACATAGGTACAAAGAAGGTAACTTCAAAGAAACCATGGGTAACAGAAGAAATATTTCCGTTAATCAATGAAATAAAGAAGTACAAAATTGTTCAGCATAATTAAGGAATACAGAACTACAAGCCGTTGAGGGATGAAATAAATAGGAAGGGCAGGGAAGCTAAGACGAAATGGCTGCATGAAAAATGTGTAAGCAATCGAAAAAGAACTGACTGTGCTGACTCAGCATATAGGAAAGTTAAAATAATCTTCGGTGAAATTAAAAGCAAGAGTGGTAACATTAAGAGTGCAGCAGCAATTCCACAATTAAATGCAAAGGAGAGAGCGGATAGGAGGAAAGAGTACATTGAGGGCCACTATGAGGGGGAAGTTTTGTCTGATATGATAGAAGTATAAACTGTAGTCCGTTTAAAAGAGATAGGGGATTCAGTATTAAAATCAGAATTTAAAAGAGCTTTGGAGGACTTAAGATCAAACAAGCCAGAAGGGATTGATGGCATTCCGTCAGAATTTCTGAAACATTGAGAGAATCGGCAACAAAATGACTAATCACATTGGTTTGTAGAATGTATGAGTCTGGGCAGACTGTTTGAGTCTCGGGACATACCATCTGACTTTCGGAAAAATATCATCCGCATATTTCCGAAAACAGCACGAGCTGTCAAGTGCGAGAATTATCCCACAACCGGCCTAACAGCTCATGCATTGAAGTTGCTTACAATAATAATATACAGAAGAATGGAAAAGTAAATTGAGGATGTATTAAATGACATTCAGTTTGGCTCTAGGAAAGTTAAAGGCAACAGAGAGGCAATTTTGACATTGCGGTTGATAACGAAAGCATGGCTAAAGAAAAGTCAAGACACATTCATAGGATTTGTAGACCTGGAAAAAGCGTTCGACAACGCAAAGTGGTGCAAGATGTTCGAAATTCTGACAAAAACAGGGGTAAGCTACAGGGAGAGACGGCTAATATACAATATGTTATTCTAACAGGGAATAATAAGATTGGACTGCCAAACGAACATAGACCTTATTTTGAGGAAGAAATTTCTGAAAACGTCCGTTTGGAGCAGAGCTTGTATGGTAGTGGAAATGGGCTGTTTCCATAACCGAAAAATAAGAGAATCGAGGCATTAGAGATGTGGTGTTACAGACGAACGTGGAAATATGGTGGACTGATAAGGTAAGGAATGAGGAGGTTCTGCGCAGAATCGGCGAGGAAGGGAATATGTGGAAAACACTGACAAGGAAGATACGACATCGGTTAAGACATCAGGAAATGACCTCCATGGTACAAGAGGGAGCTGCAGAGGGCTAAACTGTGGAGGAAAACAGAGATTGGAAAACATCCAGCAAATAACTGAGGGCGTAGGATGCAAGGGCTACTCTGAAAGGTTTAGCGCAGGAGAGAAATTCATGGCGGGCCGCATCAAACCAATCAGAAGACTGATGTCCCAAAAAAACAAAGAAGAGGTGTCTGTTGAAACACCAACCACTTCGGGTCCCCTGTTTACCGAAGCATCGACCATAGCAACATGAACTGTTTTCCCACGCGCGAATTTACTTGACTCCTATGTACTGCACTCACAACTAAACTGAACACAGAACTGAGCATGATTGACACTTGTAAATTATGAAGACATTGCTCAGGTGCCGATTGTGGTCAGATACAACCTGTAGGCATCGCTAGATCTGCAGTTATGTTCAGGCATGCGTTTCTAGACGTTTTTCCATATTTTCGCAGTAACATATGTCGTTCTCCTGTCTTTATTGGAAGAGAGGTGTCACCTAAACTTTTATAGATCTTCTTTAAGTTCTGATCTGCAGTTTTATTGCAGTGGAAGTGGTACAGGGAAATGGGCGTTTGGGAGCGTGTTGAGTCGACATGGCTCCCTTCATACGTATTGGTGATCGATATATTCTAGCTGAAACTTAGATCTGCAACACAGTACAGACTCAGTAAGGACTGATTGCTGATTATCTAATCTTTTTCTTTCTTTCAGCTCTTCTACCATTCTTTCTGTTAGTTTACTTTAATGCCCTATATTTACCTTAGTCTTGCTATTAGCCATCGATCCATTTTGTATTTCCCTTAAAATGCTTATTCTGTGGCAACATTTTTTCTCTCTTCTATATTTATTATTGGAACAGTAATTTCTCCTACACTTTTATTTCACCTTCTTCAAGTCTTTTTCTACAGCTCTTTTGAAAGTCATTTTAATTTACAAACATCACAGTATTGCTAAAACTTTTAGTTCTACATGTAGAACATCATTTCATCACACAGAAGACTTAAGAACATGAAATCGTGCTGTGTGCCAGATGATGACATACTATGGACATCAGCTACAGAACAACGATTTAGCGCCTTTGTTTGTTTCTACATAAAATGACCATACAACCTTAATAGTAAATGCTTTCCCTGACGATTGGTTTAAATTAAAAATCTGTTTATGGAGTTCTTTCTGGATACTCAATAGTTTCATATAACGTACATGCAAAATTATTTTCTTCCATAATTATTTACTGGGAATGAACTCTATGGATGTAGCAGTCAGGGCGAACAGGCTTAGATGGTGGGGTCATGTTACACGCATGGGAGAAGCAAGGTTACCCAAGAGACTCATGGGTTCAACAGTAGAGGGTAGGAGGAGTCGGGGCAGACCAGGGAGAAGGTACATCGATTCGGTTAAGAATGATTTTTAAGTAATAGGCTTAACATCAGAAGAGGCACCAATGTTAGCGCTTAGCATGGGATCATGGAGGAATTTTATAAGGGGAACTATGCTCCAGACTGAACGCTGAAAGGCATAATCAGTCTTAAATGATGATAATGATTATTATTATTTTCTTTTGTTCATGATAATTGTGGAACGCATTGAATGTTTTGATCGTAAATTTTTGGTGAACGCATTTTAAAAATTTGTTTCATAATAGTCAAGGCAATCTGACAGGCGAAATAGCAGCAAGGAAAGTTCGCAGTCTTGTCCTGACTACGAGTCGTCGTCGGTTGTCACTAAATATGAGAATACAAGCATATTTTTACATAGTTTTCCGATTGCGAAGTCTTTCATGTTATAAGGTGAGGTAGATTATCCATTAGTCTCTACTTCTACCCAGAATAGTGTATTCAAAAATCGAACGAACATGGCAGCTGGGGTCTACAACAACTTTACTGTGGACCAACTGCATCCCTTAATGCTTGGTGTCTTCCCCGAAGCCGATGACAAATTTCAGCAGGATAACTGTGCATCACAAGGTCTGAGAGGTACTACAGTTGAGAAGCATGGTAGTTAGCTGACATTGACGTGTTGTGTTTGCCTGGGCTGAGTGCGTTGGAATACATCTGGGAAGCTTCTGGGCGCCGAATGGCCGCCTGTAAACCATAGCGCCTAATTTGCGGTGACTGCGTGACATGTGCTGTCACATACATATTTCCTGCAACCAACTAAATGTTTGTCAAATGCATACCATGCCGAATCGCTGCTGTACTGGATTGCCAAAGTAGTCCAACTCGTTATCAATCAAGTGTCTTAATGTTTTTGTTTATCAGAGTATCTTGGAAATAAGCTATTAAAAATAATAAAGAAACTAAGTTGTTTCGACTTACCGAATAAGACAGCTGACATTTTGTGTGAAAGTTGCATCGTAAGTTTTGATTTCGGATGTAGCATTATATTGAAAATAATTTAATGTAACACAGTGGCAGGCCTTAAGCAGGGTGTAATTCAGGGTTTTTGTTGAGCTTTTGCTTGGAAGAAGCAATAAAATAAGCAAATAAGTTTTGGAAACAGGAATAAAAGTCAAAAACAAAAATTATCAAAAATGACATCTGAAGAATATACACATGTCAAAAAAAGTTTTACATCACCCCGGTTGCCAGAACTCCTGAAGATAGACGTTAGCTGTGGATACTGTATCATAGACACAGTCCATTTGACTCTTCAGAGATGTGACTAAACCCTCCCAGAGATGTAAACAATCATGCATAAGCAGAGCCTATTAGACGGAGGGGATCCAGCAACAGATCAGTTCCAGTCATTTAACCAAGGAGGTACATGGCTCTTGTTGTCTGTAGTTCAACCATGCCTAGACGGTCAATACCGCAGTTCGATCGCGTCCGCATTTTTACACTGCGCCAGGAAGGGCTCTCAACAAGGGAAGTGTCCAGGCATCTCGGAGTTAACAAAAGCGATGTTTTTCGGACATGGAAGAGGTACAGAGCGACAGAAACGGTCAATGATATGCCTCGTTTAGGCCGTCCAAGGCCTGCTACTGCAGTGGATGTCTGCTGCATAGGGATTGTGGCTCGGAGGAACCCTGACAGCAATGCTGCCATGTTGCTTTTCGTGCAGCCACAGGACATGGTGTTACGACTCGAATTGTGCGCAATAGGCTGGTTGATTGGCAACGTCCACGGCGAGGTCCATCTTTCCAACCAGAACACCATGCAGCACGGTACAGATGGTCCCAACACCCCTCAGGATTGGCATCAAGTTCTTTTCACCGATGAGTGGCACATATGCCTTCAACCAGACAATCGCGAGACCTAGTGATTGGAGGCAACCTGGTCAGCGAGTGCAGCAAGGTGGAGGTTCCCTGCTGTTTTGCGGTGGCATTATGTGGGGCCGACGTACGCCTCTGGTCGTCATGAAAGGCACTGTAACGGCTTTATGATGCGTGAATGCCATCCTCCGACCAATAGTGCAACCATATTGGCCGCATATTGGCGAAGCATTCGTCTTCATGGACAATTCGTGTCCCCATCGGGCACTTCTTGTAAATGATATCTTTCAGGATAACGACATCCGTCGACTAGGGTGGCCATGTCGGCAGCTCGTGGTCTAGTAGATAGCGTTGCTACCTCTTGATCGCGGGGTCCTGGGTTCGATTCCCCGCCGAGTTGGGGATTTTCTCTGCTCGGGGACTGGGTGTTTGTGTTGTCCTCATCTGTCCGTCATCATTCATGTAAGTGTCTAAATTGGACAGTGTACGGAGTGGGAATGTGCATGGGCTCTGCTGACCACGCAGTTCAGCGCCCCACAAACCAAACACTATCATCGTCATCATCATCCAGAGTCGATAGCGTGTTCTCCAGACAGGAACCCTATCGCACATGCCTGGGAAAGATTGAAAAGTTCTGTTCATGGACGACGTAACCCACCAACCACTTTGAGGCATCTACGCCGAATCACCGTTGAGGAGTGGGACAATCTGGACCAATAGTGCCTTAAAGAACTTGTGAATAGAATGCCACGATGAATACAGGCATGCATCAATGCAAGAGGACGTGCTACTGGGTATTAGAGGTACTGGTGTGTACAGCAATCTGGACCACCAGGTCTGTCTGTATAGTGGTACACCACGCAATGTGTGGTTTTCGCAAGCATTAAAAAGGGCAGAATGATGTTGATGTTGGTGTCTATTAGAGTTTTTTGTACAGGTTCCGGAACTTCAGGAACCAAGGTGATGCAGAACTTTTTTTGATGTGTGTATAAGCTATCTAAATTTAGGAGACCCATTAAAAAGAGTAGTAAACGTATAAGCCGTGCATTATGGCTAAGGATAAACAGAACAAAGAGGAAAGTGAAGAAGAATAAGAGAAAGAGGATTAATGACTTCGTTAACGTCGAAACTCAGATCAAAATTCACCTGGTAGGTGCCAAGATTACACCGGCTGATCGAAACAAAGAGACTATTGGGAGTAAACTGACAAAGGGGAGGGAAGCTTGAATCCTTTCAAACCTGAAATTATTGATGGAAGAAAGAAAATTTTTCTGTGTGTGATAATGATCTCTGGTGATTTTTTAATGATTTTTACTGCAAGATTTTTATAAAAATATGCACCAGTTTTCAGAACTTACTTAGTACACTTGGCTTCATTTTATGGACTAAGATAATTAGTTACGAAATATTCGATATTGCAAGAAGTAGTAATATGATCACAATGCAAGAATTAGCAACAATATTCCAATATTCAATTAGTGGAACATAGCGAACCAGGCACATTCAAGTGTTTGGTGGTCACGAGCTGCTGCGCACTGCTGCATTGACTTGCTGATATTTTCATAGTGATGCACAACAGTTGGCAGAACATGTGCATGATCAAAAGGCTGAACATTCACAGCAGTATACCTTTAGTCTCCAGTGTGGAAAAATACGTCTATTGCATTTCAGACAGAGTAAAAGTAACAGTTGTAAGCCAGAGAGTCTAAGAGGGTTGAAATTAAAGAACTGTACTTATGGCAGATATTGAGGAGTAACTCTCAGTAAACTGGAAATTGTGCTTGTAGAGAACTTCATTGCATGGAAGAGAAGTATGGGCCATCGGAAATCCGCAGAAGAAGTACCTTGAAACATTTCAGTCTTGATGCTATCGAAAAACATAAATAACCTAAAGGACAGATAACAACAAGGTACAGCACAGTAGTACATCTGTCACGGCATCCATGAATAGTTAACGTGGCGCTGGAAGGAAATGTAAAAGCAAAATAATGGCTGAAGCTAGCCGTTCTCTTGCTAATGGGAGGTTTATATCATTAGCCACCTGCTCGGATGGTCTACAAAATTCGTTTCACTTTAACCTGTTTGTTTCATGCCACTGTCCGTATATTGGTAGAGATTTTTTTGTTAGTTTTCGTGTACATTAGATTAATTGCAATTGTCTTGTGTTGATGTAATTATTATTTTCTTAGGATCTCATACTGTATCGTACTATCGTTATGGATAAAGTTCATGTAAGGTCCGTTAAATCTGGGTGCATTACACTCAGAATGGAAATACATGTAGTCTCCGGCATTGTCTGCATGCTGGAACACATCAAACCAGCGCCTGTTGAAATTCGTTAGGCAGACATCTTTGAATGTTGTTGAATAATTCCATAACCCATAGGGAGATTTTTAGTCATAACTAAAGTCTATCTGGGATCAATATCCCCTGCTAGATTTTGTTGAATTGTGTTTAATAAACCCAGAAACACTCGTTAGATGTTTAGTTGTAACTACAGTTTTTCTGGGGCCAGTATTCCCTGCTACATCGCCAGCAACACTGCCTGTCATTGGAATTTGGAGAAGTGCTGGGGAATGGTATTTGCTGTGTATCCTTTTGCAATATAAAATTGTGTCTGAAAAAACAGCGCCATGTTGCCATAAAACTGAGCGCTAACCTGTAATATTCCAGTGCCAGACAATCGCATTATTTAGCGGAGAACATGATTTCTACCTCTTCCTTTGGTACGATAATCTTCTTTCACGTTAAATGGTGAAAGTGATCGCTCTCAGTCACCATCGCAGTTACGGGTGGGCGAACTGAGCTCAGATAGCTGCAGGTTAAGTGCCGGAGTGCTGTTCCTGCATTTCTTGTTGTGGTTGGGATCACGGCCTATCGTGTTGCACCAGCCTCAAGTTATGGAGGAAGTGGTCCTCATGCTATTGCGTAGGGCTTCACTGGCTCATCAAACTGGCCAACGAACAGTCTGCAGTGGTGGGGTTGGTGGTCCAGGCTACTGACGAGCCGGTGGCAGGATAGGCCCGCCTTGTCACAAAATATACAGGCTGTCTGGCAGATCCTATTCCACAACAACAGGAAGCCTGCATCCTCTTGGAGCTGGGACTGATCACTCTGCTACTGCATCGTGGTGAGAGAATCCTTTTAAACTTCCATGTCAGTGGGATTCCTATCGTTTGTGGGTGAAATTCTGGTTACCTTTCGCAACCACATCTTGATCAGGATGTCGATTCGTATTAATTTCTGGGCTCTTTGTTTGCTAGCTGCTCTGGATCGTAAGGTTTTGAGGGTTGCCGCAGCTTCATGTGAATGGCAGTTTTTTCCTTGGCTGTTATGCCTGCATAGTGGAAACTTCAGTGCTGTTCTGCACAGTCTCGATAGCGCAGCAGGTCCGGTCAGCGTTTAGATGCTCGCCGTGGAGTCTGTCGCCAACCTTGCATAGCAATGGGTGTAGCGAATGCTCAGCTTTTTCATAGAAAGTGATCGACAGCTGCATGTACCTCTCTGAGTGGTAAGATGTCGGCAACCATGTGTAGATTGTAAATTGGGAAATTCCAGGGGAGTTGCGGTGCTAACTTAAGCGCCCTATTCTGGATCGTCTGGAGCCGCTTTAAGTTGGTGTCACCCACTTTAACCCATACCACGGCCGCGTAGTCGAATAGAGGACGAATGGCGGCCTTGTACAGGATGAGGCCGACATGGTCCGGAAGTGTGGACGTAGGGGCGAGTAAAGAGTAGAGCAGTCTGGGTCGCTCCAGTGCAGTCCCCCTGACGTCCTCAATTAGATGTCTCCACGTTAGGCGACGATTCAGTATGGCAAACAGGTATTTTGCTGTTGCACTCCACAGTAGCGGGACTCCTCATACGGAAACTGCGTGTGCGTGCGTCCTGATGGAAGAGGCGCTTTGCTAAGATGATGGTTTGTGACTTGTCACCTTTATAGGCTAGACGCCGCTTTCTTGCCCACTTTGTGAGGGCGTCTGTGGCGGACTGCAGACGCCACTGGAGTGTGTTGATACACTCGAACATTAATCGTTCTGCTCTCTTGTTGACCTTCGCAGGCGATACAGGTACTCGCAGGTCAAGTAACTTGAACAAGAGGCCGTCATGCCACACGGATCGAAGTTACTCGTACGCAACACGTCAAGTAAATCAGCGTCGAGGTGCTCGCGTCGATCAAAGCCACCAGAAGCTTCGTCCGTTCGTCAAACGAACAGCTCATTCGGCAAGATCCGCTCTGCTTCCGTACGCACATGCACGCGGGCTACGTGCAGCCTTTAGAAACTCTTCGACAGTGTTGGAAGGAGACTGATTGGCCGGTAGTTCTTCGCCTGGCGGGCTTCGTTAAGGCGACCACCTCAATGTTTTTCCAGAACGTCGAGAACGTTTGCAGCACCGGATTGTAAATATTCGTAATGATGTTCGCTGCTATGTCCGGTAGCTGCTTGTGTAGCAGGTTTGTGACTGCATCTGGCCCGCCTGCCTTCTTTCTCTCCCGGCGGCGAAGTTGGTGTTGTGTCTATGGCTCTTCGCCGCGTTGCAGTATTTATAGGCACCAGGCATTGCGATTAGACCGCCTTCTGTTAGCAGCTTTTCGAACTATTTCGAAACTTCTGAATAACTTTTGCATAAAATTCGTACAGCTTTCACAATAACCATACCGTTTGTAGCGCACGTCTGTCGACCTTAATTCAAGATATTCAGTTTTGAAATCAGTGACTCCTTCGCTGGACAACCTGTACATCCCCCATCAATATTATCGCTATTCACAGTCTTTTTATTTTTCATCTTTCTAAGTATCATACTGCATTTTCCGCTCTTTCAGTCAAAACGTTGTTAAATAAGAGCTATGACTACAAAAACGTGCGCTACTTTTGTGTCGAGCAACGTTCCGTGTTTTGTTAATGAATTAGTGTGTCCTCATCAGGTTGTGTTAAATCAAATTAAACATGGCGGTGAATTTATCTTACACTTCAATGCCTGTGTTTCGGGGATACCACACCACTCAACTCTCATAACCTCCATCTCCCTTCTATCCCAATGTCGCAAAACCTACTGTAGCCCATTCAGTTTATTTTCACCTGTGTCTGTGAAGTCAGTGTTTGATACGTTCTGTTTCAACCAGCCACGGCACTTCGGAAATCTACATGCGCAATGAGTGTATTACAAAATAATAGACAGATGGCGTTTTCGTATATGAACAGGGTCGGCACCTTACAACAATCGTTTTCATATTGTGTTATCAGATACTGCTTCTGTACACGAAGAAATCAGACTCGTTTCATTCAGGAGTCACTTCGCAGACGTCAGTGGTGAAGAATCACAGTCGTGCTTCAGAACGCCAATTTCTTTTGTCGTACTTGTAGAATCTGAGCTCGTGCTTCGCCTCTAACGATCTTTTCTTAGATGGGGCGTTAAATCCTGACCTTTCATCGTTTCGTGTCACCACGCCGTAGCCAACATGTGGACTCGTCCTCCACCTCCTCGCTGGTAGGCATGAATTTTCCTTTATTTCCGACAGGAAAGGCGAGGTTCTCTGCAGCGGCACGTAGGCTCAGCGACGGAACGGATGGCGGCCATTCGTCATCGCGCTTGAGGAAAGTCGCGTGCTGTCTGCTGCGCGGACTCTCACTCTCTTCACGTTTTTCTCAGACACGTGGACGCTCACGCACACGTTCCGTAAGAGCTGCGATAGTCGTAACATACTCTGCTCACACAGCTATTTGTCATTTTTCGAACCACCCAGTTTCAGTCTGTTGTTAAACTTCCTTTTCCTAATATAAATTTTCTGCTGTAGTCTTAGGTAGAGAGCGTGTACAAAATATGGAAACACCAAAAAAGACAACACATTGGCGTGCCAAATACGATGCACGAACCCCGTTGCATTCAAAACAGCTCCTACTCGTCTAAGAATTGATAAATACAGGTTCCGTGTGGCTTTTAAGAGAATCTTACACCATTCTTCCTACAAAATGTTTGTAGATTCGGTTAATATTGAGATCTGGTGACTGTGTCGGTGAGAGGAGATACAGTAATTCATCCTACATTGTTCACAAAACACTCCTGGGCGATGATAGCTGTATGCACTGGGACCCTGCTCTCTTTAAACACAGCATCGCCGTTAGGGAGCGAACACTGTGCTATGCGGTGTAGCATATCAGCCAAAATAGTAGCATAATCCAAGGCAGTAATGCGACGCTGTAGACTAAACATGGGGCCCTTGGAACGCTGCATATTGGATGCCCAGTTCATGTCTTAATCCCTGCCATAGTTCACTCTTGGAATGTAAGCTCGACCAAAATTGGAAAAAGTGTGAAGGAGAACATACCGGACCAAATGACTTTCTTCCATTGGACCATAGACCAGGTTTTATGTCTGCGGTAACAAGTTTTCCTTGTATCGCTGGTGACTTATTTTAAAATTTCAGATCGTCCCATATAAGGAGCTCCCTTCGTGTGTTTCTGTGCTTACAGGATTCGCGAGCGCTTATTCATTTTTGCAGTGGCTTTTCCAGATGTGGCTCTCTTGCTTTTAGGCACAATCCTCCTCAATAATCGTCTGTTACCATCACTCAGTACACACTTCCGACCTCCTTGCCGGGTTCCCGGGTTCGATTCCCGGCGGGGTCAGGGATTTTCTCTGCCTCGTGATGGCTGGGTGTTGTGTGCTGTCCTTAGGTTAGTTAGGTTTAAGTAGTTCTGAGTTCTAGGGGACTGATGACCATAGATGTTAAGTCCCATAGTGCTCAGAGCCATTTGAACCATTTGACCTCCTTGTGACTTAGCAGACGATGTTTGCCCGTGTTCCCTGCACACGCTATTCATCTCCAAGATGGTGCCTCTAGTCAGAGAAGTATAAATTTTTATCAGCAGCAGCAGAAAATGGTGTGACGGGCGTAGGATTCGTTATGAATAGGAAGATAGGCAGACAGTGTATTACTATGAGCCATTCCGTGAAAGGGTTGTTCGTATCAGATTCGACATCAAACCAACACAGACAACGATAGTTCAGGTATACATACCGCCGTCGCAAGCTGAAGAGACAGGTAAAGTATATGGGGATAAAGAAAGCTTAATACAGTACGTAAATGGAGATGAAAATCTAATAGTCATGGAGGACCGGAATGCTGTTGTGAGGGAAGGAGCAGAAGACAAGAATACAGGAGATTATGGGTTTGGACAAGGAACAAGATAGGAGAAAGGCAAATTGAGTTCTATAATAAATTTCAGATGGTAATAGCGATTAATCTGTTCAAGAACCACAAGAATAGAAGGTATACTTTAAAAAGGCCGGGTGATACGGGAAGATTTCAGGTAGATCACATCATGGTCAGCCAAAAACTCCGAAATCAGATACTGGATTGTAAGGTGTACCGAGGAGCTGATATAGACTCAGACCACAATCTAGTAGTGATGAAGAGCAGGTTGAAGTTTAAGAGATTAGTCAGAAAGTATCAGCACCTGAAGATGTGAGATACGGAAGTACTAAGGGATGACGAAATAAGCTTCAATTTCTCCAAGACTATAGAGGACTATAGATGGAGCAATAAGAAAGAGCTCAGTAGACAGTACAGTTAATGAGGATTCAACATCTCTAAAAATGCCAATCACGGAAGTCGGAAAGAAAAACATAGGTACAAAGAATGTAACTTCAAAGAAACCATGGGTAACAGAAGAAATATTTCCGTTAATCAATGAAATAAAGAAGTACAAAATTGTTCAGCATAATTAAGGAATACAGAACTACAAGCCGTTGAGGGATGAAATAAATAGGAAGGGCAGGGAAGCTAAGACGAAATGGCTGCATGAAAAATGTGTAAGAAATCGAAAAAGAATTGACTGTGCTGACTCAGCATATAGGAAAGTTAAAATAATCTTCGGTGAAATTAAAAGCAAGAGTGGTAACATTAAGAGTGCAGCGGCAATTCCACAATTAAATGCAAAGGAGAGAGCGGATAGGAGGAAAGAGTACATTGAGGGCCACTATGAGGGGGAAGTTTTGTCTGATATGATAGAAGAATAAACTGTAGTCCGTTTAAAAGAGATAGGGGATTCAGTATTAAAATCAGAATTTAAAAGAGCTTTGGAGGACTTAAGATCAAACAAGCCAGAAGGGATTGATGGCATTCCGTCAGCATTTCTGAAACATTGAGAGAATCGGCAACAAAATGACTAATCACATTGGTTTGTAGAATGTATGAGTCTGGGCAGACTGTTTGAGTCTCGGGACATACCATCTGACTTTCGGAAAAATATCATCCGCATATTTCCGAAAACAGCACGAGCTGTCAAGTGCGAGAATTATCCCACAACCGGCCTAACAGCTCATGCATTGAAGTTGCTTACAATAATAATATACAGAAGAATGGAAAAGTAAATTGAGGATGTATTAAATGACATTCAGTTTGGCTCTAGGAAAGTTAAAGGCAACAGAGAGGCAATTTTGACATTGCGGTTGATAACGAAAGCATGGCTAAAGAAAAGTCAAGACACATTCATAGGATTTGTAGACCTGGAAAAAGCGTTCGACAACGCAAAGTGGTGCAAGATGTTCGAAATTCTGACAAAAACAGGGGTAAGCTACAGGGAGAGACGGCTAATATACAATATGTTATTCTAACAGGGAATAATAAGATTGGACTGCCAAACGAACATAGACCTTATTTTGAGGAAGAAATTTCTGAAAACGTCCGTTTGGAGCAGAGCTTGTATGGTAGTGGAAATGGGCTGTTTCCATAACCGAAAAATAAGAGAATCGAGGCATTAGAGATGTGGTGTTACAGACGAACGTGGAAATATGGTGGACTGATAAGGTAAGGAATGAGGAGGTTCTGCGCAGAATCGGCGAGGAAGGGAATATGTGGAAAACACTGACAAGGAAGATACGACATCGGTTAAGACATCAGGAAATGACCTCCATGGTACAAGAGGGAGCTGCAGAGGGCTAAACTGTGGAGGAAAACAGAGATTGGAAAACATCCAGCAAATAACTGAGGGCGTAGGATGCAAGGGCTACTCTGAAAGGTTTAGCGCAGGAGAGAAATTCATGGCGGGCCGCATCAAACCAATCAGAAGACTGATGTCCCAAAAAAACAAAGAAGAGGTGTCTGTTGAAACACCAACCACTTCGGGTCCCCTGTTTACCGAAGCATCGACCATAGCAACATGAACTGTTTTCCCACGCGCGAATTTACTTGACTCCTATGTACTGCACTCACAACTAAACTGAACACAGAACTGAGCATGATTGACACTTGTAAATTATGAAGACATTGCTCAGGTGCCGATTGTGGTCAGATACAACCTGTAGGCATCGCTAGATCTGCAGTTATGTTCAGGCATGCGTTTCTAGACGTTTTTCCATATTTTCGCCCGACCCCTCTAGCTAATTAAGTGTATTGGTACGCAGAATTTCATTTAAGTTCCGCAGTAACATATGTCGTTCTCCTGTCTTTATTGGAAGAGAGGTGTCACCTAAACTTTTATAGATCTTCTTTAAGTTCTGATCTGCAGTTTTATTGCAGTGGAAGTGGTACAGAGAAATGGGCGTTTGGGAGCGTGTTGAGTCGACATGGCTCCCTTCATACGTATTGGTGATCGATATATTCTAGCTGAAACTTAGATCTGCAACACAGTACAGACTCAGTAAGGACTGATTGCTGATTATCTAATCTTTTTCTTTCTTTCAGCTCTTCCACCATTCTTTCTGTTAGTTTACTTTAATGCCCTATATTTACCTTAGTCTTGCTATTAGCCATCGATCCATTTTGTATTTCCCTTAAAATGCTTATTCTGTGGCAACATTTTTTCTCTCTTCTATATTTATTATTGGAACAGTAATTTCTCCTACACTTTTATTTCACCTTCTTCAAGTCTTTTTCTACAGCTCTTTTGAAAGTCATTTTAATTTACAAACATCACAGTATTGCTAAAACTTTTAGTTCTACATGTAGAACATCATTTCATCACACAGAAGACTTAAGAACATGAAATCGTGCTGTGTGCCAGATGATGACATACTATGGACATCAGCTACAGAACAACGATTTAGCGCCTTTGTTTGTTTCTACATAAAATGACCATACAACCTTAATAGTAAATGCTTTCCCTGACGATTGGTTTAAATTAAAAATCTGTTATGGAGTTCTTTCTGGATACTCATTAGTTTCATATAACGTACATGCAAAATTATTTTCTTCCATAATTATTTACTGGGAATGAACTCTATAGATGTAGCAGTCAGGGCGAACAGGCTTAGATGGTGGGGTCATGTTACACGCATGGGAGAAGCAAGGTTACCCAAGAGACTCATGGGTTCAACAGTAGAGGGTAGGAGGAGTCGGGGCAGACCAAGGAGAAGGTACATCGATTCGGTGAAGAATGATTTTTAAGTAATAGGCTTAACATCAGAAGAGGCACCAATGTTAGCGCTTAGCATGGGATCATGGAGGAATTTTATAAGGGGAACTATGCTCCAGACTGAACGCTGAAAGGCATAATCAGTCTTAAATGATGATAATGATTATTATTATTTTCTTTTGTTCATGATAATTGTGGAACGCATTGAATGTTTTGATCGTAAATTTTTGGTGAACGCATTTTAAAAATTTGTTTCATAATAGTCAAGGCAATCTGACAGGCGAAATAGCAGCAAGGAAAGTTCGCAGTCTTGTCCTGATTACGAGACGTCGTCGGTTGTCACTAAATATGAGAATACAAGCATATTTTTACATAGTTTTCCGATTGCGAAGTCTTTCATGTTATAAGGTGAGGTAGATTATCCATTAGTCTCTACTTCTACCCAGAATAGTGTATTCAAAACCTATCGCGAATTGTTGTGTTCCGGTGACAGTTCCACCACTGTTTGGGAATATGGAGTCCATGAATGCCGGCAGATGATCTCCAACTACCCGAACATATTTCCAATCAATGATCGGTTCATTTGAACCAGAGGACCCAGTGCACACATGTTATGGAGCCACCACCAACTCGCACACTGCCTTTTTGACAACTTGGGTCCATGGCTTCGTGGGACCTGCGTCACAGGTCACGGTTTTCCAGCCGTCTAGGGTCCAAACGATATGGTCAAGATCTGTTGTTAGCAAGGGTACTCGCGTCGGTCGTCTGCTGCCATAGCCCATTAACGCCTAGTTTCGCCCCCCCCCCCCCTGTCCGAACACATTTGTTCGTCGTACGTCCCACATTAATTTCAGCGGTCATTTCACGCAGTGCTGCTAATCTGTTAACATTGATACCTCACGCAAAATTCGCTGTTTTCCGTTGCAAAGTGAAGGCCGTTGGCCAATGTGTTGTCCATGGTGAGTGGTAGAGCCTCAAATGTGGTATTCTCGGCACACTCTTGACACAGCGGATCTCGTAAAATGGAATTCCCTAGTGATTTCCGAAATGGAATGTCTTGAAGCAATATTCGCGTCGGAAACCTGTGAATCACTATAGTGAAAGCTCCGCCAACCATTTTATACCTTGCTTATCGCTGTTTGTATATGTCCATATCGCTATCCCATGACTTTTGTCACCTCAGTGTATGTACACAGCCTTTATATTTACTCCAGATGTGCCATATGGTACCCAGTACGGTTTCTCCGTATTGTTTTGTGATATTCATAGCGGAGTATTCTACCTGCGCTCCTTTGTGTCAATGTCTATGATTTCTCACAACGTAGTTACAGAAACCGTTGATAAGAAAGTCGGCCAGTCTCTTGATTCGCAGTAATTGTGTTGTCTTATCGCCAGGTTGTGTAACGCTCCTTTCAGCAGGCCAGAATTGCATATTAATCAGGCGCACACCTCACCAAGTCTAGAAAACTGATACGAAGATGCACGCTGTAGATTCTTTTGCTTTACGAACTTCGATCTTGGGGGCTCAAATTCCCTCTGACGTTTCAAAATGTTATACAAAGTTTGCACAATTCTCGATGCAGGTGGTTGACTGCAGTTATCCATAAACGAAGGCATCCGTCCTCTGTGACAGAGAAGCTTCTCAGGCATTCAGTGGCTGTCACTGAAGCAAGGCTAGAGAATATGACAACCAAAGCATAAATTTGTCAAATTTATGGACGTGGAGGAAATTAGCCGCTCTCCGTAGCTCACCACTACCACCCGGCCTCTGTGTCTCTGCACAAGTGATACATATTATGCATATTCAAGTTAGCAGCAGGAAACCACTAAGTTTGCAATGGCTGTTTTGAATGCCATTGTTGGTACAGTACATACTTGCATGGTGACCTATAACAGCTCTCGGTGCATGTCTTTCTTCTATTCGAATATCGATAGCAAAATATTACATCAATTGACGACCGTTAGATTGAATCCCACCTAGTGGCGCGGAGGGCACGTGACATTGTACGGAAAGAATATACGTGGAACGTGGGCGAGTGGGGAATCTCTCTAAATGGGCGACTTTCAAATGCAGATAGTTATGGTTGGGCGCTTAGGGGGGAGGCCGCATGCTACTGCTGTGAACATCCTTGGTAGGTGATAGAAGAATAGTGAACTCACGTGTAGGCGATTAGCTGTTGGACGTCCATGCCTCGTTAGAGAACGTAGTGAACAGAAAGTTGCCCGCTTTGTCGAGCAGAAAATATTTTGTGGATCATTTGTCAAAACAAAAAAGTGGTGCAGGCATAAGTGTTTCGGATACACCGTTCAGTGCGCATCGTTGAAGATCGCTCTCCACAGCGGAAGACCCTACATCACCGGTTACTACAGCAGTGACCACATTGTCATCTGTATTGGACCGTGGATCAATGGAAACTTGTGGCCTGGTCGCATGAACCACGCATCATGTTATCTCAGGTCGATAGTCGTGACCGGATACGTCGTCATCCACACAGACGTCTGGCAGGGAAATAGACCGCTCCACGCATGCCGGTCAGCAGTGATCAGTGTTATGCTATGTGGGATACTCGTCTGGGCTTCCACGGGGCCTGTGGTAGCAATCGAACGAACATGGCAGTTGGGGTCTACAACAACTTTACTGTGGACCAATTGCATCCCTTAATGCTTGGTGTCTTCCCCGAAGCCGATGACAAATTTCAGCAGGATAACTGTGCATCGCAAGGTCTGAGAGGTACTACAGTTGAGAAGCATGGTAGTTAGCTGACATTGACGTGTTGTGTTTGCCTGGGCTGAGTGCGTTGGAATACATCTGGGAAGCTTCTGGGCGCCGAATGCCCGCCTATAAACCATAGCGCCTAATTTGCGGTGACTGTGTGACATGTGCTGTCACATACATATTTCCAGCAACCAACTAAATGTTTATCAAATGCATACCATGCAGAATCGCTGCTGTACTGGGTTGCCAAAGTAGTCCAACTCGCTATCAATCATGTGTCTTAATGTTTTTGTTTATCAGAGTATCTTGGAAATAAGCTATTAAAAATAATAAAGAAAGTAAGTTGTTTCGACTTACCGAATAAGACAGTTGACATTTTGTGTGAAAGTTGCATCGTAAGTTTTGATTTCGGATGTAGCATTATATTGAAAATAATTTAATGTAACACAGTGGCAGGCCTTAAGCAGGGTGTAATTCAGGGTTTTTGTTGAACTTTTGCTTGGAAGAAGCAATAAAATAAGCAAATAAAATTTTGGAAACAGGAATAAAAGTCAAAAACAAAAGTTATCAAAAATGACATCTGAAGAATACACAAATATCAAAAAAAGTTTTACATCACCCCGGTTGCCAGATTTCCTGAAGATAGACGTTGACTGTGGATACTGTATCATAGACACAGTCCATTTGACTCTTCAGAGATGTGACTAAACCCTCCCAGAGATGTAAACAATCACGCATAAGCAGAGCCTATTAGACGGAGGGGATCCAGCAACCGATCAGTTCCAGTCATTTAACCAAGGAGGTACATGGCTCTTGTTGTCTGTAGCTCAACCATGGCTAGACGGTCAATACCGCAGTTCGATCGCGTACGCATTTTTACACTGTGCCAGGAAGGGCTCTCAACAAGGGAAGTGTCCAGGCATCTCGGAGTTAACAAAAGTGATGTTTTTCGGACATGGAAGAGGTACAGAGCGACAGCAACGGTCAATGATATGCCTCGTTTAGGCCGTCCAAGGCCTGCTACTGCAGTGGATGTCTGCTACATAGGGACTGTGGCTCGGAGGAACTCTGACAGCAATTATACCATGTTGCTTTTCGTGCAGCCACGGGACATGGTGTTACGACTCGAACTGTGCGCAATAGGCTGCTTGAACGGCAACTTCGTTACCAACGTCCACGGCGAGGTCCATCTTTCCAACCAGAACACCATGCAGCACGGTACAGATGGTCCCAACACCCCTCAGGATTGGCATCAAGTTCTTTTCACCAATGAGTGGCACATATTCCTTCAACCAGACAATCGTCAGACACGTGATTGGAGGCAACCTGGTCAGCGAGTGCAGCAAGGTGGAGGTTCCCTGCTGTTTTGCGGTGGCATTATGTGGGGCCGACGTACGCCGCTGGTCGTCATGAAAGGCACTGTAACGGCTTTATGATACGTGAATGCCATCCTCCGACCAATAGTGCAACCATATTGGCAGCATATTGGCGAAGCATTCGTCTTCATCGGCAATTCGTGTCCCCATCGGGCACTTCTTGTAAATGATATCTTTCAGGATATCGACATCCGTCGACTAGGGTGGCAAGGTCGGCAGCTCGTGGTCTAGTAGATAGCGTTGCTACCTCTTGATCGCGGGGTCCTGGGTTCGATTCCCCGCCGAGTTGGGAATTTTCTCTGCTCGGGGACTGGGTGTTTGTGTTGTCCTCATCTGTCCGTCATCATTCATGTAAGTGTCCAAATTGGACAGTGTACGGAGTGGGAATGTGTATGGGCTCTGCTGACCACGCCGTTCAGCGCCCCACAAACCAAACACCATCATCGACATCATCATCCAGAGTGGCTAGCATGTTCTCCAGACAGGAACGCTATCGCACATGTCTGGGAAAGATTGAAAAGTTCTGCTCATGGACGACGTAACCCACCTACCACTTTGAGGCATCTACGCCGTATCACCGTTGAGGAGAGGGACATTCTGGACCAATCGTGCCTTGAAGAACTTGTGAATAGAATGCCACGATGAATACAGGCATGCATCAATGCAAGAGGACGTGCTACTGGGTATTAGAGGTACTGGTGTGTACAGCAATCTGGACCACCAGGTTTGTCTGTATAGTGGTACACCACGCAATGTGTGGCTTTCACAAGCATTAAAAAGGGCAGCATGATGTTTATGTTGGTGTCTATTACAGTTTTTTGTACAGGTTCCGGAAGTCCCGGAACCAAGGTGATGCAGAACTTTTTTTGACGTGTGTATAAGCTATCTAAATTTAGGAGACCCAGTAAAAAGAGTAGTAAACGTATAAGCCGTGCATTATGGCTAAGGATAAACAGAACAAAGAGGAATGTGAAGAAGAATAAGAGAAAGAGGATTAATGACTTCCTTAACGTCGAAACTCAGATCAAAATTCACCTGGTAGGTGCCAAGATTACACCGGCTGATCGAAACAAAGAGACTATTGGGAGTAAACTAACAAAGGGGAGGGAAGTTTGAATCCTTTCAAACCTGAAATTATTGATGGAAGAAAGAAAATTTTTCTTTGTGTGATAATGATCTCTGGTGATTTTTTAATGAATTTAACTACAAAATTTTTATAAAAATATGCACCAGTTTTCAGAACTTACTTAGTACACTTGGCTTCATTTTATGGACTAAGATAATTAGTTACGAAATATTCGATATTGCAAGAAGTAGTAATATGATCACAATGCAAGAAATTAGCAACAATATTCAATTAGTGGAACATAGCAAACCAGGCACATTCACGTGTTTCGGTGGTCACGAGCTGCTGCGCACTGCTGCATTGACTTGCTGATATTTTCATAGTGATGCACAACAGTTGGCAGAACATGTGCTTGATCAAAAGGCTGAACATTCACAGCAGTATACCTTTAGTCTCCAGTGTGGAAAATTACGTCTATTGCATTTTAGACAGAGTAAAAGTAACAGTTGTAAGCCAGAGAGTCTAAAAGGGTTGAAATTAAAGAACTGTACTGATGGCAGATATTGAGGAGTAGCTCTCAGTAAACTAGAAATTGTGCTTGTAGAGAACTTCATTGCATGGAAGAGAAGTATGGGCCATCGGAAATCCGCAGAAGAAGTACCTTGAAACATTTCAGTCTTGATGCTATCGAAAAACGTGAATAGCCTAAAGGACAGATAACAACAAGGTACAGCACAGTAGTACATCTGTCACAGCATCCATGAATAGTTAACGTGGCGCTGGAAGGAAATGTAAAAGTAAAATAATGGCAAACCATGACCATTGTAGAGAAATGAGTTCCAGGTTGCAGAATGAGCAGGTTCGCAGGAGAGCTTCTGTAAATTTAGGAAGATAGGAGACGAGGTACTGTCAGAAATAGAGCTGTGAGGACGGGTCCTGAGTCGTGCTTAGGTAGCTCAGTTGGTAGAGCACTTGCCCGCGAAAAGCAAAAGGTCCCGAGCACGAGCCTCCGTCCGGCACACAGATTTAATCTTCCAGGAAGTTTCAATTCCAGTTTGCTTCATTGGATTCACTGGAGGAATCTTACGTAGACACAATGCAAAGAAGACTTGTGGCTTACAAAATATTTATTCAACTAAGTCTCGAATATTAATCATTAGTCTGGCTCCCTCATCAGCTGCATTAGTAGAAAGTAAGGAGAAGACCAAACGAAGAAATATGCGTGTCGTCATGGGGCAGTGTCGTAACCGCGTCACGGGGACCCTCAACGAACGCCAGTAGCAAAAGTTACGAGACGCGCTTTGAGCGGGTCCAGAGGGCGAACATTTCGAGAAGAGCCGGAAAACATAATACTTACTCCCTATTACATATAGGGAAACAATCACCGCAGAAAATAATGGATATTAAGGGCTCATGCGGTCTCTAGTTGTCCTTCCCGTGTACTGTCTGCGAAAGCAACAGTGAAGGGGAGTAATGATAGTGCTACCAGAACCATCCGTCACCGCCTACGTTAATGTGGCTTACGGAATACACAGGTTGCAAGGGGCAAAAATTGCAGATTTTTATGTGTGGTATCTAATCATGTACACACATTAATGTGTTGGCTGCTTTTTCTTTGTGTCGAACAGTTTCCCACAAACAAGTCACATAATTTACTAATCGGTGACTGCACCGCTGAATGGAATAAGCCTGTCAGTATAGTCTAACCGTTTTGCGTCCACGCATCTACACTTCAACAACTGACCTGCTGCTCCTGGGAATATAACCATTAATGGCTAGCACTTGACACATGCACTCTGAGGTACTACGCAGCCTAAAAATGTATGACTTGTAATACCTACAAATATTAGTCTGCAAACGACGTAAATGCTGAATTAATGTACTTCAGTAAATCGTCCTCATTCACCAGTAGAAATATCAGCACTTATACTCGTTTTACCCCTTGTATGCACTCTATAATGATCAAGGCTGTTTAGGGAGGATGTTGACTGTATCAGTTTTAAGGTGTGTCACGTTATCAGCAATGGTTGATGTACTGCATAATAATCTTCGCCCTGAAATGAAGCCGGTCGGTGTGGCCGCGCGGTTCTATGCGCTTCAGTCTGGAACCAAGCAACCGCTACGGTGGTAGGTTCGAATCCTGCCTCGGGAATGGATGTGTATGATGTCCTTAGGTTAGTTAGGTTCAAGTAGTTCTAAGTTCTAGGGGACTCATGAACTCAGATGTTAAGTCCTATAGTGCTCAGAACCATTTGAATCACTTGAATCTGAAATGAAAAAACTGTGTCAGAAAATGAAGATTGAGATGAGAAATAGTATCTGAATTTAAAGAATGCCATTGGCTCATAGCCAAAAAACGAACATAACAACAGAAGTCCTCTTGGCATTAAAAATACACGTGAAACACTGTACGAATACGTCTACATGAAAAGAACTCAATTACATACACAGGGCAAAGAACATTATTGGACCCACCAAGGTAGCTGAGAGCGCTAACCCGCTGCTTCCTGGACTCGGGTGGGCTCGCCGGCCCCGGATCGAATCCGCCCGGCGGATTAACGACGAGGCCCGGTGTGCTAGCCAGCCTGGATGTAGTTTTTAGGCGATTTTCCACATCCGCTAGGTGAATACCGGGCTGGTCGCCACGTTCCGCCTCAGTTACACGCGTTGCAGAGATTTGCATTTGCAACACGTCTGCACTATTTCACGATTTATACTAGACGCAGACAGTTGGGGTACACTGATTCCGTCCTGGGGGCGGGGGCAGGGGTCGGGGTACAGGGTCCCAAATCCGTTGTAACCACGCAGACCCAGCGATCGCTGAGGGACTATGGCGAAAGCGAAAGAAAGAAGAAAAGAAAGACAAAGAACATTATTGGATAAATTAAGCCGAAGGACATGCATGTCCGAAGGAACTGTAAGTAGGCTGTTTATGTTTTCGCTATGTAAGTAGGCTGTTTATGTTTTCGCTATGTAAGTAGGCTGTTTATGTTTTCTCTATGTAAGTAGGCTGTTTATGTTTTCTCTATGTAAGTAGGCTGTTTATGTTTTCTTATTGGCAACGTTACGTAGCGCTCAATATGAAAATCACTGGCTGTGCTGTGTGCAGTCTGTGGCTAGTTTGCATTGTTGTCTGCCATTGTAGTGTTGGGCAGCGGCAGCTGGCTGTGAACAGCGCGTAGCGTTGCGCAGTTGGAGGTGAGCCGCCAGCAGTGGCGGATGTGGGGAGAGAGATGGCGGAGGTTTGTAATTTGTCATGAACTGATATATATATTATGACTTGTGATGATATCAAGGTAAATACATTGTTCGTTCTCTATTAATATCTTTCATTTGCTAACTATCCCTATCAGTAGTTAGTGCCTTCCATAGTTTGAATCTTTTATTTAGCTGGCAGTAGTGGCGCTCGCTGTATTGCAGTAGTGGGAGAAACGAAGATTATTGTGAGGTAAGTGATTTAGTGATTTGTGAAAGGTATAGTTTAATGTTAGTCAGGGCCATTCTTTTGTAGGGAATTTTGAAAGTCAGATTGCGTTGCGCTAAAAATATTGTATGTCAGGTTAAGGACAGTCTTGTAAGAAATGTTCAAAGGGTACGTTTCAGAACATCGCATGGTACTTCTTAAAAACATAGGCAGCGGCAATGCCAGACCCTCTACTCTCAATAAATCTCCTTCGCGGACAAAAGGTGTGGCACAAGAATGACGACATACGGATTTTAGAGTCTGTCCGTGATTCGCGCACGGATAGAAAACGCGGTTACGGCGACCGCTCGCGTAAACGGGAAAATCCAGTTTCAAGTGCCGGTCCGGCACAAAGTTTCATTTTCATCATTATACTCGTAATATACTGCCAAACGTGATACGTATTCGCGACTGTGACAACATTTCCTGTACAACACGAACTGAATTCTGTAGCAACACTCTAGCCTACTGACTTCACAATGACGCGGATTGTTCGCAATAACACGTGAATGAATAGATGTTCACCTCCACAATTCGTCACAAGTCGAGGAAAGCGAATCAGTGTAAACATTAGCTGCGCAATGCGAGAACCTCACGACTAATTTACTGTGCGATATTGCATATCAGCAATCCCTTCGTATAACCGCAGTAAATACACTACTGATCATTAAAGTTGTTACACCAAGAAGAAATGCTCATGATAAACGGTTATTCGTTGCACAAATATACACTCCTGGAAACTGAAATAAGAACACCGTGAATTCATTGTCCCAGGAAGGGGAAACTTTATTGACACATTCCTGGGGTCAGATACATCACGTGATCACACTGACAGAACCACAGGCACATAGACACAGGCAACAGAGCATGCACAATGTCGGCACTAGTACAGTGTATATCCACCTTTCGCAGCAATGCAGGCTGCTATTCTCCCATGGAGACGATCGTAGAGATGCTGGATGTAGTCCTGTGGAACGGCTTGCCATGCCATTTCCACCTGGCGCCTCAGTTGGACGAGCGTTCGTGCTGGACGTGCAGACCGCGTGAGACGACGCTTCATCCAGTCCCAAACATGCTCAATGGGGGACAGATCAGGAGATCTTGCTGGCCAGGGTAGTTGACTTACACCTTCTAGAGCACGTTGAGTAGCACGGGATACATGCGGACGTGCATTGTCCTGTTGGAACTGCAAGTTCCCTTGCCGGTCTAGGAATGGTAGAATGATGGGTTCGATGACGGTTTGGATGTACCGTGCACTATTCAGTGTCCTCTCGACGATCACCATTGGTGTACAGCCAGTGTAGGAGATCGTTCCCCACACCATGATGCCGGGTGTTGGCCCTGTGTGCCTCGGTCGTATGCAGTCCTGATTGTGGTGCTCACCTGCACGGCGCCAAACACGCATACGACCATCATTGGCACCAAGGCAGAAGCGACTCTCATCGCTGAAGACGACACGTCTCCATTCGTCCCTCCATTCACGCGTGTCGCGACACCACTGGAGGCGGGCTGCACGATGTTGGGGCGTGAGCGGAAGACGGCCTAATGGTGTGCGGGACCGTAGCCCAGCTTCATGGAGACGGTTGCGAATGGTCCTCGCCGATACCCCAGGAGCAACAGTGTCCCTAATTTGCTAGGAAGTGGCGGTGCGGTCCCCTACGGCACTGCGTGGGATCCTACGGTCTTGGCGTGCATCCGTGCGTCGCTGCGGTCCGGTCCCAGGTCGACGGGCACGTGCACCTTCCGCCGACCACTGGCGACAACATCGATGTACTGTGGAGACCTCACGCCCCACGTGTTGAGCAATTCGGCGGTACGTCCACCCGGCCTCCCGCATGCCCACTATACGCCCTCGCTCAAAGTCCGTCAACTGCACATACGGTTCACGTCCACGCTGTCGCGGCATGCTACCAGTGTTAAAGACTGCGATGGAGCTCCGTATGCCACGGCAAACTGGCTGACACTGACGGCGGCGGTGCACAAATGCTGCGCAGCTAGCGCCATTCGACGGCCAACACCGCGGTTCCTGGTGTGTCCGCTGTGCCGTGCGTGTGATCATTGCTTGTACAGCCCTCTCGCAGTGTCCGGAGCAAGTATGGTGGGTCTGACACACCGGTGTCAATGTGTTCTTTTTTCCATATCCAGGAGTGTATTATACTAGAACTAACATGTGATTACATTTTCCCGCAGTTTGGGTGTATAGATGCTGAGAAATCAGTACCCAGAACAACCACATCTGGCCGTAATAAGGGCCTTGGTACGCCTGGGTATTGAGTCAAACAGAGCTTGGATGGCATGTAAAGGTAGACCTGCCTATGCAGCTTCAACACCATACACAGTTAATCAAGAGTAGTGACTGGCATATTGTGACGAGCCATTTGCTCTGCCACCAGTGACCAGACGTTTTCAATTGGTGAGCGGTCTGGAGAATGTACTGGCCAGGGCAGCAGTAGAACATTTTCTGTATCCAGAAAGGCCCATACAGGACCTGCAAAATGCGGTCGCGCTTTATCTTGCTGAAATGTAGGGTTTCGCAGGGATCGTATGAAGGATAGAGCCACAGGTCGTAACACATCTTAAATGTAACTCCACTGTTCAAAGTGCTGTCAATGCGAACAAGATGTGAGCGTGACGGGTAACCAATCTCACCCCATACCATCACGATGAGTGATACTCCAGTATGGTGATGACGAATACACGCTTCCAACGTGCGTTCATCGCAGTTTTGCCAAACACGAATGCGACGACCATGACCCTGTAAAGAGAACCTTGATTCATGCGAAAAAATGACGTTTTGCCATTCGTGCACCCAGGTTCATCGTTGAGTACACCATCGCAGGCATTCCTGATAGTCCATGCCGCTGCAAACGTCGTGGAACTGTTCGTGCAGATGGTTGTTCTCTTGCAAACGTCCCCATGTGTTGACTCAGGGATCTAGACGTGGCTGCACGATCCGTTACAGCCATAAGGATAAAATGCCTGTCATCTCGACTGCTAGTGATACGAGGCCGTTGGCATCCAGTACGGCGTTCCGTATTACCCTCCTGGACCAGCCGATTACATATTCTGCTAACAATCATTGAATCTCGACCAACGAGAGCAGCAATGTCGTGATACGATAAATCTCAATCGCGATAGGCTACAATCTGACGTTTATCAAAGTCGGAAACGTGATGGTACGCATTTCTCCTCCTTACACGAGGCATCACAACAACGTTTCACCAGTCAACGCTGGTCAACTGCTGTTTGTGTATGAAAAATCGATTGCAAACTTTCCTCATGTCAGCAGGTTGTATGTGTCTCCACCGGTGCCAACCTTGTGTGAATGCTCTGAAAAGCTAATCATTTGCGTATCACAGCATCTTCTTCCTATCGGTTAAATTTTCCGTCTGTAGCGCGTCATCTTCGTGGTGTACTAATTTTAATAGCCAGTAGTGTAGAACGATCCCACCAAGATGCCAGCCCACGGCAGCTGCATTTAACACGAGCACGTTGCCTACAAGTAGAAAACTCCAGGAACAGACAGCCGTTCTCAAAGCTACTGGCGAGGTTGCTCTCCAATCGCCTAAGCGACGATTTGTCAATACGCCCAGAAGCTTGCAACCAGTAGCTTCCGCCAGACTTCACAGAGAACTACTAGAAGATTTTAAATGTCTGTAGTGGATACTGGATACAGAAACAAGTTTGCTAACTACGAGCAAAGGCTACACAAAAGAATATAGAAAATGGAATTTTTAACATTCAGCTTTTACAGTTACGTAAAGACTAAGGGATTAGAATTCATAGACAAAGATAGAGGATCACATTCCACGGAGAAAGGAAGCAAGTGTACCTTCCACTGCAACTGGCAGGCCAACACGGGTACCCCTGGCGCCCCTGAGAGACAGCCGAGCGACAGCTGCGCGCCCCCCGGCGTCGCGCGGCGCCGGCTCCCACGCAGTGCCAGCGCCAGAGTGGCAATCCCATCACTCGCTCGGCTGACGGAAACACAGGCGAGGAACACAGCAGACGGCCTCGCGCGCTCCCCCGCCAGTTACAGACGCGGCGCGGCGCTGGTCTGTACTTAGCCTCGCCGCCCACGCCCTCGCTCTCAGCAGTCTGCAAAACGGCCGCCGCAGCTTCAGACGAGATATTTCTGCGGTAACTGAACCGTGTAGTGCCGCAGAGAGCTCTTTCTTCAGTGTCCGTTTACAGGAGCAAGTATTCCTGAACTGACAAGTGATTACCTAATACATATCCTTCAGCCGAATCTTCATAACTAAACAATGTGTCAATATATCCTATATCCTGTACTTTAATACCTAACAAATCACACACTCAGAATTATTTTGTAAGTACATTGGTCTCTTAATGTAGATTCAAATCGCGGAATCTGTAGCGAGGGCTTGCATTTGGGACGAGGTAGTGCCAAGTTGAGAGGGGTGTACGTACTTTAAAACCACTTATTTCTCCAAATAACTGATATACCCATTACAAGACTGTGTACCCTGTTCCCCACTATGAACATTCAATTACTCTACAGAATATTGAAACACCCTTAGGTAAAGCGATGCACAAATGGTGAAAGCTCAAAAATGAAAATAGGAGAAATGGGTATTTCAAATTTACAATTACCATAACACGAGTCTGCCAGGGTCAAGCTGCTATAGCACTCTATGAATAATGCCTTTAAATGATTAAACAAGCCGGCCAGTGTGGCCGAGCGGTTCTAGGCGCTTAAGTCTGGAACCGTGCGACCGCTGCGGTCGGTGGTTCGAATCTTGCCTCGGGCGTGGATGTGTGTGATTTCAATAGGTTAATTAGGTTTAAGTACTTCTAAGTTCTAGGGGACTGATGACCTCAGGTATTAAATCCCATAGTGCTCAGAGCCATTTGATCCATTTGATTAAACAAACAATCTGTTCAAGTTTTTCAACGCAGCCAAGCTACAGTTCGAAAATAACTGCCACTGAAGCTTCGGCTTCAATTACGATTTCAGTAACCTCCAAAATTCTTATGACTGCTTAACCCGCACTTTACACGACTAATGGTTCATGCCACAGTATTCAGAACAAACAGAACCGGTATAATGCGAAGCATAGCGGAATGACACGTGCGTAAAGAATAGACAGTATAAAGTACCAACTTAGCACGACAGATAACACAGTTCAGTGTTTAGTGACTAAGGATTTGTCAATAAGGCGTGTAAAACATAAATGACGCTATGCTCTTCTATTCAGCAAGACAATAAGCAACGCACAGCAGCTGCAACATTCTAATTAACAACGAATAGCACACTTGAGAACGGAACACAAACCCGCCAACGGTCGGCCGTTTATGAGCAAAGTCTAAGTATCGTATTTAACTGGCCACAGCTACAACAACAATTTCTTACAACCTCTTATCTGCTACGAAACTTCCTGCTAAAATGACGCCTCACTTCCTAAAAGCGCAACAAACTTCGCAACACGTCAACACACGAATAATTAGCGACGTGGCGAGGGAGAACAAAAATATTGTTGCTCACAAAGCACTCTTTGAGTCTGACCCACTCTGAGCACGAATCATCATAACTTGAGGCCGCAGCATACAAGGATGTGCTCTTGTTATTCGGAGTCCTCCCTCGTAGCAATTCACTGAAATTGGTACAGACTCAAAACTGTTCGATGGCCACCAGTTAAGCCGGTGAAATCCAAACAGCGCTTTCTCGCCAAGCGTCTGGGTGCATGCACCACCTGAGATGCGTCCGCTGAGACATAGTTGGCCTGTCGCTAGGTGTCCAACTTCTAAGGCTGTCGCACAAACCGACTCCAGCAGCCGCAGCAGAGCAAACCTCCCCCCCCCTCCCCGCCCCTCAACGTCGTTATGCAGACTCAGGTGTTTTCTCTAACAACGAGCTCTTCCCGCGCTGCGGCTGGCAGTGAGGGTTTCAAAGCGTCGCGCTCGTGGTGACGGCAAGTACCGTCATAGAAACATGATTTTAAAACTTTTTTGACAATTTATTACTTCGGAAAATCCATGATTATTAGATTTAGTGGTGTGAGAGTGAAACCTTCAGGTTTACTGATTGCTATGGATTGCTAGTGACGACCACCAGTAACCGGTGTGTAACAACACAAATTTCCTCCCTTTCAAAGCGTTCAGATTGCTTCTTTAGCTAATTGTCCTTCTTGTGGGCCCCACTGTCTGTAAGTCGTTTCTTAATCATTACGATTAGCTACAAACGACAAGGAACAGTAGAGGACAATGAAAGGAATAAGTAATCTTACGACTGGGTACATGGAAGTCTTATAAAAGAATCCCCGAGGATCCAGTCTGCAGACACACACCTGAGTACACCCTCATTATAGGACGCTCCAATGGTTCAACCGGCTCCAAGCACTATGGGGCTTAACATCTGCTGGCCGAAGTGGCCGCGCGGTTCTGGCGCTGCAGTCTGGAACCGCGAGACCGCTACGGTCGCAGGTTCGAATCCTGCCTCGGGCATGGATGTGTGTGATGTCCTTAGGTTAGTTAGGTTTAACTAGTTCTAAGTTCTAGGGGACTAATAACCTCAGCAATTGAGTCCCATAGTGCTCAGAGCCATTTGAACCATTTGAACTTAACATTGAGGTCATCAGTCCCCTAGACTTAGAACTACTTAAACCTAACTAACCTAAGGACATCACACACATCCATACCCGAGGCAGGATTCGAAACTGCGACCGTAGCAGCTGCGCGGTTCCGAACCGAAGTACCTGGAACCACTCGGCCACAGCGGCCGGCCATTACTGGAAGTGTTCCACGTGGCATCCATTCATGTGAATAAAGGCTTTAGTATGTCCCCTCTTGGACACCTGTACACATTTAGAGGCCGCGCGGGATTAGCCTAGCGGTCTCAGGCGCTGCAGTCATAGACTGTACGGCTGGTCCCGGCGGAGGTTCGAGTCATCCCTCGGGCATGGGTGTGGGTGTTTGTCCTTAGGATAATTTAGGTTAAGTAGTGTGTAAGTTTAGGGACTGATGACCTTACCAATTAAGTCCCATAAGTTTTCACATACATTTGACCATTTTTCAACAACACATTTAAAAATCGATGTCGTGTTCCGAATGAATTGACGACCGTACTCAATGCGTTACCGGAGTTAATCAGCCCTGTCAACTGTGCAGAAATGTGTTTGAAGTGTATCCAAGCTTTTAAAAACCCGCATACAAAAAAGCTACAGGCGAGCCACGACCTACATACTTCTGGTCAGAATACTATTTACAAGTTATTACCTATCCAGAATGACAATATAAAAGTTCATCACTTGCTATGTTTCGAAGTAAACATAGCTTTGGACATTAAGAGCTCTGTGACATTGGCATAACTGCCGACATGCACACATCATATCCAGGAAAACATTTGTTTTCGGATCGATGTGTATTTGGATTGTTTGCTTTATGTGTTGTCCTTCTCTAACCTATTTCTTTTCAACCTGTGTAGTGCATCTCTCTTTAAAAGTACGCTTTGTGACCAGCATGCCATTACTATGAGTCAGTTTTAATAGCAAACGAGATAACCACGAAAATTCAAATTTGTGGTAAGTTCCTATGGGACGAAGCTGCTGAGGTCAGCGGCCCCTAGGCTTACACATTACTTAATCTAACTTACTTTAAGGACAACACACACACTCATGCCCGAGAGATGACTCGAACCACAGACGGGGCCGGCCGCTGTTGTCGAGTGGTTCTAGGCGCTTCAGTCCGGAACCACGCGACTGCTACGGTCGCATGTTCTAATCCTGCCACGGGCATGGGTGTGTGATGTCCTTAGGTTAGTTAGGTTCAAGTAGTTCTAAGTCTAGGGGACCGATAATCTCAGATGTTACGTCTCATAGTGCTTAGAGCCATTTGAACCATATGAACCTCAGACGGCAAGCCGCACGAACCATGACAAGGCTCCTTACACCTCTCGGCCTCCCCGCGCGACGTGTTAAGCATGTGTCCGTTCAGTCTGTAGACACTAGCAAATAAGAGTCGTGTCTCCTCCTCAGATATGCTGCTGGCCTGACCAGTGATATGATTAGGTACTGGATGAATTATCGAGTGATTAGCAGTCAGTTGCCCTCGCAGTGATAATTAAAGTGAAATGGTGGCACAATATTAGGGGCCTTACTCTTAATGTACGTATAATCAGTCTAACACAATGTTCAACGAAATTAATGATAAAAATAATATGCGTTTAATGGTGGCACAATATAAGGGGCCATACTCTTGATGTATGTCTAATCAGTCAAACATAACCCCTCAGCGAAATTAATGATAAAAATAGTATGCGTTTGAAGCAGTTTAGAGTTGCTCTCCAAAGTGTTCGCCAACCACAAGTAGATAAAGTATTGCACGTCATCTTTCACAAAAAGTTTGCCCCAGAAATTAAACAGGGAAGTGCAATGTGTTGTGGACTGGCAAGACAGCCAATCCACTGTGACGGGTAGCCGAAGGGCACGCGTTTAAGCTCACGCAGGCTGGCGTGAGGTCTGGAACAGTTAAAGGATTTGAGTCTAGCAAATAAAGTACGTAGCTGTTGGAATACTTAACTTCAATCCGTAATTGGTGAACATCGGTCTGACGGTACATGCATCACAAGATAAATAGCAGATGATAATGGCGCCTTGCTAGATCGTAGCAAATGACGTAGCTGAAGGCTATGCTAACTATCAAATGGTTCAAATGGCTCTGAGCACTATGGGACTTAACTTCTGTGGTCATCAGTCCCCTAGAACTTAGAACTACTTAAACCTAACTAACCTAAGGACTTCACACACGTCCATGCCAGAGGCAGGATTCGAACCTGCGACTGTAGCAGTCCCGCGGTTCCGGACTGCGCGCCTAGAACCACTAGACCACCGTGGCCGGCATGCTAACTATCGTCTCGGCAATTGAGACCGTAATTTGTCAGTGAACCATCGCTGGCAAAGTCGGCTGTACAACTGGGGCGAGTGCTAGGAAGTCTCTCTAGACCTGCCGTGTGGCGGCGCTCGGTTTGCAATCACTGACAGTGGCGACACGCGGGTCCGACGTATACTAACGGACCGCGGCCGATTTAAAGGCTGCCACCTAGCAAGTGTGGTGTCTGGCGGTGACACCACATTCCTCCCCCGCAAATCGGCGTACGGTTGTGGTATAAGGCTTCCACCCGCCGTGGGGAGGACCCCATGTTGACGTATGCGACGAGGTGGGGAGCCTAACAACAGGCGAGGCTGTGCCACCCGCACCCTGCCATTCGGTCCGAGGGGAGCTAGGAAACGCCTGAAAACCTAATCCAGGGTGCACGCCAACATGCGGTGTATGCGCCCGTAGAGAGACAGAAGGGGCCCAAGCGTCGACCTCCATCGGGTCGGGGCACCCGACGGGCGAAGACGCCATGTGGTCCGGAGCGGGCAAGAGTTCCATGTCGGAGGACAGCTGGTCACGGGAAGCGATCGGCGGCGCGTGACCCAGGGAGGCGCCCGGCGGCTGCAGCGACGCGCCCACTGCGGGCGGCGCCGGCGGGAGAACAGGCGGCGGCGCGTCGCCATGGGGCAAAATGGAAGGCAGCGTCGGTAACACCTGGGGCTGAGGCGAGCCAGTAGATGAGTCCCCAGGGCGCTGAACGGACGGCACCGTCGCTGAAAGCAGACGGGGAGCGGCAGAACCCGTGCGACGACAGAGGCGCAGCTGATTGAGATGCCGACGCACCTCACCAGAGGCCCCCAAAACCAGATACATAGCGCGGCCGAGACAGCGAAGAATGCGCCCTGCGAGCCAACGCCGTGAACCTCGATAGTTGCGATAGTATACAACGTCGCTTGGGGCAAAAGCAGGTGTCTGCCGCTGCACAGGAACCTGATGCGGCGGATGTAGCAAAGACATCAAGATGCGATGAGGGCGACCGTGTAACAACTCAGCCGGCGAGCGACCATCTCGGGGCTGAGAGCGGTACGAGGACAAAAAGAGAAATAACGCGTCCTCCCGAGAATGCGACTCTTGCAGCTTCAACATCTGTGACTTGAAAATCCTGACCAATCGTTCAGCGGCACCGTTTGACTGCGGCGAAAACGGCGCGGACGTCAGATGATGAATACCATTGGCCTTGCAGAATGACTGAAATTCTGCGGACATGAATTGTGGGCCATTGTCGGAAGGAATTGTCTGTGGAAGACCTCCAATGCAAAAGATAGCGGATAACGCTTGGATGGTGGCAGATGACGTCGTGGAAGACATCCGGACAACCAAAGGAAAATTACCGAATGAATCGGCAACATCCAACCAACGAGCATTCCAGAATGGACCAGAAAAATCGATGTCTAAGCGTTGCCAAGGGGAAGTTTCTTTTGGCCACGCAAAGAATTTCCGTTGTGGTCCGGACTGTTGTTCGGCACACGCCATGCAAGAAGAGCTCATATGCGTAATCGCATCATCGATTCCGAACCAAGTGCAGTGCTGACGAGCAAGTTGTTTCGTTCGCACTATACCCCAATGTCCTTGGTGGAGAAGTCGTAAGACAGAGGACTGTAACGAACGTGGGACCACGACCCTGGACTGATCATTATCAGAACGCAACAGCAAACCACCACGTCGTACAAAAAGTCTCTCTTTGTGAGCAAAAAATCGGCGAACTAACGGATCCGCGATCCGTGACTTTGGCAAGGGCCATTGCGTAGCAACAAAACGCATAACGGTAGCAAGGACAGGGTCGGCAGCTGTGGCTGTAGCTACACGACGAATCAATGAACATGCAAGCAAGTTCGGAAGAATCGATTGCTCTATCCTCAGCAACAGGCAAACGGGACAACGCATCGGCGTTTCCGTGCTTAGCAGTGGACCGATACAAGATATCGTAGCGGTACTGCGAGAGGAAAGTAGACCAGCGATTGAATTTCTGCGCTGTACGTGGAGGTATAGGCTTGTGCGGATGAAAAAGCGATGTCAACGGCTTGTGGTCTGTGATGATGGTAAAGTGACGACCATACAAGAAATCATGAAACTTAGTAACACCAAATACGAGAGCCAATGCTTCTTTCTCGATCTGTGAATAATTTCTTTGCGCAGACGAGAGCAATTTGGACGCTAAGGCAATAGGGCGAACGTGCGAACCATCTTTGTGCGCAAGCACAGCACCGATCCCGAAATCCGATGCATCCACCATCAACAAAAAGGGGCTTCCGCGAATCGAATGGCGTAAGGCAAGTATGGGAAAGCAACGCCGTTTTCAACCGGCGAAAGGCGCGTTCGTATTCCGTCGTCCAGACGAACGGAACACCTTTACGAGGTAAACGATGAAGCGGAGCTGAAATGGAAGGGGATTGGCGCACATAGCGATGATAATTGATCTTTCCCAGCACACTCTGTAGCTGTTTGAAATTGTGCGGCGAAGGCAAGTCTTTTATGGCACGGAGGTGCTCGGGACTGGGATGTATGCCTTGGGCATTGAGTACATGTCAAAAATATGGTAAGTCCCGAGTAGAAAACACACATTTGTCCTTCCGCAAGCGAAGACCATTTTGTCGCAAGACCTGAAATAATGATCTGAGATTGGCTAAATGTTCTTCTTCCGTCTTTCCGGAGATCACAATTTCGTCCAGATAGTTTGCTGCAGTAGGGACCGACGCACAAACAGTTTGCAGATATTGCTGAAACAATGCAGGGGTGGATGCACACCCGAATGGCAGTCGTTTGAATCGGTACAAACCAAGATGCGCGCTAACCACCAAGACGCGCTGGGAGTCTTCGTCCACCGGTATTTGCAAGAACGCATCTGCTAGGTCCAACTTCGAAAAATATTTACCCGGGCACAGTTTGTCAAAAAGATCTTCCGGGCGGGGTAAAGGAGAAGTTTCAGTCACTAGTTGGGGATTCACTGTTGCCTTGAAGTCCACACAAAGTCTCCGTTTTCCGGAAGGCTTTTGCAAAATTACTAAGGGTGTTGTCCTGAGAGAAGCCTGCACACGTTCAATCACACCTTGTGATTCAAATAGTGTAATGTTTTTGCAACCTCATCACGCAATGCGTCGGGAACATTGCGCGTTCTAAAAAATTTCGTTTGCACGTTTACTTTCAGTTCCAAATGTGCTTTATAGTTATTAGCGCAACCAAGGCCTCGTGCAAAAATATCTGCAAATTCTTCACATAGACGAGTAACACTGTCTGAAGGCAAAGACTGGTTCACTGATAGGACCTGATTGACTATAGACAAGTTAAACAATTGAAACAAATCGAAACCAAACAAGTTCACTGCAGAAGAAGAACGAACGACGTACAATGACACAAATTTTGTTTGTCCTTTGTATGTTGCAAGAAGGCTGCCTGTCCTAACACAGGAATTGCTTGTCCTGAATAACTACTGAGCTTAACATTTGCGGCACGCAACGGAGGTGTGCCCAGCTGTTTGTACGTGTCGTGATTGATCAGTGAAACTGGAGCTCTGGTATCGAGCTGGAATGGTATCATCTTGCCATTAATGTCCAAGTCTACAAAAAGTTTATTGTCCTGCTGACGACAAGAGCGACTGTCTCGTGCAACGTGAACTGACACTGGTACAGAATCACTTGCGACTTGACGGGATTTCCGTCGATGTCGACGCACACTATTTGTGTGACAAACACAGTCACTGTTAGAGAGAGTGGCACTGGGCAGAGTGGAATGAACTACATGAATTTCCATGCGGGAAGGGTCATGAACCCGAGTATTCTTGGTTCGATTCCGGCTCGCAGCAAAGGGCCTGGAATGGTTGTGAGTGTCTGATCTGAGCTTTTTCTGGCAAACACTTTGAACATGGCCTTTTTTATTATAGAAAAAGCAAACAGCCTGGCGTGATGGGCAATTCTCACGCGAATGTCTGGTAGTACACCGCTGGTATGAGTTCACTGCATTTGCTTGCTGACGCGGCACACGTGGCGGAGAGCTTGTGCGGCAGCTGCGCGGACGGGCGCTAGGGCTGTTTACTGTTCCGTGTAGCGTGCCCGGTGGGCCGGTTAGCCTGACACTCGGCTGGCGAAGTTT
Source organism: Schistocerca serialis cubense (assembly GCF_023864345.2). Lineage (NCBI taxonomy): Eukaryota > Metazoa > Arthropoda > Insecta > Orthoptera > Acrididae > Schistocerca > Schistocerca serialis. Next base: position 275,586,467 of record NC_064642.1, on the reverse strand, counting down.
CGAACGATTCCTGAGCAAAGTCAAGTGTGTCCTATCGATCCAATATGTCCATCACTTGTTGAAGGGAGGGATTGACTAGTTCCAAAATCTGTTCCCTTATACGAACATCAGAAACGTTCTGTGCAATTGCATCATGGACCATAATATCTGAATAAGGGAGTCCTCATTCACACTCAACAGCACAATCCCGAGTAAGGCCTTGCAAGGTTGCAACCCACTCCCGATTAGTCTGACCGGCCGTACGTTTTGTACGAAAGAACGTATACCGTTTGGCAACTACATTGTCTGATTCTTTGAAATGTGCATCTAGTGCAGACAAAATTTCTTCGTAGGACAGAGTTTCTACGTCGCGTTGGGGAAATAATTTCACTATCACACGGTACGTCTGGACACCTACAGCAGAACGGAGAAAAGGCTGCCGCTCATTCCTTGAATTCTGTAATCGGCGAGATGGAATCCAAATTGGCGTGACCCCTCCGTCCAGCTTTCCAGTTCCGCATCAAAAGGACGAAAAGGAGGTGCAACTGCATGTTGTGGCTGCGGGAGCGGTGGAGCGGCGACGGCCGCATCGTTTTGCATTGCACGTTGACCCTGGACGAGCTGTCCAAGGGCTACCAATAAGGCCTGCGTCTGCTGATTCTGTAAGCAATAAAATTCGGATAGTACATCTGGAGATTGTGGCGAAGCCACGACACAAGTGAATCAGGCAATATGAAAATCCCAATGTCTCGGCAATTGAGAGCGTAATTTGTCAGTGAACTATAGCTAGCAAAGTTGGCTGTACAACTGGGGTGAGTGCTAGAAGTCTCTGTAGACCTGCCGTGTGGCGGCGCTCGGTCTGCAATCATTGACAGCGGCGACACGCGGGTCCGACGTATACTAACGGACCGCGGCGAGATTAAAGGCTACCACCTAGCAAGTGTGGTGTCTGGCGGTGACACCACACAATTCAGATGCTTGTGAAGGAAACATCAAGAAGTATGTATTGTGTATCGCAGTGATACATCTCGATATGTCAGACATAAGGTGTTGAATTTGGCGGCAGCAGTAACGAGAAATATTTTTCTGAGTAACACAAAGAGTGAAAAATCTCGTGTTTAGCAGCGGCTTCGCAGTAATACCACGTAAAATAAAAATACAGTAAAACTCGCCCTTTCCGAATTTCCTTGTTCTTAGGTTGATCTTAAATCTACCTTGATTTCGCCTATGCTAATATAAAATAATTTGATGAAGGATTGTATTATCGTCATCGTTAAAGCTATAGGTGAAATTGAAAGGACATTATACATTAATATGGCCCCAACTCTGTTCCTACAAATATAGTAGCCGTTTATCGCAAAGAGCTGCACATTTCCGTGTTCGTTATCGTATTCTGAGCTGATTGTCATGCAAACACCGGACAGATTGCGTAGGATGTTTCGAATCATAGAGCTTGTATATAGCGTAATTCGAAGAGATCGGAAAGGTAAACTGGTTTTGATATTTGTTTTGGCAAACGGTAATTTTCTTGGCACTTCGGGTCGTACTTCAAGTACCAGTGTTATAAAAGAGGATGATACAGAAAAGCCGAAAAACTGAAAGTCTTTTTCCAAAACTGTTTCACAAATTATCGCACTGTAGTTCCTCCTTAAAATCGTCGCACAAATGACAAAATGACTGATATCGAAAGATGTGACATATGGATTGTAAAGCAACTAAAATCGCTCAACAGAATAAAGGCCACTGGACCTAATGGTATACAGATTCGATTCTACACAAAATATACCAAAGAAATTGCTACTCTAGCAGCAGCGCACCGTAGTTCACAAGAGAAGTCCAATTGATTGAAAAAAAAAAAAAAAAATCTGAGGTCATTCCCGTTTTCATGAAGAGTCGTCGAACAGAGGTACAAAAGTATAGAGCTGTATCTCTGACGTCGGTATGCTCCTGTACTATGACATTTCAGGAACCTACATGTGTTCGAAAATAACGAGCTTATGGTACCCAGCTCGCTCTGTTCGTCCACGAGGCACAAAGAGCAGTAGATACAGGCGCCCCGATAGATGCCGTGTAATTTGGTCTGTGGAAGACCTTCGATACGGTCACGCAGTGCTGTCTAGTGTACAAAATACTTGCCTACGGAACATCAGAACTCTATGATTCGATACCAGTTTCTAGCAAACAGCGTGCCATTTTGAACGGAGGGAAGTCTCCGTGGACCGGGTGAGTGTTTTAGGACCATTAATTTTCACAGAATATATGACGAGCCTTTTCGCAGAGGATGCTGTTATATAGAGAGAAGTAGGAAGTCGCAACGCTACGAAATTGTTTCAAAAAGCGGGAGGACGCTTGTGCAGGGAGTGCAATGGATACATAAATCAATGAAACGTATTACGAATAGAGAGACAGAAAGACCCGTTATTGTATGATTACGCGATACCAGAACAATCACTGGTAGAAGCTACTACCATAAAATACAAAATAGCGTGCATATGGTGCGATTTGGAGTGGAATAATCACATAAAATTAACTGCAGATGAGGCAGATGTTGGACAGAGGGACTCGGATGTGTTCACTAAACTCCGGTGGCAGACGCTCCAAGAGAGACGTTCTTCTTCAGGTTATTGTCTACCGTTAAAATTCCGAGGATGCACGTTCTTAGATGAGTCAACCAATTTATTGCGTCCTCCTACGTATACCTCGCGAAATGACTATGAAAATGAAGATAGAGAGATTCGAGTCCACATGGCCAACAATCTTTCTTCCAGCGAACCGTACGCGACTGGAACAGGAATAGGAACTGACAATGGCACACAAGGTATTGCCCGCCACACGTTGCGGAGAACACGTGTAGAAACAGATGTACAGCACTGTCACTCTATGATGCATCCAATCTTCCTGTTCATTCGCTCACTGATTTATTTATCGTTTAAGATCAGCCGTACAACGTAATTCTCCAATTGGACATGTCGAAACCTACCCTGAAAATTTTCACGCAGCGAGATCACACCTAAAGAAATATAGCGACGGAATTTTAGTTGCTAAGAAGCAGCGCAAGTATTTTTCCTTTTTTAAATGTTAAAGTTCCTCATTGTTACCACACGAAGATCCGTGTATCACAGTGGTCTGTACAGCCCTTCCTGCCCTTCGAGCGGATCTGCGAATAAGCAGGCGCAGCCGTGACAGTAGGATGGGGCTCCGCGAACCGCGAAGTCCACGCGAACACACGTACATATCGAGAGCTAAACTGTTGTAGAGATGTAACAGTTACCCCAGCGACTAGCAGACGAAACAAAATTAAGGCAGTGTACGACGTCAAATTACAGACGACTTCCAACAATCGTAACTTTAATTTGTTGATATTAAATATCTTATATGAATTCCTGTAGCACAGTTCTTTTGATAATTTTTCAGTAAGATTTATTTTGCTAGCTATCAAACAGTGCCTTGTTTATTCCCTGCCACGTGTCTACTGGATAACGAAAGCGAACATTTTCTCTACGCCAGACACACTCGATAAAAAAATTAGAGCATCAGGCACTTCACAGTAATTACTAGTGTTTTATTTGGATAGAACTGGAATGGAGTAAGAACTGGTCGTGGCCATTGTTCTGCATTTTACGCTGCTTACGAGGCGCACTTGATCACACTCTTAAAATGTGGTGATCCACAGTGACAATGCAGAAATGACTACTGTTTAACAACAGTGCTGATAAACCTGAAATGGCAAAGAGATAACGGAAATTATATTGTCAGACAATTTTCTGAAAAATGCTTTACATGGTTGAAAATTATTTTACCGAGAAGCTGTGTCCCGATGAAATCCAAATTTATTTTGTCTTACTCTTTATGACAGATATGTTGTTGTGTCCAGGTCAAGAGCCCAACAGAAACAATGAATTATTTTCTGCCAATGGTAAGTAGACGTAGCGGATGTAACACTAAAAATTATTCAGTTCCATTTTCTAGATTTTGCTACCTCGATTAAAAGACTTATGCGAGTAAATACACTCCTGGAAATGGAAAAAAGAACACATTGACACCGGTGTGTCAGACCCACCATACTTGCTCCGGACACTGCGAGAGGGCTGTACAAGTAATGATCACACGCACGGCACAGCAGACACACCAGGAACCGCGGTGTTGGCCGTCGAATGGCGCTAGCTGCGCAGCATTTGTGCACCGCCGCCGTCAGTGTCAGCCAGTTTGCCGTGGCATACGGAGCTCAATCGCAGTCTTTAACACTGGTACCATGCCGCGACAGCGTGGACGTGTACCGTATGTGCAGTTGACGGACGTTGAGCGAGGGCGTATAGTGGGCATGCGGGAGGCCGGGTGGACGTACCGCCGAATTGCTCAACACGTGGGGCGTGAGGTCTCCACAGTACATCGATGTTGTCGCCAGTGGTCGGCGGAAGGTGCACGTGCCCGTCGACCTGGGACCGGACCGCAGCGACGCACGGATGCACGCCAAGACCGTAGGATCCTACGCAGTGCCGTAGGGGACCGCACCGCCACTTCCCAGCAAATTAGGGACACTGTTGCTCCTGGGCTATCGGCGAGGACCATTCGCAACCGTCTCCATGAAGCTGGGCCACGGTCCCGCACACCGTTAGGCCGTCTTCCGCTCACGCCCCAACATCGTGCAGCCCGCCTCCAGTGGTGTCGCGACAGGCGTGAATGGAGGGACGAATGGAGACGTGTCGTCTTCAGCGATGAGAGTCGCTTCTGCCTTGGTGCCAATGATGGTCGTATGCGTGTTTGGCGCCGTGCAGGTGAGCGCCACAATCAGGACTGCATACGACCGAGGCACACAGGGCCAACACCCGGCATCATGGTGTGGGGAGCGATCTCCTACACTGGCCGTACACCACTGGTGATCGTCGAGGGGACACTGAATAGTGCACGGTACATCCAAACCGTCATCGAACCCATCGTTCTACCATTCCTAGACCGGCAAGGGAACTTGCTGTTCCAACAGGACAATGCACGTCCGCATGTATCCCGTGCCACCCAACGTGCTCTAGAAGGTGTAAGTCAACTACCCTGGCCAGCAAGATCTCCGGATCTGTCCCCCATTGAGCATGTTTGGGACTGGATGAAGCGTCGTCTCACGCGGTCTGCACGTCCAGCACGAACGCTGGTCCAACTGAGGCGCCAGGTGGAAATTGCATGGCAAGCCGTTCCACAGGACTACATCCAGCATCTCTACGATCGTCTCCATGGGAGAATAGCAGCCTGCATTGCTGCGAAAGGTGGATGTACACTGTACTAGTGCCGACATTGTGCATGCTCTGTTGCCTGTGTCTATGTGCCTGTGGTTCTGTCAGTGTGATCATGTGATGTATCTGACCCCAAGAATGTGTCAATAAAGTTTCCCCTTCCTGGGACAATGAATTCACGGTGTTCTTATTTCAATTTCCAGGAGTGTAGTTCTCATTATTAATTTTGGTCCTAATTTGCCTTAATGCTTCTGAAGATAGGGTTGAACCTGTGGAAACAGTAACCCACTGTCAGGTATCACTGACATCACTGTACATGAATGTGTCACAGCATTCATCGAGTGCTCATCGACTGCACAAGGGTCTCTGGCTGTTTTTCCCTTTAAATGATAAGTGCGGTTTGCACGATATCGGACTGACTGGCTTTGTAGGCATCTTTTAGGGCTTCAAGTCAGCTACGAATCCGTCCATAGCCGCGCGGGATTAGCCGAGCGGTTTCAGGCGCTGCTGTCACGGGCTGTGCGGCTGGTCCCGGCAGAGGTTCGAGTCCTCCCTCAGGCACGGGTGTGTGTGTGTGTCCTTGGGATAATTTAGGTTAAGTAGTGGGTAAGCTTCGGGACTGATGACCGTAGCAGTTAGGTCCCATAAGATTTCACGCACATTTGAACATTTTTTCTGTCCATAGTATTACCTATTAGTGACATTTTCTCTGCACACTTACTTGACATAAACCTTTTAATTTCACAACTAACTTCTCCGTATAATTTCCATAAACTTTTCACCAGCTCGAACAAGCATTTCAAGTAGTAAAGCATCTTCCAAAATGGTTGAAATGGCTCTGAGCACTATGGGACTTAACTTCTGAGGTCATCAGTCCCCTAGAACTTAGAAATACTTAAACCTAACTAACCTAAAGACATCATATACAATAATGCCCGAGGCAGGATTCGAATCTGCGACCGTAGCGGTTGCGCGGTTCCAGACTGTAGCGCCTAGAACCGTTCGGCCACTCCGGCCGGCAAGCACCTTTCAAACCAACTTCACTTTCATATGTTTCCTTCCTCATCATTATGCACTTGACACACCCGTGTGAGATCCTTACACTCTGAGGTAGAAATGTCTCGTCTCTTGTGTTTCCATTGAACGTCGAACTCTAAAATGTCAGTGCATCAGTCGTAGCTGTCCAGTTTACCGCACACAGAGTTAAATATTCAGGCGCAATTCCATCTTGAACTGAGAACTGAATATTGCAACAATATTATGGATTCGCACGAGCCGGTCGCGGTGGTCTAGCGGTTCTAGGCACGCAGTCCGGAACCGCGCGACTGCTACGGTCGCAGGTTCGAATCCTGCCTCGGGCATGGATGTGTGTGATGTCCTTAGGTTAGTTAGGTTTAAGTAGTTCTAAGTTCTAGGGGACTGATGACCACAGATGTTAAGTCCCATAGTGCTCAGAGCCATTTGAACAATTTTTTTTTTTATTCGCATGAGCTGGAAACCTTAATATTGCGCCTTCCCAAATGACGTATATATTTTTATCCGAATTAGTCTGAAAATTGCGACGATTTCCTTTGAAAATGACTGGCATTCAGGATCACAAAGGCTTGGAGAATATTGAGAGCACGGTTTTACTATGACAATACGACAATGGTTGGCTCAGCGTCGAGTACAATACATCGCCACCAATTATGGCGGACCGTATTGTGTGAGCTGGTGGGCTACCAATTAACCCACGCTGCCGGCACAGGCAGCCGCTTTGTTGTTTTCATAATTCGTATTAACCAAAGCATGGTGTACGTACTAATAATACACTAATAACGTGACCCCACGACAGCTGCTTATAATGAAAAGTTACACAAAACTGTTTATAAGACGAATAACCAAAACGCTTTCTTTAGCTTACCATGTAAACACGTACTCTAACAATACGTCCAATGTTGTTAATGGTACTTACTGCCTTGAGACATAATAAATGCTAAATTTTGATCCTATAGTGACCTATGATGCATTGCAAAGTATTTCCTTCAAATTAAGACTTACACTTCTCTAAGAAACTTTTCTTAATCTAAGAAGTATTCATATCCTACAACTTCGTTTCAATGCGGTATCGTTCGATGTCCAAGTAATTTAGAAGGAACCAGAGCACAATGTTGTAGGCACATTCTCGTCCACAATTTATTGCAGGGTTATGGGATTGCTGTTAAGTCTGTAGATTTTTGGCTAAATGTAAATGAGAGATTTGGCCTGTCACTTTGACCCGATAATCATTTTTTTTCCAAACCGTGAAGACATCAGACTACGTTACTTACAGCAGGGAATTATTTTGTGGAGGTAAAGGACTTGATTAAGGATAAATGATTTGATTAATAAAAGGGATAGATACAGACTACAGACCAGTAACAGAAAGAGAACGGAAAGTGAAGCAGTTATATTACGGGTAAAAATGACATACATAGGAGATCGTCTTGACACAAAGAATTGGATTTAATCAGTCCATAGTGCTGGGCTAATTGGCGAAGTGACGACTTGCTGTGATCCAAGCAAAATATAATAAAACTGATACAGGATTAGACGAGAAACAATAACTCGTGTAGTCTCCAGAGAGAATGATAACCGGAGAGATGGATCTTGGTTGTCGACAATCACAGACTAAAATAGTTAGCCACTGGGAGTCACGTAAAACAACCAGGCCGATTCCTATTTGGACATAGCGACGATGCTTACCTCTCCAACATAGGAGAAACAGTAATGGCGATTGCTCACAATGCAAATCTCATATCTGAGTCTTAATTACGGACCAAATTGCCACGAGCATTCTACGTTACGGGCGAAGTTGCCACAAGCATTTTATCACGGAAAGTCTTAACTAAAGGTGACTAAATCTACACATGGTTGCTTGCAAGTTGTGGAAACCGTCCAGCGAATCGTGACAGTGCGGTAACTACAGGACTCTTTCTAGTCACGAGGAGAAGTGGGCTGCGAGCTGCAAAGAATTGCCTTGAGAGCGCGTCTGTCAGTAGTTCTGTAACTTGAGGCAGCACAGCATTGTGCCTCATCCATTAGAATAACTCTCTGTAGCCAACAATCCCTCCCCCCCCCCCCCCGTAACCATGGACCTTGCCCTTGGTGGGGGGGCTTGCGTGTCTCAACGATACAGATAGCCGTACCGTTGGTGCAACCACAACGGAGGGGTACCTGTTCAGAGGCCCGACAAACGTGTGATTCCTGAAGAGGGGCAGCAGCCTTTTCAGTTGTTGCAGGGAGAACAATATGGATGATTGACTGATCTGGCCTTGTAACACAAACCAAAACGGCCTTGCTGTTCTGGTACTGCGGCCGGCCGGGGTGGCCGAGCGGTTCTAGGCGCTTCAGTCAGGAACCGCGTGACTGCTACGGTCGCAGGTTCGAATGTGATGTCCGTAGGTTAGTTAGGTTCAAGTAGTTCTAAGTTCTAGGGGACTGATGACCTAAGATGTTAAGTCCCAAAGTGCTCAGAGCCATTTGAACCATTTTCCTGGTACTGCGAACTTCTGAAAGCAAGGGGAAACTATAGCCGTAATTTTCACCGAGGGCATGCAGCTATACTGTATGATTAAATGATGATGGCGTCCTCTTGGGTAAAATATTCCGGAGGTAAAATAGTCCCCCATTCGGATCTCCGGGCGGGGATTACTCAAGAGGACGTCGTTATCAGGAAAAAGAAAAACGGCGTTCTACGGATCGGAGCGTGGAATGTCAGATCCCTTAATCGGGCAGGTAGGTTACAAAATTTAAAAAGGGAAATGGATAGGTTAAAGTTAGATATAGTGGGAATTAGTGAAGTTCGGTGGCAGGAGGAAAAAGACATTTGGTCAGGTGAATACAGGGTTTTAATACAAAACCGAATAGTGGTAATGCTGGAATAGGTTTAGTAATGAATAAGAAAATAGGAGTACGGGTAACCTACTACAAACAGCATAGTGAGCGCATTATTGTGGCCAAGATAGACACGAAGCCCACGCCTACTACAGTAGTACAAGTTTATATGCCAACTACCTCTGCAGATGACGAAGAAATAGATGAAATGTATGATGAGATAAAAGAAATTATTCAGGTAGTGAAAAGAGACGAAAATTTAATAGTCATGGGTGACTGGAATTCGAGTGTAGGAAAAGGGAGAGAAGGAAACATACTAGGTGAATATGGATTGGGGCTAAGAGATGAAAGAGGAAGCCGCCTGGTAGAGTTTCGCGCAGAGCACAACTTAATCATAGCTCACACTTGCTATAAGAATCATGAAAGAAGGTTGTATATGTGGAAGAAACCTGGAGATACTAAAAGGTGTCAGAAAGATTATATAATGGTAAGACAGAGATTTAGGAACCAGTTTTTAAATTGTAAGACGTTTCAAGGGCGGATGTGGACTCTGACCACAATCTATTGGTTATAAACTGTAGATTAAAACTGGAGAAACTGCAAAAAGGTGGGAATTTAAGGGGATGGGACCTGGATAAACTGACTAAACCAGAGGTTGTACAGAGTTTCAGGGAGAGCATAAAGGAACAATTGACAGGAATGGGGGGAAGAAATACAGTGGAAGAAGAATGGGTAGCTTTCAGGGATGAAATAGTGAAGGCAGCAGAGGATCAAATAGGTAAAAAGACCAGGGCTAGTAGAAACCCTTGAGTAACAGAATATATATTTAGTTTAACTGATGAAAGGAGAAAATATAAAAAATGCAGTAAATGAAGCAGGCAAAAAGGAATACAAACGTCTCAAAAATGAGATCGACAGGAAGTGCAAAATGGCTAAGCAGGGACGGCTAGAGGACAGATGTAAGGATGTAGAGGGTTATCTCACTAGGTGTAAGATAGATACTGCCCACAGGAAAATTAAAGAGACCTTTGGAGAAAGGAGAACTATTTGCATGAATATCAAGAGCTTTGATGGAAACCCAGTTCTAAGCAAAGAAGGGAAGCAGAAAGGTGGAAGGAGTATATACAAGGGCGATGTACTTGAGGACAGTATTATGGAAATGGAAGAGGACGTAGATGAAGATGAAATGGGAGATATGATACTGCGTGAAGAGTTTGACAGAGCACTGAAACACCTGAGCCGAAACAAGGCTACTGACAGCCTTGGGAGAGCCAGTCCTGACAAAACTCTACTATCTGGTAAGCAAGATGTATGAGACAGGCGAAATACCCTCACACTTCAAGAAGAATATAATAATTCCAATCCTAAAGAAAGCAGGTGTTGACAGATGTGAAAATTTCCGAACTATCAGATTAATAAGTCACAGCTGCAAAATACTAACGCTAATTCTTTACAGACGAATGGAAAAACTGATAGAAGCCGACCTCGGGGAAGATCAGTTTGGATTCCGTTGAAATGTTGGAACACGTGATGCATTACTGACCTTACGACTTATCTCAGAAGAAAGATTAAGGAAAGGCAAACCTACGTTTGTAGCATTTGTAGACTTAGAGAAAGCTTTTGACAATGTTGATTGGAATACTCTGTTTCAAATTCTGAAGGTGGCAGGGGTAAAATACAGTGAGCGAAAGGCTATTTACAATTTGTACAGAAACCAGATGCCAGTTATACGAGTCGAGGGGTATGAAAGGGAAGCAGTTGTTAGGAAGGGAGTGAGACAGGGTTGTAGCCTCTTCCCGATGTTATTGAATCTGTATATTGAGCAAGCAATGAAGGAAACAAAAGAACGGAGTAGGTATTAAAATACATGGAGAAGAAATAAAAACTTTGAGGTTCACCGATGACATTGTAATTCTGTCAGAGACAGCAAAGGACTTGGAACAGCAGTTGAACGGAATGGACAGTGTCTTGAAAGGAGGGTATAAGACGAACATCAACAAAAGCAAAACGAGGATAATGGAATGCAGTCGAAATAAGTCGGGTGATGCTGATGGAATTAGATTAGGAAATGAGACACATAAAGTAGTAAAGGAGTTTTGATGTTTGGGGAGTAAAGTAACTGATGATGGTCGAAGTAGAGAGGATATAAAATGTAGACTGACAATGACAAGGAAAGCTTTTCTGAAGAAGAAAAATTTGTCAACCTCGAGTATAGATTTACTTGTCAGAAAGTCGTTTCTGAAAGTATTTGTATGGAGTTTAGCCGTGTACGGAAGTGAAACGTGGACGATAAATAGTTTAGAAAAGAAGAGAATAGAAGCTTTCGAAATGTGGTGCTACAGAAGAATGCTGAAGATTAGATGGGTAGATCACATAACTAATGAGGAGGTATTGAATAGGATTGGGGAGAAAAGGAGCTTGTGGCACAACGTCACTAGAAGAAGGGATCGGTTGGTGGGACATGTTCTGAGACATCGATGGATCATCAATTTAGTATTGGAGGGCAGCGTGGAGGGTAAAAATCGTAGAGGGAGACCAAGAGATGAGTACACTAAGCAGATTCAGGAGGATGTAGGTTGCAGTTGGTACTGGGAGATGAAGAAGCTTGCACAGGATAGAGTAGCATGGAGAGCTGCATCAAACCAGTCTCAGGACTTAAGACCACAACACAGCCAACATTACTGGGGGCGGCAATAGAAGCCGTTCCTACTGCTACCCAAATTGAGCTCGTCCATCTAGGGACCAGGTTTGTTGACGCTATGGTAGCGCCAGTTCTCCGAACAGTGTGGGCACCGTAGTCCTACGCGCCAAGAGTACTGTGGCTCAGAATTTGCAAGTAACAGCTACGGTACGTCCGTCGATTTTCGCCATCTTGTGTATTTTATGAATTAAATGGTAGTTGGCCAGCATAACTGCTTCGACCTCAGCACCCGACAGCCTTCTGCTCAGGCCAGCCATCAGCGGCTCCACGTAGCCAGGAAAAACTGATTTCATGCTTAACTTGGCAGAATAATTTCAGTGACTTTTTAATTTATCGATTTATAGGTCCGCCTTCACCCCCCTACCATTAATTTCGTGGTTACTGAAGCGGTATGAATCTGTTAATTGCGATTGCAACTTAATTGAAGCCTCTTTCTATTTTGGCGAATAAATGTGAAGCAATTGATACGAAACTTTGGGGAGAAAGCTTGAAACGCCGGCCGTAGTGGCCGCGCGGTTCTGGCGCTGCAGTCTGGAACCGCGAGACCGCTACGGTCGCAGGTTCGAATCCTGCCTCGGGCATGGATGTGTGTGGTGTCCTTAGGTTAGTTAGGTTTAACTGGTTCTAAGTTATAGGGGACTAATGACCTCAGCAGTTGAGTCCCATAGTGCTCAGAGCCATTAGAACCATTTTTGAACCACTGCTGCTGAGACCTAACCGAATGCTCTGTACTGCAGCCTTTTGTCGTTTGATGAAGTAGCATGTACAACGATGTCTATATCATTTAACTCGATGTGGTAGTCAGTTGAGCAATACCGTTACTCTTGTTTATGCAACAATTGAAGTTTATTAGAGTCCTACTTCTTCACTCTCTCTTCCGTCTAGATGCATCACGTTGGTATTGAGTTAAAATGACTTACTCTTTATTAAATATATACCTTAAATATCAGTAATAGTCTGTACATGTTTGCTACATGTTTCAAAAGTTCAACTCCTCCGGGAAGCGAAAGTTTGTTGATGTAACGATTACGCGACATCAGGGTTTTTCGTATGCATATTTGCATCTATTCTTGTAGAAACTGCAATCTAAATCGTTTGTTATACGAAGTCCCGTGATTCTTGCTGAGCAGTGACACGTATGTAATCACATTGTGCGGGATTTTAACACGGTCAGCCATCACCTATAATTTTGCTCTCCTACAGAGATATTACGCCTTATTTGATCACAATGGGACACATAATGGTAAGTAACGCGCACAATCAGCTACAGCCATGAGTTTCTTCAAGTCATATCCTAATTGCAAACTACACATGCGTATTTCCACTCTCATTGCAGCCTTCTTGGTTTTATCCTGCCTAAGAACAATTAGTATTCTGAGGCACACGCAGTCAAGTATTCCATTTCTATTTTTATATGGTTTACGGTATAAAAAGTCACAATGGCTGCATTTACACAGGAGACTGTATAAACTGTAGGAGTATTACATTCATATTATGTATTGTTGCTTTTTTATAATTTTTCTGTCTCTTTTTCATCTACTAATGAGCAACGCATAATATTGTAAAAAATTATAACATGTACGATAGTAAAGTGTGTAGTTGAATAAACGATAAATAGCGATAACAAGTTTCATTGTAGAACAAAAAAAAAAAAAAACGTAATATCAAAAGAATTGCTGACAATGCTCAGCGTACAAAAACTGCTAAGGACAATATCGTGTATCACTCTAGTCTCTCTGCAGACTGGTGCCATTCACACGCAGTCCAGATTTGCTTACCACAGCAGAATTGATCATTTACGTAGTAACAGGTTCTAACAATAGTGGGTAAGAAGTTCGTATATGATGGCCGAATTAATGTCGTGAGAGTGCATAGTGGCATAGAGCTGTTTCACTATTTCAGCTTGTGGTGTCACCCCCAGACACCACACTTGCTTGGTGGTAGCCTTTAAATCGACCGCGATCTATTAGTATACGTCGGACCCGCGTGTCGCGACTGTCAGTGATTGCAGACCGAGCGCCGCCACACGGCAGGTCTAGAGAGACGTCCTAGCACTCGCCCCAGTTGTGCAGCAGACTTTGCCAGAGATGGATCACTGACAAATACGCTCTCATTTGCCGAGACGATAGTTAGCATAGCCTTCAGCTACGTCATTAGCTACGACCTAGCAAGGCGCCATTACTAGTATATATTGAGATTGTAATTAATGCATCATCAAGAGCGATGTTCTCCAATTATGGATTAAAGTTAAGTATTCCAGAAGCTATGTACTATTTTTGGCTACTATAAATTCCCTTAACTCTTCCAGACCTCACGCCAGTCCGCGTGAGCTTAACGCGTGCATTTCGGCCTCCTCTAGCAACACGGTGTTGGCTCTTCTGCCAACAAATCACAGCTTGTCCATGTTGTACTGCGAGAACATTTCTGCTCAACAGAATTACTCGCTGGGATGCTGAATTTATTTAAACGTTGTATAAAAAAGCATGAATTGAGTCATATTGCGTTAGTATAACGAGGCACGGTGGAGCCAGCAACATAATATAATAGTCAATTTAATGCTAATGAGAATGGAAAAAAAATAAAAAACACTTATACAAACAATGGAATCCACGGTGAAAATTTAGCTGCACACTTATATACCTAAGGCATCTGGCTCTACTACGAGTGGGGGTGGGTCGGAAATGACATACAAAAGACGGTCAGAAATGAAATAAAAGAATATGAAGAAGAGTAGGGAAAATGTAAACAGTTTTTGGGACCACCATGTTAATTGGCAACCATACTGAATAACGCACTGAGGCTGGTGACTGTAGCATCAGTCACCTGGAGGCTAGCACGCTCCGGTCATTCTAGGGACATGTCAGACCGGAGGGAAGGTGACGCACTCACAGCACCTTAGAAAAATTTGAAATACACTTAGTATACATGGAGTTTATCATCTAGGAAAAAAATATTGTGACTAAGAGAGCACATCAAACACAGAGGGTGGGGAGGACGAAATCAGCAAGTAAAAATAATTAAAGAGGACTGATGTTACTCGTATCTGCAAGCTTTGCGACATGACCATCACGACAAAATTTTGCACCTGGGAGTAAGAATAGGCGAACAAAGGGTATGTTTTCGATTCAGTTTCCTGATTGGTTTGATGCAGGTCACCACAAATTTCTCTCCTGCTCATGGTTTTAGAAAAGCACTATTTGTTGAGTGAATTCCAATCTCTGTCTTCCTCTACAGCTCCCTCCACTACAATGGATCATACTACGTGTATGTCTTAACAGATATTCTATCATCCTGTCCTTTCTTCTTGTCAGTGGTTTCCATAAATTTCTTTCGTCGTCGGTTCTTTGGAGAACCTCCTCATTCTTTACCTTACAAAGACATCTATTCCGGTTTTGCCACAGTCCGTGTTTCACTACCATTCAGTGCTGTGCGCCAAACGCATATTCTCAGAAATTTCTTCCCCAGATTAAGATCTATGTTTGATAACAGTAGATTTTTTCGGCCAGAAATTTCGGGTTTACTTGTGCTAGTCTTTATTATTATTATTATTATTATGTCCTACTTGATTTTCCCGTGATGAGTTATTCTGCTTCCAAGGTTGGTGCTGTTTGTAGGTTTCCGTCCTCTGCTGGAGGCCAGGCCGTATCGTTTAGTTGACATGGTTTTGATTGTTTGTCTTCTTCTCGTGTTGACTGGCGCCACTTGGTTTCACAAGCATTGCCTGACCGCTAGTGGCAGCAGCGGCGGTTATCGATATGAAGTAACTGTGGCCCCATCTTTGGGGCGACGTCGTGCTTCTTCCGGGTCAAGTCAGTGTGCAGTTCGGTTGGGGACTCAGGAGGAGCCAGGTCCGCGCAGTGCCAGGACACGCCGGGCCCCTTGGCGGCACTCATAGGCTGCCGCATCGAAAGGCTATGGTCACGAGGGTACAGGACCCCGTCGTAAACCGTATCCAGCAAGCTTTAAGTTGAGAGCATTTCAATCCAAGTAGAGAAACTTCCATCACTGTGAGATCTTGCGATTCTCCAGTGGTTGGTTGTTTTTGGGGAAGGAGACCAGACAGCGTGGTCATCGGTGTCATCGGATTAGGGAAGGATAGGGTAGGAAGTCGGCCGTGCCCTTTCAGAGGAACCATCCCGGCATTTGCCTGGAGTGATTTAGGGAAATCACGGAAAACCTAAATCAGGATGGCCGGACGCGGGATTGAACCGTCGTCCTCCCGAATGCGAGTCCAGTGATTCTCCAGTGATTTGGGTTCATCTTGTTGTTCATAGTGTTGCCGAGGTGAAGAGCAGCGAGTGGAGTAATTGGGGAAGGTGGATCTGATTAGCTTGCCGGGACTTCTAATTACTGTTTATTGCGTTTATTTGTTACTGTTTGTTAAGTTCAACCAGCGGTATTTTTCCTGCCTTGTGGCCGCTAACGCCTCAGTTACCTACCCTGGGGGTTAGTGTGTGTAACATACGTGTACGTTTCCTCACCTTGCCACTGGTGTCCAGTGAGGCGTGCAGTTTTGATAGCTTTTTTGATTATAGGTTGGTTGGCGATTCTTTTACTCTGGTGGTAGTGATTCCTTTCTCGTCCCGGGTACTCTAAGCACTGCATTCTGTGAACGGAGTCCATACTGCCGGTTCCGGCTCTGACGTATCCTTACATCTTTGCATTTGGTTTACTGGACGTCGGATAGCCTCAGCAAGATTATCATTAGTGATTCGTCTGCCACTAGTCTGATTTATCATCTTGTGAAGTGAATGCAACTCCTGGCTGCCTGTCTCATCGCTCACAGAAGTGCTTTTTGCCAGACCTACCCAAAGGTCGATTCCTGGTGCACCGTCTGTGACTGGCCCTTGTGTTTTATTATGGCATTTGCTATTCTGTTGTATGTTTCTAAATTTTTCTATATAATTGTCATTCTTGGCGTTACAGCAGGCTTAAGTGATTGTGCCACCAAGTTTACCATCATTTTGTCTCATCTGTTTGGTGATCAGTAGCTTGGCCTTTTAAATTAACCTTTGCTGTTGTATTTGCTCTTTTACTGTACGTTTGTTTTTTTTAAATTTTTATATAATTGCCATTCTTAGCATTACAGCAGGTTTAAATGGTTGCGCTCCCACGTTTACCATCATTTTGTTTCACCCGTTTGGTGATCAGTTGCCTGTCTTTTTAAATTAACCTTTGCTATTGCATTGCTGTTTGGCAGCGTGTTTGTTAATTTTTTTTATATATAACAATTTCCCGTTCTTGGTGTTGTGACTTGGCAAGACAGCCAAGCCACTATGAGGTAGCCGAAAGGCACGCGTTTAAGCACACGCAGACTGGCGTGAGGTCTGGAACAGTTAAAGGAGTTGAGTCTAGTAAAAAAATACGGAGCTTCTGGAATACTTAACTTTAATCCATAATTGGTGAACATCGGTCTGACGGTACATGCATCACAAGATACATAGCAAATGATAATGGCGCCTTGCTAGGTCGCAGCAAATGACGTAGCTGAAGGCTACGCTAACTATCGTCTCGGCAAATGAGAGCGTAATTTGTCAGTGAACCATCGCTAGCAAAGTCGGATGCACAACTGGGGCGAGTGCTAGGAAGTCTCTCTAGACCTGCCGTGTGGCGGCGCTCTTTCTGCAATCACTGACAGTGGCGACACGCGGGTCCGACGTATACTAACGGACCGCGGCCGATTTAAAGGCTACCACCTAGCAAGTGTGGTGTCTGGCGGTGACACCACATTCCTTCCCCGCAAATCGGCGGACGGTTGTGGTATGAGGCTTCCGCACGCCGTGGAGAGGACCCCATGTTGGCGTATGCGACGAGGTGGGGAGCCTAACAACAGGCGAGGCTGTGCCACCCGCACCCTGCCATTCGGTCCGAGGGGAGCTAGGAAACGCCTGAAAACCTAGTCCAGGGTGCACGCCAACATGCGGTGTATGCGCCCTTAGGAGGGGCCGTAGGGTCGACCTCCATCGAGCCGGGGCACCCGACGGGTGAAGACGACATATGGTCCTGAGTGGGGAAGAGGTCCATGGCGGAGGACAACTGGTCACGGGAAGCGATCGGCGGCGCGTGACTCATGGAGGCGCCCGGCGGTTGCAGCGACGCGTCCACTGCGGGCGTCGCCGACGTGAGAACAGGCGGCGGCGGCGGCGGCGCGTCGCCTTGGGCAAAATGGAAGGCAGCGTCGGTAACACCTGGGGCTGAGGCGAGCCAGGAGATGGGTCTTCAGGGCGCTGACCGATCGGCACCGTCGCTGAAAGCTGACGGGGAGCGGCAGATCCTGGGGCTGAGGCGAGCCAGGAGATGGGTCCCCAGGGCGCTGACCGGACGGCATCGTCGCAGAAAGCAGACGGGGAGCGGCAGATCCAGTGCGACGACAGAGGCGCAGCTGATTGAGATGCCGACGCACCTCACCTGAGGCGCCCAAAACCAGATACATAGCGCGGCCGAGGCTGCGAAGAATGCGCCCTGCGAGCCAACGCCGTGAACCTCGATAGTTGCGGTAGTAGACAACGTCGCCTGGGGCAAAAGCAGGTGTCTGCCGCTGCACAGGAACCTGATGCGGCGGATGTAGCAAAGACATCAAGGTGCGATGAGGGCGACCGTGGAGCAACTCAGCCGGAAAAACGACCATCTCGGGGCTCAGAGCGATACGAGGACAAAAAAAGCCATAAGGCGTCCTCCCGAGAATGCGACTCTTTCAACTTCAACATCTGTGACTTGAAAATCCTGACCAATCGTTCAGCGGCACCGTTTGACTGTGGCGAAAACGGCGCGGACGTCAGATGTTGAATACCATTGGTCTTGCAGAATGACTGAAATTCTGCGGACATGAATTGCGGGCCAATGTCGGAAACAATAGTCTGTGGAAGACCTTCAATGCAAAAGATAGCGGATAACGCTTGGATGGTGGCAGATGACGTCCTGGAAATCCGGACAACAAAAGGAAAATTACTGAATGAATCTACCACAACCAACCATCGAGCATTCCAGAATGGACCAGCAAAATCGATGTTTACGCGTTGTCAAGGGGAAGTGGTTTTCGGCTATGCAAAGAAGTTCTGCGGTGGTGCGGATTGTTGTTCCGCACACGCCATGCAAGAAGAGCACATATGCGTAATCGCAGCATCGATTCCGAACCAAGTACAGTGCTGACGAGCAAGATGTTTCGTTCTCACTATACCCCAAAATCCTTGGTGGAGAAGCTTTAAGACAGAGGACTGTAACGAACGTGGGACCACGACCCTGGACCGATCATTATCAGAACGCAACAGTAAAACACCACGTCGTACAAAAAGTCTCTCCTTGTGAGCAAAAAATCGGCGAACCAACGGATCCTCGATCCGTGAGTTTGACAAGGGCCATTGCGTAGCAACAAAACGCAGAACGGTAGCAAGGACAGGGTCGGCAGCTGTGGTTGTAGCTACACGACGAAAATCAATCGGAAACGATTCGACCACGTCATCGGTTTCCGAATCAATGAACATGCAAGCAAGTTCGGAGGAATCGAATGCTCTATCCTCAGCAACAGGCAAACGGGACAACGCATCGGCGTTTCCGTCCTTAGTAGTGGACCGATACAAGATATCGCAGCGGTACTGCGAGAGGAAAATAGACCAGCGAATGAATTTCTGCGCTGTACGTGGAGGTACAGGCATGTGCGGATGAAAAAGCGATGTCAGAGGTTTGTGGTCTGTGATGATGGTAAAGTGACGAACATACAAGAAATCATGAAACTTAGTAACACCAAATACTAGAGCCAAAGCTTCTTTCTCGATCTGTGAAAAATTTCTTTGTGCTGACGAGGGCAATTTGGACGCAAAGGCAATAGGGCGATCGTGTTATCCATCTTTGTGCGCAAGCACAGCACCGATCCCGAAATCCGATGCATCCACCATCAACAAAAGGGGCTTCTGGGGATCGAATGGCGTAAGGCAAGTATTGGAAAGCAACGCCGATTTCATCTGGCGAAAGGCGCGTTCGCATTCCGTCGTCCAGACGAACGGAACACCCTTACGGCGTAAGCGAAGAAGCGGAGCTGAAATGGAAGAGGCGTGGCGCACAGATTTATGATAGTAAGTGATTTTTCCCAGCACACTCTGTAGCTGCTTCAAATTCTGCGGCGAAGGCAAGTCTGGTATGGCACAGAGGTGCTCTGGATTGGGATGTATGCCTTGGGCATTGAGGACATGTCCCAGATAGGAGAAGTCACGAGCAAAAAACACACATTTGCCCTTCCGCAAGCGAAGACCATTTCGTCGCAAGACCTGAAATAATGTTCTGAGATTGGCTAAATGTTCTTCTTCCGTCTTTTCGGAGATCACTATATCGTCCAGATAGTTTGCTGCTGTAGGGACCGACGCACAAACTGTTTGCAGATATTGCTGAAACAATGCAGGGGCGGACGCACACCCAATTGGCAGTCGTTTGAATCGATACAAACAAAGATGCGTGTTAACCACCAAAACTCGCTGGGATTCTTCGTCCACCAGTATTTGCAAGTACGCATCTGCTAGGTCCAACTTCGAAAAATATTTACCCAGGCACAGTTTGTCAAAAAGATCTTCCGGGCGGGGTAAAGGAAAAGTTGCAGTCACTAGTTGGGGATTCACTGTTGCCTTGAAGTCCACGCAAATTCTGAATTTTCCGGATGGATTTTGCAAAATTACTAAGGGTGATGCCCAGAGAGAAGCCCACACACGTTCAATCACACCTTGTGATGGCAACTCGTGTAATGTTTTTGCCACCTCATCACGCAATGCGTGGGGAACATTGCGCGTTCTGAAAAATTTCGGTTGCGCGTTTACTTTCAGTTCAATATGTGCTTTATAATTCTTAGCGCAACCAAGACCCGGTGCAAAAATGTCTGCAAACTCTTCACATAGACGAGAAACATTGTCTGAAGGCACAGTCTGGTTTACT
The DNA here is from genome assembly GCF_023864345.2 of Schistocerca serialis cubense. Lineage (NCBI taxonomy): Eukaryota > Metazoa > Arthropoda > Insecta > Orthoptera > Acrididae > Schistocerca > Schistocerca serialis. The sequence continues at coordinate 275,565,794 of NC_064642.1, read as the reverse complement.
GATAGGACCTAATTGACTATAGACAAGTTAAACAACTGAAAAAAATCTAAACCAAACAAGTTCACTGCAGAAGAAGAACGAAGGACGTACAATGACAAAAGTTTTGTTTGTCCCTTGTATGTTGCAAGAAGGCTGCACTGTCCTAACACAGGGATAGCTTGTCCTGAATAACTACTGAGCTTAAGATTTGCGGCACACAACGGAGGGGTGCCCAGCTGTTTGTACGTGTCTTGATTGATCAGTGAAACTGCAGCTCCGGTATCGAGCTGGAATGGTATCACGTTGCCATTAATGTCCAAGTCTACAAAAAGTTTATTGTCCTGCAGACGACAAGAGCGACTGTCTCGTGCAACGTGAACTGACACTGGTACAGAATGACTTGCGACTTGACGGGATTTCCGTCGATGTCGACGCACACTATTTGTGTGACGAACACAGTCACTGTTAGAGAGAGTGGCACTGGGCGGAGTGGAATGAACTACATGAATTTCCATGGGCGAAGGTTCATGAGCCTGAGTATTCTGGGTTCGATTCCGATTCCGGTGAGAAGCAAAGGGCCTGGAATGGTTGTGAGTGTCCATTCTGAGCTTTTTCTGGCAAACACTTTGAACATGTCCTTTTGTATTACAGAAAAAGCAAATAGCTTGTCGTGATGGGCAATTCTTACGCGAATGTCTAGTAGCACACAGCGGGTATGATTTTATCACTGCATTTGCCTGCTTGCGCGGCACACGTGGCTGAGAGCTTGGCGGCAGCTGCGCGGATGGGCGCGAGGACTGTTTACTGTTCCCGTGCAGCGCGCCCGGCGGGCGGTTAACCTGACACACGGCTGGCGAAGCTTCAAACGATTCCTGAGCAAAGTCAAGTGTGTCCTGCCGATCCAATATGTCTATCACTTGTTGAAGGGAGGGATTGACTAGTTTCAAAATCTGTTCCCTTATACGAACATCAGAAACGTTCTGTGCAATTGCATCACGTACCATAGTATCTGAATAAGGGAGTCCACATTCACACTCAAAAGCACAATCCCTAGTAAGGCCTTGCAAAGTTGCAACACGCTCCCTATTAGTCTGACCGGCTGTACGTTTTGTACGAAAGAAGGTATACCTTTTCCCAACTACATTGACTGATTCCTTGAAATATGCATCTAATGCAGACAAAATTTCGTCGTAGGACAGAGTTGCTACGTCGTGTCGGGGAAATAATTTCACTATCACACGGTACGTCAGGAAGCCTACGGATGCCAACAAAAAAGGCTGCCGCTCATTACCTCGAATTCTGTAGGCGGCGAGATGGAATCCAAATTGGCGTGACCACTCCGTCCAGCTTTCCAGTGCAGCATCAAAATGACGAAAAGTTGGTGCAACAGCGTGTTGTGGCTGCGGTAGCGGTGGAGCGGCGGCGGCCGCATCGTTTTGCATTTCACGTTGACCCTGGATGAGCTGTCCAAGGGCATGCAGTAAGGCCTGCGTCTGCTGATTCTGTAAGCGATAAAATTCGGACAGTACAGATGGAGGTGGTGGCGAAGCCATTACACAAGTAAATCAGGGCAGAATTAGTATAAACGCGATTTAGCTCGTCGCCAAACTGTTGTGACTTGGCAAGACAGCCAAGCCACTATGAGATAGCCGGAAGGCACGCGTTTAAGCTCACGCAGGCTGGCGTGAGGTCTGGAACAGTTAAAGGAGTTGAGTCTAGTAAAAAAAGTACGGAGCTTCTGGAATACTTAACTTTTATCCATAATTGGTGAACATCGGTCTGACGGTACATGCATCACAAGATAAATAGCAAATGATAATGGCGCCTTGCTAGGTCGTAGCAAATGCCGTAGCTGAAGGCTACGCTAACTATCGTCTCGGCAAATGAGAGCGTAATTTGTCAGTGAACCATCGCTAGCAAAGTCGGCAGTACAACTGGGGCGAGTGCTAGGAAGTCTCTCTTGACTTTCCGTGTGGCGGCGCTCGTTCTGCAATCACTGATAGTGGCGACACGCTGGTCCGACGTATACTACCGGACCGCGGCCGATTTAAAGGCTACCACCTAGCAAGTGTGGTGTCTGGCGGTGACACCACACTTGGCGTTAAAGGCCTTCAGCCGTGACTGTGGTTACTTGCCTCAAAATTCTATTTCGGAGCACATTGGCTTGTTTTTAAAACGTTATTTGCTGTGTCTGTACTTTATGCTCATTTGATAAATTGTAACACTCTGAAAACACAATTAATTTCACAGTTGTTTATTCTTTCATTAATAGTGTGTGATATCTTTATTTATTGCTGGGTCTGGAATTATCGTTTGAGATAAATGTGTGTAACTGCAAAAGGGAACCAATAGTAACTGATTCCAGCTCCGTCCACAGTTGTAACCGAATCCTGCCTTTTTTGATTACCAGGTTTCAATCACCAATTTTGATGTTAAACTACTCACTATTTCCAATTCTGCTACTTCTAAAAACCTTTGCTTACCGTCAGTTTAATCTCAGTCCATATTCTTTTTTCATGAGTCCTTTCATTCCTAAAATCAAGCAAATGAAAAAGTGTTGAAATGTGTGTCAAATCTTATGGGACTTAACTGCTAGGGTCATCAGTCCCTAAGCTTACACACTACTTAACCTAAATTATCCTAAGGACAAACACACACACCCATGCCCGAGGGAAGACTCGAACCTCCGCCGGGGCCAGCCGTACAGTCCAAGACTGCAGCGCCTGAGACCGCTCGGCTAATCCCGCGCGGCGATCAAACAAATCCACACCCCTTAATTTTTTACCATTAGTGGTAAGACACACTGGATGTCTTATGTTTAGGACAGTATACGAGTTCCTTCAGTTTTTGTAATGGTAACAATCAACAGAAAGTGGAAGAAATGTACACAACGTATGTACAAAGCAGAATTCTATAAATAGATTCATCGATTTCTTTTGTCTTGCTGCAAGCAACAACAGTTTAGATTTCTCTGTATTAAAATAGAGATTTTGTTTTAATTTTTGCAATTTGACAGTAACAAAACTGTGTAAGTCCCGTTCCTTCCTTTTACATTGTGTTTCTACTAGAAGCACGATCGTCAGTACATTTACCTAACTGTGTAAAGAACTTCCGATTATTGAAACGCATCACTGTTTTGCTTTATTGACGATATTCATATTTACTGTCTCATAATACTAATGCGCTACGGATTGTAGTATACGAAATGGAGACTTTCTGGAACTGTGAAGAGAATGAGTCAAAGACGGAAAATAAATGGTCACCGGTTACGTTAACGAAATGAGTCATAGTTGAAAAATGAGAGGACAATGGGGAAAGAATTGGAAGGCCAGATGAGACTACACTGGGAGTAAAAAGTCACGTATACAAAATTTGAAACGTTAAGTGGAGGCATAAAGGAATACTTTATGTGACCAATGTCAGATGCATCATTTCCCCGCTATGGGTTACTGAAGAATTAGACGCTTATGTCGTCGAGAGGCGATGTTCAGATAGCCGTGTGATGAAGATTGTTTTTGAGATGTTGCTAAAGATGTCGTCCGTTTACAGTCACACTCAACCAGCATATGCATGCTGAAGACTGTTTAACATCCTCAGAGGAACTAGATACTATACGAATAAAAACTTTTCAGGAATGTCCACAATGGCTTACGCATATCAAATACTTCATCTCCACTCACAAAAGTATCTCCGCTTGAATGAGGCAACATCTCTAAAACATTATTTACCTCGCAGTAATTTTTATTCAGTCTCTGAACAGTCACTAACGTCAAAATATTTACTGGCCTATAGCATGTAGACGGTGCACCTTTGACATTACCATCACATAAAAATGCATTTCCTTTTACCTACCCCAAGCACTCTAAAATGTTGGATTCATAGTATTTTTGTACCCTGTATAGGACAGATTTTCTGGCCAAACCTCATGCATGCCAAAATGGAGCATTCATAGTATACGGTGGAACCTAGTGGAACCTAGCAGGACATCGTTTTCATTTGGTGGGTGAGGATGTGGGGGGGGGGGGGGGGGGGAGGTTCCAGCTGAATGAAGTGAGGAAACGCACAGAGCGCTCCTCATTGAAGATGCTGTCGTCAAACTGCATGTATACGTGCTCAAAATTGGTTTCCATCGTACAACACCAGAAGTTGTGGGTAAATTAGTGTGGGTTTCTGTTGATACCGATTTGCTCTGGAAAGCGTTACACATGATAGAGCCAGTAAAGGAAGAGCATTAACTGGATAGAATTCGTCGCTTCATTCACAAAGTGTATCGTGCATGAGTAACATGGATGGCAAACTTTTGGTTTCTGTAAGTCTGTATTACTTTGGATGGACGTAGTTGGCCTGCCAAAGAGTCCAGTGTTAGCCGTTATTGGTTTTAGATGAGGAAAATTTTGAGTCTGAGGATACAAGAGCTACAAGCACATTAGCGATGCTACACCGTTACAGCGAACAGGGGATCGCTTGCAAGGCAGTGATCGTAAGGCAGTGGAAACTTCGCTGATTTATTTAATATGAAAGGTGCTTTACCAGTAACACTGCTTATCTAGCACTGTATATCTACAAATGAAAATGCGCTGGTCCATAGGAAACTGTCCCGCGTAATGCGACATATTCAGTCTTAAATGTAAGAGTTTACATATTATCAGTTTGCAGTAGGCATTAAAGATACAGTGGCAGCCAAGGAGCAGGAATATTATCATTTTACTAGAAACTCAGCAGGATGTACAGGTTCTGTTGCCATTGTGGCTATTTAAGTGCAAAGACCGTGACAGATGCATGCCCAACCCCCAGTGTTACAGAGTAAGTTCCGCAAGATAGACCGAAGACTGCTTTCACAGTCCCATGAGGGATTTGCTAGTACAAATAAACAAATAGAACTCTTTGTTTGTGACTTCACGGAATTAGCGCTGCGCAACTTGGGAATAACAGGGAAAAACGTTAACGGGTTGGCGCCCCTCACCACAGAGTTGATCTACAGCTCTGGCACTGTGAATTCCGCACGATTTGCCTGAATTATTGGTTTGGTATAATAAATTACAAACGTGTGCGGAGTCACTGGTGCAAAATGGTGATAAACAGTTATCGAATGGAGACCTTTCATTTATGTTGAATTTAATTGGTTTTTGTTGCAGATTAAGTATGCTGTTCATTGTTAACGGCGTAGCGTAGTGGGTGTCCGTATTGTTTAGCCATGCTGTGGTTGGTGTGCAGTGAGATTTCGTTCCATCTTTGTTGATTCTCTGAGGTCTTTTGCTTCACTGTTTTGCTGAGTGTTTGCTATTGGTTTAGAGAAAATTTCTTATTGCCAAAAGGAACGCAGCTGCAGGTGCAGAAACCAGGACTGAAATTCTGTAGAAGCACCTGGAGAACAGACGCTGCCTACTAATTACAGACTTGTTGTTGTGGGTCATGTGTACCACCAATCGGAACAAGGTCAGTGTTGTCTGTCTCTGACACCACGTGTTAGCACGAAGCATAGCCCACGTCGATAGTTCCACTGTTATCTCAAGCTATTGCTTATATTTTGGTCTAAGGCCGAACCCAAGCTGTTTGTCATTATTCTCTCCGCCTCTGTGCTCAATGTCATAAGTGTGTCCTATAGTGGAGCTTTACACCTTGTGGAGGATAATATTACAGATTTAGCCCGTGTATGCTGGTCGTGCGAGATTGTGTTTGTGATTCTTGTTCAAACTTGTTTTACTACCCATCCTCCCCCCCCCCCCACACACACACACAAACACATACACAATAAAAGCAATGAGTAATGCTGTAAGTGGCAGTGCCTGTGAAAATATTATACGTCTTATGTACTACGGTGAAATATACCATGAAATTTCCTATATTCTGTACAAGCAAACAAGTAATGATTTTACAGTTTCTGATGAAGCACAACTGGAGCAGCCATTTTATAATATTATCCAGACTTATACTCAATTAAATTAGAAGTACACTCCTGGAAATTGAAATAAGAACACCGTGAATTCATTGTCCCAGGAAGGGGAAACTTTATTGACACATTCCTGGGGTCAGATACATCACATGATCACACTGACAGAACCACAGGCACATAGGCACAGGCAACAGAGCATGCACAATGTCGGCACTAGTACAGTGTATATCCACCTTTCGCAGCAATGCAGGCTGCTATTCTCCCATGGAGACGATCGTAGAGATGCTGGATGTAGTCCTGTGGAACGGCTTCCCATGCCATTTCCACCTGGCGCCTCAGTTGGACCAGCGTTCGTGCTGGACGTGCAGACCGCGTGAGACGACGCTTCATCCAGTCCCAAACATGCTCAATGGGGGACAGATCCGGAGATCTTGCTGGCCAGGGTAGTTGACTTACACCTTCTAGAGCACGTTGGGTGGCACGGGATACATGCGGACGTGCATTGTCCTGTTGGAACAGCAAGTTCCCTTGCCGGTCTAGGAATGGTAGAACGATGGGTTCGATGACGGTTTGGATGTACCGTGCACTATTCAGTGTCCCCTCGACGATCACCAGTGGTGTACGGCCAGTGTAGGAGATCGCTCCCCACACCATGATGCCGGGTGTTGGCCCTGTGTGCCTCGGTCGTATGCAGTCCTGATTGTGGCGCTCACCTGCACGGCGCCAAACACGCATACGACCATCATTGGCACCAAGGCAGAAGCGACTCTCATCGCTGAAGACGACACGTCTCCATTCGTCCCTCCATTCACGCCTGTTGCGACACCACTGGAGGTGGGCTGCACGATGTTGGGGCGTGAGCGGAAGACGGCCTAACGGTGTGCGGGACCGTAGCCCAGCTTCATGGAGACGGTGGCGAATTGTCCTCGCCGATACCCCAGGAGCAACAGTGTCCCTAATTTGCTGGGAGGTGGCGGTGCGGTCCCCTACGGCACTGCGTAGGATCCTACGGTCTTGGCGTGCATCCGTGCGTCGCTGCGGTCCGGTCCCAGGTCGACGGGCACGTGCACCTTCCGCCGACCACTGGCGACAACATCGATGTACTGTGGAAACCTCACGCCCCACGTGTTGAGCAATTCGGCGGTACGTCCACCCGGCCTCCCGCATGCCCACTATACGCCCTCGCTCAAAGTCCGTCAACTGCACATACGGTTCACGTCCACGCTGTCGCGGCATGCTACCAGTGTTAAAGACTGCGATGGAGCTCCGTATGCCACGGCTAACTGGCTGACACTGACGGCGGCGGTGCACAAATGCTGCGCAGCTAGCGCCATTCGACGGCCAACACCGCGGTTCCTGGTGTGTCCGCTGTGCCGTGCGTGTGATCATTGCTTGTACAGCCCTCTCGCAGTGTCCGGAGCAAGTATGGTGGGTCTGACACACCGGTGTCAATGTGTTCTTTTTTCCATTTCCAGGAGTGTACTAATATAAGAACATTTTTTGCACAAAGTAGAGCTTCCCCTAATTTGAATGCGGTGCACCACCCTCCCTTAGACTGGTATACTGGTTAGTTATCTAGCATAAGTTGTATCTAGGGGTATCTAGTGCTGCTACGTTGGCATGCTTTAGAACAAAGCTATCTTAAAGAGTAATAAGATAAGTAAGTGCAGCAGCATGACACGTCACTAGTTTGGCCAGCGGATCCGATTAGAGCATGGTGGGTAATGCCCTACAATTAAGGTGGTGCCCAATGCACCAACGCACCGGTACTCCTGTGATAAATGTGTTGTGTCATATTGTGGTTGTTCATTAGTCGTGACATGCGGTGTAAACTGTGTTTTGGGAGAATTCTGCCCGATGTGATAAACTAGATAAATGATAAATTCATAGGTCTTATTTTAATTTGGAAGCATGTTCATAGGAAAACTTAAGTACTGATGTGTTGTTGTTGTCCAGTCCAGAGACTGATTTGATGCAGCTTTCCATGCTACTCTACAAGCCTCTTTACCTCTGAATGACTACTGCAACCTACATCCTTCTGAATCTCCTTGCGTATTAATCTCTTGGTCTCCCTCTACAATTTTTACCCTCTACGCTGCCCTCCAATATTAAATGTGTGATCCCATGATGCCTTAGAACGAGTCCTACCAACCAATCCCTTTTTCTGGTCAAGTTGGGCCACAAATTCCTCTTCTCCCCAGTTCTATTCAGTACCTCCTCATTAGTTACGTGACCTACAAATCTAATCTTCAGCATTCTTCTGTAATACCACATTTCGAAAGCTTGTATTCACTTCTTGTCCAAACTATTTATCGTCCATGTTTCACATCCATACATGGCTACACTCCATCCAAATACTTTTACAAAAGACTTCCTGATACCTAAATCTATACTTGATGTTAAAAAATTTCTCTTCTTCAGAAATGCTTTGCTTGCCAGCGAAGCAGAATTTATATTAATCATTAAATTTGAATGTATATTATCACATGAGTAAGGTTTGATCTTTCGGATAACAGTACAATTAGCAGTCAGTTTTACAAATTTTTAGCATTAAATTAGAAACTGTGGATTTTTGAGAGCTTTGTAGGCTGTATAGTTTCTTAATATCGCATTAATGTAATTTTAAAATAGTTTCTTGGACCGTGAAGTAGTGCAAAAACTGGGCAGGAAGCACACATATGCTGATATCCAAACTAAGAAAACTGTGGTGTTGGCGGCACTGCAAGAATTTAGCAGAGTGGCAGAGAGTACAAGCGACCAACAAAGAACATCTGGTTTGAATAACAGCCATTCTTCATGCTACTATGGAGAACAACAAAACGCAGATTGCACATATTGGTTCCAGGAACATTCATAATCAAAGTGCTATGTCAAGCACATGAGCATATGCTGTCAGTTAGTAAAGGACGCGAGGGGACATGTAGATATATGAGGAAAGATTTTGGTGATGAGGATAGAAATAAGATTTTGGGCAACACATGAATGACTGTGTGGGTTTAAAAAGACTACTAGAGACATGTAAGCCACTTCAAATAAATTTACTTGCTATTTATAGTTTTACTTGCTATTTTTCCACTTTTTAATAGCACATCGATTGTGAACAGATATGAACTCACAATCATTGATAATTTGTATAGGTTCTTAGAAATAGTGGCCATTCGTGATCAGCAAACTGCTACATTAGCCCAGGCATTTGTGAACAACTGGATACTTAAACATAAAGTGCCTGATACCTTATTACAAATAAAAGCAAAAATTTTGTCTAGTGATGAAACAGTTGTGTCATATCCTACGTATACATAAACTAAGAACAAGCCCATTCCATCAGTAGGCTAATGGCAGAACAGAACAATAGCTTAACACAATTTCTAAAATGTTGAGTTGGCAGCAGTTCAAAAAATAATGTTCAAATGTGTGTGAAATCTTATGGGACTTAACTGTTAAGGTCATCAGTCCCTAGGCTTACACACTACTTAACCTAAATTATCCTAAGTACAAACACACACACCCATGCCCGAGGGAGAGCTCGAACCTCCGCCGGGATCAGCCGCCCAGTCCATGACTGTAGCGCCTGAGACCGCTCGGCTAATCCCGCGCAGCCAGTCATGTGAACTTGGATTCATATCTGTAATACATAGTTTGCACGTAAAGCTCGAAAGTGAGTAACAGTACAGGCCTTCCTTATTTTGCAGTAGTTTATGGTAGGAAAATACCATCCGCCTTTGATATCTTGATTCCTAAGTTAGAACCGATCTCTGAAAAGGTTAGAAAAGAAGGTGTGACAGAAGGTTCGACAAACATTACCAAAGTTTTGCGGTCCATCCACCATACACAATCACTGCAGTATTCAGTGATTCAGAGAACACTGGTCACCAATCCGTAAAGGAAAAACAAAGAAATTTTTGATGAAATAGCACGGTAAATAAATATAGTTTCCAACGGAAATGTCTATTGCCTGTGTGAGTTGTGTTAAGCCATTTAAAGGATAATGGCTGACGCATTGCCAAATGTCCTGACAATGGAGTCAAGAGGCATGCAAACATCTGCGAATTTTCGGTAATGTATATCAGTAGACAGACAGTATGCACACAGCGTACTCTACATAGTAAGGTCACGTGACAGGTATCAGTATTTAAGTTCTGTTATGTCTGTGAACCGTAGGATTCTTGTCCATTGCGGTCATAATTGCAGCGTGGGTTGTTACATTTCTCTAATTGTCATGTCTTCTTTCTTAGTTTTGGATAACAGTGTTTTAGAGAAGGTGGCGGATGGCGGAAATTGCTTTCCTGAGGCGGCGAATCACCTGGAACTAATAGATGGATTGTAATTATCCTAATATCGCTTCTCGGAATTGCCAGAGGAGGAAAGCCTTAAGTCCGAGTACAGCTGTTGGAGCTAGGTGCGTTCTTTTCGTGGCAAGCAGATGGGTTGTTGCATTGGACTCTGCGGCTATGAAACGTCTGTGTTGTGAGGCTAGTTTTGTATTGTGGGATGCCACTCCTTACTTCTGTGTGACAGAACCACCTTTCAGCCACACAATTAAAATAAGCGCAATGATAGTGTGACTATATGTGATTGATATTTGGCCATAATTAAGAGACTGAAGCGGACATACTGTTATGGGTCTTGAACTACTTGAAGTATCTGCCCAGTATTATTAATTTAGAAAGCGTTGTAGATACTGTGTTCTAATGAAGTTAAGGTGTCCAGTGTGACTACACATATTTATTTTCGGAAACCACACAGGTGATATTCTCTGATGGAAATTGAATAATTCTTAATCAAAATGAATACGACAAGTGCCGCGAATGGCACACTACCTGCTAATGCACCATGCACATTTGGAGCTAGGACTGCTGCTGTTTTACAGTGAGGAATGGCATACGTGATGAGAAGTCCACCTCCAATATTCCTATCAAGCTGGAGCAGTGCAATGCTTACCATGCACCATCGTGAGTCTACAAATAGCGAACTGCGTGCTACAGTGGTGACTTGACCAAAGTATCACAGCCTCCACTGCTCGGTGTAGGAACCAGAACTTCCTTTCCAAAGAACACACGATACTGCGATGTTACACAAACCAACGGACTCATTCGGAGAATTTGCCCGTATTTCTCTCACGGCAACAACCCAAAAACCGACAAGTGTTGCCTCGCCCGTAACACCAAATGTGTGTAGGGCCTTGCTGTTACCACACTACACTTACACCTCCATCTTTTTACGAATCTTACTCCGGCAGTACCATTATGACTTTACCTCCACCTTCCCACTACTCAATGCCTCCAAGTACTCTCGGACATCATACACTTACTGTGGCGCTCCTTTGAAAAAGCACAGTCTCATCAACGATAGGATTTGAACAGTGTTTTTCTCCAAAAACCAGTATTTTAATACCTTGTACTGCCTCCCTCCAACAACCGGTAGGTCCTTTTTGACCAATCCTTTCTCTGTTGTGGCATCATATAAACGCTGTCCGATACAAGGTACCATCCCACAGTCCACCACCAACATATATGAAATCCCCTACTATATCCGAAGGACAGGACAGATAGTTCAGTTTGTGGAAAGGGGCCAAAATGAGTGGCTGTCAGTTGCACTCGAACATACAACTTTATTCATTTGGCAAACATTACAAGAGTAAACAAACATTAAAAACAAAGCAAGTCAAACACTAATTTTAGAACTTAATTCCCAGTAAATGCGCCATTCAATCTCACGCCTCAAGGGCAAAACAACTTTAACTTAAAATCGGCTGAAGGCCAATACCTTAAAACTCATAACTGGAACTTGAATTTTAAAAGGCAGAAGGCCTTAATCTAAAATTTCTTTCAATCAGACTGAAAGCACAAACAATCTCCCGCCTTAAGGGCAAAACAGATTTAATTTTAAATTGGCTAGGAGCCATACATAAAGAAACAACTAGGACAAATAAGAAAAGGCAGCACATCAAACGGCGCTCAGAAGTTTCCAATGGTCGGCCTGGAAATCAAACACTAACGCTCGCTTAGGTGAGACAGGCAGTCAGCCCAACAATTCTCAATCCGACGGCAACCCAACCGACAGACTGTCAACGGACCAAGAACACAGGATAACTTTCGCTCCACCCGACCAGCACACAACAGGGAGTGCCTGAATTTACGTCAACGGCCATGGCAGGAAACCGGCACGTTAACGGCCACAAGGCAGAAGATTCCGCTGGTGCACTTAAATTCAAAAATAATCAAGTTAATTTAAACTCCGCAGGAGTTCGACTAGAATTTCGCCAACTTGGAAACACACATTGTTGCTCGCGGGAATGTCCCAACAGCCCACAACGAATTTCAGACGACACAATGTGAACAGTTGGGGCTGACTGGTAGATTAAATAAAGACTCAACTTTCGTGTCCGGGATCGGTGAGCCACGGACCTCGTAGCACTGGAAACAGCCCCTTCCACTCCGACTAGAGGTGGACACCGCCAGCGGCCCCAGCTAGATAAGCGCCACGGAGACTTCCTCGCTGCTCCACGCCAACCGACCAACTGCCCGCACACGGCACAACTTGAAACTATAAGCGCGAGATCAAAGATCGTATAAGGGTGCAAATATCGATACACGCTGCTGCTGCGGCTCGCGGAGAGAGAGAGAGGATAACAGCATAATCGCGATAACCGTGGGAGACTAATCACAGAATAGCAACCAAGGTTTAATGCAAAGCATAGCAAGAGCCAGACACGTCTCAGTAAGGTACACCGTCCGCTTGAGGACACTGGCGTTTTAGCTTACATTTCCCTCAAAAACCTGCAGCAATTCTTGGAACGTCTGTGAAGCAGATGTCACGCCGCCCCAACCCATTGTAGCGACTGAAGCGAAATGTTTTCCTTCACTAGCTGACACGGATTTCTCAGGAAGGCCCACGTAAAAATCATTGTCAGGGCTACCTGCGATAGCTGAGGTGCGATTTCACCTCTGCAGGAATAGACCACTAACTCCCTGTGCTGACGCAATCCGGTGAGTAGCCATAAAATTCATGCGCCAGGGGCAAGTGGTGACCAAGACTCTTTGCCCGTCGAATGGCTAGCAATAAAGTTGCTGTTCTATTATCTATGTCAACAGTGGCCGTCTAACTAAACAGTAGCCTTAGCTGTACATGCGGAAGACATCCTTCCAACCTGAGCACAAGTCCTTCACCTATAAATATTGAAAATTTACAACAGACATCATGCCTAATCACTGTCATTTCGCGATCCTGTTCATTGAATAGGTCACTATGCCTTCTCAACGGGAAACCAGTGCACTTATCTGCATACTTGTGATGAATTAGGTGAAAAAAGGCAAGCCGGAAGGACTGGCCACCTTTCATGTTCAACCAGTGAAATGTCGGAGATAAACTTAGCAATGTTTTACCTCCTACTAACTGTGAAAATAAAAACTGATGCAACGAAGTTATACATGTTAATTCGACGCCAGTTGTAGGTATAAACACTCAGAATCGACGTTCCACAGTTCACCCTTATCCAGTAAAATGGGCTTTGATAGGAAAATGTGTTCAAGTGAAAATACAAGAAGTACTAATTGTTTCGGAGCTTGAGAAGCCTTTATGTCACTGAACGACCTACTGGGATTGTAGGCTAGAAAATCACGATTTGTGTAGCCAAGGAAGTGCGACTCCAGGCAGACATGCGAGATGTAGCTGTTTCTAGGGAGAACAGGGGCAATGGAGTGCCAGAAAGAATTATTGGTGCCACGACTGTATTTTCGAAAGATACCAGCACAATGGCTACGCTCATATTTACCGCCAGAAACCGTTATTATGAACTGTGCCATGGAAAGGAAACCTCTGCAACTTGATAAAATTCAAACAGTACGACGTGTGCGATAGGGCAGTACAAAATTTCGCCTCCCAGCTACACTCATGGGTACTACTACACTCCAACGCGCTCAGTCTGTGTTACACTGCCCATTGAAACCACTGACGTAGTGACAAGCCGAAATTTGACTTACACGAATAATATCCCGATTCCTGATCTCATACGTTGCTTAGACACACTAATAGCATCTCGGCTAGGCAATATTTGCATGTTGTAAGTGTTGCGACATACTCAACAATGCCAGAAGAACCATAAGGGTTACGACTATTAGCTTCAGTATGCTACTACAGCACTTTGAACAGTGCGCAGGATTACACAAACATCAGCCAGACAGGCACATCGGAGGCCTGTTGAGTGGTTAACTAGTAAAAAGCGAAACCAGGAAGAACGGAATTGTAAATAAGAACAACAGAGCACAAATTTAAAAACAAGGGTCTCAAACTTTAAGATGTTAACACAGAAGAAGGAAACAATCAATATAATTAGCTGACTAAATCAAAAAAGTGTCTACCAACGATAGTTATATGACTGGGTTTATGAAATATTGTTCCAGCTGAGCAGATGCAGACTTTGGGACCAATTTCTTTTTTCTTTTTTTATTTTTTAATGAAGGGATGAATGCTACACAGCAGAGTAGTTTTACCATGCAGGCTTAACATTATTGTTAAATTTCCACCAGGTGAGCTAAACTTATGCATCAATCGTAATGTCACATGATGTACCACTAATGCAGTAGTCGTTGGAAACAGGATAGGCAGAAATGCATACACTGGGCGACTTATCAAGAGATTTTGAGGTAACGCTACGTAATTTAACGTCTGAGCACCGTGACGTAGCCGAACATTGACAACAAGACCGAGCTCGACGACACAGAATCGTTTTTTAAATTATCACAGTAAGGCAAGGAGCGCGGATTGGTATGACAAATATTGACAAAAATGCTCATGTACGTGGTACTCAGAGCCACCGCGTCGTAGGGGGCTCCTATAAGGTATGCTGAAACACAATGTATCTGAATTTTGTATGTGAGAATTCTTCAAAAGTTTCAGATAAGTCAAATGTTATTCAAATTTGGTATCTTTATTGATCATGTCTACGCATTTGCAGCCCTCTGCCGCTAGAGGGCTCCGAATTTTAACTTGTTATCTGAAGGCGTGTAATGCAAAAATGTTGGTGCCTAGGAAACACTGAGATGTAATTGAGTTTTGAATTCGAAGATTTTGTCCACGCACGGACCACCCTCAGCATAACAGCGCCAGACTACACACGAGCATGGGACATCTGCAACAATCCGACGCGCTGGGTTTAGTGTCATCGACCATCCACCATACAGTCCCGACTCGGTCATATCTGATTTTCTTCTGTTTCCAAAACTTAAAGAACACCTGCAAGGAGTCCACTGTGACAGCGATGTGGCGGTGCAGCCAGAGGCGATGTTGCGGCTCCGTCAACGAAGTCAAACATTCAACATTGACAGTACTGACAAAGTCCTCTCATTCGGGGAAATGTGTTCGTCGCCGGAGCAGCTACTTTGAAAAATAAACATATGGACACGAGGAAAAAAGATGCACGATGTTAAGAACGGTTTTGTATTAAAATATTCGGACGCATTACTCTTCACCACACTCTCCTATAAATTAGCTACCCAGTTTTTGAAGCACAAGGCACACTCTTTCCTACTGCCACTCTGTGAGTGTCGAAGAAACAGAAACAAAGACTGTTAGATGAGTTTCGGCGAAACCGCGACGAGGTGTGAGATGATGCTTTTTGCTAGCTTCAGCACCGAGGCAGCCAAACCTTATGCATACCACAACAATTGCTACCTACTGGGTCATCGCGAATGAGCAGGCTGGTGAGCAGCCAGCCCTCCTCCTACGGGTCATCGTGATCTACAAGGTGGCATCTTCCCACCAATCATTGGAGGCGCGGATCACCATAATACGTCCCGCAGGCCGCGGCTGCATCGCGCTCCTGCTCTACACGCAACCGAGGCACTGATCTATGGCAGCGACGTCTAAACGCGCTGAAGAGGCATCAGCATTCCTTCGCGGCACGTGTGCGCCTCGCCCTGCTACCGCAAGCAGTTTTGAAGAAGCTAAGCCGTTTCCAACTTTGTTCGTCCGATAAATATGTTTACAAATAACGCTGTATCACTTATGGTTCTGGGCCACACAGCCTCAAATGTTGCTCGACTTCTTGACTGCCATGCGACCACAGGTCCTGATCGTAGCATTGACACCAATTAGTGGTTCTGGCACGTAGCTTCTCCATCTTATTCTATGAAGTAATTTTTGACGAGTTCCACACACTAAACAACTAGGAATTCTAACTGCATTGTGTGAGTACAAGAACATTGGCAGTAACTCACAAACTGCAGTATTTTTGAACATGGAACAAGAGCCAGACTACAGTTACGTTTACCAAGAGTAAACGAAGAAAACACGAAAAACGGTACTTTCCACGAGGGAGTGAAATTCTGCAATAGATTTCCTAGGGAGATTAAAGAGACATCTAAAATACAAATGTTTAAAACGTCAGCAAGGTGTGCTTATGAAATAATTCATACTAAAAGTCAATGATTCTTTAGGTAACTATCATAAGGGAACGGTAAAAACTGACATTATTCAAAATTAAGCGTAATTCATTCCACAGTAAATTCTCAAGGTTTAATGATAATGATTCTTATGGTAAGATTCTACGCGCAAGATTCTTGACGGGAAATTTTCGTCCTCCTGAGTTCAATATCTCATTCAGTATGCTAAAGTGCTGATTTAGCTATTTTAGAAAGGCCAACGGGACAACATGAATAATTCGATAAAATGTCCAAACTATCGTTAAGGTTTTGGATGCTCGAATTACTTATATTTTATCACTTTATAGGTGATCTATGGATGATTAAAGACGTAACTGACTAACTTTCCGGTCCACACAAAATGGAAATTTATTATCTTGAAAATATTCCAGCACAAACTGGGTTTAGGGTAAAAGGACCCTTTTCTGGACCACGGAGCATCATAAATATCACTTGTTGTAAGCATGCATTTGTAATAATTAAAACTTGCCTTCAACGAATATGTAAACGATCGTTCCAAGTATGTGCACGTAATTTAGGGAGCTAAATTATTATTCTCTTAACGTATTCATCACCGAAACTGATCAGAAGAAATATTTAGGCAATTCATTTGCAACGCTCGCCACATAAATAATCATAGGAATCGATAACTTATTAAAATAATTTCATTTTTTTTATATTTCTTGGAGTTTTAACTCTGGTATTGAAGAAGAAGTGAGGCCATAAATAACAAAAGTTTCTACCCGTCGAGACAGAATCTTTGTTTTTTTACTTCAACTTTTAATGAGACTAATAAGTTTGCTGGAAAGTCTCATGTTAATTGAAGAAGTTTGAATCTTTTATGCGCCCGCGAAATTGCGGGTCTGCTAATTGTTTTCTCTCGACACTCAGCCCGTACTATAATTTGATAGCATTCTGATGAACCGTCTTATGAAACAGAAACGCGCGTGCTTCCGACACCGCTGAAGGACACAACAGTGAATTTCTGTCAAAATGCTTTTTCCGTTTTGTTCCGGAGATAACAGTTTTATTTAGATTTCATTAGTGACATTCACTATTTCAGCGAAAATTTTTGATGCAGTTCTTATCATATATTTCACTCCAATTCACCGTAACATAGTTTTATTGTGTCTAAATATCTGCAGTGTCTCAGTATTAATTAATCTACTAATTATCTGTTATAAAGGGTGAACCTGAACTCCATGGACAGCATATCCATGGCTATTTATGGGATTGCGTCTGATTAGTGTGTTGTAATAGTGACCTTTGGTGCCTCTTTCAGAGTTATTGTCTTTCCTTATACTTCTCACGTTCATTTATAATTGTTTCTTTATTACACAGAAATTATCTACTCAACAGTGCAAATTTCGGCAACGTAAGCTGTGTGTCTCGCTTCTAAAATTTTGTTTCAGTGCGGGTCCACAGCCTCTATTTTACAAATAAAACCAAGTCGTTTCTAGGCTGTCCATTAATGTTCTTTATTGAATTTGTGCGATTAGAAAATTTCTACTTCGTGTCATTTTCGAGCACGTACGTCACTTCAGATTACCTACATGAATTTTTCTGATACATACACATTTACGGTGTGACGTGCATAAACTGATGTCATGCTTGTGCTTGAAAATGACGCAAAGCCAAATTTAGCTAATCGCAGAAATTATATAAAGAACATTGACATATACAACGGACCATGTTTTCATTTGTCTTCTTTTCTGTACTTTTATACATGCTGTACATGCTGTAAAAATCAGTAAATGACCACACCATTCTTCGCCCTTAAAGTTTTATTCAATACTGCTCGGATCTGTTTCATGGTCGTTTCTCTGGCATGTCAGCGTGGAGATGTTTACTAAAGAAGGGTTGGCAGATATGACCCTAGTGTGTGGGTTCACCGAATGCAGTGAAAGATAGGCAGTATAACGCTAATGCTGAACTATTCCTGCAGCGACTCCAGACACATTACGGTAGTTTTTCTTCTGAGTGATGCTGTAATATTCTTGTGTTGTACTCTTTGATAGTGGCGTAGCGTAGTACGTGTATTGTCACCGTTATGAAGCTGTTTACACAGAAACAAAATTGGAGAAACAGACCAAACAGTTTATTATTTTATTGTTGTTGGGTAATTATCCACCATGTAACATTGTAACAAAATGCTCACAAAATAAGTCTAATAACTTCACAAGCTTTTTTCATGGCGTACAGATTCACTTTGGATAGTGCTTGTATGGCGTGTAGATAGTTGTACATTTAATTTTATTTCTATGAAACGCCACCAATAAATATTTGTGATTCAGACATTTATAGCTATTTATTTCATTATTTGTGTGTGCTTGCTAACAGTCGTCATATTATACTTACGTTAAAATGGATTCCACTATATCGGCGCCGGCCGCTGGTGGCCGATCGGTTCTGGCGCTGCAGTCTGGAACCGCGCGACCGCTACGGTCGCAGGTTCGAATCCTGCCTCGGGCATGGATGTGTATGTTGTCCTTAGGTTAGTTAGGTTTATGTAGTTCTAAGTTCTAGGGGACTTATGACCCCAGCAGTTGAGTCCCATTGTGCTCAGAGCCATTAGAACTATATCCGCCATAACTGTTTCAGAAACAAATGATATATACACTGGTCGTTCTGTTTATGTTTCACATTCTACATATATGATAACTCTTTTATCACATACCACGGAAATTAACATCGAAAAACTAACCGACATGTTCAGAGTTGTTCAAATTTTAATGCAATAAAAATGTAATTTATCTCTTCATCCATTGATAGAATAACGTAGTTCCTTTTAAATGCATAAACTAAAGCTTCACTACTATTCAAAATTGAACTTTTTTTTAGCACACTGAAAATAGAACACAATGAGTTAAAATAAATGCACACAACGAAACAAAACATAAACGCAGCAGTAATTTTATATTTATGCGCTTGTCATTAATCGCTCTTTCTGACTATAATGTAATCGTACTGGTAAAACAGTAAATCACATAAGAATACTAGTTTACAGTAAGAGACCTTTTTCGGCATCTGCACTTCAAAGGAAAATGCATTCCTTTATGTAGCCAACGTATCTGCTCCGGAGCCATCTTACTCTTCATCTAGCATTTCCACAGTCATTAAATCCCTGTGTTGTCTATTTTTACCAAAAAAATTTGTCGTCTTTCGACTCACTGAGGTATCGGGAATAAAAGTGAAGCTAGGTGCATCTTCGTATTTATACACTCGATAGTTAAACAGGCTGAACTTTGTTCCGCTGTTAATTCAATTGCTTGGCTGCCACACCAAACACCGCGATGCACCCGACATTGCTTTGTTAGCACGCACGGCTTCCAATGATGTATCTGAATGGGTGCCCTTCTTCATTCACAATGCTTTTTACTCTGCATTATAGTAATCTGCTAGCTGAAAAGAAACACGAGCATAGTATTTCCAGACCAGCGAACAGTTTATTCAGGAAATACGCCTCTAGAGTCATATTGTCTGATGACTTAAACATGCTTTCAGTACAATTTGTATGAGATATGGCAAATGTCTTGCCTAGATACTGAAATACCTTTCCATACCAATCGGGGTTCATTTCGAAAAGTACTGAAAGTGAAAAACTGCTTAATTTCGCCTCTAGAGTCATATTGTCTGATGACTTAAACATGATTTCAGTACAATTTGTATGTTGTATGGCAAATGTCTTGCCTAGATACTGAAATACCTTTCCTTACTAATCGGAGTTCATTTCGAAAAGTACTGAAAGAGAAAAACTGCTTAACTTCTGCTAAAACAAGTTTGCAAAATGGATCAACTTCGACGTTGCATCAAAATTTTCTGTAAGGATTCCACCATTTATAAAATCGTTCGATTTAAGAATAATTGTGAGTAAATTCTGTACGTTTCAAAAGACATATATCAGGATCTAAATGTCGCTAAAGGACGGGATCACAGTTTAAATGACAACACGTATAAAGCTTGAGGATATTTCCACGGGGAATATGACGTAATAATTTACAATAATTTAGTTTTGTGCTTAAATCGAAAGCATTTTGCACCTATAACTTCATATTCGAGATATACATTTGAATTTTTGTGAACTATATCTGCTTCAGTTTACCACTTTCATTAGTCCACAAGATAATCTTTTTCTGCACTGGCGGGAAAATTCACATTTATAGGCAGTTTCTGAACCATATACACGCCAATTCGACACTTCTAATGTACTGAACCAAAGTAAAACTATTCTATTATTAGAGACGGACAGTTACATTCATGCTACAAGTATTTATCATAACAGTTCACTGTCTTCATGCAATAGTTAGTTTTTCATTCCATAAAGATGGAAAAACATCATACACACACCCCACGACAGTTTATGCACTACAACTTGATTTTACAGTCCAGTCGACAATGCCAAACTTTTTTTCACACTTCCTCGTGATTTCGTTATTAATGGGATATATCGCTTAAAATCTGGACCTTCGCTACACGCTTGTCCTTTGCCTTATTATCTTGTTTCAGTGGTATAGCTTAACTTCGCTTTAATCGAGTGGTTGTCCACGGCTCTCTTGACCTGTACACAAACAACCGCTGCTTCTTTCGCTCATGACATCCGAGTCGAAGTGTGCGGTTAGTGAACTTAAGTTCCTAAAAGTGCAAAAGAATGGTGATTTCTTTATCTTTTCAGAGATGGTTCAGGACCTCGGCTGTTCAGTACAGAACGTCAAGTGAAGCACCTTTCATGCAAACTGTTACTTTATTGTGCTGCCTGTTTCGGCAGTATATTACGCCCTCTTCAGGCTTTTGTGTACAGACTACAATGTTAACAGTTGGAATACATAACAAAAGGGCGTCATGGAAGACTTCAAGCAATGATAATAGGTAATAACATAATAATACCAAACTGTACAGGAAGTTACATCAAAGTTACTGATAAGATAAAGAGTGAAATAAGAGAACACTAACACACTGTATTAACATCAACTAGGGAGCAATATAGTGATCTGCGTTTACTAGGTTCTTTTTACCATTTTATATATATATATATATATATATATATATATATATATATATATATATATATATAAAGAACCTAGTACACAGAGATCAATATTGCATGTTAAGTACAGATAATCACGGTGTACCTTCCTAATTTTTTCACAAGTCCTGGGTGACGTAAGTTAATGTTATCTTGACCTACCTACTAGCTAACCTTCATTCGCCGACATGTAACAACGATGTTAGGTACATTTCATTTGTTGGCATTATGGTGTTAGTGTTATGAGTTCTTCCCTCTTTACATTGTTTTCATGGTACATGACGAGTGTTCGTTTTCATAAGACTACTACTTTTATCAGTTGACATGTGAATTTGTTCAGATTGGATACGTGTACCTCTAATACCTTGATAATACCCGACACAGTGTTGTGGTATGTTCCTTGACATCCACATTCTCAGTTAACGATCTACTCATGAAGGCACCAACTGACGTCTTACACACAGTGTGGTATACCCTGGCACATGTTTTCTGGTGGTTTTTCTGACGTAGGTCATATTATCCTTGGTTCCTCCCTGCTTAAGGACTACATGAAACATAGAGGTATGTGTCTATGGTTGTTCTAATTGAAATGAGGGTCCTTCTATCATAATCTGTATGCATCGCAGTACTCTTCTTTAGACTTACTTCATGGCATATAGTTTGATCTATCACACATCACACGCCTGCTCACCAGGACATTTTCATGACAGCGTTGTTTGTGCCCTTTTCCATATATTTCAGTACTTAGTGCTTAGTGGGAATTCGTTACGGTATATCACGCGATATTCACAATTCGGTTCATTAAAAATTTTCTATTAAGTAAGTTGTACCTTATGAATCTTATGGCTGGTAAATTGCATTCTTGAAACTTTATATTCTCGTTTTATTGGTTACTATTAGTAAATAGTGCATGATTACGCAGATAGTTGTGTGGTTGACCTCCAGTAAGTGGTTTATGTACTACTGATATAAGACAACATGGAATCATGCAGACTTCAGTCTGTACTCATCAGTATGTGACTATATTGTATTACTCCAGTTGCTTAACGGGCATTGCATTAGCATTATAGCGTGATTATGTATGCATAAAAAACAATACTGACTTCCGTTTAGTAGGTTCTTTGTTACGAATATATGACAACTATATTTTGCTCCCTAGTTTAGCTGAAAGGTGTATGATTTGATATTCTCCAATTCTCGATACAAGATTCTAAATTACAATTTGCATCTCTTTCTCCTCATTTATTTGTGATCTGTATTTCGGGTTGATGATTTCCAATGCTGAGAAACGTAACTCACTGAAGCTGGATATTGCAAAAAAGTGTCAAAACTCGTTCGGTTTTGTTACCTTCTTATGGGTACTCCTGTTTCACCAAGCTTCAAATCTGATGCAGTAATGACGAAACGAATTAGGTAATTAATGTGGAATCTAAATAAATAGCAATAAAGTGCTCTTCTTCTTCAGTGGTAAGTGTTGATGAAAGTCTTATACTGAAAAGAACTTCGGCCTGGTAGTGCTAATCAGTTTCTTCTGGAAAGAACTTCAGATATTGATCACTGAGTTCAGTTACATCACCCTAAAATATAGACTTCACTCCTTCAATTAACTTAAAAAGCGCCTGATGAGCAACGAAAACGCAATGGTGATGATGTTGAGACAGCAACCAGCCACAAATTTATTTTCATTTCCTTTGTTCAAAAGGTACCGTTACCGGTTTCGAATCGTTACGATTCATCTTCAGACGGTTTTAATGCTTTCATTACAACATCTGGTGCGTTATTTTTTTTTATCATAGCATCTTTGACATCATACGTTTGTAAGCACTTTGTATGTATCAGAGCATGTGGTGCATGTTAGAAATCTATTTTGTGATAAATCTAAAGAGTTCAGTGAGAAAAATTTACGTGTGCAACGGTAAGAATGCAGTGGGAGTGTATTCACATGTATTGGACGAAAACTATGAAAACAAACACTCCAAACCGACATTTCACGAAAATTAATCTGTAAGAAAACTCACCACATGTTGTAATGAAAGCAGGAAAACGGTCTGAAGATGAATCGTAATGATTCGAAGCAGATAACGGTACCTTTTGTATAAAGGAATTGAAAATAAATTTGTGGCGGCTTGCTGTCTCAAAACCATCAACATTTGTCTTCAAATAACAGCTACGGACTCCAACCAAGTCATCATATGACAAAATTGTATTAATCGTAATATATACTCTAAGACAAAGACAAGAGGCAAATAATTATGATTTCAGAAAAAAGGATGATTTATTCAAGAGAAATAGTTTCATAATATATCAACTCAATATAGCATTGATTCACCTCTGGATGTTATGCAAGCAGTTATTCGGCTTTGACAGGGTTGTTAGATGTCCTCCTGAAGGATATCGTGCCAAATTCTGTCCAATTGGGGTGTTAGTTCGTCAAAATCTCGAGATGGCTGGAGGTCCCGGTTCAAATTGCTCCAAGCTTTCTCAGTTGAAGGGAGATCCGTCGAACGTCTTGGCCAAATGGAGAACGTAAAACCGTTGTCAGTACGCAGTCATAAATAGAAACGTGGTAATGACCGAACATAGTCATCTGACGGGCCCGTCACCATAGCTATCATCATCTGCAGCCAATCCATAGCTCTCCGGAGGATAGTCTAATGATTATCAATTTCACACGAGCACTTCATATACTTTGAATCTGAAATTGGGTCGATGGAGATTCCTCCAGAAATAAATTGGGAGCTTGAAGACCGAGTGTTAGTAACACAGATAACGAAGGCTTTAAAATAGTTGCCTGAATTATCTTCTCAGGACAACAGCTGCACGTTAACAGAAACAGAACTTTGTAAAATTTCATTTTCATGTGACATAAAGTATCTAAGGAAACGATATAAATATATTACATATGATTTTACTTGCATTTCTACTAAAATAAATGTATGATAACTGTGATCTGGGACGAAGAAAGAGTATCAGGGTGGTCTTCTGATGCAAACGCTTTGTTGTGAATGCCTGTAACTCTTGTTACCGTTGTCACCTTCGTAGGACCGTAGTCAGAGAGTGGTGGCTGGCAGGTTGTGTCCAGAAATGGAGCTGTGTCGCTGGTAAGGTTTTGGGAGGCAAATGACATCAGGTCTTGTCTCTTCTAATGGAACTCCATATGTTAATTTTCGATGTACTGAAATAAATATAATACCCTGACCCACTGATTTTCGTTACAGATAGCAAAGTTAAGCGTTCTTGCTTATGAGTAAGTAAACAGCATCCTTTAATCACATTAAATTATTAAAATGTGTAATGAAGAATTATTTCTAACAGAAAAAGAAAGAAACTAAAAAGTAGCGATAAACAAATTTACCAAATTTTCAGTAGAGGTTCTCTATTCTTTTTGTTATTCCTATAGTTATTTTGAATAATAGTTTAAAAATACTTATAAAGTAAATTATTAATCCCTTTCCGTAATCTGACGAGTCCCACTCGTGGAAATAAATGCGACCAAAGGCGCACAATGCAAATCACACGCATAGGAAAGAAAGTTTATATGTTGGATAAGACTCTATTCAATAGGTACATTATCGAAAGAATAATACACGGTAGGAGAAAGGAAAGAAATGTTGATTACCGAATAAATACAGCAAAGGCAACTTTAATAAGTCAAATTTCGAGGTTACGAAATGTAGGAAAATCATCACGCGTCGTCTCCAATTGCTTGGGCGTGGATTTCATCAAAATGGTTCAAACTTAACAGCTATGGTCATCAGTCCCCTAGAACTTATAACTACTTAAACCTAACTAACCTAAGAACATCACACAACACCCACTCATCACGATGGATTTCATGGAACAGAATGTTACGGAAAGGGGTTCACCACATATTACTTTCTCTCGCTGTATAAATCGACACCTTGTAATATTTTTGTGCTGCGAGTTTCACATTTCTGGTCATCTTCCTCAATTTTTTTGGCACGTATTAATGGAGAAGTGCTGTTCTATACTTCTAGTTCTTTTATGTTTGAGTATGATGAGCTCGTCTACATGAATCAATAAATAACGAAGATGAAAAAGCTCCACAACGTTTTACTATAAAACTTGATGCTTAAATTGTAAAATACCTAGATTTATCGTTGCAATGTAAAATTATACACTTGTGCCTATTGAGCAGCCAAATATTTGAGGTCTACGTAGAAGGGAGAAGTTACTTTATCTTTCATATAGTACTCCGTTTGCAACATTATAATAGTTCACTTCTCTTCTGTACTTTGTCATATTCAGTTCACAGCAATGCTTGTCGTAGACTGTCTGCTGGAGAGCTTCAACAATTTTATTTTAATGACTTGAAAAACAGATGAGGTCACATTCTCACAACCTCTCTTCTATTACAAGTCCTGATCAGCCGTAGAGAAAAAAGAAAACGTACTTAATTGCAAGCCCTGTTAGGCTGCAGTTGTCATCGAAGTGGAAGGATTTAAATGAACACTCTCTGTGGATCCTCGGAAGAATCATCCCCGACGACAAACAGGACATGCTGGCAGTAATTGAGACAAAAGGTAGAGTCAGAGGCCATGAGAACAAAATGAAGTCTGTCACTTCAAATCTGACAAGTAAATCTACCTAAGTCTTCACCGACTTTAAACATGTTGTAGTGTGGAGTAAAGTAAGAGATACGTATTTCTATGTACGTGCCCATGTGGCCGTTAAGGGGTCCTTGAAAAAAAATTAGTTTAATATTTCTGAATGCCAACAGCCTTACCGCATTGGTAACATCGGTTCCCGTCAGATCACTGAAGTTAAGCGGCGTTGGACTATGCTAACACCTAGATGGATGACCGTCATCGTCTGTCGAGCACTGTTGGCAAGCGGGATGCCATTGGACCTTGTGAGGTCAACTGAGGAGCTACTTGACTGAAGAGTAACGGCCCCGGTCGTCATAACTGACAACTGTCGGGACACCAGTGTGCTGACAAGATGGCCCTCCTTACCCGCATCCAGTGATGCCTATCGGCTGAGGATGTCACGACGGTCCGTCGGTACCGCTGGGCCTTACGGGGCTTGTTCGGGTGGAGTGATAATATTTCCGAATGAAAGCTGCTGAAACAGTAGCAAATATGAAAAACGATTTCAGGTAAAAGTTCCTTGGCTTTTAATTCGCTTTACAACGACACACCTAGATTTGTCGAAAAAGTCATTTTGTTCCAAATTTCCTCCCACCACTATTTTGTTTTTCATTTCGACATTCGACTAATACCAAAAGGTATGGCATCGTTAAAATCAAAATCCAATAATGTATGGTAAATGGTATTGCATACATGCCATTGCCAGAGATAAGCTTGAAAAATGGCAATATCGCTGTATGCGCGCATTAAAGGTATCCGCCTCTGTGCCGAAGGTAGTGTTGTTTTGTTTAATAAGTATTTCCCAGATATGTATATCTTTTAATTTTAAGAAATTTAAATTATCTTATGTTGCATTTCTGTTTTCTATTTGTATTTGAAGTATTTGATTTGCTTTCATTTTGTAAGTTTTTCAGATTTAATTAATTTGTATTTGAAATAGTTTGTACATTACTGTTTTCCCCATTGTTAGATATGTACAGTAATGAGGAAGCGCAGAGTTGTTCTGGTCAAAATATGCTGAAGGCATTTTCATTTTCTGTACCAAGCACATTCGGCAACTGCAATTTCAGAGCTGTAGTTCCAAGCCATCGCTCCATTTAATGATAAATATAAGTCTGAGTGAAGCTATATCTTATTATCTTTAAACAAGGAAAAGTATTATCTTGTCAGTAAGCTTCAAATTAAAAGCTACTCACATGAGTCTTTTAAATATGTTATACTCAAGTGACTTTTGTTGAAGTATGCATCTAATCACTCTCAGAAATCAAACTAATAATCAAATGAACTTGTTTAATAATATTAAATTTTGTATTGGTACAATACCCATTTACCAGCACAATAAAAACAATGAATAGTAGGAGTATCAACGAGAACAGTGCCGTATTTAAGCGTGCGGCCCGACTGTATTAAAATGGAATCAACTACGATGAATTATACCACAAACTGTGGTTCACCTCATAGCAGGGAGCTGTGAATACCATTTAACAGTCCTACGCTGGTGCAGCAGGACTTTACTGTTTCACCTTGATCCAGGCGGGAGCAGAAAATGGCACGCTGTGGGCGGGGGGCGGGCGCTGCAGCAGCTGTAATGTTCTGACGCGAACACAAAGACATGCAAACTCCACGGTCTGGCGTTCCGATTATCAGAACGCGACCAAATTCCCTATCAGAGCTCAGAATACTGAAGATATCAGGGTGAGGTGCACCCATTCCCTGGTCCGGACCAACCAATTTGGTCCCGGCGGAGGTTCGAGTCCTCCCTCGGGCACGGGTGTGTGTGATTGTCCTTCGGATAATTTAGGTTAAGTAGTGT
Organism: Schistocerca serialis cubense; assembly: GCF_023864345.2. Classification (NCBI taxonomy): domain Eukaryota; kingdom Metazoa; phylum Arthropoda; class Insecta; order Orthoptera; family Acrididae; genus Schistocerca; species Schistocerca serialis. The sequence goes on along the minus strand of NC_064642.1, from coordinate 275,538,055 downwards.
GTAAGCTTAGGGACTGATGACCTTAGCAATTAAGTCCCATAAGATTTCACACACATTTGAACATTTTTGAACGAACCAATTTGACTCACAAGCATGGCGGTATGTGCTGGAATTATCAAACGTCACATGGCTGACTGAGGATGAATAAGTTCACCCTTGTCACACACCATATGTCAGAGGTGATGTGCAAAATGCTTCAAATGGCTCTGAGAACTATGGGACTTAACTTCTGAGGTCATCAGTCCCCTAGAACTTAGAACTACTTAAACCTAACTAACCTAAGGACATCACACACATCCATGCCTGATGCGGGATTCGAACCTGCGACTGTAGCGGTCGCGCGGTCCATACTGAAGTGCCTAGAACCGCTCGGCCACTCCACCTGGCGGTGATGTGCAGTTCCACAGTCGGTACGGTTCGAAGCTGCCACACGCTCTTAGTCCACTACAAGTGACAGACCGCCGGTTCCCACTAGGGAAAGACTTGAAGTTCTCGCCAGGGAAGAACCAGAAGACGATGTCCCAAAGGAATCCCAACCACTTTCCACTAAGCCTCGGCAGGAGAACCGAATTAGCAAAATGAAACGGCCCGCACATTGCACAAACTACTGTGTCCAGACGAAGTGCCTGCAATACTTGCTTCCCGCGAAGCAGACCGGTACAGCGGGCCCAGGACCGAGTAGGGGTCAGCCTGGCCGATCGTCCCGGAAACGCAGACGCTACCCAGAGACCACCAAGAAACGTCCACGGCGCCGCAAGAGGTCGCTACAGTCGTGGACCTCTTTCCTTCCGCTCGACACGTGACTGCAAATAGAGCCAGCCATATCCATGCAGTATTTAGGCTGGCGCAGGAGCCCGGAGAGGTCCATCCCCCCCCCCCCCCCCCACCCCTGAGACCCTGCACTCCATACTTGGCTCTTTCCTTCCCACATCCCTCCCTACCTGGCCTTCTTCAGCGCGTCCCCCACTCATCTCCTCCATCCCTTCCCCTCCCTCCCTTCTTCAGGTCCCCCTCATCTCCTAGCGCCTGGCAGATCCTCTGTATTGATCATCATCAGTGTGCCACATCAGTGTTGTCTAGTGCTGTTTCTCCTGTGCGTCAAGAGGTGTGATTTTAATTGTGTACTGCCTTGAGGTTCGCCGTCAGTGTTATGTTATGTGCTATGCCATCCGTCGATACCTTTATACTGTGCCTTGTGTTCTCTTAATCGTCGCAGTGTGTGGCCTTTTGTGTGTGCTACTTTTAAACAGTTTTTTATCTACATTTTAGTCACCCCATTTTTTTGTCTATTGCCTTCCATGTTGTTCCCCCTTTTTTATATCTATGTTCACCTTATTCTCTCCTTTGCTGTTTTTAAATGTCTTCTATTGTTTTGTTCTATGTCTTTCGGCTGAAGAACAGCGCATATGCTGCTGCCAGCCCGCCCCGATGGGGAATTGAAATACAATAAAGAAAAAAAAACCTGGAGAGGCAGTTCACGTCGAGCGAGCCCACTAGTGTCATCACAGGCGCCGTGTCATCGTCCGCCACCGCCAGCGTACCGCAGCCATCCTCGCAGGGCCACTACTCGTCCTCGGACTCAGGTGACGGCAACGTGGACTCCGCGCCGCTCTTCACGAGACGCCCGGTTTGGTGAAGTTGTATGGAATCTCTGACTTAGTTATTGGTAGGCTTGGAGGATCAGCCCTACCTCACGAATATTGTTTTGTAAATTTGAAAGAAAGACTTTAGTTTAAATAAAAACGCTATAACTCACACTCTGAGATTTTCCTATCCGCGGACGGCGGTTATATTACAAACCATTCGAACCGTAATCTGCTCATTGAATTTCCCCTCTTGACTGTTGTGTTGGCCTGGTAGCAAATCCAAACACAGCACCAGGTTTCCCACGCTGAGAGGCAAGCCTCTCCTTTGTGTATAGCGACAGAACCATTCACTACCTACATATCTCTCTTGTACGAAAAAAGGAGAATTTATACAAGGGAGGCGTCGTCGTTACGGTGAGCATGGCTATGTTTTGGTAGAAGTCATCTACCTAGACGGGAACACAGTCTCTCATTTACAGAGTAATCTAATCTATCTGCGCCGACCATTTCCAACGACTGAAAGGTGGCTGTTAAGCTTCCCAGACAGTCAAGACCATGAAATATATGGTTTTGCTGCTCAATAATAGAATCTGGTGCCCTCCTGTCGTCTACATCCACTTGACACCATATGCCAGCCACTCTAACCATATCGTCCCAGCTTCTGACATGAGATTGTATGGCTTTTTATGACCTTCCCACCGCTTGCACAAATGCTCAATTTACAGGAGTCCCTCCGAAAATGCTTCCTCACCCACTTTCAGCCGTCTGGCAATCTTCCAAGATGGACTAGTGCCTGGCCCAGGTAAAATGTTTTGTGAATGGTTCCCTACTGACCAGTCTGACAAACCCTAAGCAGAATGAGGACAGAGCTTCAGCTAGAAGAAGGTAACACCCACTGAGTACCCCCAGAATAACTCACACGGCTAGGTTCCTGTGCTCAGCATTTATGGCCCCCAATTCATATCGCTCCTTGTTCTTCGTCACCTCCAGTACTGCCTCCTGGATACAAGCTCTCTACAGGTTACACATTCAGTTAGAAGGACATTCCGGACGTGTCAGTATGATGCTACTTGTACCTCGACATATGCGAGCAGCCCGTAGTGGCTTGCTTTCCACGGATTATACTTTAAATTGTAAATAAAGCTTATTCGCTTAGTATTTATTTTACACGTGACATGCCAGTTTAAATATTTAATTTCTGGTGAAGACATTCAAAGAAGTGTTGAAACCTGGTCAAAAGGCTTAAATTTTGCTTTAATTACAACGATGTATTGGTGTTCACATAAAATAAATTACATTTAAATGTCATGTGAACCATAGTGTGACTTAACACAAATGAAAAAGACAAAATAAGAACATGAACCAATTTCTAAAAGTGATTTGAATATTAGTGTATTTGTTGTGTTTGATCCTTTGTCATCCTTAAGTTTTGGATGAGAGTGACCTTGTACACCAGTTTACATCTGTAAATGGTGTTGTTCCTCTTGACAAACATTGTAGGAAAGAAAAGCAAAAAATTACATGTAATCTAATAAAATAAATACAGAAAATCACACAAAAATAAGAATAAAAAATAACACAAACATATGTTAAGTTTTCCACTGCTTCCCTTGCAAGTGTCTTCAGGGAGTCCAGAAATTAACTTTAAATTAGTCACACAAATAAACACAGCATTACAGTCATAAGGTGTGTAACTGGTTGATTATGACAGCTATAGAGGTTGAGCAGGATTTAATAGAGGGGTTACCTGTCGTCAGCGGTAGCAATGGTGTCTGCGGCAGACCTGTCTCCTATCTATGGCAACAACAGGTAGACACCTAGACTAGTGACAGTCAAAATATGGGGCAACAGCTGACAAACTGCCATTCTTGTTGAAGACAGTCCTACAGGAACAGATGTCAGTGATTCAGTAAGGGTCTGGAGACACAAATCGCTTGGTTACCTCTCTAGTCCCACCTGTCTCGTTTGCAACAGCTTTATGTCCAGATCTGGTCCCTCAAGACTCCTGCATCAAACAGGGGTGGTCGCAGGTGGTCCATGACGTTAGGGGTGAGTCTCCATTACCTGCTAGGTGCAGGCGAAACTCTCCTCCTGATGCATTGCAGCAGCTGAAATTCCTTTCCATCTCTGTTGGCATCAGCGAAAGGGATGAGCAGGACTCTGTGCCTGCCTCTGTCGCACGTGGGCTGCCCCGGTGTAGTCTCGTCCGCTGGCTGGAGGCCTGTCCTGTCGCTTTGGGATGGGGCAGGGTCAGGTCGCCTGTAGTTGACAGCTGCCGATGTGGCCACGCGGTAACGTCACATCACACTGGAGACTGACAGGTGAGGTGAGGTGAGGTTGCGCTACGTCATGCTAGCCCCGCCAGCTGTGCTACGAATTGTGCCGCCTGCCCAGCGCCCAACCGTAGCTAGCCACGGGCCTGTTCCTCACTGTTCAGAATGTATCAGCAATAACAGGCCAGTAGTGTAAAACCAAAAATGTAGATGAAATGCAAATAACAGCTAAAAATATTTTTTTGTTATAATTACTTCATTTGTGGTCCAGTATACCTATCCTAGGTTTCCCTCTCCCCTCTCCCCACCCCCTCCCCTAACGGAGCTAGGCTTAAATTGGGTGGCGGGCGGCTGAAGGGCCGTCAGAAGGGTTATTTTTGCAGTTTTACGGTTATATTCCGTAAATTATTCACAATATCGAAAACATTGCCCTGTTATAAATTATGGGGTATTAAATAATGCATTGAATGGCAAAAGACACGTATTTCTTTGACCACCCATTCCCATACTACTGCTAATCAAAGTTGGACAAATTTTATATATTTAAGAAAAAATTCTGTTTTAACTTCGGTCAATAAACTGGTCCCGGAAAAAGTTATAAAGGAATAAATTCTGCGTCTGATGACACCAAAAGTGAATTTCTTCGTCCACCCATTTCCGTACAGCTTCATAACAAATTAGGATCATTTCTCACCATCAATGAAGAATGTTTAAACTGGAGGTCTTCAATAAGTGCTTTTTGCATCATATTAAATATACCACTATAGCACTCCATTGTACCAGTCCTATAATTAGTAAATACAGTAGCACAATATATACTAGCATTGCATAAAATAGAAAAAGTAAATTTTAAAAAATGGATTCATATGGAATATGTTAAGAGCCATTTAGCTGATATGAAAATGAAGATAAGATAAGAAACACTGTACTTGAAATCAGTTTGTGATTATCGTATTTTAAAATAATCCGTGTTCTAGGGATGCAGGTTTTGATCATTAATCAAAACGTCCTCAGCTCCGTATTTTAACCCTGCCACCGCTTAAATTTTGAATAAAAGTCATCAGCTTTGACAGCCAAAAACTTCCAGCATAAGAAGTTATCCATACCCTGCCAACGGCTTTGTCAAATAGGGCGGAGGAGCGGAAAGACGTTCAGGGCCCTCTCTTGTCCTTGGGGTTGGAAACTACCCCTAAAGACGGGTGAACCTGCAATGATCAACGGCATGTGGCTGCAGAAGGCAATGGAAGCCACTCCATTAAAGGCACGTAATGTACATCCATAGGACTTGTGGTCTGTAATTGAAAAAGTATGGTGATCTCCCCTCAGTATAGATATAGTGACGGTCAGTGATGTGAAGTGGGAATAAGACACCAGCCCAGATGCGTACAGGGTAATGCTAACAGCAGTACAAAATGCTATAACGGCAGTACGATTCGTTATGAAAATTAAGGTAGGACAGAGACTGTGTTACTGTGAGCAGTTCAGTGATAGGGTCAACAGCAAGCAACGGTTGATCAGCTGTAGACGCCGACGTCGCAAGTTCACGATGAAGAGTTAGGGAAAGTATGTGAGGATACTGAACGGCTAATTCATTACTTAAAAGGAGATGAAACTCTAATACTCATGGGGGAATTGATTACAATTGTAGGGGAAGGAATAGAAGAAAGGGCTACAGGAGAACATGGGTTTGGGACAAGGAATGAGAGAGGAAACTGAAAGACTAATTAAGTTCTGTATTAAATTTCAGCTATTAACAGCGAATACTCTGTTCAAGAATCACAATAGGAGGAGGTAAACTTAGAAAAGGCCGGGAGATTGAGGAAAATTTTAAGAATACATCATGGTCAGACAAATATTCTGAAATGATATCTGGATTGTAAGGCATACCCTGGAGAATATACAGATCCATGTCACTATTTATTAGTGATGAAGAGCAGACTAAGTTTTAAGACGCTAGTCAGGGAGAATCAATTAGCAAAGAAGTGGGATACGGAAATACAAAAGACTGACGAGATACGCTTGAAGTTCTCTAAGACTAAAGATACTGCTATAAGGAGTAGCTCAGTAGCAATTTTAGCTGAAGAGCAATGGATATCTCTATAAAGGGCAATAACAGAAGATGGAGAAGAAAATGTAGGTAAAAGAAGGTAACTGCGAAGAAAATATGAGTAAGAGAAGAAGTACTTGAGATGAGTTATGAAGAAATGCTGTAAAAACAGTTACGGAAATTCAGCAACACAGACATTTAATTCATCTAGGAACGAAATAAACAGGAAGTGCAGGGAGGCTAAGGAAAAATGGTGCAGACTGTTCACATTATTGTGCAGAATGTATCAGTGTGGCGACACATCACATGACTTTCGGAAAAATGTCATGCACACAACCCCAAAGACTGCAATAGCCGACAAGTGAGAGTATTACCGCGCAATAAGCTTAATATCTCATGCTTCGAAGTTGCTGACAAGAATAATATACAGAGGAATGGAAAAAAATTGCGGACGTTTTAAATAACGATCAGTTTGGCTTTAAGACAGGTAAAGATACAAGAGAGGCAGTTCTGACATTGTGTTTGGCATTGGAAACAAGACTAAAGAAAACTCAAGACACATTCTTAGAATTTATCGACATGGGAAAAGCGTTCACAATGTCAAATGGTGCAAGATGTTCGAAACAGGGGTTAGCTACACTGCGAGACGGGTAATACATACCGCATACGAGAGCCAAGAGGGATAGTAACAGTTGAAGACAATGAAAGAAGAACTCTGATTAAAAAGTATGTAAGACAGGGATGTAGTCTTTCGCCCTTACTGTTCAGTTTATACACAGAAAAGCACTGATGGAAATAAAAATAGGTTAAAGAGTGAAATTAAAATTTCGCTTGAAAGGTTATCAATATTAAGATGCGCTGATGAAATTGCTGTCCTCAGTGAAAGTGAAGAATAATTACACGATCTACTCAATGGGACGAACAGTGTACTGAGTACAGAACATGGACTAAGAATCAAGTAATGAGGAGTATCCGAAATTAGAACAGCGAGATACTTAACATCGGAATTGATGGTGATGAAGCAGATGAATTTAAGGAACTATGCTACTTAGGCAGCAAAGTAACCCATGATGGACGGAGCGAGAAGGAAGAAATTTCTGAGAACGTACGTTTGGAGCACAGCATTGTATGCCAGTGAAAGATGAACTGTGGGAAAACAGGAAGAGAAGGTAATCTAAACATTTGACATGTGATGCTACAGCGAATGTTGAAAGTGAGGTGGACTGATAAGGTACGGAATGAGGCAGTTCTAGCAAAATCGGAGAGGAATGGAATATATGGAAAATACTGACAACAAGAAGGGACAGGATGATACAAGATCTGTTACATCATCAGGGAATAACTTCCATGGTACTAGACGGAGCTCTAGAGGGTAAGAACTATGGAGGAAGACAGAGATTGAAATACTTCCCGCAAATTATTATGGACGTAAGCTGCAAGAGCAGAAGAGTTTGGCACGGGAGAGAAATTCGTGGCGGGCCGCCTCAAACCTGTCAGAAGACTGATTTCTTAATATATAGTTAAAGGTATGCAGATGAAAATGGACAAAGGTAGTTACGTAGATAAGTGACACAGACGTCGACGTTTTACTGTCATAGGGCCAGTCAGCTACCCAAAGTACGTAATTACCGATTGGGAGTCCGTTCTCTCACATACGGCTCTTCAGAGTCTGTAATTTTTGTCACCTCATTTAGGTCTTCGTCAACACCTGACTCATCCGTTTATTCTGCTTGGAGGGAGTTGACGCAGGAGTTTCCCTTGCAGTTGACAAAATTTTGCGATCAATTAAAATTAGCTTTCCGACGCCACAAATGTCTGAACATTTTTGTTGCATTTGCAGAAAATTATGCAGAGAAGAGACTGTGGGGCTGGTTCCATAGTGGTACGAGTGGGGTCAAGACCAAAATTTGTAGCCTGCCTTTCTCAGAGGAGTGGCCGCAATTCGGTTGAGATGTCTTTTTAGATACTCAAAGTATATGGTTAGAATTAATTTGAATGTATCACCATTCTTCCACACAACCCGGCGGAGAAGAAATCCACCTTCTGCGGTAAAAGCTGTTCCTTGCAGGTTTTCCTCATTCGGTGGTGTGAAAAAGTCATATAAACTGATTTCGGAGTCTTTCCCAGTCCATCTACATCGAACAGAGAGAGAGAGGATTGGGTGTCACCTCATAATGAAAGAATTCTTTAAGCTGTTCATCGGACTTCTTGATGAGTGCTATCCGTTGGAATATGGTTTCAGGTTTCGTTGGTACATACTCCCTGTAAATGGTCACCTTAGTCTGAATCCTTGAACATTCATTATACTTTTTTTTCGGACAAACGTGTTGTCACTGAGGTATCACAAATTTCAAAGGATACGTGCACGAACTGCCCTTGAATAAACAAGACCAGCTATCATGTTTTCTTATGATACCCGCACGTAAGCAATGGAGAGTAGCTGTTGGAGTCCGCTTCCACTCATAATGTAGATTATGGCTCCCAAGAAGACATGAAAAGAGGAACTGCTCCCAACTGTAGTACGACCACGCCCAAATCAGAGACTGGAGGTAAAGGTGACACTATCTTAAGACGGCCAACAGGTCAAATGTAACAAATAGACAATTTGTTTCATTTTTTGCATTTGTTTACTGCAGTGAGAAGTGAAGTGTACACAGAGTCAGAGTTGCCGAGAGGCTGCAATAAAAAAATTCCGTTTCCCACAGTCGTCACAATGAATGTGAGTTGCTTCAACTTTATGGTGGAGCTATGCGGGAACTGGTGGTCCAAATATTCCCTTTTGAGCTCTTCGGATGCAGAATTTTTTTTCTCTATAGCTTTTCTATGAACCACTTTATTGATGCGTTATACACTCCTGGAAATGGAAAAAAGAACACATTGACACCGGTGTGTCAGACCCACCATACTTGCTCCGGACACTGCGAGAGGGCTGTACAAGCAATGATCACACGTACGGCACAGCGGACACACCAGGATCCGCGGTGTTGGCCGTCGAATGGCGCTAGCTGCGCAGCATTTGTGCACCGCCGCCGTCAGTGTCAGCCAGTTTGCCGTGGCATACGGAGCTCCATCGCAGTCTTTAACACTGGTAGCATGCCGCGACAGCGTGGACGTGAACCGTATGTGCAGTTGACGGACTTTGAGCGAGGGCGTATAGTGGGCATGCGGGAGGCCGGGTGGACGTACCGCCGAATTGCTCAACACGTGGGGCGTGAGGTCTCCACAGTACATCGATGTTGTCGCCAGTGGTCGGCGAAAGGTGCACGTGCCCGTCGACCTGGGACCGGACCGCAGCGACGCACGGATGCACGCCAAGACCGTAGGATCCTACGCAGTGCCGTAGGGGACCGCACCGCTACTTCCCAGCAAATTACGGACACCGTTGCTCCTGTGGTATCGGCGAGGACCATTCGCAACCGTCTCCATGAAGCTGGGCTACGGTCCCGCACACCATTAGGCCGTCTTCCGCTCACGCCCGAACATCGTGCAGCCCGCCTGCAGTGGTGTCGCAACAGGCGTGAATGGAGGGACGAATGGAGACGTGTCGTCTTCAGCGATGAGAGTCGCTTCTGCCTTGGTGCCAATGATGGTCGTATACGTGTTTGGCGCCGTGCAGGTGAGCGCCACAATCAGGACTGCATACGACCGAGGCACACAGGGTCAACACCCGGCAGCATGGTGTGGGGAGCGATCTCCTACACTGGACGTACACCACTGGTGATCGTCGAGGGGACACTGAATAGTGCACGGTACATCCAAACCGCCATCGAACCCATCGTTCTACCATTCCTAGACCGGCAAGGGAACTTGCTGTTCCAACAGGACAATGCACGTCCGCATGTATCCCGTGCCACCCAACGTGCTCTAGAAGGTGTAAGTCAACTACCCTGGCCAGCAAGATCTCCGGATCTGTCCCCCATTGAGCATGTTTGGGACTGGATGAAGCGTCGTCTCACGCGGTCTGCACGTCCAGCACGAACGCTGGTCCAACTGAGGCGCCAGGTGGAAATGGCATGGCAAGCCGTTCCACAGGACTACATCCAGCATCTCTACGATCGTCTCCATGGGAGAATAGCAGCCTGCATTGCTGCGAAAGGTGGATATACACTGTACTAGTGCCGACATTGTGCATGCTCTGTTGCCTGTGTCTATGTGCCTGTGGTTCTGTCAGTGTGATCATGTGATGTATCTGACCCCAGGAATGTGTCAATAAAGTTTCCCCTTCCTGGGACAATGAATTCACGGTGTTCTTATTTCAATTTCTAGGAGTGTATTAGATGATGTTACTAAGAGGCAGAAGTTAAAAAGAATATCTTTCGTTAATACGTAAAATTTGTCAAAATATGATGAGGACTAATATGGGAACAGATGACCTAAAACGATATGTCTGCAGATAATTATTGAAACTGGGCAACCACATACCGACGGTCCCACAGTACACATTTGGACAACGCACTGTACGCTCATAGCTTGTATTGTCAGCTGCTATGTTGGTGACATACACATGAGCGTGTCGGAATTTGTTATGACGTTCATCGTTGATGATGGTTTTTTTTATCAATTGATGACTATTTTTTACCAATTGAGGATGGTTGAGAACTTTGCTTAGCCATGCCAACTGCAGCTTTGGGCATTCTGTAACTTCTACCCGCACTATATGACATAGGATTTATGTACAGCAGAAGATGAAATTTAATAGTTGCGAAATATTTTGTTTCGGTGTACAACCTACTTGAATAAATGCAGCTACAAAGAACTATTGGATTGTTCATTCAGTTTTATGGCTCTGAGCACTATGGGACTTAATATCTGAGGTCATCAGTCCCCTAGAACATACAAATACTTAGACCTAACTAACCTAAGGACATCACACACATCCATGCCCGAGGCAGGATTCGAATCTACCACCGTAGCAGTCGCGCGGTTCCGGACTGAAGCGTCTAGAACCGCTCGGCCACCGAGGCCGGCTTCGTTGAGTTTTATATTCAAAAGTTTTAACACTTGCGTATAAACAACTGTCTACTGTACGGATTGTCAGTCAGTCTTGTATGAATATGAGTCTGGTCTCATTAAATCCAGAATTCAATTCTTTACAAACTTTAGTGGGTCGATGTTTTTGATACTGGGAATCCTTTACAAGATAAAACTGTAAAAATTTAAAAATACCCCTTTTGGGGACATATTTCGACCCTCCACCACTGAATAACAATGCTGGGGGAGGGAGGGCCTAGGGTAGTCATATTGGAGCCATTGCAGCAATAACTCTTTCGTAGCAACTATTTCCGATTTGAAGCGTGCTAGCCTATAAGATGCCAAAGGCCTTGTCGCAGTGGTAACACCAATTCCCGTCAGATCACCGAAGTTAAACGCTGTCGGGCTGGGCTAGCAATCGGATGGGTAACCATCCGGTCTGCCGAGCGCTGTTGGCAACCGGCGTGCACTCAGCCCTTGTGAAGCAAACTGAGGAGCTACTTGAGTAAGCAGTAGCGGCTCCGGTCTCATAAACTGACGTACGGCCGGGAGAGGGGTGTGCTGACCACATGTTCCTCCATATCCGCATCCAGTGACGCCTGTGAATGAGGATGACACGGCGGCCGGTCGGTACCGTTGGGCCTTCATGGCCTGTTCGGGCGGAGTTAAGCCTATAAGATGTTCCACCCTGCATCAACACAGTCGAGTACTGACGGTTGGTCGTTGTGCACGTAGACATTCTGGAACACGTCTTCTCAGCCCACATACACGTCCTCGATGGGTTTCAAGACGGGGAACGAGCGAGCCAGTCCACTCACGAATATCGTTCAATGAGCTGCTCCAGCCTACACTATTCGAAGCGGTCGCGTACTGTCATCGATAAAAATAAAAACAGGGCACCCTTGGAAAGACGCATATGGAAAAGGTGTACAGTGTCACAATAGCGTTGACCGTCTCGAAGAGTTGGTCATTACGCCCACGGAACACTATGATTCCGTACACCTCAACTCTGAATCGCTTACCCGATCATCTTCGATAGTAATGATGGACCTTACCTTATTTGGTGAGATATAAGAATACGCAATGGACACAGAATCATTTTCAAAACTTTTTCTCCCTAAGCACTCCGTCCATCTCATCCCCTAACCGACCCCGACAGACACACAGAATATTGAAGGGGAACAACTTCATCATGTATTACATTTTTGCTGTACTTGCAATAAAAGCCGCGCGTTACTAGCCGAGTGGTCTGAGGCGCTGCAGTCCTGGACTGTGCGGCTGGTCCCGGCGGAGGTTGGAGTCCTCCCTCGGGCATGGGTATATGTGTTTGTCCATGGGATAATTTAGGTTAAGTAGCGTGCAAGATTAGGGACTGATGACCTTAGCGGTTAAGTCCCATAAGATTTCACACACATTAGAATTTTTTTTTTTTTGCAATAAAACTTTTGCAACAAATACGACGGTTCAATTTATTAGTTCTTTATTGCTACCTCTATTTGCAACCATTCTGGAGACACAAGCTTTCGAGCCGAGCCGGCCGGAGTGACCAACCGGTTCTAGGCCCTACAGTCTGGAACCGCGCGACCGCAACGGTCGCAGGTTCGAATCCTGCCTCGGGCATGGATGTGTGGGATGTCCTTAGGTTGGTTAGGTTTAAGTAGTTCTAAGTTCTAGGGGACTGATGACCTCAGAAGTTAAGTCCCATATTGCTCAGAGCTATTTGAACCATTTTTTTCAAGCCGAGCGTTGAAGCATTCCCAAACGGGTAAGTTTATAAATTGATCTCAAGTCACCGTGGTTAAATTGTACTGTGCATGGCAAAATGCCGTAGCAGCTGTGAGGCACCACGAGCGATACTTAATAGGGGTGAACGACGGCTGCAGAGATGTGTAAGAGCGAACAGACATGCAACTGTTCTGCTACTGACCGCACAGATGAGCCACGCGACCGCCAACAGCGTCTCCACAACGGCGGTGCGTCGAGCACTGCTGTGTATGGATCTCCGCAGTCTGTGCGTCGTTGTTGTATCCATGCTAACTGCTGTTCATCGGTGACAAAGGCTAAAACTGGAACGCCGATACCGCTGATGGAGGTCCAATGACTGGCCACGGGTGGTCTTTTTCAGATGAATCACGTTTTATGCTCCATCGGACCGGTTGCCGTTGGAATGCGTGGCGTGCCTTCACCATGTCGAAATAGACCAAGAATGAACAGTGAAAGTTACATTTGCTGCTTTTGGAAATGCGACAGTCTGGTGCTAAAAGACTGTATTCCGAAAAGAAACATCGTCAAAGGAGGTTGGTACCGAGATCTGATGAGGTTGTTGACGCCTGGCAAGACGGAGCGTCCCTGAAATTAGTGCTATGGAATGTTCTTGCACCACGGCAGTTCCATAGCTCCTTGTGGAGAGGGCGTGGTCATAAATGCTGCTTCTTTGTGGCCCCCGTCCTTCCCATTATTCTTCGAACATGCTATCTAGTGGCTATATGTGTATACGGATTGTTGCTGTTAGAAGTGAAGAAGAAGAAGAAGAAGAAGAAGTAGATGAAGAAAACGAGAAAGAAACGAAACACTAGTTCAAAAGTCTCTCAACAATTCATCTGACGGTCATAAAACGAATTTCGGTCTGTATTGCTGGCTGACTGATTTCTTAGTTCTACTGAAGACTTGGCTTACAATGATACACGCACATCACCCCACTGAGCATCTGCGCGTACGCACACTTAGGCCGTTCAGCATTCCCTACCTGAGTTAGGACGTGAAACATGTTGGGGGTATTCGCACGGAAGGCAGCGGTCGGACTTAGAAGCCGGAGGGCCTACTGACGCTGATGAAGTTAGAGCCCGGAATAAGCCGCTGTATGTAGATTTACACGCGCGCATTAACACAAAGTTAAACGGCGCTCCACATCCAGCCAGCATTCCTGGGCCACCGTCCCACACGGCGCTGGTTGCGCTGCTGCAGAAGCCGCGCCGGCCAACCTGATTACGGACGGCGCCGAGCACGGCTCACCAGAGTTTAGTCGCGGCAGTGGGCAATCCCACCGTTACCGCTCTGGCTGGAACCTCTGGGTGTAGCAGGCCTAACGACTAACACACAGGTTATACAGATAACGATAAATATACGCGACAGATACATTGATTGACAGCTTATAAGCGTATATCAATTATTCTCGCTCACTTTTCGTTTCGGAGTGACGTTTCGCTACTCTTCTTACTAGTCATCTTCTGGCGAAGCGTCTGAGTCCTGTCGGACACTGCCCTTTATCCGTTCCAATCTTAATAGGAACACCTCCCAAGCTTGGGTGAGGGTTTAACGCAGCAGCCTGTTCCCTCTGTAGTTGGATGTCCATTTCTGTTCCCATTTCTTCTTAGGATATCGTTTCTGTTGTCACTCCGAAATAGTGGAAAACGTTGGATTAGTATATTACCAAGAATATGTTATTTTGCCAGCACATGTGACCACCTGATGGTGTTGTGGAGCTACTCTCTGCCGCCCATGTAGCGGATGAGTCGGTTCTTGACACATCCTTCACTGGATTTTTACCTAAATCTCTCTTGATGAACATGGATCCAATGGCGACTTTGGCTACAATACGGCTTTGAGCAATCAGCCCACCTACATGAAGGGGCAAGGACAAATTCATGACGTCGCCATGCTCCACCCTTTCCTAAGCCATGCCTTCCTCCCTCCCTTCAGCCTCACCTCTTCCTTCTCAACGCTCTCCCAAGCCACAACTCCCTCTTGGGAAAAGATCAGTCAGATAGCTTCTAAGCCAAACATATAAATCTGGCTCTCCCAATTACAACCAGTATTTTACCGCTATAGAAGATGAACCAGCCAATATATATCTATCCCAGAGTCGCCACCTTGTTCCCATAGTTGGTTCTATGTACCCAGTATGCGCCAAACGTGGCTGACATACCAAAGTAAAATAGCAATTTAATGAAATCAGAAAGTGTCGGTACCATTTATCAAAATATGTAAAGAATTTTCAATAGCAATACAAGATACACATGGCTCTCTCATACGACAAATGGTGCAACTTATAGCTTAAAGTACACGATCCAAAATTCGAATGTGGTCTTATCTTTGTACCTACATAGTGCACAGTGCAATTGAACCAAATATTATTTACAGCTCTCTTACATACACACACCATTACTCATAACCTGCAAGACATACTGTAAATAGAGAATTGTACCGACTCAGCCTATTCAGGGTTACTACACATCAGGATGGGTGAGAGAAATTACATGGGAGAGGGCTGAATTATGCTGGAGCACTTAGTGAAACAATGGTATCATTAACAAACGTTTATCTCCAGCAGGAATGTACCAAAAAATAGTCATCCTCTAAGCTACCTAGCGCACTTGCCACTGTGACATTGCCCTGGTTCGTGGGCGCCTGGTCCCATCATGGCTCCGGATGGCCTGCGAGCAGGTGACGAAATGGGCATAGCTCGTTCAGAGCCTCCAGCGGGTATCCACCCATGCTATTACCCGTGAACCCATGTCTTGTGTTTGGGTGCCATATCCGGCAGTAGACTGTTGGTGTAATGCAGCAATGGTCCCACCTCCTGAACAGTGGTCGACAAGGACGGTGTCCGATGACATCTAGGTGGTTAGGACGGCATGATGGAGCACCTTCTCTAAACAGCAAAAGACCGTCAGAGGTTTGAGGATGGGCAGATACCAGCTTCCGGCGTTGATGATGTTCCCAAATCCAGCAGCTGCTACGTAACATGTGAACCACCCTTCGGACTCGAACCCGACGCGTTGACCAGTGGGCAGATAGCTAACATTTCTGTAACACCAAATTGTTCGTCACAGTTTCTGTGAAACTCGTCATTCTCTCCAGTTCAAGACGAGGTCAGAATGGCAGCATGACTGAATACCCTGAGCTGCTAAGGTCAGTTACACTCTTGTTGCTACGCTTCTTCCGTAGGCTAATTGCGGGGGGAGAGGCGGCTGAGAGTATTTGTTCTACACTACCCATCCGGCCTATTTTACTGGCTCGCATCGAGCAAGAGTTGCCTTGTGCGGTCAGATTTGCAATGTCTGAGTTATCAGGAGCACACAAGAGTTGCTAGTTACAAGACATTACTTCACTATTGGTCACACTGTGTTGCGGCATTAGCCGTTCTATGCACTTCGCCTGTGGGCAGTGTCGCAAACCGATTTGTTTGACTTGATGTCAGCAGTACTGCCCTGTAGCCTACTTGATTAGCACATCGGGCTGAGTTGGCCTATATAGCCTAGCAGTAGCTGGAATAAAACAGTAAAAAAAATTACAATTGGTGCGCCAAACTTTTTAGGGATAAAACAGAATAGCAGTCATCAGGTGAAAGACTTGTTACACAACTACATCTCTCAGGAGACGAGTAGCAATGTGTTTTTACAAGCTTCTACACAGATCAGTCACCGATCTGAGGTCCATAGAGATGATTTAGACCTTTACACCAAAAGAAACTAAAAATCGCATCTATTATTTGTCAAAAAATCGTTTTACTTTGGCTATAACTACCTGCGAGATTCTGACGATCAGGGCACAGCATCTGCGGCAACTGGAGCCTGCCTCCCTAGTACTCGAACTTGCACAATGCCAGACAGAACTCTTCGTACACGGTGATCAGTGCCTGCTTCCACATTATCGGGACCTTCACAATACCAGATTCAGTGCTTACTTACGCAGCTCCGGTGCAACACTACATCTAGCCAAGAATATCTGGGAGCTTTAATTTAGCTTTTACTTGCTTCATAGTAACATTTTAAGACATTTCGCATTCCCTTGGATGTACATAACCTTAAGTGTACGACTTTAGGAAACGTGTGGTCGTTAAATGTAGTTATTCCATAAGTTTTAAACGCTGCTAATGATTTTTTTGTTGCCAGGGGCACCATGTTGAGACCACCACATCTAGATACAATGTAACAATCCTTTTAAGCAATTTCAGACACAAATGGAGGATTTTAAACAGATTTCTCACATATCCTGTAATGTAACAAATATCCTTGGTTGCACTGTTTTATCTGAGTACTATAATGTACGACAACTTCCCACTGGTATTTTCAATAGATACAGATCCTTTATATCCCGTGTCCATATTCAAATTCTGTTTTACGGTAGTGCACAAGCCTTGTTTACACATTTGTAATGGCTTGCTCATTTTCTAATAGCAGTTCAAGCTCTTTCTCCACATAGGCAGGTAGCGGGGTTACAGCATACGTAAAACTACTCACTTTCAACTACTTCTTAAGGTCACCTAACTAAACACTTTCATCTTCTTTTCATGAAAAAGACACGTATCGTTTATCATAAATAGCTGACTCTTTATAGGTTTTGTGATGAAGACAGTGAATATGAAAACAAGCTTTGTTTTAATAATGGTTTACTGATTTATACGTACGCAATGCACACAAATAACCATTCTTTCATAATTTTTGGTTTCTGTTGTTTAATAGCTTCTAGCTTAATTTTTATTTGCAATTCGAATTTACAACAGAACTATTTAATTGTTTCTCCAAGAAAGAAAGAATGTACGTACCTGAATTCTGAAGCATCTCTTTTACTGTATTAGAATTAGCTCCATTCCCTCTTGCAGTTATTCTAGAGAAGAACATTCGAGGATTTTGTTATGACTTTTCTTTCTACATTAAACAGTTATTAACTGATTCCACTTATTGTTGAATGTAGGTTTCCAGCTGTTTTCTTTCACATTCTTGCGGAATATAGAATTCTAAGCTTACTGGTTTAGCAAATGAATGCTCATTAACTGTAGTTACTGCGTCAGTTTCACCCTACAAATGGTGTTTCTGTTCGTGTATGCTTAACAACCAGTCCAACACAAGTTCAAACAATGTGATTACCCTTTTCAAGAAGATCCAAATTGATGGACGTCTATAAATATTTTTCGTATACATGAAGTGCACTTGCAGTTGCGGATGTGGACAGCCATCAACTGTATACTGGAATGATGACGATAACAGTTTTCTCAGGATCGGAACTCGAAAACGGATATCCCGCCTGCCGCGAGCGGTCGCCTTACCATTTATTTCTTCTTCTTCGCGGATGGATCACTTAGGACCACGCGTAATCAACATTTGTTGGCCTTCCTTTTCGCCCAGTATTCCTTCATAAACAACGAATGGGGTAGCTTTCGTTGCGTAGACCATGTATGTCGGTTAGTTTTCCTCTCTTCTTCCTCAAAACCCCGTGTGTTTGTGATTTTTCTGATTTCATTTCTATCATGTAGATTTGGAGACCCTAATTCTCTCAGGTCTTTTTCCGTCTGGTTGTACCAGTTCGGTCTTGTAGTTTTGTTCTTTAAAAATGTATGGATTTTGTGCATTAACCTGTTCGAGTCCATTCTTTCTAAGTGCCCCATGAATTGGATTCTTCTCATGCGCATTGTGTCTGTTATTTTACAGATATTTTTATATATTTATGCATTGGGTTTTGGATAATGTACCCCATCTTTAGTTCTTGGTCCTAGGATTTTCCTCATTATCTTACGTTCTTTCATTTCTAATTCCTCTTTTAGTGATCTGTGTTGAAGGTTTAGTGTCTCAGATGCGCAGAGAGCTTCGGGTCTAATTACTGTTGTGTAATGTCGTATTTTGCAGTTCCACGAGAGACTCTTTTTGTTGTAAATGTTTTTTGTTAACTGAACCGCTGTCTCCATTTTCTGGACTTTTGATCTGACAGATTTCTTTTCATTACAATTTTCTGCAATCCATTCACCTAAATATTTAAATTCTTTTACTCGAGAGATGTAGTTATTACCAATTTTGAGATCAGAAGGTGCATCTTTGACGTCAGTCATAAATTTTGTTTTTTCAAATGAAATTTTTAATCCTATTTTAGCTGCCTGTTCTTGTAAAAATTCTAGCTGTTTCTGTGCATCAGTAATGTCTTGTGCGATCAGTGCCATGGCATCAGCAAATGCTAAACAGTGTAATTCTATGCCCTTATGTCTTGGTCCCAGTCTGTGTGCTGGTGCACCTGCTTTTTTCCATTCTCTAACAACGTTTTCAAGAGCACAATTGAAGAGCACTGTGGACAGTACATCCCCTTGTCGAACTCCTTTGTTTATTTCAAATTCTGTGCGTGTTTCTTTTATGATGTTTGTTGTCTTTTGATGTAGTCCAAATTTTGCTAATACTTCAAAAAGGGATTCTCGGTCGATACCGTCATATGCTTTTTTAAAGTCGACAAACGTGATGACATAACTTTTGTTTGAAGTACTATGTAATATTTCATTGAGTTTTTCGAGTTAAGGATTTGTTCTACGCAAGATCGACCTTTTCTGAACCCACCTTGGTATTCGCCTAGTTTTGAATCCAGCTGAGGTTCTGCGCGGTTTAGTAGGGATTTAGACAGAATTTTGTATGTTATTGACAATAAAGAGATTCCACGATAGTTGTTGGGGTCTGCTTTACTTCCAACCTGTGGGGATATTTTCAGATTTCCAGATTTCATGTATAATTTCTTTGAGTTTTGCAATAAGATTTTCTCCTGCATTTTTCCATAATTCTGCGATGATTTGGTCTTCTCCTGATGCTTTGTTATTTTTCAGTGATTGAATAATCTCTTTAATCTCTTGTAAACTTGGTGGCTTTGAGTCTGGGTTTCGTTGTGTACGATGGAACTCAAATTTTTCTGCAGGCTTTTCACAATTCAGTAATTTAGAAAAGTATTTTGCAAGACTTTCGCAGTTTTCGGTGTTGGTATGAGCAATTTCCCCATGGTCATTTTTGAACTGGAGTGATGGAGGAGAGTACTTTGTTAATTTTTGATTGAATACTCTATAGAAATATCGGGATTTGTTTTTCTTGAAATCATTTCCTATGTCTTGCAATTTTTTGTCTTCGTGTTGTTTACAGACTGTTCGTATTGCTTTTGTGACTGTTTTCCTGGTATCTTTGAGATCTTCCAGGGTCTTTTGATTTTTGTTGCACAACCAATTTTGCCACGCCTGTTGTCTGAGATTTATCAGTTGGTCACACTCATCTGTCCACCATGGGTGTTTACGTGTTCTTGTTTGCGGTGCTACAGTTTCAGCTGCATTTAAAAGTCCTGCTTGCAGCTGTTGCCAATTTTGTGGTTTTAAATTTTGCGTTTCTTTTGTAAATTGTTCATTGCCATTTATATTTTGTACATCATATTTACGGTGTGGAGATTTCTTAGTGAATTTTCTTTTTTCTGGAATGACATCTAGGGAGAATTTTGTTGGGTGATGGTCGAAATCTAGGTCTAGTCCATTAAGGACTTTAAGTTTCATGATTTCTACTGTATTTACGGGGGAGATCATTACATGATCCAACTGATATTCACCTAGTAATGGATTAGGTGAGGTCCAAGTTTTCGTTTTCGAGGCTCTTTTCGTGAAAAATGTTGATTTGAAAAATAGGTCATGGTTTTTGCAGATTTCAATGAGTCGCATGCCATTCCGGTTGGTTTGTGTATGCCCTGACCTTTTACCTACCCAATGTCGATATTTCTTTTCTTTACCGATTTGTGCATTGAAATCGCCCATAAGGATTTTGTCATGGTTATTTGGGATTTTTTGGAGAATATTATCTAATTGGTTCCAGAATTCTTCTACTTCTTCAATTTTTTTCGTTAGTGATGTTAGTTGGTGCATGTCCGTTGATTAGGGTGTATATCTTATTAGCTGATTTTATTGTCGTCGTGGAGAGCCGACCCGAGTAAGATTTGAAATTTGCGACTGAATCAAGTATTTATGTATCTACTATAAATCCGGTTCCAAATTGTGGACATTTTGCCATGGCTCGTTTTCCAGGTTTTCCTTTGTATATCCTGTATCCTTCCGAATCAAAAGGATTTTCACCTGTATATCGTGATCCCTGAAATGCAATAATTTTGATTTTGCGTTCTCTGGATTTGTCCAGGATGTTTTTTAGTTTTCCCATTTTTAAGAGAGATTTTACATTAAATGTCATTAGCCAAATTCTAGATTTTGGTTTGATTTTGTTATTACGGGGTTTTGAGGTACTCCCATTTACCTCCATGCACACTTCTGTGGTCTCCCCAGAATCCGAATAGACCACTTGCGGTTTTTCATCTGTGGGATTTGACCCACTGGGGTAATTTGTCTTTGAAGGTGCTGTATCCATGTTGATTTAATTGGACTGGGTTTGTGACTGAAATTGAGATTTCAGTCTGGTTAAGCTCAGAGTTCCACTTCTGAGTTTTATAGATCAGCCGCCACTAACATGTGGAACAGACGCTGTAGGGTTACCGCCACTAACCTGTGGAACCGTCGTGCCCTTTGTCCAAATAACCTTGGACGGTAGCTTTTATAGTATCCCAAAAAGCAAGGTTGCCTCTTCCGCCAGTTCCGCCGTACCGATGATCTTCATCTCCGCCTTCACTGCCGTTGAGGTCTTCACCATGTCCCTGGCAATAATTGTGATAGTAAGAACTAGCAAATAACTAGTTAATATTTACAGTTCAATAACAGTTCATCCAAACACACTTACCATTTCATCATATCACCCTTCAAATGTAATATGTAAGAAATTATACGACTCAGATTTAATAAAATTCAAATAAAAAACAAGCATGAGCGGCTCGAGACTGCGATACACCGATTACGTAGCCCTCCTTTTAAAGCCTTTAATTCGCAACTATAGTTTACACGAATGGTTGTCTAGCAATACAAAGGACAATATTTCAGTTAGGAATGGAGATAAAAGACAAATTTATATACGTGAACATAATAAAGTTCTTAAATGAAACAGCGTTTTCTCTACAATGAAAGCCTATCCATTGAGTAAAATACAGAATACAGGTAATTAAAGAAACAATTCTGTGTGAGTCTCTTTTTGTTTCTTTAGTTATACCGTGTAAAAATAATATCAGAAAATCTCCTTCACATAACACATGTAACTCCTAGATACTCATGGTGTGCGAAAACAAATCGGCGGCCGCTCGTTTTGAAGATGCTACTTTGGAAATCAACGCCATACATTTGATGGTCACGAGAGTAGAGATGCACTTGTCAACCCCACTCACCGTGGAAGTTCCAAATACTGGACGAGTTGGAAAATATGCTTGATAAGTAATTAACAAAGATGGACCGGTATTTGAAGTATCGTCTCATTATGTGGTGTCCTGTTAGCAAGAACGTCCAAAACTAGATCAGATTCTTGGATTCATTTCTGAAAAGATAAAGGAAGGTCATACCCTTTATCCATATGGCCGAATATAACTTTGATAGTGGGAAAATACATCTCCTCCGAATAGAAGAGATTACAGGGGACGACCATGTGTATTGGCATCTGGAGATAAAAGGCCAAGAAATACTGGAGACCAGGGCGATGACATAGTGTTTTTATTTAGGGCAACGGCGATGCACAAAGTAGCGCTTGTTTCTGTGGTGAAGTGTGGTTGACGAACTGCGCGCCACACCGCCTGTCACTTAAACTTTGGCTGACGTCACTCTTTAGCGTTCCGGGGGTGAGTCCACATTAAAAGGTGATGGCTATGATTCTATAATTCGAGATTTGTGTTCATACAAAATGCGGGTACCTGCAGCCAAACTTCCTCATTTTGAAAGAAAAAATTCGCGCTGGCTATGTAATACCTTTTATTAAAGGTACCGCCGGTGTTGCACCACTAAAAGGCGATTCCTCAAGTGATAAAGATACCTTTCAACAAGTCGTCGGCGAAAGATAACCGCCCTAGAGCCGCACCCAGTACCGTCTTGCCTGCTACGGGACAACCACCTTCCTGCTTGTGGTGCGGTTCAACTGTTCCCATCCTTTTAAATAACGACTGCCGCTTATAGCGCGATGTTTGTTTATACCAAGACGTGTATGATGGGAAGTGGCTCTAAGGCAGTTGCCTTTCGGCCATGAGGTGTTGAAAAGAATCTTTACCACATGAGAATGCGCCTTCAACCGGCACGAAAGCGGTCGTGACTTTTGATAAAAGGTATTTTACAGCCGGTGTGGAATACTTCTTTCAAAACTTCCAAATTGAATGTACGTAAAGAGATTCTTGCGCGCATGGACACTGACCAGGGTGAGAACCGCTCTTTTCTTAAGTAGGGTGAGGGTGTCTGACCATGAATATGTGAATGGTACTGAAAAAATAACCGAATGTCGCTTGGATCCGATGCGCCGTCACTGTAGAGAGGTAAAATATGGACGATGTGTGTTATGCGTGATTCCACTGTAACAGAATATTAAATGGAAGGGCTGGGGATGAGGTGATAGGTAGGCATAATACAACAATTATAAGCGTAATTTTATTGCAACTGACCATCCAGTAAAATCCATTGATATTCTTAAACCCAAACTTTTAAAAACTAAAACGAAATAATTGAATTAAACCAACAAAAGTTTACAATGAAACGTTTCATTTAATTTAATGTGGTACCTTAGGCAAGAAAAACTCTACAACCAGAAGTGAATACAACACATGTGCTCATCCTCTCTGAATTATTGCAGTTCCTCACTCGTCTATCTTTGCTCAGTACAAACAGTTTCAAAAGAAATACAACTACCAGAATTTGTCTCTGGAAGGGACACGAAAATAACCATCTGAATACAGTAAATATGAGTAACATGACAAGTTTTTGGACTCCCCCTTTCGCAAAGTTATATTAGTTAAATATGCGCCACGGCTAAGCCACAGAGAACACCCCCGTTATTTAGATCCCTGGGCGACGACCGTTCCAGTCACCACAGCTCACTATAACTCAAAAAGATTAATGATCACTACTATCCACGGTGACACCGATACTGACCAAAGTCATCTTCTATCTCGAAGACGTCGTGTACAGGTTGACGAAGTCCGGGGCTCCGCTCTTCCGTCTCGCTCCCTGGTTGCAACGGTTCTGCACGCTGGCTCCGGCCGTTCCTATTGGTAGTCGGCAGAGGGCGACGCCTGAGTACTGGCGCGGGAAGGTTGCGTGCGGCACTCAAAGGCGTCGGACGTGTGCCAATGATACCATCGGCACACCACATAAATGTTAATAAAGTGCTTCTTTTGTTACATTCCTATTGCTTGCAATAATTGACTTCGACCATGCTAATGTTATGAAGAAAACGTCGAAAGTTCATCTCCATGGCGAGGCGGATGTCTCGAGTTAAAACTATTCTTAGACAGCGTAGAATCTCCGTCGACCTGAACGGAGCCACACTTTTATCTGGGAGTTCCCCTCCAATCGTCAAAGCGCTAGGATTGGCGACATTCATATGGTTGCCCGTTCCGCTCCCGTACCTGCTCGATTCATCGTGCTGCCTCTTGTACCTCCACGTTAGTGCGTACAATAAAGACAATGTCATCTGCATAGGCGCCGCATTTGAATGTGTGTTCTCGCAGGGTGATCCGCGGTAAAAGACGTTGCAGGCCGCAGTGAAGTCGTCCTGCTGCCATGGTGTACATCATCGTTGGAAGAACTAACCATGTGATAGATATGAGTGTCGTCTTCGATCCATTGACCATAATCCTCGACGATACCTTCCGAAGCAGACATACGATTACGAGGACAAATGAAGGTGATAGTCATCAATTTCATCACCTTTGCGAGGAATGTGTTGTTCAAGTGATCGAATGCCTGTCGAAGTAAAAGGATACCATAGGTCCCTCCAGTCGACAGACTGTTGCAGTGACTTTGGGGAAAGAAACTGGTATAGGCATGTGTATTCAAATACACAGATGTGAAAATAGGCAGAATTCGGCGCTGCGGTCGGCAACGCATATAAAAGAGCAAATGTCTGGCGCCATTTTTAGACCAGTTACTGCTGCTACAATGGCACGTTATCAAGAATTAAGTGAGATTGAACGTGATGTTAAAATCGGTGCACGAGCGATGGGACACAGCATCTCTGAGGTAGCGATGAAGGGGAAATTTCCCGTACGACCATTGGACGAGTGGACCGTGAATATCAGTTATCCGGTAAAACATCAAATATCCGATATCGCTGTGGCAGGAAATAGATCTTTCAAGAACGGGACTAACGGCGACGTGAGAGAAGTGCAACCCTTCCGCAAACTGATGCAGGTTTCAATTCTGGACCGCCAACAAGTATTAGTGTGCGAGCCGTCAAAGAAACATCATCGATATGGGCATTCGGAGCCGAAGGCCCACTCGTGTATCCCTGATGATTGCACGACATAAAGCTTTACACCTCGCCTGGGTCCACCAACACCGACATTGGACTGTTAGTGAAACATGTTGCCTGGTAGTATAGAACGGATGGAAATGTACGGGTGTGGAGACAACTTAATGAATCCATGGACCCTGCATGTGAGCAGGGGACTGCTGAAGCTGGTGGAGGCTCTATAATGGTGCGGGGCGTGTGCAATTTGAGTGATATGGGACCACTGATACATCCAGATACGACTCTGACAGGTGACACGCGCGTAGGCATCCTTTATAATCACATGCAGCCACTCATGTCCAATGCGCATCCCGACAATTTCAGCAAGACAATCGGACATCCCACACGTCCAGAATTGCTACAGAATGGCTCCAGGAACACTCCTCTGCCTTTAAACACTTCTGCTGGCTACCAAACCCCACAGACATGAACAATATTGAGCATGTCTGTGATGCCTTGCAACGTCCTGTTCAGAAGAGATCTCCACCGACTCATACTCTTATGGATTTATGGACAGCCCTGCTGGATTCATGGTGTCAGCCCCCTCCAGCAGTACTTCAGACATCAAGTCCATGCCGCGTCGTGTTGCAGCACTTCTGCGTGCTCGCGGGAGCCCTACACGATGTTAAGCAGGTGTACCAGTTTCTCTGGCTCTTCAGTGTATATTAGTATCTTCGCCCAAGGGCATCTACGTGGGCAACAGGAGTAGCAAAGGACCCGTCTGAGACACATAGCGACGAGGTGCTTATACATCTAAAATTCGAGCTGAGTAAAGCGGTTGGCCGCTAGCTCTCAATTCGCATGCATCGAGAGGGTTTGGGTATTGGAAGAATTAGTTCTTTCAGGGACTTCCTCAGGTAAAAGGGACGAAAGCTGTTGTGATGTCCGCCAGTGATACCAGCCATCGGCAGTAAGGTAAATTTTCAAGAAAGGAGCAGCGCGTGTTGACGGCGTCTGAGATCTGCGATAACATGGTGCTTTGAGGATGTTTCTTCATTGATGCTGTCTTGTCATCACACTCGGACAACTACGCCATCCAGTCGGGGCCAAGTAGGTCCAAAATTATATTCTTTGCTGCGTTGAATCTCGACCTGACCTTCCGGGGCCGGTTGGTGCTCCATAAGGTCCTGGTGTATCATGTTGAAAATTCTGTCGCATCTCGGCGCTCTCGCATTCGTTCCTTGCCATATTGGAACAGATCTCGGCGAAGGGTTGTCCTGACACGCTGTACCCACCATAGAAGTATGGACGAGTATTATGTGATGCGTGTTTCACAGGATTCCCGTGTAGTCGTGAACATTCGTCAACATTCCCGTTCCTGTAAATAGGCAATGTTAAGTTTATACTGACCACGACTCCGTCAGATTGTTTGACGTCAGAGATAGATGGTACGCATATAAACACTATGGTCTAAGAAGGCCGAAGGACAACTTATTGTTTTCAGGACGTCATCAGCCAGCGGAGAAGCAACATAAACGCGATCCAATTGACTGGCTCAATGGCTCGCGATGAACGTGTATCGCAGGTAATTGCCGTGTACCAAATCCAGGTGTCTATGAGACTGAGTCGACCTGCTAAGTAGCAGACTTAGGAACAGTGAGTAAAATTTAGATATTGGTCCTCCTTCGTGCGAACGCATTTGAAATCTACGCCGATAATTGTGCGCTCATATGGTCACAGAAAAATCGGCGTCATTGTTTCACAATCAAACTATGAGTGCTCTTGTAGTAGGCATGTGTGCCGGGTGGCGGATAGAGAAACTCTAGTCTTCGGACGCACCTATGGTCTAGTGGTAGCGTGTTTGATTCATAATCAAAATGTTCTCGCTCCCAGGGTCGAAACCCTCCACCACTTGAATTTTGATCAATAAACAGCATTGGCGGTCGAAGACTTCTGGCATAAGGAGTCACCCTAATTCTGCCAATGACGTTGTCAAAGACGGTGGAGGATGGGACAGAGGTTCAAGGCACTGCCTTTCCTTGGGGTAGAAAACTGCCCCTAAAGGCAGAAGTATTAGCAATGATCAACGACATGAGGATGCAGAAGGCAATGGAAACTACTTCATTAAAGACACATATCGTATATCAACAGGACATGTGGCCCAAAATTGAAAAAGTCTCATGATGATTTCTCCAGTGGAAAAAGATTTCGGAAGAGTCCACCATTCGATTCTCCAGAAGGGGACTGCCAAGGGGGAGGTGACCATGAGAAAAAAATTGAATAATCAACGAAAGGATAACGTTCTACGACTCAGAGCATGGAATGTCAGGAGCTTGAATGTGGTAGGGAAGCTAGAAAATATGAAAAGAGCAGTGCAAAGGCTCAATCGATGCAGTAGAGGTCAGTGCAATCAAATGGAAAGAAGACAACAATTTCTAGTCAGATGAGTATAGAGTAATATCAACGGCAGCAGAAAATTGAATAATGGGAGTAGAAGTCGTTATGAATAGGAATGTACGGTACAAAGTGCCTTACTGTGAACAGTACAGTGATAGGGTTATCCATATCAGAAACAACAGCAAAGAAACACCGACAGCAATAGTTCGGGTATACTGCGAACTAACCTCCCAAGGATGTTGGGGCTCACATGCGGTTCCCCTTCATCGAAATATCTTGGTTCAAACTTGTCTAGCGGTTGAACCGCATATGTCGCATTACACTCCGTAAATTAGACACTTGTGAGCCTTTGGCTAAATTGTGTGGCTGATGGTCAGTTTGTGAAGTACAAAGTTAATATAACAATAATTACAGTAATGATAATATCGGGAACTAAATTGACGGCTCATAAATGATGTAAGCCACACAGTGGCGATTTGGTTAGAATAATGTTTATTCAGAAAGCAAACCATAGCGCAAGTTGTCGTATTTAGAGTTACTGTTACACTCAAGCACGTATCCATTTGACACAGTTCGTTTATTCACACTCTCATCACGAAACTCGATACTCCGCCTCTATATTTACACGAAAAGTTAGAGTTCACTCCAGGCACGTGGCTGCTCACACTTACACATATATAAATCCCTTCTACACCCCCAAAAACCTCATTCATATGCATACTGTGCTCCGATTCTTGACTTGATAGCATTCACAAAATAACTGAGTTCTCTGACCTCCTTGCACCAAAATGTGCATCTAAACTATCTCTTTATAATTTCACCGACCTTGTGCTACAAAAAAAAAAAAATCCTTATGTGACGAAACAACAAGCAAGCTACAATAAATACTGAAATAAAACGTTGCAAACTAGCCCTCCAACTAATCTTATAATCTAAACACAGATACACTTATTTCTTAACCTTCTCTCCCCTTCTCTTCCATCTCTAGAGTACACATATCCTGTTTGATCCACCCCTCAATTTCGCATTCTTCCCAAAATAATTCATTAAATGCTTCTGACGCACTTCTTTCATTTTTTCTTCCTTCTAGAGCTCTCGGTATCTTCAACTTCTCTCGAGTCCACAAATGAAGCAATAACTTTTGTAATGTTCTACCGTACCATCGCCAATTAGTTACAGTAAAATCACATCCCTCCTTTAAGATACCATTCTGTCCAAATATCACTCGCTGTATTAGAATTAAACTCACTTTAAAATTATCTACAATAGTAGCTACAACATCATTGTCATGAAATAAAGCATTAATTTTTACTTCCACGTCATTACAAACACCATCATAAACAGTACTTTCAACAGCTGCTGATACGTCATACAACTCGCTACATAAATCCTCATTTACCTCCGTCGACAAATTACCAGTATAAAAACCGTTCATATTTTCCCCATCCTCTGCCATTCCATCACATAAATTGTAGCTACAGCATCGTGCAATTTCAGAATCAACAGTACCGTTAAATTCCGCTGCATTGTGTTTTAAACCTGATCATAAATACCTTTTCCTCTCCTACACACTACTGCACCACATTAATTTCAGATCGCACGTCAAATTCAGATCCACATTCATTCTCAAACAAACATTCAAGACCCACAGATCCATCCAGACTTTCGACTTCACCTGAATTAGAAGAAAGATATGCACAGATTCCTTCCTCTGAAGTATCAATATCAGCAGTTTCAACTTTCGTAACTTCTGCACAAAAAACATCATTACTACCTTCCATTAAAAATAATTCACCAATACACACACAAATTCATGAACAGCTGACGAGACTAATGCTATGCCTCCTTAACAACTGTCGCCGTCACAATATAACCTGAAGCATCATCACCTTCATCACTATATCGTTACCGTTGGTTAGTACCTCTTTAGAATTTTCTATGCTATCTAACTCCGCCATATTCAGCTCCACCTCAGCTTCCTCCTGGGACATAGAATCTTTCACTGTATTAACGTTCGACACTCTTTTGTCTCACATTCATGATATACGTCATTTAGCCCTAACTCATCGTCATCACCTTTTTCGTTATACTTCATTACCTTAGGGTTACGTCTTATAGTA
Organism: Schistocerca serialis cubense; assembly: GCF_023864345.2. Classification (NCBI taxonomy): domain Eukaryota; kingdom Metazoa; phylum Arthropoda; class Insecta; order Orthoptera; family Acrididae; genus Schistocerca; species Schistocerca serialis. The sequence continues at coordinate 275,508,583 of NC_064642.1, read as the reverse complement.
CGATCTGATTTGAAAGTTTACCTATCTGATTCTCATCTCTTACTAATTTCATTTCAGTATTCTGACGCCTTTCTGCCGATTTACTAACACGTATCACATTTCCTTTCACTCGCATGCTATTCATCATCGGTTTATTTTGCCATTACGGACCTAAAATGCTCCGAAACTTAGTTTACCCATCTCCCATTACGCTGGATCATTTCTCCAGGTGCCGGTCCCACAAATCTACGTTCTTGGTATCGGTCCCTGTCACGAAAGTATCCGATGCCGTTACCCATTTGATATTTATCACTGGATGGGTTCCTGTTACCGTTTCCCTTATCAAAACTGCTGTTTGCTATCCGTAAATAACTTCCCAGTTATCTTTCATAGTAGTTACTAGGACTGTAGTTGTGATTTCCACTCTTAAAAGTACTTGTCTGCTTACTTTGCGGTTTAAATTTCAGCGCCCGTTCTAATTTTTCTTTAAGGTCTAAAAATTCGTCTATTGAGTTGCCAGAACTGCACACTAGATCCCACTGAAGATTTTCCGGTAACCGCCTTTTCAACGTCGTAATTTCAGTAAGCACTCCGAATGGACGTTTCACGTGCATTAATCTCGCAAGTTACCGTTTACAAGATTCTCACATCGACCAGTTCCCGTACTGAAATGTTGGATCCGTTCAGAAATTCATTTTGAGGTCGCGTTTGCTTCGCTTCACTCCAGAACTGCTTTCAAATATTTCGTAGGTAGTGAACGTATCACTGTGTAATTACATTTGACCACGATTGCGGCTCACCTTCCAAATGTTTTTCACGAATTTCATCTTCGCCTCGTCGGACACCCTCTTATAAAACTATCCGCGCATGCTGCTAGAAAATTTTCTGGGTGATATTTCCCGTCGTCTGCAAAACATTTGACCGATCCCGTGTTCATCCACGGAATACCGATCACTGTAGAGGTTTGAAGTGCCGCTTAAGAATTCAGTTCGCTTTTTATTTCATTTATTTGCTTTTTAGCTACACTATTTTCAATTTTCATGCCAGATTCTACTTGTTCCGTATTTTATCTACTTCTTTCTTCCCTTTACGTATTCGAACGGATGAGTTGCTAATAGCCTGTGTCGTCTCGGCCATTAGAGCATCTTGCCTACTTATACAGCTTCTTACATTGCCCCCCAAATCTGCCAACAACTTCTCCACCTTATCACTGAAATTTTTCTCCGCTTGATCTACCTTAGACTCAAGTATCCCAACTTCATCAGAAATTTGGCCCATTTCATCCCCAATGGTTTTTAATTTTCCGTTTATCAATTCCTCGATTGCACTAGCCATTTTTCGTACTTCGTCTTTCACAACCGAAGCTATTTCGGATTGAACCAAATCAGTTTTCATATTTACTTCAACCAAATCGGTTTTAACAAAACAAATTTTGGATCCCATATCGGTTTTAAAAGAATCAGTTTTGGATCCCTATCCTCTTATCGTTTACATTAACTGCGACTTCATGTCTCCCCCAAATTCATCTCCCTTGCCTGATTTCGGAATACTTGCCCTAATTAATTCACCACCGATCATGCATTCCCGCTGACGTCGGGCTAAGCGACTCGCTAGTATTTTCAGACCCACACAAACTGGCCGGTTGCTTAATATTAGCGACGTCTGTCATTGGCGAACTACAGCATCACACATAATCTCACTATCAGCGAAGGTACCTAGCTTGGTCGTGCTGGATCCTTCTGACATGGTATTGCTGGCGATGTTGCAGTTGAAGCCGACGCTGACGATCTAGTAGCACCTGCTGTGGTACTGCAGCCGCCACTTCGCAATGAACTGCCGTTGAAGATGCCGCTGCTGGCTAGAACCACGAACTTTCGATGTCGCCTCTTTCTCCGCGCTACTTTTTTATCGCTCCTAACCACTGCTAAAACTCGGTGCACACAACTGTCACAAAATTCGTAGCTCAGAGCCCCCACGCAAACTGCCTAAACTGCCAAAGACTTGGGACCTAGGTGACAGAATGTCGTTAACTGTGAGAACTACAATTGTAATTTTACAACTATTAAAGAAACCTAATACTCAGTCCTGAACCGATTTCACATTTAACTTTTGGGTGAGGTCCCGCATATCAAAGTTCAGATAATATTTGAAACACTTTGCAAAATTCAAATCCAATTCTATACTTTCCAGAGTTCATATTCGGCAACTGACACTTTGCAAAATCCTATCCTGTGCCAACACTTAGCAAGATTCTTTTCCGTCAACTAACACTTTCCAAGTTCCTATCCCGGACTGACCCCCAATATCGAGCTAACATCCCAAAGATGTTCGGGCTCACATGCGGTTCCCCTTCATCGAAATGACTTGGCTCAAACTCGTCTAGGGGTTGAAACCCACTTGTCGCATTACACGCATTGAATGAGACACTTGTGACCCTTTGGTTAAATTGTTTGGCTGATGGCAAGTTTGCAAAATACAAAGTTGATATAACATACAAAAACAGTAATAATATTATCGGGAATTAAATTAATGACTCATAAATTATATAGGCCACATGTAACACTAGCCTGTCGTGACACAAACTAATGTTACCCTCTGAAAGGATTTATAATTTTGACCGTGCGTGTATGTCTAACGGATAAAGGTATTGGACAATAATTTTGAACATGGTGAATTTAACAGAAAACCTAAACTTTGGGATTTAATGAAAGTAGTAAATTTCGTATACGACTGAAAAAATGTACGGTAGCCAGCCCAATTAGGCACATGATTTCGGAAATATATGTTTACGAAAATTAAATATTAGTTATTGAAGTTACTTTCATTAATATGTCCCTTCAAATAGTACACGGGATACAAACGAACACAGGACACACTGAGTTTCGTGTCGCAGCAGTCACCAATTCTGAACGTACTAGTAATCATAGAAAGCAAAATTTATACTAAACTCACACTAATAGGAGCTACACTCAAGATTGTTACTTGGATTAGTACTGAAATGTTACCGCAAGAAGTACAGAACTGAAATTGGCCAGGAGAGGGTTCTGACTTAGCTGACATCTAAACACCACAAATAAAAATAAATAATACCACAAATAGTCTGTTTATAGTCCCATTTATAGAAATGTATCAGATTTCCTAAGAATCAATAATATTCCAGTTATCTTTCTTATATGAGAATAATATGATGGCGATCCATAAACTGATATTCTGCCACAAGTCAAACTCTATGATTATTTCAATAGCAAAATCCAATTAATCTAAATTTAATTCTTAGCTTCTCTTGGAATAGTTTGTTTTTAGTTTTCAAGGCAAATTATTTAACACTGAGCTCAATTAAATTCAAAAATTCATTCATGATAGTAATCAAAGCTAAATGAAGTTTCAAATGAGTATAGATTATTTGCCTTCTTTTCGTTACCTGTGAAGCATTTATTTTAGACAGTAACATTCACACAGTCTGGCACTGAAATTTTGCAAAACGATAAGTTTGCAATACGTGGAGAGTATTTTAGAAAAATTCCAAAATAATAGTGCATCTGAAACAGGATACTCGGTTTTATAAACACTTAGGAGGGGATCCTGCATAGATTCACGATCAGGATAAAAGTTATAGTTCTAACACGGGTTTATAGCACTTGGATTATTATTAAAATCACTCATACAAATTAACTGGTACACGCTCTGCTACATGTCTGTATGCATGAAGCTGGTGGAGCAGTGGCGAAGTAGTGGTGGCAAGAGACGTAGCGGCTGACTGTACTCACAGCTCTTGATGTTTGAATGCACTATACAATTTTTTCTCGGCGATGGATTTTTGCCTTTCTTTATCGCCGAGAGTACCATGAAACAGCCAAATCCACATCCGAGGCAAAATTTCTTGCAAAGCGGCTTTCAATTGCCTCCCTTGGCACCGTCGATGTGTGCCGTGCAACGGCTAGCCACTGACTGCGTACTGTTCCCAAGTAGCCACCAGGTTTCACCGCCATAAACAGCTTTTACAACGTGCCGAGCCACTTCCGTGGCGGAGGGACTTACCTACATCTCTTACATTTTACAATACAAGTGCTCTAAGCATGAACCAGCTTCCAATATACAATTTTTGTCTTCTGAATATGTATATACCTGGCGCACAGCTGCTCACCACTCAGAGACAAAGTCCCGCAATACCACACAACGCGACATTTTCTAAGTCGTTTCACTTCGTAGCTGGCTAAAGACCACCTGGCCGCTTTCGCGTCTCAGTCCTAACTGTACACTTTGGTGTCTCCAGCCAAACTGTCCCTTTCGCGACTCCACCAGCACTGACCTATGTCAGTCCCCGGCAGCGTTTCCCGCGCAGAATATCCCCGCGCAACTGACTAGGGCAGTTCCCTTTCCTGAAGCCGTCCATCTGATTGGCTGCAGCTTATTCTACATTATTTACATTTTTACATATTTAAATAATAACAGCTTGACCACTTTCAAGTTCTAAATAAAGTAACAATAATATCCATTACATAATAAACTTCAAATTCTTTTACATAAACCTAACACAATTTCCTTCTTAGCTTTGAATGAAACGGCCAGTAGCCTTGCAAAAATGTGCTTTCTGATAAATTAATAGAAAACAAAAGTGACACTATGCACTAATTTACAAGTATTCTATTATCTAATGATTAAATAAGGTCTCATGCTGTCGTCTTTCAATGTGTTTTGTGTGGAGGAAATGAAGATCTGATGCTTAACTGAAAACACTGGTAATATAAATGTTGTGACTTGGCAAGACAGTCAAGTCACTATGAGAGGAAGCCGAAAGGCACGCGTTAAGCTCACGCAGACTGGCGTGAGGTCTGGAACAGTTAAGGGAATTTTTAGTAGCAAATAAAGTACGTAGTTGATGTAATACTTAACTTTAATCCATAAGTGGTGTACATCGGTCTGACGGTACAGGCATCACAAGTTAAATATCTATTGATAATGGCGCCTTGCTAGGTCGTAGCAAATGTAGCTGAAGGCTATGCAAACTATCGTCTCGGCAAATGGGAGCGTATTTGTCAGTGTAGCATCGCTAGCAAAGTCGTCTGTACAACTGGGGCGAGTGCTAGGAAGTCTCTCTAGACCTGCCGTGTGGTGGCGCTCGGTCTGCCATCACTGACAGTGGCGACACCGGGTCCGACGTATACTAACGGACCGCGGCCGATTTAAAGGCTACCACCTAGCAAGTGTGGTGTCTGGTAGTGACACCACAATAAATTTACTATATCTTTTAAAAAATAGTCACGGAGTTGATATTTACAACGATTCTCATTTTAATGATGCTCTTCTGTGTGAAATATCGATCCCTAAGTTCGACCGAAGCGTTCAGACTTCATCATTCAGGTCTTTGTTACAAAACTTGTTAATTTCACTTTAACAGTAAATCCTAAACTATCCATTCCCTGCGTTACTACAGAATTAAATATTTTTCATAAATCTTTCCCTTTATGACCGACCTTAGGTCCGCCATATTTAACACTGCTACGACTCCTCCACCACAAACGACTTCTACTGGGGTTTCCTATGATATGGGCTTTCGTCTGTCTCATTCGCACACTACAGCGCTTAGGCCTCAATAGACAATAGACGCCTGTGAATTTCCCCATCTCGTTTCACAATTCCTGTAGGCTAACTCTTTCAGCCATATATTCAAATGAGAGGAAATGCTCGTTAACTCACAATACATACCGACGTTGCAAACTGAAGATGAAGAGATAGATAAAGCATATGAGGACATCGAAAGGGTAATGCAATACGTAGAGGGAGATGAAGATCTAATAGTGATGGCGGACTGGAATGCGGTTGTAGGGGAAGAAGTAGGAGAAAACGTTACAACAAGGAATGAGAGAGGAGAAAGACTAATTGAGCTCAGTAATAAATTTTAGCTAGTAATAGTGAATACCTTGCTCAAGAATCACAAGAGGAGTAGGTACAAGTGGAATAGGCCAGGTGATAGTGCAATATTTCAGTCAGCGTTTCCGAAATCAGATTCTGGGTTGTAAGGCGTACCCAAGACCAGATATAGACTCGGATCACAATGTAGTAGTGATGAAGAGTGGGCTGAAGTTTAAGAGGTTAGTCAGGAAGAATCAGTAATCAAGGAAATTGGATACGGAAGTACTAAGGAATGACGAGATACAATTGAATTTCTCTGAGACTGTAGATACTGCAGTAAAGAATAGTCCAGTAGGGAGTACAGCTGAAGAGGAGTAGACATTTCTAGAAAGGTCAATCACAGAAGCTGGAAAAAAAACAGAGGTTCAAAGAAGGTAGCTGTAAAGAAACCATGGGCAACGGAAGATATACTTCAGCAGATCGATGAAAGAAGGAAGTATAAAAATGTTCAAACAAATGTGGGAATACAGAAATACAAACCGTTGAGGAATCAAATGAATACGAAGGGCAGGGAAGCTAAGACAAAATGGATTCATGAAAAATATGAATAAATCAAAAAGAAATAATAGTTTGAGGGACTGACTCAGCATACAGGAAAGTTAAATTAACCTTTGGTGAAATTAAAAGCAAGAATAACAACAGTAAGAGTGCAATGAGAGTTCCACAGCTAAATCCAAAAGTGAGAGCAGATAGATGGAAAGAATACAACTAAGGTCTCTGTGAACGGGAAGATTTGTCTGATGTGATAGTGGAAGAAACACGAGTCGATTTAGGAGAGATAGAGGATCCAGTTTAAGAATTTATGATAGATCAGGAGCACTCAAGATTAAATAAGGCAGAAGGGATCCATAACATTCCATCAGAGCTTCTAAAATATTTAGGAGAAGTGGCAGCAAAACGACTATTCACGTTAGTGTGTTGAATGTATGAGTCTGGCGACATACCGTCTGATTTCGGAAAATATCATACACAATTCCGAAGACTGCAAGTGCTGCAGCGTAATGATAAGCGATGGCACGAAGATGAAGAACGCCAAAGCAAAGAAGGCCAATAGCCCGCTGACAAGGAACATACCACGGCAGGAGCGCTCTCTAGCCAAAGACAAAACAAGCGCCGCTCCTTCCAGCCTCGGCCGCACAGTGTCTGGACAGTACCACACCGGGACTCGCAGACCAGTACAGCTATGGACCGACACTACGATGGCTGTTATTAGTGATCCTTATCCATTGCTTACATGGTCATAGTCTATAGCGAAGAACATTACTTATTGGCATGTCGCCCATCGCTTGTGACCTGTTCTTATAAATATAAAGTTAAGTATTGTAAATCTTCTTTATTATACTAAAAGCAATTAATGTGTTTTTCTTGAATTGCTGTATAGCATTCCGAGAACGCAGCATCCTTTAGGCGCCCTATACGGCAGGACCCCAGGTTGGTGACGATGACTTACAAATGATCTTCGGATCCGACGACCACGGAATTTTCGTTGCTGGCACCTTAATTATCTCTTGTCTTTACTTTGCAGGGGCGATTATTAGCTATAACAGTTTCTTGTCGTTTTTGCTAATCAGTGTTTTCAGGTGGGAGTTGTAGAAATTTTCTTTGCTTTTTTTGCTTGCTTGTGTTTTCTGTTTGTTGCATTTATGTCTTGCAACATTCCCACCTCACCTATCCCGCCCCCTGGTCAGGCGCCACAGCAGCAAGCGTTAGATGCCACACAGCTAATGCAGTTGTTTCAGTTCCAGACCCAGCAGATCTCCACGTTACTCATCACGGTGCAACAGCTACTGGCCAACGCTGCGCTCCCGACAGAGCAAGCACCACCTGCAGCATCACCTACTGCTATACAGGCTTTTCGACAGTTTCGTGAACAAGAAGAGGAATGGCTCGAGTGGTTTTCCCAGTTTGGGGCCCACCTACTAACTCACAATGTATCAGGTACTGTGAAACTCCCATATCTATTATATTATATAGGAAGGGCACTGTTCCGCCCAATCACAAAAGTCTAGTCACAAGGCCCATGTCATTAATGCAGTATATTCAAAGTCTCCACCAGGCACTCACAAAAGTGGCAGGTGGGCAGTTTCTTCAGTGATACGCCAGTCCCACAAAGTTTTTGTTCATTTACTTATTTGTGGGAAACGTGTGAAATGTCAAGTGGACACGGGTGTCACTGTCACATTGCTAAATCGCCACACATTTGAACTCTTACTGTTAGGCTCCCCACGCCTGTGTAAAACTAGCACGCAACTAATGGCTTATAATGGACAAGACAGTCACGTTCTCGGAACATGTACATTCCCTGGCATGTATTGCTGACATGTGCGAACAGTGACTTTTACAGTGCTACAACCACGCGATGGTGAGAACAGACTTGGTCTTGATTCTTTTAACCTGTCTGGCTTTAACAATCAGGATAATGTGGTGTCAGTGTCTGCATTCAATGTAAAAACCAGCGCTTGTTAAAAGCATTCCCGGATCTCTTTTCTGAAGGTTTAGGCAAAGCTAACAATTTTTTTGCACATATTACTCTAAAAGACAATGCTCAATGAAAATTTTATCAATCCAGCACTGTTACCACTGCGTTACGGGACAAATTTGCTGCTGAACCTAAACAATTGCAAGATAGTGGTGTTATTGTGCCCATATCAGCTCTCCAAACCTTCCTTCACCTGTGTGTTGACTTTTGGTCTACATTTAACCCCAAACTGTGATTGATTCTTATCTGTTACCACGTCCAGAGGATCTCATGGACAAATTAGGAACTTGATCTTCAAATACCGCTCTATGAGAAATCTAAAAACTGTGTGTAGTGAATACTCACTTCTGCTTGCACAAATATTTGCGTTTGCCTTTTGGCTGTGCTTCCACACCCGCCATTTTCCGATGGTATTTGGAACAGCTGACTGCGCAAGTACCAAACTGTTCTAACTATTTGGACAATATTGTAGTCGTAGGTCATACACATGAAGAACATATTCCAAATTTGAGTGCTACGTTTCGTGTGTTATCAGATGCAGGTCTAAAATGTCGACTGGACAAGTGTCATTTTTTTAAACCTGAGCTGCAGTATATTGGTTATGTCATAAACCGTCAGGGTGTACATCTTCACACGAAATTAGCTACTTCCTCGCAGTGTCACAGAATTGCAGTCAGTCTTAGGAAAATTGAACTATTATATTCGGTTCATACCGAATGCTGCGCAGATAGCGGCTCCATTGTGTAGCAAGAATATCCCTTTTGTGTTGCTTGAGGCTTTCCCGACGGACATGTTGTATATGTGGTTCTCGGGCGAGACGTCGGATGTCATAGTGAAAACTCCACAATATTTCGTCAGCGCAACTGGCCGACATCTTCAGGTGCGACGAACACACTGCTAAGGCAGGACCAGGGCACCCCATTTATGCCACTTTTAGGCAGGAAGTGCGTATGCGTGGAGGCGCCAAATTCGATGGCCAATAGCGACGATATCAACTGATAGCTGGAAGGACAGTAACGCCACCTACAGGATGAAGAACCAAATACTTCGGCGCACGCGCGGGGGCTGCTGCCGCTGCTCTGTGCGCTGCCATCGGCAGACCCAGCGACCTCTGTCGGAAGCCGCAAGCAGTACAGCGTGTCCACGTAGGCGCCTTGATTATCCTCCCGTTGTCGAATATTTATGTTGCTGGCGAATCGTCGTCCGTCTTATGACCAAAAGTATTCCTCTCTGCTCGAAGCGACTTCAATATGGCTAGTGCTGAATCCCATGCTGAACTAAGCTGAAAGCCCGTGTCTCTGTTTACAAGATTCGTCGAGCTACGTATTTCCACTGCTTCCTTAATAACACTTTCCCAGTACGAACTCGTCGATGCGAGAATTTTTGTATGTAGGTAATTCATAGAATGGCCTGTGCTGAGACAATGCTCGGCCACTGCAGACTTTTCTGGTTGCTCCAGACGAGTGTAGCGTCGATGTTCAGTGCATCTCTCTTCTACAGTGCGACAAGTTTGTCCGATGTACGACATGCGGCAGCTACAAGGAATCTCGTAAACACCGGGTCTTCTTAGGCCAAGGCTGTCCTTAGATGAGCCCAAGAGAGCTCTGAGTTTTGCCGGCGGACGGAAAACACATTTAACTTTATGCCTCTTCAATAGTCTTCCTATTTTTGAAGAGACACCGCCGATGTAAGGCAAGATGACCATTCCCCTTTGTTAGTTCAGCATGGGATCCAGCACTGGCCATATTGAAGTCGCTTCGAGAAGAGAGGAATACTTTTGGTCATAAGACGGACGACGATTCGCCAGCAACATAAATATTCGACAACGGGAGGATAATCAAGGCGCCTACGTGGACACGCTGTACTGCTTGCGGCTTCCGACAGAGGTCGCTGGGGCTGCCGATGGCAGCGCACAGAGCAGCGGCGGCAGCCTCCGCGCGTGCGCCGAAATATTAGGTTCTTCATCCTGTAGGTGGCGTTACTGTCCTTCCAGCTATCAGTTGATATCGTCGCTATTGGCCATCGAATTTGGCGCCTCCACTTATGCGCACTTCCTGCCTAAAAGTGGCATAAATGGGGAGCCCTGGTCCTGCCTTAGCAGTGTGTTCGTCGCACCTGAAGACGTCGGCCAGTTGCGCTGACGAAGTATTGTGGAGTTTTCACTATGACATCCGACGTCTCGCCCGAGAACCATATATACAACATGTCCGTCGGGAAAGCCTCAAGCAACACATCCGATACCTGTTGGGGAGGAGATGGTAAAAGAAGTTAATAGTTTTGATAAACTACGGAATAAGAAGAGCAGACTGCTATGTGCCCTTACGTTTTTATTAAGATGCCGAGATCATCGAGTTATTCCGACGTTCGCTAAGGAGACGCACTTCATAACCTCTGCAGCCGCTAAAAGGATAAAAAATCGAGCAAGCCACGCACTGGTAAGAGAAAGGATTCACCATACTCGGCGAGAACTGGACTTCGTATCCAGAGAGCTCATGGAACTTCATTTGAAGATATCGTCAAGACTGTCCGCTGATTCTTGGACGTGGGTTGACAGCGCTACTTGGGCGTTCTCAGACTGGAAACGACAACAAGACGCAGCACGTCAAATTGATAAGTTTCATCGCTTCAGGGGCCGTTTACCACAAGAAGAGAACAACGAAGTTCGTAGACGAACTCTATACAATCTAGCGGACAAACCTTTGCCTGCCACGGCGGTATCGGTCCTGGAGAAAGGATTGAACTTCGCACCCACTCCGAGGACACCACCTGTTCTGGAGATCATTAGCTCCGTCGAACAAGGCATCCTAAAACTTCCCAGGGAATCTGCCGAGGAGATCCGGCGGGAGACTTGCCGTGCTCTGACACGGGCTCAAGTGCGTAAGAACAATCTGACAGCTGCAGAGAGGTCAGTGGTTCGATCCCTACGAGATGATCCTGATATTGTGATTTTGCCGGCGGATAAGGGAAATGCGACTGTTATCCTCTCCACGTCGATGTATCTGAGCAAGATGCACCAGTTTCTGGACGACTCTGCATATCGCATACTAAATAAGGACCCCACAGCAAAAATTCAGCGGAAAACTTTGGAGCTCCTCAAAAACAGCACGATCTCCGATGTGGATGCTAAGAGACTACGTACACAGGCGCCAGTACCTCCCAGGCTGTACGGATTGCCAAAAATTCACAGGGATAGTGTGCCACTACGGCCTATTGTGAGTAATATCGGGGCAACAACGTATAATCTCGCGAAACATCTGGCAGCGCAATTGAGCCCTTTAGTAGGAAAGTGTGAGCATCATATCCGTAACTCACAAGACTTTATTCGTCGGCTCAAGAACTTACGACTCGCAACATCAGATATACTCGTGAGTTTTGACGTAGTCTCACTTTTTACTCGTGTACCTTTGCAGGAATCGTTGTTGCTCATTAGCGAGAAGCTGGATGGGGAACTTTTAGAATTATTCCAACATGTGCTCACCTCGACATACTTTTTATTTAATGGACAATACTTTGAACAGACTGACGGCGTCGCAATGGGTAGTCCCCTGTCTCCCATTGTGGCTAATCTTTTCATGGAAGACTTCGAGGAGAGAGCGCTCCAGACGTCGGATTTGAAACCTACGTGTTTTTGGCGATATGTGGACGACACCTTTGTTATCTGGCCTCACGGCATTGCGTCGCTGAATGTTTTTCTTGAGCATCCTAACTCGCTTCATCCCAACATCAAGTTCACGATGGAGATGAAGAAAAACGGCGAACTTCCATTCCTGGACGTGTTGGTACGGAGAAAAGAAGATGGCACGTTAGGTCACTCAGTGTACCGTAAACCAACACACACGGACTTATACTTACAGGCCACCAGCTGTCACCATCCTTCGCAACGAAGTAGCGTACTGAGGACGTTGGTCCACAGAGCACGAGCCATATCAGACTCAGACAGCTTATCCAATGAGCTACTCCATCTGCGTACCATTTTCCAACAAAATGGATACTCCGAACGGGAGATTCGCCCTGCCTTACAACCAAAGCGGGCTACTCAACGTGAGGAAGTGGAAGAAGGCGAAGAACAAAGGGGAATGGTCATCTTGCCTTACATCGGCGGTGTCTCTTCAAATATAGGAAGACTATTGAAGAGGCATAAAGTTAAATGTGTTTTCCGTCCGCCGGCAAAACTCAGAGCTCTCTTGGGCTCATCTAAGGATGGCCTTGGCCTAAGAAGACACGGTGTTTACGAGATTCCTTGTAGCTGCCGCATGTCGTACATCGGACAAACTTGTCGCACTGTAGAAGAGAGATGCACTGAACATCGACGCTACACTCGTCTGGAGCAACCAGAAAAGTCTGCAGTGGCCAAGCATTGTCTCAGTACAGGCCATTCTATGAATTACCTACATACAAAAATTCTCGCATCGACGAGTTCGTACTGGGACAGTGTTATTAAGGAAGCAGTGGAAATACGTAGCTCGACGAATCTTGTAAACAGAGACACGGGCTTTCAGCTTAGTTCAGCATGGGCTCCAGCACTGGCCATATTGAAGTCGCTTCAAGCAGAGAGGAATACTTTTGGTCATAAGACGGACGACGATTCGCCAGCAACATAAATATTCGACAACGGGAGGATAATCAAGGCGCCTACGTGGACACGCTGTACTGCTTGCGACTTCCAACAGAGGTCGCTGGGGCTGCCGATGGCAGCGCACAGAGCAGCGGCGGCAGCCTCCGCGCGTGCGCCGAAATATTTGGTTCTTCATCCTGTAGGTGGCGTTACTGTCCTCCCAGCTATCAGTTGATATCGTCGCTATTGGCCATCGAATTTGGCGCCTCCACGCATGCGCACTTCCTGCCTAGCAGTGTGTTCGTCACACCTGAAGATGTCGGCTGCTTGCGCTGACGAAATATTGTGGAGTTTTCACTATGACATCCGACGTCTCGCCCGAGAAGCATATATACAATATCCCCTTTGTTTGGACAGATCATTGCCAAGTAGATTTTCAAAAACTTAAAAGATTCATTGCTCAGTGATCGATGGTTAGTTCACTTTGATCCTGAAACTACCTGGAACATTAAAACTGCGTGCCGCACCGAGACTCGAACTCGGGACCTTTGCCTTTCGCGGGCAAGTGCTCTACCAACCAACTGAGCTACCCAAGCATGACTCACGCCCCGTCCTCATAGCTTTACTTCTGCCAGTACCTCGTCTCCTACCTTCCGAGTTCGAGTCTCGGTCCGGCACACAGTTTTAATCTGCCAGGAAGTTTCATGTCAGTGCACACTCCGCTGCAGAGTGAAATTCTCATTCTGGGCACTTTGAGCCTGACAAATCAGTTGTATTGCGAGTTGACGCTTCCTCTTACAGAATCGGTGCACTGCTTTCGCACAGCATTGGTGATAAAGACAGAACTATTGCTTCGCATTGAAAGTGTTGTCCAAAGCTCAGTGTAACCATTCACAAGTTGAGAAAGAGACATTGGCAATTATGTATGGTGTCACCAAATTTCACCACTACATGTATGGCAGAAAATTCTACTTAATAACGGATCATAATCCTTCTCAGTCCTTGTTTCATCAGACGAAACCGGTTCCTGTACGAACTGCCCAGAAGCTGCAACGATGGGCTTTTTTGCTGGCTCAATACCAGAACTAAATTGAGTATCGTCCGACAGCTCGACATGGTAACATGGACGCACTTTCACGTCTTCCGATTGGCCCTGGTAGTCTTTGACGCTTCTGCTGCATCTTGTTGTCACATCGATGCTCAGGATTCTAAATTGCTTCACACTTTTCCGCTGAGCTGTAAGAAAAATGCACAGGCCACGGAAACTGATCCAGATTTGAACATTTTGCTAAAATATATCTTGCCCCACTTCCTTGCATCGCATAAAGAACTCTGTAGTGCGCATATCCTCGCTGTACAGAAATGTGTGATCCTTGTTCAAAATGACAGTGGCCAGTCACTTGTGTTGATAGCTAAAGCTTTTCACAAAGAAGTGTTGCAGTTACATCTCCAAAGACATTGGGAGCTTGTTCGTACGGAACTGTACTTGGCAAGCTATGGACACCCAAATGGAACAGGTGACGTCAGTGTCACGCATGTGCGAAAAATCAGTCCACTCCACCACAAAAATTCTCTGCTTGGCCTAAGTCGAAATCATCATGGCAACGTGTACACATAGACTTTCTGAACATTTTGGAATACTCGGTGGTTGATTGTGGTTGACTCGTTTGGCACGTTTCCTTTTGCTGTGCCAATAAACATGACAACGTCACATAGCACGATTCAAGTTTTGTCCTTCATTTTTTGCCTAGAAAGTTTACCTGAAGTAAGAGTTTCAGACAACGGACCTCAGTTCACGTCAAATGAATGTGAAACATTCTGTGAACTCAATGGCATACAGCATCCAACTAGGGCACCGTTCCATCCGCAGTCAAACGGCGAGGCGGAACGTTTTGTCAGAACGTTCAAGCAGCAGATGTCCAATCTTCGCTCCGCACATCAGGGATCAAGCATTGCAACTGTTTCTCGCCTCATATCGTTCGCACCCAAGAGATGGAAGGTCGCTGGCGAAGCTGCTTCACGCTCGCCGCCATCGGACGCTGCTCCACCTGCTCCACCCTCCTCAGTATCTGGCGTCGAAGGAAGGCCATAAGTATCGCTTCGCGCTTCATGATTTTGTCTTTTACTGGACTTTGGCGGCAGCAGACGGTGTGCAGCAGGCGAGATCATCCGTCGACTTGGAGCTCGCATGTATTTTATTTCAGGTCCAGATGGCTTGCGGCAGCGACAGAAACTAATTCTCCTCTGTCATGTGCATGATGATCTTCCAGTATCTCTTCCCTGAGATTCACGGGTCCAGACCACAGCTCGGCCACAGCAGCCGCCAGAGGGTGTCATCAAGACACCGCGGGACGACCCCATGGAGACGGAGCCGTCGCCTCCTCCGCCTCCTCTCGTGCTACAGATGGAGCTGGACCCACACACACCGCAGCAGTTTCGTCTGGTTCCTGGTATCAGGAGGTGGACACGTACCCTTCTGGTCGTTTTCCGGGGACGTTTCCGCCAGAGCGCAGGTCGGATGGCAGGGTACAGCCGGAAGCTTCACGTCCCTGCAGCCACAGCTTCCGGCCCGGCCATGCGCCCACACTCCTGCCTCCTTCGCCGTGCTCGCACTCCCTACCCGATGACGGTCCTTCGCTTTGGGGAGAGAGAAATGTTCCGGCATAACGATAAGCGATGGCCGAAGATGAAGAATGCCAGAGCAAAGAAGGCTGTGAGACAACATCAGCCAATAGCCCGCTGATAAGGAACGTACCACGACAGGAGCGCCCTATAGCCGACGACAATATAAGCACCGCTCCTGCCAACCTCGGCCGCACAGTATCAGAACAGTACGAGACCGGGACTCACAGACCAGCACAGTTGTAGACCGACACTACGATAGCAGTTATTAGTGATCCATATCTATTGCTTACATGGACATTGTCTATACCGAAGAACATTACATGTTAGCATGTCGCCCATCGCTTGCGACCCGTTTTCATAAATACAAAATTAAGTATTGTAAATCTTCTTTATTGTAATAAAAATTATTAATGTGATTTGCTTGAAATGTTGTACAGCGTTCCGAGAACGCAGCATCCTTTAGGCGCCCTACACGAGACGAGTGGGCAGGACACCAAAGCAAGAGCTGACAAGTGGGAGAATTATCTCACAATCAGCTTAAATGGACGTGTATCTAGTTTCCTGGCATGAATAATAGTCAGAGGAATCGAAAAGAAAACTTAAGATGTGCTAAATGATCATCTGTTTGGCTTTAAGAAAGGTAAAGGCACCAGAGAGGCAATTCTGACGTTGCGGTTCTTAATGGAAGCAAGACTAAAGAAAAATCAATACACGACCATGGGAATTGTTCACCTGGGAAAAGCATCCGACAATGTAAAATGGTGCAAGATGTAATAGTAGTAACTACAGGGAGAGACGAGTAATGAGTAAGAACCAATACGGCGTAATAAGAGTGAACGACCAAAAACGAAGTGCTCAGATTAAAAAGGGTGTAAGACAGGGATGTAGTCTTTCGCTTTTGCTTTTCAATCTGTACACTGAAGAAGCAATGATGGAAAAAAAAGAAAGGTTCAGGAGTGGAATTATAATTCAATGATAAGATTCACTGATGACATTGCTATCCTGAGTGGAAGCGAAGAAGAATTACACGATCTGAACAATGGAAATGACAGTCTAGTGAGTACAGACTATGGATTAAGTGTAAATCGAAGAAAGTAATGAAAAGTAGCAGAAATGAGACTGGCTAGAAACTTGTCAGGATTGATGGTCACGATGTAGATGAAGTTAAGGATATGTGCTAAGTAGGCAGCAAAATAACCATTGACTGACCGAGCAAGGAGGACATCAAAAGCAGACTAGCTATGGCAAAAAATGCATACCAGATCAACAGAAGTCTACTCACATCAGACATAGGCCTTAAGTTGAGGAAGAAATTTCTGAGAATATACGTTTGGACCACAGTATTGTATGGTAGTGAAGCACTGTGGGAAAACCGGAATAGAATGGAATCGAAGCATTTGAGATGTGGTGCTACAGACCAATGTTGAAAATTATGTGGACTGGTAAGGTAACGAATGAGGAGGTTCGGCACAGAATCGGAGAGGAAAAGAATATGTGGAAATCACTGACAAGGAGATGGGTCAGGATGATAGGACATCTGTTAAGACATCAGGAACTGACTTCCATGGTGCTAGAGAGAGATGTAGTGGGCAAAAAGTGTGGAGGAAGACAGAGATTGGAATACATCCAGCAGATAATTAAGGACGTAGGTTGCAAGTGCTTCTCTGAGATATGGACGTTGGCACAGAAGAGAAATTCGTGGCAGGCCGTATCAAACAAGTCAGAAGATCGATGACTCAAAAAAAAGTCTGATCCCGTGTACTGTTAGACTAGTCCATGTGCTGGCTGCAGGTTAGTGACGCCACTAATCTATCTCTGTTAACGGATGAAGTGACGTGTGCAGTATAACCATAAAATCTCCGTCTGTAGCTGTTGTCAACGTCTGCTGCTCGTAACGTGCCACCTATCAACTGAAGTTTAACAAAGGATCCGATCATATTTAAATGATGGTGGCACTTCTATACGACTACATAGGTAGCACGGTGCCGTGCAGACTTATGCCGGTAACAATGAATGTTGTTGGATTTTAAGCACTGTCTGTCTCATGGTGATGCCCTCTCTGGAGGGGTTCAGGAACAACGTCGTCCGCTCATGACACGGGGCAGTCAGATCCCATCAATGTTGATGCAGGAAGAGCCGTTGCCATCACCGTGTCCATTCTGGCAGCTTGAGAAACGAAGCCGTTGGGGTCTTCAGGGTGCTGCTGTGTTCTGGAGTCGGAAAACTGTCCTGCCTGTGCTGGGGGTGAGTACCGGCACTCGTGAGACCTCGCCCTGGGAATCATCTTGTGGGCGTGTGTTTGATTCATACTGGAAGTATCCTCCTCTTCTTTCATCGGTTTGGTGACTAGTGTTTGCGGGTATTTGGTTCCGAGTCAGACGATGCGATGGAGTAGGCACAAACACACCATCACCTCCACTTTTTTCAACATCTTCGCCCGGCACCACGATCTTCGAGCAAGGGGCTGGTCGCTTTTGCAGACGGTCGGCCTCGTCTCGTTCGGTCTCAGCAGAAATTTGTTGCAAATGTTACTATGCAGGCGTCTAGAGAGCATAGGTTTCTTGGAAGGGTTTTCATAGCGTCGTTGGTCTATATCTACGTAATTCTGCGTTGGAGGCATTCGTTTCACACATGTCCCCCTTTAACATATCCAGAAAAGGTCTTCGCTTGCTCACCGTCTATAAATATACTCGATGCGGACTAGCTGCACTCTATTCAATACTGGGCATGTAAGTGAAGTATGCCCCTTTTTCTGTTACGTGCCGTGTAGTGACCATAAGGGCTCAGTGCCATCATCAGGTCTTCTGATGGCATTTCGAAATGAAATTCGAAGATACGAGTCGCTTATAATCCCTGGCCGGCACGTTCAACAATTAGTGGGTCGATGTGGCCGTCCGAGTGCCCGAAAAAATGGTTCAAATGGCTCTGAGCACTATGGGACTCAACTGCTGTGGTCATAAGTCCCCTAGAACTTAGAACTACTTAAACCTAACTAACCTAAGGACAGCACACAACACCCAGCCATCACGAGGTAGAGAAAATCCCTGACCCCGCCGGAAATCGAACCCGGGAACCCGGGCGTGGGAAGCGAGAACGCTACCGCACGACCACGAGATGCGGGCTCCGAGTGCCCGAATTTGAGGTTGTCTTTCGTCCGTGCTAAGATCTTGTCGCTAGTTCCGTCGTTTGTCAGTTTGACATAAATCATGCTGCTAACTTCGTCACGTAGGATTTGTTTGACGGCGAGCGGTCTTGGTCGTGCATATTCATTCGAAAATCAAAACGTCAGCGTAGTTTTATGGTCGGAGTTTACCATTTCATCGCTGATCGTAACACGCGCGAATACCGCTGTGAAAGTAAACAACCACGAGGTACATGCCCTGGTGAGAATGTAAACAGCTCCGCCTGCACAGCTTGGCGCCAAAGGCAAACTGTACCATCAGGCTATCCGATGACGCTCCACCGTCTGATAGAAACTTCCATTTGTCGTCAACCATGTATCTACCACCTGCACTCGTACGTTCACTATGTACATTTACGTACAGGGGAGATATTTTATTGTAAGTCACTTGCACGGTGTCGGCGAATAAATACAATATTACAGTGCGTATGGTGCTCAGTATTACAATGCAATGTTTTTTCGGATATGCGCACAAGAAGAGGGAAATCGAAGTTCCAGTCCTGGTCTGGCACAAATTTTCACTGTCGTCATTTCACCGAGTGAGGTGGCGCAGTGGTTAGCACACTGGACGATGGCTCAAACACGCGTCCGGCCATTCTGATTTAGGTTTTCCGTGATTTCCCTAAATCGCTTCACGCAAATTCCAGGATGGTTCTTTTGAAAGGGCTGGGCCGACTTCCTACCCCATTCTTCCCTAATCCGATGGGATCGATGACCTCGCTGTTCAGTCCTTTCCCCCAATTCAACCAACCAACCAATAGTCATTTCATTATACTGCTGATGGTTCTTCACATTCACAGCTAAGAATGCATTACATTTATTTTATAACTGCTGTGCCCGCCGCAGCGCCTGTTCCACCTAGACATGCATGCAAGTCGGAGGCAACATTTCATCATAATCCTGAACAACACAGGCACTGCAATTTCACACTTTTAGTATACCGACTAACGTAGTAAATGTCTTTGGAGATCTGGTTTCCTGTAATTACTCCTACATAATTTCACTTTTCATTGGTACCCACAATAGACGCTGATATATAATGATCATCCAGAACATTATCACCACCGATCTACTATCAATATAAACGCGTCCAGGAGATTGCAGTGCTACCTGGCGAGGAATGACTACTAGTCATACACACGAACAGTGCATGTAGTGTCAGTGAGCGTGCCGTCCATGTGTAGTATGGGGAAGCCGCGCGATTTATTTGAGCTTAACTGAGGGCAGATTGTGATGCTCCGGAGGCTCGGCACGAGCATTTCGGAAACTATAAGACTTTTCGGGTGAGTGTTGTGACGACTGTCTTCAACACGTGGAGAAATCAAGGTGAAACTACGTCCAGACGTCGTCGGGTTGGGCGGCCACCCCTCATTACAGATATCGGATGTCGTAGACTGGGTAAACTGGTAAAACAGGACAGGCAGCGAAGTGTGGGGGAATGAACATCAGACATTAATACTACGCAGAGTACATGCGTATCTGAACAGTGTGCCGAACGCTCGTAATGATGGGCCTCCGCAGCCGACGACCCAAGCACGTGACAGTGTATAGAGGCACCGGCAACTACGACCATCGGCACTGAACGTTGGCCCAGTGGCAGAGCGTCACATGGTCTGATGAATCCCGATATCTTCTCCAACAAGCAGAAGTGAGACCGGGAAACCACCGTCGTCCAGGAGAATAGCTCCTTTACACCTCTACTGCTGAACGGAGACAAGCTAAAGACGGCTCCATTAGGCTCTGGAGAACATTCACGTGGGCATCCCAGGGTCCAGTGGAGCTCTTTCAAGGCACTATGACGGCCAATGTGTATCGTACACTGGTTTCAGACCACGCACACCCCTTCATGACGAACACGTTTCCTGAGGCAGTGGCGTTTTTCAAGAATATAATGTGCTACTTCACAAGGGCAAGAATGTGATGGAGTGGTTCGAGGAACTAAGTGGCTAGCTGTAAGTGGTGTGCTGAGCCCCTAGCTCGCCAGACCTTAACCCGATCGTACACATCAAGCACGAGATTATGTGTCGTCAGAGCTCAGCGACCCCCTCCCCTAGGTTACTTGTATATGCAGATGTGGTGCCAGTTCACTCCAGCGACCAAACAAGGCTTCTCTGTTTCCACGCTACTACCCGTCGCCTCTGTTATCCGTGCCAAATGTGGACATACTTATCCATGCCAAATGTGGACATTACGGTCATTTGGCACAAGGTCATAATGTTCTGGCTGATCAGTGAAGTGCATTCCGCAGTCATATCCAGGATTCTTCCATTTACTGCGGTTACAGTAATTTTTAAACCTTATTTGTGTGGTTCTACGGCATTAATAGACATATACATAACAACTGCATTTTACTTGCTGTAGTCTGAGTTGCATTTTCCGCGTCGTTTATGGGTAATAATTAAATCCATAGGCAAAGAGAACATGGTTTACATTCTTTTCTTTTTATTTCTTGATTGCCACGATGATTTGCTTGTATACCAGTGATGTTTCTTGTATTCTTATTTCCCCAGTAGGTAAATTGCAGAACTCTGTGAAGGTCAACACAACAAGTGTTCTGTAAGCTATCCAACAGTCTGCACGACAACAAGTGATGGCAAAGAGTACAGCACAGCACATTGTAAGTACTGTTTGCTTGTGTTTAATATAATTAGACAGTTTCGCACAGGAGCAAACGCACCGTCCGTTTTGTAGCAATAAACTGCAGCTTCTAGTGTGGTAATGCCCTGCTCTTTAACCAACGAAGACGTAAAAATCTTATTGCCATCTTTATACCTTTATTCTCTATATCTTTATTCTGCAACTGGAGCTTATACACGTTAAACAGTCTACTTCGTTGTTCATATCGCAATGACGAATCCTTGATAGTCTTCTTGCAAAAAGGTGTGGGTTGATAATGGGAATATTTGATTTACAAGTTAAAAAGTGACATTGATATCTCTAAACGTACACAGACAAAAAATAAAACAAGGATTATTTCATGTGTGCATACATACACACAAATTAACACAGCATTTTTACAATAGAGCTGGTTTTTTATTCTCTATCCTCGTCATGTATCGTAAAACAGCCTCCTACTCGTATTTACTGCAAGAGAAATGTATCTTTTTTGGATGAAAAGTAGTTGAAAGTATGTAGTTTGCTGACCTCGAATCGTAGTTGAAAGTTGCCATTTGAAATAACAGCTGTCTAATTCTTATCTATATTATACTCGTATTACTGCAGAGAGCCTCTCACCTGCTGACTGCTTTTCTTTCCCTATAATCCAATATTGTGACTCACAGTGTGTTTGTGTTTGTGTTTAAGAGATATAAATAAGTTCGTAACGCTTAAATTGAGGATCCATCCTTCCTTGCATAAAAGTACAAGTGGCTAACAGACAGAACCTCAGTCGGGCTTTGGCACCAAGTGTACCGTGACCTGTGAGTCACATCACTAGCGGCAATAGGGAGCCACGTATGCTCTGTATTTCTCCAGAACTAATTGTATCGTTATTGAAAAATAACTGAGACTATTTTTGGTTTCTAGAAGGTGATATTTTACTTACGGTGCGAAGACAAAAATTCTTCATACATGGATCACAGATTGAACATCGGTGCACTGTGCGTAGATCGACGTAGTAGATGGCGGCTCTGAAGTGCATACTGACAGTTGATTCAATTTTTATTGTTTTCCAATACAGGAGTGTTATTGACAGAGCGAATATATATACACAAACAGATAAAAATCGCAGCACTAAACAACAGTTCATGTAGAGTAATGAAATACCTACAATACATTTGTCTAGGTAACAAATTTAGGTGATTAACATTGCAATATCACAGGTGATCGTGAGTGCGATATACGATGTTGCAGATGTGAAATAATGGTGCGTTAATAACGGAATTAATCGTCAGAATCTTGAATACAAGCATACAAACGTGCATGCACTGTTTTATACAGGCGCCGCATGTCAATTCGTGGGACGAAGTTCCATGCCTGTTGCACTTGGTTGGTGAATACAGGGATGGTTAGAGCTGGTTGTGGACGACGCTGGAGTTTCCGTCCGATGATGTCCCTTATGTGCTCGGTTGGAGACAGATTTTTTAATTGAGGAGGCCAAGGCAACATGTTGTCACTGTAGCGCACAATGTGTTACAACAGTGGTATGAGGGCGAGCGTTCTTCTGTTGGAAAACATCCCCTGGAATGCTGCATATGAATGGCAGGACAGGAGATCGAATCACCGAGACTGGTGCACAAATTTGCAGGCTGGGTGTTTGGGATAACCACGAGAGTGCTCTTGCTGTCATGCGAAATCGCGCCCCAGACCATACATAGCTGCAGGTGCAGGGCCATTTTGTCTAGCATGCAGACAGGTAGGTTTCAGGCTCTCAACTGGTCTCCCTAGAACAAACATGCCGCACAGAGGCAGGATCCCTCCAATGAGCTCTAGCGTGACCCACTGAAGTTGCAAATTGCTGTGGTTTGAGGGCAGTGGAAAGTACATTACAGGACGTCTGAGTCGCAGCTACGCTTGAGGTAACCGATCTTTAACAGTTCTTTGTGTCACGGTACTTCCAACTCTTACTTAAATTTCTGCTGTAGATGCAGTAGGATGCGGCATAGGCATACGTCGAACACCATGGTTTTCCCTCTCGGCGGTAACATGTGGCCATCCGGAGCCGAATCTTCTTCCGACCGTATATTTTCGTGACCACCGCTGCTGGCAGTCACGTACAGTGGTTGTGTTCTTGCCAAGTCATTCTGCCATATCGCTTCAAAAACTTCACTAGTTGTTCCAGCAAATGGTATGGTACCCATTGTTTTCTTACAGAACAGATGTCGTATTACAGGATATGATACAGAATGTAGCTGACAACGTGCACAGATCGAAATTTTGTTATGAATCTCTAGTGAGTACGAATATGGAGTACCACAAATTAACCCTTTAAGAGGCTGACACGAATGTGTATTACAAGGACATGTCAGGCATTTAGGTAAATAAATATCGACCTTCCCTTTCCTGGTAATACATCTGGCAACGCAAAGATCACATGAGTCACACAGTGGTACTGCTTTGTTACGATCTCTACCACTGTCTTGACATATGTTAATGGCAGTTGACGAACGGAAGAGACGCATGCAGGTCACAGGAATATACTGGCTGTTAAATACGCCATACTGTGCGTTATTAGTTTTGCGCAGTACACAATGTCAGTCATATTATGTATCATCGATACGTATTAACGTTAATTTTCAGATCAGCATGAACGTGAGAGTGGCTATAAAGCCGAAATCATTATTTTGTAAAGGAAATGAATGATTACCAGTCAAACGGCGGAAATTGGTTAAAAAAGAAACTGAAGCTGTACTGGGCTTTCTGTTACTGGTGAGAACAATTCCATCCTGTGTCTGTCAGTAATGTAAGGTCTATGAGATAGTTTTCTCCTGAGCTGTGTGCCCTGACACTGTAACAGGTTCACGATTGTTGTTATAAATGTGTAACAAATTGAGGATCAGGAATACGTCATGTCTGTAATGTCCGACATCAACGTAACTATTAATGTCTTAAAGAGTAGTAATAGTTTAGAACCACTGCACAAGTGGTATAACATAGGGAGAAGCCGAAGAGGCGGCATCATGGCGTTCCAAGTATGATTTCTGAAAATAAGTCGTTGATAGGCCGGTCGTTTTTAGTATTTATGCCGACAACATTGAAAATCATCTTATAAATTTTTCTTAAACTTACAGCGGCCACCCTGAGTTTCACACGCCTTCCCATACATTATAAGCACATTGCTCCCCAGGTCAACGGCGTTATTGATTGTACAACTCGAAGTCTTTTTGGCTTTCATTTTCCTGGTCAGTAGCATGTGATTTCGATCACTTTTCGACCGAATAGCCTGACATTAGCTCCAAATTTGCCGCAATGGATGTCTTTTTCAAAATTTGGCATTGATGTCTGACGACTGCCTCGTTTAACTGGTCGAGAGGCTCTATCAGCTAATTTCTCAGGCCCACCATACTGACTTCAGTGGTTTCTCGACGTGGTCAGCTAGCAGCAAGAAGAGCGATAACGCTTGTTTGTAATTTATATAATTCTCTCCGTTGACCCACTCTGAGATAATACACGTCAGGGAAATTGACGTATTAAGACTGCACTTGTATAGACACTGCTAGCACAAGTACTTCGTGCAGTTATCACACGCGAAAGAATACAAATTGTGATATTGTAATGTACACAGTGGTACAACGTGATGCAATTGCGAATAGGAGGGGACTTTTATTCAGTCGAAAGTGTGCTTTTAAAAGCAATAGGGCTATGCGAGGACAGTGCTTAACAGAGCTGAATTCGAATACAATTTCTTCGTTATTGTACTTTATGTTTGCTAATGACGTTAGAGAATATAGTTGTTGGTAGGAACTGAGTAACATGGGAAGTAAGGTAAAATGTTTTAAGCACAAAATCAAGCTATTTAATAAAAACAAAAACGAGGTTTTTACTTAGTGGATCATAGCTATTACTACACTTTTTGTTAAATTTGGCGAGCGTTTGTCTGAAATGCTGATAAAAGCGGCCGAAGTTTACACTGATGAAGTGTGCGACCACAGGCTTTGAAATTCAATACCGTGATTTACGAACGACTGACACAGTTAAAAACGCTGACGCACTGCAGCAGAAATTTGATTGGCATGATTTAAATTTAAAAAGCCTTGACGTGTAAAACTGAAACGCACTTAAAAGCGGAAAAAGAGAATTCGCATAGAAGAGGTGTGCAGCGGGGCTTTGCGGGGATTAAACTTTCTGGTTGTGACTGTTCATGCTACTATTCCGTGCTGCTTTTCCGCGTATGTGATATGGAACACACAGGTTAATGAAACTGCAAGCTTCGTGCTAGATTCGGAGTGGAGGCCGGTCACCTACTTTTGAGCAGCTTTACTATTCTAATTGAATCAGCACAGTAATGTGCTTCTACTAGAATTTCGCTTCCCTCTATTCCTAGCAGAGCACACCTGAAAAGAATTCCGGTCCAGCTCACGATTTTAACTTGTAACTAACTAACTGCACAAAGAAAAATCCACTACGATTAAATTAGTTTTACCAAGAATCTATGAATGAAAACCTCTTCCAAACAAGTGGATAAATTATTTCATTCTTAGCTCACTGTCGAGTGTTCTGAAGCAAATATACGCACTACAGACGGCTGGCAGCGCCTCTGTGGTGTCTAAGCACAACTAGGTACGCTTCTCTAGTTATACATCACATATAATCTAAGCTTAATGTCGATAAATTTAATTCAGTAATTCAGCATGGTAGATGAGAACACTGTTGTTAAGAACTTAGCCCAAGTAAATCGTTATTAATGTGTCGTTCTAATGAGATTCAACAATTCTTCTATGAAATGGTGCTCATTATATGCTCTATCACCGTCTTCATTTGTAATCTATTTACGTTAATACATATACAAAGTAAATGTAAACATCAACTTCAACGTAAACTACCTATAAAGTGGTTCCATTAACACAGACTCATAAAATTAAAATAGTTTTTATGTTTATTCATATTTTAACCATATTTTAATATCTTAAAACTGATTCTTTGATAACTCCGAAGCCTGTTCGCTGAAGGAGGTGAATATTTACAAGTCATCCCTCGGTTATTTCTGTATGGATACCCATTTACAGTCAGTACCTTGAAACATTTTTAATTTGAATTCATATATCATAAGAAATTTTGACCATAACAGGTAATATAAAATTTAAACGAAACAAATATACATAAAAGTTACTTGACGCAAAAATAAGGCTGCACTATCAGTTGTAGTTGGGTCCTAACAGTTCCATAGTAACTTATTTTATCTAGAAGCTATATAAAATTCATAGTCTAACACAGATACTCTGTCATTTCAGAATTTAACCTGTGAGTATTGCTCTGCCTTCTATCATGGGATGCGAGTTATGGATTACCTCTCCACATTCGTGATTGGTACATCCAGAGTCAAAGCTGAGTTCATGACAAAGTGGCTACAGTTTCTCAAGTGATGGCTGTTGCTAAAGGCGAATGCAGTAGACAGTGAAAGTGATTATTCAGATATAGAGACATGGCTTCGAAGTCACTGTGTACAGATCTTTCAGTCCAAAAATGTGGCTAGTCCACTATGGAATTTACTACGGTATGGGTCAGGACACACGGAATGGCTTCAGTTATATTACGTCACGGTCAGGCAGAGATTCCGAAATCAGGCACGCCTAGGAGCAGATACAGACTCGGATCACAATTTAGTAATTATGAAGAGGAGGCTGAATTTTAAGAGACTAGTCAGCTCCTCTGAGGTTACAAATACTGCGATAATGAATAGGTCAACAGGCAGTTCAGATGAAGGGGCGTGTACATCTCTAAAACGAGCAGTTATAGAAGCTGGAAAGAAAAACATAGATATAAGGAAGGTAAGTGGGAAGGAAGCATGGGTAACAGATGAAATACTCCAGCTGATCGAAGAAAGAAGGAAGTACAAAAACATTCAGAGATATTCAGGAGTAGCGAAATACAAGTCAAATGGCTCAAACGGATCTGAGAACTATGATACTTAACATCTGAGGTCATCAGCCCCTAGAACGTAGAACTACTTAAACCGAACTAACCTAAGGACATCACACACACCCCTGCCCAAGGCAGGATTCGAACCTTCGACCGTAGCTGTCACGCAGTTCCCGACTGAAGCGCCTAGAACCGCTCGGCACACCGGCCGGCTACATACAAGTCACTCAGGAATGAAATAAATAAGGAGTGCGAGGAAGCGAAGGTGTGAAAAATGTGAAGAAATCTAAAAAGGAATTACTGTCGTCAAAACAACCTTCGACGAAATTAAAATCGAGAGCGATAAGATGGGAAATCCATCTTATCAGCGAAGGGAAAACCGGATACGTGGAGAGAGTACATTGAACGCCTCTGTAAGAGCGAGGACTTGTTTAATGTAATGGAAAAAGAAACAGAAATCGATATCGAAGCGATAGAGGATCCAGTATAAGAATCAGAATTTAAAAGACTTATGGGAGACTTAAGATCAAATAAAGGACGAGGAATATAATATTAAAATGGCATTTCAAAAAATTGTTGGGGTAAGTGACAACAAAACGAACAGCGTGAACAGCGCATGTGACTCGTGATGAGCCATCAAACTTCCAAGAAAACGTCGTCCACATAATTCCGAAGATTGCAAAAGACAGCATGTGCGAGAATTATTGCACACTCAGCTTACCAGCTCATGCATCCTAGTTTCTGAAAGTAATAATATACAAAAGAATGAAAAAGAAAACTAATCGAGGTTAATAATGGAAACAACACTGAAGAAAAATCAAGACATCCTCATAAGATTCGTAGAATATGAAAAGTACTCAGCAATCTAAAATGTAGTTATGTATTCGAAAATAACAGATAAACAGCATTAAGCTACAGGGAAAGACGGCTAATATACAATATGTACAAAAACCAAGAGGGAACAATAAGACTGGAAGACCAAGAACGAAGTGCTCATACTAAATACAGTGTTAGATAGGGATGTAGTCTTTCACCCCTACTGTTCAATCTATACACCGAAGAAGCAATGATGAGAATAAGAGAAGCGTTAAGGGGTGCTGTTAAATTTAAAAGAGAAACGTTTTCAATGATAAGATTCGCTGACGACATTGTTATCCTCATAGAAAGTGAAGAACAGGATCTATTGAATGGAATGAACAATCTAATGAGTACAGAATATGGTCTGAGACGAAATCGAAGAGAGATGAATGTAATGAGAAGTAGCAGAAATGATAGCAGCAACAAACTTAACATCAAAACTGGTGATCATGAAGAATAAGAAGAAGTTAAGGAATTCTGATTCCTACGAAGCAAAATAACCCGTGACGGACGGAGCAAGGAGATCATAAAAGGCGGACTAGCACTGTTAGAAAATACATTCCTGGCCAAGAGAAGTCTAGTAGTATTAAACAAATACATTACTGTGAGAATTAAATTTCAGAGAATGTGCGTTTGAAGAACAGCATTGTACAGAATTGAAACATGGACTGTTGGAAAACCAGAACAGAAGAGAATCGAAGCATTTGAGATGTGGTGCTAAAGAAGAATGTTGAAAATTAGGTTACCTGGTAAGATTCTTCGCAGAATCGACGACAAAAGGAAAAAAAAATGAAAAACACAGAGAAGAAATAGTGACATGACGATAGGACGTTTGTTACTACAGAAGCGAATAACTTCCGTGATACTAGAGGAAGCTGTAGAGGGTAAAGCTGTAAAGGTAGGCAGAGATTTACATACGGTAGATAGTTAAAGGCCTAGGTTGCAATGCTACTCTGAGATGAAAAAATTGTCATAGGAGACGAATTTGTGGTAGGCCACGCCAAACCAGTCCAAAGACTGATTACGTAAGTCAGAAGACATGATTAAAAAAAGACCACCCATAGAAAAATTTCACCGGGTACTAGTAACCTTGACAATGAGATCCGTACATCTTCTTAATCAGTAATGGCTATATGCAGCCCTTGTTTACTGAAAAGTTTCAATAGCGAGAATTGGATGTCAATCAGATTGTTGCCTAAAGGCAAAGAAACTGTGACGTCTTATCCTTTTGGTTTAAGCCCTCTCGGGTACTCGTCAATCCAGATCAGCTTCGTTTCTTCTAGTCTTTGTCCAATATTACTTCATTCTCATACGCCGTGTAGTTTTCGGCCTGTAAGAACCTACGTTCTTCTGTCCATGATAGTTGTTTTCTGAGTCGAATTATGTCTGGAAACCTGTGGCTGTCTTAAAGTATGGTTTATGAATCTCTGCTAGCAGTATTCCCACTACTTGCAGGATCTTTGGTTCTCTTGTTCATAGACGAGTTCATTAACTGACGTTCCTGTCTGCCCTGGTCCGTTCACAGTATAATTAAAATGAATATTGTTCGTCTTCTCTTGACGGTGTCCTGGATTTTCCCTATAGGAGTATACTATTCGTGTTTCGCTCGTCATCACTGTTGACTGTATTCCGCTCTTCGATATCCCAACATCTTACAGAGAATTCTTTGTTCCTCACATTTTAGCTTACTAAGTAATACAGTTTTTAAATGACTTTCTGTCGCGTGTAAGACTTCATGGTGGAACACTGTCCGGTTTTGACCGACTTTAACACTGATTGAAAGATTCTTCTACACGTAGGTGTTAATAGTAAGTTTGTATGCCAAATTAGTTTTGTTCACTCGTGCTCTTATATCTTCTTGTATTTAAATTCATTACCTACTGAATTTTCCTTCCATCCATCGTCATTGATTTAGGATACAACTTGCTGCTCGTCATACACTGCACCTTCTCGATAGTGATCTCTAAACTTGCTGTAACCGCTTGTCTCTGTAGGTCGGTTGTCTGGTAACTCACTTCTTAAAATGATTACGACAATATCACAATATCATCTTCGAATGTCATATTGTCTACCTGCATTCGTTTTTCGTTACATCACAGTCGTGTTCCACTGCCACTACAGAAATAGTTTCGAACTATAGCTTCAGCAAATTACCAATGACTATTTGTTTGCCGAGCATCCTGGAATCTTACAATATTTTCAGAAGAATATAATGAACTTTTTGTAGTAATGCAACTGTTGGACCAACAACAGTTATACGTTCTTCATACAAATCAGTCCAAAAAATCCGCAGGCCGCTACTAAGCGGTACGATTATATTTAAAACAGAATTCGATCACACTGTTTCACAATGGAATCGAATTATTCCAAGGCAATTTTTAACTGTAAAAGGGAAGTTATATCTGAGTGTACTTACGAGAAAGACGAGTATTAACAGCGCGAGGACTGGTAATTATACCTGCTAATTGTGTATTCATTGTTGGAAATCAGTGGTTTCTGACGAGAGGTCATTATCTGTAAAAAAATAAAGTTACGCAATTAAATCATGTTTTTCTGCAGGTAGATCTCTTCGGAGCTGATAAACAATGTAATCCAGGCCCCACACTACAGTAGCATACTGCCATAGGAGTCAAACCAAACTGAAGAAACCATACGTAAAATGGAGTACCGGAGGGTAATTCTTATCTTCATATTTATTAAAATATTCCTGGCTATTATGCCCTGGATGGGCAAATTTCTTACTGGAAACCGAACGTCCCGTCCCCACCTGCAGAGGACATCTTCAAGGGGGCTTGTAACTTCTTCAAACGTCTGAGGCACCCTGGCTCGCTACTGACTGGAGATTTCGTTCGCAGACAGGTACTAAATGTCGGATTTTCGATTAAAAACTCATCCGAACATGAAACCTGACACTCGAAGGAGCCCTGCTGCACTTGAAACGTTGCAAGCCCTTCACCTAGCCATTTTCCGTTTTTGTTTAACTTTAATTATGAAAGTGGAGGGGTGTTACTTTAATGGGAAACATAATATCACACTTACTGTATGTGCTTCCTCTTCTTAACCTCTTGTAGTCGATCGTGATTTTGGGTACATTCATTTTCTTCATGGGCTAACTTTGGAAGTGACGAGTGCTGTGAATACGAGAGACGCGATGCGTTGGGAGGCCAAGCGTAACAAGCCACTGGAGGCCATGGGCGCACCAGCCTTTGCAGAAACATAGGGAAAAAGATATAACAGGTAGCATGCCAACCTTCTTGCCAGGGGATGGAAGTCGCTTTGTCACACGGAGAGCAGGTGGAGAGCCCACCTTTCGTTTGTAGAATCGTCTGCGGGCAGCTAATATACCAAAGACTTCGTTCCAGAAGACGGAATTCTACCAGTGGACGATAGGCACCAGAAGTTTGTTAAGCGATAAATTTATCAGTCAAATATACATTAGCTTTCCAAAAAACTTGACAAAAATACTGTGCTAACACATGGACACGCTGGAGCAGAGTTGACTACTAGCCTTGTAGCAAGATTTTTAACACTTTACGGGGCCTGTAAAGCGAATCTACCTAGTGGTTGCATGATCACAAGTTCGACTGTCAGTAGTGACGTCAAGTGGACGTAACATAGGACGGTAAGAGTTTTAGAAGAGAGAGGAAAAAAGTCGATTCACTGGCTTACTGACGTTTCTCGTTTTTGCGTGCAAAATATTTTCAAAGAAACAATTGCACCAGTCGCGAGCTGTAGCAAATTCTAAAATGATTGTTCGTCGTATTTTGTTCATGGGAAGACAGGAACAAGCTGCTAGGAGGTCACCTGAAAAAAGTGGATGCTTATAGCGGATCACAGAGGGTGAAGAGAAGAGGAAGTTGGAGGACTTCTGGGGCAGAGGTCACAGAGAGGTGAAATAGGCTATGTTGCTGCTGCACTGTCAATTTATGGAGTCCCTGTGTCTCCAGTCTTCTCACAGTACACTGAGGATTGTGGTACGCATCACCCCTAAAGCTCCAGCACGTTAGGCAGGTTAGAGTATTGCAGTTCAGTTGGCAGTTAGCTATTACTGCCTCATACTTGTCAGTGCTTCCTCAGATCATTCCGGTTGTTGCGAATTGGTTCCAGATTGTGATTGTCTTAGATACGTTACCATAATTATTTCACAGAATCAATTCCAAGATTTTAAGCAACTCGATCTCTTTCAGTAACTTTCCTAAATCAGAAGTTTAACGTCATTTGTGCCGTTTTCAGTTGTTCCTTAGTTGCTTCAAAACTCATGCACGTATGTTTCGTCTGTTGTGAAGCGTCATCAGTGGCCCGTAATACATGTTTGTTCACATATACGTAATAAATATATTATGCAGTAGTTTCAGATATATTACTGTGTTACGTTTTCTCAAGTTGTTCTCTTTTTTTCAGCACAAATTTTGTGGGATTAGGTTATCGTTTGGTGTTGGTTATGATTTACAAGATCGTTAGTCCATATGTGTGGTCCTGGAGATGTGTTCGTTCGGTCCTCATACACCAGATGGCCGACTTACGACCTTTCTTCATCAACATCTATTTATAACAAATCACTTATACATATCATTAAGTGATCAATAGGAGTGTGTTTGCAGAGTCTAGTATCGGCAACTGTTGCTGCACTGTCGTCTTTTGTCTTTTGCGTTTGTATTTTGTGTGTTTTGGTTTGATATTTTACATTTGTTGCGAGCGCGGGCGCGCGCGCGCCTCTGTGTATGTGTGCGTGTGTGTGTGTGTGTGTGTGTGTGTGTGTGTGTGTGGTTGTGTGTGTGTGTGTGTGTGTGTGTTACAGAGAGAGAGAGAGAGAGAGAGAGAGAAAGAAAGAGAAATACCTAAGGGGGAATGGAAGATTCATTATTTATTCTGCTGAAGTTTCAGATTTCTGTTTATTATGGTTTTAGTGGCTAACATAATCAGTGTGTTACTTCTTATACTGATCTAGTCATTACATACTTTCTTTTCCACTGAAGGGCTATCTGTATATGAAAGTTTTCCTCTAATGTCAGGTTTTCTTTTTGTTGTCGTTGTTCACTCTAATACTTTCCATGTATTGTTCCATGTTGGATGGTTCATGATCATGTTGTACCAGGTGTTCAGAAATGGTAAAATGGCTGTTTCTACATTTCCAGCTTCTTATATGAACTTTATACACAGTTTCCAAGTTCCTATCCGTCATCCGCACTTTAACAAACACAAATCATCTTACAGGGTACCGAAATAGTAAAGAAACAAGCATTGTACATTGCTTACAGCGCTAGAAACACACTAT
The DNA here is from genome assembly GCF_023864345.2 of Schistocerca serialis cubense. Classification (NCBI taxonomy): domain Eukaryota; kingdom Metazoa; phylum Arthropoda; class Insecta; order Orthoptera; family Acrididae; genus Schistocerca; species Schistocerca serialis. The sequence goes on along the minus strand of NC_064642.1, from coordinate 275,475,201 downwards.
AGTCACTTTTTCAAACAGCTATAGGCAAACCAGATAAAAACCAAGAAGAAGGTACATTTCAGTGATAATGAGAATAATGTGAATCAGTATATTTGGGGATGACAGGCAAGTTTAGAGAATATGTATGAAGCTGGAAGTATGAAAATAGCCATTTTACCTATGCTGAACTCCGTATAAAATGGAAATGAATCATCCAACATGGAACAAGACATGAAAATTATTAGAGTGAACAATCGCTAAAAATTATTCATGACATTGTACAAAGAGCACTCCCCTCTCAAGGAACGACACATACATACATAACAAGATACACACACATACACATACGCACGCACACACACAAAAATAATGTAAAATATCAAACAATACACACAGCACAAACAAAAGACGATAGATAAACACACAGCGACAGTTTGGAAAACTACACTCTACTCTGTAAACACACACATGTTGTGATGCAATAAAGTGTGTGGAGAAACGCGGGATATGGGCCAGCTGGAGTTTGGGGACCGAAGGAACACATCTCCAGTATGTGAGTAAACGAGCATTTCGCTCTCATTTAAGTAAGTGGCCCAAAGTGTCAGCCTTCAGGAATTGTGAAACAAAACCTGTCGTCCAGGACCGGGTCCCACAAAGGGCGCAGATTTACCACGAGATGGGGAAACTCACAAACGTGTATTGTCTATTGAGGCCTAAGCACTGTAGTGTGCGACTGAGACAGATGAGACCCTACGTCATAGGGAAACCCAGTAAAATCCGTTTGTGGCCAACGAGACGTAGCAGTGTTGAATATGGCGGACCTAAGATCGCCCATAAAGCGAAACATTTATGAAAACTATTTAATCCTGTGGAAATGCAGGGAATTACGTCACAGTAATTTTAATCTGCCGTCCTCCATAAATTTTCATGGTGATCCCAATAAAACTTTAATATTGATCGCATCTACAATAGTTTTGGATTTACTATTAAAGTGAAAGCAACAGGTTTTGTAACAAAGACCTGAATGTTAAAGTCTGAACCCTATAGTCTATCTTAACGATCGACGTTTCATGTAGGAGCGCATAATTAAAATGAAAATGTTGTAAATATTAACTCTGTAACTTCATTTGTTTGAAAGATATAGTAAATTTAAATTATCAGTATTTTCAGTTAAGCATTAGATTATCATTTCCTCCACACAAAACATATTGAACAATGACAGCGTGACACCTTATTGAATCATTAGGTAATAGAATATTTGTTATGTTAGTGCATAATAGTTAATTTTGTTCCTTACTAATTTATCAGAAAGCACATTGGTGCTAGGCTACTGGACGTGACACTCGAAGTTATGAAGGAAATTGTAATGGTTTTATGTAAGAGAATTTAACGTTTATTAGTTAATGGATATTACTGTTCCTTTGTTTAGAACTTGAAAGTGCTCACGCTTTGATTATTTAAATATGTTGAAATGTAAAATAATGTAGAATAAGCTGTATCTAATCAGATGGACGCCCTCAGGAAAGGGAGCTGCCCTAGTCAGTTGAGCAAAGATGTTCGGCGCCCGGGAAAACGAGGCCGTGTTCGGGCAGAGGTAGTTTAGGGGGAGACGCGAAAGCGGACAGCTCGGCTGGAGACACCAAAGGGAACAGTTCTTGAGGAGACGCGAAATCGGACGGTCGATCTTTAGATAGCTAGGAAGTGAAACGACTTAGAAAATTTGGCGTTGTGTGGTATCGCGGGACTTAGTCTCTGAGCGGTGATCAGCCGCGCGCCTGGTGTGATCTCTAGCAAAAGTATCGCGATGACATTGTGAATGAATGATCGAACTGTCAAATGGATATGCACTCGAGTGTAATATTAATTCTAAATACGACCACTTTCGTTATTAGTTTGCCGGCCGAAGTGGTCGTGCGGTTAAAGGCGCTGCAGTCTGGAACCGCAAGACCGCTACGGTCGCAGGTTCGAATCCTGCCTCGGGAATGGATGTTTGTGATGTCCTTAGGTTAGTTAGGTTTAACTAGTTCTAAGTTTTAGGGGACTAATGACCTCAGCAGTTGAGTCCCATAGTGCTCAGAGCCATTTGAACCATTTTTTTTATTAGTTTGCTTTCTGAATGAACATTATTCTAACAAAATCACAACTGTGTGTCCTACATCATTTATGGGTCGCTAATTTAGCTCCCGATATTATTATTACTGTTGCTATATGGTATTTTAACGTTGTATGTTTCGTTCAATTTCGCAAACTTACCGTCATCCAGACAATTTAACTGAAGGGTCACAAGTGTCTAATTTAGGGCGTGTGATGCGACACGTGCGGTTCAACCCCTAGACGAGTTTGAGCCAAAACATTTCCTATGGGATGTTAGGTCGCAAGTACCACACATATGGACTAGCGACATTGGAAATCATAAGCAAAAACAATGATAATGGTGCTACAAACGTGGTTTACAATTAGAAAACTAGAGAAAAGCATAAAAAACCGTAGCACAGTAACATATTCGCAATGACTATATAACACATTTATTATATGGGTAAAAACAGATTTGTATTTCAGGCCACTGAAGATGCTTCAGAAATATAAGAAGCGAAACGCCTATGAGAAAAACAAACTGCCATTCATCTAGTTGCAGACAAGGAACATACCTCAATGAATCAGAGCTGTAGTTTGCAGTCCTCCTAGTGTGACACATCTTAGTAAATTTCTCGTCTACGTCATTGTGTTTTGCAGCATTCTTATTCATTTAGCTTTTATAAAAAACCATAGTGCAACTTAAGTCTTCAGTTTATTAGCACAACAGTTTTCTTTAAATTATAAATATTATGGTAGTTCCCCTGCAGGGCTCACTACAGAGATAGCCAATAATTTAAAGCACTAGTAATTCCACTGTGAACATTAAACTCAAATTTGGATCTCAAGGGTGTGGCTGTTTCTTGATTAATTTCAGATTCAGTTAGACTTCACATTCTCATACACTCAAGGATTTTCAGACACCGTTTAACATTTGGTAGACTCTATACCTACTACTGGCACTGAAGTGGTCCAAGACAAACCATTGAATCTGCCACAGCTCAAGAAGTCACTCCAGTACACACTATCTATATTCAATGTGTGCCGACGTTACTGATACTGGGCATCAAATGAATGGCCACGGAAGTCTCGATTTGAAGGAGACAGAACGGGATATTCTGATCAGTACCACTGCCACTACTTTAAGGAAGTCGTGGTTAGCACGGTACCTTATCAAACAAACCCGGTGTACTGCACTGAGGAAGGCTGAGCCAGAAGACTGAGAAACGTTCCAGCGAATACAGATGAAGTGAACAGTTCCGACAGACGAAGACCAACAACATCACTACAGTGGAAACATAGTCGTGGACGATGTCTCGCCACTTACGGAACTCGAACTGGGTTGATGTGCGCTGGCACATGGTTGGCTTCTCATCAGCAGCAAAGATGCTCTCTCGAAGCGGGGGAATCATTCCCTGCACCAAGGGAGCAGACTGACAACAGAACAAGCAATACCACCACAATATGCGGAATATGGCAGACGAGAAATGGTGCAGTTAAAGTTTACAACATTGTCACATACCTGTCAGATAACACTAAATTATACTAATTCGCTCTGCCGCTAATTCCTATTTATTTCAGTGAGTACTCCTGAGTGGTGATCTAGGAATGGCCTTGCATCCGCCAAGCCGAGGTGGTGTGTCAGCGGGGACGTGTTTGTGGCCTCTTTAGTTGATAGAAGGCAGTCGGTGAATCAAGAGGGCCATCCTTCGGGAAATGGATGGTTTCGTGGAGGTCAGGTACCGGCCCGCTCTGAAGTTTTTAATGCAGGGCACGTGCCTGCTACCCTTCTAGTCAGTAAATGCAGCAGCTGCCCCACAGCCCGTAGAGAATAAAGAGCACGACATCTTTGCCTTTATGCGCGTACTGCAAACAACCATACGGTGCACCATCATCCAAGCAACATTCGCTCTAAAAATTTTGATTTGGAACCATTACTAACTCGGTTGCGGACGGCTGCAAACCTTCGGACGTGTGGGGGCTCCTACTGACGCAAGGAGCGTGTTGCGTGCTTCAGCGACCGACTGAACATAGAGGCGGACGGCGGACAGCCGCTGTGTTGAAGTTGTGCATCGGCTCCACTCTGTACTTCCTGGATCGTTGTATGGATATATTTGGTCTACTTCTGACTTGCGTTACCGGATACAAATGAGCAGAGCACAGGCAATAACCATAGCTATACTTTACTATTTCGAATACAAGTACTGTCACTGTTTAGTTCGGTAGTTTTCTAGTTCTTTCTTCGAGGCTTACGTCTGGTTTCGTATCAGATCTTTCGTTATTGATCCCGCTTGTGTCTCTAGGCAGGAAAGCTGTGTGTTCACTCCTATTGAATTAGTTTCTTTATCTAATGCTCCAATCCCTGCGTTATTGGCCATGTTCGGTCTTAATTTACTAGTTGGTTGCCGTCAGACGTCGGATTTGCGGCGGTGCACATTTATATATTAAATGGGTTCATTTCCTGTGTCGTGTCCTGTATGTATTATTACTGGAGGTCACAATTTCATCTACAACCCTATTGGTGTTTATACTACCAAATTTGTCAGTGTTGCTTATTGTTGGTAAGGGTGGGGCCTCTTCATCATGATTATTAAGTGTTGCACAGTGGGCGCTTCATTTTGCTTTTGTTACTGCTATCTTGTACGTGGCTTTCATGTTATTCAGAAGGTTATGTTCTACCTGCAATTACTCAGAGGTTCGTTAGCCAAATGAAAGTGGTAGCTTGGAGTTCAGTAGTCCACCTCGTGTGGCAGTTACCTCTTAAACCCTCACTCACGTGGAGCGAGTTTGGTACAATTTATGGTTAGCAATCGTTCTCTCCATGCAGGGTTTTTTAAGGATTGGGAATTAGAGAGAGCTTACAGACAACTGGCGTCCACTTGCTAGGTCAAGAGGTAATTTTGAAATCGGCAGTCGGCAACTGGCTGTAGAGGTGATTTTGCTGTATCCTTCTGCTGTTCGGCAGCACGATTCACATTCTGAGCACCTTGCTCGCTTGTGTATTTTATATTACACAACTTGTGTAGCCATTTTATTGTAAACTGTAATTCTGTATTGTTTAAATCTGAATTCGTGAGGTACTTAGGTAAGGATCTTGGAGATTTATTCTCCCTGTAGTACAGATAAATTTTGGTACTTCCTACAGAGTTAATTAGGCTCTTCGTCAATTTAATTGCATATTTAGATAATAATGCTATTACTGTTAATTCTCTATTGTCAATTTTATGAACATCTTTTATATGCAGGCTACACTTAAATTTCAGCATCCTTTTACTTGTCGTACAACTTTCCCTGGTTAGGCGATCCATTAAGAAATAGATACAGCCTACTGTATACTTATTTGATTTAGCCAAATACTAGAATAACTCATCTATTATTTTGTGAAAGTAAAGAGCATTGCCCACGTTCATCTTGCATCCGTCCGATTTGGGTTCATGTTCTAGAGACGAACAGTCCCTTTCAATACGTTTCAGATAGTAATAGCATATACTAGTGACAGATAGGAAAGAAGGAAGTTGTTTAGCAGTAATAGTAGTAGACATACATTTGGAAGTAAGCATAGTGTGTATTAATAGCAGAACAGTTACGGTGATTGTAAGACATGTTTGACGTAAGAATACTTCATAAATCATTACTTGGCGATGAATATAAAAAATGCTGTTGATAGTTATAATCTGTCAAAGAATAAATACAGCCGGATATTACAGTATACTGATAACTTTTACTTATGGACCGTCTGACAGCAACTTAATAAAACACCATTTTAGTGCCATGCGCGTTTCGCCTTTATTTTCTTCAAGGCATCATCAGTGGTAGGTTGCGTGGACATATTACACTCCTGTTGCATTTTTAGTGTTGTTCTTCTTCTTATGAATGCCAGTTTGTGGTTTTTTCCCACATTCCACAGCATTAGGAAAATATGTGTACCTCCATCCCCTCTCCCATGCACTTCATGGTGGTTTGCAGAGTACCGATGAAGATGTAGGCAGTTTGAGAAGCTACACGGATCCTCAACCTCTCACACTGTATGCGGGCAGTCTGCTTCCGATTGAGCTGGCAGCACTTTGTGCAACATAATGCCAATTATAGTGTGGCGGTGCACATTTGGATGATCAGGACACAAACTGAAGGTTGTTGTCCGGAGTGAATCACCTGATGTCAAGTTCCTTAATTAAATTTAGAATTCTGTTGGATCATCAGGTTCAAATTCGTGTTCTACGATCGACAGAATTAAAGGTGCGCCAGCAGTCGGGTTCGAAATATATCTAAATATATATATATATCCAAGAATGGCTGGTTGCGAATGGTTTCCAAGTATCCGAACGTAACCATTTCCAGTCAACGATCGTTTCAGTTGGACCAGAGGACCCAGTCCATTCCATGTAAACACAGCCCACATACTTATGGGGCCACCGCTAGTTTTCACAGTGCCTTGTTGGCAATTTGAGTCAATGACTTCATAGAGTCTGCGGCCCACTCGAGCCCTACCATCAGCTCTTACCAGCTGAAATCGAGTCTCATCTGACCAAGCCATTGTTTTCCAGTCTTTACGGTCAAACCAGAATGGCCACAAGCCCAGGAGAGGCGATGCAGGCGAATGTAGTGCTATTAGGGAGGCATTCGGGTCGGTCGTCTGCTGCCTTAGCCCATTAACGGCAAATTTTGCAGCATTGTACTAAGGGATACTTTCGACGTACGTCCCTCATTGATGTCCTCTGCCCGCATCTCGTGGTCGTGCGGTAGTGTTCTCGCTTCCCACGCCCGGGTTCCCGGGTTCGATTCCCGGCGGGGTCAGGGATTTTCTCTGCCTCGTGATGGCTGGGTGTTGTGTGCTGTCCTTAGGTTAGTTAGGTTTAAGTAGTTCTAAGTTCTAGGGGACTGATGACCATAGATGTTAAGTCCCATAGTGCTCAGAGCCATTTGAACCATTTTTTTTTATATCCTCCGTTATTTTACGCATTGCTGCTTGTCAGTTAGCACTGAAAACTCTAAGCAAGTACCACTGCCCTTGGTCGGTAAATGACGGCTGTCGGCCACTTCGTTGTCTGTGGTGAGAGATATTGCCTGAAATCTGGTATTCCCGGAACAGTCTTGACAATGTTGATCTCAAATATTGAATTTACAAACGATTTCCGAAATGGAATGTACCATGCGTGGAGCTCCAACTGACATTCCGTTTTCAGAGTCTGTTAATTCCCGTCGTGTGGCAATACGCATGTCTGAAGCCTTTTCATATGAACCATCTTAGTACAAAAGACAGCTCCGCCAGTGCGCAATCCCCTTTTATAGTGTGCGTGATACTACCACCATCTGTATATGTTTATATCGCTATCCCATGACTTTTGTCACTTTTGCAGATGTAGAGAAGGACTGACTGCGTTATCAAGTTCCATAGGCGCAGTTTGGCTTTGTAGAGATAATAACTAAAGCTTTACGACAACTCCTCGTGCACTAAACTATTCAGTAAGGCCCATTAGTGCACAGTACACTAAAAGATGAACGGACATACTCCTCCACGTGAACGGCAAGTGGCTAGGATCAGTGGTCACCAGCAGTGAGCTCACACCCTTGCGAGTCTGGGAGGGGCTTCTGAGGCAGAAGTGGCCGTCAGCAGCTGGCACTGCCGCTGGGGGAGGCTGGTCTCCAACGGCGCCCCTGGAGAAATCACCGGCCGAGCGCGCCAGCTTATCGTCGCTCCCCGCGTGGGGTCCGCCAGGCTGTAGTGTGGGCCGCCGCCGTATTTTCCTCGCACCCACCATATGGAGCTTCTTCTTCAACAGATGAAAGCTGCTGCCCACTAACCTAATAGCCTCTCGCCGATCAAAGGAAAATAAATATAGACTCCCTGCAGGTGGAAATTTGGCGGATTTTATGTCATCTCTTAGAAGGCGATTGATGAAATAGAATGCACCACACACGTTTTACAACGTAATGCGCCATTTACTGGTGTAGGAAACACTGCTAAATATCATAACAAAACCAGTACTAATATTTCAGTAACGGTACGAGTGTCGCTTGCTTGGCGCCTTTGTCTCTGAATACTAAGTATTCGGGTACTAAGTACAGGTGAACATTTATTTTCTGTAACCAGTCAGTTTTAATTAACGTCTAGATATAAATAACAACGAGGTTTAATTGAAGAGTTACAACGCAAAATGTTGTAAGTCCAGATCTCACATTTCTCAAGAGAATGAAAAAAACAATCTCTGTTTGTACATAATTGATCTGTATCCAAAATTTTGACGAGGCATTCTAATACCACAGAATTATAATGCTTACCGTATCATCACAAAGAATTAAGACGTGAATTAGAAATAAATACTCTGTTGAGAAAGTTCTAAGAGAAAACCAGACAACTGACTGGCTCTAAGTGCTAATAAGAAAGTTTTCACAAATTCGTTCTTAGAAAGAAGTAAACGACAACCAGCCACTGTTAATAATGCTACTTATTTACACAAACAGAGCCCTGACAGGTTTAGCACAGACAGGCTCATCTTTAAACGGTTGTTAACACTTTTATTACATTTGCTATTGTTTACATTAGAACTTGACTGTCTTTGTTCCAATAACTAGTGTAAATAACAGCAAATGTACTACAAACGAGAACAGCCTTCTCAAGATGAACCTGTCGGTTCTAAACCGGTAACGGAGCTGTTTCTGCAAATCAACTGCATTATTACTAGTGTCTGGTGGCTGTTTTTTTATTTGTAAGTATCAGTTTGTATTTTAATACACCGCATGTGTTTTGAAATAAAATGAACAATTTATAAGACGCGAGAGACCGGCAAACCGTAGGAAAAATATCAGCCATTCAATTCCGAAGACAGAAAGAGCAGTTGCGTGCGAGAACTGTCGCACAATCATCTTATCAGCTCATATGTCCTTGTTGCTGATAAGAATAGCACACAAAAGAATGGGAAAGAAGTGATGATGTAGGGTATGACGGTCAGTTTGGCTTTAGGAAAAGTACAGGAACAGAGAGACTGTCCTGACGTTCCACTTGACAGTGGAAACGGGCCCGAAGAGAAATAAAGACACGATCATAGGATTTGTTGACCTTGAAAACACGTTGTACAATGTAAAATAGTACAATTTGTTCGAAATTCTAGGAAAAATAGGAGTAAGCCATAGCGAAAACGGGTAACATACAACGTGTAGAAAATGCAAACCTGAACAATACGGCTGGAAGGCCAAGATCGAAGTGCTCGGAATACAAAGTGGGTAAAAAAGACATGTAGTCTTTCGTCTCGCCTGTTAAATCAGTACATCGAAGAAGCAATGAAAGAAATATAGGAAAGGTTCAAGCGTGCGATTAAAATTCAAGAAGAAAGGATATTAATGATAAGACTCGCTCAGGACATTGCTGTCCTTATGGAAAGTAAAGGAGAATTAAAGTGAAGGAGAATTACAGGATATGTGGAATGGAAAGAACGTCTGATGAATATTGAATAAGGACTGAGAATTAACAGGAAAAAAGACTAAAGGAACGGAAAGTAGTGGGAATGGGGAAAGCGGTAACTTTAATATCGAAACTTGTGATTACAGTGTAGACGAAGTGAAGGATTTCTGCAATCTTGGAAGCGAAGCGGACAAACTAAAATCATAAGAAGCAAACTAGTACAGTCAAAGAGGGCATTCCTGGTCAAGAGAAGTCAACTTTAATAAACTTAGACCTTAATTTGAGGAAGAATGTACTGCTGAAGCATATCATTGTATGGCAGTGAATCATAGACTGCAGGGAAACCAGAAGAGAAGAAAATCGATGCGTTTGAGATGCGACGCTAAAGAAGAATATTGAAAATTGTGTGGACTTACAAGATAATAAATGAGAAAGTTCTCCTCAGATTTGACAAAGAGGGGGAGAGGAATTCGTGGCGGGCCTTATCAAACCAGTCAAAACATTCTCATCTTTCTTTCTTTTAAAAAAGAAAAGGAGGGAAGCAATATTTTGTTCCAAGTGCCATTAGTACTGAGGCACTACGCTTTCTTTGTAATTCTACTAATAAAGAAATGGTTTTTAACTGGTAGAACTGTAGTTAAGAGACACCACGCCTCTTTTTTTTTTTACATTTTTGAGGGAATTCCAGCTTGGCAGAAAGATCATGCGCCTTCTAAAACCGCATATTTCAAAGCCTTTCTCCATTGTGTGGCACCTACATCGAGTATAGGGACGTGTAACACAATATCAGAGAAAACGCGTTTTGTGAAAAAATGGCGCTACTTCCATTCTTCAGTTGTTCGAAACAATGAAATGCCTCGATGAAGCATACGCGGAATACCTCTATATATACGTTGGAGTGTTTCTTCGCGTCGCTTCTTGCATCATTAATTCGCCTTGATTACTAGTACATGTTGTTTGTTTACAACAAACGGAGTGCAGTGCTGCTGGAGAAGCAGACATCATTGCACAAGAACATCAGTATAGCGGACTTCTATATAATGTCCTGTAGTCGGCGACGATTATGTGAGAACCCACCTTGCATGTAAACACACCACAATGTTTAACTGAAAGGAAACAAAATTTTCCAATGTGTTTCCTTTTGTATTACTCGCTAAGAAACTGCCGATCACAGTAATTTAATCTGTGTTTGCCTCTTGTGCACTAACTTTTCCATGTAATTCATCCGTTTTGCAGAAGTAGTTGTGGTTAGCATTCGCATTACACGTATTTTAAATGTTCTGTATAAATTAATGCATACATCTCGACATGTGCATTGTTCTGTTTGTGTGTTATTAGTACTTTATGAGCATTACGCAAGGCTTTCTTCTAAGCTTCTTACTGCTTTGTAGCCACTTATTTACTCTGTTTAACATGCAAGAGCGTTGTGTGTCACAAAAGGTACTAATGCTCTTTGTGATATCAGTCTCTTTTCGATATCTCCAGCTGATGCTCAATTTTAATGTGTGTTGCGTTGTCAAGCAGTTCTGATGTTATTCACGCGTGTCTAAAGTTCGATATTGAAATCAAGTCGTAAGCACGGTACTGGCCCTTGTTCAAGAGACAGTTTCAACAATATTTTGAAGAACTGAGTTGTAACAGACTCATGGCAATTGCTTTGAAGGCAGGGAACCAAGTAGGTCCTGAAATGGATGATACATGAAGGTTACTCAACGGACGTCAGGTAACAACTGATTAAAGTATTAGCGAATGCAGTAACTCTGCCAGAATGAGAGAGACGTGGAAGAATCTTCCCCTATTCAAAAAACGAATCATCAAAAACAGGTATAAAAACTCAAGACAAATATTATATAGGAGTCATTCTACTGCCACTACGAATAATCGAGAGTTTTGTGAGTATGAAGCAACTGAATGGGAAAATCGAGAAAAAATACGAATGGAACAAAAGGTACAACATAAAGTTTAAGAAACAGGACAAAAGACTGGCCGAAATTAAATCCTCAGTTACCAGTTCGAAAGCGATATTGATTCAAGTCAAATCATAAGGAAAGTTGCTGAACGATGTGAGAAACAAGTGGAAGAACTGATGATCCATCTAGATAATCAATCAGCACTAGGTGTTGCCGGATACCAACAAACAACGAAGACCATTAGCGAAAATAGGGTGTCAGCTCACATACAGAAAGCCAGATACAGGCTGTTGCGCTGGTATCTATAAGTAACAAGCAGAAACTGTAGAGAAGGTAGACACTGCTTTCATAAAATTTAAACTGAGCAACGCACCAGTGTACAGAAAATGGATAAAATTTATGACACACTCAGCAGCTGGTAACTTTCAAGAGTTCGATGATGTTAAACAAAAGTCAACAACAAAATTAAGTTAATTTTACAACAGGGAATTAGCGTAGGCAACCATTGGAGAGGAATATTAAGTAAAATATTTTTCATTCAGGTAGTTTCACAGCATTCCACACTAACGAAAAACATTTTGTCACACAGTTTCTCAGTTCAAAGGGCACTTACATGAACCAAAACACAGAAAACAAGTCTAGTAAGAGGACAGCTAGATGACGAAGCTCAAAGATAGGCCATAACGATAGACGGAGAATACGGAACGCTTGAACAATTTAAGGACACCTTTTTAAACAAATAGCGATTAAATCTGCAACAAATTAAGATGCGTAATAGTATATTATTAGTTGAGAAGGAATAATAAACTGAAATATACGTCGACAATGATTGTAGAATAAATGAAATGTTGGGTACACTACTGTCAAACATATCGATTATCGTGGTAATCACATACCAATGATTTATCTACATTAAAAGAAAGGAAACCAGTCAGAGTGTGTGGAACTGACATGAAGTCGTTCAGAAATACAGTAACAGACTTAGCTTCTAACAGAGTCAGATGTCAAACTAAGTCAGGAAGACAAAACGAAATTGAAATATAGGGAGTAGTAAAGTGCTGGCTGCACAAGATGATAAATATTTATACTGCTATTATTATTTTATATTTTAGTTTCAATATTTAACACGTGTGAATCCTCTAACGTAATAAACGTTTAACAACTTGTCCCAGAGGCACTCTAGACTTAAGCACGATTTCTTAAAAAAAATCCTTTCACGTTTAACACCGAAAAATAAAGTAATCTGGAACAAATAAGGTAATGTGCATTTAAAATATAATCCACCAATGTAATATATAGAAGTTTTAGATTCAGAAAGTATTTCACTCAAACAACATTTTAAACTGACAAAACGAAAAATTATTCAGTTTCAAAAAATGTGAATGACTGAACTGCGACATGACAAATGTAAGTGCTTTGAGTAATAGATTAACAATGTAGCTAAAAGGGAGCTAAGATGTAGTTAATCCAAGCAAGGTATCCAGCTGGAGCTCAGGCAACGCTCAAACAGTTGCTTGGTTCAGCTCGGACTGTACACCATACACAGCATATACCTCAGAATTACATAATAGCTGCAAATAATACATCGTATTCGTCCTCAGAACAAGAAATGTGTGGCCCATTGAAACAGGCAATTGAAAATACAGATATGTTAAAACATTGGAACACCTGATCGTTGCAGTGCGGGATTAGCCGAGCGGTCAAGGGCGCTGCAGTCATGGACTGTGTGGCTGGTCCCGGCGGAGGTTCGAGTCCTCCCTCGGGCATGAGTGTGTGTGCTTGTCCTTAGGATAATTTAGATTAAGTAGTGTGTACGCTTAGGGACTGATGACCTTAGCAGTTAAGTCTCATAAGTTTTCACACACATTTGAACACTTTTTTTTAACCTGATCGTTCAGAATGAAAATGCAAAAATAATCCTACAGAACTAACGCAAGAGTGTTTCAAAAGCAATGGCTTTTCCCAGGTTCAAACTCAAGAGCGTCCCATATAAAGCACAGGTACAGATTTCGAACAAATTCTTTGTTTAATCAGGCCGGCCAAAATGATCCCCCATTTGCTACTGTCTTAAAATAACTCAGGCCTATATTGCCTACTAAAGATGCTGATCCACATTTAAAATCAAGGCCAAATAACGGCTATTAGCGAAAGCTACTCAACGTTATAGACTTGGATCCAATATAAGTCTCAGCGAGGCTCAGCATAACAATACACATTCAATAAGCACACACGGAAGAGGTTCTCACCATTAATTTTTATGACGGACCCTGAAACACAAGAAGCACTGACAGGACCACGAAGGCACCAGAAATGGGAACTATCTAACTCAGAAGACGCAACGACAGACGGAAACAATGAATCTTCAAGTGACTAGAATGCTGCGACCACCTCCTTCGTCGTCGGTGACAGCGCGCTCTACCTTGTGGAACAGCAGCAAGACAAGCCTCCTCAGAGAGCCGTACGTGCCATTAAAATCGCTTCAAGGATCCGCACGACTACTCTCTAATGAAACGGCAGGAAGGCCGTCGCTAGGAAACGCAACCAAAGAAGTAAAATCAGCGGTGACAATCGATAACAGACTTTCGAAATTAAGACAAGAACAGTGCCCGTGACAACTTAGGAACTGGTCAAGAAGTGTCAGAGTGGGAAACTAATGAGGAAATCGTAGCTACCACCCTCAACACAGTAAGGGTCCAACAAGCAGACTTGGGCTCACACATTCAGGTTGGTGTAAGAAAAACCAAGATCTTTATTTCAACAGTCTCGGTTACAGTGTGTTGTCCTTTCCTCTACCTCTTCGTGATGATTATGATTCAGACACTTCGATTAATGTTGTCAGGGCTGCACGCATACGTTCCTGGTTTGAAGAACACTTAGGCACCCTCTCGCAACGGAATGGTCGTTCAGTCACCCGATGTCGACCACACAAGAGAAGTCCTGGCATATTTGGAACATCTACATCTACATGTACATCCATACTCCGCAAGCCACCTGACGGTGTGTGGCGGAGGGTACCTTGAGTACCTCTATCTGTTCTCCCTTCTATTCCAGTCTCGTACTGTTCGTAGAAAGAAGGATTGTCACTATGCCACTGTGTGGGCTCTAATCTCTCTGATTTTATCCTCATGGTCTCTTCGTAAGATATACGTAGGAGGGAGCAATATACTGCTTGACTCCTCGGTGAAGGTATGCTCTCGAAACTTAAACAAAAGCCCGTACCGAGCTACTGAACGTCTCTCCTGTAGAGTCTTCCACTGGAGTTTACCTATCATCTCCGTAACGCTTTCCCGATTACTAAATGATCCTGTAACGAAGCGCGCTGCTCTCCGTTGGATCTTCTCTAGCTCTTCTATCACCCCTATCTGGTACGGATCCCACACTGCTGAGCAGTATTCAAGCAGTGGGCGAACAAGCGTACTGTAACCTACTTCCTTTGCTTTCGGATTACATTTCCTTAGGATTCTTCCAATGAATCTCAGTCTGGCATCTGCTTTACCGACGATCAACTTTATATGATCATTCAATTTCAAAACACTCCTAATGCCTACTCCCAGATAATTTATGCAATTAACTGCTTCCAGTTGCTGACCTGCTATATTGTAGCTAAATGACAAAGGATCTTTCTTTCTATTATTCGCAGCACATTACACTTGTCTACATTGAGATTCAATTGCCATTCCCTGCACCATGCGTTAATTCACTGCAGATCCTCCCGAATTTCAGTACAATTTTCCATTGTTACAACCTCTCGATATACCACAGCATCATCCGCAAAAAGCCTCAGTGAACTTCCAATGTCATTCACCAGGTCATTTATGTACATTGTGAATAGCATCGGTCCTAGGACACTCCCCTGCGGCACACCTGAAATCACTCCTACTTCGGAAGATTTCTGCCCATTGAGAATGACATGCTGCGTTCTGTTATCTAGGAACTCTTCAATCCAATCACACAATTGGTCTGATAGTCCATATGCTCTTACTTTGTTCATTAAACGACTGTGGGGAACTGTATCGAACGCCTTGCGGAAGTCAAGAAATACGGCATCTACCGGGGAACCCGTGTGTATGGCCCTCTGAGTCTCGTGGACGAATAGCGCGAGCTGGGTTTCACACGATCGTCTTTTTCGAAACCCATGCTGATTCCTACAGAGTAGATTTCTAGTCTCCTGAAAAGTCATTATACTCGAACGTAATACGTGTTCCAAAATTCTACAACTGATCGACGTTAGAGATATGGGTCTATAGTTCTGCACATCTGTTCGACGTCTCTTCTTGAAAACGGGGATGACCTGTGCCCTTTTCCAATTCTTTGGAACGCTACACTCTTCTAGAGACCTATGGTACACCGCTGCAAGAAGGGGGGGGGGGGGGGGGCAAGTTCCTTCGGGTACTCTGTGTAAAATCGAACAGCAGTTACCAATAAACAACCCGACGATTAATATAAAAATTCCGTTGTCTCCGAACCTTCTGTTACTGAACAGATTCATCTGAATCGCAGAAGAATCTAATTCCACCACACTCTACTGCAGCTACTTTTCACACAGCTTCTGCTAGGTACTCGCACTCTTTGAGCTGAGGTGCAACAGCTGAGTCTCAGCCCTCGCCTTTCGGCAATCCCGCCAAGCAGTCCCCACGCGGGCCCGGCGTTGCGTACGTGACGCGGTGCCGGGACGCCTGCGGCACATGGCGGCACATGACGGCCACAGTGCAGCACACCGCAGCACGGTGCTCCACAGGCCGCTGTCCGGCGCGGCTTATGGGCTCCTTGGGCCTGGCGGCGCCATGAATAATGCAGCTGCCGGCGAGCGTCCGCTCCGCGCAACCCGTATGCGGACACGGTGCAGCCACGCCTGCCAACTTCCCAAACTGTATCGCCACCGTCCGGCCGACCTATGTTTATGGAAGCAAAACTTCCGCTGCGACCGTGTTGTGCGTCGGTTGCGGAGGCTATAACTGGCCAGCCATCAGACAAAGCATCAGATCCACGCTTACTTTAAATAATTTTGAAATTTAAATGCTCTTCTTTCAGCTTAGGCTTATACATAATTATCCGTTATTAGAATAGCTCCTCGTGAGCTCTCCGGGACACTTCCGTTCATGACCGAAGTATTTACGTTCAGTACGTTGCTTGTAGGCTTTGAACAAAATGCATTATTAGCGCTAAATGGAAGGGTTTCCGACTGTCCTCTTCAAACACTCTACACGCAATTATGAACACAAATCGTATAGCTTAGAACAAGACGAAGTAAATACTATTATGTCTTTAGTTATTTACAACATATCACGTAAAGATCTGTTGCAATGAATAGATGTGAATCTTAATCATTTTTTGTCCACGTACACTGCCACCTCCAAAAACCTCAACTCAGTTTCATCGCTTTTTATAGCAAGATGGGTATGCCTAATACAAGTGACATATATTTTGAGCTGTTGTATTTTCAACAAATGTATACACTTCTTACATTCTGGTATATAGGCTATGATTTTGTGTTACTATCCCTAATTTTAGGAAATGCTACAAGGTAAGATTGCAAAGGATAAATAAAATATGAATCAATCGTTCCACCCGCTGCATATGTCCATCCCTACACTCTGTAGTCAGAAACCATAGTCGTAATGTAACTCTGCTTATAAGGCAAAACTTATTAAAAGGTCAGTGAAACATATTTTATATAAAGTTTTGTATGTATGTATTGTGTACTGAAACTGGGGACCTAGAGACGAGGGAGAGGCTTCGTCCCGCCGTAGCCTTCAGTGGTTCACAACCCCATAACAAGTCACAGCAGTCCACCCACTTAACCGCCGCCCCACTTCGAACCTAAGGTTATTGTGTGCTTTGGTCCCCAGTGGACCCCCACCTTCGGGAACGTCTCATACCAGACGAGTGTAGCCCCAAATATTTGCGTGGTAGAGTAATGATGGTGTATGCTTATAATGAGGCAATGTTTGCGCAGCAATCGCCGATACAGTGTAACTCAGGTGGAAGAACGGTAACAGGCGCGCTTTCGCCCAGGCAGATGGAAAACCGCCTTAGAAAGCCGCCACAGACTGGCCGGCACTCCGGACCTCGACACTAATCCGCCGGACGCAATCGTGCCAGGCTAGTCCGGCGGGCTTTATATACCATTGATCCCAGATTAAGATACAAATAGTCAACACATTTTCTGTATGAGAACATAGTATTATGTTTATAGACCACAGTGGCAGCAGAGGCAAAAGTGGTAGTGAACCAGTACTTTTGCGAAGTCACCAAATCAACTGAAATAGCCGCGCGGGATTAGCCGAGCGCTCTAGGGCGCTGCAGTTACGGACAGTGCGGCTGGTCCTGGCGGAGGTTCAAGTCTTCCCTCGAGCATAGGTGTTTGTGTTTGTCCTTAGGGTAATTTAGGTTAAGTAGTGTGTAAGCTTAGGGATTGATGACAATAGCAGTTAAGTCTCATAAGATTTCACACACATTTGAACATTTTTTTGACTGAAATAGCGGTTGTTAATAGTTACAAGAATTGACTAATATTGGCCACGAGCACATGAGATATTACCGTTTGAATATAGGTCAAAAGAACTAAAAAGGCATCTATTCCGCTAAAGCAACGGCCGTGAAGGCCTGGAAAATCCCATCTCCTTTATTACCACTATTTATGCCGTAGTATATCACCAGGTACAAAACTATGTTCAAGATGGCGCTCTATCATTGCTGTAACGCAACGCTGCGTGAAGAAGCGATAAGTCGAATCACTACTAACTTCACTCCCGTCTACCTGTACTTATCCCATGAGACATCACCAGCTAAAATAGTTTTAGGCACTACAGTCTGGAACCGCGCGACCGCTACGGTCGCAGGTTCGACCGACTCCTCCCTCGGGCATGGGTGTGTGTGATGTCCTTAGGTTGGTTAGGTTTAAGTAGTTCTAAGTTCAAGGGAACTGATGACCTCAGAAGTTAAGTCCCATAGTGCTCAGAGGCATTAACTCTCTTGCTATCGTCAGGTCATTTATTCTAGGCAGTTTTCTCCCATAATACTCTCCAAATCTGCAGATATCTCGTCATTTGTTATCAGTCCACTAGTCTTTCAGCATCATTCCGTCACACTACAACCTAAATGCACTGGATGTCTTCTTTTCTGCTATTCCCACAGCCATGATCAGCTTCCATACATTGCTGCGCTCCAGTGTAAGAAATTTTACTCCCAGCTCTTCCGTTTGGCACCAGTCGAGTTGCCTTAGCGAGGAACTAGCTTGTTTGCCTGTCTACATCTTACATCTCCCTCGATTCGTCTTTCATGAGTTGCTTTGATTCAAACAAATTTAGAACTCCATCGCTTCGTCTGCTGATCCCAAATTTCGATATCAACTGTATGGCTGATCTCATTTCTGTTCCTTCTCAATTCCTTCGTTTTTATTTCATTTTCTCTCCGTCTGTATTCTCTACTCAGCAGACCATTCAATTACAGAGATTCTAGAATTCTTCCTCTGTAGCACTGAGTAAATCAAATTCCAAACGAGTAAGCGAATCTTATTTACCATGAATTTTAAGGCTACTTGTGAGCATTTCTTTCAGTTTCCAATGTCTGATTCTTTTTGTATTTAATTACCACGTAGATCATGCACGGAGAACGAATCCAGGTTCCCGGTAGTCGTTCGTTGCCAGAGCTGAGAGAAGCACATCAGAGAAATGACGAGTCCTTCCCGGAAGCGCTGAGCTCGTCAGGTCCAGAAATGCTTTCGCCCCGCCTGCCAAGGGTCGCGCCCTGCCTCCTGGGGGTGGGGCCTGCATTATTCATGGCCGTGCGAAGCGGGCGTGCCGCGCTGCCCCTGAACGGTCAGTCGACGACCCGGCTCGGCCGGCGCTGCCGCATCGGCGCCGGGGAAGTCAGCTGACGGAGATTGCGACCAACCGGAGTCCTCGGTTACCGTTGTTTCGCTGCAGAACAAGGAATATCTATGAATTTGTGACGTTCAAACTGTATATTAACTAGAATAGCAAAATGTGCTTAAAGCAATGACGAACAGTACTGGGTATTACCGCCCAGTTACACTCTTTACTATAGTCATCAGTTTCATAATCAGCTTTTACGCTTGAGTCGGTTCCGTTTTCATGGCTCAGCCTTAGGCGGCAATTACTTCTTGGGTTCAAAAGTTCAAATGGTTCTGAGCACTATGGGACCTACCATCTGAGGTCATCAGTCCCCTAGAACTTAGAAATACTTAAACCTAACTAACCTAAGGACGACACACACATCCATGCCCGAGGCAGGATTCGAACCTGCGACCATAGCGGTCGCGCAGTTCCAGACTGAAGCGCCTAGAACCGCTCCGCCACCCCGGCCAGCTTACTTCTTGGGTTTTCCAAAATTTGTTTCCCCATTTGTTGCACGTTTAAAAACTCTGAGTGATAATCGCCTCTCTGAATTTTTTCCCACATAGTCCATCGTTTTACCTCTTTGTGCGTTATATCGTTTATTGGTGGCCTGTTGCCTGTCTAATACCTTCGTTCTGTTATTTAATGTTATTTTCTATATTTAATCTCAGCTCTTAGGAAACCCATTTTGAAGCGCGAGGTAGCCGCGCCGTCTTGGGCGCCTTGTCACGATTCGTGCGGCTCCCCCCGTTGGATATTCGAGTCCTCCCTCGGGCATGGGTGTGTGTGTTGCCCTTAGGTTACTTCGTTTAAGATAGATTAAGTAGTGTGTAAGCCTAGGGAGCGATTACCTCAGCAGTTTGGTACCATAGGAACTTACCACAAATTTACAAAGAACCTATTTAAGACACATGGAAAGTATTACAAGTACAGCAACTGCCAAGCTTTTATAAAAATTGTTGTCCCTTTCGTCGCCTTATTTTTTAAAGTGCTCTTTACAGTGTATTTGGTCATAAAAATATCTCTGATCTTAGTTGTTCGACTCCTCTCAATGCCATTGTTTCTGTCCTACCAATAATTTTGTTATTATAATGGGTTCTTGCTTCTACCAGTTGTTTTAAAATGAACACTTCGCCGATGCATGATCTGCTCTTTATAAATCCATTCCGTGTCTAAGAGGTATGTTTCATTTGTTAATTGTAACTGCAGAAGAGTCTTGACTGTCAGGAGATTCCGGATTAGTCCTGCTTTCGGATCTCTAGGAGGGGACTGACTTGAGGGGAGCAACCATGAGAAGGAGTTTGAACAGCCAACGAAAGGGTAAGAAACTGTGATTCGATCCGTGGAGTTTCAGACGTTTGAACGTGGTAGGAGAGTTAGATGCTCTGAATGGGGAGATGCTTAGTGTCAATATAAGGTTCATCTCAAGAGTGAAATGAGAAGAAGATATGGATTCCTAATCATACAAATACTGGGCAGTATCAACAAAAGTAAAAAATGATACATTGAGAGTAGGATTCGTTATAAACAGCAAGGTAGAGAGCGTGTTACTGTGAACTATTCAATCATACGAGTTTGGCTCTCATCAGAATCGACAGCAAACAAACGTCGCCGGCCGTTGCGGCCTAGCGGTTCTAGGCGCTACAGTCTGGAACCGCACGACCGCTACGGTCGCAGGTTAAGAATACTGCCTCTGGCATGGATGTGTGTGAAGCCCTTAGGTTAGTTAGGTTTAAGTAGTTCTAAGTTCTAGCGGACTGATGACCTCCGATGTGAAGTCGCATAGCGCTCAGAGACGTTTGAACCATTTGAAACCAATATCAACAACAAAATTTAGGTACACATACCGTCATCAAAAGCGAAAGATGAAGATATGAAGTATATGAATATAATGATAGGCTGATTCGGTATGTAAAGGGAGATGATAATCTCACAATCACTTTAAACCGGATTACCGTAGTAGGGAAAGCGAAAGAAGAAATATTTGTTCAAAACTGGTTAAAATGGCTCTGAGCACTATGGGACTTAACATCTATGGTCATCAGTCCCCTAGAACTTAGAACTACTTAAACCTAACTAAGGACGTCACACAACACCCAGTCATCACGAGGCAGAGAAAATCCCTGACCCCGCCGGGAATCGAACCCGGGAACCCGGGCGTGGGAAGCGAGAACGTTACCGCACGACCACGAGCTGCGGACAAGAAATGGTTGTGAGGGAATATGGGCTAAATAGTAGGAATGTGGGCGAAGAAAGATGATTTCTGCAATAAATTTCAACTAGGAATAATGAATACACTGTTCTAAAATTCCAAGAGAAAACTTTATATCTGTTAGGAAAACGCTGGAAATATGGGAAGATTACAGTTTGATTACATCATACTCAAAGAGAGATTCCGCAATAAAGCATTGGTAGTAAGGTCTGCCCAGGAACAGATATTGACTCCGATCACAATTTAGTAATAATAAAAAATAAGCTGAAGTGTTAGTGTAAGAAAAGGCTGAAGTGCTGGAAGAGGGACCCTGAAGTACTCAGGAAAGAAGAATTTGAAATTCTCTAATGATATAGGCAATGCTTTATTGAATACCAAAGTAGACAGTTCAGTTCAAGACGAACGAAGACATTGAAGAGGTACAATCTCACACGTTGGATAGACGAACATAGATACAAGGAAGGTAACTGCGAAGAAATCTTGGCTAACAGAGTAAGTATTTCCATTTATTGATGAAAGAAGAAATACAAAAATAAATAAAAAATTCAGGAAAACGGAAAGACGAGCCACTTAGGTACTAAATAAACAGGAAGTGCACGAATGTCACGGCGAAATGGGGGAAGGAAAAATCCGAGGAAATCGACAAATAAATAGTCGTCTAAACGACTGATGCAGCATACAGAACAGTCAAAACAACTTGGGGTGAAAATGAAAATAACCACGGCAACGTGGGAATTTCATCGTTAAGCTCATTAGTGAGGGCGTTGAGAGAACAAATGATCTTTTACATGAAGTAACTGACGATGAAATGGGAGTCGAAATGGAAGTCATAGGTGATTCAGAAGCCTGAACGATAGATTTAGAGATTAACCGAGTTTTGGAAGAGTTGTGATCAAGTAAGGTAGGATTCAGTTAGGATTTGTATATCATTGCAGGATGTGGTAACGAGACGATTATTCGAGTTGCCGTGTGTAAGTTATAAATCTGGAGACAACTCAACAGTCTTTCCGAAAAATATCATCTGAACAGTCCACAAGATAGCAAGCGCAGATTAAACTCGAGAACTGTCGTACAATTGCTTTAAATATTCATGCATCCAAACTGATGACAAATAAACTGAAAAGGAAATTGGTATGTAAGGTGACAATAAGTTTGGCTTCAGGACAGTTAAGGACACGAGACTGGCAGTTCTGGCGTTGCGGTTGATAATGGAAGCAAAGTGGAAGGAAAATCAATACATGTTCATAGGATTTGTTGAACTGAATTGACCACTCGACACTGTAAAATAGTGTAAGTTTTTCGAAATTCTGAGAAAAATAGGAGTAACCTATAGGGAAAGACGGATTGCGTGCAACATGTACAAGAACCAAAAGAGAATAGCTAAGTGCTTGCTCGGATTAAGGACATGTAAGACAGAGATGTAGATTTCGCCCCTACTTTTCGGTGACCACGAAGAAGAGGAAGAAGTTATCGAATTACGCTAATTTGGAAGCAAAATAATACATGACGTACAGACTAGATAAAATACAGGACATTCTTCGTCGAAAGCAGTGTGCTAGTATCAAACATAACCATTAAACGGGAGAATAATTTCTAAGAATGTACGTCTGCAGCACAGCGTTGTATGGTAGTGAATCATGGACTGTGCGGAAATCGGAAAAGAACAGATCCGAGACGTTTGGGATAATGTACTGTGGAAGGTTGTTGAAAATGAAGTGAACTACAAAGAGAAGAAAAAGAGTACATTCTCTGCAGACTCGTCGAATACAAGAGCATACGGAAAATACCGGTGAGAAGATCAGACAAGACAATAGGGCATATAATTAGACATCATGGAATAGTTACCATTATACTATAGGGACCTGAAGAGTGTGGAAACTGTAGAAGACAGAGACATATACACTCCTGGAAATGGAAAAAGGAACACATTGACACCGGTGTGTCAGACCCACCATACTTGCTCCGGACACTGCGAGAGGGCTGTACAAGCAATGATCACACGCACGGCACAGCGGACACACCAGGAACCGCGGTGTTGGCCGTCGAATGGCGCTAGCTGCGCAGCATTTGTGCACCGCCGCCGTCAGTGTCAGCCAGTTTGCCGTGGCATACGGAGCTCCATCGCAGTCTTTAACACTGGTAGCATGCCGCGACAGCGTGGACGTGAACCGTATGTGCAGTTGACGGACTTTGAGCGAGGGCGTATAGTGGGCATGCGGGAGGCCGGGTGGACGTACCGCCGAATTGCTCAACACGTGGGGCGTGAGGTCTCCACAGTACATCGATGTTGTCGCCAGTGGTCGGCGGAAGGCGCACGTGCCCGTCGACCTGGGACCGGACTGCAGCGACGCACGGATGCCCGCCACGACAGTAGGATCCTACGCAGTGCCGTAGGGGACCGCACCGCCACTTCCCAGCAAAGTAGGGACACTGTTGCTCCTGGGGTATCGGCGAGGACCATTCGCAACCGTCTCCATGAAGCTGGGCTACGGTCCCGCACACCGTTAGGCCGTCTTCCGCTCACGCCCCAACATCGTGCAGCCCGCCTCCAGTGGTGTCGCGACAGGCGTGAATGGAGGGTCGAATGGAGACGTGTCGTCTTCAGCGATGAGAGTCGCTTCTGCCTTGGTGCCAATGATGGTCGTATGCGTGTTTGGCGCCGTGCAGGTGAGCGCCACAATCAGGACTGCATACGACCGAGGCACGCAGGGCCAACACCCGGCATCATGGTGTGGGGAGCGATCTCCTACACTGGCCGTACACCACTGGTGATCGTCGAGGGGACACTGAATAGTGCACGGTACATCCAAACCGTCATCGAACTCATCGTTCTACCATTCCTAGACCGGCAAGGGAACTTGCTGTTCCAACAGGACAATCCACGTCCGCATGTATCCCGCGCCACCCAACGTGCTCTAGAAGGTGTAAGTCAACTACCCTGGCCAGCAAGATCTCCGGATCTGTCCCCCATTGAGCATGTTTGGGACTGGATGAAGCGTCGTCTCACGCGGTCTGCACGTCCAGCACGAACGCTGGTCCAACTGAGGCGCCAGGTGGAAATGGCATGGCAAGCCGTTCCACAGGACTACATCCAGCATCTCTACGATCATCTCCATGGGAGAACAGCAGCCTGCATTGCTGCGAAAGGTGGATATACACTGTACTAGTGCCGACATTGTGCATGCTCTGTTGCCTGTGTCTATGTGCCTGTGGTTCTGTCAGTGTGATCATGTGATGTATCTGACCCCAGGATTGTGTCAATAAAGTTTCCCCTTCCTGGGACAATGAATTCACGGTGTTCTTATTTCAATTTCCAGGAGTGTATGTCGAACAAATAATCGCGGACATATATGTACGTGCTACTCTGATATGAAGAGGTGAACAGAAGAAAGGAACTTGGCCTCCATCAAGAGTACTGATCAAAAAAAGAAAAAGAAGAAACTATGCCAGTTTGCGACCTGTTCTGGACAGTGTACTTGTTAAAATGCACTACTTTGGGTTAGTGTCGTGTGCTGTTATAAGATTTTCATTTACTCTGGCTTAGTAGGAATTTATCCAGCGAGTTCCTAATGTTTTCATGTATCTGGAAACAAAGCACCTCTTGCTTATAGAAGTCGTGAGTAAGGCTCATCGCTGTGCACTACATGGCGTCGGAATTGGCGTGTTTGGCGATGGGATGATAGTGCATAGTGGCAGTGGCTTAGAAACGGCGGTCCCAGTTTGCTCTCTTACCTAGAAGTTTCTGGCGGGTTGCCGAGAGCGATATCAGCTGCTTCTTTTGCACAGACAGCTGCACAGTGGTAGCACAGTAGTTAGCACCCTACACTCCCATTCAAGCGGACGACGGCGCAAAATCCACTTCCGGCCGTTTTGCTTTAGGTTCATCGTAATTTCCACAAAGAACACAAGATAACTGATGTGACGGTTCCTTTGAAAGGGAACTGCTGATTTCCTTCCCCGTACTTACAAAAGAAAAGTCCGACCTGGTGCTCCGTCTCTAATAGTCTCGTTGTCGTCAGAATGTAAAACCTTAATCTCCCCTCCATATGCAACCAGATGGAATTCTGTTCTGGGAAAGTAATGAAGAAATATTAAGTGGCTATATTTCTGTTTGTCCCTATGTTAGTCTTGTAGGCGTACACGCAGTGGTTGATCCATGGTGTTGGGAAACTTACATAACAGCAATAGGCCTACTCCGAAGGTGTAGTGATAGGTACGCTTCACAGTATTTGGTACGACAAATGAAAGTATTCCTTACATAAAGCGTTCATATCACTAAACAGAGAACTATTAGAGAGTATGGCAAATGAATTTTGTATTTTAAATCTAAAGGTAGTAACTGTGATACTTATGAGGACAAACCTGAAGATTTTTCTGGCCCACATAGTCTTCTGTAGGTTCTTAGCTTTTTAAAGGAAATGGTTAAATTCTAGGGAATACTTTTCTATTTATTTGTGTCCACAGTCCTGAAATATTTTACAACTGACAACATTTTTCTCGTACACAGTTGTTGAACATATTTGTTTGTGATCGCGATTTCAGTCTATTATACATAAGTGAATGAATGATTTCGCACTTACATTTTAAGAGGTATTTGAGGAACTCCGCAGCTGGGCTGAGTTTCTTTGCTTCTGTGTTGCAATCTTCGGCATCCATTGGACGTATTAAAACTGAACCTTCTGACGAATGGTGTTTACGTTGTTCTGACAACAGTGTATCAATGGATTCCAATTCGCCTGCATTGTGCTTTAGGGATTGACTAACATATGGTACTGATGGTAGTTTTGTGTTATGTGATAATTATAAGTAATTTATCATACCATTGATGTAGTGTATAGTCACTCTCATTCATTTCCTTGTAGCTGTGTATCGTGCTGTGGCAATTTAAGTCTCCTCTTAGGAGCTATATTTTCTGACTGTATAAAGGTTTGGGCGTTAGTGTCTGGCTCAGACTCTAACCTGGGTGTTTGTATATAGATACCATGGCGAAGGTTCTGCGTTCGGTTGTTAGTATCTCTAAGTCACTGCATTTGCTTCTGCCTGTCAGTGCTATGGCTACATGTAGTTTTTCAAAGATTTCACTGTCGCATTTAGTTTAATAGTTCCTAAGGCTAAACGTATTCCTTTCGTTTCTCCTTTGTGCGTTGTTTTGGATACAGAGTATGTTCCATTTGTGTGCGCGGTAAAGTTCTGCCAGTAATAGTTTGTTTTTGGTAATTCACCAGCACTTAGGCTTACAACTGTCAATTTTGACTCCGAGAAGTGCCTTTTGTCGTTCTCGTCTCACTTTGATTTCCTTTTGTGAATGGACTGGCTTTTGCTTGTTATCCCAACTTTTAGAGGGGACGACGACAGTATCTGTGTAGAGAGTGCGCTAGTAGGGACTCTATCCTTGTCCCCCACAAGGGACTTCTGAACAAAGAACTTAACAGAACCTTTAAGCCTCTGATGCAGCGGCGAGAATGTGTGATGGAAAATTTGGAGGAACCTGGATCGCATTAGAACGGACTTATATAGACAGTGAAGGCAAAACGTGGTTAACTAAGATATTCACATGGGAAATAGAGCACAGAGACGAAAATGAAATGCTTTAGTGATAGCGAGACCCCCATTCAGAAAGTTAGGTCACCTGGTGCAACAATTTTTTTTTCTATTTGACACCAATATGACAAGTTTCGCGTCGACGAAGATGAGATTTAAGATTAACACAACAAAAACACTCCCATTTCCCGAGCGAGGAATACGTCCGACCGCGACGGGAACTGAACCATCGATCACGCGATGTAGAGCCAGAGGCGCTAACCATTACACCACGAGCTGCGGACACGAAAAATGTCATTATGGTGATTATCTGGATGTGGAATATCTCATGAGCTGTCTCAGCTGTCCCAGCAAAGATACTCCAATGAGTTTTGGCAGAGAAGCAAGGATGCATTTTGATGTAGCTCAATTTTGAACTGAATAACTTTGTACTCCAACAACAACAAAAAAAAAGAAAAAACTTAGAACCCCGCTTGAAATAGGAATGAACATTCCAAGAGCTCTGCCTCAAACGTCGTGGTCGATAGTTAGGCGCAAAGCACCAAGCTTAATTAGGTAACAGTCATAAGGCGAGTTATACTGTGAGCACAGAATACTACACTTTCAACCAAGACACTGTACGCAAATGAAGCAGCAGTTTTCCCTTTCCTGACACGTTAGTGTAGCAGTCAGTATATGCATTAGCTTCTGGCTGCTGGGTTCTAAGACTAATCGTAATTTTCGAGTCTGCTGATAAACGTGACTAAAGAAGACAAAAATGAAGTGGAATGAACGTAAATGTCGATCTTACTTGCTTTTCAAAACAACAGCTAACGTTGTAGATAAAGAGAGGGGCCAGAACATTATGACCACTGCTCACTGCGGGACTGTGGACTCTCGGCGTGGTAAGGAAAGTTTACGTGTTCAACAGAGACACACGACGTGATAAGGAAAGATTATTATCGGAACAGAGACACATGAAGAAACGTTATTGGCAAGCATCCACTCATACAAGCGGCTTTGTCGAGGGAATGATTGTTATAGTTCCACACGTGGGAACGGGCATCTGGGAATCGGAGCTGCTAGTCGGCTATTTGCGTGTTATCGTCGTGAGCTTCTATGGAAAGTGGTTGAATGACGGTGAAACCAGCAGCATGCGATAACATGCTTGCTGTTCTCGGTGAATGGCTACTTACCTGCTTTGAAAAGAGGGACTGCCTCCGATCTGCGTCAGATCTGCCGACAGAAGTGGTGCATGTACAAGTTTTTCGCTGCACACTGCTGAGTGCACATTGTGAAATATGAGGCTTTCGCGACAGAAAACTCCGAAGTGTCCCCATTTTGACGCAAGAAGATCGTCAATAACTATGATTGCAGTCGGCTCAGAGTCCAATGCACGAACGCGGAAGAGTAAAAAAAATGTCGCCTGGTCAGATAACACGTTTTTTGTTACGTCAGGTCGCTAGTTGCGTCCGTCAGATGGCATCAACTTGGGGTTATGTACTAGTGGTGTTGCTGGACCGTCACCCCATTCCGCTGTGCTTTTCGGCAGGTCATTGTGCTGAATCTGTAAAATCTCGCAATGTTTCTGAATTTGTTTTGTTGTCCCTGTTGTTATTTTGGTATAGCTGTATTGCATAATAAGCTGCTGTCCCAAAATTCAATAAGCTTTGTATTCATGATGTGCTAGTAACAACCACGGCTTTCAGTTCCTCGTCGCCGCGTCTTGTCGTAGCCTGAAGTTGACAGTCAAGATTCCAGAAAATATCGTAGAAAACTATTGTTAGGACTAAAAGTTCCAAATCAGTACCAATAAACAAGGCCACACTCGTCTTACGCAGCTACATACAGTGTTCTGTATCAATGCATAGGGCTAGAAACGCGAGATAACAGCTGTATTCAAGAATCGGCCTAACAAAGGCTTCAATGTCGAAAAACGAATGGCCGATCCACCCGCCGGGCCGAGAATCGTACTACGCATGTTCTGTTGTGCAATCTATTCAACAGTTTACCCTTACATCCTCCGAATCTGTTGTGTGAACAATGAGAGTCTACAACAGCCACCTTGCAAGGAGAGTAAGTGTAGTTACATTTTGAAAATATAAATTTGATGTGGCCCAAAATTTGTGTTACATCGAAAAACTAGCCGATAATATGCAATCTGTAAAATTTCCCGCTTGTGTGACCATCAGCTTATGGATATACCTATTATCAGCTCAGCGGAAAACCTATCGGAAGCTAATAGCATGGAGAGTTGCTTCATGTTTGTGGAAAGCGTCATCGCATTGATGCCAACGCCGCCGTCGAAACTATTAGACTGAGCATTATCAGCATTAATGGAGAACGTCGGTCAATATAACAAGACATTACCTAAAAAAGAAATGAAGCGTTGGTTGACAGGGAAGAAGGATTGTAAGAAACCTAATAATAGTTGTTGTGGGGTATGACATTTATAACAGGCTGCTGTCTAATCTCTGAAGTGAATGTCGACTACGACGACGACATGTTATGAAGTGGCCATTATCTTATTTGGAAACAAAAAACAAAAATTAAACCATGATTACATTCGCAAGAGACGGTTTAGATACAGGTCTCAGAACGTAAATAAAACTTGACGGGTGGGTATTTGGGCTCCGCTTCTCTCAAATACAAGTCAAGTGTCTTTACCACTATGCTACCTCAGTTGGACCACTGCAGTGAGGGTGCATAAAACTTTGAATACGATCAAGGATAGCACTGCATAATCGTCCTCACAAGTATACACTTGAGGTTCCATAAAAAATGAATCTAATGAGACACCCATATTGAACATAGAAAGGATAGATGGATAAAAAGGTTACGTCAATATATAACTGAAATGTGTGTGTGTTCCGTAGCAGGTCAGAGAAATGAGCTAAGGTTAATGTGGACAAATAGTGCTTGTGCGTTAGAACGATTAGAGTTTCACTTTTCAAACGCAACAGAATGTAATTTACTTGGGATTTAACAATGTTTGAAAGATTTTACATCAAGGTCCAGTATATTGAACGTGCAAGATGTATTTTATAGGAGATTTATCATCAAACTTTTGGAGGTTGCAAAAGACTATCAGAGATGGAAGTAGTTCCTCCGGTATCCGACATCTCACAAATTCTAACACACGATTCTATCTTTATGCTTCGTAATGGCTAGAATAAAGAAGTATTGCGGTTCTAAACAAATCTCATTACTTACAAAGCTGGTCTTTCTCTGTATTACACAAAGGGTTGAAACGTCCCCTTTGAACAATTATACAAGACTGTGCTTAACCTGACACACAATATTTTGTTAGCGCAACGCAATCTGACTTTCAAAATTCCCTACAAAAGAATGGCCCTGACTAACATTAAACTATACCTTTCACAAATCACTTACCTCACAAAAATCTTCGCTGCTCAAGCTACTGCAATACAGCGAGCGCCACTACTGCCAGCTAAATAAAAGATTCAAACTATGGAAGGCACTAACTACTGATAGGGATAGTTAGCAAATTAAAGATATTAATAGAGAACAAACAATGTATTTACCTCGATATCATCATATATAAATATAGCAGTTCATGACAAATTACAAATCTCCGCCATCTCTCTCCCCACATCCACCACTGCTGGCGGCTCACCTCCAACTGCACAACGCTACGCGCTGTTCACAGCCAGCTGCCTAACACTACAATGGCGAGTATTACAACAATGCAAAGCAGCCACAGACTGCACACAGCACAGCCAGTGATTTTCATATTGAGCGCTACGTAACATTGCCAATAAGAAAACATAAACAGCCTACTTACATAGAGAAAACATAAACAGCCTACTTACAGGGTTTCTGCATGTTTAGGATCAAATTTAGTTTATCCATACCAAGTAGTATCATTATATATAGACAGTACATACACACGTACTGGTAGATCAGGTTATTTACAAGCACATCTACGGTTGCAGGAGACGCTGCACGAAAGCTACAAGACATACAGAAGAATTACACATATCAGTGGATGCTGTATATTACCATTTTCGATCCGTAACATTCATCACAGCATAGTTCACTTGGGGGCAAGAGTGTCAGAGCATATAGCCAAATTATCTGCTCCATAAATTATTAAAAGAACTATTACATCAAATTTCTTCGTGCCTCCAGATAGGAAACCCAATGAACACATTTTTAAACCAGGCTGCTGTCGCGCTTTCCCGCTCAATTAATATCAGCGACATGAGTGACGTATTGACCTTAGCCGTATAGCAAACGGTGCCCATATTAGGCACTAGGAATGTAGGTTAAAAACTTGGAGAGGTTCTCTACCCACTGATACGTGTGGTTTTCGTGCAGTCATCTTCTGAAACACCAAAGTACTTACAAATAACACAGTACAAATGTATTGGAATAAAATTGTTGTTAAACTTCAGAAGTAATTAGTTGAGCGCATACATATACTCTGTAACAAATTCGAACCATTCCACATAATTATAAAAACTAAACCTGTCGAAAGTTCCAATACATTTGTATATTAATGCGTGTACGTGAATAATTTGTAATGAAATTTGTAATGTGATAGAGGCAAACTGAATATGGAGCTACACTAACCAAAATCGGTTGTTTAATAAAGAAAATGTACAGCATTACACGTGTTTTCTCGTATTAAAGATGTCAATGATCACCCACACAAAAACTAATATTGCAGAACATATGTAGTAACCAAGCAAACAAGGATAGCCTTTGACAACGTAATGAAAACTGGAATAAGGAGGGACGTCAGCAGACAGTTAAGTGCAGAAGACTACATGTTTTACTGTGTAAGTAATGTTACAGATAAAGCAATCTAATACGAACATGATTACGAGTATCGAAAGGAAAAAGAAAAGTGGTGACTTGCTAAGCGTCATATTTGGAATAAAAAATTTGCGAAGACTGG
This sequence comes from Schistocerca serialis cubense, assembly GCF_023864345.2. Lineage (NCBI taxonomy): Eukaryota > Metazoa > Arthropoda > Insecta > Orthoptera > Acrididae > Schistocerca > Schistocerca serialis. Next base: position 275,443,325 of record NC_064642.1, on the reverse strand, counting down.
AAAATCTTACGTTAAGTAAGTAAACTGAACGAAACAAGAAGATGCCAGTTGTCAATTTCTCCAACAATACTTTGTTCGAGATTCAATATTGACATTTCATCTCGGATATTTATTGATCTATATGTCTGTAGCATGAAATTGAAACTTCCACCGTTAAGAGATGTGAGATTAAGTGAGTATCTGAAAATTAGTGTTAGAACTGACTGTTTAAAAAAAAAAGGACATTCTTATCTAGAATTGTCAAGGCACTGGACATATAACGAGGAAGGCAATTTATGATAAACCCTTGCAAGTGACCATCCTTTGGGGCATGTACTGACATTCTGGAGAACGAAATATGGGAATGTAAATGTGATGGAGACAAGATCAAGCGACGGACAAAGATTAGAGTATATGAAACCATTTATTCAGTAATTTTAGATGTAACGCCTCATTATCTATGATAAGACGAAATCGGAGGTGAAATTACGAAGGTTAAAAGACTCAAAATAGGAAATATTCACTTCATGCTGGACGGGGAAGACATGTATACGGAAAAAGCAGCATTAATGAGGTCTCTCCTTGGGGTCTGGCATTGTATCTGTGTCCAGCATTATTGTGGAGTTACATATTATCAAGGAGAGCTGACAAATTTATGACGATTGCAAACGGGAGATAAGAAGATAGTAAACATTAACGACAAGAAAAGAAGGCGATTCTCTTCCCTGAAAGGCTGATTTTGAAATTTATAGAACATTTCTACAACTGAATATCTGGAAAAGAAACTATTTTTGCTGCTTGTTTATCACACAGGGGCTGTAGACGATAAATTACAAGGACTGGAAGATCGGAAAACAACTGGAGCCAGTTTTCTTGCTTCCTCAGAAGTTTTAACATGCTAAGATTTGGTTTCGGTTTACCTTACATGTTGCGGTATTGACGGAGTAGAGCATCCCCTAGGAAAACCGGGAACATAGTGTGCCCAGGGGCAGTCGATCTACAAAGTACCCCACGCGTTACGTCTACGTGAGGCAAAACGCTCGTAACGGCTCGTCGAGGGAGCATTCCGCCAACCGGCGGTGCATTCCATCGGTGACAGGCAGCCAAAGAAACTATTACCGGGGCGTTATTAATACACACCAGGCAAGTCAATAGGCATGTTCGAGGGGAGACTGTAGCCAGATGGCCGCAATGGTACTGGACCCTGCACCATCCGCTGGACAGCTGCAGGCATCATCTGCCCGTCATTCGTACGTCGACGACCGGAGTTCGCCTCGCCGTGCTGCACCACCTCCAAGCTTCAGTCCCTGTCTACACACTGCCGGTTGTTCTAGGTACAGTTGCAACAGCCTTTAGAACTGCTACGTTAGCCCAAGCTTGTCAACGCTGTCATTTGTCACCTCGTCAGAATGACATCTTCTAACAAGTGTCTCAACCTTCAGGGGTGCTCGCCGCCACTACTGTACCAATAACAAGTCGTGGGTCGACGTCATTATGCCTACTGGACGAAAGCCAGTTTCTACTCTAGCTTGTTGTAACAACAAAGAGTTCTCCTGAATGCCGTCTGTCTTGTTCCTGCCACCTCCGAAGGATTTCTGTAATTCCCGCCAACCCATCGATCCTCACCGATCATGTGGGAGAGCTGTAACTACTCCGACAAACCAAAATAATTTTTTGTTGATAGTTGGAGACATAAAATCGTAGTTACAGTCTAAGGAAAGAAGTTCAACTAGCCACTGATGGAATTGTGTATGCATCAGTTAAGGTCTGAAGAGGATGTACTGAAGCACGGAAACTGGTACCTTTCGTGGCGGTCATAGCACACCAGGCCTCTACGTGGGTTACACCACACGGCGTATGGTAGTTATTGGGTGTGGATATGTGGTGTCTGACAAAACAATGAAGCATCCAGATGGAGAGGAGGAAACGAAGTGAGCATTAACAACTAAAGAAAGTAAGTGATGTTATTTCACTGGTTAGAGATTAGATGGAAAATTTATGAAGACTGCCAAGAACATTTCATATGAGCTCACCTATCAGCGTGCCATTGCACCCTGTCTGGCCTGGATGCATACACTAATATGGAAGCTGGCACACAGAAGATATAACTTGTCCTCGATATCTGGGAAACTGAAATTGGGATTGGGTTGATACCCGAGTCGGTTCCACACTTGTTCAATCGGGGATGGGTCTGGGGATGTTGCTGGACAGGACAGTACCTCAACATCACTAGCCTAAGTAACACAGGAGGACCCAGGACGTGTGTGACAGTTGTGACGACAGAGTTCCCTCAGCCACTACCAGCCGTGACGTGACGTCATGCCCGATAGCTCAACGCACCATGACGCCAGATGTAACACCAGTGTCACTCTTCCAGGTCACCGCCACATTCGCCGACGATGGTCATCCAGGGTGGTCCCGAACTGTGATTCAGTAATGTACGGAACGTCATTCATCAGTAGTCTATACTTTGTGGTCGCGGCGAAACTCCAAACGAAGCCGTTTGTTTTGTGGTGTTAATGGTATGTAGGTTACTGAATTTATATTCAAATCCGATCATGTTCTGATGTTAACGGAGACCTTCGTTCTAGTTCTTCTTCTGCTGGTTTCTATCCAACAAGGATTCAGTCTCAAAGGGCGCAGGTGAAGCACAGGACGATATTAGACCTACTAAACATTGTTGTTATGGTTGCAAATTGTCGCACCTGTGTCTGGAAACAATCGAAGCTCCAAATAATCACGGAAAGCGCTGAAGCAGGAATACACTGAAACCTGACTAAAGCCCGATGTATGTTCAGCCAAAGCTTTTACCGAGCCCCAATGGGGTTCAGAAAGAACAGATTAAATTCAGTCGGTTGTGGCGTGTCTATTGCTGTTAGTAGTAATTTAAGTTGTAAATAAATTTAAGTAAATTTTAAACGCTTTTATTGGTTGAAGTCCAGTAAACGTGCCTTAACTTAATTACAGGGTGTATGTCAGTAAGTTCCTGTGAGTCAATAAGTGTAGAGATTACACTCGACAACTGGAACAAATTATTCCTGACTGCTTTTACGGACCCCCGACGCAGATCATATACTTTTTGGAGGTCTCACCTCAAATAGGTGCCCCATTCATTCAGTTTAGAAGTGACTTCAATTTACCTTCGATATGTTAGCGAAAATACATAATTATAGTCCGTAGTAGGCATAAACGGCAATCCATAATTGCTCCAAATGCTTTCTGCGAAAATTATTTTAAGCCCACACGAACTATAAATGGTTGCGACAACATACTAGACCTCGTGACAGCAAACAATCCGAAGCAAATATGAGCTACACATCCGGGTCCTGCCTATGACGTCAACTCGTAAACATATAGTGGGGCCATTCGTACACTTCACGAGCCACGGTCTCCTCTCGCCGGAATCGGAACCTGAGTGGAGCCTACATATCATGCATTTCCGCTAACACTCGTCCTCCTACCAGCTTCGTGCCTAAGATACAGAAAAGTTCTATGAACTGCCACCACCCTATAGGCCCGTGGTGCCTCTGTCAAGAGGTAGTAATATAGGATTCCTTACCTGTTGGTTAATATACCTTTCCATGCAATTTTATTTTTGTTCTTGATCGGTCGTTGAGTATTTGTGCCTGCGTATAATTGTCATTTTGTATGATAGTGTTAAACATTTATCTGTTTGTGTAAGGTTCTATTCATGCTAGTTCTTCTAGTATTTCATATGTAGTTCAGTTCACTTCAGGTTATCAGTTTGGTGGTTGCTATTCATCAAATATAGTTCACACTTCGCTTCAGAGTGAAAATTTCTTTCGTATCTCATCTAATGTTAGCGGGATGTCAGTCTGTTGGTTACTATCAATCGCATGTACAGAATTATGTAATTTTTTGAGATGTGACACTGTTTATTGTTTCTATACGAAGGTATGTGTTTCTCCAGACGCTCTACTTTTTTACATTTTTAACTACCTTTCTTATATTTTCTACGTATACTTTGAAGGACCTTTTTATCGTGAGATCCTTATTTGACGTCACCTTCCCCGTTATTTAAGCCTGAACGCAATTTTCGAAGATAGCAGAATAATCTATTGAAACTGTAGAGAGGAATTTGTAGTTGATGATTGATTTTTTTCTGGTAGGTTGCATTCGGTGTCTCCTTTTGATCCGACCTCGTGTACATCCCGAACACTCGAAAAGTACTTAAGATCAGGTCTCACTAGTACACGCAGTATCCTTCACACATACCAACACTTCCCAAGAATTCTCCCAAGAAACGGAAGGCTACGGATCGACTTCACTACTACCGATCTTACAAGGTCGTTCCATTTCATAACTGTTTTTTCTCTGCCGCCCAGAGGTTTAATCGACGTAACTGTGTAACGCAGCACACCCCTAACCCTGAATTTGAATCCTTTTCCTACTCAATTGTTTTAACGTACCACATTTAGAGTAAGTTTCTCTCTTACCTCCCCAAGTGACTGCAGCGCCTACAGTCAATGCAACCCTCCTTACTCCGGAGTGCGCGGGTTGCAACGTTGTGTGTATGAAGGAGCTGCCTCCATTTCGTAACTGAAGCAAGTTTTGTCATATGTATCAGATTAAGTCTTGAAACAATCTAGCTTTAAAGTTACATAAACACTGACCCTCGCATAGATGTGGTATGCAATTTTAAATGCGGTATATTTATATATTTCACACGTAGTCATGGTAGTCGAGAGAATATGAAAAAATGGTACAGTTTTAAAAACAGTGTCATGGTGGAAGGACATGTGACACGCTTCGTCGGACCAAGAGGTCGTAAACTGACTTGATGCTGCGCGATGTAGTATACAAAGTTACATAAACACTGACCCTCGCATAGATGTGGTATGCAATTTTAAATGCGGTATATTTATATATTTCACACGTAGTCATGGTAGTCGATAGAGCATGAAAAAAATGGTACAGTTTCAAAACAGTGTCATGATGGAAGGACATGTGACACGCTTCGTCGGACCACGAGGTCGTAAACTGACTTGATGCTACGCGATGTAGTATACAAATGGAAGTTATAGTGCAATAATCATTGTTTCAGTTCCTGCTAGTTTCGCTATCACTGCCACTGTGTTTATCTATTATAGTTTTATTCTCAACGTCTGGATTTGAATGAATTCTCGTTAACATGCATATAATTCTCTTCCTGTGTCTTGATGACCATACTGAGGAAACGATATCTCAATATATCAGGAAAAATACACTCCAAATGTCTTTGCATTGTATGAACATTTTCCAGTTCTCTGTATGTTCATCTTTATACAGATCGTTGCAGGACCTCGGCTTCTCAGTACAGAGTTCACTTCGTCAGTTGAGAATCGAAGTGAAACTTGCTGGCAGATAAAACTGTGTGTCGGACCGAGACTCGAACTTGGGACCTTTGCCTTTCGCGGGCAAGTGCTCTACCATCTGATATATCCAAGCACGACTCACGCCCCGTCCTCACAGCTTTACTTCTGCCAGTACCTCGTCTCCTACCTTCCAAACTTTACAGATGCTCTCCTGCGAACCATGCAGAACTAGCACTCCTGAAAGAAATGATATTGCGGAGACATGGTTTAGCCACAGCCTGGGGGATGTTTCCAGAATGAGATTTTCACTCTGCAGCGGAGTGTGCGCTGATATGAAACTTCCTGGCAGATTAAAACTGTGTCCAGGACCTAGACTCGAACTCGGGACCTTTGCGTTTCGCAAGCAAGTGCTCTACCAGCTGAGCTACCCAAGCACAACTCACGCCCCGTCTTCACAGCTTTACTTCCGCCAGGAGAGCTTCCGTAAAGTTTGGGAGGTAGGAGGCGAGGTACTGGCAGAAATAAAGCTGTGAGGACGGGGTGTGAGTCGTGCTTCGGTAGCTCGGATGGTAGAGCACTTGCCCGCGAAAGGCAAAGGTCCCGAGTTCGAGTCTAGGTCCGACACACAGTTTCAATCTGCCAGGAAGTTTCATATCAGCGCTCACTCCGCTGCAGAGTGAAAATCTCATTCTGGAAACATCCCCCAGACTGTGGCTAAGCCATGTCTCCGCAATATCATTTCTTTCAGGAGTGCTAGTTCTGCAAGGTTCGCAGGAGAGCTTCTGTAAAGTTTGGAAGTTGGAGACGAGGTACTGGCAGAAGTAAAGCTGTGAGGACGGGGTGTGAGCCGTGCTTGGGTAGCTCAGTTGGTGGAGTACTTGCCCGCGAAACGCAAAGGTCCCGAGTTAGAGTCTCGGTCCGGCACTCGGTTTTAATCTGCCAGGAAGTTTCATATCAGCGCACACTCCGCTGCAGAGTGAAAATCTCATTCTGGAAACATCCCCCAGGCTGTGGCTAAACCATGTCTCCGCAATATCATTTCTTTCAGGAGTGCTAGTTCTGCATGGTTCGCAGGAGAGCATTCTGGATTTATCGAAGTGACTGCTGTGTCTAGTAGTAATCTATGGATACCAGGCATTGAATGCTGGCCCCTACTTGGACAGGACCAGGGATGGGGATCTTCCCACACTTCGGTTAGCGGGCCTGAAGATCGAGTAACATATCGCCGAAACTGGTTGCTAAGTAAAAAATCAATTTAGAAACTTAGACAGCTGAAGGGTTTCTGATTTGATATTCTTCTCCTGTTCTGTTTCTGACGCTTTAGGGAACCACTCCAGTATTGGCTCAAATGGTTCAAATGGCTCTGAGCGCTATGGGACGTAACATCTGAGGTCATCAGTCCCCTAGAACTTAGAACTACTTAAAGCTAACTAACCTAAGTACATCGCAAACAACCATGCCCGAGGCAGGATTCGAACCTTCGACCATAGCGGTCACGCGGTTCCAGAGTGAAGTGCCTAGAACCGCTCGGCCACACCAGCCGGCCACTTCAGTATTCACAGCATAATTTGTGTGAAAAATGTTTAGAAACGACTTGCATGTTGATAATTGCGTCAAACAGTAATAATCACATCATCGATTCTATTAGTGGCTGAATAAATTGGCTGATTAAATCTCTTATTCCTAATGTTATTGCTCCATTATTTACACTACATGGGGTGTCAGAACACATCACGTGTTTCTTTCCAGGTCACTGGGTTTTCGAATGGTTGCGTGTTGCATGCCATCCCTATCTAGCACTTATCTTCTAATGTATACGTAACTCTTACACTGAAAAAAATTGTCTACTGTCTAGTCTTCGTTTGCTTCTTTTTTTTCTTCTGCTGCACCTCTCAAAGCCTGCTTAAGTTTTTCTTGATGCCACAGGAACCTCCTCTTTTTTGTAATAGGAGCTTACACAGATTTCTGTCCTTACCTACAATTCTGAGTGCTTTGTTTCGTAATTTGTCGGCAACCTTAATTCACATTCTTTGGTATTAACTGCATCTTCACTTCGTTTCCGATGATGACTGCATGGATGGATTTATAATTGTTGGGCGCAGTACGGTGTGGTCATCAGCCCAACTTTTCAGGATCGTGGTATCGGGGTAATGGTGCCTGAGTGATTAGGCTTGTTGAAACGAAAAGCAAAGGCGATATTACTACAGACGCGGTCATAAAAAAATCAGGTATTATGTGCAGTACTCATACTCTTGTCGTATGAGACAGTATTAATCCAGATATTGTTGTTCTTCGGGAACGATTTTTGCACAGGAGCTTAAAATTTCTTATACTGCTTCCTTATTCTACCTTCAAACATATAGCATCAGTATATAGTTCATCGAACTGACCCATACTATTGCTTAAAGCTACATTTAGTTTTCATTGTTGAGTCGGCATAAATGTGTGTATTTGAGTAAACTTGGTTAGTTGAGAATTGATTATTAACTGATTTTCGCCAACTCTTGTCAGATGAGTAAGTATAACTTCTCTCTGCACATATGTGTTAGAGAAATGAATGTTCAAATATTTTCTCAGAATGTCAGATTAATATAGCGAATGAAATTACGGGTGTTTGCATACCTCATATAACCTTAGTGACTGTTGAAGCACATCCTCCTAGAAGGAGACTGGCTTCATGCATAGAAAAATCTGATAAAATATATTCACCACTTTCTGTTTTGATGTGACATACGCTTATGTTAAATATTAACAACAGGAGCATAATATAACGGTATAAATCACTAAAACAGTATATAATATGCTCTAAATCATATTTGGAGTGTATACATTTTCATTGTTTGTTATATCAGATTGAGAACACAAATTTACGTCACCGTTGTTACTGCACTTTCTGAACAGGTTTTCTCGTCTTTCGTTGTAAGAAATCAAATGCAGAAAAAAGAAGTGAATTAATGTGAAAACTAAGGGAGGGAAACCGAAAAAGAAACCTAGAGGGACGTTTTACTTCAGATCTAACAGTTGAAATAATGTATTAGGGGCTTCATGGGTCGATAACAGCATGGTGACAGTGGCAACAAACTGTGATATTACAAATCCTACTCATCCAGTAATGCGATATTTACTTCCATAGAAAAGACGGATTCAGCAACCAACAGTCGTTTACCATTACAGTTAATGGGCGATAGTGAAAGAGCTGACCAAAATATTTCACTCTATAGAGTATCTACAGGGGTAAGAAATGGTCCTTCCCCATTACTAAACATTTTGCCAGAGGAGCCGAACACAATACATGGCAGATCTACAGAGAGGGTAGGGGTAAAATGGACCAATAGCATTTTGCTGAAGAATTGTCATTGCAATTGTTGAATAAAACTGCCATGTTGCTATACGAAGAGAAAGACCATCTAAAGTTGTAAAAATTGGTTCTAGTTACGACAAGCGGGAACATTATTTCGTAGAGCGGCCTCTAGATTCTGTTTCGCGAAAGAAGAAAGAACTGTAATGCCAACAGTGTCAGCAAAAACCTACAATATACTGTATTAAATATAGCGTACCATTTCATGTCTTTTGTTTCACACTGTTCCACGGGAAATAGTAAGACAGTATTCATTGGCAATTAAATAGTGACATTGTGTTAAGCGCATGTATATGCAGCGGAAGATCTTCCAGAAGGATGAGGTATTTTTCAAAAATTATACAAATAAATAATGTAAAAATATTGTATACGTGTAACTTTTATTCTAATTAAATAATAACTTTAAGTTTTCATTAAAATGCAAACAAAAAATAACTCAGCCCTATCTGGGTTAATAAAACAGTGGAATGGCTCGGATTTAATATGAGGAGGCAATACCCAAAAACACAATAAAACCGCCAGTCAGTTAAATTGGGAAGGAGTCCCGAAACCACACTAGATCTCAACAATTTGCTTGCTATATTTTCTTCATCGCCCGAAGTTGATTGTAAGTCTTTTGACCAAAGGTTTCCTTCCCGTCGGTATAGCAACCACACTATCTTAAAACATCTGCACAGTGAGTATGACGCCGGAAACACTGGACGACGGTAGATCTCCATGCTGCAAGGGATAAACATGTGTCATTGGACAGCGTTCGGTTTGAAGCCGCGAGAGGACCACTTCGTCCCTTTCTTGACATCGAATGAAAGTGCGCCATTGTCAAACAGTTGGTTTTACCGACCGCAGTTTGCTGCTTCCCACTTTCTACCACTGTTTTTTCCACTGAGCCAACGTAGTCTTTGTTGCCCACGGCACGATAGCCTGTGGGGTATTCTCCTGGCAAGCTACATTCGCTGCTCTGTCAGCTTGCACATTGCCATGGAATTCTAAGAGTCCAGGGCCCTAGTGGAGCGCCATCTCTTTCTCCTGCCTGTGCAGGAGGTGGTACTAACTAGAACTAAATAGAACTGGAATAAAATATATTATTATATTACTTCCAAAATATTTTGTGTGTTGGCAGACTGTAGGTGCTTCAATTAGTAATATCAATTTTCTGTCTGCAACTCAAAACTGTGTTAAATTAATATGATCTCTGGATACCTTAAAAGTCGAGGAAGCAAGAAATATTTCTTAAATCTGAATACTAATGAATGCTTTCAGACTGTATTTTTATGCACTGAATTATGAAAGTTATTGTCTTTTATTCAGAAGAAGCCCACTCCAAGCCGAAGTTCGACTCATCTCGGTTTGTAAGACTTCTTTAAAATTACGAAGTGAATAAGCACCGTGTCGCCCGTATGAAACCTATCGGACTTAATTAATGTAATTAGGAAGAGATGTAGATCTCGTTTTGCGGACAAAATTGACTCACGTACTGCCTAAGAAGCCGACAAAAAATTCGTTACTCACAAATTTCCGTTATCACAATTTTGATGGCTACTCTTTACTAATTATTTGAAAATAACTCAGGATATATAAATAATGCTAGTGACTCTCAGTAACACTTGGCTTTGACAAGCTCAGGAATGAATTTCTTTATATTGTTTCGTCACATTTATACTTTTACAGAAGAAACAATTTAAACGTGTTATGACGTATACTGCATGTCTCTGATTAATTTACAGTTCTCTGCTCTGTTACGATATTATCTCAGGCATTTTGCCTCTTTATTAATTATAATTTCTAACTCGTAAAAAAGAAACAGGGATGAAAATACGAAAACAAGTCAAATCTAGAAAAGAAGCGCTATATGGGAACTGTCCTGTCAGCTTTCAGCATTTGCTGAACAGTCTGCAGAGCACTGAGAGAGTGAGTGCAGACAAGAAACTCCACTCCACAAGAGGCCTCATGTGCTCCAGTGCCTTCTTGATTGCCCAAAACTCTGCATAGTGCATAGGCTGATTTTAATCATAAAATTCAGAATAACCGACAGTTCTTTTATCGACTGGTAAAAACCAGCACGAGCTTACGATACTCCGAAAAAATTCTGGCAAAGCTCCTTTTTAAAACTAGAAGCTCAGTAGTGATATTGTTGTACACCATCCAAGTCAAGAGTGATCCTGACAGCCATCCACGAGGAAATTTGCTCAATTCCTTTTTAATAAGTGGTATGTCGGCTACATATGATTGCTTGAGAAAGTCCTTCGCATGCACAAAATGGTTCAAATGGCTCTGAGCACTATGGGACTTAACATCTGAGGTCATCAATACCCTAGAACTTAGAACTACTTAAACCTAAAACCTAAGGACATCACACACATCCATTCCCGAGGCAGGATTCGAACCTGCGACCGCAGCAGTCGCGCAGTTCCGGACTGAAGCGCCTAGAACCGCTAGGCCACCACGGACGGCTCGCATGCACTGAAAAAGACAGAACCACGCACCAACAACGAAACCTTCAGGGAGGAGGGAAGTTTCATCAACTTCTTCTATACTAGTATTTGATATCAGTGGAGCATTGCATTTTTAGTTCAAAATGTTTATTCACCTGTGCCAGTACACTTCGTATACGTTTCCAGCATGAATTGTTTGAAACCTCCTGAGAGATTAAAACTGTGACCTGAAAGGGAGTTTAAGATCAGTGGACATTGAACTGAAGAGTGAAAATTCATTCTGGAAGCAATCCGCTATCATTTCTTCACAATACGCTTTTTCCGGAAGTGTTAATCTTGCAAGGTGCGGAGGATACAGTCTGTGAAGATAGAAGATGTAGTCGCTGAAGTGAACGCAGGTCGTGAGTGGTGTATGGTTGCTTGGTTGGTGAGGAACTCAACGGCGAAAGGAGAAGGTTACAGCTTCTAGACCACTGTAATCCGCCATGAAGTTTTACTTCAGATATCTACCTTGCGTGACTATCCTATTTAATTATCTTTCCTATGTGGGAAAATGCTTTCTCCTCTCACTGCGGTGTTTCATTCCTAGATATGACGTTAAGCAAGTCTTTATTCTCCTTTCCACTACTCTTCATTCATTAACCATATTCCGTGCTTAGTTATAGCCTTTTACTCTAACTTGCTTCCTGCCGGGAGGAGTACGTGATCTCAGCACCGAGATCCGTTCTTCTTGAACTTTTATTCCTGTTCCAAAATCTTCTTTCACTTTCTATGCCGGCCGCTGTGGCAGAGCGGCTCTTGCCGCTTCAGTGTGGAACCACACGACCGCTATTGTCGCAGGTTCGAATCCTGCTTCGGGCATGGATGTGTGTGATGTCCTTAGGTTAGTTAGGTTTAAGTAGTTCTAAGTTCTAGGGGACTGATGACCTCAGATGTTAAGTCCCATAGTGCGCAGAGCCATTTGAGCCATTTTCACTTTCTATGTTGAGTAGGGTAGGGAAAGAGCAACGGTTTAAAATAGGCTTTGAAGTGTTATTCTGGATTAATGTAGAAAGGACAGTCGTTTAATTTTATTTAGCCACCCTAAAAATTAAGGTTACGTAATTACTCTTTTTTTATTCGTAAGTACATGTCTACATTCTTGGTGAACATTGGATTCTTCGCAACACTCCACTAGAGTAGCCAGAACAAAATGGCATAATGAGGGGTAGCTCATTTTCTACATTTTCAGTTTCAAGGGGCGTAATGCTGTAACAATCCATGCTGAGTTTGCGTAAGTGTACAGCAATGGTGCACCTCGTTATGGCACAAATGTAGGTGACACAGATGCTTCCGCTCTGATCTAACAAGACGAATGAGCAATGAATCGCAAGGGAAATGAAGGCATTGATGCGCCAACACTGATGTACTATAGTAAACATTGTATTGGAAAAAGTGGAATTAGTAATGAAAGAGTTTCCAATATAATGCACGATATTTTAAATACGATAAGGATTGCCATCACAGATTTCAAAGTTTGCTGACTCACATGCAAAGGGTCCACCAAACAGAGATATCAGCTGAAATCTTGCAGCCATGTCACGGCGATTTCGTTGACTCCTTTAGGCGCCTATCGCCATGACCCAGAGATTAAATCGTACAGTATGTAGTAGATAAATGTACAGAAATAGGGAAAGATCCAACATCATCGGGCCGAGTGATTTAAGGGCTGCAACTAAATGAGGCTCATATGTTATACTCGTGAGAGAGAAACCATCACATGAGCATATTGAAGAGATATCCTGACAAGGTTACGGTAAGCTGTCAAGAAGAACCGTGTCCTATCTGTTGGCATTAGTGTGTATTTCTTTCTAAGAACCTTCTATCAAGGTATCAGCTGTTATGAAGTTATGGCGACTGTACTCAGGAACACTAAAACACCAAAATGTAGCATTATAACATCTAAGCTGTGTACCATACGTTGGCGGAGGAACTTTCTGAAGCATCTGTTGGCTGAAGGTCGTATCGCTCTCTATGAACCTTATGTCTCACTCCAGCGATGTTTAACCTACCTATGGTCGAATAAAATATAGTCGAAGTAAAATGTGGCTTACCAGGTCCTATGCATGCCTTAAAACAGATGTCGCTTAGTTTTGGTGTCACTAAAATGACAGCCAAAGATTTGTCGTCATCGTTGTTGCTGTTGTTGTTGTTGTTGTTGTGGTCTTTAGACCGACGATTTGTTTAATGCTTCTCTCGATTCTACTTTATTCTGTGGAAGCCTCTTGATCTCCGAATTACTAGCGCAACCTACATCCATCGGAATTTACACTGAAGTGCCAAATAAACTGGTATAGGCATCCGTATTCAAATACAGATATGTAAGCGGGCGCGACCTACATCCATCGGAATCCACACTGAAGTGCCAAATAAACTGGTATAGGCATGCGTATTTAAATTAAGATATGTAAGCGGGCAGAAGATGGCGCTGCAGTCGGCAACGCCTTAACAAATCAACATGTGTCTGGAGCAGTTAGATCGGTTACTGCTGCTAAAATATCAGGTTATCAAGAGTTAAGTGAGTTTGAACGTGGTGTTATAGTCCACACACAAGCAATGGGACACAGCATCTCCCAGGTAGCGATGACGTGGGGATTGTCCCTTACGACCGTGAATATAAGAAATCCGGTAAAACATCAAATATCCCTCATCGCTGAGGCCCGAAAAAGATCTTGCAAGAACGTGGCCAACGGCCAACGAGACAGAAGTGCAAACCTTCCGCAAATTGCTGCAAATGTTAATGCTGGGCTATCAGCAAGTGTCAGCGTGCGAACCATTCAACGAAACGTCATCGATGTGGGCTTTGAGAGCCGAAGGCCCATCCATGCACCCTTGATGATTACACAAGACAAAGCTTTACCCCTCGCCTGGGACAGTCAACACTGACATTGGACTGTCAATGACTGGAAAGTTGCCTGCTCGGACGAGTCTCGTTTTAAATTGTATCGATCGGATGGACGTGTACGGGTATGGAGACAACCTCACACATCCATGGACTCTGCATGTTAGCTGAGTCTATTCAAACTGGTGGAGACTCTGTAATGAAGTGGGAAGTCTGCTGTTGGAGTGATACGTAACCTACAATACTTCTAGATACGATCCTGACAGGCGGCACGTACGTAAGAATCCTGTCTGATCACCTGCATCCATTTATGTCCATTCTGCGTTCCGACGGACTTGGGAAATTGCAGCAAGACGACGCTGGTCAACACACTCCCCAGACATAAACATGATTGAGCGTATCTGGGATGCCTTAAAACGTGCTGTTCAGAAGTGATCTCAACCCCCTCGTAATCTTACGGATTTATGGACAGCCCTGCAGGATTCATGGTGTGAGATCCCTCCATCACTACATCAGACATTAGTCGAGTCCATGACACCTCGTGTTGCGGCACTGCTGCGTTCTCGAGGGGCCCTACACGATACTAAGCAGGTGTACCAGTTTCTTTGGATCTTTAGTGTACTTATTGTATACATTTCTTGGTCTCCCTCTAGGATTTTTACCACGCACACTTCCCTCCATTAAGTAATCCCTTCATGTCCGAGAATGTGTCCTATCAACCGACCCCTCCTTTATGCAAACTGTGCCATCAATTTATTGACTCCACAGTTCTTTTCAGTACGTCCTTATTAGTTCGGCGACCTAGCAATCTATTCTCCAGTATTCTTCTGTAGCACATCTTCAGCATTCTTTTATAGCACCACATTTCAGAAGCCTCTATTCTTTTCTTGTTCATACTGATCACGTTTCACGTCCATACATGGCTACACTCCAGACATATATCTTCTGAAAGGACTTCCTAACTGTTAAAATCATATTCAGTGTTAACAAATCTCTCTTCTTCGGAAAGGCTTTTCTTGCCGTTGAGAGTCCACATTTAATATCGTCTCATTTCGCCCAAGATGAGTCATTTTGTGCCCAAATACCATAACTCAGCTATTATTTTTATTATCTCCTTCCCTAATCCAATTCACTCAGCGTATCACCTGATTTATTTAGACTATCTTGCATTATTTTTCTCTCGCTTTTATTGATATTCGTCTCTAATACTCCTTTTGAGATACTGTCCATTCCGTTCCACGGCGCTCTCTAGCGGAATTAGAGTGTCATCAGCAAACTGCAAAGTTTTTATTTCTTCGCCCTGACCTTTAATTCCCACTCCTAATTTTTCTTTAGTTTCCTTTACTGCTTGTTCAATGTACAGAATGAATAACATCGGGGATAGGCTACAGCCCCGTCAAACTCCGTTTTCAACCACTACTTCCCTTTCAAGCCCCTCGACTCTTATAAATGCAGTCTGGTGTCTGTCCAAGTTGTAAACAACCTTTCGCTCCCTGTATCTTACCCCTGCCAGCTTCAGAATTTCACAGAGTATTTCCGTCTGATCAAAAGCTCTCTCTAGATCTACAAATGTCAGAGATTGTGAGTCGGTAAAATATGATTTAAGATGGTTACAGATACCGGTCAAATACATCTCCCACAATGACTGAGGTACCCGGATCCTGCTACGCCACGCCTCCTGTGCACCGCGCGACACGTATGTCCCCAGGCGGCCTCGTGGGAGCGATCGCGAGGTGTGAGGCGTGTAATCCTCAGCCTATAACCTGCGATTAGTCGGGTCGCCGAGCGCCGCCTTGTCCCCAGCACGAGACGCTAATGCGGGAACAGCGTAGCCTCCCGTAGCCGATGTCAATTACGGCGATCCAGCGGACAAACATCACGTAATCAACCCGTTTCCCCCAGATCTGTCACTCAGATTACAGCCAGCACATGGCCCACGGCCTCCATTGGAGCGTGTCGATAACGTAATAAGCCGAGGATCTGACTCGCTGTTAAAACAAATAACTGTAGTTTCGCGTATTTAAGATTCAGTCAGCCATTCTCTAAGTGGAACATGAGTATTGTAGGAACTAAGATTTGGAGTGGTGGCGCCGGGTTGCGAGACGTGTGCACACCTCAAAATAGTTTATTTATAAATGCCACCCAGGAAGGATGTGCTACCACTTACAAGTACATTCATTATTTAAAGGATTACAACCACAAGAAAAAAACAGCTAAAATGCAACACAACATTACCATTTAAATCTCCAACATTACCTCGAGAACAACGTATTAAACCCTTAAGTGAATTTATTTTGTCAGCTGAAATGCTCAATCGCTGTTTCAACAGTTGACTCTAGAATACTGCGTTAATGCCTAAATGTGTCTAAAATATTATCAGCCTCTTAATGCTCTTGATACGGTTATTAAATTTCAGCCGTCATTTCCAACTACAACATAAAATGCCTAAAAAAACAAACCGGTGTACTGAGATACCAGACAATAAGAGATAGCCGCAGGTGGTATCAGAAGCGTCGAGATCGTCCGCCCGTCGCAGGGGCATCGTCGCGTGCAAACACTGCCCGCGATAATCACGCCCCTTGAACTGGAGCGCCACCAGGAAACGAGGCACGCGCTTAAGTAACGATGCACAAACAGAAGTTGTGAGTTGCATGTTGTAAGTCAGTCCGAGTCTTGCTTTGGATTTCCTAGACTACGTTAGTTGCATCTGCAAGTTTTCAACTGAAATAGAAACAATGGCCGATAGACAGTAGTTAGTCTTCAGTAGAAGTGGTGAATAGGATTATCGCGTATGGACAACACTGACGGCCTAGAGATTTAATTGAGTACTGTTAGTTCGTTACCATTCAGCCAATAGTAAATCAAGACAAAAGATTAGTTTTCTCCGACTTCAGTTCAGAGAACATTATTTAGTCTGTGTTCATGGAACTGTAGTTAACGCAGAACAGATAGGCTACACCTGCAGTCTACAACTGCCGCAACCAGCGTTACCAAATTTGAGACATGTTGTTTACTGTTCACTGTTCTGTGTTACTTTCATTGTATGTCTGCTGTCTTAAAACCCACGCATCCGTCCTACAAGGACACCTTTATCAGCCTTTTTCAGCGGCAGCGAGATTTTCATTAAAGTGGACGGCCCCAGTTCGCAACAGATTTCATGCTGTATTCGTTATTAAGCACCAAAATGTGAAATAATTGGAATTAACGTTAACCATGTTGTGCAAGAGCGTAATCAACAGCTCACAAAATCCCCCAGGACAGCCACTGAACGAAACTTGTCCCCACTGGTAAACGGCGATGAACTAAAGTTGCACAGATTTGCACAGATTTGTATGACAAGTGGCTCACAGTCAACTAAACAGTTGGACAAATTCCAGCCCGCTGATTCAAGCAGAAAGAATCAACACCATAGCAAATCAGTGACTGAACCAACATCTACATCTACCCAAGCCACCCAACGGTGTGTCGCGGAGGGCACTTTACGTGCCACTGTCATTACCTCCCTTTCATGTTCCAGTCGCGTATGGTTCGCGGGAAGAACGACTGTCTGAAAGCCTCCGTGCGCGCTCTAATCTCTCTAATTTTACATTCGTGATCTCCTCGGGAGGTATAAGTAGGGGGAAGCAATATATTCGATACCTCATCCAGAAACGCACCCTCTCGAAACCTGGCGAGCAAGCTACACCGCGATGCAGAGCGCCTCCCCTGCAGAGTCTACCACTTGAGTTTATTAAACATCTCCGTAACGCTATCACGGTTACCAAATAACCCTGTGACGAAACGCGCCGCTCTTCTTTGGATCTTCTCTATCTCCCCCGTCAGACCGATCTGGTACTGATGAGCAATACTCAAGTATAGGTCGAACGAGTGTTTTGTAAGAATCCTCCTTTGTTGATGGACTACATTTTCTAAGCACTGTCCCAATGAATCTCAACCTGGTACCCGCCTTACCAACAATTAATTTTATATGATCATTCCACTTCAAATCGTTCCGCACGCATACTCCCAGATATTTTACAGAAGTAACTGCTACCAGTGTTTCTTCCGTTATCATATAATCATACAATAAAGGATCCTTCTTTCTATGTATTCGCAATACATTACATTTGTCTATGTTAAGGGACAGTTGCCACTCCCTGCACCAAGTGCCTATCCGCTGCAGATCTTCCTGCATTTCGCTACAATTTTCTAATGCTGCAACTTCTCTGTATACTACAGCATCATCCGCGAAAAGCCGCATGGAACTTCTGACACTATCTACTAGCTCATTTATATATATTGTGAAAAGCAATGGTCCCATAACACTCCCCTGTGGCACGCCAGAGGTTACTTTAACGTCTGTAGTCGTCTCTCCATTGACAACAACATGCTGTGTTCTGTTTGCTAAAAACTCTTCAATCCAGCCACACAGATGGTCTGATATTCCGTAGGCTCTTACTTTGTTTATCAGGCGACAGTGCGGAACTGTATCGAACGCCTTCCGGAAGTCAAGAAAAATAGCATCTACCTGGGAGCCTGTATCCAATATTTTCTGGGTCTCATGAACAAATAAAGCGAGTTGGGTCTCACACGATCGCTGTTTCCGGAATCCATGTTGATTCCTACATAGTAGATTCTGGGTTTCCAGAAATGACATGATACGCGAGCAAAAAACATGTTCTAAAATTCTACAACAGATCGACGTCAGAGATATAGGTC
The DNA here is from genome assembly GCF_023864345.2 of Schistocerca serialis cubense. Classification (NCBI taxonomy): domain Eukaryota; kingdom Metazoa; phylum Arthropoda; class Insecta; order Orthoptera; family Acrididae; genus Schistocerca; species Schistocerca serialis. Next base: position 275,424,662 of record NC_064642.1, on the reverse strand, counting down.
TATAGTTTTGCGCATCTGCTCGACGACCCTTCTTGAAGACTGGGACTATCTGTGCTCTTTCCCAATCATTTGGAACCCTCCGTTCCTCCAGAGACTTGCGGTACACGGCTGTTAGAAGGGGGGCAAGTTCCTTCGCGCACTCTGTGTAGAATCGAATTGGTATCCCGTCAGGTCCAGTGGACTTTCCTTTATTGAGTGATTCCAGTTGCTTTTCCATTCCTTGAACACTTACCTCGATGTCAGCCATTCTTTCGCCCGTGCCCAACGAGACACAATAGCTTCCCGTTACCCAATGTTTTCGATGATACAGAAATTAGAGCAAATCAACGCCGACGCAAAACAGCTTGTGAAGAAGTCCAGCCATGGTTCCAATTCGCCACGTGGCGGAGACTTTTTAGGACCTCCACTATACCTCCAGGCGATGTACGTTAGGTGAGAAAAGTAATGGATAGCTATATGCACAAATACAAATGGCGGTACTATCGCGCACGCAAGGTATAAAATGGCCGTCCATTGGGGGAGCTGTCATTTTCGCTCACATAATTCATGGGACAGGTTTTCGACGTCATCAAGGCCGCACGACGGGAATTAACAGACATTGAACGCGGAACGGTAGTTGGCGCTAGACGCATTAAACACTCCGTTTCGGAAATCGTTAGAGAATTCATTATTCGCGTTGTTCGTCCACGAGACTCAGAGGGCCATAGACACGGGTTCCCAGGTAGATGCCGTGTTTCTTGACATCCGCAAGGCGTTCGATACAGTTCCCCACAGTTGTTTAATGAACAAAGTAAGAGCATATGGACTATCAGACCAATTGTGTGATTGGATCGAAGAGTTCCTGGATAACAGAACGCAGCATGTCATTCTCAATGGAGAGAAGTCTTGCAAAGTAAGAGTGATTTCAGGTGTGCCGCAGGGGAGTGTCGTAGGACCGTTTCTATTTACAATTTACATAAATGACCTTGTGGATGACATCGGAAGTTCACCGAGGCTTTTTGTGGATGATGCTGTGGTGTATCGAGAGGTTGTAACAATGGCAAATTGTAATGAAATGCAGGAGGATCTGCAGCGAACTGACGCATTGTGAAGGGAATGGCAATTGAATCTCAATGTAGACAAGTGTAATGTGCTGCGAATACATAGAAAGAAAGATCCCTTATCATTTAGCTACAAAATAGCAGTTAATTCCATAAATTATCTGGGAGTACGCATTAGGAGCGATATAAAAATGGAATGATCATATAAAGTTGATCGTCGATAAAGCAAATGCCAGACTGAGATTCATTGGAAGAACCCTAAAGAATGCAATCCGAAAACAAAGGAAGTAAGTTACAGTACGCTTGTTCGCCCACTGCTTGAATACTGCTCAGCAGTGTGGGATCTGTACCAGATAGGGTTGATAGAAGAGATAGAGAAGATCCAACGGAGAGCAGCGCGCCTCGTTACAGGATCATTTAGCAATCGCGAAATCGTTACGGAAATGATAGGTAAACTCCAGTGGAAGACTCTGCAGGAGAGACGCTCACTAGCTCGGTACGGGCTTTTGTTGAAGTTTCGAGAACATACCTTCACCGAAGAGTCAAGCAGTATATTGCTCCCTCCTACGTATATCTCGCGAAGAGACCATGAGGATAAAATCAGTGAGATTAGAGCCCACACAGAAGCATGCCGACAATCTTTCTTTCCACGAACAATACGAGACTGGAATAGAAGGGAGAACCGATAGAGGTACTCAAGGTATCCTCCGCCACACACCGTCAGGTGGCTTGCGGAGTAAGAATGTAGATGTAGATGTAAATGTAGGTTCCGAGATCTGCAGTGTCAAGAGTTGGCGTTAATGCCATACTGTAGCAGACAATCGATGCGAGTGCCTTTGCTAACAGAAAGACATCGCTTGCAGCGCCTCTCCTGCGCTCGTGAACATGTCGGTTGGGCTCTAGACAACATGAAAATCGCGGCTTCGTCAAATGAGACCCGATATCTGTTCGTAAGAACTGATGGTTGGTTTCGAGTGTGGCGCAGACCCCACGAAGCCATGGACCAAAGTTGTGAACATGACACTGTGCACGCTGATGATGGCTCCATAATGACGTAGGATGAGTTTACATGAAACGGACTGGGTCCTCTAGTCCAGATGAACGAGCATTGACTGTATATTATGTACGGCTACTTGGAAACCTCTTCCTGTCATTCAAGGACTTCATGTTCCTCAACAATGAAGTTATGTCACCGGCCCACGTTTGATGGCGACTGGTTTGAAGAACACAATTCGAGCGAATGATATGGCCACTCAGGTCACCCGACGTGTATCGCATCGAACATTTGTGGGACATAATTGAGAGGTCATTTCGCACAGAAAGTTCTGCACCGGCAATACTTTCGCTGCTATGGACTGCCATATAGGCAGCATGGCTGAATATTTCTGCTGGGGACTTCCAGCGACTTGTTGCGTCCGTGCCACGTCAAGTTGCCGAACTACGCCAGGTAAAAGGAGGTCCTACACTATATGAGGAGAAATCTCAAGACTTTTTCTCACTCTAAGTCTACTGTCGCGTCGCTGATCCGAGGAGGAAGACCGGCTCCCGCAGTCGAGGGATTAGTGCTAACCTACCTCTCAGCGCCCCAAGGCACTGCGGGGCCTCAGGGCATTTCTCGAACGGCGCGCGCAGCGCAATTTCAGATCGGCTGCGGGAATTTTGGATTCTGCGCGTATCATGACTGGATTGTACCATCATAAATGTAAATCACGGAAATCTCAATATTGCACAACTGCTCATTAAAATGGCTTTACCGCGAAAGGTAGCAAATAAAATAATTATAGTTCTTGTTCCTATGTCGTACAGAAGAAGAATAAATGATTACATTTGATGATGTGGGGGTAAACAGCGTCCAAAATGTAATGCACAGACCTGTCACCTCTGGCCATAACAATGGCCTTAACCTATCTCTGCATCGAGTCAAACTTCTTCATTCCATGCCGCTTCAACTCAATGCCAGAGCTCTTCAGTTGTAGTGGATGGCAACATATGTGTGGCAGTCTCCCAGCAGCCGACAACCAGATGTCTCCAGTGTTCACGTATCAGGAGAAGCTGCTCGCCGGAGCAACAGTCGTATAACAACCGTGTCGAGGTACGTCAGGATAGCACGCATAACATGCGTCTCCATTATCTTATCGTTTTGAGTACCAAATAGCACTCCATACGTTCATATTTGCTCCCATGGTTTAAATTCATCCACGCAACGTCCATTCAGCCTCCTCTATAGCATACGTCCTTCGTGATGCAGTACGCAGATTCGCAGCTCTCGTGAAGAGACGAGTGAAGTTAACTTCTACATCAATAGCTACATCTACATGGATACTCTGGAAATCACTCTTAAAAGCCTGGCTGGGGGTTCATCGAACCACACTGACAATAATTATCTATTACTCCAATCTCTAACACCGCACGGAAAAAAAACTAGCACCTGCATCTTTCCGTGCGAGCTCTGATTCGCCCATTTTATTATGGTGATTGTTTGACCCTATATAGGTCGGCGTCGATAAAATATTTTCGCATTCGGAGGACAAAGCTAATGATAGAAATTTCGTGAGAAGATTCCGCCGCAACGAAAAACCCCTTTCTTTCAGTGATGTCCACGTCAAATCCTGTATCTTGTCACTGACGCTCATTCTTCTATTTTTCGATGTACAAAACATGCTGCTCTTCTTAGAACTTTCTCGATGTACTCCGTTAATACCATCTGGTAAGGATCTCACACCGCGCAGCGGTACACCAAAAGATGTCGGACAATCGTAGTGTATCCAGTCTCCTTAGTACACCAGTTGCAGCTTTTAAGTGTTTTGTCAAGAAAACGCAGTCTTTGTTTCCCCTTCCCCACAACATTATTTCTGTGTGTTCTTTTCAATTTAAGTTGTTCGGAAATGTAATTCCTAGGTATTTAGTTTAATGTACGACCTTTACATTTGACTGATTTCTCGTGTACCCGAAGTTTAATGGATTCTTTTTTGCACTCAAGTGAATGACCTCACGCTTTTCATTGCCAACCTAATGCATTGATTCCAATCCAACCGCTACACAGTGGAAATATAAACTGCTGCCTACAAAGGTCACAATACTGCAGTTGGCAGACGTTTGTCTTTCTCACACGTGGTGTATCCCAATAATATCGTGAATAACCAGTATTCTACTTGGATTTATGAGTGAGAAACGTCTCCACTATATTTACTTATGTGAAATTAGTAGAAGAACAGTCTTGATCGCGCAGTAATGTATTGTAACACTTCTGACACTAAATGTAACTGGGTTTTCTCTTTTGATGCTAGTCAGTTGTCAGGATGAGCATTACTGCAAAGGGCATTTGAGTCTAAAGCATTATGTCTGGGTGAAAAACTCTAAATAAATTACTTTTTCTCTCTTAACAACATGTGGGCATGGTGGGTTCTTCCTTGGCTCGGGTATGAGGTAGACTGAAACAGCATTTTTTCATAAGGTAACTTTTATTGAAAGCTTTGTTCAACTGTTTCCTTACTGGATGTTCTGGCTGGGAAAGCGTCAGCTGTGTCGTTTGCAAAGCCTTCTGCTGCGGCAGCGGCGGCGTCTGATTACGCGTGGCGGTGTGTATCTCGTGTCGCCGTCTCGCCCAGTTGACTGGAGACGCGTATCGTGTTGTGGCCCGTTTAATTATTGAGAACGAAGTCGTGAATCGGACGGTGATACCTTGGATGTGGCGTCCCAGTGTTTCTCTTCTCTATGTGGCCGCGTATGTCAGTGTTGTGGGTATAATTCTTCAAAACGAAACTAAGTTTTTCATTTATTTTCTAATTTCTACTTCACTTCACATTGGTTTCACTAATTTATGTGCCTATCTTAAGTACCACTCAACATTCCTCCACTCTTCGGAGAAATTCGCCCTCGAATTTACCACTCAACAATATGAAAAATGTGACCGGTTACGGCATCCAGTAGTTCGCCACATTCTAATAATATACTGTAAAGATAAAAATTAAAAGCGATGATTTACACAGGGAAGTCAGAAACATACGTTAAAATGATGTATCGTTACCCACCCGGCTGACGACGACGATCCTTGGAACAGCTATGCTGATCCCAGTCGCAAAACTGTTGCTGACGGCTGAGCAGCCGCCGGTTAAAAAGTGAAAGAGGGTAGGCTCAAGCGGCATGACATCAATGTGCCTTGTGTTAATATTTGAACGTCCATTTGTAAAAATATGCTTCTGTTTACCTGTAAATGGCTAAAAAACAGGAATTTCAATACCCCATGGACGTCGTATACGGAAAAACAAGTTTTATAAACATTAAATAATAAGCTGAAGTAATAGGTTAAACAGTAATCCAGAACGCCATCTGGAGGCAATGGTTAGTATTAAGAAGATGGTTCAAATGGTTCAAATGGCTCTGAGCACTATAGGGACTTAACTTCTGAGGTCATCAGTCCCCTAGAACTTAGAACTACTTAAATCTAACTAGCATAAGGACAGCACACACATCCATGCCCAAGGCAGGATTCGAACCTGCAACCGTAGCGGTCGCGCGGTTCCAGACTGCAGCGCCTAGAACCGCTCGGCCCTCCCGGCCGGTTTAAAAAGATGTCGTTTCCATAGGGACTGCTTTTAGTAATTAACTGTGTAATTGTAATAGAATAACATACATAAAGTAATTGTTTAAAGATTAAATATGGTACACCAGTATTCCCGTCATTATAGTTGTTTTGGCTAAAATGTTTCAGAGTAATACGAGAAATTAGAAGCTTCGTGGTACATGAGCGCCATCTCGTGGTATCGGTCAGAATCCCTGTATCCATGGAGACAGCGTGGTGGAAATGGCTGTTGCTTGTTCGATGGACGCCTTATGCTGCCTTCGTGACAGTGTCTGAAGCTTTCCAGTCAACAGCTAGACGTTGGTCGATGTTTGCAACAAAGGGACCAATTAATTAAAACTAAGCTGAAACTAAAATTGGAAGGCAAAAACGTTTTCTCAAGAAATAAAACTGACGTATAAAACTCACTTAAAATGTGTAAAATCTTTATTACAAAAACGAAATACAAAGCAAAAATCCTTGATATGGTGATACATCCTACCAAATGTGCGTCTTTTATGCAGAACAGATAATTACCTCTAAAATAATGTAGTACTTTTGTACGATTCGTTGTCATTGTACCACTGAAAGATAAAAATTGACTACGACATGGAAAATCCAGAAAAATCAAAACAAAAACATGAGATGAAGTACAACTAGAAAATCAGCTGTCCTCTCGGTTAAATAACATCTCCGAATAACCCAAAAAGGCTTTTCCATTCGAATCCAACTGTTCATTCATTGCTTACACTGATCAGCCAAAACATTATGACCATCTACCTAATAGCTGGTACGTTCACATTTGGTACTCAAACAGCGTTGACGTGTCGTGGCACAGAAGCAATGAGGCCTTGGTAGGTCGCCGTAGGGAGTTGGCACCACATCTGCACACACAGGTCACCTATTCCTGTAAAATCCGGGGAGGAAGGAGATGAGCTCTGACGCCACGTACAGTCGCATCCCAGACATGTTCATTCAGGTTCAGATCTGGAGAGTTGGGGGGGGGGGGGGGGGAAGGGGGCGCGGGGGGGAAGATTCTGGGGGGGGGGGGCGTGTAGCACATCAATTGGAATTCGCTACTATACCTTCGAACCACTCCATCACACTTCTAGCCTTGTGACGTAGCGCATTACCTCATTAAAAAATACCACTGCCGCCAAGAAACATGATCATTATGAAAGGGACTATGTGGACCGCTACCGATGTACGACACCCCTTGGCATTCATGTTGCCTCGCGAAAGATTCCACTAGACACACGGATGTTCATGTGAATGTTTTCCAGAGAAAAATGAAGCCACCGCCAGCTCTTCTCAGTCCCGGAGTACAGGTGTGCAGGAGCTATTCCTCTGGAAGACGATCGATTCGCGTCCTCCCATCGGCATGATGAAGAACGGATCTAGATTTATTGGACTATACAACTCTCTGTCACTGCGTCATCGTCCTTGCCGATGGTCACGTGCCCATTTCAGTCGTAGTTGCCTATGTCTGGTCTCAACATTGGACAGGCATGGGTCGTCGGCAGCGGGGGTCGAAGTTATGAGTTCGGTACAATTTGTGCTCACATTGATTCTGCCCACCATTACAGTCTGACGTTAGTTCCGCCACAGTTACCCTCCTGTCCTGTTTTACCGGTCTGCCCAGCCTACGACACCCGGCATCTGTACTGAGGGGTGTGCCCAATCCCACGGCGTCTGAGCATGGTTTCATCCTGGTTTACCCTCATGTTAAATCACCTCTCGGACACCCGACAAATCGTGCAGTTCCCGAAATGCTCGTGCCGAGCCTCCGGACCATCACAGTTTGCCCTCGATCAGGCCGGCCGGAGTGGCCGTGCGGTTGCGGTTCTAGGCGCTACAGTCTGGTGCCGAGCGACCGCTCCGGTCTCAGGCTCGAATCCTGCCTCGGGCATGGATTTGAGTGATGTCCTTAGGTTAGTTAGGTTTAATTAGTTCTAAGTTCTAGGCGACTGATGACCTCAGAAGTTAAGTCGCATAGTGCTCAGAGCCATTTGAACCCTCGATCAAACTTCGTGCCTTCCCTATTCTAGACACGGGCAGTACGCTCATTGATACTACATGCACCGTGCATGTGTCTGACTAGAAGTCATTCGGCGTCAGGTGACGCTTTTATCGCCTGGACGGGTTTACATCGATAGTGGGTCGGTGGTATAACGATCTGGCTGACCAGTGCATGTGGTTGTTGTTGTAGTTGTGGTCTTCAGTCCAGAGAGTGGTTTGATGCAGCTCTCCATGCTACTCTGTTCTGTGCAAGCTTCTTCATCTCCGACTAACTACTGCAACCCACACCCTTCTGAACCTGTCTCATGTCTTGGTGTCCCTCTACGATTTTTACCCTCCGCACTTCCCTCCAATACTAAATTGATGTCGCTTCGATGCCTCAGAATGTGTCCTACCAACCGATTCCTTCTTCTAGTCAAGTTGTGCCACAAATTCCTCTTCTCCGCAATTCTACTCAGTACCTCCTCATTAGTTATGTTATCTACCCATCTAATCTTCAGCATTCTTTTGTAGCACCACATTCCGAAAGCTTGTATTCTCTTCTTGTCTAAACTATTTATCGTCCATGTTTCACTTCCATACTTGGCTGCTCTCCATATGCAGAAGGTAGAAGGCGTTATTTCTATTTACTTAGTGCAATTTGTCTAAAACGTTAATCATTTGCATATTAAAGTGTGTAGCACACATCTTGCTACTCTGAATATTGGTTCATGTCACATTTCTGATGCTGTACTTTCAATTGCCAGCAGAGTACATGTGTAATTCCCACATTTCATAATTGAAGTGTTATTTCTGGGAAATACAATTTTTTGTCATCTGGAACGCTTTACGCTTTAATTCTCACCGCAGTTGGTACGCAGAAATCACCGTGTGGTTCTCAGAGGAATGTGTTTTAATTCGTAATTCTGATCATTCATTCTCATATGCTTCTGTGGAATGTGCAGTGAGTGACACATTTACGTGAAAGGCATGCCGAGCTCAGGTTGTGGGAGTTCGATGATTTCAAATGGAACGATGATAGTCGGCCCCATGAGGAGGTTGGAAGCCGCTCTGTTATGCCTCTAGGGCTGATCTTTCGTCACGATCCAAATCGCAACAGCTGCGTTTATCACCAAGGTCACTTTCCACCTTACTTCTGTATCATACTCTCCACTAGTAGAGAATCAGTTACATCAGTTCCTGTCTTAGACTATCATAACCATGACTTTTAAGAGAAGGGTTCGTCAGATATGTCTTTCATGTACACCACGAATTATCACATGCAAACGATCTGCACATCAGAACTAACAAAAGACGCATTTCCCCAGATTTTGTTATATCTGCAAATCCAGTTGAGTAACGTATTAATGATGTACACGTGTATATGTCCCATTACAAGCTTAAATAATCTCAACGTAAATGTAATTAAAGACTGAGAAATAGTTCAGTAGGAACAGATAGCGAAAGGGAGAGGATACGTCGAAGTTACGAATAGCATCAAAGAAACCATATTGGATTTCAGTTTCACAATTTTTTCTTAAATTGAAATTCCTTCGGTGCTACAACTCTTATTAACCTGGATAAAAGTCTAAAGAATTCTAAAATTCAGGTGACCCAGTTACAAGAATGAAGATTTTATTCATGAAACAACATAGAGGCAATTCAAATTTTCGTCATATATTTTGAAAGATTGCCCAGTGCAAAACCTTTGTATATTTGCTTAATGATAGGCGCACTTCAGCTTTTTTCTTTAACTGCTTGCAGCCACAGTTTAAAAAGTCTGTACATAAAAAACTACTGTCGCTATTGTTTTTGTCAAACAATCCCTTAACAAATACACTTCTCGGGTTTGCCGCCGTATCGTATTGTGTAAATCGCACAACATTTCAACGTTGCAACTGGTAGACATTTTGGGGTGGCGGCAGTTTCTGCTGTCACTGCTGCAAGACGCGACTGCAGCAGCTACCACCACCACCTGAATATAGCTACAAGTTGCAACGTTGAAATGTTGTGCGATTTACACAATACGATCCGGCGGCAAACCCGAGAAGTGTATTTGCAACAGACCTGTCGGGATATCCTGAAAAGTCAATCCCTCAACAGTCACAGAAATATTTCATCATTACTTCTGCCGAGGGACCCTATATGTTGACAATTTACGTCTACGTTTAAATTTGCACTTTGTAATTCCAATTTCAATGGGTGCTAATGCCATGTCTCATTTCCTGTTCCCTTTCACATTACGTAGGCATATAGGCGGGGAAAATCTGCTGCAATATTATCGTTGAAATTCTTTTCTCTTGCACAGTGCTGCTAATTTCGGTCGTAGACCATCTTCAAGCTTAGATTGAATGAGGAAATACAGAACGTTAGAAATTGCACAATTTGACTAGTTAGTGTAATGGTTTTGAAAAATCGTACTTACAGGCATATATGGTAGGATTGTGAAACCATGTTACAAACGTTTACAAGTTGCAGTCGCAGGCCAACCTCAGTCAATAAAACTGTCAGCAATACAATTACTGTACAGAGAAATTTTCACCACAAGACTTATTTACGTCTGACGCTAATAAAAAAGTAACAGATGATGTTAGTTCAAGCAGTACGTGGAAAGCAGACAAAGATAATGCCGTGTTAAAGGTAAAAGCAGTACAGCATCTGCTAAAAAGTGAAGTCGTGACCTAACAACCTATGTAGTACAATGTAGTCTTCGGTTGAAAGTAAACACCTTATATCTGCTAAACATATATTAATGTTAAGAGTACAACATAAATAGAAACAAAGAAAGTAAAATTTAACTAAATGTTTAGTAATGAATTTATTATGATGTAAAGTACATTCAGTCGAACCGAGTGCTTAGAAAAAATTCAATTTTAACCAGCATAACCAAAGAAGAGTGGGGGGGGGGGGGGGGGACGGTGGAACCCTTACTTTAAAGAAAATGTAAAGGATTCCCTATAAGCATAGAATCATGTAAAGAAAAAGAAAACTAAAAGGGAAAAAGAGTAGAAAATTGTGGTAGAGGGGAGGGAGAGAGGGGAGAGGACGGAATGACGGTGAGAAGGGTAGAAGAAACACAAACCAACAGAGGGAGACAATTGAAATTAACAGTCAAGTACTAGCTTATTCATTAATTCATGGAGCTGGAGGGCAGGGAGAGGGATGGATGGAATGGGTGAGCACCCACAATATTATTAACTGATGAGTAACAGGGGACGGGACTGGAGGTATCCAGTGGTGAGCACAACAGGAGGCTACAGAGCGCAATTGAGCCGTTTACTCGATTACTTACAACAGTGCTTCAGTGGTAGTGTTGTTGATACAAAATAAACCAATGGGAAAGATAAAAAGCCAAACATTGCATTATATCTGCAATAACAGTTGCCAAAGTTGACAATTCGTCAGCAAGGAACCCAAGAAATATCACAGAGTGAGTGGGAAGTGGAAAACGAAACACTAGCGCTTCTGTAAGAAGTATCAGTGAAATATGTGATGCTAAATACGCCCGACTGTGCGGACAATGCACATGACGAGTGCAGAGATGACGATACCCGCTTAACTAGTGAAAGTCGTACTGAGAAAGGTATTGTGACATGCAGTTCATCATCCTTGTTGCACAGGGGGCCGCAAATCCCGTCTCAAGTGAAACATAGTGAAGGACAATTCTTATCCAAGAAGCTGGTACTAAACATCCGCTGCATAGTAGGAAAGCAATTATGAGCGGATTTCGAATAAATTCACAACAATATGACCGTGTAGCGCACAAAAAAACTACCGTTATTCAAGAGAGGTGTTTGCGTGTTTCAAAGATGCTCATACAATTTACAGGATGTGCATGATAGCGACCTACTACGTTACGCACATCAAACTGCGCGCGACATAGATTATAGTGTTTTTCAAGGGAAATGGTGGATGGTGGCATAACTTCAAACTGTGCTACAGAGTTGGAGGAAGAAAGATAACGAAATTTCAACAAAGGGTCAACTTGACAATCTACAGCAAACTGCGGAATATGCTAGAAAACTTGTAGATGAGATAAACAAACTTATCCCATCATTCAGTTAGGAATTTGTTTTCAACTCCAACTAATCGGGATTTGAAGAGGAAATGCATATAAAAGGAACCCCGGAAGTTAGAGCTACCAAGAGAGTTGTAACGAGATCAAAAAACATCAATGCCTTAACGTATTTATATACAATTATGCCGACTGTTAATCTGGACGGTAAATTGGCTGTAATATTATTTATTGTGCTGCGAGAAGTTGTACTCTACCAGCTACAATTCCTTCTTGTGTCGTGATCTTGCAAGGGAGGTAGGGAATAATTTTGTCACAGCAAACAAAATGGCGTATAAGAACTATACTTGTGGTATGAGTACTGGTTTTCGTCAGTAGATGGTGAAAATAGATTGCTTTTGCTTCATTCATGGTATGCGTATAAAAATTATACCTCTTCAGAGCAAATTATCCCACCCGAACAGTGTATGGCTTTGTAGTTTATACGACATGGAACAACTGGACAAAGTCAGCCTCTGGATATTTGCTTTTTCAGTGCTTATAAAACATATTATCGCACTATCTACTGCTACGCCTTAAAGGACAGCCAGTTTCTCGATAGGCTCCACGACAAAATGTTTCGCATCCTGCTGCGTGCCATCGTCTTCCTTCAGTTCTCATCACCCTGTTACTCCAATATGATTCTATATGCATTCTTTGAGAGTGGAACGTTCTGCATGGTTTGTAGCTCCCAAGGAGTTCGCCTTGAACCATGATGGTGCGAAGTTTTGTTATCACTGTGAGGCTCCACTTTTGATTTGGTGTTCATGGTGCAAGTTAATGGTTTGTTTCGAACATTTCTTGAATGTCGACGATGTCTATTTTTTTAAGGGCATTACTAATATCCCACAGAAGGTTTACCTCTGCACCTCGTAGACTCTCATTTTCTGTTGCCCCCTTGATGTGCATGGTGAGTCATCAGCAGATAAACTTTTTCGTGTCGTAATTCTTAACAAAATACTTTTAAATGAGCCTTACTAAATAATTCAAGTGCAACCTCGCACTCAAGAGGTTCCTTGTGAGTCACTGTATTATTCTTCTTGCAAAAGCCTCAAGACAAGATGTTGAGTGGCAAAAATTGTGTTCTGATAACGACGTATAACGATAATAAACTATCCACTGAGTGAAAGTATATGAAACCCTTTCTCCAAGTGTTTGTTCGGTTGAAGGACGTGAGAGAAATCTACTTACTTCAAAATACATCAAATGTTTTTATAGAAACAGCCAATTAAAGTATTCTGGATCAAACAGCTAAGTTATATTCCAACAGAATGCTGTCGACAGTACTAAGTAGTGGAGTTCTCTCGTAGTGCTGGCAAGAAGGGTGGCGTCTGACTCTTCTTGCGTGATGTTGCTTCACGACAGTCAGTGCATAACATTTTTGGCACCATACGGTTAACTAACCTGAAGCTGATGTTCCAAAAAGTTGGCTCGGTAGTAAGAAAGTGGCAAGATGAGCAAAATACATTACATTTTACCATCAAAGTGCTGTTTCTACGAGGAATGTGCAGTCTCAAGATTAAGCTTTTCCTCACAGTTCATCGAAAACAGCATTCCATCATGTTCTTGTTACACAGACTGTTTATGATGGCACTTGTGTTTTCAGCAGTTCTCCCTCCCCCTCTTTCCACCCTCTCCCCCCGGAAGAGGTCAAGTGAAGGAAAAACCCCTCGGCGCGTGTAATCTCTCCGGCGTCTTTTTGCTCGTTTCCTCCTTCCTGCTGGCTCTGCTCCTCCGTGGCGGAAATATGAGCCCATCAGTCAGACAAAGGCAAATAAGATTTATTACATTCCATTCGTCATGTCAGAGGGCACGTGTTTACAGTGGGGCGTGGCGTGGAGCGGCGTCGGCGCCGGGCGCGCGGGTTTTTGTGCTGCTGGAGATGAGTTGGAGGAGCTGAAGCTGGAGCGGCCGTCCGCCGCCGGACCGACGGCGCAGCTCGTGGTGCCCTGTGGGTCGGAGGCCCTGTTGATGTGAGGGAGGCGAATCGAGTGGACTGGCGCACGGTAGCTGAGAGGTGAGCCGCGCCGACGCCACCACCGCTGACCGGTAAACACCCCGCATCCACAATGAAATCCATTTCCAAACCAGGAAGCACTGCGTGGGCATTTCGGTACTGTTTCTGGAGAAAATGTATTCCATACGACAGCAACATCGCCCATCGCTTCTTTCTTCCCGATCTTTTTATTTTTTTTTGTTATTGTTTGTGAAAATGTGATACTCACTCCATCCCAAACGCTCACTTGATGCCAGTTAACAGGATACCGACCTCAATTGTTAAGGACGTTTGGTAAGTTCTGCAACCCTTTTTTTCAGGTCATTTCTGCAGTAAACATTAATTTTGCTGTGGGACATAATGGAATATTCCTGCTTTAGCCCCTGTGGTTTCATGAAGTTCTGACTGGTGGTCTGTGACGGAGGCACGTTCCAAGCAGAGAGCAGTTACTGAGCTTGGCGAAAAACAAGAGCTTCGTAGACATTCACAGAAGCTCGCAGATTATCTACGGTGACCTAGGTGTGAACAAAAGCGTGGTGAGCTGTTGGCCCAGACATCTGTTGTCATCGCCACATGGACGCCCAAACCTGTCCGATTTCCCGCGTGTCAGTCGGGTGAACATAGCTACGACTCCCACAATACAGGAATGTGTGGACACTTTCACTCGAGGTGATCAACGCGGTTCAGTCAAACGCCTCACATCTTAACTGGATGTGTCTGTTGGTGGTGCTGACTCAAACATCCACCAGTTGCAGTATTCAAAGGCGTGCGCCCGCTAGCATCCCTGCTACCTTATAGAAGCCCATAAGAGTAGTAGAGCTACAGGGGTGCCACACCCCCAATCCATTGTTGCCAAATTTATTCAAAATGGCGGCGATGTCGTCACCCAAGATGGCGGAATGTAGACTTGGCAGCAGCACATGACGTCATCCAAGATGGCGGATTTTGGGCAATTGGGCTACCTCCACTAACCTAACCATCCAGAAATAAATTGACAGGAAATTCAAATTCCAGTAGGATAATGCGTCACACCACGAAAATGCAATTCAGTTAAATTTTTAAAACATTGTGTACAAACCTGTAGCAGTTAAGCTTTTTATTCTTGTAAATATGCATTTCTGTATTTGTTTATTCAATTATGTGTACATTGTCACTATGTGTTGCTGATGGCTAAATTGAGTACACACTCAAAGGTCAAATAAAAAAATTAAAAAAATGGCGGGAAAACAGACCAGCTGGGCTACGTCCACTAACCTAACCCCCAACTCCCTAGAAAAAGTCGACAAGTTCAAATTCCAGTGCGACAATGGTGGGAAAACCAGATTTGTCTTTATTATTCTTTAAAGAATATCATGCACGTGTGTTCGCCATGAGGTCTGGACTCCAACTGGCTTAGTTGATATTCTTGTCGGCAAAGAGTGCCACCCTTATGTCATATAATCACGCAACTACCGTTATCCTAGATGGCCGCACCCAGTCTGTGTTCTCCGCTGGGTCTGGACTCCAACTGACTTAGTTCATATCGCTACCACCAGACAGCGCCACCGCGACGTCAGATCATGACGCAAGTACAGTCATTCAAGATGGCTGCTGCACCCACTGTGTCCACCACCATGAGGTCAAGAGTCTACATCATATCGCCGACACCAGAGAGCGCCATCTTCACGTGAGAACATGATGCATGTACCGTTATTCAAGATGGCTGCACCCAATGTATCCACCATGAGCTCCAGAGCTCAATTGGCTTAGTTCATATCGTGACCAACAGAGGACGCTACCGTGACGTCGCGTGATGACACAAGATCGTCTGCTCTCTCTCGCGCGCGTGCGTTACAACCCGACACGTGACGCGTTACTGGTCCGCTGGCGCCCGATCGCTTACGTCACACACACGGCTGCCACCTCCATACACGCGCCGTACGTAGTCTTCTGTAAATATGCTAACGCCAACATTGTGCAACTAATCTATCAATTACTGAAGTACTTAATTGCATTTCAATTTCAATCATATTAAATAATTCAATTTACAATTTCATATAGGTAAGAAAAGGGGTTCGCTATGCTTTCAACTACTTTTCAAGGACCGTACCGCAACCTCTTCCTAGGAAGCGTCACCGAATTTGAAATCTGACACTAAAGAAAGGTCACTTGCACTTTCACCACCAACCTAAGAAAATTGGGGGAAAAGAAAGGACACTTGTACTAACCTCATTCACCCGACCGCCACTTCCTCCTAGGATCCGGCGACAAGTGTGAATTCTGTCAGTAACAAATCTCACTTACGCTTTCGCTACCAACGAGAGAAAACTGGTGCAAACGAAACTCACCTCCACCACTAACTTAAGCCGACGCGACCTCTTCCTAGGGGCTGCTTGTAAAAGGACTCATCCACACTAGGCTGATGGAGAAAGGAAGGAGTGTACATTGTTTTATTTGGGCGCAATTTATTTAGGGATGGAGTATATATATCACAGAACACACGCTCTGACATGCCCCACAGCATACAGACCTGCAAACCAGTCCTACATAACTCACATATAAAGCTCTACACACACACTTGCTAATTGTAAACCCCCAAAGATATCGCATTGTGCAGCCTCCAGACATGCGGACCACCCGTAAAGAACGCAATTCATTTACGTCCAGATAGCCAAACAACACGTAAATTGTCAAAATAACAATCCATGTAAAACAATCTGCTTGCTAATCGTCAACTGTAGAAATCGTTCACCAGTCTTTATTTAAACAATTAGAGGTAGCACCACCACCAAGTGTATTCGCCGCTGTGTCCAGTGACCAACTGACTTAGTTAATATCGATGCCAGTAGAGGACGCTGTAGTGATGCAAGTACTGTAATCCAAGATGGTGGCACCCAGTGTGTACACCACCAGCTCCTGACCCAGACTGGCTTAGTACATTTCGTCGCCGTCAGAGAACGCCTCTGTGACGCCAGCTGATGACGCAAGTACAGTTATCCGTGATGGCGTCAAACAGTGTGTTCTTCACGAGGTCTACGATGCTGTCATTCCTTTCCTGACGTAAACCAAGATGGTGAGGGAAAATGGTGGCAAAACGGCTGCTACGGGGGCGGGGGGGGGGGGGGGGGGGGGGCGGGGAGTAAAAAGGAGTGCACTCTATTTAGTTTGATACATTTTATTTAGGGATCAAATAGATTTATTACACTGACGCCAAACACTCGCCAAGTTATGCTTGGGGTCACAATACGCAGTCTGCAGACATGCAAGCAACTCTTAATTTACACAAATAATTTAAGTACAGACATTCAGACCCTGCCTAAATAATGAAGCACAGTGATGTGTAGACACTCTCAGTACACGTAAATTGTCCAAATAACACATAGCGAAGCGGACAGACCTGCTCGCAAAATAATGCAATCAACGCGTGCAAGCACACTCCGCCACACCCTGTTCCCATGACCACGAAGTGACGCATTCGTTAGCTCTCAAACCATGCACAGGCCCCCGCTCGGGTCCCGCGGGCATGAGGCGACCACATCCCTTGCATACATCGTTTCTGAGAATTTCCTATTCAAATACGTGTTCATCTAGACGCCGATGATGGGGCGAGTGAAGCTGGTCCGCCTGTAGCACAACATCCGCGAAGTGAGGCGGTTGCAGCTCGAGTCCCACGGCGTCGTCGAACACAGGTGAAAGTTGCAAACTATACAGTCACAGTTATACAGGGTGTTACAGAAAGGTACGGCCAAACTTTCAGGAAACATTCCTCACACACAAAGAAAGAAAATATGTTATGTGGACATGTGTCCGGAAACGCTTACTTTCCATGGTAGAACTAATTTTATTACTTCTCTTCAAATCACATTAATCATGGAATGGAAACACACAGTAACAGAACGTACCAGCGTGACTTCAAACACTTTGTTACAGGAAATTTTCAAAATGTCCTCCTTTAGCGAGGATACATGCATCCACCCTCCGTCGCATGGAATCCCTGATGCGCTGATGCAGCCCTGTAGAATGGCGTATTGTATCACAGCCGTCCACAATACGAGCACGAAGAGTCTCAACATTTGGTACCGGGGTTGCGTAGACAAGAGCTTTCAAATGCCCCCATAAATGAAAGTCAAGAGGGTTGAGGCCAGGAGAGCGTGGAGGCCACGGAATTGGTCCGCCTCTACCAATCCATCGGTCACCGAATCTGTTGTTGAGAAGCGTGCGAACACTTCGACTGAAATGTGCAGGAGCTCCATCGTGCTTGAACCACGTGTTGTGTCGTACTTGTAAAGGTACATGTTCTAGCAGCACAGGTAGAGTATCCCGTATGAAATCATGACAACGTGCTCCATTGAGCGTAGGTGGAAGAACAATCTAAAATGAGCTCTAACATGGAAATTAAGCGTTTCTGGACACATGTCCACATAACATCTTTTCTTTATTTGTGTGTGAGGAATGTTTCCTGAAAGTTTGGCCGTACCTTTTTGTAACACCCTGCACATACGTCGTAGCATTCCAAAGCACGGTCACACCAGTCACACATTCGAGGCATCTCCAGGCGCCACTTGTCTTTACCATTGAAGGCAGAATAGCACAGAGCATGTTGACACACGCGTTCAACCGCACGTGCCCTCCCCAGCGTGACTGACGCAACACCGTCAAGTGCACGCGCATATTTACAAACTCATCTAACAACGTTCCCAATGTTATTCTTACGTTACATCACTATGTAAAAGAATAAGAGCCAAGTCGACCTCTTTGGAATTGTACAGTGTCCCAGAAATAGTTAACGCTCGTTTTCTTGATCAGCATGTGTGCACAGAAATTTTTACCCTAACAGGACCTGTTTACGAAAATAACGCCGAATGCAGTCTCCCCACCGCTCCTGACGTCTTACCCTTCCAGATTTCAAAATACGCAAACGCTCCCTCAGCTACATAGAGACTCCTATACGCAGCACAAAAAATGTCAATGAATCGAGAATTCTTATTGGCTCTTACAGAATTTTCACACCGAATTACTTATGCCGCGGATATCGATGCACCATCCACCTATAGTTTTTCGGACTTTAAGCGGATATTTTACACAGATTGCCAAATTGCATTGATAGTTAGACCCGCAAAATTGTCTCCACCTTATCAAATACATACCAGACAGAAAAGAATATTCGAAGCCCGAAATATATTTACCGATGTTCAAATTGTTCAAATGGATCTGAACACTATGCGACTGAACTTCTGAGGTCATCAGTCCCCTAGAACTTAGAACTACTTAAACCTGATTAACCTATGGACTTCACACACATCCATGCCCGAGGCAGAATTCGAACCTGCGACCTCAGCGGTCGCGCGGTTCCAGACTGTAGCGCCTAGAAGCGCTCCACCACTGCGGCCGGCTTTACTAGTGTAATAACTATTAAATATCACCACTGATGCCACAGTCTAACACCAATCATTGTATCGTAATGACTCGGCTTGACTGCTGTGCTTCAGTATCTATAGCGCTTATTATTTTCCACCTAAAATCTTGCTCTCATACCCTACTCTTTATCCTTGTGCTCAATCTATACGCCCCTCACGATAGGTACACAGTCTTCCTCTCTAGTCATTCCATAACATAAACGATATTAACTTTACAATGCAATATGTACACATTTTAAACAATGTAAGCTACACTAACTTTACAAAACATTAAATACACATTTTACAAAAACAGTGCAGTTATCTTTCATACCTCTATAGCACCCGAAAAAATTATATATTTCGTGAATAACTATTTGCCTACGATACAAAATAATACTGACCCAAAATCACCGATTCGTGTGCATGTGTCTTACGTTCTACTTGCGAGTCCTACCACCTTGTCTTAGACGTAATCGACCAGGTGTTAAAGCAAAAAACTCTATCCCATGAGTGACTGCATGTTACTGACACAAGCGGTCTTCGTTCTACAGGCACACAAGCATTCATGTTAAATGCTATACCCGCTGTACGAATCGAGTTACGACATTAACTCTGAATGTGGTGGTCTTTTCCGGGCAAATACCGTGACAATCATCGTACGAATACGTATTATCAGCCGACGAAGCAACTTCGTGATAAAATCAATAAACTTAAAAAGTGATTCGGCTAAGGAACGTGGTATGTAGGACGTATTTGCGACTCCTTCAAACGTATGATTCTATACTGTATCCATCTCATTCTGTCTCGAGACCGTATCAGACGTTTCACGATATATCCACTGAGTTACAGGCTATGAGTGATTGACAAGGAGCACTAACAGTTGTAGTAGAAGATGTGCCGATTGAGGTCCTAAGGAGAAAAATGTACACTATTTTCTCAGATATCAAGTGTTACACTATATCTTAGAAATTATGTCCATCATTTGGAATGAGGTCTTTCCATTCAAGCACATAGGTGCATGGCCTAACATCCACGTGTGAATCATATTTCAGGCACTCTCATTTCTCTAAACGAGTCTCCTACAGTAAAATTACAACCTCCTTTTAGTCACACCCTACACATCTTGCAGTCGCACCCATTTCTACAGCTTTCCGCTAATGTTCATTCCAATTTAAGTATCATCTGAGTAGAAGTCGGAGAAACACATACCCAGGACATTCCACCCTCCATTTAGAACACCACGACCAGAGTTACTCCAACAAGAGCGTGTTTTGACCATTCGACGGAAATGCGCGCAGTGTCCTACGTCCCCAAACTAGATACAAGTACTACACATCCGCGACCGTCCATTCAAATCAATCTGCTAGACATGATGTCATCAATATTCTCTATCCCTCCAACATAGAAAAATTACCAAATATAAAAGCTCATCATATTAACAAGTCACCTAGGCACTGGTGGGGGTTGCAGTTACGTATAGCTGCTGTGGGCCTCCAGCGCGGAGAAAGAATTTTCACAATACATCCCCAGAATACCGTAGCGTGCAGCCATCCGAACATTCCTAAAGGTGTACCCAAATACTCACATCAAACCGCTACAGCTACTGCAGCTGTCTCCATGACACCATTATATTAAACATAGAGGGGTCACAGAGGCCACTTTAAATTTTGTTCTCCTATACTCTAGACAAATGATCGTACGAGCCGCTCCCTCTGATCCTGTTTAGCTGTTTCAAACTCTTTTTTGCAACACGTTTTTGTACTACAGCATCATTTCCTTTTTTTTTTTTTTTTTTTTTTTTTTGCCACAACTTCGATGCCTGTATCACGTTCTAAACTGACATTAAGACGCCATGATCGACGGCCTCTCACAGAAAACTAGTTATCGCACAGTGTAAGTATTTTGTTACTGTAACTACGATATTACTCGAAACCCGGTGAATAATTTTAAATAAAAGGCATTTACAGGGGGAGTCTCCAAACTGATGTCGAAAGCTATTGACGACCAATACATTTTAACTCTAGTGTCACAATGACGAAACAGATGATGGCTCTGCGTTCCATTTCGATTCATTCCTCATTGTGCACTCATGTAAGCAATCATGGTTTTGGCTGCTAACAACACCTCGAATCTGTCACCCACCCACAAAACTCATTCCCCAGCTCAAACAAGACTTGTAAGTCAATTATTATGTGGTAACCTACAGTGCACAAATGCACGGATGGGATGGGAAAGACACTGTACTGTAATATTAAACAACAGAGTTGATAGCATGAAGTATTTTAGCAATTTTACACTAACTCCAAATCCGGCCAATCATGTGATACCAAGTTTCCCCAATTTCAATATCATGGCTGACAAACACTTCTCTACTTTGCAAGTATAATTGCTATCATGGATAAGTCACTGTTCAGCAATCCCATTAGTTCTTGCTTCTCGAACACATAAATCATCAAAGTATACGAGACAGTGCCCTACGTATTTCTATCACCTCGAGCACAGAGTTTAATTTACGATCTATCTTTTCAAATAGCTCTTAGCACTATGGGACTTAACAGCTGTGGTCAGCAGTCCCCTAGAACTTAGAACTTCTTAAACCTAACTAACCTAAGGACATAACACTTATCCATGCCCGAGGCAGGATTCGAACCTGCGACCGTAGCAGTCGCGCGGTTCCGGACTGCGTGCCTAGAACCGCGAGACCACCGCGGCCGGCACGATCTATCTCTCAGCGTGTGGGAGACACAGAGCATTCTCCTCGTCTTAGGATACAAGACCAGTCTCACACAGTCACTGACCAAGCCACCCTGCAGGACCGATAGAGAATTTGACCCCATGCGATCAGAAGAAGAGCGTTACACTCCATGTCTCGTGAGCGAATATAGCTTTCCAAGTCCGAACCCATCCAAGTACATGAGATTTCTCGAGATGTAACCATGTCGGGGAGTATATAATTTCTTATCCATGTATAGTAACGGATTTCAAATTTCCATAATGTAATATCATACAGTTAAGAAGAACATGAAAAGACTTATTTTTATAAGCGATGGAGTTGGACGCATCTTCAGCTAAATCAATGAAGCTATCAACTCTAAATTATTGTTCTATAGTCTAGGATCTATACCTGGAAAGTGTTGGTAAGATAGAGACCATAAAAACACATTCCTAAGACTACAACATTCTTCCCTTAAAAACGGGCTATGGTGTTAGACCGAATACCTTTCCGACCTATCAGGCATACATCCTTCTTCACAGTTTCTCTACGCTCAACTATCTTATCGAATGGTCAAATATTTGCTTTGCCTGATACGAGCGCAATATAGCTTTGTGGAGACGAATAGTGTCCACTGTTCACATCCAATCACGGTTCAGGAATCATACGATGCCTGCATAAGGCCTATATAAAATGATAGAAGCGGGGGATACAGCCTACAAGGAAATACATAAAGGCGCAGCAACAGCGTCCGACATGTGAAAATTACGAGTCATTCCGTCACTAACTCTGTAAACAGTGCATCAGTCGGGCAAATGTGTACACAGGGATTGCAGCGCATCACAATCTCTTACCCTAAGTTAGTCATGATACTGAAGTCTCGATTTCACACCTAAGACACGTTAGGAGCGATCACATAATACAAAGCTCCTTTAGACGAGTTTGTCAAATTTCTTCACACATGAAATGTAAGTGCTCTGATTACCGACAGGTTTATCATTAACGAACGCAAGTAGGCAGTGCTTTGAAACACATACAGAACACGCCGCTGTATACGAGTAGAATGCATGTGACCGATGCATCCAGAATCACTGGTACCTATGTAGACATATAGTATAATGCAGCCTCAATGGGAAAAAAATTGACTGCCTCCCTTAATCGCTTCGTTTCTAAGTCAACGTTTTCCACGATTTCTCCTCTTGCAGCATACTTGGTTCCATATACACATTGTTCAGCTCGAGCCGGAAGATAGAAAAGTACTCCTTCAATTTCACCGCATTTCTCTCTATATTCGGTCAATTTATACCTATTCCCTCGTCACTTTCCGCAATTCTATCCATTTGAGGTCAGACCTATATATGCAATCACGCCATAACATCTGTTCCATGTTCTAAAATTGATTGTAGATGTAGCACAGCTGTCACCACTAGCCGAAATGCATTGAGCGGGACGCGCAGTATAGAACTGCACTAATTGTGTCCAGTCACTTCCACATTCGCAGAGCGTTTGCTCTGCTCTCTGTGTGTCTGTGTATATGCACGCCTAATGAACGGTTCCTAGGACCCGCAGTAGACCAGAGTTAGCGTTCGACTGTGGATCCGCTGCATGTTGTATCCGGATCGGTGTTGAGATGTGGATCTGCAATATACGGCGCATGGGATAGAGTTTGGGGGTGGATCCATCACAGGCAATATACAAAGGGTTGTTGGGATGTAGATCCATGATCTATACATCCAAGTTAGCACTCTGGTGTGGATCTGCCACGGATTATATATACAGACATATGTTCGGAGACGGATCCACCACGCGCCACATCTACGATCGGGTTCACGGGTCGACAAACCATGCGTTACGTCAGGACACGTATTCTATGTTAGATTTTTTTGTCCACCAGCGGATGGGTCTGGTTCCTGAGAGCCATCCATAAGGCACGCATATACACAGACTTACAGAGAGAAGAGCAAACTCCCTCCGAATATGGAAGTAACTGGATACAGCTGAGTGCAGAGCTGTATTACACGTCCGCTCAATGCATTTCAGCTAGGTTGTGCCAGCAGTCCTACATTAACAAGCAATTTTAGAACACAGAACGAGATGTTATGGCGTGATCGCATATATACATCTGACCTCAAATGGATAGAATTGCGAAAAGTGACGCGGGAATAGGTATAAATAGACTGAATATAGAGAGTAATGCGGTGAAATTGAGGAAGTACTTTGCTGTCTTCTGGTTCACACTGAACATTTTGTATATGGGAACAAGTATGCTGCAACATAAGGAATTAAGGAATATGTTGACTTCGAAACGAAGGGATTAAGGCAGGCAGGCAATTTTTTCCCATTGAGGTTGCATTACACTGTATGTCTACTGAGGTACCAGTGATTCCGGATGCATCGCTCACGTGACATAGCCTGTGATCAACTCATATACATTTACCTGTTTCGTATGTGTTTTAAAGCACTGTCTACTTGCGACCGTTAGTGATAAATCTGTCGGCCATCAGAGGACTTCCACCTCATGTGTGAAGACATTTGGAAAACTCGTCTAAAGGAGCTTTGATTTATGCGATCGCCCCTATCGCATCATTGGTGTAAAATCGAGACTTCAGTGTCATAACTAACTTAGCGGTAAGAGCTTGTGATGCGCTGCAACCCATGTGTACACATTTGCCCGACTGATGCGCTGTTTACAGAGTAAGTGAGGGAATGACTTGTAATTTTCACCTGTCGGACGCTGTTGCCGTGCCTTTATATGTTTCCTTGTAGAATGTATCCCCCGCTTCTATCATTTTATATAGGCCTTATACAGGCATCATATAATTCCTGAACCATGATGGATGTGAACAGTGGACACTATTCGTCTCCACAAAGCTATATTGCGCTCGTATCAGGAAAAGCAAGTGGTTTAACATTTGATAAGATAGTTCAGCAAAGAGAAACAGCGAAGAAGGATGTATGCTTGATAGGCCGGAAAGATATTCGATCTAACATCATAGCCCGATTTTAAGTGCAAAATGTTGTAGTCTTAGGAATGTGTGTGTGTGTTTGTGTTTATGTTCTCTATCTTACCAATACTTCCCAGGTACAGATCCTAGACTCTAGAACCATAATTTAGAGTTGATAGCTTCGTTGATTTAGGTCAAAGAAAAGTCCAACTCCATCGCTTATAAAAATAAGTCTTTTCTTGTTCTTCTTAACTGTATGCTATTGCATTATGGCACTATGAAATCTGTTACTATACATTGATAAGGAGTTATAAGCTCCCTGACATAGTCACATCTCAAGAAATCTCGTGCACTTGGATGAGTTCGGACTTGGAAAGCTATATTCATTCACGAGACATGGAGTGTAACGCTCTTCTTCTGATCGCATGGGGATTAATTCTCTAGCGGTGCTGGAGGGTAGGTTGGTCAATGACTGTGTGAGGCTGGTCTTTCCCCTAAGACGGGGAGAATGTACTGTGACTCCCATACACCGAGAAATAGATTGTAAATTAAACACTATGCTCGAGGTGATAGAAATATGCAGAGCACTGTCTCGTGTACTTTGATGATCTTTTGATGATTTATGAGTTCGAGAATTAAGAGTCGATGGGTGTGCTGAGCAGTGATCTATCCATGTTCGAAATTTACTTGCAAAGTAGAGAAGAGTTTGTTTACCTGTGATATTGGAATAGGGGAAATATGCTATCACATGATTAGCCGGTGTTGGAGTTAGTTTAAAATTGCTAAAATTGTTCGCGCTTTTAACTCTGCTGTTTAATTTTACAGTACAGTGTCTATTCCATCCCATCCGTGCATTTGCGCACTGTAGGTTACCACATAATGATTGACTGACAAGTCTTGTTTTAGCTGGGGAATGAGTTTTGTGGGTGGGTGACAGATTCTAGGTGTAGCTAGCAGTCAAAACCATGATTGCTTACATGAGTGCAAAATGAGGAATGAATCGAAATGGAACGCAGAGCCATCATCTGTTCCGTCATTGTGACACTAGAGTTAAAATGTAGTGGTCGTCAATAGCTTTCGACATCAGTTTGGAGACTCCCCACAACGCAGCCAAAGTCTTCTACTTTCCGTATGCTGTAAATGTCTTTTATTTAAAATCATTCACCGTGTTTCGAGTATTATCGTAGTTACAGTAACAAAATACTTACGCTGTGCGTTAACTAGTTTTCTGTGAGAGGCCGTCGATCATGGCATCTTAATGTCAGTTTAGAACGTGATACAGGCATCGAAGTCGCGGCGAAAAAAAAAAAAAAAAAAAAAAAAAAAAAGGGAAAAGATGGTGTTGTACAAAGACGTGTTGCAAAAAAGGGTTTGAAACAGCTAAACAGGATCAGAGGGAGCGTCTCATTCGATCATTCGTCTAAAGTATAGGAGAACAAAATTTAAGGTGGCCTCTGCGGTCCCTCTATGTTTAATATAATGGTGTCATACAGACAGCTGCAGTAGCTGTAGCGGTTTGATGTGAGTGTTTGGGTACACCTTTAGGAATGTTTGGATGGTTGCACGCTACGCTATTCTGGGGATGTATTGTGAAATTTCTTTCTCCACGCTGGACGCCCCACCGTAGTTATACGTGACTGCACCCCAATCGGTACTTAGGTGACTTGAAAATAGGATGATCTTTTACAGTTGGTAATTTTTCTATGTTGGAGGGGTAGAGAATAATGATGATATCATGTCTGGTTGCTTGATTTGATGGATGCTGATGTATAGTACTTGTATATAGTTTTGCGACGTAGGACACTGCGAGCATTTCCGTCGAATGGTCAAAACACGCTCGTGTTGGAGTAACTCTGGTCGTTGTGATTCTACATGGAGTGCGGAATGTCTTGGGTATGTGTTTCTGCAGCTTCTGCTCAGTTGAGACTTAAATTGGAGCCTGGCGGAGTGGCCGAGCTGTTCTACGCGCTTCAATCTGGAATTGCGCGACCGCTACGCTCGCAGGCTCGAATCCTGCCACGGGCATGGATGTGTGTGATATCCTTAGGTTAGTTAGGTTCAAGTAGTTCTAGGTTCCAGGGGACTAATGACCTGAGCTGTTAAGCCACATAGTGCTCAGAGCCATTTGAAACATTTTGAACTTAAATTGGAACGAACATTTATGGAAAGCTGTATAAATGGGTGCGACTGCTAGATGTGTAGGGTGTGATTAAAACCAGGATGTCATTTTTCTGTACCAGACAGGTTCAAGGAAGTTGACTCGTTTAGGGATGTGAGAATGCCTGAAATATGATTCACATGTGGGTGTTAGGCCATGCACGTATGTGCTTGAATGTAAAGCCCTCATTCCAAATGATGGACATATTTTCTAACATATAGCGTAACACTAGAGATCTGAGAAGTTAGTGTACATTTTTCCCCTTAGGGCCTCAATCGGCACATCATCTATTACTACTGTCTGTGCTCCTTGTCAATCAGTCATCGCCTATAACTCAGTAGATATATCGTGGAACGTCTGATATGGTCTCGAGACAGAATGCGATGGAAATAGTATAGAATTATACGTTTGAGGGATTCGCAAATACGTCTTACATACCACATTCCTTAGCCGAATCACTTTTACAGTTTATTAATTTTATCACGAGGTTGCATCGTTGGCTGATAATACGTATTCGTACGATGACTGTCACGGTATTTTCCCGGAAAAGACCACCTCATTCAGAAGTAATGTCGTACCTCTATTTGTAAAGCGTGTATAGCATTTAACATGGATACTTGTGTGTACCTGTAGAAAGAAGACCGCTTGTGTCAGTAACATGCAGTAGCTGTTGGGATAGAGTTTTTTGCTTTAACACCTGGTCGATTACGTCTATGACATGGTGGTAGGACTCGCAAGAAGAACGTAAGGCACATGCACACGAATCGGTGATTTTGGGTCAGTATTATTTCGTATCGTAGGCAAACTTTTTTTCACGAAATATATAATTTTTTCGGGTGCTATACAGGTATAAAAGGTAACTGCACTGTTTCTGTAAAATGTGAATATTTTGTTTTGTAAAGTTAGTGTGGCTTACATTGTTTAAAATGTGTATATATTGCATTGTAAAGCTAATATCGTTTATGTTATTGCATGACTAGAGAGGAAGTCTGCGTGTCCTATCGTGAGGGACGTATAGATTGAGCACAAGGATAAAGAGTAGGGTAAGAGAGTGAGTTTTTAGGTGGAAAATTATAAGCTCTATAGAAACTGAAGCACAGTCGTCAAGAGGAGTCATGATGTTTACAATGATTGGTGTCAGACTGTAGCAGCAATGGTGATATTTAATTGAAGTTACATTGGTAAATATTTTCCGGGCTTCGAATATTCTTGTCAGTCTGGTATGTATTTGATAAGATGAAGACAATTTTGCATATTTAACTGTGAATTCAATTTTGCAATCTGTGTAAAATAACTGCTGGAAGGCGGAGAAAGTTCGCTCCAAATATCTTTTGTCATGTAAACAGATTTTAACAAATTAGGTGAAAGAGAACAGCTTTTTTCTAACCTCTCTCACAATTTTAATACCTTCTGTCCAGTCATCCCCTACGCTTACAACTTACTCATTGTATTATAAGTAAGTATCGCTAGCTTATCGATTTCCTTTCTTACAGCAAGGCATCTGAAAGTGTACTCCACCGCACCACTCCATTTAAACATAAACTACACAAACTTCCCTGTCCTTTTCTAGCTAATAGCGTAGTTACTTGTAATTAGTCAGTGCGTATTTAGATTTTAGCTTAACTGAGTTTTAGGGCGATATCCGTACCTTTAGGCCACAGGTGGGCAACCGTTGTCTTGCGATCAATTTCCTGCCTGCGATTGGTTTCAGTCCGGCCCGTGGAAGAAATTCGTGGGAGCGAGACAGGCACATTTTTGGATATTTCCACCTGCACTCGGCTCGCCTCTGGTTTGCAGCAATCGCGAATGTACCAGTCCGGACTATGGCAGCAGGGGAACAAACTAGTTCATGCATAAAGTTCCGCGTTAGTTGTTTGTTACAGTTTTTGCAGTATTCCCGTGCATCTTCACTGATTGTCCTGATAATATCTCGTATTCAGAAGGGAAAAATGGTGGCTAAATGTCACAATTACAGGAGCAACGGACGGAGGATTAATCAGGTACTCAGATAAACCTGTTTGCTTGTAGTGTAGTGAATCACTTCTGTTGTAAAGAAATATAATATGAAAAAGTACTTTTCTACGAAACACATTGCTGAGCTGCAGCCTACGGGGCAACTGATCAAAGACAAAATATATTTATAATTTAGACAACCAACAGCAAATGTTTATTAAATCGCGGACACAGAGCAGCAATTTGCTTAAAGCTAGTTTTATAATGATTAGAAAATCCGCCAAATCATTGAAGCCATTTTTCGCAAGCGAATCCATGAACTATTACTACTTGCGCATTGTAGATGTACTACATACCCATAAAAACAAGAGTACGAACAAATAAATCTCATTTTACATATTCCCTACGTACTGTCAGTGGAGCAGCGACCAATGTAATATTTAAAATGTTTGATTTTGGCCTATAGTTGAAGTTTGTTTATTTTGCCACCGGCTTCCGGTTTCGGCACACAGTACAAACCTCAGGCAGTCGTCATGCTCGCTTCGCAGTAAGGTGAGTCAAATACAAAGTTTAATTTATTTACTTTTGCATAAACAACCCACACGTAGTTAGAAAGAAGCTCACTAACAGTGTTGATGAACGTGAACACACTAAACATCAACACACATGAATGATCTGCCTGCAGTTAAAAATCGCAAAGTTAACATTCATCATTTTTAATCTACACTGCTGGCCACCCTAAATGCAACACCCTGAAGGAAGCATCCGAATCAAGTGAAATTTACACCATGGGATTGCAGCGATGAGATAGGCAACTGATTAGAATTTCAGCGCAGACGCACATCACGCGCGCCTGTGGCGCCACCTCATAGCGCCATTTAAGGCTTGGCGATTTCGACGAGTGTACGTTCGGCACGTGTATTTACCTTGTGGTTGTTTCACAAGACGATCAGTTATGCCTCGTAGACAACAGCGAACATCGTTTGATCAAGTATCCGAGTTCGACAGAGGAAGGATAGTGGCTTACCGAGATTGTGGATTATCATACAGAGAAATCGCTAGTCGTGTTGGACGAAACCAAACAACTGTAATGCGGATATGTAAACGTTGGATGCAGGAGGGTACGACGGACCGACGTGGTCGATCGCATTCACCTCGGTGCACCACTGCACGTGCTGATAGGCAAATTGTGCGCATGGTAGTGACGGACCGCTCAGTGACATCCCGAACCATTACACAGCACATTGCGTCTGTAACGCATCATCCAGTGTCTGCGCGTACCATTCGACGCCGTTTACAGCAGAGTGGTCTGTCCGCAAGACGTCCATGGCTTGGTCTACCATTGACGCACAACCACAGACATCTCCGTCGCCAATGGTGTGATGACAGACGGATGTGGACGGCAGAATGGAATGACGTTGTCTTTACTGACGAGGCACGCTTCTGTCTGCAGCACCACGATGGTCGGATTCGAGTGTGGAGACACCGTGGAGAGAAGATGCTGGATAGCTGCATTATGCACCGCCACACTGGTCTTGCACCGGGTATTATGGTATGGGCCGGTATTGGTTATTACTCTCGCACGCGTCTAGTACGCATTGCCGGTACTTTAAATAGCCGGCGCTACATATCCGAGGTGCTGGAGCCAGTTGTCCTTCCTTACCTTCAGCGCTCGGCCACAGCCATATTTCAACAGGATAATGCGCGACCACACGTGGCACGCATTGTCCAAAGGTTCTTCGTCAATAACCAGATTGAATCGCTTCCCTGGCCGGCTCGCTCTCCGGATCTTTCTCCGATTGAAAACAAGTGGTCCATGGTTGCTCAACGAGTGACCCAGATTACATCCCCAGCTGCCACACCAGATGATCTTTGGCAACGTGTGGAAGCTGCTTGGGCTGCTGTACCCCAGGAACACATCCAACGTCTCTTTGACTCAATGCCGAGACGTGTGGCAGCGGTGATCTCCAACAATGGCGGCTACTCTGGCTACTGATTCTGGCAAGAACCACATGTCACAGACGTCTGTAAATGTAATCATTTGATACTTGGTCAATATGTTATCTACAAAATAAATTTTGTTGTGCTACCTCTTGTCTTTCTTGGTGTTGCATTTACGGTGGCCAGCAGTGTACGTTTCTCTTTCTCAACTGGAATCAAAAAGCTGCTGTTTTCAATTTTCTTCGTTATTTTTGAGTGAAATTTGTTCACAGGATTTCTCCTGATTTCAACCATTTTATTATCTACAATAAATTTATACAGTCATAATGTCATACTGAAGTTGAGACCCTCCTAAATGAGGTAGAAAAATAGTTTTTTCAATAAAATCCCTACGTAATTGGAAATATCGTCTGTTTCAGACGTTGTGTGTACCACATCATACTTCTGTTCAAAGGTGATGGAAATTAAATGCGTGCGGTAGTAGAAAGAATGAGTGATGAACGAAAACAATTTAGTTCACAGTGGAACTGGAAGAAGAAGAAAGTGAACGTTTGTGGTTCTCAGGTTAACAAACGAGATGGGAGACGTAAGATCAGCATATTGAGGAACGCGACTGCTACTGACACGATAATGCTTAAACTACCACTCACTCGTACCGACGAGATGGATGAATTAAATGTGATTCAACACGGATACAGGGCAAACGGATACAAGAGCCATTGTGTAATGAACCTATAGACAAACTAAAGTCAAAACTACGTGACAAAGTGAAGGCAATAGTTCCAGAGTGCCGTACGTTTGTTGCTATGTCATACAATTGTGCATTTTCCGACGGAATTGCACAAACGTTCCGAAAAACGGACGGTTAAATAGTATTTTCAAACGAAATTATCAGTTGGTACTATGCTGCCTCATAAACTTGGTAACAACAGTAACAAATTTTTGAATCTGGTCTCTGCCAAGGCTGGGAAAAGTTTTTATATCGGTCAGACGGGAAAGAATTTCAAGGCTCATTTTAGAAAGCATACATATTACCAAAATAAGAACACATTTGGGTAAAGAGAAGCATGTGCCAGGAAATACATAGGATACTATGGAACTGTTGCGTAAGGCACCAAAAGGACCATTATTGAACCACTGGAAAAAATGGAAATTTACGTGGACAGGAAACGGTATCCGGGATTATTGTTGAATGAGCAGAATGCTTATTCTGATGTATTCAGAGACCTAATAGTTTGAGCAGCGTCGGACGCCGCAGCATCTTGACTGGCGCACTGTGCGCCGGCCAACAGTGGCGAGGAGACTGGTCCTTCTTCCCCAGGCTCCGCTAGAGGAAAAGAAAAACTTCTTACAGACAAGCCACTGAAATTCCAGCCAGAATGTGTCATCGACTATCAAGATTTTAATACTCACTATCTTGTTAATTTTATCTCACACTTAACACTTAACATTATGTGTAATTTTATTGCCGTATTGGAAGGTTACGATTTATATAATATACAATTTAAAACAGGAAATAAACCAACGTATTTTGAACGGGTCTAAAACTTACTTGAGTGTAAAGCAGATAATGTCATCCAAGAATCTCTCGATTAAGACCAGACTTAAAGCATACAACGCTAGTATGTTGTGTGGGACAGAAACCCTAAGCAACAACAAAGAAGGATGAAGAAAACTTGTTGGTCTTCGAAAGAGAAATTATGAGACGGATCTTTGGATCTGTCCAAGAAGGGAGCTCATGGAGAGGTACAGCAAACCATGAAATATATGAGCTGATGAGGCAACATATCATCGTTCAAAAACTGAAAGCGCGGAGAATAAGCTTGGCAGGCCACATTTCTGGGAGACCAGACACCTTTCGGGCAAAAGTGTATTTATAAGAAGACCTGATGGTACCCGTCCAGTCGAAAGACCCAGGAAGCCATGGGAGGATGAGGTACAGAAAGACCTTTGCCAGCCAGCAGTCCGTGACAACTGGATCCAAAGTGCACAAGATCGGCATCTATGGAGGAGCATTCTGAGGTCGGCCCATGATCTACAGGGTCCTCGATCGCTGATTTGATGATGATGCACTTTGGATCCAGTTGTCACGGACTCCTAGCTGGCAAAGGTCTTTCTGTACCTCATCCTCCTATGGCTTCCTGGGTCTTCCGACTGGACAGGTACCATCAGGTCTTCCCATAAGTACGCTTTTGCCCGAGAGGTGTCTGGTCTCCTAGTAATGTGGCCTGCAAGGCTTATTCTCAGCGCTTTCACTTTTTGAACGATGATCGGTTGCCTCGTCAGCTCATACTATTCCTGGTTTCTTCTACGTCTTTCCAGGCTAGGAGATTCCTGTTGTTACTCTTTCACGTTTTTGGTGGATTTTAGTTGCGGATTTTATCCTCACATATTGTATCTCAGTTCACGATTTATTGTCAGAGGATAATATTGCCATATTAAGTAATTCTAATGAATGGTTACGCATACAATATTGAAACTAATGATTTTATGATTCTGATTAACCACGTACCCTAGCTATAATGCCGTCTACTGGCATCGGTTATTCGTATAAAAACTGCACGCATCAAGGCCGTGACCAGCACTTACTATGTGCGAAGTACATAGATTCTGATGGTGGTACCAACATCAGAATATTTTTATGATGTGTATGGGTGGTATGTATGGTTGTTAATGATGTTAATATTTTTATTTTTACGTATGACTAGGTCTGTTAGAGATATTGCTTCAGCTAATTGAATTTAATTGGTTATATGGCAGTTTTTCTACTTGTAACATATATGAAG
This sequence comes from Schistocerca serialis cubense, assembly GCF_023864345.2. Taxonomy (NCBI): domain Eukaryota; kingdom Metazoa; phylum Arthropoda; class Insecta; order Orthoptera; family Acrididae; genus Schistocerca; species Schistocerca serialis. The sequence goes on along the minus strand of NC_064642.1, from coordinate 275,391,139 downwards.
GTGGCAGCAGACTAAACCGGTAATTGTGAATTGTACTGACATTAACAAATAAAATGCCGTAATATGATCGTAAACTCATTTACAGACTTTATGTTTTCAAGTGATAAACAAAACGAATGTGTCCTTAAAACCGCTTACTTAGAGGCATAACTTGCTGTAGTAAGTATGTGAATCAGGCTTGCAGCACTGGAAAGAGAGTATACAGAAAGGATACCTGAGGGCAACTCCTTTGATTTGTATGAAGCCAAGCATTGCACTCGATGCCATATTGAAACCGTGTAAAAGCGAAGCGATAGCTACTTAATTCTACGGCTCCAGATGGACATTCCCACGAAAAGACCTAATCTAACAGACTAAATGAAAATTTTTACGAAAGGAATGGTTAATGAAACATGGTGTGGCATATCTTTAGTCAAAAACTTATCACACGAGATTTTAAATTACAGACTGTGAACTGCTACTGCTTTTAGCTTTATCTTGTAAATAGCAGATCTTTCCTTGCAGGAAATATTATTTTACCTCTGAAATTTTCCTTTCTGGGACTCTGAACTGGTAAATCAACTTCACTTCCAACAGAAACAGCTGTTACTGAACACTCTGCGGGAGTTTCAAGGTAAGCATTAGTTTGGAATTTTCATTCATGTTTTCAGCCGGAAAATAACACATAGCCATTACGTTGTACGAAACCAGTAGGATGGTTAAATTCTAATTGCAACAAATATTTTGAATTAGGCGTGAACTTATAAGTTTAACATATTATGTACTATGAATCATATTTTTTTAATAAACGATTGATAAGTGTCGTAAAGAAACCTTATTTTTCTTTGCAAACCCTTGAATTTTAGTGCTGTGTGTTGTAGTTGTTGTGGTCTTCAGTCCAGAGACTGGTTTGATTCAGCCCTCCATGCTGCTCTATTCTTTGCAAGCTTATTCATCTCCAAGTAACTACTGCAACCTACATCTTTCTGAATCTGTTTCATGTCTTGGTCTCCCTCTACGATTGTTAGCCTCCGCGCTTCCCTCCAACACTAAATTTATGAATCTTTGATACCTCAGAACGTGTCCAACCAACCAATCACTTCTTCTACTCAAGTTGCGCCACAAATTCCTCTTCTCCCCAATTCTATTCAGTACCTCCTCATTAGTTACATGATCCACCCATCTAATCTTCAGCATTCTTCTGTAGCACCACTTTTGGAAAGCTTCTATTCTCTTCTTGGTTAAACTATTTACTGTCTGTGTTTCACTTTCATATATGGCCACACTCCATACAAATACTTTCAGAAAGGATCTCCTAACAGTTAAATCTATACTCGATGTAAACAAATATTTTTTTTTCAGAAACGCTTTCCTTGCCATTGCCAGTTTACATTTTATATCCTCTCTACTTCGACCACCGTCATTTATTTTGCTCCCCAAATAGCAAACTTTATTTACTACTTTGTCTCATTGTCTAATCTAATTCCCTCAGCATCACCTGATTTCATTCGACTACAGCACATTATCCTTGTTTCGCTTTTGTTGATGTTCATATCATCCTCTGAAGACGCTGTCCATTCCGTTCATCTGCCCATCCAGGTCCATTGCTGTCTCTGACAGAATTACATTGTTGTCGGCAAATCTCAAACTTTTTATTTATTCTCCATGGACGTTAATTCCTACTCCAGTCAATATTGTCAAAAGCTTTCTCTAAGTCTACAAATGCTAGAAACGTATGTTTGCCTTTCCTTAATCTATATTCTATTATAAGTCGTAGGGTCAGTATTGCCTCACGTGTTCCATCATTTCTACGGAATCCAAGCTCATTTTCCCCGAGATCGGCTTCTACCAGTCTTTCCATTCGTCTGTAATGAATTCGTTTTAGTATTTTGCTGCGGTGACTTATTAAAATGATAGTTCGGTAATATTTACTCCTGTCAACACTCGCTGTCTTTGGGATGGGAATTATTATATTCTTCTTAAAGTGTGAGCGTATTTCGCCTGACTCGTATCCCTTGCTCCCAGATGGTAGAGTTTTGTCAGGGATGGCACTCCAGAAGCTATCAGTAAGTCTAATGGAACGTTGTATACTCCTGGGACCTTGTTTCGACTTAGGTCTTTCAGTGCCCTGTCAAATTCTTCACACAGTATCGTATCTCCAATCGCATCCTCATATGCGTCCTCTTCCATTTCAATAATATTGCCCTCAAGTACATAGTTCTTTTATAAACCCTCAGTATACTCCTTCCACCTCTCTGCCTTCCCTTTTAGAACTGAGTTCTTGATATTCATACAAGTGGTTCTCTTTTCTCCAAAAGTCTCTTTAATTTTTCTGTAGGGAGTATCTGCCTTACTACTAGTGATATATACCTCTACATCCTTACCTTCGTCTTTTAGTCATCTCTGCTTAGCCATTTTGCTTTCCTGTCAATCCGTTTTGCCAGCTTCACTTAATGCATTTTAATATTTTCTCCTTTCAAGAATTAAATTTTTCAATCGACACTTCATAACCAATAGACGGTGGTCGAGTCCACATCTGCCCCTGGAACTGTCTTAACATTTAAAACATCGCTCCTAAATCTCTGTCTTACCATTATATAATCTGTCTGAAACCTTCCAGTGTTTCCAGCCCTCTTCCAAGTATAAGCCTTCTTTCATATTTCTTAAACCAAGTTTTAGCTATGATTAAGTCATGCTCTGCCAAAATTCTACCACGCGACTTCCTCTTTCATTCCTTTGCCCATTCCATGTTCACCTACTACTTTTCCTTCTCTTCCTTTCCCTACTATCTAATTCCAGTCCCCCATGACTCTTAAAGTTTCATGTCCCTTCACCATCTGAATAATTTCTTTTATCTCATCATATATTTCTTCGATTTTTTCGTCATCTGCGTAGCTAGTTGGCGTATAAACTTACACTACTTTGGTAGGCGTGGGCTTCGTGTCTATCTTGACAACAATAAAGCGTCCACTATAATGTTAGTTGTAGCTTACATGCGCTCCTATTTTTTATTCATTATTAAACCTACTCCTGCATTACCCGAATTTGATTTTGTATTTATAACCCTGTATTCCCCTGGCCAGAAATCTTCTTCCTCCTGCGACCGAACTTCATTAATTCCAACTGTATCTAACTTTAACCTATTCATTTCCCATTTTAAATTTTCTAACCTACCTGCCCGATTAAGGGATCTACTTCCCACGCTCCGATCCATATACCGTCAGTGGTGTTTCTCCTGAAAACGATGTCCTCATCCTTCTGTTTTGTCTCCGACCGGAGATCCGATTGGGGGCTACTTGACATCCAGAATATTTTACCCAAGAGGACGCCACCATCATGGAACCATACAGTAAAGCTGCATGCCCTCAGGAAAAATTACGGTTGTGATTTCCTCTTGCTTTCAGCCGTTCGCAGTACCAGCACAGCAAGGCCGTTTTGGTTAATGTTACGAGTACAAGGGCAGATCAGTCAATCATGCGGACTATTGCCCGTCCAACTACTGAAAAGGCTGCTACCTTTCCGCAGGAACCAAACGTTTGTCTGCTCTCTCAACAGATAATCCTCCGTTGTGGTTGCACCTACAGTACGACTGTCTGTATCGCTGAGGTATGCAAGCCTCCGCACCAACGACAAGGTCCATGATTCATGGAAGGAGGTTGTGCTACGCAGCTATTCCAAAAAATAGAGACTTCGTCATCAAGCTGTGATATGAAATTATAAGACACGAAAGAAATCGTTTTCGTATGTCAATTATTTTCCTCAGGGTCGGACGAGATGTGCCATCGTTTTTAATACCTATAAACGAAAAGAAGAACCTCTGCTGAAAGACTATCCACAGCAGTTCAGATGTTCAAAAAAATGGTCGAAATGGCTCTGTGCACTATACGACTTAACTTCTGAGGTCATCAGTCGCCTAGAACGTATAACTAATTAAACCTAACTAACCTAAGGACATCACACACATCCATAAACGAGGCAGGATTCGAAACTGAGACCGTAGCAGTCGCTCGGCACCAGACTGTAGCGCCTAGAACCGCAAGGCCACTCCGGCCGGCTCAGATGTTCAGATGTGTGTGAAATCTCATGGGACAGCTAAGGTCATCAGTCCCTAAGCTTACACACTACTTAACCTAAATTATCCTAAGGACATACACACACATCCGTGCCCGAAAGAGGACTCCAACCTCCGCCGGGACCAACCGCATAGTGCATGACTGCAGCGCCGAAGACCGCTTGGCTAATCCAAAAAATGGTATAAAAGGCTCCGAGCACTATGGGACTTAACATCTGTGGTCATCAGTCCCCTAGAACTTAGAACTACTCAAACCTAACTAACCTAACGACATCACACACATCCATGCCCGAGGCAGGATTCGAACCTGCGACCGTAGCGCTCACTCGGCTCCAGACTGTAGCGCCCCGAACCGAACGGCCACTCCAGCCGGCTCGGCTAATCCCTCGCGGCTAACCACAGGAGGTGATGTAGCTTCACTTTTAATGTGATACAAGCTAATGTATTGTCACGATCATGACGGAAGGGTCGATACCATTTGCTCATAGCCAGTTCCCTCGCGTCTCTACGAGAAAAGCTCTTTGCTGCTCAACTGGGTTCAGATTGTAGTCGCTCGTGCTGGAGTATGGATTACACGTGGAGCCTGGTAGTATTTCTACGGTGTCACAGCACACTGCCTTCTTTTCAAGCATGTCTGCAACTTATGTTTATTACTGTTTGCAGCATGAAAATCGAAGAACTCTTTTTCTCATGGACTGCTAACAGCCGCTTCATGTGAATCGCTCGTTAGCTTTGCATGTGGTCGTTTCTCTTACTATTTCATATTATATGTTTCCTGTTTTAACAGTTCATCAAACAATTGTTTCTTTGTAGTAAGCCCAGCAACTAAAATGCACAATTAATACAATGAACAGAACGTATCCATTCCCCTATGGATTCCAACACAGCTCTTTACTCGGTTTCAATATGGCAGACTCGCGCATGCACACTAAATTTTGACGCATGGATTTCAGCTGAGTTTCTATTCTGTATATTCTCTATTCTGTACACGCAGGTATCAAAAAGGTGCCCGTGCCTGCTTTAGGCAATCGATAAATTCACTAGTGTAGCAAAACGCTGTGGCTTTATTTTATTATGAGCAGCACTTTAAACTCTAGACTGGCCACAGTAGCCGCAGGGCCGTCGGCCAGGGAAGGAGGGGGGCGCAGGCGACTGGGGAATTTACGGCACTGCGGGCGCTCCGGTTAAGAGCGGTGGTTAAAAAGCCTGCGGCCCGCGGCCGCCAGGCCAGCGCACTAAACGCGGCAGCCGCCGCGGCATCTGTGTCCGCACGCACAGGCACGGGACTTCCGCTGCATTCTTACATCGTAAGCTTCCCTCGTATTTTGCAGATGTGTAACGTACGACTAAAGGCGTTGGCGGTGGATGTTGCAATGAAAAGACACAATAGGGTAAACGATTTGCACTCTCCACAGGAGCCTCTTTGTTAAAAGTAGAACGTACCGCTCAGTAAAAGGATAAATACGCTGAAAACATGGACGACAGTACAATTCTCTCAAGCCAGAATTGATGCCGTTAAAGACAGGTGTAGTTAGTAACACCAGCAACTACTTGTTACAAGAAATAGTAGAACGACAGGCAGAAAAAAAACGCTGTTTGTTGTGGATAAAGGTGCACCATAACGTAAGAATAAGTTGCCGACATGCTTAAAAAGGAGGCAATGTGCAGTGACACGTAGAAATACAACCAGGCTCCACGCGTAATCCATACCCCAGCAAGGGCGACTACGAGTTGAACCCAGTTCAGCAGCAAAGTGCGTTTTTCGTACAGATGCGAGGGAACGGGTTATGCGCAAATGGTACCGACTCTACCCTCATGATCGTGACATAACATTAGCATGTATCGCAGAAAGTTTATCGTGACAGTTGTGACGTATAGTTTTATATATTTAAATTTCCGGTGTCTACAGTGTTACGTCTTTCAGTGTCACATCAATTTTTATTTTTAACGGGGATCACATAAGACTATTTCCAAGGGTTCGTCCCTCAAATTTCTCCCTCATATCACAAACTAGTCGTCTGATGTAGAACAACTGAAAAAATAAATTCCTTTTAAAGCACAGTTTCGTAGATAACTTATATTCAAAACCTCACATCTGTGTCACAGAACAAATCCCACATCGAGAATACTTTACACAAGTATAAGGGAAGAAACGCTTCCGATTACTATTACAGTATTTAAAGAACATCAAAATATGAACAGGCTGAAATGGACAAACAGTACATGAGACTATGTTAATCAAATCAACTGTAAAAAACTAAGGAGCATATTATTAGCAAAATGAGAAATATGCAAAAGTGAAATGCCAAAACGAGCGTTTCTCAATTGGGAGTAAATCAAAACAATCAGAATGACTGAAAGAGAGCACAAGCAGCTAAGCAACTAAGCAAATAAGAGAATAGGCAAAAATGAGATGCCAAAAAAATGAGAGATGACCGATCTCCGTCGGCACTTATATACGGTTGCGCTCGTGGCGGCACCTCGCGGCTCGTACTCAACACGCGCGCCTGCGATCGCAATGCACTCCTAGCGCTCGCGGCGGCGTCTAGCGGCCCGTAGGCAAATTGTGCGATTTCGCAGGTCGACCTTTAATCTGTGGTGTTACACAGTGTACCACCTGTGCTTCAATCGCGAAAGGCTTAGACAGCAACTATGTTAGCTACCGTGGGCTGAATTATCTCTGCACGAGTGCGGCAAGAGACATGACACTAACCTCATCATATCACAAGAAACCTTAAAGTAAGGTTACCCATTAGCGCTAATATATTGTTAGCAACTATAGATATTGCGACGTATGTACACACACTTAACTTTCTAGCCACTAGGGCAACAATGATGTTTTTAACCTAGATTTTGAAACAGTTAGTATGTGTGTGTGTGTGTATGTGTGTGTGTGTGTGTGTGTGTGTGTGTGTGCGCCAGAGGAACAGAGAGAGAGAGAGAGAGAAAGAGGAAAGGGAGAGAGAGAAAGGGGGGGGGGGAGAAAGTGAGCACGTGGAATGAGCGTTTTCCTATTACTACATAGTAAATGTAGTACGCTTCTTCGATTTTATTCAATTGAAAAAATTTGCTCTGCTGCATCACAAATTAGTTTTTCCGCTTTATCCTCATAATAACCCTGTGCTCTAGGAACCTGCACAACAACCAAAAAGGTTGGAAACAAACTGGAAGCTGCAGGAATGAAATTCTAACAAAGTGTGGACCAGAGAGAATTGCGTAATAAACGAAAAATGAAAAAAGTAAGGGAAGAAACTGGTTCATAGACTGCCTTGAAGGAAATGGGACAAGGGCCCGTTTGGGGTGGTCCGGCTACCTCAAACGAATGCGTGATGGAGAGACAGCTAAACAATGGGTACATTCAAACGTGATTGCTAGGACGACAGTAGAAAGACCAAGTGAGAGTTGACTGGAACAACTGGAAGAGGAATCAGCTAGGGCAGAGAAGAATGGCTCATGGACAGTGGAGAGTGCCCATAAACCAAATCCAGGCAGCTGGAGTGGAAAACCAATGATGTTGATCTACGTGTCTTGCTTAAATTTTCATTAATATCGCAACTATCCGCAGGGTGTCAAATGTCTTTTCTCGAAGTGAGCTTCTTAAGGTTGACAATAATTCACTCGTAAACGTAACAGACAGGAAGAGCGGTATGTTCGCTTACTCCACAGATGGCAAGAATATGCCTTCCAGTATTTCAGGCGTTATAGTCATTTTAACGCACATTTCGTCTGTCCGTTATATGAAGGCGTGATTTCTGTTTTTCGAACATTTCCAAAAGCCACCACACGAAATCCGCAGCTGTGATACATATTATGTAAATTCAACGCAGAGGGGAGAAAAGAAAAGAAAGGGAAGGAGCTATTGATGACAGATGCATCGGGACTTCATGCGGAATCAGAGGCGCCGAGCGAAAGTGCGTTTCGGACCGACATCCGAACCCAGGATCTGCTACTTACCAGGCAGCAGTGTTAACCACTCAGCCATCCGGACACAGTATTTATCGCAATTTCTGTAGGAAGTCGAACGTAATTGTGCATCCGCACTGACGAAGGTGGATTCATTGCACATCTAGGCGACTCAATTGAATGGATGCGTGGTATCTGTTCGTTTGGTCACGTCTGGAAGAACAAAATGGTTCAAATGACTCTGAGCACTATCGGACTTAACATCTGAGGTCATCGGTCCCCGAGAACGTAGAACAAACCTAACTAACCTAAGGACATCACACACATCCTTGCCCGAGACAGGCTTTGAACCTGCGAACGTAGCGGTAGCGCGGTTCAAGACTGTAGCGCCACATCGGCCGGCCTGGAAGAACAGTCCGGTTGTAAAAATAATACAAACTTTCCAACATAAGAGCTGCAGGTCTTACTATGGTGTGTGACGATTTCGCTGGCTTGCAAGAATTTATGGCACGTGTTTGTGACGATAAAGATTATGACATATGTGAAAGATTTTTCAACTTCGCAGATAAATTTCTCTTACATAATAATGTAAGGTTTTGCTAAGCAAATGTGAGGGGAAAATGATTCAGCGCAACAGTCTGAAGCTAAATAGCAAAGCAACATCCAGCGCTTTCGTGTAATCAAAGCAGTCAGCAACTGAACGACGTAGGCTTGAGAGAGATTTTTATTTACTTGACCACAGGAATTCAATTAACGCTAAACAAGAAAAAAGATGTAATAGAGCACGGCAGGACGGTACAAAAAAATGTTAATTGGTGCACACTCGTGTCAATTTCGACAAGTGCTGCTGTAATTATCACTAAGCCAAAATTACAACCAAATTAGATTTTTCTTACTCCATTACAAAAGCATTGCTTTCTGTAGGTTTGAGGTACGTGACACATTGAACAATTTTTCATCCAATAGTCTGAAAGTAAACTGTAGCAACGTTTATTTTCAAGACTGTAGAAGTTCCCTTAGTTTCATAATGCAAAACGTAATCGGAAATTAATAGGAATTACGCCAATAAAATATGTAAAAGAGTACTGGTTAGTCGTAGATACAGTGAATAATGTGAACGATAACCGCAGACGGCTGTGGACGCGGTTGAGGTAATGGTCTGAGGGAACAGCCGCGTACGTCATGTGGCGGTGGAAGTGGCGGCGGGATTAAAGCCACCCTCTTCGTAGTGGTCGTTGTTTGCTGCCGTCCAGCGACGGGAGGCGTCTTCCAGGAGCGGCTGTAACTCGCCGCAACGTGATTACCAGGTGGTCCGCGGTCCGCGCCACCAATTACCCGTCGTCAGGTAATCAAATTAGATGCCCCCGTAGCCGCTGCTCGCCAGTGGTCAAGCTACCTCTCACGCCCCCCCCCCCTACCCCCCTCCCCCATGCCCTGGAGCGCCCATTGTCCTGTCTACTTGTCCGGCCAGACTGACACTGGCCGTTAGCAGCAGCAGTTCCAGACGTGAGAAAAGGGCCGTTCCGCCTCAGACTCACTCTTTTCTGGTACACAGGGTGAGTCACTAACTAATGCCACCAAGAATAACTCCGAAAGTGTGACAGTAGCTGAAAAGTTTGTGTAACAAATGTGAACACAGGGTTGTCGTAGCGGGACTGAATATTGAAATCCCCAAGTCCTACAAAAATAAACGAAAAATATACCTATTCAAAAAAGCAGATAAGAAACTCACTTGACGTCTTCCTCAGAGGCAACCTCCACTCCATCAAAATGAACAATATAAGTGTAGACCAGATAAGGCTTGAATTGAAAGAAGTAGTATCGGCAGCAATTGAGAGATTTATAACAAATGAATTAATAAACTACGGAGCTGATCCTCCTTGGTACACAAAACGCGTCAGTACACTGTGGCAGAAACAACGAAACAAATATGCCAAATTGAAACTGACGCAAAATCCCCAAGATTGGAGATCTTTTACAGAAGCTCAAAACTTAGCGCAGCGGACTTCAGTGCGAGATGATTATTATAGTTTCCACAACGAAACTTTGTCTCGGAACATGGCAGAAAATGCAACGAGGTTCTGGTCGTACGTAAAATATGCTAGCGGCAAGACTTAATCAATGGAGATACTATCGAAGACAGTGCTGCCAAAGCAGAGTTATTAAACAGAGCCGAAACGCCATCACAAAAGATGACGAAGTAAATATTCCAGAATTCGAATCAAGAACAGCGACCAACACGAGTAACGTAGAAGTAAATATCGTCGGAGTAGTGAAGCAGCTTAATAAAAGCAAGTTCTCTGGTCCAGACTGTACACCAATTAAGTTCGTTTCAGAGTACACTGATGCAATAGTTCCATACTTAACAATCATATACAGCGGTCCGTTCGACGAAATCCGTACCTGAAGACTGCAAAGTAGCACAGGTCATACCAATATTCAAGAAAGGTAGTAGGAGTAGTCCACCAAGTTACAGGCCCATATCATTAATGTCGATATGCAGCGGGGTTTTGGAACATATATTGTGTTCGAACATTATGAATTATCTCGAAGAAAACGGTCTATTGACACACTGTGAACGTGGATTTAGAAAACATCGTTCTTGTGAAACACAAGTAGCTTCCTACTCGCATGAAATGTTGAGTGCTATTGACAAGGGATGTCGGACTGATTCCGTATTTCTGCATTTCGGGAAGGCTTTTGACACTGTACTACACAAGGGGCTTGTAGTGAAATTGCACTCTTGTAGAATATCGTCACAGTGGGTAGTAACTGACGGAAAGTCATCAAGTAATACAGTAGAAATTTCTGGTGTTCCCCAACGTCGTCTTATAGGCCCTTTGCTGTTCCTTATCTATATAAACGATTTGGTAGACAATCTGAGCAGCCGTCTACGGTTGTTTGCAGATGACGCTGTCGTTTATCAACTTATAAAGTCACCAGAACATCAAAACAAATTGCAAAGCGATTTAGAAAAGATATCTGCATGGTGCGAAAATTGACAGTTGACCCTAAATAACGGAAGGTGTGAAGTCATCCACATCAGTGCTAAAAGAAATCCGTTAAACTTCGGTTACACGATAAATCACTCAAATGTAAAGGCCGTAAATTGAACTAAATACCTAGAAATTACATTAACGAACAACCTAGATTGGAAGGAACACATAGAAAATGTTGGGGGTGGGCTAACCAAAGATTGCGTTTTATTGGCATGACACTTAGAAAATGTAACAGACCTACTAAGGAGACTGCCAACACTAGACTTTTCCGCCCTCTTGTAGAATACTGCTGCGCGATGTGGGATTCTTACCAGATTGGATTGAGGGAGTACATCGTAAAAGATCAAAGAAGGGCTGCATGTTTTGTATTATCGCGAATTATGGGGGAGAGTGTCACTGAAATGATACAGGATTTGGGATGGACATCATTAAAACAAAGGCGTTTTTCGTTGGGGCTGAATCTTCTCTCGAAATTCCAATCACCAACTTTCTCCGAATGCGAAAATATTTTGTTTGCACCCACCTACAAAGGGAGAAACGATTAACACGATAAAATAAGGGAAATCAGAGTTCGTACGGGAAGATATATGTATTCGGTCTTTCCACGCGCTATACGAGTTTGGAACTATAGAGAATTATGAAGGTGGTTCGATCAGCCCTCTACCAGGCACTTAAATGTGATTTGCAGGATATCCATGTAGATGTAGATCTACATGTATCCCTGGTGCGTTTCGAATCACATCACATCAGAGTTCGCAACAATGCTGGCAACTAATTCCATCTCCGTATCCCCTGGGGCCTCATACACAAGTGGCCTTAGATAACCCCATAGGATATAATCAAGGTGATCTAGGTCAGGTGAACTCTCAGTCGAGCGACCAGGAAATAGAGTACTGAGGTGCTTGCGGACATCTACACTGAAGTGAGTGAGGGTGTGCACCGTCTTGTTGTATCCATATCCTCTCACGGAAAGCCAAGGTTTCTCCAACAACTCAGGAAGAATTCTTTGCACGAACCTCAAGTACAGGTGGCAATTCAGATGGCCGGGTAGAAGATATCAGCCAGTGAATCCGTCGATATCAATGCCGGCCTAGATATTCATGGTGTGACTCTGCTACAGCTTGAGGGTTTTCGTCATCCCACACGTGTGTATTCCTGCTGTTCGAAATACCATCTCGATCAAATGAGGCCACGTCAGTAAATAGCACGATTTGGAGGGTATCTTGTCGGGCACTCCATTGCTGGAACAACCACTGACACAAGGTGGTCTTTGGTGCAAAGTCAGTCACAAGCATTGCCTGGTCTCGTTGTGGGTGATAACGGATGTAATTGATGTTCGCTGAGCACTCGCCACACTCTAGTACGTGCAGCGCCCATTTCAAGTGCAATACGACTGTTACATGCAGTTGAGTCCGCTGCAACATGTTCCGAAACCTCCCCTTCAAAATCCGATGTGATCCTCATGTTGCCAGGTCCCTCGTTCCTTCTTCCCAACGAACCAGTCTCCCGCATTCGTTGCTCGAGAGAAATAAATACTCTTCGTGACGGATGATGCATGTTAAGGAATCGCTCCCTACACAGCCTCTCAGCAGCGAGAGCCTTGCAACGTACTTCCCCATACATAAGGTGCATGTCTTGAGCTCTGCATAACTATACCGGTACTGCTCCATCGTACTGTACTGTAAATCTCTCAACAGCACTGAGTAATAAATGGGTCAGTCGTTCATTCATAGCACGTTGTGTCATGGAACAATGTAAATACGATACAACAAAGCCAGTCTATGGACAAGTGAAGTAAACAAAACATACATCCTGACATCCTAGTATTCAGGTTGTCCTCCTTGTTTCTTAGCAGGAAGTAAAGAATGTACGTGTAAACGAACAGCAAAATACGTGAAAGCTTGTACGTATGTTAGTTGTAGGTAAGCTGGAAAATAGTAAAGCTATACCAAGCGGTAGACAAGTTTACTTCCATATCTCCTTAAGCTGGTTTCTGCGACCCCACGTCTCATACCTCAAATGCTCTATGTCCTGTTACATTTTTGACTGCTCTCACGAAACCACCCTGTAAAAATTTTCTATTACCAGTCTTGTCTACAGCTCACTCTTTTTTTATCATAATTTCCAACATCTACCACTATTTTATATTGACGATAACATTTTCCAGGCCAACAAATACTACGAATGTGGCTTTATTTTGTCTCACTGTTGCTTCCATTACAAACATCGACGTCATAACGGCCTCTCTCCGAGGCTAATTGCTTGCAAGTAATGAGTTTTGATCGAACTTCTACTCATACAACTGGACAATTCCCTATAAGACCGTGAACCTGCGAAATTACCGCCTACAATCTGGCTTGCTCATGGTGACGTTTGCTGCTATGTAGTGTTTCAATACTTCGAATGGATGTTGTTGCATGACTACAGCTAACGATGCTTTCCATTGCTTATTCACCCCCTTTTCATATTTTGGACGATCTGAAGATGGCTGCAAATAGTAACCGAAACGAGTTATCGATCTTTAATTGCGATATGAAAATTCCGGTGTAGGCATTATTTTATTTAATAAACATTGTTTGTGACTTCCCAAGCCTTCTTCTCTCTCTCTGTCTCTCTTTTGTTTCTCCATCCCTCCCTCTCCATCTCTCTCTCTCTCTGTCTCTCTGTCTCTCTCTCTCTCTCTCTCTCTCTCTCTCTCTCTCTCTCTTTCTCTCTCTTCTCTCGCTCTCTGGGTGTGTGTGTGTGTGTGTGTGTGTATGTTCATTTTCAAGGCTTAGAATTGAGCCTTGTTGCGGCTCCATTTGATTCCACGCCCACCAGAGTTACTTGATACCTGTACGTAAAACTGGTAAAATTTTGTTGCTTGTTTTGCTTATGCACTTACGCAGCATCTATTACGAATTGTGATTGCTGTTCTACTTACTTGGTGTTTTCTATGTTGTAATAAGTATGTTGTCACGTGATTTTTCATCTGTATTAAACAGGGTCCCATTAACTGTTGGACGTGCATGTAAGCTGCAAGCAGCACGGTGCCATTCCGTTTCTTTTTACGGAAGCCAATGCATTCACCAGGTTGATTCATGTATTTATTATTATTAAATATTCTCACTGTGCAACAAGATGCATGCGCTGTTAAGTGTTTCAGAAGCTTGTGCAGAAATTTCTTAAAATCAACTTGAAGTAATGCTTTCGGAGTCTCAAGTTTTGTCTGGTTGATACGTTTCATGTAAATTTACATTGAATTTTGATAGACTCGCTAAATTTCATTTGCTTAAAAACACGCTAGATTTTCTTAACTACACCTTTGTTTTAGCTGAAACCGTTTCTTTCAAATGAAGATTAAATCAGTAACAACTGAGCTCAGTACCTTGGTTTTGTAATTTAATTATTGCGAACGAAGAGCTGATTTTACGTGAGGTTACTACTGTACTACATCTTCTGCAAAAGAGGAAAGAGATAAAATTACTCTGGCAAATAAACGTCCTACAGCCTGACAAAAAGTATTTTTTTTCTGGGTAACCAGCCCTTGCCATTTCCATGCCCATGCCTTTGCTATCCATGACCATTTCAAGAATAAATTGAATATTTCACAAATATTATACATTTTCTTTGGTAAGAAGTAGATTTACCATGTACAGCTATCAGGCCGTAGTTTATCGTCATGGATGCTCGTTACTGATTTTCAAGCCCAGTTTTGAAATCAGTGATTGAAAGTAGGCCTAGATAAAGAAAGATTTGTAGCTTAAAAAAAGTTCAAAACTTTGTCATTAACTGTTGTCGCTATCTTAACAGCTGAAAAAAATGAAGCGCTGCAAAGTGATAGTAACCGATGCAATGGCTACATGCAAAGTTGTAGCACAGTCCCGATTCCTAGCACACCCCATTAGAAGAATACATTTTACAAGTTCCGCAAACGCTTCAAATGATTGTCGAAACTGTTCACAGAGGAATAACTGAACTGGCGCCGAGTCTAACAAAGACATTCCAACGGAAACTACACACCCGTCCCACACACATTTATGTGCCATTCATGATTAAAAACTGAACAGATGCCGGCGACAATAAAGCGGAGAATGGCTTGCTGTTAAAACTTGATAATCCGTAATGTTGATCCGCGTTCCGGCGCAGCTCGTAAAGCGGTATATGGGGCTGTAAAGAACTTGTGGCATTAGTACGTGGCCGCTAAATGGACCGTGTCACTCATTAATAAAATCACCAGATGCGACATAAACATGGGCGTCAGCGAGGCTGAACCTCCATTTGAGAGCAATTTTATGTACCGTTGGTCTAGCTTTAAGAGGAAGAGAATAATGTAAACAACGTGGGGTCAATGTCAGACAGAATTACTTCACATAATGTTGCAGCCAGCAGACGTTTACACTGAGCGCCACAAAAGCCTTACATCACGAGTTCTGTGTTTTTTGTACATCTGCTCATATCTGCCAATCCTCTTTTATCCTCCGATGTATGACTATAAAATATTGTTCTCATGTTTCGAAACTTCAGTACTGGCATTGCAGTCTAACCTATGTAACACTGTTTTCTCCAAATGTCCCTTGTTAATATCATTGGCCGGCCGGAGTGGCTGAGCGGTTCTAGGCGCTACTGTCTGGAACCGCGCGACCGCTACGGTCGCAGATTCGAATCCTGCCTCGGGCATGGATGTGTGTGATGTCCTTAGGTTTCAGTAGTTCTAAGTTCTAGGGGACTGATGACCTCAGAAGTTAAGTCCCATAGTGCTCAGTGCTATTTGAACCATGTTTAATTTCATTTGATAGCTACAATAGTAACTGAAGAGTTAAAACCACATCTCTATCCTTTGCCCTTCCGTGTCAGTATGTTTTACAGATCCGTCCTTAGCAGCTTCAGTGGAGATGGGATGCATATGTCTTTACTTTGTAACAATGCAAACAATTCCCATTAGTGGTAAATGAATAATTTTTCTTTGTTAATTTATTGTAAATTTTTAACCGTCGTAGTATATAATCAGATATGAAGTCAAATTAGCAACAAGTGTCGTCAGTGAGTGACGTTTAACGCTACCCAACATTGTGTGTAACCTATGCAAATAATCTATACTGATATAAACAAGGAAACGTTGTTTCCCAACATCTCCAAAAGGGTTTGACCAATTTACTTCAAAATTCTGTACGGTACCCTAATAAACACTCGGAAGGAATTGGCTATATACTGTTACCAAACAACAATGTACAAGTTTTCTGTCACAAATAAGGTTGGCAGTTTGAAATGAGAAGATTTCCGAACAGCATGGCGAAAGGATTTGCTGAGCAGGGTGCTGAGAGTGAGAACAATGAACCTCTTACTAAATATTACAAATTATGTGTGTACTTGCTAGTTACAGCTTTCAACAAATGTTTCTCATCTTTAATTTTCGGTAAAAGTTGTTGCATTGTGCAATCTTCAAATTACAACGAATGCATAATTCTGCTTTTACCATGTACCAGGAGATACCCTACGTCTGAACATACATGACTCATGCAGCTGAGAACTTTACAAACAGTTTTTGCAGCAAGGAAATTATTTTATCCAATTGACAATATTTTATTTATGTTAGGCGTTTCTTCTCCGCTTAAGAACGTTTTCCACGAAAATGAGTTTGAGGGTTGGAAGCTGTACTTTGTAACTATTCCAGAGGTTTATTTAGTATACATATCTCTTCGTATTAAGGACAGAGAAGCTGAAAAGTTTATACGTTGATGTCAATCGTCACATTCCTCTATCTCACTCACAAAAAAAAAGGGTGTCGTTCACTCACGCAGTTGAGAAAATTCTTAGCTTTTGGATTCCATTAAAACAATTGTTTTATGCCCAAGACATGTCACGTAAAATAATTTGGATTTCTTCATTAGTACGATCAGTGAAATTTACATAATGTTTTTTGCACACTTGGTCCTGTTTGTAAAGAACATAAGAAGCGTGGAGAAGAAGAGAGTCTCAATAACTGTTATAAGAAATATATTAATCGACACTGAAAGATATCTCAATGAAAGGAATTTTATTGGGATACAAACCAAGATGAATTTGAATAAATTAAAGAATAAAAACCCTAACCAAGAAATGATTAATCTGATTTTGGAATTTGAGGAAGAGACAATGGCTTTCTATACCACGGCATTTGATTACTTGGGAAAAAGGACTATTTCTCTTGATAAATAGCAGGTATTAGTTTGGATGACGCTGTTTGAAACCCAAGACTGGGTGACGATTAGAAACACTATTTTATACGTGCCTAAATATGGAGAGAGGATTTCAGGCGACAATTGTTTTCAGGAATATATGTAGCTGATGAGCCTTTTAGAAACAATGCTTGACTGGGAAGAATGGAAGTCTAAACACTCCGTGGAAGAAAGGTGGATTTACTTCCTTTAGAAATCCGAAAATCCTGAATGAAAATGCCAACTGATAAAATAATGCGAGTATTTGTTTTCTATTACTGCACACAACGCAGCTGTGGAAAGAGTATTTTCGCTGAAGTTAGTCCATTGGACTGATGAAAGAAGTCGACTACTGCCACGGACTGTGGAATCAATATTAAAGTGTCAGTTAAACTACAACCTGACTTCCATGTACTTTTATAAATACGTAAAAGGGCAAAAGGACTTGCTGAAATAGGTGAAATGTTCCGAAACATGGTGTACCATCCATTTCTGCTGCTACAAGTGCAATGTAATTGTGCTCTAAGTAAAATTAAATGTATCAAATAAATTTTTTGCTTCATTTCTACACCCCCGTCTCAGATTGGTCCCACCCACATATGGCAACCTACTCTTGATACAATTTTCAGTACGTACATCCAGTTCCTGTACTTATTGAATATTTGCAAGTCATTGCAAGGTTCACTAATAAATTAATTTCTTTTCCTCCATTTCACAGCAGGAAGAATACCTGTCTTAGCTAGTTTTGACTTCGATGTAAATAGTGGAAGATTTAGAATGAACAGGAAAACAGTTTGAGAACCATCTGCAAACATGTGGGAGAGCTGCACTGAGTTGGTGCGTATGACAAAATTTAAATCTGTTGGTACGCACTGATGAGGCAGAGAGATGGTAAAAACTAGTGTCAATGGCGGTTATTGGTGGCGGTTGTGTGGAACGCTGGTTCCTGGGTAGTCCTGACACGGTTCTGCACTCCAACATATCATTTCATGGAGAAAACTAATTTTTCTTACATACTTTTAATTGTGTAAGTACAGAAGGCAGCTCGAATACTGACCTGTGTAGAGTGAGTGATTCTTCTGCCTAATACCATATGGCGTGGTAAAGGGACAGAGAGAATCACAAACGCTGATATTTAGTAGCGGGTTTCCAGCTACCAGCATTTGACGTACAAGTAAGGAAAGTCTCCCGAAAACTCTGGTCTGAACTGGGATACGGATTCCATTTTCAACTTAATTGTGGGAGCATTAGCTGCGGGTCTGTAGAGCGTGAAGTTTATAGTGACGTGTACTTCGATTAAAGCATATTGTAGTTGATAATTTATTTGTTTATGAGTTTTTCACGTGATTCCACCTAGGGGTCCACCGAGCTTAACGTCCTCATCCGACGGATGGATCACCGTCAACAGTGTCCATACTCTCACTTCTTGATACACTGCACAGAGGTTTGGTATTTGTACCACGACATCGTCCCAAGGTTTGACGTTCATGAACTTTACGTTACGACTTTTCCTCCCCTTATTGCCCAGATACTGGCAGTGAAGATTTTTTCTACCACCCAATTTCGATCCGGCTTACCCCTCAGATCGAGAGCCACCTCACAAGCGTCAGGTCAATCGTCACCTCATAGGCGTGCATTAGCGATCTCGACCATGAACCTGGTATATGTTTACGTGTGTACAAAGTAAATTCAATGATTTACTCTGCATGGTTTTTTTTCTGCACCTTTCGCTCCCAACTCACGTGAGAGCTGACGGATGTCTGATGATTTCTACAAATTGTCCCAACAGACTGGTAGTGGGATGGTGGGAAACCCAGTGTGGAATGTTTGGGAGAGTTTTCCCACTTCTGGGCAATTGCCTGAGGACCAAAAAAAGGAGACCTCCCGTAAATGTTTGTCGGACTGGGGGCAATGTATACTATTTTCTTTTACTTCTAGGAGAATGTTGTACACTATCCACTATCTGTATATGTTTGTGTTCTGTGTTTAGCATGTTTATCTGTGTACGTAAGGAGCACCTGTACGAGGTGTGATTGGAAAGTTTTAAGAATGAGCTTGTAATTGTAAAATGGTAGTATTTACATGTTAGTGTGATGCGACACGAATCAAGCTGTGGGATATATAATCGCAGAGTGAGTTATAATTTACTGCCAGTTTCCAGACAAAGACGCAACTAATTAATCTACATCGAAAATAATAGTTCTTCCAGTTAAGGTAGCTGAAAGTTATTAAAGTTTTGAATGAAGTAAGACGAAATGGTACAAATTGACTGACAAATCTCTGCTAATTCAATGACTATGAGATGTTAACTGTTCAAGGTGTGAAGAGATTCCATGCAAATGTCGCAAGATAATAAATAAGAAATTCGAGTTCACACTGTTGCGTTCTAAACTAAATTATATGTTTTGCCACTTAAATTCATTTTAATGGGTTGGTTTTTTTTATTGTCCATGGTTAACGACAAGGTACTGTGTTTGTTTGTGATAGTCGTTCCGTAACATTGACATGTTATTTATTGCACATCGCATTGTTGAGAGGCTTCGTTGTAAGTCATTGATCACACCTGCATCAACCTTCATTAAATTATATTTTATAGTTTGAAGCATTTCGTTTCAGAATATGACACATATTGTACAGATACAACGTATGTTTTCGTTATGTTAATTGTAACTCGATGCTGGTTGTCCGATCCGCCTGCACTCAGCATTCCTTACCATTTTAAATTACAAAACCCGTCGATCGCGTTACAACTTTAACCTGAATTTCAAGCTTATCCTAATGTTAACTAAGCTGCCGTATTCTCTCACGTACGAAAAATGACAGAAGTTGCTGTAATAGCCAACGATATTTAGGAACACACAATTTGTAATACTAATTTATTCAAATGCTGCTGATAACAGTCCATAAAAATTTATCTATCACTCCTAAATTCAGCGAAAAATACATTGCTTATATCCTCATCAGCAACTTAGTCCTTACTGTTTGCAGTTTCTTTATTAATAGATTTTATGAAATGCTTTCTGCATTACTAATGATAAAGTATTACAGTTGGTCAGCTGAAACGGGTTTATATACTTTTAGCGAGAAGATGAGTACAACTGCTCCTAAGCACGATAAACACAAAGTTTTCGTCAGTATTCTGAAATTTTTTGACTCTGCTTCCAAAATACCTTTAACTAAATATTGCACAATAAAGCACTAAGCATTCCTGAACTACAATTCTGCGTGTTCTTCTTGCTGAGTGTTGTTCGTTGTAGAAAGCACAGATTTCCACTTATGTATTAAAGCGTTTTGACATGCACATACACACACACACACACACTCTCACATACACACACACACACACACACACACACACACACACACACATATATATATATATATATATATATATATATATATATATATATATATATATATATATATATATATATATAAAGAAATCGCTCGCAGTTAACCTCAATCTTCCAAAGCTATATATTGGTCTCTCTCGAGTAACATGTGTCAGAAGCAGATTTCCTTACATCAAACAACATCCCTATGTATGGTACGTTTTATCACCTAAATAGCCTGGAATACACAGAAAACATCGCTTTACTGTAATATAAGATGCATAAGACCTTAAGAAATTGTAAATTATGCAGTTCGGCATAAAGTCGTCTTCCTACCGTATCACTGTAGTGTTCACTACATTGCGGAACGGCCCATTTTGATGTGAGCAGTCCTAGACACCAAAGTTTGCCTTTACTTTCCTCTGCATCATCTTTGTCTGACAAAGTGATCTGGGGTACAAATCTCCAATCAGAGCAGACTCCACTTCTACATAAGCAGTCTGATGTATACTCCATGGCTGATCCACAATGTACACGATATGCTGTGTGGCTCATTCAAACAAAGCACCCATACGATCTTATCTCTCTTAGTGTAAGGTTTACCCATGGGCCACTGATGGTGTTCCACACCATTGAGTTCTTCATATGGTACGGAGTCAGTGAAGAAATATTGCTGATACGTAAGCGTACATTTATTCGATTAAGAACTTGTGTCAGATAATCGAAAAATGAAATCATGATTACTATAAGCCCTACACTTCTTGGAGATGAGCAATAAACGGTCAAAGTAAAATGACACACTATTCACAAGAGGAATAACGAATCTTTTCGAAATTGGAGGGGGGGGGGAGTGGGGGGGGGGTTGGTGGGGGGGGGGGGGTGGTCAGGGTGCGGGAAGGAAGCTTGTAAGTAGGCTGTTTAGGTTTTTATATTGGTAACGCCACGTAGCGCTCTGTATGAAAATCACTGGCTGTGCTGTGTGCAGTCTGTGTGGTGGCATTGTTATAATATTCGCTATTGTAGTGTTGGGCTGTTGGCTGTCGACAGCGCATAGCGTAGAGCAGTTGGAGGTGAGCCGCCAGCAGTGGTGGATGTGGGGAAGTGAGATGGAGTATATTTGAGAGCGGATGATCTGGACGTGTGTCCACCAGAAACAGTACATTTATAAGAATGGACGTCATGAACTGCTGTATATCTTATGACTCTTGAACACTATTAAGGCAAATACATTGTTTGTTCTCTATCAAAATCTTTCATTTGCTAACTATGCCTATCAGTAGTTAGTGCCTTCAGTAGTTTGAATCTTTTATTTAGCTGGCAGTAGTGGCGCTCGCTGTATTGCAGTAGTTCGAGTAACGAAGATTTTTGTGAGGTAAGTGATTTGTGAAAGGTATAGGTTAATGTTATCCAGGCTCATTCTTTTGTAGGGATTTTTGAAAGTCAGGTTGCGTTCCGCTAAAAAATATTGTGTGCCAGTTTAGTGTTGATCAGAATAGGTAAAGAGCAAAATGTCTATATACGTTCAGTTTTGCTCAGCTGTTTGAAAATAAAATAATGTAAGAGATTTATCAGCACAGTAATTCAATAGTTTTTCTAAGGGAATGTTTCAAGCTCCACTACCGACACCCAGCACAGTGGCTCTCGAGGGTTGAGGAGAACAAGCCTCGCTTACGTCACACCCGGCCGGCCGCGGTGGTCTCGCGGTTCTAGGCGCGCAGTCCGGAACCGTGCGACTGCTACGGTCGCAGGTTCGAATCCTGCCTCGGGCATGGATGTGTGTGATGTCCTTAGGTTAGTTAGGTTTAAGTAGTTCTAAGTTCTAGGGGACTGATGACCACAGCAGTTGAGTCCCATAGTGCTCAGAGCCATTTGAACCATTTTTTACGTCACACGCGTACTAGCTGTCATCTGCTATGTATCGGATGTCTAGGAAAGTAAAATCTCAGACAGGGGCGTAACAAAAGCTTACAGAATTAGTGAAATCAAAATTCAGAGTTTCGTGTGGAACACTGGTGCTTGTTGCAGCCAATCCCGTAACATTAAAACAACCAGCCGTAAAACTTCCATTGCGGCTTTAGTCTGATAACATTCCCTTTTATTTATTACTAGACTACCCCCCAGGGTATACCTATGATAATACTTAGGATCCTGACTACACCACCGGACATTTCAAAAAATCTTGTTATAAAGAAAACATTACCAGGAATTGCTGCAATCAGTAACTATGAATTGATTCACTAAAAAAAATTACCAGATTAAAGTAAACCAAAGAAAGTGGAAGGCAGATCCAAAGCACTGTCGAACTGAATAATTTGAACTGAATTATATATTTTTGCCGTGAATTTATGATAATTTTCCGGGATTTTCTTTGCAAAATTACCGCTGAGGTTTGCTTTATTATTGTCCGACACACCTCAACAGCACTTGGCAATGGCTACAAACGCAACGTTCTGGATTGGATCGGTACGGTTGGGAGCGGACAGACACGAAAAATGAGCCGGCCGATGTCAACCGACTTCAGAGATAAGCCCTGTTCCCATTTTTTCAGAAAAAAACTGTAATGCATTCTTTATCTGTATTTTTCTAATGAATTAATTTCTAGAAATCACATTATATAACATCTATTTATGAGTGATGAAGCAGTCTCTGGTCCATTACGGGCAACAAAAAGTACACTTTCCACTCGTCGGAGTAGGGCAAGCGGTAATACTTTGTGGAGTGGAGCAGGGAAAATAATAATTACAAATATCAGTGAATCTCGCCATCAATAGAGCAAAATAAATATAATACGTCTCTGAAGCCAAGATAGAAATTCAACTTATTTCATAGAGTTTGTTATTTATTTCCAGTATAATTTACGGTAGTATATGTGCAGTACTGGAATTTTATCATTTGATTCTTTCAGCTACATTGTTATCGCAACACAAATGGTTATCTTACAAACCAAAATTGGAAGTCATCACACGACATCCCCTTCAAGATGCAGCTACCTAGCGAACAGAATATAAGGAGTCCTTACATCAAGTAACAGTGAAGCACTTGTACAACTCTTACACCGCTTGGCGTCTATGGGCCAAAGAAAATACGGAAAAGGAAAAGGGAATGGGAAAGGACTTGGATTGCTCAATGACGGAGAAGAAACTCTGCCTATTCTTTTCGAAACAATCATCCTCTTCTTCACCTTAAGCTTTTGGGGGCAACAATGGAACAACTAAATGTATGATGTCGCGAGGGGGTTTGAATCCTACTCCCCCACTGTCCTCTAATACAGTTCAGTTCCGTAACTACTACGTAATATCACTTCTCTATCGAATAAAATTTGAAATAATAAACACAGTTGCCCACAAGATGTCTGTTACGTAGATTTAATTATTAATAATGCATGCCCTAGCAATTTTGTGTAATTATTGAAGCATTTGTTCGCTTATATGGTTTTACAGCATATTCTTGCGCAGATCGAACTGTACCGTTACTTATACGGTATGTTGATAATCAAACCATTGCAGCCCCAGATCTACCACATTTCCGAACCGGGGCAAAAACTCGATAGTGCCCCAACCCCCCCTCCACCTGTCCCTGTCGAGCATTTGAAGGACGACGTCAAAAATTAGAGAAACGATATTTCAAAAATATGTTCATTGGTATATAAAACATATTTGAGGAAATGTAAGACATGTTGTTTGGTCTTAAGTGCGTCAAACTGCTATTCCACGCCTCTACACACAACAGTCTTCTATCGCACGTAACTGTATTTCGCTCTGTGGAATACAAACGTGTATATTTTGTAATAGAAGCCATCGAACCTATATTGAGGACAGTGGGAATTAAAATGCCTCTCCTGCTCTAGGTCGGCCGGTTTGACATTCTACCACCCTTAAAAAGCTCACAATTAATACTTGGTGGAATTATTTGTAACCGGCAGAATAAGAACTCTTCAGGAGATTTGCACTCTTTAGTGCCACTTTCTCTATTGTGTGACGTAAAAGTAATTTAGGAAACATAAAACCAATAAAGACAATCCTTTGGTCCAAGCTTTTATTCTCTCTAGTCATGCTACAGCTTAACATGGCGTGTTTTCCTTGTGTGAAAGAATCTATTACTCCATGAATGATAATCACACGTTTTGCTACATGCAAAATCAACATGCCATTGTCTAATACTGAAAAGTCTTTAATACGAATAGTACCCACGACTGACGTGGTTTCTCGATTTCGGTATATCAGTTTTCTTACTGTCTGCTAGATAAAACGAAACAGGCCTTTCTAATATTGCAGAAACTGTAACACACACCAAATAAGCGAGACTGCTTTGGCACAAATGGTCATTTTACCTACCTCATTTGAATAAATAATACGGCAGAATATAATTCACCAAGTACCATCATCAAATGCCAATTAGGCTTACTGCAAGAAATTTTTTTTTATTAAGAAGTAGTTTCATATTTTATTCATACGCTCAAGTTGCTCAAGCATGGGATCGAAAAGTAGTAGTACGAAAATTTTATATAAATTTGAAGTCAAATGTTTCCATATAATTTGTATGATGTCCCTGTTCCTTCGCCTTCCACGTTCTAGCAAACAATCACTACATCACTAATTCTATAACTATTCCTGCCATTGTCAAAACTTATTCCCCAGTTAATATTACTAAGCCTGCCAGAATCACCAGTTTATTATTCCGCGGTTATTCTCCATTTAGGCATAATTACCTCTTCGTACAATGCTTTTTCATGGCTGTTCGGAGAATAAAGCTTAAACGGCTGCTAACCGGGATCTGTACAAATAACCCTTAGTAGTGCAGTGATCTGGCAAATATTTTCTGTCAAATTTACATTTTTTTGGATACACTGAGAAAATTAATATGTACTCATTCTTGCCTGTTATTCCTGTTAGTATTTCATTGCCACCCTGGTAGTCTGAATCTATGAATAATTACAATAACCCTGATCAGTCACACACCCAGTAAACAAACCAGTTAGGGTTTATTCTGCTCAGCT
Organism: Schistocerca serialis cubense; assembly: GCF_023864345.2. Lineage (NCBI taxonomy): Eukaryota > Metazoa > Arthropoda > Insecta > Orthoptera > Acrididae > Schistocerca > Schistocerca serialis. The sequence continues at coordinate 275,365,682 of NC_064642.1, read as the reverse complement.
CGTATAGCCCCGTCCCCTTTTGTCTGCGGTAAAGATTTTCATTTCTAGAAACGACGCGGATTTCCCTGGCAGAGACATCACATACATTATGCATTACGATTCGTTCAGAAATCAAGTTAGAATGTTTTCAAAAACTTTCAAAAATCAACAGCGATGCGTTTCAAAATCATATGAATAATTGATGGACCAACGTGTGCTGGATGGTAGGCGTTTCGTGAAACAAGGTTATTTCCTTCGAGAGTGTGAATTTGGCGCACCATGAAACTGACGACCGGGGCAAATACCCCGATTTGCCCCACCCCCTCCACCCACTTCCCTATCTCCAGGCCTATGCCTTTGAACCGTCTAATCACAACTGAATAAAACACAATTTTTGTGCCATAAGCGTTTCGCCTTTACTCTTCGCAAGGCATCTTCAGTGACGTGGAATATATACGTATTTTTGTTTATACTACTTACTTTACTAGGTGCCATGGTTCATAGTCTCACACACCGACCTGTCGCAATTGACTTGTTGACGTGTCAGCATGAGCTTGGACAAAATGAGCATTATTGGTGCAGCTCTATTATCGAAACAGCAGCAATCTGCAGCTCCACTTCGAAAATATTGCCGGCTGAAAGGATTACGAAAGGGTCCTCTTTCTCCACCTGCTGTGCGGATCATAATGAAGAAGTTAGAATCAACTGGAGAAGTTGGCGTCGCTCCGGGAAGAGGCTTATGACCGGTAACACCACAGGTGGTTGATGAAACAGCTGTTGCTATGGAAAACAACGCTGGGCGTAGTTCGCGATCGTCGGGCGGTGTGCATGCTGTGTCACGACGGTTGAACATCCCATGGTCCAGTGCACAGAAGGTGCTTCATCTCTTCTCAAATGGTATCCGTGCAAGATCCATATCATACAGCAGCTTGCATCACAGAACGCAAAACGAAGTATTGACTTCGCTCTCCACTTTCTCGTAAGGACTGAAGTTGACGAGGGCTGGCCGTGGACCATCCTACGGACAAACGAAGCTCATTCTTCTCAGACGGGTGAGGTGATCACGCAGATTTGGCGAGTGAGGTATCTTCACTTCCAGTCACTCTGCATGAAGCTCCTCTGTATGATGAATGTGTCAGCGTAAGGTGTGGCTTCACGGCTATGTTGATCATTGGCTCATTCTTTTTTGAATAGGTTGGCGCTCAAGGACCAAAGACGTGCAATGTGATTGGCCATCGTTACTGAGATACGCTTCGCCAGCATGTCATACCCGCCCTGCAGGAGAGAGATGCATCGAACTCAACAGTTTTCACGGAAGATGAGGCTCCACTGCACATCGATAGAATTTCACCTGCTTCTCAGAAACACGTTTGGGAACCGTCGAGTTATCCGTTCGTTCCCACATGCTTGGTCGGCACGATCACCTGATCTCACTCCCTGTGATTTCTAGCTGTGGAGCTACATGAAGAACAGCGTTAACTAGGGGAACATTCGCACACATGCCGATAAACGCAGCATGTCAGGAGAGCTAGCCAGCACAGCTACGGACATGCTTCGTTCTGCTGTGGAGAATGCAATCCTGCGCTTTCAGACTTTTCCGGACATTGATGGGCACGATATTGAGAACCTTTTTGAGACAGTAATGGTATCGATATTTAGTGGTATGATGTGTCGTAACAACACATTAAAAATGTTTCAGTTGAACTGATTCTTCACTATTTTTCTTCCCCATGTTCTTGAGATTAATGCTACCAAGTTTAGTTCTCGTACGGTAATTAGTTTCCGTGTTCTAACGTCTTAAATAGGGAAAGTTTAATTATAACGACCCCGCGTATACCCTAGACGCACCAGCTCTCTCTTACTTTACAACTTTATTTACATATTCTAAAAGCTTAATTTTCCAAGTCCTTGCCACGACAAAGGGCATTTTCAAAGTCCGCGGCTCCATTATTGTAGAGTAACTGCTACTTGCCTCTTGCAGGGCTGCGCTCAAACACGGTAAGTAATGTTTGTTGTGCGCGCAACTCGTTAAGTCCGTTGGTGCAACACGGCTAGGCAGTACGGTTTGTTTTTACAAGTTTTGCATAACGACGAATGTCATGTCGTCAAAATGTTCGTAGAGCTGCTCCGCAGGATAGTGTGTGTAGGCGAGTGAGTGATTTCCGGTGCTGCAACGGGAAGGCTCTTCGTTTCCGATCTGTGCTGCTGGAACCACGTCGTGCATCACGTACCTCAGCGTCCAAGGCCAGCTCGTACATTCAGTTCCACGTTGAGATCCCACCAAATTTCAGCTAAGTCCACAAACGTTTTCACCTTATGTAGTCCCTTTTAGCAATGCGTAGCGTCCCTCGCCGCTACAAACGAATCGAAAACGTTAGTCTCATTGTAAGCACCTACACTTCCACTCACTGTAAACCATTTAAATGTTACCTTTTTACAACACACACCAAGCGTCTGATAACTGAATAGCTCCTACTGGCGGCTGTTTTGTCAATACAAGTACTGTCTGTTTAACGTATACAAAATAAGCGTTATAAATGGCTCTGAGCACTATGGGACTTAACACCTATGGTCATCAGTCCCCTAGAACTTAGAACTACTTAAACCAAACCAACCTAAGGACATCACACAACACCCAGCCATCACGAGGCAGAGAAAATCCCTGACCCCGCCGGGAATCGAACCCGGGAACCAGGGCGTGGGAAGCGAGAACGCTACCGCACGACCACGAGCTGCGGTAAGCGTTATAGTTAAGTATCATATGAGTTTACTTAAAGAAACATGAGTCTATATCTACGTGTTGCTGACACGTCGGGTATAAGCAGGGTACAACTTTACATATTCACATTTAGAGCCGCTATAACATATATAACTTGAACAGAAAACAGCATTTCAGTACCACACTATGTCCTTTAAAATTTTACTTTCATCACTTGGGCGCATATAACAATATCTTATGACATTTTAAATACACAATACTTGAGATTTTCTATGACCATTCAAAGGCTGTTCGTCTCGCACAAATTTGTCATGAACAGGCAACTCTTTTAATCTTTTGAGTTCAAGGAATAGTATTATCTTACGTGAAATAATTATTAAAATTGTTTTTTTTTTGTTTTCAAGGTTGAAAGCACAAGTCCCGCTATAAACACTACTCTGGTGGCTATGTACTGTCGTAACCTAAGCCCACTGTCCGAAAGAACTGACAGGCGCCAAACTGGAGTGAAGGTCAGTGAGCTTGTAACTGAGTGAGTGGGACAGTCCGGTCAGCAGAGGCACGCTAAATACATTCTGTCGAGTGGACGTCGGCGGCATGTTGCTTGCGAGTCTGTCTGTGGTATCTTTCGTGATAGGCGAGCTTGATCCAGCGCATACTGTCGAATTTCGCACTACATCTTTGCCAACTGGTGTGCTGGCGACAGCTTACGCCAGCACATTCCTTCCACCCGAAATACCGCCCCGTTGTCGTATGTGGAGGATGCGAACGACAACGGGGAGGGAGGCAGGACGCTGGACGTAGAGATGAACCGGGAGCCGTGACTGTGGAGGACGGCGTACTCCGTACCCCGCCATCTGGTTGCGAGGTCACAGGAACGTCCTCCGGAAAACTGCTGCTAGGGCACAGGTCCAGGCCTGAGGACGTGTCCTGGAGCGATGACGGCGACGGCGACGACGGGTCCACCTCCGTCGGGTCGGCGAGTGAGCACGGCGGTGGCTAGGGCGCCTCGTCCATCCGCTCCCATTAGGGTGCCCTGGTGGCATGAGCGGGCGGTTGCGAAGGCTGCGCGGTCCCGTGAGACCGTGAAGCTTGGAGAAGAAAAGCAGCCGAATTGCGGGGCAAATGACACGCACGAATTAGGTTCTGGTGGCGGCGCTGCAAACCATCCGGACCTGCAAACAAGAGCCAATTGCGTTCTTGGATCACGCCTCTTTCCCAGCACCCACGGTTGCCATAAACCCTGAAAAGTACATCGTCGCGCGTCGCAAAGCGATATTGGAGGCGCCGGATGCTATGGTGAGTGTAGGAAGTGTAAAGCGTCCGATGGCGGCGACCATGCAGAACTTCCGCCGGCGATGGTCCGCCTTGTGGGTGGGAGCGATAGGAGGCGAGAAAGAGTTTCAGCGGCTGTTCCCATGCGTGAGTGGCGCGAAGCATGGCCATCTGTTGTTTGTAAGTGCCTACCAATCATTCCGCTTCTCCGTTGGACTGGGGGTGAAACGGAGCACTTGTTACGTGACGAATGCAACTGCGTTCACAAAACTGTTCAAAATCACGTGAAGTGAACTGTGGTCGGTTGTCCAAAACAAGGACTTATGGCAAACATTCTCGGCAAAATATGGAGGACAACGCTTGAATGTTGCTACATGATGTGGTAGAAGCCATAGGCAACTTGCTATTAGAGCCTACCACTACGAGCCGACGAGTGTTAAAAATGGTCCAGCAAAGTCTATGTGCACTCGTTGTCATGAGGATTCAGTCCTAGGCCAAGTTGAGAATGTCTGTGGCGGAGCGAATTGGTTTTCCCCGCAAGCGTGACACTGTGACGCCATTTGTTCAATATGGGCGTCCATGTGCTGCCACTTACAGTGCCGTCACGCTATGTGTTTAGTGCGAACAATTCCACAATATCTTTGGTGTAGCAATCGCATAACATTCTTCCACAACACTTTACGAATAAGCACACGCGATTTTCCACTGTCATTTTGAACTAAAATCATACCTTGTTGAACTGAAAGGTTATGCCGACATGCAAAATATCGGCACACAACTGAGTTCTCGACACTGTTCAATGAACGAGGCCAAGACGTTCGAATGTTACGCGATTAAATCTTAAGATCTTGGTCTGCTTCTGTGGCCTGTGTAAGTTTTCCGCAGTACAAGGGAAAAGATTCCAGCAATTCAGAGTTCTGCGCGACGATTTGGCAACAAGATGCTGCAGATGCACCAAATCAGAATCTGCACCAGTCGGAAGGCTAGATACGGCGTCTGCATTGCACGCTTTGCCGTAGGTCTGTACACAATTTCATACTAACACTGCGAATGAAACAAAGCCCATTGTTGCAATTTTTTAGCAGTGCGTGCAGGAAGCGCCTTTGACAGATGAAAGAAGGACTGCAAAGGCTTGTGACCTGTCACTAAATAGAACTTGCGACCATACAAATAGTGATGGAATTAGGTCACACCATACACAATAGCGAGAGCTTCGTTTTCTATTTGAGAATAACTGTACTGGGATTGACTTAACAGCTTTGAGGCAAAAGCAGTGCATTAATTCTGTGCGAAAGCTCAGCACCGATTCCGTAGAAAAAAGCATCGACTTGCAAAACTACTGGCTTGGCAGGGTCAACCTGCACTTAACAACGATTTACTGAGCAAACCATTTTTGAGTTTCTGAAATGCCATCGTGACACTCCTTAGTCCACACGAAAGGTACATTTTCACGACGCAAGAGATGCAATGAGGCCGCGATCTGAGCGTTATTCGGTATGAACCGAACGTTGTATATCATCTTGCATAGTACTGAGTGCAGTTCAGACACATTGCGAGGAACAAGCAGGTCACGGATTGCAAGCACATGAGTTGGAAGGGGTGCACACCCTGACCTAAAAAAAGTACTATAGTTCAATTTGAAAATGTCACACTTTTCGGACAATGCTCGAAAAAGAGTATGCAAATTGGCAATGTGTTCCTCTGGTGTACGACCTGAGACGACGACAATTTCGTCAGGGTGGTTTGAACAAAACAGAACTTTTGCATTCAGCTGTTTCAAGTAACGCTGAAAAATGGCGTGTGCGGAAGCTCTGCCGAAGGGTAAAGGCAAATACATGAATAGTGCTAAGTGTTTAGTTACAACAAACATTCTGTGATTTTCCATCCAGTGGAATTTGCAAGTAGGCATCACGTACATCTGTCTTCGAAAAGTAAAGTCCTACGCCAAGCCTGTCCATGAGTTCCTCAGGACGAGATAACGGATAAGTGTCAACAGCTGTCTGTGGGTTGACTGTAGACTGGCAGTCAACACAAATGCGAATGCGACCAGAAACGAGAGGACCTGCCCATTGAGTAGCTTGAATGGGAGCAATTACACCATTATCTTGCAATTGTTTCAATTCACTGGCTACTTTCTCTTTTAAAGGAATTGGAACGGGGCGGACCCCGAGAATCTTAGCCGTGCATTGTCTTTCAATGTAACATGCGCTACAAAGTTATTAGTTTTCCCTATAACTTCTGAAAATAGTTCAGGAAATTCTTTCATCAAGCTAGCGAGACTGTCTTTTGGTGCAAAAGCCGTCTTGAATGCTAAGTCCAAAGAAATCAAAGGCATATAAACCAAATATGTTCTCACTGTCTCTTCATTTCAACACAGTAAAATTCACTGTCCTAGTGTGAGATTTGTAAGTGGAAGGCAAACTATACTGTCCAAGCACTGGAATTCCTGTCCCTTGTAAGCAGTGAGGTGCTTTCGGGATTTAGAAAGGCGTGGTGAGCCTAACTGTTCGTACGTGGCACTATTAAGCGAAGTTAATGAGACACCTGTGTCTGACTAAGTTCACAAGACGGCCAGCAATTCGTAACGAGACAAAAAGTTTGCTAGAACGTCGTTGCACAGCATTAGGGAGAGAAGGAGGCACAACCTTAATCTTACTTCTGTCAGAATCAGTGGTAGGTTTGGAAAACAGAACGTTCACTTCTTGTGCACGAGCCTGTCTTCTCTGGGAGCAGGCAAATTTGTCGTTTTTGTGCAGTTGCAAACAAACAGCTTGGACATGGCCTTTTTTTCACACGTGTAACATGTTACGTTACGTGATGGTCAATCCTGTCTTTTATGGCGAGAAAAACATCGAGGACAAGACTCAACTAAATTCACTCGCTTGTTTACATGTTTACGTAGCTGTCCGCGCGGATTTGTACGCGCTCGTTGTTGTGGCCGCTTAGGGCGGTCGCGAGCAAGGGGCCAATCGACCCGACAAATCGGGGCCTGTTCAAACTTACCGGCCACTATGGTTCTAAGATTTGCAGTACTTGGGGAAGTGATAGTTCAGCACACTTTAAGATCTGTTACCGTATTCTACTATCTGGGACATTGAATGTTATTGCATCGCGTATCATGAGATCACTGTGAAGATTGTTACCACTACACTACAGTTTACAGCGCCTAGCTATGCCCGTTAATTGTCCGCGGACAAAGTTCAAAACCATCGTACAATATGCGTTAGATAAGTATGTGCCAAGCAAGATCGTAAGAGATGGAAAAGAGCCACCGTGGTACAACAACCGAGTTAGAAAACTGCTGCGGAAGCAAAGGGAACTTCACAGCAAACGTAAACATAGCCAAAGCATTGCAGACAAACAAAAATTGCGCGAAGCTAAATGTAGTGTGAGGAGGGCTATGCGAGAGGCATTCAATGAATTCGAAAGCAAAGTTCTATGTACTGACTTGGCAGAAAATCCTAAGAAATTTTGGTCTTATGTCAAAGCGGTAGGTGGATCAAAACAAAATGTCCAGACACTCTGTGACCAAAATGGTACTAAACAGAGGATGACAGACTAAAGGCCGAAATACTAAATGTCATTTCCAAAGCTGTTTCACAGAGGAAGACTGCACTGTAGTTCGTTCTCTAGATTGTCGCACAGATGACAAAATGGTAGATATCGAAGTAGACGACAGATGGATAGAGAAACAATTAAAATCGCTCAAATGAGGAAAGGCCGCTGGACCTGATGGGATACCAGTTCGATTTTACACCGAGTACGCGAAGGAACTTGCCCCCCTTCTTGCAGCGGTGTACCGTAGGTCTCTAGAAGAGCGTAGCGTTCCAAAGGATTGGAAAAGGGCACAGGTCATCCCCGTTTTCAAGAAGGGACGTCGAACAGATGTGCAGAACTATAGACCTATATCTCTAACGTCGATCAGTTGTAGAATTTTGGAACACGTATTATGTTCGAATATAATGACTTTTCTGGAGACTAGAGATCTACTCTGTAGGAATCAGCATGGGTTTCGAAAAATACGGTCGTGTGAAACCCAGCTCGCGCTATTCGTCCACGAAACTCAAAAGAGGGCCATAGACAAGGGTTCACAGGTAGATGCCGTGTTTCTTGACTTCCGCAAGGCGTTCGATACAGTTTCCCACAGTCGTTTAATGAACGAAGTAAGAGCATATGGACTATCAGACCAATTGTGTGATTGGATTGAGGAGTTCCTAGATAACAGAACGCAGCATGTCATTCTCAATGGGGAGAAGGCTTCCAAAGTAGGAGTGTTTTCAGGTGTGCCGCAGGGGAGTGTCATAGGACCGTTGCTATTCTCAATATACATAAATGACCTGGTGGGTGACATCGGAAGTTCACTGAGGCTTTTTGCAGATGATGCTGTGGTGTATCGAGAGGCTGTAACAACGGACAATTGTAATGAAATGCAGGAGGATCTGAAGCGAATTGACGCATGGTGCAGGGAATGACAATTGAATCTCAATGTAGACAAGTGTAATGTGCTGCGAATACATAGAAAGATAGATCCCTTATCATTTAGCTACAGTATAGCAGGTCAGCAACTGGAAGCAGTTAATTCCATAAATTATCTGGGAGTACGCATTAGGAGTGATTTAAAATGGAGTGATCATATAAAGTTGATCGTCGGTAAAGCAGATGCCAGACTGAGATTCATTGGAAGAATCCTTAGGAAATGGAATCCGAAAACAAAGGGAGTAGGTTACAGTACGCTTGTTCGCCCACTGCTTGAATACTGCTCAGCAGTGTGGGATCCGTACCAGATTGGGTTGACAGAAGAGGTAGAGAAGATCCAACGGAGAGCAGCGCGCTTCGTTACAGGATCATTTAGTAATCGCGAAAGCGTTACGGAGATGATAGATAAACTCCAGTGGAAGACTATGCAGGAGAGACGCTCAGTAGCTCGGTACGGGCTTTTGTTAAAGTTTCGAGAACACACCTTCACCGAAGAGTCAAGCAGTATATTGCTCCCTCCTACGTATATTTCGCGAAGAGACCATGAGGATAAAATCAGAGAGATTAGAGCCCACACAGAAGCATACCGACAATCCTTCTTTCCACGTACAATACGAGACTGGAATAGAACGGAAAACCGATAGAGGTACTCAGGGTACCCTCCACCACACACCGTCAGGTGGCTTGCGGAGTATGGATGTAGATGTAGATGCAGATGTAGAATTCTGTGTACCACTGGCGGTACAGACAGTACAAGATCAATGTAACGCCCGACAGGAGCTTTTACGAAACGTAAGAAAATTAATGTTCTTCATTTTTTCCTCACTATCTCCGCAGGCTTGATTGTTGTGGGCATACCTCATTTTAATATTTGCTGTAAACCTCTTGGGCGAATTAATGGATAAAAATAACAGCGAAAAACAAAACATGCATCCTGTTAGGTAAACCTGAATAAATCCCAATACATGTACTCTTGTTTAGACATTGGCTCTGTTTCCTACGACTGTAGTAAGGTGGCACCTCTCTGCTGTGGACTTCCACAGGCGATTAACAACAGTTTTAATATCAGATTAAAGTACTGCCCTCATCAGTTTTAATTTATTCTAACTTTATAAATGATATTTCCTGGGTTTGCTCTTGTCTTAATAGCTACTATCTGACAGTTAATTTATGATCCTATCTAATCTTGGCATAGTTTTTATGAATTTTATGTTGATGAGATTACCAAACTAACGTACGTTTTTCCATTTTTCTCAATTACTTTATAAAAAGTGTAGTTTCCATTTGGTCTAAAGATATTTACACATTTTTTAGAATGTAGACTCGTTAAAGTCGTATAAGAAATAAATTAATTGTTTTAACGATCTGAGCTTCTAAAGCAGAGGCGCGAGCACAAAATGTGAATCTAATGGGAAGAAAGCGCTGTTATAATTGGTGTAAAAGACATTCTGGTATCAACAGTGAAGAGAAAATAAGGCGAATCTTAGTGCAATGCTTCATAGAGATACTAAATTCTATCTGAAAACGGTAGACACATTAACCTTTATAATTTATATCAAGATGTTGAAGAAAATAATTTTGTTCCTTAAATGTAACTAATTTGCCAGCTAGCTGAAAGCAGTTTCTACCGTAAAGATCTGTTATTCTGCTCATCCACAGAATACTTTGTAAACTAAAAACAGACAGTATCATCGTCATGTCTCATGCTGAAGAGGAACTCTCTTCTAGGTCAGCCGACAGAAATGAGATGGGTATATAAAGATTTATTATAAATTGAAATATACAGCGTTTATCTTTCACCGTTTTTATTTAATATTTTTTTTATGAACTGGGTGTCGGCTCTCTAGGTCATCGTCAGAGTTGTCTGATGATGACTTCGAAAGCCGAAAGCCGATTCACAACGAATAAATTAAATATTGTGAAATGTTAATAAGGTGTATTACAGTTACTCCAAATGCTGAGGAAGTATTCCATCGAATATGAAGATATCCGTTGCAAGAACTAACTTCTTCCCTCGCACGCCGCACACAGCGTGTCTGAGTTAATAACGTGAGAGAACGTTTTGGCTTGAAAAATAGGTGAAAGAATGTTACAATGCGTTACGAACGTCTTCAGCAGTGATGGTGCATCCGATGTGTGCAGTGCTAACAACCATCCTCGATGATACATTGGTTAAATACGGAATTCCTTTGCTCCAGAACCATTTTTGTTTGTCAACAAATTGCAGTCTTCCCGTGCTTTTTGTTAATCATGGCAAGCGAATGACAAGAGTCACGAGGTGTTCCATCTCTTGTTCTCGTCCATCCAATGGCCTCGATGTCGCTAGCGGGTTTTAATTTCAACACCCTCCGCTCTTTTGTCCTCTTCCGCCTTCCGCAATACTGAGAACAGTTTGTAGAACACATTGGAAGCAGCGAAAATAACGTACTGCATGGAAGGAATGAAATTTAAATGTCGCGAATCCAACAAAGAGAAATGCAAATGAGGAATTTCCCATTGTTTCATTATTTATAAGAGTTGTTGCTGTGACCTCACCTTCACTCATGCCTTACTGTCTGTAATTCCCCAGTGATTAACGTCGGGAAAGAAGTTCTGAACATGAATAAAACTATTCATTCTCCTCAGAGGACCGTAAAAATAAAATATATGTTCAGATATTTATAGGCAGAAGGAAACAAAGACTCCTATCAACATCTGAAATATGTTTGTAGTAAAAGGAAGAGGTGGTTCATTCGAGGAAAAAGCAATTTGTAAGTCTGCTGCAACATGGTCCGTGGGTCCTTTGTGCTGTCGCACGCCATCTTAAATCATTAGCCTGACATCTTTTTGCTATCGTTGGTCCGGAATGGAGGCAGTGATCGCTGTAAAGTGTTTCTTTTGTCGTATGATGGCTTAAACCAGTCTGTATTCGAAGAAATGTAAAAGTTCCGTTTGGAAGTGTATACAACCAAATTAAAAAGAACCTTGCTAAGAAAAAGTGTAAAATTCTGAACCCAAGACAGGAAAACGAACCAAAGTATTCCTTATGAATCACGAAACTCACGTTCTGTACGTCTTCAGTAATTCGGTGGATACCTGATTTGGTACACGAGTAATTCGTTCTGAAATATGAAAGCGCAGATTAATTTCAGCTCCCATCTCTAGCTTCTTACTCATGTTCTCGAAGTTCACTACATAGATTTCCATATTCAGGTGACTGGAATGAAGTATTCGGATGTGATAACATTGTGATCACAGATTGTTATAACCTACTTTCTTGAAATTGCTCACGCTGTGACCGTTACATACAAGACTGTCATTTCAAAATATGTGAGAAATGAAGTTGTTGGATGACCTTTGAAATCTTCGGAAATTGTTGAATGACACTTGAAATCTTAATTTCAGAGAGGATGGAAATGTTTAATTTTGTCCACATACTTACACTCGGTGTTTTCAGTACATTTCTCCTTAACAACAAGTGTTTAGATTTATTGCTCTGATTTCTGTCCTTACTTCAATGGTGAACGTGATCTTTTCTGCTTCTGAATGCTCCCGTGATTTCTCTTTTAAAGAATGTTAGCTCCTCATATATTAATAGCACTATTGCAATGAAAGCAATATAAAAGGAATATGTGCTTTCTAAACTTATTTCGCTGTCCCGTTTCTCAGTTTTTCTCTTAATCAGCCGAGAGAAGATTTTATATCTACGCTAGTTATGTCATGTTTGATTGCTCTTTAGATTACAAGAAATAATGATGTATTTGAAGGTTTTGTGGCGACAGTTTTACAAAGATATCAGACTTGAAAAATAGCTGAGTCACTTAACTGAAACAAACCTCTTGCTTCACGCGCATTGGCACTTCCGCATCGTGGTGTGAGTTCTTGTTTCTAAGAATGAATCTCTTCAGTATGAAAAACAATGTTTGTATTGAGTAGTTCGATGCCGATGTAACCGGGTGAAGTCGGTTATGACTTACTGTGTTGACTTATAGTAGACTACAATCCTCTGAAGTATCTCTAACGGGCTTAATACGATGTCAGAACCTTGTAGAGGGTTCGAGGTCAACAAATTCGTATATCTGCAGTTAATGAGACAATCATGACTGTAATATCTCGTTGAAGAGCAAACTGTACTGGCGCAAACATATACTACCGTTGCCGGCGTCTTTGACCGCACTGAGTGGATACTATGGTTGAGAAGATGCTTGTAATAAAGCTTTGTAAAAGCAATTATTTTCGTTTCTAAATCATCGTGGTCATTTTATGGGACTTACGTAGCAAGTATTCTCTCGAACTTTCAGCAGTAAATTCCTCCGAGAAGCACAACGTCTCTCTTGTACGAGTAGCGTCAAGCAAAGCGATTTCATTACTATTTCCGCAGTATTCTCGTACCACTAAACCATACTGTGATTAAAGGTGCAGCTCTTCGTTGCATTTGCCCTATCTATTATTAATCCAATTGACAGAGGAGGAATAATCAGGAATCTGTCCAAGAAGTGATTTATTATAAATTACCGTTCATTAAGAACTCTCTCAGCCTAAGATCTGTTTTTGTTGCTGTTTGTTATGCGTAGTCATTCGACTTTGAGCATATGAAAATTTTGCTTTAGAAATTATAAAACGAAGAACTCTTTCTGTCTTTTTTGTGACGAAACGAGCGTGCAGGACGGCGACAAAATCAGCAATTATAGACAAAGCTAAATGTAATAATTCAAAACTGTCACAGCAACGGCGATTGTTACAAGCGATCAACTTCATACGAAATTTTATTTTGGAAATAGAGCATGCGCGATATATTTTCAAATAGCCTACACTCTTCTGTTGTAGGTAGAGACTATTATCCTCAATCTGATCGTTACAACTGATATATCTGATGAGATCCGTAACCATGGAGACCTCTGCCTAGAGGAAATCTTCAACATTGGCATTTAGTGGTCCATGTTTTTACTGCCTGAATTACTCTTTCATGTATCATGACAGAATTGAAAGCCTCATGTGTTGATACTTTTCTACTAATTAGTAAACATCTATGATAAAATCTGGAGTGTAGCTATAAGGTAAGGTTAGACAGCTAAGCTGTTCAGAGTGTTTGAGCCTTGGTCCGGCTCATAGTTTCGGTCTCTACCTAAGTAACAAGTTAATGGACATTTCACTACAGAGTAAGAGGAGAGTTTTCGTACATGCACAATAAATCTTTCAAAACAGCAAATAACCGGTTGCACGGTGACATTTTTCAGTCTGGTTATAACTGTCTACCGAACCTGTAAAAGAAAATTGAGGATTTTCTTACATGACGACCATTTTGGCTTTAGGAATGATAAAGGCACCAGAGAGTCTAATTTGACGTTGCGGTTGATTATGGAAGCAGGACTCATTTAACACAAGTTCATAGGATTTGTCGATCTGGAAAAAGCGCTCGACAATGTCAAATGGTGGAAGACGTTGAAATTCTTAGAGAAATGGACGTAAGCTGTAGGGAAAGACGGGTAATATACAGTAAGTGCATGAGTGAAGAGCGATCAACACGAGTGAAGCACCAAGAACGAAGTGCTTCTATTAGAAAGGTTATCAGACAGGAGGAAGACGTTCTCTCATCTCGTTCAGTCTATACACGGAATAAAAGAAAGTTTAAAGAGTGAAATTAAAATTGAAGGTGAATGGATATGGATGATGACATTTGCTAATGACAATACTACCCTCAGTGAAAGTGAAGAAGGATTACAGGATCAACTGAATGGAGTTAACAGTTTGATGAGTATAGCATGTTGACTGAGAATAAGTCGAAGAAAGACGAAAGCAATGAGAAGTATCAGAAATGAGAACAGAGAGAAACTTAACATTAGGATTGGGGATCACGAAGCAGATGAAGTTAAAAAATTGTGCTACTTAGGCAGCAAAATAGCCCATGACGGACGGTGCAAGGATAATATAAAAAGTAGGGTAGCACTAGAGGAAAGGGTATTTCTGGCCAAGATACGTCTACTAATATGAATCATAGAACTTGAGGAAGAAATTTCTGAGAATGTTCGTTTTGAGCACAGCATTATATGGCAGTGGAAGACGGACTGGGGGTAAACCGGGAGAGAGAATCCAAGAATTTGATTTGCGACACTGCAGAAGATTGTTGAAAGTTAGTTGGGCTCATAATGTAAGGGTTGAGGAGGTCCTGTTCAGAGTCGGTGAGAAAAATAATGTAGGGTAAAGACTGACAAGAGTAAGATAAAGGATATTAGGACATGTGTTAAGACGTCAGGGAATAACTTCCATGGTGCTAGAGGGAGCGGTAGAGGGTAAAAACTGTAGAGAAAGACAGAGACTGGAATACGTCCAGAAGGTAGTTGAGGACGTAAGTTGCAATTGCTATGTTGAGATGAAGAGGTTGACGGGCGGCATCAAACCAGTCAGAAGACTGATAACTCAAAAAAGTCTGCACCCCCAACGAAAACTCATAACTTTCATTTTGGAGCAAATCATGCGCCATACCGATATCTATGAGCTTCATCATAGTAGTCGGTGGTAATTGGAAAATAAATCTTACGAAAGAGCTTACGTCGAAACTCTTCCGCCTTCGAAACAAATGAGATCAAAGTCCGTAGTCTTTCTTGGGAAATGTTATTCGTAACTCACGTATCTTATGTAGCAACTTAGCTATAGTTAATCTTTCAACAAACATTTTAAAGTAAGAATTTATTTGCCTCTGACTGTAATTAAATGGTTATGAACTTTATTTCAGCATGGAAATTATGGTAAATCCCTGATATGGGTAGCGCCATTTCAGTAATATATTGTTTCTTGCTTGATAACGTATCTGTTATTCCTCTCACATCCAAAGTTCACGTGAAGATGAGAGCTTTGATCTTAAACACCCACGAGTAGCATAATTTTGTAGCCTTATTTTTGTATTATATCGTTTTATGTTCGTCCCACGAACAGAACAAGCCAAGCTGGTTGTTAAAACATAATAAATAAGAAAAACAATTGTATCGTGTACGCACTAGTTTACTGAAATTCTTTCAGGTGAATAGGTACATCTGAAGATGAGACTAGAAGCCTCTCAGTCGATTATGTTAAAACTGATGATCATTTAATTGTGGTCAGACGTAAACCTATTTGTACTCACAGTCTATCACACTACGCGTTCCCCTGGCTCTTTAGGGGAGTAACCAAACTACTCAGTCATTTCCTGTCTGCCAGGGATATGTACTAAGTTCTGGTAGACTGAGTTTATAGACCTGAGTAGTTAAGAGCGCTGCCCCAGAAAGAGTAAGTGCTCCCTCTGAGTGCCGGTTACTCACAATGACGCAATCAGTCAACTGTTTTCAGTTCCGGTATTAGTCTTGAACTCAGAAATCACCTCAATAATTGCTTCCTATAAGTTGTCGTGTCTAGTGGTCTGGTACGGATTTAGAAAAAAAATACATACATTTAGGGGTTGGACGAAAAAAGGAAGCACCACAAGAAATTCATGCTTGAACATACATAAAGATGCTAAACGAGCCTACAGGCTACATTTTCGTATTTGATCACGAAGAGAATCTCAACACATTGCAAGTGCCAGTCGTCGTAAGAGCTCTGTTCTGTGTAATTGTGAGTGCATTATGTGGGATCTAGGTGACTTCGAACGGCAGCATACTTTTGGTACTCTTACAGTGGGTGCTCCTGTATCCAAGGGAGCCGAGATCTTTGGTATCTTAAGAGGAACCGTTGTCGTTGTTGTTGTGGTCTTCAGTCCTGAGACTGGTTTGATGCAGCTCTCCATGCTACTCTATCCTGTGACAGTTTCATCATCTCCCTGTACCTACTGCAACCTACATCCTTCTGAATCTGCTTAGTGTATTCATCTCTTGGTCTCCCTCTACGATTTTGACCCTCCACGCTACCCTCCAATACTAAACTGGTGATCCCTTGATGCCTCAGAACATGTCCTACCAACCGATCCCTTCTTCTAGTCAAGATGTGCCACAAACTTCTCTTCTCCCCAATCCTATTCAAAACTTCCTCATTAGTTATGTGATCTACCCATCTAATCTTCAGCATTCTTCTGTAGCACCACATTTCGAAAGCTTCTATTTTCTTCTTGTCCAAACTATTTATCGTCCATGTTTCACTTCCATACATGGCTACACTCCATACAAATACTTTCAGAAACGACTTCCTGACGCAAATCTATACTCGATGTTAACAAATTTCTCTTCTTCAGAAACACTTTCTTTGCATTGCTGGTCTACATTTTATATCCTCTCTACTTCGACCATCAGTTATTTGGCTCCCCAAAACGCAAAACTCCTTTACTACTTTAAGTGTCTCATTTCCTAATGTAATTCCCGCAACATCACCCGACTTAATTCGACTACATTCCATTATCCTTGTTTTACTTTTGTTTATGTTCATCTTATATCCTCCTTTCAAGACACTATCCATTCCGTTCAACTGATCTTCCAAGTCCTTTGCTGTCTCTGACAGAATTACAATGACATCAGCGAACCTTAATGTTTTTATTTCTTCTCCATGGATTTTAATACCTACTCCGAATTTTTCTTTTGTTTCCTTCACTGCTTGCTCAGTATAGAGATTGAATAACATCGGGGAGATCTATAACCCTGTCTCACTTACTTCCAAATCACTGCTTCCCTTTCATGTCCCTCGACTCTTTTAACTGCTATCTGGTTTCTGTACAAATTGTAAATAGCTTTTCGCTCCCTGTATTTTACCCCTGCCACCTTCAGAATTTGAAAGAGAGTGATACAGTCAACATTGTCAAAAGCTTTCTCTAAGTCTACAAATGCTAGGAACGTAGGTTTGCCTTCCCTTAATCTAGCTTCCAAGTTAAGTCTTAGGGTCAGTATTTCCTCACGTGTTCTAACATTTCTATGGAATCGAAACTGATCTTCTCCGAGGTCGGCTTCTACTAGTTTATCCATTCGTCTGTAAAGAATTTGTGTTAGTATTTTGTAGCTGTGACTTATTAAACTGATAGTTCGGTAAATTTCACATCTGTCAACACCTGCTTTCTTTGGGATTGGAATTATTATATTCTTCTTGAAGTCTGAGGTTATTTCGCCTGTCTCATACATCTTGCTCACCAAATGGTAGAGTTTTGTCAGGACTGGCTCTCCCAAGGCTGTCAGTAGTTCTAATAGAAAGTTGTCTACTCCCGGACCTTTGTTGCGACTCAGGTCTTTCAGTGCTCTGTCAAACTCTTTACGCAGTATCATATCTCCCATTTCATCTTCATCTACATCCTCTTCCATTTCCATAATATTATCCTCAAGACCATCGCCCTTGTATAGACCCTCTATATACTCCTTCCACCTTTCTGCTTGCCCTTCTTTGCTTAGAACTGGGTTTCCATCTGAGCTGTTGATATTCATACGAGTGATTCTCTTTTCCCCAAAGGTCTCTTTAATTTTCCTGCAGGCAGTATCTATCTTACCCCTAGTGAGATAAGCCTCTACATCCTTACATTTGTCCACTAGCCATCCTTGCTTAGCAATTTTGCACTTCCTATCGATCTCATTTTTGAGATGTTTGTATTCCTTTTTGCCTGCTTCATTTACTGCATTTTTATATTTTCTCCTTTCATCAATTAAATTCAATATTTCTTCTGTTACCCAAGGATTTCTACTAGCCCTCGTCTTTTTACCTACTTGCTCCACTGCTGCCTTCACCACTTCATCCCTCAAAGCTACCCATTCTTCTTCTACTGTATTTCTTTCCCCCCTTACTGTCAATTGTTCCCTTATGCTCTCCCTGAAACTCTGTACAACCTCTGGTTCTTTCAGTTTATCCAGATCCCATCTCCTTAAATTCCCGACTTTTTTGCAGTTTCTTCAGTTTTAATCTACAGTTCATAACCAATAGATTGTGGTCAGAGCCCACATCTGCCTCTGGAAACGTCCTACAATTTAAAACCTGGTTCCTAAATCTCTGTCTTACCATTACATAATCTATCTGATACCTTTTAGCATCTCCAGGATTCTTCCATGTATACAACCTTCTTTTATGATTCTTGAACCCAATGTTAGCTATGATTAACTTATGTTCTGTGCAAAATTCTACAAGGCGGCTTCCTCTTTCATTTCTTAGCCCCAATCCATATTCACCTACTTCATTTCCTTCTCTGCCTTTTTCCTACTACCGAATTCCAGTAGCCCATGACTATTAAATGTTCATCGCCGTTCACTATCTGAATAATTTCTTTTATTTCATCATACATTTCTTCAATTTCTTCATCATCTGCAGATCTAGTTGGCATATAAACTTGTACTGCTGTGGTAGGCGTGGGCTTCGTATCTATCTTGGCCACAATAATGCATTCACTATGCTGTTTGTAGTAGCTTACCCGCATTCCTATTTTCCTATTCATTATTAAACCTACTCCTGCATTACCCCTATTTGATATTGTGTTTATAACCCTGTAGTCACCTGAAGTCTTGTTCCTCCTGCCACCAAAATTCACTAATTCCCACTATATCTAACTTTAACCTATCCATTTCCCTTTTTAAATTTTCTAACCTACCTGCCCGATTAAGGGATGTGTCATTCCACGCTCCGATCCGTAGAAGGCCAGTTTTCTTTCTTCTGATAACGACATCCTCTCGAGTAGTCCCCGCCCGGAGATCGGAATGGGGGACTATTTCACCTCCGGAATGTTTTACCCAAGAGGACGCAATCATCTTATAACCATACAGTAAAGCTGCATGCCCTCGGGAAACATTACGGCCGTAGTTTCCCCTTGCTTTCAGCCATTCGCAGTACCAGCACAGCAAGGTCGTTTTGGTTAGTGTTACAAGGCCAGATCAGTCAATCATCCAGACTGTTGCCCCTGCAACTACTGAAAAGGTTGCTGCCCCTCTTCAGGAACCACACGTATGTCCGGCCTCTCAACAGATACCGCCCCGTTGTGGTTGCACCTACGGTACGGCCATCTGTATCCCTGAGGCACGCAAGCCTCCCCACCAACGGCAAGGTCCATGGTTCATGGGGGTAGAGGAACCGTATCGAGGATTTATACAGTGTACTGGAAAATAGGGAAACATCATTCGCTAAGACGCTACACGGATGAAACTGTCTGTTGAATCATCATGACTGACGGTAACTGGAGAGCACTGTGTTGAAAAATGAGAAGACATCATCTGCAGAAGCCACTGCAGACTAGAACGTCGCACTGTCGAACGCTGTCATCATTATAAAACCAAGGGAGTTGAAGAAACAGTTAATTGCAATTGCAGAGCAAGCTGGAATTCCGAAACTACTCATCAGTATGCAAATACCCGTAACAGGAAAACGAGGTGTCGAAGTTATATAAACTGGAGTGTGGAGCCGTGGAAGAAATTCACGTAGCCTAGATGTTTCCACATCTGGTCGCGTTTACGTCATAAGAGTGAAAGATGACGGGAACTCGTTGATGATTTTGTCAGCCATAACGTGGTGTTACGCAGGTCTCATTGTTACTCTACAAGGCCGCATTACTGCTGAGAACTATGTGGCCATTTTGGCTGGTTCAGTTCATGCTAGTGTACAGTTCACTTTACAAGACCTCCTCATTACCAGAAACGTCATCGTTAAATTAGTGAGTCTGCAGATGATGGTGTAAGAAGCTAACACTATGATAGGCCTTGCTTTTCCATCCGAGTTTTGTGGAGATTAAGACAATCTTAGTGAGTCATCGTGTAGGACTCTTTCTACATGTTTTGCCGATAAGTTCTCAAAGTTTATATCCCTCGCAGAAGCAGTATCACCGCCACCGCGATCTCTATAAAGTGCAATTTTACTTCATGTGATAATAAATAATGAAGCGGGAAACTGTATTATTTAGAGTAACGTTCAAAATTAATGCCGTTATGATGTGTGTGGTTACTAAACAGCCTTTAATTGACAATATTGACACAGTTTATAATGATTAACAGGAACCAACGATTTCCTGAAAGGTCGGAAGGCGTACTATCGAATGGTTCAAATGGCTCTGAGCACTATGGGACTCAACTGCTAAGGTCATAAGTCCCCTAGAACTTAGAACTAGTTAAACCTAACTAACCTAAGGACATCACAAACATCCATGCCCGAGGCAGGATTCGAACCTGCGACCGTAGCGGTCTTGCGGTTCCAGACTGCAGCGCCTTTAACCGCACGGCCACTTCGGCCGGCCGTACTATCGACAACTGACGATTATGGCTCGCAGCCTATATCTCGTACTTACGCTCGTTATATACCCCAGCAGATCAAAATTGGCTCTGAGCACCATGGGACATAACTGCTGAGGTCATCAGTCCCCTAGAACTTAGAACTACTTAAACCTAACTAACCTAAGGACATCACACACATCCATGCCCGTGGCAGGATTCGAACTCGCGTCCGTAGCGGTCGCACGGTTCCAGACTGTAGCGCCTACAACCGCTCGGTCACTCCGTCCGGCATATCCCAGCAGTACTTGCTCATTCGTTAACATAAACATTTTTCATTTATTGATTAAATGATCTACTTCTGCCGTCGTAATATGGTCGTAAGAAAGTACTTATAACGTGTAGGCTTCTCCTAATACCTTGTATCGGGAAAAGCGACTTTTATTACTAAGCAAGACTACTTGTTTCGCCCCAGAATAACTGTGTTCTCTCTACGTACCTCGCTGCTGAGGGTTGTCATGTCTTCACATCACTGTCCACATCACTGTCCACTGCAATGCTACGTGGCACACTGGATTATGTTTAGCCAGATTGGGAAAAGAAATCATAAACGCGACTGTGTGTGTTCTGCGGCACCGCTTTACTCACTAAATCCTACATGATATGTCCAAGCGCAATACAAAATTAACAAGGACATTGAATGAGGCTTGAACAGAAGGGCATCTCCCGTAACGACCGCTGTCTCCAGATATCAATATTATTGAGCCTTTGTAGTCACCTTTGGAGCGAAGGACTCGTGACCAGTTTCCTAAACTGGCCACTATTTTGAAGAAAGAATGGTATAATATGGCCTCGAAAATCGTACAGGACCGGAATTTAACAATACTGAATTGCCTGGAAGCTTTTTTGAATGCCAACGGTTTTTGATGCTTCTACATCCCCCGTGAGGGTTTGACGTCTATCTAGGACCCACTTGGTGCACACACCACTCGGTCGCTCCTTCTTCGGCGGCCTGCTTCCAGAGCGCGGTTGCGCCGTTCGTATTGATGTCTGGTGATGGAGCGGCAGAGCGCCGGCTGGCAACCGTCCAGCAGAGGCTGCCTCCCTGGAGCCCCTGCCCCCCGCCACGCTACGCCTCGGCTGGGCCGGCGCCGCAGAGGCAGATCGGCTCTCGGTCAGGCGGGACGCCAATGCTCTGTCCGCCGGCGCTAATTGAAGGAGATGAAAGCGGCTGCGGCGGGGCCGCGCGTAATGCGGTATCCGCGCGGCGCCGAGGTCAAGGCGGGTCCACGGCGCACTGCCCTCCGTGGTCCTGCGCTCTCGTAGCGCACGTCCAAAGGAGCGGGCAGACCGCTTACACAGTATAGCGACCTCGCTTGTCTGCCTTCTTGACCTTACAACCAGCGCTTCCGCTAACGGTGACATCAAATGGTACGTACGTACCCAACTCGAAATCCAATATTACAACATCTGACGATAAAGTTCGGTGAATGAAGTCAGAACGGTCCATCTGGCAACACTCGCGACACACAACGCTATACCTGCCTGGCGGCCCGTGTTGACAACCTGCCCTCACCGTAGTACTTTTGAGCATCGTGTGTGTTCCGTGTTAGACCTGTTGGACGAAGTGCTTCTTTATTGCATTGGTTCTGATCTGAGAACAGGACAATAAACGAGCAATGGATCAATTAAAAGTTTTGTTTTAAGCTTGGCAAGGCACCAAAAGAAACGCATGCAATGCTCGTACGTGTTTATGGGGACGAAGCACTCTCCATCAAAAGTGTGTACTAGTGGTACGCTCATTTTCGAAGAGGCCGGGAAAGTGTTTCTGACAATCCCCGTTGCAGATGACTGGCGACCGCCGTCAGAGACGAAAACATTGAGAAAATAGGGGCATTAGACACGAACGACCGTCGAGTAACTGTGCGCTTGATAGAGGGTGAACTGTGAATTCGTGTGACAAATCCTTACCGAGGAGTTAAGGAAGAGGAAAACGTGTTGTCGTTTTGTGCCAAATCACTTGACTGATGATCAGAAGTAGGCACGTTTAGAGGCTTCACAGGGTTTTGTCAAAACGGTGGATGTGACAGACAATTTCTTGAACCGTATTGTCACTGAGGATGAAGCCTGTCTCCGGTATTAATCACGAAATAAAAGCAAGTCTTCTGGTCCCGACTGTATACCAACTAGGTACCTTTGGGAGTATGCTGATGCATTCGCTCCATACTTAACAATCATATACAACCGTTCGCTCGATGAAAGTTCCTTACCCAAAGAACGTTTCACAGGTCACACCAATATTCAAGAAAGGGAGTAGGAGTAATCCACTAAATTACAGGCCCATATCGTTAACGTCGATATGCAGCAGGATCTTAGAACATACACTCCTGGAAATTGAAATAAGAACACCGTGAATTCATTGTCCCAGGAAGGGGAAACTTTATTGACACATTCCTGGGGTCAGATACATCACATGATCACACTGACAGAACCACAGGCACATAGACACAGGCAACAGAGCATGCACAATTTCGGCACTAGTACAGTGTATATCCACTTTTCGCAGCAATGCAGGCTGCTATTCTCCCATGGAGACGATCGTAGAGATGCTGGATGTAGTCCTGTGGAACGGCTTGCCATGCCATTTCCACCTGGCGCCTCAGCTGGACCAGCGTTCGTGCTGGACGTGCAGACCGCGTGAGACGACGCTTCATCCAGTCCCAAACATGCTCAATGGGGGACAGATCCGGAGATCTTGCTGGCCAGGGTAGTTGACTTACACCTTCTAGAGCACGTTTGGTGGCACGGGATACATGCGGACGTGCATTGTCCTGTTGGAACGGCAAGTTCCCTTGGCGGTCTAGGAATGGTAGAACGATGGGTTCGATGACGGTTTGGATGTACCGTGCACTATTCAGTGTCCCCTCGACGATCACCAGTGGTGTACGGCCAGTGTAGGAGATCGCTCCCCACACCATGATGCCGGGTGTAGGCCCTGTGTGCCTCTGTCGTATGCAGTCCTGATTGTGGCGCTCACCTGCACGGCGCCAAACACGCATACGACCATCATTGGCACCAAGGCAGAAGCGACTCTCATCGCTGAAGACGACACGTCTCCATTCGTCCCTCCATTCACACCTGTCGCGACACCACTGGAGGCGGGCTGCACGATGTTGGGGCGTGAGCGGAAGACGGCCTAACGGTGTGCGGGACCATAGCCCAGCTTCATGGAGACGGTTGCGAATGGTCCTCGCCGATACCCCAGGAGCCACAGTGTCCCTAATTTGCTGGGAAGTGGCGGTGCGGTCCCCTGCGGCACTGCATAGGATCCTACGGTCTTGGCGTGCATCCGTGCGTCGCTGCGGTCCGGTCCCAGGTCGACGGGCACGTGCACCTTCCGCCGACCACTGGCGACAACATCGATGTACTGTGGAGACCTCACGCCCCACGTGTTGAGCAATTCGGGGGTTCGTCCACCCGGCCTCCCGCATGCCCACTATATGCCCTTGCTCAAAGTCCGTCAACTGCACATACGGTTCACGTCCACGCTGTCGCGGCATGCTACCAGTGTTAAAGACTGCGATGGAGCTCCGTATGCCACGGCAAACTGGCTGACACTGACGGCGGCGGTGCACAAATGCTGCGCAGCTAGCGCCATTCGATGGCCAACACCGCGGTTCCTGGTGTGTCCGCTGTGCCGTGCGTGTGACCATTGCTTGTACAGCCCTCTCGCAGTGTCCGGAGCAAGTATGGTGGGTCTGACACAGCGGTGTCAATGTGTTCTTTTTTCCATTTCCAGGAGTGTATATTGTGTTCGAACGTAATGACTTACCTCGATGAAAACGGTCTATTGACACACAGTTAACTTGGATTTAGAAAGCATTGTTCTTGTGAAACACAACTAGCTCTTTATTCACTTGAAGTGCTGAGTGCTGCTGGCAAGGGATTTCAGATCGATTCCTTATTTCTGGATTTCCGGAAGGCTTTTGACACTGTACCACACAAACGGTTCGTAGTGAAATTGCGTGCTTTTGGAATATCATCTCAGTTATGTGACTGGATCTGTGACTTCCCGTCAGAGAGGTCACAGTTCGTAGTAACTGACGGAATGTAATCTAGTAAGACGTGATATCTGGCGTTCCCCAAGGTAGTGTTATAGGCCCTTTGCTGTTCCTTATCTATATAAACGATTTGTGAGACAATCTGAGCAGCCGTCTTCAGTTGTTTGCAGATGACGCTGTAGTTTATCGACTAATAAAGTCATCAGACGATCAAAACAAACTGCAAAACGATATAGAAGAAACATCGGAATCGTACGAAAAGTGACACTTGACCTTAAATAACGAAATGTGTGAAGTCATCCACATGAGTGCTAACGGAACTCGTTAAAATTCGGTTACACGATAAATCAGTCTAATGTAAAAGCCGTAAATTCATCTAAATACCTAGGTAATACAATTACGAACAGCTTAAATTGGAAGGAACATATAGAAAATTTTGTGAGGAAGCCTAACGAAAGACTGCGTTTTATTGGCGGGACACTTAGAAAATTTAACAGACCTACTAAGGAGACTGCCTGCACTACGCTTGTCCGTCCTCTTTTAGAGTACCGCTGCGCGGTGTAGGATCCTTACCAGGTAGGACTGACTGAGTGCATCGAAAAAGTTCAAAGAAAGGCAGCAGTTTTGTATTATCGTGAAATATGGAAGAGAGTGTTACAGAAGTGATACAGGGTTTGGGATTGACATCATTAAAATAAAGGCGTTATTCGTTGCCACGGAATCTTCTCACGAAATTCCAAACATCAACTTTCTCCTCCGAATGCGAAAATATTTTGTTGACACCGACTTACATAGGGAGGAACAATCACCAAGAAAAAATAAGGGAAATAAGAGCTCGTACGGAAAGATATAGGTGTTCATAATTTCCGCCCGCTATACGAGATTGGAATAATAGGGAATTGTGAAGGTGGTTCAATGAACCCTCTGCCAGGCACTTAAATGTGATTTGCAGAGTATCCGTGTGGATGTAGATAGACGTAGATGTACGATTCTGAAACGAAACAGTAAAGCATGCAACGGCGTTCTCTGATATCATGTCGTCTGAAAAAGGTCAGAGATGAAAAATCACGCATCAAAAGGATGCAAAATACCTTTTTCGACAGTCAAGGCATTATTCACAAGGAATTTCTAATTGAGGGAACGCCGAACGCTGCACGGTAAGTTGAAATTTTGGCCCGTGTCATGCGGCGTCTACGCCGGGTATTATCCCAGTATGCACAAAAAGGTTCCTTGTTCTTTTTTCACGACAACGGTCGCCCATACACAGGCAATTTCGTCAAAAAGTTCCTGGCGAAAAAGGGGGTGGTGCAACTTGAACATCCACCAAATACGCTGCATCTCAGTCTTCCAGACTTCTTCCTGTTTCCTCGACTCTCACTCGTTTTGAAAGGAAAGAGATTTGACGATATTCCTGACATCCAACGAAATGTGAAGTGACTTTTGAACACCATCCCAAAGGAAGACATCGTGCAAAGTTTCTGGGGTATATATCGCAGAGCTCGCGGTGCATAGTTATGGGAGATGACTATTTCTATGGACGGTAGGGTAACTGTAGTTCATAGTTCATCTAGGTTAATGTTACAGGGCTATTCACCGAATTTGATTGCCAGAGTGACTAACTTGCCAGAAAATTAAAGTAGAATCGTATGCCATGATTGGCTGGGAGTCACTCAAGGGATTATTTCAACGTGACGTCACTTCGGCTACTTGCGTGGCTTTAACCAACCTGAGTAATCCTATCGGGGAAACGTGACCTACAGTTTAATGTAGAATCCGAACCACGTGTCGTTCCTGGCATAGTATCACATCTTTGGTAGTTGAAGGCTAGCGTAAAGGCAGACTGAAAAAAATTCGGTGTCTGAGCAGGATTCGATCCCGCAGCTATAAAATTTCCAGGCACGCACTTTGCCACCAAACCAGCAAACTAGATAATTTGGAAGAAAACAATCGCATACAACGATGATACTGAACAGGTGTCCCATGTACCTTGACCATTGCAAATAACTTATTGCGCAACAGAAAAAAAACTGTTTGTTGCACACGTTATTTAGCTGCAAGGGCTACATTAATCAAAGTGAGTGCACTTCGTGTAAATTTATTATTCACAAAGATATGAACAACATTACACAGTGGTGACAGAAGTCCTGGGATACCTCTTAATATTGTGTCGGACCCCTCTTTGTCAGAGTATTGCAGCAACTTGCTGTGGCATGGACCCAACAATTCATTCGAGGTCCCCTGCAGAAATTATTGAACCATGCAGCCTCATGGCCGTCCATAATTGCGAAAGTGCTGCCGCAGCAGAGCTTTGTTGCATGAGATGACAGTCAATTATGTCCCATAAATGCTCTCTGAGATTCATGTCCGGTGGTCAGGATCGCCAAACTGTTCGTTCGAATAGTCCGGAATGTTCTTCAACCAATCGCGAACATTTGCAGAACGATGACGAAGCACATTGTCATCCATGAAAATTCTATCGTTAATGGGGAGCATGAAGTACATGAATAGCTGCAAATGATCTCCAAGTAGCCTGTTTGATCGGAGGATCCAGTCAATTCATTGTAAGCACACACTATTATGAAGCCACCATCAGTTTGCACAGTGCCTTGCTGACAACTTCAGTCCATGCCTTCGTGGGGTCTGCGACATATTCGAACACTACCATCAGGTATTATCAACTGAAATCAGGACTCTTTTAAGCAGTCCACAGTTTTCCAGTCATCTAGGGTCCAGTCAATATGGATACGAGCCCCAGGAGAGGAGCAGCAGGCGGTGACGTATGGTTAACAACCATCAGTTTGCACAGTGCCTTGCTGACAACTTCAGTCCATGGCTTCGTGGGGTCTGCGACATATTCGAACACTACCATCAGCTATTATCAACTGAAATCAGGACTCTTTTAAGCAGTCCACAGTTTTCCAGTCATCTAGGGTCCAGTCAATATGGATACGAGCCCCAGGAGAGGAGCAGCAGGCGGTGACGTGTGGTTAACAAAAGTCAGCTTTCACCTCAGTTTCCTAATGGATACGCTCTTCTTACTTCTCACATTGGTTTCTGCGGTTATTCTGGACATTGTTGCTTGTCTGATAGCACTGACTACCTAAGAAAACGCCGCTGTTTCCTTGTCCGTAGTGAGAAATTTAGTATTCTCGGCAGACTCTTGACACCGTGGATCGCAGAATATGATTGCCCTCATGATTTGCGAAATGGAATGTCCCATGCTCCCACCTCCAATTACCATCCCGCGTTGAAAATTCCCAGTTTATGTCTTTCCATAAGTAGTACCCTACGTTTCTTATTCGATGATTTACTTCCTCGCTTCAATATACGTACAGAAAAACATCATAATGTACCCTTGGTGTAAGCATGTCGATATTAAAAGCGTAACACAGACACTGAATTTGACTCTGCTGCACTGGCATCCGGGGTAACACACCTCGTCCGCTAGCTGGACTCGACAGTAAACGAATGGAAACTCAAGGAAAATGCACAAAGGTCATTATGTCAATCGCATTCAGTTGATGTTTGTTTGAGCACCATGTACACCTGTCATTCCCAGTATTTCTGAGACCACTAAGCCAGCGCGTAACCAGTAGTCCCTTTCTCACCACGACCGCCACCATTATAACCACCGTAAGCCACAGATTATAATGACAGCAGGTAAATGATATTTGGTTTTGTACATGTCTTACTAAACCGTGAGCTAATATCACAACTCAGAATATTTTCAACAGTTTTCATTTCTTCGGAATGGTAACTCCTTTCTAAACAAAACTACCTACAATGACTGTGGAGACCTGTACGAAAACACCACACTTCTTTGCACAGACATGTTTCATCCACACCCGGCACCCCATTCAAAATTAAGCAACCTAAAACATATGCGCAATATTTACGGCCTCTGTCTGCACATCACATGATCTCTGGACTCCTTACTCCTCAATTGGCCGAAATTGGAAGGCTATGTAATAACAATATTAATAATAATAATAATGTAGAGGCCCTACAACAGATTAATGAACATCACAAGTTTACTGTTCTGTTGTACTGTCAATTACTACCAGTATTGTTGCGAAACGAATAATAAAGAAATATCTGATCAAGTCTAGTAAACGAAGTACAGCTTACGGAAGTCGTTTTTATGATATATTTAAGCATATGTGATGTGTGTGTCTCCATTTTACTGTTACAGGTGGGCGATGCAAAGCACGAAGTATGCGCGTAGGAAATGTACTTTGTGAGGAAGATCATGTTCTTACATGTTCAACTCTAACCCCCACGGCGTTGTGTCACAACATAATGCTAGTATAATTATTTAATGAAATTATTTGTAACTTTTACGAGCAGCACTATAGCCTTATGATCAATTAAAAATAATTTAGTTTCGTGACTGAAATACAGCTGAACCTTTCTGTTTTTAACAGGCTGGGAAGCATTGATGTACACGTACGAAAATTGGAAAGTTGTAGTAAGACCTTTTGGGACCAAACTGCTGAGGTCATCGCTTCCTCAGCTTAACCACTGCTTAATCTAACTTAAACTAACTTACGCTAAGAACAACACACACATCCATGCCCGAGGGAGGACTCAAACCTCCGACGGGAGGAGCCGCGCGAAACGTGACAAGACGTCCTAGACCGCGCGACTAATTCGCGCGGCCTACACGAACGAAGAGAAGGGCCAAATGCTGTTAGTTCAAAAATGGTTCAAATGGCTCTGAGTACTATGGGACTCAACTGCTGTGGTCATAAGTCCCCTAGAGCTTAGAACTACTTAAACCTAACTAACCTAAGGACATCACACACAGCCATTCCCGAGGCAGGATTCGAACCTGTGACCGTAGCGGCCGTGCGGTTCCAGACTGTAGCGCCTTTAACCGCTCGGCCACTCTGGCCGGCAAATGCTGTTAGTCTGTGGAGAATGTAATAAGGATGGAAGTGGTGATGCGATTTGCAATTGTTTTAGGGATGCCAGTCTCATGTTTAAGCTGGCGTGTGTCCGCGTGTAGATTCATTGCGACAGAAATTAGATTTTGACTTCGTCTGCGCCAAGTCCTACGGCTGTTGTTTTGCACTAGGTTGAAAATTCTCGTTTACTAAAGAGTCAGTACAAGACATGAAAGTGTCCGCCGAAAAGGCAGGTTTTGTCGGTGTATTGCTCTTTGTAGGTTACCTCTGCCTGATCAGTATTACGCCTACCTCTAACCACAATAAAAGAAATTGAAGATTAAGCAGATTTTGGTGAAGGACATCTTTCACCCTACATTCATATTGTTTAAAGGCAGTAAAATACAGAACTGCCGGTAGCCGTTTAGTAAACATGAAAACAGTATTGCATCTACTACTCTGTTAATATATACGTTCCGAAGATTGGCGGCATTTCTTCCTTACCTTCGTTGGTGTACATTGAACATACACAAGCGTTCAACTGATGATGACTGAGTGAATAATCAGTCTGACTTTTTCTTGTCCATCCATTTGTTTACTACCCACATTAGCGAGCTGACGAGTTACATCAAGTCGGCACGTCATCTGAACAGTAGAACAGGAGAGTCAAAATCAGTTTTCAATAACGTCATGTTTACGTGAGTAGTACACTACGATACGTTTTTAACACAGCTTGTGGAGGGGAAGCGAATTAGCAAACAACATATATGGGGTATTATTTAAAAAATACGTGATGCTGGTCTTAAGTTCGTACTGATCAAACTTACAAGAAAGGCTGTCATGTTTGGTTGGGGGAGCGGACCGAAAAGAGAAGTCATCGGTCCCATCGGATTAGGAAAGGATTAGGAAGGAAGTCGGCCGTGCCCTTTCTAAGGAAACATCCCGGTATTCGCTTGAAGTGATTTAGGAAAATCACGGAAATCCTAAAACAGGATGGCCGGACGCGGGTTTTAACCGTCATCCTCCAAAATGAAAGTCCAGTGTGCTAAACATTGCGCCACCTCACTCGGTAGGCAGTCATCATGTTAGAACTATTTAGTGATGGGACTATTTAGTGATAGAACAATTCTCATCAGACTCGACTGCTAGTTATTCAAGTACGTATTCATAACGACGTCACAAGCAGAAGCTGAAGAGACTGAACGGATAACTCAATATGGGAAGTGATAAAATAACGGATAACTCAATATGGGAAGCGATAAAATAATCTAGTAATAATGAGAGATTCCCATCAGTTGTAGGAGAAGGAACTGAAGACAGAGTTACGGGAGAAGATCTATTCGGTAGTGGAAATGAGACAGAATTACTGAAAAGTAAGGATGTGAAACTGAAAATTTCTGAGGCCGTACGTAGTACCATAATGAATACTGCAGTGCAAAATTCATTTCAACAGGAATGGACACTGTACACAGCTAAATAAGTTTAGAAGGAAAGTACTTCAGTCCATCGACGAAAGAATGAAGTACAAAATAATTCACTGAAACATGGGAAAAAAAGTAGTATGGCTCCTAGGAGTGAATTAGAAAGGAAATGTAGGGAAGCCAAGGTTAAATTTCTGCAGGAAAACTGTGAAGAAGTTGGAAAAGAAATGGTCGTCGGAAGTACATATTCTGCATACACCGGTGAGCCAAAACATTATTGCTCCCGTTGTTCCACTTTCCACAGTACAATAGAGAATCTGCTTGGCATGGATTCTACAAGTCCTTCACAGGATTACAGAAGTATGTGTGGTACTATATGTCTACGCCCAGGTCTAGCAATTCCCGCAAATTAAGGGATGGTGGTTTACGGGCACTCAGCTTGTGCGCTATACGTGTTCCAGAAGGTACAAGTCAGAAACGTTTGCTGTCAAAGACATCAATGTGAGTTCACTATCATGCCCATTAAACCTATGTAGCACGATTCTGACGTTGCAACAAGGACAGTTATCTTGCTCGAAGATGTCATCGTCGCAATAGGAGACTTCAAGCATGAAGCGACCACTTGGTCCGCAATAATGTTCACTCAGTTCACTGCTGTCTTGATGCCTTCGATTACCACCACAGATCCCATGGAAGCCAAACTCAGTCTGCCCCACAGCATAACTCTGCCCTCACCAGCCTACATCAGTCTCTTGGTGCATGTTTGGTGCAGCCATTCGCCTGGATGAAGAGTGTAAAGACCTAACAATCGACCTGATGTAACAACAAATACGATTCATTCGATAGTCGACACGTTTCTATTGATCCATCGTGAAAACTTGGTGATACTGAGCTCACTGCAGTCATAGCTGACGATGTCTTGGGCAATAGAGGAACACGTAGAGGTCGTATGACGCGGAGCTCCATGTTCAAAAATGGTCTTTGAACAGTGTGCACCGACACATTTGTACTTGCACTAGCGTTGCACTTCGTCGTCAGATTTGCCACAGATCGCTGGCTATCCTAGAATACGCAGTGGGGGATTCTCGGACCTCTACGCTTTGTGATGAGATGTGGTTCAAAATGTTCAAATGTGTGTGAATTCCTAAGGTGCCAAACTGCTGAGGTCATCGGTCCCTAGACTTACACACTACTTAAGCTAACTTATGCTAACAACAGCACTCACACTCATGCCCGAAGGAGGACTCAACCTCTGGCGAGAGGGGCCGCTCAAGCCGTGACGTGGCCTGAGACGTGGTCATCCAATACCACATGGCCTACTCGTTATTTCACCATCCTTCAGCAACTTTCCATTGTTGATCACGCCAGTAGTACGCCAATAGCCGACCAGCTTCGCCGTTTCAAAGATTCTCGTTTCCAGCCGCAGTGCCACAATAATGTGCCCTTTGTCAAAACAGATTATTTCGTTGTATTTCGTCATTCTCGGCCCGAATCTTCGCTATAATGACTGCTCATTCGTCCCTCTTCCGCTTATATTCTTTCCTTACTGCTTCAAAGTACACGCAGCACCATCAGGAGACATTCAACAGCGCAGTGGGCAGTGGCACTAATTTTTTGACTCATCACTGTATACGGAAGTGAAAATAACTTCAGCGGACTAAAAGCATATACGTCAACATTAAAAATTGCTGGGGTAATTCCACTGCGAATCGTAGGGGAGAGAACCGATAGACGGAAAGAATAAAAGGAATTCATCTACGATGGGGAGAAACTGTCTACTCAGATATCAGAAGACTTGAGAGTCGATCTGGAAGTCATAGGGGATCCAGTATTACAGAGTTTGACATCTTTCGAAGGCTAGCGATCAAATAACACAGAAGGCCCTGACAACGTTTCTTCGGAACTTTTAAGGTCAGTTGAGGCTGTGGCAATCATGCAACATTTCAAGCTTTGCAGAATCTACGCGACTGACTACATATCATCAGATTTTCGGACAAATTTCATCTACGCAATTCTTAAGATAGCAAGAGAAGGTAAGTGAGAGAACCACCGCATATTTAGCTTAAGAGCTCATGAATCCAAGTTGTTGAGAAGAATAATATACAGAAGAACACATAAGAAAATTGAAAAGCTCTTAGTTGACGATCAGTTTGGCCTTAGGTAAGGTAAGTTCTGACGATGCAGTTGGTAATGATGGGGAGATCTGAAAGGTGTAGTCTGTTGCATGAAACAACTTTTACGCTGCGTATTCGTGCGCGCGATGATAGGTAGCTAGCTTCATTTATCTGCATGTCGGCTGGGATGTAGATCTGTAGATGGAAATTGTGGGTTTGTGTCCCGACGAATCTTGCCAGCTCAGCCAGTAGCGAAATCGTCCGCGAGTCCGCGTGGCCGTTAGTCAATAGGACACACTTCCTCTGCCTGCTGCCGTTATAACAATGGGCTGATCTTGGTAATTTCGGTGCTTTTTCTTGTGACAGAGAAGTGGGTGCATTCACCTGACTCCGCTCTCAATGATACTGAGACTGTTGCTGGTTTGCACATTTGTGCTGCATTTACAATGTACACTCGACAGCAAAAAAAGTGGGTTACTCCTCTATTCCAACGTGTAGGCTGCAACTGAATGTATGCAACCAACATAGCATATCTGCGTTGCACATCGTCGCTACCCTCCACAGTACAGTCGTTTTAAGATACTCAATGCGTACCGCTAGAGACTACTAGAGGACACCAGTCTTTATGACAGTTCGTCCAGATGTAAAGTAACACCAGGATAGTAAAGAAGATGTCAGACAGTTCTTAACATTTGTAAACTAAACCTAATTACAATAAGTGACATTTCAAACGTTATGGGACAACTAATTCTGTTACATAAATCGTTCAGTAATCCTTAGGCACAATTAAATATTTGAGACAGTATATGGATATATAAAGTTGTATAGCAATTGGAAACAAGTTCTTTGCTGTGTAAAAGGTTTACTCAACACATGCTTAACGTAGTTCAACGTTCAACGGGGAGTGGTTTCGCATCAACTTTATGTAATACTAAGCAGTTGAAAGAAAACGTGATTAACGGCGGCAACCACTCTACGGAAATCCCAACATTAACAGCGAAACACAAGTAATATCATTGTTCACATTACTCATCAAGAGTTACTTGTACACAGAGTTGTATTTTAAGTGACATGACAAACGACTTCGTTCTGGATCCCAATGCAAACCCAGAAAGTAAAGCCATTGCTAACCAAGCAAAGCTTTGTGCCTTATCGAGACTCGATCACTAGGCAGAAAGAGACGTTAAATATTGACGTTTACACGAGTATAAAATTCTCATCTTGAACGTAAATGACGATAATGTTTGTACGAAACCTGGAACCCTAACATGACAATTACCTTCTTGGTAATTAACCTCGAAAGACGCAGTACATTGTAGGATTGTCAAGGAACAAAGGATGCACGTGTTTAAAATTGAAATCCCATCATGTAATGCATGAATGCGAACCCAGCATCTAATCGGACTGTTGAATAAGTACGTAAAATCAGAATGTAGATATCACAGTTTGTCACCAGTAGTGATGTGGGAACCTTAAATGACGACTGAAGTTGTATTGCCTGACCGCGATTCGAACCCTGCGCCTACCGCCGTCGTTGTCTAACCAGGAACAGACGAGAAATGTCCAATGTTAGTCCACCATCAGCGAGATGTGCACACGTTTAACTAGAAATAAGACGACGAAAACGTCTATGCCGACCGAGAGTCGAACGCCGCACGCATGGTTATGAAGACACGTAAATAATCAAATTCTTATTCAGTAGTAGCTAGATGTAGCATGTTTAGTTTCAAACCTTAAGGCCTTTCTCATCCCTAGTAACGTGTTGCCTAATATCTGCGACATCATGGTGTTAATTTACAAGTGGATCGATTGCCGTAAAGAGCAATGTTCTCTAGCAGTCGTGTATCATTGGGATTCAAATGACGTGCCTCAGCAGAAAGGAATTTCCATCGTGCAGCACGTATTGTTTCAGAGACACTGAGTACATGTTATAAGTGCACAAAACGTGTATTATATACTACGTATATACTATTATTTGGAAAAGCTGCAGCCAAACCTGTTTACTTTTACATTCCGCTTAGTTGTGGTTGAATACACGTTTTCTTAAGGCTAGATCTAATGCAGAGCGCTTACAAGAAAGAATAGTGTCCTGCGTCATGCTATTGCTAGCTAGGTGAAATATTTTGTGGTAGCTATGTTTGAAATGAATGTAATTTTGACGTATTGTTCGTCAAATATTTGAATGAATCGTAAACTCTAAGTGTGCCTGCACATGTTATAGCATAATAGCTGTAGCTGCGTTAGTTTTTGCTACAGACTTGGGTAGGTTAGGTGTAACTTTTCATACTTCAAGAGGTGATCGTGGCCTTGCGGCTCGGGTCTGTACTAGCCGCGGCTCGCGAGCTGCAAGCCAGCCAGGCTGGCCTTGGCGAGACGGAAGCGAGCTGGCGGTGGGTTTCGTGGGGCAACAGCCCGGGACGAGCCAGCACGTCTGCTCCGCATGCCTCTCCCTCTGCCTCTGCCTCTCCGTTTGACGTAAATATGTTTACCTCCTCTCCTGGCAACAGTATAAGAGCGGCAAGGAGAAATACACATCAGGCTCTCTGCCGTAATGTCTCACAGGGAGAGGTCGAGTCGAGATACAGTCGTCGCTCTCATTGAAGAAGCAGGATGTTCCATCAGAGAAGCTGGCACACGGTATGGCGTACCACATACCACTGCAACGAGATGGTGGAGGATCTGCCTTGAAAGATGCACAACCAACAGGGCTCCTGGCTCAGGCAGGAAGAGAGTGAGCTCACAGCAGGAAGACAGGGACGTTGTGTCTAGGAGCGGAGAAAATCCCTTTCTGAACGCGAAACAGTTGCGGCGGGAGACCAACTTCCCCGGGTCCAGTGACACGATTCGCCAAAGGCTGAGGGACGCTGGACTGCACGCACGGCGATCCGCCGTGAAACAAGAGCTCAGCGAAGACAACGTTTTATACCGGGTAGCATTTGCGGAGCTCCATCTGAGGGCGTCGTGGGACAATGTCATTTTCACTGATGAAAAGGTGTTTTCCACCAGTAACGACGGTCCACGAATCGTTCACAGGCCGCAAGGGACTCGCCATCGACACGAATATGTAACCAGGACGAGAAGAACTGGCCGGCTATCTGTTACCTGCTGGGGTTGGATTTCAGCGAGAGGGGCGGGAATTCTTCACAGGACAGAAGGAACTTGGACAGGGTCCAGTATGCCCACTTATTGGAAAATGTGATGCTTCCGTCAGTGCGAATGCTGTACGCAGAAGGGGACGTCACACTGCAAGAGGGCCATTCTCCCATTCACAAGTCTGCATTTGTTCAGTAGCGGGCCTCCACGATTGGCGTCAACGTCATGGACTGGCCGCCACGGACCGCTGATATGAATCCCATGGAAAACATGTGGGCTGAGGTCGCAAGAACATTAACAGAGAACTGGCCACGAAACCAACCAACTACTGCGGACGCTCTTTGGGACTGCGTCTTGGAAGCCTGGGAGGAAGTTGCTTCTTCAGGATGTTACTTCCGACGACTTATACATTCTATGCGAAGACGCACGAAGGATTCTGGATACGATATTCTGTCGTCATTTAAGGTTCCAACATCTCGCTACTGGTGAAAACATTTGATATTTAACTTCTGATTTTACGTACTTAGTTAACAATCTGATTAGGTACTGGGTTCGCATCCCTGTCACAAGCTTTACATGATGGCATTTCAACTTTAAACATGAGCATACCTTGTTCCTTGCGAATGACACCATCTTGAACGTCTTTGGGGGTAGTTCCCATGAAGGTAACTGTTATGATTGGATTCCCAGTTCATTACAAACATTTTCGTCATTTATTTTCAGGATCTGAATTGATAACTGATTCTGGTGCAAACGTTTATACCTCACGTCTCTTTATGCCTAATGATCGGGTCTCTATAAGGCACAAACAAAGCTTAGCTTAGTTAGCAATTGCTATAGGTGCTGGGTTTGAATCCAGGTCCAGAACGACGACGTTGGTCATGTCATTTTAAGTTCAAATTTGTGTACACGTAGCTGTTGATGTGTTACGAGAACATTGATATTACTGGTGATTCGCTGTTAATGTTGAGATTTACGTAGAGTGCTTGTTGCCGTTATCGCGTTTTTTTTACTGGTTCGTCCAATATCCAGTTTCCAGAGCCACTCGCCGTTGAGCGACGTTCATCACGTGAATAAAAAACGTTTTCCAGAGCAAAAAACTTTTTTAAATTGCCGTACAGCTTTGTAACTCTGTATTGTCTCAAGTATTTAATTTTGACTAGGGATTACTGTACGATATATGTAAAATAATCCGATAATCTAGTAGTCTCTTGCGGTACCCATTGCGTGTAGTCAAACGACTGTACTCCCCCAGGGTTTGGTGTTTAGAGTAACTGCAACACAGCTACGTTATGTTGATTGTAATCAGCTGTGACCCACTTTCTTTGCTGTCAAGTGTACATTGCGTGGACTTTTCTTCCCACTACACACTTCGTAATCGTCTTTAAGGTGGTAAACGCTAGGCCTCTATTGCACTTTCGGCTCTTTAGAACACGTGGAAATCAATATCCAAATTTTATTCAGTCACCTTAGGTTTCAAGTGGCTTATCTAGGGGTTCTTCGACTCGCGAAATAATATTTCGGTCATTAATGCGAATATATGGTGATTTTCTTTTGTCTACTATATTCGATAGGACTGTAAAGACACATGGCCCTTAAGATTATATTTTCACATTAAATTTATTACCTTGTATTCAAATATTAGGCATTACAGTACGAGAGAGAATGATTCGCGATTTTACGAGCTTTTTGTCACCTCCCTGGTCTTTGTTCATCCTTGTGTTCCATTCTGCCACATCAATCAGCTAAAAAACATGTTTACGAAAGTTAGCACACTGATTTTCTTTGCATTTATAATCTGTGAGGAAATATTCTGTCTTAAGTAGAGACTGGAGTTTAACTAAATATAATTTTCAACTATGCAAATACACGGAGCTTCCAAAGAAACCCGCCTAATATCGTGTGGGGCCTTCGCTAGCAGGCAGAACTACCGCAACACGATATGGCATAGACTTAACTAACGTCTGAAGCCGTGCTGGAGGGAGCTGACACCATGAATCCTGCAGGGCTGTCCATAAATCCGTAAGAGGAGGTTGAGATCTCTTCTGAACAGCACGTTACAATTCATCCTAGATATGCTCAATTATGTTCATGTCTGGGGATTCTGGTGGCCTGCGGAAGCGTTTAAACTCAGAAGAGTGTTCCTGGAGCCACTCTGTAGCAATTCTGGACGTATGGAGTGTCGCATTGTCCTGCTAGAAATGCCCAACTCCGTCAGAATTCACAATGGATGTGAATGGATGCAGGTGATCAAACAGGATGCTTGCATAAGTGTCACCTGTGAGAGTCTTATCTAGACGTATCACGAGTCCCATATCACTAACTGCACACGCTACACATAGTTACAGAGCCTAAACCAAATTGAACAGTCCCATGCTGGCATGCAGGGACCATGGATTGTCTCCACACCCGTACACATCCAGCCGCTCGATACAATTTGAAAGGAGACGAACGACCAGGCAACATGTTTCCAGTCATCTACAGTCCAATGTGAGTGTTGACAGTCCCAGGCGAAGCATAAAGCTTTGTGTCGTGCGGTCATCAGGGGCACACGAGTGGGCCTTTGGCTCCAGAAAGACCATATCGATTATGTTTCTTTGGATGGTTCGCACACTGAGACTTGTTGATTGCCCAGCAGTGAAATCGGCAGCAATTTGTAGATGGGTTTCACTTCTGTCTCGTTTCTCTTCAGTCGTCATTGGTCTCGTTCTTGCAGGATCTTTTTCCAGCCGCAGCGACGTCGGAGATTTGATTTTTACCCGATTCTTGATATTCACGGTACACTCGTGTAATGGTTGCATGGCAAAATCCCTACCTCGTCGCTGCCTCGAAGAAGCTGTGTCCCATTGCTCGAGCGTCGATTGTAACACCACGTTCAAAGTAATTTAAATCTTGATAACCTGTCATTGTAGCAGCAGTAATCGATCTAACAACTGCGCCAGACACTTGTCCTCGTATATAGGCGTTGCTGAACGCAGCGCTGCATCCTGCATGTTTTCGTATCTCCGTATTTGAATACGGATGCCTATACCAGTTTCTTTGGCACTTCAGTGTATATTAATGCTGATTCGAGATCACTTCGAGATTCATACAAGGGGAAACAGGCATCGAGATAAAGGCTGCTACCACAGTAGCTCAGAGCTTCGGATTATTACCTAAGGCGCGGCACAAATGGCTCTGAGCACTATGCGACTTAACTTCTGAGGTCATCAGTCGCCTAGAACTTAGAACAAATTAAACCTAACTAACCTAAGGACATCACACACATCCTTGCCCGAGGCAGGATTCGAACCTGCGACCGTAGCGGTCACTCGACTCCAGACTGTAGTGCCTAGAACCGCACGGTCACTCCGGCCTGCGTGGCACAAATGACAGAGAAATATTTTAGTTGCACGAATTGTATCGCTAAATGTTATTCCTCTTACACACGCCGTAGTAATTGCATGAGATCTACAGCAAAGTTTATAGCATTAGTTGTGGCTTGATTAACTCTGGTTAGCTGCCCTACCCCCCCCCCCCCCCCGCCCCCCTCCTCAAGTCATTCTATCTTTATTTTGTGCTTTGCGAAAGCTCTTTATTCGATATTTGAATTAATTTCAGTCAGACTGCATTTATTCACATACGAGTCGGATTTAATATACAGGGTGACTTCAACGTTATAATACAAAACAGAGGGCAGACTTTCTGACTTATGAACAGAAATACACCTTTATAGGTTTTATCGACCTAGAAAAAGCCTTCGACAATGCACGATGGTGGTTTGGTAAATTTCCATGAATGAATGGCTTTCTTTGTTGGTAAGTTTGATTTTTTTCAAAGATTATATGAAGTATTTCAATAGTGTACAGCATACAGTTCAGTGCTGGCAGCAACATGAATTGGTCAATGTATCAACTACGACTGAAAATGGTGAGTTTCTTGCTGTTCTTAAACATTGTCATTTGAAGGGCCGGACTGCTTCACAAATCAGTACAGAAGTGGAAGAATTTCACGCGTACTCTGAATTATCATTGAAGTCCATCTACTTTTGGACTGATGAATTTAAATGTGGTCGGACGACCAGGGCCCCTGAGAACCAAGACCGGGCCCGAGGCAGGACATGCGATTGGGCCCCATGTCTAACGGGATGTTAAACCCAATCTTCCTTACTCCTTCCCATGTCGAAAAATAGCACTCCACTTTTACTGTTATTTTAAATACGTTTTGACTGTAAGCATAGCGTAAACTGGGGAATATTGGAGACGCACAAAGAAATTCTCGTTAGGATTATTTTATTTAATCGTGTCCAAGCCATAGACAAACCACATATTACATATACACACAAATACAAATACATTACACATATGTATAAATAAAACAAACCCAAAATGGGGAGTCACATTACAATATAAAGACAAACATAGTAGATATATCATATCACGTCCCGCCAAAATTCAGCGCATTTAACTGCCACTGCCGTAGCGTTTGCCAGATCTTCTTTCCTGCACACTTCCCCATGTTGCTGCATTCCAGGAGGTGGTCCATTGTTTGGCTCTGTCCGCACTGGCACGTGTCCGTCCCGTCTCGGTATCCCCATTTACACATGTTTACATTGCATCTGCCCACCCCAGTTCGTAGGCGGTTGAGGGTTCTCCATAATGGCCATTTTAGTTCATTTCCAGAGGCCAATTGTTCGTTGGATGAGATTAGAGGTGCCTGGTCTCCCGTAGGCAGTGTTTCTTGCCATTTTGACAATCTGGCCTTTTGTTTTGAGGTTTCGAGCGGTTGAACTGTGGTGAGGAAACTCCGTCTTGATTTGAGACATGTGTGTGGAGGGATTTGTCCGAAGAGAGGATGGCGCTGATCGGGCAGCTGCTTGAGGCTAACCTGGGTGGGTCTTAGGCATCCCGTGATTACGCGACAGACATCGTTCAGCAGAGGATCCACTCGTTTCGCAGAGTAGCAGAGTGCTAGTGCCGACGTACGTAAAGTATGTGGGTCGGCACCCCATTTTGTGGACGTGATCTTACTCAGGCGGTTGTTTCTTGTTGATAGTTTACCCCTGACCTTGTCTACATGATGTCTGTAAGTAAGCGTGCGATCAAGACTGACGCCTAAATAACAAGGAGTCTGCTGAACGCAATCCGTTGGTTGTTCCACGCGATGTTTGAGGTATGTTTGGC
Source organism: Schistocerca serialis cubense (assembly GCF_023864345.2). Lineage (NCBI taxonomy): Eukaryota > Metazoa > Arthropoda > Insecta > Orthoptera > Acrididae > Schistocerca > Schistocerca serialis. The sequence goes on along the minus strand of NC_064642.1, from coordinate 275,324,398 downwards.
GTCTCGGTTTCGAAGATGGAATAGGCAGGATAATGTTTTTCTCTGGATTCGGGCGTAGGCATTTGGCTTCGTAGTATGGCGTTAGAACGTTGAGGGCATTCGTAAGGCTAATTTCTATGTCATTATAAGTTCCGACCCTGCACGGCTATTGCAAGATCGTCCGCGTAAGCAAAGCTCCTAGTCCCTGGTGCAACTGGTTGATCATTCACATATATGTTGAAAAGAGTGGGTGCGAGGACACTGCCTTGGGGTAGTCCATTTTTCTGGATGCGCCATCGGCTGCGCTTCCCTCCTAGGTTTACGATGAACCGTCTGTTGCTGAGAAGAGTTGATATAATTTGTATCAGCCCAAAATCATTAGGCATAGCGTATATTTCAGTGAGCAGCAGTTTGTGATTTACAGTGTCGAATGCGGATGAGAGGTCGACAAGTACGGCTCCAGTAATTAGACGGTTCTCGTACCCATGCTCTATGAACTGGGTAAGATTCAAGACCTGTCCAGTGCAAGTTTTCCCAGGGCGAAAACCCGCCTGTTCCGGAATTACCTGATGATCAATATTAGGCACAAGTCGATTCAGCAGCATGCGCTCGAAGACCTTGTACGAGCAGCAAAGTAATGTTACCGGTCTGAAATTTTTTGGCAATGGTATGCCGGGTTTTGGAATGGCTATGACTTTGCCCTCTCTGCAGATTTTCGGGATGTTGTTTAGCCGGGTACAGGTATTGAAAAGTAGGAGCAGCCAGTTTTTCGTGTAGTCGCCAAATTTAAGGCTCTGTTCATTCCTAAGGTCGTCTAGCCCTGCTGCTTTGCCAGGTTTCAGAGATTTAAGTGCGGATACTAGCTCTTCGATGGTAAATGGGCGCCTGTAGTAGTTCGTGTCACTTTCACCAGTTCTTATTGGGATGGTTTTTGCTGGAGTCTTCGTTTTCCCATTAAGAACGAGTTGGTGCGCTATTTGCATGGCTGTTACTCTTGCTTCCGTTTGCTGCTTAGGGTCATTATTTAGCTTCTTAATTGTCTTCTACGCAATCCAGATAGAATGTTTCATGTCTACACTTTCAATTAGATGTTGCCATTCTTCTCGGCGCTTCTCGATTACCTGGTCGGTAAGTGCATTTGCAAGTTCAAGAGTTTCTTCAGAGAATGGGTTCTCCTTATAATTTTCCTTGTATGCATCGTATAGTTGCCTGCTGTCTTTCGTTAGGCCCGGTACAAACTCCGTTATGCAGCCCCTAGGGATAGACTTTCTTGATACATTCTGGGCGATTTCTATGAACTTATCGTAGTTGCTGGGTGATGGTTCTAGAGTTTGCAGCTTTTCGTCGATTCCAATTGCGAAACCTTCCCAGTTTTCCCTCTTGAAATTAAATCTTCGTCGAAATGGAATCCGCACTGGCACCACTGCTGAAGTAACCGTGAGTTTGATGGGTCTATGTTGGGAGTGTGGAATAGGACCCAGGACATCTTTCACGCACTCAGTTACCAAGTTATGGCTGACGAAGACGAGGTCAGGGTTGTATACCCTTTGCCACCTGCCGCTGAGCCTATTTTAACATAAGCCATAGTGTGTAATGACCTTTCTGTTTCGACTACAGTCACGGGAGAAGTGTAATATGTGTATATGGTTGCACATATATGTTCAGAAATAAGCTTGAAAGTACCTGTTATTCAAGAAGTCTAATGGTTCGAAAGTCATGAATTCAAAGTTTGAAGTGTGAATTGTTTTCCTATTTCTCCTTCTCATATTGTTGTGACACCTTTATGGTGTCCATTTATAAATAACTTGCATACTTCAGCCACCTGATCGTCGGTCACGTTCACAGAAGCCTAAATGTTTCATTTAAAATTATATAACGAACTTCCAACACATTGTTTCAGAATTGTCCATTGGTGTGGACCGTAACTGGACAGGTTTTAAAGAAAGCGAAACACTCCGAAAAAAGTATCTGCTGCATGTATTCCACAAAAGGCTATGACAAGCATGCAGAAAAATATTTGCAAGATAATTCGACTCAAGAAAATGTACTTCGGCTCCTTTATAAGACCCCCTCATATTATTTCCTTTATCATAACTTTGTCTTTCTTTTTTACCGATACGAATTGTTTCATAAGAACTGATCAAATTAAACGTGCAACAGCAACTCCTGTTTTCTGACAACAATCTGCGAATTCCTAATACCATTCCTTTCATTAGTGTTCCAAAATTTCCTTATTGAAGAAATTATAACGTAGGACGAATGTTGTCTGTACAAAATGATTTGAATCTGAAATTTCGTGGACAATAATTGAATAGTACTTCTTATTATCACTCTGCTTCTCTATCTACCACATTTACCTCTATGCTCCGCAAGCCAATTTGCGTTGTGTGACAGAGGATATTTTGTGTGCCACTGTCACTTAACCCTCTCCTGTTGCAGTTGCGATTGGTTGCGGGAAGAACGATTGTCGATAAACCTCGGTGTGTGTACCAATTTCTCTAATTTTAACTTCACGATCCCTTGCGAGATATACGTTGAAGGATGTAACGTACTTGTTGACTCTTCTAGGAACTTACGCTGTCAGAACTTTAACAGTAAGCCACACTGTGCTGTAGAACGCCTCTCTTGCAGTGTCTGCCACTGGAATTGGTTGATCATCTCTGTAAAGCTTTCATTTTCTTGCTTACTAAGTGGACATGTAACTGATTTTCGCTCTCCGGAAACGTAAGCATAAAACGTGTTCCAAAATTCACAGCTGACTGACGTCAGAGATAGCATCCCCTTGGACGACTCTTATTCAAAAGAACAGAGACCTCTGGTTTCTTTTTCTTGTGAATCATCAGGTACATTTCGCTCCTCAGAAGATGTATGGTACACTGCTCTTAGAAGACGTTCAAGTTATTTTGTATACAGTACATAGAAACCTAATAATATCCCGGTAGGTCCAGTGGCCTTCCCTCTGTTGAGCGATTTCAGTTGCATTTCTATTCCACGATCACTTATTTGGATATCAGACATTCGTCGTTCGTGCAATGGTTTAAAGAAGGAACTGCGATGCGATCTTCATCTGCGGTTTTGAAAATATCAGTTTAGTACTTCGGCCTTCTGTGTTTCGTCCACCATTTCAGTGGCACTATAGCCACAGAGGGCTTGAACAGATGGCCTCGACCCGTTTACTGGTTGATGAGGGATAGTCAAATGTAATCCTAAAAACCAGCCCAACGGTACCAGGGAATTCAAAAGTAATCACCACATGCATTAAGACATTTATCCCAATAGGAAACGAGATGATCAGATTTTGTTTCGTATAACGTGGTCGGCCGTTGACGCATCCAAAACAGCATCCACTCTTACTCTTCCTCGTCAGACTGAAAGTGACATCCATTCTCCAGGTTTCCAAATATGTGAAACTCACACGGTGAAAGATGTGTACTGTATGGAGGATACTGCAGTGTTTCCCAACCAAATCGCTGAAGAGAAGCCTTCGTCCTATTGGCAAGGTGAGGACGGGCGTTGTCGTGCAACGGGATGATTCCGTCCGACAACCCGAAGCAAACGGCCAAGCCAGTAGTGGAAGCATCCTACGCTCCCCCGCCAAAGAAATCCAAGCTGTTCACACAACTTCTGATAAGGTCATGTTGCGCACTTTCTTCGACTGCAGCGGTCAATGTGCTCGTGGAGCCACCATCAGTGCTTTGCAGACACTGCGACGCGACAAAAACTCGAAAAACCAGGAATGCTGTGGGACGGAATCATCCTGATACACCATAAAGTCCGCCGCTATACTGCTAATGCGACAAAGGCTAGGCGCTTCATTCTGGAACCTCGTGACCGCTACGGTCGCAGGTTCGAATCCTGCCTCGGGCATGGATGTGTGTGGTGTCCTTAGGTTAGTTAGGTTTAAGTAGTTCTGGGTTCTAGGGGACTGATGACCTCAGAAGTTTAGCCCCATAGTGCTCAGAGCCATTTGAACCAGTTGACAAAAGCTGTGCTTCAGCAATTTGTTTGCGGAACACTGCAACACCCTCCATGTATCCCGGATCGTTCATCATGTGCTTTTCACGTCTTTGGCGACCTGAATAAAGACATTCGTGGACGTAGGTTTCAGTCGGACGAGGAAGCGTAATAGTGGGTGTGACGGTGGATCCGTTAGCGGCCGACCGAATTCTACGAAACAGGTATTGATCGTCTCGTTTCCCAGTGGGATAAATGTCATACTGCATGGTCTAAGCACAGGGCTCACAACCCGAACCACACACCACCGTTAAGCACTAATGAAGGACTGGGTCCCTTACTTCGATTGCACATAATTCTTTAAGGTCAATCCAACACACTTATTTCAAATAACGTAAATGAAGTTACATTTGAATCTGTCTGACAGTAAACAGGAATAAAAAAAACAATTTCAATATCAGCTGATTTAGTGCGTGAAGCGCGAGTTAAGCCAATAACCAGATAAACTAAACAATTCTCCTTAATTCAAAAGAAGGAGAAAAACCAAATTGACTCAATACACCTCACTGACAAATATCCAAAACACCTTAGAATACTACTCACAAGAATACACTGAAGTGGGGAGCAGTCATTCACCCAACAGAGCACTTCAAAATGAGTTCAATAACACAGCTTCGTGCCCCAGAAAACTGCAAGAGGTTAATTACACTTCATTTGAGGAATAACAAATACTTATTAACATTACGCCACTCCTGTTTGAACTGCAGTGTCCCAAAGAATCAGGCGCTTATTGTGAAAGAACAATTTTTTTATATTTTTAAATTACAGCATTAAGGAATTCCAAAAGAAATCCAATCGTGAGTCACAAATCTTTCCCCTTTCTAGGCGGAGGCTGAGCCAGAAACACAGAATGCCACGGAAACACAGTTTTGCTGTTAAATCTTACAGGACACCCGGAAGCAGTTACAGACATGGGATCTGCACCCACAAAGAACATGGGCTAAGAATCAGGCTGGGAGCACATCCTACGAGAACTTGTTCACACTATGCTCACCACAAACTGTAGACATTCCCACCTAACATCCGCTTGCGGTGGCTGCCAGAAGGACGAAGCAACCAACAGGCCCATGACGTGCTTCTCACACAGGCACCTCAATTTTTACAAACATCAACACCAACTCCGGACTCCCCTCTCACTGCGAGGCTTGGCACAGTTTATATGAAATGCCTTCCAGGTAACCAGTAACCGCTGCAGGAGTTTCACGATTAGCTAACAGCCCCAGCGTAACAGACATCACACATGTGCTTACGCCCGAGCCACAACTCCCCCAGTCTCACCGGCCGCCCCAAACCGACTCCTCCCGCCCTCTCACGCGCTCCAGCCAAATACGCGAAGATGCTCATGCTCGGGGACGCGACAAAGATAACAAGCCGATCGCTGATGATCGACCAGCTATCTGGCTCACTGCATGTGATGATTACAATCCATGTTCCCGTTGTGGTGGGTGTTTGGTTTTCCTAAGACCACCACTTATAACATAAGACTAATAGGTCGTGGGATTTTCTGTCAAGTCGGTAGAGAGAATTTTACTTACACATTTGTTGATCGCTTTGCACGTCGCTCCTCTTACGCAAATTTAGCTTGGTCTTGTTTTTGTATGTCTATGAGGCTTTGGCTACGTTTAAATTTCCAATGACGCTCTCCTTGCTTTCGCAGCAGCTTTCTAGTATGGCTGTAGAACCAAGCCAGACATTCAGAACTTTGCTCGTCACATACCAGTCTGAAGCATATTGCACAATGGTCTCTAACTTTGTCCTTTTATAATGTGTTTAGAGCTGGGGATGAAATTTTGGTGCTGATCGCTAATGCAGACTGAAATCAGTTTCTCGTACTGTTGCTAAACACAAGGGTACTTCCACCTTTCTTTACAATCCAGTTTGCAGCCGTATTCGGTAACGCTGTAACGGACTTCTGATCACTGGTTCCCAGTTTAACGCTAACTGCGTCGAATAGTTCGGATATTTTTGCCACCAGCAGGAGTAGATGTTACCTTCACGTATCGGCTCTCTAATTAACTGCTCAACACAATTTTCGGATAAGGCAGTTAGAAAAGTTTTTCACTGTTCCCTGTCCCTACTACACACCCTAATCACTGTGTAAGTAGGCTGTTTAGGTTTTTATATTGGTAACGCCACGTAGTGCTCTGTATGAAAATCACTGGCTGTGCTGTATGTAGTCTGTGACTGGTTGGCATTGTTGTGATATTCGCTATTGTAGTGTTGGGCAAGTAGATGTGAACAGCGCGTAGCGTTGCGCAGTTGGAGGTGAGCCGCCAGCAGTGGTGGATGTGGGGAGAGAGATGGCGGAGTTTTGAGAGCGGATGATCTGGACGTGTGTCCATCAGAGACAGTAAATTTGTAAGACTGGATGTCATGAACTGATATATATATATTATGACTTTTGAACACTATTAAGGTAAATACATTGTTTGTTCTCTATCAAAATCTTTCATTTGCTAACTATGCCTATCAGTAGTTAGTGACTTCAGTAGTTAGAATGTTTTATTTAGCTGGCAGTATTGGCGCTCGCTGTATTGCATTAGTTCGAGTAATGAAGATTTTTGTGAGGTATCCTCAGCATCTTTTATTTAGCTGGCAGTATTGGCGCTTGCTGTATTGCAGTAGTTCGAGTAACGATGATTTTTGTGAGGTAAGTGATTCATGAAAGGTATAGGTTATTGTTAGTCAGAGCCACTCTCTTGTAGGGATTATTGAAAGTCAGATTGCGTTGTGCTAAAAATATTGTGTGTCAGTTTATTGATGATCTGAGTAAGTAAGGAGAGAAATGTCTGTGCACGTTCAGTTTTGCTCTGCTGTTTGAAAAGCAAATAATGTAACGGGTTTATCAGCATAGTAATTCATTAATTTTTCTAAGGTGAGGTTTCATATGTCGACCATTAGCCGAGGATACCTCACAAAAATCATCATTACTCGAACTAATGCAATACAGCGAGCGCCAGTACTGCCAGCTAAATAAAAGATTCTAACTACTGAAGTCACTAACTACTGATAGGCATAGTTAGCAAATGAAAGATTTTGATAGAGAACAAACAATGTATTTACCTTAATAGTGTTCAAAAGTCATAATATATATATATCAGTTCATGACATCCAGTCTTACAAATTTACTGTCTCTGATGGACACACGTCCAGATCATCCGCTCTCAAAACTCCGCCATCTCTCTCCCTACATCCACCACTGCTGGCAGCTCATCTCCAACTGAGCAACGCTACTCGCTGTTCACATCTAACTGCCCAACACTGCAATAGCGAATATTACAACAGTGTCAACCAGCCACAGATGGCACACGCACAGGCAGTGATTTTCATACAGAGCGCTACTTGGCGTTACCAATATAAAAACGTAAACAGCCTTCTTACAACTTGAGTCTCCTAGTCTATAGATGATAAGCTGAGGTCTGGACCTAATACAACAACATGACCGGGAAATTTAAGTGAATTATTCTCCAAGCTTTCGCTCAACCGTTCCGCCACCACTGAGGCAGGGGTCTATAAAAACATCCGATGACCATGTTCCATTCACCATTCATCCAAACTGTGTCGTATTCGAAATCTATACTAATTCCACCAGGTTTTACAGTACTGTTCCAGGCTGGCACTCCTAACGTGATGGGCACAAGTAGAAACAGATGCATTCTGAGCATTACTTGACAGATAGTGCACTTGTAAATTCTTTCCAGGTTCTTGTTTATGTATGCCTGTTCTAATGTGTTTTTCAAGAGCTAGACCATAGTGACTCAAGAGCTCTAATATTCCGAGGAAATTTACATAATTTGGATCTCAGTTTGGTGAGATGAACCTCTGAAAGCCAAGCCTCTTTGACCAAGAAATATCACATAAAGTAATATCATAATTTCCATATAAGCTGGCTATTCCTAGGACGAAACAAAAGAAGAAATATTACCTGTTTACTTCCGAGCATCGGCATGGCCAACGTAACTCTTTCATGTCATTTAATTTCTTCACTTTCATAATTCTTCTAGGACAACTGTGTCCATATAGGTATATTTTATTTAGCATTTGCTCTTGAACACAAAATATTTTCCATACATTTTGTATAAAATCAGAAGTGCCTTATCTTTGGAAGTTGTTTGCAATCCAACCCCAATTGTAAAGATACTTCATTCTTGTTGTCATATACATTTGTTGGTGAAATTTGTTGGTGGGATCTCTGTAACAGAAAGCTTATTTTCGACATCATCATAAGGTGGTTTTAGCGCACGATGCCTAGGAAAGTATTGTGCTTTCAAGTTTAAACACGAAATATATTTGTATGCAAATTGGTCCATAAAAATCATGAGATTGAAGATATGGAGTGGAAAGCTTGAGCTAGAGCAGTTACGCTGGTGCTGGAGTAATGTTCCCCATTTTATTATATGAAACAACATTTATTTTACAATAGTAGCGTACTTCAACTGAGAACCCTCGGGGATGCAAACCAGTGAGAGAATTCGTTCCCCAGTGAGGCTTGGGCCCGGGGATTTTGCCCCACCTGCTCCATTCTCTCCCCCTCCACGTCTCGGTGGGGGCCTGCGGACAAGTACCGAAGGCAAAGCGCGCCCCAGCCGTCCAGTTGAGGTCACTACAGACGAAACCATTCACAACATAAGTGGTATAGTAATGCAACACGGCCGAATTACAATTCGTTATATTGCCGAGACTAAAGACAACTGATTTTGTGTATACAATCCTGCATGGAGAATTGGCCAGGAAGAATCTCTTTTGCGGGGCGCATCTGGCACATTTCAGAACAATGTCTGGCGATGTTTAATTGCTATTCGCAATACTTTTTCCTCGAAACCTGAATCCATCATTACACCGAAGAAGGGAAAGATCGTTTTGTCAACTGGTAATCATGGTGGCCACTGTTTTTTGGGGATTCTCAAGGAATAGTCCTCACAGATAACTTTGAAGAAGGCAGAGCCGTAATTGGACCCTATTGTGGTTCATTATTACATTGTTTCAAACTTTAGTTGTCTGAAAAAAGACCAATGCTGACTCGTAAAAAGAATCGTCTTTCACTAGGATAGTGCACCATCATACATATCAACGATAACAAGACTCTAAGTGCATGAACTGGGCATTGAATTGGTTCTTCATCCAGCGTATTCACCAGATTAAGCCCCGAGTGACTTTCTCCTGTTCCCTAACTTGAAACTTTCGTTTACTGGGAAGAAATTTCGTCAAAAGAGGAATAGTCAATTGCATTGACGAGTATTTTGCAGAGTTTTACAGAAGCTACCTTCTCCATTGGAATGAGAACGCTGCAGGAACGCTGAACAAAGTGTTTATCCCTTAAAGGAGACTATGTCAAGAAGTAAGATGAGTTGCTTATGAAACAAACATTTTTTTATCTCTTTGGTCAGACTTACCAAACCACCTTCCTAAAATGGTGCAAGGAAGACGGGTAATATAGAATATATATAAGAAATTAAGAATTAACAAGGAAAATGCGTGACGTACTCGGATTAAAGGCAGAGATACATTCTTTCCTCCCTACAACTCAGTCTACAAATCGAAGAATCAGTGAAACAAAGGAAGGTTCAAGAATAGGTTTAAAATTTAGGGTTGAAGGCTACAAATGATATGATCTATTGATAACAGTACTATCCTCAGGGAAACAGAAGGAAAACTACATGACCTGTTGAATGGAATAAATAGTTTAATGAGTACAGAACGTGAACTGAGGGTACACCGACGAAAGAAATAGTAATGAGGAGCGGTAGAAATGAGATGAGCATTAAGCATAACATGAAAATTGGTGACCACGAAGTACATGAAGTGAAGAAGTTCCGCTACCTTTGAAGCAACGTAGCATATGCCGACCGAGGCAAGAACAGCAGATAGGTATTGGCAAAGAGGACGTCCTGGCCAGAAGCGTTATCCTAGTACCATGCAGCCATAATTTGAGGAGCAAATGCCTGAGAATGTATGTCTGAGGTACAGCATTATATTAAAATAACAGATCTATGGAAAGAGACAGAGATTATAGGAGAAGACAGAGATTAGAATGTATCGGACAACTAACTGAGGAAGTTTTGTTTAAGTGCTGCTCTGAGGTGCAGACGTTGGCACAGGAGAGGAAGTCATGGAGGGCTGAATTTGACCAATCAGATGACATGACTGAAACAAATCGATCAGGAGATAATAATAACTTACAATCGATAATTTTTCTTTTTCTGTCTCATTCTCTTCCTCCCTTAGCCTCCTATGCCTGTACTGTATTTGCGTGTGCCTTTTTCTGTGTGTATGTGTGCATGGGTATATTCATGTGTGTGTGTGTGTGTGTGTGTTTGTGTGTATGTGTGTGTGTGTGTGTATGTTGGGTGTGTGGGGACTGGATGTGGTTGTACATTGTAGTTTATCGGAACCGTGTGAGGGACAGAGGGACACCAACCTTACTGAGAAATGATTACCACGATCACGATAAATAAGTTAGTCACCAAAGTAGCAAGTGTGGGAGCACAGTCTCGTCAAAGTTATAAGTTCTACAGAAACTAGTAAATCATCGTACCTAGTAACCGGATCATCAGCTGCAGCTTCGGTTTTCAACGCAACGTTACCTGTTGCGGACCCGTGTGCTTGTAGAATGTTTGTGTGTGTGTGTGTGTCTGTGTGTGTGTGTTGTGTGTGTGTGTGTGTGTGTGTGTGTGTGTGTGTGTGTGTGTGTGTGTGTAGTACGTTTCATATCGTCCCACTTCTCTTTCTCTAGCTGCTTTTTCGTTTATCCCTGTATATGACACCTCCCGCACTGTTCAGCTCTTCATTTCCGCATAGGAAATGGAAATACTTGCCGTAGATTAACAAGATTAAAGCTGCAGCAGCTGAGGGCACATGGAAATTCTCAGAAATAATGGACGTATGGGAGTCACGCTACAGCTTTCCTCTGAGTTTTCAGTTCATTCGAGTCTGGCACTGACGGCTAGTTAAGTAGGCCCTGCTTTGTCGTTTAACGCACGAGTAGATAAATTTTACGCGTGATAAAACAAAGAACGGAAAAGGATGGCAGTATACTAAAATTTTATTGCATCTTACTAGAAAATTGATTTCTTTCGTATCTTATAGATTCATATCATTGGTCCATGATAAAGTGTGCATATTTTCGATATTGGTCATCGTTATTGTGATATTTCATTTCCTAGTGCTCTGTAGCATGAAATTTGAGAATTTTCAGTGAAAAATATGGTCACTGGCTACTTTACATCTGGTTCATTGTAGGTGATACATAGCTGTACACTAAATGTATGTAAAGTATCGAAATTATTTCGGAATTTGGAAGGAACGCCACGTCTCACTGATATGTGGAGAAACAGAGGCTGAAGTATTTTAATCGAGCACACTGCCCCGACTGTGCCCCTTGCAAGTAACCTGTAGCTGACTCGCGAGTACTTTGTGCAAATTGGCCCACATTTCTCAAATTAGTGATCGCGAATTATCATTGTACTTATTGCTAGAAAACAATGATGAAGAAGAAGAAATTCCAAATAACAGTTACATAATGGAAAAGCTGGACCATATCTCATATTTAGGACAAAGTTTGACAAAGGTTTCTCTGTGGCACTTATCGATCGTTATTTAGTAAACAAATATGATCACCCACGTTAGATTGCACGTATAGGTCTGGGCCTAATTCAAAATATTTGTATAAATTAAATTTTAATAGAGCCTACTGCCTTCATATAGGGTAATAACTACGTTAATTCGAAATAGGTTCGCCAACTGCGAATGTCGTGCGATCGGATACTATCTATTGGTGACATGTGAAAATTTTTGTTGGAGCAAGAAATGAACCCAGATTTCCGCTTATAGCTAGCCGTCACCTTAACCACTTCAGATATCCGTGCATACCATTTTTTTCTAATTAAATTGGGACGGCTGTCTATCATCTTTAATGGCTGTTCATCCAGACATGCAAGCAAATATATTATTTTCAGGTTTAAAAAAAAGTTCCAATTCACTTCAAAGTCCCAGTAAAGAAAACATAAGAAGTAAAATAAAATTGGTGCAAGGAAAAAAAAAAAACGATATTTACAAAACAAAGTAGCTTCAATGTCATCTGAAGCAACAAGCATTGGCAGTTCACAAATTGCACATGGGAACGATAATGAATTTAAAAGTTTTTGTGAAAAGTTTTTAACTAAAGATTTATCACAACGCTTTTTATTAGCGTTTCCTTTGGCAAAAGTTTTCACTTAATCAGTTAGATTACTTAAGTTCCGTAAACATATCCACTACGTTTAAATTTCCAAGCAAGAAGCTATTGTTTCACGTTTAGTCGGTTTCAATACGGTGTCTAGCGCAACGCTTAACTTCATAAAAATCGAAGAATCCACCCTCTGCTTTACTTTCTTTATACTGAGTATTCTGTGGCAAAGATAACGATACACTTTTTTGAGGTGGACCACACAGGTTCCGCATACCTACAAGTAAGACGACGACAGCGACAACGATGACAGAACGACGGAATAGAAGAAGACATCTGAGTGGAACAAGCTCTGAGAAGTGGAGCCGAAAAAAAAAAAGCAGGAGAAATGATTATGTGTAAAACATTGTATTGAAGATCTTGTGAATAGAATATAGATCAAAATTAAATCAAAGACCTATCATACTACAATATAAATGACTGAACAAAAGTTTCGAAACAACTTTTGTACAAGGAACGTTTCGCTTCAACATATTTGTCTTGATAGACTGATTACGTGTACAATTTCCTCTTAGAAACCACTTGGTGGTGACAAATTTCTTTGTAATTTACTAAGGTTTCCGTCAGAGTTGCAACAATATTTTTATTAGCGACTTGTTTCGAACATTTTTGTTCACTGTCAAACCATTATCTGCGTTTTTAACGTTTCACTGCGCGTAATACATTTATTTTTATATCAGATCCATGTAATAAATATTACAGGGGTCGATCAGATTTCTATGTACAAACAACGAAAGACGCCTATCGAACTCTGAATACGTCGAGAAAATCGTACTAGAGTCACGTAACATTTGCTACATTGACCTGATGTAAGAACATATGTATTATATACAATGAAACATTACACATGCCGGCAGTTGTTTGATAATGAACGAAAACGTTCGAAACTAGTGACCAATAAAAATATTAATAAATTTAAAATATACTGAGTTGCGGGAATTACATAAATTTACTTTTTTCGATAACGTAGTCCTTTGCTACTCTCGAAGATCCACTATATTGCTTTCAACAAATACGGTATAGCTGCAGTTCGCCTAGTGTCCTCTCAGACTTTCATATTTGAAATAAACTGGTATGACGTAATTTACTAGAAGCAGGACGATGGTTAAAAACAAAGGTGCATTATGAAATAAGTGTATAACGTTTGTCATAATTGTTAAGACTTCTTTCAAAAGAAACTGATTGTTTGTTTCAATATACTCAAGAATAGAACATAGTATTTTACTGGCTTAGAAGAACCTATAAATTAAACCGTAACCGTTCAAACGTAGGAAAGCTTCCCACAGAAATTATGGATTCAAACAGTATATTCGCTGTTACTAGCTGACTTTTGTTCCTACGTCTACATCCATAGTCTGAAAACCTCTGTGAAGTGCATGCCAGAGGATACGTCTCGTTGTACCAGTTACACCCTTTCTTCTACGCATGGAGAGCGGGAAGAATGAAGCGCCTCTTGGCGCTCTGTAACTACTCGTTGCATTCTCTATCTCCAAGACAACGATACGTACTGGACTAGGTTCATCATTTAAAGTTGTTTCATGAAACTTTCTAAGAATGTTTTCACTCCATAGTTGGCGCCAGTTTTAAAGCATCTGCCTTTTCGTTACTTCAAGCGTCTTCGTGACAAACTCTCATGGCTACAAGTCTGTGACCATACGTATTGCCTTTCCTTGTATCCATTCACTGTATTTAGTTAATCCTATTTGGACTGGTCCCTCGCAGTTGCACACTATCCCAGGACGAATTGCACGAGTTTTTTTGTGTGCAATCTTCTGTGTAGACTGAACGCTTTTCTCTAGCATTCTACGAATGAACCGCGGACTGCCATCTGTTTCACCTACGACTGAGATTATGTGATTGTTCTACCTCACATCACTCAAAATTGTTATCCTTGGGATTTTTTATGGACTGACCAAAGGCTGCTGTTGTTCACTAATGTAATCGTCATTTACTAAGTTTTAGTGAAGGTTACAATTTTACATTTTCTGAACATTCACAACCAGGTGCCAACCTATGTACCATTTCAAATCTTATCAAGATGTGATGTAATACTTGTGTTGCTTCTTTCTGACAGTGCTACTTTATAGACAACTGCATCATCTGCAAAAATTCTGATATTACTACTAATATTGTGCAACATGAATAGCAACGGTCCCAACACAATTCCATGGGACACAATCGAAGTTATTTCTTCATCTGTCAAAAATGGCTCTGAGCACTATTGGACTTAACTGCTGAGGTCATCAGGCCCCTAGAACTTCGAACTACTTAAAACTAACCAACCTAAGGACATCACACACATCCATGCCCGAGGCAGGATTCGAACATACGACCGTAGCGGTCGCGCAGTTCCAGACTGTAGCGCCTAGAACCGCTCGGCCACTTTGGCCGGCTCTTCATCCGTCGACGGCTCCCCATTCAAGATAGCTTGCTGCGTCTTCCACACCAAACTTTCCACAACCCAGTCACAAATTTCGCTTTTAGAATGTCATCCAAGTAAAGAGTGATTTTGTTTTCATATGATAGGTTTTCTCGGACTCCATGCTAATTGGCGTGGAGGAGATACAGTTTGAGCTCAGAGTATACTTTACGATTTCCAATTGTACTGATATATTCTGACGAGGTTCTATAGACATTGTTAACTGATTTCGTTCAAGTTACGTGTTTTATATTATTTAAGATAGTCTTTTTTCTTGTTCGGGATGAGAGTTCGAGAAAAAGGATGCCGAAATGACTGTAAAGTTTAAACGTTTCCTTTAAGACAAGAAAGAAAGTCAGACTCTCGTTAAAACCTGTTTGTTCTTATACCATGCAGCACCAAAATAAATTTAAAAAAATTTGCGTGAAAAAGAACTTACAGTTCTTCCTGAGTTACGAAATAACAAACAGGTTACATCTTCATTTACACCTGTACTGAGAGGAGCGATTCATCCCGGTAGATTAGCGTGACAGAAAAGCTGAACGAACTGCAGTGAGAGATGTTCTATATTAAGGCGTGTTACATCACAGGGAGCCTTGCTCACAAAATTTAAGACCCCAAAAATGAGTACAGAATATTTGTTTGCTCCAACATGCATCTCGCGTAATGAACATGACGTTAGAATTGAGGGAATTTGAGTCAAAGTGAGGATGCCGACTACCTGTCATCAGGCATAACATGTGGTAATGGAATAGGAAGGGATGGGAACTGGTAAGCTACTGTGATGACAGGTTGTCAGTATCATCACTGTGAACACAAATTTCCCCAGTTTCGACGTTATTTTCATTACTCGAGATGCATATTGGCGACAAGAAATTTTTCTTGGCTAATTCTGGCCACTTTTAATTTTCTGAGCAAGCCTTCCAGCGATTCACCACGTCTTACACGAAACGTCTCTTACTGCAGTTCGTTGAGCATTTTTGTCCAGTTGATCACCCTTGACGAATCGTGCCGCTCTTCTCTAATTCTATTTATCAAGTTTTGATAAACCAGGTCAGTGAGGTACCCTGAGTGACGAAAGCATTCATTAAATCCACTAACAATGGTTTTCAAAACTCCGTTTTTCGATTTTGAGTTAGACTTTCTTTGAATTCTTCTAATATATTTGATTGGGTGTTCGGTACGTATACTGTGTTCCAACTTGATGAAATATTGCGAATTATTGACAAACATCCAACACAGATTCAGAAAATATAATTCTTGTCAAACACAACTGGTACTGTATTCACACGAAGTAATGGGTACTATCGACTGGTAACTGGAGATGATTCTTATATTGGGTTTCAGAAGGCTTTTTACGCCGTTTTCTCAGAAGTATGGCTCTGACCACTATGGGACTTAACTTCTTTGGTCATCAGTCCCCTAGAACTTAGAACTACTTAAACCTAACTAACCTAAGGGCATCACACACAGCCATGCCCGAGGCAGGATTCGAACCTGCGACCGTAGCGGTCGTGCGGTTCCAGACTGTAGAGCCTAGAACCGCTCGGCCACTCCGGCCGGCTCTCAGAAGTATATTCTAAGAAAATACCGTATCTGCAAAGTATCCTCTTAATTTTGCGACTGGATTCATGATTTCTTGTCAACAAATTACAGTTCGTGTTTACTGATCGGAAGCCGTCTTCTGAAATCGAAATGCTAACTGAGTGGCACCAAGCAAAGGTTATATGGGCTGCTATTAATACACGCAAAAGATTTAAGCGTGGTACTGGCCATCGTTCATACACTGTTTGTCACTGTACTGACGTTTAAGTCAAGTAAAGATCGAAACGAATTGTAAACTCATTTAGACAAATATATCTGCATAGCGCGAAAAATGGCAGTTTCTCCTAAGCTGTGTAAGGTGTGAGGTCCTTTGTATGACTACTAAAAAATTTGGTTCACGATAATTCACAAGAAAATGAACGGCTATCGAGTCATCCAAATCCAAATCTGACTGCGACTACAAACAATTTACATGGAACCAACACAATGTAATGGGGAAGATGAAGTGAAGGCTGCATTTATGGGAAAATAGGAGTAACAAAAGACATCGAAAAGATCGATGAAGGGCAGCTCGTTTCACTTTGTATCTAATAGAAAAAGAGAGAGAGAACGGACGAGAGTCCGGACAGGATATGCGAGTTAACGTGGCACTCATCAAAACATGGAGTTTTTGTCGCGGCGAAATTCACGAAATTTTAATCATTAACTTTTTCCCTCTCAGCACCAGAATATATTCTTGGTTTCCGCTTACAATGGATAAAGTGGTCTTCGTAATAAACTAAGTAAGATTTCATCCGGAAAGATTTTTGTCACACGCAATTCATGACCGGAAAAGCCGAGAAATAGTCTTAAAGTGGCTCAACGAACCCTCGGCCAATTCTGTAAATGTGATTGCAGATATACACGTAGCCTGTCCTCTGCCTTCGTTTAAAGTGGCCTTTCCGAGATAAATCAGTCTGGAGAGAACCTGTTGGATTCCTCAAGGTTATGACTGATTCTAGATATTGAGCGTCGAACTTTCAGTCGAACGGAATGTGAACAGTTGCCTATTTTTTGACACTTACATTACATTATTTTACGTTGCGTTTCTGCTTTTCACCAGTAACTGATTATTTGCAAGATTCACTGTATTTAGTAATGAGTTACTAGTGAAATCATGTTTCTCTGCACAATTGCTCTTCGGTGGACACATCATAGGGCTGCAAAGTTTATTCATAGTAGTCAACAATACTCCACTTTCGCGTCTGTCGATACCTCTCCGTCAAGAAAGACATACTGCGTTCTGCTCGCAAGGAAGCGGTGTCGAGCAATATTAAAGGTCTTCTGGTTGTGACGTCTACGTATATACCCGAATTACGGATGTTGTCGTAGGTTTGTTGTTGATTCTGTTGAAAACAATCCTAGCAATGAACTGTTCGCAGTAACTCGATGTTTGCTCTACGGTCCTATTCATAACTAATCCTATTCCCGTTGCACCACTTATAGCTGCTGTTGATGTTACCCTATACTCATCTGAGCAGAAATCCTTTCCATTTCATTTCACTGACCAAGACTACGTCTAGAGTGAGATTTTGTATCTCTCTTTTCAGAATTTCTAGCTTCCTTACCAGAGACATTCCAACTTCTTATATTCGACGCTTAGACCCGCAGAATGTGACGCTTACGTCGGTTATTCACTATTTTTCTTGTGGTTAACTTTGGAATTAACGTGCCGGAGATCAGAATGGGAAAAATCAGAGTGGGGGTTAATCTGGAAAGGAGACATCATCTTGACACTTTATCAGTTACGAGCTCAAAGTGCTGTGAATACATATCATGTGTCTGTAATATAGTAGTTTCCTTTGCCTTCTGGATCCTCATACCGCAGATCATTGCTGAATTTACATTCTATTTATACATATGTGCTTAGTCAACAAAAGGTTAATGAGATATGAATTTTATCTCGACACATTCTCAAGAGTTATTCGAACACTGGGATACTGCAGACGCCAGAAAAACCTTGAAGTTGACAAGGCAGACAAAAGAAAAGAAAGAAAAACAGGGAAAATTTCATTTCATACTCTAAAGTAATACAGTGCGTCTAACATTTAAAATGTCAGCGCACCCTTCGCGGTATGACATCATACTTCCCAAAGTATTACTGATACTCTGTTCACAGGAAGATCGTTACAGGTCAGTCGATACAACGGTTCATTTCGGTATAGAATATAGTGTGGTTGTTCTACCACTTAGGCATGAATCAGATAATGACTTGCCGGCCGGTGTGGCCGTGCGGTTAATGGCGCTTCAGTCTGCAACCGCGTGACCGCTACGGTCGCTGGTTCGAATCCTGCCTCGGGCGTGGATGTGTGTGATGTCCTTAGGTTAGTTAGGTTTAATTAGTTCTAAGTTCTAGGCGACTGATGACCTCAGAAGTTAAGTCGCATAGTGCTCAGAGCCAGCCAGATAATGACTTCGGCTGACTAACACATGGTCAGTATGCTGTAAATGCATAATGTTCTGAGGTGTTTCAGACTTCGATCTGACCACATCTCTCTTTTTCGTTCATCTTCAACAAGAATCAGCAGATCAGGAACGCATTTAGTATTTACGCACAGTCGCACTTCACCGCAGACCTACATCACAGCAACAACGCTACAGCACATTTAACTGGAAAACAGTTATTCTTTTAACCGCTTAGCTTTTCACCTTCCGGCTGTATCCCTCTCTAGTGCTCTTTCATTACAGCTACTGTGGTGTGCATTCTTTACGCGTCCTTTTTACGTGTCCTAATGGATGAGAACAAAATTGGAGGGCTGTTATTCCAACGATTACGAAGTTCAATAAGCCAATTTCGAATTCATTTGACAAACATACAGCTGAGTTTTATTTTGTGCTTCTTTTACAACTTTAATTCTAAGTGCTGAAAGTACACCGGCAGCGAGAGTGGAAAAAGCGTGGCCCTTTTGAAACAGTAAATTTTAGTGGAGGGAATGGAGTGTGTAATGAGAATGAATGGGAGGATTTGCGGCGTAATCCCCAACAGTTGTCCCCCGTACAAGGCTAAATTGCCGCAGCCGCCAGCCCTCCGTCTCTGCTCATGTAAAACGCTATAATTATAACGCGGCGCCATTAGAGCACCCGGAATTCCATATACGTGGCATAATCTTTGCCGTCCTTGAATCTAGAACGAAATTCGCTTAGTTCTGTCCTCGGCAGAAGATGATATTTTCACCGAAATCCTCGATAATATTCAGGGGTAATCGCAATACTCTCAGAATATTTAAGTACCGGTTCAAGCTAGTGGCTTAGGCTAATACGTTTGTGTTAAACTTGCAAATTAGGCATCATTAAAAATCCATTTAAATACCTTCTCACTAGCTAAAGAGTTTCCATGAAAGGGGAGGGCGTTCTATGACATTTTCGTTGCTGTACTTGCAGAATGAAATCTCAGCACCATTATATGACAGCATTCCTCTCTAAATATCTTGAACCGTGGACATGGTATGACCTGAAATGAATGTAAGCAATGAGATCGAAACGGACTTGCTCTCATATCGTTTTAAATGCCTTACAAGTAATTCGTGTGCGATGCAGCGGTACTAATGTGTTTTTCAATACTCCGTGAGACGCATTGATATTCGGATCTCGAAATTTAAGCCACACTCCACAGGCGCATGAAACTCTGCCGAAAATGCTCGCGAAAACATTTTGATACATGTATAAGCTACGAGTAAAACAGAAGTTTGAAATTACACCGTAGGAAAGCCTCATTAACTGGCAAAATAGTCGTACAAAAGAATATAAATATATATACGGTCGCAGAGCCTAATTAGCATCGCAGAACAAGAGCAGCACAAAGGTACATTTTACCTTTAAACGGAAGCATCATTCAAGAGAAAGCCAGTAAAAAGCCATGGTAATTTAGTACTATAACTTCTAATCGCTGACAAAAACGTCTACAGTACCACGTACAAGAGGCTTACCTCTCCTTTACTGAACTGAGAACAATTACACACACCACATTTGTACTGTTTCTAGATCTGTCATTAACTTAAGACATGTTAAGAAACGGTGCTTGAAGTGAAACAATGCGACGCAAATCGAATGTGCTTGACACACCAACAAAAAAAATTCCGAAGAGTACGTGGTAAAAACACTCTTTGTAGTTAAAAGCAAAAATAAACTTGGGTTTACAGTTAGTGTGTTGCCTTAACTACACTCAAATGTGATCTTTCGCCGGCCGGAGTTTCCGAGCGGTCTAGGCGCTACCGTCTGGAACCGCGCAACCGCTACGGTCGCAGGTTCGAATCCTGCCTCCGGCATGGATGTGTGTGATGTGCTTTGGTTAGTTAGGTTTAAGTAGTTCTAAGTTCAAGGGGACTGATGACCTCAGAAGTTCAGTCCCATAGTGCTCAGAGCCTTTTCAACCATTTTATGATCTTTCGTGAAATCTTTTTCCACAATAATTACACTGCCCTTACTTTAATTTGGGAAATACTAAAGTCGTTCAATAAGTAATGCAACACATTTTTTCTCAAAGCAGTATAGTTATATTCATAGCGTATTACACATCTTGTGTCATTGACTATAAAACACTATTTTTAAAAGTAATCTCTGTTCAGTTCCGAGGCCACCTATATGCGAGAAGCTCTATGTCCTCATTGTGGCATTTTAGTACCGGTTACCATCTAAATCTAACCACAAGACCCGTGTTTGTTTAACCGCAACCTGTGTCTTAGAACAATTGTTTGGCCCGTACTTCCGACTATTCCTCAGGGGGCTCAGCATTCGTTTGCTGGGTACGGGCTGTGGACTGGTGTGTGCCGCCAGTCTGCTGATACCGTAAGCTCTGGGCATGCTTCAGCGACCACCGTGTGGCGCAACAGTGGAACGTTGTGTGTCGTAGGGACCGGGATCTTGGCTTGATTGCCTGGATCGCGAGGACGGTACATACCTTTATAAAAAAAGCCTTCAATCTTAAGGTGTGCTGCGCGCCGATAAAATTCGTGGCTGTTGAGGTGGAACAGTCGCTAGCGGGCTACCTCTGGGGAACCTGCCGCACCTCAGTTGTACAAGGCTTATCCAGGCATGCGAGCCTCTGTCTGGATGGACATAAGTTTCCCTAGTTGCACATGGGACGACCATGGATACCACGAATTCTTCCTCTTTTCCTCCTTTTAATTTATCGCTTGCCAGTGGGATGGGTGGACCGCTGGTAGGCACAACCGCCCAATCCAACAAGAGGGCTAGGTTAGCCAGTCCTCCTGACTTAGGCGTCAGCAAACGTACAGCAGTTTAGAGTAACAGAGCACATACTGACAACCAGAATGTGTTTTTAATAATAAAAAGAAAAGAGGGTTCCTTTGAAAAGGTTTCGCCATTCTATATCCAAAAGGGTCTAGAAAGAATAGCTGGAACTTTAAAATCAGTGAAGCGTTTACGGAATGGGACACTGCTTGTCGAAACATCAACTTCTCAGCAAGCAGTTAACCTTCAAACAGCTAAAAGCTTGGGGGAATACACAATCGATACAGAGCTTCACAGCACCCTGAACTCCAGTAAGGGTGTTATTACCTGTAGGGATCTCGTTGACATTCCTGTAGAAGAATTAAAGAGTGAGTGGAATCGTTGACGTTCAGAACATCATGAAAATGGTGGATGGGAACCTGGTGAAATCTAACTCCTTCATTCTTACTTTAAATACCCCCAAACTCCCAGAACACGTCAAGGCAGGATTTCTTCGCCTAAACGTACGGTCGTATGTCCCAAACCCAATGCGCTGTTTTAAGTGCCAGCGTTTTGGACATACAACTCTAGGATGTAAAGGAGAAGCAATGTGTGGCAACAGTAGTAAGGCTGCCCATGACGGAATTGACTGTTCGTCCCCTGTCAGGTGTATAAACTGTTCTGAAAGCCACCCTGTTAGGAGTAGTGACTGTAGAATCTTCCTAGAGGAACGTAAAATACAAGAAATAAAAACAACTAAGCGTATCCCCTACAGTGAAGCCAAAATTATCTTTAAGGCCTGCAGCCCCCCACATTCGTTACGTCTTTTGCTTCCATTGTTCAGAAGCCGCCTCCAAAAGTCGATGCATCTACACAGACGGAGGTTGTTAGTGTTGGCACGAACACCTGCACATGTCAGTGCACGTGCAAGGCAGCAAGTGTATCAGAGCCCGTAGCCCCTCCTTGAACAGCAGAGAAAGGTACAGTAGCTAACATTGAAGAGCCCCAGGCTTCTCCGATTGCTGAGGCTGTTCCAAAGCCCAGCATGGTCATAAACACCCCAGCTCCAGTTCCAGCAAAGCCCCCTAAACAAAGGAAAGCACACGTCAAGCAGCACCAACAGATTAAATCAGCTGGTAAACACTCGGATCATGTTAATGTGGTCCCACTAGACGCTTCATCAGACTCTTCCCCAGAGCTGATGCAGTCTGAGAATATGGGGCAATCATCTCGCCCCAAGACTGAGCCTCCACACGCTGCTGTCTCCCCACCTCGGCGGAAAGAGAGGCAGAAAATACAACCACCGTGATGGCTCCCATATTACAATGGAACCTGCAAGGGTTCAGGACACATGTGGAGGAACTACGTCTATTGATTCAGGATAGACCTATGTGTGTATGTCTGCAAGAGACAAATTTCAGTGAAACATACACCCCTGAGCTACGTGGTTATGTCCTCCACAAAAAGGACGACCTGAGTGGACAGAGAGCTCGAGGAGGAGTAAGTAACACCGACTACCACTCCTCGCCTCTCTCCCTCACGACGAATTTACAGGCAGTTGCAATATTAGTACATGTGCGTCATATGCGTCCTTAAGTTAGTTAGGTTTAAGTAGTTCTAAGTTCTAGGGGACTGATGACCTCAGATGTTAAGTCCCATAGTGCTCAGAGCCATTTGAACCAAGACGTCCAACCCTATTAGCTATTTACTACTTCATGCCCCATATTCACTTTGTGTGTGGTACAGGCCAAAAGACAACGTAAGTGCTGACATCCACGATCGGTTTTCTGGTGTACCTTGCTCCATATCACTGTGTGACGCGTTACAAAGTTGCAAAGTCTCTTTAGATGAGCTCGCTTTGACCATCTTTCATATTTTCATGACTCTCGAAAATCCCCCAATTAGTATTTGTAAATTGCTTTATGATAAAGCCAGAAGTGTTTATAGATTAACAGCAACTATATAACCAGAGCCACACTACTTTGTCATACGATTCAGGAAAGTTAATCTAGCCCGCATCTCGTGGTCGTGCGGTAGCGTTCTCGCTTCCCACGCCCGGGTTCCCGGGTTCGATTCCCGGCGGGGTCAGGGATTTTCTCTGCCTCGTGATGGCTGGGTGTTGTGTGCTGTCCTTAGGTTAGTTAGTTTTAAGTAGTTCTAAGTTCTAGAGGACTTATGACCACAGCAGTTGAGTCCCATAGTGCTCAGAGCCATTTGAGCCAAAGTTAATCTGTTTCAGCCATTTTCTCAGAGGTCTTTCATAGAATTCCGAATATATATTACTATACACCTCTTACGTGAGCTCATTTCATATTCATTACAGAAGAACAGTAAACAGCTTTAGCGCTCTGTTCTGAAAATGCCAGATAAACTACATTCGTGCCTTTCGAAACCTTCCCCTTGAAAGTGAGACAGTATTGTGATTCTTTAGATGCTTTTTAATTCGGTTTTAATATCAAGTGTCCAGCATTTTAGATAGCCACGCAATAATGCCTGCATTTATTTCCCTCCGATGACTTATAATGGACTTTTATTGTAGTTTAATAGAGCTTTTAAGGTGCAGAAGATTTTTAGAGCCATATTTGTCTTTTATTAATTTAGTAACGATGTTGTTAACATAATTAAAGCTATTATGTAGTTCTTAGCAAATATTCTTTTCCATTCCGGTAAGACTTTTGACTAACAGATGAATAATCTAGATAATTTTTTTCTTTGTTTATGCCAGTTGATGAATGATGTTTCTTCTGGTACATTTTTACATAATCTGACGATGCGTCACAAGGGCGATACGCGTGATTGATATTAACAAACAATAATTTTGTAACTAAGACTACCTTTATTAAAAAAAATATCATAACCGGTTGCTTTACCAGATACCAAATGTTAGAATAGAGCCAATATTAACTTTTTTTACCTTTGTAGCATAGCTCGTCTAAATGTCTTCATGTCCCATTTCCCAATTTCAGTTCCAACAGCATTGCCTGATTTAATTCAGTTACATTCAATTTCTCCTGTTCTACATTTTTTGATGTTTGTCTTACACCATCTTTTAAACATATCACACATTCCGGGCAACTATTCCTTTTTTTGTCCTTTGCAGTGGCTGTCAGAATCACAATATCATCATCAAAATCAAGAGTTGTTATTTCTTCTCCCTCAACCTTAATTCGTTTTTGAAATTTCTATTGATTTCCTGTACTGCTTTGTCAGTGTACCTGTCTGACACTCCACACCTTTTCATGTTTGTGACACATCAGCAAAAACACCCTGTGACTGCATTGGCATCTCTATTATCAGTGACTTGGGTTAGGAGTAGACAGAGAACGTTGGTGTTTAGCTGTACACAATTTGTTAGATTTCAGAATTATTGTCAAAGAAGTACAGGACTTTACATAGGTTGTGACATGACAATGTTAGGGCAGTTGTCAAGATAACGCATTACGTGCTGCTTAGCCGAAATTACGCTAAACACAACAATATCTAATTTATATAGAAGGTTCTCTACAAGTTGAGGTTGGCCAGTATTACGATTAATCATCGGATTCCGGTCATACGTTCGGTATTATTTAGGATGACAATCAAGACTGTGGACGATGGTTAGTTTTTATGACCTGATGAGCAAAAGATTACTCAAGGTTGCTAGAGTTCACAGTCGACACAGGCGGGTGAATCAACAAGTTTAAGCCTCTGCCAGTGGCATTTACCTTAGGTGCAATGAGCTGTCGGCTGCATGGCTGCTCTCAACCTCTAAACATCCTGTAAAAACCTAATCAAAATTTTTACTGATTTTATCAGCAGAAACTGTCCTATGTTTCTCGTTAGGCGAGAAAACATGCATACATACCTAGTCTGGAAATACGGCTATTTACACGTACATACACTGCTGGCCACCGTAAATGCAACACCAAGAAAGAAAAGAGGTAGCACAACAAAATTTATTTTGTAGATAACATGTTGACCAAGTATCAAACGATTACTTTTACAGACGTCTGTGACATGTGGTTCCTGCCAGAATCAGTAGCCAGAGTAGCCGTCATTGTTGGAGATCACCGCTGCCACACGTCTCGGCATTGAGTCAAAGAGACGTTCGATGTGTTCCTGGGGTACAGCAGCCCAAGCAGCTTCCACACGTTGCCAAAGATCATCTGGTGTGGCAGCTGGGGAAGTAATCTGGGTCACTCGTTGAGCAACCATGGACCACATGTTTTCTATCGGCGAAAGATCCGGAGAGCGAGCCGGCCAGGGAAGCACTTCAATCTGGTTATTGACGAAGAACCTTTGGACAATGCGTGCCACGTGTGGTCGTGCATTACCCTGTTGAAATATGGCTGTGGCCGAGCCCTGAATGTAAGGAAGGACAACTGGCTCCAGCACCTCGGATATGTAGCGCCGGCTATTTAAAGTACCGGCAATGCGTACTAGAGGCGTGCGAGAGTAATATCCAATACCACCCCATACCATAATACCCGGTACAAGACCAGTGCGGCGGTGCATAATGCAGCTGTCCAGCATCCTCTCTCCACGGTGTCTCCACACTCGAATCCGACCATCGTGGTGCTGCAGACAGAAGCGTGCCTCGCCAGTAAAGACAACGTCATTCCATTCTGCCGTCCACATCCGTCTGTCATCACACCATTGGCGACGGAGACGTCTGTGGTTCTGCGTCAATGGTAGACGAAGCAATGGACGTCTTGCGGACAGACCACTCTGCTATAAATGGCGTCGAATGGTACGCGCAGACACTGGATGATGCGTTACAGACGCAATGTGCTGTGCTATGGTTCGGGATGTCACTGAGCGATCCGTCACTGCCATGCGCACAATTTGCCTATCAGCACGTGCAGTGGTGCACCGAGGTGAATGCGATCGACCACGACGGTCCGTCGTACCCTCCTGCATCCAACGGTCACATATCCGCATTACAGTTGTTTGGTTTCGCCCAACACGACTAGCGATTTCTCTGTATGATAATCCACAATCTCGGTAAGCCACTATCCTTCCTCTGTCGAACTCGGATTCTTGATCAAACGATGTTCGCTGTTGTCTACGAGGCATAACTGATCGTCTTGTGAAACAACCACAAGGTAAACACACGTGCCGAACGTACACACGTCGAAATCGCCAAGCCTTAAATGGCGCTATGAGGTGGCGCCACAGGCGCGCGTGATGTGCGTCTGCGCTGAAATTCTAATCAGTTGCATATCTCATCGCTGCAAACCCATGGTGTAAATCTCACTTGATTCGGATGCTTCCTTCAGGGTGTTGCATTTACGGTGGCCAGCAGTGTAGATGGAGCAGTGTGTATACTACAATCCCCTCTCAGTTCTCGCAAGAACATTTAACTACGTGGCTGTTTCGTTTCTCCGCTGTTGGAGCTCAACGACTCTTCAGCTAATTTCTAGCTGAATGCCAGGCGAAGTGAACTCAGTGTTCACACAAAATTCCTCTTTTGGCGTCGTACAGAGCGTGATGCGCCATGTTCTACACTTGACGCTGGTCAGAGGAGAGTCACCAAAGTTTTGAGGCTTGCGTATTTCGTAGCAAAGTGTCCCCCACCTGTGTCCCTTCGTGTTTTACGTCACGGCTGTTTTACGTCACGCATTTGCAAATCAATCTGATCGTTCCTTTCATCTTGTTGATACTACCTCTGCCAATATCAAAGGGCCTACGATTAAACTGCGTCGAAATTTCGCCCCTTTCTGTTCCTTCCAAGTTTATTCCAGGCAATCGGGCATTTTGTGCCCACTCCTGACGCCTAAAAGCTGCACGTGTACATGACATGCGCACCACGGGCAATTCACGTGATCAACTGCATCGCTGGTCTGTTTGTAGCCATTTGGAAATTCCCCAAAGCAGTTTTCTATTAATTTCTCCGCCGCAACCAGCGCTGGTCTGCTAACTGCTCTGCTCAATCTATCATCCAGAGCGTTCGTTGTCCTTCCCACTGTGGGTCACCAACACCTTTTTAAAAACGTGCTCTGTGATGGCGCAACTCGCTTCTGCTCCCAAACTAAATTGTTTACTCCAGCAAAATTTTTCACCTTTTGCTCACTGACATACAGGATTTGGGTTTAGTGTGTTAACACCTTTGAATCGAGTGTCATCCCTTTGTATAACATACTGTACATTTTAACAAGTACATCTGCTCATTATGACCAAAGTATGTCAGATGACATACTCATCTACTCGTTACAACACATAAAACGTCTCCTGTAAGGTGCCAAATCGATATCCATTTAATCTACCACCTTACACCTGGTGTGAATAATATACGGGATATGCTACAATCCTATTTCACTCCCATCTCAACGACATCTTCCCTTCACGTACTTTGACCCTTATAACTGTTATCTGGTTCTCAATACTTTGCAGATAAGCTTTCACTCTCTGTATTTCATCATAGAATCCTGCAGAACGCACAGTGATTTTCACAGGTCTCCATTTTTCTGCAAACAATTCGTGTCAGTATTTTACAACCATGACTAATGAAACTGACAGTTTTCTAATATTTGCACCATTCAGAAAATGCCTTCCTTGGAATTGGATAATTGTTATTTTTGAAGTCACCTAACCTTCCATGTTCCTCGACCCCTATAACTGCAGTCATGTTTTCATACAATGTGTAAGCAACTTTTCACTTCCAGTATTTTATCCTTTCTACATTCATGATTTCGAAAAGTATATGCCACTAGATTATTTTAATTTGTTATTAAAATAAGGGTGTCTCACATGAGAGTCGTCAGCCGCATTTTCTCTGGTGTTTCAGCAGATATCTGTAGTTCTTTTTTGCATTGTGTAATTAGAGGCACCCTAAACAAATAGAGCTTATCAATTCCTTCATGCGGCTCCCGTTATCCACAAAAGAGTCGGGTTGTTTCCCCATTACGAACATAATAATTTTTAAAGTCGAATTTTAAATGCTCAGTCCGTAGAGTGCCCTTACATTATTCTAGTGCTGTATTCGTTTTATCGATATGTATTCTGTAAAACTCAAAGAATACCAGTATTCCTGCGGGGACAGCACCACCCTGGCTTGTGGTGGCTGCTACCGCCGACCATGCAGTGCCAGTAAGTCGCTGCTGAATTGCTGTTTATTTTCCGTGTCTAGTGTCCATTTTCCTACATGCCCAAATGGGCACATGAAATATCGATTTGAAGGATGTTTTGTTTCTAATGGGAAACTAACTCGCTTTCTGTTGACACCGAGCGTTGCTTGAAAGATATGAAGAGCAGGAATTGTTTCGGCTACCTCCAACTACACAACACAAATACAAAATTGCAGATATCTCCCAAAACAGCGAGAAAATGCGCCTGACGACACATAGGAGAGGCACCCAGTATATACCCTGCACGTAGGAACCACACACCATTTCGCCAAGTGGATACAATGTAAGAGTCTGTTTTGTTGAACTGAAAATAAGTTGCATCTATTTTTGTGTGGAGGCGTAATGGTAATCAACACTGTCGCTCTCCTCTTTTTACCCGTCAGTCACAAAAGTTTCGAGGCTACCTAAATAAAAAGTAGAGAAAATTTAAGTTGGTTATTTTAATGCTTCGGGTGATCAACATACTTTCCCTCCCGCCCCCATTCCTGCCACCCGAGTACAACGAACAGTACGTTCATACAGCCATGTGAAACTGTCAGAAAAAAATCTTATTTGGGTGTTGTTCAACTTATTCGGCGCATTGGCTTGAATGTCGGTCATATCGTCAAAGAATTAAACTTCCTATGAAATTCTGACTTTTCCGTTTAGTAGTAGGTTCGTTCTGATGACACCCGGTCTCAACATCAGTCATACTTCTCAGAAAAGTATTGCCCGTATTTTGCATTTCAGTCATGTTGCGGCAGGCGTCCACGCGTCGCTCGTTTTGTTCTGGAGACACGATGTGCACTACACACTTTGTACACATTTATCTCTTCTGCAAAACATTCTGGAGAATATTGGTGCACCGCGATTTGTGATACTACGTTGATGACAGACTACGGCCGCACGTCCGCTATTTAACACCGCCTGCTCACACTGCTGGTCGATTGCACATCTGTCGCTTACAGTTGTTAGTTCAAGTTGCTACTGCAGTTTCTGCGCATACGTCTCTCGTAATCCAGGAACTAAATCAGTCTAGTAGCTTTTTGGACAAGCGGCGTATCTGGGATGAGTTTGGAACACTTGCAGGAAGTACGCCGAGTTATACCAAACGATACGGCCCGTATCCGGCACGAAAGGTCTGTGACCGGAACGGGCGGCCAAGCGTGCAGGGAAACTCCTCGGGGCAAGAAACGGACACTGAGGAACTCGGACCTACTCAGCTATCGCTAGAGTAATTTCCGGATGCAGTTTCATTCAGAAAGAGTACTCGCGCGGGATGGAAAGAAAGCGGACAAATTATTCGTGTTGATGACAGACAACTGTGTCGATGTGTTTCTAAGAGCCTATTTTGGAGTTCCTTCTAGCGCACAACAGGAGTCCGCAGACTTCCGTAGACCAGTTAAACTCGCAACCCCCACCTTAATGCAGCATAATATTGAAGGCAAGTCTATATCCGTGTATGAAAGCCTATGCGATTTTACGCCAATGCTGCCTACTGAAACCTAAATATTCACTTAATCATAAGGGGGAACAAAGTACCAGGTGTAGAAGTATGAAACCGGAATTTGGTTGCCATATTTACACGTCTGTTGTTTGAAACTGATAAACCATATTTTATTCAATATAATCTCCAAGTTATTTACACATTTCTCCCACCTCGCTGGCAGGCTATGAAGGTCACGCCAAAAGAACAGTTCTTCGTTTGAAGCGGACCAGTCAGCGAGCCATTTTCGTTCATTTTCATACGAACTGAAGTGTTGTTCAGCGAGAGCGTGTCCCACTGATGTAAATAGATAATAATCGGACGGAACCAAGTCTGTAGAATAAGCCACATACCGTAGTATTTCCCAACTGAATTCCTCGATCGTTTTCCTGACCCCATTTGCTGTGTGTAATAGGGTATTATCATGGAGCAATATGATTTTGTGTTGCCTTTTTCCATATTTCGGTTGTTTTTCACGTAATGCTCAATTTAAATACATCATTGGCTGTTGGTTGCGATTAGTGTTAACGGTTTTACCAGCTTTTAGCAGCTCATAACAGATGACAGCCTTCTTATCCGACCAAACACGGAGCATTGTATTCTTCCCAAAGCGATTTGGTCTTGCAGTGGATGTCGATGATTTGCCTGGATTCACCCATGATTTACTACACTTAGGATTGTCAAACTGTCACCTGTCACCATTCAATATTCGATGGAGAAACGACTAACTTTTGTATCTGGCGAGCAGCATTTCACAAGAAGTTTTTGGATTTGCTTGCTGTCTTTAATTCAGTTCATGCAGAACCCATTTTCCCCATTTCTGCACCTTTCTCATAGCTTTCAACGGAAGTCTGGTACCGCGCGCCGCGGAATTTGAATCCGCGCCAGACGTAATGGACGTCGAAGGCCCATTGAGGTCTCTGCACCATCGCGCCGTAATCTGTGGCGGCGCGCGCCTCCTGGCCCGCTTTTAGTGTGGGTGCGCCACAGTGGAACACGTGGTTGCAGCGGCCAATAGCGGCGTCCCCGATAGCGTACTTAAGAGCTGGCCTCTCGCTCAGCCAGTTCCTCACCCCCTCCCTTCCTTTCCTCCATCCTTTTCTTCGGCTCCCTCTCCCCCCCCCCCCTTCCATCCTCTTTTTTTCTCCACCTACCCTCTCTCTGCTCTCCTTCTCTCCCCTGAGTCCTTTTGCATTTCCCTCCTCTGCCTTTCCCCATTCCCTCTTTTATCTGCCCTGCCCCTCGCCCCCACCCCCATTATGAGTCCACTCCCTCCTTTGGTTCCCCCCCTTTCGTTTTTCCTCTGCTCTCTCCTTGTTTTCCCCCTCATCTGTCCAGGTCCACCCCTCCCCCCCTCCCTGCATCAGCCATAGGCTATGGTGTGTCCTCTTTCTGCCGACATTTTAGTGCAGTGTTTACAGTGAGTGTTCAGTGTTGTGTGTCTTTTCTGAAGTGTTGCGAACGGCCATCATACTGTCGCTGGGTGCGCTTTTATGTCTGTTGTGAACAGAAACCAGACTGTCGCCATGTTTATTAATTGTGTGTCTACCATGTTACCTGTCTGCATCCTGTGTATTTTATTCGCTTTGCCAACCCTTTGCTTTATGTTTTAACTTCCCACAATTTTCCACCGTTTTACAATTTGTCCCCGTTTTATTGCCTGCTTTTAATGTTTCTTAACTTCTTCTTACGTTTTAAATAGTCTGTAGTAGGCTGCAGAGCAGCGTAATAAGCTGCTGCCAGCCCGCCTCCTTAGGGGGGAATCGAAATACGATAAAGGAAAAAAAAAAAAAACAGCCAGGCAGTCTAATCTCGTTTACGTCGGTTTACACCTCGCATTGCGCTAGACCGCTTACTTCCTGGTTCGTGTACGAGCGGACGTGTTTGTTTCCTTGTGACTCTGTTGTAGGGTCTTGTTGTATCCGTTCTGTCCTTCGTTGGTCGTGTCCGTCCTCTTACGTTGTGGTGTTGTTCGCGTGGCTCTCCGCGGGTCCCGCCGCGCCTTCCGTCATTGCTACCCCGCGACCGTCCTGGTCGCAGTTATACAACAAGAAAAACGCTTTCTGTGTCACATTCAATTGTTCCGCGAGTTCCTGTTGAGCTTGAGTATCATCTTCATCCAATAAGGCGTGCAATTCCTTGTCTTCCAATTTTTTTCAGTGGTTTCTTGCATTTTTGAAATTTTGAACCACTCGAAGAACATTCGAATCTGTAGCCCTTTTCTTCAAATTATAAAAGAAAACTAATGCTGCCCTCAAACCATAGTTGGTAGGCACAAAACCCGACAAGTTTCCGTATTTGTAACAGATACCGATGTATGAAACTTCGCTAACTCTGTGTTGACAGTTGCCTTCAGCCGTCACAGTTAGCACATGGCGCTGTAAGCGCGGTCTCACAGGCGGTACACTGACGGCCAGCACTGTCTACAGGGAAATTCCGGTTTCATACTTCTACTCCAGGTGTTGGAAACCGCAAAGACAACACATCACCATGCCTAATACAGTGTGGGAATACTATTGCCAATAAAAACAACTTCGAGTCGTCTCGGAATGGATAAATAGAGGTTCTTTACGGCTTTCAAGAGAATCTTGTACAGTTCTTTATGCAAAACAGTGGCAAGGTGACGTAACGATATTGTGACAGCGATCACGGATCCATCGCTCCAAAGTAGTCCACAAAGATCCAATAACACTGAAATCAGGTGACCGTGGTCACTCTGGTAAGCGTGACAATTAATCCTCACGCTCACGAAACCAATCCTGACCAACGCGAGCTACGTAGCCAGGGGCCCTAACGTCTGGAAACACAGCTTCACCATTAGGAACACGAGATGGATCTGATAATGTGAAATGGTCACATAATCCTTGACAGTAAAACGACCTTGCGTAGTAAATGTGATGCCCATCATCGTACTGTGGTATACCCACCAAAACATCACTGATCCCCCATCATATTTCACTCTTGGGACGTAAACTCGTCAAGAAGCTTGAAAAAAAGACTCGCCCAACTAAACGACATCTGAAACTTCCTGACAGATTAAAACTGTGTGCCGGCCCGAGACTCGAACTCGGGACCTTTGCCTTTCGAGGGCAAGTGCTCTACCAACTGAGCTACCCGTTCTCACAGTTTCAATTCTGCCAGTACCTCGTCTCTTACCTTGAAACTTCCTACCTTGTAACTGTGAGAGGGCGTCGTGGTCGTGCTTGGGTAGCTCAGTTGATAGAGCACTTGCCTGCGAAAGTTAAAGGTCCCGAGTTCGAGTCTCGGTCCGGCACACAGTTTTAATCTGTCAGGAAGTTTCATAACAGCGCACACTCCGCTGCAGCGCGAAAATCTCATGCTCGAAACATCCCTTAGGCTGTGGCTAAGCCATGTCTCCGCAATATCCTTTCTTCCAGAAGTGCTAGTTCTGTAAGGTTCGCAGAAGAGCTTCTGTGAAATTTGGGAGGTAGGAGACGAGTTACTGGAAGAATTCAAACTGTGAGGAGGGGTCGTGAGTCGTGCTTGGGTAACTGAGTTGGTAGAGCACTTGCCCACCAAAGGTAAAGGTCCCGAGTTTTAGTCTCGGTCCGGCACACAGTTACAAAATGGGGTTCAAATGGCTCAGAACACTATGGGACTTAACATCTGACGTCATCAGTCCCCTAGATCTGCTTAAACCTAACTAACCTAAGGACATCATACACATCCACGCTCGAGGCAGGATTCGAACCTGCGACCGTAGCAGTCGCGCGGTTCCGGACTGAAGCGCCTAGAACCGCTCGGCCACCGCGGCCGGCGGCACACAGTTTCATCTGTCAGGAAGTTTCATATCAGCGCACACTCCGCTGCAGAGTGAAAATCTCATTCTGTAAAGGACATCTTTCCATTGCTCCTCAATCCACGTTTTATGGTTCGCACCACCTTTTCCTGTCAATAGCATTACCATCGCTGATAAGTCGTTTTGGAATTCCAGATCGCCCTACAATTCAGAGTTTCTGAAGCTCTCTTCGTGTTTTTTTGGTGATGACGTTGTACGCAAATGCTGCATTCTATTCTACAGTGCCTTAGGAGCTTTCGACCTTTGATTTTTCGTCACAATTTTCTTCACTGACCGTCCGTCACCATCACGTAACACTTAATTTCGTTAGCATTGTGATTTAGCGGATAATCCGCTTTTCCTGTATGCGGTATAAACCTTCAATGTGGTGCCTCTTGAAACACCAAACGCTTAGGCTATTTTGAATACGGAAGCACCCATCATACGAACACCAGATATTTGACCATCTTAGAATTCACTTAGCTCTAACACGATGCACTCACAACTACACAGTACACTGTTATGACAACAGCTGACACGTGCAACGCAATGAGAACGCGTCACAGTTGCCGTTCGTCTACCACAACGCTAATACCTGCACTTATGTTTAAGAACGATTTAATCGAGGTGTATGAATATTTTTGTCCAGCCCCAAACGGTAAAGACATTAGCTCTGAGTTCCTGCAGTGCGCTAGCAAAGTGATTTCGAGAAAAGAGGGATATTTAATGGTAACATAGTGCAAGGAACATGTGAGTGTTTTAATAATGAACAACATAAACTGAATCTGTATGTTTTTGATGTCAGAAGTCAAGATTGTCGCAACAGGAATAAACGCGAAACAGCATTAGGCGGAACATGCTGTTCGTTATAAGTGCGTAGGCCGTAGGCAACAGCGGAGGAAATGAAAATGAAAAGACAAACGCTGCACTTGTAATACTCTCAAGAAAGGCAAGTGACTGACTTTTTTAACCCATAGCTACATTCAACTTTTCATGTTGTTTACTGTCACGACATATGTTGCAGCGGCTGCAGAATAATCATGAATTACTGACTTGCTTTTCATTACTAGACTCGTGCAGTGCTGATATGTGCTTCGTGGCGTGTCTAACCACATGCAAACCCTCCCCGTTCACTTTAGCAGCCAGTCTGCTTTGCTCTTTAAACAACGTATAAATGTCCACTAACACAATGTAGCGTGAGAACCATGAATTCCCTTTAGACGTGAGGAACAAATAATTTCTCCTTATTGTTTATTTCTTACGATACCAGATATTCCCGTAAGAGTGGTACTGCTAAGTAGCTATTGGACCCTGATAATGATAATGAAGCTGACATTCAGTGTACTCAATTTTACGGAAACATGCTCCGTTCATAGTGTATGGTATATTCACGACGCCCTTGTATGAAACGTATTAATGCTAGCCGAGGCATTTCGCTACTGCCACTAAGTATCGGATGTATATAATTAAAATGGACCTACTCACTGAGGTCCAGTGTGGGGTATAATTACCGTATGACACCGAAACTTGATATATATTCTATTGCTGAACTCATCAACACTGGAAAAACGTATCGGGTGATCTAAAAGTCAGTATAGATTTGAAAACTGAGTAAATCACGGAATAATGTAGATAGAGGTACAAATTGACAAACATGCTTCGAATGGCATGGGGTTTTATTAGAACCAAAAAATTGCAAAAGTTCAAAAAGTGTCCGACAGACGGCGCTTCATCTGATCAGAATAGCAATTAGCACAACAAAGTAAGACAAAGCAAAGATGATGTTCTTTACAGGAAATGCTCAATATGTCCACCATCATTCCTCAACAATAGCTGTAGTCGAGGAATAATGTTGTGAACAGCACTGTAAAGTATGTCTGGAGTTATGGTGAGGCATTGGCGTCGGATGTTGTCTTTCAGCAGCCCTAGAGATGTCGGTCGATCATGATACACTTGCGACTGCAGGTAACTCCAAAGCCAATAACCGAAGGACTGAGGTTTGGGGACCTGGGACGCCAAGCATGACGAAAGTGGCGGCTGAGAACACGATCATCACCAAACGACGCGAGCAAGAGGTCTTTCACGCGTCCAGCAATATGGGGTGGTTCTAATAAAACCCCATGTCATTCCAACCATGTGTGTCAATTTTTACCTCTCTATCTACATTAATTCGATGTTTATTAAGTTTTCAAATTTATACTGACTTTTTGATCACCCGGTAGTTGCAGTTTTGGTCACCAGGTGCAAATCTGGCGATGTACAGCATACGTAGAAGTCCCAGGTGCTCTTGCTGAACAAAATGTATAAGCAGTGGTTAATAAAATCTACATTATGCCTTTCCCAGTTGTCTGACTTTTTCTGCCTACGTTCCATTCCTAAAAGGTCTTTCTCGCATTCACAGCTCCTGGTTTGCACCTGGTGACCAAAATTCGAACATTTTTTTGTCCAGCGTAAGTCAGTTCGTATTAACGCATTAGAACCTTTATCACATTTCGCTGCCATACGATAATTACAGCCCAACCTGGACTTCCGTGAAGAGTTGCACTTTAGTTGTAATCACCTGGTAAGGTTCTCCTCGTATCATGTTCATACATGAACAGTTACACTGAAGATGTAAGAAGGAGAATAGAAAGAAGGAAAGTAATACGGAAAAAATCATTATATTGAAACTAGTTACCCTTTTCCGCCGATTTTATTGTAATCTGAGCATAAGATTTGCTTTGAAGATGATTGGGAAGTTATTTTATGGCGGCTTTGTTGAAGAGATCGTTCTGGTAAAGTTAGATCTGGATAAATGGACGTGATTTAAGAGTCGCTCGTCACGAATTAGAGTGGTTTTCCTCAACGCCTGTGCCACATTGCTCATAAAAACGCCGGTCATTAGACTACAGACATTGCTATACCCTATCTCAAGACTTCAGGCCTTAAGAACACACAACTGTTAATGTTGCAGCAGATTGGAGTAGTCCAGGACTAACAGTGAAATGCGTTTTCAGTATTTTTACAGTTACGTGTATACATAGCAGCACTTCCCCCTTAGTTTCGTTTGCTTCAGATGCATTTATACTGTGTATGTACTACATCTAGTAGAGGTTTCTATGTTTCATAATATCAACGAGCGCTTGGTATTTTATGGCTTATGACGTGCAGTGACTCAGCTTCTTATCTGTTGATATAAGAAACACGAATGGAACAATCTGCATGTCACACAACCGCACTTCGTTAATTGCGTAGCTTTCAATCGAGTAGTGGTTCAGAGTTTGCAAAGTAGAACACTGCAGAACGTAGTTTTAACTCCGCATCAGCCTGTAGTTGTGCCCTCCGAACGCTCCTTCAAAGGTTCTTACATGCAAAAATATACAGTTACTGCTATTGTTATAAACGGAATATATACATAAGGAGATATAAATTTTGACGCTAGGAGCTGTGGTTACCCTTGAAAATGATGAGTGCCGGTGCAGAGGTCGCAAATAAGGGAAGGACAGGAACAGACAGAAAAAGTAGAGGAGAGTCGGAATAACTCTTTGCAAGT
The DNA here is from genome assembly GCF_023864345.2 of Schistocerca serialis cubense. NCBI lineage: Eukaryota > Metazoa > Arthropoda > Insecta > Orthoptera > Acrididae > Schistocerca > Schistocerca serialis. Next base: position 275,287,107 of record NC_064642.1, on the reverse strand, counting down.
GGCCCAGTGTAGCGTTCTCCAGTAGGAGGCCGGCGATGGACCGGCACCAGGCGGCACCGTTGATCACTATGGGATGTGAGTCTGCCTTGCACACCTAAAAAACTACCAGAGTCCGCTAAAAACTGAGCCGACAAACCACGGCCCGAGATATTTACTGTGCATGTTCTATCGAATTCAGGGTATATGAGCAAAGAGGTTTCACCACAGTGTTGCACAAAACTGGTGCAATGTTTCTAGAATGAAATTTTCACTCTACAGCGGAGTGTGCGCTGATATGAAACTTCCTGGCAGATTAAAACTGTGTGCCGGACCTAGACTCGAACTCGGGACCTCTGCCTTTCGCGGGCAAGTGCTCTACCGACTGAGCTACCTAAGCACGACTCACGCCCCGTCCTCACAGATTTAATTTCACCAGTACCTCGTCTCCTACCTTCCAAACTTCACAGAAGCTCTCCTGCGAACCTGGTGCAATGTTGTGTATCAGTTAGCATGTTTCACAGGCATTGATGTCCCAGATACAGTAACAATTTGTGGCGTAGCTGCCTTAGTTTAAATAATGATCAAAAAGGATATAAACATTGCTTCCAGAACCTTAATAGAAAACTGTTATAGGTTGGGAGTGAAGATTGTAAAAGAGAAGAGCTAGATAAACCGGAGCCAAGTACTGTGTAGCCTCGGACCAGTCATTACGACGCCACGTTCACAGGTATTTGCCCGATCTGAAAATTATGACCTGTATAGGTGCTGAAAATACTGTAGTATTTCAATCTCATAAATACATATGCTTCACATTAATTTTGCGTAAATTGGTGCCATATTTGAAAGTATATGTTTATGTATCTAAGATACGTAAAGCTACTGACAATACCAGTGCAAAACGGTACTAGTGACCTATTGATTAGGTTAAGCAGCTCTTACGAATCACCATAGTACGATTTCTGTACCACACTTTGTGTAAGGTACAATGGACCCTGAAACTAAACATTTTCCATATCTACATTTTCTAAGATGCCTGCTGTCACTGTGCTAATTCAGCTCCTAAAACATGTGCAAAACCACTAAAGCAACACGTCAGGTAACGGGCGAATTGTGGTGCCAAGAAAATATACGAAGTTGTCGTGGCCACACAGGACGCTCGTCAAAGCCGCGGCCCGGCAGCAAACATATGATGCCGAACGTTAGCTGAGCAAAAGGGGTGGCCGGAGCACGTGGTCCATCGGCCGCGTGGCTGGGAATTCCATGTTCACACTGTGACGAGGACGGCGCTTTGTGTCGAAGAAGATACCTATGCTGGGAGTGACTAAGATGGCGGACTTTGTGAACCATAATAGCAGTCATTTCACAGTTCGTAGAGAAATTAATAGTAGCCATATGAATCACGATACCTCAAAAAGAAGCATGTACATCACCATTATGTGCACGACGATTCTGATGGTGTAATCAGATTTTCAATATATTCATTAGTTTAAAGTTTAGTATCCGACTATAAATTGTACAAGTAACACCCAACAACGAATTTCCAAATATTAACGGTTCATCCGATTTCGTCGATCTCCACGTCTTCAGAAAGCTATTAGTATGAACCAAAATTGGTATGAATTAGAGGCATGTAACTTAAACAGTACATGAGTTATAGGAGGTCATAGTGGCCGATTACCATCGATCGCATCAGGCCATAAGTACTCCACAGTTACAAGAAAAAACGGTAGCAGCATGCTTATAAATATATTGATTCACCTATGTGTTCGTTAATAGCTATTCATGAAGAAACTGGTCAATTATTTACTGTGTTTTAGAAAGCACAGAGACATTAGGCTCATGGCCTACCTTTTGCTTCTTTTATTTTGATATGTTTATTTAATTGTTTATGTATTTAATGTGTGTAAGAGTGTTTATGGTCCAGTCGTAGGAATATTTATTTAATTTCAAGTATTTAAATGTAAATCCAGTATTTCGAATATGTTTCATTATGTGACTGTGCGTTGGAATGAAGACAAGGCGCGAGCCCTCTAGCCAATCACAGCGCTCGTGAATGGGGAGACTGGATGGAAGCGAGTTTCCGGAGAGGACACGGGAGAGTTCTGGCAGTGCGGCAGTTGTGGGCGGTGCGGCACAGGACACGGAAAGCGCGGGGCGCGACAGCGCGACGGACGCGGAGTCCTGGAGAGACTTGGAGAGTGTGGAGCGGTTTGCGCGCGGTCGCGACAGACAGAAATACTTTGATGTGCCGACGTGTGCACTTGTGATATTTCCGTGGCTGCTACAGTGAAGACGAAGTGAACATATCGTGAGCTGTGTTGTAGTTGATAACTAATTACGTGCTGTAGGAATTTGTTGTTTCCCTGTTATTCAATTTATATTTTATTTAATTGCTGCACCATCGACACCAATAAGTGTTTTGCAGAAATATACCGCATTCTCAAAAGTACTTCCACTATCATACTCATCATTTAAAGTCCTTAAGATAGTACCTCCAGATTTTATTTAATTGCAAACTATCATTTATAAATTTATATGTCACATTCATAATTCGCAATTGATGAGTGATAGAAACCTTCGACCATGCGATTCATGTGTGTATCCTTATCGTATACTGTAGACTCTGCAGTATTTGGCCTGTAATGCAGCAGCTACGTATCCCAGCCCCTAGACAACGAAACCAGCCAAAACTTTTAATATTGCAACTCTGAGTCTGAGGGTGCGTAGTTATATTTGAAAGCCCGCAAACACAAACATTCATTGTTTATTTCAAGGGTCGAATTTTATTCACACACATGCACACTCACATACTCGTCAAAATGGATGTCTAAATCATGACTGCGCACCAAAACGAACCTGAATATACTTAAAGTTGTACTAAACTAACGTTGCCTACGTTGTCGGACTTAGTGGACCAGCAGGTACAAAGAGCCTGTCTCAATTACTGTCAGCTATTAAAACATGCAGTCAATGTGATCCTATGTCTAAATGGGAATATGAACAAAAAGAAACCTAAACAATCTTCTTTGGGGAGGGGAGAGACAGAATGTATCAATACACGCACGATATATGTATATATGATCTGTAAAAATGCTGTTTTCACGGTTAAAATTCCATCAGGGAAGGCAATATTACTTTTTAATACATTTGGTGTAGACATATTCGAGGTTGTGTGTAAAAAAAACTTTAGAAGAACGCACAAAACTTACCGATCGGACCCATGTTGCGCAGGGTCTCTAAATGTTTGCAGACTGAATTTTCGTAATCAACTACCAGATTTTAATCTTAATGATCCAAAAGAGGGATGTAAGAAGACAGAGCGTTAGCTAAATGCAAACGAACTAGCCAAGCACAATTTTGAAGGGAAGAAAGCGTTCTGACGATACCTGCATATTTTCTTAATACGCAAATAAAATTTCATTATGCTCCGAACAAGAGAAGTAAGCATGACTAAAAGCACCGATGGACCAAGACAGAAATGGAAGTTCACACTCCTCTATCATAACAATACCAACTAACAGATTCAAAAAGCAACCATTGATATCTAACGTCTACTGTGTAATACATAATGAGAAAAACAGTCTATCGAGAGGAAGAAACGAAATTATACGCAAAAATTCGATTAAAAAAGTTTACTTTTGGTCTCCAAAACGTAATCTGGGTCCCTGAAGGCCGTAATAGCGTGAGACGCCCAGCACAGTATCGTGAAACACGTTCCGACAGGCAAGCCGCACCTATTTGGCCTGGTACCCTCCTTACTATCACAAATAATTTCGCCAAAAATAGTTCTGTCAAAATTGTGCTCTGTCACAATCGTACCCAGTCTATCCTACATTGAGTGTGTTATCTTCCTCCCTCTAAAATGGTGCTTCCTCAGGTTTGATTTTGCTCATACTGCCATTTTTGTGTATGTGTACGCACCTGCGTGTGTGTAAATACAATTTTACTGTTAACTTAATATTGCATGTTTGTGTTGCTGAAGTAGTTTTGTAGACGTTTTAGAAGTTGAATTAAGAATTTTTATATATCAGCAGTATTATGTCTGGTTTGATACATTCCACCACGAATTCATCTCCTGTGCTAAACTTTTCATCTCTGATTAGCACTTGAAACCTAACTCCCCAGTTATTTGCTGGATGTATTCCAATCTCTGCCTCAGGTTAAACTTGGTACCCTCTATTAGTAGCATCGAAACTATTCCCTTGTGTCTTAACAGATGTCCTATCATCCAGTCCGTTATTATCAGTATTTTCCATAGGTACATTTCCTGGCCAATTCTCTGGACAAACTCCTCATTCCCTAGCTTATCATTCCACATAATTTTCAACATTTTTCTGTAATGCCACATCTCAAATACTCTACTGTTTCTGATTTCCTCAGGCCGCCACAACTGCATGAGTGGTCGACTGTGAAGAGCGGACAAATTGAATAGCTGGGGGGCGGCCATTAGAGTGGTAAACTGACGCGCGGAGTTCGAATGTTTATTCATAGCTTTTGGTTATAAAATGCCTTCCCTTGAGTTAGATCACAAACATAATGCCTCATTTAAATACGTTACCACAATATTAAATTAATTTATGAACAAACAGCAACTAGTCACTGTTTATGAATTCATCTTATGTACTACATGGAATCTGCCGTTGCTAAAAGTTATGTATTGGACCCCTAGCATTTTTCGTAGTTCATTTACGATAGATGTACGCAAAATGCATCAAAATACTCGAATATTTGCCCACTACATTAATAGATATTTTCTGACTCTACCATGCTTTAGATTTTATGACGAGAAGTGCATTACATATGGCATAGTGCTTTGGGAACTTACGGCCAAATTATCAAGTTTCAACATAATCCAGACCATGAAAACACTACCGATGAGCCAACTTTCTTCAAAATGATCAGAACATATAAAAAGTTATTCTGTCGGTTGTAAATCTTGCCTCCTGACAGCGTGTAACTATTTTTGTAGCAGCTGTGGTTTTGAGAAAGGAAACCTGCAAATAGATGCACAGACATTACGCTAATACCGTGTTACAAAATTATTTATTAAGCAAGTGCACTGACATACAAAACAACTTAAATTATTTACATACCTGTGAAATGTAATACTCGTCCCTTTCTTGAATTTACTTGTACAATTAATCGCTGCACAACTCTTCACCATTGTACTTCTTTTGATTGCAACGTACAGACAGTAGATTTACGAGTAGCAAATACTGTATGTACGCCCCAACAAATATGCAACGTTGAATCAGGGTCTTCATAAACAACAATACTACACAACACATCAGATTACAACCACCATAATGGCGTCCAGCCGAAGGTTCAAATTATCCCGCGACTGCAGCGCCATAAGTGAGTCTAGTTATTTTTTACAAGGTCTTTGGATTTCCTACAGTCCATGTTTCACTACCATACAATTCCAAGAATCAACAAAGGCGCATGTTTGATACTAGTAGATATCTCTTGGCAAGAAATGCCCTTTCTCCCAGTACTTGTCCGCTTTTTGTGTTCTCCTTTCTTCATCCCTCATGGGCTATTTTGCTGCCTAGGTAGCAGATTTCCACAACCTCATCGACTTTGTGGGCACCAATTCTTACGTTAACTTCCTCGGTATTCTCATTTGTGCTGCTAATTATTAATTTCGTCTTCCTTCGGTTTACTGTCAATCCTAATTTTTTTAACTATTAGACTGTCCATTCCATTCAGCAGAGCCTGTGATTCTCCTTCGCTCTCACCGAGGACAGCAATTTCATCAGCGAATCTTGTCAGTAATACCCTCTCACGATCAATTTTAATCCCACTATTAAAGCTTTGTTTTATTTCCGTCATTGCGTTTTCGACTGATACAGGTTATTCATTATAACTAAAGACTTTCAAATATCTGGAAAGCTACACATCGGACCAAACAAGTTATAATTCCAATTTTTGCGTCGGAGGGAGACACAACACTCGACCCCCGCACCACAATCCGTGCGGCAACGAGTGGTGGGGACAACTTTGAAAGCTTCAATCGAAACCCACGTTTTGTATTGTAGATTACGATTTCTACGCCAAAATTTACATACGTTTTGTCTGTTTTCGTCGTTTCGCCACAAATGGCGATGTAATCGGTGGCATAGAAATGGGCACACACCACAAATTTAAGAATGCTTCTCAATGGCCCCTGAATATCCAGTGGCACGTGGGACCCCCACCTCCATTCTGCAAGGGTAGGACAGGCCAGTATTTCATAACTTGTAATTGGAAATCCCATTCACTACGTTGTATTCTTCCGACATATCAGACATGGAAGCCTCTGTGAACGTGGCTCGAGGAGAATGCTACTCGACTTTTCCTATTAGATTAAATGTACAAACGTGGTACCGCCAACTTAAATACACTTAGTGATCCCCATTTCAAATGACCCCTTTCTGTGGAAATGTCAGCATTCGCGTTTCTGATGCGGTTGGCCATGTCTTCACGGCCTTTTGGCACTTGCTGCTACACCTTGTCTTTTAGATATACTCTTAGAAAGAAAGTCGGCGACCTAGCGGGTCATTTAATAGGATCACCTCTGCCGTATCACCGACCTTTGTAAACACTGGTCTAATACCTCCCGTGCTTCAATTGGGGAATCGTCATACTGAAACCACATACATTGTCGAACGTCGGGAACAACATTCTGCAGTAGTACCAATAGTTCCTGTTTAAGAAACCTTCGATACTTGCGTCCATTCAAGGTGCCGTGTATAAAATACGAACCAATGAGTTGGTTGCCCATTATGCCACACCATACGTTAACCAACCAAGGACTTTGATGGTCGAGTTGCCATAACCTATGGCGATTGTCTACACACCAGCTATGCATGTTACGCTGGTTAACACAACCATCGTTCGTGAGTGTAGACTCATCGGAAAATAGTAGATCGGCAAAGCACTTGGGGTCGTTTGCATTTGTTGACGTGCCCATTCACAAAACACTACCCTCTTATGGAAATCGGCCCCATGAAGTTCTTGATGCAGTGAGACGTGATGTGGATGATACTTATGACAATGCAGTATTGTGACAATACTATCTACGGACATACGGGAATCGCGGTGTAATTGCCGGGCGCCTATTCACTGGGTTGTGATGCACTGCTGCTGGTATCAGCTATTTCTTTAGCTTCTCCCGTAACACGTTTGCTTCGTTTGCTTTTATCGATCTGTACGCTGTCATCAGACATTATCGAGTTTACAACCGTGTAAAAGAACGAACGACAGGGTGCTTCCTTTGGAAAACGCTCGGCATGCAAGGTAACATCAACTTTTCTCCTACATTCTCCGTAAATGAAGATCATTTCCAGATTTTCTTCTGTGGTTCATTCGTCGGCCACCTGCAAATCTGTTCTCCAGAAAGTTATAAATAGGTGTACAGCAATAAACACTGCGAAAGTATTGTAATGTTTTAAGCCGCTATCTGTTTACACGTCTGCACAATACATGAGCTGCGATAGCAGTATGATACGTCGTTCGGTACGCGGCCACTGTGGAGGGTCAAGTAGTCCTCTGTTCGACATATCAAAGGAATACAGCGTTGCGAATGTGGTTTCCCATTACAAGTTCTGAATTACTGGCCTGTCCTACCCTCGCCAAACTGATAGACATCTAACAGATTATCAGTTTTCTTTTCCTATCTCCTGTCTATTACTCTTGTCAGCAGCTTGGAAGCATGAGTTGTTAAGCTAATGATGCGATAATTCTCGCACCTGTCGGCAGTTCAGTCTTAGAAATTGTCTGTATGACGTTCTGCCTAAAGTCTGATGGTAAAACGCGTGTCTCATACTTTATACACACAACCGTCAACAGTGTTTTTTATGTTACTCACGGTTTCCTCGGAGGAACCCCCCCTCGCACCTACGTTTTTCCTTCCAACTTCTGTGATTGCTCTTTTTAGAGCTGTCCAACTGAACTGCCCACTGAGGTATTCAGTATCTCCGTATCTAAAGCCTCAGGGAACTTCAGGAGTATTTCTAGATTCCTTACTGTTTCCGTAATCCACGTTTTTGTACATTGACCCTCTGTTAAACTGCTACCCACTCTTCATCATTACTAAACTGTGATCTGAGTCTACATCTGCTCTTGGGTGTGCCTTACAATCGAGTATCTGATTTCGGATTCTCTGCCTGATCATGATATAATGTAACTGATATCTCTCCGCAACTCCCGGTCCTCTCCAAGTATACTGCCTTCTGTTGCGATCCTTGAATTAAAACAGTGACACTTAAGAAGTATCTTACAACTGATGTGTAAAATATGTAATTTGATGGAAAATTAATTCCTTAGGATGCTACTTATTAGCACAAGTGGTTTGTATTAATTTAAACGTGAAACTACTAACAATGCGATACTTAGTTTCAAAGTCCACAATCATGATTTAGGCATTAATTTTGCTCGCCCCCCCCCCCCCCCCATATAGTGTGTTTGTGTGTTCTACAAAGTTAATCCCTAAATCATGATTTTGTATATATATGAATTGAGTTTTGGGGAACGATTAATTTGAGGTTCTGTTGGGCCTTACACCAAGTTCGTGCATAGATGTAACTAAGGACGTTCGCAAGAACTGCTCAACATATAAATTAGTTAACTAGTGCCAAATTGCACCGGCATTTTTGACGATTAACTGAATACATTTACACATAGCGCCTATTCACATAAAATTCAGGTGAAGCTTGAGAATTTTTGACTTGAAAATACTGCAGTTTATCAATATCCAACATTTCTGAGCATGGTTCAAATTTCATATTGTTCGTATACGTCTTAAGATGGCATTATAATAGATACTCTGAGGTTACATCGTATTTGGTTGATTCGTTTTAACTATCTGGAAATCACACAAGAGAAAGAGGTATACTTGGAAAAGGCCGGGAGGTACGGGAAGATCCTAGTCAGGAGAGACTAGTCAGGAAGAAACAATGCCCACGGAATTGGGATATTGGCTGTTTCGTTTTAATGGCATGTATCCTCTTAGGGGAGGGGAAGTGGAGTGGCATGAAGACATCTTAGAAAGGAGACTTGGCTCGTCACATAATCATATTACACATAACGGGAATTCGCTTGTAATATCATGAATAGGGAACATGTGACAGGCATACTCAGCAGATCGTTGAAGGTGACTTGAACCAGCGTAGCCATACTACCAAAACGCTACGGCGCAAACTTAATTCAGTAGTGCTCATTGCTGCAGGCAGCCACTTGCTGCACTATTCTGGCTTGACATTGTGCTCCGGCAGCCGCCCAGGCACAGGCGTCCCCTTACCTGGCAGTGAACACGTGTTACCAAATCCCGAGACATTTCCTACAGTCAAACCACAATAAACCCCTTCTGGTGCTTACAAACCCCTTCCGGTAGATATACATGCCGGCCTTTCGTTAGGCTTGCGATAGTATTGATTTGGTGAGTCATCGAATCAGTGAGAGCTGAAGTGTTGACTTGCGCCATGAGGCTACTACTGCTCCATCGTGATACTAGAAAGACCACCAACCAAGTGGTCCAGCCGCAGCACTTCACGCCTTCATCCAGCGCCCATCAGATGTAGGTATTAACTACCAAAACGGACTGCTGAATTGTAAAGGATCCTGCTGTAATCGGGTGACTTTTGACTCATCCAAGCAAAACATAGGCCACTAGATAACAACCAAATCTGACCAAGTGGTGTCACAAATGGGATCAGAGGAGATGTTAACGTCATCGGCGGCGCAGCCTAGAGTTAGAAGCAGCATGTAAATTCCGTAATCCTAGTGCGTTCCTGTGCTTGTCCTCTTACTGCAGTCCTGTTTGATAAGTCGTGATTGCGTGAACTGTGGTTGTGAAGCCTGAGAATGGTCCAAGAGAAGAACTGGTGAAACTTGTTCAATGTACACAGTGTGACCTACCAGATCATTTGGCTCCATGTACTGAGTCATATGACGTAGTAGGACATAAGAGTTTTCTAAGTATGGTACCGCATCACACTGGGAAAAAAAGAAAAAACTATACTGGTGAAACCAACGTTTCGGCCACTGTCAAAGTAGCCTCATTCTTGATTATCAGTGGGCCAAGAAGAAGGCCACGTTAACTGAGAGCGAAACGTTGGTTTCTCCAAATTTTTTTTTTGTGTTACGGTGCGGTACGCTACTCAGAAAACTTATATGTCAACTGATTGCGGCCGCGGAAGCCTTCGCAACTGTATGGCACCAGTGTAGCACGTGCTTAGATAGCGTACGGAGAGCGCGTGGCTCAGATGTGCCAGACCTTGTGTATCGGGGAATTTTAGCCAAATGTAGATTGTAGGTGAATGAAGAAGCAATTCATTGTCAATTGCACGTGAATTAGGAGTTTAGAAGTCAGCCAGTGATCTACGCTAGTAAATATGTGGTTTTATGTGAACAGTGTGTGGTGTGTTCTCTTAATTTCCTTTCCTATGCTGCAGTCCTGCTTTTCTCGGTTCAAAATGGTTCAAATTGCTCTGAGCACTATGGGACTTAACATTTGAGGTCAGCAGTCCCCTAGAACTTAGAACTACTTAATTCGGACCCCGACCGTAGCAGCAGCGCGGTTTCGAACTGAAGAGCCTAGAACCACTCGGCCACCGCGGCCGGCTACTTTTGTCGGTGATTCTGTTCTTGTTGTAGGCCGAGGTCAGCCTTAAAGGGATTAAAATTGCTCCGTATCGCGACAGTGTCTTACGGTTCGTGTCCCTTATCTTCTCATCATACAATGCTGACTCGGTACAGCGTAGTAGGGTGCAGAGACACCACAAGAACGCGATGTGGGTAACTGGCCTTGACGCTGTCTTTCTACGCTCCCAGTAACATTAATTTCAGTCATCATGATAGCGTAGAATCTGCTGATAGGTCTCTCGCGCGTTAGAGGGTAAGTCTTAAGGTTTAAGCGCTAATTCTCCAGACCTTGTGATCAGCAGTGCGACTACAGTGTTTTTATCCCGCTTTTTTTCTTTTGTTAAAATAATTTATGTTCAATTTGTCTTACAAACTTTTTTGATGGGTTCACGACGTAGTCATAAAACATGTTAGTACAACTGTAGCGTGGGGTATAAGACGACTAGGCTGATGAAAGTGAGTGGTGCGGTGATGAAGCTACGCAGGGATAGTACTGTAACCTTAGACAAATGAAGCAGGAGTAGTGTTGTAAGACGCCTCCTAGAATCCCTAAAATCCTATCCCTACTAGGTGCCTTGCCACTGCTATCGACTGAACAAGTCCGACTCACCGACTGCCATGGTGTTACATTGAGTCCTCAGTTGGAGAGCATGGAGCGGGCTGAAGAAAGCAGAGAATGAATTACATAAGAGTCGACTTCAGCGAGTATGGTGTGAAAGAAAGAGTGTGGCAGTACATCTCGGCTATCATGATATTTGCTCTCAGAGCTATTGCTAGATTTCAGGACCAGTCAGTGACAGGAACCACACACAGTGGATTTTTCATGTATCTGAATATTTGTTATAGCCATCGAGTAGTTGCAAAAAGTTCTAAAAGTAATGTGAGCTGAAGTTTCAGCAGAGTTTCACCGAGATGGTCTATGAGTCGTAACTGGTTGCTAGTACGTCATCAGAGACAATTTAAAGGGCCAAACTTTTCAAGAGGGAAAGAGTGTTGCGGCGAGAACACAGTGTAGTAGGGTTCGCCGCTGCTGGCAGCGACTTGCTGCAATATGCTGGAACGGCGTGCGTCAGCGTGTCTACCCTTCGGTGTGTTACCAATACCACGAACACTTTGGCATTGGTCATGAAGTCGGACTGGAGAGTCATGGAGTCAGCCAACGCAGCAGTGTTGCCTTGGTAAAAATTGTTGGTTTATTTATAGACAGTCATAAGCGGTTTCGGCCATACAGTGACCATCTTCAAAGGCGGCATACACTGAACACAGGTTCATGCGTTTGAGTTTGACAACGCAAGAACCTGTGTCCAGTGTATGCCACCTTTAGAATCTGAAGATGGTCAATATATGGGCGAAACCGGTTATGCCTTCGTCATAAGAATGTGATTGCGTCTATAAATAAACAAAAAAGTTTTACGAAATGATCAGTCACTCACTCCATTGATAAAATGTCGTTTTTTTCCGAGTGTCGTCTTCCGCAATGAAGGAGCTACCGGTTCACGGTCATCCTGACAGGTCCATCTACCAGCTGGTCTAGCCATCGAGGGTCAATCTGAGATCCCATCCCCTAGCAACCAAGCTGCTAACGAAATAAGCACTTGCTCTCTATAGCATACCTGAGGAAACAATAACAATACATACGTCGAAAAATCACGAGAACTAATGAAACGTAGTATCGAAAGCATCACTTGACCTTTATTGCTGGAATCAATCGCCGATCCAATTCAAAAACCCAAAAACCGATAGTACAAAATCTATAAGGCGATACCAATGAAGGGAGACGAAAAATATGCCTGTTAAAACTTGGTACCGAAAACAATACTTGACCTCATAAATCAACTTGAAACGTCAATACCAACGTAAAAGTGAAAAATTGAAGGCAATACCAACATCCAAAAATCGAGAGAACTTACGAAACGCGCTAATGAAAACATAACTTGGCTTATATAGCTCAACCTATAATGCCAACATCAAAATTGATTGCACTATAAAGAGCCTAGAAGCTGATACCGATATAAACAATCAACAACCGCACAATTAAAGAAAAATCAGGGTAAGAGCGAGTAGCAGTCGCGAACCGGGAGTGCCGTTCAAACTCATTTTTATGTATAGATAACTCAACCATCACAGGAATCGAGGATTTCATCAGTGTTTGCCTATTATTAGTATCAATACCGGGAAGGCACAGATATATGTGACATAAATGGGCGTATCCTTTGACAGCATTGACAATGAGCTTAATTTTCATCAGTAAAGGAGACAACATATAGCATGCTAGTGCGACCTATGCTTGAGTACTGCACAGGTGTTTGAAATCCGTACCAGGTCAGATTACAGACAGGCATCGAAGCAGTTCAGGGGCAGGCCGCTAGATTTGTTACTGGTTGGTTCGAACAACACACAAGTGTAACGGAGATGCTTCGGGAACTCAAATGAGAATGTCTGGAAGGAAAGCGACATTCTTTTCGAGAAACGCTATTGAGATATTTTAGAGAATCGGTATCTGAAACTGACTGCAGGACGCTTCGGTTCCTTCCAACATACATTGCACATGATGACTATGAAGATAAACTAAACTCCGTCCGAAAAAGCCCTGGAAGCCCAAAGGCATCGACCGAATGCCGTGTCATCCTAAGCCACAAGAGACACTGGATGCGGATATGGAGGGGCACGTGGTCAGCACGCCGCTCTCCTGGCCGCTGTCAGTCGGACGGTCACCCAACCAAGTGTTCGCCAAGGTCGACAGCGTTTCTTTTTCTTTCTTTTATCTTATGGGACTTAACTGCTAAGGTCATCAGTCCCTAATCTTACACACTACTTAACCTAAACTATCCTAAGGACAAACACACACACCCATGCCCGAGGGGGGACTCGAACCTCCGCCGGGACCAGCCGCACAGTCCATGACCGTAGCGCCTAAGACCGCTCGGCTAATCCCGCGCGGCGACAGCGTTTAACTTCGATCGTCTGAAGGGCGGCAAAGATACGAGAAATTAGGGCTCATTCGGAGACACACAGTCGTTTTACCCTCGTTCTCTTCACGAGTAGAACAGGAAAGGAAATGACTAGCAGTTGTGTGAGGTACCCTCGGCCACACACCGTAGGGCCATTTGCGGCGTATTGATGTAGATGTAAACGTAATATGTGGAAAGACAGACAAACTGATCCTACAAGTATTCCATTCTTACCGATTGAGATACAAAACCATAAAAATGATCTACAAAAAAATCACCTGACTTTCATAATTCAGCTCCGAATGCCACTATCAGCACAAAAGTAAAAGAAAAGAAGGAAATAGTAGAAAAAGTCCAAAGGTGATACCAATACACGTAGTCAGAAACTGCGGCACTAACGACATACGATACCTAAATAAACTACTCAATTAATAGGTAAACATCATTGTAACACAAAAAACGGAGTTACAAAGCACGAAGCATGCTAGGATATGATTTGTTATTCGAGACTTCACGTTAATTCTAGTCACTGTTATCATTTGTTACTAGGAAAACTTAAGGTAATGTTGCCTGATAAGGAGGGTAAATAGTCACCCACTAAGAATGTTCTACGTCACGGCTCAAAGCCTACGGGTGGTATTGAAACCTCAAGTTGACTAAGACTGTCTTATCATGACTCACTTTCCTTTATTCGGGATTGGGAACTCACCATCGACGTTGGCGTCCTTATTGGTTCCTGCTGATGCTGTTACACATCTTCTATGCTGAGCGTTTAGTGTATCCGTTGTGCGAAATGGCACAGAGACCAAGATATAGGTAGTTCTCGGTCCTCTGGTTTCTGCAGGCTAGGGAATCCATGCGAGTAAAACACAACAACAGTGTTTTAAATCTCCGATATGTAAGTTTCTTACCATCGTAATATTAATACGACCATGTTTGGTAAAGTGATTTCCGATACACTCTCTGAACAGGTAGATGTGTTACGCATAGTGCTGTTAACAGTAGCTTGCACAGCAGTGCTTGTAGTTGCTGTTCCGGTGCAAGTTGAACGCTAGGGAAAATAAGCCCGCAACGAGATAATGGCTTCGTGACTAGGGACGGTACTTAATGCGTCAGACATTTGGCTGGCACATCTCCCATTCTGTGTAGCAGCAGTACTTGCTCTTTCCCTACGCTTCTTGCAATCACCATTAGATTTCTTCTCTTGGAGATACAGTTTTTTTTACAAGTGTCAGAACCCCCTTCCTGTTCTTTTCAAGTGGACAGTGGGAGCCTTTCTTTTTTCGGCCCTCTCGTCTGTATCAGAGCGCGTCTCGCTGCTTCCATTCATTTGAAGTTAACTGGAAGTAATGCCCGTTTAAATGGCGGAGGCCGCATAATGGAAGGCGGCAGGGTATTGTAGCCGGTCGCCATTACCACACGTTAGAGCGCGCGCTAAATCTCGTCGCGGATGCGCCGCCGGGTCGGCCGGCGCAGACGGCTCTGGCGCCGGAACGCGCCGTGCAGACCGAGGCGGCACCTCCTAGCGAGCGCTCAGCTGCCTGCCCCGCGTGCTGCGCCTCTGCCGTCTCCAGCGAACAGACGCGCCGCTGCGCGCCCCTCACGTGCCTGCATTGTGAAGCATACTGTCTGGTGTCATTGGCGTCATGTGTCGGCTAGTCTACTGACGTTAGCCCATGACGGATGTGATGCGCACGGGTGAAAAATTACAGTGACGAAAATGGAAAGTTTCAGACTATGAAATACCAGCTGATATTTATCAAACATCCAAGAGATGTTCGCTAAGAGCGCTTCGGTTGCTTCCTTTTCCCTCTTTTCCATATTCTGTGATTCACCTCCACGCAATGCTGTACACTAGATGTACATTCCCAAAAACTTCTTCTTCAAAACAACGTCAACGCGTGACACTTTTATATCTTTTCGAGAAGAATGTCCTCTCTGCCCGTGCTGCTTTGTTTTTATCCCAAATGGTTCAAATGGCTCTGAGCACTATGGGACTCTACTTCTGAGGTCATTAGTTCCCTATAACATAGAACTAGTTAAACCTAACTAACCTTAGGACATCACACACATCCATGCCCGCGGCAGGATTCGAACCTGCGATCGTAGCGGTCTCGCGGTTCCAGACTGCAGCGCCTAGAACCGCACGGCCACTTCGACCGGCTGTTTTTATGTCCTCCTTGCTTTGTCCGTCATCTCTTATTTTGCTTTCAAGGTAGCGGAATTCGTTCACTTCGTCTGCTTCGTGGTCCGAAACTTCGATGTTATTCCCCTTTCTCGCTGTTCCGCTCTACTTACATCTTTTTTTGGTTCAGTCGTATACTGTATTATGTGTTCTTTAGATTACTTATTCTGTTTAACATTTTCTCCAGTCCAATACCAGTAAAAATAATAATGTCATCAGCGAAACTTATCATTGATATCCTTTCTCCTTAAAATGAAATAAAGCTCCCTAATCTGTGTTCCCTTCGTTGCTTCCTCGACATACAGACTAAACATTACGGGCTAAAGACTATGTCGATGCCGCGTACCCTTTCTAATCCGAGCGCTTCGTTCTTCGTCTGTTTACTTCACTCTTTTTGTTCATGTCCATATTCAACAGGCAGCACATAAACGCTCCTGTTGGAGCACAAACAAATGGGAATATGTTTCTTTTTATTTAAATGACTCTGACTGAAACGTGGGGTACCAGCTGCCTCATTCCTCATGCAGGGAAAGGTGGAATGAGGTTGCTGGTAACCAATTTTCAGGATCATTTAAATAAGCAGGAAAATTTTAGCAATTTTTTGTGCTCCTTTCTCCCTGCTATAGCAGGGCATGTAATCGCATGAAAAGATATGTATTAGGCAGTAAAATTTAGATAGTTTACTTATGTGGAACAAATTTTACACCTCAGATAGGATTTTGATGCAAAAAGATTTTGCATGGGATTCAGTACTACAAAATGACGTTCCCAGATGATAACAGAAACACTTTGCAGCATATTTTTCGATGGTACGTCCCTTTATAACCTACGCTTTCGCCTCACACTGGATATTACGAGTTTATTTTACCCGTACAAGTAGGATAATTTTGAACCGGTGTAACTCGGACAGTGGGTAAAGAAATTAATAAAATTTTCATGGTGGTTCGAAATCCAGATCTTAGAAATACATCGCAAAAATTACAGCCATTTGCCGTGCATAGCCGTTTCGAAATCCGTGGCTGGATGTTGGTATCCAAAAACAAATTTTGGAGTCTTTCTCGACAACGGAAAAAAATTTTGAAAGCATGAAAATGGCTCTTCTAAATAATACCTTAGAGAATATACCGTTAAAATTTGGGCAATCCGATGCGGTTACTTATTTTGATTTCGCCTCTCTGGTACCGAGTGCTGCGGGTCTCGAATCTGCGATAACGGCATGGAACTCGATGACCACTAGAGGTCTCTGGAGCAATCACGCCGTATGCGGTGGCTGCGCGCGCTCCTGGCCCCGAGTCTAACGTGAGAGCACCACGTTGGAGAACGTGGTCCCAGCGGCCAAATTGTGACATAACCTGTTGTGTATTTAGGCGGCTGCTTTTCACTCAGCGATTATCAATTCTACACACCGCACGAAAAGCAACATCCCTTCCGGTCACGACCGTGTTACCTATCGTCACCTCCGTGAAGCTCCCGCGCCCTTCCTCTCCACGCTGACCAGGCTCTAAAATGTGGTCTTGTCCACCGGCTTCTACCCCGACCTGTGGAAAACCTTCCGGATCCTGATATTCCTCAAACCCGACAAACCGCCATTCACTGTCTTCTCCTACCATCCCATCAGTCTTACCTCAATCTTCAGCAAGGCCCTGCAATCCATCCTCACCCGACGCATCCACCAGCATCTCCACCAGCACCGCTGCCTTCCCGCTACCCAATGTGGCTTTCGGCCATCCTTCTCTGCCGATGACCTTCTCCTTCACCTCCCTCACCTCCTCTCCGAACAACTCAACTCCCGTCGCTCCGCCATCTTCCTCACCCTCGACCTTGAATGTGCCTACGACCGTGTATGGCATTCTAGTCTCCTCTTCAAGCTCCAAACGTTTGCCCTTCCTATTAACCACGTCCGTCTGATCGCCTCCTTTCTTTCCCACAGTCCTTCCTATGTCACCATCCATAACACAGTTACCTTCTACCCCTCCGCTGGTGTGCCGCAAGGTTCCGTCAACTCTCCTCTTCTCTACCTTCTTTACACGGCGGATATTGCCACCACCTTCACCTTCCTTACACCTTCTCCAGTACGCCGATGACACCGTCTTCCTTGCCCTCGCCCCTACCCTGCAACCCCCTCCCAGCACCTTCTCCAATCCCATCTTGACTGGTTCACCACTTGGTGTAACCAGTGGCTGCTCAAAGTCAATCCTTCCAAGACCCAGGCGATCATTGTAGGCCAAACCACCCCTTCCTTGCACCTCCTTGATTTTTATGTCACTACCTATGGCCATCCTATCAACCTCACCCCAACCCTCAAGTACCTTGGCGTCACCCATGACCGTCGCCTCTCCTGGACCCCCCATCTCCGGATGATCCACGCCAGGGCACACTCCCGACTCCGCCTTTTCAAGTTCCTTTCTGGCCTCACATGCGGTCTGGACCCCTCCACCATCCTCCACACCTATAAATCCCTCATCCGTCCTATCCTATGTTATGCTCATCCCCTGTGGATCGCCACCCCACCTACCTTCTACAAATCCCTTCAAATCCTGGAATGCCATGTGCTCCGCCACGCCAATCGCATCCGCCTCCCTTCCCCCATGTAGATCCTCTATGACTTAATTCCGTTCCCACACCTACTCCTTTTGCTCAAGCGGATACAGATCCTTTACACCTCCTGAAAACTTGATTCCCCTCCCCCAGTTGCCTCTCCCATCCTTTCCCAACCCTGTCTACTGCCACACCTGTACTCCTACATCCCACCCGCTCTCCATTTCTCCACACTCAATACCCTTGCCCAAGGTGACTTCCGCCAACTCCCCCTCCCCAATGATGCCCTCATCCCCTCCATCTACAACTCTGACCAACTTGGATCCTCCCCTTCCTCCCTCTTTGTTTTTCCTACAGGGCACCCTCTTTCCCTTCTCTCCCTTCTCTCCCTCTTCTCTTTCTCTCTCCTTCCCACCCCCCGGGTTTCCATAACCCCCCCTTACCCTCTCCCCTACCCCTCCCTTCTCCTCTCCCAATGGCATCAAAACGCTCCCCTTCTCCATCCTACTCGCACCTCTTCCCTTTGGCAGGTCCCCAGATTTGAGAGTGAACAGTGCATCTTCGTGCACCAGAGATCGTCACCAGTGCCCGTGTGTGCTTTCGCGACGTGCTTCGTGTCTCTCCGTTTGTGCTCCTCCGTTCACGTGTGCAACTCGTTCTGGTATTCGCATTGAGTCTGTTTTATCTCGCTTATAGACATCGTGTTTACGTTGGGTATGCTTACTTCCTGTTTACGAGTGGAAGTATGTTTTGATTTCGTGACGTTATCTCTTGTGACCCCGTTGCTTAATACTTTGTTGTTGCTCTTGGTGTGTTGCTGTGTTGTCTGTCGTCATGTTTCTCCTTCTATTGCCGTTCGTCCATCTTGTTTGTTCACAGGCCGCTCCCGTTCGGTTCCGCCATGTTTTCGTTAGTGGCAACTCCGCGACCGTTCCTGTTGCGATTACAGCAGCCTCATAATTGATTTTACGTGTAGAAGTACTTAAACGTTCAACCTAAGTGTGATTCAAACGGATGAAGATATCAAGACAGTTTTCAAGGTGGTTCGAGATCGTATCTAAGAAATACATCGCAAAAATTCCAGGCATTTGCTGTGCATAGGCGTCTTGAAATTCTCGGCTGGATTTTGGTCCGTTGGTGACGGTGAAAATATACTAAAAAAAACTTTTTGTAGAGCGGTGCAAATGGCTCTGAGCACTATGGGACTTAACAGCTGCGGTCATCAGTCCCCTAGAACTTGGAACTACTTAAACCTAACCAACCTAAGGACATCACACACCACCAAGTCATCACGAGTCAGAGAAAATCCCTGACCCCGCCGAGAATCGAACGCGGGAACCCGGGCGCGGGAAGCGAGAACGCTGCCGCACGACCATGAGCTGCGGACTTAAACCTTTTTGTGTAGCCCACAGTAGATCATATCAGTTGCAGAAGGAACCAGCCGATTTTTTCCATTTGCCTAGGCAGGAGCCCGCATCTCGTGGTCGTGCGGTAGCGTTCTCGCTTCCCACGCCCAGGTTCCCGGGTTCGATTCCCGGCGGGGTCAGGGATTTTCCCTGCCTCGTGATGGCTGGGTGTTGTGTGCTGTCCTTAGGTTAGTTAGGTTTAAGTAGTTCTAAGTTCTAGGGGACTGATGACCATAGATGTTAAGTCCCATAGTGCTCAGAGCCATTTGAACCATTTGAACCTAGGCAGGAGGAAGTGAGCAATACTCATACTTTGACCTTGCACTGTAGGATAGTGACAATAAGGCGATCGTTCTGTCGTCTATACAAATGGTCCCTAGCCGAAGACTATCCAACAGCTTACAGCAATTTTACAAACAATTCCGGACATCTTGAAAGATTTTACGTTGTCGCTGGATCGACAAATCGTATGGAAGTTGGCTTTTCTCATGTGTTGCTCCCACTATCAAGCGCAACGGTAGAACTACTTTTCTAGTAGTTTACATTTTCTAAAGCCAAACTGATCGCCATCTAACACGTCTTCAAAATCTTTTTACATTCTCCTGCGAATTATTCTTCTCAGCATCTTTTATGCACGAGCTATTAAGCTGGTAGTGCGATTGGTTTCGTGCTTATCTGCTCTTGCAATCTTTGGGAATGTGTGAATTATATTTCTCCGAAAGTCTAATGGTACGTCTCCATACCCATAGATGCAACAAACCAATTTGAATTCTCCCAACGAAATTAGAAATCCCGAAGGAATATCAGCTGCCTTCCGCCTTATTTCACTGGAGGTGTTCCAAAGTTCTGTTAAATTCTGAATATTACTGGGTCCCTTCTATCACGCTATCAGACGGATATCCCCATTTTAGAGGCATTCCATGTACTCTTCCACCCACCTGCTTTCTCCTCTCCGCTCAACAGTTGTATTCCTCTTCCACTCTTAATGTTGACGTGTTTGCTTTTAATTCACCAAAGATTGTTTTGACTTCTCTCAATTTCTTCCCATTTGTTCTGTATCACCACCACCTTAGCTTCCCTTGACTCCATATCTACCTCTTTCCAAGAGTCATTTATTGCTATGCTCCTGTCTTTTCCTAAACATTTTCATACTTCCTTTTTCAGTCGATAACCTGAAGCATTTTTTCTGTTACCCAAGGTTTCTTCGCAGTTACCTTTTTCGTATCTCATTTTGTCCGTTCTACATCTGTGATTGCCCTGTTTAGACATATCCATTTCCCTTCATCTGAATTGCCCATTGTGATACTCATTATTGCAGTATCCGAATCCTTATAGAAATTCATACATGCCTCATCATTCCTCAGGCCTCCAGTATCCCACTTCTTTCAAAGTTTATGAGTCTGGTCCACTCACTAGAACTTCAGTCTACTTTTCATCACTGTAACATTGCGACGCCACTGGTTGTACTGTTGTACTCTTACAAAATGCCTTTGTTATGCCACTAGTATCGCCTCTCGATACGTAAGACACCCTACTAAGATTCAAATGTTTGCGAATGATGTAAGCGCAAGGAAACGGAAGGGTAGGTCGACCCTGACGTTACGAAGCGAATGGAGTCACATGCTTTCACAACCTGATGGCTAGGCAGCCCCACCCACTAGGCGGGTGGTCAGTTGCAGTTTGGAGGCGTTCTTTGGAATACACTGGTGCCTTGTGGTAGTGTAGGAGGTGAGTAGACCACGATATCCCAAAAGCCGCCAGTTCGAGGAAACATTAATCCTCTAAAACAGAATTAAATGTGTAATGAAGATGCTACGGATGTAAGTAGAGGCTGGATGTCCTTGGTGTGATGAGGCAGTGGCTGGAGGGGCCATGAGTCCAACAGCCGACATGTTGGATCAGTTGACGGCGGCTATCTGAGAGGCTGTTTGACGAACTGAAACCAACTGTAGGAGGAACACTACAGAATAACATTTCGTTGAACTGGCAACTATGTGAATTTTCATATACAAAATTGACTACTAAAGAGCGTACAGCTGAAATCAATTCCTAATTGCAAGCTAGAGAACTTGAACGAGCATGTAATGTAGGGAGGACTAGTATGCCTTTGGAGGGAAATGGAGTTACCTATAAACTCATATTCGATGTAGGTTCTGATGTGTTGGTAAATGTGCCAACACCTTGTAGATAGAGGCGGCCTAAATGCACGCGATCTAACGCAGGCGGGCGTGAATTCTGGAACAGGATAAGTAGTGAATTCTAATAAGAAAAGTATGCAGCTCCTCGAATACTTAACTTTATTCTATCCTTGTGGTACATCGCTCTTGATAATACAAATAAGACTATCTACAGATACGGTTAATGGCGCCTTGCTAGGTCGTAGCCATGGACTTAGCTGAAGGCTACTCTAACTGTCTCTCGGCAAATGAGAGAAAGGCTTCGTAAGTGTAGTCACTAGCAAAGTCGTCGTACAACTGGGGCGAGTGCTCTTCCGTATCTCAAGACCTGCCTTGTGGTGGCGCTCGGTCTGCGATCACACAGTGGCGACACGAGGGTCCGACATGTACTAAATGGACCGCGGCCGATTTAAGCTACCACCTAGCAAGTGTGGTGTCTGGCGGTGACACCACATTCCTCCCCCGCAAATCGGCGAACGGTCGTGTGATAAGGCTTCCGCCCGCCGTGGTGAGGACCCCATGTTGACGTATGCGATGAGGTGGGGAGCCTAACAACAGGCGAGGCTGTGCCACCCACACCCGGCCATTCGGTCCGAGGGGAGCTAGGAAACGCCTGAAAACCTAGTCCAGGGTGCGCGTCAACATGCGGCGTATGCGCCCGTAAAGAGACAGGAGGGGCCGAAGGGTCGACCTCCATTGCGTCGGGGAACCCGACGCGCGAGGACGTCATGTGGTCCGGAGCGGGCAAGAGGTCCATGGTGGAGGACAGCTGGTCACGGGAAGCGATCGGCGGCGCGTGACCCAGGGAGGCGCTTGGCGGCTGCAGCGAAGCGTCGAATGCGGGCGGCGCCGGCGGGAGAACAGGCGGCGGCGGCGGCGGCGGCTGCGGCGGCGCGTCGCCATGGGGCAAAATGGAAGGCATCGTCGGTAACACCTGGGGATGAGGCGAGACAGTAGATGGGTCCCCAGGGCGCTGATCGGACGGCACCGTCGCTGAAAGCAGACGAGGAGCGGCAGAACCCGTGCGACGACAGAGGCGCATCTGATTGAGATGCCGACGCACCTCACCAGAGGCTCCCAAAACCAAATACATCGCGCGGCCGAGGCAGCGAAGAATGCGCCCTCCGAGCCAACGCCGTGAACCCCGATAGTTGCGATAAAATACAACGTCGCCTGGAGCAAACGCAGAAGTCTGCCGCTGCACAGGAACCTGATGCGGCGGATGCAGCAAAGACATCAAGGTTCGATGAGGACGACCGTGGAGTAACTCAGCCGGCGAGCGACCATCGCGGGGCTGAGTGCGATACGAAGACAAAAAGAGCAACAACGCGTCCTCCCGAGAATGCGACAGTTTCAAATTCAACATTTGTGACTTGAAAGTCCGGACCAATAGTTCAGCGGCACCGTTTGACTGAGGCGAAAACGGCGCGGATGTCAGATGTTGAATACCATTGGCCTGGCAGAATGACTGAAATTCTGTGGACATGAATTGTGGGCCATTATCGGAAACAATAGTCTGCGGAAGACCTTCAATGCAAAAAATAGCAGACAACGCTTGGATGGTGGCAGAGGACGTCGTGGAAGACATCCGGACAACAAAAGGAAAATTACTGAAAGCATCTACCAGAGCCAACCACCGAGCATTCCAGAATGGACAAGCAAAATCGATGTGCAAGCATTGCCAAGGGGAAGTGGCTTTGGGCCATGCAAAGACGTTCCGCGGCGGTGTGGATTGTTGTTCGGCACACGCCATGCAAGAAGAACACATATTCGTAATCGCAGCATCGATTCCGAACCAAGTACAGTGCTGACGAGCAAGTTGTTTCGTTCGCACTATACCCCAATGACCTTGGTGAAGAAGCCTTAAAACAGAGGACTGTAACGAACGCGGGACCACGACTCTGGACTGATCATTATCAGAACGCAACCACAAAACACCACGTCGAACAAAAAGTCTCTCCTTATGAGCAAAAAATCGGCGAACCAACGGATCCTCGATCCGAGACTTTGACAAAGGCCATTGCGTAGCAACAAAACGCAAAACGGTAGCAAGGACAGGGTCAGCAGCTGTGGCTGTAGCTACACGACGAAAATCAATCGGAAACGATTCGATCACTTCATCGGTTTCCGAATCAATGAACATGCAAGCAAGTTCGGAAGAATCGAATGCTTTATCCTCAGCAACAGGCAAGCGTGACAACGCATTGGCGTTTCCGTGCTTAGCAGTGGACCGATACAAGATATCGTAGCGGTACTGCGAGAGGAAAATAGACCAGCGAATGAATTTCTGCGCTGTACGCGGAGGTACAGGCTTGTTCGGATGAAAGAGCGACGTCAAAGGTTTGTGGTCTGTGATGATGGTAAAGTGACGACCATACAAGAAATCATGGAACTTTGTAACACCAAAGACGAGAGCCAAAGCTTCTTTCTCTATCTGTGAATAATTTCTTTGCACAGACGAGAGCAATTTCGACGCAAAGGCAATAGGGCGATCATGCGAGCCAACTTTGTGCGCAAGCACAGCACCGATCCCGAAATCCGATGCATCTACCATCAACAAAAGGGGTTTCTGGGGATCGAATGGCGTAAGACAAGTATTTAAAAGCATCGCCGATTTCAACTGGCGAAAGGCGCGTTTGCATTCCGTCGTCCAGACGAACGGAACACCCCTACGGCGTAAGCGATGAAGCGGAGCTGAAATGGAAGAGGCATTGCGCAGAAAGCGATGATAATAGTTAATTTTACCCAACACACTCTGTAGCTGTTTCACATTTTGTGGCGAAGGCAAATCTTGTATGGCACGGAGGTGCTCTGGACTCGGATGTATGCCTTGGGCATTGATGACATGTCCCAGGTATGGTAAGTCACGAGCAAAAAACACACATTTGTCCTTCCGCAAGCGAAGACCATTTTGTCGCAATACCTGAAATATTGTTCGTAGGTGTGCTAAATGCTCGTCGGCTGTCTTTCCGGAGATCACAATATCGTCCAGATAATTCGCAGCAGTAGGGACCGACGCACAAATAGTTTGTAAATATTGCTGAAACAATGCAGGGGCGGATGCACACCCGAATGGCAGTCTCTTGAATCGGTACAAACCTAGATGTGTGTTAACCACCAAGACGCGCTGGGATTCGGCGTCCACTGGGATTTACAAGTGCGCATCTGCTAGGTCCAACTTGGAAAAGTATTTACCCGGGCACAGTTTATCAAAAAGATCTTCCGGGCGGGGTAAGGGAAAAGTTGCGGTCACGAGTTGTGGATTCACTGTTGCCTTGAAGTCCACACAAAGTCTCAGTTTTCCGGAAGGTTTTGGCAAAATTACTAAGGGTGAGGCCCAGAGAGAAGCTTGCACACGTTCAATTACACCCTGTGATTCTAAATCGTGTAATGTTCTGGCGACCTCATCACGCAATGCGTGGGGAACATTGCGCGCTCTGAAAAATTTCGGTTGCGCGTTTACTTTCAGTTCCTAATGTGCTTCATAGTTTGTAGCGCAACCGAAGCCCGGTGCAAAAATGTCGGCAAATTCTTCACATAGACGAGAAACACTGTCTGAAGGCACAGTCTGATTCACTGATTGGACCTGATTGACGATAGACATGTTAAACAACTGAAATAAATCTAAACCAAACAAGTTCACTGCAGTAGAAGAACGAAGAACGTAAAATGACACAAGTTTTGTTTGTCCCTTGTATGTGGCAAGAAGAGTGCACTGTCCTAACACAGGGATAAGCTGTCCTGAATAACTTTTTAACTGAACATTTGCGGCACGCAACGGAGGTTTGCCCAGTTGATTGTACGTGTCGTGATTGAGCAGTGAAACTGCAGCTCCGGTATCGAGGTGGAATGGTATGACCTTGCCATTAAAGTCGAAATCTACAAAAATTTTATTGTCCTGCTGACGACAAGACCGACTGTTTTGTGCAATTTGAACAGACACTGGTACAGAATCACTTGCCAATTGACGTGATTTCCGGCGACGTCGACGCACACTTTTTGTGGGACGAACACAGTCACTGTTAGAGAAAGTGGCACTGGGCGGAGTGGAATTAACTACATGAATGTCCATGGGCGAAGGTCCACGAGCCTGAGTGTCTTTGGTTCGATTCCGGCGCGAAGCAAAGGGCCTGGAATGATTATGATTGTCTGATCGGAGCTTTTTCTGGCAAACACTTTGAACATGTCCTTTCCTATGACAGAAAAAGCAAATAGCTTGGCGTGACGGGCAATTTTCACGCGAATGTCTAGTAGCACACCGCGGGCATGATTTTACAGCATTGGTGTGCTGGCGCGGCACACCTGGTTTAGAGCGTGGCGGCAGCTGCGTTGATGTGCGCGAGCGCAGTCGACCGGCTGGCGAAGTTGCAAATGAGTCCTGAGCACAGTCAAGTGTGTCCTGTCTATCTAATATGTCTATCACTTGCTGAAGGGAGGGATTAACTAGTTTCAAAATCTGTTCCCGTATGCGAACATCAGAAACGTTCTGTGCAATTGCATCACGCACCATAGTATCTGAATAAGGAAGGCCACAGTCACATTCAAACGCACAATCCCTAGTAAGGCCTTGCAAAGTTGCAACCCACTCCTTATTAGTTTGACCGGCCATACGTTTTGTACGAAAGAAAGTATACCTTTTTGCAACTACATTAACTGTTTCTTTGAAATAGGCGTCCAATGCCGAGAAAATTTCTTCGTAGGACAGAGTTGCTACGTCGCGTCGGGGAAATAATTTCACTATCACACGGTAGGTGGACACACCTACACACGAAAGCAAAAACGGCTGCCGCTCATTACCTTGAATTCTGTAGGCGGCGAGATGAAATCCAAACTGGCGGGACCACTCGGTCCACGACTCGTGCGCCGCAACAAAATTGCGAAACTGCGGTGCAACTGCATGTTGTTGCTGCGGGAGCGGTGAAGCGGCTGCTGCCGCATCGTTTTAAATGGCACGTTGACCCTGGACGAGCTGTCCAAGGGCATCCAATAACGCCTGCGTCTGCTGATTCTGCAAGTGATAAAATTCGGACAGTACCTCTGGAGATTGTGGCGAAGCCATGACACAAGTAAATGTAAGCAATTTACTATCAAAATGACTGCAACGTGGGCGCGTCACCAATACTCGGCGCCAATGATGTGTTGGTAAATGTGCCAACACCTTGTAGATAGAGGCGGCCTAAATGCACGCTATCTAACGCAGACGGGCGTGAATTCTGGAACAGGATAAGTAGTGAATTCTAATAAGAAAAGTATGCAGCTCCTCGAATACTTAACTTTATTCTATCCTTGTGGTACATCGCTCTTGATAATACAAACAAGACTATCTACAGATACGGTTAATGGCGCCTTGCTAGGTCGTAGCCATGGACTTAGCTGAAGGCTATTCTAACTGTCTCTCGGCAAATGAGAGAAAGGCTTCGTAAGTGTAGTCGCTAGCAAAGTCGTCGTACAACTGGGGCGAGTGCTCTTTTGTATCTCGAGACCTGCCTTGTGGTGGCGCTCGGTCTGCGATCACACAGTGGCGACACGCGGATCCGACATGTACTAAATGGACCGCGGCCGATTTAAGCTACCACCTAGCAAGTGTGGTGTCTGGCGGTGACACCACAGGTTCCAGATCTGAATTCCCCGTATAACACTAGCTTTCTATACATCGCTCTTCCCTAACAACCTAACATCAAGTCCTGTCACAGGAAAAGCCACATGTAACACTAGTCTGCTGTGACACAAACTAATGTTACCATCCGAGAGGATTTGGAAAATTTGACCGCGCGTATAAGAATGGATAACGTTATCGGACTGTAATTTTGAATGTATTGATATTAACGGTAAAACTAAACAGGCTTTAACGTTGGGGTCAACGAAAGTGGTACAATTCATATACTAATGAAACAATAAACCCTCGCCAACCCAGTTATACACATGAATTTTGAAATATACGTTTAAGTGAATTGAATGTTAGTTATTCAAGTTAATTTCATTAATATTTCCCTTTCCATAGCACACGGGATACATACGGGCACGGGGCACTCCAAGCTGTGGGTGGTAGCAGTTACCAATAAAGCATAGATTAGTAATCACAGAAAACAAAAATTGTACCATACTTATACTAATAACAGTTACATTCAAGATCACTTGCGCAATAGGGTGGTGGGGTTTCAGGTTCCGATGGATAGGTCAGGAGCTCGCTACACACAGCAGGCGGCTACAGGGTAGCAGGTGTTGTGTGGCGTGGACTGGGCGGTTTTTTTAGGTTACATGGCCTCGGACAAGTACAGAAAGGGCAACAGCCTCAAAGGGTGCGGGGCAAAGTCAGGACATTCGGGGACCAAGCAACAATCGGTATTGTAATTGTAAACTGTCGAGGCTGCGTTGCTAAAGTACCGGAACTTCAAGCGCTGATAGAAAGCACCGAAGCTGAAATAGTTATAGGTACAGAAAGCTGGCTGAAGCCAGAGAAAAATTCTGTCGAAATTTTTACAATGGCACAGATGGTGTTTAGGAAGGATAGATTGCATGCAACCGGTGGTGGCGTGTTTGTCGCTGTTAGTAGTAGTTTATTCTGCAGTGAAGTAGAAGTGGATAGTTCCTGTGAGTTATTATGGGTGGAGGTTACACTCAACAACCGAGCTAGGTTAATAATTGGCTCCTTTTACCGACCTCCCGACTCAGCAGCATTAGTGGCAGAACAACTGAGAGAAAATCTGGAAAACATTTCACATACATTTTCTCAGCATGTTATAGTCTTAGGTGGAGATTTCAATTTACCAGATATAGACTGGGGCGCTCAGATGTTTAGGACGGGAGGTAGGGACAGAGCATCGAGTGACATTATACGGAGTGCACTATCCGAAAATTACCTCGAACAATTAAACAGCGAACCGACTCGTGGAGATAACATCTTGGACATACTGATAACAAACAGACCCGAACTTTTCGACTCTGTAAGCGCAGAACACGGAATCAGTGATCGTAAGGCCGTTGCAGCATCCCTGAATATTGAAGTTAATAGGAATATAAATAAAGGGAGGAAGGTTTATCTGTTTAACAAGAGTAATAGCAAGCTGATTTCAGACTACCTAGCAGATCAAAACGAAAATTTCTGTGCCGACACTGACAATGTTGCGTGTTTATGGAAAAATTTCAAGGCAATCGTAAAACGCGTTTTACACAGGTACGTGCCGAGTAAAACTGTGAGGGACCGGACAAATCCACCGTGGTTCAACAACGAAGTTAGGAAACTACTGCGAAAGCAAAGAGAACTTCACTGCAAGTTTAAACGCAGCCAAAACCCCTCAAAGTTAGCGTTCGGAGGGCTATGCATGAAGCGTTCAGTGAATTTGAAAGTAACATTCTATGTACCGACTTGACAGAAAATCCTAGGAAGTTCTGGTCTTACGTTAAATCAGTAAGTGGCTCGAAACAGCATAACGAGACACTCTGGAATGATGATGGCATTGAAACTGTGGATGACACGCGTAAAGCGGAGATACTAAACACCATTTTCCAAAGCTGTTTTACAGAGGAAGACCGGACTGCAGTTCCTTCTCTAAATCCTCGCATAAACGAAAAAATGGCTGACATCGAAATACGTGTCCAAGGAATAGAAAAGCAACTGAAATCACTCAACAGAGGAAAGTCCACTGGACCTCACGGGATACCAGTTCGATTCTACACAGAGTACGCGAAAGAACTTGCCCCCTTCTAACAGCCGTGTACCTCAAGTCTCTAGAGGAACGGAAGGTCCCAAATGATTGGAAAGGAGCACAGATAGTCCCACTCTTCAGGAAGGGTCGTGGAGCAGATGCGCAAAACTATAAGCCTATATCTCTGACATCGGTCTGTTTTAGAATTGTAGAACATGTTTTTTGCTCGAGTATCATATCATTTCTGGACACAGAGAATCTACTCTGTAGGAATCAACATGGATTCCGGAAACAGCGATCGTGTGAGACTCAACTCGCTTTATGTGTTCATGAGACCCAGAAAATATTAGATACAGGCTGCCAGGTAGATGCTATTTTCCTTGACTTCCGGAAGACGTTCGATACAGTTCCGCACTGTCGCCTGATAAACAAAGTAAGAGCCTACGGAATATCAGACCAGCTGTGTGGCTGGATTGAAGAGTTTTTAGCAAACAGAACACAGCATGTTGTTATCAATGGAGAGACGTCTACAGACGTTAAAGTAACCTCTAGCGTGCCACAGGGGAGTGTTATGGGACCATTGCTTTTCACAATATATATAAGTTACCTAATAGATAGTGTCGGAAGTTCCATGCGGCTTTTCGCGGATGATGCTGTAGTATACAGAGAAGCTGCAGCATTAAAAAATTGCAGCGAAATGCAGGAAGATCTGCAGCGGACAGGCACTTGGTGCAGGTAGTGGCAACTGACCCTTAACATAGACAAATGTAATGTATTGTGAATACATAGAAAGATGGATCCTTTATTGTATGATTATATGATAGCGGAGCAAACACTGGTAGCAGTTACTTCTGTGAAATATCTGGCAGTATGCGTGTGGAATGATTTGAAGTGGAATGATCATATAAAATTAATTGTTGGTACGGCGGGTGCCAGGTTGAGGTTCATTGGGAGAGTCCTTAGGAAATGTAGTCCATCAACAAAGGAGGTGGCTTACAAAACACTCGTTCGACCCATACTTGAGTATTGCCCATCAGTTTGGGATCCGTACCGGGTAGGGTGACAGAGGAAATAGAGAAGATCCAAAGAAGAGCGGCGCGTTTCGTCACAGGGGTATTTGGTAAGCGTGATAGCGTTACGGAGATGTTTATCAAATTCAAGTGGCAGACTCTGCAAGAGAGGCGCTCTGCATCGCAGTGTAGCTCGCTGTCCAGGTTTCGAGAAGGTGTGTTTCTGGATGAGGTATCGAATATATTGCTTCCCCCTACTTATACCTCCTGAGGAGATCACGAATGTAAAATTAGAGAGATTCGAGCGCGTACCGAGGCTTTCCGGCAGTCGTTCTTCCCGCAAACCATACGCGACTGGAACAGGAAAGGGAGGTAATGACAGTGGCACGTAAAGTGCCCTCCGCCACACACCGTTCGGTGGCTTGCGGAGTATAAATGTAGATGTAGGTGTAGACCATTGCTTGAACCAGTACTGAAATGTTAATGCAATAAGTGCAGGACTAAAATTGGACCTGAGTGGCCTCTGTCATAACTGGCATGTAAAAACCACAAATACAGATAAATGATACCACAATTACACTGCTCACATCGCTCAGTTTATATTTGCTTTCATTAGTAGCAATAATATTCCAATTATCTTTCTAATATGAGAAGAATATGGTGGGTACCCGTTAACTGGTATCGTGTCACTAGTCAAACTGTATCGTTATTTTAGTAGCAAAAATTAATTCAACGAAAGTTCATTCTTAGCTTCCCATTTAATAGTTTATATTTTTACAAGTCAAGGCACGTTGATCAACACTGAGCTCAATTAATTCAAAAAACTCATTCATGATAGTAATCAAGGGTAATTTATCTTTCAGACAAGTTTAACTTGTTGCCTTTGCCTTTTTCATCACCAATGTAGCAGGTATTTCAGACAGTAACATATACTCAATCTGACACAGTACTTTTGCAAAACGATACTTTGCAATAAGCTGGGAGTACTTTAGAAAAATTCTAACTAACTTCACTTTTGTTGATCCTTGCACATTTGACAAACTAAAATAAATCACTAGTTCATTTGAAACAGGATACTTGGTTTTTATAAACATTAGGAGGAGACTCGGCATAGGTTCATGATCAGGATAGAAGATACGGTCCCGAACACAGGTTTATAGCATTTGGATTATTATTAAAATCACTCACACAAATTATCGGGTCCATGCTGTGATACATATTTGTATGTATGAAGTTGGTGGAGTAGTGGCGAAGTTGTAGTGGTAAGCGACGTGGCAGCTAACTGTACTCTTGATGTTTGAACGCACTATAAAATTTCTTCTTGGTGACGGTTGTTCAACTTACTATAGCCATTCCTTATTGCCGAGAGAACCAAGCAACAGCCAAATCCACATCCGAAGCAAAATTCCATGCAATGCTGCCTCCCTTGGCACCGTAAATGTGTACCTTGAAACGGTTAGCCACTGGCTGCTTACCGTTCACACCAAGGAGCCGCTCAGTTCGACCGCCAAAACCACCTTTCATATCGCGCCATGCCACTTCCGTTGTGGAGGGACTTCACAACATCTTTTACATTTTCGAATAAAAGTGCCCCAAGCGTGAACCAGCTCCAATATACATTGTTTTTCTTATACATATACACATATTATAAACTTTCATTATTTTAA
The DNA here is from genome assembly GCF_023864345.2 of Schistocerca serialis cubense. NCBI lineage: Eukaryota > Metazoa > Arthropoda > Insecta > Orthoptera > Acrididae > Schistocerca > Schistocerca serialis. The sequence goes on along the minus strand of NC_064642.1, from coordinate 275,254,925 downwards.
ACAATCATTTTTCTCTTTCCATATCAACAGTACAAACTTTAAATTTCCTGTCGCAAATAAATGACCTTATCTAACAAAGAACAGACTCTCCATAATTGTAATTACACAGTTACCCAATATAAACCTGCTACAAATCGATATAAGTGTTAACCCTTAAGACTGCAAAATGAGAATGTACTCAAAGGCAGAGTGGACTAGCTTATTTCAGAAATATCACTTCATGACGATCTTAGAATTTAAATGTCTGCTGATAAGAAGATTAAAACTAGAAAATTCACCGCCTGTCCTAGAATAGATGAAAAAGCACTAGTTACAGATATTTTTGTGAAAAGGAGCCAGTGACTGCTGCTGCTGATGACGTTAAAGCTATTGTGACAATATCGGTAGACGGTTTGGAAAGCGAGTTACTAATTGACCAGTTCTGAGATTTTGACTCTTAAACAACAACATTTTACAGCCTACCTAAGCACAGTGGACATAGCAGTACTGTTGGTATCAAATATTAAAATGTGAGTGATATAAAAACCTTGTCCAAATCAATATGTTACGAAATCACAATGCTGGTGCAATTTAAGGATGTCGTCGTGCATCACACATTCTTGATAACTCTGAAGCTATGTGTTAAAGACATTGTAAGAGGTAGCTTCTTTGAATTTGCATTTTTGTGAAGTAATTTTGTATATGTGTCACACAAAAGTGATTGTAAAGGGAAAGGAAGTAGTGATACCATTTCTGCAATAAAAGGATGAGGATTGCACAATGTTGACAGCTCAGTATCCAGAGCATTGGATGGAGAGCCAGGGCATACATTAGTTCGGTTAGAGAAAGTTAGGGTGGATAATAGGGAGCAGAAGCCAGCTGTTAAAGAGCAAACGCATATTATGGAAGAGATAATTGAGAGAATCGAGTTTATGATTATGTTAGCAGATACCCAGATAGAAACGTTGAGGGATGTATTGCTAGGAAATAGTGGTATGTTTTCAGATTCCACTGGGGTTTTGAAGGAATTTGAGTGTTGGTTAAATGTAAAGTTTGCAACCAAAATATACACTTTATCTATTGCACTATTGCACATACAGAAGCTTCCATTGTTAAATGGAGAGTAGAGCGGGTAGTTGGTAACAGTACACTGAAGGCCTCTGCGAGTGGGAAGATTTGTCTGATGATTTGATAGGAGAAACACTGGTCGCCGTAGAAGGGATAGGGGACCCGATATTAGAATCAGAAGAACTTTCGAAGCCTTAAGATAACTTACAGCAGAAGGCATAGATAAAATTCTGTAGGAATTTCTAAAATAGATAGAGGAAGTGACAACAAAACCACTATTCACGTCGGTATGAGGAATGTATAAGACTGGCTATAGACCATTAGACTTCCGAAAAAACACCAGTCACACAATTGTAAATCCAGCAAGAGGCACACAATTGGAGATTTATAGTACAATCAGCTCAACAGCTCATGGATCCAAGTTGCTGACAAGAATAATATACTGAAGAGCGGAAATGAATATTGAGGATCTGTTAGCTGGCCAGTTTGGCCTTAGGTAAGGTAAAGGCATCAAGAGACGCAGTTCTAGCGTTGCAGTTCTTAGTGGAAGCAAGAATGGAGAAAAAGTGATACACGTCCTTTATACTTACCGAACTGTCGTAAGTATTTGACAAAGCAAAGTGGTTCAAAAGGTTCGAAATTATGATGAAAACAGTGGTAAGCTGTAGTGTGAGAGGCGGCATGTCACTCTCTCACAATAACAACCTTGTTAGTCAGGCTAATGATCATATTTTAGGTGTTGATCTCGGTGTTCCCCAGGACTGCAGTTGGAGGACGTGATTAATGACTTTTTACGTGAGGACATTGTGGGCAGAATGTTCATTTAAATGCATATGTAACCTGTAAAGAACTTGTAACCAAGGGGACGTAGTGGGGGCGATTTAGAACAGGGAGAGAGATGATTTGGGGGCCATTAATGCCGTGTGCAGTGATGTGGCTGTGTAATCGTTTCTGGGAAGCAGCGCTCAGTGGATCGCACCTTCAGAAGGACTTCTGGCCGTATTCCTCTCCTCCTTCCACTTACGTTCAGACAGAATGGTAGCAGTTCGCATAACATTTTACTTGGGAGGATGGAAGTCCGTTGTGAAGGCGTTCAGCTGGCTGGAAGTGAGTGGATGGTCATTTAAGAGTGTCTGCTGTAAACTGAACCTTTTTGCAAACAGTGGGAAGCTCATTAAATTCCGTGCATTCTGATCTTGTAAGTTGGGACGATACAGACAGAGCGGGCTGGTGCAGGTGTTTAGTGGAGGCAGGACTGTAGCCCACTGATGCCAGTAAAACGCCAGTTTCTTTTAACGAGCGCCAAAAAACATGTTCCAACGGGCACGACTGTCTAGGAAGCTTAACAGCCTCCTTTCAGAAACTGGAAATGGTGGGCCTGGAGAAATTAGATCCCTCTGTAAAAGTGGGAATGTGGTCCCTTCTAGGTAGACATTTTTTGCCAAAACGAGGCAACGCTTACTGTAAGAATGACGCCTCCCTAGTCTAAAACCTTCTTTCTTCAGACAAGAGAGATTTGCTCATTCGCTCCTCTCAGGATACATAAAGTGGAGGCTTGCTCCCTCAGCCTGGGAACTCCATTGCTGTGTATTGGTTTGCTACAAGGCCAACAGAACAGTTAAGAATTATATTCAATTAGTAGACAGTTCGATTGGTTTGTGCTATGTGGGAGTCCTTTGGTTATCATTAATTCGGCTCCCGTACCGAGGCTTGGTCGAAAGCGGTTGTGATTCTTTGCCTTCTTCACCTTCTGTTAGTCCGCTGGTGGAGAAATTCAGGGCTTTCCCTTATGGGTGAGACTTGTAGTCTGTATCTGTATATTATTTATGGTCCCTTTCTTCTTCAGATTTGCACTTAATTATTTACTTTAAAATTACAAATCAGGTTGCGCCTTCAATGAAGGATCTACAACAGCTGCAGCGATTTTCATTCGACATAGAAAAGTTTCGTTGTTTATTCCCGTCCAATAAACTGTTACGTTCACTGAGAGAATCTTACGGAAATGTAATTCACCCGCGAAAGAAGTGGCTTATCAAAACATTAAGTCGATTGCTCCTTCAGTATTATTCTTAATCAGGGAACCTCATGGAGTCGTGAAGATATCCAATGATGAGATGCACATTTCCTTACGGGACCGTTTAATCAATGCAGTTCTGTGACGGTGATGTTCGCCAAACATCAGTGTTAGAGGCACTGCGCACCACGGAGAAGCTTTCTTTTGATGTTCTGAGAACGTTGCTCCCAAAACGTTGGATATGTTACTTCCTCTCACATACATTTCGCGGAATGCCTACGAAAGAAAAACAAAAATTAGATCTTACGGTCACGACCAGAAAACCAGATAAATTAGAACTCATACGGAGAATTACTGCAGGTCGTTCTTCCCACGCACCTTTCCCGAACGGAACAGGGAAGGGGGAATTCGAAGTGACGTCAGTAGCACTCTCTGCTAGATATAGGAGTCGAGATATAGATGCATAAGAGTAAGGGCACTACGATACTTGGCGTGACAAATGCAGTAACGGTGAATAATTACATTGAAACAAAAACTAAAATTGAATCACGACGAACGTTGATGAAGGTGGTGTCTACACCAGTGTCAAAGACCAACGTAATAGGGTAACGGAAAATAAAGAGGAAAAAAGGGTACATGGTTGTCAATATCTCACTGTAGGTCAAACATTTGTTCTCTTGCAACTAAACGCTACAACAGGCCGTTTAGAACTTGTCTTTCGGAGTAATCGTGGGTCTCGAGACATAAAATAGACACACTGCTTTCTTCGGAACGCTGAAGCTGACTTGAAGACTCAAGCCCTGTTGGGAGTTCCGAAGCGCTGGAATTGGTTCAAAAAATGGTTCAAATGGCTCTGAGCACTATGGGACTTAATAGCGGAGGTCATCAGTCCCCTAGAACTTAGAACTACTTAAACCTAACTAAGGACATCACACACATTCATGCCCGAGGCAGGATTCGAACCTGCGACCGTAGCGGTCGCGGAGTTCCGGACTCAAGCGCCTAGAACCGCTTGGCCACTCCGGCCGGCTGGAATTTGTCATCATAGGCAAGTACAGGACTGGCAAACAGTAGCCATTTAAAAACACAACTGACTTCTGTTTATGCCTTTTAGGCGATTGTATTAGCACTTATAGCTGCTACAAAAATTGAGTTTTCCGTAAAACTACCCATTCGGGAAGCGCATATAATTTGATTTAAATGGTGGACGACAGTGGGCTTTGTCCTCGGACACGTTTGTTGTGAATGGATAAGTCAAAGCTCGTCGCTGATGAATACTTCTTTAGTTTGCAAAATGATGATAGCACCTAATATACGATCATTAATGGAACTCAATAGCCGAGGTTTTCTAGTCGTGGACTATAACTGTATCATGTTGATACAGCGACTGACAGGCAAAGTGAGTGCTGTAGGCAAAACACACCTACGTCTCTTTGGGGAGGCGAACTGAAGCGCCCTATCCGCAGTCGAATTCTCTTCCGGACGTTATAAAACCTGTCAGTTTTCAAATTTTGGCTGTATATTTTGTGTGATATGAATATAGTCATATGGTGGAAATACGCTTTTACATGACTGTGATCTCAGAAAAAGAAAACCTGTTAATTGTAGATCTGGAACTATTCGATGATGAAAACGCCACGTTATTCAAACCATGGTGAAACCAACGGTTTTGTACTATGGAAGAAAGCATTTTGTAACAATTCTAAAGGTTTCTTAACATTTATAATTATTTTGGACACACGTTGCATATGTTTTTCGACGTACAGCGACTGTGACAATTCTTTTTTCCACGATGATTAATTTTAAAATATTGGATTGTTGTGGAAAAAAAAGGGATCGTGAAGTTCGGCACGAACAGACAATAATTTTATTAACTTCGAGTTAATCATACTACCATCTCAAACAGGTAACTGCGATGTTCTTTCCAAGACCTTTGATTCTCTCAGTGTGGTGTTTTCCTCAAGCATGTAAAAATGCGCACACTTAATTCTTTCGAAAGTTGGGAGGTGGACTACGTACTTAGTTCTTGACAGAAGGTCACAGGAAGACAGTTACATCCAGAGCGTTTCTACTGACTAGCGACCGAAGCATCGATCTTGAGGGTGTAGCTAAACATCCTTATTCAAGCGGCTAATGTGATTTACCTATGTTTATAATTAAATGGAATAACTTTTCATTACCAAACTCAGCTGTTGCGATACAGCCTCATTTTCTCCACTTATAATAAATTCCCTTAGAATCCCTCTTTCATTAGGCCGCACTAAACTGCAGTCTGTTTACAGGATCGGGCTGGGTTACTCGTGTGAGTCTTTTGCCCCGGCAGTTTGGCTCGGATATTACTCGCAGTACTGTTTACACTAGGGGCGAAGCGTAGCTAATAGTTACTGTATAAGAGTTCCCTGCGAGTAGTTTCTGAAAGTGTCTGAGTGTCTTGAGAGAGCAGATGTTGAAAACGTTTACACACAGCAGGGTTAGTGAATGTGGAAACTGAGAGATAGCTCTCTGCGTGATTTTTCTGTCATAGTTCTGTGCGTGAAGGAAGAGCTTGCGATGGAAGAGCGTCGCGCTGCATCAACACTTTTAATACTTTTAGTGGCAAAGAAGAAACACGATAGAGTTCGTGTTGGATAAGAGCGGTTTAGGCGACGGGATTATTTTGGAGCATGCAAGAATCTCATTGTAGAGCTTGAGATGTATATCGCCAACAATATCGAAAATTTGCTGGAGGATCAGAGAAAGAGATGGAAGAAAAGCTCTTCACGGCTGAAGCCAAAACTGGCAACATAGATATTGTTATGCTTAAACCCATTACGGTTAAAGACAGACTGCGATACTAACATTTCTGTCATCAGCTACGTTATTCTATTTAATACTTTTAAAGTAATAATTGCGATGAAATACTACACAAACTTCACCTTAATGCCCATAAACGTTTAGATGCAAAACAGGGAGGATACCTGATAAATTAAGCATATCTGGACGTACATTTATGTGAACGGATTTACTTGTAATGACTTAAGAAATCACTCATCATTTCCTGCAGGTCTGTTCTTCAAAACACAGTAAAATAATACGATGAATAAAAACCTTTCCACGCAGAATTACAGCTACAGCTGTATTACTTGAAGTTAAAGTCCAGTTTTACGACTTCTAAAACGATTACTTTCAAACATAACTTCACTCGTTTCTGTATTTTTGTCTGTTATAAAACGCCGTCTCCTGATGCCGTGAACTGCTGATATTCTGACAAATTTCTTCTGTGGTGGTTTTAAAACAGTAGTCATTCTAGCCAATAAACTTTCCTTACCCCAGCTACAATTGATAAAGTGAAAATTAATGCTGTAAGACTGTTCACGGACATTAGTACTGTTATTTACACAGAACTGAAATGGAGTAAGAAATAGTCGTGGCCATTTTTATGTGTGACTTCTTTTCGGCGTCATATCCGTAGTTGATCAAATTCGTAAATGTGGTGATGCATACTGACAGCGCAGAAGTGACTGTGAAGCAGTATTGTTTCGCTGATATACATGAAATGAGAGTGAGTTTTAAGAAATTATATTTTCCAAAAATTTTCTGGAAATTACTGTACATTGCAGCAATTTTTTTTTTTTTTTTTTTTTTTTTTTTTTTTTTTTTTTTTTTACCAAGGGTTCAAAAATGGTTCAAATTGCTCTGAGCACTATGTGACTTAAATGCTGAGGTCATAAGTCCCCTAGAACTCAGAACTACTTAAACCTAACTAACCTAAGGGCATCACACACATCCATGCCCGAGGCAGGATTTGAGCCTGCGACCGTAGCGGTCGCGCGTTTCCAGACTGTAGCGCCTAGAACCGCTCGGCCACTCCGGCTGTCTATCAACGGTTCGAATCACACTATTCTTCCTGGATGGAATCCGGATCATATTAAGTCTTTTCATCCTCTTCCCAAAGACAGCTGTCGTTATGTCCAAGCTAAGAGTCTAACAAAAGCAACGAATTATTTTCTGAAAATTGTAAAAAGGTTTTTGGGTTGTAACATTGACAATTATTCTCTCCCATTTTTCCAGATTTTGGTACCTGGATTGCATTATAATTTGCAAGTAAACAGATCTTTCTTTAATTACTGGTAGAAATTTGCCTTTATATTCCTTCATGAAGATTGAAAGCTACAGAAAATAGTAATCCTGATATGTAGCCTAACGCCACAATTGTATATGAATGTGTCGTAGCATTGGTCGACTTCAAAAATAATTTTTTTTTTTGCTCAAAATGATAAAGTGCGCTTAGCAGGCGGTTCATGCATGAAACCTAGTGTTTCCCGTTACTGGCAGCTCCTCTTTACGTTTACTTTGGGTAAACTTCGGTGGTTTGCGACTTAGAGTGCCCAATCTTATAGATCTCCCAGGGTAGCGGTGTACTGACCCGCACCAACAGTTCTGAATCATTGGAATAGTTTTCCTTGCACTCTTTCACGAGTTTTATTTTGATGCATGTTACGTATTGTGTGTTCATCTTCCTTCCATTTATATCACTCATGTTCAGATTTTACGAAAAGAAATCAACATTGTGCACTTCTGAAGTTTGTCACGCAACGCAAAAAACTTTTGCAACCTTTACTTTGTCACTGATGCCCGTTATTGGGCATATTTTCTTTCGGTTTGGAAGGTACTATTTTTTACAACTTTAATTAGCACATGAATCATAGCTCCATGCAATCGTCTGACTTACTTCCTATTGCCGTTGGTGGGGAGGCTTGCGTGCCTCAAGATACAGATAGTCGTACCGTAGGTGCAACCACAACGGAGGGGTATCTCTGGAGAGGCCAGACCAACGTGTGGTTCCTGAAGAGGGTCAGCAGCCTTTTCAGTAGTTGCAGGGGCAACAGTCTGGATGATTGACTGATCTGACCCTGTAACACTAACCAAAACGGCCTTGCTGTTGTGGTACTGCAAACAGCTGACAGCAAGGGGAAACTACAGCCGTAATTTTTCCCGAGGACATGCAGCTTTACTGTATGATTAAATGATGATGGCGTCTTCTTGGGTAAAATATTCCGGAGGTGAAATAGTCCCCCACTCGGATCTCCGGGCGGGGACTACTCAAGAGGACGTTGTTATCAGGAGAAAGAAAACAGGCGTTCTACGGATCGGAGCTTGGGATGTCAGATCCCTTAATCGGGCAGGAAGGTTGGAAAAATTAAAAAGGGAAATTGGATAGTTTAAAGTTAGATATAGTGGGAAATAGCGAAGGTCGGTGGCAGGAGGAACAAGACTTTTGGTCAGGTGAATACAGGGTTATAAATACAAAATCAAATAGGGGTAATGCAGGAGTAGGTTTAATAATGAATAAAAAAATAGGAGTGCGGGTAAGACACTACAAACAGCATAGTGAACGCATTAGTGTGGCCAAGACAGACACGAAGCCCTCGCCTAGTACAGTAGTACAAGTTTATATGCCAACTAGCTCTGCAGATGATGAAGAAATTGATGAAATGTATTATGAGATACAAGAAATTATTCAGGTAGTGAAGGGAGACGAAAATTTAATAGTTATAGGTGACTGGAATTCGACAGTAGGAAAAGGAAGAGAAGGAAACGTTGTAGGTGAATATGGTTTGGGGCTAAGAAATGAATGAGGAAGCCGCCTGGTAGAATTTTGCACAGAGCATAACTTAATCATAGCTAACACTTCGTTCAAGAATCATGAAAGAAGGTTGTATACATGGAAGGATGCTGGAGATACTAGAAGGTGTCAGATAGATTATATAATTGTAAGACAGAGATTTAGGAACCAGGTTTTAAATTGTAAGACGTTTCCAGGAGGAGATGTGGACTCTGACCACAATCTATTGGTTATGAACTGTCGATTAAAACTGAAGAAACCGCAAAAAGGTGGGAACTTAAGGAGATGGACCTGGATAAACTGAAAGAACCAAAGGTTGCACAGAGTTTCAGGGAGAGCATAAAGGAGCAATTGACAAGAATGGGGAAAAGAAATACAGTAGAAGAAGAATGGGTAGCTTTGAGGAATGAAATAGTGAAGGCAGCAGAAGATAAAGTAGGTAGAAAGACGAGGGCTAGTAGAAATCGTGGGTAACAGAAGAGATACTGAATTTAATTGATGAATGGAGAAAATGCAAAAATGCAATAAGTGAAGCAGGCAAAAAGGAACACAAACGTCTCAAAAATGAGATAGACAGGAAGTGCAAAATGCCTGAGCAGGGATGGCTAGAGGACAAATGTAAGGATGTAGAGGCTTATCTCACGAGGGGTAACATAGATACTGCTTACAGGAAAATTAAAGAGACCTTTGGAGGAAGGAGAACCACTTGCATGAATATCAAGAGCTCAGATGGAAACCCAGTTCTAAGCAAAGAAGGGCAAGCAGATAGGTGGAAGGACTACATAGAGGATCTATACAGGGGCGATGTTCTTGAGGACAATATTATGGAAATGGAAGAGGAGGTAGATGAAGATCAAATGGGAGATATGATACTGCGTGAAGAGTTTGACAGAGCACTGAAAGACCTAAGTCTAAACAAGGTCCTGGGAGTAGACAACATTCCATTAGAACTACTGACAGCCTTGGGAGAGCCAGTCCCGGCAAAACTCTACCATCTGGTGAGCAAGATGTATGAGACAGGCGAAATTCCCTCAGACTTAAAGAACAATATAATAATTCCAATCCCAAAGAAAGTAGGTGTTGATAGATGTGAAAATTACCGAACTATCAGTTTAATAAGTCACAGGTGCAAAGCTGGTAGAAGCCGACCTCGGGGAAGATCAGTTTGGATCCTGTAGAAATGTTGGAACACGTGAGGCAATACTGACCCTACGACTTGTCTTAGAAGAAAGGTTAAGGAAAGGCAAACCTACGTTTCTAGCATTTGTAGACTTAGAGAAGGCTTTTACATTGTTGTCTGGAATACTCTCTTTCAAATTCTAAAGGTGGCAGGGGTAAAATAGAGGGAGCCAAAGGATATTGACAGTTTTTACAGAGAGCAGATGGCAGTTATAAGAGTCGAGGGACATGAAAGGGAAACAGTGGTTTGGAAGGGAGTTAGACAGGGTTGTAGCCTCTCCCCGATGCTATTCAATCTGTATATTGAGCAAGCAGTAAAGGAAACAAAAGAAAAGTTCGGAATAGGTATTAAAATCCACGTAGAAGAAATAAAATCTTTGAGGTTCGCCGATGACATTGTAGTTCTGTCAGAGACAGCAAAGGGCTTGGATGAGCAGTTGAACGGAATGGACAGTGTCTTGAAAAGAGGGTATAAGATGAACATCAACAAAACCAAAACGAGGATAATGGAATGTAGTCGAATTAAGTGGGGTGATGCTGAAGGAATTAGATTAGGAAGTGAGACACTTAAAGTAGTAAAGGAGTTTTGCTATTTGGGGAGCAAAATAACTGATGATGGTCGAAGTAGAGAGTATATAAAATGTAGACTGGCAATGGCAAGGAAAGCGTTTCTGAAGAAGAGAAATTTGTTAACATCGAGTACTGATTTCAGTGTCAGGAAGTCGTTTCTGAAAGAATTTGTATGGAGTGTAGCCATGTATGGAAGTGAAACATGGACGATAACTAATTTGTACAAGAAGAGAATAGAAGCTTTCGAAATGTGGTGCTACAGAAGAATGCTGAAGATTAGATGGGTAGATCACATAACTAATGAGGAGGTATTGAATAAAATTGGGGAGAAGAGGAGTTTGTGTCACAACTTGACTAGAAGAAGGCATCGATTGGTGGGACATGTTCTGAGGCATCAAGGGTTCACCAGTTTAGTACTGTAGGGCAGCGTGGAGATAAAAATTTTTGAGGAAGACCATGAGATGAATACACTAAGCAGATTCAAAAGGATGTAGGCTGCAGTAAGTACTGGGAGATGAAAAAGCTTGCACAGGATAGAGTAGCATAGAGAGCTGCATCAAACCAGTCTGAGGACTGAAGACCACAACAACAACATAATTCATCCTTTGAAAGTTTAAAGTACTAATTGCGTTCCACATTACAGTGAAACACTGGAACCTGTACAAAGACCGCTGCTAATTACTATGGTTATTTCAGCAAAATTCTAGCGAATAGTAACTGAGTTGTCAGAGAAACTACGAGCACAACCTGGAATGCGCTTTACAATTTAGGGTTCGTTTACCTGTGTGGCGTCAACCAATCATGTGTGTCCGCCGTGTTGCGCGTTCGCTTACTGATATAGCTAAGCCAGGGATGGACACTTCTCGAGCTGCCTGGCGAATTACGAATCCTGCAATTGTCAAGGTTTTTTAATTGCTTGCAGCGTGTCTTAGCAGCTAAAGTATCGACATAGTGTTTTATTCGGCGTATTTTTTCTGTGTAAAAACATCAAGGCAGGGTTCGACATGTTGTATTGAACAGTTCCTTGTAAGTCGCTGCTGGATTGCTGTTTACTCTTATGGTTTTACTGTCCATGTCAATACATATCGATAAAACTGCCCTGTTTATACTGATCGATAATACGAATATCCGACTACACGAATTTGGGCACATTGTATCGAATGGACAAGTAAATATTTCATTTTTTTTTTCTTTTTTTTGTGAGGTGGAGGGAGGACAGACCTACGCTATCTGTTGACTCTAAGTGTTGCATGAAACTTTTGACGAGCAGCAATGGTCAGCCTGATTTCAGTTACACATTGCAAAATCGGAACTGCAATATCTGACGAAACACCAGTGTTATTTCAATAAGACAAAACTTGCGTCGCAAGTAGGCATACATAGACAACCCGGGCATTCGCTCCATTAGCGAATGGAATAAAGTACATAGTCACTTGCATTACTACTGCACGCACTGTACTATAGTGTGCAAAGTGAATACGTAGAATTAAATATAAATCGGTATAAGGAACGAAAGGAAGAAGGGAAAAAAATTAGCAGAGTAAAGATGGCTTGTAATCACCGAAAACAGTGCTGTGTAAATCAGGAATGGATGCAGGAAGAACAAAGGAAAAGTGACGTTGTGGTTCCGTGAGATCTCTGTTGTATCAACAGTCAGAATGGAAATGGCAGAGACCTGTTAAACACCAAATTATTTTGTTTAGTAAGGTGCAAGCAATAAATACCAAAATTCCTGCTATCAGTAGACACTGTTGACCATTAATTCGGAAATTGTGCTGGCTGGCGTCCATGGCGTCTTGAGGGCACCTTGCGCATCCCTTGGGGCTTGTAAACAAAGACGGCGCAGCGGCCAATGAGGGATGCTGGAAGCCGGGCCGGGAGCGGCCGTACTTGCGCTCGCGACGCAAACGAGCCCTTCCCTCCCCCCACCCCTCCCTAGCTCCCCGGGCCCGCCCGCAGGGAATACTAATTGTCTGCTATTGCTCGCAGTCGCCCAGCAGCCATTTGTATTCCAGGCCAGCCAGCAATCGGCAGTGTGTGCGTAACACTGAGGATTGTGATGCCGCTCCAGGCTGCCTACGATGTTCGATGCAGAAGACATACACTACATCAGACAGCATCGTAATGCAACATCTGTTACTAGGAATCGTCCCTGATGAAATAAAGTTTTTTGTAAGTGGTCAGCCAGTCGCATTTGCCTGTGCTGTTCTTTTAGCTCCTCTGCGTTTTGTTTTTCCTCTGTTTTAATATCTTGATTAGCTATCTTGCATCCTCATGGCTTTCAGTGCATGTGGAAGGGCCTGTGCGACAGATTGTGTGGTCATTTCGTGTGTATGCGTGCACGACTGTTTTCGTTCTTATCCACGGCATGACAGATTTATACTATCTAACAGGGTGAAATATAACAAACAAATAATTGCTTTCTATGTGAACATTCTAGGGCAGGCTTTAACATGACTGTTATTGACATTGAATGAAATACCAAGTTACCATTACCATTCACTGTTTATTTACATGCAGAAAGCGTTTAGAAGGCTTAAAGCCGGCCGATGTGGCCGTCCGTTTCTAGGCGCTTCAGTCTGGAACCGCGTGACCGCTACGGTCGCAGGTTCGAATCCTGCCTCAGGCATGGATGTGTGTGATGTCCTTACATTAGTTAAGTTTAAGTAGTTCTAAGTTCTAGGGGACTGATGATCACAGATGTTAAGTCCCATAGTCCTCAGAGCCATTTGAACCATTTTTGAAGGGTTAAACCTCAATCGTTAGGTAGATTAACATGTGTTAGAAAACAGATGTGGGTGTCGTTACGATTTTGGGGTAACTTGTGGCACTGTCTAGCATAGAAACAAAACCACTGTTTGAGAATATGGTTATAGGGAGATTTTTGACTAAATACTATGCGTGTATCTAAAGGTGAAAATAAAAAAAAGTAAAACAGACTACCTTTAGTGGTAAAAGGCTTTTTTCTCTGGAGGTATTATTCTGTTTCACTTGTTTTACTTTCATTTGTAGACTACGTTTCATTTTTAGTCATAGATCTCCACAAAATCACACAAATATCAAATTAGCATATGTAACTCCACGTGATGGTGGAGTTGTAAACCTTCGAAACTCCTGCTGGATATAAAAAAAAAAAAATCTATGACTGGTAGTGTTGTGTACATAGTTCCCTGCAGTCAGCGTGTACACAACTTTCCCACTAGAGCGCGCCCCAATCAGCACAATAGCGCAGGCGCAGCGCTCGTCTGTCTCCACACTACGAGATGGCGCTGCCTTAGAGACGGACCAAATTCTGCATCCGCTGATCAGTGTATTAATATGTAATGCACCCAATGAGATTGCTGCTAGCATAGAACCTTTCATCCTCGTGGATCACCCTCGCACAGTGATACATGAACGCGCAAGGTATTATAACGAGAGTACAGGTCTCCGAGTAGTCAGCCTGCATTTGTCTGTATCAGTCTAGAGTCAAGTTTCAGACTGCGCCTAATAAGATTATCATATTCCTGTACATAGCCATTAAGATAAATGTATAGACACTTTGTCAAGTATCAGAGATATGGGAGAATAAGATCAATGTACCAAGACCAAAGAAACTTCAGATTGTCAATTGTAAATACCATCCAGAATGAAGGTAAGTAATGTTTATGCTTGATTAATTTTCATACACATTTATGAAAATAATAAAAAGTTCAGTTTAAAGTTCAGTTTAAAGTTGGTCACCGTCAATCTGTTACTCTAAGTGTGCAAGTGACATTTCTATCCTCTGACATAACGGCAGAAGATAAACACGACACGATAAGACCACGAGACATATTGCTGACACTCGCCTACTACGTTAGAGCGACAAGTCAAATAATCAGATGGTGTGTGTACCAAAGGTCTTACAGTACGCACACCAAAGGTAGCAGTAAACTTGGTTCCTTCGAAACCATTGTTTCTCAGCTGTCTGGTACACTATCCTATGAACAGATCTGTCAGACTTTTATAGAAAAATTTAGCATGATGGTGTATTCCTATGTAATCAGACGAACCTACCAAGAACAAAAGGAAACATACATTCACCGAGTGGAGCTATTTGTACGTCTCCACAAATCAAGGTCGATTTTCACCGAGTAAATTAATGAAATCTGTAAGATAATAGACCCATATTGTATTAGGACAACTTAATAAGCGGCGGGCCACCTTATTGCATATTTTCTGTAGTTCCCTCACATCTCACTGAAGGCGAACACCAAGACTTATCTTTCAGTAACGACATGGGTTGTTTCGTCTCTCACCTGTAACCATACCTACGCGAAATTGAGTTTCGTCCTTTCCTTCCTCCGTCAAAGTTTGTCGCGGTGTCTAAAAGCTTTTATATTGGTTTCTAATCTAACCAAGGCAGAGTCAAGAGAAGTGGAAGGGTAATTTGCTGAATGGCACGGTATTCCTCCTGGTAAACTAGAATGAAGCAAATGATTGAACAAGTGTCAGATGAAAAGTCGCCTCGAAATACAACATTCAACACCGGCCCATCGCGCCAATATAATTGCAGTGCGCTTTTGCCCCGAAACCGTTCTCTCAACCATCATCGACTTGGGAATGCCTCTGATTGCATAAAAATCGTTATCCAGTAGCATCTGACAATTTGCGCGATAGCCGTACTGCCATCGCAGACTCTGACACTAAATCATTATGTTGCCCACTGTCTTTCGGGTCCTATAATTTCACAGCGCACAAAACGAAGTGCGTATGCCCAAATAACATTCAGGAGCAGATATAAATTGACAACGAGTTTCGAACGATTGGAACGCAAATGAAAATGGTAAGAAAAACAAAACGTTCATAGGTGACAGGAAATTTGAGTTAAAAGGTCTCAAAAAGGTAAGAGTAAACCATGTACAAGATTAACTAAAGTATATTTTAGGCAACATAACAAAGGATCTTTTATTAAACACTAAATTATATTTTAAAGAAGCACACACACACACACACACACACACACACACACACACACACACACACACACACCATCAACTTCTGCTTTGTCAGCTTTAAGTTCTTTCATGATTTCTCTGAATGCTTCCATAAACGATGGGCTTGATACTGATTGTAGTTGGTGTATGCCAGCAAAATTAGATTTTTCTTTTGTGCATCGCAGTGTAGTTTTTTGAAGCGTCTGCCAAGTATTCTGCATTTCTCATTGTTACTGCATGCAGTCTTCTTTGTTTCTGGATCTATGGACTGTAAAATTTGTGGTGTGTATGAGAATACCTCAAGACAGAAATGGAATAATTAACATCATAAAGGATTTCAGAATGGACAAGAAAACAACAATAATCAAAGGAAAATAAATTTATGAGGCAGCTGTCAAAATCCTAGCGATAGTAAAATTTCTGAGCCAACAGTCAGAATCTGATAAAACGAAGTCAGCTGTAAGATACCTCTGCTTTTCAACCGCACCTCTGAGACGATAGCGGATAAATGGAGGATATCCATAAATATCAAGAGTCGGTTAGGGAGAAATCCAAATAAAACAGCAAGGACTGCCTAGCTTCCACAGACGACTGGCTCACTGGATAGCGCCAAGGAAAAAATAAACCACAGAACTACAAAAACAACAACCCAAAACATGACCAAACATAAAACTTAGAAAAAAACACAGTTTATGGAAATTGTCGGAAGTGGCTCACAAAATCGTAAAATTCATAATGAAACGTAAAACATTATATTTAATACACAGGAGAATATACGAGCAATACAAAACATCAAGATAGGAACAGAAAATGGAGTTCACGAAATGGACTGGGTATTCCACGTAACAAAGAAACGTGTAGCATGAAGTCTTTGTCCTGTAACGCCAAACAGTCACTATGAAAATGTGGAAAAAGCCCTAAACATTGTACACAGCAGAAACGTATAAATTAACAAGATTTGGGGATCTCGAAAAATCGTAGAAATTTTAAAGCAGAAAAAAAAGTTTTCAAATGGTTCACATGGCCCTAAGCACTATGGGACTTAACTTCTGAGGTCATTAGTCCCCTAGAACTTAGAACTACTTAAACCTAACTAACCTAAGGACATCACCCACATCAACTCCCGAGGCAGGATTCGAACCTGCGACCGTAGAGGCAGCGCGGTTCCAGACTAAAGTGCCTAGAACCGCTCGGCCACAGTGGCCGATCTTTAAAGTAGAATTTGTAGAAAAACACAGTCACGTAAAATAATAGTAATGCCTAATGCAAATTAAGACAGACAGCTCCATTTGAAAATGGTGAATCTAACATATTTAATGAGGGAAGCAAAACTACAGTTTTATACATACGTTTACCAAATGGATAATAAGACAGACCTAGCAGATTACTATACAACTTCAAGTCTCAATTCACATGATTTACTGAAACTAACAAAGATCTAAAAAAAGATGGAATTTAATTCAAAATAATATGTAACAGAGCACTATTTAGAGAAGTAACACATAACACATGATTTAAGGGAAGAAAAGATGTCAGAGAATGAAATAACGTCGACATATGAGGAAAAGGAATAACACACTCGAAGGATGAAGAAGCGTGGGAGCAATGAAAATTAACGATACGGAAATGTAGCGAAATTAATTTAACGTTCCCTCCGAAAGGCATTTAGAATAAATAAATATTAAGCTTACTCTTAATGTAGCTTCCAGATCAGTCACATGAGTGTTTTTCTCGTACAGTACATGTTATTATTAAATTGAAAAGGAATATCATGAACACATCTTTCTATTATTTAGGTTGGTTCGTTAGGAAGAAAGTAACCAACGAGGTCATAATTCCCTCGGAAAAGCTATAGTTCATCTGGAGACAGCAACTAACGTCGTCCAGATGTTCAACATCATTATGGAGGTTCGTAGAAGCAGTAAAATCGTGACATTGAAAGTTATATTTACGAGAGAGTTGAGGAAAAATTTAAAAAAGTGCAAGATGAATGGTCCACTCAGATTAATTTGACGACCGCCTACGTTTGATTCAACTTGTAATAACTACTCACAGTGTAAGTAGGCTGTTTAGGTTTTTATGTTGGTAACGCCACGTAGGGTTCTTTATGAAAATCACTGACTATGCTGTGTTCAATCTGTGGCTGGTTGGCATAGTTGGAATATTCGATACCGTAGAGCAGGGCAGTTGGATGTGAACAGTGCGTAGCTATGTGCAGTTGGAGGTGAGCCACCAACAGTGGTGGATGTGGAGAGAGAGATGACGGAGTTTTGAGAGCAGATGATCTGGACGTGTGTCCGTCAGAAAAACGAAATTTGTAAGACTGGATGTCATGAACTGATATATATATATATTATGACTTTTGAACACTATTAAGGTAAATACATTGTTTGTTCTCCATCAAAATCTTTCATTTGCTAACTATGCATATCAGTAGTTAGTGCCTTCGGTAGTTAGAATCTTTTATTTAGCTGGCAGTATTGACGCTCGCTCTATTGCAGTAGCTCAAGTAACGAAGATTTTTGTGAGGTAAGTGATTCATGAAAGATATGGCTTATTGTCAGCCACGGCCATTATTTTGTAGGGATTATTGAAAGTCAGATTGCGTTGCGCTAAAAATATTGTGCGTCAGTTTAGTGATGATCAGAATAAGTAAAGAGATAAATGTCTGAGTACGTTCAGTTCTGCTCAGCTGTTTGAAAATCAAATAACGTAAGAGGTTCAACAGCACAATAATTTATAATTTTCCAAAGGGGACGTTTCAACAAGCGGCAGATGGCAGCATTAGCAGCATGTCGGGGACACGGGAAACAGTCCAGTCGTTGCCATAATACGTAAAAGGACCAGTATCTGTCATCCAGACGGGGATAATGATTTACTTTCGAGCCAAGGGTGGAAGCATTTCCGAGGCGACTAAGTTTGTAAACTGTTCGCGTGTCGCCGTGGTTAAGGTATACCCTGCGTAGCAAAATGTTGCACAACGGGCCGTAGATGACAGGAGTGAATGATGGCTACGGAAATAAGTACGAGGTATAGACGTACAACTGTTGAGCAACTGACAGCCCAGATGAAACAAGGGGCTATCAACAGTGTCCCCTGAATGACCGTTCAGTGTACGATGCTGCTTTTGGGCGTCCACAGTAGGCACTTGGTTCATACACCCACGCACATGTGCCTCCACGGCAGACACCTGTTCATGCACCCGTGCTGACTGCACTTTATCATTAATGAAGACTGGAACGTGCAAGTCATTATCGCTAATGGACGTCCACTGATTGGAGGCAAGTGGGCTTCTCAAATGAATCGCGTTTTATGCTCCATCTCACAGATTTCCATTAGCATGTCAGGCTTGATACGTCTGAAAGCAAATACCCTGCAACAGTCATCAGTAGTGTCCAGGCCGGAGCGCATTCTCTGTCTGACCTCGACATTCGCGCGGGCGCAACGGAAGTATGCATCTATCTTTAGGGACCATGCTCACTCCTACAAGCAGTTTGTTTTTCCTAGGCACGATGGAGTCTACCAGCAGGAGAGTGCAACGTCTCATACAGCTCGGTATTTACGTGCATGGTTCGAAGAACACCGAGATGGGTTTACCGTAGTCTCCTGGGCACCAAACTCACCTGATTTAAAACCAATCGAGACTCTGTGAGACCATCTCAATCGGACTGTCCGCACCATGGAACCTCAACCGAGAAACCCTCCAGCTGGCCAAGGCACTGGAGTCGGCATGACTCCACATCCCTGTCGGTACCTTCCAGAGCGTCACTGACTCTCTTCCTGCGCAGCTCTCAGCGGTCTGCGCTGCAAAATGTGGTTATCCACGCTTTTGACAATTGCTCACAGTAATTTCACTGGGCACTGAATATGGATTGAGTCAATATGTAACGAATGATGGTGCTCCCAGCGCTCATTTCTGGCGAGAGGAACATCACTCGCAACTGACCCACCGCCAGCCTGAATAAGAGCGAAGGCAGTTAAAGAGTAAGTAATGCCCTCTAACCGAAAGATTCTGAATAGTATAAGTAGCGGTTTAAACACGTAATGGGTGCCCGTTGGACCGACAATGATAAGGTGCAGACCTAGCCTGTGGCGACAGATGACCCTCCTCCAACCATCCCGTTTCCATCCCGAATGTCGTCAAAAACATTCTGTCTGAGCAACGTGAATGGAGAACAAGTTCAGCTGTCCATGCATTCACCAGCAACATTAGAAACAAAGAAAAGAGAATAACATGATTAGCATGGAGAGCCAGATCAATGGGGCATTTAACCTAGAAGTGAGGTACTGTCTGTAAGGCTCAACAACTGTAAAGTGTTGATGGCTTATTCCCGAAAATAAAACTATTTGTTAATCTGGTGTGACTGGTGCGGAAGCGACATAGGATGATGGAAGAACGCCATTGTGAAGGGAGATACTTTGTAGCGAAATTCTGGAAGACTCTTAGTAGATGGAGTTTTCGAGAAAGATTAAGATCTAGGACCATCTGAACATATTTGACCTTATCATCCGACAAATCAAGAGGAAGCAGTGCGCTATCAGTGACGGGTCTTTAATTAGATGTGATGCAGTAAAGAAAAGGGAGCTGTCTTCAACCTGTATTTTATGCGTTCGATAGGTAGCCGTGGAAGAACGGGTTGCTGACGATGTCGCAACGGGGTTCGCAAGTGTTTACCAAGATAATAGAATTAAGCATCTGTACAAATACCACCATGGAGGAAGAGAGACAAAACCGTTGTTGATTTTCGACGAAGCAGAAGACTACAGAGCTTCGGTGACACCTTGGATGAACAGCAATACTGTCGCAAGGAGGAGACATAGCGTTCCAAGAATGTCTAATTACTGTTTTTGATCACATAGCGGGTCTTGGGGTGAAGCCGCTTAAGTGAAGAAGGTGGTGTTCGAAAGATACTACTAGAAGCGTTGCAAGGTCTTTCGATGATCCTGAACAACTGTTGCAAAGTCCTTGGTCTACCATGTCACAGGGCAACGGTGTACAAAGAGGAATACCAGTTCCAGCGACATGGGTGATCGCGTCTGAGACATCTCTAATAATCTCTTCGGTGCACTTTGAGAGGGAGGTTCTGAAGGTGACGGCAGAGGTATACAACTGCCACTTGGCTCTTCGAAGAGTCGAATGTGGTAATTATTTCTTTAGTTGGGTCCAATTAAGTCACAGTTTCACCAGAAAATAGTCACTGTCACAAAGACCGTTGTGTAGGGACTGTTACAGCGAAGCCACGAGAACGGGGAAGCAAATCTGAAAGTAAATACCCGTAGAGGTGCTATGAGAGACTCGGAAGTGGGTTGGAGTACCTTCATACAGAAGACATAGGTAAAGTGTGGAAGAAAGCGGGTAAATCATAAGGCCTCCCCCGACGAAATGGTATTTTCTTACATGTCCCGTCACACACTGAAATCTCCAAGTGTGAGAATAAGGGGGGGCGGGGGGAGAGTCTTTGGATTAAGGTGGTTTAGGTGATTAGCGTGGAGGTAAGTAAACGTTAACGATGAAAAGTTCCCGTATTTTTATTCTTACGCCCTGTAAATCTAAAATTTTTTTATCCCTTTTCTCTGGATTTTATAGTGAGGATCGTTTCGATGAGGAAGACGTATTATCAACGTACAGTCCCGAAGTTACAGCATTTCTCTTTGGTCTCAGCAGTATACTAGAACAAGCAAAAGGTAAGATAAAGCATTTGCGGCCTGTTGTGATAACTTTTGTTTGCATGTGAAAATGAATCTACAAACACCGTGATTGGAAGTGTCTGTCTCAACAATAATTTATTTATACTTACCGTATCTTGCGGAATCAACACTCAGATGAGCGCAGAATACGAACTGAGAGGAAACCCGAAGAAGACAAAAGTAATGAGAAGTCGGGAAACATAACACCAAAATTGGTGAGGAATAATACTACTTTGTAAACAAAATAACCCATGACGGACAAAATGAGGACGATATAAATACCAGACTAGCACAGGCAAATAATGCATTCTGGCGAAGAGAAGTCTATTGGTAAGGAACATAGACCTAAGTTTGAGGAAGTAAGTCTGAGAATATACGTTTGTAGCACAGCAGTGCATGATAGTGAATCATGGAGAGTGGGAGCATCGGAACACAAGATAATCGAAGCGTTTGAGATGTGATGTTTGAAAATTAGGTAGATAAAATAAGGAATGAGGAGGTTCTCCACAGAATAGGTGAAGAAAGTAACATCTATAAGACACTGACAAGAAGGGACGAGATAATACATGTGTTAAGGCATCTGGGAATATCCTCCTTAGTACTAGAGGGAACTGTATACGGTAAAAACTGTAGCGGTAAACAGAGACTGGAATACGAGTACAGCCAACAAATAATTGAGGACATAGGGTCCAAGTGCTATTCTGAGGAAAAGTTTCAGAGTTTGTTCTGGAATATGAGGGACCCACGGTTACAGACTTCTTGAATTTCGTTTGGTTTCTTGTCCTATTTAGCTTTGTATCTGTATTGCACTGAAAATAGTGCACAGTGTAAATGTGGATAGTATTCTTCATGTGTCTCGTAGCAGTAGTAGTAGTTTCACTCTACAAGCTTGCATCCAGCACTGTTTGTTTCTGTCTTGGGCTTGTAATTCGGCCGTTGTTAGTTGTGCCACAGTCAAACAAAACAGTCTGGATACTTCGCCTCAGTTTTGTTGCCTACTGTCCGAGCAGCGCGCCGAGCGACCAGTAAGCAAATCTGTTGAGTTCGGCGTGATCGTGAAAGCGAATAGTAGTAGTTTGTTTTGGTTTGTACAAATGTTTTTACAAACGGGAGTGTCTGCAGCGCAATAAATTGCAGCAACAAGAAGAAGACACCTCATCTGTCTTTTTGTAGGTTTCCTAAGGAGTCTGACAGATATGTACCACCATGTTACTAAACTATATCGCCAGGATTCGCTTGTAAACTAAGTGTGTGTTAATGATTAATGTTTCGTTTGAAGAGCAGAAAATGGCTAATGAATAGCAGAAGAGAAGATTTTAAGAAAAAAGTCCGTCGTCACCTTTTATATAATGTTAAGTTTTCTTCGCTACACTCGAATAAAACCAGTTCGTGAATGCAGACAATAAAAAACTAGTGTAGAATGCAGAATCCACACTGATTGACATCCCAAATAAGCCACCTCAACTGCCGACGAGGAGGAAAGTGCCACGAAGTTTCGACAGCTCGTCTAAAGCTGTAAAATAGTCCTATGGCACAGGATCAGTCATTTAAACTCTGCATATCGCAGTGCAAGTTTCATATGAATCATCAACACACATCTGCTTTGTCGATGAAGTGGTAAGATTGCAGAAATTTGTGTCTCGCTAAGACGTGTGAAGGGCCAGGAAGTGCAGATCGCCAGACTTCGTGCAAAACTGTTATGGGACAAGGAAAGTGGTTATCATTTGAAGAACAGATAGCAACAGAAACTTTATCAGAAGGATCAAGTGAAGGACAAACAAATTTTGAAAGCTATACGATCCAGATATTTGAAAACTGATGCCCTTGACTTGTTAAGCCAGATTAGGATGCCCCTGAAGGAGAAACGTATTGCAAGATGGAAAGACGAAAATAATATTCCAGCACTCAGCCATACAGGTTTTGCCAGAATGTTTTATGCTTTCATCAGTGCGTACATTACAAAGGTATGTGGAAGGCATATAAATTAAATGTGGGTGAGTAACAATATATTCCACTGTTTAAAGCAGAAGGTAAAGCATTTTTCCAACACCGATAAACTAGGAATATGTCATTGGATGAAATGTCTCCAATGGCAAATTCAACATATAGGAGCATTTCTGACAGTGGTATTGGCTTTGAGATTTTGGGATTTACACGGACTGCATATTTCTCCCACTATTTGGCTATTGCTTGTCGCGGGTAGTATAATATAAACATGAAGGTCGTACCAGTGGCAACAGGTGACAATGTCTAAAACACAATAGGCTTACGGAACGACAAATGGGGCGTCAATCCCTTTTCCATGTAGAAGTATATGTCTGTGCTTCTTACGTGTGAATCTACATGTTTCTATTCCTTTGATATCAGCGTGATAAGCTGCAGTTCCAGCCAACGTCACAAGTGTTCCTTCATGAGTATGTTGTAGCTTGCAATTGGATTCACGATTTTCTCCCAACCTGCGTTTATGTTATAATCTTTTATAGAATATATTACATAAACTCTTGGAGGCAATAAAATAATTCAAATATTTTGTAATTCATGTAGAAACCCACAAACTCTTGGAGGCAATAAAATAATTCCAATACTTTGTAATTCATATAGGAAAGGGGATGCACAACAAACACCGGGCTTACGACGCGTCTGACGTTCTCCTTTTTGGCAGCTTCGAGCGCCAGTGTCGCTCCAACTGCCAAACTGTAACAACTTTTACAGCACTGAGTGTCACGACTGTTATGTTAGACTGCGGTTGTACGTTAACAGTGTTACACAGCTACAAGGGCAGGTTTACGGATGAAGAGCTGGCCAGTATCCATCTCGTGTGAGGGTTCACCGAAAGCAATAGAAGAGCGACACAACGACGACGTGCCGAGTTGCGCTCGCAGCGACGGCAACCAAATCTGAGAGTTATTGCACTACTCTCCACTGTGCGTTGTACACTTTGCTTATTACATATTCCAGGCTTATTCATTATCGTGAAAATATATTCACAGACACAACGTTGATTGCAGTAAATCATAATTAAATAACTATTGCGTAACGAGTCGCCTAAGACTTTGGATCCCTTTCACAAAAATACTGAGAAAATATTCCCGTACAACGTCCGAAAGTTTGTTGGCGGAGTTCCTGTTTAGAATGTGTGGGGAACATTATTTTGGGATTCGAAGTGGAAGCCGATGGGAGATATGATACTGCAAAAATCGTTTAACAGAGCACCGAAAGGCCCAAGTCGAGAAAAAGTACCTGGAGTAGAATGCTTCAAATGGCTCTAAGCACTATGGGACTTGACATCTGTGGTCATCAGTCCCCTAGAACTACTTAAACCTAACTAACCTAAGGACATCACACACATTCATGCCCGAGACAGGATTTGAACCTGTGGCCGCAGCAGCAGCGTGGTTCCGGACTGAAGCTCCTAGAACCACTCGGTCAAAGCGACCGGCAACATGGAGTAGACAAAATTCTATTAGTACCCTTGAAGGAACATATAATGTGAAATCTCTTCCACATGTTACGCAAAATACATGAAACAGACGAAATACCCTCAAACTTTTCTACTGTAATAATTCAAGTTTCAAGACATACATGTGTGGACACATGTGAATATTACAGAACCATCAGTTTCATAAGTCTTGATTACGAAATTTTGGCACTAATTATTGACAGAATAATAAAAAGACTCGTAGTAACAGGCATCGGAGGAGATCAGGAAGCGAACACCTAGCTTCATCTTGTAGAGAAAACATAGAACAGTTGTAAGAATCGAAGTAAATAGAGGGAAAGCTGTAGGTGAGAAGTGTTTGAAACAAGTTTGTAGCCTCCCACTTCATTCAATCTACGACTATGGCACTGTAGTGCTGCAGAGACGGCAAACGAGTTGGAAGATCAGTTAAACGGAATGGGTAATACAGTATCTTGAAAAACTATTGTAAGTGATACATGATTGGTTAACACTTTATACAGTGAATATTTTTTTTAAAAAATACAGATGTTAAAAGAATTGAAATGAAACTGAATAACATGTCCAACGGTCCGCTGTAGCTGTTTTTGTTCAACCCATTTATAACCCAACACAACCGGTTTCGTAACTTTTGAGTTACATCTCTGGTGCCAATATCAGTACAAAATAGTTTTTAAAATTAATATAATTATGACTAGACAAACACAAACGAAGAAACTGTTGTGGCTCACATTCGCTCCACAACAACGGTAGATACTTAAAAAATGCACCTTGTAATTTCTTACTATAAGTACCTACAAATGCTATGCCATAGGTAACAACTGGAATGGCTAGGCAAAGATTTCAGTGTTCAACAGTAGATAAAAATACCATCGCCAATCGGTGGAACCATAGTCAATTATGAAAGTCATGTCCAAACTAAAGAATAGGATTAGAAATCAGAAGTGATCCTCAATTTTAAAGAAAGAAGCGACACTTGTGTCCTCCTGAGGATTTAGTCACCACGAAAACTCCCAGACGCGGCTGTCTGCTCTCTGTATTACATAAAGTTGAACCTGGATAATACTAAAAATAAATAATGTTGTTAAGATAAAGTACTTATTTCAAAACATTAAAACTTATTTCTGAATAATCGACACAGCGTTGATATTCAATGGAGCAGATGACCTCCAAGTGGACCAGCATTGGGAGCAAATATTAATGTTAACATAAAAAAGCTGTAAGAGGCTAAACAACTGATGCTGAGATGAATAACTTTTAAAATTTAAATAGTTGAAATTGGCTAATAATTGTAAGAGACATGTCAACAAAAGCAAAGCAAGGGTAATGAAGATCAGCAGAATTAAATCATTCGATGCGAAGAATGCTGGAATAAAAAGGAGACATTCAATGTAGTAGATAAGTTTTGTCGCTCGGCAGCAAAACAACTGATGTTGGACGAAGAAGAGAGGGCATGAAACGTATACTGGTAGTGTCAAGAAGACTGTTTCTGGAAAAAAAACATCTGATAACATCGAATACAAATTTAGGTGTTGGGAAGTATTTTCTGAAGGTATTTCTATGGAATGTAAATTTTACAGAGGTGAACCTTGCGAGGTAAACATTTCAGACAAGAAGAATGTAGAATCTTTTGAAATGAGGTGCTAGAGAATAATTATGGAGATACAGAGCATAGTTTGGATATCTGCGGAGAAAATAAATTTATTGCAAAACTGACTATAAGAAATGATCGGTTGATAGGACACACTCTCAAGGAACTGTCAGTTTGGTAATGGATGTAAGTTTCGGGGGAGTAATTGGAGTCGGAGACCAAGCATGTAGTACAAACAGGCTTAAACAACCGTGTGTTGCAGATATGAAGGTTACTGCATAGCCTTGACCAGTGTGAAGAGGCAGAACGAAGAAGTCGTTAGAATGCAGGCCACAACACGGCCCCCCAAATAATCCAGTACAATGTTAAGAACACAAACAGTACACCGTCACAACTATTTCACGCAATACCCCTGCTCTACTGAACTTTTGCAGCTACGCCAAGGGGCCTCGTATTGAGGAGCCATGAATGTCAGATGTTTCCGTACTTTCAGCCGCAGAATGCTGCCAGGACAAAAATGTTTCTCATGAAGCTCTGTGATCCCTTGAGGAGGTAAGTGCATGATAAGTTTTATATAATCTACACAATAACATCTATAAATGCCAGTGACTTGTGTGAAAACGTTACCTTCTGCATGAACTGTGTGTCGTTACTTTGTGAAATCATACAAATACATACAACGTCGAGCACAATTATGGTACTTGTATAGTACTAACTACTTTGATACTTACGACTACAAGCAGTTTAAGCGTATATTAGACATTACCATCCTTTTTAATCGTATTTACTATATTCCTTTGTCTTGTACATACGATAAAATTGTGTCAGTCTTTGTAAACGCCACCGCTCCTGTGTCATGTATCGCCCATGTTGGCTATTTCGGTCGTCCACTAGGAACCCGTGCATAATTCAGTTTGTTTTGATGTGTCTTGTGGGAAAGATGGGCGAGCAGCATTCTCGTATTATCCTTCAATGTGAACATATTTCATAAAGATTACTATGTTATACTCCACGCACCATCATTCTTGTGAAGCCAGGGTACACTACTTCCCTTTCATATCATGACTGTTGATCTCAGTGCTTTAATACAAAATTACTATGAAGTGTATGGCTTGTGTGTTTACAGCTGCGGGACATCTGACAGTTTTTAGAACCATTGCGTATACTGTTCTCACGATAATACCTGTTATACTGTTGCAAGTAATGAGCTTTTGATCCAGCTTCCACTCACGTAATTGAACAATTTCCCACATGACCTTCAAACCCCAGAATCACTGTATGATGTTCATTTTTTATCGCTACACTGCACTGTGATGTTTGTGTTGGTTGACCCTCACATATGATCTGTCATTTACATATGGCACGCTGCCTGTTAGCTATTTAACGCAGGTCTCCTGTTTGTAGTTCTTAACTTCATTTCTGTGCTACTGTTCTCACGATAATACCTGTTATACTGTTGCAAGTAATGAGCTTTTGATCCAGCTTCCACTCACGTAATTGAACAATTTCCCACATGACCTTCAAACTCCAGAATCACTGTATGATGTTCATTTTTTATCGCTACACTGCACTGTGATGTTTGTGTTAGTTGACCCTCACATATGATCTGTCATTTACATATGGCACGCTGCCTGTTAGCTATTTAACGCAGGTCTCCTGTTTGTAGTTTTTAACTTCATTTCTGTGCTACTTTTGCGGGTTTAAAATTAGTTGGACTATGGCATAAGTTTCTCGGATGTTATTCATGAATTAATGCCAGTTACATAGGAAAGGCTTCCTACAAACGGCGTTTTGCCAATTTAGGACATAATACAGATCTCTGCCTTGTAATTTTAATTTTATGCCCTTATTATCTTTACATTTTAAAATCCATTTGAATGTATAGTTACCTTTTTGAGATTTCTGGTCTACGGTTCTTTCGATAGGTCTACAACCTGGCTTGCTCGCCGTGACGTTTTCAACGAAGTACTGTTATTGTTTTGGTACCTACGAATGGATGTTTTTGTATGACTACAGCTAATGGTGCTTTCCAATGCTTGTTGACCGCTTTTTCATATTTTGAATTATTAATTGTGCATAATTTTCTCAGGCAATTTTTTCTGCGTGCGTTACAGGTCTGAAGATAGTTACAGATAGCAACCAAGACTAGTTATTGAACTTTAATTGTGAAAGGAAAAGTCTCCTGTAGGCATTACAAGTTTTTACTTTTTAAAAAGTTTTGCTCAATAAAATACAGGGTATCGAAGGTAGTTACTCGAAATAGAGATGACAAACATAACTGAATAAACCCGAGGGGTAGGCGTTGGGGGGGGGGGGGGGAGGGGGGGCGGAGGGGGGCGGGTGGAGGGTAGGAGGGCAAGGGGCGCGTAAGCATTTCCGGATCCATTTTGAAATAAATTATTTACAGTTTGATATAAGGAATTACATCCTCAAGCATCGGCTGTGTTTTTTAGATAGCCCTGTGTTTATATACAGAAGTATTACAAAATCCATTTGATATTTACGCGACTGAGAACTTCCACTATATCTGTCTAACTTGCTTGAAAGAGGATGAATGACACATGCCCTTCTGTCATTTTGGTCCTGCACATTACAGTACACTAACTTATAAACTTATCGTTCGTTAGCGGATAACAAACTTTGAATGAGCACACTTGAATAAACGTTCAAAAGTCCACATTTAAAAAGCGTGAGGATAATTTTTAGGTTTTATCAGTACCTCTTTTGATAAACTGTCATCCAGTTGTAATTCCGTGGTACCTTTTGAGTTTAAGCAGCCCAAGTCATGTAATTTTTGTCTGTTATACTCTACATGTACAATGGCTTTTTTAAGTAACACGACAGCTGTGAGAATGTAAGAAATAGTTCATTCTCTTTGGTCAGTCATGTAAAGCATGCTGGCGAAAAAGTGATCAGAGACTGATATCGGCACAAGAGTAGTTTAATGTATCTGAGAACCTGTAAATAAAGCACAACCAGGAAATCAAAATGTGCTCTGATTTTCCAAGGATCAGTTGGCTACAGATATGCATATTAAACATTAATTTTACATTACATACATCCCAGCGTCACAAGCCACGAGCGCATATTTTGAATCAGATATCATCGATATCAGTGCGCCCATCAGATACAAAAAATTAATATTCCTTTACGTTTTTACTTTAGTACATCATTCACTAAACAATTTTCACGGTGAGTTTGTGTGGACGTACAACTGCTATGCGTCAGTCAACGGAGATGATTAGTATTTCAATTACACCATATCACAGCCAAATGTTTGATAACTTCCACTAACTTTAATACCAAATGAAGTACGTTAGCAAACGGAGAACGCCTAAAAATATGAAACTTGCAATTTTCTGGAAATTACTGAACTGAGAAGTTTACCCACACTTCCCGTATAACATTGTGTTTCATCAGTACAGCATTAAATTTCACCGAGTTACTACGGGACAGCGAGTTTCATTTGGTGACAACCGAACCAAATTAATAACCTTGCAAACGTAGCTCGATCGAAGCACGAGGAAGAACACTGTTTGCAATATATATTTTCCCTTACTCTGCTTCCATTTCTTTGGCAATTTTAGATTAATAATTTTAGATTAATTAATTTTAGATTAATTAAATTAATAACAGATTAATTTTAGATTAATTAATAAGTTAGGTTTAAACGCAACGAGAAATGTTATGCTTCGTTTAACACAGTTTCAGGCGTTCGAGTATCCCCAATCTATACCCATGAGTAAAAACTTACAGGAAACCAGACTAAAAAAAATACTGCATGGGCAACATAGTACGGCACAGTTCGAACAGCACAGTGGGACAGGAAAGAGCCCCAGTTCCAACAGATATCACGTTAATTCCTCACTGAGAGATAAAGGAGGGTATTGATACATCTTTGAAAGGAATAAATTTTCACTGTGCTGCATCGTATACGCAGATTAATAACGTGTGCCGGACCAGGACTCGAACTTGAGGTCTTTGTTTTCGAGGACAATTGCTCTTACCAGTTGAGCTATCCGCAAAGCCGCGACCTGCCCCTATAGTTTTACATCCGTCAGTACTTCATTTCCTACGTTCTAAACTTCACTGATCCCCTATATATCTATATCGAGCCTTTGAATTCCTCTGTTAAGATTTTCTAGTTTCCCTCTCATGTTCAGTCCCGAGCCGTAGATTGTCACATTTTCGTTTCAATTTTTTTCCTCATGGTTGCTCCTCGCTCGTCAGTATCCTTACGGAAATCCAAGTGGAGGACTAAACAGTAATCCATTGTCAACGCAGAGAGCATCATGACACCTTTTCGATTACTGGCCAAATGACCTGTGTACACACAGTGGTCGGACCAGAGACACTCTAAATCTATGCAGCACAAACTGTGAAAGTGTCTACAAAGTGGTAAATCGAATAATTATAAAAAAATGGCAAGAAGAATCCTACGAAAAATACTAGCGGCTAAAAGCAGCATCGAATCAGGAAACAGATTAAAAACTAATAGAGTACTATATCTGAAATCAGGAAGAGTGACATATGTAATGAGAAAAACGATATCAAAAGTCTATGCCCCCACCGACAGGATGAATAATGACTGAATAAGTAAACAAATCTTTGACATACTAAACAATCACAAGTCGAAAATCACATGGCTCAGACAAGTAAGAAGTATCAAAAATTTAGCAATCGACTTGGACGAAATAAGGAAAGGAATAGCTTTCAAGAATTAATAGGAAAGGCCAGGTATCAGGACACAAAAACATCAACCACTGCAGGGAATTGGACAGAAGAAAAGGAGGAGAAAAATATTTGTGCCCATATCTCCTGGATTCCGCGTCAATCGCATCAATCTACTAGGAAGAAATACTGCAGTCAAATAAGCGCTTAAGATCATAACCACTTAAGATTATACACGAGTATATGACTGCAAGAAATATGTTCCCAGTTACTCTTATCCGTCGTAAACGAACTGCAGGACCGACAAAATCTCATTGACTTATCTCTATTGTGTCTATTTTACAACCAGAACCCTCCACTAAACTCTGTTGGGCTATTTCCACATACCACCTACGGATGCAGTGTTCCACAGTATCAGGAGGAATACTTCAGTAACAGTCAAGATTAGAGATCTGCATGAGGCGACTCCTTTGCAAAGTATTAGATCGAGGTTCGAAAATTGATCTTGAGCTAGTTTTCAAATTTCTTGACATACGGCTGAAACTTTGTAGACAGCTAGTTTCATAGGTTATCTGCCTTAAGTTCAGTAACATTTCACGGAAAATTTCGATAAAATGGTTTGTAATTTTCCTGACGAAGTTATGGCAACCGGAAAAGTTTCCAAACATCCAGCTGAGGATGGGGAGACAAGCGAATAGAAGAAGTGAGAGCATAAAGGAGTCTACTGAACGTCGTGTCCTACAAATACATGGAACTGTTGGAAAACTTATTTGTGAGTTTAATGTCTCGTGGTAACGTACAATCAGAAATTGTTCTAATTCGTTAACATATACGAGACAATCATGACAAATGACTGTTGTAGCAACCTATGTGAGTCGAAAGAAATATTATCAAGCGTAGGAAAATATTTATGTTTATTAAACGTGAAAGATCCTAATAGCCGAATACATGAGTAGTTAAAAACGAACTTTTTCTTTGAACGTAAACTTCAACAACAGTTGAACAGCAGAACGGTCCTGGTACATTAGGGCGTACTTGTTCGACTATACACACTCTAGTAACCCTCTACCCCCATATGTCTTATTACCCTACAAACGAATTAACTATTAAATACCTGAAGTTCAAGTATATCTCTTTCGGACGACAGGAGAATAATCGCACGCTAGCCCATAAACATCCAAATTATTCTGCTTTCTGTAGGGTGACTGCCTATTGCCTGACACATCTATACACGATGTTAGCAAATTTCGCTTCTGCGGAAATGCTTTCCTTGCCATAGCCAGTCTATATTTTATGTTGTGGATTGGCAAGAGAGCCAACCCGGTCTGAGAGGAAGCCGAAAGGCAAGCAGTAAAGGAAACAAAAGAAAAGTTCGGAATAGGTATTAAAATCCATGGAGAAGAAATAAAATCTTTGAGGTTCACCGATGACATTGTAATTCTGTCAGAGACAACAAAGGACTTGGAAGAGCAATTGAACGGAATGGACAGTGTCCTGAAATGAGCGTATAAGACGAACATCAACTGTAGCAAAAAAAGGATAATGGAATGTAGTCGTACTAAGTCGGGTGATGTTGAGGGAATTAGAATAGGAAATGAGACACTTTAAGTGGTAAAGGAGTTTTGCTATTTGGGGAGCAAAATAACTGATGATGGTCGAAGTAGAGGGGATATAAAATGTAGACTGACAATGGGAAGGAAAGCGTTTCTGAAGAAGAGAAATTTGTTAACATCGAGTATATATTTAAGTGTCAGGAAGTCGTTTCTGAAAGTATTTGTATGGAGTGTAGCCATGTATGGAAGTGAAACATGGACGATAAATAGTTTAGACAAGAAGAGAATAGAAGCTTTCGAAATGTGGTGCTACAGAAGAATGCTGAAGATTATATGGGTAGATGACATAACTAATGAGGAGGTGTTGAATAGAATTGGGGAGAAGAGGAGCTTGTGGCACAACTTGACTACAAGAAGGGATCGGTTGGTAGGCCATGTTCTGAGACATCAAGGGATCACCAATTTAGTATTGGAGGGCAGCGTGGAGGGTATAAATCGTAGAGGGAGACCAAGAGATGAATACACCTAGCAGATTCAGAAGGATGTAGGTTTCAGTAGGTACTGGGAGATGAAGAAGCTTAAACAGGATAGAGTATCATGGAGAGCTGCATCAAACCAGTCTCAGAACTGAAGACCACAACAACAACAACAACAACAATAACCTGTGAGTGAAGAATTAACAATATATTCCAAACAGCTGTGGCATATTGTACAGATCTCAGATGTGTGATCTCGAAATATTTAAATATCCCGTGTGAAATATACCTCTGTGTCTAACAGCAACAAAAACCGTGGTATGCGCCGGAATCTGGCTTTGGCGTTCTCTTGTGTGCATTTCTTGATGAGATTCTAGATTTGGTCTCTAGGTTGAGAAACCGACTAGGAAACATCATGTGTTCCTACGTACACCATCCTGAAGTTCAGCACTCTCCTCTTTACTACTTTTAAATTTAGTCACCTTTCGTTTCCAAGTATTACGTCTGCAACTTTTTTCAGCATCAAGTGAGACTATTTCTAGGACCGCACCCAAGACAGAAGTGCACACACTACACGCCACTTTAATGTGTCCTCTTCTGCAAACGGTTGTTATCCTCTTTGCCTTATTTGGGGACTAAGACCTCTTTCACGATACTCCTCTCTGGCTTTTTATTTCAAAGATAGTTAACTCTGCCGTTAATATACCCGTAATTTTCTCTATTTATGAGCAACTGATGCCGCTAAAGTAGTTGTTTCCGGTGATTTTTCGTTTATTCTGCCATTTCTTCCCTCTTGTTTCATTGTCGTACAAGTGAGTTATTGTGGCTTCTCTGTTGAGCTAGAAATCGAAAGGAAATGTACATGGATCTAGGTTTCATTGAATTTCTTTCTACAGTGCTAAATGCTTGCCAGCTTTTTTCTGTTTCGTTCTGCGAATGATTATAATTTCCGTTTGAGTGTCAAATCTCATCTGTTACTCCACTTGCCGACGCTCAGGATAACGCTTACCAGTTCTTGCTTTCCCTTTCTCTGTTTGTTTCAATTATTCCGAGATTAATACTAAACATCACAAATTCATTTTTTTAGTCACAGGCGATATCTGTCTTAGTAGGGGCGATCATTGTTTTCTGTTAGGGCATTTCTTTCCATACACGTAAACTTTCTTCGGAAGGCCCACGAAAAGTTTGTATCAAGACGACATGCCGGAACTATTTTTACATTAGAATTTGTTCTCTTTTGTGTTGCTGTGTAGTTTTGGTTGTGAAACTTGAAGCAATTATAGTACTCAGCCACAATTTATTACTCCTGCCCACATAAGACATTGAATATAAGTTACATGACATCCTCCAGCAGGAGCTTGAGCAAACGCATTGTGTGTGCTCATTGCTATATTGCCTGGCTACGTTGATATTGGATTTCCGCTGACTGCAACCTGTCAATAGAACGGGGCACTGACATTGGTGTAAGGATGTGTCAGCAACAGGATGACGCAACTGCTGACCTCCAACATATATGAGCGAGTTACACTACATGTTCCTGTTTACCTCCCGAGTTCGCTAAATCACGCTGGTACTGGGACATTCAGCTGGGCGTTACTGATCTCAAGTATGGTGGTGAAAGAAATGTCCGTGACTTACGACAGGAAACAGTTCAGGGTTGGTGAGCGCACCAGGATACATCACCTCGCTTCTCATAATCAACACAAAATTAAAGTACATCGCGTTCCTTGTTACAACTAATAACTTTAGAGAAAATCGCCTTTTTAACTCATATTCGCATTCTAATCGTGGCTCTATCTTTTAGGTACAGTAATATTTATGAAAACTACAGTGACTACAAACATTAGCTGGAATGAAAGCATGTGGTTAACGTGTCTAGGACACAGCGTACGCAAGATCTTTTGCTGGGCGGCAAAGGTCGCCGTTACACTAAACTCGATCATAAAGTTGAAAAGTCAAATCACATATTAGTATGGATTGATGTCAAAAATATTATACTAGCAAGTGAGTCACTTTAAATGAGGCAATAAGCCTAAGAACTGGATTGCCATACCATATCCTTTCATCGCTGGTACAGAAGTGTTGCGTGTGAGAAACCGTACATAGCCGTGAATAGGTTCTAGAGCTCGTAATAATCACAATCCGGCATGACAGCGAAATCTTCCGCATAGCTGTAACAAATTGTACTCAGCCTTTGACTTAGAGTATCGCGTGAGGGCATGTCTGCATCGATCATTCGACACTTTCCGGCGCAGGCTTGGTGGATGGCAATCATATAGCGTCATCATTTATTGCCCGGAATCAGCTAATGCCAACCACTATACTGAGCACGTTCAAGCGTGCTGAGAGGCAAAATATGTCAGTTGAGTCCTTTCTCGATAAATCCTATAGGGATGGTTCAGTTTATACGGGATAAACTCTCATCAAAAAAATTCCTCTGACTGTCCACGGATATTTTCTAAATATTTTGATATAAGGGGCACTTATTTTCCAATGGCTCGTTACAAGCCAATAAATTGCTTTATATCGTTACAGGCCACCTAAAGACCACGTCAAGGTAACTATTTATTTCTCTTTTCCTTCATCTTCCTTCAGATTTCATTTCCCCTATCTGACAATTTCGCACTATTTTCTTTTCTGTTTGTTTTAGCTTCCTGCGAACATTTCTTTTTCTTGACTCCTAGTCTGAATTTGTCCGTGTTGAGTAAGATCTCCTATGTAGTCTACATTTCTTCTAAGACCTTATTTGTTTTGCCTCTCGACCAAATTTCCTTGTCTCTTTTCATGTTTTGGAAGAATGTGTGGATCTTCTTTGTTAATCTGTCTTCCTTCATTGTCTGTAGATGTCCATATATTGCAACACGTCTTGTCCTGGTCTCACCCACTATCATAGGGCAGAATGAGTACATTTCCTCATTTCGTCTCAAAACCCAATTTCCATATTTGTTCGTGTTTGGATCTATTTTCCTTTTTGCGGTATTCTTCTTTTTTTTCTTTTCCAAATCTTTTTATGCCCTTTTGCATGCTGATAAAGAGCGTTTCCGACCACTAGATGACTTCTGGCCTTACCACTGTATTATAATGCCTTCATTTAACGTCTTTCATGGATGTCTTTTCATTTCATCAGTCCTGATTTTAACTGTTTCCTATTGACTTACTATGTTCGTATTTTCTTACAGATATTTACAGTTACCTGTTTTACTGATGTTGGTTACTTTGTTTTTTAAATTCTCAGCAAGTTACTTTAATTGGACACAGTTCCGCCTCTTCAAACGATAACTGTAGACCTGCTTTCTGAGTCCTTTCCTTTAGAAGATTAATCTTTTCTTTGAATTCTCCGCTGACAAACCAGGGACTCCTAAGATACGACTTGGCAAACAAATGGTAATGAGATGGGGAGCTATTAATATCAATGGGGGCTACTCTTGGAAGGAGCTGGCAGAGGCTGCAAGTAAGATGGGGCTGGACGTTTTAGCTGTTAGTGACATTCGGGTAAGGGGTGAGAAAGAAGAAGAAGTGGGAGAAGACAAGGTCTACTTCTCAGGAGTCAAAGCAGGAATAGCATAATGGGGTGTAGGGCTTTACATCAGGAAAGAAATGGAACCCAGCGTAGTTGCAATAAGGTATGAAAACGAACGACTGATGTGGATAGATTTGACAGTGTCTAGCAAGAAAATTAGGATTGTGTCAGTATATTCGCATTGTGAAGGGACTGATCAAGATAAGATGGATAGTTTTTATGAGGCACTCAGTGATGTAGTTGTTAGAGTAAAGGACAAGGACAATGTTCTGCTCATGGCTGATTTTAACGCCAGGATTGGAAATCGAACAGAAGGGTATGAAAATGTTATGGGTAAATTTGGAGAGGATATGGAGGCCAACAGGAACGGGCAGCAACTCTTGGACTTCTGTGCCAGTATGGGCTTAGTAATAAACTCCTTTTTTAAACATAAGAACATTCACCGATATACTTGGGAAAGCAGGGGAACCAGATCTGTCATTGACTATATAATAACAGATCAGGAATTCACGAAGGCAGTGAGGGACACACGTGTATTCGGGGGATTCTTTGATGACACTGATCATTATTTAATCTGCAGTGAAACTGGGATTGCGAGGCCGAAAGTGCAGGAGGTCAGGTCCATATGTAGGAGGATAAGAGTGGAGAAACTTCAGGATAAGGAAATCAGGCACAAGTACATAACAGCGATCTCAGAAAGGTACCAGTTAGTTGAATGTAGTCAATTACAGTCATTGGAAAAGGAATGGACAAGGTACAGGGACACAGTACTAGAAGTGGCTAAAGAATGTCTTGGAACAGTAGTGTGTAAAAGTAGGAGGAAGCAAACAGCTTGGTGGAATGACACAGTCAAGGCAGCCTGTAAAAGGAAAAAGAAGGCGTATAAAAATGGCTACATACTAGAACTCAGGTAGACAGAGAAAGTTATGTCGAAGAAAGAAACAAAGCCAAACAGATAATTGCAGCATCCAAGAAGAAATCTTGGGAAGATTTTGGAAACAGGTTGGATACATTGGGTCAAGCTGCTGGAAAACAATTCTGGAGTGTAATTAGCAGTCTTCGAAAGGGAGGTAAGAAGGAAATGACAAGTATTTTGGACAGGTCAGGAAAACTGCTGGTGAATCCTGTGGATGCCTTGGGCGGATGGAGGGTATATTTTGAAGAGTTGCTCAATGTAGGTGAAAATACGATCAGTAATGTTTCAGATTTCGAGGTAGAATGGGATAGGAATGATGATGGAAATAGGATCACGTTTGAGGAAGTGGAGAAAATGGTCAATAGGTTTCAGTGCAATAAAGCAGCTGGGGTGGGTGAAATTAAGTCGGAACTCATCAAGTACAGTGGAATGTCAGGTCTTAAATGGCTACACAGGATAATTGAAATGGCCTGGGAGTCGGGACAGGTTCCATCAGACTGGACAAAAGCAATAATCACTCCAATCTCTAAACATGGAAACAGAAAAGAATGTAACAACTACAGAGGTATCTCTTTAATCAGCGTTGTGGGTAAAATCTTCTCAGGTATTGTTGAAAGGAAAGTGCGAGTATTAGTTGAGGAGCAATTGGATGAAAATCAGTGTGGGTTTAGGCCTCTTAGAGGTTGTCAGGACCAGATCTTTAGCTTACGACAAATAATGGAGAAGCGTTGTGAGTGGAACAGGGAATTGTATTTATGCTTTATAGATCTAGAAAAGGCATATGACCGGGTTCCTAGGAGGAAGTTATTGTCTGTTCTACGAGATTATGGAATAGGAGGCAAACTTTTGCAAGCAATTAACGGTCTATACATGGATAGTCAGGCAGCAGTTAGAGTTGATGGTAAACTGAGTTCATAGTTCAGAGTAGTTTCAGGGGTAAGACAAGGCTGCAACCTGTCTCCACTGTTGTTCATATTATTTATGGATCACATGTTGAAAACAATGGACTGGCTGGGTGAGATTAAGATATGTGAACACAAAATAAGCAGTCTTGCATATGCGGATGACTTAGTTGTGATGGCAGATTCGATTGAAAGTTTGCAGAGTAATATTTCAGAGCTAGATCAGAAATTTAAGGACTATGGTATGAAGATTAGCATCTCCAAAACGAAAGTAATGTCAGTGGGAAAGAAATATAAACGGATTGAGTGCCAAATAGGAGGAACAAAGTTAGAACAGGTGGACGGTTTCAAGTACTTAGGATGCATAATCTCACAGGATGGCAACATAGTGAAAGAACTGGAAGCGAGGTGTAGCAAGGCTAATGCAGTGAGCGCTCAGCGACGATCTACTCTCTTCTGCAAGAAGGAAGTCAGTACCAAGACTAAGTTATCTGTGCACCGTTCAATCTTTCGACCAACTTTGTTGTATGGGAGCGAAAGCTGGGTGGATTCAGGTTACCTTATCAATAAGGTTGAGGTTACGGATATGAAACTAGCTAGAATGATTGCAGGTACTAGTAGATGGGAACAATGGCAGGAGGGTGTCCACAATGAGGAAATCAAAGAAAAACTGGGAATGAACTCTATAGATGAAGCAGTCAGGGCGAACAGGCTTAGATGGTGGGGTCATGTTACACGCATGGGAGAAGCAAGGTTACCCAAGAGACTCATGGATTCAGCAGTAGAGGGTAGGAGGAGTCGGGGCAGACCAAGGAGAAGGTACCTGGATTCGGTTAAGAATGATTTTGAAGTAATAGGTTTAACATCAGAAGAGGCACCAATGTTAGCACTGAATAGGGGATCATGGAGGAATTTTATAAGGGGGGCTATGCTCCAGACTCAACGCTGAAAGGCATAATCAGTCTTAAATGATGATGATGATGACGATGATGACCAAGATCGTCTAACAAGCCTAACAGTTTATTGCTTCTTTCGTACTACACGAATTTATGTTTTTATTAACTTTTTTCTTCTTCTGTTTTTAATTCTCTTATAACTTCCTCCAGCACGCTGTTAAATAACAATGTTGACAAACCGTCTCTTTATCTGACCCATAAAATTTGGAATGGATTAGAAAGAATTCCAAGAAATTTAACTATAGATGCCGTATTTGTAATAGATGTCTAGTCATTTCCAGAGTTTTCTTACCTGCTGCAAATTACTTCAGGATTTTTAGGGCAGAGCTCTGTCTATTAAATCATATGCCTCTCTAAATCATGTACTTAATTATTTATTTACAGTTCAGAATTTGCTCTATAGATTATCTCCAGAATGAGATTTTCACTCTGCAGCGGAGTGTGCGCTGATATGAAACTTCCTGGCAGATTAAAACTGTGTGCCCGACCGGGACTCGAACTCGGGACCTTTGCCTTTCGCGGGAAAGTGCTCTACCAACTGAGCTACCGAAGCACGACTCACGCCCGGTACTCACAGCTTTACTTCTGCCAGTACCTCGTCTCCTACCTTATAAAACTTTACAGAAGCCCTCCTGCGAACCTTGCAGAACTAGCACTCCTGAAAGAAAGGATATTGCGGAGACATGGCTTAGCCACAGCCTGGGGGATGTTTCCAGAATGAGATTTTCACTCTGCAGCGGAGTGTGCGCTGATATGAAACTTCCTGGCAGATTAAAACTGTGTGCCCGACCGAGACTCGAAGTCGGGACCTTTGCCTTTCGCGGGCAAGTGCTCTACCAACTGAGCTACCGAAGCACGACTCACGCCTGGTACTCACAGATTATAGATTATCTGTCTCTTCTAAATCCAGATTCACAATCTCCAGTTTCCTTATTTAATTAACGGTTTAAGATGTCCATAAGAGCTTTCAAAATGGTTCAAATGGCTCTGAGCACTATGGGACTTAACATCTGTGGTCATCAGTCCCCTAGAACGTAGAACTACTTAAACCTAACTAACCTAAGGACATCACACACATCCATGCCCGAGGCAGGATTCGGACCTGCAACCGTAGCAGTCGCGTGGTTCCGGACTGAGCGCCTTAACCGCGCATAAGAGCTTTCGATAGGATATGGTATTCTGAGGGTAATACTGAAGTTCCTCTGTATTTATTGGAATCAGTTTTGTTTCCATTTTAAATGAAGTGGATGTATTAATACTACCTTCTAGTTTTCTGAAATTGTTTCAGTGTCCCAGAGCTTACATAGTTTTTTTTTTATACTTGTGACACCTAGATCTCTACTACATTTAAAATTCCTATTTTGAAGCCGTCTACACCTGGGGTTTTGTCGTGTTTCAGATAATGGTTAAGCAAAAGAGTCTTTCACTGAAGGATTTGAACTCAACATTTCAGATTATCATTTATTGATCACCCAACAACAAGACATAAGGTGAATACCATCAACCTTTGCACTGTTGTGTAGAGATTTTCAATACAGTGACGGTTGGGAATGAAACGAAATTTATTTACTTTGTAACGAACTACTGGAGACTACATATCCCTCCAAAATTTTGAGATGGGGATTCGGTTTGAATCTGTATACAACCGATACCGAGGCATTACACTTTTTTCAGTATGCATTATTTGCTGATAAAGAACAAGTACACGGTGCTATGAGTTGGAGCACCATTGCAGATGCCATGGGTGGTGCTTAAAGACGAACAACTGAGGGAATACAGCTTTTAGCCGATTTCGGGTTTGGTGATCCTGTGGTTCCCTACAGCTCGAAGAAATCAGCTTACATAAAAGAGAGTAGTTGGTTGCCGCTGTTCAGCCCGTCACACTTGACAAGGCGAAGTCTGGTATTTCATGTGACAAGACGGCGCTCCAAAACGATCTATGACTGGCCGGCATCTGGCTCCCAACATTCGACTTTCTTAAACGACAATTCCGAAAGTCTAATAATCATTAAGTCATGTTGGAACGGCAGCCACCTTCTTAAGCTGTGTAACAAGGTCGGTCTATATCGCAGCTAATAATTATTTAATTTGGTATCCATTTTAAGACAAACATGACCATCTTCGGACCACTAACGCCTAATACTATACTGCAGCGCTTCTTTTGTTCAGAAATACGATGCAATGTTCCTAGCACGTATCAAGATACGCTGCATTGTTCTTTTTAACAGCACAGACACTGCAAAATCATATGTATTCGCCGTCAGTGAGCAACTGACTTTCAATTAAAATGTCTCCCCTTTACGGAAGTACATATAACGGATGTACAGGTACACGTGTTAGTCACATTGTTGACAACATTACGGAACTTTCGAGGAGAAGATTAATTTTCAATGTTCGTCGATAGCGAGGTCATTGGAGACGGAGCACAAGCTTGGATTAGGGGACGGGGGAAGAGATTGGGCCCTGTCCTTCCAAAGGAACCATCCCAGCATTACCCCGAAGCGACTTAGGGAAATCACGGAAAACCTAAATCAGATAGCTAGATGTGGTTTTGAACCGTCGTGCTCCTGAATTCGAGTCCAGTGTGCTAACCAATGTGCCACTTCACTGGGTGGAAGTTTGGGTCTGGTTGTGCTCGGATAGCGTAAGGGTTAGCAACCGCTTGCAGTAAGCGGGGAATCTGGGTTCGAGTCCCAGTCCACCACAAAGTTTCGTTGTCGTCATTCCATTATACAGCTGATAACTCGCAACTACGAATA
Organism: Schistocerca serialis cubense; assembly: GCF_023864345.2. Taxonomy (NCBI): domain Eukaryota; kingdom Metazoa; phylum Arthropoda; class Insecta; order Orthoptera; family Acrididae; genus Schistocerca; species Schistocerca serialis. The sequence goes on along the minus strand of NC_064642.1, from coordinate 275,213,063 downwards.
CATTTCATGAATCACAAACGTCTTAGTGACGTGTGGAGGCGGTACATGAAGCTGCTGTAGATACCAAAAAGTACCAGTCAAGTGGTTCAAATGGTTCTGAGCACTATGGGACTTAACATCTGAGGTCATCAGTCCCCTAGAAGTTAGAACAACTTAAACCTAACTAACCTAAGGACATCAAACACATCCATGCCCGAGGCAGGATCAGAACCTGCGACCGTAGCAGTCGCGCGGTTCCGGACTGAAGCGCCTAGAACCGCTCGACCACCGCGGCCGTCAAAGTATCAGTCAGAAGTTGCAAACAGTTGCTGAGATAGCTATTATTCAGAATGTTTCCGCCGTGAGTATTCGACGTTCCAGTTGTAATGGAAAAAGACAAGCAACTCATTTAGAGTCAACACACTTTGGTGCAGAAACGTTTAAGTTCGAACTGAAATGTATGCCAATCTGTTACATGGTAACTTCTCACAGAATACCGAGAACTTAAGAGAAGCTGCTAGTACACGTCGATTTAGTAGTTGCTGACACTGTGTACGAGATTCATAACTTAAATGCATTAGTGCACATTGTGATTTGAAAGAAATGTTCCACATATTGTTGCGTGATATTCACTTTCTAGTATGTGATTAATACACAGTGCAGCCGCAAGCTCACTTTGCACTTTTTGCTCGTGAAGGCCTGCCTCAGATTTTCCATCAAATGTGGTAACCCGATACCCTATTTTTGAAATAAACTGTAGCTTGCTTGAGAAGTTGAGGGCGTGGAACTGACGCACGATCGATTTTTGTAAATCCTTGGCCCGTCATTTAGTCCTGGCGTGGTTATATATCCCCATAACGTTCTTCCAACACAATATGAAGCGTATAACGTACATAACAGAATACAAACTGCATAAAAGTAATTAACTATAGTGGGAGTGGGTTTGAATGATTATTACATTAAATCATGGTTATGTTCCAGGTCTAATTGGTTATTATTACAACATTCATAAATTTGTGGCAAATAACGAACTTAAGTAATCATAACTTGCAGCCAGTAAGTGAGCATCCAAATACTGTCCTATCACAATTCGTAACTGAAGTTCATAGCCAAGCTGTTTCTCAGTCTGTCATTAAGAAAGTCAAATTTTACCAAGTCTGTAACTCTACATTACTCCCAAATTCGTATGTATCGCAACAGTACTCATGAGGCTGTATGCTAACCTGTCCTACGGTTCACTCAAAATAACTTGGCTCCTGTGGAGTAAGGCATTGCCGACTTGAGAGCAGAGCGAACCCATACTTTTCTGACAAAGGGGGTCTGTCTTAGCTGACTGATGCCTGCCAATCTGCGGGTTTCGTACATCCCCACTGCTGTCTCCGCACTATGTAGAATGACGATAAGCGTTGCTTGTAACCTGGTAAATGTGATACTATGTAACGCCAACAGATTTATCTTGGAGGTGGCAAATGACGAAACAAATTACCCATTAAGTAGTTGTCGACATGGATTCAAGAACTGCACAGTGAAGAGGGGTGGGGAGCATAGTTGCAAATACTTCTCAAGATTTCATTACCTGAAAAAAGAAGTGGACGCAGGACGAAAAAATTTCATAGCAGAAAATCTTATATTGTTTTTCAGAGAAATGACACATAAATTTCAAATTATACACATTTTTATTTTATAATTCAGTATCATATTAAGCTAAGTTTTCCACTAATCTACATCTTCAATGAAATTTCCTTCTGGCAACACGTGATCCGACTTGGTTTGCTTTGGTTGAACTTCTGCATACTTTTTTGGACTCTTTGATTATTGAACTTATTTCAGCAAAAATGATCCTACGAATATACAGAGTATATCATTTTACATTTATTCTTCATTGTATTACGTCTGGTGCTAGTAAACTTGCACCACTCGCCATTTATTTTATAGCCAAAACCATTCTTTCCCTGGCCAAATAATTAATTTATAAGTCCACACAACAAAAGCCAGCCAAAACCATATCACACAGTAACAAATAGTCATATACAAAAAAACAGCAAGTTACATGCATGTGTTCATGGAAATGAAATCAAAAAGTCACTTGTGTGATACCTGTATTAGAGTAGCAGCAAGCTCATTAATACTAATCCACTTAAACTTGATCATTCGTTTACGCTTGCTCCAGGTCGATAAATGCTATAAACGTGTCTTCGTTTTTCTTTAGTCTGGTTTCATTATCAGCTGCACTGTCGGAACTGTCGAACTGGTGCCTTTACCTTTACAAAAGCCGAAAATGGCGTCATCTAACACATTCTCCATTTTATTTTCCATTCTTCTATATATTATTCTTATCAGCACTCGGAATGCACGAGCTGTTAAGATGATTGTGCTATAATTCTCATACTTGTCAGCTGTCATATGGTATATTGCCAGACTCACATTTTCTGCACGCCAATGTTAATAGTAGTTTTGCTTCCGCCACCCCCAATTAATTTAGCAGTTCTGGTGGAACGATATCTATCGCTTCTGCCTTATCTGATTTTAAGCCTTCCAAAGCTGTTTAAAAATTCAGATTCTAATACCAGATCCCCTACTTCTTCTACATCGACTCCTGTTTCTTTAATCACATCGGACAGGTCTTCTCTCTAGAGAGGCCATCAACGTGCTGTTTACACCTCTCCGCTGTTTTCTCTGCATTTAACAATGGAATTTCCATTGCACTAATAATGCTACGACCCTTGTTTTAAATTTCACCAGAAGGATGATTTGAGTTTTCCATATGCCAAGTCAGTCCTTCCGACAAACTTTTGTCTTTAGATTTATATACACTTTTCACACAGACATTTAGTCTCAGCTTCCCTTCATTTCCTGTTTTTTTCATTCCTATGTGACTTATGTCTTTGTATTACTGAATTTGCCTGAACATTTTTGCACGTCCTTTCATAGATTAACCGCAGTATTTCTTCTGTTAACCATGGTTTATCTGCAGTTTCCTTCTTTTTCCCTACGTGTCTTTTTTCTAACTTCTATGACTGTTCTTTCTAGATATGTTCATTATTCTTCATTTAGGTTAAAACCAACTGTCGAGATCGCAATAATATTTATTATTTACCGGATTCGGCTTATGTTAATGCCATATTGAGAATTTTTGGCCCTTCGAGGGTAGAAACATCAAAGTTACAAACAGTATTATTATGTATGGCGTTAAAAATAGATAGAGAAACGATATATCATAAATTATGGACAGTGCTACTACATACAGCGCTAAAAAAAATAGAGAACAGATTTAGCAAAAATTACAACCTGTACTATTACATATGGCGTTAAAAGTTAATAGATAACGGTAGCAGCGTTTACCCCTATGGCAATACGGGGACAAGGGGAGCACCAGTGCATTTTCTTACTTTGGGTTGCCTACATCAGGGACAGGAATGCAGTCAGGGGCAAACCTATTGTTATCCTTTGATTGACAGGTACTCAACCTATTGTTCTCCTTTGATAGACAGGTACTTAACCTAATGTTCTGCTAAAAGGATCCTTCGTTTGAATGACAGGCCCCTGCCCTCTCCCCACCCCCTAATGCTCCTCCCCCCTCACTGCTACAGGAACACTTTCAGGTTATTGGAATGGGTCCCCCTCTCACTCTTTTTAGTTTCATTGACTACTTAATAAAACTGATCAATCAAGTAACCTCTCCTCCTCTGGTAAACTCTTCTCCCATCGCACCCTCCCTCCCGGAAATTGGCGGGAAAAAGTTGACCGGTCATTTTGAGGGAAATCGGTTGCTGTGTGTGGAATATTGTCATCTAAAAATTTAGGGGATTGAAGGCAGTTTATGGAATATATGGAAAATGGTGGAGAGGAAGGGTCTCATAACAGAAAAATCAAGGGTTTATTGTTTATTTATAAAAAAAATCAGATTGTGGGGGTTGGATTTGTGTTGCTCATCATTCTTTGCTGTTTGGAAACATGTAGGTCTCGCAAGAAGCAATTACATGGCGCAAACATGCTGCATAACCCAATGTTTGGCACTGTACCCTGGGTGTCTTAACCTAATGTTTGAGTTTTGGTGGCACTTAATGTATTGACCTTTTAGGTGGTTTTCCACGTCATACCCATTTCCTTAAACTATTGTTTCGCCTTTGATACCAAATTAATAATCAGTTATGTCCTCCCACCATTTTATGGTACACCTCTCGACTTTCACATGCTTCTGAACACGATTTCCTTCCCATTGTTCTTTGTCACCCACTCCCCTAAACTATGGTACAGCATTTTACCTAAAACGTATGCAAATTAGCGCAGTGTTCTGCTCTTAACCTGCTGTTCTGCTCCATCTCACGAACTCATGTACACCCAGCCATTAACAACTGTACCACTAACACCACGCTGATATAAAACATTTATGCAGATTAATTAAATCGGTATTCTTCATATGTATTGGGCAGTTTTTTTTTTTTTAAATTCATGGCATCCTATGGGTCAGTCAAATCGGTGGAATATAGTATAAACAAAAGATCGCTAATAAAAAAAGGCTCCAATGCGCACACACACTGCCCTCTGCTCCCTGTCCACTGGACAACACAGGACGCAACCGCATACGCTCCCACAAGCCAGGATCCACTGGCAGCCTCCGAAAAGCTATGATGCGACCATCAGCTGCCAAGCCATGCACGGTGCCCATTCAGCATGAGGCGGTGACATCCCATTCATACTTTACACCTGAGAAATTCCTGTCGAAATACGTGTTCACCCAGGCGCCATTGCTGGCGTGTTGATACATAGCTGTGGTACAGGTCCACTACCGAGAGAGATGTTCCAATGCTTTCTACAATAGCACAGGGTGCATTGTTGCTAGAGATCCTAATGGGAAAGCCCATCCATCACTGAATTTACCAATCAAACTGGTGCTGTTGCTGGTGTGGGAGCACCTCCCACCATTATTTTCTGCAGACGAAACTTTCAGCAGCAAAATTGTTTTGCACAAATCGCTAAATTGCACTGAAAGTTCAACCCCGAAAAATTTGTCTACAGATCATCAAATACATACAAGACTTACAAGAATATTGGGAGCCAGGTACATTTTTACCAGTGTAACTACAATTAAATATTACGATTGCTGCTGCAGTCTGACACCAATTGATGTACAGATAATGACTCCTCTTGATAGCTGTGGTTCTGGAATGAATCTCTGTATCTGTAATGCACATAATTTTCCACGTAAAAAATTTCTCTCATACCCTTGTGGTTGTCGGTGTGCTGAATCTGTTCGTCCCTCACGATATGACACACACTAGTCTTCTCTGGTCATGCCACAACATAAATCACATTAACATCAGACTGCAATGTATACACATCTTACACAAACAGTACAGTTATCTTTTATCTCTGTACAGCGCCCAAAAACATTATGGTCTGCCAACACTCACACCGGCTATATGTATCGATTCTCCTCAGTCCTAGGAAATCATCTGTCAAAGTCTTCGAATTCACGCTTCTGGAAGGTGCTGCATGCTGCCAAGAGTCTCTCAAACAAGTGTTATGAAGGGCAGGCATCCAGCAGTATGTGTGATAATGAATACCGCACCCGTGGACGTAATGCCTGTAAAGACATCACCGACGTGTGTTGGTGTACTGTAGTCAACATCACAATCGATAGAACAACAAGGGAAACGCAAGGGTACGCTTATGGGTGCCTATGAGGGGACGTTTTGTTACAGCCGTATTGCCTGTCCCGTTTGTACACTATTGCAATATTGTGCAACTATTTACGAAATAAATCTGTCATCACTTAAGTGTGGATATACTTCTCAGTGCTAGACATACGCAATCTTTTTTTTTGTTTTTACGTGAACAGTAGTTTGATTACTTCCCACAAATGTATGTTGGAACATAACTCACGGTATCTTCACGTTCAAGCAGCAGCATAACATTTCTGACTATCAGTTATAGGTATATAAAAAATTATTATACGTCCAGACTTTCACCAGCTGGGTGTCGTATTCGCACTGCAAAAAGTCTCCTGCCATTACGTATTTGTCGATGAATAAAGGATGTAATTACAATTTAAAAAGCCTTAGTCTTTTCTGTTTACCGATTTCACCACTTACACGAAACCTTTTGGTATTTTCGATACTTGTAAATCCAGCCAACACAAAGTGGCATCTTTTATACACATTCAGACAGCCAATTCGAGGCTTTTTTTCAATGCGTTCCATCCATAGCTTTCACCACACTCAACTTTGCCCTGACTAAAAAAACCTTGTGAGTGCAAAATATACTAGAGTACATTCGTTCGGAGTTAATTTTCACGGGCAGAGCAGGTGGATGGAGTAACCGCAAAACTTCTGTAGTCTAAGCGCATTTTTATGTTCGTGTTGCTAAGCACCATACCCGTTTAACACTGGAGCTGGAGGAGGATCACCGCGAGACGAATCCGTTGTTTGAATTGGCGAAATTGAGCTTGTTACGAAAAGAAGGAGAGCCTGTTAGAGCATCATACAAAGATTTTGTTTGTTACATGTGCGAGAAAAGGTGACTTAGTGATCCTATAAAGTGAATGTGGGACATGAATTTTCTAAAAGCACAATCGTGTTATGTAGAAACCACCTATCGGCCTGAATGCAAAGAATGCTTTATTACAAGCATGCATCAGACTTTTGTTTGTCTCTTTCATCGCACTAGCTTTTTGTAACTAAATAATTACTTTGAATCCATCGTCATTCAGTTATTCCACTTCAAGTGTGTCCTAGATTTCTGTGAATAAGGTAATGTCGTAGTTCTGACCGGCTTTAGTGAGTGTGGTGCGCAAAATACGGTCATGCTTTAGTTATGGCTATTGATGGGGGATTGTGACTGCGTGACTCTTCTTGTTTAACAACAGAGCAGTAGCCACACATTAGAAAAACTATTTCATAGCTCTTACTTCCTTAATGTGTTATTACAGTTAACCTTCAGAACTACGGATTCGAGGGAAAAGAGAATGTTACTGCTTACAGCTTGTTGTAGCTGGTGAAATCAAGAAATGCGTGTAATGTGCTCGTGGATATTTATATGAAACTGATAAAGTTTCGCCACGTGAATGCTTTTGATTATTACATGTTCCCTACACAACTTGTACCACTATTACATGATAGATATTTTACTTGCCACCTGACGCATATCAACGTATGAGCAACGCTTTAAGCACTACGACTCGGTACCGGAGTACCACATTGATGAGTCACCATCAATTAAAATTTGTTGTATCGGGTGTACCGCTGAAACGATCAATAATAATAATGTATGTTCTGTAACCAAGTATGATGCTATTACTTTTTAATGACCCATTTCTTTACTTCATGGATTCTATGACGATGAGCATAGACTGATAAAATTTAAAGATGTAGCGTACACAGAAGATTCACGAATGATAGAGACATTCTAAGGAAACATTGCATCACCAAGATCTTTCAAGGGCATGAGGTGTGCTAAGACAAGGAAGAGCGCAAAGTGGTTAACACATTTCTACCATGGAATTGTCCGCCCCTGGTAGCTCAGTGGTCAGTGTAACAGAATGTCAGTCCTAAGGACCCAAGTTCGATTCCCGGCTGGGTTGGAGATTTTCTCCGCTCAGGGACTGGTTGTTGTGTTGTCCTAATCATCACCATTTCATCCTCATCGACGCGCAAGTCGCAGAAGTGGCGTCAATTCGAAAGGCTTGCACCCGGCGAACGGTCTACCCAACGGGAGGCCCTAGTCACATGACGATGACCATGGAATTCAATGGGATGATACTAGCATTCTTTATAATGATATGGTGACTGCTCTTAAATAATTCAATCACATGGATACCATTTTCTACGTGAAGGGGAAGGAGAAGATCTCATGGATGGGCCGAATCTTTATGCTTCCCGCTATTCAAAACCTGTTGTTCTATGGGTGTCCTTCTCTCCATCGACTTAAAGAAGAAGAAGAAGATGTGTGAAAATAGTGTTATTGTGTCTGCTAATGAAAATGTAAAATTACTTAGAAAAATTAATGAATTTTTACCTCAGAACTTCTGTATTCTTTTTTTCAACCCTGTTCCCACTCTGATAATGAACAGTTTTTTTAACCACATGTTTTGTCGGTGGTTTTCTTTATATAGGTAATGAAAGAGGTTCGCTACACTTTCAACTACCTAGTTTCAACTGTTTTTCATGGTCATTCAACCACGCACTCTCACATTCGAAATACAGGCACATAGATCGATGTATGTAGGAAATGTGGAAGTGAGTGGTTGGTTGACCTTGAAAAGTAGTTGAAACTAGGTAGTTGAAAGCGTATCGAAAACCTTTTCTTACCTATGTGATTACAGCCACTAGTGAATCATATTTCTGACACTCCCATATCTCGAAACGAGCCACCTTTCTCGAACCAATCTGCTACAGTAAAATTTCAACTTGGTTTTAGGTAGCCCCTATGCATCTTGCAACTACCCCTCAGACTCTGGGTTACCGTCCCTGCAACTTTGCACGTGTGATTGCTCCAATGTAAGTCGGAACTGAGTAGAAGTTGGAGAAAGCTATATCTACCACCTTCTGCAACCCGTGTAGAAACAGGCGAAGGTGAGTTACTGCGACAGAACTGTGTTTTGACCATTCGATGGAAACGACTCCTGTCCCTGCGACAAGGGATAGTATAAAAGACAGTACAGGAACTAGGGGAAGGACGTGGATTTTTCTGCTGCATTGTGGCGCTTCTCCAAACTACAAGCAGGTACTACAGATCGGCATTCCTCAGGACTCATTCACGTCTATCACCCCAACATTCTATCATCGTTATTCTGTTCCATCCACCAGAGAAAAAATACTAACTATAAAAGCTCCACTAACTTCATACGGTAGAGGAATCGATAAGATTTTTACCGCATCTCTCTCCTCCCATATATCGAAAACAATTACCGCATGCATGCCAGCATCGAGCACATGTGATGATCCTATGAAATATACAGGTATTGATCCACTGCACAGACCACTTTAAAGTTTCATCATCTGTAGTGTAGGAGGATGACCGTATCCCTCAGACTATACTGTAAGTCGCAAGAGTCGCTCCATGTGACCCTGTGTCGTTGTTTAAACCATTGTTTTTTCTGCTGTAACACACTTTGTACACTGCCAAACATTATGTTTTCCCCCCACGACTTTGAGGTCTGTGTCAGGTCTTAAACTGACATTAACACGTTCTCATCCATTACCTCTCACGGAAAACTAGATGTCACACGGAGTAAATCATGTTATTGCTGCTATCATAACACACCACACACACAGGATTATTTTAAATGAAAGTCAGTTACAACGTAAGGAAACTGGAAAGAGTTTGGCAGCATTGAGGAGAGTTTACAAACCACAGTCCCAAGGAGATTCACGAGCTCTACATTTAAACTCATCTGTCACAGTGACGGAATAGCTGATGGGCCTGTGTTTCATTTTGAGTGATTCCCCGTGTTTCAGTCATGTACGCGATCTCTGTTCCGGTGCTAGCCATCCCCAGAAGGTGTTGTCCCTCCACCAAGACTCTTTCTCCAACTCAAAGAAGCGATGTCAGTCAATCATTATGTGGTAACCAACGGCGTACCAGTGGAAGGATGTTGTGGAAAAGGCACCATCGATGTACTCTAATAATAAGCATCACAGTTAACAGTGAGAACGATTTTAGCAGTTTTACAGTAATTTGAACACCGTGCAGTTTCGGTATCGTAGCTAAACTTCCCCCTCTCGTCTTTGCGAGTATCACTGCGAATGTAGATAGAAGACAGTTCAGGTTGCCCATTCATAGTTAATGTCGAACACATACATGATCAAAGTATGCCAGACAGCGATCTACATGTTTCTAACACCTCGAACATAGTGCTTAATTTACGATCTATCTGCCGGCCGCGGTGGTCTAGCGGTCCTAGGCGCTCAGTCCGGAGCCGCGCGACCGCTGCTGTCGCAGGTTCGAATCCTGCCTCGGGCATGGATGTGTGTCATGTCCTTAGGTTAGTTATGATTAAGTAGTTCTAAGTTCTAGGGGACTGATGACCATAGATGTTAAGTCCCATAGTGCTCAGAGCCATTTGAACCAATTTTACGATCTATCTCTATGCTGATGGGGGTCACAGAGCATTCTCGCAGTCTTAGGGTAAAATTAGAGACTGCAAGACCCTCTCACACTGCCGTTGACCATCCTGCCCTGCAGCACCATTACAGATTTAATCCGCAGCCGACCAGATGTAGACCTCTACATTTCATGTCTCGTGAATGAAGGGAGCAACCTGAGTCCTTGCCCATCCAAGTACACAAGATTTCTCCAGATGCAACCATGTCGAGGAGGTTAGCACCCCCATATCGGAGTATTGTTACAGATTTGAAAGTGTTGTGATGTAATAGCAGATGGTTAAGAAGAACATGAAACGGGTGATTTTTATGCATGAAGGAGCTCCAACAGACGAAGTTCCAAGTATTTTACGCAAATCAACTACATTATCAACTATAAAGTATTGTTCTAGATTCCAATATCAGTACCTGGAAGATTTTGGTAAGACAGAACGTGAACGCACGCACTCGTAAGGCTACAACGTTCCGCACTTAACACAGGCAGTGACAATCCCCCTTTAATAGGGATAACTAAAGCATGACCATACTTTGCACACCACACTCACTAACTTATTCACAGACATCCAGGACACACTTGAAGTTGAATAACTGAATAACAATGGAATGACGGTGATTATTCAGTTACATGAAACTAGTGCACTAAAAGAGACAAACAAAAGTATATTGCATACTTGTAACAAAGCATTCTCTGCATTCAGGCCTGTAGGAGGTCCCTGCATAACATGATTGTCCTTTTTGGAAATTGGCCTCTCACTCACACTTTATATCATCTAAACAGGGCTTTATCACTAAGTCACCGTTTCTCGCACATGCAACACACAAAATCCTTGTATGGTGCTCTAACAGGATCTTTTGTTTTTCGTAACAACCTCAATATTGCCAGTTGGTCCACACTAGATGATTATCTCCGAATGAACGTACTCTAGTATATTTTGCATTCAGAATGATTTCTTAGTCAGGGGAAAATTGTGTGAGGTGGAAGCTGTTCATGGAACGCACTGACACAAACCTCCACTTCGCTGTCTGAATATATATAAAAGATGCCACTTTGTGTTGGCTGGATTTACAAGTATCGAAAATACCAAAAGGTTTCGTGGAAGTGGTGAAACCGATTAACATAAAAGACTCTAAGTTTGGGTTGGGTTGTTTGGGGGAAGAGACCAAACAGCGAGGTCATCGGTCTCATGTGATTAGGGAAGGACGGGGAAGGAATTCTGCCGTGCCCTTTGAAAGGAACCATCCCGACATTTACCTGGAGCGATTTAGGGAAATCACGAACAACCTAAATCAGGGTAGCCAGATGCGGGATTGAACCGTCGACCCCCGAATGCGAGGCCTGTGTGCTAGCCACTGCATCACCTCACTCGGTAAGACTCTAAGGCGTTTTAAATTGTAATTACATCCTTTATTCATCGACAAAGAGTAATGTCACGAGACCTTTTGGCAGTATAAAAACGAAACCCAGCTAGTAGATGTATAATAATTTTTTTATATACCTGTAATTGACAGTCATAAATGTTATGCTGCTGCTTGAACTTGAAGGTACTGTGGCTTATGTTCCAACATACGCCACATAGTCAAACTACTATTCATGTAAAAACAAAAAAGTTTGCATATGACTAGTCATAATGGAATGATAGATTGGACATGGTGATTTCTGATTTCAGTGCGCTTTGAGGTACACCCAAACATAAGTGGTGATAGATACATTTCATAAACAGCTGCATAATATAGCAATGCAAGTGTTCAAGTGGACCTGCTACTTTGTACAAACAGGAAGGACAATACACTTCTCGTCTGCAGAAAATAATGGTGGTTGGTGCTCCCACATTGGCAGCAGCAGCAGTTTGATGGGTAAATTCAGAGATAAATAGGCTGTCCCGTGTGGATTGCGAGAAATAATGGACCCTGTGTTATTCTGGGAAGCGTAGGAACATCTCTCTCGGCACTGGACCCACACCACAGCTATGTGTTATCACGCCAGCAATGGTGCCTAGGTGAACACATACTTCTACAGGAATTTCTCAGGGAAAGGGATGTCGCCGACTCATACCTGCGGGACCCAAATGGGCACGGTGTGTGGTTTGGCAGTTGATGGTCACATCATAGCTCTGTGGAAACTGCTGGTGCATCCTGACTTCTGGGAGCGCGTGCAGTCGCGTCCTGTGCAGTCAGTCAAGTGGACAGGGGGTGAGGCTGGTGTGTGAGGGCATTGGACCCTTTTCTTTTTACCAACCATCTATTGTTTAAACTATATTCCATCGATTTGACCAACCCATAGGATGCCGTGAATTAAAAGAAACATTACACAATATGTAAGGAGAAAATCGATTTGATTTAAGTGCATAAATGTTTTATATCAACGTGGTGTTTGTGGTACAATAGTTAATGGGAGTGTGTGTGTGTGTGTGTGTGTGTGTGTGTGTGTGTGTGTGTGTGTGTGTGTGTGACATAGAGCAGAACAGCAGGTTAAGTGCAGAACACTGGGTTAATTTGCATAATTTTTACGTAAAACACTTTACAACAGTTTAAGGGGGCAGGTGACAAAGAAGAATGCGTGAGAAATGACATTGAAAAGCACGTGAAATTTGAGAAGTATACCAGAAAATGGTGGGAGGACATAACTGATTATTGATTTTGTATCAAAGGCGGCACAATAGTTTAAGGAAATGTGAGTGATATGGGAAACCACTTAACAGTGCAATAGGTTAAGTGCTGACAAAGGCCCATACATTAGGTTAAGACACCAAGAGTACAGTTCCGAACATTAGGTTTTACAGCATTACCAGAAGAGGAGAAGTTAGTTAATTGATCAGTTTAATTAAGTAGTCACTCAAACTGATAAGAGTGAGGTAGAGGCCTATTCAAATAACTTTGACATGAAAGTGTACCTGTAGCAGCTATGGTGGTGGGGCATTGCGGGAGGTAGAGAGGGTGGGGGGGGGGGGGACAATAGGTTAAGTGCCCGTCATTCGAAAGGAAGAATCCTTTTAGCAGAACAGTATGTTAAGCACCTGTCAATGAAAGGAGAGCAATAGGTTATGTACCTGTCAAACAAAGAGGAACAAGAGGTTTGTCCCTGAGTGCATACCTGCCCCTGATGTAGGCAACCTGCACTAACAAAATGCTCTGGTGCTCCCCTTGTCCACCTACTTATGGCTGTGCTGCGGCTCCTCCTTTTCCTTGTGATACTACGATTGTACACTGTGACTAGTGGCTGTGGAGCCATGGGTTAAATAGTTTGCGTGCCGACTATGGGACACTGTCAGCCACCGGCAAACGCTTCACAAGAACTGAAATGTTGTTGCTGTACGAAATTTGCACAGTAAGTTCTCGTATACCACATACGACTACATAAAATGTTAAAACAGTATAAAGCATCAGGCAAGTAATCATTTATGTTAATATAAAATAAACATATGTAAAAAACAACAGAAGAAGCAGTGTAATCTATGACAGTTGTGAGAAACACAAACACATAATCCTTATTAGTGTTTTGTCGATAAACAAATAAAGTAGAGAGTGGTAATTGTATGCACACATTGATATTATGTAATGATGTAACAACAGGTAAAATTACATTAAAAGATATATCCACTGAAATATACTCATGTCATTATACATTTACTACATAGTATCCTCTGGTAAGAATTGAAATCGACACTGTTGTCCAGGCTACGTGAAGTTTAAGATGACCAGCATGATATCATGGAAGTGTGTAGTGACATGGACGCCACTGACATGGTAACGTAACGGGCGAAGTGGCAGTTGAGAAAATGAAGAAGTAAGCCTGGGGCTGCCGACTGCGATCAAGGTATCGATTCAGGTCGATATCATCAAGGATGTTTGTGCCAACGACTCATAAATAGACGTAATAGGAAAGTTACTTAGTATTTCCCAGCGCAATTTTTAATGAGACCAAATGTGATGCCACATCAACCACTAGAGCAGCTGCCGTACTGACAGAGTGGCAGCCTTGCTGGGACGAATTCACGGCATGGGCTTGTAGAAACTTAAATACGTATACGACATCGTCTCGTTAGTAATCTGATGACAAGAGACTATATTGGTCTTAACAGCACTAGAATACATTAACGTTATTCTATAAATACACAGGAATGGAAATATATAACGTTAAAATAATAAATACGCACCAGTACATATTACTTAGCTGCTCACAAAGAACATTGTAGAGTGAAAAATGTGTGAGGTAAAAAGCTGTTCCGTAACAAAGTGGCGCTAACATATATGTTAGAAGTGAATAAATAGTGGTACAATGATTAATTTTCATAAAAGCAATATAAGACAGGAGACAAGGCACTCCTGTGGCCTCAGCTCTGGTCCCTGGTCAATCGGTATGATGTGTTCTGCGCCACAGCTTCCCATCAGCTCTTCTGGTGTGGCGCACTCCCTTGCGGCTTTGCACGGACTCCCTCGACCTCTTCACCCCCACACCCTAATTAGTGAGATAATGGCGATACAATGATGCTTTTGATATCAAATTAATTATGCAAATGAATTAAATCGATCAATTAATTACTCTCACGCCACGTCATTGGTTTTGCCCAGGCAGGGAAATCCTTACCTCTTACCTTTCCCTTCCCTCTCCCCTCCCAACACCACTACCCCTGGAAATGGCTGAAAATCTAATTTATTGGCGAAAATTTAAAATTTTATGTGTTCACCTGAGGTTCAGAGACCAACTGACCTAGCTCACACCACCACTGGAGGACATTGGGGGCTCTCCTCACTCCCTTCTTCCACACTTGCTCTCTCTTCCTCCAATTGCGTGCGAGCTTCAAGTCTGCTGAGCTGCTGTATAGGACAGACATATGTCTTTATTTTGTATGATACGTTCAGTGGACAAGATGACTGTGTCAGACAAGGAAGAGTTTAACAGCTATATTGGCTGTAATCTCACAGCTGAGGACTGTGTCCATAGCAATCTGCACATCACTTGCAAAGCAATGGTACTGTATGAACCTATGAGGAAAATTAATATGCTTCATGGAGTATTGAAGATGCAACATAATGGGGGTAGGCTACAGTTGACAACTCACCATGATAAATGCTTGTGGTGGAACTGTAGACCATTCGAGAAAAGCCCAGTTAGTCTTCCGAAGTGTAAGGGGCGAGACATTCATCTGCTCCAGTGTTAGCATCCATTTGCACAATTGAGGAGATGCTGGTGGCGATAATTGATGATTTTAATAAATGTACTACATTAAAGCATGCAGTTAAGGACTGTGTCCCTAACTCCATACATGAAGATCGGAAAGGAAAGATAACGGATGAGCGTAAGGAGAAGAGCACTTTTCAGCAGTTGTAGTGGGACGGGGTTAAGATGCATTTGGAGCTCATAGGGGTTACTGCTAGTGATGGAACTGTCTATTTTTTTTGAAATGCTCCGTGAACATGTTTACAAAATGAATGTGCCGAACTACTCAGACCAAATGATGAACTTCACAAAAGTACCACCAGAGGTCTCTTGAAACAGGTTTTGCCCCCCTTCATCACCATCTGAAATATGGCATTCGCCAATAGCAGTGTGGGAACACAACATTAGGTCATGTGATTACTACATCGAGTATATAGGGCAGATGCAGCAGCTTGCCAGTCTCAATTAGTCTCTGGAAGAAGAGGAAACATGAAAGTGTCGTTGGCAGCAACTGAGATCATGTGGCACACCACAGCAGTCGAATAGGAAGAACCATAAAAGTAAGATGCAAAAAAAGATGAAACTGCAGTGAATATATATATATGTATGTATCTTCATTGCAGTTCCATTTTTTTTACTTTCTCCAATTCCATTTTGTTTGTCTTTGTGGATGCTTAATGCTTCTTCTTCTTTGTTTGGCAGTGATTTCCGAAGTGTCCAGACCAGCAACACAATGATCACTGGCTTGTCAGGGCATGCAGTGACC
The DNA here is from genome assembly GCF_023864345.2 of Schistocerca serialis cubense. NCBI lineage: Eukaryota > Metazoa > Arthropoda > Insecta > Orthoptera > Acrididae > Schistocerca > Schistocerca serialis. Next base: position 275,197,057 of record NC_064642.1, on the reverse strand, counting down.
TCCAACGTGTCGGGACAAACATAAGCATCAGCACTGTAGTATCCTGTAGCACAACTGGTCAGTATGCTGGAGCAGGTCAATGACGTGCTCATGTCTATACCACTCAGTGATGAACGCACCCAGCCTGTCTGACTTGCAGAAGTATGCATGTGGTCCTACACTACACAGTACAGGTCAGTGCTGGTTGCCAACATACAAGCCATTTCAGAAGATTCCAATGCTGCTGCAAGAAGAATGCAGTGTAGATATTGTCTGCAACCAGTTCCACCTACTGATCTAGTGCTTTTCGCCTCAGCATACAATTTAACATAAACCAGTCCAAAACGTTTAAATAACGGTATACTAGCAACTGTAGAGCCAACGCCCTTGCCACAGTGGTAAGACTGGCTTGTGTCAGATCACTGAAGTTAAGCACAGTTGGGCTGGGCTAGCATTTGTATGGATGACCATCCGGTCAGCCGACTTCTGTTGGCAAGCGGGGTGCACTCAGGCAAACTGAGGAACTACTTGATTGAGAAGTAGCGGCTCCAGTCTCGGAAACTAACATATGGCCAGGACAGTGGTGTGCTGATCACATGCCCCTCCATATCCCTATCCAGTGGCGCCTATAAGCTGAAGACGCCATGGCCGCCGGTCAGAACCATTCGGCCATCATGGCCTGTTCAGGAGGAATTTAGTTTAGCAACTGTAGAATCCAATAACTGTGTTGTTAAAGATTGAAAATGTATCTAAAAATGTTAAAGCGCAGTTTCATGAATGGAAATGGGATGAAATGGGACTTTCTGCAGCATGTATCATTCAGATCACCACTGAGTATTATCCAGCTCATACTCGACCAGACGTTAACTGTGGTGCTCTAACTCTCTCAATTACAATAGTGTATGATAACACAGTGTTCCATGTGAAATCAGTGAACACAATAATTTACCAACATTCCACAGCTACAAATATGTTCTGTCTAGGGATGACTTTATCCTGTGTTGCGTTGTGTTAGAACTGTGTATAAAGACACTGTAGTCCCCTCCAAGTTAATAGTGTGCATGCTGACGATTTACACCAGTGTATCAATACAGTGCTGAAAGAAACTAAAGGCTAACCAGTAAGTTTGAGTGAAATTCCAGATGAATTCCACACATACAAGAAACTATTATTTAGTACATTCTGTACAGGAGTGAAGGTGAAGAAAGAACCTGTTGATTTTTCAGATGTATTGCATCCTACGTGTTTATTGTGTGTTATTTCTTACTTCATCATCCTTTCATCATATTGTAGCCCAAGTAGACCAGTCAGTAAGATGACGTTATGTCTGGTCATAAATGGAAAGTGACACTGATCTTGATCAAGCGTGACTTCCCTTTAACTGTACGGTATATGTTATATTGCATTTAGGAACTTTCGGGTGATTGAACATGTATCCATAATTACGGATTTCTGTAGTTGTATATATAAGTTTGGATGCAGCTGTATTGCATTGCTATACTGGTGGATATTGTGTGGTATGACTCCTGTAGTTGACAGTATAATTGGTATAATGTCAACTTTATCCTGATGCCACATTTCCGTGACTTCCTCAGCCAGTTGGATGTATTTTTCAATTTTTTCTCCTGTTTTCTTTTGTATATTTGTTGTATTGGGTATGGATATTTCGATTAGTTGTGTTAATTTCTTCTTTTTATTGGTGAGTATGATGTCAGGTTTGTTATATGGTGTTGTTTTATCTGTTTTAATGGTTCTGCTCCACTATAATTTGTATTCATCATTCTCCAGTACATTTTGTGGTGCATACTTGTATGTGGAAACGAGTTGTTTTATAAGTTTATGTTGTAAGGCAAGCTGTTGATGTATTATTTTTGCTACATTGTCATGTCTTCTGGGGTATTCTGTATTTGTTAGTATTGTACATCCGCTTGTGATGTGATCTGCTGTTTCTATTTGTTGTTTGCAAAGTCTGCATATATCTGTTGTGGTATTGGGATCTTTAATAATATGCTTGCTGTAATATCTGGTGTTTATTGTTTGATCCTGTATTGAAATCATGAATCCTTCCATCTCACTGTATATATTGCCTTTTCTTAGCCATGTGTTGGATGCGTCTTGATCGATGTGTGGCTGTGTTAGATGATACGGGTGCTTGCCATGTAGTGTTTTCTTTTTCCGATTTATCTTCTTCGTATCTGTTGATGTTATGTGATCTAGAGGGTTGTAGAAGTGGTTATGAAATTGCAGTGGTGTAGCCGATGTATTTATATGAGTGATTGCTTTGTGGATTTTGCTAGTTTCTGCTCGTTCTAGAAAGAATTTTCTTAAATTGTCTACCTGTCCATAAAGTAGGTTTTTTATGTCGATAAATCCTCTTCCTCCTTCCTTTCTGCTTAATGTGAATCTTTCTGTTGCTGAATGTATGTGATGCATTCTATATTTGTGGCATTGTGATCGTGTAAGTGTATTGAGTGCTTCTAGGTCTGTGTTACTCCATTTCACTACCCCAAATGAGTAGGTCAATATTGGTATAGCACAAGTATTTACAGCTTTTGTCTTGTTTCTTGTTGTTAGTTCTGTTTTCAGTATTTTTGTTAGTCTTTGTCTATATTTTTCTTTTAGTTCTTCTTTAATATTTGTAATATCTATTCCTATTTTTTTTCTGTATCCTAGATATTTATAGGCATCCTTTTTTTCCATCGCTTCTATGCAGTCGCTGTGGTTATCCAATATGTAATCATTTTGTTTAGTGTGTTTTCCCTTGACTATGTTATTTTTCTTACATTTGTCTGTTCCAAAAGCCATATTTATATCATTGCTGAATACTTCTTTTATCTTTAGTAATTGGTTGAGCTGTTGATTTGTTGCTGCCAGTAGTTTTAGATCATCCATGTATAGCAAATGTGTGAATTTGTGTTGGTATGTTCCTCCATAATTTGTATTATTTAGCATGTTGGATAGTGGGTTCAGAGCAGGGCAGAACCAGAAAGGACTTAATGAGTCTCCTTGGTATATTCCACGCTTAATCTACATTGGCTGTGATGTGATATTATTTGAATTTGTTTGTATGTTAAGTGTGGTTTTCCAATTTTTCATTACTATGCTTAGGAACTGTATCAATTTAGGATCTACTTTCTATATTTCCAATATTTTTAGCAACTATGAGTAGGGTACACTATCAAAAGCTTTTTGGTAATCAATGTATGCGTAGTGTAGCGACCTTTGTTTAGTTTCAGCTTGATATGTCACCTCTGCATCTATTATCAGTTGCTCTTTACATCCTTGTGCTCCTTTGCAACAGCCTTTTTGTTCTTCATTTATAATTTTGCTCTGTGTTGAATGTGTCATTAATTTCTGTGTAATGACTGAAGTTAATATTTTGTACATTGTTGGTAGGCATGTTATGTGGCGATATTTAGCTGGGTTTGCTGTGTCTGCTTGATCTTTAGGTTTCAGATAAGTTATTCCATGGGTAAGTGTATCCGGGAATGTGTATGGGTCTGCAATGTAACTGTTAAATAATTTAGTTAGATGTGAATGTGTTGAGGTGAACTTCTTTAGCCATAAATTTGCTATTTTATCTTTTCCAGGGGCTTTCCAATTGTGAGTTGAATTAATTGCTTGGGTGACTTCATGTCGCAAAATTATCACTTCAGGCATCTGCGGTATCGTCTTGTATGTGTCTGTTTCTGCTTGTATCCACCGTGCATGCCTGTTATGTTGTACCAGGTTTGACCATATGTTGCTCCAGAGGTGTTCCATGTCTGTTATGCTTGGTGGATTGTGTATTTTAATGTGTGTGTTATCTATTGTCTGGTAAAATTTCTTTTGATTTGTGCAGAATGTTTGGTTTTGTTTCCTTCTATTTTCACTTTTTTTGTATCTTCTAAGTCGTTTGGCCAATGCTTGTAATTTCTGCTTCTTTTCGTCTAATTGCTCTATCGCTTCTTGTTGTGAGATTTTACGTAACCTTTTTCGTTTCTTTTCTAACATTTCATTTCTTATAAATTGTCTTAGCTGTCTGATGTCTTGTCTCAGTTTTTCTATTCTGATCTGAGGCCTGTGTTGCCATGCTGGTTTTGTGGGTTTCTTCTGTGTGTTGGTTGGTTCTGATCTCTGCCTAGTGTGTATATTTAGTGTAGTGAGTGCTCCTATACAAACCAGTAGTTGTAACTCTTCCATAGTTGTGTTTTCATTTATTTTGTTGTGTATGATTGTGTTGATAGTTTTTATTGTTGTTTCGACTTGTGGGTTATTTGGCGGTCTATGCAAGAATGGTCTAATGTCTATATTTGTGTCTTTGTATCCTATATATGTCAGCTGAAATTTCTCTTCTATATCTAACATGTGTGTCACTTCGTGTTCTATTTGTGCTTGTTCTGGTGGCTGTCTTACGATTTCGCTTTCCTCTGATTGTTAAATTGATGCGTGTTGGTCTTTGTTTGTTTGCTCTGGGATGTTTGAGTCCATTACTGTATTTTCTTCTTCTTCTGATTGCACATTATTGTGTTCCAGTATTTGTTGTTCTAGTTGTTTGATGTTTTCTAATTCTGACTGGGGTATCCTGTTATTTTTGATTAATACACGGATCTGATAAGCTAGTCGTTTTTCTGTCAAAAATTTTAATTCTGGTTGCCTGGTAATAAATGTTGTGTATACTTGTGATCTGTATCCTGTTGTGTTGGTTCCTAGGTTTGTTGCTTGGTAATAACGGAACATGAGGTGTCGATTAACTTCATCTGACCATCTCAACCTCTGTCTTTGTTTTCCTTCTAGGGTGGTTGCAGGAAGCATATCCTGCAAAACACCTCAATTTGGATTTAAATCATTTTCAAGTTGGCTAGCAGTGTCGTTACCATTGTTGGCGGGCATAGGGTTCAAGCGTCGTCCCCGACCATGACGGCGCTTGTCCGAGGCTTCTTTAGTTCTGTCCTGAACCAAGTAATCACAATAAAAGGGGGGTTAGCCCTTCTAGTGGTTTGTTCTTTTCGTAGCCTTTTACGACTGGCAGAACATACCAGAGGTCTATTCTTTCCCCTGGCCTCCACGGGGTTTATTATTATTATTATTATTATTATTATTATTATAAGTATTCATTGTCCTATAAAAGGCATTACACACCAAGACCTGATGTAGTCGGTATCATGGCAGGGTGAGTGAAGCATCAGGACTTTGATGAGAGTGACTGGTCCTGTGATGGGGCAGAAGAACACCGGAAGAGGAAGAAGAAGAAGAAGCAGAATGGGATACTCCTTCCTGATAGCATAAGAGCTGTAACTGTGGGTTCATTCAACTTCAGCAATACAAATGTTTTCATGTCACTACTAACAAACGCGGATGGAGACCGCTTTGAGCATGTAGGTGTATTTTCAAAAATGCCGTTTCAACCCAAGTAATAGCTGCTGCAGAAGATACTGAAAGGTGTAGATGGTGTAACATACAAAACATTCAGCCAAAGCAGTCAAATCCCCCCTGCCAGAGAAAGTAAAGGCAAACATAGTGTTTGTTTCCAGATTTAGATTTTCACTCTGCAGCGGAGTGTGCGCTGACATGAAACTTCCTAGCGGATTAAAACTGTGTGCTGAACGAGACTCAAACTCGGGACCTTTGCCTCTCGCGGGCAAATGCTCTACCAACTGAGCGACCCAAGCACGACTCATGCAAGCGAAAGGCAAAGGTCCCGAGTTCGAGTCTCGGTCCGCACAAAGTTTTAATCTGCCAGGAAATTTCATAGTATTTGTATTTGACAATGTGGCTGTCGAAAACCAAGATCATATTCTAAGACATTACTGTTTTGGTCACCATATGGGCACTGACGTATTTTATTTGAGTCAGACATATTCCAGAATCCCGAAACAGCTGATACAGGATAATGTAAATCTCATAATAGCTTTCAGGAAAGACGATTTAAGTCTAAAACACGATTTCCGACCACATGTAGAGACTGACATGTCATTCAACGATTTTGTAGGGATGTGCACAGATTGCTGGAATCACACACAGTACAGGTTCCTTCTTATTGATAAATCTAGAAAACTGAACTACAGTAGGTATAGACGGAACGTCAAGGGGTTTCTATGTATATGCTGTATACAGAGCTACGAAAAAGGTGATGTGTATTTTAGAATAAACTACACGATGAACAAGTTCACACGTATGTCAGACACTGAGCCAGAGAGGATAGGTGTTCGCAGACAGGGAATGCGTTTGTACATGGATGGAAAATTTTAGTCTCTCGAACGTGAAGTTAGGGAGCTAGAGACATATGCCCAGACCATTCTGAGACTGATCAATAAATTTAATGCTAGGGTTAAGGATCTAGCGAAATACACCAGCATCATTCTGAGAAAGAAACGAGATGATTTAGAAGTAAAAACTGATAGAATAGGAAATAAAAAATACTTAACAGTAAAGATAGAGCGAAGTGTATACAAGGTGTGGCCTGTATGGCCGCCTGTTTAGTGTATAACAAGACACCGACTAGGCATAAGGCCATCACTGCATACTCAGGTTAGGATATTTGGACTGAGTGCAGACACTGAAAGGAAACTTTGAAACAGTTACTGGCACTCTCGGTGGCCTCACAGCGAAATTACACAGAAACGACGATGATGCTCTTTTCGCGTTCATTAAGTATCACAGTGACGCAAGGATAGACAAAACATTTATTGTCAGTGGTGAAAAACCTTACATGTTGGGCAAGTAGCCTGTAACTTTAAATGAAAAAAACAATACAGACAGGGGATACAGAATTTCAAAGAAACAAGGTCTACTGAACCTCATGTCGTAAAATCCTCAAAAACAGCACAATTTTCACCCAAAGATCTGGAGATGAGTGGCAAAATAATTCAGTTGACCATTGTACATAGGAAAGCAGGAAACCACTATAGCGCAAAATACAGAGACACTATATAACCATTATTATTAGACAGTCGGTATAGCTTTGGTGATGGTATTGAAATTCAGCATAAAAGAGTCAGCAGTCAGCCTCCTCAGCTTATGTACTGCGATAACACTAGTAAGATAATAGATCTACTATGACTAACACGAATTCTTTACAGACGAAAGGAAATACTGGTAGAAGCCGACCTTGGGAAGACCAGTTTGGATTCCGTAGAAATGGTGGAACACGTTAGGCAATACTGACCCTCCGACTTTTCTTAGAACATAGATTAAGGAACGGCAAACCTACGTTTCTAGCATTTGTAGACTTAGAGAAAGCTTTTGACAATGTTGAGTGGAATATGCTATTTCAAATTCTGAAGGTGGCAGGGGTAAAAATAGGGAGTGAGAGGCTATTTACAATTTGTACAAAAACCAGATGGCAGTTACAAGAGTTGAGGAGCATCAGAGAGAAGCAGATGTTCCGAAGGGAGTGAGACAAAGTTGAAGCCTATCCCCAATCTTATTCAATCTGCATATTGAGCAAGCAGTAAAGGAAACAAAAGAAAAATCCGGACTAGGAAGTAAAACCCAAGGAGAAGAAATAAAAACTTTCAGATTTGCCGACGACATTCTAATTCTCTCAGAGACAGCAAAGGGCTTCGAAGAGTAGTTGAATGGAATGGACAATGTCTTGAAAGAAGGATGTAAGATGAACATCAACAAGATGAAAATGAGGAGAATGGAATATAGTCGAATTAAATCAGGTGATGCAGATGAAATTAGACTAGAAAATGAGACACTTAAAGTAATATATGAGATTTGCTATTTGGGGAGCAAAACACTGTTGACGGTCGAAGTAGAGTGGATATAACATGTAGACTAGCAATGGCAAGGGAAGCGTTTCTGAAGAAGATAAATTTGTTAACGTCGAGTATAGATTAAGTGTCAGGAAGTCGTTTCTGAGAATATTTGTATGGAGTGTGCTACAGAAGAATGCTGAAGATTAGATGAGTTGATCACGTAACTAACGATGTGGTACTAAGTAGAATTGGGGAGAAAAGGAATTTGTGGCACAACTTCACTAGAAGAAGGTGTCGGCTGATAGGACAATTTCTGAGGCATCAAGGGATCACCAAATTAGTACTAAAGGGAAGCGTGGAGGGTAAAAATCGTAGAAGGAGATCAAGAGATGACTATACACTACTGGCCATTAAAATGAATACACCACGAAGATGACGTGCTACAGGAAGAAGATGATGTGATATGCAAATGATTAGCTTTTCAGAGCATTCACACAAGGTTGGCGCCGGTGCTACATGAGCACCTACAACGTGCTGACATGAGGAAAGTTTCCAACCGATTTCTCATACACAAACAGCAGTTGATCGGTGTTGCCTGGTGAAACTTTGTTGTGATGCCTCGTGTAAGGAGGATAAATGCTTACTATCACGTTTCCGACTTTGATAAAGGTCGGCTGGCTCAACTGCTGAGGTCATTAGTCCCCTAGAACTTAGAACTAGTTAAACCTAACTAACCTAATGACATCACAAACATCCATGCCCGAGGCAGGATTCGAACCTGCGACCGTAGCGGTCTCGCGGTTCCAGACTGCAGCGCCTTTAACCGCACGGCCACTTCGGCCGGCGATAAAGGTCGGATTGTAACCTGTCGCGATTGCGGTTTAACGTACCGTGACATTGCTGCTCGCGTTGTTCGAGATCCAATGACTGTTAGCAGAATATGGAACGCCGTGCTGGATCCCAGCGGCCTCGTATCACTAGCAGTCGAGATGACAGGCATCTTATCCGTATGGCTGTAACGGATCGTGCAGCCACGTCTTTATCCCTGAGTCAACAGATGGGGACGTTTGCAAGACAACAACCATCTGCACGAACAGTTCGACGACGTTAGCAGCAGCATAGACTATCAGCTCGGAGACCTTGGCTGCGGTTACCCTTGACGCTGCATCACGGACAGGAGCGCCTGCAATGGTGTACTCAACGACGAACCTGGGTGCACGAATGGCCAAACGTCATTTTTTCGGATGAATCCAGGTTCTATTTACAGCATCATGATGGTCGCATCTGTGTTTGGCGACATCGCGGTGAACGCACATTGGAAGTGTGTATTCGTCATCGCTATACTGGCGTATCACCCGGCGTGGTGGTATGGGGTGCCATAGGTTACACGTCTCGGTCACCTCTTGTTCGCATTGACGGCACTTTGAACAGTGCACGTTACATTTTAGATGTGTTACGACCCGTGGCTCTACTCTTCATTCGATCCCTGCGAAACCCTACATTTCAGCAGGGTAACGCACGACCGCATGTTGTAGGTCCTGTACGGGCTCTTCTGGATGCAGAAAATGTTCGACTGCTGCCCTGGCCAGCACATTCTCCAGATCTCTCACCAATTGAAAACGTCTGGTCAATGGAGGCCGAGCAACTGGCTCGCCACAATACGTCAGTCACTACTCTTGATGAACTATAGTATCGTGTTGAAGCTGCTTGGGCTGCTGTACCTGTACACGCCATCCAAGCTCTGTTTGACTCAATGCCCAGGCGTATGAAGGCCGTTATTACTGCCTGAGGTGGTTGTTCTGGGTACTGATTTCTCAGGATCTATGCACCCAAATTGCGTGAAAATGTAATCACATGTCAGTTCTAGTATAATATATTTGTCCAATGAATACCCGTTTATCATCTGCATTTCTTGGTGGTGTAGCAATTTTAATAACCAGTAGTGTACTAAGTACATTCAGAAGGATTTAGACCTCTTTAGTTACTTGAAGGTGAAGAAGCTTGAACAGGATAGAGTAGCATGGAGAGCTGCATCAAACCTGTCTGTGGACTGATGACCACAACAACGACAATATGATGCTAATGGCATCAGGTGATTTCTCAATGCTGCTCATTCGAGTGAGGTTGTCTCCTTAATTTCGGAAATTAGAGATAGAACTATAATCACATGAGTAGGAGGTGGTAGCTTAAGAACTTCGCGAACGAGTACGTGAAACATAGCTTCTTAGGTATGTTGTGACTAATAGTTTGAATGATTTATGGCAGGCTGATCTTGTAAATGTGAGGGAATATTTATATGAGAATAATGTCTTCAAATATATTTTAATGGTTATTGATACATACTCCAAATATGCCTGGGCATTACCTCCTAAAACAAAACAGGGAGAAATGTGCATGCTTGAGTGTCAGTGCAGACAGGGACGACTTGATGCCCTGACAACCTCCAAACTGATCATGGTGGAGAGTTTCATCCCAGGTATTTCGAGAGTGTGATGCTACAGTATGGAATAGATCGTTTGCTGTGTTCCCTCTTCTATTGGTCTGAAAAGCAAATATGGATTAACCTGGGCGTCCCCAGTTGATCAGAGATTTTAATAGACCACATTTGTCTGCTTGCAATAGGTAGCACTGGGTTCTCTAAAACCTCTCATGAACAGAAAGATAATGACAGAATTACACTGGCATTTCGAACTTTTAAAAGCTTCTAACTTTTCTCATGTGGTGTAGTCAAATGTGGCATTTTCCACATGATTTTATTGATGGTGATCTCTTTCTGCTCTTGAGCTCCGTGAATGGATACATTGTTACCTGTTGCACTCTGTACCAGAAAAGCTTCATGTTTAGCACTGATAACAATTCATCGCAGGTCCTAAAAGTGTTCCATAAGCAATTTTATAGGTATACATGCAATAAATCTCGTCTACTCTTCCACTGCCCTATCCAACAGCTCCACTGTGAACCAACCAGCATTTTCTAAATCATTCAAATGTGGGGGAGAAGCAGTGACATATGCTTTAAGACTTGATGTTATTCCTAGATTGCGTGTATGGTCAATCACGACCCCGTAAAGTTCATATAAAGTCTCAAGAAACAGAAATGCTGAAGCAATACGTGTAAGGTTTGATACCACAGTAGCACTACCGTCTGTTTTCCTGAATTAACAATCAAGATATATGAAACTCTTTCACAGGATGGTCAAAGTGTGTTAGTGTTGGATGACATTCCCACTTACATCATTCTTGTTAAATGTGGTTGATACCTAAGTTGTATATGAGAACTATTCCTGGCATATAATACACTCTCCGTACTCCACAGGGCTACTTATATCGAACGACGTCATTGTGCTGCTTCAGGCCGACTGGTTTAAGAAACAGTAGTTTGCATGCATTATCACATTGCTGTCCTGTTTATAAGTGCTGCGCTACGTGTTGTAAGCTTTGGTTTTATACCTTAGTCCCATCCTGTCTTTGTTGACAATATGGGACTGCTGTGATACCTGACTGACTGAAGCTCGCCGCTGACACATCTGGTCCGACAGGTTAAACGTCGCCGCTTCTGCCCCCTGTAGGTTCCAACTGGTGGAAGGCCAGTGTTGGTTCCGCTTCAGATGTAGATATACAATGATTTCCCCGCCACGATATTCAACCAGTTGATTATTCTGGTCCATAATACGTAGCTCCAGATAGTGCAAAGCCTGAATTGTTGCTGGGAGGTAAATAGCGTTGGTAGGGATCTTAATAGTCTTATACCTTGTTAATGGTATGGATCAATACACTGTTGAGATAAGAGTTTGTTGCAATGTTACACTCGACACGGATTGCTCTGACAGAAAGTTTATCCCTCTATTAAATCCTTTGCTCAACTGGAGACGCCTAGGTTCATCCATATTTGCTTTTCTAACCAATAGAAGAGGGGACATAGGATCTGCAAAATTTATTAGGATCCTTCTCCAAAACCTGTCCTTTTGTGAAGCCCAGTAGCCGTCGTGCTGAACATTTCTGGTTAAAGTCAATCGTTGTATTCACTGTCTTTATTTCAAATTTAAATATATTGATATCAGCAGGTACTGCAATCCCTTTCCCAGACGGTTTTAAAATTTCGTTTAAATCTTTAGTATCGTACGCAGTCGGCGCAATAATCAACTCCCTGTTGCTTAAATCAATCGGTGGAAAGTAATTCGAGCGTAATAATGACGATCCATTTTCTTTGTAAACGTTAGGCGAAACACGATGTACAGATGCCCACATAAGTACGTATAAAAGTAGCCTCAATGATGAAAACTATAGAACACACGTCTTGTGCCATGGAAGTATCGTTATAGTTCTTCTGGCTGTTGGATGTATCTAAATGAGTTACACTGGACTCGCATTCGGGAGGACGACGTTTCAATCCCGCGTCCGGCCATCCTGATTTAGGTTTTCCGTGATTTCCCTAAATCACTCCAGGCAAATGCCAGGATGGTTCCTATGAAAGGGCACGGCCGACTTCCTTCCCCATCCTTCCCTAATCCCATGAGACCGATGACCACGCTGTCTGGTCTCCTTCCCCAAACAACCAACCAACCAACCAATCTAAATGAGTTGGAATAGTGGACGTCGCAGGTTCGAATCCTGCCTAGGGCATGGATGTGTGTGATATCTGTAGGTTAGTTAGGTGTAAGTAGTTCTAGGTTCTAGGGGACTGATGACCTCAGAAGTTGAGTCCCATAGTGCTCAGAGGCATTTGAACCATAGTCAAATAAATGTCAGGGAAATTATATGTTTAGCGATAAGTGTCGTCGTTGAATGACCATACTGAAATGCAGAAAGGGTTGAACAATTGTTGTATTAGTTGTATTAAATTAGAGCTCCCTATTAATCTGAATAAATGCAAGATAATCCCTATACCAAAGCAAAACAATCCGAGTACCCGACAAGTGATGAATATTTCAGGCATCTTTAGCCATATAACCAATTGTAGACAGTACCAGGAAGCGATATTATGTCGGACGATTTCTTGATATGAATGTCAGGAAATGCGAATGGAGGAATCAAATTCGTCGGAAGCATTCTGTAAAAGTACTGTGTATCAGTGAAGGAAACTACATACAACCAACCATCTAGCTGTAGACTCTAAGACGTTCTCTCGATACAACTGTCGACTCCACATCACAAGTACACACATGTTCAAAGGTCCTCGAGTCGAAAGCTGTATCGTTGGTTTGTATTGATGTATAGGGTACGGAACAGGGTGTTACAATCTCTGGTAGGTGAATAATGGTGAACTTCTGTTCAGATGTCTCCCATAGCCCGCCGGTGTGGCCGAGCGGTTCTAGGCGCTTCAGTCTGGAACTGCGCGACCGCTACGGTTGCAGGTTCGAATCCTGCCTCGGGCACGGATGTGTGTGATGTCCTTAGGTTAGTTAGGTTTAAGTAGTTCCAAGTTGTGGGGGACTGATGACCTCAGATGTTAAGTCCCATAGTGCTCAGAGCCATTTTTTTTTGTCTCCCATAGTTTTAAGCACCACCAGTAAATACTAAAGTTATACGATGGTAAATGAAAATTGGGAGCCTTGTTTCACGATTTATTTTTGCAGCTTACGTATTTTTGTTTGTGCCTAATGGCAAAATACTTTTAATGGGTGTAATACTATAGTGACGAAATAGACAGATATCTATTATACGAGTATGTGGGTTAGTATATGAAATAAGGTGAAATAATTATTCATTTTTCTTATTTACAGACCTTCATAAAAAGATAATGTCTTTCTTAAACATGTGTTTTTAAATTAAATAAATCCCATATTTAGTCTACTGGGGCGTCATAATCTCCATTGTAATGTAGACACACACACACACACACACACACACACACATATATATATATATATATATATATATATATATATATATATATATATATATATTTGTGGTCGTTACTGGATACCTTCATCCGACGAATTCAATCTCATGACGTTTCTTGCGCAATTACAAACGTGGAAAGTGATATCAGATTTCTATATTTGACCGTGGAGTGAAATTGTCATGTGACAGTAAGAATATACACTCCTGGAAATTGAAATAAGAACACCGTGAATTCATTGTCCCAGGAAGGGGAAACTTTATTGACACATTCCTGGGTCAGATACATCACATGATCACACTGACAGAACCACAGGCACATAGACACAGGCAACAGAGCATGCACAATGTCGGCACTAGTACAGTGTATATCCACCTTTCGCAGCAATGCAGGCTGCTATTCTCCCATGGAGACGATCGTAGAGATGCTGGATGTAGTCCTGTGGAACGGCTTGCCATGCCATTCCCACCTGGCGCCTCAGTTGGACCAGCGTTCGTGCTGGACGTACAGACCGCGTGAGACGACGCTTCATCCAGTCCCAAACATGCTCAATGGGGGACAGATCCGGAGATCTTGCTGGCCAGGGTAGTTGACTTACACCTTCTAGAGCACGTTGGGTGGCACGGGATACATGGGGACGTGCATTGTCCTGTTGGAACAGCAAGTTCCCTTGCCGGTCTAGGGATGGTAGAACGATGGGTTCGATGACGGTTTGGATGTACCGTGCACTATTCAGTGTCCCCTCGACGATCACCAGTGGTGTACGGCCAGTGTAGGAGATCGCTCCCCACACCATGATGCCGGGTGTTGGCCCTGTGTGCCTCGGTCGTATGCAGTCCTGATTGTGGCGCTCACCTGCACGGCGCCAAACACGCATACGACCATTATTGGCACCAAGGCAGAAGCGACTCTCATCGCTGAAGACGACACGTCTCCATTCGTCCTTCCATTCACGCCTGTCGGGACACCACTGGAGGCGGGCTGCACGATGTTGGGGCGTGAGCGGAAGACGGCCTAACGGTGTGCGGGACCGTAGCCCAGCTTCATGGAGACGGTTGCGAATGGTCCTCGCCGATACCCCAGGAGCAACAGTGTCCCTAATTTCCTGGGAAGTGGCGGTGCGGTCCCCTACGGCACTGCGTAGGATCCTACGGTCTTGTCGTGCATCCGTGCGTCGCTGCGGTCCGGTCCCAGGTCGACGGGCACGTGCACCTTCCGCCGACCACTGGCGACAACATCGATGTACTGTGGAGACCGCACGCCCCACGTGTTGAGCAATTCGGCGGTACGTCCACCCGGCCTACCGGATGCCCACTATACGCCATCGCGCAAAGTCCGTCATCTGCACATACGGTTCACGTCCACGCTGTCGCGGCATGCTACCAGTGTTAAAGACTGCGATGGAGCTCCGTATGCCACGGCAAACTGGCTGACACTGACGGCGGCGGTGCACAAATGCTGCGCAGCTAGCGCCATTCGACGGCCAACACCGCGGTTCCTGGTGTGTCCGCTGTGCCGTGCGTGTGATCATTGCTTGTACAGCCCTCTCGCAGTGTCCGGAGCAAGTATGGTGGGTCTGACACACCGGTGTCAATGTGTTCTTTTTTCCATTTCCAGGAGTGTATGTCTCGCGAAACGTTCATTGAATTTTATGCAATGGTTACCATGATTCCTAGGAGCTCCATATCCAGGATGGTCAGAAACAACCTAAGAATCTTGTACAGGTTTGCAGGGTTAGGTGTGCTGAGAAATAATCGTTAAGAAAAAAATTCGATTCGTTGAGCAGTTTATAATTTAACCACCATTGACGTCAGCCGGTCGGGCCGCTGCGATTGCAAATTCAAGAAGCTTGCCCGAGATCGTGCTGCCAAACGTGTTCTTCATTTGGTATCTTAAAACCTAATCCAGAGCGATAAAAAAATTGGACATGTGACTGTAGTGTGGATCGAACCCAAGTTTAACGCTGAAAAGTCCCGTGTGCTGCAATCTGCGCTATGAGAATATCTGCCACTAACCGTCTGAATTTGCGAGACTGACTGCCTGATTTAAATGATTATTAACTCAGAGACGGCGCCACGTTTACAGTTTTTTCCTGAACAATTATTTATCATCCAAACCTACCCTGCAACACCCTTACAAGCTTTCCAGTCTGTTTTTGATCACGCTGTATAGATATTCCCTCCCAAATAAAGAGAAGTATCATGGAATGTAGAGAAGTTTATGTTTTGCAGTTCTTTTCTGCACTATTCATGAGAGGACTAAATTGTAGCACGATTTCAACAGCTCGTAGTTATTGTCATAACTGCACAATGCGGTCTGTGGTTCCTGTGAACAACAAACAATGCCACAGATCTGCTTAAATTGAGAGAGGCCGAAGCACTGTGGATGTCCTTCTCTCGGCCCTCATCATATAATGCCCAGCAGCTATAAATCGCGGAGCTGACAGGTCAACAGCAACCCTTTGACGTACACCACACGACCATTCAGCATTTGACAAAGCCGTGGCCTCGACTAAAGGAGAACAAGGAGTTTCCTGACACCCTACCAGTGAACTCTGGAACCATCTGGCTGTCAGACGTGTAAGGTGGTCGTAAACGTGTGACATGTTGGTGATACACACTCCTAACATCTCCATCTAAGTCAGATCGGTGTTTATTTTCGATTAGATAATTCGAGTAGGAACCTTATAACTTTAGTAAAAGAGATAAGTTCAACGGGAGATATTTTCAAAACAGGTTTCTTTAGCCAGTTAAATGCCGTCTAAGGCTATATAGCAAGAATTCGTTGAAAGTTTCTCATTAGTAACAATGAATTTATCAAATACGTATGAAGAGATCGCCCACAGAATCCTAGTGGGGTGGGTGCTAGGTGGCTGCGGAGGGAGGAGGGGGGGGGGGGAGGCGATAGAGGGTGAAAATGTTTTGGTTTAGCCCGTACCTCCGGCAGTTTTTACAATCGCTCGAACATCTGTCTCTCTATAGCTACGTTGCATCATATAAAGAAAGGTTTGAATGACGAACCGACGCTGGCGCCCAGATAGATTGTGTGAATCGATTAATTCATCTTGCACAAGGTTTTAATAGGCTGAAGTTAATGCTCAGTTAATGGCGCCACTTGATTGTGCACGCCGGCGTGTCGAGCTCTAGTCTAAGATAAGTTTTAATCTTTTGAAAAAAAAAATAAAAATTGTTTCGGTTTGATTTTAAGTGCAAAAAGCACGTTTCTTCTGGAAGAGTTTTGCAGTAGGCCGCTTCTATAAACTTGTACGAATCGGTAGATATTCTCACGGGGGTACGTATATGGATAAAGTGAAAGAGAAAGTTTTTTATCAAATAACCTTTATCCGTCGTCGAGACACGATGCTTTGTAGTCGAGCTGAACGAAGAACGCAAAATTCTGAACTGAAAGCAAGGGATGGTTTAAAGTGAATCAAAGAAAAAAAATCGCTCTTACGATAAAACTGAAAACTCTCCTTCTAAAAGGTAGCACCATTCGCATTTTACGTGAAAGAAAACATTTTTATGAGTTTTTTTTTTTTTACTTGCGCCAATTCTATGTCTCAAATTTGTGCGAATCAGTTCCAATTTTGTAAGAAGGTAGACAATTACATGTAATTAATGGTCGTCCTGTAGTTTTGTGAAAACATTCTCCGTTGCCACGATATAAGCAACATGGTTCAAAAGACAATAAAACACCTGTACCGGCTAAGTCGTCACCCGCGTCAACAAAAATTTACATCGGCTTCCGTGCAACGGCGGTCTAATGTCAAAGTTAGGGGAGAGTAAAGCTATTAACCAGAATGAAAAATGCTCCTATCACAGCTCAGAAATGGCGAATATATCCTTGGCAGAGTCAAGGATGTAAAGGGAGGTTGTCGACTTATTTGGCAACTTCAGGGACATTTAAATCACAACATCTTGACATATTCACGTCTTGTTTTACGAAGTAACCTACTTCCCAAGCACTGTGAGCTCTCTTAGATGCTACGTGTTGGTACACCCGCATCTTGAAATTTATAGACTGAAGTCCTTGATCCTTTACCTAAAATCCAGAAGCTTTGCCACCCATAGTAAACAATATATAGCGTAGTATGGCTGAAGAGCTTCTTTAAATCTCCTGAAAACCTTCAAGGAGTCGTCAGTGTTTATTCGTGCCTGATTTAACGTTGGGAAAAATTTATATTTTGTTCCTTTAGACATCAAGAGCACATACTAAAACATACACTGTGAAGTTCATAACTGACACCATATGGACGAATTCTTTTCAAAACATAATCTTATGAGCGTGAATACAAATTACACCATCCCTGCTTCCACACAATACCAGTCAAGGCACATTTGATGTTGATAACGTTCAACGCTAAACGTAAGAAGCTCTTTATCTAATGTGACAACTCAAAATCTGTGCCATCGCAGGGTAGTGACTGTATCTCGGTTCCAGGATGTCGATATGCCTGGGTATTTTTACATCAAGCAAACCTTATTTATTCTGAGCGCTATTATATGGCTGTTATTACCTGTATTAGTAATGGAATTTCAGTACTAGACTGGATTCGAAGAAGATGATCACCGATATATTCCGCAATCACCAATCATTATCTCTCATCCTTGATTCCAGAAACGTTGAGGAAGCAATGTTATTAAGCAGAGTCTCAGCCAAAAATCTCATCGTGGATATAATCTACATGGAATTAATTGTAATCTATGAACACTGTATACACGAAAGGTCAACGAGTATAAGTATCTTTTAGAAATTAATAGGCACACGACTCTCTAAACTCATGTGAGAACTGGTAAGAAAGCA
The DNA here is from genome assembly GCF_023864345.2 of Schistocerca serialis cubense. NCBI lineage: Eukaryota > Metazoa > Arthropoda > Insecta > Orthoptera > Acrididae > Schistocerca > Schistocerca serialis. Next base: position 275,178,749 of record NC_064642.1, on the reverse strand, counting down.
GATATCCAACGAAAATTCTTAATGCACAGTTCAATATTTTATTTCTGCATTCTGGGTGATTCGGTACCCCTACCTATGGCTTTTATGTATCTTGCAGCACCTTCAAAAACCATGCAAGATATTTTAATATTCTCTCGCTCGCTACAAGCAAACTATTAGTCTTACAGAAAAGATGAATAGGAACTTCTTGTAGGAAATTTTAATATGTTAAATTTTGTACTTGGATACATTTTCGCTAGGGCCACGGATTTCGAGCTATTCAAGAAAAAAGTGTTTCATGGTCGCTTTTGTAAGATTTTCTTCTTCTTCTTTTTCAGAAACTAGGCCTTTAGTTTTAATTAAATGAAATTTACGATGCTATATGCTCATTTCCCCCTTTCCTACATAAAGGTCCCATTGATTTGTTTCAGTAAGACTAATAGTTTGTGTGTAGTGAGCGTGAGAATATTGAAGTCCCATGTGTGATGTGTGGTGTTTGAAGATGTTGCGAACTGCATAAAATTCATAGGTGGAGGCAGCTGAATCTGTCTTTATCTAAAAGCAGTAAGCACAAATTTAATTGAAATAGCATAAAAACGCCAGCGACAAATTGGATAAAAATATACCTGCTAAAAAGTGTAGACTAGATATACGTTAAAATCCCGTACTACTCCAAACTTACTGTTTTGTACAGCTGAAAATAAATGGGGGACAGTACGTACACACAAAATTATTGTCAGTGACAAAATGAAAAATGATCTCGTTCGAACGCAAAATTACGTGACGACGTCAGTAGAAGCAAAATGAAAAACGATCTTCCCCGAACCCAGAATTATGTGACAACGTTTGTAACTGTCACTGAACGCTATTGCTCACTCAAGTCTCAACATCCAAAATTGATAGATAACAAATGATGATGTGCAACTCCGATGGAAATCCAGACGAAATACAGAGATTACTTGTCGATAATTATTTCATAATGCCGATAACATAGGAAATTGCGTGATCCAATAATTGATAAGCACTTCAGCACCAGTTACGCATGCTAGCAACGACGTTAATGACAGAATCTCATTCTGCTGTTGCGGGAAGTCATTATCCTGCTGCAAACGGCCAGCAGAATGATTAATGGCAGCTGGCGCAGTGGCACGGTACGCCAGTTTCTGTGTGTATCAATGAGAACGAAGCTGTCCTTTCACAAACTGCAAAGAAACACATTTTAATTTTAATTTCAGCTTACACACTGTGTAATCATTAGCGTATTTCTTGTGGTAGTGAAGTCACTTACATTCAGATGTCATTAATCTAACTGCATTACTTTACATTACAAAATGTCTTTGGGGATCGAACCTGTTCTGGTCAACGATTATATGTAACACGCCATTTATCTTCAAAAGTCGTAGCAGAAATCGGTCATTCCTTGCGGTCTTCCTGACACGACAGACGGAAACCAGTGTTCGCACTAGTACTGGGGATCTGAAATTTGAGAACCGTTTGTGTCAGTGGAGCTTTCATAGAGGTCACCTCCTGGCTACCCTTTGGAAAAGGTTTCCCTATCGCCTGCCCTAAACAGCTACAAAAAGAATCTGTTTCATACCTGATTAGGGGAGAAGTGCCCAGTCTGTACGAATAAGAAACGACTTTGATTCTGGCCTTTAGTATCCCAACTAACAGTCTCATACATTTTCTATTTGTCCCTATGTCTGTCAAACATATTATACGGATACAAGAATTCAGAAAAGTCACTACATTACAGCTACTGTTAACAGTCCATCTTACAGTATCTTGCCCAATTTCCTATTGCGAAAGCAGTAATTAGTTGAAAGAATTAAAAATGTTTCCTCGCTGGGCTAAAATTTTATATCTTATTATGCGATTCTGTCGACAAACTTTTTACACTGCTGCAAATTGCTATAATGGCATACCTCGAGAACTTTCTGTCGGCTTGCAAAGTTCTCGCTTGTTTTAATGAGAAACTTTTCGCCGAAGTTATGATTCTAACTACAAACAAAATATCCATTGCAGTACGCCATCTGATTACTACCGTTCAAGGAGTCTGTAATATTTCTTTTTCTTATTTTATGTAAGAAGAAACAACTCATGTTCCACGGTTTTTATAACTTCGATCCACTTTCAGTTTAAGTTGTAAATAACATTTCGCTCCCTGTGTTATATCCTCAATCATATCAAAGCGTTAAAAACAATATTCTAGTCAACACTGACAAAAACATTCTCTAAATCAACCAATTCCATAAAAGAAGGCCTACCTCTTTCATATCCGTATCCCAAAATAATTCTTAGGTTTAATATTTCTTCATGTGTTATTATAAGGGGCAGTCAAATACAAATGAGGTGGATGGAAAAAGTAAATAAGCTGTTTATTGCTTAAAAAGTAATTGCCATAACTGTTAATACATTTATCCCACTGATGTTTCATGCATAATGGAAAAATGTTTGCGGTAGCAGAGTAACGCCTGCCCACATGTTGACAAGGTGGTTTCAAGTACGCTGCAGAAGTTTCACTGGGAAGCTCACTTCTTTCATTCAGTACCGATATCTGCCCATGCCATTTCCATATTTTTAGAGCCCTGAAGAAAGACATTCGTGGCGGTCGATCTGCTTCGGAAGAAGAGCACGCCTGCGTACAATCATGTTTCTAAAGGCAACCGCAAACATTTTTCGATGAAGGCATTGATCGTCTTGTATCACAGTGAGATAAATGTACTGACAGTTATGGCTATTACTTTTTAAACAATAAACGGTTTATTTACTGTTTTCCATCTGTATCGATTTCATTTGACAGTTCTTTATAATTTTCTACGGAACGAATACAAATATTCCTCCACTCTTACCTAAATAATTCAGTTTAGTAATTTCCAACGGTAACTTATTGAACTGATGGTTCGGTAATATTCCTAACTGTCAACGCCATCTTTCCTTTCAAAGGTCGTTATTACATTCTTCTTAAAACTGATGAATCTTATACAGGATGGGGCAAATAAACGTGTTTCGGAGAACAGAGACCCTGGGTACAGGGAAACACGGCAGCTGAATGCGGATCAAAGCTGGACTAATACACTCCTGGAAATGGAAAAAAGAACACATTGACACCGGTGTGTCAGACCCACCATACTTGCTCCGGACACTGCGAGAGGGCTGTACAAGTAATGATCACACGCACGGCACAGCGGACACACCAGGAACCGCGGTGTTGGCCGGCGAATGGCGCTAGCTGCGCAGCATTTGTGCACCGCCGCCGTCAGTGTCAGCCAGTTTGCCGTGGCATACGGAGCTCCATCGCAGTCTTTAACACTGGTAGCATGCCGCGACAGCGTGGACGTGAACCGTATGTGCAGTTGACGGACTTTGAGCGAGGGCGTATAGTGGGCATGCGGGAGGCCGGGTGGACGTACCGCCGAATTGCTCAACACGTGGGGCGTGAGGTCTCCACAGTACATCGATGTTGTCGCCAGTGGTCGGCGGAAGGTGCACGTGCCCGTCGACCTGGGACCGGACTGCAGCGACGCACGGATGCACGCCAAGACCGTAGGATCCTACGCAGTGCCGTAGGGGACCGCACCGCCACTTCCTAGGAAATTAGGGACACTGTTGCTCCTGGGGTATCGGCGAGGACCATTCGCAACCGTCTCCATGAAGCTGGGCTACGGTCCCGCACACCGTTAGGCCGTCTTCCGCTCACGCCCCAACATCGTGCAGCCCGCCTCCAGTGGTGTCGCGACAGGCGTGAATGGAGGGACGAATGGAGACGTGTCGTCTTCAGCGATGAGAGTCGCTTCTGCCTTGGTGCCAATGATGATCGTATGCGTGTTTGGCGCCGTGCAGGTGAGCGCCACAATCAGGACTGCATACGACCGAGGCACACAGGGCGAACACCCGGCATCATGGTGAGGGGAGCGATCTCCTACACTGGCCGTACACCACTGGTGATCGTCGAGGGGACACTGAATAGTGCACGGTACATCCAAACCGTCATCGAACCCATCGTTCTACCATTCCTAGACCGGCAAGGGAACTTGCTGTTCCAACAGGACAATGCACGTCCCCATGTATCCCGTGCCACCCAACGTGCTCTAGAAGGTGTAAGTCAACTACCCTGGCCAGCAAGATCTCCGGATCTGTCCCCCATTGAGCATGTTTGGGACTGGATGAAGCGTCGTCTCACGCGGTCTGCACGTCCAGCACGAACGCTGGTCCAACTGAGGCGCCAGGTGGAAATGGCATGGCAAGCCGTTCCACAGGACTACATCCAGCATCCCTACGATCGTCTCCATGGGAGAATAGCAGCCTGCATTGCTGCGAAAGGTGGATATACACTGTACTAGTGCCGACATTGTGCATGCTCTGTTGCCTGTGTCTATGTGCCTGTGGTTCTGTCAGTGTGATCATGTGATGTATCTGACCCCAGGAATGTGTCAATAAAGTTTCCCCTTTCTGGGACAATGAATTCACGGTGTTCTTATTTCAATTTCCAGGAGTGTAGAATTGCTGCAGTCTCATCCGAAGTATTCTGCTGCAGTTCTTGAAGACCATGAGGATTATTGCGATAACACCTTAAACTTGACGGCTCCCCACACAAAGTCTAGAGCCGCGACCAGACTGATCTCTGCTAACAACTCTGTCCCGTACGAAGGGAGTATAAACGTGCTCCAAGGTTCGGCTGGCTGTATCGCCAGTTGCTACTTCCTATTGGAAGTAGCTGTAGGTCTTTTTCTCCTTCATTAACGACTACAAATGTTTCAAAATGCTGGCTACGAAACGCTCCGAAGTCAGTGTCTGATGAAAGTAGATGGGACCAATAGTGCAGCGTGCAGACACTGCACTCCAAACCGCACTCTTCTGATCATGTAATGGAGCTTCGTGAAAGTTATGCGGATTCTCCGCTGCTGAGATCGCCGATTCTGTGAGTTGACATAACGTCTCAGGTGAAACAGGCTTCACCAGATATAAATTACATTCCCATGTCCAAGACATTCATTGCTGTCTCAGTGAGTAGCCAGTCACAAAACTTGGTTCAAATGGTTCAAATGGCTCTGAGCACAATGGGACTTAACATCTCACGTCATCAGTCTCGTAGAACTTTGAACTTCTTAAACCTAACTAACCTAAGGACGTCACACACATCCATGCCCGAGGCAGGATTCGAACCTGCGACCGTGGCGATCGCGCGGTTCGAGACTGAAGCGCCCAGAAACGCTTGGCCACCAACGGCCGGCCTCACAAAACTGGAGGCGCTGAGGATCATCAGCTTGTTTTAATAAATGAGCAACAGACATTCGGTAGGGATGCATATACAGGTTCAGGTGGAGTATTCATCTACATGATCTACGTTATATGCCTGTCTCTTGCGACAGGCGTCGTGTTGATTTGCTAGGACACTAAAGCATTTTCTGGTTAACTGCAGCCACATTTTCTGGTGTGGTGGCACGTTTGCGAATGTTTTTTGACTTGTTCAAATTAGATCTTCTCTGACGCCATGTTCGGACTAAGAATTCGATGGCACTCTTTGGTGGCGTTTTGACACCACCAAACTTCCCAGAAAATTACTGATCACACTGTTTCCACGACTTTATTGTCACGTAACTTTCCACAACGAACATCCGCTGCTCCACTGTGAGTACCATCCACTCACACTGGCACAGCCCACTCTACGCTCTGAACAGGTACGGATAACGTGCCGGGCGTACACGTGGTGTACTGGTCATAGGATATGGTAATAAGCATACTTTCACGTTCAGTCGTATCAATCCATCCGCGCCACTTTTATTCGACCCTCCCTCGAACGACTTTGTCATGGTTTATCATCCTAAAGACGTGTCGGGGAATGACGTAATTCCAGATTCATTTCAGCTTAGATCTTCCAGTGCACTGTCCTGTTCTTCTCGTAATATCATACTTCCCTTTCATTTTCATCTACTTCTTCTTCTCTTTCCCTAATTTTTTCTTCAAATTTCTCTCTTTATGTGGTTCTTACAGATTTTCCTTTCAACATTTTCAGCCTTCGCTGTTTTGCTTGGTACTGGATTACCTTCTGAACCCTTCATATTCATAAAGCTGGTTTCTTTTCTCCAAACACATATTTCTTTCACGTAGTAATACACTTTCCTACAGCTCTGCATTTCTCTTAACACTTTTTTTCATTGTTTTCATCTGTAGAAGTATTTATGACATTGTAAAAACAGCGTTTCTTAGTTCTGGTTTGTAAGTAAGTTACTAAACATTGTGTTCAATCAATAAAAACTTGGATGCCCAAAAGCATGTTCATCTTTCTGCCTTCGTTGATAACATGTTAAGACCTGTACATTATTCTGACAAGCTAGACTAATGGCGGAGAATGTTTGTTACAACTAAATGGAGAAAACGGATATAGGGTGCAAATTTTAAGTTGAGAAACCAGAATAACTCTAAAATTAAACTTCACACGAAAAAATGTGTAGAATCCAAAGTTGATTATTGTCGATGGGGACCTCTGCTGGTCCTAAAATTAGACCGCCACCCCAGCCCCCTGGCGGTGGACTGGAGGCAACTTTATAATTTCAAAGGAAACCCCCATTTTTTTGCAGAATCAGATTCTACATAAAAAACTACGTACATTTGGTCTTAAACATTTGATTTGATTCTTGGTAGTTGACGTTGTAATTCAAGAAAATCCATGTTCTCATTAGGTTCGTGAGTCAGTTAGTTTCTTAGTTAATGAGTTCCCTCGTTAGTAAGTAGGATATTTGGTTAGTTAGTTAGATAGTCAGATGATTTGTTTGATAATTAAAAGTTGTGTGGCCTCATGACCACGAAACAAAGAAAACTCAACCGAATCTGCGAAAAAAATTTATATTCGAGTCAACATTTGTAAAACTCTAATTCCTCTCTCTCAAACCTCACCCTATGGGGAGAAAGGGAGAGTTTTAGTTTTGACGAATCTACATTTACGAAGTAATTAAGTATTTTTTATTTATCTGAAGCCATTTTTCATGCAAAAATGAGGACATGGATTTTCTTGAATTACAGCGCCAACTACCAAGAATCAAAACAAATCTTTAAGACAAAATGTACGTAGCTTTTTATGTAGAATCTGATTCTTCAATAAAAAATGGGGGTTCTCACTTGAAAATTTATAGTTGCTTCTCGCCCCTCCCCCAGGGAGCCGGGGTGGTGGGCTAATTTTAGCACCAGCGGATGTCCCCCTCGAAACTAATCAACTTTGGATTCCACACATTTTATCGTGTGAAGTTTATTTTTCGAGTTATTCTGGTTTGTCAACATAAAATTTACACCCTGTATGTATGGTTGGTCGAAGGCATCTCAACGTATCTCATATCTAGAAGGATATTTTTGTTCATACGTGAACAGTTACATTGGAATGTAAAAAATCGTAATATTTAGAAACGCTCCTTCTCTGTTGGTGAGTGATTGTCAAATGCATTTCCATTCAGAGAAGGATTTCTTTACGTTGTGAATGCAACGTCATGTGACTTCGCTGCAAAAGTGTGGTGCTCTGCTGTTATATTAAATATAATAGGTTCGTATTAGTTTTTGATTTGTTTCAATAGCTTTTGATAGTGCTGAAATAGTATATGACAACGATATTTTGTTCTTCCCATAGCCCCTTCCCTGGATGAAATAATAGGTGCTAGTGTGCTGTACGATCAGTGCGATTTTCCTTCTGATTGTATTTGTAGTACAGTGCAATACTGATTATAAACATTTTGCCCAATCCGTAAGTGACTACGATATACTTGGGCATCAATATTTCTCCCTGCAGCTTCTTTGGGTGTTCCCATTCACAGTTCTTTGCTCCGTAGTATAAGCACATACTTCAAATGTTTTGTGCATTGCTAGACAAAACAAAACTGATTTTAAATCTTTAGGTGTACATGAATTACTATTACGTGTATCTGTGAAACTTTCCAATGGCTGCCGCACAGAATCATTATGCAACATTTTAAAGTTTAGCATTTTTTATGTTTCCAGCCGTTCCTTAGTTGTTTCTATAAACTTGGAGATATAATTCATCTATTGCGAATAAATGAAAGGCTGTTGGCATTGTGCAATATGCGCTTCACTTGTTTTTATATATGAAGCACCTTCAGTGGCCTGTGACAGATACGTGTTTTTGTCTACAATTACTGCGTTACGTAAGAGTTACAGAATTGTTACTACATTACAGTTCTTTGCTATTCTCTTCTTGTTAGGTGTGATGGTGCATATGTGTCGTCCTAAAGTTGTACTTAGTTGGTCTGCGTACACAGGATGAGCGATTTCCGGTGTTTTACTAACACATTCTACTTAACACAACAGTTGTTTTTAGGTGAGAAACAACGAAATAAAATTGAACTCCATGCACACACCACATAGGACGAAGCCATAATTTTGTCGAAGGAGGGGGGAGGGAGGCGGGAGGCGGCCTGATTTGTTGAGGAGGACTTTAAAAGGGCTCATGTTCACTGGCTCAGAAAAAATATTAATTTGTTTTTTTGTGCATAATTTGCTTTCAGGAGACCTTCATACAAATAGTATTTGGCCCATAAAATAAAGCAACAAAACCTATGAAGCTTCCTGGCAGATTAAAACAATGTGCCAGACCGAGACTAGAACTCGGGACCTTTGCCTCTCGCTGACAGGTGCTCTACCAGGAGAGCATTTGTTGAGTTTGGAAGGTAAGGGATGAGGTACTGGAGGAAGTAAAGCTGTTGGGAGGAGTCGTGAGTCGTGCTTGTGTAGCTCAGTTCTTAGGCCACTTGTCCGTGGAAGGTGAGAGGTTCTAGTCTCGGTCCGGCACACAGTTTTAATCTCCCATGAAGTTTCATATGAGCGCACACTCCGTTGTAGAGTAAAAATTTCCTTTGGGGAACGAAGTCTGTTCTTAAAAAAATATATCATGTACTCCGAACAGTATGCATAATGTAATATTTCTTTATTTTGCAATATGGTAACTTATTCTACTGCCAAACGAATCACAATTTTAATATAATGTATCGCCTGTTTTCTATCAAAACGCAGCGCACCCTTCTAATACAAGGTTGATTATCATCTCCCAGAATCCCGGGAGCGGCGTTCTAACGGGTGCAGCTACCCATGCAGGTCAGATAAAACTTCAGTCATTTTAAACAAGTTGTTACCAATCGTACCATATGACTGAATAGGATCCTCGGGGTTTTCTCGTACATGTTCACATATTTTGACCTTGTAGGGTGTAATGTAAATTCACGCATATTGCATATTGTGATTCGTTTTATACTTAATATGACATACGAGTATTTTACGCTTTAATCCTACATATTAATGACTTTTTCCTACCTTTAGTGCATAATATTACACTATAGTGCATAACAGTGCGTTTTCTCAGTTTTATTCTATAAAGCGTGGAATTTCCAAAAAATCCAAAAACCATTTTCTTCCACTATGATCTCGGAGTTTTGATCAAGTGGAGATAAAATATCGTTCCTTACGAGTACTGGATTTTGACAAACAACTGAGAAGCAGTCATGCTCTAATCGCCCTTCACCCTCAAAAGTTATTTCACACTTTCCTTCTTTCGATCACGATTTGAGCTGAGGAAGTGATCTGGAATTAACGGACGTGAATTTTCCCGGACACCATGAATATTACCAACAAGTTTCTTGGAATAAACAGATCTTATATTGTTGTATTAGACGGAGAAGCTACAACAGTGTCTGATGGTGGAAATGCAAAGGACCTGAAAAATATTCAGCCTTACACTTCCCCAAATTTCCTCACTCAAATATGCATCTGTTACTTCTTCCCATGGACAAAGAACTTTTTTTGCAGATAAACGCGTTTACCAGCGGAAAAATTCTCCTATCGGAACATAAAGAAAAGCAAATACGTTCATGTTTAACAGTCTCTGACTGAAAAGTGGGGTACCAGCTGCCTCATTCTACATTGCTCTGCACGTTTTAAATTTTCCCAACCATTTTGGCATGCGAACGTTGTCCAGTTCTTTAAAAATATTTGTGTTTGATAATGGATATGCAATGTGTAGTGTTTGTCTTACGGAAATTTACTGTGTAATGTGTTGTTGAACAAATGGTCTGCTTAATGAGATTAACTGACATCCAAAGAGAAATTAAAGAACTTAATCTGGAAAACCAGTATGTATTGCCTATAATGAAATCAATCCCTCTCACGTTTACTCAGTCTCGTGAGCACCGAGTTCTATGGCCCTGTGCAATAAACTAATAAAGTTCTCTGTGCGAATAAACAATGAAATGCATTTTTCTTAGCACCTGAGTCGCAACAGATATAATCTTGGTATTCTGTTCTATGAACAGTAGGCATACAAAATACTCAACCTTGGCTTAGCAAAGTTGTCGCCGTAAATAGCTTCGTACAAATAATGTCAGTAGATTAGTTGATAAACGAATAATCTTACAAATGATCTGTGATAATTTGGATATTGGCTCAGCGCTGTGCAATGCTGCCGCAGTGAAACTGCTACAGACATTAATAGTTTTCTGAGTCAGGCACATTAATATTTTTCTGCCTCTTATTCAAAAATCATTTGTTTTAAAAAATACTCATTGGATTTAAAGAAACACGACACGGAAGAGGATGAGGTACTGATAACGGGGTATGCTAAGACCGACTTCTGTAGTTCGAAAATTGTATTCAAAATAAAGTTTACCCTTTACAAAATTTGATACCAAACATTTTACAGTAACTTCAAAATCAGTGAAGTTCTTAATTGTTCTACAATTCTCACTAACTGACGTAATTAAACACGCTTGGATTGTTACATGACAAACATCTAACATCTCTTAACAAAACAGGTTCTAAAATTTAACTTCCTTGTATGAGGTTTATATAGTACACAAAATATTACAAATCGGGTATACCTAATCAACTTATTGTTTCCTACATTCAAAGATCGGTACTGTTAGAATTAGTAAACTCCACATTGCGTTGCCGCACACTTAAAACTAAATATACAAAGTTTCATTATCTTACTAAATTGTACTATGCTGCGTCCATAGGCCAACAGTTAAATTCTCTCAGCTAGCCACTAACTTAAAATCTTACATTCTACCTTTAACAGAGTTCAACGGCAATAGCTGCTGGGCTCTGCGTGCCCCTACTTGCAGTCGATTTGCCACTCAGACAATATCTTAGGTTCAGTTGTGTCAAAGATACAATCTGTTCTACATGTGATAAGCATTTCATGTTATTTTTCATGAAATATGTTAGAAAATCGGGCTCAAGTACAAGTGGATCTCTCACAACGTATTTGTGCTCTTTTTAATATCCAACTGACTCTCACGAACTTCCCTAACCGTAACTCGGTCACACACAATAGTCCATAGCTCAACGACGCTCATACCCAGCCACTCCCAGTCACCCTTTCTCACTCACTCATTCACACCAACTCAGTGTCTTTATCTCACTGTGTCGCACTGCCATTGTTTCCAGTGTCAGAGACTGCTCTATTACTATTGTCTCCTCTCGCCAAAACTGTCTCCCTCATATTCTCTCACTCCCACGGTCTGGGTCATTCCTGGTGTCTCTCCTTACAGTCACAATCTTCTCTTCCTCATTGTTGTTGTCATGCACTCTGTCTCTCATTATCACTGTTACTCACTCACTTCCACTTTCTGTGTCATTTTATTCCTCTCCCACTGACACTATCTCCTTCAAGCTTTTTCTGGCACTGTTCTGTCAATGCGAACTGTGTTCCACTGCTGCTGAGGAGCACTTTTTCTCTCACACTTCCATCGGCTTCCTCGCTCTTTCTATACTACAATCATTGTCTATCGTCATCCAGCGTATATTACTTTCCCATCTCACTGCCACTGTGCCTGTTTCCTTCTCCCTCAGCATAAAAAAGAGCTACTATGTTCACATACCACACTTTTGAGAAAAATTATGGAAGTGTTAACGAAGTTCGAATGAGGCAGCCCAACTTCTCAGTCCGAGTCTTTTAAATATGAGCATAATGTCCTTTTGTGTGCTCCGATAGGAGCATTTTTCCCGTTGATTTCCATCGTTCCCCTGCTACAGCAACGCATGTCACTCAGACGAAAAGAATTTTGTGAGTCAGTAAATTTTATTTTAGTTTACTTACGTGGAATCGAAATAACGATAAACTAATTTGGCACCATATATCGCATTTTATGTGCTCAAAAATTTTGCTTGTGCTTCAGTACTAAAACATAGGGTTCCAGAACTCTTATCACAACGGAGACGCTTAACAGCATATTTCTCCCTTCTACGTCACTTTATAAACTACGTTTCCGCCTCACACCAGATTTTGCGTGTGTATTTAACGTGCACAAATACGGTAAATTCGAAACTCTCCAACGCGAAAACGGATAAAGATATAGAGAAAATTTTCAATGTGGTTCGGGAATCGGGATCTTACGAATATATCGAAAAAATTTCAGCCGTTTGCTGTGCATAGCCCTCTTCGAAACTGCGTTTCGGTTTTGGTACGAAAATATTTTACAATATTTTACAATACAATATCAATAAAACCCTTTTCTATGGATTTCTAAGGAACCGCTCATGACTAACGGTGCCCCCATCGGGCCTTAAGGCCAGCGTACACCACATCAAATACAAAAAGAACCAACCGATGTGTTCCATTTGCCTAAGCAGAGTAATATTCATATACTGACCCTGTACTGAAGTATAGTAACACTAAGTCAATCCTTCTACTGTGTATGCAAATGGTCTCTCGCCGACGGGCTATACAAAACGAAGTTGACGCATCTGCACAGAGTAACATTTGCACGGAGTGAAACATGTACAGAACCTGGGGCTCTTGCCAGGCTAATTGGCTTTTCACAGATACAAGTACACTAAGAAGTCAAGCTGTTTAGCACAGCTGCTCGTGCTAGCTGGCTCACAGCAGGGAGCAACCATGTATTGCTTCAGGGTATCTCATTGACCCGTTTCGTGGCAAATTTATTTTTAAGATTGTTGTATTAATGACAACTGACAATTAAATTCATTAATGAGAACTAAAAATGAAATTCAACATCTCTTTTAATGTTTTGATGATGCAAAGGGCGGGTGGCAGCTAAGTAAGAAATATGGTATTTCTTACGACTTCCGTCTTACGATGACTGCCGTTTCAGGACGAAATTTGTGTTGACAAATTTGTATTTAGGTACCATCTTATTCAAACGTTCAGAATAAAAACACAAAATTTCAATGAATATTACTTATTTTGCTTTTCACTAAAGGATCAATGTCTGGTACCACTTTTCGAGTACGATAATGCGAAGGTAAGCTCTTAAGCTGAAGTCTACCAATGAGATTCTGTGGGTGGATTTCGTTCTCTTCATTGTGTAAACAAACAGAATGTACATGTAATTCTAAACATCAACATAATCGTAGCTGCACAGTTATAAAATGGTGAAAATTTACATTGAGAAAGCAGAAGTTTACGAGACTAATTTTGCTGTGAAACTAATCACGCAAACGTCACACCGTAGGTGTATAACTTCTAGCTGTAGCCGACATTCCACAGTGTCAGCATAACCCGAAAATCGGTGAAACTGCGCAACCTGTTGCAAATTGAAAAACAATATCGTAACTTGATCGAACAGTATATTCGTTCGTTGAGTGTTTCTCCTGAAAATAAAAATGTATTTTTATAGTGAAAGTGTTAGGAAACTTATTGAGACTATTATTTCTCGCTTCCCTTTTGACGAATACTTTTTCCATTCATATCGCTTAAAAGAGATTTTTTTTATTTTTGCACGTCGGCTTCCTGCTGTTCGCCTTCCAATTGCCCATAATCTTTTGTGTGGAATCTCCTGCGATGTTATTGTAAACTGAATTTTTTCGTTGTGTTCAACGTTTTTAAGCATGTTATTAGAACACTAAGGGTATCAAGACACCATCGCATACAACTAATTATAGACTAGACATCCTTCTCTGATACGTTGATATGTCTCAACGCTCAGAAGTTCCTAACCCGACCATGATGCTACTTTTCATCCCTTTAAGAACAAGTACTCTCCATTTCACCAGCGGAAGTCCACCCTAAAACTCCAGTCTTAAAAAAAGGGCTATTTCACATCCATGAATCTATGAAGTGTTACGATTACGCTGTATTAGAACTACAAGTACATCTAAGAAATGTTTAACATACGGACTGCGTAAGAGGCTGCGGCACACTGAAATATGCGAAAGGTAATTTGCGATTTCTCTCACCATCAAACAGAACTTAGCATAAACTGAAACGGGGAAAAAAGGTTGCAAGATTTTCAGACAAATTGTAACGAAACAATTGGTAGCCAGTCGCTGGAAATCAATGATTTGCCTGTGGACTGAGTAAACATAAATTTAGAGATTACAATGAAATCCTATCCAGCGCAATCAACAAGCTACATGACAATAGACGTTGGCTTACGGTCAGATATCCCTAATACTACACCTCCTGAAGAAGGATATGAGTAGCATTATATTAAGAAAATTCTCTAAAAGGTCTACCCTGATCTAGAAATTATAAAAAGAGCCCTTATATAATCGGAAAGAGAATTTTAATGGTTTTATTGTGCCATGTGGTAACACTCAGTTTTTGTCATAATGTTAGAATTGTTTCACCATAAGTCTGTTTTTCTAAGCTTATTGGCAACTTTGTGCCATAAATATCAACCTGTCTGAATGAAATTTTTGCAGGAAGTAATCTTGATGTGTTTGCATACTTCTGTGTATCACTTTATAAAAACTGTAATTTGTCTATGTGATCAAAACATTTGAGAACCGATAATTGAAGAAACCCTCATGAATCATGGACCCTGCTGTCGGTGTGATGGCTTGCGTGCCTCATGCGATAGACAGATCCATACGGTAAATACAACCACAACGGACGTCTATCTGTTGAGAGGTCAGACAATCACGTTGTTTCTGAAGAGTAGCTGCAGGGGCAACAGTCTGGATGTTCAACTGATATGGCCTTGTGACATCAACCACATAAACCAGAACGGCTGTGCTGGTACTGCAAACGGCTGTAAGCAAGCGGAAACTGCAGCCATAATTTTTCCCGAGGAGATGCAGCTATACGGTATGGTTAAATGAAGACAGCATCTCTTGGGTGAAGTATTCCAGAGGTAAAATAGTCCCCCATTTGGATCTCCAGGTCGGGACTGCTCAGGCGGACGTTGTTATCAGGAGAAACAAAAACTGACGTTCAACGGATCGGAGTGTGGAATGTTGGATCCCTTAAGCGGGCCGGTAGGCTTGAACATTTAAAAAGGGGAGTGGATAAGCTGAAGTTAGATACAGAGGTAATTAGTGAAGTTCGGTGGCAGTAGGAACAGGTACTCTAATCAGGTGGATACAGGGCTATAAATACAAAGTTATATAGGAGTAATGCAGGAATGGGTTAATAATGAATAAGGAAACAGGAATCCTGGCAAACTACTATCAAAAGCATAGCGAAAGCACTATTGTAGCCAAGACAGACACAAAGCCCACACCTACCACAGTACAAGTCTACATGCCAAAGAGCTCTGCTGTTGGTAAAGAGACTGAAGAAATGTTTAATGAGATACAGTAGTCTATTCTGGTAGTTAAATGGACGAAAATTTAATTTTGATTGAGGTCTGGATCCTATAGTAGGAAAAGGAAGAGAAGGAAAAATAGTAGATTAATATGGACTGGGGTATAACAATAAAGGAGGAAGCCGCCTGGTAGAACTTTTCGCTGAGCATAATCTAATGATAGCTAACACTTGGTGTAATACACACAAAAGAATACCGTGTAAGTGGGAGGCAAATGGGGACATTATAAAGTTACAGACTGATTATATAATGGTTAAACACAGATTTAGGAATCAGATTTTAAGTTGTAAGACATTTACAAAGCAAATGTGGACTCTGACCACAACTTATTGGTTAAGAAACTGGAGAAAGGTAGGAAATGAAGGAGATGGGACCTGGATAAGTTCAAAGAATCAGTTGTTGTTGAGAGCTTCGGAGGGAGCATTACGCAACGGTTGGCTAGGGCAAGGGAAACTAATATAAGACGAAAGGTTAGCTTTCGGAGATGAAATAGTGCAGGCGGCAGAGTATCAAACAGGTAAAAAGACAAGGCCTAGTAGAAATACTTCAGTGTTGAAATTAATTCATGAAATAAGAAACTTTATTAATGCAGCAAACGAAGCAGGCGAAAGGGAGTACAAACATTTACAAAAGAAGATTGACAGGAAGCGCAAAATTGCTAAAATTAAAAAATCACTAGAGGACGAATGTAAGGATTTAGAAGCACATTTCACGAGGGGGAAGATAGATAACTCCTACAGCAATATTAAATGGGCCTGTGTGGAAGAGGGAAGGAACTGTACGAATATGAAGGGCCCTGATCGTAAGAGGAGGAGGAGGAGGAGATTGGTGTTTAATGTCCCGTCGACAACGAGGTCATTAGAGACGGAGCACAAGCTCGGATTAGGGAAGGATGGGGAAGGAAGTCGGCCGTGCCCTTTCAAAGGAACCATCCCGGCAGTTGCCTGGAGTGATCTAGGGAAATCACGGAAAACCTAAATCAGGATGGCCGGACGCGGGATTGAACCGTCGTCCTCCCGAATGCGAGTCCAGTGCCCTACCACTGCGCCACCTCGCTCGGTGATCGTAAGACAGTCCAAACCAAAGGAGGGAAACCTGGACGGTGGAAGAAACATGTAGAGCGTCTATACAAGGGAGATGAACTCGAACGCAATATTATAGAAAGGGAAGTGGACTTAGATGAAGATGAGATGGGAGAAATGAAACTGCGAGAAGATTTAAGTCGAAACAACCATGAAAAAACTCTCTGGTGTGCAAAATGTATGAGACAGGCGCAGTACCCTCAGTCTGCAAAAATAATATAGTCTAGTAATTCCAGTTCCAAAGAAAGCAGTTGCTGACAGGTGTGAAAACTACCGAATTATCACTTTAATAAATTCTGTTTGCACAATACTAACATGAATTCTTTACACAAGGATGAAAAAACTCGTAGAATCAGACGTCGGAGAAGATTAGTTTGGTTCCGTAGAAATGTAGGAACTTGCGAGCCAATACCGACCCTACGTCTTGTCATAGAGGATAGGTTAAGAAAAGGAAAGGCAAACCTGCATTTACAGCATTAGTAGACTTAGAGAGGACTTTTGTCAATGTTGACTGGAATGCTCTCTTCGAAATTCTGAAAGTGGCAGGGTACAATACGGGGAACGAAAGGCTATTTACAACTTGTAGAGAAATCAGACGGCATTTATAAGAGTCTACAGGCATGGAAGGGAAGGAGTGGTTGAAGAGGTAGTGAGGCAGGGTTGTAGCTTATCCCCGATGTTATTCAATATGTAGATTTAACAAGCAATAAACGAGTACAAAGACCAATATGGAGTTCGAATTAACAGTCCAGGAGAAGAAATAAAAACTTCGAAGTTAGACGATGACACTGTAATTGTGTCAGAGACAGCAAAGGATTTGGAAGGTCAGTTGAAAGGAATAGACAGTGTCTTGAAAGGAGGATGTAAGATGAACATCAACAAAAACAAAATAAGGATAATAGAATATAGTCGCATTAAATCAAATAACGCTAAGGAAATCAGATTAGAAAACGAGACACTTAAAGTAGTAGATGAGGTTTGCTATCTGGGCGGGTAAATAAATGATGATGGACAAAGTAGAGAGGATATAAAATGTAGACAGACAATGGCAGGGAAAGCATTTCTTAAGAAGAGAAATTTGTTAACATCAAATACAGATTTAAATGTTAGAAAGTCTTTTCTGAAGGTATTTGTCTGCAGTGTGGCCATGTGTGGAAGTGAAAGATGGCGATAAACAGTCAAGACAAAAAGAGAACAGAAGCTTTCGAAATGTGGTGCTGCAAAAGAATGCTGAAGATTAGTGGGGTCGATCACGTAACTAATGAGGAAGTACTAAATAGAATTGGAAAGACAGGAAATTTGTGCCACATTTTGACCACCAAGTGAACACCGATTTAGTATTGGAGGAAAGTGTAGGGTGGGGGGGAAATGTCAGAGGAAAAACGAGAGATGAAATCAGTCAGCAGAAACAGAGTAATGTAGGTAGCAGTATTTATTCGCAGATGACGAGGCTCGCACAGGATAGAGCAGCATTTAGAGCTGCGTCAAACCAGTCTACAGACTGAGGACCGCAACAGTAACGACAACCAGTTCAAGAAAATTTAAGCCTGAAATTTTACATAAACATAGAACAGTGATTATTCATATTTCTCATAAAATGAATTCACTAAACCGATTAACCTTGGCTTGTGAATGTACTTACAAACTCTAGCATGTGAAAACTGTGCTGTGTGTATCAATACTTGGCTTCCAAGAATACCATTAAAATAACATCAAAAGTTCAGAACCTGCATACGAATGAAGTTATGGACTTCAAAAGTTGAATATTGCTACATCTTTACATAAGAGACACGACTGTTTAAAATGTGGTTGCTGTTGTTAAAGTAGAAGAAAAGTTAAATTTTTGGGTTGAGTCTCCCCTTCAGCACTGCGCCGTATATACCGTATGTTCCTATGTATAGGGTATTTAAAATAAATTGCGACTTTTAACAGTTCAGTTAGACGCGAATGGAGTGGAAGCATAGTTGCCAGCGTGTGTTGAACGCGTTGGCAGGCGACGACATCGCCAGGTCTGCTCTTCGAATGACCTGTCAGCCGCGCAAGCTAGTTGATCTACAGTTTTTCTCTAACGATTAAAAAATCTTTACCGTAATAAACTCTGAGTCTCGCATAGCTTATAGCTCCATTTGTCAGTTTCATGATGAATTACATATCATTTCTTTAATGATCTTAGTTATCGTGATATTTCGGTGCTAGCAAAACTACTGCGAGAAATTCTTTAAGGTCTGCAGTGAAAAATAGGGGTCGCAATGGATTTGCGTTTGGCGTATGTTAGGGCATACGTTGCCGCATATGAAATATAGATAACATATAAAAATGTTCTTTGAACTTCGAAGGATATCGCTATCTATCTCCAATGTCGAGAAAATGGCATGGATAGAAACGGCTCCCTCACGAACGCACTCGCTAGTGAAAAAGCCAGAATGAAATATTCGTGAATCCCTCGTATCTCACAAACGGTATGAGATACCTAAACAAGAATTAGGAAAATAATAATACGCAAAGAGACGAGTATTTGGCCACGCGGTTAATATGCGAAACTTCCATATCTACCGCGATATTAAGCAACTACATATTTTTTAATTAAAGTAATGTAATCTCTAAGGACCATCAATACACTGTGTAACGAGAATTTTTTTTTTTTTTCTTTTATTGAATTTCAATTCCCCCCGAAGAGGGCGGGCTGGCAGCAGCTTAGTACGCCGCTCTTCAGCCGACAGATTTTGTGATAAAGAGCAAGAGAACAAATAATAAAAAGACAGGCGATAAAATCGGAGACTTAGAGAGTAACAAGGCGAAAAGAAATCGTGGAACTTAAAACAACAACACAGGGATGATGACGCTAATAAAAATACATACGAAGTAGACAGGGAAAACAATAGACAATTAAAAAACACGGCGACAGTCTGGATTCTGTTCGCAAAGGAAATAAAATTCACACCGAGCGACAGCATGTTTTCTGTTCGCAACACGAGAAAGACAAACAACACTGAATAGTCACTGGAACACTGCACTAAAAAGTTGGCAAATGTGACACCACAGTCGAGAGCAGGTGGGGGGAAACTGGACAGAAGATGGGAAAACGAAAAAGGGGGGGGGGGGGGGGGAAAGGAGAGTAAAAGCGAAGGGGGGAGCCGGGAAAGGAGCTGAAGGAGGATGAGGACCCATAAGAGGGGTGGGGGGCAGACGCGACAGGGAGTGGGGTAGGCAGAGGAGGGGAACACAAAAGGACTGGGGGGGGGGGGAGAAGGGAGGTAGGGAGAGGTTTAGTGGGGAGAAAAACAGGACAGAAAGGGGGGGGAGAGGGAGCCCAGGGAAAGGACAGAGGAAAGGAGGGGGATGGAGGATCAGAGTTGATAGGAAGGATAAATGGAGGGAGAGAGGGCATCATCCGGGAGGGGGAGGTGACGGAAGCCACCTTGGGAAAGGAGATGGAGGGTGTAGAGATGGAGGGTAGGGGGGACACAACGGTGAAGACGTGGCAGGGGGCGGGGACGGGAGAGGAGAGGAGCAACCAGGGGGTGAGGGGGTTCAAGACGGCGGGAGGTGTAGAGGATGCGGATATGTTCGAGGAATAGGAGCAGATGGGGGAAAGGAATGAGATCATAGAGGATCCGTGTGGGGGACGGGAGGCGGATACGGAAGGCGAAGCGGAGTGCATGACGCTCAAGGATCTGGAGGGACTGATAGAATTTGGGGAGGCAGATATCCAGGCAGGACTGGCATAACAGAGGATGGGACGGATGAAGGATTTGTAGGTGTGGAGGATGGTAGAGGGGTGCAACCCCCATGTCCGGCCAGAGAGGAGTTTGAGGAGTCGGAGGCGGTTGTGGGCTTTGGATTGGATGGAGCGGAGATGAGCTATCCAGGTGAGGTGACGGTCAATGGTGAGGCCAAGGTAGGTGAGGGTGGGGGTGAGGCGAACAGGACGTGCGCAGACAGTAAGGGAGAAATCCAGGAGGCGGAAGGAGCGAGTGGTACGACCTACGATGATTGCCTGGGTCTTGGAAGGATTGAGTTTCAGGAGCCATTGGTTACACCATGCAGCAAAAAGGTCAAGGTGATTCTGGAGAAGGCGTTGGGACCGTTGGAGGGTAGGAGCGAGGGCGAGGAATGCAGTGTCATCAGCATATTGCAAGAGGTGTACTGGAGGGGGGGGGGTTGGGGCATATCTGCCGTGTACAGGAGGTAGAGGAGAGGGGAGAGGACAGAGCCCTGGGGCACACCGGCAGAGGGGTAGAAGGTATGGGAATTGGCATGATGGACGGTAACATAGGAGGGGCGGTGGGAGAGGAAGGAGGCCACCAGACGGATGTAGTTGATAGGAAGGGCATAGGTTTGGAGTTTAAACAGGAGACCGGGATGCCAGACACGGTCGTAGGCCTTTTCGAGGTCTAGTGAGACAAAAATGGCGGAGCGACGGGAGTTAAGCTGGAGGGAGAGGAGATGAGTGAGGCGGAGGAGTTGGTCATCAGCAGAGAAGGAGGGTCGAAAGCCACATTGGGTGTTTGGGAGGAGGTGGTTTTGGTGGAGGTGGAGATGGATGCGCCGGGAAAGGATGGATTCCAAGAGCTTGCTGAACACCGATGTGAGACAGATAGGATGATAGGAAGAGGCATCAGATGGAGGCTTATTGGGTTTGGAGAACATCAGGATACGGGAGGTTTTCCACAGGTCGGGATAGAAGCCAGTGGCAAGGATGACATTGTAGAGGGTGGCAAGGAGGGAAAGGAAGGAGGGAGGGCAGTGTTTGAGGTGGCGGTAGGTAATGCAGTCGTGGCCGGGAGCAGTGTTGCGTTTAGTGCGGAGTGTGAGGCTGATGTCCTGTGTAGTGATGGGAGTGTTAAGTGCAGAAGGTGGGGTGTGGCCCAAGTACTGGAAGCTAGGAGCAAGGGGAGGAACAGAGGTATTCGTACGGTCCATGACATCAGGGAAGAGGGAATAATCAAAGTGGGGATTATCTGGGATGGAAAAAAACATCAGAGAGGTGGGAGGCAAAGTGGTTGGCCTTACTGAGGTTGTCAGGAAAGGGACGGTCATTAAGGAGGAGAGGGTACTGGGGGGTGGGGCGGTTCCCAGTAAGGCGGTGGAAGGCAGACCAATACTTGGAAGAGTTGATGGGGAGTGTGGTGTTGAGTCGTGTACATGTCTGGCGCCAGGCTCGGCGTTTCTTCGCAACAAGCAGGTTGCGGATGTGTCGCTGTAATTGCCGGTGGCGGGTAAGTGTATCCCGGTCACGAGTGTGGAGAAAAAAGCGGTAGAGGCGGCGGGACTCTCGAAGGAGAAGGACGGCCTGTGGAGGCAGGGCGTGGCGGTGAGGGTGGATGGCTTTGGTGGGGATATGGGTGACGACGGCGTCAGACAATGTCTGGTGCAGGAAGGCAGCAGCGCGAGCGATGTCATCAGGAGACTGGAGGGTAAGGTCGTGGCCGTCAACCTGGGTGTGAATGGAATCCCGGTAGGCATCCCAGTTGGCACGGGAGTAATCATGGACAAGTTTAGGAGGGACGTCAGGGCGAGGAGCGTGGCGGGGATGGCGACCGTTAGAGATAGTGAGGAGGACAGGAACATGGTCACTGCCAATGAGGTCAAGGACATCCGCGGTGATGCGCCCAAGGAGGTTTGGAGAGGCAAGGACCACATCAGGAGTGGTGTTGGATTCGGGCCGGGTGTGCTGAGGCAGGGGAACCAGGTCTCCCTGGAGAGTGGTGAGAAACTGATGCCACCGTCGGAGGTCGGCAGGATCACGGCTGTGGATATTGAGGTCAGCGGCAATCACGTAGGTGGAGAAGGTGCGGTCAATGTGGGCCAGGAAATCGTACGGGATGGGGGTGCGAGGGCGGACATAAATGGTGGCACAGGTGATGGTAAGGGTGGGGAAGAAGAGGCTGAGGGTGAGATGCTCGGCAGGATTGTTAAGGAGAGGTTGGGGCCGGACAGGGAGGTGCTTGAGGTGGCCTATGGCAACTCCGCCACGCGCGAGAGGGTACGGGTTATCGGTGCGGTGTAGAGTGTAAGGAGCCGTGGAGACGGAGAGACGGGGTTGAAGGAAGGTTTCATTTAGGACGAAGGCATCCACGCGGTGCTGACGTAGGGTGTGGAGGAAGAGGAGTTTGTGGGTGGGCAGGGAGCGAATGTTGTGGTACAGGATATGGTACGGTTGTTGTGCCATGGGAGTGGAGAGTTAGACAAGGGTGGTGAGGGGGGTGAAGGTGAAGTGGGCCTGGTTGTGGGAGTATGTGGCATAGGTGGTAAGATGGAAGATGGAACGGGCAGCGAGGGCGATTTGGGAAAGAGTGTGTGAGCGCTGGAAGGGGTGGATGTTTTGGAGCACAATGGTGGTGAAACGGATGATGTCCTCAGCAGTAGGGGGAGGGCGGAGCGAGTTGTTGGGATGGATGGGGTCATCAACAGGACGGACAGGCATGGTGAGCTCAGGGGTTACAGGTGGAGGTTTCGCTTTACACTTCGAGGAGTAGGTAGGATGTGGTTCGTTGCAAGTGTTGCAGGAGGGGGGAGAGCTGAGGTTGGGGCAATGCTTGAGGAAGTGGGAAGCTTTGCAGTGGGGACAAGTAGGGGGGTTCCTGCAGGCAGAGGTAACGTGGTCGTTGTAGGTGAGACAGCGTTGGCAGCGGTAGGATTGGTCGGGGGAACGGGAGGGGTCCACCTTATGGCGCTGATTGTAGATGAGGGCTCCCTCGGTGAGGAGGCGGTCAATGGAGGAGGAGGATTCGGTGAATATCTGCATTAGAAAAGTCGGCACGGCATCATTGAAGATGCGACAGGCTGAGCGGATTTCAATGTCGGGCCGGGAGTTGAGTTCCGCCAACACCTCAGCCTCCGTGATCACGGGGCTAAGCTTCGTGATCACAGCGGTGAAGGTCGGCGGACGCCGAGGAGGTTGAGGCTGACGGGGAGAGGACGGGGTGTGGTTGGGGGTGAGGGTTGCACGTTGGCCAAATTGGATACGGGGGATGCGGGAGAGGAGATCGGTGTGGAGGGAAGCACTGGGGGATTTGATGAGGACCGAGTCCTTGCGAGGAATCAGTTGGGAGATGGGAGCATTGGGGTAGTATTTCCGGATGGCGAGGGTGAGGGAGCGGGCATCAAGGAATTGAGGGTCAGGATTGGAGAGGACAAAGGTGTGGGTGGCAGGCGGGGGGGGGGCGGGGGTCAGAGCCGCGTCCATTGGGGTGGGTGGGTCACGGGGGCTGGGGGTTTTTTTGGAGGAGACTGCAGGGGAAGGGTCAGCATTCGGGCGCTTTGAAGGTTTCGCGGGCACGACCGGGTGGAGAGGGGGCAGGTGTACGGGTTGCAGGGGGAGATGGCGGGGGGCAGGACCACCCTGAGCAGCGGATGACGCAGACGGAGGGGGCGTGGGTGTCACTGAGACTGTGGAACGTCGAGCAGAGATCCGTGCTGGCTTGGAGCCTGTTGGAGGCGGTGCGGGGAGCGGCGGAAAGTCAGTAGCTGTCGATGGGGCGACAGTGATAGGGGAGGAGGAGTTGGGGGTGGTTACAGCCGAATGTGGTGCAGGGGTGGGGTGGACAGGGAGAGAAGGAAGGACGGGAAGTGGGGTGGAGGGGGAGCTCCATGTGATGGTGGTTGGAGCAGCGGAGGGAGAGGTGAAAATGATAGTGGTGGTGGTGGTGGGTTGGGACATGGCGGCGGCGCGCGAGAAGGGCGGCGGCGGCGACCAGACGGCGACGGCGGCGACCGGCAGGCGGCTGCGGCGGCGGCGGCGAGCACCGGCAGGCGACGGCGGCGGCGAGCCCCGGCAGGCGACGGCGGCGGCGGCGGCGGCGGCGGCGGCGGCGGCGAGGACCGGAAGGCGGCCAAGCGGCGGCGCAGACGGCGACGGCGGCGATCAGCAGGCGGCGGCGGCGGCGGCGAGGACCGGAAGGCGGCGACCAAGCGGCGGCGGCGGCGGCGGCGGCGGCAGGCAGTATGGACGGCAAGCAGACGACACGGCAGGGAAACGGCGGGGATCTTCCACGTCGAAGGTGCACCCTGAGAGCAGCCCAGGCAGTGAAACTCTTCGATGAAGAAGAGAGGGAATCCAACCCTCGAATGTGTAACGAGAATTGTTGTGGGTTTCCTTTATATTGTTCCACATGTATTTTTATGCTGAGAGTGAACTTTCTCTTATCTATTGGTAAGTCTCGCCCTCAGGTACTAGTTATACACTAATGGCCATTAAAATTGTTACACCACGAAGATGATGTGCTACAGACGTGAAATTTATCCGACAGGACGAAGATGCTGTAATATGCAAATGATTAGCTTTTCAGAGCATTCACACAAGGTTGGCGCCGGTGGCGACACCTACAATGTGCTGACATGAGGAAAGTTTCAAACCGATTTCTCATACACAAACAGCAATTGACCGGCGTTGACTGGTGAAACGTTGTTGTGATGCCTCGTGTAAGGAGGAGAAATGCGTACCATGTTTCCGACTTTAATAAAGGTCGGATTGAAGCCTATCGCGAATGCGGTTTATCGTATCGTGACATTGCTGCTCGCGTTGTTCGAGATCCAATGACTGTTAGCAGAATATGGAACCGTTGGGTTCAGGAGGGTAATACGGAACGCCGTGCTGGATCCCAACGGCCTCGTATCACTAGCAGTCGAGACGACAGGCATCTTATCCGCATGGCTGTAACGGATCGTGCAGCCACTTCTCGATACCTGAGTCAACAGATGGGGACGTTTGAAAGACAACAACCATCTGCACTAACAGTTCGACGAAGTTTGCAGCAGCATGGACTATCAGCTCTGAGACCATGGCTGCGGTTACCTTTGACGCTTCATCACAGAGAGGAGCTCCTGCGATGGTGTACTCAACGACGAACCTGGGTGCACGAATGGCCAAACGTCATTTTTTCGGATGAATCCAGGTTCTATTTACAGCATCATGATAGTCGCATCCGTGTTTGGCGACATCGCGGTGAACGCACATTGGAAGCGTGTATTCGTCATCGCCATACCGGCCTATCACCCGGCGTGATGGTATGGGGTGCCATTGGTTACACGTCTCGGTCACCTCTTTTTCGCATTGAACAGTGGACGCTACATTTCAGATGTGTTACGACCCGTGGCTCTACCCCTCATTCGATCCGTGCGAAACCCTACATTTCAGCGGGATAATGCACGACCGCATGTTGCAGGTCCTGTACGGGCCTTTATGGATACAGAAAATGTTCGACTGCTGCCCTGGCCAGCATATTCTCCAGATCTCTCATCAATTGAAAACGTCTGGTCAATGGTTGCCGAGCAACTGGCTCGTCACAACACGCCAGTCACTACTCCTGAGGAGCTGTGGTATCGTGTTGAAGCTGCATGGGCAGCTGTACCTTTACACGCCATCCAAGCTCTGTTTGACTCTATGCCCAGGCGCATCGAGGCCGTTATTACGGCCAGAGGTGGTTGTTCTGGGTACTGATATCGAAGGATCTATGCACCGAAATTACGTGAAAATGTAATCACATGTTAGTTCTAGTATAATATGTTTGTCCAATGAATACCCGTTTATCATCTGCATTTCTTCTTGGTGTAGCAATTGTAATGGCCAGCAGTGTATAATACACTGTCTTGGGATTCTGCACCAATTACAACTGCATTAGAATGTTAGTGATGCATATACCTGTAAAGTCTACTGTGTTTAGGCAAGAGAAGGAAATGCTAAGCCAGCAAAAAGAAAATTATCGTATTACTCAAAGCTCGACACAGTTCTTCATGCATCCATGTCTCCTCAACTACATTCATAGTATGGCTGACAACTTGAGACCAGTCCTGTGATGTAACATTTGCAATGACTTCTTTTGTCAGCGTTTCAACGTCGCTGGGCGTAAATTTCTTGTTGGTTTCTGCCACTTTACTTTTCACCTATGCCATATATTCTCAGTCGGATTTAAAGAAGCATGATGCGGAGGAATGTTTGGACTACACTCTTTAGGGTTAGCCATTTCGATGACCCGATAGCGTGGAGTTTTTAGCTTGTACAGTACTACGAATTCCGTTAACTTCGGCTTTATCCATGACAGCTGAGTAGGATTGCGCATTGTCCATTACTGTTGTCAAATTCGGAGGAATATTTTTCAGCGGAACATTAACTTCACAGCCGGTGAACGTGTTCTTTGAAGTCCACTTATATCGTGAATATTGTGTTTAGACATGGTGCACTGTTATTATTAATGCAGAACCAAAACGAATACCCGACGACTGTAGAACACTTCCAACACCAGAAAATGTCACTTTACAACGTGAGCTAATGAACGTAGGTGCCTCTAATGCGCTACACTACATGGTACTAATTATCCACTGCGTGGAAAAACAGGCGCTTTACCAACCGAATTGCTGGCGGAGTGATAGGGAAAGCCGGCTCGCTATTGGTGTTACTTGGGCGATGGCGTCATGTCACCTCCGATGACACAAAGCCAGAAGCCACAACTAATTTCAAACGCACTACAGGCCTACACTGACATAATAATGGTCACTCCTCTGAAGGCAGCACATTGAACTTCTCTTGCGCTACCAGTCGGCCATGCAGACGCTCACAGCCCAGACTGCGAGCTAGCGTAAGCGCTTTTGCTCGCCCAGGAGCATCCTCAACAGGCCTACTGTAGTCTAAGACATGTGGTACTAGAGATTTATTTTAACATGTGTTGAAAGGTTGAATAACTGCGAGCAGTTATTTATGATAATTTATTTTGTGTTTACAAGTTTCATGCTAGTTTGTTCATGTTCTAACGAAGGGACAATGTATGAATTTCATTGCATTTCATTTGCCTGCGTTTCCGCTTCAAAGATTTTGTGTTCGGTGTCCACCCACAAGGATTTTAGTTCTAAGAATCTCTCTAGGCGGATGCTGCGATTGTTTCCTAGAAAAGGCTTGGCCTTTGAGTTGGTCTTCTCGCTCTTCATTTGGGAAAATTTTACAAATTTCAGGAGACATTTAGCCGATTTTGTGTTGTTTCCATGGAACACAACGAGGAGGTAGTCTCTTCTCGTCTAACAACACATTTATATACAATATTTACCAGACTGCTAATGAATGCATTAAACTACTTTTCAATATTTACAAATATTTCAATGACTGTGACGTTTTCCTCGTCATTGTAACTTCTGTTTGGAGTTACTTTACAGCCTTTGCAGTCGTTCTGTCACTTCTCATTGCTAACTTTTTTTCCTTTTCCGTCAAAGTTTACTATTCGTCCCTACTCTGCATTTGCTCGAAGATTTTTTAGTAACGAGAAAATATTCGGATTAATTTTATTAACGTATTTATTCTTCGATTCCATCCTTCTGATACGATATTAGTACGATGGCTCGTTCCAGTGCAGTTTCACATCTCTCTTAGCTTTTATTCTCTTGAATACGTGAATACATAGACAATTATCATTCATCACTGCCCGGGTTAGAAGTGATAGCGTATTTCTTCGTTTTCCTTATACGCTATAACACGGTCGCAACACTGAACTTGTTTCCACAAACATTGATTAAAATGTTAACTGTAACTAGTACTCTCTCTTCCAGGAAACAAAATGCTAGCTGCATGGACGATGGCAGTTTCGAAGTCCATCATCAGAGATGCAGGGTTTCACCAAGGCACGTTAGTTTTCATAGCTTTAAAAAGAAAGCGTTTATATGTTTCTCAATCCTTATTTCGCAGCAAAGCGTAAAGAAGTGGGATGTTGTTGGTTTCCTCCAAAGAACTATTAAGGTCGGCGTGCAGTATAAACGACTGTCCAAACTGCTTGCTCGAACTCTTTAACGTTCCATCCACAAACAATGATTCGCCGTGTGATGTTTTCCATTTTCGCTGGCATACACTAGTGCTCTGTCATTCGGTCCCCTGTTGCTATCTGCAGTTAAAATCTTATTACCATCAATCTTCAGTAACTTATTTTCTAGGAAGACTGTTTCTCCAAAGTCGATGGAATCTTGTGTAGTTCCCATATATTTTCGCCTAATGCGATGTAACGATTGTTTCGTACTTCTGGGTGGTGGTAACCATGCTAGTAAGTCATAGCCTGAATTGAAGAGCTGCCCTACTTCTTCACAGTAAAGTGAAGAAACTGTAGCCTCTGCTTTTTTTTTTTTTAGTCCACTTCTTTTTCGCACTTCAGTTGGTGATTCATCTAGAATACAAACATGATGGCTACCTTTGCCTAGAACTTCGTTATTTTTTGTGGATGGTCTTCCTTGGCAGTTATTCTTTTTAAAGTTTACCTAACGCCAATAAGTCACTTCTTGTTTGCTGGTGTAGTCCACTATGCATTGAGGACCACTGAAAAGTTCTTCCCTTTGGTGGTCTCAGCACTAAAGCCCGGAACACTACTTGTCACTCAGAAGTCAACTGAAGTACTGAACTCTGAGAGAAAGCTACACACATTATGGACAGTTGCACGGACAGTGAACTTGGGCAGGAAACGGGTTTTGGCCTTATACAGAATACGTTGCAGGTAGCGGCGGGCAGGCCGGTGTATCCTGCTTCTGGAACGCCCTGTCCACTATTACAGTGACCTTGGCTCCGTACAAATGTCAATACATGCCGTCTCCGTACAACTGTCGCTCCGTGCACACCAACAGACAGCGAGGTATGAGCCACGAAGGAACACCGTTTTTATGTGCGGAATTTTGTAACATATCAGGTAGTGCATGCTGTCGCATGCGTACTGATTTATTATGCGGATTTTAGTGCTGGGTTTCTCCCTATAGATGTTCTGTTCGCATTCGATGCAGCTCTTTCCATTTTTACAGAGAAGCTACATCTTTAAGAGAAGTTGAATCTGTCAGGAAGAAAGGAATTCGGAAGGGATTGGCTGAGGTCTATAGCAAGGGACCAAGACATTTGCCTGAATTGAAAATGATGAAAATGGCTCTGAGCACTATGGGACTTAACATCTGAGGTCATCAGTCCCCTAGAACTTAGAACTACTTAAACCTAACTAACCTATGGACATCACACACATCCATGCCCGAGGCAGAATTCGAACCTGCGACCGTAACGGTCTCGCAGTTCCAGACTGAAGCGCCTAGAACCACTCGGGAAAATGATGAAACCACAGAAACTTAGCCGGCCAGAGTGGCCGAGCGGTTCTAGGCGCTACAGTCTGGAACCGCGCGACCGCTACGGTCGCAGGTTCGAATCCTGCCTCGGGCATGGAAGTGTGTGACGTCCTTAGGTTAGTTAGGTTTAAGTAGTTCTAAGTTCTAGGGGACTGATGACCTCAGCAGTTAAGTCCCATAGTGCTCAGAGCCATTTGAACCATTTTGAACAGAAACTTATTGTCAAGGTTATCGGCGGATGGATTCGAACAACCTCACTACCGAATCCGGGGATGCTAGTACAATGGCCCAACCTGCAGATCTATCGCAATCGTTGGAGAATTTGGAAAAACTGGTTGCCGCATATTGTTTTAAAATTAAATAAAAACAAATTGCAAGAAAATAAAGAATTCTGATATTGCATATTTGCCATTAAATGTGCGTCTGGTCACTTGATAGTGCACGAATGCTTGCTTATTGCAAGATTTAATGTAATGGAATTCCTGGTTTCAGTTATTATATCATTACTAGACCTAAGTAGATTTTGGACGAAAGGGGATGACGAAGGAGGCGGCTGAGATACAGGAAGCAATCGGCCCGGACGAGTTGAAACAGCCCTCTGAAAAAATCTTTTAGAAGCAAAGGGTTGTACTATCATCACATACTCCCCCCACCCTACATAAACCCCTCCCCATCGTTCCGTATCGGAACTGTTGGAGCAGATTAGTAGACATTTTGGCATTTGCGGTACTAATGATAGATGTTGGAGCAAATTTTTAAAGAAATGCAACCATCGGTGTTTGGTGATATTTTTGTTGATTAACATGATATTTGGGGGAAACAAGCAAATCCTACTATTTTTATGCACTGATTTTAACATAACCTTATTTGTAATGTTGTTTACCACTTCGCTTTTTTACAAAATACTGAATTTTTAAAATCCCAAAGTAATACCAGTTGCCAAATAACGACTCCAGTGCTAATATTAAACAGCTATAGAAAGGTAACTGGGCTATTGTAGTAGTGTGTATATATTCTTCACTTATCGTAACACAAGTGGAAGAATCAAAATCGGTTTTCCGCTTCTTTTTTTGTTACAAACTTATCTATAATTAGGAAGTATCTCAAAAGGACACACCGATAGAAACAGTAAATGGCCGTACTGACATTAAAGTAAGAACGGAACTCATTAGCAAAACAACAAATCAGCTGAAGTAGGCCGAACAATGTATAGTAGTTGTTCTTGCCTAAATTAGGGATGGGCGATAGCCGGTAGTGCTATCGATATGTACAAAGTTTAAATGTATCGCTGGTCTTATTAACCATTATTTGTGCGCATCCCTTTTTCGTCATAGGATTGAAAATCAAAATATATTTCAGTTACACTACACGACAGCTATATCATACGTAACATCATTTAGATGATACTGGTGTCCAGAGCCCCCCAGATCCCCTTTGGCTGCGTCCTTGACACCACTACACAAACAAATGATGAACGAAAAACACAGAGTGACAGCTAGTAACACTATAAATCGTAAAAGCACGAAACCAAAGCATATTGAACTGTGGAAACATGGTGTTAAGTCGAAACGTGTTCGTAAAACGCCCAACGTCCTATATCTTGAATACGCAGACCAATTAAGTACAACTCCAGGATGGCACATATCAGCAAATGAGATTGCAAGTAGTAAGCAGAAACAAATGGTAATTTAACATCACGGTGCTACAAATTGCTGTTTATCACCTCATATAAGAGAATAATAAAAACCGGTAATGTAGTAACAAGTCTGTAATTACTGTATAACCAGTTATTAGATACAAAAACAAACATGTGTTACTAGCCACTGAAGGTGCTTCACAAATCAAAACAAGCGAAAAGCATATGGCTGAGTATAAACCGTATTATTTCCTGAATAAAGTGGAGTGTGCGTTGATATGAAACCTCCTGGAAGATTAAAACTTGGTGTCACCGCCAGACACCACACTTGCTAGGTGGTAGCCTTTAAATCGGCCGCGGTCCGTTAGTATACGTCGGTCCCGCGTGTCACCACTGTCAGTGATTGCAGACCGAGTGCCGCCACACGGCAGGTCTAGAGAGACGTACTAGCACTCGCCCCAGTTGTACAGCCGACGATCATATCAATGGTTCACTGACAATTACGCTCTCATTTGCCGAGACGATAGTTAGCATAGCCTTCAGCTACGTCATTTGCTACGACCTAGCAAGGCGCCATAGCATTTGATAATTAATATTGTGAAGCTTGTACAGTAACGAGAGATGTTCACCAATTGTGGATTAAAGTTAAGTATTACAGCAACTGCGTCCGTATTCTACGTTCTCATTTCCTTGTAATGTTCCAGACCTCACGCCAGCCTGCGTGAGCTAAACGCGTGCCTTTCGGCTACCTTACCGTGGCTTGGCTGTCTGGCCAAGTCACTACAAAAACCATGTGCCGGACCGAAACTCGAACTGAAGGCATTTGCCTTCCACGGCCAAGTACTGTACTGAGTGAGGTACCGAAGTACGACTCACGGCCCGTCCTTCACGAGTGTCTCATCTCCTACCTTCAAACGTCTGGTCTTGTGAGTTTTGCAGGAGAATTTCTGCGAAGTCTGAAATGTAGAAGATGGGGTACTGTCTGAATAACAGCTGTGATTAGTGGTACTGAATCGTGTTTGGGCAGCTCAGTCGGTAAAGCATTTGCCCGTGAAGGGTAAAGGTTTCAAGTTCGAGTCTCGCTCTGCAAAAATGGCTCTGAGCACTATGGGACTGAACTTCTGAGATCATCAGTCCCCTAGAACTTAGAACTACTTAAACCCAACTTACCTAAGGACATCACACACATCCATGCCCAAGGAAGGATTCGAATCAGCGACCGTTGCGGTCGCTCGGTTCCAGACTGAAGCGCCTGCAACCGCTCGACCACCCCGACCGGCGTCTCGCTCTGCCACACAGTTTTAATCTGCCAGGAGGTTTCGGCTTTCCTTTCATTTATTTACATTAGACGATCCACATCTCACAGAACTTTAATTTCGTGTTTAGAACTACGGAATGTTTCGTTGTATTTGTTCGATTGAGTAATCTTGTACTTATCTTTTTACTGTATATCCTAAAATTACAGAGCACTACCTATTTTTAATTTCAGTGGATTCAACACATATTTAGACGGTAAATGGCATATTTCATATACCGAAAAGTTCTGCACAGCTCTAACTAACATCTCCTTCTGAAGGAGAGACATTTGGAACCAGAACGGGTTATGGAACACAAAAACAGGTAACACAATCTGTATGCTTTTTGATTTAATCCAAGCATACTGCCAGAAAATTACCTTCTTCATTTGTGTTAAAGGCTGCCATTCATTCCCTAACAAACATTGGTGTGGTTATATGGAATTAGGGACTTACAAAATATTTATGTACGGAAGCCTTTTAGTAGCTCTTCTCTTTTATCAAAGTTTCTGCAAATCTATTAGGATTTTTATCTTCTTAACCAATAACATAATTCCGCGCAGACGAGGAGCAGCAAAGCATGTTCACAAGCCACAGCTCAACGGTATATGTTATCTGCTTGCACATGTAGATCCCACCTCGCGCGACTAGCAATACGTCATTGTTCGCACTACCTTCCCATTTAACCATTACGAAGTTCTGAGTCCAAACTTTCTGCCACCTACCTCTTCTGACTCCCATTCGTCTTTGTCCAAATTATGCAGGGTACAGGGTGTTATGAGTATTTCTACTGATGTCTGAGGACAATGTGATGAAAATATCACATGGCCATTTATTTTATTTCCGGGTTAATAACTGTGGATACTAGTACGAATAATATCTTTTTGGGTTGGTTAGTGACTCCTAGTACTCGCGGCATAAGAAAGCCACTAATATTTATTTTCTCTTTGGACGTGTGGATGCAAAATTGATCGTCTTTCCTGGTAGGAGTTACGATCGAGCAGAAAACATCAAGTAGTAAATTAAGTTACATGTTTGTGGGAAGGCTGTTAGACAGAGAGATAAAGCAACTAAAACATTGAAGTCTACACATATTTAGGTACCAACGATTACAATATCAGTAAGTATATCCCTGATACCCTGAATGTTAACAACTCTACGTAACGGTTACTCCTGGTATCACCATGCTCTTCTAAGCCTTAAACGTCTCTTTCCAATAATATTAACAATTATTTACGTTTTTCACTAATATTTCCTTCTACTGTATGGTTCAAATCCCCGAGCGTAAAGTCAGATTTCGGTTTTCCGTGATTTCGCTTAATCACTTAAGGCGTTTGCGGGGATAGTTCATTTGAAAGGGAGCAGCTGACTTTCTTCCTCATTTTTCCGCAGTCCAAGGACATGTATCCTCTCAAATCACCTCGTCATTGATAGGACGTTAAACCTTTAATAGTCCTTCGTTCTTTTCTTTTCTTCTTGTGATCAACTGTCAATTGCCTAGTTTCACTCCATACAGATATCTTTTCTACTCAATTTACCAAGTAACCTGCACGACACACAGTGGCTTGAGGAGTGTGGATGTAGATGGAGAAGACAGGAATAGTCCTTCTGCAACTGTGCGTTCATGTGTCAAGATTTACATTACCGATTGATGACACAAAGTCGTCACCTGAATAAGGCTATTAGTGTAGCTATGTAGCTGACAAACGATGGCTTAACACGGGTACAGAATATTTATTATATCTTTGTGTTGACAAATAAGTTTCAGTTTGGAAGAACCCTCTGATCATTTAATGCTGTTGTCAGACGAAAGCAAACCTGAAACATTGGAGTAAGTTACTAAACTGAGAAAAGTTCAGAAAAACGAACTTCTGGCAGTACGTGCCATTGCGTCCCTAAAATCTAGCAGAGAGAATTACCATACGGAAAGTGTAAAATACATCAGTTCCTCATTGTATGCGATTCGTAGTTCTTATTCTTATCGATAAGGAAGCTTCCTTCCAAATAATTGCTCACCTGCACACATCCAATAACACTAACAACTCTCCCCAGACAGAGTGTATTGTTCCTATTTCGGACCTACATTGTAATGAATCGTTTTTTTTTTTTTTTGTAGTTAAGGAAAAACACAAACTTTCAAACGCAGGAAGATTTATCTTTTAGTACCGTCTAAGCGAAAGGACAATAATGTTGTGACATTGTTTCAGCTGGACATGCGATACGGGAATTTATTTAAAGAGCTGTCGCAGAGGAATATTGTTTTGCTTTATGAAGCGTGCTTGTTTGATGGTGATTGTGTTGTGCCTGAGTCCATATACGCGTATCTGTCACCCGTATGGCACACGAGGGAGGTGGCGCTGCTCTCCGTCTGTGGTTGCGAGTAAATTAAATTTCACCCTGGGGGAAACCAGAATCTACAGGAGCGCTCCGTCTGCGTTGCCCACCGCGGACGAGATTGGCTGCATTTAATATGGAATTCCTGATTATGCAGCTAACGTAAAGCCTGTCATAAGGACAACTATATATGACATTCCTGTCGTATGCGTGAAACAGAAAAGCGAAACCGCGTCAGCTCGTTTCAGGTGGTGCCGAATACCAAGTCGTATTCGTGTTTCACATTTCTCAATAGAGAATTGTAACCTTGTTGCCCATTTCCTCAAACTCTTTAGCACTCAGGAATATCGGTATCTAGAGAAGCAAAAAACGATATTCGTAGAGCTGACCCGGGGATTATACGCATATCAAAAAAAGTTTTGCATCATCCCTGTTCCGAGAACCCCTGTAGACAGACGTTGATTGTGGATATTGTATCACAGACACAGTCCCTTTGATTGTTCACAGATGTCAGTAAACTCACCCAAAGATGTAAACAACCATGAATGAGCAGCGCCTGTTGGACGGAGGGGGTCCGACAGCCGATCAGTTCCAGTCATTCCACCAGGAAGGAGGTACACGGCTCGTGTTGTCTGTAGTTCAGCCATGTCTAGAAGGTCAACACCACTTTTCGATCGCGGCCGCATTGTTACTTTTGTGCCAGGAAGGGCTCTCAACAAGGGAAGTGTCTAGGCGTCTCGGAGTGAACCAAAGCGATGTTGTTCCGACATGGAGGAGATACAGAGAGGCGGGAACTGTCTATGACATGCCTCGCTCAGGCCGCCCAAGGGTTGCTACTGCAGTGGATGACCGCTACCTAAGGATTACGGCTCAGAGGAACCCTGACTGCAACGCCACCTTGTTGAATAATCCTTTTCGTGCAGCCACAGGACGTCGTATTACGATTCAAACTGTGCGCGATAGGCTGCAAGATGCGCAGCTTCACTCTCGACGTCCATGGCGAGGTCCATCTTTGCAACCACGACACCATGTAGCACGGTACAGATGGGCCCAACAACATGCCGAATGGACTGCTCAGGATTGGCATCACGTTCTCTTCGCCGATGAGTGTCGCATGTACCTTCAACCAGACAATCGTCGGAGACATGTTTGGAGGCAACCTGGTCAGGGTGATCGCCATCGATACACTGCCCACAGAGTGCAGCAAGGTGGAGGTTCCCTGCTATTTTGGGGCGATATTATGCTGGTGGTCATGGTAGGCGCCGCAACGGCTGTACGATACGTGAATGCCATACTCCGACCCATACTGCAACCGTATCGGCAGCATATTGGCAAGGCATTTGTCTTCATAGACGACAGTTCACACGTCCATCGTGCACATCTTGTGTATGATTTCCGTCAGGGTAACGACATTACTCGACTAGAACGACCAGCATGTTCTCCTGACACAAACCTTATCTAACATGCCTTGGATCATGAGATTTTCACTCTGCAGCGGAGTGTGCGCTGATATGAAACTTCCTGGCAGATTAAAACTGTGTGCCCGACCGAGACTCGAACTCGGGAGAGCTTCTGTACAGTTTGGAAGGTAGGAGACGAGGTACTGGCAGAAGTAAAGCTGTGAGTACCGGGCGTGAGTCGTGCTTCGGTAGCTCAGTTGGTAGAGCATTTGCCCGCGGAAGGCAAAGGTCCCGAGTTCGAGTCTCGGTCGGGCACACAGTTTTAATCTGCCAGGAAGTTTCATGCCTTGGATAGATTGAAAAGGGC
Source organism: Schistocerca serialis cubense (assembly GCF_023864345.2). NCBI lineage: Eukaryota > Metazoa > Arthropoda > Insecta > Orthoptera > Acrididae > Schistocerca > Schistocerca serialis. The sequence goes on along the minus strand of NC_064642.1, from coordinate 275,142,040 downwards.
TGTTTATGGTCGATGTGACCCACCAACCAGTCTGAAGGATCTACGCCGAATCGCCTTTGAGGAGTGGGACAATCTGTACCAACAGTGCCTTGGTGAACTTGTGGACAGTGTGCCACGATGAATACAGGCATGCATCACTGCAAGGGGACGTGCTACTGGGTATTATAGGTGCCGGTGTGTACAGCAGTCTGGACCACCACCTCTGAATGTCTCACTGTATGGTGGTACAGCATGCAATGTGTGGTTTTGATGAGCAATGAAAAGGGCGGGAATGATGTTTATGTTGATCTCTATTCCAGTTTTCTGTACAGATTCCGGATCTCTCGGAACCGAGGTGATGCAAAACTTTTTTTTATGTGCATACAGCGACAGAAATAATTAGGCCTACGACGCTTAATCGTAATTCCACGTTTAACTTAAAGTGGGACAGTTTTTACCTTTTGAAACGGGATCACGATATTTAATCACATTATCCCTGATGTCCATCTGATCTTGTTCCAGGCTACCTGCTTCGTACTCAGGTTTCTTACTGTTTTCACTTCGTCCAGCACACTGATATTTCCCCTTCTTATTTTGTTCCGTCCTTGCAATTTACCGTCGTTAGCTGCAGTCCAAATTCCATTTCTTTGCAATGTATGTTCCATCCAGTCTGCTTTCCTTTCATTACCCTGGTTTAGGAGAGTTCTTTGTCCCTGTACCCTTTCCACCACTTCACTACTCTTAACTCACCTGTTCTATTTCCTCCATACAACTCCAAATTCACCTTTCTGAGGCATCAATATGGTCCCGTTCTCTCTTCTTCAAAGTCCAGCTTTCATGGCAGCACAGAAGAATCTAACCATTTTAATTCCAACCCCAGTCTGCTGCATAGTAAGCGTTTATTTTCCTGGAAAGCTTGGTTGCCACTACACTTCTTGCTAATTCTTTTTCACTCATCCATTTATCAGATAACATGCTCTACAAATATCTGTACTGTCAACTTCTTCAATTTGACCTTGTGTTGTTTTCACTTTCATATCCTCTTTGTCATGTAATCTAATCATCTTTGTTTTCTCCGCCTTTTTTTCATTCCGCACTCTTGCAGTCTTTCTTCACTACAGAATACGTTTTTTAAGTGAATTAGATCTATAGACTGCCGCACTCTTTCGCACGTTTCAGCCACTTTCCGAATAACGTCACAAGTGTCGTGAAAATTCTGTTGAAGGGTCTGCAGATCGGGAACTGGTTCAGCATACACAACACTTTTCAGATGCCCACACAGGTAGAAATTAAGTTCGTTTGAGTCGGCGCCATCTACCGTGGCAAAGATGTATTTCCGGACACATGTTTATAGGACCTTTTTCCCCTCTGTTTCCAGTCAGGAACACGTCCCTGCATGCTACAGGGCCTCTGTGTCTCATCCAAAGATCGACGAAGGTGTCGACGAACTGCAGTGCGGAAGTGGAGTGGTGCTCCGTAATGTACAAACCACGTAACCTGTCGTATTACCAGAGGCACATTCTCAAGCAGCGCAGCGAGAGCATTCCGCAGGAAGTCCAGGTACGTTCCTCCGTCGAGACGTTGTGGAAAAATAACCAGTCAAAGTATGTGGTCGCCAATTGTCGCTGCTCAAATTCAAATGGTTCAAATGGCTCTGACCACTATGGGACTTAACACCTGAGATCATCAGTCCCCTAGAACTTAGAACTACTTAAAGCTAACTAACCTAAGGACACCATACACATCCATGCCCGAGGCAGGATTCGAACCTACGACCGTAGCGGTCGCGCGGTTCCAGACTGTAGCGCCTAGAACCACTCGGCCACAACGGCCGGCTGTCCCTGTCCACACACTGATGCTGAAACGATGCTGATGAGACACCTCAACCATTCCCCGAGGAGTGTCTGTAGCGAACAGATGACGATTACGTAGAGACATGATGCCATTTCTGGTAAAGGTTGCTTCGTCAGTAAAGAGCATTAATGACAAAAATCCCATATGGTGTTGGTCTGCTGCAAAACCATCGACAAAATGCGTCCCATAGAGGGAAACCTGCAGCCCAACTCCTTGCACTCGTTGCAGGGGATGGTGACAGTAGCGGTTGTCATGCAATACATACATACTTGTATTTTGGCTTGCACCATATTGGCTAGCCGTTTGCCGAAGCTTGTACTCGGACGCGTCTCAATATCCTGTAGAACGCTATTCTCCAAATCTGATGTACGTACAGTCCGCCAGCTCCCTACATGTTCGTCTGAAAGGACTCGTGATCACACAAATGCCCAAAAAGGGCTTGAAAAGTTGTGTGATGTGGTTGGCACCTGTGAGGGTATTAGTTGTAAAGCCGTGCTGCCTCTCGACCGTTTCCATCTGCTTGGCCGTGAACTAACACCATCTCTGCTTGTTCCCGACATCAATACCGAATCATGTGGCTGTTTACAGTAACTGCACTGCGTCAGTCACACAGCTTACTTCACACAAGGGACACCCTGCGGGTGCTCAAAGGAAATTTCATTCGTCGGCGCCATCTACCGTGGCAAAAACGCATTTTCGGACACATGTTTATAGGATCTTTTTTCCCTCTGTTTCCAGTCAGGAACACGTCCCTGCAGTTTTTAGGTTTTATTAACGTTCACTTTGTATATAATAAAGAGAGTTGGTGAATGACAACAACTCTGCCTTGCTCTTCTTCCGATTTTAAACCAGTCAGTCGCATAATTTCTTACCTTCATGACTGTTTTCGGCATTTTTTTGTATTTATTTCATTTTTTTTATACATTAATCTTCTGACTGGTTCGATGAGGCCTACTACGAATTACTCTCTTGTCTCAGCCTCTATGTGTCAGAGTCGCACTACATGTGTATAACTTCCTAATTAGTCTCCTGTCTTTCCAATTTTAGAAATTCCATCTTTTGCCCATTTCGCTACCTCAAATACCGTTTCTAGGTCTATGAAGCACAAACACATTATATTCCTCTTTCTCTACATGTTGCTCTGATCAATGTCATTATTCCGGTAGCCCCTCTTGCACCTCTCCCTTTCCTGAAACCAAACTATTTAATTATTTGGAAATGTAAATTTATGATAGAATTCTTAGTGAGATAACTGAGTTCAGAATTTCAAAGTTCTTTAGCATCCTTAAACCACTACAAATGTAATAGATATACGATGTGCCAATACGAAGAAAATAACTACCATACTGTTAGTATCGCGAATACTGCTAGGATGAAACGATAGTCGACACTCATCCACTCTCTACAAGGCGCTGTATTTTATTGAAGGTATTTATATTCTTCAAATCCATGGAGAATAGTTTGTACAGTGAAAGTACGACAATAACAGTGTTATATTAAGCAGTGCAATAACGTAATGTTGAACAACAGCTCCTCCAGTGTACGTACGATGAAGATGAAGCTTTGGGACGTCAAAATCGTAAGTGACCACCTGACATATGAAAACTATATCAGATGATTATCACGCCGTAACATCTCATGCAAAACTATCTGCATACCACACAGGCTGAGATATCACAATCACAACAAATAGGCACAGCTCAGCGACAGTGGAAAATAACACTGGACATCGATATCTAGCCCTTCGCCACTCCCTGAAACCGCCCCCCGCCCTTTCGGCCAGATAAATGGTAAAACACATTTGAAACTCGTTGTAATGTGTTAAATTAAAATAAATGAATGTGACTTCTCAGAAAAGAAGTAAGTATTCTACACAGTCATGGTTCCTAAACTTAGCCGGCATGGCCACAATTAACCAGACTATTCTTTTCCCACGTTCTCTTCCATTGCCTGTTCGAATCTGTGATTGCATACCATCAACGTTATTTCAGACGCATGAGTTATCAACTTACTGTTCTGTGTTCTGTTCGTTTCTGGGTATTCGAATTTTTGGGGACTGGAACTATCGATGTCTTCACAAAGCCTTCTTACCACTTTAAGCTTCTGTAGAGAATTCTTCCGGACACTTCTTCCGCAGTTAACAAAACTGCAGAAACCAGAATCCAGTGCCGGCCGGAGTGGCCGAGCGGTTAAAGGCGCTACAGTCTGGAACCGCACGACCGCTACGGTCGCAGGGTCGAATCCTGCCTCGGGCATGGCTGTGTGTGATGTCCTTAGGTTAGTTAGGTTTAAGTAGTTCTAAGTTCTAGGGGACTTATGAGCACAGCAGTTGAGTCCCATAGTGCTCAGAGACATTTGTACCATTTGAATCCAATATCTTCCTTTGCGTAACAGTTTAAGGAGAGAATCTTGTATCTGCGAGATCAGGTACACTAATTATGGTAAAAATTTAAGCACGCAGTGCGGGAGACCAGAATTAATTCAGTCACCAGAAGATGTGTAATAATGTGCTGAAGAATGTACCTGTAATACTAGGCGGAAATTGCAGAAACTATCCCAGCAGTGCCAACTCCTGCACATCAGGAATGATCAGTGTTGTGTGCAAAACAATAAACGAACAGCCGTAAAATGAAGTGGATATGTGGAAACAAGCTACTGTGTCTCATGCACGTCAATGAGCGCAGTATATACATTTGAAGAAGTTCGAAAGAGGCAGAACGATCTTTGCTGCTATATTGTGACGGGGTATGCTTCCGTGTGTTTGTAAAGCACGATATTGTTTTCCTTTCTTTATGTTTCTTTTTATGTCCCTTTTTCATGTTTATTCACTGGACGAAATCACACAATCATTCACTTAGATACAAGTTTCTTTTGTTACAGCAACAGTCTTTAGAAAATATTATTGCCATATTTAAATTTACGGTATATAAGAAATTAAATATTTTAAAGTCCATGGTATTTTCTGATGAAAGAGAAAAATCATAATTTGGTGTTTTGTATCAAATGACTTAGTTGTGAGACATTTAATTTAGCATACAGAAATGGCAAAAAAATTTTGTGTGAACTGCAGGATGATGCACACAGTTTCAGAATACCGTGGCAATATTTGCAACACTGGTTACTGGTGAGTCGTACTTAGTGGTCTTTACGTATGACGCTGGCGCTTCTTTCCACTTTTTACGATTGAGGCATAGAAATTTTTATCTGCTAGCCAAAATGACCTCCACTATAATTATCAAATACGTGTCTCCACCCACTATGAGATATTACCAGTGACATCGAACACAGGTATTCAAAGAACATAGTACGCAAGTCTGGTAGTATTTTTGTGGTGTCACCGCCAGTCACCACACTTGCTAGGTGGTAGCTTAAATCGGCCGCGGTCCATTTAGTACATGTCGGACCCGCGTGTCGCCACTGTGTGATCGCAGACCGAGCGCCACCACAAGGCAGGTCTCGAGGTACGGACCAGCACTCGCCCCAGTTGTACGGACAACATTGCTAGCGACTACACGGACGAAGCATCGCTCATTAGCCGAGCAGATAGTTAGCATGCATTGCTCATTAGCCGAACAGACAGTTAGAATAGCCTTCAGCTAAGTCCATGGCTACGACCTAGCAAGGCGCCATTTGTAACATTGCATGTACCTCAAGATAGAGTCTCACTTGTATCACCAAGAACGTTGTAAACCAATGAAGATATAAAAGTTAAGTGTTCTAGTACCTACATACTTTTCATTATAACATTAATAAGTATCCTGTTTCAGACCTCTATCTAACCTCCTTGAAATAACGCGTGCCTTTCGGCTACTTCAGTGTGGCGTAGCTGTCTTGTTACGCCACAACAATTTTATTTACGTTATGGTTAATACTAGCACAATTTGCTAAGGGAGCAACCTTAATTTCTTTGAAACTTATGAAATTATTTGTTAGTTTTCTAGCTGTTGAAAACGGAAATTGAATGGCATTGCGGTTTTAGAATTTATCCCGGAATTAGTCAATACTAGCGAAAAGTGCACAATATGTTTGTGATGGTTTAGCATGTCGCTGCAGGTAAATTTGTATTCTGTTATGTAATATTTATATGGCAACTGAGGTGAAACTACTCCGATCTGATAGCCATATCATCTATGTTTTACTATTTTCCTGCGCTCTTTTAATAAGCACAGACCTCTCATTTATTCTGACATACAACGAGTTTGGCAAGCTACGTGTTTTAAAATAGTGTGAATGACCTAAAGTGCAGCTCAAACTCTTACGCTGGAAATTTTAATGTGTTCCTCACTCATCGTTTATTATTCCAGTTGTAAGCCAGCCACGTTTCCTACTGTAATATTGTGTGTGTGTGTGTGTGTGTGTGTGTGTGTGTGTGTGTGCGCGCGTGCGTGCATGAGTGCATGTGATTTTAGTTTTTATGCAACTGCTGTGTTTAATGTACTTGTGTAAACGTAGATTTCCTATGCCCACATTCGTCTCTTAAATACTTCTGCTACAGGTAGTTTATTCCCAGATGTGCGCCCAAACCAAAATATCATCAGCACTTCAGTGGAACAGTGTAAGTGCTGCGTATAGCGTAATAGCAGAATTCTCTCTAGAGGATTACCTGCATGAAAAATGACGCATTGATTCTTCACTACTGTAAGTGATCTAGACTTTCGTTCTGATTCCTAAGTTTCTGACTGTCGAAGTAGTGGGTTTTATTCTATGTCGCTCAATTATTTTCCTCAGACTGTTTCGTTAATCGTAAAACACAGAATATTTTCGGGTTTGCGCTATGTTTCTCTTTCGTATTATATGTATTTATTTATTGCCGGTGTACAGGATATTCAGAAACCGTTTAAAACTCTTGTAAGGGTGTCGCAGGATAGGCTGTGCTGAGAAATAATTGCCGAGAAAAAAAATTCGATATGTTGTCCCGTTTGCAAAAATGAACTTGAGCTTGGTCTGACCTTGAAAACGGACTTCATGGTCATTTCGAGGTAACCACTCCATGAACTCCTTCAAACCATATTACTTCTACTAGAGACTTTTCTTTGTAGATTGTGCCGCTCGGCCGGTAAAGATTAAAATGGGACTCCGTGTACATGTAAACTGTCTTGTATGTAGAACTTTTATAATCATAAGGAGACTCATCAGCTACAGATTTATTTGAGAATGGACCTATTCCATCATTTTCTGAGTCTTTTTCTTGAGTTATGTACGCATCAGTTTGGATATCTTTAAAATCTGAAGCAAGCTTGTAGTGACGAAGAAGCACTAATAATTAAATCATTTGCGGATTTCGTAGAATAATTCATTATGAAGTGTCGTATTTTGACGTATCCTATGCTACGGGCCAAGGTGAAAAGAAGATTCAAATGAGTTTACAGCCTCCGGTACAATCTGGAAAAACTTGTCCAAGTATCGAAATCTCGTGATTTCATATTTCTACCCTGTCTCTCCTTTCTCTCTCTCTCTCTCTCTCTCTCTCAGTCTTAACGTAAACCGATATCAAGCTGACCACGTTGGTGGACTTCGCTCCGTCATGGGTCGACAGACGTGCCTCACACATATGTTGGCTAGATTGCGGGTCAGGTGTTAGTAGTCCGCTCGCAGGCCTGGGCGACACCGGACACCTCCTGGCGCACCTGCCGCTGGCGCGTGGCCGGCGCCGCCCACTTCCGGCAGGATGTGGCTGCCTAGCTTCCGAGCCGCTGCTATAGCCAGCCGACTGGCGCCAGTCAACCGACGGCTTATGAGCCCGCTGCCAGAGTGTATTGCCAGGGGCTGCAGCTACTTGTTCCCGCGAAGTTTTTCTATCGCTTGAAGGGCGCCGTGGTTCCTAAAATATGATGTTTGTAACTATTGCATGTTTAATCTTGTGAAATAAAACTGGAGCAAACTAAATGAATAGTCCCGTATTTGTCTTGTAACACTGAACAATGCAAGTTGCGTAATTACGGAAACGTTATCTGATAAATGTGTCGGCAAAACTGAAACTGTTAACTGGTATTTTACTTAACCTCGTCCAAATTAATTAGAAAGCCAGAACTGTAAACTATATCAGCTGTCCTGTGAAACTGTACTGTGCGATACAGTGACCAGTGCGAAAATGTATGACGTCACAATGCGTGACTTGCACACACAAGCTAACACAATAAAATTGTTACACAGAATTACTAATCAACTTCAGAAAAAATAAATCTCCAAAATGTTTCTATAACAACGGCAGTGAATTTACGTGTATAATGCGACTGAACATACACAGAATAATAGACCCACAAATGTATCACTGCACAGTGAAAATACCTGTTGCATATGAAATGATATCTGGAATGATCTTTGCTTAAATTAACCAAGAAATAAATTTTGAAAAACCAAGTAAACTGTAAATGGTTTCACTATGTGCTGAAATTAGCCCTAAAATCTTTCATGATTTACCTGTAGCAACGGAAACTGTGTACACCTCGAAGCGATAAACATACAATATGCAGTGCAGCAGCTAGCAAGCTAGCAGCTAGCAAGAGGAAAGAAAAACCTTGCGCAATGCAATGCAAGGACTTGCAGCTAATTTAACTAGAAGACACTTCACCTTTTAAGCAACTGTGTTCGGGTCTGTGCCACGCGGCGACACGCATAATCAGAAAACTGACGTTGTTTCCTGAGGACACGATGGTAGAATTTGAAGATACTAAATAATTGAAAGTGATTTATCATTTAAAAATCAGTTTCAAGAAAACTGATAATCATTCCTCAACAATCACAATGTAGCTTTTATGAGAAAAATTTCCCCGCCATAAAATTACTGAAAATGCTAAATCAATGGTAAAATTTATAACCTCTGAGTGCGAGCCATGTGAAATGATTATTTTACTTAGCCTCGTGTGAACACTGACCTAAGTAACCCAAACAAACAAAAGAATTCCAGTATAACTTCCCGTTTTTCGAACAGAGCACAGTTACAAGGAAGCAAGCAATGCAGCAACTACTGTACCTTGTCCAATAAAACCTTTTTCCTCTCCTGAGTCAACCTTTCCATCTCAGAGTAACGTTTGCAACCTACGTTGGCAGTTATTTGCTGGATGTATTCTAATCTGTGTCTTCCTGTACAGTTTTTTACCCTCTACAGCTACCCTCTAGCACCCGGAAGTTATCCCCTGATGTCTTGACAGATGTCCTATAATGCCGTCCCTTCTTCTTCAGTGTTTTCCATACATTCAGTTCCTCCCTGATTTTGCGCAACACCTCCTCATTTCTTATCTTACCAGTCCAACTAAATTTCAACATTTGTCTGTAGCACCACGTCTCAAATACTTCGATTCTCTTCTGTTCCGGTTTTCCCACAGTTTGTTTCATTGCCATACAATGGTGTGTTCCAAATATACATTCACAGAAATTTCTTTCTCAAATTAAGGGCTATGTTTGATACTAGAAGACTGTTCTTGGCCAAAAGTTCCCTTTTTGCCAGTGATAGTCTGTATTTGATGTCTTCCTCGCTCAGTCCATCTAGGGTTACTTTGCTGCCTAAGTAGTAGAATTTTTTAGCTTCACCCACTTCGTGACCATCAAACTTGATGTTAAGTTAATCGCTGTTCTCCTTCCAGATATATTACTTCGTCTTTACTGGATTTACTCTGAATCCATACTGTGTACTCGTAAGACTGTTTATCCCATTCAGCAGATCCTGTTCAAATGCTTTAAATGGCTCTGAGCACTGTGTGATTTAACATCTGTTGTCATCGGTCGCCTAGAACTTAGAACTCCATAAACCTAACTAACTTAAGGACATCAGACACATCCACGCCCGAGGCAGGATTCGATCCTGGGACCGTAGCAGTCGCGCGGTTCCGGACTGAAGTGCCTAGAACCGCTCGACCACCGTGGCTGGCTGCAGATCCTGTAATCTTGTTCACTTTCACTTACAATGAAGCGCCAGAGAAACTGGTATTCAAATACAGACATACGTAAACAGGCATAATACGGCACTGCCGTCGACAACGCCTGTATAAGACAAAAAATGACTGGTGCAGTTGTTAGATCGGTTACTGCAGCTACAATAGTAGGTTATCAAGATTTAAGTGAGTTTGAGTGTGGTGTTGTAGTCGGCGCACGAGCGATGGGACACAGCATTTCCGACGTAGAAATGAAGTGGGGATTTCCTGTATGACTACTTCACGAGTGTACTGCGAATATCAGAAATCCGGCAGAACATCAAATCTCTGACATCACTGCGACCGGCAAAAAATCCTGCAAGAACGGACAAACGACGACTGAAGAGAATCGTTCTAAGTGATAGAAGTGCAACCCTCCCGGAAACTGCTGCAGATTTCAATGCTCGGCCTACAACAACTCTGAGCGTGCGAAAAACTCAACGAAATATCATCGATATAGACTTTCGGAGCAGTAGGCCCATTCGTGTACCCTTGATGACTGCTCGTCAACACCAACACTGGACTGTTCACGACTGGAAACATACCGCCTGATCGGACGAGTCTCCTTTCAAATTGTGTCGAACCGATAGACGTGTACGGGTATGGAGACAACCTCATGAATCTATGGATCCTGCATGTCGGCAGGGGACTGTGCAAGGTGGTGAGGGCTCTGTAACTGAGCGTGTGCAGTTGGAGTGATATTGGACGTCCAGATACGACTCTAACAGGAGACACGTAAGAAAGCATTCTGTCTTATCACCATCATCATCATTCCAGCAGTACAATGCGACACCTCACAGGTCCGGAATTACTACAGAGTGGCTTCTGGAACAATGTTCTCAGTGTAAATACTTCCGCTGGCCACCAAACGCCCCAGACATGAACATTATGGAGCATATCTGGGATGCCTTTCAACGTGCTGCTCGGAAGAATTCTCCACTCTCTTCATGGTGTCAGTTCCCTCCAGCACTACTTCAGACATTATTCGAGTCCATACCATGTAGTGTTGCGGCACTTCTGCGTACTCGCGGGATCCCTACACGATATTACGCAGGTGTAGCAGTTTCTTTGGCTCTTCAGTGTAGGATGGTAATGGCATCATCAGATGTATCCTTCCACCTTGTGTTTTAATTCCTCTCATTAAACTCCGTTTCATTTCCACGACTGCTTCTTCGATGTATAACTTGAACATTAGGGTCGAAAGACTACATCCCTGTCTTACAACCATTATAATCCGAGCATCTCGTTGTTGGTCTTCCACTCTCATCATTCCCTCTTGGTTCTCGTACGTGTTGTATATTACTGATCTTTTCCAACAGTTCATCTGTCTGTTCCTCAGAATTTCTAACATATTACACCATTTTACAGTGTCGAACGCTTCTTTCCACATATACTATGAAGGCGACTTGCTTCCGTTATCAGCCGCAACGGCAAAACTGCCTCTCTGCTGACTCTACCTTTCCTAAAGTGAAACTCATTGTCATCTAACACATTTTCAATTTTCTTTTCCAGTCTTCTGTATATTATTCTTGTCAGAAACTGGGAGCATGAGCTTTTAGGCTGATTGTGAGATAATTCTCGCACTTGTGAGCTCATGCAGTCTTCGTAATTGTGAGGATGATATTCTTCCGAAAGCCAGATGCTATATTGCCAGACACAAACGTTATACACACGAACGCGAATAATGCTTTGTTGCGACTTCCAAATGATCTCAGAAATTCGGATGGAATTTTGTCTATCTCTTCTGTCTTCTTTGATGTTCAATCATCCAAAGCTCTTTTAAATTTTTATTTTAATACTGAACCCGTATTTCCTCTCTGTCGACTCCTGTTTCTTTCTCTATCACGTTATCAGTAAAGTCGTTCTCCTCATAGAGGCCATCGATGTACCCTTTCCACCTTTCCTCTTTCTCCTCTGTATTTAACAGTGGAATTCCCATTGCACTCTAATGTTACCACCCTTGCTGTAGATTTCACCAACGGCTGTTTTGACGTTTCTCTATGTTGAGTCTGTCCTTCCAACAAAGATTTCTTTTTCGAATTTCTTCACATTTTTCATGCAGCAGTTTATCATAGCTTCCCTCCAATTTCCGTTTATTTCGTTCCTCAGCGACTCGTATTTCGGTATTCCTGCACTCCGGGAACGGTTTTGTACTTCGTTCATTCATTGCTGAACTGAAGTATTTCTTCTGTTACCCGTGGATTCTTCGCAGTTGCGTTCTGTATACGTACATTTTTTTTCTTTACAACTTTTCTGATTGCCCTTTTAAAGATTTCCATTCGTTGTGAAATGAACTGCGTGGCTAGTGGGCTATTCACCAAAGCAGTAACAATACCCTTAGAGAACTACAAGCGTTTCTCTTCATTCCTCTGTACTCCCTTCTCCCACTTCCTTGTGTAATGTTTCTTCTTAACTAAGTTCTTAATCTTCAGCTTACTCTTTATCACTACTAAATTTTATGTGAGTTTGTGTCTGCTCCTGGATAACCCTGCCAACCTAATATCTGATTTCGGAATCTCTGCTGGTCTATGATTTAATCTTACTGAAATCATACCGTAGCTCCCGGCCTTTTCCAGGTATACCTCCTCCTCCTCCTGTGATTCTTGAACAAGGTATCCGATATTACTAATTGAAATTTATTGCAGAACGTAATTAGTCTTTCTCCTCGCTCATTACTAATAAGAAGTCCATACTCGCCCGTGACCCATTCTTCTACTCCTTCCCGTAAAACCGCATTCCAGTCTCCCACGATTATTATATTTTCGGCTCCCTTTACATACTGAATTACTCTCTCGATATCCTATAAACTTTCTCTGTATCTTCATCTTCAGCATGAGATGTCTGCATGTAAGCTTGAACCATCTTTGTTGATGTTGGTTTGCTACCGAAACTGATGACAACGTCCCTATCGCAGAATTGCAAAAAGAATGGGTGAGCTAGGGGTTGCCTCTTTGATCAGTAAACAAAACTCTCTCGGTCTCTGGTTCGAACCTCGCCACCGCCTGAAAGTTGATTAGAAACCATCGTCATTGGCTGCAGAAGTCACCCTCATTCTGCCAACGGCCTTGTCAATGACGGCGCAGAAACGGACAGACGTTCAGGGCATCCTCTCAGCATTGGGGTGGGAAACTGCTCCTAAAGGCGAATAATGACTACCATTCAGCTAAAGGGTAACGTTCTACTTGTCGGGGTATGGTACATCAGAAGTTTGAACGTGACAGAGAATTAATCTTTACCAAATCATAATTCACAATTCATTCTTCTCTGTATTTATGTGTTCTGCAAGCTGTATCCATCCAGTCAGTAGCATAGCCGGCATCCGACCCACTCAATAGCTTCCCTTGGAATGCCTCTTGCTACGGCAATAGTACTGATAATGAAAGCCCATAGTGTTTACTCTCTGAACTTCAGTAGTGTAACATGCAACAAAGCTGAGGAAAAAACGAGCATACAACAGATGCAAATGATCGTTCTTAACGACTTCAAGATGCTGAAAAGTACAATGAAGCGCCACTTCTCCATCGGCCCACGAAGCCACCATCACCTGATTATCAAATAAAGTTGTCATTGTAACCATTGTTCAGCCGTAATACAAGCTATGTCTTTTTTGTGTAAAAACTTTATACTCTTGGTTAGCTCGAGCGTAAGGTCTTAATGGTGTTTCATTTCTTTAAGATCGATGTTCGATTCCGTTTGACTTATACATACAAGCGCCCTCATTGTGCTTATTTTTCGTAAGCCTTTAGGCACACCAGCACTCGTTGCTTCCGATTTTAGTGAAATCTTTTATAGCCAAACTACCAGTCAGTTGGTGCTAATCCTCCACATGTCTCGTGGTTTTTTAATATTTTGGTGATGCGAAGTTACTTTGGTCACCATATCTTCGCAGATGTAGGTTACTTTTTAAATGCTTGACTATATAAAATTTTAACGAAAGTACATTTATAATCTGTTTATTGCTGTACATCTATTGTCATTAATCTGCTGCTAATTGTGATCCAAACATGGTAATCACCAATTTCTCATTATATGCCCATTTTGTATAGGACTCTATCGTCCAGAGTTTGCTTCACAATTGCTTTCCTATGCAAGCTTAATTGCATGATCCTCTGAGGATGGTAAATTAATTTGCCGAAACTAGTCAAGGAGTTTATTTTAAAAAAAGTGGTGCAGCTGACAATTGATTATTTCTATTCTTAAAATATCATATACATCGAGGCGCCAAGAGATGCATACTTCTTATGGAGTACTAACATTTTTGCTTTGGCTGTTGCGAGTGAACACACTGTTTCAGCACAGTGTATCTGCGTCTTTTCTTAAGCAATGCAAGTAGATAATATGTGAATCACAATGTAATCTTAACACAACATTTCGCACCCATGTGTGCAACCACGAGCGGTAAATGAAAGTTCCTGAGAGACTAATAATCTGTACCGACCTCTGGTGATAATGCCTACTCGTAACATCAGGATGGCGCCTAGTGTCGCACTGTAATGTCTTCCGGGCATACTAATACTATGGTAGCGCTACGATAAGTCCACTGTCAGAGGGAAGAGTAGCAACGTAAATTATATTGTCGTGCGGACATGCGCAACAGGAGTGACAAATTCTGTGCATAAAAATCTGTCTTCTCATTGGTAGCGTGCTTGTTGCGTCTATTTTGGAAGTTTAGGCTGTAGCATCGGCGCCAGATGGCCTTGTACTGCTCGTGGCAAGACTTGTGGCGTCTTTATGCTGGCCCAGAACTGACAAAGTAAATATTGCTCTACGTTAGGAACTTACGCATTACAGTTTTACAAACTGCTGATACATTCTTCATTTTCCATATTTTGAGAAATTGTTTTTACGTGTAATACAAGGACTAGTTATCCATCCAGATGTATCCGGCGATATATGTTTACGAAGCTTTCTCGATATGCGATAGAGTCTGATGCAGCATACTCAGTCAGCTACCCTACAGACGATAACTCTAATGTGACTGCGATACGGACTATTTTCCGTATAGAACTTGTTCTTGTGCCAGAAGTCCATTTCGATCTGTTAACTGAATATACAGGGTGTTACAAAAAGGTACGGCCGAACTTTCAGGAAACATTCCTCACAACAGAGAAAGAAAATATGTTGTGTGGACATGTGTCCGGAAACGCTTACTTTCCATGTTAGAACTCATTGTATTACTTCTCTTCAAATCACATTAATCATGGAATGGAAATACACAGCAACAGAACGTACCAGCGTGACTTCAAACACTTTGTTACAGGAAATGTTCAAAATGTCCTCCGTTAGCGAGGATACATGCATCCACCCTCCGTCGCATGGAATCCCTGACGCGCTGATGCAGCTCTGGAGAATGGCGTGTTGTATCACAGCCGTCCACAATACGAGCGCGAAGAGTCTCTACATTTGGTACCGGGGTTGCGTAAACAAGAGCTTTCAAATGCCCCCATAAATGAAAGTCAAGAGGGTTGAGGTCAGGAGAGCGTGGAGGCCATGGAATTGTTCCGCCTCTACCAATCCATCGGTCACCGAATCTGTTGTTGACAAGCGTACGAACACTTCGACTGAAATGTGCAGGAGCTCCATCGTGAATGAACCACATGTTGTGTCGTACTTGTAAAGGCACATGTTCTAGCAGCACAGGTAGAATATCCCGTATGAAATCATGATAACGTGCTCTATTGAGCGTAGGTGGAAGAAACTAAAATGAGCTCTAACATGGAAATTAAGCGTTTCCGGACACATGTCCACATAACATCTTTTCTTTATTTGTGTGTGAGTAATGTTTCCTGAAAGTTTGGCCGTACCTTTTTGTAACACCCTGTATATGTAGTTCATTCTACGAGCTTCACTCTACTCATAACATGGGTACACTGATCATTATGTTCACTGAAGGGAACGAGACTGCACACTCGTCCTACACCCTTTCTGAAACCATAGGTTTCTCCATAAGGCAAGATCGAATTATGTTCCTAAAGAGGCCTATACACAGTTGAACTCAATATATATATATATATATATATATATATCTTGGACAAGGAAAACGCTGAAAAAATAGCGTAGATCAACATACGTGAGTGCAGAGATATGTCTATACGCTGCATAATAAAATTAAGCACTACGTAGTAATTAACTGGGCTGTGGAATCTTGCATATGAAAGAGAGGAAGAACATCTCTCATTAGATAATGACAAAATTCTAATTTCAGCTGACACTCTAGAGGAGAGTTTTAAGCTACATTTCAAAACAATTTGCAACAAAACAAGATTATTCTCACTCGCTAGCCAACAGATACACACATCAAAAAGTTTTGCATCACCACGGTTCCGAGAATTCCGGAACCTGTACAGAAATTTGAAACAGAGATTAATATAAACGTTATTTCCGTCATTTTTATTGCACATGAAAACCACACATTGCATGTTGCACTACCATACAGCGAGACCTTCAGATGCGGTGGTCCAGATTGCTGTACACACCGGTACCTCTAGTACCCAATAGCACGTTTTCTTGCACTGATGCATGCCTGTATTCGCCGTGGCATACTATCCATAAGTTCATAACGGCTCTTTTGATAAAGATTGTCCCACTCTTCAACGGCGATTCAGCGTAGATCCCTTAGAGTGCTTGATGGGTCACGTCGTCAATAAACAGCCCTTATCAATCTATCCGAGTGATGTGCGACAGCGTTCATGTCTGGAGAACATGCTGATCACTCTAGTGTCCCTGAAGGAAGTAATTCACAAGATGTGCACGATGGAGGCGCGAACTGCCGTCCATGAAGACGAATGCCTCCCCAATATGCTACTGATACGGTTGCCCCATGGGTCGGAGGATGGCATTCACATATCGCACAGCCATTACGGCATCTTCCACGACTAGGCATATGCGACATTCATCAGTGAATAGAACGTGAAGCCAATTCTGAGCGGTCCATTCGGCATGTTGTTGGGCCCATCTGTACCGTGCTGCATGGTGTCATGGTTGCGAATTTGGACTTCGCCATGAACGTCAGGAGTGAAGCTGCGCACCACGCATCCTTTTACACACAGTTTGAGTCGTAACACGACGTCCTGTGGCTGCACGAAAAGCATTATTCAACATGGTGGCGTTGCTGTTAGGGTTGATCCGAGCCATAATCCGTAGGGAGCGGTCAGCCACTGCAATAGTAGCCCTTGGGCGGCCTGAGCGAGGCATGTCATCGAAAAACAAAAAAAATGGTTCAAATGGCTCTGAGCACTATGGGACTTAACATCTGTGGTCATCGGTCCCCAAGAACTTACAACTACTTAAACCCAAATAACCTAAGGACACATCCATGCCCGAGGCAGGATTCGAACCTGCGACCGTAGTGGTCACGCGGTTCCAGACTGAAGCGCCTAGAACCGCACGGTGTCATCGACAGTATCTGTCTCTCTCTGTATCTTATCCATGTCCGAACAATATCTCTTTGGTTCACTCCGAGACACCTGGATACTTCCCTTGTTGAGAGATATTGACGGTCTAGGCATGGTTGAACTACAAAAATTCGAGCCGTGTAGCTCCTTCCTGGTGGAATGACTGGAACTGATCGGCTGTCGGACCCCCCCCCCCCCCCCCCCCCCCCCGTCTAATAGGCGCTGCTCATGCGTGGTTGTTTACATCTTTGGGTGGGTTTAGAGACATCTCTGAACAGTCAAAGGGAGTGTGTTTGAGATACAGTACCCACAGTCATCGTCTATCTCCAGGGGCTCTGGGAACCGGGGTGATGAAAAACTTTTTCTTGATAAGTGTATTATTACATTATGTATGTATCCAATTTCATGCACATTCACTCAGAAGTCGAGAACAAAATGAAAGCTGTACTAAACGCGTTATACGCTTGAAAACTGTGAACGTAACAAATTGATTTGCAATGCTGTTATACCGTCCGAATTATAACAGGGACCAGGACCTTATCCATCTCAGCAATACGTTCCTTATGTGAACCAGAATTTGTAAGCTTTTGTATTGGAGATGCTGAGAGAAAGAAAAAGACAAGAGTAGGGAGCGCAGAAGTTCTGGGATATGTTAACATCTTTCAGCAGGTGGAGTGGCAGACCTGAGTCGTTGACGTTGCACATTCTTCCTGTTAGTTTGGGCGTGGTACCAACGTGTCCAAAGACATCGGAAATGAGATTCCAACTAACTTTCTGTTGAATCTAAGTACCCACATTACACGACGAAAATTTGTTTGTTCTGGGAAACAAATATGGGAGGCTAACAATATGTCGCACCTTTCGTGAGTAAACTTCTTATACCAGTGCTCTATTTTTTTCTTTTTTAGTCGTCAGTTATCTGACTGGTTGATGCGAACCGCCACGAATACCTCTCCTGTGACAAACTTTCCATCTCAGAGTACCGCTCTCCACCTCCGTCCTGAATTATTTGCTGTGTGTACTCCAATATCTGTCTTCGTGTACAGTTTTTATCCTCTATATCTTCCTCTATTACCATGGAAGCTATTCCCTGATCGCCGCGAGGAGTGGGCTCGCGGTTTCAGGCGTCTTGTCACGGACTGCGCAGCCCCTCACGCCGGAGGTTCGAGTCCTCCCTCGGGCATGGGTGTGTGTGTTGTTCTTAGCATAAGTTAAAGTAGTGTGTAAGTCTAGGGACCGATGCCATAAGCAGTTTGGTCTCTTAGGAACTCACACACATTAGAACGTTTTTATTCCCTGACGTCTTGGCAGATATTCTACCATCCTGCCCCTTCTTTTTTTCAGTGTTTTCCACATATTCCTTTCCTAACCGATACTGTGGAGAACCTCCTCATTTCTTACCTTATCAGTCCAACTAAATTTCCGTATTCTTCTGTGCCACCACACCTCAAATGCTTGGATTCTCTTCTGTTCCGGTTTCACTATCATATAATGCTCCTTTCGAAAGGCATATTTTCAGAAATTTCTTCATCAACCAACATTCTACAACAACAACAAAATTCTTACGTGCACTGACGACATTTTAATGTAATAGGTGCCATATCCCATTATCATATTGCCTAGTAAACCTACGTAATAAAATTACCATTCAGTCGTAAGATATGGCTAAATCAACCACACTGAAATGCAAAAAATATTGTCACATGCGTCGTAGAAAACAGTTTAGGTTGTCCTGAATGAGATTTTCACTCTACAGAGGAGTGTGCGCTGATATGAAACTTTCCGGCAGATTAAAAGTGTGTGTCACAGCCGTGAGGACGGGGCGTGAGTCGTGCTTGGGTGGCTCGGATGGTAGAGCACTTGCCGGCGAAAGGCGAAGGTCCCGAGTTCGAGTCTTGGTCAAACACACAGTTTTAATCTGCCTGAAAGTTTCATATCAGCGCACAAGAAATAATTCAGTTGATCAACGACGGAAGGAAATACCAAAATTTTCAAGGGAAATTCGGGAACATAGAAATACAAGTAACTTGGAAATGAAATATATAAGAAATTCAGGGAAGCTAAGGTGAAACAACTACATGAAAAATGTGAAGAAACAGGAAAAGAAATGATTGTTAGAAGGGCTGACTCAGCGTACAGAAAGTAAAAACAACATTCCCCACAATTAAAAGCAAGAGAGGTACCACTACGAGTGCAATGGAACTTCCAATGTTAAACGCATAGGAGAAAGAGGATGGGTACAACGAGGACACTGTAGGTCTCTGTGAGGATAACGACTTGTCTGATGAAGTGATAGAAAAAGAAACCGGAATCAACAGGGAAGAAATAGGGAATCCAGAAATAGAATCAGAATTTAAAGAACTTTGGATGACTTAAGATCAAATCAATACTGGAGCGATGGATAAAATTCCAAAATTATTGGAGGAAGTGGTAACCAAAAGGGTATTCGTGATGGTGTGTAGAATGTGTAGATAGGAAATATGCTATCAGACTTTCCTTTCGGAGAAACATCATCCACACAATTCCGAAGATTACAAGTGCCCAGAAGTGCGGCAATTATTGCACATAGCTTTTGAAAGCTCATGCAGCCTAATTGCTGACAAGAATAATAAGAATGAAAAAGAAAATTGACGATTTGTTGGATGACATTCAGTTTGGCTTCAGAAAGGTAAAGTCACCAGAGAAGCAATTCCAACGTAGGGATTGATAATGAAAAGAAGAACTGAAGAAAAATCGAGATACGTCCGTAGGATTTGTCGACCTGCAAGAATCTCTCGACAATGTAAATGAATGCTATAAGTTAGAAATTCTGAGAAAAATTGGGGTAAGCTTTAGATATTCAGTATGTTGGAGAACCAAATGGGAACAATAAGAAAAGCCGAAGAATGTAATGTTGGGATTAAAAGGGGAGTAAGACAAGGATGTTTTCTTTCATCCCTACTGTTCATCGCTACATTGGAGAAGCAATGACGGAAATAATAGGAAGATTAAAGATTTGGATTAAAATTCAACTTGAAAGGTCGTCAACGATAACGTTTTCTGATGACAATGCTATCCTCAGTTGAAGTGAAGAAGCATTACAAGATGCATTTGATGAGAACTGAACATGGATTGACATTTTATCGAACGAAATCGATCAGAAATAGCAGAAATGAGGATAGAAAATCACAAAGTGGATGAAACAGATGCTACCCAGGTAGCAAGCTAACCTGTGATGAACAGAGCAAGGAAGATATAAAAAGCAGAGTAGCACACTCAAAAATGGTATCCCTGTCCAAGGGAAGTCAGGTAGTATCAAACATAGGCGTTAATTTGAATAAGAAATTTCTGAGAATGTAAGTTTGGAGCACAATATTGTATGGTATTGAAACATGGACTGTTGGAAAACTGGAACGGACGAGAATCGAAGCATTTGAGATGTGGCATTACAGAAGAAAGTTAAAAACTAGGTGAAGTGATAAGATAAGGCATGAGGATGTTCTCCGGAGAATGACTGAGGAAAGGAATATATGGAAAACACAGACAAGAAAGACAGACAGGACGACAGTTCATTTATCAAGACCCAAGGACTGACTTCCAAGGTAATGGACTGAGTTGTGGAGGTAAAAACTGTAGAGGAAGCTGAGATTGGAACAGAAACAGGCTAAGTAACAGAGGAAGTAGGTTCGGAACTCTGAGATGAAAATGTTGGCACAGGAGTGGTATTCGTGGCGGGTCACGTAAAGCCAGTTAGAAAAACAACCACAAATACGCATCTAGTTTAATTGGTATCCGAAGTAGTATATCTTTATAGTTGTGAACATTTTTTGTAACCCATAATTTACGTCATTCCTTTCCCCAATTTCTTCTGCTGTTCTTTGCTTACGTAACTTCGAAATAATCTACTGAATATTTTTTCTTAAATACAGGATGTATCCAAAAGAATCTTCCGATTTCACGAAAATCGCAACTATTATGTTATTCGAAATATGTGCGTGAACAACCTACTGTTGGAATGAGCATACTCTCGAGTGTTTCACGATTCCTGCTAGGTAGCAACAGTGTGTACCCACTTCAGTTCTCGTAAAAATGGTGTCGGAACAACAGAAAGCGTTTCACGCTCTACGTTTTCGGCAGTGTGGGTCAGTAATAACTGTTCAGCGTGAACCTCGTACTAGGTATAGTGTGGATCCTCCTACAGCACCGAGCATTAGACGATGGCATGAACAATTTCAAGAAACAGGTTGTTTGTGTAAAGGCAAATCGCCGTGGCCACCGAGTGTCTGACACAGACGTCGAACCTATCCGCCATAGTTTCACAAGGAGTTCGCAGAAATCTGTTCGCCGTAGAGCTCGACAGCTCGCATGCTCCTGATGTCTCTCTGGCGTGTATTGCGTGGACTTATACACTTGAAACCATACAAAATTGGGCTACAGGTACTGCAAGCTCTTCGTGAAGGTGACAAACGACAACGTGTGGAGCTCTGTAATTTCTTTCTTGGCAAGATGGGAGATGACACTTTTCTTCCACGTTTAGCGTTTAGTGATGAGGCAACATTTCATTTAAATGGGAAGGTGAATCGTCATAATGTGAGAATATGGGGTGCGGAAGAACCGCACAGCATAAGAGGGACTCTCCGCAATTTAATGTGTTTTGTGCAGTTTCACGGGAAAAGGCGTACGGTCAATTTTTCTTTTCCGGCAACACTGTTACAGAAAGCACATACCTCGCTATGCTTTAGAACTTTCTTTTCCCGCAGTTGGAGGAGACTGATTCGAATGACCAACAGGATAGGACACCGCCACAATGGCATCTGGGAGTTTGGGAATTTTTAAATCAAAAGATTACTGAACGATGGATCGGTCGCACTGGGCCATAATGGTTCAGCCTTACATTACTGGCCTCCAAGGTCACCGGACTCGACTGTATGTGATTACTTCTTGTGCGGTTTATAAAAGACTCTGTTTCTGTGCCTCCGTTATGAACAACAACGAATGACTTCAGATATCGCTTTATAGTAGCTGTGGAAGCTGTAATTGAAGACGTGCTCGCTGCAGTGTGGGAACAATTTGAATACCGCATTGACATACGCCGTGCATCACAAGTGGGCATATTGAACACATGTGAAGATGTACGAGAAAATACTTTTTCAGCTTCCAGTTAATCAAAAAACTAATTGTGTTGTATATGTTTATTAGTTTCAGAAATATAGATGTTCTAAATCTAATAATTCTTTTTGATAAACCCTGTGTATTCATTTTTATTTTATGGCCTTTGAGGCACTCGGTTGGTTGACGCCACCGCCATAAGCAACTTCAGTAGGCAGAAATTGTCTTCCACTATGCATAACAAAGTCGTCGGTGCCGCAAGTCACAGCCGTTTCCCTTTATGAAGCCTTCACTCACAGGCCGTATGCAGTTCCCGCTTTCCACTCACCGTTCCCAAGTCTTCTAAAACAAAACTGATTGCACTAGTTTTAAATCGCACACATGTACATGAAAATCATGGACGAGTTAACCCTGTTCGGTACTAAGTTTATACTGCTGAACATAAACGTTTGTCCCAGTGAATTAATTGATCTAACATCTTGAGGGCTGACTAATTTCTAAAAAGCCTCCATCTTGGCGTAAGGCAGCCGCGCAGTCTGCTAATGCGACAGCTACCTCTCCTTTGGCGTCAACGATGAGGCGTAACGGGCTGCCCAAGGCAGTACGCAAATGTGCCACCAACTCAGTGTAACGTTCATCATAGAGGAGTTGTCGTACCCAAGCCCTCATAGGCCAAATGATCTGTCTTAAGAAAGGAAACCAGGACAGCAGCGCGGCGCCGTGCTAGGACCGAAACAGCAATGACTAAAAATAGTAACACAAGGAATGCTTGCTTCTTTTTATATGCTGGTTGAATAATGAATTAGAGTTTATGAATTGGAAATGTTTTCTGCCTTTTTACTGTCTCGTACTGCTTTCTTATTTTCATTAGGTGGGGAAGGCGGCTCGTTCGAACTATGTCTTTCACTGATAAGTTCGGAACGAATCTTATATTCTATTGCTTTCATATCACTATCCAATTTAGCGATAATTCTATATTCTCTTTCGTTTATGATCTCAATCCCAATTTAAGTCCTTCGCACTTTTAAAGGCGCCGGCCTCAGCTCTCTCATTTAATCTTTTTACATCCATATTGATGGGGTCGTATTCGGTTTTTAAAATGGTTTGCCCTTAAGTCAGAAATCCTGCGTACTGCGTCAGTTCTTGTACGTCATCCGACATATGTTCGCAAGCAGACTTCATTTCAGATATGTATGTTTGAACTGTTGTTACCCCTTGAGCTAAGCTTTCACGTGCGCTTTGTGAACAACCGTGCGCTGTTGTAAGTTCCTCAACTTGGCGTGCACCTTAACATTGATCTTCACTCATACTAGATCGTTTTTTGTCTAGCTGATTGTACGTATTACTAAATTTTGTATCAAATTCATTGGTTGCATCTGAAACTGTGTGTTCAAGGTAGTACGCAAATCTTCGTAGTCGTCCGAAAGAAAGACTTTTTGGTCTAAGATACTGAAACTTTTATGTAAACTGTCGAGACCAGTGTACAAGTTTGGGATTCTTGTAGTCAAGTCTGTACATAACACACTATTCGTTTGTATTAATTTCTGTAAGTATTGCTTTATGGTTGATACTTATGAATGATAATTGTCAAATGTGCGTTTAGCCTGAATATGTGTGTGTCCGTTCCGTTCACTCAGTATCCGGTTCGGATAAAGTTGTACGTCTGTTGCATTTGGGCTACGCGGGGTAGTCGTGCGGTCTGAGGCGCCTTGCTCCGATTCGCGCAGCTCCCCCCGTCGGAGGTTCGAATCCTCCCCCGGGCATGGGTGTGTGTGTTGTCCTTAGCGTAAGTTAGATTAAGTAGTGTGTAAGCCTAGGGACCGATGACCTCCGCAGTTTGGTCCCATAAGTCCTTACCACAAATTTCCTAATTTTTCGAGCAGTAGGGAAAATTCTCTGCCTTAACGGAGAAAACTACGCTCTGACCGGCATTGAAATGAGACCTTTCAGAGTGCGGCGTAACCAAAATACGACTTAGCCGAGGTTTTAAGAACACATCATTCACCATTTGATAAACTTTATTACCATTAAACAAACACTATGCATATACGAAGACAAAGAATTCCTGATATCAGAAACATTCACATTAAAGGTTCGTTAAAAAGGTAACAACATTCTTGATACCAACAACAGTTTTAAAATGAAACGAGGCCTTCTGTCAAATTGTAACCTTCTATAGATGAGTTCACCAACTGAAAATCTTTAATGTCAAATCACGGCAAAATTTTTGTTATCATTTCAATCACATACTGTATATTTTTAACAAAGGGTACAACCTGGGGAAACAGTAACGGGAGCAAATATGTTAAATACAAATTTCCACAACTTTTGTTGACAAGAATGTAACAAACTAGCACCAGTGGGATGACTCAACATTTAAATAAAACCATGAAGCTAATGGCAAAGGCCTGAACCTTAAAATTAAAAAAAATAGCAAATATGAAATGTCAGGACTAGACGCTGTCCCTACGTCTGCAGCGAGAAAAAAATTCCGCTGACGCAGCTAACTTTAGAAATTCAATGACTGATAAAACAAATTTCGTATTTGGCGCTGTAACCTTTCTTTTTACTCCATGCAAGCTCAGTCACAGTTAACAACGCTTGGCCAAAATATTAGGCAGTGATAAATCCCGTAAACACGAGGCATAAGGCACGCAATGCAGATTACATGCTTTGCCTTTTACAAGACTGACTCGTAAAACGAAACTCAATGAATAGAACCCAATAGGGTCATGACATGACTGTCAAAAAGGAAAAACTAAAAACAGTTTGTTTGCATCGCCAACGAAAACAGTCAACAATGGCCAAACCAAGCGCAAGGTCCCTAACGCCGTGCCGTGACAGCCCCCGACATTTGGAGAGAGGGGGGCTGCCACGTTAAATAAACTTCTACTAAATCAAAAGAATGTACGGTTTACAACAGGAGTAGCTTGTGACAGTAATTAAAAAATCTTGTCGAATTTTAAAAATATATTACACTATTAAATCAACGGTAACAAGCAGGCATACAATAACTGGCCGCTAAGGCCTTTAGAATGAGAAAAATAGTAGTGACACAAAAGAGCTACTAGATTACAATTACATAAGATAGCGAGTGTTGACCTCTAGTGACCGGTTAGGTTAACCGTAGTTACATGAAACCGTTAAAACATTACAATTACGTAACTTGACGAGCGGCGACCTCCGCGGCGATGACGGTGGAGGGCGGCGTGGCGTGTAGAAGCAGAGCTGCCAAGGCACTACGATCCAAGAGTCCCATAAGGCTGCATACTACAGAGTCCGTGACGCTGAAACAGAGTAAAGGCGAGTCTTAGGTCCAGGCCACCACTGCACGCTCAACACGGCCGTAGCATTATGGGTATCACCAAAGACGTTAGAATAAGACAATAATTCCGAAGTACTGACGAGCATCGACTAAGAAACCTGAACTGCTAGAAATGGCAGGTCAACTCGGTTCCTCTGCGATTTACACGGCACCGGGAACGAGACAATCAGGGAAGTGGGACTGTTACACGTCCGGAACGATCATGCTCACTTGTAAATGTTAGATCTACCATTTCACAGAAGAAGTTGGTTTCTCAAATTAGATCTAGTTAGATCTACAATTTCATTTGTTTCTAGGAGCAAACAAGCAGCAAGGAGGCCTGATCTGTGGCCACGAATTAGCTATCAATCGCAATTAGATTACCACGTGGTATATTAATCAGTCCTGAAGGGCCTGAGTGAATTCTACACTATGACAGCCGTTGTTCACACATACATACTTCCCAATGTCCAAAGTCAGTAAACCTCGCCACAAATTCGAGCCCTTTGACCTCTTGACACGAAGAGAGGAGTAAGTCGCCGCCCGAGCATCAGCGGTCCTAGCTCACTACTCCCTGCGGCAACACCTCGCTTCCCCGATCGTGAAACCACCACGCCACTTAGATAAACAGTGCACTCCATACCGCGGCTGCAAACACAGGCGCACGAGGCGGGCAATTTGTAAAAGGCAAGGAATCCGCCACAACTCAACTTTCATCTCTCTTCCGTTTAAGCTCAATCGATATTGCGTGCTCATTAAGAAGTTCATTCCATTCCAAATGTCTTGCATTTATTCCTCACTTTCACAGTATGTAGCAATATCATCAGCGAATCATTTCGTTGATATTCTTTCAAATGGCTCTGAGCACTATGGGATTAACATCTATGGTCATCGGTCCCCTAGAACTTATAACTACTTGAACCTAACTAACCTAAGGACATCACACAACACCCAGCCATCACGAGGCAGAGAAAATCCCTGACCCCGCCGGGAATCGAACCCGGGAACCCGGGCGTGGGAAGCGAGAACGCTACCGCACGACCACGAGATGCGGGCTGATATTCTTTCACGTTGATTTTTAATCTCACGTACACGTTTCCTTTATTTCTGCCGTTACTTCTTTGATTCATAGAGTGAACGGTAGGGGCGACGGCTGAAAGCCTGCATCCCTCGTCTTTCACTCTGCTTAGTCCGAGGACTTCGTACTTGTTCTCCCTTTCTTATTGTTCCTTTTTTCCCCTTGTATTTACTGTTCATTACCCGTATTCCCTATAGCTTACTCTTACCTCTGTCAGCATTTCGAACATGTTGCTCCATTTTGCAATGTCGAACGCTTTTTCTGAATCAACTAATGCTACGAACGTGCCTTGATTTATCTTAAATTTTACTTCCGTCACTGAAAATAACCTCGGAAGCCAAAAGCCAAAATCCAAAGTGGTCTTCATCTGACGTATCTTCTATTTTCTTTTCCATTCTTCTCTATATTATGAGTGAAATGGGTGCATGGACTGTTAAGCTGCTTGTATGATATTTCTCACATTTATCTGCTCGCGCAGTCTTTGGAATTGTGTGGGTGATGAATTAGCATAGCTGAATTCCTGCCCTGCCTAGCACTTAGTGCCAACCGTTGTCGTCCGTTCCGAGCTAGTTCAAGGAACACATACGCACACTGACAGCAAGGAGCTAGTCGCAGATGTGTGAAGGAAGTAGTATCAACTCGGAGCCCATATCAGAGGCCATGGTCAGCGGCAGACAAGACTTCACAGACAGCACCGGGACCCGCATGGCGTTCCGACTTGTTCAAATGGCTCCAAGCACCATGGGACTTAACTGCTGGGGTCATCAGTCCCCTAGAACTTAGAACTACTTAAACCTAACTAACCTAAGAACATCACACACACATCCATGCACAAGGCAGGATTCGAACCTGCAACCGTAGCAAGAGCGCGGTTCTAGACTGGAGCGCGTAGAACCGCTCGGCCACAGCGGTCGGCGTTCCAACTGGTCTTGTTAGTATCCTGGCATGAGTTGATCAGTGATATTGGCACGGGGAAGCTGGAGGATGAAGGAGCCGCTCTCGTCATCAGAGGGAGCCGCAGGATCGATTTTGTAGTTTCAAGATGTCTACCACGAAAGAAAAACTCTATCAAGTTCTTGAGATAGTTGCCAGCTGGATGAGACAAAACAGAAAATGAGCGCAGCGAAGCGATGATGTGGCATGGCAGAGTTGACAATTTCGGTTCGTAGTGTCTTGCTGCTAACACGGGACATCATTTCCAGTCTGGATTAACGGGCAGTGCTTAGCTTTGTGGTTCCAGGGAATGCAGCACTGCCAGGATACAAATTGTTACTAGCTCTGGCGTATGTGTTCGGACACGATGTCAACGGAGAAGTGGTGGTTGTGTTTATTGCCTCTCTGTTTAGTGTCGACGACTGTGTCTTCCTTGGTCAGTTTCAATTCTGCAAGAGATCACACTGCAAATAGGCCAAAGTTGCTGTAGGGACCAGTGTTTTAAATCTTGAGACTATATTTCATTGTATTCAGTATACGTTTCATCTGCCCATACAGCTGGCGTTCACTGATTTGCTGTTCTGATTAATAAGAGGTCTACACAGTATCTAGTAACATGAGTTGGTGTGTTC
Source organism: Schistocerca serialis cubense (assembly GCF_023864345.2). NCBI lineage: Eukaryota > Metazoa > Arthropoda > Insecta > Orthoptera > Acrididae > Schistocerca > Schistocerca serialis. Next base: position 275,113,868 of record NC_064642.1, on the reverse strand, counting down.
TATTCTTTATATCCTGTACTCTTCTTAATTGACTGTATACTATTAGTTGCAGGTGTCGGCGTTTCTTCTTGGCATCCTTTTATTGTGCATCTGTGATGCTCTATTATGGAGACGAAATTATAGAGAAGATTTTGTAGGGATTTTTAAGATAGCAAAGGCATGCACGAGATGAAAGGTTTGTTCATCAGAACTACTAATTGAAGGAATGTTACGTCCCTCAGATAACTAATAACTGTTATGATTAGTGTTAATTGGATCATTTCGTTGTCATTATGTCAAAAACAAGGAATTGCTAAGAGTTGTTCGTAAGTTTTGTAATGAGAGAATTTCGCTATTATTAGTGTGTTCTTTTGTTACACAGTCCTTTTTGTCCATAATAAGAGCTTAATTTCTCAGGAATCACTTTCTTCATTGTGAAACCCACTTCCACGATTCTTCGTAAAGTTTTGAATATTGTGTCGTGTGTACATTGCACTTTACGCCACACTAAGTCACAGATTGTTCCTTCAGTTCTTGTACCTTCTGATTTGTGTTTGGTTTTGAGAACGTCTGTACATTAGGTATAAAGAAGCATTCTGAGCAAGAGGTAAGTCGCTTTTATTTCATGACAGATTTCACCTTGCATTCTTGAGCAAAGAACGGGTAGTCGGTGTCATGTTAACATGCAGATTAATTTTCATTGGACGGTATTGGCAATTTGAAACAGTTTTGTTCCGAGTAGAGGAGTAGTCTGGCTTTGTAGGCATTCTAAGTCAAATATTGTACTACATATCAGGAGTACATTCATAAAGTGGGAATGAAGTCCCCTTCTTGACAGAGCGTCCTAATGGAGGTGGTTTGCCGTTGCCTTTCTCCGACCATAATGAGGATGAAGGATTACAACGAAGGCAACACTGCAACGCTGAGTCATCTCTGGGCTGGTGAAAATCTCTGATTCCACCGGGAATCGAACCCGGGACTCCGTGCTCGGGAAGCGAGAACACTACCGCGAGACCACGAGCTGCGGACTGCTCATAAAGTACTGAATTTTAGTTATATAGTTTTCGTTGAGCACACAATTAGATTCATTTACTTTACTTCAAATTTTGCATTTCATGAAGTTAAAGCCTTTCTTTTTTTCTCGCGGCACTGTTAACATGTGCAACACAAGGCCGACCTACAATTAGTATTCCTCAGCAGTTGAATAAGATATCTAAAGGTCACGTTGCACGAAGAGAAAGTTGTTGAAATTATGTATTCGGTTTTCTCACATACAGACACGTTTTCTTTTCTTATAGAAAGCTTACATTGGAAGTCCCCCTCTCACAACCCGGAGGAGCTGTGCTACTTAGCCTGAGGTAAGCGCCGAGTGTGTTACTCGGCTCATGGCCAAATGAACCAATATCAGTATTGCAATATTTGTGTCTCTGTAGTTTTGCTTTTTACTGAACATGAAAAGAACGCTCAAAAAATATCTGAAGTTAGTTGACTTTTTGGATGATTCTGTTAGTCGCTTACTGCATATTATTATAAAATGTGAGATAAAGAGATGGGGCCCCACCACGCCCGCAACAACGTGGTGACCAAACCAAAAGTTCTACGTTCACCTCCGTCAACATGTTAGTTATCTACTAAGTGCATCACAGGATGCTGGGCTGTGATGTTATCCGTGCGTCTGGGTAAGACTACGCATTGACACCGTCCATCAGGTGATAGATAGTGGACGAAACGCGAGTGAAGGTAGCGATGTGAAGAGCTGAGGGAAAAAGTGCCAAGGCTCGTGCCGTGGGAAAAAAAAACCTCTGCGACAGTGGGATGGTTAGTAAGAGCAGTACTGGATTACTAGCTGCGATAGTTCATGGAAGGTTGGATTTGTTAGTATGGGTATCGTGCATCATTACCGTGGCAAGCGATGGCCATATAACCCAGTTGCTGTAGCCGCTACATTCCTGGAACAATCAAGATCGTTATATAGTAGTGGGAGATCGGCCATAAATCATACTCACTGTGTGGGGGATGTGTGAAGCTTGTCTGCATGCAGTGTACGGTACGGCCTCCCTGCGTGGTGCCAGTTATTCGGCAGTGTATTCCAGCTGGTTATCCAGTATTGGCGTCTGATTAACAGGGGCTCACCTGTACCGTTGTGTTTGCGTGTGCTTGGCCATAAATTTTAGGTCCTTACAAGTATGTCTTTAGGGTCTTTTATGTTTCCGTCTATGGCTGTGGTCGTAGTTCCCCAGATTCAGAATAAACGGATTCTGCGAATGTCTGGATTTTCTGTATAGTCTTGTGCTGAGTTTGTGGATTACCTCCGTGAGAGTCTCAAGTCGGTATTCCCGGTGAAGGTCCGCGATTCGTGTGTATCGTGGAGCATTGCTTATGATTTTGAGTACTTTGTTTTGTATGAGCTGCAGACGGCTCAGGTGTGTAGGCGCAGCGTATCCCGAGAGCTGCGTACGTCATCAGGGGTCGAATAAGTGTCATGAACATGGACTTCGACACCCTTCTGTTCAGTGTGCTGCGCCTGTTGAGTGTAGGGTAGAGCTGTTTGAGCCTCACGCTAGCTCGGTTGGTCATGTGTTGTATGTGGTCCCCACACATTAATTTCCGGTCCAGCAAGACACCGAGGTATTTGACTTTCTCACGGAAACGTATTGGGCGTGCATGTAGAGTTATTGGTCTGCAGTGTCCGTGTTTGCGCAGTTGCTTCGGTCTTCTAGTGAACAGAACGGCTTCGCACTTGACGACTTTTACTCTAACACGCCATTTCTCCAACCGAGGCTCAGGCTGTAAGCGTGACGTAATGTTTGATGGTTTCCAATCTTGCTCGAGGATGGCTGTGTCATCCGAGTAGCTTGCCATTGTGTTGTGTGTGGTTGGGAGATCGTAGAATGGCTCTGAGCACTATGGGACTTAACATCTGAGGTCATCAGTCCACTAGAACTTAGAACTACTTAAACCTAACTAACCTAAGGACATAACACACATCCATGCCCGAGGCAGGATTCTAACATGATTCCAGACTGAAGCGCCTAGAACCTCTCGGCCACACCGGCCGGTGGGAGATCGTTTATGTAGAGGTTAAACAGTAGGGGCCCTAGGATGCTTCGCTGGGGTACTCCCGCGTGTATACCGTGGTGTACCGAGTCGTGTTGATTGTTTTCCCTGCACGTGAGAGGGAAACGACGGGCCGCACGATCAGTCTGACGACCACAAGCCTAGGAACTCTGAGAGATCGGCGGCACCTGGCCGTTTCCTTACTGCGCTCTGGGCGGTTCCGGCCGAGATTTCGGCAGAGAGGCCGGAGGCTGGAGATTTGGCTCGGTCGGCGCTGAGAACAAAGCGGCGCCCGGGCGGCTGGGAGCGGGCGACCCCTGGCCCGCTGACCCATACATTATTCACGGCCGGCGGCCGGCAGGAGTCGCGGCCCGGCGCGGTGCGTCACTCGCAGTTTCTGCGGTGCCGACTCTGCCTGGCAGAGACTGCTCTCCTCTCTGCTCTGGCGGCCGGTCCTCACAGCGCCGCAGACGGCGTCTGGCGCGGTGCCTCTTCTGTCCGGCAGGCGGTCTGCCTGTCTGGCTGCCGGCTCCGCTGGACCTCCCCCCCCCCCCCCCCCCCCCCCCCCCGCCGCGCACCTCATCCCACAGAGAGAGAGGCCGACAGAGAGCGAGCGCTGGAGTGTTGCTGCTACTCGTCTTTCGCTTCCCTCTGTCTCCCGGGAGCGACTTAAACGGAGCCCGGGGAATTTAATTCACGAAGTTTCCGCCTGCGACAGTCCGAAAACTTCCCAAGGACAACAAAGTGATCGACCAGGGGTACTATTGCCGCCGGCGCCTGGGACCGTCAAAGAGAGGCTGCAGGCGCATTGAAATGTGTCGGGCGCTCCCCGAAGTCGCCTTTTCTCTTCAGAGGAAGCAATCAGCCGCCCCGTCTTTCATCGGCTGCCTTTCTGGTAGTGTCACGTTCGTGTTCAACCCTCTACACCAGCGAACCTCATTGATTTCTCTACCTCCGGTAACCTCCGTTTAACTAATGTTATGGTGAAAACTGTTATTTTTGTACAAAGTGTTTGTGGTATTTGCTCTTCATTACAGTTTCTTGAAATAAATTTATTTTAGTCTTTTTAATATTTGCAGCCAATGTCCACAGTTATAAACAATAACTTCAGTTACCATAAATATAAGAAAACCCTCGTCTTCTGCAAGTGAAATTTATTCTTGAATATACTGCACAAATCTACACATGCCTTGACTGCTCTTGATAACGATTTAGAGCTGACTGCAGTCGCCGGCCGGTGTGGACAAGCGGTTCTAGGCGCTGCAGTTTGGCAGGTTCGAATCCTCCCTTGGGCATGGATGTGTGTCATGTCCTTAGGTTAGTTTGGTTTAAGTAGTTCTAAGTTCTAGGGGACTGATGACCTCAGATGTCAAGGCCCATAGTGCTCAGAGCCATCTGAACTATTTGACTGCAGTCAGAGCAGGGCAAGTATGGGCCATTATCTGCAGTGTAGGTTAAGTGGAAAGAGATATTTACTGGAATAAATGTGTACTTTATACATTTAGCACATATAGAACAACAAATGGCGCCATGAGCAATGCACAAAAATGAATACCACTGAAGATGCCTGACATGAATAAACGAGACTTATCTGGCACTCACGAATAAACTTCAGTTTCAAAATACAGAAGTTTTCTTATCCTTGTGATAAAACACAGTTGAAGTTATTGTGCTCTCTTCGATCGTGTGGTTAGCACACTGGACTCGCATTCGGGAGGACGACGGTTCAACCCCGCGTCCGGCCATCCTGATTTAAGTTTTCTGTGATTTCCCTAAATCGCTCCAGGCAAATTCCGGGATGGTTCCTTTGAAAGGGCACGGCCGACTTCCTTCCTCGTTCTTATCTAATCCAATGAGACCGATGACCTCGCTGTTGCCGGCCGGAGTGGCCAGCGGTTCTAGGCGCTACAGTCTGGAACCGCGCGACCACTACGGTCGCAGGTTCGAATCCTACCTCGGGCATGTATGTGTGTGACGTCCTTAGGTTAGTTATGTTTAAGTACTAAGTTTTAGGGGACTGATGACCTCAAAAGTTAAGTCCCATAGTGCTCAGAGCCATTTGAACCAACCTCGCTGGTCTCTTCCCCCAAACAATCCAATCCAATCAAATCTTGGCTCGCAGTGTATTCCCACGCGTTCTGTTTCAGTAGCATGTAAGCATAGTAATCACAAAGTCCATGAATCGGCTTTTGCAAGATGTTCAACATTACACAACATCCTTACTGAACGCTTCTGAATCTTACAATTTTTGTATCTTAGCTGCATTCCTTCAGAAAATTATGCTGTAGAACAATATTGAGTGAAAATATGTGACACAAACTAATAATCCCCTCTGCTGGTTAACACAATGAGAGAGATTTATATGTACAAAGCACACAGAACTGGGTTTTTGGCTTATCTTATTCAAACGCTGGTGACACCTTAGTTTATGTTATATCATGATTAACAATGATTTAAATAGTGTCTGCCTTCTTCCTTTTTGTTTGGTGAACCCCCAAACATGTTTCAACGCAGTTGTGGCATCTGCAGTGCATTTCGTCCTTTATTATTTCTAAAACATATATAACAAATTTGATGTAGATTAGGGAATATGTTGATATCTGATTTTATTATTATTTAAATTTCATATGAACTTCTCCTTTTTTTTAAACATTGTGCGCTCCCTGTGGCTGCCAACAGATATCAGCCCCAAATCAATGTTCATATGTTATCTCATCTGTAGCACTGGGATGTTCCAGCAATATCTGTATTCACTTTTCATGTATAACATAACCTCTGAACTATATATTCCATTGATTTAGAGGCATATGCTCCTTTTTCATGCTTACCATTGCTATAGTTGACCTGTTCTGACCTGTTCTTCATTATTATTTCTCCGCTAAATTCCTTCTTTACATACGAATGGAAAAACTGGTAAAAGCCCACCGAGATCAGTTTACATTCCGGAGAAATGTAGGAACACTTGAGGCAATATGGACCCAATAACATACATTAGGAGGTAGGTTAAGGAAAGGCTAATCTACTTTTAAAGCGTTTGTAGACTTAGAGAAAACGTTTGACGTAGTTGACTGGAATACTCTCTTTGAAATTCTGATTGTAGCAGGGTAAAATACAGGGAGCGGATAGTGAAAGGCTATTTACGACTTGTACAGAAACCAGACAGCAATTATAAGAGTCGAGGGCCATGGAAGGAAAGCAGTGGCTGAAAAGCAAGTGAAACAGTGTTTTAGACTATCCCTATAGTTATTCAATCTGTACATTGGACAAGCAGTAAACAGAACGAAAGCAAAATGACTGACGATGTCCAAAGTAAAGAGGATATAAAATGTAGAGTGGCAATGGTAAGAAAAGTATTCCTGAATAAGAGAAATTTGTTAACATCTAATATAACTTCCCGGCACATTAAAACTGTGCTCCAGACAGAGTCGCAATCTCGCAGAAAGTAAAACCATGAGGACAGGTCATGAGTTGTGCCTCGATAGCTGAGTTGGTAGAGCACTTACCCGTGAAAGTGAGTCCCTGTTCTGCACACAGTTTTAATCTGCCAGGAAGTTTCATATCAGCATACAGTCCGCTGTAACGTGAAAATTTTATTCTGGATTGATTTAAGTAGTTGGAACTCTTTTCTGAATGTATTTGTCTGGATTGCAGACATGTATGGAAGTGGAACATGGACGACAAACAGTTTAGACAAAAAGAGAATAGAAGCTTTCGAAATGTGGGGCTGCAGAACAATGTTGAAGTTTAGGTGGGTAGATCTCGTAACTAATGAGGAGATATTGAATATAATTGAGGAAACAAGAAATTTGAGGCACGACTTGACCAAAAGAAGGGCTCAGTTGACAGGACACATTTGATATATCAAGAGATCACCAATTCAGTATTAGAGGGAAGCGTGGGAGGGTAGGGGTAAAAAATCGTAGAGGCAGACCAAGAGGTGAATACAGTAAGCAGATTCAGAGGGATCCTGGTTGCAATACGTTTCCGGAGCTGAAGCTAGCACAGGATAGAATGGTATGGAGCGGTGGATCAGACCAGTCTTCGGACTGAAGACCACAAAACAACATCATTATATTTTTAATGTGGCGTGTGGGCATTGGAAAAATTTTGTGAGGTATTTGGAGTAGTTCACTACTTATAGATTGTGCTACGAGTTTATAACAGCATTTACTTACGCTCTCTTCTGCCCATTCGGATATTAACTATAATGCTGTGTCGCAGACGTACTTTTGAAGGGACATTTACGTTTCATTAACTCTTTTCACTGGTTTTTTAACGGTAGCGGCAGCAAAGTTCCAGTAGGTCAGATATGTTTTAATTGTGTATGTGTGTGTGTGTGTGTGTGTGTGTGTGTGTGTGTGAGAGAGAGAGAGAGAGAGAGAGAGAGAGAGAGAATATTGTGTGTTCATTCATAGTTTACTTTTTTATGTTCAGCATATTTTCTTTGGAAATTTCTACATGTCTATGCTACATATACAGATTAACTAGTATATACCTCCTTTTGTAAATTTATCTGTAATAGTTCGTGTGCTTTTATCTGTTCTGTTATGAATCGCTCTTTTATTTTGTACGCTAACTGTATTCCGTGTTCTTTCATGTTATCTCCTGTTCTGCGGGTTGCTTTGTTGTCAAGTGCCAGTGTGTATAATGTTTCCTGATGTTCGTGGTTTCTTTATCTTGTGTGCTTTGTGGGATCTCTGCTGTATTTTGTGCTACAATACTGTTGTGTATGTTTTATATCAGTTGTGTTTTATTTTAGGGTTCAATATTTTTATTACGTTTAGTACGCTAAGATTTTCTGTGGCAGTCTGTTTGCCTAGGTTTAATTCTTGTTTGTAGCTATCTTTATCCACTGTAAATCAATTCAGATGCTGCAGAAGGTACTTGCGGCCATGTTGTTTATGTGCTGTAGGATGTTATATCTGTTGTGTATTAATGATTTCGACTCATTTCTTTCACTTTGTGTAAGCATCTGTTGTTTGTATATGTGTGGTGTTCTTGTAGAAAAGTTTATAGGTGTTAAGCTAAAAGCTAAGATGGTGCAGTTTTCAAATTTATCGCTGGTCATTTGACGCCCAGGCCTGTGATTTTCTAGTAAACTTCTGAGTGCGGATGCTCTGGGGCACTAATTGTTGTTCTTTTTATTTGACTCCGTGAGGTGCCACATTTAATGTTTTTTTCAGTTTTTGTTTGTTTTTTTGGAATAACATTTCGTTCTTATTATTTGGATCTGTGTAATGAACCTCATTGTTTTCTCAGTACAGTGACTCTTGCACAAGGTGACAAATTTTCTCTCATTGTCTGCTTTCGTTATCATTGCCTTGTATGACTTCAGTTCGTTGTCTTTGAGTGTCATCTTCTCCCTGGTTAAACAAAACCAAAAATTGTGTTCTTGCAAGGAGGATGAAGGAATATATATATATATATATACACTCCTGGAAATTGAAATAAGAACACCGTGAATTCATTGTCCCAGGAAGGAGAAACTTTATTGACACATTCCTGGGGTCAGATACATCACATGATCACACTGACAGAACCACAGGCACATAGACACAGGCAACAGAGCATGCACAATGTCGGCACTAGTACTGTGTATATCCACCTTCGCAGCAATGCTGGCTGCTATTCTCCCATGGAGACGATCGTAGAGATGCTGGATGTAGTCCTGTGGAAAGGCTTGCCATGCCATTTCCACCTGGCGCCTCAGTTGGACCAGCGTTCATGCTGGACGTGCAGACCGCGTGAGACGACGCTTCATCCAGTCCCAAACATGCTCAATGGGGGACAGATCCGGAGATCTTGCTGGCCAGGGTAGTTGACTTACACCTTCTACACCACGTTGGGTGGCACGGGATACATGCGGACGTGCATTGTCCTGGAACAGCAAGTCCCCTTGCCGGTCTAGGAATGGTAGAACGATGGGTTCGATGAAGGTTTGGATGTACCGTGCACTATTCAGTGTCCCCTCGACGATCACCAGTGGTGTACGGCCAGTGTAGGAGATCGCTCCCCACACCATGATGCCGGGTGTTGGCCCTGTGTGCCTCGGTCGTATGCAGTCCTGATTGTGGCGCTCACCTGCACGGCGCCAAACACGCATACGACCATCATTGGCACCAAGGCAGAAGCGACTCTCATCGCTGAAGACGACACGTCTCCATTCGTCCCTCCATTCACGCCTGTCGCGACACCACTGGAGGCGGGCTGCACGATGTTGGGGCGTGAGCGGAAGACGGCCTAACGGTGTGCGGGACCGTAGCCCAGCTTCATGGAGACGGTTGCGAATGGTCCTCGCCGATACCCCAGGAGTAACAGTGTCCCTAATTTGCTGGGAAGTGGCGATGCGGTCCCCTACGGCACTGCGTAGGATCCTACGGTCTTGGCGAGCATCCGTGCGTCACTGCGGTCCGGTCCCAGGTCGACGGGCACGTGCACCTTCCGCCGACCACTGGCGACAACATCGATGCACTGTGGAGACCTCACGCCCCACGTGTTGAGCAATTCGGCGGTACGTCCACCCGGCCTCCCGCATGCCCACTATACGCCCTCGCTCAAAGTCCGTCAACTGCACATACGGTTCACGTCCACGCTGTCGCGGCATGCTACCAGTGTTAAAGACTGCGATGGAGCTCCGTATGCCACGGCAAACTGGCTGACTCTGACGGCGGCGGTGCACAAATGCTGCGCAGCTAGCGCCATTCGACGGCCAACACCGCGGTTCCTGGTGTGTCCGCTGTGCCGTGCGTGTGATCATTGATTGTACAGCCCTCTCGCAGTGTCCGGAGCAAGTATGTTGGGTCTGACACACCGGTGTCAATGTGTTCTTTTTTCCATTTCCAGGAGTATATACACTCCTGGAAATTGAAATAAGAACACCGTGAATTCATTGTCCCAGGAAGGGGAAACTTTATTGACACATTCCTGGGGTCAGATACATCACATGATCACACTGACAGAACCACAGGCACATAGACACAGGCAACAGAGCATGCACAATGTCGGCACTAGTACAGTGTATATTCACCTTTCGCAGCAATGCAGGCTGCTATTCTCCCATGGAGACGATCGTAGAGATGCTGGATGTAGTCCTGTGGAACGGCTTGCCATGCCATTTCCACCTGGCGCCTCAGTTGGACCAGCGTTCGTGCTGGACGTGCAGACCGCGTGAGACGACGCTTCATCCAGTCCCAAACATGCTCAATGGGGGACTGATCCGGAGATCTTGCTGGCCAGGGTAGTTGACTTACACCTTCTAGAGCACGTTGGGTGGCACGGGATACATGCGGACGTGCATTGTCCTGTTGGAACAGCAAGTTCCCTTGCCGGTCTAGGAATGATAGAACGATGGGTTCGATGACGGTTTGGATGTACCGTGCACTATTCAGTGTCCCCTCGACGATCACCAGTGGTGTACGGCCAGTGTAGGAGATCGCTCCCCACACCATGATGCCGGGTGTCGGCCCTGTGTGCCTCGGTCGTATGCAGTCCTGATTGTGGCGCTCACCTGCACGGCGCCAAACACGCATACGACCATCATTGGCACCAAGGCAGAAGCGACTCTCATCGCTGAAGACGACACGTCTCCATTCGTCCCTCCATTCACGCCTGTCGCGACACCACTGGAGGCGGGCTGCACGATGTTGGGGCGTGAGCGGAAGACGGCCTAACGGTGTGCGGGACCGTAGCCCAGCTTCATGGAGACGGTTGCGAATGGTCCTCGCCGATACCCTAGGAGCAACAGTGTCCCTAATTTGCTGGGAAGTGGCGGTGCGGTCCCCTACGGCACTGCGTAGGATTCTACGGTCTTGGCGTGCATCCGTGCGTCGCTGCGGTCCGGTCCCAGGTCGATGGGCACGTGCACCTTCCGCCGACCACTGGCGACAACATCGATGTACTGTGGAGACCTCACGCCCCACGTGTTGAGCAATTCGGCGGTACGTCCACCCGGCCTCCCGCATGCCCACTATATGCCCTCGCTCAAAGTCCGTCAGCTGCACATACGGTTCACGTGCACGCTGTCGTGGCATGCTACCAGTGTTAAAGACTGCGATGGAGCTCCGTACGCCACGGCAAACTGGCTGACACTGACGGCGGCGGTGTACAAATGCTGCGCAGCTAGCGCCATTCGACGGCCAACACCGCGGTTCCTGGTGTGTCCGCTGTGCCGTGCGTGTGATCATTGCTTGTACAGCCCTCTCGGAGTGTCCGGAGCAAGTATGGTGGGTCTGACACACCGGTGTCAATGTGTTCTTTTTTCCATTTCCAGGAGTGTATATATATATATATATATATATATATATATATAGTCACAGGTACACAGGTTAAAATTTCGTTGCGATACCAGCAGGATTGACAAGGAACATAACATATAGAGCCTAATCCAGTATTCTCCCATTGATTTCTGCTTCTGGTAGCTGTTAGTTCTTTTTATGCGAAATCGCAAACGGATGTCCAGTTTTATGCATCAGCGTCCTTATGTAATTGCTAGTAACGATGTCGTTGTTGCTTTATACCTGTTGTAAACTTACCACTGCAATATGTGTGCTGCATACGCTCAATTAATTATATCTGAAGCACAGATCGATGTTTTCCGTCGAAAGCATTCATAATCCTTGTCCAGTTGTCCAGAATTTGGTTCGTGTGGTTTTCCACAGTCATTCAGGCGAAAGTAGAGCTGAGTCACTCGACAAGGCCATAGCTGATATCCATTCCTTTCTGATGCAGTAAGAGCTTATGCCGCACCTCTAATGATACGGTTGCTATCGGTGTGTTAAACTTCAATATTCCTTCCATCGTTCTTATAAGAAGTTGAAGCATTTTAGTGCCTTTCTGGGATATTTAATTAGTTACCAGAGGGATGACCATTGTATTTTAGAAATGATAGTGCGTTAGCTGTACATTTGTGAGGCAATACTAAATTACTACCACGACATTGTGCATGTTTTGATTGTTATAGAGAAGAAATTTTGAATTTTACTGGCCTCTTTCGGCTACATTATGGCATAACTTTGCCACAACATGTAAACCAGTACTCACTACTTCCAACTCAAGAAAACGTTTTTATAAACGTTGAAGCCATGGTAAAGGGTTTTAAATAAACCTAATTAGGTGTTTGTTATTTCTTCTAAAATATTTCAGCCTACGACTTCTGCTCGATCCAGGCTCAAAATTTTAAAATTTACTGTTTGTTATGAAATGGGTGTAAGCGCAATAGGTCGTGTAAGGAATTGAAATTTTAGCTCAGGACGGAATTTTGCTACAAGATGATTAACAAAGGCTTCGTTAGTTTACAAATTTCTCAAAATCGTGACTTATTTTTCTATCAGTTTTTCTTGCTTGATTGATAAAATGAATTTTATGCTTCTAAATATCAGAGAAATTACTAAAACTAACACTTAACTACGTGAATTAATCACCATAGCATGCTAAAATGTCTGGTTGCCAAAGACAGCATAGTATTACTGCCTCTCAACTCCCACTCATTTCTGGTAAAGAATTCCGTTAAAACACTTCCAACTAATTTACGAAATACTTAATCTATCACTTTCTACAGCAAGTTCCTTTTTACTTTGAAACCGTTTTCTAACCAACAGACACCTCATGTAAACTATGTAAACAAAAATTACTTCCTTAGAAAAACTGAAAAGTAGTTTTTAGCATCTTGAACTTCAGCGTCCCAAAGAGCAGAAAATTTGGCAGGTTAAATCCTCTCGAAACTCAGTAAATAGGGAAGTCAAAAACTTTCTGAACAATTATTTCTGCTCAGCGGAGCACTTCACGACTCAAACTTCTGCATAAGGGCTAAAGACAGTTGTATAGTTTCTCTCTTCCTGTCCCTTGCTTCAGTCTTTTTACCGGAGTTCATCAAGAGATAAGACTTTGATTGTTCTCGGACAATTGCAGCATTCTCTCTCTTGCACGACACCGGGTAATGGGATTTTAATACTATGCTATTATGGAGGAACACTTTATATAAACTGTCTTTAATTCACTTATGTGTCCCCGGGAAACAGAATATTAAAGTGCAGATGAACGTTTATAAAAGCGGTTAAATGTGGCAATTATTTCTTACTCTTGTTAGGGTATTCCTCTTTCTTTCGCTGACTATGAATGTTGCACCAACTCCAATATACACATGATTGTGGTTACCAGCTACCCCGTTGTTAACAGTCATCCATCTTTTTGCACAAATTTTCCTCCTCCATTAATTTTTTGCCTGGAGTGGGTAATTCTCCGTATCTGTTTGCTACGAATTACATTTTATGGAATAAATATAATCTTAAAAATTAACTTCTAGTAAAATGACTTCGATATAGTTCCTTCCACTCGTGGAAGCTGGCGACGCTTAAGTTTCCGTAACGAAATAACGACCAAAGATACTTATTTATACTACTTTTTCCAGTGTCTCCAGTCTAATTTAACACTACTGCGGTGTTTATTTTGCGCATCCATTCAGGATGTTTTGGTCAAACAAAAAAGGGTTCAGTTTCTTTTCTAATTCCAGAAGGTGTACTTTCACATTTTTGTGTATTCACATCATAAATAAAGTTATTAATCAGATAGTTTAATGTATCAGTCACTGAAACTGCATAATAAAATAGTACAACAATACAATAATCGAACATTATAATATTGTGAGAGTTGATTTTATTGTCCTACTCCTAACTTTTGCTAAAAGTTTTGATATATATTTGCAAATGCCTTTTTTACACTTAGCACACTTCAATGAACTTTTGTTATCATTCTTCTTACTTCTAAAACCTCTTCTTCTGACGCAGAGTGCAGATTGCAACGATGTTCTTCAGTCTGCAGCATCTCTTATAGCGAGTCCGCTTGGAAGACGTCCTCGTTTCTCCAATTCTCCGTCAATCAGCTGCTCGGCAAGGGTTTCTAGGAACAGACATCTTCGCCGTTGTTTGCTTGCTTTCCATTGGGGGTAAGTTGCCAGAACAACACTTAACAGGTACGTGCAGATATACTGATAATGTCTGAGAACACCATGTGTTTGTCTCCCTCTTTACTGTGTAAGTCACCCCCATTCTGTCTAGTGCATTCACAGCCCCTTCTGTAGGGGTGTAGTTTCAAATAATTCATGTTTCCTGTTATTAGAATAACACATTTGTTTTTCTTTGGGATGTAGGGTACATGCGTTGTGCCATTTGGGAAAGGAAATGTGGATTTGGAATTAAGAATCCCCATGGTCGGCAAACGTTTTGGTAGATGAATGATTTGGCTTTTTTCAGGGGCGCTACATGGTCGTTTCCCAGCATATGACTGAATATTCCTTCCTTAACTTCTTCTTTTGTCACAAAGTTTCTGCAAATTTGTATAATATGGTAGATGGCAGCCCTTACATATCCTTTGCAGCATTTTCTCTAAAAAGGGATTGAATTCAAAGATATGGAAAAGTCTGTAGAACTGTGAAAAATTTGCACGTATGACGTGTATGAGGAGTTCAGCAGTCATTGAGATTACCCTACCATCAATATGAACGAAAACTGTGATTGTGTTGCCGACTGGCTTAAATTCTTTTCTTCAGTACCTGAGCAACGTGTGCCAAATATGTATAAAGTGTTAGGGTTCTTGTTCAGTATCCCAATACATGTGTGGAGCGAATGTTTTTATTCGTGAAGAATAAGGGACGTGACACAATAAACACGTGTCTAACAAATTTAGTTAAGGAAGAACTCCAGGTGACAGTGAATGACGAAAGCCTGCCCAGTTCAGAATGTTTTTAAATATGCAAAGAGATTTTCTGTTATTAAAAAGTGCAAAAAGTTAAGTGAAATGCAGTTGGAATGAGATTCACTTGCCCATGAAAATGTGTTCTTCACATGTACACAATATTCTGTGCACTCTATTAAATATGTGGAAGGGCAATTTTTTGTTAGACGTAATATGTGTTTTTAAGTCTGAAAATGTAGTTAAAAACAAATAACGTGTCGTCACTCCCTTATTTTACAAAATCTAGGAACCGTACTAAAGATTAATGAAATTACAAATAAAATAAAGGGCATACTAAATGGTAAAAGAAATCAGGGAAGCTATAATGGCAGTACAAACGATTAAAGAAAGATGAACTGAGATGAACAGTGCCGTATTCTTTGACTTAGAAGAAGCTGTTCATAGAAAGGACTGGAAAAAAATTTGGGAGACGTGAATAAAAGTAGAATAGACTGGAGAGTTGAAATATTGATTCTCTGTCCATACATATCAGAGGAAAGGTACGGATATAAATGTCATCTCTCTCCTTGATTGTTCAATTTGTTGATGCAAAGCGACGTCAAAGGTATCTAAATTAATGAAACTGATGACTGCTGTTGATGCAGTGAACGTAACAGATTATAACTATAAGTTAAAATTATGTCTAACGTCTTTGACAATCACAGTTTGAAAATAGACGCAAACAAGACCAAAGCAATGATAACATATTAGTGGAACTACTGAGGGCAAACATTTAGATAAAGAATGCAGCATTATCGCAAGTAAATGAAATTTGTTACTGGTAGGTAAAATAACACACGATGAGAAGTATAATTCATATTAAAAGAAGATTTGCAATTACCAAACAAGCTTTCAGAGATAAGAGTAATTTGTAGTATTTTTTGGAACAACATTTGCCTACAACATTTCCTCAGAAGACTTCTTAGTTATTTCCGCGAATGTCAAATATATGTTTGAAGTGTGATATCACGATATTTCGCTACTAAACATTGATTCCGATGTGACGCATAGAGTAGTTCGATTCAGATGGTCTAAAGAAACTGCACCGCTTTAATTTATCTCAAAAGGTTCGTATGGAACGTCCATAAAAGTGTAGAACCATTATTTTTTAATGGACAGAAAACTCTCTTACGTTTAACACCAGAATGTAATGGAAGAATGTATTCTTCTGACATGTGAAACCTAGACCAAGTTATTCTTGATTATTAATATCAAGATGTGTTTCAGATTAGTAACTCTCCTACACAATAAAAATCTGTAACAGTTGATAGAATTCAACTAAAATTACAGGGAAATAGAATGGCTACTATACCCACGGAAAATAAAACACATCGAGAAGGAGTTGTGCAACATAAACGAAAGTTGGTAGCCGTATTTCTACATCTGAAAGATGCCTATTAAAATCTCGCGCCAGTCGCACATAAGGCTAGATATCAGTTTCGCTTTAAATTCTGTAACGGTCATGAGCGTTAATTACCTTTGAGATTGGACATGATGAGCTGATTTTAGCCACGAATGCCTTTGAGGCAACAAAAACGCCGTTACAGAGTTTCAACCAGGTCGTGTAGCAGGGCTACGAGAAGCTGGATGTTCCTTCAGCGATACTGCAGTAAGTTTCGGCAAGAATCTGGCCGCTATATACGATTGCTCGCAGTCGTGTTTCAACGAGAATGAACGGTCCCAAGAAGACCAGTCTCCGATCGGTCGAGTGGCACTACCAAGATGGACGACATTCGTGTTCGGCGTATGACGCTGCCTTATTGCATTGCATCTGCAACAGCAGTTTGGAGCCACACTGACGCAACGAACTGTTAAAAATCTGTTACTTAAATGAGACCCCGAACCAGACGTACTGTAGCGAGAATTCAACTGTCTCTTAACCATCGCCATTTGCGACTAAAGTCGTATCAAGCGAGAGTTCGTTGGCGGATAGGGTGGATGTCTGTTGTGTTTTCTGATGAAAGCTGGTTGTGCCTCGTTGCCAGTGATGGTAATGTGTTGTTTAGAAGGTCAGCTGAGGGCCTGCGACCAATCTTCCTGTGTGCTAGACACGCTGGACCAGCACGTGGAGTTATGGTCTGGAGTGTGATTTCGGATGACGGCAGGAGCATTCTTGTGGTTATCCCACGCAGCCTGTCGGTAAATTCGTAAGTCAGCTTGAAGATGCGATCTGTTGTGCTGTCATTCACTAAAAGCATTCCATTGGTTGTTTTTCAACATGATAACGCTCGTCCACCTTGTCAGGATGCCTGAAAGTGAGAGCAGGGAAATAGCGAACGCGCCGCATTTCATTTGCAGTGTATTTGGAATGTTTTCTGCTTGGTTTTATATTTAACATTCATCAACAACGTACATCTAAAACAAAATAAATTTTCAGTGTTATTTATATTTTCAGTGTTGTTTATATTTATGGCCCGCTGAAGACAATTTTTGTCTGGTTCAAAATGACGGCATGAAGACTGACACGGACAATTTCACAGATTTGAGCACTCAAATTGCCATGTAATTGTAGCTTATTTAGTGCCATAATCGAAAAAAAACGTATTCCACACTCATAAACTTGATCGAAATATTTTCCCACTTCTGTAACCTCATTATGGAGAGGTGAAAATACTACCTGAGAGAGCAATGTAAACGCCCTTTAAAACGAGAATTACCTTGCAGATCAGTCAGCTGCATCTGACACTGCACAGGGGTGCTTTCAGCTGAAACGACAATTACTCTCGAAAACGGTTGTAAGATTGGCAGTGTCCTGAAAACCTTCAGGAAACTATCCTTGAAATGCTTTTAAGACCACAATGAATTCTTCAAACCTCATATTTTCTTTAACACAATTGAGCTTTGGGAATCGTACTGTGTATCTCAGACTTCATCCCTTTAACAAGGTGATTTACTTTTCAATGCATCACCATCAAATCGTAAATTAGTTGTTTCTCTCATTGTAATATCTAACTGTGGTCAGTCTCAGTCAAGTCTGCTCGAAATGCAAGTTCTGCAGTCCTTTGCCGATGTTAGAATTTTCGTTCCAGTGCTCCTTTTTCCTTCATAAATTGGTCAATAGCGAATTTTAAATCGAAAAATCGTTCCAAGCATGGCCCTTAATTTAACAAACGTACTTTGTAGTAGTATGTATAGGTTCTCCACCCTCTCCGTTCAGTTCCATCGAAAACTGTTGTAAGCTACAGCGTAATAACGCGTTTGCCTTCAGAAATTTTACTACTCGTACCACCAATTTCATCGCGTGCTCCATGTCAGCAAATACAGCACAAAGCGCGCCTTGCATTGTTTGGAACAATGAATCCGGTCTGTCAATCGTTGTACTTATTTTACCTTTTAGTTGCCAACTAAATATTTAAATTATTTCTGCATGGTATTGTTATGTCATTTCATCAAAATACCTCGGGGTCACTCTGGAGCGTGCTCTCACGTACATGGAGCACTGCTTAAAAATAAAGCAAAAATTGGCTTCCAGGAACAATGTTGTTAGGAAGCTGACAGTAACAACATGAGGAGCACAACCAAATGCACTGCGGACATCAGCATTAGCCTTATGCTACTCTGCAGCTTAGTAAGCTTGCCCAGTATGGTGCAGATCCACATATACCAAGAAAGTTGATGTTGCTCTGAACGTGACTTGTCGTATCATCACAGGTTGTCTGAGAGGAAACCTGTGGAAGAACTGCACTGCTTATCCGGCATAGCCCCTCCGAACATCCGACGGGATACAACAACAAAAAATGAATTGAAAGGGCATTAACATCTAAAGCCCATCCACCACATGGTCATTAACCGGCACAGTAAGGACTTCTGTCTAAATAGAGTTTTCTTCGCAACACAGAAGCACTCTCTGACACTACACAACAACACCGGGAGAAGAGATGGCAGGCCACATGCGAGCACCTGGAGGACTGGCTGATTCCACAAGAAGCTCTTCCCCCAGGCCACACAGAGAAATGGTCCACATGGAAATCACTTAATCCCCCGCGTTCCTGTGTCACAAGATCGAAGAACAACCTGCAGATATGACGCTTCCATGTGGACTCTCTCAAGTGTAACTGAGGAGCTGCCGTGTAGACATCATCACATCTGTTACAATGCGTATTACATCCAACTCTGTGCACTATGGAAGATCTTGTAAATGCTACACAGAGTGCACTGGACGTCGCTAACTTTGGGCATCCATTGTACAGTTAAACGAACCAGTGTTTGTTTATATATATATACAGGGTGGTCCATTGATCGTGACCGGGCCATATATCTCACGAAATAAGCGTCAAACGAAAAAACTACAAAGAACGAAACTTGTCTAGCTTCAAGGGGAAACCAGATGGCGCTATGGTTGGCCCGCTAGATGGTGCTGCCTTGGGTCAAACGGATATCAACTGGGTTTTTCTAAATAGGAACCCCCACTTTGATTACATATTCGTGTAGTACGTAAAGAAATGTGAATGTTCTCGTTGGACCGCTTTCTTCGCTTTGTGATAGATAGCGCTGTAATAGTCACAAACATATAAGTACGTGGTATCACGTAAACTTCCGCCAGTGCGGACGGTCCTTGCTTCGTGATACATTACCCGTGTTAAAATGGACCGTTTACCAATTGCGGAAAATGTCGATTTCGTGTGGATGTATGGCTATTGTGATCAAAAACCCCAACCGGCGTGTGCTATGTATGCTGCTCGGGATCCTGGACGACATCATCCACGTGTCCGGACCGTTCGTCGGATAGTTACGTTATTTAAGGAAACAGGAAGTGTTCAGCCACATGTGAAACGTCAACCAAGACCTGCAACAAATAATGATGCCCAAGTAGGTGTTTTAACTGCTGTCGCGGCTAATACGCACATCAGAGACAAATTGCGCGAGAATCGGGAATCTCAAAACGTCGGTGTTGAGAATGCTACATCACCATCGATTGCACCCGTGCCATATTCCTATGAACCAGGAATTGCATGGCGACGACTTTGAACGTCTTGTACAGTTCTGCCACTGGGCAAAGAGAAATTACGGGACGAAGATAGACTTCTTGCACACGTTCTATTTAGCGACGAAGCGTCATTTATCAAGAGCGGTAACGTAAACCGGCATAATATGCTCTATTGGGCAACGGAAAATCCACGATGGCTGCGGCAAGTGGAACATCAGCACCTTGGCGGGATAATGTATGATGCGGCATTATGGGAGGAAGGATAATAGGCCTCCATTTTATTGATGGCAATCTAAATGGTGCAACGTATGCTGATTTTCTACGTGATGTTCTACCTATGTTACTACAAGATGTTTCTCTACACGACAGAATGGCGATGTACTTCCAACATGATATATGTCCGGCACATAGCTCGCGTGTGGTTGAAGCGGTATTGAATAGAATATTTCATGACAGGTGGGTAAGTAGTCGAAGCACCATACCATGGCCCACACGTTCAGGGGATCTGACGTCTCCGGATTTCTTTCTGTGGGGAAAGTTGAAGGATATTCGCTATCGTGATCCACCGACAATGCCTGACAACATACGTCAGTGCATTGTCAATGCATGTGCGAACATTACGGAAGGCGAACTACTCGCTGTTGAGAGGAATGTCGTTACACGTATTGCAAAATGCATTGAGGTTGGCGGACATCATTTTCAGCATTTATTGCATTAATGTGGTATTTAGAGGTAATCACACTGTAACAGCATGCGCTCTCAGGAATGATATGTTCACAAAGGTTCATGTATCACATTGGAACAACCGAAATAAAATGTTCAAACCCACCCACGTTCGGTACTTTAATTTAAAAAACCTACCTGTTACCAACTGCTCGTCTAAAACTGTGAGCCATATGTTTGTGACTATAACAGCGCCATCTATCACAAAGCGAAAAAGGTGGTCCAACTAAAGCATTCATATTTCTTTACGTACTACAAGAATATGTAATAAAAAATGGGGGTTCCTATTTCAAAAAACACGCAGTTGATATGCGTTTGACCTATGGTAGAGCCACGTAGCGGGCCATCTGGTTTCAACCTTCAAGCTAGACAAGTTTAGTTCCTTGTAGTTTTTTCGTTTGACGCATACATTTGCATTACTGCATACATTTGTATACATTGCTGCATTACATTACTACATACATTATGGTTTATAAATTAAACAATTCAAAGAATTTTTATATATATATATATATATATATATATATATATATATATATATATATATATATATATATATATAAATTCTTTGAATTGTTTAATTTATAAACCATAATGTATGTAGTAATGTAATGCAGCAATGTATACAAATGTATGCAGTAATGTTTCAGTTTGCTTCTGGCACGAAATAAGTAAATAAAAGCAAAATTCCAGTACCCGTCGGTTATGCGAGTGCGTAATATATATTGAGAACTTTCATCCCTCTCTTCCGTCATGCCCATTGATTTTTAAAGGCTTGTAAGTATCTACATCTACATCTACATGACTACTCTGCAATTAACATTTAAGTGCTTGGCAGAGGGTTCATCGAACCACAATCATACTATCTCTCTACCATTCCAATCCCGAACAGCGCGTGGGAAAAACGAACACCTAAACCTTTCTGTTCGAGCTCTGATTTCTCTTATTTTATTTTGATGATCATTCCTATTTAGGTAGGTTGGGCTCAACAAAATATTTTCGCATTCGGAAGAGAAAGTTGGTGATTGAAATTTCATAAATAGATCTCGCCGAGACGTAAAACGTCTTTGCTTTAATGACTTCCATCCCAACTTCCATCCCATATCTGCCACACTCTCTCCCCTATTACGTGATAATACAAAACGAGCTGCCCTTTTTTGCACCCTTTCGATGTCCTCCGTCAATCCCTCCTGGTAAGGATCCCACACCACGCAGCAATATTCTAACAGAGGACGAACGAGTGTAGTGTAAGCTGTCTCTTTAGTGGACTTGTTACATCTTCTAAGTGTCCTGCCAATGAAACGCAACCTTTGGCTCGCCTTCCCCACAATATTATCTATGTGGTCTTTCCAACTGAAGTTGTTCGTAATTTTAACACCCAGGTACTTAGCTGAATTGACAGCCTTCAGAATAGTACTATTTATCGACTAATCGAATTCCAGCGGATTTCTTTTGGAACTCAATTGAGTCACCTCACACTTTTCGTTATTTGGCGTCAACTGCCACCTGCCACACCTTACAGCAATCTTTTCTAAATCACTTTGCAACTGATACTGGTCTTCGGATGACCTTTTTAGACGGTAAATTACAGCATCATCTGCGAACAACCTAAGAGAACTGGTCAGATTGTCACCCAGGTCATGTATATACATCAGAAACAGCAGAGGTCCCAGGACGCTTCCCTGGGGAATACCTGATATCACTTCAGTTTTACTCGATGATTTGCCGTCTATTACTACGAACTGCGACCTTCCTGACAGGAAATCACGAATCAAGTCGCTAGGTTGCCTCTTTATACTAACAGCCACCGGACCTTTGAAAGTCCTTTGTTCCACGAACAAACAGCGAAGGGTAAACAGCGCTGACACCATGATTCTGCCGAACGGACGAGAATTGTGCTGTGAGTGGGCATTGGCTGCGAGTGGGCGTTGACATGCCCGAAAGAACAGACGCCAAACATACATACTTCAGGCGAGGACGGCCAACGAAAAAAAGACACACACAATATACGTACTTCAGGCGAGGATGGCTAATGATCTCCTCGTTGCTGATGTAGACCAGGAATCGGCGAAAAAGCCACGAATAATGAGGATAAATGGCAAAGGACGCCACATTAGGAGTGTGTGAATAATTCGAGAATTATGGTGTGACAGGAGGTATGCTAGGGTGGTCCGTGCAGATGTGATGACCCCTGTGTTCGGATGTCGCGTGGTCAGCTCCTCTGTCTAGTAAGCAGATGACCTGGGCTCGTATCCCAGTCCAGCACAGCTTTTCAGCTTTCTCCATTCATTTAAATCAATGCTTAGTCGCAACTAATGTATGTAATTCTTCTGTATCTTGATTCATAGTGGTTGCCTTACCAAAATGATGTGTTTGCTTTCGAAATTATTAAAAAAAATACAGACACCACATAATATACTTAATGCGATGTCGCGCTGTTCCGGGTACTTCTGAGCAGGAGCGAGCAGAGCCGAGACAGGTCGGTGCTCGGCCCTCCCGCTGGCCGCTTACGATGCACGCGTGAAGTCTGGCACAACGTGGCCGGTCCTGCTCTGCTGAGTGTCGACATACTGCCTCGGCCTGCCCCATCACCAGATCCGTCTCCGATAGAGCACACATGCGACGACGTCGTCGGACGCAGTTTCCAGCGTCATCCAGCATTAACGAACCAAGTGCAACTGGCACTGAACTTGATCCCACAAACTGACATCCGGCACTGTACAACACAGTGCGTGCATGTCTGCATGCTTGCATTCAACATTCTAGAGGTTAAACCCGTTATTAATGTATTAGTATTTCACTTTTGCAATGGCTTATCTCGTGCTTACATTAACCTACGATCTTCCAACGATAATCACTTACATATGTTACCTAGTCAAATTTGTTCTCGTAATTTCCTCGGTCTACAATAACGCGCGGTGTAGCCGCGCGGTCTATCGTGCCTTGCCACGGTTCGAGCAGACCCCCGCGTCGGATGTTCGAGCCCTCCCTCGGGCATGGGTGTGTATGTGTGTGTCGTCCTTAACGAAAGTTAGTTGAAGTAGTGCGTAAACTTAGGGAGCGATGACCTCAGCAGTTTGGTCCCATATCAACTTACCAGACATTTCCAAAAAAGTGTTTCTTACTCTACATTAATTTATTTTTGATATCGCGAATACATTGATAAGGTCTACTTGAAGGCTTCACCCCTTCTTGAACATAAGAATTACTGAATCCAAGCTACCTACCTACTTACACAGCAGTTAACTTGTTATAAAAGCCACTGCAGTGACTCCTTCTGGCTAGAATACCCACAGTACACAGTCCGCTTGCCCATGTTTATCACCCTGAGTTACGATAAACATTGTTGGTAGACAGAGCATGCACATCTAATGCCATTACAGAGTTGAAGCAAAAACTGAAAATAAATCTCTCATTGACCTCGGAACTAGTTTCGGTAGAGTGTTTCCCGTTCATCCGTGGGCGGGCTCACATTCTTCCAAGACTGTTTCTAGTACACTGCAGAAGTTCCGCTGGGAAGCCCTTACACATGCGCCACAGTGTCCCGATTGCTCCCCATGCGATTACCATATTTTTGTAGCACTGAAGAAAGACGGTTGTGGCCGTCGATTTGCTTCGGACGGATAGATAGATGTACGCCGGAATACAATCATGATTCCGTGGGCAAAGGCAAACATTTTTCCATCAAGGTATTGACCGTCTTGTCTCACAGTGGCATAAATGTGTTAACAGTTTGGAGAATGCTTTTGACTTAATGACTGCTTATTTAATTTCTTCCATCAATTCTGCTCATTATATTTCTTGCCAATTACAAACGGTAAATTCTACTCTCAACGATTCATGCCGTTCTGTGTCCGATTACCGAATAGTCACAGAGAAACAGCAGCCATTGAAGTATAGACGGAAGCATTAACTTACATCTATGCCTTTACTCAGCAGTACATTAATGATGTGTGGCGGCGAATAATTTGATACTACTGTCATTTCCTCCCATTTCTATTCAATTCGAACGACGATGGGGAAAAACGTCTATAAAGCATTTGCATAAAACCAAATTCACGAGACTTGTTTAACAGGAAACAGTATGTTGCCCGTCTCTTCTTGGGACATAAAGTCTCAAAATTTAGCAGTAAGACTCAGTGCGATATACAACGTATTTCTTGTAGCACCTGGCACTAGATTTTTTTGAGAACTTTCTGAGGTGACTGCGTCTACTAAGCGAATCCATCTCCCAATGCACTACTCTTATCCGAGATTATGCATCTCCGTTTCTAACTATACCTTCTAGAGTTACTAGACTGCAGAACATTACTCGAGGCATCGATCAGACGCGTGTTTCATACGAAGTGTGGCTATAAAATAACCGATCTATTGCTGTAAAACATTTTATTTCGAAAACATACATACAGAGATGGAAAAAATCGCATCTCCAAGAAGCTGTGCGACATCAACGAAAGTTGTTATGAGTGTTTCTATAACTGAAAGGTGATGTCTATTCAGATTTCGTGCCAGTCACATAAGAGTGGCGCTAGTAGCGCCAATATGAAGATGATAATCAGGTTTACTGTAAATTCACTCTGTAACGGCCGTGGGCGTTAGTTACCCTTGAGATTCGACGAATTGAGTTGATGTTAGTCAAGAATGCCTTAAAGGCAACAAAGACGCCATTATCAACATCTCACAGTGTTTGACTGGGGGTAATAGGACTACGAGAAGCTGGATGTCCCTTTTGCGAGACTGCAGAAGGACATGGTGGGAATGTAACCCCTGCACATGTTTCCCCTCAGCGGTGGTCATGGTAATGTCCGGTCGCAAGTAGGGCTTCAGACGGCCACTACTGAGTGGTTAGCACACTGGCCTCGCAGTCAGAGGGACGGTGGTTCAACCACGCGGTCGGTTATCCAGATTTATGTTTTCCATGATTTTCCTAAATTACCCGGACAAATGCCAGTATGGTTTCTTTGAAAGGACATAACCAGTTTCCTTCCCCATCCCTGGCACAATCCGAGCTCTGCTCTGTCTCTAGTGACCTTGATGTCGACAGGACGTTAAACCTACTCTTCCTTCATTCGCTCGTTCCTTCTTGACGGCCACGTGGAACTATCAAGAGGGAAGAAAGTTATTTTAAGCGTATAGCTCTGCCGCATCGCACTTCATCTGTAGCAGCAGTTGGCACCACAATTACTGTTACCAGTTGGTTAGTTCAAGGACAGCTCCGAGCAAGAAGCCTGGTGGCGTGCATCCCACTGACCCCCAAATCATTGTCAATTGCGACTTCTGTGGTGTCAAGCGAGAGCTAACTAGAGGACAGGGTATAGATCTGTTATGTTTTCTGATGAAATCTGGTTATGACTCGGTGCCAGTGATAGTCATGTATTGGTTATCAGAAGGCCAGCTGAATGCCTGCAACCAACCTCCCTGTGAGCTAGAAACGCTCGATCTGCATATGGAGTTGTGGTCTGGTGTGCGATTTCGTATGACGATGGGAGCACTCTCGTGGTTATCCCATGCACCATGAATGTAAATTTGTACGTCAGTCTGATGGTTCGATCTGTTGTGGTGCCATTAATGAACAGGATTTCGTGCAGTGTTTTGCAACAAGATAACGCTCACCCAAATTCTGTTGTTGTAACCCAACATGCTCTGCAGAGTGTCGACATATTGAGAGATGACAAGGCACTCTCACTTTAGGTACTGTGTTATGCTGCTTAAGGTTCGTAGGGAAGGTGGTCTTCATTACTTGGTTTCTACATTTGATATGATCTGACTTCATTCATATGATAAAATGCATGGCAGTGGTTAACGCTCTTGCTTGTGTACTCTAGAGAAGGCATAGCGGTAGGATTTACATATGTTTGAGGGAAGAGGTTGCCGAGTTAGTTGACAGCAGTAAAAGTGTACAGCGGCTGAGAGCCGATGTGAGCTTTTTTCTGTGGCACTGAGTGAAAACGTTTGCCGATAGCCACGTCTCCCTGTCTCATTGTGCAGACACAGGGGTTGGCGCTTGGTCAGTCAGCAGCGCGTTCGGGTAGGGTGACTATGGCCGAGGAGTCAGTGCAGCTTTGACCTGCGTATTTTATGACCTGATGGCCGGCAATAAAGTAGAGTATGGGCACTTGTTGGGTAGAAAAAGGATGAGATGACTGAGAGATTTTGCGAATTCCGTGAGACAGGGCATTGGCGCCTAGGCATCCAGACTCTGCACCAAAACATATTTGTGAAGGCACGAGGCTTCTAGCGAGTTTAACGCCATTCTTTAGAAAGTTTGAAATGGATGCAACAAGGAAGATAACGATCTTTCTATGGAGGGCTCTGGTTCCACCCAAGTCATGCTTTTAGCAGAGACATGGTGTAAACGCGTGGGAAAGAGGGCGCAGAGCTGAATCTTTTATCCTTTTCTCACAATTAATTTTTAAAGTCGCTAATTGGTCAATTCTGTGTATGCAGAGCACGGGGCGGGAGGTCTCCCAACTTTGAATGCCGAGCTCTAGCTCGTGATTGGCTTGTGCTAAAGTGGGTGTTGTCTAAGCATGCAAATGTGCCACGATACCGAGCTGCGAAAGAAAGCTGTAGACAATTGAAATCACTCTTGTACTGGCGCTTCGGTAGTAAAGAATGGCAGGTCTGTACTTAGACGGTAAGACTTGTGTCCTTTGCTAGTGTGCCACTTATAGCCCGTGCCAGTCACCATCTGAACCGTCGGAGGTACTGCTTCTTGTATCACGCACACAACGAGTTGTGCGTGGGTGTACTTATTTGTTTTGATTCAGCTGTCTAAACGTATGATATATACCGTCACGCGTAGTCGTGTTACGGAGTAAAATTGGTTTGGCAGACCAGCATACGGGTCCACCTGCACACTGCAATCCACCGGGATTTCAGAGGCTCTTAGTGAAGTATCTGCGTTCCGAATCAGACGAACGCAAGACCGCGTACTTGCGTATTTCCGGGCGCTCACCGTTAACAACAGATTGCGGCTGTCCGAGATCGCTCTCGGCGAGCGCGTCGTGCTGTGCCGCCCTCACCTGCAGAAGAGTAAAGTATTCACTGCTACGGCGTAGGGCTCCAATATATGCTTCTCAGAACCCTGTTCTTTGGAACGATATTTTTCGTTATGGAATAGTTGAGTATAGAAGCTCGATAGTAGTGTAGTTTTTGGGCCATACCACAGATTCACTTTTATGAAGTCAGAGAAAGCTATTAGTTCTGGTTACTGCGGGTGCATTGATCCCCAGATGATCACTTTATTAACCATAGACCTCATATTATTGAGAGCGATTGTCAGATAAAACATTTATGTGGCATTTCTGTAGCCACCATTTGTCCGTTTATATTAAGAAAGGATAAATCAATTGTTATTTGGGCCACAACTCCTCCCAGTGTTCTGATTTACATTATATTTGCCATTTTATTACAGCCATGGACTTGTCCAAAATCATGGTTCACCAACTTGTTGTATAACCTATTGTCAGCAATGTAGAAGTCGTAGGATACTCCTAGGAGTGCCAGTTGTGTTGACAGATCGAGTACCGCGACCTACTGCCCGAAGAATTTGTAGCAATTAGGAAGCGAATGCCGTGAAGTGTTTCCTTTAGTTCAGAAATCGAGTTGAGCTCACGAGGACTTAAGTCAGGGGAGTGCAGTAGGTAGTATAAGCACTTAGCAGCCACATCAGTCAAAGAAATCAGTAACAGCTTGCCCTGTACGTGCTTGAGCATTGTCCTTCAAAATGATAATCAGGTCCTGCAGAAAGTGTCTCACTTCTGCCTCTAAGCTGGTCGTAGGTTGTGTTCCGAAAATGAACAGCATAGAGACAGAAGTGATGGCACTTTCTGCAGGACCTGACTGTCATTTTGCAGAATAATGCTCAAGAACGTACAAGCCAAGATGTGACTGATTTGCTTGACTGATGGGGCTGCTAAGTGCTATACCACCTACTGCACTCCCCTGGCTTAAGCCCTCGTGAGTTCAACTCGATTTATAAACTGAACGAAACACTTCACGGCATTCGTTTCAGAACTGCTTCAAATTCCTAGGGCAACAGACCGCGCCGCTCGAACTGTCAACACAACTGGCACTGCTAAGAGAATCCTACGACTTACACATCGCTAGCACCAGGTTATACAACATGCTGGTGACTACTTTAAAGGTCAGTAAAACTTTGGAACACGTATCTATTTTGTACGAGCTGTAAATAAATAGTTGCCACAATTAAAGTTCCAACCCTCGTATTTTGATTAATGTGCGAGAATTTATATTTTCCGAGGTATTAATTTTCAAGACACCCTGTTAGTCAGATCCTTATCTTTCACACACCAAGCAACAACTTGCAAGCGTTGATGAAAACAACCACCATCTTACAATTGGGAACTACTGACAGACTCTTCCAATTGATAGAAACCAGAAGCTTGCAATATTGCCTGGGCGTGCTCGATCGGCAGCTCTGTCTCCAGTCAAGCACATATGGGAAATCATTGGACGACAAATGCAACGTCATACACAAAGAGCATTAACTATCGCGGTATTGATCGACCAAGTGCAAAAGGCACAAACTGAAATCCGACACCTGTACAGCACAATGCATGTACGTTCGCGTGCTTGTATTCAACAGTCTGACATTACACTGGTTATCACTATACCACTATCTCACTTTTGCAATGGCTTATCTAGCATTTACGTTAACCTGTGGTCTTGCTATATTAATCGCTTAAATATGTTTGCCAGACGAATGTATTCTCGACATTTCATTACTCCCCATTAATAATATTTACTGTTATTTTTTCCATCAGTGTATTTAGTTATTCTCGTCCTTAATATATTCTTCTCCTCTATCCCTGAAATCCTACATACGAATTTTCCGTTGACAGAAACAGTGCTGGACGTCTTTCTCTGTGAGCTCCTCGGCGACGAGTCCCACTTTTTCGTTCACTGTTTCAGCGGACTGACATAGTCTTCATTTTAATGCAGATGTGACGTTCGGGAATAAATAAAAGTAACATGGTCTACCTCAGGTGAATAAGGTGTATGGCCTAACACTGGCATGCAGTACTCCGCTAGAGCCTATTAACAGACAGTGAGGTATGAGCCAGTGGGTAGCCTTGATACAGAACCCCTGAACTCTTCTCCCACAATTCGGGCAGTTTCTTATTTTCCCTCGGTGTTGTGCAAGTAGCCCAACGCCGATTAACCTTCACGAATGCAGTGAAGATACATAATTAAATGAATATCGAAGAAAAAAAAGAAAGTCGTCGCTTTGAATCTTGATTTGCTCATTCGTGTTTTCCCGATTTCGTTGAAGTTGGACTGGCGTTTAGTTTCTGGATAAAAGGTGAAAAATTATGATTCGTCACATGTTATCACTCTTTCCAAGAAATCAGAATCTTTTTCAGTGGTGCTCGGAGTGTCAGTACCAAAATTTTCACGAGCTTCTTTCCGTTCAATCGTGAGAATTTTAGGTGTGAGTTTCGAACAAACTGTTCTGAACTTAAACTAGTCATGTAAAATTTTCCTTGCGCATTCTTTGTCAATTCCCACGATTTCAGCAATCTATCGAATACTGAACTGACGGTCAAGTCGAATCAAGGTACATACTTTTCGATATTTTTATTTGTTTTTGATGTTGAAGGGCGCCCCGGGCGTGAGTAATCTTCAACGTCATCTCGACCATCTTGGAAACGGTTGAGACACTAAAAAATTCGTTTACGTGATAAGCAGTCTTTGCCATAGACTTCCTTTTATAAAATATGGGTTCCAGTATAGTTTGTAACATGTTTCATGTGAAACTTCTCGACAGTTCGTTGCTCTATTATTATACTTACTATTTTTCCAGCAAAGCAAATACCAGCTCTTACATAAACGAAGGTCACGCCACATTGATTTGTCTGCAGACACTACGAGCCACAGCTAGTAAGCAACTTCATTTGTGGTTGGCATATTGTTCCCAAGTATTCCTCCAATGAATCTCAAGCTGGAATCTGATTGTACTGCAATTAGTTTACGTCGTCATTCCACCTTAGCTCGCCCTAGACGTTGATCGGATGCTCCTAAATTATATACTCTTACTTTTTCAGTTTTGAGTCGCTAGTAGTGTAATCTAGCTGGGTTGTGTCCCCCCACCTCTGCTCTTTACCGCAGTACATCACTTTTATTAACGCTAAAGGAGGATTGTTAGTTTCTGCGCCAGGCTTCCAGTCTCTGCACAATCTTCTGCAGTTCACTGCAGTTTTCTGTCTTTGAAACTGCCACATGGAGGAGGATCAACTATGAAAAGCCTCCAGAAGCTCTCGGAGTTGTAAATTAGATCGTTAATAAATGTTGTGAACAGTTACGTTCGTTACGGTACTATCTAAATTCCATTTACGTCTAACGATTCCGTCCAGTTAAAGTGGGCATGTAGATTGCTACTAAATTCTAGACCCAGTACCTTATCCCGTTAGCTAGTAATTCGGTCCCTAAGCGGAATTACGGAACTGCATCAGCTACAAAGTGAAGAGAAACGATATAAGCCAAGGACCAGTAATAATTGTCCCTGGGTCTCATGAACGAACACAACAAGAATAAGTTTCGCAAGATCTATTTTTTCAAAATCCATACTTTACTTGGCTATTACCGAAGCCTCCTTTTCTGCAGCAGTATCCCAGTGCCTCCAGACTTAACCGCAACAACACTGTACGTACAAGATTTGGCTACAGACGGTTGCGGTGGCTACGCTGGATGACTCAGCTTCCCAGGCAAACATAGTCCTGTTCCAGGAAAAGCGGTCTCTTGAAGAAACATGCGAGCAGGATGGTGCTTCCTCAGACCTGCGCCGCCGACTCTATCCACATTCAGTGTTTGGCGACTCATCAGCCAGCAGGTGCAGTACCACAGTGGCCAGAGGGCGCGGTCGCGGTTCCTCCGCCCTTACGACTTGCCACTCGGCCGGGAGCGCGACGTGACGCGGGTATGAAGCGTGCCGCAGGCCGCACTCGCTCTGAAAGTTTTTGCATGTTCTGCAGCCTCTGGCGTGCTTTGTTTTATGCAGCACCGGGACGGAGCTGCGCGACGTTATTGTGTCCTCACTCGACGCAAGATGAGCTGCCGAGTCGTCAGAGGCAGCGGGCGGCGGTTGAAATGCAGAAGGCGGAGCGGGAGAGGCTGCAAAGTGTGTGTGTGTGTGTGTGTGTGTGTGTGTGTGTGTGTGTGGAGTCAAGGCGCTCGACAGGAGTTTATTAGCGCCATTTCGGGACGAATGTCGTTGAAAAAATTAAAACTAGATGGGCCTAAGGTACAAGGGGCGTTCAATAAGTAATGCCACACTTCTTTTTCTCGTCGAATTTCGGTTGAAAAAATCAGGTGTTTGTTGTGCGACATCGTGAAATATTCCCGCTTCACCCCCTATAGTTTCTTGAAATTCGGCCGGGTGTCCGCGCTGCATGTGGCCTTCAAAATGGCGTCTGTAACGGAGGTGCGCTCCGAGCAGAGACCTGTTAATGACTTTCTTTCGCGGGAGACCAGAGCATCACAGATATTCATACGCACGGAGACCTGAAAGTGAACAAAAGCAAGATGAGTCGTTAGGGGAGGCGACTGTCACCGTCGCAAAAATGCTGTGGGCTCTAACCGACTGTTTACGCAATGACGCCACACAACCTCTCCTCAGGAGAAACTCATCACATCCCCAACCTAAGACGTTAAACTCAGGACGACGGTCCTCTGTGACTCTGTCTGATGTCGTCTCTTACAGTGCGACGATCAACTCGGAAGTGTTTTGTGCTTATCTTCAGAAACTGAGGAAAGGGAATCAGCCTGTTCGTCGCCACAAAAATGCTCGATTCTGCGCGCTGGGGGGAGGCTCACAAAACTTCGATGAACTGTTCCTCCACGTCCGCCTTGAAGCCCGGGTCTCGCACCTTCCTGCTTCCCGCTTGGCCCGATGAAGAAAACACTCCGCTGGAAGCAGTACGTGGATGGTGGAAAGGTGCGGCAGCAACACAAGACGTTGGAGCCGACGTCGACCAGTAGAGTGATACCACGCCACCAGTAAGGTGGCGTAAGGCCGTTTTATTGAACGGAGATTGTAATGAAAACTAGGGTTTCTTAGGCAAAAGAGCGGGAAATAATATGGTTCATAGGAATCCTGAATAAAACCAACCTACTTTCAGAAAAATTGTGTTGCGTTACTTATTGAACGAACCTCGTATAATGTTACTTAGAAAAAAAATGGTTCAAATGCCTCTGAGCACTATGGGACGTAACATCTGTGGTCATCAGTCCTCTAGAACTTAGAACTACTTAAACCTAACTAACCTAAGGACATCACACACATCGATGCCCGAGGCAGGATTCGAACCTGCGACCGTAGCAGCCCCGCGGTTCCGGACTGAGCGCCTAGAACCGCTAGACCACCGCGGCCGGCTGTTACTTAGACTTTAAACCCTTCTCTCTCATTTTGAATCACATTCATCTTGTCAGTCATACCTAACCAGGAAGAACGTAAAATTTGCGTATCTTCCTTCGTCAAAATGTTTTATAAAAATCCTAAGTGAACTACAAAATTTGCAAAAAGTTTAAGAAAGAAAAACAGGAAGAATAGAAAAGCAGCAATCAGTCGCCATTTCATTAGTTTTTTTTTTTATTATTATTCTTGCATATCCAGATTTCAAGTTCTCCCTCTACAGCAGTAAAGTCATATGGTGACACGTACAGCTGCGAGTTTGTTGGATTATAACTCACTCGTACATATTGAAGATGGATATTTACAGCTGAAATCTAGATAAGCAAGAATAATAAAAAACTAATGGGATTTCGATTGATTTCTGTGTTCCTGTCCTTCCTGTCCTTCCTGCGACTGCTGTGCACAACGGTTCCTGATGGAATCGAACCTGGTGAAAAACAGGGAAGTGTGGCTGTGGTCTCACTTACAAAATACCTGGGAGAGCCTGCCATCATGGTAACACATTAAAACCTTCTCTCCAATTGGTCTGGCAGCGAGTCAGGCGTTTTGAAAATTCCACGTAAGTCTGATTGACGGTTTTAGATAGTAGACAGATTACCGGGCAAACCAACGTGAATGTAACATACAGTCAGTTAAAATGGAACGTACTTTGGCCTTCATGCCAGAGGCGACACACATTGGGTGGTCCGCCAACCGCAACGTACTGCCCATGAAACTGTGAAAACGCTGAGCGCGCCATTTCTGCCCTCCGTCCCAAATACTTAGTACATATTTGTAATTACAGGGCTTTGTGTTTCGGATGTAGTCTTTAGACTGGTTACACGCAACCCGACTTCATTTCATATTCCAAACTCATTTCAGAGCAGCACTTACATCTAATAGCTTCAAAAATTTGCAAGATATATTTCAAGCCCTATTTGTTCCTAGAGCTTTTTTCACGCTTATAGCTCCCTCTGGTGCCAGTAAAGTTATTCCCTAATGTCTCATGTCTCAACACATGTCCACCATCCTATCTATATCTGCATCTACATACAAGCCACCGAATGGTGCGTGGTAGCTGTTCCCTGTACCGATACTAGTCACTTCCTTTTCAGTAAGATTCGCAAACAGAGCTAGGGAAGAATGACTGTCCATAAGCTCTGATCTGTCTTATCTTCACGATCCTTACGCAGAACGTTAGAATTAATGCAACTTCCGCATACTGTGCATCTGCCACTAACAAATCTCGATGGATGTTGGACCTTACATACAAAGAAGAGCTGCAGCATAGTACAGGAAGTTCCTGAAAGAAATGAGCAGTGATACGAACTGAAATGCCACTTTTATTCAAAGATAATTGCAGTGAAGTCACTGCGGTTCATGATGATCTCCTGGATATCAAAATTCTTTGCGATATTACCACAGACGACAATGTATATTCTCCAACATGCTCCCATGTTGGCCAAAAGGTTGGTAAAGAGTTATTTTAGTAGGGCGTTCTTTTCCTCCAACAGAGCGGCTGACAGTCGCTGGATGGTCGTTCGTGCATGTGGACGTTGCATTAAGTCTCCCCAACGCAACCTATACTTTTTTCGGTCAGATTTAAGTCGGGAGGGTGGGCGGGCCAGTCCATTCCAAGAATTTTTTTAAGTTGGTGTTTGTGTCTTCGTCGCTGTTTGAAGTAGTTTATCTTTTAGAGAAAGTGATGTATACTTAACAACCGTAATAAAGAAATAATTGGTTCCTTTTAAGAACTCCTGACTCAAGAACCCCTGCTGGACTGTTCAAATAAAACTGGAGTCTCGTCACAAATGAATAGCCCTGCCATACAATGATAGTTGGTAGTGATTTCACTCTACCCTTGACTTTATGGCGAAAATACTTATTCAAAGCCGGTGTTATGTATACGACATCGTCCGAAATTGCACTGCATGTTTTCTCCGAAGCCCACTCGAAGTATAAATGGTTTTTAAAACATGCTTGACCTCTTAGCAACAGATTATGATGAGCAACTCGGGAGAATCGTGATGGATGCAGGGTTTAGTTTCAACAAAATCGTTGTAGTGAGACTGACCACCGCAGCATCTGCATCCAACTGAAGCAAACGCAAAATATATCCACTTAAAAATTGGTTGAAGCCTTCGTATGAGACAGCTTCCACCCCTTCTCAATTGACTGTGTAAGCTTAGGTGAGATGTGGCTTAATTTTGAAGAAACAGCATCTGAGACCATTGTCGCCAGACTATGTAGGGAGAAACTATCGTCGTAATAAAATAAGATAAATCAGAACTCGTACAGAAATATTTAGTGTTCACTTTTCTCGTGTGCTGTTAGAGAGTTAAATGATAGAGAAATAGTCTGAAAGTGGTTCGAAGAACCCTCTGCTACTCACTTAAGTGTGAACTGCTGAGCAGTCATGTAGACTTAGAAGTAGATGTAGCAATCCACACGTTCCGTAAGCTGCTCCACCAGCGCCGTTAATGCGGTCGCGCGTTGTCATCGAAAAAGTGAAGTCGATGCCGAATGGGGAAGGAAAACAGTGTCACAATAACGTTGACGGATAAGTGTACCGTGATCAGAGCTCTGGAGTTCAGTACGCCCATGCAGTATTAAGGCACCCTAAAATTGTAGTGGTCAACAAGTTTTTAATATTAATTTCTGATGAGTAGTTGACCATGGCATCTAGTTATTGTATGGGTCCCATGATACGTGAACGAGTGACTGGAGGTACTTATTAGGGTAACAGCAGGAGCTAAAGGTGACGCAAATGTAGTGTTGAACCTACACGTCTGTCTCATGTCCCCACTAATCCTTGATTCCGCCATCGTTCTCCCTATTTGCTCGGGATTATTTGTTACTAAGAGGTCAAGTATAATTTCGTAACCAATTACATTCAGAGTCAGCTACTGAGCCAACTGCTCAAAATAATTTTCGGAGAAGCCATTTGGTACGATTATGCCTACCATAGACTTTCAGTACTTATTTACGTCAACATTTCGAGGATACCTATTTGAGATGATACTGAAATTTTCTTTGAGTCTTTCAGAAACTGTGTCATCAGAGCCAGGTGTTCGGTAAAAGAAACCAATCAATTGATTGGGGTTGCCAAGCATAGCCTCTAACCATGCTAACTCGCAGGAACTATCTACGCCAATTTCACTATCCTTTCTGAGTACAGTTAAGTACTTTGGAAAAATTTCGGCTGAACTTATCTCTGATTTTAGCCAGCTTACAGAACTATAAAAATTTGTATGGCAATGAAACGCCTACAACCGTCTTTATGGTCTTATTTACTGTGAAGCTACCAGTTTCGGCACTTCCATCCGCCATCTTCAGGCCTTAGTTGAAACGCCGAAACTGGTAGCTAAACAACAAACAAAATGATAAGGACGGCTGCAGACATTTTATTTTCTTACACTAGTGAACGCCCTTGGTCCCAAAGACTTCCAGTCAAAAAGATAAACATACAACAATATAACAATTTGAGTTTGAATGTGTTCTACTAGAGCTTGGAGGTCTGTTTCTATCATAACACAGTTACGACAAATTTCCGACTACAGTATCTGTGGTTTCTATATCTACCCTTGCCCTGTGTTTCACATGTTCACTTTCAGACTGAAGCCCTCTTTGTTCTTTCCCGAAACCCTCTAATGAAAAACTCAGCCCAGAGCACTCCTCCCAGTCCCTGCTACCCACATAGCCACCTCCCATGTGGACCCCTTACCTATTAAGTGGAATCCGAAATACCACCACCTCACTGCGCAAATCGAGGAACCAGCAGCAGAGCCCCCTGGCCTCTGATTCAGACCCTGCACTCGGCTCTATACCAAAGGTCCGCAGTCGGTCCTGTCGACTATGTTGCCAATGATGAGCTCTGTCATCATCTCGCAAAAAAAGACTGGCAGTTTTTACTACTTCAGATGCCGCCGGAAACCATAGATTATGAATACATTAAAAGAGAATCTCTCCCGATCCAAAGCGACACATATCATTAGACCCAAATCAGGCACCATCAGCTCTTCATAGCATCCGTACGAACCCGTTCTACATCTGGAATGACTTACTCCCGGTATGCATGCAGAGATCAGAATGGACTTCATCGCCATCTTGCAAGCAACATCCCAAAGGCCTAACATTGGAACACCGAACTACCTGTAACCCCCCTTCTGGGAATCTTGCAGGCTGAGAGGCTTCGTCTGAAACAGTAGAAGCGACTGCATCTGGCTCAAGATCTTTATCTGCTACAGATAGCACCGCAAATATTTTGTTAGACTACCTTTGGAGACCTTTCGATCGGCCCCCAAGGAAACCTTTTGCTGCCCATCGCACCTTGGAATGATCTCTAGTTGTCAGCCTCAGTGCGCACAGTAATAGACGAACTGAGGGACGCATGGGACGTGTTAGATGTCCCTTTGGTCTTCGCCCCTGCACCCCAGCAGTGATGCCCATTGGCAGCTGCTGTGACAGATCGCATCCGAAGAGAACAATTGAAGTACCTACCCATATTGAAGATGGCGGAACTCTCCACTTGACAGTTATTAAAACGCAGGCTGTGCCTAGCAAATACATTAACACGCAATAAACTTAAGAATTTGACTAATACTATAAATGAAAATAGGTCACTTGTAGTTAGAAGCTCCTATAATAATTCACAAAAAATGGTTCAAATGGCTCTGAGCACTTTGCGACTTAACTTCTGAGGTCATCAGTCGCCTATAACTTAGAACTAATTAAACCTAACTAACCTAAGGACATCACACACAGCCATGCCCGAGGCAGGATTCGAACCTGCGACCGTAGCGGTCGCTCGGCTCCAGACTGTAGCGCCTAGAACCGCACGGCCACTCCGGCCGACAATAATTCACAAATGAGTTATGTACTCTGTTATGGTGCTGCAGGAACGGAACTGAAGTTGGAGTCTCACAACCTCCCTTGTTCATACACTCAAACAGGATGTTGCGAGGATCCTTGTAAGGTGGTGTCTGCATTAAAGGCTAAGCGTCACGAATTCTAACGTCGCTTCACAAGAGGAAAGCAGACAACAACCAGGCGAGCATTCAAATTTTCGCTCTACTGCCCACGTTGCAGAAACGTTTTCCAACTCCACAATGATCACAAGCTGACCGTCAATTAGCAACCCTCCGTCGGTTTTCTCACAGGCTGTACATACGTACACCTGGCAGAGACAACTCTCAACCCCACACTCAAGCGAATAAAAACCTTGTGAAAGAAATGAAAGTGCCAACAGTAGCAGACTCACTCCACACGCTAGGCTAAGGCCGGCCTTCCGAAAGAAATCATAATGCCAAAATCTGGACAACTACGTATAGTTCAGTGACCGGGATGTTCTCATCAGAGTAGATGCAGACCGACGCCTGCAGACTTCAAGTGTACAAGCCGACATCGATAGCAGAAGATGACGAGGCGTAGGATGAATGTGAACGTAGTGAAAGGTTAATTCGGTATAGAAAGGTAGATTCAAATATAATAAGCATGGGTGATTGAAACGCGGTAGTGGAGGAAGAATTAGAAGATAAAGGTATTGGAGAATATTGGCTTGTGTAATCACCCTGTTCAGTTGTTAGAAACTCAGTCAGCCGGTGTCGTAATTTAGAAATGAGAGTTAGTATGAATGTCGCGTAGTGAATATTTCGCGTGAAGCGCCGTTGCGACATAGGCAAAGGTCAACTGTGGAAACTAAGCCACTGGATGTTAAGAGTAACGTCACTAAGGACTACACAAAATAAAATGTTACGTACATTCGCAAGTGAGTGGTACAAAATAAGCATTAATACTGTAATGAAAATGGGTTATAAGTATAGTTACGGCGGTACACACTCAGTTGTATGCGAACGTACGATCGGGATGGAGGCACATACTTTAAGTACTGTCATTGAATTTCGGTTAAAATGCAGTTATTCATCTGAGAAATAGAATAATCGGACTTCGTAATTAAATGAAAAGAGAGATTGCAAGTTCTGAATACCGCGGCAAATATGACCTAAATATTGAAACTGACGTTAGTGGCCACGAAGGGAAAGAGGTGAACTAATCTTGAGAAGCGCCGTCGTGAAGATCGTCGCCTTCACCTAAATTCTCCATACAAAATTAAAATAATAACAATCTTCCAGACTTACAGAAGCTGGGATCCATGGTATCGTAAATGGGAAAATGGTATTGTTTCAGAAGTTGCTTTCATTATTTAGCACAATTTCGTCTGAAATTACACAGCACTTCGTTTATACGTCTTATCACCAGAAGATGAGATCAACGAAAGGTAATTGTTGCTAATAAACGAAGAGCGTAATTTTTCCTTTCTCCGTCAGTGTTAAATACTTTTCAAATGAATCTCTGGTGTGAGAGTCGAATGATTATCAATAAATTTATCAACAAGGAATAATTATTAAGTTTCTTTACACTTGTCAGTAGGAATGAGGCCAGAGAAGAACGAGTTCTGCAGTAAATTTCCGGTAGAAATGACAAATACACCGTTCAGGAATTACAAGGGAAGAACTTGTATTTCAGAAAAGGACTGGAGATTCTAAAATCAGGTATTGGTTCTAAAGTCCAGGAGAAGATATACACTCGAATAGCACTTTGGTAATGGTGAAGAGCAGGCTGACGTTTAACACAACCGTCTGGAAGAATCAGTGTGCTAAGAAGTGGGATACGGAAATACTAAGAATGAAGACATACGCTTGAAGTTCTCTGAATCTGTAGACCCTGCGACAAGTAATAGTATGCTTATGTACTAAGAAATGATGAGATGCATTAGAAGTTCTCCGAGGCTACAAATACTGGGATAACGAAAACAACAGAAGGTAATTCAGTTGAAGAGAAATGGATTTTTCTAAAAAGAATAATCACCGAAGTTGGATAGACTAATGTAGATACGAGGAACGCAACTACGAAAATGCCTTGGTTAACAGAAAAAAATGCTTCAATCTATATACGATAGAAAGAAATACATAAGTATTCGAGCAAATTCAGGAATACAGGAATTTAAGTTTCTTAGGAATGACGCACATGGGACGTGTAGTAAGTTAAGGCAAAATAGCTGCAGTATAAATGTGAAGAAAGTGAAAAAGAATTGGTCGTCGGAAGAACAGATCTATCATATACAAGGTGAAGAAAATTTCGAGCACTCTGACTTCGCAGGGCGAGTCCTCACAAACTAGCAATACAAAAATGTCTTTCACAAAATTTTGTCCGGGGCAAACTTCAGGCAATAGACGAACGTTAAAGATTGGCAATCTGGTAACACAGTTATCACATGTCCGGTGGCTACCTCCATCAGCATGTAGAGCGATACTGTGCAGTTATTTTCGTTGCTCAGCTTTTGAAGAAACCTTTTGCTCGTCATGGACGCGATGGTTTTGCTCTACTGTATCTAGTAGATTCCCAACTTGTTTTGTGTGTACCCTCCCTCAATGGTAATCGAAATGATTTGCAAAGCACTTGCCACCCTATTTGTGACACAGGGCTCAAACAAAATTTTGTGGACCGGAGCGTAGCAAGTATAATAGTCGGTCTTAACCAATGGAACCATCAGTGGAGGGTACACACAAAATAAGTTTGGAATCTATTAGATGCAATGGTGTGAAAGAATTTGTGTCCACGACATGAAAAATGCTTCTATAAAAGCTGAACAAAGAAAACGATTGTAATTCCATTTCTTAGTTTTATTATGAAACTGCAAATGTCATGTAGAAGACCCAGTGTCACCGCTATATGACGATTAAGACGCCAGATACCGAACCACGCAGACTACATACAGCAAAGAAAAACAAATAACTCTCCACCCAGAATCGACCCCTTGCCCCCTGCATGCTAACCAAAAACACTATCCACTGGACCAAATACACAGCAGAAGCACGGTATTCTATCAGAGTTAGTTACTGTAAATGTGATTACAGTGTTAGACTGCAAACCTTTAACACCCATTTACTGCCCGAAATGTGCGCAGGATGGAATTTTGAGGTAGACATTTTCGTATCGCTAGTACATGAGGAATCGCTCTGGGAAGTCCGAGTGCGAGAATTTTTCTTCACCCTGTAAAAGTATAGAAACAACCTACTGTTGATTTGAGACCAAAGGTGGGAACATTAAGACATAAATGTGAAATTCGTGGTAACGCAAAGGACAGGGCGAATAGATAGGAAGAGTGCAGAGTGAATAGATAGGAAGAGTACGCTGTTGGCCTTTTCGGGGGAGGGGTTGGAGGCTGTGTGATGACGTGATTCAGGAATAAATGAGAGTCGACTTAGGAAACATATGGTATTCCGTATTACTGTCTGAGTTTGACTGAGCTTTCGAAGATGCGATTACAAAGGCGAAATGTGTAGGAAATATTCCTTCGGAATTTCTTGTATCGTTAGGGAAATAGCTATCAAACGACTACTCAGTTCAGAGTGTAGAGACTGGAGACTTTCCATCCGAATTGCGGAGAAAAATCATCCACACTATTCCAAAGACAGCATGAGCAGACAAAAGATAGAAATTCGCTCAATCAGCTTAAAACTAATGTATCTAAGTCTCTTAGAAGAAAAATGTACTAAAGAATGGGAAAAATAGATGATCTGTCATATGATCATCAGTTCGCCTATTAGAAGAGTAAGTACTGACAGTGAAAGCAAGAGTCAAAATAATATCAAAACACGTTCATTTGATATATTCCCCCGATTTAAAATGGTGCAAAATGTTCGAAAGTCGGTGGCAAATAGCGGTATACTATATGGAAAGAGGATTAATATACAACATCAACAACAACCAAGAGGGAACAATAACAATGGGAGACCAAAACCGAAGTGCTCGGGTTAAAAAAACGTATAAGATAGGAATGTAGTTCTTCGTCCCCTTCAGACCAATCAATACATCCTAGAAGCAATGACAGAAGAAAAAATAAAGTTTCAGGAGTAGTATTGAAATTCATGGTAAAATGATATCAGTGATAACACTGACTAATGGTTTTGCTGCCCACGGTGAAACCAATGAAGAGCTGCGGGACATGATCAATGGAACGAATAATCTAATGAACACAGAACATGGATTGAGAGTAAACTGAAGCAAGACGAAACTAATGAGGAGTAGCAGAAATAACTGCAGATGTAAGATGCAAGTGTTACACTGACAGTAAGAGGGTGGCCCAACAGAGGAATCCGCAGAGGGTCGCATCAAAACAGTAAGAAAACTAATGACATTCCTTCTTTGTCAGAGCTGTCGAATGCAAAATATTTTGAAGTGATGGAACCATACTGTGCCATGGTGATTATGGTCCACGTTTACAGAACACATGCACAGTAAGATTTTGTATTCAGTTTGGTGTTTCCAAGATAACATCACAAGTGTGCAGGGTCATTGTGTCCTTTCAAATGGTGCCTTAATTCTACATATAAGGGGTGTTAAAAAAAGAGCCAGAGGCATAATTAGAGAAACCATTACCTGTGTAAGTGTTGACCCTGGCTGTTCAGACATTCGTCCCACTGTGGCACAGGGTGGTGAACAGCTGTCTCATAAAATTGCCAGGGCTGCGATGTTAACCAGTTCTGCACGTAAAGCTCGACATTGTCATCCGAGGTGAAGTTCTTCTTTGACCAAGATGGCCCCCTTCTGATTCACTTCCTGCAGCATAGGACAACATTGAATGCCCAGCGTTACGCGCTAACCTTGTCCACCCTTCGCCAAGTGATTATCTATAAGCAGAATATAGCAGGTGAACTAAATAGAAACCTAGTCCCAACAGGGAATCATATAGCGCTCTTAGAAAAAAGTGTTCCGAGACTGTTACCTGAAATGCTCCTCCATGATACTGCCAAGAGGGAGATTGAGTTAATATTTAAATCACTAAAGACCAAGAACTCTCATGGATATGACGGGGTATCTAGCAGAATACTGAAGTATTGTTCTATGTATGTTAGCCCAGTACTCAGCCATATCTGTAACTTTTCCTTTAGGAGTGGTCGGTTTCCTGACCGATTAAAGTACTCGGTAGTGAAGCCACTTCATAAAAAGGGAGACATTGATAATGTTGACAATTTTAGACCTATTTCTATGCCATCGGTGTTTGCTAAAGTTATCGAGAAGGTTGTATATGCAAGGTTACTGGAGCATTTAAATTCACATAATTTGCTGTCAAATGTTCAGTTTCGTTTTAGAGATGGTTTAACAACTGAAAATGCTATATTCTCTTTTCTCTGTGAGTTTTCGGACGGATTAAATAAAAGGTTGCGAGCGCTAGGTGTTTCCTTTGATTTAACGAAGGCTTTTGACTGTGCTGACCACAAAATATTACTGCAGAAGTTGGACCATTATGGAGTAAGGAGAGTAGCTTACAATTGGTTCGCCTCTTACTTTAAGAACAGAAAGCAGAGGGTAATTCACCGCAATATTGAGGTGGTAGTGATGTTCAGTCGCAACGGGGCACTGTTAAGTGGGGCGTTTCACAAGGGTCGGTGCTGGGGCCACTGCTGTTTCTTATTTATATAAATGAT
This sequence comes from Schistocerca serialis cubense, assembly GCF_023864345.2. Classification (NCBI taxonomy): domain Eukaryota; kingdom Metazoa; phylum Arthropoda; class Insecta; order Orthoptera; family Acrididae; genus Schistocerca; species Schistocerca serialis. The sequence continues at coordinate 275,070,550 of NC_064642.1, read as the reverse complement.
ATGCCTTCTAGTATTACAGGTGATTCAAAAATATTTCTGTTTGCTGATGACACCAGCTTGATAGTGAAGGATCTTGTGTGTAATATTGAAACAGTAACAAATAATGTAGTTCATGAAATAAGTTCATGGCTTGTGGAAAATAATTTGATGCTAAATCACAGTAAGACCCAGTTTTTACAGTTTCTAACTCACAATTCAACAAGAACCGATATTTTGATCAGACAGAATGGGCATATTATAAGTGAGACGGAAGAGTTCAAGTTCCTAGGCGTTCGGATAGATAGTAAGCTGTTGTGGAAAGCCCATGTCCAGGATCTTGTTCAGAAACTAAATGCTGCTTTATTTACCATTAGAACAGTACCTGAAGTAAGTGACACTTCAACACGAAAAGTAGTCTACTTCGCATATTTTCATACACTTATGTCGTATGGTATTATTTTTTGGGGTAATTCTTCTGATTCAAAAAGGGTGATTTTGGCTCAAAAACGGGCTGTTCGAGCTATATGTGGTGTAAGTTCGAGAACCTCTTGTCGATTCAAAAATCTGGGAATTCTGACATTGCCCTCACAGTATATATTTTCTTTAAAGTCGTTTGTTGTTAGCAATATTAGCCTATTTCCAAGAGTTAGCAGCTTTCACTCAGTTAATACTAGGCAGAAATGAAATCTGCATGTAGAATGCACTTCCTTGACTCTTGTGCAGAAAGGAGTGCAGTATTCTGCTGCATCCATTTTCAATAAGCTACCACAAGAACTCAAAAATCTTAGCAGTAGCCCAAACTCTTTTAAGTCTAAACTTAAGAGTTTCCTCATGACTCACTCCTTCTATTCTGTCGAGGAGCTCCTGGAAGAGCTAAAAAATTAAGCAAATTCCAGTGTTACATTGTTGATTTTCTTGATTTAAACTTACGAATTGTCACCTGAATATGTTTTTTTTTCATTTTATCTGTTCCTAATATCATGTTATAATTTCATGTACTGACTCGTTCCATGACCATGGAGACTTCTCCTCAATTTGTTCCCACGGAACAATAAATAAATAAATAAATCAATAAACGATCAGGTAATCTCACCTGTGGGTTCATTCTGCTTCACGACAACGCAAAGCTTCATATGACCAACACAATCGCAGCACTCCAGAAGAAATTCACATGGGAAGTTTTCCGCCACCGTTGATATAGTCCAGACCTCTCTTCCTGTGATCACGCCTTTTTTGGTCCCCTTAAAAAGGCTGTGAGGGGCAAACGATTCACCTCGAACGACGACGTCCATCTGTATGTGTGGAACTCGTTGCCCTGGGAATTTTATGAGACACCCATTCAGAGTATTGTGCCACATTGGGACAATTGTCTCAACAGCCAGGGTCAATACTTTTAACAGACAGGAACTGGTTTCTGAAATTATCCCTCTGGCTCGTTTCTTTTTGAAGGCCCGTTATAGTATATGTCCTTTGTACTTTCCAGCCATAAGTTCGGATTCGATGATGTTACTCAGTAGCTGTTTGACGATCATCCTTGTACCATTACATAATTTTGGTGAGTCGAGATTTCTCAGTAGTATGATCTTGGATCCAATTTCAGGTTGAAGTCAGTGTAACTGCATTCCTGGTATTTGCAAAGAGTTCGGAAATTCTGTAAGGAAGCTCATCCTTTCTTCACTGTTGTAAGGTTGTGTGGTCTCCTGACCTTTATTTCTTACATATTACGGCCTCACCATCGTATTCTGCGTATCAAGACATATCATTCGAGACCAAACTCGATATGGTAGAGTCAATTTTACACATGTCCATTTAATCGTTATGCAAGTCCAATAAATAAATCACAAGTGCGCACAGAGATTAAAAAGTCTAGGCTGGCATACACAAACATTCAAGACACGATGGCCACAGGAGTTTTTGTTTGGTGGAGGCAACCAGCCCACTGGAAAGTCCGTAGGAGGGTGAGTTAGCACACAGCTGGGCTGACCGGCTGACTGCCCACAGACTAAAATAGTTTTAGCCAGAGAAAATGGATAATGGCCTGCGTGTTCACCTTAAACCAAAACCTGCAGTGTTGTTTGGGAGAGCTTTAGCGTATGCATTTTTTGACGGACATAGTGTGCAGTTTCAGAGTTCTCACAGGTGGACAGTAAACGCCTAATGCAGATGCTATATATTTCTGGATTGGTCAGCTAAGCCATTCTCTGGTTTGTAAGAGTTCCAGTGATGCTCTTGTAGGGGGAACATGTAGCAGGAGCAAGTGCGCTCGTGCGTGTAGGCAGAGAGCGAGGAACAAAGCCTTTACTCAGTACTGCACTGAGAGAGCACCTCTGTCACTAGCGAATTGGAGTGATACACTATACTGAGTCACTCGTGATTAAGTGTTTGTTTACTGTGTTGGCCACGACACTTAAAGTGTAGTGTGTATACATACAGAGTATTGGTTAGCGCCTGTGAGTGAAAGTTGAGCGGCATCGCAGTGGACTGGTTACCTGAGCGGTGTACCATGCCAATAGTTAGACTAGGGGCAGATAGGAGTCCTTGACTTCATCAAGGCGTAGTGAGAGTTCCATTGGCGAAGCTCAATTCAGATAGAATGAGATAGTTTTGTTATTTTTCAGCGACGAGCGACGCTGGCAACAGTCGTCTCAGCTCACGGTATTGTGCGCTGCAACGTAGGTGAGCCCATCTTTCCTCCATTAGAAGTGACATATTTCATACACGTCACTTGATTACATTTCTCACGCGACAGCCCGACCGTACTTAGAAAACTTCAGCCAGATAGTTATTCAAGTTGAGTAGGCGTGGCTCTCAGCCATTCTGACGAGTAAATAACATTCTTAAAGAAAAGGGACAAAAGAGCTTTCCCACACTTTGTATGTAAATGTCATTAACAGAATTCCTATCCATAAGAGGTAACCCTTTATTCCGAAAAGAATCTGAAATTTGTGTGTCAGTTTATAAATAAAATTTCACGTGAGTTTCTTAAATTTTGCATTAAATAATATTTTCCGTTCGTTTAATGTTTTTCTTACAATAACTAGCAATACTCCAGTACCCAAGTATCCCATTAGTTACGTAAGAATATTTTTGTGTCTTTTCCTTACAGTGGACGACTCCAGAAGATATTTATGGCTGAAAGTTTTTCAGGCATTTACTTTTGGGAACGTTAGGAGTGTCTGTCTGACTTCTGTAGTAGTGTGGGGTGGAAATTGCTTCTTGCAGGAACCAAAGGGTACTTGCCAGATCAAACTGTTGCACAACTTGTCAACGTAACACCCACACACTGACAATATTTACCACCGTGTTGATCGATTTGTATATTCTGTCTTCACAATTGACAATATTATTTTTAGTTGTCAAAATTTCCCTTTAAAATTGCCAGTGCGGAATGATATAGTTGCAAACAATGTTTGGATAAATGTGGTCGATAAGATAGTTTTCAGGAGTGATATGTTGAGTTTAATGAGGCCGGTCGTCTGTTCAGTGCGGTATATGCCTTCGCCTTTTTGTAGAAGTTGATGAGCAAGATGTTCTGTTGTTTTGTCTTTCGATAGTTCAGATCTCATATTTTGTGTTAGTCTCAGTACTTTTTTCTTATGTGTGGCTACAGATATGATTTCTTTTTAGCATGCACTGGTCTCGTTTACTGGTGTTGACTTTGAAGTAACTGAAGTGTTTGTCGAAAATCTCTTGAGAGTATGAGTAAAACTCCTCCCAACAGTTCAGAGATTCCTGGCAAGTCTTTTATTGTTCTGTCCGTGGCCATTTTTATGTGTCATTGTGCATTCGTCCCAGAAGATAATTTTAGTTTGCTTTAGTTCACTCCGACTAGATGCCCTTTAGATTTTACATACCAGGTATTGTTCTTCGGTTATATTCACGATAATTATAGGGCGGAATGGGCAGTTCGTCCTCCTTCCGTAAGTGGGCGGCAATGCCGGATGATGCCAGCGCAAGTGCGATATGCTGTTTATTACGTATTTCCGCCAGTAATATATTTATTAGAAACGATTTCCCGTTGCCGCCTGGTGCGTCCAAGTAAATAGCTCGGCCAGTATTTTTGTCGATCCGACCCATGGCAACGTTGTAAATTTCCTTTTGATTTTCAATGACAAATGGTTGGTTGTGAGCAAGTTATCGATGTAGTTTGCTGATGTTTTAAGTTTTTTCCTTTGTAATTTATAAATTTAGCACACTGGTAGCGTCTTTTCTTGGTGCTTTCATCCCAAGTTGTACTAAGGTCTGGTCGTATGTTGCTAAACATTTATCTTGTAGGCGAATAAGTGTTTCATTAAACATACTGTTGTTGAATTCTATGGTCAGTTCAGGATGAGATTGTCGGATTTGATGCATTATGTTATCACTTATACTCTCTTTGATGGAGTCCGATAGCTGTTTTGGATTCGATGGGTTACATGTTGTCAGAATTATGGAGAATAAGTCTCTCATTTATTTGTCTGATGCTGAGAGTGAGGCTTCTTGTAGTGTTAATTCCAAATGGTTGTCGTTTCCCAATAGTCTTAATCATTGGAATGCTTCTCTGTACGTTTGGCATTGGTAACCGTCTACAGTCTTGAGATAGGTGAAACTTGTTGTCGGTCATGTTTTATGCAGCAACATCCGGAGATAGAAACATTCGGCGCTGTTCGAATGTACGGTATATTCTCGGCCTAATGAGCCAGTTTTCATGATTCCTTGATGATCTACTAGAATTTTTTGTTTTCGTCGCTGAAGAATTTTTCTTGAGTTCCACGTATAATAGGTATGGGCGTCGACCTATAGTAATGTTTTCGGAATTGGATCCGTTGGACACAGTTGGGAAAAGCTTTTATTGTTGTGTTCTGAGGTGGTTCACTTGCAAATTTTCTGGCGGTGTCTTTTGTGAAGTAAACTCTCTGTCCATTCCCCAAATGCACCGCCAGGCATTGCACAGCTGGTTCGCGTTCGTGTATGGGAAAACTGCAAATCCAACACCCTGCTTCGTTACTGTTAATGTGTCTTTCCATTTGTTACGTGAGGATCTCCTCGTCTATGTTTTGTTGTTCACTGTCTTTGGCTATTTGAAATACTGCCGTACTCTCGTGTTCACATACCTACCAACATATTTTATGCATTTCATTAACTTCATATAATTTACGTTTATGTGTGCTCGAAACATTTTGGAAAGTTGCGTGTTACATAGTACAACTCATCGAGTATTTCCATTTCGTCGCTACCTCGTAATAGTATTTTTGCTGTGGAGCTACCGTTCTTGGGTGATCGTCTTCTGTACTTGGGATAGCACTCAACTGCGATTTATGTGTCGTACAAGTATGGTTCTTGGTAATTTTTGTTCATTTTCCATCACTCATATGTGGTGAATTGGGGAGAAATGGCCGGAATGGTCCGTGAATCATGTTTTTCACTACTATATCGTACAGTTCCGGGTCTTCGTTTGGGTTGGGAAATTCCACTTGATCGATTTTGTCGATATCCTTGGGATGAATTCTGTCTTGTTGTCATATAAGATAGTGTGTGTGAGGCAGTCCTCGTTTTTGCCATTCGACTGTGTTCAACCAGCATCTAACTGTTCCTAAGATGTTGAAATTTGTAATGACTTCAATAAATCTCATTTGTTTATGTCGGAAAACTCTGATCATTATATTGTGCCAATGTATGAGGACTTGTCCGTACCTTAGTTGTTCTTTGATCTCTGGCCTCGACGGGTAGCATATGAATGTTATGAAGTCAGGTCGTCCACATTTTCTTATGAAGATCATGGGATCTTGAGTATATTCGTGCAAGTGTCTCGGTCTTTCTATATATGATGAAGGTAAGATTACTATTTTTCCAATGTCACCAATGTTTCCGTCGTTTATGATTACTTCGCAAAGGCGAATGTACTCTTCCGCGCGTAATTTCTTCTGATTCGGTCTTATGTGAAGCATCCGTTCCGTAGAGTATGTGATTTTATGTTTCATTGTAGCTGATCACTAAGCGGTAAGCATAGAACTCCTTGGAACTGAGTTTTCTCTTTATTTCTACGCCTGTTTCAAGTTGGATTTGTTTCACATTAAAATGGTATCCGTCCTCTCTGTGCAGTGGAGGGAATCATGGGAGCGGTGTGTCTCTGCGATGCGTTGTAGTCCCTTTCTCAGTTGTACAATTACATCACAGCATGTGTTATCACTATTCACAATTACGAGAATGACTTCGTCTCTCTGAGGTGTATTAAATCGACGTTCGTATTCTCCAGGTGGTCTTTTGTCGGCTCAAATTATAACTTTCTAGTAATCAGAAATCTTTTGATCTAGTGCTGTTCTGTGTATGTGAATCAGCTGAATGTACTTGTGTAAGATCTTCTGTACATCGTCTCAATCCACTGATATTTGTGCATCGTGCATCTTTTTCTTCATTTTCGTTGAAATATACTTGCAGAAATTTATGTTCTTCGTTGGGTAGTGGTAGCAATGATCGCATGCTGTGATAGATTTGTCCTTGCATGGAAAACATGTAATCGATTTCATCTCTGTTAGTGTTGATTGATGTGACACCGAAAGAATTCATTTGGAAGCAGATTTTGTACGCTTTTATATTTCGAAGAAATTGTTTTGATTCTGGATTTTTCCCGGCCATGTATTGTCAAAATTCCTGCGATGGTAATTTAATTATTCCATTCGTGCAACAGAATCCTGAATTTTTTCGCTTTGCAGAATTGGCGTCGTAGTGGAATGCTTCGTCTGGTAGGTTGTACTGTTTACTCGTCCCGTCCACTGTTGTCGTAGGGTGATATTTTCATGGCTAGCTTGAGTTCACAATCTTCTATTACAAGACTGTGTCGGAATTCTTGATTCTTCAGTCAGTTCATTTCGTTGTTCGATTTCTCTGCTTCTCATTCCTCTTCTTGTCGTTCCTATGGAACCCAACCGTGCTTCCTGGTCTTCCTCTTTTACGTTTTGGAACTGTCTAAAATACCAATCAGATCAACATTTTATTAACAAATACACTAAGTACATGCTTCTCGCACTTTATTTTCGATTTATATTCAAACAATGTACCACTATGGCTACTGACGCTTCACTGTTTTTAATCATTCATTGCACCACCTTTTCGGTTCCTCCCTCGTCACTGATAAGAAACTGACATTCGAACTTACGACGGGTCTTGCTTTATATATCCCTACCAGTGGCTATACCACCAGTAGCGAATTCGGGAACATAGGAAAACGGCTTCGAATGATCCACAATGTCCCACAACATTCCACGATATTCTAGTGTGCTCTGGAATGTTCCAAAAAGACCTGGTATGTTCCAGAATGTTCCCTAACGTTCTGAAATTTTCCCAAATGTTCCAGATTGTTCCCTGAACATTCCAGAACATCCTGGATTATTGTGGGACATTCTGGAACATTCAAAGATGTTGAGGAATGCTCTCGAATACATTCGAATATTCTGAAATGTTTTCAAATACTCTCGAATGTTCTTAAATTTTCAAAAAATTTCTAGAGGGTGGAACTTCCCGGCCCTTATGTCTCCAAAAGTATACCCTGCAGGTAAAAAGGGGAACCTTCTTCATGAATGGGGGATAGTGGGCTACCACACCATACAACTCCATTGATCGTTGTTGGACTCGTTTCTGAGTTTTAGTGGCACGCATATTGTGAATATATATAATAAATATTGATCACTTACTAATTTTTATTGCTTCTTGTAGCATACTTGTTGAACAGTCATCCTCTTTTATCTACGTGTTATTTGGATTGTCTATTTTTCTTGTTTCCGGTTTTACGACCTAACAGCTATAGTTTCTATCTAGCATAGCATGGTATTGTATAATCTGATATTTTTTTGCTACCGATAGTACCGTCCCTTAAACATTTTTTTCAACAGCAACAATTTTATTTAATTTCCCTCATTATTTTTTATTTTCTGGTACATCTCGTAGGTCTTGCTAATGTTAGTGGTCATCAAGGTATTTTATTGGACATGGTAAAATATTAATTACGGTGAATTAATTTTAGATGAAGTGTGGCACTTACAAAATTCTACTTCTACCTCTGGAGGCTTTCTCTCAGATCCGGATAAAGTACAACCCAGAAAAACTGCACATATGGTGGTTTGAAGGATGTCGTTAGTATTTCCTATTTCGTGGGCCATTCCAGACTGGCGTTTACTTTCATAATTTGGCGGATATGTGATATGTGAAAACCGATAAGAATGAGTAAGCTAGGGAGACGGCTGGTTTCATCAATATGATTTGTTGCTGTATTTATTCCCCCATATGTTATCATCTTATTTTCTAGAGGGTTTGACCAGAATGTAAGGTAAGGAAGGGAAGTGTGACTACACTGCCACTTTATATATCATTCCTGTCGTCTAGTTAGCATCTTATTTGACTTAACTAGGTGTTTATTTTTGAGGTAAAAGCACGGCAAGCTTTATGAATTTTCTGCAACAGCTTGACCATTCGTATGACAATAATACTGCGTCTATGCATTTTTGCCTCTTCGTGCTCTTTTACGAAGCGTAATGGCTTCAGTTGACATAAATAAAGCCCAATATATTTGCCCATAACTAAAGGTATTTTACCATTAGCTGGCCCTTATCATTAATAAGCCCAACGACCCTTCACGTCTCACCCCTGTGAAGATGTAAATTCATCCGACTTAAACTCTGAAGATAGCCTCAATTTGCATGTGTGAACGAGACGCCGACTGTATTTCGCCATGCATCCACAAGTTGTGTGACTACTGAGAGTCAGGGCCGCAGACCACCAACGTCCAGTGGTCGGCGTTGCTGAGCCGCCGGGACGTCGTGTGTGTTCCTCCTTGCTGACCCGCCGACGTGCGCAGCTCAGTTCCATTAATTACACCTCACACCAGATGCACATAAATCGTCCTGGCTCTCACAACCTGAAAAGAGTGAGTATAAAAGTAAGGCTCTCGTTGTTGACTATGATTAATGATCCAGGCGTCAGCCACTGGTAGCGCTGCGGCTGACGTGGACTTTTCTACCGTGGACAGGGTGGAGTGGTTGCTTTACTGCGACGTGATCACTAGGCGAATCAGACGCATTAACGCTCCTGAAAAAAAGTGATAACTATGTGAAAGGTCATATAATTATCCAAAGAATTTCGTCTTCAGGAATGCAGCTACTTTATTGAGCATCTACATCTTGTTTATCTCTTCAGTATTGGCTAGTGCATGTTCTCCACCTCAAAATCATTTAAGAATGTTCGATAGGGCCTCTGAATCACCTGATACCCTGATAAGTTTAATTTTAATTTGACAGATAAATCCTGCAAAGAATACGCTATTTCATTACAGTTTGTGGTGACGCGTGAATTTCTTGTGCTTGTACAATAAGTCGGAGGATTGTCATTGTTTTCCCAAACAATTTTATGTGTAATTCATAGTATTTCCGCACTGCGCTTTTCATTTGTTTGCGACCTGTAATTCATGTATAATTTCAAGCATCCAGTTAATCAGGAAGCAAAACGTAAATCTGTTTAGTTTAAGAGAAATATTGTATCTGTGTGAAGTACGGATTAGGGAAGGACTCACGCTGTTATGTATGCACGAAATGAGCAAAGACAATGCGGCCAGAAGAGTGTTTAAGAGTAAAGAAAGCAGGTGCTAACCAAAAATTGATTGAACTCCACATCTGTCCTCTACTAATATTCCCATTGGAAGTGGTACGCCGTTGCCTTCCTCCAATCTTTAAATTACCCTAAGAAGAATTATAGGAGCCTACAGTTTAACGTGGATGTTGATTCTAACTAGAAGAAACTAAGAATACAGACATTCAGTGATGAACAATCATATTGGTTTTTCCTTACTCTACCTCTCTCTATGCTTCAGGAATTTGTAAAGACAAGAAACATGCGTCCGTCTTCGGATCCCACATAAGCTGTACGTCCACCAACTGGATGAACAATTTCGAAAACTCAGAGATCATGACGCACCCCAACATACTGTCGACGTTGATACCAGTACACTCGGAAGAGTATGTCACGAGGGCAGCAGATCCACCAACAGCTATGGTCGAACGTCCATCTATCTTTGAAGATTGTCCGCTAACGAATGTTGTCCTGGGCGTTAGGAAATCAACTGACAATGAGGTAACGTTAACCACCAGCAATTACCCGATTCTGATTCTGGTCGCACCATCTACGTTTTAGAATATGTCTTTAGTTACCACGAGGTAACGGAGTTAGCTCATTACGTATCGTGTAAATTATCTTCGATAACCAATAGTTTCATCACTGAAGAACAATATCAAGCAGAACGTCTGTTTTTATCTTAACACAATGGGCTGCCACGATGCCAACGGACATAGTATCATGCTGACATCTCCAAACAAATGCACACATAAAGTACTTTCATGTACTATTTCTAAGTAAGAAGTGTTTTTGCGTTCATGTTCTCACTGTTCTCCATTTCATGTAAGGGTCATGAAACTGTCATTTCTTGATGGTATACCGAGTGAGGTGGCGCAGTGGCTAGCACACTGGACTCGCATTCGGGAGGACGATGGTTCAATCCCGCGTCCGACCATCCTGATTTAGGTTTTCCGTGATTTCCCTAAATCACTCCAGGCAAATGCCGGGATGTGGAAGGGCACGGCCGACTTCCCTCCCCGTCCTTCCTTAATCCGATGAGACCGATGACCTCGCTGTCTGGTCTCCTTCCCCAAACAACCAACCATCTTGATGGTATATGCGAATGTTTCTGTGGCTTGATAGAGCTCCTGTAATTTCAGTTTTCGTCGGCTGTACGCCCTCCCAATTTTACCTTAATTTTACCGGAGACGATCTCATTTTTGTTTATTAATGTTTTATGTGCGAAATTTGTCACCAATTCTCAATGTTCATAAATGATCGATGTATTGTGGGTGCAGAAACTAATCGTGCTATATGTAAAGCTCGATTACTCTTTGCCTTAAAAAGGTATTTTTAACGTTTTATTCTTCTTGCCAATTTAGCCTCGTCAATCCCAGTTGTGCTGCTTACGATGTTCAACTTGTATAAATATGATATGTTTATGAACTTTACGATAAATGGTTGCATGATTCACCAGAAATGAGTTACCTTCATATGCTGAATCTGCTCGTCCATCTTATATGTAAAACAGATTTTTATTTTCCTATCCTTGTTCGATTCTTGTTGCCTGTCAGTTGTGCTAGAACACGCTGTATATAGAAGCTTGTATCAGCCGATTATCGCTGGATTTACGTTGAAAAATTGGAAGTCATTCTGATCTTATTACTTCATGATCTTGTTTCCAATCTGCAAAACCCGACGCTTTGGTTGAGTGTTAAGAAATACACAAACGATTGTTATGAAATAAGCAGACGAACAATTGCTTCAGCGAGCGATGTTATGTATGCATATATTCTAGTACCAGTCGAAGTATCATACCTGATATAAAATTCAGATTCACTTACAGAAAACAACACGAGTGTGTGACATCTTTTCCTTCTCATCACGCATTCTTCAAAGTGCTACAAAAAGTGGCTCTTAGTAGACAAGTAAAAGAGGCGATACTCCCAATTTCTAACTTTCCGGCCCTCTCAAATCGGCCAATCGACCCGGTCGAGGTACCGATCGCTTTTGAGGTTCTCCTTAGCGTTAAGAAATTCCAGTTACCGTTTACGCTCTATTATGATCCTCTTGCCGAGGATATCAGTTTCGAGGCTGTGCAGCATCTCGAATCGACCCTCATCGACGCGCTAATGGCGGGGCTCAAGAGCCTGCCGCTCAGAAAACTGAATATTGTGTTTCGTAGCGCTCCATTGGCCGCCGTAGGCGCCGCAGCTGAGTAAACATTGTACCGCTTTCAGAATCCCGACAGTCTTCAGGGTGGGGCAGACGTTCCTTAACCCTTGCGCACTTAGCCTGATTGCTATCTCTGTCTTTTACTTTTATGAGTTAGACCAATTCGTCTGCTCTTCCCCTCTGGCGGTCTGAGTCGTTCGCATTCACAATTTATTCACAGCTCTGGCGTTTCTGACTGCGGCAGTAAAACAGCCAGAGGAGCCCGAATGAAGCTAGAAGAACTCGTCTGTTCGTTCTCGACAGTGGAAAACAAAGTGCAGTTATACTTCGGAAAGCTCAGTAAATAAACGCATTGCCCGTACCAGTCAGAGCTCGAAAGGTCGAAATCGTAAAGTCGTGTGCAGTTTACGTCCCACCAGTGAAGCACCTACAGTCCCCGTAGCACTGTATTGTGACGTGTATTCCAAGGGGATAGACGAAGAGTAGGTTGCAGCTGAAGAAAGTACAGGGTGGATGCTGACATTCGTTAAGCATCTGAAGGTGAAAAGCGAGAAAGTTAGCCTGTTACGTGACGAACAATATTGTACTGTTGCGTTGTTATTCAAACACACGAAACAAAATATCAACTGCCTGGCACACGAAGACTCTTTCAACAATGGAATCTGACCGTTAATACCGTTAAGCCTTCATCAGTAACACTGATCACTTTCACGTTCATTACATTAATGATGAGAAGGAAGGTAATTGTTATAGCCACACGTGGTAGACAATTGAACAAAATATTTGCCTTTAATAATGAGACTGCTTGAGATGTCAAAGTGATGAACACATTGGACTCATATCCGAGAGCAGCGAGAACAAATCCCAGACAAGGCAACGTCATTTACATCCACCCTAATTCTTTTCCTGGACCATTTAAGACAATCACCATGTTGATTTCTTCAGGAAATCGAAAGTTGAAATCCAGGACCGGCTTTAAGTCGCGTGGGCTGTAGCACTCATGAACGGCGAGCGCCCTATCATTATATGCTCACATTTTATTTACATGTCTAACGAGGAGCGTAATGGTTTTAAAAATGTGGTCGGAATTTTGAGATCGCCGCAGAGCGCATAATCGCAAAGTACCCTCAACTGTTGGCAATCGACAATCGATATTACAGTAGCTTTCGCTTGTATGGACTCTTATTTAAACATGCTTAAAATTGCTCAGCCAGTTGAAAATTCCGCCGATTGGGAAATACAGTAGCTGTTATTCGTTTCTTAAACACGAGTTACGTCAAAGCTGCCGATACTCATCGACAGATTCACACGATGAGAAATGATGTAGGTGATCGTCCATCACTACTGACGACCTGTGGCAGAAAGTCGAAAAATATGTTCGAGAACACACACGTTACACGACTGCATTTCTATGTCATGCCTTTCTTCACATTTCAAGAAATTTTCTGCACGAAACTGTAACGGAACTATTAAGTATCGGACGTCTTGCGCTCGCTGGCTTGCAGCAATTACGACTGAGTTGCACAAACCTATTCATTTACGCTGTGCAATGACTTTCCTCCAAAGTCACTACGCAAAAAGGAAGAACTATTTGAGTCGAATTGTCACTGATGACGATGAGGACAACGACCACATTACAGCGGAACAATAACCACCGTTTTCGACGGCACTGAACCACACTCAAGCAATACCCTTTAGAAGAGTAAACCGCCATTCGACTTTGTATTATTATGTTTCTCTTTTGAACTATCCAGATTTCGACTTTTACGTCATTATCAGGTACAATGGTAAAGGTTGATAGACCATTATTAAGTCATATTTGTTAAGGTAGGCCAAAGCAGGAATAAAAGACTAAACATGTCTAAAATTTAACTATCAAAGAATCAGTTACATCTTTGACAGTTACATCCTTAAGACATGTGTTAGCCTTGTTTACCTGCTTCGGCCTGCATTAAAAAATTTGAATTAATGATACAATCTTTCGAAATGTACTTGAGAATAACAAAAAGCCGAAATCTGTATAGTATAAAAGATAAATATAGTAATACACAGTAAAATGACGGCTTAGTGTTTTAAAAAACAAGAGTTCTTGGAATTGAGGCATTCAACACTCCCCAAGAAAGCGATGTTTCAGCAAAGAATTTTAGCGAGAAAAACGATGTGTACTATGTTTTGGGATAGTCTTGGTGTTTCGTGTGTCGGTTTTTTTGGCTCTGGTTAGCACAGTCAATGCAGACTGACATCTTAAGGAAACTGCGCCATTCAAATCGAAACAAAGGCATCGTTTTGTAGCACATTAATACGCGTCCCCACGTCTCATTGCGCTCCATGTCTCATCGCATCATACAGTTGGGTCTATTTGCTCACCCTTCCCACGACTCTGACCCAATATAGAGACCGTTATTTGCTCTTGGACATCTTTCCGGTCAGCGATACGAGGAAGATGACGATGTCCAAAGGTCAGGGGAGGACTGGGTAAAAAAAAATCAGGCGGCGGATATATACGAGGATGAATTTCAGAAGCTGATGAAGCGATACCTTGTAATAGTATAGATGGATATTTTGTTGAATGCAAGGTTAAGGTCCACGCTTTCACATAAAATTAAACTTAATGTAATGTTTTCTCCATTTTTATTTTACTTTAAAATGGTACTAACTTCAGTAACATACGTTTCTTCCTTGCAATATGCTGAGGTAATGTACCGAAATTTTTATGTCAATAATTTAAGTCCCAAAGGATGATATGAGCAGTGTTTCTGCACCCTTATCAGAATAATATAAAGATCATTACTCAGGACATTAAAAATAATGGTCACAGATAATTTTTTTACAAGTAGGAGACCTGTCTGTCACAATATCAAAACAAAATTTTTGAAACGCTGAGGCCATGCGTTCACTTAAGCAGACAACGTGATCAAGGTGTTCTTATTCATATTTTCACGAAGAGGATGCAGTGGTACTATTCCACATATTCTACAGTCGCTCTTATTACCGGCAAACGGAACTGAAAGTATCTCGTCGTTGCAGGTGCTTAATTATATAGGCTATCTCTAAAGCGGTTTTAAAGATTACAATCCCCGTTAAAAATTAAAATGGATCTTATCATACATCTATAAATTAGAACAAAATTTCGAGTCGCATTCCCAGTTCGATGTCACACACTAAACAATGGCGACACACCGGCTACAAAATTCTAATATGCTTTGTGCTTACTGTTGGAAAATGGAACCCTAACACTGAAATTTAGAACGAGAGAGAATGAGAACGCTGTCAGAAGTGAATAGATTAATAATTACAGCCTGCATGGGAACACTACGGAAATAATTGGAACTTGTAAGGACACAATGAGCATGGTTTCAAAAATATTGCAAGAGACGCAATTCATGACAGAAAAAACAGCAGAAAATGAAATAAATCGTCACTAACCCAAATATCAAATGAACAATCGTCATTCACTGCGCATATTCCAATTGTCCGACAGTTTCGCTGAAAGACTTTTGTCGTTAGATACGAGGATATATCAACAAACATTATCTGGCTAGGTTAGTTAACAATTCAGACTGAAATCATTGTGGCACAAGTGTATTATAACACAGTAGACCATATAGCCCAGTCAATTAAGCCAAAAAGGACCGAATAAGGGCAAAAATCGTGTGTTACCGGTTAGTCGTCAGTGGCTGCTTGGGGAATGGTAGGACCAGACAATGGGAAACTGAACATCATTCGTAGAAAATACACAGTTTATTGCACCTCCCAGTGCTGTGTTAAATAGGCAAACAAGATGAAAATTTTAATAATGCGATAATTAATATCAGCTGCTTTAGAGAGCACAGCTCGCTCGCCAGTGACACATAAGGAGACAGTGAAGAGTCCCTACACACCCTCTTCATCATTTTGCGTGACTTTTAACGTAATGTACCCACCTCAGGTACTTCAATTCTGGGCGCCAACTTTAAACTACATAAAAGAGTCTGAGCAGCTGAGTGTGTCTATAGTGGCCACATGGTATATTGTCTTTATTTCACTTCATATTTTACGAAGATTTTTGGTGATTATCGGAGCCGCACACGCATATTCAGTACATCTATGTGCAATATGTCAGCACATACATCCTTACCTCCTCGCACCTAATGAATGAAAAGCGTGAATGACAGTGTAGAAGCCGTGCGGGATTAGCCGAGCGGTCTAGAGCGCTGCAGACAGGGACTGTGCGGCTGGTCCCGGCGGAGGTTCGAGTCCTCCCTCGGGCATGGCTGTGTGTGTTTGTCCTTTTATCCTAAGGTTAAGCAGTGTTTAAGCTTAGGGACTGATGACCTTAGCAATTAAGTCCCATAAGGTTCCACACACATTTGAACAGTGTAGAAGGTGCCTATTCATAGTTAACTCATTATTTCACTTTTGTACATTTCACCTCCAGTCTAAATTAGCGTTTTGCTCTCATCGCTCATTGCTCGTTGAGCGGTATACGGAATTTTTCTTGCTAATTTCGGAACGTTATGAGCAGTTGCACTTAGCCAAGCATGCAAGCTATTTTTCTGTTCCACCCTTGTTCACTTAGCCATGCATGAAGCTATTGTTTTGCTCTACCCTTGTTCAACCACGTTAATGCGTGACATATCTTCCTAGTTCTGTCTGATTTAGTTTGTTGTTGATCTCACGAGTATAGCATAATTAAGCAGATTTCTGCAACTTCGCTTATTTAGATTTCAATTCGTAATCTAATTTCCACGTTTCTTTGTCATCTCAGCATGTGTTAAGTAGAGACCTGTGAGCCTTAAGTTCGCAGGTTTTTTCTCACATAAACATATCCAGTCCAATTTGCTTAGCTATTTTGAATTTTACTACTCGTTTTACACAGAGTTTTTGTTTGTGATGACCACGTGCTCGCGGATTGCGAGAATCTTTACATGTCAAAGCTATTGATTCTCAGGGTAAAACTTCCAAATTAGTTTCGGAAATTATTCTATTGTGCGACTACTAACAGTTTATTCTTAGCGACGAATTCTTGTTCACTTGCGTCGTGCACTCAAGCCAAGGGAACGACTGTTTTCCAACCACGTGCATACTGGCGAAGTTTTTATTTATTCTTATGTTTGTCGTGAATTTCTGTTATGTGTATATGTGCGTGAATGTCGCTATTGAAAGATTCCTCTGACCCTTCCATAATTAATAATGAAAGACAAATCCTGCTGGGGTCACGGAGAGGCAGTTGTAAATGTAATTTTGTAACTTAGCCTAGAGTGTTATGAAGAACAGCAACCATCACTCATTTATTAGTGTTTTAGCTTATTAGTCTGTTCAGGTGTGTCTCCGATAAAGGTGACATTTTTACCGGAGCACGTACTTACGTTTTCCGTCGCAAACTTCCATTTTACGTCATACTGCTATCCGTTGTGCAACAGATGAATATAGCCAACTTACTTATTTAGTATTTATTCAAGTATCTTAGATGTACTTATCCGGCAACTCAGTTCATCTAAACAAATATTTTTCTTTCATTTATATCCAGATACAGTCTTCCCTCTTTCCATGTTAATAGATGCCTCATTTTTATGGTCACCATCACGATCACCGATCTCCAACATGATCCTTCACTTACAAATATCCTTCAACAGGACTCAAAGCCCAGCGTCGTCGACCAGTCCGGATGCGTAGCAGTACACACTGTCGCGTAACGCAAGCACTGGGCACTTCTAGACCACATACACAAAAATATCTTAAAAGAAATAAAAAATGTAAATACTTGGGTCAACTCACACTGTTAATGAACCAAACAATTTAGAAACGTAAATGAGTTGCCTGGAGATCCAGTGGTACCTCTTTTAAATATCCAGTATTATGACGACGACACGGAACAAAATCAAAAACATCTTTCTTGAAATAACACAAACAGAATTAAAATGATAGGCAGGTGCCAATTTTGCAAGGTAATGCCCCATCCCACGGCTCAGTGAATCGACAACAACAGTTCGCTAACAATTATTACAGTTCCAAGTACACAACAATTTCTTGGATAAATTACGATCTGGGTTGTGACGGGTTGGTGGGGAGGGGTGGAGGGTAGAAGTGTGAGGGAAGTTAGGTCGTCGAGCACAGCTCTTTCCACGTCAACGAAAGTGCTACGATAATTCGCAGCCTACATCGTCGTCAACCTCGCAAGTCGTACGGTCTATTCCGTTCACATCCGAGGCCTACCAACTAAGTCCGCTGAGATACCATCAGTAACTTTCGAGGCCGCGACGCTGCACCGAGGCTGACCTGGGCGCCAACACAGAGGAGACTATGCGATTGTAAACTGTAATGAATAAAGCCTTGTTCCGCTAATGTTTTGTCATTTGTGACCAGCGCGCCGACTGGCTTGTTCCACCATACTCAACACTCCCGTCATCAGTAGAAAACTCAATCCAGGCCTCTAAAAATGCATCATCCCAGGCTCGTCAGCCGGCCGCTGTGGCCGAGCGGTTCTTGGCGCTTCACTCCGGAACCGTGCTGCTGCTACGGTTGCCGGTTCGAATCCTGCCTCAGGCATGGATGTGTGTGATGTCCTTACGTTAGTTAGGTTCAAGTAGTTAAGTAAGTCTAGGGAACTGATGGCCTCAGATGTTAAGTCCTATAGTGTTTAGAGCCATTTTAACCAGCCTCATCTCTCCCAACGTATGAAGAGGGCCAGAGGCTTGTTGCATCGCCTGGAATAGCAGTAGGTAACCTAGGTGTTCATCTACATCTACGTGTACATGGTGCTAATCATATTTCAGTGCCTGTCTTCAGAGGGTTCGTGGTACCACCTTCACAATAATTCTCTATTATTGCAGTCTCTAACTGCGCGTGGGAAAAAACCAAACTTGCATCTTTCTGTGCAGCTCTGATTTCCCTTATTTTATTTTGATGATTGTTCCTCCCTATTAGGTTGGCGTCAATAAAATATTTTCGCATTCGGAGGAGAACGTTGGGGATTGAAATTTCGTGAGAACATCCCGCCGCAATGAGAAACGCCTTTCCTTTAATGATGTCCACCCAAATCCTTTATCACGTCAGTGACTTCTCTCCCCTATTTCTCGATAATACGGAACTTTTTGTCCTTCTTTGATCTTTCTCGATGTCTGGTAATGTCCCACATCGCACAGCCGTACTCCAAAACAAGACGGGTAAGCATAGAGTGGGCAGTCTCTTCAGTAGATCTGTTACATCTTCTAAGTGTCTCCAGATAAAACGCAGTCTTTGGTTCTCCTTCCTCACAACGTTATCTATATGTTTCTTACAGTTTCAGTTGTTCGTAATTATAATTCCTAAGTACTTAGTTGAGTTTATGGCCATCAAATATAGTTGATTTATCTTATAATCGAAGTTCCTGTTAGCACTCTTATGGATGACCTCACATTTTTCAATATTTAAGGTCAAATTTCGAATTTTCGCAGCATTCAGATTTCTAAATAGTTTTGCGATTTTTTTGATCTTCTGATGACTTTACTAGACGATAAACGACAGCGTCATCTGCAAACAACCTAAGACGGCTGCTCAGATAGTCTTATAAAACGTTTATACGGATAAGGGACGACAGATGGCCTATAACACTAACTTGGGGAACGGCAGAAATCACGCCTGTTTTACTTGAAGTCTTTCCGTCATTTACTACGAACTATGACAGAAATCACGAATCCAGTCGTATAGCTGAGACGATATTTCATAAACGCGCAATTTCATTACAAGCCACTTGTGAAGTTCAGTATCAAAAAGCCTTCTGGAAATGTAGAAATACGGAATCAATTTGAAGTGCTTTGTCGACAGCAGTCAATACTTCGTGTGAGTAAGTAACTAGCTGTGTTTCACAACAACGATGTTTTCTAAATTCGTGTTGTCTGTCTGTGAAAACACTGCTCTCTTCGAAGTGATTCATAATGCTCGAACACAATATACATGCCAAAATCGGGCTGCTCATCGACGTTAATGATATGGGCCTGTAATTTAGTGGATTATCCTATGGCCTTTCTTGAATATTGGAGTGATTTGTGCAACTCTTCAGTCTTTGTGTACGGAGCTTTCATCGAGTGAGTGGTTTTATGTGGTTGTTAAGTATGGAGGTATTGCATAAGCACACTCTGAAAGGACTTAGCTGGTAGACAGTCTCGACCGGAAGACTTCCTTTTATTAAGTGTTTTAAGTTTCTTTAGTACTATGATGATATCTGTTTCTAATTTACTGAAGTTGGCAGCTGGTCTTCATACGAAATCTGGAATAATAATTTCGTCTTGTTTGGTAAAGGAATTCCCAAGGGCTGTGTTAGTAATTCTGCTTTAGTACCAATGCCACCGATAGTATTTCCGTTGCTGTTGCATAGAGAAGGCAATGATGGTCTCTTGCCGCCAGCATACTTCACATACTGCCAGAGTATCTTTGATTTTTTGCCAGGTTTCGAGATAAAGTTTAGTTGTGAAGACTATTACAAGGATCTTGCATTGAAGTCCGCGCTATATTTCGAGCTTCTGTAGAAGATCGATAATCCTAGGGATTTGGCGTTCGTTTGAATGTCGCATGATTTTTTATTTGTTTCTGTTGCAGTGTTCTGACCCGTTTTATTGGCATGAGGGATAAGTTCTGCCGTTTCTTAATTTATGTGGTATAAATCTCTCAAGTGTAACAGAACTTCAGATATATCAACTCAAGTCTAGCAACGCATTACAGCGTATTACTATTCTAGACTTGAACATGGCAAGTCCCATTCCATCAGACATATTGACACCTACACTGAAAGATATGCTGTGGATGTGTGATAAGTGACGCCACTCAGCGCAGCCCACTCTGCAATTCACCACCAAGTGACTACAACACACTTACATGACATCAAAATTTACTGTCAATAATACACAGCATCATTCATGGTGGGGGTAATCGTCTTTCCTGTAGTGTAGAATTTTAGTCCAAATTCTTAAATTTCTTACGTATTTGCGTATCTATAACCACAATTCCACGTTTTAGTTACTGTGTAGTGTATATTTCCTACGTTTTTTTTTCGTGTCGAGTTGTCAACCACAGCTGCAAAACTCTTTAGTTGAGCAGCAGCCTTGTCTAGGCAGCAGCACATCAAAGCACAACAGAAATAAGCGTCTCATTTGTGAGTTTTAATGAGCATCTAATAACTAGTAACCTGTTACATTTTTATTTACTGTGTGTGTTTCAGTTTCAATCCTTAAATTTCATGCGCATTTGTGTTTCTGCTAGCCACAGATACCCGTTTTAATTAATCCCTGCCGTATTTAATGTGGATAGATAAGTCCAGCATGTCTCATGTGTCCCCCGATCGGTCCACTGATTGCCCCCGATTACGGCTTGCACTGAGGACGACCCCTTACCTGTGGTCGAGTGCGCGGTAGTTTCAAGCCGTGGCAGGCTTCAAAGGGCTTCCTAACGAACAGTCTCCGCTGCGTCCCAACTAACGGTATAAGAGTAGACGAGATGTGGTTTAAATTCAAAGAAATAGTATCTGAAACAGTCGAGAGATTCATACCGAATAAATTAACGGAAGATGCTGCTGACACCCCATGGCACACAGAAAAGACCAGAACACTATTGCAGAACCAACAAAAAGCCATATGAAATATGAAAGAACGCCGAGTCTCTAAATTTGATGATGTTTTACAGACACTCGGATCTTGGCGCGAAATGCTTTTAATAGCTTCCGCAAGGAAACTCTGTCTCGAAAAATCACAAAAAATCTGACACTATTCCGGTAGTATGTAAAGTACATCAGTGTCAGTGATGAAAAATAATCAGTACCCTCACTGCGCAATATCAATGATAATATTACCTACGACAGCGTTACAAAAGGTGAGTTACTAAAGACAATTTCCGCAATTCCTTCATCAATGAAAACGAAGTAAATATTCCAGAATATAAGTAAACAGCAACAACTAACAACGTAACGTAGAAGTAGATATTCTCTGTGTAGTGAATCAGCTTAAAGCACTCAATGAAGACAGGTCTTCCGGTCTAGATAGCATATCATTTACGTCCCTTTCAGAGTATACTGATAGAATAGCCCTATATTTAGTAGTCATGGAATATTATAGGACTAGGGAATAAAGATGGGGAAATATTTAGAGAGTTAGAAAACAGAAAAGAGAACAGAATTGTGTTATCGGAAACAAGAAAGAAGGGATATGGCATAGGAAATAAAGAATCCAATATACACTTATACAGCGGGGTGCAAAAACATCAAAGGGTAAATTGAGGAGTGTCAATACTGATAAAGAAAAAATTATAGAAACAATTTCCTAGTTGGGAACCTATTGATGAAAATCTGATTAAAGTAAATATGGTCTTTATATGGACATAAAACTACTATAATAGGAGTATGTGCAGTAAGTGAGGAGTAACCAGATCATGCGATAGAAACATTCTTCATTAAATTAAATGCAGGAGAGATAGGAAATACAAGAGGGATAATAATTGCTGGAGATTTCAATAGTAGAACGTGACGAAAAATAGGAAATAAAATAGTAGGACCACATGGAGAAAATATAGTAAATAACAATGTGGTAAGATTAATTAACATATGTGAACAAGATCGCAACAAATTTTGAATGGTTTCTATCCATATAAAGAAAGTCATAAATATACATGGCATCACGAAACACTTCAGTTAAAATCAGTAATTGATTACATATTAAGTAGGCAAAAAACCGTTTTAAAAACACATAACGTCAGAGAGTACAGAGGAGTAACCCAGTGTGACCATCATTTGGTTAACGTAAAATGTTTCCATATGTGGACATAAAAGGTAATGAAGAAATTGTTAATGAGGAGGAATATTTTAAAACGTAAATAAAAATCACAAAGTATAATGTACATCGCCTAAAAAGATGAAAGTATGGTGTCTCTATTCAAAAAAAGGAAATATTAGAAGTTAACTGAAACATAATTTGTCAATACAGATATACAGTAAAAAAATAACGTTAATGCTCATACGTGAGGCAGCCAAAGAAGCCCTGGGCGAAGAAATTAAGTATGAGAAAAAAAATCTTTATACCGTTTCGATACAGAAATATAGAAAGAGGTACAATAAAGAAATAAAAATATTTAAAATGGTTAAAGACACAAAACATTCAGGTCAAGTTAAATTAAGAGCACGAGAAGAAAAATTATGAAAATGGTGAGAGAAGCAAAAAATAAGAATTGTGAAAACACATGTAATAAAGTGGATAATCTAACTGGAGGTAAGAGAAGCTCAGAAGTATGGAAGATATGCCAGAATTAGACTTTCGCTCTGCAGCGGAGTGTGTGCTGATGTGAAACTTCCCGTCAGATTAAAACGGTGTGCCGGACCGAGACTCGAACTCGGGACCTTTGACTTTCGCGGGCAAGTGCTCTATCAACTGAACTACCCAAGCACGACTCACGCCCCGTCCTCACAGCTTTACTTCTGCCAGTACCTCGCCTCCTACCTCCAAAACTTTACAGAAGCTCTCCTGCGAACCTTGCAGAACTAGCTCTCCTGAAAGAAAGGAGTCGTGCTTGGATAGCTCAGTTGGTAGAGCTCTTCACCGCGAAAGGCAAAGGTCCCGAGTTCGAGTCTCGGTCCGGCAAGTAGTTTTAATCTGCCAGGAAGTTTCATATGGAAGATATTGAAAAACTGAGGAGAAACTCTGAAGAAACTCAACATATTAACTGCGTTAGTATCCAGATTTGAGAGAAATACTTCAAAGAACTATTGACTGAAAACAGAGGAGAATTTTTGGATACAATCAACAATGATATATAAGAAATAGCATTTCACTGGACACAGAAGTAGTAAAAAAATCAACTAAAACTTTAAAAAAAGGAAGTTGTACTGGAATTGGAGGAGTACCAACTGAACTAGTGAAATATGGTACAGATAAATCACACGAACTTTTGAGAAGCCGTTTTCAACAATGATTAAATGGCTAGTCCATAGCATAAGACTGAAAAGTAGGATTTATATCAACAAAGGAAGAAAAGATGAGTGCGAGAACTACAGAGGAATTAATGTAACAAATGTATTTGGCACACATTATGGAATGATTACTAAAAATATTTTGGAAGCAGAATTTAAGGAAATAGGGGGTGAGGAACAGGCTGACTTCAGAGCTGGGTCATCAGCTGTAGATCATATATTATGTTGGCAACAATTAATTCAAATAAATTGTTCAAATGGCGCTGAGCACTATGGGACTTTTAGGTCATCAGTCCCCTAGAACTTAGAACTACTTAAACCCAACTAACCTAAGGACATCGCACACATCCATGCCCGAGGCAGGATTCGAACCTGCGACTGTTGCGGTTGCGCGGTTCCAGGCTGTAGGTCCTAGGACCGCTCCGCCACTCCGGCCGGCTATAAATAATTGAAAAGAAAAATGTTAGAAATCAATCCCATTATTTAGTATTTGTAGACATAGAAAATGCGTATGATAATATGCCCATACGTAACTTGTGGAAAGCTTTAAAAGCGTTTAACATTAGTTCCATCATAATTAATGCAAGAATAACAGTACAAAACTAGCTCTCACCTGGTTTTGAAATTAGAAGACGCTTACGTTAAGAATGCAGTCTTTCACCTACACTTTACGAAATATAAACAGAAAAAGAATTGTAAATCTGGAAAAGAAGTTGTAAGAACTTGGGGATCCCAGTAAATAATACTACGATATATTCATTACAATTTTCTGACGACCAATTTCTGACGAGCAATTACTTTTGGCATAATATAAAGAAGACATAGAGTACATTACCAGGAAACTAATAGAGGAGTGTAAAAAAATGGGAACTTCAGGTCAACAGGAATAAAACAAAATATATGGTAATAGGAGACACAGATCAATATTTGACACTGGAAGAAGGGATGGGAACTATTAAACACACTGAAGGGTACAAATATCTTGGAGTCAGTATCATACAAGATGGAAAACAAGACAAGTAAATTAATTCAGGTGTAAATTCTGGAAACAGTAAATGGTATTTTATGGGACAAATAGATTGGAAAGGAAACAAAAAAAAGTCCCGAACACAATTATCAGAATTATAACGACATTTGAATCAGAAGTATGAACAGTTGAATTGCAAATAGTAAAAGGGTTGATGGGAACTGAGATGGACTTGTGGAGGCGGTCCGTAGTGTTATCTAAGCGAGAAAGAAACAGAAATGAAGTCATTAAGAAGGAAATGGGCGTTACAAATTCAGTTGCAGATTTTATAGACGAAAAGACTGTGATGGTATGGACATACAAAAAGGATGTCAAAGGAGAGATTACCACAAAGAGTTATGAAATGGGAGTCACCAGGAAGAAAGAAAAGAGAGAGACCGCCGATCACATAGATTTAAGGAATTCAGACCTTTACCAGAAGAAAAAATAATGAAGGTAATGTATGGACCGATAGACAAAAATGGTGAATGAAAATCAAATTTGACGTGTAATATTGGGATACGAGAAACTGTAAAATGTTACATTGTGAAACCGGATACGAATAAGGAGAGAATAAATCGTAACGTTTCCCATATATTCTTCTGTTTGAGAATATGTGGATAATTGCCTTGCACAAATCATGACAAGAAAATGGTTTTCTCGTTTTAAGGAGGATCATTTTGACATTAGTGACTCACCATGTTCAGGAAGACTTTCGGGGTTTGATGTGTCAACCAATAACTGGCAGTTGTGATGAACTGTCATCATTCCACCATTATACGACATTTGCATGTAATGGAGGAGGTTTAAAAATCGGGTATATTCGTACCGCATGCTCTAAATCATAGAAATCAGCGAGTGGCCATGAGTACACCTCTCCTTGTCGGACATCAACTGGCTCGTGAACAGTGCAGACCATTCCCGTCTTCTGTCGTTACTAGGGTGCAGAAATGTTGTCTTTATGCTAACATAAGGAAATGAAAGAAATGGCGGAGAACAAACAAAGCAGCAACTCCCAGTACACAGTCCATTGCGCATTCACAGAAGATATTATTATGCATCTGGTGGAACAGTGATGGTGTGGTGCTCTACGAATTGCTTCCCCGAGGCGTTACCATCACAACTGAAATTTATTGTCTGCAGCTGAGACGTCCCGCTGATGCTGAAACGTCCCCTTAGAAAAATTATATACGACTGTGCTTAAACTGTCACACAATATTTTTCGCAACGCAATCTGACTTTAAGAAATCCTTACAAAAGAATGGCCCTGACTAACATTAACCTATACCTTTCACAAATCACTTACCTCACAAAAATCTTCGTTACTCGAACTACTGCAATATAGCGAGCGCCACTACTGCCAGCTAAATAAAAGATTCAAACTACGGAAGGCACTAACTACTGATAGGCATAGTTAGCCAATGAAAGATTTTAATAGAGAACAAACAACGTATTTACCTCAATAGTGTTCAAAAGTCATAATGCATATAGCAGTTCATGATATCCAGTCTTACAAATTTCAAAACTTCGCCATCTCTCTCCCCACATCCACCACTGCTGCCGGCTCAACTCCAACTGCGCAACGCTACGCGCTGTTAACATCCAGCTGCCCAACGCTACAATGGCCAGTGTTACAACAATGCAAAGCAGCCACAGACTGCACACAGCACAGCCAGTGATTTTCATACAGAGCGCTACGTGGCGTTACCAATAAGAAAACCTAAACAGCCTACTTACAATGCAATCCTAGAACAACGACCAGGAAGACTGTGTGAAGTGATATTACTCCACAATAACGTCCACCCGCAGTCTGCTAGACTGATAAAAAACATTACACAGGCGTTGGTCTGGGAAGTCATTCCGCACCCACCTTATTCGGCCGACCTTGCGCCGTCGTATTTTCAACTCTCCCACTCTCTACCAAACAGTCCTCAAGCTACTTCCCTTCCGGATGAAAGTGCGCTCCGAACATGGTTCAACGAATTCCTCCCCTAAAAACTACGTAATTTCTACAGTAGTGGAAGCGAAAAGCTAGCCAGCGCTGGCAGACTGTTAAGAATCATAGATGACTAAAGTACCTTTTATATGTATCTGTTATGTTCATTAAACTTATCAAAAAACGCTGCGAACTTACAAACAAACCCAATACAATCGACCAAGTCACCCGGCTCCCGAGCCCCGCAAAACAGTGGTAAACGGCATTGTGACTATAGTGCTACCTGTGTTATACCGGTAAAACCCCTTCTACCGAAATCTTTCCAAACCATGTCCAGTGGAGCATATGGTCCTTCCTTGACCTAGATGTAAGCAAAGATTTGTTGAATTTTCTGACAGACGGAAATAATAAGGTTGTCACTAGTTTCTTCATTTGTTTTTAGACTTATCAGTTCTCGTCAGACATAAAAATTTTCCTTGCATATTTAGTAGCAGTTAATGGCGGCAGGAGAAATAAACCGATCACTAAATTTAGATCCCTAGGCTTCCTATTTTTGTGGAGCACCAAACCAAAAATTACTTTAAGGAAACGACACTTCTGAAAGCCTGTTTACAATAACATCGTTCACTACGTTATGTCACCGATCAGCAAATTGACAACACGTCAAAGATATCACAACCCATATTCGTTGCTCTCCCCCCAAGACACTATGGCCTCGGGATGTTCGGGTGACTATTCCTCCCGAGAGCATATAGCTCTTTTTCGTGATTGAATGATGATGGCATCAAACTGCGTAAGATATTGAAGAGGTTGACTGACACCCTAGGAAAAACAAAAACGGCCTTCTACTGGTCGAAGCATAGAACGTTAGGTAGTTGAATGGGTGTAGGGAGCCTACAGAAAATAAAAAGAGAAATTGATAGGGTAAAGTTAATATAGCGGAAATTAATGAAGTGTGGTGGCAGGAAGAACAAGGTTTTTGGTAGGTGAGTATGTTGTTGTTGTTGTGGTCTTCAGTCCTGAGACTGGTTTGATGCAGCTCTCCATGATACTCTATCCTGTGCAAGCTTCTTCATCTCCCAGTACTTACTGCAACCTACATCCTTCTGAATCTCTTGGTCTCCCTCTACGATTTTTACCCTCCACGCTGCCCTCCAATGCTAAATTTGTGATCCCTTGATGCCTCAAAACATGTCCTACCAACCGATCCCTTCTTCTAGTCAAGTTGCGCCACAAACTTCTCTTCTCCCCAATCCTATTCAATACCTCCTCATTAGTTACGTGATCTACCCACCTTATCTTCAGCATTCTTCTGTAGCACCACATTTCGAAAGCTTCTATTCTCTTCTTGTCCAAACTAGTTATCGTCCATGTTTCACTTCCATACATGGCTACACTCCATAGAAATACTTTCAGAAACGACTTCCTGACACTTAAATCAATACTCGATGTTAACAAATTTCTCTTCTTCAGAAACGATTTCCTTGCCATTGCCAGTCTACATTTTATAACCTCTCTACTTCGACCATCATCAGTTATTTTACTCCCTAAATAGCAAAACTCCTTTACTAATTTAAGTGTCTCATTTCCTAATGTAATTCCCTCAGGATCACCCGATTTAATTTGACTACATTCCATTATCCTCGTTTTGCTTTTGTTGATGTTCATCTTATATCCTCCTTTCAAGACACTGTCCATTCCGTTCAACTGCTCATCCAAGTCTTTTGCTGTCTCTGACAGAATTACAATGTCATTGGCGAACCTCAAAGTATTTACTTCTTCTCCATGAATTTTAATACCTACTCCGAATTTTTCTTTTGTTTCCTTTACTGCTTGCTCAATATACAGATAAGGTTAGTATTGCCTCACGTGTTCCAACATTTCTACGGAATCCAGACTGATCTTCCCCGAGTTCCGCTTCTACCAGTTTTTCCATTCGTCTGTAAAGAATTCGCGTTAGTATTTTGCAGCTGTGACTTATTAACCTGATAGTTCGGTAATTTTCACATCTGTCAACACCTGCTTTCTTTGGGTTTGGAATTATTATATTCTTCTTGAAGTCTAAGGGTATTTCCCTGTCTCATACATCTTGCTCACCAGATGGTAGAGTTTTGTCATGACTGGTTCTCCCAAGGCCGTCAGTAGTTCTAATGGAATGTTGTCGACTCCCGGGGCCTTGTTTCGACTCAGGTCTTTCAGTGCTCTGTCAAACTCTTCACGCAGTATCTTATCTCCCAGTTCGTCTTCATCTACATGCTCTTCCATTTCCATAATATTGTCCCAAGTACATCGCCCTTGTATAAACCCTCTATATACTCCTTCCACCTTTCTGCCTTCCCTTCTTTGCTTAGAACAGGGTTGCCATTTGAGCTCTTGATATTCATACATGTGGTTCTCTTATCTCCAAAGGTCTCTTTAATTTTCCTGTAGGCAGTATCTATCTTACCCCTAGTGAGACAAGCCTCTACATCCTTACATTTGTCCTCTAGCCATCCCTGCTTAGCCATTTTGCACTTCCTGTCGATCTCATTTTTCAGACGTTTGTATTCCTTTTTGCCTGCATTATTTACTGCATTCTTATATTTTCTCCTTTCATCAATTAAATTCAATATTTCTTCTGTTACCCAAGGATTTCTATTAGTCCTCGTCTTTTTACCTACTTGATCGTCTGCTGCCTTCACTACTTCATCCCTCAGAGCTACCCATTCTTCTTCTACTGTATTTCCTTCCCCCATTCCTGTCAATTGTTCCCTTATGCTCTCCCTGAAACTCTCTACAACCTCTGGTTCTTTCAGTTTATCCAGGTCCCATCTCCTTAAATTCCCACCTTTTTGCAGTTTCTTCAGTTTCAATCTGCAGTTCATAACCAATAGATTGTCGTCAGATTCCACATCTGCCCCTGGAAATGTCTTACAGTTTAAAACCTGGTTCCTAAATCTCTGTCTTACCATTACATAATCTATCTGATACCTTTTAGTATCTCCAGGATTCTTCCAGATATACAACCTTCTTTTATGATTCTTGAACCAGCTGTTAGCTATGATTAAGTTATGCTCTGTGCAAAATTCAACAAGGCGGCTTCCTCTTTCATTTCTTCCCCCCAATCCATATTCACCTACTATGTTTCCTTCTCTCCCTTTTCCTACTGACGAATTCCAGTCACCCATGACTGTTAAATTTTCGTCTCTCTTCACTACCTGAATAATTTCTTTTATCTCGTCCTACATTTCATCTATTTCTTCATCATCTGCAGAGCTAGTTGGGATGTAAACTTGTACTACTGTAGTAGGCATGGGCTTTGTGTCTATCTTCGCCACAATAATGCGTTCCCTATGCTGTTTGTAGTAGCTAACCCGCACTGCTATTTTTTTTATTCATTTTAAACCTACTCCTGCATTACCCCTATTTGATTTTGTATTTATAAACCTGTTATCACCTGACCAAAAGTCTTGTTCCTTCTGCCACCGAAATTCACTAATTCCCACTATATCTAACTTTAACCTATCCATTTCCCTTTTTAAATTTTATAACCTACCTGCCCGATTAAGGGATCTGACATTCCACGCTCCGATCCGTAGAACGCCAGTTTTCTTTCTCCTGATAACGACGTCCACTTGAGTAGTCCCCGCCCGGAGATCCGAATGGGGGACTATTTTATCTCCGGAATATTTTACCCAAGAGGACGCCATCATCATTTAATCATACAGTAAAGCTGCATGTCCTCGGGAAAAATTACGGCTGTAGTTTCCCCTTGCTTTCAGCCGTTCGCAGTACCAGCACAGCAAGGCCGTTTTGGTTAATGTTACAAGGCCAGATCAGTCAATCATCCAGACTGTTGCCCCTGCAACTACCGAAAAGGCTGCTGCCCCTCTTCAGGAACCACATGTTTGTCCGGCCTCTCAACAGATACCCCTCCGTTGTGATTGCACCTACGGTACGGCCATCTGTATCGCTGAGGCACGCAAGCCTCCCCACCAACGGCAAGGTCCATGGGTCATGGGGGGGGGGGGGGGGGGGGGGTAGGTGAGTATAAGGTTATAAAGAAAAATTAAACAGAACTATGCAGTAGTATGTCTAATATTAAATAAGAATATAAGACCGCGGATAATCTTTTAGGCAAACACGAAGCCTACACCCAACACAGTACTACAAGTATATATGCCTATAAACTCCGGAGATAATGAAGAGTTTGAAAGAACGCATTATGAGACAAAGTTAACAATTCATACAGTTACCGCAGAGAAAAATTTAACTGAGCAGGAGATCGGTATTCGATAGTAGGAAAGAGACGAGAAGGAAAAATAGTACGAAAATATGAAATGGGGAAAGGAATGAAAGACGGACTCTCCCACTTACCCCACCGCCCCTCCGCCACCTCAGATAGAAATCTGCGTAGAGCGTTATTCAGTAATTGCTAACAATTCGTTTGGTTATTGTTTAAGAAGGTTGTTTAAATGGAATAGGTATGGAGACCCTGGACGTTTTCAGGCTGATTATGTAATGGAAAAACAGGTATTTCGAAACCAAATTTCAAACAGCAGAAATTTTTCATGGTTAGATATGGACTCTGACTGCTATTTAGTTATGGAAAATGGATTGAAACTTGAAGAAATTGATAAAATTTAGGAAATTAAGGAGATGGTACCCGGATAAGTTGAAAGACTAGAGATTATTAAGAGTTTGACAGAGAGCGTTAGGCAACTCTTGACTGAAACAGGTGAAGGGAACACAGTAGAAGACGAATATTCACTCAGCTTTGAGAGATGAAATAGTGAGGGCAGCAAATGCCGAAATAGATAAAAAAGCAATGTCAATTATGAAGTTTATGATAACATAGGAAAAACTGAACTTGACGGAAGGAAAAATGTAAAAACGCTGCAACTAAATCGTGTCAAAGGAAATAAAGACGTCTGAAACTGAGATTGGTAAAAAGTGTAAAATAACTTACAAGGAGTGGTTTGAGGACAAATGAAATAAAAGCATGTATAACTAACGGAAAGGTAGATACCACACAAAGGACGATTAAAGAAATCATTCGAGAACAGAGGTTTGGTTTTGTTTTGCTTTAGGGCGCTAGAAACAACTTTGAATATAAGCGCCCAACTCAAAACTATAGAACACGAAAACAGAGAGAAGATAAAACACAACAATACGTCAGTGCCAACTGACATAAGAGAAGACAGGTAAGAAACAGGCACATGGAGAAAGGGCTAAAAACGACACCATACAGAAACCGAGGTCCAAAACTAAAAATTAAATGCCCTTCGTCATATTGCATTGGCGGATAAAAAGAAAAACGCGGTCGACAGCTCGCACGTTCTTTGCGAAAACGGCCGGTAACTCAGACGGCAAACCCAAGAGGGAACGTAAACGGTTAAAAAATGGGCATTCCGTCAGGAAGTGGCGGACAGTTAATACTTGGGCGCAATGTCTACAGAGTGATGGGGTAGCGCCCGTTATCAAATGACGATAGCTAAAAAGGCCGTGCCCAACACGAAGCCTAGTTAAAATAACTTTCTCCCTCCCCCTCCACCCCTCCTCCCTCCGGCGGGAGGGCTGACAGAAGGTCGTCCAAGCCACTGGGAGAGGTTTAATAAGCCGGAGCTTGTTCCTGTGAACTGAAGACCATTCAGAATGCCAAAGGGACACCGTCTCCTGACACTCAGCAATACTGAGATCATCGGAGGGAATATAGGAACTAGAGGGCTGAGGTACGAGGACAGCAGCCTCGGCAAGAGTGCCAGCAGTCTCGTTTCCTGGCAGACCGACATGAGTAGGAACCAACATAAACGTCACACTGGCTCCACCAAGAGTTAGCAAGTGGCAGTCTGCCTGGACCCACTGCACTAAGGGATGCGCGGTGTACAGTGCACATAGTCTTTGAAGTGCGCTAAGAGATTCTGAGCAGAGGACATATTTGAAAAGTCTATGTCGTCAGATGTACTCCGTGGCCTCGGCTGTAAATACTGAGCAATGTGCCAGAAGCCCATATCAAAAGTCACGGCCGGCCGCAGTGGACGAGCGGTTCTAGGCGCTTCAGTCAAGAACCGCGTGACCGCTACGACCGCAGGTTCGAATCCTGCCTCGGGCATGGATGTGCGTGATGTCCTTAGGTCAGTTAGGTTTGAGTAGTTCTAAGTTATAGGGGACTGATGACCTCAGTGTTAAGTCTCATAGTGCTCACAGCCATTTGAACCAAAAGACACGGGTGCCAATGACTAAGACTCGACCGACCCCATGCTCAGTCCGAGAGCATCAGTGAAAACAAAGGTACTGCCGCGAAGTTCCATGCGAAGGTCGTGAAACTGAACGTGAGAGAGCGAGGCTGGAGTAGTGTCCTTGGGAAGCGAATGAAGGCCAAGGGTAACATGGGCCGTTTCATGAACCCAAGGTGAGAAGGGTTCACACCCACCAGGAAAGCTGCAGATAATGTGAAGTTAAGCCATCGTAGCAAGTGTCGAAAGTGGAATCCAAGAGGTAACAGAAAAGAGGGACACGCCCCACACTGGTGATCATAGGAATCATCGAAGAAGGAGTCATCGGATGGGTGGCCACGCATGGCAGACAAACGACATGCATACCTGCTGAGGTGAAAGTTACTGCTGTAGGACAGTGGTAGGTCAGCAGCTTCACATACAGACTCTCAACTGAGCTAGCGTAGAAGGCTCTAGTGGCCAAATAGATGCCACGATGGTGGATAGTGTTGAGGCAGCGTAGGAAGGATGGACGTGCAGACACATAAAGAAAGCAACCATATTCGAGTTTCGAATAGACAAGGGACCAGTACAAATGGAGGAGGGTGGTTCGAACGGCACCCCAGGAAGTATCACTGAGGACACGTAGGCCGTTGAGGAACTGCGTACAGTGGACTGCCAGGTAAGACACATTCGAGAACCAACAGTGTTTCCTATCGAACATGAGCCCCAGGAATTTCATAGTTTCAACGAACGGATGGGCAACAGGCCCAAGATGTAAAGATGGTGGGAGAAACCAACTGCGCCGCCAGAAATGCATACAGACGGTCTTTTCAGTGGAAAAGAGAACGCCATTGTCGATGTCCAGGAGTAGAGACGATCAAGACATCGCTGAAGATGCCGCTCAGCCGCTCAGAGATATAGGTCCGTGGAGAACTGCAATGATGAAAAAATCGTCAAAAAAAAAAAAAAAAAGGGAAACGGAGATGCCCGGCGAGAGACAGGCCATTATAGAGTTAATGGCGATAGCAAAGAGGACGACGCTCACTACGGAACTCTGAGGCACACAGTTTTCCTGGATAAAGGTGTCCGACAAGGCAGAACCCACACGCACCTTGAATATACGATGTTTTAAACATTCCTGAAGGAAACAGGGCAGGCGGACACGGAAGCCCCATGTGTAAAGAGTATGGAGGATACCCGTTCTACAGCAGGTGTCAAAGGCCTCCAAATCGAAAAACACGGCCACAGTCTAGATAACCATTCATGAAGTGGATGGGCAAAGTAACCAGATGGTTATCTGCAGAACGCCGCACTTGAAATCCTCACTGTTTATTCGTCAGGAAATTGCGAGACTTGAGCCACCATACCAGCTGGGCATGAATCATATGTTACATCACCTTGCAAATGCAGCTAGTGAGGGCGATGTGGGGGGGGGGGGGGTGTAGCCATAAGGAAGGATTTTGTACTTAATGGGGTTAGGTATGGGTACGACGGTGGCCTCACGCCAATGTCTAGGAAATGCATCCTCTGTTCAGATGCCCCAGAGGAAGGGGCTGCAACATCTGAATGTGGATGGCGTCTGGCCCTGGGGCAGAGGATTGGGATGAACTGATAGCATGATCTACCTCCCTCATAGTAAAGGGGGCATTGTAGAACTCATTATTTGGAGAAGAGAGGGGTATCGCTCGATCCAACTCCACTCGTTTTGATGGAGGATGGCAGGGTGATAGTAGGAAGAGCTCGAAATGTCCGCAAAATGGCAGCCCAATGTGTTGGAGATAGCAGTAGGGTCCAAGATGACATAGTCTGCTACTGTCAGGCCAGAAATTGGGGAAGGGATCTTGGTCCCAGAGAACCATCGGGGGTTGGCCCACAAGGATGGAACTGTTAATAGAACTAGCGAATGAAATCCAGCTAGCTCTTTTGCTATCCTGAAGAACTCAACGACACTTTCCACGCATCTGCTTACAATGAATGCAGTTTGCCATCTTAGTGTGACAGTTAAAAATGTGGAGAGCACGTCTCCGTGATCCAATTGCGTCGTGCCATGCCTCAGTCCACCAAGGGACTGGCACACGATATGATACAGAGGAAGTGCGAGGAATGGAACGTTCTGCAGCAGTGAGGAAACGTTTGTGAGATATTCCACCTGGTCATCACTATTGGGGAAATCTTGTTCTTTGAAGATTTCCAGGGAGGAGTAAAGCTGCCAGTCAGCCTTAATAAGCTGCGATTTGGGTGTGCACGCAGGTGGGCTAGGAGTCAGCAAACAGATAGCATACGGGAAATGGTCGCTCGAGTAGGTGTCAGAAAGAACGGACCACTGACGACGACGGGCAAGCTGCGCAGTGCAGAAGGATAGGTCCAAATTGGAATAGGTGTGTAAGGAGTGGAAAGGCAGAAGAGGTTAACTTGGTTAAGAAGATCAGCCAAGAGGACACCTCTCTGACAGGTCCTGGGAGAACCCCAAAGGGGATAATGCACATTAAGGTCACCGAGTAGCAAAAATGAGGGAGGTAATTGCCCAATAAGCTGAAGGAAGTCTGCCTGGAGACATCAAATGACAGAGGGACGTAAATTGTACAGAGGGAAAGTGTAAGGTCGGGAAGGAAGAGAAAATGCAACAGCTTGAAGATGAGTGATCAAGGAGATGGGTTCATTATGAACATCGTCCTGTATGAGTAGCATGACACCCCCATGAGGATGAATGCCGGCCTCAGGGGAAGATAAACCTGAACTGGGAAGAAATGTGAAAGCTGTAAGCAGTCGTGAGGACGCAATTTCGTTTCCTGAAGGCAGAGTGCAAGGGGACACCGATATGCTGAAAGCAGTCACAAGTCCTCTTTGTGGGACCGAAGGCTGCGAATGTTCCATTGGAACCGGTGACATGGAGTTTGGCCGGTAACACCGTCGAAGAGAATCTTCGAGCCGGCGAAGGAGAAGACCGTTTGCCTTTAGGGGACTTCTTCGAGCAGAGGAAGACTCAGGTGTTGTTTGGCTGGAGAGATGTAGGAAGTCTTCATGGGAGTACTCCTTCTGTCCTTTCTGGCCTACCAGTTGTGTAGCTGGTGGTTTCGCCTCTTTAGCCGAAAGTTTAATGGCTTGCTGCACAGCTGGACGGGGGGATGGTGATGTTGCCTTGACACTGGGAGATTTTACAACCTCAGAGCTGAATTTCAGGTGGCACGTCTGCCTGGACATGTCCTTCATGGAGCGATGGGTAACAAGAACAGAGCTAAAGGTGCCAATAACTTGCGAGCGACTGGCAAAGGCTTTACCCGGATCTCCTGCACAGCCCGCTCATCAGGATACACGGTACAATCCCGAGAGGAGACGGCATGGCCGCCTTTTCAGTTGATACAGCGTGGAGAAGGAGGCGGATAATCGCCTTTGTGTGCATCCCTACCACAGGTTACACATTTGCCTAGGTGTCGTCAAGACATTCTAATGTGGTTGAAACGATGACACTAGTAGCAGCGCATCGGTTTCAGAATGTACAGTCGGACTGCGATAATTTCATAGCCTGCTTTGATCTTGGACGGGAGCACCACTCTATCAAAGGTGAGAGAAAGAGTGCGGGTGGGCGCTAAGGAGGAATGTACCTTTTTCATCGTCTGATGGATGGCAGTGACATCCTGATCAGAGTGGTAAGATTGGATTTCAGCCTACCGTGGAGGGTCGAGAAAAGAGAAACAACTTTATGAAGATGAAGAGTTCAGTTGACAAGCCATTAATAAGCAAGGAAAAGACACCAGAAAAGTAGAAGGAATATATAAGGGGTTTTACAAGGGAAACGAACTTGTAGTAAAGCGACGCACCACGAAGGAACCATCCCAGTGGGATGGGAATCGGTAGATGTGATATACATGTACAGCCAACCAGACGATTTATTCGAGAGGAAGAGCTTCACTAATGGAGGAAGTCAATAACGCGTAGGGCCCTTTCGGCTTAGCATTGATTGCTAGACTTGTTGGATGACAAAATCTCGCCAACTGGCGTGTTACATGGTCAAAATCCCGGTCCAGTAAGAGGGCGCTGCCCAAAATGCTTCAAATGTTCTCAGCGACCTTGCTGGCCAAGGCAAGTACAAATAACAGAAACTCTTGCAATATGTGAACGGACATTACCTTGCTGAAATTTAAGCTCAGGATGGCTTGCCACGAAGGGCAACAAAACATCGCTTAAAATATCGTCGTCGTACCACTGTGCTCTAAGGGAGCCGCGAATGACAAGCAAAGGAGTCCTGCTGTGGAGATAAATGGCGCCCCAGACCATTACTCCTGGGTGTCGGGCTACATGGCGTCTGGTTGGTATTCCATGGCTGTCTGGGTTGTCTCCAGACGCGTCTTCACTAGTCATCGGGGCTCAATTTGAAGCCAGACTCACTACTAAAGACAGTTCTATTCAAGTCAATGAGATTTCAGGCCGAAGACGTATAGGAGACGCTCCAGATACCAATCTGACTGTCGCCCTCCGTACCCCCAACAGCCAGGAATGATCGTCTGAGGAGTCATTTCTTTTTATAGGAGGGCCCCTTTGGTTGTCATCACGTCAGCAATGTTTTACACCCTGTTCTGCTGAATTTCATTACAAACCATCCTCAGCTTACAATTCAGCACGATAATACCAAACCACATGGCGAGAGTTTCTACTGTTTTGCTGCACCCTACCTCGTCCAGCAAGGTCGCTATATCTCTCCCCAGTTGAGAAAGTTTGGAGTATTATAGAGCTGGGCCCAACTACCAACTCGGGAATTTCATGATCTAACTCACTAATTAGGCAGAATTCGGTAATATACCCCTCAGTTGGACATGCAGCAACTCTGTCAGTTAATGCCGAACCGAATAACACTTTGCATGAGGGCCCAAAGGTGGACCGACGCATTAATCCCTTGCTCAGCTGATAAAGCTGTTTATCTTGAATAAATCAACCAGTTTTTTCTGAAATTGTAATCATTTGTTTCTTTGTAAATCTATATCACATTGAGATAATTTCTTCGTGGTGCGTAGTTTCTTTTTATCTTAAATTGTAGACAGGTACCTGCCGCGGTGGCCGAGCGGGTTTGGGCACTTCAGACCAGAACCGCGCGACTGATACGGTCGCAGGTTCGAATCCTGCCTCGGGCATGGATGTGTGTGATGTCCTAAGGTTAGTTAGGGTTAAGTAGTTCTAAGTTCTAGGGGACTGATGGACACAGATGTTAAATCCCATAGTGCTCAAAGCCATTTAAACAATTTTTTTTGAATAATTGTCGAGGTCCCGACCGTAATAAACAAGAATACAGTAACGGGAATGAACACCAACGCATAAATAACAATTATGAAAACAACAGCTATTGGAGCGGCATAAGCAAAGATCTGCGAAACGCCGTCCCTACCAAAGAGCAGAACAGAACTTGGCAAAAGGTGGGAAGGATTTTTGAGACGTTAGATGTTTAATACTCCGTATATGTTGTAATGGATCCTGAAATCACATCAATAAGCAGAAACTACACTGAAGAGCCAAAAAGAAAAAAAAAGAAAACGGGTTCACTTGCTAATGTCGTGTAGGGCCCCCCCCCCCGCGAGCACTCAGAAGTGCCGCAACACGACGTGGCATGGACTCAAGTGATGGCTGAGGTAGTGCTGGAGGAAATTGACACCATGAATCCTGTAGGGCTATCCATACATCCGTAAGAGTGCGAGTGGGTGAAGATATCTTCTGAACAGCACTTTTCAAGGTATGTCTGACATGCTCAATAACACATGTCTACAAAAAAAAAACAAAAAACAAAAAAATGCTGCATGAGATATATTTTCTAAATTATATGTTTTAGAATGCGCTGATTTCAGAAGTGATGTTCTTTCCTTTCCATCACACTAGGTTTTTTTGCAAATTCAAACACAAAGAATTGGTAAAAGCAGTAGTTTTTTTCAGAATTTTCAAACACAATATTTTTTACAACCAATAAACATTATATTTTGAGACATATAGTAACCAACATATACTTACTCATGTTTTTTATTAAACCTTTTCTTTTCCTTGATACTTCGCCGAGCCCTTTTCCGATTTACATCTTTAGTCTCCCGCTTAAGAATCCAACAGTTGTGAGCAAGCATAGTGACATCCCATCTTCCTTGGTACCGTCTCTCGATATCATGGACATCCTGGTGAAACCGCTCCCCCTGTTGTTCACTCTGTAAGCTCCCAGGTTTTCAGGAAAACTGTCTATGTGCGAGTGTAAAAAAATGGACCTTCAAGCTCATCTTTCAGCCTTGAGCTTCGTATGCTGCTAGCATCAGTTAAACAATTGTTCTTTAGTCAGGATCCCTAGTATTTTCCAAAACTTTTAGCACAACATCCTTGAACGATACCCAAACTTCTTTTTCCATCTCATTCATACTTTCCACAATGAGTGTGTCGGTTAAAAGTTTCCTTATGTCGGGGCCAATTAAAAATTCCTCTTTCAACTTTGCTTCCGACAGATTCGAGAATTTTGTACATAGATATTTAAAACAGTCGCCATACTTTTGCAGCGATTTTACAAATTTTTTCATCAACCCTAATTTGATATGGAGACGGGGCAATAAAACCTTTGCTGGTGGTACCAAAGTAGTACTGATAACGTTTTCTCTCCAGGTTTTAAGGTTTCTGAGGGTGGCCAACCACTTTTAGTCCAGTGCTGTTCTCTGGCTCTACTATCCCACAAGCACAAGAACCATGGGTATTTAGTACAGCCTGCCTGCTGACCCAAAAGCATAGTAAATTTTTTGAAGTCCCCAGAAACCATCCATTGATGGTCCTGATAGTTGATTTGTTCCAGGATAATGGCCAAATCGTTGAAGTTTTCGTCCATATGCGCAGAATGTCCCATCGGAAGCGATGCAAATTTATTTCCAGTGTGCAATAATACTACTTTAAGACTAGTTATGGATGAATCAATGAATAGGCGCCATTCAGTAAGTCAGATTGCATATCAAAGCAATGCATTAGTCCGTCCACATCATTGCAAAAACTAAATTTCCTTCTTTTGAGAAAAACTCGATAATTTCTTTTTCTCTGTGTCTGTACCATGAAATGAGGTGCCAGATGATAAAAGGTTTTTATTTTTTAATCTGGAACCTAACAGTTTGGCTGCATCTTTTGAAAGTCCTAAATCTCTTAACAGATCATTGAGCTCACTTTGAGAAAATAGTTGAGGCCTTTATCTTCGTCTGAAGAAAGATATGAGCTTGATTAACCCTGAGGAGGTAATGTAACTTCGTCCTCCAACTCACGCAGGTATTCATCCAAACTGGAAGGTAGCTGTGGGATACTTATTTCGGAACTATGGGGCACTAGACGTATAGCTGAGTAAAGATTAGGATAATATATGCTTCTTTTGTTTTTTGAATTGTACCCCTTTACGTCAACTGAACAGGAGTAGCAAACAGTGGTATGGTTTTTCTGCACACGCCATATCACAGGAATTCCAAACTAAAATGCACTTTTCTTACCCTCAAACCACAAACGAAGATCTTCTTCACATCTTCTACACACCTTATGCGGGGCCCATTGTTTATGTTGATCACCAAGTTTTAACTTAAAGTAAGCAAAATAATCTTTCCTCACAAAATCACTTATGTTTCACTCTTGACTTTTACTAGTGTATTCACCACAGACATAACAAAAACTGTTTCGAGAAATAACACAACCTCTTGTAGCCATGACTAAACAGAAAGCACAGCACTGTCAACTGAATAGCAATATATCTACTGAGAGTTTCTCTTCATTTCATGCGAGATACAAATCGTCATTTGACTTGTCGCAACAAGATACAACTGAACAATAAGATTGTTTGCGTTTGCTTCTGGCGCCCAGAATTTCACGGTAAAACCTGCAAGTGATAACAAAGAACAGCTAACATATTAATTTTTTAAAAATTTAAGTTTGTTTTACCAATTATAATTGATATAATTTTTAATAACTATTAAATTAAAAAACCACTTAGGTTTATTGCTAATGAACATAAATACTGCAATATAGATAAAAACCTATGTGATAGAATGTTTTGAATATTTTTCCTGTTTTTGGGAGGTCAAAATCTATAAGCAAATTTTAAAAAATCGTATGAAGTTTTTTAGTCCC
Source organism: Schistocerca serialis cubense (assembly GCF_023864345.2). Classification (NCBI taxonomy): domain Eukaryota; kingdom Metazoa; phylum Arthropoda; class Insecta; order Orthoptera; family Acrididae; genus Schistocerca; species Schistocerca serialis. The sequence continues at coordinate 275,029,664 of NC_064642.1, read as the reverse complement.
AGACCTGTTTACTGTTCATGTCTGGGGAGTTTGGCAGCCAGCGGAAGTGGTTAAACTCATACGAGCGTTCCCGGAGCCACTCTGCAGCAATTCTGGAGGTGTGGGGTGTTGCATTGTCCTAGTGGAATTGCTCAAGTCCTTTGGAACGCACAATGGACATGAATGGATGCTTGTGATGAGCAGGATGCTTAAGTACGTTTCACCTGTCAGAGTCGTACCTGCACGTATCAGGGATCCCATATCACTCCAACTGCACACGTCTCACACCATTACAGATACTCGACCAGCTTGAACAGCTGACATGCGGGGTCCATGTATTCACCAGGTTGTCTCCATACCTGTACACCTCCACCCGCTCGATAAAATTTGAAACGAGACTCGTCCGACCAGGCTACATGTTTCCCGTCGCCAACAGTTCAATGTCGATGTTGAAGGGCCCTGGCTAGGCGTAAAGCTTTGTGTCGTCGGGTCGTTAAGGGTATACAAATGGGCCTTCGACTCCTAAAGCCCAAATCGATGATACTCCGTTGAATGTTTCGCACGCTGACACTTGTTGATGGCCTAGCATTGAAATCTCCAGCAATTTGCAGTATGAATGCACTTCCGTCACGTTGAACGATTCTCTTCAGTCTCCATTGGTCCCGTTCATGCAGAATCTTTCTCCAGCCGTAGCGATGTCGGAGATTTGATATTTTACCGGATTCCTGATATTCACGGTACACTCGCGAAATGGTCACACGGGGAAATCCCCTCTTCATCGCTACTTCGGAGATGCTGTGGTCCATCGCTTGTGCGCTGAGTGTAACACCACGTTCAAACTCACTCAAATCTTGGTAACCTGGCATTGTAGCAGCAGTAACCGATCTAACAACTGCGGCAGACACTTGTCTTACATAGCCGTTGCTGACCGCAGCGCAGTATTCTCCCTGTTTATATGCCTCTGTAACTGAATACGCTTGCCTATACCACTTTCTTTGACGCTTAAGTGTATATTCCAGTAGTAATCAAATATTTGAATTTTTAAAGCAGTTGGTTACGTGAAATATATTAGAGCTGGTTAGATTAGACTGGAACTAAGACATATATACACATCAGACAGCGTGACATAGTGACGCTTTTACATGATGGAAAACCAGAATACCAGCAGAGTCTCTACTACATTCACAGAAATGAAGCATGTATTAGGCGGACTATAGTGAGAAAGTCGAGAATCTATACTATCTATTTGCGGATGCAGCCATGAGTTCCTGCCCTGTCTGCAGTGTCCTGCGCACGCAGATTGTTGATTATATAGTTATGTCTCCTCTTAATCTTCACTGGAATTACCGCTATTTCTATATACACCTTCCAGAAGGTAGCCGCATTACAGCCCACCGAGATATCATTTTTACATTTTATCTAATTAACTTTCTGACCAAGCGAAAAAAATAGTCATAGAGGTTAGCTTTATAAAGGAAATGTTTCATTTAAAAGCACAAAGAAACTGTGGCTAATTACTCCCTCTTGGTCGTCCCATGTCACAACGAATTTTATGAAACTCTTTAGAGCAACTTCGTCAGACATCCAAGCGGCGTCTTTTTTCTTAGCTCTTTAATACGTAGTTTTATGTAGCTGTTAGTCTATAAATTTATGAGATTATATTAATGCCCTACAGATATTGAATCATTCAACACAGGTATCAGCTTACTTAAAATTTCCAGGCATATTTAAAGTGTGTGCCGCACCAGCACTCGAATCCGCTAAAGGCAACGATCCCGGGTTCGATTTACGGTCCGACTCAGTTTTAATCTAGGACGAGTTATCATATTAGCACAAACGCCGCTGCAGAGTGAAATATTCATTCTGGAATTAGCTTACATGACAAATATAGATCTTTAGAAACTTTGCGCTCATATCTATCGCGGTAACCAAAGAAACTGGTTACGACACCATAGCATTGAGCGGCTGGTTTTAGTAATTATGGCTGAAACAGAATAAATTTCGTAACGAACTACATAAGAACAATCATTTCGTCCTTTACGAATCACTTGGAGTTGACACGTACCTTTATGAACATCCGGCTGTACTTCCAGTCCGCGCATTTTACGATCACACTAGTCTCAACTGTCGCGAAGAAAGTATTTCAGTGTGTCGTATTTGAAAGAACTTTTATTCAGAGAATAACGCTACAATTTCAGACAAAAAGTGTCAAATTTTAATGACAGAGAAATGATCGGAAAGGTGTAAGGCCTCTACGAGTGAAAGGAATTGTCTGCTAACTCGAAAGAAAGGAAGTGGGTGTCCATTTAAAGGACATCGAGGTTCGAGTATAAGACCTTCAGAGGGCCAACGACCAAAGAATATAAAATGTATAAATCTGTAGAAATTTCTAAAACCATGATGAATTTGAGACGTGCCACTGGGTTTTTGGAAAAATCTCATTCTCATAACTTTGAAGACAGAAGAGGCGGATAAATACGAGAACCGTCATGCAGTCAGCCTAATTCGTGTATCCTAGTTGGTGATTAGAAACCTATACAGAAGGAAGAGGTTGTCGTAGATAATGTTTAGTTTCGATTCAGGAAAGATAAAGCTTCAGAACATTAGTTCTGATGCTACGCCTGTTGTTACGACACGAAATAAATTGTCAAGCCTGCACAGGAGTTGTGGAACAAAGAAAAGCGTTCGACATCGTAGAATGGTTGAAGATATTTGAAATCTTCAGGAAAGCAAGCATAGGTTATGGAGACATTCGGGTAACGTATAACACATACAGGAGCAACATGGACCGACAATAATGGAAATCGAGAGAGAAGTGCACTAAGTAAAACGAGTGCAGGCACGGACACATGTAGAGGTTCTTCCAAGTGGTCGAGATTCGGAGATTGCCAGTTTTGATATCACTTGTTCTGTGAGTCTGAGTGCTTACTGTGCCCAAAAAGTAAGTTTGATACAATGCAAACAAAACTTACTGTATCTCAGACGACTGATAAACGGCTATGTTGTTAAAGTAGATGTGGGCATCAGCAGAAATGTATCCAAAAGGGGGAAAGATTTCAATAATTTTATTTTTGATACAACTTATCAGCTGAGATTGAGAAAATATTGCACCGCGAGAAATGAATTTGCAAAGAAATACGCAAATATTGTATCGTAATGTTTGATGATTATCCGGTCAGTATATCTGAAGGAAGATTACAGCTGTAACTTAAAAGTTGGAGGATTTCATTAGCATACTCAAAGTACATCTTTTTATAATATTAAAAAGAATCTGGACGAGGGAAACCTTCAAAAACTACCATCAAATTGGTCGGTAGAACCAACTCTTAACATGCTAGCACTCAACCAATATGGTCTTTGTTCATCTGGTTTGCCACGTTATTTTGTAGATATGACAACTTGAGTACGGAACTCATAGCCCTATGGTTGGATGACGCGCAGGCATGCACCACATATAGGGTATGCAACACAGTGGTTACGAAAATCCAAAAATCTTTTCGACCATGATATTTCACAATTTTTTGCTCTCGTAAAGTGCAGAAATTTTTAATTTTTTACATTTGCTCCGCATGTAAAGTATAGTGAATAAATTTCGAGTGCAACATGATAGTGCTCTATTTACTCCGCCGCAATCGCCCTACCGTGTCCAAGCGTCTGGTCTTGTGGAAATCGGGACAACAATCGGATAAGTTTACTTCAGCCATGTTTATATTGCTCCAGGTTTTCGAACAGCCCCGTTCTGTAGCTCTCATGGGCGACAATATTAAAAATCGGGTACCTTTTTGAAAGGTGCCTACCGTCAACTATCATTTTCTCACCAATTATTGCCGGCCGCTGTGGCCGAGCGGTTCTAGGCGCTTCAGTCCGGAACCGCGCTGCTGCTACGGTCGCAGGTTCCAATCCTGCCTCGGGCATGGCTGTGTGGGATGCCCTTAGGTTAGTTAGGTCTAGGTACTTCTAATTCTAGGGGACTGATGACGTCAGATGTTAAGTCCCATAGTGCTTCGAACCATTTGAACCATTTGAATCACCAACTACTTTCTCTTTTTCAAATACTTATTTGACAGCTGATATATTAAGCCAACCAGCTTCATGACATATTTATTCTAACGCATGACCACTGTATCGGAAAACTTTTAGTTGGTATTCGTTGACCATCAGCCAAGCACGCGTCTTGACGTTAGAGTTACCTTGTGTCCCTTTTTTTATTGTTCGCTTTTTTCCACTGAGCGGAGGCATAGAAGGGAGGACTTGGAGGGCCTTCGTTGTTGGAAGGATGTCAGCGACTCCATTTTGCATTTTGGTTCTCGTTGTATTACCTTAAGCGTACAGTGTTTGCAGTGTTAAGACGTGGTTGTTCTTGGACTTATATTTGATGGAGCATGCTGTTCTCCTGAAATTACTTTTGCCTGATGGAGGGTTATGATGTCCAAAAATTTATATAATGTGCAACATTGCCGGTAACAAAATTCCGAGTTATTTTATTTTGCTGCCTTCTGTGGTACAGAGACATAGCCAGAACTTTGTGGCGGTGGTGGAGGTGCGATCTGTTAAAGAGAACCTCAAAAAGACTCGTTTTTTTTTGTTTTATTCTGAAAACACTTTCTTTATTTATTAATTTCATACACATAACATGCTTCCGGGGGACTTCATACAAACAGTATTTGGTTTATAAATTTTTTTTGAGATCTTAACATTGATTCAAGCATTAATTTCAGCTAAACTTCTAAGTAATATTGCCTCATAAATGTGTTGGTATATATCCATGATAATACGGACATACAGTCTTAGATGGTAATAAACTCCTTTACGATTTACAACATACATTATCATTTATATGAAGTTTCTTGTATATACGATACAGTTGTGACAGTTGGACTCACTGTTCCAAGGATATTACGAATATGACATTTCACGGTAGATCATCGTTCTTGTAGTAAAACTTCAAAACTTGATAAATAGCCGTTCCACAAGTGAGCCATATTTATACACTGACACACAGTACAAAATGACAGTCGCTAGCTGCGTTCCAATTTAAATATGGCTCTTAGGGCTGGGAATGTTCAGCTTGCCTTCGGTGCAGCTCTTTTCACCTCTAAGGGAATTGGAATCTATCAGGAAAGAAAGGAGTTTGGAAGATATTAGTTGTGGCCTATAGTAAGGAATGAACCCCGGCATTTGCCTAAACTGAAAACGGCACACCACAGAAAACCACTTTCAAGGTTTCCGGGGATGGATTCGAACCACCTCGAGTCCCTAATCCAGGAATTGCTAGCTCTCTGTTGAGAATTTTGAAAAAACTGGTTGCTGTAAATCGTTTTCAAATAAAATAAAATGTTGTGGTGCACGCAATATCTGATGGAATTCCCATACAAAAAAAGTAAAATATATCACAACACAAGATGGAATTTTGATATTGCATATTTCTCCTTTAATTGTGCTTGTTTCGTCATTTGATAGTGAATTTATTCGTGGCTTCAGTTATTATATAGTATTACAGAAGAGTAAATAGATTTTGGACGAAAAGTGGCGAGGAGACTGGTAGGGGGGGGGGGGGAGGGGGGAGGGAGGGCAGGGTGCTGCAGGGCGCAGTCGGGTCGGACGATTTGAAGCAGCCCGCTGAAAAATCTTACAGAAACGAAAGAGCTATAGAATGTGCTTTTATAAAACACTCTTCCCGCTCTCCACAAAGGCCTCCCCGTTTCCAGAGTGAGATTTTCACTCTGCAGCGAAGTGTGCGCTGATATGAGACTTCCTGGCAGAGTGAAACTGTATGCCGGAGCGAGACTCGAACTCGGGACCTTTTACTTTCGCGGGCAAGTGCTCTACGGTATTTTTTTTCTTTTTTATTTCCTTTTATTTTTCTCCTTTTCTTTATTGTTAGGGCCTCCCATCTCCCCTTATAGCCTTCCTGTCTCTCTCCATAAATGCCTTTTTCGGCTAGCTTCGTGTGCTATATTCGATGGTGTTGTAAGGCATACTGAGCAGTACTTCTCGTCACTGATATAAACAATCAAATTCTTCTTTGATGTAAAATAAAGAGCCTCTAGATTTTATAATAATTTAAAGACGATGTATCTTCCGAAGCGAAACCGTAATTCTCTTCCAAAGAATAAATAAGTCCTCTTCTGAAACTTGGATGTGAGTTCCTTCATAACAGAAAGAAATATGCTTCCAAAGCCAATGAGCTGCTTCTGCTGCTATTAACTTTTCTCTTTTGCTAAAACAAAAGTTTCTTCTCTTCTATAAGAAACCATGTTTGTGTTTCGCAGGCAGGGCGCCTCTTCAAAAAAAAAAAAAAAAAAAAAAAGAAAAAAAAAAAAACTAATAATAATAAAGTAATAGATAAACATCTTCTCAGATTTCTGAGGTATCTCATTCTGATGTCTAACATAAAAGTTAACTAACTTGTTCAGGCACTGAATGCAATTTTTTTCAGGGCTCTACTAAGGCCTTCAGGGCTACCGCAGCGACCTCGGAGCCCACGAAGTCCCCACAGTACATCACCCTCAGAAGCAATCCGTTACATCAGCATGCATCCAGTGTTTCCTAGAAAGCGTCATCCGATATCTTGCTTTTCGAAAAGCATGTGTAGCATGTTCCCAAACTGCTTTTGATGGTTATTTTTACGGCCTATTTGGTAGTATTGTGTTCGTAAATAGTAATTATATTCCAGAACGTCGCTGGTGCCTCTTTTGCTAATGACATAATGGACGAAATTTCCAAGTAGCCGTAAGATAATGTTGTGCTTCTCTGGAGGAGACGAGACATTTTGTGGCACAAGTATGGTATTAATTGTTACATATCGGCCATCGGTCCTTTTGATGAAGGCTATTTGTTTTCGTACATTATCCCAGACAGGCTGCTCACCGTTGTATAAGAAACGATGATTGTTAAAGTCAACTGCATTACATGTCTGACACACGTTTGTGTTACTTAAACCGAAGGAACAAAGTCTGTCTGTCGTACAAACGATGTTATTTACAACCTTATACCACGCACCTTGTACGTCTGTGGGCAAGACTTCATTGTGCATATTGCGCCAGATGCTTTCCCAATTTTGGTGCGTTTACTTGAGTTCCATCGTATTTTGCCGTTCGTTAGTTGAAAGACGATCAATTATATATCTGCAAGTTATTTTGTGTTTGTCCTCGCTGATTCCATCCAAGTAACTGAGCTCTAAGTAAAACTGTCGGATGTGCTTTAATTTATAATTTATTCTACCTATATGTACAGGTGGTTTTAAACTTTCCGATTGGAGTATATTGAATAGCTGGAAGGTGATACTACAGTGACAGTTCTCTATCAGCTCAAGTATTGGTTTAACATATAGTGCCGTGTTCTTGCGATCAACCCTACACCTCCTTGTTCAGGTTTTAGGGTGAGCATACCCACAGTCACTCTGAAAATCTCGCCCTGCCAGATGAATTTACAAATAATTTTCATGATGTTTTTTGATATTGCCTTAGGTATTGGAAATATTTCCCCCACATATATAACTTTGGAGAGCACAACACAGTTAATTACTCTGATCTTTTGTATCACGTTTAAATCTCTGATAAGATTCAGAATGAAAGGGCCTCGGATATTCGCTGAGACCTTCCTTCAGTTGAAGGTTTATGCTTTTAATAGGTCTCTATGAAACGTCACCCCTAACGCTTTGTGTTGGTCAACCAATTTCGTCCACTCTATGTCTACGTGTCGAAATACGTTGAGATTTAATTACGAGCTTTTAGTATCATTTATTTTCGCTCCTGTGGCGCTGCAGTAGAGCCGAACAAGTGCCGCCAGTCTTTGGATACCCTCGTAACTTCTGACAATTACTCCGACGTCATCGGCGTAAGCGTTGGTCACTCGATGACTTTCACCTGAGATAGTTATGCCCTGTAGTTCGTTATTCAATCGACACAATAAAGGTTCTAAAGCTACGCAGCATAAAAGCATTGACAGTGGACTTCTTGGTTGAACGCCATTTTTAATCTCTATGGGTCTCGTATAATGACCGTTGACTAAAATTCTTGTTTTTATTCCGAGCAGGAGGTTTTGTAAAACAACAATAAAACTTTCTGTGAAACCCATCTGTGTCATTGTGTTGAATAAATATTCGTGGTTGACTCTGTCAAATGCTATCGAAGAATCAATGAAGGCTAGACCGGCTGTTGAAGAAGTAGTCGAAAACAGTTCGATTATATCACTACACTCACAGACCGTTTTAAAAATATTCCTGCCAGGAAGATATGTTTGATGGGAACCAATTACTGTATCCAACACTTGTCCAAGTCTGTCCTTCACTACCCTCGCAGTTATTCATTAAAGTAATTGGCCTCATTTTGGTTATGTGTTTTCATTCAGTATTTCTCCCTTTAGGAATTAGAACGGTAATGACCTCTTTTAATTCTTCAGGGATAGACACTCCCTTCAGTGTTTTGTTAATGATCTCTCTAATTTTATCACCAATTATGTGCCAGTATTTTAAGTAAACTTCTGAGGGTAAACCATCAGGACCTGGTGACTTTTTGGAGCTTGCACATTTAATGATATCTTATACGTCGGCGCATATTATGGCACTATTAAGATCGCTGTTTTGCTCGTCAGTTATGTGATTTTCGACACCCCTGGTACGGTGCAATTCTGTTGCAGAGGACGGGTTATACTGATTGTCACTGTATAAAATATCATAAAATCTATAGGCTTCATTTGAAATGACTTTTTGATACGTCAGAACGTGGCGGGTTTCAGCTCGCATTATCGCTATAAAAATTATTCTTCAGTTTTTCTCATGTTGTATGAGACTGTAGAGTAACGGGTTTTCTTCTTCGATTGCAGTTTGAATATGGGATTTTATATTCAAATCCTCTAGTTGTTTTCTTTTTATACTAAGTATTTGAGCCTCAGTTTAGTTGACGTTTGTTCTAACTTCCTCGGTTATCGTCTGGTCATAAAGTTCACGTAAACAACTGTAATTAAATTCCACCGTGATTCCAAACCACATCGCTCTTTCCCGTCCATAAGATATCAAAGTTGATCAAAGTTCCTTTTCTGCACATGGCGAAGAACCTAACGGTGTTCGGAAAGGTACGCTATACACGGTTGGCGGTGGCTTCTTTGTTGCTGCTAGAAGTAGTTTAACTTGTCGCGAAATTGAAGTATATACTTCCTGTGAGCTAGTAATAAAATAATTATTGGATCCTTTTACCGACCTACCAATTCAGATGATACAGTTGCTGAAAGGTTCAAAGAAAACTTGAGTTTTATTTCAAAAACGTACCTTACTCATACGATAATACTTGGTGGTGGCTTTAACTTACCCTCGATATACTGGTGAAAATACATGTTTAATTCCGGAGGTACGCATAAAATATCATCCGAAATTGTGCTAAACGCTTTCTCTGAAAATTGTTTCGAGCCGTTAGTTCATGAGCCCACGCGAATAGTAAACGGTTGTGAAAACACACTTGATCTCTAAGCAATAAATAATCCAGAGTTAATAACGAGCATGAAAACCGATTCAGGGATTAGTGAACACAGGGTTGTCGTAGCGAGATTGAATATTGTAATCCCCAAATCCTCGAAAAATAAGCTAAAAATATACCTATTCAAAAAGGCAGATGAAAATTCACTTGACGCCTTCCAGAGAGACAATTTCCACTCCACTTCCAAATTAATAATATAAATGTACACCAGATGTGGCTTGAATTCATAGAAATAGTATCGGCAGCAATTGAGAGATTTATACCAAATAAATTAACAAACGACGGAGCTGATCCTCCTTGGTACACAAAACGGCTTAGAACACTGTTGCAGGAACCACGAAACACACATGCCAAATTTAAACAGACGCAAAATCCCCAAGATTTGCGATCTTTTACGAAAGCTCGAAATTTAGAGCGGACTTCAAAGCGAGATGCTCATAACAGTTTTCACAACGAAACTTTGCCTCGAAACCTGGCAGAAAATCCAAAGAGATTCTGGTCGTATGCGAAGTAAGTTAGCGGCAAGAAACAATCAATGCCTTCTCTGCGCGATAGCAATGGAGATACTATCGAAGACAATGCTGCCCAAGATGACAAAGCAAATACTCAGGAATTCGAATCGAGAACAGCTGCCAACATGAGTAACGTAGAAGTAAAGATTCTCGGAGTAGTGAAGCAACTTGAATCACTTCACAGAAGCAAGAATTCTGGTACAGACTGCATATCAATTAGGTTCCTTTCGGAGTATGCTCCATACTTAACAATCTTATACAACCATTCGCTCGACGAAAGATACGTACCCAAAGACTGGAAAGCTGCACAGGTCGCACCAATACTCAAGAAAGGTAGTAGGAGTAATCCACTAAATTACAGGCCCATATAGTTAACGTCGATATGCAGCAGGATTTTGGAACATATATTGTATTCAAAAATTATGAATTACCTCGAAGAAAACTGTCTATTGACACACAGTCAACATGGGTTTAGAAAACTTCGTTCCTGTGAAACACAACTAGCTCTTTATTCACATGAAGTGTTAAGTGCTATTGACAAGGGATTTCAGATTCCGTATTTCTGGATTTCCGGACGGCTTTTGGCACTGTACCACACAAGCGGCTTGTAGTGAAATAGCGTGCTTATGGAATATCGTCACAGTTATGTAACTGGATTTGTGATTTCCTGCCAGAGAGGTCATAGTTCGTAGTAACTGACGGAAAGTCATCGAGTTAAACAGAAGTGGTTTATGGCGTTCCCCAGGGTAGTGTTGTAGGCCCTTTGCTGTTCCTTATCTATTTAAACGATTTGGGAGACGATCTGAGTAGCCGTCTTCGTTTGTTTGCAGAAGACACTGTCGTTTATCGACTAATAAAGTCATCAGAAGATAAAATGAATGGTGCGAAAAGTGACAGTTGACCATAAATAACGAAAAGTGTTAGGTCGACCACATGTGTGCTAAAAAGAACTCAAATTTCGGTTACACGATAAATCACTCAAATCTAAAAGCGGTAAATTTAACTAATTACCTAGGTATTACAATTACGAACAACTTAAATTGGAAGGAACACATAGAAAATGTTGTGGGGAAAGGTAATCAAAGACTGTGTTTTATTGTCAGGACACTTAGAAAATGTAACAGACCTACTAAGAAGACTGCCTATATTACGCTTGTCCGTCCTCTTTTTCGAATACTGCTGCGCGGTGTGGGATCCTTACCAGATAGGTCTGACGGAGTACATCGAAAAAGCTCAAAGAAAGGCAGCACGTTTTGTACTATCTTGAAATATGGGAGTGAGTGTCACAGAAATGATACAGGATTTGGGCTGGACATCATCAAAAGAAAGGCGTTTTTAGTCGTGACGGAGTCTTGTCACGAAATTCCAATGACCAACTTTCTACTCCGAATGCGATAATACTTTTTTGACATCGATCCCATAGGTAGGAACGATCACCACGATAAAATAACGGAAATCAGAGCTCGTACGAAAAGATATAGTTGTTCATTCTTTCCGCGCTATACGATATTGGAATAACAGAGAGTTGTGAAGGCACTTAAATATGATTTCCAGAGTACCCATGTGAATGTAGATGTAAATTTGATGCGAGATATATGCGGTCTATCCTGCTTTGCGGATTGTTGCTTAAGTGCGTATATTTTACGGACAGTGGGTATTCTTTTTCCCAATATAGAACAAAATGAGATTTTAAAAAAAGCACTTTCCCGCGAAAGGCAAAGGTCCCTAGTACGAGACTCGGTCCCTCTGTCCTGCACACAGTTTTAATCTGCCAGGAAGTTTCGTTTTTCTCGACTTATTTCGTATCGGAAGTTCTTTTTGTAATTGAATACCGCCAAGGTAATAAGTTTGGGCAGTACTTTACCGTTTGGCCTAGTAATGATAGAATTATGAACAAATTTTTTGAAGAAATGCAACCTTCGCCGTTTTGGCGACATTTTTGTCGATCACCGCCATTCTTGGGCCTCACAAGCAAATCCCTGTATAATTTTATGCATTGATTTTAATTGAATGTTATTTTTAGTGATTTTTACCTCTCCGCTACCTTATGAAATACTGAAACCACAGTATTCTGCTAGTTTCCATATAACGGCTCCAGTGCTAATATTAAACTGTGATAGAAATATAATTAGGCTATTACAGTAGTGCGTACATGATTTTAACTTACAGTGCTAGTGGACGAATAAAAATCAGGTTTCCTGTTCATTCTTGTTACAAAGTTATCTATAATTAGAACTACCAGAACAACACGGAGCTCAAAAACTATAAACTGAAGTAATGCCAACAACGTGTAGTAATTGTTCTTGGCTAAAGTAGATGCAGGAGATAGCCGATAGTGCTATTGATATATCGATCATTAAAATCTGTTGAGTGGCTATGGTGCGTGTCCCTTTTTCTTCGTATGACCGAAAATCAAAATATGATTGGCGATCAAAAAGTTTTCTTTCGAAGGCGATATACTCCAGAATCTGACTGCTATTCGGGCAAAATCGCCGTGGACATTGAAGCAATCACCTCATCGACGATCCAGGTTTAAGATACCTGTTTGTAAAAGGCTGTGTCCTGGGTCGTAAAGAAGTCCATAACTGCCTGCTACACACCCTCGTCTGACACGAATCGTAGACCCTTCAAGCTCTTTTCTTTTAGGGTTCCGAAGACGTGGTAATTGATGGAGAGAGATAACAACTGTAGGTAGGGTGCTTCGAGTGTCTCACGTGAGGTGTCGTAACTTCTGCGTTATTTTAAAATTTGCGATTCGGGAACGTGGGTTAGCATGAAGCAGCAGCACTCCTTGTTGCATCATTTCACAATAGTGATTTACGACAGACATGCAACCCCATGCACATTGTTTATTCTCCGATGGAGGTCTGTAATTCGGCAGCCAAGAAAATAACAGTACTTTTCCAAACAAGACGCACTTAATAACTACATCGCTATAGTTTACGTTTCCGCATTTACCGCACGCATGTCGGAACGAAGCGAATGGCACACTAACCCTTACCTACATGTCGGTACTTATAAGTGTACACGCACCAGAGTCGCGCTTCGATGCATATACCCTGCAGCAACTTATATTTTCGAATTTCACTACACAACAACTTGTGTAATTTCATTTAGGCGACCTCCCCCCTCCCGCGCTTTGGCTACGGCCTTGTGTGGTACCGTCTGAGGTGAGTTACGTTGTATTCCTCTGCACAATAGTTTTTCACTCACGCATATTCATATGCAGTGGTGTAGGCTGAGAGAGGGTTTGAATTTATAAAGTATTCTGAAGTTGGTTGCTGCATTATTTCTCACTTCATTTCATTCTATTTTGTATGTAACACTTCAAATCCTAAATTTTGTAAAAAATAGGTCAGTTTACTAGGTGATATTGGATTGTTCTTTCGACGATGTAAGCTTATTTTGTGAGAGTGAATGCCGCGCACGATTCTAACCCTAAACTTATAATTTGTGTCTGTGTTTTTGAAGAACAATGTAATCGTTCTGAACAGTACGTCTTGCACAATCATTTCTAGACAGATTACGTCCTTTATTCATATCGTGTTTAAATACACTGAACACAGGGTACCGCCATCTTGTCCAACTAAGGTTAGACGAAAGTGGCGGGGAAGAAAGTCATTCTGTTATGTACCACGGATTCAAGATGGAATTGAGGATAGATTTTGGAGCATTATCTGTGCGTGATAGTTATTTTCAGCAGTCGAATAAGATACCGCGACGTGAGTTGTTGTTGGTGAAACTATGGCTGCTATGTGTGGAAACACGGCATTACGGAATTATATTCCTTTTACATATCTTGAAGTGCTTTGGAATGGTTCTTATTCAAATGGTTGCCTATTGCATTTACTGCGAGTAAATTGGTACATACCCCCGAAAATACCCCATTGCACAACAGATTGTTCCAAGCGTGAAGCTAAACACAGGCTAGAAGTAACTGCTGCTTTCATGGATCTGTTAACTTGCGTATTCCATTATATACCGAGAAGAGCACGTCCCTTGTTATCCATTGTGCTTAGTTACATGGAAGTATGTGCTGTGTAACTACATTTGAAACAGATTTTCGAGTCAGGTAGCGTCAATAATTTTTCATAGTCATTATAATTTTCTTTTTGCATATCACTGTAATATCAGGGCTTGCACGTAATTACATCTGACAGTGAATGGTGCTTGCGTTCAGACGCGCACACCTTCGGCAACGTTCTGTTAAAATCGGCAAACAATTCAGTATTTACTAAAGCTACTGAGTTATCCCCTGCGTTCAGTTGAGTAGAATATGAGAATCACCTCTAGAGAAAAATTCTGAGAATAATAAAATGTCCACCATGCAAGCGCCTTTGAGATTAAGGTATGTATGCGGTCTGTCTCCTGTTCTATACAACCTGCATATCGGAGAAGCTTATTATTAAACAAAATGTGCTTAAAATTCAGAGTGAATGGATATCAGTAACATGATTAGCAGATCAGTCATTCTTTCACTATCCTCAGTAAATGGGAGGAGAAATGACAGAACCTGCTGCATTGAACAAGCTGTTTACGTAGAATAGAACGTGAACGGAGAGTAAATTAAATAAGAAAGAATTGAGTAGCAAATTGATATTTTCGAGAAAAGGGATGTTTAGGACCACATAGTAGATGAAGTGAACGTATTTGATAACTTGGAAGCAAAATAATGCACTACAGATGAAGTGAGAAGTACGTGAGAAATGAAACAGCACAGACAAATAAAACATTCAATGCCGAAAGAGATTGTATCACACAAACAAGCCTTTATCTTGAGGAATAAATTTCTTATGATGTACATTTAAAGCGCAACATTGTGTGGAAGAGAATCACGGAATGTAAGAATACTGGAGAAGAAGATAATCGAAGCATTTGAGATGTGTTGTTGTAGAAGAATGCTGAAAAGTGATAGTACTGATAGGAATCGAGGAGGCTGTCTGCAGAACTGTCAAGGAAAGGAATTTGGGGAACATACTAACTATAATAAGAGATAGAGTGATAGTATACTCACTAAGGCATCGAGGAATTACGAGGGCCGTTCAGAAAGTAACCTCCGGTTGATTTAAAAAAATACACCAAGTTAAATAAAAATATTTTAATATATACATCTTACAACTACATCTTTGCACTATTTTTCTACATAGTCTCCATAGCGATTGAGGCACTTATCGTATCTCTTCTCAAGCTTTGAAATTCCTTCTGCATAAAAATCACCCGCTTGTGCCTGGAGCCAGCCTGTGACCGCATCTTTGAGCTCTTCGTCGTCATCAAACCGCTGGGACCCGAGCCATTTCTTCAAATGCATGAAGAGGTGATAATCACTTGGCGCCAGGTCTGGGCTGTAAGGTGGATGGTTGATAACGTCCCACTTGAAGGACTCAAGAAGGGCCGTTGTTCTGCGAGCAGAGTGAGCACGGGCGTTATCGTGCAAAAAAAACGATACCGAAAGTCAGCATACCACGGCGTTCTGTATAGCCCGTCGTAACTTTTTTATTGTTTCACAGTACGCGTCTTGATTAATGGTCGTACCACGTTCCATGAATTCAACCGACAACACCCCTTTGGCATCCCAAAACACCGTTGCCATCAGTTTTCTGGTAGAAAAATCTTGCGAGGCTTTTCTTGGTTTGGTAGGCGAATTTGAATGTGCCCACATCTTTGATTGTTCTTTTGTCTCAGGGTTCACGTACTTAATCCAGGTTTCGTCACCGGTCACGATTCTGTTTAACAATGGTTCTTGTTCGTCCTCATAACGTGACAGAAAGTCTAATGCAGAGGCCATTCTTTGAGTTTTGTGGTGGTCGGTAAGAATTTTGGGCACCCATCGTGCACAGAACTTACGGTAACCCAATCTTGCTGTCACTATCTCGTACAAGAGAGTCTTAGAAATCTGTGGAAAACCAGTAGACAACTCCGACATTGAGAAACGTCGATTTTCACGAACTTTTGCATCAACTGTCTGAATGAGTTCGTCAGTCACCAATGATGGTCTACCACTCCTCTCTTCATCATGAACGTTTTCTCGTCTACTTTTAAATAAACATACCCATTCACGGACAACTCCTTCACTCATAACTCTTGGTCCGTACATGGCACAAAGCTCACGATGAATAGCTGCTGCAGAATATCCTTTGGCTGTAAAAAACCTTATGACAGCACGCACTTCACATTTGGCGGGGTTTTCTATTGCAGCACACATTTCAAACTGCCACAAAAACTAAACTAGCGCAGGTACGACGTTCACTCGACCACGGCTTGATGCCGACTGACCTGTCGCTACTCCCCCCACAACCCGCACTGTGACCAATCGGAGGTTACTTTCTGAACCGCCCTCGTACTTCCATGAAACTACTTTTATAGGAATTGCGGTGAAGCGTATGACAGATGACCCAAAATAGTCGTTTGAAATGAAATCTGTCTGATAAAAGACGCTTTTCACAGTGAGCATCGCTGTGTGTTTTGTGTTACTCTAACATGTTACAAAGACTTACTACGTACTTTTCTCGTCTGCTAGGGAAGTAACATCTTTGGCTACATAGTACTACCATATCTGCACGGTATACTTTGAAGATAAAACACAGATGAACAACCAGCTAACAAAGCCGTTATAGTTTGAGTTTGCTTCGCCATGTGGATGGACACGAAATTACTCTTCCGCTTTCACTTTGTCTGGCTCTAAGAAGCTTCTTATTGTAGCCGCCCCTCCCAGCTAACATGGTTCTATTTTCAGAGTTCATACATTTCTGTGTTGCGTATTGCGGAGGTGGTCACAGCTGCAACATTCAGGAATTCAAGGCTTTTGCGTAATATTCTGTTAAAGATTTTTCAGCTCTGAAAATGTGTTAATTTTACCAATGTTAGATCTGTTGTTTGGATCGAGCCTGTGTTCATTGTACATGGCTCAACAAGATCTTTCACTAACTCATCCGTGGGTACAAGCCACAGTTTGCGATATTTTCCCAATCATTTAATAATAACGGTGGGATTTAAGAACATGTAGAGGTTTTTTTTCCTTTTTGGTAATACACGGTACTGTATTCCACATGGTCTCTTGGAGGATGAAATGTTGAGAGCGAAGAGCTGCGAATGAAAGTTGCCAGGCCAGGAAAGTATTTATACCAACAAAACAAACTATTTTATTTCCTGAAGGGAGTGCTGCGCGTAAAGAATATAACTGGACATTGTAATTGCCCCGAGGCTTATCATTATACAGGGTAAATCACTAACTATTGCCACCTAGAATAACTCCGTCGCTGTTGTGCGCCCTAAAACACTAATAATCATCATCATAATAGAATAACTCCGAAAGTATGATAGTAGCTGAAAATTTTGTGGGACAAATGTTGGATGGGACAACGGGCCCATAATATGGTGTTGGCTTTTTGTTGATAGGTGGGGTCGCGTCAGAGATATGAAAGGCAACTTCGTTTCTTTAAACGGGATGCTATAGTTTGGTACTTATTTTCTGATAGCGGCTATCATGATGAATCCAACAATGTGTAAGAGTAAGGTCTTTGAAGGTCAACCAAGGTCACATACGTGGCATGAACGACCATTTACAGAAGGTGTTCGAAGTGATGACCACTGGCATCAATGCGGTGCTGAATCGTCTTATCATGGATTGAGTGGAATTTCCTTATCAGTTCGGCACTTAACAAAGCACATGCTCTGACAATTCTCTCTCGTACATCGTGCGTATAGTAAATATTCGCCGAATACGGCGTATCCATCTAAAGTGACATTGACTTGTAAACACGATTCGACAGTTTCGCAATACAACACCAACAGTTATGGTAAGACTAGTATCATAGAATCAAGCGATTGTTAATGATATATTACTTCCAAGAACAACTCGATGTGTTTCTCATTTACGGAGAATCTTAACGAAATTCAGAGACATACACTGAAAGATATCCTCAACGTACTCACCCCACACATCGTACATTAAAGTATGTACATGATAAATTGATAACAACGCACCGGAAAAATATCCGACAAAGGAAAGTTTCTAACGAGGAAACGGAAATTGGTACTCTTGCCACTGTGGTTCGAGATCCTTGTGTTAGTTCGTGTCAAACTGCAAGGGAATCTGGCATGAGCCAGAGTAGTGTTGTTCGTGTTCTGCACCGCCATAAGTATCACCCTTACTATATCAGTCTCCACCAAGATTTAACTGGTACGGATTGTATGCATCGCATCGAATTCTGGCGATGGGCTCATCTTTAGATTCAGAGGGACGACACACTTATTAATTTGACTTTATTTACTGACGAGGCTAAATTCACGTACCATGGAAATGTTAATTTGCACAACATGCATAATTGGGCAACTTTAAATCCATGTTGTCTGCGGCAAGTTGCTCACCAAAAACCGTGGTCGGTAGAAGCATGCTGTGGGATTCTGGATGACAGAATTATAGGCCCCTATTTCATCTAAGGAAATCCTAATGGTAGGAAGTACACCACATTGCTGCAAGAAACATTAGGTCTGTTATTGGAAGAAATACCCTTAGGAACAAAGAATTGAATGCGGTGTCAACACGATGGGTATAAAGTACATTTTTCACTAATGGCTAGAAATGAGTTGCAGAGACAATTCCCAAATCGTGGGATAGGACGCGGAGGAGATGTGTCGTGGCCGGCTCGTTCGCCAGACTTGACTCCTCTGGATTTTTTCTTGTGAGGATTCGTAAAAGACATGTTTATAAAGCCTGAAGACATGCGAGAGAGGATTGTCAGAGTGTGTGCTTCCATTTTTGTGCCGAAGTGATGGCGTAAACCACTTAATCCATGATAAGAAGATTGCAGTACTGCATCGATACCAGTGGTTATCATTTCCAACACCTTCTGTAAATGGACGTCCATGGTACCTTTGTGGCCTTCGTTGACCTTCAATGACCTTACTGTTACAAATCACTGGATTACTTTTGATAGCCACTATCAGAAAATAAGTAACAAACTATAGCATTCTATTTAAAAATAAACGAAGTTGATATTCATATCTATGAAGCGAGCCCACCTAGCAACAAATGCGAATGTCATATTATGACCCCTGTTGTCCCATGCAACTTTTGCCCCACAAACTTTTCACCTCCTATCATATATCCGGAGTTGTTCTTGGTGGCAATAGTTAGTGACTCACCCCGTATATGGGGAATCAAACATGTGTCAGACTGAGACATCAGAGATTTTACGAAGAGTTGTACTGTAGCAAATACTGCAACCAGACAAACTTTTCTTAAAAATGATATTATTGTATCATTACTAATTCCGTGCCTGAGCCCATAGCGTTGATTTCTTGGCAGGTCCTAAAGTGTAACACAGTTGCTGTGATCACATAGTCCACAAGAGGTTTCACATTTGTATTCCAAAAGGTAAGAAACTGTGTGATTCCATAGTTTTACAATAGATTTTACATCGTATATATGCTCTATACACTGTACTTATTTCATGAAAGGGTCTCCTTTACATATTAAAAGAGAGAGACTGCATTTTCTTTTTCGATAAAAGTTGATCCTTGAGCTAAGCTAAAGACAAGATGGTGGATACATTTGCTTCCATTGGCTGCTGATTTGATATATCAAGGAACATCGTATGTGTACAGATATGGCACACTTCTGGAACTACTGCAACGATTCTCCTACATTGTATAGATCGTTTTATAACGTCATACATTCAATTATTTAAATTTGAAAGCTGCTGATAACAGCCATTGTTGAATACTTTCCTGTCAATTAGTATTTCTATTATTTCAAATTATTTACTCCTGTTTGCTCATTCAGAATGAAGTCAGGTTTCCTGTGAATGACGCTGTACATTTCTGGTTCTTGTTGCAAATTCATCTGTACTCTTTCTTCGGAAAAATGTAATATCACGAAGTCTTCTTTTCTGTGTTTTCGCTCGCTTCGCCCCACACGGAAGGAAAGAGTAGAGAGCAACATGTTAGCAGAAATAGAAATATATAGCCACATTTACTGTAAATCTGGCTGCACCCCGAACGGTCAATTAGAATTAAAAATTTCGTACAGCTCCTATAATTTGAAATGACAGAAATAATAATTAATTGTCAGAGTAAATGTTCTTCTTTGGCCATTACCAGCAGCTTTCAAACTTAAATAATTGATTATATGACCCTATAAAACAATCTGTACTATGAAGAAATGTGCCATAACTATACATACCTTATATTCTTCAGCACATCAAATCAGCAGCCGATGTGAACAAATATATCTGCCACCTTGTATTTAGTTTCGTTCATGGATCTGCATGGAACTATAAAGAAAATCATACCTCTCACTTACAATCCATAACGGAGAGGTTTTCAAGAAGTACAGTGTATAAGTAAGTGATTTAAGTACAGTATATAGTATATTGTATGTACAACCTTTTATAGAACTATATTATCACAAAGAGCTTCTTGCATTTTAGAACATGCAAGTAAAACTCGCTAAGAATTCATAGCTACCGTTTGACGGTGGGCTCAGGCCCGAAACTAGTAATAGTGCAATAAAACAAAATCTAAAAATCTTGCGGCTGGCTATACTATTTCCTAACGCGTAATTTACGAAAACAGCTGCTGTGCTCTCAAACGAAAATGAACAAAATAATGTGTAACGAGTGCTCTAGAGCAGGCAATATACAGTTAGGTACTGACCTGTCACCAGGACCCTGCCTTGCACACTTGACAGTTTCACACAGTTAGCTGGCGATACATGCTATCTATAATACTGAAATGACAGTTCTCACTAAACATAGAAATGAAAAAAGTGCGCAATAATAAAAACATGAACACAGAAAACTTAAGGTTACATATGGATCATGTAAAACGACAGAAATTTCTGAGCTCTGAATAATTGTTTACGAAAATCTGTATTTGTTGAATAAAATCTATTAAGATCCAACACGAGAGAAAACTCAGCATTGGTCGTAAATTTTCTATCTGTTTATTGCAGATCGATGTCAGTTAACGTGTAGCTATCTTCAGTGATACGTGAATAAAAGAACATAACGAGAATCATGAATTAAATATAAATTAAAACCATATCACAAATACATCATCTTATAAAAGACAGAGTTTCGTAACAATTTTATCCAAGTGATTCTGACCTACATTCTGAGCACAGAACTGAACTTCAGATTATTAATACATTGGGGAAACGAACAACTATGCTATCGATTACGTGAATAACATTTGAAATAAAATAGGAAAGGCGAGAGAACGGGAAACAACAAATAATGGCAACAAGATGTTAATTACGTTGCAGTATTACAGCACTATGAGTACAAGGATAGCATACATTTTTAAGAAACAATTTTTTCGTTTCTTTTTCAAATGAAAGTAGACTTGGTCGTGTGTTAGCTAATAATACATGTAAAACTAATTTTCTCCGTGATTCAGGAGTATACAAATTACAATGTTCTCATTGCAAAACCTGTTACGTAGAGGAAACTGGGAGAAGGCTTGAGATTAGATATCGTGTGCATATGGCGTTAGAAAGCAGGATGTAGCACAAAAGTCAAAAGTTGCTGCCCGTCTTGTTTACAATGGTCTTGGTTCTCCTCATCTCACCTCGCAACTGAAGCTGATACAAGAGGGGAAAAGGGTAGATTCTTGGATCTCCATGAGGAAATGGAGATATGCTGCTCTCAAAGATCTCCCCATCCAGTCTTGCCCAATTAGCAGGTAGCAATGAGAAGCACCCAGTTTGGGAGCTCTTCGAAAGCCACCTCATTGGCAAAAATAAGGGACTTCCAGTGGTCCAAAGAATGACATGCAACACGTCGTGAGCACAGGAAGTGTTGTGCGATGGCTCATCAAGTGAGAACAAACATCAGATCTCACGAACCAAGCCATGTTTCCAGTAGCAACTGACAGTGCATGCATCTATATTAACACCAAACCGAGTTACACATGTTTCTTCACTAAAGTGTAGTAGGTTAATTTGAAAATTTTACTCACACTTGACAACAATATAAGCTGCTTTTCGTAATGTATGCCACGTTGCAAGAGATAATTATGCATTCAGTGTGCGATATATATCCATAACATATAACTTGTTTTTTTTTTTAAATGTTAGTACTGACTTTAAGTTTAAAGTAAAAACAAATGTTGTCATTACTCCAATTTGCTCCACCTATATTTGGATCTTCCTTCTCGTATTAACAGAATTATCGAATGCATTTTAGTATTTAAGGGTACCACTTTAATTTTATATAAAGTTGATACTTATTTAATTTTTTAAATGTATTGTAAAAATGACAGTAGTAAAGTGGGTGCTAGTTACTACCAACATCACATACCGAATTTAGCTGCATGGAAATATGCAGCAAGTAAGCAGCAAGCTCAGCTTACCTGTTTGTTATCTATATTGGCAACGTGATACCATGTGTCATTAAGACTTGGATATGACTGGGGTCTAAATGTATGTCTTACAAGCTGATGTAGTTGTGGTCCAGTTTTAATTTATAGTTAAATGTCTGATTCTCATTATGTTCTTTTATTCATGTCGCACTGAAGGTAGCTACACAGTAGCTGAAATCGATCTACAATAAACAAATTAAAATACTCGACCGATTCTGCCTTTCCACCCTACCTTCGAGCTCATTATTACGGCTGTAAAGCAAGCTGTTCTTGATGGAAAAAAACCAAAAGCTATTAAGATTGAAAAGTGTGGATCAGGTAATGTTCTGTTGAGAATCCAGAACGTAAGATAACACATACCCTAGGCTGGGTATACATACATCAAACCCACTGGCAGTGATTTTCAACTGTGCAGGTTATATTAAGAAAGCAGCTGGAGCTAGACCATAGTTCCATGACACAGAAGGAGCAAACGAATCTTGCCAACTTAAATAAATTTGGCTAAGATTTATCTTCTGCCAAAGCACCAGTCACTGTCTGTGGGATACTAAATAGCCAAATGCGAGTACATTAAGACTATTCTCACCACATTGTCTTCAGTCGTCTGCTGGTGGTGGATTGGACGACGTCACCAGCAGCTACGTCGTTAGATTCAGATGGCCTCGGTATGTCACTAGCTCAACCATTCGCACCACAGCATGTCTCCAAAACATGCAGTGGAGCGGGCGCGTCTGCTCCAATGGACTGGTATTCACAGCGTGACTGCCAGACCACCACAGGAGCTCACCGTCAGGCTGTCTCCACTGGTCAGCTGCAGCGCTAACAGACGCGAAGCTGATTGAAAAGGAACACAAACTGATCACAAAACTGTGCCAACATCACTTTAAAAGCAATCACAAGGGGCAATTTGTGCACTCAGACGGGACGCTTTAGTACTTGTTGCTAGGTTACAGAATCAACTATTAGACAGAGGGAGGACCTCCATCCGTAGCACATATCCTACTTTGTTAGCGAATTTTGGTGCTTACTTACTGAACCACAATAGTAACACATTTCTGTGTTTCAGACAGTTATTTCATCGTATAGTAATTTACTCGTATAAAATTCTGTGATATTCGTACTCAGTTCCCTTGTGCTATCTTATTCTTTGTATCAATTCGCAGTTGAAGCGAGTAAAATCCACAAATAGACTCTGCCATCAGCGAAAGTTCTATCAAGATAAAGCGCCACTGGCAGGTAAAATCTTTGTTTCCTTGCATGCATACTGCAACCAGTATAAGGTAGTTATCAGGTGCCGAGTAATTTGAGACACGTCGTGCAGCTCTCAACACAAAGAGATTAGTTACTTTGAGACTCGTGCAGTTTATTATCAAGTGTTAGGTAATACAAGGCGTGGTTTACGTCCACATAGCAAGAGTTTTCTCTTTGAGAGATCATCCACACTTAGACGTTACACTACAGTAACACCACATTTTCGTTGGATTTTTACACTGTGTTAACACATGTTAGAGGCCAATTCATATAGATCGTTGCGCTGTGAAATCCTGGTTCCTACCTGATATTTCATGAGCTGGAGTCAGATGGCGTTCCTGTATATTTTTGGGCCAAGTTTGTAATAAAAAAATATTCCAGGACATTAATACCGAGGGTGTATCCCTTATACACTGAGATTAAAGCAATATGTAGGCGCCATTCAGAAAGTGGAACGCTGAATTCCAGAGGAAATATGGGACCACTCTCGGCAATACTAACCCAAGGACCTATAAGATAGATTGAAGAAATTCAAACCTACGTTTATAGCATCTGCAGACTTGGAGAAGGCTTTTGAAAATGTCGACTGGAATACTATCTGAAGGCAGCAGGGGAAAAATAAAATGATCGATAGGCTATTTAAAATTTGTAGAGAAACCAGATGGCAGTTACAAGAGTCCAGGGGCACGAAAAGGAAGCAGTGGTTGAGAAGGGAGTGAGACAGGGTTGCAGCCTATGTCCAAGGTTATTCAATCTGCATATTGTGCAAGTAGTAAAGGAAACAAAAGAAAAATTTGGAGTAGGGATTAAGATCCATGGAGAAGAAACAAAAACTTTGAGGTTTTCCGACGACATTGTAATTTTGTCAGAGATAGCAAACGACCAGGAAGATTTGTTGAACGAAATGGACAGCGTCTTGAAAGGAGGATATAAGATGAACATCAACAAAAGCAAAACGAGGATAATGGAATGTAGTTGAATTAAGTCGGGTGATGCTGAGGGAATTACATTAGGAAATGAGAAAGTACTAATTGAGTTTTGCTATTGTGGGAGCAAAATAACTGATGATGGTCGAAGTAGAGAGGATACATAATGTAGAGTGGCAGTTTCAAGGATAGCGTTTCTGAAGAAGAAAAATTTGTTAACATCGAGTATAGATTTAATTGTCAGGAAGTCTTTTCTGAAAATATTTGTATGGAGTGCAGCCACGTATGGAAGTGAAACATGGACGATAAACAATTTAGACAGGAAGAGAATGTAAGCTATTGAAATGTGGTGCTACAGAACAATGTTGACGATAAAATGGGTAGATCTCGTAACTAATGAAGACTGGGGAGACAAGAAATTTTTGGCACAACTTGACCAAAAGAAGGGTTAGGTTGATAGGACAGTTCTGATACATCAAGGGACCGCCAATTTAGTGCTGGAAGGAAGTATACGGGATGAAAATCGTAGAGGGAGATCAAGAGATGAATACAGCAAGCGGATTCAGAAGGATGAAGGTAGCAGTAGTTATTTGGAGATGAAGAGGCTCGCACTGGATAGAGTGGCATGGAGAGCTGCATCAAACCAGTCTTCTAACTCAAGATCACATCAACAATACTAAGAGCAGCTCTTTTACCTTTTTTGCATTTTTTACCTTTTTTACTCCGTCACGGAGACAATGTTGTGCCTCACCGACGTCCAAAGACTACGAGTCCTACAACTACAGAGGCGATCACTAATCATACAATTGACTACTACATAACTGTCACTTATCCTTCACTTTAATACTTCCAGTAATTATTGTGCAATGTGATATAAAGTTTAATATTTTTTAAGAAGTCTTATTTTCTGCAGGAGGCAGTGTCAAGCCTGGAAGAGACACTCGCAAGTGATCATTATACAGCAGCCGCTTTCCAACAGCTACGACATAGTCTTTCTTTTAGAATGTAATATATCACAGAGCGAATTGTTAGTAATCTTTCATGAAAACGTTGATAACGATTCAGAGAGCCGTCTGTGCGCCCTTTAGTAATGAAGACTTCTTCTTGAAACCTTTCAATTTTCACGTAACAGTTGTCCGTAGCATTGAAGTAGCCCTTTACCAGCTTTGTCTTTGAATACGTCGGTGTTATTCGCATTTAGCTCGCAGTAGCGGAACTGCGTGTTGTGTTACTTTTGTTGCAAACGGCTCATACGAATGCAATGTCCAGATGCGGAGGCAGGGAGCTTAAAATGCAGTGCTGAATAGTGCGTCTCGGTTTACTTGTTGCCTCAAAACTGGGTACGGTACAGTTTCGAGCTTTCGATGAAATCCTCCATCTTCGTCAGGTAAATACAGCCGTGGCTGCTGTTACAACAGTCATTTATAGCCCACAGACGACTGATACATGGTAGGCGTAAGTCATAATTATGTCACGCTGCGAGAGATTCTGTCAATGTCTGCACCGGTGGTGCCAGAGCTCTCGTGTAACGTAAACAATGTAACGCAGTCTATGGGTCCTCTCAGCATCAAGAGCTCGCTTGACATTATAGCCACTGCTGAAGCCCTTCTCACGCATTGTGTTTTCTACTGCTTCTTTAATAATGAAATGCAACTATTTACTATGGGAAAACAGTACAGTTTCACGAATCGTTACTGTGTGTTTAGTTGTGAGATTGAGTTCAACAAGCGCTGATTTCTCAAATTCTCGATTTTCAATATGTCCTTGGTGATCTGTATAGCTATTGATAACGGTAGGGATAGAATGACGAATGAAGTTGCTTCAGCACTCCCAAGAAGGGATCCTGAGACCGAAACTTTCCATAACCGAGCACACCATCCCTTTATATTCTTGTGCAGTCGGAAAGTATGTATCATGTCTTTTTTCCCCAAGATCCTACCTAATTTGCTAGATGTAGCAACGTAGAAGGAAATGCAATAGGTAAATCGTCACGTGATTGTTAAACGTTTTCGTTTGTTCGAGAGCCCTAACTTTGCATCTCAAAGCCAACAGAACACATTCTTCGGAAAGCATAGTTAAGATAATTAATCTCGGATTCCAGGTGCTACTTGTCACAAACACCTGTGTAAATACATAGAGTATTTGGCGTAGGACTGCATATATTTTTATTCATGACTGAATACAGTGTACTGAACAACAATACATCAGTATTTACTTCACTTACAAAGTAATTATTACAGCTATAATGAGTACATTTTAGGTTGGTTAGTATCATCGAACTACTTGTGGCAAGAGCAAGCCATTCGTAGTTAAGACCATACAGAAAACAGTAGGTAATAAATTATGTGGTGTGTTTGTCGGAAGACTTAAACGCAGAGAAAGAACAACTATCACAGTGCAGTGAGTACATATTAAGGTACCTATGATCACAATAACTGTACTTATACTCTGAACAGTCTGTATATTAATGTATTTGCCGCGCGGGATTGGCCGAGCGTTCTAGGGCGCTTCAGTCATGGACTGTGCGGCAGGTCCCGGAGGAGGTTCGAGTCCTCCCTCGGTCATGGGTGTGTGTGTGTTTGTCCTTATGATAATTTAGGTTAAGTAGTGTGTAAGCTTAGGGACTGATGACCTTAGCAGTTGATTCGCGTAAGATTCACACACATTATTAATGTATTTAAAACATCTGTGTTATAAAGGGTGGGGAAAACTTCGTGCCCCGAAATAAATCAGTCTGCCCCTCTTGAGTTAGACAGAGTAGCTGAGCCGCCCATCAGGTTTTCGTTAAACGAAAGCAATATTCTCTCCGGTATTGGAACTGCTGATAACTGTTGTCGAAAGTTGTATACCGGTGAGAGAGACTTAACAATCCCTTTATTAAACATTAGAAAGACACTGTGTTTAATTCGCTAGTAAGTACATACCAGGAAGTTCTGAATGTTTAGATAACTATACATGAACGCAGGTTGTTTGTGAGTACTTTCCTCTCTTCTAACTCCAAAACAACTGTTGCTACGTTCAGATGTGCATGAGAATAATTTTAGAGTTTTCCATAATTTTTCGCCGATGATACTAATTCTAGTGCCAAGCGATGTTAACTCGCTGTCTCTAGAGATGAAACTGAAATACATTTATCGCTCTACGCCCCAAGCCAGCTAAGGCGAATTAAACAAATTTTGCTGAAGTTTCCTTCACCCCTTATACACCCATGTTCACGAACGTACGAGGAGGAATGTTTTTGGAAACAACAACAATAACCTACCAAAATAACTTTAAAAGGTAACGGACTTAATAATGTGAATAGCAGAAACTGTAAGTAAACAATTAAAATAACAATGATAATGATAATAATTGTAATAATTATAATTGCGGTTGTGTAACAACAAAGGTCATCGCTCACACAGAGTATCTCGCATGTGGCTGATGCAATATTGTAATAAATAATTTTTTTGGGAAGGAATAGGAAAGGGAAAGATTTCATTTAATTTCTATAATAATGGGTGAGATCACCAACAAGTTTAATTTTTTTACAATCGTCAGAACCTTTAACCCACACTGACACAGATCCGGATTCATTTATTTTACAATGATTTCTGGTCCTCAGAACGAACGGCATTGACGGCAGATAATATTATTTACCCATGTCTTTATTCTAGACCTCTGAAATATGAAATTTCCGATAAGCGATGAGATCCAGGCTGTTAAAACTTTCTAGCCCTGGGACTTTGTCGACTTTTGGTCCCCGGACGAGGGCCACGGTTAACCAGCCGTTATCTGGCTGCAGGTTATCATTGTTGCTATTGGTAAAGTTCAGAACTCCACCACAGAAAACTGTTGGGCCGTGCAGGACGACTTGTGCTCCAACATAATTCTCAATACTAATAGTAATATTGTTTATTGCTTTATAGACTGTAGGGCGCGTACGCCTTGTCCTCCTGTAATATCGTGGCATCTTCTGTGTGAGCGGTCCAATGCGGTCCTCAATTACAGGAGGACAAGGCGTACGCGCCTTACAGTCTATAAAGCAATATTGCCATTAATAGCCAGCCGGAGTGGCCGAGCGGTTCTAGGCACTACAGTCCGGAACCGCGCGACCGCTACGGTCGCAGGTTCGAATCCTGCCTCGGGCATGGACGTGTGTGATGTCATTAGGTTAGTTAGGTTTAATTCGTTCTAAGTTCTAGGGGATTGATGACCTTAGAAGTTAAGTCCCATAGTGCTCAGAGCCATTTGAACCATTTGCTAGTAATACCTCTAACTACGTAGGTTCACAAGTCGTTCTGCATGATCCAACAGTTTTCCGTGGTGGAGTTATTAACTTTACCATTAGCAACACTGATAACCTGCAGCAAGGTAATGGCTGGTTAACCGTGGCCATCGTCCGTCGACGAAACGTCGACAAAGTTCCAGGGCTAGAAAGTTTTAACAGCCCGGATGTCATCGCTTATCGGACAAAAATAACCCAAAATTTCAATAATTTCATTTTGGTTCAGCAGAAGAAGTGGACTATGAAGATATCCTTAGTAGTTGCAGATAACAAATTTTACGAAAATATGAGCTATTTTGCACACGACTAACAGCTACATAGACGTCACTATGTAGTATTAACGTACATGGTGCGTTAAAATGTTTCGAATATAATGACCACAATTGTAAAACTGCATATGTGTATCGCAAATTTTTACCTGTTATTCGACAGAGAATAGAATCATATTTTTATTAAGGGCAACGAACGTACAGACCAACTTACGGTAATAGCGCAGAATCTATTTCCCTTTGACGTATCCGTATTTTCACACTAAATTCGTCAATCATTTAAAACGAAATGGACGATGTTAGTGGACATGAACTGTAACATAAAAGGTACGTGGTATTGGGCGATTCAGCAAAAGGTTACGTATCATAATTGGCTACTCAATCCGGCGCTCACGAGAATAGAAGTTGTTAGTATTAACCGACTATGAGGAGGTTACATGAACACTGCTAAAACAAGACATTTCTTAAAATTTAGTACACTCTCCAAATTGCGTTCCCTACGTCACTGAAGAGGACACTGTACGTATACTATCTCAAGGAGATAATTTCGGTCATTCAAGAACAGTTTGACTCTACAGCATTGCAAGAATAAAGGCTTATTTTCCTCTCAGAGCAGCTGTTAGTTCCATGGATATGTCGGTTCCGAAATTAATTTGCCACTTCGTGTGCCTTTGTGAAAATGAACCTCAAAATGTAAGGACCATTTTTAATGTTTCATTATGTATAAGTAACTGGATTTTATGTTATAAATTTGTGCCTTTTACTGTAATGAATTGTTATTGTAGTGGTGCAGTCAGACCAATGCGCTTTGTAGACTGATTACCTCGCAAATTTATTATATATTTTGTAACTATATCAAAATGTTGTGTTGTATCATCAAGTTACATAACTTATCCGATGAAACGGACTTTGCCTGAAACCAATAAAATGTAATAATGAATAAATGACGCACGGATCATTATAAGCAATAGCGATTGCTTAGGGCATAACCATTTTACAAAACATATTTATTTGTAAGCAAGCACGGATAAAAAAGTGAGCCATAACTTCAATGTGAATGCAGAAGTGTCAATTTCCATTCTCTACGATTGTCACCAGTTATCAAATTTCCGACAGCGGCTAACTGCATTCAAACCTGGCAAGGAACAATAGAATGAGATATGGTAAAGGCATGATGACCATTATGATGGTGCTGTTAAAACTATGGAAAGTTCAGTCAGCCAAATTACATTCAATTGACTAAATGGTTAAAATAAATCATGGAAAAGCTGTAGGCACTAGCTTAATGTAATTTTTACCGCGTACCGCAAAAACAATTAACGTTGATAGCATTATGAATCAGCGAGGCTAATTAACTTCTTGCCGACGGTAAAGCGTAGTGCGTAGAACTCAGTTTTCAGGCAATGTGTGGGCTGCACTGTGGCAATCAAAGTAAACTGTGACTGTGGGGGGGGGGGGGGGGGGGGGGGGGGCGGGGGGGAGAATTCATGGCGAAGAAATTGTGAATCCAGATAAAGTCAGAGAATGCAGTTTGAGGATAACGACGGGAGAAAATTGTCAGAGGTCGGAATATTATTCGTGATACTTGTTTCTCCTTCTGAAATTACTGAAGGTGTTCCCGTTCAACGTCTTGATGATGATAACTTACAGCAGAGTTTCAACAACTCTTTGACCATTCTCAGTACTCTTTCTGTTTGGAAGAACTATCCATTGTACCAAGAATCTAACTATACCTGCATCGACTGAAATTAAGTGATATGGTAAATGGGTGTACGTGTAAAATGGTATTTATTCAGTTTCTGTCGTTATTTTATTAACGTCATGTGCTGATCAGCGAAGTTAATACTGTACGTACCTCTTACTCTCAATATTGGTGTTCATGTTCGTCCAAATGATCTTTCGACTTAACTGACAGGAAAATATCTATTTGGAAGGATAATTGGTCATTTTAAGCGATGTATCCACTTTGTTATATAGCCATGCAGGTGTTCTCTTATCCCTTGTGTGGTACCTTTAGGTACAGTTATTTCTTTTCTTTTCCCACTCTCCATGCTGTTCTAAAAAATTTCAGTTCTACTGTAAGAAGCTACGTTTCCCTTTCACAAACATTGTTTTATAAGCAGTTACAAGTATCTTTTATTTCAAAAATATTTCAAAAATATCTGTTCTGTTTGTTGTTAGTATAACTGGCTCTTCCTTCCTTTTTATTTCAAATAAATAACTATATGTGGGAAGAAAAGTTTTAACCTGGCCATTTAAATAAACATACGAAATCTCTTTCTTCGTTTTAAGTTACTAGTCTACAGTCACTTGGTTCTGGTTATTTAAATGAAATGGTTTGTTAGACAAAACTAACTGGGTGCGCAATAATCATTCTATATCATTAGTATGATTTCTCACTGTCAGCATTTGTTACCACTTTGCTTTCAAAGCACACTTAATATTTTAACTATCGATTGTAAACATTCTTCTCAGGTGAGAAGATTGTACTCTCTCCCATAAAATGGAATAAAATTCCGTTGCTAGTACTACCATAACTTTCAGAATTACTGAGTACTTGAATTGTATGGTGTTTTCCTTCTCAAGTGAAGCAACAGGGTCCAGGAACTACCGGAAGGTGCGCAAGAAACAGGCCTGTGGGAAGATGGATCAGGCAGCGTGCGGCCCCTCTCATTACCGCTGAACGTGACGCAGCGCGAGCGGCCGCAGCAGTCGTTCCCGCCTCCTTGCAGTCGTTGGCAATCGTTCTTTTGTTTTTTCTCGGCCGTCGAACTCCACCCTCATGCTCTGCTAAGAAAGTTTGCTTCCTCTTTATTGCTACTACTTGGTGTAATCAAATTTCAGCTGCTTTTTTTATAATTGCAGCGTCCTTGACCCGAAAACTGTTTGAACGCAAACATACAGTGTATTAATTTACTCCAGTCGGTATAGCCTCCTTTTCCTCAAGCGTATGATACGAACCATCCAACTATTTACAGGGACTTACAGTTTAATATCGAGTCAGGACCACGGTGAAATCAGCAATTTTTATCACTTTCAAATCACTGACAGTAGCATTAGAAACTATACAACATGTTACTGTGATGTCGACGGACCGTGTTTTGTCCGTCGGAGATACAATCGCGTATACAAAAGGTAATGTGACTTCTGAAATTTTCCCGGCGTATTTCTTCTTCTAATAATTTCCGGGTATGCAGCCGGATCCCGTCGACATTCTGCCACAATATTTCGGCCCAGAGACGTCCGGCCATCATCAGGTGAGTACACAACTACTGAAGAGCCCAGGTGCAGTCGCGGTATTTATGCCGAATCTCGCGCAAGTGAAATGTACTGGCATCCTACAGCGCATGCATCAAGTGTTGACATGCGCAGCATAGCCGAGTTGTACGTGCTGCCCTCGGCGGTGGAAATAAAGGTTCATCTAGTCATTGAGTATCGAATGACACTGACGATTCCGCTGTGATTGTATAATTTTAATAACAGGATTCCAATTTTTATCCAGCTGAAAGCTCCATAAAGAGATTAGCTACTTTGAGGAGAAAGCACTTGAGTCTGCTGTTTTAAAGCCTACGGTCTTCTGGCGGTACGTAGATGATACTTTTGCTGTATGGCCTCATGGCAGACAGGAACTGGAGAAATTCCTTCATCACTTAAACTCATTACATGAGAACATCAAATTTACGATGGAGATTGAAAAAGAGGGCACTTTACCATTTCTAGACGTGCTAGTACGCCGTAAAAATGATGGGTCATTAGGACATTTTGTGTACAGGAAAGCGACTCACACAGATCTGTATCTCCAGGCGTCAAGCTGCCATCACCCAGCACAAACAGCCGGTGTTCTCAGTACCTTAATACATAGAGCGCATATAATATCGGATGATGAAAACCTCCACGCAGAATTAGAACACTTGGAGAAGGTTTTCAAAGAGAATGGCTACACTTCTCGCCAAATAAGGAAGGCCATGCGCAACTATCATAACAAGAAGCAACGCACTGAGGACGCAGATGATGACTTTAAATCAACTGCGTTCCTTCCATACGCCGGGAATGTGTCGTCGAAAATAGGCCGATTACTGAAGAAAAATAAAATCAAGGTTATCTTCCGTCCACCAGCAAAGAACCGGACCCTGGTTGGATCCGTTAAAGACGATTTACAACGGAAGAAGGCAGGCGTCTACAAAATTCCCTGTGAATGTGGCTCTGCAAGACGACAAGAACTGTCCATGAACGATGTATAAAACATGAAAGATACATCCGTCTGCGGCAACCGTCAAAATCGGCAGTAGCAGAGCACTGTATTTCTTTGGGACATTCAATGGAATACAATGTAACAAAAATTTTATCCCCGGTTTCCGGATTTTGGGATTCCGTAATCAAGGAATCAGTGGAAATACGTCTTGCCAATAATCTTATAAATCGTGACAACGGCTTTCAGCTGGATAAAAATTGGAATCCTGTTATTAAAATTATACAATCACAGCGGAATCGACAGTGCCATTCGATACTCAATGACTAGATGAACCTTTATTTCCACCACCGAGGGCAGCACGTACAACTCGGCTATGCTGCGCATGTCAACACCTGACGCATGCGCTGTAGGATGCCAGTACATTTCACATCCGCGAGATTCGGCATAAATACCGCGACTGCACCTGGGCTCTTCAGTAGTTGTGTACTCACCTGATGATGGCCGGACGACTCTGGGCCGAAATATCGTGGCAGAATGTCGACGGGATCCGGCTGCATACCCGGAAATTATTAGAAGGACAAAAGGTAATGTCCCCCATTTCGACAGTGCTGATCCCACACGCTGGGCGTTCTCTATGTGGCAGCGAGAAAAATAAATGGAAAGAACATGTAGTAATAAACATATTTCTCTGTAATCAGAATGAGATTTACACTCTGCAGCGGAGTGTGCGCTGATATGAAACTTCCTGGCAGATTAAAACTGTGCGCCCGACCGAGACTCGAACTCGGGACTTTTGCCTTTCGCGGGCAAGTGCTCTACCAACTGAGCTACTGTAGCACGACTCACGCCCGCTACTCACAGCTTTACTTCTGCCAGTACCTGGTAGAGCACTTGCCCGCGAAAGGCAAAGGTCCCGAGTTCGAGTCTCGGTCGGGCGCACAGTTTTAATCAGCCAGGAAGTTTCATATTTCTCTGTGCTGTCACTACAACAGTGACAAATGCTGAAACAGAAAGGCGTCAATGTGTCACAGGAGAAAAATGATAGTGCTTTATAATGTTATGAATATGACACTCTTGATATCAGTGGTTTGATTTCACTCTAATTATCGTGGTCGTTACATCATTATGACTTGCACCAGGTGTCCCCTGTATTTTATAGTTAGATCTGCAGATTGAATAATTTCTCTGTAACTACACAGGTAAACAAAAAACCTTATTTCTATTACAAAGACTTTATACACGATTTCTGGGAGAATAATTCGCTACTAAATGCAAATATAATTTCAGATTTGCAATAAAGGGCTCAGTTTTCATGTAATAATGTTTTTTCTAATGCTTACAGAAGTCTACGTATTACGTATCTTACAAACTGATGCGCTCTCTCTGGAAGACTTCTGAAATATCAGTGGACGCCTTAGAATAAAGGAACAGCTAAACCGGCAAACGAATGTGCAAGCCGTATATCACAAGTCATTCGTTTCTTTCACAGAAGTTCAACAATATTTTATTCCACAGATAAATCTTATAATTCAGCTGCCTGACAAAACACATTCCCACTGAAACCTCTTAACACCATCATTAGAGAGCATTGTTCAAACATACATTAAAAATGGAACCACTTGGATTGGATTTAGCCGGCCGGTGTGGCCGAATGCTTCGGTCTGGAACCGCGCAAACGCTCCGGTCGCAGGTTCGAACCCTGCCTCGGGCATGGATGTGTGTGATGTCTTTAGGTTAGTAAGGTTTAAGTAGTTCTAAATTCCAGGAAACTAATGACCTCAGATGTTAAGTCCCATAGTGCTCAGAGCCATTTGAAGCATCCGATTAGACTTACAGGAAAACAGAACACCAGAAGGTTCAATATAAATAAATAAACGAATTATTTATAGCACTGTTCAAAGCTAAATCACAATTCTGAAAATATATTTGATCGATAAGAGAAGTTACCTGGCAGAACACGTTTTTCTGAATTTCTTTGTTCTGTCATACCACCATAAATAAAGAGCATTCCTGCATCATACACTGAAAATGGAAACTGATCAAATCAGATTTACAGATAAACAACACACAATAGGTTCTAGATAAATTGATTATAACCCTGCAAAAAGTGAATCACATAATTTTGAAAATATGCTTAATCAATCACGAAGACTCTTTGACATATTCAAGATACTGGCGTGGAAAAATAATAAAATACCACTTAACAACTGAGCATTAAATCAATATTAAAAGCATTGCGTTAAAAAAGCAACCTGAGACAGGGAAACCACTGAAGGGGAAGGTACAGCAGAGCAGGTCAGAATAAGATGGAAAAATAACGCGAACTACCGGGTAGATTAACGTTCGATTTGCTATGAGATAGAAACTCAAGTTATAAGGATGCCGTAGCAAACTAGGAGGCCATAATGTCTCAGAGGCTACGGTGAGACGGGAAGCCGACACGAACAGGCTATGCCCGGGGGACCGTCGAGTAACAAGTAAGACCCTGGGCAGCGCCTCCAAACGCTACGAACAGCTCGGAGGGCCGAGAGAAAACAAGCAAACGTATAAATATTGCATATAGTTATTAAATTCTGAGAGCGAGACAGAAGCTCAACAGGATCGTTGATCCAAGCCCCGACCAAACCTTACGTACGAGGGTTGGAACGTTAATAGTAGCAACTGTTTATTTACAGCTCGTACAAAATAGATACGCGCTCCAAAGTTTTACTGACCTTCAAAGTTGTCAACAGCATTGTGTATAACTCGTTGACAGCGACGTGGAAGTCGTAGGATACTCTTAGCAGTGCCAGTTGTTTTGACAGTTCGAGCGGCGCGGTCTACTGGCCGACGAATTTGTAGCAGTTCTGAAGCGAATGCCGTGAAGTGGTTCCTTCTGTTTAGAAATCGAGTTAAACTCACGAGGGCTTAAGTCAGGAAAGTGCAGTAGGTGGTATAGCACTTAGCAGCCCCATCAGTCAAACATATCAGTAACAGCTTGCACTGTACGTGCTTGAGCATTGCCCTGCAAAATGATGGTCAGGGCCTGCAGAAATTGTCATCACTTCTGTCTCTAAGCTGGTCGTAGGTCGTTTTCCAAAAATGAGGCAGGATTCGAACACTAAATTCAAAGAGCTTCTACGAAATCGAGCAGTGCTACAAAGCTACCGATATAAGAATGCTGCCTGTTATGGTCATTATAAATAAAAACTTGCTTTTCTCAAACTCTCTCGCTATTTTTCATTTTAAAGGCTACACTTATAGGTTGTTTTTACATCAAAGACATCGTTTTTGTGAGACAACAGGAAGTTACCAACATGAGAAGGCATTCATGGGAGCATTTACAGTTAACGCTTGTGGGAGCCTCATGTATCTCTTCTTTGACAGAAGAATTTCTCACAGTGGTGTGCAGTCATTAGTTTGGTCAAAGAGACAAAAAAACTGGCTACGTGGACCGATCTGTTAGGCACCTCTAGCAACGGCAGGAGAATAGATGCAAGAGAAATGAGGATCGCTTGGCTAAGGCGTTTTGACAGTGTCATAAACGCCGTTTGCGAACAGGGATGACTCCATAAAAGTTTGCGGACTCCACGTTCACCTTGGTTAGGGCGCTGTTGAGGGAGCCATCAGATGGAGTCATCCGTCTGCCTGCCAAGTCTTTTGGGATGCCTCAGGCCTTCAAAACAATTTTACAATGGAAAACAGCATTTATGTCGGCTCTAAAATGGTTTGTGTTGGGACACAACACTTCCCGTAGTTTAGCCGAGGCACCTGGTCTGACAGGCTGTAACGTTAAACCCGTACAGATAACGATTTCTGTGAAAAATCCGTTGTTCACTTGAGGGCTAAACAGAACGCAGGCCCTAAAGAGATCATGGGAAAAGAACAAGTCAGGAGTGCAATGTCTTCTCATCTCTGCGCAGGAATTGGCTGGGTCTCCAGAAAAGAGAATAGTATTATTAACTTTGGTTAGGATTGGCTGATGGATACAGCACACAAGTTAGAGGGGAGACATGGAGTCAAGTGACTGGCACGAAACCCTTGTGGGGGAAGTTGCGTGAGTGCTTTTGGGAAGTTTACCGAGGTTTGATTGAAAGGAAGGAGTGGAGAACCTTGGTCTTCTGATGCATCCACCAATCTGGATAGGATTCTGGACCTAATTCTTGTTATCAGTGGGTTGCACTTGGAACACTAGTCCTGAGTGTAACTTTGAACTGGCTTTGGTCTTAACTGAGGAGCCTGTGGTGTGGACTTAAGGTGTACCGACAGTTTAGAGCTCAGTCATCTCGGAAAGACAACTGCAGCGAGGGCAATCTTAAGAACGACGAGCGGGAGTGTCACACACAGGAATCTGTCAAGATTTCAGGGCTCTATTAGAGAGTAACTGCGATCCGTCTAACAGATTGCAGGCCGCGATTTGCATATTTTGTAGCAGCGATAGCAAAAAATCAGTCTCCGTTTTTTTTTTATCAGCCCTCGTATGAATATGGCGATGTACCATCACACTTCCAGAACATTATCATCCTCACAATTCCCAAGATTGTAAGAGCTCACAAGTGCCAGGATTAATCCACAGCTCACACATTCAAGTTGCTGACAATAATAATATCCAGATGAATGGAAAAAAAATTCACATTGGCTATAGCAAAGGTAAAGACACCAGAGAGCATCTCTGACATTTCGATTGATAAGGGAGTGAAAAAAAATCAAGACTCGTTCGTGGGTTTGTCGATCTGTAAAAAACGGTCAACGAAGTAAAATTGTGCAAGTTGTTGGAAATTCTGATATAAGGAGGGGTAAGTAACACATACAAGAAACAAAGAGGGAACAAGAAGACTGGAATACCAAGGACGAGGTGCTCACGTTAAAAACGGTGTAAGGGATGTAGCCCCAGAAGTCTACTAGTACCAAACATAGCCCTTAATTTAAG
This sequence comes from Schistocerca serialis cubense, assembly GCF_023864345.2. Classification (NCBI taxonomy): domain Eukaryota; kingdom Metazoa; phylum Arthropoda; class Insecta; order Orthoptera; family Acrididae; genus Schistocerca; species Schistocerca serialis. The sequence goes on along the minus strand of NC_064642.1, from coordinate 274,991,523 downwards.
GAAGAAATCTCTGAGAATGTATGTTTGTAGTATAACAACGTATGGTAGAGGACCACGTCTGTGGGAATACTGGAACAGAAGAGAATTGAAGCACTTGAGCTGTGGGTCCACAGAAGAATCTTGAAAATTAGATGGACTGATAAGGTAAGCAAAGAGGATGTTCTCCACAGACTCGCGAAGAAAGGAATATATGGAAAACACTGACAGATGGGATAGGATAATAGGACATATGTTAAGGCATGAGGGAATAACTTTCACGGTACTAGATGGAACCGTAGAGGGAAAAACTGTAGAGGAAGACAGAGACTGGAAACAATTGAGGACGTATGTTGCAGATGTTACTCTGAGATGAAAGAGTTGGCACAGGAGAGGAAGTCATGAAACCAGTCAGAAGGTTAATGGCTCAAAAAAACAATATTTTTTTCTTTACAAGTCTTACAGCTTATCATAGTATTAATAGTACCAAATACAAGACCATTCACCATTGTTTTTTTCTTTTTCAAGCGTGCCTAAAGGACATCGCGGTACATCATACTACAATAAGGCCGTGACAATTATCAAATTTCTCTCCGTGTGGTGGAAATGCTGCTATAGCGCAGTAAAATGTGATCGCCCCAAATGGTGTCGTACGCAAGTAAGGCAAAAAGTTTTACACATTTGTATTTAGGAGAAGCATATCGGATTGGGTTGTTGTTTCCAGCCTACCTCGATGATTAGTTGTTGATCACCCCAACAGGAAATCACATTGATAGGGGAACAAAGGGCCCCAAAATACGATGACCCAGCTCAAGAATCGGGGTACCCTCCCATCAAATAGTATGCGTCTGTGGTCCAGCATGGCACCGGCCAGCGATAGAGGAGGCCTTTAGAAAGAGGAATAACAGTTCCAACGGCACAGGTGATCGTGTCGGATATGTGTCCTATAACCTTGACGAAGCAGTCTTACAACGAGGAAACAAAAGTGACAGCCGAGATACACACCTGCATTTGGCTCTTAGAACGGGCTGAGATGCTAACTGGTGCTTCGGTCTATGACAAAAGAGTGACAGAAACTGCGAAAAATTGTCACTGTAGACCTGCAGACGTAGCGTTACTCTTGTAGCAATCCAGAAAGTTACCGTTGAAGCGGACCGGAGTACAGTCTTTGAGGAGGCGGATCAAGACTGGAAAGAAACTGGACAATTGGAAAGCACTACCAGACAGGAAGAAAGGATGAGGGACAGAGTTGTGTGATTATGGTGGTCATCTCAGGGTAAGTATTTGTACTTCCCTGGGGTAAATGAACGCTATAAATGCTCTTCACCTGGATCTTTCGCACTCGCACTGCTGTTGATTCCAATTTAGAAAAAAGTGAAATCCACTCAGTTACGACATCTGTACGAGCCAGTGTACAGATACCACCAAATTATATCTCTAGGCCTATACAGTTCCCAAAAAATGGACAGTAACATCAGTGAGTTGGTGAATGATTGTCAGGTTTTTTTTTTGGGGGGGGGGGGGGGGGTTGGGGTAGTAACCTAAATTGCTGTCGAGAGGAAATTAGTTGCATTTCTGGCAGTTGTCAGTAATATCTATTGCAGTTCCATTGAATCGCTGCGTTATGGATACCCTGCTTAGGCACGAATGGAGCAGGAGGACAAGTCACGCCCCAGATCACTGTCTGTGGAATTGGAAGAAGAGCATGATGTTCGACGCCGTGGGGGAATGTAGCATTTCCGGAACCATCAGAGTAGCCCTCTTACAAAGTTTCTTCTTATTCCGTTTCAGTGGTTTCGGCTGTCGAGAACCTTGTAATAGCTTACCAACTTAGAGCGTAGGCGGAAGAGGAACTGGCAGCCCTGCGACAGACAGTTCGTGACTACTCTCTGTAGCTTTCTGGAGAGTCGCCGGTAGTCGGCGCAGGAGGATGCTCATTCCCTAGCCGGTAGTGGGTGCTCCAGAAATTACGAAAGTTGAGGGGATATGGCTGTCATAACCAAGTTCATTCGTGCGCCTATCGGAGGTCGATGTCGAGAGAGTAAATACGCCAGGTACTGGAGACGACCTGGTCACAGTAGTGGCAAAAGTCGATTAGTTATGGATTTACTTTGTTAATCAAGAAGAGTGTTTGTCCCCACAATTGACAAAGCCAGGTGGCTGCGCACGTAGTGAGCTTTTGTGAAGTGGCGGACCACAGTATACACAAATCAGGTTGTATGTACCCCAGCAGGCATATAATCGAAGCGCTGACATTTAAAGCTCCGTATTAGAGGTGGAAAATACATTATTGCGTCGCAGGAGTATACCATGATTTTGATCTCCTGTAAAAGCAAAAGCCCATGAAAAGCGAGGATGAATGCTCCGCTGTCAGCCTTGTTGGCTGGAGGACCTCGAAGTAGATGGCGTAGTGAGTGGATCCTACGCATCTCTAAGTGTTCACTCTCTAAGTGTTCTTACTAAATCCGTATGCAGTGTTACGTACTGGTGAAAAATAAACTCTGTATCATGTCGGGTTTTTGTGGGGTTTTGTGGCTATAGGTAGATCACCTAGCGTTTTAGAAGAGAGTTACGCGCGGAAATGAGGATTTACCGTCTTAAGATGGAACTACTTCGCTGTTTTATCAGTGAAGAGAGTTTGCTAAATACCTTTTCAATATTCTTCAAAAAGAACACTGGCTTACTAGGGAGAAACGCCTCTCCGTCTCCTCGGATGCAAAGCAGGAACAGAGGGCAGTAAAGAACTGCCAGTATTTAGTTTTGGTGTTCTTGACGTGGTCAAGGAAGGAATGTGCGTAGGGTTGCGAAGATCTCCACCGAATTGCAGTCTGAAAAATTGTCACCCTCGCGGCCATCGACTGATAAATTGGGTCTTTTAATGACGCCAGATATGCGCCATGATGCCGGCTACTCCGAACAAGGGTTCTCCCCACGCACACGACACTGCCAGATCAAAGATCACGTGTTGTGATGGCCGGTGTCTGTCATCCCTAAGTGCCCAAAGTAGTAGACACCTTCTCTTCGTCATGGAGTGACAGCTCGGGCATGAATTGTACGGTCTCTGCATGATCAGGAGGCAACCACCGTACGTGTAGTTAACGACCGCCAACTTTCCGTCCTCCCCGCATCACACATGGAGTGGATACTACGCGGGGTACTGGGCGACCTTCCCCGCATGACCCGCACTTCCGTTTGAAATACTCAACAGGTGGACGTCAAACCTAGGTGTGTGGATCAAACCTAAGTTAATCGAAATGTGTGGTTCGAAATTGAGGAAAAATAAGGGAAAGCCATAATCTACGGCCACCTGCTTAGGTGGTCAATAAGGATCGTCGTCCCACAGAATAAGTCTGACAAAAGATGTAAAAGGACGGCACACGAAGGGAAGAAGTGCGGAAATGTCTTTGCCCACCATGCTCGTTATGCACATACTCGCAAAAGACTTAAATTAAGAGGTTTGAGCCTCTTAGGGAGGTCTATGCTGTTGCCTACAAGGAAATTCATCACTTGGCGATTGTAAGGCAATACATGAATTACCATGCGGACTACTGAATTCCAGCGATTTTTAACTCTCAAACAAACAGTAGCACCCGACTACAGTGGTAGTGATAATCTTAAGAAGCTGTGCCATTGCTTAACCCTTTGAGGCCCAACAACATGAAAAATTATACAATTTTAAAATTTTCACAAAATTAAAATATTTTTGTCATCGTAAGCAACGAATACAACAAGAACTCGTCAAATCTAAACAACCGACTACTTTATGGTGATGGTTTCACTTTGAAGCCTCCGGGACATACGGTAATCAACCTCTAATCATTTCCTGTGGAAACAACGTCAGATATGCTTTCACAGGACATTCACAGTTACCTCAACATTTGGTCTGACGTCTTCAGAGTAGTTACGCGCAGCTGCTAATTTATACACTGTGAACCGTCTTACTCCTATTCGTACGTTTGTCGTGGGAGGCTCGTCTTCGCTGTTGTCCGCCACATCGTCATGAAATGCCTTTTCAATGAGTGGTACTACAGGACACGGCAAGGGAGCCGAAGTACCTGATGCACTTGCCTGAAAGAGAGCATTTACAGAAGCATCCTCAGGGTCACTTTCTGCCTCTGTCTTTGAATTAAAATCACTCGGAATTTCTTCTTCTAAATGACGGCCGTTTAGGTTATGGGTGACGATGTTTCGAAACTTCCATGAAATCATATCGACTAAAAAAATTATAGTCCTAAATAACACACAAAAAACAAGCATAAAAGTTAATAATTTTACATTTTACATCCAATTAAGAAATTAATTACAGAAGTACATATTTTCCTGTCGAAACCACTCAAAATCTGCAGTATAAACTCAAATATACGTTACAGTAATGTTAGATATTTTTATTTTCTCTGTCAGTGATCTCTTCAGTCTGATGAATATGCAAAACCAATACTCCAATAAGCTGTGTAGCAAAAATTTGCAGATAGAGATGTCCTAAAATCACGTAGCAAACACTCCGAGCCGAATGTTGCTTTGAAACCTGAAAGCGACTGTTGCATTGCACTGCATTCGTCAAAGCACTTCTGTATAACGCACGGAGTATCTGTATTGCATGTCATCCGTTGTTTCACTAGAAAGACACTGGTACTTAAAAAGGAAAAAAAATGACGCTTTGAGGCAGAAATGGCTCAAAGAGTTACACACCAGGGGTAATACTAACGACAAATGAAAAATTGAAGTAATACCTCGGGTCAAGGTGAATATAGGAATTGGAGAGGCTGCGATGATTAAGAGAATATGCATACGAAACACCGGAGTAATCCATTTTAGAGGACTGATGCTGCGTTTGACCTTCTTATCAAATATTTATTATAGTAAAAATTGAACAAATTCGCGGTTGCGCTGCAGGATTCACTATAGGCAAATGTAGCCCATATGAAAGTACACTGAATCGCCAAAGAAACTGGTATAGGCATGAGTGTTCAATTACAGAGATATGTAAACAGGCATAAGGCGGCACTGCGGGCGCCAACGCTTATGTAAGACAAGTGTCAGTCGTAGTTTTTAGATCGGTTACAGCTGCTACAATGGCATGTAATCAAGATGTGAGTGAGTTTGAACGTTGTGTTATAGTCGGCGCACAAGGGATGGGACACAGAATCTCCGAGGTAGCTATAAAGTAGGGATTTTCCCGTACAACCAATTCATGAGTGTATCGTGGATATCCGGAATCGGTAAAACACCAAATCTCCGACATCGTTGTGGCCGGAAAAGAAGTTACAAGAACAGAACCAACGTCGACTGAAGAGAATCGTTCAACGTGAAAGAAGGGACACCCTTCCGCAGATTGCTGCTAATTTTGATGCTGGTCCATCGACAAGCGTCAGCGTGCGAACCATTCAACGAAATATCATCGATGTGGGCTTTCGGAGCAAAAGATCCACTCGTGTACCCTTGATGATCGCACGACACAAAGCTTTACGCCTCGCCTGGGCCCGTCTACTCCGATATTGGACTGGACTGTTGATGACTGGAAACATGTTGCCTGGTCGGACGAGTCTCGTTTCTAGTTGTGTGTGTGTGTGTGTTTGTGTGTGTGTGTATGTGACCGAACTGCTGAGGTCATCGGACCCTAGCCTTACACACTTCTTATACTCTTATGGAAAGAAAAACACGCACAACCATGCCCGAGGAAGGGCTCGAACCTCCGGCGGGAGGGGCTGCGCAATCCGTGAAATGGTGCCTCTAACATCGTGGCCACTCGACGCGGATCGTTTCAAATTGTACTGAGTGGATGGACTTGTACAGGTGTGGAGACAACCTCATGAATCCATGGCCCTGCATGTCAGCAGGAGACTGTTGAAGCTGGAGGAAGCTTTGTAATCTCGTGGGGCATGTGTAGTTGGTAAAATGGAAATGTCGTGTGGCTAGGGCCTCCCGTCGGGTAGACCGTTCGCCTGGTGCAGGTCTTTCGATTTGACGCCACTTCGGCGACCTGCGCGTCGATGGCGATGAAATGATGATGATTAGGACAACACAACACCCAGTACCTGAGCGGAGAAAATTTCCGACCCAGCCGGGAATCGAACCCGGGCCCTTAGGATTGACCGTCTGTCACGCTGACCATTCAGCTACCGGAGCTGACTGTGTGGTTGGTGAGATAGTGCGCCCTCATACGTCTAGATGCGACTCTCTGATAGATGACACGCATGTAAGCATCCTGTTTTATCACTTGCATCCATTCATGTCCATTGTGCATTCTGACGGACTTGGACAATTCTGAAAGGACCATGCGACACCCTTCACGTCCATAAATGCTACAGAGTGGCTCCAGGAAAACTCTTTGAGATTAACCACTTCCACTGGTGACCAAACAAGCCAGAAATGAACATTACTGAGCATTTCTGGGATGCCTTCCAAGGTGCTGTTCAGAATGGATCTCCACCCCCTAGTACTGTTAAGGATTTATGGACAGCCCTGCAGGATTCATGGTGTCAGTTCCTTCAGCATTAGTTTAAACATTAGTCGAGTCCATGCCACGTCGTGTTGCGGCACTTCTGCGTGCCCACGGAGGCCCTACACAGTATTGGGCAAGGGTACCCGTTTCTTCGAGTCTTCAGTGTCTAATAGAAATGTTCAATAAGTAAAATGTGAAACTTTGTAGGAAAGGCGGCGTTGCGTAGGCAAAATCCAGCTTAGTAATTCCAGTGATCTGATATTCGAAGACGACTGGCCAACGATTCCGTTACCTCCAGAAGAGACCATGTAATAAGAAAAATTAAGGAGATTACACAGACATTCCTCTGAAAAAGTAGAAAGAACTTTTAGTCCACAACAGTCAATGGGATGATGTGGAGCTCTCGCTTTTTCCACCCTCCAATTTACTATTTATAGTTGTGGTTTCTCAATACTTACTTGTTCGAAGAACTTTTTCCTATCTATGCCTCTTTTTTCCAAGTATTTTGTCTTTGAAACATTGGTCTCACGTATGTTTCAGCAGATATCACACTAGTTCTATCTTTTCCATTTTTTTCGTCATTGTTATAAAATTATTTTGCCATAGTGTTATCTAAAGAGTTTTTGACGCAAAATACATTTTCATTGCTGTATACTCACAGTGACTACCCAGCCGTAACGTTTAGCTGCCCCATGCAGCACATGTTTCGGCGCCTGACAAACAGGTATGTTTGCTGCGTACACTTGTTTGCGTTTACAGTAGCGAGCAACCCGAGGCGCACAGGAATGTTGGACTTATACCACGATTGAGCGAGAATGACACCTCGTTTGCCGCATACAGTTTCTGGAGGTAGACATTACTGTAAGTGATTAACTCATGTCAAATGATAATCCCTATCCAAGACTGTGCAAGGTATCCAATGAAACAATAACTTGGAAAATATCAAACGCAGGATATCTATAGGAAGCTGTAATCACCACTGTCGAATGTGGACGGTACGAGGAGACGTAAACGAAAACTCAGATTCTTTGCCGACAGGGAAAAGGAAACTACATTTACTGGTCAGATTATACAAAAATAAATAAATAAACCTGTTTGACACGTAGGATGACCATTGCTTAGCAAAACGTTGCTCCTGATCTTGAGCAAGAGTCGTTATGACAATGGGGACAGTATTGTCCCCCATTAGTTCTTTAACGTCAATAGTCGGAGACAGTGTGCTAAAATTGGAGGTTGGATTGGGATTCAGTAGAACAAACAGCTTCCAGACGATTATCGAGCTACCTACAGGTATGACCACTGAAAATGAGATAAAATATAAAGCACCTCAGAAGTAATATTGTCATTCCGTTAGTCGGAAATGAACTTATTAAGATTACTCGCAAACTTCGAAGGAAACATTTCTTGGTCTCAGCAAAAGAATGTTCAAATGCGTGAATGCCTAAGGCACCAAACTGTTGAAGACAACGGTCCCTAGACTTACACACTACTTAAACTAACTTATGTCAAGAACAACATACACACTAATGCCCGAGGGAGGACTCGAACCTCCGGCTGGAGGGGCCGCGTAAACCGTGACATGGCGCCTCTAACCCTGCGGCCACTCTGCACGGCCTTGGTCTTAACGGAACACCGTAGACGTCACCTAAGCAATACAAAAGTTAGTGTAAAAATCGAATATCTGAGCGACAGATGATCAGTCATCTGTGAGAAAGTATGCTTCACGATTCTTATGAAAGGTTCTCAACGATTCTGCGTTGACAAGATTCTGTTCCCGAAATGCCTGAAAATTTTTTCGGTAACGGATCGATCTTAATAAAAACAGTTGCGGGGCCCGCTTACCACCCACGCCGCCCCCGCCTGTCGCTCGCAGGCTATTCATTCCTTTCTCTCGTCAGTCGACTTTGTAATTAAAAAGAGACTAATGTGAGAGACTTTGCAATACAAGCAAACGAGCATAAACGTCCTAAATGATCGTGGTTCTGTTATGCAAGCGTTGTCTGTTTGTCCTAGATCTGACTATCCTACCTTGCACACGCTGTACAAAATAATTGCTTGTCTACCTGTATCTGTTGCTACAGACGTTTTTCACCATTGCAGTATAGAAACACATTTCATGGCTTACCTCTCTTGAACACTCACCCTGACATTGACTGTTCTGTTCACGATGTAATTAACCAATTTGCCAGGAAGAATAGGCGCAAAGAATTGTAACTTTTATGAGTTATAAGCTGGCAGTGTCAACTTCTTCGCCTTCTTGATGAGGTGCTGTGACCCCAGAAGAATACTGACATTCGAGAGGATTGCCATTCATATAAGAACCGCGGCCGCCAGTCCTATCACAAGAAGAGCACATCTTGCCTTGTAAGAGAAAGGATCCAATACAAAAGTCGGCGACCGGGCACAGCACTTGCGAGATTGTTCATGCTCCTTTTAGAGATGACATTCTCACTCTCGCTTGACTCTATGGAGTAGTTTGGCGCTGCTTCTTCATCTCAGCTGTACAAACCTCAAAGCAGTTCTACGAGTTTCCACGCTGGAACGTCTGTCGTCAATTGAACGACAGTCAAAAGAAGAGCAACGATGAACTGTAATTAGTCTCACAGGAAAAGAAATCGACGACGCAGGGAAATCAGTTCTGGGTTAGAGACTGAACTGTACACCAACACCGATTACTACACCTGTCGACTATATCGAGATAATTGGGAAACGTGCCTCGCGCTCATCAAACTTGTTCCCTCGAATACGAATATTCCGAAAACGGAAAAAGCTGGCATTCGAAGAAAGGTAGATTGGGGTTTAACGTTCCGTTCCTGTCAACACTAGGATCATTAGAGACGCACTGATTTTCGCGAACTACGGAATGCGCCACAGGTAGTCATTTAACTGCGGACAAAGGAAATGTCGCTGTACTGCTTCCGCTGTCATAACACAGTCACAAAATGTACGTCTTTCTCGAGAATCCTGCAAAGTGGAAATCGAAAGGACGCCCAATCAACGGAGAAAAAATCAATTACATCGAACTTTTATGCCAGTACCTGCCGAAGAAAATCATGAAGAAGCTACGACTATGCGCTACTTCACCACCAACACTCCTTACTACAACACGCCTTACTAGAGTTTCACAGACAAGACATTCCTCTACAGCGTATTGCAAGCAATACATGCGTAACTATTAGCATCTGGTCAAATATCTAACAGCAGTAATGAACCCCTACGTCGGCAAATGTCAGGACCACATTACGCAATTGACGATTCAGATGCTTCAAATGGCTCTGAGCACTATGGGACTTAACATCTGAGGTCATCAGTCTCCTAGAACTTAGAACTTCTTAAACCTAATTAACCGAAGGACATCACACACATCCATGCCCGAGGCAGGATTCGAACCTGCGACCATAGCTGTCACGCTGTTCCAGACTGTAGCGCCTAGAACCGCTCGGTCACAGCGGCCGCCAATCGACGATTCATTCGGAATTTTAATAACGAGGACCTTTCATGTGACCTCTCTCGTCAGAATAGTGTCGCTTTCTGATTCCTTTGAGCTGATCAGAATGTTGTTTATGTCCTCAAGGATCAACCAATTTGAATTCATCCACACACCTACATTCTTTCTTTTCAATGACAACTCGTACGAAATAACAGATGGTGTCGCTTGGGATGCCCTATGTTACCTTTTGCGACAAACTTATTCACGTAGGACTTCGTTGAGAAAGCTATGGAGAAAACTTTACTGAAACCCACAAGCTTCTTTAGATACGTTGATCTGATGACTCATTTGTTGTGTAACCCCACAGACGTGAGAAGCTTCATAAATTACATCTGAATTCTCAGCACCCCACCATCAACTTCACCATTGATGTAGAAGAGAATGGCGAACTCGTTTTTGACGTCGTAGTCAAGTGCAAAGTGGACGACACTTTGCGACACTGTGTGTACAGGAAAGCCGCGCCGGCTGATTTGTATCTGCACGCCTCCATCTGCCATCATCTTCCACAGTGTGACAGTGTCCTTCGTACAATAGTGCACAGATCCCGTGTAATATCAGGCAAAGAAAGCCTACCAAGGGAGCTCAACCACATTAAGGACATATTCAAGAGGAATGGACACGGTGAGACGCATACATCATTTATTTGTTGACATATTTGATATTTTCTTTTAGTATGTTACATTTATACAAAGATAGATCAAGTGTTGCACATGAATTGATGTATGAATATTTTAAAATGATTTAAAATGAGTTAGCGCAACGAAGAGTTACGGCGTTTAAGGGAAAGAATCTACTGAGAATACCTACCGGGTGGTTATAATTAAACTTTCTCTATTTAATATGTTATAACACGGAAACTAATTACCGCACTAGTAACAGTCTTGGTAGCATCAGTTTTCAGAGTATGGGCTGGATGATTTCCATGCGTCACAGCGCCACTGTCCAGTTCCAACTATGGCCAGCAGGTGTCGTGATCAGTCACCGTGATTCAAAGTCTCACAGACATGACCAGTCACAGAGAACTTGTTGATGTGTCGACATGAGCTAGGACAAAAGGAGCAGGGCATTACTGGTGAAACTCTATTATCAAAACAGCAGTAATGTTGCAGCTGTACTTCGATTATAACGCCGGCTGAAAGGATTACGGGTCGGCCGAAGTGGCCGTGCGGTTAAAGGCGCTGCAGTCTGGAACCGCAAGACCGCTACGGTCGCAGGTTCGAATCCTGCCTCGGGCATGGATGTTTGTGATGTCCTTAGGTTAGTTATGTTTAAGTAGTTCTAAGTTCTAGGGGACTAATGACCTCAGCAGTTGAGTCCCATAGTGCTCAAAGCCATTTGAAAGGATTACGGAAGGGTCCCCTTTCCCCACCTTCTGTGCGGAGCATGACGAAGAAATTGGAATTACCTAGTGAATTGGGTGTCGCTCCAGGAAGAGGAGGACAAGTGGTGGCACCACAGGTGGTTGATGAAATCGGTGTTGCTATGTAGACAACGCTGCGCGCAGTTCCCGATCGCAAGGCAATGCGCGTGCTCTGTCAGGATAGTTGAACGTCGAGTGGTCCACTGTACAGTAGGTGTTTCAAACCGTTCTCAGATGGTATCCGTATAAGATGCGTATCGTACAGCAGCTTGCACCACAAGACGCACAACGACGCAATGAAGTTGATGAGACCTGGCCCCCGACCATCTTATGGACAGGCGGAGCTCATTTTTCTCTGACGGGTGAGGCGAACACGCGGAATTTGACGAATGAAAATCTTCACCTCCACCTATTGTGCATGAAGTTCCTCTCTATGGTTAACGTGTCACTGTATGATTTGCCTTCACGGCTACGTTCATTTTGAACAGGTTGGGACTCAATGACCAATGACGTGCAGTGTGACTGGCTAGTGTCACTGCGATGCGCTTCGCCAGCATGTCATACCCTGCCTACAGGAGAGACACCCATTGAAATCAACAGTTTTCATGCAAGATGGGGCCCCACCGCACATTTGGAAACGGGCTAATTATTAGCCGATCGTTTCCAAATGCTTGGCCGGCACAATCACCTGATCTCACTCCCTGTGATTTCTGGTTATGGGGCTAATTGAAGGACAGGGTTTACCGAAGGAACATTCGCACATATGTTGTTCTGAAGTGCAGCATATCAAGAGAGGTAGCCAGCACACCTACGGTCATGCTTCGTTCTGCTGTGTAGAAAGCAATCCTGCACTTTCAGATTCTTCTGGACACTGATGGGCGCCATACGGGGCCCCTTTTGTAGCGATAATGGTATGATCTATCTCAGGCGATAGGGTTCATGTCTGGAGAACATGCTGGCCACTCTAGTCGAACGATGTCGTTCTCCTGAAGGAAGTCATTCACAAGATGTGCACGATGGGGGCGCCGATATGGTTGCACTATCGGTCGGAGGATGGCAGTCAGGTATCGTACATCCGTTACTGCGCATTCCATGTCCACCAGCGGCGTATGTCGGCCCCACATAATACCACACCAAAACAGCAGGGAGCCTCCACCTTGCTGCACTCGCTTGACAATGTGTCTAAGGAGTACAACATCACCAGGTGTCCTCGAAAAACGTCTCTGACCATTGTCTGGTTGAAGGCATATGCGACACTTATCGGTGGAGAGAACGTGATGCCAATCTTGAGCGGTCCTTTGTGCATGCTGATGGGCACATCTGTACCGCGCTGCGTGGTGTCGTGGTTGCAAAGATGGACCTCGCCATCGACGTTGGGAGTGAAGTTGAGCATCATGCAGCCCATTGCGTACAGTTTGAGTTGTAACACGACGTCCTGTGGCTGCACGAAAAGCATTATTCAACATGGTGGCGTTGCTGTCAGGGTTCCTCCGAGCATAATCTGTAGGTAGCGGTCATTCCCTACAGTAATAGCCCTTGGATGGCTTGAGCGAGGCATGTTATCGACAGTTCCTGTCTCTCTGTATCTCCTTCACGTGCGAACAACATCGCTTTCGCTCACTCAAAGACGCCTTGAAGCTTCCTTTATTGAGAGCCCTTCCTGGCACAAAGTAACAATGCGGACGCCATCGAACCGGGTATTGACCATCTAGGCATGGTTGAACTACAAACAACACGAGCTGTGTACCTCCTTCGTAATGGAACGACTGGAACTTAACGCTGCTGGACCCCCTCCGTCTAATAGGCGCTGTTCATGCGTGGTTGTTTACATCTTTGGGCGGTATATAATTTTAAAAATCTACTTACTAAAATTTGATCATATAGTGCACATTTATTTTTTGTGCAATCTAGAAGGCACATAATTACTGTTCTACGTTACCTACTACATCACTAATTTTCTGATTTTTAATTATAGACTACAGTGTACTATTCAACACTGCACAATACTGCACTACACTGTCGTACTGTACTTGGCATTAGAACGAAACCAAATTTCTTCATTTTCACTGGATAATTAGCCTCTGGCGCGCTGAGCACAGCTCAGGATTTACAGGTTTAGTGCCATCGTGCCACCCAAGTGTAGAGATTAGGTGATGCTGTCAGAGGCTCAAGAAATCCTTCATTGTCCTCTCCCAAGCTCACCTTCTCAGTGCTTTCGGAAGGTTGTACAAAGTGGATATTCCGCCCTGGTGCGTCTCATTAGCATGATGTGTGGCCTCTTCTTGATTGTCTCTTAACCATGCAGGCTTCCAGTTCGTAAGCTAACGTATTGGTTGTCAGCGTGTTCAGCTTCTGTCACAACTCTTCATTCCATATTATTTTATAGACTGTTGTAATACAAAAGACGTTACTATTCTGGTCTGCAACTTTTTGTCTAGTGGCACATGCTCAGAAGATATGGTCTGGGATGGCGATTGTTCAACATTCACAAATGTTCGTGGTGCGTTGTCGTATTTTCAATAAGTAGTTGGGATATAGACCATGTTCCGACGGATAGTGTATAGTTCTCTTGGTCGGAAGTAAGTACAACATCTTGATCTTTCTTTTATGTCAGGAAAAAACTGATAATTTATCCTCCTTCATAAACAGAATATTACCGATTCAATAACATAGGGTGAAATCGACAGTAGAAGTTACGATTCTCAACGCTGGCGCGCTGTTGTGGCAGTTCTGCAGCCACAACTTACGTGACTCGAAATAAAATGACAGGAAACATGAAAAATAGAGGGAGATCGAAAATAACCTATAACCCATGCACACATTCTTCAGGGAAACTGAAGAGTTTGCAGATGCACATTCGTCCTCCTGGTGGTGGAAACTTGTAAGAAGGCTGTCAAGCCAAAAGAATTATGTTGAGATGCTGAACTTGTTAACTTGACAACAAATAAATTCTGCAATCAATGGATGATGGCTATTTACAGACTGTAACAGAACCAGATATCACAGAGTCGTCAATTATGCAGACCTACATGTACCAGGATCAGCAACATTTCAGAATTAAACACGCTGACATATACATACAAGTCGAAACACGCTTACACTTATTTACAAGCTGATTCGTACCCATCGAAATACGGCGCATACATATGCCACGAACCTATGATATTTTCTACGATAAAATGCTTCTACAGCACACTTCACATGGAAGAACTGAAATGTCATGTCCAGCCTAATCCGTCGCTGTCAAGGAGTCGTAATACGTACGCAAGAGTCCCCCAGCATGCTGCCTCAGTATGAGCAAAAGCATCGTGTTTCCAGAACCAGACTGTAGCTGTATCGGTCACACACTACAGCACGTAGAGCAGACGGCCGGCAGTCAGCTGCCAGTGGCTGCCGGCAGCGTTACGCCACGAGCAGGCCTCTAACCTAGCTGTCCACAGCCAAACTAATTTTCCATCATCACTCGGAACTTTCACATCTAAGTAACTTTTACGCTGCGTTCTTAAACTCAGTCGTCTCCACACTATTTCTAAATGTCATTGTAGTTTCACATCAATTCTATGATCAAATCAATGAATAATGTACCGAAATCAATGAAAATTCCACCTAAAGTCGCTCTGCAAGAGTGGTTTTACGCTTACCAAACGAATATTGTACCGGCAACACTAAACTTTGGCGTTGCAGATAGCTACACTGAAGGTCCAAAGAATCTGGTATAGGCAGGCATATACAAATACAGAGATAACAGGCAGAATACGGCGCTACGCTCGAAACCGCCTATGTAAGACAACAAGTTTGTGGCGCAGTTGTTAGATCGGTTGGTGCTGTTATAATTATTTATTTATTTGTTTACTTATTTATTGCCAAATTATAGACCTGTTACCTGATGTTTAAAATAGGTCGTACATCTTACAATTTTCGTTTTTCATCTTTTTACAGTTTTCTTTCCTTTTGTTTTATCTACAACATTTACAAAGAGTGATACTTTTCAAATTAACAATAATTTAAGGTTGAAATATAAATAAAATTTAGTTGTTTTTTAAGAAGAATAAAAAAAGAAGATAGGATAGATGAGAGATTTGTTAGTACCATCACCGAGTGTGACTGACGGTGAATACCTCGGAATGGTTTCATCGAGCCGTTTATCGCCAGTCTCTCTCTCTCTCTCTCTCTCTCTCTCTCTCTCTCTCTCTCTCTCTCTCTCTCTCTCTCACACACACACACACACACACACACACACACACACACACACACACACACACAAATGGTTATTAGTAGAGAGCCCGCATCTCGTGGTCGTGCGGTTGCGTGCTCGCTTCCCACGCCCGGTTTCCCGGGTTCGATTCCCGGCGGGGTCAGGGATTTTCTCTGCCTCGTGATGGCTGGGTGTTGTGTGCTGTCCTTAGGTTAGTTAGGTTTAAGTAGTTCTAAGTTCTAGGGGACTGATGACCATAGATGTTAAGTCCCATAGTGCTCAGAGCCATTTGAACCATTTATTAGTAGAGAAATAATGTTGCTTATCCTATTTGTTACTAATCCTATGTATTAACTACTTCAGGTGCGCATACATGTACAGCATTTGGTGTTTTCTTCGCTAGATTGATAGCAATTTGCTTATTTACTGTCACAACTTAGCTTCCTCCTCCTGTTCCTCCTCATTGTCAAAAAAAATGGCTCTGAGCTCTATGGGACTCAACTGCTGAGGTCATTAGTCCCCTAGAACTTAGAACTAGTTAAACCTAACTAACCTAAGGACATCACAAACATCTATTCCCGAGGCAGGATTCGAAGCTGCGACCGTTGCGGTCTTGCGGTTCCAGACTGCAGCGCCTTTAACCGCACGGCCACTTCGGCCGGCTCCTCATTGTCACTATTTTTGCTGTCGCTGTGGGTATCGCTGTCCATCCTCTGGACATTTCTGTTACGCTGCACATATGCATGTCTGTGATGTCGTGTCCGCATATACGCTTCATGTATTGTTTTTGAAATACTGTTTGTCAGTGCGTTTAATTGTGCCCATTGATCTCCGTCTCTTATTGCTGTGTATATATCTATGTCTGTATCTGTGTAATCTAAGTGTAGTGTATGTCTATTGTTTGTGTATTGTATTGCCCGCAGAAAAAGAGTGTATTCTGGGGAACCTTCTTCCCCGCATGTGCATGTAGGTGTCTGCCTCAGACTCACGCGGTTTAAGTGCGTGGGATAAGGTCCGTGCCCGGTTAAGAAATGTACCATACCGCGGCTGGGATCGATATGTCTCATTCTCAACCGCTCCCTTATGTCACGGAGGAAGTCGTGCAGTCTATGTCCCTTATCACTTACATCCCACTCACCTTGCCATGTATTCAAACGCCAACTTTTAAGGTGACGTATCGTCTCTATGGGCACACCGGTTATTGTGTGTACCTTATCTAGTCTCCCCACCTTTAACCAGTACCTTGCAGCTCTGTATTTGATCGTGTTATCTATGGGGCATATTCCGAGCACCACACACAGTGCATCCGCTGTTACAATGGCAAGTTATCAAGATTTAAGTGATTTTGAACGTTGTGTTATAGTTGAAGCAAACCAAGCGCTGTATCATGTGTGTGATACAGAGGCGAGCGAGTGCGCCGGGACTTACCCCGGTTCACTGCTAGCAGCGCTACGTCACCTTAACGCGCTGCGTGTAGCGCGCAAGTATCGCACCACAATTTAGTATGAAATTAAAAATCAAAATTTATGTTTAAAACTTTGTTAAATTATAGTTTAGTGTAATAATGTTCCAAATACCACGTCTAGATGTTCTAAACTTAATAGTTTACGGAAAAATGCCGTTTTAAGAGAAAAATCAGAGCTGCTAAATAATGACACTAGGAAGCCAGAATTTGGTCATAAGGTGCAGTTAGAAGTTATAAATAAGTGGTGCTGGTTTCCAAAACCATAAAACAAAAATTAACGCCAGAATCCACGTTTTTCGGAAAAATCAGAGGCGCTAAATAATTGACTTAGAAACTTGAAAATTTGTTTTATGCTTCAGTACACCCAAAAAATAATAACAGAGAGTCCAAGTTAATCTACCTCTTATAGTTTTTGAGTAATTAAATAAAAACTAATTTTGTAACTAAAATGTACCTAAGTGTTGTAGATTAAGTACTTGAAATTTTATGATAGAGGATTTTGGTTGAACCAGATGATCAAATATATCAAATAATAGAGCTACACCAAGTTTAAGAGTTGTAACATAAATAGCAACTGATATAAGTCTTAGCAAAGGTATGGTTCAGAGGTAACAATCTACCGTTAGTTCCACTAAATAAATTCTATTAAGCAAAGTTTTCATTCTAGCAAGCTGAAACTTTCTACGTGCTTTCAAGCTGCTTATCTACATACCAGTAAAAATTAAGAAGTTCCTGAAGTAATTGGTAACTATATTATTAAAGATTATGTGCCCGAGATAGTGGTCGTTTGTAGACTGCCGTCGTATGCAAACAGACAGAGACAACAGATGTTTTCTCGGTAGTCCGCACCGGCACCTTATAAATGCAGCCCCTGAAGCAGTAGGAAGGTTCACTTCGCTCTCAGACACTGTGACGTCCACGCCAGTTAAACGTCTGGTCGGGCTCTGCCTCGGATGACGCCAGAGCCGAGCTGTGACAAGCGCGTATTTGGCAGTGAAAACGGATAATGAACTCGCGAGGACTGTACACCGTCCTAGATCGTTTAGAATTCGGTAAAATAACTGTTAGTGTGCCGTCCGTGTGAAATTCAATTCCGCGTGGCAAGTGGTGAATTTATTTCCACTTTTATGGCGAGCATTAATTTTTGAACATTTATTGCGAACTTTCAGTTGAGTGATGTTAGTCTGGGCGAAAAACAATCTGGTAGGAAGTTACCGTAGAGGTCGCCTCTGAACTGCTAAAGGTGCTGTTAGATTAGAAAGACTTGTTTTCAGTTGAACATAACGCAATTTTAAGTGATGTTTGTGAGAAACTTTAAGTAAATTAAATCTTGATTGAAACTTTAAACTTTTACTGAAGTCATAGTCCTGATCCCGCAAAGAAATTAGACACTTTTCTTTCAGTGGGCTGGACCGGAATGTGGTCGTGCAGACTGGAAACTAATGTCAGTATGTTTCCCTTCGCTTTCTGGCTGACCACCAAATTAGTTGCCATGCTCACGTGATTAAAGGCGGCATAAAAACTTTAAACCAGGAAAGTAACTTACTCGCCGCCCCAGAGAGTCGGTGCACGAGCGATGGGACACAACATCTCCAAGACGTACGACCATATCACTTGTGTAGGAATCTGGTACAACATCAGATCTCCGACATCGCTGACGCTGGAAAAAGATCCTGAAAGAACGAGACCATCGACGATTCAAGAGAATCGTTCAACGTGACAGACATGCAACCCCTCCGGAGACTTCTGCAGATTTTAATTCTGGGCCATCAACAAGTATGAGCATGCGAACAATTCAACGAAATATCATCGATATAGGCTTTCGGAGCCAAAGACCCACTCGTGTACTCTGCATGACTGCACGACACAAAGCTTTACGATTCGCCTGGGCACGTCAACACCGACATTGGACTGTTGATGGCTGGAAACATGTTGCCTGTTCGGACGAGTCTCATTTCAAATTGTATTGAGAGGATGAACGTGTACGGGTATGGAGACAACCTCATGAACCCATAGACCTGCATGTCAGCACAGGACTGTTCAAGCTGGTGGAGGCTCTGCAGCCGGCCGCGGTGGTCTAGCGGTTCTAGGCGCTCAGTCCGGAACCGCGCGACTGCTACGATCGCAGGTTCGAATCCTGCCTCGGGCATGGATGTGTGTGATGTCCTTAGGTTAGTTAGGTTTAAGTAGTTCTAAGTTCTAGGGGACTGATGACCACAGATGTTAAGTCCCATAGTGCTCAGAGCCATTTGAACCACTTCTTTTTTTTGAGTCTCTGCAACTGTGCATCGTGTGCAGATGGAGTCATATGGGACCCCTGATACGTCTAGATACGACTCTGACAGGTGACACGTACGTAAGCATCCTGTCTGTTCACCTGGATCCGTTCATGTCCATTGTGCATACCGACGAACTTGGGCGATTCCAGCAGGAGACGTCGACACCCCACATATCCAGAATTGCTACAGAATGACTCCAGGAAACCTCTTCTGAGTTTAAACACATCCGCTAGCAAACAAACTCCCCAGACATGAACATTATTGAGCACATCTCTGATGTCCTACAACGTGCTGCTCAGAAGAGGTATCCAACCCCTCCTATGTTTACAGATTTATGGACAGCTCAGTAGGATTCTTGGTGTCAATTCTCTGCAGTACTATTTCAGCCATCAGTGGAGTCCATGCCACGTCGTGTTGCGCCAATTGTGTGACCTCACGAGGCCCTACACGATATGAGACAGGTGTAACAGTTTTCTTTGACCCTTCAGTGTAACTTAGTATCGAAATCAAGTAAATGTGTACCTACATAAGTGTAAACTCACTTTCCGGGTGTGATATTATGCTTAACGAAAGGACATACTAACAGGCCACACCTCACTTCGTCAGGATGACATGGAAACAATTTTGACAGCTATCTTTTATAGTACAGAACTCAATGAAAGTTTATACCTACAGAAGTGTGAAACCTACACTCAACAGATGGTTTTCATATAAATATCTGTTTACTATGGGTTTTAGGTTCGCATATGTTCTTCGCATTGCAGTCTTCATCGCTCTACTCCAACGAAACTGTTAGGTAAAAAAAAAATTCTCGCACATTACCCTCTCACGTCACATAGTGATAACGAAGTGGTTTCCTTTCCACCGTTGTCCATAGTTATTTTGATAAAAACTTTGTCAGCATGACCAGGAAGGATTCAGGATTCACAATCATAGCAGTGAAAGATCAAAAAAATAGCAAAATAAATTTTTTTTACATGTGAAAGTCCATCATTTTTTCACTTTTGTTGGCTGCGTTTGTTACTATAGGTACACGTTTCTTCATAAGTAAGAGAGATTCTTCGATGAATTTTGCACAGAATGCAAACCATACTTGTAGGTGTATGAAACTCTAGAAATTATTTAATTTATGAAACAATGAATGTGCTGTTACATTTTAAATTTCATGTTTAGAAAAAACTGAAATTTTATAGTTAATTATCTCACTTTTTACCACAGTTTTAATAGATTTGGAAAATCATAGACCTGTGAGTATGGTTTGTATGCTGTGCAAAATTCATTGAATAATCTCCCTTACGTATGAAGAAAAGTGTACCTATAGCAACAAGTGCAGCCAATGGTAAGTGAAAAAAAGGTGAAATACAAATGTAAAAAGTAAATTATTTTCTTATATTTTTGAACTTCCACCACTATAAGTGTAAATCCCGAATCCTTTCTGGTCATTCTGACAAAGTTTTATGAATTTATTTTTAAAAGTATAGACAGTGGAAATTAAAAATTCCTGTGGTGTCTCTCCTGCTCCAAGTCGTCCCGTTTGCCGTCCTACCCCCCTGAAGTAAAATACCCACATGTTTTGAAGATTTTGCAGTGAAATATATAGTCACTGGCCAGTTTATGTCCGGTGCATTTCAGGTCACACATTGCTGCAGACTAAATCTGACTAACATATTAAATTTTTTTTTAACTCTGGAAGCACAGCCATACCTCTAGGAATGAGTAAACAGGTGATATTGTAGGTTGTCCGTAGTGCTCACAGCGAGGTTGGTAGTGTGGCACCACACTCTATTGCCACTTGCTGTGTCTTGTAGCATGCTGTATCACTCCACTGGGAGCACAAGTGGCACACGGATACGTACGTGACATTCATTGCACTGTCATATCATATATCACATAGCCTCAGTGGGTATCGTGCCTAACGCAACTCGAACAGAACCGTAATCATGGGTCACACTTCCTCTCGGTACACAAAGAACTTACGAAGAAGATACATCTGTCGCCTGTCAATTAACCCCAAATACACAGATTAGTAACTTCACAATATTCACTCCAACTCAATCCCCCATAGAAACCTAAATTTAATGTTCTTGTGACGTAACTCCTGTGTCTTACCAACTAACTGATTGAGGGAATTAACGAAATCTGTGGAAGAAATGAACAAACGCACAAAATGATGTTCCGTTGCCACTGAAACTTGACTGTTTCATCGTAACTCTTTTAATGACGACATGGGCATATGCCGTACACGCTACATTAGGCAGACAGCGACACAGAGGGCAAGCGACACTTTGACTCCACAGCTACGGTAGAATTACCCCAAAGAGGCGAGTGACAGTTTTATCTTCGTGCTGTGACAGTATCATTGCGATCCTGGCAGTCATGTGGTTTGTTACAATACGGGGCTGGAAATTGCAGAGTGTCCATGGAAGCAGTTGGCAGTTTTTTTTTTTTTTAGATCCCTCCGTCTCCGAGAGCTTATAATTATGAGTTTCTTAATTTTCACATAGAAAAAGGGGGCTAGAAGTTTTCATACATTTATTGAGATTTCGTGTATAATTATGATACTTCAGCTTTGTAAGACTTGAGGCGGTAACGTACGTGGATGATCGCATTCGATCAACCTTTTTCAGATTGTGACTATAGCTTTCTTCAGTAATTTTGAAATGATAAGACTGCTTCAGGTGCAAGTTCCTTATTTATAAGAATAATCGGTTTCGCAGCGTTTTAACTACATCATTAGGTGCAGTCTGTACGAAAAAATAGACGAACACTCACGTACGGCAAGAAAACGTAACTGAAATAGAAACTTTATACACGATGAACATTCTCACAAAATCGAGGCACGTTCATATGGTGAAAAATGAAAGGGGTGGGCCAGATTTCATTACCTGCAATTTTTTGCGAAGTAGTGAACATAAAGGACGCTCCCGTGATGCTGAGAAAGGAACAAAGCTAATAAAAAAAACTCCTAGCAAGAGACTATCAGGCAGATAAAATATTAATAAATTCCTCTCAGCCAGTAACTATCTGGTGAAGTAGTGGGATCCCTATATACCAAAATAATAATCAGAATACAGATCGTATATGATTACCAACGGGATAATGTGAAATTCGAGCAGCTAACTGTCCCTCTTTTGCCTAAGAGAAACATGCTGGTAAAGATCCAGTTATTCTGTCTCAAGTTTTAGTTAAATGGGGGGGGGGGGGGGGCGGGACACTATAGGAGCCTCCACGAAGACTGCGTTCACCACTCGAACAACAAGCAATCGGGTGTCCCCTGGAAACGACTTAGTCGGCCAATCCTGCAAACACCGGAGCACCAAAACCAACTGGAAAGGGAAGATATAATTGGTGCATCCGGATACGGAAGAAGAAGAAGAAGTTAAATGGGGAAACGCTAGATAGCGACATAGGGACAGGGGTCTTGTGGAACGCACATGCACGTTCGCGGGTAACTAGAGAAACAGAATAATAGCTCAGCTGCTGAAAAGGCTGGGTAAAATCTTACAATGTGTTAAAACCAACGTAAATTCGTAAAAACTACTATTAGTGCCAATGTCGTCCACTGAAAAGCAGCGCGTTTGTAGTTACGGAGTGAATTCAAGATAGCAGCTATTAAAAGTCCTGAACTATGACATGCAATGGTAACTTATAAAAAGATTAATGGTAATCAGGACCTACACTACCGTCATGCGCTTTATAGAAGTCGTGCTCGATTTAAAATACTGCAAAGGAACGAAATCTATATTAGGTACTTCAAAAAAATTTTTAAAGATAGCACCAAAACCAAACCTGGCCAAACTGCTTACTGCACACGAACTGACTGAGGTCAGGCTATGTAGGAGGATTTGAATGGAAGCAGATGAACCAATTTTTCCTTAAAGTGCGAATCAGTAAAAGAAGGAGAGACAAGGTAATAAAAAACATAAGAGAACTAGGCATTAAAAGGTGACCATTAAGATTACGTTCAGGAAACTTTTTCAGGGAATGTAGAATTTTCACTTCCTACAGAATATTTTAAGTGTTGCCCTAATTACAGTATGATTGTGTTCTGTCAGGTGCGAACTTTTCTTGAATAAACTGTGTTCCTGAAATTGCAATCATTTGTTTCTGTGCACATGTACGTCATATCCACCCATTTCCGTCCCATTCGGATAATTCCTTCTTGGTGTGTCTTTTTTTTGTCTAAGAGTGTATAGTGTCCAGAAAAACCATATTCTCAATGAGCTGTCATATACCACTCTTTTTACTTTTAAAGAAATTGTACGCAAAGCGGGCTCCACACTGCATTGTAAATTAAGCTTCTCTATACAGCCATAAGTCGAAATACTAAGTCTACAATACTGAAATCTATACCGAATTAAATCAGACATGCAACTAAGTACACAATACTTTTCTAATGTACTGTTGCCAGCGCCATTCAGATGACAGATGTGTCTATACTTGCGATCTGAATTAAATCAGACATACAACTAAGTACACAATACTTTTCTAATGTACTGTTGCCAGCGCCATTCAGATGACAGATGTGTCTATACTTGCGATCTTAAAATGCACTAATGTTCCAAGTAGTCCATCGATATAGTTGCACTTTAACATGGATCTCGTAGCGTCAGTTCGATTTCCACCATCATTGGCAAAACCCTTAAATATCTGTTCATCCCAGAGCTGTAAACACGTAAATCGGCGTACCATGTGTTTTGATAACCGGCGTTGTTTTTATAAAATGGATCGAAACAATAATTTGGCTGACTGTTTCTGTACTTCATAAACATCATTTAATGGAAAATATTTTTAAATACAAAATACAATATTTCTGTTCCAGGGCTGTAAACAAAGAGAGCTTTGAAAACGGGTTTCATCTTTCTGTGTGGGTACTTTGGCATTTAGTCAGTAATAACGATGTTATAACCAACGACTTTCATGTACTTCATAACATACAAGGATTCATTTCGAGAGACACTGTTCTCATCGTAAGGTTAACACTCAGTTCATACGAGTATGTTATTATTATTTGCGAACAGGCCGACTAGAATTGCGCAGAGCACTTTGAGATGAGGATATGGCTTTCTTTGTGTCCATATTTCTTCCATTCTCTTCCTGTGGACTTCCTGACTCTCTTGACACCATGTTGTCCCAGTTTTCTGCGGCGGCTGTTTCTATTCGTCTACTCGCCATTTGTGAATTCTGGGCCTGAAAATTTCGCAGTTTGGACATCTTCTGAAGTAATTCCTGCCGTTTTCAGATCAGTTCTGATCTCCCCTGCCCTGCACATAGTGGCTGTTTTGGCTTTCTTCAAATGGTTCAAATGGCTCTGAGCACTATGTGCTTTAACATCTGAGGTTATCAGTCCCCTTGAACTTAGAATTCCTTAAACCTAACTAACCTAAGCACATCACACACATCCATGCCCGAGGCAGAATTCAAACCTGCGACCGTAGCGGTCGCGCGGTTCGAGACTGAAGTGCCTAGAACCGCTCGGCCATTTGGCTTTTCTCCTGGTGTCAAAAAATCAACTGTTTTGTAGGTCTATTTGTGTTCGTTCTTTTAACATGTACATAGAATCTTAACTCGCTTTATCTAATTTCTCTATTTTCTGTATTGCTTGATCTGATTTCTCCTGTGTCGGTATTATTCATGTACACACTCTGGGCCCAGAATTTTTCTTACGATTTTGTGTTCATATTTCTCAGTATTTTCAGTGTCCATTTTCGTGTTCCAAATTAGGCATCTGATTTAATTACTGCGTTGTAATTCACATGTTGCAAAAAGTGGTAGTTGACTCTAAATTACGAAAAAAAACTCATCCATATGAGCACTAAACTCAATCTCCCAAAT
This sequence comes from Schistocerca serialis cubense, assembly GCF_023864345.2. Classification (NCBI taxonomy): domain Eukaryota; kingdom Metazoa; phylum Arthropoda; class Insecta; order Orthoptera; family Acrididae; genus Schistocerca; species Schistocerca serialis. The sequence goes on along the minus strand of NC_064642.1, from coordinate 274,966,481 downwards.
TTCCGTTACTCCACAAATCAAACAAATGTATAGTCTGTAAACTCAACTAAATACTTAGGCATTGCAATTTCGAACAACTTAAGTTGGAACAATGACATTGATAATGTTGTGGGTAAAGCAAACCAAAGCTTGTGATTTATTGGCAGACGTTTAGAAAATGTAACAGATGTGTTAAGGAGATTGCGATCACTACGCTTCTACCCCTCTTCTGGAGTACTGCTGTGGTGTGCGTGATCCACATAAGATAGGATTGCCAGAGAACATTAAAAAAAGTCAAACAAGGGCAGATCGTTTCGTATTGTCATCAACAAAGGGACAGAGTGCCACGGATCTGGTACATAAACTGGGATAGCAGTCATTAAAACAACGATTTTTTCATTGCAGCACGACCGTCTCTAGAAATTTCAGTAACCAGCTATCTCCTAAAAGCGTGAAAGTATTTTATTTGCGCTCAGCCGCATAGGGGGAAATGACCCTCCTTATAAAATAAGATAAATCATTACTCGTGTAACGTTGTTGCTTAATTTGCTATGAAAGCGGTGCGGATAGCCAATAAAAGCGGGTTAAAAGCTGTGAGCTGTCTGGGGAAGTTAACCTTGCATTACTGGGGAACTGTTTCACCAGGTATCCAGTCTAGCTTACCAAATTCCCAACCAGACTAACATTAATTATAATCTTTTAATAGTCATACGACAACCGGTGATATATATATAAAAAAGAGAATTTAAATAAAAAGAAATAAATCAGTTTATATTTGGAAATTTATTTTAACAGTGATCATTGAAATTTCAGTATATTAAACTCGAGTCGTAACTAAGCTGGTGCCTTATTTAGGATTGTGAAAATGTGAGATTGTAATCTTACGGAACACATCAAATATGGAGCCAAGATTGGGAGACTGCATACAACGCTTCATTCATAAAATAACACACGAAGAACGTTGAAACATATGCAAGAGGAAATTAACCACAACCAACCGATTCAATTTTCACCCAAAGAAATTACGTTCGTAGCACAATCCTGTCCGTCATGTAATTACCGCACACTGGTATACTAAATTCATACTAACTCTCTGTGAAATCTTCCCAAAAAGAATAGCTGAGGGCTACTTTGATGATTACACCACATGCTTCACGTGGTCAACTCGGTTTACACAAAGCGTATAACTCCACAATAATTTTGATAATTAAAATAAATTAGATCGAAAAGCAATTTACAAAAGAAAAATCTCGAACTGGTTACTAACGTCTTACTATTAACCTGATGGGTCCAACAATTATATAAGCACGTGGTAATGGTCTCACAAAGTACACCCCACGTGGGTTAAACATAAAGAAAAGTTGCTATATTGAAAAATATTGTCAAGACGAGACGTTATAATCTCACGCACATTCGCATTTAAGATTGATGAACTTAGTTAGTGAAGTGTCGGCAGAAGTGCCAACACCGTGTTGTTTGAGGAAGCCGAAATGCACGCTATAAGCTCACGCAGGATGGCGTGAGGTCTGAAACAGGATACTTAATGAATGCTATAAAGAAAAGTACGTAGCTTCTGGAATACTTAACTTTAATCCACAATTGGTGAACATTAGTCTTGTTACTGTACATGCTTCATTAGATACATAGCAAAGGATAAATGGCGCCTTGCTAGGTCGTAGCAATTGACTTAGCTGAAGGCTATGCTAACTGTCGTCTCGGCAAATGAGAGCGTAATTCTCAGTGAACCTTTCCTAGCAACGTCGGCTGTACAACTGGGCGAGTGCTAGTAAGTCTCTCTAGACCTGCCGTGTGGCGGCGCTCGGTCTGCAATTACTGACAGTGGCGACACGCGGGTCCGTCGTATACTAGCGGACCGCGGCCGATTTAAAAAGGCTGCCACCTAGGAAGTGTGGTGTCTGGCGGTAACACCACAGTTAGAGTTACTGGTCAACACGTGGCTCCACTTTACTCACAAAGTAGTGACAAAGCAACTACCGGAATATATTATGAACTTCACACTAGAATTACACTGCGCTGCAATTTATGATAACATTAGATATTTTAGAGCTAAACCTGAAATAAAGGTGATTAAATTTTCAGTTAGGCTGAACTTAAGAAATCCATTGTCCTACGGACTTAGCAGAAACGCGCCTAGCTGGAGATCTTACCACTTCAGACGCTCGCCACGGACAGACTGACCTGCGCTCCTACCGAGCGTGCTTCCTGAGGGTGGCTCCCAAATACAAACGGAAGTGGCCAGAGGGGCAGCTTTCTATACCAACATGACAAGGGACGGCCAGGACCATACTAAGAATAAAAACCTCTCTGCTTCTAGAAAGAGTAGCTACCTGTTCCGACGTTGGTCCTACTGTTCTCTAGCAGACAGGCTTGTCTGCTACCCTCAAGCATGCAATTACAAATACATCTGCTCATTCATCCTCTCACACAGAAGGGAAGGGGGATGACAGTATCTTATCATACACAGTATATAAAAGAAAGCGGATGTAGGTTCCGTATGAGACTGTGTGACGTGAATTACATATAAACTATGTTTTAAAGTGTAGTAGTGTGACAGATCGTTCTTGTTTATGTGTAAAAGTAACATGTTTCACTGCTCAGTCTCCTCCCAGATAGTCAGAAATACCACAGTAAATTTAGAAGAGGAATTTATGCCGTAAATGACAACCGATTTAAAAAATTAACATGAAAGGAATCCGACAGAGACCTTTCACTCGCTCTTGTTCGTTTTCCCCATTCGTTGTTCGAGAGTAGAGCTGTAGAGAAGTAGCTTAAAGTTGGTTCGATGAACTTTCTACCAGGCACTTAATTGTGAACTGCAGAGTAATGAAGCAGATGTAGATGTAGATCGTTGTAATATTAAAACCTGTTAGACATATGACTAGAGTGCCGACAACCTGATGAGGAGAGCAGTCTCTCGAAGTGTGTCATTATATTTTGAGACGTACAGTGAAAGTACATGAGCACTACCTAATTATTACTGGAAAAATACAGCAACCGCTGAATGATATCCGAAAAATTAGTAATCACTATATTCTCTGTGGTCAAGTGTAAGCTCCCTCTGACTATTCCCGGCTGTTGGGCTTTCGAATAGAGCCAAGTGGTTGTAGCGGGGGACAGCTGGTGCAGCCCCCGCGAGGGTGGCCGTGAAAAGCGGTTGGATCTTTCGGGAGGGGGCGGGAGGAGCAGTAAGGCAGGGGGTTCCCCATGGAGGCACCCAGCGGGAGCCGACCGCGCGCCGGCCTCGTCTGAAAGGCGCCGCTCCATCAGTGTCACGCTGGCCGCCGACTGTCAGCTGCGGCCTATCGGCTCGCCTCCCTCTAGAATAGAGCCCAACTGACGCCAAACTGCCACCATCTCACGTGCTTTACGTTACATCTCAAACACTGTACATCAAGGTATTCGTGACAACAGTGGGGGCTCGACACTGCCAATACAATGTGATAGTATCAGTTTGCCGCGTGGAGTAGCCGCGCGGTGAGAGGTGCCATGTCACGGACTGCGTGGCCCCTCCAGCCGGAGGTTCGAATTCTCCCTCGGGCATGGGTGTTTGTGTTGTTCTTAGCATAAGTTACGTTAAGTTAGTTTACGTATTGTGTGAGTCTATGGACCGATAACCTCAGCAATTTGGTCTTTTAGGAATTCACATATCCACACACACATACCATCAGCAGCAACAACTTATCGCTGCACGATTCAGATGCTGGAATACTATACTCATGAAATGGTAAAGGTTCTAACATTTCTTAGGACTGCAATTCAGTCATCGTTGATAGAGAAACGAGCATATCGGTCGATGTGTTAGTAAGGCAAGACACCAAAGTGTCTGACATATGATTTCCAGGCTGCCCATGACTTCTAGTGGCTATTGAGGTCGCCTCGGCTATTTTATGATTGCAGTAGGAAGGGAATTTCGTTCGCGCTGACGATGATGTGCTGGTCTAATCCATCTGAGCCTGCTAGGATGATTGGAACGGCGAGTAGTTTCACTACGACGGTCGGCGATTTCCAGTTTCCGTGACATAAACAACCCCAGAAATCTTGCTAAGGAGCAGCACGTTAGGAATGCACTGTTAGTGGAAGCAGAAAATGTCCAATGAAATTGTCCACATTCTGCTTCTGATTGTGGTTGGTTTAAAGGCCTAAATGCTAAATTATTCCTGTAAGTGTTTCTGGAGATCATGAAATACATAGGTCATCTTGCAGACCTCAAGAGCTGCTCTTAGGTTTAGGTAGTGTTGTGGAGTGTGTTTTGAAAGTAGTTCTCACCGTGTACAAAGTTTAAAGAGAATTAGTTTGTGTCGGCTTATCAAGGTACTACCTCAGCTAACTGGAGGTGATGTTTAACGAACGATATGGGCTATACTAGGCTTACTCTAAGATAATCATTACCGTTTTGCTCCAGTGGTAGCTTCACGATGGAGATCCTTTGAGTCCCCATTCCTTTTAGGGTTAGGGTGTGATTCTGTGGTGTTCGTAGGAAAGATTTTTCGAGGAAATGTGCGGAGAGTAAGTCGTCTACTTTATCTCACTCACCTCACAGCGCTAAGACTACATGGCCTCTAGTAGCAGCAAGCGTGTCTTCACCCAACGCTCTCGGGCGACAGCGGGAGGTAACGTTTTAAGCGTTTCTCATTCTTTTTTTCTGAACTGTGTAGAACACGATTAAACGTTTATATGGTATAGACTTTTGCTTTCATATAGCGGCCAGCAATTACATCAAATGCATTTTACAAACTTTTTTCTATTTTTCCGACAGTTGTAATTAGTATCAAACCCTAGCATCCTGACGTGACACCTTACAGAGAAACTGCTATCTACCAGCAACTTAATCGTTTGGAATAGTATCTTAAACTGTTGAGTTCAGCAGAATGTAATTTAACTTCAATTTTATATATATTTAATTAACTGAGAGATTACCACTACAGTGTACCTAATATATTTTGTGCAATTTTATGTCATGTTCGGAGCGGTTGGCACTGAGGCGATACAGTATGCAGTATGACATGTGATACGATGTGTGATGCAGCTCACAGTACAATGCAGAACCAACTCACGTTGGGTAATAGTATGGAAACGTAGCTGTAACGACTTGATTGACTCACACAGGGATTACAGTTAAACAACACCGACACTTATCTCTGTGATGCTGCCCGGCACAACAATGACTGTTGGTTCCCTCACACAACAGTGTCATTTGATACATGGGGAGAGGAGGGTACAGGAGAACGAAATGTCAATTCATTTGTATATAAATTCAGTTTTTATAATTGAAGCAAAGGTGCATCTGTGACTACTTAGTTTCTCAGCAAATCTTTCGCTTTTTGGCTAAAAAATTAAAACACACAATTTTTTACATTCACAAGTGTTCTCCACTATACAGTCTTTCATATTCGATTCTAATGAAGTTACTTGGTAAATAAAATAATCTTATGGTTCATGAAAGCTTGAAAATGAAGTGTTATTCTTTTCGTTGTTGCCCACAGTTAACGGAAGTTTGCAGTCCAGAATTTACTCGATGTCTGGTTTAAACCTGATGCATTTTAAGCCATAAATTGCTGAATACGAAATTTAGGTAACATACAGAAGTTGTTTTTATGCTGAGTTGTGACCCATCCTTCTTTCCAGTCCTGAATAAGTATGTGATGCACAATGTCGTACATTGTGAGCTGGGACATGCTACATACAAGACTATTGTAAACTGCTACGCAGAGCGACTTCCTTTTTATCCCTTTTCATATGCTACCGATGCTAGTCGAAGCTAGTGGCTTCAAGCTGGAAAGATTTCTTTACATGTGCAGAGTTCATCACCCGCTGCTAAATCACCGATGGGAACTGATCTCACTTCAAATCCAGGGTAATTTATTTCGAATATACCTCCATATTTGTGACACTGAGCAGTTTAGAAATACTATCCTATCTTTATTAACCTGTAACCTTTTTTATGTATGTACTACATTAAATGAAGCGCCATACGAAGTGGTCTTACTAAAGATAAACTTTGCTGTGTGTAAAGTTTCGAAAATCACCCAGACACTTGCACCAACATACCTTATTGCAAAGAGTAACTTCTCTGCAAAAGAAATGGTAAGTTGAAAGTTTGTGTCCTGATTTGTCAGAGTGGCTGATAATAGTTGGTTCAAAACATGGAAACCGTTTTGACTCATTCGTCAAACTTCCTGGAATTTGTGTTCGTTTTAAGACAGCTCAAGAGAAATCACCGCCGGATTATGATTGATATATGCAGCACAGCATGGGCTTCCTTTTCATTTTCAGTTTTCTGAGCTTTAAACAATCATCAGCCACAATAACATCCATATCAGAAGAGTTCATGATTGCAGCTGACGTGGAAATGTGATTGGTGCTGTCTCGTTGCTCGTCGTTTCGCTGCAGTCAGAACAGGAGTGTCGCACAGGTAAGCGTCACCTAGCGCGACCTTCGTTACAATATGTAGTATTGCATTTTGCCTCACCTTAGTGGAATCTGAACCTTATACCTTCAGAGCAAAATTGATGTAGCGGTCCACACACGATCTATAGTCTAGCCTGTGCTGTTCTCTACATCCATTTAGACCTACTCACTATCGATAAGCCCTCAGTATTCCGTCAGTACAAAATTAACTATTCCTTTATATTCCAGAATGTGTCTTGTAGGAATAGCTCTTCTTTTAGTCAACTTGTGCCATAAATCTCTTCTCTCTATCCAGTACATCTTTATTATCCAACCTATCTAACTAATATAGTTTATATACAGAGCTAACGAAGATGGTCGGGGAACGATAGTGGAATCCTTCGGAACCCAAGTGGATAAATGTAAATAATACACATTTGAGAAAACTGTGCAATAATTCTACCTCTCCAACCATCGCAGGGACAATGAGAATATGATAAGAGATTATGTTGATAAACATACATTTTCCTATCGCTCAATACACGAGTGCAAACACAAATACCGTTCGCCACACAGTGTAAAGTAGTTTGCGGAGTATACTGTTTATGTTTTACGCTGTATCTGCGGTAGCACAGACAAAACGCGAACGATATTCCTAGATCTGTTTTTACTGGGATAAACCAATAAACAAGAAAAATGCTGATGTCGACAAAATATTCGAAATAAAACACAATTTAAGCAAGAAATTAAGTATAAATTACACTTAGGAGCTTATAATGGAAGAATAACGAGATAAAATGTTTTGCTCACAGGTTTCTTGCTCGAGAAAGTTTACCAAAGAGAAGACGGAAACAAGTAATAGCAGAAAACTGTCCAGGGAAGCAAGTCCACCGTTATACGACGCTCTTGAGCTACAATCCGACGCTTCTACACCTGACGATCCGGGACTATCAGCAGACGTGACACGTGGATGTTGTGGCCGGAGTGGTAGGTTCCTACAAATCCGGGCGACGTACGCGGCTTAAAAGGTCTGTTGGCGGATGGATTTTCTGCGTCTGTTTCCGATCACGTGAATGGCGTAGGAAAATAGTCCGCTTGTTGATCGTGACTTTGGTGTTACTGTCGAACCGCGGTTCTCGACCCTGGCGGCCGTTGGCTGAATCAAGAGCCGTGTTTTTTTCTCCGGCAGCGGCTTCGGGGGTACCGTAAACATCTACTTTAGTTTCGCTCGCTGTGATGAAGGCATCCCGCATCTCTCTTCTCTCATGCGGGATGCAGAAGTCGCAGGCGAATGGGACAAGCGCTGCATTTTATATTACAACTGTGTAAAAATAGCTTCAGACTCTAAGGGTACGAATAGGCATCGACGGCAGTGTTTAAGCAGCCTGGCTAACATTGAATGCGAAGGAGAAAACGCATTTATGAATATTTATAATTCTTTATTATCGTCTGGTTCCAAGGTACATTGTTCAGATGTTCGTTGCTGAATATTGCTGTATGTACTGAAATATTAAATGTGATGATTTTTTGAAACTATATTGCCATTGATCACACACTGAAACGTCACGAGAATTTCATTTACTGTATTTGATGTGAATATTATTGTTCAAATTTTTTAGGTGGTTTAACTACAGAAATTAAGTGTTGAAGAAAATTAAATTCGTGACGAATATAGGAAAATATTTAGAGTGAAACTGCAAGAAATGAAGTACCCATTATTCGATGCTGGGAGTGTTGTACTAAGAGGATAGTGTGCCTAACAACACATGATATTTTTGGTCGGTACGTCAGCCTAGTGATTGATTGTGGAATCACATAAAGGAATGCTCAACTAGACACCGACGTAAGGGGATTTCTGCAGCTTTTGTCACTGTTAGACACGATGTTGTAATCTGTGCCGCAATTGTAAATGTTCCACGTTCTACACATTTAGTGCTGTATAATATATTACATTTATTTGCAATATATCATTGACTCCCAAAAAACAGAGTTTTTCGTAAGTAAAAGGCTATGTATTACTACTATTATTTGTACAAAATGTGAACAAGAGCCATACATCCTCGGTCGTCACCCATATTTATCTTGGAGCAGAAAAGGTCTTCTGTCATGAAACATGTGATACCTGAAAATAAACTGCGTTTCTTCAATGTCTTAACACTTTTACATGTCTAGAAAATGGAAATTCGTGCAAACTGCCAACAGATACTACACTATGCGATCAAAAGTATCCGGACACCTAGCTGAAAATGACTCACAAGTTCTTGGCGTCCTCCATCGGTAAAGTTGCAATTCAGTATGGTGTTCGCCCACCTTTAGCGTTGAAGACAGATCACATTCTCGCAGGCATACATTCAATTAGTTGCTGGAAGGTTTTTGGGGAAATGGCAGTTAATTCTTCACGGAGCGCTGCACTGAGTAGAGGTCGGTGAGGCCTGGCACGAATTCTGCGTTCCAAAACATCCCCCAAAGGTGTTCTATAGGATTCAAGTCAGGACTCTGTGCAGGCTAATCCATTAAAGTGATGTTATTGTCGTGCAACCACTCCGCCACAGGCCATGTATTATGAGCAGGTGCTCGATTGTGTTGAAAGATGCAATCGCCATCCCCATATTGCTCCTCAAGAGTGGGAAGCAAGAAGTTGCTTAAAACATCAATGTAGGCCTGTGCTGTGATAGTCTCACTCAAAACAACACGGGGTCCATGAAAAAGAAGACACACCATTACACCACCGCCTCCGAGTTTTACTGTTGGTAATACACACACCGGAAGATGACGTTCACCGGGAATTCGCCATACCCATACCCTGCCATCGGATCGCTATATTGTGTACCATGATTCGTCACTCCACATGTTTTTCCACTGTTCAATCGTCCAACGTTTACGCTCCTTACACCAATCGAGGCGCCGTTTGGCATTTACCGACGTGATGTGAGGCTTAGGAGCTCGACCATGAAATCCAAGTTTCCTCACTTCCCACCTGACTGTCATAGTACTTGCAGTGGATCCTGATGCAGTTTTGAATTCCTGTGTGATGGTCTGGATAGATATCTACGTAATACACATTACGAGCCTCTTCAACTGTCGGCTGTCTCTGTCAGTCAACAGACGAGGTCAGCTTTTTTGTTGCACGTGTTCCTTCACCTTTCCTCTTCATTATTACATCAGAAACAGTGGACCTAGAGATGTTTAGGAGTATGGAAATCCCGCGTACAGAAATATGACACAAGTGACAGCCAATCACCTGACCATGTTCGAAGTCCGTGAATTCCGCGGACCGCCCCATTCTGTTCTCTCACGATGTCTAATGACAACTGATGTTCCTGATATGGAGTATCTGGCAGTAGGTGGCAGCACAATGCACTTAATATGAAAAAAGTATGTTTTTGGGGGTGTTCAAATGGTTCAAATGGCCCTAAGCACTACGGCACTTAACATCTGAGGTCATTATACCCTAGACTTAGAATTACTTAAACCTACCTAACCCAAGGACATCACAAACATCCATGCCCAAGGCAGGATTCGAACCTGCGACCGTAGCAGCAGCGCGATTCCGGACTGAAGCGTCTAAAACCGCTGGCCACAGTGGCCGGCTTTTGGGTGTCTCCGGATACTTTTCCTCGCCTAGTGTATTGCAAAATGAACGTAACTTGGACTGGTTTTTGTTAATGCTAGTGGTTAATTTAATTTCTCTCTTTGTTTATCGATTTTTAATAGAGTAATAAAGTAACAGCTAGAAGATACAGTACTGAAAAGATTTGATCTATGGGACAGCATTTTAATTTCAATAGAATATTTGTTCGAATTACGTGACCAAATTGTACCCTAGAACACGTTTTTACAAATTTAAGAGTCTTAATTTTGCGGAGGAATTTTTGTAATTTCCGAAAAAGGCTGTGGCACATAAAAAGTGAATTCTATCATTTATGAGTCTAACAAGACAGTATATCAAACTTTGGTTATAGAGAGGCAAAGGTATGAAACGTGTACCAAGGAACCAAATTCTCCTTTACTATTAATTCGTTCCACACACAAGGCCTATTGCATTTTGCGACATTCAGTATCTAAGACAGCAATACTCGTATAGGAGCATCTTTACTCTGCAGGCTACATCATCTCGGTCTGCGCTACTGCGTTTTTTCCAATCGAGTGGCCTCATATCAGATTATTGAAAAGGCCGGAACCTGCAACGTTTGCTTGAGAAACTGTGGAGGAGTAGGTGGAATATCCTGTACTTGACCTGCCGACAATAGAAACACGTAAGGTAATAGTAATAATTTTTTTAAGTTTTAAAAGCTTTTTTCAAGTATAAATCCTCAGTTATTTGTTGAATGTATTCCAATCCTGTTCTTCCTCTAAAGCTTTTACCCTCTGCAGCCCCTATAGTAACATAGGAGTTATTCCGTGCAGTCTTAACAGATGGCATATCATCCTTCTTCTCGTCAGTGTTTTCCATATATCCCCTTCCATTCCGATTCGGCGCAGAGCTTCCTCATTCTTTACCTTGTGAGTACACATAATTTTCAACATACATCTGTAACACAACATCCTAAATGCTTTCATTCTCTTCTTTTCCTGTTTCCCACAGTCCATGTTTTACTGTCACAGCGATGGGCTCCAAATGTACATTCTCAGAAATTTCTTCCTCAAATTAGTTTGATACTAGTAGACTTCCCTTGGCCAGGAATACTTTGTTGCCAGTGATAGTCTCCTTCTAATGTCTTCCCCGTTTCGTGTGATGGGTTATTTTGCTGAATTCTCTAATTTCATCTACTTGGAGAGCATCAATCCTTATGTTAAGTTCCCCTCATTTCTGCAACGTTCCATTACTTTCATCTTTCTTCGATTTATTCGTATTCCATGGTCTATACATATTAGACTGATCATTCCATTCGGCAGATCCTATATTTCTTCTTCGCTGTCACTGAGGACCGTCGTCTAACACTTCCCCAATCTGCTTTTGCATTCTTCTGTATATTATTCATGTCAGCAATTTGGATACATCAGCTGTTAAGCTGACTGTGTGATAATTCTCGCACTGATCTGCTCTTGCAATCTTCTGAATTGTTGGGATGGCGTTCTTCCTAACGTCAGGTGGTATATCACCAGAGTCTTAGATTCTACAGACCAAAGTCAATAGTTGTTTTGTTGCAACTTTCTCCTAATGATTTTAGAAATTTCGAAGGAATGTTATATATCTTTTGACTTATTCGACCTTAAGTCATACAAAACGCTTTTAAATTCTGATTTTAATCCTTGATCCCTATCTCTTCTATATCGGCTCCTCTTTCTTCGCCTATCTCGTTATCAGAAGTCTTCGCCCATATAGAGGCTTCCAATGTACTCTTTTCAATTATCCGCTGTCTCCTCAGCATTTAACAATGCGATTCCAGTTGCACTCTTAATGTTACCACCATCACCTTTAATTGCACCGAGGATTGCTTCGGCTTTTCCATATACTGTGTCAGTCCTACCAACAATCACTTCTTTTTCATTTTTTTACGTTTTTCATGCAGCCATTTCGCATTAGCTTTCCTTCACTTCCTATTTATCTCATTCCAAAATGATTTGTGTTTCTGTATTTCTGAATTTCCCTGAACGTTCTAGAACTTCCTTCTTTCGTCTGTCAGCTGAAGTATCTCTTCTGTTAATCAAGGCTTTTTCGCAGCTACTTTCTTTGTGGCTATGTTTTCCTTTTCCGTTCCTGCAAGTGTCCTTTTCAGAGATGTCCATCCATCTTCAACTGATATGCCTACCGAGCTTTTAGAACCTACCCTTCTGTACCCACATGGTAAACGCTTTTCGCCGGCAGCACCGATAGCGCTACGGCCAAGGTAACTGGCAGGGAATCGGAGAACCTGGGTCCGAATCTCGAAGAAACCTAGGGGATGTTCTTTTTTTCGTTTGTATTTTTCCGTATCTCAACTGATAGGGATAGGAGGGTTAATAAGGTAAGTAAATCAATAAGGAATGATAATAATAAGGTAGGCAAATAACCCTCCTATCCCTATCAATTGAGATACGGACAAATACAATCTAAAAGAATAACATCTGCTAGGTTTCTTCGAGGTTCGAACCCAGGTCTTCCGATTCCGAAACAGTTACTTTCTTTCTTTTTCTTTTTTTTTTCATTTTGTTCGTTGTTCATCGTTGGATTTGGTCGTTGCGGAAGTCGCATGACATCCGTTCAGGTTCATTTGTTGATCCTTTCACTCAGTTTTTTTTTTGTTACAGAGGCCAACCAGCTCTCTGACCGAACACACTGAGCTACCGTGCCGGCTTTACCTTGGCCGTTGCGCTATCGGCGCTGTCGGCGAAAAGCGTTCCCCATGTGGCTACAGAAGTAGCTGTTGTAAAAAGTTCTTTCCTCGATTTCTGGAAAAGTTTGCGTTTGCGGACCCCATACCTGATGATGAAAAATGCTCTATTTACAATTATCTATCTATCCCTCCAATTTTGTGTCGATTGATCGTCGTAACATTCAGGAGCGATTTTCTCAAAATCGCGGGGGTGTTGACCCAAGATATCTTAGAGTCTTTCGTTTTAGGTTGTACACAAGCGACCTGCCAAATCTGAGCCGAATCGGTTGGCCGTGTCTGAGGCCTTCCCCTTGTAAGTTGTAACCTAAGTCTATATGTCTTCCTGGGTACACCTTACAATCCAGTGCCCGATTTAAGAACCTCTGCCTGACCATGGTGTAATCTAACCGCAATCTTCCCGTATCTCCGGGCTTTTCCGAGTATATCTGCTCCTCTTGTGATTCTTGAACAGAGTATTCGCCATTACCGCAGCTGAAGTTTATTACAGAACTCACTCTTTCTCCTCTCTCATTCGTAGTACCAAACCCATATTATCCAGTAAACTAAGTAATTAAAGTGGTTTATCTTTTCAGCCCCTTAACCCCGTCTGCCAGCTGTCTGGCCGACTCGTTTCATGAGGTACTATTTTCCGCTACTCTGATGAAAAGAAAGAGTAGTAACTTCCACAGTAACATAAAAGATTGCGAAAGACAGGTAGCCAGCACACCTCAGATCCCGTCTCCATATAGTAATCACATAGACTGGCTGTAGAGGCAGTGTGTGAGCAGTTTTTAATTTTACCTAAGTAATAAGTTCCGCTGTAGAGAAAAATTTTCTGGTGAGTGAGACCCCTGAATGCAGTGGCCTTTCCTGACATAAAGTGGCAACGGATCCACCCCTAGCATGGCCACTGACGCTAGGCGGCAGTCACCTCTCATGCCATGGGCTGGTGACAGTCCCGAGCCTCGCCTGGCCGTTGCCAGTAGGTTGCCTCTTGCCTTGAGCGAGGGCGCCTAGTCAGCGCCGTTTCAAATTTTCTGTTGTGAAAAACTCCTGAGTGCAGTCACGCTCACGCCACGGGTGGTTGCGTTCCAACATCTCGGCTGGCCGTTACTCATTTAAGACGTATTATTTTTCTTTCATGCACGTGACTCCGTTACGTTTGGGGCTTTCCAACAGTTCAGTAAATCGGCTATCAATTATAAGCAACGCTGGATTTTATTTTGTGGGGTTCTGGTTGATTACTTCGAAATTTCCTCTTAGAAGGGGAACTGCGACAGCGATCTATTCCCGTGTCATTGTCTGGCAAAAGGCCACTCACACGCCTTGACTGGCAAGTGCTGGCCTATGTGCACTCTTCTACGCGTGAATGACAGGAGGTGAAAGAAGCGTAGTTTTTAGTCACTCTAGCACGGACTCTGTGTTTGGACTTCGTTTTGGTATGTGTTTCTTTGCTTGTGCCGTTGAACTGAATAGAAAACAGAGTGCCGCGCTGTTAGAGGCGCCATGTCACGAATCGCACGGCTCCTCCCGCCGGAGGTTCGAGTCCTCCCTCGGGCACGGGTGTGTGTGGTGTCCTTAGCGTAAGTTAGTTTAAGTTAGTTGAAGTAGTGTGTAAGTCTAGGGACCGATGACCTCAGCAGTTTGGTCCCTCAGGAATTCACAAACATTTGACCATTTAAAAACAGAGTACTAAGAAGAGGGTCTGTGGGTTTTCTCTCACTATTGAAATTAAAGAGTGATCCAAAGAAACAAAACTAGTAATACTCTTAAATTCAATGAAAAAGAAAAGGATGGTTTGATAAAGAACAGCGTAATTTCTGGATGACTGAAAATAAAACGAGATTGAAACATAAAATGTCTCTCGCGCAACCGCTACGGCCGCAGGTTCGAATCCTGCCTCGGGCGTGGATATGTGTGATGTCCTTAGGTTAGTTAGGTTTAAGTAGTTCTGAGTTCTAGAGGACTGATGACCTCAGATGTTAAGTCCCATAGTGCTCAGAGCCATTTGAGCCATAAAATGTCTCAAGAGGCTCAATAAGAGTATAACAAAGTCTATGGGGTTAGGTAAAGGAAAGAATAAGATTACTAATTAACAACTCGTTAAACAAGTAGATACGCAGTTATGATGAGGATATGATGATTGCTTTGATCTGTCATCGGGTAGAGGGGAACGAAGTGCCTGAATCATCAGCGAGCCACCAATTACTTACCGCAATTCTGAATGAAGATCCCATTAAATTAATGTCTCTCTGTATTCTTAACCGTCCTCATCTCCCCATGTTTCGGCCACAATGTTTTACCATCTTACAGAGCGAAGTGCGCAGTGTTTAGCACACTGGACTCGCATTCGCAAGGACGATAGTTCAAACCCTGTTCCGGCCATCACGATTTAGTTTTTCCGTGGTTTCCCTAAATCGCGTCAGGCAAATGACGGCATGGTCCGTTTGAAACGACACAGCCACTTTCCTTTCCCATCCATCGCTCATCCAATGGGGCCGGTGATCTCTCTGTTCGAACCCTCTCCCAAATCAACCAACAAACGAATCTTACATCTTCCCTGCTCGTTGTGCAGTGGATTGCTTACGCCACCGTACCACTGAAAACGTGAAGGATATGGGCCCCATCTGAAGGTTGCAGTATCCGAATGAGCCTCTCTGCAAAGTTCCGATACGTCTTCGTCCAAAAGCTAAGAGACAAATGAAATTGAAGTCTTTCTCCATCATCTCGCCACTTTCTCGTCTAAAAGCTGCAAGCGAAGTGTCCCTGAAACTGTCCTGATACTTCCTCATCTAAACGCCGAAGGCTAAGTGTCTGAAAAATCCTCCCTACTCCCAGCTTCTCACAGAAACCGCGCCGAAACAGATTCGCATTCCTGTCACGATGTTTGTAAACAGGTCCCTAAATGGGATGCCTCGTACCAAAACTTGCCTTCTCACCACCGACAATTCTGGCCAGTCTCTTATTTATCCAAGCTGTCAAAGCATTAGTAACTCAAAAGAAACTCCCAATCTTGAGAAATATTCTGCAGTAGCCAGTGCGAGCAGCAGCTGCTCTGACTTTTCTCGGAAAACGGCGTCCAATCCCCCCTCCCTTCTCCAGCTCCGCTTTCTGCAGTGCTCAGACCAACAAACACAATGGCCTCGCTACGGTGCGACGGCACACTGGCTCCGTTGCATTCTCAAACGAGAGTTTTTCCCACTCAGGGGCCAATTACGTTTGTATCTACTTCTCCGTCAACCACCACACTATTCTTTTACGAGCAGTATCCAGCATGTGGGCAGCGAGCGCCGTCTCAGCTTTGTCTTTTGCCCAGATTGCTAAGGGCTACTCAGCGACACCTGGTTGGCAGCTGGCTTCTTCTCTGATTAACAATACGGGGTTATGTGCATTGATTCCGCCAGTGAAACTCAATCCGTGGCGAGCAGTGAAACAGGAAGAGCTAATAGCAACGGCTGACCCATGGGATGTAGGCCGTCAGAGGAGCGGATGCAGGACACCGCAGGAGTATTCAACAGAATACATTCACGTGTGACGTAATGCCGCACTTTCTCCAGCTAAGGGACAAAACTGGCAGACTTTCCTGCTATTAAGCCTACACTGTAGCGAATCTTCCCAGCTAAAGAGAGAACTGTGTTGTGACTTGGCAAGACAGCCAAGTCACTATGAGAGGAAGCCGAAAGGCACGCGTTTAAGCTCACGCAGGCTGGCGTGAGGTCTGGAACAGGTCAGGGATATGAGACTAGCAAAAATAGTACGTATCTTTTGGAGTACTTAACTTTAATCCATAATTGGTGAACATCGGTCTGACGGTACATGCATCACAAGATAAATAGCAAATGATAAAGGCTCCTTCCTAGGTCGTAGCAAATGACGTAGCTGAAGGCTATGCTAACTATCGTCTCGGCAAATGAGAGCGTAATTTGTCAGTGAACCATCGCTAGCACAGTCAGCTGTACAACTGGGGCGAGTGCTAATAAGTCTCTCTAGACCTGCCGTGTGGCGGCGCTCGGTCTGCAATCACTGACAGTGGCGACACGCGGGTCCGACGTATACTACCGGACCGCGGCCAATTTAAAGGCTAGCAAGTGTGGTGTCTGGCGGTGACAGCACAACTAGCTTCTACTGTACAACGTTCCTGTGAAAACATGGTCTGTTTTATAAGCACGGTTATACGTCCACCAAAGTCGCAGAAAACAGAACTGAGAGGCCACATTTCAGTGGATGTCTGTATTTTCACCTGATCTGAAATCGAATAAAGCGTTAGAAATACATCTTCTGTGTCGTTTTCTACCAGCAGGAGCAGGAGCGACCATCGGACGCCACGACATAGGGATGGGAGAAACTTTACCTCCCACTGTCACAGAGGTGTATGCAGAAAACTTGTGAAAAAACAACGTGCCGTTTCAGTATTTTTCCATGCGAAACAACTGGTCATTGGCTGACTAAAATCATACATTCCTGACGGAGACCAAAGGCCTAGAATTCGCAGCACAGGGCAGGCCGATAGACTCCGTAAGCTATGATTTTTTGCAGTTCATGGTGGGAGTGAAACTACAAATACTATTAGCGGAAGCTAGAAGAAATCTTGTCATTGGCGGGAAAAGTTTTGTAGCACAAAGCCACGCACAGAGCAGACACCGCGAGTGCCGCGTCTACACTTGCCGGACAGACGAATTGTTAGCCAGACGACGTCTCAGCAAGATCACTTTGCAGACAGATGCTTGCAGACTCTTCTGCAGATTGCGCTTCACGTCACTTGAGACACTTGGAGTGTGGACTGTCATATACACTGAGATGGAGAGAGGCCAAGGAAATATCTACGGCTAGATTCGTAGCAGTCAGAATTCTGCTGACCTCCACCAGCACGTTTACATCCATCTCATCTGTTTACCGCTATGGGAAACCAGCACAGCAACTTGAGCAGATTAGATCCCAACAGAATTATGACGGTGCTAGACCCAAGCAAATTCACGCAGGCTCACCATAACTGATTTCGTAGCGATAGTGCATGATTGCGAAGAAGGAAGAAAAATCCTTTTTCTCAACCATGCAGTCAATGTGTTTATGCTATTCCATTTCGCTTAATGAATCTGTTAGGAATTGGTTTGTCATTGTCGGGCGCATTCTTATTAGATAACCTTCCCAGGCCCTTACTGTACTTCGTTCTGCCATTGAATTCATGTCTGAGTTGAATATCCTTGACGTGTGTCTAACGAAATGTTGTATTATTCTCCATTAATCTGTGCACACAGAATAACTTATAATAAAATTGGGGTTTACTTGGACCATGCATTTCATTTCTTGAGCTGTAGATTCCTCACATGAAATTATTCAGTATTATTATTGTGGAAATGTCCGTACTTCAAAGTCATTGGGAGGGCACCTTGTCATTAAAAACTGCTTTAAATGAAATTACATTGTATAACTTCACTAAGCACATGGGTTGCAAGCTAACATCTCGGATATTGCACATGTCTCTCCACGGAGAGAAGTTTACACTTCCCGGTCCTGCTTTCGTGCCGTGGCCTGGGTGCTGACATCAGTCGGAATGGAACTGCTTCTCGAACTGCCCTGTCGACGGTGAGATATTATTTCACTCTTGTGGACCCCTGATTGAATGTCCATTTTTTAACCTTTTACGTTCCCATTTGGTTTTGCCATCTGAGATCTCTGTCGTTTTAGCAAATGATGCGCGGGCTGTCGACCGTGTCTTACTTTTTATCCGCCAAAGCAATATGGCGAAAGTGATTTAATTTTTAGTTTTAGACCACCGTTTCTGTATGGTGTATTTTTTACACCTTGCATCAGATGATATATTACCTTCACTAGAAATCATTTGAGAATTTATCACCCAACTTTAAAACAACAGTGTTCGCGACTGACAAATTGTAACGAGAATATGGCGGTCATTTAAAAAAAACAGACGGTACTTCATTTATGATACAAGACATTTTAACAAATAGTCCAATAATTATTGCAACACAACCCTGAATAAGGCACCATTTTTAAGAATATAAATTATTAACCTAGCGCACTAATGCCCAGGTACTAATACGGACATACCCAGCCTGCCAAGTCCTTAAGCGAATCATGTACTTACGGTTTCTTTTTCAGTTAATCTCTCAATAGATTTCAGATACGGGTAGATTCTACTGAACAGAACCCTCTTTAAGGTGCATGCTACTAGCGCAGGAAATGTTTAGACCAAACCACTCATCACCAACGTTCTATTTTTTTCTTCTTCTTTTCTTTCCTCTCTCTCTCTCTTTTAAGCACAATGACAGCTGTCGCAAATTAACCAGTATTTACACATTCCCCAGTCAAGATTTAAACCCAAGACCCGCTTGAACAAGGTGGTGGATTAAAACAGTTAAATCAACTGCCTTGCATTTTCGATGAACGGAAGCCACCTGGCACCCTACACTGATCAACAGCACATGAGTACCACACGATACCCAGAGTTACACTTTCAGTTTCCTTCATCAAACGACCTTGTCACAGATGTCTCTCCCACCATCCAGTAGTTTAGGTCAGAAAAGGTGCACTTACTTCCCAGAGCAATTTTCTGGGTCACTGTAGTAATTGCGTTATCAGCCTCCAGCCCCGTGCAAGACATATCGACGACCTGTTTCCGTCTTCTCTCTGCTAGCTCACACACGTCGACCACGTTCCACTCCTCGGAACCACTGCCTCGAACTGCCCCACTGGTCAAATGCCCACCGCACTTTTGTGCCAGGTATTTTCAAATCCTAAAATGCGCGCCAAACGCTCCGTCAAAAACCATCGTTTCGGGCTGAAGTTGTCGATAGCTGCCGGATATCGCTGGCCTAACCCACGTGTGGCACCAGCAACTCATGCGAGTTGGCCCGGCTTATCTCCCATGAGTTTTGTACAGTTATGATCTCAACTACATATTGTGTCACTTGGCAGCACAACGACCTGTCTAGCACACAGACATGCTTGAGGATAAATGTGGCAGACAGAATGTTCAGTCAGAAAGGTTGGCATTGGCCAAAGACCGGAAAGTCTGTCTTGAGCCTAGAAAAAGCTGCAGCTCGATCCGCCAGTACGCTGAACGGAGGTCCTATGACTAGAAAACCTATATCTTATGTACTCTCTGATATATTTCTTAGAAGTTTTGTGGCCCATCAGGCTCAGGTGCAGCGATGGTGTTCATTCATTGTGTCTCCAGTATCAGACGAATTGTACCATGCTTATCCTTTCATGACCAGCAGGGGGCTGTTTTACGGGCTCAGTCACCACCTGCCAAAGTGTTGCCCACATTTCTTCAAACACCTGCTTGTACACCAGAGAATGGAACACAGTCACACAAAAACTATGTGTGCTTCCTCACAGCAAATTCATTGTGGAAATTTTTTTATAGAATTTAACTCTGTCGAAAAACAGACGTATTGTGAGTGAAAAGTTCTGTTAACTCCTCCCTTTCTCTGTACCAACATCTCTAACTACGTGTATGTTCTCCTGAATTCTCTGTGCCATCTCGTCTTCAATTAGCGACTGATCACTTGAAAAACGCCTCCTACTATCTTCTTATCGACCTCCTGTTCCCGTATCAAACTAGTCTGTTCAAGGAACAGTTTTAAACAATTGTCTGGTAAGTCTTCATGAGTCACCTGTTCTTCAAAACGTATTTGTACCTGCGTAATCCTCCGCAATATTATTTCTCCATTCCTTAGACCTAAGACAGTCAGATTGTCTCTCAGTCAGTTCATCCCAAAACTCTGTGAGACTGACAGCTTTGGCTCCACTCCAGTCTATTACCTTGCCACAAAACTACAACAGCACTACCTGGTGCGTATCCATGCTCTTTCCTGCGACTGCTCCTCTGACCTTCGTTCTAATATCGTAACTATTTTGCGTAGATTTTTCGTGGTTACCCTCCCATTTTCTTCTAATAAAATTTATTTTATGTCTACATACTCTATCATATTTATTCCTTCTGGTCCAACGTCAATTAAATATTTCTTTGATAATAGGTCCTGTGCTGTCTCCTTGTCACTGTAGTGACAGAGGGACCAGCATTCTGGTTTGATCAAGAATCTGGGGACGGAATTTAAATAATCTCCACCATTGCCTGAATAGCTCCTGTTCAATCACACTCAGTCTGAATCTAGGATCCCTGTTAAACAGGTAACTGTTGCATCCTCCATGGCCGGCCGGAGTGGCCGAGCGGTTCTAGGCGCTACATTTTGGAATCGCGCGACCGCTACGGTCGCAGGTTCGAATCCTACCTCGGGCATGGATGTGTGTGATGTCCTTAGGGTAGGTTAGTAAAGTTTAAGTAGTTCTAAGTTCTAGGGGACTGGTGACCTCAGAAGTTAAGTCCCATAGTGCTCAGAGCAATTTGAACCATCCTCCATGGTACAGATGGTACAGCCAGATCTGTCCTTCTGTGCGCACTTGTCAATGGTTATTCTGTCATTCATCATGAGGTTACTGTGTTCCCCCAGTTCGTCCTGTCTCTTCCAACTGTAGTCTCGTCTTTAGACGAATTCCAGCTCTTGCAGTAAGACGGAAATTTTTCAATACCTTCACCACAACCTCCAGCAAGAACCTGTTAGTAATCCACACATAACTTCTGACAGCAAAAACAACGATCTGGGAAGGACTATACGGCATATCCAGAAATTGATTTTTCCGAAAAATGCCGGTCACGTCCCATAATTATGTCTGACTTTGCTCTCTCCTAAACAGTCTTTGACCAGACGTTATCCAAGAAGTATGCTGTACATTGTATCACAATTGGATGCATCCTTACAGTAGGTGAGCCTTCGAGACATCCACAGATGAATTCAAGATTGTGAATTAATTTTCAATAAGGCGGCAAACACCTAAGAAATTGAAACTTCCTAACAGATTAGAACTGTGTACCGGACCGAGACCCGAACTCGGGATCTTTACCTTTAGCGGGCAAGTGCTCTACCAAACGAGCTACCCAAGCACGACTCACGTCTCGTCCTCACCGCTTTACTTCTGTCAATATCTCGTCTCCTACCTGTGAGGTCGGGGTGTGAGTCGTGCTTGGGTAACTCATTTGGTAGCGCACTTGAACGCGAAAGGCAAAGGTCCCGAATTCGAGTCTCGGTCCAGCACACAATTTTAATCTGCCAGGAAGTGTCATATCAGCGCACACTCCGCTGCAGAGTGAAAATCTCACTCTGGACCTAAGAAATTGTTCTATCGAAACCTTCGGGTGCTGATTGTTGTCATTACCCTTGAATATACGAACCTTGTCTACTGATTGGTAGTGTTTGAAATGAAAGTGTTCAGTCTCTGCTGTCATAATCTGACCATAAGCGCCCAGGTATTGATTTTCTCCAATTCTTGATCAAAGAGAAGAATCTGAAATCTCGTCACTTGGTTCCAGGATGCCTCATCTGATCCCACGTCCACCATATCTGCACAGTGGCATGCAGTTTCTCATGCTGTTGGCATCTCCACGCCAGCCCAACTCTTCCACTACCTTCACTTCAAAACCTCTATAATCGTTTGTTAAGTACCCAGCTTTCCTTTGTTGCTGTTTATTAAGATTTTTTGTGCTCGTGTAACGCAAGATGTAACTGAACTTCTGACATTTGACCAACTGATAACGGACATGTACTGTCCAATTCCACATATGTGATCCACATGTCATATTGATAATATTAAGCCTATCTGTGGCTTCACACAAGTGGTGATTGATTTCTCCTGCCGTCAATTTTATTTTTTGTTCTGAAACACTTGCGCATTCTCCCAACACATTCAATAAGGTGAAACTTCCTGTCAGATTAAAACTGTGTGCCGGACCGAGAGTCGAACTCAGGATCTTTGCCTTTCGCGGGCAAGTGCTCTACCAACTAAGCTACCCAAGCACGACTCATGTCCCTTCTTCACAGCTTTAATTCTGCCAGTACCTCGCCTCCTACCTTCCAAACTTCACAGAAGCACTCCTGCGTGAGTCGTGCTTGGGTAGCTCACTTGGTAGAGCACTTGACCGCGAAAGGCAAAAGTCCCGAGTTCGAGTCTCGGTCCGGCACACAGTTTTAATATGCCAGGAAGATTCATATCCGCGCACAGTCCGCTGTAGAGTGAAAATTTCATTCTATTCAGTATGGTGTTCCTGATCATCTTGACAATGCTCCACATCACTGACTAGTTCCTTACATCCGTGGAATTTGCTCCAGTTGCAGTCCTATTCCTGCTGCCTCTTCCACCTGCTTTCCCGACATCTCTTTTGGTAGCATGGGCTCTACCGCCGCTCGTGGTCTTGCTTTCTCGCTTTCCGCGCCCGGGATGCCGGGTGCGATTCCCGGCAGGGTCAGGGATTTTCCCTGCCTCGAGATTACTGGATGTTTTTGTGTCGTTTTCATCATCATCATCATCATCATTCATCCCCATTACGGTCGGAGGAAGACAATGGCAAACCACCTCCGCTAGGACCATGCCTAGTACGGCGGTGTGGATCTCCCCGAATCGTCCCCTACGTTCCTCGGAGGATGGGACCCCATCATCATCTCAATATTTCCTGTGGTGGCCGAAGTGCACGCGTTTTAGTTCACGCAGGCTGGCGTAAGGAGGGAAGAACAATGCTGACGTGAGGTCTGGAACGTGACAAGGAATTAGAATTCAGAAAGCGGACATAATTAGTTTGATACTTAACTTTAATCCATTAATGATGAACGTCGCTCTTGACGGCACATGATTCACAATATAATCAGTTCAGAATACATTCTTGAAGAATATGTCGCCTTGTTAGGTCGTAGCAAATGACGTAGCTGAAGGCTATGCTAAACTGTCGTCTCTGCAAATGAGAGCGTATGTAGTCAGTGAACTATCGCTAGCAAAGTCGGCTGTACAATTGTGTCGATTGCTAGGGAGTCTCTCTAGACTAGACCTGCCGTGTGGCGGCGCTCGGTCTGCAATCACTGGTAGTGGCAACACGCGGGTCCGCCGATTTAAAGGCTGCCACCTAGCAAGTGTGGTGTCTGGCGGTGACACCAGATTTCCTTTATTTCACTTTTCGATTCCTTATCTCTATCTCTGTTCCTTCAGAAATTCGAATGCAGAGCCCTTCTCGTGTTCTTCAGTTGCCTTTGTGATCTTGTGCTGGTTGGCCCAAATGAGTGTCATTATTTTTGGCAGAATTTGGACCAGCAGTGCCTCCCATACCAAAATCTGCTGAAGACACGCTCGCATCCGAATTTTGTAGCCCCACTTTATTCTTACTCACGTTGCCACCATCTGTCCTGTCCGCATTTATGTCTCTAATCTGGACACTAAAATCACTACATCATCCAACCATCCCTACGTTTTCTCCCAGCAGAGATGAAAGTTACTGGCTTGCGTACCTCTGCAGCTCTCCTTCCTCTGCATGTTTCCTCCATGATTGTCACTATGTCTTTTCCTTTTCATGCTCCTCTTTTCCCAGCTTGGCTCTGCATTCACATTCGATACTAATTTAATGAAAAGAAGAATGACATTCGCTACAACTACCCTAATCTAACAAGTGTCCTAATCACATCTGCAGTCACACACAAAACCCATTAAAAGAAATCTTTCCAAAATAGCAACAACATGTCAACACTGATCTCGTCTAGGAAATGGACCAAACACACACAAACATCAAACAAATAAAAATAAATTACATAAACTGCACTATCAATTTGAACTATTTCTCCCAGTTTTACGAGTTTCCACGAAATCATTTTTAAAATTTCTCCATTTGTCCTGAACAATGCGCAATTAATCTTTCCACTAATTCTATGACAAACTGATGCTAAATATATTTTATAAAACAAAATTTCAGATTTCCCAACAACTGTAAAGTTCTAATGTCATTACAACAACCAGAATCGAAACAGAGGAGATAATCATCTTGCGAAAGGAAAGAAATTCCAAAATAGGCAATTTGTGAATTCGATCAAAAGATTACTTAATGGAAATGTATCCTGACACAGTCCGCCAGTCTGGTGTTATATCCCACCGAGCTCGTGGACTGCTAGTAGCTGCCATTCTGACATGCATCAGTTTTACCCTACAGAGGTTCTAATAGCTCCTGACAGACTCAGATGTTAGATGAAAAGCTGTCATGGAGTGGAAAGCATAGAACGTTAACATCTATGAGTCCAGAATATGATGTTTACAAAAATCAATATAAAGAAGGGTATTTTGGGGTGTTCGTTTAGCTACTGCAATTAAAGTGAGGTCCAAAGTTCCCAAAATGTATTATAAACATAGGTTCAATCAAGGGCAAAAAGATGGTTTGATAATAGCACAGCATCAATTCCGAATGACTAGAAATAGAAGGAATTTGAAACACAAAATTTCTAAACAAGTTATGCTAGAAGTGCCTGTAGTACAACAAAGCCCACGGGGTTACATAAAGAAGGGAATTACATTATTAATTCACAACTCACAATACACGATTCTGATGGAGACATTCGGATTGCTTCAATTGGCTGCTGGGTAAACCATACTAGTGTGCCTAAATCACTAGTGATCCTCCAAATACTCAGTAAAGTTCTGAAACAAGATCCCACTACGTTACAAAAATGTGTCTGTATATTCCTAACGATCTCATCTCCACATCGCCTTGGCAGCAAGATCTTACCGTATCTCCCCTTTGCTGTGATGTGGACTGCATATGGTGCCTTGCCTCTCATACCTGCGTTTTAGATTGCAGTCCTCAAATGTGTTCCCCTCCACCATTCCTATAATTACTAATCCAAAATCTAAGAGCAAAGTGAAACTGAAGTCTCTGTCAACCGTTTAGCTACTCACTCTTTTAAAAGCGCAAAGTGAAGTGCTTTTATCGTTTGTCCTGATATTTCATCTTCTAAAATCCAAAGGCTAAACGTCTGAAAAATCTTCTCTGCTCCAAATTCTTCACAGAAACCAGGTGAAAACACCCTTGCCTTCCAGTCACAAAGTTTCTTAGTCGGTCTCACAATTTGACAACTCATATCAAAACTTACGTTCTCACCTGCTATAAAGCTGTCGAAACTGTTTTCCCAAGATGGCAAAGAATTAACAATTTACCAAAATCTCCCACTGTTGAAATATGTGTTGGCCAAACACACTGCGAGCAGCAACTGTTCTGTTTTTCCTCGGAAAATGATCCCCAAGTTGCACTTTTTTGGCACTGTCTGATCGTCTTTCTTCTCACGATTTTCTGAAGCATTCGGTTGAAAGCTCTCCCTGACAGCGGAATGGGGTGCGTAACGGCTCATTCGAAAGTGGCCTACATTCAGTTCTCAAATATGACTTCTGTTTTCTCACAAAGCGAATAAGATCTTATCTATGTTTGTGACCATCTTCATACTGTCCTTTAATGTCCAGTATCATGCCTGCAAACGGCAAGCACTGCGTGATACCATTTTAGCTGAGTAGGACACCACACAGCTCCCGTACTATCTCAGCTTTCTTATTATTACCCACTGCTAATGGCTATTTGGGGATGCCTGGCTGCCATCCGCCTCTGCAGCTTCTCCAAAAAGCCGCCGTGAAATACCACCCTGGCGCCAAAAGAATTGCGACAAGGGCACTGTGGCTCCAAAGTACCATTATCCAAGATGGCGGCTGTGACCTCATTCAAGATGGCGGATACTGGTGGTAAGTTTTAATTTTGGTGTGTTAGTGCCATGCCCCCCACCGTGCCCCAGAAAAAATGGTGGGAAGTTCAAATTCCAACTGGAAATGCATTACACCTCTACTAAGCAAAGAAAATCGCTGGAAGATAGGTCACATTGGCTACCTCCACTAACCTACATCACCCGACGGCCATTTCCTCCAATGAACTGGTGCCAAGTTTGAATTTTGGCAGTAAACAAATGTCAATTAGGGTTTCGCTACTAAGGTAAGAAAATGGAGCGAAAGAAAGGACACTTGTACTAACCTCAGTCACCCAACTGCCATCTCCTTCCAAGGATTTGTGGGAAAAAAGGACTTTGAGATGAGTCTGTATTATTTAAACAATTTCATGCAAATGTGCTCGCCACGAGGTACAGAACAAATCTGCCTTAGTACACACCGCCACCAGCAGAGGGCGCTCTCATCTGTGACGTAATCCAAGATGGTGACACCCAGTGTGTTCACCATGAGGTCCAGGATAAAATCAGTTAAAGGAGGCAGCAGTCAATGGACTATGGCTAAAACAGATATTTGACAACTGAAAATGCATTTACCAGGTAATTGAACTTCACCTACTCAGCAGCATTTGCTGCTGCTGCCATTGTCGCCGCTGCTGATGGATCCTGGTCGCTTCGTGGTGAAACAGAAAGTATGTTAACGTTAAATTGACTGAAGCAAGTACAGAAGCAGAGTGAGGGCGAGTTGGGTTGTGGTTTGGTTTATATAGGTTCTGTGATGCCGAATCACGTACCTACTGTAGTAGCCAATAGGAGTTCAGCTTTCTAGGGGTAGCGGGTGCTACTTCATGAATGAATGAACACTGTGCTCCTAGTGGGAAAATCTCGAGCTTCTCATTTGATCATTGAATATCAAAATGGTATATTCAGTTACTGAATGTAATTAAAACTGTATTGGAATTAAGTACTTAGGTAATTCATACGTTAGATGCACGATGTGTGTGTCACATGTGTTCAGTTACATTCAATAGCATATTTCCAGAAGACTATCTGTGGCGCGCACACGAACGTGTGGGCTAGAGGCTGTGACGTCAGTAGTCACTCGCTCACTGGCCGTACACGTGCCGCGTATCCCGTTCTAAACAGGTGACAGAGAAAGCAGATGGTCTTGGATTATGTAATGGGATTCTGCAGTGACTGTGTTCTAGAGCACATGCCGAAAAAAATGTATCCACCCATCTCGAATAACGGTACTTGCGTCATCACCCACCGTCATGGTGGCACCCTCTGGCGGTGACAAAATGAACTAAGTCAGTTGGGCTCTGGACCTCATGGTGAACATACTGGGTGTCACCATCTTGCATTACATCACAGATAAGAGCACCTTCTGGTGGTGGCAATGTCTACTAAGGCAGTTGGGCTCTGGACCGCTTGGCAAGCACATTTGCATGAAGTTGTTTATACAATAAAGACTTACCTCAAAGCCCTTTTTTTCCGACGAATCCTTAGGAGGAGGTGGCGGTCGGGCGACTGAGGTTAGTACGAGTGTCCTTTCTTTCACGCCATTTTCTCACCTCAGCAGCGAAACCCCAAGTGACATTTGTTTACCGTCAAAATTCAAACACGGCGCCACTTCATAGGGGGAAGTGGCGGTCGGGTGATTTAGGTTTGTGGAGGTAGCCCAAGTGGCCTATCTTTCCGCGATTTTCTTTGCTTAATAGAGTTTTAATGCATTATCCAGTTGGAATTTGAACTTCCGGGCATTTTTCTGGAGGTGGGGTGCATGGCACTTTACCGCCAAAATTCAAACCTGCCGCCAAAATCCGCCATTTTCAATGACGTCACTGCCTCCATCTTGGGTGACGTCATTGCCGCCATCTTGGATAATGGTACTTCGGGGCCACAGTGCCTGTGCCCCAATACTGCCAAACACGTAGTAGCAAAGGTACAGTGACTGCCTGCCTTCGTGAATGGCTCCTACAGAGCGTTGCCCTGCACCCTGCAGTGAGGGTCTTTAGATATTCCATGGCGCTCCTCGCTGGCCCTTAGCTAACACATGGCTTCTAGCTGTACAGCTCCCCACAATAGCCAAGTTCTACAGCCCAGTACAACATGTAAACTAATTAGTCAGAAGTTGCAGTCATCAGTGTCACCCATTCTGATATCAAAGTGTGGACTAATGGAAAGAGGAATGTCTGTCACGTGACGGAAGAATAATTAATGGTAATCAAAGTTAAACGGCCAGCTGGCACCAGCCTGGCGTGTTTCAGTACCTTTTATCAAGCATCGGTTTTGTTTAGTGTCCTCATGGCGGCTTTTGATTTGTTTACTACTGCTTTAACCATTTCCTTACTGTTGTCGTTTCACGAATGAACTTTATCTTAATGAACACTTGTGTATGTACCCATGATTCTCATTACAGTGCCAAATGTGTATCGTTAATTCCTTTACATAGCTGGTTAGCAAATCACAGGAAAGTCAATGCTTTTATTTCCGTAGTATAAGTGAATTTAGATTCGAATACGGTTTCTGGAGACAGGAATTTTCGTTTTGTTCCTCTCATTCATTGCATCCTACTCACAAGTGTCGAAAGTATGATAAGAATAAGTTAATTGTTTCCCATGTATACTGTGGGATGCTTTTAGGGGTATCTAAATATTCCCTATATCCAGTTTTCCATGTGAGTGTGTTTAGCGTTGATAAACCTGGCAAAGAGTGGACTCTTTCTATTAATGCTGCAGCTAATCATTACCTCCCTCTGTTATTCAGCCCCTTCACTGCTGTGGGCTTCTCCTCCTACCCCGTTCCCCAGGTAATGTGGACGTGCATACGCGTGCCGCTTGGGTTTCCTGCAGTGCTATGGAAATTAGAATGTGTCCTGTGCCACCGAACTCCAGTTGTTGTGGACAAGTTACTGCCATATATCGGTGAATAAATGGGTCTAATAAAAGGGTTTCTAGTATTTGTGATGCAGCAAACGTGTCTCATTGTGTGCTATCATTTACAAAAGACCTCGTTTCGATATCTCGAATCTTTTATGAGCTATAACGTTTGTTAAGACCAAACGATTCGCTATGCAGAGTGACGTGAATGGGCATGTCGCGCAACCGTTCTTCGAATTGAAACTCAACAAATCGAGAATGAAATGGTTTATCCTTTCTCTGTCAATTGTACATAAAATTTCTACATCCTATCGACATATCATTCACTAAAATGTATGAACTAAAATCAACCCTATGCAAAGTCTACGTAATACGTTTTTACCTCTTTAAAATTTCGCGCTTTGTTTTATTTAATTTTATGTTGCACAGGGACTACGGGTTATAACGAAACTCAATGCGTCCTTTTGTAGGGAGCAGATACCAGACTGTAAGACGTGCAAAAATCCAATTTTTGCACCCAATAGTAATCTTTGGAACAAGTTAAAAGTGTTTCATAGCAGCCCGAAGATCACATGGATGGAATTGGGTGCGTCTAGCACTAGCGTCCTTCGGATATACAACCCAACAACTCGAGAACGAAATGAGATATAGCTTTGTTCTCAATTTTAAATAAAATTTCTGTATGTCACCAACATTTCTTAAAAGAAATTATTCAGTTAGTGAAGGGAGACGAAAATTTAATAG
This sequence comes from Schistocerca serialis cubense, assembly GCF_023864345.2. NCBI lineage: Eukaryota > Metazoa > Arthropoda > Insecta > Orthoptera > Acrididae > Schistocerca > Schistocerca serialis. Next base: position 274,936,583 of record NC_064642.1, on the reverse strand, counting down.
TCATGGGTGACTGGAATTCGAGAGTAGGAAAAGGGAGAGAAGGAAACATAGTAGGTGAATATGGATTGGGGCTAAGAAATGAAAGAGGAAGCCGCCTGGTAGAATTTTGCACAGAGCATAACTTAATCATAGCTAACACTTGGTTCAAGAATAATGAAAGAAGGTTGTATACATGGAAGAATCCTGGAGATACTAGAAGGTATCAGATAGATTATATAATGGTAAGACAGAGATTTAGGAACCAGGTATTAAATTGTAAGACATTTCCAGAGGAATATGTGGACTCTGACCACAATCTATTGGTTATGAACTGTAGATTAAAACTGAAGAAACTCCAAATAGGTGGGAATTTAAGGAGATGGGACCTGAATAAACTGACTAAACAAGAGGTTTTGCAGAGTTTCAGGGAGAGCATAAGGGAACAATTAACAGGAATGGGAGGAAGAAGTACAGTAGAAGAAGAATGGGTAGTTCTGAGTGAAGGCAGCAGAGGATCAAATAGGTAAAAAGACGAGGGCTAGTAAAAACCCTTGGGTAACAGAAGAAATATTGAACTTAATTGACGAAAGAAGAAAATATAAAAATGCAGTAAATGAAGCAGGCAAAAAGGAATACAGACGTCTCAAAAATGAGATCGACAGGAAGTGCAAAATCGCTAAGCAGGGATGGCTAGAGGACAAATGTAAGGTTGTAGAGGCTTATCTCACTAGAGGTAAGATGGATACTGCTTACAGGAAGACTAAAGATCCTTTGGAGAAAAGAGAACCACTTGTATGAATATCAAGTGCTCAGATGGAAACCCAGTTCTAAGCAAAGAAGGGAAAGCAGAAAGGTGGAAGGAATATATAGAGGGTCTATACAAGGGCGATGCACTTGAGGACAATATTATGGAGATGGAAGAGGATGTAGATGAAGATGAAATGGGAGATACGATACTCCGTGAAGAGTTTGACAGAGCACTGAAAGACATGAGTCGAAACAAGGCTCCGGGAGTAGACAACATTCTATTAGAACTACTGATGGCCTTGGGAGAGCCAGTCCTGACAAAACTCTACCATCTGGTGAGCAAGATGTACGAGACAGGCGAAATACCCTCAGACTTCAAGAAGAACATAATAATTCCAATTCCAAAGAAAGCAGGTGTTGACAGATTTGAAAATTACCGAACTATCAGTTTAATAAGTCCTGGCTACAAAATACTAACGCGAATTATTCACCGACGAATCGAAAAACTGATAGAAGCGGACCTCGGGGAAGATCAGCTTGGATTCAGTGGAAATATTGGAACACGTAAGGCAATACTGACCTTACGACTTATGTTAGAAGAAAGAATAAGGAGAGGCAAACCTACGTTTCTAGCGTTTGTGAACTTAGAGAAAGCTTTTGACAATGTTAACTGGAATACTCTCTTTCAAATTCTGAAGGTGGCAGAGGTAAAATACAGGGAGCGAAAGGCTATTTACAATTTGTACAGAAACCAGATGGCAGTTATAAGAGTCGAGGGGCATGAAAGGGAAGCAGTGGTTGGGAAGGGAGTGAGACAGGGTTGTAGCCTCTCCCCGATGTTATTCAATCTGTATATTGAGCAAGCAGTAAAGGAAACAAAAGAAAAAGTCGGAGAAGAAATAAAAACTATGAGGTTCGCCGATGACAATGTTATTATGTCAGAGACAGCAAAGGACTTGGAAGAGCAGTTGAACGGAATGGACAGTGTCTTGAAAGGAAGATATAAGATGAACATCAACAAAAGCAAAACGAGGATAATGGAATGTAGTCGAATTAAGTCAGGTGATACTGAGGGAATTAGATTAGGAAATGAGACACTTGAAGTAGTAAAGGAGTTTTGCTATTTGGGGAGCAAAATAACTGATGATGGTCGAAGTAGAGAAGATATAAAATGTAGACTGGCAATGGCAAGGAAAGCGTTTCTGAAGAAGAGACATTTGTTAACATCGAGTATAGATTTAAGTGTCAGGAAGTCGTTTCTGAAATTATTTGTATGGAATGTAGCCATGTATGGAAGTGAAACATGGACGATAAATAGTTTGGACAAGAAGAGAATAGAAGCTTTTGAAATGTGGTGCTACAGAAGATTGCTGAAGATTAGATGGGTAGATCACATAACTAGTGATGATGTATTGAATAGAATTGGGGAGAAGAGGAGTATGTGGCACAACTTGACAAAAAGAAGGGACCGGTTAGTAGGACATATTCTGAGGCATCAAGGGATCACAAATTTAGCATTGGAGGGCAGCGTGGAGGGTAAAAATCGTAGACGAAGACCAAGAGATAAATACACTAAGCAGATTCAGAAGGATGTGGGTTGCAGTAAGTACTGGGAGATGAAGAAGCTCGCACAGGATAGGGTAGCATGGAGAGCTGCATCAAACCAGTCTCAGGACTGAAGACCACAACAGCAACAACATCTGCATTTCGTTCATTGTACTGTATGAGTTAAAATTAATCATATGTAATCTTACGTTTTTACCTCTACGATCTCTTTAAAATATAGTGCATTAAACTACTTAATGTGATGCAGTAAGTATGACAGATAATGAAAAGAAATTGTTCTTTATCGAGTACAGGTATAAGACTGTAAGATGTGCAAGAAACAATTTCTGTCAGCTATTAGCTTTCACAATATCAGATGAAAGGTATTTCATATCGGCCAGAACGCCGTTTCTCTGCACAGGACACCAGAATTTGGCGAGCAACAGAGCCGTAACAAAAGCCGCCTACAGCACAGAATCCAAAGGGCACGTCTGTAGTCGTGAAAGGCTTAACATTTTGCAAGGTTCAAAAAATGGTTCAAATGGCTCTGAGCACTATGGGACTCAACTGCTGAGGTCATTAGTCCCCTAGAACTTAGAACTAGTTAAACCTAACTAACCTAAGGACATCACAAACATCCATGCCCGAGGCAGGATTCGAACCTGCGACCGTAGCGGTCTTGCGGTTCCAGACTGCAGCGCCTTTAACCGCACGGCCACTTCGGCCGGCCACGTTAATTTCGAGAGTCATTTCCTTTTAATCAAAAATGGTTCAAATGGTTCTGAGCACTATGGGACTTAACTTCTAAGGTCATCAGTCCCCTAGAACTTAGAACTACTTAAACGTAACTAGCCTAAGGACATCACAAACATCCGTTTCCGAGGCAGGATTCGAACCTGCAACCGTAGCGGTCTCGCTGGCCCAGACTGAAGCGCCTAGAACCGCTCGGCCACAGCAGCCGCCTCCTTTTAATCTATTGAGCGAACTTTAAATTACTTACCTAAATGTATGCGGAGTGGTATGACAGCAGGTAAGTCCAACCTGCATTAGACATTAAATCGCCAAGTTAGATCGAGGCTCACGTCTGCATGTAGCAGCCTTACTCTCAAAACTGAGTTTGATGTACACAGTTCACTTTCATTCTGGATCCTCCAATTGTTACTCAGATACAGGGTTTAAGATCTACCTCTTTGCACGGAACTGTCGCGAGTTTGGCGCAGCGGACAGGCGTCACCCAATCAGCAGCCACACACCTCTGGGCCGTGCGCTTGCGACACCCAGCGAGGGCGTACGCCACCAGGCTGAATGGCAACCCGCCAGCAGAAGGTTCGCTTTGTACCGACGGCAACGGCCTGTCCGCCTTCTGCCGATTTGCCATAATAAACCCCGTCTCCCTCCCCAACTGAAGGGCTCGGGCGGACAAAAAACATTCTTGCCGCTGCTTCCCTGTAGTCGGGAATACGCCTCTGCTCTCCAGCATCCGTTGCTACTACGCCCACGAATCCTGTGTGGACATTCCGATATGTTTGCTATTAAATGTGGAGGTTGATGTTATTCAAAGCATCTTTCGCGTTTCTATGAATACAGCTCTCTATAAAAATGGCATTTGATTGAAGGAATTCAGTGACGACTTATAACAAACATCTGTTTATTTAAGTTCACATTCTATGACAGAATCACAACCAGTTACGGTCTCCACAGACCTCTTCAAGTGCTACTGGTCATGGCACCTATAAAATCACTCAGAGCTAATTCGTGTTCAAGTTAAGGTCATATTTCAATTTTGTGTTACACACTAATTCTGCATTATATGCGATGTAGTTCAAAGGAAAGACAGTATATTGTTACTTAAAAGGAGGTTGGCGTCATTTTCCAAGAGTAGGTTCCATTTGACAACTTCGATGAAATTAAATAGGGTCGATGAAGATTTCTCTGATTTAATTGAAGATTGCTTTTGGATCGTTGATATGAACCCTTTTTATTTTCAGTTCATTCTTCACACATAACACTATCATATTGCAAGGAAACGAGTAATGTTCAAACAAAGTCTAAATGCATTGTACACGAAATTTGTGAGTAAAGTAATGAGACGGATTTTTTCTGCCAAAGTGTTTATTTTTATGAAACAACAAAGCAATTCCCTTCGGCATCCATACGCCGGTGTAGTTGTTCCCAGCCTTGACAGCAGCGTACAACTGGTAGGGCCTTTAACATGTCGAACACGATCTTCTGAATGCTCTCCATATTCCTAGAACGACACTCTTTTAAAACATTGGTCAACATCGGGAAATGATTTGTAACATCATACCTCCGATGTTTATGTTCCCTCCTATAGCGGCTTTCCCGCAGTACATGTCTGATTATCGAACAATGCAGTGCTCCAGACGTATATTCTCAGAAATTTCTTCCTCAAACTTAGGCTTTTCTTTGATACTAGTATACTTTCTTTGCCTGGAATGTCCATTTAGCCAGTGCCAATCTGGTTATGTTCTGCTTGCTCCGTCCGTCGTCTGTTATTCTGCTGCCTAAATAGAAAAGTTCCTTCCCTCAATTTACCGTGTTCACCAGTTCTGATATTAAGTTTCTCGCTGTTCTCATTTTTTGCTACTTGTCATTACTTTCGTCTTTCTTCGATTTACTCTCAGTCCATACGACGTTGTCATTAAACTGTTACATTGCACTGAACAGATCCTGTAATCCTTCTTCACTGTCACTGAGGATAGCAATGTCATTAGTGATTCTTATCAGTGATATCCTTTCACTTTTCACATCATACCGCGTCCGACTGAAGTCCTCCATTGCTAGAAGATATGGCGGCCTGCCAGCACCAATAGACGGAGCTGTTATATTGTTTGATGTTGCTGCTTTTATGTCGTACTTTTTTTCTCTTTCATTCATCAAACGTTTTGTTGTCTACGGAACGGAATTACATGTCGACGTACAACCTTAACCATTTGAGTACCAGTGTTTTCTGCCTGACACTACTATTATATTAACTTTAAGTACCAGTGCCTTTCGCATGAAACTAGCGATGTTGTTGGAGGACTGAGACATCTCGGAGTACACTGAGGTACATCTAAGAATGTAGCGCATCTTAACAGTTACTTGTAGTGTTCAGAAGAATAGTAGGCGCGGAGATTGTGCTACGAGATTGTGACGTGTGGCTTTTATTACATGGATTATAATGAGATCATTGAAGACGAGAGTAATGGAAAGCTGGGTAACATAAATTTGAGGCTATACTTACCACTACTGCCGTCTCGAAATCCAACCACTGCAGTAAGTACTTCTTACATAAATTTACTAAATTTTAGGCCCGTAGTTGCCTTTTATTTAGGACTATAAGTTTTTAGGCATTTCGAGTTTATGGACCTTTCGGAATGTGGGATTATGTCTAGGAAAAATTAGAAATTGCTTTCAAAAATGTCTCATGAAATGATGGGTGGTTCAATACTGTATTTTCCACTGGTTCCAAATTGAAACCTTAAAACAGTTGATTCCTTACTTTTGGTCAGATCCTTCTTGTAGTCTTTGCATACTGTCACCATCAAGGTTAACATCATGAACACTTCTAAAATTAACCTTTTTGTGCTGTTGGGACACAAAGGGTTAAATGAAAGAAGTATGTTCCATACATCTTAAATAATGTGAAGCGTTCAGGATGCGATAGTATTGAGCAGGCACACACGGTCGGCATAGAAACGGAATTAGTGCAATTAACTCGAAATATGAGCAGGTAAATTACACAGACTTGACCTAACAACTTATCTAGTTACTCTGCGGCTAGTGGGATCCATGTGGGAGAATAAACGGGTCTATCCTAATGTGATGTTAAAGAGGATGCGAGAGAGTACAAAGAGTATGAATAACACAACAGACAGGCTTAAAATGCAAGCAGAAATACCCGTGATCGTCACATGGAAAGAGATGGAAAAGATATTGTGAGGGCTCGGAACGTTAGTGGAATGTAGCAATACGCTACAAACACAACACACCATACTTTAAAGCAACAAGGAACATAAAATTTAATGCGGAATAATGTGCATACACAACAAGAAGACGCGCTGCAAAGCGAGTCATTGTCCCAAGAAATGGAATTTAATCAGATACTGACAGAGGGCCAAGTAATAGGCACGTAGTACAAAAAATCGTGTTGCACTAGTCGAGGATTCAGAAACGTAACCAAGGTTAAACGGATGTATACGGTTGTTCGTACCGAGCGGGGTGGCCCAGTTTTTAGCACATTGGACTCGCATTTGGGAATATCGCTGCTCAAACCCGCATCTGGCTATCCTGATTTATGTTTTCGGTGATTTCCCTAAATCGCTTAAGGCAAATGGATCCTTCGAAATGGAATGGCCACTTTCCTTCACCATCCTTCCCTAATCCGAGCATTTGCTCCGTCTCTAATGATCTCGTTGTTGACGGGACGTCAAACACTAAACCCCTCCTTACCCTCCTCCTTCTCCGCCTATTGTTGTTCGTTGAGGGAACCAGGCAGACCAATCTAGATGTCGTAGCAAAGGTATGGTTGATGCATGGATGACATTCCTTAGGGCTTCTAGCATTCAGTCAATGAATGCTCGGTTACTAAATATAGCGAAACCATGAGGAAAGACTTGTGCGCATAGGAATCGGATGTCTTGTGCTTAAAAAGGTGTTTCACTGTTTTACGTAAGCGACGTACCAGTCCATTGTGTAACCTTCAGCCACGATCTCAAGGAAGTTTTATTTTGGTGTCCTTCACTTAGATAGGTTGCCTTCACCATGGCCTATGAGACCTGTCTACTCGCGCAATAAGCCTTTTGACTTGGCCTGTATGTGCTCCCGTTAGTCATAATTTCGTTCCTCCGCCGCCACTTTATATGTCTACCCTCCTGCCGACAGACACCTCATCATTGAGAGTGTCCACCATTGACAATATATCTCTTTCAAAGCTGCCAAGGTCGACTGTTCTTAATGTGACTGTGAAGTGGGAGCGAGAGTGAACAATCACAGCTAACCCAAAACAAGACAGACCACATGTACTGAAGAATAGGAACAGCAGAGAATTGCAGCTGCCTTCCGCTAGCTGCCGTGATGTCGACGTGCTGATCCTACCTCGTAGCATGGGCACTGTGTCTAGTGGAGGGGAACCGGGCATATTGAACTGACTGAGTTCTGAACTATGGTGAGTTGATTGTTGGCCTTTATGTTTCGAATTTTCTTACGTAATTGTGCATTACGTGGATTTCCAGATTGTAGAGCATTAGATTTCTTGCTGCAACCCATTTTCCAGTCGAATATAACGTCCTTGTCTTATCAGAATTCGTGGTACAACTATCAGCCAAGCGGAATTAGCCGAGAGGTCTAGGCGCTGCAGTCATGGACTGTGCGTCTGGTCCCGGCGGAGATTCGTGTCCTCCCTCGGGCATGGGTGCGTGTTCGTCCTTAGGATAATTTAGGTTAAGTAGCGTGTAAGCTTAGGGACGGATGACCTTAGCAGTTAAGTCCTATAAGATTTCATACACATTTGAATATTTTTTTGACAAATATCTAATTTTATTTCATTGATCTTTGTTTCCAAGTAGCTTATTTCATTACCCTTACACTCATCAAATAACATTTCGGGAGTTATTGCTAATACGTAATAATTTTTGTTTGTTTGTTGTAGCCGAATTGTAATATAAAAAGACACATGGTCCGCTGAACTGGGTCTGTATATGAAATATATGTTGTGTTGAATCACAGAAATTATATTAAGTGTGAGCTTATATTCATTTCCCCTGGTGTTTATTCAGGTTAACCCTCTTCATCTTCCATCCCCCACCATGTGTTTACTCAAGAACTCATTTTCGAAATGTGCTACAGTCTTCTGACCATGTTAACCGCGAAGGAATAACTTGCCTTAAGCGGAGATTACAGTTCTATTACTTAAAGTTTTCAGCCACACAGGTAAGTTAACCACGGTGCTGAACCTCGAGGCACAAGCCAGAGGAGACGGAGACAGCTAGAACATTTCTGCTACCACAATAGCTGAGTGTTTCTCAAATGAGATGGTGAAGGACACAGGAAGCAAAAACATTTGCTTAGCACGTAGCCATCAGATGAGGATGTTTCACATGAACTGATAGCAGTTGCATGAGGTCTGTGTTGTTTCATAGAATAAGTCTCGTATTGGTTACCTCTTGTTAAACCTCCCTTTAATTATTACATTGCACTTTTTGAAAGATCTTGTTGCCACTACAAAATTTAAAACTAGTCAGAGTTTCATCACATACGAGTCAGATTTGTATAAAGTGTTTACATTTCAGGGCAAAAAACGCTCAAAACTCCCTTAAGCAGTCATAGATTAAATTAAAAAAAAAACATGGCACGCTTTCAATCGTTGATACTGACCACCACCACACTTGGAAAGAAGAGTAGTCTCAGAAACTCTTTCACCGTTGTTCAGATGCTCTATTGCACCTCATACACATACACACACACACACACACACACACACACACACACACACACACACACACAAGCGCGCGCGCGCACGCACACGCACACACACATACATAAACGTCGAGACACGTTCGATACCAGAAAGCTGCGAAATTCGATTTACGAAATGTCAGTGCAGCCCTTCATCGCGGAGAGCAGTAACGTGGTGATGATTTGCATATTTTGTTGCATTGGCCTGATGGCGGTACTCGATTCTGAAATGAAATAAATGGCCCTGCATCTCCTCACTGCATCCACAAAAGTCCATGTGGCATGTGATGGGTCTCTCTGGAAGTGTCTTACGGTCACGCCACAAAATTTTGCAGACGTAGGCCAAATGTATGTCAGTTGAACCTCTGCCGGAAGTTTTTGCACTACTGAGCCGTGAGAATCTAGCATCACAACATTCAGATCATTATTGAAACTAAGTTTTATGGTCCACAGTACCTCTTTGCTGTAAGCTCTTGCGCAATTCGACTTACCTCAATAATTTCCTTATATATCAGATATTTCCGGACCAAGTATTTGTTAGAAATTGGAGATAATTAAGATTTCTTTCCACGCCGTACCGCAAAATTTGGCCAGTGATTATTTACTGAACGTTACTAACGTAAGCAACACAGCGTTGACCATAACAAAGGAGGTATCAACACAGCATCAAATGTCAAAGATGTTTATTCACAATAACTGACAAAATATTTGTATAAAACTAGTATATCATACACAATTTTTGTAGAGTTTCAATTACGTTGGGTTATATTTTGTATTAATGAACAATATGAAGCACAGCTACAGGACTGGAGATTTCCATTAACGACCCAAAAATTCATCCTCTTAGTTAAGTTTCGCGTCACGTTCGAAATCTATTTACTTTAACATGTGACAAAACATTATCGTCATGTAAATACCGCTTTTCTTTATTTCTGTGGCCATAAGGTAATTAAAATTTTATTTGAAACAAAAATCTTTGTCGATCAAAATTAGCAGTCCGTAGTTTCTCGCCGAGTAAATGTACAGTACCATTGGAAACAGTTATATGCTAGCCGCACACTAATAGAAAAGTTTTACAGGTTGTGGAATGTTATACAAAACACCTGAATGCAATGAATGCTTGCACCAAAAGTTCCTTTTGCTGGACTGACCACGTCAGATCACTTTAATTAAATTTAATTTTACGCAGGACGGAATTGTATTGACCAGATGTTGCGTGGTTGCTGCTTTACAAACTGCAAATTTTGGAAAATTTCTGACACATTACTAATGTGTCAATATTTAGTAAAGCCGCTTATTTTCTTTCGTTTAAACCCTGTGCCAAATTTTTTTTTCAAAAGACCGGATAATCTACTGACTATGCTCTGACAATTCCTTTCAAAATTCATACAAAACTTTTTAGTAGTACTAATGCTCTGACATTTACTGTTACTTGAAGATTCGGATTATGAAATACGCATGTACAAAAGGCACGTTCAAATTAACAGCAGTTATTCTATTTTAACCGAGCGGTAACTGAATCTGCAAGGAACAACTAGTTTCCTGGAACTCTTGAGGACTTCTTGACGTCTTGTTTTACTTTTACGATAAGCTCTATACTTACACTTTCGTACTGCAGTTTTGGATAAAATTTCACAGGCACAGTAGTATTCTGTCACGTAAGTGTGCATATTTCCCACTGTCACGAAACGATTCACCACCGAGCGAACACTTGTAAGTTGGCGATATTTATAATCAGCCAATTGTCTTTGTTGATTTTGGACAGTGCTGTGTTTTCTCTGATTCAGCGTATCAGAACATTACACTCTCTCGTGATGCTCTGCTCATTATTGTCATGAACTATTAACCACAAGTAGTACTTCCCGCTTGCACGTAGACATATATTTCTTTCACAACGACTGTAGTTTGCACTTTGGAGTCTTGAAATTTACTGCTAGGCACATTGTTTACTTAATTATTCTCTCTAAAGTTAGCTTCAGAAATTCCACTCTCCCGATGAAGTTCGCAACCAAGCCGTCGTCCGATTCAAATGCGGGCACTTTGCCTACACCTATCTGTAGAATCTTAAATATTACCCTATTTCTGTGTTGTATAGAGACCAAATTAATGAAAACCTTGCCGTTTCCTTCATAAAGTTGCAAGAAATGTTCGTCACGTTCTCCAATACACGCAAAACACTCATTTATTCGCAAATAATTAATACTGATAATTTACACAAGAACATTTGCGAACCGCGTGCATTGTCGCTTTCGCACAGTCACTGTGTAGTCGCTACACCACAATACCCTCGTTCTCTCCACACTGACAGCACAGCCGTAAAAGTGCCCACTCGAACTGCAGTATTCACAAGAGGAATTTGTCAGTCTTCAGCCGTAACTGCGGACGAAAGTCTTTGCAGCAGGTATACCCTCTGCGGCGTAGTCCACAGGCAGCGTTTCTGGATGCTCACGTCAAAATCTCGTTGCTGTGACGCGTGGAGTCTTGATGGCGCTCCCTCTTGCTTTGTCAGATACGGACTGCAGCATTACCTGAAAATTTAAAGTTCAGATCAGGTCATTAGTATGGACTGCTTGTTTTCATATTCTCAACACAGAATGCGACAACCTAAAAAGCTGATACTTTGAAAAGGATGGCTATTAAGTTACAGTGTATACAATCTGTTTAAGTACTTAGGAAACCCTCGTCCCACTTATTGATTTAATTATGCCTCAGAAAATTCTCACGTATTAGCTACCGCTCCACCATTCACCCAGCCACACCTCTTTCGTTGCTAATTGGGAAGACTTCTGCCTTATCTCCTCAGAAGCAGAAAAAGAAAATCTAACGAAAACTTTGTTCACAACGTTTTCAGTTTCTTACTGGGACCATGGTGTAAATTCTGAAAGGGGTCACAATCCATATTCGCGCCACTTAGGCTTTGTACATATGGAATAAGTATCCCTCTGCAGGGAAAAATTGTCGGTGACCACAACAAAAACTAAAAATTTGTGTGTGTGTCATTCGGCTATAATAATCCGTTCTTTATGTAAGATTTACTTACAGCTGTTCATTTACTCCAATAGAGAACTCGTGATCTGAGAACAGTTTCCTCCTCATCAGAGAGGTTTTCGCAGTTTCTGAGCCTTACAGTCCGGATGGACTAGCTTGATGTTGCTGTCACTATATAGGCAGAAAATAGCAATAATTGAGAGCAAATATTTATTACCATTAGTCTGTGACAGGCGGAGGCTTGTCTCGTTCATTAACTGTCATCCCACTACTGAACTATTCCAAGCAGTGATACCATCGCCTGTCATCATAACTCACAGCGGTATGGAAATCTGATCACTATTCTCTGCTGGTGGACGAATATCTGCCTTCAAGTAAGAGCCTCAGGTCTTTTATAGGCATTTTTCAGATGCAGCCTAGCGTTAAAGAAATGTGACAACCACGCAGGGCTAGCTAGCAGTTGCATTTCATATTTTATCTCTCTTTAGGCTTACGACTTGAGAATGAAGACGAACTAGCAATACCCTGTCACGACATGACTTTGTGTTCTTACCTTGTTTTTCACAGTGGACGCTGAGCAAGTCATTCCGGCGGATATTCTACAGCCGAAACAGTAGTTATCTCATGATGGTCTGCGTGACAGTCATCATAGACTGAAGCTTTCTGGAGGACAATAAAACTAACTTCTAAATCTCAACGGCTGAAGAGAGGTTATTAGTCATATATCCAGGTCAGAGTACATCTACTGTACTGTTTATGCCACACAAAATTTAGGTAGCTGGACGGCTTGGTCTAACAGTATGCTAGAAAACGAACAACTGATTATTAGGTGGCCAGAACTACCGTTTGAGACAGATTACCACTTAATGCTATATTCGCAGCAGAAATAAATAATGGCGTATATTGCGATAACAGCTGTAGGTAGAGCTAAGAAAGGCGTGTGACCAGTATTTATTATTATAATTAAGTTGGAGTCATAGGCTAGGCAATGTTGTATGTCCCAATGTCCATCGCTTCCTTAGTGGACGCATATATCTTTTGACACTTGGTTTTTACTGTTCAAAAATTTTAGGCTTCTTCTGTCATTCGTTCGTTGTAGATAAGGGCGTCATTTACCTAAGCTGTTCTGCTATACTGGTCAACGTAGCAATATTTGAGTCTTTGAGAATATCGTGATTTCTAATATCGTTTCATCTCCTACTACCCATGACAGGACTTAGTGTTTGCGTTTCAAAAACTTCTAGTTTTGTTGATTTCTTTCTTCTCCATAGCACGATTCAAATGCGTTTGTAATCTTAACTACTGGCATTGTTCCACAGAAATTCAGTATAGTTTCTATGTGAGTTTTGCCTGTCAGAGTTCTATCTATTGTCATGTATTGGACTACGCTTATTTTATTGCTTGCTTTTTGGTGGAACTGCGGTATCATTTTAAAGATGGTGCGATCGCAAGTGTCCTAATCCTTGACTGGTAGGTTTGTAGCTGCGCTCTCTCAGCAATTCTGCAATGACATCTTAATTCTGCGAAAGCGAAAGCCAAACAGGCGCCAGGCAATATAGTTAATTTGGAATGAAGCACAAGGGAGAAGGTCATTCTAAGGGATTCTACCCGTCAGAAAAACAGGCGACTCGGGGGGCAGCAGCATCTACTGTCAAGCCTTTGAAAAGGCTGGTAAATAAGCTAAGTCCAAGGCGTCCTCGGAACAGGTAGGTTTCCCATCATCAATCAATGTGGCTTGCATTGCTTGTCATCTTCAAGCCACAATTTTGATGGTAGAAAAATCCGAGTGAACAACTCTGCTTAACTGATATAAGGCATGTGTGAATGAAATCAAGGAAGACCTACAACATCTGAGTTCAAATACATGTTTTTGGAGTCGTACTGTGAGATTATCACATGATCTTTGATTAATGTTCGGATGTAGGTAAATCTTTCACAAAATATGAATTTGTTACGAATTTTTCTGGGAAATACAACACACGAAGAGATTACGTAAATATTGATATTGAAACTACCTCGCAAATGTCTGAGATATGAATGGAGGAAGTCGTCAAACCTCTTCGACAGTTGGTTTGAAGTTATATACTGGAGGGAACCTGTACAAACTGGCATATGGTCATCAGTTAACGTACAGACGGTGGTAGGCCTGCACTAAGTTAAATTTCTCAGATGTTTCCTGGGAAATATGAACCAGAAGAAGCAAAAAGTCTTGGAAGACCTAAGAAAACATGGCAAGAATAAGCATAACTCACGAAGATGGAACAGACATCATGCCCGACCACTAAGAGTGAAGACGATGATGACGGTTTTCTAGGTAATTTACTGATGGCGTAAGCAGACGCTGCCTACCTTGCTGTCCGGGTGGGCGTGCTGCTGAGCGATGAGCGGCGTCGCTGCGCTGACGAACTGCTCGTCGTCCTGACGGAGGGGTGAGGCGGGGTGCAGGAAGAGGGAAGGCGTGGGCGGCTGCTGCAGGCAGAGGTCTCGCAGCTGGACGGCGGGGCTCCTGCGGGCCTGGGCCAGCGCCTGGTGCTGCTGCAGCTGCTGGTGCTGTGGATGCTGCTGGTGCTGTTGGTGCTGCTGCAGCAGCTGCTGGCGCACCACGTCCAGCTGGGCGTACACCGTAGGCTCCGGCCGCGCCATGCGCTCCACCGGCCGCGGCAGCGTCGCGCCCGCCCCGCACAGTGCCAGCTCCGCATACGTCACCTCCCCCACTACACGCTGCGGACACACGACGCCCCGTTAATCAATATACTGCTCATAAACACAGTGGAAAGATAATTAGTCATCACGGTAATCTACAAAATCATACAAATCATTTTATGTATGTGTGGTCGTTCCACATCGCCTCTGCCAGCCGGTGTGGCCGTGCGGTTCTAGGAGCTTCAGTCAGGAACCGCGTGGCCGCTACGGTCGCAGGTTCGAATCCTGCCTCGGGCATGGATGTGTGTGATGTCCTTAGGGCAGTTAGGTTTAAGTAGTTCTAAGTTCTAAGGGAGTGATGGCCACAGATGCAAATGGTGGAAATGGCTCTGAGCACGATGGGAATTAACATCTATGGTCATCAGTCCCCTAGAACTTAGAACTACTTAAACCTAACTAACCTAAGGACAGCACACAACACCCAGTCATCACGAGGCAGAGAAAATCCCTGACCCCGCCGGGAATCGAACCCGGGAACCCGGGCGTGGGAAGCGAGAACGCTACCGCACGACCACGAGCTGCGGACAATGGCCACAGATTTTAACTTCCATAGTGCTCAGAGCCATTTGAACCACATCTCCACTGAAACCACAAGACTGATTCTACTAGCTTACTGGTTAAGTAAGAACTACCCATTGAGGCGGAGGGTGGAAGTGGGAAAGTCATGACATGAAAGCACAGATACGGAACATCTCCAGCAATTTCTGCCAAACTGTGTACAGATATAATTTGTATCATTTATAAAAGAATACCCTGGAGGTAATATGCTCCTACTGTCTCTAGCAGTCAGATCTGTAATTGTTAAACTATTCTGTAACAGCCGTTACCAACATCGTATCGTCAGTTTTCGGGGTCACTAGATTTATTGCTGATGCCTATGGGTGGGGGCAGGGAGTAAGGAGCATAGTAAAACATAACTGATAAACGCCTGTAACAGTTTCACCAAATTCGGTATTGATATGACTTGCTTTTTGTACAAAAGTACCGTGCAGTAAGATAGTCCTGCTGCTTCGGGGGGCTGGGGTGGGGGTGAAAAGGAAAGACATGTAACAATGTACGGATACGTTTTAAATATACTGATCAGCCAAAACAGTATGACCACTGCCAACTGGGACGTTGGATGCCGCCAGGTGGCGTTGCAGGCAAGTTCAAAAAGGTTCAGATTGCTCTGAGCACTATGGGACTTAACATCTGACGTCATCAGTCCCCTAGAACTTAGAACTACTTAAACCTATCTAACCTAAGGAAACCACACACATCCATGCCCGAGGCAGGATTCGAACCTGCGACCGTAGCAGTCGCGCGGTTTCGGACTGAAGCGCCTAGAACCGTTTGGCAATAGCGGCCAGCTGCGGGCACGTGTCGCGGTGACAAAGCTATAAAACCGAAGCAGACACGGATGGTAGATAGCCCTAGCGAAGTTATGGGCTGCTAAAGGGGAAATCCTTTGAGATAAGTAACTTTGACGAAGGGCAGATTACTGTTACGCAAGCTTGTGAACGAGTATCTCGAAACTGGCGAAGCTGATCGAATGTACACGTGCTACTATCGTGGGCATCCACAGAGAGAAACAGAACGACAGTGGAACTATAACAAGCGGCTAAATGCTTCGACGTCCACGACTCTTCACAGAAGGGGGGTCCACAGACCTGTCTGCTCTGTTGTGGTACAGATGAGAGTCTGCGGCATCTCTGACAAAAGAGAGCAATGCTGGTGCACGCACAAGTGTTTGAGAGTATACAGTTCATCGTACATTGTTGAACATGGAGCTCCGCAGTACACCATACCAACGTCTACACAAACGCCGTCATAAAGGTGAACGGCGGCTCGAAACGTGCAGCGCACCACGGGCGCAGGCTGGTGGGAGTAGTACTATGCTATGGGAGACATTCTCCGGCGCTTCCATGGGACCTGTAGAAGCAATCGAGGACACGATGACACCTGCGATCCACCTGCATCCTTCATGCTGCATGTCTTTCCAGACGGCTAGGTCATCTTTCAGCAGTATAATTGACCATCCCTCGGAGCCCAAACCATGCTATAGTGGTCTGAGAGCATTATAGTGAATCAAGTTTGTCTCAGCGACCAAATACAGATGATGTAAATCAAACGGAACCTATCTGGGTCGCTATCGGGCGCCATCACCGCATACGCAAATCAGCGGCCCGTTATTTACATGTATTACATGACTGTGCGTTGACATCTAATACAACATATTTCCACGAACCTATAAACACACTGTCGGATCCCTGATAAGCAGAATCAAACGGCTCTGAGCACTATGGGACTTAACAATTGAGGTCATCAGTCCCCTAGAATCTATAACTACTCAAACCTAACTGACCTAAAGACATCACACACATCCATGCCCGAGGCAGGATTCGAACCTGCGACCGTAGCGGTCGCGCGGTTCCAGACTGAAGTGCCTAGAACCGCTCGGTCACACCCGCCAGCTAAGCAGAATCAGTTAAGTATTTTGTTCCAAAGACTTACAAACAAACTATTAAGCAGGTGGTCATAATGTTTTGGCTCATCAGTGTGTGTTGTGTGTGTGTGTGTGTGTGTGTGTGTGTGTGTGTGTGTGTGAACAGTTAACTGTGATGTATGCCTATCAGGGCATAAAATATCTGTTCTAGCCTTGGTAACAGCCTCAATTGGACCAGTAGGAGACTGCATACATTTTTCAGATAATACACATCCAGCTAGGCTATTCATTGATGACTGGATCCCATACATACATACGCACTTATCAGCGAGCGCGGATTCTGAAGATCATGTGCCGACCTTACGATCTTCCTCCATATATGGAGATGATGTGCACTTCTGATCTTGTAAATATTGATACACAGCTGCTAAAGGTTCTTCTGCAGTTCATCGCCCGTTCGCTTCCTTGGCCTTCCAACTGAATGAATTCCATCAGGTTTTTCCGGTTGCACAACTCTGGCCAGGCACGTATCTCGCCTCCTAATAATCTGCCCTGCCAGGCTTATTCTCAGCGGTTTGTTTTTCTGTACGATGTTCGCTAATTTAATCAAGTCGAGCTTACTCTCGTGGAATGTTTCCATGAACGAGTGCCCTGCTATAGCCGGGTAAAGTTAGTCTGGAATATCTTACTTGACTGACGTACAAATATTTCTCGTCTATGCCATACTGGTATTTCTTTCCCAAAACAATCGCCCAATAGTCTAAGCGTGCTGATTACAATCGGTGTCTAGGACTGGCTTGTGTTTTATACTAGAGTCATTATTAATTCATGTTTGTATTCCATAACGTACAATTCGCTATATTCACTCTAAGACACTAAGGTTTGTTGTTACTGCGGAGTGAGCGACACGTTTTATGTATTACTCTCCGTTACTTATTTATTGTTATCAAAGTTGGCGGAAAACACTGATTGGATTCTAAAAACGATGCCTTCGCTAGATACTCGATCGTTGGCGCGCCAAGAAAGAAAGCTTACAAACTGTTCGCACAAATGTTTAAGCTATCTCAGGTTCCAGATCCTTTGTCCAAAATGAAAAGAAGCGTTCACCCAGCATATTTCCTCTTAGGAGGAAAACTCACAACACTAGCAACGGAAGCCCATCCAAGATAAATGACCTGACGACTGCAGCACAAAATTGGAGAGGAATTTTTGAAGTGCTGAAGTAAATAGCAGTTATTGTCTTTCTCCAATAAGGAATGACTGTTCCATTAATTTTAGGGAGTTAACATAATAATAAGAAACGTAAATAATGCTGCATACCTCCGCTATATGGGGCTTAAAGGAACTACGTGTATAAAATTTTGAATTGTTTAGAGGACATAAAAAGAAACATATTTTTATATAAGAGGAATACCGCTGGTGAATTCTTTGCCTGGAGAGATACATGAAGTTTTTGCGATAGTGATGTTCAGATATCGTGTTCAAACTACCGTGTGATGAATATGTTGGCACATGTTGCCGAAAATGTCGTCCGTTGTATTTCTATTCTAACAAGTGTCTCCAGAAGAACTGCCTTCACGTTTGGCTAAAGCTGCAGCGGCTATTCGTGAAACACCTTGTTGTTTGAACTTGTTGGGCAACGTTTAGCATACAGGTTGTGGTTATGCACTGATGTAAACGGACAACGTTTTCAGTGACAATTCTAAAACAGTATTCATCAAAGGGCAGTTTGAACACCGTCTCTGAACATCACTAGTGTCAAAGCCATCAATGAACCCTATCAGTGAAACGGTGCAACTGTGATGTTTTTGTGATGTAAAAAAGCGTTTCTTTATGATTACTTTGAACACAAAAATTTTGTTTACGTAGCTCTATAACACATGTTTTGGATATTATTTTATTGTGTTTATTTCCATTCCCCGTTTGCCAGACGAGAATATATTCAGCAATGTGAATAAATATGTAGCTGACACTAGGCAACATACATTCTGTGCACACCAAAATAAATTATTCTTTCTGGACTGGGATAAATTTCGATACACAACTTCAATGAAACTACAAGCAAATGGACCTCATCACATTTCAAAGGATTCCGTAATTACAAATAAATGTACATTTAACGGTAATGAAACTGATAATGACAGCATGCTGCAGAAACGCCTCGTTTGTAAATAAAAGTGACTAAAGCAGAAAAACTATTTAAACATTTGGATTACGGCTCCTATGGAATTTCCATCGTATAACAAAGATAATCGCTTTCTAAGTATCTTCACGTCTCTATTTTAGAGTATCAGGTTTTTCTTCGTTGCGCTTGCTTTCGATTTTACGTTCAGGGAGTCAACACTTTCGCTTGTTGTTATACCTTGTACACTGTTCAACATACGTCTTGTATAAATAAATAGAACATACTCATTTATTCTTTGATAGCATACCGAACTTTGATGTTGCTGTGTTAGCACTGTTTTCTTTGTCTTCAGTCGTGTCAATTTATTTTTTAACAAACCACGCACGATCCCTCCCAGTTACTATTCATAGGCACCAACCATTTCTGTGTCGTGTGGTAACTTCTCCACTACTTTATTAACATTAGATCAGCTCCAGTTTACATTACTGAAATACCTTGTCTTTGGAGGATCTCATGGCTTTGAGTCCCAAGCATTTATGCCAGTTTCCTACACCTGCGCATGACCACTACTGGTAACATTTAGTTTCTGTGGCAATGTCAGTCAGGAAGCAGCCGCCGAACAGGCAATAGCAGTGTAGTAACCGATATTGTGACATTTTACAAGTGCCTAACCAGAAGCAAACTATGTAGATTCATTTGGGTGAAACTTAAGTTTACTCTTGAAATTTTTGCATGTTAATTTAATATTTACTAGACACAATTCTCGCATTTTAGTTTATGTCGGAAAGTAACCGATTGTGTGACCCTCTACAAGTTACTAACCAGGAGCGAATTATTTAGTCACCAAAGTAATTCAGTTTTTCAATCTCTGCGTATTAATCTAGTTTGGCAGTCACAGTTCTTTCATTTACGTCAGTGTCTACAGTAGAATTTCGTAGCTCCAGTCGATAGTGGTCTGTTTGCCTGTGTAGTGTAGTTTTCCACTATCTTTAGTATGCACAGGGTCTGCTATTGCTGTGCGTGCATCCGAGATGAGTTGGCGACACTTCACTCGCAGCTGTAGGCTGTGTTGACTTCGTGTGCAAGCTTGAGGCTGCAATAGACGGGCATCACTGTTGTGGACTGGTCGTAGAAATAGAGCGGAGGTCCGGAACGACCCAAGAATTCGCACATGGGTCCGGGCGTGGCAGGCCACGAAAGACTTCCCGGGCGCCCGAACGCAAGGCCTCCCTGGTTAACCGGACAAACAAGTTCCAGGTGCTATCTGTGGGTGACAGTGTCCCCTCTGCCAGATGCGTCGCTTGTCCTGTTTCCGAGGAAACCTCTCAGATGGAGCATCCGAACAGTCACAGAATGTGGGATTATTGGCAGTTGGGAGCTCGATTGTTAGGCGAATTAGGAGGCCCCGTAGGGACATGGCTGCTAAGGAGGAGAAGAAAGCCAGTGTGCACTCTGTTTGCTTACTGACAGAGTCAAATGGAGTTGAAATGGCTCTGAGCACTATGGGACTCAACTGCGGAGGTCATTAGTCCCCTAGAACTTAGAACTAGTTAAACCCAACTAACCTAAGGACTTCACAAACATCCATGCCCGAAGCAGGATTCGAACCTGCGACCGTAGCGGTCTTGCGGTTCCAGACTGCAGCGCCTTTAACCGCACGGCCACTTCAGCCGGCCTGACAGAGTCATTCTAGACGTGGAACGGAACCTTCCGGATCCCTTGAAGCGCTCAGGGTGCAGCCAACTGCAAGTGGTTGGTCATGCTGATACTGATGATGTGTCTCGCTTTGGAGCGGAAGACATCCTCTCTAGTTTCGAGCGGTTGTCTGAAGTGGTAAAGGCTGCCAGTCGTGCTTGCGAGATGAAAGCAGAGTTCAGCATTAGCAGCAGTCGACAGGAACGATTGCAGACCTCTGGTACATAGCCGAATGGAAGGCCTGAATCAGAGGGTCAGACGATTCTACTACCGTGTAGGCTGCAGATTTTTCGACTTGGGCCATACGGCAGTGGGGTTTCGGGTTACGCTAAACAAGTAAACAGGTCAGGAGTCCGTTACACGCAGAAGGAGGCTATAAGAGTAGCGGGGACTGCGAAGCGTGGACTGGGCGGTTTTTAGTTCAGAAGGTCTCGAGGAAACACAAAAAGAGCTTCAATCTCAAAGGATACGTAGAACTAGGAACCATCGGTATAGGAATTGTCAATTGTCGTAACTGTGTTGGAGAAGTACCAGAGCTCCAAGCACTAATAAAAAGCACTGATGCTCAGATCTTTAGTGATAGTTGGGAGCTCCAAAAGGCGGAGATAAGTTCAGCTGAAATTTTTGCGAAAGACCCATCGGTATTCAGAAACGATAGGCTGAAAACAGTTGGCGGTGGCGTATTTGTTGCTGTTAAATGTAGTTTATCTTCTAGCGAAACTAAAGTAGATAGTTTCTGTGACTTAGTAAGCGTAGAGGTCATTCTTGACCAGAAAAAAATAATAATTGGATTCTTTTACCGAGCTCCCAGCTCAAGTGATACAACTGCTGAAAAGTTCAAAGAAATCTTGAGTCTATTTTCAAGCAAGTGCCCAAGTCATACAATATGACTGCAATATACTCTCGATATGTTGGCGAGAATAATGTTCGTATCGGGAGGTACGCATAAAAAACAGTGCGAAATTATGCTAGACGCATTCCATGAAAATTATTTCGAGCAGTTAGTTCATGAGCCCACTCTAAAACTTAATGGTTATAAAAACGCGCCTGACCTCTCAGCAACATATAATCCTGAGCTAATAACGGGTCTCAAAACGGATTCAGAGATTAGTTAACTCAGGGTTGTCCTAGCGAGACTGAATACGGTAACTCCCAAATCCACCAAATATAAGCGGAAAATATATCTCTTCAAAACAGCAAAAAAAAAAAAAAATCACTTGACGCCTTCCTGAAAGACAGTCTCCAATCTAACGTAGGAGTAGAGCAGATGTGGCACGAATTCAATGAAATAGTATCAGCAGCAATTGAGAGATCTATACCAAATAACTTACAAAAGACATAGCACAAAACATGTCAGAACACTGTTGCAGAAACAACGAGAAACGCATGACAAATTTAAACGAACGCAAAATCTCCAAGACTGACAATCTTTTATAGAAGCTCGAAATTTATCTCAGAGATCAATGCGGGGTGCTTATAATAGTTTCCATTATGAAACATTATCTCGACACCTGGCACCAAATCCAAAGAGATTCTGGACGTGTGTGAAGTACTTCTCTGCGTGATAGGGATGGAAATAGAGTTACTAAACACAGCCGTCCAAAAGTTTATTCACCAAAGAGGACGAAGTTCATATTCTAGAATGTGAACTAAGAACAGCTGCCAACATGAATAATTTAGAAATAGATATCAAATGTTCAAATATGTGTGAATTCCTAAGGGACCAAACTGCTGGCCCATCGGTCCCTAGACTTTCACACTACGTAAACTAACTTAAACTAGAAACAACACACACACCCAGGCCCAAAATAGGACTGTACCGTCCGGCGGAAAGGGCCGCGCAGTCCGTGACATGGCGCCTCTAACCACGCGGCCACTCCGCACGGCAAAAAGATATCCTCGGAGTAGTGAAGCAACTTAAATCACTTAATGAAAACTAGTCTTCCGGTCTAGATTGTATAGATTCATTTCAGAATATGCTGATGCAATAGCTCCATTCTTAACAACCATATACAACCGCTCTCTCGGTGAAAGATCCGCACCCAAAGACTAGAAGGTTTCACAGGTTACAGCAATATTCCAAAAAGGCGACAGGGGTAATCCACTAAATTACACCCCAGTCATTAACGTCAATATGTAGCAGGATTTTGGACTAAATATAATGTTCGAGCTTCATGAATCACATCGAAGAGAATGATCTATTGACACATGTAAATACGATTTTAGAAAACATTGTTCTTGTGAAACATTACTAGCTCTTTACTTACACCGTGTTGAGTGCGATCGACAAGCTATTTCAAGTATTTCTAGATTTCCAGAAGGCTTTTGACACCATACCTCACCAGCGGCTTGTAATAGAATTAGTGCTTATGGAATATCATCTCAGTTATGCGACTGTATTCGTGATGTCCTGTCAGAAAGGTCACAGTTCGTAGTAACTGACGGAAAGTCAACGAGTAAAGCAGAAGTGATTTCTAGCGTTCCCAAAGGTAGTATTATAGGCCCTCTGCTGTTCCTTATCTACAGAGATGATTTATAAGTCGATCTGGGAAGTCGTATTAGCTTGTCTGCAGATGATGCTGCTGTTTATCCTCATCAGAAGACAAAAATTAATTGCAAAAAAATTTAAATAAGATATTTGTATGGCGCAAAAATTGGCAATTGACCTTAAATAATGGAAAATGTGAGGTCATCCACGTGAGTCCTAAAAGGAATCCCTTGAAGTTCGTTACACGATAAATCACCCAAATCTAAAGCCCTTAATTCAACTAAATACCTAGTAGTTACAATTACAAACAACTTAACTTGGAAGGAACACATTGAAAAAATATGGGGAAAGCGAACCAAAGACAGTTTTATTGGGAGAACACTAAGAATATCCAATAGATCTACTGAAGAGACTGCCTACTTTGCGCTTTTCCGTCCACTTTTGGGATACTGCTGCGCGGTATGGGATCCGTACTGACAGGATTAATTGAGTACGTCAAAAAAGTTCAAAGATGGGCAACACGTTTTGTATTGTCGAGAAATAGGAGAGAAAGCGACATGGAGATGTTACAGGGTTTCTGGTGGAAATCGTTAAAACGAAGATGCATTTCGTTGCGGTGGATTCTTCTCACAAAATTGCAATCACCAACTTTCTCCTCAGAATATAAAAATAGTTTGTTGAATCCGACCTACATAGAGAGAAAAGATTATCATAATAAAATAAGGGAAATCAGAACTCGTGCGGAAAGATACAGTTATTTATTTTTTCCTCGAGCTGTTCGAGAATGAAATCATAAAGAATTAATGTGAAGGTGGGTGGATGAACCCCCTGCCAGGCGCTCAAGTGTAATTTGCCGACAAACCATGTAGACGTAGATGTAGATGACGTCACTTCCATCGACCTTATACAATGAGTGGCACTCGATTATCTGAATTCTGATCAATTCGTCATGACGATTTATCGCATACATTCGCACTCTAAATGCGAGATCCAATGGCCATAAATTTTCGAAGAGGAAAAACGGAAACTTTTTGCCTTTTAGTATGACGCTTGACCATAGACAGTCTCGAAAAATAATACTAAATCTGATGATGCTCTAAGACCGAAACCAGTTGTAATTGAGGGTTGTTAATCAACATAACTTCAGTCGTGATTGTGCATTATAATAAAGAGTTATTAAAATTACTGAACAGATCAATTCACATTTTCATGTCCTCAAGAGCAAACGCCACGGTTGTTTCAGAGAAGTGCATGATGAACAATGTGACACGAAACACTTAATATTTTAAGTAACTGTCACTTTTGAAAACAAAAGGTTTTGAGTAAAGAAATTTCGTCTGGCTGAAAAATGGAAATTAATAAGCTTTCAAGCGACTCACCTGTCCCCCTCAGCGAGGTAACAGAACGTACGCAACGTATACGTCAATCACTTGTCGGGAAACTGGTGGAAAGTTTTTAATTATAATTGGACCTTTACGAAAGAAAACTGTGAGGGTGAAATACATGGCTTTTTTTTCCTCCAATATTGACTACCTGCCACGTAGCTTGACGTTTGCAAGAGGATTTTAAAATATTCATAAGACAAACTAATTTAAAAATTATTGAATTTAGTTATTTACATAACAGTCGTACTTACGTTAGCAGGTAGATTAGCTAGATTTCGAAACTGCGGCGAGTACATCCTGTTAGGTATTTTATTGTCATATATCTGCCTCTGAATTTCCCTCATGTTTCCCAGTGCTTTGTTCTGATCTTCGTTCGACTCTTTATCTGAAAATAAAACAAATTTATTAAAGAGAAATAAATGTATTGTCGTATACATAACAGATATTTGAAATGATTTCCTTGTTCTATTTGTACTTCACTCGAGGATGAAATGCAGAAATATTCAATATCGTAAACTTGGTTTATCGCTCTTCGTGAAGGTATACTCTATATGACCGTTTGACACCCATTTTCGAATATTGATTCTAACCTTACACAGCAGCATTTCGCGAACAGTTCCTCAATTTATTTTATTTCGAGTTTCTATAACAACCTAGTTCAGATAGAACAGGTCGGACACAAATCCAGCAGAACGACTCTCACTACGTTCGACGTCTTTCCTCGCGGCCGGCTGGAGTGGCCGAGCGGTTCTAGGCGCTACAGTCCGGAACCTCGCGACCGCTGCGGTCGCAGGTTCGAATCCTGCCTCGGGCATGGATGTGTGTGATGTCTTTAGGTTAGTTAGGTTTAAGTAGTTCTAAGTTCTAGGGGACTGATGACCACAGCAGTTAAGTCCCATAGTGCTCAGAGCCATTTGAATCTTTCCTCGAGGCCAGTTAGTAAGCACCACAAATTCCCGAACAATGATTCAGAACATCTAGCACATTAACAACTATACATCGGAAGAATGGTCACAATAAATAGCATGCATCGACTGAGCTACATACAAACGATTTTGGGTTTTCCTCTCCACTCCCTGTTATACACGTCTGCGTGACTGATCAAACTTCTTCAGTTGCAGATTTAAGCTCCGAGCTCAGCGAAAAAATGGAAAAGTTCTCCTTTTGAATGATACGTGGAAGCAGAGATCCTGCAAGCGAAGTGCCTGTACTTTAATTGCAGATCGAGCTATACACAGACCTCAGAAACACGGCCATTGTTTCAGGCTGTCAGGTCAGTGGAAGGTTGTGGAAACTGTATAAAGCTTTGTGGATTGTCCTCATCAGAATGTCAGATTAAACAGTTTTGATTCGTGGAAATATAAACTGTTGCTTTTTTTTTAAAAAAAAAAAGAATGTAAACATTGCACTTTCCTGAAACTTACAGGAGGTTTAGTTCTCGGCTGTGACGAGTGTGCAACTTTTGAATGTCATTCGTTTACGTCCGTCTGTTATATGTTTCCACTATACCAACAAAGCATAAAGTTTACCCTTCGCCCAAGATTGTTGTTTCCTGTAGAGTCT
The DNA here is from genome assembly GCF_023864345.2 of Schistocerca serialis cubense. Lineage (NCBI taxonomy): Eukaryota > Metazoa > Arthropoda > Insecta > Orthoptera > Acrididae > Schistocerca > Schistocerca serialis. Next base: position 274,910,481 of record NC_064642.1, on the reverse strand, counting down.
TTAACTTCATCCAGCCTATTTTACGTTTCAGTAAAATGCGACTCGTCTTTTAGTTCTTGCACAAGATGCAAGCGTTTTATCGGGCAATGAGTTACGCTTGGAACCCGCTGCTCTAAGGCTGTATGGTGGATCGCATACCAAGCTTGACCCCGCGCATAGAACCATTTCACTGTATCGGAGCCGTGAGAAGGTGTTAGAATGCACTTACAACAATCGGTCACGACAAAACACTTAACCCATTCATGATTAGTTTGCCTACTTTGAGGATCTTAATTAAACAAGTTACCATTATTCAGTTGTACGGTTTTTGTAGATAAGACACAGTGAAGCCGTTCAGAACTAGTGCTAGCAACAATTTTGAAACAGCTAATTTGCAGATATTTACTGGTGCGATTCAGTATTGTACGAGAATCGAAGTATTTTCCTAAAGCACGATAACAGTACCAACACCGTCAGCCTTTGCAGACACGTCCTGCATAATGAGCGATTCTGTCACGACTAGGACATTCTTGACATTTTGGACCTACATTAACGATCTCATAACGTGTTGGCTCGTGGAAAGACCGACGTATCTTTGAAGGTGAAATGTGTTAATACTTTTACAGGCAGACACATTTATTTCCTATCTGTTCACATTTGGCTCTGACTGGAGACGACCATGACTGAATATCTCCAAATACAATAAATAACATTTTGTAACACCTTTCGTATGCGCAGATTTTCCATTATGATAACGCTGAATAAATCACACAAAAGATGGTGCAGTTTGTATGATCATCAGATGAGCAGTTATGGGCGAATCGGCTTCAAACAGATGGGAATGAATGTGTAAAGCAAAAATGCTTTTTAAAAGTACTGCAATCTATAAGTTAAAAATTATTTACGTCAATCACGTACACTCACATAAATGGAAAGAGTTACACCATGAAACAATTATCCGATAATTATCAAATTTCGTTACGGTATTATCACATAATGGATATTAAATGATACGACGCTTATTCCATTCAGGGATGATATCCATCATCAACATCACTATGAGGTGTGACCCCCACAGACACCAAAACAGTAATGTATTCGTAGTAATGCGAAAGCAATATCGTCTTGTGGAAGTGCTTGTGAATACGTAAGTTGAAGGTGGAAAGGGGAAAAGGAAAGGATAGGGAAGCAACTAATGATATCATCTTCATCGTGACTTTATGCTGAATAAACGACGACGACTGGGAATATGCGCTGGATCAGCACTCGAAACCAGGATGTCCTCCGTACTAGGCATTTCCGTGAATCTCTGCTCCACCTGGACACAGATTTTTATCGCAAATGCGCTATCTCGACACGCTCTCCAGCCGACTCACATTTCCGCCTAGTTCCATCTATCTGCAGTCTCCGTCCATATACTCCACGTTCGCTAATCTTAGGTTCCCACTGTGATGGGACGTAAATGCGCATTTGCACTGAAGGTTGAGGGTTCACTACCCATCGAGGTGAATGAAATGTATGAATGCGTGGTATCTGTTCTTTCTGACATGTCATAAGGAACAAACGCCACTCAAAATCCGCAGCTGCGATACATATTAAGTACATTGAAGGTGGAGGTGGGAGAAGTGAAAGGAAAGGGAAGGAGGTAATGAAACCAGAAGCTTGTCTGAAAGATGAGATACCAGGCATTTATACAATCAAACTGCCTCGATGGGTGATGAATGTATAACCTTCAATACAGATACTCATTTACTTTCGACCTCAAGCGCGAGTCTACCATTGGCGAGCAGCGAGGACATGGACGGGTACAGCGGATAGGTAGCGCACGGTGGACGTGTGGGTCGGCAGGGAGGCGCGCCGAGATAGTCCGCGAATTTGCGATAAACACCGTGTCCTGATGGCGCAGTAGTTAACGCAACTTCCTAGTATCAGGAGATCCTAGTTTAGAGTCACAGTCCGGCACACGTTTTCACTCGTCGCCGCTAATTCCACCTGAAGTCCCGATACAGTCGATATTATTAGTTCCAACTCTACCTTCAATTTACGTAATGTGTAACACAGCTGTGTAATTCTTGTGGTGTCTATTCTTTCAGACATGCAGCTCATTTCATTAGTTCCGTCCCTTTCCTCCTTTCTCCCCCCCTCCCTCCTCCTCGCCTCCACCTTCAATTTACATGATATCTACCACTATTTCGGATTTAGCGCGGTGTCTGTTCTTTTGGACGTGTTCGAACGAGCAGCCACCACGCATTCATATGATTTCTAGCGGTGCCTGGAACACCTGCTGTGTTAGTTCCTGAGGTTCGTGAAGATTTCCGGCTGCAAGATGGTATGAATGTGTACGTCTTCCCATCGCACCCCACTCATACTCTGAGTGTGACAAATCAGGGTACACGCCAGGTCAATCAAAGATCCGTAGGGAACTCAACTCATTTTTGGTGTGAACTAAAGTGCAGGGTCTCGCACTGTGCTTTTATAATACGAGTATGCTGTTTGGCGCCCTGGTCATGAATGACATGACAACAGGTGCTCACCGTTCCTTTGACACACTAGTGAGCATTCTGCCTTCTTTCAGACACTACCAAATCAGTCCTGTTAATAGGTCCCATAGCTACCCATACGACGATTCCAAGGGACTGAGAAATATGAGTCTGGAGAATCACTGTTTTCTGTGGTCTACATTGGCAACATCACAAACAGGGATGAGGCAGATTGATGAATCCCATAGACCAGGGCTTCGCAACAAAATTTTCTCGAGGACCCCCTCATCAAGCATGATTGGTACGTCATATCACAGTATCAAGCACCTAAAAAAGCCAGTGGCTGTCAGTTGTCAGCTGCAAAGAGGCAGCGAGCGTAGTCTAACGGCATACAGTAGAACTATTTCCGTCTATGTAATTCTAGTTTTCCGCTTGAGTGAGCTAGTGTCAGTTGGCTCTAGGAAGACGCTAGACGAAGAAGTTAGCGTTCGCTAAAGCTCTTCTCATGCAGGAATCGGCAAAAATAAAAAATCTGTTATCACGCGGAATATACTTAATATACTTTTTATTCTAATAGCATCTTGCGGACCCCTCTTGCATAGCTCGCGGACCCCTGTGGGTCCGCGGACCACTTGTTGGGAACCACAGCCATAGACTATCAGTCAGTGTGCCAGTAGGCTCCTGATCTACATCATCCATTTCTCTGTGGTCAGTGGTATGATTACAGCGGTAAAGGACACATGGCAGCTCTAGATCTCAGTCGAGTTATCAACAATCTGTACCCGACGATTCGCTATCACTGTCGATAACTATGTCCGGATTTCAGTTTCTGTCATCTGCCTATTCATCATAGCCAGTCAAACAACTGTGTGATCATCGAATGGCGTAGCACTTTTGTAAGGACTCTTCCTGCCACGCTGTTGTTCTCATTCTACATGTATGTCGTCATCACCTGTGTTGGAGTCGTTGCATTAAAATCATCAGTCAGTGCAGTCTGTTGGTATGATGCTGTCAATGACTCGACTTTTCTCAACGTCCAAAAAGTGACAGTAGGCTGCAGGACATCATATTTAGCAGTGTCCTCCTGAAAATTTCCAGTAACATTAAAAGGTTTGTGTCCTAGACTGGATGACCATTTATGAATGCCATTTATGAATTGATCGATCTTAGGAAGGGAAGCCAAATAAAAGGCTATTACTGTGCATAAAATAATATTTTGTTATCGGGCCAGCTAAATAAAACGTGTAAGTACTCAGAGAATTTTTGCATCCTGTAAAGGAGAGCCACATAAAAGGTTACTTTTATATGAAAAGATATTTGGCAAGAATATCGTCGCGAAAGACTTTAACTTTGCAGCCCCTAAATAAACAAAATTGTAAGATTAATTTATTCGTCCTCGTTAATTCTTTAATCCTTAAAGAGTCTTGGAGGAATAGGATAAGGTCTTTCTCTACTTTAATTAGATACAAGATTCTGTTTCTTTGGCTGTTGGAATCAGGTGAGATAATACAATACCGAACTGTAGTGCCTTTGTTGTTCAGAAGTTCGATGCAATGTACCTTCGGACATGCACTCTTGTATGCGTGTCCAAAGCAACATTTATCGCACTTCTGAACAAACTACTATATCATTTACATCTGCCGACACCAGGCAAGCGATTCTCATTTAAAATTTCTTTCCTGTAGGGGAATATATGTAATGGATTTACGAGTGCAGGCTCTAGATACATGGTTGACGACATATGGAAGTTAGGATCTGGTCGTGAAGTATGCTCGGGTAGGCCAATGGTAAGGGTGACCGTTCGCGATAAGCGGGAAATACGGGTTGCTTCGCGGTCCAGTACACATTTTCATTGTTGTCATTCCGCTATACATCTGATCGTTAACCATATTAGAAAATACTAATACATTACATGTAAGTGACATAAAGTTATCTGTAAAATTTCTCAAGAGCCACTGGGCTACATAGTCATTTATCGAACCAAAAGGAGTGAATAAATTAAAGAAACAGTTTGGCTTATTACGATGCCTCAATGTTAACATATTCATTACATGACTCATGCCGTAATTATAGTCTTCTCCTATAATAATAACATTTGTATTGGGCTTCCCTCCCCAGGATGCCAAAACTGTCACATAATAAACAAATTTTTTGGGTGATCTTCTAAGAACACATTTTATGCAAAGTAGTAGCCTTTAATTTGTTTCCCTCTCCCAGGATCGCACAATTCACAATTGGCAGTAACCTTTAATTTAGCTGACCCGCCAGGCCCTTTTTTTCCTTTTTTTTTTTTTTTTTTTTTTTACACAGCCTTCCAATTAATGGAATACGTTTAACGTTAGATACACGCAATGAAATCAAGTGCACCTATAGGAATGGCGTTTCTTTGTTTAGAAAATACAGAAAATAGTCTCGAATAAAATTGAAAATTCAATCGACAAAATTTGAAGGCGTCCGGTCAAGGTGTTCATGGCCCAACACTTCTCATCTGTATATTTTTGGACTTACGCGTCTTAACGGTGACGTGCTAGCTGTGGGGGTCGCCCTTACCGCTGCTCTGTGGAATGATGTCGGGGTCCCTCTCGTCCTTGCCCTCGGCGCTGCCCTCGGCGTCCTTCTGCGTGCCGCCTCCGTTGACGACGCCGCCGTCGCCGTTCCCGACGCCTCCGTCGCGCGCGACCGCAGTTCCACTGGTCGCTTTCACGGCTTTAATCTCGCCGTTGCGGCTCTTCAGTCCGAAGTCCTCGTCGTCGTCGTCGTTGTCGCCGCCACTCGTCACGCTCTGCGACTTCTCGCCTTCCGCGCCGCTGCGTCCGCGAACCCGCATCACGATGACTATGACGACTGCGACCAGCACCAACGCCGAAACGACTCCAATCAAGATCCCGAGGATGGGTGTGATCTCCAGAACGTGCGTCGTTGCCGCTGCGGGAATAAATCACGTGAGTAAGCGCTGATCATCCTACGATATCATTCACTGTCATTTATTAAGCAACATGTGTGACGTGTTTCAGAAGCATTTTAGTGCTAATCTTTATTCTCATAGATGGACGAATCCTTTCTTGAACTAAAGCTCCTAGCGACTTACAGGATCTTATGCAAACTAGAATTACTTGAAATACGTTTTATCACTCGGCAATCTGTGAATTTGCACCAATTAATTGATTACTGTCAGATATGTGCAAATACGAATGATTAAACGTCAAGGTAATTTTCATGTTATTTATAATATTATTTGTATTTAAAAACCAAGTTCTTAATTATATTACTTATTCCGTTTATAAAAATAGAACTGACTAGAACGTACATTATTCTAGAAGAAGTTTAGCCAAAGAACGTAGTTAGAAGAAACACTTCCACGAATACGGACGCAATAAGTACTTACATATTTTAGCTTCTATGATGGAGTATGAATTACATAATTAGAGTAACACAATAAGCTGTAATTCTATTAAAAACAACATTATTCTACAATCAGAATGGTAACTGTTACTACACATTATAAAACGGCACTCTGTTGACAGGAAAATCGACTAATCGGTCGATATGAGAATCTGTTGCAGAATAATGAAAACTAAGGACTAATTAACTTTACCACAATTTGGTTATGAGAAATTAAATTAATTACCTAAGAAATTACATAAATTATTCCAAAACATTTAGTCTGTGTGTCTAATCGTCCTGTACTGCAGATATACATTATCAGAAAACAAACTGAAACCTTAAAGTTTCGGATATATGTTATTTTAAAAATTACGTTCTGTTTTTTAACTGTTACTTCCCAGTTAAATCTCACGCTTTGTGAGCCAGCCTTAAATGCGATATTAAAGGTTGTACTACCAGGTAAATGCTTCGATTTATAGATTCTAGTGGTGATAATATAGTTGAAACGACAGAAGCAGTATGCGTAACGATATTGGGAAAATAGTACTGATGGAAATCTGAAATATTTATTAATAGAAGGCTAGTATAGTGTGTGATCGACGTGAAGGAAAGCTGAGAAACCAAGCTGTATGAATTATGCGAATACGCACAAATATCAGTTTAGATGCATAATCAGTTTATCCAATACAGCTTATAAAAATGTAAGGAATGTATTGCATTGTATGTTAACCGGGGACCTAGAAACGACGGAGAGGCTCCGTCCCCACCTCAGCCGCAGTGGTCCACAACCCCTCGACGACTACCGCAGTCCACTTCACCCCTCCGCCCGCCCACACCGAACCCAGGATTATTGTGCGGTTCGGCTCCCGGCGGACCGCTCCAGGGAACGTCTCACACCAGACGAGTGTAACCCCTATGTTTGCATGATAGAGTAATTGTGGTGTACGCGGTACGTGGAAAACTTATTTGTGCAGCAAACGCCGACATGTTGTAGCTGAAGCGGAATAAGGGGAACCAGCCCTCATTCTCCGAGGCAGATGGAAAACCGCCTAAAATCCATCCACAGACTGGCCGGCTCACCGGACCTCGACACAAGTCCACCGGGCTGATTCGTGCCGTGGTTCAGGTGCTCCCTCCCACACCGAAACGCCGTACGTTAGACAGATCGGCTAACCGGGCGGGCAACATGTAAGGATACTAACAAGGGAACCTCCCCATCGCACCCCCCTCAGATTTAGTTATAAGTTGGCACAGTGGATAGGCCTTGATAAACTGAACACAGATCAATTGAGAAAACAGGAAGAAGTTGTGTGGAACTGTGAAAAAATGAGCAAAATATACAAACTGAGCAGTCCATGGGCGACATAGGCAACATCATGGACAATGTGATCTCAGGAGCGCCGTGGTCCCGTGGTAGCGTGAGCAGCTGCAGGACGAGAGGTCTTTGGTTCAAGTCTTCCCTCGAGTGAAAATTTTACTTTCTTTATTTTTGCATAGTTATTATCTGTCCGTTCGTTCATTGATGTCTCTGTTCACTGTAATAAGTTTAGTGTCTGTGTTTTGCGACCGAATCGCAAAACCGTGCGATTAGTAGACGAAAGGACGTGCCTCTCCAATGGGAACCGAAACCATTTGATCGCAAGGTCATAGGGCAACCGATTCCTCCACAGGAAAACACATCTGATATATTCTATACGACACTGGTGACGGCATGTGCGTCACATGACAGGAATATGTTGTCGACCCACCTAACTTGTATACTTGGTGAATGGGTAAAAAGATTCTTCTACCTTGCCCGATTTAGGTTTTCTTGTGGATGTGATAATCACTCCCAAAAAAGTGATGAAAACATAAGTTTGTCACATAAACTGAAAATAAAAATTAAACTTTTCACTCGATGGAAGATTTGAACGAAGGACCTTTCGTTCCGCAGCTACTCACGTCACCACGAGACCACGGCGTTCTTGCGGTCCCAGTGTCCTTGATGTTGCTTATCTTCGCATGAACTACTTAGTTTGTATATTTTGCTTATTTTTACACAGTTCCACACAACTTCTTCCTGTTCTCTCAAATGATCTGTGTTCACTTTTTCAAGGCCTATCCACTGTGCCAACTTATAACTAAATCTGAGGGGGGTGCGATGGGGAGGTTCCCTTGTAAGAATTTTTCTATGCATATTGGAATTGCACGTGACTTATGGGACATGAACATGGATTTCAAGATTGTAGATCTCCTACATATACCGGAGAAAATTGACGTTCTCCAGTTGCATTCGGTCAACATCTATAAATAAAAGACGCTCAACAGAACGGCCTCCTACAATGCGTCGTTTACCATGAAAAACGTCCACACTAATAGTGAAATAGGTAAATGTCAAATATTTTGAGCATATTATGTTAGTGATAACAAACAGTAGGGAATAGCAAAGCTATCCTCTATTAAGTTTCTGAAAGTGTATGCGTAACGGAATTTAACAAACTCACTATCGATATTAGTTACTCAACTCACTTGCACTTCCATATTACGCTCCGTTACTATTCAGAAATTTTCGAAGACGGCTGTCTGACAATAAGCCAGGTGCCAATAGGACATACAAGTCCGTTCTATTTAATGCCCTAATGTCAACACTGGGAATTAGACAACGGCTTGTAACGTACCTTCAGTTTCGTCCTGGGAGCTTGCGTCCCATTCTCGTCCAGAATCTTCGCACACTTACTGCCGGCAGGCGCTCGAGACGAACATGGCGACGTAATGTTACGCAGGTTTACTCATAAACGTTTACTGGGGGACACGGACTAATCGGCAGCGTTGCTATGTTTCTAAATCAGTGTAAATAAGGGTCATCAGCCTCGCGTTGAGTTCGAGACAGCATGACATTTGTCCTGAAGTTATCCAGTAACTGTTAAAAGACTCTCAGATCCGAACCCTAGATTGAATAACGAGAACTGAAAACAGTCCCTACAGCATGTACAAATGGTTTCTAACATTTTACGCCGATATTCAGCAGCGGAAGCAAAACAGGATATAGGTCTGAAGTCGAACAGGAGACGGAGACAAACAAAAACATCACAAATTAAGTTTCCATTGGAGAAGTGGAATTTATTATCTTCTACTGGTCCTCAACAAGGTCGCGTATTTCATTGAACAACAACTTCAGCTTTCTATGTGCCCAACGTTCTGCTGCGACCTCTTTCTACCGAGTACACACACGCTCACCAAAGTTACCTAGAAAACCAGCAAATGACGAAGCCGAATTCCACTCCTGCACTCGGGAACCCACTTCCAAAATCTTTCAAAGCTTTCATCACAGGCAGAATAAATGTATGACCGCTGAGCATTACTCACTCCCAACTTGATAGACACAACATGCAAAACACCACTTCTGCACTAGAAGGAGGATGAATCTTTCCTTCCTGCACCCCAGAGAGCTGCTCACTAACTCCAGATTTCACAGAGATTAAAAATGGTTTTAACATTTCGATCGTTCAGCAAATAAGACTCTCCAGCAAAATGCTGACATTTCTGTTGGATAATCTCTGCTATCACTAGTAGGACTTCTCTGGAACGTGCTGCCTCCTGCCAGAACTTTTCAGAAGATTCTGGCGAAGTGTGATGGAAAACACCGGGCTTAATGGATAGTCACAGGTCCTTAACCTCCCTAATACACCGAAAGACATCCATGTAGAAGCATTGCGAAAATCTTGACCCAACATCTCGAGGCTGAGCAAAGTAACCTTCTTCCAGACACAGAAAACCAGCTCTTGTGTATGCAGTAGCCAAAACATGAACCCAAAGATGTGACCAGGGATGATACTTTTGTTCCGCTGTGACTAATGTGTAAAGACGGATTTGATAACGAAAATTAACCGTGTGAGTGGAAAGTCATTCAGCAACAAGCGTGCTGCGGAGAGCTCGGGGACTGCAGTACCTGCTCGCCGCTCTGCGGGCTGCAGCGTGTAGGCGTGCAGGGTGACGGCGCGGCTGCGGCCCTTGCTGTTGGCAGCGAGCAGCGCCACGTCGAAGCCGAGCCCCGGCTGCAGGCCGCTGACGGTGAAGGCGGGCGCGCGAGAGCTCACGTTGCCGACGAGCGCCTGCGACGCCGCGTCGTACACCTCCATCACGAACTCCTGCGGCAGCCCGCCGTCGAAGCCCTCCGAGCACTCGACGTGCAGAGAGTCCGCTGTCTGGTTCACGATGCTGCAGTTGTGCGGCGGGTCGGGACGACCTGCAACCACAGGAAGGTAAAACTGTCAGTGTCTTCTCAGTGATAAAAAAAATGGTTCAAATGGCTCTGACCACTGTGGGACCTAACGTCTATGGTCATCAGTCCCCTAGAACTTGGAACTACTTAAACCTAACTAACCTAAGTACATCACACAACACCCAGTCATCACGAGGCAGAGAAAATCCCTGACCCCGCCGGGAATCGAACCCGAAAACCCGGGCGCGGGAAGCTAGAACGCTACCGCACGACCACGAGCTGCGGACTTTCTCAGTGATGACATTCGGAACTTTGAGAAAAGGTAGATGCAGTAAATTCATAGGCACTATCCTGCTACGGAACTGTGGACGCTCTTTATGAATTTGAAAAAAAAATGGTTCAAATGGCTCTGAGCGCTATGGGACTTAACATCTATGGTCATCAGTCCCCTAGAACTTAGAACTACTTAAACCTAACAAACCTAAGGACAGCACACAACACCCAGCCAACATGAGGCAGAGAAAATCCCTGACCCCGCCGGGAATCGAACCCGGGAACCCGGGCGTGGGAAGCGAGAACGCTACCGCACGACCACGAGATGCGGGCTATGAATTTTAAATATACTGTGTTCTATTGTATGCTCCCAGTTCGTTTATATTTTCCTACGCAAATTTTATATTAGATACAGATGTGTGAGGTTCTCTCGCTTCCACTCACATTATTTTCACAGTGAACGGTGAAGTACTTCTGAGAACCGCTAAGGAAGATCATGGGTACACTTGCTGTTTGTCAGTATCCGTTGCATGTTCTCCCTTACTTCAGACATAATGGACTGATACGTCTAGGTCAAGGTGCGTGTTGCGAGCTCAGTTCGTCCTTTATCATTGTCCCATTATGATAGGCTCATGCCCTGAAGCGGGCACATTTTAGATTAATGGATAAAATTATAGTGATTTCTTAAAATGAAGATACATAAATGTGTCTAATGACACTCTATTCCAATTAAAAAGGAAAACAAGCATATGTTGCAGGTGACTGAATTGGTAAATTCATTTAATTTCATTTTGAAATTTTGTTTTTAGCTATTCTTAGAAAGTACCACAAGTGTGAACTTAAACATTGTCATTGACAAACGTCATATGTGGAAGCTAAAGTGGAAATTATGGGTATTTTGTTTTTACAAGCCGGCCGAAGTGGCCGAGCGGTTCTAGGCGCTACAGTCTGGAACCGCGCGATCGCTACGGTCGCAGGTTCGAATCCTGCCCCGGGCATGGATGTGTGTGATGTCCTTAGGTTAGTTAGGTTTAAGTAGCTCTAAGTCCTAGGGGACCGATGACCTCAGAAGTTAAGTCCCATAGTGCTGAGAGCCATTTTTTTGTTTTTATAAACACAGTCCTACTGTCTCAAATCTAATATAGAAGAAAGTTATAAAATACCGGCCTTGGACGCTGAATGGCGTACGCAACAAGTCGAAATTTCGAGGACGGTTTGTTATTGAAGCATAATAAGCGAACCTTGCTGTATGTACAACAACATGTTGTACATAGAGCATAGTTCAGAATACTATCTTAAAAAGTGTCACTGTTGTGTGCATCCTTTGGTAAAATGACGGAACACAGCTACTTTTACTTGCAGTTAAGAGTTATTTGAAAATGATATGATATACAGATCTTGCAAATGTGCTTGACAATGAAGCTTAGTCGAAATTAGCTACTCACACAATTAAATGAACATCGCGTTAGAGCGTACTACGGACCATGTTTACGAATATTAAGCATCTGGAGACTGGAGGCTATTGCTCCCCACAAATACAAAAATTTAAAGATCCTCTTATTCTTATCTACTTTGTGTCTCATTTACGTCTTTGCTTTAGCTTGTAGCAGATCTTTAATATTAACTGACTTCATGGAAATAGTTTATGGATCTTATAAATTGACGAAGTATTTTCACCTAGTGTACTTTCTATTTTATATAACTGAAATTTTACTGTTTTTCATGTTACATGTTTCACAATTCACTCTATCGTGTACTGTCACATGTAGGTTTATAAAAAAATTAACCTAGGAAACATATATTACTATTCTACATCTGCATCTACATTTATACTCCACAAGCCACCAAACGGTGTGTAGCGGAGGGCACTTTACGTGCCACTGTCATTACTTCCGCTTCCTGTTCCAGTCGCGTATGGTTCGCGGTAAGAATGACTGCCGGAAAGCCTCCGTGCGCGCTCGAATCTCTCTAATTATACATTCGTGATCTCCTCGGGAGGTATAAGCAGGGGGAAGCAATACATTCGATACCTCATCCAGAAACGCACCCTCCACAAACCTGGACAGCAAGCTACACCGCGATTCAGAGCGCCTCTCTTGCAGAGTCTGCCACTTGAGTTTGCTAAACATCTCCGTAACGCTATCACGCTTACCAAATAACCCTGGGACGAAGCGCGCCGCTCTTCTTTGGAACTTCTCTATCTCCTCTGTCAACCTGACCTGGTACGGATCCCATACTGATGAGCAATACTCAAGTATAGGTCGAACGAGTGTTTCGTAAGCCACCTCCTTTGTTGATGGACTACATTTTCTAAAGACTCTCCCAATGGATCTCAACCTGGCACCCGCCTTACCAACAATTAATTTTATAAGATCATTCCACTTCAAATCGTTCCGCACGCATACTCCCAGATATTTTACAGAAGTAACTGGTACCAGTGTTTGTTCCGCTATCATATAATCATACAATAAAGGATCCTTCTTTCTATGCATTCGCAATGCATTACATTTGTCTATGTTAAGGGTCAGTTGCCACTCCCTGCACCAAGTGCCTATCCGTTGCAGATCTTCCTGCATTTCGCTGCAATTTTCTGATGATGCAACTTCTCTGTATACTACAGCATCTTCCGCGAAAAGCCGCATGGAACTTCCGACGCTATCTACTAGGTCATTTATATATATTGTGAAAAGCAATGGTCCCATAACACTCCCCTGTGGCACGCCAGAGGTTACTTTAACGTCTGTAGACGTCTCTCCATTGAGAACAACATGCTGTGTTCAGTTTGCGAAAAACTCTTCAATCCAGCCACACAGCTGGTCTGATATTCCGTACGCTAATACCTTGTTTATCAGGCGACAGTGCGAAACTGTATCGAACGCCTTCCGGAAGTCAAGGAAAATGGCACCTACCTGGGAGCCTGTATCTAATATTTTCTGAGTCTCATGAACAAATAAAGCGAGTTGGGTCTCACACGATCGCTGTTTCCGGAATCCATGTTGATTCCTACATAGTAGAATCTGGGTTTCCAGAAATGACATGATACGCGAGCAAAAAACATGTTCTAAAATTCTACAACAGATCGATGTCAGAGATATAGGAATGTAGTTTAGCGCATCTGCTCGACTGCACTTCTTAAAGACTGGGACTACCTGTGCTCTTTTCCAATCATTTGGAACCTTCCGTCCCTCTAGAGACTTGCTGTGCACGGCTGTTAGAAGGGGGGCAAGTTCTTTCGCGTACTGTGTGTAGTATCGAATTGGTCTCCCGTCAGGCCCAGTGGACTTTCCCGTGTTGAGTGATTTCAGTTGCTTTTCTATTCCTTGGACACTTAATTCGATGTCAGCCGTTTTTTCGTTTGTGCGAGGATTTAGAGAAGGAACTGCAGTGCGGTCTTCCTCTGTGAAACAGCTTTGGAAAAAGGTGTTTAGTATTTCAGCTTTACGCGTGTCATCCTCTGTTTCAATGCCATCATCATCCCAGAGTGTCTTGATATGCTGTTTCGAGCCACTTTACTGATTTAACGTAAGACCAGAACTTTCTAGGGTTTTCTGTCAAGTCGGTACACAGAATTTTATTTTAGAATTCACTTAACGATTCAGACATAACCCTCCTTACGCTAACTTTGACATCGTTTAGCTTCTTTTTGTCTGAGAGGTTGTGGCTGCGTTTAAACTTGCAGTGAAGTCCTCTTTGCTTTCGCAGTATTTTCCTAACTTTATGTTGAACCACGGTGGGTTTTTCCCGTCCCTCGCAGTTTTATTCGGCAAGTCTAAAACGCATTTTACGATTGTCTTGAACTTTTTTCGTAAACACTCAACATTTTCAGTGTCGGAACAGAAATTTTCGTTTTGATCTGTTAGGTAGTCTGAAATCTGCCTTCTATTGCTCTTGCTAAACAGATAAACCTTTCTCCCTTTTTTATATTCCTACTCACTTTGATATTCAGGGATGCTGCAACGGCCTTATGATCACTGATTCCCTGATTTGCACTTACGGAGTCGAAAACTTCGGGTCTGTTTGTTATCAGTAGGTCCAAGATGTTGTCTCCACGAGTCGGTTCTCCGCTTAATTGCTCGAGGTAATTTTGGGATAGTGCACTCAGTATAATGTCACTCGATGCTGTCCCTACCACCCATCGTAAACATCTGAGTGTCACTGTCTATATCTGGTAAATTGAAATCTCCACCTAAGACTATAACATGCTGAGGAAATTTAAGTGAAATGTATTCCAGATAATCTCTCAGTTGTTCTGCCAGTAATGCTGCTGAGTCGCAGGGTCGGTAAAAGGAGCCCATTATTAACCTGGCTCAGCTGTTGAGTGAAACCTCATCCCATAATAATTCACAGGAACTATCCACTTGTACTTCACTACGGTATAAACTACTACTAACAACGACAAACACGCCACCACGGGTTGCATGCAATCTATCCTTTCTAAACACCATCTCTGCCTTTGTAAAAATTTCAGCAGAATTTATATCTGGCTTCAGCCAGCTTTGCGTACCTGTAACGATTTCAGCTTCGGTGCCTTCTATCAGCGCTTGAAGTTCCGGTACTTTCCCAATGCAGCTTCGACAGTTTACAATTACAATACCGATAGCTGCTTGGACCTCGCATGTCCTGATTTTGCCCCGCACCCTTTGAGGCTGTTGCCCTTTCTGTACTTGCCCAAGGCCATCTAACCTAAAAAACCGCCCAGTCCCCGCCACGCAACCCCTGCTACCCATGTAGCCGCCTGCTGTGGTTAGTAGACTCCTGACCTGTTCAGCGGAACCCCAAACCCCACCACCCTATGGCGCAAGTCGAGGAATCTGCAACCCACACAGTCGCACAACCGTCTCAGCCTCTGATTCAGATCCTCCACTCGGCTCTGTACCAAAGGTCCGCAGTCAGTCCTGTCGACGATGCTGCAGATGGTGAGCTCTGCTTTCATCCCGCTAGCGAGACTGGCAGTCATCACCAAATCAGATAGCCGCCGGAAGCCAGAGAGTATTTCCTCCGATTCATAGCGACACACATCCTTGGTGCCGACATGAGCGACCACCTGCAGTTGGGTGCACCCTGTACCCTTCATAGCATCCGGAATGACCTTTTCAACATCTGGAATGACTCCCCCCGGTATGCACATGGAATGCACATTGGTTTTCTTCCCCTCTCTTGCTGCCATATCCCTAACGGGCCCCATTACGCACCTGACGTTGGAGCTCCCAACTACCTATAAGCCCACCCTCTGCGACCGCCCGGATCTTCCAGACTGAGGGGCAACTTCTGGAACAGGACAAGCAGCCATGTCCGGCCGAAGGTCAGTATCAGCTGGAGACAGAGCCTGAAACCGGTTCGTCAGACAAACTGGAGAGGCCTTCCGTTCAGCCCTCCGGAATGTCTTTCGGCCCCTGCCACACCTCGAGACGACCTCCCACTCTACCTCGGGTGAGGGGTCAGCCTCAATGTTGGCAGTATCTCGGGCAGCCACAGCCGTAGTCCGATCGGGGGATGCGTGGGACGAGCTGGCCGTCCCCAACAAACCCCATCCGGACCCCCACAGTTATGCCCATTGGCAACAGTCTCAAGCTGTGTGACCGAAGCCAACACTGCCTGAAGCTGGGAGCAAAGGGATGCCAATTCAGCCCACATCCGAACACAGCAGTTCATGAGACTGCTGCCATCTGGTGGTACATCTCTGTATTATTCTGTTAGCCTTAGTGGCATCCGGCTGCATGTTGCCGGCAGTCAAGCCTGACAAATGCGGCGCTTATCGGTGTGTCACACTTCTACGATTCCATCTTGCCGTAAGGAACAGTTATATTTGTAATATTCTTCTTTCTTTTTACTATGGAATAATGTTATCTTATGCGCATATCGTAATTTGTATATTTACTATAATAACCTACGTAAAGGTAACATTGTTCTATTTTAAATTCAGAGTCCATTTAGATGATACAGAAACAAAAGTACGATTTATGGCACCGCATGATTTCATGACCTGTACACAGTGGGTACGTCAAAAACAACTTACGTGAAATATTTTATTTATGGCTACAGACACAACAGTCTAAATATTTATGTAGTGTTTGTGAGCTTGCAGATCTGAGGATTACAGCTGAGTCAGGTATTTATGCTTACGAATAAGTTTGTATATAATGGTTCGGGACAGAGGTTTCCATCCTTTTTTAGACCATTACCCCTGAGTGCAATTGGACATTAGCTAGCACCCTCGCCCCCACCGTCTGTTGCCCCCCTCTCGACCGCATTGTCACCATGTAGTGTCCCGATAATTTTACGAAAAACTGAAGTCACTAGTGTTCCAGCCTCTTCGAACACACGTTATTTTGTAGTGGGTTGTAGCATAAACGCATACACACTGCCGTAGAACGTTATTTGTGCAGGCTAACCGAGAAAGAAGAGCAAAACCGGGCCAACAAGTGACGCGCTCGGTTGCAGCAAAGAGAAAAGAAAAACTTCCAGCCCAGAATTCCATGGACGAATTTCATGCATGAAAAACATTGGTGATTGTTGTGTGTTATGGAGAGGCTACGGAAGAAAAAAATACGGTTATTATTAATAGTGACTTGGTCTCGAACAGACGGACATGTATATTAGTATTCTATCGTTGAGAAAAAATGTTATTTAATTTGGTTGAATTCAGTCGTGTGCGAATGCCCTAAGAAAGAGTGGGCTTACTGTTTAATGTGGCAGTGAAATGGTGTATTGAATTTGTTGTGGATTGGCAGGAGAGCCAACACCTGGTTACTAGAGGAAGCCGAAAGGCACGCGTTTTAGCTCACGCAGGCTGGCGTAAGGTCTGGAACAGGACATGGAAATTAGAATTCAGAAAAACGGACGTAGCTGGTGGAATAGTTAACTTTAATGCATTAATGTTGAACGTCGGTCTGGACGATACATTATTACAATATCAATAGTAACTGGTACTGGTGCCTTGCTAGGTCGTATCAAATGACGTAGCTGAAGGCTATGCTATCGTCTCGGCAAATGAGAGCGTATATTGTCAGTGAACTAGCGCTAGCAAAGTCGGTTGTACAACTGGGCGAGTGCTAGGAAATCTCTCTAGACCTGCCGTGTGGCAGCGATCGGTCTGCAATCACTGATGGTGGCGACACGCGGGTCCGACGTATACTAACGGACCACGGCCGATTTAAAGGCTACCACCTAGCAAGTGTGGTGTCTGGCGGTGACACCACAGAATTTTGAATGTAGAATATGTTAACAGCAACTGAATTTTAAGAGAGTCTTTATTTGGACTAGATAATAAGAATTTGGAATAATAGACGAATTTTCACCTTCTTCAAAATATAGAAGCTTCGGAGAATAGTTTGATGCAAGCAGAAGATACCGGAGCTGCGGGGAAGCTGAGCCTGAATCCGGCATTCAAGTAAGTTCACACTGATAGTCCAAGGAGCGCGGCTCTAAGTTTTAGAGAACATACAACGGGGCGCCACAACGACCTTTAGCACCTAAATAAGCTGTAGAACGAAAGACCTTTCTAGGAACATATTTATTTTTAAACTGATGAAAGATGAATGATATTTAGTTTGTGTGTGTGTGTGTTTTAGAACGAATAACGATGGAATACGTGGAGCACCGCAAGTGCTGCTCACAACTTCTTCTCATAAACGTAACTATCCACACTTAGGGTAGACACCTGTTACAAAACATATTTCCCCTGCACTATTCTTTTCCACTGTGGCACTTGCTTGATCTGCACACTGCAACCCCATTAAAAATCAACCAAGTTAAATGTGTGCACTATACTTATTGTTGCTAAATCACGTGATTGCTGCTCTCTTTACCTCAAAAGTGGCAGAAATTGGAGCTTCAGGCTGTTAATGCTTTGAGTCTGACCACAGCCACTAACAGTAATAATAACAATAGTACAGGGTACTGTAGTAGCCCTTATATAGTAACAGCTGTGTCGCACTATCAATTAATTTGTTTATCTGTTTCGAAGATAGCAATGAAGCAATTTATGGATTACTGCAGGTATTATCTACAATTTGGATATGATATTTAGCATTTGTTACGCAAATTTTTCACTTTTATCATCAGATATGTACGGGACAAAGCACAGCATATGTGTTTACTGGGTGGACTTTACGAGGAACTTGTGACGTCCATCGCATTAATGCTACTACTTGTAAAAAAGTAATCCAACTTCATTATTAGACTCTTACAAAATTGTGATACTAGTAATGATCTTTTGAAAATAAATTAGTTTTGTGACGGAAATAGAATCGAATAGTCTAGTTTTTACCCCTCAGAAAATTTCATTTTACCTTTCAGGGGGTAGCTACTCACAAGTAGGCAATCACTGGTTTAGATGGTACGTTCCTCTACTGTATATACACATATCCATCGGCGTGTATGCCTGAGGTGATTGAGATTACTCACCGGCCGGGAAGAGGGTGAAGACGCAGGGCGCCTTCTGTTCGCCGACGTCGTTCTTGGCCCAGCAGAGCAGGGTGCCGTAGTCGAACTCGGTGTGCGGCGTGTAGAGGGCGACGCTGCGCGAGCGGTCCACCACCACCAGCGCCGCCGCGATGTCGGTCGAGTCGGCCGAGTTGTTGAAGCGCCAGCTGAAGCTCAGCCCGTCGCCGGGGTTCGACTCCACCTCGCAGGACACGCGCGCCGTCTCCTGGCGCGCCACGCCGTACATCTGCGTCTGGCCGGAGGCGCACACCGGCCGAACTGCGGGCACGAAACCGCCGCCAGTGAGAGGCACGAACGTACCCTGACTACGCAGTCGTTATTCGACGCAGCACCCCCTCTGTTTTTCATTTCCAAATAGCTATACATCGGATCTTTGTCGCCAACCGTTCACTATGAGAATGAACAATACCGACTCACTTCAAGTATTCGATTCGCGACACGGAAGAGAAGCAGGCCAGCATCGCCAATGAGTCGCTCTCGAAGACTAAATATGTACAGTGGCTCGCAGTTATTTGGGCAGAGAAAGCCGAAAACATGGTATACAGTGGTATCGGAGAGTGACCATGTGACGATGACTTGTATATGATGCCTAATTGTTTTAAATTGTAATACAATCTATACCACAGAATTTTCACAGTTCACAATCACCGAAGGGCGAAATGGCGAACGAATTTGATATGCCTCTGAGCCCCATGCAAGAAAAGATAATGAAATGTGTAGCATTTGTTGTAATATCGATGCGGTCATATGTGTTTTTCTTCCTGTACGGAAACGATTATTATTTCTGTGGTGTCACCGCCAGACACCACACTTGCTAGGTGGTAGCTTAAATCGGCCGCGGTCCATTTAGTACATATCGGACCCGCGTGTCGCCACTGTGTGATCGCAGACCGAGCGCCACCACAAGGCAGGTCTCGAGATACGGAATAGCACTCGCCCCAGTTGTACGACGACTTTGCTAGCGACTACACTGACGAAGCCTTTCTTTCATTTGCCGAGAGACAGTTAGAATAGCCTTCAGCTAAGTCCATAGCTACGACCTAGCAAGGCGCCATTAACCGTATCTGAAGATAGTCTTATTTGTATTATCAAGAGCGATGTACCACAAGGATCGAATAAAGTTAAGTATTCGAGGAGCTGCATACTTTTCTTGTTAGAATTCAATACTTATCCTGTTCCAGAATTCACGCCCGTCTGCGTTAGATAGCGTGCATTTAGGCCGCCTCTATCTACAAGGTGTTGGCACATTTACCAACACATCAATTTCGAAGGCAATGTAAGTGTAATGTTAGTAAAACCTTTTCTTAACATACACTGAAACGCCAGAGAAAATCGTACAGGCATGCATTTCAAATACAGAGATACGTAAACAGGCAGAAGAGGGCGCTACGGTCGGAAACGCCTGTATAAGACAACAAGTGTCTGGTATAGTTGTTAGATCGGTTACTGCTGCTACAATGAATGGCAGGGTATCAAGATTTAAGTGAGTTTGAACGTGGTGTTATAATCGACGCACGAGCGATGGGACACAGTATCTCCGAGGTAGCGATGAAGTGGAGATTTTCCGGTACGACCATTTCACGAGTGTACCGGCAGGAAACCGGTAAAACATCAGATCAAATGATAATTAAATCGACACCCTAGCTACAAACAGGCGTTGATATACATCACTGGGGACATGTTGAAAATGTGTGCCCCGACCGGGACTCGAACCTGAGATCTCCTGCTGACATGGCAGACGCTCCATCCATCTGAGTCACCGAGGGCGCAGAGGATAGTGCGCCTGCAGGCACTTATCCCTTACACGCTCCTCGTGAGACCCACATTCCTAATATGTCCACACCACTACATTTGTAGTGCGCGTAATAGATGTTTGCCCATCACACTCATTACTCGTGGCAGATTAATCTACCAAGGCCTGTACGAGGTGGGGCATAGCGTGTGCGTTTGCACAGAAAGGTCAATGGCCGGGAAGCCATATTTTAACTATATGAAGGTAGTATCTGTTTCCGAAAGAATAGATACCATTGATGACCGTGCAGCTTCTCTAGAATGAAATGATAATTAAATCAACACCCTAGCTGCAAACAGGCGTTGATATACATCATTGGGGACATGTTGAAATAATGAGTGTGATGGGCAAACATCTATTAAGCGCACGACGAACGTAGTGGTGTGGACATGGTGGGAATGTGGGTCTCACGGGGAGCGTGCAAGGGATAAGTCCCTACAGACGCACTATCCTCTGCGCCCTCGGTGTCTCAGATGGATAGAGCGTCTGCTGTGTAAGCAGGATTTCCCGGGTTCGAGTCCCGGTCGGGGCACACATTTTCAACATCTCCATAATCATGTATATCAACTCCTGTTTGCAGCTAGAGTGTCGATTTAATTATCACTTCATTCTAGAGAAGCTGCACGGTCATCAATGGTATCTGTTCTTTCGGAAACCGATACTGCCTTCATATAGTTAAACATCAAATCTCCGACATCGCTGCGACCGGAAAAATATGCAGCAAGAACCGCACCAACGACGACGTAAGAGATCCGTTCAACGTGACCGAAGTGCAACTCTTCCGCAAACTGCTGCAGATATCAGTGCTGGGCCATCAACAAGTTTCAGCATGCCAACCATTCAACGAAACATCATCGAAGGCCCGCTCGTGTACCCATAATGACTACACGAAACAAAGCTTCACGCCTCGCCCGGGCCCGCCAACACCGACACTGGACTGTTGATCACTTGAAACATGTTGCCTGGTCGGACGAGTCTCGTTTAAAATTGTATCGAACGGATGGATCTGTACGGGTATGGAGATAACCTCACGAATTCATGGACCCTGCATGTCAGCGGGGAAGTATTCAAGCTGGTGGAGGCTCTGTATTGGTGTGGGGCGTTCGCAATTGGGGTGATATGGGACTCTTGATACGCCTAGATATGACTCTGACAGGTAACACGTAAGTACACATCCTGTCTGGTCATCTGCATCCCTTCATGTCCATTATGCATTCCGACGGATTTGGGCAATTCCAGCAGGACTATGCGACACCCTAAACGTCCAGAATTACTACAGAGTGGCTCCAGGAATACTCTTATGAGTTTAAACACTTCCGCTGGCCACCAAACTCCCCAGACGTGAACATTATTGAGTATATCTTGGATGCCTGTTCAGAATAGATCTCCTCCCCCTCGTACTCTTACGAATTTATGGGCAGCCCTGCAGGACTCATGGTGTGAATACCCTCCAACATTCTTTCAGACATCCTGCCACGTCGTGTAGCGGCACTTCTGCGTGCTCGCGGGGGCCCTACACGGTATTAGGTTTACCAGTTTCTTCTGTTTTCCAGTGTAATTCGGTAGAGGCGATTTTATTTTCTTGTTACATAGACAATCATCTGTTTAATTGTTCACATTTTCATAATTTATTTTTTCCGCTTCATATGTCTAAACTTATACCATCCTTAACATTCATTACAATCTTCAAACGGCCGCGTTTCTTTCTAACAGTTCAATCTTTTCGAAAAGAACATTTGCTTATATCCTACTAAGCACGATACTAATTTTATACAAAACGTTATGAATTTCAAAGTTTGATTCGTGTGTTTTCAGTAGACACTCACAGATTTCTGACGATTTTCATCGTCTGTGCGTTCTGATCGTTCAGAAGCACACACACAGAAAGCGATAATTTCTGAAGATTCTTTGCATCAGATGAAACAAGACCTACTGATGAAAACAGAATGCAGTCAGCTCGATCCACCAGTTTCAACCGTGCTTTCTGGTCGGAGGCTCCTAGTGAAATGGAGCAAAATGTCCTGCTTCCGAAAACCCGCTCCATGGCGAGAACTGCAAGTAATACAGACAACAAGTGTTTGAAACACATTGAAAGCATGAGGTCGAATCTACAGAGGATGAGGAACGTTGTGATTTAGAGGACTATGACTAAAACTGGGTCATTGTTAGTCAACAGCTGTAAAATTGTTTTACAGAAACGGATAGGCTCTCCGTATAAATAACTAGCAAAATTTGTATATGTGCAACGTCGACAAATAGCATGATAGCTGTGAGCAGACAAGACATCAGACATGTCCCCAAATAATTCAGTGACGTTAACGTCCACCCGGTATTCAAACCCCCTAATATTTGAATAGAAACGTCAGTGTTCGCAAGTATGGACCATATTCATCGTATGGTGCTGACTTACTGCTGGACTGGATTTGTTTCTTCTGTATAATAGCGATCTTGTTTAACAGTAGTTACAGTCACGTGAAAGGAAGGAGAGTGGGAGCTGGTGCGAGGTACGCAAGTGCAAATCCAGAATTACTGGACGTCATTAGACTGTCTTCTCCTTCTGCTGATGATGGTGTCCTTAGAACTCTCGACTTCAGGTTTTGGAAATGTGATTAGCAATAGTCGTATATTGATCGTGAAGGATTGGCATTGTAAAAGGCAAGCGATGAGGACTTTGCAGCCCTGCACTTACACTTGACGTCCAGGTGGACGGGGTTGCTCTCGCCGTCGCCCTCCTGGTTGCTGCCGACACACGTGTAGAAGCCGTCGCGCTCCCTCGTGACGGCCTGAAGCACCAGGCTCTGGTTGCTCACTATTGTGCCCGCCGTCGCGTTATTGTAAAGCGGCTGGCCCTGTAAAAGTCAGTTAACAGTTTTATTTCACAATTGGCCTTTTAACAGCATCGAAAGTGAATTACTATCCTACAGGCTGTGTAGAAATAATACCTACCGCGCTCTAAGTTCGTCAGAACCGTAATCATTTCTCATGTCGGAAACCAAATTCGGAAATTCATAGATTAGCTGATGCGAAAAGCTGAAGTGTGGCAACAATCCGTGTACGAAAATGTGTGAGTTTTGCACGGATTGAAACCCAATTAAGGCATCACGTCATCCAGAAAATTGTAAAATGGATTCAAGATTTTGTCGCCTTGTGCCACTAAGGACCGTATGTGGGTTCATCTGAGAGTGGGTTCAGTAATTATAAACACTGTTAATCCGAAACATTATGACTACACCTGTTCAGCAGGGTTTTGGTCCACATTGCGGAAGTAGTACAGCAGCGATACTGCGTCCTATGGTTTGGACAAATCCGGAGATACACTATGTGATCAAAAGTATCCGGACACCCCCAAAAACAAACGTTTTTCATGTTAGGTGCTTTGTGCTGCCACTTACGGCCAGGTACTCCATATCAGCGACATCAGTGGTCATTAGACATCGTGAGAGAGCAGAATGTGGCGCTCCGCGGAACTCCCAAACTTCGACCATGGTCAGGTGATTGGGTGTCACTTGTGTCGTAGGTCGTTGTGCGAGATTTCCACACTCCTAAACATCCCTATGTCCAATTTTTCCAATGTGATAGTGAAGTGGAAACATGAAGGGACACATACAGCAAAAAAGCGTACAGCCGATCTCGTCTGTTGACTGACAGAGACCGCCAACACTTGAAGAGGATCGTACTGTGTAATAGGCAGCATCTGTCCAGACATCACACAGGAATTCCAAACTGCATCAGGATCCACTATGACTGGTAGGCCGGAGGTGAGAAAACTTTGATTTCATGGTCGAGCGGCTGGTCATAAGCCACACATCACGCCGGTAAATGCCAAGCGACGCCTCGCTTGGTGTAAGGAGCGTAAACATTGAACGACTGAACAATGGAAGAACGCTGTGTAGAGTGACGAATCACGGTACACAATGTGGGGATCCCATGGCAGGGGGTGGCGAATGACTCGTGAACGTCACCTGCAGCGTGTGTGCCAACGGTAAATTTCGGAGGCAGTGGTGTTACGGTGTGGTCATGTTTTTCATGGGGGGGGGGGGACTTGCACCCATTGTTGTTTTGCGTGGCATTATCTCAGCACAGGCCTACATTGATGTTTTAAGCACCTTCATGCTTCCCACTGTTGAAGAGCAATTCGGGGATGGCGACTGCATCTTTCAACACGATAGAGCTACACTGATGTTTTAAGCACCTTCTTCCTTCCCACTGTTGAAGAGCAGTTCTGGGATGGCGATTGCATCTTTCAACACGATCGAGCGCCTGTTCATAATGCACGGCCTGTGGCGGAGTGGTTACGCGACAATAACATCCCTGTAATGGACTGTCCTGCACAGAGTCCTGACATGAACCCTATAGAACACCTTTGGGATGTTTTGGAACGCCGACTTCGTGCTAGGCCTCACCGACCGACATCGATACCTCTCCTCAGTGCAGCACTCCGTGAAAGATGGGCTGCCATTCCCCAAGAAACCTTCCAGCACCTGACTGAACGTATGCCTGCGAAAGAGGAAGCTGTCATCAAGGTTAAGGGTGGGCGAAAACCATATTAAACTCAAGCATTACCGATGGATATCACCACGAACTTGTGAGTCATTTTCAGCCAGGTATCCGGATACTTTTGATCACACGGTGGATAGTGCACCAGATGTCTACGCACAGGTCACACAGTTCTCGGTAATGATGGATGCTGGACGCGCAGCTGGCGACAGTTAGCGGCCGCTGGATGCATTCCGTCGGGGTCAGGCAAGCGAATTTAGTGGCTAAAACATCAACCGGAGCTCGCTATCATGCACCTCTAACTACTGTAGTATAATCATGACCTTGTGGTACGGATTGTTATCCTGCTGAGAAACCCTAGCCGTTGGGGAAGATGCCAGACACGAAGGAACATAGGAGGTTAGCGCATAGCTGCCATTTTTCCTTCGACTGTTACCACAGGTTCAGTGGAAGCGTAGCTGAATTACACCCACAACATAGTTTTGTCCCTATTTGTTCAACGTCCGTGACGCGCTGCGTTTCGAATAGCCTTTCACCTGACCATCGACTTTGTACAACAGGAAACGTGGCTCACCCGACGAGGCAACACGTTTGATTGACCTACGTCGCAACTCGATTATATTGGGACCACAGCAACTGACAACTGACGATGTCTTTAAGTCAGCACGGGTGCTCGTAGAGGTCGTCTTGTCTTGAGTCCCACGTTGAGCAAAGTGTGCCTAACAGTGAGCCTGCACCTGCATTGTACTCTGTTTTTAAATGAACACACAGCCAATTGACGATGTTGCTGTTTATTTAATTACGACCCAGGTTTCGGCCTTTTATACCATTTTCAAGTGATTGAGTTTATGTCATTAACATATACTGACATAAGCTCAGTCACTTGAAAAGGCATAAAAGGCGGAAAACTGGCTCGTAATTAAATAAACAACAATATAGTCAAATGGTGGTTTGTTCATTTAAAAATTATTGTGTGGCTATTGCTCAGCAACATAAAAAACTGTTTATTGTACTCTGCCATTAGATCTGCCACAGACCGCTGCTTACCCTGCTTTACAGAATGGGCAAGCCTGCGACGTCCAACTTCTCTCGTTAGGCGTGGACGTTCAACAATTTTTCTCGTACTCAAGGTTTCCTGCAGATGCTCACAGTAGTAGTACGCCAACAGCCGACCAGCTTCGTCCTATCCCAGATGCTCGTTCCCATGCGGCAGGTCATAGCAATCTGTCATTTCATTTGAACGGGCATTCATCTCTGCTCCCCTTATATTATTTCCTTATCACATCACGTGCCTACAGCACCACTAGGTGGCACTCATTCTAGCGGTGGGAAGTGCTCACGATATTTTAGGTTATGAATGTAAGCGCTGTTGTAGGTTATTTCAATCGCAGTGTGGACTAGCTCGATGTGGTCCTCGTCTCATGTTTCAATAATAACATGCACACTGATCTTCAAAGTATGTCATAGGAGACAGCCCAGAGATCATGGTACAGGTTCATCAATGTCAGTGGCTTCCAGACGATGCCTCGCATTCGCATCAAAATGATTTTAATATCCATTCTTTTGCATTCTGCAACATCATTACGTGTCAAACCCACATTGTAACCTACCCGCTATAATTTGAAGAACATATATGAGAAAAAATGTATATTCAGCGATAGCACCAAAATTGGGAAATGTGACAGAGCATTCAGGGCTGCAGATACAGTTCGCAAATTTTACTGACCATGGGAAGTTGTCCACTTGTTTTACCCAGCATCTCTGTAGAATGGTAGGGATGTAGTTACTGGTAATGGGGACAGCTCCAGACTTTATCATGGTTTTCGTCACATGGCAAAAGCCTGTGAACGGTTCTCGGTAAGACCAATTCAAAGGCAAGTTTTTCGAAGCGAGAGCTGACGGCCTGTATCAGTATTTAACATGTGACACCGCTTACAAGTAACTTACACGATAATTCACAGAGCATAAAGCAGGCGTACTATATGTACGGTAGGCTCTCCGAAACACGTAACTCTAACAGAAGTACAGTATATTGTGACAAAACAATGCTTTACTTCTGTAATATCCAACAGAAATACAGGGTTCGTGCGTGGTCTTTTCTTGTTTCTCTTGGCAACCTCTGAGTGGCTGTTAAATTCTAAAGGCGCGAATAACTCCTGTTGGACATTCTTTACACACGCACAGTCGTGCAGAAACTCCGACGTTATTACCAACAATGTCGTAAACAAGCAGCATGTCTCTTGTTTACTGGGACGCATTATAATGTCAATATCGTTACAGAACTGGTTCGCATCACATACCACCCAATTTATTGCGAACTGTAGACTATAGTCGACTGCAAGACGTACACAGGATAGTTATGGAGCAGTTCGTCAGTCCACTGTACCTGATAACTGGTTGCATAGCTATATAGCCGGAAGTCAAATACGTGCACTATGAAAATACGCCAACCAGCAGCGAGAATATCATAGAACTAATACATAGATTTCCTCTTAGATTAACAGGTTACTGATCTATGCGTTATTGATAATGTTTCTACTCACTCTTACTGGCCTATTAATATCGTATGGATATTAATCAATGCACGAGCTTAAAATGGTTTTGGATATACATTTTGATCAACACTTAGCTATGTGCGTATACTACAGAACAGTTCACTACAACATTTACTGGTAGTAGCCGCGCATTGTACATATGATGGCTGATTTCAGAAGACTCGTTATATGAAAACATACCATTTTGTCGGAAAAGAAGTGGAGCTTTGTCATACTTACGTTGTGTCGCCAACTTATTCGGTAGACCCACGGGTTAGACTTGATGTTGCACTCGAAGTAAACATCCGATCCCTCCTTGATGTTGGTGGCGTTCAAGTTGCTTCCCAGCTCTAGAGTCACGATGGGAACATCTAAAAATTACGTTGCATAAATGAAAAATTGTTTCTTAGGTAGGTATTTGTATGTGCTTGTGATAAAACTAAGTTTAGTGTGTAATAACAGAGTAAAACCATTGATAATAGTTAAATAATATTTAAGATTTCCTCCACAAACTACCTTGAACACCTCTGATCTATGTTTTTCATAACTAATAAGACATGTAAATATTTTGAAAACAGTACCAGCACCAGTTGCACTTTTCTTTTTGCTTTTTCAAGTGCAATTGGTGCTGACATTCTATTCAGAACAAATGCTGCAATCGTAGAACCCGTACCAAAATCCTCCACATGATGGACAAGGAATTGTAAATATTTGTACCTAATAAAACATGAAAAATGTGTTGGAGAAACGACGATTCCTGTACCGTGGTGCAGAAGGAGTCATTTCTCAGCTCTGTGTTCCTTCCGAACTCTGGACGCTGCTCTCACAATTTCTTATGGAATACCATGACGAAACCGCTGCGTTATCATACAATGTAGAATGTCTATAGTTTCCTCTCTCGTGTCAGAGGAACCACTACCTTGACAAAAAAAAATTCATATTTCCACCGCCCAAGCATCGTGAAACATTTTATTGATAGCTTTCTCTGAATGAGATCTACGAATATGCATTCCGACACTGTTTAATGTTCACCACACGATTAACGCACTGTTCAGTAATGTACGCTACTTTCCCGGGCTAACATGATTTTATACTGGCGCTCTAATGGTTAACAAGATCCACGAGTGTTTTGCAGTGGAGAGCTAGAACCTTCTGCTTATGGAAGCGCATGTGAGCTTGTATTTAGTTTCGAGGAAACCAATCCTTTTCAAAAACCTTACAATAATTCAGGTTGCTCTGAAGGATTCTCCCTTTATGTAATACACACAGGGGAGAATAAAAAGGCGTTATTCTGCGATTTCTACATTCTTGTAAGTCTTTCGTAGCTGCTGTCCACTGTTACCGCTGAGTCTAAACTGGACATCGGACACGACACTTAAAAAAGAAAAGTCTTTTGCTACGCCGTTCAGCAAAGGTTACCCTAAATGCAGAGAAACGTGCCGTTCCCCTAGAGTATTAATCTCCAATATTGCTACAGTCGCCTTTCTCTTAACTGAATCACCATCCCTGTAATTACGATTAAAGTAACATGGGAACATCCGTAGATACATTACTAGTCGACAAAAGTAAAAACCTCGTCCAGTAAATCTTTGAAAACAAAAACTAAGCTTAAAGCCAGCTCTAGCCCCGCTTATGCATAAGATTTATTGCAGTTGACAATGAATTTTGTTCTGCATGAGTTTTTTACTTTTATCAACCGGTAATGTACATTCTATGATCAAATGTACTGGGGGTGGGTGTCCATCCTTCGCCTTTACGACATCTTCAACTCTGTTGGGGGGGGGGGGGGGGGGAGTACAGGGGGACGGCTAGTTTCAATGATGTGTCTGAATGTCTGTGTAGGAATGGAAACAACCCATTTTTTCTAAAAAGGTGAAACCGAAGAAGTTGGTGATGTCGAATGCTGGAGTCTGGAGTGAAGTCAAGGTTCTAACTCACACCAAAGGTGTTGAACTGGGTTCAGGTCGGGACTCTGGTAGACCAGTCCAGTTCAGGAAAGTTATTGTCCACAAACCATTATTACACAAATTCTGCTTATTGACAGGGTGCTTTGTCATGCAAATACAATCAACGTCTAGAATTACTCTGGTATACACAGCACACAGTGCTGTGAAAATCAGCTCAAACGTAGCTTAGCATTGACTACAGAAACGTGTACTTATGTGGAGCTGCTCGAGCATTGTACCCCATTGTTTTTAACTCCCTACGCACGGTAACTGTGCTAGCTGATAGCGCTTTGGAATTCACGAGTGATTCCTTCTGCTGGTTTCATGCAAATTCTTACAAGCACACTCTGCAGTGATAGGCAGTTCCCGTCCATCAGTTCATTAGGTCTTGGCTTTGATGTAACTGTTCTTTCGTGTTTCCAGAAGTGTTGGAATATCCATGATACAGGGTGTGAAAATAAAGTTTCAAGACTGACTTTTTCTCGAGTAGCGGAGCGCGCACAGATCGGTCTCACCACCTGCGCCAGGGGTGCGGGTTGTTCGTTAAGCGAGCCACGCATCGGTATTCGCCGGCGAAACACTGGGGTGAAAACAACGCGAGTGCAGGGTGTGTCTGTTTCGTAACGTCGTCAAGAAATAAGAGTGTTCAAAACGCAGCGCCTCTTGGAGCGTTCGACCAAATTTTGTGTAAAACTGAACAAGACTGGTACGGAAACGTTCCAAATGATTCAAGAGGCCTATAAAGAATACGCTACGTCACGTGCCATGGTTTTGACGTCGCACAAAAAGTTCAAAGATGGCCGCGAAGACTTGGAGAACGATGACTGCTCTAGAATACCTTCAGCGAGCAGAACTGACGAAAATCTGGGCAAAGTGCATCAAGTTTTAAACAGTGATCGACGTCTCAGCATCAGAATGATTGC
The DNA here is from genome assembly GCF_023864345.2 of Schistocerca serialis cubense. Classification (NCBI taxonomy): domain Eukaryota; kingdom Metazoa; phylum Arthropoda; class Insecta; order Orthoptera; family Acrididae; genus Schistocerca; species Schistocerca serialis. The sequence goes on along the minus strand of NC_064642.1, from coordinate 274,880,027 downwards.
AGATGATGGTTAGAATCACCAAAGTGTGTTTCAGCTAGTGACTGAAGATATGATTATGTGAAAAGTGTGCGCGAAACTTGTCCCGCTCCGATGAACAGAAGGAGCGGCCCCTGGCTGTTTCGCAGGAAATGCTTGAACGTTTACAAACCGTACCTGATTTTTTGGACAAAGTGGTCACTGGTGATGAGACCTGGGTTTTCGAATACGATCCAGAGTCGAAGAGGCAAAGCTTGAGTGACACACCTTCGCATCACCAAGGTCGAAGAAAGCCCGCATGAGCATGAGCAAGTCACGTGTGAAAAGCATGCTCATTGCTTTCATTGACGCAAAAGGAATGATCCGCAAAGAGTTTGTGCCTGCTGGACAGACTGTCTATGGTCAGTATTATACTGGAGTGGTCCACTGTGTAAGGGATGGAGTCCACCCAGAGAAGAAAGACGACTGGGTGCTCTACCATGACAATGCCACCGTTCACACCTGCTTCACCGTCAGTGAAGTTTTGATCCGGTTCAATGTAGCAACGCTGCCGCAGCCACCCTATAGCTCCGACCTCGTCCCCAGTGACTTCTTTTTGTTCCCCAGATGAAGAGAGATCTAAAAGGGAAGCCGTTTGACAGTGTCGCAGCGCTCCAAAAGGCTCCGACGAGGGTTCTGAACAGCATTCCGGTTAAGGAGTTCCAGGGAGCTTACCAATCTCGTTGTCAGTGGTGTGTGGATTCTTAATGGCCCTATTTTGAAGAATTTTAGTCCCATGTATCAAAGTATTCAATAAATTTTGTATTCTGAGACCAGTTTTGTAAGTTTATTTACACACCCTGTGGATTTGATACTCAGGTCGCATCCAATAACTAGTTCACTTTCTGACTCAGGAAGTACTCCAACCCATTTTGTTATTACTGCTTCTCTCCAGACAACACAGTACTCTGCACTTCATTTCATAGTGTCGGGTCCGCCCCTCGTAAGTGGTCAATTCCTCTTTGCATTCTCTTGATCAAACAGGGTATGCATAGGACATATCAGTATATTAAACTGTCTAGATACCTTTATTCATTATCACTGATTACTCACTTAAGGAATTTGTTGCCTTTTTAAAGAACATAATGCCGTATTGCTTCTTATTATGGGTCATATTTACGTATCAGAGACAAGGACTCACACACACACACACACACACACACACACACACACACACATCGCCACCACATTGTGGCGGAAACATTGTGCATTACAGACAGAGGCTAGGGTCGCGATCAAGTTACGCAATAATAACTCTGTCAATGGAGCGATACCCTTAGGAAATTTTTGTAGCTGATTATATCTGAGTACTCAGGGTTGCCACAGGTTCTGGAAATCAGGGATTTTCAGGGAAATTTGTAAACAACACTGGAAAAATCTCGTTTTTGTGTCAGTAGATGAAATGGTTTGTTTACTGTGGTGATATGCATCGTCACTGGCTGGGTGCAGCTGAGAACGTGTGCCACTTTCCTACTCGCTCATTCCTACTGCTTCTCCCCTTTCTAGCGGGCCCTTCAGCTTGTAGGCAGTACTGCCTTCACTTCTTGCCACTAGCCTAGCAGCTGGAGATGAGGGGCAGGTCGTTATGAAGATTGGTTTGTTTGGATCTGATTCTCAGAGACTATAGATGCTGCGGCCGGAGACGGTTGTCATGTGCGCATACGTTGTATCTGAGTGATTGTATAAATGTTTGTGTCGTCTCGTTTTCTGCCAAAAGCTATGGCAGAAAATTTAGTTGTGAGAGTTTGATTGTGTTTTTTACGTGCCTGTCTGCGGCTCAGCAATTATCTTTACGGTGAGTCGCTACCCATTCTCATTATTATAGATTCTCAGAGTATTTGAACAAATTATCTGCTGCATGGATTGTTGACCGTGGCCTCCTTTCGTCAACATGCTGTCTGTGGCTCGTGATAGCTGCGCAACATGAGCGGATTTCCGCGACGCGCCAAAAACGCAGACCATTTGTGCAGGTATCTGTAATGGTTCAGGCCTGTAGATCCGAAGCCATTGGGTTCCCACTAATGTGCGGGCCCTGCCCGTCGGATCTCGTCTCGTTGATCTGCCCGAAGGCCGGGTCTGTTTGTATGTCGCGTAATGCAGCGGATTTTCATGGTTTATCCATGGACCCAGGACTGCAGTGCTCCTGAGCAGATGAGAGGCCATGTCAGCTACATTTCAGCAAACAGCTGTCTCGCCGCACTTACGTTGTACAGTGTGGCATTTTATAGACATTTTATTTGGCACTTCAAGAGTAGTTTATGGTATGGGCGATAAGAAGAAGGAAATTATGTCAGTTGATGGCGGTTTGTACGCAATGTACTCATATATTTTGCAAAAGAAAAATCGCGTAATACATGTAAAGTAATAGATACAACACAGTGGGTAATAACGGACGATAACGAACACAGGAGAACAAACATTTTATTGGCGTTCATCTACAGTGTTAATTTACACAATTCTTCCCCACCTTATACACTCCTTTCAAGAGGCCTACTTTTTTTTCTGAGGTTATTTCTGAAATCAGTGAAGGTGTTTTAAATCTGTCTTGCGACTCCAAGCAAATGCGTATCTTTGTCAACAGATCTATTTCGTTTTATTGAAATGACGATCAGCAGTGTTAATGAAAGACATAAACCATTTGGCTCGCTTTCTCCATCTAAAAACAGTTCATTACAAAAGATGTCGATGTTAGTACTTAAGATTTTTGGTCACTTCAGGAAACGTCATCTGCTTGCAAGTTTTTATTTTTTATAATTTTTTTTTATAGATATTTCCCTTTCCCCTTTGCCCTACAGTTTCTTATACCGTAGCTGCAAAGAGAGATTGTCAACTTACGTCTTAACTTACAGTTGCTCTCACAGAATTTTTCAGGAAAAAATGCTAAAACGTGTCTGGAAATCAGGGATATATCAGGGTATATCACTTGGGGAAACTTGTGGCAACACTGGTGCCGGACCGTAGACAGAATCCAGAACCTTGCATTTCGGGGACAACGCTCTCAGAGCATTGTGAGGCGGGTGGTGAGTCTGCCAGAACAACGCAGGAGGAAACAACATTGCCCGAGAAAAGTGAGGTTCCAGGTTCGAGTCCCGGTCTGGCATGCAGTTTTAACACGTCAGGAAGTTTCAAATCAACGAACACAACGCTGCAGAGCGAAAAATATATTCTGGAAGTACCTTCACGTCTAAGATTTTAATGTTGAATACTGAAAAGTTCTTGTTCTTTCAGAGGAAAATAGGTGGACTCACGATAGATGTCGAGCTTCCAGGAGTCCTCCAGAGTGCTGTCCGGGATGAGAGGCGTGCTGGCGCGGCACGTCAGCAGCTTCCCGCTGTCCTCCATGGACGGCACGAACGTCAGCGTGCTGGTCGTCGTGTTACCGTCGGGGCTAGTCTGCAACGCAGGCAGTTGAAGAACTGTGAGACATATTGGCACTGCTTGCTGATCTGCTTCCGTTCAGAGTGGTCTAGCAACAGAGAGCCTGTAGAGCAATTTGAGAGTTTGCGCAGCAGGAAATATGGCATTTATACGCTTCCCGAAAATTCGGAGTTGTTAAGCAATAAACGGCCAAGCTTTAGTCTATGTACACTCGTTCGACCTATACTTGAGTATTGCTCATCAATGTGGGATCCGTACCAGATCGGTTTGACGGAGGAGATAGAGAAGATCCAAAGATGAGCGGCGCGTTTCGTCACAGGGTTATTTGGTAACCGTGATAGCGTTACGGAGATGTTTAATAAACTCAAGTGGCAGACTCTGCAAGAGAGGCGCTCTGCATCGCGGTGTAGCTCGCTCGCCAGGTTTCGAGAGGGTGCGTTTCTGGATGGGGTATCGAATATATTGCTTCCCCCTACTTATACCTCCCGAGGAGATCACGAATGTAAAATTAGAGAGATTAGAGCGAACACGGAGGCTTTCAGACAGTCGTTCTTCCCGCGAACCATACGCGGCTGGAACAGGAAAGGGAGGTAATGAAAGTGGCACGTAAAGTGCCCTCCGCCACACACCGTTGGGTGGCTTGCGGAGTATAAATGTAGATGTAGATGTAGATGTAGCCTCAAGTTGGCTGAGATACCACACCGTATGGAGGGCCAAACGGATCAATTGTCGTTAAATGTAAATATGTTTGTAAATTTGAGCAATTTGACATCCTATAGTTTCTGTGACTGTGAACGTCCTTGCGATGAACGTAGTTCTGCAGAATTATGCGGAAGGATAGGAACACTGCAATCAGTCGCATTCCCATTGAGTTTTTTTATTATTCCTGTAAGTCCAAATGTAGGCTACAAATTGCCAACTTCAGTGCTAAATTACAAGGAAATTGCAGAAACAGAATTGATTTACATAAAACAATAAGCAAAACACAACATTATTCAATAGAAATGTCAATTTTAGTCAACGTACCATCTGAGTGAGCTATAATCCAACAAACTCCCAGCTAATTTATAAAACATACTCTTCTTCCTACACGACACATAGAATCAAAGTACACTTATTTCTGTATATCAAAAATGTCGCCTTACCGAAAATCGTAATATTTACAATTAATGTATATACGCCAATATATATATACAGAGCTTCTATGGCTGTTTCGTAACTTGGTCCGAAAGCAGTGCATTAATTTTTCATCAGGTGTTTCTACGTGGACACGCCGAAGCAGCTGAGATTTTACGCCGCGTCATTAATCTCAGTTGCGAGATTAAATTCAACGCTTTAAATTTCAGTCCAATTTTCCAGGTCGGGCCCCTAAGCGAATTCCACGCCCGTAATCTGCACGCAGTAAAATGCACGTCGTAGGTTACTTTAAATCTTACTTTATTCAGCACCGTTTTGGATTCGGGAGTAATCCGCCAGCACGTCAAAAAAAGAGAGTTTAGATTATTTCTTTAAATTCGGAAAGGGAGAGAAAAACCGTTATTACATTTTGATTTGTCACCACGATCACAGATATAATGTGCAATTTATTTTCCTCCTAAATGGCAGTGGTATATTTTGCCAGTGATATCAGTTGCGGGAAAATAAATGAGGCGGGGAGTGTGATCCCACGCCAAGATAATCCCGCTGGTAATTGAGCCATAAATCCCGGTCTGTTGGTTGGGGATGGAGAGGGGTTAGCCGAAGGAAAGGCTGCATGTCCCCGGCGGCGCGTAGCCGCACCCCATTCCGCGAGCCGGCGGCCGGTGGGCGTTAACCGTGCAAACCGGACCATCAGTAAGCTTGCGCTGGCTTTCTGACCGGGGGGTGCTGCGGTACGCTTGATTGAGGGAGTCGGACCTAACGGCTAAGTCACGCAGTTCCATTATGTCAGCGTCTGTACTAAAAGCCAGAGCAATGCAGGAGCGGGCAGACATGTGATAAGGTTAGATTAGGAGCAGAAACCGCTGTTACCGGTTAACAACATGCAGACAACCCGCCGTCGCGAATCGTTCGCATCACCTCCCCTCTGCCTCACCATAAAAAGGTTTCTAACCTTCACTCAGCGATCTTTCAATTTTTAGTTGCCAACTGAAGGAAACTCAATTTTTAGGAAGAGAGTTATAATCTCTCCACCAGATACTATCACGATATCTTTTTCACATCACCTGTTTCAAAATATTAAATTTCATTGTTTATTGTTTCGTGTATGTCGATGACTAAATAACTGATATTACAGCAACGTTACAAAAGTAGACGTGTGAACTGGAAGTAATTTTGGAGTATGTCTCGACCATTCAGACGACCCCATATAGTGAAAGAAACTGCAGGTCACTCAAATGGAGTCTGTGAGTGAAATGATCCGGAGAAAGATACTATCTACTGAAATATGTCAGCAGTAGAATATGGCAAGCATTATTATAACGAACAAAGTATTGGACTTAAGATTTATCCAAAATATGACAACCATAATCATTGTAACCACACATAATACATAGCTGACGGGGCTGGTATTTAACGACGTACTATTGGCTGTCATATTACATACAAAAATCGTCCATCGTTCTGTAGATACTCTCAAAGACAGAGAGAGTTGGACTTTTTGGTTTTGTAAGATACAGAATTGTTGGATTTAATAATTAATAATTTTCAAGTACATAAACTGTTGTTTTGCTTTAATATGCAAATACGTTTCATCACAGTTGTGGCATCCTCAGTAAGTTTTTTCACGTATTTTTATTTTATTTTACATGTGTGGGTCCTGTATCTGGCAAACGAAATCAGCCACAGGTCCTAAACAGTGCATCATGTCACCACTGTAATACTTTGCTAATCCTGAGCTGTGAAAGGTTTGTTTCGTGTTCCAAACGTGAAACATTACTTTGTGCTGTCAATGGCCGGCCGAAGTGGCCGAGCGTTTCTAGGCGCTTCTGTCCGGAACCGCGCGACCGCTACGGTCCCAGGTTCGAATCCTGCCTCGGGCATGGATGTGTGTGATGTCCTTAGATTAGTTAGGTTCAAGTAGTTCTAAGTTCTAGGGGACTGATGACCTCAGAAGTCCCATAGTGCTCAGAGCCATTTTTTGCTGTGAATGTCACTGCAACGTAGCAAGACGCAGTATTTAGAAACTGAGTGGGAGAAAAGGTCCCTCCACCTACACAAAAACAACAAAAATACGTTTGGCACCCAAAAACAAACTTATCACAGCTGAGGACTAGCCAAATAATACAGTGATGACATGGTGCACTAAGTTATATATGTCGCTAATTTCGTCTGGAAGCCACAGGACACACACAATGTGAAATACAAGTGAAATAAAAGAAAAACAAACACTTAGGAAGCCACAAATGTAGTGAAACATGTTTGGGTGTTAAAGCAAAACAAAAATTTATGTACTTACATAGTGGGGGACACATCCTTAATTCATTATTATTTTTTGCATCCACGGGAACTAAGCTCAAATCTCCAATATGATAGTTGCTTAGTTGCTTTTCAAAATGCCACGCAGTGCTCAGCTTGTAAATTGGATGGAATATTGGTGTATGGGGAGAAGGGGGGGGCGGGGAGGGGGGAGGGGGGAGCGGAAAAGTGCAGTCGTTATTGTAACGTGAAAATGGATGTTCAAAATGCCATGATCATTGGCTTTCGGGCGAGGGGTGCAAGCATTTTCGTAACAGCTAGATTTGTAAGGTATTCGCGTGCAGTCGTATTTAAAGTATACCGTGCCTGGCAAAATGTTGCTATCGAAAATTGAAAACCAGCGCAGAGGCAACAGTGGTACACCACAACACGAGCCATAGGTGACATTGGTGAACGACGGCTTCTTAGACGTGTACGGGAGAACATGCGTACATCTGTTGCGCAACTGACCACCCAGATAAAACAAAGGGCTACCAGCGATGTCTATCAACGACTGTTCAGCGAACGTTGCTACGAACGGACTTCCGCAGTAGGTGCCTCGTTCGTGTACTCACGCTGACCGCTGTTCATCGGCGACGAAGGGTGGAATTTGCTCTCCAGTAGAGCAACTGGACTTCCAGTAAGTGGCGACAGGTGGTCTTTGCAGATGAAGCACGTTTTATTCTCCATCCTTTGGTGCATACGGCGTGAAACGTCTGAAAACAAACGTCCTACAAATAGGAGGGAACGTTATGATCTGAGGGATGTTTTCGTGGCATTCCCTGCTTGATCTCGTCATACTAGACGGCAAAATGGATCAAAAGTGTGCATCAGTCCTTAGGGAACGTATCTCCCCCCCCCCCCCCCCCCCACCACCACACACACACGCTGTTTGATTTTCCTCGCCCAGATGGTATCTACCAGCAGAACAATGCAATCTGTCACACAGTTGGCAACGTACGTGGGTGGTTTTAAGAGCACCAGGATGAGTTTTCCGTACTTCCCTGGCCAGCAAAATCCCTGGGTTTAAGAGAATCTGTGAGACCTTGTCGACCGGGCTGTTCGCACCATGGACCCATAACTAAATAAACTAAATATTCTAAAGCACATGTTCTATTTTTTACAGTTGCAATACACATTGCTCAATATCTGTTTATGCAGATCACATTAAGACACTTTCACATTAGAAAATGTGGATTACAGACAGAAAGACAGTTTCCTGTGAACATAACATTACTAGTTTTAAACCATAATTTGAAAGCTTAAGCGGAGCCTTTTGTATATTGCAAAGCGTAAATGTATGATATGAAATTTTGGAATCCCACTGTATAACGGTGAATATTTTGCAAAGTTCACGTCTGAATAATGAACAGAGTAAAAATAATTCAGCAAAAAAATGAATAAATAAAAAAAGTAACGTTTTAACCAGGTCGTATCTCAGATATTAATTTCATAAACATAGGACCAGCGAACAACTAAGTTAGATACTTGACTTGGCAATGTCCTTGATTCGTAAATCAGAGTTCCCCTATCTGATCCATGTAACAGAAAGTTTATTCCAATGTTAAGCACAAGCTAAAAATGTATTTTTTATTTATGTATGTCTCTGTTCATGAAAAGCAGTGGATTATACCTATCTGTATGACCTACATCTTTTAGGTAGTAAAAGTTGCATTAAAACACTCAAAGGCTGATAGCGTACTGTTTCACAGCCTTCAACAAAACATCTCATACCGGGCTCATGTACACCAGAGCTTTCCTATGCTCTCACAGTAGGAACTGGGAACCTCTCCCTATCCATCTCTCACGGAATCTACGAAGATTAAGACAAACCAGGAGACCTCCGTCATGCATGAAGCAGAACAGGTGAAGTACTCTCTCAGAAAGCATCGTAAGTTTCTCCGTTGACCCAGGGTGGAAGAACGTGAGGCCCTAACATACAGTCGCCAACAGAGCCGGCACCAACGTTGACAGAAAATCTTTGTTGATGACGTGGTTCTCCATCGATAAATCAGCGCATCAGGGATTCAGTGATGCAGCTCTCCTTACTAACGGAGGGTGGTTTGAACATTTCATTTGACGACGTTTTCATATTGTAACCAAAAGGGTATTTTGAACATTTCATATAAGAAAATGTATCATGTAACGCTGGTAAGTTCTTTTTATGCGTGGTTCTCATGATTAAAATGGCGATGACGAGAAGTAGAAAGTTAGCTCTGACATGGAAACAAAGCGTTCCCGGACCCATGTTTATAAAACATATTTCATTCTTCTATGTGTGAGGAATGTTACCTGAAAGTTTTACCATACATTTTTGCAACATCCTGTATAATTTCGTTGCTGATTGTATTTATTGTGTTTGCTGAACTTTAACAGTTGGTTGACCCATCTTGCAATTTTAATGGAGACATATTATCTTTATTGGATTTCACCACATTAAATTTCTAACGGTAAAAAGGGATGGGTATACTTTGAATAGTACCTCAAAGGGCGGTAAATGGCTCAAATGAATCGTGTATTAACTGAAGAGGGTACGTTAGAAAGGGTATCCGGAAATCTTTACGCCACTTGTTTGGAAGCGAAGGAAGAGTTTGGTGAAGTAGTGCACATTTTACCTTTAATTAATGACGTCGGTTAAAAGGCACAAGGTCGGGATTATAACAGACTCCCTAACGAACACCCCGTCCCTGCCAAATCCCCGTAGCTAGCTCTAAAACACATTGAAAGCATAATCTTATTATTTATTATTAAGGCTGACTTTGTTATAATAGGAGGTGGAGGTCCAAGGCCAGCAGGTAGTTCTGCCTTCTTGAACGATATTAAAACAGCTCCAAGACTTCCATCCTTATGCAGATAACAGATCGTTAGAAGGTGAAATAGGGCATCCTCCCACCCCCAACGTCTCCCACTTTTTGAGATACAAAAGAAGGAAATAATTTAAATTAGCGATACAATGTACAGTCTCGTAGTTGACAGCTCCACGTGGATTAGACGTTAAGATTTAATTATCACCTCCAAAAAATAAAAATACCACTTTCTTTTTACCTGGTGTATACTGAAAGTGGGAATCATATATGGGTCAAATAAATGGGTCAAGATTCTGCAAGACTGAGTGTTGTTACCTTGTTTATTCAATCTGTAAGCAGAGCACATTATTAAAATAGCTGGGGTGCTTATAGATAACGTTGGATATGCGGATGATACAATACTGACGCCAAAAATGTGAGGAAGCTCTAAAGACTCTCTAGTGAAAGTGAAAGAAGAAAGTGCGTAGACTGGCTTATGCTGAATGTCAATAAAAAGAAAATTATGGGAGCCATACGTATCACTCCACGGCATATAGGAAGCGAAGCAATGGAGGCAGCTCCTATGATTTGTGTCGGCTCCCAGATTTCTGCTGATGCTGACTACAGCCACGAGGTCAAGAGATGCTTGTTACTTGGCATTAGGCAAAGTGCAACGTTGACAATGTTTTAAGGAGTAGCGACATAATTTTAACAACAATGATCTGCATATTAAGGGCTATGGACATTACAGTTGTGATATACGGACGTGAGACCTGGACGATACGAAATACAGAACAGCGTAGAATAAATGCCCTGTAAAATATGGTGTAGGAGGACATTCTTTAAACTTCTATGGACAACCAAAATATGTATACTTTAGTATCATAGCGAATCAAACCAGATTGCTCCTGGAGAGATCTGATAATGGAACAATAACTAAACTACTTTGGGGAAATTATGAGGAGACATGATTCACTGGAAGAGGTGTTAGCGCTGGGGAAGATCGGAGACACAATGAGAAGAGCGAGGTAAAAGATGAAGTGGATCGATTGCATCACAGAAGTAATGGACTCCTACCGGAAACGTCTGCAGAAGAAACTGCAGAACAGAAGAAATTGGCGTGCTTTAGTTCATACGGACGCGGAGAGTCGGAATCGACTCAACGAACAGAGAATGAAAGAGAGAGGGAGATAGAAATATCCGCTCCACGGAAACGCAGAGTGCCGCGAACTGTGGTCGAAACGGCGGAGGATATCAATAAAGTGGAATATAGTGCAGTAACTGTGTCCTGCATGCGAAGGGGAAGCGCCCAGCAAAAATACGTTCTGGGTTGTTGGAAGTGTACGGCAACGATGAACCATCATATGACACATATGTTAGGTAGTGCATTCTGAATGACGAAGAACGAGTGAGCCGTGGCAGTTTCCTTCTTCAAATATCTCGTCGTGCGGACCAGAGAACCAGTGATTCCTCGCCACAGAGAGAGCTTTCCTACTACGGGGCGCAGCCGTGCCGCCGTGAGGGGCCGGCGATAGCTGTCAGCGCAGAGTCGTTAGCGGCCTCAAGTTGGACTCGGCTCGGCTGGGAGTGATGCTCTGTGTGGGGCGCCGTTTTGGTCACGCTCGCCTTTAGTATTTGACACGAGGTCTGTTGACGTGGCGGTTCTCCGACATTACTCCCGAGTGCGCTTTATTCTACGCTGACCCTGTGTGTTCCTTGAGCGCTAAAATTTATTTCATTTGTACATTCGAGTCATTTTCCTTTAATTTGGGGATGTACGGAGAGTCTGCAGTTTTGGAGACTATGAATCATTAGGTGCTTGGCCTTTGGATTATGGTACTACCGTGCTATCCGTCGACCCAGTGGTGGTGGTGTCTGCGTTTGCTTCCTGTTCCGTTACCTTGCCTCGCGGTGCTAGGCAGAATCAAGGGGCTGCAATACCTCGTAATTGTACTGTTGGTTCTTTTCAGTAAACCTGAGAGGGTAACAATATTTAAAATTGCGTAAATGATTGGAGGCTCCTTGTGCGGAGAATTGTCAGCAGTGCCTGCTAAGGGAATCCTTTCCTGACTCGACACTCAATTACGAGATTGTAGAAGAGGCTAGTGGTTCCGCGAATTAGGTGCCCAAGCCGACCGGTGTGGCCGAGCGGTTCTAGGCGCTCCAGTCTGGAACCGCGCGACCGCTACGGTCGCAGGTTCGAATCTTGCCTCGGGCATGGATGGGTGTGATGTCCTTAGGTTAGTTAGGATTAAATAGTTCTACGTTCTAGGGAATTGATGACCGCAGATGTTAAGTCCCATAGTGCTCAGAGCCCTTTGAACAATTTTTTTTAGTTAGATGCCCCCTTAGTTTGTTTCAGTCTTATGGCTGTTGTGAAACACGCTGAGGGCCCCATAGCTCTCCTGTGGACTGGTCACCTGCGTGCATCGGCTGCCGACATCGTCTTCACCGAGTTTGCCGCCTCCTAGATCACCTCAAGCCACAGAGAATTAAGTTACGCAACCTTGTTACGGGCTTCTGCAGCAATAATAATAGTATTTTTGTTTTACTTTCCTTCTATAGAAGAGATATTATCTTATTTCGTGTTGTCATTAATGTGAGTTTAAGAGCTCAATTCACTTGGGATAAAGCTTTGCAGAGCTGTGGACGGCCGTTGTCCACGTTGTTAAATCTCCTTAAATTTTATTATATAGCGCTCGTCAAGTTTAAATTTTTGAACAGCCTTGATTGGCCTTTTCTTGAAATTGTTAAATTTTTTAAAGGTTTTATTATCTAGCAGTGGCCAATTTGTTCTAATTAAAGGGGCTTTTACCAGTAGAGGAAGTGTATTAATGGGATACATTTATAAGTAATTGTCCTTATTGCCCATTATAATCTTAGTCGATTTCCCGTTTGTACATTTGAATTATGGTATATGATTCTAAAAGGCAAGGTAGTCCTTTTTTTATCAGAAAAATTACAATGCATGTTGGCATTTATAGTTTTTTTTCCGTAAATGCGTAAACCTAAAACTAGAGTAAATTCCATTATTTCTTGTTCAATTTTTAATTAAGTACGCTATGGGCTTGTTCTTCAATTGTTAAAGAATGCCGGCCGCGGTGGTCTAGCGGTTCTAGGCGCTCAGTCCGGAACCGCGCGACGGCTACGGTCGCAGATTCGAATCCTGCCTCGGGCATGGATGTGTGTGATGTCCTTAGGTTAGTTAGGTTTAAGTAGTTCTAAGTTCTAGGGGACTGATGACCACAGATGTTAAGTCCCATAGTGCTCAGAGCCATTTGAACCATTTTGTTAAAGAATTTTTTCAGTTCCAGTGTATTTTGAATTTAACGAACAATCCCGTTGGGTACATTTTTCGTGGTGGAACGTTTCCTGCGTAGCCATCTATCGATGGGAAAAATGTGTCGCATTGAAGAGTGCATAATAGTGTTGTGGGTGAGAGATTTTCAGCGGGAAGTGGATGGGGGCGCAGACAATAAAGGCGGTTCATTCTTGTCAAAAAATAAGCATAGTGCAGCACCGCTGTAATATGCAGAATGAAGGCGATGCGCACTGAACCCTCACTCCGGCGTGCTTCAGGGACGCTCCACTGTGAGCCCTTCTCAAAGAGGCTGCCTGGTAGTGAAAGGCCTTGACTGACGGTGCAGTCGAAGCAGCCGGCTGTTGCCGATTCAAGATGGAGTGACAGCGTCACGGCTCGCTTCCCGGAGCGAAGCACGCCCCTGGCCAGCCTAGCGACAGACGGCAGCGACGTCCGAATGGTGGACCACACTAATGACTGGGCCACAGCGGCCAGCAGCGTCAGACCCCAGCGGGGAGCACCTCTCTTCATCCTTCGGACCATGAAGTAGTGGCAGGATCCGCACCAGGTGGCCTCATGAGGACGTCGCAGAATGAAAGCGACTTGATGGCTGAAGTCAGGGGTCATTGGTTCGCCGCCTGGCTGCGTCGATGATAGCTGCTTCAGAAGAGGGTCGGCGACCTCACGCCAGAGTATGACACGCGGCAGTCGTTGACCCATAGTCCAGCGTGTCGATCACATGTTCGCCTTTCCCTGGGCGTATAAGTAGTCAAAGGAGCCTTATTAAGTGGAAAACAAGTACAGGCTCGTACTTCATTGCCATCTAGCTTCCTGGAGGCTGGTCCCTGCCTGGACAACTGCTTCGCTACTGGAGAAGCTGTGGAGAACTACGTGCATATAAAAACGATTACCTTGTCTTAGAAAATTAATTAAGGGCTGGACACACATTTAAGACCCGAGATATAATTAGTGTACCAAATAATAATAATAATAATTATTATTATTATTGTTATTTATGGTCCTAGCTATGCTTCCTAAAGCGGAGAATTAAAAAGAAATATAACGGATGTGAATGGAAGGTGTTAGCAGAAACAAGCTTATGAGGAACCCGGCAATTTATTCAATTAAACAAATCTTAAACCGATAAGAACATGAAGAGTACTCACTGAGTTTCAGTCTCTCTGTGTGAATTCTAAGCAGTAGATTTATCGGTTTTCGGCGTTCCTTGAGCCACCAAGAAACATACCCCTTTGAAACTGATGTCATTCTGCAAATTGTGCTTAAAAATCTTAACTAAAGGATTACAGTGACTGTTGTCGTCGTAGTCATATTGAGAAACTTATACATCTACTTAAGCAATGATGGACTTGAGACAGATGATCGCAGTGACTTGAGAAAACGTAGACTAAGAGATCCCCTATGATGCCGATGCTGGCAATTACGCTCATCATAATTATTTACCAACAGACATGCAGAATGCTGCAGTCCTGTGTGGGGTTCTGCTACAGAGACAAGAGCCGCGCTTCCGGCAGCACCAATCCTGGACCCTGCTCATCTCATGTGCTGAGGTGCACTCTCCCTCCAAACGAACGCTGCTGATGTGCATAAGATGGGCAAACCACCACTTTTGGTGTGCTACAGATGTGCACATTTTCCTCATCTCCGAACGAATTTCAATTTTCCTAGCTGAAATGCATGAACTGCTATTTCTTTCTGCCAAAAAGGATATGCCCACCAGTAGTAGAATACGAACACTCGTCCGGCCAATGGTGAGGATCCTTCAAGCACAAATTTCCCTTCATGATAACGTGTGATGATGTAACCCAATGATATTTCGATTCACCCTACTATCAGCAAACTGTCGCTTCTGATACGTCTCCGAGACGTCACAAAGTTTTTCACCAATCACGCGTTTTCGCGCCCAGCCACTAGCCTCGCATCAGAGGTTCTCTGAAAGTAAAAACAGCTGTGTCCGAGGATAGACCATCATATTTTTACAAGCCATGCTTCTTTTTAAAATGTGTGAGACCGTTATTTCGTGAAAGTATTCTTCGGAATACGAGAAAGCTAATCATCTGTTGACAGTGACCCATCCCAGGCTGCAGCTCGGGCACAAGGGAGGCCTCAGATGTAAAACGCACAATGGCTGGCACTTCCTCCCCCCCCCCCCACCCTCCCACAACAGCCCCTCCCCCCACCGCCTGGCCTCAGCTTGTTAATTTTCATGGATGCAACACCAGACACTGCCCACCCGGGTTGATGTCAGAGGACTTCTTTTTTCGTTGCGTTCACTGATCTCACTGTTCCAGATTCAGCGTGCTTCACATTCCCACACACTCACAGAAAGCATAGACAAGACAAGGATAACCTGCATCCAGTTAAAGGTAATGAAAAGAAGTTAGCAAGAGCTGAATACGTACAGTCACTGTTATCTAATTTCTTCTAATAAAACATTTCGATAGTGTTCTGCATCGTTATTACCCTCGAATTACTGGGTAATCCTCCGGTTAAATGAAAGGGCATGCAAAATGACTTGCAGCTTTCAGATGTCAGTATGGTGCAACTCTGTGGCGGTTGTTGCAGCCCACGACCTGAATAGTGCACTGAGATCTTGTCTGTTCCGATACCATAACAAGTGAATGTATAGAGAGGGAAGAACATTATCATCAAATAGGACTCTTATATCTTCATTATTTGTGATGATAAATAATTTGAACTTGTTCGCCGGCCGGGTTGGCCGTGCGGTTCTAGGCGCTACAGTCAGGAACCGAGCGACCGCTACGGACGGAGGTTCGAATCCTGCCTCGGGCATGGATGTGTGTGATGTCCTTAGGTTTGTTAGGTTTAATTACTTCTACGTTCTAGGCGACTGATGACCTCAGAAGTTAAGTCGCATAGTGCTCAGAGCCATTTGAACCATTTGAAATTGTTCTGTTCTATGATCCCCCCGTCCATGCTAAATACTGAAGACAGTAATTCATCCGATTACAACAAGATATTTTTGGAATAAGCGGCATAACACTAGTATTTGATACAGTTCCGCACTGTCGCCTGATAAACAAAGTAAGAGCCTACGGAATATCAGACCAGCTGTGTGCCTGGATTGAAGAATTTTTAGCAAACAGAACACAGTTTGTTGTTCTCAATGGAGAGACGTCTACAGACGTTAAAGTAACATCTCGCGTGCCACAGGGAAGTGTTATAAGACCATTTCTTTTCACAATATATATAAATGACCTAGTAGATAGTGTCGGAAGTTCCATGCGGCTTTTCGCGGATGATGCTGTAGTATACAGAGAAGTTGCAGCATTATAAAATTGCAGCGAAATGCAGGAAGATCTGCAACGGATAGGCACCTGGTGCAGGGAATGGCAACTGACCCTTAAAATAAACAAATGTAATGTATTGCAAACACATAGTCCGCAGCTCGTGGTCGTGCGGTGGCGTTCTCGCTTCCCACGCCCGGGTTCCTAGGTTCGATTCCCGGCGTGGTCAGGGATTTTCTCTGCCTCGTGATGACTGGGTATTGTGTGATGTCCTTAGGTTAGTTAGGTTTAAGTAGTTAAAATTTCTAGGGGACTGATGACCATAGATGTTAATTCCCATAGTGCTCAGAGCCATTTGAACCATTTTTTTTTTTTTTTTTGCATGTACATAGAAATAAGGACCCTTTATTGTATGATTATATGATAGCGGAACAAACACTGGTAGCAGTTACTTCTGTAAAATATCTGGGAGTATGCGTACGGAACGATTTGAAGCGGAATGATCATATAAAATTAATTGTTGGTAAGGCGGGTGCCAGGTTGAGATTCATTGGGAGAGTCCTTAGAAAATGTAGTCCATCAACAAAGGAGGTGGCTTACAAAACACTCGTTCGACCCATGCTTGGGTATTGCTCATCAGTCTGGGATTCGTACCAGGTCGCGTTGACAGAGGAGATAGAGAAGATCCAAAGAAGAGCGGCCCGTCTCGTCACTGGGTTATTTGGTAAGCGTGATAGCGTTACGGAGATGTTTAGCAAACTCAAGTGGCAGACTCTGCAAGAGAGGCTGTCTGCATCGTGGTGTAGCTTGCTGTCCAGGTTTCGACAGCGTGCGTTTCTGAATGAGGTATCGAATATATTGCTTTCCCCTACTTATAGCTCCCGAGGAGATCACGAATGTACAATTAGAGAGATTCGAGCGAACTCGGAGGCTTTCCGGCAGTAGTTCTTCCCTCGAACCATACGCGACTGGAACAGGAAAGGGACGTAATGACAGTGGCACGTAAAGTGCCCTCCGCCACACACCGTTGGATGGCTTGCGGAGTATAAATGTAGATGTACATGTAGATTCATCAATGACGATGGAGTAAAGTAATGGTTTCCATATCTGACAATAAACCAAACGTGTGAAGAAGGAAAGTGCATAGCGTCACGGCGTTTTTTGTGCATAAGAAGAAACAGAATCATAATTGGATTGAAATCTGGGGTACCTCGTTCTGCTACGGTTAATGAAACGAATGAGAGGATCGGCGAGGCACGCGCACCGTGAGAGGCTACAGTCACAAGGGCAGGTTGAGCCGCCCGCAGCAGCGCATGTCTGCTCATGTGACTGCGGAAATCCGCAGCCGCCGCTATGATTGGACCGCTAGCAGCGACGTAATCCGACGCCACGGGTACCCGCCTAATCCCGGTAGCGCGCGCTCTAATAATTAATGGGTCGTGGCGGCGGCAAGTGCGCGCAAACAGTTTTCAGCCTGGCGCACATTATAACCGCTAATTACGGGGCCGGCGGGCGGTCTCGCGCTGACAGGTGACAGGTGCCGCGCCGAATGAACCGGAAGCAGTGGCACGCCGCGCCAGTTAATAATGCCGCCCGCCGCGCGGCTTCCGGTCAGAGAGCTGTGCACTCTCTGGCCACTGCCGGATGTGTAGCTGATGCAAAGTTGGCTTTGACAGTCTCGCTATAATAACCTTCTCGCAATGTATCCTCATCGAATGTCCCTCCCCCAACCTCCACCCACAAATACACACACACATACATACAGGGTGTTTCACTAAACGTGTTAGCCTCTGTAAGTTACGAAGTAATAGGCGACAGAAATATTTATTGCGGTAGGTCACCATAAGAAACGTTACGCTGTCTGCTGAACTATGAGCATAGTTTATTGTGTTATTACACAAAGAGTTACAGCAAAAAGATACAATTTTTTAAGTCGAACAATAGTTGTTTCTGTCATTAGATGTTCAAATGTGTGTCCATGTTCGTGAATGAACGATGCAATGCGCTTTCTAAAGGATCTGCGGATGACATGCAACATCGCCGGTGTCACGGAGCAACATGCGTCCTCGATGCGCCGTTTTAGATCATCTGGAGATGTGGGCCCAGCGACATAAACACGATCCTTTAGATATCCCACAAAAAGAAATCTAATGGTGTTAAGTCGGGCGACCTTGCGGGCCATAAATGAGGACCATGCCGCCCCAACCACCTTCCTGCATACCTGTTGTTTAGCTCTTCCACAACAGCACGCGCAGAGTGGGCTGGGTAACCATGGTGCTGCATCCACATATGGACTCTCGTGTGCAGACACATATGTTCAAGGAGACCACCCAAATTAGCCGGCCGCTGGTGGCCGAGCGGTTCTAGGCGCTACAGTCTGGAACTGCGAGACCGCTACGGTCGCAGGTTCGAATCCTGCCTCAGGCATGGCTGTGTGTGACGTTCTTAGGTTACTTAGGTTTAAGTAGTTCTAATTTCTAGGGGACTGATGACCTCAGATGTTAAGTCCCATAATGCTCAGAGCCATTTGAACCATTTTTTGAACCACCCAAATTGTCGACTATAAACGCGCGATGTAACTCACCTGCCAGTGTATCTGGGAAGTAGTGTGGACCGATGATTTCATCCCCAAGGATTCCACACCATACATTAATAGACCATCTACGTTGACGGTCGACTGGTCGTACCCAACGAAGATTGCCTGCGGCCCAGTAGTGCGTGTTATGGCGATTCACTGCACCATAATTTGTGAACGTGGACTCATCAGAGAACATAACACCTTGTAAACACTCCAGCGTGAAATTACGCATGGCCCATTCACAGACTGTTACGGAAATCGTTCCCATGCAGCTCCTGTGTCAGTGAGAGGCGGTTCGAGTGAAACCTGTGGCTGTGTACTATATGCCACACAGATGTGTGAATGGCACCAGCAGGTGCAGCAACGGCTCGTAAGCTGACATGAGGTCGTGGTGTACTGCAGCTAAAACAAACACCTCCATCTCCTCACTTCTTGCAGTTCTTCGTCTGTTACTGCGGCGCATTACCAAGCTGCCTGTTTCCCGAAGTCGTTGTTCGCCGCGTAAGAACGTAATGGCTGCTAGAGTTCTTCGCCTAGGATATCTCACGGCGTACGCTATGTCTGCGTCAGTGGCATCGATAATAACTCAATAAACTATGTCGGCACTAGCCCAGCATCAGCAACATGTCAACGTACTCGTTGTTCCTGTATGCCATCTTCATCCGATGTCAGTAACTGTGGTACACTGAGTCCCGTTTGATTGTGTGGCTCGAACTGTCGGCAGTCTAACAGCGCATCGACGAAGCTTCTCGCTCCGTGACATCGGCAAAGTTACTACTCGTCCGCACCACATTTAGAATGCGCATAGCGTTATGCGCAGCATGTGTGGTATCTGCCCCTGAAACTTTTAAGGGTTGTAGCTCCCAAACAAAAAGTGATATGAATGTAATTTAAATTGATGTATACACAGATGGTGTTACTGATTCCAGTGCATGATAGAAACAACTATTGTTCCATGTAAAAATTGTGTCTTTTTGCTGTAACTCTTTCGATAATAACTCAATAAAGTATGTCCACAGTTACGCAGACAGTGTAACGCTTCTTATGGTGACCTACCGCAATAAATGTTTCTGTCGCCTATTACTTCGTAACTTCAGAGGCAAACACATTTAGTGAAACACTTTTTATATACGGGGGTGAGTTAATTAGTATCGGCAATTTAGTTATATTTTTGTTTATTTTGGTAGTACTGTCGTTTTAAGTTTATGACGCATACTTTGTTTATTTGTTGTTATATCTTTGCAATTTTCAAGCTGCTAGGTTAGTTTCTTTATCGGTGCCGTGGTGTTAATCATGGCTGGTCCGCTGTCCATTTGCACCAAACAAGAACAACGTTCATTGATCTGTTTTTTGTGGTCGGAAGGTGTATCAGGGGCCGAAATTCATGGAAGACTTTCGGTACAGTACGGGGAACAGTGTTTCTCCACAACGAAGTGTCTACGAATGGACTAAAAAATTCCGAAATGGTCGCACAAGTGTTACGTACGATGAAGGAGCCGGGCGATCGTTTACCGCCACAAATGAAGAAACCATTGAGCGTTCACGTCAAATGAATCTCTTAGACAGACGATTAACTATTGAGGAAGTGGCACATCGTCTGCAAATTAGTCACGATTCTGCCTACGAAATCATCCACAACAGACTTGGGTTTCATAAAGTTTGTGCAAGATGGGTCTCAAAACAACTCACACAGTTGCGTTAACAAGCGCGCTTGGACATCTGCAAAAAACATTTCGATCGCTATGGCAACGAAGGAGACAATTTCTTAGACAGGATCATTACTGGTGACGAAACGTGGATCCACCATTACGAGCCAGAGAGTAAACGGCACAGTATGGAATGGAAACATCCAAATTCGTCGGGCAACAAACAGTTCGAGACCAAACCACCCGCAGGAAAACTGACGCTTACGGTTTTTTGGGACGCACAAGGTCCAGTACTGGAGCGTTATGGGGAAAGGGGCACAACAGTAAACAGTGTACGTTACAGTGAAATGCTTACTGCCAGGCTAAAGCCTGCAATTCGAAGCCAACGCCGAGGCCGGCCGCGGTGGTCTAGCGGTTCTAGGCGCTCAGTCCGGAACCGCGCGACTGCTACGGTCGCAGGTTCGAATCCTTCCTCGGGCATGGATGTGTGTGATGTTCTTAGGTTAGTTAGGTTTAAGTAGTTCTACGTGCTAGGGGACTGATGATCCCAGTCCCATAGTGCTAAGAGCCATTTGAGCCATTTGAGCCATTTGAACCAACGCCGAGGATTCCTGTCAAAAGGTGTTACGTTGTTGCAAAACAATGCCCGTCCGCATACTGTTGCCCAAACTGCTGAAACTCTCCAGAAACTCAAATTTGAAGTACTGGATCATCCTCCATATAGTCCCGATCTTGCCACTTCTGACTATCAGTTGTGTGATCCACTCCAACAGGCATTAAGGGGCCGTCGATTTGCCTCGGACAAACCAGTCAAAGAAGCGGTGCATTCCTGACTCGCAGCTCAACCGAGAATCTTCTTTTATGAGGGCATCAGGAAGCTTGTTCAACGATGGACCAAGTGCGTTGAAACGCAAGGAGACTATGTCGAAAAATGATGTTATTGTAAGTTTCCTATTTGATTACAATAAAATTGTATAGCAACTTTGAGGGTAATAATTGACTTACCCTCGTACACACGAACGAACGCACGTACATGCAAACATTACTTGCACAGGAACGTTCGGATAGATAAGTAGCTGCTGCAAATATATGGTTCACGCAGTCTCAAATACAATCTTTACGCGGTATGATATTTAAAAGGTCAGTAGCGTATCTCAGAATGTTCGATGTTCCGCTTCCTTCATAAGGCAGCATCTGTGAGGCAACGATAGGTAGATAATAATATTCCTGAAATTTACTGTCCAGTCCAGAGTCATGACATGGATCAATCGAGCACCTTTGGAATTAGTTAGAACGTCGACTTCAGATTCAAGCGTCCATGTCTTATTTCTAAGCTCCTGAGGAAGAACGGGCTGTCATTCCCTCAATAGACATTGAAACATCTCATTGGAAGTGTGCCGAAGATAGTTCAAGCCACGATAAAGGCGCAGGTTGGACACAACCGATAGTGATGTCCAGTAACATAATAGGTGGCCGGATACTTCTGATCACATACTGCAATATATGTCAACATGAAGCAGTCTCAAGGCTTTCTCTGCGTATCTTGTTTCGTAGAGAACCAGAAGACACAGTGAATGACTTTGGACTACGCTATGTGGACATACGCATACACTATTTGAGCCTACGACTACAAAAACCTTTGTTTAAATGGACTGTTGAAGACGATAAGACATCTAGTATTGAAGTGCAATGTACGTTAGATGTTTCTACGAGGACTACTCGGGAAGTAAGGTCTGATCAGTCGCGAAATGGAAACCGCAGTGAAAATCAAAAAGATTTTATTTGCAACTGTTACCTACACCTTCCAGCTACTTATCTACATAGCCACCGCTTCAAATGAGTCATCTGTCGTAGCGTTGTACCAACTTTCAGATATCCTCGTCACAGAAGGCAGTCGCCTGTGCTTTCCGTCAATCCTCTATGCTGGTCTACAGCTGGTAGTCTGTGTGAAGATATTGTCTTCACAACCAGCGGTTCGTGAGAAGAGAGATGAATCTCGGTTGGAGTCAATGACGGGCTGTGTGGTGGGTGATCGAACACTTCCCATCGGAAACGCTGCAGTGTGTGGTCAAGAGCTGTCATGTATAAGGAAACGCACGACAGTTAAGTTCTGTGAGGTTGCGTGACTTCAGGCGAAACCTCTCTCCAGGCCCTCGTAGTTGGCGGGGGACGCTATTTTCTAGGCATCCCTGCATACTCACTGTGCGGGCAACAATGAAAAGAATGATTGACTCAATCGACAGGCATGCTAGAGACCCATCTCAACACATCTGTGCAAAGATTCTTCGGATTTTCATTGTAGTTTTTATTTCGCACCTGATCGGACCTTACTTTCCGAATAGCCATCGTATATCGTGCCGCCGTTATTTCTTCGTCGCATTGCCATCCTTCGTATAAATCATTTTATGTGTTTTCCATTATTGCTAGCCTTACAAAGTGGCGCATGAAATAAATAAATGAAAGCCATTACTCAGTAATTTCTATACTTCACGCTGCAGTAGCATGACCTCATTCAGAAATCTTCCGTGGTTTGTTTTGTGGTATGTAATAACACAAGTTGTGTCTAGAAATCATCAGATATCAAGATAAAGAGAAACTTCAGAGCATTATGCTCCTACGAACGACGTCAAGGTTGTCAGTATGAATTCGAATTAATACAGATTCATGGCAGATTCACAAGACGGAACGTGTTGATATCAACCATTATACAAACTGGTGTACTCATAAAAGTGTCATTGCTGAGTGACTAAGAAAATCTAGAACGGGCTAGACAGTATATCCAGTTAGCGCACTGAATGAAAGATTAGCTTTAAATGTATGTAATCAATCATAACTCTCATAAACACGAGGAAGGATCTGATATGTACACATGCAAAATGCGTACAAATGCAGAGTCCGATTTTATCCGATTGTAAGATTATGGTAAACGTTTGGTAATTATTTAAGTGCCTGGAGAAACGATATGCAGGTAGATTCTGGTTGACGACAATGCGAAATCAGTAGCAGCAGAACTCAGTGGAAAATTCAGATTTTATTGGGAGGTTTCTGGGAATGTGAAGTGCGACCCTGTATTTAATCGCATACAACACAAAAGTATGACTAAATCTAAATTATTCCTGGAATATTTGGAATAAACTAGGCAGCGGGCACCGAAGTAATTCACATGAGCTTTAGGGATCGTTAGGTGTCGGTATAATAGTCACCAAATCTTAAAAACTTTCTTAGAAATCAGAAATGTAAAGGTTTGAAAAGTAAGGAGATGTCATTCTCGCAATCGCTATTGCATACATTTTGAGAACCATTGTTCGAGACAGATTGTCATCAGTTTCTTCTGTATCCATCGCACAATTTTTAAACTAATTTTCAGCACTTAATATTATATACGAGGCAGCGTGCTACAGAAACACAGGCTGAAAACCTGCTGAAAATTAAACACTTCAAAAATTTCTACGGAAATTATATATAGGCAGAGCAATAAATTAAACAATCGCTAAAGATTAGCATATTTCCTGATATGGGTCCAGAATAAAATAAATAAGCAAGCCGCCTTATATATGTAGGGTGATTATCAATTCATTATACAAAAATTACCTTTAATTGTGAAAATTGTAACAAACTTACAGAAATATTTCATGCAGCATTGTATGCAGTGTAGCTTCAAGTTTTAATTACAAATTTTCAATGTTACTACATTTTGTATCACGACAGATCGCATCTGTTATTAGTTCCCTGCCAAATCCTGTGAAGCAAGTCTTGATGTATGGTGGCAACTGCACGTGTCATCCGTTGTTGCAGCGCGTCGACGTTTCCAGGAAGAGGAGGAACAAACAATTGGTCTTTAATGCGACCCCATATAACACAAGTCCGTTGGGGTTAAACCAGGTGACCGTGGTTGCCACGACGCTGTACCATCAAGTCCAATGCAAATCAGCACACTCCTAAGCAGATGCGCGACAACTTCACGATGAGGATTTGGTGGTGCACCATCTCGCTGGAAAGTAAATTCTGTGTCAATGTCCTAATGCAACTGAGGCATTAGATAATGTTCAAGCATATCCAGTTCCGATATGCCAGTTACAGCTGACTCGGCAAAAAAAGGAAGGACCTCAAATCTTGTTAAAACTTACAGCGCAAAAAACATTTACCTAGTTACGTACATGTTCGATTACGTGACGTGGCTGCCGCTCACCCCACATCCGTACCACTGGTACGGAAGGTCGCTTCGTCACTGAAAAATATTTTATTGAGAAAATCACCTTCAGTATGCATTCTGTTAAACATTTACACAAAAAACTCAGCTCGTTTTTCTTTCTCAGCTTCTCTTAAGGTTTCCAACAGTGCCTTTGAATGAAAGGCGTTTCCGTAATACCGTCCATACTGTAACACTAGGTATATTCAATTCTAAGCTGGCACATTCGCTGGATTACCTGTACTATGAATGTAAGGCTGTCGAACTTGTTCAATTGCTGCACCAGAAAGGACTGCTGGCCGACCCTGACATTGCGTTCTTTGTGATACGCAGCCAGTTTCGGTGAAACGATTCTACCTATTATTAACAGTTTTTCTTTGAGGTGCTGACTTGCGATATTTAGTCGTGGATTGTCTCTGAACTGTAGTAGCGGATTTGGATTCATTAAACTATAAACAACACTGACCATGCTCTTCATCGTCATATGACCCCATGATGACTTTTGGACTCTCTCAATCGCGAGTTCCACCTGGCAGGAACGTTGGGAAGTTATCTACCCTTTTCACAATTAAAGGTTACTTCTGTGTAACTAATTTCTAAACCACACACACGTTTAAATTCCAACACTTCATACTTGATCTGTCATTCTTTTATTTCCTCTTGGTTCTTATGCCTATTGTATATCATCCATCCTTCCTGTAGCCTATACCCATATCTCCGAGAATTTCGAACATCTTGCACCATTTTTACGTTGTTGCACGCTTTTTCTAGGTTGAAAAATCGTATGACGGTGTCCTAATTTTCTTAAGTCTTGTTTCCATCAAACGCAAGGTCAGAACCACCTCTCTGTCGCCTTTACCTGTCCTAAAGCCAAATAGATCGTCACGTAAGAGATGCACTGTTTTATAATATGGTCAGTAACATGAATGAATAAGATATTAGGGTGATTCTGCACAAATTCTCGCCGTTTCTGGCCTTCGTAACTTCGGAATTGTGAAGTCTTTTACTCGTACATTACACAAGTGAGATACACTACAGGAAACTGAAGTACGAAAATTTTTCTTTCAGTTTTGTTGTAACTGTGTGTGGCTGTTAGCAATGAATAAAAGATCGAAGTGTAGTTATTTATGGGGATATTTTTATAAGAGTCTAAAGTAGCAAAGTGATCCAATACGGTGTTTCTGGTCATGGAGAAGTAGAAAGATTATGTACCAGTCAGATGTGAGGAACCCTGAGGAAATATCTGGAGCGACTGAATCCAACATTAGGTTTATCATTTGAGAGACAGAATGTTTCAATAAAACGAAACAATTGATCTGCTTCATTGTGATGCAGTTTCTGAGCAGATTTATAGGTTTACTATGGAGACTCCACGCTCTCCTCCGGTGGCTAATTTATTTACGGGAGATGCCGAAGACAAAGCACTCGATTGCGAAAGTTTTAAACCAACGGTCTTCTAGAGGTATGTGAACGACACATATGTAATCTGGCCTCACGGGAAGGTTGAATTACACCCATTTCTTAAGTAGAACTGCCAAATGGAAAACAGGCAGGCATTCACTAATAACAGCTTCAGTTAAATAAGATTATCAAATAGAAGACAGGTATGACTCCAATGATAACAGCATCAGCTAAGTGAAATAACTAAATAGAACACAGGCAGCCTTCTTTAATGACTGCCTCAGTTAAGGGGACATACCCCTGAACGGGCTGTATTTTTAGCATTATCTTCAGCCTCGTAGTGCAACTTATCTAAAAAAGAGAGGTAGTTCGAAATTCTTACACACAATTAGGGTCATTATTCAAAGCATTTCCCAAAACCTCATTGTGATATTTATTATCTTTTGGTACTGACAACAATATTTATGATAGTATAAAAAACGGAACACTGTTTCTCTGCAGTACCATTTCCTCTTGGAACCACTGACTGTAGGGATTGGAAAAGAGTCAGAGTACAGGCTGCATTCAGATAAGTGTTTTATGCCTTCTATTTCCTTCCAAGATCTGATCTGTGAAAAAGACAGGTAATTTATTTTACTACGACAAAAATATTTAAAAATGTACGTCTCTGACATCATCATCACGTCATAAATTTCTTAGGAAATCGTAGGCAAGAGAGATAGAGGAGGTAATTTTAAATATGTGTACCAGTTTTTGTGATTTTAACTTTAGTCATTTAGGAGAAAAGTTTACCTGAATGATGAAAATTCAAGTTTTCGGTAAATCGCAAAAGAAGGTTTACAGATTTATTAACTTACCACTACGCTCGTTAAGAACATTCCAGGGGCATACTCCAGTTGTCCTCCTGTTTCCTTATCCTCCATACTCTTTCTCTTCATTCTTTTTTTTATCCTTGACTCCTTGGTAGCAGCTTCTGCAGCTGTCTCTGCTTCAGTTACCCGCCGCTTGTCAATAGCAGTATGAGCTGAAGCCATATTCCTTCCAGTCAGGATGTTCAAATTCTTCATAACATTGGTCCTTGAAAGTGCACCATCATTGAATGTTATTACTGCATCCATTACACCATCTTCAGCATTGTCAGCCCAACAAATACAGCTTTGGGTGTCCTCTCCCATATACAGCTGTTGAAGCTTTCATTTGCATTCTGAGAGAGACCAAGCATACATTTCCTAAGTAGATTTTTATTTGTCAGATCCCTATATATAGGCCTAATTGCCTCCATTACAGCAAGTGGTAAGGAATGCTTTTGGGTATACTGTATACCTGTAGCAGTGCTCAACAAGTACTTACACCACGAATCTTCCCCTTTTGGACACAAAGCATGCTGTGGGGTTTCATCTGTTGACACTATGTGTTGCCCAAACAGCTCGTCTCATGTTCTCCAAATCTCCTACATTTCTCCTTATTGCTAATCCATAATACTGAGTCAAAGAATCAATTTCACTTTTTGTAAGACGACCTGGACCACCTATGTGTTTTCCGTCTGACAGTGTTTTCCTCTGACGTCCTTACACAAATTTCTCAGCCGAGCTCCAATTCTTTTCTGTACATGCCGAACACATTCAAGATTTTCTATCAGTGTGACCCAATATGGTCTGCCATTAACAACAGTGGTATGTCCTTTACAGTCTCCATCCCCAAGGTAGCCTACATACCTCACACCACGACTAACCTCTGATCTTCTAAAAATGTTTAGAAGTCCTTTAGTTTGTATGTTTCCACTTGGGCCATCAAATTTCGTTACAAAAACATGGGTGATAATAAATTTACTTAAACAACCCCGTAAGTGCTTTGTTAGACATTCATAATCTACTACTCTATCAGTTTCCATAAATGTGGCAGTTATAACCCCATTCAGAGAAGTATGACCTCTCTTCTGCCAAGATCCGTCAAATGCTGCTACAGTGTCCTTATTCTCAGACAAGGCTACTGTTTCTTCTGCTGTTTGTTTTCGTTGAATGTTCACTTACACCGCATAAAGCTTTTTGTATAAATTTATTGTATTTGTCAAACCTCAGTGGAGGTGGAGGCAAATCCATCTCTACACAAAAAATACCTCGTATTGCATTAGCAAGCTGAATATTTACACTGTAATGTCGACTAGCAGTTACTGGCGATCTTATAGTATCAATGTTCATCTTACACGAGTTACAGACAATCACTAACCGACTTGAAAAACCCTTCCTTGCTGAAATGTCCTCAGAAACGTCAATACTCTCTTCACAACTGCAGTACTTACATTTCATAGCACCCTTCAAAAGTCTTGACAGCATACTTAGGTTCACAACAGCGCTTCCGTCGTTGTTGGTGCTCACAATACTACTAGGCTTGTTCTTATTACATTCAGAAAGCGAAAGTTTACGTCTAGAGGCATTGTCTGGAGACACAGTTTCTGTCTTGAGCACTATGCAACTTAACTTCTGAGGTCGTCAGTCACCTAGAACTTAGAACTAATTAAACCTAACTAACCTAAGGACATCACACACATCCATGCCCGAGGCAGGATTCGAACCTGCGACCGTAGCGGTCGCTCGGCTCCAGACTGTAGCGCCGAGAACCGAAAGGCCACTGCGGCCGGCAGACACAGTTTCTGCGGGCTACTTTTGAAGCAACAGATGTGTATTATTCGGTTCTGTTTTGAACTGGTTGCCGCGAAACTTTCGTTTGGAGGTAAATTTCTTTATTCTTGGCATTTGCAGCACAGGAAACACACACACAGACACAAAACAACACACAAAAGCTACAAAACCACACTCTTATTAAATTCCGAAATCATTTAGTCTCAGATCTTAGTTTACATTCGAACCACATCCTTCTAGACATGCCTGTACTTCGGTTCTGGGAGTCAGTGCCTTCTAGAATACACCTGTGTTAACGATCCGTAACTAACGACGGAAGAAACGAAAGAACAAGTTAATGTATCACGTATTCTGACGCACTTCAAACTGAGAGGTGGGCGTGGCCCCTGTGCAACATTACGTTCAACTTCAATTTTAAAACGAACGG
This sequence comes from Schistocerca serialis cubense, assembly GCF_023864345.2. Lineage (NCBI taxonomy): Eukaryota > Metazoa > Arthropoda > Insecta > Orthoptera > Acrididae > Schistocerca > Schistocerca serialis. Next base: position 274,850,966 of record NC_064642.1, on the reverse strand, counting down.
AAAATGATAATGCCCATAAACTATACATTTTGGAAATCAGCATGAAATGCTCTTTTCTACAGTATAAGAAACTTTTTTTCAAATTTTTGGTCATTTTCATGAGCATGTCCCCTTGTTACCAAATAGAAAACTATCAGACCTTCATTGATAAAATCTTCAGTTAAGAAAGATTACCAAATAAACTTAGACTATTGCCTTCTCGCCATGTAACTTTATGGCTTCTACATTTTCATTCTGATGAATACATCCGTAGACGTCATCTTGGGTATTACTAACCTAAGTAAATGTATTAAATTATATTTGCAACCGGTTGCCTGTGTTATTTCTCCACTGAAATTTACAAACGGTTGCTGAAAGGCAGTCATTTTCAAAACAGGATGACTGATTTCTTTGTAACGCGGGTGTGCATCAGTTTCCTTGTGGAAAATGTAATAAGTCTCATACAGATCTGACAACACGCACCGTTCATAAGAGGTGTGTGGAACAAAGAAGATACACACGCTTACTACAGACAAATAATTCAGTTGTGGTAGAGCATTGTACAGATACGGGTCATTCGACTAACTTACGTGTATATTTTAACATCCACCTCTTTCTTTTGGGATTCTGTTTTCAAGGAATTCATTGGAATTAGATTAACCAGTAACTTCATAAACAGAAATAATGGTTTTAATTAGGATAAGGCATGTAGATTAAAAATGAACAAACTGCAAAAAGGTCAAAATTTAAGGAGATGGAACCTGGATAAACTGAAAGAACAGAGGTTATAGAGAGTTTCAGAGAAAGCATTAGGGAACGATTGATAAGAACGGGGGAAAGAAATACAGTAGAAGAAGAATGGGTAGCTTTGAGAGATAAAATAGTGAAGACAGCAGAGGATCAAGCAGGTAAAAAGACGAGGGCTAATAGAAATCGTTGGATAACCGAAGGGTTATTGAATTTAACTGATGAAAGGAGAAAATATAAAAATGCAGTAAATGAAGCAGGCAAAAAGGAATATAAAGGTCTCAAAAATGAGATCGACAGGAAGTGCAAAACAGTTAAGCAGCAATGGCTAGAGGACAAATGTGAGAATGCAGAGGCACCTATCACTAGGGGTGAGATAGATAGTGCCTACAGGAGAATTACAGAGACCTACGGACAAAAAGAGAACCACTTCTCTGAATATCAAGAGCTCAGATGGAAAATCGGTTGTAAGTTGTAAGCAAATAAGGGAGGGCAGAAAGGTGGAATGAGTATATAGAGGGTCTATACAAGGGCGATGTACTTGAGGGCAATATTATTAAAATGGAAGAGGACGTATATGAAGATGAGATGTGAATACTGCGTGAAGAATTTGACAGAGCACTGGAAGACCTAAGTCGAAACAGGGCCCTGGGAGTAGAGAACATTCCATTAGAGCAGCTGATACCGTTGGGAGACCCAGCCCTGAGAAAACTCTACTATCTGATGAGCAAGATGTATGAGACAGGCGAAATACACTCAGCTTTCAAGAACAATATATGAATTCCAATCTCAAAGAAAGCAAGTGTTGACAGGTGCGAAAATTACTAAACTATCGGTTTAATAAGTCACGGCTGCAAAATACAAACAAGAATTCTTTACAGACGAATGGAAAAACTGTTATAAGCCGACCTCGGGGAAAATCGGTTTGGATTCCGCAGAAATGTTGGAACACGTAAACCAATACTGACCCTAAGACTTATCTTAGAAGATAGATTAAGGAAAGGCAAACCTTCATTTCTGGCATTTGTAGATTTACAGAAAGATTTTGACAGTGTTGAATGGAATACTCTCTTTCAAATTCTGAAGGTGGCAGGGATCAAATACAGGGAGCGAAAGGATATTTACAATTTGCACAGAAACCAAATAGCAGTTATAGGAGTCGAGGGTCACGAAAGGGAAGCAGTGATTCAGAAAGGAGTGAAACAGGGTTGTAGCCTATCTCCGATGTTATTCAATCTGTATATTGAGGAAGCAGTAAAGGAAACAAAAGAAAAATTCGGAGTAGGAATTAAAATCCATTGAGAAGAAATACGAACTTTGAGGTTTGTCGACGGCATTGTAAGTCTGTCAGAGACAGCAAAGGTCCTGGAAGAGCAGTTGAACGGAATAGACAGTGTCTTGAAAGGAGGATATAAGATAAACATCAACAGAAGCAAAACTAGGCTAATGAAATGTTATCGAATTAAATCAGGTGTTGCTGAGGGAATTAGACTAGCAAATGAGACACTTAAAGTAGTAGATGAGTTTTACCTATGTGAGGAGCAAAATAACTGATAATGGTCGAAGTAGAGACTGGCGATAGCAAGAAAAGCGTATCTGAAGAAGATAAATTTGTTAACGTAGTGTGTAGATTTAAGTGTCAGGAAGCCTTTCCTGAAAGTATTTGTATGAAGTATAGCCATGTATGGAAGTGGATCATGGACGATAAATAGTTTAGACAAGAAGACAATAGAAGCTTTTGAAATGTGGTGCTATAGAAGACTGCTGAACATTAAATGGGTAGATCACGTAACTAATGAAGAGGTACTGAATAGAATTGAGGAGAAGAGGAATTTGTGGCACAACTTGAAGAGAAGAAGGGGTCGGTTGGTAGGACACTGAGACATCAAGAGATCATCATTTTAGTACTGGAGGGAACTACGGAGGGTAAAAACTGTAGAGGGAGACCAAGGTATGAATACACTAAATAGATTCAGAAGGATTTAGGTTGCAGTAGTTACTCGGAGATGAAGAAGCATGCACAAGATAGAGTAGCATGAAGAGCTGCATCAAACCAGTTTCTGGACTGAAGACCACAACAACGACTAGGGATGGAATCTTGCTCTTGGTGTGATTAAGTTGCAGAGGAGTAGTGAAGCTGTTACCGCTGCCGAATATACATCGATAAGCAATCAAATGTCTGAACGCTTTCAGCACAGGTGACGCTTGTGTTAATATAGCTCTCTGCCGCCTACCAGTATCTGTGCCCCGAATGCGCAGTACCACCGCGATGGAGTATAGAAAGCCGCGCTTGGGACCTTACCTTGTCGACAGTCTTTCTAGTCAGTCTAAGCTTGGCCGAACGATGCGTGGCTGAAATAGCAGTGGAAGAAGTAGTATTTACGCGGGTGGATGCCCTAAATTTAGGGGATTCTTCGTTGCACGTCACTGCCTACATGGAACCTACCGTAGGCTTCTGGAACCTGTCGCCTGGTGGGACCTGGAATGTTGCAGCCTGTTAATCAAGATTCGTAGTTTCGCTCTGCCCTGTAAGCGGTGCGCGATGCGGCGCCGGACTCACCATCTCGCGAGTGTTCCGCAGCGGCACGCCTCCCTTCCACCAGGTGACGACGGGCGGCGGCCTCGTGCCCACCACCTCACAGCTGATCTCGTACGTGTTGTCCGCCGACAGCGGCCGCCTCTGGCTCGTCAGCTGCACCCACAGCGGACGCACTGCAACAGGCAACGGGCCGCTAGTGTTATTCTCAGGGCAACATCTCAAAGCATGTACACAACAGCACAGAACAGTGGCGCCTGTGCAGTCTGCGCCTTGTAACGTGCGTAAACGAGTACACTGCGTGCCGAAAAGAGTTAAAGCACCCAGAAAGGGATGACGAAACGAAATGAAACTTCACGGGTTGAGAGAATGCGTAATATTATTTCAGTGATTAAAAAAAAATCGAATAAAATTTACAAAGCACTTGACAGTGTGAACTTAAACATCATACAGATAGTTCATACAGACACCTGCCAATTGTGGACGAGCATTGTCCTGTTGAAAATGGCACCACGATGCTGTCACATGAGAGATAACGCACGAGGACGCACGATGTCCGTGAAATACCGTTGTGCCGTCAGAGTTCCCGCACTCACAGCAAGCTGTGATCTGAAGTCGTACACGACGACTTCCCACACCAGGAGAAACACCGTCATGCTTCTCCAAAACACTGCAAGTATAGGTCGTCTTCCCAGGTTGCCGCAGAGCAGTGCAGAACTGCGATTCATCACTGAATCCGATACCATTCATTCATGGTTCTCAGTTACGATATACTTGGTGCTCCTTAGGGCGATTCTCCATTGTGGTCATCAGGAGTTGTCGACTGGATCATCCCGGGTAGTACAGACCTCTGATTCACCGCTGTACACAGTCCGATGCCATGCATCAGCGTATCATGGTTACGATATGCTTGGTGCTCAATACGGCGATCCTGTTTTGTGGTGGTCAGGCCTAGTCGTCTGGAATCTTGACGATGAGTATGCTGATCCTCATGTTCACATGCAGTTCCACCGCTGGCCATTGTCGTACCCGAATGCCCCATAGATGTAGATATTGCACGATTCGACCAGGCAGCCAAACAGAAAGCAACAATCAGGCCCCTTTCAAAGTGTATCAATCGCTGACAACAAGGTTCCACATGTACATGCCGCTTAGCCATGTGTGCTTCGCAGTGGTCACTCATCATCTACACTGTTGCAATTCAATATGTATTCTGACAGGTCTGGTGATAACCCTTCACCTCAACAACACTAATAGGTAAAGGAATGTAAGGCGAAAGTTAGGGCACCATGTACCATCATGGGTCATCTTTGTTACTCCGATATTGACGTAAATATCTCTCTAACAGGTAGGTCCCTGGCAGTCACAATTTCTGTTAATTACAACACAAACTGAGTAAGATACCAGAACAGATCAATAAAAAAAAGTAGGCCACGATTAACAAGAGTTTCAGCTAACCCAGATTACGAAATAGTTCTTTATTTTATTACGAGGGAAAAGCAAGCATTCAATAACAACAGCTTAACAGGCCTCCCATAATAACAGCTTAAGTTATGTAAAATTATCAAACAGAAAACAAGCAGGAATTCAATGATAACAGCACGAGTTAAGTAGAACTGCCAAATGGAAAACAGGCGGGCCTTCAATCATAACAGCTTCAGTTAAATAAAATTACCAAATAGAAAACAGGCATGCATCCAATGATAAGAGCATCAGTTAAGTGAAATTACCAAATAGAAAATAGGCAGCCTTCTTTAATAACAGCTTCAGTTAAATAAGACTACCAAACAGAAAACAGGTGGGTCTTCATGAATAACTGCTTCAGTTAAGGAACCAAGAGTTTGAATTTCCTCATCAGAAGCGATGCACCAGAAGGCTTATCGCAAGAAGCACAGGATACGTCAAATACGAAATCCAAGAAAGGTTACAACGAGCTAATCGGCCTTCCAACGCCCTTTTCGTTGAGTAAAGATCGGCAAAAGAAATATTAACGGAGCCCGAAAGAAAACTAGGCCGCCAAACGCAATTACACAACCTCAGCAATTGCAGATTTTGAGATCCAGGCACCATCTAAACCAATATAATGAACAGAGCGATGACGTCTACAATGCCCGGTGTCTCGAAACTGGCGCCCGGCCGTATTACGAGAGAGAGGTACTTATGTGGTGTTCGAATATGTTTGACAGGGATGTCGGCTAACACCCAACTATGTAGGTACTGCGTGACGTGGGGAGTCGAGGTGGAGGTCCAGCCACAGCACGTTATTGCTTCGGTTCAGAAAACACCATCAGCTCACACCGTTTAGGATATCATATTAACAAACAACCAAGGCCAGTAAAGATCCACGAAAAGCAAACGACAGCCACAATTCAAGGATTCAACTGTTGGTGAAATAGGTTAGCTAAGAAATCGCAATGATCCCAACAGACCTATGGGTGAAACTTCCTGGCAGATTAAATCTATGTGCCCGACCGAGACTCGAACTCGGGACCTTTGCCTTTCGCGGGCAAGTGCTCTACCATCTGAGCTACCGAAGCACGACTCACGCCCGGTACTCACAGCTTTACTTCTGCCAGTATCTCATCTCCTACCTTCCAAACTTTACAGAAGCTCTCCTGCGAGATACTGGCAGAAGTAAGGCTGTGAGTACCGGGCGTGAGTCGTGCTTCGGTAGCTCAGATGGTAGAGCACTTGCCCGCGAAAGGCAAAGGTCCCGAGTTCGAGTCTCGGTCGGGCACACAGTTTTAATCTGCCAGGAAGTTTCATATCAGCGCACACTCCGCTGCAGAGTGAAAATCTCATACTGGAAACATCCCCCAGGCTGTGGCGAAGCCATGTCTCCGCAGTATCCTTTCTTTCAGGAGTGCTAGTTCTGCAAGGTTCGCAGGAGAGCTTCTGTAAAGTTTGGAAGGTAGGAAATGAGATACTGGCAGAAGTAAAGCTGTGAGTACCGGGCGTGAGTCGTGCTTCGGTAGCTCAGATGGTAGAGCACTAGCCCGCGAAAGGCAAAGGTCCCGAGTTCGAGTCTCGGTCGGGCACACAGTTTTAATCTGCCAGTAAGTTTCATATCAGCGCACACTCCGCTGCAGAGTGAAAATCTCATTCTGGAGACCTATGGGTATTAATAAGAAAATAACAATTAAAACCTCAAAATCCAAAACTTAACTGATATTCAAAAATCGAAGCTGAAGTTTGCGGGTCCAAAGGTGGCCCAGAATTCAGCACGCCGAGACTGGCTTCAGCTCTGTATCGGTGTCACGTCCCACAGCTGACTGGCCAGGCTGCGCACGAAGACTGCACTCGAAGTCAGCCACGGATTCAAATCGGACCACAAATATGCCCACCAACCAGTCGCTGGGCGCCCTGCCCGAGACGACTGCGCAAGTGCTCGCCTTACACGCCGGGCCGGCCTCCCACACCGTCCTCCTTGCTCCGTTACCACTCCCCTACTCGACCCCTCCCTCCCCCCTCCCCACTGACTACACACTGTATCACCATCAAAAAGCTCGAGCAAAGATCAAAAAATGGTTCAAATTGCTCTGAGCACTATGGGACTTAAACCTAACTAAGCTAAAGACATCACACACATCCATGCCCGAGGCAGGATTCGAACCTGCAACAGTAGCGGTCGCACGGGTTCGCACTGTTGCGCCTAGAACCGTTCGGTCACACCGACCGGCGAGCAAAGATCTTAGTGGCCTCAAACCAGAGGAACATGACATGATATATTGAGCTAGCGGCGCCACGAATTCGAAAGACGACGCCAGCAACCCGAAAAGGCGCACTAAACTCAACCACGGTTACCACAAAGCTTGCTAAATATAACACTATTTACTCATTCCTCATTCTCAAAACGGAATCAAAACAGCCGCTTAAGTAAGGCCCAGAGTAAAGCAATTAAATACAACTCGCTTCCATTTTTGATAAAGAGAAGCCACCTGGCACCTTACACTGATGGCTGTTTTTTTCTCCAAACGAAATTAATTACAGCTTAACTGAATACGTATGGTATCTTGACGGTGGAGCTAGGATTCTCTCTTTATAGAGATGCCTTTGAAAATATCAACCAAGTGAAGTTTACATACACTGAAAGCCAAAACATTATGACCACTGCCCACGGCGACGTTGGATGTCGCCAGGTGGCGTTGCGGGCACGTGACGGGGTAACAAAAGTTTGTAAGCGGAGCAGACACGGATGTGGGATCACCCTAGCGAAGATATGGGCTGCAAACGGGGAAATCCATTGAGATAAGGGTCTTCGAAAATAGCAGATTATTATTAAGCTGAACATGTGGACGAGTATCTCGAAAACGGCAAAGCTCGTCAAATGCTACGGTCGTGAGTATCTACGGAAAGAGATAGGACAGTGAAACTACCATTAGGCGCTAAATAGATGGTTGTCCACGACGCTTCACACAACGTGGCAACGAAAGCTTTTCTGCTCTAAAAAAGCAGGTTATCTGTAGCATCTCTGCTGAATTGGCACAATGCTGGTGCATACACGAGTGTTTCAAAGTGCACCGTTCGTCGTCCATTGTTGAACGTGGAGCCGCGCAGCAGACCATCCCCACGTGTACACATCTTGATCCAACGGCATCGTCAATTAGGATTCCAGTTGGTACGAGACCTTCGGGATTCCACCGTCGATCGATGGAAACGTGTCGGCTTATCGGGTGAATCACATTTTTGCTACACTAGCTCGACAGTCATCTCCACAAATGCCGTCACCGAGGTGAACGGCGAATCGAAACTTGCACGGCGCCACGGACGCAAGATGGTGGGAGCAGTGTTATGCTATGAGAGACATTCTCGTGCGCTAGTGTCGGACCTCCTACTAATCGAAGACACGCTGACAGCTGGGAGCCACCTGCATAACTTCATGCTTGATGCCTTCCCAGACGGTGTTGTCATCTTTCACCAGTGTAACTGTCAGTGTCTCGGAACCAGCACCCTTTTACGTTGTTTGAGAAGCATTGTAGTGAACTGACGTTTATGTCTCAGCGACCAAATTCGCCTGATGTAAGCGCTATGGAAACTATCTGGGTCGCTATGGGGCGCCACCATGGCGTAGGCAAATCAGTGGCCCGTTATTAATGCGAACCGAAACTATGTCTACGAACAAGTCTACGGACAGATAAAATTTGCGTACGCAAATCACGGCCCATTATTTACGCGAATTACATGACCTACGCGTAGTAATGGTACGTACCCCACAAATCTACGAACAAACTGCGGGATCCGTGATGCCAGAATCAGTGATGTATTTCGTTGCAGAGACAAACAAACAAGCTGTTAAGCAGGTGGTCATAATGATTTGGCTTATCAATGTATATTCTGTAAATAGTCGTGCAGTAGAAAGACACAAAATGGAAATCTCGACCCGAAACATATCCAAACGATCTGAACGCGAAGGTGTGAAGCAGTCAGGGCCACGTACACGACCCTTTTCAATTGACGCACACAAAGTGTCAGCTGTATCCGATAGCAGTGAGCCGGAGTGGCCGTGCGGTTCTAGGCGCTACAGTCTGGAGCCGAGCGACCGCTACGGTCGCAGGTTCGAATCCTGCCTCGGGCATGGATGTGTGTGATGTCCTTAGGTTAGTTAGGTTTAATTAGTTCTAAGTTCTAGGCGACTGATGACCTCAGAAGTTAAGTCGCATAGTGCTCAGAGCCATTTGAACCGTTTGATAGCAGTGATACTATTCAATATCACACCAACATTTATTGACGTAGATGAAGCTTTGCTAGTTTACAGTACGATTTTGGAACAAGTGAATATTTATATGTGTAGCGTTTTTAGAAATTTGAACAACTCGATGAATTCAGAAAGACATTCGTATGAGAGGGTTTGTTCGAATGGGATCACTTGATTCTTTTGAGTTAACCTCTTAATTTGTTATTTATTCAGAGTTACAAGTTAACTTGAAGCCAGTGGGCAGTACACTAACCAAAGAGAAAGGTACGCCAAACATTTTTGCGATATTGTAGTGCCCGTGTTATTGCGAATTGCGTGCATGCATATGTGAAGGAACATCCCACTGCTTTGCACAGGCATGTGCCATATCGCATTTACCCGCCGACACTGGACAAGCGACCTTCATGTAAAATATCTCGCCCTTACAGGAACATACGGTATATGATTGATGTATGAGTACACGATGTAGACATCTGGTTGACACCATGTGGAAGTTTGGGTTTGGCCGTGAGTCGCCGGCCGGAGTGACCGTGCGGTTCTAGGCGCAGGTCGCAGGTTCGAATCCTGCTTCGGGCATGGATGTGTGTGATGTCCATAGGTTAGTTATGTTTAAGTAGTTCCAAGTTCTAGGGGGCTGGTGACCTCAGATGTTAAGTCCCATAGTGCTCAGAGCCATTTCAACCATCTTCAATTGATACTTTAGATCAGTATTAAAGAAGTCTATTACGAAAGCTGAAGTATTGTCTGCCAAATAGGTTTCGTCATTCTGGCGATACATCCGAATACAGACGACTTTTTGTAAGTCAATAGTGTTTCGACTACTTAGATGTCCATGCATCTTTTCCACACAATGCAGTGCTCAAGACGTAGTGTTTTCGGAATTTCTTCAGTCAGTCACACAGCTGATTCAGATGGAACTTTGCCTATCTTTTGTGTTGTTAGCACTGTGATAGGTAAGAAAAATACGTCCGGCAGGAGGAAACTTAAAGCTACAGACCTACCTTTAAGGAATGAGGGACAATGCGCTGTCGACACCCGATAATATCTGACAAACTAATCTTAGCAGTATACATATATGCATATGGTGTCTGTTCTTTCGAACATGTCCGAAAGAACAGACACTGTAGCCATATAAGTACATAGTTCAGGCAATACCGGCTATGACCTTTCTCTTCTGTGCGGATGCACACATATTACCCGAACTCTTACGGGACTTGGTAAGAATATCTTCCACGAGTAACGAGTGTGTTGGGTAGGGACACTACGAATGTAGTGTGTGGATATACATAGTGAGAATGTGGGTCTCACGGGAGGTGCGTGCGAGGTAGTCCCTGCAGTTGCACTATCCTCTGTGCCCTCGGTGGCTCAGATAGATAGAGCGTCTGCCATGTAAGCAGGAGATCCCGGGTCGAGTCCTGATCGGGACACATATTTTCACCTGTCCCCGTTGATATATGTCAACGCCCGTCAGCAGCTGAAGGAATTAATATATAATTCTAATCTAAGCAGTGGTTAGCACACTGGACTCGCATTATGGAGGACGACGGTTCAATCCCGCGTCCGACCATACTGATTTAGGTTTCCCGTGATTTGCCTAAATCGCTTCATGCAAATGACGGGATGATTCCTTTGAAAGGGCATGGTCGACGTCCTTCCCAAATCCGATGAGACCGATGACATCACCGTTTGGTTTCTTCCATCAGATCAACCCAACTAATCTAAGGCCTCTGTTTCTCGTAAGCTTCTCGCCTGTTTCTTTCAGATTCTGCAGGGACCCTGCTGTGGGATTAGCAAGTGCAAGAGATTAGATCTGATGTCGTGTATGACTTTTCCTCAGAGTCTGTGTAGTTACTGGGGCGAAACTTTTCCCTCTCAGCCGTGGCTTTGAGTCGGTCCGTGGTAGTTAATGAGGCGAGGGAGAATTTGGTGGGGGGGGGGGGGGGAAGGAGGAGGGGATGCCCTGGTATCACACTTGATAGTATACCGCCGGGGAAAGGCACGTTCACGGATTCGAATCATGTACCATCACGCAGCTTTAACTGTAGGGAGTTATACTTGTTCAGAATGTTGACAAACTGTGTACAGTGATCCATGTTCGTACAAACGCACTAACACATTCGGAAAATAATTCACTTCGCGACATTTGTGAGGCAGTTCTGTTCCACAATGCAGCTGGGGAATATAAAACAAAGGATTTGTATACTGTAAGCAAGATGTGATATTTACTTTCTGACAATAACAGTCTAAAATGATGCAATGTGGCAGAACGTTTCTTTCTTATTATTCGAAGGACAAAAAAGATGAAATCTAATGTCGTGTGGCTAGCGCCTACCGTCGGGCAGACCGATCGCCTGGTGCAACTCTTTTTTGTTCGCTCCACATTAGCCACTTGCGAGTCGATGGGGATGAGATGATGAAGACAGCGCAGTACCCAGTTCCTGAGCGGAGAAAAAAATCCGACCCAGCCGGGAATCGAACCCGAGCCCTTGGGCTTGAAGGTCTCGAGCTGACTACTCAGCTTTCGAGACGGACCGGAGGATAAAAATAAGAGAAGTCCTTGCCGGTGGGCAGTGACAGGGAACGCCTCTCCGTCTTTCTGCGTAACGGCAAATTAAACTGCGGCGACGAGAACGCGCGTGGTATAAAGCTGCCGTAAAGAATCGATACAAAACGGTAATGTACATAACCATTTCCGAGAATTGTTTCTAACTCGGTCGGATCGATCCGGTATCGGAGAGCTGCTTACAGATTTAAGGGAAAAGAAGAGGGGTGGGCGTAAAAACAGATAGCCCATCCCCCTCCCCTCACGCACCCTCCATCAGCTGCCTCCAAGCCGCGCTCTGTCCCTAACGATCTCATTTTTCATTCGCCGCGCATCTATAGCCGTTCTCTGAGAGGGTGGATGGATTCCGATTTACGCCGCCATTTAGTCATTCATAGCGGGCCGATCTTGTCAGTATTCGCAACGCGAGGGAAGAGGCCGGCGATGGAAGAGCATGGAGGGGCTCGTCACACAGTTGAAAGAGCGAGATTACTCACGGCACTCAAAAGCCAGCGCGCTGCTCCCACTAAAAGCAACTAGTGCGCGGCGGAGGGAATTTGTGCGCATCATTGGAGACGTCGAATATTTCGGGCTGCTGAGTGCTTCTTTCCTAGTTCAACTATTGATATAGGTGCTCTACTAAACCCGCCCCCTTCTATTACTCACATTTTATTTATTTATCTGTGACTAATTTTTGTTTCATTCATTGTTAAACATCTCATGTTAAACAGTGTGCGTGCTTTTAAATATGCACCACTTGCCTGACGTAATCGAGAATTTTTACTTTTTCATGTGCTGTGCGAGCCGGCCGAAGTTGCCGTGCGGTTAAAGGCGCTGCAGTCTGGAACCGCAAGACCGCTACAGTCGCAGGTTCGAATCCTGCCTCGGGCATGGATGTTTGTGATGTCCTTAGGTTAGTTAGGTTTAACTAGTTCTAAGTTCTAGGGGACTAATGACCTCAGCAGTTGAGTCCCATAGTGCTCAGACCCATTTGAACCCATGTGCTGTGCGAACTTTACCAACAGCAGCAAAAAGAATTATTTTACCAGCAGCTTTGTTCATTGAGACTATCTTCTTGTCAAAAACAGAACTACAGAGTACTCCTTCTGATACCAAACATGTTTATCAAGTCGCCCTGTGCCAACGATTTCTTATAATAGCAGTTAAACAAAACCGCTTGGATTTGCATCCAAACTACTCTTGATGAAGGGATACACTTTAAAAAAATATTCGTATTTCTTTTGACTGGTAAACTAGTGTAAATAAGAAATTGAGTGTAGCTGAGGTCTTCGATACAGCTTCACCGACTCATGAAGTCACTTTTCAAGGTGACCTATTCCTCGGGCTACATTACAGATCAGTACCTCATCACAACTAAAATTTCGTGCTGAAATTTGCGAGCTTATCCAACTCACGATCAAATTATCACCATTCACATAACCCACACCTCCGTCTACGCTACAGAATAGTCACCCACTTCAACACGCGTTCCGAAAAATAACAGAGGTGTCAAAAAAATACAGTAACGTCAGTTTCCGCTCTCTATCTGCGCGCGTATCAAGTCACTCCGAAACATCATTATGTCAGGGGTCAAGGCCTTTGTCCGGTCTTCGTTGATTCAGCTGAACCAAGTAGTGACTTTTACAGCGATATGTTCCCACTATACGAATGCAATTTTTTTCGACTTTAGGCTGGTGGCATCTTTTTTTTTTACATTTGTATATTTTATTTACAGGTTCGTAAAGCCTGTGTGTGCCTTAATGTTTGGCTTTAAGTGACAACATGACAGTAATATTCAGTGCTCCAACTGTATTGCATTATCCGTCAGATTTTGTTCATTCATGTCCATGTGTATGCTTCGAACTGATAAAATGTCGTTTTACAATCCAGCCTCGACCCTCAAAAAACCGTTCAATAGCGTCAGGTTGGAACTCTACTTTCGAGAAAACTTCCTTGGTGTTCGTGGTTTTCAGTTCTTCCCTCTGCATTCACAGGAGCTTCTTCTACCTTGACCAGGTGTGCATTGTGCTTGTTTTAGCCTTTGCTTTGTTTTCTGGAATTATTCTGTGTGCTACCTATGCCACAACTTCTTGTCAGCTACATTTTTCTCGCTATTTACATACAGATAATCGTTAGGAATGTACATGAAATACGTACTGCGTTGTAATTGGATGTATCTCTGTTCCATGTAGACATGTTTCTCAGTGTTGTCCCAGCACTCTGTATGGCGACGATATGCGTCAAAAAGCTACCGAAACAATATTGCATGTTTGCTTATTTTAGCTATTTCTGGCTACTTACTTCCTATCTAAGCACTTAGAAGTTATTTATCGTATAGCTACAGACGTTATATTACTGAATATGTTGCACTAACAGCCAAAGACCTGCGTAATATTGCCACTAGAGCGTCTTAGGACAGTAACGTCCTATTTTATGGTGAAGCATGTCGTGTATAGGTAATCTTGTTTTAATGTACGCGAGGGATGGCGGAATTAATCACATGAGACCTATTGCTTTACAAATTGTTCATAACAACAGTTTTCACCACGGAGCTGTATCATAGTTTGTTGGGATCTTGTTACACATAGTATTTGCTATTTTTCTAATGCCGAATTAGTTTCTATTGTTCTGTGTTGCCTAAGGACGCTATGGCTATGTTTTCGCTCGATCACCTTGGGACGCCCAGCTTCTCATATTGAGTTTTGCTCGGGACTGCATATGCCCTTATTGTATGTGACTTCAAATATGCAGCAGAAAGCGATTTTAAGCATGTTTTTTCTTTTTTTTCTTGCAGTTGTCGCGTATATGGCTATCTAAAGGTTCATTGTGACTGGATTTTATCTGGCTCTTAGTGATACCATAGCTACTGTGGTAACACGTGGGTTTGGATCTTGATCCGAATTTACTTTTCTTATTTGCCGTAAATAGCACTTGAAGGTTTAAGGATGTTTCATGGATTAGTTTTATTCTTTTTGGTTCTATTTTGCGTTGACTGCAGGTTTTTACTAGTTTGGTCAGAGACTACTTATGTATTTGTCATGAGCCATGGGGCAGGGTTTTAACAAGTTTAGTGTACCCTATTAGTTTTTGATGCTGCAGCTTTTACATTTATTGCCCGGCGAAGAACTTAATTTTTATTCATAGTTTATTTATAACAGACGCAGGTGGGTGAACCTTCGCACACAGTAAATGTAAGCTTGAATTAATATGGATGTGTCTACTGAGAGATACTGTTCCTCTAAGTTATGATGCCTCTTCAATTGTTACACTAACTAATTATACACGATTGGGTACCCCTACGGAGCAACGCATTTGTTGTAGCCTTTTGGGGGTTCAACAGTAAATATATTATTGCAGAAGACAATTAATTATGGTTACTTTATGGTTTCATGATCTCTCACTGGTAACGTCAAATGTTGTAAGTGGTTAGGTTTGTTAAACCGTTTAGTAACAGTTACTATGATCTTTTCCCTGTTGGATGTCATGTTATTGTGTCATTTGAATAGGGTCGGCGAGAAGTCCCTGTAGCGCAGCAACCACTATTTGGTATCAGATGTTATTCTGCAGTTTAATAGCTACGTTATTCCTTATCAGTTGTTGGAATTCATATTTAAAGGTTTTCGCAGTCACAGCCGAGTTTTAATTTGTAGCCACGACAGATGTGACCCGTCGTAGTTACACTGCTGAGGAGCGCTTAGTGACAAGTGTCTGGGTGCGCGACCCACAGCACACAAGGCAGATAATGAGACTGATTATGGGAGCATTTCAGAAAAGATTTACTAAGGCTCTGTCGCGTAAGGCAATACTTCTGGACTGGGAAAGACGTGCTTTTGCTTTTGGCAGTGTTAAAGTCAGGCCATGGAGTGGAAGAAAGAAGACGCGAGGAGAAACATGTGCCAGAGACTCTGTGCCTATTGAACCACCTCCTCTGAACTCGACATGTACACGTGCTCCGGAACTCGGTATATCGAAGACAATAATGAGAAATCCCATGAAATACAACTTTAAGTTCAGACTTTAGAAACCGACGTTTGTAAACGAGTTATCACATACAGATCGGAATAAGCGCGTCTTAGCGTGTTGTGCTTTCTTAAGTCAATTTCCAAATGCAGTGTTCTTTCCTCTCCGATTCACGCAGAAATTCCTCATCGCTTTCCTTACAAGTATATCTAATTTTCAACAGTCGTCTAAAGAACCACGTCTCTAAAGAACCGCGTCTCAAATGCTTCGATTGTCTTCCGCTACGTTTTTCCCGTAGTCTTCGTTTCACTACCATATAATATTCTCAGAAATTTCTTCCTCGAATCAAGGCCTATGTCTGATACTAGTAGACCTCTCTGGGATAGGAATGCTATTTTTGCCAGTGCTATTCTGCTTCTGATGTCCTCCTCGATCCGTCCGTCATTGGTTATTTTGCTGCCTGGGTAGTAGAATCTCTTAACTTGATCTACAGCATGACCATCAGTCATGATGCCAAGTTTCTCACTGTTCTCATTTTGCTGCTTCAAATTACCTTCAACTTTCTTCGATTTACTCTCTGTACGTATTCAGTACTCGTGAGACGGTTTATTCCATTCAGCACATCATGTAATTAATCTTCACTTTCACTCAGGATAGCAATGTCATCAGCGAATCATATCCCTGATATCCCTTCACCTTGAATTTTAATTCCATTCCAGAACCTTTTTTTTTAATTTCGTTATTGCTTCTTCGATGCACAGATTGATCAGTAGGGGCGAAATACAACCATCCTGTCTTACATCCTTTTTAATCCGAGCACTTCGTTCTTGGTCGTCCACTCTTATTATTTCCTCCTGGGTCTTGTACATATTGTATATTACACGTCTCTCTCTCTAGTTAACCCCCATTTTGCTCAAAATTTCGAACTTCTTGTACCATTTACATTGTCTAATGCTTTTTCCAAGTCGACAAATCCGATGAATGTGTACTGACTTTTCTTTCGTCTTGCTTCCATTATCAGCCGCAACATCAGAATTGCCTCTCTGGTGCCTTTACTTTTCCTATAGCCAAACTGGTCGTCATTTAATACATCCTCAATTTTCTTTTCTGTTCTTCTGTATGTCATTCGTGTCAGCAACTTTGACGCATTAGATGTTAAGCACTTGTCAGGTCTTGCCGTCTTCGGAATTATGTGGAAGATATTTTTCCGAAAGTCAGATAATACGTCGCCGGACTCACACATTGTATATGCCTACGTGAATAGTAGTTTTGTTGACACCTCTCCCAATGACTTTCGAAATTTTGATGGAGTGTTAACTATCCCTTCTGCTTATTTGATCGTAAGTCCTCCAAAGCTATATCAAATTCTGTTTCTAACACTGATCCCACATCTGTTCTAAATCGACTCGTGTTTCTTCTTCTATCGCATCAGGCAAATCTTCCCTCCCCCCCCCCCCCCCCCCCTACCTCTCACCATAGAGGCCTTCAGTGTATTCTCTCTTGTGCATTTAATAGTGACATTCTCGTTGCACCCTTAATGTTACCACCCTTGTTTTTATGTCGCCGAAGGTTGTTTTTTTTACTTTCCTATATGCTGACATTTATCGTGCAGCAGTTTCGTCTTAGCTTGCCAGAACATACTACTTATTTCATTCCTCAGCTATTTGTATTAGTGTATTCCTGAATTTCCCTGTACGTCTCTGTACTTCCTTCTGTCATCGACCAACTGAAGTACTTCTTCTGTTACCCATGATTTATTCACAGTTACCTTCTTTATACCTTTTTTTCAATTTCTGTAATTGCCCTTTTTATAGATACCCATTCCTCTTCAACTGTACTGCCTACTGAGCTATTCTTTATTGTTTTGTCTATAGCCTTAGATAACTTCAAGGGTATCTCATTCTTTAGTACTTCCGTATCTCACTTCTTCCGGTTTGATTCTTCCTGACTAATCTCTTAAACTTCAACCTACTCTTCACAACTACTCCACTGTGACCTGACTCTGTGTCTGCTCTTGAGCACGCCTTACAGACCAGTATCTGATTTAGGATTCTCTCTTTAGCCATGATGTAATCTAACTGAAATCTTCTCACAAAACCCGGTCGTTTCCAATTATACCTCCTCCTATTGTTAATCTTGAACAGAGTATTCGCTATTGCTATCTGAAATTTATTACAGATCTCAGTTAGTCTTTCTCGTCTCTCATTCCTTACACGAAGGTCATATTCTCCAGTAACCTTTTCTTCTTCTCCTTCCCCTACATCTACATTCCAGTCCCCCAATACTACTAGATTTTCATCTCACTTCACCCTTTCAGTTTGCTCGTGTACTTTCTGTATCTCTTCATCTTCAGCTTACGACGTCGGCACGTACACCTGAATAATCATTGTCGGTGATGGTTTGCTGTCGATTCTGATAAGAACAACCCTATCACTGAACTGTTCACTGTAACACACTCTGTGTCCTACCTTCCTATTCATAACGAATGAAACTCACGTTATGACATTTTCTGCTGCTATTGATATTACACTATACCCATCTGACCAGAAGTGCATGTCTTCTTTCCATTTCATTTCGGTGACCCCTACTGTATCGAAATTGAGCCTTTTCATCTTCCTTTTCAGATTATCTATCTTCCGTACCACGTTCAAGCTTTGACATTACACTCCCAGACTTGTAGAACGTTATCCTTTCGTTGGTCATTCAGACTTTTCCTCATGTTCACCTCCCTATGACAGTGCCCCCGGACATACAAATGGGACATTATCGCGGAATCTTTTGCCAATGAAGTTATCATCACGGTAGTTTCTCAATTACAGGATCCTGTGGATACACGTTATCTGTCTTTAATGCAGTGGTTTCCACTGCCTTCTGCATCCTCACGCCGTTGATCACTGCTGATTGGTCGCAGGTTCGAATACTGCCTCGGGCATCGATGTGTGTGATGTCCTTAGGTTAGTTAGGTTTATGTAGTTCTAAGTTCTAGGAACTGATGACCTCAGATGTTAAGTCCCGTAGTACTGAGAGCCATTTGAACCACTGCTGATTCTTCTGCCTGAATGTGATTATACAGCTCGCGTCCGATTGTCCAGTCGTCCCCTCAGAGTCGCGAGGACTTGTTGCCCCGTCCACCTGTCGGGGTCAAATGCTGCTCAGATCGCTCCCGGCTTCCCTTTCCACGCCCGGTTGGGTCGCTGGGAGTCTTGACATGCACAATGGTCGTATGCGAGAACTAATTTGCCAAGCTTTGCCTCCGTAGCCTGCACACCCACTGAGATACAAAGGTTCGCGTCTGCAGGCTCGTTTTCTTCCCAATCGGCTGCGTTCAGTGCTCAAAGGCTGGGCATTGCAAAAGCGATAGATGGCGCTCTACTTCTTCAGTTTTATATAAATCTCAGAACGCAAAAACAGTCTAACAAAACTCTCGGGGGTAACATAAACCTGCAAACATGTAGAGGAACCGCCTTTGGGACACATACTATTTAAGTAAGTACTTGTACTGAAACAAATTAAATCAATTAGCATGCGATACTAGGGGGTACGGGAAGTTCTCGCCCACCCTGTACGTAGGAGACTCACGACGGGCGACGGAGTGGACCACCAAAATCGGTCGCTTTTGAAAAAACCGGTACAGACACAGGGTTGACGGTATTGTCATTCCTTCTCATATCTTCTAGTAACGTTCTTGGTGAACATCGCCGCAGAATGACCCCCACGTATTAAACGTGTGGAGTGACGACTGCAGCCAATGGACTTTTCGAATGGTCCCCTCACAATTCCACCAGGGCTTTAACGGTCTTGACGACTGAGACAGGCAGGGCAGCGTGCGCCAGATACGAAGGCGCCGAGTGGACGCAGCGGCCGGTGTTTCGGCGCCGCTGGCAGGCGCCGGCGGGCCGTTCTCGAGGACGGCGGCCGGCCAGAGCGGCCGATGCGACGCCCGGCCGCGCCGTTACAGTTTTTCACGCGCGGCGGCGTCCTCTCGCGCCCGTCGCCTTTACCGCCGCCGCTACTGCCAGTGCTGCTGCATATTTGCGACGCCTTTAACTTAATGGCCGGCGGCCCATTTTCGGGGGCGGGCAGGGGAGACGGCCGGCAGCGCGACGGCGGTGGCCAGGCTACAGCGGCCCGGCGAACGTTTTTGAGGGGACGCGCCGTCCGTTCCCGGCGCCTAATGCAGATTAACTGCAGCACTCCCCACCCGTAACGGAGATGGAGCACCTAGAGCTATCCCGTTACCGTCCTTCCTCACCGACATAAAACTCGCATTATTCCCTCTCGCGGCCGCTAAATCGCGGGTAAAACCGTCTCGCTGCCAGTAACCTAAACTTCCTTGCATTTACAAACGAAACGGTCTCTAGCTTTTCTCGGGCTAACCTATCTTTCTCTTTGCTGCCCACTTCTCGCCCACAGGCCACCGGAAAAACAGGAGTAAGTGAGAGAGAAAGGCCAGAGCAGCTGGCTGTTCCTTCTTTGCCGTTTTCCGTCTTCTTCTGTCTACTGTCCTGCACTCTGTATTCCAGTGCTGGTGAAACGCGTCGAGGGGCTCAGCTTCGACAAAATTTCGCTTTCTACTGTTCTCGCACTACATGATATCGTAAAATCTTTTCCAAACTGCCTTCAATAAGTACTGCAACATATTTTTTATTTCTCTCGGACAGTTTCGATTGAAAAAAATGCGGAATTTGTTGTGGGGCATCGTGGAATACTCATGCTTCAGCCGCTACAGTTTCATGAAGTTCCTATAGGTAGCGGCCCTATACATAAGCTTCAGCTGTTAGTAAGCTTCTTTTGGCCGGCAATCGGCGCATCGCAGATATTCATAGCCACTTTCAGAATGTCTACGGAGGCCTGGCAGTGAACAGAAGCATGGTGAGTCGTTGAGCGACCCATCATCGCAACAAGGTCGCGCAAACCTGTCCGATCTCCCGCGGCCAGCTGGTCGCACACAGCTGTGACTCCTGCAGTCTTGGAACGTGCGGACAGTCTCATTCGAGGTGATCGACAGGTCACAATCAAACTACTCACTGCGCGACTGGATGTCTCAGTTCATATTGCTGACACACGTCCACCACATTCGTCCACTAACAGAGGACCATAAGGAGCACCGAAGGACCGTGTGCGCGGAACTGCTTGGGCTTTACGAGGCTGATTCTGCAATTTTTTTTTTTTTTTCTAACGTCGTCAGAGGCGATGAAAGACAGGTTCATCACTTCGAAACGCAAACAAAATGACAGTCCTTGGAGTGGCACCGCACCACCATTCCTCTGCACCCATGGCCGGTGAGTTCATGGCGATGGTCTTCTGGGACTCTGAAGGGATATTGTGTTTGATATCGTCCTTCATGGTGCAACGATCAACTCTGAGGTGTGTAGTACTATCGTCAGGAAATTCAAGAAACGACTTCAGCGTCCTCGTCCCCACAAAAATGCTAACTAATTTCTCCTTCTCCAAGACAATGAGAGACCTCACACAAGTCTGTGTCCACCAGAGGAGCTCAGAAAACTTCATTGGACTGTCCTTCTTTGTTCACCCCACAGACCGAATCAAGCGCCTTCCGACTTCCATCTATTTGACCTAATGAAGGATGTACTCCACAGGAAGCAGTACGTCGATGATTGGCAGGTTATTGATGTAGCAAGACGTTGGCTCCGAGATCGACTACTAGAGCGGCCTACAGGCATGTGGGCCTCCCCAGTAAGGTGTAACGGAGATTATGTTGAAAAATAGGGTTTTGTAGCCAAAGGAGGGGGGAATAATATGGAGTACTGGAATCCTGAACAGAACTAACGTGCTTTCAGAAATAAAATATTTGCTGCATTACTTATTGAGTGCCTCTCATACGTTTGTAAGTCAATTATGTAGGTCATGTGGCGTGGTTCTAACAACGAAGATCCATCCAAATATCGTGGTTAGCAAGAATCCTAAAATACTACCAAAAGAAAAAAAACTATGGAAATGTGTTACTTTACACTTAAGGTTATGTTTTGACGATGAGTGGGAGAAGCTGAAGGAGACATGCCCTTTCTCTCAGCACATCAGTACTCTCGCATGGAGGTCAGTGTAGAACCGAGAATGAAAGAGATAAGCTGAGCTCGTGACCTCAGATGAAGCAGTCAGCATGATCGAGTAAGAATAAATAGTTATTCATGTCTCAGACGAAAATGGGATTTTTGTAATTATTGAACATTTTATTTCAAGAGAACAGATTTAAATGAATGCATTTTATTCACACATGTATAACTAATATTTCATTTGTTGAGCTTCCAATGACTCATCTCCCAGAGCAACAAAGAACCCACAGTTGTGGCCAGACAAGTGTAGTTTCGTCTCGTCATGAGAGGCAAGATATTAACTTTTGCTCGCTAAAGATTTGTAGATGAATTATTTGATAGTGAATAAAATCGGCATAGTTGGTAAAAAATTAGATTGATACGTTTCAGCTGTGACAAGACGCTTCACCAGAGAACACTTTTATTCTGCTGACAAATTGTGCTAATAACATTTTTGTCTGCGTCATCTCTGTTCTCAAATGCACTATCAAAATCATAACTGTAGTTATGCTGTCTGGAGGAGCGAGGCTACTGGTATAGTTTCTCGGTTTGAAAACAGGAGGCGTACAACTACACTCAGTCAATACAAAAAGAGAGACTCAATTTCGAAAAAGAAAAGAGAAATCCTGAGAGGGTAGTTTTAATGTTTCTAGTTTTCTACATTGTCTCCCCTCAATTGAGTAAAACGCACAGGCTGCTCATGTAAGAATGTGCAACTGTAAGAAAAATCCGTCTCCGGTACGTTGTTTAACCCGCGCGTCACTTTTGTTTCGAATCTCGGTTATGTCTTCATGGCACTGACACCTCTTGTGACTTCCTGCACTTCGTCGTTTTGTGGTAGTTTCGTATTGACAACACCAAATCTCGTCATCCGTGATAATTTTTTCCGGAATAGAATTGTCCGCGCTCTGTATTTCAGTCAAGTCGTGGCAGGCGTCCACACGTCGTTGGTTTTTTTCGGGAGGCATTGAGTGCGGGAAAAAAATTTTATCATACTTTTCTCTTCCACGAGACTTTCTATACAATGCCTTAAACACCTTATTTAGAGATATTGTTTCACTGCGATTTGTGACACAACAACTTTGACACACTACTGCCACACGTCCACTATTTAACACAGCATGGTAACAGCTGACTGGTCGACTGCACGTCTATTGTTCAAGCTTCTAGTTCAAGTTGTTATCATAGTTACAGCGCTGACATCTCTTGTAATCCAGGAATAAAACTAGCCACGGAACGTCTTGGACGAACGGCGTATTGCATGAAGTGTACCACGTAGCACGAGACCATGTGCGGCATATTGCTCCGTCCATGATTTATAAGGTGAGATTGCGACAGACGATATTTTCCGATCGAACAGCACCTTGCGTCGCGAGAGTCACAGTATGTAAACTGAATTCGACACGTGAATTTTTCAGCGGTGAGCAACTGTTAATGTAGCGTAGATAAAACATTAGTAATCGAGATCGCTCATGAACGATGTAAAATTTTAGAACAATAATTTCTGCTTCGACTTGTACAATTTAATCTCTATGTGAGGGACAACTCACGACAGTTTAGGCAGGTCCAGGGAAATATACTGAGGCATCCCGTAAAATGTTTTATCCACGAATGCGGTATCCAGCGGAAGGTTCGCTTGGTATTTTTAGATCCAGTGAGCGTTGGGCTACTGAAGGGCACGTCAGTACAGAGCTGATGCAGCAATCTTGAATACGTTGGTAGCTGAACACAGAAATTGATCAAACTTCTACAGTATACCTCCTGAATTAAAATCTAGCGCACACCTCCACGAGATTTATGAATTTAACTGTAAGGTTAAGCGGTGTTTTAGCGTTATAAGTGGACGATCGCACAGGAATTAAAGTGTATTTTCGAAAACGAGGAATATGTTTCTCTCTGGTTCCTATACATATTTCTATCTTACTAACGTATTAAAGGTGACAGGCCCCCTCTGCCCCACACACTCTCGTTGGTAGGCCCATCAGGCCATTTGCTATCCATTTTTTTTTCTTTTTTTAATTTGGCATACAAATAGGTCATAATTTACTTGTTGTCATTTTATTTCTGTTATGTAATACAAGGCATTAATCGGTGATTTAGCTCACAATAAGTGCACGTCTGGTGAATTTTATCGGTGAAGGGATGGGTCTCTTTTCTCAACACTATGTTTCGCTCGCTGTAAGCCGTGGCTGCACTCGGCCAAGGCAGTTCCCGTGAGTGTGGCGAGTCGGAGAGGTTTCCGGAAGGAAGCGAGGCAATAAGTGAAAGCGGCGAGGGACCTCACAATCACATCTGGTCTTTCAAGCTGCCACCGCACCGCCGCGGCTCGGCAACGGCTAAATCGTTATACATCTCGGTCTATGTGTTCGTGGAAGCCTTATTTTGTTTCCATTCGTCGAATGCTTGGCTGTGGTAACCACACTGCTTGGTGTGTTAGAATTCGCGTTAACTGTCCTCTAGCTCTGCAGGATGACCACCTGATGGTACCACACATAGATGAGCTAATTTAGATGTTCGGTAATTGCGCTGCACTCAACGCTTGAGTTGTCCCGTATGATGACTTGGCGGGGCCTGTGATTGGTGGGTGGACTACGTTCAAGCCGCCTTTTAGATCTGGCGGGACGCCTTCAGATAGACACACGGTGTTTTTCTGTTTATGTGGTGTGAGCAGAGAGCGTCTGTTTCGGGCTCATGATTGATGACGGGTTTGGTTCCTATGCCAGGACTGGCAATTTTCGAGAGCAATTTGCTGGTGTTATGGCGTGAAAATGGAAAATCGGGCACTCGCTTCTGGAGGGTAGTAAGGCGAAGTCGTTTAACATTTTCCATATCCACAGAGAGATTGCATATAGCGGTGCTCTTCCGTACACCCGTTCGATAATTAACATTTCGCGCGGCCGCGAATTAATCGTGCTCCCCTCCGGAGGACGCCAGAAGGGACGCTGGGCAGTTGACGACTCTTGCAGCTTAGACATGACGACTCTTGGAGCTAAGACATCGTCACCATATACCCGTAGACTTCACGTCATACTACCACAGTTCTGGTATAGTGTCGCAGCAACTGCTAATAGCGAATTATAAGCTACACTGCCGCCACTTTTTGCCATCTGCAGTTGCCGCAGTCAGCACGTATCTGTTTGCATGCAAAGCCACGTCTTTTCTATTAGTGGTCAATCACAGTTTTAAGTTAGGCATATTCTGAATTAGTATTAACGGTTCTCCACTCACGATGGAGTCCACAGCACGTTTTCTGTAGTCAAACTAGGATTACAGGTGTATATTGTTAGCAAACCAGCAGCAATTCCTTCTCATATTTGTGATTTTTATACAAACTACCATCTAATATTCTGTGTCAAGATCCAACTTTTAATTTGGTCCTTACACAAATAAATCTGTTGTTACAGCTTGGCATATTAGCTTCTTGGTTATAAATTAACTTCCTTCCGCAGTTCCATGTTTTGGAGGAGTTATCACATAATTTCTGTAGGAATTGTACTTATAAGAAGCTAGCCACCTCATTGGCATAAGCACGAGGGCCGAAGTAAACTGGCGTTCGGTAATCCTTACTCCACAGTATCAGCGTGCATCCGGTTGAGTATGGTGCTATGAAAGTTTTTCCCTTTTCATACTGACAAACACATCAGTCAGCCCTAAATAGGACACACCACAGGTTAACTTCCATGTCTTCTCTTTATTTCTTATAATACGCATTCCATTGCATCTGCAACAAGACCATTTTCTCTGCTGCACATTGTGGTATCGTGTATACTCAAATCATCAGATAGCTCAATACCACTAAAAAGATATTTCGGTCTTCAGTGACGAAACAAAATAATCGTCAGTCGGAGACGATGTAGATACTGAATGAACCCGCAGCTGTTGAAATGTATTGAACTGTTCAGTGGAACAAGATCACTTTAAAAGTTATTTTTTTATCATAATTGTACAGGGTGACCCAAAAACCCGCTAAAAATTGAAAATTCAGTACTTCTCGGAACAATGTAGGTATAGACGTAAACATTGAGACAAACGCTTGAAATTACACTGGGTTTTTATTGAAGCAAAAAAGGTGAACAAAATGACCCACAGGTGGCGCTTGATATGATACAAAAGCAATAATTAGCATACCAATTGATTTTTAGCGAAGAAGGCGAAGTAAATATTCCAGATTTCGAATCATAAACAGCTGCCGACATCAGCAACTTGGAAGTAGATATCCTCGGCGTAGACAAAGACAAGGCAACCGGTCCAGATTGTGTACCAGTCAGGTATCTTTCACTCGTCGAATGATCCGTATCTACAGAGTGGATAATTGCTCAAATCACAACAGTACAAAAGAAAGCAAATATTAGTAAACCGCTGAATTACATACCCATATCAGTAACGTCGACTTGCATCAGGATTTTGGAATATATTGTGTTCGCACATTATTAGTTACCTCGAAGAAAATGATTCACTGACAAATAGTCAGCACGGATTGAGAAAATGTCGTTCTTGTGAAACACAACTCTCATGAAGTAATGAGTTCTTTCGGCAGCGGAGTCAAAGTGATTTCATATTTTTAGATTTCCTGAAAGCTTTTGACACTGTTGCTCACAAGAGAGTTCTAATTAAATTCCATGCCTAATGGAGTAATGTCTTAGAAGCGTGACTTGATTCGTGAGCTCCTGTCGGAAAGGTCAAAGTTCGTAGTAATCGGTGGGGAAGTCACCCAGTAAAAAAGAAGTGATATCTGGCGTTCCCCATGGAAGTGTTATAGACCATCTGCTCTTCCTGATCTACATAAATGACATAGTAGATTATGTGGACAGCCCTCATAGACTATTTGCAGATAATGCTGTCATCTGCTGTTCCTGATCTACGTAAATGACATTGTAGTTTATTTGGACAGCCCTCATAGACTATTTGCAGATGATGCTGTCATTTGCCATATCGCAGTATGATTTAGGCAAGATGTCTGTAGGGTGCGACAGAGCGGGAATTGATTCTAAATAATGAAAAGTATGAAGTCATTCACAGTAGTAAAAGAATCCGTTATGTCTCGGTTACACGATAAATCACACAAATCTAAAGACTTTAAATTCAACTAAATACTTACAGATTACGATGAACTTGCACTGGAATGATCGTGTAGATAACGTTGTGGAGAAAAAAAAACAAAGACTGCGGTTTATTGGCAGAACGCTTAGAAAACGCAGCACATCTGTGAAAGAGACTATTTACATCACGCCTCTTCACCCTCTTCTGAAGTATTGCTGTGCGATGTGGGATTCGCATCAGATGGGACTGACGGAGGACATCGAAAAGATTCAAAGAAGGGTAGCTCATTTTGAATTATCGCGAAATAGGGAGGATACTACCACAGACATGACACGTGAATTGGGATAACAATCACAATTACCAACTTTCACCTTCGATAGCGCCCATCTACATACGAAGAAATTTATGATAATATAAGAGAAAGCAGAGCTTGCACAGACAGATTTAAGTGCTCGATTTTTTTACGCCATTCGAGAGTGGAAAGATAGAGAGATAAATTGAAGGTGATTCGATGAACCTGTACCAGGCACATATTTATGAATTTAGAGTAAGCATGTAGACATAGATACACATGTTAGTAAAGACGATGTTCTGTATAAAAAATGCTCAACATGTCGGCAGTCATTCATCAACAAGAATTCCAGTCGAGGTACAATGTTGTGAAGAGCAATGTACAGCTCATAGGTAGGTAAAGTGATAAATTGGCATAGGATGTCTTTTGGAATCCGTAATTAGGTCAGACGATCGCTGTAGACTTACAGCTTCAGGTAACCACACAACCAATAATCACACGGATTGAGGTCAGGGGACCTGGGAGGTCAAGCATTACGGACGTGAAGGCTCAGCACGCAATCATCAACAAACGATGTGAGCAAGCAGTCTTTCACACATATAGCAATATGGTGTGGAACGCCACCCAGCATAAAACTCGTACTTTCCAGCAGATGCTTATCAGCCAGGCTAGGGATAATATGATTGCCTGTTTTACTACAGCATATTTTATATACGATTCTCATGCAGCCTCACTGATGTGCTCCTGTCCAGCGCCATCTGTTGGCACTTTTTGCATTAGCTTTCGATTCAATAATACCTCATCTCATTTCAGGCACGTGTGTCAAATTTTATCACTCTATCTACATGTTTCCATTAACTGTTGCATTTCAAATATCAACAGACTTTTGGGTGACACTATATTGTGGTAGCGATTAACTGCCACCATTTTTTGATGGTAATCTGTTTCACAATAACAGAAATGTTACCGATTTTCACTGATAACTCCAATAATCAAAAGGATTTTGCTGGAGCATTTTATAACGGTTAACTATATATGGCCTGCCTACAGTTTGCGTGGAGGAAATGAAACTATTTCCACTGCAATCTCCCATACGTGAAAACCGCTGACACAGTGACAGAGACTTTTCTATTATCTGTACGCCCTCACCCCTCACGTTTTTCAGAATTGTGCACAAAATAAGTAGACTTGTAAAATAATGTGACCGTAACTAGAAGCTTTCGTTACGTATGTGCGATAGTGTATTGTCATCGGTTTTCGATACTTAATATGATGATTGTTGGAGAGCACTGATTTGCTCTTATCCTACAAGTAATGATGACAGCGCACATTTTTCTTTCTCAATTGATTGGTATTTGATTCATAACTTCATAAAGCCATCTTGCTTGGTTGCTGAAATTAGATTTCTGTAAAAAGTAAAACTGGACATATGATAAACTCAGTTGTTCACACAATTTTTCTCGAAACTTCATACTTACTGGAACAGGACAACAGATGTTATTACATCCCCGACTGACTCATTGTCACGGTCACAAGGAGGCGCTGTATTAATGTTGAGACTGTACAGGTGATACGGGAAACATCAATGTCCAAACCTTATCCTGGAAATCACGATGATGGTTCATCTTGACAAACTGCGATCTGTAAACAGATCTTGGGCTGTATGGCAGGTTGTACTTCCGCGTTGTGCCTACCTCGAACGAGTTGCAGCGTGTTTCATTGTTCTTTCCATTCGGTGGCGATTTTCGATGGTAGGCAGATCTAATACGATGTTCGTGCAGAATACCAAGACACGCCTCACTAGAAACTTCCAAATTCGCCAGCTGCTCAGTCATCTAATTATTGATTGTACCATTCTGGTTGTTAACCCAGACTACATCAACTGCCAAACTGTGGTTTCTACTGTCTGTATGCTCTCGTATTGTTGTAACAAAGAAGTGATCGTCTGTCCTGGGCCAGTTCCAGGCTTCCAGTGATTCACTACAAACGTCGAGTATGTTAACGGTAATACTTTCGTTACCGGGATGTTTCGAACAAACATCGGTGTCTCTATTATCGCAATTCTTTCAGTTGTAATTATAGAAGATACTCAAGGTGTTTGGCACAATTTTCTTACTGAAATCAGTGGACGCAAAAGACATATTGCAGATGGCTTTCATCTTACATTTTCTGTCCGTCTATGATACACAAAAAATAGTCTGCCCTCATAATTAGTACTGTTACCTGTTCCTACTAGTAGTAGAGAGAGATTTCTTTCTTTTTTTTTCAGTTATCAGTCTTCCGACTGGTTTGATGCGGCCCGCCACGGATTCCTCTCCTGTGCGTCTCTTCATCTCAGAGAAGCACTTGCAACCTACGTTCTCTATTATTTGCCGGATGCGTTCCATTCTCGGTCTTGCTCTACAGGTTTTGCCCTTTATAGTTTCCCCTTGTACCATGGAAGTCATTCCCTGATGTTTTAACGGATGTCGAATCATCCCGTCCCTTCTTCTCGTCACTGTTTTCCATATATTCCTTTCTTCTTTGATTCTGGGGAGAATATTCTCATCCATTCCCTTATCAGCCCACCTTATTTTCAACGTTAGTCAGTAACACGACACCTCAAATGCTTCGGTTCTCTTCTGTTCCGGTTTTCCCACAGTCCATGTTTCACTACCATACGATGATCTGCTCCAAATCTATATACTCAGAAATTTCTTTCTCAAATTAAGGCCTATGTTTAATACTAGTAGACTTATCTTAGCCAAGAAAGCCTTTTGTGCCGGTGATAGTCTTCTTTTTATGTCCTCCTTGCTCTATCCGCCATAGGTTATTTTGTTGTCTAGGTAGTACGATTCCTTAACTTCACCTACTTCGTGATCATCAATCTTGATGTTAAGTTTCTCGCTATTCTCATTTCTGCTACTTCTCATTACTTTCGTCTTTCTTCGATTTACTCTCAATCCTTATACTGTACTCATTAGACTGTTCAATCCATTCAGCAGATCATGTAATTCTTCCTCACTTTCACTCACGATAGCAATATCATCAGCGAATGCTCGTTTTTCGTGGTATCCAAGTGTCGGCTAATTGACTGAGTATCTCGTCCACTTGACAGTCGCATTAGCCTGCCCTCCTCACTGTTCAGTGGATGCAGTGGCCAGCCAAGGCGGATCTTCGTCTGGTGAACTGCGCTGATTTTCTCCCTGACATGCCACGAACATTTCGAATGCTTTGCAACATCTAGGAGTACATTTTCATCTTCGACCGGGATTTACTACTCAAACTTCCGAGAGATTTGGATGTGCTACTCAGAGTTCATCGATATCTCTTCGGAACATGTTGTATACTGATGATTACGATCTTCCCTGGGAAGAACCAGTTTGACCTACATAGTGACTCTACCTAACCTTTTGTTGTAACTAAAGACTGTGGGAATAAAGATTATTTGGAACTTTTTCATATGGAGCTTTATGTTTTTAGTTAACACCTGTGAAAATACATCCTGATGTCACGTCGATGAAGTTCATGCGTTTCTTTTGAATCTTTTGGCCACATACTTTGACAGTTCAACAAGTGGCACATAAGACACGAAATTGATAATAATTATCTGGCAGGAAGAAAACCATGTAATCAATGAACTTGTGCTCTTTTCGGTTTCCGATTTATACTTTCTTAGTAGTTGCCATGAAATACCTCCCAAAAATTGGAACTTACTAGTATAATGTACCATTGTAAAATATTTTCACACCCTCCTTGTGCCATCTTTATGATTTCTCATTGTTGTCGTTCTATTAATAACTTTATTTATGTTGGAACTAATCGCCATGTTAGAGATATTATTAAAAACTAAACCCTGCTTTAACTGGATGACGCAAATGGAGGAAATCAGAATTAATTACGGTGAAATCCTTGGACCGACAATCCTTTTATAATCCTTTAGGACGACCTTACTCCGACACACACCATAGTGCCTGAACTATTTTCTTTAAGAATGCTCTTACTTCGGTTTATTACTGTACCAAGCTGCTCATTTTGTGTAACAGCGCGTGAATTTAAAAGAAAGAGTCTAGTCTCCTTAACTGATAAACAACATTTGTTACATACGTGATGGGTTAGTATTTATTGTGCAAACATTTTTCGGGTCAAGTGCACTATCCTATTCCATTCGCTTGCTTTGACCCTGACGTCCCACGTGACGTCGTGAGTTTATGTTGCTAGAGATGTAAGTGGCTTCTTATTAAATGTTATTCTGATTTTCCTAACAATTAGTGTAATCTATGATGTTTGTAAACTATGCTGTTTATTTCAGATATCTCGAGTGTACGAGGGTGTGTGGGGGTACCTAAGAAAATAGCTTAAATAGTTGATAGAGAAATTATTTGCGCTGACATTTTTATTTTTTTTCTTACAGATATTTGGCTGTTTCTTCCTGCTTTTGGCACCATCTAGTTTATACAAGAAATTAAATTGTTGCGAGTGAAATTATTATTGATTATAATTACCGTGTATTTTCTTTTCTGCGTTGTGACAAGTTTGTAGAGGGCGGAGTTGAACAGGAACCTAAATGCTTAGCTCAGCAGCTCGTGAGTGAAACGAGTAGTTATGTTATTTGTAACTATGGCTTTCACAAACATTTGGCTGTTTTTTTTTTCAAGTGCTCTTTTCTTTTTGTTAGTGTAACATCGTGGAGGTGCCACGTATATGAAAGCGATTGTTATTATAGGTGTCCCCTTCTTGTTACCAGGAGCTCCCTCTTGTGACGAATGTGTGTTTTTCCTTGAGATTTGTAGTAATGGTTCAGTTGATGTCTATGGTATTTATTGGTTATTTATTTGCTTTCGGTTTTTGACCTGTTAATTTTTATTTGTAGTGCGATTGCATTGTCGCAATGTATTTTCTTTCGGTTTATTCTGAAGGAATTTGTGTTTTCTTTTTATTAAATCGTTATTTAGTGGGCTGTGTCGGAAAAACCTGTCGGCCTTTACATTACAAAATTAATTGAAATATTCGATTCCAATTATCTGCTTTTTGTATGCTATGTTTGCTTCATTTTAGAGAAATTCGTGTCTGCTAATTATCGATTATGTGGTTGTCTTTTTGGAGTGTTTGGTATCTCTTCGTTTGAGATATGTAGGTCGGATTACAATGCGATTGCACTTGTGTATTTTTTTTCATATTTTCCTTCTGTTTATTCCGGAGGAATTTTTGTGTTATTTCGTTTATGATACAGAGATCAAATTAAATATTCGATGGCAGTTGTGTGTTTTCCATTTTCTGTTCGGTTTATTTTAGATGAATTCCAGTGCGCAGTTTTTCGCTTATGAGGCTTTTTTGGGGCGGGGGGAGGAGGAGGGGATAGTCTGGTATCGCTGTCTTCAGTTGAGCTATATGGATTCAGAATTATATATATATATATATATATATATATATATATATATATATATATATATATATATATAATCGTTGCCTTTTTCTGGAATAATTTGTGTGCGTTGTTTTTCAAATATATCTTTGTTTTGAGGGTGTTTGTCTGGTATCCCCGTCCTAATATTTTTCTTCTTCCACCAGGCATCTTGAATAAGGAGTACAGTGTTTGTAGTAACAGAGTCATACCACATGAATCACTGAAATGCTACAGATGCAAGAGAAAACTATACGAGAATCCTTCGTTAAACGAGTTAAACGAGTTGGTAAACATGTGATTCTTTCTGTCACGCTGTTACGACAAAGTATTAAAATGTACTTAGTTCCTTCCTCTCTTCGCACAGTTATCCAAAGAGCAATTAACTGTGAGTGTTATGATATGAAAAGAATCTTACAATTGTTACATACGTGGCAAAGACTCATGAAAGTTACCATTCTAGTCATTGTAATTTGAATTTCCTTTATTTTCCCGTGCTACTTAAAACAATTATAGTTGATGATAGTCGTCATTTTCTTTCGTTGCCATTTTAGTACTATCTTACTTATATGACTAACGACTCACCCAAACTCTTTATAATTACTTTTATTACCAGGGACCGGTGCAAAACTTCCGAATTTTTATAATTTTAAATAATGACAGTGTTTGGAGTAAGTTTAGTCGATGAGTACGAGTAGTTACGGGAATGAAGAGATAACATCTTTCAAAATGAACTCAGATAAAATAACAGTCATGAGTTTATCCTTATACGTGTTTTTGAATTCCGAATCTTCGCGGCTTGTACGACGGGCAGTAATTAGGGACTGTCAGTTAGGCCACAGAACGTGTAACTTTATCTCGACACACATTTTCAGTTATGGAAGCAATTTAAGCCATAGCAGGAATAGGTAAATTACAATACAGATATATTTCTCGTTTCTGAGAGTACATCCGTTTAGAAAAGGCATCTTGTACGATGGGCACAGATAATGGCCTAGCAAGATGCTATATGCAAAGTATCCAGTTCAGAAGTACTGCAAAGCAAATAATATGGTATTTGCACTGAGATAATATGAAAAGGAAGTCTCTTACTCGTGAATAATAAGTTAGCTTCGTAAAATATGGGCATGAAGTTGGGTACAGTGTTCCAAGACGACAACAGTAGTGTTTACAGAGCTGTACGCGAAAATCCGTGGTTTGATGAACATCTTGGCGCGCTACTGCACCCCGACTGCCTTGCCGAATCACCCGATCTTATTTCGATTCAAACTACCTGAGACAGTCTGAAACAGCGAGTGAAACATATCAGTCAACATCGCCGCAATCTGGTAGCTCTGCGGGATATAATGATCAATGAGTGACTTCTACTGGATTCAGTACACCTGTAAAATTTTTTGGACTCTCTCCCTCGCTGAAATGAGATGCTTATTAAAGCTTTCGTTTGTGTATGTGTGTGTGTGTGTGTGTGTGTGTGTGTGTGTGTGTGTGTATGTATGTGTGTGTGTGTGTGTGTGTGTGTGTGTGTGTGTGTGTGCGTGCGTTCCACATCTCCTAAAACACTACACGTCGCAAACAACGACATGCAAGAGAAGCTACCGCATCATGCAAGACATTTAAATTTACTACTTTTGCTCTAGTAACTCTATTCGCAATAAATTTTTGCAGACACTATCCATATATTCCGTTAAATGCTCCCGTTAAATGTGTCTACAAAATTGTATCACGGTGCTACACGTAATTCAGGGGATATGACGTCATAAACACTGGCATGCATGAAAAACTTGGAATCGTGGCTCAAAAATGGCTCTGAGCATTATGGGACTTAACTTCTGAGGTCATCAGTCCCCTAGAACTTAGAACTACTTAAACCTAACTAACCTAAGGACATCACACACATCCATGCCCGAGGCAGGATTCGAACCTGCGACCGTAGCGGTCGCGCGGTTCCAGACCGTAGCGCCTAGAGCCGCTCGGCCACCTTGGAATTGTGCATGGGGACTAAATTTATTACTTCATTGCTACTAGCTCTATTCGAGGTATATTTTGCAGACAATATCTAAATACGCCGCTGAATGTACCTACACAAGTATCGATATACGACACGTAGTTTAAGAGATATGACTCGTAAACCCTGACTCTCCTACAGTCGAGTTAACTTAAAGATGTCACTGACTCCTGGCAGGAAAAAGGCGGTAGACAAAAACAAGCGTCGCCTGTGGAGCTATGAAGAGGCGTTCCCATAGAGTCGCTTGAA
This sequence comes from Schistocerca serialis cubense, assembly GCF_023864345.2. Taxonomy (NCBI): domain Eukaryota; kingdom Metazoa; phylum Arthropoda; class Insecta; order Orthoptera; family Acrididae; genus Schistocerca; species Schistocerca serialis. The sequence continues at coordinate 274,816,485 of NC_064642.1, read as the reverse complement.
AATGGTATTGTAGACACGCGACACAGGTGCCCAGCGCACGGAAACGGTCCGCGATATGATACTGTAAACACAGTTCATTTTTGTTTTGTTTACGTTTCTGATTAAAAAAACTGGTAAAATGAATACCTGGGGAATGCCTGGTTTGTCAGCTAGCAACAAAAGTAAATTTATACAAACGCGTGGTTTCTGCTCTTTATCACCGGAGTATGTCAGCATGCTCCCCGACTGACTTCACACCCATACCCATTGCCACCAACCGCAGTCCACATAAAGTCTGACATGTCCAAAAGAACAGACACCACACAATCATACAACTGATTCACCTCGAGGAGCAATGAAAGCATAAACTTTATCGCCGATGCTGATTTGCTTTCGACCTCCAGAGGGAATCTCAAAGTAGCGAGAATGGTGGACATGGCTGCGGATTACGCATTGGTTGCGCTGCGTGGGAGTGGGAGTTGGCTGAGGAGCATACCGAGACAGTCCGCGCTTTTGCGATAAACACTATGTCTGTGTGGCGCAGTGGTTAACGTAGTTGCCTACCAAGCAGAAGGTGCCGGGTTCGATTCCCCGTCCAGTACACATTTCCACTAGACGCCGCTGATTCTGTATAAAGTCCAGATGCAGCTGATATCACAAGTGCCTTTTCGTTTTCCCCCTGCGCCTTCAATTCACATAATAAAAATTACTCTGACATTTAGATTTGTAATCCATATCAAATACACAAACCTGCGCAAGAACGCAATCTCCGGAAGAATACCACTTGATAGATGACAGCCAGGACGATGACGGTCGACAGAAGTGATCACAAAGCACAGGACGTGTATATCTGCTGTTGACTTTAAACGGCGAGAAATTTTTTAAGCTACTCCGAAGCACCTAAGGGCACACAGCAAGCTACAACGCGGTTATGATACAACGAACAGTCGATGCACTGTCCACTGAACGCCGTATTATCTATTCATTAACAGGTTTCGCCAAGTAAGCATCGAAATTGCGCCGACCGGTGGTAATAAATTACCCGGTTTACCGCCGGCCGCGTATTAAAGGCGCGCAGCCATGGCGCGGCCCGGCCGTGCCACTGTGACCGGCTCTGCTCTCGCCATGGCGCAAGACAGCCACCGCTGATTTATGGCCACCAGCCCGCGGGTAATTTCCGTTCGGTCCACGAGCCACTGCCCTGCTATTTAAAATTTTCTCCAGCGTGCTCCTGTCGCTCTCCCTTTTCCGTTTATTAACCAGCTAGAAGCTAGAGTTTTGGAAATACACTGACGGAAAAAATCGCTACATCACAGAATAATTAATGTTGAGTTATGAAATTTCGGGAATACATTTAAGTGATTAACGTTGCAGGTTCACAGTTTAGTTTAGGTGCGAGATAAGTCATTGCAAATGTGAAATACTGGTACATTAATAGCCGGTGTAGCCACCAGAATGTTGGATGCAAGCATATAAACGTGTTGTACAAGTGCCAGATGTCAGTTTGTGGGATGTAATTCCATCCCTGCTGCATTTGGACGGTTGAAGGCGACGCTGGAGGTATCATTCGGCGATGTTCCAAATGTGCTCAACTGGTCGCACACCTGCTCATCTGGCAGGCCAAGGGAACATTTATACACTCTGCAGAGATCGTTGGATTACAACAGCGAAGTGCATGCGAGCGTTGTCCTATTGGAAAACTCCTCTTGGACTGCTGTATCGCTACAGGTTGAATCACCAGATTGACGTACAATTTTGCAATAAGGGTGCTCTGAATAACCACGAGAATGATCCTGTTGTCGTATGAAATCGCACCTCAGACTATAGCTCCAGGTTTAGGTCCAGAGTGTCTAGCACGCAGACAGGTTGGTTGCAGGCCATCAAATGGCGTCTTAACCAACACACGGTCATCACTGACACCGCGGCAGAACCAGCTTCCATCACAAAACACAACATTCCTCCACCCTGGCCTCCAACGAACTCTCGCTTGAAACCACTGAAGTCGCGATAAGCAGTGGTCTGGGTTCTGTGGAATGCTCGCTAAAGGGCGTCTAGCTCTGAGCTGCCCTAGAAGTAACCAATCTGCAACAGTTCAATGCGTCACTATGGTGCCAACTGCTGCCCAAATTGGTGCTGCGGACGCAGCACGATGCGCCAGTGCCATACGCCGAACACAGTGGTCTTCCCCCTTGGTAGCGCCACTTCACCGTCCGGAGCCCGTTCTTCTTGCGACCATACATTCTCGTGAATATCACTAACGGTAAGAATGTACAGTGGCTACATTCCTGCCAAGTCTTTCTGCAATATCGCTGGAGGAACTTCCAGCTTTCCTTAGCCCTATTACAGTACCTCGTTTAAACTAAGTGAAGTATTTATAATGGCGTCCTGACAACAACAACCCATTATTCCCAGTCTGAAACGTAACTAACGCTCAAGACAGTTACTGCCAGTATCTAAAACCAACCTGATTTGCATCCTCATAGCAGCGTTACTAGCGCCACTGTTTTGCGACTGAGGCGGACTTTCAATAGACAACATCTTTCAGATGTAGAAAGACGACTACCAACTTTTATTTATGTCGCCCTTTTTTCCTTCATTCTAGGTAGCACTTAAGTTTGCGATCCTCAGTTACAAAAGCACACGTAGTAAATCCTACGAGGTTCACTTCGAAAGTCCTGCGCACCGCATGCAGGACCGTCACGGTGGCGTGATAGAGTTCCAATTCATGTCAGTTGTGAGCAGGAATTACGTGTGACTCTCGTATACGTGTTTGCTTCTTCGCGTGGTTGTTTCGTGGAGAATTTAGTTTTAAAATGTAAGCTGAAATCGAGTCAGGTCGGATTACACTTAATGACCGCCGTTCCCACATCAAAATCGAATTTATACGTGGAAAGAACGCAACGGAAATTTACAGTGTTTTGAGAGAGTTGTGTGTGAAGACTGTAATGGATCGTAGCACAGTACCGAGGTTGTGTGCTCGTTTCCGTGGAGGTTGAGTAAGCATTGAAGACAGCCCGGTAAGTGGAATGCCATTAGTTGCAACAGACTAGAACTCTCAGTTTATTGTTAATGACTTTTTGAGAGAGAATCGACGAAAAACATATGAGGAGGTAGCACATGATACTACAATGTCTGTCATTTCAGTTTACAATATCATAACTAAAAAGTTGAAGATGAGAAATGCTGTCGCATGGGTTCCGCATGACCTGAGTGGAGAGCAAAAACGAGTCACAAAGGCGTCGCAGAAAAATTGCTACGAAGTTTTCGGGCAGAAGGACAACAGTTTCTGAACAGGATTGTTGCACTTGATGAAGCCTCGATATGAGTTTCTCAGTCAGAACTGAAGTCTCAGTCATCACAATGGATATGTTCCGACGCTCCACGGCCGCAAACATTCTACCACCAACATTCAAATGTGAAACTGACGATGATTATTGCGTATGACATGAATGGAGTCATAGATGCAAATGGAGTGCGCCAGAGGAGATCTGTAACAGACGCTTACTACGAACTGTTTCTGCAAAACATTTTGGGCCCGAAAATTCGTCAAAGAAGACCTCACTTGTTTCCAGCTGGTGTCCTCATTTTTCACGAGAATATAAGATCGCATACTGTCCTACCAGTGATAGAAACGCTCGACAAATATGTATGTTAAATACCTCTCCTTCCACCACCTGGTTCTGATATGAACCCATCATACTTTGATTTGCTTCCCAAACTGAAATAACATTTCTATGGGAAACGTATACAGTTTACGAAGCTTCCAGTGAGGTGACACGACTAATCAGACAGCTCAGCAATTAAGGTGCTATATCCGGAACGCAGAATTTGCCAGAAGTTTCGGAAGCTGCCATGAGCAAGAGTGAAGATAATAATGAAGACCTGTAAACGTATTTTGTAAAATAATTTACTTTCTTCAGTTTTATCTTATTGTGCAAAACATTTGCAATGACCCTTGTATATACAATATTTTTACTTCATACTTCATATTGGCTGCTTATCAGAGTGTACGTAAGCTGTAACTTACGTTTGTTGCTTATACTACGTAACAAAAAAATGAAGTACTCAGAAGAAATGGTCGGATGTCAACGTAATTTGGTACATGTACACGCTATGGGAAGAAAAGTTAATGATTAGAACTGCAATTATCAGTGACGGACACAACGGCCACCAGAGAACGCTAGTGTTGTTAGTCTAATGTTTTTACCAGGCCTGGTAGGTTATATCAGGAACGTGAGCAGCCTCAGATGGAAGGATGTAGAGATGCCACGATCTCATGTGAGAGCCTTGTCAGCAGCTAACATAGTATGAAAGGCGCCCCCGTTGTCGATCTCCATGCAGATTTGTGGGGCATTCGGATGTAACAGTGGCCTATTCTGTACTATATGGGAACATGAGGTGCAAGCGTACTCGTCGTCGCCGTACTTTGCACCAAGCACATCGTAACCCTTTCACCTCCGCACCAGACATCCCATTCGAAAACAAGTAACCTACCTGCAACATTCTGTCGCATTCCTCTCCACCATTGGTCTGACAATAGCCGCAATCGGTCTAGGGAATTATCATCTACGCGTAGGCTGGTGTTAACACTGCGAGCCAAATGGATGCGTTTGGAGAGGTGCCATCATCACGAACTATGGACTGTTGCTGAATGGCGTCGCATTGTGTTAAGCGATGAATCGTGGTTCTGCACTACTGCGAATGGACATCGGCGGCAGGTATGGCGGCGACCTCGCGAGAGGTCTCATTCTTCCAATGTTTTGGAGAAGCACAGCGGTGTTACTCCAAGCTTCGTGGTGTGGGAAGCCATCGGATGTAACTCCAGATCACGGCTGGCAGTGATTGGCTGCACTCTGACGGCACAATGATTTGTCATTTACACCGTGACTCCTCATGCTACAGTGTCGTGGAGCAGTTTTCCAACAGGACAATGCTCGTTCAGACATGGGACCTGTCGTTGTGAACTGTGATGACATATTCCCGCGACCAGTAAGATCCCTCCCGGATAGAACATAATTATGAGGGGCCAGCTCAGACGTGAGCAACGCCCCAGTGCTGTTACTCAGGATACCAAGGACCAGATTCAATACTTTTGGATCAGTTTGCCTCAGGAGAGTATACGATGGCTTTATGACAGCCTTCCCAACCGGATAAGTGCAAGTATCGAAGCCAGAGAGGGTGCAACTCCTAGTGAGAAGTCGGCTCATACTGCCACTCTCTTTGTAAATTTAACTCGATATTCTAATCACTGAAGTTTCATTTTGTTTCTTCCTCCGAGAGTGGGTCCTTCAGTTCTTCCCTCAGGTAGCATCCTTAATATGAAACGTTCAAAAATGGTTCAAATGGCTCTGAGCACTATGGGACTTAAATGCTGAGGTCATCAGTTTCCTAGAACTTAGAACTACTTAAACCTAACTAACCTAAGCACATCACACACATCCATGCCCCAGGCAGGATTCGAACCTGCGACCATACTGGGCCCAACATTTCAAGAAATAAACGCCAAACGAAAAAACTACAAGGAACGAAACTTGTCTAGCTTGAAGGGGGATACCAGATAGCGCTGTGGTTGGCCCGCTAGATGGCGCTGCCATAGGTCAAACGGATATCAACTGCGTTTCTTTAAACAGGAACCACCATTTTTATGACATATTCCTGTGGTACGTAAAGAAATACGAATGTTTTAGTTGGACCACTTTCTTTGCTTTGTGATAGATGGCGCTGTAATAGTCACAAACATATGGCTCACTATTTTAGACGAACAGTTGGTAACACGTAGGTTTTTTTAAATTAAAATACAGAACGTAGGTACGTTTGAACATTTTATTTCGGTTGTTCCAACGTGATACATGTACCTTTGTGAACTAATCATTTCTGCGAACGCATGCTGTTACAGCGTGATTACCTGTAAATACCACATTAATGCAATAAATGCTCAAAATTATTTCCGTCAACCTCAATGCATTTAGCAATACGTGTAGCGACATTCCTCTCAACAGCGAGTAGCTCGCCTTCCGTAATGTTCGCACATACATTGACAATGTGCTGACGCATGTTGTCAGGCGTTGTTGGTGGCTCACGATAGCAAATATCCTTCAACTCTCCTCACAGAAAGAAATCCGGGGACGTCAGATCCGGTGACAGTGCGGGCCATGGTATGGTGCTTCGACGACCAATCCACCTGTCCTGAAATATACTATTCAATACCGCTTTAACAGCACGCGAGCTATGTGCCGGACATCCAATATGTCGGAAGTACATCGCCATTCTGTCATGCAGTGAAACATCTTGGAGTAACATCGGTAGAACATTACGTAGGAAATCAGCAAACATTGCACCATTTAGATTGCCATCGATAAAATGGGGGCCAATTATCCTTCCTCCCATAATGCTGTACCATACATTAACCTGCCAAGGTCACTGATGTTCCTCTTGTCTCAGCCATCGTGACTTTTCCGTTGCCAATAATGCATATTATGCCGGTTCATGTTACCGCTGCTGGTTAATGACGCTTCGTCGCTAAATAAAACGCGTGCAGAAAATCTGTCAGCATCCCATAATTTCTCTTGTACTCAGTGGTAGAACTGTACACGACGTTCTAAGTCGTCGCCATACAATTCCGGGTGCAAGAAATATGGTATGGGTGCAGCTGATTTTGATGTAGCATTCTCAACACCGACGTTTCTGAGATTCCCGATTCTCGCGCAGTTTGTCAGCTATTGATGTGCGGATTAGCCGCGACAGCAACTAAAACACCTACTTTGGCATCATCATTTGTTGCAGGTCGTGGATGACGTTCACACGTGGCTGAACACTCCCTGTTTCCTTAAATAACGTAACTATCCGCCGATCGGTCCGGACACTTGGATGATGTCGTCCAGGATACCGAGCAGCATACATAGCACACGCCCGTTGAGCATTTTGATCACAATAGCCATACAGCAAGACGATATCGACCTTTTCCTCAATTGATAAACGGTCCATTTTAACACTGATGATGTATCACGAAGCAAATACCGACCGCACTGGCGGAATGTTACTTAATACCACGTACTTAAACGTTTGTGACTATTACAGCGCCATCTATCACAAAGCGAAAAAAGTGGTCCAACTAAAACATTCACATTTCTGTACGTACTACACGAATATGTAATAAAAATTGGGGGTTCCTATTTAAAAAATCGCAGTTGATATCCGCTTGACCTATGGCAACGCCTTCTAGCGGGCCAACCATAGCGCCATCTGGTTTCCCCCTTCAAGCTAGACGAGTTTCGTTCTTTGTAGTTTTTTCGTTTGATGCTTATTTCGTGTGATGTTTGGCCCGGTCACTATCAATGGACTACCCTGTATACGGAGCACTCTAAGTAAAATATCGTAGAAACTGGTAATCATGATAATTTTTAAGGCATACCAAATGAAAATAACAAGAGTGGGTTTGATAATGGCTGACGGTGAAATGCGCCATAATAACGACATAAATGTATGCCATCTAAACAACTCTGTGTCTCAGTACCAGGAATAATCGCCGACCTCTTTATAAACTATCCTTTGCGATAGTGGATGAGGTATCGATTGTATTGCTTCCCCTTACTTATGCCTCCCAAGGAGATCCCGAATGTAAAACTAGAGAGATTCGAGCGCGCACAGAGGGTTTCGGGCAGTCGCTCTTCCCGCGAACCATACGCGACTGAACAGGAAAGGGAGGTAATGACAGTGGTACGTAAAGTGTCCTCCGCTACACACCGTTGGGTGTCTTGCGGAGTATAAATGTAGATGTAGATGTAGATAGCATTGTCACGTATAATGGCCCTGTGAAGTCAGTTCGTCATGAAAACCATTTAACAGTTAATATCGATACAATGTTCAAATGGCCGAATAAAAATACAAATTTCAATAATGAAAGTGAAAATAGAGAGTGCTACACGAGTTTAATTTACACATTACACGTAAAACTAACAATGTTTACAAAATAGTATGTGAACAAATGCATTTATTTTTCGTCTCTTTCACTCCAAAATATTTTCGAGTTCACTGAAAGTGGCTAAAGACTCATATATGCCAATATTATGTTCGACAGAAAGAAAACACTGCTTGCTTGGGAAAATAAAGCACACTAAAAGATGTGCTTTATCAGTACTGTCAACTGAGAAACAGAACATCGCTTAATTTAAGGAATTATGCCACAGGAATGGCGCAAGAGAGAAATCAGGTGCATAACGGCCAAATTGGATTACGATTTTTTTCGACTGGTAAAATCTACTGTTATCTGATATCATATGCAACAGGGAAAGACGTTGCTGCAACTTTTACGTTAGGGCTACAGCACTATGTGATACCAGTAAATGAACAGTGGGAGAATAGACAGAAACAAAATGCAGACAAAATGGGCGGTCAAACGCTACGGCAAGTGTTATGCCTTATGAGGATGTACCCTTCACGCCGCCCGAATGTTGTGGCTAGATGTGGTTTATAGCGAGATGTGAGCAGTCAATTGCAGACAGGAGTCTAGTGAACATGGCAACCTGTGTCAAGTTAACCGACTTCGGACGAGGAATGGCAATCTGTACAAGGCGCTTCGATGCTAGCCTGTCGGGACTACGTAATAATTCATGATTCAGTGGCCAACAGCATGTAGACCCGATCTTAGATATGACACGCATAAACTACCACACAGGATCACTGCAAGAGTGTCACGAAGCTGTTTCTACCGGGACATACGGTTCAAATGGCTCTCAGGTCATCAGTCCCATAGAACTTAAAACTACTTAAACCTAACTACCCTAAGGGCGTCACACGCATCCATGCCCGAGGCAGGATTCGAACCTGCGTCCGTAGCGGTCGCGCGGTTCCAGACTGTAGCGGCTAGAACCGCTCGGCCATCCCGGCCGGCTACGAGGACAGATTATTTGACTTGTCGCTTTAACTAAGTAGGTGAGCGTCAGCAATATGTCTCGTGGTCTTATCGTGGCGTGTTTATCTTCTGCCGTTAGGTCAGACGATAGAATCGCCACTCGCACGCTTAGAGTAGCAGATTGACGGTGACCAACATTAAACAGAACTTGATTAATTTTCACACACATTTATTAAAATAATAACGAGCATAAAAATTACTTAACTTGGTTCTGGATGCTATTTACAATTGACAATCTGAGGCTCCTTTGGTATTGGTGCGTTAATCTTATTCTCACATATACCTCTGATACTTGACAAAAGTGTCTATACATTTATCTTCATGACTATGTACAGGAATATGGTAATCTTATTAGGCGCAGACTGAAACTTGACTAAAGTCTGGTACAGACAAATGTAGAACTCGTACAGACTGGTAGGGACTAATGCAGACTGGTACAGACTGATGCAGACTAACTAATAGGAGGTCTGTACACTCGTTATAACACCTCGCGCGTTCGTGTATCACCGCGCGAGTGTGATCCGCGAGAAGAAAAGGTTCTACGTTAGCAGCAATCTCATTGGTTGCGTTACATATTAATGCGCGGATCGGCGGAAGCAGAATTTGGTCCGTCTCTATGGGTGTGCCATCTTGCAGTGTGGAGACGGACGAGCGCTGCGCCTGCGCTGTTGTGCTTAGCGGGGCGCGCTCTAATGGGAAAGTTGTGTACGCGCTGACTACGCGGAACTATGTACACAACATAAATATACCGATTAGGCTTCAGTAACCGAAGACCGACTCGTTTCACAGTGACTTCCGATGAATTTTGGCCGCTTTGTGTATTTAAAATATAGTTCAACATAAACAAATTAAACATTAAATTGACATATAGTGACATAATAAAGAAGTAATAGGTACACCAAGTAACTGAGTGTTAGGAGAAAGGATGACTTAGTGGGATAATTTCCAAAGTTTAATATTTTGACGTAGAAAAGTATGGAGCGGTCGAGGAACTATACTGCTCGAGAAGACTACACTACAGCGTGGATTGCGGGTTAGAGCAGATATAACATACAGGGGAGACAAAAGGATTAGCACAAGACTGGGAGAGATATTCGATTAAATCAAACCAGTGGATCTTTCTGGCTCCAACTGTATAGTATTGGTACCAGCCATCAGCATGTGACATGTAGCGCATTTTCAGAGAATGGCAGCCGACCCTTTGGACAGTGATCAAGTTCTTTCGAAGTAGTTCCTAACATTGTCGATAAAAATAATTTTGTCCCATAAGTCTGATCTCTGTATCATTTCGATTCTTACCCACCATGTGAGCAAGTTTCCCTCAAACTGCAAGCATAACGTATAGTCAGTCATAAGCCTCGCTTCGAAATGAGCTCCGATGACCATCGAAGACGTTTGGAGACTCCCCAGACAACGGAGGAATCACAACCCGACTGCCGCCCGCCATACTGAGTGACGGTCTGGCGAGCCTGTCCATTTCATAGCTGTACCCATGTGATGGACACAGACGCTGCATGTTGCCTGCACCAGTACATCGACAAAAGTGAAGCTGAGCAACCAAGCTACCTAGAAACCCTGTCCTAGCAAAAAAGCAGCGGACTGTCAGGGTAGGTACTACACTTCAAGACAAAAAAAGACGCACCACGAAGGATTTGTCCGAATGAAAACGGAATCGGCAAATGCGACGTACAAGTACGAACAAAAAATTATTAGAATTCCAGAAAAATTGGAATATTTACTCAGGAGAGATTCACCAATTCAGCCAAGTCTAAAGCGCAATGGTCCACCTCTGATCCTTATGCATGCAGATATTCGGCTTGACATTGATTGACAGAGTTGTTGGATGTCCTTCTGACGCATATTGGGACGAATTCTGTCCAATTGGAGCATTACATCGTGATAATCCCTAGGTGGTTGGAGGATACTGTCCATAATGCTCCATACATTCTCAAATGGGGAGAGATCTCAAGAACTTGCTGGCCAAGGTAGACATTCTCGCAGTGTGCGAGCGATCATTATCTTGCTAAAACGTAAGTAGAGGATGGCTTGCTATAGAGGACAAGAACACGATGTGTAGAATATCGTCGATGTACAACTGCGTGTTGAGGATGGCACGGAAGACAGCCAAACGGGTCCTGTTACGAAATGAAATGGCTCGCCAAACCATCGCTCCCTATGGCGTGTGACAGTCGGTTTGGGATCCCTCCGTTATCTGGGGTGTCTCCAAATGCCACTTCGATGGTCATTGGAGCTCAGTTAGAAGCTGATATCAATGGTATATCAGGCCGAAGACATTTCTGGCGACGCCCCAGAAGTGATCAGGTACCAACCTGGCTGTCGCCTGTCATATGGTCCTAAAAGTGGGAGTGATGGTCTGGGATACCGTTTCCTTTCACAGCAGAATCCCTTTGGTTGACATGGGCGGCAGCCTTACAGCACAGTGGCACGCTTTGTTGCCCTTCATGGAAAGCCAATTTACGTATCAACAAGGCAATGGCCGCCCGTATAAGGTGAGAGTTTCTACTGCTTGTCTACGTGCTTGTCAAATCCTACCGTGGACAACAAGGTCGTCGGATCTCTACCTAACTGAGATCGTTGGAAGGCGTTATGGGAAGGACCTCCTACCAACCTGGATTTTGACTATCTTATGCGCCAGTTGAACAGAATTTGGCACGATACTCTCAGGAGGCCATCAAGCAACACTGCCAGACCTAAGCCGAATAATAGCTTGCGTATGGGCCAGTGATGAACAAATGCGCTATTGGATCACTCAGGTTGTGAAGATCTTTCTCTTGCATAAATCGTTCGCTTTTTCTGAAATTGTAATCATTGTCTGTACAGCTACATCACATCTAACGATTTCCGTCCCATTCGGATAATTTCTTCATAATGAGTCTTTTTTTTCTGAAAGTATATCTTCCGTTGTCACCCAAAACGGACATTCCTGCAAAACTTTTGCATGTCTTATCAGCGATTTCTGACGGAACTCTCTACGTCTAATAGCTTGTCATTACCGGAGTGTTCCTAACCGCCAGCTACCTCCTAGAAATGTGTCCCTGCGCTCCTGGCGTCCTTCTCCAAACCGAGGAGCTGCTCTGACATTCAAAGCCAACTGGTGGCCACCACTAACTGCAGTCTGAAAGGTTTTGACCTAAATTAACGTAGTACAAATGTACACCCTTACAGTGTGTATAATGCTAAGCGATATCCACTTTTTCGTCTCGGCGACACACTGAAAATCGTGAGCGAGGGTGTTTTTATTTTAATAAACTGCTTAGTTTCCTAATAAAATGAACTTAGTATGACTGTGGACGAAGGTACTCACGGTTGAGATCCAGGGTGACGGCTCCAGACAGGGGCGCGGCCAGCGGGCTGGAGGCTGCCTGGCACGTGAGCACGGCATGCAGCTGGTGGCGCGCCAGCTTGCGCAGATGCAGGGTGTTGCGCACGCGCCGGCCTGGTAGCGCCTCCCATTGGTCGTCCAGCAGCGCGTTGTCCTGCCACCACGTCACCCGCGGCGGAGGGCGACCTGCGAGCACGAGAATACGTCTGGGAAACTGCGACATCAGACATCCAGTAGTGCTATAGTCCGATTAAAAATTACTTGACATTTGACGTCAGTCAGCTGGAGTTACAGTGTTGACACACTGCTCGGTTATAGGCACCACAGAAACACGGCAACTCACTTCAAACGTCAGCATCCGTATCTGAGTGGACAAGTTTCCAACAACACAAGACTACACCGCATCAGCCTAGCTGTATCGCCACTTTGCATAAGTTGTCTATGCAAAAACACTAACGATCACCGCTTTACATCCACTACGAAACACAAAGTCTGATTCTTCACACAATATATATTTCTCACCAACTACACCGTATCAGTCTGGCTACATTGTCAATTTGCGTAAGTTGTCTATGTAAAGACACCAACGATCACTGCCTTAATCCACTACGAAAAGCAGCGACTGGTTCCTCACACAATGTAAATTGCCCTGCTATCTCCACACCCCCCAAGCAGTAGTCCAACCCGATCTCCTACTTCCCCCCACACACGTCTCATTTCCCCCAGCTAAACACTATGCTGTCACGTGGTTCATATGCCAGGCTGTCGCGTATCTTTTCCGTGATCACCTACAAACCATACTTGAATTTGGTGCCATATACTGGAAGCTCACAGTACGCCCAAACATTCGCCTACATATCGTCGTACCTCTGCCAAGTATCTGCACAGTGTGATAAACATTCGCCCCCTCCCCCCCCTCCCCCAGCTCAATAGCTGGAGTGTTCCTAACCTGCTGCTTTCTTGACATGTGTAGGATCATTGTGGAACAGTGCGGTTAGCCACATGTCCAAGCTGGCGACCTGAATGTGTGCAGTTGCACTGCGCGGCCAATGCACATTTTCTTATTCATTTTTCTAAGTTTTTCCTGGATTCAAATTTTAGTTCACGTGTTTGTCTGCTCATAAAACCTCTGACCACTGTACGCCTACCCCCCCCCCCCACCCCCCTTTTCCAAGAAACGGCTTGATGAGCTGTGAGGTGACCCACCCTTGTCTCGACAATATACAGGGTGTCCAAAACAAGTGTCGACTACAAACAAGGAAAATAAGTACAATAAACATGGGCCGGGAAATGCATAGTTTCTAAGTCCAGCTAGAATGGGTACAGAAATGCACACTTTAAGCGGTAAACGCCTGTTTACAGGAGGTGTTCAACATGGCGTCCATTCATGATAATGCATCCATCTGCTCTCCAGCATAAGGAATGATGCACTCTTTGAAGTATACCTGGTTGCTGTTATACCCGTACCTGCTGACATATATTGAGGACACGACCCTGTAGTTTCCACACATTGCTAATTGCCGTGGCGTAGACCAGTTCCTTCAAATGTCCCCATGACCAGAAGTCTACAGGATGGACGTCTGGTGCAGGAGCAGGCCGAGATGTGCGCCGCCCCACCCCTCCCCCCGCTTCGCGACCAATCTAAGGATCCTGAAATGTCTGTGTGAGATTTTCGGAGACATTGTGATGAACGTGTGCTGGTGCCACATCATGCGTGAACCATATTTCTATTTTTTTCTGCAATGGCACACCCTCCAGCAAGGGTGGCTATACATTAAAGAGAAAGCCCAGATAACGCACCCCAGTTAACCTTTGTGGTAGCATTTATGGCCTGTTACTCTGTCACCAAGTACGCCTGCCTATACATTTACTGAGAACTGATGTTGATGCCCTGTTTACTGAATTGCTTGGGGTTTACATTTGCTTATACATGCTCCGTACGGAAATCCGGTATACATCTGCTTATACATGTTCCTTACGGAAATCCGTAATACCATCTCTTGAGAACCCTGCCTCATCAATACATAAAATCTTGGATGTCAACATTGGTTCTGTGGCTTACTTCTGCAACAGCCACTGACAGAACTGCAGTCTGCCATGTCGATCCTGAGGCCTTAGGGCCTGAACATGCTGTAGATGATATGGGTACAGAAACTGTTGACGAAGTAACCCCCAAGATAAGATAGTGAGACACGCCTTCCGCTGCTACTAATCGTCGCAAATGCGTCCCAGGGTTTTTTTCCACAGAACATAGCACAATCCTCCTCCATGTGAGGCATGCAGACTGTGTGTGGCCTTCCACTGTCAGCCTTCTGAAGTGCAAGGGTACAAGAGTGAACTGGGGACAGTGTCATTCTATGATGTTCAGCGAGAATCTCGCTTGTGTTTGTAGCTCTCAGATCCACGCTCACATCGCCATAGACGACGTGGTGAAAGATAATGGAAATCAGCGATCTCGAGATACGTGTCTCCAACTCCTGGTATCATAATGCAGGGAGCTGTTTGAGAAGATGGCAGCAGGACGTATTTCGTAACTGTTGATGAGAGGCAGAACGCTCGGCTACTTTTGCAAGGATGTTAAACATTGATGTCGTACTCTTCGTGACCAGGCTGTAAAACAATCACAACACAAGTGTTTTGAGGAATGTATGGATTCTTGATCCCCTTGATTCGTTAGCCATGCAATATGTCTGGTGCGCAGTGGGAAGATGTATACTTTCACATCAGCCAGCAATCTTCATAACCCGACGATACATTTTAGGGAGGGTATGATATTCTCAAATTGACATTTGAAGGCCATTTGTGCTCTCCGACAATGAGTACAAAAGTATATTCTTGCTCGTGTGTGTCACACTTCATGCTGATGTTGATAATGGTCATCAGTTCAGAAGGATATGAGAGTTCAATAATTTTGTATTTCTTATGATATGACATTTCCACAATGATTGACTTATACAATACTGTTACCTCCTGGTGAAACACTTCCCATTTTCGTCGTTTTCGGGCAAATATATTTAGTTTTGTAGCATAGTAAATTTGTTCACTGGACTCGATCCTGTTAAATGAATCGTGCATGCTCGACTAATACCTCCCCTCCCCCATTCTACTCTCCACAATTCACTCACTAGTAGGACGCTATGACTCACCCAGGTCAGCAACAATGACATTCTATCCAGTAACGTTTAATAGTGGGCGCCCTAACTCTTCTTTATCATAGCGTTCATCTCTTTTCATCGTGGATCGTCATCGTGACTCGCTGAAGTGATGACACGATAGTCTATCTTATTGCTTATTTGAGACAAGAGTGCTTCTTGCATGTGAAACTTCCAGGTATACATTCCGCGTATTGGTTTGTGTAGTGCTTTCCTTTTAGTGCCCCCTCTATAATTTACTTCAACAAATGTCGACACACACACGCCACTGTACGCTGAGATCGAGACAATTATTGCGCAGCAGGTGAGCATTTTATTGGAAGCTGTTAGTAACTGTCGCTTCCCCTGGTATCATTTGCAATAGGAGTTTTGTGATAAGTAACCATTACATTCAGAAAAAATGTATGCGAGCCACAGGCGTGGCCCGCGCTGTTAAGTACACGTGGAAAGACGGGATTTACCGGGAAAACGCATTTATTGTCGCCCAAATATCCTATCATCTGCAGGTGACAACAGCTCATAGTACTGCTTCAGCTATGAAGAGGGAACCTAATCATTATCCAATATGATAGTCCGACAGACCTTCGATTTTTCTCGCAATTATGGGAATACTTTCGAATCCTTCTTGTAGTAACGTTGCAAGCATCTTTCTAAAGACCGGCCTTCCTGATACGGAGACGCATCTCAGTATAAGAAGTACTCTAATGTCATGTGTTGGGCAATTATCATATTCAGTTGGTCAACGGGTACCTGAAAGAAGAGTAGTCAGGATCAAAAGGGCTGATTTATTCAACGTAACCGCCAATTACGTGTCTGACAATTACTGAATCCCATTACCCGATTAAACAGAATTTTGGTTCAGTAATTATTATTGGGCTAATCATTGCAATTTAACTAGCTCATTGATTAATGCAGGAGATAATTTCGAATACACAATAGCCATAATAGAATTATTCTAAGGTTTTGCAAGTAACTCACATATGTTTTAATCTTGAATCTGTTCTGGGAACAAAACGTTGCTTTCCACACCTCTAAATTTAATTTTCTTCATATACTGACAACACTGTGAGCGATCTAGCAACGCTGTGCTGTTCTGCTTGTATAGACCGCTGTGTTCATCCCTTCCAGTTGCTCTGTCCGAGTTTCAGCTCCGCACAGCCATCACGTGACTTTTGAGAGCACCAGATTTTTTACTGGCGGAACTCATTTTCGGAAGGCCGAGAACTTGTTGAAGAAGACCATCGCTTAAGAAGACCTTCAGTTTCAAAAACAGACGATGACCTCGCACTTGTGCTTGCTCTTGTGAGATCAGACCGACGTTTCATAACAGGGATGATGGGTGACCTGTTAAACACTTTCACCATACATCAAATACTGACCAAAGTTTTGCACATGCGAAAGGTTTCTGCCAGAACAGTGCCAAAAAACTTCACTATTGAGCAGAAGGACAGTCGAAAAGATGTATGCGTCGATCTTCTTGAGAGGATTGCCAATGACCATCAGTGTTTCAGTTGTGTAATACAGGTGATGAATCCTGGATTTCTGAATTCGATTCCGAGGGAATGTGCCAAAGTGAGGAGTGGCACACTGAGACATCTCTCGGACCGAAGAAAGTTCGAATGAGCAAATCACAAATCAAAAGAGGTGAATCGAGTGAGATCGGACGTTGTAGACAAGTGAATGCGGCATCGTCACCACACCCCAAGTCATACGGACATTTCCCAACCAGAATTTTTGACCTCGAAAGGCATTTCTGTTGTTGCACAGCCCCCTGTTCACCTGATATGAGTCGTTTCTACCTCATTTTCCCGAAATTGAAAAATGTCTTAAAAACGTCGCTTTGGACTCCGGAGAACATTCAACACAATGTGACAGACACATAAAAGGCCCTAACAGTTGAAGCCTTTCAGAGCTGCTTTCAAGACTAGAAACAACGGCTCCGCTAGTGTATAACTGCTGAAGGGAACTACTTTTAAGGGGACAATACGTAACCTGGAAAAAACTTTGGCAGATAAAAAAAGTTTCATCTTTCTTCTCACATACCTTGTGTGCACTACCTCTACAAATAACTGTTTAGTTTGTGATGCGTAACTCCAGCTTCGGTCAACTGAAATCGACGTGCCCTTTCTCTAGCAGGTGAGCCATGCGACTTATCTCGCTGTTCTCCCGGGCGGCCAAACCGCCAGCAAAAATTTCAAATCTCGAAGCCGTTTGGCAGAGATATGTAGTGCTAACTGAGCGCTCCGCTTAACGAACGTTCGGGAAAATCAGAGGTAAGGACATGGATGAAGGAACGTAGAAAGGGAGATTCAAGAATGAATCATTCTCTCAACACCGCAGTGTGTGCTGTTTTCATCTCCCTAGTAGATTTGTGTACCGGAAGGGACTCGAACCCGGAACCTTGTTTCTCACAGGCAATGCTGGTACCGACAGAGTCATCCAGTCACGACTGGCGATTCGCCCTCACAGCTTCATTTTCGCCAGTATCTCTCCTGCCATCCAATCTTCACAGTTTGAATCTTGCGAGACTAGCACCCTTGGAAGAAACGATAATGCGAAGAAATGAGTTGGCCACAACGAAGATTCTTTCCGGTGTCGATTATTATAGAACCAATCCATCAGGCTATGGCTAATCGCAGTGTAGCATTCTAGCAAAAATACACTAAGCTGTCTTGATAACATAATGACTCATTCTCGAAAGAGTACCCTGGTTGTGTCCAAGTCATTTCTATATCGTCTCATTCGGGAATATCAGTACCACAAGCGTGCAGGAGAACTTGTGGAAAGTTTGGAAGCTATTAGAATGCTATTAGCGAGAGTAAAGCTGTGGAGGTAAGTCGTGAGTCTACATGGAGAACTCAGCCGATAAGGTCATTGGCCAAAAAAGCACGATTGTAAGCTCGAATCTCGATTTGGCATAAAGTTTCAATCTGGCAGGAAGTTTCATGGAGGACTCTAGCTAAACATCCAGCCCTTCGACAAGGAAGTTATCAGAGACGGAGCACGTACTCAGATTTGGGATAGACAGGGTAGGAAATTGGACTGGTCTTTTAAAAGGAACAACTGCGACACTTGTCTTAATC
Organism: Schistocerca serialis cubense; assembly: GCF_023864345.2. Lineage (NCBI taxonomy): Eukaryota > Metazoa > Arthropoda > Insecta > Orthoptera > Acrididae > Schistocerca > Schistocerca serialis. The sequence goes on along the minus strand of NC_064642.1, from coordinate 274,798,017 downwards.
GGTTTCTAAAAACCATGGAAAACTTAATCTCACTGGTCGCTCGTAGGTCTGAACTGAAGTCCTGCCGAATACGAATTCAGTTTCTTCAAAACTGTACCACTTCTTGTGCTGTCAAGAGATACGATTAGACTTCCCGGAGTGACACAGTTTCATCTACTGTAGAAATTAAAATAAATGAGTGTGCACTTTAAATTCATAACGGTTACAGAAATGGTAGAGACCTCCTACAGACTAATAACTTTCCCGGCAGAAATAAGTTAGCCTGGAATCACCGAGACACTGTAAGATACAGTAAGACTGTTTATATATTTCAGAAAAAGTTTCCCATTAGCTACTATCTGAAATACAGAGATGTGATCACTATACTTTTATTACCGAATTTTAGTTTAAAAAACTGCATGGAGAGCTTTTATTACTGACATTTTTTTGTTAACAAGACCGTCCATAGCTCTTGTGCAACTGCCTCCATTTGATAGTAATGTCATCTGTTGGTTGAAACAAAAATTATTGCATGTAGGAATTGTAAAGGCCAAAATTGGTTGTAATCGCCGCGACTCTGCAAAACGCAGGACTGATTAAGTATTTCACAAACCATTTCTTACTTCACTTGCATTTAGAAACGAAGATGTAACAGGTTTTTTTTATTGTCTGCTTTCAATATTTCCCTTTTGCGTGTCTATAAGGAAATCGATAAGTTTCGTTATTGACGATGGGATCTGTAAAGAGGTGTAATAATGGAAGCTACAGAGATAAACTGTAGTGTCAACAGTGGCTGCTGTACGAAAATGGGTCAAATGGCTCTGAGCACTATGCGACATAACTGCTGAGGTCATCAGTCGCCTAGAACTTAGAACTAATTAAACCTAACTAACCGAAGGACATCGCACACATCCATACCCGAAGTAGGATTCGAACCTGCGACCGTAGCGGTCGCTCGGCTCCACACCGTAGCGCCCAGAACCGCACGGCCACTCGGGCCGGCTACTGCTATACGAAAATAATCCTAATTTATAATGACCTTACGTTTCTATACAATACAGAACAGTACCAAATGACTGAACACATAATAACACGACAGATAAATTATTCACTTGCTGGCGCTTGCCAAGATGTGGTGGCATGCATGCTTCAGCGATACAAGAAGTAGTATCCTTCGTACAAACACAACGGAGATGTATCAATGAATAGGCCAGACTAACTTGTTGCAGAAAACGGTGGACAGCATAGTGAGCATGTTTTGCGCCAGTCACGCGGAAATTAATAATCCGATTTGATTTTGATTGATGCCTTTCATGCGATTTTTGGCCTCAGGACAACTAAAAACCGATTTTTCTCATCTGATGTGATATGTGGTGGATGGCGTTACGTATCTAACAGTATCATACCTGCACACTCAAGCACACTGAGTAGTACACTTTGTTTAACGTCAGACGTAAACCTGACGCATTGTTGTATGATTCATTTGTCACTTGTAGTCGCCCACTATTAAATTATGATGCATACAGTGGCATCTAATGCTACATTTAGTAACTATTTATTTTTCTTGTTACATACATTTTCCCTCTTCTCCGATAATATTCCGTTCCAATTTGTCGTCGTTCTGTCCAGAGGTGCTATTTGTACAGTGGTTTGAAAGTTTAATTATAATCTCCCTGTATATTAAACACGTGAAATGCCCTCAGATTCTGTAATAATTCCAGGGAAAGGTGGTGCTGTCAGGTGTGAATAGCATCGAGTTTTTGCAAAATATGTATATGGTTTATTTACAAAACAATGGAGAAAGCAGCTGAAGTTGACCTTGGAGAAGATAAGTTTTGGTTCCGGATAAATGTAGGAGGCGATAGGTCTACTGACTATTCGACTTCCTTTAGAATATAGGTTAAAGAAAGTAAATCCTTGTTTACAGAATTTTTAGATTCAGAGAAAATTTTTGACAATGTTCGCCAGCATACACTCTTTAAAATTATGAAAGTATCAAGAATAAAATACGGGAAACGCAAGCTCATTTGAACAAAAAGTAGACAGCAGTTATAAGAGCTTAAGAACATGAGAAGTTGTTGAGGAGGGAGTGAGAAAGGGTTGTAACCTATCCTCATGTTATTCACAATTAGCAAGTAGTAAAGGAAACGAAGGAGATATTTTAGAAAGGGACTAAAGTTCAGAGACAATAAACAAATTCATTAAGGTGTGTGGACGATATGGTAATTCCGCCAGAGACGCAATTAGCGTTTAGCCGAACTGAATGGAGAGTGTCTTGAAAAAGAGGATGTAAGATGGAAGTAAACACAAGTAAAACAAGGATGATAGGATGCAGCCGAATTAAGTCAGACGATGCTGAGGGAATTAGACTAGAGAATGAGACATTAAAAATAGTAGATCAGTTTTGATATTTGGTAAGTAAAGTAACTGATGATGGTTGAGTAGAGAAGTATAAAATGGAGAATAGCTATAAGCAGAAAAGTATATCTGAGAAAGAGGAATTTGTTAACATCTAATATAAACTTAAGTGTAAGGATATCTTTGCCGAACGTACTTGTCTGCTATATAGGCTAGTGGGGCAGCGAAACGTGAACGATAAGCAGTCCGACAAGAAGAGAATGGAAGGTTTTGAAATGTGGTGCTGTAGAGAAATTATGACGATTAGATGGGTATATCGAGTAACTAATGAAGCGATACTGAACCGAACTGAGGGAAACAGCAGCCGGCCGAGGTGGCCCAGCGGTTCTAGGCGCTACAGTCTGGAACCGCGTGACCGCTACAGTCGCAGGTTCGAATCCTGCCTTGGGCATGGATGTGTGTGGTGTCCTTGGATTAGTTAGGTTTAAGTAGTTCTAAGTTCTTTGGGACTGATGACCTCAGCAGTTAAGTCCCATAGTGCTCAGAGCCATTTGAACCATTTTTTTGAAACAACAAATTATGGCATAACATGACTAAAATAAGGGATTAGTTGATAAGACACTTCTTAAAGTATGGAGGAATCGTTAGTTTGGTGATGACGGGAAATGTGGGGGTTTAAAGCTGTGGAGTGTGATCAAGGGCGGAATAAAGTAAACAGGTTCAAATGCATGCAGGATGCCGTAATTATTCGAAGATTCTCTGGATAGACTAGAGTGTAGAACCGCATCAGACCTGTGTTTGGACTGAAGTCACAAAACACCATAAACATTCCGCATTACGGTTATTTGTATTTCTGGTGCTAATCACAATGGCATGGTCAAAAAATATTTTGCATTAACTTTTATCTTCCTCTCTCTCCGTGATGTTCATAGACGTTTTACAAATTTGAAGCTGCCATCCAGCCACTCATTATGCTGTCAGCTTTCGCTTTTCGATTTCCGTTAATTTTTTATTCTTTTTTTAACGTGACATTTTGTTAGCCTGAGTTAAAATTCGACATTTCTGTTCATCAGTAGGTAATAACACAGTGTTCCCGTGACTTGGTCGACAAAGATGAACTTCGGAGTAGCGTACGACGTACAGTTAAATTCTTGACATTGTCGTCGATACTCGAGTTTGTTACCACGCTGCAAACAATAGCAGGATATCGGTATATGGCCATTATCGTTCCTTTATTGCATTTGAAAGTAAGTTATATACCTGTCGGCATCTAAATAAAAGTGGTAGGATTTTAGAGACTGTTGATGGTCTATATTTAAAATAAACCTGAAGTCAATAACTATTTCTGTATTGATTTCATATGTGGGACGAAAATGAAATGGAAAGAACGACATTTTCTTTGTGGAGACGGTGGCTGACTTATTGTAAGGTATTATTTTTTATTTTTGACTCAATCACTTTTTTATGATATAATCACAGTCAGTTTAGGCTTTAGAAGACCATCTTCAGATGCAACAACAGAGAACATATCAGCTTAAATTAAGAATAGCGATAAGTGCTTTTCAAAATAATTACTTGTGGTCTCAGTAATGCGGCATTGCAATGTATATGGCTCATACCTATGAGGGGCATTTGATGAACTTGTGTGTCCGATTTTATGTTTAGTTGATAATGCATAAACTCTTGTTCATCAAATACTCTCACAGTAATGGAACAACTGCACTCTAAGCTAACAGGTAGACCTACTGAAAATAATTGCATTTCTTTCAGATCTTAATTTAATCTGTTTTGCTCTCTCTGAATATGGGTTTTGAAGGCCGAAGGCTGGTATGATTGTGTCATATAAAAAGTTATTGAGCCAAAATGAAAAAATAATACCCTAGAAAAAGAAATGGTTTCTAAGAACACGTAAAAATGTGCCAATTGTTTTGTTAGCGCAATGGATACTTCGCTGTTGAATACCATACGATAGAGTGGTTGGTTGGTTTAAAGGGAGGGAAGGGACCAAATAGGTTGGTCATCGAATATGGTACATGCATTCTCTGCTTAACAGCTAGTGCCAGTTTCTCTATTTCTTTATGTCTGCGGCGATTAATGAAGGGGAAGCTGGGCTTGAAGTTTGGCGACTCTTTGGGCACACCACTTTTCATCCCTAGTTAATTACGCAGCCCCTGCAGAGGCACTGCAACCATCGGAGGTAAGTAGCAATCCATCAGGATGAGTAATTGTATGTATGAGGGGGAATCTCTCAGTTTGTTTGCTGGCACTAGATTTTTTCTCTATCAGCGAGGAAAGCAGCGAGCATGGCCAGGACGGCAGAAGTCAAAGAAACAGCTACAGGCTCTTCCAGGAAAGCATCTAGGCTTCTACGAAAGTGTGACCGCTTTGCTTGTAAGTGGAGGCGGTAGCATCTCGCCATAAAGTTGGCTGAGGAGGGCGGCCTGGCCTCAGCAGGACAGGTGTGTGACCCACAAACGGGCGCTGAGCCTTGTAATTTGAGCGCTTCGCCTGCAACAAGCGCGGAATGCATGCGTGTTCCTCTGGTGCGAAGTTCAGCGAGGGAGAGCATAGATTTTGACGGCAGACTTTCTCATTGGAGGAATACCGCAATACCGTATCAAGGCGGGAGTTCTGTCACCTTGTTCTAAGTACACTATTGGCGCAATTTGCGTGGGCAGCTTGGCCATTGGAGTGGACAATTTTTGGCGACACCACGTGGATCTAGTGTCGAGAAGAGAGGAAAGATTTTCTTGGCATTTGGTGGATGTCCACCATAGAGGGCAGTTCGGCCGAGGTAAGCTGAATGCTCGACCAATTGACGGAGAGCTGCCACAGAAGACAGTCTTGGGTTTTCCGGCGCACGAGCTGTGATTCTCAGCGCATCTCGGCGTGAGCGTACGCTAGTCGCGACCTTTTTACTAGCACACCTACGACCAGTCTCCACATGGCTCCTGAACAGTTAGGTGGTGATCGTATCTGCAGCCTGGGCTTGTTAGCAATCTTTGTCTGAGAACTTAGTCTTCACTGCAGTGGGTACATATGACCTGCAGCCCTGTACTTCAAACAACCAATGTCGTACTGACTTTCAGTTAGCGATTGATAATCTCAGTCACTGCCTCACATACAGTCAGAAAGCGTTGTTGCTATTACCTTGAGGGAGGCATCATTTAAGCTTAAGCCACTCCCCTTTATTCACTTTGCCAGCCATCAACACCATCTGTCACTGTGCATTTTATTTCGTAGTTTTCTGTAATTTGATCTGTTTGCTAATTCTGGGAATGCAAGTGTTGGATTTGTAATAAGCTATGTCTGAAAAGATCAGTATTTCATTTCAGTGCCCTAAACATCCTGACCATTTGAATTACAATCAATTTTTGTGACGCGTGGGTACGTAATAAGGGTAGGCAACCTCACAAATTGGCGACGTCTGCCAGTATCTTACCGTTAGAATGTAATGATATACAGTCAAGTATGAAGCACTTTAACATTTTATTTGAGAAAGACATTGTGAACGAATAAGACTCGTGATTGTCTTAAGTTGCTGGTGCGGTACGTAATAATATTTGCACTCTCTTTCCAGGAGTACAATTTATTGTGTTTCTTATGTTTATGTTTCGTGGTTTCTACACCATTTGTGTCCTTTGATTATTGGATTTTACAATGGCGTTGTGAATTTTTGGAGGGCTATTTTCCTGATGTGCTCGTGCATTTGAATAGCGAAGGTATTTAGAGAAAATATGTTCACCGTACATTCGTGTTTTGAGATGCTTTTTTTGACATATGAATGTGAACTAGGAGCAGGGCGAGGGTCGTTAATGCAAAGCACGAAGTAGCGTGCTCTCTTAACGTGGAGAACAGAGTATAGATCGGCATGAATCAGGAGACGAGGTGGTAGCTTTTTCCAAGGAACAATCAAATTCAGAGGCTGCTAATAGGAACGGTTCCGTATCAGGTTTATGGGACTCAGACGCCAACAGGAAGTACGTGAGGATGACATTTCACGACGATGTAGTAGTTCGCAGTAGAAACCCGTCAGTGGCTGACAAAAGAAGTGCGGTCCAATCTCTGATAGCAGCATTGCAACGAACAGCATTTTCTATCATTTGAGAAGATAAGCAGAAGAAAGGCGCAGAGAAGTGGAAGAAACAAAGCGATTGCAGAATTCAAAGGTCGGTTAGCACAAAGTATCAAGGGCGTGTTAGGAGAGGTAGTTATGTGCAAGACGCAAGCAGAAGAAGCAGAAGACACCACAATGGAAGCAAAAAGGGACGCTCGTGTTGCTAGAATGGAGGCAATTGGTGCATGGAGATAGTGCACCCGGAATTAGGTTGCTTTCGGCCAGTACGTGCATGATCAACAAGTAGAATCCTGGAGGACGAGAATCCACCTGGCCAACCTTCCGTGGGTTAATTTCTCAGTGAGAAGCTCGCCTATTGGCATTTTTGAAAATTGCAGTGGTGACCCAAAAGGAACCATTTTCTTATAGACTATTTGCGAAACGTTGCACTTGAGAACTATGTTTGCAATAGCATGAAAGATATCAAACACACAGACCCTGCGTTACTTGCATTGAAACGAAAGTGGAAGGACAAAAGTCAAGCCGCTGTCCGGGGGTTTTACCATTTGAGGAAGGGAGTTTTGTTCCAGCGCAGCAACACTGAACTATCGGTTTGGCGACTATGTATACTAGAGGAGCTAATAAACAACTTTATTCGGCCTACGCGTCTCAGCTACGGCCATTTCGGACCAAGAAAGTGTTACCTAGATCTGCGGACTCTAAGCTGCCTTAACAGCACAGAAACAAGGTTAAGAAAGATATTGTCAATGTGTAAGTCTTGTTAGAAGACAACGCACACTACGGTGAGGTTGCGATCCCTGTTGTATATGATAATGCCAAAATAATTGAAACTGTTAGCCAGGACGGTAATTATGCTACACTACGGTAGCCGTCGTACTGACATCGAAGCATGTCACACTGACTCCTCTGAAAAGGGCAACGGGACTGTCGGTGGCAAGGGCTTTAAGACAAGGTTCCCTGCCTCAGGTAGGGCAAGTGGACAGAAAAATTTCCGATAACGGGCCACAATATCGATCGAAAATGTGGCAGGCGATGCTTAAGAGACATCGGATCGAGCCGATCTACGTATGTATCATCACATCATCTGAGCTCAGACCCGGCGGAACACGTAATGAAGAAATTGGGCAATCTATGTCGGACATGTTGCGCAAAACAGCATGCAATGTGGGTTATCTTCCTGAAATATTTTCAAGATATTATTAACGAGGTACCCCATGGAACCACGATGATGTCCCTTGCTACTGTACTTAAGAATCGTCAGCCCAAGGACCTGCTACAAGAAATCATTGACTTCCCCAAGAACGTGAGAACAGCCCAAGAAGATAGTAGAGGACGCACTGTGCAAACTACTGGTAGCAGGAAGGAGAAGGAAGGAACACTCTGTCAGGAAAGCCCGAGAGTGAGAACTTTTCACTGGACAAAAGTTTTGCTTTAAGCGTTTCGACTCTCGAACGAACTAAAGCACCTGTGTCACAAATACTTTACTGTCTACAGTGGACCAGTACGCATCGAAAGAATTGCCCACCATGGAGCTGTTGAACTTTAAACATTAAAATCTAGGATGTGGAACGACGTCCACTGTATTAGCCACATAAAACATTTTACAGAATAAGGGAGAAAGTGAAAGATGGAATTTTTTGCTGTTCTGGTCGACAAATAGTTTGAAAAATTTTGTAGCGTACATTATTGTTCAATAAGCTTGTATGGGACAAAAAATCTTGTTTTTTTTTAGGTTTCTCCTTAGAGCAGCATTATGAATGATAGTGTGTAATTGTGTCATCAATAAATCTTATATTTGTCCAGTGCACAAACTTCAGCGCTGTAGTTGTGAATTGTGGCTAACTAGGTTGTCCATTGTATACAGAAAAAAAAAGGTTGCAGCGATGAGAACCAGACGTCATAGTTGTTACTTTTTTGGAGAGATGATTCAGAAAGTGAATTGAACCATGTTGCGTGTTATGTGATGGAATTCGTTGCTCTGATCCATATCCCGTGTTCCAAACTGTTTAGGTTCCATGACTTGGTGGTCTTCCCGCTAACAGCGTTGTGTTGTTGCGTTTGACACGCCACTGAGGCGTTGTTCTGTAATTTTCGTGGGTGTCTTCAGTTGTGTCTGCGCCAGGGATTGCGCATATTATTCAAGATGAGCCCAAAGGGCTAGACTTCGTCGTTTTCGCTGATAGTCAGCATGGTTGGTATTTTGTTTCGTGGCAATGTAAGTGGAGACGCCATTAAAGCAGTGTGCCCCTGGTTTTTCTTAACCCCCACTTGGTTTCTGTGATGTGTCCGCACCATGGGAGCACGTATTAGTCGAGGTGAGCCATTGTCCTTGGTCCCCCCAAGGACAATGGTGTGACCCCGATTTTGTTGATGTGTGAGAGTTCTGTGAACACCCCACGTCTCAATACGTGTGCAAGGCCATCGCACTGTCGCTCTCTCTCTCTCTCTCTCTCTCTCCCTATAGGCACCGTTTATCGCACACTGAGTGCAGCCGCCATTAGTTCTCACTCCACGAAACAAAGGACGAAGAAAAATAGGTCGACCAAGATGAGAAATACGACGTTTCGTTCCCCTGGAAGGAGGAGCATTTACTGTATTGCACAAATGAAAACCTCTCTGATACTTGTAATGTCTGATCGCTATATTTTACCTTAATTAATTAGAAAAATGAAGCATCTGGTTAAATTAGCTCTATGAGTTTCAGAAATAAAAGAAGTGGGAGGGGGGGGGGGGGAAGCCATGCTGAGAAAATCGTCAGCTTATATACAAATGGGCACTGCAATTATGTAGCCCCAGGGCAGTCAGCCCAGGGCACTTGATACATCCATCTTAGTCGGTGACCACGCACTGAAGCATAAGAGGTAGAATTAGAACGTTGACAAGACGTGACCAGGGCGGCAGAAATCAAAGAAACAGCTGCAGGCTCTTCCAGGAAAGCCGTGCGGGATTAGCCGAGCGGTCTAGGCGCTGTAGTCGTGGACTGTGCGGCTGATCCCGGCGGAGGTTCGAGTCCTCCCTCGGGCATGGGTGTGTGTGTTTGTCCTTAGGATAATTTAGGTTAAGTAGTGTGTAAGCTTAGGGACTGATGACCTTAGCAGTTAAGTCCCGTAAGATTTCACATACATTTGAACACATTTCTTTTCTTCCAGGAAATCATCCGGGTTTCTACAAAAGTGTGACCACTTTGCTTCTGAGCGCAGGCGGTGACATCTCGCTATGGAGTCGACCCAAAGGGGGCGGCCCAGTTTTCAGCGGGACAATGGCCAGCAGGCTGCATTCCGCAGGCGTGTTCTCCACCTCAAGCGTGAGACCGACAGACGGGCGCTAAGCTTTATGATTTGTTCCAGGAATGACTGCATTGTCTGCCACAGGAGTGGAATGCATGCACGTTTCTCTGGCGCGAAGTTCAGCGGCGGAGAGCATAGATTTTTGGCAGCAAACTTTCTCATCGGAGGAATACCGCTATGCTGCGTCTAGCCGGGAGTTGTGGCGCGGTGTTGTAAGTACGGCATTGGCACAATTTGAGTGGGCAGCTTGGACATTGGAGGGGACAGTTTTTGGGGACTCCACAAGGATTTCGTGTCGAGGTGGGAAGAGTGGAGAGTTTTTGGAGGCATTTGGTGCATGTCCACCGTAAAGACAGTCTAGGCAGTTCGGCCGAGGTACCCTGTCCGCTCGAAAAGTCGGCGGAGAGCCACCGGAGAGGACAGTCTTGGTATTTTTCGGCCCGCCGGCTGTGATTCTCTGCACATCTCGGCGCGAGAGCACGCCGGCCGTGGTCTTTGTAGTTCGTTACCTACGGCCGGTCTCCATATCACCCATTGGGCAGTTCAGTGATGAGCATAGCGGCAGCCTGGGAGTATTAGCAATCTTTGTCCGAGGTCTCAGTCTCATTGCAGCGAGTACATCTGACCTGAAGCCCTGCGTTTCAACCAACCTGTCATACTGACATTCAACTAGCGATTCACAATCTCGGTCTATTCCTCACATATAATCAGAAAGCGTTGTTGCTGTTACCTTGATGGAGGCATCATTCTAGTATGACTCCCTCCCACTTTAATAACTTTGCCACCCATCAGCATCGTCTGTCACTGTGTGTTTTATTTAGTTTTTTTTTTTTTTAATTTGATCTGTATACTAATTCTGGGAATTCAAGTATTAGATTTGCAATAACTGTGTCTGAAAACAACAGTACTTCATTTCAGCACCATATTATTCCTGACCATATGAATTATACTAAATATTTGTGAGCTGCGGTTTCGTAAGAAGGATACGAAACCTTACAGGCTGTGGTAGGGATGCTGCTGCTGTCTTATAGCGTAGAATGTTGCAAATAAAGCTGTTGTGAGCTGTATCGAGTACAATGGCCACTTTCAGATTTACGTCTTGATAATGTTGCCACAGAGAGCTACATATTCGTATTGTGTTCTTCTATCAGTTAATGTTAATGGCGCAGTCCTCATCCAGAGGTCGCAGCAGGTTTAATACTTCGTGCCAACGTATACACGAATGGAAAGAACGCAGTGACATTGCTAGTCACCGAATTCAAATAATCTTAAACGCCAACGGTCACACGCATCATAATAGATGCCTAACGGATTATCTTGAAATATCGTCTTGAAGTGCTTTCATCCCTATCGTATGAAAGAAACTTCGTGGAAGATGACGCATCTGCGACAGTAAACTTGTTGTTCGGACTCAAATGTACCTCAGTTTCAAGTTCTGACACTTCTTTTGAAATCAACCACGTCTGGTTATACTTCTCGATGTCAGACTATAACTTTTTTATCATCCCAAGGCCATTATAAACGGAAAATCTTAGTTGTTACCGTAATACAAAAGTATTAACAGCAGAAGATTAAGCTGTTTAAGAGAATATACACAGATCCTTAAATAACGCTCCATTTACGCAAATCAGTAATTCACTCACAAGTATCAAGAAACGCGGTATCAAAAACACTATATCCAACGTTGCCGACATTTCGACGAGGAGTGACTTTTTTTTTTTTTTTAGTATTTCAATTTTACACTTCATTTAAAAACTGAAATATGGCTTCTTTTCATATGTTTTATGTTTTTCGAGATTTAAAAACCAATCCGAGCATGTTCTTCCGTCTTTAGTGACTGTCTTTAATATCTTCTTCCATTCGAGACGCAGTATTATTAGACTATTTTTTAATTTCGTCGCATTTGACGTAACGGTCGATGTTAAGAGTACACTCAATTCTGAACGGCCGAGGCTGACTGTAAAAGCCATGTCGTTTCACCAGACCTAAGCATACATGTTGGTCGGTTACAACAGAGCAGAACTCACTTTGGTAGAATTCATTTCGCTCCGTGCCTCATCAAGATCTCTCATTCACTTCTGTCGTCTAATATAAAGTGAAAATTAGCTGAAATAACAAACTCGTGCAGTGTACGGCTGCGAACTAAGCAGATTTTACACCGGTTGCGGAGTTCCACGTTGATTTTAATATTCGGGATCTGTACCGTCTCAGCCATTAGGATCAGATCTCTGAGACTCCAGTCCGCTTGGCTAAGACCATTGCTTCCCTAAATCTACGTTTATCGCTGACGAGAAGCAATAAACAGTCGGATGGAACGGCTATCTACACTCCTGGAAATTGAAATAAGAACACCGTGAATTCATTGTCCCAGGAAGGGGAAACTTTATTGACACATTCCTGGGGTCAGACACATCACATTATCACACTGACAGAACCACAGGCACATAGACACAGGCAACAGAGCATCCACAATGTCGGCACTAGTACAGTGTATATCCACCTTTCGCAGCAATGCAGGCTGCTATTCTCCCATGGAGACGATCGTAGAGATGCTGGATGTAGTCCTGTGGAACGGCTTGCCATGCCTTTTCCACCTGGCACCTCAGTTGGACCAGCGTTCGTGCTGGACGTGCAGACCGCGTGAGACGACGCTTCATCCAGTCCCAAACATGCTCAATGGGGGACAGATCCGGAGATCTTGCTGGCCAGGGTAGTTGACTTACACCTTCTAGAGCACGTTGGGTGGCACGGGATACATGCGGACGTGCATTGTCCTGTTGGAACAGCAAGTTCCCTTGCCGGTCTAGGAATGGTAGAACGATGGGTTCGATGACGGTTTGGATGTACTGTACACTATTCAGTGTCCCCTCGACGGTCACCAGTGGTGTACGGCCAGTGTAGGAGATCGCTCCCCACACCATGATGCCGGGTGTTGGCCCTGTGTGCCTCGGTCGTATGCAGTCCTGATTGTGGCGCTCACCTGCACGGCACCAAACACGCATACGACCATCATTGGCACCAAGGCAGAAGCGACTCTCATCGCTGAAGACGACACGTCTCCATTCGTCCCTCCATTCACGCCTGTCGCGACACCACTGGAGGCGGGCTGCACGATGTTGGGGCGTGAGCGGAAGACGGCCTAACGGTGTGCGGGACCGTAGCCCAGCTTCATGGAGACGGTTGCGAATGGTCCTCGCCGATACCCCAGGAGCAACAGTGTCCCTAATTTGCTGGGAAGTGGCGGTGCGGTCCCCTACGGCACTGCGTAGGATCCTACGGTCTTGGCGTGCATCCGTGCGTCGCTGCGGTCCGGTCCCTGGTCGACGGGCGCGTGCACCTTCCGCCGACCACTGGCGACAGCATCGATGTACTGTGGAGACCTCACGCCCCACGCGTTGAGCAATTCGGCGGTACGTCCACCCGGTCTCCCGCATACCCACTATACGCCCTCGCTCAAAGTCCGTCAACTGCACATACGGTTGACGTCCACGCTGTCGCGGCATGCTACCAGTGTTAAAGACTGCGATGGAGCTCCGTATGCCACGGCAAACTGGCTGACACTGACGGCGGCGGTGCACAAATGCTGCGCAGCTAGCGCCATTCGACGGCCAATACCGCGGTTCCTGGTGTGTCCACTGTGCCGTGCGTGTGATCATTGCTTGTACAGCCCTCTCGCAGTGTCCGGAGCAAGTATGGTGGGTCTGACACACCGGTGTCAATGTGTTTTTTTTCCATTTCCAGGAGTGTATCTTTCCTTCTTTTTTCCCTTTGTTCTGTTCACCAATCTTCCTTCCTGCAGTAGGGGCACGGTCACCTCTCTCTTCACTATCGATTGGGCTCGGTACATTCATATACAAAAGATTCGGATCAAGACTTATTGTTGACGCTCTTACTGCAAATGGGATCGCAGCTCCGTGTATGGAAGCTTCTCTGTTGGAGACGTCCTCGGCTGTACGACCTGAGCATCCTAACGTAACTAGTGAAAGATTCATTCGGCTCATCTCTGATAAAGCCGATTTCAACTTTTTCACGACTGACGGGTTGAATACTTTCCATTGAAGAAATCATGGCAATCTGTCCATACACATTTATAGTGTCTGACAAGTACATTGATTGGGAAAGAAGACGTTCCACTTTTGAATTTTTACCTACCGAAGTGATGCTTCTCAAAGGAGACCAAAGCCTGAATGATCTCGTTGTTTAAAGACACCACATTATTCGTCACACATCATTTTCGATGAAGATTCAAATGCAGCAATCGCAAAGGGAAAGTTTCTCGTAAATGAGTGCAGCAAGAACCACTTGATTCTCATGCTCTTGAGAAAATTTGAGGATGGACATATTCAAGTGCTACAGCAAAAGAAGATGTCGATTCATTAATTGTGGAAACAGTTATTTCCAAGTTGCTGAGTCTGGCAGTGTGGCAATCGTAAGCGAGGATATAGGTGTGGTTATTCACCTAACGGGTCGAGGAAACTACTACAACAACCTGTACTTCCATAAACCGGGAAGAGGGAAATCAGCGGGACTGTGGTACTCCAGCAGTTCATTCAAATTCGATCCTGCGTATGTCCTTTTCAGCCATACCTTCACGGGGTGTGATACCACGTCCTCTTTTCTTGGCCAAGAAAAAGGAAAATCAATAAACCTTACGGACCAACAGCCACACCTCAAAGTGGAAGCTGCTGAATTTGTTGAAACCTCAGTCTCTCAAACTTAATAGCACAGGCAGGGAAACAGCCGATGTTAGCACTGCATGGGAATTCCAACTGCTCGTCATTGGATGAGATCAGGTACGAGCTTATCGTAAAGTCTGCCCCGAGAAAATCTTTCAAACATGAAAGACTACCGCCATCATCGGAAGCAGCAAGGTGGCACCCATTGCTATCCCACCACCAAGTGTATTCTTGGCTGCGTCAGAAAACTGATCCATGCCACTGGGGCTGGAAGAAGAACTTAACAGATTTGTTTCCCGTGACAATAACGAAAGATGAGGCACCACACAAGCTAGTGAAAATGATTTCATACGCATTCAAAGCAGGATGCACAACAGTATGTGGATGTCGCAAATCTGGACTGACTTGCTCCTCGACGTGTCTTATCTTGCGAGAACGCTCCAGAAACTGGAATCGACAAGGATGAGGAAGAGATAGAAGGTACGTTCCAGGAGAAGGAAGTTGTTGAAGGTGCCGCTATGGATCCTCAAGAGCGAATGCTGGATCGGGACCTGCCGCAGTCTCCCAAACGACCTCGATGGAACTGAAATTTAATAAAATGTGAATCTCTGATATTTAAATTGTTTTTTAATGTTGATGCCCTTTTAACTGATCACTTGTGCAAATTTCATATTACTATTACGTAAATATATATTGGCCGTTACCATTTACTTGCTTTTCATTTTAGCAACCCACTCTTACCATTTAAGACAACGATGAAAACGATTAAAAACGCACATGAATGAAGAAATTTAGATCGATATACGTAGAGAATACATATGTTCTCATTAGAGAGCAGTCTTCCAAGTGGAAATTTCGTTTCATTGACTATCTTTGACTCAAAAGAAGGACAACAAAAAGGAATAACTTTGGCTTTCGAATGTATGAACGCTTAATAGTGCCTAAAAGTGAGAAAGTACTAGCTTTTGTAACATAAAATTTCATGCTCTACAAGTTTGATAACTTGACATTTTTCATTTGGAGTAACCGTTTTTGAGTTACAGGCGATAGAGCCGACTTTTTAGACAAATCGTTAAAATTGAACCAACTTCGACAATTGATTACAGCCAAACGGCTGCACCAATTTTTAAGTTTAAATAAATCATTCGACGCAAAATTTAGTGCTCTTTCGTTGTGGTACGGGTTGTTGTTGTTGTGGTCTTCAGTCCTGAGACTGGTTTGATGCAGCTCTCCATGCTACTCTATCCTGTGCAAGCTTCTTCATCTCCCAGTACCTACTGCAACCTACATCCTTCTGAATCTGCTTAGTGTATTGATCTCTTGGTCTCCCTCTACGATTTTTACCCTTGATGCCTCAAAACATGTCCTACCAACCGATCCCTTCTTCTAGTCAAGTTGTGCCACAACCTCCTCATTAGTTACGTGATCTACCCACCTTATCTTCAGCATTCTTCTGTAGCACCACATTTCGAAAGCTTCTATTCTCTTCTTGTCCAAACTGGTTATCGTCCATGTTTCACTTCCATACGTGGCTACACTCCATACAAATACTTTGAGAAACGACTTCATGACACTTAAATCTATACTCGATGTTAACAAATTTCTCTTCTTCAGAAACGATTTCCTTGCCATTGCCAGTCTACATTTTATATCCTCTCTACATCGACCATCATCAGTTATTTTACTCCCTAAATAGCAAAACTCATTTACTACTTTAAGTGTCTCATTTCCTAATCTAATCCCCTCAGCATCACCCGATTTAATTTGACTACATTCCATTATCCTCGTTTTGCTTTTGTTGATGTTCATCTTATATCCTCCTTTCAAGACACTGTCCATTCCGTTCAACTGCTCTTTCAAGTCCTTTGCTGTCTCTGACAGAATTACAATGTCATCGGCGAACCTCATAGTTTTTATTTCTTCTCCGACTTTTTCTTTTGTTTCCTTTACTGCTTGCTCAATATACAGATTGAATAACATCGGGGAGAGGCTATAACCCTGTCTCACTCCCTTCCCAACCACTGCTTCCCTTTCATGCCCCTCGACTCTTATAACTGCCATCTGGTTTCTGTACAAATTGTAAATAGCCTTTCGCTCCCTGTATTTTGCCTCTGCCACCTTCAGAATTTGAAAGAGAGTATTCCAGTTAACATTGTCAAAAGCTTTCTCTAAGTCCACAAATGCTAGAAACGTAGGTTTGCCTTTTCTTAATCTTTCTTCTAAGATAAGTCGTAAGGTTAGTATTGCCTCACGTGTTCCAACATTTCTACGGAATCCAAACGGGTGGCACGGGTAACAATTTCATTAGGATATATGGTTTTCGAGTAATAGACGAAAACCTGAAAAAAGTGCGAAAATTTCTTGATTTTTTGGCCAGAAAAAGAGGGTTTTGGAGGTTGAAAATCTGGATTCAGCATACTCTCAACCAGATACACAAGATAAAAAAATGAAATCTTCAACCTCGGTTTTTTAAATGTGTGTCACACTGACTTAATTACCAGCCTTTCAGAGCTACATTTTTCAGAGGTTCACAATGTCAGTGCATCGTCGCCATTAGTTCCAAACGTCACACGCTTTGGCACCAGAGAAAGAGGTTTTAGACCTGGAAACATATCTTTACTCTATCCCAGAGCATTTGCTGGTTGAATATACTTTTAACAAAACGAATATCTCTTTCTGAGCCATTACTGCTAAGCTCAAACGATTCTCTAAACTTGGCGCTTCGTGGCTCTATACCAGCTATATCTACCTTGTCACAATTTGGTATGCACGCTGAAAGCTCGTTTACAGTCTTCTAAATTTATGACAGAAACATGGATCAGGATCCACTACTCAACCTGAATAATAAGTAAGTGTTAAAAGCTGTCCAGTAGCATAGATTGCATGAAATATTTCTTTATTTAAGACAACTGGTTTCAGGTCTTAAAATCTTTTGTTGTAAAAAATTTTATGTTGACCGCAGGCACAAGAATTCAAGTGGATAAAAATAGCACATTATAAAAGGTTTGTCATTGCTAAAATATTTATAACATAAACTACCCCGTGTCACAGGCTATGTCCATATATGGTTTTTAACTACTAGACAGACTGCAAAATGAGAAAATTCAATCGAATAATTAGGTGTTTATTTTTTCTCTTTTTATAATCGCTAAAGTTGTTTAAGATCCTTAAACTTCCGAACTGATTTTCATTTAGCCTGTTCCTTGCATAGAAAGTAAAATATCACAATAACAGAAAATAAAACTTCTAACAGCTTTTTCGAGCATGTGGTACTGCGTCAAAAACATAATTGCCAAACCATACCCAACAAAACCTGCACTTTGTGGACATCCTTTATGAGAAATTCTGTAAAACGTGTTTCATTCCGTGACACTATTAAGGGAGTATGGGAGTAAAGGTCTACGAAATGAGTAGGCTTTTTGACATGCTCTGGTAATTAGCAGGACAGGCCATACTTTTTCTAATATTCCGTTAGTATCTGACTAATTGCCGGGACCACACAGACTGACTCGTACATTAAAGGAGCGATGGAGGGTAGAGAGTAAATCATAAGTAAAGCTTTTAACGAACTATTCCGTCTCTTTATTCGAAGCATTTAAAAAGGTTTATACACCATTTTTCCCTCAAAAGTAAGTAAAGTATGTCGCGTCAGCGTCGAAGAAAATGTTGATTAGACTGTAACTGTGAGGATAATTTTGAGAAACTTCCATGAAGGAAGACAGTGCACAGATGTGAGTCCATAAAAAGCAAAAGGCAGCGAGAGTATGCAGATAAAATTATCCACTAACGAGTACATTTGTAACCGAAAGCGAGTGACACCACAATCACTACGGAATCAAGCACAAACTTTGACACGGTACTTACCTCCGGTGGCAATACACGTGATGTTCACGCTGGACCCCTCGTTGTACGGCCCTAGGATGTAGTGAGGGATGTTAGAACCTCTCTCTTCCATGATAACGAGCTTCTCAGGTGGTACTGCAACGACACACAAGAACACAATGAATACTTATTGAAGAAAATATAAGTCACCTATAATTCATAGGAAATAACGCAACACACTCAGCACAGTATTATTGCTTAGTTGAAAGCGATAAATGGTTGTCGGTGTTTTGGACGAAATGTATAAAAGGAAAATATCCACAGATCCCTTTATTTAAACGATTATGTTTTCTACACCTCCAGAAAATCTCACCATAACACAAATGCTAGCGTCTGCACTCGAGTACCGGTTAAAAAGAATGCACTCACTCCATTGCGCACAGCAAGACGCATTCTGGAATCAATCCTTACAATGTGCCTTAGACTTCCCTTAATTTTTTCCTTCTCCATGGAATGCTAAGCCAGTAAGATACGCAGAAGAACTCCATTGGAACGTAGAGTCAGGAAGGTGGTATTGACTCTGCTGCCTGTAGCTAAGTCGGCACTAAACAGACGAGCAGAGTTTTTATTAGCAGATTCACGGAACACAAGCATTGCCAGGGAAAAAGGAAATAAAATCTGTAAGAGCATTCGACGAGGTTTCAGGTTCACGGCTATTCAGTGCCAATTGAAAAAAGTCTCATTGTAGCAGTTTCGTACGTATGTAAAAGATGTATCCTTTAAGTGCTATAAATGCCTGTGGACTTTAGTTTAAAACGATATTACATGGTGAGGGGTGAGTGTGGTGGGGGTAGGGCCTGTGGGGACTTGTAATGTAGGACACATAATGAATTTTTTCATCTAGAATAAAGTTTGTGCTGACAAGACACTTTCTGGCAGATTAAAACTGTGTGCCCTGCTGGGACCTAAACCTGGGACCTTCACCCTTCGTGGGCACGTGCTGTACCTACTGAGCTATCGAAGCACTACTTACGATCCTTTCTCAGAGTTCTACTTCCGCCAGTGGCTCATTTTCTACCTTCCAAATTTCACAGAATATCTCCTGCGAAACTTGCGCGACTACCGCTCCAGGATGAAATGATATTCCAGAGACATGGCTTAGCCATAGACTAGAGAAAAATTCCGGGACAAGATTTTTCACTCTGCAGCGAATTGTACGTTGATGTGAACCCTCTGGGAGAGTAAAATTGCTTGCCGGGACTCGAAGCCAGGAGCTGTTCCTGCAAGTTCCGCAGATGAACCTGGCTAGCTCAGCCGGTAGGTCCCAGGTCCGAAACCCAGCTCGGCGCACAGTATTAATCCGACAGAAAGTTTCTCGTAAAACACGGTAAGATCGAAAGTGTCACATAAATCGTTCCAAGCACATAACACAAGGTGAACACAAGGTGAACACAAGGTGAAAATATGTCACAATTGGCGAAACTAAGAACGTCAGTTTTCGCCCCCTCTCCCCTCCCCCTCCGTTTTAACCAGGAGCTTATAGCCAAATAATGTAACATATGTGAAACTACCCAAGAGTTGGCTTATGACGATCTCGGTGCAACAGTTATAAGGCGGAATAAGGATCAGTTATTTGCTCTTATGGCAGAGCACAGTTTGTGACATTCATGACAGAAATATTCAATTCTGTACTGAGCGAGATGGCGCAACGGTTAGCACGCTGGACTTGCATTCGGGAGGACGACGTTTCAAATCGCGTCCGGCCATCCAGATTTAGCTTTTTCGTGATTTCCCTGAATCGCTTCAGGCAAGTGCCCGGATGGTTCCTTTCAAAAGGTACCGCCGATTTCCTTCCACATCCTTCTCTATTCCGAGCTTGTGCTGCGTCTGATAGCCTCGTGGTCGACGGGACGTTAAACACTAATCTCCACCTTCATTCTATTCTGTCAGTGCATGTGCTTGGATACGGGACTGTATTTTGTTTTTCAAATGTCTCTTAAGCTCATAAGATATTCCACGCTTCGGTACAAATGGTTAATACCGACAATATAGCAAGTCATCTACCAGAAAAATGTGTTAAACTATACACTTCTACCCTGGGGATGTTCTATCGAAGAACTTCGAAAGAGTTATTTCAGCCCCATCACACAAAGAAAACACTGAAACATGCTAACGAGATAGTCCTTTGGCCATTTACTTCTACTGGTCGTCTCATTAACTTTCACTCAAAACATCTTTGAAGTACTCGATATGCGTCGTGTACATCACATTCACCATCAGCGACTTAAGAAAGTCGTGTACATCATATTCACCTTATGCGACTTAAGATTTATGATTTTAATAGATAGACAATCCCTTCAAAATTAAAGACTTTTATGGTATTGCTGTCTAAAAGATTTTAAAATACTGTATAAAAAGTTTGAGGCACTTTTCTCCATGGGCAGAATATCAGCCTTTCAAAACCCTCTCTGAATTTCCTCGAAATATTTCAGACCAGTAGAGTTTAATGTGATAAAGACAGCTTTCTGCTGATATTTTAGTCTACTTCTGATGTTCCTGCCATTTCAGCTTGTTTGTGTACTCCTGCATCTAAAGCGCTCAATTATTTCACTTGTTGTATTGTGTTATTCTTAATTATGGTGTTTCGTTGCTACTACCCTTCATTGCTGTTCTTCTTACTTCACCTATTTACTCAGATTCTGTGCTATGGATAATGTTCTTTTTTCCTGTAGTGTGAATTCATTCCTCATACGAGGCGGGCGGGCAGCAGCCTACATACGCCGCTCTTTGCCCAATATGCACAATGTTAGATACAGTAGAAGACAAAGAACAGAAAAAAATGCATGGTGAAACATGATGATAAACATAACATCTTAGATATGAAGCCGCTCGACTGAAGACACTGGGTAGACAAAGGAGGTCAACAATTAAAAATAAACGTAGATATCCAGTTGTATACACAAACGTAGAAGGACACCGATGAAAACACTGTTGCACAAAGCGAAGAAACACTGGCACACAGAACCACTGTGGTGGCGATCATCGACGAAACAGACACCAACACACCGATGAAGGGGGGAGGGGGGGCTGCCACTGGGTGTAGGGGAAAGGCAAAGGGCAAAGGAAGGGGGGAAGGAGCCAGTGGGAGAAAGAAAGGAGAGGGGAGGGGAGAATGGAGGGGATGGAAGCCTGTGGAGGGGGAGGTAGGAAGAGAGAATCTATGAAGAGAGGAGGGGGGATAAAGGAATGTGGGGGGGGGGGGGGGAAGAGAATGACCCCAGGAGGAAAAGGGGGCAGAGGGAGGGGGGGTTAGATTAGTTAGGAGGGGTAGATTGAGAGAAAAAGGACATCATTGGGGAGGGGAAGTTGGCAGAAGCCACCTTG
Organism: Schistocerca serialis cubense; assembly: GCF_023864345.2. Taxonomy (NCBI): domain Eukaryota; kingdom Metazoa; phylum Arthropoda; class Insecta; order Orthoptera; family Acrididae; genus Schistocerca; species Schistocerca serialis. The sequence continues at coordinate 274,776,433 of NC_064642.1, read as the reverse complement.
AGCAAGGGTATGGAGATTGTGAATATGGAGAGCAGGCAGGGTGCAAGAATACAAGCATTGCAATGGGCTGGGATGGGCAAGGATGGGAGAGAAAAGTGGGAGTGGAGGAGATGTAAAAGATCCATATCCATTTGAGGAACAGGAGAAGGGGCGGGAAGGGAATCAAGTTGTAAAGGATCCGTGTGGGGGATGGGAGGCGGATGCGATAGGCAAGGCGGAGCACGTGGCGTTCCAGGATTTGGATGGACTTATAGTAGGTGGGAGGGGCGGAAATCCCGGTCGAATAGGCATAGCAGAGGATGGGGTGGATGAGGAATTGATAAGTGCAGAGGATAGCAGAGAGGTCCAAACCCCACGTTTGGCCAGAAAGGAGTTTAAGTAGACGGAGTCGGGTACGTGCCTTGGCTTGGACAGTCTGGAGATGGGGGATCCCGGAAAGGTGGCAGTCTAGGGTCACACCAAGTTACTTGAGGGTGGGGGCAATGTTCATTCCCGCTAACGTTATATAGATGTTTTACTTCTGTGACTCGTAATGTTGGTACGTATTCACCTTACAATTTTACCGATTTTTACATTTATTCTTTCCATAATTTCTTCGGTATTCTACAAGTGGCGTTCAATACGTAATGCAATACCTTTTAACTCGGCCAGTTTCGATTGGAAAAAATGCAGAATGTGTTGCGTGGCATCGTGGAATATTCACCCTGCTGCCCCTATAGTTTCATGAAGTTCCGATCGGTGGCGACAGTATACTTAATCTTCAAACTGACGTACGTAGCGGAGGTGTGTTCCAAGCAGAGAGCTGTCACGAGTTTCTTTTGACGGAAAACGAGAGCATCGCAGATATTCATAGGCGCTTGCAGAATGTCTACGGAGATCTGACAGTGAATAAAAGCACAGTAAGTTGTTGCGCAAGTCTTCTGTCACCATCGCAACAAGGTGGCGCAAACCTGTCAGATCTCCCTCGTGCTCCCCCCCCCCCTCCCCCACTCACAGACACACACACACACACACACACACACACACATACACAGGAAACTGAAAAAACTACTTCAGCGAGTTCGTCGCTACAAAAACGGAATCGAAATTCTCCTTCTCCTTGCCAACAAAAGACTTCACACAAATCTGCGCAACCGAGATAATGGCACAAAACTTTGTTGGACTCTTCTGTCTCATCAACCCTATAACCTAGACTTCGCACCTTCCACTTTCATCTGTTCGCCCCAATGAAGGATGCTCTCCGCAGTAAGCAGTACGTGGACGACGGGGAGGTAATTCACGCCACAAGACGTTGGCTCCGGCATCGACCAGTAGAGTGGAACTATGCGGACCTAAAGATCCTCCCAGTAAGGTGGCGTAAGGCCGTCGCATTGAACGAAGATTATTTTGAAAAAAAAAGAAAAGAAAACAGAGTTCTGTAGCCGAAAGAGTGGGGAGTAATATCGTGTACTGGAATTCTGAATAAAAGCAACCTGTTTTCATAAAAGCGTGTTTTGCGTTACTTATTGAACGCCCCCTGCAATTAAACAGCAGTAGCGATAAGCTGGGAGCTCTCATTATATAGATCTTAAAATAGTACTTGTCCTTCTCTGCTGTTCTCTGTTATTATTTCTGCTACTTGGTACGATTTTGTTTCCACATTTCTTAGGATTCTGTACAACTTCGTTTATCTTATATTGTGTTTCTCTATTACGTTAGTAATAACTGATGACGTGTTTGCTTTAACGCAAATTAAGGCGACAGGCTGCAGAGACGACGTACATCCGCCTCGAAGCAACACGTTTCAGTTTATTCTGCTATCGAAGAAGAGTGGTTCGACATTCGAGCACGAGTAGTGGAGCGGAAGCGTTAATACCTCCATAAACGAGAACGCTGTGGAACATCCGCCTGCGGAGCTTTCAGCTAATTAGCAAGCTAACGAGAAAGTGCAGACCCTGCAATTAGGGGACGAGCAAAGGGCGATGATCACCAGCTCGTAGTACCCGTTTGCTATGGAAATCTGACACTTACCGCCAAACAGCCGTAAACAGCGTAGCGTCTGCCATTCCTCTCTCGTCACAGCAGGCGCGACGACGGCGCTAACACACTTTCCTCGCCTTCAGCAAATGATGGATTTAATTTCCCGCATCGAACCTCTGTTATTAGTTTTCGCTGGCATTTATAGTTGCGAAAGAAAATATGATAATATCCAGATGCCTATCAGACTCTTGTCGCTTGACTAAGCAGATTCGCTCAGTCGATAGTAATATCGTTTCAGTGACATAACAAATTCGTAGTGTCGCCTCCAAAATATAATCTGCCCGCTTTCTATCCGATTCAGAGTCAACAGGCTATCTTTTTATCTACGAATAACGCCATCATCAGAAAACTGACCCAAATTCCTCCACAACTGTTTTCTGGGAGCAGAAAATACACTGACAGAAAAAAATAGCAACACCAAGAAGGAGTTTTGCGACACACAATAATATCCCTTGAAAATTATACGTCGCATGGAAAGCTTATGAGCTTCTACTGTGCTTGGGCCAAAAAGGGTGAAACTTTATTACTTGGTTATGAGACCCGAATTGAGACCCAACAAGAGCACTTTAACTCTGAAGTGGCATGCTTTCTTGATGACCTCTGTAGCAATGAAGTGTCCATAATGTGTTTAGTCTGAAAATGTTGTAGGGAACTAACTTTTTACTGTCTGTCACAAATGCTTTTTAGAACAAAAAGCGTTGCATAATTACAGTGTCATATGTGAAGTAACGCGAAAGAAACACTTAGTACCAAATCTGAGCTTTAACGTGCGAGCCTGTATCCTTATTTACGTATTTCTTAGGTTATGACTATTTTTCATCAGTTTATTACTTTGATTTACTTATGTTTTGGCCTGGTTGATTTTCTATTGACATATTTCAACAGCAGCGAAACATAACACCGATCTTAACAAGCTGTAGGCCCAACTTTACTTTGCAGTAAGTATCGTAAGGATACCAACTATTGACCCCACTGTCTGTGTATTTGCCAGTTGTTGTATAGCCCAGAAGCCCACGTAAAACTAGAATTCGATTATATAACTATCTTAGTGATCGGTATAGTTCCAATAGGATCTTGCCACTCCTGCCTCACGAGGACAGCTGTGTGCCCAGTTTCATTAGTGCGACAACTAAATGTATTCTCTGTCGTAAGGACACATCAAAATCAAAAGAGGCGACTTCCTTCTGCAAATAAAAAATATTTGCTCTACATGTCTGAAAGGAGAATAATTCCGAAACGTCAAATAAAATACCTTAACCCAGAACATGGCACTAGAACATACTTAAAAAAATATCGATAGCAAGTAAATAGTCTACAACTCAGAATAAGTATCAAAGGTTGAACAGACACACTTTGCTTCACTTTCAGGACTACGTTGTATAGCTCGTTGTTTTTGTATGTTTTTCTTCGAAGTGCAACAGTGTACCTTTATAGAGTACCTCCCTAACTCACAATGTTTGCCATAAGTCATAGGATGCCACTGTCTCTCAGTTCGGCTACTGATTTGACAATTTAGTTTCACACTCTGTCGTCTCAAAAACCGAAATGGTGACAACTCATAACTAAGGCCACAGTAAAGGGCGAATACAGTGGTATTACTCATAGGTGTCCTTTCTACCCTCTCTCCACCTCTTGGAATCTGAAGTACAGAGCTTTTATTCAGTACTGAAATCTCGTACACTTCTCGAAGTGATTTCTCGTGATTCCGCTAAACTTGTTGTGTATTCATTTTGTATTAGCTACAAAATTTAGATCTTGCTGCATGACACATCTAGAAAATGATCAAGTCATTTACTTCCAAAATTGCAGTTTCGCAGTCGTACTCCTTCACCGGTAAAATTTCAGTGAACACCCTTGATATTAATGCTGCAAGATAAGGGCATTGGAAAAATGTAAACTACACTGTACACAACCGGAACAGAATACTGATGATGTCTTTTTAATCCGGTAGATGGAAGCCAACTTGATAGGATTTTGTTCTATTTGTGTACATGTGGATCAGTATCGAAATGTTTTCGAAACTTGTTTATTTGAACATTCCCAACAACGATTATTACGGGAAGTAATTCACTTGAATAGCGGGTTAGGAATTTAGAACTACACTGACTGGAAAAAATTCGCAACACCAAAAAATGATTAATGTAGAGGATTGAAATTTTGGAAATACGTTTGTCTAGGTAACATATTTAAGTGATAAAATTCCGAGGTAGCACGTTAATGCAAGCGCGAGATGAGCCACTGCAAATGTAAAATGCTGGTAGATTGATAACTGGTATAACGCCAGAGTGTTAAATGCAAGTCTGCAAACTTGCATGTCGATGATGTCCCATACGTCCTCAATTGGAGACAGATCTAGTGGTTGAGCAGGCTAAGGCAACATGTCGGTACTCTGTAGAGTATGTTGGGTTACAAGACCGGTAGGTGGGCAAACGTTATCTTGTCGGAAAACACTCCTGGAATGCTATTCATGAATGGTAGTACAACAGGTCACCAGATAGATGCACAAATTTGTAATCAGGGTACGTGGAATAACCGCGAGATTGCTTTTGCTGTCATAGGAAATCTCACCAGAGGCAGCTATTCCAGCTGTGGTCCAGTGTGTCTAACATGCAGACAGGTTGGTTGCACGTCTTCAACTGATGCCATCGCAAGCACCGTGGCAAAACCAGCTTTAATCATAAAACACAACAGACCTCCACCCTACCCTCCTATGAGCTCTCGCTTGACACCACTGAAGATGTAAATGGAGGTGGTTTGGGGTCAGTGGAATACAGGGCGTCTTGCTCGCAGCTGTTCTTCAAGTAAGCGATTTGTAACAGGTTGTTGAGTTACTGTGGCGCCAACCGCAGATGCGGTACGATGCGCCAGATAGATACACCGAACACGATGGTCTTTCCTCTACGAAGTGCCACGTGGCCATCTTGAGCCCGATCTACTTGCGACAGTAAAATCTCGTGACCACGGCTGCCAGCAGTGGTGTACACTGGCTACATTACTGCCAAGCCTTTCGGCACTATCGCGAAAGGCACATCCAGCTACTCGTAGCCCTATACACAACCTCGTTCCAACTCAGAGAGGTGTTGATAATGTTGTCTTTGTCACTTACAGGCATTCTTGACTAACATCAACTCACCACGTCCAATCTAAAAGGTAATTAACGCTCACCGCCGTTAGAGAGTCTATTTAAAGCAAACCTCTTCTGCCACCTCGTAGTGGCGGTACTAGCACCACTCCTACACGACTGGCGCGAAATTTGAACTAAACCAACTTCCAGATATAGAAACACGCTTACCAATTTTCGTTTATGTCGCACAACTCCTTTTTGGCGTAGCGATTTTTTCCCGTATGTGTATTTGCACTAAAATTAAAATTTTAGTGCAATGAAGAAACTAGGCTTTCTGATTCAACATTGCATTTCAGAAACATGGAATTAAAATTTCATTCCTATCTAACTCTCGAAAACTACCATCTGGTAAAAGAATGAGCCTCAAGCCTTCTTTAGGAGCAGTGTAGATTCGATAGTAGAGTAGTACAAGGAACGTGCAGGCCGTCATGATCACATCTCAGTGGCTTTACGCGGTAGGCTGCATGCTGCCTGAGAAAAGTAGAGAGCAGAAACGCGATTGACTGCTGAACTGTTTGAGAGTGACAAAATTTTTAAATTAACCCGTTGTGATTGGCGTGTTTTCCTCGCCAGCTTTTTTAACGAGGTCGAAGAGACAAAGTCTGGATAGCGCTCTATATAGCAGTACGTTGTTTCCTAACGATGAATCTATGCACCCTCTTCGTTAAGGTTTCCATCAAGTGAGGAACTACAGAGACAAACCGTCATCAAAAGAAACGTTGAAAGTGAGTATAATCAAATATTTCCGATAGCAAAATTGAAAACGTGAGATGAGTTGGAGGCTTACTTAAATCTTTCTGGTTCAACATGACTTGCATTTTTTTGCTGATTCTGCGACAGCGAATACGAATCACATGACTGATGTACCACTAATAAAAGGTGGCGGCGCATCTAGAAGAAGAAAAGTGCACCCTGCCGATTATTTGTACTAATTGGACGTTACAATGCAATATTTTATTTCTATTGTGACTTATCATCAAAATCTTAAAAATGGTTATCTTACCTCTACGCACTATCCACACTTCGGAGTGACCAAATTATAGTCATGAACAATATATTGAAGAGAATTGTAGGTTAAGATGAAGCTACTTGTTTTCAAACTCCCTCAATAATCGTTGTAGTACTGTATCAGTAAACAAGCGAGCCAACTATTCTGATGTGAAATCCACTTCCGCCGAAACAATGTAAAATACTGGCAGAGGCAAACAGGTAATTTGATGAAGGCTATTGGATTTTCAGTAGCAAATTCCTTGCAACCCCGATAAATTCCTGCTTCATTTTATACGCATGCAGTTGCCAGCAAGAGTATGTTTTGCCCTAATGCATAACAAACCACAGCAACAGGTGTTGCTTGTCCAAGGGGGGATTTTAGTGACTCCCATTGCTCACACGATTAGGTCTATGTTGCCCTCAGGCAGAGTGGTGTAACGTCCTACTATTCGTCCACTTCCTAGAGGTCACTAGCCCAAACTTTTTCTATAAATATTCTTTCTAATAATGGTATCTAGTTCTTGACATAGTTCCAATTTGTGTTGCACTTCACACAACTAAGTTTGTGTGTGCATACAGTCCATACAGGAAACTTCAATCGATGCCACTACGCCTACTACAAGATATAACTTCTGTGTAGCTGTAATGATAGTGCAGAGCTTTATCCCATCGGCGTATAGTATTATTGAGGAAAGTCATAAGATATATGTATCATTGTAAAGAAGAGCAGGAAACTTCCTCATGACAAAAATTAGTGCAACTGCGTTTGACACAGTATAGTTTACTAAAGATTGTCTGCTAAGTTGTTCGTACAGAATGAAAATGGTATTATAGAGAAAGAAAACATAAGGGGCTCTCATCGGAAATGTGTAAGCGTTGTTTTGAAATCAGAATATGATGAGCATGATGCAAACGCGTTCCTTTTAGGCTGTTCTACAAGCACCACATTATTGTCGTTCTTCGAGAATACAGAGCTATTGGCTTTACGATGTACTCTGCCATAAGGTGCTCTCGTCATTGATTTACATGAGTTTTCGTATGTGAAATGTTCAGATAGTATGACATGCAAAATACATAGCCAGGAACATGTGCGCTGAGATATTAGGTTCAAGTAAAATACATATATTTTCTGTTGTGTTACGTAGTCGGATACACACCGTCATTCGCTTTCGCTTGATGTCGTGGTCCGAACGATTGTCTTTAAAAACGGACATGCAATAAACGAGCGTTTATTCATTTTTATGGCATTTTGTTTCGATAATGGGTTACATTAGCATCATTTCTTTCGTAGCGAAATGACTGCAGAGCGACACAGTGAAGCGGAGATGTTGCAGATTCTGAAAACGTCTGTTCATATTTTGATTTAGATGCTTCTGAGGGAGTGGCTGATAAAGATGCAGAAAATGCACGCATTCATCCCGGACCTAGGGCCTCTGTGATTCTGTTAATAATGTGCTTGATGACAGCTTAACACAATAACTCGCTTACAGTGACTTTACTGGTGATGTGCTTTAAGATTCTGCGGTTGGTATTGGACCTGCAAGAAACAGGAAGGGATCTTTGCAATGCTGAAAATCCTAGAGACGACTTAATAAATAACTCCAAAGCAGTAGTTTCCACGTCGAGATCTGTATCTACATCTATACTATGCGAACCAATATGTAGTTCATGGCAGAGGGTGGGTCCCACTGTACCAGTTGTTAGGGCTTTTCTTCGTTGTGTTCACGTATGCACTGCGGGAAAAATGAATGTTTAAATGCCTCTGTGTGTGCTGTAATTACTCTAATCTCGACGTCACAGTCCCTATGGGAGCAATATGCAGGGGTTTTAGTATGTTCCTCGTGTCATCATTTGAAGTCGACGTTCACAGGATAATTTCCGTCTGTCTTCAAGAGTCCGCCAGTTCAATTCATTCAACATCTCCGTGACACTTATCCGCGGGTCAAACAAACTCTTTTCGTGCTACCCTTCTCTGCATACGTTCAATATTTCCTGCTAGTCCAATTTTCGAACGGGTCCCACACACTTGAGCAACATTCTAGGATGGATCGCACGAGTGTGTGTGTGAAATCTTATGGGACTTAACTGCTAAGGTCATCAGTCCCTACGCTTACACACTACGTAATCTAAACTATCCTAAGGACAAACACACACACTCATGCCCGAGGGAGGACACGAACCTCCGCCGGGACCAGCCGCACAGTCCATGAATGCAGCGCCTGAGACCACTCGGCTAATCCCGCGCGGCACTATCGCACGAGTGATTTGAAAGTAATCTTCTTTGCAGCCTAAATGCGTTGCCCTAGTATTACACCAACAAACCACCCATCTGCTACCTGCTTTACACACTCCTGGCCAATGTGACCGTTACATTTTATTTCCCTATTAAATGTCACAATGAGGTATTTGATCGCTCTACCGAGCCTATCTGGGCGGCCACTATGGCTGAGCGGTTCTAGGCGCTTCAGTCCTGTACCGCGCTGCTTCTACAGTCACAGGTTCGAATCCGGCATCGGGCATGGATGTGTGTGATGTCCTTAGGTTAGTTAGGTTTAAGTAGTTCTAAGTCTAGGGGTCTGATGACCTCAGATGTTAAGTCCCATAGTGCTTAGAGCAATTTGAACCATTCGAGCCTATCTGTGACTCACTGATATTACATTCATAAGTTTACATTTCGAACATTTAAAGCAGCTATCCAGTTTTTGCTCCTCTCTGAAATCTTATCAAGGTGTGATTGAATATTTGTGCAACTTCATTCAGACTGTACATCTGCGAAAAGTGTGAGGTTACTATTAATATTGCCGGGGAGGACATTACTCTACAACATGAATAGAAAGAGATGCAACACACTTCCCTGGGGTACACCGGAAGTTATATGTGCATCTGTCGATGGGTCTCCCTCCAAGATAACCTGCTGCGTCTTCCCTCTCAAGAGATCCTCAAGCCATTCACAAATTTCGCCTTATACCTCACACGATCCATACCTTTGATAGCAAGCATAGATGTGGTACCGAGCCGCCCGGAGTGGCCATGTGGTTCTAGGCACTACAGTCTGGAGCCGAGCGACCGCTACGGTCGCAGGTTCGAATCCTGCCTTGGTCATGGATGTGTGTGATGTCCTTAGGTTGGTTAGGTTTAATTAGTTCTAGGTTCTAGGCGACTAATGACCTCAGAAGTAAAGTCGCATAGTGCTCAGAGACATTTGAACCAATTTTTTGTGGTACCGAGTCATATGCTTTGCGGAAATCGAGAAATGCTGCGTCTATCTGACTACCTCGATTCATGGCTTTCAGGATTTCATGTGAGGAAAGTGGGTGCTGGGTTTCACACGATCCATGTTTTCCAAATTCATGCTGTATGGCATGGAGGCGGTCGTTCTGTTCGAGATGCCTCATTATGTTTGAGCTCAGAATATCTTTATGTTTATGCATAAAATGGATGTCAAGGACATTCAACGGTAGCTTTGTGGGCCACTTCTGCTAGTCTCCTTGTGGAGAGGTGTAACCTACGCTTTCTGCCAGCTACTGGGCACTGTTTTTTTTTTTTTTCGAGGAATCTGCGACAGATTGATTACAGTTAACAGATGGGCTGACCCAGTCGCAAATTGCTTAGAGAATCTGATAGGTATTCCATCAGCCCTGGGGCTTTGTTCTGTTTTAACGATTTCAGCTGAATCTCGGCCTCACTGACACAGTTACCTATTACACTCCCCTTTTCAGGGCAATACTCATGGGTTTTCCTTTGTAAACAAAAATTTGAGAACGAATTTCAATATTTCTGCTTTTGCATTTCTACTCTCAATTTCAATGTTGTCCGTAAGTGACTGGACACAAACAGCTACTAACAGCTTTTACATACGACCAGAATTTCTTAGGGGTTTGTGAAAGATCTTTTGAGAATATTCTACTACGGTAGTCACTGAACGGTCCACACATCGTTCTCTTGACCGCCGAAGCATGTTTTACGTCGGTATCAAATTGGAAAGGAACCCGTTAGAGGAACGAACCTTTACCGAAGGAATCACGAATATGGAAACAAAATCACGCGACAACCAGTGTTTCATTAACCATGGAAAAGCGTCCACTCAGTTTGATGCAGAAACAATTTAGAATGCGTGATTTATCCCTTACTCTCGTTTGTTTAGAATTACATGTCGTGTTCCGGGAGTCACTACATGCCGTCATTACTAACAACAGGCTGTAAATTTAACAATGAAATTCACCAACAGCCTTGCAGTTGAGACGTTTTTATATTTTATTTTTACTATCGGTTTCGGCATTCCACTTTACCGTCTTCAGACACCCTATGCAAATATCAAAAATAAATCATACTGGGCTAAATGCTCCTAGGTGTCGTGAACTCTAAACCATATCCATTGTGCTTCCATCGAAGATTTGATTGCAACTTAATCATGAAATTAAATAAAATAACATCTCCCCAGCAAGGTCGTTGCGGATTTCATTGTTAAATAGTTGACCAGCCAATGTACGACGTCCACAATGGATCAACAAAGACAGGATCTAAACGTCACACTGCGCTTTACGGTATTTATCGATATTGAGGAACAATTACTGTTTAACAGAAGCTGTTACTTTGTGATGGGTAAAATGCATGTCAAACAGAGGTGAAATAGATGTATAAAAATATTCATTCTCTTATGTGCGGTTATATAATAGCTAGCAAGTACTCAGCTGCAAACTCATGTGAACAGTATGTCAATCTTCACTACTCGATGATTACCGGCCAGACTTGACGAACAAAACTGTAATACTGTCGTGGTTTATATATTTTTGTCATAAAAAACTAGCGCAAGTATAAAATGATTACGACAGTTTTGTATTTGCGATATAATTTTTACAAATATAATATTACTCCGTAGTCAGCTGTAGCCCTCAGTTCCAACAACCTCAGCGCATAAATGATTACATTGTGGAGCACCTCTCCGTGCCTTTTATAACTGAAGAGAAATTGATAAACATGTTGTAACTACACTCCTGGAAATTGAAATAAGAACACCGTGAATTCATTGTCCCAGGAAGGGGAAACTTTATTGACACATTCCTGGGGTCAGATACATCACATGATCACACTGACAGAACCACAGGCACATACACACAGGCAACAGAGCATGCACAATGTCGGCACTAGTACAGTGTATATCCATCTTTCGCAGCAATGCAGGCTGCTATTCTCCCATGGAGACGATCGTAGAGATGCTGGATGTAGTCCTGTGGAACGGCTTGCCATGCCATTTCCACCTGGCGCCTCAGTTGGACCAGCGTTCGTGCTGGACGTGCAGACCGCGTGAGACGACGCTTCATCCAGTCCCAAACATGCTCAATGGGGGACAGATCCGGAGATCTTGCTGGCCAGGGTAGTTGACTTACACCTTCTAGAGCACGTTGGGTGGCACGGGATACATGCGGACGTGCATTGTCCTGTTGGAACAGCAAGTTCCCTTGCCGGTCTAGGAATGGTAGAACGATGGGTTCGATGACGGTTTGGATGTACCGTGCACTATTCAGTGTCCCCTCGACGATCACCAGTGGTGTACGGCCAGTGTAGGAGATCGCTCCCCACACCATGATGCCGGGTGTTGGCCCTGTGTGCCTCGGTCGTATGCAGTCCTGATTGTGGCGCTCACCTGCACGGCGCCAAACACGCATACGACCATCATTGGCACCAAGGCAGCAGCGACTCTCATCCCTGAAGACGACACGTCTCCATTCGTCCCTCAATTCACGCCTGTCGCGACACCACTGGAGGCGGGCTGCACGATGTTGGGGCGTGAGCGGAAGACGGCCTAACGGTGTGCGGGACCGCAGCCCAGCTTCATGGAGACGGTTGCGAATGGTCCTCGCCGATACCCCAGGAGCAACAGTGTCCCTAATTTGCTGGGAAGTGGCGGTGCGGTCCCCTACGGCACTGCGTAGGATCCTACGGTCTTGGCGTGCATCCGTGCGTCGCTGCGGTCCGGTCCCAGGTCGACGGGCACGTGCACCTTCCGCCGACCACTGGCGACAACATCGATGTACTGTGGAGACCTCACGCCCCACGTGTTGAGCAATTCGGCGGTACGTCCACCCGGCCTCCCGCATGCCCACTATACGCCCTCGCTCAAAGTCCGTCAACTGCACATACGGTTCACGTCCACGCTGTCGCGGCATGCTACCAGTGTTAAAGACTGCGATGGAGCTCCGTATGCCACGGCAAACTGGCTGACACTGACGGCGGCGGTGCACAAATGCTGCGCAGCTAGCGCCATTCGACGGCCAACACCGCGGTTCCTGGTGTGTCCGCTGTGCCGTGCGTGTGATCATTGCTTGTACAGCCCTCTTGCAGTGTCCGGAGCAAGTATGGTGGGTCTGACACACCGGTGTCAATGTGTTCTTTTTTCCATTTCCAGGAGTGTATATAGTAAAGGAATAACAAATAAGCTAATGCCAATGTCTGTATTTACTGAATTGATCTTGTCCTTCGCATTACGTTACATTAGGTGCTGAAAATGACCTCCTTGTGCTTCGATGCATTTTTGCGCGTGCCCTAGTATGTTAACATACACTTCGTGCAACCCTTCCGCACCAGTTCTCAAAATTCCATTACGAATATCGTCCATCGAGTCTTCTGAAGTTACTGTATTATTTGTGTATGCCTTATAATGCCCCACAAATAAAAGTCAGTAGTGGATAGGTCCAGCGAGCGCAGTGGTCGCAATCCTTTTCTTCTGCGAATCTTTCACGAATTCGCTAGAGTAACTTGCGTTAAGTGTGACAGGTCAACCCATGCTATTGAAAGACAGCATACTTATGATCAAGGGGATCATCTGCGCGTAAATTCAATCAAGTCTTCGAATGAAGCACTTGGGATACAGTTTTGATTCAGGACATCCAGGCATTGTGTGACAATATCGCTTATTTTCGAGAGATGCATGTGGGGCCTTAAGATGGCGTAGTGGAATGCCTAAACTGGTAGCCAAAGTAAAATAAAATAACATCTCAATTACAGGGCTGTTGGGGAACTTAACTGATTATTATTCTTTGGATCATTAGTGCTAAAATATCCGCTATCACAGCAGTTGTACGAACGGAGGAGGCACAATTTACTTTTATTTTATTTTATTTATTTATTTTCGTTTACAGCTCAGCGTGTAGTACGTTGCTTTGTCACTAAAGCCTATATACTATTCTTTGCCGTTATGGAAACATCATGAGACTTATTTACAAAAATGTCCCGCGTTTCCAAAAGTGGCTCTGAGCACTGTAGGACATAACTTCTGAGGTCATCAGTCCCCTAGAACTTAGAACTACTTAAACCAAACTAACCTAAGGACATCACACACATCCATGCCCGAGGTAGGATTCGAACCTGCGACGGTTACGGTCGCGCGGTTCCAGACTGTAGCGCCTAGAACCGCTCGGTCACTCCGGCCGGCTCCCGCGTTTCCATAAATGAACCGGTTCAAATGGTTCAAATGGGTCTAAGCACTATGGGACTTAACATATGAGGTCATCAGTCCACTAGACTTAGAACTACTTAACCCTAACTGACCGAAGGACATGACACACATCCATGCTCGAGGCAGGGTTCGAACCTGCGACCGTAGCAGAAGCGCGGTTTCGGACTGAAGCGCCCAGAACCGCTCGGTCACAAAGGCCGGCAAATGAACCACTTGTCACGTATGCTTTCACTATTGCTATTATTCCTTAAAGAGGATGTATCTCGCTGAGATATTTACGTCACACGTGTTAACCAAATTGCAGCGGATTTCGTACCGCCAGTATAAAACGTAGTCGCAACAGCTTCGAAACAACTGACAGGCGACAATGAGCAGTCTACTACTCGGGGACGGTTTCTCGTGCGCCAGCCTACTAGTAGTAAAAGAAATTTAAAAGGCGATCCCCATGTTTCACAAAAGCTGTACGCCTAGCCTGTGAATGTTTTAACTCCGCTCCATTAGCGATCGACGGCTATTGACTGTGAAGGCGCAACGAAAGGCTTCTAGCAGGAGCAGTATGAGAGGGGTCGTACAATGGGCTAAGAGAGGGGGAGGGAGTTGAAGTGGTGGATGTGAAACGAAAGGAGTGGGACGGCTATTGTTAAAATATGTCCTGCGTTGAGGCGAAATTAACCTATCAAAAACAGGACTGACCTACGAGCACAGTTTATCAATAATCCGCCTGACAACCACAGTGCATGACGTCGGGCGCTCGCGTCTCAAAAGTGACAGCCTCCCGCCGGCCGCTCGTGTGAAAGAACGCCGGCTTTGGCAAACTGCGGACGTTCGCCCACGCTGCTGCTGCTGCTGCTGCTGCTGGCGGGGCGTCCCTCAAACGCGACGTGCCTGCGACGGCGGCGACTCTCGCCCACATCAAAAACAATCCGCTGATCGATTTATAATTTCGCACGCGTGGACGCTTTTGGCTCGAGCCCTCTTTTATTTTTAGCAGCGCGACAAAGCACCGCTCGGTCGACGAACGACTATGGTGTACACTGTGGAACGGTAGAGGGTTGGGGCAGGTAGAGGGAAGGGGCCAGAGGGGGTTGTATGGAAATGGGGTGAGGGGAGGAGGGAAGAGATACGTGATGGTTCGGGTGTGGACGGGCCGGCGCGAGGTGACGGCCAGGGGATATAAATTAACAGTGCAATATATCGGTGGAGGCGCGCACGTTGGCGGCGGCCGGCGAGCCTTTTGTGCGTGTGAATTGGGTTATGATGTATTGAACACGGCGGGTGCGTGACAAGCACAGTGTGCAGTCGATAGAGGCGGCCGCGCCCCGCCGTGCACCACTGTGCGCTGTGTGCGCGCGCTCTGCCGCCATTCAATTATTTACACCGGCCGGCGCCGACGGACGCTCGCCGGCGCGCCGCGACAGTTTACCGCCCGAAATATTAAATTCGCGCCGCACGCCGCCCCAAACAGTGCAAACACCGTGCCCGGACCACGCGCGGCGTGCGCAAACGCCCCTACCGCTATGGGCGAAGCGTGTTAGTTAGTCGCGCAGAGCGCGTATGCGCTCGTGTGCGGAAGCCCGTGCCTGCGGTAGAGGGAATCGCGGCAGCGCGCACGTATTTCTTGTCTCGTGTCGCCCTGCTGAGCTCGTAATTTGGTCTCGAGTGGTAAGTGAGCGTTATTACGTGTTCCTTCGTCCTGCGTCGAGTACAAAAGAGCGATCCGACGGCACACTTGGTCGCGGTCTTTGTCAGTCCTAAAATGTAACACTGATCCGTGAGCTGAAGCAAAACGTTACTACGTAATCGCTGCCTATGAATTTTTGTAAATAAGGAACAATGTTGTCTTACTCTTACGTTCTCCATGGAAACAACTTAAAATAGCTATTTAAATAAAAATGAAATGTACAGTGAGTCCCTTTTAGTTTAGAATTGTGGCTATCAAAAATAAAAATTATGCATCATGTTCACAACATCACTGTATGTATTCAAAATAGTCTCACCCTGAATCAAAACACGGCTGAAATCAAGTGTTTTGAGACTTTCACTCCAGACATTTTTTGGCGTCGCACATGGTAATGCGGTATAGTTTTCTTGGATGTCCTTAAATGCTTAGTAACGATGTACTTTCTTTGCCAACTTCAGTATGGGAAACAACCTGAAATCGTCTGAATTCGGTGAATACGGTGGGTAATCCAGGACTGTGATCCATTTACTGTCCATGAACTCGTGCATAATCTTCGATTTGTGGGCTGGTATGTCGTCATGGCGGAATAATCAGGAACTTGCCTTTGAGTACTCGCATCGAATTCTCGCCCACAAATGCTGGAGGACACAAAAACCTTGATGATGTCTCACTGCTCCACTATGATTTTACGGCGATTGTCTGACATACACTAGGTGATCCAAAGTGTCCGGACACCTGGCTGAAAGTGACTTACAAGTTGGTGGCGCCCTCCATCGGTAATGCTGGAATCCGATATAGTGTTGGCCCACCCTAAGCTTCCAGTGTCGCAGGCATATGTTTAGACAGGTGCTGGAAGGTTTCATGGCGAATGGAAGACTATTCTTCACGGGGTGCTGCACTGACGAGAGGTATGGATGTCGGTCGACGAGGACTGGCACGAAGTTGGCGCTCCAAAACATCCCAAAGGTGTTTTACAGAATTAAGATGAGGACTCTGTGCAGGCCAGTCCATTACAGGGAAGTTATTGTCGTGTAACCACACCGCCACAGGCCATGCATTATGAACAGGTGCTCGATCGTGTTGAAAGATGCAATCGCCCTCCCCGAATTGCTCTTCAACAGTGGTGTGCAAGCAGGTGCTTAAAACATCAGTGTAGGCCTGTGCTGTGATAGTGCCACGCAAAACAACAAGGAGTGCAAGCTTCCTCCATGAAAAAATTACGACCATACCATAACACCTCCTCCTCCGAATTTTACTGTTGGCACTGCACACGCTGGCAAATGACGTTCACCGGGCATTCGCCATACCCACACCCTGCCATCGGATCGCTACATTGTTTACCGTGATTCATCACTCCAAACAACATTTTTCCATTGTTCAATCGTCCAATTTTTACGCTCCTTACACCAAGCGAGGCGTCGTTTGACATTTACCGGCGTGATGCGTGGCCTATGAGCAGCCGCTCGACCATCAAATCCAAGTTCTATTCACCTCCCACTTAACTGTCATAGTACTTGCTGTGGGTCCTGATGCATTTTGGAATTCCTGTGTGATGGTCTGGATAGATGGCTGCCTATTACACATTACGACCCTCTTCAACTATCGACGGCCTCTGTCAGTCAACAGACGAGGTCGACCTGTACGCTTTTGTGCTGTACGTGTCCCTTCACGTTTCCACTTCACTATCACATCGGAAACAGTGGACCCAGGGATGTTTATGAGTGTGGAAATTTCGCAGTAGAGAAGTGTGACACAAGTGACACCGAATCACCTGGCCATGTTCGAAGAAGTGATTTCCGCGGAGCGCCCCATTCTGCTCTCTCACGATGTCTAATTACTACAGAGGTCGCTGATATGGAGTACCTGGGAGTAGGTGGCAGCACAATGCACCTAAAATGTTTGTTTTTCGGGGTGTCCGGATACTTCTGATCACATAGTATTTACTGTTAAACCCGCAGCTGGGATGCCTTCACTTTCAACACAGCTAATTTTGAAACTTTAAGAATCGTGACGCCGCAACTCGCCACGGGATAGCAATGCAGTTAGGAGTTAGAGGCAAGCAGTCCTAACGCAACTGGGACATACTGTGTACAGCGATTTAGATCGGACTAAAATGAATAAGAAATTTCTCGTAACCCCACACAGATTCTTAAAACCGCAAAAATAGTTGTGAAATAGTGTGATTATGAATTTTTAATAACTATGAAAAACAATTTAAAACGAAAAGCGTGGGGCGTGTGTAGTAGATAAGAGTAAGGAGGTGAACTACTCTTACATCACTTATTGGGTACTGTAATAGTAAGGGAGTGAACTATTCGTACGTCAGTTATGTATTGAATGTGCCCCACGTGTTTCGTTTTTCATAGACATTAAAAATTCTCAGTCACAAATTTTCAAGACTCTCTGTATGGGATTATGAATCTGTATGGTGCTAGGAAAAATTATTTATACTTTTTAATCGGATTTTAAAAAGTGATATATTGAAGATCCACTCTTATTCATAATTATTTTCTGGTTTTTAGTCTTGCATGTACAAAACTTTTCATTCATCTTCAAACATATTGACAAGATTACAACAGAGATGTGATAAGTCTCAGCTTTGTTTCAATTTTTCACCTTAACCTACCTATATTTTGCTCCCTCTTAAGTGTAACTCTCGAAAAGACCGTGAAAGGATAAATTAAAGAGATTCGCGTTCACACTAAGAATCACAAGTAATCATCCTTCCCTCGAACCATTCGCAACTTGAACAGGAACACACCAGACAAGAAAGTGAGATAATATTGCATTGTCATGCAGTTCCGAGCTTCTGTTGTGAAGTCTTCGAAGGAAACACTCCAAATACGAATTCATTGTATCCAGATACTGACGACCTCAAATGGTTCAAATGGCCCTGAGCACTATGGGACTTAACATCTGTGGTCATCAGTCCCCTAGAACTTAGAACTACTTAAACCTAGCTAACCTAAGGACATCACACACATCCATGCCCGAGGCAGGATTCGAACCTGCGAGCGTAGCGGTCACGCGGTTCCAGACTGAAGCGCCTAGAACTGCAAGGCCACACCGGCCGGCACTGACGACTTTAGTATGCTAACATCGATACCTTTCAGTGTCTAAACATGAAGTGCATATGGGACCTGGAGATACCATAGTGAGTTTCCGAAACTGGTTGTCAAAATAAAATAAAACAACGTCTCAAATTTCACGGCCGTTCGGCGATTTTCCTTGTTAAAAGTTCTGAGGTATGTTACAAGTTTCAAGTCTTTAGCTCACTGGTAAATGACAGTGGTAGTAAAAGTAACCTTTGCCACATGTCCGACAGGGGAGAGTTAATATTGCACTGTCATCCGGTTTTGAGTTATGTTTAAAATTTGATGTCTGTAGCACACCGGGGACTCGGCTTCAAATCAGCTGAAAAGTTTTTATAGAACAGACAGAAAAGAAAACGTGGCAAAAATAGTCAGACATTGCCGAAAGGCCTGAGCTGGACAACTAAGGATAGAGACAAGCACCACCATGAAGTCCAGTAGACCATGGAAACTGTCTCATCCACTTAGAGTCACTGTGTCATAGGAGCAGCTCTTGAGTTTCATTGAAACCACTACAGTCTGATCAAGTATGGTCTGCCTGCTTCCTGCTTGCTGACTACAGTGCCAAGACGCAGCCACTCCGATGCAAGCCACAGCCACGATCTGTCGCCGCTGCCTCCTTGGCCATCACGGGTGAGGAGTAGACTGGTGTGCTGTCAGCCCATGAGGGTCGCTCATGGACAGTCTGCAAGCAGTCATCTCCACACGGGGTAGCACTTCCACGCACTCCCCCCCCCCCCCCCCCCCGGCCATTCCGTGAGCACCTGCTGCAGTCTTGGTCCTCACATGGTATGAGACCAAGTCCATCCTTCACGACAAACATCAACTGGACCGTGCTGTCCGCTACACTCAGCACTACGAGAAGCCCACGAGAGTGCTGAGGTTTAGAGCTGCACTGTGCTGCGAACATGACCGATAAGGGACTACGCCTACTCATTTCCTCCGCAGCAGCCCACACAACAACTCCTGGCTGCTACTCACAGACCAGCCACAACAGCATGACGATTCGCTGACCAGGCGCAACAGCTGTTTCCCTAGTGCGCCCTTCAGACCTACATGCTGCATAACGCTATGAAGGAGCTACTTTACTCCGTGTATTCATTCTAACAATAAAATGTCGTTCCAGATGTCATTGAATTGTGACTCCTCCAGGCGTAGCTCCCGAACAGTCCCACACGACCGCTCAGCTCCCTGACCCGTAGAGATTCGTCAGCCTAGTTCGCTGCAGTAGCCTCTGCAGATGAAGAAGCTGAGCCAAAAATGCGTTTTTTTTTTTTGTGTAAAGCGTTGCTGCATTTACATTGCTGATCAAAAGTGTGTGGGCAGACTGCAACGCGGACCTGACTACTAGAAGTTACTAGAGGTGGACCGCCACTGTAAAAGAAAGCGCGAAATACTGTCGTGTGAGTAGAGAAGCAAAGACAGCAGAATGTGTCGGCCAGCCGGCCGCAGTGGCCGAGTGGTTAAAGGCGCTTCAGTCTGGAACCGCACGGCCGCTACGGTCGCAGGTTCGAATCCTGCCTCGGGCATGGATGTGTGTGATGTCCTTAGGTTAGTTAGGTTTAAGTAGTTCTAAGTTATAGGGGACTTATGACCACAGCAGTTGAGTCCCTTAGTGCTCAGAGCCATTTGAACCAATGTGTCGGCCAGGAGAGCTGACTGACCTCGAGCGTGGTCTAGTGATTAGGTGTCACCTGAGTAACAAACCCATCAGGGAGAAAAAAAATGGTTCATATGGCTCTGAGCGCTATGCGACTTAACTTCTGAGGTCATCAGTCGCCTAGAACTTAGAACTAATTAAACCTAACTAACCTAAGGACATCACACACATCCATGCCCCAGGCAGGATTCGAACCTGCGACCGTAGCGGTCGCTCGGTTCCAGACTGTTGCGCCTAGAACCGCACGGCCACTCCGGCCAGCCATCAGGGAGATTTCAACCTTTCCAGAGCTTCCCAAGTCGTCTGTTGGTGATATGACTGTGAAGTGGACACACGCAGCAACAACCCCACCTAAAAGACCAGGCATATCTCGTCCACTGGGGAACAGGGACGCTTGGGCAGTGCGGGGAATGCTCTCGGTTTTTCTGTGGTTTTCGCTGATAGGATTTTTAAAGTGCGTCTTCCAGATCAATTTACAAATTATGATGTGGAGTTATATGGCATTGTAATGGCACTGGAGAGGGTTAACAGACATTACCGTGCGAGTTTTCTTGTCTGTCCCGACTCTCTTAGTGCACTGCAAGCGCTTCACTAAATGTATCGGGTAGACCTGCTGATTCAGCTCATCCATGACTGGTTATAGCTGCTCCAATGCCGTGGCAAGGAGGTGATCTTTTGCTGGGTACCTGGCCACATTGGGATACAGGGTAACGACATGGCAGATAAAGCTGCCAAGGAAGGATGTTGGGAGGGTGCTGTCCATCAACGTCCCATCCAGTTGCACGCCATTATCTCATTTTCTGACAGATGTATCATGCGTCAGTGGGAGAGTGAATGGTTCCAGGTGTCAGACAACAAACTGCGGTCTCTCAAATCGACCCCAAAAGCTTGGCGGATTTCGTGTCAGCCTCGTCGCTGGAAGGAGGTTATGCTTACCAGACTGCGCATCGGGCATAGCCCTTTCACACATGGCTTCCTGCTCCGGGGGTAAGATCCACCTTTCTGTGAAGTTTGTGGCGTGCCGCTTTCAGTTCAGCATATTGTGGCTACGTGTGTCCTGTATAATATATTAGGGCAGCCCTCGGTCTCACTGGAGATCTGCCCACCGTCCTCGCAGATACCGATACCAGTGTTAAAAGAGTGGTGAAATTTTGTGAACTATCAGGCCTCATCCGTAAACTGGTGGGGAAGAGCGGCAGACTTTAGTACGTTATAAACTGTTCTGCTTGGGGGGACAGCCTTTGTACCCACGCATGAGATTTCATGTTGACTTTTTGTCAGGGCGCTGATGACCGTCATGTTGTGCGCCCCCTCAACCCAACTCATCATCAACCTTGGGCAATGCATAGGGTGGTTGTAGAAAATCGCAATGAAATCAGCTGAAGGACTCATATGTTAGCTCGAATGTCCTGCCAGCTCGCCACTAGCACAATGACTGTGCTTAGAATTTTGGAGTACAACTGTCGAGTAACTCCTCGTAAGTTGCATATATCTGGAGTCAGTGCTGCGCGACCCTCGAGGTGGAGTAAAGTGCGATGCCACTCACTGGAAACGAATGATTTGGAGAGATCAAATCGCACTATACGTTGTACCAGGTTTGCTTTTGGGGAATGCCTACAGAAAGTTTTCTACAATCATTTGTAGTGGCATTTGCCAAGTATGAAGGAGGTGGTGTAGCTGTACGGCGGAGTTTTTCGAAGTTAGGCTGTGATCCCGTGAGAACATGCTGAATGTGGAAGGAAGTGAACACAATTTATAGCATTGTGTATTGCGCACAGTAGAGGAGCATTTCGGAAATCCCCATTGTTTGCATCAGCGTGACAATGCACCTTGATATCAAGTAGCATTTGTGAGACGATGTTTCGTCGCCAACAACATTCACGAAGTGGACTCGTCTGCCCAGAGTACCGACCAGAATGCGATGGAACATCCTTGGGATGAGTTAGAATGTCGATTTCGCACTAGACCCCAGTGACGAACTTATCAGATATCGGCCCTTGAGGAAGACTGCGCTATCATTCCTTTTCAGACATCGAGACACCCCATACATGTCCTAGCAAAGTGCAGGCCATGTGGAAAGCCTCACAATATTGTGCACTGATATGTGTCCGGATACCTTTCACCAGGTAACGTTCGAGAACTTGCAGTACGATCGTCGTTGCAGTTATGAAAATCCATATAAGTTACGTGACGAGGATCTGTGTGATAGAGGGTAATCTCTATCACCAAAAACTTGTCGCAATACTGTCAATGAAGCATAGACGGTGCGCGCTCTTACACTGCCCTGCATGAGATACCGTAAGGCCTTCTCAGATTTTGTTACTTCTCTGGGAAAAAAGTAAACGAGCAAATTGGTGTTCAAATGTCTATTAGAAGATATGGTTTGGAGGGTAAAGATCTGTCCCACAATTTGTGTTGCAATAATTGCAGATGCCAGTCCTGTTTTCACATCAAGCTGAGGCTCATGGTGTATGTGCAAAGGGCTTTCAGAACTCCATCTCATTTGTTATGTTAGTTTACGTATCTCGATGAGGGTAACCATGCTTCATCAGAAAAGAAACCATCTCAGGATTAACCTCTCTACGATGCAGAAACTACAACAACAGCCGGTTGTAGAAACGACATCGAAACGCAGTAATATGATTTCATTCAACCAAGGAGACAAAACAGTGGTCTTAGACCCCTGTTACCCACGATGAAACTTAAATTTATTATGCATTATCTCTCCCTGATGGTTCAAATGGCTCTGAGCACTATGGGACTCAACTGCTGAGGTCATTAGTCCCCTAGAACTTAGAACTAGTTAAACCTAACTAACCTAAGGACATCACAAACATCCATGCCCGAGGCAGGATTCGAACCTGCGACCGTAGCGGTCTTGCGGTTCCAGACTGCAGCGCCTTTAACCGCACGGCCACTTCGGCCGGCTATCTCTCCCTGACAATCTAGTAAAACCAACCCGTAAGGTACCCATAAAAAGTAGTGTAGTCCCTTTATTAGGCGTTGCCGTCACTTTGTGAGCTTGGTTTTGTGAACAGTCTCTGCCTACATACCAGCCTGAAGTGTTAAGTTACACAACGATTTCTTGTCAAAAACACTGCTTACTCGGTTTCTCGGTTTTAAGCGAGAATAAACTTGACACCTTGCACGCTGTACTAACAATGGGACGAAGCATGATTCAGTGGTGGCAGCCTTATCTGCGAGGGTACTGGTTCGCGCTCAACTCCGGGGACAGCACTTGCATCATAGATAAAACGCCCTGTAACTCGCAAGCTGTGTACGAGAAACAACAGTGAATATATAATACTTGCGAAGGTGTTGTACATCAAGTCTGTATTTCTTCATACCTACGTACTATTCATAATATATACTTGAATTATTGTGCAATTCACAACTGATGAACGATCTGGAAGCCTATAGTTACCACCGTGGTTGAACTGCTGAACATAACGTACTAGGTTATCCCCCTCCGGATGAGTAACGTACCAAGTTCACCGAGTGCAACAAATTTTTTATTTAAGGTTGAATAACAAGTACACTGTTTTTGTTTTACTGATTTTTGTTTTTAGTTTATTTCAAACTAGTTTTGTCTTAATGGGCCTTCTTCAGGAAACAGCCTTAAATATGGAATTCGTCTACCAAGAAGTAACGGAAGAATTCATCAGTAAGATAAACTTTTTTCTCAAACTACACCTTTAATGAGATGAAACTGAAGCTATTCACCCCAAACTTTTATCTTTGACATACCTAAGCGGGAAGGGTAATGGAACCAGATGCGGCTGTCATGGGCAATTACTTACACTCAAGATGCATGTTATAATTTCGCGAACCTGTTCGTCACGAATACGTTTTGTGACTTCATTTCCTAGCAACTGGTGCGTAAAACTGTTCTTCTCATGGTTAAATAGAGTTCCTGAAATTATCTTTCTATATTTTAGCTACAGAAAGTTCTACTCAAACTTTTTTGCCTAAATAATAACAAGGAACCTTGACATGCCTTGAGAAGCATTTATTGTTCATTTTCCCTTAAATTATGGAGAACAAACTGGAAAATGTGAATCTTAAATACCTACGAAAGACGTTAGCATTCGGTACCGACAAGAGAAAATGGCTGAATTAATGTGATTTACAACAAATAATGGTTATTCAGTATCTTGACATTAAATCACTTAGAACTG
The DNA here is from genome assembly GCF_023864345.2 of Schistocerca serialis cubense. Lineage (NCBI taxonomy): Eukaryota > Metazoa > Arthropoda > Insecta > Orthoptera > Acrididae > Schistocerca > Schistocerca serialis. The sequence continues at coordinate 274,752,233 of NC_064642.1, read as the reverse complement.
GTACAGGCATAGGTTAAAAAAATCCAAACAGAAAAGTTACTACCTGGCTGTCTGATTCTGTAGAGCGTTTCCTGCCAATTACGTGCTCGTAGGTGCTACAAAAGAAGCGCCATTAATATACGAACTGCTCTGACAGCCTGTTGTTTCTTCCAACAGTAAAAAACCTGCAGCGCTGACTTCACCTTTTTATTGTTTCTTTAGGTCTGCTGTTTTGCTGCCCTGTGGCAACCGAAACTGGTACTGTGAGCTAGCGCTCGGCAAACTGCGCGTCGACCTTGGGTCTGTACTGAAAGGTAGACAGTTCATGGACAGCTAGTCCGAAATTACGACTGTAATAAGAGACACTTGTACACAGAGATTCGTGTCCAAACGGTCCTGTTGTACAATATTCTAAAAACTTATATGTCTCCCTTCTTCCACGTTGACAGCTTTATTGCATTGTCGATAAAGAATAGCAGGAAGAAATTTGTAAATGGTCTATTGCAACAGGTACATTTGTTGATTTAGGTAGAAGAGAGAAAGGGATTGAAAAAGAGAAAGAAAAGGGCACTTTGATCGTCCCCCACGTCAATGGCCTAAGGGCCATATTTACAGTACAGGTCGTCAATGAAAATCATTAAATTCGGCGACATCAGGTGCTGTGTTAGGCCCGATATATTGTGTATAAACAATACAGACAATTGGCACTAATAATTTGCTATGATGCAGGCGATTTTAATGGAATTTCCCTTTCGCCTTTCCTCAGCTATCATCACTAAGTCGCTAGCAAAAAGTGATTTAAAAAACTAAAAGCTTAACTAGCCTTGGTCTCGGAATACGAGTTATAGATAGTACATTTCGCTGCCCGCACGAATGCCTTCCATACGTTATACATATCTGACTTCTTCGTAGTTGAAGACGCTAATGCACGGTAGTGCGTTAGCCCTCACTTAGAGATACATGGCTCGATTCTTGTTGGTGAAGAAATTCTTGTAACCAATACTTGGGTATCAAAAAGAGAAGAGATGGTTTCTGTACAGTTGGTGCTAATATGAGGTTGCGCGAATGTCCTGAGTTAGATTCACTACCTCTACGTAGTGCCTCACGGAATGAGGACATCTCTGTTGATGATTATCTGTCCATCGGATATTACTACGCGCCGGCAATGGCTTTCACCCACGCCTTTTTATCTCTATGACGCTGAAATCCACGTAGACTTACCACCGTCACCTAAGTGAAGGTGTGACTTTGTGCGAGGAAACAAATCCTTTCCAATTACGAGGTAGAACAAAAATTTATAAAGAACAATGAAGTTATCAAAAAATTAGCTGTACATTTTCACTGGTATGCCAGACATACCTGTATAACATAGTCTCATGTTTCGCTGAATTAATCGAGCTATGTTACATACAGAAAATGCATTTTTACCTTCTCCTATGATTTCTCCTTCGCTTTCTTGTACCTTCCCATGTGCGAATTATCCATTATAATGAAATAATGGAAAACCAAGGTGACACACTTTAGCATGAGTATTTTGATACACAGGCAGACGTCAAAACCGCTACCTATGGAGGCATGACTCGTTAGTGTGCTGTACGGATTGAAACTCCGATGCATATCATTCCATGAACGGAGATGAGCAGTACCTTTCTAGTTGATGGGCGCAGTTGATGATATTAAAATCAACCATGAACATTCCAGAGATATATTCTGATGATTAGGATGTGCTGTGGTACTAACGTTAAAATAAAATCTATCGAACATGTGTCGTTTTGACATACTTGCGTACTACATGAAAGCTGTAGTAAATTTAAGAGTGTAGTAGACACTGCGAGCAATATGCGCTTGGGAAAGCAGTTCGCATTCGTAGACAGTACAGACATGTTCATCGCAAACCACGTAGTACAAAAAACCTTAAAAGTTGCTCTTCGTCACTTTAAAGCTGTACTTACTCTTGCTCTCCACACTCCATTCGCTTGTTTCTACAGATTCAACCTTTGTTTTGGCGTCGCCAGTAACAGAGATGAGAAGTATTTAAGTTTAATGTTTTAGTTCCCATGACTCTGACGACAATGGATAGGTACAGTGGCCTCGGATCTGACAAGAATGAGGAAAATGTTAAGAACTGTAATTGTTGAAAGAACCACACTTACATTCGCTTGAAATGATTTAAGAAACACGAAACACATTACAACTGGGTAACTGGATTCCCACATTCAAACCCTTCGCCCTTCGATTGTCTTACTTTTCGATTTAACGACAGCCTGTGATTCGCTCCAAACGCAAATTATCAGAAATTTCTTACTCGACTTAGGACTGATGTTGGATAAGTCGTAGATGGTGTACTTAGTTGTGCGTGGAAAGAGAAAGAGATCGACATTCATTATCTGTCTGAAGAGATAAGGAAAACTTCGGCACATCGGGGCAGTCAAACGTAGGATGGAATTCTCATTCTTCCAAATACTAAACCAAAGCTTCTCTAATGATAAAGTTTGAGGCAAGGACTCTGCAGGTAAACGTTAGTTAGGAGCCGAATAGGAAGAGGCGCTTGCAATTTGAATACACACTTTCTGCAAGCCAATTTCATGTACAGCACCTTAAATTTTGATTGTATTTAGAATGGACGCAAGTAACAGTTGCGTCCTAACCACAACGCTGATGAAGTTCGGTACCTGGAAGTCCTACATCAACACAGTTGCTAATCCTGCAGATCTCACTGGAGAGGAAGAGAGAGAGAGAGAGAGAGAGAGAGAGAGAGATAGCTCGGTTTAACATACGCCGCGCGTGCTCGCTGGATTATGTTTACATTTGCAATATCAGCGATATCGCACACGCCCCGCACACAGTCCTCTGATTAACTGTGTCTGCGTCCCTCACTCCCCTCCCTTCCTCCCTCGCTCTGCGTCACAGGTTTCGTCCTCTCCCAGCAACTGCTCGTGTAGCGACAGATTGCATGTCGTGGGGATTCGATTCACGCGATTGTGAAACTGTTCTATTTCTGCCTTTCCGTCTCTGTTTTGTAACAGGAATATAAGCTACCAGTAGTAAAACAACACGTAGCTTTTCCTTTCGCAAAAACACGGATAATATTTATGTCACTATTGCAATGAGGACTTATTTCTGCACTTTTTTTAACTCGATTACTAAGGAAACAATGTGAATCAATAAAGATCTAAAATAAATAAATGGTGATCCATGTACACAATGCTGCGACAGCGTTTGTTAGCTACGACGCGGATATCCCGCGAGGCCAAATGAAAAATTAATACACGCATTCTGATTTGAATGAAATGTTTTCTTTTATAAAGCACAATATAAAGTTGTAAACAGTCCAGAACGGCACAGTCGATCATTTTATCGATATCAAAAAACAAACAATAAATATTACGCGATCTAAGAAGCCAATGCCAAATAATAAGGTCGCAGAGTAATAGAAATTAGAAGGACACTCAGCAATAAGCTCTACGTATGATATTCACCGTTATAGTTTTTTTTATCTAAACTGAGAAACACTTTTTAATTTTTCTCTGGGGCCATGTCGTCTTTCCGGACTTTCAGATGCACTGCATCATCTGTAGGTCTTCAATTTGCTATCTACAAGAGAGACACTGAAAATCTGCTTTCATTAGCACAAACAAAACTCTTCACTATGTATACAAATTCTGTATAGATTTCGTAATTACAGTGATAACTATAACTTTTCCGCAAGATATTACTCTCCTAGCGAATAATACAGGGTGTCGAACGCAAGTTTTTTTAGTGTGCCGGACAAAGACGTTCGTATTTTGTTTTTGCATGACTTCCACGTGACTGTCACATCTGCTTGTTACTTCACATGTCAATATACACCTAACGTTCAAAGCCATCGCTTCAGGTAGACTTAGGCTAGCTTTGGATAGACGCTGCCCTTGAGGTGTTATAAGGGGGAGCTGTCATTATGCCAGAAACTTGAAGATGACGTCCACAATGTTAGTAACATTTACAACCGTACATTGTGCTTCATAAAAGGAAAATAATTCATTCGAATCAGAATGCATATTTAGCGCCCGCCAGAAGCTTTTTCATCAAAACTGCCAGGTAGTGGCGTTGACGGGTGTGCTCACCATTCTGATTATAGCCTACATTGTAAAGGAATCGCATTTCATTCGTAAGTGGAGTCGTTCTAGCGATATCTTCTTTTATATACGCTGATTTTGATTGCGCGTTTACGTATACTGTAGTGGTTTCAGTCCCGTAATTTAACTTTAGATTTTCTGTCAGTCTGACTCGAAAAACTCTTTGGGTGAAAGCTGTGAGAAAGAAAGCTTGGAAACAGACTAGACATAGCAAAATGTTTCACCCCGAAAAGAAGATGACAGAAACTGGAAAACGTCATCTTTAGTGAACGTCACTGAGAAAAAGGTCTGAGTTGTTTCAACGTGCACGAAAAATATAATGGAATTTACTGGTACTAGAAATTTAAAAGAAGCTTCTACTATATCAGTATAAGTTTTATAGAATTAATTCTATAAGTCGAGTTCTCTCAAGTATTGCATTTTGAAGTTGTGTCACTGTTCCTGGCGGGGTGTGATATGTTCTCAGCATGTTTCAGGAAGACGACATAGACGCAACACAGTCTCGTCAGTCCGTTTTAAGGAAAATGCTAGATTACGAAAGCAGCCATTATGTACCACATGCTTCTCTTTCGTTATTTGAAACGTATAACGAAAAGAAACTTGCGTTAAAAGGTCAAGATGGATTGCATTATTGGATCAAATATGCACTTAAGACCAGAAAAACATCTCAAAATGCCTCAGTGACACTGTGTTATTCACGAAAACCCTGTAACGTTTTCTGTTTAAAACAAATATTACGTGCACACGACAGATATTAAGAACAAGAACAAGCTAATGTTTGGGTCATCTATCTAGGCGGCGCCGACTTCAAATCAAAGTACAGTGTAAGCCTATAGCGCCACCTCCACTTGCTATATCCAGAGTCTAATGTTACACCTCCGCAGACGTCTCTCTCTTGTCCTGAGCGTAGCGAAGAAATATACTCTCTGGTCCTGCTAGTCTGCCGCAGATACCGAGATGTTACCGTCGCGAATCCAGTTACCTTCACCGGAAGTTTTCCGGCTGTTACATGTACTGTGCATGATTTGAATTCTTGTGCCACAAATTGGGGGAATATTCTCTCGTGAGCAGAAAAGAATAATCGTATTTAATTAAGAAGAAAGTTAATTTAGCAATTAAAACATTGCGTAAAATTATTGTGTTTTGTGCGACATTGTGACCATGTCTCCTCATTTGACTTCTCAAGGCAGAGTGGACCCCCTCCTGACCTCCTTAAATCAGAAGAATGTCAAGAGGTATCCGGAGACGAACACGGCTCCTTCCTTATCATAGGCATCGACGCTAATTATTTGGATACGGAAGCGGTCCGATTCCATGACTGATTTTTCGTTTTCCGCAACTAGCTGCATACACCTTGAAAACGTTAACTAATGTAATGACTGAAGCTGCCAAAAGGTGAAGTCCTGAACAATATCATTTATCATTTCCTGTATGACGTGAAATGGTGCTTTGTGAAAGTTATTAATTTTTTTTTTTATCTGTAGATTTCGTAGTCACCCCTCCGAGGGCCAGTTGACGTTATACACCGTACTCATATTAGGTATAAGCCCAATGCTGAAATAATTATCTCTGGGCAATACAGGATGGTCATTTTTAAAGAAAACAGCAATAGCTTATCGTGTCCGCGCGTCCTGTCATGTGCCGTTCGTTCAAGGTCGGCCATTCTTGGCCTGTCTCTCACTAGGCCACCAAAACGTTTCACGTCTGTGCCGGTGTTGGGTATATGGGTACATTGTTTCGTTTGTATCCATGTCAGTCAAGTAATCTCTCCGATTGTGAAATGCGCTCGGTTACTCGGTTCTTAAATGCATAACAAGTCCGTCCTGCTGAAATAGTCCTGAAGCTTGTTGAAGGTTATGGTGCAAGTGTAATGAACGATTGAAATGAGCGTAAATGGTGTAATCTGTTTGATGAAGGCAGGACAAATGTTCATTATGGAGAAAGATTTGGTCGGCCTACTGTCATGAATGAAGACTTGATACAAAACGTTGGTGAGGCAATTCTCCAAAACAAGCGCTTCACTATTAACGAGCTGCATCAGAAATTTCCACAAGTTTCAAGACCGGCAGTTTATCATATTTTTAGTGACAAACTTCACTGCAACAAAATGGGCACCGAAATTGTTGACAGAAGAACGCAGAACAAAGCGAATGGCACATTCTTGCTACGTTTCGGAGCGCTATTACAAGGATGGTGACGAGTTCGTGAGCCACAATGTGGCCGGTGATGAATCGTGGATTGCAGCCTAAGTCCGGAGAATAAACATCAAATCTAGTGAATGGCATCATTCAGACTCCCCGACGAAATCACGAACATCCAAACAAGAACCTTCAACACGGAAAATCATGGCCGCTTTTTTTTTTTTTTTTTTTTTTTTTTTTGACCGGAAAGGCGTTCTTCCATTAGACTTTCTGCCAAGAGGAGAGATAATAAAAGCTGAGTGGTGCTGTGAATCATTGTTAAAGTTTAGGGGGGCACTATTCAAAATCGCCGACGGAGACTGCTCTCTAGCGGCGTCGTTCTGCCTCACAACAATGCTCGGCCTCACGTTATGGCAAGAACAAAGCCGCAGCTGGACAAGTTTCACTGGGAGTTACTGGATCATCCACCATACAGCCCTGACTTAGCACCATCAGACTTTCATCTGTTTCCAAAACTGAAGGAATTTCTTGGTGGAAAACCCTTGGAAAAAGATGACATGTTGAAAGAAACTGTTAGTAGGTAGTTTGACGGTCAGGCACCAGACTTCTTTGATGCTAGGATGAAAAAGCCAGAGCCACTACTTGACAAATGTTTAAACGTTCATGGAGACTATACTGAAAAGTGAAAAATGTCTATATTGTAGTTTGTGATACAACTGAAATACATAAATAAAGTTTCTCTTACTCCATTACAAATCGGTTCTTACTTTTAAAACGATCCTCGTATTTATGAAATAAGATTCAAAGCGTTGTTTAAACAGCTGCATTTTTCATTTCAGATAGCTGCTTTTCAAGTTAGAAGAGGCGAAGAATAAGTTGTACAAACGTAATAGACGTAGATGCGGAAGAATAGCTCCATTTGAGGTACGTGGTAATTGGAGGACAAGGAATTGAAGGATATAAGTATGCTTATGAAGTATTTCAGTATTAAATGAAATGTCACGGTAACTGTAGGTGTAAAGAAAAAATTATGGTTTACGTAACATAATAGAGATTAAGAGCAAGGAAAGCGATATTTTTAGTCATTCAGAACGACAGAAGAGAGCAGAATGGACTATCTTTCACTGCTGTTTTAAAATACCTCATTCCGTTCGCTCATAGAAGCAGTTTGCTTTGCACTATTAACCCACGGCTGTTGAGAGAACAGTTTCAATGCTATGATATTTTACTGATGCTGTTAAAGGAGAGGTAATTATATACATTTCGTTGTAATAATGGCTACTTTAAGTTATGAATACGTTTGGAATATCTTATTGGACTATACGAAGATTGAGCTACAAATATGTTTCCTGGTAGTGTAATGTTGAAGCTTTCTTTCTCCGTGCAGTAATGCTACCGTTTGATCTTCGACATTCTCGTAAAATTTGAATCGATGATACTAATCTTTGTGAAAGCTATATTCAGATAAATAGTTTTATTACTTTCTCGAAACGATAAACATGTGTAATCAGTATTCATTTCACTGCCAGCAGACCAACATTTTTCCTGTCTATGGCAAGACCAATTTAAATACAACTTACTAAACATAACTAAAGCGCGACGAAGTAGGTAGCAGTACTGTCCAAGTATTGCTTCCTATTTCTTCAACATCAATGTTTTCTTTAAAATTTCTCAACTCATAGTTTTTTGTGTTTTTTTTTTTTCGTGTAACTCCGATAGTCTAGTACCATGGCCTTCAAATAGTACTATGAGCCTCACGAACTGTTCGGTTTAGCAGTAAATATATTGTGGCATCTAGATCCAAGTCAAAATAATGTTGGAGTAGCAATGTTCGGCTTAGCGGTAAGTATATTGTAGCATCTAAATCCAAGTCAAGATAATGTTGGAGCAGCAATGTTCGGTCTAGCAGTAAGTATATTGTAGCATCTAGATCCAAGTCAAAATAATTTTGGAGTAGCAGTTCTTCTTAATCGGCATCTCGAATAATTTGTGATGAATTAGTATGCGTACTGTATTGTGCGAACGTGTTGCCGGGACAAAGGAGACATTACTAAACGTTTCACAGAAGCTCTGAATCGATCCCTGAGGCTTTACCGGGTGTCCCGTCCCCCCCAAAAAAAGAAAGAAATTGGAGTAGTTTTTGAAGCAAACATATATGCTGGCGGGCCTTGTATATACACCTCAGCGCTGACACCACACAACTATGCCCATATCTCCTGCTTTCACCTTGAACGCAACCATTTTGTCGTCTGTAAGGTTTAAACGGGACGAAAGTTTAAAATTTTCTGATTTATGTTGTGACTGTTCTTAATATGACGAAGTATGGTTACTAGGTTCCAAAATAACGATGTGGATAGAGAAACTGTTGTCTCTGTAGTGACCTTGACGGATACACAATTAGAAATGTTCATAGAATCCTTAATGTATCTGTGTATTGCATACACAGTGTTACGAAGTGAAATCCAAGTGTATAAAGACTGAATTTTGTGAACTGTATTCCCGGCATATTTCACGCATGAAAAACAATTTTCTGTAGAGTTGGAACTTCGTTACACATTCCAGCCTCCTCGGGAATTTCAATATCAGATTTTCTAATGCCCGTAGGCACTTTCATCTCAACTTCTTCTTTGCCTGCTTGACTTTAACTTCTACTCTGCTTCTAAAGATATGGAGCGCTTTATTAATGAAGGTACCTTACTGGAGGATTAGCTACTCTGCAGAAAAAGTAAACAATATAACTTGTAGCGATAGAAGGCAGTTTAGTTAGTAGTGCTAAAGTGGCAGTTTGTTGTAATATGATTAACATAAGATTTCACAAGGTTTTAACAAATAATTGCAGTTCTCTTAACGCTTCCATTCCTGAGGTTGTAAGCAACAGTTGTCTTATAACCTTTTGTTTCCATCTGTCGCTGCTCGCTGGTTGTGAGTCCACACGTTTAGATAGGCAAGTCGTGATACCGATGCGACAACAGAACGTTTGTGTACCACTACAGAAAACGCACTTTACAGCACTGGAATCACTCTACTGTCCAAAGGATAACTCGTTATTTTGGCTCTTGTATTTACTAAAACAATACTTTAAGATATTGTTCTGTTTACATTATCCTATTCTGTTTACATTATCCCCGTAACCCCTAAAACGTACGTTCTTTTAATTGTTTTTTTTCTTTGTTATGCCACTCTCCGTAATGTCCCTGTATGAGCCAGGGACACATCAGCAATTTAGAGCGGAAATTCCTTTGATTTTCTCTCCATCTCTGCATCAGACCTGAACATCTAATTAAATCATTAACAAAGCGTAATATAACAAAACATAAACGAATAAATAAAATCAGAAGAGTACGTAACAAATCTACCAAGCTCTTCCGATCAGGAAATTTGTTGATTCACGTATTGACAGATGTTTGTACTAATCACCCCATTGTTCCTTCAGTTTATGGAACGTATTCATCTCCATCACGATCTCTTCATTTGATAAAAGTTTTCTCACTCGTAACGATTTTTTAGAGACCAAAAGAGATAACAGGCAATACGTAATATCTGATCTAGCAATTCAAAACTAACTTTCTGGAAGATATGGTTAACACTAAGACACATGTTGCGCAAAAAGTATACGGCTCTCATCAGAAGATCTATTTGTTCAGCCCCATCAGCAATCAGACACTACAATAAAAGAACATGATGAATTATGTTTGAGTAATAGCGCTTGAAAATACTACAACGCTGAAAGCATTACCTTGCCAACCTCGCATAATCTCGCTACATACGCCTGTAAAAAGGTGGTGAAATAGTTATCAACCGCAACTCTGCTGGCGTAGTACGAACGTAACGGCCAGTTTGGTTGACCGTCAATATTACTGAGCAAAAGCAACATTAACATTCACCTCAAAACTTGAAGGAAATCTTCGCTGATGAAGAGGTCGCTATTCTCAATAACTAAAATATTTGTATGAGCCAGTCTCGTAATTACTAGATACCAAATATCCGTGCACGAGTTTGTTGTGATGACATGTCTGTGCTGTTGATGAAGCATCATATACGAATTCTTAAGCAGATTTTGGTAAAATACTGGTCTTTGACAGCACTTCAATTCGTCTCGCATTGGCACGAAGATCCAATTCCCCTTTTTGCAAGTACTACCTGTCTTCGGGGCGGCTAGTCCGCCAGACAATGTTGAAGATCCCCAGTGAAACCTGTCATTTCCGAACGTAGATGGTTCAAATAGCTCTGAGCACAATGCGACTTAACTTCTGACGTCATCAGTCGCCTAGAACTTAGAACTAATTAAACCTAACTAACCTAAGGACATCACACACATCCATGCCCGAGGCAGCATTCGAACCTGCGACCGTAGCGGTCGCTCGGCTCCAGACTGTAGCGCCAAAAACCGCACGGCCACTTCGGCCGGCTCCGAAGGTGGAGCCTGTAGGTCAGTATAAAGTAGAAATACAGGCTGTTTTTTTTTTTTTTTAGTCATCGTTCTTCTGACTGGTTTGAAGCTGACCGCCACGCCGAATTCCACTCCTCTACCATCCAGTGGCACCTGCAGCCTACGTCCTAAACTATTTTCTGGATATATTCCAATCTCTGCCTTCCTCTACATTTTTACCCTCTAGAGCTCCCTCTAGTATAGATGAGGTTATTCCCTGAAATCATAACAGATGTTCTAACACTCTGTCCCTTTTGCTGCCAGTGTTTTCCGTACATACCTTTCCTCGCCGATTCTGCGGAGAACCTCCTCATTTCTTACCTTATCAGTCCACCTAATTTTAAACATTCTTCTGCAGCACCACATGTGCAATGCTTCAATTCTCTTCTGTTCCGATTTACCCACAGTTCATGTTTCACTACCATATAATGCTGTGTTCCAAACATACATTCCCAGAAATTGTTTCCTCAAATTAAGGCCTATGTTTGGTACTGGTAGACTTGTCTTGGTCAGGAATACCCGTTTTTCCAGTGCCAGTCTTCTTCTTTTTAATGTTCTCTGTGCTCCGTCCATAATGGCTTACATAGGTAGAAAAATTCCTTAACTTCCGGTTTATTCTTGTAAGTAGGCTGTTTATGTTTTCTCTATGTAAGTAGGCTGTTTATGTTTTCTTATTGGCAACGTTACGTAGCGCTCAATATGAAAATCACTGGCTGTGCTGTGTGCAGTCTGTGGTTAGTTTACATTGTTGTCCGCCATTGTAGTGTTAGGCAGCTGGCTGTGAACAGCGCGTAGCGTTGCGCAGTTGGAGGTGAGCCGCCAGCAGTGGTGGATGTGGGGAGAGAGATAGCGGAGTTTCGAAATTTGTCATGAACCGCTATATTTATATATGATGATATCAAGGTAAATACATTGTTTGTTCTCTATTAATATCTTTCATTTGCTAACTATCCCTATCAGTAGTTAGTGCCTTCCATAGTTTGAATCTTTTATTTAGCTGGCAGTAGTGGCGCTCGCTGTATTGCAGTAGCTTGAGCAGCGAAGATTTTTGTGAGGTAAGTGATTTGTGAAAGGTATAGTTTAATGTTAGTCAGGGCCGTTCTTTTGTAGGGAATTTTGAAAGTCAGATTGCGTTGCGCTAACAAAATATTGTGTGTCAGTTTAAGCACAGTCATGTATAATTGTTCAATGGGGACGTTTCATACTCTGAGTCCACAATATGTACTGATTAGACCGTTCATCGCATTCAGTAGATCCTGTGACTCGTCTTCATTTTTACTGAAAACAGCAACGTCATCTGAGAATCTTATTATTAACTGCCTATTAGTAACACACCATTCGTCCAAAAAAATTCTAGACTCATTTTATTCCTGGCGTATAAGCGACGACACCGCAGAAGTTACGGTGGCAGCTTGAACTAACAACTGTAAGCAACTGATTTGCATTCGACCATTCTGTTAGTTGATTATTTACTTGTGAGGAGTCTCAGTAGTGGAAGTGAGGCCGCAGTGTGTCAACATTGTTGTGTGGTACATCACAATGAGACAACGCCTCTAACTCAAGTGTTCGAGACATTCTCCAGAAGTGCCTGCGCAAATTCCGTCAAAAAAATGGTTCAAATGGCTCTGAGCACTATGGGACTTAACATCTATGGTCATCAGTCCCCTAGAACTTAGAACTACTTAAACATAACTAACCTAAGGACAGCACACAACACCCAGCCATCACGAGGCAGAGAAAATCCCTGACCCCGCCGGGAATCGAACCCGGGAACCCGGGCGTGGGAAGCGAGAACGCTACCGCACGACCACGACTGCGGGCGCAAATTCTGTCCCGTACACCTTGACTCTAAACAAGAACAACGGCGCGTGGACGCCTACCACCGCTTCATTGAAATGCAAAACGCGGACCATTCATTTCCGGGAAAAATTGTCATGGGTAACGAAAACTGCCGTTATCAATAAGAATCTACCAAAAACAAGTGCAAAGCTTCATGTGGAGATTCAACGCTTTGACGACGTATCCCATGTGTATCCCAGTGCTAGTTGAAGAACATGTCAAAGAAGAACTTTCATGACACTTTAACACGGTTATGTGAAAGTTCTCTGCACCGTAACAAAGTGAGGGGAAGGGTGGGGGGGGGGGGGGGGGGGTGTAGAAGGCTACGTAGAACCTGTGAAGCATTAAAACCATATTATCAGCATTTCTAGGTTTTTTTATTAATCAAGTCTCGAAACTGTTTGGACTCCCGGGGAGGACAAAAGTGTAGGTTTCCCATTACTGAGCAGAACGACGCAATCCATGTCTGGACCAGTGTACAACCTCTTGTAGATGCTCTGAGGCCTCGCTTGGGTACGTTCCCGCCCTCAGCACAAGTAACAGTGTGAGGGCAACTTTGCGCAACACCTTCGCAGCCGACGTTGCACTATTATTTACAAGTTCTCGTCTCCAAGAGGCTTATCGCGGACTTGGTGGCAACCGGCGAGACTCCGAGGAGGGAGCCAAGTTTGTGAAGAACACCGCGCTAGGCCTCGCCTCGACATTCGTTCTAATGTCCTCGGCTGGAATTAAGTTAGATAAAGGCGTAGACGTTTACGGGGAATGGAAAACAGGTAGTTAGGATTCCGCTCCCGGCTTGCGCTCCTTGGTGCCATTGTTACGCAGGGAGGCGAAGACTGTGGGAAGCCGCCACTGATTGCGTTGCCTGCAGGGTATTCCCCGTCTGCTGACGCCGAGTGGCGGTCGTATTCCGTTTGCATCGAGCTGAATACTTGTTTTACTATCTTGTATGTGCACTGACAAATCTTTGTAAAAGGAACTATTTACTTTCGAAGGAAGGAAGAAAACTTCATTGTGGCACTACTTACAGGTGCAGCTAAAACATAATTAGACAAATCAGTGAAATGGAATGTGAGTGACAAACATCAACACACTGGAAAATCGGTATTAACTTAAACCAGATGCAAATAGAACCAGCGAGGAAACAACTAAATATCAATGTAATGCTTTGACATTTACTTTCATTTACCATACAGGTTACCTCCTAATATCGTGTGGGACCACCGTTTTCCCGGCATGGTGCAGCATCTCAACGTGGCACGGACTCAACAAGTCGTTGGAGGTCACCTGCAGATGTATTGAGCCATGTTGACAGTGCAGGATTTTGTGTACGAACTGACCTCGCGATCATCTCCGATAAATGTTCGATGGGATTCATGGCTGGCGATCTGGGTGGCCAAACCATTCGCTCGAACTGTCCAAAATTTTCTTGAAACCAATCACGAACAACTTTGGCCACATGAAATAGCGCATTGTCATCAATAAACACTCTATAGTTGCTTAGGAACATAAAGTCCATGAACGACTGCGAATGGTCTCCAAGTAGTCGATCGTAACCATTTACAGTCAGTGATCGGTTCAGTTAAACAGGGGGACCCAGTCCAATCCATGCAAACACCCCCCAAACCATTATCGAACCACCACTAGCTTGCACATTGCATTGTTAACAATTTGGGTCCTTAGCTTTGTGAGATTGCGTCACACTCGAACCGATCATCAGCTCCTACCAACTGAAATCGAGATTCATTCGAACGGGCTACGGTTTTCGAGTCGTCTAGGGTCCACTGGTGTGGTCACTAGCCCAGGAGAGGCGCTGCAGGCGATGACGTGGTGTTAGCAAAGACACTCGCGCCGATCGTCAGCTGCCATGGCCCATTAATGCTACATTTGGCCGCACTGTCCTAACGGATACATTTGTAGCAGGTCCCACAGTTATCAGTTTCAAGAAGTGTTCCTTGTCTCTTGTGACTGACAGCTCTACGCAAACGCCTCTGCTTTCGATCGTCAAGCGAAGACCGTCGGCAACTGCGAGGTAATGTCTGAAATTTGGTATTCTCGGCGCCCTCTTGTCACTGTGGACCCCAGAATGGTGAATCCCCTAACATTTTCCGAAACTGAATATCCTAAGCGTCTAACTTCAACTACCGTTTCGCGTTCAAAGTCTGTTTATTTCCGTCGTGCTGCCGTCATCACTTGGAGGTCTTTTCACATGAATCACCTGGGTAGAAATGACATCACCGCAAATGCACTGCACTTTTATGTCTTGTGTACGTGATACAACCGCCATATGTATATGTGCACATCGTTATCAAATGTCTTGTGTCACCTCATCGTATAGCTTAGTTTATTTTAAAATCAATTAAATGTAAATAATGGTGTTGTACCTCTGTGTTCCTATACGAATGTTAATGTCCTACGTTGGAAACACATTATTAATACCGTTTTCGTTGAATAGATGCGTTTTTCAATATCATATCTTGTGAACCACTGATGGCTGTAGGTCAAAGTTTCACCGAAAAACGTCATTAGAAACTAAGCACAAAGCTTGGGCAGATAAATTATGGAAGAGGAAATTGGTCGTCGCTTTTTCTTTACGTTTTTGGGAGTGTCTCAAGCTCACGAAACGAGGCAATATCGAATTACAGTGCTCCTTATGGCTTAAGCGCCATGTTGAAAAGCTTGATTGGTGGTCAAGTACCCTTGAAAAGTTAGAGTACGTGTTCGTGTCCTGACTCAGCAAATGATTTTAACATGTTGCAAATAAATAACAAAGTTTGCCAACTGGTTGAGATATTGGACTGGTATTTAGAGCTGTTTAATTAGAGTCACCATGTGTTCTTCCTCGTTCATATTTTCCGTGCTTTCTCTAAATTACGGCAGCAGAATGCTGGGATGGTTTCTGAAACTGGTCACGGTTGTTTTCTTCTTTCTCATCCTTGTACCCGTGTCCAAAGCTCCATTGCTAATGTCTACGAGACGTTAAACAATCTGCTACCTGCTCTAAGTATCGGAAACCACGTACAGCTCACAACCTATATTTTAAAAAAGTTTTGAGTATTTATTTACTATTTAAAATACCGGTTTGATTAAATGCTCATATTTTCAGTGCCTTTTACGTTTATTCAGATACCTATTTGAAGAGATTCATTGTTACAAAAGAATTAAGTCCATTGATCTGATTGATTTACTAGCAACCCCCGTCATTGGTTAAATTCTAAGGGGGTATCTTAATTTGACGTAAGGCACGCCTTTTTATCACATAAATCATTGCTAAACCTGGTGGCTACGTGACAGAGAGGAGTATCTTGATTTATTCATTAGCAATAATTGATAATAAAGTAAGCCTAATTAGCTGTAGCCGCATGCAAAGGGTTTTGTCATAATTGTACCATATTCTTTTATTAACTGCTCATTAGCAACTGTAGTTTTCATGAAAGCGGGAGGGGAGCGAAGTTCTGTTTTAAGTTAACACACAGGGAAAGATTTCACTCGCCGTAGTTCGCATCGCGGTCGGATAAATCGTGTACTGTAAATGCACGGGTCGTACTTACTAGAGTAAAACATTTCAGCCCTACATTTTCTCACTGATCTGACAAATAAAAAACTAACGAAACCGATACGAAAAGATCCGGCACGACCATCCAGTGTCGAATCCATTTACTTTCATTTAGTGTGTTCATTTTCTTTTGTAGATTAGTTGCATCTTACAAGGGAGCTGAAATAACCTTGAATGACAATTAATCTGTTTCCAGAAATATGATGATTTATTACAAACTTAATATCAGATTAATCACATGCAAAACATAAAAGTCTTATATAACTTTATTCCACCACGTGCACATAATGGAGGAGTGGAGATCATCAATTTACATAGGGATTCAGACTGCTCATACACTTGGAATATGGATATGCTTGAGAATGGATGTACCAACATGCACACACACATGTAATTCAACGGACAGTAATTAGGAAGAGGAGGCCCCGTCATTCCAGATCACGAAAAAATCTAGAGAGCCGCAATTTATTCATATAACACAGCGAGTGATGTTAGTCGTTTTAGACTCACGGGCGTGAGTTCTCTCCAGCTAAGTGGATAAAGTTGGAGTAGCCTATGACCACAAGGCGTCCGACATCATGTTAAGAGAAATCACATATTTACCCAACACTGTCCCTAGAGCAAAGGGAATTAATGTCTCTTCCAATTAGATACTTCTGATGGTCTCAGGGACAGAATTAATGCTAAACTAATCACGGATTTCGTAGTGCAAATATGCGAACGGTTACAGGCCGAAGCAACACCGTGAATGATTGATCTTAAGTTCCTCATAAAATTATTAAACTTGACACAAAAGTTAATGCAAATAATGACAAACGCTTCGTACTTCTGGTGGTTCTGTCACGAATAGATTAAAATGTGACCTGACTTACAGGTCTCAAACTGACCTAACATCTCACTTACATATTCCATCCCAGAGAAAGAAAGGAACTGCCTCGAATTTGAAGCTACGGTGTCATGTTCTCATCTTTGTATCTGACTGGTCTGGGAGTTAGTATACGTAAAGGAATGAGGCTGCTGATCCCAATATGTAAATGAAAAATAAAATAAACTTAAATGTCCGGATGGATTCCTCCTCCAAGATTCGGCATCTGACAAAAACATATGAGCCTGACAGAAATATTAAATAAAACAATAGCAACTCAAAGAAAGGTAAAATTATGAAGGTGGCACGCGAACTACGAATCCCTTTCAAAATGAATGGCATGTATGTAGTGTTGACTCATTTCCGTGTACCGAGACATATACTAATGTATTCAGTCGGTTGCTATCTCGTTACGAAAAAAAGACCTCAACAGCAAAGTTACCCCTCTAACAGTCAAATACTCCATATTACTCTAAAACGTAAGGGATGCTGCATTATTAATACGATAAATAATGTACGTACAAAAATAACAACTGCTCAGCTGCTACCCCGCATCAAAACGTGTAGAGAACCCAAGGTTCTGAGATGTCTCAACGTCTTCGCCAACAGCAGTTTTTACTTCTTTCTCTTCACAGAGCGTAACCGAAATTTTAATTGCGTACTCCGCTGCGAAAGCCTGTATAATCATCGTACTTGAGATGGCTTCAGATGTTTTACTTATTGGTCTTTATCGATATACGAGAAAAATTACCGTGTCGAGTTTTATTTAAAGCAGTTGTCATTACTATCATTTGTTATGGCTAGGCTTGGATCCTTCAGTACCCCTCTACTTACAGTACCCCAGCAATTTGTGTTGCCTACCTTTCTGTTACCTATACATACTTTAACATGATATTCCGTGCTTCTTCTTAATCATTGTCTAGGCAGCATGTGAGTCATGTTTGTTGTAGTGATTTTGTAATGAAGTGAGGGTCTTTTCTTATAGTTTACATAAGTGTCAAGGGAGGCAGTTGTACACAGGAGAGTTATTAAGAGATATTTTGCTAACTTTTCTGAGTGTGAGAACTTTATGAAAAGGCGGATAGTTGTTATTGCTTAGTGACGCACAGTTAAACTTGGAATCTTTCATCGTATTTATCAGTAGTTAACATCATTTCCGCATTTTAATTTACTTTCATGACTATTTGCAGACCTGCATTGCACATCACGAGTTGTGTACTGACAAGCATCTATGAAATTTAGTAAGGTACTTCCCGTATCGCACATCGCAAGTACGGCAAATGAGATTTCATTTTTGACAGTCACATCATTATTCGTAATAGCAACAAGCTGCAGAACAGACGAGCGTTCCGTGCGCAGTAGTACGCCAATAAATTTCGTTGCCATCAGAGTTCGTATCCACTGTAAGGCACAATGATTGGCAGTACGTAGGTTTGAAAACAGTATCAGTATCAGTTCAGAGGCTTCATACCAATAGAAGAACTCAGAAGCGCTGTCTTGTGAGTTTTCAAACAATTCTATCAGAAAGTCATAAGCGTTAATTTTTATGGTCATTTGCTGTGTAATTACAACGGTTCTGGTACAGTAATTGTTTACAAGACTAAAAACAAATATTAGCAATATTCAGGACCAACATTTTAAACCGAGTAATTTTTTTTGCGGTCAGATGACATATGTAAATTTCATTGAAAGCGGACTGCTTTTTCGTAGACGAATTGTTTGTTCTACCGGCTTGGCTGGATTTCACTTCGTGTAGCATGAGCTCCGCATATTTCTGTTCGAAATTTAATTTTCACACGCCGGTAGTTCTGTTGCTCTGCAATCAGATTAACATATTTCGATATCAAAAATAAATTTTACACATTTCTCAGATACCAGCCTGACACTTACGAATACGAGTTTAAATAAATAAGAATCTTTCACCTGTTGACTTTTTGTTCCATGATGCATAATCACATTGTAGCAGCTGATTTTTGCAGTCAGTAAAGTTTTTTTTAATTTTATTTTATATATATATATATATATATATATATATATATATATATATTAAAATTTCAAGTTACTTTCAAGATATTTGGCGTACCAACTAAAGTAATTATACACTATATGTCATTACAGCAACTCAGTTTCATTTTATATTTATTACCAGGAAGGTTTGTTTGAAAACGAATAGAGTTTTGCGTATTTTCGGCAGTTTTGAATACCGATTTGTGACTAGTATTTTACAGGGCTTAGGGCAACTGAGATACTTTCATTTTCGTTCATTTATAGTGTTCTGTATGTGCTTAAAATAAGAGTTTCTGAGACAGATTTTTTCTTTTATTGATGATATATATGCATTTAAAAGTGTTTTTGTGGTAGACTGCCTTTTTATGGGGTACACTATTGTGTGTCCTACACTGAAGTACAGTCATTTTACTGTACAGTGATACTACTAGAATCTTAACTTGCACTTACAGGATGAACTCTGTAAGTGGGAAATTAAATATTTTTATGCTTTTATTGAAATTTGCAGGAATTGCTTTCAGTAGTTGTGCAGTGTTCCTCTTCAGTCCGAGATCGCCTTTCTTTTGCTATTGTACGGTAATTGTATTAAAATGTCAAAAGTTGCAAGAGATAGGTCAAATGCTAGAGCTGCTGCTGATGTAGCTCTTGGTAATTCTGTAGACACAGAAGGGATATTTGAATGGGGATCCTCTCACAATACTGATTAAACTGATACAGATAGGACATGCCTGACACTATTGATCAGGGTAATTTTTCATTACGTACTGTTCGGTGGCTTGTGGAATACCTTTGTAGATGTAGATGTAGAAACGTGGAACAAGAAAGTGCAGCTGGGGATTTTGCTTTAGACAGCAAGTCCGTAGGATGTAATTTATTGCGACAGTCAATTCCTGTGGCTCAAGACTCAGGTTTTGCACCCACAGCTGTTAATCAAACTGAGCCAGTCTCCACTCCTTCCGATGAAGTGCCAAAGATACGGACAAAGATCTGTTGCGGCTGCTATTATTGGAGTTTAAAAGCGTTAAGGAAAACAATAAAAGTTCTAAAGAAGAGATTAAATAAATTGTTACGGAAGAGATTAAACGTTTCAAGGATGAGATGAAACAAATTAGACGAGATGTACGTGAGTAGCTCAATCCTGCAATAAATAATCTAAATTCGAGAGCTTAACCAATTGAATCGGCCGGAAGGCTAGTCAGTTTGAAACTAAGATACAAGGCCTTCAACAGCAAAGCGGATCATTTAAGGCTAAAAAACAGTTACCCTAGAACAATTAAAGACAGTTACCAAACAGGTAGACGAATTTCCGTTAACCGTGACCCAACTGACTAGCAGTGCAGACAAAAATTCTCAAGCTACACAACCTGTTCCCTTTGCAGAGTCGGAAGAATGTCTTTTTCGTCCTCGTTTTAAACAGAGACAGATGACCATTAACCAATAGTACAAGTATGGTGTAAGGAAAGTGGATGACGAATTGTAGCGCAGTGAACGGAAAATCAGTCAAGGGCATGATTGTACCGATAGCCATAGTTAGCGTTTTCACACTCGTGACGAACTTTCTGATTTGTGCCATGTAGGTGTACTAACACGCGAACGCAGTGCGTTACACAAACAAAATAGTGCGGATACTGACACGCGAACCGTTTATGTTACGCAAACAAAATAGTGCGGATGCCTCACACAGTGAGAAAAATAACTTGCCCTCTCATCATAATGACTCATTTGTTTAGAAACATTTTCTCACAGTTCGAAAGTTTAAAGTTTTCGAAATTCTGTAAATAACGTGTACGCCAGAGGGTGGCTATAACCATTCCAGTACTGTTGCCACCTTCATGGCCATAAACTCGAATTTGTGCGTACTTATTTAGAAGCTCAACCAGCCCCAAGAATGAGAGCAGTCGCACAAGAATGCCACACGGGAGATAAATTGGCATACTGTCCGCCTGCTTAGCTGGGTGGTAACGTGCATGGCTCTCATTCAGCGGGCAAGGGTTCAATTCCCGCCGGGTTGGAGATTTTCTCCGCTCGTGGACTAGGTGTTGTGTTGTCCTCATCATCATTTCGTCCTCATCACCGGCATGCAAGTCTCCCAACGTAGCGTCGACTGGAATAAAACATGCACTCGGTGGCCAAACTTCCCCGGTTGGGGACTCCCGGCCATCAATGCCACACGATCATTTTATTTTAATTGGCATACTAGCCTGAAGCAACAAAAGACAGAATCAGAAACAGTATCATTATGCTAATTAATTTTGAGTAATCAAACTTTTCCAGCCCAGCAGACTGTTTTCAGCACATGATAGTCTAGATTCACTTCTTAACGAAATCTTGCGGTCCCTCTGATTTAACAAGAATTTGACTAAACTACCGACACGCTTGCATCACATTATTTTGGCAGGACACTGTAAAGATGACTTTTCAAAATTTACGGTACTGCCAGAACTCAAAGCTGACTATGAGGAATTTTATCACGAAATAAATACAGAGGCGGTAACATACGAAGTTTTCAGTCACAACGAAGCAGATCAGATGACGGGTATTTTGCGGATCGGAACAACAACTATGAACCGAATAAACAATTCTTTACTAGTCGTGATCATAATTATTCAAACAATTGACATTCGAGAGATCAGTCGTACAATCGCACTTTCACTTTCAGAGACAGAAACATCGGTCGTGGCTTTAGGAAAAATGGAAGTTACGGCAACAATTGTGATTCCAACAGAGGTCAGTATGATGAAAAGGTAACGCTAATTTGGAAAGGCGAAACTTTAAATCGAGAAACTGATAACACTGATTTCAGATCACATGACTATCGTCACAACCAAACACGACATAGTTCGCGTGATTGTAACATTTATTACGAAATAAATAATCAGAAGAGGCGCTTTGTGGGAATTTTAGTCCTGAACGACGTGCTGAAGTAGCGCTCATTAGACCGCCTAATCCTTGTGATAATGTTAGACGCGACGGGCCATCACAGGGATGACTGATGGCACATGCGGCAAATGACTCGCTTGTCGATACAGAGCATTCTTCCATCTATACCATAAACATTATACGATTTGAACCCATTACTGAACTAAATGAACAGTGTGAACACATTAGTGATCAAAATAAGGAACAGATGTTACGCGAAACCGACAATAATCCTGTTAATATGAAGACCATTGAGGACCAAGCACTCAACTTAAGGGAAACCAGTGTTTTTGAATGCAACCAATTGCATGACTTTGCCATATGACAACAGTGAATGTGAAACAAGTGTACATCCACAAGCAGTGGAGAACATAACTAATGATATGGTAGTTGATTTTGGTGGCACCTTCTTAGGAAAAACATTTTTCGATGTGGTTTCAGAGAACAGACGAATAAATGTTGTCCAGTTTGATAATATTAGAGAAACCTTGTTGGAAGAGGAAGTAGACAATCAGAACACCTCAATCTATTCCATAGTGTCAGTTTATGTTGTACAGGTTTCCTCATCAGCGGTATTAGACTCATGTAGTCCTATTTCAGTTACCCGTGACGCAGGTTTCAGTAAATGTCAGGAGCCTACTTTTTCTCCAACTTTTCCATTTCAATGAACAAAACTTAAGGTAAACTGGTAAAACTGTAGAAGTTATGAACCAAATACGTTTGGATTTCATTTGCCAAGGTCATCAGTTATCTGCTAACTTCTTAATTGTGCTTCTTCTTACTACACAAATGACAGTGGGTGTCAATTTCTTGGCTGATTGCAAAGCCATTTTGAATTTTAACATTGCTCAGGCGAAATCTGTAGTCGATGGCAAGTTTATGTGTTTCCAATTCGAGGATTGGATAACAAAACATGAAGAAGACATGAACTGTTTGAAATTTTCATTTTCGTCAAAATCATAACCTTCCAGTGATGCTATTCGTCATAAATCGAGTACTTCTTAGGAAACTGAACTGTCTTTTGATATCTCTGAAATTATATTTGATAAAGCAGATAGTGTAGATGATGCTTCTGAAGTAGATAGGCGTGAGTCATTTGATATTAGTCACATTTTGAAGCTTTTGTCAGCAAACCTGGTACCATACTAAATTTTCTGTATGAATTTAATGTCAAGAAACATATGAAGTTATTTGTTCCTCCTTATGCTATTCCATTCGTATTCTGGGAAAGAGTAAAGAATGAGATCCAGCCCATGTTAGCTCAAGGTGTCACCATGAGTTTTTACAACAATCCACTTCATGTTGTTGAAAATAGAGATGGGTCAATACATTTGGTGTTAGATTTCAGACAAATCAGTATCATTATTCTTCCTGAAAGAGATCGTCCTCAGACACTTTAGGAATTGTTACACAAATTTCATGGTGTAAAGGTGTTAGCTGCTTCCGATATAAGAGCTAGATTTCGGCAAGTACAACTTTACCCTGCTTGTTGGAAATATACAGCTTTTCTTTGCTTTGGCACCTATTACCAGTTTTGTAAATTGCCCTTTGGTCTTAACAATTGACCTTCTGCCTTTATTCGTGGATTAAACTCAGTTCTTCCTGCACACTTGAAGAAGAGAAATACCACCTATGTTCATGATATTCTCTTTGCAGAAGATTCATGGTTAGAACATAACAGTCTTCTCAGTTCACTGATACATGTATTAAATTTCTTGGTCATATCATATCTAAAGAAGGAATTCAACCTGATTCAGAAAAGTTGGAAGCTAAACTAAACTCAGGGCGTTTTCAGTGCCCATTAATTCCTACCCTCATTTGATTAAGTTG
The DNA here is from genome assembly GCF_023864345.2 of Schistocerca serialis cubense. Lineage (NCBI taxonomy): Eukaryota > Metazoa > Arthropoda > Insecta > Orthoptera > Acrididae > Schistocerca > Schistocerca serialis. The sequence continues at coordinate 274,728,553 of NC_064642.1, read as the reverse complement.
AAAAACTTGACCGGTCCTATGTTGTATGAGTCGACTGATAAGAATATTGTGTGGCACTGGGACAAGGTTGCTCAGGTGAATTATAAAGTTAGGGGATGCACTTCTTGCAGTGCCTATATTATATCATTCAGATCTCTCAAGTGACTTTTGTTTTTCTACTGACATCTGAAAATTGCGACTAGGCATGCACGTTTTTCCAGAGTATGAGGAAAATGATGTCATTACCAAAATGGTTGTTGCGTCTGCCAGTTGCATTTTGACTAAATCAGAACATAATTACTCAGTGACCAAAATGGAATCATTGGATGTGGTTTGGGAAGTTGATAAATTTCGCTACTTCCTCTATCGCCAGTGTGCCAAGGCATATACTGATCACTGTGCCCTCCAGTTTTGATGACTTCTGAGACAAATCATGATCGTATTAGTTATTGGGTCTTAACTTTGCAGGAGTTCCAGTTTACCATTGTTTACAATCTGGGAACACAAAACACAGTTGTTGACACTTTGCCTCGTTGACCTCTTGGTCTTTCCAAAGCAACTGGAGAAGATTGCCAGGAAAATGACTTTAATATCTTAGACATTCAGAAGATTGCATTTGAGAAACACATTCAACTTAGACTTGCTGACATGTCTAAGCAACAAGGTAAGGATCCTGTATGGAGGAAAATCAAAGAGAAATCGAATGACATGGACAGTGTAACTTTGAGACAACTTTATCTGATGCAGAAGAATATTCTTTTCAAACATAGGAGTCCTAATAGTGTATTATGGGTGGTATATATTCCTGATGACTTGGTGAATAAACATGTGTGGTATATACACCTAGGTTACGCTCGGTTTGGGGCCAGAAAACGTTTTTACAACTTAAGTGACATATGGTGTTGTTCATAAAATGGAGAAAATAATTTGTTCGCCGCTTTCAAAATGTAGATTGCATCAGAAGACAAACATCCTACTACATCCCACTCTGATCCACTGTTTCCCTTAATCCCCACTAAATTAACACAGCTCACAGCTGTCGACTTATTTGGACCCCTTCCCAGAACAAACAAGGGTTGTTCTTTTGTTTTGTGGCAGTGAATCGAAATTTGTGTCATTTAACCCACTACAAAAAGCAACAGCAAAATTTGTATCTGCCACATTTGTTAAACACTTCGTGAAGGAAGTTGGTCACATGGAGAAAGTAATATCTGATAATGGACATCAGTTCTGGCTACAGCATTGGTTGCGTACATTACGCCACTGGAAAATTAAACTTGTCTTGTCTTTGCATCATACATCATCAAACTCTTGTGAACACCTAATGAAGGAGCTTGGGAAACCGCATATATTGTGTGTGAGTGCAAGCTTTCTCGGCGAATTTCATATATGAAGTTTTTACGGCTTGTCAGCTGAGTAGCATCGTCGTCCCGTAGCAACGTTTCGATGGAATGCGTCTCCATCATCTTCAGGCGAAGTGTCGGGATGTCGTTGGTCGCGATTTTTTTCAGCGTAATACGTGTAACATGAAAAGCTATGTTGCACGTTTATTCCTTTGATTCTTATATAGATGTAAAAGCTTTCTTAAGGTGATGAACTCTTGGGAATTAGTACCCTGGAATATTCTGTGTAGTACCCTGCAATATTCTGTGTGTGTGTGTGTGTGTGTGTGTGTGTCTGTGTGTGTGTGTGTGTGTGTGTGCGTGTAAGTCAGTGAGTTAGAGAGACAGAGAGAGAGAGAGAGAGAGAGAGAGAATGAGTGAAGTAAAGAGTGAAATGGTGAGCGGAATATGAAGGCAGAATGTACTGTAGATTAGGCATTTTGTCGATAGAGAAACAAAAGAGTGAAAAGGCTTGGTTATATCGATTGAAGAGGTTACGAAACATCATCCATTCTTAATTACTCCAAATTTAAACCATGTCGCCACGTCAGACATTCGCTCTGATTGATTTCGGTGCTTGTGCTTGTGTAATAGGGTTACTGAAATGAGAAATGTCTGTCACATTCTGTACTTCCTTCTGCATTAACTTACACGGAAACGAAATTGCATAATAAGACAGTCAAGCGCTCTATTAATGGAGACTGTAAAGGCGTGAGAGGAATTAGAGGCGAAATGTGTTCAACAGCGTCTCTAACTACAAAAAAAATGTAGAAACGTTCTCAAAAAACAGATAATTTCTGTGAAGTTTCCTGCTGCCAATGATTGTGACGGTGGTGTTGGGCTTCACTGCCGAAGTTCCGCTTAAATGCGCTCAGGCGACAAAAGTAATGCGATACCTCCTCATAACCGATGGAATTTCTCTTTCCGAGGCTCAGTACAGTTCGACATGGCTTGCACTCAACAAGTCATTGGAAGTCCTGTACAGGAATACTGAGTTATGCAGTCAATAACTGCGAAAGTGTAACTGGTGCAGGGTTTTATACACGAACTGACCTCTCGATCATGTCCCATAAATGTTCGATGGGATTCATGTCGGATGATCCAGATGGCCAAACTATTCGATAGAACTGCCCAGAATGTTTTTCAAAACAACCTCGAACAATTGTGGTCCCGTGGCACGATGCATCGTCATCCATAAAAGTTTTATCTTTGTTTGGGAACATGAAGTCTGTGAATGACTGCGAACGTTCCCCAAGTAGGCGAACATAAGCATTTCCCTTCAATGATGGGTTCCGTTGAACAAGAGGACCCAGTCCAACCCATGCAAACGCAGCCCAAACCATTACGTAGCCACCACTAGCTTGCACACTGCGTTGTTGACAACTTGGGTCCTTAGCTTCGTGAGTCTGCTCCACACTCGAAACGATCATCAGCTTCTACCAACTGAAATCGAAATTCATTTGACCAGGCCACAGTTTTCAAGTCGTCAAGGTCCAACCGATATAGTCACTAGCCCACGAAAGGCCCTGTAGGCGAAGTCGTGCTGTTAGCAAAGACACTCGTGTCGGTCGTCTGCTGCCATAGCCCATTAAGCCACATCTCGCCGCGTTGTCCTAAAGGATAGTTTCTTCGTACGATCCACATTTTTTTGTGTTTGTTTCACGCAGTGTTACTTGTCTGCTAGCACTGACAACTGTACCCAAACGCTGCTGCTCTCCGTCGTTAAGTGAAGGCAGTCGGCCACTGCGTTGTCCGTGGTGATAGGTAATGTCTGAAATTTAGTGTTCTCGGACCACTCTTAACACTGTAGTCCTCGGAATATTGAATTCCCAAAATGATATCCGATGTGGAATGCTCTATGTTTCTAGCTCAAACTATTATTTCCCGTTCAGAGTCTGTTAAATTCCGCTGTGCTTCCATAATCACATTGGAAACCTTTTCGCATGAATCATCTGAGCACAACAGACAGCTCTGTCAATGTACTGTCCTTTTGTACCTTGTGTACGCGATACTACCACCATCGCCATTTATGCATTTCGCTATTCCATGACTTATCACATAGGTGTATATCCGTATATGGTTCTAAAAGTGTTCAGTTTTTGAATTTATAAAAAAAGGTTTATTACAAAGGAGAAACTAATTGCTGTTCTTCATTCAGCGTTGTGGGCACGCTACGATTAAAAATATTGGTATCTACTGTTAACTTACATATCTATTCAGAAGACTGTAGTTCTAGAGAAAGTGAATAATTATCTGTGGTTTTTAGCACTTTTATTAGTCCGTCTTGATCACATAGACTTCTCTACAGCCGGCCGGTGTGGCCGAGCGGTTCTAGGCGCTACAGTCTGGAACCGCGCGACCGCTACGGTCGCAGGTTCGAATCCTGCCTCGGGCATGGATGTGTGTGTTGTCCTTAGGTTAGTTAGGTTTAAGTGGTTCTAAGTTCTAGGGGACTGATGACTTCAGATGTTAAGCCCCATAGTGCTCAGAGCCATTTGAACCATTTTGAACTTCTTTACACTTCATGACCGGTTTCGGCTCATCGCCATCATCAAATCGTTGTGAAAATAAGTGCTAAAAATAAAATAATCGTGGACTCATATACAGACTTCATGTCTTCAATTGATCTGTGGTTTTGTTTTGCTGTTAATTTACATTACACGCAGCAAATATAAGTCCTAACCTTAGAGTTCTTCTTTCTCTAAGACGTAGTGTTAGAAAGGTGAACAAGTATCTAGTGGTCGCGATAAATGTTTGACATAACCCACGAAAGAAAGTTACTTGATGTCCTGTTGACGACTAGGTCAGTGCACACGCTTTGAAAGGAAGAGGGAGGCGCAGCATATCGTCCGACAACGTTGTGGACTATATATAGCAGAATTCACCAGAGATGGAATAGGGAAAGGGGGAGATGTATTGATTTTCATTTCGGAACGGAGGAACGGAGATTTGCAACGCATTCCTTGCTAAGACAAGCCCAGAGCCGTTAGCTTTATAGGATTACGCCTGTAATATCATGTGAAGCTTGAGGGAAAGTTTTAGCTAACATCATTAATAATTCAATGGGAAATAGGATAATACGACGCATGAAGTTTCTTGGTTCATGAGGGTCAGATTCTTGACCCACTTTTCGTTAACGTCAATTTTGGGACGTATGAAGAACTTCAAAATCATGCAAAAGAGATTTTCAGAATGGTCAGAGATAGGCAAATAACTATCATTCAAAGAGGAGATAAGAAATATTCACGCACGGAAAGCAATGCACTGGCTTGAAAATGTAATTTATTTTCAATGATTCAGTGTTTTGTAGATAAGCAGTCTCATTGAGTGAGTACTTGTCATTCAGCTGGAAGTCATCAGGTTTCCAGATGGAATCGTTACGCTCAGTGGCCCACTGGAATACCCTAGATTTCCTGTGGACCGGGTTATTTAAGAAGACTGCCTCTCCAATACTATTTCCGCCATTAACGCGGTTAGTTTAACATCATAACTCTACACACATGTACTGTTACGAGCGCCACACCACACATACACACGCACACACACACACACACACACACACACACATACACATACACACATGCGTATGTGCTCTTAAATGTAAGTGCATAAAGAATTTCTTTACTAAGGCGCTTCTACAGTGTATCATAAGACTGTCACTGGTTTATACTGCGTTCAAATATCTATGTAAAATTAGTTGTTTGTTTCATCAAGCTATTTCCTGATGAGCAAGATCCAACCTTAGATGTCAAGTACTGCGACAGAGTAAGCTAAAATCGATACAGACTCCAAAAAACTTTTGAATAGATTAATAACGTTTCAGAAACGGAAAACATAGCACACTAACTGTTTACTGTATAGGAGTACTTAAGTTGGGAAGAATTCGTTGACTTGTTCAAAATGTTCAAATGTGTGTGAATCCCTAAGGGACCAAACTGCTGAGGTAATCGGTCCCTAGACTTACACTCTACTTAAACTAGCTTATGGTAAGAACAACACACACACCCATGCCCGAGGAAGGACTCGAATCTCCGGCGGGAGGCGTTGGCTTGTGAAACACTTTGGTCTTCGGCAACCATAACACTTCTCTTAGCTAAAATTAGTGTTATGAGTTTACTTGAATCTGTCTTGATTGTTTTCCAAAAGACGTGAGGACCGATATGCACAGAAATTGTACAGAAGCCCTAGTATCTTTGTCCCATCTCTCTCTGTCCTCGTTTTCTTTCTCTTCTCTTTGCCCATCTCGTGCTCCTCCTCCCTCTCATCGTCATTCTCCTTTTCCCTCCCCCTCCAATCTCTCTCCAACTGCTCCTAATCCCACTCTCTGTCCATGCCCTCCCTTCCCTTCTCTCTGTCCATTTTCTCTCCTTCCCCCTCTCTGTCCAACTCCTTTTCCTCTCTCTGACTCTCTGATCTTGAGCCTTGTTTACTACTGTTTTTGCATACAAAATCACGATTGGGAAATGAAGAAATGAAGTCACTTAAAATGAATGGCAAAATCAGTTGGAATCCTTAACATAAAAGGTACAAGTGAGACATCGCCAGCTGCTGAATCTGTGGGGATAGACGTTTCGGTGACAGACTTTCTAATAGTTTTAAGCTGTGAACGGGTAGTACTGCAAAGCTTTGGATGATTCACATTCCACATAGTATCCTAATCAGAAGTTGGTAAGCCATGGATACAGCTTTCCTCTTATAACTGACTGTGACGAAGAAAATAAAACAGCACGCTGTTGTGTATACAGTTTTTGTTTAAAATTGCATATAAGGAGGAAGAATATATAGTAAAAAACAGTTTGTCTAATGGTTTAAATGCCCTGAAAGCTATTTTAAAACTAACTGCGAGAAAGGAAACGAAACTACAGATTTTTGCAGCACAGCATTTCCTTTCTCACGGTCGTTTTTAACAGAAAATATGTACATTGTTGTTTAAAATAATACATTGCCAACGTCCTTCTGAATGTTAGTGGAACATTATGTAACAATTTGAAGTAAAACGATCAAGAACTTTTTCTAAATTTTTGCTATATACCAAGTATTTGTTATATAGTAAATAATATATACTTATACGGGGTGAACATTAATAAATCAGGCAAACTGCAACAACTGATTACTGACTGGAAAAAGAGGAAAAAAGGTCCCATGAACGTGTGTCCAGCAATGCATCGTAGCAACGTTAGATGGCGCTGATTAATGAAAGTTTCTCTGACCACGTGCCGTGTTTGTCCTTGTGTGTTGCAGGTTGTGTGATTGACGCAGCGTGCTGTAAGCAGCTTAATGGTCAGGTATTCAAGTTGAGAACACGCTGAAATGGTGTTTATGTACGGCCAAGCTGGCTGTAGCAAAACAAGTACCTTCACAGACACCAAGAACATCACGTAACATTTCAAGCCCTTTTTGGGCGTTTGCGCGATTATGGATCCTTTCAGACAGAACATGCAGGTGGGCAACAGATTATGCGTACACCAGATTTGGAGGACCGGGTTCTAGACGATATTGAGACGAACTCTAGTACAAGCTCCAGGCAAACGAATGGCCAACATGGTGTAAACCAAAGCACGATTATTTGTACCCTGCATGACAAACGCTACTATCCCTGTCACCTGCAACGAATAGAAGGACTACCAGAGGCGGATTTCCTTCGACGGACAGAATTTTGTCGATGGCTTTTGCAGCAGACCATCACAATTATGGAATTTCTTCTATACCGACGAAGAAACGTTTGCCAAAACTGGCATCATCAATCTGCACAATCGTCATCTGTGGGCAACAGACTATCTTCGGGGAATGGTTGAGGGGTCTCATTAGCATCAGTTCAGCATTAATGTGTGGGAAAGCCTTCTCGGGCACCACACACTTCGATCGGTTGTTATTCTACAATGACTCGGTGGAGGAAAGTACCTAGAGTTCCTGGTGGATACTCTGCCTGGTCTACATGAGAATGTGCCTTTGGCAGTACGACAGGTTATGTGGTTTCTGCATGACGGAGCACCACTCCACTTTCGCATTACAGTTCGCTCACAACTCAATAACATCTTTCCTGCGCGTTGGACAGGGGACACGGCATGGAGGTCCTGTAGCATGGCCTCAATTTTTACCTCAGGGAGTATATGAAAGCGTTATGTATGCTGACCTATTTCCTGAAGTGCACACCTTTCATTTACGACGCCTCCGACACTATTCGGGGAGAGGCCCTAAAGTACGAAAGAGTGTGGCAATCCGTGATGCGACGTGTGAACGGGTGAACTGCATTGCACTCAGGCCAGTTTCAACATCTGTTGTGACGTGGACGCGATGCACCTCTGTACTGTGTTCCGGCACGGTTTACTCTTGTTTCACGCACACCGTCCACTTCCGGAAACATATTCTATTTCTATCGCTTGCGCCTTGTCCCGCGGTTACGCAGGGTCAGCAATTGTTAACCGGATTTGTCATGTTAATTTTAAGGGGTGGCCAGATGCCCTTCCTGCCGCCACACCGTACCCCCCAGGACGGAATTCGTGTACCCCAGCTGTCTGCGTCGAGTGTAAATCGTGATATAGTGTGAATGTGTTTCAAGTGTCTGTGAGTCGTGTAACTGAGGCGGGACGTGGGGGCCACCCGGGTATTCATCTAGTAGGATGTGGTAAACCGCCTAAAAACCACATCCAGGGTGGCCGGCACACCGTCCGTCGTCGTTAATCCGCCGGGCGTATCCGATCCGGGGCCGGTGCGCCTACCCGGGTCCAGGAAGCAGCGCGGTAGCGCTCTAAAATCCTGGCGGATCTACCGGAAAGATATTCGTCGGATCTTTTTTTTTCTTTCATTTTCACTCCGGAATCCACAACTGGAGTTTTATTAAAGTTCACCTCGTATATTATAAAGACCTATATTTACAAAATATACAGTCAATATCTGTCCTAGCGCTTATCAGAGCATCGTATAAAAGTCGGAAATAAATTGGTCACGAACGTTTCGAGACTTTTGCTGACAGCATTTCCGTTTGTGTGTTACATACTTATTTATTTACCGTACATGTTTAATAAATAAGTAGCCTTTGTCTGTCCAAAGTTTTTTAACACTATCGTATAAAAATCTGAAGTAAATCGCTCCAGAACTTTTTGAGCTTCTTCTTAACAAGATTTCCCCTTTATGTACTATTTTACATTCACATACCACATACACAGAATAAATATATAGTCTGTGTCCACCAGAACGCATATTAGAGTATCATGTAAGCATTTTAATGAAATTTGTCAAGAACTTTTCGTGATTTTTTGCTAACAACATTTCCTTTTTATGTAATGTATAACTATTTAGGTACCACATACATTAAAAATGTGTGGCCTGTGTCCGACTGAACGCACGATAGAGCATCGTGAAAAAATGTGAAGAAAATAGGTCAATTAGTTTTCTAGATTTATGGCAACAACGTTAAACTACAATTTGTCTTAAATATTTATGGAATATTCCGTGGATTCTTGAAGGAGCATAGATATGTTAATAACTTGAATACACAGTATTAATGTTACACAATGATATTTATTCAGTAGTTCCTCATGAACTGGTTTTCGGTTTCTTAGGCCACCGTCAGATAACTTAATACTAAACGGATAGTCCTCACAATTTCAGAGAGACCTCGTAACTGTATAGAGATTGTTGTGCAAAGATGTGTGACATTTTATGGGTGTATCGGTATAAAACACAAGCATTGTTTAGTATCTAAAGAGACTGTGAACAAATAAATCGCATATTACAGTATATTCAGATTTTAATATTATATGTGTGCATAAGCGAAAAATGTTGTGCAAGTGAGTAATGGCACAGGTTGTCATGTCATATGGCCAGACTGGTGAATGTGATGAGCACAAAAAGGGGGTATGTGTGGGGGGGGGGGGGGGGAGGGAGGGAGAGAGAAGTCTATGGGATATGGCTGTGGACAGTTTATTATCTAATGGTGCGAGAAATAATAACTGACTGTTGCTACTTTAATAAGGATGAGGGTAGGTTTGTACAACAAACTTTGAACAACTACGATTTATCGTTGCTGCTGTATGGACTATCTGTATAATATATCGCCGGCCGGTGTGGCCGAGCGGTTCTAGACGCTACAGTCTGGAACCGCGCGACCGCTACGGTCGCAGGTTCGAATCCTGCCTCGGGCATGGATGTGTGTGCTGTCCTTAGGTTAGTTAGGTTTAAGTAGTTCTAAGTTCTAGGCGACTGATGACCTCAGAAGTTAAGTCTCTTAGTGCTCAGAACCATTTGAACCATTTGTATAATGTTAAGTTGTTAGATAACTTAATATTAAAAGCCGAAAACCGGTTCATAAGGAAGTATGAAATACATATCATTATGGACTATTAATACTGTGTATTCAAGCTATTAGTTTGTCTTTATAAAGTAGTACTGATTCAGGGAAAGTTAGGGTGTTGAGGTCCACATACATGACACTGATTTGACCTCTGATGACGTACGCAGCTCCCGTCTGGGGATATGCAGCTCCTACACGACTGCGCCGCCTACAGATCATACAGAACAAGGTGCTACGAATCATTAGCAACGCTCCACGCTACGCACGCACCGTGGATCTTCACCATGAATACCGCCTTGATACCCTCAAGGAAGTATTCAAAAAACACGCCACACGACTATACAGGAACTCGAGACACTCGAACAATCCTTTCATCCTCACTCTGGGAAACTACGATCACAACCACAGGTGGAAGCACAAGCGGCCAAAGACACTGCTAGCTAGGGCATAGCCACCTATGGTAAACTAACATACGAAACAAGCGACAAACGTTGGCAAGCCCCTGCATATCAGCAACACTGACTGGTAACTACCAGCTGCTATTAGAGCCGGCCAACAGACCACAGCAGGGACACCGACGAGCTCGCCCACAGACGCACAAACAATCTGCCAACATTCCCTCACACTTTGCTTCCGGTATATGACCTATCGGACACAAGATCGATAACAAATCTAACTGTTGCAGGTTGCTGACTCTGAACGAGGACTCTGTACCAGCACCCAGCGCCAGCCGCAGAGCAGCACACACGCTCAACGCCAAGGTATCGACATGCATGATACCCTCTACTAACAAAGCCTATCCTTGCAGGACCTATCGCAGGCAGCAAGACATCCGCTACTGCCCTTACCACCCGACCTAACTATCGCAGAGGTTTTTTTCCCTTGGCTCTTCCCTTGGCACTTTTTTTCCTCTGCCCTTCAAACCGCTACCCTTCGTTCGATTTCGACCAATCTATCTCCAGATGAGCGCGTATTAATGGTTAACCCTAACCAGACGTACGCAAACATCGCAGTACCCACATCCTGCGACACCTCACTTTAGTGAATACTAACCCTTATGCAGAGATGGCAGTAGACCTTTTGTGTTGTTGATTAGAGGAGCAACAGTGCTATTGGCATTAATCCGGTTAAATTAAATTTTGTACGATAAATAGTAACGAACATTATCATAAGCAAATTATTTGTGATCCCGCAGCTGACCAGCTACTGGTCGGCGCGGCAAGATAGCAAGAGAACCTCTCGTCCTTGGCGGCAGCAGTGGCTGCGGCGCCGGGACGGCGGGCAGGGGCTGCCACCCCCCGCGGGTCACGTGCTCGCCCCTATCGGCTGGACGGTGGCCGGCGTCTCGAGTTCCAACTGCCCAGATAAGGCCGACCGGATATTACGTCTTCCAAGATTACCTTCCTGGCCAGCGCTCGGGGTACGGACCAGGCAGAAAGGTAGCGCTCTGCCGCAGTCCACTTTCTCTCGGGGGCATCGAAGCGACAACTGGGAGTAGCTTCCAAAGAAAGTACACGTGCTTGCGGCGGGCATTCAGCTGAATGGCTCCGACAGACTTGAAAGCAGAGCCCGGCGAATGCGGATGAAGTCATTTCTGGTAGCGTTACTTCTAACGCGGAAACGCATCCAAACGACACTTCTGAACTTGGCAGTTTGTAGACTTTGAGAAAACATTGTTTGTTACATTCTTCACTCTATAACTTGCAACCTTGTTACAATATAATGTGCTACTAACTGTGATAAAGTAGTACCGTTAAATATTTAGTTTGGAGCTTCGGTTTCGAATTCGTATCAAGATCCAGTTGTCTTCCTGCATAGAATATTTGCACAAAGGAATAGCTGTAGATATGGACCATCTAGCCAAACTAATATATTGTTTTGTTCACAGGATTTGTAAATTATACTTTCGCGTTGTGTTACTTTGCGTCGAGATTAATTAATAATTCAGGAGTATATGCCTCAGCGATATACATGTAATTTATCTTGAATGTTGTAAGATCATCGTCATAACACTGTGACGTCTTACACAACGTTAGTGGAGATTCGTAACTCACTGAACTACTAGTTCAAACCGTGGCATGAAATTCAAAGTTTTTATAATTTCCTTGATTTTTGGTTACGATGGTTCCAGTGTTTACTAAATAACACACTACTGCAGAAATTCCTGACATTTACTAAATAATTTTACAAATATAATCTAGCCGCAGGTTCGAATCCTGCCTCGGGCATGGATATGTGTGATGTCCTTAGATTAGTTAGGTTTAAGTAGTTCTGAGTTCTAGGGGACTGATGACCTCAGATGTTAAGTCCCGTAGCGCTCAGAGCCATTTGAACCATATTCTAGCCGCCATCACTCTCTTACATACTTACAAAACAACAGCAGTTTTCATATTCCTAGAGTTACTTCACTCATTTCAATGAATAATTCCTACCCAATCTTCCGCGTCTAATGCCGGTCGTGATGTGTAATTCATCTCTAAATCAGTAAACTGGTATCGTTTCATGCTACTCTGACAGCTAGCTTGTGTGCGCACTTTGTTCAGCAACATCAGTATAAAAGTACCCAATACAAGGAGGAAAGTGAGTAATGAAACAGGAAAAAAGTTAGCGATCTTCAATGTAAGAAGACAAAACTTAAATCGTAATCAAGGCCTACATTGTTACAAAACGTAACAAAAAACACACAATAGTTCACCAAAATAGGCATAGATTCCTTACAATAAGGATGTATTTACTAGTGTGTCTGACAGCGTAGTGGACAGTTCTCTAGTTGACATTAGTTTGGAGGCTAGAAAAATATCAGAATAGCACAGTATCGACGAAGGCCAAAGAAGCAGTTTAGTGCCTTGGTTTGTAAATTGTTAACTGATAATGACAAACATCATTTGTTGTGAATGTACAGCTGTTTTCCTCGAGCCAGAGGAACATGTATGATGGTATTTTTTGTGTGCGATTTAGTTTTGGTTTGTGTTTCATGGAAGTGTATGCAAATGAAAGAAAGGAAGAAGAGTACATGTAGTGCTGTTGTACGAGCTATTCGCACCGAATGGCACCTAAATAGGCAGTGAAAGCTACTACTGCTTTCATTCTGGCTGTTCATTAGGAATGAAAGCTTTATTCTATATTACTGATGGGTTTCGACATTTGGTCATTAAGGACGTAGTCGATGTAGATGTATCCTTATAATGCGCAGACATCAAAAACAACATCCCGGTAGACGTGCTCCCGGGAGACAGCCGAGGTTACTCGGAAGCACACCATTAATCTGTCAGGCCCAGAAAATGTGAGAGATCACATCCTATAGAAGATCGAGTACCGCGTGTTCATTCACAGTGTGGGGAGTCTGTTGTGCTGTTTCGCGTAACGCGATGATGCTACTGTCCTGTGTTTGGTGACCTGCAGAGAAGGGAAGCTTATCGCAGCCAGCCCCTGTTAAAAGGACTCTTATCTTTTGCTAGTCAGCTTCATATTATGAAAAAAGAGAAGAAAGCAATAAAAAGGAACATTCACTGGAGGTACTCAAACTCGATTGCAAAATTATTATGCAATGTCAGCGATCCACTAATTGATCAAGAGAAATGAACATAAAAATATTTGGGAATATGATGGGTGAGAGTTTCAGAGAACTGGGTACCTAACAACAGGTATACAGAACCTCGCTACGTAAGTCAGAAAAATATTCGTATGTAGACGATTATTACAGCTAAAATAGGAAAATTAACCTCAACTTGATAACCAGGAGTCAAGACAGATTAGTAGTGTGGAAGAGATCAGCTGTCCAATGAGGCCGACGGAGAGGGAGTCGATATAGTTTGCCTTCAATTTTCGAGGCTGCGTTGCCAGCCGGAAATCTAATACGACCTGTTCTTGAGTACTGCTCGAGCGTTTGGGATCCCTATCAGGTCGGATTGAGGGAGGACATAGAAGCAGTTCAGAGGCGGGCTGCTAGATGGCGGGCTGCTAGATTTGTTACTGGTAGGTTTGATCATCACGCGAGTGTTACGGAAATGCTTCAGGAACTCGGGTGGGAGTCTCTGGAGAACAAGAGGCGTTATTTTCGTGAATCGCTACTGAGGAAATTTAGAGAACCAGCATTTGAGGCTGACTGCAGTACAGTTTTACTGCCGCCAACTCATATTTCGCGGAAAGACCACAAAGATAAGATAAGAGAGATTAGGGCTCGTACAGAGGCATATAGGCAGTCATTTTTCACTCGTTCTGTTTGGGAGTGGAACAGGGAGAGAAGATGCTAGTTGTGGTACGAGGTACCCTCCGCCACGTACCGTATGGTAGATTGCGGAGTATGTATGAAGATTTAGATGTAGATGAAATCAATGTACCGATACTTCACAAGATACTGCAGAGAGATCGAGGATATTGCCACGACATTCGCATACAATACTGTGTTCCTCAAGTGTAGACCACTTCGTCATCCCTTCCCGGACATATTCCGTTTATGAAAGTTTATTACCTCACCAGCGCTAGAACCGGCTTGTGCAGGCTCTAACTCCCTCCGATAGTGTTACTGTCTATCGAAGTAAGGAGTGGGTAGAAAATGCCACGTCGAAGAGTTCAGTTTAAGCAGTGTTTGGGATACACCAAGCAATTTTGGCCAACTGCTCCTGGAACATGAGCACGTCACAGTCAGTGCCATAGTGAATTTTTCCTCATTTAGACCTGATGCGTGTTAGGTGTCAGCAGTATGCCTCACGTGTAATATAGTTTTATCGAATCTCATAACGTAAGTGACTGTCATTAACAGCGGGTGCACAGCGAGGTTGTAATTTTGAAGCAACATCGAAGCCTAAATTACAGTAGTACATCAACGCCCGAATTAATGGTCAATTAAACGTGCAACATGTTGTCAGCACACGCAAATTACGGTTGACTATGGCCGGTAATGCCAGTGCGTTCCGAATTAATAACACGGCGTGTGAAATTAAGCCGAAATTTCTCCGATTGGCGAACCTCGTAAAGTTGTGATATCGGCGAAATACTGTACCTTGTAAACAACAACAATCTGTTTATTATTAGTCAATGTCCTCCTAGAATGTGACGCTATGTGGCGAACTTCGTGTTGAAATATGAGTACTCTGGCAAGGTGGAGGCTCCCAGTAGCTGAATAATTCAAGACAATTCGTTAAGTCAACGACAGACGCGATGCACTGGAATAACGACACACACCCATTCTGTCCTAGGTATTTTTCTTAGACATGTCAGTACTGTTATTTTTGTTACTCTTACTAAGAATAAATAACTCCTCGTCCCGAAGGTATGTCTGAACGCTACTACTTGGGTTTGGTAATGTTTCTGTAGTATATAGCGCGTATTTCATTTCCGCTGTTTTATAAATGAACTGCTATTGTTGTTGGGTCTTCAGTTCAAATACTGGTTTGATTCAGCTCTCCATGTTACTCTAGGTTGTGCAAGCCTCTTCCTCTCGGAGTAACTACTGCAACATATATACTTCTGAATCTGCTTACTGTATTCATGTCTTGTTCCCTCTCTGCTATTTTTACTTTCAACGCTTTCCTTCAGTACAAAACTAGTGATCACATGGCGCCTCATGATGTGTCCTACCAACCGATCACTACTTCTAGTCCGGTTGTATCACAAATTTCTCTTCTCCCCAGTTCCATTCAGTATCTCCTCATTAGTTACGTGATCTACCCAACTAATCTTCAGCATTCTTGTGTAGCACCACATTTCGGAAGCTTGTATTCTCTTCTTCTCTAAACTATTTATCGTCCCTGTTCACTTCCATATATGGCTACACTCCATAAATATACTTTCAGAATAGACTTGAGGACATTTAAATACCGGTCGATGTGGCCAAGCGGTTCTTGGCGCTTCAGTCGGGAACCACGCGGCTGCTACGGTTGCAGGTTCGAATCCTGCCTCGGGCATGGCTGTGTGTCATGTCCTTAGGTCGGTTAGGTCTACTTAGTTTTAAGTCTAGGGGGCTGATGTGTGGTTTTTTTTTTTTTTTTTTTTTTTTTTTTTTTTTTTTTTTTTTTTTTTTTACGTCTGTACTTGATGTTAGCATATTTCCCGTCTTCAGAAAAGCGTTACTTGCCATTGCCAATCCACATTTTATGTCCTCCCTACTTCGACCATTATCAGTTATTTTGCTTTTTAAACAGCAAACTTTATCTACTACTTTAAATGTCTCATTTCCTAATCTAATTCCCTCACCATCACCTGATTTAATTCGAGTACATTCCATTATCTTCATTTTGCTTTTGTTCACGTTCATCTTACATCCTCCTTTCAGGATACTGTCCATTCCGTTCAACTGCGTGTTGTCTCTGACACAATTACGATTTCATCGGCAGACTTCAAAGTCTTTATTTCCTCTCCATGAACTTTAATTCCTACTCCAAATTTTTCTTTTGTTTCCTTTACTGCTTGCTGTATGTCGTTGTATCTTCAAATATCATACTAACATGGTGTTTTCAAACGCAGAAAGAACAGAAAAAGGTTTCTCGCGGTGAAAGTGACTCTGAAGGTAAAAATAAATACATTATCAGAAAAGTGATTAATCAACAAATAATTTTATATCTATTGGAGTAATTCTGTCCTAACGGCACAAGAATTTGTACTGTGTTATTCAGCCTTGCACGTTTCACTCTTGTCGTCTTAGGCCACAAACATAGAGAATTTTCGAAATGAAATTCAGTGTCATATATGGCAAACTGCTTACTGAACCAGTGAGCGTACTAAAGCACAAATGTATGTTGTAACGTGCTACTAGACATTTCTTCCTTTCTTCATTCTTACCAACATGTGAAAATGATGACTAGGCACTATCTCAAAAAATCTCCGACAGTAAAGAGAAGAAACCCATTTTTTCCATTACAGGAGACAATTTTAAATAGATGCATGCTGCAGTAGAAATAATAGAATATTTCTTCTTTTGTTACGTACATAAATTTAAAAACAACTTCTCATCAAGTGCAGCTATCAGTCTGCTGTGGCTGCGTACTGATGCGAGATTTTATTTAGATGTGGTTGTAGTTTTACTCTGAGTACGATGCCGCGTAAACTCCACATGTGACAAGGAAATCTCTCACTTTTAAAACTTGTCAAATTTGTTTTTGTCAATGCTGTCCGACCGTTGGAGCTAAAATATGGGACTAAAGTTACCTCATTTCCTATTAAATAGTTTTGATCTTTATATAGTAATTCTTCCAGATAAACCACCTAATCTAACTACTACACCCGCTAAGATACAGAAACTGATTACAAATCTACAGATAGTTGCCCACAGAGGTACAAAATATTTTTAAAAAGCAGAGAACTTCAACTATAATTTCAATTAATTCAAGACATCTAAGCAGTTGAGTGAAAGACTACACTCAGTATACTAATAGTGTCGGGATGTGGTAGACGGAAAATTTCCATTTAGAGGTTTTATACCACTATCAGAAATTCATCGGCACATACCAAGATGCTAACGCATGCTTGTGCGGTAGTATTCGGAGTAATGGTAACCGATTAGAATTGCCTGGTAGCAATAAAATTTTCGTTGAAAGACGAAGGATGCAATTATGGTTGCGTAACATTCCAGATCACCGGATTTCCTTCTAATATCCAATATTAAGTTTGGTTCTCTCCACGATCTGTCATGGACAGAATGCTAGTGCCGGACCACCACAAGGGACTCTTTAAACTCAGCGATATTATCAATAGTGCGAACTCACCACTTCATTCTCCTCTCACTCATGAGAGGCCCCGATATTTAACACTTGAACCATTGACATGGTAACTGTCAAAGGCAGTACAAAGACTTGCACCAAGCGATGAGGCACACAGATAGTAAATTAGCTACAGTTATCACGGGCAGAGAGTACGTTATACTGTCGGAGAATACCAAGCCGCTGTCATAGTTGAAATAACTCGTAACCGATGTGCTCGCAACTCGTCCAGTACTATAAACGCCATCTGATGAACAGTGTGAATAACTGGATATGTGTGTTATTGGCGATATCATCATATGAAGCAGCAGTAGGTACTAAGAATCACTCATGGTAAGACTGTGAGTTAATTACATGTTCTCGAAATGAACATGATACTGACATCTCCTCACCTGCCCGCTCTCACCAGCTACGAAACTCAATTAAGACCTCTATTAAAAATTAGTCAGCCGAGTGAACGGTCGACAGCTTGATGTGACTGAATCTCAAAACAGTTTCTGCACTGTGTTTTCTGAATATGTTTTAAATGTGTTTGCACGTTGTTCTGGAAATGCTACAATCTCTCTGCAGTAGCCTGTGTGTGTCTCGATGACGAGCAATCTTAGAACTACAGAAGAGGCGGATGAATATCTGAAAGTCATTGTGACTAGAGATGAAACCTGGTGATTCTTCTCGCACTCGCTAGACAGAACGTTAGTCATCTGATTGGAGGACACGAACTCTCTGTCTAGTATGGACAGTAGCAAACGAAAAGTGACATTTTCTTCGACTACGAATGTTTAACCACGCTTACGAAATGGCTAATCCGGGGCACAGGTCCAGTTGCTGGCTGCACATCTAACGACTTCCAGTAGCAACAAAAATTTGATTACCAATATATCGTATAATCGCTGACCGAACTTTAAAATTTAAGATGTTATCGAAATTTTCTCATTCGGAGGTATAATGTTATGTTGAATGTTTAACAAAGTTGTATCTAGCCTACGTCTTGAGGTAGCGTATCTCACGGCCTCCAAATTACCCAGAATATGTTAACTACTGTTTGAGGATGAGAACATGTAGCGGAACTTCCAAGAAAGTTTACACACAATTTCAAAACCCTTAAGAAACGTTTTCTCACTGACAGCGACCATCTCCCCTGCCCTCCCCCCCCCCCTCCCCCACTCCCCCCATCCCCACCCCTATCTCAACACAAAAAGATGAAAGGAAAGATGCTTACTCCATTTTCGCTGTTCACACATTAAAACATAAGCATCAGGCATGACGTGTTAACTTATAACTTCTTTACCTCTAAATGTTTTCAAGACACGATTTCCAGTAGGAATGTACATTTTTCACTGAATGTACCTGCAAAATTATATGACTCTACGACACATAGATCAGGAAATATGACATCATAAACAGTGCTATACAAGAAAACCTAGCTTTTGCTTAAAACTGTGCGCAAATTATCCAGACTTTACTTATTCAAAGAAATGGCTCTGAGCACTATTGGACTTAACTGATGAGGTCATCAGCCCCCTAGAACTTAGAACTACTTAAACCTAGCTAACCTAAGGACATCACACGCATCCATGCCCGAGGCAGGATTCGAACCAGTGACCGTAGGGGTCGCGCGGTTCCAGACTGTAGCGCCTAGAACCGCTCGGCCACTTCGGCCGGCTTACTTATCCAGTGTTTGATTATGAAAGCATTAAAAAACTTCCAACAAACTTTAAACATAATTTCAAATGTTTTATAACCTTTTTTCTCTTATGTGATTATCGTCAAATATTAAATACATTAACTCATTTGTAAAGTAACCAGACGTTTGTAGCTTTTTTATAAGTGGGTGTTCGCATCTTTAAAGAATCATTGGTGGGGGTTTACTGGTACAGTACTAATTGAACCTCGATTGTCAAATTGTGTAAGGTTGAGGTTGTCTAGGTGGACGTTGTCTGCTCTCTACGGTACTACGTCAGGCAAATATGAAAAAAGGGAAGACAGGTTTTGTGGCATAATACCAATCGTTACCACCGGTTGTTAGAATCTACTAATAAAACACTGGATTAGTGCATAAATTCGTAGCATTTTTCCGTAACAGATACATGTAACAGAGACTTTAGTCGTCAGTCGTACAGGGTTATTCTAAATGATGGACCCATTTTCAAAACTTCGTATTAATTCAAGAACAAATCCAAAATGAACAAGCTGTATACCAATGCAAAGAGGAAGTTTCAAAGTTTTTTTTCATAATGTTTCATATCAGTTTAATAATGTGTAAGAAATTAGCTTTTAATAATTATTTAGTAATTTAGTAATTAGAAATGTGATAAATGTTATAAACGTTCAAAGTGACCATTGTTGGCTGCACGACAAACATCGACGCGGTAGGCAAACTCGTTCCACACACGCGAAAGTGTATGTGCTGTTACTGAGTGAACGCCAGCTGTGATCCGGTTCCGCAGAGCGTTCAAAGTCGTTGGTAGAGGCGGGACCTAAACAGTATCCTTAACCCATAAGAAAAAGTCGCAGGATGTGAGATCAGGAGATCTCGGTGGCCAGAAGTTCAGAGCCAGGTCCTCAAGTCCTTTGCGACCGATTCAGCGCTGAGGAAGGGATTTGTTCAAAAAGCCTCATACACAATGGCGCCAATGAGGCGGGTCTCCATCCTGTTGGAAAATGAAGTCCTGGGACTCTCCCGTAAGTTGAGGGAACAGCCACTGTTCCAACACGTCCAGGTACGTGATTCCCATTCCAGTTCTTTCCGCAAAGAAAAATGGTCCATAAATGACCTTCGGTCAGTCTCTTTCGTGTTGCAATGGTGCATGTGGATTTGCCAAACACCATATGCGAACACTGTGTCTGTTGGCTTTTCCACTAACGTGGAAATTCGCTTTATAGCTAAAAATTACATGCTGTAGAAATACGTCATCCTCCATCTTTGCTAGCACATAGCCACAAAATGCGAGACGCTTCTCTTTGTCATTGGGGTTGAGAGCCTGCACAAGTTGTAGTAGGAAGATCCACTACTGCAAACGCCGTCACAGAACTATCCATACAATTGGTTGGGGTATTCCAAGTTCTCGATTGGCTCTATTGGTAGACTTCCTGGGACCGCGCACAAAACTTTCTAAGATCCATCGGGCATCATTCTCTGACACACGCTGTCGGCCTGTGCTTTTTCCTTTGCACACTCTCCCAGTCTGGTTAAATTCTTTAAAACAACGGCTAGGGCTTTGCGAGCTGGTGGTTGAATACCGAATTTGGTACGAAATGCCCGCCGAACTGTAATTTGCGACTCAATTTTAGCGAACTCAAGAACGCAGTAAACCTTGTGCTCCACACTCGCCATCTCACTCACAACTGACAGTGAAACGGAGTGGCGACCCTGTTGCCGGGCGAACTCTACCGGCTGCTTCTGAAACCATCACCGCCCGCCCGCCGCCACCCGCCAAAAACGTTGTAACTTCGTCTTTTCATTGGTATAAAGATTGTTCATTTTCGATTTGTACTTCAATACATACGAATTTTTGAAAATAGGCCCATCATTTAGAATAACCCTGTCTACACTCCATCACTATTTACAAAAGTATTCCAACAGTGGGGTAACTTTCTGACTCCCCAAATGTAGAAATCATGTGGTTCTGAGGCGAAGAACTCGTAGAGTGATGTTCCGAGCACATTTTCATCCGGAAAAGAAGTTCCTTGGAGGCTATTCGATAGGCAGGGGAAATGGTAAAAATCTGAGGGCGCAAGATCAGGTGAATTAGGCGGGTGCGGAATGACTTCTCAACCCAACAGCTGTATAGTGCTTTTTATTAGTCTAGCAGAATGCGGACGGGCGTTGTCGCGGAATAGCATCACTTCACTCATTCTTCCTGGTTGTTGTTCTTGGATTGCGTTTGCAAGACGTCTCAGTTATTGACAATAATTGTCAGTAGTGAGCTACACTTCGGGGAGCAATTCATAGTACACCACATCGTCGCTGTTCCACCAGATGCGTAACATTATCTATTGTGGATGCGTGCAGATCTTTGTACAGGGAGTTGCTGCTTTGTTGGGCCCAACCATTCCTTTAGTTTCCTTGTGTTAGCATTAAGACACTAGTCACTAGTAACGATACAGGATAGGGATGGTTGGGGTTGTTCACAAGCCAGTTGATGACGAACAGAGGTGCATGGCTGATCACTTGCAAATTTTTGTGATTTTGGCTTAGATCATGCGGTACTCATACACTCCATTAGTGAAACTTCCCCATTGCTAGTAAATGTCGCACGATGGTGGAATGATCAAAGATCATTACGTTCGCCGGTTCTCGAATACACTGAAGATCAACATCATGGATTAATGCGCTTAAACGATCTTCATCAAATCCCGAATGTCTTCCTGAACGTGGAGAGTCACTGATGACAAAACGATCATTGTGAAAACGACAAAACTGTTTCCTTCTCATGCTCTGTCTAAAGGCATTATTCCCATATACTGCATAAGTGTTTCCGGCTGTCTCCGCTGCTGTTACCCGTCTATTGAACACGAATAGAAGAAATGTCAGAAGTGATCCGATTTCTCCACTTGACACTTCATGTTCTAGCGTCTACAGCACCACACACCATCTCAAAATGGCAACAGTGGACTACAAATAAAAAATGGCAACAGTGGACTACAAATAAAAAATGACAGACTATAAATAAGCCGGCAGGGGTGGCCGAACGGTTCTAGGCGCTACAGTCTGGTACCTCGCGACCGCTACGGTCGCAGGTTCGAATCCTGCCTCGGGCATGGATGTGTGTGATGTCCTTAGGTTAGTTAGGTATAAGTACTAAGTTCTAGGGGACTGATGACCTCAGCAGTTAAGTCCCACAGTGCTCAGAGCCATTTTTCGATAAATAAATCCATTAGCAACCCGATTACAAAAATACAGAACGAAAACGCTACGAAGTTACGCACTAACCTAATATTACAGCACAAGAAGTAATACTAATAGTCTGTAAGACTGCAAGGCCAGTTTCAGCTTGTTTACGCGGATAAAACCTACACGGAAGGGTCTACCCAGTACTTAACTTTCAAGAATACTCCGGGAAATTTTAAGTAAATATGAAGATACAGATCCTTAAAAATAATGGAAGACAGATTTTTGTTTGATTTTTTCTGTCATGTTTTTTTTAATCTATTTGGTGAATCAGACCATATCTTTACCTTCATTAACGTTGAGAGGTCAGTCACAACGAGGTAACGAGTTGAATTAAGAATAATCATGTTTAAAATGTTGGGCAACGAATTCTTCTATATTACTGCTTGTCCAATTTCGTCAATGTAAAGTGAAGTTTGTAACTTTTTTACAGAAATAAATTGAGCGTGTGGCACTGTTGGCCGGGAGGCCCCATCCGGGAAGTTCCGCCGCAGAATGCAAGTCTTACTTCAGTCGATGACACATTGGGCGACTTGCGTGGCGGTGATGAGGATGAAGTGATGAGGACAGCACAGGACCCAGTCCACGAGCGGAGAAAATCTCCAACCCGGCCGGGAATCGAACCTGGGCACGCTTGCATGGGAGGCAAGCACGTTACCACCCAGCTAAGTAGGCGGCCTCTTTTGCAGAACTTTGGGCACTTTCATGTTCTATGTTATGATTAACGCTTTAAATTAGTTTAATGGACATGTTTTTTCAAATCTCTTGATGTTTACTCCTAACTGGCAGGTCCTTTGGACACAAAAATATAGGTTCCAATTGGGATTAAAACTTGGCATTATATGTTCTTTAAATAACTCATGACACAGCCGCTATAGCTCCTTCAAAAAATTTGCGGCCGCTTGTTTCGATATCCACATTCAAAAATTGGTTCAAATGGCTCTGAGCACTATGGGACTTAACATCTGTGGTCATCAGTCCCCTAGAACTTAGAACTACTTAAACCTAACTAGCCTAAGGACATCACACACATCCATGCCCGAGGCAGGATTCGAACCTGCGACCGTAGCAGTCGCGCGGTTCCGGACTGAGCGCCCAGAACCGCTAGACCACTATCCACGTTCATCGTTTCTATTAGCGTTGCTGTAGATTCTTCCGAACTTAAAGTATATGTCACTATTATGAATCCTACCAACCTCATGCATAAATAGCTGTAGGCTAGCTTGAAAATTAGTACAACCTGTATCACGGGTTACATTGATGGTTAAACAAATGGGCCAAGTGTAGGCTGTTCTCTGACTTTTGGCCGAGTGCTTTGGGAAGTTCATTAATGTTCTGGCAACATACCGGATCTACACAAATATCTCTCTGTTGTACGTACTCTGACCTTGTACTTCATAGAATCTAACCTCCTCATGACGAGCAGAAAAAGTGACTGTATTTACGTTGATGCTTTCATAACGTTCCAGCGTTGAGCATTTGCGTAAATGTCACTGGGTTCTGTTTTGTAGCCACACGAGCCGTAAAGCAGCAGAAGGCATGATCAAGAATGGCTTCAGCTGCAAATCACTTTTTTTCCATTTCGTGAACGATGCATTTAACAGTGAACAGCAAAGTAACCATGTTACAGTACTGCAATATCGCTACCCGTCTGGGAGGAAAAATACAATGATATGTTTCCGGCTTGTTCTCATTCCGAGAGACCATAATTTAAAATCAAGGGGTCAAATGTTAAAATAATAGCGTGTTGTATCAGAATAAAAAGAGATAAACAGTTTTTAATTTAAGGAAAACATCGCTGGATTTTAATATGATGCATTTAATAATACATGCGCGCCTCAGCAATTACAAGGATGAAATATTATAGGAGTAGTACAGAACTGCTGAGAAGGCTTTCAGATTAACATTTTGTTGACGTTGTAACTGACATAACAGAACCAGCTGTATGAAAAGTTACTGCTGACTGTTGGCGAGGTATTCCAAAATACATTACTCAGTTCGACACTGCGACAACAATGAAGTGTCACGTTTCACAAACAGTTTGTGCATTACTTTTCGCCGTCAATATCGAATCCACTTGCTGGAACCACTGCGCCGTACAAAGTCGTTAATCGGATCATCGGTTGGTGCCCGCAAGCGTCACTAAGTTTTCGACTACGTTTATAATTTAAAGAATAGTGAATGCGGTTTCCCCTCTAATGCTGTATTGAAGTGACTGCAGAAATCTAAAAAAAAATACACGAAAGCGGATTTTTCTCACCTTCTTTCTTTGAAACAGAGGGAATGAACAGTCGGATAGTGTAAATGAGAATGACGTGAAGCTCATACTTTACAGAATGATGCAGGGCACCAGAATATACAGCAGTACTTACGCGAACCCAAAAAGTGCACACAGAGTTAAGCATCTGATGTGTGCGTAAAAACTGAGATGTAGTTTCGTCCCACTATTGTGGATTGAGGGATTCAGTATTTTCTGAATGATATAGGAAGCCAGAAACAAGACAAGAGTACGCGGACGTGCTTTGGTTAAATCTTTTGGGGCTCCTTTCATAGACAAACCACGAGGAGTATTGATTACGTGTTAGTTATTATTTCGAAAAAATAAAATTACGTCTTTACTTATTTTTTGTTGATTTTCAGGTACACAACACACATTGAAATCCTACAGCTACAGTGCCGTAGCACGCTGCTCACTGATACTGTATTGGCCCGTGTGGCGGTGAGCTACTGTAATGTGACACTTATATTTTAGTGCGACCGGGAATGTAGATACGTACCAGAAAATAAACAAAAAAGTAACTATCCTATTTTATTTTTTGTTGTTGTTATTGTTAAAACTGTTGACTGGTCCTCATACAAAGGGTGCCACTGCGAAAACGGAATAATGTGAAACTGTTGTTGTTTCAAGAAAATTCTGCAGTCCTGATTCAGAATTGACTTACAGTTACAACATGATGAACACTGAAACGCTGCTTTTAAGGTTTGCTATCAATTCTGTGGGTCGTGAGAAAAAATTACAACATGGCTAACGTTCTAAACAAATAACTGTAAGAGGAATATTTAATGAAGTTTTTCGATTCCTCAGCTGATATCAGGTTTTTGTTAATGAAGTTTAGATTATTTCTGTGTACAGATGACACGTAATTGTATGTTTCGTTCCATTAAAGCCCTTGAGGCTATTTGCACATGAAGTTAAAATACACTATGTGAAAATAATTTCGTAATGGCGGAATGTGTAGCTACACGTAAAGATTCTCACTTTCCAGCCCCATGAGCATGTGGAGAGGAATAGAGTGTTGTTTTATTTCAATGGTCACACTTACTTGTCCCTTTTGTCCTTCCTACCACGTGAAAGTATAAATGACGGTGTGTTTGTACTAGTAGCAGAGAGACTAACCAGAGATGCAGTGAGGGTGATGGTTTGGAAAGATGAAAGTTTGGGAAAGACTGGGCAAAGAAACTGGAAGACTTTAAGCGTTTCGAGTCTCGATAGATAGAGAGGGAGTCAGGCGACTCTGCCAAGGAGCAGAGAACGTTGGCCGTGGGGTTAGCCATTTTCCGCAGTGAACCAAAGAATCGCTAATCTCGCGAATAGCGTGTGCTTTGCAGTCAGTGTCAATGAAGAAACACGTGATAATGTGATTATTTTGGCAATTTTGGGCTAATTAATTGATGGTAATATGGTGGTTGAGATGGAGTACTGGCTACCAGCTTGGTACTCGGGTAAATCAATTAATAACTAGAAGCCTTTCAATGCATGGAAAAAATAAAGTGGTGCTGTCTCGTGCCGCATTTTGTAATGATTCAATGATACTTTTACATATCTTTTTTTGTATCACAGCAAGGAGAACAACTGGCGCGAAAACGGACAAGAGCCTTAAGCCATGGAAATTCCAAAGTTTGTTTAACTGTTCTGCACTAGAAAAGTTTTACATGTTTCAGAAAAGGAATTATCGTTGGTTTAAAGCAGCAGATCTGAAATTTCTGGAGAATTTCTTTGTCGTGGGTGCTGATTAGCTGAGCAGTCAGCAGAAATAGCTGTGAATTCGAGCTCAACTTGATGTTGGATTTTCTATGTACTTAACGTATGGATGCACACTTCGCGCCAGATCCGTTACTCATTTTTTTGAGTTTGTTCATATGCTCCAGTGTGTCTATAATGTAAGTTTAGGTACTGTTTAAAGGTAGTTACAGCCCAATCAGTGTGTTTAAATCAGTTTCGCACTCTGCGCAAAGGCTTTAGCTATGAGAACAAAATAGAGAAAATAAATCGATATAGTGATGCTACTTTTGTCGTGTGTAAAATTCATAGGTAGATTATGAGTACTTGTGTCAGTCTATTCTCAGATTCGTGATGGACACCAGACGCATGTAATACTTCCAGTAGTTTCAGTGATTCAGAATCATAATATTACCAGTTGCAGAAGTGATTTCTGGCGTTCCCCAAGGTTGTGTTATAGGCCCTTTGCTGTTCCTTATCTATATAAACGATTTGGGAGACAATCTGAGCAGCCATATTCGGTTGTTTGCAGATGACGCTGTTGTTTATCGACTAATAAAGTCATCAGAAGATCAAATCAAACTGCAAAACGATTTAGAAAAGATATATGAATGGTGCGAAAAGTGGCAGTTGACCTTAAATAACGAAAAGTGAGAGATCATCTTCATGAGTGCTAAAAGGAACTCGCTAAACTTCGGTTACACGATAAATCGGTCCGCAACTCGTGGTCGTGCGGTAGCGTTCTCGCTTCCCGCGCCCGGTTTCCCGGGTTCGATTCCCGGCGGGGTCAGGGATTTTCTCTGCCTCGTGATGACTGGGTGTTGTGTGATGTCCTTAGATTAGTTAGATTTAAGTAGTTCCAAGTTCTAGGGGACTGATGACCATAGATGTTAAGTCCCATAGTGCTCAGAGCCATTTGAACCACTTGAGCCACGATAAATCAGTCAAATCTAAGAGCCGTAAATTCAACTAAATACCTAGGTATTACAATTACGAAAAACTTAAATTCGAAGGAACACGTAGAAAATGTTGTGGGGAAGGCTAACCAAAGACTGCGTTTTATTGGCAGGACACTTAGGAAATGTAACAGACCCACTGAGGAGCCTACACTACGCTTGTTCGTCCTCTTTTAGAATACTGCTGCGCAGTGTGGGATCCTTACCAGATAGAACTGATGGAGTACATCGAAAAAGTTCAAAGAAAGGCAGGCGAAATATGGGAGAGAGTGTCACAGAAATGATGCAGGATATGGGCTGGAAATCATTACAAGAAAGGCGTTTTTCGTTGCGACAGAATCTTCTCACGAAATACCAATCACCAAATTTCTCCTCCGAATGCGAAAACATTTTGTTGACACCGACCTACATAGGGAGGAACCATCACCACTCTAAAATAAGGAAAATTAGAGCTCGTACGGAAAGATATAGGTGTTCATTCTTTCAGCGCGCTATACAAGATTGGAATAATAGACAATTGTGAAGGTAGTTCTATGAACCCTCTGCCAGGCACTTAAATGTGATTTGCAGAGTACCCATGAAGATGTAGATGTAGATGTAGATGCATCTAAGAATAATTTTCAATCCACGATAATTTATTGTGCGTGGTGGCGTTCCAGATGATAGCATAACCAGTCAGATGCAAACCATAGGATAATAAAAGATTCTTTCCATTACATTAACATAATTGAGTTTTGTCGTGTTACGTAATAGCCATCACGTCCATCTTTGGCGCGGATAACAGCGGTAACGCGTCATGACATGGAAGCAATGAGACCTTGGTAGGTCGCTGGAAGGAGTTAGCACCACGGCTGCACACACAAGTGCCTACTTCCCGTAAATTCCGGGGAAGGGGCTCGATGAACTCTAACGCCACGTTCAATCAAATCATAGATGTATTCGATCGGGTTCAGATCTGGGGAGTTGGGGGCCACCACATCAATGGGAACTCGTCAACGTGTTCCTCGAACCACTACATCACACTCCTGGTCTTGGTGATATAGCACATTATCTTGTTAAAAAATTCCACTGCCTTCAGGAAACATGATCGTCGTGAAGGGGTGTATGTGGTCGGCAATCAGTGTACCGTCATGGTGCGTTGCCCGAGCTCCACTGGACCCATCTGTACCCACATGAATTTCCCCATAGCGTAATGAAGCCGCCGCCACTCATCTCTGTCTCGCATTACAGCTGTTCCCCAGGAAGACGACAGATTGGCGCCCTCCCGTCGGTTTGATGAAGAAGGCATCGGGTTTCATCAGACGATGCATCGCTCTGCCACTGCGCCAACGTCCAGTGGCGACGGTCACGTGTCCGTTTCTGTCGCAGTGGCCGACGGTGTGGTGTTAACATTGTCACATGGCAAGGGTCGTCGGCTGTGGAGGACCATCGTTAGGGGTGTGCAGTGCTCTGTGTGTTCAGACACACTTGTACTCCTCACAGCATCAAAGTCTGATGTTAGTTCCGCCGTAGTTCGGCGCCTCTCCCGTTTTACCAATCTGCTCAGCCTACGAGTCCGATATCTGTAATGAGTGGTGGCCACCCAACACCACGACGTCTGGACGTGGTTTCCCCTTGGTTTCACCGTGTGTTGAAGACACCACAGCACTCGTCGAACACCCGACAAGTACCGTTTTCCCGCAGTTCGCGCAGTACCGTGCGGTTTACATGCCTGGATGTTGAGCCCGAATCTGTATCTTTCACATGATAAAATACTCCCCTTGATTCCTTTACTGTGTGATGCTCTTAATTAATGGTCAGGAGACTCACTGACTATAGATCTAAAGTGTTTAAGCACTAATTTTCAAGTATACAGGGCGAATCGAATACAAGGAATGTTTTTGAGATAGCAAATAAATTGTGATTATGTCCTAGTCTCCCCTAGGGGTCCTGATTTTAAATTAAGCCCAGCCATTACCTAGAAGATACCTTCAGAGAGTGGCATACATGGGATGTCAAGTCATAGAGAAATTTAAAATCTGAGTTAAAACAGTTCATTAAAGAATGATACAGATGGGTAAATGCAAAAACTTCGCCCTCCCTCTGCACTGCTCGCTCTGAATGTAGACAAATACAAGGAGCGTTATCCACGGCGTACCCTGTTTCCTGTCTTAACAAGAGAAAAAGTTGTCATTTTCCTTGTCGGGCCGTTAATAAAGAAATACCTTGCTGCTTAACGTTCACAACGTGCAGGAAGAGGTAGCTACCAATAGTATTATGCCTATACACAATGAATTTTTAAGAGGCGTTGCAATAACAAAAAGTTTGAAGGTAAGTTTGCACAGCCTAAAAATAAAATCTACGTCTTTACCTCCAGCGTGTCGCGTCAATTTATTGAAGAACCTTTAGTGGTCTGAGATACGCACACATGTTCATATAAACGTAGCATATTTAAAATACGTGTCACATTTAAGCTGTAAGCTACCCACACTTCTGAACGTGGCACCTTCTAGTTCAATAAACATTTTCTATTACTTGCGGCATGTGTTGGCGTGTTGGAGATGTTGTACATGTGTCGTTGATGCTCCGTTGGTGAACTAATTTTTCTGTCTACCATTATAATTCTTTTCAGCATTGTACGCACTTCGCACCACTATTTCTGTAACGTAGCCAATTACAGAGAATATTTCATGCCTACAGTTAAGGATGTATTATACAGGATGCTTCACAATTCATGTTACACGCGTCTAGAGGTTTAGAGGAGACTTAGTGGATCGAGTTTTACACAATAACCTATATCCGGAAACGTCATCCAGTGACACTACGGAGCGTTTAAGTTAAGGACGCCGGCCCCTGTAAGTGTATATATAGGATGATTCCATTATGCTGTTACAAAGTTTCCAGGATGATGGAGAAGAAAAAAATGTATCAATACGAAGCAGCGGTCCCTGTACTGGGAAAGAATGAGTCCAAAGTTACAAGCGAAAATCGTTTCTGACATGTTACCTCTGACAGTAGAAGATATGTACTGGTGCTGTTGATGCTAAGATTGTAGGGTACCTAACGTACAGAGGTTGTAGCATGTACCAAAATAAGAAAAAAATGTTCGATAAACGCGAGCTCTAAAATGCATACTTTATAAGTTATGAGCACTTGTTGAATAGACGAGATGTTTCACACTAACGAAGATGAACAAGTACTCATCCTCAGGCATGCATTTTGGAGCCAATGTTTGCTAGACATTTTTTCTTGCCTTTGTCCATAGTGCCACCACCGAAAGTTGAATGCACTATATTATTAGCAGCAAGAGTACCGTTACATGTATTCCTCTATAAGAGGTATCAGAAAGATTTTGGCTCGTACCTTTCGACTCGTTCGTTTCCAAATCAGGGAATCTTGCCTCAGAGTGATACATTTTACAGTCTCCATCATCCTTGAAAGTTTGTAACAACACCACGGAATCGCCCTGTATATACACACATTTACAGGCGCTGGCGCTTACACCTTTGACGCCCTGTAGCATTGTTCGATGACGTTTTCGGATATGGTTTCCTATTTAAAACTTTATCTACTAAGTACACTCTACAGCCTCTAGGAGGGTGTAACATGAATTAATGAACTTTGAAACACATATAAAGGGCGTTCATGTTAATAGAAGACACTGAAATATCTTGAAAACTACACATCGGATGATAAAAAGTATATATAATTCTAATTTGTTTATCTCGAAGGGGAACATCAAATGACACCACATTCGACCCGCCACTCCACCCCATGCGTGGGTGGCAAGGGTCCGCTTCGAAATATGTAAGGGGAACCCCCGTTTTTCATTGGAGATTGCAGTTCTACGGCAAAATCTACATACGTTGTATCTGAATCACTTTCTTCGTTTCGCCAACGATGGCACTGTAATCGGAGGCATAGGAATGGGTACACAATAATAATTTACGACATGCTACTGAATGGTTCTTGAATATCCAATGGCAGGCGGGATCCCATCTCCATGCTGAGGGGGTAGGACAGGCCAGTATTTCATAATTTTTAATTGGAAACCCCTTTCGTAACGTTGTATTCCTCCGACATATCAAAAAGGGGACTACTCGAAACGACACAGTGGCCGTAGCTCGAGGTGAACGCTACTCTACCTTACCAGTTAGAGTAAGTTTTTAAATTTAGCACTGGCAACTTCAATACAATTAGTGATCCGCTTTTCAAATGACCATACACGGGGCAGAAGCATATTTGCGGGAATGTCAGCACAGGCGTTTCTCTTGCGATCGACCACGTCTTCATAGTCTGTTGCCACTTGCTGGTACACCTTATCTTTTAAATATCACCACAGAAAGAAATCTGGCGACGTCAAATCCGGCGACCGAGCGGGATAATTAATAGGGCCACCTATGCCGATCCACCAACCAGTGTAAATACGTTCTCCCGTGCTTCAATTGCGTAACGCGCAGGGCAATGGTCATGCTGAAACCACTTACGATGTCGAACGTCCAGGGCAATCTCCTGCAGTAGTACCGGTAGTTCCTGTTCCAAAATCTTTCGATATTTGCGTCCATTGAACTTGCTGTCGATAAAATACAGACCAGTGAGTTTGTTTCCCATGCTGCCACACCTTGCTTTAACAGACCAAGGACGTTGATGGTCAACTTGCCGTAACTAGTGGGGATTTTCTAGACTTCAGTAATGCGTGTTATTCCTGTTAACGCTAATATGGTTTGTGAATGTAGCCTCATCAGAAAATAGTATCTCGACAGAGCATACTGGGGTCGTTTGCATTTGTTGACATGCGCATTGGCAAAACACTATCCGGTTATGGAAATCCGCGCTATGAAGTTCTTGAAGCAGTGACACGTAATATGAATGGTACTTATAATGGTGCAGTATTGTAACAGTATGACCTACTGGCATACCAGAATCGCTGAGGAATTGGCAGGCACTTATCCATGGGTTGTGATGCACCGCCGGTGGTGTAGATATTTCATTAGCTTCTCCAGTAACAGGTCTGTTTTGTTTTCTCTCGCCGGTCTGTTGCCGCCAGATATACCGGCGTTCACAGTCTTGTAAAAGGACGAACGAGAGCGAGATTTCTCTGAAAAACGCTCGATACACAACGCAACGACGGCCTCAACATTTCTCCAACATTCTCCGTGAATCACGATCATTTCACCTGTTTCTTCAGTGGTTGCAACATTCATCGTCCAGTTGCACGTCTGTTCGCCAAATGTTAGACAGGTGTGCGGGCAATAAACAGTTCGCAAGTACTGTAATGTTTAGAGCAACTGTCTGTTCTATATTTGCACGATACGGGAGCTCTGGTCGCAGTGTCCTGCCTATTATGACACGTCGTAGTTCACTACACGGCCACGGTAGCGCTTCGAGTAGTCCCCTGTTCGATATCTCGGAGGGATACAACGTTGCGAATGGCGTTTCCAATTAGAAGTTGTGAAATACTGGTCTGACCTATCCTCGCAGCATAGCGGTGGAGTCCCATGTGCCACTGTATATTCAAGGGCGATTGAGTAGCGTTTTGTAAACTACTATTGTGTTCTCGTTTCTATTGCTTTGGCGAAACGAATAAAATGCTTCAGACAAAACGTATATAGATTTTGCCGTAGAATCACAGTCTGTGATAAAAAAACGGGCGTTCCCATTGAAGATTCCGAAGTTTCCACTCGCCACCCACGTACGGGGTGGGGTGGTGCGTCGAGTGTGGTATCATTGGATGTTCCCCTCCAAGAACATCAAATTGAAATTATAACTTTCTTTTCACTCGATGTGTAGTTTTCAAGATGTTTCATTGTGTTCAGTTAAATGACGCACCACGAAGGAATTCCAGGCCGAGGGGGAACAACGTGTTATTTACTTGCTCAATTTGTGAAGCCTCTTTCTTTTGAATAAGTCGACCATTTTTTCCGAAATTCAATCACTTACTTCTCTTTACATGTACATCACATCTACCGATTTCCGTCCCATTGAGACAAGTCTTGGGTGTGTGACTTTTTTGGCCTTAGAGTGTACATACAAATGGTATAACAGGTATGAATGGAAATTTTTTATGAGTACCTTAATATGTACAAAACCTCAGTGTGTTTGTTGTTCTTTCTCAACGCACAACAGGCTTCTCACAAAAACGTCATATAATTTGCTACAGCTGTTTTCTGCACGGTCGTAATAGCACTACTAAGCACCCCTTGCGTGGATGACAAGGGGCAGCGTTGAAATCTTCAATGGAAACCCCTGTTTTTTATTACAGATCAGTACGGACTAAGCGATTTTCATGTCCATGTGTTCATACCTCACCACCTGATCTGCTGTCCAGGGGAAATCAACCATTAAATGCTCCTGCTGTCTTTACTTGGAAGTAGTAGTAACCATCCAAAAAATTTACTACTCCTAACAGTAGTCTGGAAATGACGTAAATACTCATGTAATATTGTTCAGTACACAGTTCCCAGCTGCTGTCCTTACTTAAGGTAAGAAAGTTTCCCGGGACTTGCTGAGCAGAATGAGCAGTGTAATGAGCACATACTATGACCTGAGAGTAAGTAGGACAAAGGCAGAAAAAGTGTGGATTAATGTGTCTTGGTGGTAAAGGGCCAGATTACAAATTCAGAGGCCTCCAGCTCCATCCCCATTAACTAATTCTTTCACTTCTAGCAATCTTTTTTTGATTTGAAACACGCTGTTTTGTTCCATGGTCCGGAACACAACTCAGATCGTTGGTCCCGCAATAACTGATTAGGTTAGTTAGTTCAAAGGTCAGAGGAAGGAACGGCACACCACCTCCTAAAGGATCATGCCTAGTAAAGCAGTTTGTTCGAAACCGTCTTCAGATTGATGACTGTTTTAGTTTTAATGAGAATTATTTGGAATGATATTATCGCTGAACTTGACATCAAAACTGGGGAGCTCAACTCGACGATGTGAAGGAATTCTATCTTGAAAGGAAAATAACACATGCCGAATGAAGGTAGGAGGACATAAAAAGCTGACTAAGGCAAAGAGGGCACTCATGGCCAACAGAAGTCCACCAGAATTGGAAAGCGTCTTAATTTGAAGAAGAGATTTCTGATAACAAGCAGTTCGTTGAAGTACATCATTGTATCGAAGCGTGTCATGAAATATGTTAAAACCGAAAAAGGAGATAGTTGACGGAAGGAAGATAGCGTCTAACGTCCCGCCAACGTCGAGATCATTAGAGACGGAGCACAAGCTCGGATTGTGTCAAGGATGTGGAAGGAAATCGGCCGTACCGCCGGCCGCGGTGGTCTCGCGGTTCTAGGCGCGCAGTCCGGAACCGTGCAACTGCTACGGTCGCAGGTTCGAATCCTGCCTCGGGCATGGATGTGTGTGATGTCCTTAGGTTAGTTAGGTTTAAGTAGTTCTAAGTTCTAGGGGACTAATGACCACAGCAGTTGAGTCCCATAGTGCTCAGAGCCATTTGAACCATTTTTTTCGGCCGTACCCACTCAGAGCAACCATCCCGGAATTTACCGGCAGCGATTTAGGAAAATCACGGGAAATCTAAATCTGGATGACCGGGCGCGGGTGCGCGCGCGTCCCCTACTGCGTCATCTCGTTGGATGAGATAATAGATGAATTTGAGATGTGATGCTACGGAAGAACGTTTAAAAATAGTGGGGGAGGGGGTGAGGTAATAAAGGCAGGTTCTCCAGAGAATCGGCGAGGAAAGGAATATGTGGAAAACACTGGCAGGAAGAAGAGAAGGAATCATATGACATGTATTAAACGTCAAAGATTGGTTTACTTTATGTTAGAGGAAGCCGTAGATGGTAAAATCTGTACAAGAACAGGGAGATCTGAATATCTCCAACAAATAATCGAGGACGTTATTGTAACTGCTGCTCTGAGATGTAGTAGATGGCACAGAGGAGGGCGTCCTAGCGGGTCGCATAAAACCACCCAGAAGAATGATGACAAAATGGAGTTTCTCCCTTCCAGGCTAAGGTCTTTTGACATTACAGATTGTCGTAATTTGTAACGGCGGCAACGCGCTTACTGCGTCGAACATCGCATCACTCTTTACGACAAAAGAAAATGTTTCTGCTGAGCGGATGCGTGGCAGAGAGCGACTGGACTGTGTACTCACTGATGATGTCGAGGTTGACCTTGGAGTTGCGGGTGGGGGACTTGCGGAAGTCGACGCGGCAGCGGTAGACCCCGGCGTCCGCGTCCCGCGCGTTCTCCACGGCCAGCTTGGCGGGCGACTCGCGCGGCTGGAACTTGGCGCGGCCACCCAGCGCCTGCGCGTCCGTCCAGTGCTTGCCCTGCTCCAGGCTCTTCTTCCCGCGCGCGTCGAAGCTGCCGGCACAAGACCAAAGCCGCGCTGTCGCTCATCTGCTGACTTAAATGTGTACTTCATCTCCAGAATTACAACCACAGTCCAGAAATTATGTTTCACTGTTTAAAAAATTACGTGACATAATGTAATGACAAAACATATAGCAATGTTTGAGCTACTTCTTGACATACACTGAGATGACAAGAGTCATGATATGCCTCCTAATATCGTGTCGGATCTTATTTCGCCCGGCGTGGCACTGACTCACCAAGTCGTTGGAAATAACCTGCAGAAATATTGAGCCATGCTGCCACAAAGACGTCCATGATTGCGGAAATGTTGCCCGTGCAAGATTTTGTGCTCGAACTGACCTCCCACTTATATCCCAAAAATATTCTATGGGACTCATGTCTGGCCATCTGGATGGCCAATTCGCTCGAATTATTCAGAAACCTCTTCAAACCAATCACGAACAACTGTGGCACGGTGACATGGCACTTTGTCACCCATAAAAATTCCCTTTTTGTTTGGGAAATAGGTCTCCATGTACCCGGCATGACCACCACTCTAGACCAGGGAACCCAGTCTATTCCATGTAAAGACAGCCCACACCATTACTGAGCCATCACCAGCTTGTACAGTGCCTTTTCACAACTTAGGTTCATGGCTTCGTGGGGTCGGAAACACACTCCAACCGTACCACCAGCTCTTACCAACTGAAATCGGGACTCATCTGACCAGGCCACGGTCTTCCTGTCGCCTTGGGTCCAACCGATATGGTCGGAAATCTAGGAGAGACGCTGAAGGCGATGACGTGCTGTTAGCAAAGATTCTCGCGTCGCTCGTCAGTTACCATAGCCCATTCACGCCGAATTTCGCCGCGCTGTCCTAACGGATACGTTCGTCGTACGTCCTACATTTATTTCTGAGGGTATATCACGCTGTGTTTGTCTGTTAGCACTAACAACTCGACCAAACGCCGCTCTCTCAGTCATTAAGTGAAGGCTGTCGGCCACTGCGTTGTCCGTGGTGAGAAGTAGTGCCTGAAATTTGGTATTCTCGGAACACTCTCGACTCTGTGGATCTCGGAGTACTGAATTCCCTAATGATTTCCTAAAGGAAGTGTCCCATGCGTCTGGCTGCGACTACCATTCCACTTTGAAGGTCTGTTAATTCCCATCATGCGGCGTTAATCACCTCAAACCTTTTCATATGAACCAGATGAGCGCAAAAGACAGCTACGCCAATGCGCTGTTTTATATCTTGTGTACGCGATACTACCACCATATGTATATGTGCACAACACTGTCCCACGACTTTAGTCACCTCATACCTCAGAGTATATACTGCCAGAACTGAGACTTATGCCATAGCGTGGGATACCTTTTTATTACTGTTTCGCAGAATTATGCCGCCTGGGACTGGAACTAGGGTGTGGCAGTCGTGTTCAGCTCTTTCGCTTTGTAAAAATCTAACGACTGCTGCTTGATTTGCGGGTAAAGAGAGCAACCCATGCCTTATCGCTTGTGACAGTCATATCTAGCAACTAACTCCGTCATTGTACGGCTGCAGAAATGACAGTGCTGCTCGTAAATGATTCATTCTGCATTCGTAAGACAGATGTTTCAGTACCCAACTGACACATACTTTCTTAGACACCAGGTGCTTAGTAACAATCGCATAAAGCGAGGGTCTGGATATTGACGGAAAATGCCTGCTGAGATCCATAACCGTGGAGTGACGGTTCTTCGTAATGCACTGCCATACCAGATCCACAAAGTCGTCCTGAAGGGACCATCACCTACGGCCTTTTTCATTTTGGATCCTCCTGTGATCTTCAGAAAAATGCCTACACTGGTGTTGCAGCGTGTGTTAGCTCACGGCTTTCGGCCATTACAACTCACACAGCCGACGAGACATTTCTATTAGCGCTACAATTCGCGCGCTAAGAAACTTTATCACTGACCTAAACTTGTAGCCGACAGGAAAAAGAATAAAAGCTGCCAATTTCAGCCATAGCTGCAGCACTGATTGTTACGTTATAGCTGTATTGAGTTAACCTAAAACAAATACGGAGGTTAGCGCTATTTTATCGAAAATTCACTTTTTGAGGACCGTGGCTATAATACAGTAAGGCTTATAACTGAAACGACAACCAGCTACAAGTATAGTTCAAAAAGATTTATTTGAATCAAATCTTGACCGGTTTCTCTTCTGTAAGCGGTTGAGGTTCTTAAGCACAAGAACACTTTTCCTGATCTCACTGTGAATGAACAAGCAGAGTCATTCAACTGCTCCTTCCTAAGTAAATCCCGAGAAGTCATTTCATTGCTTAAATCAATGTAAATTTCGCAAAGTTTAAAATAGCCACAGTAATTCAACAGTAGTATCATAAAAATATTTTTACCCATCGTGTCAGAAAGCAGTATACATTGCTTATAACTTTATTGTCAAATCCACATTTAAATTTTACTCACAGTTTCAAAATGGCTTTGAGCACTATGGGACTCAACATCTGAGGTCATCAGTCCCCTAGAACGTAGAACTACTTAAACCTAACTAACCTAAGGACATCACACACATCCATGCCCGAGGCAGGATTCGAACCTGCGACCGTAGCGGTCGCGCGGTTCCAGACTGAAGCGCCTAGAACAGCTCGGCCACTACGGCCGGCGTACTCATAGTATGATGCAGATGCTGCACACAGCTTATACATATAGCCTTTTTAAGTGTAATCCTAACCATTCAGCGCATTAGAATTTATTGTAAATAAGTTAACTTGTCGTGTAGTTTTTAAATTAATTCCATTGCATTAGCAAAGAATTAATTCCATTGCACTAGCTAAGACGTCTTTTACCACTCCCATACACTCTCACAGCATCAGTAACCTAACATCTTTACCATTGCAGCGTCTATGAAAATACTGTTTATGTTACTCATATGAAGCTTGGCCACGGTTTGTAAATGTTTATCGTGTTACCATTAAACAGAGAATGGTTTGCTGTAAAGTATTTTCTAAAGCTTGGAACAGCACTTACACAGTGCACGTTCACAAATGTGTTGATTTTAAAATCCATAGCAGAAACACAGAGCGATTTCGTTGCACAGGATCATGCAACACATAAGTTTCCACCGCACTTCACGTTTTAAAACCTTAAAATCTTTGTATGGATGCTTTGCCAGATGTCAAAAGAACTAAATATACAGTAAAATTTACGAAATAGTGAACAAAAAAGTTTCTGTCTGTTCTATTGCACCAAATCAAAACGAACACCAAACGAAGCCTCAGCAAGAGCTTAATTTCTAGACAACCATCGAAAAATGTCACTTGTAATCGAACGAAATTCGTAAATAAGGTAAAGACAGGTAAATGTAGCGTTCTGTAACTAACTCAAAAATGGTATCCACACGTAGGCCAGGATTTGAAATGGGGGATGGGGGTGGTGCCGATGGGCTGGTGGCATACCAAATAGTTGGCCGCCCTGCCGTGACTACCAACGGTCCAAAAAGCCCTGCGCACCTAAAAACACAAAGAGTTCGCCAAAAACTGAGTCAAGGAACCACAACGCTGCATTCAAATTGTAAATCGCCTATTTATGGAAAAGTGTTTCCTAAATTCAAGACAAATAGGCGAAGACAGTCGGTGTCTCATCAGATCATCTGGGAAACTTAACCGACTTTTATATGCCACACAGAACTTGCATTAAAAGCAAAAGTGACGTGAGGAGAGGCAACGGCGCTGATTGGTTGACATAAACATTCAGTGCTCGAGCTGGTCACGTGACACTTGCCCTTTAGTACTCGCAGCCGGTGGAAGCAGAGAACGCTCGGCCAGCAGACGCAGGGAATTATTACGACTTTGTGTTCGATTTACCTTCTTTGCCAATTAGGAAACAATTCATGACTTAGACGTTTTAGGGTGGATAAGGATAGGAATAATTTCACATAAAAGTTTACTGTGGATATTTATTTTCAATTGTTTGTGGTAGCTTTAATAAAGGCAATGTTGAAACTTTCGTGGCATTAAAAGTGTATGCCGGATCGGTACTCAAAACTGAGACGTTTGCTCTTCGCAGGCAACTGCTTTACCGACAGATATGTCCAGGGACGACCCAAGACTCACGCCTCACTGCTATACATCTACCAGTACCGACCGATATCTGATCTCCTACCCTAGAAACTTTACAGGAGTTCTCCTGCATGCGTTGTGAGACTCTCACTTCTGCAAATAAAGAAACTGGGGAGACATTGCTACAAACAACCTGTGGGAATTTTCCCAGAATATTCTCTTGACTTAGTTTTGCTTTCGTCGAGTTGGAAACCTGATGGCGTTCTTGGTGTTGTAGTAGGCTGATTTTGTTTTACGTGCTCTATTCGGTGTGGCGGATGTGTCCCCTGTACGACACGTCACAAACGAGAAGCTATTGATAAGGTACGACACTATTTTTAAATCGTCTGGTGACGACTGTGATTGCTAAAATGCTTAAAATGATTCCTTATCCGACATAATCACATCAATATTTACAGATGGCCTGTTTCGACCGTGCCATTTTCAAATCCAGATGCCGTATAGGAGGACTGCTCGAGACGGTCGAAACCGGTTACCTGCAAAGATGTGTCGGCAAATAAGGAAAGAATTTAAGGAGATGTGAGGGTCAGCTGTGTTTGAACAGTACAAAGCAGATCATACTTCACTGGGTTTCACAGGTAGCGTACTCCACATGTGTTAGCACAACACGACCGACCTACTGGTACCATAGCACACTTTTCAGTTGACCGTGAACTACAATAAACCCAATTCACGGGAAAGGTTGCCCCATTTGAAGATGTGCTGTATATGAAGCCCAGATGTTGCGGCTGGATGCGGCGAATGATGTGAATGATGATACGATGTCTGGGCAACCTGACACAGACAGGTAGCTACAGTTATTATCATGGCAGTACGTCGGCAGACAACCGACATTGAATGTGGGATGTTAATCGGTACACGATGAGTGGGTCATAGTATATCGTAGATTACATAAGACTTCGGGTGCCCGTGGTCAACAGTGTATACGATTGATATTCATTTTCACAGAGGCGGTGTTGGAACACGTGTAATCTGCCACAAGTTCAACCAAAAGCGTCTGACGAACGGAAATCTATTCACCTCCGCAGTGCCGTATGCACACAGATCGACAGTCCACTGTGAATCATAATTGCCTCCAGTTGGAATGCGGGTGTCAGAAACTCAGTTATATCAGGAATGTTCGGAGAAAAATGCGTAGCATAAGTTTCCGCAGAGGGCAACCGAAGTCACATCAAGTGCCTTCCCACGTCCAGTCAGTGAAAATCTGAGTCAGTTATTAAACTTACACTACCTGAAAAATGAAATAAGCAACTAGAAGACACGTACGTACCCTCGGCGCCTATGAAAATATTTAGAGCAGCAATTCTTTGTGACAGGTAGAACGGCCACCAGCGTATGTTAGTGATGTTCGTGTTTTGTGTTGTTACAAGGCATGGTAGAGAGGTTGAACAGGGTCAGGTGTTGACTGATCACTGAAGGCCGCGTATTCGTGAGAGGCAGCACTTCGAGCACCATAGGGCTTTGAATGGGGTGTCATTGTGGTCTCCATCTGGGCCGCTGGTCCAGTCGAGCATTGAGCACTCTCACAGGCAAGAAGTAGGAACAATGTACCCAGGAACGATGTCGAACATTATCGTTTTGGTTGTCCAAATGTTATGGTGCGTGGGAGCTATAATG
Organism: Schistocerca serialis cubense; assembly: GCF_023864345.2. Lineage (NCBI taxonomy): Eukaryota > Metazoa > Arthropoda > Insecta > Orthoptera > Acrididae > Schistocerca > Schistocerca serialis. The sequence continues at coordinate 274,687,319 of NC_064642.1, read as the reverse complement.
TTGCATGCCGCACTGATCTCTTTGAACACGGCATACTCATTGACCAACGTTATTGCGACACTGTACTCATTGCCAATATTCGTCCTTTGGGGGTGCATTAGGTCCTGACTTCATTTTCATGGATGACAATGCGCGACCACACCGAACAGTGCTGGTGGAGCACCTCTTGGAACAACAGGGTATTCGACGAATGGACCACGTCTCCTGACTTAAAGCCCATCGAACACATATGAAACGCGTTGGGAAGACGTTCTGAACCATGTCCACATGCACAAACGACCGTCCAACAGTTTTCAAACGCGCTGGTTGAGTAACTCAACGCCCAACAGCAAAAACCTCTTACCGGACCTGTGGCCAGCATGGTAATATGTTGCAGAGTATCCGCATCTCGTGGTCGTGCGGTAGCGTTCTCGCTTCCCACGCCCGGGTTCCCGGGTTCGATTCCCGGCGGGGTCAGGGATTTTCTCTGCCTCGTGGTGGCTGGGTGTTGTGTGCTGTCCTTAGGTTAATTAGGTTTAAGTAGTTCTAGGGGACTGATGACCATAGCTGTTAAGTCCCATAGTGCTCAGAGCCATTTGATCCATTTTTTGTTGCAGAGTATGCTTTGCAATCCGAGATGTCACAGACCCTATTAATAATCATGTCCTGCCTTTTGTAATGTCAAGGGGACCATCAAAAATCGCAGTGACTTGAGTGTCATTATTGTCTTTAAACAAAAATGTCATCGCTGTTGGTCTCATTGCGTACTTCTTTCTGTTCCTTTCAGTACCATACTGTACTAGCTGTTCCCATGTGTGGTTCCAGTTTCATGGAGCTATGTTACGTAGCAGTGACACATGCGAAATTTACTTTCGTCCTTAAGTTTTGAACGACAGTGTATATAGTAGGATTTGGAATGCACGAGGGCATTTAAGTAAATAATGCAACACATTTCTTTTTCTGAAAGCATGTTTGTTTTATTCAGGATTCCAGTACACAATAATATTTCTCGTTCTTTTGGTTACAAAACCCTACTTTTCAACAAAACCTCCGTTCAATATGATAGCCTTACGCCACCTTACTGGAAGGACAACATGCACGTGCTGCTTCCAGCAGAGAGCATCCTTCACTGGACCAAAACGATGGAAGTCGAATGGTGCGAGATGCACACCGGTGTGCGGCCAGCCGGCATGCGGCATATCGAAGTGATTTGCACGACCTTGTTGCGATGATGACAGATGCCTCGCCCAACGACCCACCGTGTTTTCGTTCACTGCCATGTCTCCATAAGCATTCTGCAAGCGCCTGTAAAAATCAGCGATGCTCTGGTGTTCTGCCAAAGCAAACTCTATGACAGCTCTCTGCTTGGAACGCACATCTGCTACTGACGCCATTTTGAAGGCTACTTGCAGCGCCGCCATCTATCGGAACTTAATGAACCTATAAGGGCCGAAGCGCAATGTCCCACAAAAAAATTCCGAATTTTTTCAACCGCAATTGGACCAGAAAAATATTTGTTGCTTTACTTATTGAACGTCCCTCGTACTTGACGATAGTCTATCTCGGACCTATATGTGTGAAAATACCGGCTATCGAACAGATTTTCTTATTTGATGAAAAAATTAATGACTTTTCGTGGCTTATAAATGTCACGAAATTTAACTTTTAGGATAAATACAGGGCTGCTGCGTTAAAGTGAAATCAAAAACAAAATGAGGTGGACTTATACTGAATTATGAGGACAAGGAGGATCAGCAATCCTGGCGTTGAACTTTGAGCGACTTCTTCTAGTATTTCTAGTCTATATCTGCCATTTTCCAGCATTTATAGCGCGCATAGTGCAGAGGACGTGGGGCTATACATCTGCTGATACTGCAGCAGAACCGTTATTTGCGAGACTCTCCTGGAAGATGAATTCCGTGGGGCGAAATGACGGCTACGCAGCAGGATGGCTGTCGACAGGGTGAAGAAAAATTCACAGCAGGGGTCGTAATTGGACCAGAAGGAACGGGAGGAATAATTCCGGAGGGTCTCTGTGGTGATAGCAAAGGGGAAAGGTCCCCAAGGGGACGTGCGAGCACATCGAATGAGTCACAGACTCTAATGACCCGCTTCAAGGGCTCCAGCGCGATTTCCCGGGTTGATGAATACTTTAACATCCCATCATTAAACTGACTGTCTTATACCATACCGCTGCCCATTTATTTGAGACGTGAGTTTCAGAAATAATGATTGCACTGAAGGAGTGTCAGAAGACTTAACATTTTACCAAGTACCTTTGTAATTCCGTAACTAGAATTCAGCAATTAAACGTATAATTCAAGATTAAGATATGCAGTGAAACTATATTCATTTCCAAAATTCTCGGAGAGCACCTTTTGTGTGTGTAATTTCAGTACGAATAATTGAAGTTTAGGAATTCTCTCGTAGAACCGTATCAGTTCCTGTATTGTGAGAGCTAATGCATTAATTATTTCCTTATAGTGATAAAAACCTATAAATAGACAATGTGGCTAAGAAGTGCGTATTTAATGGTGAGAGGGAAGTGTTCGAAACGATGTATCATTTTGTTGGTGTCTCTACCTAGGATCTGACGATCCGACATTTCTCAGAGGCTCAAGGCCAAGGCTGTCAGCCCCAAACCTGGTACCTCATATGAGCAATGTTGTTGTTGTTGTGGTCTTCAGTCCTGAGACTGGTTTGATGCACCTCTCCATGCTACCCTATCCTGTGCAAGCTTTTTCATCTCCCAGTACTTACTGCAACCTACATTCTTCTGAATCTGCTTAGTGTATTCATCTCTTGGTCTCCCTCTACGATTTTTACCCTCCACGCTGCCTTCCAGTACTAAATTGGTGATCCCTTGATGCCTCAGAACATGTCCTACCAACAGATCCCTTCTTCTAGTCAAGTTGTGTCACAAACTCCTCTTTTCCCAATTTCTATTCAATACTTCCTCATTAGTTATGTGATCTACCCATCTAATCTTCAGCATTCTTCTGTAGCACCACATTTCGAAAGCTTCTATTCTCTTCTTGTCTAAACTATTTATCGTCCACGTTTCACTTCAATACATGGCTACACTCCATAAAAATACTTTCAGAAACGACTTCCTGACAGTTAAATCTATACTCGATGTCAACAAATTTCTCTTCTTCAGAAACGCGTTCCTTGCCGTTGGCATTCTACATTTTATATCTTCTCTACTTCGACCATCATCAGTTATTTTGCTCCCCAAATAGCAAACCTCATCTACTACTTTAAGTGTCTCATTTCCTAATCTAATTCCCTCAGCATTCCCTGAGCAATAAAACCAAATTATCCCTTATTGTGAGATATTGTTGGAACTAATTTGAGGGTCTTATTCTTGTAAAATAGTCATTATTCTATCCCGGTACGAAGTTTGAAGATTCCCACCTGGCCAAGACATTTGAAATTGTGCTACTCTAATTTGAATTTGCTTATGTAGAAAGTGGTTGACTAACCCTCCGCAAGTGCTCTGTCAGCACACATTAACTACTCAAATTTTATCTGCTCGACACAAGAACTACGCAACTGTCCAAGCTTGCCCTTATCGTCGATGCACAAAGCCCGCAAGAAGGAGCAGACGCTATTTTCTACTCTCCGAAACCAGTCTGTAAACCGAATTGTATAAGGAAAACAGTTCTAACCTAGTGCTAAATTTGTAACAAATGTTTATTACAACATTTATGTATACGTAAATCATTATCTTATGTGTCATAACTGATAACGAAAAATACAAAATTGTTAACTGTCTCGGGTTCTTCTGCCGACATTTCGGCAGCACGAGTGGCTGGCAGTGTCAAAGCTGCCGGCCGGGGTAGCCGAGCAGTTCTAGGCGCTACAGTCTGGAACCGTGCGACCGCTACGGTCACAGGTACGAATCCTGCCTCGGGCATGGATGTGTGTGATGCCCTTAGGTTGGTTAGGTTTAAGTAGTTCTAAGATCTAGGGGACTGATGACCTTAGAAGTTAAGTCCCATAGTGCTCAGAGCCATTTGAACAATTGTCAATCGCTGGTGGCGGACAGGAGTCGACCTCGCGGCATAAGATTCTAAACACTTGGCACGCCAGCGTCCAAGGGCTTACATGTAATCTGTGGCCGCGAGCTCGATCACAGTCCACCACCACCAACGGAGGGAGAAGCTTTGACAGTGCGAGCTACTCGTGCTGTCGAAACGTCAAAAAAATCATCAAACAGACTTCTGCCAGAGTACCTGAGACAGAAGCCCACAGGCAGTATGACAAAAAAGTTTATATTTAAGCTTCATGCGAAACACGTTTCAGAGAGTACATTCTGCCAATTTTGCCACTGCACAATGTTGGTCTGGATTAATACTCGTATATCGTTAGTTTTCTTTTAGGTTTGTGGTACTGAACCAAGGCCGACATTATTTAGCAGATTGTAATAGTTATATTTTACTATTCCCAAGTAACTCGTAAAACTGTAAATTTTTTAATGATTCAGTGCAAACGTCACTTCCTATTTAAATTTTTTTTTTTCGATATGGAGGAATTTCTGGCTCCTTGTACTGCACATTATTCTTGATTTTCATTTTCGTTATCCCACATGTCTAACAGAACTTATCAGTAACTTTCTTTTTCGGAACTAGATTCAACACCCCTGTTTTCATCTACCTCTCCAACCAACTGCATGAAGTGACGTTGCCGGACACACCTGTTGGCCGGAAATCGCACTCCTTTATCTCAAAGGGAAGTAGGGGGATTAGTGGGCCCTTTCTCGGGCTTCTCTGTGTTGCCGAGTCTTGCTCTGCTGTCCTGGGTGATAATCCTTGCCAGTTTTCCATAATTCCAGTTACTGAGAATTAATTTCCTAAGCCATCTTCATGTTGCACCTTTTTGCGCTGTACGTGTTGACAGTCGTCGTTCACTTGGTTCGGCTATCACATTCCAAGCAGCTGTCCCAGTTCCCACATTGGTCCGCAGGTTTGTCTATTCGACAGTAAACATGATTAGAACACGTCACACAGAGCAGATCTAGTGCAAATTACCTTTCTACAGTGAAATATGACGTTTGTGAGACGCGGATGGTCCTTTTCTACGCCTAACATTTTTTGTGCTCCTCGTTATTACTTTTCCCAATCTTATTATAATTGTGTGTGCTTTCACAATACTGAAAATACTTTGTGTTTAGTTACATGACACTGTTCTAACTACTGGATAACCAACAGGAATTATGTTATTACTCTACTCTAACACTAGACGAGGTCGAACTCTTCAGCCCTATAGCCTAAGTCCACGTGAGCAATTCAAGGTCGCAATGAAAGTATATTTTTCTTGAGAATATAAATTTTCAGCACGTATGTATTTCATAAAGTTACAATACAATGTTACGTTAAGGTCTGACAGCACGGGAGGGGAAACGTTTCAGTTTCACAAAGTCGGTGATTATTTACTCGAGAAACTCTTATAACTGATTCAAAAGCTGTGTGGTATTTCAAGGTGGCAATATAGTTAGCAAACTGGACGCATATTCAGGAGGGCGGCGGTTCAAATCCGCGTCCAGCCACCAAGATTTAGGTTTCCCGTGATTTCCCTAAATCGCTCCAGGCAAATGCTGGGATGATTCCTACGGCAGGGCACGGCCTATTTCCTTCTTGTCCTTAAAAGAATCCGAGCTTATACTCCATTTCCAATGAGCTCTACATGGACTGGACGATTGACCAAATTCTTCCTTTTTTTCAAGCCTTTGAGGTTTCCGCTGCTCTTACCCCACGGCAATTGCGTGGTTTATTTTATATGTGTCAAATTATGTTCTGCGTAGATCATTTCATATACTTATCAGAAAATTTGTGAAATATATGAGTTTCTCTGTAACAGCCATTGCAGAGTTAAGTTCTTCACATGACTGGTCTGCATTTGCAACGAGTCAGTATCGGACTTACATATGCAGACTGAAGCGACGAATGAGAAATTGTACCATGGTCCAGATTCGAAACCGGGTCTCCCGCTCACCAGGCAGAAGCGCTAACCACTCCACCACCTTGGCACAGTGAATTTACAAAGCTGTACGGACTATCCTAGCAGGCTTGTCTCCTCAGTCCGAATACCCAATGACACCCCAGCCCGGTTTATAATCCCAGCCTTGGTATAAATTTTCATTCGTTGCTTCTGTGTACATAGACACATCACAGATGTTCTGGACTTGGAAAGGTCTCCGGAACCATATAGTTTCATTTGATGATTGCACCTAAGACTGTGCCAGGTACGATCTCTCGCTATTGCAATACAGTTTGAGAGCCTCTGCAATGCTGATTCGGTTGGGGGAAATACCACGTGGGCTGAGGTGTAAATGGATATTTGGACTGAGGAGCCAGGCATGCTAGGGTAGGCCATGCTAGGGTGTAAAACCACTGTACCAGTGTCACGTAGTTGGCTGGTTCAAATGGCTCTGAGCACTATGGGACTCAACTGCTGAGGTCATTAGTCCCCTAGAACTTAGAACTAGTTAAACCTAACTAACCTAAGGACATCACAAACATCCATGCCCGAGGCAGGATTCGAACCTGCGACCGTAGCGGTCTTGCGGTTCCAGACTGCAGCGCCTTTAACCGCACGGCTGTCACGTAGTATTTAGCGCATCTATCTTGTGGACCTGGGCGACAATCCCGGTCTTGGTATCAATTTTCAGTCGGCCGGTGTGGCGGAGCGGCTCTAAACGCTTCGGTCAGGAACCGCGCAACCACGCAGGTTCGAATCCTGCCTCGGGCATGGATGTGTGTGATGTCATTAGGTAAGTTAGGTTTAAGTAGTTCTAAGTTATAGGGGACTGTTGACCTCTGGTGTTAGGTCCATAGTGCTCAGAGCCATTTGAACCATTTTTATCAATTTTCATTCATCGCTTCAGTCTCCATACATGCAACGCAGATGTTTGAGACTTGAAAAGGCCTCTGGAACCATAGAGATTCACTTGAATATTAGATATGGCAATCTGCCTTGAGGTAATCTCTTTGTACGCTATCTTCAAACAAGTTTCCGTGATCATCAGCGGTGTTCTTTAGAAAAAGAAATTTCTTCACGATCCAGAAATTTTGTCATCATGTAACAGGAAACAGTCACGTTGTTCCTTAAAATCCGTAGCTGAAAAATATATTATCCGGAATCTGCACCCATATGCTCGGCTGACCTGATTTTTTGGTCGTGACTCTCAATGGTCAGAACTAGAAGACAATGTCTTCACCACCGTCTGAGGCAAGGATTGTACTCGGTTTTTGAACGTAAGCGAAGACAAAAGTTCACTGGCATTGTTAAACTGTAGAAACGAAGGTAACAATTTGTCATCCAGCCGAGATCGAAGTGGACGGAAGAACTGAAGTAAAATGGTAGAAAGGATCTAACAGGAGCTTCGGTAAGGGCTCCTCGTTCGTCCGTTTCTGTGTTCGATAGTCTCGCTACTGGAAGATACGTGACGCGGCACGCTGTGTGCAAATCCGGATTAGCGCGCCCTCCCTGGAGGAATGAGGCCGGGAGCAGGGAGGGGTGTCGCGGAATGATGAACCGGCGTGGGGCGGCTCCCCGCGTCCAACTTACCAGCGGCTCACAATGGCTGGCGCCAGGCGGCTGGCGAGGCTCCGTGGCTCCCCAAGCGTGTAATGACCTGTTGTTCATTCACACCGGCGCACGCCGTCCTGCTACATCGTCTCGAAAATATAATTCTTTTGTTCCACGCAGGCGGCAACCCTTACGATACAACAGATGTTCTCTCTTTGAGCCACTGACCGTGAAATTATTGCGCTTCCTAACGGCAATGTCAATTTACAACCCTATCTTGGAAAGATCGTTGGGCGAAACATTGGTCACCTGGGGTGTCGAAGCTAATTGTAATTGCAGGCTCCTTCTGTGGCCTGGAACGAGATGGGCAGGTAGCAACTGCATGTGGAGTGCTGGTTGCTCTCGTCTATAAGCAGGATGAAAGAACAACCAAATAGAATTACAAATCCATGCTCCTAACAGCAAAGAGTCAATATGAATTAAGGATATGAATTAAGGCAACGCCATTCACGTGAAACAAAAACCATTCTGGGTAATAGACACATTTGTGTGTTGCTATACAGAAACCAGATGGCAGTTATAAGAGTCGAGGGACATGAAAAGGAAGCAGTGGTTGGGAAGGGAGTGAGACAGGGTTGTAGCCTCTCCTCGATGACATTCAATCTGTATATTGAGCAAGCAGTAAAAGAAACAAAAGAAAAGTTCGGAGTAGGCATTAAAATCCACGGAGAAGAAAATAAAAAAACTTTGAGGTTCGCCGATGATATTGTAATTCTGTCAGAGACAGCAAAGGACTTGGAAGAGCAGTTGAACGGAATGGACAGTGTCTTGAAAGGAGGGTATAAGATGAACATCAACAAATGCAAAACGAGGATAATGGAATGTAGTCGAATTAAATCGGGTGATGCTGAGGGTATTAGATTAGGAAATGAGACGCTTAAAGTAGTAAATGGGTTTTGCTATTTGGGGAGCAAAATAAATTATGATGGTCGAAGTAGAGAGGATATAAAATGTAGACTGTCAATGGCAAGGAAAGCGTTTCTGATGAAGAGAAATTTGTTAACATCGAGTATTGATTTAAGTGTCAGGAAGTCGTTTCTGAAAGTATTTGTATGGAGTGTAGCCATGTATGGAAGTGAAACGTGGACGATAAATAGTTTAGACAAGAAGAGAATAGAAGCTTTCGAAATGTGGTGCTACAGAAGAATGCTGAAGATTAGATGGGTAGATCACATAACTAATGAGGAGGTATTGAATAGAATTGGGGGAAAGAGGAGTTTGCGACACAACTTGACTACAAGAAGGGATCGGTTGGTAGGACATGTTCTGAGGCATCAAGGGATCACCAATTTAGTACTGGAGGGCAGCGTGGAGGGTAAAAATCGTAGAGGGAGACCAAGAGATGAATACACTTAGCAGACTCAGAAGGATGTAGGGTGCAGTAGGTAGTGGGAGATGAAGAAGCTTGCACCGGATAGAGTAGCATTGAGAGGTGCATCAAACCAGTCTCAGGACTGAAGACCACAACAACAACAACATATTTCCCCTGTGGGCTTGACTATGCACCACACTGTATGCCGATAGTGTAGATACTAGATTATACTTATCCATTACGGATATTTTAGAACCGTGACTTTAAGTTATACAAAACCTCAACAAGTTACTTTTTTGAATAATTATGTCTTATTGCATGACCCGGTTTTCGAACCTTTTCAGGTTCATCTTCAGAGGGTTTCAGGAAGTTACATCATTACTGCTAGCCTCATTTTGGGTGCTGGCTCTATGACAAAAATATGTAACACGCTTTAATGTATCGCCATGACTATTGCTTATCTGTCGATATGGAAGTAAATTTAGTTTTATACTTACTGCGGCAGTATAGGCTGCTTTTTTCGGTTAGTGTCCATCTGTCTGCGTCCATTTTGATGTCCAGTTGTTATATCACTACATACAGTTCCACACAAACTATATTAATTTACACTCTGACAGCGAGACTTTTCCAGCATTCAGCATGCGCTTTACAACTGTTGCTTGTAACAAATTACTTGACAAAAAGATACGGCATAGGCCTACTTTGCACAGAGATGTAATTTGTTCTTTTTTACATGTATTAAAGTCGATATAAGGGCAAATATTTTAATCATACTGGCGATAACATGAGAGCACAAGATAAAATAAATATATAAATAAATTACTTCAAGAACAAACTTCAGGTGGCCTGATATCTTATTTCTGTTTGTATATTAACGTATTGTACAGGCAGTTTATAGCAAATATTTTAATCATGATTGACATTAACATGAATGCCCAAGAATCAATGATACAGTGTTATTGTACTAACAATGACATAAAATAATGACAAACCTTCAGATGAGCTGTTGACTTATTTCTGTTGTTACATTAATGTATAATATACTGTACGAGCACACTATCTCTTCCCAAGATACGATTGGCTCTAAGAATTTTTTACTGATACGACTCAATACTTGGCGAGGAGTGTTAAACAGAACGAAGTTACATCCACTCTACACAATTGTGTGCAATGGGATATACCAATAAACCCTTGAAAACTCCGTTCTGTAAAACACCTTGAAAGGTCTGATTACTTTACAGATGAGTTAATCTTTAAATATTTGGCGTTAAGCATTTAACCGAAGAAAGTTCAGAAAAGGTTTGAAATTATGTTTACAGTTTGTTGGAAGACGCTAGGCTCTTATTATGAAACGCTAGTTCAATATATTCTAGATAACTTGGGCACCATTTTAAGCGAAAGCAACTTTTTCACGCAACTCGATGTTTGCGACGATATGTGTCCTGAAATATGTGTCGCACAATGATATAATTTTGCAGATACAGTCAGTGGTGTGTATAGATACTGTGTACAAACTGTGTTTTGCGTGTCTATTGCTGAAGTTATACTGCATGAACAACAAAACTGATACACTTTTTTCGCTTCATCATTTTGAACGGAGTGTCAGCGAGAACAAGTTTCGTAAAGACTTGAAATTTGTGTAAAGTTGGTTGCAAGTTGCTAAGTGCTTTCACTCTCAAACATAAGATGAATAAATTCGGTTTATTTTCGCACTGTCAGCTACGCTACAACACGACAGACATAGATTTTTTGTCATGCTTATCTTGTTGTGTTAAAGTTTTAACATAAGAATGTACGTCTTAATGAGAAGAAATATAGGTAGTCTAATTTCCCTTGCCTCTGGAAGCCCGTAGATAGACACCCTTGAACTGATAATGGATACCACTTTCCGACTCCTGGATTCTGATACAGTCACTTAGTATAAGGAGCAGTCAGATGAAACGAGGCAAACCATATAAGGTCGCTGATGTTGGTAAGTTAGGTAGGTGTGGGTTGTGCGAGTGCCCTCTGTTGGGAATCAGTAAGGAACACTGCGAACGTTCACCGCTGTGCTATACGTGGTTAGCCACGCGGAGTAGCCGCGCGGTCTGCCGCGCCTTTCACGGTTCCTACGGCTCCCCCCGTCGGAGGTTGGAGTCCTTCTTCGGGCATTGGTGTGTGTGTGTTGTCCTCAGCGTAAGTTAGTTTAAGTTACGTTAGTTAATGTGTAAGCGTGGAACCGATGACTTCAACAATTTGGTCCCATAGAACCTTACCACAAATTTCCAAAATTACTTTGTTAGACGTGCTCGACCTCACAGTCGGCCCTGGGAAAGAGAAACACCGAGTCTAGTGTGGCTTTTGATTGTGGAAGGAACGTCAGGTAGTGATATTTATGCCTGAATGTCTGCTGTCTATGGCGAACACAGTGCGTCGAGCGCGTGTGTGTTTGCGTGGAATAAACGATTTCAAGAAGGCCGGGTGACTTGAAGACAGCAGTCGCTCAAAACAGGCTCATCCGGTCATCACTCCTTCTGTCATTCCTGTGGCGGATGCTGAGCGACGATGGATGGTGAAGGATATTCGGCTCATGTTACGCATCAGTAACGGGACTACTCAAGCCATCATGACGGAGTATTTGAAGCTCCAAAAGACCTGTGCGTAGTGGAATCCCCAAACCTCACCAAAAGGCAGAAGGTGACCAGGATATCGACAACACTGCAGCACCTAGAACGGTGTCACGACGAAAAATATCGCATACTATCCCGTATTGTCGCGTGACATAAAACAGGGCATCATCATTTTGAGCTGAAGAGTAAGTGTCAGAGCCACCAATGCAAGCTCACGGGTTTACCCCCAGAAAAAAAATACAAAGCCATGCACGCCAGATCCGTGAAAGTCATTGCGACATTTTTCTATGACTGCAAGGGCCAGCTGCGCGTTGACTTTCTGGACCACGGTGCCACAATTAACACAGAGGAGTACCTGGACACTTTGCAAAAACTGAAGCGCGCCTTCAAGTCCATACGTCCAGGAATGTTGTCGGACGGCATAATTCTGTTGCAAGACAATGCCCGCCCGCGTGCTGCCGAGTTTTTCTCGACTACGCTGCGAAAGTTTCGCTGGGAAGCCTCTACGTATCCTCCATACAGTCCCGGTCTCTCCCCATGAGATGTCTATATTTTCGGAGCCGTGAAAAGAAACATTCGCATCCGTTGATTTGTTTCGGACACAGTGATGGTTCCGTAGGCATCCGAGAATATTTCTCCATAAGAGCAAAGACCGTCATGTCTCACAGTGAGATAAATGTATAAACACTTACAGCGATTTATTTTTAAAATAATAAACAGTTTACTTATTTTTTCTGTGTGGTTCGTTTTCATTTGATGTCCCTTGTAATATGGACTACCACATATTTAGAGGACTTTCATGAAAAACTGAGGAAAGAGACTGTACTTATCTTCTGCACTACTATGACTGTACTTTTACTTGTCTGTGCATCGAGGTTATGGACTTTAACGACCAAACACTTGAAGATAATTGAAGCAGCGGAATGAGACGTCTGATACCTTTGGTTGGTCAGAAATCAGAATAGAAACAATAAGGTAAGAGAGGAGCTCCATGTTTCGGGAATAGCAGAAAAGATCCAATAGTTTAGAAAAGAACTGCACGACCATCTACTGCGTATGGATAGAAACCCGGAAACAGCGGGAACGACTCAGGGGTAAAATAAGGATAGAACGACTTGGAGCAAATAGTGCCATCAGATTTCAATTGTTTTGTTTCGCAACAGACAAATACATCTAGCCCGAATTGCAAATGATGATTGGGACATATTAACAACATGCATAGAAGATTTATCGTATAGTATTAAAACTAGAATGTGATTTTCATTCTGCAGCGGACTGTGTGCTGATATTAAACTTCCTGGCAGATTAAAATCGTGCGCCGGACCGAAACTTGGAATCGTGACCTTCGCCATTCACGGGCATGTACCCTACCAATTTTTTGGGTCTTTATTGCTTTTTTCATTTCTTTTTTTTCCATGTTCCTGAATATACCAAAGCCCATGAAAAAACAGGGAAAGTTAGTGGCACCGCCACTTTTACTCTAAACTTAAGAAGAAGCCTCCCAAAAATCGGTCTGTCATATCAGCCGTTGGCCCTAGTCAATAAATACCCGCAAGAACGTCTACTAAAAGGGACAGAAGGATGCAAGGAAATTCTTTATCTCTTTTAAAATTATTTTTATTTTTGTTTTATTTTTATTTTATTTATATTTTATTCCTATTAATCCATCTCTGTCGAACTAGCACGTCTTCGCAAAGAGTGGCATTCGCCTTCCGACGCACGTCTTCTTGCAGGTGTGTATGAATAACCGTTGAGGGATCGAATCTGTAAAATGGTGGAATGGAACGTATGTCAGTTGCTACTAACGTGGACGATTCAGCCGCTTGGGGTGTTGCGGAAAGCACTCCGGACATCAACTGAACTACCCAAGTATGTCTAACGACCTGTACTAGCGGAAGTAAACCTGTCAGGAAAGGTCGCATCGTGCTTGGGTAGCTCAGATGGTAGAGCACCTGGTCGTGAAAGGCAGAGATTCCGAGTTCGACTCACGATCCGGCACGCAGTGTTAAGCTACGTTCACACTGAGGGATTTGTCGTGCCCGGCACATGTAGCTGATGAGGTATGGCACGAGTCGCAAGTTCCTGCGACTTGTACCTGCAACATCGATGCTAGAATTCCGATAAATACTCTGTTCCGACACATGTTCCTGTCTCCGTACGCCGAGCGATAACACGGCACAAATCGTAGATACATTTTCTACTGAACGTGCGCATTTCACAGGCAGACGCGTGGTGTTGCATCTTGGGTACACGTGATCAGCTGTTTACGATACGCAGCAGTTAGTGTTATAGCCTGTAATATCGTCCTATTTTGCTTTCGTTTGCGAAGATAGAGTGGACGAAGAACAGCACAATGAAACTAATTGAAGAATTTCGTGAAAGGCGCTCTTTGTGGGATCCATCATCCCAAGATTATAAAAATCGCAACTCCAAACGGGACTAAATTCATCATTTACCGTGTTTATCTGGCGTTTCTGAGAAAGAAGTGGACCGTAAACTCCATAATTTAAGATCTCAATTCCTCCGGGAATATAATAAATCAACGACAAAGCCATCAAGATCGGTCAGAGAAGGTGTTTACATATCTACATGCCGGCACAGTAGTTAGCGTGTTCGGTCAGAGAGCTGGTTGGCCTCTGTAATAAAAAAGAGCGGAAGAATCAACAAACGAACTTGAACGGACGTCATGTGACGTCCGCAACGACCAAACACAACGACCAAAAAAAAAAAAAAAATGGTATGCCTGCAATTCAGTACTATTCATGAAGGACACAAACACACCAAGAAGGAGTTTATCCACGTTTGACATAAGTAAGACCATGTTTACTTCTCATGATTTTTATTACAAATTTTTATTTACGCAACACTGATGAATGTAAATGTGTTCTTTGCTGTAGTGCCTGAAAAAAAGTATTTTCGATGAAGAATCACTGAATTATCTTCGACACTAAGCAAACAAATTTTGCCACTCCACTTGTCCTTCAGTGGTGACAAAATATGCTGCAAACACATTTCTCACCTGCTTTGCGTCTTCGGCAACATTTCTGCCGATTCTTGATAGCGATATAAGTAGTGGATGGTCTCTCCATCTCCCAGGTCCTACAGTCCCTGTTTCTAGGTTTTCAGAATCGAAACTGCCTGGTGGTGAATGAATAAGGCGAGCTTCTCCATTTCGTCTTAGGAAGTTGTGAAGATAAATGCAACACAAAACCACAAAAGTTGCAATTCATGCCTCTTGTCCTGAGGAAGTTGATAACTCTATAGCGTGGATTAAGCAGAGGTCCGCTCCATGCAACTCTGCTGCACATATGCTTGGAATACAATTCCTAAACGATGTCTGACTAGCGTCAGTAGCCTTATCGCGCTACATAACTACCGAAAGGACTATTTGGTTCCAACTGGTATGACCACAGAAGGGCAGCGGGTAAGACTGTCCTTGATGGTAAATTTAAGGCAGCGTCAATGGCAAAATAGTCATATTCAGCCTACCTCTGTGATTCTCCTAGTTTATCAGTCAGTACTTATAACCGTGTCAAAAGTGTCCAAAAGACCGAAATAATTCGCTGATTTCTAATTATAAAACATAGGTCATAGCAAAGTTACAAGAATTGATAAGGTCCTCCATACTTACAGGTAAAATTAGAAGTTAAGAAGGTAAGATGTTCACTAACAATATAATTCAATTACAAAAATTTTAGTTCAATAACAGATTAACCTATCGTTAGTCCAAAAAGTCGACAAAATAATTAACGGAACAAGAGCTAGCTTAACCTGTGTGGAATACGTGTGCTTAATAATTTTCCTCACTAGCCTTTATCGGTGCGAGCGAAATTAACTTCATATAACCCACAAAAAAATCTGCGTGTAACACGAAATAATTTCCAGGTACACACATATTGAAGGAATAATTATCTCCCAAGGGAGATGCTTTTTGCCATGTAATTTCCATAATATCATCTTTCGGTCGCAGTTATTCTTCTTTATTTCTCTTTTCTAGAGTTTATCACGTGAGTGGTAGGATATGGCCAATTTTATTTTAGTATCTAACTTTGTGATCGGATGCCTTTCTTGGCGCCACAGTCGTCAAGGTAATCTAAGGAAGGGAAGTTGCGCGCGGCATCTGTCTGTGAAACTTCGTTCTGTGTATTCCCGTATTTTAACAAGTTATCCATCGTATTCTCAGAGAACTTGGGGACCAGCCCAGCATTTTCTCCAACAAGCGTGGGAAATCGCCTAAAATCCCCGCTCAGCCTGGCCTCTGTACCGTATCACGGTCTTTAAACCGTTGCGCAGCTTTGATCCGAGACTTGGTCAACGCATTGTCTAGCAAGCTATAGCGCTGGGGCTTATGCTATACAAGCAAGACTTTCGGCCGCAACCGTAACATTAATTTACTATACATCGGGACGTTTGTCTCTGGCACTAAACCAGAAGTAGAGTATATCGTGATATTCTTATAAAAGTAACTACGCTTTGCAGTAGACGACTTTTGATATTTTTGAAGCCAATTCATAATCCATCACATCGGCATGGCACAGTATGTTACACGTGGCAAGGAAATTTAACAATATTTCGTAGTACTTCCGTGGACATTCGACGTTAGTTTACAAGTAAACATTGACTATATAACACTGTACATCACGCTTGCTAATTTCAGTATCCTTCGTTCTCGTTACAGTCACGAGAAAAATGTATATTTACATGCCTGTGCTCCTAATTACCCTGTTCCTGTAGTCATGACCCTATGGGAGATATCTGATGGGCACAATAGGACTGTAGCACTCTATATGACGAAAACCAGTTCCTTAAATTGGCCCAACAAAGCTTCGTGAAGACAGTGTCGGGTGTCTTTTGACGATACTCCATTCAGTTTCATATAGGCGCTGCAGACCAGTTTAGATGCTTCACATCTTAGTTAAATTTTATATCATTTCTCATTACTGTACACAGGTATTTAACGAGTGGTTCCCGTCCACTTGTAGTTGGATGCTGTCGGATCCTTTCACATGTTTATCAGAATTATTTAGCGTGTCTTCATATCTGAAGGGAGCTGTCATTCAGTCAGCTAACGGCCTTGCGGCAGTGCTAACACCGGTTCTCGTCAGATCACCGAAGTTAAGCGCTGTTGGCAAGCAGGGTGCGTTCAGTCCTTGTGAGGCAAACTGAGGAGCTACTTGACAGAGAAGTAGCGGCTCCGGTCTCGTAAACGACATACGGCCGGGAGAGCGATGTTCTGATCATATGCATCTCCATATCCGCATCCAATGACGCCTGTGGGCTGAGGACGCCATGGCTGCCGATCGGTACCGTTGGACCTTTATGGCCTCTTCGGGCGGAGTTTTGTTTTTAGTGTCATTCAGTCTACTTGGGGACAGACTACCGAAGTCATGATGCATTTTGTTACTATCATCCAGCGTCGATAATTTCCTATAGACAACGCCATCGTCAGCAGGTCCATTGGAGAGTCTCTTTAACACTGAAGCTTCCTGGCAGATTAAAGCTACGTTCACACTGAGGCATTTGTCGCGGAGATTCGTTCCCGGCACAAGTCGCGGAGAAAAGTTTCCCGTCACATGTATCTCGCGACTTGGTTCCAGGACAAGTGCCTGGCACAAGCAACAAACGTGAGCGTTCTCACTTGCGACATGTAGGCAGTCAGTTTCACGGAACATGGCATCCGAAGCAGAACTTCTATTTCTTTGCGGTAGCGCTGTGATTATTGCAGTGAATACGGAGAATAAGCGGAGAAAGGAACGTAGGTGGTGGGTGCATAACGTTCTCAATAAACGGGGTAGTCATTGAGTTTACACTTCTGTGATGCGTAACCTTAAACTTCCAGACAGACAGGGCTTCAAAAATTTTGTTCTTGTGTCTACGACGGACTTTGAAGTATTACAAAATATGACGGCACAGTACTAGACAATCATCTTCGGCTGTAATCCGGCAGGATACCGCCCTTCGATTGACCATTCGGGTCTAATCGAAGCGTTAGGTGTATTGCAGGTGCCAGCCAGCCAGCCGGCCAGCCAGCAGTCCAACAGTCCAGCAGTCCAGCAGTCCAGCAGCAGCAGCAGCAGCAGCGGTCCCGGTCCCGGTCCCAGTCTGCAGCAGTGGTCCAGCCGGCAGCAGCCAACCAGTCCTCCTGCAGCAGCAGCAGCGGTCCCGCCCGCCAGCCAGCCAGCCAGCCAACCAGCAGCCAGCAGCCAGCAGCAGCAGCAGCTGCAGCCCCGGCCCCGTCTGCGGCAGCAGCAGCAGCAGCAGCAGCAGCTGCGGCGTTCCTGCCACCCGCCGTCGCCGCCGTCGTCGCCGTCGCCGTCGCCGTCCCTGGTCTTCGTCCGTCTTCGACCGTTTTCGTCTTCGTCTGTCCCCAGTTTGTGTCCTTTCTTTCTCGTCCTGTGCGTTTTTTCTCCCTGTCGTCATGTCCGCCCCCACCACCACCGCCACCACTACCACCACAGCCATAGTTTATACCTCCCACTCCGCCGCCTCCACCACTATAACATGGTGTGCCCAGTCACAACCCCCTCCTTCCATCCCACCTCTTCACTCTCCCTTCGCCCTCGCTCTTTGTCGCCCCCTCTCCAGCCTCTTCCTCCCGCTCCTCTCGATCTGATCCTTTCCCCCCACTCCCCCAGCCGGTCACTGCAGCTCCAGCTAGGGTGGTGGCCCGTCGGGCCACTGTCCATGCCCAGCTCTCCCCATCGACTTCGCCATCACCGCCGCCACCGTCGCCATCGCCGTCGCCTTCACCGTCACCATCTCCGGCGCCGACTGCTGCGTCCACGCCGGGACCTGTCCCATCCCACCACCTACCTATCGCTCCCGTCCCTCATATCACGACCCGCCCTTCTGCCACCATAAAACGCCCTAGTGGCACCACCACCTCCTCCACTCCCAAAAAGGCCTCGCCCCGTCCTCCTTCCCCCCCCCCCCCCAGGGTGCCATGGATGTCTCCCCTCCTGGCCCTGCTCCCTCCACCTCCTCCTCCTCCTCCTCCCCCCCTCTTTATACAAATACCTCCTCTCCCGTCCCGATCCTTCCCTTCTCGAGGCCCGGAATCTCTCCCTCCTCCTCCACCAACACTTCCGTGGTGCCCCCATCTCTCTCCTCACTCCCAGACGGGATTCTGTTCTCATCTCCTCCCCCAGCCCAACCCTCCAGACTGACATCCTCTACCGCCTCCCCATCACCCGTTTTGGCCCCAACGCCTCTGTCACCCCTGCTCCTTCTCCGTCTCCTACCCGCCAACCTCAACCCCCGCGTCGCACGCCGTCCCTCACCAATGTGATCACTCGGCTCAGTCCGTCGATCACGGAGGAGGAGGTGTTGGCAGAGCTCAAGGCGCATCCCACGCTGGAGGTGCGGGCGGTCTGCCACATTTTCAACTCGGCCGGCCCCACTCGCCTTATGCGGGTTTTCTCCGAGGACGCCCCCTCCATTGACCATCTCCTGAAGGAGGGTGCCCTCCTCTTCAACCAGCGCTACAAGGTCGACCCCTCCCATTCCCCTCCTCAATCCCTGCACAGCCAGAGGTGTCTGCGCTATAACGCACACCCAACAGCTGAGTGCCGCGAGGCCCCCACCTGCCCGCATTGTAGGCAAGCGCATTTCCTCCGGCAGTGCCCTAACCTTCAATCCCCTCCCTCCTGCAATACCTGCAATCTCCCCCATCCCACCTACTCCCAAAAGTGTAAAGCCCGACCCCCTCTGACCACTCCTGAACTCACCGTCCCTGTCCGTCCTCTGGACGCCCCCACCCCTCCTGGCAATTCCCTTCGTCCCCCCCACCCCCACCGCTGAGGACATCACCAGGTTCCTCACCATCATCCATCAAAATGTCCATCCCTTTCAGCGCCCCCACACCCTCCAACAGATCTCCCTCGCCGCCCATTCCATTTTCCAACTCAAAATGTACGCCACCTACTCCCACAACCAGGCCCATTTCACCTTCTCCCGCCTTGACACCCTCGTCTAAATCCCTGTCATGGCGCGACAGCAACATATCCTTTTCAACACTATACGCTTCTTCCCGCCAACAAGAACATCTTCCTGCACACCATTGCCACCCACCACGTGGATGCCCTCCTCCTCAATGAAACCTTCCTCCAACCCCACCACTCCATCCACACCTCACCCTATCTCCTCCACCGCTCCGATAATCCCCTCCCAATTGCGTGTGGCGGAGTTGCCATTGGTCACCACCGCCAGATCCCCGTTTGGTTCCAACCTCTCCTTCCCGTCCCCACCAAAGACCTGATCCTTAGTCTCTTCTTCTCCGGCCTTACCATTACCTGCGCCACCATCTATGTCCGCCCCAACGCCCCTATTCCTTTCTACTTCCTCTCCCACATCGACCGTACCTTCTCCTCCTACATGATCGCCGCTGACCTCAACATCCATAGTCGTTCCGCTGCCCAGTTACAGCAGTGGCATCAGTTCCTCTCCTCCCTTCAAGGCGACCTCATCCCCATCCCCCAGCACACCTGTCCCGAACCCAACTCCATTCCTGATGTTATCCTCTCCTCCCCCAACATCCTTGGCCGCATAACAGTGGTTGTCCTGGAGCCTATTGGTAGCGACCATCTCCCTATCCTCCTCACCATCTCAGACGGTCGTCGCCCCAGCCCCGACCCTCGTAATTACTCTCCCCCTAAGTACGTCCATGACTGTTCCCGTGCCAACTGGACTGCCTACCGGGATACCCTTTCCACCCAGGTCGATAGCCACCCCTTCACCTACCACCACCCTGACGATGTCACCCATACCGCCTCCATTCTCCAGCAGACCTTGTCTGAGGCGGTGGAGGCCCACGTCCCTACTGTCGCCGTCCACCCCCACCGTCCTACCTTACCCCCACAGGCCGTCCTCCTCCTCCGTGAATCCCGTCGTATCTACCATGCCTTCCTCTGCACGCATGACCCGGACGCACTAGGATGCCACCGGCAACTCCAGCGACACATTCGTAATTTGCTCGCGGCTAAGAAACGCTGGGACTGGCGACAGACATGCACCCGTTTAAATGCTACCCTACCAATCAACTCGTCCAAGTTCAGGTCGGCCTTCCGTCACCTTACCGGAACTAAACCCTCCCCCTATTATCCTCTTCTCCATGATGATCACCCTTTCCCTGACACCCTTAGTAAGGCCAATCACTTTGCCTCCTACCCCTCTGATGTATTTTCCATCCCCGATGATCCCCAGTTCGATTACTCCCTCTTCCCTGATATCCGCGATCGAACTGACACCTCTGTCCCTCCCCTCGCTCCTGGTTTCCAGTACTTGGACAACATTGCACACACGGAACTCAATGCCCCTATCACTACACAGGATCTCATTGATACACTCCGCACAAAATGCAACACCACTCCTGGTCACGATCGTGTCACCTACCCTCACCTTCGTGAAGCTCCTGTCTCTTTCCTCTCCACCCTGGCCAGGCTCTACAATGTAGTCCTGTCCACCGGTTACTACCTCGACCTGTGGAAAACCTCCCATATCTTCATGTTCCTTAAACCTGGGAATCCGCCGTCCGCCGTCTCCTCCTACCATCCCATCAGCCTTACCTCAGTCTTCAGCAAGATCCTGGAATCTATCCTCACCCGACGCATCCACCAGTTTCTCCGCCAGCACCGCCTCCTTCCCGTTACCCAGTGTGGCTTTCGGCCATCCTTCTCTTCCGACGACCTTCTCCTTCACCTCACTCATCTCCTTTCCGTACAGCTTAATTCCCGTCGCTCTGCCATCTTCCTCTCCCTGGACCTCGAACGTGCTTATGACCACGTATGGCATTCTGGTCTCCTCTTCAAGCTCCAAATCTTCGCCCTTCCCATTAACTACATCCGTCTGATCGGCTCCTTTCTCTCCCGCCGTCCTTCCTATGTCACCATCCATAACACAGATTCCTACACCTTTTTCCCCTCTGCCAGTGTGCCCCAAGGCTCCGTCCTCTCCCCCTTTTTGTACCTTTTGTACACGGCGGACATGCCGCCGCCGTCAGCCCCCGTCCACCTTCTCCAGTTTGCCGATGACACCGCCTTTCTTGCCCTTGCCCCCACCCTACAGCGCTCCCAACACCTTCTCCAATCCTGTCTTAACCGGTCACCGCTTGGTGCAACCAGTGGTTGCTCAAGGTCAATCCCTCCAAAACCCAGGCGATCATTGTAGGCAAAACCACCCCTTCCTTCCGCCTCCTTGATTTCTATCTCACCATCTATGGCCGTCCTATCGCCCTCACTCCCACCCTTAAGTACCTTGGCGTCACCCTCGACCGTCGCCTCTCCTGGACTCCCCACCTCCGGACAATCCAAGCCAAGGCACGCTCCCAGCTCAGTCTCCTCAAGCTCCTCTCCGGCCGTACATGGGGTCTGGACCCCTCCACCATCCTCCACACCTATAAATCCCTCATCTGCCCTATCCTTTGTTATGCCCATCCGGCTTGGATCTCCGCCCCCCCCCTACCCTTTATAAATCCCTCCAAATCCTTGAACATCATGCACTCCACCTCGCCATCCATCTCCCCTCCCCCACGCTGATCCTGTACGATCTCATCCTCTTCCCCCACCTCCACCTTTTTCTTGAACGGATACAGATCCTGTACACCTCCCGCAAACTCGATCCTCCTCACCCGCTCGTCTCCCTGATCCTCTCCCACCCCCGCCCGCTGCTGCGCCTGTATTCGCACATCCCACCCGGTCTCCATCTCTCCACCCTCCTTACCCTCTCCCAAGGTGGTTTCCGCCAGCTCCCCCTCCCTGATGATGCCCTCCTCCCCTCCATCTACCCCTGCTACCAACTTTGATCCTCCCACCCTCCTCCTGTGCTTGCTCCTCTGGGCACCCTCCCTCCCTTCTCTCCCTTTTCCCTCCCTCCTCCTTGTTCCCCCCTCCTCCCCCAGGCCTCCCCTCCCCTGTCCCTCTCCTCCTGCCCCCGTCTCCTCAGCCATTGGCATCCTTTTTCTCCCCTCTCCCCCATCTCCCCCCTGTTCCCCTCTTGGCAGGTCCCCGGACTCGCACACGCTAAGTGGACATTCGCGCGCCGGAGATCACCGCCATCAGTGTTTCGTGTGTGCAGTCATGTTTAGTGTTCAGTGTTCACCGTCACACTCCATCGTTCACCAGTACCATCGACATCTTCAGTGCTTGTGGCTCGTGTCAGCAGTTTGTAGTGTGCATTGTCTTCGAGTGTGAACGGCTTCATGTTTTTTTTCTGTTCATGTGTCTACTGTTTTTCTCCCGCCGTTTTGTTCCAACCCATGTGTCTTCTCTGTTTTATCGTTGTACTCTCTTTGGCTGAAGAGCGGTGTATTGTGCTGCTGCCAGCCTACCTGTTATACTGGTATTAAAATCACAGTAAAGAAAAAAAAACTAGACAATGAAGGATACAAATTTCCTAGAGGCTGTAATCCCTGCTGAACAACTTTTTAGCTACTGGAGATTCGTACAGCTCCTTAATGTACATGCATAGGATTTCCAAATCCAAAATCAGTGAATTAATACCAAAAGTGTGTCAGGCTATTATAAAGGCACTCCAAAGAGAAACTGAGGTAAGAACTTATTTTTATTGATTACTTAGAACACAATACCACTGAATTTGGTATCTTTGGGATCTTTGGTGTGACGTCATAAGCGAGTGACTGCGTGTGAGGTCGGTCTCTAAATTTTCATATATTTTTAGGTTTCAGCTACATATTTTAACGGGTTTTGTGATAATATTTACTATATAAGTGACGTATTAGTGGTTTCTTTATTCACCTCTGCCTTTCTTGTGTTGTGACAAGATATTTGTGAGTGTTTCGTATCGAGCAACTTAACCTCTTGCCTGTTTTTACATTCCGCGCTGACCAGTTGCAGCTGTAGCGGCGCATCGAAAGCTAAGTACTAATTAATTGTTTGTGTATATTGGTTTATTTAGGAACTTTAGTAGTCTTCAACCGGTGTTCTTGGTGTTTTCTGGTGAAATAATTTCAGAAGACGTTTGATTCTCTTTCTGTATTAGTCTTTTGTTATATTCACATTTGTTGTTTATTAATACTGTTAATAATAGTAGTTACTTCCCTTGTAGAGTAAATTTGTGATTATTGTAGTCAGGTTTTTAACATCTTCAAACTGTAGTGGCGGAACTTAGAAAAATTAAAATTTTACCATGAGTGAGAAGTGTGGGCTTTGCCGTAGGTTCGTTAGCAGTGGATTGCGGTGTGAGACTTGTTCGAAGTTTTTTCACTGGGGGGAGTGCAGTGGGGAAGCCAGTGGGCATTCTGGTGAGATCTTCTCCTGGAACTGCAGGTTATGTAGCAAAAGTAAGTTGATAGAGGAGCAGGAGCGTAAGATCTGTGCCCTTCAGGTGCAGCTGAAAAACGCACAGGAGGAGCTAGATAGGATGAGGAGGGAGAAGGGGGTTGGGGAATGGAAGCTGGCTGTTGGCAAGAGATCTGCTAGGAGAAGAAGATTTTCAGATAGTTTTATTATTGGTGTTTACAATAGATATGACCAACTGTCAGAGTCTAGTGGAGAGGAATCTCCAGTAGCTGTAGATGTAGGAAGTATGCAGCAGACCTCAGTAGTTACTGTGCCTAGAAAAGTTGCAAAGTCGAAGAGGAAGAAGAAGGTTCTGCTGTTATGTAGTTCTCATGGCAGAGGTGTAGGCCAGCAGTTGCAGGAAGTGCTGGGGAGTGAGTACCAGGTCACCAGCATTGTGAAGCCTAATGCAGGGTTGGCTCAGGTGACTGTTAACACAGGGGGGTTATGTAGGGATTTTACTAAAGAGTATCAGGTAGTGATTGTGGGTGGGGCTGGTAATAGTATTGATAGGGATGGGGACTATAACATAGATGGTGACCTGGAAAAGATAGCCACTCAGACTGGCAACACGAATGTGCATTTCGTGGAACTGTTTCAGCGTCACGATCGGCCTCATCTTAATACAGCCGTCAGGCGTAATAACATGAGACTTGGGGGTGCGCTGATGACAGAAAGCATGGGTCACATTTCAGTGGTGTCAGTGGAGTCTATCAGCAGGACGGGTTTCACTAGACATGGCCTGCACCTCAACAGGTATGGGAAGGGGAGGTTGGCAAAGCTTATAGGTGACAGCATAGGTGGGGTTGGTGGGATCACTCATGGGAAAATTCCTGCAGTAGTGGGTGTTAGCGCTGCACCTTTTTTAGATTGAAGTCAGCTGATAGGTAATCCTGCTTAAGGGAAGTCTCTCTAACAAGGGAATCACTTTTGACAAAGCTTGGGTATCCGAGTAATGAGGGAATTAGTATATTTCATCAAAATATACAAGGTATTAGAGATAAAATTTGTGAACTGCTTATAGATGTTGACTCTGAAGTTATTGGTATATCTGAACACTTCTTAAATAAGGAGATAATTCAGAGGCTTCCTTTACCAGGATACAGGTTGGCTGGCAGCTTTTCGAGAAGCTCTTTGCGGTGTGGGGAAGTAGCCATGTATGTGAAAAACGGTATCCTATTTCAGTCAATTGATGTTTCAAAGTACTGCACTGAAAAGGTGTTTGAATGTTGTGCAGGTGTGGTTAAATTTAACGGAGCTAAACTTCTAACTGTTGTTATTTATAGATCCCCAGACTCCGATTTCACAACATTTTTGCTAAAGCTAGAGGAGGTTCTTGATTCACTTTATAGGAAATACAAAAAGTTAGTTATATATGGTGACTTCAATATTAATTATATGAATGTTTGTGCAAGGAAGACGATGCTGGTAGACCTCTTTAATTCATATAATCTTATGCAACCCGTATTCTTTCCAACGAGAGTGCAAGGAAACACTAGAACAACCATAGACAACATCTTTTTTCATTCCTCATTACTAGAAGGGCATTCTGTTAGCAATAAGGTGAATGGCCTTTCAGATCATGATACACAAATTATAACTTTAAAAGATTTTTGTGCTGCAACACGTGTTAAATATAGTCATCAGCTGTTCAGGAAAGATGATCCAGTTGCTGTAGAGACCTTTGTAAACCTTATAAAGGAACAAGAGTGGCAAGATGTTTATAGCGCTGGTACAGTAGACGATAAATATAATGCTTTTCTCATGACTTTTCTCATGCTCTTTGAAAGTTGCTTTCCGTTATAACGTTTAAAACAGGGTACTAACACAAACAGGCAGCCTGGGTGGCTGACTAGAGGGATAAGAATATCTTGTAGAACAAAGTGGCAATTATATTACAACGTTAGAAACAGTCAAAATCTAAATGCAGCAGCCCATTACAAACAGCATTGTAAGGTGCTTAAAAATGTTATTAGGAAGGCAAAAAGCATGTGGCATGCAGATAGAATAGCTAAGTCTCAGGATAAAATTAAAACCATATGGTCAGTCGTAAACGAAGTTGCTGGTCTGCAGAGAGAGGTCGAGGATATAGAATCAGTGTGTAGTGGGGAATGTCCGTGTTACTGATAAGTCGCATATATGTACAGTATTTAATAATCACTTTCTGAATATAGCAGGTGAACTAAATAGAAACCTAGTCCCAACAGGGAATCATATAGCGCTCTTAGAAAAAAGTGTTCCGAGACTGTTACCTGAAATGCTCCTCCATGATACTGACAAGAGGGAGATTGAGTTAATAATTAAATCACTAAAGACCAAGAACTCTCATGGATATGACGGGGTATCTAGCAGAATACTGAAGTATTGTTCTATGCATGTTAGCCCAGTTCTCAGCCATATCTGTAACTTTTCCTTTAGGAGTGGTCGGTTTCCTGACCGATTAAAGTACTCGGTAGTGAAGCCACTTTATACAAAGAGAGACATTGATAATGTTGACAATTTTAGACATATTTCTATGCCATCGGTGTTTGCTAAAGTTATCGAGAAGGTTGTATATACAAGGTTACTGGAGCATTTAAATTCACATGATTTGCTGTCAAATGTTCAGTTTGGTTTTAGAAATGGTTTAACAACTGAAAATGCTATATTCTGTATTCTCTGTGAGGTTTTGGACGGATTAAATAAAAGGTTGCGAACGCTAGGTGTTTCTTTGATTTAACGAAGGCTTTTGACTGTGTTGACCACAAAATATTACTCCAGAAGTTGGACCATTATGGAGTAAGGGGAGTAGCTTACAATTGGTTCGCCTCTTACTTTAAGAACAGAAAGCACAGGGCAATTCTCCGCAATATTGAGAGTGATAGTGATGTTCAGTCCCAATGGGGCACTGTTAAGTGGGGCATCCCCAGGGGTCGGTGCTGGGGCCACTACTGTTTCTTATTTATATAAATGATATGCCTTCTAGTATTACAGGTGATTCAAAAATATTTCTGTTTGCTGATGACACCAGCTTGATAGTGAAGGATCTTGTGTGCAATATTGAAACAGTGACAAATAATGTAATTCATTAAATAAGTTCATGGCTTGTGGAAAATAATTTGATGCTAAATCACAGTAAGACTCAGTTTTTACAGTTTCAAACTCACAATTCAACAAGAACCGATATTTTGATCAGACAGAATAGCCACATTATAAGCGAGATGGAACAGTTCAAGTTCCTAGGCGTTTGGGTAGATAGTAAGCTGTTGTGGAAAGCCCGTGTCCAGGATCTTGTTCAGAAGCTAAATGCTGCTTTATTTACCATTAGAACAGTATCTGAAATAAGTGACACTTCAACACGAAAATTAGTCTACTTCGCATATTTTCATACGCTTATGTCGAATGGTATTATTTTTTGGGGTAATTCTTCTGATTCAAAGAGGGTATTTTTGGCTCAAAAACGGGCTGTTCGAGCCATATGTGGTGTAAGTTCGAGAACCTCGTGTCGACCCCTATTCAAAAATCTGGGAATTCTGACATTGCCCTCACAGTATATATTTTCTTTAATGTCGTTTGTTGTTAGCAATATTAGCCTATTTCCAAGAGTTAGCAACATTCACTCAGTTAATACTAGGCAGAAATCAAATCTGCATGTAAATGCACTTCCTTGACTCTTGTGCAGAAAGGAGTGCAGTATTCTGCTGCATCCATTTTCAATAAGCTACCACAAGAATTCAAAAATCTTAGCAGTAGCCCAAACTCTTTTAAGTCTAAACTGAAGAGTTTCCTCATGGCTCACTCCTTCTATTCTGTCGAGGAGCTCCTGGAAGAGCTAAAAAATTAAGCAAATTCCAGTGCTACATTGTTGATTTTCTTCATTTAAACTTACGACTTGTCACCTGAATATGTTTTTTATATTTCATTTTATCTGTTTCTAATATCGTGTTATAATTTCATGTATTGACTCGTTCCATGACCGTGGAGACTTCTCCTTAATTTGGTCCCACGGAACAATAAATAAATAAATAAAATTAATTAATTAATTAACACACAGATGTAGAAATTTAACTGTTTTCTCGTAAAATAAAAACGTTTTCTGTTTCCGTTTGCTGCCCCTCATGAACGTCTATTGGCATTAAGTTTATTTCCGTAATTTTACTCTGTTCAAATTCTTCTAGTTCGTCGAGTTTGGCCTCGAAAATTAAGTCCTGTATTTTCTTCTGTAGAATGGTAAGACGTTTTTTATTACGAAATTCTCGTGGTTCACATTCAATTTGTTTTGAAAATGATGTCAATTTATCTTCTTTTTTGGTGAGGAGGTGCTCACTTTTCCTCTTTAAAACTTCAAGTGCAGCATCGGCAGACGAATTATTTTGAATCATTTTCGCTTTCTTTGGCGGTGGAATTTGGGGTGGCACCAAATGTGTACTAGAAGTACTACAAGTACTTGCAGTACTCATACTTAGTATTTCTTCCGGTTGTGAGTCATCGTCATCTCTTACTTCTTCTGATGTACCCTAAAAAAATGGAAAAAATGTTCAGAATCTTTGTTTACTTTTTCAGGCACTGCAAACTGAAGCACAACGGAATCGAACTGCACGAGAATTTGAGTTCCGGTGGAATTTCCCTCACTGCATAGGGGCTTTAGATGGAAAACATGTACGAATTGTTAACCCTGCTCATGCTGGAAGCACTTATTACAACTATAAAAACACTTTCAGCATTGTGTTAATGGCATTAGTGGATGCCAATTACCAATTTCTTTATGCAGATGTGGGAGTGCAAGAACGTATTTCGGACGAAGGTGTATTTAACCGAACATATTTTAACAAAGCCCTTCAGGCTGAACCAGATCCTTTCTCTGGAAGAGAAGTGTCCACCACCAACGTAATTGTTGCTGACGACGTGTTCGCACTATAAGAAAACATAGTGAGACCCTTTCCAGGTAATCATAAAAAAGGCAGCAAAGAAAAAGTATATAATTACAGACTCTGTAGAGCCCGAAGAGTCGTCGAAAATGCCTTTGTGATATTGTCATTTGTTTTCGTGCTCTACGAAAACTGTCCATCTTGATCCCCAGTGAATTAAACAATTTCATGTAAAACCATTACTACCAGTAAATATTTCACCACAGTATTGCATTAGTAACTTTTCTTTATCCACATACGTGAATTGGGAGTGTAAATTATTGTAGAATCGCTTAATTTCTTCGGAATGAGGTAGGTAAGGTTTGATTTTTTTTAATCTGCCATTTTTTGTCAATAATCGCTGACGCTTCAGATGGGAAAGTGATTGTGATGGAATATCTGGAATTTGCTCTTCATCCGAAAGTCTGGAGGTATGTTCCTGTATCCGACCAATGAAGTTCAGGTTTTCACAACATCAGGAGTAAGTTTGCTGCAGGAAAACTCCATGAAGTCTGAAACTGAGCAATGCTGCTTCCTTTCTCGAGGAATTTTCCTTCCCTGTGATTTCACAGATACCACATTCTTCTTGTAATACGCTGGCCACCTTGGTTTTAGGGCACAAATTTGTTCTTTATTCGAAAGATCTCTTAGAACTAGAAGAGATGATTAATTTTGTATACTCCGCTGGCACGTTAACTCTATCAGTCTTTCTCACGTTTCCCTTCACAACACTGAAGTGCCTATCACGAGGCAGGTAGTTGTACCCTCCGATGGGGAAATATTGACGGACTGAATCAAGTCTTTCTTTGGCTATCAATGTTAGCATGAGTTGGATTACATGATGATTTTTGTTTTGGTTAGCGCAGCCGTCAGAGAAAATACGTAAAATGCAGGAAATTTTTGGCAACGCATTCATTTACGTAACTTAAGATAAAGCAGCAAGCTTCATTGGGGCTCTTTTTAGCTGTTGTTTCATCATATGTGTAGAATACAGCCTTCTCAGAATTTAAATAGTATATATTGAAGACATTTTAAGTAAGCAGAAGCAAATCGAATGTATCTTGAAATGGGATAACTAGAAGCATCAGAATTTGCGTCTTATCAACGCAAATGCCGGCAACATCTTCAGAATCTCTGCACATATACAGCACACCATGAATTCTCCTGTGGAACTTTTCAGATTTTCGTTCATGAATTAATAGTACGACTGCGGGCAAACGATCTACATTGTCATTTAAGGTGGGACTTTTTATATTCACACTTACTTCTTCGAAGACACAAAATGTATCAACCTGCGGTTGACCAAATTTCAAATTGAAATTTTCTTCACGTTGTGATCTAAAGCCAAGTATTTGTAGTCTCTATTTGTGTAATTTTATTCATGAATTGGATAGTTATTTATGTGGTTCTCAACTAACAATGTTACGTCAGCTGTATATGCATTTGCTGACCTCTGTTTTCGCCGCATGTCTTTGGGGGGACTTACCAGAGATTAGTAAATCTTTTAATCTGCACAATCTGTCATTAAAAACTCCAAAGATGGATAAAAATGCAGACTTGCAGACTTGAACACGGCCATCAGAGGAAGAGAGCCAATATTTGTACTTGACCATTGAGTTTGTTCTTGACAGGTAGCCTGCTCCCGTCTGCCAACCTTGGACATTTCCTTACAATGTCATATACTTATATTGGACTCTGTAAGTAACCTTCTTGCTCATTTTTAGTATCGAAACTTGAGAACTTTGAATATAAGTTCATCATACTGTACTACAGTAATTTTAGTAGTCATGCATTTTCACTTCCACCCGTAATAACGGATCAGTTCATTCGTAAGATGAAAAACAGTAACAAAGAAACCAAACAACAATAGTAGTTTCACAGGCGTTGTTAATGCAAACTGCTTACCTGCAATCAAAACCCTGTTTTTTAGGCTTAACTGTTTCAACTTTATAGTTAACATATCCTGTGGTTTTAATTCTACTTTCTTTTACTCGTACCCATTGGTTTGTAACGCTTTGCATTTCTTCTTCCTTTTACTCTGACTGATTTCAACACTACCGGACGCTATTTCACTCGAAATTGATGCCCAGGTCCTGAAATGTACATCAGGTAAAAATGCAGGAATGAGAAGCCCTTATTTGCTTCACATTAGGCGTCCTGCATCAAATGAAAACTTCCACCAGCTACTGGAGCCACTGTGTACCGCTGATATGAGGGTTTTCACATAAATCGATGCGTGTACTCACAAACTCTCATATGATCACATAATTTCAATTTGCTTGAAGAGTGGACGTGAGGGGTCTCTGCAACAAGCGATTAATTTACTAGTGGTTTTCAAGACCATTTAATTTACGATTTGCGGAAGTAGGAAAAATGGTTCAGCTGACTAATACACAGTAGGAGGAAATTCTTATCGAAAGCAAATCCATATGCCTGCTACAAAAACTGTCACAGCTCCGAAGATGATTACCCCCCTCTTCTCGTACCAATGACAGTAATTTACCAGAGTAAATTGCTTCAAGTACAATTTGCATGTTAATAATAATGTTTACTAATTGCAGGCTGGCTTTGTTAGTGGTGAAGGTGTCACGTGGAAGGCGGCAATAGAGAAAAATGAAATTCTATCACTACTACCTTTGTTTTAGGACTCCGTTTATTTCTGTTTTTTAGAAACTTTCATTCCTTCTTGAATAACTTGACCTCAGTATTTTCATATTTACTCCCACAGGGATTCGAATTTACATGTCACTTCTAAATATCTCACCTTTCTCCATCTAAGCAGCCTTAATCTTTACCAGTAAATGCTACATGAGGAATTTACATATGACAGATTTTTTCGAACTCAGTCGTTTCGTTTATCACTTTTCTGTTTAAGATAACACCTATTCACATTATGACACATGTTTTTGCTGAGCAGAAGGCTTACTTATCTTTGCATTTAACATCACAGATCCCAGTAACATCTAACATAAATCTCAAATACGTCATTTTGCTTCTGTTAAGAGGAACGCCATTATTAACACTAGATGTGACAACTGTGGTTACTCTTTGTAGTCTGCAGGTCATATCTGTAGTTTTCTGTGTCGGTTTTCTATGTCTGTTAACCGACGTGTTTGGCACTGTGGACAGTTCCACACTACATAGCAATACCATTCCTAAACTTTCACCATTTCATATCCCCCCTGTTTCGATATTATCTGTACAAAAACATAAAAAATGGTATTTCATATACGACAAGCGAGGATTGAATATTGCAAGAAAACGTTTCCGAAAAGTTACCGAAATTCACTAATCCGATAAAAATTTAATATTAGAATATTAACGACATTGGTGATTGCATGAAATTAATGAAAAGAATCTTGTTGAAAATCTTTTGCACTACTTTTTCTATTGACGTTTTCAGCTACAGTATAGGAGACTGAGCTCTTTGTTAAAAACGGAACCTATATACATAGCTGTAATTTATTCCATTACGCTCCAATCTCCCATTGACGTCTCTTTTTTTAAATTTTGTTTTATGTACTTACCTGGATCGGTGATTTCTTATAATCAGTGATATCATGCGACAATGTACTCCACAAGTATGTGAATATCAGCGAAGCACCGTGATACAAAGAAATTATTTTGCTTTGTATCTGAGTTGGAAAAGCAGATAGGAATATATGACGAAGTTTTCAGATATACACCGTTCATGTTGCTACACAGCTTGCAGCTAAAGCTAAGAAAGCTCTAGGTATGAGATAAACGTGCAGCGAAGTTGATTAATGTTTGTAAATGAAATTTCACTTACAGCAAGGACTAAGGAGAATGCTTTGTCAGTCCTTCCACTTTAACTGAACAGATACAATCACTGCCTCGCTTTAATTACGCTGACAATGGGTGCTAACCTGCGGTACGAGCTATCCTATCAACCGGCATTGCTTCGGAAGTGATTAATGAAAGTTATCTAGATGCTTATTGAATACTAATCACTCTGTATGCCACTTCTTCTTGTTTCACTGCCTAATAATGTGCTTTACCAGAATTTTTCTGTCCGGATAAATATCATGTGTGTAACTATAGTCTAAATACTGCAAGGATATTCATGGTTGCATCAAACTTTAAAACAGGAGCGAGTTCAAAGAAAGCGTTGGTTCTATAAATTATTTCATAACGAGACGTTACACCTGATTCGACGATTCAATGCATTTGGCCCACTTTTCGATAAAGAGTGTACATAATTTACCATACCGAGTTGTTACACGTTATAAAAAACGTTTGCACTAAGCTGTTATCCCGCCTTCACTGGGGTTGCAATGATTATTCGTAAGATTATTCGTATGGCTAGTGCCCGTTTATACGCGGAGGCAATCTACAACATTAAACCAGATCAACCAGCCCTCAAGTGTAAAGAAGGCAATACATAGGAAACAGAAGTCATTTAAACATTCCTACATTAATGTATAGAAAGATGTTAATTTTCTTCTCCAGATTCACCTCACAGCTAACCCAAATCGTAACTTTTGAAGGCATAGTATTTACAAAAAATATTGTTAAATATTTTGTACTATTGAACAATTAGCTCCTACAGATATCTTCGTTTTTATGGCACACAACCCTCCAAAGCTCATTCTTCCATTCAATAGAAACGGTATCTTGTGTGAATTTGAATAGAAAATTAGTCCTCAACAAAAGTTCTCGGGATTTTAGAAAAGGATGACTAATAGAGTCACTTTTTTGCCATGAATAACGGTTTCATTTTTTCCCCATTTGTGTTTCACAACGTTTGTATAGTGCTGAGAATATGAGGGATAAGTCAGAGACAATAACTTACAGCAGTATTCCCAATTCCTATAAAATACGACTGAAAACCATTGTTTCATATTCGTAACCGCGAAAAAGTATATTTATCGCTACAGCTGTGAAACACGATTTAGAGTTAACAAAACATACCAAAATGATTATTCCCAATGAGCTTCAGACACAAAATATACTGAAACTTCCTGGCAGATTAAAACTGTGTGCCGGACCGAGACTCGAACTCGGGACCTTTGCCTTTCGCGGGCAAGTGCTCTACCAACTGAGCTACCCAAGTACGACTCACGCCCCGTCCTTACAACTTTAATTCCGCCAATACCTCGTCTCCTGCCTTCCAAACTTCACAGAAGCTCTCCTGCGGTCCTTGCAGAACTAGACTCCTGGAAAAAAGGATATTGCGGAGAGATGGCTTAGCCACAGCCCAAGCGATGTTTCTAGAATGAAATTTTCACTCTACAGCGGAGTGTGCGCTGATATGAAACTTCCTGGCAAATTAAAACTGTGTGCCGGATCGAGACTCGAACTCGGAGAGCTTCTGTGAAGTTTGGAAGGTAGGAGACGAGGTACTGGCGGAATTAAAGCGGTGAGGACGGGGCGTGAGTCGTGCTTAGGTAGCTCAGTTGGTTTGAGCACTTGCCCGTGAAAGGCAAAGGTCCCAAGTTCGAGTCTCGACCCGGCACACAGTTTTAATCTGCCAGGAAGTTTCATATCAGCGCACACTCCGCTGTAGAGTGAAAATTTCATTCTACAAAATATACTGACATCCACAAATCGTTCAAAATTAACGAACTAACAGACAGCTAAAAGGGCGTTTATAATTGTTCTGCCAAGCGTGGACGATACCAGACACTCGAAAAAAAGAAGAAAGGAAGATCAGGTTTAACACCCTATCTATGATGGAGTCAACAAAGATGGAGCACAAACCCAGCTGACACTTTCACAAAGGAACCACTCATGTGTCAACCTCATTCGATTCAGGGAAATAATAGAAAGCCTGGATTCGTATGAACTGACAAGGGTTTCAACACCGCTCCTCCCGAGTGTGAATGAAGTGTCTTAACGAAATCGCCACCTGCTTTTCATTGACGTACATCAACATTAATCATTGTAACGTTTTCTCCCGGTGTTGAGACTGAATACCGTTTACAATGTAGGCAAAATATCTATGTTTGGGAGACGATGTGTTGTATTTGACATTAACCTATGAATAAAATAAGTAAGC
The DNA here is from genome assembly GCF_023864345.2 of Schistocerca serialis cubense. Classification (NCBI taxonomy): domain Eukaryota; kingdom Metazoa; phylum Arthropoda; class Insecta; order Orthoptera; family Acrididae; genus Schistocerca; species Schistocerca serialis. The sequence continues at coordinate 274,652,628 of NC_064642.1, read as the reverse complement.
AGTCACAGAAAATATAGAACGAAATAAACGTTCATCTGAAGGAAGCATAAAGTGGTGTCCACAAATTTCTAACTTCCGTAGATTTTAATAAGTAATAACGATTCATCTATTTAAAGTAATCATATCTAAACGAGTTTCTTAAAAAACGTACTAGCCAGATGATTAGCGCTTTTAATCAAACTGCAAGGTTAACTGCGCTCACAGAGTTGCAGTATGTCGCTTCCCCCTGCAGATGTGTTATCTTTCTAGTGTTATTTCGTTACGGTAAGTGGACTAGCAGTAAGGGTCCCATATTCCTAAACTGCCATCCTTACGTCAATGATTTCATAATGCGTGCGTTATTACATATGAGTATACCTAACATCCAAGACGACCATCCGGAATTTGTTGTTGTTTGTTTCAGATACATTGTCCGTGTAGCTAAGACCCATAAAGTGCCAGTTCTCCGTTTTCTGTGATTACAAAAATTAGCACACTTACATATAATCGATACGATCTCAAACAGTAGACAGGTGGGAAGTAAGCTGTTATCTAAAATGTATTCCTAAACATTTCCGGTCATCGCCCAAACCTAATGGCCTGAGGCCAAACGGTAAACGAAAACTACTGGTTACTGTACCACTTCAAAGGGATTTCGCCATCGCTATCGCACAGGTCAGTCTCGCTCTCCAGACAGCCAGGAACAGTGAAAACAAAGACCTCTTAGGGGCAAACAGATCATACTGGCCTAGAAATCTGCACCTGAGCAGCAAAGCAAGACATCTGTAAGAACTGACCGGAATGTTTGACCAATGGTTTACATAGATCGATGTATAATTCTGCTACACGTCAATAAATTTGTCAAGCATTCCGGAGAGATGCTGTTCTTTACTTGTTTGGTAACGTTTCCACTTCGCAAAAACTTCTCCGTTATTGTGAGTAGGTGCAACTGCAGCGCACTGAATGTGACGAAACGTGTTTGGGCACTTACCAAAATGATTAGTTGCAGCAAGTTTCTCTGGGTTAAGTCTCTGTGGCTCTCATACACTCTTGTGTCACTTGAACAATAAATATCTTTGCTGTGTGCATATTTCCTAACTGATGCCTTTATGGAACCCTGAGACCTGGGACCACGTAAGAGGTGTATTAAGGGACACTGAAGCGCAGAGCGTATCTCCGATTACATCATCAATGACGTTATAGTGATGACACGCTGCGTGCTTCACGTCCCTTACTATGCTCCTCGCAAAATGTATATTAGGTAATGAGTGAACTTTAAAACAGCGGAATCTGTGGAATTGGGCGTAGTATCCTAGGGAACGGTGATAGTAAATTTTAGAGACAATGATCCGAAAACATTACATATTCATTTTCTTACGGCGACATTCAGTGTCAAGGAAATGATTGAAAGGCCTAGCCTGTATGAAAAGACACTGTTGGAGGTGGGTAATGTCATGCGTAACTGCTCTGGGATGGATTTCCCTGTGAGGTAGACGCTGACGGCCAATTTGTTCGCTTTTTGTCTGATGTTGACTCACCTGTAAATGGGCGAGTTGAGCCCATCTTTGTACCAGATGACGAGGTGGACCGTATCGTTGGCGATGGGTGGGACGATATCGCACGGAAGCTTGGCCACTCCTCCCTGGACGGCCTGTGTATCCGTCACCACCACTGCAACACAGAAAGGACGCGCGTTACTCACCACATGACTGGGAAGCATAGCACTCCTTGCAAACCTAGTTAAATAACTTCACTGATATTGCACAACACACGGTTTCACAGAGCATACTGAACGTCATATTTCTCCAAATGTATCGACATATAAAAGGCGAACGACAGGAAAATTGGCAAATGGTTGACATCGAAATGAGATACTGCTGTAGCCTCCCTCTCATGTAACTGTGTCTGTAGCAAGAGCATGTAGTGTAGGAAACTAAGGATTATATCTGAAAAGAAACTAAAAATTCAAGGAGACGAAATGAAAGCTTCGAAAGTGGATATCTTTAATATTCTGTCATTACCTGCAGCAACACCAAAGTTTACGTACGTATCCATGGACCCGAAAGTAAACGACTGTGCAAGTAATTGTGGTTCTGTCCACTTATCTAAGAGGTCTCATAAATACTAAACATTCATCCACAGCTAGCTAACAAACCGAAGTTGCTTCTCAAAGTATAATTTTTGCCTCATCTCTAGTGGTCTAGCCAGTTCTATTTACTAACACTTTTTTCACTGTGGTTGGGTTTTTGCTTTAGTAACTTGAAACGGTAGAGACAGAACAGTTCAAAACGAATATTTTTTCACCCATCATACACACTACTCATCTTACAAATGAGGCGTAAGTGCCTCCTGTCTACATAGGGTTCTACGAGTGCGCATAAACAGCGGTAATTTTGTCATTTTTACTGTCCGTAGTAGGAATATTCTTTCTTATATGACTATAAAAATGCTTGTTCTGGGTTCAAGTGACATACTCGTTATTTTCACGAGCTGCGACATGGTCGCGAATTGAACAGAGACCCGAATGGAGAATAAATTTCCTTCAGTTCACGCCTATGGTCACAATTTTTTTGTTATCAGGCTACCGGTCTATAATGACCATCTTCAGATCTGCTTCATAAAGACATATCCTAATACACTGGAGCCTTAGTGACATCTTCTAATGCTAAACATAAAATCAGCGCTAAACATCAGGTGATGCTTTTATAAAACAGATCTGAAGACGGTCATTACAGTCCGAAACTGGTAGTCCGACGACAAAAAAATTTGTGACCATAGACGTGAAATCAAGGAAATTTATACCAGTTATTGATAACTCCACCATTTCAGGGCGCGTCATCCCTTTCCGGCAGTCTAGTGAAGCATCATTTACTTGGGGCATCTCAGAGCCTCAATTCTGTCAATGTGGTGTGTTCATTAGGTATTTAGAGATGTTCTGATTTATAAAACACGCATTTTGTACCCGTCGACTATCTTCCTGTCTGATATATTCCTGTTCGACACACTCATCTTGGATGACTATATTCTTTTCCTGTCTGATATATTCCTGTTCGACACACTCATCTTGGATGACTATATTCTTAACTAAGCTTTCTGTGTAAGGGTACAACTATCACGTACGTTGAATAAGAAAAAGACTGCCATTACGTTGTAAAATTTGATTTTTGTCTGTCTGCGGCTTTAAATTTTCAAATGATGTTGGCTAGTCCCAAGTACATGCTGAGACTATTAACTTTTTGGCTTAAGCCTTGCCTACATTGGCAGCTGATATCACATACGAGATATTTGAAATCTGACCATTAACTGTAGTTTATCGTTTGATGGTTTTACTACTTCGGAAGCAAAAATATTTGTCTTTTTGTTCAGTACTTTATTTCGGCGTACATCCAAACTTTGTATCAAGTAAAGATTGAATTTTACGGTCTATGTTTACTTTTTCGGGTGATCACTATGTCATTAGCGGCTTTCGGAGTAATCACTTGCGAATGAAAGCTTTTCCATTCTCGTATCATTTGATCCATATAGGTGTTACATGATAATGTGAATATTACTTATAGTTACTGCGTAAGTTCTAGCGTTCTTATTTTCCATTTGGTAATCAGATTGCTTTGAGTTTATGTACTGACTTCCATATTCTATTTGCAGTTTGCTGTTGCTGTCTGGGTTTACGTATTGTCATTTTGTCATTTGATGACAGTGAGTGGAGCTGCGGATGCTAGAAAATGGAGTGCCAAATGGAAAAAAATCTGTATATTTCCGACTTATTCTTCTGTTTCAGTTCAATAGAGGGGCGACAGCAACCAGAAACATTTGTGCCATGTACGACGATACTGTCATTGGACAGAGCACGGAAATAAAATGGTTTTCTCGTTTTAAGGAGGTTCGTTGTGATTAGTGACTCCCCGCTTTCTGGAAGACCATCGGTGTCTGATGAATATCGTTTAAACGCATTAATCTGCAACTTGCAAATTGGATGAACTGTGATCATTCCATCATCGTGCAACATTTGAATGCAGTAGGGAAGGTTCAAAAACCGTGTGTATGGGTATCGCATGCTCTAAGCGAAAATCATAGACATCAGTGAATGGCCCTATGTGCAGCGCTGCTTGCTCGTCATCAACTGGATCGTGAACGACATCGACCATTCCTATCCTGTATCATTACTAATGACGAGAAATGGCGTCTTTGTGCTAACAGAGGGAAAAGAAAGGAATGGTTGAGCCCAAACAAAGCAGCAACTCGCTCTACAAAGACCTGCGCGAATCCACAGGTATTAAGTGGATTAACTCTAAAACGCACGTACAAATGAAATCATAGCGCACATGGTATCGGCCGTAGCGTGAAACACAGAGGCATGTACTATGGCCGCAGCGGCTGGCGACTCTCCAGCAAGGAAATCACGGGGCGCTCCGGCGATAGAGCGTCACCTGCTACGGCGAGCCGGAAGTGGAGGAGGTGTGTGGCCGCAGCACGGCGGCTCTTAACACGGAGTCTGCGCGAGATCTGCCCCACACGAGTCGCGCACCGCAATTTATAGCCTAATTCCAGGCGGCCCGGCGGCGCGCAGTTGAGAATGTGTTGCTCTTATTGCATACACGGCGCTGCCAGAGAGCTCGCTAACACTCCCGTATAATTGCGAGCGGAAATTGCCTATAAATTACACGCTGTCCTTGCGCTTTACTAAAATATTTGGAACCTTTTTTTTTCCTCGCGTTTCTGCTTGCTTAGGCTGCTAAATACTGTAGGCTTTTTTTATTGCTTTTAATTCCCGTTTAAAGGTGCTGAGTTCTCAAAAAAAAAAACCTTACAGAATCGTTGGTTCGTGTATTCTGAGTGTGAATAACTTTCTGTGTCTGTTGTTTGACACAGAATTACCAGATCACTAACACACCGCAGTGACTGATAATGAATTAAAATTAAGAACTGAGAAGCAGCTCTTAAACCAGTGTAAACATAGGAGGGATGGTCATAAAGTTTTAATTATCACCTCAAAAAATAAAGTTACGTAATTAATTTTCTGTTTGTTTGCTCGTACGCGTCTGCAGTCCTGGTACACATTAAAATCCCCTCCCCACAGTACTGTAGCAGGCAGCTAGATAAACCAAAACCAAATGTTGCACCCTAATGATGAAATGAAGGTGGGCTGTAATATTTGCTTTTATCTCCTCTAGCGGCGTGCTATTTTACTGTGGTGTGGTGATTTCAGTGTGAACCAGGACTGCGGATGTGTATGAACAAACAAACAGGAAATAAATTAGGTTCAAATGGCCCTGAGCACTATGGGACTTAATTGCTGAGGTCATCAGTCCCATAGAACTTAAAACTACTTAAACCTAACCAATCTAAGAACATCACACACAACCATGCCCGAGGCAGGATTCGAACCTGCGACCGTAGCGGGCGCGCGGTTCTAGACTGTAGCGCCTAGAACCACTCGGCCACTCCGGCTGGCTTAAATTAGGTAATTTTATATTTTTTCCAAGAGATAAACTTCATGAACGCTCTTATTCAGAGTGTGACAAGCGTAAGCATAGATATTTCTATTAGTGACTTACGCTTGTCACCGACCATAGTACCTCGCACGCATCGTTTTCGGATTGTGTAGGTAAAGAGAGAAATAATAGTGGTAGCGGAGGTACACTTCGGCACACACTGTAGGTGTCTTTCAGAGTGTGGTTGTAGACACATTTCACGACGAAGTCTGTTCTACGTTCATAACGATGAGCGAAATAACAGGCATCACTTGTTTATAATGCTGCTAAGCAGCCGCTTAAGAAATTGTAATTAATTTTATTTGAAAACAGTCTTATTAACTGAGATTATTATTATTTGTTTCGGTCGTATACGACTGCATCTGCAGTCGAATATCTCGGCAAACTATAATGTCACCCGTAAAACATTACGTAAATTCCAATTTAAATTTTTAATGGCTTCCTTAAGTTAGTGATGGAAAACGACGAGGTGACGCATCCTTGAAGGCCACAACCTATTTTCTCCGCTAACTTTACATCTACATCTACATCTATACTCCGCGAGCCACCTTACGGTGTGTGGCGGAGGGTACTTATTGTACCACTATCTGATCCCCCCCTTCCCTGTTCCATTCACGAATTGTGCGTGGGAAGAACGACTGCTTGTAAGTCTCCGTATTTGCTCTAATTTCTCGGATCTTTTCGTTGTGATCATTACGCGAGATATATGTGGGCGGTAGTAATATGTTGCCCATCTCTTCCCGGAATGTGCTCTCTCGTAATTTCGATAATAAACCTCTCCGTATTGCGTAACGCCTTTCTTGAAGTGTCCGCCACTGGAGCTTGTTCAGCATCTCCGTAACGCTCTCGATCTGACTAAATGTCCCCATGACGAATCGCGATGCTTTTCGCTGGATCTTGTCTATCTCTTCTATTAATCCAACCTGGTAAGGGTCCCATACTGATGAGCAATACTCAAGAATCGGACGAACAAGCGTTTTGTAAGCTACTTCTTTCGTCGATGAGTCACATTTTCTTAGAATTCTTCCTATAAATCTCAACCTGGCGCCTGCTAACTGAGCTAGAGCTCTGCCCACAACGGTGCTACATTGACAATAAGGTTATGGTATGAACATCGCTTAAGCTTAGACTAAGCCCAATTGATTGAATTTTCTTTTTAAATGTAAATTAAAACACAGTCTTAAAATTAATATATCTGTTTACACATACTCGGAAGCATTCGTGTATCTACTCGTATATTGGTCTAAGAAATAAGATGATGACCACTAAAACTCCAAAATAAATTTGATACGATATTATTTCCATATATGACCACCTTTGACAAACAGAAGAACTTTAAAGGGCAGAACAGATACTATCCACAGTAAAAAAATGAAAAATGAGAGAGAAATAAAATTTTGGATGCCAATAGATGCCTGCAGCCTTGTCCCACTTCCACTCATTGGAGAATAACGTGACCGTATCTGTCATGCTGGCAATTTGAAGACGTATTTGCAGGAGCACTTCAGCGGTAAGCGTTACGGGGGAGAATCACTAACAGAATCATGTCTACAAGCAAAACAAGCGTGAAGGACGAGAAAATTACCAACCATTCAAAGTTATTGTACCGTACGTGGACGGGCTAACCAGTTCTGCGTAGAAAAATTCTTTGCCGTATCTGCATTAATCCAATATATCCTAGCAGAAATAAAATTACACATTTTCTGGCGTACATCAATGATGTTTATCGATAGACTTCAAGCACTTACTGTCTATAATGCCAAAAGTGAGTGCGGGTTAGATTATATCACAGAGACTGAGCGACCTATCCGAGCGTAATAAGTCTCAGACAATAATCGGCCGTGATTAACTGACTGTGGTAAATACATTCAGTTGAAGATGGCTCGCATACTAACTTGACAGTGTCTTATCTTCAACAGAAAGATGTGAAAAGTGATCTAGATAGCCTAACGTCCAGCCAACACGATCTGCGACGGTGGTCACAAGCTTCTATTGTCTTCGTTGCCTAACGTAACCTATGCTTGGGATTGATAAAGATGAAGTCTGGACCCCAGTGATTATGGCAAAGATGAAATCGATTCTAGGTCGTCTATCACCATGTTCACTTTTAATGTTAGGCTTTTGTAACTATGTGCAACGTAGGTACTGATAAATCGAAAACATGTCTTCGTAGCTCATTGTTTTTTTCGTAAACAACTCACAAAGAGGCTCAAAGTCACAGTTGACATCCAAGATTTTCATACACTGTTTTCAACCTGTAATTAGCTGCCGCTCATAAAAACTGAAACTATTGCATATCTATGTGCCGTATCCCTACAGCAATCTACTCTCAAGTGACGCTTAGCGTCTTCCTAAAATGTGTTTAAAAATATCAGTCTCCCCGTCATTTTAGGGGATGTGATGTCACAAAACGAAGCGTAAACAAGTTTCACGTAACAGAATCAAGCTGCCTGAAGGCTTGTGGTATTTTTGTGTTAGTATTAACTTAAAAAAGTTTTCTGTGACACGTGAAATTTATTTCAGTGTATATTAATGTAGCAGCAGTCGTACTTGAGTAGACTGTTATTTCCACAGACATGTCTGCCATCTTAACAAAATAAAACTAGTGAAATTTTTATAAAATTTAAAACAAAATATTTAAAATAACTCATCTGAAAGGAAGTATTGGACTGATTCCGCAACTGGTCTTACATTCTGTCAGTAAGTAATACTTCCGATGTTATGGTGAATTTAATACTATAATTTATATTTTAGCATTGCTAATTCAGGTGTTGCGTTTGGATTAAAATTATATATGTAAAATATGATCTTTTATTATCAGCATCTTCTGATAAATTGATGCTATTGATCCTGATGACCAACAACGAAGTAGTCTTTCCCTCCTAATGTTCAATCTGTACATCGGAGAAGCAATGACGGAAAGAAAACAAAGGTTAAAGAGCGGGATTAACACTCAAGCTCAAAGGAGAAGAATTTAACTCGAACGAGTACAGAATATGCACTGAGAGTAAACTGAAGAAAGACGAAAGCAGTGAGAAGTAGCAGGAATGAGAACAGCGAGAAACTTAACATCAGAACACTAACTAGGCAGCAAAATAACTCGTGATAGACGGAGCAAGGAGCCCATAGAAAGCAGACTAGCACTGCAAAGAGGACGTTGCTGGCCAAGATGCGTCTTCTAGTATCAAAAATAGGTCTTAATTTGAGGAAGAAATTTCTGAGAAAGTATATTTGGAGCACAGCATTGTATGGTACTGAAACACTGACAGTAAGGAAATCGGAACACAAGAGAATCGAAGGATTTCAGATGTTTAGAATTATGTGGACTGATAATGTAAGAAACAAGGAGGTTTTGCACAGAATCAACGAGAAAAGAAATATATGGAAAACACTGTCAAGAGGAAGGGACAATGTGACGGGACATGTGTTAAAACATCATGATATTTCTTCGAGGTACCAGAGGGGGTAAAAAATGTAGAGTAAAACGGAGATTAAGTTAGATCCAGTACATAATTTGAGACGTAAACTGTATATGCTACTCCGAAATGAAGAGGTTGGAGCAGGAAAGGAATTCTTTCCGGGCTGCATCAAGTCAGTTCATGACCAAAAACAAAATTCAATCTTAATATTCCTTTGTAAATATGTGTTACAGTTTTGACATTAACTACATGAGTAGGTTCGTAATGTAATATTTTATCCTGCTATGGTCTTTAGTTCCTCAAATCACGGTAAAGAAAAATTGGATAACGTATTAAATTGCTTTCAACATACAAAATACGGATTTGTTGTAGTAATCCTAAAATACAGTTTCAGTGAGATCATATGTTTTCAGTGGGATCAGCAAGCAAACAGAATTTTCTGCTAACTTCATAAATATGTCTTACGCACAACAAGATAATGGGAATTCACTTGATAAAATTTGGTTAGGTTCAAACGGTTTGTAGTCAGGTGTCGTGATCGACTATACTTCGATATTGGATATCGATAAAGAAATTGTATCAAAGTTCCCAGCAGAAGCCGGAGTGAAGACAGACTCCGCTCACGAGGCTGTCAACCCACGCTCTGCCATTCACAGTTTTGTATAACGACAACTGTCCTGCGACCCAACCTAACCGCCATCGGACTCCGCGAGAACAGCATCACGCCACAAATGATTCTCCCTCAAGGTCTGCCAGTTAAGCGCCAGTAACACAAGTTATAAGCAACAAACCCGTCTCAAATACCCTCGACTAACCTACCTCTAAAAATTCATCATGCGACGTATGTTGATTACGCTTCTCTTGCGGCATTGCAGAGAAGTCATGGTATTCATACCGTGTAGCGTCAGCAATGTTACATATCTCACTGAACGCCACTTTCAATGTGCGCGAACCTGGTTGATGATTTTACAGTATTACCTAATACTTACAACAATTTTATGAAAATACCTGGACTAATAGGTTTCTTCGTAAGATAGGAGATCATCAAGTGGAAGCACAGAATGCTAAAAACTGTATTTAAAAAAAAGTAAAAAAAGTATTTACGTTACACAGATCACGCAAAGAAAGATAGTAAAACTTACGTTTATGCTCTCTTGCGCAGTTCTCATATGATGCTTGTTCATTCGACTTCATCAAAGTAAGGAACTCGAACGACTTCCTTATAAACGCAGGAAAAGGCGTATCTTCCGAATCCCGCATATTACAGCTAATTGGCGCTGATCAGTGTGAATATTTAGAGTGCTAGCGTTATGATGAGAGAGTAGCAATATATGCTATGATAATTTTCGAACACCCTGTGTTTATCGATTACGGATAAAACATGAACAAATTTATTATGCCCACGCCGTAACTCGCTCGCTCGTTTAAATCACTTTCATTCAGATGTGGGCAATATGTATCTATCGCATTAGCATATTTGCAGAATCCAATCACCGCTTAATCGAAGTAAATATGTTCTTCGGCTACTCTCTTTTAACAACACCAATACGCTGCTGCTGTACTCACTCTGTTTGCAAACATTTATATTACACGTGAGCTCTCGGATTTTATGTATGTGAGCGAGTGTGTATATGCGGCCAGTTTCGCATTAAACATACTATGTTACCTGCATACATTACAAAAAGCTTTCTGAAAAAGCATCATGTAGACAGAGAAATGACATAATAGTGTACCAACCATAGAAAATCCAGACTTCCTTCTCAAGCCGACGTAAGAACGCAGACTGACTTTGTGTTACGCTCCACCCGTGTCTTGGATAGTGAGCCCATAGACGTGTGCTGTGTCGTATTCGAATGACGGCAGTACAGATTATTGTTTCTATCTGCACCACGATGAATTTATGTATACTATTTGTTTATATCGTTAGAAACCATTGTACATGCAACTTGGTCGCTGTACGATATGTCATTGCAGCGTAGCTGTGAGTAGTAGTACACAGAATGATAGAATCGTTTGTTAGATACAAAGTCAAGACTCTCCTACCAGCTCGCATCTCCCTGATTCTGTCCGTACCTCAAGGCTTAAATCTTGCGGCGTCACGTCAGTAAATTTTGCGTCCTTCACACACTACCCGCAACCCCGTTCGAAACAACCATTACCAGCGACGATCACTCCTATCTGAACGTGTAAGTGATTTATATTTCTAAATTAATTTATTCCACATTAATAATGGTTTTAACGTATTCTGTCAATAATTTAATTTGAACACGTGAAGAACCATAATATTTCTACTGACAGAGCATAGCAGTAGTATAGTGAATAACGAAGAAAAATTGCAGTATAAATGTAAACAGTTTTGCGTGCTTCTCCCTTGCAGAGATTAATCCCCATTTAGTACACTTAATATGATTCCTATGATACACTTACCATTGTTCAGAGTTTCTGCTATACCACCAATACCGTGACATCATTTAAGCGAAAAATTGTTAGACATATTGTTAACAGTTTATTTACCTCTACATAGAGTAAACCCGTGTGCTGGATCACATATCAAACCTGGAACGTCTGCCTATCGAGGGAAAGTGATTTATCGACTGAGCTATCTACTACGAAGTTAGAAATCAGCGTACTTTCGGTTAGAGTGAATATTCATTCTTGAATCAATCTTCTAGGCTGTGGGTAACCATTTGTTAGCTATATCTTTTCTCCCAGGAGTACTAATCTCGTAAGATACGCAGAAGAACTTCTGTGAAGCTCGTGGTGTGGGAGAGGTACTGGTGGAAGCGAAGCTGTAAGGGCAGATCGAGAGTTGAGCTTGGGTAGGTCAGTTTGTAGACCACTTGTCTGGAGAAGGCAAAGGTCTTAGGTTCGCGTCCCGGATCGATGCAAGGTTTGAATACATTAGAAAGTTTCAAGTTGACGCAAACGCCACTACACAGCGAAAATTGATTCTACAACGTTTATTTATTTTGTGTCTTTACTACAACTTCTACAAATAGAAACTTCATTAGTATTTTCAAAGTAAAACGAACTTACTTCTTACATTGTAAAACGCAATTCGTAAACCATCAGTGCCCAGTTCTATAGAAAAATGCATAATTCTACAGTATTAAGACGACTAAAGCAACCGAACGCCCTTTCATGGTGAAATCTCTCTTCTTGCATGAAAGACAATCATCGAAAGCAACTCAGAGAAGATTCATGGTATTTAGAACAGATCAACTACATCATAAGTTTATGTTGATGATATTATCCCACAAGGGAACCTCTGGTAACTGTTTTTCTTTTTCTTTGAGGGGAAGGGGTGAGGGCGGGCCCGTGGGTGGGGGGAGGGTGGGGGTTGGGGGGCAGCAATCCTCTGAGTGACTTGCTGCGACTCTTGAAGAAATCCTTTACAGCGCTAACCTCTTCACCTCAGATGATCACTTGTGCTCTACGTCGTCAATCACTTGTTGGATGTACTCCAATCTCTGTCTTCCCCTACAGTTTTTACCATCTACAACTCCTTCCAGTACCGTTTTCTCATATCGTAACACTTGACCTTGTCAGTTTTATCCATATGTTCCTTTCTTCTCCGATACTGCGGAGAATGTCCTCATTCATTATCTTATCAGTTCCTCCAATTATCAACATTCTTCTGTAGCACTACATCTCAAATGCTTTGGTTTTCTTCTGTTCCTTTTCAGCCACAGTCCATGGTTCACAGCCATACAATACTGTGCTCCAAATGTACATTGTCAGAAATTTCTTTCTCAAATTAACATCTACGTTTGATACAAGGAGACATCTCTTGGTCAGGAATGCTCTCTTTGTCTGCGCTAGTCCCCTTTTCTATGCCCTTCTTGCTTAGTCTGTTATGCCCTACTTTGGTTCCAAAGTAGCAGATTTCCTTAACTTTCTCTGCTCTTTTAGCACCAATCCTGATGTTAAGCTTCTCGCTATTCTCATTTAAACTGCTTCTCATTATTTTCGTCTTTCTCTGGTTTACTCCCAATCCATATTCCGTACTCATTAGACTGTACAGTCCACTCAACATTTCCTGTGATTCTTGTACCTCTTCAGTGTGGGTATCACTGTTATCAGGGAATCGTATTATTGATATCCTTTCAACGCGAATTTTATGCAGTGGACCAGAAAAATTACATTAGTACTGTAAGGTCTCTGTTGGATTCCTTTCATGTTAATTTCTTAAATATGTTGTCATTTACGGCGTAAATTCCTCTTCTAAATTTACTGTGGTGTTTCTGACTATCTGGGAGGAGACTGAGCAGTGGAACGTGTTACTTTTACAAAATAAACAAGAACGATCTGTCACACTACTACACTTTAAAACACAGTTTATATGTAATTCATGTCACACAGCCTCATACGGAACCTACATCAACTTTCTTTTATATACTGTAAATGATAAGATACTGTCATCCCCCTTCTCTTCTGTGTGAGAGGATGAATGAGCAAATGTATTTGTATTTGCATGCTGGATGGTAGCAGACAAGCCTGTCTGCTAGAGAACAGTAGGACCAACGTCGGAACAGGTAGCTACGCTTTCTAAAAGGAGAGAGCTTTCCATTCTTAGTATGGTCCTGTCCGTCCCTTGTCATGTTGGTATAGGGAGCTGCCTCTCTGGTCATTTCCGTTTGTATTTGGGAAGCACGCTCGGTAGGAGCCCAGGTCAGTCTGTCCGTAGCGAGCGTCTGAAGTGGTAAGATCTCCGGCTAAGCGCGTCTCTGCTAAGTCCGTAGGACAATGGATTTCTTAAGTTCAGCCTAACTGAAAATTTAATCACCTTTATTTCAGGTTTAGCTCTAATTATCTAATGTTATCTTAAATTGCAACGCAGTGTATTTCGAGTGTGAAGTTCAGAATATCTTCCAGTAGATGCTTTGTCACTACTTTGTGAGTAAAGTGGAACCACGTGTTAATCAGTAACTCTAACTAAGATCAGCAATCTTAAATGCGAATGTGCGTGAGATTATAACGTCTCGTCTTGAGAATATTTTTCAATATAGCAACTTTTCTTTATGTTCAACCCACGTGGGGTGTACTTTGTGTGACCAGTCCCACGTTCTTATACAATTGTTTGACGCATCAGGTTAATAATAAGACGATAGTAACCAGTTCGAGGTTTTTCTTTAGTAAATTGCGTTTCGATGTAATTTATTTTAATTATCAAAATTATTGTGGAGTTACACTCTTTGTGTAAACCAAGTTGGCCACGCGAAGCATGTTGTGTAATAATCAAAGTAGCCCTCAGCTATTCTTTTCGGGAAGATTTCACAGAGAGTTAGTATGAATTTAGTATACCAGAGTGTGGTAATTACATGACGGACAGGATTGAGCTACGAACGTAACTTCTTTGGGTGAAAATTGAATCGGTTGGTTGTGGTTAATTTCCTCTTGCATATGTTTCAACGTTCTTTGTGTGTTATTTTATGAATGCAGTGTTGTATGCAGTCTCCCAATCTTGGCTCCATATTTGATGTGTTCTGTATGATTACAAACTCACATTTTCACAATCCTAAATAAGGCACCAGTTTAGTTATTAATCAAGTTTAATATGCTGAAATATCAATGGTCAATGTTAAAATAAATTTCCAAATGCAAGGTTAACTTCCCCAGACAGCTCACAGATTTTAACCCACTTTTATGGTCTTGAATAGCAGCACCGCTTGCAGAATAAAATAATACAACAACATTACACAAGGCGACCCTGTTCTATGATTCCGCTAGACTCTGGAATCTCTTAAATATTAGATTGTGAGCGTTGTATAATCTTAATTCTTTTTCCCCGCAGCGCTCAAACAACTTCTGCGTCGTTTCTGAGCAGACTTTCAAAAGATTCACGTCGTTGTTGAGCGGCGTTGTGTTGTTTGTCTTGTTTTGTTTTCTATATTTGTGTGTTTTATATGTATGTGCCTTTTTCTCGCTTTTAAATTGCACTGACTTCGATCAAATATATAAATTTGTTTTGCGTGTGAAAAAGTGCGTTCTAGGTTGGGTACCCTTCGTGTGACTGTCGTAATTTTTGGGGGATACATTCTTTCTGATTAGTGTATTGCGTACCGGGTATAAATTGAACTAATGCAGACACGTAACCAAGCTAAAAGTAGGCGGTCCAACAACTTAAGCAACATGGACCAAGGGGATAACTTGATTTCGAATATTAACGCGTCGGCCGGTTCCGAGAATACAATGGGGAAGACTTCAGACGAAATGCAAAACAGGACAAACGGGCTCACAGCAGAGCCAGAAATTAATTTGCCTCCTACTAACCAAATTGATTTGGCAGAAATCATGAAAGCCTTATTGCAACAAAATAAAGAAAACGCAGAGAAAGCAGAAAAATCGTTCCGAGAACAAAAAGAATCATTTGAAAAATCTATCCCAGAGCTAGGCGAACAAATGACGCAGAAATCTGAAAAATCGATCCGAGAGCTAGGCGAACAAATGACGCAGAAATCTGAAAAATCGACACGAGAGCTAGGCGAACAAATGACAGAGAAATCTGAAAAATCGATCCGTGAGCTAGGCGAACAAATGACACAGAAATCTAAAAAATCGATCCACGAGCTAGGCGAACAAATAGACGAAAAACTAACACAGCAGACAAATAAAGTCGACAAGTCGATGCAGAGAGTGTCCGATGATATCTCACAAAGAATAAACAATCTGGCAAGTGAAATAAAAAGTGATATTATGAAAGAATTAGGCCGTACATTTGAGCAAATCGATGACAGTCTGCAAGCCCTAGAACAGGGCAAGTGGAGTCGCGATGCGGAATCGAAAGAGAGCGAAGAACAGCTACTTAGGAAGTTCCAAGCGCTGAGAGAAGAATGTCAAAGGGAACACCGACAGGTACACTCGAGGGTCCAGGAGGCGGAAACACATTGTCCCGTGTCCGTTAGCAACACAGTAGCGGACAACAGTCATGCGATTCACGCACTCTAACAGCAAGTAGAACAGTTGAAGCAGACTGGGGCGGAGGACAACAGACAAATACATAATAAGATTGCAGCTTTAGCGGACATCGTAGGCACGATGAAGGTGACGGAGAGCAATAACAATACTACACAGGTAGCGGTCGCAGAGACCGAAGAAATGCGTTCGCTTCTTAGATTTCACAAGGGACAGTTCGAAGTGAACAGGCGGCACAAAGCTGTAACAGGCGAATTACAAGAACGCGTGGCGCATCTGGAAAGCCTCATTGGGTGTGATTCCGAACTCGCCAATAGCACTCAAAATAGCTGTACGCACAGTGCAGAGAGGGACTCCGGCCACGAGGGCGATTTTGACGACAGGGAAGAATGTATTTTGAGGGGCAGACATGAGAAAAATAGAAACATTCAAGGGCCTCGCCGGGAGGAAATGCGGGGATTTGATTTCAAACATTTCCTTACGGTGAGAAAGTTTGAGATATTTAGAAATTTGCAAAAAGGAAAACATCCACGAGCATGGCTCGAGAAATTTGAGTTCTGTCTTCCCCCGACTGGGCAAGTTCACATAAGATAGAATATATGTGTGGCTATTTGGAAGGCGAACCGGCGATTCGCACGAGGTCGGCAGCGCGTCACTGCAACTCCACTCGGGAGTTCGACAAGCCTTTCTCTCCGCCTATTGGTCGGAAGCGGCACAAGATAGGGTCAAGCATGGCATAATTATGCTGCCAAATTTGAACCAGTCTGGTTTCGGCAGCCCAGCACGCCTATTCGACCACATGCTGCAGGCGAATCAATTTCTACACGATCCATACGGACCTGCGGAACTAATTAGGATATGCATCACCAAACTGCCGATGCACTTGCGCCACGTCATTCTTGCGGGACGATGCAAAGAGGACGAGGAAACGTTTAAGACACTTCTCCAAGAGTTGGAATATAATACAGCAGAATGCCCGCGTAATCAGGCACGAAGTTATTACGGGGCACAGCAGCGCAATCGCAGTCGTGGCCGTAGTACTAATCAACGGCGTGACTGGTCGTCGCGACGCGAACGGGACAATAATCGGGACCGGCCGTATAGAAACTGGGGTAACAGTCGCGAACACAGGTGCAACAACGGAAATGATCGAGGACGTGGACAGGATCGTGAACGCAACAGTTACGGCAACCAGAATCGATACTATGGTAAACTCGGTGGGAATAGGACTGTAGGCGGAGCACCTCATGATGTTGAAATTCATCCGGCTAACCCCAGACATAATCCAGAAAATGGAAATGAACAAAACCGACAATGACAAACGATCAGCGCAGAAGGCGCCCAATCGGAACAAATGAGAGACATGGCAAATGAGTGCATAGGGTATATAGAGAAGGAAGATATTAGAGAGGATTTGTGGCAAGAAACTACGAGTGCTAAAATTTCGGGAATAAATCCAGTCGTGACAGTTGCAGTAAACGAAATATGTTTTAAGTGTATCATTGACACTGCAAGCCCTTTCTCCATAGTGAGCGAGGCAGCATTTCAAAAATGCGAAGGGACTGGGACTTGGCCCGTTCTTCAAGTGCGAGGAATAAAGGTGAAAGGCGCAATCTACGGTAAGAGCGTAGAAATCCGGAGGCAGACACGGCTTAATTTTACCTGCCAGGGAAGAGAGTTTGAGTAGAACTTCTTTGTGCTCCCAATGCTGAATGTGGCAATGATTTTAGGAAATGGCTTCATGAATGCCCAACATGCAGTAATGGACATGGGTGGAGTCGTAATGACAGTTCAAGTTGGGGATCAGACAATGAATTTAGTATTTGATGAATGCATATTACGTGTCGAGTCAGAAATTAGTTGCCTAAAATTTCAAGCTCAAACCGAGTCGCAACCCAGACTGGAGCTACTCGTGAACTATGTAAGTGAGTCGTGCTCTACGTCTTGTGAACAGGGGAAAGATGTTGTTTTTGCTGATGCACTGAGAAAGAGCATCGCGGGTGTCAGAACCACGGACAGGGAAAAGGAGAAATTGTATTGCCTACCTACGAATCATGAACGGGTATTTTCTGAGACTCCGGGGGCGATGAAGGGTTTTACTTACCAATTCAGAGTACGTGACCATCAGAAGATTTCTGTTATACCATACCCTATTCCCGTGGCGTCTAAAGCCCAGGTGGAGAAGGAAACAAACAAGATGTTAGAACAAGGAATAATTGAGCGGGCAGTAAGCTCGTACAACACCCTAGCTTGTCGTACCAAAACGCGACAACTCGGTTTGTTTGGTACTAGACTCGAGACAGATAAACACAAATATTATGTCGGAAACGGACAGGCCTGAGAGCCTTGAGGAACTCTTACAACGTTTCCACGGGGTAAAGGTACTATCATCTGTCGACCTCCGTTCGAGTTTTTGGCAAATCGTGCTACACCCATCTTGCAGATTATGTACAGCGTTCCTGTGTTATGGACATTGTTTCCAATTCCGGCGTCTCTCGTTCGGACTAAACGTCTCATCAGCTGCTTTTATAAGGGGATTAAATAGCATTTTGCCTAATGATTTGAAACAGCGAGTGACAATTTACGTGGATGACATATTAATTGCGGAAAAGTCGTGGGAGGATCATAATGACGTTCTGAACAGACTACTGGATGTTTTTGAGAAGGCAGGTGTAACAGTCAACTTAGATAAGTCACAGTTCGGACGAGAGCACATAAAATTCTTAGGCCATATTGTCTCAGCAAATGGAATACAACCTGACCCGGAGAAAATTGCGGCGATAGCGGAGTGTGCAGTGCCGACAAATAAAAAACAGTTGCGAGCATTCTGAGGCCTGTGTAATTTTTATAAGCGATTTATAAATTTTAGTGTACTTGGTACACCCCGTCTATGTGGACTAACAGGGAAGAACGCTTTGTGGGTCTGGGATCAAGAGGCACAGGATGAATTTTATAAACTGAAAAAGGCTTTGGTAGAGGCTCCCATTCTCGTACATCCCGACCTGACACAAGAATTCTGTTTAATGACGGACAGTTCCTTGTCAGGATTAGGTGCGGTACTGTTTCAAACGGAAGGAAATGATGGTATTACAACTTGGAAAACGATCTCGTTTGGGATCAGGGTGCTCTCTCGATGTGAAAAAAATTATTCAGTGACAGAACTTGAAGCACTCGCGATAGTTTGGGCATTCTCAAAATTTAGGTATTTCTTATTTGGGAGGACGACCAGGGTATACACTGACCATTGTGCACTCCAATTTCTTATGAGCACAAAAATCACGCATGGGAGACTAGGACGCTGGGCACTATACCTACAGGGATATAATTTCACTGTAGAATACATTCCGGGACAGAAAAATGTAATTGCTGACGCTTTATCGCGCATTCCTGTACGTTTGGTTCACACAGAAGAAAGGGAACTCGGTGAAAATAATTTTAGCATCCTATACTTACAGAATGTAGCGTTCGAGAACTTTGTTACCACCTCTTTAGGGAGTATAGCAGACGAACAGGATAAGGACGCAGTATTGAAAGATATAAAGAAGAAGTGGGAGGACAAGGAGAATGTAGGAATACGCCAGTACTACTTAGTGCGCAATAGAACACTATTCAAGAAACGAGCCCCGGACGACTCCAGATGGGTGTTGGTGATTCCGAAGGAACTCGTAAACAAAATTATATGGTATATACATTTGAGTTATGGTCACTTCGGAGCACAGAAATGTTGTGAAAAACTAAAGGAGACATGATATTTTAATAACATGCTACAGCGTATTCGTTGTGTACTTAGAGTGTGCGGACCTTGTCGGCGAGCAAAGGCGGCCACAGTGACGTATGCTGCATCATTGCACCCGATAATACCAAGCAGACTTTGTGAACTGGCGGCCGTGGATCTATTTGGGCCACTAATACGATCTAAAGCAGGTTTTGCATATGTTTTCATAGCGGTGGAGCTAACCTCCAAGTTTGTGTGTCTGACTCAGTTGAGGCGAGCCACAGGAAGGGCAGTGGCAAATGCATTAGCAAAGAAGTTTCTGCATGAAGTTGGGCGTGTGAAAAGGGTTATCTCGGGTAATGGACCACAATTTAGATCGCAAAACTGGCAGCGGATGCTTCTAAAGAGAAGAATTAAACATAAATATATCTCTCTATTTCACCCCAGCTCGAACCCCAGTGTGCGTATTATGCGTGAATTAGGAAAATTATGTAGGATATACTGCAGTCGTGATCACCGATCGGGGGACATACAACTAAAAGGATTTCAGAACATAATTAATGAGTTGCCTAATACCTCAACAAAGCTTCCGCCAATCACTGTGCTAAAAAACAAGGAGCCTCCGAGCGAAATCAAAGAGGTGGTGCCTTGGCCACTAGAGCCGAGACTACGCAATTGTTGACTTAGCTTTACGCAACATCAAGCGTGCAGCAGAATCCAGAGTCAAGGCGTATAAGAAAAACGTGAGAAAAACAGTGTTTCATGTAGGACAAAAAGTTCTTATCAGATCACACAAGCTGTCTAACAAACGGTCAGGTGTCTGCAAGAAATTTTTTAATCTCTTTAACGGCCCGTATCGGATAAGGAAGATTCCCCATGAAAACGCCATAGAAGTTGAAACTCTTCGATCGAAGAAATCAAAAGGGCTACACCGTGTGTCAAACGTAAAACCATACATTGAGTAGAAAGGACAGTGAGGAGTAGAGAGGACGGTGAAGATAAACAATTGATTAGTTTACATTTGTGGTAAATGAATTTTGAATAACATTTTGGTAAAAATAATGATAAAGATGTTTCTATGTAATTGATCGAAGTGATGTTTATGGCTTTTTTTTTTGGGTAAATTGATAAGAGTCGCTCCTGAGGGAAGCAAGATGTGTGTTGAATTAATGCGAAACTCAGGGGAATATCCGATCTGTGGGTATTATGGGTCTGGCAAACCCAGGTCCCCAGCTGTTAGTAGCCTTGTTTCCGATTTTATGCTTTCAGTGCTACTATCTATCTATTACTATTCTATATCTGTCGGTATAAATGAGGATCTCTACTATAGTATGCGTGCTGCATGAATATTTTAAGATAGGAGAACTCTGAGAAAGGAAAGTTTGGAATCTTGAAAACGGGATGCGATAATACGATTGTTTAACCAATGCCTTCCCAATATACGCTAACATGTTAATATTGATGATATATGTATTTTTTGTTCTTTATAGCTGAGTACGTAAAGTGCTGCCTGTGGATTTCGTAAGTAGATTGATTCCCTTCAAGGTGAAAGAAGAGTTGTGGTTTGTGTAATTTACGTGGCCCTGAAATAGTATTATGGCAGTCAAATGACGGGCAGTTTTCCAGCAAATGGAGACTGGAACGGAAATATGGATCATTTTTGTAGTCTTGACTGATGTTGAGCCAGAGCCTGAAAAATTATTCTGCTTTAAAACTTGTCCTAGAAAAGCGACGTCTATTTGTTTTGCTGGTGCTGTGAGCATTACAGCTTACTGTTTTCGCTGGTGCGGGATGCACTGCAGCCTATATGTGTTGAACTGAAGAAATGTCCCTCTTGAAGGTAGAGGAAGATTAAATAATTTTGATTATGGGACCGAAGGAAAGCTTGATTTAATGTAATAAGGATGAAGCAAAACATTTGTCATTTAAACTACAGGAGGATTCGGATCTTTTGTGTCTGTTGTAAGTTCAATATGTTAAGATGAAACTGTTTTACAGAATAGAGACGACCACAATTTTGCCATTCATGAGAAATAATTCCAGAATGACCACCACAGGCGAAATAACTGATTTGGAAGCGAAAGGTAACTTAAAGAATGAACGAAATGGGAGCAAAATGGGTAAGAAAATGTAGCATAATCTGTATAATGAAAATATTTTTACCCTTCTCAGAGTCATCTGTGTCATTAATACTTCTGATAACGTAATTTTAGATTAAATTGTCTTAGTGTTTTATGTGT
Source organism: Schistocerca serialis cubense (assembly GCF_023864345.2). Lineage (NCBI taxonomy): Eukaryota > Metazoa > Arthropoda > Insecta > Orthoptera > Acrididae > Schistocerca > Schistocerca serialis. The sequence goes on along the minus strand of NC_064642.1, from coordinate 274,630,868 downwards.
AAACATATGAGTATGATAAATGTATAACTGCGAGTCTCTTATCAGGTGTGTCAACTGGTATAAATGTTTTGGCGTGTAAATAACCATTGTTCTTTTTACTGTGTATGTTTAAGGACAGTTTCTCCATATTTATCGTGTGACAAGACATATGCCGCGAGCGTCAGGAAGAGGACGAATTGGAACAATGTTGTAGTGGTATAAACACTGTGTTGAAGTAGCATTGAAGTAGCTTGTTGGATTAACTAGTAGTGGATTGAAGCAGAATTTTGAGTAATACATGTTTATGGGCAGTTAGTTTGTAGTATAGACAACAGGTGTGCATATGTGTGTATGTGTGTGTGTGTGTGTGTGTGTGTGTGTGTGTGTGTAAATAACATGTAAACCCTATGCTGTCCTGACCTATACTTCCACAACGCATAATCCTATTCATTTTAGTGAATTAATAAGTACCATTTGATTCATTAAAACGCAAGTGAACCACATTAGTGATGTGGATATAGATATTATATTGTCAGTTCATTTAATTTTTATTTTTATACTGTCAAGTCATTTCACTTTTACTTTTTATATTGTCAAGTCATTTAACTTTTATTTTTATATTGTCTATTCATCTAACTTTTTTATTTAAAAAAATTAAGTCTCACTTTTGTTCTTAAAAATTGTGAAAGACAATACTAAGCGGTATTATTTATGACATTTTGTAATCGCATACTTATGATGAACAATTTCTGTGAATGCAGCTGAGAACGTGAAAACGAACCGGCTAAACTCTTACGAGACAGCGGGAGCAGCGAGAAGGAGGACTAGGTGTTAACAGGCGGGTTTCCCAGCAGGACACACTGTCAACCGGGCCACTTCGGGAACGCGGTAGACAACAAAAGAAGGGCTCCAGGGCAATCACTTTCCCTTACACCTGGAGCTAATGGCCGGCCGCACCAGTGCGACCCTTCGTGGAGGCGATGACCTGAGATGGCCGAGAGGTCCACCGCGCGGAAATCCATCTGCTGGCAACGCACCACGCGCACGCGACCGTGACGAGATGGCAGCGGTGAAACGACAGAAGACAGGGGATAAAGGGGCGTGGAGCCTTTTCACAGGTACTGTCAACGACGCCTGTCAACATTTCGTGGCGGAAGTCCATTTGTCAAGCGACAGTAAATCATGGTTCGGTGTTCTCTGGTTGCTAAGGGTGGCACAAAGAAGAGCCACTAAGTGTCATCCTTGCCCAGGAATATCAAACCGGCGAGCCAATTGAGGAGAACTCAAGAATTTAACAACACAAGGGGCGTGGAGCCTTTTGACACATACTGTCCAGAGAAACTGGCAGACTTCAACAACGCCTCTCAACATATCCTGACGGATGCCCACTGTCAAGCGTTAGTAAGTCATAGTTCGATGTTCTGTAGTAGCTAAGGGTGGCACAAAGAACAGCCATTAAGTGTAAACCTTGCCCAGGAATATCAACCTGGCGTGTCAAACGAGGGTACCGCACGAATTTGGCAACACAAACATGGAACCAAATCGAGATGTACGTGACACAGGCCACCAAGAGAAACTTCATGAGAGGGCAGAGACGGCGGGATTGCACGCAACAGATGGACAAAAATCCCTACTGACAGCTGCGGCGACGAACCCCCTCCCCCCTCCCCTTATATTGTGCCTCGGAACAGTGGAACTACTAAGTGTGTCAGTGAACAGTGATTATACGGTTCTTAGTCCACTGCATATACATGTGTTTCTGTCAGAGAAACTTTGACTCGTGTGCTTTGCAGGGGTTCGATTTATTGGTGTTTATTAGACTGAGTCTTGTATTTTGCAGGTGTTCTATTTATTGTTTTTTAGACTTTGACTCTTGTATTTTGCAGGTTTTTTTTTTAGACGTTGACTACTGTACTTTCAGAGCTGTTTTATTTCTCAATGTTTGTTTGTGTGTGTTGTATTAGATTTGTGATATTTTGTTTCGTAAATTCATTCCTGTGGCATTGCTTCGTTTATCAGTCAGCTAGCTATTCATGCTCATTGGACTGTGATCGATTAGCCTTTGCATGGGGCATATTTATAGTGAGGAACCCCTTAAGGGTGACAATCACATAATTAATTGTAGTGTCAGTATAATGACAGAGTGATCATTGTTTGCTAACTAACTGATAGATAGTAGAGTGATTAAATTAGTGCCACAAAGTGATTTTAATTCTACAAATTATTAGTTTTATAATATAATAATTTTTTTGCGATAACCACTTTCTAAAACATGTTTTTTCTCTTATCATTTTCATGTTCTTTTATAATTGCTGTGGCACCTTTGCTTTTTTTCATAAATTTTATTTGTTAATAAACAGTCATAAATTTTCCTGTGATCATTTGGCTGTTGCAATGAGAAAATACTGGTGAACTCCATAAGGGTAACAACCAGAAATTGTTTTCATATTAATGACACAGGAACCATTGTTTTTACTTGCTGACCGAATTAGGTCTACACTATCTTTTAAATAGGTGTCACAGATTATTTTTTTCTCTTTGAAATTGGTAGATTCTAAAGATGTGTTGAAATTATTGTGTTTTAGCAAGTAGCTGGTGACTTTTTGCCTTTTCTTTAAATTTTTGGTTTAAGTTGGGTGTGAGAAGCCTGCCTGGGAATGTCCTAGCATGGCCAGAAAATTCCCTGCACAGTCTTTTCCCGCAGCGTTGGGGGTATCAAATGTCTCTGTTGGATTCCTTTCATGTTAATTTCTTAAATATGTTGTCATTTATGGCATAAATTCCTCTTCTAAATTTACTGTGGTGTTTCTGACGATCTGGGAGGAGACTGAGCAGTGGAACATGTTACTTTTACAAAATAAACAGGAACGATCTGTCACACTACTACACTTTAAAACACAGTTTATATGTAATTCATATATGTAATTCATGTCACACAGTCTCATACGGAACCTACATCCACTTTCTTTTATATACTGTAAATGATAAGATACTGTCATCCCCCTTCCCTTTTGTGTGAGATGATGAATGAGCAAATGTATTTGTAGTTGCATGTTGGATGGTAGCAGACAAGCCTGTCTGCTAGAGAGCAGTAGGACCAACGTCAGAACAGGTAGCTACACTTTCTAAAAGCAGATAGGTTTCTATTCTTAGCATGGTCCTGTCCATCCCTTGTCACGTTGGTATAGGGAGCTGCCTCTCTGGTCATTTCCGTTTGTATTTGGGAAGCACGCTCGGTAGGAGCCCAGGTCAGTCCGTCCGTAGCGAGCGTCTGAAGTGGTAAGATCTCCGGCTAAGCGCGTCTCTGCTAAGTCCGTAGGACAATGGATTTCTTAAGTTCAGCCTAACTGGAAATTTAATCACCTTTATTTCAGGTTTAGCTCCAATTATCTAATGTTATCTTAAATTGCAACGCAGAATATCTTCCAGTAGATGCTTTGTCACTACTTTGTGAGTAAAGTGGAACCACGTGTTAATCAGTAACTCTAACTAAGATCAGCAATCTTAAATGCGAATGTGCGTGAGATTATAACGTCTCGTCTTGACAATATTTTTCAATATAGCAACTTTTCTTTATGTTCAACCCACGTGGGGTGTACTTTGTGTGACCAGTACCACGTTCTTATACAATTGTTTGACGCATCAGGTTAATAATAAGACGATAGTAACCAGTTCGAGGTTTTTCTTTAGTAAATTGCGTTTCGATGTAATTTATTTTAATTATCAAAATTATTGTGGAGTTACACTCTTTGTGTAAACCAAGTTGGCCACGCGAAGCATGTTGTGTAATAATCAAAGTAGCCCTCAGCTATTCTTTTCGGGAAGATTTCACAGAGAGTTAGTATGAATTTAGTATACCAGTGTGTGGTAATTACATGACGGACAGGATTGAGCTACGAACGTAACTTCTTTGGGTGAAAATTGAATCGGTTGGTTGTGGTTAATTTCCTCTTGCATATGTTTCAACGTTCTTTGTGTGTTATTTTATGAATGCAGTGTTGTATGCAGTCTCCCAATCTTGGCTCCATATTTGATGTGTTCTGTAAGATTACAAACTCACATTTTCACAATCCTAAATAAGGCACCAGTTTAGTTATTAATCAAGTTTAATATGCTGAAATATCAATAATCAATGTTAAGATAAATTTCCAAATATAAACTGATTTATTTCTTTTTATTTAAATTCTCTTTTATATATATATATATATATATATATATATATATATATATATATATATATATATATATATATATATATATATATATCACCGGTTGTTGTATGACTATTAAAAGATTATAATTAATGTTAGTCTGGTTAGGAATTTGGTAAGCTAGACTGGATACCTGGTGAAACAGTTGCGCAGTAATGCAAGGTTAACTTCCCCAGACAGCTCACAGCTTTTAACCCACTTTTATGGTCTTGAATAGCAGCACCGCTTGCAGAATAAAATAATACAACAACATTACAGTACTTCTTTTGAACAAGACAAAGAAGTAATAATTGTAGACAAACACTTGTAAGATAAACTAACTCACTTGTTACAGCACGTGTTGATAAAGTACACTGAAGAAAGGCAGACGGCACTTGCCATAAGCAACATTCATCTTGAGAACTGCAATAACAATCCACGACTTAAGACTGCAGCAACATAGTTTTTCATGTGAGAAGATTAAATCTCGTTTGTAGTGGCCCATTAAAGTACGACTCTTGCCTACGGAAAAGCTGCATATGTGTACAACGAAACACAATGATGGCATATAGAATATAACATTAGGCATATGAAAAAATAGCAAAAGTTAAATAGCCAAATGCACACACTCTTACGCTAAGGACTGCCACAAGCAGACGTCGCTAAATGTGGGCGCTTAAGAAATGCGTATAGACAAACCTTTATTTGAACTAGTTGGTTGACTTTTTTCAACCTCTCTAAGTTTACTACCTTAGAACTGATGAATTTACAGCCGTATTTAAGATTTATGAATAGTGTGTATTATCCGTCTTTCCCTGTAGCTTTCTCCTATTTTTCACAGAATTTTGGGCATCTTGCATCATTTTATACTGTCTAACAGTTTTTATTTGTCGACGTAGCCTGTGAGTGTCTCTTAATTTCTCTTCAGCCTTGTTTCCATGATCAGGCACAATGTCAGAATTACTTCTGTGGTGCTTTTACCATTCATAAAGCCGAACCGATCTTCTAACAAATTCTCAGTTTTCTTTTCCGTTTGTCTGTATATTACTCTGGTGAGCAGCTTGGATGCATGAGCTGTTAGATTGATTGTGCAATAGTTAACGCACTTATCTGCCCTTGCTATCTTCGGAATTACGTGGATGATATTTTCCCGATAGCCTGATGGTACGTCGCCAGTTTCAGAGTTCTTTTAAATTCTGTGTCTAGTATTGGATGCCCTATTTTTTATATATCGTCTCCATTTTATTTTGTTTCTGCTAACGTGGAGTAGTCAGACAAGAGAATGAACTCATAACATTATAAAACCTGATTTTGCTATAAAGAAGAAGTACTTAAAGCTTCTGAAATTCTATAGGAGAAGGGAGAGGGGGGGGGGGGTTGGAGAAATGATCAATGAGATGAGGAAACGAGATAAAACGGGGATTTTCTGCAGGTAGTTCCTGTTGTGACCACGTCTCCAGGCAGTCATGGATAATTTCGGGTGGAAGACTCGCTGGTATTCTACCAATGATTGAGCAGCGACTTGACGAGTAAAGATATCTTAAACGTTAGAACAAATAGCCTGGATGTGGTTGCAAGTGACATTTCATGCCATTGCGAGAAACCCGCGATCTAGAGGACCTGAAGAAGAAGACAGCCGTGGCAAGGCCCCTTATTATTGATTAAAAAACTTTCATAATGCCAGCCATTCGTGCTGACGTAACATCAGAAAAATCATTTATTTTGTGGTTGCACAGTACCCTGATGGTCATCACATGTGATAGATGATGAAGCACTGGCCACTTTGAAATCTGTAGCGATTAAGAAACAACATTAAAGGCAGCTTTGTGAAGTTGATCTCATAATACAGATAAGAAATAGCTCAAGAATGCAAGAACGCAATGGGAACTCCACGATTAAATGCAGAGGAGAGAGCGGATAAGTGGAATTAGTACATTGAAGGCCTCTATGTACCTGAACTAAGAGGGAATAATACGAGGAGGATACCAAAAACGAAGTGCACAGATTAGAAAGGGTGTAAGACAGGGATGCAGTCTTTCCCCCCTACTGTTCAACCTTTACATTGAAGAAGCAATGATGGAAATAAAAGAAACGTTCAGGAGTGGAATTAAAATTCAAGGTGAAAGGATATCAATGATATGATTCGCTGATGACATGCAGTCCTCAGTTCAAGTGAAGATGAATTACAGGATGTGCTGAATGGAATGAAAAGTCTAATGAGTACAGAATATGGATTGACAGTAAATCAAAGAAAGATTAAAATAATGAGAAGCAGCAGAAGTGGCAACACAGAGAAACTTAACATCAGGATTGATGGTCACGAAGTAGATGAAGTTAAAATGTTCTACTACCTAGGAAGCAAAATAAGCAATGACGGACGGAGCAGGGAGGACTTCAAAAGCAGACCAGCAATGGCAAACAGGGCATTCCTGGCCAAGAGAAGTCTGTCAGTATCACTTATAGGCCTTAATTTGTGGAAGAAATTTCTGAGAATGTACGTTTGTAGCCCAATATTGTATTGTATTGAAACATGGACTGTGAAAAAGGCGGTAAAGAAGAGAATAAAAGGATCTGAGTTGTGGTGCTACAGAAGAACGTTGAATATTAGGTGGATGGATAGGGTACGGAATGAGGATATTCTCCACAGAATCGGCGAGGAAAGGAATTTATAGAAAACAGTGTTGAGAAGATGATAGGGCACCTGGTAAGGCATCAGACAATACGAGGCTCGTTCAGTAAGTAACGCCCCACATTTTTGTTCTCAGGACATAATTATTGTTAAGAGTCAGACTCTGGTGACAATATACATCAACATATCTTGTCCTTGTCCTATTTTTTTACGTAGTCTCCATCACGTTCTATGGCCGTACGCCAACGTTGTGGAAGAGCATGTATTCTCTGCTGTAAAAGCTCTTGTCCTGTAGGCGTAGCCATGTTTTCACTGCATGACTGACTCTCTTGTCATCTTCAAAGTGTTCCCCGTGGAGAATCTTTAAACGGTCCAAAGAAATAGAAGTCCGAGTGTGGCAGATCTGGGCTGTGGGGCGGATGAGGAAATGATGTCTAACCCAATTTGGCGATGCCGTGCTAATGCCGTATGGCTAGGGCCTCCCGTCGGATAGACCGTTCGCCTGGTGCAAGTCTTTCGAGTTGACGCCACTTCGGCGACTTGCGTATCGATGGAGATGAATTGATGATGATAAGGACAACACAACACCCAGTCCCTGAGCGGAGAAAATCTCCGACCCAGCCGGGAATCGAACTGGGCCGTTAGGTATGACAGTCCGTCGCTCTGACCACTCAGCTACCAGGGGCGGACAATTTTGCGATGTGTTTCCGGGTTCTCAGACTTGTGTGTGAGCGTGCATTATCGTGTTGGAGCAAGATTTCTGCTTGAGTCTTGTCCGATGGAACACGTCGGAAACAGTTCTTGAGTTTATTCAGTCTTCGCGTATGCCTCTGGATTGATGATTGACCCTCTTGGCATGACATCCACGAGAATGACGCCATCAAAATCCTAGAAGACTGACACCATGACTTTTCCGGCAGAGGTGGTTGTCTCGAATTTCTTGTTTTATGGTGAATGAGGATGATGCTACTCCAAGGGCTGAATTTTTGGTTCCGGCACAAAGTGGTACTCCCAGCTTTCGTCCCCCGTAACGATCCCTGACAGAAAGGTCTCTCCGTCGATCTCAAAACGCTCCAACAATTCAGATTTCTTTGAACCTTGTGGTCCGCTGTGAGCATTGGTGGAACCCGTCGGAAGCAGCTCTTTGAATATCCGAGAGTCTCGATCATTGCAGACGCACTTCCAATCTTGACCGACAACTGTAGAGCTAATTGTCGAGTTGTGATGCGCCGGTCGGCACGAATAATGGCATCCGCACCGTGTAGCATGTCTGGAGCAGTGGCTTTGAGGGACGTCCCGAGCGTGGCCGATCGCAGAGCTCTTTTTCTGCATTTTCTCAGGCTGTAACTTTATTTATCCATCTCCCAACTGCACTTCTGTCAACTGCAGTATGGCCATACTCTGCACACAAACGTTTATGGATGTTCACTACAGTTCCTTTTTCTGCACACAAGAATTCAATAACAGCACTCTGCTTGTAAGAAGAGTCGTACGTAGACACCATTTTGACGCTGTACTATGACTCAGCCATCTGGCAGAACGATTCGAAACTTTGCCGGTGCTCTGTACAAACATCAAATGTGAAGAATCAACAAGGACGTTTGTCTATGCATAGTAATGGCTTTTTAAAAGGAATGTGGGGCATTACTTATTGAACCACCCTCATAACTTCCATTGCCTAGGATGAACAGTAGAGGGTGAAAACTTTAGGGGAAGATAGTGATAGGAATACATCGATCAGATAACTGAGGACGTAGGTTGCAGTTGACAGTCTAAGACGAAAAGCTTGGCACAGGAGATGAATTCGTGGCAGGCCGCATCAAACCAATCAGAGGACTGAACGAAAAATAAAATAAAATAATTCTCTGCAACAAGCTTGTGTTAGCTGATTCTCCTATTTTTGCAACAAGATGAGAGTTTGCTTGTAGCACAGCTGTTTAAAATTTTTTTGGCAAGCATACCTGAAGTGCCTCACAGAGAAGGTGTCCGCCCATTCCGGTAGAGTGCGGCCATCATGCGTCGGACACCGCAGCACTAACCAGCCAGCGCTGCTGAGCCAGCATCTGGTTGACGACAGTCCCCCCGGCACGTCCCGCCAGAGGGGCGATAAATATTTTACCAGCCTTTGCCCACTTTTCGTCCCCCTCTGCAAACGCCAATAAAGCGCGCCCGGGAGCTCTAGAAGGGACGCGCGAGCAGAGAGGGGTAGAGGCTCCCCTCCCCGCAGCCAGTGCCCGTGGCTCGGTGACTCACGCGCGGAGGTCTGTAGCAATTAAGTCAATTTCCAGGCCCGCCGCCGCTCCTAATGAAACAGCCCCTCCGCGCCGCTCGCCCGTAGCGCAGTGCAGCAGAACATGCTTCTCTGACGACGAAACAACACGCACTTGGCTCCCTGGCGTCCGCATCGTGCGATTGCCTGTCAGTGCACAGCTATCAGACTACAGAAGTGCAGAGTATTGGTCGTCTGCTGCTACGTCACCAACGCAGTGCGGTTTATTTCTAGCAGTCTGCGCGAGATGATATACTCTTATTTTATATCTCGTCGGATGTAACATTCCAAAAGGCTTGATGTTTCGTTATCAGACAGAGAAGCCAGTACTACGCGCTAGGGGCACCTGATGATGGCGTCTCGGCCTTACAACGAAACATGACCAACTACAAAGCTGTTCCTCACATTTTTGTCGCAAGGTCACTATAAAACACCCCGACCGCCACGTCCGTGTGCCCCATGGCGTGGCACCCTGCACACGATCCTGATAGCCGACATTTGAATTATTACATCAGATCAGAGAAGGATTACTCCAGTTCGTGTTGAAACGCTCCTTTCGTCTCACACTCGTAGCTTCCGCAACGGCGCGCACAGTTCCAATCGCGGTAGCGGCCGGTGTCCACAGACTCGTAGGCAACTGTGACGTGCAAGATAAATTTCGCGACTTACTACGCCACAGATTTAATCGCAACCTTATATTATCGGACCCGGACTAATATTCTGCATTGCTACACCAATAAATAACTCTAAATACGGATCGCCTGTTTCGCTTTGACCCGAAAGGCATGGTTAAATTGTCAGTACCCTAATATCATTAATAAACGTTAGACCGTATCTGGAACGGAAGTGGCCTATTTCAGTAATGGGAGAGGAATTTAACAGAGGCCGATTCGAAATGCTACGAGATAATTAAGGAAGACTCTTGGTGTATTACGAAAATTACGAAACACAGAAGGGCCCGTCAGGGTTGGAATCTGGGGGAATGGAGGTGGCCTGTTTCAAGGATGGGAGAGGTATTAACGGAGACCGATTCGAAATGAAACGAGAGAATTAAAGGAGACTCGTGGTGTATTATGAAAATTACGAAATACAGAAGGATCTTTCCAGGTTGAATTTTAGGGACTCCGGCGAGTGAAATACGGAAAGTGGCCGTCGGAGGGAGTAGAGACGAAAGCACGCGGCACGGGGCCATCTGCTCCGCCTGAAAACCAGAAACCAATAGCCTCTACTCTGTACCAAGGCTGGAACTCAAGATTTCTCTATTATTCTGGAATATCAGGTACGCCATGATCACTTGTAAATCCTTTACTGAATGCTGATTCATAATACTTCTTCTGAGAATTTTTTGGAGGAGAGTAGAAGGTCGTGACCTTCACGACCACTTCCGTCGTGGAATCGTGTCTGCTAGCGGGCTGTCGTCTTATCGATCGTCGAAAAACTAAAACTGTGTTAACGACCTCCGCTGTGGGAGAGGAGACATTAGGAGATTAAAAGATTAACTAAAAGAAAGTTTTGTTTTGACAGGCAATCGTAGCGCAGCAGTACTGCGACTCGTCGAAACGCAGCCGAAATTGGACTTGACTTTGGGCTGGAGCTCATTACTGTCAAGTGCGAGCCGCCGCCGGAGCTGGCAGGCTGGCCGTAACGAGGCGATGCGGCCCCTACCGGGCGGCCGAGTGGCGACTTCCGTCCCGCGCCGGTTTTTGTCGCGACCCGTTAGGAAATTTACAGCGGCCGCCGCCGGGGCTACTGCCCTGGAGACGGAGGCGGCGGGGGCGGAGGCGCTGCTGGAAGCGAGGCTATCAGGCCGCGGCGGTTCGCGACGCACCAATCGATGGCTTCCACGACGACAGCTGGCGTTTCCGTGAAATATTCAGCCCAGGGTGGGCCGCGGGGTATCGATGCGGCCGTGAACGTCGCGGAGTGCGCATACTTACCGCGGCCTCTCGTGTGTACGCCGGCTGCTCGCGTGGAGATTGCGCCGCGATTCCAATTGGCTGATATCCAAATTCGTGTCACTGTCCTCCTCGAGCTCTGGTCAATGACGTTTTCTCTTCGTGGGCATGGAATTTACCATCCATTCACTCACATAGGCTTGAAGTCCTATTATGACTGCACTATTTTCGAGCCATCACTGAAAGCATCCACTTCCACTAAATATCCCTGAGGAAGCTTATGGGCGATTTAAAGTAGAACGACCATATAAAACTAATCATAGGAAAGCCAGATGCCAGACTGAGGTTCACCGACAGTAAAAGCTTCATAAGGCGAAGATCGCAGAAGCATTCGTTAATTTACAAAAACCCACTTCGAGAATCTTTGCTGTCGTCTTCAAACATTTTTGTTGTAAAACGTATTCATTTGGAGTTGGAACCTCACGTCAAGTAGTCATTTTCATGACTAAAATGTAGCACATTATAGAAACTGTTGTGACTTGGCAAGACAGCGAAGCCACTATGAGAGGAAGCCGATAAGCACGCGTTTAAGCTCACGCAGGCTGGCGTGAGGTCTGACACAGTTAAAGGGGTTTAGTCTAGTAAAAAAAGTACGTAGCTGCTGGAATACTTAACTTTAATCCATAATTGGTGAACATCGGTCTGAAGGTACATGCATCACAAGATAAATAGCAAATGATAATGGCGCCTTGCTAGGTCGCAGCAAATGACGTAGCTGAAGGCTATGCTAACTATCGTCTCGGTAAATGAGAGCGTAATTTGTCAGTGAACCATCGCTAGCAAAGTCGGCTGTACAACTGGGGCGAGTGCTAGGAAGTCTCTCTAGACCTGTCGTGTGGCGGCGCTCGGTCTGCAATCACTGACAGTGGCGACACGCGGGTCCGACGTATACTACCGGACCGCGGCCGATTTAAAGGCTACCACCTAGCTAGTGTGGTGTCTGGCGGTGACACCACAGAAACGTTTGTCATGAATAGAACATTTGAAATCAAAAAGCATCTGGTGCATGTGGCCATGTCCATGTATGTAGCGTTCACAGATGATTGTTAAAGCATAAAAATCACAGAACACCTTAGAATCTATAGTAACACATCTGTTTACGTTAGCTGGAGATATTCTAATAATCGAAGGTCCACCTTGAACCTTGACGATGTTGAAGTTGATTTCTATGCCGTAAAAATCATCTATGAGCGCTAGGTACATGGACAGCGCCATATGCACACGGTGCTTTTTGATTTTAAATGTTATATTTATGACAAGCATTTATATAATGAGCCACATTTTAGTTACTAACATGACAACTTGGCATGAGGTTCCACTCAAAATGAACACGTTTTATCATAAAAATTTTACGAGTTCTCAAGATGACAGCAAAGTCTTTTGAAACCGGTTGCTGCAGGTATTGAAATATTTATCTGATCTTGGCTTTCTAAAATCTTTCTAAGTAAAACATATCGCCTCCTTCAGATTTCGCAACAGGAGCAAATTCAGTTCATAGAGAGGGTAAGTGTAATGCACCCTCGTTCGAAACATGCTTGAATACTGTTCTCCATTCTGGCAAAATTAGCAGATAGGATTGCTAGAGGAATTAGAGACAATTAACCCTTTCAGACCAGAATTTTTTATGGACTAAAGAAAATTTTCATTATATGGTAATGCCCTTAGGATATTTTGTAAGTAGGCTGTTTATGTTTTCTTATTGGCAACGTTACGTAGCGCTCTGTATGAAAATCACTGACTGTGCTGTGTGCAGTCTGTGGCTAGTTTGCATTGTTGTCTGACATTGTAGCGTGGAGCAGCGGCAGCTGGATATTAACAGTGCGTAGTGTTGCGCAGTTGGATATGAGCCGCCAGCAGTGGTGGACGTGGGGAGAAAGATGACAAAGTTTTGAAATTTGTAAGACTGGATGGCATGAACTGCTGTATATATTATGACTATTAAGGTAAATACATTGTTTGTTCTCTATTAAAATCTTTCATTTGCTAACTATGCCTATCAGTAGTTAGTGCCTTCCGTAGTTTGAATCTTTTATTTAGCTGGCAGTAGTGGCGCTTGCTGTATTGCAGTAGTTCGAGTAACGAAGATTTTTGGTGAGGTAAGTGATTTGTGAAACGTATAGGTTAATGTTAGTCAGGGCCATTCTTTTGTAGGGATTTTTGAAAGTCAGATTGCGCTGCGCAAAAAAAATATTGTGTGTCAGTTTAAGGACAGTCATGTATAATTGTTCAAAGGGGACGTTTCAATTTTTAATGATTTTTTTTATTTATACAAAAATATGTACCCGTTTTCAAAACATACTTTCTAAATTTGGCTTCATTTTATGGACTAAAATAACTAATAACGAAATATTGTCTGTTGTAATAAACGGTAAAACGATCATACAATAATTACCATGCAAAATAGCAACATTCAGTGATACAGTGGAATATAGCGAACCAACCACACCCGCAAATTCCGGTGGTCACGAGCCAGCTGCGCTCTGCTACATTTTCTAGTGGAAATTTTCACAGTGATGTCCAAGAGTTGGCAACACTTGTGCGTAATGGAAAGGTTGAACACTGACAAATGTGTACCTCAGGTTTCCATTGGGAAAAAAATACTTCGGTTGCAGCTGATACACAGTAAAAGTTAATGTGCACAATTGTAGCCAGAGGGTCTAAAAAGCTCAAAAGGAATTTAGCGCGTTTCGTAACAGGTTTGTTTGATAAATGTTAAAGAATCACGGCGAAGCTCAACCAAATCTTAGGGGAGGAAATGTGAAGTGTTATGAATTCACAGTGCACTGTAGTTTACTGTTAAAACTCCGAGAGCGTACGATCCTGCTTATATCCCGCGAAAAGACCATGAGATAATCGCACGGAGGATTGCCAACAATCGTTATTCCTGTGCTTGATTCGTTGCTGATAACTGAAACAAATAACAAAGACCAGCAGCGGTAGAGCTAAGCTTTGATGAACGCCAACTGTCACACAGAAGCTGTCAATCACTCCTGGAGAGTAGCAAATTGTGGTGGTGGTGGTGTTGGCGGTACTTGTGGTGGCGGGGGGGAGAAGGGGCGAAGGAGACGACACTTACAAGCAGGCCGGAGTGTCCGAGCAGTTCTAGGCGCTACAGTCTGGAACCGCGCGAACGCTACGGTCGCGGGTTCGAATCCTGCCTCGGGCATGGATGTGTGTGATGTCCTTAGGTTAGTTAGGTTTAAGTAGTTCTAAGTTCTAGGGGGCTGATGACCTCAGAAGTTAAGTCCCATAGTGCTCAGAGCCATTTGAACCATGTGACACCTACAGTTGTACTCGAAGTTCCCTCCACCCCACATCATAAGCCGGTGTGTTAAGTGTAATGTAGACGTAGATTTCAGAGTAGGCTAAGTAATTTCCATAGGAAGTGAATGTACCAGGTTAGAGACAGAGAGACATAAGACAATGATCTCGCATTCCTCTTCTTATTGCCAGCTGACGATCCTTTTCGAAGGTGACGCGTTCTTTCTGATGTTGGAATGATGCCTTCCACAAGGCCACTGCTTCTTTTTCCCGCCATCCTCGTCCGTTGCCAACCTGAGCATCACCGACGGTCTTGATGTCACCCGGACTATAAAATTTCTATTGTCGCTTTTTTTTTTCTTCATGGATAACGCTTTAATAACCTCTTCTACTGTCATCATCTTATCCTTTGTTACGCTCTACACCTACTACTTTTAATTTGCTTGACATGTTATCTACACTTCATGTAAACTCCAGTTATTCTTACTTTTTTTTCATGATCGTAAAACTCCTTAGGCTATCACGTTAAATATTCCGTAAACAGTATCACTAGTCTCGCTGTCCTGAAACCTAATCCCTTTATTGTGAAACCTGTTCTTTGTATAACCGGTCCGTTTCGTAGTTTACCTATCTACTACGTTTTTAATATCCTCCAGTATTACTTAAATTTTCATTGGTTTTCCACAGTCTGTGAGACATACATTTAGGCTAACGACCTCCACATCTTCAGTACCATATCTGGTACTTCATTAATCACTTTGGTTAATGTAAACATTTTCCATTATCCGAAGTTCGTTTCTAACTTCTCCAGTTCATCTTCGAAGGTACGTGTTTCTTTTCCTCGACCCAGTACCCTCCCTTCCTTTTTCTACTTTGCCTCCCCCTGTGTTCTTAAATCTGCTCTTCAGTTTCCAATTGCTCTTCAAACATTACTACTTGGTATTGTTCCAAAGCTAAATCACATGCTGTGGTACTCAAGCTGTCTGCTCCATTTTCGTTACTTTCGGAAAAAACTGCATAATCTGTAAACCTTAGCACGAATGCCTGTTGTACTTCTATTCCTCAATAGATATTTTATTTATTTCCTCTTTACATTCTTCGACGTTGTAGGAAAGCAGCCTACTCACGCCGTAGTAAATTCACATCAGTCTTTCCATTGTGTGCCAGCCAGTCCGCTGTAACTAGCTCTGACGTCATAAATGCTGCGCAATACTTTAAAAATCAAGTAAATAACCTAAAATGTTTCTAGCATGTCAGGAGTAATACTAAATCAACATGTGTTGAATGTCAGTTCAATAACTTTAACCATTTTCGAAATTTGGATGTTTTTCTGTAAAAATCATTGGCGCAACAGAAAAGAGCTAGAGATTTAAAAATTTATACTTAGATTCCTTTTCAATAATAATTTAATAGAAACAGTACTTTGGATCTCACAAATTAAGATTTTAGTTGAAATTCAATTTTTTCTGGTTTTTGTCTTAAAAATTAAGGAAGCAAGATAGATTAAGTAGGCTAATAAATAAGGCTAGGATGTTTATATTTAAGCACAATGGAGATCCGCTATAATCATAAAGATGTGAGAAGTTTCATTTAGATAACTATAAAACTATAGCGATAGCGTATCTCAAAAGGGCAAGTTCAGAGCTCGTCTACTGCGTGCAGTGTAATTAAATTAATTCTCTCGCCCAAAATATTTAACTTAGCCTCGTCAAACTTTTATTATGATTACTTACCTGTGTGCTAAATTAAGAGCTTCATCGGCCATCAGCAAAAGAAGCTATGATTTATTCGGTAACTTAATGTGGTGCATTACTAGCCCAGCGGCTAGTTGGGAGAGTCGATTTGATCAGGCGTTCCCTTAGCCTTCCGCACGACGGCTTTATATATAAGAACGCTGCGCGAGGAAGCAAGGCCCCAGTTCTCTCCAGACGCTGAATAGCACGCCATCTGTGTCGGTAGTCGCGTCGCGTCGGTATCATTGCTACAAACAGCCTCGGATGGCGTATTAAGTTACTCTGGATACGCGTAACCATGAAATCATTTTCGAGTGAAGTGTTAATTCTGGGATGACTTTAATTATCGATCTTCAGTTTGCGTATTGTCGTATTTTCACGTGCCGCCGCGGGACAAACATTCTGCCGTTATTTAGCGTGGCGTTTGATGAACCTAATCATCAAATTATGGCGAGCACTCATTTAAACATTTAATTTGGACATTTATAGTTGCATATGCGCATTAGACTCTGAACTGCTCTGTTAGTTAGATTGTGTGGGTTCTTTTGTTTTCATCTGTGACTTTAAGAATACAGAACGTTTTTTCACGACCGTTTTTGATTATAAATCCCAGACAATCTCCTAATTCATCAGAGCTATAAGCTGTAACTATAAGTGTATTCTCAGATGAAGTGGGCACTAGGAATTGTAATTACAGGCTTCACGTTTTGCTAATCACTTTCTGGTTGCCAATATTGTAGTTAGAGAGCCAGTGTTGAGAACAGCGAAAGACAGCATAAATAACATTCTAAATAATAGGAACTGGTTTAACTTTCTACGAACCTAACATTGATATAAACAACATAAAATTGACATAATTCCACCCGCCGCCCCACATATGGTGTATCGGCCGGGAAGAAACTGAGTAAAGTGAAAGTGATTTTTAAATATTGGGATTCGCGAGTGAAATGCGGCACGCAACTGAGTAATAGAACAGTGAAAGTGTTACATGTGTATGTGGACGATGCAATTGGATTAACGACGTATCTGGATTGACGGAGCTGGCACTAAGTCTAGCGGCGCTGCCGGAATCGCGAGAAGCCAGTTTCGCCTCACCGCAGTCGTCCGCCGGAGCAGCCGGAGCCGCGCCTGCAGTTGCGGGCCACACAAACACACAACAGCTGTCGGAGTGCTGTCTGCAAGTCAGCGAGCTGCGTCGCATCAATAATCCTGGTACACCACGCCGGTAACGCCATACGTCGTGCAGAAGGAACTAAGTTAAGTGGAAAGCTGTTAAAAATTTTACTAACCTGCACTAAAAGACTGTCGGCGATGGAACCGCCAAAAGAAACTGAGGTTAAACTTAAATCAGAACCTATGTCTGTTGAAGGAACTGTAAATCCAGACAATGGCTCAAGTGTAAATATGCATGAAAGTAGTAATGTTAAAGTGGAATATGAAGTATTGTCTCCTGACAGTAGTGTGGGAAGGGGCAATGTTTCTATAATAGAGACCCCTGTAGTAAAGCAGAAATTAGAAATTGTTAATTTATTGGATGATAGTTTATCTGATGAGTTAAGAACGAAACAGTCATCAGAGGTGGTAGAGTTTAAACAGGAGAAGTTAGATATGACTAATCAATCAGAAGTTTCGTTTAGTTTTGATGATTCTGGTGTTGGAGCTAGTATTTCATCACCTGAGTGTGATAAAAAACCAGCTAGTAAGCAACCCAAAGATGCTGGGGCTATTGATTTGAATGTTATATTACCTATTAATTTCAAATCGAAACACCGCACGACTTCATTACATTTAGTTTGCTGAACATGACCCAAATTACTGTAGTCTGAGCGATTCTGCGCCTCCAGACCGGGCATAACACTAGTTACAGCTAAACCACTTTCACCATTATCGTCGGGTTCCTTCTCAAGTGACAACTGGTCACAGCTACTGGGTTCATCGACTCCCAACAGGCTACCCTCTACATTCTCACTTACCTCCTGTCATAAATCTATTAGTACGGTATCAACATCCTGCACAGGCACTTTAGATAAGAACACATCATCCTCATCGTAAATATGAGCATGAATTTCTTCTGCTTCTTCACCTGACAATTGAGTATTTTGTAGTTCCTGCTGCGCCTTCTCTTTCTCTTCCCACTTAGAAAGCGTCTCTAACACGGTATCTATCAAATACTGTGAGTGATCCAATATTTCTGCTGTATTCTTAGATGCTACCGACTCTTCATCCACATGTTCAGTCTGAGTATTCTGATCTGTCTTACCAATTCCCGTAACTACTGGCTTAGGAAAAGTAACCGCCTGGTGAGCGCCAGTGTCCTCATAGACGAGAACTAGTTTTCCTGCCTCGGCCTACTACTGTTTCCTTTATTTTCGTTATAGTTAACTGGCATAGCATTGCTTCCGTACTGTTGTTTACATGCATAATTTTGTTTTTGAGCAAAATTATTATCATTTGGATGCCATTGTTGGTTCTGATAATTATTTCTCCAATTCCTACCTCTCTTAGGATGGCGAACACCTACTGTTCTGATGTTTACGTTGCCATTCTGCTCGTTCTTAAAATTACTACTATTATTATTAGCATTTCTGTTATTACGTGCTTGCTCCTCATTGGCAGCAACGCGTTCTACACGTTCCAGATACTCAATGAAATGATCCAGATTGTCTCTAGGGGCAGATATAATTCTAGTTTGCCAATACCATGGCAGTTTGGCTTCAAGACCTAGTATTACCATTTCAGGTTTTAGCTTTTCGCCCAAATGTGACAAACGTGAGATCCATGACCTAGCAAACTCTTTAATAGGTTCCTTGCCTGTATTGAAGCGTTTTCCACTCCAAAATTCTCTCAACACTTCATTTTGCTTATTGCTAGACCAATACTCAATAATGAAAGCTGTTTTAAACTCCGCTAATGTTTTACACTTCAACATAACATCAGCTGACCAATGCATGGCGTCACCTGCTACATGGCTTCTAATAAATGAGATTTTCTCTCGTTCAGACCAAGTTGGTGGAATCACATCTTCAAAATCGTTCCAGAAATCTAGCGGGTGGATATTTTTATCTGGATCGAACCGCAAGAACTGCCGACACCCGATAAAAGCGGCGTTTGCAGCTACCACTGTTTGTATACTACCATTACCAGAAGTTACTGAAGCTACTTTACTCTCAATGTTAGCAATGTTAGTACTGATATTTTCTACTCTCATTTCAACATTATCTACTCTTTGCACAATATGAGTAGTATCAGTTTTGATTGCATCTACTTCTGCTTGACATATGTTTACTTTTATATGAACATCTTTAAACCTATCTGAGCACTGTTCAGATTCCGCCTCGATCTTTTCTGTTAACTTGTGCTCTAGCTTCGCATCTTCCATTTGGAAGTCTCTGCGAACCTCAGCAACTTCGGATTTTACTGTTTTATACATTTCAGAAAATTGTTGAGCAACCTTTTTCTTAATATCCTCATGATTGTAATCAATTTTATAATTCAAACTGTTCAGATCCTCTCTCAACTTACTGCAACCAGCCTTGAAGGTATCGTCCATTACCTCCAATCGTTTATTAAAATTTGTTTGGCTGGCCACAACCTCAGACTTTAATTCAGCATTACTGTTTTTGACCTGTTCACTTATTTCAGACTTTAATTCAGCTGTCATTCTAGCATTACTGGCTTACATTTTTGCATTACTGGCAGCTATTGCTTGTAATATAACATTCAAATCAATAGCCCCAGCATCTTTGGGTTGCTTACTAGCTGGTTTTTTATCACACTCAGGTGATGAAATACTAGCTCCAACACCAGAATCATCAAAACTAAACGAAACTTCTGATTGATTAGTCATATCTAACTTCTCCTGTTTAAACTCTACCACCTCTGATGACTGTTTCGTTCTTAACTCATCAGATAAACTATCATCCAATAAATTAACAATTTCTAATTTCTGCTTTACTACAGGGGTCTCTATTATAGAAACATTGCCCCTTCCCACACTACTGTCAGGAGACAATACTTCATATTCCACTTTAACATTACTACTTTCATGCATATTTACACTTGAGCCATTGTCTGGATTTACAGTTCCTTCAACAGACATAGGTTCTGATTTAAGTTTAACCTCAGTTTCTTTTGGCGGTTCCATCGCCGACAGTCTTTTAGTGCAGGTTAGTAAAATTTTTAACAGCTTTCCACTTAACTTAGTTCCTTCTGCACGACGTATGGCGTTACCGGCGTGGTGTACCAGGATTATTGATGCGACGCAGCTCGCTGACTTGCAGACAGCACTCCGACGGCTGTTGTGTGTTTGTGTGGCCCGCAACTGCAGGCGCGGCTCCGGCTGCTCCGGCGGACGACTGCGGTGAGGCGAAACTGGCTTCTCGCGATTCCGGCAGCGCCGCTAGACTTAGTGCCAGCTCCGTCAATCCAGATACGTCGTTAATCCAATTGCATCGTCCACATACACACGTAACACTTTCACTGTTCTATTACTCAGTTGCGTGCCGCATTTCACTCGCGAATCCCAATATTTAAAAATCACTTTCACTTTACTCAGTTTCTTCCCGGCCGATACACCATATGTGGGGCGGCGGGTGGAATTATGAAAATGTAATTCAGGAAACCCCTACACACTTTGACCTAAATGTTATGAAGACAGATGTCGATCACTTTAGTTGGAGACAAATCCAAAAGGAACTATTGGATGAGTTTGAGGAACCACCTGTACAACCTAGAATAAGCCACCCTATAATAATATTGAATATGTTGGGTATCAATGTACGTTGTCTCTTAGAGAGTGGAAGTGAGGTGAGTGCGACATCTCAGTCCTTCTTTGATGCATTACCTGGTAAAGACAAGCTTACAGTAACGAGGGTATCAGGACTAAGAATAATTGGCGCTACTGGCAAGGTGTCAAAAACGGTAAAGCAAGAAGCTTTGCTGCCCTTTAACATTAATGATAATTTAATTGATCATCCATGCTTAATTGTAAACAATTTCAGTATTGAAGTTTTAATTGGCATCGATTTCTTGGCAAAATATCAGAGTGTTGTTGACTTTGAAAGAAGCCAGTTAAAAATGATCTTGCCGATAACTGGAGTAATTATGGTACCTTTTATTGATAAACATGTAGTAACTAATGATGACAATTGGGAGCTGCCTATACGAGTTCTGAAAAATAGGAGATATTGGGACGAAGGTGTTAATCTTAATACAGGTAAGCTAAACACAGAAGAAGAAGAAGCAATTATTTTGGACAAAATAGAAGCTAAATTGCAGGAAATCGATAAAATTTCAACTAATCAGAAGGAAGAACTGAGACAGGTTCTAAAAAGGCATCATATGGTATTTTCAGATCGACGTGGCGTGGTCAAAGGTTATGAATGAATGCTGTAGGGAGGAGGTTGTTCTGTAACCTCTACACAGTGTGGCAGCTGTGCAGTCCCAGCTGTGTGAGATATTCTTTCCCTTTCAGGTCTCACTCATTCTTCATCTTTCCTATCCACCAAAATTTCGGGGCTTACTCTCTAATACAAAAATTTTCCGTCATGACCATCAAGCCATGAGTTCTGTAACCATTATATCCATCGATTAGTGAAGAAAAATACCTGATATGACAAACCTAACAGTGACATAAAGAATAGATAAGTATGACGTAATTAAGATACAAATGTATTTGAGTAACAATTATGTATAGTACCCTGGTAATATAGTAAGTACAAAGTGTTATTTTATTGGAAATGGTGCCACAACAGTAATTTAAAAAGATGTATTAATTCGTGTACGAGCAGGATCTGAAGTGGCAGTGAAACCTATTGTATGCATTACAGCTAACTAATTAATAGTAAAAGAGATTGCCTAGTGTTATGAAAAATATGCAGATAAGTTGTAAGAATGAACTCACCTTGTGTAGCAAGGAATGGCAGTATAATAGAATTGGACAGTGTTTGTGGTTGAGACGTGAAGGACACGTCCTTGAAATATTTATAAGGTTGGAGCTGGCCGTTATTTGGTGTAGTGTGTGACAGGACATACCTACACGTATTGAGGTTATGAGCTGGAGGCGTGAATGCGACCATAGGTACCCTTATGTTAGATGAGACTGAGTAGCTCATGGTGTCCTATAGGTTTAAGGAATTTAGCATTACGCTCGTCCATAATTACGTGATGCACTTTAGTGGTAGGTCGAGAGAGACTACCTGTGGTTACAGCGTCCCATCGAGTGGAAATGGATTGCCACGTGAGCAAACTAATCAGCTGCAATACACTATAGATATGAAATAAATGTGCTGTCCTATGCTTTAAATGTTAATAAAGTGAGTGTTAAATAAGTACATACACTAGCAACATATTTGAATATCATAATGGCAGATGTGAAACATTATTGATAGCTCAGCATAAATACACTTAAATGAAGTAAGTATGTAATTGCAGATGTGGAACTGACACAGCAGCAGAGGACCAATAAGTGGATTGAGTCAACTAAACGTAGTATGTTTTGAACACTCACAACTGTACTGTTACCAAAAGTTACTCACATGTACAAAGAAGCTAAGAAAACTACTAATCAAATATACTCATACTATCTCTGAGAATAAGGTAATCGAAGATGAGTCAGCTAAGTAAATAAAATACAAATGTATCAGGAATGTACCGAGCATTGGTTCATTGTTCCGGCACAGAATTAATAAATTCAGATTAAATAGGATTTATGATTGTATGCCTTGAGCATTAATTTTCTCTAGTACGTCATTAACGGCGTTTTAAGCCATTTGTTTACCGATTTTATGACAATTAAGTAACTACGAGAGTAAAATTGAAAAAGTTCTGTTAACTTTGTTCCAGCAACATATTGAAGGATACAATGTATATATCCCCATTTCATTGTGACCCACCCTTAGATGTTAAGTGAACAGAGTCTGAGCCACTCTTTTTGTTTGTTCTACAGGACAAACCAGATAATGGCACCCTGGTAGCTGCGTGAAAACGTGGAGTGACTTGGACGCAACTCACAGTGACCCCTCCCCTTTCCCCATGTAATTTAGAGCGAACGTGAAGGACGCACACCATAGCACCTTCCCCTCCTCTACCCTTGGGAGTGGAAGTGTAGAACGCCAGCCAAAGCAGCTACAACCACGTGTGTAAAAATTATTTGTGAAATTTTCTTTCAGGTTTAGAAAAGACTGCTAAGATATAATCATCTGTTTATGTATCTTGAATAACTGTTAATTTCATTGAATTTGTGTATGTAAAAATGTAATTAATGGATTTAAGATTCTTATAATTTTACATATTTTTATGTGTTTGTTTGTCTAAGGCAATATGTATGCCAAAGTGTTTCATTGATTTTGCTTAAATTTTGAGGGATAATGTTGCCTAAGAGGCATTGAACATGCCAACAATTTAAATAGTTGATGTAGGTAATCAGTTCTCTTTTAATATTTATATATGTTCACATTTCAATTTTAATTTTCATAGGGAGTTAAGCTGTACTCTTGCTTCCCTTTTTGTAATTAAATCTTTCTGCGTTCATTAACATTCAAAAACAAAAATTTAAGTAGAGGGTGATGTAGGGAAGCAGCCTACTCACGCCATAGTAAATTCACATCAGTCTTTCCATTGTGTGCCAGCCAGTCCGCTGTAACTAGCTCTGACGTCATAAATGTTGCGCAATACTTTAAAAATCAAGTAAATAACCTGAAATGTTTCTAGCATGTCAGGAGTAATACTAGATCAACATGTGTTGAATGTCAGTTCTATAACTTTAACCATTTTCGAAATTTGGACGTTTTTCTGTAAAAGTCATTGGCACAACTGAAAAGAACTAGAAACTTAAAAATTTATATTTAGATTCCTTTTGCATAATACTTTAGTAGAAACAGTATTCTGGATCTCACAAATTAAAATTTTAGTTGAACTTCATGATTTTCTGGTTTTTGTCTCAGAAATTAAGGAAGCAAGATAGATTAAGTAGGCGAATAAATAAAGCTAGGATGCTTAAATTTAAGTAGAAGGAAGATCTGCTATAATCATACAAATGCGAGAAGTTTCAACAGAATAACTATAAAACTATAGCGGTAGCGTATCTCCAAAGGGCAGGTTCAGAGCTCGTCTACTGCGTGCAGTGTAATTAAATTAGTTCTTTCGCCCAAAATATTTAACTTAGCCTCGTCAAACTTTTATTATGATTACTTACCTGTGTGCTAAATTAAGAGCTTCATCGGCCATCAGCAAAAGAAGCTATGATTTATTCGGTAACTTAATGTGGTGCATTACTAGCCCAGCGGCTAGTTGGGAGAGCCGATTTGATCGGGCATTCCCTTAGCCGTCGGCACGGCGGCTTTATATATAAGAACGCTGCGCGAGGAAGCAAGGCCCCAGTTCTCTCCAGACGCTGAATAGCACGCCATCTGTGTCGGTAGTCGCGTCGCGTCGGTATCATTGCTACAAACAGCCTCGGATGCCGTATTAAGTTACTCTGGATACGCGTAACCATGAAGTCATTTTCGAGTGAAGTGTTAATTCTGGGATGACTTTAATTATCGATCTTCAATTTGCGTATTGTCGTATTTTCACGTGCCGCAGCGGGACAAACATTCTGCCATTATTTAGCGTGGCGTTTGATGAACCTAATCATCAAATTATGGCGAGCATTCATTTAAACATTTAATTTGGACATTCATAGTTGCATCAGCGCATTAGACTCTGAACTGCTCTGTTAGTTAGATTGTGTGGGTTCTTTTGTTTTCATCTGTGACTTTCAGAATACAGAACGTTTTTTCACGACCGTTTTTGATTATAAATCCCAGACAATCTCCTAATTCATCAGAGCTATAAGCTGTAACTATAAGTGTATTCTCAGATGAAGTGGGTACTAGGAATTCTAATTACAGGCTTCACGTTTTGCTAATCACTTTCTGGTTGCCAATATTGCAGTTAGAGAGCCAGTGTTGAGAACGGCGAAAGACAGCATAAGTAACATTCTAAATAATAGGAACTGGTCTAACTTTCTACAAACCTAACATTTATATAAACAACATAAAATTGACATAATTCCACCCGCCGCCCCACAACGTGTGTGTAAAAGAATCGATAACCACAGGCTTGTAAAGGTCTTACGCTGGACATTACTTCATTCTTCGCTTAACTATTATCTTATTGATTGCTGTAGATATTATTGAAAACTTAACTCTCCCTGCATTGTGCTCTTTTTGCTTGGAAGATTTCCACATCATGATGACCTAAAGAAACTCTCTCCTTACACGTCAAATAATCATAATATGAAGTAAATTAAAAAAATAATAAACAGGGGTCATTTACGATGCAAAAACAGATAGCCAGAGTTACAACTAAAATGAACGTTTGTTTACCCAGTGACCAATCGCAGACCAACCTGTGCACAAAAATAAAGTTACAATATATGAAAATACATATTTACATTAAATACAAGTGCAAAGTATAAATGGACGGCGTATCACAATCAGTACATACCAATGTTTGCCAAGTGAAGTGCTCGTTCAAAACAGCAGTAAACGAAGTGCGTACATTTGTGTATGGTCCCAACTTATGCTCGTTAACGAATAATACTGGTCAACCTGAAAGGTACTAGAAAACCTAGGAGAGAAGTTGCCCTCTTCGAGCCGTGATTCTTTTATTTTGGGAAACGTTGTTTCCACAGCAGTTCACAATTTTAAAAAAACGAACAGTGCACAAGGCGATTACATAACATACGTGGCACATACATATGTTTTGTAAGCTTGCTAATCTACAAACATAAAATACAATGTAATACTAAAGTCTTAAGATTTTGTACATGGCTAGAGCAGTAACCGTAGAATGAAATCTTCTTGTAGGAATATTGAACAGCCCAGCAGTTGCAAATTGGGAGGTTTATTAAAACCACTTAACAAACTTTTCAGTTTTCCACTGATTGGTTGAAGTGGCTCTGAGCACTATGGGACTTAACTTATGAGGTCATCAGTGCCCTAGAACTGAAAACTACTTAAACCTAACTAACCTAAGGACATCACACACATCCATACCCGAGGAATGATTCGAACCTGCGACCGTAGTAGTCGCACGGTTCCGGACTGAAGCGCCTAGAACCGCTCGGCCACAACGGCCGGCACCACTATTGGGGCAACGACGCCAGACACGAGCATAAATCGCAAACAAATGTTTAAAAGAACTTTGAGAAACATGTCATTAAATGATATCCATAAGCCTAGTTACTTTTACACTTTTGAATTAAAAAGTAGACTAGTCTACAATGTGTATAAAGAGATGTACAACAGTAGGATCACTTGCAGAAGTAACTAAATAAATCAAACAATAATTATATAAACAATAGTATCTGAACCATCAATACAATTACTAGGAAAGAACCTGTGGAAGGCTGGGTGGAAAGGGGGTAGGGCGAGGGGATATGAAAGGGGGAGGGGGAAACCAAAGCAGTACGAAAAAGGAAGTGGATGAGATAGATGGGATGAAAGGATCAGAAATGGGTGGGAAAACCCAGGAGGAGAGGGGCGCTAAGGAGGGGGCAAAAAGTGGCACTGGGTGTCTAAATTTGAGAATTCCAGCAAAGTAAGCTGTATTGCTTATTTTAAAATGTACAAACCAATGATGAACAGAAAGTACAGAAAATATAAGCTGTGCATTACAATAAATATTTGCCGCAAATATACATAAAATAATTTTTGGGAAACTACCTTTATTTGGGATCTTACACATATGTACGCACTTTGTTTACTGCTATTTTGCATGGGCATGTTGCTTGGCAAACGTTGGTATGTGCTGGCTGTGATATTCTGCCCATTTAAGCTTTGCACTCGTGCTTAATGTGAACATGTGTTTGGATGTACTGTAATTTAGACTTTTGTGCAAAGCTTGGTTTGAGAATGGGCGTAGCCCGAAACCAGTTAGCTACTAAATAAACATCCATTTTAGTTGCAATTCTGGCTGTCTCTTTTTACATTACTACCTAGAAATGGATTGCTGTCCTTTTGTATCCAGTACACCGGAGTTGTGCAAGGAATCATTTACCTTCTCTAACACCATGCCTATCTTACTCGATGAATTAATGTTTCCACGGATACCAGTATTTCTTAACGTGTAACTGAGTAACATCAACACATTTCGTATCACACTACATAGCATAAGAGAGAAAGAATAATATTTGCATGAGACTAGGTACTTCCTCATATGCAGATAGATACAAGCGGATGAACATCCGAGGCGTGGCAGAATCACTTGGGGCGAATATCGGTGAGATTCCTACAATAACATTACATCCACTTTCCGTATCCACCATGTAAATGTTGTCCCCTCCGCTCTTATAACCACGATACCGTAAAAACGAATATAGCTTCTTTGCTTGCGAAAAGGAAGGAACGGGATACTAGCAGGTCGTAGCTGTGCTTTTGCCCGTAATCCGCGCGTCAACTGAATTCCGGTTCAAAAATGGTTCAAATGGCTCTGAGCACTATCGGACTTAACATGTGAGGTGAACAGTCCCCTAGAGCTTAGAACTACTGAAACCTAACTAACCTAAGGACATCACACACATCCATGCCCGAGGCAGGATTCGAACCTGCGACCGTAGCAGCAGCACGGTTCCGGTCTGAAGCGCCTAGAACCACTCTGCCACAGCCGCCGGCCTGAATTCCGGTCCCTCAAACTATTTTACTATGTCATGAAATTCGGCAGTCGTTACTGGATGTCTCAATTGGATCACTGGTACTCGTAAGGAAGTACCAGTCTCAAATATTTCACCACCTGATAACTGAAGCACATGTTTTATGGGTTCATTCCTTACGCTACCACATTTATTTTGCATTGAAGGAGATAGTTCGTTGATTTAAACGTAAATATACATGGACTACAATGGAAAGAAGAAATTTTGTAATCAAGTAACATATTGTGCGTGTTGTGAGTCGTTTAAGCTACCTGCTACGTAGCGGTAAAACATGTACTACACACAACCATTTCTGTTCTTAAGCCAAGTTGTTCTGAGGCGGCTTCTATAACGAATTAATGAAAGATGGACCTACAGCGGTGCTGTAATTTATTAAAACTGAATTGAGTTTGTAGAAATGTATTGTTCGCTGACAGTTGCAGTACGAACCAATTTGCATGTTTGAAAGTCGAAAAGACTGATTTTTTTCATTAATTCTCTGGTAAGTCAATTTAGAGAGCACAGATAATGGAAACAAAAACATAACGAAGCCACCCGCGAGATTTTAATTAAAAAATTTGAACCAACGTGAAAGAGATCAAAACCAAGCAACGGAGCAAATAATGTGAATATCCGTTCTGAATTAGACGTTCGAATTGAAAGACTCGTAGACACTTAAGCAGTCAAAAGTTTTCCTTCAATTCATATTTTGCATTTTGGAGTGCACTATGAGAAGTATATAATGATTTGACAGTTTCTGTGCCAGCACTTCCTTCCAAGCGTCAGCTAATTACTCAAAATTTCAAAATTAATATTAGACTTCAATATGTGCTGCAGTAACGGGAAATCTTCAGGTATTCAAAATTGAATCCAACCGTTACAGGAACACATTGTTTGACGATGAGAAAGATGCTCTCATAACAAGGTCATATGTGACCGTTTTGGCATTTGTCTTCCATCAGTCAATGGATAATGTACGAAACTAAATTACAATAGGTGATGGATGCCCATTGTGGTGTTATTTTTAAAATATTATTCTGAGTACATGAAATGTCTAGAAAAAACAAAGAAACTCAACACTGGGCCGTAACACTTTTCTGTAAGGCAATACGAAAATCAGACGGATGGATCACTATCAACGTTATCTCACATCTCTCCTTAGGACACGAGGTGTTTGAAATGTAATAACACACATTAGTAGATGTTCCGATCACTGGTGTGAGTAGACGAATCTACCTAGATTGATGACCAAAGCATTGTTAAAATCCATTCAACAGCCACGATCGCATAAAATATATTTTTTTAAATTAAGACAACCAGTTTCAACAGACTACTCTGTCATTTGTAGGTCTCAAAATCTGATGTTTTAAAACACGTTCATTTCACACTGACCTTACGCACAAGATGACAAGTGCCGATGAGAAATAATCCTATTTATTGCATCAGAAGTATTGTTCTTTGTATCACTGTTTTGAGCCTTCTTTAGATGAAGACTAGATAAAAATATTACATTATAAAAGGTTTGTCGTCACTAAAATATTTAAAAACATAAAGAACCTTGTGCAACAGGGTATGTCCATATACATATTGCTCATAGTTGCTTGTCGCATCAAGTACCTGTGAACACCTTGTGTATGGACACAGCTTGTCGCAAAAGGCGGATTATGTTTTTAAATATTTTAGTGATTAAAAACCTTCGATAAATAAATATTTTATGTTATCTTGGATGTCGAATGGTTTTTAAGAATTAAACGGATGTCCCTTAAGTTCTCTCAAAATGAGAAAATTCAGCCAAAGCATTAGTGAGACTCACGAATGAAGCATGCTATTTACGGGTTAAGCGTCACAGTCTTAACACGAGTAATGACATCGGCCATGATAACAAATCGGTAAGGCATCGTAGCTCTCTAGGAAAGCTACTTTCCTGAGAAAAGGCCCATCAAACAGTGTTATTAATTGGCAGTGCTGCTCCCTAGCTAGAGGAGGACCCATTGGGACAGTGATTACAGGACACTGACTGTTGGCGTTTCTTTCTTTTCGTAATGCATGTTTGTTATGAACCTAGGCTTTGGTATCTGCAATCATTTTTCTCTCTCTGTCTAAAAAACAATGCCTTAGAACGGAACGAAATGAGTACGCCTAACGTCAGATTACACTCAAAGAGGACCTCTTCCGAGGAACGTCCAACATCATCAGACCTGTTCCACCTTATGTAGTTTTTATAACGGGGAGAAACTGCATGGACATAAGCATTTTATACTACATACATTTCACTGCCCTTTTGACTCTATCTGGTGGAAAGATATATTTAATCCCTGTTGTACAACTTAACTGTAAAAGTACTGATGTTTCAACTTCCCTTCCACGTGGAGCTTAAAAAAGGATAAATGATCTTAGACTTTGTCCGCTGGCATCAGTTTCAAAAGAATGTAATGTTCTGTGATTTGAGGCCAAGCGATTAAATGAAACAGCCAACAAATTGGCCTCCACCACAGTCAGTTTTCCAAGGATAGTTCGTCCCATATATTTGTAAACCCATACAACAACCTGCCATTCTAAATACCTAAATTGATGTTGTGATCTTGTTTCTTTCTCACAAAAAAATTAGTTTCTCGTCTTGAAAAAGATAATTTCGGCCAATCATGTTGTAGTTACTGGATTTGATAGTTTTATTCATGAAGAAGCAATAAACAGAAAAGGAGAACCTAAATGCAGTTTAAAGTGAAGATATTGTCGATCTTACATAAGCAGTTGTCTGTTTCAGCATGAACAGATACTATCGGACGATCATAAACTAATGTCCTACGAAAGGTAAGACGAAAAGATGGTTCGGTAGAAACATATTTTACAGAGGACCTTGTTATTGCTATAAGATTTAATAAAATTTTTAATTGTGCCTTCAATACTCACCAACGTATATAGTACAACCGGTCGGAGACACACCTTTAACATATCTCTGAACGTAACTTTTTCCCACTCTTCGCAGCTGATCGTTATTTTCGATAGATGAACGTATCTAGATCAGACGTAGTTTGATAAACCGCAGAAAGTTTCGCCGCTGTATATTCGAACACATCAGCGTAGCTAGAACAGACGTGTGGTTTGATAAATCATAGAAAATTTCGCCCTTTTTCAAATCCGTAAATGTACAGTAAAATATTAATTTCTTCAAAGCATATTACTTGTTCAACTTTCCGCTCCACTTACGCAAGTTGCAGCGCTCTGCCCTTAGAGGGCTCCTAATTGTAGCGTGTACCGTGGCCGTGTGTTGTGTATGTTGGTACGTGAGAAACAGCGTGTTTTAATGCAATTTCTAACCACAAGAGAATTCTTCTAAACATGGAGGACCCTCTCTTTCAGCATGACAACGCCAAAGTAGATGAGAGCTGCGTCCTCTGCAATAGTCTGACGCCTTGGTTTCACTGTCATCGATCACCCTCCATCGTCTCCTAACACGGCCCCATCCGATTTTCACCTGCTTCCAGAACTTGAAGAATACGTTTGAGACCTTCACTTTGATAGTGATGAAGCGGTGCAAGCAGAAGTGAGGTTTTGGCTCTCTCGACAAACATTCTACAGTGATGGTATCAACAAACTGGTCTCTCTTTGATAGAAATTTGTTCGTCGCTACGCCACTACTTTTCAGCTCACCCTCGTGCTTGAACTCAAACCATTCCAGTATTTCCTATTTATCTGCGTTCATATTTGACTCATAGCCTACCTTAACAAGAAACGTGATACTAATTTACCATGTTACTTGTTACAATTTACTGTACACTCGTTTCTGTTAAGAAGGCACTCCACGTGTCGTCCTCGCATCTGGATGCAATGCTGCTCTGGCCTCAAACACTTCCAAATCGTCTTGTAAATCTTGACTAGACAATTACCTCCCGTGTGAAAGTGAGTGCTGTTCACTTAAATTCTGAGAAGATCCCAGAAACACAAATCTTGATGATTTAGGTGAGGTGGTCTTGGATGTCAGGTGATCTCGGAGGACATGCTGCGCTTTTCGGGTTGTCCATTTCGAATCAAATTGACCCTTTGAATGTCATCTTACATTAGCATCAATAGGTGCTAGTGCACCACCGTGCATCTACCATATAGTACAGGGTCTGCCAAGATTTCAGCTCGCACGCAGTGCCAGAGCCAGAGTGCCAAAGCGCTCAGCCTCGCTGCACGTTTTCCCCACCGCCACGCCACGCAGTCTGAGTGCAAGGAGGGGGTAGAGGGGAATACTGTGAACGAACTACATTTACACGGCAGTGCAGTCGCACGGTAGATGACTTGATTTTATATTTCACATTTCTCAACATCACAGATCACAAACAGAGCAAATATTAGTGTTGCTTAGTTATATTTGGCGTGTTGAATACGTGATACAATTTTTATCCCGTAGGGCCTACAAGCTATTGACATATGGACAGATGTAGACCACTTCACAAAGTTTCCTACTAAATTTGCTACATAATCACGATTTATTGAGTTTCTTAATCGAAAAAATTTCTTTCAGAAACGAATGTTGATCGAAATATTGTAGGACTTTCTGAACCTCATTATGGACAGTTGGACACTCTACCTGAGAAAAGCAGTGTAGATATCCTGCACAATTTCAGCGTAAAAAGGTTTGTCATTAAAACTGAAATTACCTTGCAGATCAATCAAATATATCTGCACAGGCGCAGGGGCTTTTTCAACTGAAATGGCAAACGGTCTCTAAAGCAGATGTAAGATTGACAGTGTCCTAAAAAACTTTATTAAGCTATCCTTGTAATTCTTTCAAGGTAACAATAATTTTTCAGACCTCCCTTTTCTTTAACCCCAGTGAGCTTGGGGAAGTGGACTGTTTTTATCAGAACGTCTACCTTCTATAGCGAGACTTCCTTTTAAAATT
This sequence comes from Schistocerca serialis cubense, assembly GCF_023864345.2. Taxonomy (NCBI): domain Eukaryota; kingdom Metazoa; phylum Arthropoda; class Insecta; order Orthoptera; family Acrididae; genus Schistocerca; species Schistocerca serialis. The sequence continues at coordinate 274,598,287 of NC_064642.1, read as the reverse complement.
CATCCCGATGAAATCAGAAAGAAATTACGTTGCAATGTCTTACTGTGGCAGTATGCAATCGAGTCCACCTAAAATGCAGAGCCTGCTATCTATTACGGATGTTCTAATTTTCGTCCCTGCACTCCTTTCCTCTTCATAAATTCAACAATAGCGGGTTTCAAATCGAAAAACTCTTCCAGGCATGTCCCTTGACTTAACCAACCTACTTTGCAGTAATACATGGGGTCTCCATACTTTATTCAGTTCTGTTGCAGACTTTCAACTGACAATGGAATAATGCATGCGACTTCAGAAATTTTACTATTCGTACCATTACCTTCTTCACGTGCTCCACGCCTGCAAATTTAGCAAAAAATGTATCTCGATGTACAGAACAGTGAATCCTGCCTGTTGATCGTCGTAATTTTTTGCGCTTTCATTTTGAACTAAATCTTTAAATACTTTCTGCATCGAATCGTAATGTCGTTTCACAGCAATTTCAGAATTCTCATTGCTCTCTTCTATCATTCCCATTCATTGTAAAGGATTGCAGCGACAGATCATTAGACATCTTCTTTGCGTGCACACAGCGACAGGACCTGAGCAAGTAGAAAAAGGTAAACTGCAATGACACCACGATTTATCCGAACTCAGGAAGTTGCGCTGACTGAAAAATGCCCACCGCTCTGTTGAATGGAATGTCGTCTGTCCCGGCTACTTCCGAGAAGAGTCCAGCGAAGCTGAGCGACAGACAGACAGACAGGGCTTCGGCCGGCATACGCTGCGTGCGTGAAGTTTGGCACGCCGTGGCCGGCACCGGTATAGCGGAACCGTAGGGCATGGCTGAAATTTCAACCCATTTCGGTAGGAACTTATTCTAAAACTTTACTTTTCAAATGCGTTTTTACCAAGTAGGACATTATTTCACAGCGCAGTTAGATAACCATAGATTCACAACTAACTTTCAGACAGTTCGTTTGCGGATCCATGTTTACTGGAACGTCTTCGCTTCGTTACCTCATACTTCCACCCACGTCAGTTTTCGCAGTTGCTGTATTGATGATGTACGCTATAATATAGTGGAGGTGAAGGAAATGAGGAGACGATAAGAGAGATTAAAAATACGAAGAGTGTAAATAGCTGAAGTAATTACTCTGGGTGATTCCGTGATGATGTCACAAACTTTTAACGGTAATGAGTACATCTATCAATTTGAGATAAGGGACTCTTGTCCTGAAACGTCGTGGACTCAAAAAGTGCATATCTTAGGACCTACGAGCACTTATTCATCTTTGCTGCTGTGAAACACATCTCTTCTAGTGAACAAGTGCTCATAGCTCTTAAGGTAGGCGTTTTAGAGCCCGTGTTTACTAGACGTATGATATGTGATAAGTTCCTATGGGACCAAACTGCTGAAGTCATCGGTCTCTAGGCTTACACACTACTTAATCTAACTTAAACTAACTTCCGCTAAGTACAACACACACACACACACACACACACACACACACACACACACACACACACACACACACATGCCCGAGGAAGGACTCGAACCTCTGACGGGAGGAGCCGCGCGAACCCCGGCAAGGCGCCATAGACCACGCGGCTATATATATATATATATATATATATATATATATATATATAGGGTGAGTCACCTAACATTACCGCTGGATATATTTCGTAAACCACATCAAATACTGACGAATCGATTCCACAGACCGAACGTGAGGAGAGGGGCTAGTGTAATTCGTTAATACAAACCATGAAAAAATGCACGGAAGTATGTTTTTTAACACAAACCTACTTTTTTAAAATGAAACCCCGTTAGTTTTGATAGCACATCCGAACATATAAACAAATACGTAATCAGTGCCGTTTGTTGCATTGTAAAATGTTAATTACATCCGAAGATATTGTAACCTAAAGTTGGCGCTGAATACCACTCCTCCTCTGTTCGATCGTGTATATCGGAGAGCACCGAATTACGTAGGGATCCAAAGGGAACGGTGGTGGACCTTAGGTACAGAAGAGACTGGAACAGCACATTACGTCCACATGCTAACACCTTTTTATTGGTCTTTTTCACTGACACACATTACCATGAGGGGTGAGGTACACATACACACGTGGTTTCCGTTTTCAATTACGCAGTGGAATAGTGTGTGTCCCGACATGTCAGGCCAATAGATGTTCAATGTGGTGACCATCATTTGCTGCACACAATTGCAATCTCTGGCTTAATGAATGTCGTACACGCCGCAGTACATCTGGTGTAATGTCGCCGCAGGCTGCCACAATACGTTGTTTCATACCCTCTGGGGTTGTAGGCACATCACGGTATACATTCTCCTTTAACGTACCCCACAGAAAGAAGTCCAAAGGTGTAAGATCAGGAGAACGGGCTGGCTAATTTATGCGTCCTCCACGTCCTATGAAACGCCCGTCGAACATCCTGTCAAGGTTCAGCCTAGTGTTAATTGCGGAATGTGCAAGTGCACCATCATGCTGATACCACATACGTCGACGCGTTTCCAGTGGGACATTTTCGAGCAACGTTGGCAGATCATTCTGTAGAAACGCGATGTATGTTGCACCTGTTTGGGCCCCTGCAATGAAGTGAGGACCAATGACGTGGTCGCCAATAATTCCGCACCATACGGTCGCTGTCGCTCTACCTGTCTGAGCCAGCGAGGATAGTCCACGGACCAGTAATGCATGTTCCGTAGATACACTGCCCCGTGGTTTGTGAAACCCGCTTCATCGGTAAACAAGTAGAACTGCAACGCATTCTCTGTTAACGCCCATTGACAGAATTGCACTCGATGATTAAAGTCATCACCTTGTAATTGCTGATGTAGCGACACATGAAACGGGTGAAAGCAGTGACGATGCAGTATGCGCATGACACTACTTTGACTCAGTCCACCGGCTCTCGCAATGTCCCGTGTACTCATGTGTGGGTTCATGGAAACAGCAGCTAACACACAAACTGCACCCGCTTCTCCTGTGACGGGCCTGTTACGGACCCGTTTGCGTGATACGACCATACCTGTTGCATACAGTTGGCGGTAGATGTTTTGTAATGTGCTGCACTTTGGATGCTCTCTGTCCGGGCACCGTTCTGCATACACCCTGCAAGCTTCAGCTGCATTTCGTCGACACTCGCCATAGATGAGTATCATCTCCGTCTTTTCAGAGTTCGAATACACCATGGTCACAGTTCCTACAACACTACACTATCACAGACGTCTGGTAACACGGTGTACTACAGTTGGTCTGCGTGCAGAGACGAATGCAGAATAACAATAGCATCAAGCGCTACATGCGGACACTGCGACAACTAGACCAAATCACAACAGTACACTACAGCCACACTCGTAAACACGGTCGTCATGGTAAACATGTCCCTGCAGATGCTGTTCGCCGACCGTGGCCCGTGTTTGTTACAACACGCAATTGAACGTCGGAGGTTTCAAGCGTCAACTTTAGGTTACAATATCTCCGGATGTAATTAACATTTTACAATGCATCAAACGGCACTGATTACGTATATGTTTATATGTTGAGATGTGCTAACTAAACTAACGTGGTTCTATTTAAAAAAAACGTAGGTTTGTGTTAAAAAACATACCTCCGTGCATTTTTGTGTGGTTTGTATTAAACAATTACACTAGCCCCTCTCCTCACGTTCGGTCTGTGGAATCGGTTCGTCAGTATTTGATGTGGTTTACGAAATATATCCAGCGGTAACGTTAGGTGACTCACCCTATATATAGTTTCTTCCCACTTATAATCACACCGACAAATACATTTTTTCAGATTAATGATTTTCGGAAAAATGATCATATTATAGCCTTACTATACGGGGTGATTACGTGATGATTTTACAAGCTTCCAAGCATGGTGGAGATCAATTTGAGGAAAGGACCTTGGTCTGGGAAAGACTAAGTCGAATGTTACAAAGGAAAATCGTTCGGATGCTTCAGACCTTCTGACAGTGGACGTCCTCTACTAGAAGCTCTCTGCTTTGCATGTTTTGGAAGGAGGCAGTATGGACCAAAACAAGAAGAAAAAAATGTCCATTGAAGCAGCGCGGGGGAGACCGCGTGGCCTATGGCATCTTCCCACGGTTCGGTATTATTTTGATATATCCGAAAAGGAGATCGTGATTTAGGACTCCGTGATATAGTGCGATATTTTACAGTAGCTATGTGCAAACGAGTATTTTTGTTACATAATCTGCGTCGTAAGAAAAGAGTTTGGACGAATGTGAATAAAGAATGCACTGAACAAAGCAGTCGAGTACGTTCTTCATGTCACTGTATCTGCCTGCCGTTGGTGGCCGAGCGGTTCTAGGTGCTTCAGTCTGGAACCGCGCGACCGCTACGGTCGCATGTTCGAATCCTGCCTCGGGCATGGATGTGTGTGATGTCATTAGGTTAGTTAGGTTTAAGTAGTTCTAAGTTCTAGGGGACTGATGACCTCAGATGTTAAGTCCCATAGTGCTCAGAGCCATTTGAACCATTTTCACTGTATCTCTGCTGAAAGCAAATAGTAGGTAAGCAGTCAACGTTGTGGTATTTTTGTTGCTCGTTGATCCATCACGAGCAGAATGCTGATGTTCTTCATGCGAGAGAACATTATTTAAGCACGGCGGTTCTGAATACTTAAGATGTGTCACTAGAAACATTGCACGCTGTTTCCTTTGGCTGAAAAAATAGTAGCCTCACTTCCTGCCCCTCACCCCTTTTTTTTGTACTTGCAAATCGGAGTTAACAGCGCAGGAATCCCTAATGCGCAGATATCATAATACACGAGCGGGCCATTTCAAAGTTTTATGCAGTTTGTCACAGCGAGTGCCCGCCATCCTCCGGCAAACATTGAATCTGCCTTCCAAATGAGTCGGCGCGCATTATTCAATATTCGCCAGTCAGCATCACTGATGGGAATCCCGATTCGCTATCTCTGCGGGATGCACATTACTCGCCGGAGAGCCCTGGGTTGAGAGCGAGGAAGAAGCCATTCGCAGGGAGCACCACCTAATTTGCGCTTCGCTGTGACCGATCGATCACTGATCTGACTACCGCAGGCTGCGGCATCCGACAGTTAAGTCGAGATATCAACTCCCGATCGCCCAGGAAACTGTGGTGAAAGTCCGTGAAGAACACACTGTGAACTATGTAAAACGTTACAAGTTCACGGAAAGATCGTAATGATCCGCTTGAAATGAAGATACGTTATTTTGTTGACTTGAGAAATGCGTTAGACAATGTAAAATAGTGCGAAGTGTTCCAAATGAAACGTAAACTATGGGGAATGCCTGGTAATATACAGTACGTACATGAACCAAGAGGGTACAATAAGAATGGTAGACCAAGTACTCGCATTAAAAACAGTGTAAGCCAGGGATGTAGTTTTTTGACCTAGTGTTCATTTTATACACGAAGAAGCAACCAAGGCTCGGGAATGGAATAAAATTTCGTAGTAGAAGGGAATCGATGATAACATTCGTTGATGAAATTACTATCCGCAATGAAAATGAGGAACAATCAAAGGAGCTCTTGAACTGAGTGAATAGCCCAATGAGAACAGAATAAATGAAAGTAAAACGAAAGTAATGCGCAGTAGTAGAAATGAGATTAGCGATAAACTTAACAAAATAAGGTCCAACGGAGTAGACGAAGGAAGGAATTTCTCCATCTTGGAAGCTGACAAATACGAGGCGGACGAATCAAGGAGGACATAAAAAAAATACTAACACAGCAAAGACGGCGTCCGTGGCCGAAAAATTCTACTAACCTTAATTTGAGGACGAACCTTATGAGAATATACGTCTGGAGCACTACATTGCATGGAGTAACCTGAACAGAAGTAAGTCGAAAAGTTTGAGATGCGGTACCGTAGAAGAATGTTGAAAATCAGATGGACTGATAAGAGAATCTGGCTACTGACTTTGAGATTTCGGGTTTGATTTCTTGAGACTTTCTTGTCGTGAAGCAGAATGAGAAGACGCTTCATCGAATAGCGAAACTAGCAAACTAGCCTCCAAAACGGCACCAACTTGAAATGCTTTGTAGCATCCGAACTTCAGCTGTCTTGTAGTGTAGTGCAGTGCAGAGCTGTGTGGTGTGATTGCGAAGTCGGCACAAGGGCCATGCATCCGAACGTTGTACGTTGAGCGTGCTGCGTTTCTGACGTCACACCGTGGAATAGCACTTCGACGAGTCTTTCCGAACGTGCAGATCAATATCGAACATTTCAGATATTTTGAGCGTTGACGAATGAGATGCCACAACGTCACCTACTTGACAAGCAAGCCATCTCCCGCCGGTGCAGAGTTGTAAAGCGTCAGTTTGGCTTTCAGTTTTTGAGTACCTGCAAACTGAGGAGCTCTCGAAAGCCCCCGTTAATTATATGATTCGTTGTAATAAAATTACGAGTAACATCATAATCGTGGTAAAATGGTTGTTATAGCTTGCATGTTATGAGAGTATGCCATTTGAAGGCAACGGTATGTTGAGGATTCATTAAAAACGTTTTGTACCTTGTACAATTTGGTATAGCTAAATTTCAGTTAGTAGTACAGCTACGATTAAAACTTTCAAGACATGGTAATAAGCTAGATATGATCAACCAGAATCGGTTGTAGCTGTAGAGCACTAGATAACGTTATTAGTATGTGATGACAGTAATTAAATGTTGGCGGTTTGTGTCCCACTGAATTCCTATTTTTTTTTTTTTTTTCAAGCCTTCGCTTTTGTAGTAGGTTCTGATACTTTCTTATTTGTTTATTATAAGTATACACTACAATATTCGATGTTACGTAAATATAAGTGAGCTCTTTTTGAGGAGTAAGTCTGTTCGATCGGCTTAATCTACAGGACACCTTGCATTACTAGCAGTAAGATAATTTGCCCTTTTTTTTCTTTACGTTTTGTAGTAGACTTGTTATACAGATTCTGCTACGCAGTAGGAACCATGATCAAGTAAGAATGACCTTAAATTTTTACTAAAACGTGAGCATGATGAAATAATTTTCGTTTTATCTGGATACCTACTATAAATTTGTGTCACACTAATTGTAATGAAACATTTGTAAGACGATGTACTTATTGGCTGGACATGGTAATTTCCTTTTTGACTTAACATGCTTCTATAGATATTGTAGTTTACATGTATACTCAGACAGAACAACCTGACTAGCATGTGGACAAAGGAGGAAAGTACGTTTTAATAAAACTATTACAGGAATTTCACGCCAGTCCATTCCGTAAACAGTGTGATTTACGAACCAGATACCGCCGACAATTGCCGCTGAGGTGCGTTGATATCGCATATAGCAAGTTGGGGCCCACGTACAGTATGCGCAAATTGCGTCGTTTCTGAACGTTAAGCAGCATGTTGAACTCGGCACACTCAACGTGTACGTTCGACAGCACGATCCGTGTGCCGACGTCTTACGTATCGTTACGGCGCCGCTGTCAGTCGGTTTTCTGTGTCAGCCGCCAGGGGCACTGGTATCGATGGAGAATTATTCCGAGCACTCAGAGAGCTTTTATGATTTTTCTTTCTGTTTTTTTTTTCGTAGCAACAAAAATAGATTTAGTTCAGATATATTTATCCATACTAAGGTTGCGTCATGCCACGAACTTGCGATTTCCCTGTTATGAGTTTAGCTCCTTAGGCGGACGCAATAAAGAGACAGTTCACATACGCAGTGACAAGTCGTTTCAAACACGTACAGGTTAGCAGTACGCCCGCAGCTTGTGACAAGACTTGTATTTATTTATTCAGTTGACAGACATGCATCGCTAGTTACGAATTAACCAGAGTAGACTCAGAAACGAACCTCTTACAACTTTTAAAAATCACTAAATGTCTTATCAACACCCAGGATATTATAATGCCTGTTTATATTAATTATGTGTTTGGCTTAGTCAGACTGTATGTTTATCCCCCGATCCAGCGAAGAGTGTAAAGCAAAGAGCGGATACTGTACCTGCGACGCTGCTAGCGTTCAATTGTCTTGTCAAATTTGGTGGCACCGAGAAAGAAGAGATATTGATATGAATTTTTCTTGTTAGCTTACTAAAAAGTGGACGTATAATTGCTATGAAATTCATCTATCTGTAGAAAGTTTTCCCACGATCTCAAGAAGTGCTAATGTAATCTTCATATGACGTTACCTGCTAACGAAGAGAAGACTGTCATTGGTCAACCTGTGTGCCAAAGGTAAACTCCAATTCAAGAAGATTAATAGCTTTGAGATACGTACTTTGTTGCCTTATTTATAATTACAGAAGTGCTAATGTAATCTTCATATGACGTTACCTGCTAACGAAGAGAAGACTGTCATTGGTCAACCTGTGTGCCAAAGGTAAACTCCAATTCAAGAAGATTAATAGCTTTGAGATACGTACTTTGTTGCCTTATTTATAATTACAGGCACAGTAACAAAGCGTAACTAACGGAAGCCTAGTAGAAGTGCTCAGATTTGCTGAAAACCAGGCTACAAAAGTTTCAGCTGTTGCCGTATCAATTTATATAGTTGGCTGTGCGTCGTGGTATCTACTGATGAACGAACTTAAAAATAGTAACAGTTAGAGTCAGTTACAGTAGTATAAGAACACACATGGGCAAGAACTGTCCAGACGTTAGACCCAACAGCGACTAAACTGGAGAAGGCAAATACAGACTACAGAATCAGTTAACAAGAAAGAATGTCATTAATCTCCTAACGCGCATACACAACCTAAGATTATATAAAAAAATATGCGAAGTAGTCGTTTAGATAAAGAGACATTTATTATGCTTGGAGTTATATAGAATTCCATATTTGATTTTATAGAAACTCCACAAAAAAAAATTTGTGCCACTTGTATTACTCTTCTCGATTTATGCTCTGGATAATAGTACCTTTGAACGACTGCTATTAACGTTTTATACATAAAGTGATGAATAGGAAGCATGAAAAAGCTTTGCATCGAGTCGGTGCCCTACTTATATTATTTCAAACAGATAAGAAAGTTAGCGTCATACAGTCAATTCCACAAGAAAATGTACACCGTTATCTGTACGAAATAAAAGACACTATTATATATGTTTATATGAAAATAAGTATTATTACTAAATGTACAATTACCTAATAGTTATTCAAATCTCCGCCGTTATCGATGTTGGCTTGTCACGTTAACCCCCTCTCTGGTAAATTATCCACGTTTCTAACCTCTAAATATCGTTTGACCCACTTCGCAGCGAATGTTTGACTTCTTCACAATTTTAGCAGCAGCTCCGTATGAAAACTTTGGTCCCTTTCGATGATTTACATGGAACACTGCCTCGTGACTCTTCAGATATTTTGCACTTATTCTGAACTCCAACCGACAAAACAAAACATTCCACTCTCACGTTGTTTATCTATACAGTGTGCAAAAACACAGTTATTACGGATTCTAGACCACTGCCGGAGATGTTACTTCGGATATTACTCGTATATTTAAAATTATGGCGAGCACTTTCTTGTGGAACTGACTGTATATGATAAGGTCCAACAAAAAAGATTTTTGAACGATCTCTTGCTGCTCAGCTTCTTCTGCTTGCAGTGAATCTGTGACAGTAATAGTCTTCCGTGGTGGTGAAACGTCGGGAAGCAGTCATCGGTGAACACACTCAAAACAACAGGCAACAAACAGCAAGTCAAAATATAATTTTTTGCCACTCACGGAATGTGGTTTCTGCACTAAACACTTCAAATTTGACAAGAATAGAATGTAGCACATTCATTTACTCATTCGTTTATCAAATTCTGGATGGAACATGCTTGTCATTCACTTGGAGAATCCCTGTCTCTTACTACGGTCCATAGCTATCCTGAACGAGTATTAATATGTATAATATAGGAAAGAACTTACGAGACGACCACAGCGGCTCGCACAGAGTTCAAGATTTGCGATGAGATAGCCCAGAAAGTAGCGCCGCGCGCACCCCTGTAGCACGCGTATGCACTCCAGGAGGCTGGAGCGCCTCTCCAGTGCGACCTCCCTCGTCGTCAGGCGACAAAAGCCTTCGGAGCAAAGGGGCCAGGGGGGTGGGGGCAGGGCCGGGGAGTAGCTGGCGAAAGACAGCGGCGGGCCAAAAATGTTCCGGGGATTTCTTCACCGCCTTCTTACTTCCCATTCGTTGCTCCTGATTCGTCTGTTCTCTTCTCTTCGCCCATCCCGCTCAGTCTCTCGAGCCACTCGACGCTCCAGCGTTAATAGCCAAGTTAAAGTCAGCGCTAATTCCAGTAAGACGCCGACATTTACAAACACTTAACAAGTGCTCGACCGAGGCATCGCTCCAGGGGCGGAGCGACGTAGCGGACGCTCCGATACCGGCCACACGGCCTCACGTTCCAAGCCTGTTGGAAATAATTCGACGTAATTCTCAGCAACGCATCCATACTGAATATCTAGTGTAGTTTGTCAGCTGACAGAGAAGATAATGTTAAAAAGCTTTTAACATCCACTCGAATATCTGTATTCCATAAATTGTATACAAATGTTTGTATGTATGTTTTTGGGTGTGCCTTGCGTGCGTGCAGGTGTGTATGTGTATACGTATGTGTGTGTGTGTGTGTGTGTGTGTGTGTGTGTGTGTGTGTGCGTGTTTGTGATCCACACCTCCTCTTAAACCACTGGAGCGATTGCAACCAAACTTGGCACAAATATTCTTTGCCGCCATGCAACAATTGCTGTGCGGTCAAGGTACACCTCCTAACATAGTTCGGAAATATGATTGCATAAACCATGAGATGCTTGAAAAACTGCCACATCATGCGTGTCCTTCAAAGGTATTACTTCTGTGCTACTAACTGTATTCGCAAGAAATTCGCATACAGTATCCACATATGCCGCTAAATGCACCTACAAAAATTTATCATTGTACCACACATAGTTAAGGAAATATGACGTCATAACACTGAGATGCGTGAAGAACTGCCACAGTGTGCATGACGTTGAAATTTATTACTTTTCTTCTAACTCTATTCCCAACATATTTTACATGACAGTATCCCCGTACGCGGCTGAATGTATCTACAAAATCATATCATTGTATGAAACATAGATCAGGAAACATGACTTCGTAAACACTGAGACGCTTTACAAACTGCCGCATCATGCATGGTGTTTAAATTCAGTTTTTTCTTTGTAACTAATTCTGTTCACGACATATTTCGCAGACAGTATTCACACATGGCGTTGAATGTACCTACACAAATACATCAGTGCACGACACATAGGTCAAGAGATATAACGTCATAAACACGAATTGCGTGAAAAATTGTCGTATCTTGCATGAAGTTTTCATACGTTTATTCTTCCCGCTATGATTCTCGTACAGTTGAGCCAAATTAAGGAAATCCCTGACACCTCGCACCGGTTTTGACAACTTTCAACTGCGAAGCGCTAACAGCTGTTGGCGAGAACAGTAGCCGTCTATAGAGCCATGAAGAGATGTAGCCATAGAGACACTTACAAAATCGCGTTGTAGGCACCCGAAGCAGTTGCGCCCACCTGCAGAAACTGTCCGGGATCATGTTCTTTGACTTGAATACCGTACTTATACTTTTGTACATTATACATATTTCTTAGTATGACTTTCATAATTTCAAAGCTGTTTTCACGAATACATGGAAATGAAACTTTTTCGATACACAGTCCATTTTTTTGGTTTCATTTATAATACAAATATGGCGTAATGAATACACAGGCAGTGCCGAGTCTGACAGCTATCATTTACATATTATGGAATTATGTTGGCAAAAAACAAACGTGAACCGAGAGAGCCAAACTCATATAACGAAATGTTGCCGCAAACTTATTGTTATTTGAAGCTTCTTCCAATGTAGGGCCCATACTATGTATCGTTTACTAGCACTGCTGGTAGTAAAACCGCTAAACACCTCCGCCTTTCATATTCAATGCAGAAGTTAACAATTTTCCATCAACATTCCGAAACGTTTACCGTTTCTGATTCATCGTGTTTTATATCCAACTTAAAAGTAACAGTATTAAATTGATCAAAACTGTAATGAAGAGAATAGAGATAGAGAAGAATAAGAATTTGTATGTGTGAAATTTTAAAGGGTAGTGCTGGTAGCAAGTAGATGCCTCCGAGGCCCCTATAATAATACGTTAACAGGGACCGAAGTTCGCAGAAAGTAAACTGTAGAATCTTGGCTAATTCTTTAGTACGATCACGTGACAAAATGAAACGTCTATATCTGAAAATTTTTGACACAGATCAGAAGTACTGCCTTAATTATTTCAGTTTTGCATTCGGTGTTACAGTGCATAAGAACTCTGGCAAACTTCCTTCATTTTCCGGCATGTGGGAGCAATGTGGAGAACTCACCCTGACATGGATTTCCAATGAAGATGGTTCTCCTCTGTCGACTACCAGACATCGTGAATGTTGGAATAATATTTGTTAAGCTATACACTTTACTATTTGTGTTACCACTACCGAATAATTTTTGTGGTGTGCTGAGTGTAGAGAGATGCCGCTGGTATTAGCGTACACGTCCTTCTGTTCCGGAAGTGCTAGGTTCACATCCCTCTTCAGTCTCCCAGGTTTATGTTATCAGACGTTTTTCTAAATCAGCTATTACTTATGCTAGGACGTTTCCTTCGTAAAGGACACCGCTAATTTCCTTCCCCATCTTTGCCCTATCATGTCATGCTTCATCCCTGATAATCTCGTCGTGTATGGTGTACTAACCCGTGTCTTCCGTGCTGCGTTTCAAGAGTCACACAACTCTCGATATCATACAATGACCAGTAAGCTATTTATTGTTTACCTCCTAGGTCAATGACAAAGATTGCTTTCTATGCGTGCAAACTGCAGGAAAAACAGCCAACTATAATGACGATTCGCGCTAATGTTTGATGAATGTAAATATAGTATCCTAATTAAAGACATCACAGTGGTCTGGTCGAATTTTGTCTGGAGACGCCAAAACCATGACATGCCGTAAGAGAACGAACACAGGTAAACAATCCGTGACTCCAGAAGGGTTGGAGAGGAGGAAGTAAAGGGATTAATATTGGAATTGAGTCACAGTTGTATTCCCCAGATAGACCAAAATGATAACTAAACTCAATAATGGTGTATAAAATTATTTAACCGTATCTAAGAGTAAGAAATAATCTATTTCTAGGGGACAAGTGGATTTTAACTTAAATTAAGGGCAACCGCAAGCAAACTTCTACATTTTGGAAGAAATAATCCACACTGGCCGTAGAATACTTTTTATTAAAATTCACAATCGGTTTCGGCCACTAGAAGACGCGTCCTGAGGTGAAAATGGTTCAAATGGCTCTGAGAACTGTGGGACTTAACATCTGAGGTCATCAGTCACCTAGAACTTAGAACTACTTAAACCTAACTAACCCAAGGACATCACACACATCCATGCCCGTGAAAGGATACGAACCTGCGGCCGTAGCAGTAGCGCGGTTCCGGACTGAAGTGCCTAGAACCGCTCGGCCACAACCTCAGCTGATAAAAATTATTTTTAACAGGCCATCGCCGAAAGGTAACTACCGTAGAGGCACTCCCCGACATCCATGCCATGTTGTAAACAAATTGCACGCTAAAAGCGGCAGTCCATATTTAAAACGAAGGCAATAGCAGAACCGCATCACAAGCAGCAAGGTGGTTGAAGGACAGCAGGCAATGCATAGATTTCGTGTTGTCTACACTGCCGCTCAACCACCTAACTGATGGTGGCGCGGTTCTTCTATCCCCTTCGTTTTAAATAAGGGCTACCGCTTTTAGCGTGCTGTTTGTTTACAACATGGCGTGGATGACGGAGAGTGCTTCTAAGGCAGTTACCTTTCTGCGATTTTATCACCTGAGGATGTGTTTTCTAGTGTCCCGAAACCGAACGTGACTTTCAATTAAAAGTATTCTACAGCCATTGCGGATTATTTCTTTTAACAGGTGTATGTGTTTAACATCGAAACTGTTGGATCGACTGTAGCTATAAACTACAAATGCAAGCTGCGGTTCGTTAATGTATGGATATTAGCAGCATTCCTCTGAAATGTTTTATTATGAAACTTAAATTAAAAATTCTAAAAGACCGACATAAAAACCTTTGAAATTAAAAGAAATCGTAAGTATTGCCCCTTTGATTATAATACAAATATTAATATTTTGATCCAAGCGTCGTCGAGTGGGAAGACTTCTAATTTAAAAAAATTAAAAAAAAGGAAATAAGAATCAGCTACCCTTTCTAGAACAGCATGCTTTCTTTATTGCTGGTTATAAGTCTCTTCTGTTTAGTGTCATCTCTTCCAGTCCTACGCGTCCCGCATCCACACCTCAGAATACGTAGTGAAGTTATAATTACTTATTTTACAAAATATGAGACCAATTAGTCTTTAATTAGCATAACGCTGTTAAAGAATAGACTTACCTATTTATATTTTTAAATAATTCCATACAGACTTAGTTTTATGCATTATTCTGCCTTACGAGACCTATGTCCTGCAGTGGGTTGAAGCGTTTTAACTCAGGCTTCATTAAACCGCAAATGCAAGTCGCAGGGTGCGCAGTATGCGTCTTCCGGAGAGTGACAATGTGATGCGATCCTAAAGGGGAGACGCGTGAGCAAGGGCGTCGTTGACGGTTGTGTCTGTATTGCGAAATTTCCGAGTAAATTAATTAAGACTTAACGATTAGCTATTGTTGTTTAGATACTTCGCTGCGTTACCTAGGTAGCTTATTTTTATTTAAGTCTCATACTTGATCGTTTTTAGATGTACTCCGTTTTCATTTTATTTACTTAAGGGTCCCTCAGCACGATGAGGCTTGGATCAAAATATTACTACCTATTTTAAACTTAAAGGTCCAATGTATATTATTGTTTTTACTTTTTACCGGTTTCTTGTGTCAGATTTTTAAATTTTTAATTTAAGTTTGATTTCATGCTATTTAAACCTAATCTTTGAGTAGTAGACTCGGTGAGATCGGCACTCTAACCCCACATTCACGAAAATGTTTCCCGTGACGAAACTCGAAATTGCGTCCCGAGAACTTTTCACTTACGCGATTTATTATTTTTTTAATACACACAGCAATTCATTGACTGTGTTTTAGTACATATTTAGCTAATTTAGGTAACATAGGCAATAAACAGTGGCGATAGTTCTAAATCAAGTTGAAGACAGTGGGCTGCACTCTGTTCCAATAGGCTGCCTAAACTGCTAGGACAAAAATCATCTGATTTAGTACTGAATTACAGACCCCAAAAGAACTAGAAAAAAGTCTGTGAGAGCGTACGTTTATCTCTTGTTCTTGAGTCACAATCAGTCTTTTCCTAATTAGCAGGTGTAGAAAGGAGCGACTTCAAAAGACAAAAGTCATCATTCTTGATCAACTGTAAAAGATAAACTCATGTTCTTGTGCACTTTTATTTTGATCTTTTTGAGTTCTACAATTTGCTGCTACGTAACTGGATGCAGCACACAGTATTACGCAGTGTATATCAAGAGAGCGCACTGGCGGAAAATATTTTTACTTAGTTTAGCTCACAAAATTTAAACGGTTGAACAGACTTTTGTGGAGCATAGCTGAGAACAATACCGATTAGATCAGCTTTCAAATTAAAAAGAAAAAAAAACTACATTAAAATCGAGCCTGTCGTTTGCTATCTGCTGTGCTAGAGACAGACACGCAGATACAAAAGTTAAGCTTGTAACACCCATGTGATTGAGCTACAGATATGTTCAGATACACATGTTAAACTTGTAACACCCATCTGTTTGTATCGGAGGTTAGAAGGTTAATAACATGATATGAATTCTTCCTGGCTAATGCACTTCGTTCAGTTCGGCATACGAAACCTATACCCTCAAGTGGAAAAATACATTGTTAAGGCAGTTAGTTTACAGTTGATTCACGGTCATAACTTTCAATTAAAGTCTGAAAGCCTAACAAGTTATGCAAGTTAAGGTGTCAATTTTATAAGCAGCTGAACTGATGCAGGAAGCTTTATTACAGATTTTAGAAGGGAAAAAGGTATTTTTGCTAACATTACAATATCACACTGTTGCAGCACCTATTTAATTGCGTACCACCAAGACCTTGCCCCAAGCAAAGAAGTAAAAATCTTACACTAACTCAAAGACACCGAAATACCTAGAAACAAATCATAGTACAATGTCATTATTCAGTTCTGCTTTGGGAAGACGTCAGCCAATTGCACACCGACCAATCCCTCTCCAGGACGACAACGCGACTGCAGCGGACCCTATGTGAAGAGAACACACTTATCGCGCCCGAGTCGAACAGCAGCCTCAAGACTAGCGACTTGCATAGAAGCGTCAAACCTCATTACTTCGCTTGAACCCTCTATATATCAGACTTTGGAATTGTTATACTGAAGAAACTTAATTACTTCGTATGTCGCCCTTTGCTTGCGACACATCTGAGTAAAACAAAGTTAAGTATTGTAATATCTCATTTTGTAATAAAACTCATTAATATGATGTGTTTGAATGTTGTTTAGCGATCAGAGGAAGCAGGTTCCCTAGACAGCCCATACTGACGACCAGGCAGAATTTAACAGTGAGATGTAAGTTGTGAGTAGTTAACTCACCGAAACAGCACCACTGTCTGCGTAAATAACTATACACAGTGACTTTCACAGTATGCATACGTTAAATGTAAGGTCAGTGTTGAAACAAAAGTTGCAATTCTTGCCATTCCCACAGTCTAAAGTTTGAGTAATAATGTAGGTCTACTTGCATTTCTGACCCGTAAAAAAAATTCGCATGACAAAAATTTGCTAGTAATCAGTTAATGACTTAATTTTAGTCTGCCTGGTGAGCTGTATGATAACGTACTTGCCTAACGTGCAGCGAGCCCAGGTTCGATTCCAGGCCCGGTTGGAGATTTCCTCCGCTCACGGACTGGGTGTTGTGTTGTCCTCATCATCATTTCATCCTCATCACCGGCGCGCAAGTCGCCCAATGTCGCATCAACTGAAATAAGACTTGCACTTAGCGGCCCAACTTCCCTGGACGGGGCCTCCTGGCCAACAATTCCATAAGCTCATTTCCATTTTACCTCGTCTTATTTCAGTATTCAAAGTGCCTGTGAAACATTGTTGTTCTCGAAAAATCACGCTGTTCTCACAAAAAAATTAATTCAGGTTTCTCCTGTGATAGTCGTTTCATGCAGTTTGTTGACACAGTTACGTCTGGCTCGATTAGCAGTAACTTGTTTCCCTTTTTTTAATTGCCTTTCGATTCCCTGTACAACCTAAAACTTCCTTTCATTCACTTGTTAATTTTTTTTTCCTTAACGAACTCGTTTACGTGCCTGCAGTTTCCTCTGATACCTTCGATCTCATTCTCTTCCCTTCACAGTTTTGTTTCTGCCGCTTCATCAGTATGCAAATTGAATATTGCTTCGTCGCGACTACAAAAAGGACGCCCGGCGTTATTTCATACTACTAACGATAAAACTTTGGCGCGAACATCGAAATAAATAGATCTGTAAAGTGGCTGCTGTGTGTCGCCCCTCAGTACCGCATATGACTAAATTTACATGTCGACAGAACCTCAGTGATCAACTTCAGAGAGAAAGTAACATTAAATATTACAACTTTGCTGAAAATACTGAAATGAAGAATCCGACAAATGAGATATCAATCTCCCCTTTCAAGTAGAGCGGGCCGCAGTCTAATATAAGTGATGTAACTTAATTCCCATCGACGAGGCTACTCATTGATCTTAAGCAACACAGCGTCAATGAAGAAGTATGCAAAGAATGCCAATCTCACATTGTTATTAGGCATTAGTTATCTACTATACACGGACAAAAGGCAATATTCTGCATAGCTACTATTTACACAGAAATACGTTTGTCTATTCATCAGCCTGTATCGAGAATTTCCTTGAATTTAATAAATTATAAATAATAAATTATGGTCCTACTACCAGTCTCACCTTCATGAATAGTGTTTACATCTCACTATGCCGGTGACACTTTCTTGTTCTATGTGACATAAAAAGTAATTCACTAGTATACAGGGCAGGAGACAGGAAGAACAAGGAAAATTAGAGTATAAAGTATCGTCGACAGAGATGAACTACTGCGTAAATGGCGCAAGGAAATGAGAATAATCGGCGAAGACTTCCTTCAAGGCATATCTTTCCACTCGGTGCAAGATCCAAACACAATTTTGGACAAAGTTAACTCAGATACTGTATTAGAGCGGGTGAAGTGCGGAGGGCGGACGCTGTTGTACATTCCTAATTCTTTGAGTTTTAGACATTAATGAATGCAGTATTGTGTAAAGATAGATGTCAATTAGGAAACAGAAGTTTGAGCATAAACTAAAGAATGGGAACAGAAGTTAACTATTACAAAGTTTCGGCCGGTCATCTGCAGTGGATACATGGCTTGGCACGTAGGTAGAGCCGTAGGAGAATGAAATGACTGGAGAGAAGGTACAAGGCCGTAGTTTGAATAAATGTCCGTTAAATTGATGGAAAGTCGACAAGACAGTGGTGATAGTGTCTCCGCCGAATTTCTAGAAAACTCTGAGACAAACAGTTATGAAAACCGTGTGAAAAGAAAACACCAAAACAGTCGTAGGCGATGAAAACATTAAAAGCAAGAGAAATCCAGGACTTCAGCCCGGCGGAGATAAGCACAAACAAACAAAAAATTTACTGAAACAAATAGTTAAAACAATAGCGACGAAGCATTAAAGTCTCTTTTTAGGGATACGATTCAAAGTGTTCCGCCACTGTGCTTTCATAATAATCTCCCAGAATCATACTATGCAGGTTTTCACGACCGGTGTTTACGTTATTGCTGATTTTAGTTATATGGACACAGGGCATGACCGATGGTGTATATGTCTGTACGTAAGGTTTCGTCTACTAATGCAGAAAACATCCTCAGAGGCTATAACGTCTTCGTTGGTTGATTTTCGAACTCATACTATCTTAAAAATAAGCACTTCACCTTTCTGAGGTCGTATGAATTTTGATGTCAACTAACGAAGTAATTGCAGCTTCTGAGGACGTCTCCAGCATTATAATAAGAAACACTAGGCACAGACACCGACCGCGGCCTAATGTTCGTATCACCAAACGTCTCTCATACCTCTAAAGTAACAAATGCATTGACTTTAATCAACGATTCAAGATTTCAATCGAAAAGTTGTAGAACGAATATGTTCATAGGCAGCGTATACATGAAAGTACTCTATCAAGTTGGTAAACAATGCTTCTATACTGCAAAGCAAGATGAACTTGTGAAACGCTATAGTTCAGTTCAGTTCACGAGCTGAAATTATGTGCCAATATGAGTGAAGAATTAATATACAAACACTCATTATCAAAATGACAATATTTAGGGTGTAAGCCTCGTGATAAACTTCGTTAATAAGAACTTCGAATTATTTCAGATTTCAGCACTTGCGCCTCAGAGCTTATAAATCTATGGTAAATAACATTGTGCCACCTGTTTCATTTATCAGGAAGGCAGTAAAACATTTGTGATATAATAATTCCAAAAACTTTACAGGTAAATGCGAGAAATAAAAAAATATTATCCCGCAATCTTACGATTTCCGCAAAATCAGTAACCATTTTTTTCCATTTACCACCATCGCCCAACGCGCCCGTGGCTCTTGTCTCCCGACAGCAGCAAGCAGTAGTGTAAATGTTCCCAGAAGGAGTTCAGGAAACAGAGCGAGCAGCTGGAGTGTTCGGGATGTTTACGCCACTTGTTTTAGCTCCGGGGACAAGTGTGGAAGTCTCAGATGGAACACAAACACTTTTTTTTTTGGCTTCATCTTCTTCAGAGGATTGAAACGAGAAGTATGAGCAAGTACTGATGAATTCCACTACCAGTAACTAGTACGAACGCAGTGATTCTTTCCCAATTTAAGTGACATTTTTTTTATTTTTAAAAATATTACTGGAAATATAAACAATCCAAACACAGTCTTTAAAAATAATCACAACAGTCTAGATCGCAGGGCACATTTATTGAATGGTGACCGGTTTTGATCATAGCATTGTCATCTTTAGACTTATAGCCATTTTGATGGACAATGGCTGTGTTTGGAGCAGGAACAGCTGAATGATGATAGCCAACTGCTGAAGACGGAACTCGTCCATTGTCCATCAAAACTGCTGTAGGTCTGAAGATGATCGTGTGATGATCGGAACTATTCACCTTTCAATAAATGTGCATTGCGATCTAGAGTGTTATAATTATTTAACATATTTTTGTCTGCAATCCTTTTAGGCAAACGTGTAGGACCTACACCGTATTACGTCTATTGAAGGCTGGTGGCATGTACATAGGAGAAAAAGAGTATCAGAATTATTTAATCAAAGATGACGGAAACCTGGTGGATTGTACTTTTATTTGTATATGAAATATGTTTGCATAGGCTGTAACATTAATCAGACACGACTTTCAGATTGTGAGTACGTACTATCTGCTGAGGCACACTTTCACTTATCAATACTCCTCTTGCCTAGAATACAAGTTGTGAGTTCACGCAACAAATACCTGTCAATTGAGGTTTGTTGGAAATCTAATGGTATGTCAGTATCAAAGAATACGCTGTATGGAAAATGAGACAATATACCTCATCAATCTTTTTAATACATAAATTATGTAAATTAAAGTGTCATCTACTGTCGTAAGAGCGGAGTTCCTTTACTTCAGCGCTAATAACCACGCCGTAGAGCACCACAAATCCACACACAGACACAAATACACACACACACACACACACACATACACACACACACACACACATGCACACACTCATCTTAATTTTAGCTGTTTGGCAGAGATCACTGTGAGGAAAATTGGATAATTTTTTTTTATTTTATCCGTCTCAGTTGCATGAATATACAGATGTTGCTGCAATGGTTACGTGCTACGGGTTGACTCGCCCGTTCTCAAGTGACACACCTTGTTATTAACCGTAACTACTGACACGACATGGCACCAAAAGACACGGACAGCTATGAAGGAAATCCAAATTGTGAGCAACAAATATGCTCATTAATGTACCAGCTTATGTGTCTACTGTTTTACCTAAACGACACAATGAAATAAAAAAAAGTAAAGAAAAATCATAAAAGTTACTATACAGTTGAGCTGAGATGGGTAGATCACATAGCTAATGATGAGGTATTGAATAGAATTGGGGAGAAGAGAAATTTGTGGCACAACTTGACTAAATGAAGGGATCGGTTGGTAGGACATGTTCTGAGGCATCAAGTGATCACCAATTTAGTATTGGAGGGCAGCGTAGACGGTAGAAATCGTAGATGGAGGCCAAGAGATGGATACACTAAGCAGATTCAGAAGGATGTAGGTTGCAGTAGGTACTGGGAGTTGAAGAAGCTTGCACAGGATACAGTAGCATGAAGAGCTGCATCAAACCAGTCTCTGGAATGAAGACCACAACAACAACATTATACACTTGCGTACCAACCATTCTGAAGCAGCGTACCTTGAGTCACCAAGGTTGGCATTGTGTTGAAAACACTATAATGTCTATATCAAAATGCCGATGGCAGTATTATCTTCCGTGTCGTAGGCCCCACTTCCCCTCTCACGCTCTCTTTCATGCACCCTCTCTCTCTCTCTCTCTCTCTCTCTCTCTATCTCTCTCTCTCCCTCCCTCACACACACACACACACACACACACACACACACACACACTTTCTCCCTCTCTTTCTGTCTTTCCTTTTCCTCTTCCATTAGCGAATGGCTGCGCGAGATACGGATTAAGCGTCATAAACCTCTATATTAACTCTAATTTCCACATTACAGTCCTTGCACGAAATTTATCTTGGAACACATAGTCTGTATCTTGATTCTATGGGAACATACACTTAGAAGTTAAGCTCTCCACGATGCTCGATGACTCTTTTGCAGTATCTCTTTGAATTTTATCTATGGTGTGCTACAGGTCTACTTACTGTGAGTCCCAGAATGACAAGCTGTAACAGAAATTGCTGTGTTTTCGGAGTCGGGTAGTGCCCAGCTATCAAAACGATAGTAGTGTCCTCGCTTTTTTGCTACACAGTACAAGTACATAGACATCTCAGCAACGTGGAAGATGACTTCAACTAACCCTTAACTGACCTATCTCTGTTTACATAGATATAATGAACTGTCATCATTTTTTGGCTGAATTCATTTCTCGCAGTTCACATCTGAACTTTGACAGGGCATCTAGCATTGCTAGCTACACTACTAACTACTAGTGAGGGAGCTGCCAAGTCGAAGAGCTAGCACGTCTGTCACCTAGGCGACAGTTATAACGTGGCCATGATGCTCTCATAACATGTCTTGTGGATATTTGATGCACACAGAATAAACAAAACACGAGACTTTAATGTATTGATTAGTGGTCACATCATTTGCATCTGAAGCATTGCTAAACAGTGCAGACACAGGAACTTTTGCTGTGAGCGATTCATATTACAACAGATTTGTTATTTTTAATTTCATTTCAAGCATTACACGCAAATATACAATCCACACCAAATGGCCTTACGTGGTGAAAAGGCCACGTTGAGTACGTCACATGAGGTACAATCACCACAGCAGTACAATAAATTACTTGCCAATTCTTCTGCTTCTTTTTGGGGAAACAGCCACTGAATGCGAACGTCCTTGATACCACTACAAACAGCGAATAGTAAACATCGCTGACACCACGATTCTGTCGAACTCAAGACAGTTACGCCGACCGAAAATGCCGCACCGCAATGCTACATGAAATGACCGCGCTGTTCTGGGTTCTTCCGAGAAGGTCCGAGCAAAGCCGAGTGACAGGCGTCAAGTTCAGCGCGCTGTGGGCAGCCCTGGGTTAGGAACGGGTTCCGCAGAGAACTTTTCGTTGTTCTTGACTCTGTGATAAAGACGTGCAGGTTGTGGATTACTACTTTTTTACCCCACATTATAAAGAATTTGGAGGTAATTGCTGTCTTAACCGTGAATATTATTAACACATACGCTCGCAGATTTGAATTTGTGAGAGGTGAGTGAGAATTTCTGATAAGATGTATAAACTGTTTTAATTAGATGCAGAAGCGTATCGACTGTGATTTGTTTGTTCAAAAAATGGTTCAAATGGCTCTGAGCACTATGGGACTTCACATCTGAATTCATCACTGCCCTAGAACTTAGAACTACTTAAACGTAACTAACCTAAGGACATCACACACATCCATGCACGAGGGAGGATTCGAATCTGCGACCGTAGCGGTCGCGCAGTTCCAGACTGAAGCGCCTAGAACCGCTCGGTCAGACAGGCCGGCTGTGATTTGTTCTTCAGGGCTGTACTAAGGACGCATTCAAGTAATCGACTGAAATGTAAACTGTGGAAGCTGACCAATAGTTCGGGCCATTCGCAGAGTTTACGTTTCGTTTGTGTACAGTAAAATAAATGTACCCGCTCTGATGAAATAAACCCGGAAGGAGCGACTATATTAACTGTGTTTTGCCCCAACAATTTGACGTCAAACTCCTATCCTTGCATCCGCCTGTGACTGTTGAGACTTTTGACGTGTTGTAGAGTATCGAACAACTGGTTGTAATCCGGCCTGCGGAAGAAATTCGTGAAATGGAGAGAGCGGTGTTGCAGAATTACGCAACGGAAGTTTTTAAGGTAGCAATCTGAAACGTCATAAGAAATGAAACGGCGTTTATAACGCGCAAATTAATGTAAACATCTCAAAAACACGTATTTTGAGGCATAGGTTTTTGGCTTGTCGTGCCGATAAAATGCGTGCGTCACCCCATAAACGCATGGACGCTCGTGTTTAGATTTCATGCGCTAGGAGCGCTGGTGTACCGTCATCTGCCGAGAGCGGCCCGCGAGCTTAAGTAAGTATGTGAATCAGACCCGTGGGTCATCAAAGGTTGTCCACACTTGCCCTATCAGATATGAAGTGAATCCAGGGTTTTGTTAGAAAATGTATTTAGTGGGGAAAAACAAAATTTCTGACATTCGCTTAAATACCGTTCTATGTGATACATTATTTTTACAAGAACAAGTGGAGTAGACTTTACTTCTCAGTTAAAAATACTAGATTTGTAGTACGTACATTCGCAAACGGAGACAGAATAACAACGTATTACCGTCCATTAATTTTTGACCATCTAGTTTTTATTTCTGTATTTTCCATAATTTTATCCTATGTCATTTTGAATTAAGTAATGTCAGACATTCGGTGGTGTTATGAAACTAAACTACTGCTACCAAACAAAACATCATGCGTCGACCTGTTCGCAAAGGTCCTCCTCCTGTCAACGGTCTAAGGCACCTCTAGAAACCCACAATTATCCTTTTGCTAAACATCGATCTTACGCCGATGGAGCGAAGTGTGGCAAACCATAATAACGCTCGACAGATTTTCCGCTGTGCGCAAAGACTTGTCATTTGAGAAAAACTGATTGATTGTCAGCTATCGAGATGTATATGCTACGGTAAATTCTGTAATTGTATCTTAAGAGGTATGATCATATTCGTAATGTTATTTCGTTGACGTCATATCGTTCACAGAGCTACCCATCTAATTGTTGACAAAACAGTATGATGATCACTCGATGATTATCAGATGCCCGGGTTAAGAGCGTACCCCACTCAGCACAGACCTCCATCATCACAATACAACGAAAGAATCTCGAAAAGAGCTCCCACTCCGCTACTTAAGTTTCCTTGATATAATTCAGCGGTAATGCATATTTCACGTTTCATGTGCCACCTGCTCTTCAGAACCCAAACCTTCAAAACCGAGTACTTTAACTGCATACTGCTGACTATTGAAACTACAGCACTATGAAGACGGCATACATCAACCAACAAACTGTCATGTACAGTTCTACACGCTTCGATATTCAAATAATTGATGCTATCGCGCTGCTACATAAAGTAAATAGAGATATGCCATCTCATTCACAATTTTACTAAGAACGTTGTTTGTTTATGAGAAGGTCGTGTGAGGCGTCGTCTACAAAACAATTTACCAGGGCGTGCCGAAACTGGCAGTGCCAAGACTATGGTCGATCGGCATCCCGCCACTGTATTGCTGCTCTTGGTTGAAGTCCGACGTACGTGATGCGAATATATAATTGGTTGGATCAGGAGGGCCATACATAACCCTATGCAGGATATCAATGATCCCAAACGCTCGACCGTGCGGGATCGTACAACCATATCAGCGACCTGGTGCCAGGGAATCTGCTTGTTTGCAGCAAGACAATAACTCACTTACTCTGGAGCACCAGGGATGGTGAGCAATGTCGCGGCTTTCCCTGACGCGGTAACAGATACACGAGCAGAAAGTGGTGCGTAAACGCTGGACGTAGCAGTGGCTCCACGTCTTGTTTTCAGATGAATCCATTTCTGCGTACAGTTGTAACCGTGTGTGGAAACTTCGAGGAGAACGACCGTTGCCAGATTGCCATCTTCATATGGAGGCAACATCCCGAATGATATTGCGAGTTGCTATTGAGTACGACGACAACACCGTCGTCTTTGATTCGCTCAAGAGGAAATTTAGATGGTAGGCACCACTTTTCTAAAGTCTGTGCCGTATTCTTTCAACAAATGAGACAGCATGTTGCCTTTGCTGTCCTGACATGCCCCGGTGCAGAGGGTGTTAACTGTTGCCCACGTGAACAGGTTCGCTAGACTCTAGGTTTCTCACCCACTGAAAATGTCTGTTCATGGGTTGCCTAGGGACCGGCATGCCACAGGCTGCCAGCCACTATGATTCATCAAATCTGGCATAAAGTTGAAGAACTACGGAACGTCGTACACGTATCTGCCATCCAAGACCGATTCGAATGGATGCTCATCCAGATTTGAGCCGTTGCTTTTGTCGGCGGTGGCAGATAAGTCCACTACATTTCATCCTTTACGTCCCCAAATCAAATACAAATTTAATCAAGTATGTCTCCGCAGTGCGGGATTAGCCGAGCGGTCTGAGGCGCTGCAGTCGTGGACTGTGTGGCTGGTCCCGGTGGAGGTTCGAGTCCTCCATCGGGCATGGGTGTGTGCGTTTGTCCTTAGGATAATTTAGGTTAAGTAGTGTGTAAGCTTAGGGACTGATGACCTTAGCAGTTACGTCCCATACGATTTCACACACATTTGACAAGTATGTCTCCTACTATTCGGAATACACAGATAATAAGTAACATTTTGTTATTTTCTATTCTTGCTATGCTGCACCTTTAAAGGCCAGCAGTAAATATCGCGGTGGTCGTTCCTTAACGCTGGCAGAAATGAACATGTTTTGCTTTTCATAGAAGAGTTACACGTGCGAAAATTTACACTTCACACATATACGCTACTGTTCTAAGTCCATCTGGAGGTTACACAGACTTACGCAACCGCGAGTGCATATTTCTGTTGCTATTGCTTGTCTCTTACTCGAAATGAAGTCAGACATCATTCAGAGCTTGCGAACTTCAGTATCGTTTCTAATGTGAGAGACGTAGATGTTGAGGTCACAGCTAAAAATAAGGCGGACGTCTCTGGAGCCTTGACTGCCGTCACCGGCATCCGCTGACCGCCTTGCGCTGTGGTTTTTGCTGCTGCCGGAGGCTGTGCAGGAAACCTGGACAGGAAGGAGGTCCAGTCGGCAGGTGGGCGGTTCTCTGCGGCGCGTCCGGCGATGACGTCACTGGCCTCCGGCTTTAGAGCTGCAACGTCCGCAGCCGACAGGTCGCCTGCGGAAACCACTGGCAGCGTATCCGGAGGTCACACGGGCTGCCACATAATTCCTCACCCCTGCTCAGAAAAGTAGAACAGCGAAACTTCACCTCTGTACTTAGTGGCATGTTGGCAATCTGCGTTTTTCTCCAG
Source organism: Schistocerca serialis cubense (assembly GCF_023864345.2). Classification (NCBI taxonomy): domain Eukaryota; kingdom Metazoa; phylum Arthropoda; class Insecta; order Orthoptera; family Acrididae; genus Schistocerca; species Schistocerca serialis. The sequence continues at coordinate 274,571,379 of NC_064642.1, read as the reverse complement.
ATTTCAGGAAGACTTACCACTCTGAGATTGAGAGAAGACAACTGAGATGGCCAGCTTCGACAAACTGCAACGAAGGGTCATAGACATACTGGAGACACGTACACATGAAAAAAGAGGTGTACACCCTGAAAATTCTAACAGCTCCTCCTTTGTTCGTAGGCTGAGGTAAGAACTCATAATAGGATAGGCACCGAGACATACATAGCTTCATTTTCCATTCGGTTCAGTCGTGAGGATAAAACGCGAAGTTGTTCAAATTTTCTGAATAATCGAAGGTATACTACTGTTGAGTTTCTACGAAACTGATATGATAACTGCTCTTAATTAATGTGTTCGCCAAAGTTTCAACTATGTAAACACTTGCCGTGGAAGTTTATCATTGTAGTGCTTATAACTGTACATGGTATTCACTATTTGTCACTGGAGGATTTCTCAAGATTTTTTTGAGCGACAATAATTTACTGTTTCTAAATTGGCTACAGTGAGGGACTGTGATAGGAAATATTCTTTTTCACGAGCGATATTTCGTTATTGCAACGAACTCAGTCACGGACTATCTTGAAGCACTGCAACAGTGGTACAGAACGAATGCGTTACAGTTACAGAAAATCATTGAGGGGCCTCTCGTATCGGTACATTCTCCTTAGTATTGAGAGTGGCCCATCCGTTACCTCTACGAGACCAATGCCTTCATAATAAGATGTTCTGCAGTCGGTGGGTGCCACAGTAATTGAGTCCAGATCACAATATTCAAAATTTTGAGTGTGATCAGGTGGCTCTCAGTACTATGGGACTTAACATGTGAAGTTATCAATCCCCTAGACTTAGAACTACTTGAACCTAACTAACCTAAGGACATCACACACATCCATGCCCGAGGCAGGATTCGAACCTACGACCGTAGCAGCGGCGCTGTTCAGGACTGAAGCGCCTAGAACCGCTCGGTCACAACGGCCGGCTGAATGAGATCAATTGGTGCGTGATGCTGGCAGTTGGCGTAGAACATGACAGCAAATTAACAAGTTTTTGGTCCTTCAGTGAAATGCAGTACGGTTCTAATCGTTATCAAACCACATACTTGAGAGCTGTTGATCACGCAAGAACTAGAAATACTATTAACTGACACATCATTCCAATAACGGTACTCCGATTTCAGTGGCGCACGTTCGGGAAGAGTTCTGGACCCAGCTGAACCATTTAAGAAACGACTTTTGTTGTTTCCCTAATTCATTTGTGGTGCAAACTGGGTTGGTTCCTTTAAAACATCTGCGGCCAGCATCATTCCTCCCAAATCCCTGCAAGTAAAATAATGCTGTCCTATTGATTCCTTTGCGACAGAGCAAATGCCATTGCTTTTAATGACCTGCATAATATGAACGGTTAATCTCCAACCTCAATTTTTTTTCAGTTTGTGCTACGAATAGCAGTTGTGTACATATACAACTACTTCTTGAGTAACATTCCCAAGTAGACACGTCGTTGACAATTCGTGAACAGTTTTTGGATGATGTAGCGACATACGCAGCAATATTTGTGAAGACGTCAATAAATTAGTACAAATTTGATTCTCAAAACCTTCAGAATAGCCCCGTTCAGTAGACCTATACAATATCGATCAAAAGTTTTCGATCACCCATGATAAAAACCATATACGTTCTTTGAGTGTAAAAACACGTCGCACAAACTGAATAGACCAACAAAATATATATTTACTCTATCATTGAGTGCAGTACAATATGGTTTAGATTTTAGGCTCTTCGAAGTATGCATCCTTTGCTCTCAGAACAGCTGCACAAACTTTTGGCATTGTGGAGATAAGATACTGTTTCGTTTCTGCAGTACAACCCAACTGTAAATTATTCCGTAGATTTTCACCTTTAGACGACCTTAGTTTCCTGCTCTCTCTGTCAAGTTCAACCCGTAAGGTCAAAGGCATTTAAGTCAGGTGACTGAATTTCCCAAATCAAGTTCTTCATTTCCCCACATTTCTATTTTCTGCTGACATCTCCTCTGCCCAAGTCAGAAGCATGTTCGGAATCGTTGTCCTGCCGCGTAACAAGCCCAAGACCAATATGTCTCTTGCCAGACGAAACTGCACTGTTGATCAACAAACATCCTGTGATATCTTTCCTTTTCTAATGTTCTGTTAATTATTACTATACTACTAACTTTATCACCCGTAAAACGTCCCTTCACCATCGTGGACCCTCTACTCTGGCGTCGCACACTAACCCTTCACACGTTCTCCATGAAGTCGATTAACAAACTTAGATTCGTCCGTGAATAACAACTTGGATCATTACTTTTCGCTCCTGCTTTGATGTTTCTGTGCTCACTGCAATATTTTCACCTTATTTTGGTTGCGTAATAATGGTCTTTTGGCCGTTATGCATCTCTTAAATGCCCGTTCACGAAGGCGGCGTTGCACTGCTGAGACAGAGACAGGAGCAGCTTACACACTATTTACTTCTTCGCGAATTTCAGGTGCAATACGAGTTGTCTGACGTTTACTCTGTACACATAATTAAGAATTCATCTTTCCTGTACGACGTTACTCGGCGTCTTCGAGATCGCGAAACACTTGCAGTGGCACCAGTTTTACTTGAACCGCTGCAATGTAACCACCACTGTACATTGGGCTACGCTTTTGTTACTACACTCCTACTAGAATAGCCTTCCCGGTGCAGAGCTACAATTACGGCACATTTTTCAAATCCTGTCTCTTGCTTACGACCCATTACGAGGTAATATGGTACAGGTATGCAAACACACTGCTAGATGCACACAGTGTAAAGTAAACTAATGCGAACTGATTGCTACACAGGCAGCTGAAGGAGTACGATCTGTTCGATTGGAACTGTACTATTTGATACTCTATATGTTACACGTAAACAGCTAGTCAAATACCCAACAGAGGCGCTTAGTCTTCACGTGTTTATACTTGTTTAATTACCAGAACGAGGGTATGATAGAATGACCAAAAAGAAATCACTGTTTGAACAACAGATCCATAGTAGTGGTAGATAGTCAAAAACCTTAGACCGGTAGTATATTCGTAACTAAAGTCATTCGTATCTATAAGACTTCCTTTGGTAACAAATTATGCTGTTTGCCTAGCAGATATACATTCAGCGTGCACACGGAGCTTGCTGTAGGAGGTGCAGGAGGTGTTAAGTGACAGGGTAGTTCGATGATTTTTTCTATAGCAGTCCACTTCAAAGCAGTGTATATGAATATACGATGCGTGTGTGTGTGTGTGTGTGTGTGTGTGTGTGTGTGTGTGTGTGTGTGTGTGTGTGCGCAGGCCTAACGCTGAAAGCGCCATCTGAGATCGGGCATTGGATCCGATGGCGCTTTGTGGGTTCCCCGGCTCTTGTGGCCATGGGATAGCAGGGCCTAACTGCCCGGAGTGACCACCATCGGTAGGAAACTTCGTTATGAGTTAAGTTGTCGTGGACGCCCGGGGGATAGCGCCCATATTAACTGAGTTTATTGGCGGGTCTATAACGCTACCAGTCCCTTCTGGCCCGGGCCCATATAGCGATGTTAATCTCAAGCCCTCGATCTTGTGAGTTCACTGCCGAACAAGAATACCTACTATTATTAGCTAACTGAATTCCTATTTCATTGTATCCCTGTATGAGGCTGATGAAAACTCTCCATTGTAGATGAGTTCTAATACATCAGCGAATAAAATACTTTTGTTCATTTTCTTGGCGATGCTGCTTTTAATGTCTGGGTTAAATCATGTCTGATTGTTACGTACAACGTTTTGACGTTGCAGCTAATCACTGTGGAAATGATTGAAGCAGTCGTTTGTATATGCTTCATTTAAATTTCTGTGTAAATTATTCATATAATTGCCATACTTTTTTAATGGATACGAACTGAAAGGAGCAAAACGTGTAAAAGAGATCAGAAGTTGTATTTTTAGTTATAGCAGTTGCGCGCAAAAAGTGCCGATACAGGATGGAAGGAGGGACTTTAACACGTCTTTAGTGACGGATCAGTGCCACGCGGGATTAGCCGAGCGGTCTAAGGCGCTGCATGGACTGTGCAGCTGATCCCGGCGGAGGTTCGAGTCCTCCCTCGAGCATGGGTGTGTGTGTTTGTCCTTAGGTTAAGTAGTGTGTAAGCTTAGGGACTGATGACCTTAGCAGTTAAGTCCCATAAGATTTCACACACATTTGAACATTTGACGGATCAGTAGTTAGGTATGTAAAGAGACGGGTGACAGAATCAGTTGTGGCCTTGATGACGGATTTGTTCCGTCCCTCTCCTGAAACGAGTTAATGACACAATGGTAGACATGGCCGTATTTGACAAGACAGGAACTTGAAACTTACCAGCTAAGGGTACGTCATTAGAGATGGACAAGCCATTCGACCCTGTTAAACAATCCATGTTTCTGCTACTGAACATAAGTGCAGTCATGGGTAACTACCATTAAAATTTCCTCAGTTTACGAGCCACGTCACTTCGGTAATACCGGTAACTATGTTATCAACGGAGGATTCACAATTATAATCTAGATAAGCAGGACTAGGCTTTCGTATTTATTTTTCAGGTACTCAGAATGAGATCGTGTCACGTACTTCACAGGGGGTTGTTGGTTATGGAAGAAGTCTTAAACAGAAGCTGTACATGATTCTCACTTCTACTGAACTTGTGAGATGACACCTCCTGATGAGGACATACAACGTGAGGAAACACTACGATACAGAAAAACAGGCAGTACAAGGGATTTTACTGCTATAATGTGGTAGACTTCAGTTCAGAACAAAAGGACCCACTTAGCTGAACACCTTGTTTTCACACGACACACAAGAAATCTTCTAAATAGATACCTTCAGGAAATGACGGATGTGAGACATTAGCTCGAATCGTAACGCTAGGTTGACATTTACTGGAGAAGGAAAAATATTGAAATAACCCTCTAGACAGCAGCTAAGCCATTTCCCCGCCTTATGGATTCTTCCGAGAACGGAAGTGCCTCTAGGTATATAGCACAGGTTATGTAGCGTTTGAAAGCTGAGGATTGAAGCAGTGAAGACGGGCTTCGACTCGAGCCTGGATAGCTCAGACGGTAGAGTATTACTCGCGAATGGGAAGATTCCGGGTTCGAGTCTCAGTCCTGCACACAGACTTAATCTCCTAGAAAGATTCAGTGTGACACATGCCGATGTGACGGCGCTACCAAGACATAATGCAGAAAAATAAAATAAATATGCATCTGCGATTATCAAGTCCATGACATCTATGCTATCGTAACGTGTACAACGGAAAAATTTTACTAGAGGTATTACAGGAGACGATGTGGTCACTGGTCGACCACTTTCTGACACAGATACTTAGTGTGACTGTAACAGAAAAACGTGTAATATCGTTTTTTTCCCCAGCGGTACCATCGGCAACCAATTTCAGTGCAGGAAAAAATTTAGGTACAACATATGAAAAGGTAAGTGGGTAGGAATCAAATAAGGAATTTAGAAGTGAACGGCCAATTTAAGACGGTACGGACGATACACCAGTCGTCCAAGTATCTAGATACCCCTTGGGAAATCAAACAGTGTGTGCAGCAGGAACGTCGATAGCGAAAGAATTTCAGTCTGAGGAAAACTCTAATCCATCACAGAAACCTTTCTCCGGTAGCGTACACGCAGTGCTTTCGTGATAGAAGAGGGAGCACCTCTTGACGTTTTTATATCCTATATAGGATTTCACCCTGACCAAACATTTCCTTCTGATTAACCCAGTTTTCGTTATACTTACAATGAGGAACAAGCAACACTTTATGAAACAATATACATACAGGAATTCCAACAAGAACAGATAAATCACCATACGCAGATATACTGTAGATTGAAACTTCCTGGTCCGCAGCTCGTGGTCGTGCGGTAGCGTTCTCGCTTCCCGCGCCCGGGTTCCCGGGTTCGATTCCCGGCGGGGTCAGGGATTTTCTCTACCTCGTGATGACTGGGTGTCGTGTGATGTCCTTAGGTTAGTTAGGTTTACGTAGTTCTAAGTTCTAGGGGACTGATGACCATAGATGTTAAGTCCCATAGTGCTCAGAGCCATTTGAACCCTTTTTGAAACTTCCTGGCAGGTTAAAACTGTGTGCCCGACCGAGACTCGAACTCGAAACCTTTGCCTTTCGCGGGCAAGTGCTCTACCATCTGAGCTACCGAAGCACGACTCACGCCCGGTCCTCACAGCTTTACTTCTGCCAGTATCTCGTCTTGAGGACCCGGCGTGAGTCGTGCTTCGGTAGCTCAGATGGTAGAGCACTTACCCGCGAAAGGCAAAGGTCCCGAGTTCGAGTCTCGGTCGGGCACACAGTTTTAATCTTCCAGCAAGTTTCATATCAGTGCACACTCCGCTGCAGAGTGAAAATCTCATTCTGGATACTGTAGATTGTTGAAATTGCCGTATCTGGGTCTACATAAAAATAAACTCCATAGTCTAATCACTTCTGATGTACATTATACTTCAGAATTCCTGAAGAGTTATGTGTCGATAAAACCACTACTCTATAAAGTGTCCTTTTGTGGAGCACTCAGAGTTCCATCACAACGTACCTTTAACTGGAAAATATTCTTAATTTTACCTTGGACAGGGATCCAAATTTTGGGTCATTGTTAACTAGTTATTCTGCTAAGCCCAGTTTCACACTTTTCGTCAGAATAAAACTGTGTGCTGGACTGAACATTTTGACTCCAACTTGCCAGTGGTTCTTACAACATATACTGTTTCTTACTAGGCTGTTATAATCTTTCAGTTTGTACGGCAGTTATATCCTAGACAATATAATACTTAAATCACTGTCAGCACATCTACTCCTTGAAAAGATTGCAGCAATGCAACCAGATGAAAACGTCTGAAACGGCCATGACTTCTGGTGGAAAAAACACCCACTTATTTTCAAAGCACGAAGTGTAAGGGAAAAGCCTGATGTGCCGCGATTTAAATTTACTGTGGGTGGAACTACACTGGTGCAGACTGTGGAAAAAAGGAAACGACAACACGAAATAAGCCTGATAGACGTCATCCAACGATCGAGGCTAGAGGTTATTATACTGAAATGTTTTCTTGACCCTTACATTGTCTTAACACAGACCCATGCAGAATTTAAACAGTGTCCTCTGCCCCTTGCAAGGCGTTATTGTAATCAAATGTAAATAGATTCGTTATTCATACTGAGTTGGTAGCTTGAAACTAAGCTCAATGTTTCCGTATCTGAGTAACCCGTACGATGACCCTAACAGTGACGCAATAGTCTGCAATTGCAGATTTGTTCGCTTGTTGTAAAGGAGTATGTTGCTTATGTTTCCTGCACCGATTGACTGCAGTTCTGGTGCTTTCAACTGCTTGGATGAATCCGAAATTGCCCAAACACGAAAATTTAACCTTTGTGAAAACCAAAAGCAGCCGTAACCTAGTAGAGACCTGTTCGACGAAGTCTGAGAAGCTTATTTTACACCGTTTTTCCTTCAAACTTGATGGATTTTAGTTGAAATTGCCTCATACAGGGCAAAAGGGCTATCTTTTTGAGGCTCTCATTCTCTGTCATTTCAGTTTCCGAATCGTCAGTGGCTGGACAGAACTCGTAATCTATTGTGCATCGTAAGTATTCGGGTGAAACGTGGTCTGGAAATGAAGAACACGCTTCGTACGCCGCGATAGCAGTATTGAAATTTTTATTGTACCAAGATGACCGATTTCAACAGACTTATCCTGTTATCATCTAATCTTATGGAACTAGTTATAAGAATGCTTCGTTACATGCTTTGACTTCATTTAATGTAACATGCAATTTCTGTAACAAGTTCCATAAGATCAGGTGATGACAGCATGAGACTGCTGAAACCGGTCATTATGAAGCAATGAAGGTTTCTGCACTGCGGTCGTGGCGTATGAAGTGCGTTCTTCATTTCTACTCTTGAAGTGGTTCCACTCGACAGACAAATTCGCATGAAATGAATACAGATCTCTTTCTGAATAAGACAATTCTTCCGTCAAAAGAAGTTTTCGTATTATTGCAAAGAAAACATATTCTTGGGAAAAGGAGATTTGTTACTAAATTGCATCGCATGAATATTTTCAGTGAATGCCACACTATCGGGCAACATAATTCTGCAAATCGTTACCTGACAGATAAACGGAATAACAGAAATCTGTAAAACTGAAAAAGCTTGAAGCTGAAAAATGTGCGTAGGGGATTCTTTTATGATTTGGTTACGAACCATTTAGGAACATTTCTGCTTTCCTCTAAATAACTAATTGGTAAGAATGGCTGGGTTCCATTGTGCCTGTACTTCGGTTTTACAAAGAGCGACGGCATATCGATGCCTTTCCTGTAAATAAATGGTTCACCCTACAGTACAGTGTTTGCTTTTCTTTAAGCAAAAGAAACGCTCATCACCACTTACCAAAAATTTTTAGATGTTCCATTTGCTTTTCACCGTTTACTTTCTTGGCTCTAAATCACAAATAACCATGGAAAATACTGAATATCAGAGTTTCCCAACCTTTCTGTTATGGATATTGTTGTGATATAGTTCTAATGCGCAATTCCTCCTGATATCTCTTTCACAGTTTTGTAACTACCTTGAGAAAGAAATTTCTTTGTGCCGAGTATGCCCTCCATAGAGTCTATGTGAAAAGCTGCTGTTTAGCACACAGTTTTAAACTGTCACATGTATCTCTTATTAGTCTTGACTGCCGTACGAACTGTCCCATACCCTTAGGATAAATTCTTGAGGTAGTAAGGGATTCGAAATTAAGAATTTTGAGATACAGTGCATAGCCTTTAACGAGATATGTGCGTGACACAGATGTTTGGAAAAGTAATGTACAACGTAGATGAAAATATTTCATGCACTTTAAGGCAGGCAACCGAACTACGTCTTCCTTACCTACGCCAGACGGTGGGTTGTCTAGCTTAAGGTGCTTGAAATATTTCCCGGGCATGTTTTCTTTTCCCCACCATGTATTTCGGAATAAACCACCACTTCCACATCGACACTGGTCCCGTGCCTTAACTAATAATCGTCTCTGATGTGCCCAAGGTGAATATTACCACTGACTAAAGGTCATGAGCGGTTGTCGAATATATAGCATGACTCGTTACAATAACTCACAGACTTCCCTTTATTTTTGGAATAGCTTAATGTACGGCCTGAAAAGCCAAAAAAATATGCAGGTAATAGTTTAGAAATGGGCATCATGTTAATAGGAAGATATTATTAGTTGCAGGTAAAAAGTTTTGAGAATCTGGATGAGTAACACCAAGATTCTCGAGAAAAACAATTCACCCAGTACAATTTTGGGGCAATGTGTTCTATGGTGAGCAGGAATGTTCGTAGATGACCAGCCGTCGACTAACAGTTGAAGAGTGCACTTCGAAAAATATGGTATGCAGCGGTAATTATGCTCCTGCCGTAAATAAACACGTATATGCAGTGGGACAATTCATTCTGAATCCTGAATTCAATATTTTCAGATAACTGTCTTGCAGTGCATGAGATAAAACTGGCGATTTTCACTTTGAACAGTCACTAGGAACTTATGGTTTTGTGATAGGTTTAAGTTGTTAATGTCAACAAAAAACTAAATGTTCCTTTCTGAACCTTTGTTTCTTATCCCAAAGTACTGTGTTTAGGATCCTCCACCACCTGTATAATTTTGATCTTAAGACTAAATAGTTCTTCTATCTCCGTTTGGCAGACCAACATAATACTTTTTAAAAGTGCTTTAAATCCGTTAAAAAGTGTTTATTCTTTCATAAACATTTCGTTTTATTTATATAAAACTTACAGTTTGGTTTTTATATCTAAAACCAGTTCATTACGAAATATGTAGATGCGGGGGGAGGGCAGGGCGGGGAAGGGCAAGCCGTAATAGTGAAATGTACGCGAGAGGTAGAGTGTTTGGTCATTACATAACGATTTACATATTCCGTTTTAAATGGATCACGAATGTTGAATGGTTTCTGCTGTATTTCCATGTCCTGGTGTGTTCTTTATATTTTGTGTCAAACGTCCTATTAGTCACTCCGAAATAGATTTTATCACAGTCTCTCCAACTGAGCTGGTGGATAACAAACTATTTGTGTCTCTCTACTTTTATTTCTGTTTTTGTATTGCAGTATTCGTTCTGCAGCCAATGTTTATGTCCCGTGTTTTGGATGTATTACCTATTTTGGGTGTGATTTTTTAATAATTGTTGAACGAGTGCGGAAACTATGGCCATTTTTTTCTTAGAATGCAACATTTTGTTAGAAGTTTCAGTTCTACTGTAGAAAAAAATGTTTTGAAGTGCATATCTCTCTGCTCTTAGCTGAAGGTAGACGTTGTCTTCGCTAGCCTCTTCTCCCAAAACCTTTCCTTGGCATATATGTCGTATGACAGATATCGACAGGATTCCCTCCACTTTCCTCTGTCCTGCACATCTTGATTCATTTGCTGGTTACTTCGTCATTTCTAATGTTATCCACTATTCCATCTTCTCCGTCTCTTTCTATAATCTCCTGTGTAAAAATTCCTCGTTGCAGGCAATGTATTAGCAGTAAATGGCTCTGCCTCCTCATTGTTACCATTACCTCTAGTTTCTTTCCTCTCCTGTTCTTAGAAGCAATTCTCCATTCGTCATTCTGTCAGCCGATGGTGATGATTATTATAGTGATCACTGTTTAACGTCACTCAATGACATGCTCATCAGCGCCCTTGCAGAATATGACTTAAATGCACATGAGAGTACGTATTTCCCTCGTAAGGGTTTGTCGGGGACGGCCAGCTCGTCCCACGCATCCCCTGATCGGACTACGACTGTGGTTGCTCGGGATACTGCCCCCCTTGAGGCTGATCCCTCACCTGTGGTAGAGTGGGAGGTCGTCTCAAGGTGTGGCAAGGGGCGAAAGACATTCCGGAGGGCTGAACGGAAAGCCTCTCCAGTTTGTCTGACGAACCGGTTTCAGGCTCTGTCTCAGGCTGATACTGATCTTCGGCCTGACATGGCTGCTTGTCCTGTTCCAGAGGTTGCCCCTCAGTCTGCAAGATCCGGGCAGTCGCAGAGGGTGGGCTTACTGGTAGTTGGGAGCTCCAACGTCAGGCGCGTAATGGGGCCCCTTAGGGAAATGGCAGCAAGAGAGGGGAAGAAATCCAATGTGCACTCCGTGTGCATACCGGGGGGAGTCATTCCAGATGTGGAAAGGGTCCTTCCGGATGCCATGAAGGGTACAGGGTGCACCCATCTGCAGGTGGTCGCTCATGTCGGCACCAATGATGTGTGTCGCTATGGATCGGAGGAAATCCTCTCTGGCTTCCGGCGGCTATCTGATTTGGTGAAGACTGCCAGTCTCGCTAGCGGGATGAAAGCAGAGCTCACCATCTGCAGCATCGTCGACAGGACTGACTGCGGACCTTTGGTACAGAGCCGAGTGGAGGGTCTGAATCAGAGGCTGAGACGGTTCTGCGACCGTGTGGGCTGCAGATTCCTCGACTTGCGCCATAGGGTGGTGGGGTTTCGGGTTCCGCTGGATAGGTCAGGAGTCCACTACACGCAACAAGCGGCTACACGGGTAGCAGGGGTTGTGTGGCGTGGGCTGGGCGGTTTTTTAGGTTAGATGGCCTTGGGCAAGTACAGAAAGGGCAACAGCCTCAACGGGTGCGGGGCAAAGTCAGGACATGCGGGGACCAAGCAGCAATCGGTATTGTAATTGTCAACTGTCGAAGCTGCGTTGGTAAAGTACCGGAACTTCAAGCGCTGATAGAAAGCACCGAAGCTGAAATCGTTATAGGTACAGAAAGCTGGCTTAAGCCAGAGATAAATTCTGCCGAAATTTTTACAAAGGTACAGACGGTGTTTAGAAAGGATAGATTGCATGCAACCGGTGGTGGAGTGTTCATCGCTGTTAGTAGTAGTTTATCCTGTAGTGAAGTAGAAGTGGATAGTTCCTGTGAATTATTATGGGTGGAGGTTACACTAAACAACCGAACTAGGTTAATAATTGGCTCCTTTTACCGACCTCCCGACTCAGCAGCATTAGTGGCAGAACAACTGAGAGAAAATTTGGAATACATTTCACATAAATTTTCTCAGCATGTTATAGTCTTAGGTGGAGATTTCAATTTACCAGATATAGACTGGGACACTCAGATGTTTAGGACGGGTGGTAGGGACAGAGCATCGAGTGACATTATACTGAGTGCACTATCCGAAAATTACCTCGAGCAATTAAACAGAGAACCGACTCGTGGAGATAACATCTTGGACCTACTGATAACAAACAGACCCGAACTTTTCGAATCTGTATGTACAGAACAGGGAATCAGTGATCATAAGGCCGTTGCAGCATCCCTGAATATGGAAGTTAATAGGAATATAAAAAAAGGGAGGAAGGTTTATCTGTTTAGCAAGAGTAATAGAAGGCAGATTTCAGACTACCTAACAGATCAAAACGAAAATTTCTGTTCCGACACTGACAATGTTGAGTGTTTATGGAAAAAGTTCAAGGCAATCGTAAAATGCGTTTTAGACAGGTACGTGCCGAGTAAAACTGTGAGGGACGGGAAAAACCCACCGTGGTACAACAACAAAGTTAGGAAACTACTGCGAAAGCAAAGAGAGCTCCACTCCAAGTTTAAACGCAGCCAAAACCTCTCAGACAAACAGAAGCTAAACGATGTCAAAGTTAGCGTAAGGAGGGCTATGCGTGAAGCGTTCATTGAATTCGAAAGTAAAATTCTATGTACCGACTTGACAGAAAATCCTAGGAAGTTCTGGTCTTACGTTAAATCAGTAAGTGGCTCGAAACAGCATATCCAGACACTACGGGATGATGATGGCATTGAAACAGAGGATGACACGCGTAAAGCTGAAATACTAAACACCTTTTTCCAAAGCTGTTTCACAGAGGAAGACCGCACTGCAGTTCCTTCTCTAAATCCTCGCACAAACGAAAAAATGGCTGACATCGAAATAAGTGTCCAAGGAATAGAAAAGCAACTGGAATCACTCAATAGAGGAAAGTCCACTGGACCTGACGGGATACCAATTCGATTCTACACAGAGTACGCGAAAGAACTTGCCCCCCTTCTAACAGCCGTGTACCGCAAGTCTCTAGAGGAACGGAGGGTTCCAAATGATTGGAAAAGAGCACAGATAGTCCCAGTCTTCAAGAAGGGTCGTCGAGCAGATGCGCAAAACTATAGACCTATATTTCTTACGTCGATCTCATGTAGAATTTTAGAACATGTTTTTTGCTCGCGTATCATGTCATTTCTGGAAACCCAGAATCTACTATGTAGGAATCAACATGGATTCCGGAAACAGCGATCGTGTGAGACCCAACTCGGCTTATTTGTTCATGAGACCCAGAAAATATTAGATACAGGCTCCCAGGTAGATGCTATTTTTCTTGACTTCCGGAAGGCGTTCGATACAGTTCCGCACTGTCGCCTGATAAGCAAAGTAAGAGCCTACGGAATATCAGACCAGCTGTGTGGCTGGATTGAGGAGTTTTTGGCAAACAGAACACAGCATGTTGTTATCAATGGAGAGACGTCTACAGACGTTAAAGTAACCTCTGGCGTGCCACAGGGGAGTGTTATGGGACCATTGCTTTTCACAATATATATAAATGACTTAGTAGATAGTGTCGGAAGTTCCATGCGGCTTTTCGCGGATGATGCTGTAGTATACAGAGAAGTTGCTGCATTAGAAAATTGTAGCGAAATACAGGAAGATCTGCAGCGGATAGGCACTTGGTGCAGGGAGTGGCAACTGACCCTTAACATAGACAAATGTAATGTATTGCGAATACATAGAAAGAAGGATCCTTTATTGTATGATTATATGATAGCGGAACAAACACTGGTAGCAGTTACTTCTGTAAAATATCTGGGAGTATGCGTACGGAACGATTTGAAGTGGAATGATCATATAAAACTAATTGTTGGTAAGGCGGGTACCAGGTTGAGATTCATTGGGAGAGTGCTTAGAAAATGTAGTCCATCAACAAAGGAGGTGGCTTACAAAACACTCGTTCGACCTATACTTGAGTATTGCTCATCAGTGTGGGATCCGTACCAGGTCGGGTTGACGGAGGAGATAGAGAAGATCCAAAGAAGAGCGGCGCGTTTCGTCACTGGGTTATTTGGTAACCGTGATAGCGTTACGGAGATGTTTAATAAACTCAAGTGGCAGACTCTGCAAGAGAGGCGCTCTGCATCGCGGTGTAGCTTGCTCGCCAGGTTTCGAGAGGGTGCGTTTCTGGATGAGGTATCGAATATATTGCTTCCCCCTACTTATACTTCCCGAGGAGATCACGAATGTAAAATTAGAGAGATTAGAGCGCGCACGGAGGCTTTCAGACAGTCGTTCTTCCCGCGAACCATACGCGACTGGAACAGGAAAGGGAGGTAATGACAGTGGCACGTAAAGTGCCCTCCGCCACACACCGTTGGGTGGCTTGCGGAGTATCAATGTAGATGTAGATGTATATGTAGAAGTAATCTTGTTGGGGTAATGGCCTATGGGCACACAAATACCCCAAGACGGTGTGTCAACGACAACAAAGATAACAGATCAACCTGTTGTGCCCCTCACTTTCAAAATATTTCTCCAAAATAACATTTCAAAACTATACAACTATTTTCAGCTTTGTGCTTCCACGATTCGGTGTCGTAGGATACTCGACCGCTTCCAAAGCCGAAAGGTCGGCGTCGCTGCATTCATTGCGGAAGGATTCGGGTTCGACTCCCAGTACCTCCTCGGATTTTTCTGAAACAGGGGGGTCTCGTACGGTGTCCACCCGACATCATGAGGGATTGCCCACATGCTGATGACATGGCACATGTTGATGGATCGCTCCTTGTACTGCCTTATAGGCAGCAGCCGGCGAGTCGAAACAGGTCCAAGGCCTAATGCATGGGTAGTGTTTACATACTTTACGATAGTGAACTTCTGATGAAACACTTTCTCAATTCTATTGAAAGACTTTCTGATCTCAATATGCTTTTCACCTCTTCATAAGCTGTATTACCCATAGATATACTATTCCTCATTTTATCAACACAGCTTCCACTTTTTCTCAACAAACACCCTGAGTACCTAAAAGACTTTTTCTCCTTCCGTGGACATTTTGGCGAAACATTCAAGGTTGTTTCTTGGCATTGTCAAATGAGAAGATATACTATCTGTTGTGTTAAAATATCTGCATAAAAAAACTTAGGTCATGATAACTAAAATTCCTTTATGTAATAATAACTATCAGCTCATCGACGAGTAATTTTCAGATCAATAAAATTTTTATTAGTTGATTCCGTGTATACCAAGTAGACTGTATGTAAACATGACGACCTACTTTAGTTTATACATGACAATAAGTGTCATGCACCTGGACGGATTATGACGATGTGTATTGCCTGGTGGCTGGTATACAAGGAATGGCTGTAATGGCTCTGAGCACTATGGGACTTAACATCTGTGGTCATGAGTCCCCTAGAACTTAGAACTACTTAAACCTAACTAACCTAAGGACATCACACAACACCCAGCCATCACGAGGCAGAGAAAATCCCTGACCCCGCCGGGAATCGAACCCGGGGACCCGGGACGGAATCAAGTGATAACAGTTTTATTAATCTGAAGACGCCTCGTCAATGGGCTGCAACTAGTTACCAAATAAAGGAATTTTACCGATATCGATCTAGGATTTTTATCGACAAATTTTAAAACCTTTACGTTTACCAATTCTCATCACTTTGATCTTTCCTACATTTATCGTCATTGCATGCTCTATTTCTATTTTTACGAACCCCTTGAATGTAAATTGTAGTTCTTCCTCTTCCCCTAACATCTCTTGGTCATTCAGTCTCAGTACAGTCAACGATTTAAAAAAGTAGTATACTCTCTCAGCTTCTCTTGCCACGTCTAGATTCTTTATGTCTTTCTCAATTGGCACGGGATTCCTGATACAAAGTTCAAGAGATTAAAAGCATACAGAGTAGTTCTCCTTGATTTTTCACAAAGAGAAGCAATCCACAGTTTTGAGACGTTGACTTTCCAGTCACCTCTCACTGCGTGCGTACCTGTGTGCGTGTGTGTGCGTGCGCGCTGGTTGCTCCAGAGGAGAGCCCACTGAAGGACACCCCGGAAGAGTGTCGACCGTGGCCGCCAGCCGCTCGTTACCGTTAATTAGCTGCTCGCTCGCCCTCCTAGCCGTAATGACCAGTGTCCGGCACGCTTCGCGTGAAGCTGCATACCAGAATCACATTATGGCAGGGAGCGCTGATATGGATCCAAGAGTGACGCCGGTGTCAGTAGAAAGAGATGCCTGTGGCAGCGCAACGGTAGTACCGTTTCCACATAGAAATTTCTCTTCTTTTATTTCTGTAATTGGGGATAAAGATATATTTATTAAGTGGAAAAATCCTTTCATACATCTGTTATGAGCTTAAGTTTTTGGGATTAATGTAAGTTGTTAGTGTCATCAAAAACTAAGTATCCTTTTCGGGTCACTTGTTAGTTATCCAAAAATAGGAGTGGCGGTTACTGCCGAAACAATCGGTTTTCGGTTACATCGGTTCTTTTCTTCTCCAATTTCACCTTCTATTAAAACTACTCGAAATAACCGGTTTCTGCAATAAATGATTTTGTTTTTCATTGTTATAACTCCCAGTAATAAACAAAGACTTCGAAAAAGATTGAAACCCTATAATGTGAAGGAGTAGTAGATCACTACCAATACAGGTTTGTGGCTGTGGCAGAAATCGGTCTCATTGTCTCCAGCAAAGGTAGCGAAAGTAGAGGTGACAGCAAGAGCTAAAAGTGACAAACTGACGACTTCGCTACATCGTCACTCTTGACCCTTTTTCACCCTGAGGCAACCACAAAATTAAGGGTTCGGTTATTATCCCACGTTCGTAGGATGTAAATAAAATTATATGTACATAAATTAAATTTACCTTCACTTCCAAGGAAAACCGCGGATGTTTTCTCCTTATATGATGTCGCAAGTTTGTAGTGCCTCCTCCGGGTTTTCATCTTTCAAAGTAAATGGGGAGCATTGTACTTCACTGCAACCACACTTCGTAAAATACTTCCAAACTAGGAGTGGAACCATACTGCACTACAAGTGAAGTTCTATGACGACAGCGAGAGATTATCTTACATACCAGGTGGAGGCAACTATGCACGTACGCACTTACGGTCTAATAGGCCACGCCACACGGAGCAGGCACATTATTGCCTCTGAAATGCTGTACCCATTCTTATGTCATGTGTTCGTTGCTAGTTTCTAACTATAATCGTTATTATTAAAATAGAGCAGATTGCTTTTCCCAATTTCTTAATAGCCCAATATTGAAAAGTACTGGAAATTTTACGAATAAACATTATTTGTTATTAAAAAGAGTCCTACATGAAAACAAAATATTTTACCACTGCTAGTATGAAACATTGATATGCCGGGTTTTTTTACACAGTTATTAGTAAAAAATAAAAAAAAACCTGTTACAACCAAAACCGAACAAATACCGAAAAATACTGATTATTCCTGGTATCACTTTAACCTGTCGGTTTTTCCCATCCGTATCCTTAACTACTTTGTTTAGAGTTTTCTTCATTTGCTTAAATTTACTCATTAAGTTAAATCAATCTTACGCTGCTGATTGGCAATATCCGAATAAAGTTTACTCCGTTCATTTATTCAGCAGCTCTAACTCACGAATTTGATGATGACATCAACAAAAGCAACTCCAGATTTCTCGAACATAATAGGCTAGCATCTCAAGTAAAGCATCGGCTTCGATATAATGTGTGAGAGGAATATCTTGAGACTGCGAAGCTAAGACGCTACGGAATCATTGTACGTAGTGACCTTGTGTGGTATGAAACGACAACCAGTATTCTTGATGTTCACTTGCCAACATCATGCACCATATTAACCGCATCATGATGAAACTAAGTTCATATTCAGGAAATACATTAGTAGATACAATGTACCTAGGCGAATGCAAATGTGATAGTATTCCTAAGTTAGAAGCCGGCCGCGGTGGCCGAGCGGTTCTAGGCGCTACAGTCTGGAACCGCGAGACCGCTACGGTCGCAGGTTCGAATCCTGCCTCGGGCATGGATGTGTGTGATGTCCTTAGGTTAGTTAGGTTTAAGTAATTCTAAGTTCTAGGGGACTGATGACCTATGAAGTTAAGTCCCATAGTGCTCAGAGCCATTTGAACCATTTGAACCTAAGTTAGAACTATACGGGAAAGAGAAACTAGGATAAAAATATTTTCTTCCCTGACAATTACACAGCTTGAAATGATCGAATGAAAATATTTCCCAATACACACTCTAAATTTCTTAATTCATAAGTCAAGTTGTATATAATTACATTCTACAGCGGGAAATGTTTCCATTCAAAGATATAAATGACTGTGAATACTGGTCTGACACGGTCTCCGTCTGATTGAAAGAGCAGTTATGTAATATAAAGAAGACATACTGGCTTTTTGTGTTACTACTACTTTTGTAAGGCCGTTCGTAGTCACACGGCCTTCGCAAAACGGCAAACATACGCAAACAAAGTGACAAATATTCAGTCTCTCTCTCTCTCTCTCTCTCTCTCTCTCTCTCTCTCTCTCTCTCTCTGTGTGTGTGTGTGTGTGTGTGTGTGTGTGTGTGTTTTCAAAGCCAAGATGCATGGGAGGGTGCACCCAAGTGTGCTGTTTTGAAGAGCACGCCTTCGTCTCAAATTTAGAGGGATCCTCGGAACGTTATAGGTACGACGTCGCGTCTCGAAATCGGATTCCAAAATGCAATAAAGTTTCCCGAGCGCTGTCAGCTTCAACTGGGCGCCTCCGTCGCATTTCATACGTCTGCCAGCAACCTGCGAGGCTCGTCCCAGCTGTCGAAGCTACGGGAAGGGTCCAATACAGGAAAATAACAAGCTCAGTCACGGTTTACAGAGACTAGTTTTCTCAAGAGCGCCTTTAATTTTGAATGTGTACTGAACCAGCTTATTTTCTGTGAGGAATGCATTATTCACTACGTATAGGTAGTACGTTATGTTTCTAGACAGGTCACTTCTTAGTAAAACTTTAGCTGTTGCAATGACGAGCTGTATCTTATACAAATTTGTCATGCACACCATATGTAAGAAAATAAATGAAAGATACTAGTTCCTATATCTGTGTTATTTTGTAGCTCCTTTATATTTAATTATAATCCTTATAAGCTCGCAGCCATGGCTGCACTCTACACGCTCATGTCTGATGACTCACGAGGCAGTTGACGCAATGGATTCGCATTTTCTCGAACCCTTTCGTTGGCGATCCCCGGATTAGTTCACCTCACTTCTGTATTCTAGAAAACCATCTTAAATCAAATCACCAGCGTCTCTTTGACGAGCGGAAAGGATTAACTGGAGTTGTCCAAAACCAGAGGTTAATGTCTTTCAGCTATCTAGCTTATTTCAGCGATATTCCGAGAGTCAACCACTCGATTGCAAACTGTCAGAATTTGAACCGTTGACAATCAGTACACTGCCTGCGGCTGTGCTTGCAGCAACCGCTCCAAAGTAAACAATAGGAGCCCCTCTGTGGGTTGGAGTGCACCTGCCACCCAGGAGCAGCAGCTATAGGATAACTGTTCGTCGATAGGTCAGAAGTCACAAGCTAAATTTGCACCGAAAAAACTGTCATTTGGGGCTACAGATTTACAGGTACAAATCCTGCACTTTTATTAAACACCAGCTAACCAATGGTCGCAGTCTCTAGTACGAGACCCCTTCCTACCGAGAATGTGCGCACACACTAAAGCTTAACACGCGTTTACGAGAGCGTGCTGGAAAGAAATGCCTGCAAATTTCTTATGTGAAAACTCTTAACGCTTTTTTTTTTCAATGAAACAAAGATTATTTTCTACTTCTTCATTCTTCATGTCTACATATTTAATTCTCAACATACACTACTGGCCATTAAAATTGATACACCAAGAAAAAATGCAGATCTTAAGCGGGTATTCATTGGACAGATATATTATACTAGAACTGACATGTGATTACATTTTCACGCAGTTTGGGTGCATAGACTTGAGAAATCAGTACCCGAAACAACCACCTCTGGAAGTAATAACGGCCTAAAATCGCCTGGACATTGAGTCAAACAGAGCTTGGATGGCGTGTACAGGTACAGCTGCCCATGCAGATTCAACACGATAGCACGGTTCATCACGAGTAGTGATTGGCGTATTGTGACGAGCCAGTTGCTCGGCTACCATTGAACAGACGTTTTCAATTGATGAGAGATCTGGTGAATGTGTTGGGGGCCCGTACAGGACCTGCAACATGCGGTCGTGCATTATCCTGCTGAAATATAGGGTTTCGTAGGGATCGAATAAAGGTTAGAGCCACGGGTCGTAACACATCTGAAGAGTAACGTCCACTGTTCAAAGTGCCGTCAATGCGAACAAGAGGTGACCGAGACCTTTAACCAATATGACCCCATACCATCACGCCGGGTGATACTCCAGTATGGAGATGACAAAAACACGCTTCCAATGTGCATTCACCGCGATGTCGTCAAACACGGATGTGACCATCATGATGCTGTAAACAGAACCTGGATTCATCCGGAAAAAAATGACGTTTTGCCATTCGTGCACCCAGGCGCTCCTGTCTGTGTTGCAGCGTCAAGGGTAACAACAGCCATGGTCTCCGAGCTGATAGTCCATGCTGCTGCAAACGTCGTCGAACTGTTCGTGCAGATGGTTGTTGTCTTGCAAACGTCCCCATTTTGTTGACTCAGGGGATGAGACGTGGCTGCACGATCCGTTACAGTCATGCCGATAAGATGCCTGTCATCTGACTGCTAGTGATACAAGGACGTTGGGATCCAGCACGGCGCTCCGTATTACCCTCCTGAACCCACCGATTCCATATTCTGCTAACAGTCATTCGATATCGACCAACGCGAGCAGCAATGTCGCGATACGATAAACCGCAATCGCAATAGGCTTTAATCCGACCTTACACGAGGCATCACAACAACGTTTCATCATTCAACGCGGGTCAACTACTGTTTGTGCATGAGAAATCGGTTGGAAACTTTCCTCATGTCAGCGCGTTGTAGGTGTCGCCACCGGCGCCAACCTTGTGTGGATGTTCTGAAAACCTAATCATTTGCACATCACAGCATCTTCTATCTGTCGGTTAAATTTCACGTCTGTAGCACGTTGGACTTGGTCGGGAACCGCGCTGCTGCTACGGTCGCAGGTTCGAATCTTGCCACGGGCATGGATGTGTGTGATATCCTTAGGTTAGTTAGGTTCAAGTAGTTCTTAGTCTAGGGGACTGATGACGTCAGATGTTAAGTTCCATAGTGCTTAGAACCATTGGAACCATTTGAACCATAACCTCACGTCTATTTTCATCTCCACATCACTGTTGAGGAGGGGTCCTCAAAGGTGTCCTTTACATTTGGGAAACAGATGACATTCAGTTGGTGCCAAGTCGGGACTGTATGAAGGATGGTCGATGACAGTGAGTCCAGGGCGTCGGATTGTTGCAGATGTCGCAGCGGTAGTGTGTGATCCGACACTGTGTCGCTCAAGGAGTAGGTGCTCTGTGTGTGGATGAACTCTTCGAATCGAAACGCTAATATAGGCCGCTTTTTCTCAGGCACTGACATACTTGTAATATGTTATTCACTGCAATTCGTAGACCTCTAACGGCAGAGGGCTACAGATGTACAGACATGAAGAACAAAGATGTAGAATGTTAATGATGTATTTTCTTTAAAATGATTTAAGAGTTTTCAAATAAAAATTCAGAGGCATTACTTCTTAGCACGCCCTCAAAGATAACAAGAAAATGATTAATAAGTATTCCAACCTGCCAACTTACAGGCTCTTATGTAATATCATAGATTTTCCATGATGTAAAAATCCCTCTGTTGACCGTTAGTGATTACTACCGAACAACTGCAGAATTGTTATACACTCTTGAAGATGACCTCTGACCTTCTGAGGGTTGCCGGCAGACTCTTTAGCTTTTCTTCAAGACGTTGTCTCCTGCCAGGACTTTTTGTAAGTCTCCTTCTGACAGGTGCTGAAAACACCTGCCTCACGTGCTCTTAAGCCACTATTTTACGATACAACTACAAACCACATAAAGAAATTACAGGAAGACCAACACATAATCTTATGGTTGGAAAATACCCCGTTTCGCCATAATATCACTAACCGTTCGGTAACTCAACAATCAGTTGGACGACTCCCAGTGAGACCAGGAATTATACGTTACACTGTAATGTTGTCAGGTAGTAGAAATGCGATATCAAATCATTGCTGGAATTTCATGACACTATAATGTGAAGCCAGGAACTGAAGTTTATATTATTTATTAGCAGTACCCAGCGACGCCTTGCTGTGGCTCATTCAGCTTAAATGGAGACGAAAGAAAAGAGAAAGCACACATTTCTAATACGTTTAGGAATTGGATATACTTCTTCTTCTCCTTCTCTCCCATATCTCTGTCCATTTCCTCCTCCCCTTTCTTTATCCATTTCCTCCTCCTTCCCTCTCTCTCTGTCCATCCCCTCCTCTCCATCCCTCTGTCCACCTTCTCCTGCCCCCTCTCTCCTCATCTCCTCCTATCCCATCTGTCGCCCCTCTCTCAGTCCATCACTTCTTACCCCCTTTCTCCTCTGTCTCCTCCTGCCCTTGCCTCTGTCCATCTTCTTCTTCTCATTTTCTATGTCCATTTCCTTCCATCCCTGTGCCATCTCCTCTACCCCCCCCCCCCCCCACCTCTCTCTCTCTGGCTTTGAGCCGTGTTTATTGCTATTGCAAATTCAGATTCTGCAGTAGTAATCTCATCAAAACCCAATAATCCATAAATACAACTTTCCTGTTTGCTAACAGTGTTTCGCTATTTTGTATTTCGTAACGCTTCGCATTATTAAATTTATATAAATTTACGTATTAATGTACTTAAAATAGGTAAATGAAAACATGCTCTTATAGAAATGGAACGCTGTGTCAAAGTTTCAATGCAATCGGTCAAGAACTTTCGGAGATTAGCGATTTCGAAGAAACCAACATTCATATGTGTATAACGTTTCCCCTGTTACTACTGACATATATTTCAAATATGCCAGATGGCTTTCCAGTAGGTATATAAAAGCACTTAGTATTCGAACGCAATGTTGTGTCAGTATTTCAAAGCAGACGTTGAAGAAGATTTTGAAGGAACGAACGTATACGTTTGCACTTAAGTAGAAAATGTTTGTGTTCCTGGTTACTCATCTCCCAAAGTTTTTGACCGCATTCTTTAAAATTTAGACGCAATGCTGTAATGGAATACACATGTGCTTTTTATACCTGTTTTTAGCAAATATAATATATAATTTTTTATCTATTTATTAATAGGGAAACTCCGTTACAAAAAATCTCAGAAAGTAGCACACACACAAACACACACACACACACACACACACACACCATCATCATCATCATCATCATCATCATCATCATCATCATCATTATCATCACAAAAATATGAAAAGTGTAGACTGCCACTCATCATTCAGCGCAGATGTTGAGTCGCAGATAGGCACAACAAGAAGACGTCAAACAAGTAAGCTTTCGGACAAAAGGCCTTCCTCCGAATTATACAACATACACACACATACACTCATGCAAAGCATATGTGTACACATGACCACTGTCTCTGGCTGCCGACGCCAAACTGCAAGCAGCTGCGTATGGAGGGAAAAGCAATCTGGACGGCTTATAATATATCATATATATTAAAGAAATGGATACCTAAAAACACGATTGTATTGAAATGGAACGTTGTGTCAAAATTTCAAAGCAATCAGTCAAGAGCTTTGGAGATCACGATTCTGAACAAACAAACATTTACATTTTATTTATATGGATAACACATGTTGAGAATTAATGACGAATAAAAATTTAACATGTGAACAAATTTAACATGGCAACTCGTCAATTACCGTTTTCGGTGTAACACACATTAGTGAGAATGCTTTCTTGGCCACGTCATCAGCGTGTCAGAGTCTCAGACGACGGAACGGCACTCGACCTTCGAAGCTGGCTCGAGGAGCAGAATGTTTTCTATCAGCAAAGAAAATTTGCGGAGCTACTAGAAGGAGAAGTATCAGCTCTGCTTTTTGAAAGCCGATTTCAAAGATCTGCTAAGGCAGAAAAAATCCATGACAGTGAAAGTTGCCTGTGTCTGACCTGCACGACCAACCAGATAATGCGCTTTGTTTGTATTTCTGTGGCTACGTCTCATTGTCATGTTTCTAGGTGATTGTAGTTTTCAGTCCGTAATGACACTATGAATTTCGTGAATGAGCTAGTCTAAACGTTCTCACATGTCAAGCATCTTCACCACACTCGAATTCAGTAGAATATAATTAGATTAAGACTAAAATAAAGAAAAAAGTAGACACATCAGGACCACAACGTTTCTTACTCTGCAGAGAACCTACATATATCAGTCATAGGACTGTTTCAACAATATGCGCGTTTCAGCACTGCCTGTTGTGAAAATCTCGACGCCTCTGGTATCTAAGGCAAATAGAAATCAGTGTTCCGATAGCTCACTTCACAACAAAACGCTGCTTCTGGTCCTACTTGACTCCATTAATTCGTTTATTTCTTTTACTTTACGCTTTCAATTACTACGACTGACAGGAATACCAGATGATGCTTACTGTATAATTAAAATTCTGTATCTTTACTATTGATATTGCTATTTGTTGCCATGTTAAATTTGTTCACACGTTAAATTTTTATTCGTCACATGCAATTTGAGAAGCAAAATAACTGATGTCTGTCGAAGTAGGGATGATATAAAATGTAGACCGGCGATGACGAGGGAAGCGACCTGAAGAAGAGAAATTAGTTAACATCGAGTATAGATTCAAGTGTCAGTAAGTCTTTTCTGAAGTATTTGTGTGGAGTGTAGCCACGTATGGAAGTGAAACAGAGACAATAACTAGTTTTGACAAGAAGAGAATAGTAGCTTTCGAAATGTGGTGCTACAGAAGAATGCTAAAGATTGATGGGTAGGTCACGTAACTAATGAGGAGGTACTGAATATAATTGGGGAGAAGAGGAATTTGTGCCATAACTTGACTAGAAGAAGGGATCGGTTGGTAGAACACGTTATGAGGCATGAAGGGATAACCAGTTTAGTATTGGAGGGAAGCGTGGAGGGTAAAAATCGTAGAGGGAGACCAAGAGATGAATACACTAAGCAGATTCAGAAGGATGTAGGTTGCTGCAGTTACTCGGAAGTGAAGAGGTGTGAAAGGGTTAGAGTATCATGAAGAGCTGCATCAAACCAGTCTCTGGATTGAAGACCACAACAACAACATCTTTACGATATACTACTCGCTAATGTGAATGTTGAACCATCTCAGTTGAAATGGTCCCTTACTCCATATAAAATCTACTTTTATATTTAACTTATCATACATATCTCCTCAATTCTATTGATACTTTTTGTGTGATGTATCCATAAGATTGCATAAAACGGAGAAAAATATTTGTTGGAGTTGCAGTCCTGCCTGAATTAATATAAGAGTTGGGCTTGTGTTTCTGATTACATAATATGTAGACCTGTCATGATCTCCCTAAATGATGTGGTCCTTCGATGAAAGGAAAGAAAAGTATTGCGGTGGAATACCAGAAGGGCTTGAACAACCATGTAATTAGAATGGTATCATGTTTTTCTGCGTATTCTATACCAGCGAAAATATTTAAAATATGTGACAAATGCTGAAACACCGTGACTGTCAACATAAGTAAAAGAAATAAATGGAGGCGGAAATATATGAGTCTTCTCAGCTTCCGTTATCGTATGGTGTACCATATTGACATATGTAGACACTATGAACCTCGAAAATCATTTCGATCTGTTACGTGTCGACGGTGTGTACAAAAAACGCTGACAAGAGTCGTAAATGCTAACACACATTTTATTTACCTTACCAGTGTTGACAGTTGCTGTATTTTAATATCTAATCCACCTGACGATGACTTAAATTAGAAGCAGCAGCTTTGGGATATTTAATAAATACATGCAGCCAATGGCGAAGATGTTTTTCAGAAAAGTTGTTCTGGTGGTTGGGTGACTTGACTCAGAAATCGACGATAAAAGGCAACGTGTAAGTGTGACTGGCTTAAACAGAATAAACTGCATGGCATAAACAGCTTTAAAGAGTTATGCGATTTGGTAACACTGGCGAGGTAACTCCCATTTAACTCAATAACGGGTACGACCAGAGCTATCCATGCAAACTGAAAGTAGCGGAGTACCGTGCTGCGCCCTGGCGGACAACTGCACGGTGAGTGTGACGTCACAACAAGCAGGCGCGCAGGTACGGCGGGCGCGCCAGACATGCTGGGCGGACCGGAAATTGCGCCATTATCCTGCGAGGGCCGCCACAGCCCGGCTATCACCCACATTTGTATGTCGATGAGAGTGTTTAGCCCGTACAATCGCTAATTTAACAGTCTGCGGCGATGCGCTCCGGTATTATACGGCGCCCACTCTGTCTGAATGTACTGTTTATTAACACCTTCCCACCCGAGCCCGAAATGAGTTATACAACTATTTGCTCTGCTGATGGAGAAATTCAATCCGTAATGCGATAATTTACGGAACGGTTCATACTTTTATTTGTGCGCTCACCCTCTTCCAATTGAAATTTATGTTTGTTTGCAGAGAATGGAGCGCCGTGTAATTTGTACATCGCGTAGCTATTACATCCAGTGTTTACATGGAAGAGTAATTTCACAATTCTGATGAATATTGCGTTTATTAAACTTACAAATGTTTCAAGCAATATGAGAATATTTCTCTGGTGTCATAGGGTCTCTTCATGAACACATGTGAGTTTTATTTAAACCTAAAGCTCCAGACAAGCAAATGCGGTCATCCTCGCTCTAATACTCCACAGACGTCTATGATTTTAATAATGATAATAATAATAATAATAATATAATACAAGGAGAACCAGAAGTCTACCGACAAACTTTCAGAGGATGTCCTCGGATATCTTTAGACTATTTTGATATAAAGGACCCAAGGTCTCTGGCGGATCGTTACAGAGTAATAACAGTCTGATGCGAAACAAACTCTCTGCTGCGAGCCACACTAACGCTCCAAGTTTTGAGAAAGCGCACATGGTTCCATAGGATAACGTTTCTCTTTATGTATTTTTCTACTTAATTAACGAAATAGTTATTATATTTGTGCATTCCATGCATTTTAAATTACCAAGAGATATGAATTGTTGGTGAAATAAATGTAAAAAGAGCCGAATCTCAGAGTCCTCTGGGAACTAAAGGAAGGCAAATGAGGTGTCATTTTTCTTTTTTGTCGGTTTTTACAGCACTACATACGCTCTATATTGCCAAAACTAGTTACAAATCTGTAAAAACCATATCATTCGCTCTCATCCGAAATCATATTCAGTAGCGTAGATTGCTGGCTGCTTCGTGCGCTGCTCTCGCAGTGGGTAACAGAAACAAACGGAGTGTCGCGACTGTTTTGTTAGACTACGGTAACAATCCAAGAACCTTGTAACAGATAATAATAAAAAGGTACAAGACAGAACAGAGAGACGTGCAATAACCTTCAGTTACCAAAGTGCTGTCATATGTTTGCCGTCAGGGCGGAGAGCTCAGCATTGCACTGTAATGCTGCTCTTCCACTGCTTTCAGACGACGGGTCAACTCTTCATCAAGAAACTCTTTAAAAAGCTAAACTTAGCTCCGTCCGAACAGATCTCGGAAGGGTCAAACAGTAGTCACCGACCTCCGTGTCATCCTCAGTCAAGAGGCGTCACTGGATGCAAATAAGGTGGGGCGTGTGGTCAGCACACCGCTCTCCCAGCCGTGACCCGAGCCACAACTTCGCAATCAAGTAGGTCCTCAATTTGCCTCACGAGGGCTGAGTGCACTCCGGTTGCTAACAGCGCTCGGCAGACCGGATGGTCACCCGTCCAAGTGTTAGACAAGCCCGCCAGCGCTTGATTTCTGTGATCTGACGGGAATTGCTGTTACGACTGCGGCAAGGCCGGTGGCATTCATCACTAAAGCTATTAACAGTTCTGCTGTGTAACACTGTTAACGCTCAACTAACTCTGCCGAAAAAAAACCTCTAAACAGAACCGAGCAGTACTGAATACGGATTTGATGGCAACGAGCTGCAGAGGGCATTACTACTGTCAACAGCTGGTACCGTAAATGAATGGAAGACACACAGCGCTTACTACTTGACCATCATATTATTGCACTTGTCCTCTAATAGCCAGTATCAGAAACACGTAGTGACGATACAGTAAACGAGTACGGTGGTGACTAAGGATAGCGCGTCGCGCAGTGAATGATTTCAAAACAGTTGTGCATAATAGTATCAAGTGTTTCAGTGTGTCGTCATGAAATACAATGGTGAAAATTACTATAAACGCATTTGTATAAAAAAAATTTTTGTTTACGTATTTGGTGTTGCACTTAGTCCCTTATAGTTTACAACAAGCAAAACAAAACACATTCTCATTTTCCCATTAGCATTGGTACTTAAGAAATTTAAAGAAATAAGGCAACCTTGGGGGTGGAAAGTGATATAAAGGCACTTACGAAACGTTGTCACAATAACCTAACGTATACAGTAAATATATCATAACTTTAACCTAGTATTTAGTCGAACTTCCGTTGTTCTTAAAAGCCGCGAAAATCCTCTTAGGCATTGATTGTATAAGGGAAGTGAACTTTCTTTCGGAGATTGATGTCAACTCCAATCGAATTGCAGTTTTCAGCTAGATCAGAGTCTTAAACGGTCATCCATTGTGCTGAACACGTCGGGCTAGTATGCCCGATAGATTCTCCATGGGATTTAAATCCGGACATCTCGAAGGACAGCTCATAAATGGAATCCCTTTATCTTGAAACCACTACTTTGTTTTGCCAGAACGGTGGATCCCAGCGACGTCTTGTTGTAATAGTAAATTATCATCGTGAAGTGTCTCACGCATATGAACCAATTTAATTTCCAGCATTCCTGTATAATCTGTGGACTTCGTTGTCCGGTGCATGCATGCTGTGTTGGACGTGCCCTTAACAAGAAATGCTGCCCAGATCAAAACGCTGGCTCCACCAAAGTTTCTACTCACCTGAACATATTCATCCGGACGGAGATAACGCTAGTAATACTAAAAACCATCTGATCCATCCAAATGATTCTTCTCATCACTTAAAATCCCTTTGTTCCATTCTATGGCCCACAACATACGTCTCTCCGCAAACTTCAGTCGAGCTCCCTTTATGCATTTTTTAAAGGTGGCTTTAAGGAGATGTTTCTAGAACGTCAGACTCGTGTCTTCAGCCAGGATTTCTCTAACGCGTTTGGAAGTGACTGATAACCGCAAATCAGCTACGATTTGAGAGGTACACAAACCATTGACGTTTGCTTTACGTAGAATCAAACGCAAATTTGATGCTAACAGTTTTCATGTCCGGCCATATTTGACACTTTCACCATACTGCTCACCCAGTCTGACAAAACTGTCAATAATACAATTCCATTTCTTGGTACGCCTTAATATTTGCTTTTTTCCTCATCCGACAGAGGCTTTTCACGGGGCGTTATCACAATGGCAAATTCCGCCCCGAAGACCAGTTTTTTTTTTTTTAATTTTTAAGTACTCCGCCTAATTCTGATGGTGAAACGAAAATGTATTTTGTTTTGCTTTGTTGTAAATTGTACGGGAAAATGGCTGCAATATCAAATATGGTAATAAACATGTTTTTCTCCACAAATAACTAATATAAATTTTCACCACTGTATCACGATTAACACGAGAAGTGATTGGAGCGCCCTCTCTCCCACTTGCAATAATACGGTGGTCCACTAACACTGTCAGTATTAGCACTGATGTGTCCTATTTTCAGTGCAGTATTGATTCAAAGCTAACTGGGGCAAAAAACCAAAAGAAATGCAGTAACTCTGTTACGAGCCGCAAGAGACTGTCGGTCCCTTGTGCGAAAATACTCAGCAGGTATCCCTGAACAACATATTGTTGTTGGATTTATGGTTCACCCCGTATATAATATATTGGATTGGCAGCCAGTGGCCCGCAGGTCGGATTGTGCCCGCAACTGGAATCAGAAGAAGAAGAAAATAGAAAATAGTGGGAGAGAGAGAGAAAGCGAGTTGCGGACTTTCGCACGTGCAGTATTGTAGTCAACTAGTCGACGTAACGAAAGTCTGACGGCGAGGTATTGTCGTGTTGTCAGTACTAGAGATATTGACAGTCGGTACTGATGGCGACCAAAATATTCTCTCTATTAGCAGTGCTATTCTCAGTATTACCAATACATATCGAGCGTGTGAGGGCGATTACTATCGGTTTTAAAACTTGCCCTCCCGTTTTTGGTATTCTTCCAGGTTATCTTCTGTATAATACAGCCGATAACTTACATGCTAAGTTCAAGTGATTAGAACTTTTAAGCTTTTGAAATGAAAAAAGAAATGTGGCTTCATTAATTTTGTGTTAGAAAAGCAACCCATGTCTATGCGGTCAGTCATCAAAATTATTTTTTGTCAAAGGTTTAAAAATTGCTTGCAAATAATGTTTGCTGATGTTGACACACTTAAATGACCTATCTGTGACCTAAAATCGCAAAGTACTTCTAGTTGCTTGTCGACTGGGATTGCCGTATCTCACTGCCGGATTACGTTTTTCTGCTCTTTTTCGTATTAGCATTAGTAAATAACTCTTGTACGTTGTGGATCTATTAGAACAATGCAGTAGCTGAAACTGCAGGCAATTTATAATGAGTTAGCTAAGCCACTTGCTTTAGTAGGAGTATAGTTTTCTATGTCGGTATTTCAAGATTTCTAGCCTCCCACTTCAGTAGTTTGCATTTATTTGCCTGTTGTGAACACAGTCTTTTTACCAATGGCGTTGCAGAATTTTGTAACAGAAATTTTTACGATAGCTACTGTAAAATGTCGTAAGCGAAGAAACAGGGTTCATGACGCGTAAACAAATTTAAATGTAAGCAGCAGAAAATAGTGTGAACTCAAAATTAATGTACTCTCAAAAACGCATGTTCGAGGCATAATTTGTTGGCGTGGATTGTCGGGAAAGGTGTTACATTTATGTCGGTGCGTTATTCTATAAACATTAAAAGCCACGGGCGCTACAGTTTTGACTTTATGCACTAAGAGCGCTGCTATCGCATCACATGCCTAGGCAGCCCTTGAGGTTAGGTATGTACGCTATGTGATCAAAAGTTTCCTGACACCCCCCAAAACATACGTTTTTCATATTAGGTGCATTGTGCTGTCACCTACTGCCAGGTACTCCATATCACCGACCTCAGCAGTCATTAGACATCGTGAGAGAGCAGAATGGGGCGCACCACGGAACGCACGGACTTCGAACATGGTCAGGTGATTGGGTGTAACTTGTGTCACGTCTGTACGCGAGATTTCCACACTCCTAAACATCTCTAGGTCCACTGTTTCCGATGTGATAGTGAAGTGGTAACGTGATGGGACACGTACTGCAAAAAGGCGTACAGACCGACCTCGTCTATTCACTGACAGAGACTGCCGACAATTGAAGAGGGTCGTTATGTGCAATAGGCAGACGTCTATCCAGACCATCACACAGGAATTCCAAACTGCATCAGGATCCACTGCAAGTACTATGACAGTTAGGCGGGAGTTGAGAATACTTGGATTTCAAGGTCGAGCGCCTGCTCGTAAGCCACACTTCACGGCAGTAAATGCAAAACGACGCCTCGCTTGGTGTAAGGAGTGTAAACATTGGACTATTGAACAGTGGAAAAATGTTATGTGGAGTGACGAATCACTGTACACAATGTGGTGATACGACGGCAGGGTGTGGGTACGGCGAATGCCCGGTGAACGTCATCTGCCAGCGTGTGTAGTGACAACAGTAAAATTCGGAGGCGGTGATATTATGGCGTTGTCGTGTGTTACGTGGAGGTAGCTTGCACCACTTGCTGTTTTGCGTGGCATTATCACGGCACAGGCCTCCATGGAAGTTTTAAGCACCTTCTTGCTTCCCACTGTTAAAGAACAATTCGGGGATGGCGTTTGCATCTTTCAACACGATCAAGCACCTGTTCACACTGCACGGCCTGTGGCGGAGTGGTTACACGACAATAACATCCCTGAAATGGACTGGCCTCTACACAGCCCTGACCTGAATCCTATAGAACACCTTCGAGATGTTTTGGAACGCCGAGTTCGTGCCAGGCCTCACCGACCGACATCGATACGTGTCCTCAGTGCAGCACTCCGTGTAGACTGGGCTGCTATCCCCCCAAGAAACCTTCCAGCACCTAATTGAACGTATGCCTGCGAGAGTGGAAGCTATCATTAAGGCTAAAGGTGGGCTACCACGATACTGAATTCCAGCATCACCAATGGAGGGCGCCACGAACTGGTAAGTCATTTTCAGCCAGGCGTCCGGATACTTTTGAGCACATAGTGTATCTGAGTCCTGGCGATGGATCATCAGATGTTTCCGATGCCTGTTCTAACACGATAATAAGAACCATTCATTTCATTTCAATATCTCATCAATATTTCGAGAACACAGACGCTTTGGTTGGTCAGTTATTTGCATCGATCAAGTAGTTTTTTGTGAATGTTTATACCACTAGAAGGCATATAAGTAGGTGACCTGGATCTTCTGTTGTAGTATAACAGTAATAATTTGTTCAAATCAGTGCTTGGTATATCCACTTTAACATAACTACCAGGAAATTGTAATTTGGAGAAATACAGAATTTGAAAAACATTTGTCCGAAAAATTGAAATTTACACGTGCCATGCAATTGATTTAAGAACTACTCGTACATGAACAACAGACTCCCAGAGCTTCGGCTACGTTGTAATTTACAAGATACGAAACCCATACGGGCACTTACCAATATCAATATTTTATCACCTTCTCTGCAAAGTGTAGCTATGTGAGCATTTATGCGTAAATGGTCCGGCCACGAAAGGGAAAGCCAGTCTTTTTGCTATGTTTTATAACTGAGCAGTTTTGTTTTTCTGTCTTTCCTTGACTTCCCGTAGTTTACCAGATCTACCTTTGACTAACGAGCTGTGTCTGATTTGATTTTGGCGGCAGGTACGGTTAGCCTGCAAAGGTTACCTCTTCCCAGCTGCAATGGTTTCTTCTAGCAGGGCAGGTCGGAAGTCCAAACACGTGTATATGCCATCAGGCAAGCATTTTCTTGAATCCTTGCCGTTTCACCTCTGTTTAAGAGGAGCTTAAAGGTTTTTTTGCTGATGAACATCTTCTACTCCACTGACGTATTTTTAAGTAGAACTAAATGACGTGTTTTTGTTACATTTAATATGAAATAATGCATTAGCACAGTCTGGATTCTGTACACATTCAGTGTAGTAACTAGATCATTGTAAATAAGTGTTGTAAAATGATAATTCAATTTGATGATGAATTACTACGTAAAGCGTAAGATTTATTATACGCACCTCAGTGTACTGAACATTTACTTAATTTGTGACACGTTATTTATTACCATTTAAAAGAAAAAAAAAATGCTGACGACTTTTTTACTTATTTCACATTCATGAGGACTATTGCATTTGGGGTCTGTGGAAGGTACACTGGGATATTTGTTTTTCTTTATAAATGTTTATTGGGTATTCTTGTTTGTCTGACATGTTCTATATCCTGCGGAACCTTCTCACTGATCTATTGGAGCCAATAATTCATCTAATCCAATCTAATATCCGAGATTCTTAATTTTCGTAATACTTAGTTCTCCAAAACTTCCTGAGAGATTGCCGCGCGGGGTAGCCGCCGGTCTGAGACGTCTTGTCACGATCCGTTCGGCTGTCCCCGTCGGAGGTTCGAGCCTCCCTCGTGCATGGGTGTGTGTGTGTGTTGTCCTTAGCGCAAGCTGGTTTGAGTTAGGTTAGATAGTGAGTAAGCTTAGGGACCGATAACCTCCTCAGTTTGGTCCCACAAGACCTTACCACAGATTTCCAATTTTTCCTGAGAGATTCAGAAACTGATATCATTTTCTTTTCTTTTGGCCGTACTTCATGTTGACTCATCGGCGGATCTGTCTTCAAAAGCACTCTGGCACTACGCAAAGCCATCACAACGAGACTACACGGAGCATTATAACAATAAAAACACACATTTCTTTATCTATATTGCTTCTTATTCTGGTTCGGTTTCTTTCGTTCGGTTACTGACTGGACGCAGGCGATTTATTTTCTCTTTGTGCACCGATGAGCGCAGAACTGGCAGTTGTACAACTGTGCTCTTTTTCAGCCAAAACTTCTGCCCAGAATTTCATCCCATCGCGCGTCATTGTTCGATTCCGGTGCTCTTTACCGAACTG
This sequence comes from Schistocerca serialis cubense, assembly GCF_023864345.2. NCBI lineage: Eukaryota > Metazoa > Arthropoda > Insecta > Orthoptera > Acrididae > Schistocerca > Schistocerca serialis. The sequence continues at coordinate 274,536,915 of NC_064642.1, read as the reverse complement.
GATTCTGCTTCTGCTGCCACAGATGCTAGTATTCGTCTCTCAGTTTTTCAAGGCCGTTTTGAGGCATAACTGTGTCAGCATGTACATTACGATTGAGCGTTGTATTGTCTCTTCACTACTAGCAATTAAACACTGCACATTTATTACAGAGAGAAAATAATTAAACATATAGAAAGTAACTCACATGTCGTTCCAAAAGAGCACAGTTATGCCAGGAACTTAAGATACAGAATTACTAGTCGCGCATCATGACATTTTTGCGGAGTAATGAATACTCCGCGAGAATTCGGGATTGCACTTAAATTATGTTGACTTCTTGCCTCGCTGTTTAGGTTGAGAACTAGGGAGCCATCTTCAGGTGAATCTTATTGCCGGAGAACTTTAGAGAGAGTCTCCACGTTTGTACAAGGAATATCTGCCTTGTCAGCCTTACCACCCTTTGCTGAACTTAGAGCCCTCTGCCTAAATGTGTTGAAATTTGATGCGCTGGCACATGCATGGCAGTGCTGCGTCAAGCATTTCTTTTGTCCGATTCCGCATCTGCGATGTTAAACGCCGTAGTCAAACATAAATGATCAATTGTCTCTGGGCGTGGCAGTAGACCGCATAATATTCTCTTTGACTTTATCTAATTCTGACAATTTCTTGTGGCTCAGTAGCTGGGTGTAACTATTTCAATTGGATGCCATTTCGGTGACTTGCGTGTCCATTAACATACTTCAGTTATACAACCGGGGAAAGGGGACATACAGCGTAACGTGAAACGGGAACCACGTGTTGTTCCTGGTGGCTTCTCACATCCTTGCGAGGTGAAGGTTAGATCAAAGTCAGACTGAGATTTTCTGAGGACTGATCAGGATTCGATCTTGGTTTCCAAGCCTGCGCTTTAGCGGTACACCACCAGGTCCGAAATCGCCTTATTCGGTTCGAAGCCGTCATCCTGGTTAATAACGTCTGTTGCCAGGCAGTAAAACGCTAACATTTAAGAAACATCAATTTTCTCTAATGTGGCAGATGATCATAACGGATATGCTTTTGTGAAATGCAGGTCTTTTCCTTCTGCACACGTTGGTTCCCCAGCAGAGAGATACTAATTAAGGGAACCTGGTCACGTCATTATAAGTTAGTTTTACAGAATACTAGACATGCTCAAAATGTAACAGGAATTTTAAAATCTCGTATCTTATGTTAGCCGGATTTGCACGCTTTTTCGTAGCTATGTTGGTAACCATGGCTGACCAGTACCTGTATAGTTCTACCCTTATCGGACATTAAGAGAACTGACATTAAAATTTGCTATAAAAACGGAATAAACTGTACCACAGTTTTAGAAATATTAATTAACGCATTTGCTGAGTCTGTTAAGACTAAAAGAAGAGTTTACGCGCGGATAAGTGTTCCGGAACAGGCCATGAACACCTTGAAAATGATGAGCGCCATGTACGCCTCAGCACATCAACAACCCATGAAATCGTGGCAAAAGTGAAAGGAATAGTTATGAACGATTGTCGAATCTCATTCACAGAATTCACTAATCATATTGGCCCATCACCCGGCTCATACCATTTTTCTTTTCGGAGGTTTCTCTCGTGAAATATGTGACGAAGTTTTTCCAAAATTGCTGAATTTCCAATGAAAACTGCGGCACACGCAAGTTTCTCGGAGCCGCCAGTTGAAGCCAACAACGATGCTGAATTACTGAAACATGTTTTAATAGGTGACGAAATTCTGGATTTACGGATATAACTTCAGAACTACGACTCAATCGTTGCAGTGGAGAAAAAAAATTCAACAATTTCCGTCAGTTGTAAATATTATGCTCACTGTGTGCTTCGATTTTGTACATCGTAAGCTCTTGCCACAAATTCATATGTTAAATAAGGAGTATTAATTACAACAACAACGCCGTTTGCGTGGAGCAATTCGATAAAAAAAAACCTCCCGGATTTGTGACGCAGCAAGTGATGACTTTTCTCTCAGGTTTCGTTCTTTGTTCGTGAATTCTTGGCCAAAAGCAATATTCCAATAATGCCCCCGCCCCCCCCCCCCCCCTTACATATTTGCTTTCGCTTAACCGCCATACTAAAGATTATTATATTATTCTCGTGTCAGAAACATACATAAAACATAGTTCATACAGTTGTTGAGAGATCAAAACAGTTTGTATAATATATGACCGACATTTGGCCACTTCCAATGTGTTTTCCGTTGCCTGGTGATACTCACCTTCTGAGCACGTAGTTGGACACACGAACTGAAGCATATGTTGAACAGTCGGTTCTTCCCCGCTGTCAATTGGGTTTTGTTTTCTTCAATGTACCCCATTTTCACAGCCTAGTCAAGGACTTCCAGGTTGGCCAATTCTCACCATGACCAGGGGGTCAGGCGTACTCTGCAGCGGAGTAGCATAATGCCATTGCAAATTGAGGATGCTGTCAGCTTGACTGCCGGACTGTGTTGCGGCCATCTTTCTCAGTAGGTTTTTCGTGGTGGAGACTTTTGATTTCAGACTCATGCAGTGTTTTTTGAACGTTAGAGAAAGGTCACGTGTTTTCCTTGGTATTTTGGAGTGTCACAGCGTTCCAGTTTAACCCATGACCAATCTGTCTTTAACCTATTTCTCAGATGGAACACGCACATTAGATTAAAAACATATCGCTGAAAGGTCTAAAAGCTATTCCGAAGTTCAAGTTCCAGACATGTTTCGACGATTGGAAAAAGAACTGTCGTAAGTTGATTACATGTAACAGGAACTGTGTGTGAAGGGGTGACACTGATGTGCATGAATAAATTTAATGTTTCTAAAAAGACAGCCAGTTATCATTTTAACACACCTTGTACAGCAAAATTCGTTCGTCTCTTGTTTTCCTGCTGGACCCAAGGTTTTTTTAAGACACCAACAAAAACCATTTACCATCTGTCTGGTCATCTGACTTGGCTCCAACGACCCACAGCTTCCCAGCTGAACTAGTCGGAGGCGTTTTGCGATGGATCGTAAGTCATGCGGCATGTTTGCTGAAGTTTTATTCATGTGACTTACGCACTCCGGTATGAAGGAAATTTCTTCTAAGCTTAGATCTCGCCAAGGACAGTATTCAGATATTGTGGCCTAACAAAAAATTAAGTACAAGAAACGGAGAACGCACAGTCAGGAAACTATCTGCCGCCAATGCCACGAAACATGTTGATCCGGTGCTGCACTTTCACAGTAAGTCTATCATCTGTCAAGTCTGCCTCATAGTCTCCTGAAATCTGTTCAAATTGGCTCTGAGCACTATGGGACTCAACTTCTAAGGTCATCAGTCCCCTCCTGAAATCTGTGATTAGTCGCACTTAAAGTGAATTTTCACAGGTAGGAGCAAATGATATGACACCCAATTTTAATCAATGTAGTAACTGCGCGGACAACTAATAATTCCGTATGCCTTTGCTCTCAACTATAAAGAAGTCCAGATATTTTTCGTTCGTGATTTACAACGTAAGGATAATATTGGACCATTCTGGATGTTTGACTTTCTCCCCTCGAATACAAATGCTGTAGAGGTGCCGAAATACCGTAGAAATTGAAACAGGGTACAAGAAGAAAGTGCGCTACCTGATCAAAATTACCTCATCTATTACTGGAGATTAATTTTGTACGTGTCTACGTTTTTGCTTTGTGACGGCTTGAAATCCGGTTTGGAGACTTTCAGTAGGTGTCAGAATGTCTGGAGGTATGCCAGCACATCCTGCCTCAAGAGCCTAGACCATCCCTAAGCTGTTCCACTGGGTTCAGACGAGGACTCTCGTCAGATTACTCTATTTTTGGCCTCAAACCATTACCTCACAGACTCTGCTTTATGTCAGGATGCATTGACACGTTGATACAACCATCGGCTCCGAAATGTTCCTTTACTGAACGCAGAGAAAATTTTGCGAAATGTGTTCATATCGTACCGCATTTGGCGTTTACTTACGCCCAGTAAAGGGACCCCACCTTAATTCCCGAAAACTACCCCCATTCCCTAAAAGGACTTCCTCCGTACTTCACTGTTGGCACTACACATGACGGCAGGTAACGTTCTTCAGGCATTCGACAAACGCAAATCCTTCCATAGGACTGCCACATCAGCATTCCATATCACTCAACTCCAGTCATCCACTGTTCAGCGGCGTCTCAAGGGGAACTTAGCACTGACTGCGGAAATGTGTGGCTCGTGAGGAGCTTCTCTATCATTGTATACCATTTTTTTAAACTATGTAATGGACAGCAGATAGCACTTTGGAAGTCCGAGTGATTTCTTGCACATATGTAATTAGAATTTTTTTAATTTTTAGTTATTTTTTTACAGCTATCTCCTGCAGTGCTTGACGGTCCGTGTTCGTCAGTACATGAGGTCTCCCTGGTCTTGCTTCAGCAGTGGTTGTTCCTTAGCGTCCCGACTTCAGAATCACGACAGACGACTGGACAGCTTTAGAGGGATTTAAATGTCTCTGGTGGATTTTTACTCAGGTGACGTCCACTGACACTAGTGTATGCTCGCAGTCACTGGGTCTCCTGACAGACCAATTCTGCCGTTACTGCTTCTCTCCGTTTCGTTTTCTACTGGCGAGTCTGCCGCTCGTGACATTTAGTGGTCAGTTCCGCATTACATAGGCGTGTCCGGCTATTTCTGATCAGGTAGTGTATTCTGTTAGGATGTAGCATATGTTCGTAGCGTTTTTGTTTTGTTTGCTGTTATTGCGGTTACTATGGCTTTCTTAATCGACTGACATTTTTATTTGTCGTTTACTGTTGCTATCTGAGTGTACACACTGTCATTCTGTCATTAGTGAGTGGAGCTGTGGACCCTAGAAAATGGACTGTCAAATGGAGAAATCGGTACGTTTACGAGATTTTATTTTGCTTATCCTCGATAGAGGGGTGACAGCAGTGTAGGCAGCCATAAACATTTGCGCCGACTATGGGGATAATGGGGACATAATGGGGACAGAGCACGGCAAGAACATGAAATCCGTTTTCTCGTTTTAAGGAGGATCGTCCTGATGTTACTGACTCTCCACGTTCAGGAAGATCTTCGGGGTTTGATGTGAAGCTGTTGGCAAAATATCGATAAATCCTCAAGATAATATCGATGAATGGCGTCGATACTTTCTTCCGTTTATATCGATATAAAAAGTGCAATATCGAGTGTCGACATTTTTATTTTATATTATATTTTTTTCGTAGTTTTCGGTAAATATGTGAAATTGTTCTTTTGAAGTTGTAGTAGAACATAATTTTACTTTCACTGTATGAAGGGGTCTTTCTACATTCTCAGCTTTCAACACGTCCAGCCTTTGTCTTTGACTGTGCGAAGCAAGTGCAGGTGGTAGAAAAGAAGTGTTTCGGATGCACTGGGAGGAGGAGCTGTGTGGGTGGGTGGCTGTGGGGATGGAATAACGAGAAATCCGATGTGAATCAATAGCACACCGGTTGCGTTACAAAATAATTTCAATCCAACTACTCTGCTATTTCTTCGCACCGGCATTCTTCAAAGGCAGTTACTGAAAATGATGAACAAAAATCTAGAAGACAAGATCGATATTTTCGGCGGATGGAGACATGTAATGGGAAATGCCGGTGGTATCGGCGCTCGGCGCTACCAACAGAAACTGCAACATTTAGCTTCACCACGCAATTTTCCAACATCAGCGTGAATAAAGGTTTCTTTCGACATGCAGCCAATGACAAATTAAGAAAACAGGGTGTGAGAGGATAACTGGAATGAAATATTGCATGACAGTCCACCATGTACACAGTTGGTAATTAACAAAACAACAGCCGACCATAAAAAGATTGTAACACAAACTTTTCATCTACACAATGACCGATTCATAATTTAAAGATTTTCAGATTAAGTGTTTTTCTTCCACTTCTTCCTCTAAGGGGGATAGGCAGGCTGCTAGCTTGTTGATGTACAGAATATCTAACAATAAATCAATACTTAAATATACAAGTCTAAAACCGGCAGTATATTACAATGTGCAGCCGATATTTACATAGGCCAATAAGTTGACAACTTGCCTCCGATATATCGATACTTTCTGTCAGTATATCAAGCGATTGCAATGACTCTTTTAAATATCAATATGTAAGATTATCGATATTAGTTTGATGAAGATCTTTTAAGCGCATTAATCCACAATGACTCACGTCACTGTATTCGACAACGGTAGATCTGATGAACTGTGATCATTCCACCATCATGCGACATTTGCATGCAATGGCGAAGGTTCAAAAATCGGGTGCTTACGTACCGCATGCTCTAAGCCTGGCGCGTGGCGGTGTATGCATCTCCGCTTGCTCATCATCAATTGGCTTGATAACGACACGGACTATTCCTGCCCTGTATCGTTGTTAGTGACGAGAAATGGTGTCTTTACGCTAACATAAGGAAAAGAAAGGAATAATCGTGCTCTAACAAAACAGCAACTCCAAGCACAAATACCTACCCGCATCGACAAAAGATATTGTTCTGCATCTCGTGGACCACCAACGACGTGGTGTACTATGGACTGCTTCTCTAGGGGTAACCATCACCGCTGACATTTACAGTGAACAACTGAGACGTCTTGCAGACGCAGTGGAAGAACAACGACCAGGAAGACTGCGAGAAGTGCTGCTAATGCACGATAACGCACTCCCGCATTCTGCTACACTAACAAAAAATGTACACATTCCGCACCCACCTTGTTCATGTATTCTTGCGTCATCAGATTTTCACCTTTTCCGCTGTCTATCGAAAGCTTCAAGGAACTTACTTTCTGGATGAAAATGCGCTCCTAACATGGCGCAACGAGTCCTTTGCCCGCAAGACCATGAGACCTGTACACTCGCGTAACCGAAAAATTACCCCAGCGTCGGCAGATTGTTGTACATAATGAAAGAGAATATATTATTGATGACTAAAGTCTGTTATGTGGATCAGTTGCGTGCTTTAAACGTATAGAATAACGATATTAACTTATGCAACAACCCGATATGTCGTATCTAGATCGTGTGTGGCAGTTAAATCAGACAGAGTATAACGTAAGATTCGCAAGCTTAGCTTCTGATGTAACTAGGCCAACTTATGCGGTATGATTGATTGACGGTCGTGAAGTGGAGAGACGCGGACTGCGTGAGATCTTTTCTGGAGCTGCAGTCGAGGTGGCGCTTGATACTTTGCTTCTCGTCTGTCGTCGAGTCGTTTAACTGGCGACTCTGCCCTAAACAAATGCACTTCCTCCTCGCGGGAAGCGAGGGAAGAGGCGTGACAGGAGTCCCGGCCGTTAGTTTTTGTAAGTGATTGGCTGCTGACGTGTGGCGAGCCAGACTGCCGCCATGTGGAGCGGTAACAGGCCGCTGGACCGAGCGCCGGCTAGTGTCCCACGGTGGTGGGCAGAGACAGGCAGTCCAGCAGTACACCTGCCACGCGGAGCAGCCGCCGCCACGTTGTTAGTCCCAATCAGGCTAATTCTCGCGTGTCCGCCCGCCGTCAACTGGCGCGTCTTGTCAACTGCGCCACCCTTCCCTTCCCTTCCACTCGCAAGCGGCTGACGGCAGCTTTATTTTAAGCGGCCTGGCTTGAGTGGCTGACAAAGGCGCAGTCACGGCAACCTGTGACTGGTGGCTGTTGCTTAGCAGTTTGCCACTACTACTACTACTACTACTAGTAGTAGTAGTAGTAATAGTAGTAGTAGTAGTAGTACCGGTGGTACTGGTAGTTTTATTCATCTGTAGATCCCTTTACAAGGATATTGGACATATCATGGTATAAAGTTGAAGAACAACAAAAATAACGTTGTTTGTCCAGCGTGTGGAACTTCTTGGTGGTGATTCCGCAACATTTTTAAATGTGTAGGTCTCTCTGCATCGTTTTCAGAGCATGAAGTTTTGTCAGCAACCCATCGTGCCTGTGTCCGAGCCTCATATCAGAGTTACACATAGACCTGAAGATGACCCAGAGAGAGCAAGACATGCCACCTTACAGTGTGTCGTGGAGGTACAAAAGAAAAACGTTCAAATGGCTTTAAGCACTATGGGTTTTAAAATCTGAGGCCATCAGTACCCTAAACTTAGAAAAAGGGCTCAAATGGCTCTGAGCACTATGGCACTTAACTTCTGAGGTCATCACTCCCCTAGAACTTAGAACTACTTAAACCTAACTAACCTAAGGACATAACACACATCCATGCCCGAGGCAGGATTTTTTTTCGTTGATCTAATTTGGTCTATATTGTTCGCTGAAGTTTTTCGTGGCGGACATCCTATGACACTCGTTGAGGTTGTTCGTTGATACGTTCACACAGTTTGTTTTATTACAGAGGGTAGCTAAACCCTCTGACCGAACACGCTAAGCTACCGTGCCGACAGGCAAGATTCGAACCTGAGACCGTAGCAGCCGCGTGGTTCCGGACTGAAGAACCTAGAACCGCTCGGTCACTACGGCCGGCTGTGGCGGAGGATATTTGCCCACTCTCCCTGGACCATTCGTGAATGGGTCCTAGAGGAGTGGCTCTGGAAAAACATCCGCATGAGCTCTAATTTCTCTAGTGTGTCAAATTATTCTGACGCAATTCTTTTTAACTATGCGACGAAGTACGAGCATAGGTCTCCGCCGCATTTTTTAGTTAGCAAAAACACGCTGAGGAAATCCATTTGCAACAGTAGCTGAAACGTCGGAGAATTTTACACATTGACAATGCAAACCACGTACTCGGAAGAATGTTATTGAATATGAGACGAAGATTTACGTCAGGCGAAACGTTGTCTGGTCCAGAAACAAACGAGTCAAGACTTTTTTTTTTTTTTTTTGTCATCAGCCCTCTGACTGGTTTGACGGCCCACCACGAATTCCTTTCCTGTGCTAACCTTCTCATCTCAGATTAGCACTTGTAAGCTATGTCCTCAGTTATTTAGTAGATATGACCCATTCTCTGTCTTTCTCTACAGTCTTCACCATCTACAGCTCCCTCTAGTACCATGGAAGTTATACCCTAATCTCTTAACAAATGACCAATCATCTGTCGGTGTTTTCCGAATATTAATTTCGTCGTTGATTCTGCTTAGAACCTTCTCATTCCTTACCTTATCAGTTCACCTAATTTTCAACATTCTTCTGTAGTACCACATCGCAAATGCTTCGATTCTCTTCTGTCCCGGTTTTGCCGGCCACGGTGGTCTAGCGGTTCTGGCGCTGCAGTCCGGAACCGCGGGACTGCTGCGGTCGCAGGTTCGAATCCTGCCTCGGGCATGGGTGTGTGTGGTGTCCTTACTGTTAGTTAGGTTTAAGTAGTTCTAAGTTCTAGGGGACTTATGACCTAAGATGTTGAGTCCCATAGTGCTCAGAGCCATTTGAACCATTTTTTTTGTCCCGGTTTTCCAACAGTCTATGCGTCACTTCCACACAATGCTGTGCTCCAAATGTGCATCCTCAGAAATTTGTTTCTCACATTAAGGCCTGTGTTTGATACTGGTAGATCTCGCTTGGTCACGAATGCCCTTTTTGCCAGTGCTAGTTTGCTTGCTCCGTCCGTCATGGGATATTTTGCTGCCAAGGTAGCAGAATTCCTCAAGTTCATCTTCTTCGTGATCGCCAATTAAATGGTTCATATGGCTCTAAGCACTATGGGGCCTAACATCTGAGGTCATCAGTCCCTTAGACTTAGAACTACTTAAACCTAACTAACCTAAGGACATCACACACATCCGTGCCCGAGGCAGGATACGAACCTGCGACCGTAGCGGTCGCGCGGTCCAGACTGAAGCGCCTAGAACCGCTCGGCCACCCCGGCCGGCTTATAGGTTTTACACTCTCTTTAACATGTGCACTTCATTCTTGATTGGAACTTATAAGCGAGAATCATTCTGATATCTCTGACAGTGTAACACCTGTACCGACTTTATTGTTTCTAAATTGACAGGGTACGCAATCTCGACGAGCATTTAAGTGTAGAAGTTGGGATAGTAACACAACTAATCGAATGCAGATGGTTTCTGTTTCCTGACATAAGCAAACGTTGTGTTGATGTTTGTACTGTAGTAGACTGTAGTCCTAAGCAGATGAAGTCGTACCTGGTGACGGAGCTTGCAGACATGATTGAAATGGTTCAAATGGCTCTGAGCACTATGGGACTTAATATCTGAGGTCATCAGTCCCCTAGAACTTAGAACTACTTAAACCTAACTAACCTAAGGACATCACACACATCCATGCCCGAGGCAGGATTCGAACTTGCCACCATAGCGTTTGCCCGGCTCCAGAATGTAGCGCCTAGAACCGCTCGGCCACACCGGCCGGCAATGTTGAGAGATTTGTGAGTAAAATACTATTCGCCAAATTTCTTCACACTGTTTAGTTTTCTGTAGTTCTGAATGCTTGTATTGTTCTTTTTCGTTTGTTTTGTTGTATGGAGACGTATGACAAGCATTCTGTGTACCAGTCCGCCTCCGTTATTTGTTTTAGTGGGTTTACTTCCTTGCGTATTTATTGATTATCTCGAGTTACTTACATGTCCCACAGATAGAAGGGGCATTCAATAAGTAATGCAGTAGCTTCTCTTTTTCTAGTCCAATTTCGCTTGAAAAACTGATGAATGTGTTGTTGAACATTATGAAATAGTCCCGCATGAGTCCCTATTGTTTCACGAAGTTCCGACAGGTGGTGATACTATACGTAGCCCTCACAATAGCATCTGTTATGGAGGTGCGTTCCAAGCGGAGAGCTGTTATTGACAATTTTGGTAAACATTTTAGGAATACAGTGATCAATAGATTATTATATTTTGACTAACGTTCAGTCTTGATCACACCATTTATGTTTCAATGACATAGGTAACCGGTTTCGGTTATTTTTACGTAACCATCATCAGACCCATGGCTCCCTTAGGATGGTAGGCGGAGCTCTCCTCAACTGCTACGAAGTCAACGATCATCCCCGAAGTGTACTGTGCTATCCTCACGAAACTGAAGAAACGACTTCAGCGGGTTCGTCGCCGCAAAAACACAAGCGAACTTCTAGTTTTCTATGGCAACGAAAGGCCTCACACAAGTCTGCGAACTCGACAGGATGACGCAAATCTTCAGTGCGGATGTCCCAATTTCCAACTTCCATATATTTGGCGCAGTACGTGGGTCATAGGGAGATTACTAAAGCACAAAGATTTTGTCTCCGACTTCGACCAGTAGAGTGGTACCACGGTAGCATACACTAAGGTAGAGTGAGGCTGTCTGAACGGAAATTATGTTGAAAGATACAGTTCTGTATCCGAAAAGGAGTGAGGAATAAAATGGTGGATTGGTTTCCCGAATAAACCCAATGTGCGTTCAGAAACAAGGTGTTTCATTACTTTTTGAACGCCCCTCGTACATTGCTGCCCATTAAATAATACAGTACCACGAAAGATAGAAATTACGAAATTTCACTTACTGTTCTCGTATAGCATAGTAGGAAGAATATATGATCAACCATTTTGATGATTTGGGAGTGTATACGGTGCGCAATTTAGTACACAGGCCTGCCATCTGTGACAGTAACAGAAACTCTAACCAGACTGGACATCGATTCGAATCGAGCTTAGATTGCAGACAAATGTATGTCATTCCAAGCTGTGACAACGATTCATCAGTGATAGTGGCTCACCAGTGGTGTCGTGTCTGTCTCTTGGTAACAGACTATCAGGTGTTTTCATCGAGTGCTGGCAAGAGCTACAGTCAGACAACCTGCTTATCCAGATAAGTAAGGATAGCCGGCTGCGGTGGCCGTGCGGTTCTAGGCACTTCAGTCCGGAACCGTGTGACTGCTACGGTCGCCGGTTCGAATCCTGCCTCGGGCATTGATGTGTGCGATGTCCTTAGGTTAGTTAGGTTTAAGTAGTTCTAAGTTCTAGGGGACTGATGACCTCAGAAGTTAAGTCCAATAGTGCTCAGAGCCATTTGAACCATTTGAGTCCCATAGTGCTCAGAGCCATTTGAACCACGTAAGGATAGCATGAACAGTCTGCTTTATTGCGTTGTATTATTGAAAGGAGCAAACCACTCGTACACTTGAGGCGTTCGCATAGCGTCATCTTGGTTAACTGTTTTCAACGTTAAAACAGTTTCAGCAGCATTTTTACCAAGTAGAAAACATCATTTCACTGCTGCACGTTGTTCACTTAAACTTGTGATCATAAAAAACTAAACAAGAACAAAACAGCGCTAGCAAAAATTGTCACGGGCAGATGAACACAATACGCCAGGTCGAGAACATAGGCGGAACTGAACTGGCAAATGAGTTGCGCTATACATGCCTTGCGGTAGAAATGCGTACTACACAAGTTGCGGCCATGGCAATGTTACTCCGATTTTTGTTTTTTTTTTTGTTTTTTTTTTTTTTTTTTTTTTCTTTTGGTACTCATCGTATGAGGAAAATGTAAGCTGGACAGAACACGCCTGATTTTCTCATTTTAAGGGGGGATCGTTTTGACATTAGTGACGTTTGGGAAGACATTCGGAGTTTGATGCACATCGTTTAAACGCATCGATTGGCTTGTCAACAACACCAACCATTCACATCCTTCAGCGTCAATGGTGACGAAAAATGATGTCTTAATTCTAACATACCGAAAAGAAAAGAATGACAGAGCCGAGCAAAGTTGCAACTCACCTTACAAAAATCTGCCCGCATCCACAAAAGGCATTTTTATGCATCTGGTGGTACAGCGACGGTATCGTGTGTTATGAACTGCTTGCCTGAGGTGTAGCCATCACTCCTGACATTTACTGTCAACAACTGAGACGTCTTACAGGCGCAGTCCAAGAACAAGGACAAGGAAGTCTGTGTCATGCTGCTACACGATAACGTCCGCTCGCATCTGCTAGACAGTCAGAAAACGCTGTACAGGATTTCAGTTTGGAAGTCTTTCCACACCCACCTCATTCACGTGATGTTGCGCCCACAGATTTTCATCTTTTCCAATCTCTATCAAATGGTTCAAACGGCTCTGAGCACTATCGTTCCGACCTCTACCGAACAATCTTCAAGGACCTTTGTTTCCTGATAAAAATGAGCTCTGAACAGGGTTAGACGTGATCTTGGCCTCAAATCCACGTGATTTCTGTAGTCGTGTAATCGAAAATTTGCTCCAGCGTTGGTAGGCTGTTGTAAAAAGTGAAGGAGAATATGTTATTGATGACTGAAGTCTCTGTTATGTACGTCTATTGTGTTGTGCGGCCGCTGTGGAAGAGTGGTTCTAGGCGCTTCAGTCCGGAACCACACGGCCGCTACGGTCGCAGGTTCGAATCCTGCCTCGGGCATGGATGTGTGTGATGTCCTTAGCTTAGTCAGAAAATAGTTCAAATGGCTCTGAGCACTATGGGACTTAACATCTGAGGTCATCGGTCCCCTAGAACTTAGAACTACTTTAACCTAACTAACCTAAAGACATCACACACATCTATGCCCGAGGCAGGATTCGAGCCTGCGACGCTAGCAGTCGCGCGGTTCCAGACTGAAGCGCCTAGAACCGCATGGCCACCGCGGCCGGCTAAGTTAGTTAGGTTTAAGTAGTCTAGGCGACTGATGAACTCAGATGTTAAGTCCCATTGTGCTTAGAGCCGTTTGATCCATCTATTGTGTTGATTAACCTTACGCAAAAACGCCACGAAGCTGTGCACCAACGCAATACATGCAAACCATTCGGAACATTCTAGATGCAGAGGGCTACAGATATGTAAACATGAAGAATAAAATTGTAGAATGATAACATTTTTTTATTAAAAAGGAGTTAAGAGTTCAAAACATAAAAAATTCCACGGCATTTCTTTTCAGCACACTCTCGTAAATGACGTTTCAGCATTCATTTCACTGCGTGCCAGTTTGACGTCGATTGTATGTCGACTCAGAGGGCTGGAATTTTAAGGCCCAGCAGTGCATTTGAAATACCTAAAGAAAATGTTTTGCTGTACTGTAATATTCCATCAAATACGGGAGATTAGTAAATATGCAGCTCGAAGGAAAACTGACGCAGATCGTTGCCCGCCGGGGCGTTATTCTGCCGTCTTTATTTACTTTTGCCACTTTTCTCTGCTCGTTCAAGCTGCTACGGAGCCAGAGAAATTTACAGCGACGTTTATTGCGGCGACCGCTGTAAGTTCGGGAATGGAGCAGCGGCTGTTGCTGGTGCACGTGTTTTCTGCTTGCCGGCGGACTGTCACGGCCGCACGCGCGCGTGCCCCACAACACACGCGCCGGAGCCGGGCAGCAGCTCGCGCCAAAAGGGCGCTCGCCTCACAGCGCCCGCCGCTGCCCGCTGGGCCGTGCGCTCGTGCGCCGGCGGCTCGCGGCTCGCGGCTCGCCGCAAAGAGTAGCGGCCAGTGCGTGACCTGCTGGCTCAAATTATCGGACTTTGATCCAATACTGCTCTCTGCACCCACTCCGCGTCATGTGCACTCCGACGTAATGCGAGTCTTTTTTCCGATGTTGAATCGTTATTTCGGGAAAGGCAACTGTCAATCCAGTGAAAATGGCTACCAGTGCTGTGTATGAACTCAAATTTAGATCTTTTGCGGTTGCATCTGACTCGCATACCACATTCGTCGAAATGTTTTTTCGAATTTAGTGATAATGAAAACTCACTATGAATCATCTACTATATAATTATATAAGGGGCGATCAAAAAGATTCCGCTTGACAGCTTTGCTGCAGCGGGTATGCAATGAAGTGCGACTCCGATGTGGGTATGCGGTATTGGAAAGGAGTATAAAGGCAGGGTTCCTATGAAAGTAAACCGAGCGAGGTGACGCAGTGGTTAGCACACTGGACTCCCATTCGCGAGGACGACGGCTCCATCCCGCGTCCAGCCATCCTGGTTTAAGTTATCTGTGATTTCCCTAAATCACCTCAGCAAATGGCGGGATGGTTCCTTTGAAAGCGTACGGCCGACATCCTTCCCTATCCGATGATACCGATGACCTCGCAGTTTGGTCTCCTCCCCCCGAAACAACCACACCCTATGAAAGTAATACACAATCTCTGAAGCATAAATGTGTCGAATTTACAATGAAAGTAGTAGACATAAACAGCAATAACGGATTTACATAGTTTCTTTCATAACACGATTAACGAAATAAGACTTTTGCATCTCCTGGATGGAAATTGGTAAAAGGTACTTTTGTCATGTTGTGTTATTACACTACTGGCCATTAACTTTGCCACACCACGAAGAAGACGTGCTACAGACGAGAAATTTAACCGACAGGAAGAAGATGCTGTGGTACGCAAATCATTAGCTTTTCAGAGCATTCACATAAGGTTGGCGCCGGTGGCGACCCTTACAACGTGCTGACATTAGGAAACTTTCCAACCGATTTCTCATACACAAACAGCAGTTGACCGTGGTAGCCTGTTGAAACGTTGTTGCGATGCCTCGTGTAAGGAGGAGAAATGCGTACCATCACGTTTCCGACTTTGATAAAGGTCGGATTGTAGCCCATCGCGACATTGCTGCTCGCGTTGGTCGAGATCCAATGACTGTTAGCAGAATATGGAATCAGAGGGTTCAGGAGGTTAATACGAAACGCCATGCTGGATCCCAACGGCCTCGTATCACTAGCAGTCGAGACGACAGGCATCTTATCCACATGGCTGTAACGGATCGTGCAGCCACGTCTCGATCCCTGAGTCAACAGATGGGGACGTTTGCAAGACAACAACCATCTGCACAAACAGTTCGATCTCGTTTGCAGCAGCATGGACTATCAGCTCGGAGACCAGGGCTGCGGTTACCCTTGACGCTGCATCACAGACAAGAGCGCCTGTGATGGTGTACTCAACGACGACCCTGGGTTTACGAATGGCAAAACCTCATTTTTTCGGATGAATCCAGGTTCTGTTTACAGCATCATGATGGTCGCATCCGTGTTTGGCGACATCGCAGTGAACGCACATTGGAAGCGTGTGTTCGTCATCGCCATACTGGCGTATCACGCGGCGTGATGGTATCGGATGCCATTGGTTACACGTCTCGGTTACCTCTTCTTCGCATTGACGGCACTTTGAACAGTGGACGTTACATTTCAGATGTGTTACGACCCATGGCTCTACCCTTCATTCGATCCCTGCGAAACCCTACATTTCAGCAAGATAATGCACGACCACATGTTGCAGGTCCTGTACGGGCCTTTCTGGATACAGAGGATGTTCGACTGCTGCCCTGGCCAGCACATTCTCCTGATCTCTCACCAATTGAAAACGGCAGGTCATTGGTGGCCGAGCAATTGGCTCGTCACAATACCCCAGTCACTACTCTTGATGAACTGTGGTATCGTGTTGAAGCTGCATGGGCAGCTGTACCCGTACACGCCATCCAAGCTCTGTTTGACTCAATGCCCAGGCGTATCAAGGCCGTTATTACGGCCAGAGGTGGTTGTTCTGGGTACTGACTTCTCAGGATCTATGCATGCAAACTGCGTGAAAATATAATCACATGTCAGTTCTAGTATAATATATTTGCCCAATGAATACTCGTTTATCATCTGTATCTCTTCCTGGTGTAGCAATTTTAATGGCCAATAGTGTACATTGTTCTTTATCCACTCTCCGTTCTTCCGAATTACCTCAAAAATTTCATCGGCATTGACTTTGTTACGGTTGTAGTTCTTGCAACGAAGTTGTTGCCGACTCCTCTCGTACCGCTCGCTCACGTACGGCCTCAAATTGCCTTCCATTGCGAGAAACACGCCTTGCAAGTAATTCACAAAGGTTTTCCTCGGGGTTCGGATCCGTTTTACTTGTAGGCTAGGGCAAGACATCTACATCTGTGTTTTAAAACAACTTTTTTGTTGTGCAGAAACCTACACAGATGCATCATTCTGTTGAAACATTAAACTTTCGTCCCCTAGGTCCTCGCACATTCTAATCAATACCATCTCTAGAATCTCAGCGTAAATTTTATAGTTCATTTTAGTGTTCATCCAAGTAATGCGTGATACACCATTAGAACAGGACGATGTCCAAAACATACCACTTCGTCAACCAAAATTTGTGCTCATTCTTACCTGTTGCTGTGTTCTCAGCCCGTGCCAGTCGTATTTAAACCCATTCGGACTCTCTACATTAAAAACTTTCTCATCACTGAAGATCATTTCTTTGCCACTCTAAATTTTATTACCTATGTGTTACAGCAAACTCCAATCCAGCCCGTTTTGTGTTTGGGTATCAGAGCAGGTTTCTGCAGTCGTTTCTGGAATGCAAGTTGTTTCAATTTGACAAAATGTATTGCAGATATCTGGTACTTTCTAGAAGCTGTAAATCAGCATCAAGTTCAGAGGAACAACAGTTTGTGACCCTTGCTTTGTTCAAAAGTATCCGTTTTCATGTGTCAGATAATTTTCTAATTTCCCCCCGTTTCCGTCTGTCGATGTCGTGCACCGAATCTGACGAAGTTATAAATCACTGTACTAGAGTGGTTCAACTTCTTGGCGAATTGCCGATGAGGGAGCTCCATTTCCTTCAACGCAATGACTTATGCTTCTTCCTCGCATGGTAATTGTTCTCCACGTAGCTTATGACATTCATAGTTAATGTACACAGTACGCACTGTCACTAATGGTGTCTGCAGGACAGGCCCGTACTAACATCCCATAGGGGCGACTGCCTTTATAGCGAATTCCATACTCTGACACCTGAATCGTTAATGTCTGATTATATACTGTACTTCTGACATCATGCCGGCCGCGGTGGTCTAGCGGTTCTGGCGCTGCAGTCCGGAACCGCGGAACTGCTACGGTCGCAGGTTCGAATCCTGCTTCGGGCATGGGTGTGTGTGATGTCCTTAGGTTAGTTAGGTTTAAGTAGTTCTAAGTTCTAGGGGACTTATGACCTAAGATGTTGAGCCCCATAGTGCTCAGAGCCATTTGAACCATTTGAACTTCTGACATCAAATCCGACAACATTTGACTCCATTTGTCAGCATACTAGGAAACATACTATTGCATATACAATGTTCGCAACTATTCCAACAGACTTATCCATGTCTTCATAGTGATTTCCACTACTGTAGCTTCGGTTCAGTGTGGCATTCGTATCTTTCCGACGTGCGTGCTCTAAATGCGGAAACTAGACCTATGGGGACGTCAATACCAAATGCATCCAAACAGGACCAACGTGCCGGTATTCTTTTCTCAGTTGCCGAAAGACAAACATCCATAGAAACCCGTCGGAGAACGAAGAATGTGTATGAGGCAGCAAATCTGCCGAAGGCCACCGTTGTGAAAGGTTGCGCCACATGGGCTACTATTGCTTCATGATAACTCACGTCACCGTATCACAAACGTCGTAATGCAGAATTTACTCAATCTCAATTTGGAGATATTCGAGCACCCGGCCTGTTGTCTTGATTTGTCCCCATGCGATTATCATGCCTTAGGTCCCTAAAAAAGGCCTTGATGTATCAACGATTGCTGTCGGACAGTGATCAGCAGCAGTTAGCTCCGGGCATTCGAATGGAAACATTTTGACCGCCTCTTATATTATCGACAATTTCTTCTTAAAGACAGCGCTACAACGTAATCAATTTTCGTTGATTTTTTTGTCTGTCTATTTCTTGTTTCTTCCCAAAAACCTCTTGTATATTCACTCTGTTTCGTCCTCCGCTCTTCCATCCACTTTTTTTGCGTTTTTTTCTCTTTGGGCGTTTTCTCAAATTTCAGTTCTCTGATTTTTTTCTTTGTAATTTTTCCAGTCTGTCGTGCATTCTGTGAATATGTTTATTTTCTTAAAGTCTTCCATCGCTTCCTTTACAGAGGTGGTTAGTTCGTCACTTATGTTAAAAAATTTTCTTGTTCTGTCTGTCCTCGTTCTTCCTTTGCGTGAGTCTGTAGATCTTGTCTGCAAACATCTCTGTCTGTTCGTGTAGTTCTTTTGTCGTAGAGTTCTCCACTGGCCGGTAGATCTTTCTCACTATTTGCCTCTCTTGTTTTTCTGTCTCTCTCATTTTCGCTGTAGTCACGATTGCTGTTCTTCGTTATCCCTAAAATGACTTTTTTAAGTACCTTAATTTGGGACTGATGGAGGTATTTCTTTTGTTATAGTCGTTCCATGTAAGACTGTACACCTTCTGTAGTTTTAAGAACCTTTCTCCATTGTATGTTCAGTCCTGTTTCGTGTATAATCTCTCCCAGATATTTAAAACTTTCTACTTTTGTTACCTTTCCGTTCTTAGTTTCCAGTGAGTGTCCGTCTGAGGATATTGCGTCCATGTACTGTGGTTTTAGTTTTCTTCACTTGTTTTTATTCTTCGAGTCATCATTCTTTTGACTATTTTGATGCCACGAATTTCTCTCCTGTACCAACCTCTTCATCTCAGAGTGGCACTTGTAACCTACGTCCTTAATTATTTGTTGGATGTATTACAATCTCTTCTACAGTTTTTACCTCTACAGTGCACGGAAGTTACTCTGTAATGTTTTGAAACATATCCTATCATCCTATCCTGTCACTGCTACTTGCTACTTACAAGTGACTTTTCTGGTGTTTTACTTGAACATTGTATAATGTTGTGTTTGAAAAGATGAATGAACGAATTCCTCATTGACACTACTGCATTTAAAATCTGCACGTCCTTGCATCCCACTCCTTCCTCTTGTCAATGCTTTTCGTATGCTCCATTCTTCCCCGATTCCTCGGAACCTCCTCACTGTTTACAGCATCAGTCTAATCAGTTTTCGACCTTCTTCTGTGGCACGAGATCTCGAATGCTACGAGTTTTTTTCCAGTTTTCCTACAGTCCATGTTTCACTGACATACAATGGTTCAAATGGCTCTGAGCACTATGGGACTTAACAACTATGGTCATCAGTCCCCTAGAACTTAGAACTACTTAAACCCAACTAACCTAAGGACATCACACAACACCCAGTCATCACGAGGCAGAGAAAATCCCTGACCCCGCCGGGAATCGAACCCGGGAACCCGGGCGTGGGAAGCGAGAACGCTACCGCACGACCACGAGCTGCGGACACTGACATACAATGCTCCAAACGTACATTCTCAAAAATTTCTTCCTCAAATTAAGGCCTATCTTTGAAGATAGTAGGCTTCTGTTGGCCACGAATTCCGTCTCTGCCTGTGTTAGTCTACTTTTTATGTCCTCCTTTCTCCGTCTGTCAAGGGTCTTTTGCTGACTAGGTAGTAGAAGTAGAACTACTTAACTTCATCTGCTTCGTGATCAGCAATCCTGATTTTCTCTCTGCTCTCATTTCCGCTACTTCGCATTATTTTCGTGTTTCCTAGATTTACTCTCAATCCATAATCTGTACTTATTACACTGTTTATTTCATTCAACACATCTTGTAATTCTTCTTCACTTCTTCTGAGGATAGCGGTGTTATCAGCGAGAATATCATTGATATCCTTTCGCCTCGAATGTTAATTCCACTCTAGAGCTCTACTTTTATTTCCGTCATTGCTTCTTCTATGTATACATTGAACGGGAGGAATGAAAGATCACATCCCTGTCTTACACCCCTTTTAATCCGAGCGCTCTGCTCTTGACCTTCCACTCTTTTTGTTCCCTATTGGCTATTGTGGCTTACTTTACTTAATTCCTTTTACTCCGATGTGGAGCATAGGGCACATATTAGAGCTCTCCATCTGACCCCGTTCGTTGCCATCGTCTTGATGTTACTCCAGGAGTGGCCAACGGCTGCTACCTCAGCTTCAACAGTCCTGCGCCAGGTCGACCTCGGTCTGCCTCTCCTCCTTGCTTCTTGTGGGTTCCATTCTAAAGCCTGCTTTGAAATATGTTGCGGGCCTCTTCTCAGCGCGTGTCCAGTCTATCTCCATTTCCTTTCTTTTACGGTTATCTCGGCTTTCCGTTGTTTGGTCCGTTGCCGTAGTTCTTGGTTTGAGTTAACATTTGGCCATCGTACTCCCAGTATAATCCTCAAACATTTATTGACGAAGGTTTGTGCTCTTGTTTTATTTTGTGTTGTCACCTTCCACGTCTCATACCCGTAAAAGAGAACAGATTTTAGTTTTGAGTAAAAGATTTTAATCCTTACCTTCAACATTATTTCACGAGATGTCCCAACTGGTCGCAGCTGGGAAAAAACCCCTTTTGCCTTTTTGATACTACTTTCGACGTCTTCTGTCGCCCCTCCATTTGTGGAAACAATACTTCTCCGATAACAAAAGCTCTCCACCTGCTCAATCTCCTCTTCTTTCACGGCTAGTGCACTCTTGTTCTTACGATTCGTCCTAAGCTCTTTAGTCATAGGCGCGTTTATTTTTAATCCAACTCTCTGAGCTTCTGTTTCCAATTCCTTTAGCTTCTCACTCACAACCATGAAAGTGTGGGACAGAGGGAAGATGTCATCCGCAAAGTCCAGGTACCCCAAGCTATCATATAAAGTCCACTGTATACCTCTCTTTTTCTCTCAGGTTACCTACTTCATAACACCACCTAATCTCAGCAAAAACAGTAGTGTTGAAGGCAAACAACCCTGTCTTACTCCAGGATTTAAAGTGAATGGTCATGAGAGATTTCCATCACGTTCCACCTTGCAAGTACATTCTCTGTACATCATCTTCACGATATTGATGATCTTTGGAAGTACTCCGTAAGTCTGCATTGTTTTCCACATGGCTTCACGCTGCACTCTATCAAAGGCTTTTTCAAAGTCAACAAAAGCCCGATACAAAAGAGACCAGTATTCCACGGATTGCTCAATAATGATCCTCCAGGTGTTGATTTAGTATGTGCATGATCTGCCTTCTCTGAAACCAGCCTGTTCTTTCCTGATCTTACTATCCATGGGCGCTCTGAGACGTTTTAAGACAATCCTTGACAATACTTTGCTGGGTACAGACAAAAGTGTGATGCCACACCAGTTGATCTACTTTGTCTGATCTCCTTTTCAGGGCAACTTGATAAGGATCCCCTTTCTCCACTCTACTGGGATGGTTCCTGTATTCCAGATTTCTTGGAACAGGGGCAGTAGCATATCTGCTGTTACCTCATAGTCTACCATAAGCATTTTGGCCACTACACTGTCTACACCAGGTGCAGCTTTTAAGTGGGTTGATAATTTCGCTCTTGCTGGGGGGGTAAGTACTGATTTGCAGTGGAGGCGCTCTCTGTTGGTCTAGTTCCTCCTGCTCTTGTTCTTCTTGATGGATCAGGGTCATGTTGAATACCTCATTGAAATATTCATTCCATCGCTTTAGCTGCTCCTCGCTGTTGACAACAGTTCAGCTCCTTTCGACTTCACCATCCACCAAATAATTGAGGACGTAGGATGAAACTGCTGCTCTGTGATGAAAAGACTGGCACAGAAGAGAAGTTCTTGGTGGGCCCCATCAAACAAGTCATAAGACTGATGATTCAGAAAAAAGTAGTAGAAAACAGATTTGCGTTACTTTCTCACCTTTGAAGCGATGGCAGTTAGTTAAAAAACTCGGGTGAGGGCTTTTAACACACACGGGGCTTTACCCCCATTTACTTTATGTAACACACTGCTAAAGTTGTGTAGTTTAATTATTACAAAAATATGTGTGCCTAGGGTTCGTGTTACATTCATTAGACCAATAGCAAATCTACAAATTCCTCTTGTTCATTTATATCTTCCGACTCGGCCGATCCTGGCGCAGAGTTCCCTACCTCAAATCAATACTTTTCCCTGCTGCATTATGCATGAAAGATTATGTAGTCATCACGGAAACTCCCTGTATGTAGCTTCCGAGATGGGGATGGACGCCGGTCTGGAAGAGCCGTAAAAATGGGGACGTGGGCAGACAGATAGCGACGGCGACACGGAGTCCCAGATTAGAGTCCCGCCCCTGTTGCAGTTCTGGCAACTCCCCGCCGGCCGGCCGGTCGGTGGCTGGCGGCGGGGTGCGCGACACACGCCCTGGCTCCCGGCCAGCTCTGCCAACCCCGCCCCCGCCCCCGCTCCCGCCCCTCGCCAAAAGCGGCGAGGGAAAAGTGTTATTGCGATAGGAAATGACGCGCCCATAAAGAGAACCCCGCCTGCAATGGATTGCCCGAACAATGGTCGCCCCAGTGCTGGGTGCATAAGCAGCATGCGTGTCCGGGATTCACAATTTTAAAAACTGAATTTTCGGTCGTCTTTTTTCTCCGTTTTGATTTAGTTCCGGTTAACTGTATTGCCAGCTGTTCCCTCTCTATCTTTTGAAGCATAATTTTTTTACTGCCTTATATTACTGGATACGGTGATTAGTGCTTCTGGAGGCCAAATAGTATGAATATGCGAGGGGCGTTCAGTAGGCAGTGCAACTCATTTTTTTCCTCGGCCAGTGTCGATTTAAAAAATGCGGAATTTGTTGTGAGGCATCGTAGAATACACCAGCTTCAGCTCCTACAGTTTCATGAAGTTCTGACAGGTGGTGACGCTATACGTAACGTCTGTAACAATGGTGTGCTCCGAACAGAGAGCTGTCATTAAGGTTATTTTGGCGCAAAACCAACAATCAAACATCTCGTGATACAATACGGGCATACACGCCCTGCCAGTAAGGTGGCATAAGGCCGTCACATTCATCGGAGACTATATTGAAAAATGGGTTTTCTAGCCAAAAGAGTGGGGGATCATATGGTATATTGTAATCTTGAATAAAACCAAATGTATTGCATTACTTACTGAAATCCAGTCGTGTTTCACTGTTAAAGACATTTACTTCAATAAATATAGGTAAGACAAAAAGAGTTAGTACAAAAGAAGGCTGCTCTCTGTTGTGACTGTAAATCAATATTCGAGGGTGGAAAAATAAAAAGAGAAGGATGGAAGAATTATTATGATTTAAAGTCCGATCGACGTCGACATCGTTAGAAACCGGTTGCAATATCGCATTGTATCGAGGGAAGGAAAGTACCCTTTCAAAGGACCCATCCCGGGATATTAGCAGGAGCTTAAATCTGGATGGTCAGACGCGCGTTTGATTCGTCGTCCTCCCGAATGCGAGTTGTGTGTGCTAACCACTGCGCCACCTCGCTCGGTAAATTAAAGAGAGAGGTGGTGTAATAGGAAGTACCAATCACTGAAAGTAATATCCTCAGAAGGAATCATTGAAACTGTTCTTTAACATCGTATTTCACGGTAAAAAGCTGCTGCTAACAAGCCCCTTACGAATAATGAGTAATTATGCTCATTACAGAAGCATTTTTACCCGAGAAAATACCATTAACTGGACAACTTTGGCAACTTGTCTTCATTGTACATCAACGAGCGATAATTTTGTGCCGGCCGGAGTGGCCAAGCGGTTCTAGGCGCTTCAGTCCGGAACCGCGCGACCACTACGGTCGCAGGTTCGAATCCTGCCACGGGCATGGATGTGTGTGATTGCCTTAGGTTAGTTAGGTTTAAGTAGTTCTAAGTTCTATGGGACTGATGAGCTCAGCTGTTAAGTCCTATAGTGCTCAGAGCCATTTGAACCATTTTTTTGATAATTTTGTCTATGTGTGCTCCCGTTGCCACTCTTACGTCAAATGGGAACAGGATGAATTTTGGAGCTCACGAGCGATTTCTTCCCCCTTCTCTCCTCAACGGTCCCTGTCCGTTTTGGTGTGGCTGTGGCTGTTCCTTCACGCTTACACTTCACAGTCGCATCACCAACAGTCGGCCTGGGCAGCTTTAGGTGGTTTGAATAGTTCATGATGGATATGTTACCCAGATGACATTTTATGTGCTGTCCACATTCGTTGTCTCTGAGCTTTTCTGACCGGTCCATTCTGTTGTTACTCCTTCTCCACTGGCAATTTTTTTTCTTTATTCATTTTCGATTCCCCCCACCTGTGGAGGGGCGGGCTGATAGCAGCTTAATAAGCTACTCTACAGCCGAGAGAAAGTTAAACAAAACAATGACGAGAGAGCAAACAATATAAAAAAGGCGATAAAATGGTGACTTTGTTAATAACAGTAAAATAGCGGAAAGTTGCGGAACTTAAAATACAAACACGGCGTTGACGACGCGGATGAAGACACACATGAAGGAGACATGGACAATTAAAAAAACACGGTGACAGTCTGGTTTCTGTTCGCACGAGATAAAAACACAACTAGCGACAGTATGGTGGTTCAAATGGCTCTGAGCAGTATGGGACTTAACATCAGAGGTCATGTCCCCTAGAACTTAGAACTGCTTAAACCTAACTAACCTAAGAACATCACACACACATCCATGCCCGAGGCAGGATTCGAACCTGCGACCGTAGCAGTCGCGCGGTTCCAGACTGTAGCGCCTAGAACCGCTCGGCCACTCTGGCCGGCAGTAGGGTGGCTTTTCACAACACTGACAGGGGACGCACAACACTGAACACTCACTTATAACAACACCATACAGATGACTCGGCTGCAGATGGGGGGGGGGGGGGGGATCCGGTCCTGTGAGGGGGTTGGCTCAAATGGCTCTGAGCATATGGGACTTAACATTGTAGGTCATCAGTCCCCTAGAACTTAGAGCCACTTAAACCTAACTAACCAAAGGATATCAGACACATCCATGCTGAGACAGGATTCAAACCTGCGACCAGAGAAGTCGCGCGGTTCCAGATTGAAGCGCCTAGAACAGCTCGGCCCCAGTGGCCGGCCCTATGAGAGGGAAAAGTGAGGGGAGGAGAGGAAAAAGAAAAAAAGGGGAGCCATTGGAGGGACGGGACATAGGAAAAGGGAGTAGGCGGACCCAAGAAAGAGGGGGAAAGCAGCGAAGGGAGAGCAAGGAGGACTCGGTGGAGAGAAGGGAATCACAGGATAGGTGGGGAAAAAACAGGATGGAAGGGGGGTGGAAGTGGGAGCCCAAGGAAAGACAGAGGAATGGAGGAGGAGGTGAGGATCTGAGTTGATACGAGGGATAAGTGGAGAGAGAGAGAGAGAGAGAGAGAGAGAGAGAGAGAGAGAGAGAGAGAGAGAAAGAGAGAAAGAGAGTGGGGGGGCATCATCTGGGAGGGGGGGGCGGCGATGAAGCCAGTTTGGGAAAGGAGATGGTGTAGAATTGATGGGCTGGGGCTGGGGGCACAATGGTGAAGGTGTAGCAGTGGGCAGGGGTTGGAGAGGAGAGGAGCAACCAGGGAATGAGAGGGGTCAAGGCGGCTGGAGGTGTAGAGGTTGCGGGTATGGTCAAGGAAGAAGAGCAGATGGGGGAAAGGAATCAAATGGGGGATGGGAGTCTTATACAGAAGGCGAGGCAGAGGGCATGGCACTCAAGGATCTAGAGGGACTTATAGAATTTGGGGGTGGGGTGGATATCCAGGCAGGACTGGCATAACAGAGGATGGGACAGATTAAGGATTTGTAGATGTGAAGGATGATAGAGGTGTTCAACCCCAATGTCCAGCCAGAGAGGAGTTTGAGGAGTCAGAGGCAGTTGTGGGCTTTGATTGGAAAGAGCGGAGATGAGGGAGCCAGGTGAGGTGACAGTCAATGGTGAGGTCATGGTAGGTGAGAGTGGGGGAGAGGCAGACAAGATGGGTGCAGATGGTAAGAGAGAAATCAAGGAGCTGGAAGGAGCGAGTGGTACAAACTATGATGATTGCCTGGGTCTTGGAAGGATTGATTTTCAGGAACCACTGTTTGTACCATGCAGCAAAAACGTCAAGGAGATTCTAGAGAAGGCGTTGGGACCGTTGAAGAGTAGGAGCGAGGGCAAGGAAGGCGGTGTCATCGGCGGACTGCAGGAGGTGTACTGGAGGGGAGGGTATTGGGGCATATCTGCTGTGCACAGGAGGTAGAGGGGAGAGGACAGAGCCCTGGGGCATGCCTGTGGAGGCATAGAAGGTGTGGGAATCGGTGTTATGGATGGTAACATAAGAGGGGCGGTGGGAGAGGAAGGAGGCAATCATACGGACATAGTTGATAGGAAGGGCATAGCTCGGGAGTTTAAACAAGAGACTGGGATGCCACACATGGCTGTAGGCATTTTTGAGGTCGAGGGAGACAAAGATGGATAGGAGTTAAGCTGGAGGGAGAGGAGATGAGAGAGGTTTATGAGTTGGTCACCAGCAGAGATGGAAGGTTGAAAGCCAGATTGGGTGTAGGGGAGGAGATGGTGTTGGTGGAGGTGGTGATGAATGCACTGGGTAAGGATGGATTCCAGAGGTTGCTGAATACCAAGGTAAAACATATAGGGTGATGGGAAGAGGCATCAGATGGAGGCTTGTTGGGTTTGGAGAACATCAGGATACAGGAGGTTTTCTACAGGTTGGGTCAGAAGCCAGTGGCAAGGATTTCATTGGCAAGGACTGCAAGGAAGCAGGCAGGGCAGTAGGTAATGCGGTCGTGGCCGGGAGCAGTTTTGTGTTTAGTGTGGAGTGTGACGCTGATATCATGTGTAGTGATGTGAGTGTTAAGTTCAGATGGTGGTGTGTGGCCCAAGTACTGGAAGCTAGGAGCAAGGGGAGGAACAGACAATTAAATATTTAATTGATGATTCATTTATCATTATATTTTTATTTCTTGTTTGAAGTGGAATAAATGAAAGTAAGTTGATCTCAAGTCCCATTCAAACCCCAAATCAGGAATTTGATGAAATGGACAGGATCGTTCCTATCATTAATGTTGATAGGAAGATAAGCTGTTAGAGTTGTTGGGCATTAAAAAGGAGAGGATTGATACATCTATAAATGGGGTATGAACGTCAGGGAAGAGGGAATAATCAAATTGGGGATCATCTGGGATGGAAGAAACATCAGATAGGTGAGAGGCAAAGTGGTAGGCCTCATTGAGGTTGTCAGGAAAGGGATGGATACCAAGGAGGAGAGGGTACTGGGAGGTAGGGCGGGTCCCAGGAAGGCAGTGGAAAGCAGACCAATACTTAGTAGAGTTTATGGGAGCATGGTGTTTTGTTTTGTACATGTCTGTCACCAAGAGTGGCGTTTCTTCACAGCAAACATGGTGCAGATGTGCCATTGTGATTGCCGGTGGTGGGTGACTGTGTCCCAGTCCCAAGTTCGGAGAAAAGAGTGGTAGAGGCAGCGGGATTCATGAAGGAGAAGGATGGCCTGTGGAGGCAGGGCTGGGCGCTGAGGTTGGATGCCTTTAGTAGGGATATGGGTGGTAATGGCGTCAAACAAGGTCTGGTGCAGGAAGGCAGTGGTGTGGGATATGTCATCAGGAGATTGCAGGGTAAGGTCGTGGCGCTCGACCTGTGTGAGAATGGAGTCCCAGTAGGCATCCCAGTTGACACAGGAGGAATCATGGAAAAGTTTAGGAGGGATGTTAGGGTGAGGAGCAGGGCGGGAATGATGACCATTAGAGATAGGTAGGAGAACAGGGGCATGGTCACTGCCAGTGAGGTGAAGGACATCCACAGTGATGCGCCCCAGGAGGTTGGAAGAGGATCATGTCGGAAGTAGTGTTGGATTCAGGTCAGGGGTGCTGGGGGAGGGGGATCCAGGTCTCCCCGGAGGGCAGTGAGAAACCAATACCACCGCTGGCGTTCGGCAGGAGCATGGCTGTGGATACTGAGGTCAACGGCAATCATGTATGTGGAGAAGGTGCAGTCAATGTGGGCCAGGAAATCGTATGGGATGAGGTATGAGGGCCGACATAAATGGTGGCACAGGTAATGTTAAGGTTGTGGAAGAAGAGGCTGAGGGTGATATGCTCAGCAGGATTGTTGAGGAGAGGTTGGGGACGAATGGGGAGGTCCTTGAGGTGGCCGATAGTAACCCTGCCATGCACCAGAGTGTACGGGTTATTGGTGTAGTGAAGGGTAAAAGGAGCTGTGGAGATGATGATACGGGGCTGAAGGAAGGTTTCATTGATGAAGGTGTCCATGTGGTGCTGATGAAGGGTGTGGAGGAATAGGAGTTTGTGGGTGAGCAGGGAGCGGATATTATGGTACAGGATACTGTAATGTTGTCGCACCATGGGAGGGGACATTTAGGCAAGGGTGGTGAGGGAGGTGAAGGAGAAGTGGGTCTGGTTGTGGGAATAGGTGGTATAGATGGTAAGATGAAAGATAGAAGGGGTAGTGAGGGCGATTTGGGAAAGGGAGTGTTGGAAGGGGTGGATGTTTTGGAGCGCAATGGTGATGAAACGGATGATGTCCTCTGCAGTAGGGGGAGAGCGGAGTGAGTTGTTGGGGTGGATGGGGTCATCAACGGGATGGACAGGGACAGTGAGCTCAGGGGTGACAGGAGGAGGTTTCGCTTTACACTTTGAGGAGAAGGTAGGATGGGGTTCATTACAGGTGTTGCAGGAGGGGGGAGAGGTGGGGTTGGGGCAGTTCCTTAAGAAATGCGAAGCTCTGCAGTGGGAACAGGTAGGGGGGCTCTTGCAGGCGGAGATAACATGGTCATTGTACTTGAGGCAACGTTGGCAGCGGTAGGATTGGACTGG
Organism: Schistocerca serialis cubense; assembly: GCF_023864345.2. Classification (NCBI taxonomy): domain Eukaryota; kingdom Metazoa; phylum Arthropoda; class Insecta; order Orthoptera; family Acrididae; genus Schistocerca; species Schistocerca serialis. The sequence continues at coordinate 274,507,577 of NC_064642.1, read as the reverse complement.
GGAACGGGAGGGGTCCACTTTATGATGGCGACTGTATATAAGGGAGGCAGTCAATGGAGGAGGAGGATTCGGTGAATATCCGGGTAAGTCCGCCCGGCATCATTAAAGAAGCAACGGGCCCAGAGGATTTCGATGTTGGGATGAGAGTTGAGTCCGCCAACACCTCAGCCTAACTGACGACGGGGCTAAGCTTCGTGCCCACTGGCAACACAGTACACCACGTATTATATTTCCGCATTAAATGGGGATGTCCGGATACTTTTGAGTAAACAGTCTACTAAAAGATGTCAATAAAAGTCATTAGAAGTAAATATGCTTGGTGTCTGTTTTTTCGGACATGTCCAAAAGAATAGACACGTTGAGTTCATGTAATTAATTCGCCTCTATGGGCCACGGATCTACCTTCTTCAGTGCGGAGGCGCAATTACGTCTGACCTCCTGTGGAATCTGAAAGTAGTGAGCACGGGGTACATCGACAGGGACTGTTGATAGATGGCGCCACACGGGAGTGTGTGTCGACCGAGAGGCGTGCAGGGATAGTCGGCGCAATTGCCATAAATAGTGTGTCCCGGTGGCGCAGTGTTTAGCGCAACTGCCTAGTAAGGAGGAAGTCACAGGTTCGAGTCCCGGTGTGGATGCATTTTCGTTCGTCGCCGTTGATTCCGCGTAAATTCCCGATGCAACTGACATCGATAGTTCCTTCCTTTTCTTCTTCTTTTCTCCCCATCCACCTTCAGTTTACATACAAATAAGGATCAAAGACTGACAAGACCTTTATATGAGTTTTGAGCGCGTTATAACGAAATAACGCCCAAGCGAACATTACACTACTGACTAGAATCGGAAGAGATAAACATCATACTCTTTTCTAGTATTGGTGTCATCATTCAAAATTATGCTGTGATCGATACCTCTACTTGCACAAAATGATGTCGCTGGACATAGTTGTATGACGCGTATTGATCGAATTTCATCTCTACACGGAGTACTGTGATGCTAAATATTAATTCCACTTTGATCCATTTTAATTTTGTCCACAATCACAGGAACAAAGAGGAAAAACAACTGGATAGGTTTGGAATGAGTGTCCTCGAATCGCTGATCGCCACCATTCAATGCTAAACACAAATATAAGACTTTTTCCTCTTTTTGAGAGAGATATTCTTCTTATTTCTTCTACAGAGCTTCCATTTCCTGTCACCAAACGTTTTAAGTACCTTATACATTTTACTTTGTGATATTTTGACGGGAATCTATATCTCCTGTTTATCACTTCAGACTTTGGTACACATATCCACTCCATCGTAAAATATACTTATTTCTCATGCATTAAGACTGATTGATAAAATGCATTTATTTTACTCCTTTCTAAATATAGTAAAACAAATAACTGGTAATGGAAGATAGATATTGCGGAAAGGGTCGTGGCGTGTAGCTGAGTAGCACAACAGGTTGTTAGGTTCTCCACGTTTGGATGGCGCTGCCACTCCCTAACTATGTTCAGAATTTATAAATAACCATAATGTAAATATCGTGCAATAAAAAGGGCAGTGAAGATTTGTGATTTATCCAGTGTTGGTCCCATTACAGTCAGAGCAGCAAATTTTGGTACTGAGGCTAAGACTTACGTTGCGTTAACGTCATGTGACGTACTTTACTTTGAAATTTTACTTAATCTAAATAACTACTTTTCATTGGCAAAGTATGCAATTTAAAGTTTCAACTGCGTCAAGATATTAATTCTTTTAATGCTAAAGCATACCTGTGTTCTAACTTATCAAAATACACAATTTTTATGATTATAAAGCGTCCATGTTTCCTAAAGTATTTTTGGGTGCATGACTTTTAAACCTACCTGACATTTGGTATCGTAATCATATGACGTTGCCTCACCAAAGCACAATGCAAATTTTTTTCTTCTCTTCCTTCATTTTTTTTGTAGTTGTACTGCGCATGTGTAAAGATAAAGTTTTTCATGTACTGCTTTGTAATTCAATTAAATATCACTAGATCACGCATATACAACATCAGTTTGAGAACCACTAAAAATGGCCTCAATGTAAAAGGCAAGAACAGTCGTTGACTAAAAAAAGGAACATTTTAGCAACTGGAGCGGTTACTGGTCTTTGTGATGCATACTGTTTTCCTTCTGAATAAAACGGAAAGAATGGGACAGCTCTTGCTTGAACTGTTTGCAGAAACTCGTGTTGTGGGGAAAAAATCGACAACATACCAATTTTCCATCAAACTCTGTCCGCCGCTGTCGGTATTTCCTCAACTGGATCATCCGTTGTCCGCCGTCAATCGCAGATGCGCGTTCACAGGCGCTGACTTCCATCAGCGTGGTGGTTCCGCGCTGCCAGCAGCGGCCGGCACGTGGCGTCGAACATTTCGGAGAATAAAATTATATTCCCGCGGCCCGCTGTGCCGGCAAGCGGAGCCACCGTAAATCGTCGCAGCAGAAAACGCGGAGCGGCCGCATAATTCAGCGCAGCGGAGGGACGTACGTACGTACGTACGTCTGTGAGTCCGCAGCGGCGAAAATTATTCCAGCGAGTGCTATATTGTTCTGTGGCACTCGTACGTTACAAACAAGGACCGCCGCTGCGCGCATGCGCGGTCGGCCGCGGACAGCGCGGGACGGAACGGCGGACGGCACAGGAAGGCTCCCGGAAGGGCTGGCCTGGGGCGAAGCCGGCGGCCAGAGCTTTGTACGTGCCTGCAGGAGCGAATATGAAAATACGCGGATGTTCCTTGTAACTCTGAACGTCCACGCCGCCATTTTTCATCGCGTTCCCTCCCTCCTTCCTCCTCCTCGCGACTGCTCCCTGTCCTCTCTGTTCGGGAGACCATTCCGCCTGGCCTCGGAGTAACAAAGCGCCATTTCTGGGACGCGGACATGGGAAAAATTTCATATTAAAAAAATGGAAAGGCAGACAGAGAAGAGGAGAAAGACTTGGGGGAAAAAAAAGGAGAGGGAAGAGTTAAACGCCGCAGCTCAAAGCAAGGACCTCCTCCTTTTTTTTCTAAAGAACATAAAAAGTAAGCTACCTCAAATTATGCGGAGGAATTTCGTGACGCTAACATCCCTCAGATTCATTCCAACACACCAGTGACCGATTGTGCGTTCCCCGCACTGAAGTTTCGCTGAATTCTGCAGCTCTTGTACCAGTGATTCAATGTGGGCGATTTGAATCTTTTATCCGAGAAACCCTGCTCAATGCGACGACAGTAATGTAGTAACATAAAACAATGCCATACAAATCCGGTTCCTCCAGGCTTAATGAATCGCTGAATGCGGTGAACTCTATGTGCGTTGTCTGGTCTCTCTGAAAGAGTTGCGTAGACGCTACAAACGCGAAAATATATACATTATCTCAGATGAAATATAGCAGGCAAAGTTTTTATTTTACACAGAGTAACAACTGTGAAAGGATTCATTCTATACTAATCTGCAGATTTAGTTTGACACTTCTCTTTCCACTGATGAAGCCGCTTTCAGGTTTCAGAAGTTTACTTTCGAAATGTGTGGTCAGGGAATAAAGAGCTACGTGGTCATGTATTCCTGTGCGTTTACCTCCTTGACTGTATAGCTGAAAGAGAATCTATGGAAATCATACGCTGAGTTCTGATTAGTGACGCCATTTGTTACAGATGCCTCTATTGTTTAGTGGCATATTCTCCTCTTATAATTTAATAAATGATTCAGATATTTTGATGCACCACATGTAATGTTACAAGAGCACATATGCATGGACATAACAAAAACAATATCCTTTTGTTTTCTTCCCAGAAAATTTAATTTGACATAACTTTTCCCTTCCTCGCTTTTTTGCGTAGACTGATAAGTGCATAGTCAGTTGTATCCCGAAGAGTTTCCGTGTATTTTTCTGTAATTATTAAACACCATGCAGAAATTCAGTTCAACAACTACACTCATGCTCATACATTAAGGATAATGCTGATACATGGTGAAACAACGCGCTGGTGGTCGGTTTGCGGGTTTAAATCACCTCGGGGTACGACCATGCGCTGCATTTGACCTGCGGTCGTCGCGGTGACGCTGGCAGCAGTCCACATACGTAGAGGTGTGTTGGTGCATGTCAGCGTACGGTGCAGCGAGTTAAGTGTGCAAACGTTTTCAGACGTGCTAATGGTGACTGGATGTTGAAAATTGCTCAAAGAACACATATTGATGACGTTATGAGGGGTAGAATACTAGGGCGTCTGGAGGCTGGTCAAACACAGCAGGTCGTAGCACGGGCCCTCCGTGTGCCACAAAGTGTGATATCAAGATTATGGCAACGATTCCAGTAGACAGGAAACGCGTCCAGGCGCTACAGTACGGGACGTCCACAGTGTACAACACCACAAGAAGACCGGTATCTCACCATCAGTGCCCACAGGCGGCCACGGATTACTGCAGGTAGCCTTGCTCAGGATCTTACCGCAGCCACTGGAACAATTGTCTCCACATACACAGTCTACAGACGACTGAAAAGACGTGGTTTATTCCTCCAGAGACCTGCAAGGTGCATTCCACTGACCCCTGGTCACAGTATAGCCCGTAAAGCCTGGTGTCAAGAACATAGTACATGGTCATTGGAACATTGGTCCAAGGTTATGATCACTGACGAGTCCAGGTATAGTCTGAACAGTGATTCTCTCCGGGTTTTCATCTGGCGTGAACCAGGAACCAGACACCAAAAAAACCCTTAATGTCCTTGAAAGGGACCTACATGGCGTTCGTGATTTCATGGAGTGGGTTGAGATTAATATTGGTGCACGTACACACCTGCATGTCTTTGGCAGGGGAACTGTAACAGATCAGATGTATCGGGACGTCATTTTGCACCAGTATGTCAGCCTTTTCAGGGGTGCAGTGGATCCCACCTTCCTCCTGATGCATGATAACTCACGGCCCCTCCGAGCTGCCATCGTGGAGGAGTACCTTGAAACAGAAAATATCAGGCGAATGGAGTGGCCTGCCTGTTCTCCAGACCTAAACCCCATCGAGCACGTCTGGGATGCTCTCGGTCGACGTATCTCTGCACGTCTTCAAACCCGTAGGACACCTCAGGAGCAAGAATGGGAGGCTATACCCCAGTAGCTGCTCGACCACCTGATCCAGAGTATGCCAACCCGTTGTGCGGCCTGTGTATGTGTGCATGGTGATGATATCCCATATTTACGTCGGGGTACATGTGCCGGAAACAGTGGCGTTTTGTAGCACATGTGTTTCGGGGCGGTTTTCCAACAATACCGTGGACGTACAGATCTGTGTCGTGTGTGTTCCCTATGTGCCTGTGCTAATAGTGCCAGTTTTGTGTAGTACCACGTTGTGTGGCACCACATTCTACAATTATCCTTAATTTATGAGCATGAGTGTAGCAGAAATTCCATGAAATATTATGAAACTCACATTAGAGCTAAAACCCATTGAACAGGCCACGAAGGGCCACAGGCCACGAAGAGCCCAACGGTACCGAACGACCAAGGTGTCATAGCCGGATGACAAGAGTCACTGGATGCGGATATGGAGGAGCATGTGGTCAGCACACCGGTCTCCCGGCCGTTTGCCAGTTTTCATGACTGGAGCCGCTGATTCTCAGTCGAGTAGCTCCTCGATTCACCTCAGAAAGTCTAAATGCACCCCACTTGCCAACAGCGCTCAGCTGACCCGGACAGTAACCCATCGAAGTGCTATCGAAGCGCGGCATTGCGTTGCTTCGGCGACCGGATGCGAACCAGCGGTAACAATGCGGCACTGCTGTTCGCTAACACAAATTACTGCATGTTTTCTAGCCGATCGAGCTAACTAAAATAATATCAATACCCATCTTGCATGGTATTTGAACAGAAACTTTTCTATCACGTGCAAGCACGTTTGTTGTGTCAACTATTAATGTTCCATACTAATTACAGTCTATACAACAATAGAGTGGACCGCTGTTGCAGTTTCTAGAATCAAAGGCTCAAATGGCGATCCTGATCCTTCTTGATGTAGCTACACCGTTTAAATACGACAACGGTATAGCACTTTCGACTGGTGCACAAGTGTGAAGCAAATCCTTCAACATCTCACTTTGAAGTAGTCTAGAAAACACGCACATATCCCACGAATACCGACTTTGAAAATAGTTCCGCTCGTTTGCTGGAGAAATTTGTAAGTATGCTGTAGTCACCCCCTTGAGAAAGTAAAGATAAAGACTAGTTGCGGTTTACACAAATGCATGGATGCACGGAAGCCATCGCACGCTCCATCCATTAGTGAGATGTCGAGTTCGTTATACAACGTGCCTTAAAAACTATCCTGGTTGGCACTCTGTCTAGTCATTTGAAGACTTATAGCCGGCCGCGGTGGCCGTGCGGTTCTAGGCGCTTCAGTCCGGAACCCCGCGAATGCTACGGTCATAGATTCGAATCCTGCCTCGGGCATGGATGTGTGTGATGTCCTTAGGTTAGTTAGGTTTAAGTAGTTCTAAGTTCTAGGGGACTGATGACCTCAGATATTAAGTCCCATAGTGCTGCCATTTTTTTTTTGAAGACTAATACGGTAGATAGTTGGAGGTTTAAAATAGGACGTACACAAGCGTCTTCTCACCTCCGTGTGTCTTGTCGCTATTGACAATGACACCATTGCGCAGATGTTCTGCTTTGTGCTGTTATGCGTCAAATGGTAGTCGCTTTCCAACTCGTAGGGGGATATATGACACATGCTGAAGCTACATACGCAGGGAACGTGCGGATGGAAGGACAAAACGGAGAACATCACAGATGAAGAAATTTATCCTTGGCTGGTGCCTAGCTCCCGTGTGTTGTACAATGAAGTGAAACACTTCTGATGAATTTGTTGGGGCCATTGGGAGATGTTGCCCCATAGTTTGCCAATCGGAAAAAAGTTCTCAATAGTGTCCTAGAGTACGAGGACGTAATGACGTGATTTACTTATATCAGCAGTTGAAAAGAGATGTACAGGTGAAGTAGAGGCCATCTAGTGAAGCATAATAAATATAAGAATGAAAGTGTTATATCGATATGACGGGTGGCATCGTTTTACTGTTTTACGCTCACTAACTACGATGTAAGTACATTTTCCAAAGAATTATCTGAGTCTCAGTAAATTGTAGTGAATCACCTGGATAATTGTGAAATTTATTGATTGACGATATGTATGGGAATGGGTGTGATATAGTGTCATCAGAGGGGTGGCACCTTGTAATTTAATTTTACTTATTCCTGGAGGAACAAGGCGTTTTAGCTACATTTTATACAGAATTATTTGAGCCTCAAAAAAACTTATTGAATGGACACGAAGATAGTAACCTTGCTACAGTTTTTAGACAATAATAGCATCAGCATCACATTTTCGTTTCTTCTTTCGGGCTTAGTCGATGGTGCTCCGTAGGAAACGGAGGGTTGTTACAGTGAACAGATGCTCGTATGTCACTCTGAAGGCGTTGGATGATCGTCTTTGTCAGCCCACTTTCAACCGAGATTTAGGAGGTGGGTGTAGATTGTTGAGTGGCAGTTTGTCCAAAAAATTGCATCTATTTACACTCTGGATCGTCTGACATAAACGCTGATCTATAGCGGAATATAACCGAAATACATTTAAAATTGTTGAGTACAGGGTGTACCGGAGACCAAAATTATTTGTTGTTTGAAAGCAGAGCAACATGCGTGATTCTGATTCCTTAAATATTATAAGTACCTCCACAAAATATCAAGAGAGACATGGGAATGTGATTAAAAAAAATATTATGGACACGTTTGAGTTAATAATGACAGTAGACAAAGTTGAATATGATTTCACTGAACTGAAATTTCTCTTGAAACGAACTATGAACCCGTAATATCACTTTACATGCAATAAGCAAATTATGGAGACATGATGACACAATGGCTAAACTCAGCTTCTGAACTGGTCCAATTTGAAACCACTGCATCACCTCACTCAGTGACGGGTCGGCTGCTTAGCTGTACAGGTGAAAATAAAAGATATCTGGTCAGAAAGTTAAAAAAACGGTCCTGCTACTTCATATATGAAAAAAAATCCGTTGTCCACGAGTTACAGATTCCAGACTGCCCTTCACTTGTTCAGCTCTGTTGGTATTTTCTGAATGAATTGTGACTGAGGTGCTAGTTCTAGTTTGAATATGATAAAGTCCATGGTGTAATAGCTAGTGTTCCTGGCTTCTAGGCGCTTCAGTCTGGAACCGCGCGACCGCAAAGGTCGCAGGTTCGAATCCTGCCTCGGGCATGGATGTGTGTGACGTCCTTAGGTTAGTCAGGTTTAAGTAGTTCTAAGTTCTAGGGGACTCATGACCTCAGACGTTAAGTCCCATAGGGCTCAGAGCCATTTGACCCTTTTTTGTTCCTGGCGTAGTTCGTTCGATTGCTGGTGACGAACGTAGATTTTTCCTGGGAGATATAGCCTGGAATTTAGTCCATACAGTTATATGACACCGAAATACAATTTCTTCGATGCACAAATTCGAGTCACTTAAAAACATAAGAAATTGTGAAAAAATATATATGATGCAACAGTTCTGTGAATATCAAACTTGTGGGAGTGGTATGGAAGATGAAAAATAGTATGTACTTATGTACTTGGAAAGCAGTGCATAGAAACGCAGGATATTACGTAAACATGTAAACCTCAGAAGATTTCTGTTAGCCTTCTAAAAAGGCCTCATAACCTTAGAATCACATCAAATCCGACGAAAGGTAAAAATTGAAGCCTTTCGCAACGAAAGGCTAAGCGCTTGTCATGTTATCAAAAGACTTGGGCGATTACAAAGAGAATCGTAAAGCCGTTGCACAAAGGAGGCCACTTTAAAAGTTAAGTCGAGCCTGTGACGATAGCGCATTTTCCAACAGCATTTCACAGCAAATACGTCGCTAAGGACGCCTGTACAAAGTGAGCGCGCGAGAGCGAGCAGAGAAAAGAACTGCCACATCAAACAAACGCAGTATTTGTCTTCCGGAACAGAGCTACAGTCTACGCTGCAGAGGTTTGAGGCAGAATAAGAAAATAGGAGCTGCACGTGTTGTTCCTGCAGCAGAGAAACGCGAAGAAATTCAGTTGTGCTGATGGCATAGTAGTGACACTTTTTTTGTTCATGTTGTTGATTAGCATTGAGGTATGAAACAAGTAATTTTCACAACAGGCATATTAATCTAACAACTAGTCTAATTACTCTGTTGAAAAAATATCGTACGCAAATATACAATGAGTTGATATACATCTTCGTATAATAAACATTTTCCAGAGAGTGTGGCTGTTATTCCTAGTAGTCTGATTATAAACTAACATTGCAAACATATGTGAATCACAACATATGTACGATGATACTTTTTGCCTAAATAAAAACACCAAAAACTGTTATGTAACGTAAAGAGTCTAGTAAATAATTAGAAGATCAACCAGCAATAATTACAATACAAACAACTAATCTAGTACAATATAAAAAATAAAAACTCATAAGGAAAGGAACACGTCACTAAAAAATAGAAAGCTACATATTTTGATTATGAATAGCATTTCCTAAAGCTTATTGACTTCTTTCAGTATGGATAATTTAATGATGTCGCAATATTTTTTTACTGTATGAAACTAAATGAATTACTTTTATCTAATTAGTGAATATTGTTTTATCTTCATTTGTTTCATGCAACATTAGTTGCTTGTGTGACCTAAGCATTTATTTTGATTCAAATAACACTGGAAAATAATTTACATACTCTACAGTCACTCATGATCGAATCAAATTCAGCATGTCATTGTATATCAAAAATGAGATACTACACTTAATGAGGTATCGCAATTAATGAAAGACAATTTTCTACAACGTGAATGAGTACCAAGACATACGCAATATAGAAGTGGAAGGCTCTCTAGAATCTCAACTAGAATTACAGAATCTCCTTAACACTGTGTGGAGATACCAAGTTACTTGGAAGACTGCAGGGGAAAATGCAACAAGCTTTCCTAAACTGTGGAGCTTGCAAATGCAATTTCACCCATTACAACACTCAAAGAAAAATACAACTAATCAAGCAACACAAGTGGTATAAGTAAAATCTTTGAAGGTGTAAGCTGCTCAGAAAGTTGATTACGCCTCCATGTGAAAGAGCGCCACTTACAACTCTTAAAACTCAGCAAGCATGCGTCGATCGGCGCGGATTTTTGATTATAATGGATTTGATGGTGATATACTGTTGATGAAGGTGGATTTGATAGTAATTTGATTTATTTAATTTAACAGACGTGTGTACACATGTCACCACCGGATAAGAACGGCCGAAACGGCAGCAGAAAACGTCCGCCCCCGACCATCTAAGGACCACGAGTGCACCAGATTGCATCACCACCACAATTCTCTCCAGTTTTCCCTTATCAAATACAAGTCCACGCCTTTCGGAAATACGTGGAGGGAAGGCTACCTGGCATTCCGAAAGTGACCAGCGAGACATTCGCTTTATTTATGTGAATACAGGGAAACCCTGCAGATATTTCCCATTCTCGCCATCCAGAGCGCATCTCAACATGCAAGAGAGGTTTTCCATTCATCGGCCGACCCTTTTCGCTGATCAACAGTTGTAGGCAAGACCCACTTCATTGGATAACGAAATCTGGAGTGAAACACAGCGAATCTCTGAGGGCGGTCGAGCAGAGCAGCTGCGTTCCGTTCTTAGATGCGCGTGCAGTGAGGTGAATTCGTCACACTCAGTGATACACTAGGATCTTGCAGGTGACCGCTGGGGCGCAGGACGCGAGCCTCCCGCAAGGCGCCCACCGTGCCCTCTCGGGGTGATAGTATGTGAGCTGTTTACTGTCTACATCAGATCGCTTCATAGTAAATATGCGCTCCAACGCTATTGCAGTTACTGTGAGCAGAACGAGAAAGAAAATGCTACTTCAGAAAAGTTACTCTTTACAGTTCCAAAAATTCCAAGAAATGTGGTGTAGTGCGATGGTCGTGCAGCATTAAGAATTGCGAGTCTTACTAAAACTGCCTCAGCTGAAGAGACCGATGTGTTCGAGAGTCAAGACGGCCACAACCACGCAGAAACAGATGATGATAAAAATCAGAGGCAGAAAATCGTTCGTGATTTGAAGATGGAGGCTATGTAGAATATACACTGATACGCCACAAAATTATGACCACAGCATACCGCGGCACTGGAGGCGCCTGGTGACGTTGAGGGCACGTGACGCGCTAACAAAAGCATGTAAGCGGAGCAGACACGGACGGGGGTCACCCCAGTGAAGATTTGGGCTGCAAATGAAAGAAATCCGTTTAAATAGGTGATTTTGACAAAGGGCAATTATTATTACGCAGAGCCTGTGAACGAGTGTCTGTAAGACGGCGAGGCTGGTAGATCGATCACGTGCTGCTGCCGTGAGCATCTTCGGAAAAAAGTAGGACAGTAAAACTACCACTCTGCGCTAAATGGTTGGATGTCCAAAACACTTCACAGAACTGGGATTCGGAGGATTGTCTGCTCTGTAAAATGATAACAGAGTAATTGGTGATCTGTGGCATAATTGCCGAAAAAGCACAGTGCTGGTGCATGCACAAGTGTTTTGGAGCTCACCGTTCATCGTACGTATTTTAACACGGAGCTCTGCAGCAGACTACCTCTGCGTGCTCACATGATGACCCAACGTCATCGTCAGTTGCGATTCTAGTGGGCGCGGCACAATCGGAATTCGACCGTCGATCAATGGAAACGTGTCATCTACTCGGGTGAATCACATTTTTGGTGCACTAGGTCGAGGTCGTCTCCACAAACGCCGTCGTCGTGTTGAACTACGGCTCGAAACGTGCAGCGCGCCACGGACGCAGGCTAATGGGAGCAGTGTTATTCTATGGATGTCATTCTCCTGCGCTTGCGTGGGACATGTGGTAGCAATCGTAGATACGCTGACAGCTGCAAACCACCAGCATCCCTTCATGCTTTATGTCTCTCTCCTCGGCGATGTCAGCTTCTAGCAGTATAACTGTGTGTCGGAGCCAGAACCGTGCTGTGATGGTTTGAGGAACATTGTAGTGAACTCGCGTTGATGTCTCGGCGTCAAGTTCCTATGGAACCCATCTGGGTCGCTATCGGGCGCCGTCACCTCGTACAGAAATCAGTGGCACGTCATTTACGCGAATTGGATGACCTGTGCGTAGGCATCTACTGCCACATACCTCCACAAACCTACCAACGAACTGTCCGATCCCTAATTCGCAGAATAAGCGATTTACTTTGTTCCAAAGACCGTCAAACAAGTTATTAAGCAGGTGCTAATAATGTTTTGGGTCATCAGTGTAAATGCGAGACACCTTTAGAACCTACATACACCATCTTTTGTGGAAATTGCAGCACCAAGAAGGAAACACATGAATTCAATTAATTTAATACCACAGGTTATATACATGACAAGTAACAAATGATTACCTTTTCAAATCTGTACATGTCCTTTGAGCCCTTCTTTTCAGTATGTCATGTGCCCACCATGCGCTGCAATTAGAGCTGCTAAACACTGTGGCATTGAATCGATAAGGTTCTGAATACGTTCCTGAGGGATTTCCCTCCATGCAGTTTTTATCCGAGCCAACAAATCCATGTCACCAGTTACTGGGGGATCGTTACGCACCAGGTGCCGACTAACCATATCCCAAACATGTTCGATGGGCGACATGTCTGGCGAACGTGCAGGCCATTGTAGCAATGGTACTCGTTGTTTGTCGGACAAGACCTGTACATTCCTGCAATATGTGGCCGGTTATTGTCCTGTTGAAATGTGGCCTGTGCAGATGCCTGAAGCAGGAGGAGTACCTCAGGCTCCACAATCTCCGTTAGGTACCGGTTGCTGTTCAAAGTGCCCGCAAGCTCGCAATACGTACGAGGCTAGATCGGTTGCTGTAACCAATGGCTTACCAAACCATCACACCTGGTGTTTGTCATCTATGTCTCTCCACAATTCATCCCTCCAGGTTGCGCTCCCTACGGTACCGCCGGACGCGTATGCGGCCATCACTGTAGGACACGTTGAAGCGGGACTCATCCGAAAAGATAACTTGTTGCCACTCAGAACCCAAGTGACGGTGATCACGTGCCCATTACAGTCGGAGGAGCTTGTAGTTTCTGGACAATGGAGGTCGACGTAATGACATGCGTGTAACGAATCCAACCTGCAGCAGACGGCCATGAACCGTCGATGCAGACAGGGTCACGCCTGTTGCAATGTTCCAGCGACGAGCCAACACTGTGGACGACGCTGTACGGTCCTTAATGGCCATGCGCACAAGATGACGCTCATCCCGTGCTGTGGACATCTTCCGTGGTCCATTTCCCGCTCGTCGCTGCGTACGACTTTCCTCCATCCATTGTTTCCCACAAGCATCATTATCGTAGCTCATGCCCTGTGCGAGCCGAAATGTCACGGTATGACAACCCCGTTTCCCGGGGATCGATCATTCTGCCGAGTTCGAACTCGCTCACATGCCGCCCTTGGACGTCGACGATGCATACTGGCACTCACTGTATTGTTTCCACCTTGTGTGACAGCTCTGCACCGACTACACTAGGCGCAACACCGACCCTGTCAGATCGACACGAGAGGGTTCTGCTCAGCCTACGTGTGCCCCATTTCGCTACAAAACGTATCACGTATTGCTTGCACACCCGTCGCCACTTCCACCAAGTGTGGCGCTATTCGGGTAATTCCTTCTCGATGTTGCACTTTGCACAAACGGCAGTGTATAAACAACCGGGGAGAACGCACGGAAGAGATACCCATTAAGTATGTCGACATCTTTCGTAAATCCATTTACAAAGCAAAGTGGAAATTTCTAGCGAAAGTTCCTACAAGTATTCGGGAGGTTCATGCTGTTATGAACACATTAAGTGTTAAACTACAGGTTGAGCTGCTTTGTTGTTGGATATTGACGCTGACAATAACAACGTAATATTTTGTGAAGCTAAAAACCATAAGATACTTAGTCAATATTACACAATGTATGTTGACGGAATTTTCAAATATTGCCAAAGGTTTTTGTCAGCTGTTTACGGACTGCTAATGGACATTATATTCCAATGGCTTTTTCTTTGTTGAACGATAAGAAAACTTCCCTTATTAGTGCGTCGTTCCAACAGTCGTTGACAAATGTGATAATCTATGTCTGACATTGTCTTCTTCAAGAATGTTCTCCGAGTGTGAAAGAAGTGTGATGAAACGTGGAAGTGAGTAAGAATCCAAGGCTGTAAATTTCATCTAGCACAGAGCTGATGGCGAAAGATACAAACTTTAGGACTTGCACTCCACTCCTGTTCTAGAAATGAAACCGGGAATTTTCTGTCTTTCATATTTTCTTTGCCAGAGCTGGGTCCTGATATGACTGGTGACTATTTTAATTAATGTCGGTGATGCCTGTGTGTAAAAAACTACAAACGTCCTGCAACTACTTAGCAGATGCTAATGTAGACAAAACACGACCTTCCCTCCGTCCGTGTGTCAAGAACTAAATTGTAACAGACAGAATCTACCGACGCTTGCGAAAGTTTCCACAGCTAATACAATAGTACAGTGCTCCTGCAGCCCAGGTAGATAGAGCGGTAATGAAACAAATTCAACTCAACATCAAAAGTACAACAAATTCCTCAAGAAACAGGAAGAAGTAAAGTTCTTGTCTGGATTTAAATTTCATGAAGGAACAGGTGGCAATTTCAAAGATGGAAAAGTTACAGGAATGCAATGTTTGAAATAAGTTTCCTAGAAAGTAAGGCTGAGACAGTTCACCTTCTAGCAGTGCATCCTGGTTAAGGCTTAATGAACCGGTACAAAAATCACTAATTCACATTTATGCAGTAGGAAGATAATCAGGGCGTTTTCGGTTGTTACTTACACATTAAAAATGTTTTACGGCCTGGACTACAAATACGTATGTAACTACTCTCTTTGACCCGGAGGACTGGGATCCTTCTATGAGCGCGGGTGGCTTGGGTTCTGTGCCCCAGCCGATCATTTTAAGATCCGAGAGGCAAGGGTCCAATTTGTCTGACTGTGGGAAGCTTGGGTTCTGTGTCCCTTCGCGGCACTCTACCTCCAAAGAGAAAATCGCTGGCATTTGCCTACGAAGCGTGAAGCAGAGGCTTAGCGCATCTGAGTTTCGCAAACTGCAGCCCCTTGGGGGTCCCTTCTCTAAAGCCACTGTCACGGGTCTGCGGTCAAGTCAGGTCACATTACGAAAATCTGGACCCGCCCCTCCCTAACAAGATTACGAGAAGTCTTCTTCTTGAGTTGTCAAGAAATAAACAGAAAAACAATCACACATCGCACATAGGTATGTGACTGCCTCAATCAAAGATTCGGAAATAATTTACTAATCGCAAAACATAGCAAAGAATGCATACAGACACAAGTCTCAGCCTTACAATTGGGAGATGTGATATAGAAAAGGAGCATTTAAGGCTGTAGGATATTTGACAAATGAGAAATCAATAAGTGGAAGAGAAAAAATTATGCACGACAGTGAAAAATTATTTAATTAAAAAGATCGGTATGTAATAGAACACGAAATATTTAAGGCTCTAGAGACGATCGAAGATTCATCAAAGAGGTGAAAGCCCGTATATTAATAGAAAAACGTCGGTTGACTGCCCAAACAATAAAATCTAAGAACTTACAAACATCAACGGGCAGCCGCGGATTTCTTTTAAACGAAATGATTATGATGGAAAGGTGTAATACCAGAATGAATCTGTTAGAGCGGTAAATAGTACAGTTTAACTACACTTTCGACAGAAAATTTCTTTTTTATGGCAGGAGAAAGCAACTGTAGAAAACCGAAGATTTGAGATAATGTGTGCACACTCCTTAAACGTTTTAAACGTTTATTGACATATTATGATACGTCCATTATTAAAAAACTATGGTAGTCACTTTTCCTTGTTGCCTTTCAAATGCCGATTTGTTTGCCGATTATCGAATGCTTCTTATCAAGCTATATACTTAACGTTTTTCATCGTATTATTTAATAGTTTACTTGAAAAGGTGGTTTCAGAAATCGCAGTTATCTACCGAGCAATATGCAGAATGTATAACTAGTAATGAATCACACAGTTTTCGCACGCAGTCGACAACATTATAAAAGAATCAATGCTTTCGTGTGACAAATGCCTAGGATTATTTGAGAACTTTACTACAACATTTATCAGTTTTAAGTATGACTCTATTACGCTGTTTCAGTATGAAGATGTTTCTTGATTTAAGATAATCCAGGAGTTTATTGCTGCATGCAGTATTGCTCTGTTTGTGCAACTTTTTTGAGGAGGAAACAACTGTGGTCATAAAACTCTTTGATACGCTAGTGAAAATTTTACAGCAACATTAACGGCCTTGTGTTTTTATGACATTGCTTCAAGCGACAAGTTCTCTGAAACGGCAAGGCGATAAAGAAAACTAACAATTGCCTCTACCGTCGGAAGTTTTGTGCGAAATGACGCGGATGGAGCAAATTGTTGTTCGTAAACTGTTGTGGAAAGAAGACTTTCCTTGGCGATAACTGCTTGTAACACGGGAGGGAATCTGATTTAAGATGAAGACAGCGTTTCAAGATTTGGCCGTTTCACATCCCACTACTGCTATCTACGAAACTATGCAAGGATAATGCTCCGTACGTCAAAACGCTACGTCAGGTAGTTAACACGTGAATCATGCAATTGCCGCGCGGGGTAGCCGCGCGGTCTAGGCAGTCTTGTCACGGTCCGCGCGGCTCCCCTGCCGGAGTTTCGAGTCTTCCCTCGGGCATGGGTGCGTGTGTCGTCGTTAGCGTAAGTTAGTTTAAGTCACGAGGGTAATCCCAAAACTAAGGTCTCCTATTTTTTTATAAGTACATAGACCTGTTTATTTCTACAATGGTTTACGCTAGTTTACAGCTTGAACATTTAGCTATTTTTCGACATAATCACCATTTCTGTCGATGCATTTTTGTAGACGCTGTGGCAGTTTTTGTATCCCCATGTCATACCAGCTCGCCACCATGCTGGCGTGATTGTTGCTTGGTCTCAGGTGTAAAGTGGTACACCCAGGTTTCGTCACCCGTGACAATTTAGTTCAGAAAGTTGTCCTGTTCTGCTGCAAGGCGCTGAAGGAATTCGCGGGAAGCATAAACTCTTTGCCGCATGTGGTCCTCAGTCAGCATGCGTGGCACCCATCTTGCGGACCCCTTCCGGTAGTACAATTTTTCCGTTAAAATTCTGTGAGTGGTGCTTCGAGAAACCTCAGGAAGTATCGTGCAGAGATCATCCAGGGTGATCCGCCGATCTTCAAGCATGGTTTGCTCAACCTACAACACGTCTCCTCAGAAATTAACCGTCTCCCGCTCCTTCGTCCGTCGTGAACTTCGGTCCGATCAGTTGCAAACTGCCTACACCACTTACGAACATTTTGACATCCATACACGACTCATCATACACTTCTGTCAACTGGCGATGGATTTCAATCGGTTCAGTGCCCTTCATAAACCGAATAACTGCGTGCAATTCGCACTTGGCGGTAACATCCAACGGGAGCTCCATTCTCAACGGCTGCCAAGCCAAGACTGAGCGCCTCAGCGCGGCGTGCGCATGTTTACACACAGCGCGTGAAACACTATTCAGAACAGTGTGATCAACTGCCACACAGAGTTCTGTACATATAAAAAAATAGGAGACCTTACTTTTGAGATTACCCTCGTAGATTAAATAGTGTGTAAGCTTAGGGACTGATGACTTCAGCAGTTTGGTCCCATAAGTCCTTAGCACAAATTTCCAATTTTTCATGCAATTACAGTAAGACAAGTTCTCTAAATTTCTTGGATGTCTTTGCAATTAATTTTTAACCGAATGAGACGACACACGGCTAAGACGCTGGACTGCATCCGATAAAGCTTGTTGGTCATATCAGCACATGATCGTTATGGTGGTCCAGGAGTTATGTAGTGTAGAGGTATCATGTTGAATAGCCGTACTGGCCTCCAAACCCCTGAATACGGTACACTCACTGTGTCGCTGAACTACTTAATCATGCGCATCTTTTCGATGGTGCCTTCGGGCCTGGCTTCATTTTCGCTGTGTCCTATCCGAACAAGACACGGTCACAGCATGACCAGCACAGGCGCAAGCATGCGAGCTGGCGCCAGTGCCATAGAGATTCGCCACTTGTGCAGTAACGACTTCGCCTCGGCCAATTGCGGGCCGAGTACAATCCGTCAATGACTGGACGACAACCGACAAAAGCCTACTCCGAAGATGGAAGAGCAGCTCTCGCCTACTTGGTTGTAAATCGTCGTCCAGGGCTGCCTTAGATGGGGAAAGTCGTTTAGTGAACAGACATTTGTTGCAAATTGGATTTGCTGTGTACTGTGACGTTTATCTACGATTATTTGCACTTAGCCATTGTGGACCTTTTTTTTGTTGTATTACTTGCAATGTTGCAGACTTGATTATTCTACAAGTCACAAAGATAAGTAAACCTTTTTAACTCATTTGTACGACTTTGTTACAAATTTGTTGTAGTCTTGTAGAACCTTTGTTCTCCTATCCTGTTACCTCACCTTGGAGCATAGCTGTGTATTAGTGGCAGAGAGAAATTGTCTTAGTGGCGTACTGCACCCTAGCCGTTTCACGAACTCACAAATTCGGCCTACTGTAACAACAGTGGCAACTCGGCCTCCACGGCAGTAGCGACGAGATCTGCTCAAGAATTTTGTGGATGGCAATGCGCGACGGTATAGCTCTTGGAACGAGAGGAAGTTAGGCAACTGGACTAGTCTGCCGGTTCCCAGACTAAAATCCCATCGAGTATCTGTGGGATGCGTTGGGCAGACGTATTGCAACAGGTACACGTGCACCAATGACCAGCTAGTTGGTGTCAACAGGCTGGTGGCGGAATGCAATGACCTGCCAGAAGAACTCCTGGTCAACCGATATAGTGGCCAGCGTGGGAGCACACTGCAGAACATGCATTGCTGCACGTGGTGATCATGCACATTATTAAGAACCAGGTCCCGCCTTTCTAATGTCTAGTTGACTGTCACAAATCGTTATGACTTCAGAGTAATAATTTTCTTTGAATAAAAGTGCAGTTTCTGTTCGTCTCATTGCTTATAACTGCAATGTCTTTATGTATGTTCCAAGTTTTATCGAACCGTATTACTTGGCAGTGACACATCCTGCGAAAGTTAGTTTCCATTTTCAATGTTGCACACCAGTGTATTATTCTGTTTCATCGCAGTGTTACTATAGCTGTAAGTAGATATCGCTATCCGATCCTCTGTAAATTTTATAGCTAACCAAATTGATTTGCTGTGATCTGGTTTTGCACTGACTTCACAGTTATTTATTCCCTTACATGATTGTGTAAAATGGTATTCAAGACCTTATAATCTTGATATCTCGTTTCTGCTGTCTTATCTCCCATTTCACCCCCCCCCCCCCTTCCTTGTTGAGTGGTTCATGTTTAGTTATGAATAACAGAATAAACTCAGAGAAAATGTTATAAAATTCAGTTCATGTCTCTTGGTATATTTATTTTCCTGTAGCTCGATTGCTGAGAGGTTAACTACCAAAGTTTCCATCATCAGATGGTCTGAGCGTTCTTTTTCCATCATGCATCAGTTTTCCCATCTGTGTCAATGGTTTTTATAGGTGACTTGCAATCCATGTTAACCAACAGGGCCCCTTATAAACGGCTGAGGAATTCAGTTCAAAGGTAGGAGGAAGGCAAGAGCATACCACCTCCTTGACGACTATTTCACGAAGCGCCGTACGGAGAAATACTTTTGTCTTGGTCGCTACATTCCTTTTTTGTTTAAAGAATTCAGCCATATATGGCCGCAGATCCGCTGCAAGACTTTTTGTCAAATATAATGATACAGGGAGTAATTATAGCAGACGCGCCATTGACTGTTCTTGTAAGAAGGAAACTGAAGACAGAACGAAATTAATATCTATTTATTTATGCAAAGAAGGAGAAAATAATACTGAAATGACTATTGGAGCTGATATATTGTTTAATCATAAGCAATAAAATAAAAACACATTTTGAAGCTCAAACGAACCCTCAAATAAGGGGCAGATTCAGTTACTTCACATGTTTTACGGTTAATCGTTTTATTATTGGTCTGAAAACACCTTGATCGGGGCTATACTCTTTGAAATTTTGAAGGTAGCATGGATAAAATACGGGAATCGAAAATTATGTATAGCTTGTACAGGAACAGGACTGCAATTATTAGAGTCGAAGCATATGAAAGGGAAGCCATGGTCAGAGAGGAATGAGACTGGATTGTTGCCTAACACCGATGTCATTCAGTTTGTACGTTGGGCAAACTGTGAAGAAAACCAAGAAGAAATTCGGAAAGTTCATGAAGAAAAAATAAAAATATCCTGGTTTACCGATGACATTGCAATTCTGTCAGATGGGGCTAAGGACTTGGAAGAGCAGTTGAATGGCTTGCGTATTAAACTGGGCCATGCTGCGGGAATTAGATTAGGAAAGGAGGCACTAAAAGCATTAGACGAGTTTTTCTGGGCAGGAAAATCGCTGACGATGGTCAAAGTAAGGAAGTAATAAAACGTAGTCTGTTGATAGCAAGAAATGCATTTCTGAACACACAAGTTTCAGTGGTAGCAAGTCTTATTTGCAGGCATTTGGCAGGTATTTGGAGTGCAGCCTGCAGTGAAAGTGAAAGTTAATAGACACAAGAAGAAGACAGGAGCTTTTGAAACATGGTGCTGCAGAAGAATGCTGAAGATTAAATACGTAGACAATAACAGTTGAAGCGGTGCCAAATCGAACTGAGGATAAAAGAAAATTGTGGCATAACTTGACTAAAAGAAGGAATCGGTTGATATGCACATTCCTGAGCCATCAAGGAATTGTCAGTTTGGTAACTGTGAAAATTTGGTGGAGAGGACAGGGAGAGGTAAAAGTCGTAGAGTCCAGTAACAAGGTTCGAAAGGATATGGGCTGCAGTTGTTACACAGAGATGAAGAGGCTTGTACAGGACACAATAGCATAGAGAACTGCATCAAGGCCGTCTTCGGAGTGAAGACAACAACAACCAAAACATTATGAATTGAAATACGAGAGTTGACTGAAATTGGTGAGGCAATGCCTCAACCTTCCTAACCCTTCAAGAGTTGGAAACATTGGTATGTGGCAGGTACTGGCTTGTTCCGTAGCCACTTCTCTACAGCTCCAGTTGGCGGGAAGCTTTAGCATTGAACGGTTGTGTTGTTACAGTGGAAAGTATGTAACCCTGCGCAGACAATCGGTCAATGCGATTTAAGCAACGTGCAGTCATTGAATTCTTGACGGCAGAAGGTGTCATCCCAAAGGAGATTCATCAAAGAATGAAAGCTGTTTATAGTGACTGTGCTGATGTGAGAACTGTGCGTCGTTAGGCGACTAAGTTTAAAGATGTTGAGGTGGGAACATCTGACCTGCGTCACAAACAAAGAGTTGGACGGCTTGTAACAGCAACCACCGAGCTTCACAAGCAAAATGTTGACAGATGGATTCAGGACGATCGCCGTATCATTCAGAGAGAAACTGCAAGCGCAGTCGGCATTTCACAAAAACGTGTGGGTCACATTATTGCTTTGCTTCGCTATCGAGAGATCTGTGCACGACAGGAGCCCCGGTTGCTGACTCCTGAAATGAAAGCGCACAGACTTAAAAATTGGCCAGCAACTCTTCTCGCGTTACGAGAATGAAGATGACGCCCTTCTCCATTCAGTTAGGAGACGGAACATGGGTACACCATTACGACCCGGAGACGAAACGTCAGTCTGTGGAATATCGACACAAAGACTGGCCCCAGAAAAAGAAATTCGAGTCGCAGCCCTCAGCTGGAAAAATCATGAATACAGTGTTCTGGGACGCAGATGGTGTTATCCATGTTGATTTCATTGATCGTAGGACAACAATGAATTCAGAGCGTTACATCGCAACGCTATGAACTCTGAAACGACGGCTAACAAGGGTCCGAAAGGAAAAAGGAAATGTTTTCCTGCAGCATGACAATGCCAAACGACACACTTCACGTGCCACCACAGCAGAACTACAGAGAGTGAATCTCACCACCATAGAGCATCCTCCATACAGTCCAAATTTAGCACCGTGTGACTTCCATCTGTTGCCGATGATGAAAGACGATCAGCAGCGATATCATTATGCTTCTGATGAAGACGTTGAGAGAACTGTGAGACTGTGGTTGAGGAAACAGAGTGTCGACTTCTTCCGCGACGGCTTCAGAAAACTTGTTCATCGTTGGCAGAAATGTTTCCAATTGGCGAATGATTATGTGGATAAGGCCGACCGTGGTGGCCAAGCGGTTCTAGGCGCTGCAGTCCGGACCGGCGCCACTGCTACGGTCGCAGGTTCGAATCCTGCCTCGGGCATGGATGTGTGTGATGTCCTTAGGTTAGTTAGGTTTAAGTAGCTCCAAGTTCTAGGGGACTGATGACCCCAGATGTTAAGTCTGATAGTGCTCAGAGCCATTTTGGTAGTTCGTTGTAGGCCACCTCATGTAGCATTACCTGATCTTCAGTAAAGATAAAACTATGGACTAAACGACAGTCCGTTTGTTTGGATGGTGACTGACTTAATGTAGGGTACTATTTTTTATTTCTGACGCAATTACTATTTTATAATACAGTCATAAACGGTTTCGCCGTCCAAAGGCCATCCTCAGAAGCTGTTCATGCGTTATGATTGCACCATAAAAAAACAGAACCTGTCAAAAATTCAACAATAAAAAAACACTTTATAAGAAGAAAGCACTTCGTGACATTGAACTACTAGCCCACGGCTATCTTCTCCCATTTCGTTGTGAAAAGAATCAGGAACGAATTTCGCAAAACAAGGCCTGCCTTAGACCAGCAAGTGGTCGTAACGAAACTGAAATCACGTTTTGATAGCGATGATGTAACGTTTCTGATGAGTATCAAAAGACATTTCGGTACTTGATACTAATATTAAGAAAGCGAAGGAAACCTTGTATCACAATCGGCACCATATGATTTCATATTCGTGATGACCACTGGATAATTGAAAAGAATTACCGCATGGCAAATCCTTCTGCAATTGCGATTGTCAACATAATATTTTTTTTTAATCTTTTGTCCTACCACAATTTTGTATCTCTTTAGTGCAACAATTAATTCGATGCGTCCATTTGTATAGTGGTTTGGGAAAAGGTACCTTTTTTTTCGACGTGGTGAGTTATTATCGTAACAGCTTAGCGTGATGCCACGAATACGGGATTATGGTCATTGAATTGAGAAGGACGAAGTGGATGTGTCTTGAGAGTTTAAAGTCAGTTTGTCAACCGGTCCGTAATTTCGGAAGTGGAGACGTGCCTTCGGAACGACACCAGAAATGAAATTTGCACGTGTCTGGCGACAGCAGTTGGGGCGCGAATCCCTCGGACAGAGTCAGTAATGCCGGCGAGTGCCACAGAGCGACGCGACGTGTCGGCCCTGCACGTAGTGGCGGCGTCAGATTTATCGGGACGCGCAGGCGGCCGGGCGTTAATCCGCCCCCGTTATTTCCGCCCCCGCACGCTGCAGCCGGCCACGTGGCGCGCACCTCGCCACGCCTCGCCTGGCGCAGAGCGCCCGTTGTCGCGCACCAGCGGGCACGTGGAAATAGGAAAGTACCCCGGAGTGGCGAAATAAAAACAGAGGCCAAGAGTGCGGGATCAGCGCCGGTAAGTGGACGGCGCCGGTGCTAGGGCTGTTGTTTGGCGGCGAGAGGAGGGCGCGCTCAGCCATCACTGTCCGATCTGGATGCACGGTCAGTGGAACTAAAAAAAAGAAAAAAAAGTAAGCGTTGGTGGAGAAGGTGCAGTGGGAGAGTACTGTGCCGTTAGGGCGCCCCGGTTATGACCAGTGTTGTCCCTTAAAACCAGCCGCAGTCGCTGACACGGACAGAGTAGGGACTCTTCAATACCCTCCATCGAAACCAGCTTTTCCTTTCTAAATAGTCGAGCAGTTCTTTCACTTATAGTGTTTTTCTCTTTAGTTGACTCATATGATTGGCGGACACCACTGCTGTTCCTCGCGTCACCACCTTTTTCTGGCGAAACTAGCCGGATAGATACAGGGTGGTCCATTGATAGTGACCGAGCCAAATATCTCACGAAATAAGCGTCAAATGAAAAAAACTACAAAGAACGAAACTTTTCTAGCTTGAAGGGGGAAATCAGATAGCGCTATGGTTGGCCCGCTAGATGGCGCTGCCATAGGTCAAACGGATATCAACTGCGTTTTTTAAAATAGGAACCCCAATTTTTATTACATATTCGTGTAGTACATAAAGAAATATGAATGTTTTATTTGAACCATTTTTTATGCTTTGTGATAGATGGCCGTGTAATAGTCACAAACGTATAAGTACCTGGTATCACGTAACATTCCGCCAGTGCGGACGGTGTTTGCTTCGTGATACATTACCGGTGTCAAAATGGACAGTTTACCAATCGCGGAAAAGGTCGATATCGTGTTGATGTATGGGTATTGTGATCAAGACGCCCAATGGGCTGCTCCATGTGTCCGGACCGTTCGCCGGATAGTTACATTATTTAAGGAAACAGGAAGTGTTCAGCCACATGTGAAACGCCAACCACGTCCTGTAACAAATGATGATGCCCAAGCAGGTGTTTTAGCTGCTCTCGCGGCTAATCCGCACATCACTAGCAGACAAATTGCGCGAGAACCGGGAATCTCAAACACGTCGGTGTTGAGAATGCTACATCAACATCGGTTACACCCGTACCAAATTTCTATGCACCAGGAGTTGCATGCCGACGACTGAACGTCGTGTATAGTACTGCCACTGGGCACAAGAGAAATTACGGGACGATGACAGATTTTTTGCACGCATTCTATTTAGCGACGAAGCATCATTCACCAACAGCGGAAACGTAAACCAGCATAACATTCACTATTGGGCAACAGAAAATCCACGATGGCTACGACAAGTGGAACATCAGCATTTTGGGAGGAAGGATAATTGGCCCCCCTTTTATCGATGGCAATCCAAATGGTGCAATGTATGCTGATTTCCTACGTAATGTCTACCGATGTTACTACAAGATGTTTCACTGCATGACAGAATGGCCATGTACTTCCAACGTGATGGATGTTCGGCTCATAGCACGCGTGGGGTTGAAGCAGCATTGAATAACATATTTCATGACACGTGGATTGGTCGTCGAATGGCCCGCACGTTCACCGGATCTGACGTCCGCGGCCTTTTTTTGGGAGAAAGTTGAGGGATATTTACTATCGTGATCCACCGACAACGCCTGACAACATGCGTCAGCGCATTGTCAATGCATGTGCGAAAATTGCGGAAGGCGAACTACTCGCTGTTGAGAGGAAAGTCGTTACACGTATTGCCAAATGCATTGAGGTTGACGGACATCAATTGGAGCATTTATTGGATTAATGTTGTATTTACAGGTAATCACGCTGTAACAGCATGCGTTGTCAGAAATGATAAGTTCACGAAGATACATGTATCACATTGGAACAACCGAAAAAAATGTCCAAACGTACCTACGTTCTGTATTTTAATTTAAAAATCCTACCTGTTACCAACTGTTCGTCTAAAATTGTGAGCCATATGTTTGTAACTATTACAGCGCCATCTATCACAAAGCGAGAAAAGTGGTCCAACTAAAATATTCATATTTCTTTACGTGCTACACGATTATGTAATAAAAAATGGGGGTTCCTATTTAGAAAATGTCCGTTTGACCTATGGCAGCGCCATCTAGAGGACCAACCATAGCGCCATCTGGTTTCCCCCTTCAAGCTAGACGAGTTTTGTTCTTTGTAGTTTTTTCGTTTGGCGCTTATTTCGTTAGACATTTGGCCCGGTCACTGTCAACGGACCACCCTGTATAAAATCTTGCGAGACGTGGAATAAATGAAATTCATCAAAGTACATTTTATTCGTAAATGGTAACTTACGAAATATACTGAAACAGACTTTCGAAACTATACAAAGTGTCTGACTATTATGGGTACAAACGAAAGGAGCAACAGGAGGACAATTGACTAAGGAAATAATCAAAAGTCTGAAAACCAATGGTTTCCGTGATACGATGTGCTGTATGTACAAGCGCAGGCAAGGCGTTGCCACAACAGTGTTAACGTCTACGGTTACGTTCATTTCGAAACACTGGAAGTGAGCCGTCAATTATAAAGTGAGGAACTGACCTTTACCGATACCTTAGCGATGGTGAATAGCGTTTCGCCAACAAGTCTATAGATTCTGGCCTTAAATGTCATCCCGAGTTGCAGCCGCTTATTATGTCTCACCATGGACAATGCAATATCCGATGGCCTTAACTCTCGAGAGCACCGGCGTTTGCGTGGCTGGTCAATGCTAACAGACAAACAACACTGCCTGAATTAACCACAATCAATGCGGGACGTACGACAAGCGTATCCGCCAGGACACTGCGGTGAAATTTGACGTTAACAGCAGACGACTGGCGCAAGTGTCTTTGCTAACTGCACATCGCCTGCAGCGCCCCTCCTCGTGAGCATATTGATTGGATCCTAGACGACTAGAAAATCGTGACGTGGTCAGATGTGCCCCGATTGCATTTGGTAAGAGCTGGTGGTAGGGATCGAGTGTGGCGCAGACCTCACGAAGCCATGTACCCAAGTTGTAAATAAGGCACTGTACAAGCTGGTATTGGTTCCATAATGTTGTGGACTGTGTTTATATGGAATTGACTGACTCCTCTGGTCCCACTGTACCGAACATTGAATGGAAATGTTTATGTTCGGCTACCTGGAGATGATTTGCAGCCATTCATGGACTTCATGTTCCCAAACAAGGTTGGAACTTTTATGGATGAGAGTGTGCCATGTCACCGGGGCACAACTATTCGCAATTGGTTTGAATAACATGAAGGACAATTCGATCGTGTGATCTGGCCACCCACATCACACGACGTAAACCCCATCTAACATTTATGGGACGGTCAGATCGTGCACAAAATCCTGCACTGTCAACACTTTCGCAGTGATGAACGGCTGTAGACGCAGCGTGGTTCAATATATATGAAGAGCACTGCGAACGACTTTTTGAGTCCATACCACGTCGAATTGCTGAACTACGACAAGCAAAGTGAGGTCCGACACGATATAAGGAGGTATCCCACGAGTTTTATCATCACAGTGCACAATGTGTAAAAAAGATCTGCCATCACAACTTCAAGCAAATTAGAATAACATGTCCACGCTCTCATATTGGATACGTGCTTTGCTGTTCGTTCTACAGTTGGTAGTCGTGCACTATGGTGAAATCACGTATCATTTCAATAGACAACATGGTGTAAGCCGGCATCGACCATCCTCAGATCACACACGTACTCAAGAAATCACTAAGGAAACGACATAGTCAATTAACAACGAAATTTCTTACGTCATTGTTTGAATAATGTGAATTTTAATTTAGGGTCTGGAGATGGCCGATATGCCGGCCGAAGTGGCCGTGTGGTTAAAGGCGCTGCAGTCTGGAACCGCAAGACCGCTACGGTCGCAGGTTCGAATCCTGCCTCGGGCATGGATGTTTGTGATGTACTTAGGTTAGTTAGGTTTAACTAGTTCTAAGTTCTTGGGGACTAATGACCTCGGCAGTTGAGTCCCATAGTGCTCAGAGCCATTTGAACCATTTTTTGGAGATGGCCGATATGTACGACTGCCTGTAATTATTGGAGAAGTACTGTGAACTTCTGTCAGTAAATAAACACTTTTGAAACGTAATTGTATAAATCACACGGTGGTCTCCATTACGGCTGATATGTCTTTCTTTCCCTATTGTGAATTCTACCACATGCTGACTGATTAAAAATCAACTTTAAATCTTGGCTAGTTTTAAAAACTACACCATATACATAATTTTAGGGAATGGGCAGGGAGTAACGTTTTCAGGATACAGTTTTATCCCCAGAATGTCTGTAATTTCGTGATACCTTTAAATTTTTATGTATCTGTTAAGAGTACAGATGTAGCAGCATGAAGCAAAGTATTATTTCTAAAGTAGCATTGCACCCAGAAGGATAAACGCCACATAAACTTTTCTTTGTTATCCTTAAAAACAGGTCCACAGGATCCGACAGCAGCTGTGTCCGCTGACTGTGTGTGTGTGTGTGTGTGTGTGTGTGTGTGTGTGTGTGTGTGGGTGGGTGGGTGTGTGGGTGTGTGTGTGTGGGTGGGTGTGTGGGTGTGTGTGTGGGGGGGGAGGGGTGTGTATGTGAATGGGTGGGGGAGGGGGGGATGTGTGTGCACAACGACTTAACAGTGACACAACTAATTTTTACTGCGGTTGTAGCCTATCAGGCACATGCGATGCACAGTATGAAAAAGCTCCCCTGTGAGCAAGTCGCGGACCCCTTTTTAACCTTATTTAAATTACAGTGCTTCTTTCTAGGTCGGCATACAGTTTTCGTATCAATATCCGCGCCGTGTGTACATGTATCAGCCGCTACTCTGCTTCTAGCTTACGGGCCAAGCCCTTTTTGCTTCCAGTGTAGGGAGCCATCTCTGGTTTCGAATGAGTTCGACAAGATTCAGTAGCAGCGTCTCGTGAGAAGATTGCAGCCAATTACACCGTTGAAATATGTTGACATGTACGTTTCAGGTTTCAGCTGCTAATCAGACAAAAATAGCAGACTTCATCAGGGCCTTACGTTAACTGCTAAATGAACACACTTGGTTCCTTAAATAGCTGCACGAGAAAACCGTGTCGTTACTTGATTGGCTGTAAATTATGACGGTGCGGTCTGATACCCTGAAGAATTTTATTGAAGAAGACAACGGCCGCGGAAGCCTACGCTTACAAAAATAGCAGAGTCAGTCATTTCATTCAGTGCGTCTTCATTTGACAAATTAAATAATTATCTCACAGACTTAACAAAATAATTATAATTTCCCATTTTTATTACTGCCGCATAGATACTATATACTCTGGCTGATTCTGAAATCACTATGTTTCTCTGATTAACGTCGAGCTCGCTATTTCTGTTGGCGTTAGCAGATGTCCTTCCGCCGATAAGTGAATTATTTAGCCTTTTTTCTGTTCTCTTATATCATGTGCCTTCATTGATGGTTTATAAGAGCAATCTTTCTTGATGATGATGTTTGGTTTGTGGGGCGCTCAACTGCGCGGTCATCAGCACCCGTACGACGTCTCAATTTTTACACAGTCCAATTTTTTAAAATGTTCATTGTCATAAATGATGATGATGATGATGGACTGATGAGGACAACACAAATACACAGTATCCGCGCAGGAAAAAGCCCGAACCGGGCCTGGAATCGAACCCGGAACCCTGTAATCCAGAGGTAGCAACGCTAGCCAGTAGACCACGAGCCGCGGACGAGCGATCTTTCTTCTCAAGGATATCCCGTAGTTCAGTTCTTCGGTCTTTACACGTATCCATTCGCTTCAATGGAACGCATTGTCCCAGTCGTTTTATCATACATATCTTCTTATAACTCATGTCGTAGTTTGAAAATAGTGGAGCTCTGAACATACACGAACTTGCTTCGTAATTAGAAAGTTATTGTAATAATGATTGCTGAGTAATGCAGTATTTAATATCTGGCGCTTCTTCTTCGTACTAATCGTAATCAATTTCTTGTTTATTATTATTTTCTCACGCCGAATCCTGTTCTAAATAACCTGTTCAGTCCAATTTGTAATTCTTCGAAGTCTCTGTGACTTGGCAAGACAGCCAAGCCACTATGAGATAGCCGAAAGGCACGCGGTTAAGCTCACGCAGGCTGGCGTGAGGTCTGGAACAGTTAAAGGAGTTGAGTCTAGTAAAAAAAGTACGTAGCTTCTGGAATACTTAACTTTAATCCATAATTGGTGAACATCGGTCTGACGGTACATGCATCACAAGATAAATAGCAAATGATAATGGCGCCTTGCTAGGTCGTAGCAAATGACGTAGCTGAAGGCTATGCTAACTATCGTCTCGGCAAATGAGAGCATAATTTGTCAGTGAACCATCGCTAGCAAAGTCGGCTGTACAACTGGGGCGAGTGCTAGGAAGTCTCTCTAGACCTGCCGTGTGGCGGCGACACTCGGGTCCGACGTATACTAACAGACCGCGGCCGACTTAAAGGCTACCACCTAGCAAGTGTGGTGTCTGGCGGTGACACCACAGTCTGCATCTAGTCCTGCAACATTTGAAGTGTTATATGGTTCAAATGGCTCTGAGCACTATGGGACTTAACAGCTGAGGTCATCAGTCCCTTAGAACGTAGAACTACTTAAACCTAAGTAATCTAAGGACATCACAAACATCCATGCCCGAGGCAGGTTTCGAACCTGTGACCGTAGCGGTCGCGCGGTTCCAGACTGAAGCGCCTAGAACCGCTCGGCCACTCCGGCCGGCAGAACTGTTATAGCTGCGTCGCTTTTTCACTAATTTTCAGTCTGCAGATTCAGTCATTTCATTCAATGGGTCTTCATTTGGCAAATTAAATAATTATCTCACATACTTAACAAAATTATTATAATTTCCCATTTTTATTACTGCCGCATAGATACCATATACAAGTGCAATCATTAAGTTTTAATCATTATCTCGGAAGTTAAAGCTGTGTAGTTATCTTTTCCGTTTCAAGTACATACGGATGTGCAGTCCTGATGTAGGCCCTACGTAACCACTTCGCAGTACCCAGCACGCAATACATGTTGCCACTTCAGCTTGCTGCTACCCATCATATGAGCAAAAGTCACACTCTCATAGACATACTTGCAACGAAATACCCAAACAGAATAATTCGTAGCTCTCAAATATCTGCACTTGGCATGTCTACCCATGACAGAAATTTCGTGACGTGCTCGCTAGAATGTCCCAGAAAGAAACTGCAGCTGACTACATACCTGTCTTCGAAACTATTAGTTTATTTGAACTTTCAACTTAGGGGCTAGGGGCAATTTTGGGGACGTCCTCTATTCCCTTCTCGGACACAAGCGAGAAACTTCATGGATTTACTAACAAACTTATCAACTATATGACAAATATGCTCCCCTAAAGACCGGAAAAGTAAGAAGGAAATCTGCACCTTGGCTAACTGAGGAACTAAAACGGTTTATGAATCGCCGAGACGCCTCCACGCCCGAAAATCGTATTACTTATAAGCAGAAGCGGAACAGAATCAATGAAGGTGTGACAGATGCAAAACTCAGACATGTCTATACATTGATCGACAACAGAAACAGATCAATTGTCATGTGGCATAGGCAAGGTAAAGGTTCCAACTGATGCCAAGGCCCAGCCAATGAACCGAACCACTACTTCACATTACCTACAACCACAATTGAACCACAAACGAAACTTCATGGAGGTAAACGACTGTAACCACGAAACATTCCATCTAAAGCATGTTACTTCAAATACCGTCAAGAAGCTATCATGTGTATCAGATCAGGTTGTACTGGACATGATGGCATCACAGTCCAAATGATCTGAGCTTATTACTGACACACTACTGCCCGCTAAAACAGATCTCTTCAATCACTCCTTAACCCTACACGTTTTCCCTGAAGCCTAGAAACAGGAACTAATTAAGCCACTACCTTAAAAGGACGTTGCTGCAGCACCCTCTGATTACCGACCTATTTGCACTCTTCCTGAACTGTCAAGGGCCTTTGAATATATAGGCAACGACCAGTTAACAAACTACCAAACTACGAACAACCTACCAGACGAATAGCAATCAGGGTTCCGTAAACATCGTAGCCCTTATCTTCCTTAATAAAGGTAGCAGATTACCATGGCTGCAAAAACGGCAACTATAATGTGCTTCTCAGACTTCAGCTGTCGATTTCGACATTTTACCTGCCAAACTTATTAGCCTAAATTTTTCGCTAAGTGCAGTGCAATGGTTTCTCTCATAACACTGTGTCATATCTGGCACCGTAAATCGCAATGGAGATAGGTAGTAACAGGCCACTATCCAACTGGGCGCAGCATAAATCGTTAAAGCTCAACCCATGCAATACCCAAGAGATACTGGTTGGTAATTCTAGTCTCATTAGCCCGAAATATCGGGAATCTCTATCATCTTTAACCCTTTATGGGACGATCGTGAACTTCTCTCCTTCAGCAAAGAGCCTATGAGAAACAACAGAAGAAAACATGAACTGGACTGACGAACTGCCATATGCAAGAAAGCATCAGCATCTCTCCATGCGCTACAAAAATATAGAAAGCTGTTCGCTGTTGACCTGAAAAAGGAACCTGTTCAAGTATTTATACTTCCAATTACTGATTACAGCGGTGTTATGACTCTTAGTGTTCATTAAAAAATGACGATCATTCCACTTGGGACCTGTGGAATGGCACATTAGCTTATTTGTTTTAGTTTAAATATTTGTCATGTATTGTTGTTTTTCTGACATGTTCCACATCCTGGAGGACCTCCTCACTACGGATCAATTGGAATGAAAGTAAATCTAATCTAATCTAATCTAATCAGGGTCTTTCTCAGGAACGCTCACGGCGCCTGGAACTGTTTATAAATGCTTGTGTTGGTTACATCTGTGATGTTCCACTCTTTGATCATATTTCACCATCATTTGCACAACTATCCTGGCTGACTGCAGATAAATGTTGTCTTTCTACTGTCTTATCAATGTATATAGTCTCTCACAACTCTCCTCGAGATTAAAGCTCTTAGCCAAACGACATGGCAGAAACACCCGTTCCCATCAGAAAAAAAAATTTTTGTGTCCCACAATGTTCAGCCGCATTCTCGAAGTTCTCTGAAGTAGCAACACGGCTCTGGAAAAGCTTCTGCATTATATTAGGGAACTGAATAACATCTCCAGCTTCAGAAGACAGTTAATGACATAGCTACTGAAGCAAGAACAAGGATTACCGTTGTCCCTGTATGCACTCGTTACTCGTGTACATCCTACTGTCTGACCAAATCTACCTCATTTCCCAGTATTCTTAGCTGGTGCAGTCTCCTTAAGTCTGCTTTCTCCAGAACTCGTTATACAGAAAACACATTTTATATCTGCCACTGTTATTATTATTATTAGTAGTAGTAGTAGTAGAAGTACTGTCAGTGGCAGAAGCTGCAGCAGTACAAGTACTGCCTGTGTAACTTTATTACTTCATAGTATTATTTACTCACATAGCCACTACAGACAATTCACTTTAATACAAATTTTCATTTTAAAATTGTTATATCTTAGGAAACTATGAAGTAAGAAAGGTAATGTCTTTGTGAAACCCTGATCCGATGTAAGGAAGGGCCTGATGGCCCTAATCAGATCAGCTTAAACAAATAAACAGATGATCAAAAACTGAATGACGCAGCCCGCTGTAAAGTGGAGCACCGCGCGATGACTCGTTTCCGGCAGCATTGCAAATATTACGAAATGGATTCGCATTTTGCGAATGTACATTGACGTCATCTGTTTGTAACACTTGGTAATTGTGACGGACCGGTACTCGAAGCTGGATTTCTCACATATTGCGAGCGGTCGCCTTAACCACTTCGGATATCCGATCACGCATCCAGGGCCAACCCAAATTTTCGTGTATCATGACGCCCACAAACCCTTGCGCTCCCACATTTCGTGATTCTTGCACAGCTAGAGACAAATATTTTATCGTCATTCTTGCCCGTTCAGGCATGGATATACGACTGATGGTTACAATGTCTGTTTTTATACAGTGCCTGTATTTTCACTTTACAATGTTCTTCAGACATGTATGGTATCTAAAGGAAATTGCAGTGTGAAGATATAGCCAGTTATAAACACGCACATTGTAACCATCAGTGAAGTAACGTCAGTTTCTCTCGGCGTGAATGATTAATGGTGTGCCTCCGGCTCTTCAGAGACATGCATTTTATGCACAATATTTCGACAACCGACCCATCAGACTTTTACGTGTACTCGCCAGCTGGACTCCAAACTGACTATGAACTTTTGCTGGTCTTGCGACTTTATTTATAGCAGAGTTTCACTCCCGACGCCCACTACGCCTTCTGATGCTCTTCAGTTTTTTCAGAGCCCACGCTGAAATTCCGTGTGATGCACATTCTCTGAGCGTTTCACAGCTCTGAAGGATGTGATGTCCACAGACACCTCAATAAACTGAATCCGGACGCCCAGCCTCGTTTAAAGTGCAGTATCAGTTCTAGTTCTAGCAGTTCTAGTTTATTAGGTTATCTGAAACCTTTGTGTTTGATTTCCACCTACAGCTACGCTGCCCTAGGAAATTGGTGTTTGCACCACTATTTTCATTTCATCGGATTTCATTTCATGATTATATTCGAGGCTGTGCTCAGCGACAGCTGATTTCTCTGTTTTAGTAGGGCGTGCATCTGATATTCCTCGTATCTATCGTCGACTGTCCTTATAGAATGCCCCACGTAAAACATGTGACCACTGTCAAACACATGCTGCTGAAGGCAAAAAGAGCTCAACCCCTCATGAATAGCGCGGAGAAGTGTGACGAAGAAGAGTACTGGTATTAAATGAAAGCGTGTTATTTGTTCTTCCGGACATGTCTGAAAGAACAGACACCACATATTCATAAAACTGAGTCTCCTCGATGAGCTATAAACCCAAGACCTTCAGTGAGAATGTACAATCACGTTCGACCTTCAGCGGGGATCTCAAAATAGCGACGACATGGACACAGATTGGGGATAGGTGGCTCTAGGTGGGAATATGGGTCGACCAAGGAGCGTACCGAGACAGTCCGCGCAATTGCGATAAATACCGTGTCCGGGTGGCGCAGTGGTTAACGCAGCTGGCTAGTAAGCAGGAGGAGACGGGTTCAAATCCTGGTCCGGCACACAGTTTCACTAGGCGCCGCTCACTCCCCGTCAAGTACTGATGCAGTTGACATTATGATTTCCTTCCTTTTGCCTCCCTTCACCTCCAGTTTACATAAAGAGAGCAGACAGTTGAGCACTTCGTAAATCTGACCTTCCTTCGTGGTTACGGTGGAAAAATGTCGGGGAAGTTTCCCGGAAACATGTTCTCCGTCTTGGGTGGGTGTATGTACTGCGCGAATTCATTCCAGCAAACCAGTACGTGGTCAGTCAGACGCTCTAGCATGCAGCAGCTGTCGTGAGGCGAGTTAGACAGGGCGCAGCAATCAGGCGGGAAGGGAGCGCCCGGGGCTGACGTTTGATGTGGCGGTGGTCTGCTGCCAGTACATCCTACGCGCCTCCTTGCCATGCCAGCCGTCAGTGCTCACGCTGCTGCTTGCCCCCTGGCGCTCTGGGGTGGAATGCGCCAGCCACGCCCCCTTTCATCGCCGTTATTATCACCTCTGCCGGGAAATCCCCGCGCACCCTGCACGAAGCCCTCCAGGGCGTTCCCACCTTGTCCGTCAAGGTCTTGCCGATACGAGGAGGGAGAGGCACGATCCACACGTTAACGGGAGGGCCCAAGATGAGGAGAGCTCGGGCGGCTGATTAGGGCCGCGGAGGCTCGTTCCGGTGTTCTGGGGCGGCTACCTACTATCTGGGCATCTCGCTGTACACGGACTAATCTACGATGGGTATTAACAAAAATTTCGATTATCACTTCGAGAAAATGAAGATGAGTCCATGAAACTTAGAGTAGCCTTGTGCTGTTGCCATTTTTCGGGGTGCACTCAGCCTCGTGATGCCAATTGAGGATCTACTCGACCGAATAGTAGCGGCTCCGGTCAAAGAAAACCATCATAACGACCGGAAGAGCGGTGTGCTGACCACACGCCTCCCCTATCCGCATCCTCAACTGAGGATGACACGGCGGTCGGATGATACCGGTGGGCCACTTGTGGCCTGAAGACGGAGTGCTTTAATCAAGCCGTTGCGCGCGCAAATCTAATCGGCCCACCAGACACGGTGTCGCCAAACGTTTTCTTCATTTGGTTTCCTGAAACAGAACAGGAGCGCGGTATAAAAATTGCATTTGAGACAGTAGTAAGGATAGATGCTGTCTCCTCCGCTATCATCTACGTTATGAGGACAACTGACACTCATCGTGTCTGAGGCGGGCCCCTTGAATTTGCGCGCGCAACATCCTGATGGGGTCACTTCAATGCTTATTAACTTGGAAACAGCGCAACGTATCGAATTATTACTTAACAGTGATAATACAGCACAGCCTACTCTGCAACACCTTTACAAACTTTGCAGACTGTTTCTGACCACCCAATATACGGAGTATTTCTAGCAGGGCTACGCACTACAAGTTTATGCCTGCGTAGTCCATGATTACTTCTAACATACGAGACCAGGTCACTGGCTTATTAAACTTAAAAAAGAAACTGTACACCACGAAGGAATCATCCGAATGCGACGGACATCTGCAGACCTGATGTGCATGTGCAGACAAACAAATGATTACAATTTCAGAAAATTTGGATGATTTGTTCAAGAAAAAGAGCTTCATAGCGTTGGTCCAGCTGGGGCTCTTATGCAAGCAGTTATTCGGCATGCATCGATTGATTTGTTGGATGTCCTCCGGAGGAATATCATGCCAAATTACGTTCCAAATAAACCGTTAGATCATCAAAATCCCGATCTGATTGGATGACACTTGCCACTAATGGTCCAGCGTTCTCAACTGGGGAGAGAAAACAGGTAACTTCCTACTGAGAGTAACTACAGAGATAATGTTTGTACCAGAGTCAACACATGCAACAGTCGGTTGCTGTATCTATTACAATTTTTGGATGACTTGTGACAGGCAACTTGCAGACCGAACATATCCGGTTCACGTTCAATGAGCAACAGGTCGGTGGATCTTCCAGGCGAAGAAAGCAGCTGTACCAGTTTTTCCCCGAAGAACGCTTGCAGTCTCCTTTTCGCAAGTGGTGGCCACTAAAAGGGTATATAATACGTGCAATTGTCAGGAAGTATTGTCTGATACAGTGTTCTTTCAGTATTTAGGAGTAGAAATGGGATGTGTTCTGTGGTGTCCCGAACCACTTAGAAAATTGGCGAAAATGGTTGACTCTTAAAGACAACCAAAACTGATGAAATGGCATGCTCAGTACCTGTGTAGCACAGAAGGGATGGTCTGGAGCTGTCGACGTGAACAGGTCCACATCAGTTTCACTGCTTCAACGTTGGGTTCTCGTGCAGTAGTCTCAATGGACAATTCAACACATGTTTATTTCTGCGTAGGTAACAGGCGTCCTCTATCCGCTAGCTCTACGCTATTATTGCTGTCGTAACAACATGTCACATTTTCACAAGCTGTTATTGTTCACTTAAGCGTCTACGAAGAATGAAAGCGCTAACCGTTCATGTTAGGCTACGCTTTACAGCTTTTCACCCTCTGAGACTGATGTATTACTGACTTTCCCAGTCATGCAGAAGAATTAGCTACTGGGCTAATGTGCACGCCATCTCTCGGCAGCTGTACTCGTTTTATGCTGGTACTTCGTGTCAGATGCGACTACATAGTTACGGCGAAAAGCAAGTATTTTTTGGTTTAGGTAAAACTTCAGCTTCTTTTTTTCTTTCTCAGAATACATAAGCAGTTTTGGAAGAAAAAAGAACAATGGTAGGTCCTTCATAGTAAATATTAACATAATCAAACTCAGTTACTTTGCTGCACGATAGCTGATTTTGTAGAAATTGTCTAAGGTCGAGTGCGCAGACAGAATAACGCCACTGAGACGGACGACAGAATTTTCAAAATTGTGCTCCAGTTCATATGGACTCACGGTGAAAACTCGCCATTTGCTACACCTTTCTACATTACCAGTCGCGGCCACCCAGGACCGGATGTATTAGTTGAACTAAAAAGGTTAACGAAAATCTGAATACACCGAATTTCCCACATTAACGAGTTGAAACCATTTATACCTTCTACTGTGTAGGATGTTAAAACGTGTGTAATATCTTATGGGACTTAACTGCTAAGGTCATCAGTCCCTAAGCTTACACACTACTTAATCTAAATTATCCTAAGGACAAACGCACACACCCATGCCCAAGGGAGGACTCGAACCTCCACCGGGATCAGCCGTACAGTCCATGATTGCAGCGCCCAGACCGCTTGGCTAATCCCGCGCTGCTACTGTGTAGGAACACATCATATACCTGATTGAATTCACAATGTTGTGGAATTTCCTGGTGGATTGAAACTGTATATCGGGCCGGAACCCGAACACTAAATTTTGGTTTTCACGGAAAATGTAGTTGAGAATGAGATACGTTCTTTTTTATGGGTTAAGAACACAGTATCAAAAAAGGACTAAATAATTACTCGTGATAAGAACAAACATAATTCCAGTCTTTTAACCATCACTTAACAAAACTGTCTTAATCGGTTTTGCTTATGTTGTAGCTTCCCATCATCGTATAGCGTTTAATGTTTAGAGGATAACATCTCTTTCCTAGACTCAAAATTTCAGTTTTTTTATGTTTCTTGTGTGGGTTTATTTACAACTCCACTTTCAGCTGACCTCCCCGGCGTATACGGACATATTTTATGCAAATAAATATGTACGACACCTTGTTTTTCTGAGTAGATTGAAAAGTTCGGTGTTTCTCGAGGGTTAATTAACTTTGTAAATGAGTTTTCATTTGTTGGTGTTGTTTTGTTTAGTTTTAACAGCAGCTGATTTCACTTTTAGCTAAGGGTTTGTCGGATATGTTTCCTTGCATCGCTGCCTCTCTCAGTTGGTGACATCCTTCATTCAAGCCCGACTGGATGATCATGTGTTCAAGATTCATCCAAGACCTGTGTAAATTCTGTGTCCTAGGCGACGGACATATAAATCGACCCACGATCCATTATACGTTTTCCATTAGTCGGTATTTCCTCATTAACTTATAAACTCCTAAGAAGCTGCTCTGCTTACGTCACTGGACTAGTACCCGCCACCCCATTTGTGGAAGAGAGAGTATTCCGGGGAGTGACTTCTGCAGAATGAAGAGTTCGGTTCATTCTGTATTCGAGTGCCAGAAAGTTTAATAACCGCATTCACTCTTCCGTGGAGTGATATGATCATTATGGAAACAAACCATTAGCTATGAACAAGTCACTCTGTAATATCCCGCTCAGCATAAGCGCTGAGCGAACTTGATACGCATTTGAGATGATAAATTAGGAGACAAGAAATACTGACAGGTATGTAAGCTATGGGATGTTCGTGCGTCGTGTTTGAGTAACTCGGTTGGTAGCAGCATTACTCAAGAATCTGGCTCCGGTTCACATACATTCTCAGACAACCAGGAAATTTCATCAACAGTAGTGCTACAAGCGTTAAAAATGCCACACTCAGGTCAGCTGACACTGAAGCGTCCCGGAATTCCGTGCCTTGCAGATTCCGTCGCGTCGTGCGAAATTACAATCGCACCGGGGCGAGAATCAGTTGCTCTTAGCGATGTACGGACAAATTACGCGATGTAGTGCATGATAGGTTAAACTGAAAACGACTTAATCCTCTGCTCTGCTACACTACCAGTCATTCTAAATAAAAGTCGGCACGCTCGCTTTAACCCACGAGACAGGGTTAAGCTTCTCGCAATTCCAGAATCAACTACAAGCCCTGAAGCTATCTACTTTCAGGAAACAGTCCAAAACCCCACTAATGGAGTGGAATATGTTTACCACTCACTAACAGTTCATACACAAACCCAAATATCTAGCAACTTTCGCCGATATTCTAAACTTCGAAAGAGCAAAACAGCAGAAAGTCGGTAGGGAAAGAGTCACACAAAAACACCACTCTCAGTTTTGTACAGAGACAAATCAAATTTATTGACCTAAATAGACCATAGCCAAGACCGTCACCTTTAGCCAGCCGCACATCCGGCGAGCTAATATGCACCACGCTCTGCTCTTAGTCTCTTTTTTTTTTTTTTTTTTGCAAGCATACGCTCACTGATCGACAACAGTGGTCAAGAAAAACAAGAAAGCACCTGTGCAGAATTCTGCACCCGTGCACGGGAATGTACTTTTGAATGAGTTCCAGTATTCCCATACCGGAAAAGTAACTTAGTTGTTCATTAAGGATCTGTAACTCTAGTATTTCGGAACAGTAACGACTTTAAAGTACAAACTCCGCCCAGATGGCTCCACGAGGGCTGCTGGCAGAATTTCCATTACACGAACTCCTAACCGCTCCACGAAATTATTTAAAATTTTGGCCTTCCAGTCAGTCAGAGTCAGGATCGAAACGAAACTTCCTGGCAGATTAAAACTATGTACCGGAACGAGACTAGAATTCGGGACCATGCTTTCCACGGGCAAGTGCTTTACTGACTAAGCTACTCAAATCGCAACCAGTCCTCATAACTTTACATACGCCAGTACCTCATCGTCTACCGTCCAAACTCCACAAAAGCTCTCTTGCGTAAGGCAGATGTCCCAAAATTCGTCTCTCGGTCCGACACACAGTTTTAATCTGCCAGGAAGTTTCACATCAGCGCACACTCCGCTACAGAGTGAAAATTTCATCCAGGATAAAGATGTAGGCATTTTCAGTCATAATTTCCTGCTCCCGATAATAGAGCCTTTGTGGGATGCTGCATTCCAGCACGACTTTTTAAAACTTTTCTTTCAAGCGCTTCCGAAAACACCGCCCGCCATGGAGAAATCACTCGTCCTTAAGGTCAGCCTTGTCAGCTTCGAGCACCACCCACTTAGGAGGATTAGGAAAAGCCTGGCTCGTCGACCTGAGGCCGCATAAAGATATCTTTCCCTTGCAAGCGGAAATTAGCCGGCACCACTGCAGTAATACGGGAGGCCAGAAAATGATATGCTACAAGACTTCTGTCAGAATAGTCAAGCTGACCGCTAACATTCAGTACGAGAACGAGATCTGCAATGTTAATTTAGTGCGATGAATGATTCACGCCTTTGGAAACAAAAGGTTTGATTGGACTTGTGATTATTCGGAAGAAAAATATAGATGTTATTACTACAAATTATTGAGTAGCGTAGACATGTGATATTTTTCTGACAGAGTTTCCCCAACAGACATGTTACGATAGTGAAGGTTACACAAACCTATACTTATTGTGACGGAACATACTGCTTGTCCGGGCCTTTCGTATATGAAAACTAACT
This sequence comes from Schistocerca serialis cubense, assembly GCF_023864345.2. Taxonomy (NCBI): domain Eukaryota; kingdom Metazoa; phylum Arthropoda; class Insecta; order Orthoptera; family Acrididae; genus Schistocerca; species Schistocerca serialis. The sequence goes on along the minus strand of NC_064642.1, from coordinate 274,466,437 downwards.
GAAATATGACGAAAGTTTCTATTTTCCGATTAAATAATTAGCAAACGGAGAGCCTATGAAATTTTGTTCTTTGGCTGGTTGCAACGAATTCCATCCATCGCGACAGATCTACTGTGACAACAGTAAAGCTAGCTGCGCTTGATAACAGCCAGTGGTTGAGGGAGACACATGTTGCACGAGTGCTTGAAGCAACAGGCGCGCCACATCAAAGAAACAGAGTGCAGGCAATGTGGCCGCTATGGCCGGTCTGTATCCGAGAATTCTCTCCGCAAACGCCTTTATGTGGGACTCCTATGTTACAGGGGACCAGTGACCGGCGGTACATTTGCTCCCTGACAGCATCTCGCATGAGAACACGTAACATGTTACATGAGATTGAGGCCATAAAAGGTGAGCCTGGAATTCATCCACACAGTGGTTTCTGTCACCCTCTGATTTGGAGAGTTAAATGCGCGCATCGGCAATCACTGTCGTTTACGCGCGTGAGATAGAGCTGTTTATACGTTTTTCCCGTGTCTTGGAAGTGCAGGGCCCTACATACTCCGTGTTTGGGGTCTTGGAACTCTTATCGCAGAAGAGCGAAATCGTGACCAGGTTTAATCTACTCGGCGATAATTTAAATGACCTCCTACGTCAACAGATTAACACATACAGTGAACATCAGAAGCTGTTGGTCGATGTTGTTGTTATTGTGGTCTTTAGTCCTGAGACTGGTTTGATGCAGCTCTCGATGCTACTCTATCCTGTGAAGCTTCTTCATCTCCCAGTACCTACTGTAACCTACATCCTTTTGAATGTGCTTAGTGTATTCATCTCTTGGTCTCCCTTACCAGTTGTACCCTCCACGCTGCCCTCCAATACTAAATTGGTCCCTGCCGGTGTGGCCGTGCGGTTCTAGGCGCTTCAGTCTGGAACCGCGTGACCGCTACGGTCGCAGGTTCGAATCCTGCCTTGGCCATGGATGTGTGTGATGTCCTTAGGTTAGTTAGGCTTAAGTAGTTCTAAGTTCTAGGGGACTGATGAACACAGATGTTAAGTCCCAGAGTGCTCATAGCCATTTAATCATTTTGAACTAAATCGGAGATCCCTTGACGCCTCAGAACATGTCCTACCAACCGATCCCTTCTTCTAGTCAAGTTGTGCCATAAACTCTTCTTCTCCCTAATTCTGTTCAGTACCTCCTGATTAGGTATGTGATCTACCCATCTAATGTTCAGCATTCTTCTGTAGCACCACATTTCGAAAGCTTCTATTCTCTTCTTGTCCAAACTATTTATCGTCCATCTTTCACTTCTATAGGTGGCTACACTCCATATAAACACTTTCAGAAACGACTTCCTGACACATAAATCTATACTCAATGTTAACAAATTTCTCTTCTTCAGAAACGCTTTCTTTGCCATTGCCAGTCTATATTTGGTCGATATCTCAAAGAATTATTTCCCATTTCAATAGATCCTACATCGATTTTCCGCTCACATTGGGTGAGGAATCAACCAAGAAACATTGATTTTACCAGAAAGCCCCTAGTTTGAGGTGACAAAAGTCATGAGATATCCCTTAGTGCCGTGATGGACCTCGTTTTGCCCGGCGTAGTGCAGCATCTCGCTGTGGCAAAGACTTAATAAGTCGTTCGAAGTCGTCTGCAGAAATATTGAGCTTGCCTCTATACCCGTTCATATTAGCAAAAATGGTGCCGGTGCAGGATTTTGTCCACAAACTGACCTGTCGATTATGTGCCATATATGTTTGATTGATTGATTTTTGGCAACACTTGTCCAATATGTTCTTCAAACCAACGGAGAACAATTGTGGCCCAGTGACATGGCTCATTTTCATCCGCAAATATTCCATCGTAATCTGGGAATACGCAGTTCATGAACGGCTACAAATGGGCTCCAAATAGCCGAACTATTTCTAGTCAAAGATCTGTTCCGTTAGAGCCGGCCGGTGTAGCCATGCGGTTCTAGGCGCTTTAGTCTGGAACCGCGCGACAGCTACGGTCGCAGGTTCGAATCCTGCCTCGGGCATGGATGTGTGTGAAGTCCTTAGGTTAGTTAGGTTTAAGTAGTTCTAAGTTGTAGGGGACTGATGATCTCAGCTGTTAAATCCCATAGTGCTCAGAGCCATTTGAACCATTTTTGTTCCCTTAGACCAAAAGACCAACATCATTATAGAGCCACCATTAGCTTGTACAGTGCATTGTTGACAACTTGGGTACATGGATCTGTGGGGTCTACGCCACACTCGGACCCTCCCACGATCTCTTACCAACTGAAATTTGGACTCATTTGACAAGCCCATGGGTTTCTAGTCATGTAGGGACCAACCGATACGGTCACGAGCCCAGGAGCGGAGCTGCAGGCTGTTAGCAAAGGCACTCGCATCGGTCGTCTGCTGCCACAGCACAAAAAACTCCAAATTTTACCTTATTGTCCTAATGGATACGTTCGTCATATGTCCCTCATTGATTTCTGCTGTTATTTCACTACTCTACGCAAGTGCTGGTGCTATCGATCGTTAAGTGAAGACCGTCAGCCACTGCGTTGTCCGTGATGAGAAGCAATGCATGAAATTTGGTTCTCGGCACACCCTTGACACTGTGGATCTCGGAATACTGAATTCCATAACGATTTCCGGAATGAAATGTTCCGTGCACCTAGCTACAAGTACTATTCGGTGGTCAAAGTCTGTTAACTCACTTCGTGCGCCATAAACACGTCGGAAACCTCTTCACACAAATCACCACAGTACAAATAACAGCTCCTCCAATGAACTGCTCTTCTATACCTTGTGTACACGATTCTACCGCCATCTGTATATGTTCGTATCGCTATCTCATGACTTTTATTACCTGAGTGTATAGTTTACTAATTTCGTCAGTATTTTGTGTGTTCTTACTGAAGGTGGCAGGGGTAAAATACAGGGAGCGAAAGGCTATTTACAATTTGTACAGAATCCAGATGGCAGTTATAAGAGTCGAGGGACATAAAAGGGAAGCAGTGGTTGGGAAGGGAGTAAGACAGGGTTGTAGCCTCTCCCCGATACTGATCAATCTGTATATTGAGCAAGCAGTAAAGGAAACAAAAGTTCGGAGAAGAAATAAAAACTTAGAGGTTCGCCGATGACATTGTAATTCTGTCAGAGACAGCAAAGGACTTGGAAGAGCAGTTGAACGGAATGGACAGTGTCTTGAAAGGAGGGTATAAGATGAACATCAACAAAAGCAAAACAAGGATAATGGAAGGTAGTCGAATTAAGTCGGGTGATGCTGAGGGAATTAGATTAGGAAATGAGACACTGAAAGTAGTAAAGGAGTTTTGCTATTTGGGGAGCAAAATAACTGATGATGGTCGAAGTAGAGAAGATATAAAATGTAGAGTGGCAATGGCAAGGAAAGCGTTTCTGAATAAGAGAAATTTGTTAACATCGAGTATAGATTTAAGTGTCAGGAAGTCGTTTCTGAAAGTATTTGTATGGATGTAGCCACCTATGGAAGTGAAACATGGACGATAAATATTTTAGACAAGAAGAGAATAGAAGCTTTCGAAATGTGGTGCTACAGAAGAATGCTTACGATTAGATGGGTAGATCACATAACTAATGAGGAGGTATTGAATAGAATTAGGGAGAAGAGGAGTTTGTGGCACAACTTGACCAGAAGAAGGGATAGATTGGTAGGACATCTTCTGAGGCATCAAGGGATCACCAATTTAGTACTGGAGGGCAGCGTGGAGGGGAAAAATCGTAGAGGGAGACCAAGAGATGAATACACTAAGCAGATTCAGAAGGATGTAGGCTGCAGTAGGTACTGGGAGATGAAGAAGCTTGCACAGGATAGAGTAGCATGGAGAGCTGCATCAAACCAGTCTCAGGACTGAAGACCACAACAACAACAACATATTGCACATTCAGATACTCGTCTAATTAAATCATACCCATCAGAATCGGTTCTTTATATTGACCTTTGTTTTTATGTTACTACTTACTTTAGGAATAGCACGGTAGCTTAATGATTGTTATCGTACTGAATCACTGTCCTTCCAGGAACTGTAAGAATTCGCAGATGCAAGGGAAGTGGAAGACAGAGAGAAATATACTGAAGGAACACTGTCTAAACTTCAGAATGGAGCCCGTCGTAGAGAAACAAATACTTTGAGTTGCATCGATGTACTCTAAAGAGGAGAACTTCGAAAAATAATACTTGTTTTCCAAGATGATTTCACAAAAAGGATTTTTCTACATTCATTCTTGATGTCTTATAGACAGATATCGAGTTGTAGCATTTCATACGATGGAGAAGCTTAAGTACATGCTTGTGACTACGATCTCCCTTCCCAGTATCTCTGACGGTCTCTCTAATTAATCATTTCTTTATTATGTTCTAAAACTTTTCGTCTGAACTACCTTTAATGCACTGAGCTTCCCGTTAGCAGTTTTCCATTCACCACAGTCTGCTTTCCGTTCCTTGAACTGCGAGGCAACTTTCAGAATACTTACCCACATCGGGTACCCTTTTCTGGTCAATATTTTGTGGCTGAACAGTCATTATGTGTTATATCGTGTAATTCATGCCTCCTTTCCATTTTTTCTTCCATTTATCTTTACTGTGATTAAAACACTTTTTGGACCTCCAGAAGCAAATTGCAATAGACAAATAGGGCTCTCCGACCCGAGATGCTGGAGTTGGTGATCATGTGTGCAACACGTGTGCTTTGATTGTGTGTATGAATGGTATGGTTTCAATTTTTGCTGATGAAGGCTGAGGCCAAAAGCTTTATGTATCTTTCAGTTGTGCCTGTCTGCCACTTAACGTATTTTCTTTGCGGTAAGCAGCACTCTATCTCTTCCTACATTGTTGTTACCTCTACTTGAAGACTTCTCTGTCTTCTGTCTGCTACTGTAGGATTCTACTTCATCATCAAGTTTTTATAGTTTCTCAATTGTTTTCGAATTATTCCTCACAAGCCATTTTAATTTCGCCGTCGTAACATGGTAAAGTAATATGCTTTCAGATAACTTTCACATCTACAATAAATATTGTGAATCACAGTTTCTTGGGACGATACCGAACTCCACGGACAAAATGTCTGGCGATTATCAAGCAAAATTTTCAGTGTGTTTTGTCATGAGGTAACCTTGACCTCAGTGGCTCGTTACTGAGTACACGCATTTTGTTTGAGTTGTTATCCCTTTTTATTTTGTTTTCGCACTGAAGTGAAAATATCTGTGCAAGAGTGAAAATGTCAACGATATTTGTTGTACATCGTTTTGGGCCAAAAGAAAAGAAAAAAGAAGGAATATTCCATTCACTCACGCTACTTGCTGTTGACAATGGTAAAATTCTTCACCTTCAGGGTGCATTCAGTACTGATTGGTCGTCTTAGGTATGTTATTCTGGTAATTTTAGTAGTACGTTAACAGTAAAAAGCAGCAGTATGAACAGGTTTAGTGCTGAAAACGTGGTCGTTCTGCACCTCGCGTATGGATTTACTGAATACAACAGAAGAGCGGCATAACGAGGCAATGCAAAGATTATCCTACAGCGGCGGCAAAAATATCACAGTAGTTTTGTACACGAGGCTTGCTGCCTTACTCTGTATTTTGTGTGGTAGGTGTTGGTGATTGCGTATTGTATGCTTTTTCACTATTGGTAAGATTATTGTTACAGGAACAGAGGTCACTGCGGTAAAAAACTGAATAAATCACACTTAAAATACTATTCTTTTGAAGCCAAGAGAGGCCTGGTGTCCCTTACACTACAGTGCTCTCAAACTTTTGAACAGCTTTCAAAATTTTGTCGATGACGTTCTGGTTTACCCTTTGCGTATAAAATAAAAGTTAAAAGTCTTTTCACCATTATTGCCTGTGGAGTTCACATTTCCGATTACTGATATCTCTCTATCTCCCTCTCTTGTAATTCACTCAGCAACAGTGTGGATGAAGTGGTAATCTTTCCGTCTGATGCCTTGTGTTTCAAGATGTGTAATTTGATGGTTCTTCTCAGTGCGCCAGTCTACCTCGCTCGCTTAATCCCGAAACATAGGACGTCGCATGAAGCTTTATATGGGCTGCCTTTTTCGGTAACAAAACCCTAACATTAATATTTATCGCGGAGCGTATTGAAGGCGTGCGAGTTATCTATATGTAAAACATCGTCTGTCGCCTGAAAGCGCTGCGTCAGTGGCGGCGTCGGACATGTCGAGTATGACGTCAGCAGAATCAGCAGCGAAGCAGAACACGGCCTTCCCCAACGAACGATACGGAATGCTGCATACGGCACACAGCGACGTGTGAAGCAGCAGGTAGCACTTATGTTCACACTGCCGCCCATCCCAGGAATTTCCTTTGGTACCGGTGTTTTAGACTTGAACTATTGATAGACATACCTCAGGGAAAATTAATATTACTCCAGTTGTTGATATTTTCGCTACCGCGAAGCTGCTGCTCTTTATGAAGGGGATCGCTAGTAGCCGTTGCCGACAGAATTAAGACAAAACTCTTGTTGCGGCTCCGTGTGATATTCCTGATACTGATCGTAGCAGTATGTCTCCGCGAATCCCTGAAGACTCTTCCTGGCAGGCTTCAGTAGCAGTATTACTTACTTTGGTTACATCTGGGCCTGTATTCTGTGAATGTGGTGTTTCCACTAACCTCTGTTCCGCGGAATGTTATCATTTATGTAGGAGACCCTGAGTTTTCGCTGAATGTTTTGCTGTCAACAAGATCACTGAAGTATTTCTTGGGAATCTCGTCTTTGATAGTTCTGTCCTTAATTCATATTTAGCAGAGTTTTTCCGGTACTTATTGCCTCGTGAAATTCGTTTAATGTCTCTCTAAGTATTCCTTTCTTTTACAAATTACGATGGATTTTAACTCATATGTGCTAGGACGTGTTAGTTTCTAGGCTTAAGTCCTCTTCACAAGCGAGGCACATGAAATACCACTTGAGCAAGGATCTCATAAATGACTACAATCCTACTACTACTATCATCCTTTGATAGCGAAGAATTTTTTTTCTGCCGAGGAGCCAAGACTGTATTTTCTACACAATTTGTGCTGAATTACTGATGGACGCACCTGAACGAAAGTGATTAACGATGCCTGCAGATAATTTTGAGGCTGCCGAAAATCTGCAGTTCTTCATTTAAGATATGAGGGAGAGAGAGAGAGACAGAGAAAATCCTTTCTTACGAGCCTTACGAGGCTGAATGCACACCGTATCAGACCTTCTCACGACATACTAATTCCGGGTGAATGTCGTAAATCGAACCCTCCGTGTCAGTAAATTCTAGTAAGTAAATATACACCTTATTCACGATGACACCCTCTCGCCTAGCCCCCTTTCAAAGAAAGAAACGTATTTTATGTATGGCGTAAGACTGTGACGGTAAAATGCCTGAATGACTGAATTGTGAAATAAAAAATAAGGATCAGGAAGAACATAATGGATTTTCAGATGCATGCTCATACATCTACTTCAGTTCACCGTCCTAAATGTTCGTCATTCCCGTGAAGGTGTACAGTAGTCACATTGTAGTGTTGCAGATGGTGCGAAACTGGTACCGGAAGGTCATGGTACCCTGCACCGTTCAGTTAAGTCATAGTAATAAATTGTTGTGTGTCTACAAAGAGGGTGTAACAGATATAAGTGCAAATATTTGTATACGTAGTGCCTTAATATGTAGACACATCAACGTTTCTTCCCTGCCTCGAACAGTCTTCCCGCAAACATATCATGAACTTTATGACCTGATATTTTCTGCACAGTCGCACTACACCACTACGTGGATTACGTCTGCCAGTATAGTTTTGCATCCACGCCTTCCACACTTAAGCATCTGACCTGCTGCCCAGGGGAGAATAAGCTCTTGCTCTTGCAACATGGGTGTCAGTATATGTCAAAGGTGTTGACAACTGCAAAAAAATAAAAATTCTAAGCGATCTCAATCATTAAAGAATTTAAATGAAGTCTTCCTTATAACTTATCGCTACCTAAAAAAAAAAGAACTACACACTGATCTTGCCAAAAGTCGAGAAGCGATTTTTCTTGGCGTTGTAGCTCTCTGGGGCACTCTGGGATACACTCTGTCTGGGCCTATCTTATGACGTAACCGCTTATCGCTCTCTGTTTACACACAAAAAAAAAATGGCTCTGAGCACTATGGGACTTAACATCTAAGGTCATCAGTCCCCTAGAACTTAGAACTACTTCAACCTAACTAACCCAAGGAAAACACACATCCATGCCCGAGGCAGGATTCGAACCTGCGACCGTAGCGGTGGCGCGGTTCCAGACTGAAGCGCCTAGAACCGCTCAGACACACCGCCCGGCCTCTGTTTACAAACAGACGCCCGAGGACTTACCGACCTAGAAACATACGACTTTTAATGCCTATAATTATTAGTCTGCAAATGATGTAAATACTGATGTCATGTTATCCAGTATACGGTTGTCAGTCACCAATAGGAATACCTGCACTCAGTATGAGCCAATGGGTTGTATGAAATCAGGGTGGTGAAGATATGGTAAAGAGACAGAGTGGTAGAAGGGACCTACTGTGCTCATGAACACGTCGTGAATGTTGTTCCAGACTTTTTTTTTTTTCTTTTTATGACCGCGGAATGTCCAAGACGCTTATAAGAAACGGAGTACCAGATGTTTGTCATGAAACACGGGGTGTAGTGGCCGTAAAAAGATATTGACCGACGGTGCGAGTTTCGCGCTTTATTAATGACAATCGGCTCTAAACCGAACAGGAGTTGTTGCTGTTAATGAATGCAGATCCATTTCGGAGAGGACATAGCGAAAGGAGCAGCTTATAAAGGACATTTGTAGTCTTATACTTCGCAAAAGGCTATTTGCCAAAGCCTTATATAAAGCTACATGTCTTCGATAGCCCTTACTACAGAGAAATTAGACATTACTTGGTGGGAGGAGTGGCGATTTTGTTTGTTTCAGAACGACGCTCAGCAGTGAGTGCACCCATGGCACAACAGTGAATTTAAAATACAGTGTCAAGAGGGTTCTAGGTTCAGACAAGAGGTAAAAAAAGAACGAAGATTAACGCCCCTTCGATAGAGCCGTAATCACACTCGGAACACAAGCTCGGATCACGTATGGACGGGAAAGGAACCGTCCCGGCATTTGAATGGAGCGTGTCAGGAAAATCACGAAAAATATGAAAGGCCACACGGGGATTTGAACCGTCTTCCACTCGCATACGAGTCCAGAGTGCTACCCACTGCATCACATTAAGCAAAAAGTGTTACTGTGGTGTTTTTTCCTGTCAGGTTACCGTGAACATGAACTAGGACCTTCATTTCAACGTTGTCGTTGACTGAGGGTTATCTTTTCTCCTGTACCTACGTAATGGATACACTGTGAACACGTATGTGTATCAAGGCAAGAAAAGCTGTGAACACAGGGCTACACTCACACTTTCCTCGTTTGACGTACACTCATTTTATAGAACTTCTCCTGACACGCTAAAACGGTACATAAAAGTACCTGGGAGTATTAGGAACAGAGGGTAGATCGTAGTTATCAATATCTCGTAGTTCGGTATCTCCAACGGAAATAATCACGAATATGTTGGTTCTACTGAATAGGGCATAACTGAAGAAACTTGATGACCCTATTAGTCGGCGAACTGAGGCCATTTCGAAGGCTGGAGTCGGTGCTGGCGCGGTAGGAGAGGCAATTTCTTGTCTTACGTGCTTCTTGCGCAATAGTGGAACTTCCTTTCCGTAGTCCCAATATTTTAGAAGAATGACAGGTACTTTAGCTTCTTCTGCCCAATCACAGAGAAAACTCAGAAGAAAATCAGATATTATACAAGTATAAAAATTCGTGTTAGTTTATGGCAATCATTGACAATCTAGGCTCCACTCGCTGTAAGGCAAGGAGTTGTCCAGAGAGTGCTATTTACACGAGTCTGCCCTGGAAGCAAGTTATATGTGTGTAGCGCCTGGCGATAAAGTGCGCTCTAAGCAGGGTTCCTGAGTGAACCGAAACCGCCGCGTGGAGCTAGAAAGGGGAGAAAAAGACGACGGCGGGCGCCAAGTGTCGGCGAAAGAACGCGGTGCGGCACAGCCCGGCGCAGCTTGCCTGCAGGCGCGCACCATCTCCACCTGCACTCTGTGCTCTCCCACTTGTGAGGCTGCTGGGAAAATTCGATGAAATTTTAACGCGAGCTACGAAGAGAGATGAGAGTAGCTCAAGAGGAAGTTTTCCGCATTAACCGCCCGAGGCAGGCGCTCTGGCGAGCACAGTGCGGGCTTTTACAACACCACCACTGTCAACAAAGGCGCCGAGGAACGGCTTCCTGCACTCTCCAGCGGCGCCGGCGGAGCGCCAGCTTGGGCCCCGAGGTGCGTGCAGTAAGTTAATGCCAGTTGAAACGGTAGGACGTACGTGGATATATGGATGCCCTCTACAATATGATAATTAAAAGTGTGATAATACACTACTGGCCATTAAAATTGCTACACCACGAAGATGACTTGCTACAGACGCGAAATTTAACCGACAGGAAGAAGATGCTGTGATATGCAAATGATTAGCTTTTTAAAGCATTCACACAAGGTTGGCGCCGGTGGCGACACCTACAACGTGCTGACATGAGGAAAGTTTCCAACCGAGTTCCCATACACAAACAGCAGTTGACCGGCGTTGCCTGGTCAATCGTTGTTGTGATGCCTCGTGTAGGGAGAAGAAATGCGAACCATCACGTTTCCGACTTTGATGAAGGTCCGATTGTAGCCTATTGCGATTGCGGTTTATCGTATCGCGACATTTCTGCTGTCGTAGGACGAGATCCAATGACTGTTAGCAGACAATCGATTCGGTGAGTTCAGGAGTGTAATACGGAACACCGTGCTGGATCCCAACGGCCTCGTATCACTAGCAGTCGAGACGACAGGCATCTTATCCGCATGGCTGTAACGGATCGTGCAGCCACGTCTCGATCCCTGAGTCAACAGATGGGGACGTTTGCAAGACAACAACCATCTGCACAAAGAGTTCGACGACGTTTGCAGAAGCATGGACTATCAGCTCGGAGACCATGGCTGCGGTTACCCTTGACGCTGCGTAACAGACAGGAGCGCCTGCGATGGTGCACTCAACGACGAACCTGGGTGCACAAATGGAAAAACGTCATTTTATCGGATGAATCCAGGTTCTGTTTACAGCATCATGATGGTCGCATCCGTCTTTGGCGACATCGCGGTGAACGCACATTGGAAGCGTGTATTCGTCATCGCCATACTGGCCTATCACCCGGCGTGATGGTATGGGGTGCCATTGGTTACACGTCTCGGTCACCTCTTGTTCGCATTCAGATGTGTTACGACCCGTGGCTCTACCCTTCATTCGATCCCTGCGAAACCCTACATTTCAGCAGGATAATGCACGACCGCATGTTGCAGGTACTGTACGGGTCTTTCTGGATACAGAAATTGTTCGACTGCTGCCCTGACCAGCACATTCTCCAGATCACTCAACAATTAAAAACGTCTGGTCAATGGTGGCCGAGCAACTGGCCCGTCACAATACCCCAGTCACTACTCTTGATAAGCTGTGGTATCGTGTTGAAGCTGCATGGGCAGCTGTACCTGTACACGCGATCCAAGCTCTGTTTGACTCAATGCCCAGACGTATCAAGGCCGTTATTGCGGCCAGAGGTGGTCGTTCTGGGTACCAATTTCTCAGGATCTATGCACCCCAATTGCGTGAAAATGTAATCACATGTCAGTTCTAGTATAATATATTTGTGCAATGAATATCCGTTTATCATCTGCATTTCTTCTTGGTGTAGCAATTTTAATGGCCAGTAGTGTATTTGCTTATGTCAGTTGAAGTTAGTTACAGGTAAAATGTCTTGCCCCAGAAAGTTTGACGTCAAATAGTTTCCTGAAGTTCCGATATTCACAAAGAGCACACAGGCTTTGCTGCAGCAAGTTAATGTAAAGGAATGTCACTGTCTCGAAATAAGAAATATTTGTATTGAATTACTACATAATCATGCAACAAATTTCCTTCATTTCCCGTTGTTCCAAACATTTTATGAATCGCTCATAATATTCTGTCTTTGTTAACTGCGTGCTTTTCCAAAATATGAACTCCTTAACTTACTTTAAGTTTTGATCTTCATTGTGTCTACATCTACATCTACACTCGCCAGTCTAGCTTACCGTGTGTGGTGGAAGGTACTTCCGGTGCCACTACCTGCTACCCTTTTCTCCTCTTTCATTCACGAATGGCGCGTGAGACAAATGACTGTCGGCGAACCTTCGTAATAGGTCTAATTGCTGTAATGTTTCCATTGTGCCCATTTCCCGAGAAGTATTCAGGCGGAATAAATGTGTTGTCCTCGACCGGAACGTACTCTCTCGTAATTTCCGTAGTACACTTCTCAGCGATGCACAACAAATCTCCTGTAGCACCTGCCAATGGAATGCTTAACAGAGCATTTTTTAAATATTACTCAATGTCAGTAAAACCGCATTTTTCAGGACTTCACAATTTTAAAAATCGAACATTTAAAACCTTTCCTTTACAATGAACTTGGCTTTCTCCAGGTTTGGATCATGGACAGCGTTGCTGAAACCCTGGCTGCTATTGACATCCACCTGGTTCCATTGCCACGTGGAGTGGTAAACAACCAGTCTTCATTGGGATATGTACTTTAGTTCGTAACGAACCACTAAAATGTTCATCTGAACAATTCACTAGCTACACGACACAAGAACACGTTTCATCGTCAGTTTTAATAGATTTAACTAGTATCTGATTCTAAAGGATTCCATCCACTGAATATACAAGGCAGCGTGCCGTATATATCCTGGCCAGTACAGCAGCAACACGTTACACAAGTTCCCATGGAACCGAAAGAGCAATCAATGCAGCGAAACGATAGAAAAGCTATTAAAAAGTGAACTTACAGTATCTGATCGAAGCATTGCTCTCTAGGCACAGGGTAACCGCATTTACTTGCGATACTCGCTGTAAGATAGCTTATAGAATATGTCAGAAATTATACCATCAATCGTACATGACACCAGCTAGCCGAGTTGGTGCAGTACCTCGGGCGTTAGGACATGGGGTTCCCCCCACTGTTGACTCAAGTTGTCTCTCGCATCACTCCATTCGGATCACAGCGAAGTCTCCCTTCCACCGTCCAAATCGGCTCTGCCAGAGGAAGCAATCACCACCTCTGCCCAGCAACTCAATGAATGAGAGCGGTACCAAACTTGTTACCAAACCAAAATCGTACCATCCTTGGCACAGTGCTTTTTCATTTTTTTTCAAAGTATTTCTGTACAAGAGCATACACAGTCGTGTTATGTGACTGAGTAAAGGCGGTAAACAGCCGCGCCAAGGCCCCTGAAACCGCCACTGGTCCTCTTCCACCGAACCCGTTATACGTGTTTTACGGCAGTAAATGTTTACAGTGATTTGAAGCTAGTAGTGAGATCAACAGAAGCCTACATCTTCCTCTACTTATGCGCAAAACGTTACATTTATGCTTGTTCAGGGTCAACTGCCAGTCCGTACCATTCACCTATCCTCTGCAGGTCTTCCTGCAATTCCCTACAGTCTTCTGGCGTTGCTATCTTCTTGTAGACAACGGCGTCACTTTGGAACAGCAGGTATAAAAATCGTCAGAACAGACAAGTGGCTCATTATTTCTAAGACCTTGTACCATAAGCAAATACGTTATGTGCTCCATTCGTGTATGTTCCCTAGCAACGATTGTGATAACAGTAAGAGTTCGTGTCGAACCGGTTTTCTGTAATTTTAGTTTCATTGTCGTTAGTAGATGAGTTATGGTAGTTTCTATGTAAAGCGCTCATCAGTTATTTTAAGTGCTAGATGAGCTTGTTGGAAGGAACCAAACTTACAAGCTGTTTTATCCCCATAGTCCTATAGCAAAAATAGGAAGAGTTGATATTAATAACATCATTAAAACAAGAAGAAGATTTTTTCCAGTAACTATACCGTTAAAGTGTTCTTCTGCTCCAAACTCAATCTAAAATCACGGAACTTTCGAGGTTATCAGAGACGGATGGTCGGTCGAAACGACCTCTGTTTCTGGCTCTTTATAATTCTTATAATTTGGCAGTGAAGCCTGACATGATCGGTGGGAAGGAGGGGGAGGGGGGGGGCGGGGAGAGGAAAGGCGGCGGTCTTAATGTGGATTATTAAATAAAATTTTTTAAAAAAGTAAATGCTTTTAATGCCTGGACTGCAGCTTTTCTATCACAATTATTATGTACGATCAAGTAGAATACAAAAAAAAGAAAAAAAACATTTACCACACCTGAGCAAAAATGATGTGGACACAATTCTAGATGTAAAAGTAAACATTTGACAAAGCAACTTAGCAGTGTAGTATAAACTATGGTAATGCCTATAACTTTTTCTCAGGTATTGTACAATGTTTTTGTATTGTAATTGATTGTACATAATTTTCTTAGAGTACGTTTCCTACACGTCTTACAGATCTGAAGATGCTATCTGCAACCGAAACTAATTAGCGAACTTTAATTGTGATATAAAAATGGTGCTCTAGGCATTAAGAGTGTTTACCTTAAAAAATTTCTTTAACAACTCTTTATAATTTTTCTGCTTTGAGTCAGATGCTTCAGACAGAATGAAAATGATGTAACAGCCGGTTTTTTCGTACATCTGTGGCCACAACCGTGAATTTCAAGAGACTTTTGTATTCTTATGCTCAGTGAGACAAATGATAAGAGAAAACAAAATAAATCCTGTTCATCTTAATGTTTCCAGAGACTGAAATTTCGATTACACTTACACTTACATTTTTCCGGATTCAAAACTCTTTCTCGCACAAACTTTCTCACACTAAAACGGTACAGAGAAGTTGTGGAGTATCGGTCTTTCAAAGACTAGTCACAGTTTTTTCTAATACCAATTTTCCAAAATTAAGTGCTCAGAGCTCAAGTCTTACTCGTGTCGTTTATGCCTCATAAACTAAATGGTTTCGTAATATGTCACGTGCTTATTTGATTAAGGGTTACTTGCTTGATAGTGTAGAATTATTCAGTAGCATATATAGGTCCTATAGTAAGTGCAATGGCAGGCCACAGAATCCGAAGTATCCAGAAAGTATGAATACAAAGTGCTGGTACAATAGACAAAGAGCAAAGGACAAAAAACTTAAGTGATACATGACATTAAATAAATTCCTATTACATGCAAACAGAAAGCTATGGAAAACTGAAGATGATCATGCATAATGAATAGATTCACAAAACATGAACACCAATAATTTTGGAAAGTAAGGGCACTTTTACTACGACACACTCTACTATTTGTGATCTGAGTATCAATCCGAACTATAAGGTCTTCAGCAACGAAATTCCGACGTTAAGCTAATCACGTTGCCGTAAATGTTTGGTAAAAATTTAAAAAAGTGGGTATTTGTAATTTCAATGTTTCTATCAAAACAATGAGAAGAGGCTATAGAACAGAAGTATGCATTATACACTCTGCATGAAGTACATCCAAGGGCCCACTAATGATTTGTGAATGGTTGTGTTTTTAGGTGAATCTGTTCTAAGAAGCGTCAACATGTGAATATCTAAGGTAGGCAGAAGGTTATGCTTGATTCGGAAAGAAAATGTTGGTATGGATCTGTTGCGCTGAAACATGTGTCCATGTTGACGATGGGTCCACTCTTGTTAAACAGTATGATGGTGGTTCAATGTTCGTATCAGTTATTCTAAACTGATTAGTTTCATTTCATAATAGCAGGTCATAAGTACAGGGAGCGGCGTGGGAATTTCTTTATTTTAAAGAATCATAGAACAGAGAGTATTGAATATATCAGTTTAATTATCTTTTCTTTACATAGAGGTACATTTAAAGCTCTATTTCATTAGGTTTTCAGGATGTCATCTCGAAGATGGCTTCCATTCCGCTCAATCCATTTGGAGAGTCGAAATCGAAAGTTGCGTTCCACTTCGTCCAGCATGTCCCCGTCTATGTTGGCAAGATCAGTACGAATATTCTTCTGCAGCTCACCCGGTGTCTGTGAATTGGCGGTACACACCAAGGACTTAAGTTAGACCCATATAAAAAATCGCAGGAGGGTTAAATCTGGCGAATGCCTGGCCACTGAAGATCGCCCCTGAAGGAGATAAGATGGTCGGGGAAGTGTTCACGCCAGAGAGTCAGCGACGTTCGCGCCGTTTGAGCTGTGGCGCCTTCTTGTTAGAAACCAGATAACCCTACATCGATATCTTCCAGATCGGGAAGATAAAACTCCTCAGTCATCTGGACATAATGCTTAGTAGTGATCGTAACCGCGGTACCATTCACTTTGAGAAATCGTGGGACAATAACTCCAGTTCTGTAAAATGGAAACCAAACATTCACACGTTCTGTATCAGGGATTCATCGTGTAGTTCTCAGGCGTTCGTGCCCTGTCCTGGTGGATCTTGAAGGTCCTTGGTTTCTTTTTCTGCACACCACCAGTATCTAGAAACTTGTCCACCCACATAACATCGATTTTCGATCAGGAACGTGACCTGGATGCATAGTATTAAACTGTTCCTAGAATGCACGCTAGGCTGCGATGACCGAAAGCCGTCGGGAAAGTAAGCCGCCTAGGCGAACAAGAGCTCCTCTCTCGTCTACTGTATGATCACTATTGAACTAACTTTAAAAGAAAATCCACCCAACAATGAGTAACAGCCGCTGTGTAGCGCGCCTTTCGAATAAGGAAGTTCCCGCACCGCACACACTGTCTCAAGTAATGCAGTCACCAAAGATTTAAATGTTTATGTGCCTTCAAGTACGTCTCCTGAGATTTGTCCCAGAGAAGCTATCTGTCATCATATTTTGTTTTTACCTGTGAGTTTTAGCTGCAATAGAAAATCTTGTACTTCAGCGGTTAGACTGCATAGCCAATGTTTTTCCAACAGGTGCACTTCAGAGAACAATCGAACTAGTATGGGAAAAGTTATTGAGGAATGACACATGCTTAGTGCGCCTTTTTCAAACTGACATGTTACTGAAATAACGGAGATTAAGAAAATTAACCACAATGTTCGGTCAACATTGTAGGTTTCCGAAATGAAGGGAAAGATTTCTGTGAACTTTATTTGCAGTAGCTGTTCGCCACAGTCGCAGTTCCTCCATCTCTTCTAAATTACTTTCTCGCTGTCTCTTGACCTCGACTACCTCCCTCACTCACCTCCTATTTCATTCATGGGAACATCACTCTTTCGCCGAGTTGTAAACTAACACATGAGCGCTCGTGTACATGGCAGGGACTTATAAATAAAAGTGTAAGTCTCCGCCTAGATTCTGACGATAAATCCTGCCTAGTGGCCAATTTATTTTCCTTTGAATTATATCCACATTTCTTTTTTTGGTCATCAGTCTACTGACTGGTTTGATGCGGCCCGCCACGAATTCCTTTCCTGTACTAACCTCTTCATCTCAGAGTAGCACTTGCAACCTACGTCCTCAATTATTTGCTTGACGTATTCCAATCTCTGTCTCACTCTACAGTTTTTGCCCTCTACAGCTCTCTCTAGTACCATGGAAGTCATTCCCTTATGTCTTATCAGATGTCCTATCATCCTGTCCCTTCTCCTTATCAGTGTTTTCCACATATTCCTTTCCTCTCCGATTCTGCATAGAACCTCCTCATTTATTACCTTATCAGTCCACCTAATTTTCAGCATTCGTCTATAGCACCACATCTCAAATGCTTCGATTCTCTTCTGTTCCGGTTTTCCCACGGTCCATGTTTCACTACCATACAATGCTGTACTCCAGACGTACATCCTCAGAAATGTCTTCCTCAAATTAAGGCCGGTATTTGATATTAGTTGAACTCTCTTGGCCAGAAATGCCTTTTTTGCCATAGCGAGTCTGCTTTTGATGTCCTCCTTGCACCGTCCGTCATTGGCTACGCCTAGGTAGGAGAATTCCTTAACTTCATTGACTTCGTGACCATCAATCCTGATGTTAAGTTACTCGATGTTCTCATTTCTACTACCTCTCATTACCGTCATCTTTCTCCGATTTACTCTCAAACCATACTGTGGACTCATTACACTGTACATTCCGTTCAGCAGATCATTTAATTCTTCTTCACTTTCACTCAGGATAGCAATGTCATCAGCGAATCGTATCATTGATATCCTTTCACCTTGTATTTTAATTCCATTCCTGAACATTTCTTTTATTTCCATCATTGCTTCCTCGATGTACAGATTGAAGAGCAGGGGCGAAAGGCTACAGCCTTGTCTTACACCCTTCTTAATACAAGCACTTCGTTCTTGATCGTCCACTCTTATTATTCCCTCTTGGTTGTTGTACATATTGTATATGACCCGTCTCTCCCTGTAGCTTACCCCTACTTTTTTCAGAATCTCGAACAGCTTGCACCATTTAATATTGTCGAACGCTTTTTCCAGGTCGACAAATCCTATGAAAGTGTCTTGATTTTTCTTTAGTCTTGCTTCCATTATTAGCCGTAACGTCAGAATTTCCTCTGTCGTCCCTTTACTTTTCCTAAATCCAAACTGATCTTCACCTAGCGCATTCTCAATTTTCTTTTCCATTGTTCTGTATATTATTCTTGTAAGCAGCTTCGATGCATGAGCTGTTAAGCTGATTGTGCGATAATTCTCGCACTTGTCAGCTCTTGCCGTCTTCGGAATTGTGTGGATAATGCTTTTCCGAAAGTCAGATGGTATGACGCCAGACTCATATATTCTGCACACCAACGTGAATAGTCGTTTTGTTGCCACTTCGCTCAATGATTTCAGAAATTCTGATGAAATGTTATCTATCCCTTCTGCCTTATTTGACCGTAAGTCCTCCAAAGCTCTTTTAAATTCCGATTCTAATACTGGATCCCCTATCTCTTCTAAATCGACTCCTGTTTCTTTTTCTATCACATCAGATAAATCTTCACCCTCATAGAGGCTTTCAGTGTATTCTTTCCAACTATCTGCTCTCTCCTCTGCATTTAACAGTGGAATTCCCGTTGCACTCTTAATGTTACCACCGTTGCTTTTAATGTCACCAAAGGTTGTTTTGTCTTTCCTGTATGCTGAGTCTGTCCTTCCGACAATCATATCATTTTCGATGTCTTCACATTTTTGCTGCAGCCATTTCGTCTTAGCTTCCCTGCACTTCCTATTTATTTCATTCCTCAGCGACTTGTATTTCTGTATTCCTGATTTTCCCGGAACATGTTTGTACTTCCTCCTTTCATCAATCAACTGAAGCATTTCTTCTGTTACCCATGGTTTCTTCGCAGCTACCTTCTTTGTACCTATGTTTTCCTTCCCTACTTCTGTGATGGCCCTTTTTAGAGATGTCCATTCCTCTTCAACTGTACTGCCTACTGCGCTATTCCTTATTGCTGTATCTATAGCGTTAGAGAACTTCAAACGTATCTCGTCATTCCGTAGTACTTCCGTATCCCACTTCTTTGCGTATTGATTCTTCCTGACTAATGTCTTAAACTTCAGCTTACTCTTCATCACTACTATATTGTGATCTGAGTCTATATCTGCTCCTGGGTACGCCTTACAGTCCAGTATCTGATTTCGGAATCTCTGCCTTACCATGATGTAATCTAACTGAAATCTTTCCGTATCTCCCGGCCTTTTCCAAGTATACCTTCTCTTCTTGTGGTTCTTGAACAGGGTATTGGCTATAACTAGCTGAAACTTGTTACAGAACTCAATTAGTCTTTCATTTCTTGTCCCAAGCCCATATTCTCCTGTAACCTTTTTTTCTACTCTTTCCCCTACAACTGCATTCCAGTCGTCCATGACTATTAGATTTTCGTCCCCCTTTACATATTGCATTACCCTTTCAATATCCTCATACACGTTCTCTATCTGTTCATCTTCAGCTTGCGACGTCGGCATGTATACCTGAACTATCGTTGTCGGTGTTGGTCTGCTGTCGATTCTGATTAGAACAACCCGGTCACTGAACTGTTCACAGTAACACACCCTCTGCCCTACCTTCCTGTTCATAACGAATCCTACACCTGTTATACCATTTTCTGCTGCTGTTGATATTACCCGATACTCATCTGACCAGAAATTCTTGTCTTCCTTCCACTTCACTTCACTGACCCCTACTAAATCTAGATTGAGTCTTAGCATTTCCCTTTTCAGACTTTCTAGTTTCCCTACCACGTTCAAGCTTCTGACATTCCACGCCCTGACTCGTAGATCGTTATCCTTTCGTTGATTATTCAATTTTTTTCTCATGGTAACCTCCCACATGGCAGTCCCCTCCCGGAGATCCGAATGGGGGACTATTCCGGAATCTTTTGCCAATGGAGAGATCATCATGACACTTCTTCAAATACAGGCCACATGTCCTGTGGATACACGTTACGTGTCTTTAATGCAGTGGTTTCCATTGCCTTCTGCATCCTCATGTCGTTGATCATTGCTGATTCTTACGTCTTTAGGGGCAATTTCCCACCCCTATGACAAGAGAGTGCCCTGAACCTCTATCCGCTCCTCCGCCCTCTTTGACAAGGCCGTTGGCAGAATGAGGCTGACTTCTTATACCGGAAGTCTTCGGCCGCCAATGCTGATTATTTATTAAAATTTAAGCGGTGTCGCGGATCGAACCAGGAACCGAAGACGTTTTGATGATGAATCAAAGATGCTACCCCTAGACCACGGGTGCGTATATCCACGGAGATCTCGCATTTGCTGCTTTTCTTAAAAGTGAAGGTTTTTTTGCACGAACTGATCTCTCGATTACATGCCATAACTGTTCGATGGGATTCATATCGGACGATCTGAGTGGCTAAATAATTCGCTTGAAATGTCCAGAATGTTCTTCTACGCAGCCGCGAAAACTTGTGGCTGGGTTACGTGGCGCATTGTCGGCCACCAAAATTGTATCGTTGTTTGGGAACATGAAGTCGATGAATGGCCGCAAATTGTCTCCAAGTACCGGAACGTAACCATTTCCAGTCAATGATCAGTTCTGTTTGACATGAGTATTTACTCCACATCTTTAAGAAGCCACCATCAGCTTGCAGAATGCCTTGTTGACACCTTGGGTCTATGGCTTCAAGGAGTGAGCCTAAATCGAACCTTGCTATCAGTTCTTACCAGCTGAAATCGAGACTCATCTAACCGAGCAACGGTTTTCCAGTCGTCTAAGATGCAATCGATGTGGTCACGAGCTCAGGAGAAACACAGCAGGCGATGTTGTGCTATTAACAAAGGCACTTGCGTCGGTGATCTGCTGCCATATCCTATTAACGCCAAATTTCGCCGCACTGTCCTAACAGATATGGTCGTCGTACGCCCCACATTGATTTCTGTGCTTATTTCACACAGTGTTGCTTGTCTGTTCGCACTGACAGCTCTACGTAATGGCCGCTGCATTTAGTCATTAAGTGAAGACGGTTGGCCACTGCGTGTCCGTCGTGAGATAGAATGCCTGAAATTTGGTATTCTCGGCACGCTCTTGGCACTGTGGACCTCGGAATATTGAATTTCCTAACAATATTCGAAATCGAACTGCCCACGTGTCTAGCTCCAACTTCCACTCCGCGTTAAATTCCCTGCGTGCGGTCATCATCACGTCGGAAGCCTTTTCCCATGAATCACCTGATTTCAACTGACGGCTCCGCCAATGCACTGCCCTTTTAATACCTTCTGTATGCGATACGCCATCTGTATATGTGCATATCGCTATCCCATGACTTCTGTTGCCTCTGTGTATATACAATGGGTGATGGAAAAAATTTCGGCAACCTAGTTCAAATGGTGCAAATGGCTCTGAGCACTATGGGACTTAACATCTGAGGTCATCAGTCCCCTAGAACTTAGAACTACTTAAACCTAACTAACCTAAGGACATCACACATATCCATGGCCGAGGCAGGATTCGAACCCGCGACCGTAGCGGTCGCGCGGTTCTGGACTGAAGCGCCTAGAACTGCTTGGCCACCGCGGCCGGCGCAACGTAGTTAGCGTGTTTGAAGTCTCGTGTCACGAATAAGCAGCACAACAGCAGACAAAGAAATATGGTTGACCAGGAAGTACACAAGCACCGTGACAACGGTTTTGCATTAATATGAACATTAACAATATAATCAGACTCTTGCCATGAATGTGAAATGAGTCAGATCTATATTACGCAATTAGGAAAATGGGATTGACTAATGTGATATAAGTAAAGTACTATAGAAGATTGATGATAGTCAAACACAAATCACAAAATACTGAAAAACAAGTACTAACAAATAATCGACAGGTCACATGGTTTAGTTTCACTCACTTGGCAGACTTATTTGAGAAGATTGGTACATATAATTAGATTTTTAGCCGCGCGGTTTGAGGTAACATGTCACGGATTGCGCGGCCCACCCCGCCGGAAGTTCGAGTCCTCCCTCGGGCATGGGTGTGTGTGTGTTGTTCTTAGCATAAGATAGTTTAAGTAGCGTGTAAGTCTACGGACCGACGACCTCAGCAGTTTGGTCCCTTAGGAATTCACACACATTTGAATATCTGAATTAGATTTTTTGCCTGCAACGGAACATTTAAAACAATGTAAAGGATGCACAGTTTAATAGTTATCCGAAGATTGTTCCAATATAGACCGAAATGATTCTTATAATAAATAAACAATAGGCCATCAGTTCCACAAAAAAAAAAAGGAACCAAAAAATACCTGGAGTTTGAAGGGCATACAAGCAAAGTTCGACATAGCTATTATCAGCACAGGGAAGATTCCCAAGTTCCGCCTGGCTTACTCACTGTATGCGCTCACATGGTGAGATTTACATTTCAAATACGTGTACATGTTCCACAGACAACACACGATTCTTTCCATGCGTACAAGCCCTTCCGGTGATTTCTGCTGCACACCCATGTCACAGTACTACTTCCCCGCTGTATTAACATAGTTTCAATCGGCAGCACACTTCACTGCGTGACGATGCAGGGTCACAACTTACAGCGTGGCGACATTTCCTGTCGGGCAGGGCAGCACGTGGGAATTACTGACTCGGCACACATGTCTCACTGTCAGTGTATACTGAAGCGAATCAATGGGTGGCTCCAGAACTGCATCAGATCCTTTAAACTCCTCGCAGGTTGCGGATTGAATAGCAACAGTTCAGTCTGCAGACTTCAGTTCCCTAAAGTTCGATCTTAAAAATTGCAATGTTTTGTGGTGGTAGTGGCCACAGCTGTATAACACCCGCTTTAGGGTGAACATGCTGCATTGTCCTTCAGCTAAGATTTAACGAAAGTAAACGACGTAAGACAAACTATCCTTAGTCGAGTCAGTGTGTAGTTACTGCGTTTCGAAGTCCATGCCACTAGTACCATAGCCTTTTGAACCACGAGAAGCGTTCAAAATGACCTTTGCGAAACACGAGACGTGAGAAGGGCTTGTTTTCCTTCAACACACTACCTTTCATTCCAACGACTTTCCAATTATTTAAGAAGGGCATAAAAGTAACAATCGTACAAATTTTAAAAATAGGCACCTATTCCAACCTCAAAGTTTGACATGAACCCTTATCCTTCATAGTTTGGGAACAAAATGTAATCGCTAGGAAGTAAAGTGCTGAGTAAAGCACATGTAGAAGCAGAGGTGACGAAACAGTTAACACAGTGGATTCTCATTCTGAAGGGCATGTGTTCAGATCCCCGTCCAGCCATAAAAATTTAGGTTTTGAATGGTTTCGTTAAATTGCCTAAGACAAATACTCGGACAGACATTTGAAAAAGACGCGACTAATTTCCTATGACATCCTTCTTCCGTCCGAACTTATTGTCTTGACTGGACGCAGAACCTTGAAAGTAGTTACTACATTTTAACTATAACCTTTGAGTACGTAACATATTATGAGTCCGGTATTAATGCCCCTGACTTGTAAATGAAAAACAACGCACATCTTACAACTTTTTATCTTATATTTTGCCTTGCATTCGCTGATTAGGTCCATCCAATGTTTATTCTCCAATGGCGATGCCGTATTAGAAATCGATAAGGACCCTGTTCACACACCTCACATCGTCCACGACTGGATTTGTGAACACGAGGAAGAATTGTCGCATCTCCACTGCTCGCCAGTATTATTTAACTCAACGTTATCGAGCCTTCGTGGTCTACTCTGTGGAGAAGAGCGCGTGATCTCTCTCCATGTGCATCATCGTTACCTTAACTTTCCACTATTTTGCTGTAAGGGTGGTATGATTCACTTGAAAACCACACAGGACCTGTATTTATCCATTGCTAAACGACTGTGAGCTGTTTTGAATGCCAACTACTTTTCTGTATTATATGAGGCAAAGTAATGTGTTGTGTTTTTGGTGTTACTATTTTGCCACTTCCTCTAGATTGCAAGGATATCTTTGAAGAGCCTGGACTAATATTTGGTTCTTGAAGAGGGCCAGCAACCTCTGCAACGGTTGCAAGGATAACAGTCTGAATGACTGATCTGGTCTTGCAACATAAGCAGTACTGACTAGCTGTATTGGTTCCTTAAACGACTGACAGCCGTTATTTTGCCGAGAGTACGTGTCTTTACTGTAAAAGGATAATGGCAACCGCTTAGGTAACATATTCTGGAGGTAAAAGAGCCCTCCCCTCCCCCCCCCCCCCTTCCGCGAACATAAGAAGAAGAACCCTGCGAAAGATGAGAGGAATCGATGCCCAGTTATGTACATGCTTCCCTTGTCAGATGAAACTTAGTCACAATCGCCAGAGGCCGTCGATAACTTAGGGCGACTAATTGGCTGCTATAGGTCCGATCTGCGTCAGTTTTTGGAGGAATAAAAGAAGTTAGGTTGGTATATTCTATGAATGAGGAAATGAACTACTGTAACCATCTTGGGCGAAATGGACACCTCGACACCTCTGTGTTTGGAGAGGACCTGCTGCATTGCAGTTTTTGCTATTAAAAATACACCAAATGCATGCGAATGAGCGACATCTGTCTCCCAAAGAAGGTGGTGAGTACTATGCACCCTTTCCTCAGTCACTGGAATAGCCATACAAGTTTTACAAATATATGTGGGGATGAGGGAAACATTCTGCTGCATATTAGAGATAATTCATGTTGACATTGCAATGCAAGATTACGAGGGCAGTTCAATAAGTAATGAAACACTTTTATTTTCGGCCAATTTTGGTTGAAAAAACCGGAAATTTCTTGTGGAATATTTTCAAACATTCCCGCTTCGTCTCGTATAGTTTCATTGACTTCCGACAGGTGGCAGCGCTGTACGGAGCTGTTAAAATGGCGTCTGTAACGGATGTGCGTTGCAAACAACGGGCAGTGATCGAGTTTCTTTTGGCGGAAAACCAGGGCATCTCAGATATTCATAGGCGCTTGCAGAATGTCTACGGTGATCTGGCGGTGGACAAAAGCACGGTCAGTCGTTGGGCAAAGCGTGTGTCATCATCGCCGCAAGGTCAAGCAAGACTGTCTGATCTCCCGCGTGCGGGCCGGCCGTGCACCGCTGTGACTCCTGCAATGGCGGAGCGTGCCAGCACACTCGTTCGAGATGATCGACGGATCACCATCAAACAACTCAGTGCTCAACTTGACATCTCTGTTGGTAGTGCTGTCACAATTGTTCACCAGTTGGGATATTCAAAGGTTTGTTCCCTCTGGGTCCCTCGTTGTCTAACCGAACACCATAAAGAGCAAAGGAGTACCATCTGTGCGGAATTGCTTGCTCGTCATGTGGCTGAGGGTGACAATTTCTTGTCAAAGATTGTTACAGGCGATGAAACATGGGTTCATAACTTCGAACCTGAAACAAAACGGCAATCAATGGAGTGGCGCCACACCCACTCCCCTACCAAGAAAAAGTTTAAAGCCATACCCTCAGCCGGTAAAGTCATGGTTACAGTCTTCTGGGACGCTGAAGGGGTTATTCTGTTCGATGTCCTTCCCCATGGTCAAACGATCAACTCTGAAGTGTATTGTGCTACTCTTCAGAAATTGAAGAAACGACTTCAGCGTGATCGTAGGCACAAAAATCTGAACGAACTTCTCCTTCTTCATGACAACGCAAGACCTCACACAAGTCTTCGCACCAGAGAGGAGCTCACAAAACTTCAGTGGATTGTACTTCCTCATGCGCCCTACAGCCCCGATCTCGCACCGTCGGATTTCCATATGTTTGGCCCAATGAAGGACGCAATCCGTGGGAGGCACTACGCGGATGATGAAGAAGTTATTGATGCAGTACGACGTTGGCTCCGACATCGACCAGTGGAATGGTACCGTGCAGGCATACAGGCCCTCATTTCAAGGTGGCGTAAGGCCGTAGCATTGAATGGAGATTACGTTGAAAAATAGTGTTGTGTAGCTAAAAGATTGGGGAATAACCCGGTGTATTTCAATGCTGAATAAAACAACCCCTGTTTCAGAAAAAAAAATGTGTTGCATTACTTATTGAACTGCCCTCGTACAAACACTCTGCTCAACTTCAAGTAAATCCAACAAAACGACATATGTCAATTAACCTTCATGGAGTGTCATTCAGCATACGTGTGAAAGACAAACATTAATTTTAGATTAAAATACCCTGAGTATCTAAGGCACTGAAAAGTGGATAACACTTACACCAAATTAGAAACCATTTCGTATAACAGAATCGCCACACTAGTGGCATAAAAAAACCAGTAATCAGCAGTAATAATAATCTGTAGGCACCTAATACTCACCTAACACAAGTCAAAAGTGAATCATTAATGTAACTGTAAGCGTAAGCGTAAGATACGCCAGCCTTCTCACTTGAACAGATTTTCTTTTAGGCTTATAATTTACGCCGTAAGTTTTTCCTACTTGTGGTTTCCAATAAAACAATGGATCCCGATCTATATCCAGATTAAGACATCTTTTATCCTCAGGATGCCACAAACTCCTCCTTCCTTTGATTAAACTCATCACTTTCTCGTAGTCCTTATTTCGTGTTTGAGAACGTCGGCCGATTCGACCGGAAAAAGACCCAATTTTAATTTTGCCAGCTGTCGTCCAAAGTCTGTATGTTCGGCCAATGAGACAGGCTGCACTGTGCCCCCCGCAGGTGCTGGCGTACTGATTTGAAAAGATCGGCGGTCTTCGGCTGACGCCGATTGTTGACGGAAGCTACCGATGTCTGTGCCACTGTTACCGAAGCCATAGCCTACTGAGACAACAAACTGACAGAGTTAGGTCCCGTTTGGACCTATGGAGGGGCAGACAGACCAGGAAGTAGAGATCCGAAACGGACCGAGTGCGGGTCTGATGTTCGGCCTGCATACTTCACAAATCAAGGCGCCGCTGATGGTCTTCCTTCGTTCCGGCTATAGTTCCACGAATATGTGTCACACAACTTTGGCCCTGCGGTCGCTTCATACCTGTTCTCTCTTCTTAAGCAAGCAGGTGTGTAAGCCTAATGGTGGCCTACTGTTTGTACGGATGACGAGCATACGATCTTGCTGCTGTAAAGGAGTACTGACAAGTCGAAATGACCGACTCACAGGTTCAGATGGCCGTTAACGAAGCTGTGATTTAAGAGACTGCGGAGGGCTTAAACGCAAATTACTTGAGACACGATGGAATTACAGACATTGGCTGTTAGTGGACATTGATTTAAGTCAATAGGGAAAGTTTAAAATTTGTGCCGGACCGTATTTCGACCCCGGGTCTTCCGCGTAGCGGGCAAATCTGCTGACCACTGGTTACAGTGGTCATTACAACCGCGCATTTCGTGTCAGACCATAATTCTCAACTTATCCACACGCTACTAATATAGTCTCCCTTGACCATTACCCTCATTACTAGCGGCATGTCGTCGGTTGCCGTGAAAAGTTCGAGCCTGGTGTGCAAATGCACTGACCAGGAACATTTTCAATTATTTATTGCACAAGAACCAAACATTGTACAGATATCATACATATGTCGTTTTGAAGAGAATCCCTGAAAGTTTTCTTTTTTTCTTCTCATGTATACCGCCACAGCGTAGTTCCGTAATTTGCCGATAGTCAGCGCTAGTCGCAGACAAGGCGAGTTCAGGTGCGGAGCGAGATTTCTGTGTGTTGGAGTTCGACAAAAACAAGTGTGCTACAGCTGTTAAACCGATATTTAGAACTAAGTACGGCAAGAAGCCACCAACAAGGAAGGCCATTTACCACTGGCACACAAAATTCGTTACAACGGGTTGCTTTTGCCTGGCGAAGAGAAGTGGACGTCCCAGTGTGAGTGACGTGAATGTGGAGCACGCACGAGAGACATTCCTACTTAGGCATGTTGCAGCAACGTCTGATGCCTCCAAAACCCAGGCGATCATTGTAGGCAAAACCACCTCTTCCTTCCGCCTCCTTGATTTCTATCTCACCATCTATGGCCGTGCTATCGCCCTCACCCCCACCCTTAAGTACCTTGGCGTCACCCTCGACCGTCGACTCTCCTCGACCCCCCATCTCCGGACAATCCAAGCCAAGGCATGCTGCAGACTCCGTCTCCTCAAGCTCCTTTCCGGCCGTACGTGGGGTCTGGACCCCTCCACCATACTCCACACCTATAAATCCCTCAACCGCCCCATCCTTTGTTACGCCCATCCGGCCTGAATCTCCACCCCCGTACCTTTTATAAATCCCTTCAAATCCTTGAACGCCATGCTCACCGCCTCGCCTATCGCATCCGTCTCCCCTCCCCCACGCGGATCCTGTACGATCTCATTCCGTTCCCCCACCTCCTCCTTTTCCTTGAAGGGATACGGATCCTGTACACCTCCTGCAAACTCAATCCTCCTCACCCGCTTGTCTCGTCCATCCTCTCCCGCCCTCGCCCGCTGCCGCGCCTGTATTCCCATGTCCCACCTGGTCTCCATCTCTCCACCCTCCTTACCCTCTCCCAAGGTGGCTTCCGCCAGCTACCCCTCCCTGATGATGTCCTCCTTCCCTCCATCTACCCCTCCTATCAACTTTGATCCTCCCACCCACTTCCTGTGTCCTTTCCTTTAGGCACCCTCCCTCCCTTCCCCTCCCTTCTCTTTCCTTTTCCCCCATCCCCCTTCTTCCACCCCTCTACCCCCAGGCTTCCCCTCCCCCTTCCTCCCTTCCCCCTATCTCCTCTGCCCATGGCATCTCTGCTCTCCCCTCTCCCTCTCCCACCCCCACACCCCCCTCCTCATCTCTTGGCAGGTCCCCGGACTCATACACGCTCAGTGGACTTTCGCGCGCTGGAGATCATCGCCATCAGTGTCTCGTGTGTGTGCCTTCGTTTTGTGTTTAGTGTCCTTTCGCCATCACGCCTCCACTATTCACGTGTGAAGTCGCAGTCATCCGTGTTATGTGTGCCGTGCCAACAAGTGTTAGTGTTTATCTCGTCCAGCGTGAATGGCTTCATGATTATTGTTTTTTGTATCTAAATTTTTTGCCCGCCGTTTTTATTGTATTGTCTGTGTCACCTATATGTTATATTATTGTACCACTTAGGCTGAAGAGCAGCGTAATATGCTGCTGACAGCCCGCCTGTATGAGGTGATTAAAATTACAATAAAGAAAAAAAAAGTCTGATGCCTCAAATGCAATCGGACTCTCCGTTCATCGTTCAGCAGGATGGGGCTCCATTCCATTTTCATCGTGAAGTTAATGGGTACTTGAATACGGAGCTGCAGCATCGATGGATCTGCCGTGCTACAGAAGGGGACATCTGTTTCATGAAATGGCCTTCCCGATCACCAGATCTCACTTTGTGTGACTTTTTTCTGTGGGGACACATTAAAGATCTGGTATATGTGCCGCCTCTACCATGTGATGTAGCAGAGCTCCGGGAGAGAATACGGGAAGCGACTGCCACAGTCGACCATGCCATGCTGGGACGGGTAAGGCAAGAATTCGATTACCGTATTGACGCCTGCCGGGTGACTCATGGTCCGCTTATCGAATGTTTGTAAAAAAAACTTTCAGAGTTTCTCTTCAAAATGCAATACGTGTGACATCTGTACAATGTTTAATTTTTGTGCAATAAATAATTGAAAGTGTTCCCTGGCTTTATGTACACCCTTACAAAGTGATTGGTGCAAAGGTTTTATTCTTGTTTATTCCAGCACCACCACGAGAAAACATATGTTCTACGTCAAACGGAATCTGGGCTCATTGCAACGTCACTATCTCAACGAAAGCTCACTATTTCTGTATTCATTTGGTCCCGGCAGCTTGCGTTTATGGGCTAACAGTAATTTGTGTCGCTTAGCACTCATTTCTTTGAATTATTTTAATAATTAATCACCATTTTGAGATTACACCCCTATCTCATGTTTTCTGGTACCGCCGTCGCAGGCTGGTAACGCCTCGAAAGTCTGTATATGTTAACAGAAATTCTCTGAATAGGTATTAAATATCAAAATAAATTAACGGCACTCTCCGAAACAGTTTTATATATATAAATGCACGTATAAATAGAACAATATTCACTGCTAACTGATCAGTCGTTATATTGGTATACAGGGTGAATCACCCAAAACTTGCACTGCTAATATTGCGGAAATCGGAAGTGGTATCGATGTACGTGTTTCACACAAAGGACTCAGTCAGAGGGCTCGTATTGTTAGCCAATCAACAGATTGTACTAATACTTAGAAAGTGTACTTTTTGTGCAAACACACACTTTTTGTAAACATTACAATGCCTATTGACACTAGCAGATTAAAAGTAGGGTAAATTAGAATGTCAGTGGATTTTTTCGTGGTATTGAAGTGCGAGTCGTTTACGAGACATCGTATTTTAGCTCGTTGATTTCAACAGGCATTGTTACTTTTAAAAAGGTGTATTGTCGCACAAAAAAGGAATTTCTGAGTGCTATTACAGTCTGAGCCCCTTGACTATCAATCTGTTCTGTAAAAACCGCACATCAATGCCACTTTCCATTTACGTAATATATCCGTTGAAAGTAATAGGTGATTCACCCTATATAACAATCGTCATGCCCAATGGTTGCTTCTGTCCTGTAGACTGGTCGGACGTTTTGTGAGAGTTGACGTTGCTCTTGAGAACGGCAGAAATCGTGATTGTGTGGAATAAAGAAATAGTAATTTACCGTTTAATGGCCGAAATTTCTTTCAAAACGGTGGTGTATGTAGGGGGAATATACCTGTGAGCTCGGGTACTCCTTTCTGAGCGAACCGAGTCCACTTGTACCCAACAGCAGCCTCAGGTGAGAATTGGACTGCGGCGGAGACGGACGGTGAGCTTGAAGATGACGCCACAGATCTCACTGGCAAGTTTAACCCTTTGCTACCAATTTAATTTCGAAAACATTAATGTACGGTTATTTAAATTAAAGTCCTAGTTAGAAGCAATATACTTCTTGCAATTTCTTTTTCCAAGGGGGTTGGGATTTGGGATAGGACATACGGGATTCCAGAATGAGATTTTCACTCTGCAGCGGAGTGTGCGCTAATATGAAACTACCTGGCAGATTAAAACTGTGTGCCGGACCGAGACTCGAACTCGGGACCTTTGCCTTTCGCAGGCAAGTGCTCTACCAACAGAGCTACCCAAGCACGACTCAGTCCCCGTCTCCTTTCTTTCCGGAGTGCTAGTTCTGTAAGGTTCGCAGGAGAGATTCTGTAAAGTTTGGAAGATAGGAAACGAGGTACTGGATGAAGTAAAGCTGTGAGGACGGGGCGTGAGTCGTGCTTGGGTAGCTCAGTTGTTAGAGCACTTGCCCCCGAAAGGCAAAGGTCCCGAGTTCGATTCTCGGTCCGGCACACAGTTTTAATCTACCAGGAAGTTTCACATACAGGATTGTTCGTAAGTACTTCCAGGGATTCAGAAGACGACTCCGCAAAAACTAAAAGTCAGATTGAAAACAGACACACATCAGTGGGCAGAGTATCTCTCCAAATATGTAGCCCACACTACAGCTGCTCAATATGAGCTTCATTTTTGAAGTGGCAAACGGTCACCGTGGATAGAAGTCGGTGACACGATGTGCTCGGAAAGGCGCGAAGGCAGCACGCTTTGCGAATCTGCTGTTAGGGTTGCCTATCTACAGGTACGTACTATTTAGATGTGACAATACAAAGACGAGAGTTAACGATGAAACTAGAGAACAGCATAATCTACAGGTGCAGTAGCTAATTATAAGAATTCTGGTAACCATTAGCAGGCTTCCCTTGCCAGTGGGACATTGATACATAGCAGTAGCATGTAACAAAATTTATATGCCTCTATCATGAGACACACACGTCACGTTGGTACTCAAATGGTTAAAGCGAGCACACGGAGTTCATTTCTGATCTCTAGCAGAAGGTGCCGGCGGCGGCGGAGGCGCACAGTGCGCACTAGCGCTCCTCCCGGCGGCTGCGCGCAGACAAGGGCTGCGCCGCGGCCATCTGGCGCGGCTTCCTGCTGCAGCGAGCCGCCTTTGTGAGCACAATGCGGGTCGCCGCAGCGCGTGGCCGACGCCAGCCGTGCGCTCACTGGCAGGGGACACGAGGGAAATGGCGCGTGGCCGCGGGGCGCTGGAGCACTGTGCGCCAGTGGTAGCGAGGGGGCGACCTCGCTTAGATCGGCGCTGGTTAGACACTTATAAAACCTGTACAAACTGTACTACACGGGCTTCCGAGGTCGATGCCTTGATAATTACAGTTGTACCGCGTTATTGTATAAAATACTTTGATTAAAGACTGTAGAACCGATGTTTCGACCGTATTAAAACGACCTTCCTCAGGTCAAGACTGGTTTTGGTGGAGGGAAGGAGCCTCTGCTTACTGCACACGATCGGTGTCAACGAGTCACACTCGTGAAACAATTTTGGCTCTAGAATGACGAAAGGGAGAGGACAGGAAAGAAGTTGTTCGTAGACTGTTCAGCTTCTTATTGACTGATGACAGTGCGCAGATCAACGTTTGGTTTCTGGTGGGCACATTTTCTTTCTCGGCCGCTTGAAAATGCACTCTATATCTTTCTGTTTAGGCTGTCACGAGCGAACACGGATCTGTCTGGGTTTAAGGCAGCATCCCCAGTTTTGTTCGAAGCTAAGGTGTTATTCCATGGAAAGTAGCATGTAATCTCAATACTAGATTTAAGGTCCACAACAAGAGAATAATATACGACTGCAAATATACTGCCTGGCCAAAAAAACGAAGTACCCGGTCGCCGCCTCACCCACTGACGGTGTTCATCCGGGGAGGTGCAGAAAACGATTCTTCACTAAACTGAACGCCATGCTATTCAATAGTAAGCCACGCTCTCCGGTCAGCCGCCACGGAAGCCTATCCTTCGGCTGGTAAAACCCCGGCCCGGATGCAGCTAGTCTCCAACCAGCGGTACGGTATGTCACAGAATGTTGTACTGAATCCACTATTTGTTCTAGGATGGCAGGCACCGATGTGAATAGGTTACAATGTGGTTGGTACACAATACTGTGACCCACTCTAGTGGTGGCCAGACTTGGTAGACCGAAAACTTGATGAAGAATATGCCTGCCCTCACATTTCCATGCGCTGCAACAACAGGCCACTGTTACTCCGAATGCCCCACGGGTTTAGATATTGCAGACCAAAAGGTCGCCGGCCGCGATGGCCGAGCGGTTCTAGGAGCTTCAGCCTGGAACTGCGCGACCGCTACGGTCGCAGGTTCGAATCCTGCCTCGGGGATGGATGTGTGTGATGTCCTTAGGTTAGTTAGGTTTAAGTAGTTCTAAGTTCTAGGGAACTGATGACCTCAGCAGGTAAGTCCCATAGTGCTCAGAGCCATTTTGAATCAAAAGGTCACTACTTCAGTTGCTTCTGACGCTCTCCACATGACTATGCCGTATCTCCGAGTCCTTCACAGTCATCACTCAACATCTGACACTGTTCACGCCCCTTATATAGCCTACCCGGTATGGGGACAACAATAATCACGAAGAACATTAATGCACTTCGGTCGCATTGCCACGTGTCACAAACAACTGCAATTCTGAATAAAACCTTCAAAATCGTCAATTAGAATAAAATTGTCCGCCATCGTCGTCAGGAGTAAAACTACTGACTGCCGTGATTGGCACGATTTCTCGGTTACATACCTACGGTTACGTCCTCCGGCACCAATCACAGAGGGCCGAGACGACGCGTACGCGGAAGTTGAGTTGGGCAGCTCTTAGCAGCTAAGGCCCGCTGGCGTCATGTGGCGCTAGGGGGCGCCACGTTTGAAACTGTCGCTCCCGCTTCCCTACAGGCCTCAAGCATCCGTCGTTGCATCCTTGGGACATCCAGAGCCCGCCCCCACGACTGCAGTGTGCACACGTGGTCTCTGTTGAAATGGTCTCAATCCATGTCTCTGCCGTACGCGTCCTAACTTGCCCAACGGTATGGCAGGAAAGCCGCCGGCTTGCCATCCTTCTCCGTCTCGAGGGTAAATTTCATGTTGGGATACATGAATTGTTGAAGTGTACTTTTACCGCGACGCCATATCAGGATGGTGTCATCGACGTACCTTAGAAAACAAGACGGACGCAACACCGCATAGTTCAGAGCCTGCTCCTCAAGGTGCTCCACCGGCCGCTGTGGCACAGCGGTTCTAGGCGCTTTAGTCCGGAACCGCGCTGCTGCTGCTACGGTCGCACGTTCTAATCCTGCCTGGGGCATGGACGTGAGTAATGTCCTTAGGGTAGTTAGGTTTAAGTAGTTCTGAGTTTAGGGGACTGATGACCTCGGATGTTAAGTCCCATAGTGCTTAGAGCCATTTGAACAATTTTTTTATGGTGCTCCAAGAAAAAATTCGCGACTGCACGAGACAGTGGTGAGCCCATTGCTGTAACATTCATCGCGGTACAAGAAGCACGTTGTCGCTAGAACACGACGAAACAACTTGACGATTCTAGCTGTAAACTGTTGGGCCAAAAGATACAGCGTGTCTTGTACTGGTACTCTCGCAAAAGTTGTTGGGTTCCTCTATGCATCCACATGCAAGTGAATTGAGCGTTCTCTGTTCCCCTTGCCCTAGGCCTCTGGAATCAGGCTGCATGTGTGATTATGTTTTATTGTATATTTCTGATTTCCCTTATGTAAATATGTATTAAGGGACCACTTAAAGAATGTCATAGGATTCTTGTGTTTGTTTAACTATGTGCACATCTTGTCCTTATAAGTGTATGGCAATGTGTAGATAAGTGTTCTTTTGACTGTTTATCGACACGAGTCCTTATTATTGCTTAATTAATTTGCGTTGTGATTAATAAATATATTTTTACTCTAACGCACCCGCCCGTTGCACAGTCCCTCTTTCCAATCGGTACTGTGTTCATACCCATGAGGTCTATATGTGTATCTTAAATTCTAAGATACTTCTCCAGAAGGAATCGTGATTAGGGAGGAATTTAACGAACTTAAAAATGATATACGATACATGGTGCCTCCTTCTCTCCCACTCTTCCCCTCCGATGCCTGTAGATTATAAACAAGTATCATCGTAGTTATCATCGCGCATAAAAATAATAAGTTACTTTAATTAATGGGCTAGATCAGTCGTAAGAACATTGTGATGGACATGCAAGGGTATGAACGTAATATAGACGAACGTAAATTCGATCCCAGACAATCGTAGAGAAACGAACAAACATAACTAGCCACCAACAGAAAACTTAAACACCCGCCTCTTCCCCACGCCACTCTTCAAAGTGACTCTAGACTACAGCGCGAAACTATATCCGATGCTGAAACCATAAATATGGAACACTATGGATACTTTTACACTTGAAAAGTATCTACTTTCATAATTTCTGAGTATTAAAGGCATTTAAAAGTCGTCTATGCATTAATAAGATTAATAACTGTAAATCACCTACACTGTCGCCACACAAATTAGGAATTTAACTTCCAATAACTCTACTCTTCGTTGAAAAGCAGAGTGCTTTGGTCTTTGAGATTACTTTCCAGTACCATTTTGGTGATCTTTCTTTTTAGTTCAACTTCATTATCCAATCGTAATCCACAACAAGAATCTTCGCAGATAGTTTAAATACATGTAGGCCTCCACTTCTTAAATATTTATATTTATTTCATTGTTAAATGAACGTTAACACTTTCCCAGCAAACTGAATGTTGAAACAAATTTCTGGCTTGCATCCGGTCGTCGTTTATTTCATACCATGATATATCGACTAGACGTCTGCCAATCATATTCATGCGAGCTTCGATGGTCATCTGAAGATAAATTAGAAGCAGACTATCACTGCAACAAGGGAATTTCTGGCCAAGAGAAGTCTACTGGTATCAAGCATGGGCCTTAATTTGAGGGAGAAATTTCTGAGAATGTACGTTTGGAGCACAGCATTGTATGGTAGTGAAACGTGGACTGTGGGAAAAACGGAACAGAAGAGAATCGAAGAGTTTGAGATATAGTGCTACAGGCGAATGCTGAAAATTATGTTGACAGATAAAGTAAGGAATAAGGACGTTCTGCGCAGGATCGGAGAGGAAAGGAATATGTGGAAAGGGACAGGATAATATGACATATGTTAAGAAATTGAGGTATAACTTCCATGGTACTAGAGGGATCCTTAGAGGGCGAATACTGTAGGGGAAGACAGAGACTGAGGTACATACAGTACATAATTGGGGACAAGTGCTACACTGAGACGAAGAGGTTGGCGCGGGAGAGGAAATAGTGTCGGGCCGCAACAAACCAGTCAGAAAACTGATTGGCCCAAAATGTAAATAAATAAATAAATATACAGTTCATGTTGAGTTTTCCGTCACAGGGTGCACAACGATGTACATTTGTACCATAATTTACTTTCATCAGTTTTTTTCACTGAAGTAATATGAATTTTATTGACCATCTAGAATAAATCTGGCCTCATCAGTAAACAAAGCTATCTCAAAAACACTGGAAAGTTCTCGTGGAGTCAAATCGATGAAAATACCGCGTGAACGACTCAGCTGTTCTGTGTTCATTTCAGAGTTTGTTGCAGTCAGTACGTGTGAATATTGATTTTAGCAGTTTTACGGATTCCCTGTCGTTCGCAATGGGCTTACATGAACATTAGCCAATAGCTTTTTTAGGAATCACGTGTTTCTCGTGTGTTGCAGAACGTGTTTGCCACTGAGTGCATCTTTGTTCTGGGAAATACCAGCAGTAAATAGGCGAGCCTGTCAGGAACCGCTTTCGGCATCACTGTAAACAAAACACTTGAGGTCTCTCGCAGTGTCACAAGCCGCAGCCCTACAAACACACAGAGTGACTAATGCTGCGCTCCTCGCGGTCACGTTCTCGCTTCCCGAACACGGGGTCCCGGGTTCGATTCCCGGCGGGGTCATGGATTTTCACCTGCCTCGAGATGATTGCGTGTTTGTGTTGTCCTCATCATTTCATCATCATCATGAAAGTGGCGAGATTGAGCTGA
The DNA here is from genome assembly GCF_023864345.2 of Schistocerca serialis cubense. NCBI lineage: Eukaryota > Metazoa > Arthropoda > Insecta > Orthoptera > Acrididae > Schistocerca > Schistocerca serialis. The sequence goes on along the minus strand of NC_064642.1, from coordinate 274,429,040 downwards.
GCAAAGGTTCGGAATTTGTACGGGCGCTGATAACCGCGCAGTTGAGCGCCCCACAAACCAAACATCATCATAATGCTGCGCTCTACGAAGTTAATGAGGCATGGCGGCAAAAACGTCTGAATGATTGTCATTTTTAGCCTTTAGCTTTACCGTAGAAGATGATCTATGACCCTGGTTTATAGGATTCAATAGTTTTTCCCAGTTTTATGTTTCACTCACATTGTGTTCATACATGTGAATTTCTAATGTTCTTTCATTCTGCATAGTTGTCTTTGCCTTCTTTGTTACTCTGTTGTTTAGGACAAAAAGGTATTTGGTAACCGGGAGCTCATTTTACCGTGATAGCTTACTCACGTTTTCAAAACGCTGTTATGAAATTTATTGGTTCAAATGGTTCAAATGGCTCTGAGCACTATGGGACTCAACTGCTGTGGTCATAAGTCTCCTAGAACTTAGAACTACTTAAACCTAACTAATCTAAGGACATCACACACATCCACGCCCGAGGCAGGATTCGAACCTGCGACTGTAGCGGTCGTGCGGTTCCGGACTGTAGCGCCTTTAACCGCTCGGCCACTCTGGCCGGCGTGAAATTTATTAACCACGTTTTCGTTTATTTTGCTTGGGACCAAACTTGGTCGTTCCGAAACAGGATGGACGCTGAAACCATCTATTTTGTCCTTAGAGTGTGCTGCCGTCATGATTTATCAAATATTATTTTAAAATGTGTATGAAAGAAATACGTAACTAGAATTTTAATGGTAGCACATCCTGAATATTAAGCTGAACAATCTTCGAATAAGAAGCGAAATACTGCGTTTCGTTCTTCGTAACTTTGCCTCTAATAACGTTGAATGACAGAAGTGACATTCATATTAGTGGCATATAAGCTGCAGTTAAAATTTGTGTGCCGAACCGGGATCCGAAACAAGTCGTCTGCTTTTCGTAAAGATGGAAGCTGGAGATTTAGCTCCGAGGACGAGGAGGTAATTGGAAGCGAACTTCGATCTCGCACAGGTACGAGTGGGAAAGGAAATAGACCGTGTACTTTTGCGAGGAACCGTTCCGGCATTTGCGTCAAGCGATACAGGGAAACAACAAAACCTAATTCTGGATGGCTGGATAGGTATCTGATGTGCCTCTTGTCGGGCAATACGCTGGCAACTGAGCTATCCGATAGCTCTCATGGACCGACTCATAGCTTCAAACTGTTGCTAAGAATTTGGCATATTGTGAATTTTAAAATATATATCGTGCGGAGTATTGAACGACGACCGGCTGCAAGCCCGAAATTTGTTTGAACATTTGACATATTGTCAAACAGGAGCATGCGACGTTATAAACGTCCCTACAGTAATTTACTCTGTCAAGATTGCCTAATTACTACTACATTCACATTACCGATTTCGGCAGTTTATTGCCATCGTCAGATGTAATAATTAATCAGATAACAGCTTGCCATGATATATAAAACTCAAGTTATACACATTCAAAACGTCACGAATTGCTACAAATTATGTCGTCATATGATTAAGGAGGCTGAAGCTGTGTGAGGATTAATTACGATATCTGAAGATAGCAATGAATTGCTAAAACTGATGGTTGTAGGATATAGGCGATGTTGACATACTAACTTCTTATGCAAGATGTAATAAGAAGTATTCCTTATTTCGAACGGTGGTAGTATGGAACAAACAAGAAAAAAATGACGAATAAACTGAACTCTAAAATACATGTCTTAAGAGCTTTGAGCACTTGTCCATCTTACTGTGAAACTGATCTCTTCTACTGCAACCTCTTCGCTATTACGATAGATCTGCAGGATGCAGTAAACAAATGAACTAACAAAAAAGAGCAATAATTATGCAGATGGTATCGTGCACTCTGGATTTTTTCCGCATACAGGACACGAGCTCGACAGATACTTCCATTCGTCAGACCGAATTTGCCATTTTGCCATTTACCATGTGGAATAAAGTCTGACTTTATGCTGGTAAGTGCAAAGATAAATATAAAATATAAAAGCATTTTACAAATTTATCGAGACAAAAACTGGCTCGATTGGAACTACGGTATACGCTGCACTTACCCAAAACTGTGAACACGGTTTACAGCTGTATGTTTCCTTATTTTATAATATTTATGGACAAAAACCGAGTAATGCGTCCCCATTGGTTTACTGCAATCTGTAGGTCGTTCGTATTAGCAAAGAATTTACAGCGGAAGAAACGTGTTTCACAGTAGTAAAGAGCAACAAGTGCTTATAGCTCTTAAGCTATGCGTTTTAGACCCATATTTACTTGAATGTTTTTCTTGCTTTGGTCTGTATTAGGCCTACCACCTCTCAAAATATGGAATACCTTTTTTTAACTCCCTGTGTAAACCCCTTGCTAGGTAGTTTCGAAGAGGTGAAAAGTTTTTAATAGTAAGCCGAAGCTTTGAGTCTGTCCGAGAAATGGAGTAGGATTGAACATTAGGAACTGCGCTCTGTACAAATGCCAATTATCCTGGTTCGCGTCCATGTCCAGCACACAATTTTGTCACAAATTCTGATGCGTAATCTTAATCCTCATACTCGGAATGGACAACAATACGAGAGAAACACCATAAACACTACACATTACCATGCTTGCCGGCCGGAATGGCCGAGCGATTCTAGGCGCTACAGTCTGGAACCGCGCGACCGCTACGTTCGCAGGTTCGAATTCTGCCTCGGGCATGGATGTGTGTGATGTCCTTAGGTTAGTTAGGTTTAAGTAGTTCTAAGTTCTAGGGGACTGATGACCTCAGAAGTTAAGTACCGTAGTACTCAGAGCCATTTGAACCATTTTTGAACCACGCTTAATATGGTGCAAAATAGTGGCAGCTTCAGATAACGATGACGGAGATGGATAGCGATCACCCATGCTACTTTCTGATGTGGACGGTAAAGGCTCAGTAATATTGAGATCGCGTGATCGTGGTGGCCACCGAAAATGCGACCATTCATTCTCGTGCTCACAGTACCAGTCCTGGACGATGCGAGACGTGTGAACAGGGCCCTGTCGTCTTGGAACACAGCCTCAGCTTTCAGGAACAAACACTGTATTTTGGAATGTGTCTGATCAGCCAAAATAGTCACATAATCCTTGGCAGTAATGCGGCCTTGAAGAACAGCCGTGGGGTCAATGGATACCATGGGATACGGCTGTTCAAATCATCACCAAACCCCTGTCATATATGGCTCTTAAGACGTAAAGTAGGCCATAAATGACGGTCCATAGTTCAGGTTTCATGGCTTCGGTACCGCGTTATCACATAACGCGAATTTGCATCACTGATGCGTGGTTTTGGAATTCCTGCTCGCTGTATAATTTCCAGCCTATAGAGCTACCTTCATGTTGTTTTTGTGCTGACCGGGTTGTCGATAGTGACATTCATTTCTGCAGTGACTTCCGCAGTTGTCGTCATCTTCATTTTCGTCAGACACCCCTTAAATGGCCGTCAGTCATGATCACTTTCGTCCGCTTTGTGACTTAACGGATGGTATTTCCCGCCGTTCCTGTAGCCGATGTAAGTCTTCGATACAATGCCTCTGGAAACATCAAAAAAATGGTTCAAATGGCCAACAGAAGACTACTAGTGTCAAATGGTTCAAATGGCTCTGAGCACTATGGGACTTAACTGCTGTGGTCATCAGTCCACTAGAACTTAGAACTACTTAAACCTAACTAACCTAAGGACATCACACACATCCATGACCGAGGCAGGATTCGAACCTGCGACCGTAGCGATCGCGCGGTTCCGGACTGTAGCGCCTAGAACCGCTTGGCCACTCCGGCCGGCTGGAAACATCAGTTTTCGATGTTGCTATGCAACAGTCATGCAGTATTTTTTAAAGGAACACTCCGCCATTTGCCTGTTTTACTGTTTATTTAAGTACAACCCGTGTCCTGCAATACCTGTTAAAGACATAAAACCAAACACTTAAAAATGACATAAAGGCCGTATCCTGGGATGTACTTAAATAAACAGCAAAACAGTCAAATGGTGGGGTGTTATTTCAAAAACAAGCATTCCGGTTCCCGTTATTACAGAAGCACCCACCATGCGAGGAAAAACAATTTGCCGACGTTAGAATTCACTTAGGACCGCGATGGTGCACTGACAGCCACACAGATCATTGTTCTGCCAAGACTGACACTTGCAACGTATTGAAAAGATTGCACACTCGCCGTTCATGGCCAAACAGAATGCACTACCTGCAGGCTTGGATAGTACCTGGATTTATATAGGCATGAGTTTCTCACGGTGTTTCCGTATTTTCGTCCAATATTGTAAATACACTGTTACATGGATGTCAGTTTAAAAAGATGATAAAGTCCCATACTCCATGACAGAGCGTAGGGGAACGATGCAGGTGAAACGCACCGCCGTACTAGGCAAGGTCCTAGTGGAGGTGGTTTGCCATTGCCTTCCTCCGACCGTAATGGGGATAAATGATGATGATGATGATGATGATGATGAAGACGACACCACAGCTCCCAGTCATCACGAGGCAGGGAAAATCCCTGACCCCACCGGGAATCGAACCCGGGACCCTGTGCTTGGAAAGCGAGAACGCTACAGCAAGACCACGAGCAGCGGACAGTTTAATAAGAAAAAACAGGAAATATGACTTTTTTCTTTAGAAAATTGAGTGGATATTAGCAGTTTCGTACTTAGAGGCACAAGCAAATAAAATAAGCAATAAAAGCTGAGCCGAGAGGTGAAAATCAGCTGTGTTGCACACAAACCTTCGTCCTCTGTCCAGGGGGTGGGCAGCCGCTTGTACGGTGGCATGAACCACCCCATGACGTCATCGTGCTGGGACAGGCAAGCGCTGGAGCGGTCGTTGCGAGCACGCGGCCGCGCAGAGGTCCACCACAAACTGACCACGGCTTGGCGGACGGGAACTTTTTAACTGGCGTATCCGCTCGGCTCAATGATGTCACAAACAAGCCGCTTGCCCAACGCCAACGCCGCCGCCGCCGCCACCGCCACCGCCGCCGCCGCCGCAGCCGCCCTCTGCGGAAATAGCCGCGGCTTCCAGGAACGAAACCAACCAGCATAGCGGCAGAGCCCGGCCCCGTTTGCCGTCTCCTTCCCACGCCAGCCCTGCGGCTCGTCTTCTCTCCAGCGGTGCCCGCGGCAAATGGAAACAGAAGCGGAAGGCCTTATTCCGGTACGTCCGCTGCAGAGCCGTTGTAACCCGGGCGCTACGACCGGCATGTCCAGAGTCGAAAGGTATCGCGTTGCACGCTCCGTTCCGTGCCGGCCGGCATTCCCCAGCTAGGGACTTCTCCCGGCCTGACTTAGAGCGCTGCCCAAATTAGTAGCACGGTATCGTGTTCCTCGTAAAAGGGGTAAGCGCGGCTCCCCTAACGGTAGCCTCATCCACTAGCCCACGTCAGATGCAGAAGAAGCAGGGATTTCGTTTCTTCTTGCTTACTAAACTGGGAGGAGGGCAATATTTGTTTCTCTTACTACCTCCTTTATTATTGTGGTGTGTGGGATTCTCATTTTCAGTTGCATTATAACATATCCACTGTTTCCTGACAACAGCAAAGTGCAGGATCCGGCTGCAGGATAACACTTTAACAAATTTATTTTTTATAATTAATTTTAGTTTTTGTATTGAAACGGAACTTGTTGTACCGTTCCAATGTTTTATTAAATTGCTAGCATACAGAGATTATTGGCAAGAGTTTCTTCTCTTGCAGGTAATACCTCAGTTGGTGTCCAAAAGGAGGGAATGGACTAAACAGGGTTATTTATTGAACTTTTTCTGTTGTGTACCACGTTTCCCATTTTCCTTTCCTTTGTGCGGCCTGGACGGTATAAATGAGTGAGTGTGTGAAATAGCAGAAAGCTTTAGGCACAGATTGTAACACTACATGAATGGTCGTTCTGGGGTAGGGTAGTACCAACCCCCAAGCGTGAACAAGTTTAGCAGAGACCAAGTTTGCAGGTCAGGGCAAAGATGACACGAAGCGCGCGTATTGGCTCTGTCAGGTTGGCGCGCCACCCCCACCACGTTTGTAAGCGGAACGGTTAGGCGAATTCGGTTGGAAGGGCACTTGTTCCTGGGTCGTGGTGCTGGACAGACGTGGAGACGCAGCTCTCGTTTTGGTAATTTTAGCATAGGTATTAGATTGCCTGAAATCTGCTCTGTAATGAAGTCCAGATGTTGAAATCAGGCGCGAAATTAGCACTGAACCCCATAAGGGAATTGATTTTCTTAATTTACTCGAATTTCAGTAGACCTTGCGTTAGTGCCTTGTTCAGGCAACGCACCATGTGCCTTAAGCTCACGGTCACGTTATTGCTCCGTGCTTAGCGGAAATTCACTCATTCAATGTATTTTAATCTGCTCTTCCATTTACAGTAATATTTTGGGGGTTTTTATTTCTTTTCCATATGTTTTCTTTGTGAACTTGCTTTCGCGTCACGTGGTCAGTTGGAGCAACTGCCGCATTGATAAATTGTAGTTTCGGTCTGAAAATGTATTGTACACGATGAATAATCATACGATAGTGAGCGAGTGTAAAATAGGGAAGGAATAATCGTGTGTGTCCATATTTTTCTGGGTTTCTGTTGGCTATTGAAACTTGGCCATGTGGGTTGAACAGCACTGAAGTGATGTTTCTTGTGCACACCCATAACGAGTTGATTTGTTGGCGATGTTGTGCGTTAAGTAAAATACCCGTGCCACTAGGAAAAGTATTGGGTTTTAATGCCCACTGATTTGACAAAGATTTGCGTAATACTCTTCCACCCTGACCTAGTTTTGCTTGTATTGTCTTTGTGGAACTTGGTCTGAGTAATGTATAGTAGCTGAATGTAATAACTGAGGGTTTAGGTATAATTAGGTATAATTGTATAGAATTACATTGAAGCCAGGTCTGCGCTCCTCTGTCCCATTCCATAATTACGTGGCGAAACTGAACCATGTTAACTAGAGACGTGTTTTAATGATGTACATTGCAAGAGAAACACGACTAGTTGGTGAAATAGCATCGGTACTGAATAAATATCAATTAATCTCTACGCTCTACTGATTATTTAGTCCTTCCATCATAAAGAATAGGTAGCAGTCAGTACCACAGTCTAATTCTGGATCATGAAAGCAAATAAAAGCTATTTAATGCCTATTAAGCCCTGTATAGATGCCTTCTGTAGTGGTTCAAAAAAATGCGTTATCCGTTGCGTTCAAATTTCTACCGGTTCGTTAAAACCTTCCGCTAGAAATTATTAATACCCAGCAATAACTCGCAGGGGCCAGTAATTTCGTGGACCACACGAATGTAAGAAACCATTTACTACAGGCAGTAGCTTGCAGGAGCCGTAGGACATGTCAAGCGACGGTAATCTACCTACTAGGTGGACTTTTACCACCACCAGTACTGGAAGGTTACGTTGCAATATTTCTCAAACATTACAAATACAACCTAGTTCAATAAACATACAGCATAAACAAGAATGCGTTGCAATTCAGGAGCGAGAAATGACATAATCAAAGTGGCAGCTGTTCTTATCCAGGCATTGTTAAGGCGAGTGAAAAAATTGTCCTTACACGTTTCGAATACAGAAAGGGGAATTTCTCTACGAACGACGTCTTAAAGATCTTCAGGAGTCGGTAGTTTTCCAAAGCAAACCAGAGATTTCAGATAGCTCAATAAGAAATGATGGCGCGGAGAAAAATCCGGAGATCGAGGAGGCCATTCCATGTGCCCATGCAAAGAAATGAAGCGATCTGGAAGATGTTTCTTTAGAAAAGCAATGGGTTGTTTCGAGGTATGGGAAGTAGCCCCGTCCTGCTGAAAGCAAACATAACCAAAGTAAATGTGATATCTTCTCAATTCTGACATAAAAAATTATCGCAACATCGTAAGGTAACATTGTGAGTTCACAGTCACAATGCGACAATTTTCTCGGAAAAAGTAGGGCCCAATGATGGAAAATTGGGCCTGTCGTGGAGTTTTCGTGAATTATTTTCCTGACAGTACCGGTAACTTCGTTTATTCACAGCATCCGATAAGTGAAAATGAGCCTCATCACGCGCTGTTTGTTCAAAAATGGTTCAAATGGGTCTGAGCACTATGGGACTCAACTTCTGAGGTCATCAGTCCCCTAGAACTTAGAACTACTTAAACCTAATCAACCTAAGGACATCACACACACATTCATGCCCGACGCAGGATTCGAACCTGCGACCATAGCGGTCGCGCGGTTCCAGACTGTAGCGCCTAGAACCGCTCGGCCACTCCGGCCGGCGCTGTTTGTTGTTGCGGCCTTCATTCTGAAGACTTGTTTCAGCCAGCTCTCCAGGCTACTCTATCCTGTGTGAGCCTCTTTATCCCCGAATATCCACTGCAACCTACATCCTTCTGAATATGCTTACAATATTCATCTCTTGGTCTTCCTCTAAGATTCTTACTCCTCCACCATTCCCTCCAGTACTAAATTGGTTATCTTTTGATGTCTCAGAATGTGTCATATAAACCAATCCCTTCTTTTGGTCAAAGAGTGCCACAAATTTCTTGTCTCTTCCCGTTCTGTTGAGTACCTCCTCATTAGCTGCGTGATATACGCAACTAATCTTAAACATTCTCCTATAACACCACATTTCAAAAGCTTCCGTTCTCTTCTTGTCTAAATAGTTTATCGTACGAGTGTCACTTCCATACATGGCTACACGCCAGACGAATACTTTCAGAAAAAACTTCCTAGCGCTTAATTGTATTTTCGGTGTCAACAAATTTCTCTTTCTCATAAATGCTTTTCTGGCCATTTCTAGTCTATGTTTTTTATCCTTTCTGTTCTGGTCATCATAAGTTATTTTTCTGCCCAAATATCTAAACTCATCTAATGCTGTAAGTGTCTCCTATCATAATCTACATCACTTGCATCACCTTATTTGATTCGACAGCATCCCATTTTCCTTTTTTTGCTTTTGTTGACGTTAATTTATATGCTTCCTTTCAGGACAATGTCCATTCTGTTCAGCTGCTCTTCCAAGCTCTTTGCTCTTTTTGACAGAATTGCAATTTCATTGGCAAACCTCAAAGTTTTTTTTATTTCTTTTCCCTAAACTTCAATTCCTGCTCTAAATTTTTCTTTTGTTTCCTCTACTGCTTGTTCAACGTTCAGATTGAATAACATCGTGGATAGGCTACAGCCTTGTCTGACTCCCTTCTCAACCACTGCTTCCCATACATGCCCCTAGATTCTTATAACTCCCATTTGATATCCGTACAAGCTGTAAATATCATTCACCCCGTATGTCCTATCCCTGCTACCTTCAGAGTTTTAAGGAAAATATTCCAGTCAACATGGTCAAAGCCTTTCTCTACCCCTACAAATGCCATAAACGTAGATTTGTCTTTCATTAACCTATCTCGAGTGTAAGTGGTTCAAATGGTTCAAATGGCTCTGAGCACTATGGGACTTAACAGCTGTGGTCATCAGTCCCCTAGAACTTAGAACTACTTAAACCTAACTAACCTAAGGACATCACACACATCCATGCCCGAGGCAGGATTCGAACCTGCGACCGTAGCAGTCGCACGGTTCCGGACTGCGCGCCTAGAACCGCGGGACCACCGCGGCCGGCTGTAAGTGGTAGGGTCAATATTGCCTCCCGTGTTCCTACATTTCTCCGGAATCCAAACTGATCTTCCTCGAGGTCGGCTTCTACCATTTTTTCCGTTCTTCTGTACAGGATTCGTGGTAGTGTTTTGCAACCAAGACTTATTAAACTGACAGTTCGGTAATGGTCACACTGTCAGCACCTGCTTTCTTTAGCATTGGAATTATTGCTTTTTTTTTTTTTTTTTTTTTTTGAAGTGTGAAGGTACTTCACCTGTCTCATACATCTTGCACACCAGATAGAAGTTTTACCACGGCTGGCTCTTCCAGGGCTATCAGCAGTTCTGACGGGGTGTCATGTAATCCCGAGGGTTTGTTTCGACTAAGATCATTTAGTACTCTGTCAAATTCTCCACGTAGTATCACATCTCCCTTCTCATCTTCATCTCAGTCCTCTTCCACTTTTATAATGTTGCCCTGAAGTACATCTCCCTTGTATAGTCCTCTCTATTTTCCTTCGACCTTTCAGTTTCCCTTCTTTGTTTAGGAATAATTTTCCATCTGAACTCTTGACATTCATACAGCTGATTCTCTTTCTCCCAAAGGCCTCTTTCATTTTCCTGTAGGCAGTATACATCTTTCCAGTACTGAAATATGCTTCTAAATAGTTACATTTTTCCTCCAGCCATTCCTGCATAGCCATTTTGCACTTGCTGTCAATTTCCTTTCTTAAACGTTTGTATTCCCTTTCACCTGACTCATTAGCTAAATTTTTATTTTTTTTCCTTTCATTTGTTAAAATCAGTGTCTCTTGCGTTATCCAAGGATTTCTCCTAGGCCTTATCATTTTACATATTCTATCCCCTGCTACCTTCACTATTCCGTCTCTTAATGCTTCCACTTCGTCTTCTACTGTATTCCTTCCCCTGTTTTAGTCAACTGTTGCCTATTGCTCCCTGTGAAACTTCCAGCAACCTATGGTTCTTTCCACTTATCCAGATACCATCTCCTTAATTTCGAACTTTATCCAATTTTCGTTTTCATCTATAGTTCAAAACCAGTAAATTGACGTCACAGTCCACATCTGCCCCTGGAAATGTCTTACAGTTTAAAGTCTGGTTCGGAAACCTTTGTGTTACCACGATATAACCAGTCTCAAACCTTCCAGTGTCTCCAGGTATCTTTCAACTATACAACCTTTTATTTATGATTCTTCAGTCAAGTGTTGGGAATGATTAAATTATGCTCTGTGCAAAATTCTACCAGGTGGCTTGCTCTTCCATTCCTTTCCCCGAGTCCACATTCATCTACCAATTTTTCTTCTCCTCATTTTCTTACTATCGATAACAAGTCCCATGTGAGAATAAAATTTTTAGGTACCTGAATAATTTCTTTTACATCATCATACATTTCTAGAGTCTCTCCATGATCTGTGGGGATAGTTGGCATATAAATGTGTACTACTGTGGTAGGCACGGACTTCGTGGCTTCTTGGCTACGATAATGCGTTTACTATGCTGTTTTATAGCCCTGTATGCATCTGACCAGAAATCTTATCTAACAGCAACTTATCCATTTCCCTTTCTGAATTTCCTAACCTACACGCCATTTAAGGGATCTAACATCCCACGCTCTGATCCGTAGAACGCCAGTTTTATTTCTCCTGATGATTGCATCCTCCTGAGTAGACACCGCCTGGATATGTGAATGGAGGACTATTTTATCTCCGTCATATTTTAACCATGGAGATAACATACCTTTTAACCGTGCAGTAGTGCTGCATTTCCCCTAGCTTTCAGCCGTTCGCAGTACCAGCACAGCAAGCCCGTTTTGGCTGCTGTTACAAGGCCAGATCAGTCAATCATCGAGGCCGTCGACCTTGCAAGTATTGGACAGGCTGCTGCCCTTCTTCAGGAACCACACGTCTGTCCGGCCTCTCAGTAGGTACTCCTCTGTTGTGGTTGCACCCACGGTACGGCTATCTATGTCGCTGAGGCATGCAAGCCACCCCACCGACGGCGAGTTCCATCGTCCGTGGGGTACATTATCAGAATAACGTCATTTTCCAACATTTACAGCATCCTTGCTGCAAACATATTCCTCCGTCATTCTGCTTCATTTTTTGAACCATCATGATTTTAAAAGGATGAAAGTGGAGGTGTAACTGCAGAAAGTGGCGAAATGACCTGTCTGAAATGCGCAAAGTGTGACCATGTCGTTCTGTTTAACGCCGAGGGTTGGCCTCCACAGCTTGTCGAACTTCCTTGACGTTTTCTGCTGTGATAACTGTCAGAAGTGTTTCAAGTCTCTCTGCTATTCCTGTTCTGAAGTTTTTAACGACTTTTATTACTGTAGGGCGACTTGGGACAGCACCGTGTCGACCAACACTGCATTGATGGCGAAGTCTTCTCTGCGTAATGTACTACCAAATGACCGGTTAAAACATACGTGTTATAGACAAATACACTCCATGTTAATGAAATGGCAACGAATAACGAATGTGTCTCAAACATTGCGCATGGGCTGCTTTCCCCGCCACTTAAGTTACGGCGGTCTCTAAAACGTAACATTTGTCTGCCTGACTCTTTACGTACCGAAGCAGAAGTAATGCAGGCCATTGTAGGTGCTACATCATTGTCAGTTCCCGATCCCATAGTGCCAGCGAAGTAAAAAGGTGTTTCTCGAAGATAATTACGAGGAGAGATCTCCTAACCAAATGTAAGTAAAGATGAAAATTATGTGATATGAGAGTCCGCCACATTTGTAATAGAGTACACAGTAAGCGTTGCCACAAAATCCAAATTGATCATTCCTCTTGCATTCTAGTAAATGTTTTATAACCACAATTTTTTCATAAACGGTGTGAACCAGAACCCCTCCTTGAGGCTCTAATGACTTAGTACTTGATTGTACACGGGTGACGTGTTTATACTGGAACAATATTTTATGAAGATGATTTCTAGCATAATCGAAAGCTCTCATGTTAATTTATAGCTCGCGATGTAGACAAATGAAGGTGACACTGAGAATTGAGACAACTGTTCCAAATAATTGACCATGTCAAGAGATATAAAATTTTAGAGGCTGTTCGGAGATGCTTTCCGAATATATTAGTATTATTAATGTGAGGGAACAATGGTGTCTGATTGCTCGATAAGACTAATTGCATTTTGTTTGTGATACACAGCCAGGCCATCAGTAGTTACTTGGGAAGTCGAAGGACTCGGCAGTGTGAACTGAACATCATTCACAACAACAACAGAATCTGCTTTACCTCCCGGTGTGGTGTACGATCAGAGCAACTTTAACAATACAGTAGCAAGGTGCAATGCAAATGATCGAGCTATAAACAATCAAGAGGATCCACTGTAACTCGACAGACAGGACTTAAACTGTGATTACTCCCACTAGTCAGGACATGCCTGAAAACACACTGGTCCAGTGACACCAACATTGGGTACATCTAAAATAAATACACAAGGTGTTTCCAGAAACATAGACCCCATTGAAGGTAATCTTGACTGGCAGAAAAGTCACAAATGATGACACAAATTACGTGACCCTCAGAAGTTCATAATACAAAAAAGTCCGTAATACATATTATTTCTCAAGTAAACATCTCTTTTTCTCGACACATACTAATCGTAAAGGGATGAATGAGATATCGCTAGAAAGGTTTACAATCGGCTTCTGACACTGAAAATTGATTTTGCACCAAATCTCTATTTTTGGAAAATTTTAACTAGAAACGTAAAAGGGCATCTTGGATGCCCAGCTTCATACCTATATTTTACGAAGCTAACTTACTAATCAGAAATAAGACACTATCTTTCAATATTATCTTATTACAAATACCATTTTTTTGTTTAATGTACTTATTAACTAGATAAATTTTACACGACAGTGTCATAAATAATAACCGTGACCACTGCGGTGGTCCATTATCTCTGCCCGTCGTACAAGTTGACTTTTCTAAATGAATATATTTCCGAAACTACAACCGTAATTGTCATTGTCGCCTTCAATTGTGGTTTACCTATTGCTACTACGCTCTAAAGTGCTTACTGTAACTAAAGATGTTTGTCGAGTTAATCCTACAGGTTATGTGGCCCACTTACAATCCCTTGTCTCTGTTCGTCGTACAAGGCGGGACAAACTTTCCGAAGGCAAAACACATTTTTGGGGATATGGAAATGTAGATGTAAAGATGTATCAGAAATTCATGATTATTATTTCACGTCGTTCGGTTTATTTTCATCGATGTTTTGTGCTGATTCTCACAAGTACTTTATAGCAACGATTGCATTTATTCTAAATACTGTCATTATCTAAAACTATAAGAGTGTGGAAGTTTCGCAAGGGTCCGCTGGTTATTAAATTCACGAAAAATTATAAATGTACTGGTACATACCCAGAACAAAGGACTGAAAAGTATCAGAGAGTTAAATCTGTCCCTGTCCAACCTTTCAAATTTTCCGACTGAACCAAACACCGCTGGAATTTGTACCATCAGGTTGGCTCAGCGAACGGTACGTGAAAGAGGACATCAACAAATGTTACTCATGCACATGTCCGCGCCACTAGGATCGGAGTATAATAATTCCAAAGCGAGAGCCACAATGTCACACTATGTTCACAATTAACCAACTTGAAACAGGTTCGCTTGGTTTAGTTCCTTGGCGGGGCTCTGTCGGCAGTTATAGCTCGTGCAGGATACTGTGGCCGATGCGCAGTGACCACTTTTCGTACAAAGCGCTGCTCGAGTACATACCCTTGTTTGGAAGTGGTGGCTGATACGTATTTTCCACCTTTCGGGCGGCCAGCGATGACAGAATCGGGGAGCGGACCCTGCAATCTGTCTCAAACGATTTTACAGAAACTATTCGGTAAAAAATTTCATTTTTCTTTACTTATAGCTTTACATGTTAGATGCATGGTGATGTGCACATCATTTAGAAAATATTTACGTAAAAGTAAGACACTGCGCGAAATTCGGAAAACTGTGTAATGAAAAACAGAGGTCACTATGGTTTTGCGTTTGGTGCATATTAGATGATATGTTGTTGATTATGACAGCTAACGTACAGATTTTTGTTTAGACTTGGTTAGAGGTATCTATCTGTCACCAATAATAAGCATACTCATTTACGATCGCGCCGCGCCAGTGATAAAGGCAGAGTGAAATAGCCATAACATTCCTCATATTTCGTAAACGGTTTCAGTTATCAAAAGAAGATTTTGGCTAATGATAGCACTCACACTTGGCTAATGATAGCACAGTGCAGAGACTGTCTGCACTGGAGATGGACAGCTAACTCCGTCAGACCGGTCTCGTACGCTCGGCCCGGCCAAACCCATTCTTTGCTCTCGGGCGGTACGCTCGCCAGCAGTCGACAGCGAATCCCGGATCCCTGGCAGCAGAGCGGCCCTGGACGGTGGTGGATTCTTCTTTCATATCGTTATTATGTAATGCTTCATTATCTACAGTGTTATTCCAATAAGTACAGACTTTTTCGGCGAAAGAATGTAATTTATAAATGCCAGTGATAGCTGATGAAACGAGAAATGCTATGGGTTTTCGAACAACGTATGTGAAGACATTACACGTTTTTTGTACCGAGGATGTGCTTTTTCATAAGCTACTGACTTCTCTTTTCCTCAGTCCTCAGTTCCTCAAGTCATAAAATTAATAAACTACTGTTTCAAAAGTATCTCGCAACTGTGTCTGTACACCACGTTAGTAAGTTGAGACAGTGTAAGCTCGGCGGTCTTCAGGAAAAAAAAAATTGACATGGCAACCTGAAAAATGAATAGGTTTTACTTGAAATTCGCCGCTAATGACACCTCACTGAAAGTTGGAAGTGGTTAGCAAGCCAGGCGAAAATAAATCGCTTCATCTTCGGCGGAATACTTTTTAGATACTAACGAAAGCGGAGGTGACAGTGGATCTTTTTGAATGGTCACCATGCAAGAGTGGGCATGGAGGGACCCCACTTAATATTTACAAGGAATGCGAACATAGGCTTCCCCTCCAGCGCTCGGCATTCCCCTACAGCGCTCTGAGCGACCTCCCACCACTCCTGCTCTCCCTACTCTTCTCCAGCCGACCACACATCTAGCTACCACGGCATTTTGCGCGCACTTTAGTAGGCTAGCTTAGGTGTTGAGGGTGTCATCTCGTGGCGGACGGCTCTCTCTCTCTCCCGTGAGTCGCTGCTCACACGGTCTCCTGTCGACTGCCGGACAGACGGAAAGTAGCCGAAATGATGTCTTCCGGATACCGATGTGCTGACCGCGATAGAGATCGGGCAGAGACTGTCTGCACTGGAGACGGACAGCTGACTCCGTCCGACCGATCTCGTCCGCTCGGCCCGGCCAAACCTATTCTTTGCACTCGGGCGGTACGCTCGCCAGCAGTCGAGAGCGGATCACGGATCCCGGGCAGCAGAGCGGCCCTGGACGGTGGTGGATTCTTCTTTCGAGAGAAGAGGGTCACGCACGTCACCAGCTGCCCGCTGGCGCACCGAGAGCTCGCCTCGGAGCCAGCGCACCTCCTGGCGCGCCTCCGCAAGAAAGGTGACGCATGTGCCGAAGAGCTATGGTGGACTGAGAGTGAGAAAAATGATAGGAAATCTTGAAACTCTTTGAAAAAACTGAATGGAGAGGGACCCACAAAGTATCGAACCGTCAAAAGACTCAAAGATGGGGAATGGGGTAGAGAGGCAGAGACAAAGAATCAGAATAAGGACAAACAGATGTACGTTTAATTAAATATTAGCTAAGACCGATTTATGTTTCAGTCCAGGTTGGGTGTTGAGAGAATGACTAAGAGGATGCTTTAAGGCACGGTAAATTTCTAGTTCTTCGAGAACATCAAGAGTTTTGCCCTTACGTTCCCTATGAAACGCTGAATGGTTGGATGAAATACTGGTAATAGGGGGACTCGCCTCAGTAAAATACGTACCCAGAGCTGAGTTAGAACCTGCACCAGATAAACGCTCTCTAAAGATGACCACAAATCTCTGCAAGTCTGACTTTATATAGGATGGTTGCGGGACCTCGACTCTTCAGCAGAAAATATCAAATCAATACACTTTCTGCTGTCTGTCTTCAGTTTTACTTTATTTTTGCTAACAGTTTCACATTAACTATGTGATCTACAGGTTCCCTGACCGATGTGTTGCAAGAATCCCAGCTCTTGTACAATCGAAATAAGGGCCAGCATACAGTCACTGGTATCCATAGACTTCTTTTTGACAAAACGATCCCTGCGATTAGCACTTGCAGCAGAATGCTCGAAATTATCCTGTTTTAAGTAAGTATAACATGACAGAAGAACAGCCAACAGCCACGTGGGGTATCCGCGTGGTCTAGGGTGGCTTTCAACAGTTCGCCCCCCCCCCCCCCCTGTTGGAGATTGAGTCCTCATTCGGGTGTGGGTGAGTGTGTTGTCCATAAGTTAGTTTATGATAGATTAAGTAGTGTGTATGCTTAGGGGTCGATGACCTCAGCAGTTTGGTTCCATAACATCTTACCACAAATTTCCAAATAAGAAAACAGTCTTCAAAACAGGCTGGGAGTAAACGTCTCTAGAATATGTTTGACTAAAGTAAAACCTGTAATTCACTTTTAGTTAAAAGGTACATTAAAATAAAGAAAAACAAAGCTCTTTTATATTGATCCACCAAGCATCGGGAAATGTGGTCCGCAAGAACGGCCCCTACATATGCTACTCACTGCACTTCCCTTTTTATAAGCAACCAGTGGGTACACACCCCAAGGGACAAACATGAACAGAGAAGTAACTTCTAAGTAAGATAGGTAAAAACTTAAGTTATTATACTACAACCTTACAGCGCAGAGAAAACAATTGTGATAAGTCGTGAATAGGCAGTAAAGTAAGTGGCCAAGCCAATACCTCGACTTAAACCTGATTGTAAAGAAGTTCAGTGGCCACACGAGGTTCAGCTTCAAATCACGGCGGAAACAGTAAATACTTAACCACCGAGCGGGACGGAAAGCTTTGGTGGAAGGAAGAGCCCAACGGTTGGCTGATGAACCTCACCTACGTTAAACGCGAGCTTGGCTTGTAAGTATAACCCACCAAAATACCTGCAGCAAGATTTGCCCCCGTAGTACGTACGAGCTTGTGGGCTCCAAATATCCAAAGAAAACGACTTGATAATTTAGTACACAATGTACCAGGAAACAAACTTTTGAACGTTACGAACACTGACACACTGACAATAATAAAAAAATTACAAAACCTCAATAATTAAAAAAATGAATCAAATCACAACTCTTATTACGTTTTTATTCGGCAACACGCTCCTCGAAGCGTGTGACCAGACACAGGAACAGGCAACAACAACAATAGGAGGCTAAACCGACTTCGGTATAGAAGCAGCAATGCACAAGCACGCCTAGAAGCGAGCCAGTCACAATTATCATCCTCAAAGCGGGGAGCAGGATCAATCATTACGAATGCTGCGTAGATGTAGATGTAGATGTAGTCTCGGCGCCAAAGTATCGAACTGAAAGTAGCTCGCCGAGCATCCAAAGGCGCTGTGCGGCGACGAACATCGGAAAACCTTGGAATCGCCAGGAGATGTGTGGATGACGACGACCCGCCTCTCACCTCCAAATCTGGTCGGCCAAAGGAATAATAGGTCATCCAGACAAACTTGACAGTCACATAGGCAGTAGAACAAACAGCCAGCCCGTTGCCCCACAGACCTGCGCTCTCCGTGCTGCTTCACTCAATGCCTCTCCCGGAAAACGGTCTCAAGTCAGTCGCGGCAAACATGCCACGCCCACTTAAAGCCAATGATCTTGTTTTACGAAACGTGGCGCGACCTGTCGGTCGTGCAACGTTTCAGTGACATTCAGAGACTACGTGATCCTATGCTAAAACTTATACAAGAGTATACCTGTGCCTAGCCGGCACATTTGGTACGTGATGTAATAAATATTTTCATAACGTTTGGTCAATATCCGAGTGGCGCTTCATGGCCCAACACTTCCAACTTACATCTTCGTGTTTATCAAAAAAAGTTTCAAAATTTTGAAAAAGAATCAACTCATGTTGATATCAGCAGTGAGCGATCTCGCTAAAAGAACTGGGAAATGTGAAAAATGCAATGCGAAAGTCAGAGCTGAAAGGCACTTTCACTCGCGTTATCGTATGTTTACTTAACAACGTAAATGAAACTTGGGCGGAGCAATCAAATTTTTCATTTTTTATAAATTTCCAGGCTACATTTGTGAATTGTTACCCAAATATTAAATCAGTTATACAACAGTTCCATTCTCTCCAGCAGATACAAAACGTCGGTAGTGAAAGTAGAACTTCATTTTAAGAGAGCACACCCTCACAGCTTTTGCTAAATGTAAACATCAGAAATATTAACCATGCAGCAACCAATTCGCCTTTTTGCATTCTACCGTTTTTCAAAAACGTGCTTTGGTGTACGAAATTATTAATGAAACACTTTGATGGAAAACAGTGTATATCGATGTTCATACCGTTAGTTTCTTCAAGTTTAAATATGCGAGGAATCGAGACATACTCTAAACCTCACTTGGAAACCGGACGAGCAGTGCACTAAAACAATCTTGAGGTGCGAGGCGTAATAACGAATTTATTATTTGCAAATGTTGAGAAAGACAAAATTATACTTTCTCAGTATTACATGAAAAATGCTTACTATTATACCAATTATTAGTGATTAAAGCCTTAAGAAGGAGAGATCAGTTAGCAGCTGTAATCTCAAAAATGACGTGAATAATTACATTATAGAGAACGAGAGAGCATCTTGTATTTTGTAGCCAAAATTACAACCACGAGCAAATGAATTCAAGATGTCTGAACTCTTCTCGCCACAGAGTGTGGAATAATTTGGCATGTCACGTGACTGGGACGTGGTAACTGTACCAGCCGTCGGCTTAGCAGTCCAATGCAGGGTGAAGACGCACTACATCAGAGCAGTTGGCCGTGTTATGATTTGCGATGGCCAACGAGTAGCATACTCTCACCTCTGAGGTCTTGTAGTCAGTAGGCTTTTCACTGTACACTGCATAAAGGATGTACTGAGATTGCCTCGACAAGCGGAGAACAGTGGCGGCTAGAATCTGATGATAGGGGAAACCACATGTTAATGGTAGAGGTTACCGTCGGCTATTGCGGACTCAGTTGTCGTGTGGACTGGCTACAGTATAGCAAAGCGCTTCCAAATTTCGTTGTGCACAAAAAAGTTGGTAATCAGCTATATCATTGAGGACCACGACTTTACTGTGGAGCAGCCAATACATTGTGTTTAGAGAAACGGGAAACTAACTTTAGTGTGCATTGCTGTTCCGACAGCAATTAAAATGCAGGTATCAGTCATAGGGGCTGTAGTTACCAGCGCCCTATCTCTTCTTTCGTGAGTAGAGGTCTAAACTCTGAAATGCCCCCTTTTCATACTACTGATCAAAATGTAATTCTACGCCCCACCCACACTCTGAATCAACTCGCGACAAATACGAGGTGGTTATCATAGAGTTCCGCAGACTTCCCTGACGGCGTGGCAAAACCTCAGTACCGTGTAGGACACACTTCTTGCCTGAGCCGTCCTGCCGCTCAGTAATGAGTTAGGGTCAGTGAGACCACGCTGATGAAGTTACGCCCTCGAACTCCCGAAATAAAAAGCGGACTGACACACGGCAAACGCCGCCAACGCCAGCTGGCGTCCTGCCCGCTCACCGAGTTAAAGCGCCGTTCAGCGCATCGTTACACAAACCACCAATTAGTGTGCGCGTTAGGATCCGGATACATGAGGTCCCAGACCTATCGTGCCTCTAATCTGCCACCCTCCTGTAAACACGCCACTGACATGAAATTTCAAATCTCCCCCTAAACCAAAGTAACAGGCGTCTGGCGTATTCACAGATTTCGGAAACTGCACTATCAAGACACGAATTACTTGCAATTATTTCCAGTTTGTAAATATATTGACGAATGAACCTCATAGTATTTGCAGAACTTCCATTGGCTTTATTACACATGTGTACGTCATAAATTTTGAATCATGTTGATATATTTATCTGTATGTATGGTACCATATAAACACGTCGTTGTTTGAATTTGTTGCCATAAACCTCGAAATGTGCTTCACCAGTTTAGTTCACATTATTGCACGATACTCTAATAAACGTTCGGACGGACATAGGCAACATCTTTTGTATTATGTGTGGTGTGTAAATACACATATATTAAATAAAGGGGAAACTTTTTTGGCAAAAATCTCGTGTAGTTTTTAATCAATTTGTTTTAGACTTTTACATGGTAACCTAATAAAAATTCGGACAGGCATAGGCAACACACACTGTCGGAAAGAAATTAGTACGGCCTTGTTTCCAATTCACTCAAGATTTATTGTTGCAACAGTGCGTAAGGAGTACATCCAATGATTACATTTACAGGTCAGTAGCAGAGGCGATTCTGATGTACGACGTTTCGACTCATTCTGAAACAACCATATTCATACGTGATGTAGGCACCACGGAGGGCAATGCAGGTGCTGAATCTGGCATCCAGTCGATCGTTATTCCGCGCCTGCTCGACCTGTTCACGTAGTTTTGTAAGAGTTGTTGGTTGACGAGTCACGCAAGTCTCTTCTCGTCCTATCATGTCAGACACGTGCTCGATTGTGCCGGCCGCGGAAGTTGCTGTACCTCCTGATCCCTGCCCTATAATAATTGATTAATTATTTAAATTCTGTCTCTGCTGATTTTCAGGACATATACTTCGTCCGTTGTAACAGCACACAGCGTAAACAGGTTGGAATGTTCAGAAATGTTGATTGATCAAAATAATTGGTAGTCAGCTGTCTGGCACAATTCTTCCTCTCTGTTACTCATGGTTCACATCTATGGGCCTTCTTTCTCACTTTCCTGTAGAATATTCACGACATATTTGGGTTTACACGAGTTCACGTGTTTTATCTTGTTGCATCAATTCTAATCAAAAATAAGAACACTTTTCAATTTTCGCTTTGTTGATATATTCTTAAATTCATTTCACAAATTTTAAATAACACATTTCCTTTGCACTTCACCATTTTAAAAGATACTTTTTAGCATTTTTATTTAGATATAATCAACAACACTCGCCTGCTTTGACGGCATACTGCCACACACAAGCTCTCTCTACAAACTACATTACAACTACTCAATTACTTGACCCAGTGATAGCCTGCAGATACAAAGATAACGTCACATTGGTCAAAGATTACTAAATTTCTCCATGCTTACGTACCTCTCTGACATTTATTACATTCATGAAAATGGGTTGTTTGTGTTGTCTTCATCATTTCATCATCATTCATGAAAGTTGCGGGATTGAAGTGAGTAAAGATTGGGAATTTGTATGGTGGCTGATAATCACGCAGTTGAGCGCCCCACAAACTAAACATCATCATCATTTTTTTAATATGAAATATTTACGAAAGCTATGAGAAAAAAGGGCATCGCAGAGCGAGTGATAAAACACCTTTTATAGAAAATTGCACATGGTACATAGGGCATGATATAGTCAGACTACTTTCATTATAGCGTTTTGCGGAGCACGTTGTGCTTCACGGACATCTATGGGCAAGCATTATCCTGTTGGAGCAACACCCTACCTTCCTGTAGTAACAACGGCGAAAGAACAGGTCTAATAACATTCTGCATGTACCGAGCGCTGGTCAGCACCCCTTCCTGAGAAACCATAGGTGCGCTGTGGTGAGTGTATTCAACACCAGTCGATGCCAAGGTGAAACGGCATCCAGACGTCGTGGGGTCGGGTTGCCATCCCTTATTACAGCTGTCGAGCGTTGTAGACTGGTCAAACAGGAAAGGCATCGAACTGTGGCGGAACGAACATCAGACTTTAATGCTGGGCTGAGTACAAGTGTGTCTGAACACACGGTGCACCCAACACTCCTAACGATAGACCTCCACAACCGACGACCCATACATATGCCAATGTTAACATAAAGACATCGGCAACTGCGACCGAAATGGGCACGTGACGATCGTCACCGGACTTTAGCGCAGTGACCGAGCATTGATCCCAATACGTTCTTCATCATGCCGTTGGGATGGCGCCATTCCGTCTTCTTCGAGGGGAGCAGCTCCTTGACATTTATACTGCGGGAGGAAGACAAGTTGGCGGCGGCTCCGTTATGCTCTGCAGAACATTCACGTGAGCATCCATGGGTCCAGTCGAGCTTGTGGAAAGCCCCGTGACCGCCAAGAGGTATCGTATACTACTTTCGGGCCACGTAAACCACTTCATGACGATCACTTTTCAGTGAGATTATGCGGCATGTCATAAGGCTAGGATTGCTGTGGAGTGGTTCGAGGAACACAGTGGCGAGTTGCAATTGACGTGATGGCCCTTTCAACTCGCCAGATCTGAACTCGATCGAACACGTTTGGTTCAAATGGTTCAAATGGCTCTGAGCACTATGGGACTTAACATCTATGGTCATCAGTCCCCTAGAACTTAGAACTACTTAAACCTAACTAACCTAAGGACATCACACAACACCCAGTCATCACGAGGCAGAGAAAATCCCTGACCTCGCCGGGAATCGAACCCGGGAACCCGGGCGTGGGAAGAGCACATTTGGGATGTGACTGAACATGGCATCAGAGTTAATCGCCCCCATCGCCGGAATTTACCGGTATTAGGTGACTTGCGTGTGCAGATGTGATGCCAATTCCCTCCAGCTACCTACCAAGGCCGCAGTTATCCATGCCAAAGGTGGAAATACCGGCTATTAGCGTAAGCAATAACAGTAGTTTTTTACCATTACGTGGTTTTACAGTCACGTTACGTACATCTGTGCGTGAATTCCAGCCAACTGTCGATTGATGTTTTATCTCACATTATACTGTTTCTGATTCTTTACTATCTGTGTGATAATGATCACAGAGATATAGAACTTCCAGCTCGAAACAAACTGACCATATTTGGTACTCTGAGTACTAATAATGGGCAATCATATGTTTACCAACACTTGGCTACCATTGGAAGTCGAAAGTTCAATAATCTAAGGAGACTGTTACCTATAAGTGGTGTCAGATTACTAGGGTTTTTCCTATGATCCCTCTTCTTCGCTTCGCTCTTCCTTCGTGTTTAACGATAATCATTCGTAGCTTTAGTTCTCACACATCCGTGATCATACCACAATCCAGCTTGCGGGCTTCGATCACATATTTCTTCCTAGCTGAACGCTGCAGCGGGGGATGATGTTCTGTATACGGTGAACTACGACTGCAATGTTCCGTTCGTGATCTTTTAATAATACGCGAGCTTTAATGACACACGATACGCTTCTAGGTACTTAAGACATATACCTATACTGATATAAATCATCTGACAAGAAACGTCGCAATAATTTCGGGGAGGCGGTATGTGTACGGCCGCACTATTACGAAAGTATTGTCGTTGGATGATCTTCATGTGTCACCATTTATGCGAGCTACTAGAAATCTAATTACAGGTGGCCGGATAAGATTTTGAGTCCTGTTTTTCGTGAATGTGAATTCAGTGTCGAGGACCCCTGTTCTACCTCGCTCTGTTACTCAAAAAGAGCCAAGTGAAGTTTAGATTGTGGAATAGAAATACGGGTATTGTGTGTCAGCCCGAATAGTGGTCTCAGATGGTTCTGTAGAGGATATCCGGGTAAATCTCTTTATGGGAGACTTTTACATTGGCTGAACCAGCAAAGTCCACGACTCAGCAATGATGTGGAAACTTAGTAAATGCATAAAAGAGGCTGGCTAGTATAATAGTATAATTTGCGCCACAGAAATCGAGAGCACTTATTATCGCTTTAGCTAAATCTTAAGGAGAATGGATTACAAGTACTTTAAAAATGGTGTTATAAACAAAAAACTTCGAATCGGTGGTAACTCATTTTTTGTATTAAAGCGAGAAGTTGCATTGTCGATATGCAAGTTGATAGCCGCGCTCATATTTACCACCATCAATGGCTTCATAACATGTGACATTGCACACATAGTTTCAGATTAATCCATAATATTAGCCAACGCTCCAGTGCATGCATGTCCGAAGGAATTTTGCGTCGTAATTCTGAATAGCACAACTTCGTTTTATCCGCCGACATCGGGAAAGCGACTTTCAAGTAAAATGTCTCCCCTGTATGGGAATACACATAATGGATGTACGGGGGTATACGTTGTAGACACATGGTTGATGACTTATGGAACTTTTGGTCTGGTCGTGAGTCGTGATCGCGTAGCCACATCGTGAGGCGACCGCTCGCGATAAGTGGGAAATCCGGATTCGACGCCAGGTCCGGCACAAGTTGTTACTGTCGTCATTCCATTATACAGCTGATGGCATTCCATATTCGTAATTGCGAATACATATCACGAATTTGGAGAAATTCGCAGGAACGGTAATTACTATAACTGGCGGTTGTTGGGTTTGAAATGGCGCCTTCATCACGTCAACCAGTGACGCTGCCGAATTTGTTGCAGTGTTTCCATGGACACTGTTTACGTATTCACCTAAAGATATATATGGCCCATAACATTAACACTGCCATCATCGTTGGTATTCTTTTCACAAGCATTTGACAGACAGTAACATATTAAAATTAGGCGGAAATGTAGCACACACACACGCTTTCACTTTCCAAGCTAAAGCAAGATGGATCCACGTTGAGAACTATCTTCGCCCTTTGCAGTTCATTCGCAGTAGCTGCAGTGCGTTCCGCAACAGTGTGCGTGCAGTGTTATTCATGCGAAAGTTTCGAAATGTTAGCGAATCGTGTAACTGAGGCAGGAGTTGGTCGCCAGTACATATTCACATTTTGGGTGTAGCAAACGGCCTAAAAACCACGCCCAGGCCGTCCGAGACAGCTACCCTCATCATTAATACGCCATGCGGATTTGATCCACGGCCGCAGACGCTTTAAAACGCACGGCTGTCCACGAGGAACGAAGATAAGATGCACGTAAATACTTGACAACGTTAAATCTGTGTAGCACTTCTGTCCTTACAACTTACTTTCGTTTTACGTCACACATTCCTGAGTTAGCGCCATTTTTTAAAACAAATTTATGGAAACCAGGGTAAAGTATGGTGGAATTTACACTGGGGTGACAAAAGTCATGGGATAGCGATATGCGCGTATACAGATGGCGATAGTGTCGCACACACAAGGTATAAAAGAGCAGTGCATTGACGAAACGTCATTTCCACTAAGTTGATTCATGTGAAAAAATTTCCGACGCAATTATGGCCACACAACAGGAGCTAGACGATGGGGCCATTCCATATCGTAAATCGTTAGGAAAATCAATATTCCGAGGTCCACAGTGCCAAGACTGCGCCGAGATTACTATAATTCAGGCATTACCTCTCACCAAGGACAATGCAGTGGCCGACGGCTTTCACTTAACGACTGGGAGCAACGGAGTCTGCGTAGAGTTGTTAGTGCTAATAGAAAAGCAGGACTGTACGAAATACCCGCAGAAGTCAATGTGGGAAGTGCGACGACATTGCACTGAAATTTGGCGTTAATGCGCTGTTGCAGCCGATGACCGACGTGAGCGTCTTTGGTAACAGCACGGTATCGCCTGTCCTGGATTCGTGTTATGTCAGCTGGACCCTAGACGACTGGAAGAAGAGCGGCCAGGTCAGATGAATTACTATTAAGAGTTGGAACGGTTTGAGTATGGCGCAGATCGCACAACGGTATGGATCCAAGTTGTCAACAAGGTATTGTACAGTCGTGGACAAAACGAGCGAGACCCCTCGCCTTTTCGTTATGCTGATTCGCACAGCTTTAAAGTCTGCCACACAGCATAACAGGCAAGGCGACGAAGTGCTACCAACATACTATGCACAGGCGTGAAACTGAAAAACTATTAGAAATTTGTGAGACTGTTTTCGATCATGTGTAAGCCTATATTAATGCTGATTAGTGTGTTAAACACAACACGTAAATACAAGATATACCGGCGAGTCGACGGTGACTGTCCTTTTTCCTGTATTACTCTCACCATTTCTATCCAAATATTCTCAATGGGATTCATGTCAGCTCGTTTAGGTGTCCATTCCATTACAGTACTATTACTATGGTCGTCGAACGACCTCTTAACCACACGTGCCATATGAATAGGCGAGCGATCTTATTCTTGCTGTCACAGAAGGCAACATCACGTTCTCCAGAATTGATATGTAACTGCGCGCATCGAGCCTTCCTTCCACTTCCCTAAGGAGCCCACACCCTTCGGCCGATATCCATGCCCATACCGTTACCGACTCCTTGCCACTCATTCGGCAACTGTAGATATATTTTGGATTATATCTAGCACATTTTGGCCGGTAAACAAGTACTTTTCTAGTTGATGGCGTACAGAAAACTTTTTCGTCCGTAAAAATCACCCGCCTCCAATACTGGAGGGGTTTGTCGACATTTTCAGCATCAAAAGCAAGACGGGCTTCTCTGTGGGAAACAATCCATGTCTCTTTCACAGCAGCGCTTCTTGCTCTCAGTCCACCTTCCCTTAGACGACGAGTGACGGTCTTATTGCCAACAATGAGACCCAAAATCTGCTGAATTTGTCGTGCGGTGACAAATGGTTGGTTCTCACTGAAACGGCGTACCTGCCGATCCTGATCTGTTGTCGTTTTGCAGCGACGGCCATGAGGCCTTCGATTCAGGTTACCACCCTCTTCCTTTCGTCTAATTCACCTGGCTAAGGTCGACTGAAGACCAATAGTTCTTGCTACATAGCCATTTGAACATCCCGCTGCATGGAGTGCTACTATAGCGCCCTTGTCTGCCTCAGCCAGATGGGCCATTTAGCGTTGACTGAATGATTCGTTGCGGTTAATATCTGCTGCGAAAACAGCGCTAGTAGGAAACAACTGCCTCCTCCACAACTGCAGCCACAACTCAATGGCCAAGTATGTGTAACAAGGAAATCGATGGCATAAACGAGAGACTGTATGCCGCTACCCGTGTCATTACATAGTGGAGCAACTTAGAATCTGTAATTTTTCTCAGAAGGGACTGGTCCGCTCTTGTCATGTCTTATCCTGATAAATATTATATGAAACAAAATGTTTACGCTTTGCATATACGACAGGCCAACGCAAGATGGTTATGTTAGAGATCATGTTATGGATGACAATACGCCACGCCAACGGGTCGCAGTTGTTCGTGATTTATTTGAGAAGCATTTTGGAAAATTTGAGCGAATGATTCTACCACCGAGATTACCAGAGATCATTTATGCGACAAAATCGAGGGATCAGTTCAAGCACAAAATTCTGCACCGGCAACTCTTCCAGAATTATAGACTGTTACACAGGCAGCATGCCTCAGCATTTCTGCCGGGGACGCTCAATGAGTTGTGGAATCCTTGCCACGTCCGGGCAAAAGAAAAATGTCATTATGTATTTAAAATGGTTCACTGCAGCTGGTAATTTGTTTTGTTATCCGACTTACTAAGTTTTTAAGCCATTTGATAGTCTCAAATTATCTGTCGGACAGAGCCAGTTGGAATCCCTTTATATCTTCTGCATTACACGAAATCAAGTTACATGTTGAGCAACATACTTGATGTCCCTTAAGATCTATATAGAAGCAGATTATCACAACGCAGTGGCAGTGTGTCTATATGTACTTATGTAAACACGCGCGCGCGTGCGTGTGTGTGTGCGTGCGCGCGCGCGCGCGCGCGTGTGTGTGTGTGTGTGTGTGTGTGTGTGTGTGTGTGTGTGTGTGGCGTGGCGAAGAGGGGTGAGACGCTCCTGAAGGGATGGGAGTCGGCCCAGCGAGGGTCGCAGTACACGAGAACATCGCCGTGAGCCCCCTTTCTCCCCTACGGCATATGCTTCGGCCTGACGTATGACAGCAGAATGAGGTTATATGCCCATACGGGTGTCACGGCCGCCGCTGAGACAATGGCGCTCGTATTCATTTACACGCGGCCTTTGGTCGTGGGCGTTTTCCGCGCGCTATTGTGGGTTGCACATCTGCTGCTGCGAAGACAGCTTCCCTTTTCATAAAGTTCTACTCACGTGGAAATTAATTCTAGCTAGGAATTTGTCCCTTTTAGTTCTTGCTCTTCCAGTTTTATTCTTCTCGTGTGACACTTGCCCGCATGCGTCGTTCAGAATTAGCTTCAATTTTTACGAAATTTGAAACAGAGCTCCCTTTCAACCTGTCAACCTCCTTTGTATGGTTTTAAAGAAAGCTACAAACCACACCTGTTACGTTGCTTCACACAACAACATGCTTGAGAAGTTAACGCTGTATATACCACTGACCTAGTTTCTTTCGTCCGTTGTTTGGAATTGTGGTTTTCGACATGCTCGATACCTCGGGCCAAGGAAACTCCCTTAAGGCCATGCCTATGTAGGGCACAACATGGTCGAAGCTCAGTTTTATAGCCCTATGGGGAAAAAACCAACAGCGATACCATTCTTAGGGCTGCTATTACGCGGAAGCAACAATTTGATCAATACGGAGTAACACAGAGTATTGAGTCACTGTAGAAACATGTTGTCAACACCCATTCCGTTGTGAGAATAATAGTGACATTCGCAAATAGAACACTAGAAGGAATCGCGATCTGCATACCTTAGTTCCAGAAAGAAAAGAATGAAACTACTTAAAAATCTACCCACAGTAATACAAAGTTCTGACAGAGACCTAAGGGATTCGTATGCGCAGGTTACAGTTGTTTCTGGGTGAATTTCCTTGTGTACGATAGAAGAATTGTCTGTTTTAAATAATTTGCCTGTTAGATATCTGTAAATGCCAAACATATGAAATTCAACCACCGTCTAAACTTCACATTTTGTATCGTAGATTATATTCCACATGTGATCTATACGACATGTAAATAACAAACCGTGAATCGTCTTACAGACTTTTCTTTCAAATCAGCTGTTTCGCTGCAGACACGCAAATAACAGTTTAAAAGGACCCGAGCTAGCATTCGGGTCAACAAACTAGCCTGAAGACGATGGTAACCTGTTGTAAAATACGCAGACGTAATCCCAACAGAAATCATGCAGACAAACCTCGTTCCAATATATAAACCATACAATGAATTGTGAAATACTAGTGTCGTTTGGAGCAAAATAAATGACTCGTCAGACTGAAAAGTGAACAGTTAGCAGCTAAGTTAGCGATAGATTTGCCGGGGCAAACTAGCCTCTCGATTATATCCTATAAATGTTCGATGAAGTCGGGCAACATGGGTGGCCCAGTAATTCGCTTGAACTGTCGAATTGTTCTTCAAACCAACTGCGAAGAATGGTGGCCTCGTGACGTACCGCATTGTCATCCATAAAAAAATCCATCGTTGTTTAGGCATATGAAGTTCATGAATTCTTGCAAGTGGTGTTCACGTAGTAGAAAATAACCATTCCCAGTTAAGGATCAGTGCAGTTGGACCAGAAGACCCAGTCCATCCCATCTAAACACAGCCCACACCATTGGGGGGTCACCACCAATTTACATATGCCTTGTCGACAACTTAGGTCAGTGGCTTTGTGAGGTCTGCGCCATACTCGAATCCTGCCATCAGCTCTTAACAACTGACATTGGGGCTCCTCCGACAAGAACATGGTTTTCCAGTCGTCTAGGGTCCAACCGATATGGACACGATCCCAGAGAGGAGCTGCAGGCGGTGTTGTGCTATTAACAAAGGCACTTGCGTCGTTCTCAGCTGCCATAGCTAATTAACGCCGAATTTGCCGCACTGTCCAAATGGATGCGTTCGTCGATCGTCCTACATTGATTCTGCAGTTATTTCACGCAGTGTTGCCGGTCTTTTAGCGCTAACAGCTGTACGCAAACGCAAGTGCTCTCGATCTTAAATGAACGCCGTCGGCCATTGTGTTGGTGAAAGGTAATGCCTGAAAGTTGTATTTTCTGTAGATGTCGTAATATTGAACTCCCTAACTATTTTCGCAGTTGTCTGTCCCGTGCACCTAGCTCCAATTACCATTCCGCGTTCAAATTTTGTTAGTTTCTATCGGGCGGCTATAATCACGTTGGAAAACTTTTCACACGAATCATCTGAATACAAATCATAGCTCCGCCAAAGCACTGCCCATTTGTGCCTTGTGTACGAGATCTGTATACCTGCACTTCGCTATTCCGCCACCCTTTTTTCCGCCTCAGTGTATAGTTTACGATTTTCGTTAATATTTTGTGTAATCGTAATGAATATTCAGATAGTCGTCATATACATCGGAATGGGTGCTTTTGTTGGCCATTGTTTGTTTGTTACTATGTACTTTTGTTGTTAATTATTGTTGCCATACTGAATTACTGCTCAACCAGGAACAATAACAGTTCTCTGATAGATGAGATAAGGAAAGACAGAGAGAAAGATACTGAAGGAACACCGCCTAAACCTCAGAGAGCAAGCCAATCGTAGAGAAATAAATTCGTTGCACTCCATATACAGACTCTAAAGAGGACAACTTCGAAAAGAAATACTGTACTTGTTTTCAAAGTGGATTTCAAAAAATGTTTGAGACAGACAAAGTATATCGAGTTCTAGTATTTCTTACTTTGGTGGAGAAGGTTAAGTGCTATTTATGACGGTGACCTCTCTTCCCAGTACCTCAGACGGTGTCTCTAATTAATTAGTTCGTTCATCATTATATTCCATAGCTCTTCGTCTGAACTGCCCTTAATGCACTGAGCTTCCCGTCAGCAGTTTTCCATTCACCTCCGTCTGTTTTTCGTTCCTTAGACTTCTTAACAGCGAGGCAACGTTCGAAATATTTACCCGCATCGAGTACCCTTTTCCGGCCAATATCTGGTGGCTAAATCGTCTTAATGTGTTATGTGGTGTAATTCATACCTCCTTTTCATTTTTCCTTGCCTTTATCTTCACTGTCACTGAAACACATTTTGGTTTTCCAGCAGGGGATTACCTCTATTTGAAGACGTTGCTGTCTCCTGTCTGCTACTGTAGGATTCCACTTTACCAAAACTATCAAGTTTTTATACTTCATCAGTTGTTTTACCAGTTACACTAGTCAACAGCCGTCTGGAATGTGATACATCCACTACTTTGTATTTTGGTGTGTAGAATACGAATATGCCTTTCAAAATGTTCTAGCAAGCAGCATTTTTGAGTTTTTAAGGGTTTTTATTTTATGTATTCAATATTTCGATTTTTGTTGTTCTATTTTGATGTTCAGTTGTTTGTTTTTGATTTGCAGGGGAGAGTTAGAAGATCTGCAAATCGTCAGTAAATGGTTGGCGTGGTTATCCAGTGGTGTGAAAGAGATCCTCAGTGACTGTCTCCTGTGAAAGATAGTGGAAACTTGCACTAACAAAAATGTCAACTAGTAAATCTCGTTGCTGTCCAAGCCACCCCGACAACTATTGTTACATGTGTGGGAAATCCACTCCAAAAGCCTAAAGAAAACCAATCTCTGAATTGGTTAAGAAGGCAACTAAATTGTATTTCGATTGTCCTGTTGGTGATCAAGATAAAAATTTTGCACCCCATATTGCCTGCATAACCTTTACTACAACCATAACCGAGTGTTTGAAAGGAAAACGGCGAGCCTTGCCATTCGCTGTTCTGGTGGTGTGGTGTGAGCCTAATGACCATTATTCAGACTGTTACTTACAAATATTTCGGGACATTCAAGCAAAACTAGACATAAAATAAAGTATCCAAATGTATCTCCATTGCATTTGCCTGTGCCCCATGATGAGGGGTTGCCTGTTCCCGTCTGTAACTTGAAAGCCACGGAACCAGACACGATGTCAAGTGAATCAGAAAGTATTGAACATATGGAAGGGTACTGCCCTCAGTCTCATGAAAATTGGCCTCAGCTCTTTAATCAAAAGGAACTGAACGATTTGGTTCGCGATCTAAAACTTTCGTAACAGCAAGCTGAACTCTTGGGGTCGAGACTGCAACAACGGAACCTTTTATAGCTCCAGGGACAAAAATTTCCTGTTTCAGATCAAGAGGTGCTTCCTTCGCTCATTATTTCGATTTGCAGAATTCAATGTGTGAATGTAGGGATGTCAATGGTCTGATGATGCAGCTAGGTGTACAACATAATCCACAAGAGTGGCGACTATTTATTGACTCCAGCAAAACCAGCTTGAAAGCGGTACTACTGCATAACGGCAATGCATTTCCATCGGTACCTCCTGGCTTACGCAGTGTACATGAAAGGAATTTATGAAACCATGGCTTTGCTGCTAGAGGCAATGAAATATTAGTATCATGAATGGCAGCATCACTGGATTTAAATGTTTTCGTACTCCTTACATGTTTACAGGCTGGGTTCACGAAATATTGCTGCTTTTTGTGCCTTTCGGACAGCCGTGACACCAAGAACCACTACACAGTCAAGGAATGGCGTATTAGGAAGTCATATGTTCCTGGAAACATAAATGTGAGCAATACCCCATTGATTGACCACGATAAAGTCATTTTGCCTCCCCTTCATATAAAGTTGGGCGTTATCATTAACTTGTAAAAGCTCTGAATGAAGAAAGTAAGGCCTTCAATCACTTACAAGAAAAGTCCGTCCCCGGTAGCTGAGTGGTCAGTCTGCCTTCGGCGGTGCTACGGCACGGACGTCTGTTTACGTCCCTGCCGGAGAAGTTCGCGCTCGCGCAGTTGTTTACCTCTTCGGCGTACTCGTGCGTTTAGACGACTCGAATGGCACATGCAAACCGAAAGTCGAATCTCAAGATTAGTTTTTCGAATGAATATTCGAGACCGAAAGCCTACGAAATAGAAAGGTTCCTGCGAGACGAAGTTAAACCTGACTGCAACGAATTTATCGGAATCCACCTCTGCATAGTGAGCAGTGTTGTTTACGTCAAGCTGATTAACGATGCAGTATGTGACAGAATCATCCGAGATACTAAACATGGACTCAAATTTCGTCACTCTGATGGACATGTTGGAGAAGTAACTATTGATCATGCAGGACTGGGCTTACGAAACATACGTATTTTCGAACTTTCCTTCGAGGTTCCGTCTGACTTGGTCGTTGACGCCTTACGCCCATATGGAAGAGTGCTTAGCCACGTTGACGAAAAATGGTCCAACTTCACGACTTACCCCGTTCTCAATGGGGTGCGTCAAATCAGAATAGAACTGACACAACATGTACCCTCATACTTGTTCATCGGCGTATGCAGAGCTATAGTCATATACGATGGACAGCCCAAAACATGCTCAGGCTGCGGGAAAGAGGGCCACGTCCGTTCCGAATGTATGCAGCGGAGGATACTGCAAGTTCCAAACGGCGAACCCGTACCTCCGTCCACGTTAACGCCGCTGCCACTAACGTATGCGGACACATTTCGAACGGATCCCATCCCGAAAAATGACCAGCTACAGAATCCTGACAGTTTACGGCAGCCGACTGAGGCGGAGACCGCCTCCAGTGACGAAACGACGCACACCTCTGCCGCTCCGGCGCCGACGACGCACTTAACCGAGCGGACAGGATCGGTAGGAGAAATGGAAATTGATCCTGCTGTTGTGCCGACAGCTGCTTTCGTCCCTGAGCATCGGGAGTCACTTCCGCACTCGGATACGGAGGCACACACGCGCAAACAACGATCGCCGAAGCGCCACAAGAAACGACGGCTAGCGCCGTCGGATACCTGCTTACTGCAGTCCAAGTCAGACGGACTTGGGTGTGACGCCGATACAGTGCATCCGGATGCGCAACGGGAGGTTATACCTCCCGCACAGCAGTACGACACGAATCATGCTACACAGGGGTTGAATACAGACACACCGGACGGAAAGCCGACGGAAGGAGTCCCTCCACCCACCGCAGCAACGCCACCGCCTTCGGTCAGCCCGGCAGGAGAGACACGACGGGAGCTGGACCTCCAGCACAGGAACTGGGCCGACGAATCCGATACTGACCTCCACACCGAAGACGCACCCGCCATGGCGAATGCTGTGTCCACCGGATGTTAACCGCGCAGAAGATGCAGACTGACGCACAGACAGCATGTCACCGGGCAGAAGCACAACAATTAACATAAGCGTTCATGAGCGCTTTACGCACTGAGGAACAGCGGCAGGCCATATCGAACAGCCTCTATTAATATTAATACGATCAGAACGCCTGTCAAATTGCAATTATTACGAGACATGTTGCATGCGTCAGACGTCGACATCGTTCTGATGCAGGAAGTATGTGTTGAGAGCTTCCCCGACCTCTATGAGTACGATACGTACATTACACCTACTACCGACGGCGGCAGCGGAACAGCGATACTTCTACGTAGCGGCATAGTAGCCGAGGACGTGGTGTACCTGCCGTCAGCGCGAGGACTGGCGCTCACAGTGCTGGGAGTACGGGTCGTTAACATTTACGCACCGTCGGGGTCAGACAGACGGCGCGACCGATCCAGATTCTACGCAGAGGAGATTGCAACACTATTCTTAGGTCGGTATGAACATGTCTTATTTGGAGGCGACTTCAACTGCGTGCTCGCACCAAGAGATCAACACCCACGTTATACATCGTGCCCGGAGCTGCGGCAACTCATACAGGACATGAATCTCATTGATACATGGGAGAAGATACATGGCGACAGACGTGGATACACCTAAGTCACGAGTAACTCTGCAAGTCGTCTCGATCGCATTTACGTAACACGTCGTCTCGAACCTGCGATCCTCGATGCGGAATTGTGGCCTGTCGCCTTTTCAGATCACATAGCATATATATGCACGGTCTCCTTGAGTCGTCAACAAGTGCGGAGGAGTCGCAGTGTTTGGAAACTGAATACAGCACACCTTAGGGAACCTGAGTGCAAACGCTTAGTCGAAAACACTTGGCATGTGTGTGAACGACGCCTCCCGACATATCTGACGACGTTGCAGTGGTGGCTGGAATGCGTTAAGCCTGCATTGCGCCGAGCGTTAATTGCATACGGAAGGGAGCAGATGATGTGGAGACGATACACGACGGAATTTTATTTCACGATGCTCCGCGAACTTTCTGTACAAGCACCTTCACAGGAGCGTCGTGCCGGTATAAAACGAGCACAGGCCCAAATAATTTCTATAACCCGCCGCCGTCTGAAGGGTGTCGCAGTCCGTGCAAGGGCCTTTGAACAAGTCCGTGGAGAATCCCCGTCGATGTATCACGTTATCAGAGAAAAACAACGTAGTCGCAGAACCTTAATACAGACGGTCGTACTGCCAGTTGGTCGTCGCATGACAACGCAAAAAGACATTGCCAACGCTTTCGTGGAACACTGCGGTCATCTCTATGAAGAAGCGGAACACGATCAGGCCGCCTTTCATGAGGTCCGACGAACGCTCTCCGCGTGTCTCGACGAGTCGGCCAACCTGGAGTTAACAGGTGAAATCACAGTTGACGACGTAATGGAAGCGATTGATAAGGGAGCGTCGCACAAATCGCCGGGGCCCGACGGGTTTCCGTTAGAGTTCTATCGTACATTCTCATGATTCCACGATGGAGTGCCATGTACTGCGAATTGATGTCCCCCAACGTGCCTCTTCCACCCACCTTCGTGGAAGGAATGATCATCCCCATCCACAAACCATCTGGCGGCACAGGGATACAGGCCTACCGGCCACTGACCCTTCTTAATTGCGACTACAAGATGTAAGCCAGGATACTTGCAGCACGCTTTAAACGCGTGATACGCCAAGTGATTTCACTCGACCAAACCCAGCTAGGAGGAGCTAGCAATATACAAATGGCACTCAGCGACTACCGCGATGTTATCGCACTGGCTTCAACATGGCGTCTCCGGGGTGTATTGGTATCGATAGACTTCGATCGCGCATTTGACAGGCTGAGTCATGCTTATCTCACGGACGTGATGACGAAAATGAAGTTTCCGGAAAGTTTTGTCACCGTCGTCATGAGACTACTCCACGGAGCCGCATCCAAAGTGCTCATCAATGGACGCTTGGTGGGGTCCATCAACATCTCACGATCGGTCAGACAAGGGTGTCCGCTGTCAACGATATTGTATGCCATCGCTGTCGAGCCGCTGCTTTGCGGGCTCCGGAATCGACTCCAAGGAATGACGATAAGGCACAACAAGTTTATTTACAGAACATACGCAGGTGACCTAGTGTTTTTAGCAAGGTCAGGCGACGAGGCAAGAGCGGCCCTGCATTGGATTAATTTGTATTGTATGGCTACGGGAAGTCGCCTGAACATGGCAAAGTCGGGAGCGATGAACATCGGGAGAGGACTCCCGACAGGAAGTGTAGCACCATTACAGCCGATCATCAAGGTGAAATGCCTAGGAATTATCTTCATTACAGACGTTCGACGCACGGTGGCACTGAGTTACAGACATCTTCTGCAAACAATTCGTGCGAGTGTTCGAAGTCACAGGTTAAGGGCACTGGATATGATACAACGGGTCACCTTTGCCAACACTTACCTAGCCTCTCGCATCCCCCACCTGGCACAAGTTCTTCCTATGCCGGTGGTGTTGGCCCGCCGAATCCTGGCGGCACTAGGATATTTTGTGAGCACAGGTCTGCTTTTTAAGGTAGGATACGAAACCCTCACCCTTCCTCGTAGTCGTGGAGGTCTTGGACTAGTCCACGTACGCGACCGAGCAGTGGCTATTTATGTAACCACGATGATACAGATGTGGACACGACACCAGACAAGTCTGACGGGCAGCTTGATAGACGAACTCGCTCCACCTTCTCGTTCGGCTCCGGTAGCGGTGGTTCACATCTCACCATCGCTTGCCCATATGCGAACCTTCTTTGTGGAACACAGTTATGTACATATGGAACTACCGACTACCAGGACGGCAACGGCACGTGATATATATCACATCTTGACGCGACGACGGCCAAATAATGCCGTAGAGCGCCGCCAACCAACGGTTACGTGGTCAGTGGTATGGCGTACAGTGCACCACCCACACCTTGATACGGGAACGCGCGCACTGTGGTATCAGGTGGTAAATGGGAAATACGTGACTCGTTCCAGGTTGCATACAATTCATATGGCGGACGAGCCACTGTGTCCGCAGTGCAATGTTATAGACACTGAGGAGCATCGCCTAATATGCGGTCCTTCGGGGGACGTATGGTGTTTGGTCAAAAAAATATCGCCTTCCTCCTTCGGGTGGGGCCGCAAACAATAGAACCACGCACACTACTTCTCCCAGATAGGACGAAGACAAACGCAGTGACTTGGATTAGAGGTTTGACTGTGCGTTATCTTTTCCGAGACGGCAGTAAAAATGTGCTTGACTTTTGGGCCTTACTACAGGAACATCACTCGCAGCTTATGAGACATCCGAGATATCGAACACATTACGCAAATTTTTTAGGGAGTGCCTTGCTTGATCCCCCACCCAGTTGGGGTGTGCCGGGTAGGAGAATGTAATTATTGTCTATAAGTATCAGAACAAGAAAGGACCAGGACAGTGGAGAGGATCCACAAACACACGTGAAGACGTACCCGACACCAACGCGAGGTATGACGGGATTAGCGAGGTACGCGCCTAAAAGAGGAACGTAGAACGTTATTGTTTTGTACTGACAGAAGCAGGATATTTTATTTTATTTTTTTCGCTATTATGTAAAAAAAAGTCCATTTATTTACGTTTCCCAGAAAAAATTTTATTTTATAGAGTCATCGTCTTATATATTTAAAGAAAAAGTGCTAGAAGATGTTTGTTATTGTTCCACCGAATGTAAAAAAAAGCGGTCTTAAAAAAAAAAGATGGTAGAGCACTTGCCCGCGAAAGGCAAAGGTCCCGAGTTAAAAAAAAAAAAAAAAAAAAAAAAAAAAGTTGTCAGCGTGACGGACTGTCAATCCTAAGGGCCCGGGTTCGATTCCCGGCGGTCGGAGATTTTCTCCGCTCGGGGACTGGGTGTTGTGTTGTCCTAATCATCATCATTTCATCCCCATCGACGCGCAGGTCGCCGAAGTGGCGTCAAATCGAAAGAGCTGCACCAGGCGAACGGTCTACCCGACGGGAGGCCTTAACCACACGACATTTGATTTTCATTTCACTTAAAAGAAAAGTTTCCCACCTTAAGTGAGGCAAAACTGAAAGAGAGTATATTTGTTGGACCACAAATAAGAAAATTGCTGAAAGTTCCAACCTTTGATACCGAACTTACAGATATCCAATTAGCTGCTTGGTTTCCTTTTAAAGCAATTGCGAAGGGCTTTTTGAGGGCTGTTTGGGTGACGGAAAAGACAAAAACTATGTTACCACTGTGAATGGTCTGTTGGACAACTATAAGAACGTGGGGTGTAGAATGTCGGTTAAAATTCACTTTTTACTTTCTCACCTTGATTTCTTCCCGGAAAATTTGGGAGTCGCAAGCTATGAGCATGGTGAAAGCTTTCACCAAGACATTCTTACCATGTAACGCCATTACCAAGGCCATTGGAACCCTTCGATGATGGGTGACTACTACTGGGGTCTTGTTAAGGAGAGTGATGACACGACGAACAAAACAAGAGCTCCGTCATTCCATTTTTCAAAAACCTAAGACGATTAAAGGCGAAAATATCTTTTCTGAACTAATTTGAACTTCTTATTTGGCATCATGCCCATATATACATACAAAATAGTACTGATTTCAAACGTTCTGAATGAGTATTTTTGTTTGACTTAATTGGGTCAACTTTCACTATTAACATTTTTTACACTGCTGTGTATCTAGGAAATGTGACGTCATAGAGAAAAACTAATTTTACCAGTCCATTCAGCACCCCAAAATTACGTAAATCCACCCATTTACAAACCAGATGCAGAAAAAAAGTTTAAATTTGTTAACTAGTGTTATTTTACACAAATCATTTTAATTGTGCCGTCATTATTTTGTCAAGTAATATGCTTTCAAATAGCCACCACAACTATAATAAAAATCGTGACTCACCAGTTTCTTAGGGCGATACCGAACTCCACCGACAAAATGTTTTGAAGCCATTAATGACATTTTCAGGGTATTTCGTCATAAGGTAACCATGGTCTAGTTACTGGGTAATCGTTTCTAGTTTGAGTTCTTACTCATATTTATGTTTTATTCGTTCTGAAGTGAAAATTCTGTGCAACATTACAAATTTCAACACTATACGCTGTATGTCGTTTGGGGTTAAAAAAGAAAGAATTGTTCCATTCCCTCGCGCTGCATGATATCGCGAACAGTAAACTCCCGCATTTACTCTTCACCCTGAGGTTTGCATTCAGTACTGCTCGGTCCTGTCTCGGGTATGTTATTCTGGTAATTTTAGTAGTACGTTAACAGTGAAAAGCAGCAGTGTGGGCAGGTTTAATACTGAAAATTTGGCCGACATGCACGTCGTGTGTGGATTCACTGAATACAACAGATGAGCGACAAAACAAGGCAACCGAGGGATTATCCTACAGCGGTAGCAAAAATATCACATAAGTTTTGCGCGCGAGGCTCGTTGCATTACTTAGCATTTTGTGAGGTACGTGTTGTTGATTGCACATTCATCTACATCTACATACATACTCCGCAATCCACCATACGGTACGTGGCGGAGGGTACCTCATACCACAGCTAGCATCTTCTCTCCCTGTTCCACTCCCAAACAGAACGAGGCAAAAATGACTGCCTGTATGCCTCTGTACGAGCCCTAATCTCTCTTATCTTATCTTTGTGGTCTTCCCGCGAAATATAAGTTGGAGGCAGTAAAATTGTACTGCAGTCAGCCTCAAATTCCGGTTCTTCAAATGTCCTCAGTAACGATTAACGAAAAGAACGCCTCCTTTCCTCTAGAGACTCCCACCTGAGTTCCTGAAGCATTTCCGTAACACTTGCATGGTGATCAAATCTACCAGTAACAAATGTAGCGACCGGCTCTG
Organism: Schistocerca serialis cubense; assembly: GCF_023864345.2. Taxonomy (NCBI): domain Eukaryota; kingdom Metazoa; phylum Arthropoda; class Insecta; order Orthoptera; family Acrididae; genus Schistocerca; species Schistocerca serialis. The sequence continues at coordinate 274,388,517 of NC_064642.1, read as the reverse complement.
AATTGCTTCTACGTCCTGCCTCAATCCGACCTGATAGGGATCCCAAACGATCGAGCAGTACTCAAGAATAGGTCATATTAGTGTTTTTAAGCGGTCTCCTTTACAGATGAACCACATCTTCCCAAAATTCTACCAATGAACCGAAAACGATTATCCGTCTTCCACACAACTGCGATTACATGCTTGTCCCACTTCATATCGCTCTGGAATGTTATGCCCAAATATTTAATAGACGTGTCTGTGTCAAGCGCTACACTACTAATGGAGTATTCAAATATTACGGGATTCTTTTTCCTATTCATCTGCATTAATTTACATTTATCTATTTATGGGGTTAGCAGTCATTCTTTATACCAATCACAAATCCTGTCCAAGTCATCTTGTATCCTCCTACAGTCACATCTTCCCGTACACCACAGCATCATCAGCAAACAGCCGCAAGATGCTATCCACCCTATCCAAAAGATCATTTATTTAGACAGAAAACAACAGCGGACCAACAACACTTCCGTGGGGCACTCCAGATGATACCCTCACCTCCGATGAACACTCACCATCGACTACAACGTACTGGGCTCTATTACTTAAGAAGTAATGCATTTTCACTAGTGTTACAGGAGAAGGGTGATTGTGGTAAAAATATCGAAAAAATCACACTTCAATTATTATTCCTTAGAAGACAACAGAGGTCTTGTGTCCCTTATACTACAGTGCTCCCAAATCATTGAACAGTTTTTGAAATTTTTTCGGTGGTGTTCTGGTTAACCCTTGGCGTATAAAATAAAAGAGAAAAGTCGACTGAGTTGCTACTTTTTGAGCTCTCTTTGACTAAATTCTTTCTTATGCATAAATTAATCTTGTAGACGACTAAGAAGAAGTGCTGCCGTATGCCCATCCAACTGCTTTGTATTGACTTGGCTGTCTCCTATTCATCAGTGTGGTTGATCACCAAACGCATACGTGTCTAGTGCATCATCTACAGACGAAACAAGCATGGAGCACGTTTTTACAGCAATGGAAACAGTCCCAGTAAATTTCAAAGGCGAAAAATATTTTTTTCAGATACATTTATCTGTCCTTGCTACCTGCAAGGAAATACTCAATTTAGTATCGCGGTGATGTATCGCGCCATCATAAACAGTAACAAGTATCAGTGAGTCAGGCGGACATTTGTCACAGCTGTGTTACAAAAAGTAGCCCGGCTGTAAATCTGCGCGGCATTGTCGTCGTGTCGCTCAGGTCGCGCGAACCCGCTCTGCGGCGATAGCTGCAGATCTGGCGCGGCGGCCCGGAGCCCGTAATCGCTACCTGGCGGGGCGATCAGCATCAGGCAGGCGGGTCGGGTTCGCGTGCCGCCCGCCGGCCCGCAGGCCGCGCGGCACGCACACGGCTCGTTAGCGGGGGAAACGCCACGCCGCCGTGACGCTTTTATACGCACGCCTAAGTGAGCCGCGCCGTTTCGCCCGTCGCAGTGATCTCTTGCAGCTGTGTGTACAACGTGGCAGTGATTACATGCAGAAGATTAATTTCACTCGACAATGAATAACGCGAGCATGCTCAGTCAACGTTGGAGTTTTAGGCAAAGTCGCAAACTTATCTACTTACTGTTGTTCATAATTTGTCACCTTTACATGTAGTTTTATCACCAGGGTTTTTTTCTACCAACTCCCATTAGTTCACGGGAAGGGTAGCAGGGTTTCACTGAGGTCACGAGCGTCATCCCTCCTCCCCTCACTCCACACCTTTTCCATTACCTCTAGAGCATTCAAGGGCAGAGGCGTGAGCTTCACTGGAATCGTGTAACGATCTCCTTTTTTATATATCAGTTGCTGGAAACGTTTCAGTACAACGAAAAACCAGCCCAAGTTCCCAATTTCACTTTTCTTGACTTACTCTGGTATTCGTTTTGGTTCAGGACCCATTTTCAAATCATAGTCCCAGATAGTCAAAATACGCTACTGGCCATTAAAAATGCTACAAAAAAAAAAATGCAGATGTTAAACGGGTATTCATTGGAAAAATATATTATACTAGAACTGACATGTGATTACATTTTCTCGCAATTTGGGTGCATAGATCCTGAGAAATCAGTACCCAGAACAACCACCTCTGGCAGTAATAACGGTCTTGATACGCCTGGGCATTGGGTCATCCAGAGCTTGGATGGCGTGTACAGGTACAGCTGCCCATGCAGCTTCAACACGGTACCACAGTTCATCAAGAGTAGTGACTGGCGTATTGTGACGAGCCAGTTGCTCGGTCACTATTGACCAGACGTTTTCAGTTGGTGAGAGATCTGGAGAATGCGCTGGCCTGGGTGGCAGTCGAAAATTTTCTGTATCCAGAAAGACCCGTACAGTACCTGCAACATGCGGTCGTGCATTATCCTGCTGAAATGTAGGGTTTCGCAGGGATCGAATGAAGGATAGAGCCACGGGTCGTAACACATCTGAAATGTAACGTCCACTGTTCAAAGTGCCGTCAGTGCGAAGAAGACGTGACCGAGATGTGTAACCAACGGCACCCCGTACCATCGCGACGGGTGATATGCCAGTATGGCGATGATGAATACACGCTTCCAATGTGCGTTCACCGCGATGTCGCTTAACACGGATGCGATCATCATGATCCTGTAAACAGAACCTGGATTTATCCGAAAAAGTGACGTTTTGCCATTCGTGCACCCAGGTTCGTCGTTAGTACACCATCGCAGGCGCTCCTGTCTGTGATGCAGCGTCAAGGGTAGCCGCAGCCATGGTCTCCGAGCCGATAGTCCATGCTGCTGCAAATATCGTCGAACGTGCAGATGGTTGTTGTCTTGCAAACGTCCCCATCTGTTGACTCAGCGATCGAGACGTGGCTGCACGATCCGTTACAGCCATGCGGATAGGATGCCTGTCATCTCGACTCCTAGTGACACGAGACCGTTGGCATCCAGCACGGCGTTCCGTATTACCCTCCTGAACCCACCGATTCCATATTCTGCTAACACTCATTCGATTTCGACCAACGCGAGCAGCAATGTCGCGATACGATAAACCGTAATCGCGATAGGCTACCATCCGACCTTTATCAAAGTCGGAAACGTGATGGTACGCATTTCCTCTCCTTACACGAGGCATCACAACACACACCAGGCAACGCCGGTCAACTGCTGTTTGTGTATGAGAAATCGGTTGGAAACTTTCCTCATGTCAGCACGTTGTAGGTGTCGCCACCGGCGCCAACCTTGTGTGAATGCTCTGAAAAGCGTATCACAGCATCTTCTTCCTGTCGGTTAAATTTCGCGTCTGTAGCACGTCATCTTCGTGGTGTAGCAATTTTAATGGGCAGCAGTGTATTATTTCCAAAAATACAAGAACCATGTCAAAAACACAAACGTATAAAGTGTAAAAGAACCGTTATCTGTACCTGTATGCTCTGTAACTGTTCATTTGCACTTCGTATATACTTTTGACATCGTTTTTGTACTTTTGGAAACATCGTTTTGACTATCAGGGACGATGATTTGATGATAGGTCCCGACCCGAAACTAGTCATCGAGTAAATACAAAAAACTGAAATTTGCCACTTTGTCAGGTTTTCTATTGCACCGGTTGGCAAAAGTTGCTGACCTGCAATAATTCCATCTGCAGCTACAGTCTGACTTTCGATATTTTTAAACACATCATGCATCTAGATTAGCCAGTTTCTTGAGGGGAAAACTTGTACTACCGTCGTTAGTTAACAGTCTGAACCGTGTAGCCTACGACACATGTCCTCTCTACTCCGTTAACTCTAACACAAAACAATTCCATCTAAAAGTTATCAACATGATTTGGCTTATAAATTAGCTAACGCACTTGTAACACTCGAGTTTATTCTTTCCTTGATTTCAAATCACATTAAGACGTCTTCTAATCGCACTCCCACTTCACTTGGATATATTCATCATTCACGATATAATATGACTAGCCGCTGCCACTCTTTTTGTGTACGGTCACCTTTGCAGTATTAAACGCTTCATAGTCGACAAATTGATATTTTTAACACAAAACCTGCGATCGCGCTCCCATACCTGCATTATACGTGGCTTGCTCACGTGAAAGCTCTGGGTATGGTTCCAGTCCGACTGACTCACTGTCTCCCGCCAACCGTCTCTAAAGCCCCGATTCACATCTTCCAGAACTACGGGGCATCCCTCTTAGCGATGCCGTTGCAGAGAGGCGCACTGTACAGCAGCAAAGAAGCGTAACGGGCAGATTCGATCCGTCGAATGCCGGATCGATATCTGTACCTTTACAATACAAAGTCAGAGATCGCTTAATAAAGGTCTTTATATGTTTAAATGCTTCATTTGCTGCTTCTGTTGAAGATTGTAGAGGGACAGGAAGTCTTGTAGTCGTGTCAGAACAACGTAGACCCCCACAATCCATCCAATAAACCAAACTTCTGCGGTGGTTTGCTACGGTCTTGCGTTTCAGATCCTTTCGAAAATATGTTCCTACAGGCTGCCCGTAAATTGTTAGCTGTGTATCAGTTATAGCGTCAGTGGCCTAGAGGCACAAAGATACTCGCCATCTTGTTTCTGGACGGAAGCAACAGATTCGGGCATGGACAGCCGTATCTTACAAATAGCCATTACATACCACAAGGAGGCCGCTTCATAAGTTCTGACTGATGAAACTGGACTAGAGCGCAGCCAATTAGATATTTTACCTTTGCGGCAGCGACTGTCATTTCCAGGTGTGTTGTCAACCAGGCTAGTGGCAACCACCAACGAGAATAACACAGCGAAGTATGAGACCATGTCTGAACATCATGTTGGGAACCACCTGCATCTCTGAAGCGTCTGGATCGAGTGTGATATGCTAGCACTTCTTCCTTCATGAGACTACCATTGGCTGCACCTAGCGGAGACGACTGGGACACTCGTCGAAATAACGTGCAGAAAAATGAAATCATCATTTGCTCGAGAGAGAACCTCGGAAATCGTTTGTTTGAAGTCTGATGTTTTTCCCAGCTGAGTGCATGTGGCAAAGGCTAGAACGTCTTATTTTGCTTTTGACCTAAGCATAGCTGCTCCAAATGCTGACTATTGCCTTTTTGCAATGTAATTGTACGATTTAGCAACATTTTATTCCGATGAAGACACCCCTAGTATGTGTCGAAACCGAGATCAACGTACCTACCGTTTGCGTGCAGCAGGTTGGCTGTTGAATCCTATGTTGAAACTAGTATACGGTTGCTGAGTAACAGCCAAGTTCAAAACTGTAAAGACTTGGTAAATATTACTTTTTTGTATTGGTAGAACACTACAAAGAAATGTGTAGGGCTGGAAGTTACCAAGCTCTTCAAATGTCTTTGTCTGCAAGTTGGTTTGTGGTTGCGAGGTGAAGCAAAAGACACAACTTGAATACAGGGTTTCACTAAACGCAAAACTGATTTCTACTTTTCTCAAAAAGAAAATACAAGAAAGTATACCGGTATTTGCAACCATAATGGAACCTACATGGGCTGAAGAGGATGACTGTAGCCCACAAACTATGCTATAAGTCGAAGAGACCCTGAGTCGTTGTTTGATATATATATATATATATATTGGGTAACACGCTTTGTACACTGCCATAAATTTTGTTTTTCCGCCACGACTTCGAAGTTTGTGTTAGTTTCTAAACTGAAATTAACACGACCTGGTCCATTGCCTCTCATAGAAAACTAGACGTTCCACGGTGTAAGTCATGTTGTTACCACTGCTACCCTAACACACTACACACTCATGACAATTTTAAGTAAAAGGCAGTTACAACATAAGGAAACTGGAATAGTTTGTCGGCGTTGTGGGGAGTCTCCAAACTGCTGTCGTCCTCCTACAGTACAGGCGATGCAGTTTTACACTGGTCCGTGCAATCGATCAATAGCTGTATATTAATAGGATCGTTACATGTGCTTGATACCGGCACAAAAAGGTTCAAATGGCTCTGAGCACTATGGGACTTAACATCTTAGGTTATCAGTCCACTAGAACTTAGAGTACTTAAACCTAACTAACCTAAGGACATCACCCTCATCCATGTCCGAGGCAGGATTCGAACCTGCGACCGCAGCAGTCGCGCGGGTCCCCATTGAAGGGCGTAGAACCGCTCGACCACTCCGGCCGGTAATGCTGGCACACAGACGGTATTTGTTTTTGGTATATGGGAGGAGAGATGCGGTAAATATCTTATAGGTTCGCTGTCGGATAAAGTTAGTGGAGCTTTTATAATCCGTAATTTTTCTCTGCTGGATGGTACAGAATAACGATAGTAGAATTTTGGGGTGACATTCTTGAATGGGCCCTGAGGGGTGCGGATCTGTAGCACTTGTATGTCGTTTAGGGCGTACCACAATGCAGTAGGAAACTCCTCGTCCTCCCCCCCCCCCCCCCAGTTCCCATATTGTCTTTTGTACTACCTCATGTTGCAGGAGCAGGCTTCGTTTGGTGCTGATCGTACAATGTTGGCAGAGTTACGACAACATATTGCTATTTCCACCGAATGGTCAAAACACGGTCCTGTCACACTAACTCAGGTCACTCTGTTTCTACGCGGATTGCAGAAGGTGGTAGAAACAGCTCTCTCTGACTTCTGCTCAGTTCCTACTTAAATTGGAACGAAGACATGCGCAAAGCTGCAGAAATGGCGGCAGTTGCAAGAGGCATAGGGATTATCTAAAATTTTACTGTGACTGATAGGTTCGAAAGAGGTGATTCGTTTCGAGATATGAGAGTGCAAGAAATATGATTCACTAGTGGCTGTAATCATTAAAGGACTTCTCCATTGGGTATAATGCAGGTATGTGGTTGAATGGAGAGACTTGATTCCAAATCCCAGACAGCATTCCTAGCGGATAGCATAACACTAGAAATCTGAAGAGCTAGTGTACATTTCTTACGACCTCAGTCAGCATACCATCTACTACTGTTTGTGATCCTTCTCAATCTTCCATTGCCTATAACCCAGTCAATATATCACCGAACCTCATCGAGACTTAATGTGTTGCAAATACTGGAGACATACCTAGCGACGGCGGCGTGAGGGAGTTGCAAATACCAGTTTCATACCACGTTCCTTAGCCGAATGACTTTCAAAATTCGGTAATTTTATTACGAGGTTGAACCTCTGCGATGTGTAACCGCAGCTTTGGTCTGATACTATACACTCCGGCGATCACCATCTATATTCAGTGACTCGGTATTTGTCTGCAGGTATAGCCATACCTCGATTATAAAGCTAGTATAGCTTTTAACATGAATACTTCTGTGCCCCTGTGGAACCAAGATCGATTGTGATAGTAATATGGGCATGTTTTTTGTTTAACATATAGCGGTTTGTAAGATAATTATGCCTCTCTTTCTAAGACGCAATGGTAGCACTCTCAAGAAAAACTTATGGGACATATCCACCCATCGCTGATTATCTCTCAGTATTATTTCGTATCGCCAGCAATCAGTTATTGGCAGGGTATTCTACTTAGTATAGGGGATGTGTGTTGGTTCGCCTTGAGCATCAGGCCTGTAAGTGTGTGTTTGTGTTCGACATGTGCAAAGAAAATGACTATGTCAAGTCGTAAGGAAGGTATGGATTTGACGTGGAATACTGTGATAGCGAGGGGTAAAGTACGTCAAGTCATAAGAATTGTACGTCCGCAGCTCGTGGTCGTGCGGTAGCGTTCTCGCTTCCCGCGCCCGGGCTCCCGGGTTCGATTTCCGGCGGGGTCGGGGATTTTCTCTGCCTCGTGATGACTGGGTGTTGTGTGATGTCCTTAGGTTAGTTAGGTTTAAGTAGTTCCAAGTTCTAGGGGACTGATGACCATAGATGTTCAGTCCCATAGTGCTCAGAGCCAAGAATGGTACATATATTTCTATTTCCAGAGCCACAGCAATCAGCAGGATGTATTTCCGATACTTCGGTGATTGTCGAATGTTGTTCAACTGTGACTGCAAGTATGGCAATCAAATATATATGTGACTGATTTCCTAGGATTATGATTCTGCCTATGTGTGGTTGGTGTGAAGTGCTAGTGGCCTGTGTCGGGAATGATACACATATCCCGTTAATGGTAGGAGCGTCCGAATGGAAAGGCCTGTTGGGGGCGCAGGAATGTTGCTGACTTAACTGTGTCGCTCTCAGGACGGCTGTAGCGAACTTATACTTAGTATGTGTTGGACAGCTTTCGTGATCACGTAAAAATTGAAGAAGATTGAATATGGATATGTGTTGGCACTGGACCATTATCCCTTCCCCTGTAAATTGTCCAGTTGACTGCTTATGCATATTTCGCACCTTTATTTAGTTGAGGGAACAGCGATTGTGGTGTGTGCATCTAGCAGGTGAAAGACAGTTCGAAGACACACTTGTTGGTTCTCTAGACATGAGAAAATGGCTCTGAGCACTATGGGACTTAACATCTGTGGTAGACAGTCCCCTAGAACTTAGAACTACTTAAACCTAACTAACCTAAGACATCACACACATCCATGCCCGAGGTAGGATTCGAACCGGCGACCATAGCGATCACGCGGTTCCAGACTGAAGTAGACATGACAAACATCTTTGAAAATTATAGGGATGATTTGGAATCTGTTGCATCACCGACATCGGTATTCGAGAGTGGAAATATCAGGATCCTCATTTTTTTTTCTTCGAGTTTCCATGTAAAGGTATTCACAGACAGGATAAGTTTGCAGTTACTCATTGTTACACATCGCTAAGGTTTCAGATTTCTAGAGAAATGATTTCCAGTCTATATCTTCGGAATTATGTTGCGGGAGCGACACTGCGTGCATGCGATATTGCTATGTGCTTGATATTGAGAAGTATCGCGAAAAAGGTATGATATTCCGACAAACAAGGCAAAGTTACATATGTCCTTGTAATCTCAGAGTCCGGAGATGGGTGTATAAAAAGCAAGCAAGCAAGCAGGTCGGAACCAGAAACAGTAAAGGGGTTTGTGCCTAGGGGAGCCGACCCCGAATTTGTAGAACAGTTCTGAGAGTGACTGCGGTCCACTGAGGGCGCTCTGATCACACGTTGGGGGTGGATGACTGCCCGATCTCGCGGGAAATATCTAGTGCACCGAGAAGTATACCTACGGTGCATGTGTTTATGCTATCTGGCTTCGCGGTATATGTGCGAGTGTCCGGCGGTCGATAGCTATACGAATGATGTAAAAGGGGCGATTTTGTATGTTGCAGGATACGAATTGGATGTTTACTACATCGACATGGTAGGCAGTGATATATTTCCGGGTTGGAGATCCGTTTCACACAGTAATATTCAAGCTCCTGTCCTCAGTGGCAGAGTGGTGTAATTCAAGAAGAGTCTTTCCATATTTGGAGGTTCAAAAATGGCTCTGAGCACTACGGGACTTAACATCTGAGGTCGTCAGTCCCCTACAACTTAGAACTACTTAAACCTAACGAACCTAAGCACATCACACACATCCATGCACGAGGCAGGATTCGAACCTGCGACCGTAGTGGTCTCGCGTTCCAGACTGAAGCGCCTAGAACTGCTCAGCCACAGCGGCCGGCCATATTTGAGGATTTGTAGGTCACTTTGCGGGGTTTAATTGTCGTTGCGGTATGGTGATCTGTACAAACAGTTTGTTGCCGCTGGAAGTCTCATCTGCAGAAAGAAAAAAGAAAAGGTGGACAGTGCCTCCACACCGGCGGCACCGGTAATTCGATGGGTAAATTCAATAAGAGTTAATCATAATGCGCCATTCATTCAAAGACTTTCTTTGTGGCAGGATGTAGGAGCTTCTACATAGTTATGAGAACGTTTGCGTCTCACAGATGTTTGTTGAAACCAGGATTTAACGATTTCCAGAAAGGGTAACATGTGATGGATGGGGTGCCACGTTAGGACCATCAGGAGGAAAGCATTCGGTGTTATTTTCATAAACAGGTTCTGTTAGGGCAAGAATTTCCACGCAGACAAGCTGAGACGTCATAAAAGCTCCCACAAAAGCGACCGTTAACTATTTATGAGACACTATACAATTTCCTTGAGGTCGACTTGGCCCTTATTTTATATAGCCATGTGACATCAGTATAATACGGAGAACCTTTGAGATGCGCCTGCGATACTGTGTAGCTTTGCGAGCATTTCATGGCAATGTGTCAGCCATGCTTGGCTGGTAAACGTGGTCATGGCTAGACGCAGCTCGCATGTCCCATTAAGATCGCTAGGGACAATGCAGCCTGTGGTATTCTAGGAAGCAATGGAACGGATTTCTGCAGCGTCTGCAAGGGTGAGTCGCTAGGCAATTAGATCTTCGCTGGACTGCAGGTAGAGGAAGGGATCACGCCAGCTACGGCAAACATGCGTGCCCAGAGGGGTCTCGCGTATGGGAACGGCGTGTGCGCCTTGGAGTTCTGTAGGGGAGCAGTTCGCTGATATGTCGCGGTTGACTACAGTTCGAAAGCGTTTTTTACGTGCACTGAGTGTTTATGCAGTGCATTATTTTCGGCTGTGAGCCGTGGCGGGATTGGCGCCAGTGGTATCTCTGAAAGGAGTACGATCGATTTCCTAGTGCAGAGGTTTGTCTTTGGGCTTGGGCCGGCTCGAGATGTAAGGGTGTGCCGACCGCGGGTAGGGGAGAGGACACAACGCTTTGAGAACGTTACACCGCGGTGCCCGAGTCAGTGATTGGCTGGCGGACGGAAGCGAAGACGGCGCGCCTGAGGCCGGGCGGCGGTTGTCACGTGGTTGTACTAGAGTCGGAGGGAGTTGGCCGGCCCTGTGCATTCTCCGGAAACCTCGTGAGCTGTGGATGTGCCAGCTTCCTTGTAGGGACACGCTGTTATGGTCTTGTTAAGCGATGGTTTGACATCTTCGCAAAATCCCTCCAGTTATGTTTGCTTGATTTCATTTGAGGCCTCTTACTAAGCGCGTGCTCTGCTTCCGCATAATATCGATGTATTTGCAGATGTGTGTCCGTAAGTTCTATTCAGTGTCGGTTCTAGTGAGCCAGTTCATTTCCCACTCTTGGTGTTTGTTTATCAAGTACTTTCACTTGAAGGACTTGCGAGTGAAATTAGCTTTGTTTAGCCATGATTTTATAGAGTTAATTTATTGGTCCACTTTAGATGTTAAAATTAAGAAAAGTTTCCTGCCTCCTGTTGTCGGGTGTGGTCTGTGTTTCAGTAAGATGAGGCAGCGGGCAACCGAAGCGTAGAGCTTCCCTTTAGATTACAAATTTGGCTAATGGGCGGTGGACTTCGCCTGAGCTCGTGGGTTCCTCTTTGGTAGCGTTTGATTGGTTCACATTTTGGTGGCCTACACGACGTGGGGTTGCAAATGGAGCCACATCTTGGTTCGATGTTAAATATTACTTCTCTCAGTCGGTTCCACCGTTCGTGGCTAAACTTCAGCCTTACAAACGTGGACCTTGCTTCGATTCTTACACATTTTCTGTTGTGTCTTAACTAGAGTTGCTTTGTTAAAGTTATGGTCATATTTTGCCTGAGTGACGGTTCTTAATGTTTCGCTAATGATTTATTAACTTATGACTTATGTAATGAAAATTTCTTGAGTATTTTGCCTGAGTGGAGGTTCTCAATGTTTGCCTAGTGATTTATTAACTTGCTTATGATTTTATGTAATTTAAGTCTCTTAAATAATGTTGCCTGAGTGGCGCCTGTCAAATTTTATATGATTGTTTCGTGTAGCTAATAAACCCAGTTGGAGTTGAGGTGTTCACTTTATTGAGTCAGACCTTCCACCCCCTTTAGATTTAAACGTTAAACAAACAGATGTTAAGTATAAGCGTACCAATGATAGCAGATCTTTGACCTATAATGGAGGGGAGGGGGGGGGGGGATCAGTGTGAACTTTTAATTTCTGAATTGTGTTAATTTTCATGTGCCCTGATATGCAGTATGTTGATTTGGTAATTCTAATATTGACTTGAACTTTCAGGAAGCAAGTACATCATGCTCTCACGAGGTTGTCCGGGAATCTCGCACCTTCGGCGCTAACACCTTCTCTACGAATTAAAATTCAGGGACGCGCCGACAGACAGTAGTGTCATTGAACCGGCTACCCGTCAGCGCTATGGGACTTAACATCTAAGGTCATCAGTCCCCTAGAACTTAGAACTACTTAAACCTAACTAACCTAAGGACATCACACACATCCACGTTCAAGGCAGGATTGCAACCTGCGACCGTAGCAGTAGCACGGTTCCAGACTGAAGCGCCTAGAACCGCTCGGCCACACCGGCCGGCATGTCATCAATCCCCTAGACTTAGAACTATTTAAACCTAACTAACCTTAGGACATCACACACATCGATGACCGAGGCAGGACTCGAACCTGCGACTGGGGCAGCAGCGTGGTGCCAAACTGAAGCGCCTTTAACCGCTCGGCCTAATTGCCCAATCTGATAATGGTGTTGTTCCGTGATACAAAGGAATTGACGATTGATCAGTCATAACAAATTCAATCGGTGTTGTGGTTATTAGTGTGTATGCAAAATTACTCAGATGCTTTAAAGGTAGAACATTCTGTGTTATTGACATTGTTGCTTCCATTAGCTAACGGTGCCCTTATTGAAATTATTTCTGAAATGTTGCAAACTCAAGGCACACCCTTATATCTCGAGCCGACCCAAGCTCAAAGACAAACCTCTGCACTTGCAAGTCGATCGTACTCATGTCAGAGATACTACTGGCGTCAGTCCCGTCACGGCTCAGGCTGTTTAATCGTTGTGAGCCTGTTGGCAGAGCGTTATATATGCATTATTTCGGAGATTTCCGAGTTGTCTTCGTGTCGGTCGCATTATTTTGTGAACAGGTCTGTAGGCAGTGACATGCATGATTTTGACAGTTGACGATTAGCAAGCGCGTTTGCAAGTCCTTTACATGCATTATTTTGATAATTTACGAGTTGTCTGCGTTTCTGCACATCAATATACTGCATTATTTTGGTGATTGACGAGTAGTTTGCAGGTCTGTAGACTACTGTAGACTATTTACTGCGACCTCAAGCACTCCAGGGTGAGTGTTTTGTATCAGTGTAATAAACAAAGTAGGTGAAATCCGCCCCTAAATAAATTGTATGCATTATTTCTAGAACGTGTTTGCACATCAGTGAACCGCATTATTTCGGTGATTGTCGAGTAGTTTGCAGTTCTGTATGCTGTTCAATGCATTATTTCGATAGTTTACAATTAGTAAGAGTGTTTGCAGAGCATTGTACGAGAATTATTTTGACGAGTTGTTTGCATGTCTGTACATCAGTGTACTGCATTATTTCGGTGATTTATGGGTAGTTTGCAGGTCTGTAGGCCGTGAATTGTGACCCCAAGCACGTCAGAGTGTGTGTCCTGTATCAGTGTAATAAATAAACTACATGAAATCTGTCCCTAAATAAATTGTTCCAAAATAAATAAGGTACACTCCTTCCTCTCCCCAGCATCCCAGCATAGGCTGAGTCATTTTCCCTCCATTTTTCGTACAGACCACCATGGGATGAAAGCACACACTGGTGGTAGTACTGTGTACCAGGTCAGTTGGACTCCGGACCTCATGGGCAAGACACTGGATGGAGCTCTGTCTGTAATTGTTTAAATAAAGACTACCTGCAAAATAAGGACTTATGCCCATCCTATCCAGCAACCCAGCACAGACTCAGTCCTTTTCCCGCCAGTTCCTAGGAAGAGGTGGCTGTCGGATGACTTAGGTTAGTGGAGATAGCCCAAGTGACCTATTTTCCCGCCATTTTTTTAGGTTAGTGGAGGTAGCCGGGGTGTGTTACATTGTCGTGATGGAATTTGAACTTCCTGCCGTTTTCTGGGGGAGGGGAGTGGGTTGGGGAGGTAGCCCAATTGACCTATTTGCCTGTCAAAATTGGAAATTCCCACCATGAAGTCATTGCTACATTGCCACTTCTACAGCCGCCATCTTGGATCCGCTACATTGAATAAATTTGGCAACAATGCAACGTGGGGTGGTAAAATCTTTGTTCCACTACTTACAGATCCAATACGACATGAGCATCTTTTTAATCACTAGAAAAATGCAGTCATGAGACTGTAACACACTTAGAAAGAACAGTCAATCCTTACTCATTTCGTTTCCCTTTAGTTCTAACGACCTACAAGTAGGTATTCCACGGAAGTGACAGGTAAATATTGCAAAGTTCTGCGCCGCGAGGGTAAGAAATAAAATGAAACATCACAATTGTGTGTTTATAGCATATGACGACCCAGATAAAGAGGGCGCAGGAAAAGACATACATTCGGGGTACCATCTTGCCCTTGGGTGTGAAACTGTCCCCAGAAGGTGGAAGAATCAGCAGTAATCAACTGCACGAAAATTCAGAAGGCAATATAATCTATGCATTAAAGACATAACGTGTGTGTACAGGGCATGTGAACTGTTTCTGTGAACTGTTGCTGAAAAACTATCATGAAACCTCTACAGTGACAAGATGTTCCTGATAGTTCCCCTCCTGGAGAGGGCCTCTAATTGGCAGGTGACCAGATAAAAATACGGACTATTCAACGGTACGGTAACATTCTGCTGATTGGAGCATGGGACGTCAGAAGTCTGAGAGTGGCAGGAAAATTAGATAATCTGAAACGGGAAATGTAGAAGTTCAGTCTAGATACTATGGAAGGCAATGAAATGAAATAATAAGAAGATGAGAATTTCCGATCACATGACAATAAAGTAATATTAACAGAAGTAGAAAAAGATTGAACGGGATTCATAATGAATTGGAAGGCAGAGCAGGGAGTGAATTAATCTGAACTCTTCAGCGATAGGATTAATCTCCTCAGAATCGAGAGCAGAACGACGCCAACAAGGACACAACAGGGGCACTTATCGACGTCACAAACAGAAAACGTAAAGAAAGTATATGAGGATAATCAAAATGTAATTAAGTTTGTATAGGGACATGGCTGATTGAAACTCATTAGCAGGTGAAGTAATGGTATAGAATGCAGCAGAAAGAATGAGAGTGGAGAACGACTAATCGTGTTCCACAATAAATATCAGATAGTAAGCAAATTTACTATCCAAAATTCACAAGAGCGACAGGTACATGTGATAAAGATGGGTTACTCAAGGTCAGAAGGAAATCCCGAGATCATTGTATGCCGTACCCAGAAGTAGACATAGATCACTGCGATATGAGTACTACAGTAAGCAGTTCAGTTGAAGAGTAGAAGAGGTCTCTAAACAGGGCTATAACGGAAAGAAATTGGACAAGCAAACATAGGTACAAAAAAGGGAACAGTGAAGAAACGTACGGCAACGATGACTTTCTTCAATTGATCCACGGAGGAATGCGGCAATGTGTAATTCCGGAGTGAAATAACTAGGGAGTGCAAGTAAGCCAAGGCGAAATGGCTGCAGGAGTAAAGCGAAGATACCAAAGAACAAATGATCGGAGAAAGAAGTGATTCCACATATAGAAAAGTCAAAATAACCTTCGGTGAAATTAAAAGCAAAAGCATTAAGAGGACAAAATGAATCCACATTTGAAAGCAGAGGAGAGAGAGCAGCTAGCTGGAAAGTATATCGTGAAGGCATACGAAGGTGAGAAACTGTCCACTGACGTCATACAGATATCAAAAAAGTTTTACATCACTCCGGTTCCCAGAATTCTTGAAGATAGACGTTGACTGTGGATATTGTATCACACACACAGTACGTTCACTGTTCAGAGATGCCACTACACCCTCCCAAAGATGTAAACAACTACTCGTGAGCTGCGCCTGTTAGACGGAGGGGGTCCGACAGCCGATCAGTTCCAGTCATTCCACCAGGGAGGAGATACAAGTCTCGTGTTGTGTGTAGTTCAACCATGCCTAGACGGGCAATACCGCGGCTCGATCGCGTCCGCATTGGTACTTTGTTCCAGGATGGATTCTCAACAAGGAAAGGTTCCAGGCGTCGCGGAGTGAACCAAAGCGGTGTTGTTCGGATATGGAAGAGATACAGAGAGACAGGAACTGTCGATGACATGCCTCGCACAGGCCGCCCAAGGGCTACTACTGCAGTGGATGACCGCTACCTAAGGATTACGGCTCAGAGAAACCCTGACTGCAACGCCACCATGTTAAATAATCCTTTTCGTGCAGCCACAGGACGTCGTATTACGATTCAAACTGTGCGCGATAGGCTGCAAGATGCGCAGCTTCACTCCCAACGTCCATGGCGAGGTCCATCTTTGCAACCACGACACCATTTAGCACGGTACAGATGGGCCCAACAACATTCCGAATGGACTGCTCGGGATTGGCATCACGTACTCTTCACCGATGAGTGTTGCATATGCCTTCAACCAGACAATCGCCGGAGACATGTTTGGAGGCAACCCGGTCAGGCTGAACGCCTTAGACACACCGTCCAGCGAGTGCAGCAAGGTGGATGTTCCCTGCTGTTTTGGGTTGGAATTATGTGGGGCCGGCGTGCGCCGCTGGTGGTCATGGAAAGCGCCGTAATGGCTGTACGATACGTGAGCGCCATCCTCCGACCGATAGTGCAAACGTATCGGCAGCATATTGGCGAGGCATTCGCCTTCGTGGACGAGAATTCGCGCACCCATTGTGCACAACTTGTGAATGACGTCCTTCAGGATAACGACATCGCTCGACTAGAGTGCCAGCATGTTCTCCAGACATGACCCCTATCGAACACGCCGGGGATTGATTGAAAAAGGGCCGTTCATGGACGATGTGACCCACCAATCACTCTGAGGGATCTACGCCGAATCGCCGTTGAGGAGTGTGACGATGTGGACCAACAGTGCCTTGATGAACTTGTGGATAGTATGCCACGACGAATACAGGCATGCATCAATGCAAGATGACGTGCTATTGGGTATTAGAGGTATCGGTGTGTATAGCTATCTGGACCACCACCTCTGAAGTTCTCGCTGTATGGTAGTATAACACGCAGTGTGTGGTTTTCATGAACAATAAAAAGGGTGGATATGATGTTTATGTCGATCTCTATTCCAATTTTCTGTACAGGTTTCGGAGGTGATGGATAACTTTTTTTGATGTGTGTAGATAAGAAAAAGAATTCTGTATGGAAGATATAGGGAATTCAGTACCAGAGTCAGAACTCAACAGAGCTTTGAAAGACTAGTGATCAAATATAGCGGTAAGCACAGACTACATTCCTTCGGAATTAGCCGGCCGAAGTGGCCGTGCGGTTAAAGGCGCTGCAGTCTGGAACCGCAAGACCGCTGTGGTCGCAGGTTCGAATCCTGCCTTGAGCATGGATGTTTGTGATGTCCTTAGGTTAGTTAGGTTTAACTAGTTCTAAGTTCTAGGGGACTAATGACCTCAGCAGTTGAGTCCCATAGTGCTCAGAGCCATTTGAACCTTCGGAATTAGCAAAATCTTTGTGAAAAGTGTCAACCAAACGACTGTTGGTTTGCAGAATCTATGACTTTGTTGACATAACATCAGACCTCCAGAGCAATAACATCGACACAATTCCAGAGACATCAAGGGCAGATAAGGGTGTGAATCATAGCGCAATCACCTTATCAGCTAGCTTGTCCAAGTCGCTGAGAAATATAATACACAGGAGAAAAGAAGAGACATTTGAGGATTTGTTAAGTGACCATAAGTTTAACTTTAGGAAAATGTAGTTGTGTCTCTGCGCTTGATAATGGAAGCTACAATTAACAAAAGTCAAGATATGTTTGCAGGTTTTGTCGACCTAGAAAAATCATTCGATAGTTTAGCTGGCGGAAGAGGTTCGAAATTCTCAGAAAAACAGAGAAAGATGAGTAACACGCAAAGAGCACAAGAAACAAGAGAGAAAAGTATCACTGGAAGACCAAGAACGTACTCAGATTAGAAAGGATGACAACGATGAAATCTTTGACTTTTGCTACCCAATCTATGCACCGAAGAAGTAATGACGGAAATAAAAGTAAGGTGTAGCAGGGGTATCAAATTTAAGGATGACAGGGAATCATTGATTAGATTCGCTGATGGTATCGCGATCCTCAGCGAATGGAATGAACTGTCTAACGAGTACAAAATATGGATTGAGAGTAAACTGAAGGAAGACGAAAGTAATTAGGAGCAGCAGAGATGAAACTAGCGATACAATAAGAACTAAATTGAGGACCACAAAGTAGATAAAGTGAAGGAATTCTGCTGCGTTGGAGGACAAATAATACATGCCCGACGAAGCAAAGACGATACAAGAAGCAGACTAAAATACTCAAAACATGCGAAGAGGGAATTCCCCGCTGAAAGGACTTAAATACAGGAAGAAATTACCGAGAATCTACGTGTGGAACATATAATTGTAAATAAAAAGGAAGGAAAATTGGGGTTTAAAGTCACATAGATAACAAGGTCACTATATACGGAGCACAAGCTCGGAATAATTCAACGATGAGAAGAACATCGGCCGTGTCCTTTCATAGGAAGCATCTCGGCATATGTCTATTGCGATTTAGGGAAATCATGGAAAACCTAAATCTTGATGGTTGGACGCATATTTGAACTGTCGTCCTCCAGAATGTGAGTCAAGTGTGCTGATCACTGCGTACACTCGTTCGGTAGCATTGTATGGACGTGAATCATGGACTGTGGGGAAACAAGAAAAGAAGATAATCGAGGCGTTTGAGATGTGGTGCTGTGGAAGGATATTGAAAATTATGTTGAGTGAAATAAGGAATTTTCGCATAGGAGAGGAACAGGTGTAAAACATCGACCGAGTGATAGGATATGTGCAACAACATCAAGAAATATCTTCTATTGTACCGTACGGCAAAAACTGTTGGGGGAGACAGACGCCGGAACGTATGCAACAAATAACTGAAGACGTTAGGTGCAACTGCTCCCCTGATTGTAAGATGAACTGGTGGCGAACAGCATCACACTAGTCAAAAGACTGGTGAGCATTACTCTTGTAGCCTTTAAAGGTAATTCTTTGATGCTTAAAGGCAAGAGCAGTGGTCAGATTTCGATTTCCGATCAGAAAACTATAATCAAACCTTTTTTAAATTAGTGGAATATACTTCGACTCACACACAAATAAAATACTAATTAATAAACCATTACATTTAAGAAATTCAAAATCTAATGCAAATATCACGTGCAGGGATACCTAATGGGTTCACAAATTTATGTTTTTCAAGAAATCGGAGGGATCAGTATAGGGATTTCTTTTAAAACATATTTTATGAAATATTTAATCCATTCGGCTGAAAGAATGGAAACAAGTTTGACATAATCAAGTGACTTTAGAGGCTTTCACTTGTACCTCAATAAACAATTTTGGTAAATAACAATGGAAAATACCTGCGGTAACTGCAAAAGATTGTACTGTATTCCCAAGTAATGATTTACTTCCTAGTGTACTTTTAGAAACTTCTACCATTGCTAACTTCATTTTCAAGTCTTCTCTGTAATCGATCTCTTTCTGTGGTGAACTGGTAGTCATTAGTAATTAAAAGCGAATGACGTAGGCTTTTCTTTTCACTTTTCTTATTTCGTAATTTAAGTGCCGTACCATTTATTGAGACATGTCAACAGTCATGCGATCATCGTCGAAACAATGCACTCCTACCAACTGCCTTCTTTCTGACCTTAACGACATATGGTATATGATTTCGGAACAGACGTACAAATATGTGCTTCCGTGTCGAGGATTTCAATATTGCTTGGGGAAAAAAAATGTGCTGAAGGTGAATCATGATAGTATCGATAGTTAATACGTTATTTGGTCGGTGTGTCTATACAACATCGAAATGAAGCAACGCATCTTCCCAGTATCACTCCCTCATAGTTATTTATTGCTACCGAACCTATACTATGATAAGAAGTGTCTAACCTACTCGCCAGTGGAACAGTTCGTCCTTTAGGCAATTTTTGGTACTTGTGATCACAATAACTTTTTATATCGTCGTATTCTCAGGGAGAATTACGCTAATCATTGTTCTAGAAGCAGCTATATGTTATGTACATGTACTGCTAGAAGGTAATTTGTATATTTTATACGCTTAGGTTATAGAAAATAACGCGTACGATTTAACGAAACAGAATATAGTGTCAGAACCGTACTTCTTTAATTAAACTGAAAGACTGAAATGACTTCACAAACAGTCCACATGTGGCATCCATTTTCCCTAGAGGAAACAACAGAGAAGAGACAGGCGCTAATGCACATCGCTAGGTGTAAGAGGCTTCGACGACATCATCCAAGAACACTTTGCGCTATAACGGTGCTCTTCTCTCGAGCAATTTTCTTAGTGAATATTCAGCAGCCGCCAAGTAGGAGGCAGCCAGAAATACACTTCCGACGCTCGTCGCCTCGTTGCTTTTATTTTTTGATAGTCGAAGTAACGGCGCTAAAAGCCAACCGGATGCCAACTTCTCCATCTCAGTCTCTGTTCTCCCTTTTTGTCTTGCTTCGTGACACGCGCAGACTTCTTCCAATAACAGCATTCGACAGTCTGGAATATTACTACAACAAGAAAGCCCACCAAGGATTTATATTTCTGAGTCAAGACGTTGCAACAACGTTTCCACCAGAGATGGGAATATTCGTGCTTCCCGGTATAGCGGCAACACTCAGATAGGCGTAGCCTGATGAATCCAAACGTCACGACAGTCCTTTTCTAACTCATTAAGATCCAAATGCTACACAAAGACACACTCGCGTACGAGGAATTCACGGTTGTAGGACCTATACTACTCATGAAAGTCATCCCGTTCGGCAATTTATTCTCAGGGAAACCACTACTAATTCCATAAGTGGTAAATGTAACGTATTTCATTTTGCGCCCTTGTGCTTCTCCCTCTGAAGTCATCAACATTCTGTCTGCTCTTCCTAACCAGCATCCCCCCCCCCCCCCCCAAATTTTCCTCGTTTAAAGACACGCTTTATTTAAAGGACGATTAACGTCTTTTAACACCTTAAAATTTTTGATCAGTCTATATTGCTGTTGAACAGGGGCACTGCCTGCGTTCAGTATGAGCTACTTCGATTAATGTATCTTGTTTCTCACTTTTATCAATCAACATATTACGTGATGTGCTTTATGTCTCCCTGCAGATATTTCAGTGTGATCAGGTTTTCTCCCTAGAACTAACTACTACCTTCAAGCTCAGTCTCACGAGGGAAGTGTAGCTCAGACAGTTTCATTAACAGAAATGATAATGTTGCTAATGGTTATACACGCTCGGCCCAGGAAGGTACGAGTATTTTACTTGTTCATTAAAGGAAAAAAAAATGTAAATGGAAAACAAAACTGTGAATCTTGTGCAATATTTGTTGAGTGAACAGATTTTTGCTATTACAAGGCCGTTTTAACACAACGTCTATCGTCATCGAAGAGGATACAACGCTGGTGAACAACTTTAAAAAGATTGTGACGCACAGATAGTCTGATGTAGAAACGGAGTTCAAGTAAACTTTCATAATACAGTTTTATCATAGATGGAAACAGAAAAGCTAAAAAGTAAATGAATATAAACAGAACGTGCTGGAAAACATTAAGACCTGTCATGAACTTTTAGTCGACCGTTCCTGTATTTTTCATATGGAAGAAATGTTTCCTTCCATCTGTATGTTCTCTTTAGTCACTTACTGAACAATGGGGTTCAACTCAGTTAACTGTCTCTTCCAATTGAAAGATAGTTTTGTGGCTGAGACCCGGACGAAACTTACTCTAGCGATGCACCGTTCCTGGAAGTCAGTTTTATGATCTGTCATAATATGTTTCGTTGTAGAACACGTTGTTTTCTAGTGTCAGTGGAGTCATCATCCACAAAATGCGTACCTGACAGGTCAAACACACCACCTGTCTTAGGAACAGAGGCAGTGCTGTTACTCAAATTAAACTTTACTTCTGTCTCCAACAAACTGAGAGCGGGATGGCTCAGCGGTAAGTGCACTGCACTTGCGTTAGGGCGGACGACGGATCAAATCCGGGTTCGGTCATCCAGATTTTTGTTTCTAGTGATTTCCCTAAATCGCTCCAGGCAAATGACGAGATGGACTTTTGAAGACACATGACCCATTTCCTTCCCCATCCTTGAAACACTCGGAGCGTGAGCTCCAACTCTAATGACCTCGTTGCCTACGGGACGTTAAACCCTAAACTTCCTTCCTTCTAAGTCGCAGTTACATGAGAGTTGACGGCATCCTAAACAGCATTCCTAAAGTTTTCATCCCCGCCATACTGCTATAAAAACCTTCGCGAACCATCCCACTTCACATGTACAGAACAATTTTCTGCAGTGCTACCACCACATAACCTCCTCGTGTCAGCAGTGCTGCCGGTTGGCCCGGCTGCTCGAGACAATTAAGCTATAGCAGTAATTCTTCCCACTACCAGCAAAACAATAGTGACGCATCGAGCACAGCCCCATCGCGTTTCGGGTCATTAGACACATCGAGGATAGTCAGAGGGGGCCCCTCCAAGCATGATGGCTCCTGTTCACTGCATGCAACTGCATTATTTAAAAACTGTCCAATTAAATTGGTATCCGGATATTTTTCACCATGATAGCGGCCTAGTACTCGGAGGTATCGCATGTACTAAAGTGTTCTGTGTCATTCATTGGAATCCTATGTTGTCTACTTCTCTTTATTTAATGTGCCGCGTCGACTCAGCGCAACGTCCTGTAATCAGTTGCAGACCTGAAGAAGACAGCTAAGACTGTTGAAACCTGTTGCTTTGAATAAGAAAGAAGAATATTTTGTGCGATTTTGACTTCTGAATGATTTTAACACTACGGTAAGATACTCGAATGAGTGTTTAGTATGTTTTTACACAATTTTTATTGCGGCACACCTACCGATATACTTGAAGCTGCCTCATAAGCTCATGAAAACGCTTCCCCTGCTGGACTTGAGCTCTTTTCCCTGACTGGTATGTGTTACCAAATTTTTAATTTCTCCTCATCGCCTTTAAGTTTGGTTTATTCATTCTGCTGCTGCCATCGTTTTGATAAACGAGATTCAGTGAAACTACCGACGGAAACATATACCTGGCTAGTCACCTTGGAATGAAAACACA
This sequence comes from Schistocerca serialis cubense, assembly GCF_023864345.2. Lineage (NCBI taxonomy): Eukaryota > Metazoa > Arthropoda > Insecta > Orthoptera > Acrididae > Schistocerca > Schistocerca serialis. The sequence continues at coordinate 274,365,478 of NC_064642.1, read as the reverse complement.
ACCTGTGCTTTAACAACTGTGCTTTAACCACTTGGCTTTCCGTTGCCCAGGTTGAGCTGCTTTAATGGTTGCGGCGAAGGTTGGGGCAAGAAGGCTGCAAGGGGAATTTGTACACATTTGGCGGAAGCCCATACGCAGCAACATTCGCTGAACGCTCGTTTAGGCGACAGTGTTGGTAGCCCCTTGTTTCATCTAGGAGCTTATTTCGTCAACAGAGGATAGTCTACTCGCTGTTACACTTATCTGGAGTTGTCGTTCACCATTGTCATCTTTGAACCATGGTGCACCACAGTTACCTTGACGCCGTTTTTGGATAGCGTTATTTTGCTGTGCACGGAATACTTCAACCATGCAGCACAGACTAAAAGCTTTGCAGTTTCGGAATTGCTTCCAGATTTGGCTCGAAAACTGATGATCATGCCTTTCTGGACGTCGGAAAAATCGCTCTGTTTCCGTGTTACGACGACGACTGTGTCTACCCCTCCCCCCACGCGCTTTACTTATCCTCCACTCTAGTGCTGCCATCCTCCGTCTTTGAGTGGTTATTACACATTAACGTCGAACATAGGCGGTGGTCACGTTAACGTGACTGGACCGTGTATATTCTTGTTGTGTTGTGACGAGGTTATTAGAGGAAGTCGTTAGTCAGCTGGAGGCGGTGTAGGCACAGTGAGCTTTGTAAGAATTGCAGTCCTGTGACCAGATCTCCGAATCTTCTTGAGAATATTTATACAGCTACAGGGCTCTTAATTATTGACTTCAGAGCAATGAAAAGTTAAATGCTGTCTAACAGCACGCTGTATATGATCCTAGGCTTTCGCGGACGTTCGATGAAATTCTTTTGTGTGTGTGACCGCATCATGATTTGATAAAATCAGCAATTTTTAACACACATGTAATCGCCCGGATGGGTTCCTGCGATAGCAGCTGAAACCTCGGGAGCTTAATCAAATAACGAATCGGTCACACATTCTCACGAATTTCACTGACATAGTTTCAGATGTGGCTGATGTGGAATGTGACCAAAATTTTCATTTTTGTAATTTGTTTTTCCATTCAGTAGAAAAGCCGACCTTTATTTAGAGCACTTTTACGTGTGTAGCAGAACAGAGACATTGCCGCTTAAATATGTCGAGCAATACGTCACGTATTTTTTTCTCGTGCCCCACATTTCGCAAAAGATGTGTGGACTATCTCTGCTGCCACCGAATGTGACCTCGCGCGACGCTACGCAAGCTCCCAGTCACGAACAAAAGGCACATTTCGATGCTTAGATTATATCTGTCAACAAACTCAAAGTTCGGGTGCACGCTGTATATGATCATAGGCTTTCGCGAACGTTCGATGAAATTCTTTTGTGTGTGTGACCGCATCATGATTTGATAAAATCAGCAATTTTTAACACACATGTAATCACCCGGATGGGTTCCTGCGATAGCAGCTGAAACCTCGGGAGCTTAATCAAATAACGAATCGGTCACACATTCTCACGAATTTCACTGACATAATTTCAGATGTGGCTGATGTGGAATGTGACCAAAAGTTTCATTTTTGTGTTTTGTTTTTCCATTCAGTAGAAAAATTTATAAGGTGCCCCGTGTGAAACTTTCGCACTTCTATAGTTTTAAATAATGAGAGTATTTGGAATATGTGTGGTCGTGGAGATAAGGGTAGTTGTGGGAATGAAAACAAATCATCTTCAAAAACGTACGGAACGACGTGAAGTAATAAATTATGACACATCCTTGTATGTATATATTTCCATGTGTCCAAAAATATGTTTTGCATTCAGATTGGTTATCCCGGCTTGTATGACGGGCAGAGATCAGGGACTGTCAGTTACAGTACGCACGTTACGCCGTAGTAGCAAAAGGTCAATCACAATTCAAGTCGATAAAGGCAGATATGTTTGTCATTTCGGAAAGTATAATCGTTTATAAAAGTTAGCTTGTACGAAGGACAGAGACAATAGACTACCGCTGTGGTCATGGTTATTAACTGTGGCAACGCTGGATACAAATTATCTATTTAATAAGTACTATGAAAAAAAGAAAATGGTATTTGTAATAAGATAATACGAAAAGGGAGTCTCTCATACGTGATTAATAAGCTTCTTAAAATATAGGTATGAGTCCGGGCATCCATTATGGCATTTTGCCTATGATAGTTAAAACTATCTTTTATGTTAAAATTTACCACAAATCATAAGTGGTAGGGCAAAATCGGAACCCAGTGTCAAAAGCCGGTTACAAAAAATTTCTAACGGTATCTCATTCGTCCGTGTACTACACGTTTTGAGAAAAAGAAATGTTGACTTGAGTAATAATATATGTATGATGATTGATCCCTATTTCCCAATGTTCGAAGTCACATGGAAGTGATAAAAAAAATCTAATTTGTTCGATATTTTCTGTCCACGTTCCCTTACCTAAATGTCCGCGGAATTACAGTTTCTGCACCACCAAGAAATGAGTTCATGAATATGTAAAGAATGATATCAAGTACGCATTTAGATTCCTTTTCTAACAGGGAAGTATGTTCAGACGAAATTCAAAATATTAAAAATTAGTCTCTGACGTGATTCTCTGGAAATGTTGCCCCAGGACAATATTTTCATCATCTACTGTTGTAAAACTTGGAAGATACGATGCTGTAATTGTTTTTAATCGTTGAAAGACAAGGGGAGTGGAAGTGTTAACAGTATTTGAGCTTCAGGCCTGGGGCTTTCATTCTAACGGCTCTAACAGTCATCATGTATATAGAGAAGAAACGCCTATGGAGAACTTAGTAAAGAAAAACAAGACGAGATAAAAGAAGTTATAAGACAAGCTTTTACGACAAAAAAAATCCTGATTACAATTCTGGAAGATTCTGAGAAGCTATAATTCAAGAAAATAGAAATTTAATTTTTAAATTCATTTTCCCGGAAACTGCATTGTCTGTCACTTACGTATATTTTCTCAGGATATCTGAGATATAATGCCTTGATATTTGGCCCAAATACTTCTCACAGCGCATTAAAAAAACACAGTCAGTTAAATTTTCAAATGTTTTGCTTAAGATGAGATATACACTGCTGGCCACCGTAAATGCAACACCAAGCAAGACATGAGGTAGCACAACAAAATTTATTTTGTAGATAACATGTTGACCAAGTATCAAATGATTACGTTTACAGACGTCTGTGACATGTGGTTCCTGCCAGAATCAGTAGGCAGAGTAGCCGCCATTGTTGGAGATCACCGCTGCCACACGTCTCGGCATTGAGTCAAAGAGACGTTGGATGTGTTCCTGGGGTACAGCAGCCCAAGCAGCTTCCACACGTTGCCAAAGAACATCTGGTGTGACAGCTGGGGATGTAATCTGGGTCACTCGTTGAGCAACCATGGGCCACATGTTTTGTATCGGCGAAAGATCCGGAGAGCGAGCCGGCCAGGGAAGCAATTCAATCTGGTTATTGACGAAGAACCTTTGGACAATGCGTGCCACGTGTGGTCGCGCTTTATCCTGTTGAAATATGGCTGTGGCCGAGCCCTGAAGGTAGGGAAGGACAACTGGCTCCAGCACCTCGGATACGTAGCGCCGGCTATTTAAAGTACCGGCAATGCGTACTAGAGGCGTGTGAGAGTAATATCCAATACCGCCCCATACCATAATACCCGGTGCAAGACCAGTGTGGCGGTGCATAATGCAGCTGTCCAGCATCCTCTCTCCACGGTGTCTCCACACTCGAATCCGACCATCGTGGTGCTGCAGACAGAAGCGTGCCTCGTCAGTAAAGACAACGTCATTCCATTCTGCCGTCCACATCAGTCTGTCATCACACCATTGGCGACGGAGACGTCTGCGTCAGTGGTAGACGAAGCAATGGACGTCTTGCGGACAGACCACTCTGCTGTAAACGGCGTCGAATGGTACGCGCAGACACTGGATGATGCGTTACAGATGCAATGTGCTGTACTATGGTTCGGGATGTCACTGAGCGATCCGTCACTGCCATGCGCGCAATTTGCCTATCAGCACGTGCAGTGGTGCACCGAGGTGAATGCGATCGACCACGTCGGTCCGTCGTACCCTCCTGCATCCAACGGTCACATATCCGCATTACAGTTGTTTGGTTTCGTCTAACACGACTAGCGATTTCTCTGTATGATAATCCACAATCTCGGTAAGCCACTATCCTTCCTCTGTCGAACTCGGATACTTGATCAAACGATGTTCGCTGTTGTCTACGAGGCATAACTGATCGTCTTGTGAAACAACCACAAGGTAAACACACGTGCCGAACGTACACTCGTCGAAATCGCCAAGCCTTAAATGGCGCTATGAGGTGGCGCCACAGGCGTGCGTGATGTGCGTCTGCGCTGAAATTCTAAGCAGTTGCATATCTCATCGCTGCAAACCCATGGTGTAAATTTCACTTGATTCGGATGCTTCCTTCAGGGTGTTGCATTTACGGTGGCCAGCAGTGTATATAGACGAAGGAGCGAAAATTCCTATACCGATTCCTATACAAAAGATGTACAACGTTATAAAGTCTTCTTTGTCAAATATATTCAAAATTGCAATTATATGGATGTAGACATAATTCAGTTAAAGTATGGCAGTGATAGGTTTAACAGCTTACGAGGAAAAGGATTATTAATAACTGTATATGCATTAAAATTGGTATTTCTATATTATTTTCTAAACTCGAAGAAAAATTTCGAAAACTTAATGTAAAGCTGCGTTATACTATCAATAACCGCTCACATAAAATTTTACTCGTTTATTTTTAATACCCTCGGCACACTGTTTCATAATGAAGAAGAAAGACCAGCTGCATTATTACTCTTAAATCTGGACTAATGAAATGAATATACAAAATCAAGAATCTTTGGAATGAAATCCAGATGACACTGAATACCAACAAGTAGAGCATGTCATCAGATACGGAAAGATTGAAGGGCAGTAGGAACTGACGGTGTAAATAGGAACTGATAAAATCCTCTTCAGTGGTATTGAAACCGAGGTTCTTCGATATCTGGATCTATACTGGAGAAGGAAGGAAGTACCAAAAGAACGGAAGATATCGCTTATAAGACCAGTATTCCAGAAGGGTGAAGGTCAAATCCCAAAAATTATAGAAGGATGTCCTTGTTGAACACAATGTATAACACGCATACAAAAATAATAACCAAAACACAGAAACCCAAATCGAGAGCATTCTTTGAAAGGAAAAACTAAAACGGATTCAGAAAAGGAAGAAGTTGTACAGACAATAAATTTAAGCAAGAACAAATTACGGTGAAACACCAGGAATACGACAAAGAAGCTTGTTCCTTTCATAGCAGGCCGAACGATGGCGACCGACCGCCTTGTCATCATCAGCCGAAAGGCGTCACTGAATGAAGATTCCGAGGGGCATGTGGCCAGCACACCGTTCTCTCGGCCGTTGTCAGTTTTTCGTAGACGAAGCCGCTACTGCTCAATCAGATAGCTCCTCAATTAGCGTCACAAGAGCTGAGTGCACCCGACGTGCAAACAGTCCTCGGCCTCTCTTTTAATAGATGGCATGACATGATAAATACCATTGGTTAGCTAAGAAATCGATCTATTGAATGGTTTATAACACACTCGATTTCTCTCGATATTTTGCGAGTTATAAACAATAATTTTCACATTTTGTTAGATTTATCTCTACCAATCCGATCAAGAAAATACCGCTCAGAAATAATACGTTTCTTTCTGTGGCCGTCTTCCGCAGTAGCAGTTAACATCTGTTATTATAGGTTATCTGTCGTACGTTTGGTGGTGGAGGGGGGGTGATTAGGGGAGGAGAAAGAATTATGATGACTTGTGAGGGAGAAGCACAAGGGCGCAAAAAGAAATACGTTACAGTTATCCCTTACGGATTTAGTCGTGGTTTCCCTGCGAATAAACTGCAAAACGGGAAGACTTTCATGAGTAGTATAGGTCCTACATCCGTAAAGTCCTCGTACGCGAGTGTGTCATTCTGTACCATTTGAATCTTAAGAAGTTAGAAAAGGACTGTCGTGACGTTTGGATTCATCAGGCTACGCCTATCTGAGTGCTGCCACTATACCGCGTAGCAATGTAATTTAAAAGAATTATACCAGACGCGTTTCGCTTTTAATTTTCAAAGCATCTTCTGTGGTATTCTGTAAACTGGGTATACAACTTTGTACATTTATTTTTTATTCTTTTATGTTAAAAACAGCGTTTTCTTTATGAAGTTGGTCTGCAAGCTACTTACGGTGTTTCTTTACATAGTCTGCACCTTCCCCTCTTCCTAGCAGTGGTTGGTGTCGACAGGCTTCATTTCACATCTGCAGTTTTTGGCTTTTTACGCTACTTCCAGCGCTGAACTATTTATGATTGGCTTTCTTAACTGTTTTTCATTCATCACTGCCACAGTGTTTATGCCTGTTTGTTTGTTTCTGTTCGCGTTGTGAGTGTTGCCAACCTATGATTTTTTTCCTTCCTCAAGGAGGGGGGGGGGGGGGGAGGGGAAGGAACGACAGGGATCGCCTGGACAGTGATTATATTACACATCTGGGAGGAAATGGTAGTGGTAAATAGAGCCTGTGGTTATATTTGTACTTTTAATGGACAATCTGTTTGAAGAGTGTATGGTTTGCCAAGCTGATCTAATGATTTATGAGTTGTTTCCTTTCTGTTATGGTTTTTTGGATGTGGTAGTTTTCCTGTAAGCTAAGGAGGAGTTTTTTGTTGTTGTTCAACCGGTTGACATGGTTCTGAGCACTATGGGACTTAACATCTGAGGTTATCAGTCCCCTAGACTTAAAACTACTTAAACCTAAGGACATCACACACATCCATGCCCGAGGCAGGATTCGAACTTGCGACCGTAGCAGTCGCGCGGTTCCGGACTGAAGCGCCTAGAACCGCTCGGCCACCTCGGCCGTCTTTGTTGTTGTTTATCCTTATGCTCTCCATGTCTGGGTCTCTGATTGTAATTTCATGTAAGGAACTAAAGAATAATAGAGTTTAACCAAGACGATTATATAATGACCAAGTTACATTCTATTAAAAAAAACTGCAGCATGAAGGAATTATCCGAATGGGACGGAAGTAGGTAGATATGACGTACATATATGGTCAAACAAATGACGACAGTTTCAGAAACACTAGATAATTTATTCAAAAGAAACAGCTTCACAAATTGAGCAAGTCAATAACATCGGGGTCCACCTCTGGCTCTTATGCAAGCAGTTTTTCGACTTGGCATTGATTGACATAGCTGTTGGATGTCCTCCTGAAGGATACCATACCCAATTCTGTCCAATTGGCGCGTTAGGTCATCAAAAACCAGAGCTACTTGGAGGACCCTTCATATAATGCTCCAAGCTTCAATTGGGATGAGATCCGGCTTCTTGCCGGCCAAGGAAGGGTTTGGCAAGCGCATAGACATGCATAGAAACTCTCGCCGTGTGCGGGCGGGCATTATCTTCCTGAAATGTAAGCCCAGGGACAAAAAGGGACGTAAAATATCGTCGACGTACCGCTGTGCAGTAAGGGTACCACGGATGACAACCAAAGGGGTGCTGTGAAAAAGGCATCCAGATCGCCTGTCCTGGTAGTGGAACCGTATAGAGGCGACAGTCAGGTTGGCATCCCACCGCTGTCTGAAGCATCTCCAGATATGACTTCGGCCTCGAATGTCAATGACTGAAGCAGAATTGTTTTCAGTGATGGGTTCCGCATCGAATTTTGCCGCGATGACCAGCGGAGGCATGTCTGGAAACGCCCCAGACAGAGATGGGATACCAATCTGTGACCCGTCATACGGTCCGACAACCAGTAGTCACGATCTAGGGTACCATTTCATTTCATAGTAGGACTCCTTTGGTTGCCATCCGCGGCGCGCTTACTTCACAGTAGGACGTCGATGATATTCTACTCCACGTTTTGTTGCCCTTCAGTGTTAGCCATCGTGGGCTTAAATTTCAGCAAGACAACGCCGCCCGCACACGGCGAGAATTTCTCCTGCTTGTCTACGCGCTTTCCAAATGCTACCCTGGGCAGCAAGGTTGCCGTATCTTTACCCCATTCAGAAGTTTGGGGCATTATGGACACGGCTCTCCAGCCATCTTGGGATTTTGACGATCTAACGTGCCAGTTGGTTATAAGTTGGCACGATACCCCTCAGAAGGAAACCCAACAACTCTATCTATCAATGTTAAGTGGAAGAACTGCTTGTTTAAGGGCCACAGGAGGACCAATGCGTTACTGACTGGCTGAATTTGTGAAACGAATCATCCAATTTTTCTAAAATTGTAATCATTTGTTTTTCTGTAGATGTGCATGACATCTACTGATTTCCTTTGCATTCGGATAATTCTTTCGTGGAGGATTGTTTTTTTTTTTTGCTTTATTTATTTATTTATTGTGTTAGGGTGTATAAGCAGATGATCAGCTTTTCATCTGGAACAGTGAAGATGGACTGCAGAGAGGTGTCTGAAATAGTAATAGAAAATAAGGACGCAGAGCAAGCAGATATCAATTTTTATGGACTATGCTAACATACAGAGGAGGCAGAATTGGTAAGTTCAGTTACGTTAGCTTTACCATCAGAAATTAAGAATAGGAACTTATCTTTAATTTTACCAAGCTGTTCTATGGTGTGGTGGTTCTTTATTTTATGTGTTGGTTTTTATATGTTATGACGAGTTGGACTTAGTATTATTCTGCCTGCTTCACAACTGGAAAATTATTAAAGCCAGTGACTGAGTTGTGGTACTTCTCGCAGCTACTTTGTCCGACATGTTGTTTTTATATTAAGTCACCGTAAATACACCTAATTTAAATTATGTTCTGTTGCAATTATTGCTGCACTTCATTTATGTTAAACATATGTTTGACGTTAGTGAAACTGCACGAATTATGTCTTGTGAATTTGACATAAGGCATTTAAGTCATGCACTTCATGAATATAGTTCTAATACAGTAAAACGTTACCATCACTATTAAGTACCATTTGATTATATTTAGATTAAATATTACATGAAACTTACACGTTTTTGTGCCTCGTCATAAAATAGCTTCTTAAAAAAATGAGTGTGAAATCTTACGGGACTTAACTGCTAAGGTCATGAGTCCATAAGCTTACACACTACTTAACCTAAATTACCCTAAGGACAAACACACACACCCATGCCCGAGGGAGGACTCGAACCTCCGACGGGATCAGCCGCACAGTCCATGACTGCAACGCCTCAGACCGCTCGGCTAATCCCGCGCGGCAAAATAGCTTCTTACACTACCAAGAAACAAACGGGAAGCGAGTACGATCCTTTTTCAAAAGGAACAGAGATTACAATAACATTCGCAGATCGTATTAGTTGATTACATAGTCTTTGTGATTTTTCTACGATAACATTTATTTTGTTACGACGTCAGTTTTGTTGTTCTTCTATATTATTTTTTTCACGCTATGTGACGTACCGCCAGATTGGGAACGAATCTTGGATGTTGAAAATACGAGAGATAAAGTAATATTAAAAGCCAGTGGAATGAAATTCCTCGGGAACGTATATTGTGAAATAATTATAGATATTAAGAAGGAATTTTAAACATTTGGTATAAATGGAAAGGTTGAAGAAGAAGGGCTAAAAATAAATACCCCAAATGTCGCGGACAGAGGAGTCAAGACTACCAACACTACTGGAAGAACAGCAATAAGATGGAAAGATGAAATGTCACTGGAACAGACCGATCAAGGTCTAAGGCATGACAGCAGAAAGAAGATGTAGATTGTGTAGGTAATATAGAAGTATTATCTGCTGTTCTCCGTTGCGACGCAGCAGGTCAGGGAGACCAGAGGAGGCGCAGGCGACGACAAGCCTCGGAGGCTTAACACGGTACGTATAAGCTCTAGCTCACCCACTAGCCACGGGCTGGGCCTGCACGCCGGCAGGCTGGCGAACACGGGCGCGCGTGCCCGCCGTAAGGCTGCGCCAGATTACGCCTCAAAGGAGAACAGCCGCGCCCGACGGGGTTAAGCCAGGGGTGCCGTGAAGCGCAGCGCCTACCTGTCCCACAAAAAGGTGCCGACACAATGGAGCGCCGGGACCCGTGCGTTGGCCACGCTCCTAGTATGCGGAGCAGCCGCCAAGGTCGCCACAGTCGCATCGCCTCCGTCGTGTCGTGGGCTTCCCCACCGTGGGCACTGCGACCCCTGATCTCACCGTTGTATTCCGACAAGTATTTTAGAATTAGGTTTTCCGACCATCAAACGGAGCCGCAACAGTGGAAGGTTCCGCCTACCGTTTTGTAATAACGATAAGCCAAGCTTACGACTAACTAAGCACATAAATCCTACGCATGTTTGCATGTTTTATCTTTAATTATTATTCTCTACGCCTCCGTTCCTTCGTTGATACTAGCTCCTGTACTTTCTTACATAGACGTTGCATGAAGTGATGTTGCAACCGTAAGTGGATATTTCGGGGAACACTGTTTTCATGGCTGTAACTGTAACCATTTCAAAGCCTAACAATGCAGTTTTCGGTGAACACCCTTGCATCTTATTTTCCCGAAGATAACAGTTCTTTTGAAAGCTGCTAATGTGTCTGTTCCTGACAAAACAATCCTGGTGTTCAGTTGTTAACAGGCGGAGAAAATCCAGTGTAAAAACGGAACTGTTCTTACTGTTCTTATGGACGGAACGTTTGACAGTTGCTCGAAACGATTCGACAACTGTACACCATACACGTTGGCATCGGAAGAAGAAGAAGAGACGAGTGTATTTCCTATTTTAATTGATTTGCTCCCAAACAAAACTAAAAAGCCATATGAAATACTTTTTCCAGCTTGAAAAATAAGAATGGGAGATCACGAACTACCTGCTCGGATTAAGACGGGTGTAAAACAGAGTAGCAATCTTCCCCCAATTCTGCTCAATATATTTCTTCACTTCGTGTGTTTCATGGTCTCCCATTTATATATATATATAAATGGGAGACCATGAAACACACGAAGAAATTCTGCAACCTTGGAAGCAAAATAATGTTACGGATGAATAAAGGAAGATAGAAGAAGCACAGTATAAGATGCAAATTCAGTATTACTGGCCAAATGAGTCTAATAGTATCAAACATGTACTCATGTTCGTCGAGGTACTTTTACTGTAATTATTTTCAGTCATCGATCGCTTATGCACCTTATTATGAGTACGGGCTTCGACATCAGCCGTCTTCGGGTCAGTTACAGGAAATATAAAACTCTAATAAGTAACTACATTACAACAAACATAATAAACCACAATTCACGTTTCTATTGCTACTATGAGTAATGTAGGTGCTGCGTGCAAACGTACTAATATTGGCCACTGCTCTATAGAAATGTAATCTGTATTAAGATTTTATGTACATTATGTACACATCAGTATTTAAAATGTCAGCATATGGATAATATGGCATCTTCGTATAACAATATATTGACAAAATAAGGGTCGTGCTTCATAACATACTATTAAAAAAAGTAATTTAAAAAAAAAACTAGTGAGTATAAAATATAAACTGACCTTACAAACTACTCGTGAAAAATGTCATAACATACACCCATAAAAATTCTTATACGGGCCACTGTAGCCATGAAATTCTCTATCGGAAAAGGTCTTCACCTTTTGAGTTCCTAATTTACGCTGCATTACTGACCCAAGATTCCTGTCCTTCTTCTGTGATAGAGAGAGACACATACCTTCATTCTACAGAATATTACAGAAGGTATAGTAATAAGACACCATTGAATAAGGAAATGCGTGCATCTGGATGACGATTTTGAAGCCAAACAACGCACTGTGTGCGTAAACTGTGAGTACAAGGTGTCAGCAAATAAAGGCGTTGAATGAAACTGGTGCAATTTAATCCATTTTTAGAGAAGCCGTGTTTAAAAGCACTATTTTAGAGGTAGCTTAGGTGATAATTCGTATGTTAAATCGCAGAGTAACTCCAGACAACCAAGTTTCCGCTCACGATTTCCCCAAACAACTGATTTATTCCATCTTGTCAGTTTCTTAGGTTAATGATGCAGATCGATATCAGTTTGGGAGCACCAACGATTCTTGTTTAAAAACAAAAATTTACATTTCCTTACCTTACGTAACCCAACTCGTAGAGAGCCAACAATCAATAAAATAATCCTGACCTCGAAAACAAATTCATAAATAAATAATGCAGATCAGTATCAGTTTGGGAGCATCAGCAATTCTTGTCTCAAAATAAGAATGTTCGTTTCATTACCTTACGTAAGCCAACTCAGATAGTGCCAACTATATATAAAATAATTGTAATCTCAAAAACAGATCAAATGCAGCGTGAAATTAGTTGACGGTTGGTCTGTTGCTTCTAAGAGTTTGTCCGTGGCATAGCTTTGGAAACAGAATATTTTCTTTACGTATGATGAAATATACTGTAGTGAATATAGTAATATTTACCACCAAAAGTTAATGTAGGGTTCGTGAAGATGGAGTAGGGATGAGACATAATGCTCTGCATTAGTTTTTTTCCCACGTGATTATTACAGAAGTATAATGAAATCACAAGACCGCAACGTACCAACTCCTGTCATTGTTTGTGACTTCCCTGGTGGATCAATGCAGGAGACGAAGTATTTTTCCTTTAAAAGAAAAAAAGTGAATGGGGACGAGAACTGTCCGTCGTATACCTGCTTTCACGTTTTTATTTGATTCCCTGTATATGAGCACTTTTTCAAAATAGAGTTAACAATAAACACATTGGCGCCCTTTAGTCCTTGCAATTGTCTCCTCTTTCATAGTCACAATCGTGGTTCCATAAGCTTACTAATGCATACAATATTCTTTGATTAATATCATTACGCCCCGTCATTATAAATCAATCAAACAAATAATCTACCACCGTTTCGACCGATTTTGTGGCATCCCTCTTCAGAGTGATCAATTTCTAGATTCTGGGGATGGTGTTCCATGTATACTGTCATATTTCTCCTGTCAGGTCTCATTCTGGAATGCCATTGCCATGGTCAGGTTACATTTCCTGTGTAATGTTCGGCTTTACAGTAAGCTATTGCCCGCGCTACTCTGGCGGGTAAGTGGTAGAAACAGCAAATCGGCAGCTTGTACGCTGGGGTAGTGTTTCCTGCCCCCTTCTTTGTACAACTGAAATTTGGTCATGAGGAAGTGCTGGTCGGCAGCGATCACCCGTTGCCAATGGGACTGGGATCGCTAGCAGCCGGGCCACCGATAACTGTCATGTTCTTTGTCCCTTGCTGTTGGGTCGTTAAATTATTTCGATAGCCTCTCTTGTTTTTCGTTGCTGCATCCACGACTACCGAGCAAGCACACCTCCCTCTCTGTTTAAATACCTTCGTCTTGTCGTCGTCTCGTGTACTAAAAAGAAGAGCTGAAGATGAAGCTTTTACGTTCCGCCGATGACGAGGCCAGCAGACACCGAGCATAAGCTGGAATAGAACAAGGAAGGGGAAAGAAATCACCCCAGTCTTTTACGGGAAACTATTTAAACACTGAATCTGGATGCTGATATATACACCGTTTCTCACTTCTCTCGCTGCTGAATAATTATGAGAGTAACCAACAGCAGAATAGTGGAGAATGAATCAGGCGTCCTAGTTTTAAGGAGACATCCTAGGATTTCCCCAAGATTATCTGCTGAACAATACTGGACCCATGTCCTTAGTGAGCATACAGTTTATCACGGCGGAGACGGCTATACGATCTCTGAATCTGATATATCGGCGGAATTATGTTGAGTAGATAGTTATTGCCTCCGGATAGCCGTGCAGTCTAACGCACTGCTTTCAGGGCAGGAAGGCGCGCCGGTCAACGGGACGAATCCGCCCGGTGGATTAATGTCGAGGTCCGGTGTGCCGACTAGTGTGTGAATGGCTTTTGAGGTTGTTTTCCATCTGCCTCGACGAATGCGAGCTGGTTCCCCTTATTTCGCTTCAGTTACACTGTGTCGGCGATTGTTGCGCAAGCACTTTCTCCACGTACGCGTACACAATAATTATTCTGCCGCGCAAACATTGTAGTTACACTCGTCTGATGTGAGTGAACTTCTGAGGGCTACGGCGGGGACGAATCCTCTCCGTCGTTTCTAGTTCCCCAGTTCCATACAGTGCAATACAATAAAAGACAGACGCTCACCACAGTTATAAATGGTCGAACACGCGAGGTCAGTTTCGTAAAGGTAACAGTACACAAAGAAGGAAGTAATTAGTTGCATCACTAATATTCGTGATACCGTATATATTGGAACAGGTAAGTTATTAGTTGCACCCGTAATGTTTCTAAAAAGTATTTAGGGGGTGACGAAGTTATTATTTCCTTGATGGAACAACAGCTTTTGTATGACATGCAGTTATTCATCAACACGGTGGTAGTTTATAATGCATATAAACAAAGTTCTCGTATGAAAACAAGAAGATCTGCTGAATGTACAGATAAGAGCGAAAGTGGAAAACGTTCTAAATACCAACTCTGGCATTTTTCAGGGAAATCTAGAAACAATGTTTCTGTTTGTAAATAACTTATTTATATTTAAAAGTTTGTGAAGATGTTCTGATACTTATGCTGCCCACCTGATCATTACACAAAAAAAGAACGAGACTAATTAGAAAAGAAATAATTTCTTAAGAACGTTCTAAGTGTCGTACCAGGAAACTGACAGTTTCTAAGTGCAAATAAGAACGTTTTCGTTCCTAGTGCCAGTCATACAGATGGACTCAAAACTGACTCCTTTTTCTTACACAATTCTATTCTTTGGACCAGATGTTACAAATTTTACTATAAAACTCATTCTTCTACTGAAGAAGAAATGACAACATAGGCTACGGGTCTTTCTGTTTCGCAGCTGATAAATATGACCGGTGTTTTAGCTGAAGTACAGTATGGAGTATATGGGTCACGGACTTTCGTCCTTTGAATACATTAACATTTTTTCCATTTTTCTTTTGCAGGGTAAGAATTTTTAATAGCTGTTTGAGTTCGATGATCATACTGCATTTGGAGATCTTACAGGGTTCTATGCATTGGAATTATGTGGAATGGGTATCGTAAGCTTTATCTAACTCAACAGTCTTATGCAAATTTTGCGGAACAAAGGCCTTGCATACCTTTCTTGTCGACGACCTCTCGTGGAGTCGACATGACGAGTTGTTTTAACTCTATTGCTGCTATATATGTTGTACTTTTACCTATTGTTCATGTGACAAAACCCATCTGATAGCACTCTGATTTATAAACGACAAACTATGTAGAGTTTTTTAATGTATTTACATTTTGTTCTCAAAATGTTGACTGCAGATGTATGTGAATATATACGCAAAGTGTAATGTCAATCTGAAGATGATAGCACGAGTCTGTCGAAACTAGTAATTAGAATAAAGGTCTTGGCTATCACAAAAAATGTATACAGCACAGAAAAATGTGGAGGTGTGCATCAGACCGATCGAAAGTCTGCTGACCTGAAGAAGAAGTTACTTTTGGGAAAAGTATTATGGAATCTAGTAACTCAGATTTGATTTCCTTTTGGGTCAGAGATTTAGTCGGAACATTCGTATCTAAATTAGCGAGTTGCAGAACATTCTTTTCCGAAATACAAACGTGTCAATGTGGCAGAACTGTTGATACAAGTCTGTTAGGGACGTTCCATAGAACACCCACAAAGTAGAATGAATTTAAGTCTCCAGCAGCGTTCACTTCGAGAAACTGTTTGAGTTCGATGATCATACTGCATTTGGAGACCTTACAGGGTTTTACGCATTGAAATTATGTGGAATGGATATCGAGAAGCTGAATCCATGCGCGGAATGCTAGCCAGAATATTTCATGACCTGGTGCACCCAGCCTGCGATATATTTTCGCTATGGAACAGCGAAACAGCAGTTTAGAGATCTGATAGAACGATCAAATAACTGGCACCTTAAAAGTTCTGTTAGCTGCAAAAGACTGGCTGAAAGGCACTTTGCCGCTGTTTCCCGACCATACCAGAAGTTCTGGAATAGCGCCGTCTGTGGAAGAGGTATACTGATTGCGTTACGGTGCCTGTGAGCGTTCTTTGGTTCGTCCAGTAAACAAAAGCTTCCGCTTGAATGTTGGTAATGTGGCTGTTTTACACTTCTCATTCGGTTATTAATTATCGACTATCATCATTCGTGGAGTGAGTTTTCCGCCCACGTGTTCTTTTGTTCGTCTTCTCTGATCAGACCGACTTTAAGCCGGGTTCTCTCTCCATTCTCACGTAAGAATTAATGTGCGACATTTACACTTGTTGAGTCACTTTGGCGTATTGCGTGGACTGTTTAGAGTGTAGTATGTTCTTTATGTGAAATCCCCCCCCCCCCTCTCCCCATCAAGCATCAATGTAACTGCTTCTGCTTTTAGTAACTGTGTCTTAGTGTGTCTACAGAATACATACTTCGACCGATATTTTTTTTGTTTTTTTTTTGTTTTTTGTTAGGAGTTGTCTCTTTCATTTGCAACTTCCTTTCCCCATGGTTGAGAAGACTGAACATTAGCAAACACTGGTGATTCACTATAGTGAAGGCTTGTTGGAATGCGTTAGCATTACCCATTGCGTATATCAGGCCGTGTACTTGTTCAGCGAGCGTGAGTAAGTTTAATGGCAAACCATAATAATAAAAATGATCATACGATACCCCCTTTCAAGATATAAATGACCTTGCATCGTCTCTGTGAGAAGCCTATTTGTATTTTCCGACCAAATAAGCATTAAGTGTAACATGTAATCGGATGTTGAAAGTAATTTTGTGGTTTCCGTGTTTATTAATGTAACAGCTTAAATTTGCTTTTCACTGTCGTGTGTGATTGTTACGAGGGGAAAGAAGAAATTCGGTTCAAGGCAGTGTTTTTATTACTGAATTTACGCCAGATTTATATTTTTCTATGCCTATTTTTCATTAGTGGTCATTGCGTTACAATGAATAATAATAATACTTTATAATTTAAATCACCCTTAAACCAAATGGAAACTCCATCAGACTCATTTATCTTACGACGATTCCTAGTACTCAAAACCAAAGGCATGCTAGAAACGACCCATATCTTTGTTAAATACCTCGCCAATGTGAAACGTACTACACGAAGTCATATCATGACTGTCGAAGCTCTCTAGACCAGGAATCTTTTTGGGATCAGAACAATGAACTACAGCAATCATCACCATGCTGCTCTTTACCACCCTTAGTCATACTGAAGTTCAAGTCACGAACAACAAAAAATGACGGTCCCTGCAAAATAAACTGTGCTCCAACTTTAGAAGATGTAGCCACTGACACATTATCAATAGCTGTACAAATAGGAAGCCACCGCGTAGAACACCTATAGTAACGATGACGAGTCAACGCGAACACAACAGCATTGCTCCAGAACAGTCAAATGGTAACTCAGTCAGTCGCAGTGCGGAGTTGATGACGGACCTAGAAAATTTCAGCGCCGTAATTTGTCTCCGTGTCGAAACACCTGCGACCCAGAAAGCTTTTTGAAGTTCACAAATGCATGCGATTCAAACGGGAACACAAAAATAAACTCACTGGCGTTTACACTGAAGCACCAAAGAAACTGATATAAGCATGCGTATTGAAATACAGAGATATGTAAACAGGGAGAATACGGCGCTGCAGTCGGCAACGCCTATATAAGACAACAAGTGCCTGGCGAAGTTGTTGGATCGGTTACTGCTGGTACAACGGCAGGTTATCAAGATTGAAGTGAGACTGAAGGTGGTGTTATAGTTGGCGCACGAGCGGCGTAACAAAACATCACAGAGGCAGCGATGAGGTGGGGATTTTCCCATATGAGCATTTCACGAGTGTTGTGTGAATCACAGGAATCCGGTAAAACATAAAAACCTCCTACACTGCTGCGGCTGGAAAAAAATCCTGCAAGAACGGATTCTTTCTACGTGACGAATTGCAACCCTTCCTCAGATGGCTGTAGACGTCAATGCTGGGCCATCAACAAGTGTCAACGTACCAACCATTCAACGAAACGTCATCGATATGGACTTTCGGAGCCGAAGTCTCACTCGTGTGCCCTTGATGACTGCACGACACAAAGCTTTACGCCTCGCCTGGGCCCGTCAGCACCGGCATTGGACTCTTGATGACTGGAGCAGGGCCGCAATGGCTGAGCGGTTCTCAGTTCGGAACCGCGCGACTGCTACGGTCGCAGGTTCGAATCCTGCCTCGGGCATGGATGTGTGTGATGTCCTTAGGTTAGTTAGGTTTAAGTAGTTCTAAGTTCTTGGGGACTGATGACGACTGTTGTTAAGTCCCATAGTGCTCACAGCCATTTGAACAATTCTTTGATGACTGGAGACATGTTGCCTGGTCTGCCGAATCTCGTTTCAAATTGTATAGAGCGGATGGGTGCGTACTGGTATGGAGATAACGTCATGAATACATGGACCCTGAATGACTGTTCAAGCTGGTGGAGTCTCTGTAATTGTGTGGGGCGCGTGCAGTTGGAGTGAAGTGAGAGCCCTGATACGTCTAAATACGACTCTGTTAGGTCACACGTACGTAATCATCCTCTCTGATCACCTGCATCCATTCATGTTCATTGTGCATTCCTACGGACTTGGGCAATGCGACACCCCACACGTCCAAAATTGCTAAAGAGTGGTTCCAAGAACACTCTCCTGAGTTTAAACACTTCCTCTGGCCACCAAACTCCCCAGACAACAATATAATGATCATATCTGGGATATCTTGCAACGTCCTGTTCAAGAGAGTTCTCCACCCCCTCGTACTCTTACGGATTTATGGACAGCCCTGCAGGATTCATGGTGTTAATTCCCTCCACCATTACTTCAGATATTGGTTGAGTCCATGCCACATTGTGTTCGGGCACTTCTGCGTGCTCGCGGGGGTCCTACACGATATTAGACATGTGTACCGCTTTCTCTGCCTGTTCATTGTATAAAAGAAAAAGGCTTATGTAACCACCTACTTCTTGAACCTCACCAAAGGGCTATTATAATGTGACAACGAGTAAAATTTTATTTTTGTTGTGTGTGTGTTTCAGATGGGCGAAAGATTTTGCAGTATCTAAATTTTGTTGCCAATGGTTCGTTAGCGCAACGATTCTTATCTTAAACAAGTTTCGAAACTGAAATACCTGGGTAGCCGAGAAGTTTTATCTCCCTCTTTGCCTCCTTTTCTCTTTCTGTATACACTCATAATGCTGTAGAAGCGATTTTGTGTTTCGTATAAAAGAAAAGCTAAGAATGGGGTATCTAACAACGCACAGTGTGAAGTCGTGGCGTGTGCGTGTGCGTGCAGTTTTGAGGGTCGCCGGCGGCCGCTCTCCTCATTCGACGCACGCACGTCCTGGTGGGCACGCGTGATTGGGAGTGAATAGGATGATGAGGCGGGGCCCGTCCGGCCCCGTGCGCACAACCGTTGAAGGCCACTTACCCGGTTGTCGGCAATTACTTCATTCGGGGCGCCGGCCGAGAGCGCGGCGCGCATCTGGCCACCTCGCGGTCGGCATGGCGATAGGGAGGAGGCCCAGCTTCCTTCTGCACGAGAATCGCTTGACTTGTCCAGCTGTGACAGCTACAGTCGTGCATGTCACTACCGCGTGTGTATGGGATTTCATCACAGTGTTGTATTCGCAACGTATTTTGAGTGAGAGCTAGATCAAATAAGATTGGTAGGAAAAAAAGAAAAAAGAAAATGAGTCACTTCTGAGGTGCTGTAGTTGATGTTGAATTGGTACTAGGAGGTCATGTGACCCTCTTCCACTGACAAAATTCATAGCCGTGAAATGGAGCGTACAATGTCTGATCAAAAGTATGCGGACACACATTAATGTGGGGCGTGCCCAACCATGCCCTCGTGAGGCTTGTATTCTGCTGGGGGCGCATTCACTGGAATATCTGATCGTCTATGGAGGAATGGCAGCCCATTCTTCCTCAAGAACCAGACCCAGAAAAGGTGATGATGTTGGACGCTTGGGTCTGCAGGGAATCCGACATTCTAACCGAGGGCACCCATTTGTGGGAGGGCGTGTACAAGACTTGGGAGCATTTTCAATATTTTGGAAGACGAGTTGCGACTTTTGAGTAGCCATCAAAAAATTCTAGTTCCGACCTTTTGAAAATCTGCGTAATACCGAATTTTAAATTATTTCCTTTAAAGAAAAACAGCCAAATTGCACTGAATTATTATCCTTTCCCTGAGAGCCAAAGGGGAACGGCCTCCTTGTCCCTGGGTATGAGCGCTCTTTATTCTACATCCCAAAATGTTCGGGACACGGGGCAGTCAGTCCGTTTCAGGATGATTGCTGTTCGCAGACTAGTACCTCAGAGATGATGGTTTATGACAGGGTGCATTGTCATGATGATATAATTGCCGTATCTGTCTGTAGTACGCAATGATGTAAAAGTGCACATGTCCTTAAGCGTTCAGCATTTTCTTACCAGCAGTAATTGAACTACACCCTAACAACGAAAAACACACTCATTCTGTAGAATCACATCCTCCACATTTCTCTGTTGGCACTCCCCAGGCAATAGCCAAATACAAACAAATCACTTTTGAATACATTGTGGGAGTGAACAGTGATCGAAGTGTTACAAATATTTACTATCAAAAACAGTCTTGATCACAATTTATTTATTACGATGACCGGTTTCGAACACTACTGTGGTCATCTTCTGACCAATGAGTAAGGACCTCCTTCTGCTGGAGAATCAGAAGGAGGTCCTTACTCACTGGTCTGAAGATGACCACAGTAGTGGTCGAAACCGGTCACCATAATAAATAAATTGTGATCAAGACTGTTTTTGATAGTAAACAAATCCAAACACTTCCGTCGGACTGTCACGTGGTACAGCATGATCCATCACTCCAAGTCACGCTAGTTTCTATGCAGCGTCTAGCGACGTCACCATCTCATGTGTCATTTAACTTTGACTGCAGAAATGTGTGACTTATGAGGAGCTGCTCGACAATTGTACCTTATTCTTTTTAACTCTCTAATTATATTTATTGTGCTAGGCGGATTGCTGCAGTACTATGGAATTCACATGTGATTTGTTCCACTGAATCCATGCATTTTCTTATAATCAGCATACCAACGCTCGACGGAGCCTGTCGGTACATGAGATCTCCCTGATCTTGAATTAGGTGGGGTCGATCTTTCACACTTTAATTTCACAATATCTCCAACAGTAGACTTGCGAAAATTTAGAAGGGTTGAATTGTCCGTGATAGATTTGTTACTCAGGTGACATCCAGTGATTAGCCCACGTTCGAAATCATTGAACTCTCCTGACCGACCAGTTCCTCTGTTACTGTTTTGCTACTGACACCACAATGTTCCCTACTTTCTTTTATACTGGCTGTCCGCTTGTCTTCACATCGAGTGGTCAGCTACGCATTACAGAGCAGTGTCCATGTACTCCTGATCACAATATGAGAGTTGTATGGAGTCATCACAGTAAGATGGGTCAACGTGTAGACGTGACAGAAACACAGAAATGACTTGCGAATGATTACACCGGGATTGAAGTTGCCCGATTTGTTGATGCATAATCGCAGACTGACCAATGCCTCTACAATGGAAAGCGCATTCGTAGCCATGTGAAATACTGTAAGAGATATGGTCGTAAAATATCTTGACACGCAGCAAAGACTAAGGACTTACCATCTCAAGGACAAGCGATCTCAAGCGCGAGAGGTATCGCTGCTATCTATGAAAGCAGATACGTCCCAAGTCGTTTCCGAGCGAAAATTGCGGAGGGAATTAGGCCCTACACGCAACACCTATAAAAAAAGCCATTGTTTTAAATGGAGCAAACAGCACAGAAACCGGATACTAGCTCACTGGAGACGTGTAATCTTTTCACACTCGACATCTTAAAAATTAGTTTTTTTTTCTAATTTTCTTGCTTTTGTTGAATTATTAGATATACATAGTGACAGAATAAGGTGAAAATGTTGCATACATTACTTGAACATATACGGAGCCACTGTGCATGAAATGTTATTTTTGGTAATAGGGTGAAATACACTTCCTTTCTTCTGCACTTAGTCATAGGGCTACTTGACAGAGAGCACACTTCTGCTTCTGTGATGTTCCATCTTTGTGCTACAGTGTACCAAGTACCTTGAGGTGTCATTTATTGATAGATACTTCGCCTCTGGTGCAGGTTTTTCAACTGAAACAACATTTTCAGATTTTTTTACTGATAGCTCTTAGCTCTCACACTGTGAAAAAATAGAAGACAAAACCGATTCCTTCATTCGAAAATCGAGATCACTGTCTTCAGCCAATACAACATTTCCACTTTCACTGTTACTATCAGTTTGTGACGGCATCAAAAGAAATCCCTTCCAAAAGGCACGCCAGAATTTCCTCTTCTTTTGTTCTGCAAGAGTACATCGTGTAAAACTGCAAATACAACAACCTGTCACCGATACTCATGTTGCCCTTAAAGCCTCAATGGTCTCAAAGGGAACTACCGCAATAATTACGAAAATAAGTGGATAAATTTAATTACTATCGCAGTAAACACAGTATAAATTTGAACAGGACAGTTTTCTGTACCTAATCCATGGGTAAAATATGCCTTATAGATATAAATTCAATCACAATTTACAAATAAAGAAAATCGTGTACTGCAGACAAAAAATGGCCCCTGCATTTGCTCCTGTAGCTGCTGAAACTCGAAGCATATGAAGTTGTTCAAGTTGCAGCCGCTGCAGGGCAGTATCTACGGGAGACGTATAGAGTGGCTATAGGTGTAGCTGTTGTACATATGCCACGAAATGAGAAAATCCTACATGGCTTCAAACGAAACCACATCATCTGAAAGAGAATAAGTGGTGTGATAAATCGCGAAGTTGCCTCTTTTCAAATAGTGCACAACGCCGACTGCACCCTCGGCCCAATTCCCACGTTTAAGCCGGGGTGCATGAAGAGTGCATTTCAGACAAGAGGCTGTGATGTGAGATGTAGGTGTTTTTTTTTTTTTTTGCCATGACACCAGGGTGTTTATTTCAACGTTTTCGCTGACCAAGTGTTATCCTTTCTCCTACGTCTTCTTGAAGAGTGTGCCGGAAACTTTCCCTTCTTGCAATATGACGATAGCCATGCTCACAGGTCTGTTCCTGGTTTGACGAACACTCAGGCGCCCTATCGTACCCCAGCTGAGTCAATAAATCACCTGACCTTAATTCCAAAAGAAAATAATACGGACTGTTTGGATACAGTGGATCAAAGGGAGCAATCAACACCATTTCAGTTTGGTAGCTCTACTAGCGTCAGCTGGATGAGGTGTACTTGAAGAATGGTGTGAAGTGTCTTCCTATCTTTGTTGAGGTAAATATCAAGGCTAGAGGCTGTATTACGCAAAATTACCGTGATAAATCCTGGGGAGCGAGGGGGAGGGTTTGGGAGTATTTGTCTGGTTCTTTTTTCCGGTGTGCTTGCATGCTTGGTTATAACACTTTGAGAGGCAACGCAGCGTCAGTGAAATTTTCTTTCCTCTAAGACAATCAGCAGAGGTTCAGTATAATGTGGGACACGCATCCATCAGTATGTATCAGTACTTTCATTCCACATACGACTGTCTTTGCCTTAGACACATAAAGCTGGGAAGACCCTTTATGCTATCTCGGTGTTGATAATAGAATTTATAAGCTCAGTTGAACATCAGTTGGTTTCCCAAGGCGTAAAATGAACTTTTCACAACAAAGTATTGTAATTAATATGAATCAGTAATCTAATTTTTTTCTTCACCGTACGGATAGCGGCAGCGATCAGTCCTTCGTGACACCGAAAAAAATGGAAAGGAAATACTGTTTCGCTCGAACTCAGATCTCGTTCTGGGACCGCAAGGGCGCCATAGAAGCAACTGCTAGCAAACGACTCGCAGTGGTCGTCAATAGGTTCGATAACTTCCTCATTGTACGCCAATGACGAATCATTGGCTGTGTCACACTAGGAATACGTCATGCATACAGATTGTTCCAGCGCAACATCAAGCGCCGGCACGTCGGCCTGGAACGTTACAGCAGAGAAGGCTGTGAGACCACAGCCAATAGTACGCTGGCTAGAACGACACCACGACAGGAGCGGCTCCTCTACGAAGAGAATGTAAGCACCGCTCCGCCCAGCCGCGGCCGTACTAGAAGACGAGTCGTGAGAAAATTGTATATCTCGGACATTGATTATTTGCATATCGCCATTTGCTTGCGACCCATCTTTGTAAATACGCAAGTTACGTATTGTCTATTTAATTTCCTGTAATAAACTCCATTAATAAGATTTGCTTGAATTATTGTCCAGCTATCCGAGAAAACAGCTTCCTAGGCACCATCTATTAGACGATTGGGCCGAACGCGACTCAGATGACCTCCAGTGACGTTGAAGTGCAAAATGATTTAACACGAGGAGGATTTATATCTTGGCCTGTGGGCAAAATGGATACCGAATATGTGATTGGAGCCCAATCCACCTAAGATTAAAGTACTTCTCGTTTTTCAGTTTGGCCCTCAAATTGAAAAACGGGAAGCACTTGTGTTTTGGGTGGGTTGGGCTCCAATCCTATAAAAACAGGAAATTCTGACAGTTTCAGGCAAACATAAATGTTTCTCTTTCTTGGAAGAGCTTAGAAGAAGTACGTTGTTGTTGTGGTCTTCCGTCCTGAGACTGGTTTGATGCAGCTGTCCATGTGCGCTGTCCCCGCCCCACTGACGACTTTTATTATTTGAGTAGTTCGGCTCTGTCTTAATGTTGACCAAATTCGTCGAGTGAAAGAGGGGACGGCGCAGCTGATGAAGAAAATGTCGCCTATGGCGATCATTCACCAGTAACTGACGCTGTCTGACTGCTTCTCGTCATAACTCTTATTCAGGACTCCTTTTTTACAATAGTTACAGCGATTTATATCTGATACCTATGTACAGTCGGCTCTTGAGGTACCGCCTATTGCGTTACCGGCCGTTAAATTGCTTCTTCCTACTTTCGTTGTTATACATAAAGTTCCTCATCATACATTCTTCGTTTTCTTTCCTCCAAAGTCCAACAACCGCCTCGGAGTATCTCGCCGCCGCGACTCTGGACCTCCATGGAGCGACGTCATCAGCCTCACCGTGTTTGCTCCATGGCGTCTCGCTACTTGCCGCGTCAACGAAAGTCCGCGGCGGTTGCTGGCTCGGTGTTTGAATTATCTACACATATCAAAACCAAATACTTCGGCAGTACTTACGCACATAAATAACAAATCCAAAACCGCAACTCAATTTTATGATTTAATTAGAATTTGTGCTAGGCCAGGGGCGATAGATGGCTCATGCAAAAGACCACTTGGCGTCTGTTACACTACGCATGCTACTCTATCCTAACCATACAGTAAAGCTGCATGCCCTCAGGAAAAATTGCGGCTGTAGTTTCCCCTTGCTTTCAACCGTTCGCAGTACCAGCACTGCACGGCCGTTTTGGTTAGTGTTACAAGGCCAGATCAGTTAATCATCCAGAGTGTTGCCCCTGCAAATACTGAAAAGGCTGCTGCCCCTCTTCAGGAACCACACGTTTGTCTGGCAAACATAAACGTTTCTCTTTCTTAGAAGAGCTTAGAAGAAATATATGAAAACCTAAACCAGACTGAAGAAAGGCATGAACATCCCTCAGCACCTGCCCAAACTGTATAGTGACGTTTTCATGTAAGACCTTTCACAGAACTGCTCACGGCACCTATACCTTGTGAAAAATGCCTGGAATCGTCACTGAGATATTTAGCTCTTCTGTGATTTTTTTTTTTCTTAAATCGCTTAAAGTAAATGGTGGGACTGTACCTTCAAATCGACACAGCCCATGTCCATCCCAATTATTGTCAAACGTGATTTCTCTTGTATAGTCTCGTCATCAGCTAGACCATTAATACTGATCTCTTCCCTTTCATGACTATTATTTTGGGTATAGTGGTCGAACTGGAAGTAAAAATGCTTTCACGTTGCAACCGAGCAGTGACAATGAAGCGGAATCTGATGTTACTCGACGTGTGGGTCAAATTGTGACTGACGATCCTCACGCAAAAAGTAATACAAATTGTGGAGTATTGGTGGTTGATCCATGTCACGATAACACTCGTTAACTCACAGTAGGCAGCGTAAATGCATCGTCTAGTGAAATCGTGCGTGTTGATCATCGTCTTCATCGTACGGATAGCGGCAGCGATCAGTCCTTCGTGACACCGAAAAAAATGGAAAGGAAATACTGTACATTACAAGCAAACTGATAAGTATCAAGTACATAGTCGAACCGAAAGGGAAAAAAATCGTGTAGAAAATGGATATGTCAATTTCGGTCAACGCAGATTGTGAATGCCTTGATCAGCAACACACAGTAAATACAACAGTGCGTGGTGCCATTAAGTATATAGACCTCGAAGCAATTTAATGCCACTCCTATCGCAAAGCTACTATCTGCACGGCATTGATTCGGAGAGGTGAGCTGCAAACTACTGTACGTCACGCGACAGCATTCTAAACATGCTTACGTTGCGCAGGCTGAAATCGTTTTTTGTCCGACCAGTAATGGGAAATATACATGTGTCAAGAGATTTCATCTCAGTAAACCCACGCACTCCCAGTCCCACGCTGAAAAGCCTGAACGTATGTCAACCACATAATCATGTGAAACACCATATAACACAGGGAGCTAAAAAGATTCATCCCATTTCACAAAACTATATCCTCTACGCAAATCAAGGTAGAGACTTGGAGAGAATTTTAAGTTGTGGATTGGACAGCAAAGGATTTTATTTTCAAAATAAATGTATATCTTTTACATGGATACACATAACACTCGCTTAGGATTCTTTATGGCGATTTTATACAACATTACACTCGTTTCTCACGCTCTAGTTTCAAAAGCCTCCTCTCTTTCGAGTCATCGCCAGCAAATATCTCTGTGACACAGCTCTTCTGACCCCCTCTTCAGAAGTTGTTACTGGGTGACCTCTTCTTCTACTACAAGTTGGAATCCATTGAATTGTTTTTCTTCGATTGTATCCATTACAGTGTCAACCTGCAGTAACATCTCCAAATGCCATCTACACTGACAATTAGTTCCTCTCAATTCTTTTATGAATTTCCCCTGTTTGTGTTCCATGCGTTGCTATACATTTTACAATAGTTTTAAACATCCAAATCTGATATAATATGTGTGCTCAATGAAATGCCATTTAGTTGTTCGGTTGTTTGCCTACGCTGGGCAATGCAGTTATTAATTTCGCTTTAACTGCTTCCATTTTTGTTAATGATGACGCTCAAATATTTATAAGAGGTCGTAGACCTTACTGCATCAAAATGTAACTTAGGTCTTGACACACTCCTTTAGTAGCCAAACATTCCATTTTCTCTAAACTGATGGTGGAACCTCATTTCTGATACTGGTCACATCAAAATGCAAAGCAAAGAGTTTATCATGACCCACCCACGCTGTGCCTGGAACGTTTCCATAACGTTAAAGCAGAAATCAAGTATATTTTAAGTAATATAGGTCCTATCACACATCTTTGTCGCAACTCTTTGGTCGATGAATCTATCTAGATGTTATTGTACTTACTTTAATTAGACAAGCTGTAGCACTATGTAAAACTATAATTGCTTTAACACATAAAGGACACGCTCTGTTCTATAATATTGCAGTCCATAATTTACAGGGTGAATGCTATCATATACTTTCTCAAGATCAATGAAAACCATTTGGATTTCGAAATTCCTGGGCAGTCTTTTCTTCACGGTATGTCCTAGGCAAAAGATACCGTCTGTCCATGGTCTTCATGCACCGAACTCATTCTGTTCTTCTTCGTCCACAATCTGTTATTAGATTCTCGTATTCGTAACTTTTCCATATAATCTAGGGGCCGAATTCTCTACTCATAGTCCTCCATAGTTTGAATTTTTTTTCTGTCACCGTTTATATGCAGGAACTACTGGGTTGGTTAGCACCTCTACTCAGATATAATTGTTAGTCTGCAAATGTACATTTGGCGAGATCAAGCCAAAAATGATAATTTTTAGGTTGATTAGCACCTCCAAGTACATTTGGCGAGATCAAACCGCAAATGCTAATTTTACCCTGGGCAACACATGAGATTTTGAAGTGTGGACGCATGGACGAAAAATGGCTAGTCTATTCTTCGGACGTAGTCCACTTAGCCGTGCATAAAAGATCAGGTAGCAAATTATGTGATGTGTTTGTAGCTAGACTGTTTCACATAGAGGAAAAACAACCATCAGTCTGAGAAATTTACCTGATCTGCTTTTGAACAATTCTATGGGCAATCCATTTGGATCTGAAGCATGGTCATTCTTCATAATCACAAATATTCAACATGCCTCCACCGGACGCACGACAAGCATTCAAATGATACAGCTGTTATGGGGTATCACATTTTACCCAAAGTTGTTAGAAGGGGAAGAGTGTCTTAGGATGGAATCAGTCACAAATCTCCGCAAAGAAATACCAATTACCATGAGTAGCGACTTTGGAGGCCTGTGATGCAATGTACATCCATATGACCCTCACGGATGATCCGTCGTAGCGATTTTTAGGAGTTACATTGCCGTACTCTACACGAAAATCTGACAGCACAGTGATAAATGAGCTGCACCTACTGAAACGGTAAACAAAAAACTTTTGTTGCTCTGTAGTCGCCATCTCGACTTGACGCTCGTTGGATAATGGTCGGAGTAAGCTTCAGGGAAATCTCTGCTGGCAACCAGATGAACCACATACTGAGAAACGGCTCAAGTTAACTTTTGGTTTCGATGCATAAGCACGCCAAGATTTCATATTCATGTACACCTCTGAACCAAAACATCATAACCACTGCCTCTCTCGAGGTTGTATGTTGCCTGGTAGTGCTGACGGAATGTGACGCTGTAAGAGATGTATGTGAGCGGAACAGAGACGAATGGGGAACCATTCCAACTACGATAAGTGGCGCAAATGCGGTAATCCACCGAATTAAAGCGGCTTTGACAAACGCCAGATTGTTATGGCCCAGTTACTGGGAGCGAGCATCTCGGAAACGGCTGTCTTGAGTATCCGCGCAAAGTGATTGAGGAATGCTCAAGCCTCGTGTAGACGAGAAGAACCTGGGGTCGGAGGCTTGCCCGCTGTCTAGAGTAGGATAGGCGGCGATCTGTGACAGATCTGATTGTAGAATACACTGCTGGCGCAGGCGGAAGTGTTTTGGCGGACACTGTTCACCTCACAGTATTGAACTTCGTGTTTCTCAGCAGAGGACCCCTACGTGTTCCCATGTTGATTTAACAACTTCGGCAGTTATGATTACAGTGGGCATGGCGGCATCTAGATTGGATCGCGGATCAGTGGATTCATGTCGCCTGGTCGGATGAATCCCGTTTACTGTTAAACCATTTCGATGGTTTTGTCCAGATACGCCGTCATCCAGGCGAACGGCTACTGACGGAGGCCGGTGGGAGCGTACTATGTTACGGGGAACGTTCACCTAGGCTTCCAGGCAGCTGTGAACGACGTGAAAACTGTTAGGGACCACCTGTCACCCCCTCATGCTTGATGTCTTCCTCAAAGCGATGATATCTTCCAGCGGAGTAACTATCCGTGTCATAAGGCCAGAATCGTGTTGCAATGGTTTGAGAAGCACGATAGCGAACTCACTTATGTCTTGGCCATCATTTCGGCTGATCTGAATCCGATGAAACACAACTGGGACGCTATATGGCGCCAGCTCCGCTCCCACAATCCATCGGCTTGTGAATTATGGAAACTGTGTGACCTGTGCCACAAACCCCTGGAAACCTATCAAGTACTTGTCGAATCCATAGCACGCTGAATCACTGCTGTATTGCGTTCCAGAGGTGCACAAACACCCTGTTAAGGAGGTGGTCGTAATATTTTGGCTCATTAGTGTGGATGGTCTAGTCTGGCAATATCGTGTGGATCTATCAAACGCCCTGTATATTGCCTTGAAATGAGATGTCCTGTTGTGCGTGTTTGGTGGAAAAATCTGTTCCTTTCATTTGCAAGCTGAACTAAGATTCACTTCTGAAGTGAAAGATTTCACACTGATATGAAGTTCACTCTAAACGCGGCCACTGCAAAATCGCTTTACTGTGACGAGTTGTGATTCACTTGCCGATCAGCAGGCACAGAAGCCTTATGAAATCTCAGGCGATGAGTAGTCGGTGATGCCACTCTTTCAACAGTGTCTTCAAGGGAAAACAGTAGCTGAAATGCGGTTTCTCATTCCTCCACACTGACAGGGAAAATAACGGTTACTCATGTTACGATCGATATTGGCTGGATATTAACTAACCCGTTACTTGTAGATTATAAACGGTGGCACCACGGTTGTTTGATGATGTGAATGATAAGCTGGTAGGGATAATCGTCGCCATCTGCTGTCGAGGCGACACGTTTTCTTCGCTATTTTTTCCAGTTAGCTACGACAGATGCCGTTGAGTTGTAGGAATAGAAAACATATTTCATTTGAGCAAGTGGAATTCCTGAAAAAGAAAAGCAGTTCAGATTATTAATTATGGAGGAATATGTAAATACTTCCAGCTGAATATCAGAGAATAGTTCATTTCCATCCCAAAGTAACGGGCATCTCAGACGCTATGAACGAACTGTGTTTCAGTATTTTTGAAAGAGGAAGCCAAAAACTTTGGGTGTTGCCATCCGACAATTTTGTCCGAACGACATTTCTGCTATAATGCTTAAAACGACCTCAGCTATTTTCAGCGGAAATTTCTCACGAACTGTTCGTGCCGTGATAATGGCAGTTACGGTGAGATTTCCCTCTACCTTCAGACAACAACAGCCTCTCACATTAAGCCCCGGGCAATTCTCTGGACGCCAGGTGTTTTATGTCTGTCACGCTCCCTCTATGTTTCCGAGAATTTCACGGGTAGGGCAATAACAATAAACGCCGAAGCGAGATAATGAACTGCAGTAAAAATTAACTCTTGTTGCCACTCCATAAATGACATGCAATTAACCTCATTAAACAAACTTGGGGAGGAGTCGTTTCCTTTGTGGAGAACTGTACCCCTATATAAACGCCTGCATCCCAGCCTCAGTAATCGGCCGAGGCATGGGGCTAATGATGCTGGCGTATTAAAACGCAGTAAGCGGCTTCTGAAAGACCGACTGCATTTAGCTAATTCAGGGTGCCCAACACTCATAAACGAACTTGTCACGCCGCGTATAAATTACTACGTCCTCGCGATGTCACTGCATTTCGCTCGTGAAGTAATGTTCGCAGTGTCGACTCGGACGATGCTACTGACGTTTTGAGCAAACATTCTGAATCGAAAGAAATAGTAATAGTTTTTATTTATCGCTGTAGCACAAGTTTTAAATTATCAGTCAGGTCAAAAGTTATAAATCTGGCGACGGTAAAGATCAGGGTGGATAAATCAACAAAATTCGTCCACCTCGGTCTTCAGTACACTTGTTTCCCGCGTGGGAGCATGCTTTGCAGGCACTAGCCATAACAATCTTTAGTAAAGGTTAGGTTAGGTTAGTGTTGTTTAACGTCCCGTCGACAACGAGGTCATTAGAGACGGAGCGCAAGCTCGGGTTAGGGAAGGATGGGGAAGGAAAATCGGCCGTGCCCTTTCAGAGGAACCATCCCGGCATTTGCCTGAAACGATTTAGGGAAATCACGGAAAACCTAAATCAGGATGGCAGGAGACGGGATTGAACCGTCGTCCTCCCGAATGCGAGTCCAGTGTGCTAATCTTTAGTAAAATTTCTGCAAATAGCCAATTAAAAACCCCTTGGTAAACTGTTTTTAGATTTGCTTCCATTATTCTCGAATCGTATCCAATATTATTTTGATTGATTACTGCGCATGTGTGACTGAAATATTGTGCGGGACAATAACATTACAGCTATAAAAATGAAACATGAATTTCCTAAATATTTTATAAACAGAACGGTCTACAGCTCTCACGAATCTCAAGATTTTCAATTTTATGACTAAAAGTTGCTATCAGCTGCATAGGATTCATACGAAAAAACATTTATAATGCCAAACAAATAGTTGGGTCACATGCTCATCAGCGGCGCGCTATAGAAAACAAGCATCGAGCCAAACACGTACTCCTTTATCACAGAGTTTTCGGTCTGTTTTGTCACTGTACAATACAGTACGTGCAAATCCAGAAACGTTCCCCTACAGGTACTGACCAAATTGTCTACCACGACGATCTCGGAAGCACCATCTCACACCCCCGAGGATCGCAGAAGTTTGGCGTACTACTCCGAGGTCTGAGACAGTGTTAGCATAAAGTCCATGTCAGTATCGACCGTTGTCTCGTAGCTTAGTCTCTTCACATGTCCCCAGAAGAAGAAGTCTGTCCATGCAATAGGACCTCCGCGATAAATGCACTGTCGGCGAAACGAAGTGGAATTACTGTCCAAGTGAAATAATGACATTAGCTGTCAGTGGACGTTGATATTCATCAGTGGGAAAAATTGAAAATTTTTGCCGGACTGGGACTCGAACCCGGATTTTTCCGGTTAACTTGAACGCCTCGACCAGATGTGAATGTAGATGTACATTAAACAGCCTCATTGATAATAAAGTCAGAGCAGGATAGCAGGTATCGTATCGAGCATCCGGATGACCGTTGGTCGGAAACGCACGTTGTGGGGGAAAAATAATATCTAGTCCGTCGGCGGCGAGCGCCAACTAATACTTCTGCTAAACAACGCAGTCAGTAATTAAGTTATCTGAAGATAATAGTCTCAGAGGAACAGGCAAAGGTAGGCAAGCTCTAAATTACTGACCATAGCTTGTGATCTTAGTCTCGCATTCTCTGTGATTTTTCCTGGGGAAAGCCAGCCTCAGGAATGAACTACGATAAAAATATTGGAACGTCATTAATTTCTTTAGATAATAACAGCGACAGCAGTACAGTAAGGTAGTCGACATCCGATACTGTTAGGCGCGATGTTGTTAATAATGAAATGTGAAGCCTACGTTTTCCAGTTTTTGCTAATGAATGCAGAGAATGAATGAACTTTTACGCTAACAAGTACAGTATATCAGTAACTAAGACAACGATGAAAAGGGAAACATATATTACATTTTAAACACAAAATTTCCCTCAAATTCCTTTTTTATAGTAAATGCAGCAGCGTAGTGGGACAGAATTGCACTGTTGAGACACATCCAGACACTTCCGCTCACCGGGTATACTTTCACACGCTCATCGCTGGTTGCCTGCCATTTTAAAGCCGTAGCTCCACAACGGTACAGTTCCGAACTACCGTTATTTGGAAAATGTCGCTTATTTAGACGTCCACGAAGTGCTCTGACCCTACTACCAAGTTGTTTCTCTCCACGTTATATGGTATAAGGTCCATTCTTTAATAGTCTATGAGATCGAGGGTCATAAAAGTCTACATCTGCATATACAGGGTGATCCCCTGATAACCTTACAAACTTACATGAGTGATGGAGAAGAGTAAATGTATGAGTTTTAAGTAAGGTAATCTGGTCCGGAAACGACCGAGTCAATACGAGGTGCATTCAAGTTCTAAGGCCTCCGATTTTTTTTTCTCCGGACTGGAAAGAGATAGGAACATGCGCATTGTTTTAAAATGAGGCCGCGTTCATTGTAAATACGTCCCAGAGATGGCAGCACCGTACGGCAGATGGAATTTTACCGGCAATGGCGAGAATGAGAACTGTTTTAAATACTTAAAATGGCGACGTTTTCCTTACTTGAACAGCGTGCAATCATTCGTTTTCTGAATTTGCGTGGTGTGAAACCAATTGAAATTCATCGACAGTTGAAGGAGACATGTCGTGATGGAGTTATGGATGTGTCAAAAATGCGTTCATGGGTGCAACAGTTTAATGAAGGCAGAACCTCGTGTGACAACAAACCGAAACAACCTCGGGCTCGCACAAGCCGGTCTGACGACATGATCGAGAAAGTGGAGATAATTGTTTTGGGGGATCGCCGAATGACTGTTGAACAGATCGCCTCCAGAGTTGGCATTTCTGTGGGTTCTGTGCACACAATCCTGCATGACGACCTGAAAATGCGAAAAGTGTCATCCTGGTGGGTGCCACGAATGCTGACGGACGACCACATGGCTGCCCGTGTGGCATGTTGCCAAGCAATGTTGACACGCAACGACAGCATGAATGGGACTTCCTTTTCGTCGGTTGTGACAATGGATGAGACGTGGATGCCATTTTTCAATCCAGAAACAAAGCGCCAGTCAGCTCAATGGAAGCACACAGATTCACCGCCACCAAAACAATTTCGGGTAACCGCCAGTGTTGAAAAAATTATGGTGTCCATGTTCTGGGACAGCGAGGGCGTAATCCTTACCTATTGCGTTCCAAAGGGCACTACGGTAACAGGTGCATCCTACGAAAATGTTTTGAAGAACAAATTCTTTCCTGCACAGCAACAAAAACGTCCGGGAAGGGCTGTGCGTGTGCTGTTTCACCAAGACAACGCACCCGCACATCGAGCTAACGTTACGCAACAGTTTCTTCGTGATAACAACTTTGAAGTGATTCCTCATGCTCCCTACTTACCTGACCTGGCTCCTAGTGACTTTTGGCTTTTTCCAACAATGAAAGACACTCTCCGTGGCCGCACATTCACCAGCCGTGCTGCTATTGCCTCAGCGATTTTCCAGTGGTCAAAACAGACTCCTAAAGAAGTCTTCGCCGCTGCCATGGAATCATGGCGTCAGCGTTGTGAAAAATGTGTACGTCTGCAGGGCGATTACGTCGAGAAGTAGCGCCAGTTTCATCGATTTCGGGTGAGTAGTTAATTAGAAAAAAAATCGGAGGCCTTAGAACTTGAATGCACCTCGTAGTTGCGAGCGAAAATTGTTCTGGTACCTTTGATACGGGAACACATGTGCTGGTACTATTTTACAGCCTTAAGTTGTGGTAGTATGGACGGAAAAATTGACAGCTAAATATGGGCTCTAAAAAGCATACCTTAAGAACTGTGAGCACTTGTCCATTTTTGATACTCTGAAACATGTCTCTTCTACTGGAAGCCCTTTGGTGAAAACAGCGCTCGCGCAGTCGCATCGGCATTCCATTCTTTGTTGTTTGGAGAGCACTAAGGCGCACCCTCCAATGTTATCCGTACAGAATCCTGCTCGTTATGAATTCTTAGACACCGATTTTGTGATGGGGAGAGCTGTTGCGGTGTGGGCGCTTCAAAAATTGCGGGAAGACGATGGTTGGTTGTCTAACGTGTTGTGAAAAAACAAAGGCCATTTCACAGTCCATTGGTCTGTCAACATCCACAATTGCAGAATCTGGGATACCGAAAATCCGAGAACTCTCATGGAAACTACTTAGCGTGGCGAGGAAATCTTGGCGTGATATGGAGTTGCCACATCAATCATGAACGGACACTTTTCCTTCGAGGATATGCGGGTTGCTGCTTTCCACACTGTCAGAGTGACGGGCACGAGGTATGCTGGTATGTGACAGAACCGCATCATCCCTAATCTGGCTGATAAGCGCTTGATGGAAGGTTCTACCTTTCCGCAGAATGGCGCGCATCCCATATTGCTATACTTGTAAAAGATCTCTTGGGCACATAATTTGGTGAGTATCATGTGCTGAGCCACCACTTCGGTCGTGCTTGGCCACCCAGATCCCCAGGCCTCAGACCGAGTGATTATAGACTAGGGAGATACCAGAACTCTACCGTGATCGTCCTACCTCATTAGGGTTGCTAAAAGACAATATCCGACGTCAGTTCTTCACCATACCTACTGATAACGTGCACAGTGCTGTTCACAACATTGTCCCTCACTACAGGTATTCCTAATGAATGACAGCCGCCACGCTGAGCCTTTGTTATAAAGAAGTGTTAACTAGAAACCAGTTATTATGTCAATTACTGCTTTTGTACAATATGAAGCCCCATCTGTTGGTCATTTTGTGCACTTTTCTTTTGGTTTCAATGAAACAGCCTTTCATTTCAAGCAAGTATGTCAATTTTTATCTCTCTATCTACATTATTCCGTGAAGTGTTGAAGTTCCAAATGTTAACGGACTTTTGAGTCACCCTGTACATACTCCGCAAACTTGCATACTGTGCATGGCAGAGGGTTCCTTGTACCACTGCTAGATATTCCGTTTCCTGTTCCACTCGCAAATGGGACGAGGGGAGAACGACTATCTGTATGCTTCCGTACGACCTCTGATTTCTCTTCTCTTATTATCTTATCTTCGTCGTCAATAAGCGAGATGTATTATGAGGTAGCGGCATCGTTCTGCAGCAGCTTCGTTCTGCAGTCGGTCGCTTCTCTAAGCTTTGTGAATAGTGCTTAGCGAAAAGAAGTCTTGTTTCCTCCAGTAAGTTCCGTTTGATTTCACGTAGCATTTCCGTAGTACTTGTGTGTTAATAGAACATGTACCTCTTAGCTGCTTCGGTTTCTTCGGTTAGTCCGATGGGGTGGGCTCCAAACACCCAAGCAGTACTCACAAGCCTGTTGCTCAATATTAGGTAAGTGATCAAAATATTCACGGGTGTACTGCCGGCCTACAGTGTCCAACGGGCACAATATTTCAGCGATCATACATGTCCCCATCATCAGGTGAACTGACGGACTGAGCTCCTGTGAACGTGCCGGTACGGAGATCCGTCCGCTATGGCTGCTCAGGGGGAACTGGATACATACCCCAACATCAAATTCACTATGGAGACTGAAACGGAGGGTAAATTACCTTTCCTTGATGTCTTGGTCAAGAGAAGGGCTGACGGCACCCTAGGTCATGGGGTGTATCGGAAGACAACGCACACTGATCTGTATTTGCACACAGACAGCTGCCACCACCCTTCACAGAGGAATGGGGTACTTAAAAGTCTAGTACACAGGGCGCGCACTATCTCTGACGCAGAGAGTCTACCCCAGGAATTGGAACATCTGAGAACTGTATTTCGAAAAAACGGATACTCAGAGTGGCAGATTCAACGTGCTCTCCGCCCAACCATTATAGCACAACCTGTGGAGATGGATGAAATCATGAGGGAAGAGGTAGGCACTGCGTTTATTCCATTTACAGGCTCACTCTCGGGGAAAATCGCCCGCATTTTGAAGAAACACCGGGTCGTAACTGTGTTTTGTCCTCCGAATAAAACTCGTGCACTGGTGGGGAGCGCCAAAGATGACCTCGGTTTGAGGAAGGCCGTCGTGTACCAGATTCCGTGTCAATGTGGCAAGTCGTATATTGATCAGACGATGCGTACCGTCGAGGATTGATGCCGTGAACACCAGAGGCACACTCGACTGATGTGTCCGAGCAAGTCGGCGGTCGCTGAACATTGTTTGTCGGAAAATCACGCTATGGAGTATGAACGCACGAGGATTCTGGTACGGACGTCGAGATACTGGGACAGCGTTGTTAGAGAGGACATCGAAATTCGCACCAATGACGACCTCACAAACCGTGACTGTGGCTATAATCTTAGCAAGGCTTGGAAACCAGCGATTGGTTTCATCAAGAGTAAATCGAGCAAACGTATAGTTGTCACGACCACAGCGGACAGAGCCATCACACCGACATCATCTCAGACGCCGTCGCAATCTGTTCGACGCTGTGACCGTGGCGCGGGGCGCGGACGGTGGAGGGAGTGCGCCGCGGGCGGAGGGTATTTAAATCGGCCGCCGCCGCGACCGAACCCAGTTCCCCCTGAGCATCCATAGCGTATGGATCTCTGTACCGGCACGTTCACAGGAGCTCAGTCCGTCAGTTCACCTGATGATGGCGACATGTATGGTCGCCGAAATATTGTGCCCGTTGGACACTGTAGACCGGCAGTACACCCGTGGATATTTTGATTATCAAATACACCGGGAGAAACTCAAGAATCACATTAGGTAAGTGATTTCCTTTACACAAGAGCTACACTTTTCTAAAATTCTCCCAATGATTCGCAATCGACAAATCGCTTGCCCTACAACCGACCTTACGTGCTTTTTCCATTTCATGTCAGTATGCATCGTTTCTCCTAGATAACTAATAGACGTGTCTCTGCCAGTAGTACCCCACTAACACCGTAGTCGAACATTTTAAGATAGTTTCTCATTACTGTGGACACGAAATCCTTCAATGGATCTGTGACCAAGTTTGGCTTAAATAATTTTCTTTTTTCGTAGTCACCACATTATTTTTTAATCCTGACACGTTTCGCTATGCAGCATCTTCAGATCGTAATGGATACACAGTATATAGTCATCATTGAACACGCTTACAGAACACTAGCGGCTCAAGATTAGTTTTGTTTCTCAACCGCATTAACTTAAATTTTTCCATATTCATCACATCAAATAGAAATTTTGTCAAGGTCTTCCTTTTTCCTCCTACAGTCACTCAAAGATAAAACTGTTTCGCACATTACAACGTCAGCAGCTAACAGTCACTGACGTTTTATGTGTCTAGAGAAGAAGAGTGGTTACATCGCGCTTTCCTGGGGCGCTCCTGACGATACCTATGTCTGCGATGAGTACTCCCAGTCGAGAATAATGTACTGGGTCTATTCCTTAAAAAGCCTTAGTGTCATTCGCATGTATAAGAACCTATCCCATACTCCGGCCTTCGTTAACAGTCTGCAGGGGGGGACCGTGTCAATTTAACGTGCCTGAGACAGAGCTCCAAGTTATAATATAAAGTCTCGTAGTCAACGGGTTCGTTGGAGACGGATCATTTTCTCAGTTGACCGTAGATGTCTGACAGGATCGCCTCTAAATCCGTCCGAACAGGTCGCGGAAGACCCAACGGTACTTACAAACTGCCGTGTCTTCCTCAGCCCCCAGGCGTCACTGGAGACGGATATGGAGCGGCATGTGTCAGCACATCCCTCTGCCGGCCATTGTCAGTTTTCGTGATCGGAGGCTCTACTTCTCAGTCAAGCAGATCCTCAGTTTGCTTCACAAGGGCTGAGTGCTCCATTCTTGCCAACAGAACTCGACAGACTGGACGATGACCCATTCAACTGCTACCGAAGCCCGACAGTGCTTAACTTCGGTGATCTGACGGGGACTGGTGTTACCACTGCGGCAAGATTGTTGGCGAAAGGATCGACAATGACTTGAAATAGTTGTGGGGAGACTAGGGTCTCCCCTGTTTGTCGGACTCATTTAGTGGTTGCACTGGACCAACTGTTGTCGCATTCTCTTTGTGTGGTCGTCTGGGCAGTCGTTTTCCTTGTGATTGTCCATGTTTACAATTATTAACTAGTCTTCTGGAAACCATTTTTGTATTTTACGCGGATCATTTGTTCTCTTGTCCCACACGGTCATTTCCTGGATACGTCTTAGTACCTTCATTTCCATTGCTGTTAGCTCTTGTTCTGTCTTTTTCGTTTCACCCTAGTTTCTGCTCCAGGTCTTCTACATTTTCACTTTCCCCCTCAGTTCTGAGTAAAATATTCTGCAGGCATGTGGATAACCTTACTGCTTTTATCACTTGGTTTTTCACTTCCATGGTTCAGCCATTATAGCTGTGATAACAGTTTCTAAATAATTAAAGCTCATCATTTGTTCAATTGATACACCATCTACTTCTAATTTACATCTAACAGGTCTTTTTGATATTTTCATACTCTCTGATTTTTTAGATGAGATTTTCAAGTTATATTGCTGAGTTGTTTTATTATATTTGTAATGTAATCCATGTAAATTTTCCTCATTATCTGCTGTCAGTACAGCATCATCAGCATAGCGTATAACATTCACCACTTTATTTCCAATTTTACAAAGTAGCATTTTTCTTATAGCATCAGTGATTTGGTTCATTATTAAATGTCTGAATGACTCTCCTTGTCTAATTTCTATCTCGTAATGTCATCTCCCAATCCTTCGTGTGTGTTAATTTTTATTTTATTAACTGTATGTATACTGTCTATGATGTTTTAATATATCCACTGACATTCTCGTCGATTAAGGTTTGAATTAAGGTTTTTCTTAATCTTATGAAAAGCTTTTGGCAAGTCAACAAAACACAGGTAGGCTGGGTTATTAAACTGTACGGTTTTCACAATAGTATGCCTTAGTGCGAAAACAGCATATATTATGATTCTTTTTTTCTAAGTCCTTGTTTTAGGTACGAAAGTGTAAATATACTACGAGGCAGTACTACACTATGGTTTAACATAGATATTAAAGAGTTAGCTGTTCAGAAGCAGAAAGTATTCATTAAATATAAAGCCACTCTAGGTCAAAGATAGCCGACCGGAGTGGCCGAGCGGTTCTAGGCACTACAGTCTAGAACCCCGCGACCGCTACGGCCGCAAGCTCGAATCCTGCCTCGAGCATGGATGTGTGTGAGGTCCTTAGGTTAGTTAGGTTTAAGTAGTTCTAAGTTCTAGAAACTGTAAAAAGGTGGAAATTTAAGGAGATGGTACCTGGACAAACTGATTAAACCAGAGGTTGTACAGAGTTTCAGGGAGAGCATAAGGGAACAATTGTCACAAATGGGGGAAAGAAATACAGTAGAAGAAGAATGGGTAGCTCTGAGGGATGAAGTAGTGAAGGCAACAGAGGATCAGGTAGGTAAAAAGACGAGGGCTAGTAGAAATCCTTGCGTAACAGAAGAAATATTAAATGTAATTGATGAAAGGAGAAAATATAAAAATGCAGTAAATGAAGCAGGCATAAAGGAATACAAACGTCTCAAAAATGAGATCGACAGGAAGTGCCAAATGGCTAAGCAGGGATGGCTAGAGGACAAATGTAAGGATGTAGAGGCTTATCTCACTAGGGGTAAGATAGATACTGCCTACAGAAAAATTAAAGAGACCTTTGGAGAAAAGAGAACCACTTGTATGAATATCAAGAGCTCAGATGGAAACCCAGTTCTAAGCAAAGAATGGAAAGCAGAAAGGTGGAAGGAGTATATAGAGGGCCTATACAAGGGCAATGTACATGAGGACAATATTATGGAAATGGAAGAGGATGTAGATGAAGATGAAATCGGAGATACGATACTGCGTGAAGAGTTTGACAGAGCACTCAAAGACCTGAGTCGAAACAAGGCCCCGGGAGTAGACAACACTCCATTAGAACTACTGACGGCCTTGGGAGAGCCAGTCCTGACAAAACTCTACCATCTGGTGAGGAAGGTGTATGAGACAGGCGAAATACCCTCAGACTTCAAGAAGAATATAGTAATTCCAATCCCAAAGAAAGCAGGTGTTGACAGATGTGAAAATTACCGAACAATCACTTTAATAAGCCACAGCTGCAAAATACTAACGCGAATTCTTTACAGACGGATGGAAAAACTAGTAGAAGCCGACCTTGGGGAAGATCAGTTTGGATTCCGTAGAAATACTGTAACACGTGAGGCAAAAATGACCTTACGACTTATCTTTGAAGAAAGATTAAGGAAAGGCAAACCTACATTTCTAGCATTTGTAGACTTAGAGAAAGCTTTTGACAATGTTGACTGGAATACTCTCTTTCAAATTCTAAAGGTAACAGGGGTAAAATACAGGGAGCGAAAGGCTATTTACAATTTGTACAGAAACTAGATGGCAGTTATAAGAGTCGAGGGACATGAAAGGGAATCAGCGGTTGGGAAGGGAGTGAGACAGGGTTTGTAGCCTCTACCCGATGTTATTCTGTATATCGAGCAAGTAGTAAAGGAAACAAAAGAAAAATTCGGTGTAGGTATTAAAATCCATGGAGAAGAAATAAAAACTTGGAGGTTCGCCGATGACATTGTAATTCTGTCAGAGACAGCAAAAGGTCTTGGAAGAGCAGTTGAACGGAAAGGACAGTGTCTTGAAAGGAGGATATAAGATGAACATCAACAAAAGCAAAACGAGGATAATGGAATGTAGTCGAATTAAGTCGGGTGATGCTGAGAGAATTGGATTAGGAAATGAGACACTTAAAGTAGTAAAGGAGTTTTGCTATTTGGGGTAAAAATAACTGATGATGGTCGAAGTAGAGAGGATATAAAATGTAGACTGGCAATGGCAAGGAAAGCGTTTCTGAAGAAGAGAAATTTGTTAACGTCGAGTATAGATTTAAGTGTCAGTAAGTC
Organism: Schistocerca serialis cubense; assembly: GCF_023864345.2. Lineage (NCBI taxonomy): Eukaryota > Metazoa > Arthropoda > Insecta > Orthoptera > Acrididae > Schistocerca > Schistocerca serialis. Next base: position 274,323,362 of record NC_064642.1, on the reverse strand, counting down.
GTTTCTGAAAGTGTTTGTATGGAGTGTAGTCATGTATGGTAGTGAAACATGGACGATAAACAGTTTAGACAAGAAGAGAATAGAAGCTCTCCAAATGTGGTGCTACAGAAGAATGCTGAAGATTAGATGGGTAGATCACATAACTAATGAGGAGGTACTGAATAGAATTGGGGAGAAGAGGAGTTTGTGGCACAACTTGACAAGAAGAATGGTCCGGTTGGTAGGACATGTTCTGAGGCATCAAGGGATCACCAATTTAGCATTGGAGGGCAACGTGGAGGGTAAAAATCGTAGAGGGAGACCAAGAGATGAATACACTAAGCAGATTCAGAAGGATGTAAGTTGCAGTAAGTACTGGGAGATGAAGAAGCTTGCACAGGATAGAGTAGCATGGAGAGCTGCATCAAACCAGTCTCAGAAGTGAAGACCACAACAACAACAACAATTTCTAGGGGACTGATGATCTCAGAAGTTAAGTCCCATAGTGCTCAGAGCCATTTTTATCGATAAAGATATTTTTGCAATATTGAGGTACATTTTTTAATCCATACATTTTAACATGACAGATCGCTGGTCTCCGTATTTCACAGTGTCAAATAACAACAAAGCAAAGTGAAAACGATTACAGGGGGTATAAGATCATTCGTAGTAGGGTGAACTCGGATACTCGAAAAATAAAAAGAGGAATATTGGTAGCGATGTAGAACGATAGGGAATGACATCTTTATGGAACATAAAAGAAAGTGTTCTGTATACTTTTAAAATCACTAAGAAGCAAAACGTAAACAGAACTGAATGGGAAAATTATTTTAAAGTATAGTATAAGGACATAACAAATGGAAACTGAAAAGGCACAGAAGCACATAAAATGGGAAGCAAGTTGTCTTTTCAGTGGAGGAAATATGCACTGTGATAAAAAGACTTAAAGACAGAAAATCTGTAAGGGCAGATGGCATATTTAACGAATTAATAGGATAATAGTGTAAGTATAAACATATTGGTACTCTAGAATGAGATTTTCACTCTGCAGCGGAGTGTGCGCTGATATGAAACTTCCAGGCAGATTAAAACTGTGTGCCCGACCGAGACTCGAACTCGGGAGTTCGAGTCTCGGTCGGGCACACAGTTTTAATCTGCCAGGAAGTTTCATATTGGTACTCTATTTAGCAGTGTTATGAAGGAAGGTAGGACACCAAGAGGAAGAAAGTGTTACAATTCCAGTAAATAAAATAGGAGATAAGCAAATATCAGATAGTTGCTTGGGAATTGCCTTGCTTGAGACCACCTTAAAACTGTTCACATCAGTAATTACAGAATGATATAGATATAGCAGAAAAACAACAAGGAAAACACACGAAAAGTAAATCAGGATAAGCAGGATGGAATGTAAGCTCCGCCTCCCCGGCGTTTGCTCATCGTGCCAGCGCTCGCTGTGTTAACAAAGCTGTTCTCAGAATAAGGAAGATTAAGCGGAATTGCGTGGCAGATTTTATAAGCTGAGAAGGCCATTCCTCTTCTCAACGCATAACCGTGATGAGCGCAGCAGCGTGAGCAGCGGTGAAGTGGAGCCGACAGGCGGCGACAGCAGGCGCCGCTATCAGACCCACGCAGCACGCCTCGCCTCTCGTTAGCGACCGGGTCCAGTCAGAGCCGCCCCCTTCTCCTCGCAGCCTCAGAGGGCCCGGCCTGCCCCTTGAACGTCTCACTCAGCCTGGCCACTTGGTCCGCAGCCCCCGGCTGTCGAGATAGCATCGCTGCGGTCTCGGAGAAGGAGCTATCCCCTTACGCCTGCTCTACCACCTCACCTCCCGTTATGTCGTAAACACTGTGAGAAACCTGCCATTTATCTCTCACATCCAATGTCCGCGTTCAACAAATTTACTTGTCTCTGTCTTTAGGCCAACACATTTCAAAATGTCGTAGTTAATGCTGTAACCAGGGACGTAAATACATACTTCACGATCCTCGGAATGTAGGCCTACTCACTTCAAATGGTTTTCAACATATCAGTGTATGGTTCCCGCTTTAATAATGAGCGTTATACATTACTGGAAAATTGTTAATTTAAATATCAATTAATTAATATAGCTACGAAAATTCTGCACAGTACGTAACATATTCACCACTACATCAGTGAGACATGACGCTACTAACAAAGCGGTCAAGACGATCTCAAAAGTTTTCACATCACATATGGATTGGCGCAGACTCTTCTCAGATATTTAGCTTTTAGATAAACTAAGCCCTCTGCAATACACAATGTTTACTTCCTTATTTTTTTTATCTCTTCATATTTTTACATTTCCGCAGGTCTCATTTGCACTTCTACTTGTTGGTTTTCTACTTTGGGTCTAAAACTGTAACAAATGGACTCACTCTGTTGTAACTGCTCATCTGAGGCTGAACTGTTGTAAGGCTTCGATTGAACAGCGTTTCCTCATGTTATACTGGTTTTTCCATTGTATGAACGCTTTGACCACAATCCGTGAACGAGCATTTCATGGATTCTGCTACAGTAGTATTTGAAAGTGGCTCTGCGAAGATCGAAACTGGTCATTAGTGGTGATTACAAAATAGAAGGATGGGTCACTCCATTCACTGGAAGCCACAGCGACAGATTGTTATCATTAAAAAAATTGGTATATGCTGTGAGGACCCTGTTGTAAGTTGAACAGTAGATCAATAACTATAAGAACTGTAAAGAAATAAGCACCAAACACCATCTTGGTTTGTAAAGCTACAGTAGTTACTATTGGTACAGTGAAGGAGCTTGTCTCTTCGTACATTTGTAAGAAAAGGACTATCAGTTGGTCGTTTACTGACATTCAGAAAAAAAACACACTCCAAAGCTACATCACCTGCAATGTGTGTGTCTTGTGCAGGGAAAATGTCTACATAATGAAAAAGATATATTCGTAGGAAGGGAAAATATTTCCTTAGAAGCTGAATGGTATTCTTATCACCACATGAATTGAAAGTGAAATAAGAAAATTTTACAAACGAGAAATGCAAATCAATTGTGTAGAAAACACAGAGACCGAAGCTTTGCCAAGCAGGCTAGATACCACAGCAAAAACTGCAAGGGTTCCTGGCGCAAATGCTGTCCCTCGAGTCCCTTCAAATATCCATGCTGTAGCAAACGTTTGGAAAGCTCACGTTACCTTTTATCACAAGATGTGGAAAACACTTTTGATTTTTATGATCTACTGCTCAGTGATGAAGCTTAATTGGTAACATTCTGATTATTATATAACATCTGCTGCTACAAAACCATTCACCGAGTGTCTTACCCTGTGAATTTTGAAAAGGACCTACTGCGCATTAACAGATAGTTAGATAATAATTACCACCTGGAATTTGTCTAACAATGATACAAGCATACACAACCGCAAGTACCTGTAATAATTTCGCTGATAGTGTCACATATTATTGTGAAAGATTTGCGCTATGTTGCAAATCATTATTCAAGATTCCGAAAACTGAGAGAGCTGACAAAAAAGACTAGTTGGTGACAAGTTCACAGTTTAAAAAACTTAAAATTATGCTTGAAGTGATAACGAAGGGTGTTATAAGGAATTAGGTCACAAATAGAATAATGAGATAACACATTACAAAGGCACTCTAAAACAGTTCGCGTTACACAATGAAATTAGGCGAGAAACGAAACAGGTGAAGTACAAAAGCGAAACAGGAAGGAGAAGTTGGAGGTAACGAATTTCCATAGAAGAAACTAAAAAGTCTTCAGAAAAGGAAAGTTGGGAAACATCAGTTGCTTACAAAGATTCTCACAAACCACTTCATCGACCGGTCCTGTGTGAACACAAAAGACAGCGGTCTGAAGTAAAAGTTTATATGCTGGGCTTTTCACAGATCGTTCTTGCTAGGGACCACAATAGGTTATTAGTGCGTTTGTAATAAACCGAAATTCAATTTATGTAACAGCACAGAAATGCAGCTAACTTGCCTGAGGTCTACGGGATACATGTTTTAAAGAGACAACTGCTACGATTGAAAACTGTAATTCCTGTCATTTATGTGCTAAGTACGGAACGAAATTCCTTCTCTTTTCATTTATTACTTACTCCTGATGCGCTTGATATAAACTAAGCACTAGGCAACCGGTGTTCTAAGGACAGAAGTAAAGGGGTACGTGTAGTCTGACAAGTTAGACGTTAGCGGGGGGAGGGGGGGGGGGGCAGGTCGTCCGTCAGTCTTCTGACTGGCTTGATGCGGCCCACTGCGCATTCCTCTTGTGTGCCAACCTCTGCATCTCAGAGTAACACTCACAACCTACGTCCTCAATTATTTGCTGGATGTATTGCATGGGGGCTTAATTATTATTTTTGAAAATAATTTTTATTTTTCGTGGCTGTATGTCCGATTACGCTGTGTCTCGCAAACGGTTGGCCCTGACTAGTTTTAGTACGCAATCTGACTGCATAGAACAACAACAAAGAATGAAATGAAAATTTCCTGTTAACACAATTAATTAATTAAGTCCCCAGCAACTATAAAACCTGCGAAACAACAAAGCAGAAGTGTAACTGTTCTGTATGTGGAAGTGTGATTCAACGTACACATCTGGCACGGTTCTTCTTCAACAAGACAAGAAAGTTTAAATACCATTTATACTGACGTGATAAAAAAAATTAGAAATACTATAATTGCGCAAGAAAACCAGAATTACACTCTAATACAAGAACACAAGCCAGATGGTTTGTTGACTGAACCTGTAATGACACATTATTTAAGACATTGAGATATTAAAAAGAAAAGGAAATTTTTTTTTTTCTTTTACCTTCATATATTGACGAAAAGCACTCTAATCCTTACAATATATCTCCACACCGACTTGCTACTACCACATCTCAACAAGAACTCTCCACCACGACCTCTCGACAAGCACTCTTCACTACGACATCTCAGCAAGCACTTTTTACTAGCACATCTCAACAAGCACTGACTACTACGAGTTCTCCCCAAGCACTCCCTACTACGAGTTCTCCCCAAGCACTGCCAGTGGAGGCGGCTGAATGATACTTATTGGCGCAATCTCTGGCGCAGTGGCTCAGTGTAGCCACCTTTCAGTATTCCAATCTCTGTTTTCCACTACAGTTTTTCCTCTCTACGGTTTCCTCTAGTACCATGGAAGAAGTCATTCCCTCATGTCTTAACAGATGTCCTATAATCCTGTCCCTTCTCCTTATCAGTGTTTTCCACATATTCCTTTGCTCTCCGATTCTGCGCAGAACCTCCTCATTCCTTACCTTATTAGTCTTCCTAATTTTCAACATTTGTCTGCAGCGCCGGCCGGGGTGGTCGAGCGGTTATAGGCGCTACACTCTGGAACCGCGAGACCGCAACGGCCGCAGGTTCGAATCCTGCCTCGGGCATGGATGTGTGTAATGTCCTTAGGTTAGTTAGGTGTAAGTAGTTCTAAGTTCTAGGGGACTGATGGCCTAAGAAGTTAAGTTCCGTAGTGCTCAGAGCCATTTGAACCATTTTTTTTTGTCTGCAGCACCACATCTCAATTGCTTCTATTCTCTTCCGTTCCCGTTTCCCCACAGTCCATGTTTCACTACCATACAATGTTGTACTCCAGACGTACGTTCTCAGAAATGTATTCTTCAAATTAAGACTTACGTTTGATACTAGTAGACTTCCCTTGGACAGGAAACCCCTTCTTGCCATTGCTAGTTTGCTTTTGATGTCTTCCTTGCTCCGTCCGTCATTGGTTATTTTACTACATAGGTATCTGAATTCCTTAACTTCATCTACTTCGTGACCCTCAATCCTAATGTTAAGTTTCTCCCTCTTCTCATTTCTGCTACTTCTCATTACTTTCGTCTTTCTTCGATTTACTCTCAATCCATAATCTGTACTCATTAGTTTGTCCATTTCGTTCAGCAGATCATATAAGTCCTCTTCACTTTCACTCAGGATACCAATGTCATCAGCGAATCGTATCATTGATATCCTTTCGCCTTTAATTTTAGTTCCATTCCTGAACCTTTCTTTTATTTCCATCACTGATTCTTCGATGTACAGATTCAACAGTAGGGGCGAAAGACTACATCCCTTTCTTAAACCCTTTTTAATCCGAACACTTCAGCGGGCCGATGTGGTCGAGCGGTTCTTGGCGCTTCAGTCTGGAACCGCGCGACCGCTACGGCCGCAGGTTCGAATCCTTAGGTTAGTTAGGTTCAAGTAGTTCTAAGTTCCAGGGTACTGATGACCTCAGATGTTGAGTCCCATAGTGCCCAGAGCCATTTGAACCGAACACTTCGTTCTTGGCCGTCCACTCTTATTATTCCCTTTTGTCTCTTGTACATAGTATATGTTACCCATCTCTCCCTACAGCTTACCCATATTTTTCTTAGAATTTCGAACATCTTGCACCATTTTACATTGTCGAAGGCTTTTTACAGGTCGAAAATCCTATGAAGGTGTCTTGATTTTTCTTTAGTCTTGCTTCCTTTACCTTTTATAAAGCCATACTGATCGTCATCTAGCACATCCTAAATTTTCTTTTCCATTCTTCTATATATTATTCATGTCAGCAACTTGGATGCATGAGCTGTATAGCTGATTGTGCGATAATTCTCGCACTTGTCAGTCCTTGCAGTCTTCGGAATTGTGTGGATGATAATTTTCCGAAAGTCAGATGCTATGTCGCCAGTCTGATACGTTCTATACACCAAGGTAAATAATCGTTTTGGTGCCACTTCCCCCTTGATTTTAAAAACTCTGATGGAATGTTATCTATCTCTTCTGCCTTATTTGTCTTAAGTCCTCCGAAGCTCTTTTCAATTCTGGTTCTAATACTGGATACCGTATCTCCTCTTAATCAACTCCTGTTTCCTCTTCTATCACATCACACAATTTTTTTCCCTCATAGAGGCTTTCCATGTATTCTTTCCACGTATCTGCTCTCTCCTCTTTATTTAGCAGTGGAATTCCCGTGGCACTCTTAATGTTACCACTCTTGCTTTTAAAGTAACCGAAAGCTGTTTTGACTTTCTTGTATGCTGAGTCTGTCCTTCCGACAGTCATTTCACTTTCGATTGCTTCACATTTATCATGAAGCCATTTAGTCTTAGCTTCCCTGCACTTCCTATTTAATTCATTCCCCAGCGACTTGTATTTCTGTATTCACGAGTTTCCTGGAACGTTTTTGTACTTCATCCTTTCAACGATCAAATGGAAGCATTTCTTCTGTTACCCATGGTTTCTAGGCAGTTACCTTCATTGTACCTATGTTTTTCTTTCCCACATCTGTGATGGCCCTTTTTAGACATGTCCATTCCTCTTCAACTGTACTGCCTACTGTGCTATTCCTTACTGCTATATCTATTGCCTTTGAGAACTTTAAGCGTATCTCGTCATTCCTTAGTGCTTCCAATTCTTTGCGTATTGATTATTTCTGACTAATGTCCTAAACTTCAGCCTACTCGTCATCACTACTACATTGTGATCTGCGTCTATATCTGCTCCTGGGTACGCCTTACAATCCTGTACCTGATTTTGGGATCTTTGTCTCACCATGATGTAATCTAACTGAAATCATTCCGTATCACCCGGCTTCTTCCAAGTATACGCCCTCCTCTTGGGATTCTTGGACAGAGTATTCGCTATTACTAGCTGAAACATGTTACAGAAAACAATTAGTCATTCTCCTCTCTCATTCTTCTCATTCCTTTTCTTCTACCCCTTCCCCTATAACTGCATTCCAGTCTCCCATGACTATTAGATTTTCGTATCCCTTTACGTACTGTATTACCCTTTCAGTATCCTCATATACTTTCTCTATCTTCAGCTTGCGACGTCGGCATATATACCTGAACTATCGTTGTCGGTGTTGGTTTGCCGTCGATTCTGATAAGAACAACCCTATCACTGAACTGTTCATAGTAACACACTCTCTTCCCTACCTTCCTCTCCATAACGAATCCTACCCCGTCATACCATTTTCTGCTGCTTTTGATATTAACCTATATTCATCTGACCAGAAACCCTTGTCTGCTTTCCATTTTAGTGACCCCCCCCACTATATCTAGATTGATTTCCCTTTCCAGATTTTTTAGATTCCCTGCCACGTTCAAGCTTCTGACATTCCACGCCCCGATTCGTAGAAAGTTATCCTTTCGTTGATAATTCAGTCATTTGTTCACCGTCACCGCCCCCTAGGCAGTCCTCTCCCGAAGATCCGAATGGGGGACTATTCTGGAATCTTTTACCAGTGGAGAGTTCATCATGACACTTTTGAATTACAGGCCACATGTCCTGTGGATACAAGTTACGTGTCTTTTATGCACTGCCTTCTGCATCCTCATACCGTCGATCACTGCTGATTCTTCCGCCTTTAGGGGCAGTTTCCCACCCCTAGGACAAGAGAGTGCCCTAAGCCTCTGTCCGCTCCTCCGCCCTCTTTGACAAGGCCGTTGGCAGTACGAGGTTGACTTCTTATGCCGGAAGTCTTCGCCCGCCAATGCTGATCGTTAACCAAAATTTAAGCAGTGGCGGGGTTCGAACCCGGCATCGAGGAAGTTTTGATTACTATTCAAAAAAGCTACCCCTTTTATTCGTTAGTGTTCGTTGTTTTTGTTCGGGGCGGACATTTCATGATGCTTGTCGGGGTTCATCGTTCATCCATTGACTCAGTTTTTTTTCTTTTTAATTACAGTGGGCAGCTAAACTTCTGACCGAACATACTGAGCTAGCGTATCGGGACCTATACGACGCGACTGATATCACTGCGGTCCTCTTTAGGCAACAATCTGAACTAGAAACATCTTCTAGATTCGTGACCTTTGGGGGACTATATTAGACGTCCATACACACACATGTCTCACATTGCTGGAGCTTACGAAGAACTGCTTTGTGAAATCTGATCTGATTCGTGATAACATAGCAGGTTTAGTTGTTAGAGAATAGGACAAATTTGGGACAACACAAAACTGCTATGTGTGAATGTGTTCAACAATTTTTGGGGCATCTCCTCAAAGAAGTATAGTAGGATCTTACTGTCCACTATACACGACTGTAAACATCAGCAATTTGAGGCTCTGGGCAAGTAGTTCAGTAATTGACAGGAGGTCTTGTTAAGAGAGTTAAAAATGGTTCAAATAGCTCTGAGCACTATGGGAGTTAACAGCTGAGGCCATCAGTCCCCTACAACTTAGAACTACTTAAACATAACTAACCTAAGGAGATCACACACATCCATGCCCGAGGCAGGATTCGACCCTGCGACCGTACCAGTCGCGCCGTTCCAGACTGAAGCGCCTAGAACCGCTCGGCCACACCGACCGGCTAAGATAGTTAAGGAGGACGCGCCAAGGCAATTGTGGCGTACCATGGACCATAAATGACAGGGGGGAACGACGGCTGCGGAGATGTGTAAGGGAGAATAGAAAAGCACCTGTTGAGCAGCTGAGCACTCAGATGAAGAAAGGGTCTACCAACAATGTCTCCTCAACCATCGCTCAGCGGACGTTGCTGCCTAAAAGCCTCCGAGTAAGTGGCCGGTTCATGCATCCACGCTAACTGCTGTTCATGGACTAGCGGTGCTGCTACTTTCACGCCAATACTGCAACTGGACGTCCAGTCAGTGGCACAGGTGGCCTTTTCATACGAACCGCGTTCTATATCGGACAGATAGCTGTTGGGGTGTACGACCTTCCAGCAATCGTCGAAACGTCCTGGTCGGAGAAGGAAGCGTTATGGCTCCACTATGGAACTTAACATCTGAGGTCATCAGTACCCTAGAACTTAGAACTACTTAAACCTAACTAACCTAAGGACATCATACATATCCATGCCCGAGGTAAGATTCTAACCTGCGACCGTAGCGGTGGTGCGGTTCCAGACGGAAGCATGTCATTCTCAATGGAGAGAAGTCTTCCGAAGTAAGAGTGTTTTCAGGTGTGCCGCAGGGGAGTGTCGTAGGACTGTTGCTATTCACAATATACATAAATGACCTTGTGGATGACTTCGGAAGTGCACTGAGGCTTTTTGCGGATGATGCTGTGGTATATCGAGAGGTTGTAACAATGGAAAATTGTACTGAAATGCAGGAGGATCTGCAGTAAATTGACGCATGGTGCAGGGAATGGCAATTGAATCTCAATGTAGACAAGTGTAATGAGCTGCAAATACATAGAAAGAAAGATCCCTTATCTTTTAGCTACAAAATAGCAGGTCAGCAACTGGAAGCAGTTAATTCCATAAATTATCTGGGAGTACGCATTAGGAGTGATTTAAAATGGAATGATCATATAATTTTGATCGTCGGTAAAGCAGATGCCAGACTGAGATTAATTGGAAGAATCCTATGGAAATGGAATCCGAAAACAAAGGAAGTAGGTTACAGTATGCTTGTTCGCCCACTGCTTGAATACTGCTCAGCAGTGTGGGATCCGTACCAGATAGGGTTGATAGAAGAGATAGAGAAGATCCAACGGAGACAAGCGCGCTTCGTCACAGGATCATTTAGTAATCGCGAAAGCGTTACGGGGATGATAGATAAACTCCAGTGGAAGAGTCTGCAGGAGAGACGCTCAGTAGCTCGGTACGGGCTTTTGTTGAAGTTTCGAGAACATACCTTCACCGAGGAGTCAAGCAGTATATCGCTCCCTCCTACGTATATCTGATGAAGAGACCATGAGGATAAAATTAGAGACATTAGAGCCCACACAGAGGCATACCGACAATCCTTCTTTCCACGAACAATACGAGACTGGAATATAAGGGAGAACCGATAGAGGTACTCAAGGTATCCTCCACCACACACCGTCAGGTGGCTTGCGGAGTATGGATGTAGATGTAGTTGTAGAAGCGTTATGGTGCAGGGAATGTTTTCGTGGTATTCTCTGGAAGGTAAAATGGATCAACAGAGTCATACTTCTATCCTTGTGGTCCATGTCCATCCCTACAAACAGTTTGTTTTTCCTCGGCACGGTGTCATCTACCAGCAGGCTAATGCACCGTGTCACACAGCTCCCATTGTACGTGCCTGGTTGGAAGAGGACTAGCACGAGTTTACCGTACCCCCTGGCCACCAAACTCTCCGGAGTTAAACCAAATCGAGAATATGTAGCACCGCCTCAGCCGGACTGTTCGCGCCGTGGATCCTCAGCCGAAAAACCTAGCGCATCTGACCGCGGCACTGGAGTGGGCGTGGCTGCTTATTCCTGTCGGTACCTTGTAGAGCCTCATTGACTCTCATTCTGCATCTCTCGCAGACGTCCGTGCTGCAAAACGTGGACTGGTCAGTGTGTTTGTAATCACTATATTTCGGTTTAAGATCAACACCAATGCCTCGGACGCTTTCTCTCGAAAAAATTTGTTAATTTTTTATTTTATTTATTTATTTGGGCACCAGTGCATTGAGATTACTGATCACTGAATGGATTTAGAAACTCCATCCCGTTACTTTTACTTTGAACAGTGTGCAGAAAACGCTTTTTCATGTGCATGTTGATTCACATTCCATGCATCGGCGTTTTCCTCGCTGTGTCAACAAGGGAACACGAATCAACTCTGCTTGGAAATTTCGGAGATGCTAGTCATCAGAGCGCACAAAACCAACAGAGTGCCAGGCAGGGAAAAATCGAACAGTATAGAGGGTGGGGAGTGGGGAGGCGGTGGGAAGGATAGGAGGCGGTGTGTGCCACGCCGTGTTTAGATGATGGCGATATAATGGCGGGCTGCCGCTGCCTCGAGCGGTGGCCCTGTTTACGGGAAGCGGCCTGGCTGGGCTGGCGACTTGTTGATGCGGCGGCGGAGGCGGCGGCGGCGAGTGCCGACAAAAACGCACCGCCCCGTCTCGGCGCGGCCTCAAGGGGTAGCGAGTACCGGGCGGCCAGGGCTGTTATTATTACGCGGTCCGGGCAAAACACAGGCGCGCGCGGCCCACTGCGTGCTGGCGCCAACGCCAGTCGTGTCGGTAATAGCTGCCCTGCCACCTCGGGTTGGCATCCTCTGACACCGTGGGCAGGGATCGTCTTCCCAACAAGGGGCACACCAGTATTATATCCGGTAAACGTGGACTTTCCGTGTGACACGAAACCGTTCTTAAGCCGTCGCCGGACCCCTTAGTCTCCTACAATCTTGCGCATTGTCACTCCTTAAGAGCATCTACGTAAATTTCCTCTCACATCACACACATTGTATATGCGAAGGAACTTGGAGACGCCGGAAGCTTTCAGATTATGCAATGGCATAACAGAGATTTCGATACTAAATAATTCTCGGCACAATATTTCCAGGAGAACATGGGGACTTTGATCATAATTTATTGGTCATACAGGCCAGAGTAGCCGAGCGGTTCTAGGCACTTCAGTCGGGAAAAGCGCGACCGCTACGGTCGCAGGTTCGAATCCTGCCTCAGGCATGGATGTGTGTGGTGTCCTTAGGTTAGGTTTAAGTAGTTCTAAGTTCTAGGGGACTGATGACCTCAGAAGTTAAGTCCCATAGTGCTTAGAGCCATTCGAACCATTTTTTATTGTTTATCAAACATTGATTAAAACTGAAAAAATTGCAGAAGAAAAGTTGTTGATGCTTTCATGGCACTTCTTAATGTGTTGGCTTTCGTCTCGGGATCTTCGGCCGACTTTTCATTAATCACGGCGGACGTGACGCACAAGTTCTCCTCCCATATATCGCACAAACATCGAGTAAAGACTATTTGTAAGAACACCCGAAAAAATCAAAGTGTCTCAGATCGGCAAATGACAAAAGGAATCCCTTCGCAATATCGGAAATATAATGTATACGGCGCTCGTGTGAGACGTCTGTGCTGAAATGATTGGATGATCCATCAATACCGAATGTGAATACACAAATCAAAAAAGTTTTGCATCACCCCAGTTCCCAGAACTCCTGAAGACAGACGTTGACTGTGTATATTGTATCACAGACACGCTCCCATTTGATTGTCCACAAATGTCACTAAACTTGCCCAAAGATTTAAGCAACCATGCATAAGCAGCGCCTATTAGACGGAGGGGGTCGGACAGCCGATCAGTTCCAATCATTCCACTAGGAAGAGGGTACAAGGGTCGTGTTGTCTGCAGTTCAACCATACCTAGACGGTCAATACCGCGATTCGTTCGCGTCCACATTCTTACTTTGTGCCAGGAAGGGCCCTCAATAAGGGAAGCGTCAAATGGTTCAAATGGCTCTTAGCACTATGCGAGTTAACTTCTGAGGTCATGAGTCGCCTAGAACTTAGAACTAATTAAACCTAACTAACCTAAGGACATCACACACGTCCATGCCCTAGGCAGGATTCGAACCTGCGACCGTAGCGGTCGCCCGGTTCCAGACTGTAGCACCTAAACCGCACGGCCACTCCGGCCGGCAAGGGAAGCGTCCAGGCGTCTCGGAGTGCAGGCACAGCACATGGTGATACGACTCAAACTGTGCGCAGTAGGCTGCATGATGCGCAACGTCACTCCCGACGTCCATGGCGAGGTCCATCTCTGCAACTACGACACCATGCATCACGGTACAGATGGGCCCAACAACATGCTGAGTGGACCGCTCAGGAGTGGCAATTCTCTGATGTTTTGGGGTGGCCTTATGTGGGGCGGACGTTCATCGCTGGTGGTCATGGAAGGCGCCGTAACGGCTGTACGATAAGTGAATGCCATTCTTCGGCCGATAGTGCAACCATATCGGCAGCATATTGGCGAGGCAATCGTCTTCATGGACGACAATTCGCGCCCCCATCGTGCGCATCTTGTGAATGACTTCCTTAAGGATAGCGACATCGCTCGACTAGAGTGGCCACCATGTTCTCCAAACATGAACCCTATCGACATGCCTGGAATAGACTGAAAAGGGCTGTTTATGGACGACGTGACCCACCAACCACTCTGAGTGATCTACACCGAATCGCCATTGAAGAGTGGGACAATCTGGACCAAAAGTGTCTTGACGAACTTGTGGATGCCACGACGAATACAGGCATGCATCAATGCAAGAGGACGGGCTTCTGGGTATTAGAGGTACCGGTGTGCACAGTAATGTGGACCACCACCTCGGTAAGTGTCGCTGTTTGGTAGTACAGCATGCAGCATGTGGTTTTTATGAGCAAAAAAGGCGAAGATGATGTTTATGTTGATCTCTATTTCGATTTTCTGTACAAGTTCCGGAACTCTCGGAACCAAGGTGGTACAAAACATTTTTGATGTGTGTAGCACAGGAAGAGGCACAAGTGTGGAATACGGTTAGTAACATGAAACTAGTATTTCTTATTACTGTTCTTACCTTCTAAGTGCTGTACTCTGGTGAGCTGCTTGAGAACCACGTTCAGCAACTGTAGACTGGTTTGAGATGCATTCATATTGCAGCTGACAGACATTACGAGTGAGTGAAGTTGTTTTAACGAATTCACTAGGAGGCATAATTGTTGCAGGTTGGTGGTTTCCATTTTCAGTCTTGTCGTAATACATAAATTATTGATACATTTTGTAAACAGACGTTTAGCTAATAGAGTGGTCTTGAAATATGGCGTGCTTGTGGCCTATTTAAATTTAATTTTCGATTCTAGAGTTCTAGATTGATGTATCACTAACATGGAATACCAGTATTTCATATTTGACAGCAGTCTTCCATATTTGTACTGTGCTTTCACACCTGTTTTATGTAAAATTTGCTTCAGGAAAGACTTCAGGAGCTGGAAACCAGTGGGACGATTTTGCTTGCAAACAGCATTTATAATTGTTAGAGAAGAGAAGATGAGCTTTCTGAAGGTGGCAACTTCCCATGTTTCTACGGCCACTATATTTAGGCTAGTAAAATCAGATTTACCAGCTTATTTAACTGCAAACAAACAGCTGATAAATTATAGCACGGCAATGAAAAGAAAATCTTTTGGACTTTCCTGAAAGGATCTACAACAGATGGCTTTTTAGTTTGCCAAAACCTTTAATGTCCAGAAAACATTTTTGAGTGAACGGGCTAGAAGAGGGTGATTACGCATTTTCTTGAAGGGGCGCAAAAAGGATATTTCGAGAACCAACAGCAACCTCTTTTAACAGATGTCTAGATCCCACAAGAGAAAATATGGCAATATTTTCATTGTCTTCACAAGAGATGTAGAAAAGAAGCTTTTCACCGGACACAGTATATAATGTCGAGGTAACTGGTCCAAGCATTCTGCAGAGAAAGTTCCCCCTGTTGTTGTAAGAAAGGGAAAGCAACAAGCAGCATCCATCTCATCTGCAGAGCGTGGATCACTGGTGACCGTTGTCACATGTAAGAATGCTACCCGAAATTTGGTCGCGCCCATGATGACATTCCTTCATAAGAACCACATCAGTGAGAGGTGCACCACATGGGTCCATTCTTGCATGCCATCCCTCTAGATGGATTCAAAGCTAGCTGTTCACTGAATGGTTTTAATATTTCCAGAGAAAGATGAAGCCATCAACAGAATCACCGGTGCTTCTGAATATGAATGGGGATTACAGACACACGTGAAATCTTGATGTTACAAATCTCGCATGTCACCATCTTGTGTCTATCTCCTCATGCCTCCCACTACGTGCAACCACTGAATGAAATTTGCATGAGTCCTTTGGAAGCCTGTTACGCCGGAATGGTATGCTTATGCATGAGGGAAAATGTACCTCCAGTAACAAACTCGGATGTCATCGAACTGTTTGGGAAGGCCTATCTCAAATGACAGACACAGGAGACAGCAGTAAATAAGATAAGGGTGAGAGGGATATACCTGTTTACCTTCGTATATCTCGTGATACAGATTTTCCAACAATGAAGGAATAATTGAGGTTTTACTCAGTGATACGCAGTCAGTGAACCATCTGCAGCAGCTGTGGCTTCAGAAAACGTAAAGGCTAATGTTGAAGTCTAGGCAGGAACATCTCCCGTCACATCCGAAATTACACCTCGGCAAATCTCATCCGTTTCACAAATAAACAAGATGCCAGGCACCAGCGAAAGAAAGGTAAGTTCTTCACCAGTCCAAAATATGCCAGCATACGACAGCTCTCTTGAAGAATCGGAGACAGCAACAAATAAACTGGAGCAAGGAACTAGAGACCATCGAAGCCTAGGAACTAGGAATGATCTGATTCTGAGGTTGATGTTTCTAGTTCGAGAGGTGTTACGTCCACCCTGAGCAGCGTTTCGGACAACAGTGTGCCCACTAATGAAGACACCGATTGTCTCTTTTGCTCAGGTAAATTTTCGCAGGATGAGAAAGTGGAAGAGAGAGTAATGTGTCTAAGGTGCGAAATGTGGGCGTAAACTGAATGTGCAGGTTACGATTAAGTACGACATGTGTATGACTTCCGCAAGTGAAATTACTTAGAGTAATGAATGTAGTAACTGAAAATGGTCTATTTTGTGTGGTATTCTGTTGTGTTCTGTTTTATTTGACAATGAATTATTTATTAGATTTTTCATTATTTGCTATAGCTTTAATAAAATTGGAACCAATGGACTATTCCACGTATGTACCTCGTAATTTGAAGCTCCAAAAATGTCAAATTTTGTGTTAAACCTAGTTTAGAGATGTTCCTAGAGTGTAGTATGTATTCGAAAGTATCGGAAGCTTTAAAATACTTCCCAGAGTATGTGTTACAGATATTTTGTTTGCTTTATGTGAAACTGAGAAATTTATGAATGGTATTCCGTATTTGTACCAATTCCTCTATTGCAGGTTGGGTCGATGAAGACATCGACCGTGGCAGAGCACATGCTGTGTGAGACCGGCCGCATGATAAAATTCGCCGGTATGCAGTTTCACGCTGTGAATACAGTTACCAGGCTCGCTTGTTCAGGGAAGCCCTAGAAATTCACAAACACGGCAATAGTTGTAGCAAAAAGGAAGAAACCTTCAAGATAAACGGATTCTGAATTCTGTCCTGTGATAAACACACGTTCCAGGTGACAGGGCAACAACACTGAGAAGTTGGCACGAAAGAAAAGCATGATGTCCAGCGTCAGTTTCGACTCCAGTGCACCGCCGGCAATGGAGAGTGAATTTTGGACAATGAAAGCAACTAGTGCTGGGGAAAAACCAGAAAAGTCATGAAACACGTCGACCGAAGATGCCGAGACAACAGCCAGCACTCAGTACGTAAAAGCACAGAAGGCTAGGAAATTAAGGAGAAAATATCAGGTATTGCTGGGAGGTGCAAAGGGAGCATTAGCCAAACCAACAGGGGAAAAATGCAAAAGAAGACGATTGCTTAGCTTCAGTGTAGTTAGAGGAGGATCCCAAAAGCAAAAAGGAAGGTCCCGTAAAAGTCCTTACATAGCATATGAGGTACTGAATTTATCTGACTTAAGGTGTAAATATATAAATGCATCAAATTGAGCACGCAAAAGGAAACAGAGACGTCTAAAAATTAGATTGACAGGAAGTCTAAAATGGGAAAACAAGAATGGTTACAAAAATGCAAAGCATTTGACACCGCCCATAGGAAAACTGAAGAGGAAAGATATGCTTCTGTATGAATATTAAGAGTTTAGGTGGCAGGTCGATAGTTTTCAAGGAAAGGAATGTTGACAGATGGAAGGAAAATACAGAAGTTTTACGTAAGGGAAACAAATCTGAAAGCAATGTTATAGAAAAAGAGGTAACATACGAAGGTGACATGGGAAAGAATTAGAACACTGAAGGATCTGAGAGAATGTGTTCAAATAGCTCTGAGCACTATGGGACTTAACGTCTGAGGTCATCAGTCCCCCAGACCTTAGAACTACTTAAACCTAACTAACCTAAGAACACCACACCCATCCATGCCCGAGGCAGGACACGAACCTGCGACCGTAGCAGTCGCGCGGTTCCGGACTGAAGCGCCTAGAACCGCTCAGCCACCGCGGCCGGCAGGAGATTTGAGAGAATCCAAGACCCAAGATGTAGTCGACATTACATCAAAATTTTTGAGATTGTCAAGAAAATAATATTCCAGCTGTTCAGCAAGAAATATGAGGCAGGAGAAATACTGTCAGACTTGAAGAAGATGCAATAATCCCCATTGCAAAGAAGGAAGGTGCTGACATGGTTGCTAGACACTGCCACGAATTATTTGCAGAAGAATGGAAAGACAGGTAGAAGCCGACCTTAGGAAAAATCAGTATGGGTTTCAAAGGAATATTGGATCACGCGAGAAAATACTTAGCATACAACGTATCTTAGGAGGTAGGTTACAGAAAGAAAAACCGATAAGAGATTTTCACTCTGCAGCGGAGTGTGCGCTGATATGAAACTTCGTGGCAGATTAAAACAGTGTGCCGGACGGAGGTTCGATCTCGGGACCTTTGCCTTTCGCGGGCAAGCGGTCTACCAACTGAGCTACCCAAGCACGACTCACGGCCCCTCCTCACAGCATTACTTCTTCCAGTTGCCGAGTTCTAGTCTCGGTCCGGCACACAGTTTTAATCTGCCATGAAGTTTCAGAAAAACCGATGTTTGTGGAGCATAGGCATCGCTTGCAGGGGACAGCGACCGTTAGAAACTGTAGAGCAGCAGCAAGTCGCACATAACTTTAATGTCGACTTCGCTGCAGACCTCAGCGTCCAACATTACTGCCCTCTCTTCTTCCGGCCTCTACAAGCATATAGACAGCTCACTGAAAGTGTCCGCAGCGGAGTTCAAGTCGTCACAGAGGCGAAGTGTGGACATAGAGCAGGAGGAGATTAGTGTTTAACGTCAAGTCGAGGGCATTAGAGACGGAGCACAAGCTCAGACTAGGGAAAGATGGGGAAGGAAACCGGCTGCGCCCTTCCAAAGGAAACATCCCGGCATTTACCTGAGCAATTTAAGCAAATCACGAAGGGTGGACAACCTCATATTAATGTCCAGTAATAGGTGCCCAGATGCTTTCGAATAGATACTGTAGAATCATAAAGAATGGTGGCTACTTATACAGAAAACAGATTGAAGATCAGAACATCAACAACAACAGAATGGCGATGTTTCGACTTATCGTATTTAGAAAGTGGAAATCCGGCATAACTCAACCAACATTGCTACATAGCGCATCAGACGCAACGGTGAATATTGAAGTCTAGTCTGTATTGCAAGTATTGTAATATGTTTCGAGTTCACGACAGAAAAAAGTCCTGAAGAAGGAAGGTGCTGACATGGTTGCTAGATTACTGACACGAATTATTTACGGAAGAATGGAAAGACAGGTAGAAACCGACCTTAGGGAAAATCAGTATGGGTTCCATAGGAATATGGGATCACGCGAGAAAATACTTAGAATACTACGTATCTTAGGACGTATGTTACAGAAAGAAAAACCGACGTTTGTGGAGCATAGGCATCGCCTGCACGGGAACAGAGACCGTTAGAAATAGAAACTGTAGAGCAGCAGCAAGTCGCACGTAATTTTGATGTCGACTTCGCTGCAGACCTCAGCGTCCATCATTACAGTCCTCTCTTCTTCCGTCTCTACAAACATATAGACAGCTCACTGAAAGTGTCCCCAGCAGAGTTGGAGTCGTCACAAAGGCGACGAGTGGACATAGAGAAGGAGGAGATTAGTGTTTAACGTCAAATCGAGGTCATCAGAGACGGAGCACAAGCTCAGACTAGGGAAGGATGGGGAAGAAAACCGGCCGTGCCCTTTCAAAGGAACCATCCCGGCATTTGCCTGAGCAGTTTAGGTAAATCACGAAGGGTGGTCAACCTCATATCAATGTCCAGTAATAGGCGTCCAGATGCTTTCGAATAGATACTGTAGAATCATAAAGAATGGTGGCTAGTTATACACAAAACAGATTAAAGTTCACAACATCAACAACAGAATGGCGATGTTTCGACTTATCTTATTTATAAAGGGGAAATCCGGCATAACTCAGCCAACATTGCTACAAAGCGCATCAGACGCACCGGTGAATGTTGAAGTCTAGTTTGTATTGTAAAATGTTTAGTGTTCACGACAGAAAAAAGTCCTGGTAATATCCGCCAGCGCTGCCTAAGAGGTACGCAGGATCTGATCCGAGGGACACTCGGCGCGGTTTGACAGCGGCGCTGCTTTGCCGCTCTACGATAACAAGAGATGCTCTCGCGCAGGGGTTTTGTCAACCGTAGTAAAACGAGCAACACAGAAAACACAGGAGCACCGAAAGCAATATTCCGGCGTTGCCTTCGCCAGCTCTTCAGCGGAGCAGCGGTGTGCGCGCTGGAAAGAATAAGGGCCACCGACGCTTTGCCGGCGCACTCGGCACAAAGGCGGCGGTGCGGCGCGGCGTGCAGTGGCGCAGGCTTGCAATAGCGCGCCACACACAAAAGCGCACTCGACCCGCTGCACGCGCCCGCCAGCCCGCACCAGCCGGGAGCAGCGCGGGACACGCGAAGCGGCGAACACGTCCTCTCGTTCGCCGATTCGTCACCGTCCGAGAGCCGGTGTACAGAGATGAGCCTGTCGGTGTTTTTGAACCACAAAATATGTAACTGATACTCCGTCAATATTACTTCCATCGTTTCGCTGGGTTCGCACACGTAAGCGCGCATCCAAATGCGGGGTCGTTGTACCGTTACGGCTGTGCACAGATTTAGAGACGGCCTGATCACATCCTAGAGTGGTGCGTACAAATAACAAGCCGACTGAGAGAGAGAGAGAGAGAGAGAGAGAGAGAGAGAGAGAGAGAGACAGACAGACAGACAGACAGAGAGCGAGAGAGTGAGAGACCACTTACATACGTTCCTCACCGCGTCAAGTTTCCGCTACGTCACCAGGTGGCATTCACTCTTCCGATAATCTATGATCATATTGTTTTGGCTTTCCAGTAGCATCCCCTCTTCATCCAGAAGATCCTAACTTCCGATGTCAACTTTATTGGATTACAATCTTTGTAACTTCCTAGGTACCATGGCCAGTGTCAGTCTGAACGAAAACATCAAGTAACTGAAGAGTCACTCTGAGGAGAACCGCTGCAATGTCACGCGAAAAGTCGGTAATTTAGTTGTTTTAATGTTTCATAATGAGCGGCCCAATACCCAAACTGATTTTACTCAAATTATGCCCTTGTAAATTTATATTTTTAAATTTTGTTTCTGTAGGCTACTGCAGTCTGGGCAAAAAATACAGCAGGGTCATTTTAACAATTCGTGTTTCGAGGACCGCGTCAGACTGTATGTCCTTCCTGTAAATGGCTTGAATAATTTAATAAAATAATACAGGCCGTTTATGAATGAGTGCCGCGCGGGATTAGCCGAGCGGTCTGACGCGCTGCAGTCATGGACTGTGCGGCTGGTCCCGGTGGAGGTCCGAGTCCTCCCTCGGACATGGGTGTGTGTCTTTGTCCTTAGGATAATTTAGGTTCAGTAGTGTGTAAGCTTAGGGACTGATGACCTTAGCAGTTAAGTCCCATAAGATTTCACACACATTTGAACATTTCTTTTTTCTTAGAAATGAGTGGTGTGGTCTTAAAACTAATAATAAATCGATATCACTTTATATGGGTAAACATTACAGGGAAGCAGCGGCAACTGTCCAAGTTTTCGATGCATTAATCACAGTCATTCAATATGTGCTCCCTTGGTCACACGACACACATCTACACTGTAATTAAATTTTTCCCCAACTCGGTGTAGCAAGTCCTCCATGCGGTCTGCAGAGCATGCTTTATCCGATAACACACTTCCTCAAGGAACACGGGCATTGGCACTCAGTCTTTCAGAAACCTCCACAGATATAATCGCAGGGTGTTAAATCCGGCGAACAGGGTGGCCAGGGGAGAAAGATGTTGTCTGGTGTTGTAGCGCGACTAATCCAGCGTTGGCGAATAACACGATTGAGACATGTTTTTATAAAAGAGAATCTCAAGACGTTCGTTACAGAACGAAACCGGTAGTCTGATGACAAAAAATTTGTGACCATAGACGTAAAGTAAAGGAAATTTATCCTGTATTCGGGTCACGTTCAATTGTCACGTTCAGTTCACGACTATGTCGCAGCTTGTGGGACCATTAAGAAGCTCACGTACATTCCAGTGAAAACTGGGTGGAGCACCGTCCAATTGCAAAATCTTTCGAGGAAAAATGGGCTGTCGTTTACTGGCACGATACCTCAGAGAAAACGTTCAATTTTGAAAGGTCACTTTCGTGCTCTATTATAGGTATGTGGTTTCTCGCTCCCACAGATAAGGCCGTTGTGTGTGTTTTCCTTGTTAATGGCCTAGAAGCAATTTTTCCCATTTCTGGAAAATTGTTACTGCGGCTGGTTGTATGATACATTCCTTCCGATCAGCAGAAAGAGCGATTTTTCCAATTTCTTCCCGCATAAAGGGAGCAAGCTTCACTATCGCAAGACGAAAGAGGCGTACGGAGACGATGCACAATATTCAAGTAATGTCAGCGTTATGAGGCAGTATTTGTGGTTAAAAAGACCCTAGAGCCACTTCAGAAATTCCGGTGGTAGGACTTGGAACACCCACCTTACAACACCGATATTTCTCCAGCTGGATCGTATTTCTTCGGCCCCTTAAAACAGTCTCTGAAGAGTCATCAGCACACTTGTGACAAGGAAGTGAAGGGGACCACGGGAAGCTAGATCCATCAGCAACCCACGAGTTTCTACAACAGAGCCATCCACTGCCTTGCTACGCGCTGGAATAGGTATATCAATGTCAGTGGCAGTTACAATATAGTGGTACTGATGTTGAATAGCAGCGGGCCTTAAATATAAAAGAATGTAAGTTAATTCGGTTGAGTAGGGAAAAAAACATAATATTCAGATAGAGCATTTGTAGAGTCCTGCTTGACACAATCACGTATTTTGAATCTCTGGGCGTGACGCTACAAAGCGACGTGAAATTGAACGAGCTTGTGAGGATTGCGGCAGGGAAGGTGAACAGTGCGACCTATTCTTGAGTACTGCTCGAGTATCTGGGCTCCACACTATGTCGGTTTAAAGAAAGACATCGAAGCAGTTCAGAGGCGGGCTGCTAGTTTTGTTACTGGTAAGTTCGAGCAACACGCAGGTATTACGGAGATGCCTCGGGAATTCAAATGGGAATCCCTGCAGGGAAGGCGACTTTCTTTTCGAAGAACACTATTGGGAAAGTCCGCAGCTCGTGATCGTGCGGTAGCGTTCTCGCTTCCCGCACCCGGGTTCCCGGGTTCGATTCCCGGGGGGTCAGGGATTTTCTCTGCCTCGTGATGTCTGGGTGTTGTGTGATGTCCTTACGTTAGTTAGGTTTAAGTAGTTCTAAGTTCTAGGGGACTGATGACCATAGATGTTAAGTCCCATAGTGCTCAGAGCCATTTGAAACATTTATTGGGAAAATTTGGAGAACCGGAATATGATGCTGACTGCAGCTTGATTCTACTGTCAGATACAAGGAATTAGGGCTCATACGGGGCATTCAGAGAGTCGTCTTTCCCTCGTTCTGTTTGCTTTTCGAACAGAGAAGGAAAAAAGTGTTCCGAGACTGTTACCTGAAATGCTCCTCCATGATACTGACAAGAGGGAGATTGAGTTAATAATTAAATCACTAAAGACCAAGAACTCTCATGGATATGACGGGGTATCTAGCAGAATACTGAAGTATTGTTCCACGTATATTAGCTCAGTACTTAGCCATATCTGTAACTTTTCCTTTAGCAGTGGTCGGTTTCCTGACCGATTAAAGTACTCGGTAGTGAAGCCACTTTATAAAAAGGGAGACAGGGATAATGTTGACAATTATAGACCTATTTCTATGCCATCGGTGTTTGCTAAAGTTATCGAGAGGCTTGTATATACAAGGTTACTGCAGCATTTAAATTCACATAATTTGCTGTCAAATGTACAGTTTGGTTTTAGAAATGGCTTAACAACTGAAAATGCTATATTCTCTTTTCTCTGTGAGGTTTTGGACGGATTAAATAAAAGGTTGAGAACGTTAGGTGTTTTCTTTGATTTAACGAAGGCTTTTGACTGTGTTGACCACAAAATATTACTGCAGAAGTTGGAACATTATGGAGTAAGGGGAGTAGCTTACAATTGGTTCGCCTCCTACTTTAAGAACAGAAAGCAGAAGGTAATCCTCCGCAATATTGAGAGTGGTAATGATGTTCAGTCCCAATGGGGCACTGTTAAATGGGGCGTTCCCCAAGGGTCGGTGCTGGGGCCACTGCTGTTCCTTATTTATGTAAATGATATGCCTTCTAGTATTACAGGTGATTCAAAAATATTTCTGTTTGCTGATGACACCACCTTGGTAGTGAAGGATCTTGTGTGTAATATTGAAACATTATCAAATAATGTAGTTCATGAAGTAAGTTTGTGGCTTGTGGAAAATAATTTGATGCTAAATCACAGTAAGACTCAGTTTTTACAGTTTCTAACCCACAATTCAACAAGAACTGACATTTTAATCAGACAGAATGGGCATGTTATAAGCGAGACGGAACAGTTCAAGTTCCTAGGCGTACGGATAGATAGTAAGCTGTTGTGGAAAGCCCATGTTCAGGATCTTGTTCAGAAACTAAATGCCGCTTTATTTACCATTAGAACAGTATCTGAAATAAGTGACATTTCAACACGAAAAGTAGTATACTTCGCATATTTTCATACGCTTATGTCATACGGTATTATTTTTTGGGGTAATTCTTCTGATTCAAAAAGGGTATTTTTGGCTCAAAAACGGGCTGTTCGAGCTATGTATGGTGTAAGTTCGAAAACCTCTTGTCGACCCCTATTCAATAATCTGGGAATTTTGACATTGCCCTCACAGTATGTATTTTCTTTAATGTCGTTTGTTGTTAGCAATATTAGCTTATTCCCAAGAGTTAGCAGCTTTCACTCAGTTAATACTAGGCAGAAATCAAATCTGCATGTGGAATGCACTTCCTTGACTCTTGTGCAGAAAGGAGTGCAGTATTCTGCTGCATCCATTTTCAATAAGCTACCACAAGAACTCAAAAATCTTAGCAGTAGCCCAAACACTTTTAAGTCTAAACTGAAGAGTTTCCTCATGGCTCACTCCTTCTATTCTGTCGAGGAGCTCCTGGAAGAGATAAAAAATTAAGCAAATTCCAGTGTTACATTCTTGATTTTCTTTATTTAAACTAACGACTTGTTTCATTTTATGTGTTTCTACAATCGTGTTATAATTTCATGTATTGACTCGTTCCATGACCATGGAGACTTCTCCTAAATGTGGTCCCACGGAACAATAAATAAATAAATAAATAAATAAAAAAATACTTAGTAGTGGTACAGGGTACCCTCCGCCCCGCACCATACGGTGGGTTGCGGGGTATGTTTTTAGGTGTAGATGTAGGTGCACTGTTCTACATGAACTGTAATTGTTATACTGGTACAAACAAACTGGCTCTGAGCACTATGGGACTTAATTTCTGAGGTCATCAGTCCCCTAGAACTTAGAACTACTTAAACCTAACTAACTTAAGGACATCACACACATCCATGCCCGAGGCAGGATTCGAACCTGTGACCGTAGCGGTCGTGCGGTTCCAGACTGTAGCGCCTAGAACCGCGCGGCCACCCCTGCCGGCCTGGTATAAACATTTCTTTTCATTTAACTCTAGTTGGTTTTCAACTGAACACATCCTATACGTTGCTGATTCTCTAAAACATATAATGGAAATTTAATTTCTCAAAAGAAAAACTTCAAAGCTCGTATTAGGGGCAGTGCTTAATAACTCTGAAGTCAAATGAGAATGGACTCAACCACATCATTTAACAAATTAAAACGCAAGAAAAACTGGCAGTAATGCTCCTGCAAATACAGTCATCGACTTTTGTACTACCGCGATTGCGAGACACAGTAAGAATGAGTGATACTCGAAAAATTATGGATAATTTTATAATGTTCGTTAAAGACGCAAGAAGCAGACGGTCGACAGAGACTTTAAAACTCTTGGGAAGTTATCGATCTCACCGATTCTCATTGCTTCAGCTCCCGATTTAATATTTACTTGATGCTACACTACGGAAGTAGTCGGACCGAGCGAGGTGGCGCAGTGGTTAGCACACTGGACTCGCATTCGGGAGGACGACGGTTCAATCCCGTCTCCGGCCATCCTGATTTAGGTTTTCCGTGATTTCGCTAAATCGCTTCAGGCAAATGCCGGGATGGTTCCTTTGAAAGGGCACGGCCGATTTCCTTCCCCATCCTTCCCTCACCTGAGCTTGCGCTCCGTCTCTAATGACCTCGTTGTCGATGGGACGTTAAACACTGATCTCCTCCTCCTCCTCCTTAAAGGTCGGAGAAACGTGCAGCATACCACCAATAGGACCATGCCTAGTAAACCAGAGTGTTCAAACCAATTTTCCATTTGATTACAGCTCTACTTCTTTATCATTATTTTAATGAATTGTTTGATTTTACATGACTGCGCTATTATTCAACACATTTTTCTCATTTAACTATTGCGAAAACTTCAAAGATATAAATAAAAGTGAAGTCCACGTAATGTATTTCTTAATTTGATGTAACCCCTTTTCAGACAATTCTACTAGTGGGTTATATTACCGCTATCATATCACGTTAATAAAAGATTTAACAGCGTTCGGAAATATAATAGCTGACTAAATTGATACTTTCTTTCTTCTGTATCAAGGCTACGTTGTTAGAAGAGCCTGTTACTTGGTGTACCCCGCTAGACCCAATATGTTCACGCTGCAGTGCACAACAGCCACGAGTGGCGGTTTGCATACCTGTCAGGCGCACTGCGGGCAATTCTACTGGGAAGTCGCAGAGAGGTTCTGTTTGACCTCGTTATCTCGCTCAACAGCCACTGCTAAGCTGTCTGGGATTGCTTTCGGTGCTGCAGCGGAAGTAGAGGTGCGGTTTCACACACTGTCTGCCCAGTGTAAATTTAGTATCCCAGTAGATTCCAAGAAGAGGGAAACGCTCTTCACAAGTCACAGTATAGTAAGCTTGTTTCTGATGTCTTTTGTGGTTTTGATTCAATTTGAGTTGTAGGTTCCTTGAGTAAATGAAAAAAAATCTAGCAGAATAGTAGTACTTTAAGGAGACGAGACCCGGTAATGAAAGAATGACTATTGAGATTTCCAAAGGGAACATTAGGTAACGGTTGACTGAATCAGGGCTAAGGAACTCTATAGAAAATTGAGTAGCCTTAAGTAATGAAGTACTGAATGCGATAGGACAAGGCCCAGGAGAAATCCATACACAATGCAAGAGGGGCTGAATCTACTTGGCGGAAGATGATAATATAAAACCGCAGGAGCACACAAAAAGTAATACAGACGTCTAACATATATGTATTATCAGAGAGTGCAAAATGGCAAAGCAGAAGTGCCTAGACGAGAAATGAAAAGCTATAGAAGCATGCACAACTATAGAGATACTGGGCTTTTGGAGAAATGAGAATCAGTTATATGAATATAAAGCACACTAACGAGATGCGAGTACTAAGCACAGAATCGAAATCTGAAAGAGAAAATAAATGGAGATGAGCTGGGAGATATAACACTGTGAGAAAAATTTGACTTAGCTCAAAGACCTTCCTCTAAACAAGTCCCCTGCAGTAGGCGACGTTCCTTCAAAATTATTGAGACCCTTGCGGTAGCCAGCCACGACAAAACAAATCTACAGTGTATGCAAGATAGATCAAGTGAAACAGCCTCAGGTGTCAATAAGAATGTAATAATTCCTATTCCAAATAATGCAGGTACTGAAACTTATGAATATTACTGAACCAAGCAATGGTTAAAAAATATTGACACGAGTTATTTATGGAAGACTGGATAAATAATCAGAGATAGAGAGATGTACGAACACAAGGCCATACTGGCTCTACGGCGCATGTTAGCATATGGGTTACAGAAAGGAAAAGCTGTGTTTATAACTTTTGTAGACTTAGAGAAACGTTGTCTGGAACGTAATATTTGCAGTTCTGAAAATACCAAGCGCGTAATCCTAGGAGCGAAAAGTTATCTACAGCTTGTGCAGAAACCAGACTGAGATTATAGGAGTCGAAGGGTATGGAACTAAAGCGGTAGTTGAGAAAAAAGTAAGACACGGTTTAATCGTCTCCCTACACTTTCAAAATGCAGTAGTGGAAACCGAGGATAACTTTAGGAAAGAAATTAAAGTTCTGAGATAAGAAATAAATTTGCCAATGATATTACAATTCTCCTGGCAATGGCAAAGGACTTGCGAGAGCTGCTGAATGAAACGGATTGTGTCCTGAAAAAAGAAAAAAAAGCTGAAAGATGAATACCAAGGAAAGTAAAACAAGGGGTATGGAATTTATTCATATTAAATCCGGTGATGCTGAGGGAATCAGACTGGAAAAGTAGCTGTGAGTTTTTACTGTTTTGGCCGCAAAATAATTGAAGATAGCGTAGGCAAAGAGAATATGAAATGCAGACAGGCAATAGCAAGATATGCCTTTCCAAACAGATAAAATATATCAATAAAGAATATTAATTAAGGGTTTGGAAGTGTTTTCTGAAGGTAGGCTATTTGTTAGGAGTGTACCTTATACAGAAGTGAAGCGTGGACGACGAGCAGTTCAGACATGAAAGGAAATGAAACTTTTGAAATGTGATGCTACAGAACTAAGTTATAAATTAGATAGATAGAGCGAATAGGTACCGAGGGAGTATTGAACAGAATTGGGGAAAAGGAATTTTGTGGCTTATCTTTAGCAGAAGAAGGGATCGGTTGATAGGACAGGTCCTGAGGCACTAATGAACTGTCAGTTTGATAGTGAAAGGAAGTTTGAGGGGTAAAGATTGTAGACAGAAACAAAGACTTGATTACAGCAAGTAGGTTCAAATGGATATAGTTTGTGGTAGTTACACAGAGAGGATTGCACAAGACTGACTAGCGCGCAGAGCTGTAACAAGCCGGTCTTCGAAATAAAGACAATAAAAACGACAGTCAAGAAGTCCTGGTAATACTGTAGTAGACACATTGGCGGTGTGTGATCTGGCATTGTCCTGCCCGAAATAACCGTAAGTGTTTGCGTCAGTTGTTAGTCATCCGATAAAAGGTTCTAACATACATTACCTGATGAATAGTGTCCAGACACACCTATGTAATGCGGAATACACAACTAGATCTCACGAGTGACGGGTCTGAGAGCATAAAAGAGGGCGGGAAGTATTGTATTGTTACTAGGGAAGCAGTTACAGCAGACTGGACCTGGTCTGTAGCTAGTAGTTAGTTCTGCTTCCTCGGGATCACAGGGTCCCGGCTTCGATTCCCTGCCTGGTCGGGGATTTTCTCCGCCCGGAGGCTTCGTTTTTGTGTTGTCCTCATCGTGTCACCATCACACAGCAATTGGAAAGGCTGGAAAGTGAAAAGATTGGAGCGGGCCGAAGTGGCCGCGCGGTTCTGGCGCTGCAGTCTGGAACCGCGAGACCGCTACGGTCGCAGGTTCGAATCCTGCCTCGGGCATGGATGTGTGTGATGTCCTTAGGTTAGTTAGGTTTAACTAGTTCTAAGTTCTAGGGGACTAATGACTTCAGCAGTTGAGTCCCATAGTGCTCAGAGCCATTTGAACCATTTTTTTGAAAAGATTGGGAGTTTTTAGGCCCGCCGATAACTACGCTGTCGAGCGCCCAGCAAACGAAAATCATCATCGGACTGGGTCGTTAGATCAAGAGAGTGTAGTCACTTCGAAAGTGGCTCAGTTATTGGATATCAAATGAGTTCCAAATACGATGGCGTGCCTAAAACTAATGTGAAAACTCTTAAAGCACTTTAAGTAAAACAAAATGTTATTAACATTCTATATTTTTACATTTAATGCCTACGTACGTATTTGCAGTCCTCTGCCACTAGAGGGCTGCCAGCTGTAGCGTGTGACACAGAGGTGTGTAACGTAATTATGTCGGCGCGAGAGAAAGAGCGTGCTGCAATCGTGTTTCGATTTCGGAGAGTCCGTCCACACGTGGGGCACTCGCCCCTTCGGCATGCCAAGTGCTGCTATATCTGCACCTATCCGACATCCTGGGTTCACTGTCCTTCGATTATCCTCCATACAGACCCGACTTGGTCCCATTCGATTTTCATTTATTGGCAAAACTCAGAAAAAAATCTTTGAGAACCTCACTTTGATAGTGATGAAGCGATGCTATTAGAGGTGAGGTTGCGGCTCGTCAACAAAGTCAAACATGCTGCTGTGACTGTATCAACAAACTGGTGTCTCTTTGAGAGAAGAGAGTTCGTCGCTAGGGTGACATTATTGAGAAATAAATATGTAGATCTGAAGAATGTTCTTAACGTTTGTTTTATTTAAAAAGTCTTAAGATTTTTCACATAAAACGTAATGAGGCAGACCCTCATAAATCAAGGAAATTTCTACCCTTCCAAAGAGGCCCAATTCGTCTGTTGGTGTTATGCTTGTGATGTGGAAACGCGAAGCAACAACCACTGCTAGCGAAGGTCAGATAGACATGACGTCCAGACGGACAGGGAACGTCGAGCATCGAACACTGCGAAAAGAGTTTGTAAAAAATCGCATGAAATGAGCGGACGGAGTTCAACCAGAACAGTGTGCGTACGTAGTTAAAAAGAATGGGGTGAAGTAGTCGAGTAAGGTGGTGTGAACATTGACGTTACTGGACCGCGGGTGGCTGGGAATAAGTGTTTATAGCGATGAATCTCTTTATATACTGTACAAGCCCATGTGAGGGTTTGGGTGTAGGGAATGCTTGCTGAACGTTAGATGCCTCCATGTGTTGTGCGGAGTACAAAGGAGATGACGCTACAGTCTGGGACCGTTTTTCGAGGACTGGGTTTCGTCCCCTTATCGTGTTCAAGAAAACGCCAAATGTAGAAGGATATGAACACACTTTACGGCGTTTTGTACCATATACAGCAGAGGTATACTTCGGAGAATGCGATCGTTTATATCAACATGACAGAGCCCTTTGTCATTAAGTAGCATGTGTGACACAGTGACAGTCCTGAAATGGACAGACCTGAACCCAATGGAACACTTTTGTGATTAATTAGGATGTCGACTTCGGTGCAGACCCCAGCGTTCAACCACACTATCTTCTGGTTTCTGTAAGTCCATCTTTATACAAGATGGTCGCGGGACCCCCGGCTGTTAAATATAAAATGTCAAATCAAAACATCTTCTGCAGCCGAAATTACCATATTTATTTTATTTTGTTCTAAATCCAGCGTTACATCACGCCATCTTCAGGGCCCCGATCGACGTGTAGGACGAATCCCACTCCATGCACAATAGAATGAGGGGCAGCGTCCAGTAGCTGATATCCGTAGACTTGCAGACTCCAGGTTATGATCAAAGGGATTCGCTATGTTATGAAGAAATCTGTCCCCATTTCGATTGCACAAGAAATGGGATTCGTGCTACACGTCGGTCACGGTTCCTGAAGATGGCGTAATGTAACGCTGAATCTGGTAGCGCAAATAAAATAAAACTGGAAATTCAGACGGCTGAAGATGTTTTGATATGAAATTTCTCTGGTTTGGCTCATGAGGAATAATGAGCTGTAATTTCTCCACAGAGATTCAGACATCTCAGTGAAAGTGTTCGCAGCAGAGCTCAAGCCATCAGAAAGTCGAAAGGTGCTCAGACCCCGTATTAACGTCCACTTCAGAGTAAAATAATCACTAAAGTTATTATGAATTTGTGACAAAGTAGAGCGAACTACGACCCTTTTCAAGTACTACACTTTTACCTTTCTCATTATTTTCAGATTGCCCTGTACATTTAAGAAGGATTGTGCCACTCTGTTAATGAAGTGGGGCGCCAAAGTGCTGGAGAAAACTGCTTCTATCGCCTAACAAGCTTCACGTCCCTTCTTTTGAAATATGGTCCACGTGGCGAAGAGGAAATAGCCGCATATATTTTCCTGCATTAATGTACACAGGCGTTGCCCATTTGGCGAGCTAATATTTGCGCAGGGGGCGGCCGCCGTGAAACCGCGACTGCCTGGCAGGGGAGCCGCAGATAACAAGTGCATGCCGGCAGCGGGGCGCGCCCGCTCCCTCTCCTCCCATTGGCCACCGTAACAAGGTGCTCCCGCAAGCGCAGCTCGAGGACCGCCTCAGATACGACCGCCTCTGAGGTTTACTGCCGTCCTGCCGCAAGACACTCTGCACGGAAGGCAACGACGACTCTCGGACACTGTTTCAAGGTACTATCAAGACCGCGCTTAAATTGACTTCTGCCGTCGGGCACGTTGCGGTTAGCTGAAACAGGACAACCTTTTCTGGAAATGAAAACATCAGAAGAAACAACAACGTCTCTCTTTCTGTCTCCATTTCTCTCTCTGTCACTCTCTCACTCTCTCTCCTTAGCTTTCATTCGTCGATAGGAATGATTTCGTGGGTTTGTTGAAGTCAATGTTTGCACTACAGAAACGTGCAATACAAATAATGTGTAATGTACGCTCTAGAACCAGCTGATCAGTTGTAGACGGCTCTTAAGCATACTGACAACAGCGTCATGGTACAGAGAAGCGTACAAGGTTGGAACCACACTTCCAAACAATTCCAGGTTGATGAACAGAAATTTAATTAAGCAGCTTGAGATGCGAGAGGGGATCGTGTTATCTACGAGGCTATGTACTGGCTGCCATTTGGGAGACAGTGATCTTGGACGGAAGATTAGAGTTTATCGTCCTATCGGCAGCGCAGTCGTTCTAAACAAAGCACAAGCTCGGATTACCAAAGGATGGGGATCGAAATCGGGCGTGCCCTTTTCAGAGTAACACTTTTCGAAGGAGCCTTCCCAGCAGCGATCTTTGGTACAAATAATATAAATATTAATTTTCAAATGGAAAATGACTTTAATAACTACGTGGAATGCAGTGGGTTGGTGATTCTGTTGATAACGATAACGGGAAAGTGGGACGCCGACGAAACGCCACTACCATAATTTAGATGGACAATGTTGCATTTCCTACAGTGGTTGTCACGAAAATAGGCGGGTTGAGAGTATCTGTCTTACTTACAACATTAGCAGTGAGTGGTAATCTCAAAAGTAAGTAAAAATTCCGAATGAAAATATTATTATTATTTGGCTACAAATACGATGGGTGCTTTCAGATAGAGAATTGTTGCAGTCGTTAGGAAAAATGTAAAGACTAACGTTACAAGAAATTTTCAAGACATTTATTTTTTGTTTCAACGTATAGAAAAGCCCAGAAGAAGTAACATACTAGGACTGAAAAACTTAATGTACATTATCAATCATTACAGATGTATGCGACACAAATTTTGTAGTTACAACGTAGAACTATTCCGAGACCAGAAATAAAAATTAAATATCATAAGAGATACGAAACTGTTTCGGCCTTGTAGCGAAATATATCGTCGCTGATTAAACGACTCTCTGTTAGACCTTTTAGAGACTAACAACGATATGGTTGTCAAGAAAACTATAAAATTAATTTTTGTAACATATACGAGACATTACTGTTGTATCGTGTCTCTTACGAATGCGATTTATTTTCGAGGAGCTCCGTGTTCGACAGCGCAAGACTTACATGCAGCCACCAGGATTCTTGTTCCGACAGCTCTTTTTAATAGGGCCGAGAATAGTCCCTCCCTCTCCAAGAGATTATACCTGCAGCTGTTGCAGACTCTTCATCATTGCAGCCATCAAGGACACACCGTTATTCGCTGTACAAAAGTGCCTCTTGGTTCTTTCAGGCCAGTTTCCTCCAGATAAACGACGGGCCTATTTCCCTCCGTATACTGTAAACGCATAGCCCGCAAAACTGAAGCTCTCGACTCATCAGTATCCCTTCGTCCCATAAAATATGTGTGTTCACAGATACAATTCCTAAATTCATAACGGCTCCTGAAAGGCGATTAACGGATGATTCCAAGCCGTCACATTCAGTTTTGTGTCACAGTTAGTCACGTACTTTACCGACCGTTGTATTATTTTAACTAAGTCCTGCTGACCACTTCTTTATTAAAAACGTTCATTTTGGTAAATATCCTTTCACGTTTATATCCATTTCGTGACGAACAGAAAATCACACTACAGTTTTTCAACAGTTACGATGGCATTAACATGTTTGATTGTTTTTTTCTGGGGCCACATTTGTTTCTGTCGTAGTTTTTGTGCTTTTTGTGTCTCGTCTAGAATATTCATCAGGAGCAAATCTGTTGAAAAACTTTAAAATATTACATATTATATGCGTAGTTTTCCGAATGATGTCCATTTGGTACCGGCATAGACTAAGAAGACTTGGGGTACGCTGAGGACATTGCTCTTCAGTATCATTCATAACTATACGTAAAGTAGAGCAAGGTTATTAAGAAAAAGCGAAACGAAACACTTGGAAGTAACAGACTGTGCGAAAACTAAACCCACCAGTTCAAGGAGCAATCGTGCTACTTTCTTGGTGGACATGAAGCTGTGATTCCATAATTTCGTTGTCATTTTTTAATTTATTATCATGTTCATTTACTGACTTAATAATATTTTAATATTGCTACCTTTTTGACAGACACTTACACAAAGTGTACTGGTAATTGAAAGATCTAAAAGTAAGAAAATGTCAACACCATTTGTTCTTCATATTGTTCTGAAGTAAAAGTGTCTTATTTACTAACCTGTGTTTATTCCTCAGAATCTGTTAACCATGCCATCCTAGTCCAGCCAACTTGCCCCATGTATGGGGTAAATTGGCATTGTTGTAACGTCTTAGTGAACATTTTTTTTACGAATTTAGCATGCAATTCTAAGCGATATTTTCATCATTAATTAATAGCCAGGGGATACCACTATTTGCAGCATCGATCATATAAGGAGAAAATAGAAAAATCGTAAAGTAATAACTATGCCAACTAGCCCCGGTTTCCCCTACGCGTAACACAAGCAAGCCATTAAGGTCTATTTTCCCTGGGCAGCAGGTCACGTGTTGGAGTGTACACACACGAACACAAACGGGTAGTCCGTACTGACTGGTGTAGCCCATTTCATGCTAAAGTCACGACCATGTAGAAAACATCAGATAGCAAGTTGCGTGATGTGTATGTGGGAAGACTGTCAGATGCAGAGAAAAAACTACTAACGCATTGTAGTGGGTACATATTAAGCTACCAACTCTCACAATAGCTGCACCTGTAGCCCTAACACCCTGCATATTTGGTCTGCCTCCGCCGCTGGGTGGTTAGCATAGACGTCTGCCAGGCGGAGCGAGGAGTCGAGTTCAATTACCAGTACCACTGAGGAGGACTGATTTGGGATGCACTCACCCTCTGGACGCCAACTGAGGAGCTACTTGATTGAGAATAACTGCTGCAAGATCGGGAAACCAGCAAAACGGCTGGAAGCGTGGCGTGGTGACCGCATACCCCTCCACACCGCGTCCAAATGACGCTGCATGGCAGAGCATCACACGGTGATCTGTCGACATCACTTGGGCCTTCATGGCATGGACGAGGAGATCGTTATTTTAAATACCGGTATTTGGAATAAAATTAAATGGACTGCAGAACTCAGTTTCTTTGATAAAATAATACTAATTGTGATAGTGTGCTGTAGGAAGTTTATAACTTTTGAATTCGTGTTACGTATATAATCACCTGATCATCGACTATGCTGCATAATTGGCGGTACCCTGCTTATTTAGCCATTCACTGCTAATCCTTTTACATAATTGTGCAGAAGTTCATCTGCATTTCTTCACATCACTAGTAGTATGCTGTTACTACATATAAATAAATGAACAAGGTTCTAAGAAAATCAGACACTACGGAATTCGAGTGAAGACACTCTAGAAGAGATATAGAATCTCTGAATTGCACGATGTGTCATGAGTTGCACAGAACATACATTAATTTTCACGTGTTTCATACTAGTGATAAGGCTTGCAAGTGCCTTTTGGTCTGAAAGAGGATCACCTGAGAACGTCTTCATAATATCCGTCAGAGATCCTTACAAATAGATAGGGAATAGAAAGTACAGAAGAAGATACGAGAAAATTGTGTCGTTGGGACTAAAACCACAGTTTAAGAGGAATAATCACAACAAGCAATAATAAATACAGTTCTCGCTATTGTAACTCTATTAATTATTTAGGTTGCCGTTCAGTTCTGATGACCACTAATAATATGTGGACAATTTTTTTCGGTCACTTAATTAAATCTGCTGTCTGTGCACCATCGTATGTATCATAGATGCCTTTCTCACAAACATTTTCTATCAGAATAGGTGAAAGGACAGAAATGGTTTAGATGGCTTGTGATTGTACAGGCCTATAAGTTCCACGCTGTTCTCTCCCTCGTGACGGTGTGGTTGAGCTGTCACTCTTCGAATGCCGGAGTTAATCTGCAGTTATTGACTTCATGCTTGCTGAAATCAGACATCCCAGTTTACAATTCTGGTGCGGTAAATTTTGGGTAAACTGTTTGGACTAAACTAACACTTAAGTAAATTTTTTGTCCAACAGGTAACGATACATGCCGTCCAATTTTATTCATGTCTGTACTGTCCTCGGCGTAACCACTTAACACACTTTAGAATGAATTGTAATAGAGTCGAAAGCAGACGAGTAAACAAGATTGCGTCATAAGTGGCAACTGGAGGGTTAATTACAGTAAACCTTGATCTCAGGATTTGTAGAGCTAGGAAAAGCCGTTGACAATGTCAATTGGGACAAGATCTTTTAAATTCTTTCAGAACTAAGCTATAAGGAAAGCGAATGATATACAATATGAACAAGAAACAAGCGCGATGAATAACACTGCAATATCAAGAGAGAAATGTTCGCATTTAGAAAGACAAAGATTGAGGATTTCGGCTATCCCGTTGAACATGTCCGATGAAGAATAATTATGAAGATAGTAGAAGGAACAATAAGTAAGATTAAAGCTAAGAGTGAAAGGATATTAATAATGAATTTCGCAGACGACGCTGTTATGTTCATCAAAAGTGAGGAAGAAGTATAGGACCTGTTGAATTGAATGAACAGCGTAGGAAGCACACACAATGGATTAAGAGTATACTGAAGGACAGGCGAAAGTAATCTGGAACAGCTGGAATGAAATTAGCCATAAACTTAACAAGCAAATGGGGTCACGTATTAGATGAAGGAATTATATGGATGAAGGAATCATATGAAAGCAAAGAAGAACTTAAAACATTAGAGATGAAGCAAGGTGAATTTAAGAAGCGGACTAGCTTCTGGTACCGAAGATACGCTTTAAATTGAGGAAGAAATTTCTGAGAGTGTACACTGGATGGAAATGAACTATGGACTGTGGGATAAACCTGATGAGAAGAGAATCGAAGCGTTTGACATGTGGTGTTCTGAAAATTATGTGGACTGACAAGAAATGGATGAGTCGTCGGCAGAATCAACGGGGAAAGGAATATGTGGAAAAGCTTGATTGTTGAGAAGTGACAAGGTGATAGGACTTGTGCTTTGCAGATCAAACCAATGATTAAAATGAATCCAGCAAGAAAACGAAGACGTTGGGTGTATCTAATTTCAAAAAAAGGAAACAGTTTGGTTGTTTCCTTAAAGAAGTTTTAAGTGATTTAAATGCGCCTGTTAGGGAATTTTCCACTGAATTGGGAACGCAAGGGAAGCATGACAGTAAATCGTCGGTCTGGTCGATCAAAGAATCATGTGACAGATTCCGCCAAATTAGTTTACTGAACTAACTACAAGTCCAGTGTTGTTGACAGCTGCAGAGCACTTCTGTTGTACCACGCAGAAGACGTCAGTGGCAATATGATCCATTGTCAGGCGCTGCGTCAGCTGCTTACCAAGTTTCATAATTAATGGCATAATTTTCGTTACGATGGATCAGATCTAAATGATACGATCTAGCAGCAACAAACAGGCGCACTGCTAATAGTTATAGTCTGGCATCTTTGGAATGTACACAAGTGCATTTGTCGAAAATTTTTACCACCTTGTGTGTACTTATTTTATGAACTGACATCTTCACTCTAGTTTATTTTCTTTCACAACACACCACTAAAACTTGAAATCGGAAAATCCGATTTCATACAGTTTGTTTGCAGGCGCGACTCCGGTTCGTCGTAATTCACTGGAATAAGCTGCGTCCTTATAGAGAAGAATCTGTAAAATTAGCTGTGCAACCGACTGTTCAGAAGAGCACGAGCGACGAAACGAATTTGAAAGGTTGCAGAGGATAATTCAGGCAGTGAAGTTTAACGAGGTGCGCGCGAATGAGGTATTTCTTGCAGCTGGCGGCGGTCGCGTTGTGAGCAGAGGAGAGGGTCTCTGCGGAAGGGCCCACTAAGAAGGGCTTTTCCTTTCCGCGCTCGCCGTATTAGGCTCCGGAGGGCCAGACAGGTAGAGTACTGGCGGGGCAGCAGGAAACGCGCAAAAGTGCTGCAAGGCGCGTCCGGTGCTTACTGCAGCGCGAGGGGGGAGGGAGGAGGTGGGTGGCGGAGGGTATTCTGGACGCGCGATGAGGGCGGAAGAGCCGCGGGCCGGCTCATTCACGCTTCTGCCATTGAGCACCGCCTCTGCTCTGCCCCCGGGGGCTGCGAGCGGCACGCACAGTGGCGGGCGGGCGCGCTGCACAACTGCGAGTACACACGTCAAGATTATCTCGCAGACTGTTCTCCGTATCGGCTCGCTCTCAACTTAACTTCCGGAAGTCCTCACGTAAAAGTCTGCTGTACGCAATCGTAGAGGCGGAACAAAAGGCCAGAGCGCTTTGTGTGCAGCAAAGTTCAGGTAATCATAATGAGGAAACTCAACTTCAGAGCAGCTGCGTCCGCTCCGCGAAGCAGCTGTTACAGATCTCATTCGAATACGAGTATGATGGTGGCCGTTTCTTAATTACGACAAAGCAAAACGTCTGGAAATGGCCACTAATGTAATACGCTATGCAACTATATCTTGATTACAGTGGTAGACAGAGTTGGCTACATATACACTGTATTAAACTGCACATTTATTGTTGGTCACTTAGCTTCGGCGCGCCATTTTTAGCGAGTTACTGAGGAGGAATAAGATGCGTTACTTTTTGATCGTCAACTCGAAGGATGGTTTGACCTGGTATCCATTCTCTTCGCTTCCCAGCTACTCTCTTCAGTTCAACGTAACTACTGTATCCCACTTCAGGACGATGATGACAACTGACAAACAAAAATATAAATCTGCGCACGAATCGATGTGAAATGCAACTCTCGGTATGATGTCGAACGTTTCAGTTGACGAATTTAACGAAAATTTGACCAGTACATGGCTCTGCAAGCGTTAGAATACGCACAGCAAGGGAGGCGTGGTACACGGCTGTCTCTTAGTTTGCGTCCGAGAGGCCCTACCTAACCATGGAAAGTCGCATGCTGTTGGCAAATCTCTTTCATAAGAACTATGATTGTGTGCCAGTAGTCCAGCTAAGGTTCGATAGGCTCAAGGGTTTGAAAAACGGCATTCGTCTGACGTCTGCTAATGAACTGGAGAAAATGATTACAAAAATCGAAAAAACAAGTTCTTTGAAGTGCAGTGTGGTAGAGGGAGGAAAGTAGATGATTCGACGTCTGTTGAAGATGTGGGCACAGCATTGCACGAGGGACTGCAAGCATGCAGTGCACGGGGAATGCCCGAACATTGGACATGCCTGCTTGCACGGTGTATAAAGCGCTACGAAACATCCTGCATTGATATCGATGAAGAATCACCCACGTTCAGGAGTTGCTTCCTGTTGACCCGCCGTCAAGACATTCGCTCTGGAATATCTTGCTCTCATGGAAGTAGACGATAAATGACCATTTACACCTTGAAGGACATGTCAATACGCAGAATTTGAGGATATGGGCAACAGAGAATCTGCACATAACACTTCATTCTACAGGAGGTGATCGTGTCGTGCGTGTTGACGACGTCGCTTATCGTAGGGCAGTATTTTTTCGAAGAGATGAGTCCTGTGAGTCCTATTATCCGTAGCATCACAACGCTATGGGAGTCTTTTGCGCACCGTCATTCCTACACTTAAACAGCTAGGATGTGTCGGTATAGTCATTTTGTGGAAGATGGCGCTACTCCGACCGTTGTGCAGTCAGTGAAGAAGCTGATGCAGAGGCATTTCGGAAATGCTAGAATTATCAGCTGTCGTTTCCCTATAGCCTGGTCGTCCACATTACCTGATATAATTCAGTTGACTTCTGGCTGTGGGGTGATAAGATGTGGTGTACAGTACTGCAATTACGAATGTAGCTAAACTGAAGGCGTGTACTGCGCAAAGCATTTTGAACGTGAGCCTCGAGATGCTGTGATCTGTTATGGTTCAAATGGCTCTGAGCACTATGTGACTTAACTTCTGAGGTCATCAGTCCCCTAGAACTTAGAACTACTTAAACCTAACTAACCTAAAGACATCACACACATCCATACCCAAGGCAGGATTCGTACCTGCGACCGTAGCGGTCACACGGTTCCAAACCGAAGCGCCTAGAACCGCACGGCCACATCAGCCGGCCGATCTGTTATGGAAATGTTGTTTCTCGATCTCAGCTTATGGCAAAAAACGGTGGACGGTATATTGACACGTCTTGCGCCAGTCTCACGCCAATTAAAAACCTATTTAATTTTGTTTTTTTTCTGAGGTTCTTGGCCTCATTACAATTAAAAAACCGATGTCACCTTGCTTTTCATCCGGTTTTTGGCCACAGACATTTAAAAACCGTTGTTATTTTGCATTTAATGCCCTTTTTGGCCTAAGAACAACTAAAACCAATTTTTAGCGTCTGGTGTACTAGGATACTGCCGTGGTGGGTGGGCTTACCAATCTAACAGTGTCACAACAGCTGCTGGCAGAGAATCAGAAAATCTGAGAATATTGTTTACCTTTTCAGTTGTTGATTTTATTGAGCTCAATTACAACATTTGCATCGTCAGCAAAGAGAAGCAATGCTTCTTCTTAGATATGTAATGAAAGATCTTTTATGTATAACAAGTGTGGACGCAGTATCGGTCACTGTGATACACCTGCAGTGATTACTCTCTTTTATGAAGCTACTGTTTCGTTGCACACACTCCCTGGGTTTCATAACGTAACAGTTTGTATCCTTTCAGCTATACTGGATGAAAACAAGTTATCGTCGGGGCTACTGATATCATGATATTATAGCTTCTGTAGGAGAAGCCTGTGAACTGCACGATGAAATGCTTCTGACATTAGGCCGTATTTTGTCCTTTAAATTTTGTGTAATGTGACTGTAAGTTGGAAAATAGCGTATTATGTTGAAAACCTTTTGAAATCAAAATTGAGAATGTGTATCTTATTTTGAGAGAGCTGTGTTATGTGAGCTGTGTTATGCTTCTTACATACGACATTTTTAGCAGTATCTTTCAAAAAGAGGTATGTAGGGAGGCTGGTCGGTAATTAATAATATCTGTCTTACTACCTTTGCTACAATAACACTTGCCCTCCAATTGAACGCCGTAACAAACCAAACTATATATTAGATGCAGTGATACTGCACTGCTTTTCCATGTTCTATCTCTATCTCTCTCCCTCTCTCTCCCTCTCTCTGTCTCTCTCTCTCTCTCTCTCTCTCTCTCTCTCTCTCTCTCTCCCTCTCTCTCTCTCTCCCTCTCTCCCTCTCTCTCTGCTTCTGTGATCAAGTGTACCGAAAATCTAAAGGATGATCGAGATGTATCGGCGTATTATTTCTTGTCGGTGCATGGGCCTACATGGTCTGTGCCTAAATCTGGCCTGTTAGAAAGCCTATTGGAGAAGATTGTTGGCCAAGGTAGTATCTCAGACAACCTTGGTAAATCGTAATGAATATAAAAGTCTACAGAAACGATAAATAATGTGAGTGATCTTAGCTATATTGGAGGGGTTCAACGAAAACATATTGTACGCAGTCTATACGTTGCCTTATATTCTGTGTTCGGTGCGAAAGATTTTCCATTGCTCTCTAAGGTTGAATAATACGTTACATTTATTTTGAATCCGGTAACTAATGACGCGTCCCCATATGTAGACGTATGATTGTCTGATTCAGGTCTTCATTTCAGCGTAGCTGCTCCATCCCATATCATAGAGGACGTGCCTCATGTGCTCATATCCAGACGTGCCTATACGATTCTTTCGTTCTGCCATCCCTTGAGCTACTGTTTTCAGAAACGACTCCTGTTGTAATTTGTGGCCAAACGTTACGTTATGTTCTTAATTAGACACTTTATTCTCGTTGAAACGTTATAGTGGCTCTGCTTCTTACTCGCACAATAGACGTAATTTTTTTTGTTGCCGATTACACAAAACCTGCAACCCAAGAATAATGGTGGGTCGTATTAAACCCAATTTAATTATTGTACTCCCACCTCCTCTCTCTCTCACCATAAAATTGCGGTGCTGGTAAATGAGCTACAATTTAC
Organism: Schistocerca serialis cubense; assembly: GCF_023864345.2. Lineage (NCBI taxonomy): Eukaryota > Metazoa > Arthropoda > Insecta > Orthoptera > Acrididae > Schistocerca > Schistocerca serialis. Next base: position 274,281,069 of record NC_064642.1, on the reverse strand, counting down.
TGGAGCGTTTTTCTACCTTGTTTTACTCTTTTTCATGGAGGACCTCTTTGTTTTACATCTCACATATCGTCCTCAGTCATGTGACTCCAGATTTTATGGGTAAGTTACCTACGTGGGAGTGCATTACTGTTCTCCCAATGCAGATTAATTCTCACAATATAGTATTTCACTCCTCAGATGAACAGTGGCTTCCGATGGTAACTGCTATGGAAAGACAGTGAAAAGTGACACTGGAATATTCGTACCATTATCTTATGGACCAATCAAATGTTGAACATTTTACTATCAAAAGTGCTGTCAGCATTCATAACCTACATTAATGCAAATGCAGCAAACCGACGCAACCATATCATAACAACTCTTTCAAGTCACGTAACGCGTACGCAAGGCATGTAACAGCTGTGATGAAAGGAAACACTTGGAGGAATCTGTGCACAGCAAGTAAGGGAAGCTACTCTTGTAAGCGATTTTGATTCCGAATATTTTGCTATTTCTTGTCGGCTTAGAATAAGTGTTGCAGAGATGTCGACGCTGGTCGCTTGTTCGAATGTATCGGAAGTATATGAATGTGAGGCAAAGGTTGGTAGAGTAATGCGTCTGTTACTTACATAAAAAAAAATATTTCGTGCTCTCTAAATTATAACAGGCTGCAGTATAAGGCGAGAGCGAGAACAGAGAACGGTGCTAGAAAACCCGCAAATATTTCGGAGCACGCTGTTCATTCCATACGGTTGCAGATATGCTTCACTTCACAGCCGCTGACCCGTCCTGTATGCGTGGCGAACAGCTCCGTCTGTTACGACAGCAGTGAGTACACAAACAATTGAAACGAGTCGGCCGGTCACACAATTAGTGCTTCCTGTTAACTTCACGTTGATGGTTGCCTTATGATACTCTTTAGTCGAGTGAAAGCACTGGAGTCATCTTCTGGAAGTACAGATTCCTGTCCGACCATCCAGAGTAAAGGTTTTTGTAATTTCCGAACATAAATTAACCCATTTCTTCCCAATGTTGCGTGCACTAACACGAAGTTTAACTTCAGAGAAAGCAGTCAAAATTAACTTATTATACAAAACTCATCATGCATGTGCTAGATGGCATGCAAATTTCTCTGTCTTCGGTTCACATGTACCACAATTACACTAACGCTTTGTGAAAAAAATAAATTACTGAAAACTTCCTGTTTCGCGTACGTAACGCTATGAAGAAATGATTTAGTTGGTTTGCAAAGTAAACAACCGATTTCCTTCTCATACAGCATCCTGACAGAGCTTCTGCTTTACTTCTAATTGCGTCATCGCCGACGGTACGTTAGATTTAATCCTCTTCCCAACCACATGTGTACCTGCACGTCCTGGTGCTTGCCCAGTGGTTGTAATATTACTACTTACCATTAACATCTCTTTTTGGTTGGTGTCTTCTCTCTTACTTTTAGTGTTTTTCCGGAACGTTATGGATAATCCCATTTGATCAGTGACGTAATCGATCATGCCACTTGATCCGTAACGTAATGGGTAACGCTACTTGATCAGTCTCTTATTACGCAAGTTTCAGAAAAATATGGATGAATAAATGTCATAGGTCCTGATTAGACGTTTATCAACATTCTGAAACACCGCGTGCTGGTGGTCGGTTCATAGCTCACAAATCAACTCCAGATAACGTGTTGGAATTCTGACATTTGCAGACGAGACCAATAACGCATAATAGAACATTGGTGCTTTATCCACGGGTGTCTGGTCTGGGAAGGAGCTTCCATTATTGATAGGCTATCAGTACTTAGAGGGTAGATGATGTTGTAACGTTCCCGTATTCAGCATTTCATAGTAATGAAATGGATATTGCCACTTAATCAGTCTCGTATTACACAGGTTTGATAAACACTTCATGTCATATCTTCTAACTTGCCACTTATTAACTCTCTAAAATCCAGTATGCTGGTGATTAGTTCACAATTCACAAATCAGTACCGGATAACATGCTGAATTCGGTAGATGAATTGTTGTTGTTGTTGTTGATGTGGTCTTCAGTCCTGAGACTGGTTTGATGCAGCTCTCCATGCTACCCTATCCAGTGCAAGTTTCTTCATCTCCCAGTACCTACTGCAACCTACATCCTTCTGAATCTGCGTAGTGTATTCATCTCTTGGTCTCCCTCTACGATTTTTACCCTCCACGCTGCCCTCCAATGCTAAATTTGTGATCCCTTGATGCCTCAGAACATGTCCTACCAATCGATCCCTTCTTCTCGTCAAGTTGTGCCACAAACTCCTCTTCTCTCCAATTCTATTCAATACCTTCTCATTAGTTATGTGATCTACCCATCTAAGCTTCAGCATTCTTCTGTAGCACCACATTTCGAAAGCTTCTATTCTCTTCTTGTCTAAGCTATTTATCGTCCATGCTTCACTTCCATACATGGCTACACTCCATACAAATACTTTCAGAAACGACTTCCTGACACTTAAATCTATACTCGATGTTAACAAATTTCTCTTCTTCAGAAACGCTTTCCTTGCCATTGCCAGTCTACGTTTTATATCTTCTCTACTTCGACCATCATCAGTTATTTTGCTCCCCAAATAGCAAAACTCCTTTACTACTTTAAGTGTCTCGTTTCCTAATCTTATTCCCTCAGCATCTCCCGACTTAATTCGACTACATTCCATTACCCTCGTTTTGCTTTTGTTGATGTTCATCATTCCGCGAAATATAAGTTGGCGTCAGTAAAATTGTACAGCAGTCAGTCTCAAATGCTGGTTCTCTAAATTTCCTCAGTAGCGATTCACGAAAAGAACGCCTCCTTTCCCCTGGAGACTCCCACCCGAGTTCCTGGAGCATTTCCGTAACACTCGCGTGATGATCAAACCTACCAGTATCAAATCTAGCAGCCAGCCTCTAAATTGCTTCTATGTCCTCCCTCAATCCGATCTGAAAGGTATCCCAAACGCTCGAGCAGTACTCAAGAATAGGTCGTATTAGTATTTATAAGCGGTCTCCTTTACAGATGAACCACATCTTCCCAAAATTCTACCAATGAACCGAAGACGATTACCCACCTTCCCCACAACTGCCATTACACGCTTGTCCCACTTCATATCGCTCTGCAATGTTACGCCCAAATATTTAATCGACGTGACTGTGTCAAGCGCTACACTACTAATGGAGTATTCAAATACTACAGGATTCTTTTTGCTAATCATCTGCGTTAATTTACATTTATCTATATTTAGAGTTAGCTGACATTCTTTACACCAATCACAAATCCTGTCCAAGTCATCTTCTATCCTCCTACAGTCACTCAACGACGACACCTTCCCGTACACCACAGCATTATCAGCAAATAGCTGCACGTTGCTATCCACTCTATCCAAAAGATCATTTATGTAGATAGAAAACAACAGCGGACCTATCACACTTCCCTGGGGCACTCCAGATGATACCCTCACCTCCGTTGAACACTCACCATCGAGGACAACGTCGTGGGTTCTATTACTTAAGAAGTCTTCGAGCCACTCACATACTTGGGAACCAATCCCATAGTTAGGAGTCTGCAGTGGGGCATCGAGTCAAAGACTTTCCGGAAGTCAAGGAATATGGCGTCTGTCTGATATCCTTCATCCATGGTTCGCAAGATATCACGTGAAAAAAGCGCGAGTTGCGTTTCGCAGGAGCGATGCTTTCTAAACCCGTGCTGATGCATGGACAGCATCTTCTCTGTCTCAAGGAAATTCATTATATTCGAACTGAGAATATGTTCGAGAATCCTGCAGCAAACCGATGTTAAGGATATTGGTCTGTAATTTTGAGGATCCGTCCTTCTACCCTTCTTATGTACAGGCGTCACCTGCGCTTTTTTTCCAGTCGCTTGGGACTTTACGTTGGGCAAGGGATTCGCGATAAATGCAAGCTAAGTAAGGAGCCAATGCAGTAGAGTACTCTCTGTAAAACCGAATTGGAATGCCTTCAGGACCTGGCGATTTATTTATTTACGAGGGCAGTTCAATAAGTAATGCAACACATTTTTTTTCTCGGCCAATTTTAGTTGAAAAAACCGGAAATTTCTTGTGGAATATTTTCAAACATTCCCGCTTCGTCTCGTATAGTTTCATTGACTTCCGACAGGTGGCAGCGCTGTACGGAGCTGTTAAAATGGCGTCTGTAACGGATGTGCGTTGCAAACAACGGGCAGTGATCGAGTTTCTTTTGGCGGAAAACCAGGGCATCTCAGATATTCATAGGCGCTTGCAGAATGTCTACGGTGTTCTGGCAGTGGACAAAAGCACGGTGAGTCGTTGGGCAAAGCGTGTGTCATCATCGCCGCAAGGTCAAGCAAGACTGTCTGATCTCCCGCGTGCGGGCCGGCCGTGCACAGCTGTGACTCCTGCAGTGGCGGAGGGTGCAAACACACTCGTTCGAGATGATCGACGGATCACCATCAAACAACTCTGTACTCAACTTGACATCTCTGTTGGTAGTGCTGTCACAATTGTTCACCAGTTGGGATATTCAAAGGTTTGTTCCCGCTGGGTCCCTCGTTGTCTAACCGAACACCATAAAGAGCAAAGGAGAACCATCTGTGCGGAATTGCTTGCTCGTCATGTGGCTGAGGATGACAATTTCTTGTCAAAGATTGTTACAGGCGATGAAACATGGGTTCATCACTTCGAACCTGAAACAAAACGGCAATCAATGGAGTGGCGCCACACCCACTCCCCTACCAAGAAAAAGTTTAAAGCCATACTCTCAGCCGGTAAAGTCGTGGTTACAGTCTTCTGGGACGCTGAAGGTGTTATTCTGTTCGATGTCCTTCCCCATGGTCAAACGATCAACTCTGAAGTGTATTGTGCTACTCTTCAGAAATTGAAGAAACGACTTCAGCGTGTTCGTAGGCACAAAAATCTGAACGAACTTCTCCTTCTTCATGACAACGCAAGACCTCACACAAGTCTTCGCACCCGAGAGGAGCTCACAAATCTTCAGTGGACTGTTCTTCCTCATGCACCCTACAGCCCCGATCTCGCACCGTCGGATTTCCATATGTTTGGCCCAATGAAGGACGCAATCCGTGGGAGGCACTACGCGGATGATGAAGAAGTTATTGATGCAGTACGACGGTGGCTCCGACATCGACCAGTGGAATGGTACCTTGCGGGCATACAGGCCCTCATTTCAAGGTGGCGTAAGGCCGTAGCATTGAATGGAGATTACGTTGAAAAATAGTGTTGTGTACCTAAAAGATTGGGGAATAACCTGGTGTATTTCAATGCTGAATAAAACAACCCCTGTTTCAGAAAAAAAAATGTGTTGCATTACTTATTGAACTGCCCTCGTACAACCCATTCAGCTGCTTCACAACTCCAGGGATGTCTAAGTCCTCCATACGGGAATCTGTACGAGACTCAAACGGCGGTATGTTTGTATGATCCTCCTGCTTGAAAGATTTCTCAAATGCTAAATTTAAAATTTCCACCTTGTCCGGATACATCTGATCAGATAGTGTATAAGGAAGAGCGCTGACAGTCTATTTGATAGGACATTTAAATGCACTGAAAACATTACCGGTCTTTTTAATCGTTGGGCACTGCTTATGTAATCACCTCAGATTGCTCGCGGTAAGAAAGTGTTTATTTTACTGCCAGTTCTTTGATCTTTCCTGGAAGATATAATAGTATGGGCCTCTGATTGATTTGTGTGTATGTGTGCGTGTGTGTGTGTGTGTGTGTGTGTGAGAGAGAGAGAGAGAGAGAGAGAGAGAGAGAGAGAGGGAGATGGAGGATTGCTGTCCTTTACTTAGACAACGGTGGCACATTCTTAGTAAGCGAATTTCCCTTACTCGTACGATGTGCATCAACATGGATGCTGTTCGTGTAGATCGACACCAAGAGCATCTCGGAGCGGCCTCAAGTAAGAGTCACGTGCATTATACATCAGGAGGCCGCATGCCCTCCTTTCTCTCTCCACGTGTCTGGCCGTAACTGGTCCGGAATGTATAAGCGGAAACGAGTGATTTTTCCACCGGGCCCGCAAGAGATATTGCTCAATTTCGGAGCGTCTGGAGATAGCCCGGGGCCTTGGCAGCAGAGGGCGCTGCTCCCCTGCCCCGCTCAAGGTCGCCTGCCGACGCTGCTTGGGCGCGGATGCAAATCGCTATCAGCAAACAGGCTCTGTACTGAAGGTTGTCTCGTAACACCGCTCGTACCTTAGTTAAATTCCTATGTTTGTTTGCTATTTACATGTATGTGCTGTCATAACCGTCGTGGCTTCTAGACAGCCTAGTAGTCGTAACATAAAAATAAATTCAATTACAATCACCCAGCAGTGGAAAGGCATTCGTACTGGATGAGATACCTTTTCGACTGTATAGTGATTATGCAGAAAAACTTACTCCACTTCTATCAGCATATTATCGTAGGTCGCTGGTGCAGCGAAGGTAAGAAGCGAACGTCGGTCGCGTCTTCAAGAAAGATCGTCGAAAGAATGGCTCAAATGGCTCTGAGCACTATGGGACTCAACTGCTGTGGTCATCAGTCCCCTAGAACTTAGAACTACTTAAACCTAACTAACCTAAGGACATCACATACACCCATGCCCGAGGCAGGATTCGAACCTGCGACCGTAGCAACAGCGCGGCTCCGGACTGGAGCGCCTAGAACCGCACGGCCACCGCGGCCGGCCGATCGTCGAAAGAATACACATAGTTGCGCGCCTATAAAGCTATCGTCAGTTTATTGTAAAAGTGCGGAACCCGCTTTATAGTGAGCGTTATAATGTGTTCGACAACGAAACTCTTATTTACAAAAACTGACGTTGTATCGGAACACAGTTCACTCTGACAAAGCGCCATCTTAGAAGAAACTCAATTCCTTTATTATCGTATTGCATTCCACACTGGGTGTTTCAGGAGGCATCATCAATATCCAGTGATATGACAGGCACCCTCATTCGAAGTAAAAAACTTCGAATGGACATACGCTCTATTCCAAATGATGGCACGCACGTGTTTGTCTTACCCATCCAACCAGTTTCACGTTTTAGTCCAGCCCAATCTACCTCGTTGCTCTCAGCCGCTTTGCTCCGAATACCTTTCTGCCATATGAGTAGGAGTGCGCCAAAAATTGAACCCTGTTGGATTCACTTCGTGGTTTCTACCCAGTCACTAAAACTTCCTACCTCCTCAACGTCATTTGAATTATTCGGCACAACTTTTTGCATTATCTTTGTTAAGGATGATTCAAACCAGTCGTGTGTAAAGTCAAGCATCAAATGCTCTAAATGTGTTCTATCTAAGAAACCGTGGTGCATAAGAAGTTTTTTGCCTCAAACGAGCGGTCCTGTCATATCCCTGAAGACTTACCATTCCCCTACGACATCCTGTCGTTATTGGATTGAATATGAGGTAATTGAGTATCGTACCAGCAGGTAAAGCTCAACAAGATCAAATATTCTGGACTGTTAAGCCGCCTCATTTTCCTATTCAGTTTCCTCTCCACAGTCGACGTTTCGAGCCTTGTGCTGGGATCTTCTTCAGGAGTTTCTGCTATTACCGGTTAGCTAAACACTGATTATTCACCTAGATAAATCTAATTCATCCGTGAAAGCACTGCCTTACAAAACTCATGTTCGATCTGTTCATGAGTATTGGTCATCCATATATAGTCTTTACCACTTTGGATTAAGGGAAGAGATAAGATCCAACGAAGTGCATTGCGTTTTGTAGTGGGATGATTCAGTAGGTGCGAGAGCGTTACAATGCTCAACAAATTCCAGTGGTGGACGCTTCGAGAGAAGATTCGGGTATCATATTACTTTCTCCCATATATGCCTCGAGAAATTACCACGTCGAGAAAATTACGGAAATTAGAGCTCACGCAACTTTTATCGTTCTTCCCGTGTATCCTTCACGAATGTTAAGAGGATAGGGATATAAAGAGAGAGGTATCGGAAGCACTTTCTGCTATACATCGTAAGCTGTCAGAGTATAGATATTGATACAGATGTGGAAATATGTCACGAATCATGTAAGGATGCGTAATTAAAACCTGGAAATTATTTTTCTTCATCTTCTTAAAATATTATTATTGAAAGTAATAACAAAAGGAAGAAGAACGGAAGAATCAAGAGAGGAATGGAAGTTGATTACGGTCACAGCCCATCTGACATCCACGTGGGATTTATTACAAAACATAAAGTTATAGAAAAATCAGTACGACTAACAAAATGTATAACGAAACCCTGAAAGAAGAGGAATACGATTTTCATAAGATGCTGAAGGAGATGAATACTGATGCCAAAAACTTCACAGAAACAGTTAAACATATTGCATCTGAAGTAGTAAAGTACGCACAGGTTGTGGAATAGTAAATGTGAAGAGGCACTTAGACAAAAAATAAAGCTTGGAACAGCTGGTGTAGCAGAAAAACAAACAGTAATTTAAAAATGTGTCTGTTTGAGAAGAAGCGTGCAGATAATTATTAGGGCACAAAAGATGTTCTTTGAAAAGGAGCAGTTTAAAAGTATAGAGGAAACTTTATAAAAAATAAGAGATTTTTACAAAACATACAATTGCTATGCTTCAAGAAAAAAAGTGCAAAACATGCACTTAACAATGACGGAAACTAAGTTATTGGCGGCTTATTTCGAAAAGCTATTGAACTGAGAAACATCGGCCACACAACTGAAATTCCATAGTAATATTCCAAATGAAAATTCAAAACCACCAAGCATCGATATGATTAAAACTTACATAAACAATTAAAACACAACAAAGTCCCAATGAAGATGGGCTCATAGGAAAAATTCTAAAAGCTAGTGGAGGTCTAGGTGTCACACTAATAAAAGAAATGCTATATAATATCTGGGACACTGAGTTTCAGAATGTGACAGGTCTCCCTCATTCACACACTTCAGAAGAAAGGGCACAAAAGATATACCCGTGATTACAGAGGAAGTTCATTACTATCATTAGAACACAAAATCTTTTCTGGGCACATTATCTCTTCAATTAGATAAACAAATTGGAGTGACTAAAGCTGGAATTAAGAATAACAGATCCTGTCGAGAACAAATTCAAAGCCCTAAACAAATAATTAAGTATATTAAACTATCAAATAAAAAGGTAGCGTTAATATTCGTTGAGTTTGAAAAGGCATAGGATTCAACAGGCAGAGAATACCTTCGCAAAATCCAAATGGAATTTGCAGTACGTACGAAAACTCTGGAACTAGCTAAATAAACGCCTAAGAAGACAGTATCTAACCATAAATTTCTTGGAACAACTTCTAGTCCCTTCCAAATTGTATTAGGAGTCAGATTAGGGGGTGATTTTGTCACCTTTATTATTTAGGGGGGAAAAACAAAAAGTTAATAACTACATAAAGCTGTGTAAATCGGAAAAAGCAGTAATTTGTTTGACCTTTGCAGACGATCTCTTAACAATAGAAGGAACATCAGAGTCTGCAAAGAAAAAGTTCAGAACTCTGAAGGAAACAGCCGAGAATCCGGGTCTATAGATATCATTTGAAACGACAGAATACGTGATCTATGAAAGTATCTCATTAAGAATTTTAAAAATCAAGTACAGCAACATTAACAAGATAGAAACTTTTAATGTTGTTGTTGTGGTCTTCAGTCCTGAGACTGATTTGATGCAGATCTCCATGCTACTCTATCCTGTGCAAGCTTCTTCATCTCCCAGTACCTACTGCAACCTACATCCTTCTGAATCTGCTTGGTGTATTCACCTCTTGGTCTCCCTCTACGATTTTTACCCTCCACGCTGCCCTCCAATGCTAAATTTGTGATCCCTTGATGCCTCAGAACATGTCCTACCAATCGATCCCTTCTTCTAGTCAAGTTGTGCCCCAAACTTCTCCCCAATTCTATTCAATACCTCCTCATTAGTTATGTGATCTACCAATCTAATCTTCAGCATTCTTCTGTAGCACCACATTTCGAAAGCTTCTATTCTCTTCTTCTCTAAGCTACTTATCGTCCATGTTTCACTTCCATACATGGCTACAAACCATACAAATACTTTCAGAAACGACTTCCTGACACTTAAATCTATACTCGATGTCAACAAATTTCTCTTCTTCAGAAACGCTTTCCTTGCCATTGCCAGTCTACATTTTATATCCTCTCTACTTCGACCATCATCAGTTATTTTGCTCTCCAGATAGCAAACCTCCTTTACTACTTTAAGTGTCTTATTTCCTTATCTAATACCCTCAGCATCTCCAGACTTAATTCGACTACATTCCATTACCCTCGTTTTGCTTTTGTTGATGTTCATCATTCCGTTCAACTGCTCTTCCAAGTCCTTTGCTGTCTCTGACAGAATTACAACGTCATCAGCGAACCTCAAGGTTTTTATTTCTTCTCCTTGGATTTTGATACCTACTCCGAAATTTTCTTTTGTTTCCTTCACTGCTTGCTCAATATACGGATTGAAGAGGCTACAACCCTGTCTCAGTCCCTTCCCAACCACTGCTTCCCTTTCATGCCCGTCGACTCTTATAACTGCCATTTGGTTTCTGTACAAATTGTAAATAGCCTTTCGCTCCCTGTATTTTACCCCAGCCACCTTCAGAATCTGGGTGAAAATATAGACGTAAAAAACAATTAAAACCAGGAACGAAGGAATGAAAAGAGTAGGCCTATATATGAAAACGAGAAATCTAAAAAAATATTTTTCTAAAGGTGTTAAATAATGGTTGTTGTAATTTAAACCTACTAAAAAACACCCACATGGGTTTAAAAGGAAACCATTTAAAAACTCATCAAAAACCAATAAAACCCAACTAAATTAAATTACTAAAATTTGATTAACATCCAAAGTATACATAGTTAGCCTTACACAAATGAAAAAGAGTCATTATATTTATCGACGGAAAATATTTATTGTCACAAGAATTAATCTTGTGTTTTCCCGTTTCTTGCAATGTAAGAAATACAGCAAAATAACTTTAACACTTCCAGAAAAAGAAAAAATTAACGTGAAGTAGAATCGTAATGACTGTAAAGTACAATTTATTACTTTTTGAAAGCATGCAGAAAGGAATAGATCTGGACTAATATAGATCTGGACTAGTTTCTAGGGTCTTTTCTCTCGTGAATTATTTCTTCATTTTGGCCAAACAGGCCAGTGGGTGGAGGAGATTCTATCAATGTATGCAACGCAAGAAACGATGCACTAAGAACGTAGTTGTAACAAAGGGTTAGTGTTCTGAATAAATCAATCATAGGGATTTAAACTGAACTACTCAACCATCACTACGAAAATAAAAAATTCAAAAAGCTCATAAAACCCAATATCGCGCGCTGGTTGTTTTCTTTTAAATACGCAGGTTGCTCTCAACCCTTTATAATGCAGTTGTGAAACCAGACGTCCGTTAAGAAATGGAAGTACTGCTTTTATCCGGACTCAAAAGGGCGTTAGAATATTTGGAAATGATAGAGAGAACACTCCTGTGAAAAATAGTAGGACCAGTCAAGAAAAACAGACGGCAATTTGGTTTAGAGACAAAATATTCAAATATGCTCATTCCACCATAAAATAATAGATCAGTAGAATTATAACAGAATACTAGACTAAAATAATAGAAGCGATCAGGTAAAGACATGCTACAATCATCTATGGATGTCTAGAGGGAGAGATGGAAGACAGATTAACAAAGGAGATCGACACGTTCTTCCAAAACAAGAAAACAGACAAAGAAAGTGTGTAGGGAGGCAAGACAAAGAATGACTTAGAAGAAATGTGGATCGAACAGAAGACCTCACTCAGGAATGACAAACTGAGACTAGGACTGAAGACATTCAAAGGCCTTCAGGTAACTAAAACAGAAAAACTTATTCTCTGATGGTCATATGAGAGGAAAAGCGCACATTCTGAGAACATGAAAGAGTTTTGGAGAAAGATGGATGATAAGAAAAATAAACGTTTGTACTGACATGGTTCGTAGTTGGCCTGCAACGAATTTGAGGAAGTAGTATATGTAGGAGAAGTATGATATTGCAAAGTGCCGGTGACTGATGTGCTCGCTCTGCACAGCTTCTTCTCTTGGTGCTTCCAAGTTTAGAGTTTATCAATGACTTTGCATCGTGCCTATGAAAAAGTCTAATAACAGAAGTAAATCAATAAACTTTTTCGACAGTAATATTAATATATTCCCAAAAAATTTTAATTTATGTGGCGCCTAATAGAATGGTTGTATTTGTTCAGGAAATGTACGATAGTAGTGCAGTAATTAAAGAGATGAAATAGGAGTTGGTAGTCATTAGTGCGTAGATTATGTATGATCTAGTATCTATATCTTACGTGACGTCTAGTTTTGTGCCTTAGTCTTTGGCCATAGGCGTATTTTTCTGTCACGTTTCATTTCCTGTTGTGTGGAGCATCATCGCGTTCGATCATCAAAATTGCAGACATGTACTGCAACATGGACGAATGTATTCAGTGTTTTACTTGTACAAATAGGCTAAACAGTGTAACAAAATCCCAGAATGCAGATGTCACCAGAGAAGTAAACACAAGCCTGGAAAGACTGCAGTTCTAACGTTTTAATTTGGACCACAGCCTCAGTCCTTTGTGATCTGTCCTTGTAAGCCGAGCTGAATACTGAGCCACTTCGCTCTGAAATCGACAGCGTATAAATGTGAAATGAATAACTAAAACTGAGCGGATGAACAAAAAGAAAGGGGAACGTTAAAAACTAAATTATTTTTGTCGTGATATGTAATATCAAAAGGAAATGTTTAGAAGAAAAGAAAAGAAATGAGTAACATAGTCTGTTATAAAGGAAAGCCATGTAGTCCTCTATTTCTTTTAAATGAAACACTTTGAATGTAAAGCGTCTTGCAGTTTTGATTTTTCGTTTGTCGAGGTGGTCGACACAGAACGAGGCATTTGGTTAGTCACTGTGGGCAGCTGTAGGCGAAAGAGCTGCTGAATGTTGGATGAGGTGTAAGTGCCTTTCGTCCCTTCTAGCTGATTGCCAATGTGCGTTCGATGTCCAATAAATTATGGTCCCAGTATCGCGAGTTGCAAGCCTTTGCCAATTACAGAATTCCAGCGGTCGTCGTATTTTATTCGGAATCCAGTTCTAGTTCGCCGTCTCCAAACTCGTTTCATCACGACGTTCGAAAACCATTCGTTCATCTTGCGATCCGATGCTCACGTAGCTGTGCGTTTATTTTTGTAAGAGAGGATACAAATATTGCTTTCACAGTGAAGTGTTTGGTATTCCCTCACTCTGCAAAGATGATATTCGTCATGTTAGTTTCAAAAGTTTGCCATGAATTGGGCTGGAGATTTACTGAAAATACAAGAAACTTTCATAGCGATAAGGATATAGGAAAACAATGGATTGTTAAATCATGAGTAACACTTGGTATTTAACGAACTTGTAATATTATAGGGAGTAAATTGGATTACGTAAACATGTATTCAGTAATCGTGTAGCACTCTTAAGTAGGAGAATTCAGTCCTTGAGAAGGTAATTTACAAATTAGGGAGATTGATTATGTCTTCTGTTTCAATCTGGCCTTTATTAATGACATGTAAAAATTACGTCTTACTAAGCAGTCATACGATGACGACGTATTCAGAGTTCTTACAAATTGATTATTGGCTTGAACTGAAAACGGTTACTTTGGCTGCAATAGTAGACAAAATTTCAATATGGCGAACAAAGTACGTATTGTAACAGTCGGGTGAAACACTTCTCATTTAAATTCTAACAAACATATTGATGGAACATTGAAAGAAAAAGATTTGTTAAGATTCTATTTTCAGTAACGTTGGAAAGGAAGATCCGGATTTTAATGTAGTTGCCAAATTATCTCTCATTACTGTTGATTTTAACACTCGACAAGTTTTTCAGTACATACGTAACTCAATAATACTGCAAACCGATTTAAAAAGGTGTCTCGCCCTGGAAGCCGCTACACATTGCCCTTGTGTCGACCTATACAATATCCGTGTTGATCCACAACGTACGAAACGGTAACCACTACGCCCCGTCAGTCCCATTCGGACAGAATTAGCTCAAAAAGGACATGTACTAAGTTACTATCTGTGTCTAAAGTCATCTTGAGCAGTCTCCACTCCCCCACCACCCACCCTCCTCTCACCGCGCATTGGCACACACACAAACACACTCTGTATGAGTCAACACATTAATCTCTAATAAAGTGTAAAATTTGTTTTTACTACGACACGAAGTGTGTAAGAATGATATATTAAACAAAACATAATAAAATTAAACTCTAATTTCACAAACCTGCACGACCAGAAAGTGGTAAGCACTGAAATTTGTGATATAAAATCTGACAATTTATCATTAGGGTATAATGAAACGTGGGTAGCAGGTAATATTTTCCTGACAACGATCCCCATGGGGTCTAGTGTAACATCAGCTGTCATATAACAACGACATAATGAAGACGAAGCCGAAACAATAAAGAAGCAACGAACGAAGGACAGCAGTTGTAAGACATAGGACTGCTTCATATTCGAGAGGAGGGTGATTCATATTCCCGTCAGGCCATCCAGCTGTAGGTATTTCGTGATTTCCCTAAGTCATATACGTGGATTGTTCCTTTGACACGCTCAATTTTTTTCAGAGGTAGCAAAGGAACTGATGACGAAGTGGCATAGTATTCATGCGTGTTCCAACACATGTTTATTTTTTGAGGAAAAATTTAAACATTTAATAGAAATAAAAGGAACAGCTATGGGAATATCAAGATCTCAGATGGTAAGCACTTAGTGAACAAAGAAAGTGAAAGGAATAGGTGGAGGGTCAATATAAAGGCGATAAACGTCAAGACACGATTATGGAAACAGAAGAGGAGGCAGATGAAGACGAGACAGAAGATACACTACTGCCAGAGGAGTCTGATAGAACACTGAAAGATCTAAGCTGAAATATGGCTCCATGAGTAGATGATATTCCATCAGAATTATAGAGGTCCTTCAGAGAGCGAATCATGACAACACTTTTCCACCTGGTATGTAAGATGTAGGAGACACGTAAAATGCCCTAAACTTTGAGAATAATGTAATAAACACAATTTCAAAGAACGCACGTTCTAACAGGTGCGAATGTTACCGACCCAGCAGTTTAATAAATTAAGGGTCAAAACATAAACAAGAATTACTTAGAGAAGAGTAGGAAGACTGGTATAAGCCGACCTCGGGTAAGATCAGTTTGATTTCCAGAGATATGTAAAAACACGTGAGAAAAAATGACCATACGACTTCTCTTAGAACAGCAATATTTTAACATCTAACGTAAGTTTAAGTGTTAGCAAGTATTTTACAAAAGTATTTATCTGAAGCTTAGTCTTGTACGAAAAGAAACTTGCACAAATTACAGTACAAAGACAAGTATAGAAACTTTTGGAATATGGTACTATAGTTTAGTGCTGAATATTAGATGGGTAGATCGGATAAGTGATGAAGGGGAACGACACCCTACTGGGGAAAAAATATGGCACAATGCGACTAAAAGAAGAGACCCGCTGAGTGGACACATCCTGAGGCACCAAGCAACAGGCATTTCAGTTGTACGTGGTAGTGAGTGTGTGTGTGCGTGGGGGGGGGGGGGGGGGGGGGGAGCAGGGAGGGAGGGGCGGAGGTAGAAATTGTAGAGGGAGACCAGGGACTGACTGCAATTAACAGGTTTAACTGGATGTAGGTTGCAGTAGCTATGAAAAGATCATGATGCTAGCATAGGATGGCGCACCAAACCAGTCTTCAGAGAGAAGGAGACGACAACAACGCATAAAAGATAGATTTTCTGCGGTGGTAAATAGATAAATGCCATAAAAATACGGAAACTGTCTTTCCATCTACAACATTTGGTCATAAAACATTTATAGTCAAGTATTTGAACAAATTACTACAAATAAGCAAAAGATAATGAAATCTAAAGGCAGAAATAAAACTTTATCTAAACTTTTAACGACAGTAACAAATTTCACACTTATCCAGTTTACCATAAAGTTATTACTTTCATGAAGGGGCTGTCTGTAGGGATGGACACGAATCGGTTCTCTGAGTACCCACTTAACTGTCTAGGGTTCAGTCACTGAAGTGAAAAAATGAACTTTTCACTTTGCCTTTATTCTTCATTTATCCTGTGAAAATAGTTGGATGCACGACTAACATAGAAACGCGTACAAAGGCGTGCAACCAGCTGAAAATGTTCCTTGTAGAGCTGCTCCAGATGTACCGGCTTACAACAGACAGTCCTAATGCAGCTAGGTACACTGCCGTGAAAGTGACAACGACAGAGATAGTAAGATCGAAATTTACATGGTATTCCATATGAAGTCAGCTGGTAAATGCACTACAATAACTGCAGCAACTATCTGCTTTTCGGTTCCTTGGTTTTAGTTTACGTTTCGCCGCATTAGTGCTAAGCAGACGATGAAACACAAAAAAAACTGCATTTAAAGCAAGTGTGATAATAACACCTGGCGACGGGCAACGCTTCTCGTCGCTTAACCTACTCGTTAGCTTTGTTTGCGACTGGAAACGCTCGACTGTGTCATCAGCAAGCCCTTCAGAGGTAATTAGATTTTCGTTATTGTCACAGAATATAATGAACTCTTTGTCTAATTATCAATAATAGCTTCAATTTTGCGTAAACTAATTACTATGGATAATCCATGTTCGGAACCGATATTGGGTTTTGAGCACGCTTGTTAAACGTTAATTCAGTTTCTAAACACGTGAATTTTTCAAAGCACTGAGGGTGCGTGTTTCCAAACAAAGTCGGTCAGCGGCATCCTCTGAAAATATGATTACATCATCGCATTGGCAAAATCACGCAGTGTAATATAAGACTTTCGGGTATACAATGGAATACGTCGTCAAGAATTTTTTTAGATCTGTAGTGCTGCAACACGTTTATATAAATGCGACATCATTAGTACGTGGGTAGATAACAACGATACTGTGAGGTCTACTTACGTGTGTCGATGACATACAAATAAACCACCATATCATGATAAATTATGTATTAACAAGCACGCTATATAAATGACATTATAATGAAGAGAAAAATGTAAAACAATATTTAATATTGCTTTTACTGAAGGAAAACTAAAGAAGAAGAAAAAGTTGATGGTGACGTTGTTCAAAACAGTACCTGCGTTGTAGCTTATTCAGATAGAACATGATTTCATTACAGTTACTCATGATCTTTATCTCACAGGATTCCTCAGTGATTCCATTGATCGCAGTTCTTTCATTTCATTTATTGGATCATAAATTACACCAACACTGTAGGCTAGAAACACATTTCCTCTTAATCGGAATTCACGATTGACAACTAAACTCTTGTACGTATAGCCCGCATCTCGTGGTCGTGCGGTAGCGTTCTCGCTTCTCACGCCCGGGTTCCCGGGTTCGATTCCCGGCGGGGTCAGGGATTTTCTCTGCCTCGTGATGGCTGGGTGTTGTGTGCTGTCCTTAGGTTAGTTAGGTTTAAGTAGTTCTACGTTCTAGGGGACTTATGACCACAGCAGTTGAGTCCCATAGTGCTCAGAGCCATTTGAACCATCTTGTACGTATATGTTCCTTCGGAGCCGGAGATTCCCTCGTAACATTTGGAGTTAATTGAATGTTCCCCGTTCCGAAAGGTTACCAGACTGCCGGATCAGAGTCTCAACCTATCCGCCTTTTTGGTCAGTTCTCATATCAGATTGGCGTCATATGCCCGTATTGCACTGTCACAGTTCTCTGACAAGTCTTTCTCCACGCTATAGTACAATAAAGGTACCTCCAATACACCGTCAAAGATTTTATAAAAAATCTATTATTAAAGATATTTTCGACAGTTCTCTTTTACAGCGTAATACACGCCTAAAGCATTATCGACAGAATTCGGAAAAGGAAGGCGAGAAGCTGTGTCAGAATGGAACCTTGGGAGTGTCCATAAGGCATTCTGATATGGGACCTCAATGAACTCAATTGCATTGGCCTGATTCGTGGAGAAATAAACTTCATGTTCAGTGAACAATAGTTTCAGATGCATTCTCTTCCAAAGGAAGAGAATCAGCTATTACTTTCACATGACTTTCCACCCCTCCCCCTGCCCCTACCACGCCCACTCTTTTTCAAACAGGAATTTGCATTACGGAGGAATCAACGCCGCTCTGACGGATTCATTTCCATATGATACTATAAGAAGAAGCATTTTTCGTCAAATACAACTTTTACAAAATTAAAAAAAATGCAACGAAAGAAAGAATCTAAGGGATCTACTTAAATAAATTTATGTAGATGAGTAGCAAAATTATTTCTAACATGCCTTATATATAATAACTATCACTGAGCAGCTGCTAGCTAATATGTTTCTGTTCTGTGTTGCTGGTGCCTCGCGGTGACAGGAGGGGGAAGTAGAAGGGGAATGGGGAGGGCGAGGATGGTGGGAGAGAGGGAATGGAGGCTAGGGGAAGGGATGGAATGCTCACTCGAAAGTGAAATCTTCCGGGTAACTGAGCATTCTGTACGTGCTATCGTTTGATAAACTGAATATTGCGGCTCACCTGCTAGTTATCATTCCCAAATGAAAGTTGGAGATTACGAGTTCTGTTCAGTTGAAACTTAATTACGTGGTTAGAACATAACATTGAAGATTATGCCTTGACTTTTCAGTAAATAGCAAGTATCACGCAGTTTCATCTGAAACGTCGTCGTTGTAAGTCACCACTGCGAAACAGGCTTGCTTTTTGTAATTAAAGGTATTTGATTTAAAGTTGCGGGGATAACACCGAATCCTGAAAGTGGTAGGAAGGAACATCAAGACCAGAAATCCAGAATTAGTCGTCCCCAAGGGACCTGGAATTGTTTTCGGTAGTTGAAAGGGGACCTCACCACCGGAGGGACAAGCACTTGTCGCAGACCCAGACTCCCACAAAGGTGCAGACACAGCGGTACGAAGGCAAATATTTAGGTAGGTTATCCGGCCCAGGTGGCGCCGTCCGCTAGCGGCCAGACAGCGTACTCACTCACTCACACACACACACACACACACACACACACACACACTCACGCACACGCACACACGCATGCTGTAAATCCTCAGATGTCGCAGGCGCCGCTGTTAGATTGAACTCCAGTCCCTAATTAACGGTGTCCAGCCTGTGACAAATTTCGACCCGAAAGGAAAATGAGCTTTTTGGATCAAACAGAATGAGAGGGTCCTCTTTTAATTAGGACATCTCTCAAAGAGCCCGGAACCCTTTTTCATCTCTCCTCTCCTTTCTCGCAACATCCTGTCACGGACATCGGTTGTGTTTACGTATCATTAGTGCATCGGTCTTAGTACCTAATGGCAGACAAAACTGCACTTAATCACTTAATGGCTACGCACAAACGTGTAAATATTTTTCAAGGAAAACAAGACTACGAAATTTTTGCCAGTTTTGGTGTCTGTGGTGTCTGGAAAAACATCATCAACCTGCGACATTTATTGTATCCCTCTCCACCTCCCCCCCCCCCTCTTCCCTCATCTCACCCCCTCGTTCTCTTCCTCTTTCTCTCTCTCTCTAGATCGAAAGCTATTATAGATCGAAAATGTTGTCAGTACACTCTCATAGGGGCTTTTGTTTATATATGATAATGTTTTATTTTTCTATAGATACCAATAGTCACTGCCGTAGCTCAACTGAATGATATAAAACGTAATAACTCTTCAGTTTCATACAGAAAAATAAAAAATTAATGTCGAAAAAAGAAGGTCATCAACGGCAAACCTAGTTAAATGACGAGTATTCGATGACGAGCTAGTACGTGACATGTGTTCAATATTTTCAGTCGGAGGATCGTTTTGGTCAAAGGATAACATTTCAGAAGCGAATACTGTCTGCCAGCGTCATTTATAATTAATTGCTGGTTACGCGTACCAGCAGATGACCTTTACAGAGTAATTCGGATTTCATTACATGGCCATGTTTCAGTATTTACTGGTTCGCAAAATCTAATGAAACCAGGACGACAGTATGAAAGCAATCATTATTGCTGTCATCGTTATGGAGTCGCATTGAGGCAGCTGAAATGTAATAAAGTGGTGAACAGTTTTACGGTAGCGGGCAGTATGTGTTATTACATGATGGCTCGTCCAATGAATTTCGTACTTTAATTTCATTGAACAAAATACTGGTATCCGACCGAAACTGAGGCATATTAGAAAAATAGCATCTGGGGAGAAGAAGTTCCGCTTTCGTGTGAATGATATAACTAATACTATTTCCGCATCCAAATGGACACTGTAGTGCTATATACGATTTAGCTAAAATCGTTGCCAAACGTGTCTGAATATGACAATATAATAAGGTCACATGTCAAAGGTTTCAGAAATAATATACAGCACGGACATGTACTCAGGAATCTGAGTCCGTATTAGTTTACTTGTTGCAGAATCTGTTGGGTAAATAACATCAGGACGTAGCACAATAAACAACAATAAAGGTCTGTCATAACTGCTCGTATTACGTGTTGAAAGCTGTTCCAATCACTGGCAGTTGTGAATTTTTGTGTGTTGCAGTCTGGAAAGGCGTACAACCACAAAGTACACGATGAAACATGATGTCTCTGAAGGAAAAATTGTTTATATTAGTGGCACAGTGCAACCTTCGGTTAACATAACAAGCAGTGGGCACGGAAACAGAGTTTGCGAAGATAAAATCTGCAGCAACCTCGTGGTCGCTATGAATCACTCACCGGTCTCCTCTTCCGTAACCCTCGACGCAGCAGCACTGCAGCAAAACAGCAAACCGATGCTGAAGACCCACCGCCATCTCATTCTTGCGTGACGGTCGGTAGCTAACAACCTCATTGCGTATTTTTTCATCACCAGCAAAATCAGTCTAAATTTACGGCACTCATAGACAGCATATCATTTGTTTTTATTTTGAAATAACACAGCTATTTTGATAAGTGTACGATGGGAAATATTTACCCGAACATGATACGGATGAAAGTGTGTCATTTCATGCATTGCACACTAGGTCAAAACCCATCAGTTGTTGATGCCAAACGAAACGTGCGAAGTGATATTATTGTCTGTATTCAGATACTGTTATCTATGTAAGTGATCGTAGGATTGGGATGGAGATGTAGGGAACGTTTTTCTTTGGGAATGATGCACATCACGTTGTCAATCACCATGTGTATTTGAGAGGAAAGTGTTCCTAATTTTCGTGACAACTTGTCATTATCGGTCAGAGCACTGCTGCCGGTTCCACAGTTACCGCCCTGGGGCTCACACATATTGTACGAATGTCTGGGTGCGTTGCGGGACTGCAGTTGCTCCCTCTCTGTCTATTGCACAGCGGCGTCGCACCACCGAATCCACTCGACGCGCGCACCTCTCGGCGCGGAGGCGATGCGGTTACTGGCGGGGCTCGCCGGATTCGGTAGCTCGGACGCGCCGCCACTGCACGAGTGCTGACGAGTGCTGCCGATCTGGCCCGAACGAGTGCCGCCCCGAGGCGGCTTTCGGGGCTACCGAGAGGTCCCGAAGAAACCGGCGTGATGTGTTCGCCTCGTTCCTCCTCTGCACTCTGTCCGTGCTCCTTCGAGACGATGCATTCTAGCTGCCGCCAGGACACGTATACACTCGGGGGCCTTGTCTGGTGACACCTACTCGCAGAGAAGTGACCAGCAGATGAGATAACGCCTGCAGGGTACAACTCTATACATTTTTCTGTACCAGAAAGAAAGGAAACGCGTAATTCTACCACAACTATCATAGAATGGTAATACAGCAGTTGCAGGGGTTTTCGTTACCTCATATCACCGCTGCAGCAAATACAGAAAGGTGTTCGTGGCTCTCCACAGCGTACCAGCGAGAAAAGGAGCCAAGATGTGGTACAGTAGTTAAATACCGAACGGGCTGGCTCAGACGTCAGCGTGCATGACGCACTTTCGGGAGGGTAACGGTTCAAATAGATTATTCTACGAGATTTAGATTTTCTATGGTTTCTCTAGCTCACTCCAGGCCAATATCAAGATGGTTTCTTAGATGAGGACACGGCCGATTTCCTTCCCCATCACTCCGTAATTTTAGCTTGCTCACCGTATCTAGTGTCCACGCTGTCGATGGAACTTTTCTGTAGCTCAATTAGTCAGACAATAAAATCAGCCCCGCATCGTATGATCTTGCCAAAATGACTACTTGCCCTGTCCTGTCCACTCGTACTAACAATCATAATTAAGTAATTATCCTTGGGCCGTAGCTTAGTCACTGTCATTATGGCTAGGTTACGAAAAGGACTTTCGGAAATTACAAATCTAGGTAAAGAGGTCTCTTTTTTGCGGTCACAGTGTTCTGACTCGTTTAATGTGGATCGCCACGAAACCCTTTTCCTCTCAGGGTAGCACATGTGCCAAACGTTCTCAATTATTCACCTGGGTGTATTACACTCTCTGTTTTCCCCTACAGTTTCTACCATTTACAGCTCCCTCTACTACCACAGAAGTTATTCTGCGAAGGCCAAACAGTTTCCGCAAAATCCTGTCCCCTCTTCTTGTCAGTGTTTTGAAAATTTTCGTCACCCCGTCTATATTGCGGAGAACCTCCTGATTCCTTGCCTTTTCAGCCCATCTAATTTACAACAACTTTAAAAACCACTGCATCGGAACCCTTCAGTTCTCCTCTTCATCATCCCCGTACAATGCTGTGGTCTCAGACTCCAATGTCAGAAATTTCATCTTGAAATTAAGGCCAGTGTTTGATACTAAGAGACTTCTTTTCGCAAGGAGTACCCTATTTGTCTTTGCTAGTCTGCTTTGCTTCGTCCGTCATGTAATATTTTTCTTTCAAGGCAGCAGAGTTCCTTCACTTCGTTTACTTTATTTCTCTTCTCGGACGTGCCAACTAAGGGCGACGTGCCAGTTTCATCTCCTTACTCGTTTTTCCATTCCTTTCTTCGTCTGTTAAACGTGATTCTTCTTCCGGTCTGCAGACTACTTCTTATTGTTTTTCACTCTCCTTCTGCGTTGTAAACTGCGGTATCGGCCACACTTTCAAATACGCGCCCAGCAAGTTACGTCGCCGCGTTTCCTACAGCCACCACAGCGGCACGAGGGAGCTGCCACGAACAATTACGCCGCTGCCAATGAGATGTAACTATCCCTTTTCCGGAGCTCCAGCGGCGGGTGTACTTAAGTTCCATCATTCATGCGCTGTCCCCTTTCCTGTGCGTTTGCCAGATGAGTAACGTTTACAGACTTAAAGTCGCCAGGGCTCGGCGTTTTCTGAGCAGACAATGTACTGAAGAACGACTGATCTATAAATGTTTCGTACCTGTATATAGACAAATCAAAAATGTTTTGCATCACCCCGGACCCCAGAACTCCTGAATACATACGTTGACTGTGGATATTGCATCACAGAGACAGTCGCTCTGACTGTTGAGAGATTTCACTAAACCCGTCCAAAGATGTAAACAACCATGTGACTGGGTGTTGTGTGCTGTCCTTAGGTTAGTTAGGTTTAAGTAGTTCTAAGTTCTAGGGGACTGATGACCATAGATGTTCAGTCCCATAGTGCTCCGAGCCATTTGAACCAAACAACCATGCATGAGCAGCGCCTATTAGACGGAGGGGATCCGACAGCCGATCAGTTTCAGGCATTCGACCAGGAAGGAGGTACACGACTCGTCTTGTCTGTAGTTCAACCATGGCTAGACGGTCAATACCGCGGTTCGATCGATTACGCATTGTTACTTCATGCCAGGAAGGGCTCTTAACAAGAGGAGTGTCCAGGCGTCTTGGAGTGAACCAAACCAATGTCGTTCGGACATGGAGGAGATACAGAGATACAGGAACTGTCGATGACATGCCTCGTTCAGGCCGCCCGAGGGCTACTACTGCAGTGGATGACCGCTACCTATGGATTATGGTTCGGAGGAACGCTGACAGCAACGCCTTCATGTTCAATAATGATTTTCGTGGAACCACAGGACATCGTGTTACGACTCAAACTGTGCGAAGTAGGCTCCATGACGTGCAACGTCAATCCCAACGTCCATGGCGAGGTCCATTTTTGCAACTACGAAATCAACCTACACTTATCCGTCTGCGACGGAAAAGACACAGAAGATACATTTCCGTGGGATTCCTCGCAACTACAGCCTGGACCACATACGACGGCAACTTGAGGATATGGGCTACGGGTTTGGACTTAGATCGATACCCCGTCTGCCTTCTCGCCGAACCAGAAAGAAGACACCGTTAGACACCGTTGGCCTTAGTGGTTACTTGTCATATCCCACACAACCGTGGGCTATGTCAGAAGATCGCGGCGACACCTGTCACCACGGAAAAACTCCGCTCGAAGAGAGGTGAATCACAATGCTACAACTGCCAAATTGTGGGGCATGTAGCATGGTTTTGTACATTACCCCCAAGCTGTGCCAAGTGTGCAAAGGAGCACACCAGTCGGGACTGCACCAGGAAGAGAAAAGATGGGTCACCCAAATGCGCTGGCTGTGGTGGGGAACATGTGTTTTCTTACCGCGCCTGTTCCAGCTTCTAATGGGCTGCGGCTCAGAGCCGTGGCCAACGCCCTGGTTCTCTCAAGCGTCCTGCACCAGTCCGACCTGGAGTCAGTTTTGCTGACACTGCAGCCACTGGCTCCCCTCCGCAGGTCCCCGTACCTGCGGCAGCCCCAGTCTCCGCTACCGCAGCAACCAATACCAAGAAAGACCGTCGTCCTCGGGACCACTACCAGCACGGCGCGCCTCCGGTCAGCAGTAGGGTGAAGACCAAGGAAAAAACGACCGCACCAACCAGGGACGTCAGGCCGACGTCGTGAATACAACGGCTCAAGGCCCACGCGCTGCCACTACACCCTCCCAAGCGGCCGATTCCAGTATGGACGAAATGAAGCTTCTCCTACAAGAACTTCTGGAACTTCTTAAGGATATCCCGCGACAATTCATCGCCGCTGTCACTGCAGCTGTTCAGGCTATCTCCACTGGACCACTGCCCACCCGACATGGCCCGTAGTCAATGAGGAGTCACAGTACGCGTGTGGAATGCCCAGGGCATCCGCACCCAAGATGGTGAATTTCGGCAGCTGCTACGAGATGAAGCCGTCGTTGTTTGCCTGGTTTCCGAGACATTTCTCAAGCCTGGTGTTCACGTTCGAGCTGCGAATTACGTGTGTTACAGGACTGACAGACCCACCCTATCTATGTCCGAACTTCGCTGGTGCACCATCAAGTTCCACTCCCGCCCCTACAAGCGCTGGAGGCCACTGCTGTAGCTGTCGACACATTGGATGAGCGTATCACGTTCGTGCCGGTCTACCATCCGCCCCGCCGACTGTTACTCCTCCAGGACATTGAAGTGCTACTGGCTCTACCTGGAAAGGTTTTTGCTGACGGTGACTTTCATGCCAAACATTCTGGCATTCCCGTGTTACCAACAACCATGGGAGAAAACTCTTCCAGGCAGCCCAAAGGTGGAAAGCCCTCATCCTCGGACTTCACGACCCCACCCACTTTCCCAACAATGGTGGGCCTCCAGATTTGCTTGACATTGCGGTGGTTATAGGGGTGCCTTATGTTATCTCCGCCAGCACGCGCAATGTGTTGTCCTGGGACCATGTTCCAGTTATCTTTGACACTGACGTAGATGCACAGCCAGTTAAGCAAAGAGGAATCCACATCGGGAACACCAACTGGATCCGATATCAGGAGCTGTTAGAAGAGAGTCTCCGTGATGCACCAGCTTTGTCTCCGAGAAGGTATCCCTACAAACTGTAAAGCAAATCGAGGACCCAATTCCAAGATCGCAACACGGAGCAATAACTTGCTGCATTACGGCAGTAATCAAATCAGATGTAACGCCCTTCAAGAGATGCTTCATCTTCAAAAAAGCTCATTGGGCACTCATCACAGAGGAAAAAACGATCCAGGCAGGTGAGGTACTGATGTCTGGTATCTCCGAAGCGAGAAAAGAAAAGTGGTGCAACCTCCTACAAGAGATGGACATGAAGCACGGCAGTAGGAAGGCATGCAAACTGCTCATAAGTCTCAGCAACGACCCAACAGAACCACAACTAAATTACAGTGAAGTTAACACCTGATCAGATAGCTCACCAACTGCTCATCAACGGAAAAACTAAAAGGAAGGTCAGGAACGGCAAAATCAAAAGAAAATTGAACGACGAGATTAGCTTCCTAGCTCGCCCGTTCTTCATTCTGGAGCTACAAGACGCCATCAACGATTTGAAAAACAATAAGGCCGCTGGCCTCGACGATCTGAGATCTGAGCAAACTAAACATTTTGGACCGAGAGTACAAGCATGGGTCCTAGAGCTAATGAATAACTGTATTATAACAATGCAAATCCCTAAACTGTGGAGGAAAGCTCGGGTTGTTCCGTTACTAAATCCAGGGAAAGACCCAGATGAAGCTAAAAATTTCCGGCCTGTCTCACTGCTTTGTCATCTATTAAAAGTGCTGGAGCGAATGATCCTCAGACGCATAGCTGATTACGTGGACAAAGCCCTCAATAAGGAACAAGCTGGATTTCGACCAGGAAAATCATGCTGTGGCCAAATCCTTAATCGCACACAGTACATTGAAGACGGCTATCAGAGAGGAGAAGCAACTGGGGTCGCATTCCTGGATCTCAGTGCCGCATATGACACAGTTAACCATAAGTTGCTTACCCAGAAGGAATATAATGTCACTAAGGACGACACGCTTTCTATGTTCGAACAATGCATGCTACAGAACAGACGCTACTATGTAACCTTACAATCTAAAAACAGCCGATGGAGGACACAGAAAGATGGACTTGCACAGGGTAGTGTCTTGGCTCCAATATTGTTTAACATCTATACGAATGACCTTCCCATCAGCCACCAGACACGAATGTTCATTTGTGCCGATGATGCAGCAGTGGCCACACAGGATAAAACCTTTGAACAAGTAGAGGAGAATCTCACAGGAGCCTTAACAGAACTTGCTACCTATTACGAAGGCAATAATCTCAAATCAAACCCTAGTAAATCTCAAGTATCCGCCTTCCATCTTAGGAACAAACAAACCAAACGGAAACTCCGAGTCATGTGGCAAGGGGAAGAGCTGAAGCATACAAATAGCCCAAAATATCTGGGAGTAACATTGGACAGAGTACTTACTTTTAAGCAGGTTACGACACTAAAAATAAGGTCTGTGCCAGGAACAACATACTGCGGAAGCTAACAGATTCATCGTGGGGAGCTCAACCACACGTTTTGCGCACCATGGGTCAGGCGCTGAGTATCTCAGCAAGGGAATACACGGCGCCAGTTTGGAGGAACTCTGCTCACACTAAGCATGTTGACGCCGCCGTAAACGAAACTGTACGTATTGCCAGAGGATGCCTAAAACCAACTCCCAAAGACAAAATTTATCCAAAACATAGGCATAGCACCACCCACTATCCGCAGACAAGTAGCAGCCGAGATCGAAAGATCAAAACAAAAGAATGATCCTCGACACCCGATGCATATGCACCGAAAACGTGTCCGGCTGAAATCCCGTCGCAAGGCGGCTATCTCTTTGGGAAGAAATGGTGCCACACCCCACTATGGAACTACTTGAGGAGGGATCTGCAGGATTTCAACTACCTTTTACAACTTGGAGGTCATTAAAACGATTGCGCACTGGAGTAACTGGGTGCAAATCAAACCTATTCAAATGGGGCTACAGTGATAGCGATAGGTGTGAATGCGGAGCAATACAGGACTTGGACCACCTATTGATTTGCCCAGATATGTCTATAACATGCAGTAAAGACGATCTTTTGAAAGTAAATGACAAAGCAACCTACGTTGCTAATTACTGGGAAGGTAAGATATAATTGGTGCATCCGGATACGGAAGAAGAAGAAGACCAGCTGCAGACGATGTGGGCGTTAATGGCTTTGCCCGATTCCTTCACGACAGTGCTTTGCAGGCGGTGCACCGGGACACTCCGCGACCGTTGTATGAACCGCCTGACCGATACAGCCAACTTCCACCATATGTCTTGGAGGCGATAACGCCCAAAAACCGCTTATTTCGTGAGTGGCAGCTGACGAGAAATGCAGCAACGAAGAGGGCACTCAACCAGATGAGGAGGGAGATAAAGGTTGCTATTGCCGACCACCACCATCAGGATTGGTCAAACCACATGACCACTCTTCTGATTGATGATGATACTGCCTGGAAGGCCACACAGCACTCTGTCGAAGACAGAGGATACCTCCGCTACAAGTTGGTCACACCATCGCCAGCAGCCCTGTGGACAAAGCCAATGCCATATCTGACGTTTCCGAGCAAAATTTACAGCCCATTGTGGACCCCATGGATCCAGATCCGTCTAGTCCGTCTAGTTGCCCAACGTGTCCCAGTGTTTTTAAATGCTCCTGTGGGTGACGAAAACATCGAAGAAGTAGATGCTGCTGAAGTCTCTCATCGACTTCGACGGCTAAACAAACGCAAGGCTGGATGCCATGACCAGCTTACCAACGAAATGCTTAGACAGATGCCGCCGGCGGCCACTGAACAGCTCGCTCGGCTCTTCAATGCCATCCTCAGCACAGGGCACTATCCTCAGGAGTGAAAACACGCCGAGGTCGCCCCCATCCAGAAGCCTGGATTGGACCTCCATCTGCCCAGTAGCTACAGGCCCATCAGTTTGCTGCCAGCGGTCAGCAAGGTCTTGGAGAGATTATATCTGGCCGGCCGGTGTGGCCACGTGGTTAAAGGCGCTAAAGTCTGGAACCGCGCGACTGCTACGGTCGCAGGTTCGAATCCTGTCACGGGCATGGATGTGTGTGATGTCCTTAGGTTAGTTAGGTTTAAGTAGTTCTCAGTTCTAGGGGACTGATGACCACAGAAGTTAAGTCCCATAGTGCTCAGAGCCATTTTGACTAAAACGGCTACAGAACCGGATCCTGCGGCCCGCACTTCGCTTGCATCGAGACTTCCCGTTAGCCGACCTCAACCGTGTCTCATACATACCAACAGCCCGTGATAGGTTCCGCCAGGCTGCACGGCTCTTCTATGAAAAGTCCGCTCAGTCCAGAAATCCGCTCCTCCGAGCACTGAGTCACCGGGACCAGCGACTTAACGCAACCAGATGGCCCGACCTGCTTCGCTACCAATAAGTCGCAAATGCGGCAAGAAGACACCGTCCCAGCCGATTGCAAGGACATCATCATGAAGTCAGGACAACGTACGAACACTCGCCACCTGAGAGGCATAGCTCTCCCGCTTGTACTCCATCGAACAAGGGGCCCCTCTGTCTGCGAGAGAGGAGCTGTAATTTGTACTTAGGTAAATAATGTGGAAGTTGTCCGATGTGATTGTGACCGCACGACGGGAATTAACAGATTCTGTATGGTAACTGAACCTAGACGAATGGGACGTCCCATTTCGGAAATGATTAGGGAATTCAATATTCCGAGATCCACAGTGTCAAAGTGTGCCGAGAATACCCAGTTTCAGGCATCGCCTCTCACCATGGACAACGCAGTGGCCGACGGCCTTCACTTAACGAATGAGAGCAGCAGCAATTGCTTAGAGTTTGAGTGAAAAAACTTCGAAAACAATGTGGGGCGTACGGCGAAGGAATCCTTTAGGACACTGCGGCAAAATGTGACGTTAATGGGCTTTGGCAGCAGAGGAGTGGTGCCAGTGCCTTTGATAACGGCACGACATCACCTGCAGCGCCTCTCCTGGGATCGTGACCATTTCGGCAGGACCCTATAAGACTGGAAACCGTGGCCTGGGTCAGATGAGTGCCGATTTCAGTTGGTAAGAACTGACGATGGTGTTCAAGTGTGGCGCAGACCCCACGAACCCTTGGACCCAAGTTATCATCATGGCACTGTACAAGCTGGTGGTGGTTCCAAATGGTATGGGCTGTGTTTACATGGAATGGACTGGGTCCTCTGGACCAACTGAACCGATCATTGACTGGAAATGCTTATGTTCGGCTACTTGGAGACCGTTTGCAGCCATTCACGGACTTCACGTTTCCAAACAACAATGGAAATTTTACTGATGGCGATGCGCCATGTCACCGGGCCACAGTTGTTCTCGATTCGTTCGAAGAACTTTATGGACAATTCGAGCGAATGATTTGGCCACACAGATCACCCGACATGAATCCCATCGAATATTTAAGGAGCATAATCGAGAGGTCAGTTGGGGGACAAAATCCTACACCAGCAACACTTTCGCAATTATGAACTGCTATAGAGACAGCATGGCAGCATGGCTCAAAACTTCTACAAGAGGCTTCTAACGACTTATGGAGTTCGTGTCACGTCGAGCCACTGCGATACGCCGGGCAAAGGAGGTCCCACACGGTATTAGAAGGTGTCCCATGACTTTTGTCACCCCTTGTGTTGTATAGTACCCGTCTCACTCTATTACCCGTCTCAACCTACAGCCTACCCTTAGTTTTCCGAAAATTTCGAACATGTTGTCCGATTTTATATTGGCGATCGACAAACTCGAGGAAGATTAACAAGATTTGTTGAATGTGTTGAATATAGTGAGCACAGCATATGGACTGACAATGAAGCAAGGGAGTCGAAATCAGAAAGATGTAGAATAAGTGAGATTAGTTCTGAAGTTAATACTGAAGGTGAGGGCCAAGACTAGGTGAAAGAATACTGCTGTCTTGGAAGCAAAACAACAAGTAGGGTATAAAGAGTACGTTAACAGGGGCTAAGAAGAGTTTACTCTCTAAAACAAGTCTTAGAATATCAAACATAAGTCTTAACGCAAGGAAGAAATCTTTGACTACCAGAGGCAGGATTTGTCTGATGACGTGAGAGAAGAATAAATGGGAGCAGCTGTGGAAGACGCAGGGATCCAGTATTAGAGCCACAGCTCTAAGAGCGCTTTGAAAGACTTGCGTTCAGATACGGCAGAAGAGACAGTTAACATTCCTTCGAAATTTCTAAAATCTTTAAGGGAAGTGGCAACCAAAATACTATTTAAATTATTGGTGGAATATACCATCAGACTTTCGGAAAATTGTCTCCCACACAATCCCGGAGATAGTACGGGCAGGTAAGTAAGAGAACTATAGAACAATCAGTTTAATAGTTCATACATCGAAGTTCATGACAAGAATAGTGTGCAGAAGTAGAGAGGCAGTTCTAGTGTTGCGGTTAATACAGGAAGCAAGACTTAAGAAAAATCCAAATACTTTCAAAGAATTTGCCGACCTGTAAAAAACATCGACCGTGTAAAATTGTGGAAATTGTTCGATATTCTGAGAGGAATAGGGGTAAGATATAGACAAATAGGACAACATACACAAGAACCAAAGGGGAACGGAGTAAGAGATCCAGTCTTTCATCCCTGTGTTCACTCTACACGTCGATGAAACACTGAGGGAAATAAAAGAACGGTTCAAAAGGGGGAGGGCGGCTAAAATACTTGGTGAAAGGATATCAATGATAAGATTCACTGAAGACGTTGCTGTCCTCAGTGAAAGTGAAGAAGAATTGCGAGACTTGTTGAATGGAATGGAGAGTCTAATCAGTACACACAATGGGTTGGGAGTATATTGATGAAGGACGAAAGTAATGAGGAGCAGCAGAAATAAAATTAGCGGTAAGTTAGACATCAAAACTGGTGATCACAGACTAGTCGAAATGAGGAAATTTTGCTGTCTGGGAAGCAAATGAAGACGTGATGCACGAATCAAGGATATCAAAAGCAGACTAGCACTTTTAAACAAGTTCTCCTCCGTCAAAAGAAGTCCACCAGTATAATTTGCGGAAGAAATTTCGCAGAATGTATCCTTAATCACAGTACAGTATAGAAGTGAGTTACGGATTGTGGGGAACCGTAGAAAACGAGAATCGAGACGACTGAGATGTAGTGCTATAAAGGAATGCCAGGAATGAGGAAATTCTGCTCAGAAAGAATGAAGAAAGGAACACACGGAAAATACTAACAAAAAGAAAGAACACGTGATAACACGGTACCGGTATATGAGTAAACACATCAGGGAATAAATCCATGGTACTAGAGCTAGCTGTGGATGTTTAAACTTAAGACGAAGAATGTACACAATGTATCATCCAGGACTTTGGGTGGAAGTGCTACTCTGAGGTGGAAAGGTTGGTACAAGAGATGAATTCTTGGGATGCCGCATCAAACCAGTCAGAAGACTGATGGGAAAAACATGAATGTGCCTCTGTCAATGTGAGGGACCTATAAATGAAGTATTTTTGTTTGCATAAATTCAGTAATTGAACACAGACAGGAGAAGCTATAAGACACGTTTTGTATTAGATAGAAATATTGGGAAGTCAAGAACAGCTTAAGCACGCTGGATGAAACAACTAAGAGTTGTGTCTCTTTTTTAACAAACATCTACGTAGATCCAAATTCACATCGAGTTGCTGAATCATTAATGCAAGGTGGTCAAATATCTGCCACTAATGATTCGAAATGAATAAAATGGGATATGCTGTCAATAATGTCGGCAACGTTACACATTGCTGGTCACTAATATTGGAAGACACAGTACGTGACACACGATGCATTCAGCATTTCAGCAGAACCATAATAGCAGGTGAGAGTTACTCCATCTACATTCTGTACATGAGGAAAGATTGTGGTGCCTGTTTCTCTTACAAAAATCGTTTGGATGTCGATTTGTTTGTAAGAAGATTGTGTCATGACACGTGCAAGAAGGTCACATTTCTGTAACACGTCGCAATTTAACATGGTCTAAAGAGGCAATGATTTGCTGTTCCGCAACATTGCTGCTCGCGTTGGTCTGAGATCACGACTCTCCTGCGAAAATGGTGCTGATAGGTTCAGAAGTAACATACTCAACGTCATGCAAAGTCTCAGCGGCCTCATGTGCCTAGCGACCGAGAGGACTGACATATAGTCCACTGGACCGTGCAAGATAGTACATCCAAGTCATGTACTTTGAATACGGGGCTGCACTTGTCTGCAGCAAATGAACTACCCAAGTGAACCGTACGAGAGCGCTTGGTGCAACACGGAATGTCAGAACGAAGACCATTGTTGCGGCCACCCTCGACGAGGCCGACAGCGATGCATCCACCGGCGGCACTGGACCCTGAAGTGGCACCACTTCACACGAACAGAGGAGTCTCAGTTTAGATTACAGCATCATAATGAAAGTGTGGAGCCTCCTGGGAGAACGAATAATGGTAGATTGATTTCGTCGTCGTTATGCTGTCACGCGACCTGACATGTGGTACGTCATCACCTCTGGTTGGCATAGTCGGTAACTTTGGTATGGTAATGTTGGTGGCTGTCTTTATCCTTGAGGTCTCTTTGACGTCATCTTTCAACAAAACACGAAATACATAATGCTGTGCCTACTGTCCTGACCTACTTCGACACAGAGGGTGTCCGACTACGGGTCAGGCCAGCATGACGTCCAAATCTCTCTCACCCAATGGCGAGACTGGTAACGCACCTTTCACCATTCGTTTCGCTTGATGAGCTCTGACATAGATCTGAAGCAGGATGAAATAGTGCCCCGTAATTTTTATTTAAATTGAGTTCGGTATGATGTGCCGTCAGATTAGAGCCGTGGACTATGTTTGGAACTCTGCATACAGCGCAAATCACGTAAAAATTGAATAATGTATTGTTCTACTACACGTGGCATTGAACTTAATTGGAATTTCATTATTTTCTAGCCTTCTTGGTGTTGCAGTAATAGTGGCCATTAGAGGATCGTTTCCACACAAAATTCGTTAGCCCAGTGCTGTTTGAGATGTCTGTAATTCTGGTAAGCTGTCAAGACTTGTTTTTTAAATGATCATCCAGTCAATAGTGGAAACTCCTGACGTCCTGGATTTGTGCAGAATACTGAAGAAGGGTGAGAGCTTACAAGCCCTTTGGCCTGCACCCTTCCATGAATAAGCGGACTCTATTTGGTCCCTACCGTGACTGGAGATATGCAGGACACATAATTCCCATCACTTTATTTCACTTTGATTAGCGTACTTGATTCTAAGAACCATACTAGATAAAATATTGCAGAGGTTGTCTGTCGAAACTTATGTCGCTTCAGCCAAGGGACTTTGTGGGAACCTTGTAGTTCATTTCCCCAGAAGCTGGGGAACGGCCGAGGTACCCAACACTGGGAATAACGGGGCAGACCACTCGCCACTCAGAGGATTAATTTCCTGGCTTAAGTAGGTGGTAGAGCTACTCGAGTTAACCCTGCGAGACACTCGTGTCACTCAAAGAAGGATGGGATTCTCAGTGTTGTGATGTACGGTACTGACCGGTGCCGGCTAGCGGTTTGTGGGTCTAAAAGACTGGGCCGCCACCTGATATCACATGGAGAAATCTCATTGTTCTTGAAGAGGCCAGGCTTGCTGCTGTGGGGACAGGAACTAGTGGAGTTCCCGTTGCGTTCGCATGGCATGTAGGAAATTCTGAGTTGTATAAACAACTCTCTGATTCGTCCATCGCCTCTTTAGTTCAGACGAGAATTGCCGCCACAGACTTTCAGAGGAGAGTGTGCCCTAATTGTTCCTCTAACTGAACATTATTTAACACTTCAGTTTCACGCTATTGGGCAGACGTAACTAACAACTTGCGTGATTGGTGTTTGCTGTCGCACTGGTGCAAACTGGGTACACCGGGATCGGTCGTCTTAGAGGCGACTTCACGTGCTTGATCACTGAGGGGGCCACCATTCTGGTGTTCTGCGCGTGGACGTCGTGCCGACGACTGAGCGCGATCTGCAGATTCCGGGCTGATGCAGTGTCGCGAATAGTAGAAGATAGAATTAAAATCATGTAGGCTGTAGGCTGGAAAATTATTGCTGCAGATAAAGCGAGGCGGACGTGACCAGACTATCTCATGTGTAATGTGTAATGTGTACTCGACTAACAAGAGCGGAGTATGCAGTATCACGAGGCTCAAGCACAGTTAGTGGCAACCCTTGGACACAGCAAACAGTGGAGAATGGCTAGTTCATCACGTAGGCATCACATGCTGCCGCATGACTAGCCTACTCAGGGCTCAAAGTTCGGGGGTGCTAGAACCTTCTAGAACAAGTGGTGCCGGGTGCACTACCCCCTATAAAAGCGGATAGCCGCTGGATCGAAGGACAGTGATGGAGTGAGGTACTTAGGACGCCGGTCCACGTTAGTCTGCGTCGGGATGCTGCAAGAGTTGCAGGAGAGTATTGAGCATAGCAACAAGTAGGGACTTAGGCTGAATCGACACAGCTGACACTTAGTCTGGTGCGCTCGCCTCTGCTGTAGTAGGAGTTAGGTTTGGGAAGTTAGGGATGGCAACTGCATAGCCATATAGACAATCATTGGAGACTGTATATAGAATCTTATTTAAAAGTGCCAGGGGTACTTCCAGTATAATCGTTCTATGCATCGAGTGTTCATGCATGAAAGCTTCCCTAAGATCCTATCCGAGTTCCGTACTCTAGCTCACCTTGCAGCCTTCTCTACAATGGAGCAGTGAGGAGTTGGCCGCCCACACCACCGAGACCTCATGCCAAATAAGTTCTCTGACGCGCACCAACGCAGTCCTTCCACTCCCTCTCAGGACACGTCAGTGGGACACGACCGCAGATCGCGTGCTGACCCACGTCCTCGCGTCCATCGAGAAGACAAGAGATCGGGGAGCTAGATTGGGGTTTATCTTTTTTGTTAGAATACACCGGCGCCACAGTGTCATTAGATATCCGTTAAGAAGATAGGTTCTTTTCAGTTTAGTTCGGAAATCAACCATTGCGTACCCAAACTCAGATTCGTGGTGTTTATTCACATCATTGAATCCATTATCCTTCCTTGCACATCGTACCTATTCTCATAATTGTTTATCATGTTAGATTTTTATCATGTTATATTCGTATAGTCAACATGTTAGTTTTCTTGTGCGAAGTGAAACGTTTTAACAAAGCAACTTTATTTGTATTTGAACTTCATTTATAGTAGGTACTGTTCCCTTCATCTCATATCTATTACCAATTGTATTTAAAATGTGGTTATTAATAGATTTTGTGACAACAGCTTTGGATCTCATGTTAGGGTCAAACTTCAGGTAGCGTAGTCCCATTGTGTTAAGTATATCAACAGTGGATCTTAAGGAGTGTTTCGGAGTCTGTTTTCTGGCTCCATTAACGATTTCTAAGTTCACACACGCGGGTATCGCAAGGGAAGTTCTAAAACAAGCACGTGGTGGTTTTGTTTGGATTGGACGAATGTGCCGTTGCATACTATCAGGAAACCACTGTACGTCATGAAGCGTTCAAGGAACATATTGTCAGGTTCAATACACATTCAGTTCAGGATTGTGGCTCATGAACTAGCAAACACCTTCGTACATACTAAAGCTGATATGCTGTTTATTTGCTTCTGAGCATATACTAGTGGAACAGAAACAGCAAAAAATAAATGTTCACACGAGAAAAACTTCACCGCGCTCTGTTCCATGGCCAGTATACCCACATTTATTTAGTGACGTCATGTTTTATCAAATTAACGAGAAGTGCAGCAATATTTATTTCACGAGGAGGCCGTGCCATTTTATTAATAGCCTGAAGCGGAATTATGTCGTTCACATCTATATTTGATGTGTAAAGGAAAATATTTCGAATCCACATCGAAACAATGAAAATGACCAAGCGGGCACAGCTCGACTAACTGGAAGCAGGGCTGAAAAATTTCACAGAAAACAGTTTCCCCTTATTTCACGGCCGTGGACCGATTCGCTGCCGTTGTTTGGTAAAGCAGCAACTCAGACGGGCGTACGGTCGGACGGAGATGTTCCGCAGGGCCACCCATCCCCGGCAATCAATGGGAGGCGGTTCCGGCGCTGTCAAGTCACGCCGCCCACCACAAAAGGAGCTTTTTTGTGGGCGCAGCAGCGCGAAGCGTCGTAGCGTGCCTACAGAGGCGGCCGGCGGAGGAGACTAGGGTATTTCCAAAACCTCCCCTGCCATTTGTTACACTTGGCAACAGTTGGGAAACTCTGCTCGCGAGGGCAGCCACAGAAGGTATAAAATGGCATTATAAATTTTCTTTACCGCCTAAAATGCGCTGCGCTAGAAATCAATGACCTTGTAGCCGCAGATGTTTCTAATGAAAATGGCCGTGCCCCTGTTCCTTCGAGCGCAACTTACTGTCGGCGTTTGTTTTGATATACGGCGCTCAGCCCCGTGTTCCCACTTCAGCCCCTTCATTCCGACTACAGCTAAAAGTCTAAAACTTCCGAGAACCTGAATTATAGACAGATCCACAGCGCAGAGGAATTTTACAACTTGCCTCGGATTTCCACTGCTACCAGCTGTAAGCCAGATGCAAGTAGCGAACTACCCCTGTTCCACATAGTCTAATAATCCCTTTTATGTATGCACTGGTGTCCAAAATCTACGGATCAAAGTAACTTCCACATTTTTTGTCACTGCCTAGTACAATAGTTGAATAAAATCTGGACCACACAAAGAAACTAACTGCTGCAGACCTTGGTCCTATCGTGGCAGGAAGATACAGCAACTAGTGATAAATGTTTTGAAGAGGTAAACACTCTTGGCATATACCATAAGCATAACCATCCAGTACTATGAAATGGTCTTGCCCAATTAGTGTTGTGGGTAGAGTTTTGCATTGCAATGCTAGAGCTCGAGGCTTCGATAATGGTTCTAGATTTTAGACTGCGTGATATAATACTTGGCTTCTTCATTGGCGAATTATACACATTTGCAATTCTTCAGTATCATTACGAATTCTACGATCGTTTCTATCATCGTTAAAAGACACATCTTTTGTTTGCACTTCCATGTTCTACACTGCTCCTTGCTATCGCGTTCATTGTCAACACTGCCTCCTTCTTCCACAAATATTTCCCTTCGCCTGAGGGAGAAACAAAAGAAATCTCCATCTTCCTCCTCCTTGGTCTATCTCTGCCTCTTTTATCCTGGGAAATCCCACTGCAGTTGTTCAAACAACATAGCCACCTCATCTAATTTAATTGTTTCTCACTAGTTCAACTACATTCTAACTCAGTTTCGAGTATAAGCTCCTGTTCTTGCTCCTGACGATTAGTACCAACTATCATGGTTACCAGTATCATGTCTCTTGAATAACTGCACATTTTTTATATAAGACCTACTGTAGTTGCTACATAACGATTAAAAATCTATATACTATACAACACACTCCTAAATTATAACATAAAATTTATCAGGACCCGGACTAGAAGTCTCGAACTCCCGTATTGTAAAGCAAAACTCCACGCACTGCACTAACCAAGCACCACAGTTACATGCTTGTAATACTGAACAATGATACCTGTCGTAGATGTGATTACGGTGTTATCTTTTTGTATGTATATTTTCTACTGAAAATATGTGATGGAGAATATTTTTAGTCACTTTTGTACTTTTAGTATGCAAAGAATCGTTTTATGGTGTTCGAGTGTGTGAGATTTGGTTCGACCTGTATAATTCCAGTAATGACACTGGTTTGTCACATCTCACTAATTGACAATATATTTAATCATTTTATGTTGTACTATCGTAAACTTTCTGAATGGGAAAGTAGGACCTATGATGTCTGGCACATTAGCTCATGTTTTCCTCAGTTTGTGTAATGTGATAAAGCTTGGCAATTGCAAGTCTTCGGCAGTGGCTTGACACTGGTGGAATCCTGAGAGGTTTCCCAACAGAAGATGTTACCGGCAGCAGTCACACGAATAAGCCAGTATGAGTGCGCCAGAACGGTATAAAAGTGCCTTTCAGAGCCATGCTGGCTACGAGAGGTCCTGACATATTTGAACAGACCCCTTAGGTGGTCCGGAAGACGGAAGCAGGATAGCAAGGCCACTGCTATGTTCCCGTTAAAAGTATTGGAAGCGAGCTTCATTTATGTGCCCAGGTATCATTCCCCCAATCATAAGGTGAGAGGCGGTATTCTGCCAACATCAGCTAGTTAACAGAGAAGACAAGAAATAATACATAAGGAAATTCTGCAGTCTTTTCCTGTACGCAGCAAGAGAGAGGAAGATTTTCAGTTGCCGCTGTGGTAAAACTTGTGATTTCCTACCCTACTCTGGTAAGTTGAGGGGGACAGTCTAGTCGGCTTCATTTGGAGTGTGGAGGTGTCGATTTCCGGGCGAGTGCACGGTGGCTTCTCGAGTTTAGTTCATTGCTGTTCGGAGAACTGCTTTAGTTGTTTTCTAGTAAGAGTCGTGTTTAGCGTTTGCATTTCTCCTTACATTGCATAAGTCACAATTTGCGGATCTGTTCCACAACTTGTGATTTCATTTTTGGTCTGTTCCATAACTTGTGATCGCATTTTCTCGTTATTGCTTTACTGTATTTGGATCTAGAGTGATGTTATCCAGTATATGTGCATTTTGCGAGTTACTAGACTTCAGGCTCTGCACAGGTAGTTTTTTCACTGATTTGAATATTATAATTTTGGTGGTCGAAAGAGACCTATGAATTTTGAGCACATTGCTGCTTACTCTTTTCATTAAAGTTAACTGTGAACAAATAGAACCTCAATTTAAACCATAGTGATTGAGACTAAGCAAATTAGTGTATTATAAAATAACTTTTCTCACTCCATCATTTTCTCCCACAAGATAATGATGAGGTAGTGCTTAAAAAATAAATATCATCAGTGGATTCTTACTCACTAAACTGTAGTCTCACTGTAACGGTGTTCCCAATGTTATAGAGGTGTCTTAACGAGAAAATATGTTTTTCTTTAACCTTGAAATTTATCTTGGTCATTTTTAATTATATGCATTTAATTAATTTTTTCGTTAATAATGAAATTTCAGCTGCATCAGTACATGCAGTTTGAATTATTATCACTTTAAAGGATGTGCAAGTGCGTTGAAATGTGTTTGAGCATGGAATCAATTGTATGGTCTTTTAAGTCTTGAGCTAACAAGTGTGGCAGGGAGCTTGCATTAATGACTGCTGAACCCCGATCGACTCGCACACGCACGTACAACAGCACCGATAGCCGCAATGTATCACGTCGACTTCGATCCAGAATACTTCCCTTTGGTTAGTCTTTTGAAATTCAATCAGAATGGCACACTGGCACTCATTTTCGCTTGCAGATCCGAGTTGTGGTGACTACCTATCGCCTACCGCTTTACTTAATTAATTACTTTTCAGCAGCAGCAGCTTTTTCATTATTAATTATAAATGTCTTAGGTGTGTTTTTATGAGGGTGTTCTTACAATGGTAGTTTCACCTAACGTGTGATGAAAAAATATTTAGAGTATGTAATCTATTAAGTTTTTAATAGGGAATTTGTTTCTGAAACAGTGTTTGCTCGATAATATTTAAAGAGTAATCGGTCAGATTTCCGTCTTTCTTGTTTCGTTACCTGTTCTATGACCCATGGATGGCGCATATAGAACCCGATCTCTCGGAGCGAAAAAAACCTGGAAGGTAGAAAATTCTGCAGATTTTAAAACTTAGTTTTCTCAGTCTTCAATACAGGAATTAATAAGAAAAGGAAACGGTATTCGAAACGCAGGAAGGCGTTATGGGTAGCGAAGGTATTAGTGACGGACAGACAAACGAAAGTGAAAATAGCGTGGAGTCCAATAAGTCTACAGTGGGAGATATGGGAGATATGCCGCCTTGGGTTAAGATAATGTTTGGAAGAGGAGAAACTGACATGAAAATAAGGTCTGAAAGAATAGACATTGAGAGGAAGGAGGTAAACGAGGACAGGGCAGAAATGAAGAAAGATAGGAAGTAATTTTCAGTCAAGATAGCAGTGACAGATTAGAAATTCGAAGCTGTAGATAAAAGCACCGTAATGTTTGCAAAACAGTTCAGAGCGGAGTGGATAGTCTTTGCCAGGCCGAAATGAAAGTAAAGGAAGGGGGATGTTCACACTTCTCTTGCATGGAAAGTCACAAAAACGCAGAATTCTCACTTAGACCTTGAGGAGGGAATGAAAAATTTAGACAAGGGTCCGGTTTGAGACGATTCAGGCAGTGCCCCTTTCTGTCTTACTTAAACGAGACATGAAGGCATTAACGAAAGAAGTAAGGCGAACGCAAGTGACGGTACTGCACTTAGTGCTAGTAGAGAGTAGGAACAGAAATCATAATGAATCCAGTTAATCTAAAGTTCAGTTGTATTATTTCCACAAAACATAACTAGAGAGCAATTTGTGGCTTCCGCATCAACAAGCAGAACAGAGAGTGTTTCGACGACAAGCATTACCTTTCATCAAGAAAGTTCTTAATGTGTATTGTGAATGGGAGGTTCCACATTAAAACTTGGTTAGCCTAGTTTAAATCTAGTCTACCAAGTTACTGAAACATCCACCAGCAAATTTAATTTATGAGCAGTCAC
Source organism: Schistocerca serialis cubense (assembly GCF_023864345.2). Classification (NCBI taxonomy): domain Eukaryota; kingdom Metazoa; phylum Arthropoda; class Insecta; order Orthoptera; family Acrididae; genus Schistocerca; species Schistocerca serialis. Next base: position 274,239,676 of record NC_064642.1, on the reverse strand, counting down.
TTTTGCCATGTTTGGACCAGCTGCACAGAGATGTATATCAGTGCAGGAGGTCGAATGTGAAATGATGAAGACATAGCGATCGACGCCTGAGTAGAACAGAGAGACAAAACACTGAACTAAAACCGAAACTGACAAATGCCAATAGTCAGGCATCTTGCCCTAGTTAAATTGCAGGCAATGCGAAACAATGTACTTATCACTCCAGGATATTTAACACAAGATATGAAGAGCACATCTGGGCACAGAATAACAGTAGAATTCACTCAGCATTTGCAGACGTCCTTAAACAGTAATACCACAGGTCAAGCGCAATGGAAAAAGATATGAACATCTTAAAACTCAGTAGAGACAGACACTTCCGCCCTTTTCAAGAAAATGTCCTTATGCACAACGCATTAACACGTATTCAGCAGTTACCCAGTGACCAATTAAAATACTGAAATCCTGACGCTATATTAAATAATTGAAGAAACACGTAATGAAAGAAAGAATCTTTTCCTGTCCTGTCCTTCACTCTCTCCCTCTATACCCTCCCACACCTTTCAATTCACCTCTTGCTTCCCATCCTTTTACCTCTAACATACGCTTAATTCCTCTACGTTGCATTGCTGTTTACTCATTTTTGCTCTCCCCCCAGCCCCCCCCAGCCCCCACCTCTAAACCACCATCACGTACTCGTCATTTAGCTTCTCTGTTCCTCCACTAAAGCATTATTTCTCGTGCAATTTAAATAAATACATAGTAACACAATTAAAATACATAAAATACACGTTAAATGCGAAAGATAAAATTTTTAGATGAATGGAAAAACCAATGGTAAAGTTAGTATCACTATAGGAAACACAGGAGAGTTATTTACACAGAAATATATAAAAAACAGTACTATTGTCTATCACTTGAAGATATATGTAGTTCTCCAAATCAATACGGGATTAAGCTAGAAACAGCAGTACAAACGAAAGAATACTTCAAACGCACGCAAGCAGACGGCGTTTCCCAATGTGCGCGAAAACGGACCATAAAATACCCTACGCAAAATTTTTTTACGAACTGTATTTCAATCTAGGAGACAAGTCTAATTGTAAATATCTTTCATCTACATCTACATCTACATTTATACTCCGCAAGCCACCCGTCGGTGTGTGGCGGAGGGCACTTTACGTGCCACTGTCATTACCTCCCTTTCCTGTTCCAGTCGCGTATGGTTCGCGGGAAGAACGACTGTCTGAAAGCCTCCATGCGCGCTCTAATCTCTCTAATTTTACATTCGTGATCTCCTCGGGAGGTATAAGTAGGGGGAAGCAATATATTCGATACCTCATCCAGAAACGCACCCTCTCGAAACGTGGCGAGCAATCTACACCGCGATGCAGAGCGCCTCTCTTGCAGAGTCTGCCACTTGAGTTTATTAAACATCTCCGTAACGCTATCACGGTTACCAAATAACCCTGTGACGAAACGCGCCGCTCTTCTTTGGATCTTCTCTATCTCCTCCGTCAAACCGATCTGGTACGGATCCCACACTGATGAGCAATACTCAAGTATAGGTCGAACGAGTGTTTTGTAAGCCACCTCCTTTGTTGATGGACTACATTTTCTAAGCACTCTCCCAATGAATCTCAACCTGGTACCCGCCTTACCAACAATTAATTTTATATCATTATTCCACTTCAAATCGTTCCGCACGCATACTCCCAGATATTTTACAGAAGTACCAGTGTTTGTTCCGCTGTCATATAATCATACAATAAAGGATCCTTCTTTCTATGTATTCGCAATACATTACATTTGTCTATGTTAAGGGACAGTTGCCACTCCCTGCACCAAGTGCCTATCCGCTGCAGATCTTCCTGCATTTCGCTACAATTTTCTAATGCTGCAACTTCTCTGTATACTACAGCATCATCCGCGAAAAGCCGCATGGAACTTCCGACACTATCTACTAGGTCATTTATATATATTGTGAAAAGCAATGGTCCCATAACACTCCCCTGTGGCACGCCAGAGGTTACTTTAGCGTCTGTAGACGTCTCTCCATTGATAACAACATGCTGTGTTCTGTTTGCTAAAAACTCTTCAATCCAGCCACACAGCTGGTCTGATATTCCGTAGGCTCTTACTTTGTTTATCAGGCGACAGTGCAGAACTGTATCGAACGCCTTCCGGAAGTCAAGAAAAATAGCATCTACCTGGGAGCCTGTATCTAATATTTTCTGGGTCTCATGAACAAATAAAGCGAGTTGGGTCTCACACGATCGCTGTTTCCGGAATCCATGTTGATTCCTACATAGTAGATTCTGGGTTTCCAAAAACGACATGATACTCGAGCAAAAAACATGTTCTAAAATTCTACAACAAATCGACGTCAGAGATACAGGTCTATAGTTTTGCGCATCTGCTCGACGACCCTTCTTGAAAACTGGGACTACCTGTGCTCTTTTCCAATCATTTGGAACCCTCCGTTCCTCTAGAGACTTGCGGTACACGGCTGTTAGAAGGGGGGCAAGTTCTTTCGCGTACTCTGTGTAGAATCGAATTCGTATCCCGTCAGGTCCAGTGGACTTTCCTCTATTGAGTGATTCCAGTTGCTTTTCTATTCCTTGGACACTTATTTCGATGTCAGCCATTTTTTCGTTCGTGCGAGGATTTAGAGAAGGAACTGCAGTGCGGTTTTCCTCTGTGAAACAGCTTTGGAAAAAGGTGTTTAGTATTTCAGCTTTACGCGTGTCATCCTCTGTTTCAATGCCATCATCATCCCGGAGTGTCTGGATATGCTGTTTCGAGCCACTTATTGATTTAACGTAAGACCAGAACTTCCTAGGATTTTCTGTCAAGTCGGTACATAGAATTTTACTTTCGAATTCACTGAACGCTTCACGCATAGCCCTCCTTACGCTAACTTTGACATCGTTTAGCTTCTGTTTGTCTGAGAGGTTTTGGCTGCGTTTAAACTTGGAGTGAAGCTCTCTTTGCTTTCGCAGTAGTTTCCTAACTTTGTTGTTGTACCACGGTAGGTTTTTCCCGTCTTTTCGTAAAAGACCACTGATGATGTTTCATTATCCACTCGTCTTGCCACGTCGCGCCATCACTCATTCTTCAGTCGCTGCACTGCAACCAACTTTTTGAGTGATCTGATGGTACTGCTGCCATACCCCTCATGCCAATGATCCGATCATTTTCAGGCCTTTCAACAGGCATGGAAATAGTAAAGAATAATTTCCGACTGACGTTCATTGTGACTTTAGAACCGATTCATGATGGAAAAAGACGAAACACCAAAATATAATAAACATAGAGTAATGACATTTTGGGAATACATTCATCCAGGTAACTTATTTAAACGATTAACATCACAAGTTCACAAGTTAATGTAAGCGCGAGATATTGCAAGCTCACATGCTAATGCAAGAGCGAGATTAGGCATTGCACATGTGAAATGCTCATACATTAATAACGGGTAGTCTGAATGTTGAATGCAAGCATGAAAGCCTGCATGTACAGGTGCCGGATGTCAGTTTGTCGGATAGAGTTCCATGCCTGTTACTTTGGTCGGTCAGTAGAGGGACAGTTAACGATGTTTGTGGATGACGTTGGAGTTGACATCCGACGATGTTCCATATTTGCTCGATTCGAGACAGGTCTGGTGATCGAACAGGCCAAGAGAACATGTCGCCACTCTGTGGAGCATATTGGGTTACAACAGCGGTATGTGTGCCTCGAAGGGGTGTTTTCCTATAGGAAAACTCTTCATGAACGGCAGCAAAACAGATCGAATCACCTCATAGATGTACAGTTTGGCAGTCAGTGTTTTTGGGATAACAACGAGACTGCTTCTGCTTTCAAATGAAATCGCAACCCAGGCGGTAACTCCAGCGTTAGCTCTAGTGTGTCTAGCACACAGAGAGGTCAGAGAGATTGGGTGCAGGTCCTCAGCTGACCTCCTTATAACCAATAAACGGCCGTCACTGCCACCGATGCTGGACTAGCTTCCACGGGTAAACACAAAAGACTTCATTTCTGCCTTGCAATGACCTCTCGCTCGATATCACTAAAGACAAATGCATGTGGTTTTGGGGTCAATGAAATGCACGCTACTTGGCGTTTGACTCGAAGCTGTCCTTCAAGATTTGTAACAGTTCTTTGCGTCACTGTGATGGCAACTGCTCAAATTGCTGCTGCAGATGCAGTACGATGCCCTACATCGAAAACGATGGTCCTTCTTTTCGCTGGTATTCTTGCAGCCGTACACTCTCGTAACCGCCGCTGCCATCTATCATGTACTGTGGCTACATTCCTGCCAAGTCCTCCTGCAATGTCGCAAAACTCACATGCAGCTTATACTCGCCCCTTTACACGACCTCTTTGTCATCTTAAAGGGAATCTTGGCTAACATCAACTCACCATGTCCAGTATCAGGCGTAACTAACACACAAACGTTACATCATGTGTATAAAGCAATCCTGATTTGCATTCTCTACTACTACGCCACTCGTTTGCGACTGGTACGAAATGTGAACATAATTCATCGTTCAGATGCTAAAAGACGCCTACCAATTTTCGCTAATGTCGCACAACTCCTTCTTGGTGCTGCGATTCTTTTTTCGTCAGTGTATATTAATCTGGTGATTCCCTTTTGTATTAAAAGTATTTTACTGGGACCAAAGGAATTATGTTACTGGCGTAGAAATCGAAGCCTGTATCCCTTACTCAGCACCTGGTTTCGCTGTCACTGTTTCTATAGTATCACGCTCCCCCACCCCTTACCACGGCTGTTCCGATGAATGGGCCGCCTTCCTTTAATCGTCTCCCGCGCCGCCGCTTCAAAAACAAGAAATTCCAGTCGCCGCCATGTCGCACAAAAACGCGCCGGCACGCTGGATACAGTCGACGTTTACGTATGGGCTACAATTATACGGCCGACCCCGTAATCGTTCCGCTCCTTCTCCTGTAAGTGAGTCGGATATTTCCTCCTTCATTCCTCCCTCTAGCCTCGCGCCTCCACTCAGCCGTAAGGAATGGGGCCCTAAAACACTGGAAACAACAGTAATCGTAAAGTACGACCCAGATGTCTTTATTATCGGGGACACTTCACTCCGGACACCTGGCTACCACATAAAGGACGTGACACGGCGGGACGGCCCGCTTAAAGCGGCTGTCAGCTGCACGACGTACAGCCAGCGAGGCGGCCAGCAACGTGTTAGCCACAGTCATTCCGACATGCGAACTTCATGCTCGCTGTCTTGCACGGTGCAGTAATAATGAATAATAATAATGATGAGTGTATGGCATTGGTGGGCGGGAGACCCCTCGCGGGGCGGTTCGGCCGCCGCTCCACAAATTCTATAACGCCACTACGGCGACTTGCGAGGGAATGAGGATGAAACGATGATGAAAGACACACAACACGCAATCATCTCGAGGCAGAGAAAATCCCTACCCCCGCCGGGAATGGAACCCGGGACCCCGGGCGCGGGAGGCGAGAACGCTACCGCAAGACCACGCGCCGCGGACATGGTGTAATCAGTTTGCAAGAAAGTGGTTTCCTTTCAGTGCCACGTAGCCTTTAGTAGAACTAATTTGTAGAAGATGGGACAGATCAGACGAAAATCTGTTAGGGTATCCAGCACTCAACAGCGGGAGGAGCAGGATAAACAGTAAGACCTGCCAAAGTCTAGAAATGGTAAACAGATTAGTGTGAATGACGTTGCGTGTTGTAATGACGAAGTGATGATAAAGGTTATCACGACATAGGAACAGATGGAGGACCGCACCAAACCGGTCGCACGTCTTCAAAAGCAAATGGTAGAACAAAGTCCCAGAAACGGCAATCATTTGGAGTTAATATAAATAAATGTTTAGTCTAATTTAGTGTTATAAAAGGCAGTCATAAATAATTTAGTACGTTGTTTATAACATAGAAAGATCCAGCCAAAGAAATTAAGCTACTGTAATTGCGTAGGCTTCCGCAACCAAAGTCAGTCGATATAAAAGTTCTCTGGTTGTGGTGCCGCGTCTTAATGTAAAAAACTATTGCTGCTGGAGAAAACCCAACGTTTCGGTCACGGTTGCAGCGGCCTTCTTCTGGGTCATCAATAGACCCAGACCATGACCGCTGCAACCGTGGCCGAAACGTTGGTTTTTTCCCCACCAGCAGTAGTTTTTTACATTATGACGCGGTACCACAACCAGAAAATTTTTATGTCGAAATTAAGCACAAATTAATCATGAATCTACCATAAAACGAGTCCTTCATAGACAAGAATATCCTACTATTTTTGCTACGTTTTTACCGCAACTCACATACTACGTACGGACATCAGAAAATAAGTTAGACACGTCATATCGCGCTAAGACCACTCTACAAAAACAGCGGTGCGTTGGCGGAAGATAGTACATGTTCCGGGTTTCCTGCAGACGCAATCTACTGTTGTGGGGATAACATGTGCAATACAGTGTGCCAAGGCAATTGGGAACGTACTTGAAAGATAAAATACGCGAAACGTTGTGATTCTCGTCGGCAAAACGTCTAAATTTAGACACACAGATTTACCGTGAAATTCTGGCAATGTATGGACCAAATACAACCTCGAGTCCACGGTAGTGAAATGGTGCCAACACTTCGACCAACGCCACAGTGACTGCTGTTTATCGAGGAGTTCAGTGCACTATGCGATTTCCATCGTTTCAGCAACCTGAAAGAACGTATGGGAGGAGAGGGATTTTCCAACGACGAGGATGGTCTTACAGCGGACCTCGAATGGTTCAGTGAACAATGAGCACACTTCTATTGTAGAGGAACTGAACAACTGGCAGAACGTCTCGACCGTTCTTTACAGAGATTTTGTGAGTAAATTGTAAAATACTATCATCTATCTGTGTTACTTTTAAGTGTAGTGCAGAATTCAATGGGAGTTACTGTCTTGCCAGCTGAGGTGGCCGAGCGGTTCCAGGCGCTTTAGTCCGGATCCACTCGACTGCTACGGTCACAGGTTCAAATCTTGCCTCGGGCATGGATCTGTGTTATGTACTTAGGTTAGCCAGGTTTAAGTAGTTCTAAGGTCTAGGGGACTGATGAGCTCCGATGTTAAGTACTATAGTGCTCAGAGCCATTTGAACCATTTTATAAAATGACGTCACGCGAGGAAAAGCCGCAGTATCTCCTGTTGTGTCATGAGACACAAGCTTCAGCCACTATGCAGTGGGTTTTTCGAAGACAATATTGAAGAGAAGCATCCGGCAGTAGGAGTATTGTTGCTTGATACATGAACTTCAAACAGACCGGCTATGTGTAGGATCTTCCGCGAACGGGGCGACTTCGGTCAGTGAACGAAGTGTTCGAGCTGTGCACCACGCGTTCTTATGAAGCCCTTCGAAGTCTACTTGACGCGCATCTTATGGATTAGGGATTGCTAGGACCACACTGGGAATAATTCTGTCTAACATATTGCACCGCATGCGTATAAGATCCAAATGAGACACTCGCTAGAACCAGTTAATGGAACTTGTCCACCAGCTTTTGTGACTGAGGTATTGAATCGAATCGATGCTAGCAAAGACTGTATTCAATGAATTTCTTTTTCAAATGAGGATACTTTCCACAAATCAGGTAAAGTTAACAACCAAAATGTATGGATATAGGGTTACGGATGTCCACATATTGTCGTAGATCATGTTTAAGGATTTCTCTAAATTGAATGTGTGGTGTAGTTCAGCGCATAACAGAGTCGTGGGTCCTTCCCTTTCCTCGAAAAATCATGCACAGCTAACATCTGTCAGGATTGCTAGAACAGTCTACAGAACCGCAGCTGAGAGGCTTGCAGCCTGATGTGATTTTCGCTGGCCGGTGTGACCGAGCGGTTCTAGGCGCTACAGCTGGAACCGCGCGACCACTACGGTCGCAGGTTCGAATCCTGCCTCGGGCATGGATGTGTGTGATGTCCTTAGGTTAGTTAGGTTTAAGTAGTTAAGTCCCATAGTGCTCAGAGACATGTGAACCACTTTTTTTTTAAATTTTTTATGTAATTTTCCAACGAGATGGTGCACCACCGCACAGGGGATTGCGTGTTTGTTATTTTCTTAATGAAACATTTGCTCACAGGTGTACTGCGCGCTATGATTCCACTGCGTTGTCTGCAGGGTCACCAGACATAACGCCTTAATATTTCGTTTCGTGGGGCTAAATAAAGGACAAGGCTTTCGCTACACAAGTACCTACCAGGGTACGTTAAAAAGAAGAATAAAAGATGGTGTTGCTGGTGTTCCACGCGGAATGTTGTCAAACGTATGTCGTGAAATCGAATATAGATTATGCTGTGTCGGCTACTGCGGAAGTCAGCTCGAACTCAAGAAAGGAAGGAGAGAAATTTCGATGGCCGGTAGCAGGAATCCATAATTATCTGTACATAACAGTTGTAGATTAAATAACACTTTATTTGTAGAAAGAAAAGAAATGTAACTTTCCTTTATGAAGTGGCTTCCTGCGCCTCCTAACTGCAAGTAATTTAGTCGTTATTACTACTCGCTGAACACAGGCCAAGTATCGTCTTCCTAATAACACTAATGCTCTCGAAGTCTGCGACCGAACTCTGTCTTCTGGCAGGTGTGGCGCTGCCTTCTCTTTCCATGGACGTACGGGTCAGTGCCTTGTTGATGCGGTTTCACGACGCTGCTCTGGTCGGTGTGCACTCGATGCTTTAGGACTGCACAGATTAGACATTCTTCGAGCAAGTCTTACTGATGTTCAAATGTTCAAATGTGCGTAAATTCCTACGGGGCCAAACTGCTGAGGTCATCTGTTCCGAGACTTACACACTACTTAAAGAAACTTACGCTAAGAACAACACACACACCCTTGCCCGAGAGAGGATGAACTTCTAGAGGGAGGGGCAAGGCTTATTGACATAATAACAAAAGTTTGGCGATTAATTCTTTCACTTGTCACAAACCACAAATTTCTAAGTTCTATAGCTATTCTAACGTAAGTAATGAGAACTGTACATAGACTCTACGCCCACCCTTCCTTTTCTTTTAAAACAAATATTTCGTGCTCTTTCATTTTTTTGTGTGTATATCCACACTTTCATCTGTACTCTGCCAGTCATTGTAAAGTGAACAGCAGGGGATACTTTTTTTGAATCACTCATTAAAGCCTGCCCTTTTCCGTGAAAAAAGGAGCGTGGGTTCAATGATTAGTTGTAGCCTCTGTGTGAGATATTTTATGTCTTAGTTTTTTCTGAAAGATCTCAGCGCGATTGATACGTAGGTGGCTAAAGAATGTTTGTAGTTTCTGCGCCCAAAGACGGGCTTCGGAATTTTAGAAGTACCTTCTTATGACATGTACGGCGCATATCTACGAATTCTGCCCGTTAATGTTTCTCAAATTTCTGCTGCACTCTCTCACCAGTCAGATATTCTTGTGACCCTACACACTGCCCTTCTCCTAACGGCTGCACTGTTAATCCAAACAACCATTTCTGACTCATTGTATAGCGTCTGTACTTTTTTAAATTTTCTACTTTGAAAAAAAGGTCAGTTTTGCAGCAGTTACAAGGTCTATTAGACAAATCATCACGGTCGTGCATATGTCGGTGTAGCCCGATATCAGCTCTTGCACACAGAACACTTTGAATGAAGTTCCTATCATCATCGCTGCACTGCATGCATCCGTAGCTAACATTATAACTCAACCCATGTATTCAGTTGCGATTATTGGGTAAATAAAACGTCATTCAAAGTTTAACCAAGCGTTTTGTCAACCTTATTTATTGTTGTAATTAATTTGGTAGAGAAACTAGTCTCAGTGTTTCGGCTTTCAGGGATTCTGAAGGTCTCACAAAGCAGTTTGTCAAATAATCAATTCTGACAGTTCGGAATAAGTCATATGCAGCAGCAACCCTCCACACTCTCAGATGTCAATGCCCTGTAAGTATTAATGTTGATTCTTTCTAGTACTATTTAGTATAAAGAAAGCTGTGGGACTCAATTATGTTTTAAGACACTCGTAAAACATTATGCAAATGAATACCTCTACATGTATTCAGTTGCCCCAGTAGGCCTACATGCCAAACCGAAGCAATAGTTATAGAATCTAAGGTTGAACAGAAAGTACATTGTTTTTGTTCTACTGATTTTTGTTTGTTTCACACTGGTTTTCGGATTATTGGGAAATCTTCAGGTCGTTTTCTAAAGATGATTTAATAAGCCGAAAACTAGTCTGAAATGAACAAAAATCAGCAGAACAAAAACGGTGTCCTTGTTATTCATCCTTCAATATGGAATTGTTCTATCGAGAAGAAACAAAAAAATCAGAAAATAAGTTTGTAGTGTGTCTAGCTTTTTCTTAAAAGTACTCTCGAAGCAAATTTTTAAATCTACCACATTGACGCTTTGAAGCCAGAACATACGTTGATGTCAACTATTCCAAAACACAGAACTGTTTCTTGAATAATATCTACAGTGTTTTAGAAACTAAATTTAAGTTGTGACCACATTTCTTTTTGCTGCCATTGCATCGCCATTGTCTTGGTCGCAACATCTAGGCTCTTTCGTTCTCTATATTAACTGGTATTCTAGTCTTGCTATAGATTGTTCTTAGGTGAAGGACGCAAATAATTCGCTTATCTTTACCTATGAAGGATTTCCAGAACCACCTCTGATTATTTGAACCAAATGAGACAGTTCACTTTACTGATCGACTTTACTAATTTTCCACTTTCCCATTCCATTTAAAATTTCCTTTTATTTCGTCGTTCGCTTTGTCCTCTGGGGTCTCGGGGCTACCAGCCTACTTAAGCCCCTGCTGTTACCCTCGGATAGTTATCTTAATTATGCAGTGATTGTTTTACTCTTGTCCTGTAACAGCAAAGAACGAACCTCAACTTGCCGCAGTTGTCAGCAATGGATGGCCTCCTGCAGCGACCCACATCGTTGCTTAGCATCAATTTGAGGCGACATGATAAACTAACAATATGATTTTATCCGTCCCAGTCAGCAAAATCTTTAGAAAACCGTCTAATGAAGGAAGAGCACAAGGCAACGATAGCAGTCAGGAGGCAAGTCATCAACAAATGTCTGAGTTCTGTCAGTCTGTGGCACCCAAAACACAGACGTCATGTCGATTATACCTCTCCGTCTCCGGAAAACATAAATTCTCTGAGGGACGCAAGTGTAATGAATATGGAGACCTTCGAGGTAGCAGCTATATATTAAGAGTACTTCAATTCTGCAAACCAGTCGTCCATGCTGCGTATCAACTCTTGTCTGAAGCAATTTGTGACAGAGAAGTCTGAAAGTTAAAAATCTCGTAATTTCAGAGAAATCGGTATACTACAAATTATATCTTCTTCTTGCAAGGCACTCCTACATTCGCTCATACAGTGCGAACTCAACCTCTGACATGAACAGTCCGTTTAGAACTGCATGCATATACAAGTGTTTTAACTTAAATTTAGTACACTAAATATGATCATACAGTGATGGAATCTAGATCCGCGATAAACATCATCTGCGACTGATTGTTGTGCCCTTCCCTGCTTGACATGAGTATAGTAGCTGTGCACAACTGTTTCCCTACTGAGTTATACCTGATAAGAAGTTAATCGTTTGTGGAAGGAAGCTAAGCTAAGATCACTTACAGAATTTCCTTAGTGGTCAGATAAATCAAGAGAATGGAACGCTACGTAATCATATGGTTGAAAGGAATGTACAGACAATGTTGTCTTTCGATTATTTTCTTAACGGGTATGCTGCAGGATATAATCTTCTTCAATACACGATATTTCGGCGATCCATCTGGCCGCCATCTTCAGGTGCGATCGCTGAGACACAATCACTCCACAGCAGTTCCGGCGTGATTGTGTCTCAGCGATCGCACCTGAAGATGGCGGCCAGATTTATTGCCGAAATATCGCGTGAAGAACATAATCATGTAACATGCCGGGAAAATCTACGGTATTACAATGTTGTCTTTCTTCCGCAAATCAAGTTGAGGGTTCACTGACCTTTAATGTATATTGCATACCAATAAAACGTCAGTGTCTTAGGGACGCGTCAAGATGGTAGATACTATTCTCGTGGAGTCTTTTTGTCCATATGTCTGTCTCTGTCTGTCCACCCGAATACTACTCAGAGTTGTTTTTTTTAAATAAAGTATTTTTAATCATGTGTGAAAAACACTTTTCAACGCGCTTTGTCAACAAAACATGATTTCATTAACGTGTTTTAACCAATATTTAAAACACATTAAAAACATCGTTCTGCATATGTATTTACCCGACTACGGGTTAAACCTCACATGAAGGGTTGAGGGGGGGGGGGGGGGAGGGAGGGAAAGTATCACATCTCACCAAACTTCACCAGGGGAGGGAGGGGAGTCCATATTTCAAAGAAAAATCCTCATATAATTACTTACGCATAATCCTGTATTTTTCCGACAAGAAGTGTTGTTTCGACAGAACGATGCCAGCCATATGCCGATGAATTCACATGCATTCGTGCCAGAAAGACGCACGCTGTGTCTTCCCTAGCCGTCAATTGACCAGTCGAACATGTCCTAGAAGGAAACTTCGCCACGATTCTCCAACAATCAGAGCAAATTATCTGTGTCCTGTTATATAAACTACATGAAGGTCTTTGATTCCATGCATTGATCTTCAGAAATGTAGCTCGTGGGTGCTTCTCGAGATCAAGATCGTAATGACATTTTAATTGATCTGTACCAAATATGTGACTTTTCTGCCACTTGTAGACTTTCTACAGTTGAAGTTTTTACGAAAAACTAACTAGATACAATCCTATTTCGCTAGGGGAGATGTAATCTCGCCAGACGCAGCTGTCTCGATCAATCAATCCTTAGATAGTGAGTCAGAAACCAAAAAACTGTGCGTGATTTATGCAACGACGTGTATTTTCTAGCGAACTAAAATGATCAATACTGGTGAGAAAACATCTGTTACTCTGATTCTTGATGTGAAGTCACGCAATTTTCGGGTCACTGAGTCCGCATTCAGGAGGAGCAGCGTTCAGATCCTCGAGCGATATTCCAGGTTCAGGTTTTCCGTGGTTTCCATAAATCGGCGAAGGACCATACCACAGTAGTTCCTTACACTGTGAGACCTTGGGCTCAGTCCCTAACAACCTCATCATCGATGGGACGTTAAACTCTCTTTCAATTTTTATAGGCCCTTCGAATATCATTGTAAACATTTTACCGGACCAAGACAGTTAATGACAAACGCTGTTTTTTACATAAATAGACAGCATTTCTTCTGTACACTTTTAACGGTTGCTTTAAATGTCGTTAATTAATTTTACCGTCTATAATGTGATAAAACATTGCCCTTCTTTATTGGGAAATTAAATAAATCAACCTTGCAAATCAAACTAAAATACACACATCGTAGCTTTACAATAGCGACCGTCTCACATGACAATTTTACGCCATGACATTTCTTATGGCAGACAGAATAATTGCTGTTTCGCTGTCGTCCTACAATTTTGCGAAGTATTCTACCGATTTTCTTCAGTATTGCTAAGCAGAACACGTAGAGAGGAAGTTATATTTCCAAGGTGGTACGCAACCTACAATAAATATGGTATTAGGGCAGCTCGAATGTAGCAAGAGGAAGCGAGAACTGTTTGTCTTAATAGCGTAGTAGATTACGTAAAACTGCGTATCACACATTAATTTCAATTAATTTATGACTGCTGTGTGTTCTGATAATTGGTAATAGTGGACGTAGCGTGTCTATTGACAGATTGCTATGCCGATGCAGTAATTGCGATACATTATCTCGGCTGATGTGCACGAGAAGCTCGATTAGCCTATTAAGCTCAGCGTTTAATTCTCATTGAAATTATGGAGGAATTATGGCCATGGGACGGCGTAATGAAGCTCCTCTCAGCTGCCCACAGCACCGCACAGGCGGGTTGTATTTCCCGAAGCAGACAATGATTCCGTACAAACTTCATCAAAGGAAGCATGTCACAGGACACGCAGAAATTTTCTGATTGAAAAAATTCTTCAGAAACTAGCGAACTAAACTGATGCATTGAATATAAGTGAAACTGACACATCTTGGCTAACAGCGACCTACGTAACTTTATATAATAAAGGGACTATACTACGGGTGTGAATTAGGTTGTCATTATAACCTCGAAAAAATAAAGTTAAGTAATTAATTTTTTGTTTGTATGTAGTTACATGTCTAATGACATGGCGCACAATGAAATTTCCCGCCACGTTGTCGTAATACTGCGCTAGAAGAGCCGGAAATGGTGGTGCAGCCCATAGATACAGCGGAGATGGACTAAGCGCCATTTTGTTTAAGCTCGTCCAACACAGTGTTAGTAGCGTGGCACGGGGATTTCACTGTTGCCATGACCGCAGATATATACCCGCGTACATCGGTTGACGTGTGGTATGGCGGCTTCATTTCGGCGACTCACAGAACGGTTGTTAACCCTATTCTTACTATGGCCAACCGCGTCCATTGTTTCTGGCTATCTACTGCACCTGAATACCGCCTACTTTCCACCCGCTTAGAGAAATGAAGTCAATTGGTTTAAAGAAACTGAGCTGCACTACTTCTTCCGCGATGGTGTCAAAGAAGTATTAGCTTATTGGTCGTCTTGCTGGACAAACACACGGAATTGCAATGCCCTGTTAATTACCAGTCCTACTTTGCCAATTATCTGGGTTTCTTTCTCCGTGGGCACTCCGGCCAGCTGGGGTGTTCCAGGTGCGAGAAGAGATTGATAACGATGGTCCACTGTTCACGACTGATGTTAATGGATTCACGACTGATCTCAACCTCTGTACAAAGGGTACAGGACTCTTCACCGTACGAGAAGACGACCTCGATAGTCTGCATGCTTAGCTGTTGTAGGTGACGGACCCAGGTTCACTCATCCTGCTATCAAATGAGTGCCGGAAATCTTCCATGGGTGAACATGGCTGGTGGGGCTGTGAACTGCCCACCCTCCCTCACGACTAATGGGGCGAAAAAAGATGCATTCTATTTGCAGTCAGGTCAGTAGCACGCCCACATGCTACCAGACATGGACTTCCCTTATTTCAAGTGGTTTATTTCTACTGAACAGACATTTTATGCGTATTAGTTCATCCTTCTAATCACGGTCTTCCTTACCATCTACGCCCACATACGTACTCTGCAAATGATTGTGAAGTACATTGCATAGGGTATTCTTTCACATTTTAGGATTTCTTCCCCTTCCAGTGACGTGAATGTTCCTGTGCGCTCTGTAATTATATTTCTTCTATGACCACTGCGATAGTCATACGTAGGGGGCCGCAGTATATTCCTCGACATTTTAAATAATATTGTTTTTGAAATTATATAAGTAATCTTTCACGGGATAACTGATATTTATCAGCTGTCAGTTACGGTTTCTCCGTGACATTCTTCGGTGAGTCAGACAAACACGTGAACATTCGTTACACCCTTATTTGAAAGTACAGGATGTCCACAATGAGACTCCAACATTTGAACTCATGAAATCTGAGAGGAAAAACAATTTATTGACGAAAAAATACAGGGAAAACATACAGCAGCTCATCAAGTTTTCATACACAGGTGAACGGTTCAGTACACTTGAACATGGGCGCCACGGGTAGCGCGGAGAATATCAAGTCTATAATCGATTTCATGCCATGTGTTGCGAAGCATCTCTTCTGTGACAGAGTTGATGACAATTCTTATGCGCTGTTTCAAGTCTTGCAGGTCCTTTACTGGTGTAGCGTATACCCGGTCTTTCACATAACCCCACAAGAAAAAGTCGAGGGGGTTTATGTAGGGCGAACGTGACGGCCAAGGAATTGGACCTCCACGGCCAATCCATCGTTGCGGGAATGTGTCATTTAAAAATTTTCTGACATCAAGGCTCCAATGGGGTGGTGCACGTCCTATTGAAACATCACATTTGGCTGCAGGTCTGTTATCTATGGCACGAAAAATTATTCCAACATGTCCAGGCAGATGGCTCCATCCACAGTCGTCTCCTGAAAGAAAAACGGCCCAACAATGCGATTTATCATCAAATCACACCGCATATTAACTTTCGGACTGTCGCGCCTGTGTTCCCTAGGTGCATATGGATTTTCGGACCCCCAGATGTGCACATTGTGACGATTGACAGCCCCGGACACGTGAAAGGTTGCCTCGTCTGTAAACATCACGCGTGGTAAAATGTCTCGTTTGCGGCAATGCGATCTAACATGACACATGCAAATTCTTCCCGCTTTGGTCGATCATCAGGCCTGATTTCTTGCACAACCTGCGCTTTATATGTGTACAAACGTAATCGCTGATGAAGCGCTTTGTGCACTGTTGAACGTTTCATACGAAGTTCTCGTGCTGCCTTTCGCACTGACTTCTGTGGACTTTGTTCGAATGACCGCCGCACTTGTTCCACATGATGTTCGCTGATCCCAGGCTTGCCACCACCATGCCCTTTCGCAACACTCCCAGTAGCCAAAAACTGATCACACTACATCTTTATAGTCTTGAACGACGGGGGCGCTTTGTTGTAAACTTGACGAAAGTTTCTTTGCACGTGGGTCGCCGATTTTGTCTGTGCATACCACCAGACCACTTGTGCACGCTCCTTCATATCCTCCATTTTGCTAAAACAATCGATTGCATCTCCGCTACGGCCACTTGGCGTATCAAATTTGCACACCACAAACTTGTTGAGTTGCTCTGTCTGCCCCTTCAGGATTCACAGGTCCACCATATGAAATGAGAAACATATAGGATATTAAAATGTTGGAGTCGCATTGTGGACACCCTGTATTCAGTTTTCCCTCTGTTTGTCCTGCTCGTTATGGGTCTCGCTATCCTTGGACTATATTCTAAGGCGTGACGGACAAGTGTTTTGTAAGCACGCACCCTCGCAGCCTGATAACGTTTTCTAAGCATATTGCTAATAAACCGCTTTGGTCGATCATCAGGCCTGATTTCTTGCACAACCTGCGCTTTATATGTGTACAAACGTAATCGCTGATGAAGCGCTTTGTGCACTGTTGAACGTTTCATACGAAGTTCTCGTGCTGCCTTTCGCACTGACTTCTGTGGACTTTGTTCGAATGACCGCCGCACTTGTTCCACATGATGTTCGCTGATCCCAGGCTTGCCACCACCATGCCCTTTCGCAACACTCCCAGTAGCCAAAAACTGATCACACTACATCTTTATAGTCTTGAACGACGGGGGCGCTTTGTTGTAAACTTGACGAAAGTTTCTTTGCACGTGGGTCGCCGATTTTGTCTGTGCATACCACCAGACCACTTGTGCACGCTCCTTCATATCCTCCATTTTGCTAAAACAATCGATTGCATCTCCGCTACGGCCACTTGGCGTATCAAATTTGCACACCACAAACTTGTTGAGTTGCTCTGTCTGCCCCTTCAGGATTCACAGGTCCACCATATGAAATGAGAAACATATAGGATATTAAAATGTTGGAGTCGCATTGTGGACACCCTGTATTCAGTTTTCCCTCTGTTTGTCCTGCTCGTTATGGGTCTCGCTATCCTTGGACTATATTCTAAGGCGTGACGGACAAGTGTTTTGTAAGCACGCACCCTCGCAGCCTGATAACGTTTTCTAAGCATATTGCTAATAAACCGAAGTCTGGTGTCTGCTTTGCCTGCAATCGAAGCTATGTGAACATTCAATGACGTATCCCCACAGTTACGCCGAAATACATAATTGAGCCGATTAAATATGGTTCAGCATCTTATCATCTACGAATGCATTAAACAATTTAATTAGTACATTTCACGTGATGTTACAGTTTCTGTCCCTCTCTCTCTCTGCTATATTTTTTTACCTTGTGTATATACACTCCTGGAAATTGAAATAAGAACACAGTGAATTCATTGTCCCAGGAAGGGGAAACTTTATTGACACATTCCTGGGGTCAGATACATCACACGATCACACTGACAGAACCACAGGCACATAGACACAGGCAACAGAGCATGCACAATGTCGGCACTAGTACAGTGTATATCCACCTTTCGCAGCAATGCAGGCTGCTATTCTCCCATGGAGACGATCGTAGAGATGCTGGATGTAGTCCTGTGGAACGGCTTGCCATGCCATTTCCACCTGGCGCCTCAGTTGGACCAGCGTTCGTGCTGGACGTGCAGACCGCGTGAGACGACGCTTCATCCAGTCCCAAACATGCTCAATGGGGGACAGATCCGGAGATCTTGCTGGCCAGGGTAGTTGACTTACACCTTCTAGAGCACGTTGGGTGGCACGGGATACATGCGGAAGTGCATTGTCCTGTTGGAACAGCAAGTTCCCTTGCCGGTCTAGGAATGGTAGAACGATGGGTTCGATGACGGTTTGGATGTACCGTGCACTATTCAGTGTCCCCTCGACGATCACCAGTGGTGTACGGCCAGTGTAGGAGATCGCTCCCCACACCATGATGCCGGGTGTTGGCCCTGTGTGCCTCGGTCGTATGCAGTCCTGATTGTGGCGCTCACCTGCACGGCGCCAAACATGCATACGACCATCATTGGCACCAAGGCAGAAGCGACTCTCATCGCTGAAGACGACACGTCTCCATTCGTCCCTCCATTCACGCCTGTCGCGACACCACTGGAGGCGGGCTGCACGATGTTGGGGCGTGAGCGGAAGACGGCCTAACGGTGTGCGGGACCGTAGCTCAGCTTCAAATGTAATGTATTGCGAATACATAGAAAGAAGGATCCTTTATTGTATGATTATATGATGGCGGAACAAACACTGGTAGCAGTTACTTCTGTAAAATATCTGGCAGTATGCGTGCGGAACGATTTGAAGTGGAATGATCATATAAAATTAATTGTTGGTAAGGCGGGTACTAGATTGAGATTCATTGGGAGAGTCCTTAGAAAATGTAGTCCTTCAACAAAGGAGGTGGCTTACAAAGCACTCGTTCGGCCTATACTTGAGTATTGCTCATCAGTGTGGGATCCGTACCAGATCGGGTTGACGGAGGAGATAGAAAAGATCCAAAGAAGAGCGGCGCGTTTCGTCACAGGGTTATTTGGTAACCGTGATAGCGTTACGGAGATGTTTAACAAACTCAAGTGGCAGACTCTGCAAGAGAGGCGCTCTGCATCGCGGTGTAGCTTGCTCGCCAGGTTTCGAGAGGGTGCGTTTCTGGATGAGGTATCGAATATATTGCTTCCCCCTACTTATACCTCCCGAGGAGATCACGAATGTAAAATTAGAGAGATTAGAGCGCGCACGGAGGCTTTCAGATAGTCGTTCTTCCCGCGAACCATACGCGACTGGAACAGGAAAGGGAGGTAATGACAGTGGCACGTAAAGTGCCCTCCGCCACACACCGTTGGGTGGCTTGCGGAGTATCAATGTAGATGTAGATGTAGATGTAGAGGCGGTTGCGAATGGTCCTCGCCGATACCCCAGGAGCAACAGTGTCCCTAATTTGCTGGGAAGTGGCGGTGCGGTCCCCTACGGCACTGCGTAGGATCCTACGGTCTTGGCGTGCATCCGTGCGTCGCTGCGGTCCGGTCCCAGGTCGACGGGCACGTGCACCTTCCGCCGACCACTGGCGACAACATCGAAGTACTGTGGAGACCTCACGCCCCACGTGTTGAGCAATTCGGCGGTACGTCCACCCGGCCTCCCGCATGCCCACTATACGCCCTCGCTCAAAGTCCGTCAGCTGCACATACGGTTCACGTCCACGCTGTCGCGGCATGCTACCAGTGTTAAAGACTGCGATGGAGCTCCGTATGCCACGGCAAACTGGCTGACACTGACGGCGGCGGTGCACAAATGCTGCGCAGCTAGCGCCATTCGACGGCCAACACCGCGGTTCCTGGTGTGTCCGCTGTGCCGTGCGTGTGATCATTGCTTGTACAGCCCTCTCGCAGTGTCCGGAGCAAGTATGGTGGGTCTGACACACCGGTGTCAATGTGTTCTTTTTTCCATTTCCAGGAGTGTAGTATGTTAAATCCGAACTTTCGTCCTCCAGAAATCTTAGGGCAACTTTTCGTTACTAAACAACCAAGAAATTTTCGAACTTCTTGCAGGCTTTCGCCTATTACTCGAAATCTATGCACCCTACTGAAAATGTTTACTGTTCCAAATGAAAAAAACTTCAAATTTTTCGTCGAATGACCTATTTAAATGTCAAAATCGGTGCAGCCGCTTGACTGTAATCAGTTATCAAAGTTCGCTCATTTTTATCAACTTGGCTAAAAAGTCGTCTCCAAAGTTTGTTACCCAAAAACGGCTGCTCCAAATGAAACGTGCCTAGTTATCAGAGTTGCAGAGCGTGAAATTTCATTTTACAAAAGCATCTAGTTTTTCAATTTCAGGCACTATTAAGCTTTAATACACTTCAAGGTCAAAGAAATTCTATTTTGTAGTTGTTTTGTAAGTCAAAATGAACTCTAGATAAATGGAAAAAAGTGTGTTGCCTTGTCACATGCAGTGATTTTTTTTCTTCACTATTGACTGGACTCTGTACATTCATGTACAGAAGATTCGGATCAAGACTTACTGTCGACGCTCGTAGTGCAACTGAATTCGGAGCTCCATATATGGAAGCTTCCCTGTTTGAGACCTCCTCGACTGTACGACCTCAGCGTTCTAACACAACCAGTGAAAGATTCGCCCACCTCATCTCTGATACCGCAGATTTTAACATCTGCACGATTGACGGACTGCATACTTTCCATACCATGGGAGGAATCGTGGCAATCTCTCCATGCACAGCTATGGTCTCCGACAAGAACACTGATCGGGAAAGAAGACGTTCAAGCTCTGAATTTTTGTCTACCCAATTGATGCTTCGCATAGGGGGACGTCTTCTGAAAGATTTCGTCGTTGAAAGACGCCAGGTTCTACATCACATATCATTTTCCGTGAAGATACAAGGGCTGCAGTCGCATATAAATTTCTCATAAATAAGAGCGATCAGAACCACTTGATTTTTATGCTCATGAGGAAATTTGAGGATGGAGGTGTCACAGTGCTACATGCAGAAGAAGATGCCGGTTCATTAATTGTGGAAACAGAGACTTCCCAAATTGCTGTGTCTGACAGTGTGGCAGTCGCAAGCGAGGGCGTTGGCGTGATTGATCTCCTAGCGGGTAAAGAAAACAACTACAACAACCTGTACTTCCATAAACCGGGAAGAGCGAAGTCAGCAGGAGTGTGGTGCTGCAGTAATTCTCTCAATTTCGATCCTGCAAGTGCCGTTTTCAGCCATGCCTTATCGGATATGACTACATAGCCTCTATTTTTCTTTTTCTTTTTGCCAAGGAAGAAGGAATTCTTATATTAATTCTTATGTTTTATTATTATGTTCATTGTTCAGGTGGGTTCGTGAATTCTCTTGGATGAAGCCGGTCGTAGAAATTTAGGATGTATCGAAGATCCGAAAACCACGAGATCGCGTGAAGGCAGATTTGCAACATGACATTCTTTTTATAAATTTGACTCGGGAAATAAACGTCCTTAACATTGCTGTTGATTTCACATGACGGAAATAATTTCACTTTGAACCACGCATAATGGATCACTTTACCGAAAACTGACTCTTGAAATTGATTTTGAATAAAGATACACGACAATAATGTCACTGAAAAGGATTTCAAGAAATCATTTCTTATCTTCTTTTAATTTTTAAAAGTCATTCACCAGCAATACAGCTACTAGACGAACAAAGACAACTTTATTTCGGTATACGTAGGAAAACATTCGTATTGTAGTATTCTACGGACGTTGGTAGATAAATAAGAAACAAAATTAAAAACATCAATCGGGTTTTCAACAGAGTGCACAAATGTGTGAATCCACGATTCTACCCACCACATATCATCTTCGGTTGAACTGCTTACTCGCCAAAAAGCTCATAGGGTACCTTGATAACTTTGATCCCCGTTTTTTCAGAAACGGGAGAATACCTAAGGATAAGCCGGGATACCTATTCGCTCATTTTGACCCCTTTTCCACTTAGCGAACTTCCTGGGAAATTGGGTGATGGCACCTGACGTGTTTTCCTTGTTAATAGTTATATATGAGGCACAGTTAGTGTTATACAATTACTAGAAATACTGAATGTACACTTCTGCTTCACAATGCCAGAACACGAGGCACTCTTACATTACAATCAAGGCCTGTCACCGGTGATGAGCGGCATACCGATGTAAAAATCCTCTTGATGCTTCCTTTTCTGTGTCCATTGTCGCTATCATTTATCAACTATTTCATCAATTAAATTGCCGGGAATAATCATACGGTGTACGGTCGCGGCTAATTAATTCATCCCGCGTTCCGAATGCCGCTTACCACATCCAGTAGCAAACCGCAACCGACGCTGGCTCACCGCACATTTAGCGATGCTATGACTTCGCAGCGTCACTCGTGGCTCTGCTTCAGTAGTATCATCATATACATCCAATCTTTGGCAAAGGAACAAACATCCATTAGAAAGAAAACCAATTTCACAACTCGGTGCTGTGGTTTTAATAACCTTGTAATCCTTCTCATCGCCAGGAAACTGCACAGAGACATAAACATGATACTTGAATTAATCCATTCTTGGGAATTTAAATACGATTAATTTGAAATATCAGTGTGTGCCACAATGGTCTTCTAATGACTTCACTGTCTGCTTTGACTGTGTAAAATCAGTTTTAGTTCCAGTATGAATTACATGAACTGGTCACTTGCGGCCATTTAAGAAGTATGTATCACATTATATCCTGGTAACTATAATGCACAGAATCAAAAGTTCTGTTCGTAACTACAGCAATACTCACATCAATGTCAAAGTTGCCCGTTAAAAAGGCTTAGTACTTCAAACGGAATTTGACGACAAACGGCAAGAAACTACCAACAATTTTGAAGTGTTACGTGGTTTTCCAAAACACGAAATTTTTTTTGCAGGGGCTGCTACTTCTTTTTAGTCCATAAGGGAATTCGAGTGTTGAAGGAAATGCTGTCTACAAATTTTTGATTCAAAACTACACCTTTAATCAGGAAATAACGCCTTCTTTCTCAGGAGTTATCTTTATCAGACGCAATGCCGCTACTGAATTAATTTCTGTAATATGTGGTGTCCTGCCGTAAAAAAATACCTTTTTGTATGTGTATAAGAGTCTAAAACAAGGCATATAAAGGAAAAAACACACAAATATTAGAGAAACATATTATATTTTCATCAAAACGTGGTTAAAATGAAAATGATTGAGTAGTATATAAAGCGTAACTATGAACTGAGTTAAATAAAATGCAGGTATGCTGAACCAGAAATACAACAAAAATGATGTTACAGCGCTTTTTTCCACATTTTACCTCAATACCTTCTTACTGGAAGCCAGTCGTTCAAGGAGACTTCTGTGCAGAGATATATTTGTAAGTAGGCTGTTTAGGTTTTTATGTTGGTAACGCCACGTAGCGCTCTGTATGAAAATCACTGACTGTGCTGTGCGCAGTCTGTGGCTGGTTGGACTCAATGTTGGAACATTCGCTTGTGTACTGTGTTGGGCAGTTGGATGTGAACAGCGCGTAGCGTTGCGCAGTTGGAGGTGAGCCGCCAGCAGTGGTGGATGTGGGGACAGAGATGCCAGAGTTTTGAGAGCGAACGATCTGGACCTGTGTCCGCCAGAAAGAGGAAATTTGTAAGACTGGATATCAAAGTCATCATATATATATATATATATATATATATATATATATATATATATATATATATATATATACATAGGGTGGTCCATTGATCGTGACTGGGCCAAGTACCTCAAAAAATAAGCGTCAAAAGAAAAAAACTAAGAACATAGGTACGTTTCAACATTTTATTTCGATTATTCCGATGTGATACATGTACCTTGGTGAACTTATCATTTCTGAGAACGCATGCTGTTACAGTGTGGTTACCTGTAAATGCCACATTAATGCAATAAATGCTCAAAATGATGTCCGTCACCCTCAATGCATTTTGCTTTACGTGTAACGACATTCCTCTCAACAGCGTGTAGCTCGCCTTCCGTAATGTTCGCACATGCATTGACAATGCGCTGACGCATGTTATCAGGCGTTGTCGGTGGATCACGATAGCAAATATCTTTCTACTTTCCCCACAGAAAGAAATCCGGGGACGTCAGGTCCGGTGAGCGTGCGGGCCACGGTATGGTGCTTCGAAGGCCAATCCACCTGTCATGAAATATGCTATTCAATACCGCTTCAACCGCACGCGAGCTATGTGCCGGACATCCATGATGTTGGAAGTACATCGCCATTCTGTCATGCAGTGAAACATCTTGTAGTAACATCGGTAGAACATTACGTAGGAAATCAGCATACATTGCATCACTTAGATTGCCATCGGTAAAATGGAGGCCAATTATCCTTCCTCCCATAATGCCGCACCATACACTAACCCGCCTACGTCGCTGATGTTCCACTTGTCGCAGCCATCGTGGATTTTCCGTTGTCCAATAGTGCATATTATGCCGGTTTACGTTACCACTAAATAGAACGCGTCCAAAAAATCTGTCATCGTCCCGTAATTTCTCTTGTACCCAGTGGCAGAACTGTACACGACGTTCAAAGTCGTCGCCATGCAATTCCTGGTGCATAGAAATGTGGTACCGGTGTTCATGTAGCATTGTCAACACCGACGTTTTTGAGATTCCCGATTCTCGCGTAATTTGTCTGCTACTGATGTGTGGACAGCTAAAACACCTACTTGGGCATCATCGTTTGTTGCAGTTGGTGGTTGACGTTTCACATGTGGCTGAACACTTCCTGTTTCCTTAAATAACGTAACTATCCGGCGAACGGTCCGGACACTTGGATGATGTCGTCCAGGATACCGAGCAGCATACATAGCACACCCTCGTTGGGCATTTTGATCACAATAGCCATACATTAACAAGATATCGACCTTTTACGCGATTGGTAAACGGTCCATTTTAAGACGGGTAATGTATCACGAAGCAAATACCGCCCGCATTGGCGGAATGTTACGTGATACCACGTACTTATAGGTCTGTGACTATTACAGCGCCAACCATCACAAAGCGAAAAAAATGGTCCAACTAAAACATTCATATTTCTTTACGTACTCCACGAATAAGTAATTAAAAATGGGGGTTCCTATTTAAAAAAACGCAGTTGATATACGTTTGACCTATGGCAGCGCTATCTAGCGGGCCAACCGTAGCGTCATCTCGTTTTCCCCTTCAAGCTTGACAAGTTTCGTTCTTTGTAGTTTTTTCGGTTGATGCTTAGTGCGTGAGATATTTGGCCCGGCCACTATGAAAGGACCACCCGGTGTGACTTTTGAACATTATTAAGGGCCGCGCGGGATTAGCCGAGCGGTCAGAGGCGTTGCAGTCATGGACTACGCGGCTGGTCCCGGCGGAGGTTCGAGTCCTCCCTCGGGCATAGGTGTATGTGTTTGTCCTTAGGACCATTTAGGTTAAGTAGTGTGTAAGGGTGTAAGCATAGCGACTGATGACCTTAGCAGTTAAGTCCCATAAGATTTCACACACACACATTATTACACTGTTCTCTATCAAAATCTTTCATTTGCTAACTACGCCTACCAGTAGTTAGTGCCTTCCGTAGTTGTAATCTTTTATTTAGCAGGCAGTATTGGCGCTCGCTGTATTGCAATCGTTCAGGTAAAGAAGATTTTTGTGAGGTGAGTGATTCATGAAAGGTATAGGTTATTGTTAGTCAGGGCCATTCTTTTGTAGGGATTATTGAAATTCAGATTGCGTTGCGCAAAAAATTTTGTGTGTCAGTTTATTGATGATCAGAATAAGTAAGGAGAGAAATGTCTGAGTACTTTCAGTTTTACTCAGCTGTCTTTGTATCAAATAACGTAGAAGTTTACCAGCACAGTAATTTATAATCTTCCTAAGGGGGCGTTTCGTATTTCGATACCGTAATGGCGTTCGTGAGCAACAAGTAGCCGCTCATTAGCGGTGTCATGGGTATTGTGTTTGCCTTCGTCTTCTGCATTAATTGAGCACCGGTTAACTACACAGATTTCCTGCGAGATAATGAATGCTCTCTGCTGGTTGTGGTCTCCGTACTAGAAGGGAAGCGGAAGAACACCATACCAGACACAAGAGGTATTTACATGTGTTTGTGTGGCGGAAATTATTTTGTGTCTTGAATGGTATGGCAGAAAATTAGCTAGACCTAGACCTCCGCAATAGCGCAAGTGACTGCAGTTTTTATCTGCGATTCCAGTGGATCTGCTTCAAGTAAGCGTCAGGGGACAACCAGAATTTGCGATAACAACAATGTAAATGGAATAAAACGTAAAAAGTAAACAACAGATCATTTCGTTTCATTAATAAAATGCAGTTTTTCCTGCGGTCTAATATTTAATTACAGGAGTTCAACAAAAATATGGAAACAACACAAACACATTACCATACCGAGTTCAGTGTATGAAAACCATTAGTATTCAAAACAGCTTCCAGTCATCTCAGAAAGGGATAACTAGAGGTCCTGTTAGTTTTCAAGAGAAAAAAATGGCTCTGAGCACTATGGGACTTAACAGCTATGGTCATCAGTCCCCTAGAACTTAGAACTACTTAAACCTAACTAACCTAAGGACATCACACAATACCCAGTCATCACGAGGCAGAGAAAGTTTTCAAGAGAATCTTACACTGACACCATTCTTGCAAAATAGTGTAAAATAGTGATGCAGATGCATATCAATCATGCAAACTTCTCTGTAAATTAGGCCACAAAGACTCAGTAATAGCGAGAGATTTGGTGAGCGTGTGGCCATGGAAGATGTGAAAATTCACCCTCGTGCTCACAAAACCAGTGCTTTACGATGCGAACGGTGTGAACAGGGGCCCTCTCGCCTTAGAACACAGCGCCACCACTGGGCAACGAATATCGTATCATGGAATGGACCTGATCACCGGAAATCGTCACATAATACTTGGCAGTAATGCAATCATGTAGAGTATCAACGAGGCCCATGTAACATCGCATTTTTTTTTTTTTTTTGAGTTATTGGTTTTCTGACCGGTTTGATACCGCCCGCCACGAATTTCTCTCCTGTGCCCACGACTTCATTTCAGAGTTTGCATCTTATGCCTTCAGTTATATGCCGGATGTATTCCAACCTCTGTCTTCCTCTAGAGTTTTTGCCCTCTATGGTTCCCTCTAGTACCACGGAAGTCAGTTCCTGATATCTTAATAGATGTCCTATCATCCTGTCCCTTCTCCTTGTGAGTGTTTTCCACGTGTCCGCCGCCTCTCCAATTCTGCAGAGCCTCCTCATTTCTTACCTTATCAGTCCACCTAATCTTCAACATTCGTCTGTAGCACCACATCCCAAATTCTTCGACTCTCTTCTGTTTCGGTTTTCCCACAGTCCCTGTTTCACTACCATACGATACTGTGCTTCAAATGCATATTCTCAGAAATTTATTCCTCAAATTAATGCCTATGTTTGATACTAGTAGACTTCTCTTGGACAGGAATACCCTTTTAGCCAGTGCCACTCTGACTTGTGAACCCAGATGTGTCAACACGAACTGTCGCGAACCGGTTATTAGCAGTGGGTCTATGGACACGCACACCTCTACCCTTTGTTCCACGCACGCCACAGCATCTACTGCACTGCTCGATTGGTGCCATCAGAGGATCGCTTGGAAGACGGAATGGCGAGCAGTGGTCTTCAGCGATGAAAGCACATTCTGCCTACCAGAGAGTGAGTGTCATTTGCGGCCGGCCATTGTGGCCGAGCGGTTCTAGGCGCTTCAGTCTGGAACCTCGCAGCCGCTACGGTCGCAGGTTCGAATCCTTCCTCGGGCATGGATGTGTGTGATGTCCTTAGGTTAGTTAGGTTTAAGTAGTTCTAAGTTCTAGGGGACTCGTGACCTCAGATGTTAAGTCCCTTAGTGCTCAGACCCATTTGAACATTTTTGTAATTTGCGAGTACGATGTAGATTCGATGAGCGCTGTCTCTTTGCCTGTATTCATCCAAATCACACTGGTCTCATCCCATTATGGTTTGGTGTGCGATAAGCTACACCATTAGTTCACCTTTTGTTTCTGGAGGGAAATCTAACTAGCGCTCAGACGTGCTCAAAGTTGTTAGAATCGTTCACTTGCCGTTCTTGCAACAGGAAGCTGAAGTCTTGTTCCAACAGTAATACTGTCTGTGAAACTTAAAGTGCTTTACAAGACGTGCAGCAACTTCCTCGGCCAGCACGATCTCTGGACTTGTCTCCAATCGAGCACGTGTGGCATATGATGGAGCAAGAAGTGACTCGTGCGACTCGTCAACCAACAACTGTTACAGGACTACGTTAACAGGTTACGCAATCGTGGGATAATGTATCCCAGGAGAGTGCTCGACATCAGTTCGATCGACTGGATGATAGAGTCAGCGCCGGCATTGCCGCTCGTGGAGACTACACCACGTGCTGACATGAGTGTTTCAGCTTGAGTCGATAACTGGTACCTCAGAACCGCTTGTGGAATTTATTTGTAAAAGTAATCATTTCAAGTATTCTATATGCACTGTTGTAACAATAAATCTTGAATGACATGGAAACATCTAAAAGGTGTACTAATTTTTTCTGCTGGCTTCTGATGAATAACTGTCAGTGTTTCCAGTGATTCATCACTAATAGTGTAATCGAACAGTATCAGATCTCTTCGGCTTTTCATCATGATAATTCACATTTCCTTATGGTTGCATTTGGGTAGCGTTGTGCCGTTGCAACTATTCTATACAGAATGGCATCGTTCATGAACAGTCTCACGGAGACAGTCCACATTATCTTTTCTATACACTGTGACAGTAACGGCCTCAAACCACTTGCTTGTAAGTTTTCTCAGTTTCATTACATTAAGTATGACTATTTGAGCTCTGCCCGGAAGACATGAAACCGGTAACAAATCTGTTCTGATACAAGGTAAGCTAGCATTTTATGCACTAAATCATTATGTGGGACTATGCCGAATGCCTTCTGGAAGATCTGACCGCTGTGGCTGAGCGATTGTAGGAGCTTCAGTCTGGAACCGCGCGACCGCTATGGCCGCAGGTTCGAATCCTTCCTCGGGCATGGTTGTGTGTGATGCCCTTAAGTTGGTTAGGTTTAAGTAGTTCTATGTTCTAGGGATTGATGACCTCAGATGTTAAGCCCCATACTTCTCAGAGCCATTTGAATTTTTTGAACTTTCTGGAAGTGAAGGGAAATGGCATCAGCTTGGATGCAGTCTCAAGGAGGAACAGAGCAGGATGAGTGTCAGAAGATCTCTGTCTGTGGAATGCGTATTGATTTTTTTCAAAGATCTTCCTTCTCGACAAAGCTCAAAACGCGTAAGTATGAAGAGTGTTCAGTAATTTTGCAACAGTTTCCATTTGCTAGACGAATGCATCGTAGCTGTGAACAACGTAATTTATTAGTGTTCGAAATCCCAGCGATGAAATAAAATATTTCATGAAGCAAGGCTGTTCCTTTGTACAGCCTAAAAGTCGCAAGTTAGTTAAGATTTTCTAATATGAGGTATTCATGTATTCATCTATGTAGCTGGTGCCTAGAGACAATGTGTTCCATCCAAGGTTCAGTCGCAAATATCATTTTGGTGGGATAAATTCAAAGGCATCAACTACGCTTCATGAAGGGAACTTAGGAGGTAACTGATAATGTGTTTGTTATAGAATGTCAAAGGCCGAATTTAACGCTGGCCGACGAATATCTTTGATGAATCCAACTGATATTAAGGTAGAGAATGAAGGAGAGGTCGGTCGACATTATTCGATGCTCTAGGTTTTATGACAGAGCCACTTATGTGTTGGACGTTACCGACTTTTATGAAATTCATTATACTACCGTGCAGCTGAATTAACTAAAAATGTGATATTGTAGACCTTGCAAGTGATATGGATATTTTCGAGAGCAGTTGACCAAATACTGACGTCTTTAGTGTTTGTCTAACAGATGTTTCCATACGATAACGTATGCGTATTTTAGTGTATCTTGCGACCCAGTTACCTCAGTTTATATCGTTTGTACTGGTGTATTCATGTATACGAAGTAAGAGTGGACTTGTATTTTTGACGGCAGGTGTGAGCTACCAGTGCGATAGTGTACGTTACGGCACAGATTTTCCAAAATTGCTCCGTAACATGATTAACATATCATTATTCCGTTGCGGATATCCAACCCATTTAAATTATTAATGCTGCCTGAAAGTATGCACACAGCAAAATGTAATACCAATTATCCCAAATCTAACAAATCTAAGAAGCATGATTTCCGTGACTGTTCTTTGTAGTGTTCTTTTGCAACTTAAGGCAGCTAGCCAGTTGTGAGAACGAACAAGATCTCCGAGGAGAGTACGGCGTACAGAATAAAAATACACTCCTGGAAATTGAAATAAGAACACCGTGAATTCATTGTCCCAGGAAGGAGAAACTTTATTGACACATTCCTGGGGTCAGATACATCACATGATCACACTGACAGAACCACAGGCACATAGACACAGGCAACAGAGCATGCACAATGTCGGCACTAGTACAGTGTATATCCACCTTTCGCAGCAATGCAGGCTGCTATTCTCCCATGGAGACGATCGTAGAGATGCTGGATGTAGTCCTGTGGAACGGCTTGCCATGCCATTTCCACCTGGCGCCTCAGTTGGACCAGCGTTCGTGCTGGACGTGCAGACCGCGTGAGACGACGCTTCATCCAGTCCCAAACATGCTCAATGGGGGACAGATCCGGAGATCTTGCTGGCCAGGGTAGTTGACTTACACCTTCTAGAGCACGTTGGGTGGCACGGGATACATGCGGACGTGCATTGTCCTGTTGGAACAGCAAGTTCCCTTGCCGGTCTAGGAATGGTAGAACGATGGGTTCGATGACGGTTTGGATGTACCGTGCACTATTCAGTGTCCCCTCGACGATCACCAGTGGTGTACGGCCAGTGTAGGAGATCGCTCCCCACACCATGAAACCGGGTGTTGGCCCTGTGTGCCTCGGTCGTATGCAGTCCTGATTGTGGCGCTCACCTGCACCGCGCCAAACACGCATACGACCATCATTGGCACCAAGGCAGAAGCGACTCTCATCGCTGAAGACGACACGTCTCCATTCGTCCTTCCATTCACGCCTGTCGCGACACCACTGGAGGCGGGCTGCACGATGTTGGGGCGTGAGCGGTAGACGGCCTAACGGTGTGCGGGACCGTAGCCCAGCTTCATGGAGACGGTTGCGAATGGTCCTCGCCGATACCCCAGGAGCAACAGTGTCCCTAATTTTCTGGGAAGTGGCGGTGCGGTCCCCTACGGCACTGCGTAGGATCCTACGGTCTTGGCGTGCATCCGTGCGTCGCTGCGGTCCGGTCCCAGGTCGACGGGCACGTGCACCTTCCGCCGACAACTGGCGACAACATCGATGTACTGTGGAGACCTCACGCCCCACGTGTTGAGCAATTCGGCGGTACGTCCACCCGGCCTCCCGCATGCCCACTATACGCCCTCGCTCAAAGTCCGTCAACTGCATATACGGTTCACGTCCACGCTGTCGCGGCATGCTACCAGTGTTAAAGACTGCGATGGAGCTCCGTATGCCACAGCAAAGTGGCTGCCACTGACGGCGGTGGTGCACAAATGCTGCGCAGCTAGCGCCATTCGACGGCCAACACCGCGGTTCCTGGTGTGTCCGCTGTGCCGTGCGTGTGATCATTGCTTGTACAGCCCTCTCGCAGTGTCCGGAACACGTATGGTGGGTCTGACACACCGGTGTCAATGTGTTCTTTTTTCCATTTCCAGGAGTGTATGTTTCGATTGAAAGCCAGGACTCAGGGATTTCCGAGAGATGCGACGACTCCAGTCGTGAAGTGCACTATAGATTAGACCGACTGGCTAAGGGGAATAGAGAGACTGTCTAGTAAAGTAATTCCCTTACTGCATTCTTTCTGCCTCACATCACGAAGATAGATGAGCCGCGGCGGCTCATTCCACCTTCCCACTATCGATAGTTCCTAGCTAGCGTCGCCGGCCGCCGAAGTGGTCGAGCGGTTCTAGGCGCTACAGTCGGGAACCGCGCGACCGCTACGGTCGCAAGTTCGAATCCTGCCTTGGGCATGGATATGTGTGATGTCCTTAGGTTAGTTAGGTTTAAGTAGTTCTAAGTTCTAGGGGCTGATGACCTCAGAAGATAAGTCCCATAGTGCTCAGAGCCATTTGAACCTTTTTTTCTGGCGTTTCCCCGGGTAGCGAGTATTACTCCCTCGTGCGGTTATCGCTGTCCCTGTTAGGCTTCAAAGGCGGCCGCTAGAGCGGCGTCGAAAGAGGCCTTCGACAATGCACTTCAGGTAGTTTACGTGTAGTCTTCGTGCAGTGTAGAACTGGGGCTAGTGGCAGTGCTTGGAGTAACTGTCACGTGATGTGAATTCGCACTACGTCTTTTCCGGGTCGTCGTTCACTCTTTTTGCCTGGAATGGCTAGAAGGTAAAGGTTTGGTTCGCCTATGCTGTCGGTATCTGCTTGTTCAGCTCTGTGCCCCAACTTCCAGCTCCGCAATCTGTTTGAGCTGATGTTGCGAATTTATATTCACTGAATCGTTATGCACGCCTCTGTTATTTGACTCTGTGTGATTCTAGGACAATATTGTTGCGCTACCTGTTTATGAGTAACATGAAAGGGAAGCAGTGGTTGGGAAGGGAGTGAGACGGGGTTGTAGCCTGTCCCCGATGTTATTCAATCTGTATATTGAGCAAGCAGTAAAGGAAACAAAAGAAAAACTCGGAGTAGATATTAAAACCCATGGAGAATATACAAAACTTTGAGGTTCGCCGATGACATTGTAATTCTGTCAGAGACAGCAAAGGACTTGGATGAGCTGTTGAACGGAATGGACAGTGTCTTGAAAGGAGGATATAAGATGAACATCAACAAAAGCAAAACGAGGATAATGGAATGTAGTCGAATTAAGTCGGGTGATGCTGGGGGAATTACATTAGGAAATTAGACACTTAAAGTAGTAAAGGAGCTTTGCTATTTGGGGAGCAAAATAACTGATGATGGTCGAAGTAGATGGTTCAAATGGTTCTGAGCACTATGGGACTTAACGGCTGTGGTCATCAGTCCCCTAGAACTTAGAACTACTTAAACCTAACTAACCTAAGGACATCACACACATCCATGCCCGAGGCAGGATTCGAACCTGCGACCGTAGCGGTCACGCGGTTCCAAACTGTAGCGCCTAGAACAGCACGGCCACTCCGGCTGGCAGGTCGAAGTAGAGAGTATATAAAATGCAGACTGGCAATGGCAAGGAAAGCGTTTCTGAAGAAGAGAAATTTGTTAACATCGAGTATAGATTTAAATGTCAGGAAGTCGTTTCTGAAAGTATTTATATGGAGTGTAGCCATGTATGGAAGTGAAACATGGACGATAAATAGTTTGGACAAGAAGAGAATTGAAGCTTTCGAAATGTGGTGCTACATAAGAATGCTGAAGATTAAATGGGTAGATCACATAACTAATGAGGAGGTATTGAACAGAACTGGGGAGAAGAGGAGTTTGTGGGACAACTTGACAAGAAGAAGGGACCGGTTGGTAGAACATGTTCTGAGGCATCAAGGGATCACAAATATAGCATTGGAGGGCAGCGTGGAGGGTAAAAATAGTAGAGGGAGACCAAGAGATGAATACACTCAGCAGATTCAGATGGATGTAGGTTGAAGTAAGTACTGGGAGATGAAGAAGCTTGCACAGGATAGAGTAGCATGGAGAGCTGCATCAAACCAGTCTCAGGACTGAAGACAACAACAAACAACCTGTTTATGTGTGTTTTTTGAAGAGATTTGTGTCAATCCGTTGGGCAGCGTCTTTCTAAAAATTTTCTGTGATTAATTGTTCTAGCAATGACATGTTTATGTAATGTGTATTTACCACATTCAGTCCGGCCTTAGGCTGTAGGTTTTATCCCCGATCTATATTTGGTGGTCACGCCTACTCAATGTCACGGCTGTTCATTTGTGGCGTACGAAATTTGGTGCCTAGTATCATATTTGGTTATTATGGCGGTTTGTGTTATTATATAGTGTACCCCGCTTTCATGAAAAATTATATCAGTATCCTATGAAATATTTGTTTTTTTTTTAAGTTTTGCGTTTTCTTTTTAAATTATTTTATGCGAGAGAATAAACTGTTTCTGAATTTTATTATCGGTTTCCAGTATGTTTTGGAAGCTGGTGAGCCCTCTGGTAATATTATTATTACCCAGCCATTTAAGTTTTGTGTATTACCACCTCCAGCTAATGGCAAGACCTTACCAAGTTGTTATTCATATCCCTTCCTGGATGAATTTACAACTCTCTTTCAGTAGTTCTCTTTTACCCTTAACATTTTTAATGAGGCTTAATTCCTAGAGCGTATGACCCTATTGGAAAGGTTTGGTAAGTGCAACCGTGGTTAAACAATAACTTTCAGTTGTAGTGTAGTTCTGTGAGACATTTATGTTCATTGTTTGTTGACAGCACGAACTAAGTTACTGGGATAGCATTCCATGTCTGTGCCTTGTTGCCACATGGGCCTGGCTGGCTTGCTTGCGACCATGTGATGGCGCTGGAGCATTTCCTAGCGTGGCTTGTTATTTTTTTTTGCAGTCATGTGTCCTGACTGTCTGCCCTGAAGTTGAATGCCTTAGCACAGAAAATTAAATTTTGCTATCGGTCAAGAGGCCTTTAATTCGGTCATTCAGAAAATTTTCCCTTTAGTGTAATTGTTCTGTTTAATACATATTGCAGTTTTGGTCTAAATTTTATTTTAAATTACTTCATGTAAACCCTTTCGGTTAGCTGTAAAAGCAAACTGTTATATCCTGTTAAGTATATAATGTTTGTCTGTTTTTTTGCGAGGGGGGGGGGGGGGAGGGGGCGGCTTGGTTGCTTAATGTCCTGGTCTTGAGTTCGCTTGCAGAAATTTATCTACAGCTCAGTTTTAATATTTTACTGGTTCATTCAATTTTTTTTAATTAAATTTTTTAAAGGCTAATATTGTTTACGTCCTATGTTCTTGTATCCTGCTTAAAGCGCTTAAGAGGGTATTATTGTAATTCAGTAACTGTATTATTCAGCATTTTGAATTTTTTCAGGTGCGTAAATTTATCATGGCAAATTACCTTGAAAATTTCCTATCTGTTTTTCTTAATGGGGACCTGTTGTTAGTTTGTAAAATAAATGTCTGTTGTCAAAAGTATAAATGATATTAGTTAAAGGGACTTAGTCCTTTTATGTCATTTTCTTAATCATGGTAGTTCCTGATAACTATGGTACTGCCATCTGTGGGTAACTTCGTTGCCAGTAGCGGATGGCGTTGTGTCATACTTCTGATACAACCACAGAAGGGTATTTACTTGTCTCCAACCTCAAAAATTTATAGCGTCCTGATGGAAACACTACGAGAGGAGAACGAGAAGAAACTGAAACATTGATAATGATTAGTGACAAGAACACACACATTTTTTGACGTATACTCAGCTATGTAAAATTCGCTTCAGGCAGCCGACTCTGAAGTTCAACAACGATTTCAGAAGCTGAGGCTGGATGATAAACAGTTATTCTCCCTCTAGGATGTTCACTGAATGGACTCGATAGCGAAGTACAGAAATGGAAGGCGGTCTTCTGGATTGTGGGGCTGACTTGGAACTGCCTGCTCTATTGTTGCGCCCGCGCAAGCCACTTCTGTGGTGACGCCCACCGCTGCGGCTTTTGGGTACAGCAATTGCTGGCTATATGCCGTCTATGGAGTGGGATGTCGACCTGTCGACGCCTGTGGTGCTAGCTGGTGGTGCCTGCTATACCTACGAGACCACGCTGCCCCCCCCCCCCCCACGCTCCCCCACCCCTCCTCCAGATATCATGGCTGTGGTCACGTATGATTGCAGTGCGAAACAACGGCGAGTGGGAGGTCTGGGTGCAGGCACAGCACATGGGATGGCGACAGGCTCCCGTCCGTGCTCTAGGATTCGTCTGGAGCCCCCATGGGAATGCTTGGCAAACTGCAGAGACTGTGATGAAGGCGCGTCCATTTGAAGCATGGGAAGCGGCTCAGGTTGAGATGCCATCTAAACTGCGGTAGACAGCATTGACCCAGGCCCCTGGCTGCGTGCTGAATCAGTAAAACGGAATGCGGCGATATAATCACATAGTGTCAGAGGGCTAAGCTAGTTTCTGTGATTTTGAGCAGCGAGTCTGCAGGGGAAGAAACCAAGGACACGTTGTGACCAAGGAAACACGAAATGCTCCCCTGTTGCCATCGCTGTCTGGGTCGGAAGATGCTGAAGGGTACTGCGTCCTGGATCTGAAAATGAGAATCCTTTCACTGACTGGTGGGTGCTGCATTTGAAGCAGCCTCTAGTCTGGAGATGAGATTCTGGTCTCGACTCTTGTTAAGAGCTGGTTGTCCTGGCTCTGCGCACTATGGGAATTAACATCTATGGTCATCAGTCCCCTAGAACTTAGAACTAATTAAACCTAACTAACCTAAGGACAGCACACAACACCCAGCCATCACGAAGCAGAGAAAATCCCTGACCCCGCCGGGAATCGAACCCGGGAACCCGGGCGTGGGAAGCGAGAACGCTACCGCACGACCACGAGATGCGGGCTGGTTGTCCTGAGTGTGACATCCTACTGTCCCTGGTCCTTTCCGGGGAGCCTGTGGTGCAGTGTCAGCTCTTCCAACAATTTAGACCTCAGTCATCTTCAACAACTCACTGTGCAAATAACAGTCTTATCGTATCTCCTTCTGAACATTGCGGTATAAGTGAGTAAAATTAGTCCATGGAATGGCCGGCCAACAAGAGAGTCATATGCTTTAATCTGCCGAATTTTCAGTGCTCTATGAGAGAGTGATTGCGATCCGTCTAACACATCACCAACCCCCGATTTTGCATATTTTGTGGCCGCGATAGTGAATTACAGGCACCACACATTGCTACTCTGCAGACGCATGCACCACGACTGTCACCTGAGACAGTGCTAAGCATCGAGTAAGGGGTGTAACATCGCTGCTCTGGCTTGTCAGGGCAAACAGAATTCCAGTCTCGCCACTTCTTCCCACCTGCATCAGCGTTGGATAACTTGTGTGCAGAATAAATCCATCGAAGTCTGTTCAGTGTTAGATAATTACAGACTGCATTACTCATGTTTTGAGCCAGGGTAAATAGATTACACAGATAGACCTAGTCTCTGCCAACCAAACGCCACCAAGTGGGGTGCTAATTATCTGTTGCTTCTATTTGTGTTGTCAACAGTTTATGGTTTAGTTGTCATTTCCCATAACTTGTGTTCTTGCCTTATTTTATGATTAAAAAACTTTTGCCAAATTTTATAAAAAAATAATCCCTTGTTGACATATTAATCATCCATGAACAATTAGGTACAATAATGACTTACAAAAATTACATTAAATCATTTCAGCATTCAAGTTTTATCTAACGCTCTGATTCAACACCGGCTAGCAACAACAATCACTGTCAGATGGCAGAATAGATTAAGCAGACACATGGTCAAGTGGACTAATGGAAGTCTTGTGCATGCTTATTAGAAGCAAGGCACATTTGCTCCAGAGTTGAGAGAATGTACAAGTCTCGTCACAGATGTATCAGTGGCAGACCGGTAGTTTTGATCAAGAGAAAGTTACTGAGAAGTCTCAGCCGAATCTGAGGAATCTGACCTTGCGGGGATGTCGAACTCAGAATTTTCTGATTATAACGAGGTAATCCATTCAGAAACATCATTTTTGTGAGATGACAGGAAGTTATCAACTTGAGTAGTCGTTGATAGGAGCATGTACGTTGGTAATGCGTGTCGAAACTTTATGGTAGTTCTGTTTTGAATAGTATTGTCTGGAGCGACAATAAACAGGCAGTTTGGTTATTTAACAGTGAATCTTGCAGTGGACATTTGGAGGATGGAAGCCATGTGCAGCTCTTAGGGAGAGGAACATCTGTAAGCACTTACCAGGGACAGAACGCTGGTCCCAAGAATTTCTTGGAACAGTGTATAGATACTGCTTTCACCTGAAGAGGTGAAGAACTGCATACCTGGATCTACCTGTTAGGCGTTCCTGGTCAGAGCAGGCACAGGACACAAGTGGATCATCCAGCCAAAGTGTTTCGACACTGTTGTAAAAGCCAATTGTGTAAAGCGCTGGCGTCCATAAAAATTCATGGATTTCCATGTCCACCTCGGACTGGACGCTGTCAGTGGGGCCATCAGGTGATATCGTCCTGCTGCCTGTCAAGTATTTTGAGAACCCTCAGGCCTTTGACATGTTGGTTGGACATGTTGTAGCGTTCGAGAGTCAAGGTAATGATCTGATCTCTGTGATAAATGTGTAGTTCACTTTAGGCCCAAACGAAAATTCAAAACATGCCGCCTAAAGTGGCCATGGGAAAAGCAATTCGGTAGCATAACATCTTCTCCCTTCACGGAAATTTACGAATTAGGGACTGGCTGCTTCTCCAGCAGGGGCATTTTACTGACGTTTGATGGAACGGGACAAGCGGAAAGATGGGGCTTGTGATTCAGACTCTAGTCTGGAGAGGATATTGTGGTCTTGAATCTTGAGTGGGTTGCACACTCGTCCTGAGTGTGACTTTGCACTGGCACTGGTCTTGACTGGGGAGTCTGTGGCGAAGTCTTAGCTGTATCGACAATTTAGACCTCAGTCACCTGCAGTGACCTACTGTTCCAATAACGATCTTATTCATGTCATGTCTGCTGGCTTGATGTTTCATCTCTTTGAGCGCCCTGCTGTATAAGTGAGTGA
This sequence comes from Schistocerca serialis cubense, assembly GCF_023864345.2. Classification (NCBI taxonomy): domain Eukaryota; kingdom Metazoa; phylum Arthropoda; class Insecta; order Orthoptera; family Acrididae; genus Schistocerca; species Schistocerca serialis. The sequence goes on along the minus strand of NC_064642.1, from coordinate 274,200,832 downwards.
AATTGGTCCATGGACTGACCGGCGAATGGGAGTGTGATATGCTTGAATCTGCCTACCCACGACTTCGCACATTTCGTGCCCGCGATAACGAATTGCAGGCGCTCCACATCACTACTCTGCAGATGCTGCACCACGGCTGTCACCTGACACAGTGCTACGCAGCGAGGAAGGTGTCTAATATCGCTGCTCCGGCTTGTTAGGGCAAACAGAATCACAGTCTCGCCACTTGCTCCCAGATGCACCAACTGTTATCAACAGTTCATGGTTTATTTGTTTGCCCTATTTTATTATCAATAAACTTTTACCATTTATTGTAAAAGATTAGTCCTATGTTGATATATTAATCACCCATCAGTAATTGACTACAATAATGACATGGTCACAACATCATTTATCATTTCAGCATCAAGTTTTATTTAAGATTCTAATAAAAGTGGTAACATACAATGCAGGCTAGGAACAACAACCACTTTCAGAAGGCGGAATCGATTTCGCAGACACATTGCCAGGTAGAACAGAGGAAGTCTTACAAGTTATAGTGATTGCTGTCAGGGTGTAAACGCGCAGTTCCCTGTGATCTTTCACGTCAAAGTACATGACCAGTATAGTCTTGCATGGGCTAAGAACAATGGCGTCGAGCAAGCTGCTTTGTCCTCACAATGACTCTGTGTCCCTGAGGCAACAACCTTAAAACTTTCTGTTGAAGGGCGCATGGGATGGTGATCAAGGCTTGATCATTCTCAGTGTGTAACTGTAAAACACCGCGCTGTACTGATGAGGCTAGACGGTGGACAAGGTATCGACGTACTTCCTGCCGAAAAATATCTTCACTCTCCTTGGCTACCATGAGCGCATGTAATTCAACACAATGCTTAAATTTGCATTCGCTGTTCCTTCTTGAACTATGCATCGAAAGCCCATGGGAAAATTGTGAACTGTGGAAGTGTCCGGTGCATCTGCCTGACAACACGATGCTTCAGAGGAGTCAAACTGCTCATCCATGTCCGCTGGTAACCTTGACACCACAGTGACGTCGGAATGTTGAGCCGTAGGGCAGTACAGGATTTGATAGTCCAATGAAGCCCATCGTTGCAATTTCTGTGCCGTGTGTGGCAGAACAGAACTGGTTGGGTGGAATAGTGAAGTGAGTTGCTTATGGTCCGTAACCAAGTAGAATTTCCTTCTGTAGAGGTAATGATGAAACTTGGTTGCACCATAAATGACCGCGAATGCTTTTGTTTCAGTCCTGAGTCTTAGAAGTTTTGAGCAAATGCTATTAGTCGATCCATTGCACCAAGACGATACTACAGAATAGCACCTAGGCCAACAGAAGAAGCATCGCCCGCTAACACCACTGGTTTAGCCGGATCAAAATCTATGAGACACGTGTTACTAGGTAGCGGCCGCTCCAGTTGATCAAAAGCTAGCTAACATCCCTTGGTCCATGCACACGGAACATCCTTACGCTGTAACTTGTGAAGCATAGCTGCAATCTGAGAGGCGTGAGGAATAAATTTGAAGTGGTAGTTCAGTTCCCCTAACGTTGCTTGCAGTTCCTTTAGATTTTTGGAAGCCAGCAAATCTTTGATGGCTCGCAAATGAGTCTGAGTATGGTGAATACGATGCCCATTAATGGCATGTCCCAGATATTCTGTTTCCATCTGTAAAAAAAAGAGCATATTGTGACACTTGAGGCCTGCCGATAACAGTACTTGAAAAAGGCACTAGGGATTGTCTAAATGTTGTTCTACAGAATATCCAGACACGAAAATGTCATCCAGGAAATTTGAGCAAGAAGTCACCTTGACAGTCACTTTTTCTAAAAAGCATTGAAAAATCGCCGGTGTTGAGGCACTACCAAAGGGCAGGACTTGAAATTCAAATAACCCGAGATAAGTATTAAGAACCAAAAGTCCTTTGAGTAGTCATCCATAGGCAAACGGAGGTAAGAATCTGCCAAATCTGTCTTGGAAAAATAACAACCCTCTCCATCAGTTCCTCCGGGCGGGGAAAGGGGTACATGTCTATAGCTGTCTGAGAGTTTCGGCTGCTGTGGCCGAGCGGTTCTAGGGGCCACAGTCCGGAACCGCGCTGCTACTACGGTCACAGGTTTGAATCCTGCCTCGGTCATGGATGTATGTCATGTCCTTAGGTTATTTAGGTTTAATTAGTTCTAAGTCTAGGGGACTGATGACGTCATATGTTGTCCCATTGTGCTTAGAGCGATTTGAACTTTTTTTTTTTTGTCTGTGAGTTCCTGAAGGTTTGAGGTGGATGGCTAATGGGGAAGACCACTAACATTCACTGATTGGCTTGATGACCCCATCAGCTTTCCATTGCCGTAATTGTTCAGCGACCTGTACCCTAATGAGAATGAGCATTTGCCTTGCTCGACAAATGTTTGGTTGTGCATTGTCTTCGAGTGACACATGAGCTATAAAATTGTTCGCACAGCCGAGACCATCGACAAAAAGTTCACTAAATTTGTTACACAGAGCCTGAAGCTCGTCTGCAGGCACATCTGTTGAAAATTCCAAGATCACTTGTGGACTGACAATCCGAAAATGTCGAAAGAATCTAAGCCGAAAATATATATAATAAATGTATGTCACTTATTGTGAAACCCAGTCGTAATTTTATAACTGATATATCCTTGTATCCCCTAACTTGATTCGAAACATTCGTGTAGTAGCCTAAAATAAAATAAATAAAAACAAATACTGGGTTTCGAACACGGGATACAAATATGAGGGGCGCTAGGCAGCTTACTGCGCCACAATTTCAGTTGACATTATTACACGCCAAGAGGCTTCTAAATTTAGTCGAAAACTTTGACTGTCGTTTTCTCAGAAACGGTCAAGTATCTACAGATAATCCAAGACACATGCTCACTTATTTTTAGTCTTCTTTCGCTGAGCGTAGTTTCTGAGAAATTGGGTTATGGCATTTGTCGTGTTCTCCTCGCCGGTATCACAGAGTGAGGCGTTTGCATTGCGATATTGAACGTATCTCTCTTAGCTCTCCCCCTACGAGGCAGCAGCCACTTAGTTTACCTTCGCCGTCAATTTTAGGTTCAACAGTGATAAAATTCTCTGCCTATAGACTCCTAGATTTCATGTTACAATGTTTGTGTATTCAAGTGGAAAAATAATTTCCTTCCACACTCCATTGCCAATTTACCTATTTCCAACCGTACCACAGGAGTTGCCAAACTATTTATAGTATTTCGTAACTGAGGATTCAGAGCCTCAAATTAAGGTATCTACATTACTTTCATAAACTGGTAAATATATTCGAAACGTTAGAAATATGTTGTTCTAATATAAACACTGAAACGTCTATTAATTCGTTGACCTGATATTTCTGTATGCTTTTGTTCTGAAGTTTCCAGTGTGTATTAAGAAGTTTAGTTTCTTCTTTGAAAATTGTCATCACTATCATGAAATTACACTCTAATTAAAAACACGTTATTTTGCTACTTTATATCACTGCATCCATGTTCAGACATTTTGACTGCTATTTGTGTGGAAAAGGTTTTATTTGTTGTCACTATGTTTCACGTAATCTAAAATAATACTATTGGAAACTTATCTGTTGATTTATTACTGAAACAATGGACTTTTCCTTCTCTGCACAACGGCACAGTAGCTTCAGTAAAATTTTCTTTTTCACAGTGTGACGTAAAATTTATTCAACCTCTGCAAATCATTGCTTTTCCATAAGTGAAATATTAATCAGCATTTAGTTTTTGATGTCAACAGTTGTTTTGGTGGTGGTATTCTTCTGATGTACTGTGAGAACCCTACACAAACCTGAAACCATTGCGTACTTTGGTTTATAATGAAAGGAAAAAGGCTGCAACAGTGATGCATGCGAGTGTGTGAAGAGTGTCTCTCTGTCTGTCTGTATCTCTCTATCTCTCTCTCTCTCTTCTTCTGTGTGTGTGTGTGTGTGTGTGTGTGTGTGTGTGTGTGTGTGTGTCTGTGTGTGTGTTTTCAAAGATTTATCTAGAGTTGCTTCCTTCTTACAGTGTAAACACCCATTACCCCCAGCAGCTTAACAGTTGTGAATCTGTTTCACCATAGTAGATCAGGGGTATTTTTTTCAATGAAAGGTACAAGTTGTGGAAGTTCTGCAGCGTTCATTTATTTCGTGGGCCATTATTGAAACATATTTGAAGACGGTAGTCATTTAAGATGTGAAGATGGTCTTGTAAGCCGAAAACCGGTTTACGAAATACATTAATAATGTGGAACATACATATTTGTGTTTTTTTGTTGTTGATAAATTTCAAAATAATTTACTAACTTGTGACAGAGAATTCTGTCTGCACCACAAATGATTTAGTAAATTTGCCACGGGGGGCTTGCAATCGATTTCGCATGTCTTGATCTCCGGTATTACTCACTGGCAGTACTATCGGCAGCGCGAATCGTTGTAGGTTGCCGATGATTATCTCTGGCAGAGCCAATTCTAAAATAGGCCCTGTGCAGCGTTGGTGGCGCAGTAAGAGCGGACAGCTAATGACAGCAGACTAGAGGGCATCACGGACTGAGTTACGAACGTAAAGGGTGAGTCAGCCGTTAGCTCAGTTTATGTCAGGGTCTGGTGTAACTGGTGAAATCAGAGTTATGACACCGTGCCGAGTACAGCTTCTTTATGTGTGAGCCCGTTGATTTGTGCGGCTTTGATATTCCGTGCTGTGTTGGACTAGGTATTGGAAGCCGCACTGGATATTTCCAGGATTATCAAATATTTGCCACATCATGCGTTTATGGTCAGTATTTCTCACACTCTGCTGCCTGTACTTGATGGCTTACTGAAATATTCGTTCGGGATTTCTCTGTACCACTGAGCGCTTCGCTGTGGTGTGTCTGTGTTGTCTACACGCAGTGTGAAAGACTAAATTCAGTGGTTAACCTTAATGCTAGATTTTACCATTGGTATAGACGACGCCTTTTTGTGCAGTAGTATTATGGGAAGCTGTTTTGTGAATAAGCTGTGGCAAAAAGTTTTTGCAGGTTGCATTGTGATCTTAAGTGTTTTTAAGGATTTGCATTTAATTTTTTGTTTTATATTTTGTTATATATGTCTTATACATATGTTATATAGTATATGTGTTAAAATTGTGTTGTAGATTTCCGTGTCGAAATACCATAGAAGGAACTACTGCTTGTAATATCTAATTATTAATTTTCGCCTCACAGAGGTAAGCTTGTTATTTTCATTACGTAACTGTTTGGTTCACGCAAGGGTTCTTGCCTTGTGATTTGGCTAAATTGCTGTTCTCTGGGAGTTTATTAAGTCTTCCTGTATGAAATTTTGTTCAGATGAATGGTTTAAGAGACATTACCCTCGCCACTACTAGGCATTCTTGATATTTTGTAAATGTGGTTAAAGATAAATTTATGGGACTTAGTAGCATATTAAAAGGCCTTTGGCTGACCATTTCTCGAGAAGGTGGCCATTAGTTCTTGCTTAACCTGTTCGTTTGGCCTATGGTGTTTGTTAAAGCACTACGTAGTCTTTTTGGCTTTGCGGCCAGTTTTTCAGTGGCTGGTGGGCACGAGGGCTTGCTGCTGTTACGCACTGCCTTTGAGGAACGTACGCGACTGCGTTAGTGCGCAGGTTCGCGCTGCCGCCTAATAAATTTTGAGTTGAGTAGTAGCTATATTACTTAATCTTCTGTTCTATGAAACCTTATTTAAAGTTTTGCTTAAAGTTGTACATCTCCTTTGGAATATGCTTGGATTGCTAAGTTTCTTCTAAACTTGCTTAAGCACAAGGTACGCGAATATTTCCAAATCGTTTAATCATAATTACCGGTTTGAGCCTAAATTAGGATTGTACTTGTCTCACCCGTGGACAATATTTATCTATTTTGCCGTTTTGGTACTTGATAAAATTTTCAGTAGATTTTGTTCTGATTTAACAGTGTATTTGCCCTCTTGTGTGTTAAGGCACTGTTTAATTTAAAAAGAAAGAAACTTAATTAGTGTTTCAAAAATCGTTTGAAGGTCTTAAACGACTTTTTTTCCTTAAATTGTCTTAAAATATCTTCGCTGTTGACCTTTGAGTAGCTTCTGTTTGACACGAAAAAGAAGACTTTTTCTAAAATAAAAAAAAAATCACGACGAGAAAATCAAGATTTTTCGATAACAGACCCGTCATAACATTGGTATAGTACGGATTTTTAGTGAGTAATGTCTAGCCTCCAGCACACGCGCAGGAGGGTCGCTCTGCGATTTTCGGCAGAGGGCACCATCTGTCTGCAAATCATCGTGCATGCGTGATTTCCGCGCCTGCGCATTCTTCGCGCGTGTGTTCTATGTGCGGGGGGTCGACGTGCGGTTACCGTCAGTCGTACTTAGCCGCCAGCAAGGTTCAACCACATGAAGATGTCGGACAGTTGCTCTGAGGGAATATTGTGTAATTTGCACGACGTCATCCGGCGGCAGGTCCGTGAAGACTATTTACAACATATTCGCCAGGACAGCTTGACGTCACAAAAGAAGAAAAAAACCTGTTTTATATTAATTCTGGCTGCAAAATACTAACGCGAATTCTTTACAGACGAATGGAAAAACTGGTAGAAGCCGACCTCGGGGAAGATCAGTTTGGATTCCGTTGAAATGTTGGAACACGCGAGGCAATACTGACCTTAAGACCTATCTTAGAAGAAAGATTAAGGAAAGGCAAACCTACGTTTCAAGCATTTGTAGACTTAGAGAAAACTTTTGACAATGTTGACTCGAATACTCTCCTTCAAATTCTAAAGGTGTCAGTGGTAAAATACAGGGAGCGAAAGGTTATTTTCAATTTGTACAGAAACCTGATGGCAGTTATAAGAGACGAGGGGCATGAAAGGGAAGCAGTGGTTGAGAAGGAAGTGAGACAGGGTTGTAGCCTCTCCCCGATGTTATTCAGTCTGTATATTGAGCAAGCAGTAAACGAAACAAAAGAAAAATTCGGAGTAGGAATTAAAATCCAATGAGAATATACAAAAACTTTGAGGTTCGCCGATGACATTGTAATTATGTCAGAGACAGCAAAGGACTTGGAAGAGCTTTTGAACGCAATGGACAGTGTCTTGAAAGGAGGATATAAGATGAACATCAACAAAAGCAAAACGAAGATAATGGAATGTAGTCGCATTAAGCCTGGTGACGCTGAGGGAACTACATTAGGAAATGAGACACTTAAAGTAGTAAAGGAGTTTTTGCTATTTGGGGAGCAAAATAACTGATGATGGTCGAAGTAGAGAAATAAAATGTAGACTGGAATGGCAAGGAAAGCGTTTCTGAAGAAGAGAAATTTATTAACATTGAGTATAGATTTAAGTGTTAGGAAGTCGTTTCTGAAAGTATTTGTATGTAGTGTAGCCATGTATGGAAGTGAAACGTGAACACTAAGCAGATTCAGAAGGATGTAGGTTGCAGAAAGTATAGGGAGATGAAGAAGCTTGCACAGGATAGAATAGCATGGAGAGCTGCATCAGACCAGTCTCAGGACTGAAGACCACAACAACAACTGTCTCTGTGTGTTGTGTACTGATGAGGTAAAATCATTTGTTAAAGACGATATTTGCTGTAAGCAACTTATTAATCTTTCCCTGCCGTTCATAATTATTTGTGATTCTTGTATTTATTTAGTCATGTTATTACGTGGTGCTTAAATAAATGTAGCCATTCAAACGACAAATTAACTCTGGAATTCTGGGTTCGCCCTTCGATGCTTTCTTTCTCCTAGCTCATCCTGTTTTTAGGGATTTCAATTGCAGAAGGAAATGACTTCGTGATGGCTTTATTTACTCATGTGCGCGGTGGTGTCCAAAAAACTATAAAATATTCAGCATCAGCTGATGACTGTGAGGGTCTGTTTCCGTAGGGATCAACTTTAAGTCCCAGCTAACGCCCTGAAAACACTGTAGTGACCGCGACTTTCCAAGGCCCTTTTTTTCTTTTTAATCCGGCCTTGTTGACAAGTGGACGGGAGCAGCGATCTTAATTACAAGTGCAAACGAACGCGTTTTGCCCCCGAAAAGGAGGCGCGCTGGCTGTAGAGAGCGGCACTCCCAATTTCCAAAGGCTAATTGAGTTTGCTAAAGAGCACGGAGAGTGTCGCTGCGCTGGGGGGGGGGGGGGGGGAGGGGTTGAGGAGGGGGGGCAGAGTGGTGGGGCAGTGGCGAGCCGTGGAGGCGGAGGAGGAGGCGGCGGCCCTCAGTAGCCCGGCTCAAACCCGTTCCCTGGCCGGTGGCCGGCCGCTCGGCTGCGCTCTATAGCATTTAATTACACATGCTGAAGTGAGCAAGCACTCGAGTGTTTCGGCCGGTCGCCGCTCCTTCTCCTTTTATGTTTATCACCCTCGGCGTGCCTCTCTTTTTCTTTGTTTTGCTCCCCATCGGTCCCTTGAGGGTACCGGGCCACTCCCGTGTACAGACATAATTTCTCCGGCCGCCTCGTATCGGATGGCCGGAGACCGACCTGTTCTGTTCACACGTTCGGTTGACCGCTCGCCCTCCTCCCCCTCCCCCCTCCCTCCTTCTCACTCCTCTTTCTTCCCTTTACAGCTTCGGAACTGGAGGACCTCATGCTGACGGCAATGAACAAGTTTGCCGGACACTTGAAGCAGCAGATGGGGCTCCGCCGACAACCAGCAGGTGTGCTTTCCGGTTCCTAACGAGACTTACTATCAACGGGAAGGTGGAGGGTCGTGGTAGTAAATAATGGGCTCACGGTGTTTCATTAACTGACGACATCCCGTATCTGAAAAAAGCGCGATTATCGATACCTTATTTATTTATGATATTAGTCTTCTCGTGACTGCTGCTGCCACTTTTTTCAATCCTTGACGCACGTCATGTCTTCTTAGCATCAAGAAGAATGAGATTTAAACAGATCACGGAGAAATAGGAAGCAAAAGATAATATTTTTCAGAGGTTACCCATTAACAGAATTCTGACGCCCATTACAAATCTACATGAGATAACCACTAATGCACCCACCAATTTCGCACTGGAAAAAGGCTGTTCGTCAACCTAAGACACAAATCTGTGCTTTTAGTGTTAGAAACAGTGAAGATTGTGGCAAATTAAAGACAGTATGGTCAGGCGTCAAGCTGGAGCAGTGTGAGACGCCAAAATATCTAAGATTGATATCTGATAGTTCTCTTACTTTCAAAAAGCACCCCACGAACTGCAAGGCAAAAGTTTCCACCAGGAAAAATCTACGAACGCTGGTGTGTATGGGTGTTATTTGGGAAGAGGGGGTGTATGTGGGGGGTGGTAACCATCCTGAAGCTTCACCAAATTCTGCAATGCCACTATGCCATTCTGTGGTAGATTGCGCATGTTGTACCGATGGGGCTACACTGATCAAGATGATATTCAGTGTGACAGTGAAGATGACCATACTGTTCATCAAATACTTCAGTGCCTCCTGCACAGCAGATGAACTTCATCAAGGAACAGAAGAGGCATTGTGACTAAGTTTTGAGTAACAGTAATACAGTCATAACTATTTATAAGATGTATGTTTTTGGTTCGAGAAATAAATAAAATGTCCCATCAGCAGTCAACCACGTTTTCAACAAGCGCGGGTTTTAACGTCCTGTCGACGATGAGATAGTTATGAATGGAACCCATGTTTAAGGTGGAAGTAAGATGAAGAAGGATACCACCGTGCCCTTTGCGAAAGGAGCCACGTCAGAGAAACCATGCAAAACACAAACCTGGATGACAGGCGGGGGTCTAAGCCGCCGTTCTGTCGTCTTTGAGTCCAGATTGCTAAACATTTTGGCATCTCGCTCGGTATCATCCGCGAGGTCTGTGATAAACACAACTGAGGGGAATACTACTGCAGAAACTAACTACATTAAAGTTCAGGCAGTAAAGGTTGTTATGATTTCATAATAACAGGCTGTTGAATGAACTCGACTACACATTCGTGAGTACTTAGCACTGACCGTCTCTCCAGTAAACCAGTTTATATATTTTAATGATCAACAACAGTGAAATAGTTTGGAAGAACAGACTACCAAGAAAAGTTTCATAAAGAAAAGTAAACGCTATCTAAAGAATAAACAAACTGATGGGAGAACCTAAACCTGATCGTACCCTTCAGATACTTACCTACATTGCTACAGTATAGTCATTCAACATTTCAGTCTCTATTACAGCTGATAATAAGATCCATCAGATCGTTGATAAAAACATCGTATATACAGCTTTCCACTAAATTCTAAAAAAAAGAAAAAAGAAGCTGCAACTGTGTTATCTGTGGGTAAATCGGACTGCTGAGCAGCGAGGCTACAAAACATTTATTATTTGACCAGTGCACAAGGGTCTCCCATAACTTTGATCATTAAATACCAAGCCCCCAATGTACATTCAGTCTCAAAGTCTAATAAATCTTTACAAACCAGCATATCTTTCTGACGAGATATGGTGACGTACCACTCTCGCCGTTTAATCAGGATTCCTGCATGCGTAGATAGTGGATTTCGAGCTGTCCATTTTGATCAGCTACGAATGGAGTTAAAAATTTCGAAATACCTTCCGCTACATCGTTTTAAAATTCCGCTGCGGCTCTCCAAATGCGCTGCCTGACTAGGAATCGATTTCAGTACATCATCCGGCTTTCCACTGAGATTAAATTTCGTTTCCCTATCTAGCGTAATCATGAATTATTTAGAAATTTCCGAATACTATATTTTTTCTACGAATAAATGCAAATAAACACTATTTCTGCTGCGCCGAAGAGCGTTTCTCTGCGTACTTGCCATCTGGCGGGAAAGAATTGTGACCACACATACAGTCGGTAAAGTACCGGCTAAAAAGAATTGAAACTGGAAATTCTATTGTCACAAAAACAAAAAAATGAAGAATTACAATCTAGCTAACATAGAGTTTTTACTTGTTACTGTTTTAGTCAACTATCACTACCAGATATAAGGGATGATTCAGTGATTCTGTCATAAATTTTTTACGGATGATAGAGAGGGTAAATGTGTCAATTTGATGTGAGAGGCTCTGCTCCAGAAACGATCGAGTCGAAAATTATAAGCGAACATCTTTCTGATACCTCTGACAGTGGACGTCTTCTATTGCAATCACTTTGATTTCCATACTTTGGGAGAAGATAGTATGAACCAAAAGTAGAAAGAAATGTATGCACCTTAGAGCTCATGTTTTGTCCATAGTGCCTGCTCCAAAAATGTGGTTAGCAAAGAGCTGCCAGTGGAAGAGGTCCACTGTTAGAGGTATCAGAACGATTTTCACTGACAGCTTTCGACTCAACCGTTTCCAGACCAGGATCCTTTGCCTAAAACTTATACATTTATCCTCCTCCATAATCCCAGAAAGTTTGTAACCTCATCAAAAGGTCATCCTTTACATTGCGGAAAATGGAAGAATTACGTGAATACATGTCGGTACAGCACGAACAACAGATAGTTCAAATGTTCAAATGTGTGTGAAATCTTATAGGACTTAACAGCTAAGGTCATCAGTCCCTAAGCTTACACACTACTTAACTTAAAATATACTGAGGATAAACACACACACCCATGAGCGAAGGAGGACTCGAACCTCCGCCGGGACCAGCGGCACAGTCCATGACTGCAGCGCCTTAGGAACAACAGATAGTGCTGATTGTCATGTCGTATTACCAACACACAATCGATAAAAGAGCTCACACGTATTACGCCATTTACTGAAAACTTAGTTACTAGGCTATTCTCAGCAAACCAGGAATGTTTACCTTGTTCCCACTTCAGCATCGAAATCATTCACTTCTCTCAGAAAACGGAGGAGTATGCAGTCGATATGGATCGCTGATTTGGGCACGGGGCGTGACGGAAGCCGCAGAGGTTGCGGGCGACAGATTGTACGAAACTGGAAGGCACGGTTGGCACACCTGGCGCACAGTGCGCCGGTCATCCGACCCCAGCACCAGCTGGCCAGGCGGCACGCGACGACCGCTCTGGGACGGCGAACCGTGTCAACTCGCTGTTGACTACGGCGGTTGGTTGGTTGGTTTGTGAGATTGAAGGAGCCATACTGCGATGGTCATCGGTCCCACTACGGCGGTGGTGGGCGACATATTTTCATCAGTTGTCACACACGATCCTGCCGTGCATCTTAAATACGGAAGATGTGCGGCTTTCCTATTAGTAAGCGAGTCGGCCAACAAGGAAACTTACTTAGGTATTCTATACCAATGGTATTAGTATTCGAATACTTACCAATACCTTAAGAAATTCCGAGTGTTACTATTGATGGAAACAAACCGTCAGGATAAAAATTAATAATTTTTCGCTACTGGTATAATCATAATTAAAACGTATACAATATGTATGTAATTATCACAAAAGAGACGCAAGTGCTGTTGTTACAGGTATATACCAATGGCAGTCTATAATGATTATATGTATGTCAGCAACACACTTCTGCCAATAATATTAAGCATGTACTCATTACATTGGAAACGCGGTTCGAGAATTGTTATACACATGAATTAAATGAAGATAAAAGTTAGCGTTAATAATTTGTCGCCGGTTGGTGTGGCCGTGCGGTTCTAGGCGCTTCAGTCTGGAACCACGTGACCGCTACGATCGCAGGTTCGAATCCTGCCTCGGGCATGGATGTGTGTGATGTCCTTAGGTTAGTTAGGTTTAAGTAGTTCTAAGTTCTAGGGGACTGATGACCTTAGAAGTTAAGTCCCATAGTGCTCAGAGCCAATAATTTGTCGCAATCGCCTGTGTCAAAAGCTTTTACCTGTTCTGAGTTAATTATCGACTGGGGATCAGAGAATCCGCTGCAGCAGCTTCAGGAAATTCTCTTCTTCACAAGCACGCACACGCAGCCACTGGACTTAGCACATCGAAAAGTCGTCTGGAGACAGCTTTTCTGGAGGATCTGCGGAAGAAGTTGCTGTACAGATATTTGATTTTTGATGACACAAAAGGTTGGTGAACTAAGTGAGCTCTGTAGAAGAGTGGGAGAACATTTTTTGCTGGATGGCACACACAGGCAAGATTTCATCTACATTGTATAGCAACTGTGGTTCCTTGTGAACGTCTTCTCTCGAGAGCTGTAGCCACAGTTGCATGACAGAGAAATTAATTTACTGGCGAAGATCTACAAAAGAAAATGTTTCGCATAGACATAACCTTTTGGAACGAAAACACTTTTTCTAATGTTCGTGGGACATTTTTAGATAGTGTATAACTTTTTTCATCGGTTAGACATGACTTTTCGCTACAAAAACATTTTTGATTGTTAATTACACTGTGCGAAATGCTGCAATCAGCCACAAGTTTTCTTGAAATAATTTTATTACGCCATTACTAGTTTCGGGTCTGAGCCAATTGCCAGACGGCAGCGTTGACTTCTTTGCAAATTTAAATTAGTATCTTCCTGAAAAGACAGAAATTCGTTCTATAATAGGTAAAGCAGAGCTTTTCAGCAAGACACAAATGTAAACTTGTAAAGAAGTCAATTGACGATGGGCTCAGGCCCAAAACTAGTAATGGTATAATAAAATCATTTCAAGAAAACTTCTGGCTAGTTGCAGTATTTCCTACAGTGTAATTTCTTAAAACAGCTTCGGTGTTATTCAAACAAAATGGATCACATAAAGTTTTGTTTGTATTTATGGGACATGTGTCAGACATAAAATCTACATCAAAGGCAATATTTTTTCTTTGCTTAATTGTCCTCTGTTGCCTATGCTTGTATCCGATTTTATGCTAAATTTGGTCGGTGCAAGCACAGTATAAGCTCCATATTTCGCTTTTTATTCTCAATATGTTCTTTGAGACATTAAAGTAAAGCTCAAAATCTGATAAGAAGCAGTCCTTACCTTGTGTACTGTCAGTATCTATTGTAGTATCAAATAATAATTTAATATTTTACTCTATTTTATTAATTAATTAATTTTTGATGCATAGAAGGTGCTATAGCTTTTAATTTTAAGTTGCTGATTGAATTTCGTATATCATTTGTGTATTGCGGATGTGCGTGTGTTTAGTCTTCTATCTTCACTCTTTCCACTGTCAGCAATGATACAAGCAGAACACAATTTTCAACTGTTAATATTGAATACTGGTGGCATGCATAACATATTGGAGGGGTATAAAACGTTCAGGAACGTAGAGATTCATGTATTACTATGGGAAAGGGTTTTTATAGCACTAAGATAAAAGAACTAATATAAATATCTTACTTGTATCTAATGACCTGAATGGGTTCATTGTTCAAAGATTATTCTTATTTTTATTATTGTGCCGATCCACGAGCTGGCTGTCTAAGCAACTGCGTGAGAATATAACTAACGGTAAACAGATGCAACACTTGATCTTCCCAGATGGCATTGATTGTTCCAGTGATATAAGTGCCTGTAAACCACCGTTTTGAGAGTGATTTATTTTTGAAGCTCATCATTATTTTCATTAACAGTTATTCGTATTTAATGAAATTTTTTCTGCATATAAAAAAGGCTTTTTTTTCGCGGACGCTAGCTTGGTGGCCGTTTAAAGGTCTGTAATTATTGTGTGTTAATACATGTAATCCTTCTCTCTTCCATCTAGCGAAACCTGTAACTACGACTACACACAAGAGGAAGGAAATACGAGTGTATTAACCAATAAAGAACGAGAAGCTGAGAGACGATAACGACTGAAATATAGGAAGTCAGGATATTCCTTTTATTGATCGTCGAATTTCTTCACAGAATAACGTCATTTTCAAAAATTTGTGTACAGAACCTTTCTCAAATTTTCAGACTATTTTTCTATTCGTGATTGCCGTTGCCAGTGTTGAATATAATGACAGTTTTGTGCGTCAAACTTGTAGTGGAAGAAGAGCTTTGGCTTTATTTTTGCTTCGGCTAGCAGGCACAGTGTAGCATTTGGTTACAGAGAAAGCGCCATTGTTCGCAGGTTAGTTGGTTGGTTGGTTTGGGAAAGGGTACCAAACAGCGGGACCAAAACGGGAGGTCATCGGCCCCATTGGATTAGGAAAGGATTGGGAAGGAAATCGATGGTGTCCTTTCGAGGGAATCATCCCGGCATTTGCCTGAAGTGATTTAATGAAATCACGGAAAACCTAGATCAGGATAGACGGACGCGGGTTTGAACCGTTGTCCATGTGCTAACCAATGAGCCACCTCGCTCTGTGAGGGTTAGTATATTAGTAGTTGTGTATCTGCTTGTGGATGTGTAATTAGTTTTAATATTAATTCAAAATGTAATCAGATAGTGAAGAACATCTGTTAGTCTAATTGATGAGGTATTAAAAAAGTTAGAAATTGATACATTAGCTATGAACACTGGCTTCACAATTCATGCAATGGCTAAAACAGAAGTACAGATGAAAACTGAAGAAAATTTTTCGCACTCAGCAAAATATTTCTCGTGCACATGAGTCCTCACATTCAGAAGTATAACTGTCAGCAGCAAACACAAAGGAGCAGGCTGACATTGTCGTCAAAATCGAAAACGTTTCTAAGGAAACAGAGAAGATTATCTCCGAGCAATTGACTGCCACCAAAAGTGTATGAAAGACGAAATGGACAAGTGGCTTACTGAAAAGGATAAGCAATTAAATATTATTACGGAATTAAAGTTTTCCATTTGGAAAATGAACAGCAGGCGAAGAGCAGAACTACGCTCCAAGCCTATAAACAAGAAACTGTTAAGCTTGTAGGTGAGGGTGTCACCAGATAATTTAATTCAGTTTAAAAAAGAGCACGGTTCACAGGCAGAATCTTAACATACATATTGAGGAAATCAAAGATTCTATAACCTCTGAATTTAAAGAGTGGAGAGAATCTTTTCTTAAAAAGATAACTAAGGTTAAGCAGGGTGTAAACAGAATAAATCTAGTTATCGAGACTGATAGTACCCCCGACAGTTCTGGCAACAATCTGTTTTGTAAAAACTGCATTTTAGTGCCCCGAGCTCACAACCACAGACTAATGTTGGACAAATAATGACTACGTTTACAGGCTAGGCTCGGCTCCATTAATCGCTGAATGTGATGCAAATCTCTGTGCGGCAGAGACTGCAGATGTATGCCAGTCTCACGAACACTTTGAGAGGTAGTTTCTGGCGAGCTGCTGGTTGAAGGATGTCCAGGGACTCTTTCAAAAAGACATATTGAATCCTGAGGCTGACAACGAGCGCCAAGGTAGCCTTAGGCGCTACTTTGAAAGATATGTCAATAAACAAAATACTGGGACGAGGACTTCACAAACCGTGATAATGTTCTTCGCTTAATGAAAGCAAAACTGCCCATTCCAATGGGCAGAAAGTGAATTAATGCACCAGATGACGAACTGGATGCATTCCTGCCAATGACAGACAACAAGATTTGATTCACAAAGACAAGAGGGCTGTGCAAAGTGCCCGTCCTTCACAACGGGGCAACAACACTCCACCATACGATCGAAACAATTGGAATTCCTAGCGAGCAGCGAAGATCAAATAAACGGGAGGGCTCGTGCAGCAATGGTGTGAGAGGCGAGACAAATACAATGAAAATCATCATGGCGGGAACACGCTTGATCAGAACCAACATTATTGCTAATCGACCCGTCGGCGGAAAAACTGACATAATGACAGATTTGAATACCATTCCAGGAGTCGTGAGCATAGAATGAGCTTCACTGAACGTCGCTCTGATGCTATTCCCAACCAATCACCAAACTGAATGAGACCAGGAAGGTAATCACCGGCCCAGTCTCAGAGAGCAGTACGACAGTGCAGCACAACATGCATTTCATTAGATACATCAAATCAAATGGCTCTGAGCACTATGGGACTTAACTTCTGAGGTCATCAGTCCCCTAGAACTTAGAACTACTTAAACCTAACAAATCTAAGGACATCTCACACATCCATGCCCGAGGCAGGATTCGAACCTGCGACCGTAGCGGTCTCTCGGTGCCAGACTGTAGCGCCTAGAACCGCTCGGCCACTCCGGCCGGCTTAGATACATCAATCGTGTAAACAAGCGGGATGAGTTGTGCCAGGAACACAATGAATGTGATAAGCACAGGGAACAGTAAGTGCAGTCTGCAGTTAAAACCATTGTTAATGGATTACCTGTGATGGTTACTCTCGTCACTGTGTGGCAAAGTACTGTATCTCCCAGTCTGATTAAAAACATTAATTAGCCGTAGAAAGTACTGTCACTTCTTGTGAGGTGGTGCTATATTGTAGGAACAGCGAGCCCGAATTCTGAATCTGTGGAAATCCAGGCTTTGTTGCAGATCAGGTTAGGGGAAAGAATGTTCTGTCATGTGTTCTTTGATGGTATGATGACTGAACACAACGCAGATACTGATTTTCGGAGCAAGACAAATGCAATGATTTAACTCCCTGCTAGGAAACTACTTCTTAAAGTAAACTGTCGTAACGCGCCTACGGATTTGATTATTGCAGTAATGAGCCATGCTAAATTTTGCCAGAGAATGAGGATGAGGTTTTTTTGATGAGTTCACGGATCCTAACAGCAAAATGAGGATAATCAGTGTGCAAATGTTGCATGTGTCATCCATGAGGAAGTGTATGAATTTGTTTGCCTCCATTCTTCATAGTGAGCTGAACTAGAGCAAGCACTAAAGGTCTACGTTGACGAATGCCCTGATATCATCTGTGGATATGAATGCGTATTTCATGTATATTCACTCGAAACCTTCTGTCATGGTTCTTAGAGTGTTCCCTGGGCTAAGAGACTAGAAGAGTGCTAGGCTGGGGAATTATCGGACTCCCGAAGAGTTCGTATAGCAGTCTGTCATAAGCTGTGTCTAAGCCATGAGGTAGCTTATGACTAGTGCTAGAAGCAAGGACTGTAAGTAGAATACTGGCTCCATTTAGACCCTTGCGGAAACCGCGAAGAGAAGATTCAGGGATTACATGGTGAGAAGTACCTTCATCTGCGCCGTGGTCCTGCGACGACAACAGATGACCCCGTAGTCAAGGACCTTGGACTCTTAACGTCAACATTTTCCGGGAAGAGGCTTGCCGTCCAGCCGCCACTGATAATGTGAGCGACGACTTCATACTTATGATTCCGCGATATGATGGTGAACCAGCTACGCACTGCACGTTTATGGCGTATGGACGACACAGGGCTCTTTGGCAACCATCGACCTCAGAGCTTCACTAAACATTCTAAAGGGAACTAGTGTCGCAACAACCTTCGCCAGAGCGCCAAACAGCCGTCCACCAGACACAGGCAAGACTTTTGCAGATCATGGCTGCCGGATTGGAGGCACCCGTGTTCGACGGGACTGCAAGATTTCATCCCAGGAGAACGTGCTTCTCTTTACCACATCGTCAGTGAACGGAGACGTCGTAAGAGGCGACTCATCATGACTGTAATTGCGGCGGACGGGCAACGTACAGAGACACACAATGCCATCTCCCGTGTCCTCACAGATTATTACCGCACACTCTACCTGCTAGGTCAACTGCCTGACAATGAGGGGTAGAGGACGTCCTGCACAACCTGCCACCTACGCATAGGGCGCAGGGAGACGCCATATTCTTGGAGTCCATCACGCTGGAAGAATCACGCATGACCCTGTCACGGGGCGCGAGAAACAAATCCCTTGGTCCTGATGGACTTCCGCTTTTCTACAGCATCTTTTAGGACCTAATGGGGAAAGTTTGGCGGCCGATGTGCTGCCTCGCGGTTTTTTGGAGGGCATGGTAATCCCTGTGCCAAAACTAAACGGTGGGAGGAGGGGGCGGGGTGCAGAGCGTAAGACTTTCGGCCGTTGACATTCGTGAATTAGGAATACAAGCTGTTCGCACGGGTACATCGTGCTCACCTCCTCACTACCGTCAAAGATGCCAATGACGCCAACCAAACACGTCAGGAAGGTTGCAGTAATATACAGACAGCTCATGTCGGCATGTTGCTTAAAAGGCGCCCCCGTGGCGGTTAACATAGACCACACACTTGACCGATCTGAGAAAGATTTCCTGCAGACTGTCTTAGAGAAGATGAATCGGTTCCCAATATCGGCAATTGTTGTTCTCCGTCTCATCCATGGAGCCCTTTCTACTGTCCTGGTAAATGGCTACCGCTCGCCATCGTTACTACTGTGCGCTCAGTGCGACAAGGCTGCCATGTGTTAGCCTTACTCTTCGCCGTCGCCTTCGATTTCGGCAGCTTTCGGGAGCATTCTCCTCTACATTGTGCGTTTTAAATGTTTTGCCTACGGTGACGATGTACACTGCTGGCCACCGTAAATGCAACACCAAGAAAGACAGGAGGTAGCACAACAAAATTTATTTTGTAGATAACATGTTGACCAAGTATCAAATGATTACGTTTACAGACGTCTGTGACATGTGGTTCCTGCCAGAATCAGTAGCCAGAGTAGCCACCATTGTTGGAGATCACCGCTGCCACACGTCTCGGCATTGAGTCAAAGAGACGTTGGATGTGTTCCTGGGGTACAGCAGCCCAAGCAGCTTCCACACGTTGCCAAAGATCATCTGGTGTGGCTGCTGAGGATGTAATCTGGGTCACTCGTTGAGCAACCATGGACCACATGTTTTCCATCGGCGAAAGATCCGGAGAGCGAGCCGGCCAGGGAAGCACTTCAATCTGGTTATTGACGAAGAACCTTTGGACAATGCGTGTCACCTGTGGTCGCGCATTATCCTGTTGAATTATGGCTGTGGCCGAGCCCTGAAGGTAAGGAGGGACAACTGGCTCCAGCACCTCGGATATGTAGCGCCGGCTATTTAAAGTACCGGCAATGCGTACTAGAGGCGTGCGAGAGTAATATCCAATACCGCCCCATACCACAATACCCGGTGCAAGACCAGTGTGGCGGTGCATAATGCAGCTGTCCAGCATCCTCTCTCCACGGTGTCTCCACACTCGAATCCGACCATCGTTGTGCTGCAGACAGAAGCGTGCCTCGTCAGTAAAGACAACGTCATTCCATTCTGCCGTCCACATCCGTCTGTCATCACACCATTGGCGACGGAGACGTCGGTGGTTCTGCGTCAATGGTAGACGAAGCAATGGACGTTTTGCGGACAGACCACTCTGCTGTAAACGGCGTCGAATGGTACGCGCAGACACTGGATGATGCGTTACAGACGCAATGTGCTGTGCTATGGTTCGGAATGTCACTGAGCGATCCGTCACTGCCATGCGCACAATTTGCCTATCAGCACGTGCAGTGGTGCGCCGAGGTGAATGCGATCGACCACATCGGTCCGTCGTATCCTCCTGCATCCAACGGTCACATATCCGCATTACAGTTGTTTGGTTTCGTCCAACACGACTAGCGATTTCTCTGTATGGTAATCCACAATCTCGGTAAGCCACTATCCTTCCTCTGTCGAACTCGGATACTTGATCAAACGATGTTCGCTGTTGTCTACGAGGCATAACTGATCGTCTTGTGAAACAAACACAAGGTAAACACACGTGCCGAACGTACACTCGTCGAAATCGCCAAGCCTTAAATGGCGCTATGAGGTGGCGCCACAGGCGCGCGTGTTGTACGTCTGCGCTGAAATTCTAATCAGTTGCATATCTCATCGCTGCAAACCCATGGTGCAAATTTCACTTGATACGGATGCTTCCTTCAGGGTGTTGCATTTACGGTGGCCAGCAGTGTAGTTTTCTTGGCGATATCGGCAGAAGATACCTGTACGAAGATCGCGTGTCTTCGCCGTTGCGGCCGCATCAACCTGCAAAAGTCACACAGATGAAATGTTTGCGAGTGATCTTCCACTAGAACGTGCAGCGTTCAGCAGCAGCTACGTATCGCAGACTGCTTAATGTGATCCGCATGCAGGATCGTCTACATACCTTTCTAACTTGACTTGATCATGCGGGTACATTTTGTGAACGTTTACCTCGCCCCAAAACTTAATCATTGCACACACACGCACACACACAAACACACACACACATGTTCTCCCTATGCCCGCTACGGTGGCTGCCCAATTCCAGGCGTCCTTTGGCCATTTCATCAGCAATGGTAGGGTGACCAAGACCCGGTACGAGACACTAACGTCACCCATACATTCGAACGACATTGGAATGTTAAACGTGCAAATTAGTGTTCGCTCTCTCTTTCTTCGGATGATGCATCACCTATGTACTTCGGACAAGGACATGCTCACTGGTACACTGATCGAGGAGGTGGGGCCTCAATCCGTCCGGCCTCCGATTCCTGTTGGACATCCCGCGCCAACACTGTGTCACATTCGCACCTGTCTGGTCGGCACGAGTTATCTGTTGGATGCCCTACCAGCCACTCGGGCTCCTAGATCTGAGGACTTCAACTGCTACTTCCAACGGACGCTGCCTGCTAATGTGACTAAACGTCGACAACCAGCGGTTGGCTGGAAATCGGGTTTGGAGTAAAATGCACTTGCATTGCCTTCCCACCGCGATGTGGGCGTTGTGTTATGTGATAACGAATGAAAAATTCCCCATCCGACAACGTTTATACAACATACATCTTGCCGACGACCCTCTCTGTCCCAGATGTGCCGCTGTCTCCATTGACATACACCTTTTCGTTTGTGATGCGGCTGCCGACTGCTGACTCCTCACACAGCTCATGTTGGCACTGTCGCTGCGTCGGACGACTCAGTCCGTAGGCCCACCGAACTGATCCATCCCGACCCAGCTACTCGTCACAACGCCACGGTTTGGGTTAAAGTTAGGGCCTTGTCTTACTTCTTTAGTTAGGGCGTTGCAGAGTTGTTTGATTTTTGGCACTACTCAACGAGCAACTGCACGGTCTTACGGCGCAAGGCGTCTTACGGTTCGCTCTTTGCGAATCACCAGGGTTCGTTGTTTACGCACACTCTAGATCGTTGGGGTGTACTGGGTGTGAGAAGAGATTGACGATATAGCACATTGTGGACTGATGACAGACATCAACGGTAGTTATAGGATGTTAAGCTCTCGTTGAACGAGAAGACGGTCTGGAAACCCCACCGTCTGGCTGCTGTGGACACCATCGGGAGAAGATTAAAATAAAAAAATAACAAAAGCAAAAAATGAAACAAATGAAAAGTAATAAAGTTATTGTACCTCTTCTTTTATTGTTTTCTTTATTTTTTAATTTTTTTAACAAACCGATCAGCGGGAATTTTTTTTTCCGCCTTTTAGGGTGAAAGTGGTGGTAGCACTAACTATTGTTTCTGTTTGTAGAATAGATAGGTTTTTGGGGGTAATAGGGGTGTTAGGGGCCAACGCCTGAACTGGAAGAGGTCCGGGGAAAACCTGGGATGGGGTAGGGGTAGCGTCAATAAAAGGGGAGGGGTAGTGACTGTAATTAGAAATCAAAGCATTCTCGGTCCCGGGTTCGAATCCCGCCACCGCCTAAATTTTGAATAAAAATCATCACTATTGTCGACCTTAGCCTTTCGGCATAAGAAGTCACATTTCAAGTAAACTGCATTGCCAAAGAGGACGGAGGAGCGGATAGGGGTTCAAAGCACTCACTTGCCCTTGGGGTGGAAAACTTCACAAAAAGGCAGAAGAATGAGCAGTGATCAAAGGCATGAGGGTGGAGAACGCAATAGAAACCACAGCATTTGTATCCACACTATACGTGGCCTGTAATTGAAACAGTGTCATGATGATCTCTCCATTAGCAAAAGACGGCGTAATAGTCACCCATTCTGATCTCCAGGAGGAAACTAAAAAGAGAGAGGAGAACATGAGAAAAAGATAGAATAACAAATGAAAGGATAACATTCTATGACTATGGCGTGAAATACCAGAAGTTTGAACTTGGTAGGGACGCTAGAAAATCTGAAAAGGCAAAATGTTATGACGCCGACATAGGAAGGCAGGTGATAGGGTGTTCCCACCAGAATCGACAGCAGACCAACACCGATAATTATAGTTCAGGTATACATACAGACGTCACAAGTTGAAGATGAAGAAATATAGAAAATATATGACAATGTTGAATGGATAATTCAATAAGTAAAGTGAGATAAAAACCCAATAATCATGGGGGATTTGAATACGGTTGTTTGGGGGGGGGGGGGGGGAGAGGTTAGTAGAAGAAAGTGTTACGGGAGAATGTTGGCTTGGTACTAGGTATGAGAGAGGGGAAAGACTAACTGTGTTCTGCAGTACATCGCAACTAGTAATAGTGAGCATTGTGTTCAAGAATTACAGGAGGAGGAGGAGGTGAAGTATGTGGAAAAAGCCGGGAGGTACGGGAAGATTTCAGTCGGGTTACATCGTGGTCAGGCAGAGAGTCCGAAACCATACACTGGATTGGAGGGCATACAGAGGAGCAGATACGGCTCACAATTTAGTAATGATGAAGAGTAGGCTTAAGTTTGACTAGTCAGGAAAAGTCAGTGTGCAAGGAAGTGGGATACAAAAAAGAATGATGAGATATGCTTGAAATTCTCCGAGGCTAGAGAGCCTGTGATAATGAATTAGGCAGTTCAGTTGAAGAGGAATGAATCTCTCTCAAAAGGAACGTCACAGAATTTGGGAAGAAAATTGTAGGTACAAGAAAGGCAACTGCGAAGATACCTTGGATGACAGATGAAATACTTCATCTGATCGATAAAAGAAGGAAGTAGAAAGATGTTACGGGAAATTCAGTAATACTAAAGTACAAGTCGCTGAGAAATGAAATACCTATTAGTTTCAGTGAAGCTAAGATGAAATGACTGCTTGAAAAATGTGAAGATATCTAAAAATAAATGATTGTTGGAAGGACGAATTCAGCATATAGAAAAGTCGATACAACCTTTGGTGCAATTAAAAGAAAGTATTACAATGTCAATGGTGCAACAGGAATTCCACTGTTAAATTCAGTGGAGAGAGCAGATAGGTTGATAGAGTACACTGAAGGCCTCTATGAGGAGAAGACTTGCGTGATGAACTGTTAGAAGAAGGAACAGGAGTGTACAGGGAAGAGACAGAAGATCCAGTATTAGAATCAGAATTTAAAAGAGTTTTGGGAGACTTAAGATAAAATAAGAAGGAAGGGATAGATAACATTCCATCAGAATTTCAAATCATTAATGGAAGTGGCAGCAAAACGACTATTCATGTTGGTGTGTAGAATGTATGAGACTGGTGATATACCTTCAAACTTTAGGAAAAACATCACAAAATTCCGAAGATGGCAAGAGTCGACAAATGTGAGAATTACCGTGCAATCAACAGCTCATGCATGTAAGTAGCTGACGAGAATAATACGCAAAAGAATGAAAAAGAAAATTACGGATCTATTAAATGATGAACAGTTTGGCTTTAGGAAAGGTAGTTCTGACGTTGCAGTTACTAATGGAAGCAAGACGGAAGAAAAATCGAGACACGTTCCTAGAATTCGACAATGTAAGAATGTGCTAGATGTTCGAAATTGTGAGAAAAATAGGGGTAAGCTATAGGGAAAGGCAGATAATATACGAGGGTCGTTCAATAAACAATGTCCCACTTTTTTTTTTAAAAAAAGCCATTTAGATACATCGACAAACGTCCTTGTTGGTGCTTATCATTTGATGTTTGTTTTGTGCGCCAGTGAAGTTTCGAACCGTTCTGCCAGATGGCAGAGCCGTAGTACAGAGTCAAAGTGGCGTCTACATACGACTCACGTTACAAGCAGCGGGCTATTATTGGATCCTTGTGTGCAGAAAAGAAACCGTGGTGAACATTCATAAACGTTTGTGGGCAGTGTATGGCGATGCTGCAGTTGATAGGAGTACAGTTAGGCGATCGGTAAAGAAAGTTAGAGTCTCAGGAAATGTAGAAACAGAGCTCTATGATCAGTTACGCTCGGGACGTCCTGTCACAGCCACTGCTCCAGACATGCTGAATCGTGCAGATGCCATTATTCGTGCCGACCGGAGCATCACAACTCGACAATTGGCTCTACAGTTGTCGGTCAGCATTGGAAGTGCGTCTACAATGTTTGATACTCTCGGATATTCAAAGAGATGCTCGCGATAGGTTCCACAATGCTCGCAGCGGACCACTAGTTTCAAAGAGAGGCAATTTCATCTGAATTGCTGGAGCTTTTTGAGACCGACGGAGAGACCTTTCTGTCAGGTATCGTTAAGGGGGACGAAAGCTAGGTGTATCACTTTGCGCCGGAAACAAAAAGGCAGTCCATGGAGTGGCATCATCCTCATTCACCACAAAAGAAGAAAATGAAGACAACCACCTCTGCCGGAAAAGACATGGTGTCAATCTTCTGGGATTGTGATGGTGTCATTCTTGTGGATGTGATGTCAAGAGGGTCAACCATCAAGTCAGAAAACAGCAGAGATCTTGCTCGAACACG
Source organism: Schistocerca serialis cubense (assembly GCF_023864345.2). NCBI lineage: Eukaryota > Metazoa > Arthropoda > Insecta > Orthoptera > Acrididae > Schistocerca > Schistocerca serialis. Next base: position 274,175,516 of record NC_064642.1, on the reverse strand, counting down.
ATAATGCACGCCCAGGCCCACACACAAATCTGAGAACCCGGAAACACATTACCAAATTGGGTTGGACATTATTTGCACCATCCACCCAACGGTCCAGACCTGGCACCCTCGGACTTACATCTCTTTGGACCGCTTAAAGATCCTGTACGGGGAACACACTTTGAAGATGACGAGAGTGTCAGACACGCATTGAAAACATAGCTACACCTACAGGACAGGAGCTTTTACCAGCAGGGGATACACGCTCTTCCACAACGTTGGCGTACGGCCATAGAACGTGACGGAGACTACCTAGAAAAACAGGACATGAACAAGACATGTTGATGTATATTGTCACCGAATTCTGACTCTTAACAATAAATATGTTCCGAGAAAAAAAAAAGTTGGGCGTGACTTATTGTGCGACCCTCTTACAATATGTACAAGAAGCAAGAGGGAAGAATATGACTGGAAGACCAAGTATGAAATGCTCGTTTAAGAAAAGAGTGTATAACAGGGATGTAGTCTTTCGCCTCTTCTGTTCAATCTATACATCGAAGAAGCAATGAGGGAATTAAAAGAAGGGTTCTAGAGTGGGCTTAAAATTCAGGGTGAAAGGATATCATAGTTAAGATTCATTGTAGACATTGGTATCCTCAGTGAACATGAAGAAGAATTTCAGGATGTATAATCTCCTTCGAATGTGAAAATATTTTTTGAAGCCAATCTACATAGGGAGAAACGATCATCATAATGAAATAAAGGAAATCAGAACTCGCACCGAACGATATAAGTGTTCGTTTTTACCGCGCGCTATACAAGATTGGAATAATAGAGAATTATTGTGAAGGTTGATCAATGAACCCCCTGCCAGGCACTTAAATGTGATTTGCAGAGTATCCATGTAGATGTAGATGTCTAATCAGTACATAATTTGGATTAGGGGTAATTCGCAGAAAGACCAAAGTAACGAGATGTAGCAGAAATGATATCACTGAGAAACTTGACATTACAATTCGGGATCCCGAAGTAGACGAAGTTAAGGAACTCTGATACCTAGGCAGGAAAATAATCTATGACGGACGGAGCAAGACTGACATTAAAAGCAGACTAGCACCAGCGAAAAAACGCATTTGTGGCCAAAGGAAGTCTGCTGATATCAGACATAGCTCTTAACTTCGGACGAAATTTCTGAGAATGTACGTTTCCAGCACAACATTTGAAACGTCCCCTTAGAAGAATTAATGAATTACTGTGCTGATAAACCTCTTACATTATTTCACTTTCAAACAGCAGAGCAGAACTGAACATACTCAGACATTTCGCTCTTTACCTATTCTGATCAACACTAAAGTGACACACAATATTCTTTAGCGCAACGCAATCTGACTTTCAATAATCCCTACAAAAGAATGGCCCTGACTAACATTAACCTATACCTTTCACAAATCACTTACCTCACAAAAATCTTCGTTACCCTAACTACTGCAATATAGCGAGCGCCACTACTGCCAGCTAAATAAAAGATTCAAACTACTGAAGGCACTAACTACTGACATGCATAGTTAGCAAATGAAAGATTTTGATAGAGAACAAACAATGTATTTACCTTATTAATGTTCAGAAGTCGTAATATATATTGCAGTTCATGACATCCAGTCTTACAAATTTACTGTTTCTGATGGACACACGTCCAGATCATCAGATCATCCGCTCTCAAAACTCCGCCATTTCTCTCCGCACATCCACCACTGCTGGCGGCTCACCTCCAACTTCGCAACGCTACGCGCTGTTCACACCTAGCTGCCCAACACTACAATAGCAAACAACAATGCAAACCAGCCACAGACTGCACACAGCACAGCCAGTGATTTTCATACAGAGCGCTACGTGGCGTTACCAATAAAAAAACCTAAACAGCCTACTTACACATTGTATGCACTCTGCTAATATCAGACATAGCTCTTAACCGAGGAAGAATCTTCTGAGAATGCATTTGGTGCACAGCATTGTATGGGAGTGAGATACGGTTAGTGGTTGAAACCAGAAGAGAAGAGAAGCGAAACCTCTTGAGTTATGGTGCTACAGAAGAATGTTGAAAATTTGATGGACTGATAAGGCAAGAAATGAGGCCGTTTTCCGCAAAATCGTCGAGGAAATGAACATAAGGAGATCATCTGTTAAAGCAAGGGGATATCCCTCGTGATGCTAGAGGGAGCTATAAAGGGTAAAAACTGTAGAGGAAAACAACGATTTGAATGTATCCAGCAGATAATTGAAGATTTAGGGTGCGATTGCTACTCATTGTTACTCTGAGATGAATTGGTTGGCACAGGAGAGGAATTCGTGGTGGGCTACATCAAACTAGTCAGAAGATTGATGACCGAAAAAATATAGACTAACGAAATGAGGAAATGCTACTGCCAGTTAGCATTCCATTCAGAATGCCAAATGCGGCTTCTTAATCCAGTGGGAGCTGAACTGCATTACCACCTTTATAATCGTTGCCACTTGAAACAATTCAGTGAAGCTAGTAACGATACTTTAAATCCACACTTTTTCCGGATCTTTCTCCTTGGAAGCTGTTCTGGACACAAAATAAAAAGTTTTGCTATTTTATCACATTGAAGACAGTCTTAATCGTTGCTATTGATATATTTAACATTTGAACAAGGTATGACAGAGTGAAAAAACTTTGCTTAAGAATTGGCCACTACCATCACGAATTGTAGAAATACAAATATGTTAGTGAAACAGTTTGCATATGTCACAGTATTTCTTGCAAGTTAAATGAAGGGCGAGGGAAAAGAAGAGGAAAGAAAGTAGGCCATTTGAAAAGTGGTTCTTATGAAGTGCGTTAAAAGCGGATAGAGGAAGGGACAGTATAGTAGGTCATCTAATAAATGATGCATGCGTGCTTAGCTTCACTATGGAAACATAGTGTGAATGTTGAGCGAACCTTAGTTCAATGTGTGTGCAAGGCATCATTATAGAGCGGCATAAGAAGAACATATAGTTTGTGAAATACTTTTCGTGACGTTAAAATGTAATGTCAATGTTTGAGCTACTGCAACTTATTCAAGTAGCTATTCAAACGTCAGAGTGAGTGGCCTTCACTTATAGGTAACACATGGAGTGAGGCTCGTGTCTTCTGCGTGGCAATTTGACTCTCTTAACGCTCAGGTGAGGGGGCAGACCACTAAAATGGTTCAAATGGCTCTGAGCACTATGGAATTTAACATCTAAGGTCATCAGTCCCCTAGAATTTGAAACTACTTAAGCCTAACTAATCTAAGGACATCACACACATCCATACCCGAGGCAGGATTCGAACCTGCGACCGTAGCGGTCGCGCGGTTCCAGACTGTAGCGCCTAGAACCGTTCGGTCACGCCGGCCAGTCAGACCTATGATGCCGATTTTGTTACATGCTCTTTATCAGAGACGTCAGAGGAAGCGGGTATTTATGACAAATTAATATTATTATTGGATTTTGGTTTCATGTCCATACAGCTATCCATTTACACATATTAGCGATTTGTCCGCTGTGAGATACACACACAATAGTAACAATATTGTTCCTTTACAGACGAATAAACATATATCCATTTACAATATAATGGAGTGTTATTTTCATAAATTTGTCGCAAAATTGGGTACGTGCAACCACTTCTCCAGGCGATCCTTCTATTTATTTTGGTTACGTTCCCGTCGGATACAGACTTCCTTGATGGGCAGCAATCGTGTAAGGTCTCGTATTGTAATTAGCTGTTTCAAAATGTCTTTCCCACGAAGTATGCACCAGAAAAAAGCAAATATTGGCTTACACCTACTGTCTGATTACGCTGACGTTCCTTACTCCTAAAGAGTTGTGCACATATGTGTTTAGACTCTGTCTTTTGTACCCAACAGAATGGTAACGCAGAGGAGGCCTTTGTACCAACGGCTCTGTTTGAGTGATGTATATGCCATACCTTTCTTTCCGCGATATCCTAATTATATGTGATTCATCTTTTCTTTTTTTCTGCCTTATGATACAGTGAAAAGATTGATAACGAAAAAAAAATCCACTCACATTATAAAAATGCATGTATGTGTATTCCACATCTCCTCCAAAATCACTGTACCGATTTAAGCCAAACTTGGTGCACATGTCTCTTACAATCGCTGTGGGTATAATAACAACCTATCTACCATAGTTCAGGAGATATGACGTCATAAAAATGGGATTCGAGAAAAACTACCGCATCTTACATGACTTGCAAATGCATTACATGAGTACCACACATTGCTATCGCAACATATTTCGCACGGAGCGTCTATATATGCCGCCAACGGCCTTGCCGCAGTGGTAACACCGGTTCCCATCATATCACTGAGGTTAAGCGCTGTCTGGCTGGGCTAGCATTTGGATGGGTGACCATCAGGTCTGCCGAGCGCTGTCGGCAAGCCGGATGCACTCAGCCCTTGTGATGTAAACTGAGGAGCTACTTGATGAGAAGTATCGGCTGCGGTCTCGGAAACTGATATACGGCCGGGAGAGCGGTGTGCTGATCACATGCCCCTTCATATTCGCGTCCAGTGACGCCTATGGGTTGAGGATGACACGGCGGCCGGTCAGTACCGTTGGGCCTTCATGGCCAGTTCAGGAGGAGTTAATCTATGTATGCCGCTAAATGCACCTACAAAAAGTATTCAAGGCACCACACATAGATATGATGTGATAAACTCTGAGATGCGTGAAAAACTGCAGGGTCGTGCATGATGTTTAAATTTATTACTTACGAGGTGTGGCTAGAAAAAACCGGACTAGTACCGGTGAAACAATAAAACGAATGCAATAAGGCTGAAAGTCGCGTGGCCTGTCACGTGACTCTCGCTCCGCCTACTGCTCGAGTTTCATCTGCCTCCTGCACTCAGTCTGCCCGTGGCGTCTCTTTTAAGTAGTTGACGTTTTATCTGTGCGTCGGAAAATGATGAGTGTACAGAAAGAACAGCGTGTTAACATCAAATTTTGTTTCAAAGTAGGAAAATCTGCAAGTGAAACGTTTGTAACGTTACAACAAGTGTACGGCGATGATTGTTTATCGCGAACACAAGTGTTTCAGTGGTTTAAACGATTTAAAGATGGCCGCGAAGACACCAGTGATGACACTCGCACTGGCAGACCATTGTCAGCAAAAACTGATGCAAACATTGAAAAAATCGGTAAACTTGTTTGACAAGATTGCCGTTTAACAATCAGAACAGTGTCTGAGTTAACAGGAGTTGTCAAGGAAAGTGTTAGGCAGATTCTTCATGAAAGTTTCAACATGAACAAAGTGTGTTCAAAAATGGTTCCAAAGTGTCTCACAATTGAACAGAAGGAACGCCGAAGAATGATTTGTTCTGACATCCTGGAAAACGTTGAAAGTGATCCCACCTTCTTACAAAATCGATGCATTGGAAAACTCCTGGTTCTCCACGACAAAAAAAGCACGAATGTCAAAATCGAAATTCAAGGCAATGATGATTGTTTTTTTTTTTTGACATCAAAGGGATTGTGCACATTGATTGGGTACCAGAGGGACAAACAGTGAATCAGCATTACTACATTAGCGTCCTGGCTACCCTACGTGAGCGAGTACGGAGAAAACGGAACGATTTGTGGAGAAAAAAGTCATGGATCCTTCACCAAGACAATGCCCCAGCTCACAGTGCGTTATCAGTGAAGACGTTTTTGGCAAAACACAACATTCCCATCTTAGATCATCCACCCTACTCACCTGATTTGGCCCCCTGTGACTTTTTTCTTTTCCCTAAAGTCAAGTCAGCTTTGAAAGGAACTAGATTTGAGACTGTTGAAGCAGTAAAAGAAAAGTAATGTATGGACTCACCGAAAATGATCTGCAGCATTGCTATGAACAGTGGAAAATTCGTATGGAGCGGTGTAGAGACCGAGGAGGAGAGTACATTGAAGGAGATAACATGAAATTGTAAATAATTGTAAATAAATGTTATTTCCAGCATCAGTCCGGTTTTTTTCCAGCCACACCTCGTATTTGCTCCTAACGCTATCACAGCATACTTCGTTGACGGTATCCACATATGCCGCTAAATGTACGTAGACATATATACGTTTATGCGACACGTAGGTCGGGAGACACGACATCAAAAACAACGAGATATGTGATAAACTGCAGCATCATGCGTGAAGTTTTAATTTTAGTAAGTCACTATTACAGTTGAGTGACAGCACTTTTGACTGCTTTCAACTGCGAAATGAAAACTGCTTTAGGCGAAAACGATAGCCATCTATAAAGCAATGAAGAGGCATTACCATAGAGTCGTCCACGAAATCACGCGAAGCAGCTGCACCCAACTTACCGAAACCTTCGGGGTCATGTTTCTTAATTTGGATACTGGACTTACACATTTGTTTATTGCTAATTTGTTCATTATGCATATACGACAGTGAGTCAAATGGAAACCTTAATAGCCTTGTAATAATAAATCGAAATTTCGCGCTGTTATCCTGTAAGTTGGTAAGCGTGCTTCAAACAGCGTGCAGAATGGCCTGTAGGATGCAGCGTAGAGCAGATGTACACACACCGTCGCAGATCAGTATAAAGATGGCCGCCCCACTAGCGACTTGCACCAGGGAAGAGCAGCGTTCTCTTATTCGGTTTTTGCTTAGCTAAGGTGTGAAACCTATTGAAATTCATCGACGAATGAAGCTTCAGTACGGCTGAAAGTCTACGAATGGAGTAGGAAGTTCGCAAATGGTGTGACTTCAGTGGAAGACGCTCCTCGTCCAGGTCAGGCACAACGAGTTGCGACTCCACAGAACATTGCAGCAGTTGAAGCCATAGTGAAGAAAAACCGCCGAGTGACAGTGAATGACATTGCAGCATGTTTACAATTTAGTCATGGGTCAGCACAGCACATTGTGCATGATGCAGTTTCAAAAAGTGTCTGCAAGAAGGGGTGCCACGCTGCCGTGACTCCTGAAATGAGAGAACGACGTGTTGATGCTTGTGAAGGACTGCTACGGCGCTTTGAACGAGAAGGTGATGGTTTCCTTGCAAGAATCGTTACTGGGGACGAAGCCTGGGTTCACTTCCACCAACCGGAAACGAAGAGAGCGAGCAAGGAATGGCGCTATTCCTCATCACCAAAACCAAAGAAGTTTCGAACAGAACCTTAGCAGGGAAGGTTATACTGACTCTCTTTTGGGAAGAAATGGCGTCATTTTGGAGCAGTCATGCCTAGAGGGACCACTGTCACTAGTGCATCATACACAGATCTCCTAAAAAATCATCTGCGGCCTGCCGGCCGTAGTGGCCGAGCGGTACTATGCGCTACAGTCTGCAACCGCGCAACTGCTACGGTCGCAGGTTCGAATCCTGCCTCGGGCATGGATGTGTGTGATGTCCTTAGGTTAGTTAGGTTAACGTAGTTCTAAGTTCTAGGGGACTGATGACCTCAGATGTTAAGTCCCATAGTGCTCAGAGCCATTTTAACCATCTGCGGCCTGCAATCAAATCAAAGCGACGAGGATTGCTGCCAGCAGGTGTCCTTTTGCAACATGACAATGCAAGGCACCGCACTGCCCGTACAACAGTTGCAACAATCACAGACCAGCATTTTGAGTGTCTTCCTCATCCACCATACTCACCAGACCTTGCCCCAAGTGATTTCCATATATTTGGATCACTCAAAGACGCAATGGGATGAAAGATGTACCGTTCTGATGAAGAGGTACGCCACGCGGTGGATGAGTGGTTGCGCGGACTACCAACAGAATTTTTTTCTAAAGGAATCTATGAACTTTTTAACCCATGGAGGACTTGCATTGAGCGTTGGGGAGATTATGTTGAAAAGTGATACAGTTCTGTACCACTTCTGGACAATAAATAATATTAAAAAAAATTATAGGTTTTCATTTGACTCACCCTCGTACCTTTGCACGGTTGTTCCGTAATTTTGAAGGTGTTTTCACAAATATATGGAAATTAAATTTTTTCGATAATTCACTACAAACTGAGTTCATTCTTGTTTTTCATTTCTAACAGAAAATTTGCAAAAAAAATATATTTGGACAGTGCCAAGTTTTGTTGTACAGTATTTGGGAAAAGCGGCTAGATTAGAATAGCTTTGGAATGAAGCTGGATGAAGGTATCATCGCTTACTGATGGGAGCAAGAAACAGAGCGCCCGCCCACTGCTGAAGCGAGACGGCCCATCCTGCTGCAGCGTGGCGTGGGCGTAGCAGGCGCGCGGATGGCTGCCCTACCTCGCGGCGTCCGTTTCTCAGACAGAAGTCGGGCCCGGCTTCCTGTGTAAACGTTGCTGCCAACACCAGAACTCGAGCCGACCCCGCAACCCCCACAAACCGCCGCCTGCTTGTCAGGCTTCCCTCCTGGGATTACGTTTCATCCGGCGGCAGACGCTGCTTGCCACGGCAGTTCCGCGGAGATATCGTTTATGGGGGAGGGCGTGCGCATTCATTCCGAACCGGTCAATTAGTGCGTGGCGCTCTGCTACAACATCAATCGCCACAACTCGCTCTTGCTGCGGAAGATGGCACCCTCTCTAACGTGATTCCTCTCACTGCCAGTCCAGAATAGTTTCATGTCAAACGCAGGGATCAGTGGCTGAACATGTGGCACAGTGATTTGCATATTGTGTTTTCATCTTCTATAAAATCGGTATTTAAGTTCTGATCAATTCTTATGCTTTCAGTGATTGTTGTCATTAAGGGTTCACATTCATGAAATTGACAGAAAATGTCAATTTGCTGTTTATTTTTTATTTTTCAGCAGAATTCATGGAGACAATAAGTTTGCAAAGTTTCAACGGTCAAATCACATCCGAAATGCCTCAAAAATAATTAAATGTGTGACGCGGCCTTTCTGCACGGCCACTTTTTGACGCAACACCTCAATACTAGCTCATTGAGCAGCGATTCCGTGGATTACTTTCAGTAAACTTGCGCGGGATAAATCCAGAAGGCGGTGATACATACTCTTTAGTTTTGCACGTCATCTGCGACTTAGAAACAATAACAAATCAGCTGCTTTGTTTATGAAGAAGCAGTTCCTGTTTTGCTTTGAGCTGCTGGCGGAAATTTACGCAAGGGTTCGATTCTCTCGTCAGTCAATAATGCCACGGTCACAATGAGTGTACAAAAAACAGGATAAATTGCGATTGCAGAGGTTTGTGAATGTAAGACATAAGAAACAACAAAAAATCTGCGTTCACCATCTGTGCCACATTAATTTGTGTTAGTGTCTGCAGGCTCAGAGCGTAACAACCCCTGCATTCACGAAGAGAGCCTTCCACATTGCAGCCTGCGTATTGACAAGCCCTCTTAAATGTTTCTGGGCGACTCTGAACTTCTAAAGTAGTGTGTTCATGGCAAACTTCTGAATCCAGATGAGTAAATTTACAGCGCCTCTCTGTAGCTGAAAATTCAGTTAAAGGGAAACGAGGCAGAAAACAAGAAACCAGAATAGGAGTCTTGCAGGGAATGAGGACCCTGAGTAGGAATATCGGCCTTTCTGAAGAGATGACATACGAAAAATGTTGAAGTTTAAATTACATCTCCTGAAAATAATGTTTTTAAGGTTTATGTTCCTTTTCCTCGGAGTCTATGAAGACTAGAACTATGAAATTTTGTACACTAATTTCTATAAATACATTAAATGTTTTCTCAAGAGTAAATTCTGAAAATCTGAGTGTAAGCTGGCATATGAGGCAAAGTTCTTGGAATTTTGCTTGAATTTTATATTATGCTTACAGTATTATAATTAAAAAAATTCTATAAACGCAATAAATGTTTTCTCAAGAGTAAACTCTGAAATTCTGAGTGTAAGCTGACATATGAGGTAAAGTTGTTGGAATTTTGCATGAAGTTTATATTATGCTCACAGTATTATAATTAAAAAATTTCTATAAACGCAATAAATGTTTTCTCAAGAGTAAACTCTGAAATTCTGAGTGTAAGCTGACATATGGGGTAAAGTTGTTGGAATTTTGCATGAATTTTATATTATGCTTACAGTATTATAATTTAAAAATTGTTAAAAATCTCTTACTCGAGATATTCACGAATCCTCGTGAGAGAAGCTGACTGTATGGAAAGCTATTAAAAAGAGAAAATTTTGTAGAAGTCTCATGAATAGTTTCTGAGAAAAAGGTACATATATTATTTTATAAAATTAATTTTTTTTAGTATATATGAAGATAGTAACTGTTCTCGAAAGAACAGATACCATTGATGACCGTGCAGCTTCTCTAGAATAAATGATAATTAATTGAAACCCTCAGCTGCCGTCTGGTGTTGTTGATATACCTCGATGGAGACAACTGAAAACGTGTGCCCTAACGGTTTACTCGAGCCCGGGATTTCCTGCTTACATGGCAGACGCTCTATCCACCTGAGCCACCGAGGACACAGATGAATAGCGCGACTGAAGGGACTTATCCCTTGCACGCTTCCAACCGTGAGACCCACATTCCAAACTGTCCACACTCTACATACGTAATGTACCTAATAGATATTTGCCCATCCACATTTTCAGCTGTCTCCATCGAGGATATATCAACAAAACCTGTCGGCAGCTGAGGGTTTCAATTAATTACCATTAATTCCAGAGAAGCTGCACGGTCATGAGTGGTATCTGTTCTTTCGAGAACAGTTACTATCTTCACATATAGTTAAAGGCTACCCAGCCATTGACCTTCGTCTGTGCGAATGTGCACAGGTTGCCGGAACTCTTACGGGAATGGTCACCTTAGTGTGCGCGAGTAATAAGTGGATGGGCAAATATCTATTAGGTACATTAGGTATGTAGATTGTGGACAGTTGGGAAAGCGGGGTCACACGGGAAGCGTGCAAGGGATAAGTTCCTGCAGTCGCGCTATTCATCTGTGTCCTCGGTGGCTCAGATTAACTGCCGGCACAGTAGCTCAGCGTGTTCGGTCAGAGGGCTGCGTGCTCTGTGTAATAAAAAAAAAACTGGGTCAAGGAATCAACGATCAACTTGAGCGGATGTAGTGTGACGTCCACCCAATCAAATACATCTAATTATATCGGGAAAAAATGATGGATAGAGCGTCTGCTACGTAAGCAGGAGATCCCGGGTTCGTGTCCCGGTCGGGGGCTCACATTTTCAGCTGTCCCCATCGAGGTATATTAACAACACCTGTCGACATCTGAGGGTTTCAAAGATCATTTAAATTTTTTTAATCCGAAGAAAGAGTTAAATACATATGATCCAAACAACTTAACAGTGAATGTGTTAATTTCGTTTAAACCATGGTGCAAAATTTCATTCACGTATTTTCTAAATTGTGGTTTTGTTGCATCTTTTAAATAGTGAGTGTTTTTCATGTACGTTTCTCTTAAGAAAAATACCACTGCGGGTTGGGTTCACACGTTTGGCACCTTCTCTACATTCGACCCTGGTCATACATAGAATCTATGTGTAAAAATTTTGTGGATTAACCGAATGTGTAAAGTGCCTGCATGGTTGCGCATGTACTCAGGTTTTATGCAGATATGTCAGTTCCGCGCCACGTAGCGTTGAACCAGATTGTTACCACGTGCTACGCAGATTGTACGTATAAATATTCTGTGCATGTACGTGTGTACAGTGACATGCAAAACATTATCACCACTTGCTAAAGCCTCGTTTGTCCGTACTTGGAACGAAATACACCACTCATTCTGCGTACCACGGATCCGACAGTTTGTTGCTAGGTTTGTAGCGGTATGTGGCATTAGATGTCTACTCGTAGGTCATTGAAGTATAAGTAACGGGCCTCTGACCTGCTTACGCCGGGATGTCCCCCGATAGAAACGCAGATGGGTTGCATTAGATCTAAATCAGACGAATTTGGTCGCCAAGATACCAACATGAGTTCACTGTAACGCCCCTGAAACCATTGTAGAACAGTCCTGGCCCCGAGACACGGACAAATATACCGCTGAAAAAATGACATCAGCGACGGGGAACATACCAAGCATGAAGGGAGGCAAAGGGTTCGCCGCCTTCATTGTGTCTTCGATTACTGCCACAGGGCCCAAGGAAAACGCAGGTGAATGTCTCCAATAGCATAATATTGCTCCCACCAACCTGCGTCCGTGGCGCGGCAGTACATTTCGAGCCGCCGTTCGCCTCGATGATGGCGTTTGTGGAGACGACCATTGACCTAGTGTAGCAAAAACGTGATTCCCCTGAAGAGCCGATATGTTTCCATTGATGGATCGTCGAATCCCGATGATCCCATGCCCCACTGCAGTCGCAACTGATGGCGTCGTTGTGTCCAGCATGTGAACACATATTTGCGGTCTTCTGCGGCGCTCAGGGTTCAACGGTGTACAATGAATCGTGTGCGCCGGAACACTTGTGCGTGCTCCAGCATTGTGCTCTTCCGACACAGGGCGCCGCAGATCAACATGTATCCTACTGTACAGAGTAGACAAGCTTCCGAACCCCACGTTCTGTGAGGACTCGTGGACGTCCAATGACTTAGCCCCTTGTAGTAGTTTCAATGTCCTTCTACCTCGTTCTGTAGATGCTCACGACGGTAGTAAGTAAACATTCGACCGGTTTCGCCGTTTTCTAGATGCTCCTTCACAGTCTCTACATAATAAAAATATGTCCTTTGACAGAGTCGCTTACCTCATTGAATTTTCCCATTTGCAGCTCATATCTCTGCTACGGTCCCCCCCCCACCCCCACCCCCCCCCACCCCCCCCCAATCCGTCTCTGCTACGCTTACATATTTTTCATACCTCGTTGCGTGCCCGCAGCGTCACCAGGCGGCATCCAACGTCGCAGTGCACAGTGGTCATAATGTTTTAACTCATCAGTGTATATGGTAAAAGCATGCCTGGACAAACAGACACGTTAGCTAGCACCGCCTAGAATTTAACCAGATCCGTCTCCCGTAGTTCGTCAAACAAAGTGGGCTTGAAAATTCGTGGACTAAGAAACAATGGAGCAGGTCCTTTTACAAGTCATGAAAAACATCGGGACGATATGTATGTGATGTTGATGGAAGTATCATGAATAAAAACCTTCCGTGGAAAAAGTAATGATTATTGGTTAAAGCGTTTTGAAGATGGAAAGGAAATAGTCATGGTCAAGTGTCAACAACTGTAACGGCTGGTGAAATCGATTATGTGTCATAGATACTGACAGAAAATCTATTACTTTCTCTGAAAAGCGATATCGGAGGAAGTGTTGATTAGACAGCACTTTGTTAACATTATCAAAGACTGGGAAGGCGTGTTCTACATTTAAATCTGAAAAACTGACTCACTAACGGAAGCTAACGAGAGTGAAAACTGACAGAGAGTTTTTTAACTCGCGTGACTGAGATACATGTTTTTGCAAATCATCGAATGAGACCTGGGATTACTAATCCTGTTCGGAGTGGCGTAGGCATCCATCAGAGTCACCCTCGGTATGTACGGCTTTCATTGTGCCTTTTTAACGGATTCCCAAAGACGAGAGACTTTAGTACCTAAACTGATTAAGTAAGAAGCCTTTAGTTTCCAAAATCTGTTCAAACTGTCAAATAAACGTATTGTTTTATGACCTACTTAAGGAAAATGTTCAAGGCCATTTTGCGTATTGTGTGAAAACTCCCTTTCATCAGCGTTAAATGCATTTGCTCTAGTATTTATTTTTCTGAAAAGTGTTTTTAACTGCCGCTGGCTAATCGTGCGACTGGAATAAGGTTTTAATTCTTTTCATTACATATGCACAATTCTAACATGTAAAGGAACAAATCCCGGAGGTACCTGTATTCATTAATGGCGAATACGTACAACGTAGTAAAATGCCAAATTACATGGATATGTTGTGTTGTTCAGTTAACTAGCCTTAAATACGCATATAAATCGTTACAGAGTGAAAGCACTGCAGCAAAAAAGTGTGAACAGGCTGCGCGGGGAATAGCGATTTGGACAGTCTTGGTGCTCTGCGCCTGCTTGCATTGGGAATAAGGGATAGCACGTTTTGGTTTTGCCCGGTCCAGAGGACATTTCTATCGCCATTCGAACATTTGTTTGAACGACGAACCGGAGCTGGCGTCCAGATAGATTTTGCGAGTCGATCATTTCCTTTTGCAAAAGATTCTAATTAGGTCGAAATTAATGCTCAGATAATGGCATCATTTGTATGTCCAACGATCGGATTTTATGTGAAAAAAAGCAGTTAGGCTTAAATAGCCCCGGAATGGAGCGAGCTAATGGTTTAAATTTGGTCCAACCGGTGTAATGGAACTTGGTCAAAGAAAAGTTTTAAGCGATTGAAAAAATCTTGCTTCGTTTGGATTTTACGTGCAAAGAAACACGCCTTTCTGGAACGTTTCTGAAACGTGCCACTTATATACGTTGAACTTGTACGGATCAGTTAAAACTTTGCACGAAGGCAGTTAAACAGTTGAAGTAAAAAAAGAAGTTTTTTATCCAATAATCTATATGCACTGTCGAGATACGGCGCTTTAAAATAAATTTAATTAAATGTAGAATGTAAAATTAGTTTTTTCGTGATTTGGATCACTGAATAAAAAATGCAGTCTTCCGATTAACCTGAAAACTCGCTTTCCAAAATCTAGGTTCATTTTATATGCAAAAAGCACTTTCTTTGAGCTTTTTACGAGCGCCACTTCTATGTTTCAAACTTCTGCGAATCGGTTCAAATTTTGTAGGGAAGGAGACAAATACATAAAATTAACTGTCGTCATGTTGTTTTGTGGAAGCTTTAGCCATGGCCACGATACAGCAGTCTAAATTTGCACATAAAGTGCACTCAAAATGCGGTTTTCGCGAATTTATTATGATATGACTGTTTACTTTCTTACAGATGACATAAAGATGTATTCGTACGGCTATTATAAGAAACATTGGCATACTCCTTTATCGTTCGGTTTATATGTGGGAAAAATCACTCTTTTGCACGTGTTACTATGTTTCGTATAACCGCGATGCAGTTTAAACGCTGCATGTGGTATGATTAAAAGAACTTGTTATTGAAGTTATTTATCGTTTCTTTGTTTCTTCGTAAAGATTTTATTCAGCAGTGGCTTAAAATTGTCGAAAAGTCTTTGAACGTGCAAAACAAAGCATATACCAAAACATAATTATGCCGATCCTTGTACAAAATGATACACTGTTTGAGCGAGCATTTAAATCAGCCAGAAAATTCAACTATCGCGAAAATTGCCAGAAAAATAACTGATAGAAAAAATTTATCTTATTTTTAGTCAGTACAAAATGTTGTACTGTGTTTTCTTCAAAAACTACTACGTTATCTTGTAGAAAATTTCTTCTTCAGTGTTCGTGCAGGAACGAAAAGTTGATGGTATTTTGTCGTGATACATTGTTTCCCAATTATTATTATGGTTATTCCAGGCGATGATACTCATACTTGACTCGGACTGGTTATTGCAACATTTCGTGCTAAAATTAGCCAAATGTGTTTGGGAAGGGAGTGAGACAGTGTAGGGAGGCAGCCTATTCACGCCGTAATAAATGCACATCAGTCTTTCCATTGTGTGCCAGCCAGTCCGCTGTAACTAGCTCTGACGTCATAAATGTTACGCAGTACTTTAAAAATCAAGTGAATAACCTAAAATGTTTCTAGCATGTCAGGAGTAATACTAAATTAATATGTGTTGAATATCAGTTCGATAACTTTAGCCATTTTCGAAATTTGGACGTTTTTCTGTAAAAATCATTGGCGCTACAGACAAGAGCTAGAGACTTCAAAATTTATAATTAGATTCCTTTTTCATAAATATTTAATAGAAACAGTCTTCTGGATCTCACAAATTAAGATTTAGTTGAAATTCATGATTTTCTGGTTTTTGTCTTAAAAATTAAGGAAGCAAGACAGATTAAGTAGGCTAATAAATAAGGCTAGGATGTTTATATTTAAGTAGAATGGAGATCCGCTATAACCATAAAGATGTGAGAAGTTTCATTTAAATGACTATAAAACTATAGCGATAGCGTATCTCCAAAGGGCAGGTTCAGAGCTCGTCTACTGCATATAGTGTAATCAAATTAATTCTCACGCCCAAAATATTTTACTTAGCAACGTCAAACTTTTATTATGATTACTTACTTGGGTGCTGAATGCACATTTAAATTGAGAGCTTCATCAGCCATCAGAAAAAGAAGCTATGATTTATTCAATAAATTAATGTGGTGCATTACTAGCCCAGCGGCTAGTCGGGAGAGCCGATTTGATCAGGCGTTCCCTTAGCCGTCCGCACCGCGGCTTTATATATGAGAACGCTGCGCGAGGAAGCAAGGCCCCAGTTCTCTCCAGACGCTGAATAGCACGCCATTTGTGTCGGTAGTCGCGTCACGTCGGTATCATTGCTACTGACAGCCTCGGATGCCGTGTTAAGTTACTCGGGATACGCGTAACGATGAAATCATTTTCGAGTGAAGTGTTAATTCTGGGATGACTTTAATCATCGATCTTCAGTTTGCCTATTGTCGTATTTTCACTTGCCGCCGCGGGACAAACATTCTACCATTATTTAGCGTGGCGTTTGACGAGCATATTCATCAAATTATGGCAAGCATTCATTTAAATATTTAATTTGGACAGTTTTAGTAGCATCAGCGCATTAGACTCTGAACTGCTCTGTTAGTTAGATTGTGTGGATTCTTTTGTTTTCATCTGTGACTTTCAGAATACAGAACGTTTTTTTTTTTCACGACCGTTTTTAATTAAAAATCCCAGACAATCTCCTAATTCCTCAGAGCTATAAGCTGTAACTATAGGTGTATTCTCAGATGAAGTGGGCACTAGGAATTCTAATTACAGGCTTCACGTTTTGCTAATCAATTTCTGGTTGCCAATATTGTAGTTAGAGAGCCAGTGTTGAGAACGGCGAAAGACAGCATAAATAACATTCTAAATAATAAGAACTGGTTTTACCTTCTACAAACCAAACATTTATACAAACAACATGAAAGTGACGAACAAGAATTTTCCATCCGCCGCCCCACATATGGTGCATCGGCCGGGAAAAAACTGTGTAAAGTGAAAGTGATTTTAAATATTCGGATTCGCGAGTGAAATGCGACACGCAACCGAGTAATAGAACAGTGAAAGTGTTAAGTGTGTGTGTGGACGACGCAATTGGATTAACGACGTATCCGGATTGACAGAGCTGGCACTGAGTCTAGCGGCGCTGCTGGCATCGCGAGAAGCCAGTTTCGCCTCACCGCAGTCATCTGCCAGAGCAGCCGGAGCCGCGCCTGCAGTTGCGGGTCACACAAACACACAACAGCCGTCGGAGTGCCGTCTGCAATTCAGCGAGCTGCGTCGCATCAGTAATCCTGGTACACCACGCCGGCAACGCCATACGTCGTGCAGAAGGAACTAAGTTAAGTGGAAAGCTGTTAAAAATTTTACTAACCTTCACTAAAAGACTGTCGGCGATGGAACCGCCAAAAGGCACTGAGGTTAAACTTAAATCAGAACCTATGTCTGTTGAGGGGACTGTAAATCCAGACAACGGTTTAAGTGTAAATATGCATGAAAGTAGTAATGTCAAAGTGAAATATGAAGTATTGTCTTCTGACAGTAGTATGGGAAGTGGCAATGATTCAATAATAGAGACCCCTGTAGTAAAGCAGAAAGCAGAAACTGTTAATTTATTGGAAGATAGGTTCTCTGTTGAATTAAAAATGAATCAGCAATCAGAGGTGATAGAGTTTAAAAAGGATAAGTTAGATATGACTGATCAATCCGAAGTTTCATTTAGTTTTGATGATTCTGGTGTTGGAGCTAGTTTTTCGTCACATGAGTGTGATAAAAAGCCAGCTGGTGAGCCACCTAAAGATACTGGGGCTATTGATTTAAATGTTATATTACAAGCAGTAGCTACCAGTAATGCTGAATTAATATCTAATATAATTGAGGTAAATAACAGGATTGTGGCCAGTCAAACCAATTTTAATAAACGGTTTGAGGTAATGGACAATAAATTAGAATCCAATAAAGCTGAATTAGAAACTTTCTTCAAGGCTGGTTGCAATAAGTTGAAAGAGGATCTGGACAGTTTGAATTATAAAATTGATTACAATCATGAGGATATTAAGAAAAAGGTTGCTCAACAGTTTTCTGAAATGTATAAAACAGTAAAATCCGAAGTTGCTGAGGTTCGCAGAGACCTCCAAATGGAAGATGCGAAGCTGGAGCACAAGTTAACAGAAAAGATCGAGGCGGAATCTGAACTGTGCTCAAATAGGTTTAAAGATGAGATTTCCACTCTGCAGCGGAGTGTGCGCTGATATGAAACTTCCTGGCAGATTAAAACTGTGTGCCCGACCGAGACTCGAACTCGGGAATTGCCTTTCGCGGGCAAGTGCTCTACCACTTGCCCGCGAAAGGCAAAGGTCCCGAGTTCGAGTCTCGGTCGGGCGCACAGTTTTAATCTGCCAGGAAGTTTCATATCAGCGCACACTCCGCTGCAGAGTGAAAATCTCATTCTGGAAACATCCCCCAGGCTGTGGCTAAGCCATGTCTCCGCAATATCCTTTCTTTCAGGAGTGCTAGTTCTGCAAGTTTCGCAGGAGAGCTTCTGTAAAGTTTGGAAGGTAGGAGACGAGGTACTGGCAGAAGTAAAGCTGTGGGTACCGGGCGTGAGTCGTGCTTCGGTAGCTCAGTTGGTAGAGCACTTGCCCGCGAAAGGTAAAGGTCCCGAGTTCGAGTCTCGGTCGGGCACACAGTTTTAATCTGCCAGGAAGTTTCATATCAGCGCACACTCCGCTGCAGAGTGAAAATCTCATTCTGGAAACATCCCCCAGGCTGTGGCTAAGCCATGTCTCCGCAATATCCTTTCTTTCAGGAGTGCTAGTTCTGCAAGTTTCGCAGGAGAGCTTCTGTAAAGTTTGGAAGGTAGGAGACGAGGTACTGGCAGAAGTAAAGCTGTGGGTACCGGGCGTGAGTCGTGCTTCGGTAGCTCAGTTGGTAGAGCACTTGCCCGCGAAAGGCAAAGGTCCCGAGTTCGAGTCTCGGTCGGGCACACAGTTTTAATCTGCCAGGAAGTTTCATATCAGCGCACACTCCGCTGCAGAGTGAAAATCTCATTCTGGAAACATCCCCCAGGCTGTGGCTAAGCCATGTCTCCGCAATATCCTTTCTTTCAGGAGTGCTAGTTCTGCAAGTTTCGCAGTAGAGCTTCTGTAAAGTTTGGAAGGTAGGAGACGAGGTACTGGCAGAAGTAAAGCTGTGGGTACCGGGCGTGAGTCGTGCTTCGGTAGCTCAGTTGGTAGAGCACTTGCCCGCGAAAGGTAAAGGTCCCGAGTTCGAGTCTCGGTCGGGCACACAGTTTTAATCTGCTAGGAAGTTTCAGGTTTAAAGATGTTAATATAATAGTAAACATATGTCAAGCAGAAGTAGATGCAATCAAAACTGATACTACTCACATTGTGCAAAGAGTAGATAATGTTGAAATGAGAGTAGAAAATATTAGTACTAACATTGCTAACATTGAGAATAAAGTAGCTTCGGTAGCTTCTGGTAATGGTAGTATACCACAAATTGTAGCTGCAAACGCCGCTTTTATCGGGTGTCGGTAGTTCTTGCGGTTCGATCCAGATAAAAATATCCACCCGCTAAGTTTCTGGAACGATTTTGAAGATGTGGTTCCACCAACTTGGTCTGAACGAGAGAAAATCTCATTTATTAGAAGCCATTTAGCAGGTGACGCCATGCGTTGGTCAGCTGATGTTATGTTGAAGTGTAAAATATTAGCGGAGTTTAAAATAGCTTTCATTAATGAGTATTGGTCCAGCAATAAGCAGAATGAAGTGTTGAGAGAATTTTGGAGTGGAAAACGCTTCAATGCAGGCAAGGAATCTATTAAAGAGTTTGCTAGGTCATGGATCTCACGTTTGTCACATTTGGGCGAAAAGCTAAAACCGGAAATGATTTTACTAGGTCTTGAATCCAAACTGCCATGGTATTGGCAAACTAGAATTATACCTGCGCCTAGAGACAATCTGGATCGTTTCATTGAATATTTGGAACGTGTAGAACGTGTTGCTGCCAATGAGGAGCAAGCACGTAATAACAGAAATGCTAATAACAATAGTAGTAATTTTAAGAACGAGCAGAATGGCAACGTAAACATCAGAACAGTAGGTGTTCGCCATCCTAAGAGAGGTAGGAATTGAAGAACTAATTATCAGAACCAACAATGGCATCCAAGTGATATTAATATTGTTCCAAACAAATTTATGCATGTAAACAAAAGTACGGAAAGCAATGCTATGCCAGTTAACTATAATGAAAATAAAGGAAACAGTAGTAGGCCGAGGCAGGAAAACTAGTTCCCGTCTATGAGGATACAGGCGCTCACCAGGCGGTTACTTTTCCTAAGCCAGTAATTACAATAATTGGTACGACAGATCAGAATACTCAAACTGAACATGTGGATGAAGTGTCGGTAGCATCTAAGGATACAACAGAAATATTAGATCACTCACAGTGTTTGATAGATACCGTGTTAGAGACGCTTTCTAAGTGGGAAGAGAAAGAGAAGGCGCAGCAGTGTAACAATAGGGAGGAGCTACAAAATACTGAATTGTCAGGTGAAGAAGCAGAAGAAATTCATTCTTATATTTACGATGAGGATGATGTGCTCTTATCTAAAGTGCCTGTGCAGGATTTTGATAATGTACTAATAGATTTAGGACAGGAGATAAGTGAGAATGTAGAGGGTAGCCTGTTGGGGGTCCATGAACCCAGTAGCTGTGACCAGTTGTCACTTGAGAAGGAACCCGACGATAATGGTGAAAGTGGTTTGGCTGTAACTAGTGTCATGCCCGGTCTGGAGGCGCGGAATCGCTCAGACTACAGTAATTTGGGTTATGTTCAGCAAACTAAATGTAATGAAGTCGTGCGGTGTTTCGATTTGAAATTAATAGACCGACTGGAAAAGGCAGCTGAAAATGTAATTAAGGAAACCCCTACACACTGTGACCTAAATGTAATGAAGACAGATGTCGATCACTTTAGTTGGAGACAAATCCAAAAGGAACTATTGGATGAGTTTGAGGAACCACCTGTACAACCTAGAATATGCCACCCTATAATAATAGTGAATACGTTGGGTATCAATGTACGTTGTCTCTTAGACAGTGGAAGTGAAGTGAGTGCGATATCTCAGTCCTTCTTTGATGCATTACCTGGTAAAGACAAGCTTACAGTAATGAGGGTATCAGGACTAAGAATAATTGGTGCTACTGGCAAGGTGTCAAAAACGGTAAAGCAAGAAGCTTTGCTGCCCTTTAACATTAATGGTAATTTAATTGATCATCCATGTTTAATTGTAAACAATCTCAGTATTGAAGTTTTAATTGGCATCGATTTCTTGTCAAAATATCAGAGTGTTGTTGGCTTTGAAGGAAGCCAGTTAAAAATTGTCTTCCTGATAGCCGGAGTAATTACGGTACCTGTTATTGCTAAACATGTAGTAACTAATGATGACAATTGGGAGCTGCCTATACGAGTTCTGAAAAGTAGGAGGTATTGGGATGAAGGTGTTAATCTTAGTAAAAATATGCTGAACACAGAAGAAGAAGAAGCAATTATTTTAGACAAAATAGAAGCTAAATTGCAGGAAATCGATAAAATTTCAGCTAATCAGAAGGAAGAACTGAGACAGGTTTTAAAAAGGCATCATAAGTTATTTTCAGATCGACCTGGAGTGGTCAAAGGTTGTGAATGTCAATTAAAGGTGAAACCTGGCCAAGTGTTTTTCAGGAAGCCATACCAAATACATGTAGCTAGGAAGGAGGCAGTTCGAAAGGAGATACAGAGAATGCTAGAGTGGGGTGTGATTGAAAAAGGGGTCAGTGAGTACAATAATCCTCTTGTTGTTGTACCAAAAAGAGACGGGAGTGTCAGATTGGTCTTGGACGCTCGTTGGTTGAATGAAATAGTGGTTAGGGAAAGTGATAGACCGCAGAACATGGACGAGTTATTGCAAAAGTTCCGGGGAGTAAAATTCTTAACTTCTATGGACATCACGTGTGGATATTGGAATTTGCCACTGGCGGCAAGTTCAAGGAAGTACACAGCTTTTTTGTACGAAGGAGTTTGTTACCAATGCCGTGTGGTTCCTTTCGGACATAATATCTCTGTTTGTGCCTTCGTACGTGTGATGTGATATGTTTTAGGACCAGTCTTAAGTAATAAAATAACAGTCTACGTAGATGATCTGTTAATAGCAACTCCTATCTGGGAAGAACACATAGCTTTATTAGAGGAAGTGTTAAAGGCTATTGAGAGAGGTGGCATGAAATTAAAGATTGAAAAGACAGAGTGTGTTAAAGAGGAAATAGGTTTCTTGGGATATATGATAAGTGGAAAAGGTATTCTGCCTGACCCAGGCAAGCTAGCAGTCATTGAAAAATTTGAGGCTCCCAGGAACAAGAAGCAGTTGAGATCGATCTTCGGTCTTTTCGGCTTCTATAGGCGTTTTGTTAGTGATCAGGCTTTTAATGCTCCCTGTCTTCAACTCCTGCTGAAAAAGAATACCCCTAGGGGTTTGGACAGCAGAATGTCAACAGGCGTTCGAGGTGCTTAAACACTCTTTAATTAATAGTCCTATTTTACATCATCCTGATTTTGAAAAACCATTCTGCATGTCTGTTGATGCTAGTGGCTATGGTATAGCTGTGGAGGTATTCCAAGTAGAAATAGAGAACGAACAAGAAGTGCACAAGACTATAGCTTTCGCAAGTCGATCTTTACAGGCAGCAGAGAGAAATTATGGCATCTCAGAACTGGAAGCATTGGCAGTTGTATTTGGGGTACAGAAGTTTGAGCAGTATCGATTAGGTGACAAGATAATTGTTTACAGTGACCATAAGGCATTGACCTTTTTAAAGACCTGTAAGTTGAGGAATGCTCGTTTGGTAAGATGGTCATTGTATCTCCAGCAGTTTGACCTTGAGGTTGGATATATTCAAGGGAAAGACAATCTGGTAGCTGATGGGTTATCTAGAAGTGCGGAGCTCTGTGATGACGCGGGAATTACAGCAACAGACCTAAGTGAAGTACGAATATTTGCGTTGCACGAAGTGAAGGAAGAAAGTGCCCTAAAGAGAGTGATTAAGAACTTGAGACGTGAGCAGAATGCAGATGACCAACTGAAATTAGTGAAGAGCTATTTAGGAGAGGCGATTTATCCTAAGGTTTCGCAATACTATTGTCTGCATAAATGTATTCTGTTTAGGAGGAAAAAGGTAGGTGTTTCTGAATGGAAGCTGTGCTTTCCCTCACAACATGTAGACTTACTAATCGACTATGTACACCTGAGGTATGGGCACTACGGTGTAAAGAAGTGCATTGCAAAATTAAAAGAGAAGGTTGTGTTTGACAACATGTACCGCCGTGTGGCCAAGCGTCTAGCATCTTGTGTAGTGTGCCAGAAAGTCCGTGCTGCTAACACCAGAATACAAGGGGATATGCATTCAGTAGAGCCAACTGAAACCCTAGAATTACTGGCTTGTGATTTGTTTGGCCCTCTTCCTGTTTCGAGAGGTGGTTGCACCCGTGTTTTTGTTGTTGTGGATGGATTCAGTAAATATGTTAAGCTATACCCAATTAAAAGAGCACATGCAAAAACATTGGTAGAAAAATTGGAAAAGGATTTCTTCGTGAACGTTGGCGTTCCGAAGAATTTGCTGTCAGACAATGGGCCTCAGTTTACTTCTGATAGATTTAAAGAATGTCTGGCTAAGGCCGGAGTGAAACATCTGAAAATATCTGCGTATTTCCCCCAAGGAAATATGACTGAACGTATTATGAGAGAATTGAATAGGCTTTGCAGGACTTATTGTGCTCGGAAACACTCAAGTTGGGCAGAGCACATTAAGTATTTTGAGAATGTAATAACAACTTAAGGCATGATGCAACTTGTTTTGCGCCTTGCGAATTAATGTTTGGCCAAGAACCGCACAATGTGATTGCAGATATGGTAGAATTCCCTATTCTAACGCAAATATCCACAGACGAGAAGAAGTTAAAGGCTAGGGCAAATATAAGAAAAAGATCATTGGAAAGGAAGAAGCATCATGACGCAAAAGCTGTACCCACCAGTTTCGAAATAGGTCAGCAATTTAGCATTACGCTCGTCCATAATTACTTGATGCATTTTAGTGGTAGGTCGAGAGAGACTACCTGAGGTTTCAGCGTCCGATCGAGTGGAAATGGATTGCCACGTGAGCAAACTGATAAGCTGCAATACACTATAGATATGAAATAAATGTGCTATCCTATGCTTTACATTTTAATGGAGTGAGTATTACTTAAGTTCATACACTAGCAAAGTAAATGAATATCATAATGGCAGACGTGAAACATTATTTATAGCCAGCATAAATACACTTCGATGAAGTAAGTACATAATTGCAGATGTGGAACTAACACAGCAGCAGAGGACCAATAAGTGGATTTAGTAGTCAACTAAACGTAGTGTGTTTTAAACACTCAGAACTGTACTATTACCAAAAGTTACTCACATGTACAAAGAGGCTGAGAAAACAACCGCTAATCAAATATACTCATACTATCTCTAAGAATAAGGTAATCGAAGATGAGTCAGTTAAGTAAATAAAGTACAGATTCGTCAGGAATGTACCGAGCATTCGTTCAGTGTTCCGGCCCAGAAATAATAAATTGAAATTAAATAGGATTCATGATTGTATGCCTTGAGCATAAATTTTCTCTAGTACGTGACTATCGGCGTTTTGAGCCTTTTGTTTACCGATTTTATGACAACTAAGTAACTACGAGAGTAAAACTAAAAAGCTTCTGTTAACTTTGTTCCAGTAACATATTGGAAGATAAAATGTATATATCCCCATTTCATTGTGACCCACCCTTAGATATTAAGTGAACAGAGTCTGAGGCACTCTTTTTGTTTGTTCTACAGGACAAACCAGATAATGGCAGCCTGGTAGCTGCGTGAAAGCGTGGAGTGACTTGGACACAACTCACAGTGACCCCTCCCCTTTCCCCATGTAATTTAGAGTGAACGTGAAGGACGCACACCATAGCAACTTCCCCTCCTCTTCCCTTGTGAATGGAAGTGTAGGACGCCAGCCCAAGCGGCTACAACCACGTGTGTAAAAACGATTTGTGAAATTTTCTTTCAGGTTTAGAAAAGACTGCTAAGAGATAATAATCTGTTTATGTATCATGTTATTTTCTTTGAATTTGTGTATGTAAGCATGTATTTAATGTATTTAAGATTTTCATAATTTTGCATATTTTTATGCGTTTGTTTGTCTAAGGCAATATGTATGCCAAAGTGTTTCATTGATTTTGATTAAATTTTGAGGGACAATATGCGTAAGAGGCAGTGGACATGCCTGTAATTTAGATAATTGAAGTAGGTAATCAGTTTTCTTTTAATATTTCTATATGTTCACATTTCAATTTTAATTTTCATAGGAACTTAAGCTGTACTCTTGCTTCCCTTTTTGTAATTAAATTTTTTTTCATTCATTAACATTCAAAAACAAAATAAGTAGAGGGTGATGTAGGAAAGCAGCCTGTTCACGCCGTAATAAATGCACATCAGTCTTTCCATTGTGTGCCAGCCAGTCCACTGTAACTAGCTCTGACGTCATAAATGTTGTGCAATACTTTATAAATCAAGTAAATAACCTAAAATGTTTCTAGCATGTCAGGAGTAATACTAAATTAATATGTGTTGAATATCAGGTCGATAACTTTAGCCATTTTCGAAATTTGGACGTTTTTCTGTAAAAATCATTGGCGCAACAGAAAAGAGCTAGAGACTTCAAAATTTATAATTAGATTCCATTTTCATAAATATTTAATAGAAACTGTCTTCTGGATCTCACAAATTAAGATTTTAGTTGAAATTCATGATTTTCTGGTTTTTGTCTTAAAAATTAAGGAAGCAAGATAGATTAAGTAGGCTAATAAATAAGGCTAGGATGTTTATATTTAAGTAGAATGGAGATCCGCTATAACCATAAAGATGTGAGAATTTTCATTTAAATGACTATAAAACTATAGCGATAGCGTATCTCCAAAGGGCAGGTTCAGAGCTCGTCTACTGCGTATAGTGTAATTAAATAAATTCTCTTGCCCAAAATATTATACTTAGCCACGTCAAACTTTTATTATGATTACTTACCTGGGTGCTGAATGCACATTTAAACTGAGAGCTTCATCAGCCATCAGAAAAAGAAGCTATGATTTATTCAATAAATTAATGTGGTGCATTACTAGCCCAGCGGCTAGTCGGGAGAGCCGATTTGATCAGGCGTTCCCATAGCCGTCCGCACCGCGGCCTTATGTATGAGAAGCTGCGCAAGTAAGCAAGGCCCCAGTTCTCTCCACACGCTGAATAGCACGCCATTTGTGTCGGTAGTCGCGTCGCGTCGATATCATTGCTACTAACAGCCTCGGATGCCGTATTAAGTTACTCGGGATACGCGTAACAATAAAATCATTTTCGAGTGAAGTGTTATTTCTGGGATGACTTTAATTATCGATCTTCAGTTTGCGTATTGTCGTATTTTCACGTGCCGCCGCGGGACAAACATTCTACCATTATTTAGCGTGGCGTTTGATGAGCATATTCATCAAATTATGGCAAGCATTCATTTAAATATTTAATTTGGACAGTTTTAGTAGCATCAGCGCATTAGACTCTGAACTGCTCTGTTAGTTAGATTGTGTGGATTCTTTTGTTTTCATCTGTGACTTTCAGAATACAGAACGTTTTTTTTCACGACCGTTTTTAATTAAAAATCCCAGACAATCTCCTAATTCATCAGAGCTATAAGCTGTAACTATAAGTGTATTCTCAGATGAAGTGGGCACTAGGAATTCTAATTACAGGCTTCACGTTTTGCTAATCACTTTCTGGTTGCCAATATTGTAGTTAGAGAGCCAGTGTTGAGAATGGCGAAAAACAGCATAAATAACATTCTAAATAATAAGAACTGGTTTTACCTTCTACAAACCAAACATTTATATAAACAACATAAAAGTGACAAACAAGAATTTTCCGTCCGCCGCCCCACAACAGGGTTGTAGCCTATCCCCGATGTTATTCAATCTGTATATTGAGCAAGCAGTAAAGGAAACAAAAAAAAAAATTCAGAGTAGGAATTAAAATCCATGGAGAAGAAATAAAAACTTTGTGGTTTACCGATGACATTGTAATTCTGTCAGAGATAACAAAGGATCTGGAAGAGCAGCTGAACGGAATGGACAGCGTCTTGAAAGGAGGACATAAGATGAACATCAAGAAGCAAAACCAAGATAATGGAATTAAATCGGGTGATGCTGCGGGAAACAGATTAAGAAATGAGAGGCTTAAAGTAGTAAATGAGTTTTGCTATTTGGGGAGCAAAATAACTGAGGATGGTCGAAATAGAGAGGATACAAAATGTAGACTTGCAATGGCAAGGAAAGCGATTCTGAAGAAGAGATATTTGTTTTTTTTATTTTTTATTTATTTATTTATTTATTGTTCCGTGGGACCTAATTAAGAATAAGCCTCCATGGTCATGGAACGAGTCAATACATGAAATTATAACATGAGATTAGAAACAGATGAAATGACATTTAAAAAAAGGTATTCAGGTGACAAGTCGTAAGTTTAAATGAAGAAAATCAACAATGTACTACTGGAATTTGCTTAATTTTTTAGCTCTTCCAGGAGCTCCTCGACAGAATAGAAGGAGTGAGCCATGAGGAAACTCTTCAGTTTAGACTTGAAAGTGTTTGGGCTACTGCTAAGATTTTTGAGTTCTTGTGGTAGCTTATTGAAAATGGATGCAGCAGAATACTGCACTCCTTTCTGCACAAGAGTCAAGGAAGTGCGTTCTACATGCAGATTTGATTTCTGCCTAGTATTAACTGAGTGAAAGCTGCTAACTCTTAGGAATAGGCTAATATTGCTAACAACAAACGACATTAAAGAAAATATATACTGTGAGGGCAATGTCGGAATTCCCAGATTTTTGAATAGGGGTCGACAAGAGGTTCTCGAACTTACACCACATATAGCTTGAACAGCCCGTTTTTGAGCAAGAAATACCCTTTTTGAATCAGAAGGATTACCCCAAAAAATAATACCATACGACATAAGCGTATGAAAATATGCGAAGTAGACTACTTTTCGTGTTGAAGTGTCACTTATTTCAGATACTGTTCTAATGGTAAATAAAGCAGCATTTAGTTTCTGAACAAGATCCTGGACATGGGCTTTCCACAACAGCTTACTATCTATCCGAACGCCTAGGAACTTGAACTGTTCCGTCTCGCTTACAATATGCCTATTCTGTCTGATCAAAATATCGGTTCTTGTTGAATTGTGAGTTAGAAACCGAAAAAACTGAGTCTTACTGTGATTTAGCATCAAATTATTTCCTACAAGCCACGAACTTATTTCATGAACTACATTATTTGTTACTGTTTCAATATTACACACAAGATCCTTCACTATCAAGCTGGTGTCATCAGCAAACAGAAATATTTTTGAATCACCTGTAATACTAGAAGGCATATCATTTGTATAAATAAGAAACAGCAGTGGCCCCAGCACCGACCCTTGGGGAACGCCCCACTTAACAGTGCCCCATTGGGACTGAACATCACTACCACTCTCAATATTGCGGAGAATTACCCTCTGCTTTCTGTTCTTAAAGTAAGAGGCGAACCAATTGTAAGCTACTCCCCTTACTCCATAATGGTCCAACTTCTGCAGTAATATTTTGTGGTCAACACAGTCAAAAGCCTTCGTTAAATCAAAGAAAACACCTAGCGTTCGCAACCTTTTATTTAATCCGTCCAAAACCTCACAGAGGAAACAGAATATAGCATTTTCAGTTGTTAAACCATTTCTAAAACCAAACTGAACATTTGACAGCAAATTATGTGAATTTAAATGCTCCAGTAACCTTGTATATACAACCATCTCGATAACTTTAGGAAACACCGTTGGCATAGAAATAGGTCTAAAATTGTCAACATTATCAATGTCTCCCTTTTAATAAAGTGGCTTCACTACCGAGTACTTTAATCGGTCAGGAAACCGACCACTCCTAAAGGAAAAGTTACAGATATGGCTGAGAACTGGGCTAACATACATAGAACAATACTTCAGTATTCTGCTAGATAACCCGTCATATCCATGAGAGTTCTTGGTCTTTAGTGATTTAATTATTACCTCAATCTCTCTCTTGTCAGTATCGTGGAGGAGCATTTCAGGTAACAGTCTCGGAACACTTTTTTCTAAGAGCGCTATATGATTCCCTGTTGGGACTAGGTTTCTATTAAGTTCACCTGTTATATTCAGAAAGTGATTATTAAATACTGTACATATATGCGACTTATCAGTAACACGGACATTCCCACTACGCACTGATTCTATATCTTCGACCTGTCTCTGCAGACCAGCAACTTCCTTTACGACTGACCATATGGTTTTAATTTTATCCTGAGACTTAGCTATTCTATCTGCATACCACATACTTTTTGCCTTCATAATAACATTTTTAAGCACCTTACAATACTGTTTGTAATGGGCTGCTGCATTTAGATTTTGACTGTTTCTAACGTTTTGATATAATTGCCACTTTGTTCTACAAGATATTCTTATCCCTCTAGTCAGCCACCCAGGCTGCCTGTTTGTGCTAGTACCCTGTTTTAAACGTTAACATCGAGCATAGATTTAAGTGCCAAGAAATCATTTCTGAAAGTATTTGTATGGAGTTGTAGCAATGTATGGAAGTGAAACGTGGATGATAAATAGTTTGGACAAGAAGAGAATAGAAGCTTTAGAAATGTGGTGCTACAGAAGAATGCTGAAGATTAGATGGGTAGTTCACATAACTAATGAGGAGGTATTGAATAGAACTGTAGAGAAGAGAAATTTGTGGCACAACTTGACTAGAAGAAGGGATTCGTTGGTGGGGCATATTCTCAGGGATCAAGGGATCACCAATTTGGTACTGGAGGGCAGCGTGGAGGGTAAAATTCGTAGAGTGAGACCCCAGAGATAAATACACTAAACAGATTCAGGAAGATGTAGGTTGCAGCAGGTACTGGGAGATGAAGAAGCTTGCAAGGATAGAGTAGCGTGGAGAGCTGCATCGAACCAGTCTCAGGCCTGAAGACCAGAACAACAGGAAGACGTATTTTCTTGTGCAACGCAGCTAGCTCTTTATTCACACGAAGTAATGGCCGCTATCGATAGGGGATCTCAAGTTGATTCCGTATTTCTAGATTTCAGGAAAGCTTTTGACACCGTTCCTCACAAGCGACTTCTAATCAAGCTGCGGGCCTATGGGGTATCGTCTCAGCTGTACGACTGGATTCGTGATATCCCGTCAGGAAGGTCGCAGATCGTAATAATAGACGGCAAATCATCGAGTAAAAGTGAAGTGATATCAGGTGTTTCCCAGGGAAGCGTCCTGGGACCTCTGCTGTTCCTGATCCATATAAATGACATGGGTGACAATCTGAGCAGTTCTCTTAGGTTGTTCGCAGATGATGTTGCAATTTACCGTCTAGTAAGGTCATCCGAAGACCAGTATCAGTTGCAAAGTGATTTAGAAAAGATTTCTGTATGGTGCGGCAGGTGGCAGTTGACGCTAAATAACGAAAAGTGTGAGGTGATCCACGTGAGTTCCAAAAGAAATCCGTTGGAATTTGATTACTCGATAAATAGTACAATTCTCAAGGCTGTCAATTCAACTAAGTACCTGGGGGTTAAAATTACGAACAACTTTAGTTGTAAAGACCAATAGATAATATTGAGGGGAAGGCGAGCCAAAGGTTGCGTTTCATTGGCAGTATACTTAGAAGATGCAACAAGTCCACTAAAGAGACAGCTTACACTATACTCGTTCGTCCTCTGTTAGAATATTGCTGCGCGGTGTGGGATCCTTACCAGGTGGGATTGAAGGAGGACATCGAAAGGGTGGAAAAAAGGGCAGCTCGTTTTGTATTATCACGTAATTGGGGAGCGAATGTGGCAGATATGATACGCGGGTTGGGATAGAAGTCATTAAAGCAAAGACGTTTTTCGTCGCGGTGAGATCTATTTACCAAATTTCAGTCACCAACTTTCTCTTCCGAATGCGAAAATATTTAGTTGAGCCCAACCTACATAGGTATGAATGATCATCAAAATAAAATAAGAGAAATCAGAGCTCGAACACAAAGGTTTAGGTGTTCGTTTTTCCCCGCGCGCTGTTCGGGAGTTGAATGGTAGAGAGATAGTATGATTGTGGTTCGATGAACCCTCTGCCAAGCACTTAAATGTGAATTGCAGAGTAATCATGTAGATGTAGATGTAGATGTTGTTGAATAGTGCATTGTTTGTTTCCCGAATCGTTCAGCTTGTGATATAATAAGCTTGCAAGTAAGTCTATTTGTATAATACAGCCGTATCTTAAGTTTATCTAAAATATATAAATTTTACCTGCTTGATCAAAAATATCTTGGCAAGGATTACTGCTCACTGATATGGGACGTGTCCACATTTTGCCTTCATGATAGTTTAAATTCTGCTGCCGGCAGGGATGGCCGAGCGGTTCTAGGCGCTACAATCTGGAGCCGCGCGACCCCTACGATTATAGGTTCCAATCCTGCCTCGGGCATGGATGTGTGTGATGTCCTTAGGTTAGTTAGGTTTAAGTAGTTCTAAGTTCTAGGGGACTGAGGACCTCAGATGTTAAGTCCCATAGTGCTCAGAGCTATTTGAATCACGATTTGCGTGTAAGGGCCTTAAGTAGACAAAAATAAAATAGCTAATCGGGAGTGTTTTCACCTCGAGAACCCTTCTTACCAAAAATTTTTAATCAAACACGTATGTGTTACTCTCTGCTTTAAACAGCTCTCAGATTCTATAGCAGAGAGATTTGTCGTTGGTGGCAGTGTCTTATTAATAAGAAATTCGCAAGGTATCACATTTAAATGAACGTACATCTAACCCGCCCGCTAGTCCTGATGATAGATAGGAACAATGTGCACAACGTTTTATGTCTGCTTACGGTCTTGCGAAATAAACCTAGAACTTCTTCAGCATCCAGCGTGAAACAAGTGTACTGGCGGCTAAGTACTGTTGCTTGTACCATTTGGTGCCTGAGAGGATGTGAAAGTCAACTTCCCGGACGCAGTGTTTGGCAATCACGTCGCTCAACAGCTTTGCACGCCCTGTGCGCCGAAGTGTTCCAAACAGGTAGCTGACGTAACAATAGGCTGCAGGAAGCAGAAGTGCCGAAGGGTCGCCGGAAACGCCAGTCGGTTGACGCTGCTGTGCCAAAGCAGCTGCAATGACTCACGACCGAGACTGAGGCTTGCAGTCTCCCGTGTTTTGAGGAGGGTAGGGGGATGAGAGAAAGCCTGAGGCGGTGTTCCATTCAGCTACTGTCGATACACGCGCTTTAGATATACTGAATGACGTGTGGTTTGAAACAACAGATGCTGTTATGGTTTGAGCAGCTCTTTGGCTCTATCTTTACGTTAAACATTACGTAATTTAACATGGAGTGTTACATCAGTTACAGAAATAAGAATAGATGAATACACACGAGACAACGCGGGATAAGACAATTAAAACTCACAAAAAAAATTCGATTACCGTTCACTTAGAGCAGTCTGAAGATGGCCACATAAACCAAGAACCGGTTAACATAACAAACTAATACTACAGAACATAGACAGTATTGAACTTTTCGCTCATAATTTGAGCAGAGTCTTCCTTGATGTCTTCAGCTTCCTGAATTTGTAAACACGCAGTTGATTCAATCAGGTGAACGAAGAACGAGATTAAATAACGAGATCTTGAAATTAACTGAATAATGAAATAACAAACTTCAGACTGTATCTTACGTGATAATGGAATACTCTAGTAATGAAATTTCCTCCCAGATGACCGAATTTCGGACTGTAATGGAATTTGCATAGCAGTAACCAGATCAGAAAGTTCAAAAAGTGAGCATCCGAGAGCAAACGTACGTGAGGATAGCTCGAAGATTATGTACGCTGCTCCTAATTGCAACTGTTTTAACGTTATAAAATGAAGCGGATTATTTATTTAGAAGTCAATGACTTGTAGGAATTGATCACGAGGAATCAACTTCAAGTGATCTGAGAGTTGGTCTCGTGAAGTCTGACGTTTACCTCTAGATTCATGCAGCTTCAATGATGGAAACACTCGTGGTTGGAACACTTGTGAGGAATGACACTTCAGTGTAGAGGCAGAGGCAATGGTGGGATAGACGACTTTTCACAACTAGCAAACAGACACACTAATAATTTGTGTCTTCTTTAGCAGTGCATCACAGCATATTGTAATCTACGACCTGACTTACTTGAAATTAGTTTAATGTATGTTGAAGCTTTGAAAAAGCTTCGATCAGTCGCTTTATTAGGATATTATGTCTTTACCAGTTTCAGGCTCGTTTACACACTTCTAGATGGGATTACGTATGTGCAGTTCTAAGGACATCATTTTTGCGTACATTGATGTTCCCAGGATGTAGCAACGATATTCATAACGGTAACTGAAAAACAAGGGAACAATTGACAGGAATGGGGGAAAGAAATACAATAGAAGAAGAATGGGTAGCTCTGAGGGATGAAGTAGTGAAGGCAGCAGACGATCAAGTAGGTAAAAAGACGAGGGCTAATAGAAATCCTTGGGTAACAAGAAATGTTGAATTTAATTGATGAAAGGAGAAAATATAAAACTGCAGTAAATGAAGCAGGCAAAAAGGAATACAAACGTCTCAAAAATGAGATCGACAGGAAGTGCAAAATGGCTAAGCACGGATGGCTAGAGGACAAATGTAAGGGTGTAAAGGCTTATCTCACTAGGGGTAAGATAGATACTGCCTACAGGAAAATTAAAGAGACCTTTGGAGAGAAGAGAATTACTTGCATGAACATCAAGAGCTCAAATGGAAACCCAGTTCTAAGCAAGGAAGGGAAGGCAGAAAGGTGGAAGGTGTATTTAGAGGGTTTATACAAGGGCGATGTACTTGAGGACAATATTATGGAAATGGAAGAGGATGTAGATGAAGACGAAATGGGAGATAAGATACTCCGTGAAGAGTTTGACAGAGCACTGAAAGACCTGAGTCGAAACAAGGCCCCGGGAGTAGACAACATTCCATTAGAACTACTGACGGCCTTGGGAGAGCCAGTCATGACAAAACTCTACCACCTGGTGAGCAAGATGTATGAGACAGGCGAAATACCCTCAGGCTTCAAGAAGAATATAATAATTCCAATCCCAAAGAAAGCAGGTGTTGACAGATGTGAAAATTACCGAACTATCAGTTTAATAAGTCACGGATGCAAAATACTAACGCGAATTCTTTACAGACGAATGGAAAACTGGTAGAAGCGGACCTCGGGGAAGATCAGTTTGGATTCCGTAGAAATGTTGGAACACGTGAGGCAATACTAACCTTACAACTTATCTTAGAAGGAAGATTAAGAAGAGGCAAACCTACGTTTCTAGCATTTGTAGACTTAGAGAAAGCGTTTGACAATGTTAACTGGAATACTCTCTTTCAAATTCTGAAGGTGGCAGGAGTAAAATACGGGGAGCGAAAGGCTATTTACAATTTGTACAGGAACCAGATGGCATTTATAAGAGTCGAGGGGCATGAAAGGGAAGCAGTGGTTGGGAAGGGAGTGAGACAGGGTTGTAGCCTCTCCCCGATGTTATTCAATCTGTATATTGAGCAAGCAGTAAAGGAAACAAAAGAAAAATTTAGAGTAGGTATTAAAATTCATGGAGAAGAAATAAAAACTTTGAGGTTCGCCGATGATATTGTAATTCTGTCAGAGACAGCAGAGGACTTGGAAGAGCAGTTGAACGGAATGGACAGTGTCTTGAAAGGATGATATAAGATGAACATCAACAAAAGCAAAACTAGGATATTGGAATGTAGTCGAATTAAGTCGGGTGATGCTGAGGGAATCAGATTAGGAAATGAGACACTTAAAGTAGTAAAAGAGTTTTGCTATTTGGGGAGCAAAATAACTGATGATGGTCGAAGTAAAGAGGATATAAAATGTAGGCTGGCAATGGCAAGGAAAGCGTTTCTGAAGAAGAGAAATTTGTTAACATCGAGTATAGATTTAAGTGTCAGGAAGTCGTTTCTGAAAGTATTTGTATGGAGTGTAGCTATGTATGGAAGTGAAACATGGAAGATAAATAGTTTGGACAAGAAGAGAATAGAAGCTTTCGAAATGTGGTGCTACAGACGAATGCTGAGGATTAGATGGGTAGATCACATAAGTAACGAGTGGGTATTGAATAGAATTAGGGAGAAGAGGAGTTTGTGGCACAACTTGACAAAAAGAAGGGACCGGTTGGTGGGACATGTTTTGAGGCATCAAGGCATCACAAATTTGGCACTGGAGGGCAGCATGGAGGGTAAAAATCGTAGAGGGAGACCGAGAGATGAATACACTAAGCAGATTCAGAAGGATGTAGGATGCAATAGATACTGGGAGATGAAGAAGCTTGCACAGGATAGAGTAGCATGGAGAACTGCATCAAACCAGTCTCAGGACCGAAGACCACATCAACAACAACAACAACAATTGAAAAACAGATAAAGAAGTGACGGGTAGATTTTTCAGCCAGTCATTACATTGGCAGACATGGAGGTCAAACATCTAACATAGATACTGTATTGTTTAATGTGCGTTTTTCGTATGTTAAAACTAGATTTCTTTATGAGAGGGAGCACTAACTGATGCAGGCTTAGTTGCAAGTCACTGCTTGCGTTCCGATTGAAACAATTTTATGTTCGATGTCCCCACCCCCATACAGACTTTAATCCTAAGAATATCTAGGGGAATACTATAATGACCGTCTAGAAAAGGCATGTATTTGAGGTAATCTTGACGGTCTTCATTAGTGAATATTTTTCAAATAATGAAAAAAATAGCCGATTTCATGTCGTTTCCAAGAAAGGCGACGAGGAAGTAGTCTCTATTTGTCACCATTTAACGTATTTACAATATTTGACAATGAGTATGCATTTAAACTTCTTTTCAGTATGTACATAATCTCCAATCGTTGTAATTTCTATGCGTAGGCCGCATAATTTATAAATTGTTTTAAGCTGTCGTCAGCTTGGAATCTTTTTCAAGCCTTTTCAATAGTCTCCTCAATTACTGGCTCTTTTTTGTTTTCTCATCGAAATTTAAAGACAATCGGTAAAACTGGTCGCCGTAACACTTTACGTCTTCTCTAAGGTCTTTTTTTTTTTTTTTTTTACTAGTGACCCAACATATGGATGAACTTCTGATATTATATTATCCTTGGGTTCTATGCTTCAGAGACGGTGTTATCACGATAGCGCCTTCCACTGCAATTCCACGTATGTTTTGGCACAAGCTCGTTACCGAGCCACAGCATGCTCTGCTGAATACACAGTCAGCTATCATAAAACATTTCCAGGGGAAAATATGGTAGTGCACAATCTTATGTGACAGCGTATTTCTTCATTTTCCGTATTGGAAGAAACAGGACTGCAAAAACGTACTTGTTTCCTCAAAGATCCACTAAAATAATTGTAACCCAAAATCTCTCTCTCAGAAAACAAAAATCTAGCTTATGAACGATAGCAATTTCGAAGTTCACCGTGAAAGACACGGGAATTCATCCACGAACGTTGGTTTTAATGGTTTACGAAACTATCATATGTCTCTCGTTTTTTGTTCCATAGCAAAGTGTAGACAGCAGGAATAGTGTTTGTTTCCTCCGAGGAACTTTGAAGATCGGCTTGAAGTATAAACAACCGTCGAAACTGTCTGCCCGAAGTGGCCTTTTCCAGTAGTGCGTCGCAGGTAGCGAACAGATCCGTGTATCCTACTTCTGGAACAGCCTGTTCTGAGGTCCACAATCTGAAGTGTTTCGTACTCCGAAGAAATGTCAACACATTCCATCTCTGCACAAGGGTCTCCCTCACAACTGTCACAAACTCAGAAGATTCTTTCCGAACTTAAGAAAAAAAACTGGCATACTTCAACACTCGTAACAGAATAGTCTCATCATTTAGCTCCAAACCGCTAACAGATATAGTGTGAGATTCAGAACAACGTGGAGTTAAACCTTACGGGCAATTTAAGGCAGACTGTAAAATTTTACGTTGACGAAAACTTTTTCCAGGTCGACAAATCCTATGAACGTCTCTTGATTTTTCGTTAGTCTTGCTTCCATTATCAACAAGAAAGTCATAACTGCCGCTCTGGTGCCATCGCTGTGGCTAGAGTGGTTGTTATGTAACATATCTTCATTTTTATTTTCCATTCTTCTGTATATTACACTTGTCAGCAAATTGGATGAATAAGTAGTTAAGCTAATGTGCGATAATTCTCGCACTTGTGGCTCCTGCAATCTTTGAAACTGTGTGGACGACGTTTCCCGGAAGTCAGATGGTGTATCGCCAGACTCGTAGTGTTTTGCTGCCACTTCCCCACTGATTTTATAAATTCTGCTGAGATGTTATCTGTTCCTTCCGCATTATTCGATGTTAAGTTTTCCAAATCTCTTTTTAATTCTGGATCTGGTACTGGATCCCCTACCGCTTCTATATCGATTCCTGTTCCACCTTGTTCACGACATTAGACAAATCTTTCCCTTCGTAGTGGCTTTCAGTGTGCTTTTTCTTCCTATCTGCTCTCACCTCTGTATTTAACAGTTGAATTCTTATTGCATTCTTAATTTTACTATTCTTGCTTTTAGATTCTATATTTTGTAGAAACCATTTTGTTGTCGTTTCCACTCAACCTTCCTTACTATCAAAATCTAGACGCTGCTTTTATCACTACTGTGATATATAGTACCCACTGATGTTTTGGACGTGGTATGTAATAGCCTTTCTCCAATCTTCTACCTAACTTTAACTAGCCTGTTAAATATTGGGAATATTATTCAACAAAGACCGTGGACCGTGTTGCTACTTCTCCATATTTCATAGAGTGAAATCATTGCCAGAGAAGAAAGAAGGAATAAGGGACAGACTATATCAAGGGACTGAGTGGGGATTGAATCACAAACCTTTCGATTTTGAATCTCAGACCTTCGCAGAGAGACATCGAGTCATAAAGTAACTGAAATCGTTTCAGTAATGTCAAATTCCTCAATTTATGATACTGTCCTATCGATATGTCCGCTGCACACTAGAGATCTTGATTTGGCGGTTGGTTCAGAATACTGGTTGAACAAGTATGTTCTGAAATTTTTAATCTGGGTTAAGGACACCATGTGTCTATTGAAAGCGATCGTACATTGAATCAGCAACGTAGACTTATGAAATCTTGCATTATTGAGCCGTGCTGTCTCACTGGCGCACCTCATTCTACCTAAGCCGGGTTCGTCTCCCTGATGTACGCACGCAGATTCATACACGAAGTCACGCGCAGCTACGGTAGCACTGAAAACCGTTGCTGCAGCAAGAACATTTAGAAGTATTGAGAAGGAGCTGTATGATTGTACATGTACGTACATTACAAAACTCCGTTTCTCCTTCATATTATTCCGTTTATTGTGTGCAAAACGTTTTCGTCTAGATTTCATTAACATTCTTATAGCGGGTGGTTATAATTGAAGGTGCAGACGTCACGGTACACTTCACGGACCTTCTGGGTGTATTCTCTTCAAAGAAGAACGGGCTGAGAGTAAAGTTGCCTGTGAATTAACAGCACACTGTCCTACACGGCGAGTGCAGTGTCTCTGGGTGCACAACAAGTGGTTTAACGGTACCGCAAATTCGGCAGTTCGAGTGTATTCAGCGTGACTCGTTACTCCATAGAATGTTGCCCGGCCACAGGTCAACTTCGATCCATGCCAGAAACCGAAAAGCATATTCAGAAAGTTGCTGCAGATAATGAGGCTCCAGCTGCTGCACGTCTGGATCTTGTAGGAGTCCCAGTGTAAAACATATCGCAACACTTTCCTTACTGTTGATTGTGGGATATACAATTATCGTGACACTGCACGACCACTATCACTACTTGCGGCACGTATTGTGTAGTCAGCCATCAGCAACACCAACCTCATCAATTAATCGTATTTTCGCAGGAATAGGATGCCTTCCTCTTCCTGGTGACACAATAAGCTCACCTGTGTTTCTGAATTTCATAATAATCGTCTTTAAACCCCTAACAACATTGAAGCTCTCCTCAGATCATTCAGTCGGCGAGACTTTCAGAGCAAAGTGTTCGACCTGGAAAAAGCTTTAGACAATGTTAAAGGATGCGAGACGATTTAGAAAACTTATGGTAAGCTATAGCGAAATATGGGTGATACGCAGTATGTACAAGAACCAAGGGATAGCAAGAAAAAGGAAGACCAAGAACGAAGTGCTCGGATTAAAAGTGGTGTAAGGCAAGGATATAGCCTTTCCGCCGTACTGTTCAGTCTATACATCGAAGAAGCGATGACGGAAGTAAAATAAAATATCAAGAGTGGGATTAAAATTCCGAGTGAATGGATATCAATGATGGCATCGGTATCCTCATCGTATGTGATGAAGAATTACACGATCTCTTGAATGAACAGT
This sequence comes from Schistocerca serialis cubense, assembly GCF_023864345.2. Classification (NCBI taxonomy): domain Eukaryota; kingdom Metazoa; phylum Arthropoda; class Insecta; order Orthoptera; family Acrididae; genus Schistocerca; species Schistocerca serialis. The sequence goes on along the minus strand of NC_064642.1, from coordinate 274,135,911 downwards.
GTAATGAGTACAGAATATGGATTGAGAGAAAATAGAATAAATGTTATGGTAGTGGGAACTAGTGGAAACAAGAAAACCGAGAAACTTCATATCAAATATGATGATCGGAAACTAGATGAAGTTAAGAAATTCTGCCACCTAGGCAACAAAACCCGTGACGGCTGGAACAAGGACATAAAAAGCGAACTAGCGCTAGCAAGAAGAGCATCTCTGGCTAAGATAAGTCTACTATTATCAATCATTGGCCTTAATTTGAGAACCGAAATGACTTAGAGTGTACATTTGAAGCACAGCATTTTGTGTTAGCGAAACATGGACTGTCGGGAAACCGGAACGGAATAGACTCTAAGCATTTGAGATGTGGTGATGCAGAAGAATGTTGAAAATAAGGTGACTGATGAGGTAAGAAATGAGGAGGTTCTCCGCAGAATCTGCGACGAAAATACTGAGAAGTAGGGACAGTATGATACGACATCTGTTAAGACAACAAGAAATAGCTTCTACATTACTAGAGGGAGCTGTAGAGGGTAAAAACTACATAGGAAGACATAGATCGGAGTACAACCAGCAAATAATTGAGGAAGTAGGTTGAAAGTGCTACTCTTAGATGAAAAGGTGGGCACAGGAGGAGAATTCGTGGCGGGGTGGCGAGTCGCATCAAACCAATGAGATGACATGACTAAAAGAAATGGCCAGACGGGATTGATAGGAATATTCAGCGAGTGATGTATAGTGTGGACTTGCTTAAATGTGAAATTCTTTCCAGAAATATAATCTCAGTCAACTGCAAACTTGCACTTCATCGTGCATACAATTACGACTGTACAAAGTGAAGCAATCGAAGGACAATAGGCATTTTCAGTCAGCATAGCCTAAAGTTCGAATAATGTTTTCCAATTACCTCGACTAATAAGCTATAAAACTTTTTCTGAAGTATTCGTATATCTTGTTGTACAAATGATTAAGGTTTCAAATGATTTTCTTTAAATCCGCTGGCCAGGAACGTGTATGACGACAAGTCTCGTGTACGGTCTTTGTTTTCTTTGTTCCCTAGGTTTTTTGATTGACCAGTACATAATTTCAATTTTGTGTATCTAGCGCGTTGTGTAGTTCTTTTTGCTCACTGAAATAGTTGTGGTGTTAATATATCGTATAAAAATTTCACGGAGAAAAAACATTTGTTGAGTGTGTGTGGTTCTAATGGCTCTGAGCACTATGGGACTTAACATCTATGGTCATAAGTCCCCTAGAACTTAGAACTACTTAAACCTAACTAACCTAAGGACATCGCACAACACCCAGTCATTACGAGGCAAAGATAATCCCTGACCCCGCCGGGAATCGAAACCGGGAACGTGGGTGCGGGAAGCGAGAACGCTACCGCACGACCACGAGCTGCGCATTGTGTGTGTGTGTGTGTGTGTGTGTGTGTGTTTGTGTGTGTGTGAGTGATAGAGAGAGAGAGAGAGAGAGAGAGAGAGAGACATCTGCTCTCAGTAGCACTGAGGAAGGGAAATGAAGTTGGTGGTATAAAGACGACGCTGTAGCGACGTCTGAAGAGAATCCGACCGCGTGGCTCCCAGGAGCAGTGCGCGTTGTCGCCGGCTAATTGACTCCTAACAAGATTGAATCTGCTGGTGCAGCTAGGAGCTGGGTACTAGGACTCCCACCACAGCTTTCTATCTACTACCAACTTATGAAGCAACTAATACAACACCACTAGAACTCTCAGGCGCAAAGGGAGGCAACTTAAATAGTACTACAGAAGTGTAAGAAACGATCTGCAGGAGGACTTACACTTTTGGAAAATATAGATTCGAAACGAAAGACATTCCCTTATTTCAGAAGGCTATAGGCAGCATTGCCACTGAAGGAAAGATTACGTAGAACAGAGAAAGAAGAAGAGTGGGAACGCTGTGAGACACTGAAAAAGTACAAAGCTCCGTGAGACACTGAAAAAGGACAAAGCTACGGGCAGTTTAAAGAAGAAGCACAGAACATAGGAAAGTGGAGATCGTCTGGCAGATACCTGCTGTAAGGCAGATATGCCAAAGAATAAGACGAGACGTACACCGTGTGATCAAAAGTATCCGGAAACCTGGCTGAAAATGACTTACAAGTTTGTTGTGCCCTCCATCGGTAATGCTGGAATTCAATACGGTGTTGGCCCACCCTTAGCCTTGATGGCACCTTCCACTCTCGCAGGTATACGTTCAATCAGATGCTGGAAGGTTTCTAGGGGGAATAGCAGCCCATTCTTCACTGAGTGCTGCACTGAGGAGAGGTATCGATGTTAGTCCGTCAGGACTGGCACGAAGTCGGCGTTGCAAAACATCCCAAAGTTGTTCTACAGGATTTACGTCAGGACTCTGTGCAGGCCAGTCCATTAAAAGTATGTTATTGTCGTGTAGTCATTCCGCCACTGGCATTGCATTATGAACAGGTGCTCGATTGTGTTGAAAGATGCAGTTGCCATCCCTGAATTGCTCTTCAACAGTGGGAAGCAAGAAGGTGTTTAAAATATCAATGTAGGCCTGTGCGTTCATAGTGCCACGCAAAACAACTAGAGGTGCAAGCCCCCACCATGAAAAGCACGACCACACCATAACACCACCGCCTCCGAATATACTGTTGGCACTACACGCCCTGGCAGATGACATTCACCGGGCATTCACCATACCAACACCCAATCACCTGACGAAATTAAAAGTCCGTGAGTTCCGCGGAGCGCCCAATTCTGCTCTATCACGATGTATAATGACTACGGAGGTCGCTGATACAGAGTACCTGGCAGTAGGTGGCAGCACAATGCACCTAATATGAAAAACATATGTTTTTGCGGATGTCCGGATACTTTTGATGACACAGTGCAGCAGACGAGACATAAAATCGACACAGTCTCCTGGCCCCTACCAAGGATCCAGCAGTTAATGTAGCCTGTGAAAGACGACGTAGGCCTCAGAACACCTCGAATATACAAAATACCGTGAGAATGTGGGCATTTTTATTTCGGTTAGACTGTCAGCACTACTGAACAGCCCCGCATCGAACATCAAAGGTGTTTCCGCACACGCTGCCGCGAAAAATGGGCAGTTGCGTAACATGCACTGGAAAACAGACACCGAATTGCATTCGACGGGACTTCTGTTTTTAAACGAACTAACCGCTTCTGGGATAGTGTAATAAACGAGATCATAACCTCGGACAACAACATCATTAAAGACGGTGGACTGCAGTTAAGTGCGAATACTTTTGATCGGGTAGTGTATGCATAAGGCCGGTGTTCAATTCCTAGTCGGGCCATCCTAATCCATGTTACTGTTTCTCTATTCGGGTAAGACGAACGTTACTTTTGATAAGCTCACGGTTATTCATTCACCAAAGTTTCTCCTTCCTTGTTTTGTCGTTTTAGATACCACAATACAGTGTCTCTATCCACTAAGAAGCTGAATTGGAAGATCATTTAACTTAATATTTATTAAAATTATTTTACTTATACTCAATTCCTATAATACATACAGTTCAGGAGAATAGTACAGAAAGTCACATTGGTGCTACGATGTGTTGATTTTATAGTCGAAACTAGATTTAGTCTAATTTGCTACAGTGCCGGAAAATTTGCAGGAATATTAAATTCCAAAGTAAGGGTGGACATAGGAAACAACTTCAACATGTCTAAAGACTAGTTAAATACAAAATAATTAAGTACTTCCAAAAGAGATATAAAATAAAGCTCTTTTACTTACAAAAGGTATCATCAATCAGTGTTTCTACGAATGGCCAGCTGTTTGTCACAACATTGCGGTCAGAGGTTATTACTACAAGAATTAGAAATAAATGAAAGTAGCCGTTTGGCATGAAAGGCTAGGAGACCCCGAAGGGCAGGTTCAGCCACCTAATCGGAAAGGTTTTTCTTTCCTCCGCATCCGTAAACTCCATTCCTTTGCGCAGAATTAGAACTCTGTATGTAAGTGTACCTGTTAAGCGTAGATGATTCTAACGGTGTGTGTGTAGTGAGATATCGTATTCGTGTTGGAGACGATTAGAGATGAAGCAAAATGAAACATGTTACCGGAACAGAGCCTACTCTTCTCGAAGAGCAACAAGGGGGTCGTCGAGCTTAAAGTCTCCATCCAACAGGCGAATCATCAACAGTGTCACATGCCCTCACTTCAAGAGTCACTGCCGAGGGGTTCGCAGTTTCTCAAAGGACATTGCCGCATAGAATAGTGACCAGGGACTTTATGTTATCAGCCCTCCCGTCCCCTCTGCCGTGAAGGCCAACGGAAAATTGTCGCCGGCCACAGTGACCGAGTGGTTCTACGCGCTTCAGTCTGGCCTCCTTTATTTTCTATACACAGTTAAATGTTGTACAACATCGGTAATGGATAAGCTTAATAAAAAGAATCTTAAAAGATAGCCTCTGGTATTGTCACATTGAGTCAGTATGTTCTTTTCTCGCATAGATCTTTTATCCTCTTTAATTTCTTGAATTATCGTCTAATAAGATGGCTTCCTCGTATCTTTTATCTATTGCCATTTTCGTTGGTCGTGTTTTAGTCAATGTAGTACATATTCCAAGTGCCTTTCTTCTTCCTCTGTTTCGTATATATTGCACACTGTATTTATGAAATTTCTCTACATTTTCTTAACCGATGTCACCTAAAATTTACAGCTTAGTGTTATTTATTTACTTTTCAAGTGTAAAAGTCTTACGTTATATAGCTATGTACAGAGAAAACCTATTACCAGATATCTCGCATAAATTTTAGGTTAATACACTCCTGGAAATTGAAATAAGAACACCGTGAATTCATTGTCCCAGGAAGGGGAAACTTTATTGACACATTCCTGGAGTCAGATACATCACATGATCACAACGATAGAACCACAGGCACATAGACACAGGCAACAGAGCATGCACAATGTCGGCACTAGTACAGTGTATATCCACCTTTCGCAGCAATGCAGGTTGCTATTCTCCCATGGAGACGATCGTAGAGATGCTGGATGTAGTCCTGTGGAACGGCTTGCCATGCCATTTCCACCTGGCGCCTCAGTTGGACCAGCGTTCGTGCTGGACGTGCAGACCGCGTGAGACGACGCTTCATCCAGTCCCAAACATGCTCAATGGGGGACAGATCCGGAGATCTTGCTGGCCAGGGTAGTTGACTTACACCTTCTAGAGCACGTTGGGTGGCACGGGATACATGCGGACGTGCATTGTCCTGTTGGAACAGCAAGTTCCCTTGTCGGTCTAGGAATGGTAGAACGATGGGTTCGATGACGGTTTGGATGTACCGTGCACTATTCAGTGTCCCCTCGACGATCACCAGTGGTGTACGCCCAGTGTAGGAGATCGCTACCCACACCATGATGCCGGGTGTTGGCCCTGTGTGCCTCGGTCGTATGCAGTCCTGATTGTGGCGCTCACCTGCACGGCGCCAAACACGCATACGACCATCATTGGCACCAAGGCAGAAGCGACTCTCATCGCTGAAGACGACACGTCTCCATTCGTCCCTCCATTCACGCCTGTCGCGACACCACTGGAGGCGGGCTGCACGATGTTGGGGCGTGAGCGGAAGACGGCCTAACGGTGTGCGGGACCGTAGCCCAGCTTCATGGAGACGGTTGCGAATGGTCCTCGCCGATACCCCAGGAGCAACAGTGTCCCTAATTTGCTGGGAAGTGGCGGTGCGGTCCCCTACGGCACTGCGTAGGATCCTACGGTCTTGGCGTGCATCCGTGCGTCGCTGCGGTCCGGTCCCAGGTCGACGGGCACGTGCATCTTCCGCCGACCACTGGCGACAACATCGATGTACTGTGGAGACCTCACGCCCCAGGTGTTGAGCAATTCGGCGGTACGTCCACCCGGCCTCCCGCATGCCCACTATACGCCCTCGCTCAAAGTCCGTCAACTGCACATACGGTTCACGTCCACGCTGTCGCGGCATGCTACCAGTGTTAAAGACTGCGATGGAGCTCCGTATGCCACGGCAAACTGGCTGACACTGACGGCGGCGGTGCACAAATGCTGCGCAGCTAGCGCCATTCGACGGCCAACACCTCATTGTAGAAAGATTGCTTCAATAGCATTTACACTGATGGTCCAAAACACTACGTCCATCTGCTTAAAAGCTTATTGTCGTATTTGGAATAAAATACATCCATGATTCTGATTATCATGGATCTGGCAGTTTGTTGGTAGGTTTGTGGACGTATGTGGAATTGGATGTCTAGTCACAGGTCATGTAATTCGCGTAAATGACTGGCCGCTGATTTATGTACTTGGCGATGGAGCCAGATAGCGTCACGAATGGGTTCCACAGGATTTACATCAGGCGAATCTGGTCGCCGAAACATCAACATCATTTCACTATAATGCTCCTCAGACCACTATAGTACGATTCTGGCTCCGAGACACAGATAATTCTGATGCTGAAAAATGATATCGCCGTCGGGGAAGACACCAAGCAGGAAGGGATGCAGGTGTCAGCGTGTCTGCGATTAGTACCGCAGGCCCCATCCAAGCGCAGCAGAATGTTTCCCAAAGTATAACAATACTGCTCTCAACAGACTGCGTCCGTGACGCGCTGCACGTTTTTAACCACCGTTCACAGACTCTGTGAAGACGACCATCGACCTAGGGTAGCAAAAATGTGATTCGCCTTCAGAGCCGAATGTTTTCATCGATCGACGGTCAATCCCGATGATCCCGTGCGCATTGCAATCATAACTGACGATGTATTTTGGTCAACATGTAAACATGTAGGGGTGGTCTGTTGCGGAGCTCCTGTGGTCTCTCGGCAGAGACGCCACAGATCACCATGTATCCTACTTTACAGTGCAGACAAGCTTCCGAATCTGACGTTCTGTGACGAGTCTTCTAGTCCAATGATTTAGCACCTTGTGGTGGTTCCACTGTCCTTTCTTTTTCCGAAGATGCTCACGACACTAGCACGTGAACATTCGACCAGCTTCGCTGTTTTCTTTATAGCCGTTCACAGGGTCTGCGTAATAACAATTTGCTTTCTGTCAGAGTCGCTTATCTCAATGGATTTCTTCACTGGCAGCCCATATCTTCGCTAGGGTTACCCCCGTCCGTGTCTGCTCCGCTTACACAGTTTTATTACTGCGTCACTCGCATGCACTGCCACCAGGCGGCATCCAACGTCACGGTGCGCAGTGGTCATAACGTTTTGGTTTGATAGTGTATGCCTCCATTGGTACCATCTTGTATGATCTTCATTCGTGGGAATCTGAATTTTAAGACGTCTCTTACTGTGCCTCCTAATTTTGTTTTTAACTAGACATTACTTACGTTTCTTTCGTGTCTCAATAATTGAATTTCCCATTCTTTCAGTTAAAAAAATCTCTTGAAAATCGTGTCTATCCCTTGCTACTTTGGAATCGTAACGGTATCACATTATCTTTATTGTTGAAAATCCGGTCGTATGCCACAACAAATGTGCACCCCTCGCTTTTAGTGACATTGCAAGAATAACTGAATAAACAAATTCATACATGCAAATTCTCACGTGCACGATTTTTATTCAAAACTGCTAGCAATTGTTATTACATCTTGCGTTAGTCCTGGCTGAAGCACAGTTTCAGAAGGAAATTCTTAATATAAATCTTGAAATATTTTTCAGGCTTGCCTGAACAATGATAGGCAAATAATAATTCTTTCCTCATAAGCCTTGGTAACAGACCGCTCAGGAGTAATAATTGTCGCACTGGAATACAAAGTCTTGCTAGAGCGAGATCCGGATATCGATCTACTTCATATGGTTTCAGGACTAAAAACCTGCCATAGGGTTCGTCAACAGCGAGTGCTTTATCCGAGACACGCTCTTTTGCTTTTGTTCATCAGTGATAACTTCATTTCCTCGTTGAGACTTTAGTTGTTTTGTAGTAAAAGACGGTCGTCATATGAGTTTCGACGAGTTACGTGTTTTACATTCCGTCAGCCCTTCACCTGTTGATGTGGGCTGTTGCTTGACCACAGTTTTACTAGCAGCAGTCGCATGAGATAGTCATTTAGGCCTATGGATACAGAAATGAGGAGTAACCTCTGGAGTTCTGTAAAACCTGTACCTAGTATTACTAACGTACCTGTTGAATGTTTCTTTGGTTCGATGTCTTACAGTCATTGGTTGAACCTGTAATTGGAGCAGCTCCAAGCGAAGTGTGAATCAGATGAGCGATTATGAGCAGCAATCGGTGATGTATTAACAGAATCTCGTTTTTCATCCATCAGTGACTATGATGAATTACTTGGTTATATTATTACTAACGAATACTCTGTTATTAATTATTTTACTCGTTCACTTATTTACCTCCGAATTTCCCGTATCTGTGATCAAAGCCAAGGAAGATAGTGCACCCACATTTGTTCAGCTTGAACAATAAGTGGATGAGACTGGAGATCGAAGGATGTGTGTTTGGACCAGCAATCTTATTGCAAGAGTTACTGCTTTATTTGAATATAGAGGAGATAGGAAAGGATGAAACAAAAGCTATGGTGACGACAGGCGTTAGGCTAATGGCTGAACAGAAGGAAGTTTAACTAGGTTTACTGTGTTTAAATTGTCCTCATATCGTCAGTATATGTATAAAATTGCCCCTGGACGTATCAACTATGATATATATTGCATGGGTAGATATTTTTGTGTATATGTCTTCGCTGCGCTAGGATAACATCCTCAGAGATATGCGACGTCTCTGGTAACACTGACGATAGGAGATGTCAATTGCTATGTTTTCAAATTATGATGGAAAGTGCAGTCTTGTGCGTTGTCGTTTCCCGCTTGTTGGGAGAACCTAATGCCACAGTGAATGTTTGACTGCATTACTTAAAAAGCAGTAAAAAACCAATGGATTCTACAAAATTTCTGATTAAGATGCAGAAGCAGTACAAATGAAATCGATAACTCAGGAGGGTAAGCGAAAAGTTGCACCTAGTGTTATTCATGTACTTCTTTAATGTTCGATAGATTCTAAGTCCCACAGGCACGGTGGAATCTGCGAATGAAGAATATTCAAGGAAAGTATGTAGATGTGTGGATTGATGCAAATGGCCAATGTTACCCAATACATGGTATACGACTTATTAGACCGTTATGCTGTGTTTCATTACAGAGATCGGTGTTCTGCTCCCAATAAACAATTCTGTAGCCGCAAAGCAATTCTGTAACAGTAAGGACTGGAGCTCAACTTCGTTCACCGCACTTATCGAATTCTCGCAAGACTGCTTTCATTAACGTAGTTCCACAGCCTTCATTCAGTTCTGTCGTCACTTGCAGTCCATTGGTTAAGCAGTTTCCTGTGATGATCTTCCCAAAGTAAGTCGATCCTTTTCTTGTTGTAGTTATTTGCGCTCACTATTTATCTTATTTGAAGCTGTCATTTATGATACCTCACAATTTCGTACAGTCCACATCTTGCTATTTCAAATGGCTAATGGCTTTCAAGGTTTGTTAATGGGGATCAAATGATCATGGATAACTGTGACATATAGCTCATTTGTATTGATCCTATTCTGTAACATTCTCAGGTCACTAATTTTCTTGACCTGATTTCAAAATGATCATTTTTTGTAATCTGAAATTTTGTTCGAGACTGACGTTAGAACCTGGATATTTTTGTCTCTCGAGGACAGCGGTCTTCCGATTCGGAAACCTGAGAAAATCAACTAAGTGCTTCAGCCTTATAGACTCTCCCCTTGTTTGAAAGATAACATAGGCTGTACAGCAGTTAACTGGGAGTAATACTCGGGGAGTAGATAGCGCAGAGCTTCTGCACACATAAAACAGTCTCATAATGCGATTACAGTTTTGTCACATGTGAACTTCATCGACAAGTTTTCGAAGCCTGTTACGGGATATTTTGTAAGTATTGGTATATATGGGACACTTGCCCTACCGTGGCTCGTAACACATTAATGAAATTTAGTTTTATTTATTACCTCATTTGTCTTTGTACGACACCGAAAATATCTACACATCAAGGCATATGAGGATGTTATACGGTGTGTCTCGTTTAGCTATTTCGTTTACTTATGGAATATGCTGCTGACAGCAGTAATAAGAAATTTATTCTTCGTTTCTAAGACTTGAATCCAGTAATGGATAGGTTTACTAATGAAGAGTTGGTCTCTTTGTGCCTCGTATGAGGGTTCACGCACTGCAATGCAAGAGCACCGTCACAACGACGCTATTCTCAGCTCTTTCCCCAACGACGGTCGCAGCACCGCCGTAGAGTGCCCTGTGTCAGGACTGTTACATTATTGTGCATTTTATGTTGTACGTTTTGGTGGTTAAATGCTACAAGCTTATTCACTAGTGTGAAGCTGATTTTACATAAAAAGAAGCGACTGGTAACAAGCCGAATAAATCAGGCCTATGTTACCACTCTGTAACGAACCACTGAAGACCGCGCGCAAAAAACTGATAAATTTTATAGATCGAGTTGCTTTTTATCTTGTATACCCAAGTACGCTTCGCTAAGAGTAAAATAATTTTGTACTCAACTAATACAAGAGTTTTGGTTTGGGATACTTTAAAATTCAAAATATAGGATACAAAGTGCTCCATAACGTAAACAAGCATATTAGTATCCCCACTAACACGATGTTTCCATAGTTCTGCTTTTAGGATTCCGTGGGTTAGTCTGTAAAAACGCAATCCTTACACGATCACTTGGTTCCCTTTCTACAAAATGCCTTACCGCAGTGGTAACACGGTTTCGCGTCAGATCACCAAAATTAAGCGCTGTCGGGCTTAGCTAACACTCGATGGATGACCTTCCTTTCTTCCGAGCGCTGTTGATAAGCGGTTTGCATTCAGTCCTCGTGAGGCAAATTGAGGAGCTACTTGGCTTAGAAGTAGCGGCTCTGGTCACGAAAGCTGACGACGGCCGGGATAGCGGTGTGCTGACTTCATGCGCCTCTGTATCCGCATCCAGTGACGCCTGTGGTCTGAGGATGACACGGCCGTCGGTCAGAACCGTTGAGTCTATTGAGACCTGGTTTTTTGTCCGACCGTTAAGAACCTTTTTCTTAAGCAACGAGAAGACGTATCAAGTTCAAATTTGTCGAATATTAAGGTGTAAGGTCCCTTGGCGATGTAAAGTCAATGCCTTCATAAGATATGACCATTTATGCCATAAAATTTTGAATCTCGCAAACACACTCATAAAAAGATATAGGATACTTCCCGTTAACCTAGGATCATGAAATTGGTTAAGAAGCAAGGTTTCATAACACAGATAAAGGGGAAAAATTTCGAAAATTCTTAATTTATAATTATATAACGGGAAAAAATATTTTTTGTCATTTTTTTGTACGTCTGTCTGCTTGTGTGTCCCTCTGCTAAGGCCCTTTTCTTTCTGGAACAATTTGGCGTATCTAATCCAGTTTTATATCAGATATGAAGGTTTGTAGCTCCTTGGCGATGTGAAACTTTTATGGTTCTAAGCCAATGCAGCCGTTTATGTGACATATTTTGAGGCTGGAAAACACACTCGTCAAAACCTGTAGGCTATTTTCAGCTGATATGGAGTCATGAAATTCGTCAAGAGACAAGGTTACACAGTATAAGTAACGGAAAAAGTTTGAAAATTCTTTATTTGCAATTACATAACCCGAAGAAATACTTTTTTGTCGTCTTTTACCCGCCTGTCTGTGTGTATATCCTTCTGTTAAGACACTTGTCAATGGAACAAGATGGCGTGCCAAGTTCAAATTTGTGCCACATACTAAAACCGAAGATCACTTGGTGGTGTAAAAACATTAAGCTTGTAAGTGAATTCACCCAAAACATACGGCCATTTATGTCATATATTTTAATACTTGAAAACTCACCCCTCAAAATCTATAGGTGACCTTTCGTTGCCCAGAATCATGAATTTGGAAAGAGTCAATGTTTCACAGTATAAGTAAGGGGGAAAATAAGGAATTGTTGATTTGTAATTATATCACACGAAATAAATACTTCTTTTGTTATTTGTTATCCGACTTCAGACATGAAATTAGAACATTTTTGAATGTCTTGGTATCACCGGGATCGATATCTTCCCAGTATGAATGTCGAGAAGAGGGGAAAACATTGTCATTATCCTTGATTCTCGGAATGGATAAACTATCTGTATGCATAATTAAGTTTGTACCGAACACTCAGTGCCCGAGTCCTATTCGCAAGTCGCCAGTTCATTATTTTAGGGTAATAGTGCTTAACTAAATACTGTCAAAGAAACCAACACACCAGAGTCAGCACATCGATCTCCCCCCAGTCTGCGTTGCTTACACAGGACGGCCGACACGTTTTCTTGGGGAGCTTGATGGAACACCGGCAGCGAGCCAGCAGAGTAAAAGCATCAGAAGCAGGGGGTCTGCCCTGCCCTGGGTTTTCTGCCGCCGCGGCGGTTGCCTTTTAAGCTGTAAGAACACATGACGGCCGTGTTCTCACAGGTGCCTCCAGCCCCTCGTGCGTGGGTGGTGCCTGTGTACAGTAATGGCATCGCCAGATGTCGCGCCTGCTGCGGCGTGCAAACACCGCGGAGATAGTGGGGCATGGGGCAGCTCTGAAAGTTCGACTAACCAGCTTTCTGCAGAGTGTCAGTGAAGGTCTTACGTTTCGCGTGGTTTAAGGGTCTTGCTGCAAGTCTGTGGTTCTAATTTACATCACTGTTATTGAACAATTCACTGTTTATAGAATCGTGGAGTTTAAAAATTACGTACTATCGAAATATTTGGAATAAAATGGTGTAGGCTGACACACAACCTAAATAAATGTTACCTAATGCGCTTTAATTTGACGGTGGGAAGTAATGCCAGTTGAATACATGACAGAATTAGGCACGTCTGCCCATGGAGAAGTCGGGTGCCACATTGATTTGTACATCTGCGTCTAAATCTACATCTATTCTCTGAAAAAGAAAAGAGTAGTGAATGACAGATGGCACTTCCCATTGCATCATGTATTAAGGTTTTTTCGCGTATTATTCGCGTGGGGATCGTGGGGCAATTTATTTCTTCATTGCCTCTGTACTCATTGTACTAAGTCTAATCTTGTCATAGCGTCTATACATGATCGATATAGCCTATAGGAGGTTGTAGTACAGTCCTCAAGTTCTTACTAACATCGTTCTTTGGCACTTTGTAACCAGTCTTTGGGGGTTGGTCAGTGTTTCTCTTCAAGTGTCTACCAGTTTGGGTTTTTCGTAATTTCGGCGGCCATTCGTGCTGTCCATTTTTTTATGTGGTCAGTATCTCCATTTAGTCCTATCTGGTTTGGGAATCGGGCATTTGAGCCTTAGTGTTTCGGAAGCAGTTTCTTTACTAAAACCGTTTCATTTTCCCGGTATCTTAGCAAAGAACGGAGATCTGCCGAATGTATTCTATAGACATGTAATTCATCCACGAATAAAACAGTCGTTGGACCAGTTCTTTAAATCACACATCACACTCGGAGCATTACCAGAGAGGATTAATGAAACAGGGAGTATTAAAATAAGAGCCAAATTGAGAACATCTTACGCCAGTGAGGGTAAAATTTTAAAGAAAATTCGGGCATATGCAGAGCAGTACTGAAAATTTTTTCTATGTGTGCACCTCACAAAAACAGAACATGAGTGATATATAGTGGTCCTTGGTACTCTATTTACTCTCTCCACACACAGTGCGGCCAATCTAGAAGTTAAGTATAAATTTAAAATACGAAAAAAGTGACCTCAAGGGACAGAAACAGCCGCATAATGGGAAATGAAAGCGTAGCTGTAATACTAAATTCACGTTATAATAAGCTACAATACGATACGTTGCAGTTTGCTTATTACAAGTAATGTGACTATGTGTGCGCTCGTTGTACTATTTCTTTCAACTAAAGAAAGTAATCGGCTTTTGACAAAATCATAAAGTTTCCTCGCTCGACAGCAGGCCCTTTTATTTCAAATCTACATTTCTGTTAATAGTTATGTATAGCAGAACATTTTTGTGTTGCCCTCATGACTCTTTTTCATATGGGTCCCGATTATCAACATTATCTTTTCTCAAGATTTCTCTGGTAAAGTTACGGTTAATGTTTCAACCCGCCTAATTCTTGTACTGCGTCATGCGAACACGCCCGGAGATCATAGTACATTTACACTTAAGTGTATTATTTGTTACATGGCAGTTTATGTTCAAACTGGCCCACAACATATTTTATGGAGTACTATGCACATCCCGTCAGTATACTCAATTCTTAAACTGTGCTTGACAGTGCAGACAGTGTTCACTACTGAAAATGATTGGTCAGCTTCTGGTAATCTTTGAAAACATACTGGGAACAGGAGAGATCGCAGTGAGCTGGTAATAAAATATTATATAGAACAGTCTGGATCCAATAAAAAATCTTTTACCTATAAGTGACAACAGTAGGTCCAATCCACAAATCAGGAGTGTGGCCCGAAGATGAACCACATCGGGTCAAGCCGGTCACTTCTTATGAATAAAAGTGTTTTTATGTGATCAAGAGTGTTCTGTACTATACTTTATTACTACTTTTCTGCTTTTCCTTTTTTTATGGTTGGCGGGCGTGTTATTTCTGCAGCCTTTGGAGCTTCCTTTAGCTAGCTCATGACGTGAAATTTAACTCAGGACAGTCAGAGTGTCATAGACTTGTTTATCACGGAAATAAGCTCCCCGAGCATTTACTCGTATAGACAAGGAATTTGCCGTGTCCCGTCTCTGGATAGCGAGCACCAGGGAAGAGGGCCTGTAGGGCATAAAACTGCATTGTGGAAGACACTAGAAGGCATACATCTTAGGTTGAGAAAATCTGAAAGCCACGTATAGCAATCGGAAAGTGAGACTGTGGGATCAGCCATTGTCTGCAGTCATTTTGCCATTCTATGAATCCATGAAGAAATGTTCGTTGACATCTGAGTAACACGGTCTCTGATTGACTAACAAGTTATTTCAGTAGAAGGTGGGTTTTCTTGTGCTTGTTGCATGCAAGCCGTTTGGTTGTCTGGGGTTAGAAACCTGTCATCCAACAGGAGAGTTTTCCTGCGCTCCTTCCCATGCCACACCACTATCGGTTAACCAACAAAATCTGTGAGAGCAGGAATTTGTCAAACTTGTTTATAAAATTATTACTGGCGGGAACTCATAAGGTCTGCTGCAACTAGCCGGAGAGTTTACTGCACTGACAGAACCAGCTAAGCTTTGGAGAGTAACTAAAGTCCAAACAGACTTGCAGCCAGCAGATTGATGAGTACACATGCTGTAGAGAGGACGAAGGTAACGTATTCTCGAGATCATCCGAGAGAACTGCAGAGAGAGATGTCTCTGACTTTGAGCAGAGCACAGAAGTCGATCCCGACTCGGAACTTTCAGCCACTACTGTTCCCATCTTTCACACTCACACCGTTTAAGAGTGGTAAGCAGGAGCCGGCGATGCAGCAAACTAACCGAGGAGGACACAAGGCTAATTAATTTATCAGGGTTTAATTGAGTAGTTTTAACGTTCGCAGCCAACTAGTTGCTACCATCATGCACTTTGGCGATTCTGTTGGCGTTCTTACCTTCTTTCTCGGGGTTCTTTCTTTAAATCACTAATTGTTTCTGCAGTAATATGCCATATCTGCAACATAGTTTCATCTTATGCTTTCATTTGTCCATCCACGTATGCCTAGACTATATTCCATAATTACGATCATTTGTTCACTTACTAAATGTTTGCACGCTTAATTCGGTGGGTAAATGATTTGTTTGACAACCTGTGGTAATAAACCAAATTTTTATAATTACCGTTAACTTTCTTTTGTAGATAGATGAGCGCGTTCATTCATATATCTCTGCATGAAATGTGGTACGTTTACTTTCATATTTAATTTGCCTACTCCTAGTAGATTTTCAATAAATCGTTATTCTTTCCACAACGAGTTTCCTTAAGTTTTCACGTTCTTATGGGGTCACCGTAGACTGGACTTGTTCCATCCTGTATGCTGAAGAGCTCAACTGACACTTTGAAAATTGACAACGAATTGTAGATTAAAGTGTCTTCTTCATTTTTTAATTCCTGCTTTCTTTACCAATATTAACAAAGTATATAGGATTAGTAATCAGTTTCTTTTATTTCTATATTTTTTGTCACCTTTCACGTGTCCGCTCATGGAATCAATATTCATTTCATTTAAATATGCCCTAAAATAATTTATGGAAGCAGCTGTGAAGACACTGCGTGGGACCGCGTACAGAAGAAATTTCCGCCTGCTGGTATTTGTGCCTTACCTAGCACAAATGTCTGCTCATGTCTGTTACCTCCACAACAAGTAACTATTATACTATATTGCAGTGCCTGTGTTATTCCCAGTTACGATGCAATGTTCTTTCGGACATGCATGCATCAAAAGACACTGCGGGGACTACAGGCGTCATGAAATGTATTCGCAGTTGCGAATATGGGCAATCATCAGCTGCATAATGGAATGACGACACTGAAAATTAGTTTCTGTATGACCACCGTTTTGACACGAGGTCTTGGGGACGACGGCCGTTTACTATTGTGATAAAATGAAACGTTGAAGGCATCCTTATGATTTTACTTATTTTGTACTACTAGTTTCGGCGCTTCAGTGTATCATCTTCAGGCTGTAATTGATGCTGAAGGGATTGACGCGATCCTTGTACATACATCAGTGGCCAACATAACTGGTTTCGCAGACTATCTGAAAACTTTGGTGTCAGCACTCCAACCATCAACCATGTTTGGAGTGCTGACACCAAAGTTTCAGATAGTCTGCGAAACAGCAGGAAATCCGGGTTCGAGTCCTGGTCCGGCATAAAATTTCATTGCTGTCGTTCCATTCGAAACTGTGAACACATTTCGTGTATAACTACTATGTCTACTGAGTACTCGCAGTTCAAGGATATCTGACGATGGCGAATTTCGAAATGTCTGATACTGAATTAATAAAGTCATTTTGCATTCGGTCACTGATTCTTCCGTCAGCGGCCATTTCAGCATTTTACAGACCACATGCGTTTTTCAAAAGCTTGGGCGCTATTGCTCTCTTACATATTTCTAAAAACCTATTTATTGCTTTGAAGCAGCATTGAAAACCATCACGCGAATGTTAAAAATTATGTAGACAGATAAAATAAGCACACTAGACAACGAATTAATCAGCTCCAAGACACATCACGCTAATACCGTGTAGCAACACTTCTAGGTGTTATGGCTTCAATTCAGTGGGGAAGAGAGTCCAGAAGCTCTTCAGGAGTGCTGTATTAGGCTGAAGCCTGTCACTGATAGAGTCCATGCAGCTACCGAAGTGTGAGGATGTTTATAGCTTCATTTCAACTGCTGTTACAAATAGCCCCAGACGCTCCTGTGGGATTAAGGCTGGGTTGCAGTAGGATGCCTGAGTGGCCATCACACCGCTGATAAATATGTGCAGGTCTGTGAATATGGCTAATGACGTCTTGGAAATCGGGAGTGTCTACAGCACCGTCTTCTTGAAGACGTAGAGGAAAGGATAACATTCAGTCACAGAGAATGTTTAATTTACAATTCTTGGGTCTGTCCACAATGAACAGACTTAATGAATCAGTCCAAGTCACTGAAAGAAATGCACCCATTCACCATCTGCAGAGCCATCTCCAGCCTAAACTACACCTTCCACACATTGTGTTTCATGTGTCTCATTGCTGAGAGGTGACACTCATCTCTGACCCCTGGACGTCTTCACATCGCAGATAGTAGTAGTGCAGCGGTTACTGTTAAATCCAGCCTAGTCGTCAATATGGGGTATCTAGGAAACCTGCTTTCTCGGATCGATAGACAACATTCAAACAAATCGTATTAATGAGTTTTATTACAAAAAGGTAAATGACAATACTTAGCTTTGAATATTACACAGATGTGTGGCAAGCAAAGGGCGACATGCAAAATAATCAACTTTCTTCAGTGTAACAATGCCAAATTTGAGCTACGTAGAATGTACAAGCAAAGTAACTAATTTCGATGCTGCTATAGAACTAGCTAGTTTTGAAGCTGCTGTAGAACTCCCGCGACCAGTCTGACGCGGCGCTTATGTCCTCATGGCATAGGGGCTGCTGCTGTTGCGTTGTCGTCCTGGTGAGGGGTCGATCAGAGTATAATTGGCTGACGTCTTCTCGCAGCCCTCTGTGCTCTATCGTTCCCGACTGTCGTTCCGTCGCTTGACTCTAAGCCGAAACACTTACCACCATTTTGACAAACAATGTCAGGTGGCAATTTTTCTCTGAGACTGTCCCACAGAATATTTTATGCTCATTTCCTTTGCTTAAACAATCTAATACTGACAGTGCTTGTACGAGGTGCAATAGAAAGTTAGCACCCCGGTTGACTGTTCCTTTTATTGGCTACTACTCACTTCTCTTTTTTAGTACAGTGAAGACACTGCTCAACTGGAAGCCTATGGGCTGGCTACCGAAAGATAAGAATCCTTTTGAGATGAGGCGGCTACCATAAATTTGTCCAGAATCCGAGGCAAAGTCACAGCCACAGGCAAACAGTGAAATAATTCGTGCCGTGTCATCTCCAGGCAGGTCTTGGGACGGCCACTTTCTGTCACAAAAACATAGAATTGTTTGTACAGGACTTTTTTTGGCACGATAAGAGATCTCAGGTCAAGCATTGCTTTCCGGATGATTTTCGTTACAACGCCTCCAAATAGAGATTGGTTATAACTTTCTGAATCGACAGTTCTGGTTGATTTCTACAGGTGTCTTTTAGAAGAACACGCAGCTTTTCGGCTGTGCCTTCGTGTCCGCTGTCTTATAGGTCCATACCAAAACTGTGGCATGTAATGGGAGAGATATTCTGTCTTCCTCCCCATTTCAGAGCAACAACGGTTGAAAACAGCAAAAGTCACGATAAAAAATGGCTCTTAGCACTGTGCGACTTAACTTCTGAGGTCAACAGTCGCCTAGAACTTAGAACTAATTAAACCTAATTAACCTAAGGACATCACACACATCCATGCCCGAGGCAGGATTCGAACCTGCGACCGCAGCGGTCGCTCGGTTCCAGACTGTAGCGCCTAGAACCGCACGGCCACTCCGGCCGGCAAGTCACGAAAAGCAGGAGAGTGTTTAGCATCTACTGGACGACTCTCGCAATTTTTGCCACTACTCGCAGGCGAGTTCCTACTCTGGCGAGAATGCTGCAAAGTTACAGAGCGTTCACAAGTTGCGCACATACTTTACACTTCGGGGGATTGCACTTCACTTTAGGCTTTGGAAGAGAACACTTTCCGCTGGGGTAGAAAAGAGTACTTTTCATGTTAGGAGATGGTGGATTAAAGATTAGAAGCTGGAAGGCAGGTGAAGCGAGCCTTGCGGTCGCACAGGAAGGTGTTTCCACTCGAGTACTGTGGACAGAGAGAGAGCTGAACACAATACCTCCAGCAGCCACTGTTGCTGTTTTCCGCACTACGCTGCGAGTGTGGTAAGAGCCGCCATTGTTACTGTCGGCAAGTTCGTAGGATGCGAAATTAGTTCACTCCTTTCAGGGGCCATTTATTCCGTTTCAATGCGTCGCAGCCGGCTAGTTTGTTTCCAAAGTGCTCTTTGGCAATGTCACTGGTGTGTCACCCTGTTTTTCCTTATTCTTCCTGTAATTCACTGCCCATGCTTACAGACACTGGTTGTATCCGTGCGTTATCTGCAGAAATTCGCACTTATCGTGTCTATCCTTGCGTGCCAAGGTTACAGTTCACCATTAGAACCCACTTGTCCATGTTTTCAGGGTTAATTTGTGGATAACTCATGTGTGTTACTGCACAGTAATAAATCTGAGTGTTATAGTGACCACCTGTTTCTAGTAGATTACATTATCCTTCCTCTCACTAATATGTCTGTGTGCGTGGTGTGGCATCCAGATTTGTCATGTTTGATTGGGCCACTCCTCTTAATTTCCCGGTACGACAATCCCGAATTTCCATTATGCGGCTTACATAATCATATGGAATGGTCCTCTACTCTGTAAGTCATCAAAAACAGCACAACTGACACCACACAGCAAGCATTCTCTTCTATTACCTTGGCGGCAGCCTAGTACAAAAACCGTCCAATAGGAAGCTTGCAGCAACTATACTGGTTGCTACTATGCAATCAGGCTATTTGCGCTACGGCATCAAGATTGCATTGATGGAGCTTTCTCATTCGGCCCCTGCGTCTGCGGTCGTATTTCGGAACTCATGGCTACCATTCCTCATTATCTTGATTCATCTCTGTTAAACAACCTTCGCTCTCTCTAGGACTGGACGTATTCTTGTTAAGTTTCCTGTGTTTCTCGACATTGTTTCTCATTACTTGTCGTACTGCAAGGTGGCAGCTATCCAAGTCACTCAGTATTATGAGGGGACTCGTTAAAACATTGTGACTGCAATATCTCGCATTTGTGTCTCCTTACGCAATACATTCAAAGTTAATTGGGTGTACTGGAGGTTACTGATCTGTAGATTTCCTTCTGACCCTTTTTCTTCAGTTCTACAATCAATTTATGCGAGAACAACTTGCAGTAGTGGAGAAACACGATGCTTTCATGGTCCGGAGCCCGAAGATTATTTGAAGAACCCAACTTCCCGTCTGACAGGCATTGCATTCCCTAGGTTTCACCGACTGTTACCACAGACGTGACGACAGACGAAGTACAGCTCTATCTGCATCTGTCTCTCCACCTATCTCTCTAGTCTCCTTCTACTCTATTGACCTTGCGTTTTTACTAACTCATGAATGATTAATATCTGAATTTGCCTATGAGGTCAACGACTGTTCATTTATTTCTTTGGTTACAAAAGTAACGATAAAAAAGCAATTGTTCAGACAAGTGTTGTGACTGTTGGACTATCATGTGAGGAAAGCGTGATATACTATTGCGAACACTCGCATGATATTTACGTGGTCACAGCGAGGTGTGACTAGAACGAGTCAGTAATAAGCAAAGTATCGTGTTCTTTTCAACGTTCGCCAAATTGTCTAACGCGATCAACAAAGATGGTGCAATATGTAGCATCTCTATACATTAATAGTTGGTGCTGCGAACGTGTGTAATAAGTAATAATTCATGACTCCAAAACGAATATGGCTGTGGACTTCTTACTTAATATAATCGTCTTTTCACGAATATCACGAAAAAGATTTGCAATGACGTCACCAGAATGGGAACAGGGCCCACGAGAAATAAAGGTCCCGCAACGAACATGTAATGTCACACTAGTCGCCTTGTCCGCCACACATCGTGAATGCTGGGCTCCATGTAGGGCCCACAGAAAATCAATACGTTAGTGAAAAGATACCCTCAACATTGTAGATTGTTATCGAGAGCTTGCATGAATCTAAACGCGCATTTAAGAACTAGTAAGACCAACTGAAGTTAAGATCGACTGAAGCTATAGCTCGATTCTCGCCGGAGACGGTCTCTGGCACTCGTAAAACCTGATACCCTCACGTGATGTGACCTAAGCGGCACGGCCCGTATATACCGCTGACCTCGAGTGGGAGCGATGCTCTTAACCAGGGTTAATCGTCATGATTCAGGTGAAAAAAGTCGCATTATTGGCAGACTCCGAAACCCATCACTTCAGACCTACAGGACAGATAAACGCAAATTTTCAACATGAGAATGATGGGATGCAGTATGCAAGAGTAGACATTGCATGCCACAGACTCTGTAACTAGTATTATGCAGTCAGACTGGAACAAAATAAAGCCGTTGCGCAGCAATGGTTGAATCACAATTTATAAATCTACTGCTAGGTATCTGATTTGGATTTCCTTTGAAAGTAGATTCGTATATGCCCTGATCTGAGAGAAAATGCCCCCTCAAATACAAAGTTTCGACTCCTGAATCAAACTGAGTAACACATTCCGAGCAAAAGCTACTGTATACAGTGGACATAGCAAAAGAAAATTTTATTTAAGTGAACATGAGAGATCGTGTCAATTATCTCACCAAGTACAAATTTATTTAAGCAACGTGCCTTGAAGACAGCTGAAGTGTGGATGGGGATGTGAGTCCCAAACGATTATAAGGACACTCAATTCTAATGCACTGAACGAATCACTGCGACTCTGCTACCAGAATTAACATTAGACTCTACACTTTTGCCTGAAAATCATGCAAATAACGGAGTGCATAACATTAATAGCAACTCATGCTAACTCTGGTGTGAACTGTAGGAAAATCTTTTAAATGTTACCAGTACTGAAAGGAAACAGTAGGAAACGCATCTTGCGATCGTATAATGATTTAATTCGTCTAAATAGGGAAACGAGTGCCCGGGAAACTGTATCTAGATAATATTTGGATGCAAAAAGGTCTAACTGACTTCAGAAAAGCAAGTAAATCTGGTGAACTTATGCAATACTGGTGCGCAAGAAACACGTGTCACATAAAGTTTACCAACGTAAGAAAATCAAATAAACGAAGTTCGGTACGAGTCGTAAAGCATTTACAAAGATTCATCGACAAGTACCGTGACTGAATTGACGGTGCTAAGGTTTGGATGAATGGATGTCAAGTAGATTCTGTACTGACCCTCGAAATGAACTTGAGTCACAAAGACGCAAGGAACGCATTTCTACATGTGGGACGCCTGTCCAGCACATGAAAGCTACAGCAGCATAGCCACATCTTGCCACATTACTAACCAGCGTCAAGCAACCTGCGGCATTCGGCAGCTGACACCCCTTTTCTCAACACAACGGAAGAGTAACTTACTGTTCAAAACCGAAATTCGGTGTGCCTGACGTAGCGAGTGGTGACCTGATTGCTCTGTTCGTCTGTTCAACCGAAACTCAAAGCATGCTTACCCTACACGTCATCGGCTACTCCAGAGATAACTAGACTTTCACGATCGATGATGGGTACAAAACTTGTATATCTGCAGTGAATGTGCATCGAATAGTACGCGAAACAACTGAAATATAGAAAATAGCAAATTTATTTATCAAAGTTGCAAAGTAACAGCTAACTATCAAATATATGACTTTAAACAGTAAAACGGATACATTCATGTTACATAATAAATAGTAAAACGTATATTGAGGATTATTTTGAGGATTTCTTCCAGAGAAAATCTATCTGAATTTTCGCATGGATCTGAGATGAGTATGCAGCGTAAGTTATGAACTTCAGATATTACAGTTATTCAGGAAGCTGTAAGATGAAGACAGCACCAGGATACCGGTCAACATATCCAGAGCTTCTGAAGTACAGATCATCGAAATTGTTGGAGGTACTATGGAATCACTTTGAAAGAGTGTTAAATAGAGGAGATTTTTCCACCATAATGGACGATATTTTGAAGAAAACTGGTGCAGAAGAAAAGGGTCATTACCCAAGTAATAATAGCGGCAGTAATGTGTTTCGTTGGAAGACTGCTCTCGCAGATACTTGAAGGTATGCTAGAGAAAGAAACAATACACAAACAGCAAGAAGAGCAAGCAGGATTCTTAACAGAGGGTCGGCGATGAGTAACATTTTCACAACGAAATCAATACGTGAAAAACGGACGAAAGCCGGCTTGAAGACGCACGTTGAATTGACTGACCTAGAAAAAGCGTATGATAATGTATCCACCAACAAACTGAGGGAAAAGTTGATAGCGATTGAGTTGCATGAAAGACTGCTGAAAGTTGTTATGAAATCATACGAAAACACAGAGAGAGTAAGGATTGGGAATAGGTGGAGTGAAGATTTGGTCGTGAATAAGGGTTCGCGGCAGGGAAGGGGCCTGCCACCGGACCCTTTAAGCTGTACCTAAGAGCTATCTTGCAGATTAGTCACAGAAAATGTCAGGTTATGGGAGTGTAAGTAAAGCACAGCAAGCCTGTATTTGCACCTGATCGGATTGTCATAGGAGAAGATGAAGCTGGTCTGAGCTATATGACAAGAAAGCTTAAAAAGGAGTTCAACGAAGCTGGTCTGAAGATGAATACGAAGATGTGTGAGTACAGCTGGACTCTAAAAAGTAAATAATTTGGAGGTAGAAGAAGAAGTAATTGTAGATAGTATTTATTAAACAGGACACAACTAATAATTAAATCACATGTAAAATTAATAAAGGACGAGCTTTAACAAGGGCAATGAACTCTGTTCTGCGGAACAACGAAATGAGAACTGTGAGGAAGGGAATGCATAAGGCTATAGTCCAAAATGTAGACGCTAGAAAAAAAGAAAAAATGGAAAAAAACTGAATATCTGCTTGCCACGGAGGTGGATTATTTGAGACGAACCTGAAGCTATACTAGAATGGGTAGGATAAAAAAATTACGCATAAAAAAGGATAGAGATATCTGTAACAACACCCAAAAAAACAGCTAGTGTGGTTCGGCCATGTCGAATGGATACCAAATAGGATAATACGATGGATACCATCCCAGTCGAAAGGAAGCTGTCCTCCACAACGCAACTGGCAAGATGATGTGGAGGAGGCAATGGAGGCTAGGAATATGAACATAGAGGAGAAATAAGGCAAAAGAAGATACCGACTGAGGGACAGAAAAGTTGCCGCAGCCGTAGATAATTCGAAAGAAGAACACCAAATAGTAGAGGTGCTCCAGTTTTGGTGCCAGACTAAGACAAATAATTTTATTTAAATACTATTGCATATGGCTTTCAGTTCCAACCTCACGTTCTGCCGAACAGTAATGCCTTTGGCAGTCTTTCCACTTACAAGGTGCTAAACTTAATGCCAGACGAGTTCACAAGTCAGGTTTTATTGGTTGCGATATGCGGTACAATATCCCAAAATAGGATCTAACAGTTCCGTGCTCAAAGGTGATAACGCTTGCTTCACACACTGTGTTTTATGCTGCGCCTCTGTGGGGAACTGCGGTACCGATTACATCGCCCGTAAGTCACACCGCATCCCAGGGGCTTCTTAAATCTTGTGCCCGTAACTGCCCATCCAGTGGCTCGCGCAGCCCGTATTAAAAGCACTTTCCGGCAGCGTCTTGCGTCTCGCGGCGGTAGTTGGGGTCACCGCAGCCAATATGGTTCCGAAGTGGCGGCTACAGCCGCTGAATTGCGCCTGCTTTCATTAAAGTGCACTCTCCATTATCGAAACAGCATACGCCGTTTCCGGCTTACACGCTGCGCTGGAGCGGTTTATGGGACCCGATGCGCACAATTGATTCACAATTGTGTTGGTTAATCACCATTATTGATCTTAAACAAACCGCGAAATTAACGTGCTGTGCTTCAATCCTCTTATTTTGTTGAGCCGCTGCGTATGACGTTGTTATGTAACTACATGTGGCTCACGGTTATTCAGCATTCGCAGAATACAGCAGGCTGTCTTTCTTGTTTTTCTCTGTAGTATTTCGTATAAAATGGAACAAATTCATGAAGTGCTCGGTGAAGAGAGAATAGCCAGTAGGGCTAGTACCTCTCCTAGCCTCCAATATCGCTTCATATATATAATTTTTTGCAGTCTTATTCTACTCATCTCTCATTCATTTAGCAGGATTTCCAATGTCAGTATCTACAGGGTGAAACTGAAAGTCAAGTAGCATGAGATAGGAAATGGGGGAAAACCTCTGAAGTTATGCTATGAAAATGGCATTTATTTTGGAAGCTGCCAACTTGGATGCAACTCGTACTGTTGGCGCAGATCAAATTCACATTTGACACAGAGGCTGATGGGAGCGACTACAGAGTCCGCCAGAAAAATGTATACACTCTTTCTCAAGCTCTATCGAGATATCGATATTGTCGTTCGATTTGAGTGACGAGCGTGTTGTGTTATGGTCTTTCGCTCAGCAGATGTTAGTACTTTCATCTCGGTATTGAGGAAACAAGATGGCTGAAGCACGCTTGACATTCGAGCAACGAAAATGTATTGTGAAGTGGTTTTTCAAGTTTGATAATGCCGTTGAAGTAAAACGTCAGTGGAGGCAGGAGTTTGAAACATAACCGCCAAACCGCCAAACAATTAAACGCATCATTAACAATTACATGGAACGATTTGTGATGTTCACAAAGGAGGATCAGGAAGACAGCTTACAGCTACAAGTCTTGCTTCGTCGGCTCACGTGTTGGAAAAGTTTCTTAATTTTCCACAGAAGTCTGCTACGCAATATATACGCGAAGTAGGGGTTAGCAGGACAAGTTGGTTGGTTGTTTTGGGGAAGGAGACCAGACAGCGAGGTCAGCGGTCTCGATTAGGGAAGGACGGGGAAGGAAGTCGGCCGTGCCTTTTGAAAGGAACCATCCCGGCATTTGCCTGGAGCGATTTAGGTAAATCACGGAAAACCTAAATCAGGATGGCTGGACGCGGGATTGAACCGTTGTCCTCCCGAATGCGAGTCCAGTGTCTAACCACTGCGCCACCTCGCTCGGTGGCAGGACAAGTGTACGAAGAATTCTGAAAGCATTACATTGGACTATTACTGCACGCTATTAATGATGACTATTCTTATCGCCGAATGTAGTTTCGCGAATGGTATCAGCAAATGGTAACTGATGACGAACAATTTGTGACGAAGGTAGTGTAGAGTGACGAGGAACAATTTAAACTTGATGGAACCGTGAAGCGGCATAACAGTGTGTACTCGGCACCGGAAAATCCGCATTTCTATGTGGATAAAGCGGTCAATCTACCAGGGGTTCATGTGTGGTGTGGATTATCATCTCGGGGCTTAGTAGGACCCTTTATCTTTGATGCTACTGTCACTGCTGAAATGTACCTGGAATTTTGCCAGGTATATGTGCGCTTTGTGGAGCTGAGGAAGAGGTCTTCTACCAACAAGACGGCGCGCCATCACACTACCACCAAGCCGTACGAGCTTTCCTGGATGACAATTTTTCGGGGCACTGGAATGGACGAAGAGGACCCATTGTGAGAGGCACCCACTTGCCTTTCTCATACTGTGGCATCAAGCAGTCAGGCCTGCAAGATGTGTGGTTTGCCAAGCGAGTGAAATCTTCCTTAATTTATCGAGCAACATGAATTCTCGTATCTTACTATTTAGTTACAAATTATCCTCCTGTATGAATAATACGCAACGGAAACACGCATCTGACTATCAGTGATTTATAGAACTCTGACTGTACACTACGCACTGGCAATACCACATTTACCTTTTGTCTTTGATTTAACGGCTTTTATATAAATTCGGGACATTACGACAACATACAATTTAATGAAAAAGGCCACCAATCTCTTTCTTTTCACTATTTGATTTATTCCTAAACACACAAATTCTACAACCTACAACAAAATCACATGAGAAATTCTGCCCAGTGGGCATGGCTTTACGTTAGTGAATCTCTATACTATGGTCTCGTAATCTATTTACCGCAACAGTGCACTCCCTGGATCGGATGGTGGATCTTTTATTATACCTCACACTTCGCCTCTCACAATAATCCTCACGAAACTTTCCTCCAGATCGAGCGATACAGAAGGAACAGGCATACCCACAAATCTTTCGAAACTACCTTGCTACTCCCATGCAAAACACACATACCCAAATTACAAGACATACACAACACAACAATATGAAATATTACACAAAGAACGGTTACAACTTCATCACTTTCCGCTTTCCCACTTCAATCAATATTTATCCCAGTTTCACACGACACTGCCCCACTTTGTAATTTCTACTTTCCTAATGTGAACTCTGGAGATAAACGCACGTCTTCCTGTGCAATGCAAGCCATGTGGCGTTGCTGGAAAAACGGCCGACTCACCTTGATTCTCTCTCAGAGTTTAAATTCAGCGTCACACGGAATGATATTTCTTAAATACTTCAACTTATGATACACACGCTATTTCTTAAATATTTCAGCTTATTGTACACACGCTATTAATTCTTAAATATTTCAGCTTATTGTACACACGCTATTAATTCTTAAATATTTCAGCTTAAGCTCACGGAAGTATCTCAACTTATATCTACACGTGGGCTCTTTGTGACCGTTGGTTTACTACAATCCCCTTAAAATTACCTGCCTCACTTTGTAATTTTCCCCACAAAAGGTCCTGTGAAAGAGAAATTATTAATTCTAACTACTCTTAAATATTCCACATCCATA
This sequence comes from Schistocerca serialis cubense, assembly GCF_023864345.2. Lineage (NCBI taxonomy): Eukaryota > Metazoa > Arthropoda > Insecta > Orthoptera > Acrididae > Schistocerca > Schistocerca serialis. Next base: position 274,107,829 of record NC_064642.1, on the reverse strand, counting down.
CCATGCCTCCACTCTTTCATTCCGGAGCACAACAAAAAAACAGGTCTTTACAGCAGAAGGTTCAGCGGCAGAGTGCTGAAACATGGCCGTATTCTGATTCTCTCGCACCTCTCTCGAAGTGGGAGAAGCACCTTGCTACCTTATTGGTCAGCCACATTTCAGACGCTCAAAGCTCTGGTAACTTCCATCTCTTTGGTCTCACCAAAGGTAGCCAAAGGATCGACTCAAAGATGATCATATATTCCGATTCACTATCTGTGGTTAGCAGACGACCATACATTCATTCCTTTCACAGATCTCACCAAACTGGATGTAGGGATTTATTTTGAGGGAGTGCACATGTGATCAATTAAATAAATAAATTGTCATTCTTTCCCACACTGGTATCCGGCTTCGCTGTATTAATTGAAATTGAGTTACTTTTACACAAAAAATGTGTTGTTCTGACAAGAATTTCGTACCTATTTTCAGTGTTGGGCGGTACTGTACCCTTTCACCACCGGCTACCCATGCAGAAAAAAATGGCACGGTACTATCCTTGCAATGCGAGGGTAGTTCCGAACATTTTTTTAAGAAAACTGTATTAGAACAAACGTAGCAAATCATCAAAGTAACCAGGAGGAGACCTTAGCCCCTGGTGACCTCAAATTGACGACCAAATGTTGTTACTTTACCAAATTGGCAGTTGTTGCATTATTGTACTCTCCACAATCCGGAGTAACGTACACATACTAGTTTACAACAATCTACATGACAAATAAAACATCACATCATAGAAATGAAAAAATAATCTTGAGATAAAATTTTGCTTTAGTTACTGGGATCTTCGTTATTTTTACGAGTAATCCAAATTTCAATAGTTCTAAAACAAATAAAAAATACTTTCTCTGTTGTCACACATATGGACGACAAGAACTTGCATTTCGACTAGCCTTCGTTACACTTTAATGTGAAATGTCACCACTGTGATAATAAAAATAAGTGGCTTCAGTCAAAACACCAACAATATTATTACTATGGACGACATCAAAATACATCAGTTAATTCCGATATTTGTTGTGCAATGCAAACTCTTGTCCCCTGTGACAATCTTACTGATCAATGCTACATGAACCGCTACGTTAGTATTACGCCACTGGCTTATAATTAGAGCATCATTGTACTAAATATTCTAATAAACATGCTACGTGAACTTGATAACCCAGAACAGACAAAAAACAAACACTAACTATTCTGAACACAAATGTTGATGAAATACAATTACACTTGCTGTCCCTTCAGGAATGAAACACATAAAAAAAACATTTACACAATTACAAATACATTATTCCCTATCTTGCGAGTCACACGGAAACCTTTCATTCTGTGATTTTCTTGGGGTCAAAAAGTTGCTGATAGTTTTCCTAGAAACACTGTCTCGGTGTCAAAGCTCTCCCATGGTTACCCGGACGAAAGTCTTTAAGTCACTCAAATCGGCATTTTGAACACGCACCGAACAGTAAACTGTATCTCACATTAAACACAAATGTCATAGTCACTGTCAGAGTACCATCCACACGAATCTGTTCGTCCAAAAAAATGGCCCTACAACTACTATTACCCACGGTTCTGTCCTTTCAGTTCATGGTGTAATTAAAAGTCGTAAGTTTCAACAAACAGCACTTATTCCCGCACCACTTCAAGAAATGTCTCCTACTACAGACGCAAATGTCAATGTCCCACTCTAGTTTCTTGCCTTCATACAATAATTGTTCACCAAACGACAACTGTCCTCTAAGTATACCAAGTGTCCCACATGCAATTCACAAAGCACACTTAACAAGTCACTGCCAAAAGTTTATGGATCCCACCATTCAGTGGTCAAGACAAAACAAAACGATCGTCCTGTCTGCTAAAGACAAAATCTTTTCCACCACTCACAACGTGGAATCACCAGTCCTTCACTTTCCACATTATGGAAAGTCGCAGTCATCTTGTTTCACGGCTCCACAGTCCAGTACTAGTTATTAGCTGCTGGTAAAAAAACTGCTCGCCGGGCTCTGCCGCGCCTCGTCCATTCTGCAGTAGCGCCGCTGCGCGCGCCGTTGAGCAGAAGAAACCACCCGCTGTTGCCTCCGCGGGATACCTTCCCCAGTCGTAAGGGTGGCGGAACTTATGAATGGCCAGTGGTACGTGCGTGTCGCCCCAGGCCGTTGACCTGCTGTAGCGGGCGCGTGGAGTGTACCCCGTCCGACAGTGGAGTGGGGAGTGCCGCGGCTCTGTCGCCTGTCGCCATGGCATCGTCAGCTCGGCCCGCTAGCGGTATGGGCGTTACGACACCCAATCAGTCAGACCGTTCCGTGCATCTCGCAACATTACAGACAAAAGGAAGTTCTTACATTAAAATTATACACCCTAGTTTTCTACACATACAACATCAACATTTATCTCTTTTCTATAGACAGCCCATACTCGTGCTATTCATTGTACCTGTCGTCCCTCATACAAAACATGAAAGTGTAAAAAAAAAAACAAAAGGAATAATAAACAATCTATACAGCTCATAATTACAATATCAAATAGTAGGCTACTCTAACATCCTATCACAGTGAAAGTATTAGAAACTTTATCCTAAAACTACAATATACAATGTACTTTTGTGCTTGTGACACACTGAAATTAATACCCCTTGAAAGTGTTCTAACAAAAAAATAAGAATAATCTACATAGCTCACAATTACCTACCACATGTTATTAAATATTAAACTACTTTCACATCCTAACACAACAAACATTTTTTAGAAACTGATGACTAAATCTACAACATACAATGCACCTTTGTGCTTGTGACAGATTGAAATTAATACCACTTGAAAGTGTTCTAACAAAAAAATAAGAAATAATCTATACAGCTCACAATTACCTAACACAGGTTATTAAATATTAAACTACTTTAGCATCCTAAGACAATAAACATTTTAGAAACTGGTGACTCTAAATCTACAACATACAATGCACCTTTGTGTTTGTGACAGACTGAAATTAGTATCTCTTTATACATTTTACATTTTATTATATATAACAACATTTCTAGGACATGTATGAACCATCCACATGATGTCAAATCCTGACCTGCCATCGAGGTTCATCCAAATCAAACAATACACAATAATGTTTTAGTTACAGATCGGTAGGATCCCCTTTACAGGAGTGGGCGCATTGATCACACTACTCTACGACTCTCACTCACCAGACATCACATTTTCCTTCTCATTCAATCCATTAATACACTAACAGAATAGGTCTAGAAGTCAGTTAACCTTAACACCACCACACTCACGACAACATACGATACCTTTGCTCCCTTATACTTATAACACCACCACACTCACGACAACATACCATACCTTTGCTCCCTTATACTCAACCACATAACACATGAAGCTGTTCCGGAGATAGCTTTCCAGTCTCCGAATTCGTCCTTTCACTCTGGCACCTCTCTCCATCGGCTTACCTCCGCATTCACTTCATGCTAAATATCAACTTAGAATTGCGACATTTCATCTAAGAAACAAAAATACACAAATTATTCAACCTGCAAAATAACTGTACACATTCTTGGTACCGTTTTGATTAGTTATCCTGGTACCAGGCTTCAACAACAACAACAATAAATATTATTTTTGCCAAATCGCAAATGTTATGCTAAGAATTAGATCTTACACTTATATTACATCTTACGTCAGTGTTCCACAACGTTCACCATCTGGATCTCATACTCCCTTTATGTCCTTTCACATTGTGCAGTTGTCCTCATCTCTTCATTCGTATTTCGGCTCTCCGTCCGTCCATTACTCCATCATTTCCTGGTCTTCCTTCGCCATTCGCATCAATCTCTATTGCAGCATACACAGGTCTCTCTGTAACATACATCTAAGACATCTCCACATTATTCAATTCTACTCACCTTTATTTACCACTGTTTCGTCACGTCGAATCTCTATCTATTAATCACACTGCTTCACGTCGCTTCTTCCCTTACCTATCACCTTTATCCACTACTATTTATCACGTCGCTTCTCTATCTACCATCTTTATTCCCTCATAAATCATCACGTCGTTTCTGCTTGATCCTTATTCATACGACAAAAAATACGTACATACACCACTCTGTCGACTCCTGTTCATGACTCATTTGACCAGTCTATTCCGTCATACTTCCTGACATCCCGCCTGAAAATTCTTATGTTCGATTTGACCCTGCACAACGTTACACACCACAAATAAATACACTGACTATCTACCATAAATTGCCTACTTTAGATCTATCCTTAACTTTTCCATAATTTGATGTTAGAAATGTGATGAAGCCCACGAGACTGTTTTCCCTTGATCGTCTCAATCAGTACAGCATTTTCATGGACAATCCGCCTCGCTCTGAATGGTCCACTATAAAGAATTTGCTAGTTAGGAATCTAAGCTTACATGAAAATTAAATGTATGCAGAGAATATACAAGCTGGGAGAAATGGGACAGCCCAAGTGTTAGAAACTTTGGTGCTAGTAGCCTCTTTCACTAACACCAGAATCCGAACAACCATACACAGCACCTAATTATAACTGTCACCACGACTATGACATACTATAGATCAGATGGCATCTAATTTAAAAACTTCGATCACATTACTGATGTTACCTGTAACAGCAGTATAAACGTACCCTATTCCATACAGATCACAATGTTTACTTTTTACATTACGTGTTAAGTACCTGCAATAGTAAAATCGCAGTAATTATACTGGACTCCTTGGCATTATTACATAACATTTTAGCAACTGGTTTCTTTGAAGAAACAGTTCTTTTACTTTACAGTTCGAAATAAAAATTTGCAAATTTTGCTCTGAGAGACCAGCCTAACAGATGCCATTACTGGTGGTTTATTCTCTGATCAGAAGTATGGTATTTGCACTCCTACATATCAGTAGAGTATGTCCGCTACATAGACAATTTTCAGTGCCAGCTGCATGTGTTTTAAGGCAAGATGCTAAGGGCTGATATGTTGGATTTGTTTCTTCTATCCATCAATCTATTACGACAAGAAAGAAATACCAGGATTCCATGCTCTCCTGTCATTCTGATAGTTTCTGCCGTTCCTATCCTCGACTCTGTCTGACCTATGAGTCGTGTCTCCGTTCACGATATTGCTCTCATTACCCAATTCTTGTAACAAGTGCTGAAATGACGCAGAATCGTCTAAGCCTCTGCCTGCTATCACTATATCTCTGCGCAATTTCACTGGCAACTTCGCTCTACAGATCCTAATGAGCTCCCCAGGTTCGTATGTCACATCCAAATACCTATTTCGTCTCAGGATTTCCTGATAGCACGACACTGGATCTCTTATACCACCTTCGTTACCATTTCGCATCATCAATATGCTTTGCGTAACCTGGTCCTGCTTACTTTGCGACCAGAATTCATTTAAATAGCTACTACAGTCTTTAATAACTTCCTGCATTTTCGCTCTAGCCTCGTCCCTCAAATGGTTATACACAAACTTCGTTTTGAGGAGCAGTCCCCACGATGAAGGTAATGAATCTTGAAATTGAGACAGCCTTGGACTATACCCAGTTGAGTCTACCACCTGTTTTATCCGACACAACCGTTCTTCTGACTCTGTGAATTCGTCTTGCTCTTTCTGCCTATTTTCGCTTTTTGAGTTTATCTCAATCTCCCTCTCCACTCTACCTGGTGATGTGTCACCTTCGCTGCTGCACGCTAATTGCAACTGTGCTAGTTCTTCACTATGTTTCCTACTTATTACTAATTGCGCCTCTTTAAGCTGTAATAGCGATTGTATCTCCCCCTGGTTGGCATAAACTTCTCGCTGCGTACTGTCAGAGCCTGTCTCGCCTCTTATACTAATCTTTTCTACCTCTGCACTAATCGTATTCATTCTGACCACAACTTCTTTGATTCGCTCATCCGGCAACACGTCCCTACGTTCTGTAATATCGCTCTCTATTGCCCTTATTCGTACCTCCAAATTATTGGCTTTTTCTTTCACAGCATCCTGTACTTGCTTCGACGCACCCAGATTCTCCTCCCCCTCATCTAACCGATTATTAACTGCGGGCAGACGCTCATCGATAACTGTGTGTAGCTTCCTCATTGCCTCTTTATTTCCCTTATCAATTGCCTCCAATCTTTCCTTATTTGCTTCCAATCTCTCCTTAGTCTCCCTATCTCTCTCCTTATTCTCCCTATCTCTCTCCTTATTCTCCCTATCTCTCTCCTTATTCTCCCTATCTCTCTCCTTATTATCTCTACTGATTGCTTCTAATCTTTCGTTAGTTGCTTCAAATCTTTCCTTAGTCTCCCTATTCATCGCTTTATTATCTCTACTCATCGCTTCTAATCTTTCGTTAGTCTCCCTACTCATCGCTTGTAAAAACTGCAGTATCACATCGTTATTTCCTACTTTCGACGCGCTCACCTCGTTCGCCTGAGAAACCGTAGCTTCGCTAAGGGTAGCTGCACTTTCACCGCACACCTGGCCTAGTCTCGGCTCGCCCGCGTCGTCGGGAAAAGCCCGCGTTTGTGGACAAAGCCCGCCACATAAAGGATCCCCTTGCAGCGGTCCACTGAACAATACAGCCCCTTCGGAGTGTTTGTCTTTCTCGCTCATTAACCCATGGTCAACAGCTACTTCCTGCTGCACTGCTACGTTCACCCCAGAATCGCTATTCTCCATGGTGGCTACGCTTTTCGACTGGGACCTAGTTACTACGGACATTACGCAAAAAAAATTATACCACGATCTTCCCGCCTTGTGCGATATAGCAATTAATTACATAAAATAAAATAAAAGATCCTCACCAATCCAGAAAGAATTTGCAAACAGAAAAAATTTTACTTCTTAACGCTATCACAATACATTCCATAAAAAAAAATCTTAACAGCAAACCCTAACAACAAAATATCCTAACAAAAACGATCCTGGTAAAGGAATCCTGGCAACAAATTAAATATCCAGGTAACAAAATTATCGTGGCAAAAAACGGAATCCTGGCAACAAATTAAATATCCTGGTAACAAAATTATCGTGGCAAAAAACGGAATCCTGGCAACAAATTAAATATCCAGGTAAAATTATCGTGGCAAAAAATGGAATCCTGGCAACAAATTAAATACCCAGGTAACAAAATTATCGTGGCAAAAAAAACGGAATCCTGGCAGGGTCGAAATTATGAGAGGCACCCACTTGCCTTTCTCATACTGTGGCATCAAGCAGTCAGGCCTGCAAGATGTGTGGTTTGCCAAGCGAGTGAAATCTTCCTTAATTTATCGAGCAACATGAATTCTCGTATCTTACTATTTAGTTACAAATTATCCTCCTGTATGAATAATACGCAACGGAAACACGCATCTGACTATCAGTGATTTATAGAACTCTGACTGTACACTACGCACTGGCAATACCACATTTACCTTTTGTCTTTGATTTAACGGCTTTTATATAAATTCGGGACATTACGACAACATACAATTTAATGAAAAAGGCCACCAATCTCTTTCTTTTCACTATTTGATTTATTCCTAAACACACAAATTCTACAACCTACAACAAAATCACATGAGAAATTCTGCCCAGTGGGCATGGCTTTACGTTAGTGAATCTCTATACTATGGTCTCGTAATCTATTTACCGCAACAGTGCACTCCCTGGATCGGATGGTGGATCTTTTATTATACCTCACACTTCGCCTCTCACAATAATCCTCACGAAACTTTCCTCCAGATCGAGCGATACAGAAGGAACAGGCATACCCACAAATCTTTCGAAACTACCTTGCTACTCCCATGCAAAACACACATACCCAAATTACAAGACATACACAACACAACAATATGAAATATTACACAAAGAACGGTTACAACTTCATCACTTTCCGCTTTCCCACTTCAATCAATATTTATCCCAGTTTCACACGACACTGCCCCACTTTGTAATTTCTACTTTCCTAATGTGAACTCTGGAGATAAACGCACGTCTTCCTGTGCAATGCAAGCCATGTGGCGTTGCTGGAAAAACGGCCGACTCACCTTGATTCTCTCTCAGAGTTTAAATTCAGCGTCACACGGAATGATATTTCTTAAATACTTCAACTTATGATACACACGCTATTTCTTAAATATTTCAGCTTATTGTACACACGCTATTAATTCTTAAATATTTCAGCTTATTGTACACACGCTATTAATTCTTAAATATTTCAGCTTAAGCTCACGGAAGTATCTCAACTTATATCTACACGTGGGCTCTTTGTGACCGTTGGTTTACTACAATCCCCTTAAAATTACCTGCCTCACTTTGTAATTTTCCCCACAAAAGGTCCTGTGAAAGAGAAATTATTAATTCTAACTACTCTTAAATATTCCACATCCATACCATGCCTCCACTCTTTCATTCCGGAGCACAACAAAAAAACAGGTCTTTACAGCAGAAGGTTCAGCGGCAGAGTGCTGAAACATGGCCGTATTCTGATTCTCTCGCACCTCTCTCGAAGTGGGAGAAGCACCTTGCTACCTTATTGGTCAGCCACATTTCAGACGCTCAAAGCTCTGGTAACTTCCATCTCTTTGGTCTCACCAAAGGTAGCCAAAGGATCGACTCAAAGATGATCATATATTCCGATTCACTATCTGTGGTTAGCAGACGACCATACATTCATTCCTTTCACAGATCTCACCAAACTGGATGTAGGGATTTATTTTGAGGGAGTGCACATGTGATCAATTAAATAAATAAATTGTCATTCTTTCCCACACTGGTATCCGGCTTCGCTGTATTAATTGAAATTGAGTTACTTTTACACAAAAAATGTGTTGTTCTGACAAGAATTTCGTACCTATTTTCAGTGTTGGGCGGTACTGTACCCTTTCAATTGAATTCGCTCCACTAACGCCATATCTAACAACTACGGACTTTTACTTGTGGGGAACTGTGACAGATGAATTATATCGACGTAAGCCACATACGCTGGAGAATCTTCGCCAGGTGATAACAGCGACGTGTGTAGCTATCTCCGGTGTAACACTGACCGAGGTAGTTGTGGCGACCGCTGTTATGTGCATAGCCGCCAACGGTGAACATTTTGAGCATTTAAAGTGCTGAACTGAAGGTTGTACAACATGTGTGACCAATTATTAAATGTAAAACTAACACCTACGTAAATTTCTCGTTCCTTAAAGTGTATACATTTTTTCTAGCGGACTCGGTATAAAAGGAAAATACCTTTAGGGTCGCTCACATCAGCCACTGCACCGAGTGTCTATTTAGTTTGCGCCAACAACAATTTTCTTATGGAAATCTTGGTAACACAGCTTCAGAGGATTTTCTCTGTTGATCAGGCTGTTATTATCTTATAAGTGTGCCCCGACACCCATGGACGGTCCTGGATTACGCTGTAGTCATTTTCTAAATCTTAATAATGGCGATAACAGTTTTGTAGCTAAGAGTTGATGCATTGGATTTTACTACGGCGCAACCAAAATAAAACTCGCCTGAAAAGCGCTTTCAGCATTTTGTGATCAACTACTCTAAACGACAAAGCTATTAGATCAATAGTATATTGATTTTTTCAGCAAACTGAAGCGACAATACAAACTGCTCCTTCAGTCTTGGAAAAAATTCTTAAAGTGATCGGTAAAGAGAGAATAGCGAGTGATAGTCATACATCTCCTTGCCTCCAGCATCGTTTCCTTCCTTCCTAAATTATTGTTACTTTTGCTACAAGTTAAATGATAAAACATAGTTAGTCCGCTGCAAAGTCTTCTGCTAGAGTATGTATGTGCTGTATACATTTAGGTTGGTATTTCTAGACAATGATCAAAATATTACGAAAGGGAGCTGGTTGAATATTAATATTCATATATTATGAACAGATCGCCAGGAGCGGAACACTGCAGTAAAAGCAAGTGATGAGTTACGTTTCTGTTCATTAATAAAACATTATTAACGCTTCTAGCTAAAGACAGGAACAGTGCTGCTGACTTCAGTATGTTTAGTATATTGTTGATGATAACTTATGTGTCTCATGTTAAAAACAAACACCGTCAGGGCAAGGCTTGAAGACCCAAAAGTACCGACCGACTGCCGTGTCATCCTAAGCCCTTAGGCGTCACCGGATGCGGTTACGCAGGGCATGTGGTCAGCACACCGCTCTCCCAGCCGTTGTCAGTTTTCGTGAACAGTGCCACTTCTCCTCAGTGAAGTAGCTCCTCAATTAACCTTATAAGGGCTGAGTGCGCCCTGAACAGTAGTTAGCAGACCTGGATGGTGACCCATCCAAGTGCTAGCAAAGCCTGACAACGCTTAACTTCGCTGATCTGACGAGAACAGGTGTTGTCACTGCAGCAAGGCTTCATGTCAATTCAGACATAATTATCAATTTATTGCCGGCCGAAGTGGCCGTGCGGTTAAAGGCGCTGCAGTCTGGAACCGCAAGACCGCTACGGTCGCAGGTTCGAATCCTGCCTCGGGCATGGATGTTTGTGATGTCCTTAGGTTAGTTAGGTTTAACTAGTTCTAAGTTCTAGGGGACTAATGACGTCAGCAGTTGAGTCCCATAGTGCTCAGAGCCATTTGAACCATTTTTTTTTATCAATTTATTGGAGCTGAAATATGAACGATGTTTAAAACTTTGAGGGCAGAGAAGAGTTCCAGTATCACCATCAGTTACCAAAATTGTACAGCACTTAGCCTATCCCACATCGTCCACGTATCAACTCTCCAACTGATCGTCAAGAAGTCTACGTAAGAAGTAAGCTTCACCACGACTCCACTAGAAGAGAAAACGAATCATCGGCTGGTGGCAACGTTTTGTAGCTAGGCTGTTCTTGAGGAGAGACAGCCACTCACAGGGCAGCCGCCCGCACTCTGCCTGCTTTAGATTTTAGTTTCCCATATATGGTTATACAGGGTGGTTCCACAAACTTTCAGGTATTATGAAGAAGGGTAAATGTGTCAATTCGAGATAAGGAACCCTGCTCCAGAAACGACCGACATGAAAGTTATAAGCGAAAATGGCTCTAATACCTCTGACAGAAGACCTGTACTACTGCAAGCACCGTGCTTTCCGTATTTTGGTGGAAAGCGGTATGGACCAACAAAATAAAAAAAAAAATTCTGTAAACATGTGCTCTAAAATGCATATCTTAAGCGCTATGACCAGTTTCTTTAGTAATAAGGTCGACAGTAACGAAAGTGAACAGGTGCTCGTACGAGTAGTTCTTGACGTACGTACTTTAGAGCCAATTCTAACTAGAAATTCTTTCCTTGAGCACCAGGCGAGTTAGCGAAGAAGTCAGTAGTAACGAACTACTCAGTCTAACAAACGGTGCGTCCCAAAACGCGATGGAATTAGTATGAAATGTCAAAAATTATGTCAACGGCATTCAAACAAATTTAAATTGTTCGCAAGTTTCTAAACTTATGAAAACGTCGATCTCAAGTAAATGCTAACACTGCAGCATGAATACTCACAATTTTTGCTAGCACCTCGAATCTCGAACGAAAGGAACTGGCCTCTACCGATCGCCGATATCGAATGTCTCTTTACTGCAAGTTTCTCTCTGGTATTTCGACAAAAATAGTTCCTCCAATAACTCGCTTTAGGCAACCAAGGCTCGTGCTTATTTGTTTGGCCTTTTGGAAGCCAGAAAATTGTCCACAGAAGTCCTCTCGTACTTCAAAAAGATCTAGGTCTCATACTAGCGGCCAATGAAAGCCAGCCTTGGCATTGGCCTGCTAAATGTCAGCGAAAATGACCAACCTCTAGGAAAGTAGTGTGCAACTGTTTTCCTTAGGTTTTTATGTTCCGTAAGTGATAATCTGCGATCGCACCCCTCACTTCCTTCCTATTTAAACTAATATGAACATCCAATCCGACAACAAATTACAAAGAGGTGGATTACTTCAAATATCACAGGAAGATGCTGTTGATGCTGTTGGGTGTCCCACTACTTGCATTTTAACAGAGAAATCCGCCGCTGTGAATAGAAGTCGGCGAAGCTTGGTTTCCACCAGTAATTTCAGTCTGAACAGAGCAGAAACAATTGTAGTCCTCCTCTTAATTGGTCTTTTCTAACGGAATTTAGATAGACAGTTAGATACAACTCTTAACACGTCGCCGGCCGAAGTGGCCGCGCGGTTCTGGCGCTGCAGTCTGGAGCCGCGAGACCGCTACGGTCGCAGGTTCGAATCCTGCCTCGGGCATGGATGTGTGTGATGTCCTTAGGTTAGTTAGGTTTAACTAGTTCTAAGTTCTAGGGGACTAATGACCTCAGCAGTTGAGTCCCATAGTGCTCAGAGCCATCTTAACACGTCAAGAAAGAACTAAATCAGATCTTTTTGAAATAATAATTTTCCTAGGTTTATGTTAGGGTGGCCGAGTTTACACGTTGAGTTTCGCACGTTTTCCGGCAAGGCGGCACTCGGACAATGTTGAAACTTCGCATGATACAGTCAGACGAGGCGCTGTCCAGCGTGATCGCTTTGCATGCCCAGTAGGACTTGGTTACGGTCCATTCTCAGCGGTATGGACCAGGGATGCCATTTCGTTGATTAACGGGAGAGAAATATCTCCTGAAGATGCTATGGTTCCAGCCCTGAAAAGACAGGTCAGAGAGACTAAAGACCCCGTACACTGACAGGCGATATGCTGGCGCCAGAAGAAAGTTGACAGCCTGCTGATTAAATAGGAAGTTGCCCTATAGCATACGTACCGATGTCGTAATTGTTTCCCAAAAACATGGGAAGAGTTAAGACGCTGTCGAAAAATATTCGTGGTGGTAGGGAGAGAAACGACCATTTGCTCATGTCTCAAAGGCTAAAGTTAAGGCTAGAGCTCTCATTGTGGCGCAGATCTTTCTGAAGCTTATGAGAGGAGACAACTCGCTAGGAAAACTTTCTCCCATTCGATAGGGCATACTAATAACCACAAGCCCTGGTTGGCTGAAGCGAGTTTTTGGCGGAGCTATTTTTGTTAAAACGCCAGAGTTAGAGGAACAAACAGTAAACAGAACATTCGGTTTCGGGGATCGGTGGGGAGCTGCTGGCTTCATTTGAAACCTGAGGCAGCTGCCAGAATGGTGAGCATTTACGCTGCAGAGTTAGCATTTAATTACGATCGGCGTCGTCTGAAGTTTAGGAACCTTGTGATGAGTTTAGCGTCGTATCACAGCCATATCCACGATTTTTAAGTGTCCACTTCAGTTCTTTTGCGTTTCGGAACACAATATTTGCTTTAGTGAATATCGAGTTACAGTCGACTTGGTCGTTACATCACCTGATGCACGAATTAATTCTGGTGCATGTCTAACCACTCTATAATACCATGGGTAACGCCGATATTTCTGGCACATTTGAAGTCTTTTCAGTTGCGATCTCTGGAAGGAACGCTTCTCTTACACCGTTTCTTCCAGTACCTCGCGGACCCAGCATACGTGCATTACATGTAACTGAGACAGTTTAATACTTCAAGCATTTCTAGTTATTTTGAACTAAGACATTCAGGTTTAGGTTTTCCTTGTCTTTAGATATTTGTGTATTAAATATATGGTAATCGAATTCTTCTTGATATTACTTCTGCAGGTGATTTATCCTGTACCGTTTGAATATAGATTAACCAAGGTTAGCAGCGACCCTTTTATGTGAGGGACGTTGTTTCCTTTGACAATTTCGTGGTACAACTCTTCTTTTAAATAACAAATGGCTTTCAATATACAAGTCATTAATCACAGATGCTCAGGCATCTGGCGACCCTTGAACTTGGCACATTAGTAGAATATACCAACAATAGCTGATTTGATTCCTCCCAACACAGTTGCCGACATCTTTGATTTAACTCAGCCTGCATTGATCCCTAACGTAGACATTAACAATATGTGCCTTTCGCTTAGCTCACCTTTCTAGAATATGCACATAGTTATCTCATAATGGATATCTTTAATATTTTGTAAAATATGAATAATGTAGATGTAGCGTCTGGCAACAGGATCACATATTCATAACGAATGAACTCTACGCTCTAGATACGATTAAAGATACGATTGAGAAATTCAAAATAAAAGTCAGCATTTAGCACAGTGACCTTTAAGTAGTATGCAAGGAAAGAATAGAGTAGGAGAATTAATTTTTTTTGTTCGCCTGGAAACAAAGCTCTTACGGTTATAACATCGAGTGCTTTCGTATCTTTAGTGCGACGTAGCGATTATTATTGATATTGTTGTTGTTGTTGTGGTCTTCAGTCCTGAGACTGGTTTGATGCAGCTCTCCATGCTACTCTATCCTGTGCAAGCTTCTTCATCTCCCAGTACGTACTGCAGCCTACATCCTTCTGAATCTGCTTATGTATTCATCTCTTGGTCTCCCTCTACGATTTTTACCCTCCACGCTGCCCTCCAGTACTAAATTGGTGATCCCTTGATGCCTCAGAACATGTCCTACCAACCGATCCCTTCGCCTAGTCAAGTTGTGCCACAAATTTCTATTCTCTTCAATTCTATTCAATACCTCTTAATTCGTTATGTGATCTACCCATCTAATCTTCAGCATTCTTCTGTAGCACCACATTTCGAAAGCTTCTATTCTCTTCTCGTCCAAACTGTTTATCATCCATGTTTCACTTCCATACATGGCTACACTCCATACAAATACTTTCAGAAACGACTTCCTTACACTTAAATCTATACTCGGTGTTAATAAATTTCTCTTCTTCGGAAACGCTTTCCTTGCCATTGCCAGTCTACGTTTTGTATCCTCTCTACTTCGACCATCATCAGTTGTTTTGCTCCCCAAATAGCAAAACTCCTTTACTACTTTAAGTGTCTCGTTTCCTAATCTTATTCCCTCAGCATCACCCGACTTAGTTCGGCCACATTCCATTATCCTCGTTTTGCTTTTGTTGATGTTCATCTTATATCGTCCTTTCAAGACAATGTCCATTCCGTTCAACTGCTCTTCCAAGTCTTTTGCTGTCTCTGACAGAATTACAAGGTCATCGTCGAACCTCAAAGTTTTTATTTCTTCTCCATGAATTTTAATACCTATTCCGAACTTTTCTTTTGTTTCCTTTACTGCTTTCTCAATATACATATTGAATAGCATCTGGGAGAGGCTACAACCCTGTCTCACTCCCTTCCCAACCACTGCTTCCCTTTTATGTCCCTCGATTCTTATAACTGCCATCTGGTTTCTGTACAAATTTTAATTAGCCATTCACTGCCTGTATTTTACCCCTGCCAGCTTTAGAATTTGAAAGAGAGTATTCCAGTCAACATTGTCAAAAGCTTTCTCCAAGTCTACAAATGCTAGAAACGTAGGTTTGCCTTTTCTTAGTCTAGCTTCTAAGATAAGTCGTAGGGTCAGTATTGCCTCACGTGTTCCCATATTTCTGCGGAATCGAAACTGATCTTCTCCGAGGTCGACTTCTACCAGTTTTTCCATTCGTCTGTAAAGATTTCGCGTTAGTATTTTGCAGCCGTGACTTATTAAACTGATGGTTCGGTAATTTTCACATCTGTCAACGCCTGCTTCCTTTGGGATTGGAATTATTGATACTATTATAGTGCATTTGTTTTACTGATATTCTCCATACATAACATTGTTGAACCCTATTTCATTTGAATCTTTCTTTTAAGTTGATAAAATGGACGACTGATTATTCGTTTTTGCTTTATCGCAAGTGAAGATGAATTTTTTAGTAGTTTCAGTTCAGGAAAATGTCTCCCGCTTGGTGTGACTGAGACGCAAATGGTCAAGAGGTATTGCATTATATGTGTTGTTGTGGTTTTCAGTCTGAAGATTGGTTTTATGCAGCTCTCGATGCTACACGGTCCCGTACTAGCCTCATCATCTCCGCATAGCTTCTCGAACTTACTGCTTCCTACAATACTTACTCTCCACACTTCTCTACGGTATTAAACTGGCATCCCTCGATGTCTCAGAATGTGTCCTATCAAACGTACCCTCGTTTTGAGCTGTAAATCTTTTTTCTCTGCTACCATACTCAAATCTTCTTGTTAGTTAGATCATCTACCCATCTAATCTTCAGCATTCTTCTGTTGCAACACATTTCAAAAGCCTCAATTCCCTTCTTGTCTGAAACGTTTACCGTTCACATTTGCCTTCTATACAAGGCTACACACCAGACAAAAGTCTTCAGAAAAGGCTTTCTGACACTAAAATCTAAATTCGATGTTAACAAATTTTTCTTCTTGAGACACGGTTTTCTTGCCACTGCTTGTCTACACTTTACGTCTTCTCTACTTCGCCCATCATCTGTTAGCTTACTGCCCAAATAACGAAACTGATCTACTTTTAGTGTCTCGTTTCATACTCGAATCGCCCCAGCACGTGCTGATTTAATTCGACTACATTCCAGTACAACTGTTTTCTTTTCTTGCCGATCACATTATATACTACTTCAAGACACTGTCCATACCATTCAACATCTCTTCCAAGTTCATTGCCGTCTCCGACAGACTTACAATAGCATCAGCAAACCTCAAAGTCTTTATTTCTTCTTGCTGGATTTCAATTTCTTCTCCAATTGGTTCCTTGGTTTCCTTTACTGTTTGGTCCATGGAATACGCTACAAACCTTTCATGCCTCTTGGCTCTTATGAGCGCCTTCAGGTTACTGTACAAGTTGTGTATAGTCTCTAGTTCCTTCTATTTTACCCCTGTTGCCTTCAGAATTTCAAAGAATATGTTCCAGTCATTATTGTCAAACGCTTTCTCTAAATCTACAAACTTTACAAACGTAGGTTTTCCTTTTCTTAAGCTACCTTCTAAGGGAACTCGAAGAGTCAGTGCTGCGTCGCATGTTCCTACATTTCTCCTGAAACCAAACTGATCATTCTCAAGCTCGGTTTCTACCAGTTTTTCAATTCCTCCGTAAAGAATACGTGTTAGTATTTTGCAACCATGATATACTAAACTCATAGTTCGGAATATTCACAGCTGTTGGCGCCTGATTTCTTCAGAGTTGGAATTATTACATTCTTCTTGAAGTCTGATTGTATTTCGCCTACGTTGCACACCAAGTGGAATGTTCTGTCATGGTTGGCTCTCCCACGGTTATTAGTACTTCTGACGGAATGTTAGCTACGCGTGGGGTCGTGTTTCGACTTACATCGTTCAGGGCGCTGTAAAATTCTTCTCGCAGTATCGTATCTCCAATCTCGTCTTCGTCTACGTTCTCCTCCATTACTACTTGTATAATATTGTCCTCAACTAGATCTCTCATATGTAGACCCACTATACACTCCTTCCACCTTTCAACGTTCCCTTCTTTGCTTAGTACTGATTTTTCATCTGAACATTTGATATTCATACAGATGCTGCTCTTTTCTCTAAAGACTTCTTTCATTACCCTGTAAGCAGTATCTTCCTTTCCCTTGGTGATATACAGGGTGGTCCATTGATCGTGACCGGGCCAAATATCTCACGAAAAAAGTGTGAAACCAAAAAACTACAAAGAACGAAACTTGTTTAGATTGAAGGGAGAAACCAGATGGCACTATGGTTGGCCCGCTAGATGGCGCTTCCATAAGTCAAACGGATATCAACTGCGTTTCCTTAAATAGAAACCCCCATTTCTTATTACATATTCGTGTAGTACGTAAAGAAATATGAATGTCTTAGTTGTACCAGTCCTTGTCTTTTCATCTATACTGGTGTCCAAAATCAAAATAACAAATCGCTATTTCCCCGTTCTGTGTGTGTGTCACTATATAATCACACTAACTGCCAACAGATGTCAGCACGATCGTGTCCTGTACGGAAGATAGCATTCCGGTCAAAGGACAACCACGTCAGCGATGACGTCAGGGCACCTATATAAGAGGTTGCATTTTTCGGGTAATTCCACATCCACAATAGCTGTGTACACTGTCACAGACGGTGCAGTATCACAAACAGAAGACGTGTGCCAGTCTCTTTACAGTGGAGAGCCGTAGGAAGAATGGAAGCACGACAGTCGCAAACTGTTGTTTCTTGGATGTGGCGACAGTTTGTAGAGACCGAAACTCTATCCAAAAAGACCAGGAAAGGGCCGACCACTTTTGGCACTAGAAAGAGAGGACCGTTATTTGGCAGTAAAGACACAACGGTACCGCCTTAGTACTGCACGGCAACTGGCATCTGTCCTCGTAGCATCCTCTGGACGTGTTGTATCGTGGTAAACGGTGTATAGAAGGCTTCGGCAGAGTGGCCTTTGTTGTCGGAGGCTTGATGTGTGTACCTCTGGCCCGTCTTCTCAGAAGGGAAATCTTGAGTGGAGTCGTCAACATGCCACCTGGGCCGGTCGAACAGTGGGTGAATGTTCTACTCACAGATGAGTCCCAGTCTTGTCTGGAGAGTGATTCTGTATCGATTCGCCTCGGGAGGGAACGTGGAACGCGATTTCGGGACCCAAACATTGTGGAAGGAAACCGATATCGAGAAAAATCCCTAATTGTGGGGGCAGGGATTATGTTGACCACCCCAACAGCTCTTTATGAAATTGTACGGGTGAATGGGCAAGGTTTAACAGCTGTCAGGTATCGTGACGATATTTCATGTGCGGTTGTTGTGAGGTGCTGTGGGGCTACACTTCTTATTGATGGGCAATAATGGTGGACCTCACATACAATGGGTGGCTGATGTTTTTTTAGAAACGGAAGATTCTATACGCATGGTGTAGCCTGCTCGCTCTTCCGATTTGAATCCCATAGAGCATCATCTGGGATGCAATTGGGTGAAGGGTTCTATCACGTCAGTATTCACCAACCACTCACCAGGACTTGCTACCAGCTCTGCAGGATGAATCGATTCAACATGAGACTGATGACATCATTCACTACGCGTACCGTCTTTGACAGGTCTGTACTGCTGCCACAGATGGGCACACCATATACTAAAAACATTATTCAGTCGTTGGAATGTGTGTGCAAATCCGTTAAGTTGAAAAACAAAACGAAGAACATTTTTGTCTACCGTTACGTATATTTCAGTCGTTTACGTTCTGTATTCTTTACACTGTTTCTACTCCACTATCGCCTGTTTATACTGTTTCATGTCAAAATAATCGCAACCTTGCAAAATTTACGATTGTTGCTTTAAATTTGGACACCGTGTATTTGATCCTCCACTGCCTTCACTATTTAGTCTCTCAAAGCTTCCTATTCGTCTTCTAATCTATTCGTTTCCACTGTAGTAGTTAATCGTTGCCTATAGCTCCCACCGAGACGCTAAAAAATCTCTGGTTCCTTCAATTTACTCACGCTCCATCTCCTTACTTTCCTACCTTTTTCAATTGCTTCTCTTTTAATCTATAGTTCACAGAAAATTTTCGTCAGAGTTCACATCTGCTACTGGAAAAGTCTCACATATAAAAACCGGTTTCCAAAATCTCTGTCTTATATTTATAATCAGTCTGAGAGCATCAAATGCCATCAGGACACGGCAATGTACACAACTCTCTGCCATGATTCTTAAATCATGCCGGCCGTGGTGGCCAAGCGGTTAATGGCGCTACAGTCTGGAACCGCGCGGCCGCTACGGTCGCAGGTTCGAATCCTGCCTCGGGCATGGATGTGTGTGATGTCCTTAGGTTAGTTAGGTTTTAGTAGTTCTCAGTTCTAGGGGACTGATGACCTTAGAAGTTAAGTCCCATGGTGCTCAGAGCCATTTGAACCATTTTCTTAAATCATGTGGTAGCGATGATAAAATTGTGATCTGTGCAAAATTCACCCAGATGGCTCCTTATTTCATTCTGTCACCTACTACACTGAAGCGCCAAGGAAACTGCTATAGGTATACGTATTCAAATACAGAGATGTGTTAACAGTCATAACACGGCGCTACGGTCACAATGGCAGACTATCACCATTTTTGTGAGTTTGAAAGTGGTGTCGTAATCGGCGCACGAGGAGATGGAACACAACATTACCGAGGTAGCGATGAACTGGGGTTTTCCCGCACGACCATTTCACGAGCGTACCGTGAGTATCAGGAACCGGGTAAAACATAAAATCTCCGACATCGCTGCGGCCAGAGAAAGATCATGCGAGAACGGGACCAACGACGACTGAAGAGAATCGTTCAACGTGACACAAGTGCAACCCTTCCGCGAACTGCTGCACATTTCAGTATTAGACCTTCAAAAAGTGTCAGCAGGCGAACCATTCAACGAAACATCATCGATATGGGCTTTCGGAGGCGAAGGCCCACATGTGCACTCTTGATGACCGCACGACACAAAGCTCCACGCCTCACCTGGGCCCGTCAACACCGCCCTTCGACTACTGATGACGGAAACATGTTTCCTGGTCGGACGAGTCTCATTTCAAATTGTATCGAGCTGATGGACGTGTATGCGTACGGGGACAAGTTCATGAATCCATGGACACTGCATGTCAGCAGGGGACTCATCAAGCTGGTGGAGGCACTGTAATGTTAAGGGGCGTGTGCAGTTGGAGTGATACGGGACCCCTGGTACATATAGATACGACTCTGACAGGTAACATGTACGTAAGCATCTTGTCTGAACACCTGCATCCATTCATGTCCATTGTGCATCCCGACGGACTTGGGCCTCTCCAGCTGGACAATGTGACACCCCATACGTCCGGAAGTGCTACGGAGTGGCTACAGGAACACTCTTCTGAGTTTAAACACTTCCGCTGGCCACCGAACTCTCCAGGCTTGAACATTATTGAGCATATCTGGAGTGCCTTGCAACTTGCTGTTCAGAGGAGATCGCCACGCCCTTGTAGTCTTACGGATTCACGGACAGACCTGTAGGATTCACGGTGTTAATTTCCTCCAGCACTACTTCAGACATTATTCGAGCCCATTCCACGTCGAGTCGTGGCACTTCCGCGTGCCCTCTGGAATCCTATACGATATTTGGCTGATGTACCAGTTTCTTTGGCTCTTCAGTGTATTTTTCTTTCTCTTTCCTTTCCTTCTATCAGATTCCAGTCCTGAACCCGAATGAACCTTCGTTTGGGGTAGCGCCTTTGGTTACGAACCAAAAAGTCCCCGGTACCGCGTTTGAAACACGCCACCATTAAAATTTTGATTAATAATCAAAGAAGTCACTCTCATTCTGCCAACGGCCTTGTCAGAGAGGTCTGAGGAGCGGACAGAGGCTCAGGGCACTCTCTTGTCTTTGAGTTTGGAAACTGCCCCTAAAGGTGAATGAATCAGTAATGATCAACGGCATGAGGATACAGAAGGCAATGGAAACCAATGAAACCAATGGATTAAAGACACATGGAGTGCATGCACTGGACGCGTGGTCTGTAATTGAAAGTGTCATGATTATTTCTCCATTGGCAAAAGATTCCGGAACAGCCCCACATTCGGATCTTCGGGAGGGGACTGCCAAGGGGGGAGTGATCATGAGAAAAAGAAAGGATAACGTTCTACGAGTCGGGGCGTGGAATGTCAGAAGCATGACCGCTGTGGGGAAACTATCAAATATCAAAAGGTAACTGCAAAGGTCCAATCTAGAGATAGTAATGGTGAGAGAAGTAAAATGGAAAGAAGATTAGAATTTCTGGTCAGATGAATATAAGTTAATATCAACAGCAGCAGAAAATCGTATAATGGGAGTAGGATTCGTTATGACTAGGAAGACAGGGATGAGAGTGTGTTACTGTGAACAGTCCATAGGGTTGTTCTTATCAGAATGGACAGCAAACTGACACCGACAACGACAGTTCAAGTATTCATGCCGACGTCGCAAGCTGAAGATGAAGAGATGAAGAAAGTATATGAGGATATTAAAAGAGAAGTACAGTACGTAAAAGGAGATGAAAATGTAATAGTCGTGCGGGCCTGGAATGCAGTTGTAGGGAAATGTGTAGAAGTAATGGTTTCAGGAGAATGTGGGCTTGGGAAAAGGAATGAAAGGGAGGAAAGACCAGTTGAGTTTTGCAATAAATTTCAGCTAGTAATAGCGAATACTCTGTTCAAGAATCCCAAGAGTATGAGGTAAACTTGGAAAAGGCCGGGTGAGACGCGAAGATTTCAGTTAGATTACATCATGGTCAGATAGAGTTTCTGTAATCAGATACTAAATTATAAGTCGTACCCAGGAGTAGATACACAGATCACAATGTAGTAGTGATGAAGATTAGGCTGAAGAATAGGAGATTAAAGGGTGAATACACAAAGAAGTGGGACAGTGAATTACTGAGGAATTACAAGATATACTTGAAGTTCTCGATGACTATAAATAAAAGTATGAAGTATAGTTAATGAGGAATGGACATCTCTTAAAACAGCAGTCACAGAATTGGAAAGAGAAACGTAGGTATAAAGAAGGTAACTGCGAAGAAACTATGGGTAACACAAGAAATACTTCAATTGATCGATGACAGAAGGAAATTCAAAAATGTTAAATTCGGGAATACAGAAATTAAAGTCACTGGGGAATTAAATAAATGGGAAGTGCAGGAAGCCAGGACGAAATGTCTGCAAGAAAAGTGTAAAGAAATTGAAAAAGAGATCATTGTCGGAAGGACTGACTCAGCATATAGGAAAGTCAAAGTAACGTTCGGTGAAATTAAAGGCAAGTGTAATGTGATGACATTAAGAGTACAAAGGAAACTTCACTGTTAAAATGCAGATGAGTCCTCCCCGTTAGCTGAGTAGTCAGCGTGACGGATTGCCGTCCTTGGAGCCCGGGTTCGATTCCCGGCTGGGTCGGGGATTTTCTCCTCTCAGGGACTGGGTGTGTGTTGTCTTCATCATCATTTCATCCCAATCCGGCGCGCAGGTCGCCCAATGTGGCGTCGAATGTAATAAGACCTGCACCAAGGCGGCCGGACCTGACCCATAAAGGGGCCTCCCGGCCAGTGACGCCAAACGCTCATTTCCAATGCAGAGAAGAGAGCGGATAGGTGGAAAGAGGACATTGAAGGTCTCTATGAGGGGGAAAGATTTGTATTCGTCTCATGTGAGAGACGAAGAACAGGAATCGATTTAGAAGAGATATGGGATCCAGTATTAGAATCAAAATCTAAAAGAGCTTTGGTGGACTTAAGATGAAATAAGACAAAAGGGATAGATAACATAGGTGGAAAGAGTACATTGAAGGTCTCTATGAGGGGGAAAGATTTGTATTCGTCTCATGTGAGAGACGAAGAACAGGAATCGATTTAGAAGAGATATGGGATCCAGTATTAGAATCAAAATCTAAAAGAGCTTTGGAGGACTTAAGATGAAATAAGACAAAAGGGATAGATAACATTCCACCAGAATTTCTAAAATGACTGGAGGAAGTGGCAACAAAACGGCTAATCACGTTATTGTGTAGAAAGTATGAGTCAGGCAACATACCATCTGACTTTCGGAAGAATATAATCCAACAGTTCCGAGAATTATCATACAATCAGCTTAAAAACTCATGCATCCAGATTGCTTACATGAATAATATGCAGAAGAATGGAAAAGAAAATTGAGGATGTGTTAGATGACGGTCAGTTTGGCTTTAGGAAAGGAAAAGGCACCGGAGAGGTAATTCTGACGTTGCTGTTGATAAAGGATGCAAGATTAAAGAAAAATCAAAACATGTCCATTGGATCTGTCGACCTAGAACAACCGTTAGAGAAAATAAATAGTGCTAAAAAAAGATGTTCGAAATTCTGAGACAAATAGGGTTAAGCTTTATGGAGAGACGAATAATATACCATATGTAGAAGAACGAAGATGGAATAATAAAGGTGGACGACCAACAACGAAGTGCTCGGATTAAAAAAGGGTGTAACACTGGGATGTAACCTTCCAACCCTACTGTTCGAAGAAACAACGCTGGACATAAAGGAAATGTTCAGGAGTAGGATTAAAATTCAAGGTGAAAGGATATCAATAATACGATTCGCTGATGATATTGCTATCCTGAATATAGTGAAGAAGAATTACATGGTCTGCGGAATGAACAGTATAACGAGTACAGAATATGGATTAAGAGTAAATCGAAGAAAGACGAAAGCAATGAGGAGTAGCAGAAATGAGAACAGCGAGAAACTTAACATGAGAAGCGATGATCACGAAATTAAGGAATTCTGTTACCTAGGCAGCAAAATAACCAGTGACGGACGGAGCAAGGAGGATATCAAAAGCAGATCAGGACTGGCAAAAAGTGCACTCGTAGCGAGAGAAGTCCACTACTATCAAACATAGGCTTTAATTTGAGGAATAAATTTTTGATAATGTATGTATCACAGTGACCTATGGACTGTGGAAAAATCGGAAAAGAAGAGAATCGAAGCATTTGAGATGTGGTGCTACAGACGAATGTTGAAAATTAGGTGTACTGGTAAGGCATGGAATGAGGAGGTTGTGTGCAGAATCGGATAGGAAAGTAATATGCGTAAGACACTGATAAGGAGAAGGGCCAGGATGACAGGACATCTGTTACGATATCAGGGAATCACTTCCATGGTACTAAAGGGAGCTGTAGAGAGAAAAACCTGTAGAGGAAGACTGAGAGTGGAATATATCCAGCAGATAACGGAGGACATAATTGTTACTGTGGGTTGAAGAGGTTGGCACAGGAGACGTGTTCGTGGCGGACTGCATCGAACTCATAAATAAATAAAATAATAATAAAAAAAAGTCCTCGTTTGTCTCATCACACGTTTCATCAATCTTCTCATGATTTACGGAGCTATTTGGTGAGAAAGTTGTACTAATGTGGTGGGTTTTCACTTTTTTAAAATTTCTAACCTACCTGCCCGATTAAGGGATCTGCCATTCCATATTCCGATCCGTAGAATGCCAGTTTTGTTTCTCCTGAGACGACGCCCTCGTGAGTGTTTCCAGGCTGGAAATCCGAATGAGCTCTATGATGATAATGATCATCATTCTGGAGATTCTTTAATCCAAGAGGATTCCATCATCATTTAATCGTACGGTGTGTGAGTTAACGAGCATTTCTGTCTCATTTAAGTATATTGCCAAAAAAGTCAGCCATCAGGAATTGTGAAACGAACCCTGTCTTCAAGGACCGGGTGCCACAATGGGCGCAGATTTACCACGAGATGGGGAAACTCACAGCCATCTACTGTCTATTGAGGTCTAAGCGCTGTGATGTGCGAGTGGGACGTCATAGGGAAACCCAGTAAAAGCCGATTGCGGCTAGGGAGACCTATCAGTGTTAAAGATGGCGGACAAAAGATCGACCACCGAGCGAGGTGGCGCAGTGGTTAGACACTGGACTCGCATTCGGGAGGACGGCGGTTCAGTCCCGCGTACGGCCATCCTGATTTAGGTTCTCCGTGATTTCCCTAAATCGCTCCAGGCCAATGCCGGGATGGTTCCTTTCAAAGGGCAAAGCCGACTTCCTTCCCCGTCCTTCCCTAATCCGATGAGACCGATGACCTCGCTGTCTGGTCTCCTTCCCCGAAACAACCAACCAACCAAAGATCGACCATAAAGGGAAAATTTATGGAAATTACTTAATTCTGTAGTAATGCAGGGAATGAAACAACAATAATGGTGATCCTAACAAAACTTGAATATTGAACATATCTATAATAGTTTCCGATTTACTGTTAAAGTGAGATTCACAAGTTTTGTAACAAAGATCTGAATGCTAAAATCTGAACGCTTTAGTCGATCTTAACGATCGACTTTTCATATAGAAGTGCATCAATAAAATGACAAATGTTGTAACTATCAACTCTGTAACTTCATTTGTTTGAAAGGTATAGTAAACTTAAATTATCAGTATTTACAGTTAAGCATCAGATCATCATTACCTCCACACAAAACACATTGAACGGTGACGGCATGACACCTTATTGAATCATTAGGTAATAGAATATTTGTTGTTAAGTTTAGTGCATAATACTTACTTTTGTTCCTCATTTATTTCTCAAAAAGTACATTGTTGCAAGGCTACTGACCGCGACATTCAAAGTTAAGATGGAAATTGTATCGGTTTTGTTTAAAAGAATTTAACGTTTGTTATGTAATGGATATTATTGTTACTTTATTTAGAACGTGAAAGTGGTCAAGCTTTGATTATTTAAATATGTTAAAATGTAAGATAATGTAGAATAAGCTGTAGCCAATCAGATGGACGGCTTCAGAAAGGGAACTGCCCTAGTCAGTTGAGCGAGGATATTCGGCGCGCGGGAAACGCGGCCGGGGACGGGCAGAGACAGGGCTGGCGCAGACGCGAAAGCGTACAGTTCGATTGGAGACACCAAAGCGTACAGTTCGAATTGAGAAGTTAAAGCGGACAATCGATCTTTATGCAGATAGGAAGTGAAACGACTTAGAAAAATTTCGCGTTGTGTGGTATTGCGGGACTTTGTCTCTGAGCGGTAAGCAGCCACGCGCCTGGTGTGAACTTTTAACTTTCCACGTAGTTAACGAGGCAGAGTGTTGGACTTTCAATTCGCGATGAGATTGTGAATGGTCGAACTGTGTCAAATGGATATGCGCTCGAGTGTAATAGTAATTCTCGACATTAGTTTGCTTTCTGAATAAACATTATTCTAACCAAATTGAAACTGTGTGACCTACATAATTTATGAGTCGTTAATTTAGTTCCCGATATTATTATTATTGTTATTGTACGTTATGTTAACTTTGTATTTAACAAACTTGTCATCAGCTAGACAACTAAACCTATAGGTCACAAGTGTCTGATTTAGGGCGTGTAATGCGACACGTGCGGATCAACCCCTAGATGAGTTTAAGCCAAGACATTTCGACGAAGAGGAACCGGATGTGAGCCTGAACATCTATGGGATGTTAGCTCACAAGTAGAGCTGCACAACCTTAGAAGAAATTACGGTTATAGCTCCCGGTTGCTTTCAGCTGTCCACAGTACCAGCACAGAAAGGCCATAATGGGTGTTATTATTAGGCCAATCGGTCAGTCGTCCAGACTGCTGCTCCTGCAATTACTGAAAAGGTTGGGGCTTCTCATTAGGAGCCCCACGTTTGTCTTGCCTACCAACCGATACCCCTCCGTTTTGCTCCCAGTCCCGGTACGGCTATCTATATGGTCGAGACACGAAAGCCATTCCATCACAGCAAGACACTTGATTCATGTGAGGGGAGCAGGGAGAGGGAATGACTGATGTACAGTGTAATAATTCAATGAAGTACCACTTCATTATAAATTAAAGGAATTCTTGGGCTGTTCATCTAGTAGCATCGTCCACACTGGTACTGGTTGCCATAGATGCCTACGAGAACTTTTTATTTCTTTCACCACCTGCTCCTTATCAGATTCATCGTTAATTTGTCCATATTCTAGAGTGCAGCAGCGAGAGCGTCATCGAAACAATCAACAACTGGAAATATTTGTAACTTCCTTCATAGTTGCGTGTATTTGTGACACTTATATAAATCGGTCTATGCGTTCAAAAACTGATCGACTAACTCAGTTTTGAATCGATAATCGAGCTTCATGAGCTACTCGTAGTTTACCCGGAATTGTTTTACTTTCCTCTTCTTCGTCGGTGATTGTTAATCGGCATATCTTTGCACTTTTTAGTGACAAAGGTAGCAGCATTGTCTGTAAATTGTAGTTCATTGTGCCCCTAAAGCCTCATTCAGGGCTTTTAGTTTGGCGAGGCCTGTAACCAAAGTCGTTTCTGGAGTTGCAGACGTTGTTGCAGTATGTGTGCCAAAAGCTGCTAAGTCAGGCAGGTAAAATCACCTAAAGCTGGAAGACGCAAGCTCGCTGCAGGTCTATTATCAAGGTTTGCCGCGGATGGTTCTTCCATATCTTTCAGAGTACTCACAACTGTTTCCATGTTTTCTTTTACACCTTTAACTAGATACTGTAGCGAGCTTCAGACAATGCTTTTAACTTATTTCTTCTTTTCTTCAAATACTCTTATCTATATCTAGAACACAAACAATAAGAATGAATGTAACTTTTCTACATTTCCAAAACTGGTGACGCGAGAGGAAACGCATTACAATGCTAGAACCCCATAATGATTTAGCACAGGAAGTGAATTGAGCTTTTACGGTGACTTCTCAAATTTTTTGCTGTACTCCACCATGGACACCTGGCACTGACTTGGCGTTGTCCTAACTTCGAGCCCCGTATTACGCAATATCTAGCCCATATCCTTCCAGCTGATGTTGAATAACTTTTGACAAATTTTCTGCAAATTTTCTGCACACCCTGCCATTGCATCGCCGCATTTTGTACCGTGATTCGTCACCCACAGAACGTATTTTCACTGTTCCGTCAGTTTACGCTCCTTAGACCAAGCGAGGCGTCTTTTGGCATATACTGGCATGATGTGTGGCTTATGGGCAGCCATTCGACCATGAAATCCAAGATTTGTCGCCTCTCACCTAACTGTCACAGTACATGCAGTGGATGCTGATGCAGTTTGGAATTCCTGTGTGATGGTCTCGACAGATGGCTGCCTACTACACATTACAAACTTCTTCAGCTGAGGATGGTCTCTGTCAGTCAACAGACGAGATCGACCTGTACGCTTTTATGCTGTACGTTTCCCTTTACGTTTCCACTTCACTGTCATATCGGAAACAGTGAAACCTAGGGATGCTTAGGAGTGTGGAAATCTCGCGTACAAACGTATGACACAACTGTCACCCAATCACCTGGCCACATTCGAAGTCGGTGAGTTACGCGGAGCGCCCCATTCTGCTCTCTCACGATGTCTAATTACTACTGAGGTGGTTTATATGGAGTACCTGGTAGTAGGTAGCAGCATAGTGCATCTAACATGAGGAATGTCTGTTTTGGGGGGTTGTCAACATACTTTTGATGACATAGTGAATGTGATTAGGTGAATCTACAGCTTGCGCGGGTGTTATGTTTTCTTTTTGACCTCTGAGCTGGTTGTTTTGTCTAGACGTACAAGTCCAGTTCTTCTCTCGAAGTTTTTGAGCATTTTTCGTTGTTGTGTTGACAAAGAATAACGTAAAAGATACTTCGTATAATTTTTTATTTGTCATTTGTAGACCAAAAATACACAAACACAGATAATGATTGAAATCTGTGCACCGATCATACGTTTTGTCACACGAAAGCACTGACGTAATAGGTGTGGCACACATTTTATCTGGACTCGTCTTTGACACTAAATGCAGCAGTTATCCTGTCCCCCCCCCCCCCCCCCCCCACGCCACCCAGTTTTCAGCTTAGGCAGTTTCTTGTAACATAATGGTTCGTGACGTCGTTGTTAGGTCGTGGAACGAGTTTTACATCATAACTGCGACAAGAAATAAGTCAGTTAATGTTTTGTATATATCAATGTGTGTTGATGGCTACTTTAACGTATGAGTTAATGCATCACAAAAAAGGGACGTCCCTCACTGACTGACAGTTTTTTATGCTTTCATAAAATATTTATATTACGTGCAGTAAATTAGTAAGAAATTTATTATACGGTCCAGTCACATTAATGTGATAACCGAATGCGTCAACGTCAACGTCAACGTGCAATAACCACTCCCAGATAGGACAGCAGCACTAGCAGTGGAAGGTGTACAAAGCATGTGTGCAGATGTGTGAGTGGAGGGGGGGCATGCGGACGATAGTCCAGTCATTGCCGTAACGAGGATACGGGGTAATTTATGTGATGCCCATAATCTTTGTTTTTCAGGCCATACGTGGAAGCATTTACGAAACGGATAAGTTTGTAAACTGTTCGTGTGCCGCTATGGTTGAAGTATACCGTCCATGATAAAATGGCGGTATTCGAAACCGGCGGCGAGGCAGCTGTGGTACATGGTTCAAATGGCTCTGAGCACTATGGGACTTAACATCTGAGGTCATCTGTTCCCCAGAACTTCGAACTATTTAAACCTAACATCACAAACATCCGTGCCCGAGACAGGATTCGACCCTGCGACCGTAGCAGTCTCGCCGTTCCAGAGCTGTGGTATCCATCGGGCTGTAGATAACAGGGATGACGACGGCTGCGGAGATGTGTATGGTACGATAGACTTTATAATTGTTTAGCAACTGACTGCCGAGATGAACCACGGTACTAGCAACAGCGTCTGCTCAACCACCTTTCAGAGAACGTTGCTACGTATGAGCCTTCGCAGCAGCCACCAGGTTTATGCGCCATTGTTGAATGCTGTTTATCGGCAACGAAGGCTGGGATTGGCACGCCAGTATTGCACTGAAAGTCGATATGTAGCATTTACAGATCAATCAAACGTTACGCACCATCTGACAGGTGACCGTTGACGCGCGGCTTGGAACGTTTGAAAGCAAACACCGTGCAGCAACTAAGGGAGTGTTGTCGTTCTCGGAATGTTTTCCGTGGCATTCCCTGGGTTTCTCGACATTCTGGAAATCACGATGGATCAACACATGTATTCATCTATCCTTAGGGAGCAAATACACCCCTGCATGCAGTCTGTTTATCTTCAGCGCGATGGCATCTACCAGCTGGACAACATAACGTGTCGCACAGATTGCAGTGTAAGCGCGTTGAGCGAAGAGCACCAGGATCAGTTTACCAGGGGTAATCCTCTGGCCAGCAAACTTCCCAGAATTTAAATCAATCGAGAATCTGTGGGATCACTCCGATCATGGTGTTCGCGCTATGAATCCTCAGTCGAGAAACCTAGTGTGGCTCGCCAAGGCACTGGACTCGGCACGAATCTAGATCGATATCACTGCCTTCCAGAACCTGACTGACTCGCTTCCTGCACGTCTCGCACCGGTCCGCACTGCAAAAGGTGGTTATTTGGGCATTCAAAAGGTGGTCACATTAATGTGACTTGACCGTGTAGAATCGATACAATACACAAGAACTAACCTTACCGTAAAAATTCTAAAATGAAACTTGAATGTGTTGTCATTCGTGGGTGTGCCAAACAACAGTGAAATATAAATCTAGAAGCTGATGTTACGTAGATAGTAAGTCAACATGAAATTAAATCGATCTTTTGCTATTGAAGCACTTAATTTATACTAAGTAAAATATCATCTAGAGTGATCTCAGTTATTTAAAGAGGCAGTTTCTAAAAAGTGTCAAACACAAAAGCTGCAGTGATTCCATAACGTGGTTGATGTGATTATTTCGGGAAGCCATTCCCTACCAACTCTATTATTTTACTGCAGATTAAAGGTGATTCTGACAGTTAATGAACGTTACTAATGTAAGCCGTCATTCTAAAAAGAAAACGAAAAGGAAGAACTTGAATTAGTCGTACGTCATGATTAATAATAGAATACAGATATTCTAAAATTTAGGATGAAAATAGGTAATTTCAAGTACTTAGTGTAGTCGAAAGTATGTGTCATATTACGTAAGGATGATCTTCCAGTATGTGAAAAGTTAGGGCATTGGAAGAAAGAACTAACATCTAGAAACAATCATTGAGACAGAGATCAACTATTCGCTGTCCGTCTTTTCTGTGGGCATCGAATTTAAGAGATTTTTAGCACAAAATCATTCATTGTGCAACGGTTATGGTTTCGAATTTCTATAGGGCACCTTATTTTTATCTGTCAGGTTTCAGCATTGCTTATTCCTTCCCTTAGTATGAGTTCAGATTTGTCCGCCCCCGGTAGCAGAGTTGTCAGTGCGACAGAATGTCTATCCTAAGGGCCCGGGTTCGATTTCCGGCTGGGTCGGAGACTTTCTCCGCTCCGCGACTGGCTATTGTGTCTTCCTGATCATCATTATTTCATTTTCCATCGACGAGCATGTCGCCGAAGTGGCGTCAAATCGAAACACTAGGAACTTGCTATCGGTCTACCCGAAGGGAGGTTCCAAAGTGCGCGTCATTTACGACGGCGGCCTAGTTTAGGTTCGTGCTGCGCATCTGACGTCACAAAACACAGTCAGCCAATGAACAGAGAAGGACATTGCCAGAACTCCACTGCAGTGCAAAGCACGGACGGGGGTCTTCAGTTTTAGAAACGTTCAGTCATAAATAAAGTAATTGAAGAAAAGTAATGTCTTGATTGCAGACTTTCTTTTATGTAAAGTTTGGAAAAAACATTCTTTATACCAGTTGCTTCATATTCTATTAATTACTTAAACCAAACAAGCTATAAGCCTCCTAATACAGGCGATAGCAAGGAAAGGTCTTTGTATCATTCTCACGAACCGCTTTTTCGCAATAAAGAACAACGGTAACTGTTTATTTCCTATTGTACTTCAACGAAACGTGGGTAATTCGTAGTCATACCAACAGTGTTTGTCGGTATTTTGCGTGATGTTTTAGACTCCTCCAGGATTTCTGTAAAATGACCAACTGCGATAGCGTAATGGTTCAGGTGTTTGGCTAATAAGTGGAAGGTTCTGAGTACAAATCTTGTTCGGTGTTTAATATTTTTTTTATTTAAACACAATATCGAAGTACCTTACTTTATGAATTTTATTCGTTTGAATGTAATTTTTTTAAATGTCTTGTGCCTTGCCTCTTCATTTAATCATAATAAGTTTTCGGTATTTCTAACTTTGTCCTACAATATTTGTTTTCACAGCAATTAAAAATAATGCAAGGGCACACATACAATATTCATGTTGTCTGTTTTTTTTGTATATCTTGTCTTTTGTCTACTTCCTTTTGATTGATTGAAGTGCTTGAACATAAAGCCAAACGCGCCCAGTGTAAATAAAACTTTTATTACACTCGCGAAAGACGGAATATTTCTCAATATTACATACGACACCTATCTGGTACTTAAACTAAATGAAATATTGTTATACAGTAAACTTTATATGAAATTTAGGTATCTTGTCCACATTTCATTCTCAACATTGTGGCAACTAAAATAGACCATACGGGAAGTATACGCTATGGAAATTTACCTCTAAAAACTCTTCAAAATTTCGTGCAATGGTTTACTACATTTAATGCTGCACAGTAACTGTGTTGAATATCGAAACATAATTAACTCATTTATGGGGGGAACGCATCAGTCAAGATGATGTATGAAAATAAAATTTTTGGGCCAAATAGTGTTTGTGAAATCGAATGATAAGTGTGTCAAAGCAGTCGGAACACCATGTGTGTGCACAGCCGAGCAGTGCAGTGATGACAAAATCACGCACAGCGCGGAATGCGGGGAGCAAGTCTCTGTAGCAGCGAAAGGGTTAATGCGGCTGTGGTGGCTTTACTTCATAAACTGCGCGCTTCCCCCTAAACGTAAGTTTGCGACAGATACTATACTGTAGCGCTGAATCTCTTGGCGCGTGCGTCGTTTCAAACTGGCAACGCAGCAGTCTCCCGCGTCTGGGCGAGCACGCGCAATCCGCCAAGATAAAAGAACTGAACTATAGTCACAGGCCGTTTACATTTTTTAGTTCAGATTCATGTTATTCCCATGTAGAACGTGTTGCAATCCTTATTTCACCCTTCACGATAAGTGGATATTGAGACTGTAACATGTTATTGAATCTATTATTGACACATTTACTAAGCAGCTTAGGAAGGAAAGCCGTTAAAAACGATATGATCGGCGAGCATGTGATAAAAAATCAGTGTGAATGGGAATTCAACAGTTTTTGTCGAGGGTCCGTATGGAAGCGAAACAAAACAAAAAAAAAAAAAAACTGTCAGTGTAACAAAGCCGCCGCCGCATCCGTAGTGAGCGTGGAGAGGTGGAGGCGGTCGGCGGGATGCGGAAGTGAGCAGCCGCGGCCGCAGATGAAGTGGCAGCGCGAGGCGCGGGGCGGGCCCGTCGCACGCCGCGCGCCGCTACAGCCAATATCCGACCCTTGACCGATGTTTTCGGACTCGCCTTTTTCTGGCGGCGGCCGCGGCCGCGGCGGCAGCGCCAGGATTTACGGCGGTCCCCGCCCAGCACGCGGCTCTCATTTGTCAGATCTGCGGCGGGGTGCCGCCAGCCGCCGGCCCCGGCCCAGATTAAACCCGCAGCAGCGCACCCTCCCCCGCGGCGCCGACGTCTCGGGCCGAATACCGGCCGCACCGTGCGGAGACAGCCGGCATTCCTCTGTGAGCCGGGATTTGAGTCCGCAGTGGAAGAGAGAATCGTATGCCGCTTTGCAACATACACTGTCATTAAAAGTCCATCACCAGCATGGAATAGCAAATAACTAAAGATTACTTACTGTGTGCGTGTGTACACTACAATAGGAAGAATACATGATTAACTTCATAGATGATTTGTGGGCATACAGGATACGAAGTTGAGTACACACGTATGGAAACAACAACGTATCTTGTACGAAATATTCTTGGAATTTTTACAGCGTCAGTTTGCGAGGTGCCAGGGCCATCAGTGTATTTAACACTAAATTCTTCTAGAATCTTCATATGGAAATGATGCTCTAAGCCCCCCCTATTCTAACTCCGACTTTTGCTGTTGCACATGTATTAAGATGAAACGCGAACTGACTCTAATAAACCCTGCAAGTGGAGTAGAAAAGAGTTTGGTACCTGCAATAATTTAATGTGATAGAAATTAATTTGATAAGTAAGTTTCATTAACGTGATGAGAAATGAAAGGGTTGTTCGACCGATATACAGAATGAAAGTTCTGTCCAAAATAACAATTTGATTTATTAAAACTAAACTCAAAATAACAAACACAACACATGAAACATTTACAATACGTGAAAATGGATACTCAAATAAATGCTTTGAAGGTGAAGTTGTCTGTAAATTAGCTTGTGACGTTTATGACCAAGTGGTATGTGGAGCCAATTCCTTGCAACTCAAATCTTAAGAGAAACACCCAGCTAACCCAACATTAATTGCTGTTACAGTAGTGAGAATTCAGACATTGAATACCCAAGACGGTACCTCGTAAGAAAAGACGGGAACAGGCGCGCTCTGCTGAGCTCTGATTATCACAGACCAAATTCCCTAATCTGATGGTGCTGCGGACATACATTACCAAGCTGTCGTAACTGCAAGGACACGATCTGGCATACCGGAAACTATGGGTGGTTGCTTCGACGTCCAATCGTGGTGATGATAATGTCACGAGTATAGCCCAAAACAAATTATCCTGATAAGGTTGTTCCAGACTAAAGACTTCCTATCAATACAAATGCGCCTCTGAGGCAGAAGAAGAATGCTCGCTACACATTCACTGACGGTATAGTGACTGATTTTAACAAGTGACGTCACACAGTAACTCTGATACAGTCACCTTTAGCCAAAACTGCTCAAAACAGACAACATAGGCCGCTTGTACGTAGAACGCTCAATTGCCAACTATACTCGGAAAGTTACTTTAAAGTCGAAACTTCAGCAACTTTGTCAAACAGTTACAATTAAATAAAAGTGTATTAGACAGCCAACAGAAGGCAGGCTGTCCAGAGCAGCGAGAGCTCAGTCTTGTAACCTACTCCGACCGAAAGGCGAGAGCCGACTCCTTCAAGAGCACCCGTACAAGCCGAACACAGAACATTCCTGCCCCCACGACAGTGGCCGTGGTTAATACGTGCCAATCAGCAATTCGAAAACCGGCGGAAAATTCCACTCTATTGCCGATGCACTACTATTCCACCAATGGAGATAATTGGCGCTAATTTCTGCGCCGATTTTGCTACGTCACGAAGTTATCCCGTGAGCAAGCCAATCACAATTATGATTTTGCAGAAAACGCGGGAATTTACCCGCCAAGACTGCCTGGGAACACGTCATTCCCACGCCTCACTGGTAGCCCGCCAGAAAGTGTTTTCACTAAGTTTCTGCGAAGTAACGGAATCTCTAGCCCAGCCGCTTCGTCAGGCACCTGTGGGCGTGTCGCCCTCCCTCTTATGACAATGTCGGCGTCTGGAAAGCATCCACTCGACTCCCTCACACCCATCGGCTTAACCCTTTCAAGATCAGCAGAATCTGCCTGTCATCGGACCACCAGGGTGACCAGAAACGCTGCGTGGGAAGTCCGTGTGTGAAGGAATATCAACTTTTCACCGCATGTAATTAGAGAGGAAAATCGAATTACTCAGAGTAAGATAGAAATATGAGAGGAGGCTCATGCCACCTCTCAAGTTCTCGTTAAAACCCCTAGGCTCCGTCGATTCCCTCTGTCAAATTTGTCAGCATCAACTGATTGTTGTGGATGGTTTTTTTTAATGTTTTCCAAACCCACTGCATGCGACAAACTATTCTTTATCAGATGGTTCAAAAATGGTTCAAATGGCTCTGAGCACTATGGGAGTTAACATCTGAGGTCATCAACCCCCTGGAACTTAGAGTTACTTAAATCTAACTAACCTATGGACAGCACACACATCCATGCCCAAGGCAGGTTCGAACCTGCGACCGTAGCGGTCGCGCGGTTCCAGATTGAAGCGCCTAAAATCGCTCGGCCACTCCGACCGCCTATCTTTGACCTAGAATGGCTATCCTTTATCAGAGAACTAATTGTGACCCAGGAACATATTAAAGATGGATGTGGAGAATTTTAAGATGCGCAGTTTTACGGACAACGTAATTTCTGGTACCCTAGCTAAACAAACTAAAGTGGTGATTTACACTAAACTTTACTTTAATGTGTGTGGAAGGCTTTTGACAGAAACAGTCTTTCATAAAACCCAATTTGTTCAATAAAACGTAGTAAAAAACGATCTTATTATTCAAGATTGCTGTTTATGAACTCAGTGCATGTAAGTTTAACTCCTGTATTTCGGATTACAGAGTTACTTTCCCCACTGGGATACCTAAATTCTTCTAAATGCAAATTATCAAACAGTAATTTGGTCTGAAAATTTCAACATCAAACGAATACCTGCTGCCTAATCCAGAGGTTCACGCATTTACTGCAGCAAATACCATATCATTCTGAAGCTACAACTTAGGTTGACCGTAATTATTTTCGGTCACCTGTGCTGGACGCTGCTGGTGTACGGATAGCTCTGCTGTAGAGGATGTGGACACAATGCAGCAGCTGCTAATCTAAGCCCCGGGGGCCTGCTAAGATGCGCTCTTCCAACAGTGACTTCACTGTTCCGTCTAAGCACTCTGTACGCCGTCCAGCGCGAACACTCATCACCGTCTCTTCATTTTGTAGCATCCTCCTACACCCAGCAGTGTTTTGCTACGAAGGCGTACAAGCCCGCCAATAGCAAAACATGTGTATCCGACGGCCCAGAAGTATGAATTCCCTCCAGCAGACCCAATCCCGCCAAAGTAACGAGCCACGATACCAATCCAATCACGCTGCAAATCACAGTTGGTTCAGCTTCATGTCTACATCTACATCTACATCTACATCCATACTCCGCAAGCCACCTGATGGTACCTCTATCGGTTCTCCCTTCTATTCAAGTCTCGTATTGTTCGTGGAAAGAAGAATTGTCGGTATGCTTCTGTGTGGGCTCTAATCTCTCTGTTTTTATCCTCATGGTCTCTTCGCGAGGTATACGTAGGAGGGAGCAATATACTGCTTGACTCTTCGGTGAAGGTATGTTCTCGAAACTTTAACAAAAGCCCGTACCGAGCTACTGAGCGTCTCTCCTGCAGAGTCTTCCACTGGAGTTCATCTATCATCTCCGTAACGCTTTTGCGATTACTAAATGATCCTGTAACGAAGCGCGCTGCTCTCCGTTGGATCTTCTCTATCTCTTCTATCAACCCTATCTGGTACGGATCCCACACTGCTGAGCAGTATTCAAGCAGTGGGCGAACAAACGTACTGTATCCTACTTCCTTTGTTTTTGGATTGCATTTCCTTAGGATTCTTCCAATGGATCTCAGTCTGTCATCTGCTTTACCGACGATACTTTATATGATCATTCCATTTTAAATCACTCCTAATGCGTACTCCCAGATAATTTATGGAATTAACTGCTTCCAGTTGCTGACCCGCTATTTTGTAGCTAAATGATCTAGGGATCTATCTTTCTATGTATACGCAGCACATTACACTTGTCTACATTGAGATTGAATTGCCATTCCCTGCACCATGCGTCAATTCGCTGCAGATCCTCCTGCATTTCAGTACAATTTTCCATTGTTACAACCTCTCGATACACCACAGCATCATCTGCAAAAAGCCTCAGTGAACTTCCGATGTCATCCACAAGGTCATTTATGTATATTGTGAATAGCAATGGTCCTATGACACTCCCCTGCGGCACACCTGAAATCTCTCTTACTTCGGATGACTTCTCTCCATTAAGAATGACATGCTGCGTTCTGTTATCTAGGAACTTTTCAATCCAATCACACAATTGGTCTGATAGTCCATATGCTCTTACTTCGTTCATTAAACGACTGTGGGGAACTGTATCGAACGCCTTGCGGAAGTCCAGAAACACGGCATCTACCTGTGAACCCGTGTTTACGGCCCTCTGAGTCTCGTGGACGAATAGCGCGAGCTGGGTTTCACACGATCGTCTTTTTCGAAACCCATGCTGATTCCTACAGAGTAGATTTCTAGCCTCCAGAAAAGTCATTATCCTCGAACATAATACGTGTTCCAAAATGCTCCAACTGATAGACGTTAGGGATATAGGTCTATAGTTCTGCACATCTGTTCGACGTCCCTTCTTGAAAACGGGGATGACCTGCGCCCTTTTCCAATCCTTTGGAACGCTACGCTCTTCTAGAGACCTACGGTACACTGTTGCATGACTGACTGTGACATGACAGACTGATTTACCAATGGCACATTTTCGCGCACCTAGGTAGCTTCACATCACAGGTTGTCTCAAATTAAGAAGCCATGCAGTCTGTATTTCTTTGGGAAGGTGAGCAATAGTTATCTATAAAAGCTTTTTACAAAACATAGAAAAACGGAACTCTCCCACTGTTTGCTTAGTAACTCAGCTACAGCTCTGTCGCTAGGCAGACCCATGTTGTGAAATACACAACATCTGCTGCGCATCTTAGCTGCACACTGGTGACCCAACATTCGCCATCACAGACTCCTGAGGCCACACAGTCTCTGCTCTTGGCAACTAACTGCTCTTTCTTTCACAGCAGTCTATTCGTCTTGTCCCAAATCCGAGGCACTGTACCTTACTACAACCACACCGTTTCTCAGAAACGTCTTCTAACCAAACTGCGTGTCTATCGAATATCGCCTTAGTTTTGCGACTGGATTCGTGATTTCCTGTTAGAAAGGTCACAGTTCGTAGTAATAGACGGAAGCCATGGAATAAAACAGAAATAATATCCGGCGTTCCCCTGTTATAGGCCCTCTATTGTTCCTGATCTATATTAACGACAGGAGACAATCTCAGTAGCCGTCTTAGATTGTTTGCAGATGATGCTGTCATTTAAAGTCTTGAAAAATTATCAGATGACCAAAACGAATTGCAGATTCACTTAGTTAATATATCTGTATGGTGCGAAAAGTGGCAGTTGACCCTGAATAAAGAAAAGTGTGGAGTCATTCACATGAGTACTAAAAGAAATCCGCTAAATTTCGATTATGCGATTAGTTACACAAATCCGAAGGTTATAAATTCAACTAAATACTTAGGGATTACAATTACAAATACCCTAAATTGGAACGATCACATAGATAATGTTGTGGGTAGAGCCAACAAAAGATTCCGATTCATTGGCAGAACACTTACAAGGTGCAACAGATTTACTAGAGAGGCTACTTACACCACGATCTTTAGCCCTATTCTGGAGTATTGCTGTGCGTTGTGGGATCCGCATCAGATGGAATAGACGACTGACGTTGAAAAAGTACAAAGAAGGGCAGCTCGTTTTTAATTTTTGCGAAGTAGGGGAGATAGTGCCACAGACATGATACGTAAATGGGAGTGGCTATGATTAAAACAAAGGCGTTTTTTCGTTGCGACGGGATCTTCTCACGAAATTTCAATCACCAATTTTTTCCTCCGATTGCGAAAACATTCTTTTGTCACCCACCAACATAGGGAGAGGTAGTAATCACGATAAAGTAAGAGAAATGAGGGCTCGCACAGAAAAATTTAAGTGCCCGTTTTCCCCGCCCGCCTTTCGAGAGTGGAACGGTAGAGAGAGAGAGCTTGATGGTGGTTCATTGAACCCTCTGTCAGGCACTTTATCTTGAATAGCAGAGTAACCACGTAGATGTAGATGCAGATCAAAAGACACCCAGAAAACGGGCTGCCCTAGCCCTAAACGAAAAGCACTTACAATAAGGCTAGGAAGATTGCAGTATGCCTAGCCCATGGTATCTGATGCTCTTTAAGAAACATTGAACATGTAATCACCACCGATATCTTTCTCTCATCACTTAAACGATGTCATACAGAATGAAAAAGGCGTGTGAAATAGCTTGCCGAGTTTCATGTTACTTCAGTTCCCCTTGAAGGGGTGGGATAGCTGCAGATGAAACTCCCCTCAGCTACAGGTTACATGCCTTGGAAAGATGTTTCGAAAGACATAAAAGCAGATGTCAATGAACGAGTTTTTAGATAAAAAGACACATTGCTAGATTGTTTATAATCCACATAAACAAAAAATCGTGCAATTCCGAAATGTGTTCACCGATTGCTTTAAAATTTTGAGTGAACCTTTTCATTGGAATGCATGTGTAATATCTATGCACTCATGTGACATATGGCGGTCCTATAGGCATATTGCAAAGCAACTTTGTGTCAAAGCTTCAAAGGAATTGGCGAAGAACTTTCAGAGATTTAAGATTTTAAGGACGTAATGGTTACATCCATATAAATAAAAACGTAAGTCTTCCTTTTTTCAGAATCACATGTCTCCAAATGTTCTTTACTGATTGCTTTGAAATTTTGGCACAATGTTGCATTCGATTTCTATACGTTTTTATGTAGTTACGGGAGCGGCACATATAACGTTTAAATATATACTAAGGGAAATCTGTGCAAAAACGTAAATGTTCATTTGTTCATTAGTTCAAAATCTTAAATGACTGATAGTTCATCAACGATAGGTGACAAATTTTGACATAACGTTGCATTCGATTACACAAATGTTTTATATACCTATTTTTAATCCATGGCCCACGGCCTTGTCGCAGTGGGAACACTGGTTCCCGTCGTATCACCGACGTTAAGCGACGTCGTGCTGGGCTAGTACATGGATGTGTGACCATCCGGTCTGCCGAGCGCTGTTGGCAGGGGAAGGGGGGGGTGTACTCAGCCCTTGTGAGGCGAACTGAGGAGCTACTTGATTGAGAAGTAGCGGCTCCGGTCTCGTAAACTACATACGGCTGGTAGAGCGGTGTGCTGACCACATGCCCCGGAGCGAGAGGGGGGGCTGGCGGACTTCAAGGGGGGAGAAGACGATGGACATAGGAAGGAGGGAGAAGGTGATGGGCAGAGAGAGGGGGAGAGAAGGAGTAGGAGGAGATGGGGAGAGTGGGGAAGAGAAGATGAACAGAGAGAGGCTGAATGAGGAGGAGGTGGACAAAGAGAGGGGAAGTAGGAGGCGGACAGAAACAGGAGAGAGAAAGAGATTAGGATGTACATCCGATCCTATACCTATTAGAAACACGTGTTTACTCTTTCTTTTACGTTTAGCCGGTCGAAGTGGCCGTGCGGTTCTGGGCGCTGCAGTCTGGAACCGCGAGACCGCTACGGTCGCAGGTTCGAATCCTGTCAAGGGCATGGATGTGTGTGATGTCCTTAGGTTAGTTAGGTTTAACTAGTTCTAAGTTCTAGGGGATAATGACCGCAGAAGTTGAGTCACATAGTGCTCAGAGCCATGTGAACCATTTTTTTTTTTACTGAGCCACATCAGTCCGTGGCTGCAAATTCTTAATTTTTACATACAAGCATAAATGGAATGAAATGAGTAGTTCATACATGATTTTATGTGAATGATTGTGGAGTAGTAGTGATGCTAATGATGCATGAAAGTAATGATCTTGATCACGATGGAAGTGGCATGAGAAGTTGACTATAATGCCCTGTGGAACTGAAGTTAGCGACTAGAACTCAGCAACATGGAGGAAAGGGTTAGGGAAAAAATGGAGGAGTGGTGAGGTTTCGAGCCCGAGATTGTCCATAACCGGACAAACGATCTGTTTTTCTTCTTACGCGGTCGGAAAATAGTTTTATTCCTCGTCTTCCCAGGGCTTGGCGTAATTTACCAAATACATTAACGCAGAAAGGAAAGAGCACAGTAGATGGCTCAACATGATTGTTCAATATTTTCTTGGAGAGCTCCCGTAGCAGTTATTCCAGACCACCTGATTGGGATGATTAACTTCTGAATCCATGTGGTGGTAATCGGAAAAATTTGTAGCTCGGTGTATTGAGTGTAACTCAAAGTAACCGCCTCTGGTCCGCGTAGCCAGGAATTTGGACAACAGCCTTTAAACTTTTGATGTGTTAATGAGAGGTTGTTCGATAGTAGCCTTGGCTAGCATGTTCTTTAAACCTCTAACCCGTTGAAAACATCTCGTTATGAGATGCTGAAAGACTGACATGCTGCCATGCGACAGAACTCTGCCATAGACCTGAAGCAGATTTGAATGCTGTCCCCATAAAAGCCACTCAAGCTCAATTCGACATGAGCCTGATGAAAGCCCCTTTGTCTCCGTTATATGGCCACTGCGAACATCACATAAACTCTCAAACATTCGTTAAAAAAATTAAAAATCAAATTAGCTTTGGCCCAAACGATATTTTAGTCGGCTTGGATGTGGTAACAGCCCTGAGGTGGTTGTGCTGTGTACCCAGTGGCTCCTTGAAGCATTATTCCAGGTGGTGCTTCCAAATGACTATGATGTACCGTCAACATAACGAGAAAATGAAGGCGGAGACACACTTAACACACGTTCCCTGACATGCTCCAAAAGGAAGCAAGCCACAGCTCGGGACAATGCAGAACCCACAGCCGTTCCGCCAGTCTTTTCGTTAAATTCACCGCCTTACAAGAAGTCAGTGGTTGCCATAGTGCTAAATGGAACTGATAATTGTGACTGCACACTTTATGTTATGTAAAAATTGATGTCATGAAAGCTGTGTTTGTTGCTATTACAGTTCTTAAATCAACTGCATGAACTTCTCGAATCATCAGTTGAATGCTACGCAAATGGTGTATATTTCTGAATTCAAACAAGCGACAGTTAACGAAAGTACATTTCTTGTTGAATGGATTAGAAATGAAATACATTACCTACGTGAATGCTAAAGCTCTTATATTAAAACCCACCCTAAAGTCCATAAGGAAGGGTGTCTAATCAGAAAAACAGTGAGCCGTATAAACAACATTGCACACAAAGCATCTGATAATCTTAGTTGTGTAATGAATTAATCACTGAAATAAAACAAATAAATAAGCCACACAGTAACCATCTTATATCACTACAACTCACACCCCTGTACTCCAGTGCCTATATTAAAGAAGCCACTGAAATTCGAAAGAACAATTTACTGAAATTTTTGAATTTATTCAGTTGTTAGAACTAATCCTAAACTAAAATTACTTTGCATTCATTGGTAATATTTATCAAGGACCAAATGGTCTGGCCATGGGTTCATCTACATATGACAAACGGTTTCGTTAACCACTTAGTACAGAAAATATTCAGTACCATCTTCTTAAAATCATAGTAACTACGAAAGATTTGTAGATGATAGCATAATGTCAGTCAAAGGGGACGCCAATGACACAACTGTAATCATAAACCTGTTTAAGGATGTACACAAGAAAATAAGTTGTACTGGTGAATACCAGAAGAATAGTAGCATTAACTTGCTACATTTATAAATATAAAAATAATACAGCAGGCGCTATTTCAGAATTAAGAGGAGAAAGACGACTTCCGCCACAGCAATCCAGGCCTCATCAT
Source organism: Schistocerca serialis cubense (assembly GCF_023864345.2). Lineage (NCBI taxonomy): Eukaryota > Metazoa > Arthropoda > Insecta > Orthoptera > Acrididae > Schistocerca > Schistocerca serialis. Next base: position 274,064,114 of record NC_064642.1, on the reverse strand, counting down.
GCACCCACATATACTCAAGAAAGCAGCATACAGAATAATCGTACACAGAGCAAACAAAGTTCCTTCCAACGAAGAGAACTGGAAGAAGAAATTGGACGTCATTAAGTGAAGTGCATTAGCTTAAGACTTACCAGTTCCATGATGGGAAATACAAAAACCGATACCGATTGCAGGTGCTATGGAAAAAACTAGTAGTTATATTGAATGTGTGGCCAGCGTATTTTTGTAAGTAACATTTTCAAAAAAATAGGAAACCTACTTAGGCCTCATAAAGGGGAAATAGATTTCTCCCCAAAAAACTAACCACTACAGAAATTAGTTCACACCTTAAACAATAAAACAAATAGATTTTCAGATTCCGTGATGTATAAAATCATATGTAAAACTTGCTCTAGCCACTACCTAGGGAGGAATTTTCCTACAAATACATTGAACTCATCGACAGTTACACATACAACTACTTTACGGAATCAGTCGTAACAACACATTTAGAAAATACTGGACACACATTCACAAACACAGAAGATGATCTGAAGACATTTGATCTCTTCCTGAAATCATATACAATGTATTTAGTGGAGGGGCTGAAGATTTTTTGTAGGCCACAGGAGGTCAGAAAACAAAATTCTCAATGACTGGCTGGATAGTGATTCGATTAATTTCTTCAAATGTTTCTCCTGTAGATAACTCTAGCAAATCCATGAATATGTTCACACCTCCATACATACCACTCAGTATTTGCAGAACAATTGTATAAAAATAGATTGTAAAGCATAAATATTAAATAGTCATTAGTGTCATGAGTGACAATTTGATGTGAATAACGCTATCTATGACAAATGGAGCATTTCTGAATACATGCTAACAATTTGGAAAGAGTTATACGTAACAGACAGTGTGTGTGTGTGTGTGTGTGTGTGTGTGTGTGTGTGTGTGTGTGTATGTGTGAGTGTGTGACTGAGATTATCTCTAAACTCCGAACAACAGTAAAACTAGGACTGCAGGGCAAGAGAAGCAAACAGCACACAAGCAGACATCACTTACAATAGTAATGTAAGTAGTGTCACTTGGAAATGGGAATAAATTCTAGAAAACCGTTCTGTTATGCGTGAAAAAACATGATTGGTGCAGTATTTTGTTGCGTATATTATAGACAGTTACTTCCAGTGTTTGTTAAAAACACAAAGGAATACAATGAAGCTACTAGATATGATAGTTGATTACAGTTAACTTTTACTCAAGTAAAAACATTGAGGAAATATAAATCGTCACATGCAAAGCAGTAGCCACCCGCGGATGAAGTGCAATTATCGTTCTGAAATTATTTGTACTTTTCATGAAATTTTGATAGCATCAATGTCTGTTAACGAATCCGACCATTTTATTTCTGATGCTTTTCGTAGAACTAAATTTAAAAAAATCTAGATGTATTTTCAGAACGGGATAAGTGGAAGGCTAAGAGATATCAATTATAATATTCTTTTGATCGTAAGTAGAAAAACTATCTGTGGATTGGAATGTAAGACATATTTAGCTCAGAATATACGTTAATGACAATATGTAGAAAGTGAAAACTAGAACCAACGCGAATAGTGACTTGCTCAACGACAAAATCGAGATAAGTGTAGTAGTGAATGAAGTAGGAAGCAGGATAACACAGGATGGTGAAACCAAGGAATATATCAAGTATATTAGCACAGACCAAGAAAGCTTCCTTCAGTATATATGAAATCTAGTGGTACCCAACACAGATCCACAGCAAACCTTTTTCTTTGCGGTGGAGCGCGCGATGTTGTGAAACTTCATACTATATAAAAACTGTGAGCAGGACTGAGAATCGAACTAAGAACCTTACCTTCTGCAGCAATGTTCTTACCGACACAACTATCCCGGCTCGTCAGCGTATGATGAAAATTTCATTCGTTCGCTGAAGTATTAAAGTTAGTATCAGACAAAGCTTGCTGAGTTCATCGATTAATTAGCACCCAGGCAGACAAGGGTGACTTGTTTGATTACTGATTAATCCTGCAGGAACCGTGTCATGTCTTCAAGCTTCCTTAATGAAGTTTCATTCACCTGCTGTGCTGTTAAAGTTAATATCAGATAAGGGATGATGGATTCACTGGTTAATTAGTGACCGTGTGACTTGTTTGACTACTGATTAATCCCACTGGAACTCTGTCATTTCAGAATGCTTCCTTACATCCAGAACTAATCACTTACGTTGCAACAAAGTGTGAGCTTTTCTGAAACATCAGAGAAAATTAAAACTGTGTGCGAGTCCGGGTCTCGAACTAGGAAACCTGCTTTCAGCGAATAACGCTCATACTGACTCAGCTATCCAGGCACCTCATTACACGATGAAAAATTCATTCTCGTTGCAATCCCTGGGATGTGATTAAGCCATTTCCTTATGTGACGGCGTAAAGTCAGCACCGGCACGCCAGTCAGGAACGGTAGGGAAGAGAAGGCTGATCGACCTTCCTTCCAGGACAACAACGCGACAGCAGCGGCCCCGACGTGAAGACGACATAAGCGCCGAGCCCGACTGGTGAACCGACTTCAATAGCAGCTTCAACGTTAGCCATTTTGTTAGCTATCTCTATGTGTCACAGACATCTGTTCGTCAATTCTGAAGAAGACTGATTATTTTGCATGTCGCCCTTTGCTTGCGACACAGATCAAAGTTAAATAATTGTAACTGTATTTTGTAATAGAAGTCATTAATACGAGTTGTCTGATAGTTTTCTAGCGAACCGAGTAAGCAGGTTTCCTAGCCACAACACTTTAATATAACCTTTCTCGTAGGACTGGTAGTCCCACTGGTTAGGGAACAGAGTTTTTGCGAAGGTTGAAACGTAGATGAAAGTGGCTACCAGAAGTAAATCTATGAGGGTGGGTGGTGAGTCGTGCTTGAAGAGCTCACTGAATAAGACAATTGCCCGCGACAGGCAAGGTTCTGGGTTTGATTCCTACTACAGCAAACAGTTTTATCCTGTTTGCAAGCTCTTTCTTACCTTTCCGTCGATTGCTACGTGAAGTGCGGAAAATTGTTAAGCGATCAACAAGCATTACCCAAATAGAAAAGGAGAAGCAAACTGTAAAAAGTGAGAAACGGGAATCGTAAAAACTATAAGTACAGTCAATGTAACTGCACTTGTAATTTGCCCATTTGGAACTGCTGTCTGCAAGAGCCTAGGCAATCCCTATCCGTGCTACAGTATTACTGGTAACTCATTTACCACCCTGTTCGTGTTTTTCCTGTCTGATATCGAATCCTTTATATTCTCTATATCTGTTAATCTCTACTCAGTTCATGAAATCTTAAATCAAACCCTCCACTGCTCTCGTATTACTTTACCCATGAAATGAAACTATAAACTAGATCCTTCATGTCACTTCTATCAAAGCTGCTAACGTGGCCGCCTCGGGTTGAATGCGCCTCCTTTAATTACTGCTGCATTCATATTTTTGGTTTTCGCCACTTTAACCATGCTCAGGGAACTAATCGTGTGTTACAGACATCACGGCAAAGTCTTATCGAATCTAATTACCTCAAAATAGTTAATGACTGTCACCTAGACTTGGCAGAACGCCTTCCCTTTTGAATTTCGTCCTGGACCTTTAACAATGAAACAGGTTTGCGAATCGCATTGCTTTTATGCCTGCTAGATTTAGAGTTTAATCGTTTTGTGTGCCAATTTCACCGTGTATGTTCTTCCGCCCAAGCAAAACTATCGTGCGAGTGATCCATATATCTAAAGTCTCCTTGAACTACGATAATATGCGAAGAATTACTTAACTTATCAGACCACCTAGCTTTCGTATTAATTGGTTACACAGACGACTGACATTGATGTTTGACTGATTTTACAATATGAAAAGGATTATATACTCTACTGGTTGTAGTATATCTAAATAGGAAGTTAATTAAATAGTAATGATGGAGAAGCCAAATCGGTCATAAGATTTCTGAATTAAAAAAAAAAAAAGAATTATATAAATAAATAAATAATATACTGGAAACGAAATTACTCAGGTTTGTAACGTAATTTGAAGAGCTGCTAGAATATAGAAGTGAAGATATTCACAAGAAATCTGCCGACTTAAGAAGAACTGCTTGTACATTAGTGAATTGTACAATAACCAAGACGAGAATATAACCCATTTTTCTTTCTTTCCTTCGAAAATACATGTCAGGCATGGACACAACCGCTGTTTAATCTCATTGTGTTTATCAAATGTGGTCTTGAACCTAAGGTAATAGATTTCGTAACTGTCTAGGAAAGCAATATTGAAGAGTAAGACAGATGTACTTTGCTTAGTGTAGCATATCTACATGACTAAACATTTTATTGCAGAGCTTCTTTCAGCAACATCTATTCAACGAAGATGTGTTCATTTTGTTAACTGTTACAGATCAGTATCGTCACTGGTGGCTAAACACCATTAAAATATGATGCCAAGTTTTCAGTCTTCCTGAGAGTAAGGTATAGATGGTCAATTGTTTGTTAGTACTTATTTTAGGTGCTGAAACAACTCAATAATCGTAGAGAAATGCGTATGTATCTCGGTTCTGGCATTCTAGTACAGAGGTAACTGCAGTTATTAAGTCTTTCTATTTTAGCTGCAGAAGCAATTTCGCGTGATGATGCGACGTAAATCTTATCGGACTCGATGCAAACGATTATTTGTAAAAACTAACCTTCGTAAAACCCAAGGTGGATACATCTCACTGAAATGAACTTTGCACAACAGACAAGGGAACACGAAACGATTTGTTACACAAAGCTGCATGCGGGGTATTTCCCTGAGAATGCAGCCTGGTGTGAAGCTTACTGCAATCATAATCTCTGACACCGCGGAATAGCAACGCGAATCTTATGGTTTCTCCCTACCTTGGTTTGTGCACTAGTCCATCAGTCACACACAGAATCTCCTGAACCCTCATGGTACACACTAACCGACTCGTTCGGTGGCCGAAATATCAGCCGAACGAGCATCCAGGGCGGCGACATTTCGGAGAAGTAATGAACATTCGTTATCACATGTGGCTGGGTATTTTTCTATCGAAATATCGGTATTATACATGGGATAACCAGAACGAAGGCCGAGCCTTTCGCTGAACAGTATCTCTAAGTAGAGGCTAGAGTCCCAGTGTAATATTCAGCGGCAATCGCCTCTTGGCAAGCCACTTAACAGTGCTGATTGGGAGATTCCACTCATCACGATAGCGTCATTACAATAAGATAAACCGAGGGAAAGACTTGTACGAGAACATTTAAACCATTCACCATACCAACGATGGTGCTGGCGTGCTAGTAGCGGTCTGATATTTGTGGATTATGGACAATAGACGCTGACACAATGACACGCATTCCATCAATCCAGCCTGTACCAGATGGCGTAGAACCGGCGATGTAATCAGGTTAATACCCATTGTAGTGCGCAGCGCGCAGTAATCTACGTGGATGAAGTTAAGTGGCTTTTTCTGCTAATGCTGTCAATTTGTTCTGTAGTGACATTACGTGGCCTAGTAGCCAACCAGTACTATAATAAACATCTTCTATTCACTGGTTTCATGCGTACATCACATTACCCGAAAGATGTTACGATATGCTAAACACAATTCCTGAAACCTGACCAAAAAAATGCTTCAAATAGCTCTGAACACTATGGGACTTAACATCTGAGGTCATCATCTCCTAGAACTAAGAACAACTTAAACCTAACTAACCTAAGAACATCACACACATCCACTGCCGAGGCAGGATTTGAACCTGTATATGTTATGTGTATAACTGTGTATCACTTCTACAGATGTCTTCCACGAGAGAAATATCCTCTTTTGCACAAGCACGCGGCCAAATTTCTGCCAATGTTAGGTTCATATGGTTCAAATGGCTCTGAGCACTATAGGACTTAACTTCTGAGGTCATCAGCACCTAGAAGTTAGAACTACTTAAACCTAACTAACCTAAGGACCACAGCGGCCGGTACTTGCCTTTCATCCCGAAAACGTATACACAGAACTTCAAGTACACTATCCACAGTAACCGGTGATAGTTTTTGTGTTAGTTGCTGGAAGAAATCTATAGAGTCCTCCCAGTTGCTGAAGGAAAGTAGCACGTTCCGCATCCACTGATAGTATGTTGACTGCAGGTCTGCACGAACTCACTGCATGGGGAAGTGATTGGCAAGAGGAAAGTTATTTCTACGAATACATAAATTGAAGTTCATATAAATGATTTCAGAGAAGTAATTGAATCACAATTTCACGTGCATTATAAGTGCTCAGAAAACAGGTGGCACATAGAGTACCGACACGTAAGGAAATGAAACAAAGCAAGTTCAATATGAGTGACAAATCAGGGAGTGTGACAATATTAACTTTGCTACTACTCGATTAAATTAATAATAAACGTATTCTGTAGCGAACTGTGAAACACTATATACTCACAAAGAGAGAAATAACTGTTTTCCACACATGAAACACACGTCCAAATCATTAAAGTTTCACAAACTTCGAGGATATGTTATGCATTAGCCATAGGCTCGCTGTGAATCATTAACAAAATCGTTATCAAGCGTGCTCTCCCTGCGCACAGCCAAACATATTACCACCACAGTCCGCAGCTCGTGATCTAGCTGCGAGCGTTGCTGCCTTTGGGTCACGGGGTCCCGGGTTCGATTTCCTGCCGGGTTGGAGATTTTCTCTGTACGGGGACTGGGTGTTTGTGTTGTTCTCATAATTTTATCATCATCATCATCATCATCATCATCATCATGATTCGTGACAGTGGATGGATGGGATTGTGTAAAAATTGGACTGTGTGCAAATTGGGACTTTGTACGGGCACTGATGACTGCGTAGTTGAGCGCCACACAAACCAAACATCATCATCATATCATCATCATCTTACCACCACAACTTACAACAAACAACAAATACTACCATCAGACCCTAGATAAGCCTTCTCCCAAGCTCGCCAGGGCACATAGAGTTTATTCAGACTCCTTACCCAGAATTTCCAGCGAGGCAGGCCGTGACTTGATGGGTCGGAGCAGCAGTAATTCAAAAAATAGTTCCTAAAAGCGTCATATACTGAACGAAAGATAACTCGATTTGCTCGCAATCGACAAAATGGGTGCAGAATTGCATCTTTGCATTCAATATGCGGCAGTTAATACGCGAAAATATTAAATAGTGAAATTAGGAAACTAAGTATTGAAAGTTACAATTGTAACAGCTAACTATCAAGTGGAAGTGGAGAAAAGAGTGAAGGCACGTTATGGTGCTAAGCAGGAGGAGCCGCTTCAAAAGTCCATATGACGAATGCGCACGAAATGACAGTCTTGAGTCATATCAGCAAGCCAGTAAATACTCAGTAATGTCTAAATCAACCCATCATAGGCTTTCAAACGCGTGGAAGCGCTAAATGTTTATTCAAATATGTTTTTATGAAATCCTGAGGCAGTTATTTTGGCCTCTGACAGCGGTGCACGAACTGCAATTAGGGAGGGTGACTACCTTATCGACTTTAATCAAGATCGCTATCTTAATACCGAAGTTTTAATTGGACTAATAATGACTTAATAATGGAAGAGAGGCGCCCTCCTTGACGCACGGTCCAACTCGATCGGTGATCCCCGGACGAAGGAGGCAGGCGCCGCGGCAAGAATGCGGGGGTGCGGGCTGATTGCTTTCGCTGCTTAACCGTGTCTGGCGCAGCACGGCCCTGATAGCTTGTCAGCAGCGGGAGCGAGTTTACTCTGCTACTGGCTCTCAGTTCTTAAACAGGATCTATATAAATAATCCTGTGTCCCTGTTTCTTAACCGTACACACAGTGGACGCTAACTCCACCGACAAAGTTTAGGAGTAATACCCTGAATTATATCATTAATTCATGTGCTATTGTTGCTGAACTACGTGTTTCGAGAGAACAAGGTGTCATCTTCAGGCTCAATGTAACTGAACTGCACTAACAGTTCCCTTCCCAGCCCCACCCCCTCCCCCAAAATCAATCCCCAACACAAAAACATTACCACAACACGAACACTATGTGATAAAAAGTATCTGGACACCCCAAAAACCTTTTCATATTAAGTACATTTTGCTACCAACTACTGCCAGCTACTCCATATCAGCGACTTTAGTAGTCATTAGACATCGTGAGAGAGCAGATTTGGGCGTTCCGTGGAACTCACGGACTTCGAACGTGGTCATGTGATTGGGTGTCACTTGTGTCATACGTCTGTACGCGTGATTTCCTCACTCCTAAACATCCCTAGGTCCACTGTTTCCGATGTCATAGTGAAGTGGAAACGTGAAGAGACACGTACAGCACAAAAGCGTACGTTGACTGTCAGAGACCGCCAACAGTTGAAGAGGGTCGTGATGTCTAATAGGCAGATATCTATCCAAACCATCACACAGGAATTCCAAACTGCATTAGGATCCACTGCTAGTTCTATGACAGTTAGGTGGGAGGTGAGAAAACTTGGATTTCATGATCGAGCGGCTGCTCATTAGCCAAACATCACGCAGAATACCAAACGACGCTTGGCTTGGTGTAAGTAGCGTTAACATAACAATTGAACAGTGGAAAAAAGTTTTATGGAGTGACGAATCACGGTGCACAATATGGCGATCCGATGGCAGGATGTGTATAAGGCGAATGCCTAGTGAACATCATCTGCCAGTGTGTGTAGTGCCAACAGCAGTATTCGTAGGCGGTGGTGTTATGGTGTGGTCGTGTTTTTCGTTGAGGGGGCTTGCACCTTGTTGTTTTGCGTGGCACTATCACAGCACAGACCTACATTGATGTTTTAAGCTCCTTCTTGCTTCTCAATGTTGAAAAGAATTTTGTGGACGGTTAATGCATCTTTCAACACGATCGAGCACCTGTTCATAATGCACAGCATGTGGCGGAGTGGTTAAACGACAATAACGCCCCTGTAATGAACTGGCCTGCACAGAGTCCTGACCTGAATCCAATAGAACACCTTTGGAATGTTTTGAAACTCCGACTTAGTGCCAGGCCTCACCGACCAACATCGATACCTATACACGTCTCAGCAAACCATAAAGAATAATGGTCTGCCATTCCGCAAGAAACCTTCCAGCACCTGATTGAACGTATGCCTGCAAGAGCGGAAGCCGTCTTCAAAACCAAGGGTGAGCCAACACCATCCTGAATTCCTGCATTACCGATGGAGGGCGCTACGAACTTGTAAGTCATCTTCAGCCATGTGTCCGGATACTTTTGATCACAAAGTGTATTTGTCATTTATCATCCGAATCACGGTGAGGTATAAAATAAAAAAATTAAATGTGTGTGCGATATTTTAATCTTACTCCTGACGTTTTATTAACATTTATAGCGGATATCGTCCATTGCTCTTTTCACTCAATAAAATATAGTCAGGCCTTGTTTTTATCCTACTGTAAGGCAGAACAGTGTCCAACGGTCAGTGACGGCAGTATCCTGCAGACCGCCAGTTCTTCTTCCGATCTCCGCTCATTGAATAGTATGCAGCGCCTGCCCGCATCTCGTTGTTCCGCCGACCGTCAAAATATTGGAGATCCCACACACCAAATGTACCACTACATCAAACAAGCAAATATTAATCAGATGAAATTATATGTTCAAGAGACGTATAAAGTCTCACCTTTGTATATGATAATGAATAAACACCGTAGCAATGAATTACATTTCGTACCAAAGCCGGAGTTCGAACTCTGTTATCCAGCTCACCAGGCACTGCCCCGCCCCGGTACTGCGGCTACAAGGATTATTGTAGTACGTCTCCTTCCCTTATACGATCTCTAGTTCATGCCTCATCCCCTCCTCATGTTCCCCTTCTTAATTCGCGTCGGTATCGAAGACGCTAACACTGGAATTACACCTCTACATTGAACGAAATGGAGATAAACCTGCGTGTACTTCAGGCGTAGGTAATCATTAATCTGGTGAAACTGTATGTTCCAGAGACAAGTCAAGTCTTAAACTTTGTCTATGATAATGGATAGAGGCAGGTTTATCCCCATTTTTTTCAGTGCTATGGTACCATTCCAATGTTGGAGAGCCTCTGCAATATCTATGATAATGGATAGAGGCAGGTTTATCCCCATTTTTTCAGTGCTATGGTACCATTCCAATGTTGGAGAGCCTCTGCAATATTGATACGAGTTACGAAGGGGAACATTAACATGGGCTGAAAAAGGTGCTGGTGCTGCTGGGTAAGGTGACGAAAATTATTGATGTCTGTGTTAGGGAGGGGACATAACATGATAATCAGTACAGGTGTTACAGCTACACTGCCAGGGAGGCGCGTTGGTTAGAGCGTCTGCCCAGTGAGCTGAATACCCAAGCTCGAACTCCGGCCTTGGTACGATTTGTGATTCATTGTTTCGGTCTGTGTTCATGCTCACAAGTAAATAGTAATGTTCTGGTACTTGACGACGTCATTTGCCTTCTTCAGTCTTCCGCTAACCATATAGTATGTTAGATTCTTTGATTAATGAGCGTTCATCTTATGCTCACGTGTCCCCCCTGTTAGCTGGGTGGTCAGCGCGGCGGAATACAACGCCATGGGTCCCAGATTCGATTCACGGCTGGGGGAGGAGATTTTCTCCCCCCGGGGACTGGGTGTTGTGTTGTTCTCATCATCATTTCATCCCCATCTCCGACGCACAAGTCACCCAATGTGGAGTCGAATGCAGTAAGTACTTGCCCTCGGCGGCCGAACTTTCCCGAATGGGGGATTCCCGGCCCACAATGCCGTACGCCCATTTCCATTTTTCTTTCCTGTCTTTCTTTAACTTCCTATTGACTCATGCAGTCAGTGGTGCTATAACGGTCTTACAATCACAGATTTTTTGCTCTAAATGACTCAGAAAGCTCTGGCATGTAAGTAACTGAGAGTTCTATGATATTGCCTTCTCCAGTTGCTTCTGCTCAAGTTATCTTTCAGAGAAGGCATTTAGAACTACTTTACATAGCTCCCTGTCACCCTGCCTGCTACAATCTATAGGTAATAGTGATCATATTCTTCTCTATTTCGAGTTATGACTTAATTTATCCAGCCTCTGGGGAGACTTGTACACCCAAAAAAATGTGCGCGGCTTACATACTGTACGATTCAAGTAGTAGCTTTCTGTGTGCAGCACATCCCTGGCCTATTAAGAGGAGTCCTAAAATCCTCCATCCGATAGCGGTTAAGTTAAAGGGGGAGGCATTTTTGTATGTGATCCTCTCAGTCCACGTATAATGATCCATTAAGAAACACAGCATGGTTCTTCGTTAATGGATGCTTCCCTGTTGGATATAAAGCTTAAACAAACAAAAGAGGAAATGCTATACATTTCAACAAGCAAAAGTGAAATTTTCAGAGAGAAAGTTATAAAGGCCCTAGAAGTTCTAGTAGACGAAGAAACGTGATAAGATCAAATGCGCGTAACATTACTCTTATCACACACATGACCAACTGAATTACCGACAGTTAATTGAGAACCTAGAGCATCAGTCGTGACATAAGAACTTACTCGACAGCAAGACGTCCCAATGTTCTCGGTAGCGTTCCAGATTTACTAAATGCGGTAAAGTTGTGGTCACATAGGTCGCACAATCCTCAAACTCTTCTGACACATTCCTTAGGAATACACCAAGTTCTTTGTTTTCTGTGAGAAACATACGTATTACGAATGACAAGGAAGAAAAAATTACCCTTCGTAATTTTTATGAAGTACACATGCGCGGCATGTGCTAAGATGACATAATGCACGTTGACGTAAGGCTTAGGTTACTACAGATATTCATCGTAGCACACTACCACACTTGGTCTGAAATTGTATTTGTTCTTTTGCGACAACTGATTTAGTTTGTCTTTCGAAGCTCTTGAGTACGGCGAGCATGGTAGTCTGTGTTAATTTAATAGAAGTCCTGTACGCTGCTGGGCGTCGATGCCTATTCGCGTCTACGTAGGTCTTTGGAGTGAGACGGTGAGGGAGAGCCACTGAGGATCGAAGCTTGGTGCACGAACTGATAATTGGCCTGACAACTAAATAGTAAAAGATATCTGTTATTGATAAATTATGCTATAGGCGGTAAATCATTGTAACACTATAGTAACAGCCTTAATATTGATTGGAGTAACCGTCTGTAATTAGAATGATATGAAACATGGGAAAGGAAAAGTAGACTATAGGCTGAAATTCATTGGTAGAATTATACTTAAATATAATTCATTCACAGAAAGAATGGCTTACGAAATACTTGTTCGACTTATTTCTGCATTTTGCTCGTCGCGTGTGACCTTTGCCAAATTGGAATAAAGAAGAGTTAGAGGAGATCCAACGAAGAGCGACGTGTTGCGTCACAGGATCATTTAGTCGGAACGTGTGCTGTACAGAGATGCTCAACAAGCAGATGTGACAAGCTACAAGATAGGGCGTGTGCGTCACGGAGAAGCCTGCTGATAAAATTCTAGGAACGCATGTTCAAAGAAGAATCCCCCAACACACCTCTCTGTAAATGATGAGAAAAATCAGAGAAATTAGAGCTCACACTAAAGATTACCGATAGTCGTTCATTCTACGTTCCGTTCGCATTAACGGCAGGGGGAGGGGAGTGTATGGGTGTATGTTAGTGCGAGACTGTGTGGGGAGGGGGTGGATATATTAGCACTACAAGTACGCTCCTCCAAATACCGTAAGGCAGCTTGCGGAGTATAAGTTTAGATGTTTACAGGGTAGTCAGAAATACTCTGAATAGCTTGTAAGCGAGTTGCAGGAGCGTTTGTGTTCAGAAACAATCGGTAAGAAATGAAGTCAATACTTTGCCTCGTTTCGGAGCCAATAAGTTCGTCGCGCGTGCAAATTCAGGCACTTGCGTGCCCTAAAATGTGATAATGCTCAGACAACCCTAGTAGGGCCATGCGTTACTACTAGTTAAAATGAGCCTGTACCGGATGGAAAACTTTAAGCTAAGTGACTAAAAGTTACGTTTGTTAGATTTGAGGAAATCAAACGAAGAACACGATTGACGAAACCGCTTCTGGCAGGCTGTTTGAATTTGAGGACGCGATAACCTGATTCGCTAAATTCAATGCCAAATAACTCGGAAACGGCGCAAAGTACCGGAATTTTTTAACAGATACTTCTCGGCGTAGCCAACCCTGAAACACCCTTACAAGTTTTTCAGACTGTTTCTAACCACCCTGTATGCATAGAGCGCAATCTCACAAAGAAAAATAGGGTGTCTCTAATACGGGAGACACACACATTGGTACAGATGTCTCAAATCTAAATACTGAGACCCACGATCTTTTTTTCTATTATTAAATGTTGCTATAAAATAGAATCGTCAAACAAGTGTCAGAATGCGCAATATAAGAACGTGAATGAGGCCGAAAAAAGGAGAGAGGTCAGTTTTCGCCGGCCGTTGTGGCCGAGCGGTTCCACGCGCTTCAGTCTTTAACACTTTCTAGTGCAAGAAAGTGTCCACAATACTTTTCGCGCGACTGTTTTCCCCACAAAATAAGTTTTTTTTTAAAAAAAATGCTTGAATCTTCTGCATTAAATCAGCAACAAAGTGATTTTCGCCTTGGAGTGAAATGTACGAAGTATTTAAATGACCAGTAAGGTCACTAAAAGAAGCCAAATTCGCCACCCTCTTAGGGTCACAAAGTAATTCTTCTGGACGTCCTTTCATTTCAAAAACATATTTACTTCACCCCTCAAGGAGAAAAACCGATGAGGCGCCTTTCCTCTGCTCAGCCATCTTACTTCGTTGTGGCAGGGGATGTCCGGGTATCCCGCCGGAATTTCCTTAAGTTGGAGATGTGTGAGTCCATGCGATCGAAGATAAATAACCGTTCGAAAAATTGTGTCCATAACATTTTTTATGTTGACAATCGTCGCACAAAGTGCCTCCTGGTATATCAGACAATGGATTGCCACGAATAAGGAACATCCGACTTCAGCCATTTTTGACCTGACGTAACCCAGGAATCCAGTTCATATCCCTCGTAGCGCAGGGGCTCCAGCCGTTGTTACACTGGTCAGGCGTTCCCATCTTAAACCCATTGACTCGAACACGTTTTCCACGGCTAGAAAAATATCCAAACCCGTGGTTGTGTCTTATATAGGTATAAGGTCGAGAGGCGCGCCGGGCGGTCGGACGGTCTGCACGGCCAGCTAAGCGACACGGCTCGGCCACTGCAACATCACACGAATTCGCCCGGGGCGCTGGCCGCGGGCGATCGCGGGCGCTAGTCCCCCAGGGGCACAGTTCGGACGAGCCTGCCTTAAGAATCCATATAAAAGGGCATTTAGAGAACGACATAATTTTTATTTTTAAGTATGTTCCTGTTTTAATGACAGTAGCATATGCTCTTAAAATTCTGGTAGAACTCAATACATTCGGTGCAGTTTCATCTCTGAACATTGTGTAGACAATGGGCACACGTGTTCTCTGTCTTGTCGATATAAGGCTCTTTATTCGTTCTGTGTCAGTTCATATAGATTAAGGTAACCCAACATCGATGTATTACAGAGATCGCAATTCTATCAGTCCCCCCACCACTGCATCTGGACACGACGTCAACAGCATAAAGGCAGACGCTATCGACCGGGTGACGTGGCGTGCTACCTTAATATCACAGCGCCTGTCTTGCCTTAAGAGTATGGGAAGACAAATAAAATTGTATTTATGCCCAACTACTCTCCATACATATGAGTGTATCAAAAAGATTCTTCCGATTTCATAAGACATCATCGGAATGAAGCTGGAAACAAGGATTGAATATTGACTTACTCGTAGAATATAAAAGTATGGTTTGGCGCCAGTTGTAGGATGGCCCTTTTATATCGTCGCGTATAGGAGTTCACCGGTTGCTCGCTCGATCCTCACCCAGTGTTCGTCGAGTCGACATGGCGCTGACCATTACAAAAAGCGTGCTGCTCTCCGTTTCTACAGCTGCTCCTGTGCGGCGAAGGTTTCGTCGGGAGTACTGCACTCAAGATCTTACAGTTTAAAACCAGCAGCAGGTCCAAGTCATTAGTCTACGAGCTTTCGCAGCTGGTGTCACTGATTTGATGGTGAAATTTCGTGAGTTGTTAGACATCGTCGTATTCCCCTTCGAATTTCACAAGTACTCGATATATCTATCCACCTGCAAGGATTTTCAGGATTCCACAGAACACTGATCCAGGAACACCTGCGGAAACCTGAAAATTCCAGCAGAGCGGTCGAAACGCTGAGTCTCGAGTCTCGAAGAAGTCTGAAGGGTTTAGTCGTCCAAGGTCATCACTGGAATCCTGAGGGCCCCAGTAGAATGATCGAATTGTCGAACAAACAGGCAATTTGCGGACCCATGTTTACTTCTACGTTTGAGTTTGAGATTACATTATAATATAAATTTACCAATGTTTGTTTTCAATATTAATATTATATACCCACTATATGTAGAAATGGAGAGATGCCACTACTGAATAATACTGTAAATGAGTGCACACTGAAATACAGAGGTTGGACAAAAATAGGGAGACAACGCGAGAAATGCATGCTTTAACACAAATGCAGAGTATAACCAAGCCTGCTGGTTGACCTGTTGTATTTGACCAACAGCGGCACCAACACGTTGCAAGTGTCAGTACTAGTCAGGACAGTGATCTGTGTAGTTGTGAGTGCAGTATGTTGAAGCGCTGTAAGTGACTTCGAAGCTGGGCAAATAGTCGGTGCCAGCCGGTGTGGCCGAGCGGCTCTAGGCGCTTCAGTCTGGAACCGCGCGACCGCTACGGTCTGTCTGAGTGAGATGTCCTTAGTTTAGTAGGTTTAAGTAGTTCTACGTTCTAGGCGACCGATGACCTCAGATGCTAAGTCCCATAGTGCTCAGAGCCAAATAGTCGGTGCCCGTATGGTAGGTGCTTCCCGTAACTAAGGGAGCCGATGCAAACTGTCAGGAGTCAAGATATTTATACCCTCTACAGGCAAAACAGAAACACATCATCAACTAAGTCACAAAGCGGAAGAAAGTGTGTATTGAATGATTGTGATGGACGGTTATTGAAAAGAGACTGTAACGAAAACAACTGAAAGGAAGCTCCATTAGCAGGGAATTTCAGGGCGAGCTGGAACTCCTGAACCACTCATCAGTGATGCAAATTCCCATAACAGGAAAACGCGGCGCCGAAGCAATAAAACCTGGGCTTTGGAGTATTGGAAGACTGTCATTTGGTTCGATGAGTTTTGGTGCACACTGTTTCCAACTTCTAGCTGAGATTATGTCCGAAGACTGAAACATGGCGCGGGCTCGGTAATGATTTGGACAGAAATATCGTGGTGTTTGTAACGGGTTTTGGTTCTGTTTAAAGATGTTGTCGTGGTGTGTATGTGTTACTGTAAAACACATCAAAATGTAGCAGCAGGAACAACAGCATTATTTGAAAGAAATAAATAATCTCTGATAATTCTTATTTATATGCTTCTGAATTCGACTGTAATGAATTATTTTGTCATACCTTATCACTACAAATAAATACTGAAATGCTGTTTCACTGATTCAATAAGTGACATTAAAATGTATGCACCAAAGTTGATATGTCACACCACAACCTCTTCCCATAACAACACCGGTGTCGTAAATATTTTTATTTAAAGTCACTCATAAATTACTGTGAGAAAGTTTAATCTCATGCACCAGCCACATAAAATTATTTCATTTACGTAAAGTCTAACATTGTTCTACTGAATGTTAATTTCACTGTTAGAATAGAAAAATAATAAATTACTGTGGGTTCTTGTCCTCGGAGTTCAAACATTGTAATATCTATCGAAAGAATAATGTCTAATTATTTCTGCAGTTTGAAATTGCCGCTCCATATGCACACGTACTGGCGGTAGACAAAACACAATCTGGACTGGGTATTGTTTCCTGTTTGCTGGGGACATAAAACTTACAACATTCATAGATGGTTATCTAGTTACAAATTAAAGTCTGTACACTAGAATTCCATTCAGTAAATTGTACCGTACATTTATCTTTTGATCACTTATGACTACCTTTTACAGTATTTAAGAGGACAGACCTCAGATTATCTTTGATCTCATCCGCTTCATTCATCATAGAGAACGATAGAAGAAGGAAAATTTTCACAGGAAAAACAATACAAATACACTTTTTTAGTGGTATTGTCTTTTGTTATATGATTAGTCTTTGTAGAAAACTGGTTATAAAAATAACAAAACATATTGTTTGGATATTATTTTCATTTAATAATGTAATAAAAAGTGGAAATATAATAATAAGTCTTTTCTCAGTTCTGAGATATAAGCTCTAAAGTCATTACTGGAGCAAATTCATCATTTATCACTTTATAAATCTCGAGCACTGTCGCGTACACTGGCGACACAAAATGTTGGCGTTGACTTGACATGTTCCACGGGTGCCATTGTTGCTCTGGAACGTCACATTACTGTCAAGGATTATGTGACTGTTTTGACCCATCACTTCCATCCCATGGTACAATGTTTGTTTCCCAATGGTTGTGCTGTGTTCCAAAACGACAGGGCCCCTGTTCACACAGCTCCTATCGTCCAGTATCTGTTTGGCGAACGTGTGGTTGAATCACTGCCATCACGGTAACCAGATCTGTTGGCCATTGTGATCTGCTTTGGGTAGAAGAATGAGTGATCACTATCCTCATCCATCATCAATTGAACTTGCCACTATTTTGCTGGGAGAATGGTACAAGAGTCCCTTGAAAACCATACAGGAATTGGATTTATCCATTCCGAGCCGATTGTAAGCTGTTCTCAATTCCAAAGAGTCTATAACACCGTGTTAGGCATCGTAATGTGTTACGTTTTCGGTGTTCCCGTATTTTTTTTTCATTCCCCTTAGGTCTCTTATGTAAGATGCGTTAATACGAGAACCCATCTTCAGGTTCCGAATGCTGAATGCTGCACTGTGATGCGGAAGGCAACGGGAAACCACGCAGGTCTCTGCTAAAAGTAGTGGGGAGACAATGTCTTCGGTAAAGTATCCCAGATATAAAATAATCCATCATTCAGATCTCAGGGCAGGTACTACTCGTGAGGAGACAAGATCATGTTGGTTATGGTGGCCCCTGGGACTGTTAGAACTCTACACTGTGTGGAAAATGGCAAATCTAAAGGCAGGAAAAGCAATGACAGAGAAATACAGTTCAGAAAAAAGTGGGATAGGCCTGTTACGGCCAAAAGAGGGGTAGTGTGGAGAGAAGATTATAGGATTATTAACACTAGCCCCGATAATGACAGAGCAGGAGTAGGGATAATAATAAATAGTGCAATTGCCTGAAGAGTTGAGAATTATCCGTAGAGAACAGAAAAATATTAATGGTCAGATTGAATGGATATCCAACCGTCACTATAATTGTATTGGTATAAATGCCAACTGCACGTATAGATGATAAAAGTGTACGACATTATACTACGATATATCAAAGGTGATAAGAGGAGGGAGATTCAAAGAATTTTGTGCGGTGCACAAGTAACTTATTGTGACCCGCTATTCGGAAACCCCTTGAGAAGGAATAATACGCTTAAGAGGGTAGGAGATGAAAGAAGATATGAGACTGACCGTATTTTAGTAGAACAAAGAATTATGAATCATATTAAGGACTATAACAGCATACCGGTTGTTGAAGCTAACAGCGACCATAATTTAGAACGAATGAAATGACAACTTCAAAAATGGTTCAAATGGCTCTGAGCACTATGGGACTTAACTACTGTGGTCATCAGTCCCCTAGAACTTAGAACTACTTAAACCTAACTAACCTAAGGACATCACACACATCCATGCCCGAGGCAGGATTCGAACCTGCGACCGTAGCATTCGCGCGGTTCCGGACGACAACTCAAATCCAAGAAATTAGAGATGAAACAGCTGAAACGTTCCATCCTGAACTAGTGGGAGAAATCATATGCAGGCTACTCTGAAATAACATTTTATAAAGTAAATAACCAGAATTAGAAAAGTTACTGTTATTTAGAAAAGTTAGAATGCTCTTAAAGACGAGTTGTAAATAGAACTTGGACTGAAGAAAGTAGAAAAGGGCAGCTGTGGATGGCAGATGAGTCACAGGAATTAATAACTAAATGACAGAAATGTAGAAGTTTTGAATGTGAACTGGTCATTCAGAAATAAAATTATCTGGAAATGTAGAAAAATATAAATGGTGGAGGAAAATTGATAGAGGGACGTCGTCAGATAGGCGAAAAATGGAAACAGAGTAATGTAGATGCTGCAGACTAATAAAAAGTCATTTCAAGGAGCATTTAATAAAGAGAAAATGGATTGCAGACTGAGTAAGGGAAGCAGAAAAAACGGCGACAAGATGGTAATAATACTTGATGAAACTTCGTAGCTGTCCAGGAGAAACGGGGCAAATAGAAAATGAAGATAAGGTGCAAGAGGATGACGGAGGACGCATTCGGTTTAGCTCAAACTCAGCAAAAAAAAAAAAAAAAAAACAACTCAGTTATTGATGGACCACTAGTGGAGCTCCTTCGGTTATCAGGCCAAGGGGCGTCGCAAAATCATACAGGCTCGTACACGAAATTTATGTAAATGGGGAAGTTCCAATAGAGTTTGAAACAAAATGTAAGTATTGGCACTTTCGAAGGAAGTATAAGCAGATGGCTGTGAATGCTACATCACTATCATTTTAGTATCACATCCGTAAAAACCGTTGCAAGGGTACTTTGTGGAAAAAATTGAAACGAAAGTTGCACCCAAAGAAGGACCTGATCGAGGGGCACTGTTGAAATTATATCAGCTCTGTGTTCAATAGTAGAAGGCAAATTCTGGAAATAAGAAATACAGATGCTGATTGCAGATATAGAAAAGGATTTCGATCATTTTAAACTAAATGGATTTTTTTCCGTTCTTAGGCAGTCACATAAAAAAGGGGGACATGGAGCAACTGGAATTGTCAGCACTGACAGAATGGTACAACAGCCCCAAGACAAAATCAGGGCTGCTAATTGTCACCACTGATTTTTTATTTTTATGGAGTTAAAAGTTCGTCTTGATGTGGGGGTTGTTGTTCACGACAGGGAAGCAGCTTGATATGAATTGTTGCTGATAAATCAGTTGTCACTGAAAGTGGTCAAGAAATGAGTTTGCTGCTAATAGAAATTGAATGTGTACTAACTGTGACAGCCATCTGTTAGAAATGACTTTCGTATTATGTGCCAGTAAATGGGTTGCGAGTCACCCGAGTGGTTAGAGGGTTATATAGTCCTCGTTCTCATTTGGTAGAGAAGTATTATCTTTGGTTGTGTACTGAGAATAGTATCTGCAAGCAATATTTTGAACGTAGAAGCCTGACTGCCAATTAGGTAGCTAAGTAACGAGATCTGAGTTCGGTTAGATGTCGTGGTGTCCATGGAAAGCACACTTGCTCTTCCTCTTTTGCTGCTCTTGGTACCAGCCAGACACTATCTATATCGAGCTCCATTGCACAGATTTCTGTCTTACAATTGATTTGAGATAAGTATTTCTATACTGAAACTTTCAGTGTTTATGGCGACAGCGTTGTTTTAAGGTAATTCTATATTACTATATTTTCACGTTTGCAATTGTGTATTCATACAGCTGAGGTCAAGCCTTTGTTTGGTTCGCGACTTTGCCTGACTGAGCAAGAATTAATATTTACTTTTGCTTAAATCATCTACGTACAGAAGTCGTTTTTCATTTTACTTTCCCACTCACTAAACAGAATTACAAAGATTGTATAACATGTGGTTTTAATTTTTTGCTTTTGTGAGTATGTGGTATCGTACATCCACGTTGTCCGCAGGAGGACATTTTGTATCTACCGTTAGTGTACTCTCGCGTCTATTTTCTGAATAATAAGTGAAGTTAATTTTAAATCTCTGTTTAATTATTTTCCTCCTGAAGTCATCCCTCAGTCTTAAGACGTTTTATGCTCAGTTTGACATATACTCATTTAGTCTTTGTTCATATTTGCAGGAAGCACAAGCAAAACTTATTGTAAATGATCTACCTTAAACAAAATTAATCGTGCTATAACCTTTTAATAGACCATGCAATCTTTTAGTTAAACAAGATGGATTTAAATTCCTAGAACTTCAGGAGACATGCTGCAGCCATAATACATCGAGAGTCTGCGTTTTAGTGATCCATGCTGCTTTGCAGTTATTGGACCATACAAGGCGTAGTAACATCTGCACTGCACACGTCTTTTCTACAAAAAGAGATACATTTCTGCTTATAGGTCTTGATGGGATGGTTGAAAATCTTGGTTGTGATTTGGTTCCCTTTAGTTCATGTTAAAAGCCTCTTTACATAATCCGTTGCTCTATGAAAATTTATTACAACCCCACATTGCATTAATAGTATTCAGACTGCGTTGTTTAATCATGCGTAAATTTATGCAGAGGGGAATATTTTCAGGTCATTAATACCGGAGTCGTAACTGCTACGCACTCCTAAATTTAACTGTAATAGATAGCAGGAGTTTTCTATTGACAAGTATGTTATGGACAAACAAAACAGAGAACACTAAGATAAAGGTGTGGAATGAAGGTGGATGACTAAGTTTTAAACTAGGGCGAGAGATTGTGGAAAGGTTGGACGAATTTTATTATCTTGACAGTAGAACAGAGAGCGCAGAAAGATGCCACATTCAATCAGTAGTAGAGACTGCATAAGGGTGAAAGGCTTTCTGCAAAAAGAAACACCCGCTAACATAAAAACTATAAACTTCGAGTGTGGAAAAATATTCATGAAAAGCTGTGTTTAGAAGATAGTTCTCTAAGGGTAAGATACATGTGCAACGGTGGAGGCAATAACATGTAAAAAAGGCAGTGAAATGTGGTATAACAGATGTCAGCAGAAGACTAGTCGGATTGATTGAGTAAAGAAATACGTCCTGCAATGAGTTAATGAGGGAAAAAGTACAGTATACAAAAAAATGAAAAGAAGTGGGAGCATGGTTGGACAATAATACTACATTACTGCTGAAACTCATAATTAAAGGGAGAGTACAGAGAAATAATCATATAAGCAAGCCTAGCTGTGAGTACGTAGGGCGGATCGTCTATGTGTGTGTGTCTGTGTGTGTGTGTGTATGTGTGTGTGTGTGTGTGTGTGTGTGTGTGTGTGGTCACTTATCCTACTGCTGAAGATTTAATAAATATGTCATTGATCTATGCAATCACGTGAAGAATAATCTGGAGACTGTGGTAAAAGTTACGTTTCCAAATTTCATACGTGTCTTCGTTTCTCTTCTCGACTGATGCTCGTTGCAAGTGTTTTTAACTCTGAAGTTTGTCAAGAAGAGGTTAACAGTATCCAGTGAGGATGTGTCGCAACAGCGTCATAAAACCTGCCTCGTGCTTTCGGTAAGATATCAATCAAGCTACACACTAACCGGGCACTGCGTATATCAGTCACCTGTTTAAGTCTCCACATCACGCCTAATGACTGACGGAATGCGCAGGTTTCACGCCTCTAATAGCCGACCTTATAGCAGCGTAGGTAAGGCAAAGCACGGGGTGCAGTGTGGGGTGTGATTCTGGTGGCGATTTACCGTAATAACCGAGCTCCTCTGTATTAATGCGGCTATAAAAGAAAGGGCGGCTCCGCACTACAAAGGGATGGCCGAGCCACTTTAAGGCACTTTAATTTAATAACACTCGCCGTAATGGAGCTTTTCATTGAATTATAGATGCGACGAGCGATACAGAAGAAGAATGCTCGGCGAATCGATTTCCATGGTTCGTTGGGAGCGGACGCGCCCTCACCAGGCGTCTACTGTAAACAAAGATAAGGCGATCTCGGGAAATATAGCTGGGCTGTCTGCATCTATTTTAGATGAATAATCGTCAAAGAGACAAAAAAAATTGTAGCTTACGTGGCTGGTATCGAGGAAGCGAGTACAGAAAACGACATGTAAGAGTTGTGATTCTACAAACGAAACTTTGTTGCGGTTTTTGAAAACTTTGGAAGTATATTTGCGTTGTTGCAAATGTAGATACGAAGGATGGACACTGTATAGGACGATATAGTTTCCTGGAATGAACAGTCTACCATAAACCGCAAGCTATTGGAAGCGAAAACATTTAAGCCTTAGGTACGACCAGTACTGGATAAATACTTCTACATAGGCGACGCTCTTACCTGTAAGCAGCATTGAGGAAATATGTGACTGAATTTTAAATTTTATTATGTGTCTTTGTACGTTCCTGTTAGTATTTACTCATGAATACCTAACTGAATATCAAAGGGTAGAAACGTTGTAACTCTTAAACCGCTAGAGAGAAAAAAAAAAAAAGCAAACAAGGGATGAGATTTAAATGTTTATTCTGCCACTGGTAATCAGTTTAAATTTCACTAGCTATTATCGTAGAACAATTTTGAAGATATGATATATGATCGTCGGACGTCCGTCAAAAATGTTGAACTCCACCGGAATTGGCAGATTTTTGCGGGTTACATCTATGGTACTGAAAAGCTCCATTACGGCGAGGGTTATTAAATGAAAATGCTTAAAGAGGCTTGGACAGCTCTTAATACTTTTTATATGTTTCATTCTGTACAAAAATAACGAAACAGTAACCATAATTTCGATTTGCTTCAATCGTTGTTAGAGCTTCTCATTGATTAACAGAACGCACTGAACAGTTAAAATACTGTTGCAAGAAATGTTTTGCAGTGATTAAGCATATCATTGTCACTTCACTTTATCTTTAGGTTCTCATAAAAGTCTTGACATTTTTCAGAAACTTATCTACAAATGTCTACGAGAATAGTTAACCTTTCCGAAGATACAGGCAATGAGTCTCCACACAGTTTGGGTAGGCTGCTCAAACTAATCATCATAAATAGAACGGTGATGATGTCATTACCCCTACTAAGTTCTGCTGTCTGCGAAGTAACACGCTTGAAAGTAGTTTTGACTCTTGGGGCTCTGAAGTACTGTTGGAGAGTCTGAGGATACCTTCATCCGAACGCAATCCTTCATTTTGCGTTGGGAATCTTTGCGAATTTGCTTTTCATTAGCGCTCAGATCAATGAAATCCTCTAGCTGCTTGTAACAGACCAAAAATGAGTTGTTTGGACTTGCAGCTGCTATAACCTGGAACCATTATAATGGCTAATACACAATTTGGTATTACAAAGCCAAAAGGAATTCCCTTTGATTAGAAATTATTGCTCCACAGATGTGATCTGCCTTAAGTTCAGCAGCAGATGCTGATACCAGACGACAGTTTACTGGTTACTGTTCAGCAATCTAAAGACCTTCTTCATTCTATTGTAGTACTGAAACTTCAAAGGTCATGTACGTCAAGAGGCAAGAGGTAATTTCTGCTTATCCCTGTCTCGCTACGTTTTCAAGTCATACACTTAACAACACCTTCTTGTAATCAGCCTTATTTGTTGCTTGATTGTAGATTTACAGCTCATGTTGACAGAATACTGAAGAATGGTTAAAGGTAAGATAGCACAGAACCTGCTGGACATTGGTGCATGTGAAAACACAATTTTGTTAATATCAGACATGCCTGTATCTTACCACAGCACTGAATACGCTGCGTATGGTGAAGTTTGCTCTCTTCTTCATCTTTTTTCTTTCTGTTTCATTTTTAGTGCTAAGTCAAGGAACAGTCTGTCGCAATACCTACATGAGTCCTAACATAGTACTCCAAAGCATAAATTTATTCTCCCACGAAAATATCCCATGCTCTTTCACTGCATAATAATGTAGGATGCTCATTTTTAAAGAGATGATAAAGTTTAATAACATACGAATATGAAATCATTCCTTTATCTTGATTAGACTTTTTCTTGTTTTGGTAGCTTCTCAATGTGGTTTCTTGTCAAATCCTTCACGTCCTCCTGCAGTTTGTTCGGACGATACTCATGATTATCTCTTCTGTCTTCGAAGGGCACGTCAAATTTTATCTTCTCTAGGTGATATTGCGGACGTCTGGCAGTGGTACTACATTCACATGGGTTTTTAACATACCCCCTGATTTTGTTCTTCATTTCTTCTTAAAAAGTATAAGCGTTAACGTGCAGTGGCTTCCTCAGTCTTCGTGCGTTTGATATCTGCTTTTTCAATGCACGCCAAGCTTGGCTGTGCATTGTAGTCTAAATTGTAGAATTCTTCAAACAGCATTTTGTCGACCTTCGAAATTAGTGCTCTACACTGCTATTTATATTTACAGGTAGTAATCTGTAAAGAGAGCAAGATGTATTTGTGGGTAAAGTTAATTACGATACAGACAATAATAAGCAACCTCTTACGCTGAAAGTTTTTTACTTATTTTGACTCGTTGTTGTTTGTGTCAAGGTGATCTCTGAGAAATGTGATATCTCAGTGGTAGGCGGCAGAATTACGTGAAAATTAAATTTCGAGTACAAGTATATGAAACTCAAGCAAGCAAGCTGAGAGAAAGCAGTGCGTTTTCAATGAAATTTTGCATGTGCCATCTGATTGCAAAATAAAATGACTCGGACTACAATGTTGGCCCTAAATATTGTTAATCTTTATCTTTCGTCTAGCAAACAATCACGGTACCAGAACTGTTACTGTAATTACACAAAAAACGAACATGAAAATAAACGCATCTGACTTCCCAATATCACTGCTTGAGAATTCACAATATAGCACTGTACTGAAATCTTCTACTGAGCCTGCCGGGGTGGACGAGTGGTTCTAGGCGTTACAGTTTGGAACCGTACGACCGCTACGGTCGCAGGTTCGAATCCTGCCTGGGGCATGGATATGTGTGATGTCTTTAGGTTAGTTAGGTGTAAGTAGTTCTAAGTTCTAGGGGACTGATGACCTTAGAAATTAAGTCCCATAGTGCTCAGAGCCATTTGAACCATTTTTTTCTTCTACTGACTGGTCTAAAGCGTCTGAACTGGTATGATATTATTTTAACAAATGCACTCTGAAAATCACAGTGCCTTACAGTGGACATGAACTTTGATAGTTGCTGAATTTGTTGGTCCATTCGTGCGCACGGCACGCTCGTCTGCTCTGCAACACGTCGCTATTAGGAATTATGATGCGACTGTCAAAAATTAAATTTCATTTGATGTACTTGCCATTTGCAGTACAAGACGGTATCTTACCACTCACAACTGGCGATGTCCAGTGCGAGTGTGCAAGAAAGTCATGAAAGTAAACGAAAATGGGGAACTAATCTTAACGTAAGATAAAAGAGAATAAAGGTTTCAAGCTTAACTTGGCTTTATTAAACCACGACAGCATTACGCATTTTCATTAAGTTCCCACATCTAGACAAGCTTGTAAAATATTCCTTAATAACTTCCCTGTGTACAACTGCCTTCCTTGACACTTGTTTCAACTATAAGACAAAAAACTACATATTGAATTATAAAATTTCTACAGAAAACTTCACCCATACGCTGCGTTGTAAAAATAAGAAGCTACACAGTTACACATACAAAAAAAATGGATTACCTTGAAAGTTGGCTTTTGTCATTCTTTCATCAATATAATTTCATTCCTTTCGTCAACACATGTTATTACAAAATTCCTTTTTTAAATAGCGCTGTCTCCACTACATGGCCGGTCAGCTCCCGTCCTTTCGAAACCAAGTACATAGCCAGACTGCCCAACACACACTGAGTCTGCTACTCTCTGACTTATTCTGCTCAGTATCACTGGTCTCAGACAGTCTCACAAAGATTGTGGTTAGATACTACAGAAGTTGAATACACTCACCAAATTCGCAGCTTCGTTCACATTTACAGTCAAAACATCCTGAAATCCGTGGCAAATAGAACATCCCTCTCAGTGCATTAAAATGTAAAATCTACAGTTAATCTTATGATTTTCCCGTTGTTAGACTGGCCTACAACGTTTTTGGACCCATCTGTACACCGTCGATTTTCCCACCCGCTGGGTTCTCATCGTGGATCGAAATAGGGTTGCACCGAATTCCGTTTGCATTTCTTCTCGTTCCTCTTCCACTTATTATACTTAATTAGGCGTTTCCATCTCCTGTTTATTTCTTTGCACATACTACGACTTGCGATACATGACTTTCCTTCTCTATTCTTAAAACGTTTCTGCACTCGCGACGAAATTAAAATAAAAGAAAAACGCAGCTTAATGTACATATTTAGCAGCATACTTTCACACATGTCTCACTCTTACTTTCCGAGAGTTAGTAAACTTTTTCTTGGATTTTAAGGAAGGTGAATAATTTTAAGGTGTTGGAAGAAAAAGTATATTACAAGAATAAAGATGGAATTCAACGGACTTCAATTTACACAACACATATTTATTTGCGATGTAATAGTTATATATACCCGACTAATGTGTATAAATGATTTTTACGAGAAATACCTTCTTCGGAATTAATACAACAGTTCTATGTTATACTGAGGCGTAAAAATACTGCTCACAAGAGCTGTAAGACCTCAGGAAACAAAGAGTTATATCTCCTTTAAACCAAGAAAGAGAGAGGGAGAAAGAGAAAGAGAGAGAGAGAGAGAGAGAGAGAGTGGGAGAGGATGGAGAATTACGGGAAAAGGTAGTTGCTGAAATCAGTGACTTTTTGTACGTCGTCTATATTTGCACCTTTCCTGCCTGCTGAGTGAATGTTACATCTCGTGTGTGTCACTGTTTCACGTTGAAAGTGTTATAAGCTTGAGAAGAGTGTACATTTTTAAACGCCTGAATCAAGGGTGGAATTCGAAGCCGGTGCTCATTTTATTACTCTGAAATAGCACAAGGGGAGACGCCTGCTTTACGGATTCTTTCACTCAATCATACAATGTGTTACTTATCCTCACGCCATGAGAAACTGCAAAAGAATTTTGGGCTTCAATCTAAAATGCTAGAACGCACTATGGTCAACATTATTTACACAACATCAGTACCTCCTTCAATATTTAGTAAAACTACGGTAAAGATTTTTTTTTTCAGTTGACAATATCCCCAGTTTCGTTGGTAATATCATGCGCTAAGACACACCATAAAATTTTAATACAACAGAAATAGCTCGCAATTATTCTTTGACATTTATAAAGTACTGAATTACATTTCTAATCCAACTGCTGCATTACACTGATTCCTTCATTAAGAGAGATATTTTCCTGTAGTAATTTGTCTGATTGCAAAGGAACTGTTGTCAAGCAACAAACTATTTATAATTTATTTATTCAGTGATTATTTTACACTTCGCTAGTTTTGGTCCGAATGAAGTAATAAATCTTTTACTTTCTTTAAATGATATCTGAAAAGATGTCGGTTTGGAACAATCGTATTTCAATGGAATGTAATTGCTTTTAATCTATGAGCCGCGAATAGACTTCATCGATACGCACAGTTGTGCTTTAGCTTTTATTTATTTATTTATCGTTCCGTGGGACCAAATTAAGGAGAAGACTCCATGGTCATGGAACGAGTCAATACATGAAATTATAACACTATAGTAGAAACAGATAAAATAAAATATAAGAAACATATTGAGGCGACAAGTCGTAAGTTGAAATAAAGAAAATCAACAATGTAACACTGGAATTTGCTTAATTTTTCGGATCTTCCAGGAGCTCCTCTACAGAATATAAGGAGTGAGCCATGAGGAAACTCTTCAGTTTGGACTTAAAAGTGTTTGGGCTACTGCTAAGATTTTTGAGCTCTTGTGGTAGCTTATTGAAAATGGATGCAGCAGAATACTGCACTCCTTTCTGCACAAGCGTCAAGGAAGTGCTTTCCACATGCAGATTTGATTTCTGCCTAGTATTAACTGATTGAGAGCTGCTAACTCTTGGGAATAAGCAAATATTGCTAACAACAAACGACGTTAAAGAAAATATACACTGTGAGGGCACTGTCAGAATTCCCAGACTATTGAATAGGGTCGACAAGAGTTTCTCGAACTTAAACCACATATAGCTCGAACAGCCGGTTTTTGAGCCCAATTTACCCTTTTTGAATCAGAAGAATTACCCCAAAAAATAATACCATACGACATAAGCGTATGAAAATATGCGAAGTAGACTACTTTTCGTGTTGAACTGTTACTTATTTCAGATACTGTTCTAATGGTAAATAAAGCAGCATTTAGTTTCTGAACAAGATCCTGAACATGGGCTCTCCACAACAGCTTACTATCTATCCGAACGCCTAGGAACTTGAACTGTTCCGTCTCGCTTATAACATGCCCTTCCAGTCTGATCAAAATATCGGTTCTTGTTGAACTGTGAGTTAGAAACTGTAATAACTGAGTCTTACTGTGATTTAGCAGCAAATTATTTTCCACAAGCCACGAACTTATTTCATGAATTACATTATTTGATACTGTTTCAATATTACACACAAGATCCTTCACTACCAAGCTGGTGTCATCAGCAAACAGAAATATTTTTGAATCACCTGTAATACTAGCTTTCCTGCTCTAGTGCACCTGGGTGATCAGTAGCAAATGCTCTCGATTTTGTGTTCTGAAATTTGGTTGCGAAAGTGGTTTGTATGTATAAAAACACGCTTATTTAGCTTTAAAAGTAAAATACCACTTTAAATGGTCTCACGTGTTTGAGACAGTATGTTATGTTATGTTAACCGGGGACCTAGAAACGACGGAGATGCTCCGTCCCCGCCACAGCCGCAGTGGTCCACAACCCCACGACGACTACCGCAGTCCACGTCACCCCTCCGCCACCCCACACAGTACCCAGGGTTATTGTGCGGTTCGGCCCCCGGTGGACCCCCAGGGAACGTCTCACACCAGACGAGTGTAACCCCTATGTTTGCGTGGGAGAGTAATGGTGGTGTACGCGTACGTGGAGAGCTTGTTTGCACAGCAATCGCCGACATAGTGTAGCTGAGGCGGAATAAGGGGAACCAGCCCGCATTGCCGAGGCAGATGGAAAAACGCCTAAAAACCGTCCACAGACTGGCCGGCTCACCAGACCTCGACACAAATCCCCCGGGCGGAACCGTGCCGGGGACCGGCGCTCTTACCCGTCCGGAAAGCCGTGTGATAGACCGCACGGCCAACCGGGCGGGCGAGACAGTGAGTAGTTACTCTGTTTTCTGTCTGCTTCTAAAGCTGTGTAGACTTCTGATGATCATTTTGATAAGAAGTTTGGTTTGAAGTGCATTTCACACAGCAATATCAAACATGAGAGACAAGATTGACGTTTCAAACATAAAGCCCGGATTGCTATAGTTGTGAACAATGTTTGGATAAATATGGTCAATGAGTTCGTTTTCAGCAGTGGCTATGTTACAGAAATCACTGTTGAATGAGCCGATCGTCTGGTCAGTAGGATATGTGCCTTCGTCTGTTTGTAACGGTTGTTGAGCAAAATGTGCTGTTGTTTTGTCTTTCGATAGTTCACCTCTCATATTCTTTGTTAGGCGCATTATTTGTATGTGGGGCCAGAGGTAGAATTATTGTAATCGTGGATTGATCTCGTCTCTTCCCATAACTTCAGAGTTTCCTCGCAAAAGTCTTGCAATGTTTTGTCCATTGCTTTGACTGATTTTATGTACCATTGTACATTCGTCACAGAAAATGATTTTAGCTCCCATTAGAAGTCCACTCCGTCCAGATTCTCTTGACATTTTACATACCAAAAATTGTTCTTCGGCTATATTCAACAGTAGTTGTAGGCCGGAATGGGTAGTTCGTCCGCCTTCCATAAGTGTGACTGCAGTGCCGGATGATGCAACTGCGATGTGTCAGAAATAGGTTTATTAGAAACGTTTTCCCGGTGCCGCCTTGTGCGTCCAAGTAAGTAATTCCGCTGCTGTTGCTGTCGATCCGGTCGATGATAACATAATTTTTCTTTTGATTGTCATTCGGGAGTGGTTTGTTGTGAGCAATGTACTGAAATACACTGAAGAACCATAGAAACTGGTATAGACATGGTTATTCAAATACAGAGATATGCAAATAGGCAGAAAACGGCGCTACGGTCGGCAACGCCTATATAAGACAAGTGTTTCGCGCAGTTGTTAGATCGGTTACTGCAGCTACAATGACAGGTCATGAAGATTTAAGAGAGTTTGAAGGTGGTGTTATAGTCGGCGCACACACCATCTCCGACCGCGCTGAAGTGCGGATTTTCCCGTACGACCACTGCACGAGTGTACCGTAATATCAGAAATCCGGCAAAACATCAAATCTGCGACACTACTGCGGCCGGAAATAGATCCTGCAAGAACGGGACCAATGACGACTGAAGAGAATCGTTCAACGTGACAGAAGTGTAACCCTTCCGCAAATTGCTGCATATTTCAATGCTGGGCCATCAGCGTGCGAACCATTCAACGAAACATCATCGATATGGGCTTTCGGAGCCAAAGGCCCACTCATGTGCTATTGATTACTGCACAACACATAACTTTACGCCTCACCTGGGCCCGCCAACAACGACGTTAAACTGCTGGTGGGTGGAAAGGCGTTACGTGGTCGGACGAGTCTCGTTTCAGATTGTGTCAGGCGGATGGATGTGTGTGGATATGGGGAGAACCTCGTGAAACCATGGACTCTGCATGTCAGCAGGGGAATGTACAAGCTGGTGGAAGCTCAGAAATAGTGTGGGGCGTGTGTAGTTGGAGTGATGTGCGACCCCTAACACCTCTAGATACGAATGACAGATGACACGCACGTTAGCATCCTGTATGATCAACTGCAACCATTCATATTCATTCTTTCGACGGACTTGGGCAGTTCCAGCAGGACAATGCGACGTTTCACACGTCCATAATTGCCACAGAACTTTTCCAGTAATACTCTTCTGAGTTTAAATACTTCCGTTGGCCACTAAGCTCGCCAGATGAGAAGATTATTGAGCATATCTGGGATGTCTTGCAACGTGCTGTTCAAAAGAGATATCCACTACGTCGTACTCTTACGGATTTATGGACAGCCCTGCAAGAATCATGGTATCAGTTCCCTCCAGCACTACTTCAGACATTACTCGAGTCCATGCCCGTCGTGTTGGGGCACTTCTGCGGGCTCGCGAGGGCCGTACTAGATGTTAGGTAGGTGTACCAATTTCTTTGGCCCTTCAGTTTAGTTCATTGATGCTGTAACTCTTTTCCCCTTGTCATGTCGACGTTTAGCACGCTGATGCATCTTTTCGTGATGCTTACAGATCAAGTTGTACTAAGGTCTAGTTGTTTGTTGTTAAACTTTAATTTCTAGGCGTATGAGTGTTTCATTGGAGATGTCACCGTTGAATTCTATGGTCAGTTCAGGATGCGCTTTTCGGATTTGGTAAACTATGTCATCATTCACACTCTCTTTGAAGGAGTCCCGTAGTCGTTTTGGCATCGATGGGTTACATAGTGTTGGAATTATGGTGAATAAGTCTCTCAATTGATCAGTTGAAAGTGTGAGTGGGGCTTCTTGTGCTCTCAATTTCCTGTGGTTGTCGTTTCCCAGAAGTCCTAAGCGTTGGTATGTTTCTCTGTACGTCGGGTGTAGGTATCCGTCAACAGTCTTGAAATATGTGGAATTTGTTGGTCAACATTTTCGTGTAGCAACATCGGGAAATAGAAAGTTTCGGTGTTGTTCAGATGTACGGTATATACTGAGCCTAGTGCGACAGTTTTCATGATTCCTGGATGATCTTCTCCTGGCATTCGTTTTCGTCGTTGAGAGATTTTTCTTGTCGTGTTCCACGCTTAAACATGGTTAAATGGCTCTAAGCACTACAGGATTTAATATCGTCATCAGTCCCTTAGACTTTTTTTTTTTGTCATCAGTCTACTGACTGGTTTGATGCGGCCCGCCACGAATTCCTTTCCTGTGCTAACCTCTTCATCTCAGAGTAGCACTTGCAACCTACGTCCTCAATTATTTGCTTGACGTATTCCAATCTCTGTCTTCCTCTACAGTTTTTGCCCTCTACAGCTCCCTCTAGTACCATGGAAGTCATTCCCTCATGTCTTAGCAGATGTCCTATCATCCTGTCCCTTCTCCTTATCAGTGTTTTCCACATATTCCTTTCCTCTCCGATTCTGCGTGGAACCTCCTCATTCCTTACCTCATCAGTCCACCTAATTTTCAACATTCGTCTATAGCACCACATCTCAAATGCTTCGATTCTCTTCTGTTCCGGTTTTCCCACAGTCCATGTTTCACTACCATACAATGCTGTACTCCAGACGTACATCCTCAGAAATTTCTTCCTCAAATTAAGGCCGGTATTTGATATTAGTAGACTTCTCTTGGCCAGAAATGCCTTTTTTGCCATAGCGAGTCTGCTTTTGATGTCCTCCTTGCTCCGTCCGTCATTGGTTATTTTACTGCCTTGGTAGCAAAATTCCCTAACTTCATTGACTTCGTGACCATCAATCCTGATGTTAAGTTTCTCGCTGTTCTCATTTCTACTACTTCTCATTACCTTCGTCTTTCTCCGATTTACTCTCAAACCATACTGTGTACTCATTAGACTGTTCATTCCGTTCAGCAGATCATTTAATTCTTCTTCACTTTCACTCAGGATAGCAATGTCATCAGCGAATCGTATCACTGATATCCTTTCACCTTGTATTTTAATTCCACTCCTGAACCTTTCTTTTATTTCCATCATTGCTTCCTCGATGTACAGATTGAAGAGTAGGGGCGAAAAGCTACAGCCTTGTTTTACACCCTTCTTAATACGAGCACTTCGTTCTTGATCGTCCACTCTTATTATTCCTTAGACTTAGAACTACTTAAACCTAACCAACCTAAGGACATCACACATCCATGCCCGAAGCAGGATTCGAAACTGCGACTGTAGCAGCAGCGCGGTTCCGGACTGAAGCGCCTAGAACCACTCGGCCACAGCGGCCGGCTCCACGTTTAAGAGGCAGGGAATCTCACATATAGTAATTTGTTTCGTGAATCGATCCGCTTGGCACGATTGGTAAAATGCTGATAATGTAGTGTTCTGAGGTGGTTCGGTTGCAATTTTTTTGGCGATGTCTTTAGTGAAGAAAACTCTCTGTCCATGCTCCAAATGTGGTGCTAGATGTTTCCCATCTGATTTGCGTTCGTCCGCCAGTGCGGACGGTATTTGCTTTATGTTAAGAAGGACCGTTTACCAATTGCGGAAAAGGTCGATATCGTGTTGATGTATGGGTATTGTGATCGAAATGCCCAACGGGCGTGTGCTATGTATGCTGCTCGGTATCCTGGACGACATCATCCAAGTGTCCGGACCGTTCGCCGGATAGATACGTTATTTAAGGAAACAGGAAGTGTTCAGCCACATGTGAAACGTCAACCACGACCTGCAACAAATGATGATGCCCAATAGGTGTTTTAGCTGCTGTCGCGGCTAATCCACACATCAGTGGCAGACAAACTGGGCGAGAATCGGGAATCTTAAAAACGTAGGAGTTGAGAATGCTACATCAACATCGATTGCACCCGTGTGAAATTTCTATTCACCATGAATTGCATGGGGACGACTTTTAACATCTTGTACAGTTCTGCCACTGGGCTCAAGAGAAATTACGGGACGATGACAGATTTTTTGCACGCGTTCTATTTAGCGACGAAGCATCATTCACCAACAGCGGTAACGTAAACCTGCATAATATGTACTATTGGGCAACGGAAAATCCACGATGGCTGCGGTAAGTGGAACATCAGCGACTTTGGTGGGTTAATGTATGGTGCGGCATTATGGGTGGAAGGATAATTGGCCACCATTTTATCGATGGCAATCTAAATGGTGCAATGTATGCTGATTTCCTACGTAATGTTCTACCGATGATACTACAAGATGTTTCACTGCATGACATAATGGCGAAGTACTTCCAACATGATGGATGTCCGGCACATAGCTCGCGTGTGGTTGAAGCGGTACTGAATAGCATATTTCATGACATGTGTATTGGTCTTCGAAGCATCATACCATGTCCCTCACGTTCACCGGATCTGACGTCCCCGGATTTCTTTCTGTGGGGATAGTTGAAGGATATTTGCTATCGTGATCCACCGACAACGCCTGACAACATGCGTCAGCGCGTTTTCAATGCATGTGCGAACATTACGGAAGGCGAACTACTCGCTGTAGGCAGGAATGTCGTTACACGTATTGCCAAATGCATTGAGATTGACGGACATCATTTTGAGCATTTATTGCCTTAATGTGGTATTTACAGGTAATCATGGTGTAACAGCATGCGTCCTCAGAAATGATAAGTTCACAAAGGTACATGTATCACATTGAAAAATCGAAATAAAATGTTCAAACGTACCTACGTTCTGTATTTATTTTAGTTTAAAAAACCTACCTGTTACCAAATGTTCGTCTAAAATTGTGAGCCATATGTTTCTGACTATTACAGAGCCATCTATCACAAAGCGAAAAAACTGGTCCAACTAAAACATTCATATTTCTTTACGTATTACATGAATATGTAAAAAATGGGGGTTCCTATTTTTAAAAAAACGCAGTTGATATCCGTTTGACTTATGGCAGCGCCATCTGGCGGGCCAACCATAGCACCATCTGGTTTTCCCCTTCAAGCTAGACAAGTTTCGTTCTTTGTAGTTTTTTCGTTTGACAGTTCGTGGGTTATTTGGTCCCGTCACGATCAATGGACCACCCTGTATGTTGATTATAAAGTGAAATGACTGATATTTTAACAATTTTTCTGTCTGTTCTTCTTATAACGTTTTTAGTTACCTATGGAATTACAAGAATATAAACAGACCCGTCATCTATTCCATAGCTATTTCCTGTGTTTTGTGAAGGCAGAAGGCTTTTAGATTATATTAGGAATCGGAAGACAAAGCTGAGTTTTCGTTACTGAAAGTACTGCTTTAATTACAATACTGTCACTTGGTAGAAAACGTCTACTTACTTCAAGAATGAGATTTTCACTCAGCAGCGGAGTGTGCGCTGATATGAAACTTCCTGGCAGATTAAAACTGTGTGCCCGACCGAGACTCGAACTCGGGACCTTTGCCCTTCGCGTGCAAGTGCTCTACCAACTTTTTTTATTTATTTTTTACTTTTTTTAAGTGCTCTACTAATTGTTGTTAAGAAAACAAATAAAAACCTCTTGGGTATGAAAATAAAAGACGACGTTCTTCATAAATAACACAATATCCTTTGAAAACGTGAAACATAAAAGGTAGCTATATTTCCGCAACGGCCTTCTTTTGTATTTGTATGTTTTTTGGTAACATAAATGAGTGTACAGTCTCACCATCAGCAGCATTTCTTTTGCACAAGAGAAAGAAAACAAATAGGCTGCAGATAGAGAGCTATGTGTGAAAGGGATAAACATGTGTAAGGAGAAAAAAAAAAACTTAGAAGAGGAGGAGAAAAGAGAACTGAAATAAAATAGGAATACTTTCCGCGCCATGCTCCACTTTGGCGCGCCAGCAGAACAAAATGCATTCTATCATTGACCATTGAAGGGGAACGTGGGATCGTTCAGCCTTGGCTGGCACGGTTCGTTGAGATTCCAGCTTTGAGGTGGGTTGGTGAAAATGCTCTGTAAATAGTTCGCGAAAGTGGCCCGATAGTGGCGATGCCGGCGAAGGGTGTGGTGATACACTTGGAGGCGTGTCCAAAAGTCCGCCGGATCGACGATGTCGTCTCGGAAGTGGTAGTCGACAGCCATGCCACTGATCCATGTGATGGCGTGCCACTTAGCCGATGGAAAGTAGGTCGTGTCGGGATATATCATCATAGTGGGAGAAACGTGATGTGGTGGTACTCGGAGGTAGAAAGCCACAATCTTCTGTACGAGGGTCCAGACAGCTTCTGCTGGCCCACACTCAAAACGATGTAAATCTGTATCTTCGACATTGCACTTGAGGCACAGGGGTGAGTCCACCAGTGCGATGCGATGCAGTTTCTGTCTTGTAGTATACTTGCCGTTGACGAGAAGGTACCACATAGAGGTGGTGTCAGTGGTGTGATATGGTTGGTGGATCGTTTTCCAAACTGTAGGCCATGAAACCTGGGGGTGACGTGTGTCGACGGGGTTGCGGGGTGGAGACTTTCGGAGAAGGCGGTAGATGTCGCGGGTGGTCGTCTTCCTGGTCCTGGGGAGCTCGGTGCATATGTAGCTGTACTCCAAAAAGAAACGGCCGATATGTGACATCGGAGGTGGGATGTGTGCCAAAGACGTCGGTGGGCGTCTCGAAACAGGCGCGAGCTCGGTGGTTAACATTCCAGTAAAACTAGCATTTTGGCTTTTCCATAACCGGAGCATAGTATTGGTGTAAAGTGCCGTTGTCCTGGCTCTCACATTAACCAGATCGAGGCCACCGTCCCGCTTCGGTAAGGTGAGAGCTTCATACTGGACTTTGAAGATGTGTCCAGAACAAATGAAATAGCCGAACGCCGCCTGTAACCTGGCCGCCATTGTCGCAGTGATGGGAAGAATCTGCGCTGTTTGGGGTATCCGAGCTGCCAGATGGGTATTGACGAAGGTGACTCTCTGGCACATATTCAGCGGGCGTAGTATGTGATTTTGTATGTTGGCCCGGATGCGTTGCAGCAGCGCACGAAAATTGATCGCCGAGGCGAATGTCTCGCTTGTACACCAATCCGAGACAACGAATGGTGTCTACCAGTTGAAATGGAACTACGCTGTCTGCGGGAAGGCCGCGGCCGATCTTCATGGCGCATGATTTTGCCACGTTCATAGCGCTCCCTGCCCCTGCACTGTAACGGGTAATCCACTGCATCGCAGCTTGTACTTCAGCCGCTGAACGTACGACGAGGGCCAAGTCGTCCGCGTAAGCTCGGCAGCGGAACATATGATCCCGGAGTGGAATACCTGTCAAACGTCGCCGTAATCCGCAAATGAGTGGTTCCATCGCAATGGCATAAAGTACCGTCGACAAAGGGCAACCCTGCCGTACTGAGCGTTCAATCCGTATAGGTTCTGTAAGTCTGCCGTTGACGAGAAGTCTGGACGTTGCTCCACGAAGGAGCCGCATAATCACTTGCGTGAACGTCGGGGGAATCGCCATTCGGTCCATCACTGCGTTGAGGAATGCATGATTGACGCGGTCAAACACTTGTTTGAAGTCGATGGAGATTAAAGCGCCTGGCAGTCGCGAATGTGTTGCCACAGTCATCACATCTCGATATTCACTGAGGGCCGTCTGTATATTACGATCGCCGCCTAAGGATGTTTGTTCGTGGGAGACAATGTCCCGTAATACATGTTTGAGTCGCACTGCCAGAAGGCGTGTGAAAATCTTGAAGTCCGAATTGAGTAACGTGATCGGCCGATAACTGTCGAGTCGTGTTCCTCCTGCGGGTTTCGGGACTGGTACAAGTAAGCCTTCCATGAACATTGGTGGCGGGTTCGCCGCGCCGGACAAAAGTTCCCAGTACATGTCCCTCCATCGTGGCATCATCAAATTTTGGAAGGTTCTGTAAAATTCGAGAGGTAAACCATCCGGGCCGGGAGATCGATTCAGAGACCCCTTGGCCACAGCGCCTTGGACGTCGTCGGTGGTCACTTCAGCAGTCAGGAGGGTTGCAGCTGCTGTGTTTAGAGTACCAAGTGTCTCATGGGCAACCTCAGCAATGGCCTCTGCACCGGCAGGTACTTCTTGATAGAAAAGTCTATAGTGCGTTGTGAATGCATCCGCAATGGTAGCTTGCGAAGTCAGCCGTCGTCCATCAGGTAAGTCTAAAGTTGTCATTAAAGCCTGTCGGCGTCGACGAACATTTTGAACAATATGATGCATAGAAGGTTCTTCACCATTAATCCTGTCTTGGCTGCGGGCTCGTACAATGGCTCCCTCTAGACGGCATCTGGTCAAGGATAGAATCTTTGCCTTGATGCGTTGAGCTTCTTTGAGGCGATCCGGGGATGGAGGATGATCCATGAGTTCACGTAGAGCGCTATAGTAGAAATCAGTTGTATGGTGATTCCACCTGGCTTTTGCTCTGCCATAGTGTGTCAATGTGCGTCGGATAGCCGGTTTGGCGCACAGCAACCACCACTGCAGTGTGGTCTCGTAACGCATAATGTGTTGAACACAGGTGTGCCACGCGTCGGTGACCTGTTGTCGACATTCAGGGTCCCGCAGTAGCGCGACATTGAGTTTCCAAGGTCCTGCACTGCGCCATATAGATTGTCGACGTAGGTTCATGGTACAGATATAGATGTCATGATCCGAAAAGGCAGACGGCCAACGTTCCGCGTCGAGGAGAACTGATTTTAGAGCGTTAGAGATGTATATTCTATCAAGTCGGCTGGCGGAGTGGCTCGTGATGTGTGTATACCCCGGGTGGTCGCCGTGTATCACTCGCTAAGTGTCGAGGAGACGAAGGCGGCGGACGAGGAAGCGAAGTTCGGGACATGTGGTGAAATGGGGGTATTGGTCTGTGCGCTCGAGAACACAGTTGAAATCTCCACCTACGATGAGATGATCGTATCGACCGAGGAATAAAGGCGTGATATCTTCTGCGTAGAACTGGGAGCGATCCCTCCGTTTATCAGTGCCCGATGGGGCGCAGAGATTTATGATTTTGAGTCCTTCAGCTGTTATGGCCACCCCTCGCGCTGTTGGGAGGTATGCAACATCGGAAACTGCAATTCCTTCTCGGAGGAGGATGGCTGCGCCTGTGTGTTCCATAGCTGCAGGGGCGGCGTACGTCTCATATCCATAACACCCAGTCCAAGTCGCTGTCCTCAGTTCTTGTAACAGGGCGATATCGATGTCCGCTGCTCTTAGCGTGTCACGGAGCAGTTGAAGTTTAGCATGGGAGCCGATATTATTAGTATTGATAGTAGCTATTCGGTACGCCTGATGGGAGATCCGTGCTGTTGATAGGGTCGTACCTGGTGAAGATTGTTGTTGTGGATGCTGGAAGTCCATAGAAGTCGCAGGATTCGCCGTAGAAACTTCCCCCATTTTAGTTTTGGTCTAACGGAGAAACAGATCTCATTTCCGCATAAGATGGAGGTGGGAAATCCGTGTCATCCGCCCATGAAAGGTGTCCGACAGGTTTGACATCGGCGAGAGGTGGCAGCGCTGGCCGAGTCGGCTCAATGGCGTCGGTGACAACAGGCGTGCTATGTTCCATGGCTTCTGGGCGCGGGGCTTGTGCATGATCTCCGTTGGACGGTTCACCGTCTTGTGGATGACGTGTCTCCGTGGCAGAGGAGAAGGTGTTATCGTGTTCTCCGTCGGAGTGATGTGGCATCTCTTCGTCCTGCGGAGGGGGCTCAATGGTCGAGTCTGATGTCTTGCGGCGTTTTTTTCGTCGTTTGGGCGACTTCTGCTTTCGGCAATGAGTTTCGGTGTCTGAGGAAGGAAGAGATTCACGTCGTTCCGGTACAAAAGCCGCGGGTGCTATGATGCGGTCTTCATTCTCCAGAACACTCTCATTGGTATCCTTGTGATCTTCTAGCGTGGGTGTGTCCGGCTGTTGGACATGTCCACGGGCGGCATCGCCGGTGTCAAGGTGCTGGGACGCCTCCGGGTGTATCGGACCAGAGAGACGCTCGTGAACGGCGCCTTGTGAGGGCTGGACGTGCAGTGTCACCGCATAGGTGACTGGAAGGGTGGTCACGGTTCTGTCGGTGTTCGTATCGTCGGGCCTTAGTTGTGTGATGCGGCGTTGCAGGCATTCATTACGGACGTGGCCTTCTTGGCCACAACCGGAACATGTTCGAGGTTGTCCGTCGTAAATGACCACCGCACGGCAGCCGCCGATAGAAATGTACGATGGAACGTGCCGTTTGAGATCGATTCGGACTTGTCTCACACCAACTGAGCTACCCATGCACGACTCACGACCCCTTCTCACAACTTCAGTTCTGGCAGTGCCTCGTCTGCTACCACCCAAACTACACAGAAGCTCTTCTTCTAACCTTGTAGAACTAGCACACCTAGAAGAGAGCTGTGAGGACGGCTCGTGAGTCGTGCTTGGGTAGCTCAGTTGGCAGCCGGCACGGTAGCTCAGCGTGTTCGGTCACAGGTTTAGTTGCCCTCGGTAATAATTCAAAAAAACAATTCAGTTAATGGATCAACGAGGAACTTAAACGGGTGTCTTACGACGTCCATCCAGAGCATATACAACGAACGAAAACGAACAAAATGAGATTAAAAAAAGTTGGTAGAGCACTTTCCTGCAGAAGGCAAAGGTCCCGAGTTCGAGTCTCGGTCCGGCACACAGTTTTTACCTTTCGGGATGTTTCACACTTGACACATAACTTCAGAATAATGATAATTTTCCTTCCACAGATTCTAAGTAAACCGATGTTCAATGAATGAGAATAGTAAAAAATATGAAATATATTTTTATTTAATTGATTTTCGTGAAGCTATTCCCATTAATATGTCAAAACATGCAAATTTTATACAATAAGTTGTATAATTTTCGAGTTACTGCAGTCATGCATCATCAAATAGAAAACGATCTGCAACACTTACATTGATCACGTTACTGCACTGAAAATGAGAAGATGTCACTTTGCTTCTGAGATCTTACCTCCTTGGGTCTCCTGCGTAATTATGGGACAACCACTAGGTTCGTGACTTGATGAGCGAGTATCTATACCAGCTATCATGTGTCACATCGATGTCTCAGACATAGCGTCATTGAGAACAACATATTTTCTGTTAACAATTCCGAAACAAATGAACTATAAAATCTAGATTCCAATTTTACTTTTAAATTACGCAAATAAATCAGTACTGTGATCAGCTATCCCCTACACACAGCCTCTCGTGACGTCACCGCTGTACTGACTCGATTCTAATCAAACCACAATGAAAAATCTTAACTTCAGAATTTCGCCGTACTACACATTTCATGTCCCTATTGCTTACCATTAGACTATGGACGAACGTGGAACACTTGATCGCATGACAGTAATAAAATGGCTACTGACTAGAACTGACAAGGACCATCGTCTTAGACCTTTGATTTTCATTTCTTATGTTGTTTCAGCGTTAACCACAATCGCTATCTCCAACACAAGCCCTGCAGGGCATTGCCACCACAGAGTGCCGCTGCTGTTGTTGTTTGTTCTTAAATAAAATGTACGACTAATGCCGGCCGCGGTGGTCTCGCGGTTCTAGGCGCTCAGTCCGGAACCGCGCGATTGCTACGGTCGCAGGTTCGAATCCTGCCTCGGGCATGGATGTGTGTGATGTCCTTAGGTTAGTTAGGTTTAAGTAGTTCTAAGTTCTAGGGGACTGATGACCACAGCAGTTAAGTCCCATAGTGCTCAGAGCCATTTGAACCATTTTTTGTACGACTAATAATGATGGGGTCTCTGACCAGTGATCGGTCATGTTTCAGACAAATCCCCACCTCAACTCAACCTTACCACTGTAGAGGTCGTCCAAACTGAGCCTTCACATTTGATGTCAGACAAGAGATTATCGTTGGCAGTTGGAGCTAGCATAACGACACAGCCGCGTCTGTTAGCATCTAGATAAGAAGTGGAGTTCTTTTTCTTTTCTTATTTTTTCTGTAAGTATTATGGAGAGTCAGTCGATCTTTTGCCAGATGTTTAATTTCGTTTACATGTGTGTTGTGTGGCAAGTAAACTAAGACAGTGTTCTGGGATGTATGAATACGAACGTTAGTTTTTACCTGGCTAATATGGGCAGTATGTCTTACCACGAGCAAGGAGGGTTGATAACGATCTGGGAGTGTTTAATTTGTTAACCATGTTCAGCGATGCAGGAGGGGAAGCTGACCAGGGAATGGTTCAGTCCGACTTATCGAAACCTGCCCGAAAGTTTTTATACGGGAAGTGTACCGCTAAAGAAGGGTATTATTTCACGAGAAGTAATGACTTCACCGGTATAGAGACAGTGAAATAAATTAACGGTGAAGGCTGAAAATTTGTGTCAGATTTTTCTAGAACGCAGATGCTCCTTAAGAATGGTTGCCGTGAGTTCCCTGATCAAGCCCGACAGAACGGAGACCAAACATCTATATAAAAAAATATGTCAACATTTTAACTAATAAGACGAACTGTAATAATTGTTTACAAAATAATGAAAATTGGCAAACTCGTTAACGCCTTGGCGGCTGGAAAAGCGTACGATATTACCAGAGCTGTGGCAAACTGTGCGTGCGCAACACGGTATGGGCGAATCGATAGACAGGTAACACGACATAACGCAATCATATCTGTAAAGCGAATTATCGATAAAAGACAATCACAACTGTAAAGCGAATTTTGACAACTGGTAACAGTGGAGATATAAAACTGTATTGATATACATTGTATTTTCTTATATGTAACGGTATCTGTCTTTCCAGGTTCCAGAGTTACACAGTATCGCGGAATCCAGTTAACGTCCTCCGTCTTCCAAAGATGAAATGTGAAGAACGTGGTATGAAGACGAAATTACCTACTTGTGTGATGTATGCAGACTGAGCGACGAATTAAAATTTGAACCAAGGTTAGGATTCGAACCCAGGTCTCTTGCTCATTGAGCACGGGTGCTTACCATTACACCATCCTGGCACAGTGGCTTTACATCTCTGTCAGACTACCCTAGCACACCTCAGTCTGCATTCCCAGTTCGTTCGGTGCTGAGATGCAATTAAAATACAACTGGAGAGCCTCTACAATGCTGTTTGAGTTTTGGGGGGAATACGCAGTGGGTTGAGGCGTGATTGGGAATTTGGATTGAAGAGAGAGGCGTGCTAGGGTACTTTGTGCAAATCCACTGTTCCAGAGTGGGGTAGTGGTTAGCGCATCTGCCCAGTGAACAGAAGATCTGGGTTCAAATCTCGTCCTTGGAACAAATTTTGATTAATCGCTTCAGTTTCCATATATATTTCACTAACGTGTGAGGCCGGAAAAGGTCCCTAGAACTGTACAGTAGCTATTCAGTAGCGAAAATAATGACAATTGTTTTTTGGTACATAAAGGGAGTACTCCTTTGACTTTAAGGAAAGACGCATAACAATGAACTCCGAAATTTATTCTGAAAGCATAAACAAGCTCGGAGCACCCATCCAGAACCAAAGGCGTGGTATGTTGAGCTGTGGCACCATTTCTGTGCGCGATAACGCTCGGCGTTTGCTATCACATATACGCAAACGTTATTTAACCTTTTTGCGTGGGAACTGTTTGCTCACACTCTGTACAGCCCTGATTAATCAATCATTGATTGTCACCTGTTTCCGTAAATGAAAAATTGGCTAGGATCACAACTGCTTGAAGATGACGACGACCTAAAGTAGAGTGTCAAAACATGGCTTAGCTCATACGCCGCAGAATTCTATGAGGGCACTGAATAATTCATTCCTCGACATGTC
The DNA here is from genome assembly GCF_023864345.2 of Schistocerca serialis cubense. NCBI lineage: Eukaryota > Metazoa > Arthropoda > Insecta > Orthoptera > Acrididae > Schistocerca > Schistocerca serialis. The sequence continues at coordinate 274,019,815 of NC_064642.1, read as the reverse complement.
AAATACCTTAAGGTGGGAGGCAGTTATGTGAAAAACAGCTGACAGCTATAGCTTTAATCTGTCTACAGTAAATAACTGCTCGGTGTATGCGCTTTTTTTTATATAAATTAGCGGAACTTAGTTTTCAAATAAGCCTCGTACTTTTCTATTCACAACTAGCTCTTGCATTTCGTCTGCTTTAATGTCGAATCCTCATAAATTTTGAAAAATCTTTCAGATTATTATCGGTGAGAAAAATGAATATAAAAAACTGTAGGTGAAGTTGTCAAAATGGCGTAGTGGTACAGAACTGATGTGTTTGTACTCATAGATACAAACATTTGATGTATGAAATGGTAATGGCCCTGGATGGGGGAACAGAAAGTGTTGTATTTAAAGAAATTACGAAAATTAAAGAATCTGTGCCTGCAAGAACATCAATTCTTTAGCGTTGTACCCTTTTTACAGCTTCACCTTCAGTTTTTAATATCCATTTTTTCACCGATAATAAAGTACAGGATTTTTAAAACTCATGAGCGTTCGAAATTCGCGGGAAAGCCATTATTACTGCTCGACAAACTCATCAACGACAACTGTTACACCAATTGAAGAATGAATTCAAGAGTGAAAGAAGTTAAACAAATGAGGGCACTAATACAAAATCATAGTAATTGTGTCACTTCAGTTATATCGACATCCTCTGAATCCTCTGAAGAAATATACGAAAGTGATGTTTTGTGTCAACTCGACAAACTTACCAACGATAATAGTTATACCGATTCAAGAATGGATTGAAGAACGTCTATGGATAATGGGATTAAACTGTTAACATTATAACCACTACGATAAAACTTTCCAAAATACTACTTTTTACGCATTATATCATTTCTATCCTGGCTTATTTAGTTTAGTCTTATGAAACTTTGCTGTCCAGATTTTTTTCGTCCTGTATAGCGAGATGATAGTAACACAAAACTGAGTGGAGCCACATAAAAAAATTGGCTATTTTACTCATTTTCATGGACAATTCAGGCTTGACCAGAAATTTTATTATGGTAAAATTGTTTCCGTAAATAAGCACCTAAAGATTCCTAAGTCATTTTTGCAGTATCTTCAACGGATTACTATTTCCCCGTACTGACCCAATTAAAGAAAACACTGTGTATGTACAGATAATTCAGCTTCTAAATGGCGTATTCAGATGAAACATGTACCAGATTTAAGGTTAGAGCTCCAACAATACAACTGTAAAAACTGCATCCAATTTCATGCTGTAGTTTTTGCGTGATGCACGTACAAACATCTGGACAGACAGACAAACAAACAAAAATTCTAAAAATAATTGTTTTGGCTTCTATTGCTTTTATAACGACTCCTCATATTAAGCTTTCTTAAATATCTGTTACGTACAGACATCGGCCAGTTACGTTTTTATTACATGTGAAGACTGTTTATCGCATTGGATGGACTTAGAAAAGTTTACCAGCTTCGAATACTATGAACCACCATCAGAAAAACAACGCGTCGAGCAGTTTTCTAAAGCTCATCTCAGTCACTTGATCTGATTGGATGTCAAGTGCTGAAGTTGGGGCTTAAGTGACTGTTTCACTTATTTCTTTTGCAACAAGATACTGGCCCTGACGACAAGTCACAGTAGTCGGAATGACTGAACTGTTGTTAAGTCCATCCAGTTCGAACAGTTGTGAATAGAACATCCGTAAATAGTTCATTATTTTTCAAACGTTCCACAGCACAGACTTCGTAAAACTAAAACCTTAGTCACGTTGCTAATAGCACTTTTGGTGATAGATTTGTGGGCTTATGCTAACGTCAATAAGTCGTGCGAGTAGTACGAGTATTCGTGCCTCTGTAGTAAAATCGTTTATTGTGGTATATTGTGTGACGATTTTGAGAGTGCGTGAGAAGGGAATGCGGTTTCCAGAGATAACCACGCCATGTGGCCTGTAACTATCAGACCGCGTTCTTGCCGACGGGCGGACCGGCGTCCGGAACAGAGAAGAATGGAGGGCAATGTGTCTGTGATTGTATCTTCAGCGCGCCCGCCGCTCCGCCACGGGCGACCTCGGGTGCGGGGACTGTTGATCTGTATCGGGGTAACCTGGCTCCTGGTCGGACAGCTTCACACGGATTCGAGAGGCCTTCCTGCGGCTCTCCTCCTCCCTGTAATCACGAGTGGTGCAAGCGACAGGGCAGCGCCAGGGAGCGCGCGGGGCTCTACGGATAAGGAAAACACCTTCATTTGGGAGTATCTGGTGCGGCATTTGTACAGTTTAACGGGTATAACAGAACGCCTTTTTGGAAGCAGGTGCTATCAGACCGGCACTTTAGGCATAAGAGCGAGGCGCCTGTATAGAAGCGACGCTGCAGAGCCTGCGGCGGTCCTAACTAGCGCGGGCCGGAGTCGTAATGACGCGCAGCTAACGGCGGAATACGAGTTCCGGGCGACTAGACGGGTCGACCTGACCTAAGGAACAATTTGAAACTCCTCCTGCAGGGCACTGATCAGATTGCTCACAAATTTGAGACTTAATACATCAACTAACTTGCCCAAATTGTGCTATAGGTTTGAAACGTAGGTCGTTATTTATCCATTCAGTTTCAGAGGGTGGAGATAGCGGAACGTAAGTCGATGGTACGTTCCTGTTTCTGGAAAGAGGGGTACAATTTAGTGTTTCCGCTGGTAAACTAAAATACGTGCGCGCGGAACAGCAGACCCGATGTATAAGTGGAATGAAATGCGTCTGTCAGTCACAAGTGAAAGTAGTTTCGCACGTTCATGATTCATTATCATGATGATGATGATCATCATCATCAACAACAACAACAACGACCACGTGTCATGCACTGTTGAACAATGCATCATGTACACTTTTCCCTTTATTACAGTATTCTCTTACCTCCTAACTAACTCCGTGTGAACAGGCTTCGGGAGACCCAATGGTACCGGCCGACCACCGTTTCGCCCTCAGCCGACAGGCGTCAGTGGATACTGATATGGAGGTGCACGTGGTCAGCGCGCTGCTCTCCCGGCTGCTGTCAGTGTTCGTGACCGAAGCCGTTAGTTCTCGAGCAAGTAACTCCTCTGTTGGCCTCAGAAGGGTTATGCGCAGCCTGCTTACCAACAGGGCTTGGTAGACGTGGACCATCTCCCACCCAAATGTTGGTCATCTCCAAGAAACCACTATTGAACTTCTTTTGCCCGTCCACTATCCGTTTGCCTTGCTATATGACTCTCCCACCTCTGTTTCATTTCCTTTACTGCACAAACCGTTTCTCACTCTAGTTTTCTCTCTGCACAGTCTGTTTCGTTTTACTAATTCTTCTACTACTTTGCGACATGAATCACTCCAATGATAGCTCCTTATGTTCTCAACTTCGTAGTGACTACCTACTGTCATGAGTGCAAATAAGCAGTATATAACCATCGTTAATGTTACACTTGAATCACTTAGTTCTTTCTAAAAGAAATGGCTCAAATGGCTCTGAGCACTATGGGACTTCTGAGGTCATCAGTCCCCTAGAACTTAGAGCTACTTAAACCTAATTAACCTAAGGACATCACACACATCCATGCCCTAGGCATGATTCTAACCTGCGACCATAGCGGTAGCGCGGTTCCAGGCTGAAGCGCCTACAACCGCTCGGTCACACCGGCGGCCCTTCTAAAAGAACTATTGACCAATTTTATTTTAATATTACCTTCTTTTGATATGCATTCGGAGGTTTTCTTCAGCTTGACTAAATACTAAAGTTAATTTGAACTATTTTACTATGAGGTGATCGTACACGCTGGTCCACAAAACTTTTGCATGAGGTCACTGCTAAGAAACACAGCTTCAATGAAACTTGGACCATACGTAGGAAGGCTCAATGTACAGAAGGTAACTGAATGAAAGACACAGTGATATGGGAATAACTGACACTTTTATTGAAAGAAAATAATTACACTGAAGTAGCCGCGAATACGATGGTCCCCTGCACATTCCAAAGGAAACTGGAAATTTGTGGAGTGGGCTTATGGGACCAAACTGCTAAGGTCATCGGTCCGTAAGCTTGCGCACTACTTAAACTAATTTAGGCCAAGGACAACACGCACACACATCCATGCCAGAGGGAGGACTCGAACCTCCGACGGGGGGGGGGGGGGGGGGGGGGGGGAGCCGCGCCGACCGTAACAAGACGCCCTAGACCGTGCGGCTAGCCGAAAGGAGGGACATGGTTCTTTATAGGGTGTGTCATCGCTATAGACGGTGTTCCACACTCTTCAACGTGCTCCCACGCTGGTCACAAAGTTGGTAATGATGTATTGTGGTAGGGTGTTCCATTATTCCACCAGCGTGCTTGACAGCTGCTGAATGGTGGTTAGTACACGTAAGGTGATGCACTACGTCTCCTCGACGCTTACCGCAGGTGTTCGATGAGTTTTGGAATGGGCAGATCTGTCAATTCTCTGGCTATTCTCTCGTTCCAAGAGCACTTCCACATGCGCTGTTCGATGTGATAGCGCATTGTCATCCGTAAAATAGACGTCAGCGCCGAATGTCCACCTGAGAAAAAAAAAAAAAAAAGAAAAGAAAACGCACATGGGGCAAGACTGCAGTGTCACAACAACGTTGACTGATGAGGGTACCGAGCTCTTTTTTTTTTTTCAAGGTTTATCTTTTCATTTCGAGGTAAGCACGGCCATGCTCGTTGTGTGTCCTCGCACCATAACATCTGAACCATCAAACGATCATGTTCGACAGTGTTCCGGCTAGCATTGTGTGTTCTCACCTCTCACGGTATGAGGATGCGTCCAGCATTCTCGAACATGATCGTTTTCGTGATCCAAGTGTTATGATCTCGAAACCTTTGAGGAAGATACACTCACTTATTGCGATCAGTACTTCTCCACGTGCCTTTTTTCAGGAGTGCTTTAGGCCTATTTTGAAAATTTCTTTCATATGTCCTTAAATTAACGGTTGAAGCTTGTCTGCGATAGAGGAAAACCATTTTGGTGTTGACAACAAAACGCAACCGTGCGGGATTAGTTAAGCGGTCTCGGGCGCTGCATTCAATGACTGTGCGGCTGGTCCCGGCGGAGGTTCGCATCTTTCCTCGGGCATGGGTGTGTGTGTTTGTCCTTGGGATAATTTAAGTTAAGTAGTGTGTAAGCTTAGGGACTGATGACCTTAGCAGTTAAGTCCCGTAAGATTTCACAAACATTTGAACATTTTTGAACATTTGAACAAAACGCAGAAGAGTCAGACATGATTTGTTATGATCGTAAGTTCTGTGTGTCACATTTAGGCGTAGCTGGCGGTGGTCACCTATTTGATGTTAAGATTAATGCTGAAAACTGAGGCAGCTAATAATGTATATCTTCGGAAAAAGCGAAATCCCAGGGAAGCTAAACTGCTGTTTGGTAGTTATGAACAGGGTGATCAAAAAGTCAGTAAAAATTTGAAAACTTAATAATCCACGGAATAATGTAGATAGAGAGGTAAAAATTGACGCACATGCTTGGAATGATATGGGGTTTTATTAGAACTAAAAAAAAAACAAAGTTCACAAAATATCCTTCAGATGGCGCTGGAAAGCAAAACTGCTACCGTGACGGTTGAGAGGTATGCCGATACGTTACAGAATCGCATCATCCCCAGCCTGGGTGATAAACACCTGCTGGAGCGTACGACGTTTATGCAGGATGGCGTTCCACCCCATATTGCTAGAACCGTGAAAGATCTCTTGCGCGCGTCGTTTGGTGATGATCGTGTGCTCAGCCGCCCCTTTCGTCATGCTTGGCTTCCCAGGTCCCCAGACCTCAGTCCGTGCGATTATTGGCTTTGGAGTTACCTGAAGTCGCAAGTGTATCGTGATCGACCGACATCTTGTGGCGGTTTTTGCGTATCATCAATATGGACAAATGCAATGAATACGGATGATACGATAATCTATGGTATTCTGCGGATTGAATTCACTCTGATATTTAGCAGTTACATTGAATTGATTTTGTAAATGATACTGACAATATTATACACATGTATAATGCATTAGTCATACTACAACTTCTCCCGGATAATTATTTTGTTCAAATTGCACAAGAATTCCACCTGACGTAGTTTAATAATGTTGACTGTAAGTCACTAAAATTACAGATCGTACATCAGAGCTTTTATAATTTTTGTCTTCGATGGATTTAATTATTCTTAGCAAATTGATCATGAAAAGGAACCACAGAATACCATCCGCACACAACACTGACGTATACTATCAGAAATATTTTTCTCCGTGATTCGTGCGTAGTTTAATTTTGGCCTCATACGTCAGCAATGAAATCTTGTTCAACAATAAATACCATCAGCACTGTTCCTAGAAAATGCAGTCTGATTCGATTACTTTTTTCTTTTATAGATAGAGTTCAGTACCACCGGTGCACGTTTATTTCTTACACATCGGAATACTGTTTGCAGTTTCAAGTAATTTAAATTTGCTGCTGTGATAAAAGTTAAGATGGCGGCCAACAAAAGATACAGGATTTATTTTTTAATTAAGATTTTCCTTTTTTCAATAAATAATTAATCATTTAAATTGATGCCACCAATAAAAAAATTATTAAATTGTTTTTCAAATCAGTTTAATACAAACCCATGCTATTTTCAACTAGAAGTTCAGATGAAGTTGCTATATAATCGCAACTAACAATGGCTGCGCTTTTTGCAGCTATGATAAAACAATTAATACAACATTATAATTAAAAGAGGAAGTGATTTTTCAATAATTAAGCATAAATAGTTTAAACTCATTTGGCTCTATTTGTTTTTTACCAGCAAATGAACATAAAAGTACAATAATTTTTCATTAAATGTTTTTCATTCAACAGACCTCAAATCTATTCGCGTCTTGCGTCGGCGACGTACATCAGAAGAAGACGACAAAAGGGCACGAAACAAAAGAAAAGAATGACATAGATTAACAAAGAATGTGAAACAATTATTGTCTCTGTTTTACATAATTATGATATTTTTAAGAAATAATTACATAATTGAATGGATATTATTGAGTTACGTCATTTTCCATACGTTCATATTCCACTCGTTATAATACATACATATATATATATATATATATATATATATATATATATATATATATATATATATATATATATATATATATATATCGTGGATGTTATAATCTCTACGGATGCTGAAAGACAACATCCGACGCCAATGCCTCACCATAACTCCAGACATGCTTTACACTGCTGTTCAGAAAATTATTCCTCGACTACATTTATTGTTGACGAATGATGGTGGACATATTGAGCATTTCCTGTAAAGAACATCATCTTTGCTTTGTCTTACTTTGTTATGCTAATTATTGCTATTCTGATCAGGTGAAGCGCCTTCTGTCAGACATTTTTTGAACGTCTGTATTTTTTGGTTCTAATAAAACCCCATGTCATTCCAAGCATGTGTGTCAATTTGTACCTCTCTATATACATTATTCCGTGATTTATTCAGTTTTCAAATTTATACTGAGTTTTTGATCACCCGGTATATTCTGCCTCTGGTCATACCTGTACAATAAGTGCGTAGGTGGGGCAGAGGGGCTGGACAGAAACAAAATCATGTCTTCCGAGAGGTACAGTACAGTCATTTCTTCCTGTGGAGAGGCGAGACATGAAAATGCAAGTTTTATGTCACTGTTAGGAAATGGACCGTCACAGGTTCGTCGCATCTATTACTGAAGTCGGTGGAAATGTCTGTTAAAAAAATAAAAAAAAAAAAATTGGGTTTTATAGGCTATACCACCATTTCTCCACATTTTTCTAAGGTGGAGACAGGGGGCAAATCCCTTGTGACGAATTTCCTACTGCATCACGAAACTACCGGAAGTGACGTCGTTGTCATTCGCTTGGCGCAGCGCGAGAGGCTTCTTTCTCAATTTTTGTCTACACAGTTTTAATAATTGTCGCCCTTGTGGAATTTGTCGTAGTCAGAGCTGACTGATGTTACGTTTCCTTTCCTGAAACGTGGACCCCCAGCTTCACTGATTTTGTTCACGCTCCAAGACTAGAGGAGTGCCTGATTATGAATTAGCACGAGTCGAAGCAAACTACAACGTTCTTACAAAAGTCCTAATAGAGCTGTATTACTGGAAACCTTGACACATTAACAAAAGTGCATCGTTTAAGGTATCAGTTGTCTTCAGTGACTGTATCAGGTGATCCAGCCTGACAGTTCCTGGGATAGAATTGTAGGATCAACACAAGTGTTTGCGTTTCTACTGTTTCTTCATCCGCATCATTCCGCGCTCCTGGTTACGCCTCTCTGTTTCTCGCACATTAACGCTGACGGTTGTGTTCCCGGCTCGCGACGTATTCTTTGACACGTTATCTTTCTTCGATATTCCAGTTTAAGGATCAGGAAACTTCCTGTAGGATGGCAGTACACAGCTTTAATGACTTGGAATATCCGTTTTTGGCTGTCTTAATTCTTTTCTGATCGTTCCACAGTCCTGATGAAGCCTAATTTTAAGCTGTAGCACAAATGTATAAGGAGGGGAGGGGGGGATGAGAAGTCGCTCGTTACTTTTAAATGTATATAAATTTTTTATTAATGAATATTTGCTCACAGAACAAGCTGTTGTCAGTTCTCAGTACCATTAGAATATATGTACCGCACTACAATTCAACATATTCTCCTGAATTGTCGACCAACCGACTTAACCGTAGATTCGTTTCCGACAGCAGCTGTGATCCTCCCTCTAATTCGTCCAGTGTAGTATGTGGGTTTGTTCGGTACGCCTCTTATCTGGCCCAACGCCACAAGATGATGTCGCAGTGGGTGAGGTTGATACTTCTCGGAGGCCATTCATGGGGTCCCCGACAGCCAACGTCCTAAAAAGTATTCGTGCACCCAGGTAATTTGAGGTGGTGCTCCTTCTTTCTGGAGAGGAATATCGACAATATTTTCCCATTGTGATATTAGTCGCCATGCATATTCATTCAGCATCTGGTGTTCCCGGTCGCCGTTCATGATGTCTCATAGTATGAATGGACCAATGAGGCGATCCGCGATCATACCAGAACAGACTGCAAATTTTGGACGACTATTTGATGTTTCAGTTGTCATTCCCGGATTTGTTTTTGCCCAACAATGGTAGCTGCGTCGACTGATGAGTTCTCCAACGTGAAAAACCACCCCATCGCTCCAAAGAATTTTCTTGAACAGACCTTTCTTGTGGTTTATTCAGTACTGGCGCAGTTGTCATTAGCTTGGTGAGACAATTCCTATTGGTTATAGCATCAAGTGCGGCATTAGTGCCATGAACATCCCGGCACCATCGCTTAACAAGGGCTACAGATCGCCACGCTTCAAATTGCGAAGCGAACCGGGCGCACTTTCTTTAAAGTCAACCTTCTTGCCACGTTATCGTTCACCGTAGGAAGATGCTAAGAAGGTCAGGTTATTCTCTGAGATCCTGTAACAAAACACAAGAACTTTTCTAAGAAATATCAACAATCACAAAACTTATTTGCAGGTACGGAGCAATTTCCCACCCACTCTTCACATTCTTCAGTGTGCTTACACTACAACGTATACGAAAAAGAGCATCACAGCGAAATAAATGTTTGTAAAACGCTTTGGTTCAATAGCACTGTTAAATGTCTTACATGAAGGATACATGCGGGGAAAAGCTGGGTAAAGTAGCCACTCTTTGAAAATGTTGTTTTTCTCTGACCTGACTATATAGTGTATTTCCGTATCTACGAAGTAATTGTACTTTTTCCTAATTCTCGTTTATTATTAGAAAATGGCCTTAAGAGAACGTCTGCAAAATCGCCACATTGCCCAGTAGGTAGAGGAAAGTGGCTAAAGACAGGGAAAAGGAAAAATAAGACTCATATGGCGATTTTGGGACACTGTGAAAAGGGAAAGATTGTGAAATGAAGAAGACACACATTTATAGAATGCAACAGGTTTAAATTTGAGGAAAAATGTTTGAAAACATCAATAATTTATCGAATAACGAAAAATGTTAATGAATTATCAGTTTTCAGTAGCACTTGTCACATGGTCAAAGTCAAATTACATTCGACAGTCAAGTATTATTACAATATTCACACATAAGCATGTCATCACCCTCGCCACAAGGAGCAACTTCTTTATGAGTCACTGCTTCCAAGTACAGCATTTAATTAGTCCTTCATGGTCCTAAGGATCGAGAATGTCTCGTTACGATAAAACATTCAGTTACCTTGCCTCTTTCACTGCATTCTTCACCTCCTTCTTGCACTTTACTGGATCCTTTCCTGTTGCGTCTTTGCTTTCTTATAACTATTCGTTTCGGCAGGCGTCGACCTTTCAGTCTTCTCTTGTGTCTGTATTGGCTCCTTTCTTCTCTTGACTTGCTTATTTTTCTACAACTTATCTTGTAACTACTCAGTTTTGAATGGGCACAATGGATTTCCCTTCCGTTGGCTTCTTTTTCTTTGTTCTTTTTGGCCTAATTTTAATTTTGGCGAAGGTATCATGTCTCTTGTGCTTAGTGCAAAACATGTCCGGTGGGTTGTCATCTTTTTTAAATCAGTGACAAAAGAGCGTACATTATTGTCATTGCCATTCACTTCTCCGTTGTGCACATTTCTGTTTTCATCGAATGGTCTTCCGCAAATATTTGTTTACTTTCTCGATTGAGCTGTTGTTACACCAATTTCATTACATTGTAGCTTCTGAGCTGGGTGCAAGCGTTTTTCTTTCACTCATTCGTGTACTCTGAGAAATCTTAGCATGTTGGCTTTATTTAAGCTGATGGCTGTTGTAGCAAACGGTATCTTTTCTTTTCAAAAAATGGCTCTGAGCACTATGGGACTCAACTGCAGAGGTCATTAGTCCCCTAGAACTTAGAACTAGTTAAACCTAACTAACCTAAGGACATCACAAACATCCACGCCCGAGGCAGGATTCGAACCTGCGACCGTAGCGGTCTTGCGGTTCCAGACTGCAGCGCCTTTAACCGCACGGCCACTTCGGCCGGCTCTTTTCTTTTCTTGCAGCATACAGTGTCTGTTTTGTAGGCTATAAATTCCATAATTGTTGTCAGAATACAAAATTACATCAAGTAAGCATTTCATAGGCCACCTACCTTGTCGCAGTGGTAACACCGGTTCCCGTCAGATCACTGAAGTTAAGCGTTGTCGGGCTGAGTTAGCACTTGGATGGGTGACCCTCCGGTCTGCCGAGCGCTGTTGGCAAGAGGGGTGCACTCAGCCCTTGTGAGGCAAACTGAGGAGCTACTTGACTGAGAAGTAGCGGCTCCGGTCTCGTAAGCTGATATACGGCCCGGAGAGCGGTGTGCTGACGACATGTCCCTCCATATCCGCATCCAGTGACGCCTGTAGGCTGAGGATGACACGGCGGCCGGTCAGTACTGTTGGGCCTTCATGCATATTCGGACACAGTTTAGTTTTTACTTTTTATGCATTTCATATACGAATGGCTTCGATGAATAAAACATAACGTTTTATCAGTATGTAGCAATTAACTCCCATATACAATACATGCAAATGATTTTGTCACCTGCCCTACATCAGACGTGCAAACGGTCTTGCAGCAGTGGGAACATCGGTTCCCGCCGAATACCCGAAGTTAAGCGCTGTTGGGCACTGTTCGGGTATGCCGAGAGCTATTGGTAAGCGGGTGCACTCGGCCCTTGTGAGACCTATTTAGGAGCTACTTGACTGAGTAGTGGCTCCGGTCACGGAAACTGATATCGGCCAGGAGAGCGGTGTGCTGACCACATATCAGTCCATATCCGCATCCAGTGACGCCTGTTATATGAAGATTAAACGGCGGTTGGTCGGAACAGTTGTACTAATCGGACGGTATTTCTGAGCGCTTACATCAGAAATAGAAAACACACTAATTATTTTACTGGAGACGAGCTCGCGCAACTATCTTCACGAAACTCGCTAGTTTCAAATATTAGCCTCTAGGCTACATGTCTCTCCAAGACAATAAAATGAAGTGGACACTTTATCCACCCTGGCTGCTGTAGCCGTCCTAATCCTAATTCCGACATCTTTACCAGAAGTATCTCCATACACAGCAGGTGCTCAACCCGGTCATGAAGAACTTCGCGAATCTTGATAATGACGTCTTTCACTCTGATCTACGCACAGTGTCCCTACAAATACGAAGTACAGACCATTGACAGATTGTTTTAGAAAATTTCGTGAATGCTATTCTTGTCTGTAATCTCTCTCGGCCTCATTTAGCTTACCTCTTCAAAACTGAAACGTAGGAAATGCACTTTCCATTTCCATAAATGCGGTGTCACACTCAGCTGGGGAAGTAGCGAGAATCAACGACTTACAATAAATTACAGACAGCCATGTAGTCCATACTGTCACTCTGTCACACAAGAAGACATCTTCATAGACTTACACACACTACAAAATACACATTGCAAAATTGTGCTTTGTAATATGTATGTGTGTGGAGGAAGTCTTTCTTCGCAGTTCCTAAACGTAAATACGTGACACGTCAAATGGATCTCCGACGTTCACTACGAGAAGAGGTAATGATCCATAACAGGAAACCTTTTAGGTTTGCAATTGGTTCATTTACAGTTTCTCGGCAACGCAGTGGAGAGAATCGTGAACATTGCTTCAACAAACACGTTACTAGGTTGTCTGTCTTTTGACACTTCGTAATTTCCACTCTCAACTGCGTGGGTTTCAGCTCATGATGCATGCCCTCTTAAATAATCTCATAAGGCACAGAGACAAATCTCGTGTCGAGAGGGCCAAGATGACGCGAACACAGAGCCAGTAACAGAGACGGTGAATAGTCAAAGGGTGGCATGCATTATGTATGTCGTGCAGGCGAGCCGGCGTAGACACCGTCTCTGTTTCTAACTCGGGCCTGCTTTGCAAGCCTTTGCGTCGCCCTGTCTTCTTCTAAAAAACGACCTGCTTGCATTATTCATTAGAGGTTTCCGGGTCACCAGAAAAAAAGGGAGCGGAGTAAAAGTTTGATATTAGCTCGCAGTTTACGACTAACAATTACCTTATCTATCGTTGGCACTGCAGACTCCGTGCTGAGCATTACTGTTGAGTTTCTCCAGAATAAATCGCCCAGTTCCTCCTTACACAGAGTAAATCACTGTATGTCTTGTTTCCACTCTCCCAGCAGGCACTGCCTACCAGTAATATTCCTGCCACACTCTCTCAGCTACAGTAAGCTGTCTGTAAAACCGAAGTACTTTCTTTGTCCCAAACTTCGACATAACGCTTAGTACGGAGTAGTAGCGACTTGCAGAACATGGGAAATTCTTACGGAACTTAGACTTCACATTTCAAGAAGACATCTTCATAGACTTACACATCCAACAAAATAAATCCGTCGGAGAAAACTATTTTCCTATGAACATGTATGAATATTTATGTTTATTGCCATACGTACGCCGGCTGGAGTGGCCGAGCGGTTAAAGGCGCTACAGTCTGGAACCGCACGACCGCTACGGTCGCAGGTTCGAATCCTGCCTCGGGCATGGATGTGTGTGATGTCCTTAGGTTAGTTCGGTTTAAGTAGTTCTAAGTTCTAGGGGACTTATGACCACAGCAGTTGAGTCCCATAGTGCTCAGAGCCATTTGAACCGTAGCCATACGTACTCACATACGAAATATCAACCGTAACGTTCTTACTTTCACATTTTGCTAAAGTGACGTCATTTGTAGTAGTTCACCGTACTGAATCCAAAAATCAGAGGGAAGTTTGATGGTAACTAAAAACGAAAAACGGATCAAGTAGTGAAATTTGTTTGATAGCTGTAATGAGTCTACACTAACACAGATACCATCCCATGTTGCATGGAAGAAAAATAATGAAGCACATTTGAAGCTGAGTTTGCAATTATATTAATTCGGGTTCTCGTCCTATACTAATCATAGGCTCACTTACTCATGGAATTTATGCCCATAAAATCTCTTCGAATTGCAAGTTAAAAAAGACGGGCGACTTTTTCATTAATACTTGTCTGTATTATAACAATTTTGCATCTAAACGTACCTCCAGTAAATGGCGTCCATCACGCATAAAAGGGCCGAAAAGTTACTGAAATTCGGAAAACTTAATTTTGCTTCGTAAGTGAACAAATCCTAAGTTTATTTTGACTTCTTCAATCCTTATGTGTTGAACAAGAACTTGCTCAATTTTTGCTGTAAATATCGTTTGGAAAACAATTCTAATCCACTAAGCACTTTAACAAATTACTTTCTTCCTCAGTAGGGAAAAGAAATAATGCTTCACGACGGTTAACAGGCACAGTCACATAGTCACATGGCCCTGTACCTCATTGTGACACTCCTAACAGTCCGGCTTCAAACATGTAACTACAGTGGTAGACGCAGGTTGTGACTGCCATGTGACTTGCAGTGGATTAGATTAGATTTCATATACTTCTTGTTACATAGATCGACAGAAGATCTAATGAAACACGAGTACGTACTGGGGTGACAAAAATCATGGGGTAACTCCCAATATTGTGACGGACCTTTCTTGCCCGGCGCAGTGCAGCAACTGGACGTGGAGTGAACACAAATAGTCGACGGAAGTCCCCTGCAGAAATATTCAGCCGTGCTACCTCTATAGGCATGCATGACTCCGAAATATTTTCCGTTGCATGATTTTGTATACGGACTGACCTCACGGCTATGCCCCATAAATGTTCAATGGGATTAATGTTTGACGATGTGGGTAACCAAACCAATCTCGAAAAACGATGGCCCGGCAATATTTCACATTATCATCCATAATAATTCCATCACTGTTTAGGAACATGAAGTCAATGAATGGTTGCAAATGGTCTCCAAGTAGCGGAACATAACATAACAATTGATGGGTTCAGTTGGGCACACACCACCATGGAACCACTACTAGCTTGTACAGTGTCCAGTTGAGTACTGCGCCACACTCTAACCCTACCATCAACTCTTACCATCCCACATTTATTACTGGCAGCGTTGCTTGTCTGTTAGCACCGACAACGCTATGCAAACGCCGCTGCTCCAGGTCGTTAGGTGAAGGCCGTCGGCCACTGCAATGTTCGGGGTGAGAGGTAATGCCTAAAATTTGGTAATTTCGGAAAACTCTTGACACTGGATTTCGGAATATTGAATTACCTAATGATTTCCGTAATGGAAAGTCCCTTGCGTCTAGCTCCAACTATTACTCAGCCTTCACAGTCTGTTAAGTCGCGTTGTATGGTCGTAAATAGGTCGGAAACCATGTCACATGACACACATAACTATAAATGACGGGAACGCCAAAGCACTGGCCTTTTATACCTATTGTAGGCGAACTACCATTCTGTGTTCTTTGTGTATATCGCTATACTATTTTTTATTTTATTTTATTTATTTTTTTTACCGCAGTGTAACGCATATTTGTATAAAAGGAAGCGCAGTATGCTAACGTGACTTCCACAGATCCTAAGTGATATTGAGCTCATGCCTGTAGAAAAATGAAACAAAATAAATGTATTTTCGTTTAAAAACTAACAACAAACTTGTCACAAAAATATAAATATATTTTCACGGAAGTGTATATAATAATACTTAAGATGCTGTAGCCATGTACCTTGGAACAGAAAGTTGTAAAGAAGCAGTAGTATGAGCCACTGATTTAGAGACTAATGAACTAATGATTATGCTAGCTTTGCACGGTCAAAATACCGCGGCTCTTTAAAAATTTACTCAGTGAGCAGGCCAGACTTCAAAATATTTTCAGGAGGGCATGTTTATGGTAAACAGATGGAAATCAATTTTGTCTAGTTCCTTATAATAAAATAGCAACAACAAACTTTTAATACAAATAAATATACTAATTCTGTCATTATTACAAAGATTATTAAACTAAATCAAGGATCTTAAAACAAAACCAAAAGTAAATATAAAATATAATTCTAGATGGTGAACTAAAACGTAATCTTAAAGAAAGCCGGTTTAAAGCCTACTCTTATGTTCTAAAATAAGGACATTTCTTAGTTTACATCACAAATAATTTGTATTACTCGCTTTTGACCTTGGAAGAAATTAGCTAGGCTTGATGAGTTGCCGCAAAAAATTACATTATGGAAAGAAAGTACTGCTCTTACATGGAATGGAATGAAACTATCACTCTTACATCACGTACAACTGTCAACACACGCAATGAAAATAAAGGTTTGTTTGGAGAGACATGTGGTATGCTTCGCGAGGTTGAATTTATTATCAACGATTAATCCAAAGCACTGAACTCTGTCAACCTCTTCTATCTACTTCTTGCCATATTTTAAAAATATACTGAGGGGAAACCTCTTACACGTTCGGGACTCTCCTTTTCAAAGTTTAAGGCTACAGGATTGGCTAGAACCATTTATTGACGTCAACAGAAATTTGATAATCTACTTTTAAAAGAAATACACTAGATTTGCTATGTATTGCAATATTTCTTTCTTCTGGGACCAGGGTCGTTGTAGCGGTTTGTAAGTTGTCATACTGAAATGGTAAAGTTATCCTAGATTGTGTATGGGAGGAACTGGTCGCTTTGACACGACAAACAGCAGGGGAAGCTGAAGCACAATATACAGCAGCAACCAAGTTGGGAAGTGCAACAGACGAACAGCGCCAGTACGAAGATGCCGCCATCTTCGTACTGGCGCTGTTTCATCTGGGGCCATGGTGCTGTTGACTGGCTGCGTCGAGTGCCTCTCATGGAACGACGCGGAGCTGTGGTTCCACAAACCTTACCCGGTCTCGGCAGATACGTTTGTGGTGCATGTCCTGCAGTATTAAGTGCTGAACCTGAAGAGTTTTACGCTAAAATGTGGGGAGGGTGGCAAAAGTGTAGTAGTGACAATGCTACTAATTTTTTCCCGTTTTGATCATTTTAATTTAATTTTTTATTTTGTTTAGATTTATTAAATTACGCTGCCTGCCAAAACAATGAAGCACCCAGAAGACATGTTCATATGCCAGTTTAACTTCGTACATGTATACACCATGGCTGCATATGTCAATTATTAGATTTGCAATTCTCTGTGACATGCAGTATGGCCACCAGAGTGTATTACTGATTTTCGTGTTAGGGTAATTATCTGAACTGATAGGGAATAGAAGGGATATGAGGAGCGCAAGATGGTGAGCGATGACTCTGAAGGACACTGTAGTCCGAGTACTCGTGTGAGATAGCGTCAACAGTTGTAAGACGTCAATGTCCTACTTCTAAACACCAACAGCGACTCTAACCTGAATCGAATAAACTCATTCGATATAAAGATAACACCTATGACTCAGATGTATTTGGAAGTATATGTTTCGGTATACAGTATCATCCTCAGGCCATTCTATGATCAAAAAATTCAGTTACATAGAACAATGGTGCAAGACCAATCTATAAAAATATTTTCCTTCATTACAGCAATCGCATGGCATACAGTGAGCCTTAAAATGTATAGGTAATTTTTTATGTCTGGCGTCCAGTCGTTGCGCTGCTTCCCAAGTAGGTGTGTCAGATATCAAAAGGAAACGTCCACGCTCAATTTAAAATAATGTAAACGACGGCCAGTGGTGATAAGAGTGGCTCCTATGTACGGATTTTCTTTTATTTATTATTATTGTTGTTATTACTTTATTACCACTTAAAAAGCAGCAAACTAAAAGTTATCTAAAAGAGCAGAAGATTTTAAATTAAGAAATTAAGAGAGGCTTTTAATAACTAATGCAACGCATTCTTTCACTAAAGGCAGGTTGGTGTTATGCAGAATACCAGTAGGCAATATTATTTGCCACTCTCTTGATCTAAAAACCCTATATTTCAACATAATCTCCGTTCAATGCGATCGCCTTACACCACCTTACTGGGAAGGCCTGTACGTCCAAACGGTACCACTCTACTCGTCGACGTCGGATTCAACGTATTGCTACGTCAATAACCCGTCCATCATCCACTTACTGCTTCCTCTGGAGTGCATCCTTCATTGGGCGAAACAGATGGAATTTCTTTGTAATCTGTTAGTTGGTGAGGACCATTACTGCTGGAGCAGTGTGTCAGCACTACCAACAGAAGAGTGCTGTTGAGCAGCGAGGTGTCTGATTGTGATCCGTGGATCGCCTCGAATGAGAGTGTCCGCACGTTCCAACATTACAGCAGTCTCAGCTGTATGCGGCCGGCCGGCACCCCAGAGGTCGAACACGTATGCGCGAGCCTGTTGTGATGATGCCAGATGCCTCGCCCAAGGGCTCACTGTGATTTTGTTCACTGCCAGCTCCCCATAGATATTCTGCAAGGGCCTATAAATATCTATGATGCTCTGGTTTTCCACCAAGAGGAACTCAGTGACAGGTCTCTACTTGGAAAGCAGCTCCGTTACAGACGCCTTTATAAAATCTAGGTATATCGCCGTCACATCTTGGAACTTCATGAAACTGTAGGGGCTGAAGCAGGATTATTCCATAATGCCCCCCAGGAAATGTGCATTTTCGCAACATAAATTGGCCGAGAAAAAAAGTGTTGCATTACTTATAGAAACTCCCTCGTATATAACGAAATAGCCCCCTAAAAAATTAAAAGCAAACCACAAATGTTTTTAGCCAAGTTTACATTTACCTATTTTACTGTAAAACATCGCTCTGCCGATGAATGTTTAAATTATGTAAGTGTCGTCCTAATAATAGCATTGTACGGAAAATGTGTAACAGCAATTGATATTGATCTAGTGAAATTCCTTGGCTATGTATTGTGTCTTGTGTATTGAAACCGGGGGCCCAGAAATCACGGAGATGCTTCGCCCTGCCATAGCCCTCAGTGGTTCACAATCCCACAACAGGCCAGTGCAATCTACCCACCGTATCGTCGCCCCACACCGAACCCAGGGTTATTGTGTGGTCTCATACCAGAGGAGTGTAACCCCAAATGTCTGCGTGGTAGAGTAATGGTGGTGTACGCGTACGTGGAGACAGTGTTTGCGCAGCAATTGCCGACATAGTGTAACTGAGACGGAATAAAGGGAACCAGCCCGTATTCTCCTAGGCAGATGGGAAACAGACGCCTTAGCGTAAGGGGGGCTATGCGTGAAGCGTTCAGTGAATGCGAAAGTAAAATTCTATCTACCGACTTGACAGAAAATCCTAGGAAGTTCTGGTCTTACGTTAAATCAGTATGTGGATCGAAACAGCATATCCAGACACAATAGGATGATGATAGCATTGAAACAGAGGATGACACGCGTAAAGCTGAAATACTAAACACCTTTTTCCAAAGCTGTTTCACAGAGGAAGACCGCACTGCAGTTCCGTCTCTAAATACTCGAACGAACGAAAAAATGGCTGACATCGGAGTGTCCAAGGCATAGAAAACAACTGAAATCACTCAACAGAGGAAAGTCCACTGGACCTGACACGATACCCATTCGATTCTACACAGAGTACGCGAAAGAACTTGCCGCCCCTTCTAACAGTCGTGTACCGCACGTCTCTAGAGGAACGGAAGTTCAAATGACTCTGAGCACTATGGGACTAACTAACCTAAGGACATCACGCACATCCATTCCCGAGGCAGGATTCGAACCTGCGACCGTAGCGGTCTCTCGGTTCCAGACTGTAGCGCCTAGAACCGCACGGCCACTCCGGCGACGAACGCAACGTTCCAAATGATTGGAAAAAGAGTACAGGTAGTCCCAGTTTTCAAGAAGGGTCGTCGAGCAGATGCACGAAACTATAGGCCTATATTTTTAACATCGATCTGTTGCAGAATTTTAGAACATGTTTTTTGCTCACGTATCATGTCATTTCTGGAAACCCAGAACCTATTCTGTAGGAATCAAGATGGATTCCGGAAACAGCAATCGTGTGAGACCCAACTCGCTTTATTTGTTCATGAGTCCCAGAAAATATTAGATACAGGCTCCCAGGTAGATGCCATTTTCCTTGACTTCCGGAAGGCGTTCGATACAGTTCCGCACTGTCGCCTGATAAACAGAGCCTACGGAACATCAGACCACCTGTATGGCTGAATTGAAGAGTTTTTAGCAAACAGAACGCAGCATGTTGTTCACAGTGGAGAGACGTCTACAGATGTTAAAGTAACCTCTGGCATGCCACAGGGGAGTGTTATGGGACCATTGCTTTTCACAATATATATATAAATGACCTACTAGATAGTGTCGGAAGTTCCATGCGGCTTTTCACGGATGATGCTGTAGTATACAGAGAAGTTGCAGCATTAGAAAATTACAGCGAAATGCAGGAAGATCTACAGCGGATAGGCACTTGGTGCAGGGAGTGGCAACTGACACAACATAAACAAATGCAATGTGTTGCGAATACACAGAAAGAAGGATCCTTCATTGTATGATTATATGGTAGCGGAACAAACACTGGTAGCAGTTACTTCTGTAAAATATCTGGGAGTATGCGTACGGAACGATTTGAAGTGGAATGATCATATAAAATTAATTGTTGGTAAGGCGGGTGCCAGGTTGAGATACATTGGGATGGTCCTTAGAAAATGTAGTCCATCAACAATGGAGGTGGCTTGTAAAACACTCGTTCGACCTATACTTGAGTATTGCTCATCAGTGCGGGATCCGTACCAGGTCGGGTTGACAGAGGAGATAGAGAAGATCCAAAGAAGAGCGGCACGTTTCGTCACAGGGTTATTTGGTAAGCTTGTCAGCGTTACGGAGATGTTTAGCAAACTCAAGTGGAAGACTCTGCAAGAGAGACGCTCTGCATCGCGGTGTAGCTTGCTGTCCAGGTTTCGAGAGGATGCGTTTCTGGATGAGGTATCGAATATATTGTTTCCCCCTACTTATACCTCCCGAGGAGATCACGAATGTAAAATTAGAGAGATTCGATCGCCAACGGAGGCTTTCCGGCAGTCGTTCTTCCCGCGAACCATACGCGACTGGAACAGGAAAGGGAGGTAGCGACAGTGGCACGTAAAGTGCCATCCGCCACACAGCGTGGGATGGCTTGCGGAGTATAAATGTAGATGTAGAAACCGCCCTAAAAACCATCCACAGGCTGGCCGGCACACCGGACCTCTACACTAATCCGCCGGGCGGACTCATGCCTGGGACTGGCACGCCTTCCCTCTCGGGAAGCAGCGCGTTAGACCGCGCGACTAGCCTGGCGGGCACTGGCTATGTATTACCTTTAAAACGTCTTCTCCAATGTCATGTTTGTCCAGGCAGTGCCCATGTGTGCGCTGGGGCTCTCAGCGGAAGCTGCAACGCGCCTTGTCCACGCCATGTCGCAGCTCACAACAGCCACCACGGTCACCATAACTACTCTACATAGATACCGTTCTGCTGTGAAAGGCTGCATCGATGGGCTTCGATATTAGGCGATCACAAATGACCAAAAACAAACCTGCTATACTGTGAACATTATCCTGTTGTGATAATGTAATACAAATGTTATGTTGTGAACCCGGCAGTGTTGTATGTGTGTAAGTTATGACAGATTTAAAGTTCGTAGTTACTTTGTGCATCCACAAATAAAAACAGTAGGCCTTGTTCAGGGGTACTTAATTATAAGAGCACAATGAAAACGATTGGTAAAGGAACTAGCTGTGGCAAGCGAGTCGTGCTTTAGGTTCTTGTTGAAGTAACCAGTCCTAGAAGGGATCAAGAGGTTCATGATGATATAGATGTATTTCTCTTGATGCTGAATTGAGAAACGGTAACCCAAACCATCGTCTGTTAAAAAATATTCCACAGGAGAGACATAATGAACAAACCCAATGACTCTCTCACGCCTTGGGGTGAATAGGAATCGTAACATGAAATTTGTATTTTTAAACAGTTGACAGATTCTGAGCAAAAAAGAGTCTATAGTGAAGGAAAGAAAACAGGCAACTATCTAAAGAGATCATTCAAGTATATTTAGTACATGGTTTTGCGTTTGAAGTGAGGATTGTGACTTTCGGGTTGGATTAGGAAAATGTAAGCAGGAATCCAAATAACTCAGTTATGGTTAAGTTATCGACCGCCAGAGAGTGATTTTAAAAAAACACCCTATGCCTTAACTGAAAACGTGCCTAGATCTGTCTCGCCTCGCTACCAACATTAAGAGGCGAAAAGATAGGCTGCGACTTCAGCAATTAGAGAAGGCATGTGCACTGCAAGTACTGCACATACCCACATAAGACGCTGAATTTCTCGTCTCGGTCCCCGTCCTGCCGAAGAGAACTGCTATAGCTCAGCCCCGAAAAATAGTAATTCTCTGCTTCGTGTCTTAGCTAAGAGGAGAAATTTTCTGCTTTGTATCCGGACCACAAGACTGCTCTCCTCCACACCTCGACAAAGAGTACTGCTCAGCTTCGTGCCCTGACCGAGGTTCCTCTGAGCTCTCTACGGAAAGACCCCAAAATATTACTGGTCGTCCTACCAGACAGAAAGTTGGAAACACCGCCAGTGAGACGTCATGTAGCAAACACACATCTGTATCTACATCCCTCGACAAGCCACCTGATGGTGTTTGGAGAAGGTCTCTAACTGATCCCTCCTTCCCTGTTCCACTTGCGGGTGGCACATGGGAAGATTGGTTTAGGTAAGCCTCTGTATTGGCTCTAATTTCTCGAATTTTGTCGTCGTTGTCTTTTGCGGAGATGTATATGGGCGGAAGAAATACGTAGAACGAATCTTCCCGGAAAGTGCTCTTTCGAAATTTCAATAATAAGCCTCTCCGTGATGCACAGCGCCTCTCTTGTAACACCTACCTCTCGTCGGCTACACAATCCCGTGACGAAACGCACCGATTTTCGTTGGATCTTCTCTATCTCTTCTATAAGTCCTACCTGGTAAGGGTCCGAGACGGATGAACAGTATTCAACAATCAGTTGCACAAGTGCCACTAAGCCACTTCCTTAGGGGATTATTTATTTGTGGTAAGTCCTGTGGGACCGAACTGCTGAGGTCATCGGTCCCTAAGCTTACACACTACTTAACCTAACTTAAACTAACTTACACCAAGGACAACACTCATACACCTATGCCCGAGGGAGGACTCGAACCTCCAACGGGGAGAGCCGCGAGGACCGTGACAAGGCGCCTGAGACCGCGCGGCTACCTCGCGCGGCTCCTTAGGAGATTTCCTTAATATTTTTCCTATGAATCTCAGTCTGATATTTGCTTTTCCTGTTATTATGTGATCATTCAACTGCAGATCGCTCTGGGTAGTCACACCTAGATATTTTAATGTGGTTTCTGTTTCCAGCAAATGGTCATCAAGAGTCTAGCTGTACAGAAGTAGATTTCTTTTCCTACGTACGCACAGTATGTTAAGTTTATTTCCGTTCACGGTCAACTGCCAATCCCTGCAACATTCACCAATCCTCAGTATATCATTTTGCAAATCGATACTGTCCTCTGGCATTGCTGCTTTATTATAGACTACCGCATCATCTGCGAAAATTCTTAAAGAGCTTCCGACGCTTTCTGCTAAATCATTTGTATACACTGTAAACAATAACGGTCCTATCACACTTGCTTGTGGCACTCCAGAAACTACCCTTTAAAACTGTCTGTTTTGTTCCGTTAAGGGCGACCTGTAAATCGGGTCCAGTATTCTTTCAGCTCGTACTTCATGTTTCTAAAGGTCAGTACAGGACAGTGAAAATTGCTTTCCCGAAGTCAGAGGAAAACGGCATAAACTTGTGCGATGTGGTCTACAGCGATATGGATCTCATGGAGGAGTCAGAACTTTTTTCAAGACCACTTTACCTAATCCCTGTTGATTTTTCCAGAGGTGATTTTGGTTGACTAAAAATTTCGTAATTCTTAAGCATAAACGTTCCATGATTCTGCAACAGATTGACGTCGATACACGCCCTTAATTATGTGGATCCGTACTACGGCTCCTCGCCGTACTGAAAACTTTCTTATTACTCCAGCCAGTCTCTTACTTTTTCAGGTTAAACACATTTACGTCAGCTTGGTGCTGGACCCACACCCAGGAAAACTGATGTAGCCCTGGCCAATATGAGGGAAATCGTGCTTCCGCCCCTTCGAAAGTCGTTGGGAGTTCCACTACTCTGCCTACATTTTAAGGTGTCCTCCAATCAACATGTGATTTATTTCACTTGTCAAAAGCAAGGGTTGTTAATCTTCAAGTATCGGCTTCAGCTTGGCGGCGGTGGATTTCAGTGCCAGTTAGTGCTCCACGTCCGCGCATCGTCTTATCTGCTGTCCAAGTTACTGCCCTAATTTTCCGGAAGCGTTTCTTCTGGTCGCCGGGCTGGTGCCATCGGTAATATGGTGAAATTCCGGTGTGAGCCCAATGTGTACACGATTGTCTCCCTACGGCCTCTGCGAGATCTTATCTGCTCGCATCACAACGGGCCATAACCTCTGGACACATTCTGTGCGTGACGCCGCACGAAATTGCGTGGCGAGACGTCAGCTCCCTCCAGAAGTACTCTGTGTTAGAGGGTGGCGAAAGCCAGCCGAACTACGCATCCTGTTGTCAACACACATAGCTGACTGCCCAGGTAGCCACAATGCAAGCGCACTCTGCACTATAGGATCGCTTTGCCATCAATGGCTTGCCGACTGCTGCACCGAGTCAGAAACAAGTACCGAACTTGCCAGACCCCACGTGCAAACGATTAATGCAATTAATGGAAATTATTTTGTTACAGGGACGTTTCAGTCTCTGCAATCATCATTTAAGATTCATTTTCATACCAAACCCGCATTGCAGGAACAAAAAATAAAATCCTGTCTCTTTACTAAGAAGCTAGTACTCTTACCAAAAATGAAACCAGCGAGCTTGCTCTAGTACAACGCATTTCCCAGTTTTGACAGAGAAAGTGGTCTCATTATGAGTCTATACTTCGTTGGCGGGTCGACTCCTGCAATATCCAGATTTGTGTGGCAATCGGATGTGACAGTGGACCGATGTCGGACGGCATGGAAACATGAGTGCAGGTATACTTCTCGGCGTCTTTCCAGTCGACCACGTCTCACCGCCACAAGACAGATCCAATGTGTTGTGCACCAATTATATCGTTATACCTTCATATTTGCGCCTATCATCGGAGAACAAGGAACTAGCTCCCGGCAACATTCTATGTCATCCCGTATTACCGGATGGAGACTGAAAGCACCCGATTAAGGATTTCCTATCACATGTAGTAGGGTGCCGTTAACACCACAACACGAACAGCCCATTCAAAGTGGTGCCGTTACTGAGAAGCAAGAAGTGCTGACGAATGACGTCGCATTGTGTTCAACAACGAATCGCCATTCTGTACTTCACTGGATGACACTTGTCAGTGTGGTGGCGACCTGGAAAGAGATCCCATTACGCCGTTGTTTCGGAGAGGCACAGCAGTTACTCCCGTCCCCATAATGGAACGAACTATCGGTTATGATTTCAGGTCATGGCTGGTAACGATTGAGAGAGCTGTGACTGCACAACGGTAGGTCAGAGACATCCTGCGTCCTCATAGTTACCTGTCGTATACATATCGCGTTGCCATTATTCAACAGGACAATGCTGTTTCACAGATGGCCCATATGTCTAGGAACTGTGCGTGTGATGTTGATGCAGTTCTGTGACCAGCGTGATCCCCAGATGTGTCCCCCATCGAAGATGGGTGGTATCAGCACGGCCTTCAATTCCTTCTCAGTGCCGATATCCAGAATGTGAAGCACTAATTAGAGCAATTGTTGTCCAGCTTGCCTCAGAAGAGCGTACAAGGGCTATGTGACATCATTCTCTAATGAGTGAGTGCATGAATCAAGCCAGAAGGCGTGCAATGTCATACTGATATGTGGACCTTAACTGTGAAGGTCTCTATTAATTTGACTCGATTTTATAATCAACCAAAAAACATAAGGTACACTTCCAACTGGTGTAGTTTTATTTTCTTAATAAGCCGCTGTATATCGCGTATTAAGAATCACGTTGAAACCAGACTAAGACATTCTGAACCTAGGAGGATTAACTCCTGAGAACAAAAAGGTAAGAAGCATGGGTAATAGACACAGCTAATGAAAAACAAAACAGAGAAAGTCACATTTACTTGAAAGTTTAGTTACTCAATTAGAAACTTGTGGCATACATTAGGATCTAGAATGTAGGCTAATACACCGACGAAAAATAATTTCAACACCATCAAATGATTAATGTCTTCTTCTTCTTTTTCTTCTTCTTCTCCTTCTTTCTTGGCTCTACAGCTCATGATGAGCCTTGGCCTCTTCTACAATTTCCTTCCATCTCTCTCGGTCTTTGCCAATACTCTCCAGTTTCTGTAGCCCATCTTCCTAAGATCATCGATTACTCCATCTTCCCATCTGGCTCGTGGTCGACCACGTCCTCTGTACCCTCCTGGCTTTGCTTGTAATATTCTTTTTGGTACTTCTGTATCATTCATGCGAGCCACATGTCCTGTCCACCTCAGTCTGGATGATTTCACTATCGTTCTGATGGGTTGGTCTTTGTATATTGTATACAACTCATGGTTGTATCTCCTCCTCCATCTTCCTCTTTCACAGATTGGGCCGATAATTCGTCTAAGTACCTTCCTTTCAAATGCATCCAGTGTTTCAATAACTTTAGTTGTTAATGTCCAGGCTTCAGAGGTATATGTAAGCACTGGTCGTATAAGTGATTTATACATAGTCAATTTCGTGGTACGAGTCAGGAGCCTTGAGGATAGAAGTCTTGTTAGGGCAAAGTAGTCTCTGTTGGCCAGTATTAATCTCTGCTCAATTTCAAAGGAGGTATCAATTAGATGTGTAAATGTCGAGCCCAGATACTTGAAATGTTCAACTCTCTCAAATGTATAATTGCCCATTGTTATTGCATTTGGCATATTTTCTCTATATGCTTTTCCAACTGTCATATTTTTTTTTTTTTTGTTCATTAATAATTAACCCCATGTTCCTACTGGCCTGTTCAAGAGTTGTAAATGTCTCTTCCATTGCTATTTGGGTTCTTGCTATTACATCTATATCATCTGCGTAGGCCAGTATCTGCACCGATTTATAGACGATCGTTCCTCTGTTCAGAAGGTTTGCGTTTCTCATCACCTTCTCCAGGGCGGCATTAAAGAGAAGGCATGCCAATGCATCCCCTTCTCGCACTCCATTTTTAATACTCAATGTGTTGGACATCATTCCTCCAATTCTTACACTACCTTGTGTTTCGCTCATTGTCATCCTCACCAGCCTTACCAACTTTCTAGAGATTCCCAGTTCATCTAGAGCTTGATATAACTGCTCTCTATTTATGCTATCATAAGCTGCTTTGAAATCTATAAAGAGGTGATGCGTGCCAACTCCAAACCCGTTTGTTTTTTCCAGGATTTGTCTTAAGGTGAATATTTGATCTATGGTTGACTTCCCAAGAAGGAATCCGCATTGGTAAGGCCCCGTCTCCCTCTGTATGGTTGGGAGTATTCTGTTGAATAGTATATAAGAGAGCTATTATATCCCAAATTAAGTAGTGTGATCCCTCTGTAATTGTCACACTCCTTCTTATCTCCTTTGTTATATATGGGACATATGATACCCTCTTTCCATTGTTGTGGCACTTTCTCCTCTTCCCATATTCTGGTGACCATTTTCAGAAGGCTTTGTTCTAGCTCTCTGCCTTCTTGCTGAAACAGTTCTGCTGGAATACCATCTGTCCCTGCCGCCTTATTATTTTTCAATTTCTTCATGGCAGTTTTCACTTCTTCTATATTTGGTGGGGTAGTGTTATTGTCTGGGTCCTCTTCTCCATTGGTGTCTGTTGGGTTCTCTGGTATAGTTATTCTAGGTTTGAGGAGACTATCAAAATACCTGCGCCATCTTTCGCATATTCCCTTCCCTTCACTTATTATATTCCCTGTCTCGTATTTTATTAAGCTTGTTTTGCTACCAAAAGGCTTCCGTGCCGCATTCACCTCTCTATAGAATTTTCTTATTTCATTTTTGCTTTGCCATTAATGTAGAGTAATAAAATTTCGGGAACATATTTGTCTAGGTCACATATTTAAGAGGTTAACATTGCAAGACACTGCAAGATCAGAGGATAATGTAAAAGCAAGATAAGCTATTACAAATCTGAAACGCTGGTACGTTAATAATCGACGTAACAGTCCCAACGTTGAATGTAAGCGTGCAAAAGTGCACGCATTGTGTTGTAGAGGTGCCGGATGTCAGTTGTGTAATGGGGTCTACGAAGGTTGCACTTCATCAGTCAATACACGGACAGTTAAAGCTGTATGTGGATGATGCTGAAGTTGTCTTCCTATAACGTCTCATAGGTATTCGATTGGAGACAGATCTGGTGATCGAGCAGATCAAGACAACATGTCGAAACTTCGTAGAGCATGTTGGGTTAAAAGCAGTGGTTTGTGGGGTCATCGTGCTGGAAAACACCCCCTGGAATGCCATTCAAGAATGATGGCACACCAGGTCGGATCACCCTACTGACGTACCGATTTGCAGTCAAAGCACGTGGGATAACCACGAGAGTGCTGCTACTGTCATATGAAATAGCACCCCACATCATAAGTCCACGTGTACGTCAACTGTGTCTATCTCACAGAGAGGTTGATTGTATGTCCTCATATGGCCTCCTTCAAAGCAACACATGGTGCCAGAATGAGATATTCACTCTGCAGCGGAGTGTGCACTGAAATGAAACTTCCTGGCAGATTAAAACTGTGTGCCGGACCGAGACTCGAACTCGGGACCTTTGCCTTTCGCGGTCAAGTGCTCTACTAACTGAGCTACCCAAGCACGACTCACGTCCCGTCCTCACAGCTTTGCTTCTGCCAGTACCTCGTCTCCTACCTTCCAAACTTTACAGAAGCTTTTCTGCGAACCTTGCAGAACTAGCATTCCTGAAAGAAAGGATATTGTGGAGACATGGCGTAGCCACAGCCTGGAGGATGTCTTCAGAATGAGATTTTCACTCTGCAGCGGAGTGTGCGCTGAAATGAAACTTCCTGGC
Source organism: Schistocerca serialis cubense (assembly GCF_023864345.2). Lineage (NCBI taxonomy): Eukaryota > Metazoa > Arthropoda > Insecta > Orthoptera > Acrididae > Schistocerca > Schistocerca serialis. The sequence continues at coordinate 273,990,831 of NC_064642.1, read as the reverse complement.
AGATTGAAACTGTGTGCCGGACCGAGACTCGAAGCTGTGAGGACGGGGTGTGAGTCGTGCTTGGGTAGCTCAGTTGGTAGAGCATATGCCCGCGAAAGGCAAAGGCCCCGAGTTCGAGTCTCGGTCCGGCACACAGTTTTAATATGCCAGAAAGTTTCAACATTTGGTGATCACTGGCACCGAAGAGAACCAGCTTCCATTAGAAAACACAATAGACCTCCAACATAGCCACCAATGAGCTCTCGCTGGACACCATTGAAGTCGCAAATAGGGGTGGTTTGGGGTCAGTGGAATGCACGCTACGTGGCGTCTGGCTCAGAAATTTTCTGGCAATAACTGATTTTTAACACATCATTCTGTCACTGCGGCGCTAACTGCTGCTGAAACTGCTGCTGCAGATGCAGTAAGATGCGCCAGAGCCATACTCCGGACACGGTGGTCTTCCCTCTTGGTAGTGGTTCGTGGCCGGCCGGAGCCTGGCGTTGCGACCGCACGTTTCCGTGGCTGCGACTGCCAGCAGTCATGTGCAGTGGCTAAGTTCCTGCCAAGTCCTTCTGCAATATGTCAAAAGGAACATTCAGCTCCTTCTAGCCCTATTATACGACGTCTTTTAATAACAGTGAGGAGTTGATAGTGGCGTCCTTTATGTCTAAAATGCATCTTGACTGACATTATCACACCATGTTCAGTCTCTAAGGTAACTCACGCTCGATACTGTTATAGCATGTATTTTAAGCAAAACTAGCACGAATTTCGAACAGACATCATCTTTCAGATGTAGAAACACGCCTCCCAACTTTCGCTATGTTGCAGAACTCCTCCTTGGCGTTGCGACTTTTTTCCGTCACTGTAATGAAATGTCGTGTGGCTAGGGCCTCCCGTCGGGTAGACCGTTCGCCTGGTGCAAATGGCTCTGAGCACTATGCGACTTAACTTCTGAGGTCATCAGTCGCCTAGAACTTAGAACTAATTAAACCTAACTGACCTAAGGACATCACACACATCCATGTCCGAGGCAGGATTCGAACCTGCGACCGTAGCAGTCGTTGGCTCCAGACTGTAGCGCCTAGAACCTCACGGCCACTCCGGCCGGCTCGCCTGGTGCAGGTCTTTCGAGTTGACGCAATTTTGGCGACCTGCGCGTCGATGGGGATGAAAAAACGATGATTAGGACAACACAACACCCAGTCCCTGAGCGGGGAAAATCTCCGACCCAGCCGGGAATCGAACCCGGGAACTTAGGATTGACATTCCGTCACGCTGACCACTCAGCTACCGGGGGCGGTCACTGTGTCAGGCATGTACTGCAATAATGTTGTTTGCGAAATATGTTATTGTGATGATGACAAAAATACGATTAGTTTCATAATTTTTTCTCTTTTGTTTCTAGATCACGGTTCCATTCCTTCTGTATTAATCCTAAAAGTATGAATCATTGCGAATACCTCATATAAAATTTTGCGACATTGGTCTTCGTACGTGTGTACGATAAAGCTATCCCACAATGAAGTTTTATTACGCACTTACTCTCTGCTCCAACTGCACCTCTAATTCAAATGATGTAGTGAAAATATCGAGTAGCCTGTGGGGTCTCTAATAAATCACCCGGTGTACATAGCGTCGGCAGTGGGTGGCGCCAGTTGGGGCTGACGCAGGTAACTCCTTACGCATGCCAGGCGGCGTTGAATCGCGCCTGATGATGATCAGACAGTAGACTGTGCGCGGAAGCGAACGCAAGCCGGGATGAAAGCCGGCCGGTGGTAATGTAGTCTCTCATTAAGAGCACGGCGCTCCGCCTCCAGGAGTAAATTAAGAACTTGGATACTTTTAAAGTTCGGACTGGGCCTCGGCGCGGTGCGCTAATTCTCCTCTCCGGAGCGGAGCGTCCGTAAAACTTGCAGCCGCCTCGTCTCGCGCCGCGCCGCGCCCCGCGTGACATTAATTACGTCACAACAGGCGGCGGTACGGGGCCAGGCCCGGTCAGGCCGCGGTCGCCCTCAATACCGTTGTGTCGCGTCTGATGCGTTTTATTAGCGCCCGCTTTGTGCGGCGGCCGCGTGTTACACGAGTGATTCTCCACCGGCAAGTAATTAGTTGCCTTCATGGTGCACCTGTACAAGTTATTATTCCGCGTGCGCTGTTGAGGCCGCCGTACCGCAGTAATGAGCTAACGGTCGAATGAGGTATTTGCTCCAAACGTTTGCCTCATGCGGGCCTTCCGATGAAAGTAGACGAACATACAGCACCGCTTCCTTGCTGTGAATGTAAACTATTGTTATGTGCCTCTGAAAAATCCAATCAGCTCTTAATCGCATTTGTGAAATTACATGAAAAAAATACTACACCGCCTTATCATATTTGAAGGAGCATTAACGGTAAAAACACTCCCAGTCAGTAGGCTGGCGATACCATGATCGAGGCGAATAATAGCGGGTGGTTATAACTGAAGAGCAGCTATTCAGAGAGGTAATTATCGCATGCCAGCGAAACTTGGTAGGGATTCTAATGCGTTGGTGCGGAACCGATCTACGCTGGAAGAAAATTAGTACCAAATTTTGCCACCAGGTGCAAACCCGTCTCTGTTAATTGAAGAAAGACGTATAGAAAGTTTCAATAGTAATGGATTAGCAACGGGACGTCGACACAGAAAGTCAAACAAATGAGAAAGGCTACGGTCGTAGGTTCGAATCCTGCCTCGGGCATGGATTTGTGTGTTGTCCTTAGGTTAGTTAGGTTTAAGTAGGTCTAAGTTCTAGGGGACTTATGACCTCAGTAGTTGAGTCCCATAGTGCTCAGAGCCATTTTTAAGTCCACTTCGCCGCCCCACACCGAACCCAGGGTTATTGTCCGGTTCGGCCCCCGGTGGACCCCCTATAATACTTCTCACAACAGACGAGTGTAGCCCCTATGTTTCCGTGGTGGAGTAATGGTGGTGTACGTGTACGTGGAGAACTTGTTTGCGCACCAATCGCATCGCTGTGACAGATGGGAACCGCCTAAAAATCAACAGACCGGCCGGTTTACAGGACCTCGACACAAATCCGCCGGGCGGATTCGTGCCGGGGACCAGGAACTCCTTCCCAAGCGGAAAACCGTGCGTTAGACCGCACGGCCAAACCACAGCCTATACTGGACCTCTCTGACTAGTTGCACCTTAATTATAGCCACCCGGTACAAGTCAAACTGTCCCGTGTCCACGGATAATCATATGACTGGTATTTTAAAAACTGAAGACTAATTCCGCCTTAAACAAGATACTTTTATACTTTTATTATTACCAAACCTGTTCCAGCACCTTGTTTTCTATCTTCAGAGGAATTTTTGTATAATTTTTTCTTAAAATATCATTGTTATGTCTAAAACGTTTGTTCAGCTGATATGAATTTTCGTCTCAAAATTTATAACATTAGCAAAGGAGCGATTACTATGTGTCAATATTTTAGATTAGTTTACGTCTGGCATACAGTAAGATAAATGTCACAGACGTGAGGTATCATACGGAGTAATTCCGTTATGATCTTACAGACCTCCAGGGATGATAGAGAAGGAGAAATCCACCAATTTGATGTAGGCGTCCTGGCGTGGAAAAGACCCAGTCGAATGTTATAAATGGAATTCGTTCTGACACGATTTCCAAGTTTTGGACGAGGTAATATGGATCAAACAAACACAAAGCTTTTCTAGTAAATATGGGCTCTAAACTGGCACTGGTTCATTTTTACTACTGTGAAACACATTGCTTCTCTTAAACAAGTGCCCTTAAAGTATGCATTGTAGAGCCCAATTTACTAGACAATATTTTCTTATTTTGTTTTATACTAGCTCCTCCGAAAATCTGGAAAGCAAAGACATTGCATTAGAAGAAGTACACCGTCAGGGGCAACAGAGTGAATTTCCTTTATAGCTGTCGACTCGGTCTTTTGCAAGCCAGGGTCCCTAACCTCAAATTGATACACTTACCTTTAGCCATTATCCCTCAGATCAACCTATATGTTGTTCACTTACGTTATGCTTAAAGATTTAGGTCTAATATACTAAATTTGGAAATAATACGGCTCTGTATTTGGCTATATAACTCAGCTGAAGCTATTAGTAGCACTGTATGCTAGTAGTCTTAAATCTACCCTGCAAAACACAGCCGGCCGTTGAGGCCAAGCGGTTCTAGGCGCTTCAGTCTGGATCCGCGCTACCGCAGTTTCGAATCCTACCTTGGGCATGGACGTGTGTGATGTCCTTAGGTTAGTTAGTTGTAAGTCGTCCCATAGTGCTCAGAGCCATTTGAACCATTTTGCAAAACACAGTTTGTCATCTCCAAACAACGAAACGTATTCTGTTTCTCAGAGTGAGAATCGTTGTATGTTGTTATTAAGCGTGTGAATTACTATTTTCTTTTTTTTTTATCTTGTGGTCTAGTTTCTCTTCTTTGTGACGCTTTGAAGCATTTATTTCTTTCCCTGTTATTTCTTGCTATTAAAGACAAATTTTATATAGTTTACCAGCAAGTTCCCGCCGAATTTTCACTTGTGTTATAGCTACATGTTGCTCATTTGTTTTATGATGGTTCAGATGGCTCTGAGCACTATGGGACTCAACTGCTGAGGTCATTAGTCCCCTAGAACTTAGAACTAGTTAAACCTAACTAACCTAAGGACATCACAAACATCCATGCCCGAGGCAGGAATCGAACCTGCGACCGCAGCGGTCTTGCGGTTCCAGACTGCAGCGCCTTTAACCGCACGGCTACTGCGGCCGGCATTTGTTTTATGTTTGATTAGGGTATGGCGTATGTGTTCCAGGTGCTGCAGACGGTTAGGACGTTCAGTTGGAGTGTATGTGTGTGTGTGTGTGTGTGGGTGTTTGTCTGTGTCTCCTTCCCTTCCCCCTCCCCCCCCCCCCCCACTCACCTTCTCTCTCTCTCTCTCCCTCTCTCCCTCTCCCTCCCTCTCTCTCTCTCTCTCTCTCTCTAGTCTGGTCCCTTCAATCCCACAAACCAACCAACCTCTCTCTTTCTCTCTGCCTCTCTCTCTCTCTCTCTCTGTGTGTGTGTGTGTGTGTGAGAGAGAGAGAGAGAGAGAGAGAGAGAGAGAGAGAGAAAACGTTGGAGAGGCGTCAGATGGGGTTGGTCATTTTAGTGCAGGAGTAACGACATCGACATCTTTATTTGAAAGGGAAGATTACACAAAGGGTTTGTCATTCACAAATAACATGTCAGTGTTCATTCTTTGTTATATGCAATCGATTTGTTTGGGACGGACATACCGAACAGCAGGCCTCGCGGAACTACTTCCCGCTGTTTTGTGCTACTTTCTGTTGGTTTATTAGTTTCTGTAGCGATTTAGTTATTCTGATTAGTATGTATCTGTTACAGTAAGTTATTTTAATCAGTCATCAGTCGCTCATCATTGTTGTCAGTGTAATAGTGATACCAATAGTTTACATTATTACCGAAGTCTACGTTGTTAGAGTCGGCTGCGAAGTCTGTCGCTCCCTGTGCACGTTTTGGTCGGTGTACCTGACTCGGTCGATAGTGGCCGTGTAGCGCCGTGGGTATTTTGTATTTCTCAGCTAGTCTATCCCCTTTTTTCGTATTGAGTGCTGTGTAATGTCGATGTGTACGCCTGGCAGTCATCTCACCCGCAACCAACCTTCGCAGAATGAGAGAGTCTACTACTGGGGATTCCTCTGCCCTTAACGGAAGGACGACGGAAGTTTAGTGTTTAACAGCACATCTAGAACGAGGTGATTAGCAACGGAGCACAAGCTCGGGTTAAGGAAGCGTTCGGGATGAAATCGGCCGTGCCCTTGCGAAGGATCTATTGCGGTATTTGCCTGAAGAGATTCAGGGAAATCACAGTAAACGTAAATCATGATGGATGTACGTGGATTTAAACCGGCGTTCTTCCGAAAGCGAGTCCAGTGTGCTAACTACTGCGCTACTCTGCTCGGTCGCTTCATCGAGACCCACACTCTATGGATGCATGAGGTGTGGCCTGTATCACACACAGGCAGTGCGACGGCATCTGTAGCATCACCGACTCTCACCAAGGTAACAGTTCTGTTGTAGCGGTGTTCCTTGACGCGAGAACAAGGAGGGGCGAGAGCTCTGGAGTTCGCCCAGCCACAACACTGGACAAGACGGTAGCGCCATGTCGTCCTTTGAGACGAGTTATGGTCCATCGTACAGGAGTATAATGTACACTGCCCGATTACATTCCTTATCGTCACTCGGGCCAAGTATTTGCTGCGCTAGTATGGGTAGCCACGGGGTGCACATCACGATCTCCTTTTGATGTATAGCCGGTAATTTGTGCATTAGGCGTTGTATTTCTGGTGTGTTACGGCCGTTGACTCTGCCATGGCGATACCTTTCTTTAATGGTCAACACTGTGATTAAGACGGTACCATCAATAAATCAACACCAATTCAGCGTATAGTAAAACTTAAGATGTGTCACATATGGAACAGAAACATAAGATATAAATTTAACATGCTAAATGCATAAAATTATGCCGAGGCAATGTTTAGGGAAGCAAATAACATAAGGGCTACACCGGAGCTACACTTTCAGGGAACTTAACCATGGAATAGCCTTGAAAAGACATACAAGAATTTTTTTTGTTATCTTGAAACATTTTTATTGAGTGTTCTCTGCCACTTGCTCTATTATGCCTGTATCACATTGTGGACGGCGAACAACGTGCCATTTGCATCTTGCATAATGGTTCTGATATGATTCAGGCGGCTGCAAAATTTTCTTAACAGTTTCACGGTACTGTCGGGTCTATCTGATTTTCCAGGCCTTGTTCGGCAAATAGTGTTCAGATACCTCTGCAGAGAGGTTTTAAGTTGCAGGTTAATTAGTACACCCTTTCTAGAGAGCTCTTAAAGTCTTTCTGGATTTAATAGTGGTATTATTAGCTAGTCAGCTAGTATGAGTCAACGTCTGGCTGAAAGAACTATGTTTCCTCGAACGCAGTGATCACTCTTACTAGATTATTGGGTAGAGTTGCGCGTTTTCCATGCATCATTTTGTTTAAACTTTTCCCGGCGGAGGTTCGAGTCCTAACTCGGGCAAGGGTGTGTGTGTTTGTCCTTACGATAATTTAGGTTAAGTAGTGTGTCAGCTTAGGGACTGATGACCTTAGCAGTTAAGTCCCACAAGATTTCCTGAACTTCCTGTTTATTTACATCTTAACTGATTTACATTACTGAATTCCTATCTTTGCCTGAACTCTGTTGTATTTTCTTCTTTCGTCAGTAATTTAAGTATTTCTTCTGTTTCCCATGGTTCCTTGTCAGTTATTTTCGTTGTACTATTTTTCCGTCTAACTTATATGATTGTCCTTATTATTTAACTATGGCAGTCATCATCGAAATGTCTACAGACCCAGAGAACCTCAAAAGCAGATCGCCATTCCTCTCGTGTCCCACATCTTTACATACTGTTTCTTCTAGATGATTATCTTAAACATCAGTCCACAATTCATCATCATTAAACTGTGATCTGAATACGTATCTTCTCCCAGCTCCGTTTGGCAATCCAGTATCTGATTTCGGGATATCTGCCTCACCACCATGTAATACAGTTGAAATCTTACCTCGTCTCTAGGCCTTTTCCAAGTATACACAATAATCACATGCAAAATGGTAACTCCTCCGCCTTTCCTAAAACCAACTTCATACGATTTTGATTATAGATTATATTAAAAATTTGTCATTCATATTGGAAAGTTATTTACAGGATCTTTATTCCCTTCCAAAAAAAAATATATATATATATATATGTTTCATTTGATTCAGTTTCTGTAACTGTGTTAATCTTGTATGATAGTAAAATGCTGTACCAACAGTATGTGTCTAATAAATACTTATACAAACAAATAAAAATAAAAAAATAATGTGTGTGTGTGACAGAGAGAGAGAGAGAATGTAAAAAATTGTTGTAAAGAAATCTTTCATTTAAAATGACACGTTCCACATCATTGCGAAATGTTGTATTCAAAATCTATGGAACAAGAATTAATCTAATCTAATCTAATCACATCATATTGATGACTAGCCATGAAGAGTCATGAATTACCGAAATTTTTGCCATTACCAGTAACCAAATCTAAACTTGAAAATAAAAGACGCTAATTTTTATAATAAACCGAGACCCCTATCAATAACCTTTCGTCCCTGTTAGGTAACCACGAAAGATGTCTGATATACCTCCATTCTGAGGTAACAAAGTGTGCATGCATTTAAAGATGAAGTGCAAGATGTGAAGTTCTGAGACGGAGATACGAACCCAACACGTGATCGGATTGTTAACTAAGAAAAATCAAATGTTATCTATCGGTTTTCCTTACGAGCTGCTAGGTGTTTGAATCTAAAATAAGGATACAAAGGTTTGTGCCTAAGCGACAATCGAACTGCACACCTTCGGTGCATCCACGAATATAGCTTAAGTATCAGTTGCTTACTCACCAACAGTAAGTTGTGTGCGTGTTTGACCAGAAATATCGACACATATTGCGATTGTTGGCAACACATGAACAGACATTAAAAATGCACGTTAATTTTCACTAGCAGGTGGGTGTGCACTTGATAGGGCTTGAAATGAAATTATGAATATTTTTGTACTGGATCCTTTGGAGGAGACCTAGAGAAGATTGCAGTCTTGGGAAAAGGAACGAAATGATTGAACTATACTGTTCTGAGAGATTCAGATTCTCGAAAGAGGAGATACGAATTCAAATCACAGTCCAGCACCAAATTTTTCTACGTCTCTAGTTCAATCAAGTACAAGTAAAGTAAGAGACCTGTTCCTTTAAATGACTATCGGTTCATCAAATAAAATAAAATTTTCTAATGTAAGTGAGTTTACTGGCGACTGTATTTCTGTTTGCTATGACTTCCGCTATGTCACTTCCCAACGCAAACCGGCTCTGCCTAGTTGGAAATGAAAGATTTCTTTACATATCATTATTCAATTTCTTTACAACAATTTTTTACATACTCACTCTCTCTTTCTCTCTCTCTCTCTCTCTCTCTCTCTCTCTCTGTCACACACACACACACACACACACACACATTATTCTCTCTCTCTGTCTGTCACACACACACACACACACACACACACACACACACACACACACATTATTTTTTTATTTTTATTTGTTTTTTGTGCTCGACTATCGACGAGGCACGAAAACGCCTGTGAATGAGTTTCTTAGTTTTGAGTACACTTGCGAAAGAAATATAAAAACAACTATGAGAGTTACTGCTTTATGATGCTTAGTTTGCAGTCAATCCTGAGTATTTTTAGTAGCTACACTCCAGTCCCTAAACCTAATTACAGAAGTGCGAATCAGTCGCATTACGTATTCCTGGCTGTAGCAATTGCGACTTGGAGACACCAGCTATGGTCACTTCCCAGCCCGCTGTAGCATCGCATCGGTTCGTATTCTTCCTGCTGGTACTGTAACTGAGATTTGGCAACAAGGCAACGTATGTTTGGCAACTCTGTGATCGACGAGTTACTTCCTTGTGTGCACGGAATTAAGCCTCAAAGTTCACTTGATTTTAGCTGTCATTTCCATTGAAGGATCTCAGTTATTATCGCTTGAGGTGTAACAAAAGATTGTAAACTTACGGTTTTCAGCCCAAGAAAGTCGTTGCAGGTGAAAATCCCAACTAATCTCGTCCTTTAAATAGCGGTTTATGAGTTCTAGCCACTATTGGCCTCGTAAGGGGAAGGTTACATACATACCTATTCGCCAGCTCTGTGGTAACGTGCTGAACTGTGAAAAAGTGTCTGTTATGGTTCCAGCCCCACTGACTGCAACGTTCCCCTTCTGTGGAAGAGCTACAAGCAGTCAGATCAAACATCAATAAGGAAATCGCAAAAAATACTTTCGGCTCATAGTACAATGGTGAAAAACTTACAATGCTTCACAACAGGTAACGTCTCTTTCCGCTGCTGACAAGCAAATTTTGGGTTTCTAGAAATACATAACTATATTTATGAAATGCCACATTTGCATACCTCTTGAGTATGACGTAGCATACCAATTAAACACAGACCCAATCAAAATCTAAGTGAGTAGTGGCATGCTTGTGTACAGATACTCAGTTTTATTAAAACTGTCTTTCGTCGTAAGGTTATAGTGGGTAGTTTTATTTCATTTCTTATAATACAGTGCACAGTGTTCGTAAGGTTTCCTTTAGTGTTGTTGAAACAATAGTAAACACGAGAGCGAAATTAATCATCAACGATATATGCGAATTCTCTGATGTTATCTATAACAGTCTGACGCTGCACATGCAGTTTATTGATTACATGCATGTAGAAAACTTATTCTGAGTTAAAGCTGTCAAACAATGTTTGAAGAAGAATAAAATGCCACTACCACACGACAGCTAATGTAGAAAATACTTTTCTGACGTATTTGTGCACGATGCGCTCTTACCATACATGATACAAAAGCATCAAGATGCATCTGCTGCCTGGCTGTCTATTAAACCTGAAAAGAACAAAATGTCACAGAAGTTAGCCCTTGTGACTATTTTGGGTTGAGAAGTGAAGGGAATTATGTTCAAAGTTCCATTAGATTGGTAACTTACAGCAGACAGCAGAATTGCGTTTTAAAAAGTTCAGTAGTAAATGTATTCGAACTCGCAACGTCTTATCTACGGTGCACGATACTTACCATCACGCTACTACAGGGTGTTTCAAAAATGACCGGTATATTTGAAACGGCAATAAAAACTAAACGAGCAGCGATAGAAATACACCGTTTGTTGCAATATGCTTGGGACAACAGTACATTTTCACGCAGACAAACTTTCGAAATTACAGTAGTTACAATTTTCAACAACAGATGGCGCTGCGGTCTGGGAAACTCTATAGTACGATATTTTCCACATATCCACCATGCGTAGCAATAATATGGCGTAGTCTCTGAATGAAATTACCCGAAACCTTTGACAACGTGTCTGGCGGAATGGCTTCACACGCAGATGAGATGTACTGCTTCAGCTGTTCAATTGTTTCTGGATTCTGGCGGTACACCTGATCTTTCAAGTGTCCCCACAGAAAGAAGCCACAGGGGTTCATGTCTGGCGAATAGGGAGGCCAATCCACGCCGCCTCCTGTATGTTTCGGATAGCCCAAAGCAAACACACGATCATCAAAATATTCATTCAGGAAATTAAAGACGTCGGCCGTGCGATGTGGCCGGGCACCATCTTGCATAAACCACGAGGTGTTCGCAGTGTCGTCTAGGGCAGTTTGTACCGCCACAAATTCACGAAGAATGTCCAGATAGCGTGATGCAGTAATCGTTTCGGATCTGAAAAATGGGCCAATGATTCCTTTGGAAGAAATGGCGGCCCAGACCAGTACTTTTTGAGGATGCAGGGATGATGGGACTGCAGCATGGGGCTTTTCGGTTCCCCATATGCGCCAGTTCTGTTTATTGACGAAGCCGTCCAGGTAAAAATAAGCTTCGTCAGTAAACCAAATGCTGCCCACATGCATATCGCCGTCATCAATCCTGTGCACTATATCGTTAGCGAATGTCTCTCGTGCAGCAATGGTAGCGGCGCTGAGGGGTTGCCGCGTTTGAATTTTGTATGGATAGAGGTGTAAACTCTGGCGCATGAGACGATACGTGGACGTTGGCGTCATTTGGACCGCAGCTGCAACACGGCGAACGGAAACCCGAGGCCGCTGTAGGATCACCTGCTGCACTAGCTGCGCATTGCCCTCTGTGGTTGCCGTACGCGGTCGCTCTACCTTTCCAGCACGTTCATCCATCACGTTCCCAGTCCGTTGAAATTTTTCAAACAGATCCTTTATTGTATCGCTTTTCGGTCCTTTGGTTACATTAAACCTCCGTTGAAAACTTCGTCTTGTTGCAACAACACTGTGTTCTAGGCGGTGGAATTCCAACACCAGAAAAATCCCCTGTTCTAAGGAATCCTCTGTTGTCTATAGCACACTTGCACGTTGTGAACAGCACACGCTTACAGCAGAAAGACGACGTGCAGAATGGCGCACCCACAGACTGCGTTGTCTTCTATATCTTTCACATCACTTGCAGCGCCATCTGTTGTTGAAAATTGTAACTACTGTAATTTCGAAAGTTTGTCCGCCTGAAAATGTACTGTTGTCCCAAGCATATTGCAACAAACGGTGTATTTCTATCGCTGCTCGTTTAGTTTTTATTGCCGTTTCAAATATACCGGTCATTTTTGAAACACCCTGTAGCTGACACATAGCGCCAACAGCTCCAGAGCTGAACAAAAATGCCTCCAGAACTTCTGCACACCACAGCGCTGCGAGATAACGCAAATAGCCGGGTCTAGACTTCTGACAATGAGAGAAACAGTTACAGCTTTTCTTTTGCGCTGCACAACGTTTTTTACAAACAGATAGCGCAATAGAATAACTCAACTGGAATGGAACACTTCCTATTCAAATTTCTGCATCCTACACTTTTGGCAGTTCTGTGTAGGTGGCAGTTACGTGATTTTATTTCTGTGGTTACAAAATAGAGTCGAATGTATGCACTGGGTAGCCGAGGCAGCTAGTTCATGGTGATTCGGTCAACCAAGTAAATGAATTTTGATGTTTAATGTATTTTCATTCGTTGTCAACACTAACGATATTTGACGTTTTTTACTCCCAGTGAGACACAGACCTATTTGCGAGATCACTGTAAGTTCAAGATGTTATTCCGAGCTGCTGGTGCAGAAAAATTCGGTAGCTGACGTCTCTTTGTGTATATCCAACAACGATATGTGTGGGGCTCTATTCCCAGTGAGCACTGAACTCTTCGTCATATTATTTCTAGTTCAAACATGCTCACATGTCGCTGCTGGTGCAACAAACCCATATTTCACGTTCGTTTTCTCTACAATATAACAGCGATAGGTGCCGGGTTGGAGTCCTGCGAAGGAAAAAATTAATGTTTCTTCTCGTCATTTCAGTTAGAACATCTAGCTACTGGCAAGGAAATCCGATATGTCACAGTTAGTTGTGTTTCGATATCAATCCGATTAGGTTATGGGTTCGAATCATTATCCAACACAAAGCTTTAGCTCACTGCATTTCAAGTAAGTTACTTGTGAAGAAGCAATATTTAACATCTCTCGTAGTTCGTTAACAGGGACAAGAGATGCTGGGGAGGAATTCGCGTCCGTTAAAATGTGTTTGTGTTATGTAATTTAAAGTTGACATTTGCTAACTGATACTGTCTAAAATCGAGGTATATCACTCTCGGTATGCCTAATCAGGAATCACTGTTAGTTTGCGTCAGTCACGAAATCTTTGCTTAGTCTGCCTGACCTGGGTTTGAATCCATATGCAGAATGAGATGGTTCGTTGTGTCATTTGAAGTTCATACATATTCTCAACTAGCTGCTCGTGGATAACTTAAATTTTTAATGTCATTTTGTGTTAAATAATAAGTACGATATGTTACTTCCAACAGTAGATCATGAAGACGATGAACTTGCTACGTGCATTACCTATCTGACGTAATAGTGAGAGTGGTAAAGTTTCAGGTATGTCATTTATTGTAATAAATGTGAGCTTACAAGCCTTAAGGACAGTCTTATCTGTGATAAGGTGTTCCCTGATATTTGTAGTATCGTGGTATTACTTTACATTTTGAGTTATTGCGATACGGAGCTGTGTTTTCTAGTGGTGACTTGTTGGAACCATTTTCAATAGTCAAACGACTGTCCCAAGGAGCGATTAGAGGACCTGCTAGACAGCTGCGTTATGCCGGTTGCATGCGAATCAGGCGAAATGCAATTCAGGTCGTTCGGATACTTTTGAGTATTTACCATTATGTTCGTGAAACGTACTAAAGACAGTATATTTACAAAATAACATACCTCTGAGTCATCTGAATCGTTAGGAACGTATTCTGGATCCCTCTGGAAGATATTAGTATCATTGGAAGTATATTCCTGGTCTTCTGCCACGTTCACTGTTGCCATAATCTCAGAGATATTTTTACTTGCCGCCATTCTCTCTGTTACTTACCATTATGTTTCCGCAACAGACGGATAGTGGCCCTTACCATTAAGCTCCTCCCTGACATCTGTTGCGTGAATTTGGAACTACTAGTAAGTTTACTGCATTGTGCATCCCACAGGAAGGTGTCATTAGCCATCTACCGAAAAATACGTGGCGATGGCGCTTACCATTGTGTTCCCCCAAGCAGCTCAATTTTTACTTCTCTTCTTCATATGTGTTGTGTGATAAGCCACATGCCAGACTTCACAGCCAGAAGAGAGGCATACAGGTCAGAGACCTGTGATATCCTGCCACTGAGTGCTAAACTAATACTTGCATAGTACTGTTCAATGCAGAAATATGCCATTGCAGTGGGCTAGGTTCATTGGTACTGGCAGCTTTCATCTTTAAAATCCTTCTGCAATGAACCTCTATAGGCCCTTTGTTAAGACTGAGTTTTGTTAAACACACTGATTCTTTAATTTTAACTTCATTTTTTACTTCGCATGACTTAGGCTTTTCGTTAGCCTTTCCTTCTCATTTATTAGATTTTGTGTCAGTTATTTTGCAAATTTGTTCGGTCTTCTCTAGACAATTCCTCGGGCAATTGACGCGAATTTCTTCAAACTGCTCCGTTTAAATTATTTCCTTTTCAGCTGAAATATTATTTACTTGGCCTGATGGTTGGCGGCAGGATTTATTACCCCTGTCTGGCTCGAGTAATTTCAGAATCTTGACCTGATAATTAGCGGACGGTTTCAGAGAACCCAGTCTGTGCTTCGATAATTTCAGAAACTTCACCTGATATCGCAGTATGCACTAATGAAATTTCTCCTACACGTGTTAGGACTGTAGTCATTGTTGTGGTCAAAAGATCTATTTCATTTAACGTTACCGTCATGTGATCGACTGGTTCCGTTATTTGAACTGATGATTCTTCTGCTTTCACGACATGTTCAGCACTATTTATTTCGGTGGTGTCAATCTTCCGCTCTTTGACAACCCTTACCATGCTCATCCATAATGGATTTAAATATTATGTTTTAGTAAACTAAAATTAAATATCACAACTACTATAATTCTAATTTGCAAATATACAGACGTAATGACGGTTCGCACATTCTACAGCCGGAACAGCCGTCTCATTAAGATGATTGTAACTAAATCTACATTGCTTATGAAAAAGCCAATGATATCAGCTGAATATTGAAAACATTAGACAAAACTCCGATACAAGCAGAAGACAGACAACGAATAAAAAATATTCTCGAGCTTGCTTTCTTTCGCTCCACCGACGCTCCTCACATTTTAAATTTTTTCTTGGTCTTGTACCAGATAGCTGCCAAACAATCATTTATATCAATTTTTATCCTCAGCTTATATTTTTGCTCGTGAAACAAGGAGTAGACAACATTTGTAATTAGGAAAAACCGTGAATTCTTGCAATCATATTGAAAAAATAATGCCTTTTTCTATTAACCGTTCAAGACTTCAAGAGTAATTTTTAATACTGCTGACTGTTTCCCTTGGAGGCTATTGCGTGAATATGTAGTGAATTGGAATCATAATATTTTATCGTTGACAATGTAAATCAGTGCAAAATAGATCTTAACACTAACAAAATTGAAAATTATTGAAAATGTGTTACTCGTCATTAGGATATATGTAGAAGATGATAGCATACTGAAATGAAGTTTCCTTGTCCTCAGTGAAACCAATAATAAGTATAACTCCGTCCCATTCATCTCCACAAATAATTCATTTAAAATGTCAAGCAAAACAAAGAATATCAGTGCTTTCTGGAATGCTCACCAGAAAACAAAATTGTCTTCAGTCTACAAGTATAAAATGGTAACTTAATTGCGCGGAAGAGTTATTTGCGTTTTTCTGAGAAATTGCTCTCTGAAATAGAATGCAGAGAGCACAACCATATATGTTGGCAGAGATATATTGTTTGTGTCGGGACTCTGATGTAGATAGCTTATAGAACTAGATCAGTGGCGTAATTGATCTTTCCTTGTATCATAGAATTTTAAATATTATTTAATTGACACGATATTACTAATATTTTGTCTAGTGTCCTTATGTAATTATGCTAAGTGCTTGAATCAGAAATGGTGTGAAATAGTACTGACCACCATTCATAACTTTAATGCATCGATGTGAAGTTGGATTCACGCTGTTCTTATTGCCAGTGCATTAGGTGTGACTTCATGTCTCTCTTATACCGCTGCATTTACCAGGGAGTATATACATATTTATTGCAGTAGATATGGTAAGCAGGTTGGGACTTTACCGACTTGTTTCGATGCTTCTAATGTCTATGTTTCCTTCTACCTCTAACTTCCTGATGACTACTAGATTCTTTCACAGTTATTAAATAATTCAATACAAAAAGGTCTAGTTTAATTTCATTTCCTTCATATTTATCGTTAGTTAACATTCTCACGACAATCAGTTCGCTTGCTGTGAATTATGTAGATTTAACAACACAAATCTGTATGCTCCATGGTCTGTGAATAGAGTAGCAAAAATTTATAAGTATTCATATTTACACAAATAATTGACAGATAATTAAGTACACGAGGCCATAACTTGATGCAAACAAAACTTTATTACTCGGACTGACTGGCACACTACCTTCGATCTTTGAATGCTAGTTGCCAACTCATTCTAGCTTTTTTGCACGACACCACATTAAAGACTAGCGTAACACTGTTTTTACAGAATTGTAAAATAAAGTTAACCGTCTACATATGATGGTCTAGCGGTTACCGTCGCTCTAAATTGTCGGTCCAGGATTCGAATTCCAGATAGATAGGAAATTTTCTTCACTCTGAGACTGGGCGTGTAGCCCTAATAATTTCGTCTCATAATCAGCACATCATCATCATCATCATTTAAGACTGATTATGCCTTTCAGCGTTCAGTCTGAAGCATAGTCTCCCTTATAAAATTCCTCCATGATCCCATATTCAGTGCCAACATTGGTGCCTCTTGTGATGTTAAGCCTATTATTCCAGAATCATTCTTAACCGAATCCAGGTACCTTCTCCTTGGTCTACCCCGACTCCTCCTACCCTCTACTGCTGAACCCATGAGTCTCTTGGGTAACCTTGGTTCTCTCATGCGTGTAACATGACTCCACCATCTAAGCCTGTTCGCCCTGACTGCTACATCTATAGAGTTCATTCCCAGTTTTTCTTTGATTTCCTCATTGTGGAAACCCTCCTGCCATTGTTCCCATCTACTTGTACCTGCAGTCATCCTAGCTACTTTCATATCCGTAACCTCAACCTTATTGATAAGGTAACAGGAACCTACCCAGCTTTCGCTCCCATACAACATAATCAGCACAAAGACAAGAAAATCGTCAAAGTGGCGGCTATTAGAAAAACATGCACAGGGTGGCGAAGTAACCTACCATGCTGACTCCCGGCTAGTGATACCACACACTCATTTCACTTTTTTCACGCAGTAATGTCGTCTTCAATAGTACCATAAAAACAGGAAAAATGAGTTATAGTTAATCACATTAGACAATGACGTAATTTTGTTCAACTCTTAACTACAATCCGTATGATCTGAAAATGGCAAAAGTTATAGGTGTTGTTTGATGAGGTTGAAGTTTTAATGTTCATTTGGATTTCTGAAGCCTGCCAAAATAATTTGCAAGCTTAAATTTTGTAATTTAAATATTACATAAATTAAAATTGTTATTCTTGGGAACTTATAGATGCTTGAAACCAGAAAAATTAGGGCTACAAGACTACATCACGGGATTTTGGAAAGGCTTATAGGCCTATATTAAGATTCCAATCTTATAAAAAAGGATATTTCTGAATAGGTGTAAATTTTGAAATAGTAAGCGTTTGAAAGAAGCAAAACATTTGTTTGTGAAAGAACAATAAGAGCTTTTAATTTCAGTAGGTTTAGTGCAATGATAAAACAGTTATTCGTGTGTTAGAATTCTGAAGCGTGTATGGTTCATGTAACTGAAACTGAATAATTATTTAAATAAAACATTTCAAACGAAAGCAATTATACCGTCTTCAGGTATTCTAGGCAGATGCTTTACATACAGAGTAGAAAACAGAAAAGAAAAGGGTACTTAAAGAGTAGGCTAACAGTAAGTTTAGCAGTTTCACATTGCTGTGTTTCATGGAAAACTCCATTATAGCACAATAATAAGTAGGCTCTCCCTTTTTAATTTTGGACGTACTAATGTTTATTTAGTTATTGGCGATTGCAGTTTTAAGGGAGGCGACTAATAACGGAACTGGTCCGGCACAGAAACAAACCGCCTATCTACGGTTCGTGACGTGCCTGTGATTAATGGCAGTCGCCTTGGTAATCAAACATGATCAGAACCAGTTATAAATGACAACACGGTGTATATGAATTTAGTTCATTTGTTCCCACCAACTAATGTTCCTTGTGTTGAGCCATGACATCGCCTGGGAGAGGAACCAAACCTTACGACCGACTTAATAGGCTACTTCATAGAAAATGTGACGCAAGTAACCTCAGCACCAAGGGATGAGCACGTAATGGAAATGAAACCGTACTCACGTTATGCTGACACTGCAGAAGTAATTACTACGCCATTGCAGCACAGCCAGAGTTGTGAAATTGTTGACACATCTAAAGGAGTGGAACAGTGATGTAATGGTTGCCCAGCAAGCGCGCCTGTTACTGCTTAGGCAACAGAATTGCTGCCATTTCAGAAACAATAGCGGGCCGCGGTTGTCTAACTCGTACTACTTATTTTGGGCAGGCAGTATTCAGTCAGCACCAGAAGCCTGGTACGAGAGGAAGAAGACGCGAGACATCGCGAAGAAATGTGCTAACAAGCTGTCACCGCCAGACGCTGTCTCCACTAGCTGCAGGTCTCTTGCCTGAACAACGTCCGAACGCTGCTGACTTGGGTCTCTCCAGACAGATGGCCACCTTCACCTCGTGGGCCATGTTTCTTACCTGGCATCATCGCCTGTGAGAGCGAACTCTGTTGCTATTCATCGCCCTTCGAAAGCAAACGTTGTCGCCATCCGCCATCGCCTGTGCAGGCAAACCTTGTTTCTTCTCGCAATCGCTTGTGTGGGCACATTTCAATGCTGCAATGCACTTACGCTGCCATGCGCTACCAGTTGGACTCTTCATGGCGAATGCTGTCGCTTCGGCCTGCTTACGCCAGAGTCATCATGCCGCCGTGGCTACTTGCTGAGACCACCAACTGCAACGCTCACCGGGGTCAACGTGCAACTATGACCACCGACCGCGGGGTCTACGTTATTGTATTTTGACGGAGAATTATCTAGTCTATGAAACTGCTTTCGTATGAACGGACCGTAATAACCACCTAGTCCATATCAATTACCGTGTCTCTCGCCTTGACTGGTGAACAGAAGGCTTTCCTGAACACTAACAGTCTAGCTCAGTCGCCTCCATAGAGGTGATTCACCACAGACCATGTCTCCGACACCCCTACTTTTGCAGTCCGCAACGACAATTTGTGATTCCGGGAAAGTCATCCGCTAACTGATATTGATTTTACCTTAACGATGGGACCAACAATCCTACTACCAGACACAGAACTGCTACCGCTTCCGCTCGTTACTACTGGAAAAATCGGTTGAAACTTGACAAAAGTCGAGAAAAAAATTGAAGACAATGTGTAAATTTTTCATGAAATAAAAAAATAATAAATGAAATGAAATAGAGATGCATTTGACAGATCTCAATTGTTGTTCATGATTTGTACCGCCATTGAAGACAGGGCAAATGTTACGATTCTATTTTATTTCTTACTTTTACGCATTTTTATTTTTATTTTGACGTATTATTCAGAAATCATCATCTTATTGACACCCCATTTGCTCTTCTAGGGTCTTAAAGCGCTCTCCATACATTTCCAAGACGTGCCCCAGCTTCTACCTGCGATAGAGTGACCAAATGCGTCAGAAACTCGCAGTTTTTTTCAATAACACTAGCCTGGCGCCTTCTGCAGTGAAAGCGTTGGTATCAGGCTTGTTCAGAAGTGGCGTTTCGAGCAATCGAGAAAATCCGTAACTATATGAATTGTTGTAAAGAGCACATAGTTCAACATTTTACATGTGATGCAATTTAATGAATCCTGTGGGTTTCAAATCATATTCATTGTACACTTAATACGTGAACAGCATTTGTTACTCACAAATAGATCACATTACAAGTCTCTTTAATTGCATCCTATACACTTTACTAGACCGTGAACTGGGTGTAGTTGCCCTAAAGCAGCTTAATACGCTGTCGAGCGGTAGGGCTCAGCCAGAAGGCAAAAAAGCAGCGTTCAGAGTTGAAAAGTCAGCTACCCCATTGAGACAGTAAAATAGCTTTTAAAAACAAGCAATAAATTACACAATTTGACATATATTAACGAGGAAATGAGTTTAGCAATTGTCAACAAAAGATCTTTTAAATAATACAGAAACTAAGCAGTATGTCTAATGGTTCAAATGCGCTATGGGACTTAACTTCTAAGGTCATCAGTCCCCTAGAACTTAGAACTACTTAAACCTAACTAAACTAAGGATATCACACACATCCATGCCCGAGGCAGGATTCGAACCTGCGATCGTAGCGGTCATGCGGTTCCAGACTGTAGCGCCTAGAACGGCTCGGCCACCCCGGCCAGCTAATTTGTCTAATATTAACGGGCATTTGAGGTTAGCCAAGCTGCACATTAATAATCAAAACCTTCACATTAAAATTTTTTGAAATGGCTTTTAAATCTTAAATGGAAATGCCGTGTGGCTAGGGTCTCCCGGCGGGTAGACCGTTCGCCTCGTGCAAGTCTTTTGAGTTGACGCCACTTCGGCGATCTGCGTGTCGAGGGGGATGAGGTCTGTGTTCTTCAAAAGCCGTTTACCATCGGCCCCAGACAGCGGAGGTAAATCGGCCTCGCGCTTCGCAAATGCTCTTGCCAGTACGGTCCGTAAATTCTAACTGTCCATCATCATGCCGGTCAAATTCCTCGCGCGGAGAACCACCAAAGATCGTGTCCCACTACCACTATCTAGCTACAGACTGATCGATGTACATGTGATCATTTTTTTAATAACTATGGAGAGCCACCATCGGCCCGCGCGATTACAGCGACCCTCAGGCCTGAAGAAACAGTGGAAGTTACACGTCACTCTAATCAGCCAGTCCCAGCCACGGAAATTTGGTCTTCCTATAAACCAAAACTGTCTGCCGTTGGTGAAGCCGAGACGCCAGGTCACGTCACCCAGGCGAAACTGTGGATACTTCGTGTCACTCCGACGCCCTGTTGTCCTGTTCCGACAACTATCATTATGTGCCATAGCATTGTCTTATGCAGTCCCAGATACCTGTTACTCAACATAAATGTTACGTCTTCTGTTCTCGAAATGCCCTGAAGTTAGTACTTGATTTGAAGGAAATCAGTTTGACAGTTAAATGTCACACCAGTGTGACTTTTTATACTAAAAAAAACCTAAGCCTTAAAGAGATGAAGCTCTTGACATTTCCTTTACATTGCTGGTAACAGCTGTTTGCGAACTATTCCAATTTTTCCTCAAATCACTAGTTAACTGTCTTTAATTTCCGTTCTACTTTCAAGCAACTAAGTTTTTTTTAACTCCATATATCCATTTCCCACTCATCGCTTAGCCATGAAGATATGGACAAAAATTTTGCCTCAAATCAGTAATTAACTTTTTCTTTACCTTATTTACTGGAAGCTAATAAAATCTTTCTTCCAAAATAATATCTCTCGCTCGTTAAGCTCGTATACCTCTTGTACATTTCCAACTCTTCGTTTGGCTTTGAAAATTCAGACAAAAACCTATAGTGTAATTTATTGGCAATATTTCTTTCACTTCGCTCAAACATATGGCCGTAAAAACTCTTCCAGTACCGAAGGTTCCAGACTACCAGACTTGCCGGCTAGCGCATGCTAATCAAATAGTACGGGTACAGCCGACACAGTGTCCATCCTATCTACAAGAGCAGTCTTTTTATTTTGAAAGAATTTCTGGCGGAGGACCAGTTTTCATAAGGGACGCAGTAGTATGACCTGCGTTCTTCCGAGGGGCGGAGTTCGCTGTTCACGACGGGGGCGGCAGCGTCCGAGGGCTGAGGGCGCGCTTAGCATACGCTTCCGTGGTGGCGCCGGCGCAGCGGGGCGGCATTCCACACAGCGGCAGCGGCGGCGGCGGCAGGTAATCTGAGGCAAGGCAGGGCGAAGCGAGCGCTGCGTTTCTCGCTGCCGGCTGCACTAAATATATTAGACGCAGCCTCAGCTGGGGTAGGGCGGGTCGGTGCCGACTGCCGACTGCCTACTGCCTCACCTGCTCGCGGCGCACTGCCCGCCGCTCTGAGTGCTTTCGTGTGTTTCCCAGAGGTAAACGCCGCGTCCTAATGATGGCCGCGTGAGCGTAAATAATGGCTTCAGTTTTCAATTACTTGTTCCTCCAGAGGTTTCTCCTAATTATGCCTCCCCGAGAGCTCCGCGGAAGGTCTACCAGACTATTGTTTTACATTGCCCGCGTGTATATCGCTTCCCTTACTACCTCTAGCGGTTACCCGCTGTTCGTTGACAGGGCTGCGTTTCCAGCGCCACACAAACGCATTACAGTACGGCCTTCGTTTATGAAGAGTGATTTTGAGATTTCCTCATTAAATCGTAGGGCGCGCAAAGGGCACGGCGTGGATAATCCTATCAATAGGAGCACTTACTGGGCAACTATCTACTTCTATTGCACGGGAATAACTGAGTAAGAAAGTGAGTTGGACTCTCATGCGTCCGTTGTGTGATAGAACGGTAGTCATTTATTGCGACTCTGTTAACGAGACCTTTTGTAAGCAACGAAACAAAGTGGGAACAATGACATTACGTCACATTATACAAACAATGTACAAAGGAATGGCTGCACCAATGAGGTGAGACGTGTATATGTAATATGCTGATGGTATTTGTTCTTCGATATATGGGAAGAGAGAGACGTCAGTACAGCTCTGGCACAAAGAAATGTCCAAAATTTTTGAAATTCCAGTCAAAATTCAAAATTCCCGTCAAAATTCGAAATTCCTCCCAATACGGTTGGTTGGGGAAGGGTGGTTGGAGGGGGAGGTAGGTGTCAGGGAACCCGTGTGCCGCCTGAGGAAAACGCATGATGTTTTTTGGGAGTAGGGGTGGGGGTTGGTGTCGTTGGGGGAATTTGAGGTGTAGGGATGGGTGTAATTTGGGGAGGTAATTAATTGATTAATTTAATTAATTTGCACATCAATTTCAGATGAAAACTGTCTTCCTATCGCCCTTACCCTACTACTTATGCATACAGCCGGTAAGATACCGATTGGCGAGTAATCAAAACGTGCCTAGATTTTCGTTTTTAGGAATGCGTTGGACTATGCTTCTTTTTCATAAAATGTGCTACAATGTTACCTGTGATAAACTTAATCTTGGTTATGCTGATACCGTCGATGCATATCGCTTCTGAAGAGATTATCATTATTTAGTTCAAATGGTTCTGAGCACTAAACTTCTGAGGTCATCAGTCCCCTAGAACTTAGAACTACTTAAACCTAACTAACCTAAGGACACTTTTTTTTTTTTTTTTCTCTCTTGCCGCCCTGATTTTACGACCCACCACCTAAGTGCTTAAGGTGGGTCTATTTTGACCACTTGGCCGCTACGACCGGTGTGCAGACACTGATGTAGTTGATGAAACTCACACCAGTTCCCGCATCCGGTCGCACCGTTGGCCACGTGGAGGCGGGTCTGTGCTTTTTTTTTTTTTTTTTTTTTTTTTTTTTTTTTTTTTTTTTTTTTTTTTTACTTTGGCAGCTTTCCCAAAACCGATTTAACAAAAATTTTACAAAAATTAATTTTGAATTGGAAGAAGGAAATACAAGGAATAGTTTAGTCTGAAGAGGAGAAAAGACGATAGGAAAGGAAGAGATGATAGTCCCACCACCGTAGGGAACTGAGGATGAGCGTCTTGGGATTTATCTTCAAGCCTCTGATCCTCAGTCCCCTAACCTTAGCCTAGGAAGTTCTATTCTATTCTATTTGTGGCGTTTGATATCTCTATTGATGTTCTATCTGGTTACTTGTATACAGGTTTAGAGTGCCGTGGTAGCTGATGGCAATTGCGACGGTGCGCCGACACTGTTTATGTCTAATTTTATACATTAATCTATTGTCAGTTTTAGGTCTACTTATGTAAGTCTATTGCATGTCACTTGTTTTATATTGAGACTTAGTTTAGTTCTTCCACACTATGGTGTCTGTCTGGGTGCTGCATATAGGTTTATTGTCTGTGTGGTCTTCTGTTCCTGTACTCTTTGTGGCATTCGTCAGAAATTTTGTCTGTTAGTGCGTTCAGTATGTCCCAAAGTTCAGGTGTTCTGATCGCGTCGTATGTGTGTTCCTCTGTCTGTAAGTGTTGTATCCCAGGTGTGTTCCTGTGCTGTCTGTATTTCCCGCAGAATAGGATTGTGTGTTCGGGGGTTCCCATACCTCCACATGTACACGTTGATGTGTCTCTAAGACTCACGCGATTTAAGTGCGTGGGATAAGGTCCGTGGCCAGTCAAGAAATGCACCATGCCGCGGCTAGGATCGGCATGTTTCATTCTTAATCTTTCCGTTATGTTCGGAAAAAATGTATAGACTCTCCGTCCCTTATCACTTGTGCCCCATTCCTGTTGCCATGTGTCGATTTTCCATTTTTTGAGGTCCCGCTTATTGTTCAGCGGGGAACCAGTCAATATGTTGACCTGGTCTAGTCTACCCATCTTTAACCAGTACAGAGCGGCCCGATATTTGATTGTGATATCTATCGGGAAGATTCCTAGCACGACACACAGTGCTTCAACTGATGTAGTGCCGAAGGCTCCCGATATTCGCAGAAGGACGCTTCTCTGCCCTCGCCTAACCGCTGTTCTGTTTGTGACGACGTTGAGTCTGTGCGCCCATGTACTGGCCGCAAAGCTTAGCACTGATTCGAAGAGTGCGCAGTGGTAAGTTCGTGTGACTGACAGAGGAAGTCTGTATTGTCCTGAATTAATCCTTGCCAGTTTATGTAGTAATTTTTCTGCCTTGTTTGTTGTTATTCTGATATGTTCATGGAAGTTCAGCTTCTCATCTATGTATACGCCCAAGTAGCGGGTTACCGTCATTCTCTTTATGTTGTTGTTCTGTATTTTAATAGATGGATTGCGTCTGAGTTGCCCTTTGAGCAGTGTGTATGTTGTTTTGTTGCCCGCTATCTTGAGCTTGTTTGTGTTGCACCATTGTGTTATTGTCTGCAGTGTGCCACTCGCCTTCTCCTCTAGCTGGGCTCTTGTATTTGCTGAGATGACCACCAGTAGGTCATCTGCATAGGCGACAGCACCGTCTGTCCTCATATCCTCCTCCAGCAGTTGCGGGAGAGGTTCAAAAATTATGTCCCAGAAGATGGGTCCACAGATCGATCCCTGCGGACATCCCTTGGTAATTTTCCTTATTACCTTCCGGTTGCCCACGCGCCATTCCACTATTCTGTCTCTGCAGTTCTCTTAGAGACTGTTGTATAGGGCTGCGGGTACTTCCATCTGGCGTAACCTCAGAAACAGTGCTGGCCACCACAGGTTGTCAAATGCTCCTGCGATGTCTATCATGATTGCCAAGGAGTATGTTTTATCTGTGTTTTGTGTAATTTCTAAAGCTCTGTTTATTGCATCATCGATGCTTTTCCCTTGCCGAAATCCAAACTGGTGGGGATTCATTCCAAGTAGGGTTCTGTGGGCCTGCAAGCGGTCACACAGTAGCCTCTCTTGGATTTTTGCCATGGTGTTTATGAGGCATATTGGTCTGTAGGATTTCGGATCTGATTGGTCTCTGTCTGTTGATTTTCGTATGATGACTGCATTTGAGGTTTTCCAGACTGTCGGTACACGGCCTAGCCTTAAGGCGTCGTTTAGTAGTTCTGTTAAGTATGGGATGATCTGTGGTGCTAGCCTCTTAAGCACTTCTGTATGGATCCTGTCGGGTCCAGGTGCTTTTTTATTCTTTAGCTCTCTTATCGCTACCGCAACTTCCTCGTGCGCAAAGGGACAGGTGACGGGGTCGGTGTTATACTGTTCATGAAGTTCTTGTCTGAGTGTGATCTGTTCCTGTGTGTCTGAGTCTGTGGCATCTTCCGGGAGGAGTTTGTTCAGCAGATATTGTGCTGTGTTTCTCCATCCCACTGTCATTGTGCCGTCTTCCTGCCGTAGCGTGCTTAATGCCAATGGGGTCTTTATTTTTTCTGTCAGGATCTTGTATTGTTCCCCCCATATATTCTGTTGTGTGTGTGTGGTCAAGTAGCACTCCCAATGTTGTTTCCTGGTCTGAAATAATGTCTTTTTGAAGAGTTCTTTGGCTTCCCTATATGCAGCTAGTCATAGTAGTTTGTCTCTTTGTATCCATGTCCTCTGGTATAGTTTTCGTTTCCTTGTCATGTCACGTTTGAGTCTGGTTAATTCGTCTGACCATGGTTTTTCCCGTTGTTTGCTGTGTGTGTGCGTAGGTATTGCTGTTTCTTGTGCTGTTTGGATGATTTGTGTCAGTTTGTGTGCTCTGTAGTCCACGCTTCCCTGTATGTTGTATATATTCTCATTTTGAACAATTTGTTGTAGTCTGTCCCAATTCGCTCTTTTAAAGTTGAAGTGTGTGGTATTATGTGTGGTGCGATAATTGTTTGTTGTGAGACTTATTTCTATTATGTTGTGATCACTTGTGGCCAGAGAGTCGTGTATGGTCCATCTTTGCAGTCGTCCTAATGTTCTGTCATTCGCCAGAGTAATATCGATTTTGGTGGCAGATCCGCCTGGACCTCTGTATGTAAGTGTAGGTCCGTCTTCATTTATAATATGTAGTTGTGTCCCCTGTATGACGTCGTTGACTTTCCGTCCTCTGTCGTCCGTTCTGTCCGAGTGCCATAGTGTGGATTTAGCGTTGATATCTGCACATATAATTAGGTTCTTATTTCTAGAGTACTCAGCAATGTCTTGTATCATATGTAGGTATGGCTCTATGTCGTCACTGTACTGTGCGTATAGTGATGAGACCACCCATGTGTCCCGACCCTTAGTTATTTCTGCTGTGGCCAGATGACTGTTACATAGCTGCGTAATCTTAGTGATATTTAAAGTTTTGTTGAGGACAACTATGGCAGCCTTGTAGTTTCGTCTGTCTGAGATTGTGACAGCGTCCCAGGGTAGGTTAGTTAAGTTTCCCTGGGTTGTCACATAAGGTTCTTGCAGGCAAAGAATATCCGCCTGCAAGTCCAGAGCTACTCGCGGCAGTTCTGCACTAACGAGTGTGCTTCTATTAGCATTAAGTTGTATTATTTTCATGGGTGTTTCACATGAAGGTAGAATTTGTGTCCTGTTTGCGAGTAGTCAAAGTCAGTTCTGCCATGTGCCCTCACTTGGTCCTTGTACACTTGGTGTGGGTTATATGTTTCCCCCCTCCGACTACACGCTAGTATGACTAATTTTTCTAGCTCTGCTGGGTCTGTAGGTATGTTTGCGGTCTTTAAAGTCATTCTGTCAGATTGTTCAGTGGTTGGGAAGCATACATAGCTGCCTAGTGGGTGAAGTAGTCTGGTTAGCAGTCTTTGTGCTGTGATGAAAGTATCCTTATATTCTAGCCTACTTAGTCTTAAGTTTAGTTCTACATTGTTGTAGTCAGCATGCCATGGTGTTTGGCCGACTTTTCTCTTCTGCTCTTTTTCTACATATGGGATGATTCCGCTATATTTATCTCGAAGTGCAGATGTCACCGGTGTGGTGTCTTGTTCCGTCTTCAATGGTGGTGAGGCTGATGAGCTGTTACCTGCGGCTCTTCTTCTTTCACCTTTACTTTTTCTTATGTTTACACTACCTATTGCACTGTCGTCACCTTTCTTTTTGCTATCACTATCTGTACACTCATCGTCACTATCGTGATCACCCGTAAGTAGGTTTGTGTCAAGGACTACTACCTTTTTCTTATATGTCTCGTTACATCCGGTCATCTGTTGTGTTTCATTATGTTGTTGAGGTGTTATGCGTTGTTGTGTATGATCTGCAGGGTTAATTATCCCTCCAGATACAAAATTCACTGGTTTTATATGTCCTATACATCTTTTTGTATTATACCTTTTTGGTGTGTTGTCATTTATTCTTTCTTCGCTGCTAGCTTTGGCATAGTCAGGTGTTGCTTGAGATTTCTGTGTATTGTCCATTTGTTCGTTTTCCGTGTGTTTGTTTAGGTTTACAGACTTGTCTCTGTTCGTGTTTGTTTGTGTGCTATTGTTTTGTATTCGATCGGTGTTACTGTGTGCATTGTATAGCACTTCAAATTCCAGCTCGTCAATTCTCGCCTGCAGTGATTGCTGGTAGCTGACCCAGTATTGCATCTGTTTTTTAAGTTGTTTGGCTATGTTATAATGTATAGCTCCATTAAGTACCATGTCGTCGATGAAGTCCATGGTATTTATATAACTGTCATGTAACCTAAGGACATCACACACATCCATGCCCGAGACAGGATTCGAACCTGCGACCGTAGCGGTCGCGCCGTTCCAGACTGTAGCGCCTAGAACCCCGGCCGGCCATTATTTAGTGTCGTGTTGTATTTATGGTAATGTTTTCCACGTGAAAGTGCTACGATTAATAATGTAGTGTGGAGGATCTTGTGAGTGGAAAGTTTTTGCAGTTTGAGGGACTGACTTTCACTGGAACGTCTTCATTCGATCTCTGTTGATCCATCATGGACAGGCGACACCGGCTGGTTAAGAAACTCTCATTACCACTGAAATTCGCCAACAGCCGTGTAACAGAGATGCCATTCTATTTTATTTTGACAACCCCTTTCGGCATTCTTCAGGCCCCATATGCATCTCTCAAAATAAACGACTTTGCCATAAATCCCTGAATTTCGTGAATTCAAACCAAATTCACGACTTCCATGGATATATGCATATCCAGGGAAGTGCTTAGTGTGTCTTTAGCTGGCATAGTGGAATGCCAAAACTGGTGGACAAAATAAAATAAAATAATATCTGAGTTACACGGCTGATGGCGAATTTAATTGATATTGACAATCTTCATTCAGTTTGTCTGTTGTGACTCAAATTATAGCTTCCGCTTTCGCCTTTCTGATATCAACGCTATGGAGTATTCTCAACGGAGTAGCGGATGTTGTATCGCTGCACACAACGCAATGACAGTGCTCGATTTTAGCATTGCGAACGTATTGCATTATCCCATTACATTGTTTCGCAACTGTCTGTATCATTCGTAACGTTCTGGCTTTCGATTTACCCTGAAGCATCTATAATCAGCGTCTCTGGCTTTCGTCGTATGACGGAATTCAGTTATCAGCTAAAAAATAGATTTCTTGCTTGAGTTGCATACTGAATACTTCGTATGTTGTAGAGAGTCGCGAGATTATCAGTACGTCCACTATTTGTGCCATAAATTATATGCCCCCTGATTACATACTGTAGCAAACATGTTTTATCACCTCCATAAATTAAATGTACACAATTAAATTTGTTCGTTCGTTTGCAGCTGCATTTCCACAATCCCGGCACACATTGAAAACTACTTGCCACAATACCATATCACGCCCCGAGAGGTGTAGTCAAACAGTTTGCAACTTGAAATGAGCCCTGAATTGAAATGCCTCACATCGATATACTTTAGACCCATGAAATCGTATAATAACGCGATTTGAATGCGCCATAAAGGAAAAATATCAAAGAACAGATGTAATTTACTTTCTACAGTGTATACATAATGGGCATAAATACAGGTTGTTTCACAGTATTTTGATGATTTCAATTTTGAATAAAGTTTGCTAAAAACGAGATACAGTGATGGCGGCATCGTCTATTAGTAGTGCTGAGTGTCAAGTAATTTCCCATATTCAGGTAAGTAATCATGTCGTAGGGGCCTAAGCAAAATCATAAGTTCGCGGTAGAGTGCTATTTTCGCTACTGCGTATCTCCTTGCACATGCAACGTGCATTTCGTTAGCGTTTCAAAATTCAGCCACGACATCTAATTCCTGCTTGTGGAAAATATTAAACTGGGTAAGAAACGTCCGTGCAATAGACAGTGCACCGAAACTGGAAGTCAAGCGGCCCTCGGTAAACCGTCCGAACTCCCGAAAACAGGCCAAGCTCGCCTGATTAAACGGAACCAGACTTTTGCCTATGGGATTATTTGAGGGCGGGAGTATAGGAAGACCGGCTGTGTAGCTTTCAGCAGTTAAAAGATCGAAATAATGATGAAATTTCGAGAAATCCTACATCATTTATAGAAGATTTGTTCAGAAACTGTGGGAAATAAGTTATTAAGTTGTTAAATCGTCAAAACATTGTGAAACACCCTGTAAATAGTTAACTAATTTACGTGAACCTGGCTAGTTGTAGTAAATATCTGCATTCACATATGTAATGTCGCGCGGGTTAGCCACGCGGTCTCAGGCACCTTGGCACAGTTCACGCAGCTCTCCCCGTCGGGGGTTTGAGCCCTCCCTCGGGCATGGGTGTGTATATTGTCCTTAGCGTAAGTCAGTTTAAGTTAGGTTAAGTAGTGTGTACACCTAGGGACCCCAGCAGTTTGGTCCCATTGCAGCTTAGCACAAATTTCCAAATTTCCGAAAGTAAGTAATGTGTAAGTAATTGTGCTTGAGACACAGCTGCCTATTGGGAACATGTTGGGACCAGTTTGCTAGCATAAGCTACATATGAGAGGTTTAAAGCAATAATGCTTTATGTAAGCGATGAATTCCATCACCTCCAGCAAAGCCAGCAACTGAAATAATTTCTGTTCTGAAAAAGCATAACACAGAAAGACGGAGCATATTGATCTAAATATTTGCCGAGTAACTTAATGTTGCTTTCACACGTAAATCAGGAAAGGAAGTAACTTGGCCGAAGGCAGTATCACATTATTTGGAATGATTTTATATTAGTTGTAAAGGGCAACTGAAGCCTAAAAACGTCATAACAGAAAAAAATGGCTAGGAAATTTATATCACGTTCAGAATGAAGAGAAAAATCTATAACTGCTTCCACTATATGGTTAAACCAGTACAGCACACACAGTATTTGGACGTAAAGCCACAATACAGGAAAGATTCTAATAAAAAAAAGTCTAACTGTCACTGAAAGCGCTGAAAGAAGCATATGAAATGGAAATGTGATGACTTTATGTACCTTAATATTCGGCTGGGTTAATAAAAAACCTACGTTACAAAGTTCTAAAAATACCCATAAAAACACCACTCCAAACCCTGTAATACTATTCAGAAAATAGGTACAATGTCGCACAATGTCTGCGAGTGAACAATAAACTCTGACTTCTATGCTCAAATATTACACGAGAATAAAACGTCTTAACTTGATACATTGTTGTAAGTGTTCCTTCCATGACTGTATCACTTTCGTGAAATAAAAAAAAAACCGCTATCGGTAACAACCGTCATTTTATTTCAGTGCACGATGCATTTCGAACCCTAGGGACTCATCTTCAGGTACTTTGACAGGTTACATAGCTTTTTTTCAATCATGTCTAGGTTAATTGTGGACTTGGTAAGATTACGGTGGTGTATTACAAAGTGGACGTTATAAGTATAAGTTTAAAGAACAAAGACAAATCGAAAGGTAACCTACTGTTTGTAAAGAAAAGGTAAAATAGGTCGAAGAATTTCAAGTGTATCGATGCTGCGTTTGTATAAATGCACATCTGTTATTATTTCACAACGCTATCTGTGAAAGAGACAGTCGAAATTATCAGAAGAAACCATATCAAACACAAAAAACTTACCATACCAAAAATTCCAGAACTTATCGATCTGCTTGAACTAGTACAATTCCATAACTACTTCTCATTTAATGATAAATTCTACCAAAAGAAATAAGGGTAGCTATAGGCAACAACAAGTCAAGCCTTCTGGCTGCCATATTCATCAACCACTTACAAAATAAACGTTTGGAAGAGAAAAATAAATTTGCTGAACAATTTTGTGCCACAGAAGAAGTGGGGATAACTCCTAATTAAAGGCACAAAAGATGAATTTGATGGAACTTATTAAATTATTGCTCTGACTGGACAATAAAATAATGTGCACAACTGAATCTGGAACAAATCAGTTCGCACATTTCTTAGACTTTACAATAACGAACAGCGGAACGTAAGTTTTACGTTTACAGGAAACCAACCTACACTGATATCGTAATACACGAATCGTAACACCATCGAAACACACACAAGTGTGCTGCATTCAGATACATGGTGAACAGGGCACACACTATAACTTTGAAACCCAATGCCCTAACACAAAAAATGATAACGATAAAAACAGTAGCAATAAGTAATAGATATCCAGAGAAATCAACTTAAAAACTATCCAATAATACAGGTCAACGCTGGTAATAGAAGCAATACGAGAATAGCAACTGCCACAGTACTTATCTTCACAACCTTAACAAGCATTCCCTATTTAGGCACAGCATCACAAAAAAATCGCTAACCTGTTTAGAAACCTCAATATTAAAATATCATCTCCAAACCACTTACTTGACTCAGTAAACACAAACACCTCAATAACAGAACATAGAGGAATATTGCATAAATTACAATGTAATTACAATCACATAGGCAAAACTGGACGAACTTGTCATACTCGTAGCAAAGTACACACTGATGCATTTATGCTTAACCACTGTGACAAATTCGCTATACCTAGCCATATGTATCTTAACAGATACAGAATGACACGCAAAACAGTCTAACTATACTCCGCACAGAAAACAGTGGTAGAAACTTGATTAACAAGGGCAACTAGGAATAATGTTAGACAAAGGATAATGTTCACGAAACAGTTTGAATGAACAAATGGATTTAGCAGCCACAATTTTCTCATTTATTTTAAATGTTTTTGTTTTCCCCTAAACAAACAAGTGATTAATAGTGCCACCATTTCATAACATACAGCCATATTTGACATATTCACAAAAACTGTTTTTTTGTATATGATATCTCCGTATAATTAATAATGTAATATCTTTGTACCTTCTTTGAAATAACAACACTTGTGTGTTTGTAGAAATGCAGGCCGTTTATCGCCAACGGCCTTGGAACGTTGGAAGCACAGGTACCCACGCGATCGTCGAAGGTCAGCGATGTTGGGCCTGGATAGTACTTGGAAGGGTGGCTGTTCGCCGAAAACTCCATTCCGTTGGTTTTGAGAACACGCAAGTCGCAGAAGTGGCGTCCAATTGAAAGACTTGCACTACGCCGTTGCGCCACACGACATTTATTTCAGAATCCTTACATTTGAAATTCTCTGACGTATTTTAGCCGTGCGGAGTGGCCGCGCGGTTTGAGGCGCCATGTCACGTATTGCGCGGCCGCTCCCGCCGGAGGTCAGAGTCCTCCCTCGAGCATGGGTGTGTGGGCTTTTCTTAGCATCAGTTAGTTTCAGTTAGTTTGTAAGTCTACGGACCTGTAACTTCAGCATTTTGGTCCCTTAGGAATTCATACATGTTTGAACATCGTGTTTTAACTTGTGTTTACAAATGTGCTGCAGAACGGAAAGTTTATATATGTACATAAACTTGTTTAGTCATAATGTGCTTCAAAACCACGTGTCCACTACTCGAAATAGTTATTTTTCGAGTTGTCTTATTTCTGTAAACTTATGTTAACAATGTCCACTTTTTAATACACTATCGTAATCTTATCATGGCCAGAATTAACCTAAATCCGAAAAAAAGAAAAAAAAACTGATGTAGCCTTTCAAAGCACCTGAAGATGGGCCGCGGGCCTCGAAGTGCATCGTGCAATGAAATAAAAATCACCAGTGTGACTGAAGGGGACTGTTTTTTATTTGACAAAGCATCTTGCCATACCCGCTCGTCCAGACCACAACACCCCTCGGCATCACAAGACCGATTCCATCGCGTGTTCAATCACGGCCTCATGCCACGTTCAGGTTTCATTGGCTCGCAGGTACAGGAACAACAAAGAGTTTACTGCCTGCTATACTAATAAACGTGTCGGGAATATTTATGCTTTTATAAGATCAACAGTACGTATATGACTGTGCAGTGTGCCTGAGGTTTGAGAAAACCCGAAGTAATACAGTACTTTAAGCTGTGAATGAAACTGATAAGTTTTAATTATTACTTCGGAAATAATGTTAAGAAATTAATGTTTTGTATGTTTGGACGTACATGACAGCAGTTCCGAGTATCTGTACTCAAGTACCGTGGCGCTGCGTTACAGGAGCCAAAACCAAACAGTACTGCTTATTGATAAAGTGGAATATCGCGCAGTAATTCGTTTCCTGCATCTTGGGGAGATAAATACTACCATCATCTGTGCTGGATTTCTGGAAGTTCACGACAGCCATTCACAGTCAAGTGACATACAGAGCGGGTGGCACAGAGGTTTCCTGCAGAAAAAAAAGAATTAACTTAGCTTGTGTTTTTTCGAGGATGGAATTAAAGCTTTACCGTACGTATTAAGTGCCATAGGATTCGTGAGCTGACCGCAGTTAGAGCGTCACGATATAGATGTTTAAGGTTCCGAAAATTATGTGACGCGATTTGAGCTTTGGAGGCTGTGAGAAGTCGCTATCAGCTTCAGAGGGGCCCACTCGGGCCGCTCACCATTAGGGCTGCATGTGGTCGTGGCCGGAAGGGTTTCGTCCGGGAAAGGTGAAGCGAAGCCATCGCCGGCTAATGAGAACGGCCGCGAGGGTAACGCGCAGTACGGGGCCGGCGTGGCGACGAGCTCCAGACAGCTGCAAGACGTATGGGCCCCGGGATTGGCCTGCCCCGTAATTACTGCAGATTGGCCCCCGCTTCCAGGAGGCCGCGCAAGTGTCGGCAAGCACCCTCACCCGGCAGCCATAAGATGATTTTTATACGCTTTAATACCGCATTCTTGAGCGCTCCGAATTTGATGAAGTAGCTTATAAGCACAGGGGTCAAGGAGCGTGAATAATACGTTTTGTATGGTAACGAGATTTTGTGAAGCTTAATGTAACCTGACAATCGGTAAGTCAGTCGGCGCTGTCGGTCGATGACAGATTGTTTGCTCATCATTCCCGAGCGCCCTCGGTCTATCATTACTCTGTTCCTCTATGAAATCGTCGTCGTGTGATTAATCTGGATTTAATGGATGCGTCCTAACAATGAATTTGTTAAATTGCAGACGGGAAGGGCTGCGCATCTGAAGATTATAATGCTTTATATAATTAATTCGCCTGTTCTTCCCAGATGTGGCTAATAAAGGAGTTTCCTGGAAGCAAGGAGTAGAATGTAACTTACCTACGAAATTTAAGGCTCACAGTTTTCTCAGAAATCACTGAATAATTATTTCCTGCCTTATTGTAATTGCCAAACAATGTGGATCATCAGTGACAACAGCAATCACTAGTAGTAATTTTTGTATAAAACTAATGTACCAATTAACTGTGTAACTGAAAGCGGTACTAAATTCTGGCGTATATCTTGTTCCAAAAATCCAAATCGTATCTTACAATATTTGGTCAAACATTTATCAGGACGAACACGCGTTAACATAGAAGCTCCTTTTGGTATCATACTAGGTCCAATCCGCTTCCTGATACACAACAGCAACATTCCCAATTTTGTCATCCGGAAAAAATACACTTTGCTGATGACAGCAATATTATCGTCACGGAGAAAGGAAGGGGAACTCCTTGTAGAAAACGCAAACGAAATCCTTAAAGAAGTTTTCAATTGGTCAATATGCAATAAAGTGCCATTCAACATAAAGAGAACAAACGCCATGAATTTCAGGGAAAATGACCCTGTTATATTAAATGTAGATGGCACCTCTGTAGACTCGGGAACAAACAAAAGATTTCTGGGAATGAATACTGACTCTCAGTTGAAACAGTCTAAACAAACAGAAAACTTGTAAACTGGATACCATCGGCATGTTACGCCCTTAGAAAAAGAAAAAAGAAAGATTAGAGTTCAACGACGCTTAGACAAAGGTCTTTAGAGATGGAGCACAATGTTGGATTACAGAAAGATGGGTTAGGAAATCGGTCGTGCCCTTTTCAAAGGAATCATCCCCGCATTTGTCTGGAGTGATTTGAGGAAAACACTGAAAATCTAAATCTGGATAGCGGGACGTGGACTGGAACCGACGTGTGCCCTTGGAGTCCCGTCATAGTATGTAACAGCCAATTTCTTTTCGTTACGTACTACGCGATCGTAAACTCAGTTTTTAGCTGTTGAATTCTTTTCTGGGGAACAAAAACACAAAATATGAACGCAGTTGTCACTGTATATAAAAGTATCATAGAACTAATAACCAAAAATAATAGTCGAGCTCACTGCAATCTGTTCAAAACACTGGGGTTTTTAGCTACATCATGCAAGTACATTTAGCAATTTGTTGTACACATCATACATAACAATATAATTAATGCGTAAACAACTCTGTCTACTGCCATGGAACAGATGTACTCTCGACTTACATATACCAAGAAAAAAAAACTATCAAACCCAAGACAATAATTGCTTCCAACGAACAAAACAGTACAATAAATTTTCCAAGGAGAAAGTAGCTATTCATCAACACATTATCTACAGTAAACAATTACTTATGTAATTCAAATTTGGAGTATGATAGAAAAAAGTGACACAAATAAATAATAATAACGATAATAAAACAACTACCATTTCACACAAAATTTCTTATTCCTCTTCTGTTAAAGCACATCTCTTTTCTGAGCTGAATATATCACACATTATAGAGGAATGCTGACTCAGTTTTTCAGACCAACTAATTGGAAGTTGTGGCACACGAACCCGAAACCAAACATCGTCACTATAGTTCTTGCGTCAGCTGATGTGTAGTGTTACACCATGAAAAAAGGTGTATGTCGTGTGTGTAGTGTGTGCAGTGACTGGGAGTGAGAAATGAAAGGCCAGTGCAGCACTATCCTTTTACATTATAAAATAATATCTCTGTAAAGCAGTATCGGTCGCTATCGGTAAATCGTATGAGGTAGTACTATTCTAAACAGACTGGCCTTGTTTTCGGGAGGGCGGAGGATCCAGTCTTCTTACGGCTATCCTGATATAGGTTTTCCACGGTTTTCCTAAATCACTTCAGGCAAACGCCCCAATCTTTCCTGCTACATGATGCCTGTCCCATCATTGTCAATATAGACCCGTAAGTATATAGATCCCAGTATATATAACTTACGTTATTTTTTTCTTAACTTGTGACAACGTTGTAAAAGCGATAAAGTTCAAGTGGTTCAAGTGGCTCTGAGCACTATGGGACTTAACATCTGAGGTCATCAGTTCTCTAGACTTAGAAGTACTTAAACCTAACTAACCTAAGGACAGCAGCCGGAGGCAGGATTTGAACCTATGACCGTAGCAGCAGCGCGGTTCCGGACTGAAGCGCCTAGAACCGCTCGACCACAACGGCCGGCTTAAAAGTGATATATAGATGAGTGAACTTCTACTATTGCTACTAATGGTACTACTACAGGCTGTTCAGTTTAAAAGAGGCCCTGTCAATTTGTTTACCGTATAAGTAATATTTTATTAGCGAATTCACATCATACGTCATTAAACACATCAGTGCTGGAAATGTTGTCCATCCATTTCCACGCATTTTTCGACACGCTTGATAACGTTCGTGACTACTCCTCTTAGCTTTTGCATTGTATGTTTCGTTGATGGCTTTCGTACTGTTTGTCTTCAGTTTCTGAAGGTGACGTGCATTGCTCTTGTGAACAATAACTTTTATGTTGCCCCACAGAGAGAAGTGTCAGCTACTAAGATCAGGGGATCGGGGTGGTCATAATCCTGTAGAAATGATTCTTTCACCAAAAAAATTCCTGTAGCATCTTCACAGTAGAGCGAGC
Organism: Schistocerca serialis cubense; assembly: GCF_023864345.2. Classification (NCBI taxonomy): domain Eukaryota; kingdom Metazoa; phylum Arthropoda; class Insecta; order Orthoptera; family Acrididae; genus Schistocerca; species Schistocerca serialis. Next base: position 273,952,863 of record NC_064642.1, on the reverse strand, counting down.
TGTATGGGCAGTGGCGCCGTCCTTTTGCATCCAGCAGTCACGTTCATCCTTTTGGATAATGTCTAGGTACAAGGCAGCATCCACAGTTATTTCAAAAAACAAAGGTACTATTACCCGTCGCCTTCAAATGTCACACAATACGTCACTTATTTGCGTGTCTAGGAGAAACTAAATGAGAGGGTGCGGGTTGTCAATACCCACCAAAATGAAATCAAGCTTCATCTGTGAAAAACACTTGATCTGAAATGCCAATCTTGCCTCTAAGTAGGGTCTTGAACCATGACAGTAGTGGACCCTTCTTACAAGATCAGAATTATTCAGTATATGGCAAACTTCCATGTGGTAAGGATAACATTTCAGTGTTCTTCTCACTGCAGTGTGGGCTGAACCAAATGAAATGTTCTCTTCCTGGCTCAATCTACGCAAAGATTTGTGGATGGATGTTGTACCAGTTTCTTTAATATAATGAGTGACCTGCGACGTTAAAAGTATTGTCAGGCAGGCTTCTTGTTTAACACTGAACCAGTTTCACGAAATCTATTTAACTATCTTCCGAACAATACATTTCACTGGTGCCAGCTTTGCAAGTTCCCTCCTGAACTTTCTTCAACACTCATTATGAGATTTCATCGCAACATAAATAGACACTTTTCAACACTTCACCACACTTTAACAAACAAGTGCCTCTGCCAGGCACTTAAATGTGATTTGCAGAGCATCCATGTAGATGTAGAACAAGTCACGATTACGTAATCTTCTTCAAAAGCCAGTGCTCAACGGTAACGGGCACAACTTAACACTACGATGGTGTTTATCATGCACATAGATTTAAGATGTTCGGGTAAAAAAATCCGTTTTTTGGTTTCCTGTAGGTATTTGATACTCTTTTGCTGTAATTTTGACAGTGCACCGTATTACTCATTCAAACTACACAATAGAATAGTACAGCAATACAATAATCAATATTATAATAGTGTGTTTGTTGATTTTACTAGACTATGCTTAAATTTTATTAACAGTTTTTGCATGTGCATGTACGATGTTTCTTGGGAGTGAATTTCTTTCTTACACGTAACGGATTTCACTAAAATTTTGTTTTTAGTGTTTGCAGTTAGGTGACATCTGCCTCTCTTTTTAATCTTGGGGTCATTTTCTTCCGATGTGGAGCGTGCAGATTCAAAAGATGTTCTCCTCTCTACAGCTTCCTTTGAAGCATTTCCTCTTGGAAGATGTCCTCGTCTTTTCATATCAGCATCAATTAGCTGCTCACCAAGAGTTTCTAGGAATAGTCTTATCGACTCCTAGAGGATAAGTTGCCTTGTATAGCTCATAATAGTTACATGCAGACATGTCGATGACATTTGGCACAGCAGCAATAGGCCATCAGCCTTCCTCTTTAGTGTGTAATTCACGTCTATCTTGTCTAGTGCGTCCACAGCTCCTTTCGTCCCGTTGTAGTCGAAAATAATCAGGGATTCACTTGGTGCCATCACTGAATTTTGCATCACAATATCATATTTGTTTTTCTTTGGGATGTATGATACAAGAGTTGTATCCTTTGGGAAAACAAATGTTGATATGTAACTAGGATTCCCCTGCTGTCGAATAGTTTTGGTGAGATGGAAGGCTTGTTTTACCACACAGTTCCAATCATTATGATATTTCTCTTTATCAGCATTTGTCCTAGCTCGTTGGAGATGAAAAAATTGTTGCAGTTAATGATGTACACTCTCGAGCCATAAGACATGGCAGTTTCAATCCTTACACATTGGTTCCCCTATGTGTGACATGTTCGATACGAAACTTGTTTCATTGTCGCAAAGTACCCAAAAATTAATGTCTTACTTTGCCGGTTTGCTAGACATATAATGGCGGAAAGTGTATTTTCCCCTGAATGCAACCAGGTGTTCGTCTGCTGTAATAAACATGCTGGTATCGTACAATTTAGATAATACATAAATGGCCATTAAAATTGCTACACCAAGAAGAAATGCACATGATAAACGGGTATTCATTGGACAAATATATTATACTAGAACTGACATGTGATTACATTTTCATGCAATTTTGGTGAATAGATCCTGAGAAATCAGTACCCAGAACAATCACCCCTGGCCGTAATAACGGCCTTGATACTCCTGGGCATTGAGTCAAACAGAGCTTGGATGGCGTGTACAGGTACAGCTGCCCATGCAGCTTCAACACAATACTACAGTTCATCAAGAGTAGTGACTGGCGTTTTGTGACGAGCCAGTTTTTCGGCCACCATTGACCAGACGTTTTCAGTTGATGAGAGATCTGGGAGAAAGTGCTGACCAGGGCAGCAGTCCAACATTTTGTTTATCCAGAAAAGCCCGTACAGGACCTGTAACATGCGGTCGTGCATTGTCCTGCTGAAATGTAGGGTTTCGCGGTAATAATGGCTCTGAGCACTATGGGACTCAACTGCAGTGGTCATAAGTCCCCTAGAGCTTAGAACTACTTACACCTAACTAACCTAAGGACATCACACACATCCATGCCCGACGCAGGATTCGAACCTGGGACCGTAGCGGTCGTGCGGTTCCAGACTGTAGCGCCTTTAACCGCTCGGCCACTCCGGCCGGCTTCGCGGTAATAGAATGAAGGGTAGAGCCACGGGTCGGAACACATCTGAAATGTAACGTCCACTGTTCAAAGGGCTGTCAATGCGAACAAGAGGTGACCGAGACGTGTAACCAATGGCACCCCATACCATCACGCCGAGTGATACGCCAGTATGGCGATGACGAATACACGCTTCCAATGTGCGTCCACCGCGATGTCGCCAAACACGGATGCCACCATCATGGTGCTGTGAACAGAACCTGGATTTATCTGAAAAAAATGACGTTTTGCCATACGTGCACCCAGGTTTGTCATTGAGTACACCATCGCAGGCGCTCCTGTCTGTGATGCAGCGTCAAGGTTAACCGCAACCATGGTCTCCGAACTGATAATCAATGCTGCTGCAAACTTCGCCGAACTGTTCGTGCAGATGGTTGTTATCTTGCAAACGTCCCCATCTGTTGAGTCAGGGATCGAGACGTGGGTGCTCGATCCGTTACGGCCATGCGGATAAGATGCCTGTCATCTCGACTGCTAGTGATACGAGGACGTTGGGATCCAACAAGGCGTTCCGTATTACCCTCCTGGACCCACCGATTCCATATTCTGCTAACAGTCATTGGATCTCGACCAACGCGAGCAGCAATGTCGCGATACGCGCGATAGGCTGCAGTCCGACCTTTATCGAATCCGGAAACGTGATGGTACGCATTTCTCCTCCTTACACGAGGCATCACAACAACGTTTCACCAGGCAACAACGGTGAACTGCTGTTTGTGTATGAGAAAGTTTCCTCATGTCAGCACGTTGTAGGTATCGCCACCGGCGCCAACCATGTGTGAATGCTCCGAAAAGCTAATCATTTGCATATCACAGCATCTTCTTCCTGTTGGTTAAATTTCGCGTCTGTAGCATGTCATCTTCGTGGTATAGCAATTTTAATGGCCAATAGTGTAGCTCTACCCATTCCTCCCACAAATCCATTGTGGGTGCCAATTTACCTTGTTTACATCTTCGTAGCCTTGTTTCACGGCCAAATCAAATAACCATTGATATTTGAATATTTTTAGTGGTACTGCAGCTCATTCCACAAAGCTTCAGTAGACTCATTCTGTGACTTATAAACGTCTGCTTAGAACAACAGGCCTATGTAAGCATCTAGGTCAAGAACTTTTTTTTTCCCACTTATATCCACATAAACGCGTTTCTTCAGCATTAGGATGAGTGAGTATAATGTTTTCAGTTGATAGTACAATAACGACCTGAAAGCTGAGTATTCATTTATAATTCCAAAATATGGACCCTTGTTGGTCCTGGAGTCAGGTAAACAACATTACATAGTGTATGGCGTCCAAGCTGACGTAGGGGTTCTGCCTTCCCATTAATCAATTTATCCTTGGACGTCATAACTGCACTGCTTAACGTTTGCTGTTCTGGAGTATCATCTGCGTCTTCTAATGAAGGTGAATAGCTGATCATGATCTTCATCCTCCGGAACTACTTTATCACTGTCAGATATTTTTATCAGTGTACCTGCTATTTCATCAACTTGTAAAGAGGCCATTATCTTGAGAAACAAAGCTTATGAAATATATGAAATCTAAAGGTGCAGAGCTAGTAACCTGAGTAGAGGTGGATCATTTTATAAACTGATTTATTTACAGGAAAAATCAAAAACTCGCATTCCCCCTTCCTTCATTTCCACAGAAATAGACATTCCATTGATCTAAACAACAATGACTTCATTTCCTTATACCCACATTACTGGACACATATCCGTCATACTGTTGTCAAATTTAATATTATCAGACTTTCCTGTGATAATGAAGGTTAAAATACACAATGTCTAAAAAGACAAGACCCGCTTGAGAAGTACTATGTGGATTCCAAACTAATAATTTTTTCTGTCAGAATATGCTTCACTAAGGGGAAAACAAAGTCAATGAATGCAATTTATTGAAACCAAATATTTTCAAAATTATAGACCATCATAAAACCTTGTGTGTCGAAACAGACCCGAACACCTTACGAGAGTTATGTGTGCAGGCAAAAAACTGCCCTACGCTGCAGCTGTAATCGTACCAACGGCATAAACGTTATTTCACCTACCTCACGGCAACATATGTGTTTCAACAATATTCTATTAGTATAATCTGCTGAGAGATGGGTTCTCTTTCAGGTTGATCTTACCGTATTACTACTCCTTCTCCTCCTCCTCCTCCTCCTCCTCCTATGATTACCACTGCTACTAACATGGTATGTTTTGATCTTCTAATGTTTTCAAGTAAGGTGATTTTTTTTAAAAAACGGCTTACGAGTAGCCATTTTATACTGCCGACTTGCCACCTTCCTACACAATGAAATGACAATAAAAGAACGACGACCGCTGTTTATTTAGAGCCTTCGCCTCGAGCTATCGAGTATCTAGCAAAATACACCAAACAAATAATTGGTTACCCGCTGAAGATGACACGCTAATCCCGTTTAACACTATCTCTAGTCTCGATAAAGGGCTCATTTTGACGTGGTCAAGAGTCTGCAAGTTTCTTCAAGTGCGTCACATACAGCTGACGCCACACATTGATGATTAGATTCCGTAGAACGACCATATTTCAAGCATTTTGAACGATACGTCTCACCCAATATTACAGAAAGTCACAGATATTGTCTGCAAGATTAAGATTGCGTTATTTTCACGGGCTAGTCGAGATGCGATAGGATACTTGAGTTTTCTCAAAATCTGGAACGTACGTGTGCAGCCTTGTGAACACCGATGTAGTCGTCTTGGAATATGATTGAGTCACAACATACTCATCATGATGATGTAAAGGAAAAGGCAACACTAGGTTACCGAGAATGTACATCCTGGCGCAGGTTTACGGTAACCTTAAAAGCGGCCTATTACAGCTCCGTTTCATATGAATGTCATTACACTTTGTTTGCTCCGGAATCTGCCTAGAAGCTTAGGTTTCTGCTATTTTTTTATCATGCTTCTATTCCGTGCTGGGAGAATAAAATCGTAGAGCCTATTTGTTTCCTTCTTGTGTCTCTCATCGGCAGACTCTTTCCTTCCCGAAATAAGCTTTATAATGTGTGGATGTGTAATAAATTGAGTGTACATTTGTACCGGTAGATATAAGAGTACCTTATTTCTTTTAATGTGTGTAATCGCAGAAATTTTTCATTGAGCCATGCTCAAACGCCTTCCGTAACCTGGCATGTCTTGGAGTAACTGCATCCTGCCATGTTACTGTCTTTTGATTGGCCAAGCACCCACGGTGTAAAGTCGAGAAAATTTTCCACTGAAATCCGATCAAACATGACCAGTGACCTGGCATGGTATAGAGCAATGGTCATCCGACCATTTTCGTCGTCTTTCGGTTGCCCAAGCACCCTCCAGCCTTTTCTAACGGTTTTGTGGTTTGTCCAGTATACCCTGCTACCTCACCCATCAAAGAAAAAAGGTACATCCAGGTAGCTAATGTCCAGCGATTAAAAAGTTTCTCACACTCTTGATGGGGACACTGCTGTCAGTACTTCGTGGTCCTCGGATCACGCTTGTCTTACGTTTCAGTTTGATCACGTCACTTACATTGTCTGAGACCCATTTGTTAAGAATCAATTAATTAAACTGTTAATTTTAAGAATATTACCATTTTTCTCTACTACAACTCTCTGATGAGCCAACCCTTTTTCTTTTAATAAATATCAACAGTCCGTTTTACAATACCGGAAAAAATTGACGCACCACAAAATTTAATGCACAACAACGAAATTTCGGGTATACTTTTGTATAGGCAACATATTTAAGTGACGGACATTGCAAGATCACAGGTTAACGCAAGCTCAATACACGCTATTGAAAATGTGCAGTGGTGGTACATCAGTAACCGGTGTAACCACCACAATGTTGAATACAAGAATGCAAAAAGTGCATGTATTGTGTTGTAAAGGTGCCGGATGTCAGTTTCTGGGATGGAGTTTCATGCTTGTTGCACTTGGCCGGTCAATACAACGATGGTTAATGCTGTTTGTGGATGATGTCCCTTATGTGCTTGACTGGAGACAGATCTGTTGATCGAGCAGACCAAGGCAACATGTCGACACTTTATTGAGGATGCTGGGTTACAACAGTGGTACGTGGGATAGCATTATCCTTTTGGAAAACACCCATTAGAATATCGTTCATGAATGGTGGCACAACGGGTCGAGCCAGCAGTTTGATGAACAGGTTTGCAGTCATCCTGCGTAGGAAAACCACGAGAGTGTTCCTGCTGTTATATGCTATCGCACCACAGACCGTAACTTCAGGTGTAGCTACAGTGCGTCTACCAAGCAGACAGGTTGAATAGAGGCCCTCAACTGGCTTCTTGCTAACCAACATACGACCATCACTGTCACCGAGGCAGAACCAGTTTTCATCAGTAAACACAAGCATTTCCTCCAATGAGTTCTCGCTTGACATCACTAGAGTCGCAAGTTGCGTTGGTTCCAAGGGCTTTAATCTCCAAAGTTTATTAACTGACTTTTAATTACAACAAATTCTAACAAAAGGGGCATGTTTTTCGTGAATCTTCAAAGTACGGTGGCCTTAAAACGATTACTTGCACAATTCGCGAGTTACAATGCGAAAATCACTAAATATGAGTTTCTTTAACCACCAATACAACGTTTTCTGTAATTTTCTTACATTTTATTATTATTTATTTATTCTGCTATTAACGATTCATTCTGAATACATTGAAAGTGCTGGTGCTTAGAAACAGCATGTACAATACCAACTGAAATGGACTTCTCCTACACATGACAATTAAAATAACGCAGTGGTTCCCAGCTCTGGAGTAATTAATCTCTGAGGGGTAGAATGAAATTTTCTGAGGGATTGTAATGCACCAGATATTCCTCCGTCACTCATTCTAATACCTTTCCTCTCCCCTCTCCCACACATACCCTAACTAAATACATACTTTCATAATTTTAAAAATAAAAATGTTTCAAGAAAGGTCTTTCATTCTGTAGTTTAGTTAGATGCTGAAGTTGCTGATAATGTAGGTGAGGGGAGTCAACAAACAGCAGGGGTGGAGGAAAAGACCCGGTACTAGCTAACGAACTAACGTGTGACTGCACTCAGGGGTAATGGTCTATGAAGGGTTGGGAACCACTGAACCACTGCAGTAAGGCATCTCGCTTTCTGCTTGTGAAGTAGAGAGCGTCCTTGCTTCCTACTGGATCTACTTTACGTGACACTCTGTCGAAAAATCACAGAGATTATGTTAAGTCTTACGTGCCGAAATAACTCCCCTACGTTAAATAGCGGTAAGTGACCTCACAAAACTTTGCCACGTCGAGGTTAGCTACCTGCTCCCGTGCGATCCACCCTCCAGACGTCATGTCAAGTGGCGTAAATCACTCGTGACCAGCCTGACCTGAAAGAAGCTGCCCAGCCCAGATTCTTCAGTCTATGGTCATTTAGTCATTTCCAGTAAATGCCGCAACAGATACGCCAACTCGTTCTGTTATATCGACTATTGGCTGTTAACTTGCACCTGATTAGACTTTACTTCTTCATACCGTACTATGATTGCATTACTGTCTACGTACCTACTAAGTGCAGAGAAAATTGTGCAAAGTAACAGCGTTATACAGTCATAAACATGTGAAATTTGAAATTTTCCCGGTGAAATAAATGTTAGAAGTGATTTCGGGATTGCACCCGGTCGTCGTAAACTTCATTCTACACGTGATATGAAGCTCACGACGACCGGCTGCAATCCCGAAACCTCTTCGAACAGTCACAAACATGGCATGCAGTATATGTGTAGGTGCAGTCGTATGCCAGTTGGACTTTACTGGTCTCATTGGGGGAGGCAACGGCGTCATCCTTATGTAGAGCGGAATTTAATAAGAGAGCGGTATATGTCGTATTATAGAAGACAATAACACTGTCATAGATGATGAAATGACATTTTATTATCGACACCTATGACTCTTGGGGTCTCAAAAAGCCTTAAGAACGGTAGAGGGAAAACTTCGTGCCATCCTATTGCACAGTCATCGATCATTTTCCCACAGTCACGATACACATTATGCAGTGGCGATCAGCTGTCTTGTTTACCAAGGGGAATTCCAAATTACGATTTACTGCCACACAGCTCTCAGCGATTTTATATTTCATTTTGGTCAACGTAGTGAATAGGAACGTATAACAGAAAGGTCCAGTAACATTTACGCAGTTACTTCTATCTGAAAATATCATAATGCCAGCTGAGGACCCTAAGGAAGCGTTTAATTTACTATCGCCTATCTAAGAGTACCTGTACTGAATAAATAAAAATGAGAAGCTCTTTAAAGATGTACGATGTTACGACTTTGTTCTACTTACAGCTCGTACGGTGTATATAAATGACAAGGTACCTTTTGGAAGATTAAAATTCGGGTAAAGAAAGTTGGTAATTATGCGTTAATGTACATTCTAGGAATGGAAAAGTAGTCACTACGCAGACGTTTTGCAACAACAGAAAGTGTAGAGTTGTTTGAAAACTACAGCATATAGAGAGAAACGATGTGCACGAATGAAATCGGATTAGAAGAAACTGAAAGTTTTAAACATGGCTGCGTAGTTCAGCGACCGATTACAAATTAAAGTTAAAGCAATTACAGCCTTCGGTCACTAAACTTAAGTCTTTTTGTGACTCAGGGCTGTAATTGCTTTACCTTTAGTTAGAAGAAACAGCTAGAACCAGTAGAAATAGTTTGTAGCGTCCGTCAATAATAAAAAAGTAATCCCTATAATAATATGTAATCAGATGGAAGGCTATCTTCTTATTTATTTTATTTATTCATTCATATAGGAATAATCTCACACTGCTAGAGGATTTGTGATCTCCATATAGTGAAAATAAATTAGTGCAATATTCTTACACACGGAATATATAAATATATTAATGATGATGGTACAGATGGTCGGCCGTGGTCCCGCTGAAGGAACGGTCCTGCCATTTCTCTGAAATTACTGGGAAATCACAGTAAACCTAAATAAGGATGGCCGGAAAGAGCAAACACTATGCGTCGAATATGAAATCACTGCGTTAACAAGTGCAGTACCACATTATGTTGGTCCCTACTGCACAATGTTCTCTTGATAATACATAATTTGCACTAAGTATAGTGAAAACATAATTTTCTGCACCACAGCGCTCTTTGCTGACGGCCACTGGTGGCTTCGGGACCACAAACATGCAAGTCTCCAGATCCTCACTTCAGTTCGTCTGGAGAACTGATTCTGCATCCCCCATGATGAGTGAAATGTTGAGCTCAGGAGAATGACATTACTGTCACCACTAAAGACCTTCGAACATTTGCTTGTAATAGCAGTGTGATTATGTATTGTAACGTGACAACGTGTTCTCCCCTTCCATTACGAATGCATACTCTGAATCAGGGGACTCAGAGTAGGCGTTCGTAATGAAAGGGGAGAACACGTTGTCACATCAAAATGCAACTGTGTAGTATGCGTTACTTACGAACCATGGTTCGGCTATCTCTTGTAACAGACGTATTTCAATAATCTTTCTCATGTCCTTGGGAAACTCCTTACATAATTTTATTCCCTGGTACATAATCCTTTAATTTTCCATAATCTCTCCATTGTCTCTCTGTTATAAGGGCATAAATTGTGCGTGCCTTAGGTGCTCCGGAAAAATGCTAACTTGCTGCGTCGTCCGAACAAGACACAGCCAGGGCATAAAGCGTCACAGGCGCAAAGATGAGAGCTGATGCCACTGCCATAGAGACTAGCCACTTGCGCGAGTTCCACCAGCGCCACGGGCGGCGTTGAGGATGAAGATATCGACTTTGCCTCGGCCAATTGCCGACGGAGTACAACCACCAATGAGCGGACGACAACGAACAGAAGCCTACTCGGAAGATAGAAGATCAGCTCTCGCCTGCTTGGTTATACATCATCGTCCAGGACTGACTTAGACATGGACGTCGTTTAGTGAACTCTTAGAAGTGAGCAGACAGTTATTGTAACATTGCATTTGCTGTGTACCGTGAACTTTACCTACGATTAGGACGTAGTCATTGAGGGAATTTTTTGTGTTATGTTAAAAGCAATGTTGCAGACTTCTTTATTCAGCTAGTCACAAATATCAGTAAACCTTTTAACTTATTTGATTGACTTTGTTACTAATTTGTTGGAGTGTTGCAGAACCTTGGTTCCCCTATCCTGTTACCTGAACCTGGGGCACAACTGTGTAATAGTGGCAAGGAGAAATTGTCTTAGCGGTGTTCTGCACCAGAAGCCGTTTCACGAACTCACAAATTCATTCTACCGTAACAACAGTGGCAACTCGGCCTCCACCGCAGTAGCGAGTACAAAACTGGCGACGAGGATTACAAAAGGAAACATGTTATTGAAAGGGTTTGGAAGTTGTCTATACTCATCTTCAGAACAGGGGTCGGAACTACTTCTATCCCTGCTGACCTCTTATTTTTTTATTTTCTTTCCTCTCTTCCTGGCTTCAAGTGATGTTCTGGAAAACAAGATCACTGTGCTTGTAGCGTAAATTATTGCACGTACGACATGTCTTTTAGGAAGATGTTTTCACAACTTCCTCCCAATAACAAAGCAATAGTCATTAAGAAAGTGCATATTCCTGATGATTTTATACCAACCTGTTCCCATCTTTCATCTGTATATTAATACATTTGCGTCTATCTTTTCCTGTTCCATGTGTGTGATATCTCTTTCCCTTATGTACTCATTGTATATTATTTTCTCATTGCAAGATTCTTTTGGCCGGAGGTAATACTACGCTCTATATATTTTTGTATCTGTGTTAATAATTCTGGAACTTTGGATTGGTGTAGGGCTGAGAATATTGTGTGTTTGGGAGAGCTTTCTAAAACTTGTCTTATCCACGTATTTACCCTAGCTGCTGCTACTGAAGTGACTGCGTCTAGAAAAACCTTCTCAAAAATTATTTTAATTAGTTCGATTAATTAAGAGAACTTAGCATCTACGTTATCTTCCATGTAAATATTGTTAAAAGTTTGTCTCCTGATTGTCCCGGTAAAGATCCGAAAGCATATAAATCACCAGATGCGGACGGAATCCCAGTACGATTTTGCAAAGAGTACTCATCGATATTGGCCTTTTAACTAGCTTGGATTTATCGCAAATATCTCGCCCAACATAAAGTCTCAAGTGACTGGGAAAAGGCGCAGGTGACTCAGGTATGTAAGAAGAGTAAAAGAACGGACCCCCAGAATTACAGACCAATGTTCCTAACTTCCATTGGCTGTAGAATCCTTGAACATTATCTCAGTTCGAATATAATGAACTTTCTTTAGAGTGGGAAACTTATGCCCACTAATCAGCATGGTTTTAGGAGGCATCGCCCGTGCGAAACTCTGCTTGCCCATTTCTCACATGATATACTGCGAACTATGGATGAAGGGCAACAGGCAGATTCCGTATCTCTAGATTTCCCGGAAAGCTTTTGACTCGGTGCCCCGTTATAGGCTGTTGACCAAGGTACGAGCATATAAAATAAGTTCACTGATATGTGAGTGGCTCGTAGTCTTCTTACATAATAAAACCCAGTGTGTTTCCCTCGACGGCGACAGTTCACCGGAAAAGAGGGTATCGTCAGAAGTGCCCCAGGCAAATGTGATAACACCCCTGTTGTTCTCTATATACATAAATGATTTGGCGGACAGGGTGGGCAATAAACTGCAGTTGTTTGATGATTATGCCGTGGTGTATGGTAAGGTATCGAAGTTGAAAGATACAAGATGACCTAGACAAAATTTCCAGTTGATGTGATGAATGGAAGTTAGTCCTAAATGCGGAAAAATGTAAGTTAATGTGCATGAGTAGAAAGAACAAACCTGTAAATATCTGGGCGTAGCGTTGCAAAGCGATATGAGATGTAAGGAGCGTGTGAGAACTGTGGTAATGAAGACGATGGTCGACATCGGTTTATTGAGAGAATTTTAGGAAATATTGGTTCTCCTGTACAGGGGACCGGCAATAGGACGCTGGTGCGACCTATTCTTGAGTACAGGTCGAGTGTTTGGGATCCGTACGAGGTCGAATTGAAGGAAGAAATGGAAGAAATTTAGAGGCGGGCTGCTAGATTAGGTAGGTTAATACGACACGTTGGTACATTCTCAAATGGCTCTGAGCACTATGGGACTTAACATAGGGGGTCATCAGTACAATAGAACTTAGAACTACTTAAACCTAACTAACCTAAAGACAGCACACCCATCCATGCCCGAGGCAGGATTCGAACCTGCGACAGTAGCGGTCGCCCGGTTCCAGACTGTAGCGCGTAGAACCGCTTGGCCGCACCGGTCGGCTACATTATCAAAAATTACTGTCACGAAGATGCTTCGGGAACTCAAATCGGAATCCCTGGCGGGAAGGCGACCTTCTTTTCGAGAAACACTCTTGGGAAAATTTAGAGAACCTCCATTTGAAGCTGACTCCCAGAAGATTCTACTACCGGCAACATATATTGCGCTAAAGGACCACGAATATAAGATACGAGAAATTATGGCTCATACGGAGGCATAGAGGTAGTCGTTTTACCCTCGCTCTTTTGCATGTGGAACAGGAGAGGCAATTACCAGTGATACAGGGTACCCTACGGCCGCTTGCGGACTATCTGTGTAGATATACACTCCTGGAAATTGAAATAAGAACACCGTGAATTCATTGTCCCAGGAAGGGGAAACTTTATTGACACATTCCTGGGGCCAGATACATCACATGATCACACTGACATAACCACAGGCACATAGACACAGGCAACAGAGCATGCACAAAGTCGGCACTAGTACAGTGTATATCCACCTTTCGCAGCAATGCAGGCTGCTATTCTCCCATGGAGACGATCGTAGAGATGCTGGATGTAGTCCTGTGGAACGGCTTGCCATGCCATTTCCACCTGGCGCCTCAGTTGGACCAGCGTTCGTGCTGGACGTGCAGACCGCGTGAGACGACGCTTCATCCAGTCCCAAACATGCTCAATGGGGGACAGATCCGGAGATCTTGCTGGTCAGGGTAGTTGACTTACACCTTCTAGAGCACGTTGGGTGGCACGGGATACATGCGGACGTGCATTGTCCTGTTGGAACAGCAAGTTCCCTTGCCGGTCTAGGAATGGTAGAACGATGGGTTCGATGACGGTTTGGATGTACCGTGCACTATTCAGTGTCCCCTCGACGATCACCAGTGGTGTACGGCCAGTGTAGGAGATCGCTCCCCACACCATGATGCCGGGTGTTGGCCCTGTGTGCCTCGGTCGTATGCAGTCCTGATTGTGGCGCTCACCTGCACGGCGCCAAACACGCATACGACCATCATTGGCACCAAGGCAGAAGCGACTCTCATCGCTGAAGACGACACGTCTCCATTCGTCCCTCCATTCACGCCTGTCGCGACACCACTGGAGGCGGGCTGCACGATGTTAGGGCGTGAGCGGAAGACGGCCTAACGGTGTGCGGGACCGTAGCCCAGCTTCATGGAGACGGTTGCGAATGGTCCTCGCCGATACCCCAGGAGCAACAGTGTCCCTAATTTGCTGGGAAGTGGCGGTGCGGTCCCCTACGGCACTGCGTAGGATCCTACGGTCTTGGCGCGCATCCGTGGGTCGCTGCGGTCCGGTCCCAGGTCGACGGGCACGTGTACCTTCCGCCGACCACTGGCGACAACATCGATGTACTGTGGAGACCTCACGCCCCACGTGTTGAGCAATTCGGCGGTACGTCCACCCGGCCTCCCGCATGCCCACTATACGCCCTCGCTCAGAGTCCGTCAACTGCACATACGGTTCACGTCCACGCTGTCGCTGCATGCTACCAGTGTTAAAGACTGCGATGGAGCTCCGTATGCCACGGCAAACTGGCTGACACTGACGGGGGCAGTGCACAAATGCTGCGCAGCTAGCGCCATTCGACGGCCAACACCGCGGTTCCTGGTGTGTCCGCTGTGCCGTGCGTGTGATCATTGCTTGCACAGCCCTCTCGCAGTGTCCGGAGCAAGTATGGTGGGTCTGACACACCGGTGTCAATGTTTTCTTTTTTCCATTTCCAGGAGTGTAGATGTAGAAGAATGCAATTTACGTTCCGAGAAAATCTTTTTGTGGGCCCACAGTTTTATCGGTTTCACCATATATAGGCGAAGGCCTTCGATAAATACTATACAATTTTTTCCTCCCTATATCTCTAAACATACGGCCTAAGAAGTTGCTGAAACTTTTGATACACTATTTGTCAGTGTTTATCATTTGTGGCATTTCAAAAATGGTTCAAATGGCTCTGAGCACTATGGGACTTAATTTCTGAGGTCATCAGTCCCCTACAACTTAGAACTACTTAAACCTAACTAACCTAAGGACATCACACACACCCATGCCCGAGGCAGGATTCGAACCTGCGACCGTAGCGATCACGCGGTTCCAGACTGTAGCGCCTAGAACCTCTCGGCCATGTGGCATTTCGAAAGTGTTCATAATATTTAGGAAGTCCTTACTATTTTTACCCTCGATACCCGTGTTTATATTCATTTCCCCGCGTATTATAGTATCAGTTGATAGACCTGAGACTCTTTCAGAACCTTACGTAATTTGTTGACGAATGTATTCACACAATCAGTAGGTGGACAGTATACGCACTGAATGACTGATTTTTTGTGGACATCTAACTTTGTTACTTCAACTGCTAACAAATCTACTCTAAATGGTATCACATCTTCTCTAGCTTTAAAATGTGTGCCACTTCTGATATAAATACATGACCCCCACCCTTTAAGCAGGTCTGCAGTAGTAACTTGCGCATTCATATAACGGTAACGCTATATGCTGTACAGGGCTATTACAAATGATTGAAGCGATTTCATAAATTCACTGTAGCTCCATTCATTGACGTATGGTCACGACACACTACAGATACGTAGAAAAACTCATAAAGTTTTGTTCGGCTGAAGCCGCACTTCAGGTTTCTGCCACCAGAGTGCTCGAGAGCGCAGTGAGACAAAATGGCGACAGGAGCCGAGAAAGAGTATGTCGTGCTTGAAATGCACTCACATCAGTCAGTCATTACAGTGCAACGACACTTCAGGACGATGTTCAACAAAGATCCACCAACTGCTAACTCCATTCGGCGATGGTATGCGCAGTTTAAAGCTTCTGGATGCCTCTGTAAGGGGAAATCAATGGGTCGGCCTGCAGTGAGCGAAGAAACGGTTGAACGCGTGCGGGCAAGTTTCACGCGTAGCCCGCGGAAGTCGACGAATAAAGCAAGCAGGGAGGTAAACGTACCACAGTCGACGGTTTGGAAAATCTTACGGAAAAGGCTAAAGCAGAAGCCTTACCGCTTACAATTGCTACAAGCCCTGACACCTGATGACAAAGTCAAACGCTTTGAATTTTCGGCGCGGTTGCAGCAGCTCATGGAGGAGGATGCGTTCAGCGCGAAACTTGTTTTCAGTGATGAAGCAACATTTTTTCTTAATGGTGAAGTGAAAAGACACAGTGTGCGAATCTGGGCGGCAGAGAATCCTCACGCATTCGTGCAGCAAATTCGCAATTCACCAAAAGTTAACGTGTTTTGTGCAATCTCACGGTTTAAAGTCTACGGCCCCTTTTTCTTCTGCGAAAAAAACGATACAGGACACGTGTATCTGGATATGCTGAAAATTGGCTCATGCCACAACTGAAGACCGACAGCGCCGACTTCATCTTTCAACAGGATGGTGCTCCATTGCACTTCCATCACGATGTTCGGCATTTCTTAAACAGGAGATTGGAAAACCGATGGATCGGTCGTGGTGGAGATCATGACCAGCAATTCATGTCATGGCCTCCACGCTCTCCCGACCTAACCCCATGCGATTTCTTTCTGTGCGGTTATGTGAAAGATTCAGTGTTTAAACCTCCTCTACCAAGAAACGTGCCAGAACTGCGAGCTCGCATCAACGATGCTTTCGAACTCATTGATGGGGACATGCTGCGCCAAGTGTGGGAGGAACTTGATAATCGGCTTGATGTCTGCCGAATCCCTAAAGGGGCACATATCGAACATTTGTGAATGCCTAAAACAACTTTTTGAGTTTTTGTATATGTGTGCAAAGCATTGTGAAAATATCTCAAATAATAAAGTTATTGTAGAGCTGTGAAATCGCTTCAATCATTTGTAATAACCCTGTATTTCAGTGATTCTGCTTTAGTACTCTGTAATGCGTGCTGCTGTGATGTTCAGAGATTGTAATTCATCTTCAATCTTTTGTACTTTATTTTTTATAGACTGTTTATTTTGATGTAGAATAGATAATTCTTATAAGATTTCTGTGGTTTTTGTCCTTAAGATATTTTGTCCTCTCTGATCAGTGATGAGTGTGCACTCTCGTGTGGTACATTATATATTCCGCGTACACATTGGAGGAAAGGAATCTTAGTGTTCTGGTTTATCCAGAACGACGCCTCGTCCTCCTACCGATTCAGCAGTACTTGACCATGTGTGACCCCATATCCACCTGCTATTCCCTAATTACCTCCACCAACATCCCCTTACCAGTCCTATATAGGTACAGACAATGCCTCCTCGCCAATACCAATGCAATGTACGTCCTGTCAGCAGTTTTCCTCACAATAATTCTTCAACGCTGTATGTGTAGACGTGACGTCCCTAAATTCTCTTTACAAACGCCGGGTACAGAATCTGGATAGACAGTGACTTGTCTGTTGATGAATGGCTTCAGTGCTACTGAAAGAAACATGTAAAACAAGTTGTTACGCTCCCCTGCACCTGATGTGTGCAGTGCAGTCGTTTGCGATCGCTGCTGTGACTACTTCATTATAAAACCAATCTTATGACCCTATTCAGTATTAAGCGAAATTTAAAATAGAAGGGATCAGTGTATGAATATTAAATAATCAAATGTTTCCCTGAACGTCTTTGGTTGACTTTTCAGTACGTTTGTTGAGTGCTTATTTCTTATGCCTTGCTCGTGTTACTGATATGATTGAGGAAGTTACCGGACCATTTGAGACTGCGTGAACAGCTTATATTGTTACGTGAACACTACATTCAACGGAAATAATTACTATGGTGCTGCTTTGTTCATATAAACGACGTAGAATTTGAATTTCAATCGATTTTGTCCTCCCCATTTGGCTCTTTTGTATACACTTTATTAACATCCCATGTACTTCGAATTGTGGTTTTGAGCAAACGTATACCAGACTGTTTCGGTGGTCGTTATAACCGGCGTAGGGCTATATTTGTTTCCTGACACATCTCTCCGAGGCTGAACTACCGATAACGTAACATTAAAAGGAAATGCACTTGCCGTTATTACCTTCTTGTATACCCAAGTGTAGATGTTTTTGTGTTAATTGTTTAATAATTTTGGTCTTCATTATAAGAGAAGTCGGAAAACATTTGAGTAGAGATTTTCTTACGCGATTCCTCTGTGCTAATGTTCGCTTATACGGCGCTATAGTGAAATATGATTTAAAGGTCACTTGACGCTGATATCAACCGCGAAACAAAAAATCTTTATCCCGCTCCCTATATCTTACACAACGATCTAATAATCAGTTCCCTCCTTCTGAAACTTAGTCCGAATTAGTTCTTACTACTTGGACAAAGATTTTTGTGATATTTTCTCACCCATTATGAAAAAAATCCATTCAGGGGAAAATAATTTCATTCCCATCTTAGGTCCATAAGCAGTTTCTACATCTGAAATAGTATGTAGACAGAGGGAGTCCACAAGGAAAACAGTTTAGAGAGCATGAAAATTTTAACGTCTTTCAACCATCCTCTGCTGCCACTCGCTCTGGATGTAGAAATCCCACGCAGCCGTTGTAGGAATGTAAATTCCGTCGCTTCATTGCCAGGTATCCTGTTACGCGTCCTACAAGGAAAACCTGTCGCACAGCACAGCCTCATTATTCTCTTCTCGTAGGTCACCGAACGAGTTTAACTTCGACCGAAGTCACAAGCCAGCATGTTTTTCCTCGTTTTTGTGTTTATAAGAAATAATGCCTTCGATACTGCCACTGCTGGAGTAGTGCCGGGATCTTAAATTACGTAGGTGATCGTGTTTCTCTTACAAATGCGACGTTAAGAGTCAAATGAACGAATAGATTGATCAATATCATGCGGCCACGAATTATGGAACCTATAATGAGTTTCATAATTTACTAAATGCTTTGCTGACGTGAGCTGTCAACAGGACAGACATCACGAGTAATAAATTTCTAAATACGGATGCTGGATTTCATTAGATTTCTTGGTAGTCGCGTTCATCTGACCAAATGTAGATGTGCTCCCATCAGCATCAACAGCAGACGCAGCAGGAACAACAAAAATAACATCAACAATACCAATTAGCAGAATAATACTCTTCACATACGATACACTATTTCCTGTTTCAGCACAATGGTCCACGATTATCTAGATCGTCCCATTCTCCATCATTATTCGGTTGCCACACAAAGTTGTACTTTGAAAGACGAAAATTTTAAACTCGTTAAATGTATGCATTCCATTGTTGTATATAGTCCTCAATATTAATTGTCACAGTGAAGATTATGGACTACGTTAAATCTGATAAAAGACCGGAGTCATTCTTCACGTAAGTCTCTGAAATTTAATTATGACCTTGGCTTTTGCTACCGCCACAATTATAAAAAATTCAAGCACGTGGGAGAAGAAAGATTTTATTTCAAAGGTTAAAGGATACCAATTATATAAATGCGTGGTGTGTGTTCTTTCGGACATATTCTAAAGAACAGATACCACACGGAATCAGCAGCTGTGATACATATTATGCAAATTGAAGGTGGAGGGAGGAGGACGATGTGAAGGAAAGCAAAGGAAAGGAGAGGAACTGCATCGGTATTTTCTACGGGGTCAGCGGTGACAAGTGAAAATATGTGCCGGACCAGGATTCGAACCTGTCTCCTCCTGCTTACTCTACCGAGTGGGGTGGCACAGTGGTTGGCACACTGGACTCGCATTCGGGAGGACGACGGTTCAATCCCGCGTCCGGCCATCCTGATTTTGGTTTTCCGTGATTTCCCTAAATCATTCCAGGCAAATGCCGGAATGGTTCCTTAATCCGATGAGACCGATGACCTCGCTGTTTGGTCTCTTCCCTCAAACAATTCAGTCCAATCCAATCCAATCCTCCTGCTTACTAGCCAGTTGCGTTAACCACTGTCCCAACCGGACGCAGTGTTTACAGTGTTTATCGCAAATGCGCGGACTGTCTCGGCAGGCTCCCTGGACAATCCACACTCCCACCCAGCGCCAGCTATACCCATTTTTTTTTTTTTTTTACCATGGTTCTTAGACTCTCGCTTGGAGGTCGAACGCAAATGTGCATCCGCACTGAAAATGATAGATTCATCGCCACTGACTCCGCATAAAGACCCGATGCAGCTGACTCACTTCAGCTTTGATATACACAAAAGATATCTATTCCGTTCCTGCACTTCCCTGTACTCATCTAAGATCTCTGCGATCGACTCTATATCGCGTGGCCGCGGTTTTCGACTTTTTCGGCTATTTAAACGCACGACGCTGTAGGGACAGGGCTGGTTTTGGTCGGTTGGTTGGCGCTCCGGTGACTAGTCTGGCTGTCGGTGGTCGCTCTCTGCGCATGCTCTGCCTCTTCCTGTTACGTGGGCAGTGGGGCTGCGTGAGGAGACGTGCCTGCTGCGTCTAGTGAGAGGGCGATGGTCTCGTCTGTGCTGCTGAACGACGTGAGAGAATGTGAGAAGTTTACTCTCAATATGTTAGCTATTACCCGAAGAAGATAATCGTGGATTTGTATTGTGTCTTAATTAGCGACTCTTTTTCTTGATTAAGTTCTGGTCCGTCAATGATGAAGTTGTCAGTAGAGGAAGGACAGAACAAGTGACATAATTTTAAACCTCATTTTCAGCAACGTGATTATACTGTGAAAATTTTAATTATTAGTTTATAAAAGCGAATTGCGACAGCCTTGTCGTTATGCAGCCAGTGTTATATGAAGTGCTGTTATGTACAGTATGCTGCAGAACCGTGGCATCGATTAGAAGTGCACATAACTTAGTTCTGTCCCATTAGTGTGAGTGTGATCGAAAAATTTTGTTGGACTAATTTGTGTACATCACTATTTGATGTTAGTGGGAAGTGGCTTGTCGGTCCATTGTTGCCGTATTCCTGTCTTGACGTTTTTCTAATGTTTTACAGATTGTTACTCTGAGTACTGCCCAGTTTTATGTTATTGTTTCAGTGGTATAATCAGCGGTGCCCATCATGCGTTGTAGCTGGTAACAGGGGGACGGCGCCTTGGCGGCGGCCAGATTGAATTGTAACCGATGTTTATCAGTAGACTCCAGTTCTTCGGCGAATTTGAGTATTGTATGATTTGTTGTTGGTGACACCAAGGCGTCTGTCTTTCTCTCTTCATTGTTCCTTTCAGCCATCTGAGCTGTAGTTTTCCGCTCCCCTCTGCTGTGCCATTACTAGTCACTGAAGTTTTGTAATACCTGAAAGATGCCTTTCATTGTACTGGGTTTTTAATGTCTGGTTCATAGAGAGAAACTATGAGTTGTTTCACCTGTGGTGTCTTAAAAGATGTCCTGCTTCTGTGGGAGTTTTCTTCGGTTAAACATTTGTTGTTATGTGGTTCTTAAGACTTATGTAAAGAGGGTTTTAAATTTATTTATTGTTTGGGCTGGGCTTTGAAACCGGTAGAAATTTTGTCTGTCAGTAATGTTTCAAATTCTAGGGCAAATATGTATATTATTCTAAGGCACTGTCAGATAAAATCTGGGACATTACAAGCCATTGTTTGTGTCTGATTGGTACTTATTGCCTTGTCTTTATTGGGATGGAGTGTCTTTGAGCGTCTATTCCAGGTTCCAGCACTAACAAGGAAGAAGTTTAATACAAGAAAATAAATAAAAATTTAAGACACTTTCATGTTATAAGATAACCCCGAGGAGAACCACAACAAAACATAAACTAAATGCTAAGACCTGTTAGTATAAACTCAAGAAACATGGAAATAATATATTCATTGAAACAACAGCGCGTGATTTGCATGTCATGTTCAACTCGTCGCTTTATGTGTTTCATCTTTTACTGCCTATTTAGCTTTCAAGCTACTGAATGCTAAATATCACATATAGGTTATTCACAGGTACTTTACTTAGTATATCATGTATATCTACTTGTTCTTGCTGTTGTATTTCCATAGATTCTACCGATTTATGCAAAAAAATACAAAGTAATATCATTATTGATGATTAAAATTTTTACGGGTGTTACTCCGCGAGATTGTGTAAAATATTTTGCATGTATACCACAAGACCGAAGTTTCAATCGTATTACAAAGGCCTTTCTCAGGGCCAGACTGGTTTTGCAGGAGGAAAGGTGCCTCTATTTATTGCGTACAGTTGGTGTCAGTACGTTATATTTGTGAAACTTTAGGGGCCCGAGAATATATTATGCAAGCCATGACGAAATGGGAGAGGTAAGGAAGCTTGTCGATGACTATCCAGCTTGTCATTGATTGGCGACAGTCTGAAGATCAGCGTTTGACTAATGGCGGGCACGTTTACTTCCAGATGTGTGCGGAAATGCACTGACAGTTCCTCTATTGTCGTTTGTTTACGCTGTTGCGTCCGTGGTCGGTGAGACTTCTACTCCGCGACCCCTCGTGGCCCTTCGATCTGTGACAGCCGGCAGCCAGGATGCCGGAAGCTGTAGCTATACTCTCTAATAACGTTGTCAGGCAGCTTAATAATTTCAATCGCCTCATATATTTGGCATTCGCTCGTCCATTATTCTTTCGCCAGCCCTTGAACATGATAGGCTGCGGTATTTGTACAACTGGTAATGACAGCGGATACAGTCAATGGACTTGATGGTTGGTTTTACTTTTTCATCAATATACATATTTGTGATTCGATGCGTTTATGGCTCTCGACATACTTCACCTTGCAGGGAAAATATTACGAACAATTAGATGGAGTGGCAATAGGCTTCCCCCTCCTTCTCCCTAGTAGCTGTGCACTTCTTCATGTAAGCTTTTGAGCAAAAGGCCCTAGCTTCTGCACCGTTACGCTTCCGTTGTTGGCTACTATATGTAGACGACACTCGGCCAATCTGTGCCGAGACTCTTCCTTCAGCACATGAACAGTCTGTAAAAACAGCGGGGTGTTACCATTTTTGGACGTGGAGCTATACAGAACTGGCAATGATGCGCTGGTCAACTCACACAAATCGCTAGCAGCATGCGGAGATCCGTAATCGCCCAGCTCAGTAGCATTCTGTTTTGCAACCGTTGACTACCCGTACCTGTGGGAAAGTGGTTGTAATACCATCGACGAAGAATTGAGACAGTTGAGCACACATTTCACTCCAAGAATTATGATCACATCATTATAAGAAATGCAATTCTGGGTGATTCTTCTTGGTGTTGGAGATGTACCTGAGATAGAGCTGAATTTTTGTTGCTTTTCATATTAATTGCCATACGTACATCTCTATCTTCTGCTATGAGTCGAGTAATACAGTTGAACGAGGCGTGGTGTCGTTCAGAGTTGTTCAATAGGAGGTCGAATATCGATGCAGTCTGCTCATGTACCCATTTCTGATGGTTTTACTCAGACACCCAATGGTATATTCATACGAAATCATTGGTAGATTTTTTCTAGTACCTGATAACATGACTTGGAATTACTTGGGATGTGTTTCAGATATAGTGTGATACAAAAGTATCAATACCGATCTTATCTTTTGATATACAGTGAAGAGCCAAAGAAACTGGAACACTTGCCTAATAACATGTAGGTCCCCCGCGAGCACGCATAAGTTCCGCAACACGACGTGGCATGGACTCGACAAATGTCTGAAGTAGTGCTGGTGGGAACTGACGCCATGAATCCTTATGCGTTGTCCATAAATCTGTAAGAGTACGAGGTGGTGAGGATCTCTTCTGAATAGGACGTTGAAAGGCATCCCGGATATGCTCAATAATGTTGACGTCTGGGGCGTTTGATGGCCAACGGAAGAAGAGAGTTCCTGGAGCCACTGTGTAGCAATTCTGGACGGATGTGGTGTCGCATTGTCCTGCTGGAACGTCCAAGTTCGTCGGTATGCACAATGGACATCAATGGATGCAGGTGATTAGACAGACTGCTTACGCATGTGTCACCGGTCAGAGACGTATCTAGACATATCAGTGGTCCCATATCACTCCAACCGCCCACGCCGTACACCATTACAGAGCCTCCACTGGCTTACGAACGGATTCATGAGGTTGTCTCCATACCCGTACATGTCCATCCGCTCGATACTATTTGAAACGAAACTCTTCCGACCAGGCAACATGTTTCCAGTCATCAACAGACCAATGTCGGTGTTGACGGTCCCAGACTAGACGTAGAGCTTTGTGTCGTGCGGTCATTAAGAGTACAGGAGAGGACCTTCGTCTCGAAAAGCCCATATCGATGATGTTTCGCTGAATGATTCGCACGCTGACACTTGTTGATCGCCCAGGATTGAAATCTGCAGAAATTTGCGGAAGGGTTGCACTTCTGCCACATTGAAAGATTCTCTTCAGTGGTCGTTGGTTCCATTTTTGCAGGATCCTTTTTCGGCCACAGCGATGACGGGAATTTGGTGTTCTACCGGATTCCTAATATTCACGGTACAGTCGTGAAATGGTCGTACGGGAAAATCCTCACTTCTTCGCCACCTCGGAAATGCTGTGTCCCATCACTCGTGCGCCGACTATAACACCACGTTCAAACTCACTTCAATCTTGATAACCTGCAATTGTAGCAGCAGTGACTCGTCTAACGAATGCCCCAGACTTTTGTTGTCTTATACAGGCATTGTAGAGCGCAGCGCCATATCCTAGCTGTTTGCATATCTCTGTATTTGAATACACATGCCTATACCAGTTTCTTTGGCGCATCAGTGTATATGGGTGTTGCCCAGACAACGTTTTCCCCTAACGCACCTAGGTTCTGTTTTCTCTATATTTAGTGGACTTACTTGTGCGATAGCAATTTTAATGTTACTGGTGACAGTGCCACTAAAGCAGAGTTGCCAAACACGATTTTCCGAAATCCCTTCCTAAAGAAGACGAAGTAAATAATCCAGAATTCGAACCAATAACTACAGCCAATATGAGTAACTTACAAGTAGCAAAGCAGCTTAAAAGAATAAAGGCAAGTTCTCAGGTCCTGATTGTACACCAGTCAAGTTCCTCTCAGAGTATGTTGATGCGACAGCTCCATAGCTAACAATCTTATATGACCGATCGCACTTGAAAGATCCGTACCTAAAGACAGCAAAGTTGTACAAGTCACACCAATGCCCAAGAAACGAAATAGCAACATTCCTCTGAAGTAAAGATCCATATCGCTAACGGCGATTTGCAATAGGCTTTTGGAACATATGCTGCGTTCGAATATTATAAGCTATCTCGAAAAAATGAGTTAATGACAAACAGACAACACGATTTCAGCTCTTTATTCTCATAAAGTAATGAGTGATATTGACAGGGAATGTCGGATTCATTCTGTTTTTTAGATGTCGAGAAGGCTTTTAACACCGTATCTCACAAGCAACTTCTAACCAAATTACATGCGTATGGACCATCGTATCAGATGTGCGACTGGATTCGTGATTCCTTGTCAGGAAGATCACAGTTCATATTAACTGACGGACAGTCATCGAGTAAAACAAAAGTAATATCTGGCGTTCCCAAAGGAAGTAAAAAAAAAATAGGCCGTCTGCTGCTTCTGATCCACATAAACGATTTAGGTGACAATCTGAGTAGCATTCTTAGATTGATTGCAGATGATGCGGCAATTTGAAGTCTTATAAAGTCACCAGATGATCGAAACAAACTGAAAAATCTGTATGGTGCGAATAGTGGCAACTGACTCTAAATAATGAAGGGTAGCACCATCCACATGGGTACCAAAAGGAACCCGCTAAATTTTGGTTACACGAAAAATCACACAAATGTAAAGGCTGTTAATTCAGCCAAATACTTAGGGATTAAAATTACGAGTAACGTAAGTTGGAACAATAAAATAGATAATGTTGTGGTTAAAGAAATCAAAGACTACGAGTTATTGGCAGAAAACAGAGAAAATGCAGCAGACTTACTAAAGATAGTTTAGACAGAGTAATTAAATTTCGCAAATATATTTGTCTAGAGAACATATTTAAGTTATTAACACTGCAAGAATACACTTTAATATAAGCACGGGATAAGCCGTTGCAAATGTGAAATTCTGCTACAATAGTAACTGGTGTAACATCCTGAATATTGGAATCATGAAAACGTGCATGAATTGTGTTGTACAGGTACTGGTAGTCATTTGATAGGATGGGGTTCCACATCTATTGCAATTGGTTGTGGATAACCCTTGAGTTGGCGTCCACTGATGTCCCATTATGTGCTCGATTGGAAACAGAGCTGGTGATCGAGCAGGCCAGGATGACATATCCACACTCCGTAGAGACAGGGTCAACGTTCTAGACCGTGACATCTGGGCGACAGCGAAGCTGACTTGTGGGCCTTCTAATTTTTTTTCCGTTACTTAGTGGAAGGGAATGGGATTTTCTCTTGGCGTCGGTTAGTTAAAAGAGTCTCGTTCAGCTTCCAGTTACAGCATTACATCTAACTTGGAAACCCCTTCGTGTGTGTGGCATAATCTAAACCGCTGCTGTCATATGCTCACATAGTGCCTGCCATTGGAGGTTTCGTTTCCTTGATGTTGTACTATGAAATCGACTACAAAATAAGCCTAATTATTCCGCAGCAATTTCTTTCTACTTCTTTAAATTTCTTTTTCTTCCGTTGTGAATGTTTGTATAAGCAGTAGTTATATACCCAACTTCTACTCTGAATTTGCAGGCAATAACATTTGAAAGTAGATTACGTACATGATGCAATAACATGAACTTTCCGTAGACGCAGATCCTTTCTACAGATTTTTCAGCGGTTTTTTCATTGTTAAATTAAGACAATTAACTTCGTGCTACTGATTTATTGCGTAGAATTAAGAAGCTACAATATTAATATACCTCTATATCTCTGAAGCATCTCTTGCCACTTAACAAGGTTCTTTGTGGTAGCTGATATCTTTGAACTGTAGAACTCGTAAACGTAGTACCATTGAGAAGCGTCTAGTGACAAACACGTGAATTTGCTGTGACAGCATACAGCAATAATATTTACGCTGATATGCGGTGAGTACAGCTTCCACACAGGTATACGAGAGTATAAATTCTTTCAGTTCACCGCTGACTTTTCTCCATCAATCCACAGTATATAACTTCCCTGTGCAAGCGTTGTCTGCAAAACAGTCATCACATTCATCAAATTCAACAATGTCATCGTATCCTAGTCCACCTGAAGATGGTAGCATGATGATGGAAACGCGCAATGGTGTTCAAATCAAATTAATGTGAATGAAAAAGTGTACATATAACTATTTTTGTATCTAATCAGCCATAGTCCTTAGTTGTGGGCGACATGTTTATTAAGGCCTGTGAACTAAAGGGGAGCAAAGTACTAATGGCAGTGCTGCCTTTTCCTTGCTCTGATCTTTCACTGTAGTTTATTTTCCGTTGTACCACTTAGTGAGAAAAGAGTGCTGTAGATTGCGCACATTAGGGCTCTGCTCTGAAATTACACCACAATTACTAGCAATCTTAATGCACTCAGTCATCGGAAGAAATATCATTAACGTTGTTGCTTAACACCCACACCATGGGTGACAACGTTCCGGTATGGAGTGTAACGCAAAGTTTAGCGATCTGCAAGCAGTATCACCTTCCTTTACCGACCAAATTTTCTGTATTAAAATTTTGAAATGATAGCCTTCAATATAGCATGCAGAAACTGTGTTTCTATAAGAATAGCAGCGGTTTGCTCGCAATAGGAACGAAGAGAAGATCTTAGCGAGTTAGTTTGAACTCTCGGAGAACAATGAAGCCAAATATATTCGTATTCCACAGTCGCTATGATATGACAAAAATGCGCTGTATTTTTACTTGAGAGTACACAGTGTTGTGACATAACCAAACAACGCCCTTAAGGAACCAACCCAAAATTAAAACAAGCAAGACACATAAAAATGTGGCCGCTCTATTTTAACATTTTTAGAAGTTTGTTTAGCTGCACAGGAAGCAGACTCAATGCAGTAACAGAAAGTCTGGTTCTAATTGAACTACATTCACTGTTTCAGTACTATCGACCACAAACTCAAAATTTATGGAAATAATTCAGGCCCTTTAAACTCCATTAGCGTACGTTAATATTAATAGAGACGTATTTAGCTCTACATCGATCATACTGTATGTGATAATTCGAAACCTGATGATAATCTAACTATGCTAAATATATCAATACGCGTGCCCTTAAATTCTTAATTCACGTAAATAATGCCGGCACTTTAAACCCAATTATTCAAAAATCGCTCACGAGAAATTTTTTCATAAATATTCTGTATTGTGTCTGGGAAACACGTGTATGGATGCGATTCATCAGATTCCTTCGTTGTGGTTTACCATTACAGTGGTGTATTTGATATAACGTCTTGTATGTGTAGACAACTGGAACTGTTATAAAGCTAACGGTTTCAGTCCATGCTACAGTTGCCGCTGCAGTTCGTTACGTTTTTCTAATCAGCACTTTCCATCAGCGCTTACTTATCTGTATGTGTTTAAGTACAGTGGGTTATTTACTAGGAACGTCATGAGATTGTGAGTATACTCTGAAGCAAAGAGATGACTACTCACACGCCAAGCAGCAGACAGACACAACCAAAAGAGCGTTCACATAAATTTTCGGCCAAAGCCTTCTTCAAAAAGGAAGCAAAGCAAATACACATTCATACAATCATAGAAAACTCACACTTATATGACCGCTGTCTCCGGCCGTTCTGGTCGTAATCTTTTTTTAAGGAGGGAGAAAATGTGAACAATGAATAATTATCGTTGGGAGGAACTTAGGGCACGAAATGCTGCACCAACAATCAGTGTGGTCACATAGCCGTCTGTTGTGCGGGTACGAGACCGTTGATAATAGTGTGGCTCGGATGTCGGAGCGTTTAGGTTTGGAAGGCAATGAAAAACACAGAGAAGATTAACAGGGCATTCATAATTCATGTATGCGAAAGAAAATATTGCTCGAACGGCTCCATTTACGAATGAAATGTGATTCCTTTAAAGTTTAGGTTGTGATTGGATCGATTAGTACACCCGTAAACGATACAAGCTGGTATTTTTGACGTAACAGTTACGTCTCCTCACAGTCAAAACGGCAGATGTTAGTTGGGATACGATCACAAAAGTAGATAGCCATCCCCAATGTTCAAAACTGTGCACGGCCAAGTCAGAGTGACACCACGGGCAAGTATCAGCGCAGTGAATCATGGAGTTACAAATGCGGTGAATCTGATATATTGGCCTATATAAGACGTCGGTCGTCAGCTTCAAGATTACGACGTATTTATAGCTTCCTTGTTCATTTAGAAAAGGCATTTTGGGTGTTAATAACACGAGTTTCTGACAGCAGATTGTACTTACTGGTGGGGAAGTGGAATAGCAAGAAGTCTACATACTGCTGCCTGTTCCATGACCTCACTAATGTACATTATGTTTACTAGTCACCTTAAAGATGTTGTACATGTTACAGATATGATTGTTTCCACTGAATACACACGTAAACAATTTCCTTTCGTTTTGGAGAAAAATTCTTAAATATATAAAACCACACACATATATATTGTAGGTTTAACTTTTTGACAAGTGAATGGGAGTGATTACATTTATAGCTGTGCTTTTAAACTGTAAATTATGAGAATAATTTAAGTACTTTGTCAAAGCTTTTCAAAGAGTTGGTTGAGACTGTTTCACTATTGTCCTTGAGGAAATGTTCCCCATGGTTTTTTTTTTCTGCGGATATAGATTTTTGATTCTTCATACAGAGATATTCTGTGTCTTTAGTTCATTGTGTGTAGTATTTTAAGGCTGCTTTTTACATCGTCAAATGGATGTCCTATATCTTTTGTTGTTGTTGAAGCCGACCTCAGGGAAGGTCAGTTTGGATTCCGTAGAAACACTGAAACACGTGAGGCAATACTGACCCTACGGCTTATCTTAGAAGCTATCTTAGAACCTACGTTTCTAGCATTTGTAGACATAGAGAAAGCTTTTGACATTGTTGACTGGAATACTTTCTTTCAAATTCTGAAGGTGGCAGGGGTAAAATACAGGGAGCGAAAGGCTATTTGCAACTTGTACAGAAATCAGATGGCAGTTATGAGTCGAGAGACATGAAAGGGAAGCAGTGGTTGGGAAGGGAGTGAGACAGGGTTGTAGCCTCTCCCCGATGTTATTCAATCTGTATATTGAGCATGCAGTAAAGGAAACAAAAGAAAAATACGGAGTAGGTATTAAAATTCATGTAGAATAAAAACTTTGAGGTACGCCGATGACATTGTAATTCTGTCAGAGACAGCAAAGGACTGACTAGGAAGAGCAGTTGAATGGAATGGACAGTAACTTGAAAGGAGGATATAAGGTGAACATCAACAAAAGCAAAACGAGGATAATGGAATGTAGTATAATTAAGTCGGGTGATGCTGAGGGAATTAGATTAGGAAATGAGACACTTAAAGTAGTAAAGCAGTTTTGCTATTTGGGAAGCAAAATAACTGATGATGGTCGAAGTAGAGATGACATAAAATATAGACTGGCAATGGGATGGAAAGCGTTTTTGAAGAAGAGAAATTTGTTAACATCGAGTATCAGGAAGTCGTTTCTGAAAGTATTTGTATGGAGTGTAGCCATGTACGGAAGTGAAACATGGACGACAACTAGTTTGGACAAGAAGAGAATAGAAGCTTTCGAAATGTGGCGCTACAGAACAATGCTGAAGATTAGATGGGTTGATCACATAACTGATGAGGAGGTATTGAATAGAATTAAGGAGAAGAGGAGTTTGTGGCACAACTTGACTAGAAGAAGGGATCGGTTGTTAGGACACGCTCTGAGGCATCAAGGGATCACCAATTCAGTATTGGAGGGCAGCGTGGAGGGTAAAAATCGTAGAGGGAGACCAAGAAAAGAATACACTATGCAGATTCAGAAGGATGTAGGCTGCAGTACATACTGGGAGATGAAGCAGTTTGCACAGGATAGAGCAGCGTGGAGAGTTGCATCAAACCAGTCTCAGGACTGAAGACCACAACAACAACATCTTTTGTATGGGAGACTAAAAAATGGTTCAAATGGCTCTGAGCACTATGGGACTTAACTTCTGTGGTCATCAGTCCCCTAGAACTTAGAACTACTTAAACCTAACTAACCTAAGGACATCACACACATCCATGCCCGAGGCAGGATTCGAACCTGCGACCGTAGCAGCCCCGCGGTTCCGGACTGCGCGCCTAGAACCACTAGACCACCGCGGCCGGCTATGGGAGACTAATGCAGATATGTGTAGTATATTGTTTCGGAAGGCGTTGATGTTTTCATTGAATTTGGTGTGTTAGTTATGGCCTATTCGACGTATGTACTGAGCTGGATGTTTACTACATATGATTTTATATATTCCAGAGAATGAAAATTAAGACTGATTACCTTTTAGGTTAAGATGTAGTCTTTCGAAAATTTCATGTTTATTTGGAATGCCGTTCTTATTTTGAATTGCTTGTACATATTGGTAATCCTTCAGTAGATATGAGTACGGAGGAAGCTGACGCGTGTTGCTTGCATATGTTCCTGTATCTTGATGGTTATTTTGTTTATTTCATTTTTCATTTTTTTAAACAAAATGCTTTGTTATTGTGGGTTTATATCTGTTTGTACATGTTCCTGTATCTTGATGGTTATTTTGTTTATTTCATTTTTCATTTTTTTAAACTAAATTCTCTGTTATTGTTGGTTTATATCCAGCGGTATCCATTTTTCTTATGATTTTTATTTCATTCTGGAGGTTCTCATCATCCAGTGGTATTTTTAGAGCTCTATGAATGATTGAACGGTTTGCTGCTAGTTTGTACGTGTTGGGGTGGCAGGAGCAAGCTTGTACTCATATGTTTATAACTGAAGTGGTTGGTTTCGTGTAAACTGAAAGACGTATATGCTATTTTGTTTGCAAATGGTTGAATGAAGGATTTTAATGGTATTATTATACGAATTTAAAATTCTTGTGCATTTTGTTGAATGTTTGGAGGATGTCTTGGACATCATCTTTGTTTTCCCCACCACTGATCAGAAATTTCTCATGAGGTAACGTTTGTCAATGACGGTATCACTGATACCTACCGGGATTCTCAGCTCTTTTTTATTTTAAGTGAAAAACAGTCAGAGAAAAGTTTTTCTTTTTATATCTATACTAAAAATATTTCTAATTGCCTTTAATGTCAGTCAAAAAACAAAAATTAGGAAAAGTTGTAGATTCCCTATATAAGTCCGAGGAAGGCAGGAACATACCACCTCCAATCGTACGTACTATGCGTAGTAAATCACTCTGGCTTTGAGTTCACCATTCCGTTTGAGACAGATTTACAAAATACATCTTAACGGATTTTCTCTACAACGTATTTCTTTATCCATCAATAACCCTGTAAAGAGGAAGGAACGTCGCGAGCTGTCATCTGTGGCGCACGCAGCGCAAGCTCAAGATCCTTAGTGAACATCTCTTCCACGCTGTCCCACGCGAGTTTCCCACCGGCGCCTTTGACGGGAGAAGGCGCTGTGATGGCCGGCAGATTTATGGGGGTTCCCCGCGGCGCGGCGTGCGGCTGCTGCGGCTCGGCGCGCCGAGTGTTGCGGCCGGGCAGCGTCTGTCTCCGGCACGGCGCTTGTCATTTGTCACCGGCCACAGTCCGTCTCGCGACGAAGGCGGCGCTGGCGTCGCCTTGCGCCGTGATGCATCGCGTGGAACCAGGTGACCATTTTTATCAGTTGACAGTAAATGACTTTCGCCGTCCGACGGCGGTGACAATGATTTAGGAGGCAACACGGGAGCTCGCGGCATGTCGAGCATAATGGCTTGCCGAAAGAAACGTACCGCTTACAGGCCACCTAATATCTTCGCGCAACGTGTAATGCCTTGTCGACAAGTCTGGACCAGATCTTTGGCATAGTACAACGTTTGCTGTGTGATGTTCTTGTATGGTGGAATCCCCAAGCGATGGAGCCATGAGTTCGTATACAGCATCGATATTTCAAATATATTTTTCATTTTCTATTGTTCAAGGTAATGATGCAGTTATTCAAGTCTATAATGCATTATTTATCTGCATGAATGTGAAATAAATTTTAGTATAATAAAACAGCGTTCTTTAAATTGTTTCAGGGGGATCGTAAAAGGACTGGAAATGCCTGTAAATTAGCTCTATGGTGATACTGCTCTTGGGTAAAATAATGTAACAGATTATATCAAATAATCGATCAATAAACCAATATATGGCGCTCATTCAGCACAACATAAATACCACAAGCAGTATCTTCCAGATATGAGTTCTTCAGAAAATGAGCCCATCACTTAATTTTTTTGTTTCTTGTGGAGGCAGCCTTCACTGTTTGCTTAAAAGATATCAATGATACTCCTCCACAAAGGGATAGTTTCAGATTACTATAATAAAAACATTAATATATGTGGATACTTTCTAACAATCATGTAACATCCTTATGCTCTTACTTCAAATACCGCCATTCTTCATTCTTCCTAATGATTTGTTTTGTTCACAGCATGTGAACATATAGACTCACACTGTATCACCTGAACACATAATGTATAGAACAATATGGACAGGCCCCAGTCTTATAATTTGCACAGACTGCTTTGTTTCCAAAAACATGTGAACACCTGGAACAGATAATGGAAATAACATTTTCTGTCTTAGCTAATGTCAACACAACCCAGTAGTCAACGGAACCAGAAATCCCATGTTGAGAAAAGCAAAGATATGTGCCACCTATTCAATCCTCATCATGCACTGAGTGAATAATCTTGTAGGAAAAAATTAGATAAGCACACTAAAAGGTAACTCTATGGTCAGGGCATGAGGAACACCTGATTCTGCATGGGTCCCGTGTAAACCCATTTTGATGGCCATGAATGAGCACGGGGTTCCCACACTGCTCTCCAAACACTTGCTGCTGTAATACTTTTCCTGACTTACATATACTATTACTGACACGATATCAAAATTCTGCAAAATGTGACAGATAACAGTGAAAAAGCTACACGCACACATGAACAGTCAATGAGTGCTATTGTCCCACCACTGTTCTCGCCACAACAAATCTGAACGTATTTAAGGTTAGTAATGTGCCATTATACATAAAGTGCTACAATATTCTGCAACTTATCTTATCTCTGTTGTTATCTTCTACATGCAAACGATTTCTAGGGAAATTCCTTAATTAAATCCTAGCGATAAATAATGGAAATTGGCAAGGTAGAGCCAAATGACTGTGGCAGATGTTCATGCTGCGCATCTGTTAATACTTCTAGCGTAACGTTCTTGTTGGATAGTTTCACAGGCAAGAGATCTGCATCAATATATATAGAAACCACTGTGCATGGCCGAGGGTACTTTTCATTATACCACTTATGACGATGTCTTCAAAATTAAGTAGCGAATGGATCATGGGAAAGCAGCTGCTTAAATACCTCTGTGCATGCTAAGGCTATTCTGATCTTATCTTCGGATTTCCTAAAGGAGTCAAATGTAATGGGTTGTAGTATACAGGATTAAGAAGAATTGCTGCACTTCGCAGTTGGCAAGCATATCCTCATACAATTTGATGCCAAAAGTGTGTGTAACAAAACCTACTCCCGCCAATAGGTGTAACAGAAACGCAATTAAAAAAAAAAAGTCTTTGGCAATGCTGTAACAGAGCGCAGAGTGGGCAACAACTGGTAGCATGAATTCTGCGCTCTGCTGGACCTGTTCCATTAGTTCAGTGAGACGAGGGAATGCCGTGGGGAACAGAAATGCTGACTTGTCAATGTTCGAGTCGCGTGCATACCAAAAGATTTTACTCAGGTAAAGCATCAAATTGTATCCAATTTTTACCTCCACAATCAGCTATCTTGTGTATTTCTTTCTGTTACTGTTACCTTTATTCAAACATTAAGATATAATAAACCTCTACAGATGTAAACGACCACTGTCTTTCGTCCATGACACAAATAAAGCCAATAGAAAATAATAGTGGATTCAGTGACATCGTCTGTATTGAGTGAGATATAAAAAACACAATAGGTAGTCTACACTATTCCCATTATGCGCAGTAATTTCATTCTATGTGATTGACATCCAGATTTATCTTCACAGAACAAGTACATACACGTACGAGAAACACTGACTTTAGAGAAGATATTCAAAGCGAGCACCTTAAATTGGCAAATACTTCGCCACTAGCTGCACCATACTTCACTCGACCCTAACCAACCCACCTGTATGTGTGCAACCTATAAAATCATATGCATCCATGAGTCGAGTACTATAAATTTGTTCCTTTAAGTTACCCCACAAAGAGGAATGTAGTGGATTAAGATCTGCAGAAGGTGGAGACCAGAACAGTGGGCTTCCACCACCAATCCATTTCCGTGGAAGAGCTTCAATGAAATAGGTATGCATATTGATTCCAAAGTGTGGCGAAGCACCATCATGCTGAAACCACAACTGTCCCTAACACCAAGTGAAACGTTTTGTAACGCGTCATGCGTTAGTGCAAAGGCATGTACCATACAGGGGCGCATTCAGTTTGCCTGGCAACATGTTAAGTGCCCAGAAGCACTGCTCCCACGATTCCAGCCCACAGTTTCATGTCAAAGTATGCCTCAAAGTCACGTTCACATGTGATACCTGGGTTGGGTTCCGACTAATAATGGCTTTTATGGAGGCTGAAAATACCATTAAGAGTGAAGCTAGATTTGTCAGGACATATCAAGTTATTAAAAAATGTTCATTGTCTTCCACTTGGTGCAACAGCTATCCAAAAAACTGTACACATGGAATGCAGTCTTCTGCCCACTGGTGGTGAGTTGATGTGTGAAGATATGGGTATAGTTTTTCATCATGTACCACTACAGTAAACAGTCTTTGAGATAAACTGCCTTGAACTATCATGGGTAGTTTGCCCAGATGATTCGTGACCGAATTCAAGAATTGCGTCGTCTGGTTGTGAAGTACATCTAGTCCTTGGACGACCTCTCTTCAGTATTTGTGGATGATGATTACTGGTTTCCCAAAAGGGTTGTACCAGGTGACGAAATGATGAGTAACACTAGCATTCATCACACAGTAGTTCTCATACGCACTTGTACTTATAAGAATGATCATTCAGCACTAGCACCTGAATGTATGTAGGCACAGTGTTTGGCCTGAGAGACATAGGGTGGGGCAACTCGTCATTCATCGTTCCCTGCTCCTCGAATTTAGGCACTTTGTCCATGTGGACGAGGGAGCAGTCATCCTCGCTTTGTGACGACAGCCCATCTAGACACTGGACTTAGTTCATCTCTTCTTACATTGACAGAATAGACCTACGTCCCATAGTCCACGACGCCAGTGTTGATGTTTGTTGGCACATGAGTGACGCATTAAGGATAGAGTCACAGCACATGTTTCTTCACGTAAGTCGTGTGTCAGTGCGTTGGTGTTTGGAGCACATCTCCAATCTTTGACAAGTTAGGGTGGATATCTTCAATGCATAAATGTAGGAAAGTATCATAAGGCACATGGTAGAGCAAACAGCATGAAACAAATTCAGAGTGCCGCTACTAGATATGGCATTGCTATCTATGAATGCCAAAAACTGAAAGTGCGTTGCTTTTGAAAGCTGCACTGCATGATTTAAAACAAACGAATAGTTCTCGCAAGGAGAAAAGTCTAAGTATGGATGCATAGGTCATGGCAAGTCGGTAGTAGTGTTGCAGCTTGGCCAACTTAACGTCCTTTGAAGTGGAATGGTCTCCATCATTCCCTTGTGGGCTTCTCACTGTCTCGTGGCAAGGGCTTAACCATATATGTCCTTGATAGGGTTGAGTTCTTTTGCTCCTGGTGCATGCCTACTCTTGTTGTGGCACGTCTGCTGATTTACTCAGTTGGTTTATCAATGCCTTACTCATGTCTCAAGGGGGCAGCTCTGTATGCGTGTTATGGTGCAGGCATAGCTGATGCCCTCGGAGTGGTGGGTGGGCAATAGTGCAGACAAAAAGCTTTGTTTCACCACTCACTGGGCCAGTCTGACATGCAGTCACCCCGTGTTCAGGCCACCAGCTGTCCCAAAGGCTGTCCCAAAGTTAACTGCTGTGGCCACCAGAGCTCCAGTTCCAGTGACTGCAGTGTCATTCTGTTATGTACTCTCCATACGTTTCCTCTAGATCCTTCTTCAGCACAGTACTCATAATAGAAGTTTTACTTATTTATCCCCATGGGGTTATTCAACCTTTCCTTTGTACGAGATACACTTCCTAAATATAATTACATGTTATGCTGATTGTTAATCAAAATGAAAAGCACAGCTTTAATGATTGTGTTACACGCTTACTAACACTGTAGTGCCGCTACTCAGTCTTTTAGCAAAAGTAGTAAGTCTTGTGGCAAAAGTAAGATGAAGTACAAGATTTTATAAGAAGACAATTCCCGTATTTGCGACGTAATTTTCATGTCCTTCTATGTTGATTTCTACATAACAAGTTCCCTGTTTCGGCTTACAATACCCATTTCATGTGCACCTGTGCGTTGCGAATAGTGAAACTTACTTAAATCGTACATATGATCAAAAGCACCATTTCTAAAAATTTCATTTTTACTTACATCTAGGTGGAGTTGACAATCATGTGACACCCAGATGCAAACTGCAAGCTGACAGATAATAAATATTATTATAGCCACATGGCTTCTATAAGACAAATTTTTTTTCGGTAAGGGTTTGAGAGATATTTGACATTTGGGATCCTTAGAAGCTGCATGTTCACCGATCTTTCATCTTTGGGAGTCACTGGTTTGTAGCCTAGATATTGTTTGGTTAAAGTTTTCATCTGCGTGTGTTATCTGTGACTTCGTATATTTATTCTCTCACATCGCCGAAAATTTCAATAACATTTTCTAAGAAGGGCTTGTGTTTCAAGTCAGTTTTATTAAATTAGTAAGTCGATTAGGAAGGTCCTAATAGATGTGAATATTTCTAATCCGAAAAGTGTTCATAATATGTTCTTTAGATATTTTGTTAAAATTTGATTGCTTCTTTATTCTCTTGTATGTTCTTTGAATCTAATGTTCATATTTGGTCCCGTCTGTCTGGTGTAGAGTTTTGTACCGTTTTAACAAGGAATGTTGGCTCCTGGGTTCTAAAATTCTGAGATTTTGCCTTTTCATTATCAGATCAGTTATTTTCAGAGTACAGGTTGTGCAAAACGAAAATTTTACTTTTCTTCTACGTAAAAGTTCGTTCATTTTATTTGTTATGTGGCAAAAAGAATTTTTATGCAAATATGTTATTTTTGTTTTAGTTATATATTCTGTTTTCAGTGTTATATATTTATCTACGGTTTTCATTTTAGTTTTTGTATGGTGGTTACACATTCTGAGCGCTACGCCTGGGTGGAAACTCTTTTGCTGTGCTATGTATTGCAGCATTGTAATTTCTTTTAGTGTAGCATGTTGCTATGGGGGCAAATTTACAATTTTATTGAGTATTGCTTCGGAAAATGCGTATTTCTGCGCATTCAGATAACAAAAACATTTGTTAATGATATTATTCTAGTGGTTGCTTTTATTTCGGACGTATGGCTGTTTTTCAGTTTACGTAAGGTCAAGAATATATATATATATATATATATATATATATATATATATATATATATGTGTGTGTGTGTGTGTGTGTGTGTGTGTGTGTGTGTGTGTGTGTGTGTGTGTGAGTGTGTTTATGTATGTTGGATGTCAGCAGTTAAATGTTTATTGTTTTTCTTGATTTTCATCATTGTGACTATCGTCTACGTATCTACAATAATACATAATCTTCCCAGTTAATTGTCTGTTGGAAATAAAGTTTTTTTCTTATATTAATGAATATGTCTGCAATCGTTCCTGCTATACAGTAACCCACTGCTGCTTGATCCACTTATGTACAAAATTTGTTGCTTAGTTCAAAGTAATTTTGAGAGAGTGTAAGCTTTAGGAGGACAGAAGTCATTCTGTATTGAAGAATGTTTTTTTTTTTTATAATGTCCATTGTTTCCTCAATTTGTGTATAGATTTCTAATACTGAATGAGAATAATTTCACAGTTTCTGGGATTTGTAATTCCTTGATGGTATGGCTAAGGTTTGGGGGTTTCTCATGGTGTATTTTTTATTGTATTTATATAGGCTAATGACAAATTTATTTTGTTTCTTACTTAAAGTGTAGAGTGGGCTATGCAGACAGTTTATGACTGGACAAAGAGGGGTTTGCGGGATATGTGTCTTGGAGTGGGCATGTATTGTGGGGGTGCATGGATGTGTGTCTTCCTTTCTTGGTCTATGAAAGTTTTTATGACTTTTCAGAGCTACAAACTTGCTGATAGGGTTATGTTGTACTTCTCTAATATTATTGTTTTGTAAAAAAAATCCATTACATCAACATGTACGTGATTACTCTGCTAGTCACAATTAAGTGCCTGCCAGAGGGTTCTATGAACCACCTTCAAGCCGTCTCACAACCGTTGAACTCCCAAACGGCGCACGGCAATAAAGAGCACTTAAATTTCTCTGTCCGAACCCTGATTTCTCTTATTTTATCGTGATGGTCATTTCTCCGAATGTAGGTGGGTGTGAACAGAATGTTTTCGCAATCGGAGGAGAAAACTGGTCATTGAAGTTTCATGAGAAGATCCCGTCGCAACGATAATTCCCTTTGTTTTAATGATTGCCACTTCAATTCGCACATCATGTCTGTGACACTATCTCTCCTATTTCGAGATAATACAAAAAGTCAGCCTTCTTTGAACTTTTTCGACGTAATCCGTCAGCCCCACCCGATGCGGATCCCACACCGCATAGGAATACTGCAGAATAGGATGGACAAGTGTGGAGAAAACAGTCTCTTTAGTACATCTGTTGCACCTTCTAAGTGTTCTGGCAGTGAATCGCAGTCTTTGATTTGCTCTACCCATAACATTATCTGTGTGATCGTTCCAATTTAGTTTGTTAGTAATTGGGATCCCTAAGTATTTAGTTGAATTTATTGCCTTCAGATTTGTGTGACTTATCGCGTAATCGAAATTTAGCGGATTTCTTTTAGTACTCATATGAATAACTTCACACTTTTCTTTATTTAGGGTCGATTGCCACTTTTCGCACCACACAGGTATGTTACCTAAATCAAATTGCAATTCGTTTTGGTTATCTGATGACTTTACAAGACATCATGGGCAAATAATGTAAAAGAACAACTCAGATTGTCTCCTACGTCGTTAATACAAATAAGCAAAAATAGATGGCCTTTAAGACTTCCTTGGGAAACGCCGGATATTACTTTTGTTTTACTTCATGCCTTTCGGTCTATTACTATGAACTGTGACCTTTGAGACAGGAAATCACGACTAAAGTAGCGCAAATGGGACGATATTCCATAGGCACGCAGTTTGGTTAGAAGACGCTTGTGAATAACGGTGTCGAAAACCTTCTGGAAATCTAAAAATATGGAATCAATTTGATATCCCCTGTCGATAGCACTCATTACCTCATGAGTATAAATACACTACTGGCCATTATAATTGCTACACCACGAAGATGACGTGGTACAGACGGGAAATTTAACCGTCAAGAAGAAGATGGTATGATATGCTAATGATTAGCTTTTCAGAGCAATCACACAAGGTTGGCGCCGGTGGCGACACCTACAACGTACTGACGTGAGGAAAGTTTCCAACCGTTTTCTCACACACAAACAGCAGTTGACCGGCGTTGCCTGGTGAAACGTTGTTGTCATGCCTCGTGTAAGGAGGAGAAATGCTTACCATCAACTTTCGGACTTTGATAAAGGTCGGATCGTAGCCCATCGCGATTGCGGTTTATCGTATCACGACATTGGTGCTCGCGTTGGTCGACATCCAATGACTGTTAGCAGAATATGGAATCGGTGGGTTCAGAAGGGTAATACGGAACGCCGTGCTGGATCCCAACGGCCTTGTATCACTAGCAGTCGAGATTACAGGCATCTTATCCGCATGGTTGTAACGGATCGTGCAGCCACGTCTCGATCCCTGAGTCAACAGATGGGGACGTTTGCAAGACGACAACCATCTGCACGAACAGTTCGACGACGTTTGCAGCAGCATGGACTACCAGCTCGGAGACCACGGCTGCGGTTACCCTTGACGCTGCTTCACAGACAGGAGCGCCTGCGATGGTGTACTCAACGACGAACCTGGGTGCACGAATGGTAAAACGTCATTATTTCGGATGAATTCAGGTTCTGTGTACAGCATCATGATTGTCGATTCCGTGTTTAGCGACATCGCGGTGAACGCACATTGGAAGCGTGTATTCGTCATCGCCATACTAGCGTATCTATGGCGTGATGGTATGCGGTGCCATAGGTTACACGTCTCGGTCACCTCTTGTTCGCATTGATGGCACTTTGAACAGTGGACGTTACACTTCAGATGTGTTACGACCTGTGGCTCCACCCTTCAATCGATCCCTGCGAAACCCTACATTTCACCAGGATAATGCACGACCACATGTTGCAGGTCCTGTACGATCCTTTATGGATTCAGAAAATGTTCGACTGCTGCCCTGGCCAGCACATTCTCCAGATCTCTCACCAATTGAAAACGTCTGGTGAATGGTGGCCGAGCAACTGGCTCGTCACAATACGCCAGTCACTACTCTTGTTGAACTGGGGTATCGTGTTGAAGCTGCATGGGCAGCTGTACCTGTACACGCCATCCAAGCTCTGTTTGACTCAATGCCCAGGCGTATCAAGGCCTTTATTACGGCCAGAGGTGGTTGTTCTGGGTACTGATTTCTCAGGATCTATGTACCCAAATTGTGTGAAAATGTAATCACATGTCAGTTCTAGTATAATATATTTGTCGAATGAATACCCGTTTATCATCTGCATTTCTTCCTGGTCTAGCAATTTTAATGGCCAGTAGTGTATGATCGCGTGTCGTTAAGTTATGGAGAGTGCAGTGATATATTGAAGAGTGATGAAGATGTTAGAAACAGTATAACGTGTGTGATATATGAAATGATCGTATGGCATTTATTGGCCGGGATATCCCCTTCGGAGTTCTGCCGCCGTATTGCAAGTCTTTTTAGATGACGCCAGTTCGGGGACTTGCATGTTAGTGATGAAGAAAATGGTGATGAAGGACACACGACACCCAGTCCCCTCCCAGGAATCGAACCTGGACCCTATAGCGTGGTAGGCGGTAACGCCTCCGCTGAACCATGGAGGCGGGCATAACGTGTGTGCATTTTGTGAATTTGAATCGAAAGCCGGTAGTGTTCCAGATATTGCCAGAGTGAACGGAACTGTTTAGTTTCATTGGGATGGTAGTTTCAAGACGATTCCTCCAAACACAAGCAGGAAAATGTGTTTTGTTGACCATAATAAATAATTCTGTCTGTTACATTGATATGGTGCTGATACCAGATCAACAAGCAGTCACAGTAACATTGTTGAAGGCGTGGATATTGAAGTCTAGGGCGCTGATGACAATAATTATGGATCAAGGTGTAAACTTAATGTCAGACCGGATTAAAGAGTTAAGTCAGTTACTGTTGTTGTTGTTGTTGTTGTGGTCTTCAGTCCTGAGACTGGTTTGATGCAGCTCTCCATGCTACTCTATCCTGTGCAAGCTTCTTCATCTCCCAGTACCTACTGCAACCTACATTCTTCTGAATCTGCTTAGTGTATTGATCTCTTGCTCTTCCTCTACGATTTTTACCCTCCACGCTGCCCT
The DNA here is from genome assembly GCF_023864345.2 of Schistocerca serialis cubense. Taxonomy (NCBI): domain Eukaryota; kingdom Metazoa; phylum Arthropoda; class Insecta; order Orthoptera; family Acrididae; genus Schistocerca; species Schistocerca serialis. The sequence goes on along the minus strand of NC_064642.1, from coordinate 273,910,240 downwards.
CCAATGCTAAATTTGTGATCCCTTGATGCCTCAAAACATGTCCTACCAACCGATCCTTTCTTCTAGTCAAGTTGTGCCACAAACTTCTCTTCTCCCCAATCCTATTCAATACCTCCTCATTAGTTACGTGATCTACCCACCTTATCTTCAGCATTCTTCTGTAGCACTACATTTCGAAAGCTTCTATTCTCTTCCTGTCCAAACTGGTTATCGTCCATGTTTCACTTCCATACATGGCTACACTCCATACAAATACTTTCAGAAACGACTTCCTGACACTTAAATCTATACTCGATGTTAACAAATTTCTCTTCTTCAGAAACGATTTGCTTGCCATTGCCAGTCTACATTTTATATCCTCTCTACTTCGACCATCATCAGTTATTTTACTCCCTAAATAGCAAAACTCCTTTACTACTTTAAGTGTCTCATTTCCTAATCTAATCCCCTCAGCATCACCCGATTTAATTTTACTACATTCCATTATCCTCGTTTTGCTTTTGTTGATGTTCATCTTATATCCCTCTTTCAAGACACTGTCCATTCCGTTCAACTGCTCTTCCAAGTCCTTTGCTGTCTCTGACAGAATTACAATGTCATCGGCGAACCTCAAAGTTTTTATTTCTTCCCCATGGATTTTAATACCTACTCCGAATTTTTCTTTTGTTTCCTTTACTGCTTGCTCAATATACAGATTGAATAACATCGGGGAGAGGCTACAACCCTGTCTCACTCCTTTCCCAACCACTGCTTCCCTTTCATGCCCCTCGACGCTTATAACGGCCATCTGGTTTCTGTACAAATTGCAAATAGCCTGTCGCTCCCTGTATTTTACCCCTGCCACCTTCAGAATTTGAAAGAGAGTATTCCAGTTAACGTTGTCAAAAGTCAGTTACTAAGAATTAAAAAAAAATTAAGAACAAGTTCACTTCATCCTCAAGCTAATGGAAGACTGTTGTCTAAATGCTCACTATTCAGACTGGGAGACACATTTATCGGTTCTAGTGAGTGCATATAAATCTACAGTAAACACTAGCATAGGGATTTCACCATTTGTGGTGGTGTATAGGAAAAAGATGCTGTCCCCATTCGACATGTTCGACAGAAAAGAGGCAGAGACGCTGAGTCGCTCCGAGAATTTGCCAGGAAAGTCCTGTGAATGACCACTAATATGCTGGGGAAGCAAGAAAATGTGAAGCAAATGGCAATATTGCTGCATTACAAGATAGGAAAATGGCTGTTGTTATGGACCATGTTATTCCAAACGGGAAAATAAAGAAATTTGTAAGAGCGAACTGGGCCCATGCAGCGTAGTAAGACCACTTCCCCAGCAGATGCAAAACAACATTTGCCAACTAGGGCAACAGGTGTGTATGTTGGGCGTATATGGTCATTCAAGTGTGTGCGAGAAACAGTTCCATGGGAAGTGGGAATAAAAATGGCGAAAGGGCCAGAGAAGAAGAGATGAGGGGATGGACAATGGGAGTCGCAGGCCCAGATAGCTCATGCTCAGTAAGCATTGACACTAAGGAAATAATAGATATGCATTGTGTCTTAGATACATGTTGTCTTGTCTGTAGTACATGTTATTAACGCTGTTTTAGTTAAGGTTGTATGTTTTGTTAGTTTAGGATTTATGTATAGTATATGGAGACATGCTGTTGGAGATAGTGGGCTTACGATGGGAGAGGAGGTGATACTAGTACCAATCTTCAGGATACCACACAGACAAAGAGCCAGGGGAGAAGAATGCTTACTTTGATATTCCTATACCTCTTCGCCAGAGGCAGAATGGAGGCACTACAGGATCATCACTTGGATGGATGAGCTACACTTTTGAGGCTCCAAGATGTAGTGTTATCCAGTCACAGATGGACATTGAGTTTAGTGTTTAATGTTTGGGAATTGCAGAACGTGTTGTCATAAATACAGCAGATAGTGGACGGTAATGGGGTGCTTCCAAAGATTACAAGGAGCACAGGAAGTTAGCCTGGGCATATGCACCCTTAAATGAGCAAATGACACAGGTAATCAGAATAGTGCTAGCAGTTGCCGCACCATATGCACTCAGGGAGGCTAGAAAGGCAATGGTTAGATGCTGGAAATAGAATTCTAAGGACTATATTTGAGACATCAGAGACAAGCGACGTCACTAAATTCGATAAAACAGTGGAAGCCTTTAAAGGCTAAGTAGAGGCAAATACAGCAACCACAGAGTGGCATTCCACGCAGAGTGATGCGTTGAACAACACATGCAATCCACGGCCAATTAAGTACACAGCTTTTTAGCGCACTGAGAAAATACAAGGGAAGTTACCACTAGCTTTATATTTAGTAGCAGAGCCAGGTAGCCAGAACTAGCGATTCCACTATTATAGTGCAGCAGTGGGTGTGACGATGGATGATGCTCAGTTTTATGTATCACTGAAGATACAAGTAGCGAGCAAGGGGGCGTTGTTCAGATGTTACATGGTGCAGACCTATCCAGTGAAGAGAGGAGCAGTTGGTAAGTTTGTGCAAGTGAGAGAAGGTGTGTTGCTAGTTGCAGAAGACAAGGCCCAACACCAAAGGGGAAATTCGGCAGTGCCACAGTGGGATGGGTACCCCATGCGACATGCACATGCAACTGGTGGAAGTTCGCGTGTCATCCAATTGTTCACAGGTAGAGCAGAGGGAAACTCATGTGAGAAGGAGATGATCAAATGAAAACCGTGTCTTCGGAGAGTAGCTTAGCACTGGATGTATTCAGTACATGACAGTGTAGTAGTAGTAGTAGTAGTAGCTAGTTGCTATGAGCATGGAAAACTCATAGCAGCAAGAAGTTTAGAGTCACAAGGTAGTGGGTTGTTGATCTATGGGATTAAGTGTAATGTGATGGGGTCGATATTTCATTTTCAGCCTGCGTGATGGGAATTATTCTGTTGAATATAACACAGGCACAGCTGTATTGGTCAGGTAAAACGCTGGAGATGTAGTCGAAACAGGACCTTACCTTCCTTAATGACAACTGGGAGCCCAACCTGGAACTGTAATTGAGTGTGATGATAGGCACTAATGAGGGGCGAATTACAGCAGAGCAGTTGTTGCAACATGTGAGACAGTGTCATGATGCAAAACATCACATAACTGTGACATTGAGTATCGCTGTTCCTAGCGCCAAAGTACTGTGATTTGGTTTGGCGTAGATTTCCTAAGATGATGAGCTGTTCAGTGATCGGATCCAGGGACGATCTGAGTCCCCATGGGCATGATTCCATGAGCGATGGTTGAAGAATAGATGGTCACAGTCACGATTAATATGAAAGTTGTGTAGTAAGTAGGAATGAAAGTTCTTTTAGGAAAAGCTATAAGTCTTTTGCCTAAAGCAATAAGAAGTAACAAAAAAGCCACTGTGAAGCATTGCATTGACAGCACCTGGCTGGTAACTGCAAGAATTGCGACATATGGGCCAGAATAGTATATACGTAAGGGAATTGTGAAAAAAGGCCATCGGACCTCAATGGAAAACTGCATTACACAATGGTTATAACGGTAGCAGACCAGTTGATGTCACCATACCATGGTAAATCTCAAGTTATGAGTGACTTCACTAGGGCTTGGGCCTAGTGAAACAAATGTATCTCGGAATGATATAAATACGTCTGACTTTTGAACCAGAGGCCTTTGATCATCGCCAGAGTCCATCAGCACCACCACAATGCCAGGGGGCTGCTGGGGCACTGCCAGCTGTAGTCATGGGTTCAAGATCGGCTATGTCTGCTGGCATAAGCAGTAAGTTCCTCGCAAGACTTGGTGCCACTGTTGCACCAACCTGCCACCCGTGCCTGCTGCCAACCCTGCTTTCCTAGTGGGATTTACTGCCTCAGCACCAGGCGCCTTCTAACTCCTGCTAGAGGGCAGTGAGTCAAGGCCCAGACACAGCCGTTTCTACGTCCCGCCAGAAGATATGGAACTTAAGGCCCATACGTCCGTGCTGGCCAAGGACAACAGGGTGTGGTGTGTCTGCCTTGCTAGGCTGCGACACGTCATGTACTGGAACTGAATAAAGGCATTTTTTACTGTCACTCTTCACTTCCTTTATTAGTCACTGCATTACTAGTACAATGTTTGTTCTTCATATATTTTGCTTTATAGTGAGATTTTACAGTAATACTTCCTGACTCAATGTTACTGCTGTTTATTCTGTCACACATATTTCTCACATTAGCATGTTAGGCTTTAGTAACTCGTTTATTGTCCAGTAAACCAAGCAGTGGCCGCACTTGCCTGTTATTTACATACAATCCCAAACTCTTATGTCCCATGTTAGTTACTTTAATTTTCTATGTGTATATTAATTATCATCTCTTATAACGATAGGTGGTACGAAACTGCTATCAACTGATTGAATCTGCTCTTTACTGTCAAGCTTGGTGCCCTAAACTTCCATTTCTTATTTTTCTATTCTATCCACCATCCCCTTTTAAGCAACATCATTCCAGTGCAACTATGTTGTTCCTGTGAACATCTTCTGAACATTGCACCACCAGTTTATATAACATTATGATCATGTTATCTGATTTTACTTATAGTGGCATGGCTTTTGGGATATTCTCTTCATAATTTATTCACTCTTTCAGACAGTGGTCTGTACTGCCTATGTAACTGATTACAGCTGATTTCTGTATGTTTCACTATGGCCATCAGCGGCCTCAGGTACAGTGCAAATGTTTCCTCTTTCTTCATCAGATCCTCTTTTCCTCTGCACTGTAGGTAGTGCTATTCCTACTTATGTAACAAAAGCCAAAGGGTCCATATATGTACCCTGTAAGAAAATATCCTCATTCATACTTCAGGCTTTTTGGTTAAGCCAAGGGCGCAGATCCATGGGGGCATAAGGGGGGCTGTCGCCACACGAAACTCTCAGGAAAAGAAAAAAAATAAAGTGTAGTCAGGTGTTTTTCTTTCAAGAAAATGATTTGAAAATCGGTATTACACAGATTTTTAACAGGGTTACCTTTTATGGCTACTTACAAGTTGCCATTCGCCTTGCAAAATATTAGAAAAGGGTCTCAATACAAACTATCATATGGGTGCGCCCTTGAACTGATAATCCATTCATGCATAATACTTCTAAGTCTGCTTATCCTTTAATCATTCACTCCCCTCGGAATACTTGTTTCCTTTTCTTGAGAATTACTGCTTTGTGGCATACCTGTCATAAACAAAATCACTCTTTCCTCCATTTACCTCATTAATTTACCACATGTACACGGACGTGAGTCTTACGATTTACTCTCATTTATGTCGACCTTTCACTCCATTGGCATGGACACATAAAGCCGCCTGCCGCTCAATACACCAAAACATTTCCTGTCTTTCACTTCTTAAATCATCGTGCCCATTCAAAATCCACCTAAAGTCACATATATTCCTTTTCCATCTGTGTCCTCTACTTCCTCTCTTACTGCAGCACATGCTCTCTTATTGGGTCTTATCATCTTCCTTGCAGTGTATGCCCATTTAATTCATAATCACACTTCCTATCTATTACTCCTCCTTTTCAGACTTCTGAACCTATACTATATTCTCAAGTTGTTCTCCTTACCATCACCCTTCAGTTATTTACCTGTTACCTCTTGGACGATCATACCTTTGGCAAACTCATTACTGATTATGTCAGAGACAACTGCCTCATTGTGGGAGTGTGCTTCTAGCTCGTAATCTGGGTTATTTCTTGCACGCGATGTAAATTTTTTGTCACCTTGCTCCCTGTTTATTTTATATTACTATTGCTCGGCTGGAAGTATGACAACACGATGTATCACTGTGTTAGCTGAAACAATAATGAAGGAATAGGTACTTGCCCATAACAGTGAAACAACAATGGAAATGTGCAGAACCATTCTATTTGTGGTCGGCACACCTCATACATAGATAGGTAAGCTCAGGGTTAAATTGAGAATTTTGTAAGGTATCCCCTTTAGGCCAAAAAACCTGCTCATTATGATTAAGAATATTATATAAGTCTGCTTTCACCCACTGCTCCACGTCCTGCATGTCTTCTACGTGTTCTGAAACTTGCTATTTCATTTCGTTTCCCATTTTTCAGTGATCCAGTCGAAAATACTCTTCTTTTCTCACCGTCATCTTCTGCAGTCTACCCAATTGTTCTCTGACTCAGAACATAGGCTCAGAAACAGTTGCTCCATTCTTCAAACTGAATGTGTATTTCCTTGTCCTTTTGTAAGATGATCTCACCTCTACCTAGGTCCATTAATGCATTATATGTTTGCATAAAGTCGATTACCAAAATCAGCGATATGTAGAGTTTTGGTAATATCAAAAAGTTCATAACTGGGTATTGCCTTGACACATAAACTTTGGTGCTACACATTTGTGCTCTTTCAGTTTACACCTCTTTTATTTTAATTTTGTGTAAATTTAGCACAGATAATTTGCTCCGTTTCATACACTGTTGAAATGTTCCTTCCAGTACTAACATAATTTGCTGATGCAGTCAGGAATGAACTGATAACCTATTTCACTCACTAAAATATTGATTACCCTATGTAAATTTTGCATCTGTGTACCTTGCCTCTCCTTCAGTAACACTTCTTACAAATCTTTTGGTGTGATGTAGTTTACTTTTGTGTTTCGAGTCCATTCATAAGTGTTCCTTATCTTGTGCTTGTGAATCTCAAGAGTCATTGTTGTGATGATATCCCCCAAATGGGGTTGATATATAAGTCTGCTTGTATTGGCTGTGTACGCTCATTCCCCTCCTGTACGTAGTCCGCACCACATTGTTCTGGCAACCATTGTAGCCATTGCTCCACTAATCATTCATATTACTCCATCCTTCATGGTTTGACTGACATAGCCTGAAACATCCAATACCATTGGAATGTGCCCTACTATACCTCCGTTCCTGGTGCTGTCACTGCTGGTAAAGTTAACTACCTGTGACACTATTTTGTTCTGTGATTGCTAGGGTGTGCAAATTCGGTTGGTGCAGAAGGTCATAAAATTGGTCTCTATCATTGCTGCACTGCCCAATTAGTATGAGTTGGTACTACTAAGGTAGATTTGAAAACAAAATCCAACCACATTTTCTACATTGCATGGTTCAACTGAGAGTTGGTTCCTCTGTAGCATCTCTTCGAAAAAATTCACTGTGGTCCTGAGTCCCGACCCTTGAAAGTCACCTTCTAGAATTATCTCATTGTAAACTCATGATTGCTTCTGTTTAGACAAGTATATGGCTAAAAACGCCTCCTTGAGTCACAATGTGAGTGCATTTTAGTGTTAATGGCTGCATCATCACTGCTGGTTTGCCTTCGAATAAACTACACATGTATTCCAGTATGTGCATTTACGACCAAGACAGTAGATTTAAATTTCGAACTGCTGAATCCAAGCCATGGGATGGAGCACATTTCCATTCTCCTTGGACACAAGGTACTTTCATATTCACATGTAGTGCTTGTAATCAAATTTTCGAGCCCACATCTTCCAATCTGGCTGCATTACGCCACTCCATGTGCTTCACTATTCCCTCGTGATTCTGATACAATAATTCTTTCCATGCCTTCATGTCCTCTATCGCAATTGTGTTCAAAATCAGTAGTTCTTCTAAGTAGTACACACTAGTGGATCTGTTCCACACTATTGCTTGTAGCTGTGCCGCCCATCTTCCAGGCTTTCATGTCTTCGTACTGCTCTGATAACTATTCCAATTTTTCCTGTTGTCCCTTGTTAATGCCCTCCTGTTGCTCTGTAAATGGTAATACCAAACATAATTTTCGTATCTCGCTTACTGGAACCAGGGCTGTGCACTCCGATGCTGCATGCTCTTTCCATGTCTCCTGCTCAATAATCTATTTTTTGTATGCAAATCATCTTTGCCCTTACGTAACCGTTGTTCTGTACGATCTTCGACATGGCTTATTCAGTCGTTAACTGATTTTATTCACCTTTCCATCTCATCTGTATTCTTCTCCCATTCCTTCTGCTTCTCCTCGAGTATGGTAACCTTCTGATTCACGCTAGCACAGTGTGTCAACAACTGATTCAGCTTGACTATAAGTTTGATCCCGTGTCTCTTTCTGCTTTTCCCTAAGTTACTAATCCATTCCTTCATCACTCGATTCTTCCTGTTTCTCTCTTCTGTTCTCCTGATCAGCTGTTACTTTCTCTTTTCTTCTTCCTCTTGGCTGCTTCCTTTTTCATGATTTCCATTTTCCGCACAACAAAAGCCATCTATTCAAGCATGGATGGTTTGTTTCACACATCTGCTCCTTTCGTCGATATATACGGTAAACTCAACGAAGTATCCGTTTTTTCGTGTGTACTCGCCTCGGTCCATCTGTTCTTTGCTGAGTTTGTAAAGTAAACTCTTGCTTCTTCAAAATTACTCTCTTCTTTACTCACATCAATCTCTTGTTGAACAAACCCATCCTCTTGTTCCCTTAGTGCCTCTGCATCCTCTCTAATTACTATTCTAAGTTCCTTGTCACCTGAGACATTCCTTTACCTATCCTCGCTGATGCGGCCATGTCACCTGCTGTGTTCATCTTCTCTACAGCATCATCCATATCTGTTGTTATGCATATACACATCTGACTTGTACGCATTGTTGTGTAATTCATCGCCCAAAACTTCCTGCCTCCTTTCAACGCTGCTGATTATTTACTTCGTTGTTCTCCTCAGATTTCCTTGTTCACAGCACACATCTATTAATACACCCATCTAAAACATCACAATGCTGGTCAGCACCATATTTTAATTGACAGATGGTGTAGCCACCACACTCAACACAGACATATACGTACATTGAAATACAACCTGAAAGAAAAGCACATTTATTATTTTTTTCGTGCTTTCTGTCTTACTGTACCTGGAAATGGAAATTTTTGTTTTATTCCTGATCTCCGCTGTAAATTTTTTTCGAAAAAATAATCTTTGCGTTACTAGCCATAGTCCTCTCAAAAGTTCGAAGCTGTAACCAGAAAATATCATGCGTTATCGAATACTGAGGAGGATACACCAAACGCAAGACATATCCTTCCTGGTAAGGCTTCACCGACCAGATCTGATTGGTGTAATTCTCGTCAGGAGCTTATGCTAATTAATAAAGTTATGCAAGAGAATTTTGAGAATACGATGTCATCTAAATGGCCCTAAGAGCTGTATTCTGAGTAAGGTCTCACTGAACCGCCTTTTATGTCTTTTAATGACATAAGATTAGGCGGCTTTGAAAGAAAATTGATAGTATACAATAGATACAGAGTTTATTTCACAATCAATATTAAAACATGTAAGGGCAGAGCGTTCATTACTGACAGTCATGTTTCCAGCGGTACATGACAGATCAGGTTAACAATTATTACAACAGGTTGGCACTGTCCATAGATGAGTGAGGATGTCAATCTGGTTTGACGATTCCCTGTCATGGATATAGAATCGTGAAGGCGTGTTGCAGTCTTGCAGTGATTACATGGCAAGAAACTGAGAGCAAACGAAAATATTTCTCCTACTGCGGCAGAGCGACCATCATGGTTGTCAAGTCTTCCATTCAAACGAACTAATCCTGTCCATAATTAGCACGCTGGTGCAGCAATATAATCTTACGTGTGCTGCGCTGTTTGTCGTCAAACCGTAGTAACTCGAAGAGACCCTCTGTCATTGGCAGACATGTGGCTACTCTCCTGCAGCTATCTGACTCCAAAACTCCAAGTCCGAACTCCGATTTCAACAGAGTCCTTGACTGTATGATTCCGAATTTCGAGTTTTTGGCTTTCTTTTACTCGTCCTTCAGCTTCTTAATATCCGACAGTGCAAAAATTGCACTCCTCTACATGTGGCTACTGCTTGTCGCGCACCTGAAGTTTTCTAACCAGTCTCACGCTTTTGCACCAACACTGGCCAACAGTAAAATTTTATGAAGTCTCTCACTCTACCTCCATCGCCTCCGTAAAAACTCCTTTCCCATTAAATATCTTTACCGCCCATCTCCACCCAAAAGTGGAAATCTAGACACACGTCACGTGCCACCTACTAGTGACAGTTTTTTTTTTTTTTTTTTTTTTTTTTTTTTGCCACTAGCGCGATTTCGCCACCGACGGAAACCAAAAAGGAAAGAATACATTCTACTCTCTTAACATCGGCACAGAGTGCCACCAGTTCCCATAGTAACGGCATAGCCAGTGGTGTTTCTTGGTATGCTTTCAAAAAATGTTATCTTCATCTGGCGCCTACACTTCTGCAAAACCAGAATAGCTTTTCTCTGAATTCCCTCACACCACCGTCGAATTTTTCTCGTCCACCCGCAGACCTGCAATGGTGTCTGCAGGCTTGGCTAAAAGAGACAGCGGGGACAACATTTCTACCACCATAACAGCGTCCTGCTATACTGCCTCAGGCCAGAATGGTCTGAGCCCCTGCATCTGCTCATCCTTTTGCACAAAGCCCATTTCTGCCACTTTCTCCCTGCTGTGAGTTGACATCCAGCTGTAAAAAGACATTCCCGCCTGCGGCCCTCACTACCTCGCTCTCGCCTGCTCCAGATTACACAGCGCCCTCCGTTACACCTGCAGCTGTAGGGAGCCAATAGAGGAAGAGAAACCATAGATAGTTAGTCTTGCCACTGCTGTCACTGCCGTATCTATCCGTATGATTCTAAGTGCAAGTGTCCTGCTCAGCATGTCAATAGTATACTACTCCATTCAACTCTTCTTACGGGTGATATGTGGCTAGCCAGTAGGGATAGCCACTTCTCAGTATGTGCGTATGTATAAGGGGTGTATAATAAGTAATGAAACATATTACATTCTGAGAGCAGATTGCTTTTACGCAGAGTTCCAATACACGATATCATTTGTCACTATTTTGGCTACAAAACCTTATTTTTCTACATAATCTTCGTTTAATACGACGGTCTTAACACCGCCTTACTGGAAGGGCGTGAATGCCAGCATGGTAGTAGCCAACTGGTCGACGTCGAAATGTCATGCTGCGTCAATAACGTCCCTATCATCTACGTACTGCTTCCCACGGACTGCATCCTTTATTGGCCTAAACAGATAGAAGTCTAGAGGTGTGAGATCCAGGCCTAAGTGTGGATGAGGAAGAACAGTCCAACGAAATTTTGTGAGCTTCTCTCAGGTGTGTAGACTTCTGTGACGCCTTGTGTTGTCGTGGGGAAGGAGACGTTCGTTCGCGTTCTTGTGGCGACATGAGGGTAGCACGACACATTTCCGAGTTCATTACTACACCAAGAGGAAGGATATTAAGCAGAATAACTTCTTCACAGTCCAAGAAGTCCATCGCCTTCACTTTACCGGCAGAGGGTGCAGCTATGAACAATTCTTCTGAAGAGAGTTGGTGTGTCGCCACCTTATGGAAAGCCGTTTTGAGTTCAGTTGTGAGTGATGAACCCATTTTTCATCGCCTGTGACGAAGTTCGACAAGAAATTCCCGCGACCAGCTTCTTCTGCTAGGCGTTGAGGAGCCATGCGGGCACACGCCTTTGAGTATCTCAGCAGCACTGCCAACAAAGATGTCCAGTCGTGCAGCGAGATGTTTAATTGTGATCTGTTGATCACCTCTAAAGAGTGTGTCTGAACGTTCCAATATTACAGGAGTCACAGCCATGTGTGCTTGGCCAGCACGCGGTAGATCAGTCAGGTTTGTGTGACCTTATTGCGATGATGACAGACGCTTCACACAACGATTCACTGTGCTTTTGTTCGCTGCCAGATCTTATTAGATATTCTGAAGGCCTTATGAATATTTGAGATGCTTTGGTTTTCCACCAAAAGAAACTCGAGTAGCCCTCATCTTGGAATACACCTCCATTACAGGCGCTACTCTGAAGGCAGTATATGGCGTCGCCATCTACTGGAACTTCATGAAACATTAGGGAATACTCTACGATGTCCCACAACAAATTTCCTATTTTTCAATCGGAAGTAGCCGAGACAAAATATGTATGGCTCTTGAATGAATACATGTTCCACATATCCTTAACCTATGGATCGATTTTTACCTGACATGCTACACGTAACTTTTACTGTCTGCTAATATATTCTGTGCGTATGAGAACCAACTGGAACCCATTCGGTTAGGGGTGACATAGGCCGGCGTAAAAAGAGTGAAGGAGGAATTGTGGAGGGAAGAGACGGACTATACATAAATGTACACAGGGAAGGAAGGTGCCGATTTTGATCTGATTACGGCATATGCCATCTGGTGGATAGTAGATGTACTGACATTCGTTTCAACGTTATCAACCAACAAAGAGCGTAGTGGAAATACCAGCACGTGAAGCAAGCAGAAAACCATGCCATGGTGACGCACTCGTGCTCCCTACAGCCAACTGAGCAACTTGTGACCTTTCGAATGGCAGGATGGTCTTTTCGCAAAAATGCTACACAAGTTGGATGTACTGCGTCAGCTGTGCAACGGTGCTAGTATCAGTGGTCACGTGAACTTTGTCACACTGATAGACGAGGTTCTGGACGTCCACGCAACACAGACGCACGCCTGTCTCATAGTTAGGGCAGCAGTGGCAGATCATATAGCTACCACAGCATAGGTAAAAGGGCTTTGAGCCCAGCCGTGTCAACATGAATTGTTGCTAACCGGTAATTACCAGTGGGGGACACCTGTAGCCTATCTTTCACTCGCGCCATCGCATCGACGTGGTGGTCGTTTGCCCATACGACGTAGGTCTTAAGAGCGCTGGCACGTAAACTGTATTCGTCCCAGACACACTGGCCCCAACGCAGGATTTATGGTCTGGATACGACAAGTTACAACTTTTGTTCACCTTTGGGGATTCTGGAGGGGACGCTAACCAGCAAGCGGTGGATGCACAATGTTGCCAGTCCTGATATTTTTCCGTCATTGCAACAGGGAGGTGATGTACTGTTCCAGTGCCTGTGGAACTCAACGTGCTCAGAAAGACGTGTGGCAATTTCCTTGGGTACCACGATCTTCGATCTCTAGCCGAACACGTGTGGCCTGAAAAGCGAATCTTGCGACTTCGTAAATATGTCGATTAGGTTTCGCATAACGTATCCCAGGAGAATAGTCCACATCTGTACGATAGACTGGATTCCAGAGTAAGCAAGAGTCAATACCTGGTACCTCAGGACTGCTTGTTCTATTGAGGTGTAGATGTAATCATTTCATATACTCCATATGCACTGCTGCAACAAAAAATCTTGATTGAGCTCGAAAATTCCAAAAGGATATACTAATTTATTTTACTGCTGTGTATGTATAGAGATGCCCCAGACAGCGGTAGGATACCGATCTGACTGTAGTCCGACATATGGACTGACAACCAGGAGTGATGGTCTGGGGTGCCATTTATTTTCATTACAGGACTCCTTTGGTTGTCATCCGCATCCATCTTACAGCACAGCTGTACGTCGACGATATTCCACGCTCCCATTTGTTGCTCTACGATATTCTACGCTCCTTCATGGCAAGCCATTCTGAGCTTGCATTTCAGCAAGATAATGTCATCCCGCAGACGGCGGGGGTTTCTACCGCTTGTATTCATGCTTTCCAAACCCTGACACGGCCAGCAAGATCTCTCCCTAAATGACAACGTTTGGTGCATTATGGGCAGAGCTCTGCAAGAGCTTCGAAATTTTCCACGATCTGACGCGCCAAATTGAATGAATTTGGCACAGCACCCCTCGGGAGGACATCCAGCAACACTTTCAACAAAGCTAAGCCGAATTATTGCTTCTATAGGGGCCAGAGGTCGACCAAGATGTTACTGACTTTCTAAATTTGTTAAACTCTTTATCTTAAATAAATCTCCAATTTTTATGAAATGGTAATCATTTCTTTGTCTGTACATGTACATAACGTCCACTGCTTTCTTTCCAATTCGAGTAATTCCTTCGTTTGTAGTTTCCTTTTGTGTTGGAGTGTATAAATGGATGGATGTCTGTATCTTCTCCGAAAACCCTGGACTGATTTCAGCCAAACTTGGTACAGGAACACTTATTGTATGGAAAGAAATACTGTGAGTTTCAGAGCCTTCTATCTCCTATTGTGATGGTGACCACATAGATAGATAGTAAGAGGAGCGTGGAGGAGGAGATGAATCGAGAGAGGCTGGAGCAGGAGATGGACAGAGAAAGGGGGAAGGACGAGATAGACAAAGACAGAGAGTGAGAGGGGGGGGGAGGGGGGTGGAGATGGTTAGAGAGAGGAGGAGCGACGAGGTGGTCAAAGAAAGAGGTGCGAGGAGGAAGAGGAGGAGGAGGAGATTATGGTGATATGATGATATTTGGTTTATGGGGCGCTCAATTGCAAGGTTATCAGCGTCCATGCAAATTCCAGATCTTTACACAATCTCGCCACTTTCACCAATAATGATGCTGCTATCTTTAAGTGATGTAGAAAAGAGATGTCTGTCTGAAAGTGTGCTAGGCGATCAGTCATCCATTACTGGAGAGCAACTAATTTTCAGCGGACCAAGACACATCTGAAATAGATATATGTATTTATATATCTGTCTTGCTATTAACTCTACACAGCTATTTTCGATGCGTAAAGCCAGAATGTCTAAACCATCAAACGGTTGTCGCTAATTAAGAAGTCCATTACGGCATAGGTGAATTACTTACATTGTAATTAATGACGGTCACAGGCAACGCACAAATGAATATTGTTAACTTTACAAAGGGTACAGTGCTTGCCATTTGAGTCTCTATTGATATGACCGAAACACATTTTCCTGGAGACGTATCCTTATCATATGAGTTTCATTCTCCATTCATACCCTACACACTTCGTTCGTAATTTCAGTGTATGGTAGGCTCACAAACATTTTCTCTCTTAAATATGACAGACAACATACAATGGACAAATCGGATGTAGATTTGCAATGAGGTGGGGCTTTACAGTTGTCAAATAACTATGAAACTTCTTTGTAGATGACAAAGAGCTGTTTATTTTTGTGCTCAATGGTACTGGTTGTGATCAGTAGACCATTATGAAGCTTCATAATGGTAGACCATTATGAAGCTTCATAATGGTCTACTGATCGAAACTTGTAGCACTGAGTATGAAAATAAAAACAGCTGATAGTCATCTACAATGAAGCTTCACAAATAGTATGGTATAAGATCATTCTGCGTAAAAGTGATGGTCGTATCTACTTGACAGAGCAAAATACCCAAAGAAGCATAGGTGCAACATATATACGGAGCTACGGACCTACAGAGTCACATAAATACTATAGGGGCGGAGGCCGCTCTCAGAAAAAAGAATGTATAGAAGTATCATTCCAGCTTATTCACTATTACAGCAATAGTGGGATGTATTGCTGTGAAGATTCTGTTATCGTTCGGCGAAGATATATTGCTAATAATATTTATGTGTAAATTCATTTCTTCGTGTTAACACTGAAAATCACGTTACCTAGATATCTTAATCTCTAAAAACATTTTCTGTTGTGTTTTTTAAATATTTTCCGTCTTTAATATTCCAGTAGTTGCAAATAAATAATGAGCACTTGTTCCTTGATTTATGACTAGTAGGGGACTCGATTTAGGGATTTAAAAACAACTGTTTTATAGCCTCAGAAATATTCTAAAGCTTGAATTACTTATTTTTTGAATTAACACGGATACCAATACCAACAGTTTATTTTGTTCGATCTTCGTGCAATTTGTTTTGCTCGTTGCCTTTATAATTCACAACGACTTATATAAGCTTATGACTGAATTTGCTGTTTCGACGAATGTATTTGCTGACCGGTAACTTGTCGTCTTTATATCCCAGCAGATGTGTGAGAAGATCGCCTAGCTGTGTGGTCGTGGGTGTTCTGCTGCGGGCTCCACTGTGCATAATCAGTGTGCTTCACGCCACGTATCTGCGATGGTATTCAGTTCATAATTATTATATAAATGATTCATGTTCGACATCACAGAGTGTTCATTTATTAACTGGTCTGTGATGTCAGTTTAGCGTCTGTTCCTCACACTTATTATGAAAAGAACAAAAGGACATTTTAAGAAAAATATTTGAGCAGACCACTTTGTTGGTCAGCAAGACTATGTAGCTGTTACAGAAAAATAAAATTGTAAGTATAAAATACAAGGGTTGGAACTTAAATAGTGGCAACTATTTATTCACTACCGGTACAAAAGAGTTACATGTTTGCACCTGTTACTGTCCTTCCAAGTAGTCACCAGCGTTGTGTAGAACTCGTTGCCAGCGGTGTGGAAGGCGTAATATACCCTTATCAGAGCCTGTTCTGTTGATGGTGCGAATGGAGTGGTCTGCTGCCTGTCGAATTTCTGGAGTCTGAAGCGAATGCCACGTAGTGGTTCCTTCATCTCCGGAATCAAATCAAAGTCACAAGGACTTACGTCCGGGGAGTATGGTGGATGGTACAGTACTTCCCAGTCCCATCGACCGAACAGAGTAGGCACAGCTTGCGCTGTATGCGACTGCGCATTATCGCGCAAAATGATGGGTGGGTTGCGCAGAAAGTGTCGCCACTTCCTTCGCAAAGCAGGTCGAAGGTGATGCTCCAAAAACGAACAGTAATACTGATCATCAACGGTCTGCCGTGGAGGAACGTAATGCGTTAGGATAACACCATCACAGTCGTACACGAGGATCACCATAACAGGCTCTGCTAACGGTATAGTACGCCTTCGACATCGCTGGCAACGGGTTCTACACAACGCTGGTGACTACTTTGAAGGACAGTAACAGGTGAAAACATGTAACTCTTTTGTATCGGTTGTGAATAAATAGTTGCCAGTATCTAAGTTCCAACCCTCGTATATTTGTTGTGGTGCATATACAGATCAATCTCCTTGAGATAGGTAGTCCAATGTGATTGCAATAACAGTTAACATTCACTACTTCACGTGCAGTGGGCCAATAATGATACGATACAAACCATTTCCTGAGCATACCGATAAGAACATCTCTCCTCTTAAAACAAGTCCATTAGGAATTATGACGTGCTACAGACATAGCGAATGAACGTTTTCGTAATTAAGAGTTAAATGTTTTTGATACATCCTAGCGGTAATAATTTCTTAATTCAGAAACAAAACACACACACACACACACACACACACACACACACACACACACACACACACACAGTCACTCATATCCTCTTTCCTACCGCAGGCGCATAATGAGGATACCACTAAGCAAAAGCGATATAGCTGTTTCCTGTGGCAGCCGTGGTGAAACGCGAAGCGTGTTGTTGTATTCTGCAATATTCTGTAGCGTACATGATTCTCGCACCATACTTTAGGGAGCTGAAATTTTGTAGACAATCTGTGAGACATTGTCATAGCTCAGGTAGACTGAAGGTGAAGAGAAACGTAGGAAGATTCAATGTGAAACGAAGTGGGATACGGAGGTGCTCAGGAATCATGAAACACATTTGAAGTTCGCTAACGATGTGGATACCGCTGCAAGGAATATCACATTAGGCAGTTCAGTTGAAAAGGAGTGGACATCTCTAAAGAGGACAGACACAGGTGTTAGTCAGACATAAGCGCAAGAAATCCAGCTTCGAAAACAGGGTGGGTGACAGAAGAACACTTAAACTCATTTATGAAAGGAGGGTTTAGGGAAAGACAGGGATGCATAGATGTAAATCACTTAGGAATGAAAATAATAGGAAGTAAAGGTAGCCAAGATGAAATGGCTGCAGAAATAATGTGAAAAATTCGAAAAGGAAATGAACGACGGAAGGACTGAATCAGAAAATAGGGAAATCAAAACAACTTTGGGTGAAATTAAAAGCAACAGTGGTAACGTTAAGAATGCAATGGGAATTCCACTGTTAAACGCAAACGAAAGCCGGGAGATATAAATCGAAGGCCGCTATTAGGGGGAAGACTTATCTGGTGACTTGGAAAAAGAAACGTCAACCGGTAACGAAAGTACAGGGGAAACGGGTCATATTTTAAAAGAACTCTGGAAGACTTAAGATCAAATAAAGCAGAAGGGAAAGATAACATTCTGTCGGAATTTATAAAACCATCGTGAGAAATGGCAACGAAACGACAATTCACGTTAGTGAACAAGTGTTTGGAAATATGTGATTCACACAGTTCCGAAGACAGAAAGGGCAGATAGTGCAAAAGCTGTCGCACAATCACCTTAACATATCATGCATACGTTGGCAAGAAAATACACAGGAGACTGGAAGAGAAAACTGAGGAATTGTTAGATGGCGATCAGTTCGGTTTTAGGGAAGGTAGAGGCACCAGAGAGGCAATTCTGACGTTGTGGCTGATAATGGAAGAAGGACTGAAGAAAGATTAACATACTCTCATAGGATTTGTCAGACTAGATAAAGCATTCGAAATTCTGTGGAAAATAGGAGTAAGACGGATGATACGTCATATGCACAAAATCCAAGAGGGTACAATAAGACTGGAAGACCAAGAACGACGACCTCGGGTTAAAAAGAGTGTATGAGAGGGATGCATTCTGTCGCACTTAGCCGGCCGGAGTGGCCGAGCGGTTTTAGGCGCTACAGTCTGGAACCGCGCGACCGCTACGGTCGCAGGTTCGAATCCTGCCTCGGGCATGGATGTGTGTGGTGTCCTTAGGCTAGTTAGGTTTAAGTAGTTCTAAGTTCTAGGGGACTGATGACCTCAGAAGTCTCATAGTGCTTAGAGCCATTTGAATTTAGTTAAGTCCCATAGCGCTCAGAGCCACTTCAACAATTTTGTCGCACTTATTGTTCAATCCATACAGCGCAGAAGCAATGACTAAAACAAAAGGAAGTATCAAGGAAGGTATTAAAATTCGGGGTGAAAGATAACAATTATTAAATCCATTGCTGACATTAACAATTATATTGAAAGTGAAGAAGAATTAAATAAGTGTTAAACGGGATGAACATCCAAATGCGTACGAGTATAGACTGAGAGTAAAACGAGAAAAGAGGAAAGTAGTGAGAAGTAGCAGGAAAAAGAGCGAGATGTTTCACATTAAAACTGGTGGCCACGAAGTAGATGAAGTTGAGGAATGCTATTACCTTGAAGGAAAACAAACCATGATGGGCGAAGCAACGAGGATATAAAAGCAGATCAGCACAGGCAAAGAGGGCATTCCTCGCCAACAGAAGATTACTAGTGTCAAACATAGCTCTCAATTTAAGGAAGAAATCTGTGAGAATGCGCGTTTTGAGCAGAGTATCGCAAGGTAGTAAATGTTAGCAAGTGAAAAGGGTAACGGATGAGACTGTAAGCATTTGAGATGTGGTACTACTGAATAAAGTTGAAAATCAAATGACTGGTAAGATAAGAAATGAGGAGGTTCTTTGAAGAATCGGCGAAGAAGGGCACCTGGCAAACACTAACAAGATCAAAGAGGTAGGATGACAGGACACGAGGACGATGCAGGAGAGGAATTCGCGTCGGGCCGCGTGAAACCAGTCAGGAGATTGTTGACTCAGAAAAGTAAAATAAAATAAACAAAAAAACCTTGTTCTCTCTTACGAAACAATCGCCAGTTCTTGGAAAACACACTTTGTGGCGCGTTCGATGGCAATGAGACTTCCTACTGTACAGACTGTGTGAGGGTTCCACCCGCAGAGTGAGTTAAAAAAAATGCCACTTCGTGGTATTATATGGTTATGTTCACCAACATATTGTACTGTGCTCAAATCGAAAACGAAAGCGCGCTTGAGATGCTTCAGGTCAATGGCATTGCTTTGTTATTTTCGATGCAAGTACTGCTGGCCACAGGTTTTATTTAACTAAGAAAGAATTGACAACGAAACCACATACAGCCATAGTAAATTACGTCAGCTGTATTATTACCATGAAGATGACAAAATATTGTGTTGGGCAACAGTGGTATTAGCTTCCATGTGTCGAATTAGATAACAATAAAATGTAATAAATAATATCAAACTAATCACACCCGACATCTAGGAGTAGCGTCTTTTACTAGAAATCAAAACGTTTTGGGTGGTCGGGTCGAACCTCATCACTGCTTCAATTCTGAATAAAAATCGTCAGCAATGGCGGCCAACGACTTCTGGCATATGAAGTGACCCTTGTCGAAAAGGGTGGAGGTCCGGACGAAGGTTCAGGACTCTCTGTTGCTCTTGGGGTGGAGTGGGAAGTATCAGTAACGACCAACGGTATGAGGATGACGAACGAAATGGAGATCACTGCATTACAGACACGTAATGTGTATCCACACGACATTTGGTCCGTAATTGAGAAAAAGTCTGCTGATCCCCCCACTGGCAAAAGATTGCCTATTAGCCCCCCCCAATTCGGATCTCTGCGAGGGAACTGCCAATGGATTGAATAACCAAAGAAATGGTAAGGTTCAACGAGTTGTGTCGTAGAATGTCAGACGTATGATCGCGGTAGGGAAGCTAAAAAGCTAAAAAAAATCTGAAAAGGAAAATTCTAAGGCTGAATCTAGATATGATCTGGGGTAGTGAAGCGAAATCGAAAGAAGACAACAATTACTTGTCAGAGGAGCGTTGGGAATATCAACTGCAGCAGAAAATGGTATAATGGGAGTAGCATTCGTTATGAATAGAAGGCAGGGCATAGAGTGAGTTACTGGGAAGAGATCAGTGGTTCTCATAAGAACCGACAGCAAACCAACACCAGTGACAGTAGGTCAGATTTATAGGCCGACGATGTAAGCAGAAGATGAAGAGATACAGAAAGGGTAATTCAGTATGCAAAGGTGGATGAAAATCGAATAATCATGAGGGACTGGAATGCAGTTGTAGGGGAATGAGCAGAAGAAAGGGTTACGGGAGAATATGAACTTGTTACTGTGAAGGAAAGAGCAAAAAGGTTAAATGAGTTCTGCAATACATTTCAGTTAGTAATAGCAAGTACTATGTTTATGACTCACAAGAGGAGGTAGTATAATTGGCAATGCTCTGGAGATATGGGAAAAATCCAGTTGCATTGCATCCTGATGAAGCAAAAATTCCGAACTCAGATAGTGGATTGTAAAGCGTTACCACGAGGAGATATAGACTCAGATCACAATTTAGTACTGATGAAGAGCAGAATGAAGATTAAGAGACTAGTCAGGAAGAATCAGTGCACAAAGAAGAGTGATACGGAAGTGGTAAGGAATGAATATGTACGCTTGAAGTTCATTGAATATGTAGGTATCGTGATAATGAAGAGCTCAGTAGGAAGTTCAGTTGAAGAGGAATGGATATCTCTAAAAATGGAAAACACAGAAATTGGGAAGAAATTCATAGATACAAGGAAGGTAACTGCGAGGAAATCATAGGAAACAGAACAAATACTTCAGCTGATTGATAAAAGAAGAAAGTAAAAAAAAATTCAGGGAAATCCAGGAATATAGATGTACAAACCGCTCAAGAATGAAATAAACAGACGGCATGCTGCATGAAAAATGTGAAGACATCGAAATGCAAAGAAAAATCAAAGCAAGCTTTAGTTAAAGTGAAAGCGATTTCGGAAAGATTAAGAGTACAACGGGGGCACCACTGTTAAATACAGAGGAGAAAGTGGATAGGTGGAAAGAGTACACTGAAGGCCTCTACGAGTGGAAGTCTAATTACGTGATGGAAGAAGAAACAGATTTCGACGGGAAAGAGATTGGAGGTCCAGTGTTAGACCTTTGGAAGACTTAAGATCAAATAAGTTTGAAGGAATAGACAGCAGTCCATCAGAACTTCAAAATTCATTGGGAAAGTTGCAACAAAGCGGTTATTCGCGTGGATGTGTAGAACGTATGACACATTCGATATACCATCAGACTTTCGGAAAAAGATAGTCCATACAACTCCTAAGGTAGCAAGAGCTGATAAGTGTGGTAATTATCACACAATCAACTTAACAGCTCATACATCCGTATGGCTCACAAGGGCACTCTATAGAAGAATGGCAAAAAGGAAATAATCCGTTATCTGACGATCAGAATGGCACTAAAGAGGCACCTCTGACATTGCGTTTGATAATGGAAGTAATACAGAAGAAAACTCAAGACACGAAGGTAGGATTTGTCAAATGCTGCAAGATGTTCAAAATTCTCAGAATATTGTGGATAAACTTTATAGAAAGATGAGGAATATACGGTATGTACAAGAACTAAGAGGAAACAACACGACTGGAAGACCCAGAAATAGGTGTTAACATCACAAAGGGCACAACACAGGAATAGAGTCTCCGTCCCTAAACAGTCCGACTTTACTAGCAAAATCTTTAGAGCTCTCATAAGTAAATGTTGGGTACCAAGTATTTAAATACTACAAGCATACATTAAAGAAAAGGGGCAAATAATACAAAGGCAGTAGCATGGACAATTCACGTTCCAGTTTAGAAGCTGCCTGATCCCCGAAGGCCATCAGTTTTAGAAACTGACATCTTACTATAGTTAAAGATCACAGCAAATAATCAAAATATTCCACAATTCAAATCAGTATTCACATTAAGCACAAATGGGTATTATTATCCCCACAAACATCATGCCCACGGCGGTCGCCCCTTGCGCAGGCAACATTGGAACAACCATAAAACAGCAGTTAGTCTAAAACAGAAAGAAAATAGAATTTACACTCTTGCATGTACAAAAATGTTACAGAACTCCATTTGGGGGTTTGTTAAAATAATAAACGTACTTAACTAAAATAAGTCCAAAGCGATAACTGCACTATTAAAGACGATAAAACAGCAGAATTTCGTTCAAAACCTTAAGTACTGAATAATAGATGTGAAATTTCACAGATGAACATCAGAGTGCTTTTCCTTTAAGGCAGTCTACAAGAACAAAGACAAAGCATCGTTAAGAAATGCACTCAAATTAAAAAACTCAGTTCTCGCTAGTTAACTACTCGGCGCTACAGGCGCCACTGAAAGTTACTAGTAAAAAGCCATCACTTCCCGTCACATTACAAGAACTTTCCATCCACTGTGAGGCCAGGTGGAAATATCAGAGGATCAGCACTTCCTACTGTGACGCGGAGATCTTCTGATTCTGACAGCGTAGAACAACTCGTTATCTAGCCGCACCACCCGGCTGGAATCTAACGTTTACTTCTAGTCTCCGCTCCAACTTTGACGCCCGCTTCTAACCAAGGCACAAATCTGCTTTACTGCGAAGAGCACAGTGCAACAAGTCCACATGAATACATCAGCGTGGCTCATATACCGTGTTATATCGGGAGCTGTTCTTACAAAGTCAGCTGACAGTCAAAGAGCCGACTGCCAACGCAATTCCCGCCACTCACACTTGCGAGCCGGAAGCCAACTGCCGTTACACAGTCACAACTACCGCTCTTGAAGGCTTCGCGCACTCTCTCCCACCATCTAGCGCAGAGGCAGGACAAGCGCTACAGCGGTAAACTGAAATCTATAGGGACCCTCTCAGCCCCTAGTGTTCACTCTAAACGTCGAAAATGACGGAAATAGAAGAAAGATTGAAGAGATGGAATAAAATTCATTGTGAAAGGATAGCAAAAATATTATTCGCTGATGACATTGCTATCCTCGATGAAAGTGAAGAATTCCACAACCTGTTGAGTACAATGAACAGTGTAATGAGTCCAGGATATGGTCTAAGAGTTAAGCGAAGAAAGACAAAAGTAATGAGAAGTAGCAGAAATGAGAACAGCGAGAAACTTAACATCAGATTAAGGAATCATGCAACAGATGAAGTTAAGAAACTCTGCTACCTACGCAGCAAAATAGTCCATGATGGACATAAAAAGCAGACTAGCTGGCCAAGAAAAGTCTACTAACATCAAACATAGGTCTTAATTAGTGGAAGAAACTTATGAGGAAGCACGTTTTGAGCAGAGCATTGTATAGTAGTGAACCATGGACAGTAGGAAAAACGGAACAGAAGAGAATCGAAGCATTTGATTCTCCGCAGAAGCGGCGTGGGAAGGAATACATTAATATATGTAAAACACTTATGAGAAGAAGGGACAGGACGATAGGACATCTGTTGAGACCAGAGGAAATAACTAGAGGATGCAGTAGAGGGTAAAAAGAGGTAGAAGAATACATCCAGAAAGTAATTTATTGAACAATTGCTGGTTGCGGATGGAAACATTTTCACAGTAAAAAAGTAACAAATCTTCAGAAATAATTATTCGGTTCTATATACATCTCTCCGTGCTAAACCGATGTGTGTTGAAGAGCGAATAACATAGTGAAAATTACTGTTTTTCTAACTTCAAAAAGCTTGCTGCAGTAGTATAATTTACGTTGGAGTGTAATTATATACTTGCTGCGGAGAATGGGCACACAATCGACTTTGTTAAGGTGAAAGTTAATTGTGCTGATGTTCACAAAGTTCGATTCCTTTTGATCTTTCTGACATCCACTAACATCGTTGTGCTGCCGTAATCCGCTTTACCTAAGCTAGCCACGAGCGAGTGATGTAGAACCAGAGACTCGGATGCATGGCAACTCGCCGAAAGAAATGTGGGCGGGACATAATGTTGTATACATTTCCTTCAACTTTCTGGAATTTAATACTCCTTCGAGTGTGTGGAAAGATGTCGAGACATGACAGTGCTTAATGGAAAACGAGCGGAGCGACAGCGCGAATAAAGCATTCCTCGCTTTGCTGGAAATTCGTTGCCTTTATGTCTGCCCCAGCTTTTGGTCGGATCCTTAATATTTATCTGTGATTTCTACTGCATAGGTTCCATTCATCTGACTATTACGAAGCCGTGTCAGAGGGAGATGATAAGTAACTTTCTTCGTCCATTAAGTTCATTAAGCTATCCATAAATTCTCGTCTTTGTGGAAAAAAAGCGGACATCAGGCTAAGCAATACTGTTGTGTACCCAAACTATGCGTTTTTTGAAGTGCCAGTGTTTCACCATTTGCTTTCACTTCACGAATATAATGTACGTTCTTATGAAATTCCGATTTTTTTGGAAGCTCTTCAAACGTCAGAGATTCCTTGCGCTTTCCCTTTCTTTTTTCCTGTTTTACGAGGAGTAATCAAAAATCCGGTACTATTTTCTGAACGACATAAATTTTCAAATTGTTTGCAAAACAACATTATCACCTTCAAAACTCTCTCCATGACTACTAACGCATTTGTCCCATCGTGCTGTTTGAACGATTTTTTGTAGTCATCTTTAGAAATGGCAGACAGCTCCTCCCTCATTCTTTCCTTCACTTCCTTAATGTTGTCAAATCGGTGTTCTTTCATGCCGCTTTTCATACGTGGGAGGAAGAGAAAGTCACACGGAGCCAGGTCAGGCCAGGAAGGTGGGTCGGTTTGTCAGTTGTCTGTCGACGCTCTGTGAGCATAAGCTCTCGAAATTTTCAGCATTTTCATCGATTCGGGCAGTTGATGGACGTCCAGAACGAGGTATGTCATCAATCAACATATTGCCATTTTTAAATCCAGCAAACCATTCGCACACTTGAATGTTTGCATAGCCTCATCTTGGTAAGCTGTTTTTAACATTAAAACAGTTTCAGCAGCACTTTTACTGCGTAGGAAACAAAATTTCACAGCTACATGTTGTTCACTTAAACCTGCCATCACAAAAAACGAAACAAGAACAAAACAGTGTTACCAAAAACAGTCACAGCGGATGAACAGAACAAGCCAGGTCGACAACACAGGCGGCACTGAACTGGAAATGATTTGGTCTATACAAGCCTAGCGGCAGAAATGCGTACTACACAAGCTCCGCCTATGGCAAAGTTACTCCGATTCCTTTAGGTACCCCCTCTTTTAATTTGTTTACACTGTTGTTTATATATATATATATATCTCTCTCTGTGTGTGTGTGTGTGTGTGTGTGTGTGTGTGTGTGTGTGTATCTTCTTGTTCTACACATCTTTTTCCACAACTCGTTTTCTTCCTGTCTATATGGACCAGAGCAGTGGGTCTCCCTCAGTGAGACTGATAGAGGTAGATGTGTTTTGAAACGGAAGTTGGCATGGAGCTGTCCAGGAACGTTATGACTAGTTTCCTGAGACTCATTCAGAACCTTGCGTAATAGAGTGGTTGAATGCACATGTGTAAGTTTATGGTTCTAATACTTGCGTTAAAGGGCGAAAACACTTATTGATGTTATTAATCGATTTACAGTTGCAGTAATTAGTCGATAATACATTTGTTTAATGAGTTCTAAATGTATCGTGCTGAAATTTGAAAGCTCCTACCCCCCCCCCCCCTACACTGTAAATTTCATTACACATCAAGGATAGCAAATACAATTAAAGGCAACTGTAAATTATTTACCTGAGAAGAAGAACTCACTTATTGGTAAACTAGGGTTATTTAAAAGCTGTGACCGTGTTCCTAATACCCATCCAATGCATCTGTTAGCTTTAAACGCTACTTTTGCAACTGTGTTTTCATCCTGTTTAGTCTCATTTTGGAATAATTCTCATGAAACTCACAGAAACTGATCAGGGTAATCACTTATCATTCATCTGTGCAATTAAACTTTAACCAACATAAAGAGATGTGTCATCTTTCTCCTTACGTGCTTCGTTATTGCAAAGAGCCCTGAGCCATCTGGTTATCACGACTGTGCGATGCCCATAACGCTTTTGTCCTAATATGGATACTTGTTTTGCTCCTAAAGGTGGCATTGAGTGGCGATCGAATTCGTTCATAAGCGTGGGCGGACCGTCGCGTGTGGTACAGTACATAGCATACATCCAATGTTAATCGACCTACTAAAACAGGGCAAGTACTTTACCACTTGAGAATAATTAATGCAAAAGAAACCGAATAGTTACTGTTGCAATGACAGTACCATAAAGATGTTTGCACAACTGTTTTTAACCAACTTTCAGATGACGACGTTTACCATTTTGGTGACAAATATCAATGGGCAATAGACATAAAGCCACCCCGTGAAGTTTCCATCACTCACACAAGCCCCAAAATGTTTATTCGATGATAAAATACGTTAGTCATGCAGACGTACGCTGCAGTACTACTGTAATATAAAAACATTCTAAGCATTGAAAACGCAGCATGTTATAGTGATTTTAGGTGGTAAATAGCGTTCACTCATCTTACGTTTTCGTTCCAAGTATTCACCATGAGAAATCAATGATGTAACTCACATTCCTCTATAATTATACAGTTTGGGAAACAATTATTGGTGCTCTCAAAGTTTCTAATGGAATAAGGAAATTTGTTAAAGTAGTTTGCTTTGTATAAATGTCAGAAAAATATATTTCTCAACTTTCATATTTAGTCAGTGATCACAGCTTTCACAAGATAGTTTTCTATCCCACATTACATGATACTCTAAGCTTCACAAATGAAATTATACTTGGGTCCGTTTCATGGTACAGTTTATTACCACTATCGAGTAATGCTACACGAAGCATAGCTTGCAGAGAATAATAGTCACTCCACAATTGTAGTATCTAGTGTTGCTACTCTTGGCCAGTATAACGATTCCTGAAGTTGCGTAGTACGTACAACAAGCCGGTACACACTATTTCCAAATTGGCAAATAAATAAATTTTTCTTCCTTGGAATCTTGCTGCCAAATGTGCACTGCGGTGGTGTGGGTTGGTACTGTTAACTCGTTCATCCGAGGCGTTCTTCGTAAAAGCTCAGTTTACCACTAAAACACACATCTACGTTTTCGCTCTTACAAGGCTATACTCTATTTGTAGAAAGATTGTCTTTTTAGACAAAAGCAGCGGTAACGTTTCTTGATGCCAATTCATATGCAGTGGTTCCCCTCGTCTTCTTAACTTTATATTAAAGCCATGAACACTTAGAAAATCGTTTACATTGCTGCAATAATTTTAAAAAAAGAAATATCTCTCTTACAAAAGATATTACACATTATACAACTGATTATTTAAACAATAACGTTTGCAAATAGTCATCGTGTTTGAATCGTATTTTTTTCTTTAGGTGGCACCATCCTTCTGCCCTATTCATTATGTTTAGTTCTATACATTTACCGCTAGAAAGCGGGCGCTAGGCGTCTCTTATATCTGAGCTTCCTCTGATATCTGGTGAACGCTAGTGACAAAGTTACGACGAAGATTTATATGAGTGACCATAAACTATCTGTAGGGTGCAATGATACCTGTATCGTTACAACCCATTTCATCAAGGGTTGTCAGAAAACAACACTAGGTGTAATTCCACAGAACTGTGTAGGTATGATACAACAGAAGATAGAGTAATTGTTTGTACAGTGTGCGGATTCTAAATTCTTTTGCTATAATTTTGAAATAAATTTTATATTTTTTTATCGACGATTAGTTAAATCATAGTTTGTCGAATTGTTTAAAAAACATACACTCGCAGACTCTATAATTTTTGCTCATTTTACTGCCTTGAAATTAATTTTTCCTTGTTTGAATTACTCCTAAAAGGTACGCATCTATATCGAAAGTCTTATGTGTTTAAAAAAAATAAGCACACTGCATTTTCAATAAGATATGTCGTTCTATGAGTGACTGTATACTGGTTTTTAAGTAAATCATTTAATTCATGTTTGTTACGTATCATGCACAACTAATCATCAGTAAAAATTTCACATCGTAACTATAGCTTCAATCTCTTAATATTTTACACTGTAGGCTAATAATTTGAAAATTAGCGGAATTAGTCTTCGTTTGTTCATTAGTTTTTCCAGAAATAGTCAGATGAAAATGAAAACTACCCTTACTTGCATATTATTACCAAAACTATTCGTCTGTAGTACTTTATTCCTTTCCATTCACAATATTAATTTTTTCTTATCATTCCATTTTCTACACACTTTTTTTTGCTCATACCTTACATGGATACAATCATTTAAAGTGATCACATGTTCATCTGGCCAACACACTCTCAGTACTTTGGTTGTCTCATACTTCCACTGAACGGCGTATCACTGAAAATACAGTAGTGCTTTGAAACTTTATTCTCTTTTTTACTAAGCTCTGCTTTTACTAATTTCAGAAATGCATCATTATTCTGTTTGCTTCCTAAATTTTTACGAATTGTTATGACCTCATTTTGTGGTTTCATCCATTTCATATAATGGATTCTTTTAGATCCCTTTTCATCCTACTGTTCCTAATCTATCATCATTGCCGTTCATACTTACTGGCAATTTTGACAATACGTCTGACACTACATTCTGTTCCCTCCTTATATGCTGTGTTTCAAATTCGAATTGTTACAGATACAACAACCATCCTGCTAATCTCTCGTGTAGACGTTTCCATTTGGTAAAAAATGTTTGTGCTTGATGACCAGTATATATATATATATATATATATATATATATATATATATATATATATAAACTCATATTCAAATAAGAAGTTGTAAAATTTCTTAAATGCCCAAAAAATTGCTAATGCTTTCCTTTCCATTATACCAGTCGCTTCACATCCTGTGTCTAGATGGCCACTGTTTAATACCATAGAACTTCATTTCAGCTGTCGGTTATCGTATTCTTGTTCAAGTTCCTACTTCATCTTCTCCTAGGAAGTCACGTTCAGTGACTTCTGTAGTCCTATCAGTCAACCTACCACACACTAGTGTATTAATATTATTAGGTTGTTTTTTCCTTAGATATTTCTCATTATCCACAGCACTCTGTTCTGCTAACTTAATCATTAATCTTTTCCGGGGGTTTCTTCCTCTTTCCTGCTACGTAAACTTTCCCGGTATAAATTTATTTTCCTTTTTGTAATCACTGTGTTGCAGCAGATTCTTCCTTCTCCTCTACAATCTCTCATCTCAATTTTTTTTTTTACTATGCTTGTCCTTTGTTATCAAAAATATCTTTACATTGTCCTTTAGGGTTATTTTATCCGTTTCATTTGTAGTGTCTAAAATCTGGGATTCCTGCATGGTTACCTGGCCTGTATCCAGTAGACTTTCTGTTCACTCTTGGCTGCACTTTCCCATATACACTTCTTCACTAACTATTTCTACATTTGTGTGTATCAGTGGCGCATAAGATAATGCTTTGCTTACTTTAACTATCTCATCTTCCAGCAACGTATCATTAGAAGTTGCTATCTCAAGATCGCTGACATACACTTATAATTTCATTGTCAATTACCTCACTGGACCGATCACTCTCATTTAAGTCCTAACTACATTTACCCCTGGCAATATTATGTTGAGCGCTGTCCACAGTATTTAAATAAAAATTTCTTCTATTCTACCATGTCTACATTTTATATCCTCTCCTTTTTCCATTCTTTGTTCTATTACACTTTCACCTAATTTGCATAGGGCACCTATCCAGTGATCATACTATTCACTTCCTTTATTTCCAGGATTAATACAGATTTCTATAAGTACATCGCTTACTGAAGTAGTACTGATACAGTCCAGCACTTGC
The DNA here is from genome assembly GCF_023864345.2 of Schistocerca serialis cubense. NCBI lineage: Eukaryota > Metazoa > Arthropoda > Insecta > Orthoptera > Acrididae > Schistocerca > Schistocerca serialis. The sequence goes on along the minus strand of NC_064642.1, from coordinate 273,879,912 downwards.
CTTATTTATTATCAAGATACAATCATTACTTCATTGGTCCAGAATAATGATATTCCATTACTTTCATATTCATCTGCAGGTATGATTCATCTATGTCCAACTGGAGAGTTTTCTTCAGCTTACAATACCTATGGATACTCTGTTCTCTTATCACCTGAGGCAAACCTTGCACCCATTTTAAATTGGAATCTCACTCTTTCTTTTCCCAGTTACTCATGTCATTACTACATCATGTATAGTATTGACCATTCCTGTTTTTGTTCCTGTCTGTCTTCCTATCCTCGCAAACCTAGTTACATTACACATCCTTCTTTTGCTCTGCTTTGCTGTTGTGGTTGCGGCCTACACACTATCCACTGCAGTCGGTCCCTCACTGTGGCGGTCTTTCGTTTCCCTCGTTATTATCAGGGTAATATCTTCTGGTATAATAGCCTCCTCTAACACCGTGGCTTCTTCCACCTCTCCTACCTTTTTCTGTCCTCACTGCCCTCACACCACATTCTCTAATTTCACGTACTATTATTTCTGCAGTTATTATTATTATTGGATCTAATTTGGTTATTGTTGGATCTGCTCTCATTCGATCTATTCCACACTTCAAGTTCATCTACCCATGTTAAGAATTTTGCTCTGTCACAGTTTCCTAGTCTGATATAGACCTGTACACTCCAAGGTAGTTCCCTACGAAAACATGCAATAAATACTCTTCAGTTATGAGCCCTTTGACGTGCTCAACTTTCCTACACAAACCTTCAAAGTATTCCCTCACACTTTTACTTCTCTGATTTCTGTATAGCGGTACATCTAAAAATTCCTGATATAATTCACTTGATCAGAATCCCTTCTCAAATTTATGCAAAAAACTTTCTAATGTCTGACAATGTCCTGTACCTTTGGCTGCCCAATTGCTGATATCAACACTAAGCCTATTCTGAGTTATAAGAACTCTGATTTTGTGGTACTTATTTAGGGATTAATTGCCAACATGACTAAATAAATGTCACTGGATGGAATTTAGCTTTTGGATCAAATTTTTCTATATCTGATCCTAACTGACTGTTGTATGCCCCTCAAATACAACGTGGGATCGTAACACATTTCTATTTTCCAAGACTGCAACCTTTCCCACTAATAATTTATTTTGATTGTCCACTGCTGTGTTAAGCTTTGCCACAGTTTCATTTAACTTTTCAGTTATTGCTTCCCCAAATCCCTTAGTCCTAGCGTTGGTTTGTGACTGTACTTCTTGGACGGTAATTTATGCATTACCTATACATTCTTTACGTTATCTACACTTTCATTAACTACTTTCACCTGTTCTTTTACTTCCTCCTTTACCTTTCGGACTACTGACAATTCTGTCTCCTCCTGTAATTACTCATTTAATGATTTATACATTAAAAGCGCCTTTTCGTCTAGCTTTTTGTACAGTTATGTGACCGGTTTTGTTAGTGTTTCCATCGCCTCATTGTCTTTTGTTTCAAATATCTGCTGTCAATGATAGTATCATTGACTGTTTTTTTTTCTAAATCTAGTATTGCTTGACTTAACAATTGACGTTGTTGTTGCAGTTTGCATTTTGTTTGATATCTAGGGCTTGTTAACTGACATTGTTGACCAAGTAGTGTATATACAGTTTGCAGTATTTGCCTAACTGTGTATTTTTTTGTTCAGACGTTGACTGCAATATGCCCATTATTGTATTCTCACTATTAAATGGATTTCTACCGACACCAACATTTGCTGTTCATTCCTCTATGGAATCCTCTGTGCTTAGTGGACTGTCTTGTACACTGTTAAGATTTGCATTTCCGCGAACTACATCTATATCGTCTAGGTCACGAACTAATCTTTGTTTATGTACTTGTGGCCACTTATCAGCCATCTTGAAAAAATTCGAATTTTAATTAACCAAAATAAGCAATTAATTTTTATAATGTATTGGCATATATTTACTACCTTCAATTTAACGTGTTATAAGTTTTCTAGAATCTGTTGCCACCTACTACCTCTTTATAATTTCGAAAATGTTTCCTAATTTCACTACCTGAAATACGAAAAACTTTTGCAAGACTCCACTACATGTCCGTTCGATACGATTCCCATGTGAGAATGTCCTGTCACCAGGAAGCCACGTGCGATGCCCCGCCAACTTTCATCCCAATGTGGATAACTGATTTGCTCCTGAATGTAACAGTGGGTGGCTATCGGATTCGTTCGCACATACGGGCAAACAATCGCTTCTAGTACAGTACTCAACGTACAGCCAATGTTATTCGCTCTACCACAATCAGAGCAAACACTTTACCACACGAAAATAATTGTTGCAAAAGAGCCGGCCGGGGTGGCCGAGCGGTTCTACGAGCTTCAGTCTGGAACCGCGCGACCGCTACGGTCTCAGGTTCGAATCCTGCCTCGGGCATGGATGTGTGAGATGTCCTTAGGTTGGTTAGGTTTAAGTAGTTCTGCGTTCTAGGGGACTGATGACCTGAGATGCTAAGTCCCATAGTGCTCAGAGCCATTTTTTGTTGCAAAAGAAACCGACTAGTTACTGTCGTAATGTCACTACCATAAAGATGTATGCACGGCTACTTGTAACCAGCTTTGACATGACGACATTACCATGGTCACTAATATAGAGGGGGAAACAGACATAAAACTACCCAGCGAAGACTTCAGGACACACATAAACCCCAAAACGTATATTCGATGGTAAAATACGTTAATCATGGAAACGTACACTGCATTGCTACTGTAATATAAAAACCTGCTAAGCACTGGAGATGCTTAGCCACAGTGGTGGCAAATTTTGAAAAAGTGTGCAATTGTTGGATATAAACTTCAGTATCTCTTTGATGTAATTTGCTTGCAGTAACCTGAACGCAATTTTTGCCAACTACTCGGACATGGTGTTTTATACAATAGAAACAATTACACTTCCGAGATATACTATCACTTTAGCGTGCACTTAATAGCTTTGAGAGGAAAGGTCGTCCCAAGGAATAATCTTTCGTAAAGTTGTTTGTGTAGTTTCAATATCCACCACTCTAGTTAGATTGCTTAATACATAAATGTTCACAGTATCCTTTGTTGTCTTTGTCTGCAACACAGGATCCTATTCGTGTAGGATGTTCTACTGGTTTTAGCTCGTAAATATCATTCACTTATCTTACGTTTTCGTTCCATGCATTCGACATGAGATATCAATGCTATAATTCCCATTGAGCCAGCTACTTTATCTGAAAAGTTGTCTGCTATGATTATTCAGTTTTGGAAACAATTATGGGTGCACTTAAAGTTTTCGGTGGAATAAGGAAATTGTTAAAGCTGTTTGCTTTGTATAAACGCCGGAAAAATATATTACTTAACTTTCACATTTCGTCAGTGATCATAGCTTTCACAACAAGGTTTCCTATCCCACAGTACGTGGCACACTATACTTTACAAATGAAATAATATTTCAGTCTGTTACTTGGTAGTGAGTACAGTTTATCACGCGAAAGAGTAATGTTACCCGAAGAATAATTTGCAGAAAATAATAGTGACTCCACAATCGTGATATCTGTTGTTACTGCCCTTCACCTGTGTAACTTTTCTTGAAGTTGCGTAATACGTACAACAGGCCAATACGCACTATTTCCAAATTGGCAAATAAATATAGCCACTTCTTCTTATTTGGAATTCTGCTGTTCAAAATGCATTGCAGTGGTGTCGTTAGCTACTTTTAACTCGTTCATCTAGGCGTTCTTCATAAAAGCTCATTTTGCTACCAGTTTACGTTTGCAGTCCTATAAATGCACATTCGAACTGTAGAAAGATAGTTCTCTTAGACAAAAGCTGCGGTAACGTTTCATGCTGCCAATTCATTTACGGTGGTTCCCCTCGTTTTCATAACTTTATAGTAAAGCCATGAACACGTACATAATTCGTTACACAGTCACAATAATTTAAAAATAGAAAAAACCTCTTTTACAAACATGTTACACACTAGACAACTGATTATTTGAACAACATCGTATCTATATAGTCGTCAGCTTTTAGATCGCACTTTTTTCTTTAGGTGGCAGCCCTCTTCAGCCGCTTTTATACATTCTGTTTGGTTCTATACTTCTGCCTCTAGACAGTAGATTAGTATGCTAGGCGTTCACTGTCGCCTGGCTGCCTCCTAAATTTGAGCTTCCTCCGATGCCTGACGAACGCTCGTGATAAACGAAGTCACGACAAATAATTATTTCCGTGATTCGGAATAATCTGTTGGGTTGTGATGAAACTTGTTTCGTTACAACTAATACAATCTTTTAAACTACTTCTTTTTACCATAGAGCTTGGGCTTATTTGAATACACTCAACTCCCGAAAAAGTTGTGGCAAATGACGTATGTTTTGCTGTGATCCACGCTCATTATGTGTGGAATGCTGCACAAGCCATTAGGAAACCCCCTGATCAAGTCCAGAAGTTTAGAAAATCAATCTCTGTGAACTGTGCAACATTTGTCACCATGGCTTTGTTTTGACTACACAGTAACCATTCACATGCTGGGAGCGGTACTACCTTTCCCAAAATTCGGGCCGGCTGGAGTGGCCGAGCGGTTGTAGGCGCTACAGTCTGGAATCGCACGACCGCTACGGTCGCAGGTTCGAATTCTGCCTCGGGCATGGATGTGTGTGATGTCCTTAGGATAGTTAGGTTTAAGTAGTTCTAACTTCTAGGGGACCTCAGAAGTTAAGTCCCATAGTGCTCAGAGCAATTTGAACCATTGAACCAAAATTCGGACTGATAAAAATAACCTCTTAAAGATACTGAATAATTGGGTTAATGATCCTTGGGATAGTTATAAAGGAAGACGAGTCGTGTGAAGGATGAGAACAATTGAAGGTCACGTGTGAAAAGACGCAGGTTATCAAAATCAAATTTTGATTTCGTCACAAGTACTTCTGACGCAGTAGGGCTAAAATAGTAACTAGAAATTGTCACTGAACATATACTATGGTCGTTAATCACTTTCTTGAGGATAAATGTCAGCACTGAAATCCCATGACAGTTTTAGGATACGGGTTTCAGGAATCTCTAAGTGAAGAATATTCGTATTTCACAATTGACAAAATAAGTCAAAGGAAAGAAATTAAAAGAAACTTCTGCTCACTATCACAGCTAGGAAGTTCTCACGATAGTAAAATGGAAAGCTAAAATGGATGGAAGTCAGGTTCAGAGCCTTTGGGCAAAACTGCAGTGCATTTGACAGATTCACATTATAGGATTTACGTCCATACGTACAGGGGCTCTGTTTGATCAGGGAACTTAGCTCTATCGAATGAAATTACTCGCGAGCTGAAAGCCATTGCTTTAATTAGTTGTGGGTGTCAGTTGACAAGAAAGACCAACTCATAATACAGGGAAAATGATTATTAAACCACGAGAAAATCAATAATAATAGCACATGTGAATACTACGAACCGATCACTGAGAGGTATTAGTCACCTAAATAGTAAAGAACTCCTCATAATTGTGACAAACCAGTGGGCGTCATCACTCAAGCCACGCGAATCTAACAAAACATTTGGGACCCAGAGACTGGAGTCACGTTGTAAGCAGGAGGCCAGGCACGGAGTTTGGGTGAGTCGTCCATTCTACACATAGGAAGGTCAGTGACACTTTGGTATCTGCAATGACAATTATTACTCGTGTTGAGTATAAAGGTTTATACAGAATGCAGAGAAACTGGCGCAGTCGGATTTAGCAGAGCGATTCCTCACGTATTAACAATATAAAAATATTTCTCACAAAATTTTTTCCTGCTCATATTTCTGGCAGTAAATGAACGTTAAAGACTGGCATTGTGGCAACATTGTAATCCCATGTACGGTAAATACCTATCCCAACATATGCTGCGCTGTTGGAGCAGTGCATAGCATTACTGGTTAGCATGTAGGAGGTCAAGGATACGGTATTGGGTCGAAGCGTATTTGTTTTTATTTGACAGTTTCATGCTTCCATATAATTCTGTAGTATACACCGTTTCTTAAGCCACACGTATACAACATTTAGATAGTACATGTTTGGAAATTATTTGCAAAGAACTGTAGTGTCGCGGAATAGTAAAGAGTTGGAAACGTGGAATATTGGCAAAGTTTCATTGCCTATTTCGAGAGCCAGAGGCAGTAGGTTAGCCAAGACGTAAGAGGATTACACAGGTATCGGACTGTGTCGTCACGCAGGGGCAGTGGCCGAGTTACACACAACAGGCGAGAGAGAATTGCTTAGCACGTGGGTTTGTATTAGACGGAGACTTTCGTAGAGTGCAAGACAGAGGTATAGCGTCAGCTGTACTGCATTTTACAACTTCGCGTAAGTCTGCGGCAACAACACATAACTCTGTCGCAAGAACAACTAAGGGGCGAGTACGACAGATGAAACAGCAGTATAAGTGGAACGTCGCTCGTGCTTCCTTTAAATACGCCAGCTTTGATAGCAACAAGGCACTCGCACTCGCAGTTAGACTTGTAGTTAGATGTGTACTGGGTCGCTGCGTAGCGCTCAGCTCGGTGATCAACATGTTAATCGTTATTAAGGAGATGTTGCAGTAAGGGCAGCCCATCCAGCAGCAGACGTGAGGGGACAGTACCAGCTATGGTCCTCTCTGCTGCCGCTGTCAATCATCAATCCAGGATTAGCAGACATCGCGGCAGACTCACTTGCCGCCAATGCTGACCACATCAGTGAGCCGTCGTCGAGATCTTGCGGGGCCTAGGCCCTGTCCCTGTGCATCCGCCGTCACAACCGGGTGAGCCGACGACGCTGGGGGACTGCAGCCCGTTCCACCCGTCCACCACGGATCAGCCACCAGGAGGAGCAGGGAAGAAGACGGGGTGGGATAGAGTACACTCCGCAGTACGAGAACGCTTCTGGTGCCGACAGCGCCGGGGACTTCAACCCGGAGCGTCTACGCGCAGCAGCCTGCTGTCTGCCGGGAGCCGGCCAGCCAGTCGGGCGCCGCCAGCCACGCGCGGCCGAAGTAAGGACATTCCTTCACTGCATCACAGCACGCGGCGCTGCGCTACCATGATGTGCGGCCCGGAGCTGGTGTCATCGCTACGAGTCAGCGAGGACTCGGGGAAGGTCGTTGATATCACCAAGCCACATTGTACTCGGCAGGAATAAACGTGTTATGAATTAATAATGTTTCTTTGGCGTTTCTGACGCTTCTACAGCCATTTCCTAGCATCCTGACAACTGGAGAGGTCACCGCTCGGCCATCCAGTCCACCATAGGCGACCAGGACCACCGGGGCGCCTACAGAACATTGCTAGCCCTACAGGTGACATACGGCCTTAACGAAATGTAAAGGACCAGAATGTGCAAGAATAATAGTTGGTACTGATAGACGGGACCATAGTGGGAATAGATGCACTGGTGCGAAACAATTCGAGCCCTCGACGTGCAAAAGGCTTCTATAAAAGCTGACCAGTGAAAACGATTTTACTTCGATCTGTGAGTTTGTAGTACGTAAGTGCAAATGTTTTGTAGAAATCCTACTGTACTCACTGTGTAGCCGATTAAGACACCAGATCCCGTACCACGTAGTCAACATTTAGCAAACAAAAACAAATACACCTCGACACAGAATGGAACACTTAACCTTCTGCGTGTTAACTCAAAACGCTATCCACTGCATCAACTTTACATAACTACTCATTGTGAGAGGTAGTTACTGTACATGTGATTTGTGTTGCCAGATTGACAGTCCTTAACTTCCATTTACTGCCTAAAATATGCACGGGACGATATTTTGGGACAGACATTTTTGTATTGCTAGTATCTGAGGAACACAGCAGCGAAGTCCGAGTTTCCTTCACCCTGTATATACAGACAGAAGAGATGAATGAAACTATCTACAAAGGACAGGATTCGAAACTGGGTCCCATGCACACTAGGCAGATGCGCTAACGACTTTCCATGCCCGTAAAATGGCTTTGTAAAACTGCACAGACTACCATAGCATAGCTCCCTCCTCAATCCAAATTCCGATTCACATCCCAGCGACTTTAGTATTCTCCCTAAATTCTAACAACGTTGCAGAGGCTCTCCGGTTGTATTAGCATAGCACATCAGCATCTGACGAAACGAGTGATCCTGCCTGAAACTCTGGCATACACTCCTGGAAATTGAAATAAGAACACCGTGAATTCATTGTCCCAGGAAGGCGAAACTTTATTGACACATTGCTGGGGTCAGATACATCACATGATCACACTGACAGAACCACAGGCACATAGACACAGGCAACAGAGCATGCACAATTTCGGCACTAGTACAGTGTATATCCACCTTTCGCAGCAATGCAGGCTGCTATTCTCCCATGGAGACGATCGTAGAGATGCTGGATGTAGTCCTGTGGAACGGCTTGCCATGCCATTTCCACCTGGCGCCTCAGTTGGACCAGCGTTCGTGCTGGAGTGCAGACCGCGTGAGACGACGCTTCATCCAGTCCCAAACATGCTCAATGGGGGCAGATCCGGAGATCTTGCTGGCCAGGGTAGTTGACTTACACCTTCAAGAGCACGTTGGGTGGCACGGGATACATGCGGACGTGCATTGTCCTGTTGGAACAGCAAGTTCCCTTGCCGGTCTAGGAATGGTAGAACGATGGGTTCGATGACGGTTTGGATGTACCGTGCACTATTCAGTGTCCCCTCGACGATCACCAGTGGTGTACGGCCAGTGTAGGAGATCGCTCCCCACACCATGATGCCGGGTGTTGGCCCTGTGTGCCTCGGTCGTATGCAGTCCTGATTGTGGCGCTCACCTGCACAGCGCCAAACACGCATACGACCATCATTGGCACCAAGGCAGAAGCGACTCTCATCGCTGAAGACGACACGTCTCCATTCGTCCCTCCATTCACGCCTGTCGCGACACCACTGGAGGCGGGCTGCACGATGTTGGGGCGTGAGCGGAAGACGGCCTAACGGTGTGCGGGACCGTAGCCCAGCTTCGTGGAGACGGTTGCGAATGGTCCTCGCCGATACCCCAGGAGCAACAGTGTCCCTAATTTGCTGGGAAGTGGCGGTGCGGTCCCCTACGGCACTGCATAGGATCCTACGGTCTTGGCGTGCATCCGTGCGTCGCTGCGGTCCGGCCCCAGGTCGACGGGCACGTGCACCTTCTGCCGACCACTGGCGACAACATCGATGTACTGTGGAGACCTCACGCCCCACGTGTTAAGCAATTCGGCAGTACGTCCACCCGGCCTCCCGCATGCCCACTATACGCCCTCGCTCAAAGTCCGTCAACTGCACATACGGTTCACGTCCACGCTGTCGCGGCATGCTACCAGTGTTAAAGACTGCGATGGAGCTCCGTATGCCACGGCAAACTGGCTGACACTGACGGCGGCGGTGCACAAATGCTGCGCAGCTAGTGCCATTCGACGGCCAACACCGCGGTTCCTGGTGTGTCCGCTGTGCCGTGCGTGTGATCATTGCTTGTACAGCCCTCTCGCAGTGTCCGGAGCAAGTATGGTGGGTCTGACACACCGGTCTCAATGTGTTCTTTTTTCCATTTCCAGGAGTGTGGATACTTCAATTCTCAAACATCTATGATGTATGTATGATCTAGGTGCTGGTCATCCACCATGGGTCGACCAAGACTGTAGTAGATGTTCACAATTTGGCCAGGGGGATGCGCAAATGTGCCATGCCTGGTCAGTGTGGAAATGACAGCCTGCATATCAACCATGATGTCTCGTAGTGGACGATAGCTCATCTTCCATATCCCAGTAAACTAGAGCTGTGGTATGCATCAAGTTGGATATGGGTCCGTGCTGATGTCAGACCACCATCGATCAGCTTGTCATAGTTTTGGTACGCAGTACCCACATCAGACTGTCTTTGGTAGGAAGGACATCCCCAAAGGGAGACTGAACATCATTCGTGTTGTGAACTTTCTCTTTATTTTAACATAATACGCCAAGTCAGATTTCTTAAACATCTTTTGGAAAAACTCCTGCAATTGCTTTGAATCTGTACCAGACTGATTACTAGCAAACAAGTGAAATACAATAATAAAAGCTGTAGCACTACAATAAAAGGGGTAACACTCTTTTTCGAAAGAAACACTCCTAAATAGAAGTGTATTCCACGAATAAGCACCGTATAAGCAAATAACTATACCATCAGATTGTGGAGGTGCACAAGGCATGCAAGAGAAATAACTGGACAAAATTTATGTTAAATATGTGGTTCTGAATGGTCTAACCAACAGTGAAAACTTCAATCTCCTGGTGTTTGGCAAGCTCAAAAGCATTAGTGCATACAAGGAGTAAGATCATTCAGTTGGCTGAGCTACACTTGCAGAAATATGTGTAAATAGGTAATCTAGTAATTACTCAATTGCGAAATTAGACTGTTAACACTTAAAAAATTTACATGGGCTTGAAAGTAAAAAATTTAAAAGGGCTGCAGTAGAGGTGCAATGATTAAGAAACAAATAAACCCATCGATGTGCTGTACAATTATGTGTTGGCAAGGCTTCGTGGATTTGGAAAGATTAAGTGGTACAGGACCACTGCACCTGGCTGGTTGTTTGGTCGAGTGTGGACTTGGCCCTGCTTTCGGACACTGCACCAGCTCTGTCAACGAGGCAGACTTCACTCATGTGCCAACAAAACAATCATAAATGGTAGCATTGTTAGTGGAGAAATACAGAATTTAGTACAGGATTTGGGCCAGGCTTCTACTATAGATCGAACGCCATCGCAAGCCAGTGAAAATTATAGCAACAAAAGAAACAAGAAAATAAATTTTCAATGAATAAAAGGAGTCAGAACAATGAAACTTTTAAGGTGGCTGGAACCTAAACACCTTTCCTGATGCAGTTACCGATCAGAAAGTTCGACTGCCGACCACAAATTGTACCAAACTCGTGCCACTTGGTTATGCAGTAAACAGGTAACTGCCACTTGAGTAGGGGGACACAGATAGAGTTGGTGCGTTTTGTTATTGCAAGTTGCCTACTTCAAGGCAGGAACGCACTCAGGAGCCAACTAATTGTTCTCCTTTGGTTAACAGGTCATTAACCTATTATTCTCCTTTGATTGGCGGGTCCTTAACCTATTGTCCTGGTAAAAGGATCCTTCCTTTTGATTGACAGGTCATTAACCTATTGTTCTGCTAAGAGTTTCCTTCCTTTTCACTGACACGTCATTAACGTATTGTTCTCCTAAAAGGATCCATCCTTTTGAGTTACAGGTCCTTAACATATTGTTCCTCTTCCTCCTCCCCTCCCCCACCCCCTCAGGAAACCACCAACCCACCCCCTCCCCCAAGATGCTACAGGGATACTTCAGGTCTGAGTTAGTGGAATATCCCCACTCACTATTATCAATTTCATTGACTATTTAATTAAATTGATCAATTAATTAACCTTTCCCTCTCTAGTAAACCCACTCATCTCTCACCCTCTCTCCCAGAAATTGGCGTGAAAAAGACTCAATTGTTTGCTCATTTGGACTGAATTCGATTGCAGTGTATGGAATATTGTTTAAACAATTTAGAAAATTTATAGAATAATGTTCAATAATTTACAGCAGTGTATAGAATATAGTTCATTTACTTAGTTACAGAATTTGTCCAGAATTCGATAGCTGTGTGTGGAATAATGTTTAAACAATTTAGAGAATGACTGGAATATTGTTTATTTAAACAATTTATGGGATTCAAGACAGTGTATACATTATAGTTTATTTATTTATTTAAATAATTTTTCAGGAAATCGATCATTCTCTCTGCCACCCCATCCCTCCCACTTCTCTCCCTCCCCTCCCCCCTCCCCTGCTCTACCTCGAAATCGGCTGCTCTGTGGTGGAGAGGAAGGGTCTCAAGAAGGGAAATTTATTTACAAGAAAAATCAGTTTGTGAGGCTGGATTTCTCTTCCTCATCGTTCCCTGCTGTTTGGAAAGATGCAGGTCTTGTAAGAAGTGATTAAATCGATCATATTTCTTCTTATTCCAATTGTGCAAGGAGTACAATTATGGAACACACATCACACGTAATGACACAGTTAAAGAACTTTCTATCGCGAAGGATGCACCACCCGCCATCCCCTGTCTACTGGACCATACAGAACACCACCGCACATGCTCCCGGGAGTATGGATGCACCGGCGACCCCTGCAAACCGACGACGCAGTCGTCATCTGGTGAACCATGTGAAGGTGTCAGTTTAGGTCCCACTTGCACGAGGTGGTGGCATCCCTTTCATACTCAACACCTGACGAATACCTCTCGAAACATATTACATAGGCACTGTTGCTCGTGCAATGACGCATAGCTTTTGTGTCTGTGGTCCAGCGAGCTGTTCGCATAGTGGAACACCCTCAGCGACATGTTTGCATAGTGGCTTACCCCCACAGATGCAGTTACAAGGTTGTCAGTGTTATAATGACATCACATGTCTATGTAAATAACAGCCAAGTCTCCCTCTAGGAAACTGTAAAGTGTCGCCAAAATAGTTAACGATCACTTTTGTTGTTGTAGGAGCTTTCATGATGTCTCAGATTGTTAGCATGGAAATACTTTCCCTAACAGGAGTTTTTTACGAAAATAAACCAGGATAGCGCCCAATGTATTCTTCCTGATGGTCCAAACGAGGCATCATGTGCTACCCTTCCTGCAAATAGTGACGCCCTTCTTTGAACATACATCTCAGAAATGATAAACTTTTGCACCATTATAAGCTTTCATCATGTATGTGCACACCTGCGAAAACACTGTTAATCATAATAAATTTTCTTGTTTTTTGGAGAGAGAGAACTGTCTAATCACAAATTGGAAAATCAGAACAATTATGCAAAAAAAAAAAAAAAATTCGAAGTGCTGTCCTACAGAAGAGAAAAATGGTTGGAGTTTTCGGTGCCCTACAGCTATTAGTGTGGAGATGTCTTTATGCAGCAATGGCGGATGCTGCTTCAATTTGTCTTCAAACAGTTGAACACTCTCAGAGCTTTTCATAGATATCTTGCCCCCATCTTGTTCATACCAGTCTGCAAGGGCTCGTATGTCCCAGCACGTAGAATGTCTTGTAAATAAATGTAGCATGCTGATTGGTTATTACCGAATTTACCCTCCAAATTAATGATGCTGCCAGTGTGGAAGCACTGTCTGCCTTTTTTTCTGCAGATGAGACTTTCAGCGTCAAAATTGTTTTGCACACATCACAATATTGCACCGATAGTAGAAACCTGTAAAAGTGGTCTACAGATCGTCAAATACGGGAAAACACTTCTTCAATTACACTGCTCCGCCACTGACGACGGATGCCCGCACATTTCAACGCGAAATCGATCTCCAACCGGCTTTATATGACCACATATCGTATCGATGAAGTAAACATGCAATTCCTATCCTGCGCCATACATAATCATCACTTGTGCATCCTGCATATAGCTAGCAACCACCAGACACTCGTACATATACTGTGAAGACAGATTGGATAAGCACATGGACTGTATATAGTCCTCACAACACTAGATATTTCACATAATGTCGGTACATCATCCACCACAGCCAACGGTCGACGGTCGCAAGTCATCTTTCCTCCCGCACATACACACTGCCCAGAGTGTGACCAGAGCACCGTCAGTGGGCTGAGGTCGTTCTCCGAACTATTGTACGAAGGCTGGGCGAGTCTCCCTCAGCACAAAAGCGATACTGTTTCAGCTTCCGACCTGCTTGCTTGCTTGATTTTCACACCCAACTCCAGACTCTGGGAATACAAGAAAACTTGTATTTTCACATGGTTTGTCAAAATGTCATACCATTTACTCGATACTTCTCGATATCTAAGTACATAGCAGTTTGCTACCCATCGCTTGCACAGTATAATTCTATATATAGACTGGAAACTATTTCTTTAGAAGCCTGAAACTTTAGGGAGGTGGGGTGTGCTGTAAACCACTAACTAACTAGTAACTTATCTCATTTGCGAAGACCTTTACCTGAAAACTCTAAAAAATAGAGGAAACTGATATTTCGACTCACGAATACCGATGTCGGTGATATAACAGATTCCAAATCATCATTATAATTTACAACGTCAACTAAGAAGTTTCTCATTGTTAGAGAACCAGAAAACGTGTCTCCACGCTTTCCCCTGCTAGGTGCACACAACACACACCACATTCGATGTTCTCTATACCAAATAAAGAATGGAAAAGTGTGAGAAACATTTAACCAGACAATTTGCACGGCAGGGAATTATGGTCCAGCGCAAACACACGTCCATATTGAATCTTCTCAAAATTCCATGTAGAACATTCGCGATCTTGAAGGCTGCCCAACACATACCAAGTATTACTTCGCTGTTCAGCTGTCTAGAGGACGAGTCAGGCCAGGTACATTCTTGTACCGTAACAGGCCTTTCCATTAGGACTCTGCTCCTGCCGTTTGCTGCAAATCTGTATCACTCCTGCCACAGGCCACTGCCACTGCGCACCATTCACCCCTGACAGAATCGTCCTAGGTAACCAACCATATACATATTTGATCTGTATACTTACAATTAAATATTATGATTGCAGTCTCAATTGGACGACGTTAGACAATGAGCGAAGTGTCGGAAATACCACCTGAGTGCATATGTGCCCCTGATGTAGGCAACTTGCACTAGCAAAATGCACCAGCTCTCTCTTTCTCCCCCTACTCATGTGGAGTGGAGCACTAAACCCCCGCCCGATGCATTCAGTTAGTTAACGAACCCTTGACTAACATCAAATAGAGCATAACCCATTGAATAACATTACAGTCACTCATAATAGTAACAAAACTGAAAGAGAATAATTAAGATTTAAAGGCTCCACCCTTAAAAACAAAAAATACACAGTCAAACTTGGTAGTATAAACAACCAACAAGGCAACAGATGAAACAGCACACTCCAGTAATTCTACATGCAGGTCATCGCACATGAAATGAACCTGCATAATATACAAATGCGCGCAGTCACAAACCCGGCGCCTTACAGCAGATAACACTCAGATTGGAGCATTACATAAGCAGAAATAGGGTGGAGCGACTCCACGCCCACACCGGCATGATGGCCAACACAAAATCTCCATTGCCATCTCTGAATATTGGTTAGTTTGCGCTAAGTGAGGTCACGCAGTATGTGGGTACTGTGAGCTTGCGCACATGCACTCCGTCTTCAGGCCACAAGTGGCCATCGGGACCATCCGACCGCCGTGTTATCCTCAGTTGAGGATGCGGATAGGAGGGTCGTGTGGTCAGCACACCGCTTTCCCGGCCGTTACGATGGTTTTCTTTGACCGGAGCCGCTACTATTCGGTCGAGTAGCTCCTCAATTGGCATCACGAGGTTGAGTGCACCCCACATCTAGTCATGATTAACCATTAATAGGTGCTCACCTGGAGATGTATTGTCGTGTGACTAGGGCCTCCCGTTGGGTAGACCGTTCGCCGTGTGCAAGTCTTTCGATGTGACGTCACATCGGCGACTTGCACGTCGATGGGGATGAAATGATGATTATAAGGACAACACAACACCCAGTCCCTGAGCGGAGAAAGTCTCTGACCCAGCCAGAAATCGAACCTGGGCCCTTGGGATTGACATTCTGTCGCACGGACCACTCAGCTACTGGGGGCGGACATCTGGAGATAGATTCGGTTGAAAGATGAACGAAGGGTAGCGCTTTGAAGGGCAGAGGAAAAAATGTGCTAAGGCAAGAGCCAAGGGAAAAAAATCCTCTGTGATAATTGGGTCGAGTTGTATGAGTGGTAGCGGTTTTCTTGCTGCCTGTGACAGGTCATACAAAGATATGGTTGCCGGTATTGGCTTGTCGATCAGCATCAGCATGGCTGTAGTAACAGATGGATTCATAATCGTTTAGTGTCCAATGAGTCATACATTGGATTCTCAGTGTAGTGTAGCATTAGCGGTCTGTTTTTGCTTTAGTGTGTGAGCTTGTCGGCTTCCATGCTGTATCCTGTTGGTCGGCTTTAATAGCAGCTGTCATATCCAGTTAGTGTTGCTGATTTGCAGGGGATTGCCGATGCTATCGCTTGTGAGTGTATGTTAGCTCACCATAGCTGGTTATGCTCTAGCTATTAGTGTCTTTGGCCGCTAATGCTTCCACCTCTGGTTGTGATCATAGTTTCCCAGAGTAAGGATAAAAGGACTGTTCGAGTTCATACATAGTCGTGTGGCGAGTGTTTTGAGTACTTCCTTGGGGTTTTAAGGCGGTATTCATCGTGAAGATCCACGGTGCAGATGTAGCATGGAGCGCTGCTAATGATGCGTAGCACTTAGTTCTGTATGATCTGCAGGCGGCACAGGCGTGTGGGAGCTGCTATCCCCAAACGGGAGCTGCTTACATCATCAGAGGTCTAATCAGTGTCATATACATGGACCTCGACAGCCTCCTTTTCAGTGTACTTTCACTGTTAAGCATTAAGTAGAGTGTTTGAGCCTCGTATGGCCTCTGTTGACTATGGTTTCTATGTGGTCCCCCATGTAAGTTTCCAGTCCACCCAGATATCGAGGTATTTGACTTTCTCTAGGAAACGTTTTGGGCATGTATGCAATGTTATCTGTCTACAGTGTTGATATTTGTGCAGTAGCTTTGGTCTGCATGTGAGCAGAACTGCTCTGCACTTGTCGACGTTCACTTTAATATGCCATCATTCCAAATAAGGCTTGGCAGTTCCGAGTGAGTGCCATCTGTATTAGTGAATTTGTGTGCGACAGTTTTCAGTCTTGCACAAGAATGGCTCAGTCATCCATGTACATGTCTAACGTGGTGTTTTGTGTTGCTGGAAATGCAAGTTGGGCCCCAGAATGTTCCCTGGGGTAGTCCAGCTTGGATACCGTGTTGTGTCGATTGCATGCCCTGCACGTCAGTCTTGAAACATCTCGTGAAATATGAGTGTATGAGACGCTCAAGCCCGTCGGAGAAACCAGCATCGCTTAGTTTGCGTATAAGGCCAGTGTACCAGTAGAAAGACTTTCTGGTGGTAATGTCGCCTCTGTGGCTTTGTTCGTGTTGTACCCTGTGTTATATGTTCAGGTATGCGGAGGAGTTGTTGTGTTTTTGAGTGGTGATTCCTAAAGCCGAACTCCTCTGGTTTTAGGGAGTCATTGGCGATTACATACGGGAAACAAGTTCAATAGTTTTATAGGAGTGTACAAACACTTTCTTGCCTAGAGGTAGAAGCGGGATGAATAGCCAGAAGTCTGATGCGGAACTGGATGTGAACCTTGAACAAACAGACAGAAAATTACCGAACTAAACTGTAACAGTAGTGGCACTGGAAATAGAGATTATACCTATGGTTCCTGCCAAAGCTCAGCTCACCCGCGTCCGTTAAATCAAGTAGGAAGCTCATGACACAAATTCGTACAATGAACCAGTAAGATCACCCTAGAGTGGACGCACAACTTCAACACAGTGGAGGTTGGCAGTCTGTCGCCATGTCCGGCCAGTCTCTGAAACATACAACATGCTCCTTCCTTCAGTACATGCCCCACACGTCCAAAGGTTTGCTTCCAACATCAGCCATGGTAGGCTTGTCTGAGTGTCTGTTCCTGGTATCGCTGCGTGCTCAAAGTCTGTGGCTGTTAACTGCTGAACTTGTACTAGCGATAGACTGCCAACATACTCCTCACCAATCGACCGCGCAACGGTTCACCCCTTTCTCCCCCTACCCTCCCCCGAAACCAAAACTTTGGGTGGGGGGCGGGAGGGGAGGGGGAAGGCGAGAAGGCAGAGGAGACAGCAGAGAGTTAACACATACTGTCCTGCTTAACGTGGCTTGGTATTCTCACTCATTTTCCCCATCTCTAAACCTGAGTGTGACCAGAGTGGGATCCTCTGTCACTTCACAGGGACCAACGAAATATCTTGCTCGTTTACTGGCAGCTTTACCTGAACGACCCCTATCTCCAAAGTTCCTAACGAAGATCGCGTCTCCGACGTGCACATTCCCTGGATACTGACCCCAGTTATCCCACGTCGATTCCCTCCTATGGGGCTCTTTGTATGTCGGCCACGGCACAGCGCAATTTATCTTTGATTACCTTAGAAAATATCTCATTGGGTAGGAGGTCATAAATGGATCAAATGTTTGTCAACAGGCAATTGAGGGGGATAAGTCAACATAAGAGAGGTAGGAGTGGCCCATTTTGTCTTACGCAATGTTACCTCCAAGGTAACATTGTAGAAGTGTAAATTTTGACGGGAACCGACGACGAAGTGAGTTTTTACCCTTGAATCCCACTTAATCCTAGCCGGCCGAAGTGGCCGTGCGGTTAAAGGCGCTGCAGTCTGGAACCGCAAGACCGCTACGGTCGCAGGTTCGAATCCTGCCTCGGGCATGGATGTTTGTGATGTCCTTAGGTTAGTTAGGTTTAACTAGTTCTAAGTTCTAGGGGACTAATGACCTCAGCAGTTGAGTCCCATAGTGCTCAGAGCCATTTGAACCACTTAATCCTAACAATGCACCATTTCGCTTTCAACATTCAAAATCCCCCGTGAGCTTGTGCTATGCTATGACTACAAACAAGACGCAAGGCCAGCCACTAATGTTGCTGATGTGGACCTCAGTGTCAGTTGCTTTTCGCAGGACAAGCTCTGCGTGGCTCTGTCGCGTGGTAGGGAAGCTAACACGCTCTTTGTTCACGTCCCCAGTCATACTATTTGAAACTCTGTAAACAAAATGCTTTAAAGTAAAAAATAAATTGCACACATATGAAGTATTCGGCATAGCTATAAACAAATAGCAGGGCTACGCCGGATTTCTTATCTAATGCGGTATAAATCTCTTCTTGAAACAGCAAACACTTCGGCCACTTTGGTTACGGAAGCACCCACATACGAGCACCAACAATTTTCCTTATTCGAAGTAACTTAGATCTGGCTTAATACACTCACAACTACACAGAAAACTGTTTTGACCACGAGTTACGCTTTCACTATGCTGAGAACACTGCTCAGGTGTCGTTCGTGATCACATGCAACAGTCCGCAGGCTTTGCACGCATCTGCATTTATATTCAGGTATGCACTTCTCGCGGTGTTTCCACATTTTTGTCCAACGCCTATACTTTCTGAAGTCTCTACGCTCTTTCAGAGAGTTTGTTTTTATATACATTAAGACGGAAGGGACAACTGAAGATTTGTACCAAGGCTGGGGTTCGAACCTAGCTCTCCTGCTCACTAAGCAGATGCGCTAACCAATACACCATGTTGGTGCAGTGAGTTTACCCATCTCTACGGACTAAACTAACACGACTCTTTCCTGAAAATTTCCATTCACATCCCAGCCCACTTGGAATTCCCAGTAAACTCGAACAACGTAGCCGAGGCTCTCCAGGTGCTTGGAATAGCACCTCAGTATCGAACTCATGCCTGAAACCAAGGAATGCTGTTGTTGTTGTTGTGGTCTTCAGTCCTGAGACTGGTTTGATGCAGATCCCCATGCTACTCTATCTTGTGCAAGCTTCTTCATCTCCCAGTACCTACTGCAACCTGCATCCTACTGAATCTGCTTGCTGTATTCATCTCTTGGTCTCCCCCCACGATTTTTACCCTCCACGCTGCCCTCTAGTACTAAATTGGTGATCCCTTGATGCCTCATAACATGTCCTACCAACCGATCCCTTCTTTTAGTCAAGTTTTGCCACAAACTCCTCTTCTCCCCAATTCTATTCAATACCTTCTCATTAGTTATGTGATCACCCCATCTAATCTTCAGCATTCTTCTGTAGCACCACACTTCAAAAGCTTCTATTCTCTTCTTGTCTAAACTATTTATCGTCCACGTTTCACTTCCATGCATGGCTACATTCCATACAAATACTTTCAGAAACGACTTCCCGACATTTAAATCTATACTCGATGTTAACAAATTTTTCTTCTTCAGAAACGCTTTCCTTGCCATTGCCAGTCTACATTTTATATCCTCTCTACTTCGACCATCATCGGTTATTTTACTCCCTAAATAGCAAAACTCCTTTACTACTTTAAGTGTCTCATTTCCTAATCTAATTCCCTCAGCATCACCTGACTTAATTCGACTACATTCCATTATCCTTGTTTTGCTTTTGTTGATGTTCATCTAATATCCTCCTTTCAAGACACTATCCATTCCGTTCAACTGCTCTTCCAAGTCCTTTGCTGTCTCTGACAGAATTACAATGTCATCGGCGAAACTTAAAGTTTTTATTTCTTCTCCATGGATTTTAGTACCTACTCCGAAATTTTATTTTGTTTCCTTTACTGCTTGCTCAATATACAGATAGAAGAACATCGCGGAGAAGCTACAAACCTGTCTCACTCCCTTCCCAACCACAGCTTTCTTTCATGTCCCTCGACTCTTATAACTGCCATCTGGTATCTGTACAAATTGTAAATAGCCTTTCGCTCGCTGTATTTTACCCCTGCCACCTTCAGAATTTGAAAGAGAGTATTCCAGTGAACATGGTCAAAAGCTTTCTCTAAGTTTACAAATGCTAGAAACGTAGGTTTGCCTTTCCTTAATCTATCTTCTAAGATAAGTCGTAGGGTCAGTATTGCCTCACGTGTTCCAATATTTTTATGGAATCCAAACTGATCTTCCCCGAGGTCGGTTTCTACAGGTTTTTTCCATTCGTCTGTAACGAATTCGCGTTAGTTGTTGGCAGCCGTGACTTATTAAACTGATAGTTCGGTAATTTTCACATCTGTCAACATTTGCTTCTTTGGGATTGGCATTATTATATTCTTCTTGAAGTCTGAGGGTATTTCGCCTGCCTCATACATCTTGCTCACCACATGAAGAGTTTTGTCAGGACTGACTCTCCAAAGGCTGTCAGTAGTTCTAATGGAATGTTGTCTACTCCCGGGGGCCTTGTTTCAGTTAGGTCTTTTAGTACTCTGTGAAACTCTTCACTCAGTATCATATCTCCCATTTCATCTTCATCTACTTCCTCTTCCATTTTCATAATATTGTCCTCAAGTACATCGCCCTTGTATAAACTCTCTATATACTGCTTCCTCCTGTCTGCTTTCCCTTCTTTGCTTACAACTGGGTTTCCATCTGAGCTCTTGTAATTCATAAAAGTGATTGTCTTT
Organism: Schistocerca serialis cubense; assembly: GCF_023864345.2. Classification (NCBI taxonomy): domain Eukaryota; kingdom Metazoa; phylum Arthropoda; class Insecta; order Orthoptera; family Acrididae; genus Schistocerca; species Schistocerca serialis. The sequence goes on along the minus strand of NC_064642.1, from coordinate 273,858,795 downwards.
TCTCCAAACGTCTCTTTAATTTTCGTGTAGGCAGTATCTATTTTACCCCTAGTGAGATAAGCCTCTACATCCCTGCTTAGCCATTTTTTACTTGCCGTTGATCTCATTTTTGAGACGTTTGTATTCCTTTTTGCCTGCTTCATTTACTGCATCTATATACTTTCTCAACAACAAAAAGAATGTTCAAATGGCTCTGAGCACTATGGGACTGAACATCTATTGTCATCAGTGCCCTAGAACTTTGAACTACTTAAACCTAACTAACCTAAGTACATCACACACCACCCAGTCATCACGAGGCAGAGAAAATTATATTATCTCCTTTCATCAATTAATTTCAATGTTTCTTCTGTTACCCAAAGATTTCTACTAGCCCTCGTCTTTTTACCTACTTGGTCCTCTGCTGCCTTCACTACTTCACCCCTCACAACTACACATTCTTCTTCTACCGTATTTCTTTCCCAAATTCCTGTCAATCGTTCCCTTATGTTCTCCCTCAAATTCTGTAAAATCTCTGGTCAGTTTATCCAGGTCCCATCTCCTTAAATTCCCACCTTTTTGCAGTTTCTTCATTTTTAATCTACAGTTCATAACCAATAGATTGTGGTCAGAGTCCACATCTGCCCCTGGTAAGTCTTACAATTTGAAACCTGGTTCCTAAATCTCTCTCTTACCATTATATAATCTACCTGATACCTTCTAGTATCTGCAGGCTTCTTCGATGTATACAACCCTCTTTCATGATTCTTGAACCAAGTGTTAGTTATGTTTAAGCTATGCTCTGTGCAAAATTCTACCAGGCGGCTTCCTCTTTCATTTCTTACCCTCAATCCAGATTCACCTACTACATTTCCTTTTCTTCCTTTCCCTACTATTGAATTCCAGTCACCCATGACTATTACATTTTCGTCTCCCTTCACTATCTGAATAATTTCTTTTATCTCATCAAACATTTCATCAATTTCTTCATCATCTGCAGAGCTAGTTGGCATGTAAACTTTTACTACTATAGCAGGCGTGGGGTTCGTGTCTATCTTGGCGACAATAATGAGTTCACTATGCTGTTTGTAGGAGCTTACCTGCACTCCTACCTGCACCAAGGCATAAGTGCTGAAATTATGTGATTCCAGTGACCTTTCCAAGTCTCTAACATCTGTAATGCATACACGCAGACTGAAGCGACGAAAGCAGATTTGTACCACTGAGCCAGGGCGGCGTAATGGTGAACGCATCAGCCTACTGAGTAGAAGACCTGGGTTCGAACGCCAGGCTTTGTACGAATTTACATTCGTGAAAATGTCTCTGGAACAATATACTTTCATCAGAATTTGTTGTTTGGTGTTGCGAACGATTTCGGTACCAAGTTGATTATGAAAACATACCGTTCGAGTGTTGGCTAACGTCTTCGTCGTTGGTCGGTGGGGCATTTGGAAGACCCAGTCTCGTAGCTGTAGAGCGGGATCGTTGGGTAATGTGCGACCGTGTCCAGCAGGTAACGGCAAAGCAGCCGTTGGCAGTGAGTCGTAATTCGCGTGGGATCTCGGGATAGGATCTGGCGGTGGGGAGGCTGGCACGCAGCAGGTGCAAGAAGCGTCCGGCCCGGTCCGGTCCACGGCAGCACGCCCGCTGCGGCTGTGGAGGGGAGCGCCAAGGCCGGCCTCGGCTGGCTGGCGCGTGTGCGCCACGCGAACGGCCGGCTCCCAGCTCCCAGCTCCCAGCTCCAGCCTCTGACCTCGCGGCCGAGCCGGTCACGTCCGGCGCGCAGCTTACGCCGTAATTGCGGAACGCCTGCAGTAATTCTCCGGCGCATTATCCCGCGGGTTCGGTTGCGGCCGCCGACGGCTCGCTTATTACGGATCTGCGGCGGCGCATCCTTAAACGGCCTTCACGTGCAGCTTTTACTTGTGGCTCCCTGTCAGAAGCTTCTGTCTTCGTGAATGTGGGGTCCTTGAATTACCGACCAGCTTTGTGGTATGCCGCCGCATATATTTCTTGCTCAGAATTACCTAATGACAGACATACGGTGCCTTACAGGCGCTTAAATGTGAAATTAACACCTGGAACCAATGTCAGCGGGGTGTAGAGGTTTTTAAACTTCGTACTTCCACGGCAGTATTTCGACCTTGGTGGGTCGCTTTGTAATAGTTACTCGTTGTTTCTACTTTTTGTACAACTGTTGGCTACGTGTCGAGTGAAAATCGTCATTCACTTCTGACTTCTCTTTTTATCGCTTGAAGATTACAGAAATATCTCGGAAGTAGATTTCTGCTCGCGGGTGAACCTTCCGTCAAAGAAGGAGCTCTGGTAGAATCCAATATTGATACAGAACTGGGCTAAGGCATTCCTCAACTAAATCTAGACCAAAGCAGTTGTTTGGAAACGATACATGAACCGTGGAAAAACCTGAATAGAGGTAACTGGAAATATTGAAAATGGTAAAAAGCAACAGATAAATCATCAGATGGAGTGCTAAACAAAAAAGTTCTCGAAAAATTTCGTAACCAAAAAAGATGCTGCGCAACAGTTCAAATGACTCTGAGCACTATGGGACTTAACATCTGAGGTCATCAGTCCCCTAGAACTTAGAACTACTTAAACCTAACTAACCTAAGGACATCACACACATGCATGCCCGAGGCAGGATTCGAACCTGCAACCGTACCGGTCGTGGGGTTCCAGACTGGAGCGCCTAGAACCGCTCGGCCACTCCGGCCGGCATGCGTAACTGTTATCAGAAGCAATAGATTGACGGTACTGGAGCTGAATAGTTTGTGACTCTGGTACAGAAAGACATATTATGGATAAATTGCAGAAGACAAACATTATGGATAAACTGCAGAAGACAAACTGACAATACCAAGCCCATTGATAAACATGATAGCCATGAGCCCTTTTTTGGACAGAGGCACAAGCAAAATAAGAAGCCGAAGAATAAATTACAACTATCTCACAGTTGTTAGTGAAACAATTTGATGTGGGTAAGAACTGAAAAAATAAGGAAATGACAGGATGCTAAATAACGATTTAATCTTATTCACAATATATATCTATGGAAGCGCGAAAAGCAGCAAGCAGTTTGGTGCGTGCCTTTTCATTTAAAATGAGAATTAGATTCAACTAAGAGAATAATGAGGAAGCCCGCATTATAACAATACCTTAGAAAAGCAAAATTGGTTTTTATTGACTATGTACTGACCTTACTGACCTCTAACTATTTTCGTACCTTAACTACGTTTAACAAGGTGTGGTCTTTTTCTTTTCTTTTCTTTTTGAGAGTGCTTGGGAACAGTGTGAATACTGCATTTGGGACAGACATTCAGTGTCTGATGTAAAGAAAATGTTGGCCTGAGCAACAAGCAGGGACTCGGGCAATCGCAGAAAGCAGGGCTGGTAGCGTCAGGGTAGTGAGTGTGAAAGTTGTATAGCCGGGCGAATTCCCGAGCGACCAGTGCTATTGCTCGTTTGCGACGTATATCCTTCTTAGTGACCGAGCTTCGCAGAAGGAAAGAACTTTTATCAGTGGGAGACTAGAACTCTGCTGTCTTCAGAATATTGCCTGCAGCAAATAACAATCTCGAGCTCTCCGAAAGAAACATGGAATGCTGCAAAATAAGAGCCTAGCCTCGAGTGCAGTTTTTAACTTTCTTAGGACCTGTGATGCGATGCTTCCTGTTGGGTACGAAAATTCACGATTGATAAAAATGCATGTGACGTCAGGAGGACGGGTCAGAGGGGGAGTTATTTTCAGAAAGAAGGGTAGCTCGAAAAGTCTGGAAGCTTTACCAGATGCGTTTTTTCTTGGTAGACATTTTGCAGAAGAAGCAGTAGCGCCATTGGCACACTCAGGGTTATTAAACAACGATTCGTGGTCATGTCTTGCTTGGCGGCAAGTAAACAGCAGGCTTTATGACTGATAAAGAAAACTGGGGGGTTGAAGCATTTCTGTATGCTGCGTTCTTTATTCGAGCAGCCCACAGAAGGTCCAGAGCCCACAGGAGGTCCAGGGTTCGTTTATTCGGAAGCAGGTCTTCCGAGAGCCAGTCGCGATGACAATATTCTGCACATCTTGCACTAATAATTTACGGCTAGCGTTATTAGCGGCACCCGGACGTTAGAGCAGCCATTGGCCAGAATTCAGTCAGATCATTGCAGTTATCTGTTTGACGTCCACCAATGCATTGGTAGACACATGCATATCTCAGTCTGACAATCAGCCAGACAATCAGTGTATTCCATTAGTTAGAAACACCCATATCATTTTATTGTGTACATGGGGCACATTCTCACACCGTTCAAGTAACTCTCGGAGCCGGGAGGCTTATTTGGTGTATACCGCACTTCTGTAATTTATGTTGTCAGACCGATGTGTTTCATGCTTGGTTTTATTTGAATAAATAAATGTGTTGATTCCATTTATGACATTTTTGATATTATACAATCTTCCACTTCAGAATCCACTTCCACCGCCTTAACATTCCATCTCATCAGTCAGTCTGCTTGTGCACAGTATTCAGATTTGTTCTCCTAATTAATTTTACGTGTCAGACTAACTATTCCCATCACACGCGGCATTTTGCGAGTAATATTGTGTTCCGAGAATGTAACAGGCACGTTGTGTCATTTCACTGTAAGCAGGAATCCAGAGTGCAGATCTTTATAGTAGATATAAACTGGCAAATGACTGTAACTTCAAAAAATTAGAAGACGGTGGATGACATGGACTCTGGCTGGTCGCTGACATGTCGTCGCCAGGTAGAAGGGCTGCTTTGATCACCTCGAAGAGGAGAAAAGAGCCCACAGCACATGGCTGCACCCAGATGATAACTCTATCAGTGTCTTTCGCCTTCTTTTTGACAAATTATAAAAAGCAGACACAATAAAATTCTCGAAATAAAATACAACACGTCACTAGAAATGTGTCGTTGCAGAAAGTGGAAGCGACTTGCTTCTATGTACAGAAGAAGTGCTTTTAGTGTTATCGATATTTCCTCGGGTAACCTTTCGATGTGTTATTCAGAGTCTTCATTTTTTCACTGATAAAATGGCAAGAGATAGATTACCCAAAAATACTGTTTCGCCTTGGTGAAAGTATTATCTTACAACTGATGAGCAGCTACTCCTAAGTAAGGCAAGGCGCAGGCTATAAAATTTATGTCCAACAAACATGATATAGATGGACCGAAGTTCAGGACAGCTGCGGACATGACATTAAAGGATACTTGAAAACCCTTACTACATCTTGGTAAGGAGGCAGCCCAAACAAACAGCCAGCCAAGGACAAGGTTTCTCGTTCTTCACCTTATGGAGCTGTTTCCAAACTAAGAGAGGAATGTGACAGAAAACAGCTTCTTCAGATTCCTTCAGCTCGCGACGTAACTTCAACAGAAGAAAGCGTCGTTATCGAGAAGAAAAAACAAGGTTCGCTGAGAAACCTACAATGTCGTGTAGAAGAACAGATATTACATTTTGAGAAATAGTACACGCTGACAGGTTTCAAAAGAAGAAGGAGAAGGAGAATGATATTATGATCACCACACTGCATACTGAAGCAGCTGTGAAAGAAGAATGAAAGAACAGCTCAGAAACCGTTACACGACGTACAGTGTGGATGTCAGTGATGAAATGATTCTTAAATAAGGAGCTCAGATTGCTTCATGAGTTGGCTGACGTATGTCATTCACGATATCCTCAACATGGCAGCAATAAATATGTGGGAGATACGTTCGATCTTCAACTGGTACATGAACTCACGAATGGGTAACAACAAAAAACAGGACAGCAGTAAGTACGTCAATGAAACGAAGAAACGGCTGTAGGACCAGCCATGTCACGAAAAGGAAAGAAAGGTCACATTACAAAGTTCAAATGTGACAAGACCAACGGCATGTGTGTGAAATACAAAAGAACCTTCTGAGAAAAATGCGTACAAAAAGCACCAATAACCTGTTAGAAGTGAAACTTCAATTTTTAAAAAATTATATATGAAATAAATGAGTAAATATTAGAAACTTTAGAAAAACGTCACATTGCTGGATAAGAAAGTAACGTTTTGGATCAAAAACAAAAATATAAAAGCGATAGAATTTCGAGCGGAACTTTTGATTGAAATGTGTACATGCCTTACACAGTAAAGGGAAGAATGTGTCTTACTATAAGAAAGTTGTGCATTTTTAATGGCAGTCTCATTAGCAGTCAAATCACCCGTGTCCTTTGTACTAGGGGTATCTTATTTTCCGCCGTCCTAGTGTTAAACTACCCAGCTGCATTGACATCGCCAAACTTTCCGTTGCTTTCAATATATTTTGACCTAGATGCCACGGGACTGTTTAACACTAGAACAGAGGAAACCGTCATACCTCTAGAACGGCAATCTGGTATGTTTAAATTCAAAAATAGTAGAGCCGGCGCTATATGCCGTTCGATGTAACAGCAGGTAAATGACATTGAATGTAGTCTATGTTTTCACGTAGAATATCATTGTAGATCAGAATCAAATCCCATCACACATATGACAGGCGGACCATATGGTTTGCAGAAAGGAACAACAAGTCGTTCTTCCCGCTGTTGTGATGGCCTTCTGTAGTCTATAAGTATCTGTCTACTACACTATGTGGTCAAAAGTATCCGGACACCTGGCTGAAAATGATTTACAAGTTCGTGGCAAGCTCCATCGGCAATTCTGGAATTCAGTATGGTGTTGGCCCACCCTTAGCCTTGATGACAGCTTCCACTCTCGCAGGCGCACGTTCAGTTAGTTGCTGGAAGGTTTCTTGGGGAACGGCAGCCAATTCTTCACGGAGTGCTGCACTGAGGAGAGGTATCGATGTCAATCGGTGAGGCCTGGCACGAAGTTGGGGTTCCAGAACATCCCAAAGCAGTTCTACAGGATTCAGATAAGGACTCTGTGCAGGATAGTCCAGCACAGAGATATTATAGTCGTGTAACCACTCCACCACAGGCCGTGCATTAAGAACAGGTGGTAGATCGTGTTGAAAGATGCAATCGCCATCCACGAATTGCTCTTCAACCGTGGGAAGCAAGAAGCTGCTTAAAACATCAATGTAGTAGGCCTGTGCTGTGACAGTGCCATGCAAAACAACAAGGGGTGCAAGCCCCCTCCACGAAAAACACGACCACACCATAACACCATCTCCTCCGAATTTTACTGTTGGCACAACACACGCTGGCAGATGATGTTCATTGGGAATTCGCCATATCCACACCCTGCCATCGGATCGCCACTTTGTGTACCGTGATTCGTCACTCCACACAACGTTTTTTACTGTTCAGACGTCCAATGTTTACGGTCCTCACACCAAGCGAGGCGTAGTTCGGCATCTACCGGCGTTATCTGTGGCTTATGAGCAGCCGGTCGACCATGAAATCTTTGTTTTCTCACCACCCGCCTAACTATCATAGCACTTGCAGTGAGTCCTGATGCAGTTTGGAATTCCTCTGTGATGGTCTGGATGGATGTCTGCCTGTTATACACCACGTCCCCCTTCAACTGTCGGAGGTCTCTGTCAGTCAACAAAATGTACGCTTTTGTGCTATACGTGTCCCTTCACGTTTCCTCTTCCCTATCACATCGAAAACAGTGGACCAAAGGACGTTTAGGAATGTGGAAATCTCACGTACAGATGTATGACACAAGTGACACCCAGTCACCTGGCCACGTTCAAAGTGCGCGAGTACCGCGGAGGGACCCATTCTGTTCTCTCACAATGTTTAATGACTATTGAGGTATCAGATATGGAGTACCTGGCAGTAGGCTGCAGTACAATGCACCTAATAGGAAATACGTGTTTTTGGGGTTGTCCAGATACTTCTGCCACATAGTGTATCCGTTTCATTTTTCCAAACGTGACAGACCCCTCTGGAAGCTGTTCTGACTCAGTACCATGGATTTTTCAGTAGCGTGAAGTATTTAACAATTAACGTTCTCGAAATGCCTAATTTCTGCAAATATCATACGTCGTCATACTTATATGTGAATTTTGGTTACGTTTCTGCATACTGTAAAGTGATCTGTATTAGACGAGTAGGCAGCCACCTAATATCGTCTGTAACACGGTACTTCGATCAGGCAAATGTAGAGGAAATTCGATTACAACTGGTGCGCAATAACTACATTGTTGCGCATATGAAGAACCGATGTTTGGAATCGACAAGATATTAAGCTTATTCACGAAATTAATTTGTTTCGCTAAGAGAACAGCGTATTTCACGTTTTGCGTATGCGGAAAATTATTAATGCATAGTGAGCGTAGGATTATTATACAACATATATTCCCCTAGCTTCGATGAAAAAGGTAAAATAGCACCGTATTGTTCATTCTCGAATGTTCGCGGTTAATTCCCGTTATTCTGGAATAATGAAGTAGGACACGCCACTTCATAAAAACATTAAACTACGAACCGAGATTTAACAGTTTCAATTGATAAAGGAACGTCACTACGCTACACGTATCTCTCATATGCAATACTACCTAAAAGCCATGCATTCATAAAAACTCTCATCACATCAGAACATGAATTTTACTTGAAAATTTTGTACAGGATGAAACGATTGGTATCTGCGTTCTATGAAGTTCAGACTGTTAATTTGAAAAATTTTACCATACGGAACTGGGATGCTTAAGAGTCGAAGCTCAGCGGAATAAACTTTATACAGCATTCAGTATAGCAGGGAGACCTCTACCCACGAGTACTGTATCAAAGTATAGACTGAGGGGCACAGTGGACTGTGACGTCTCTGCTACCTTGATGGCAGAGGTGGATTTCAGTCATATACAGAATTAGAAAACTACCGAAGAATGAGCCTCTGGCCGTCTTATCACGTTCAGTCAAATCTGAAGTTATGTAGTCACTTTTTGTAATTTGTTATGTTGTCTGCAGTGGAGATCCTCAATTTTAGGAGCCAAAGCAAACAAATTATCAAAAGTAGTACAAGAAATTTCACCACGGTAATGGAAGAGCAGATGGCCTACATTTGAAACGTAATGCTTTTGAAAAATTACTGCAGGTGTGTTGGATTCACGTTACGTTCATGCCATGATTTACGTATGGAATCTATGAAGAGTTAGCGCTAAATTTGTTTTAAAATTGCTATGTAAACTACTTAAGTGTAGCGTCCCAAATTGATATTGGATAATAAGACACGTCATTTTGGTAGCGCACAGCAGAATATAAATATTTTTAATTGTTCTTAATCTCCGTAAGGAAAATGTGCACACGTGACAAATGTTCGCGTTTTGATGTTAATTTTAGTCTTCCGCTACGAAACCAAAGTCAGCGAGAAATTGTACACTGCTCAGCCAGAATATTATGATCATCAACCTAATCTCGATACAAATCCCTCCAGGCGATAGCAGTGTTATCTGGCGAGGAATGACTGCTAGTGGCACACACACACTATGCATTTAGTGTCAGTGAGGTTGCTGTCCTTGTGTAAAATGGAGAAAGCGCACGATCTATCTGAGTTTGACTGAAGGCATACTGTGATGGCCCGTAGTCTCGGCACGAGCACTTTGGGAACGGCACGACTTGTCGGATTTGCTGTGGTGAATGTCTCCAAGACGTGGCGAAGCCAAGGTGAAACCACATCCAGACGTCGTGGGGCTGGGCAGCCAGCCCCCGTAACAGTTGACGAACATCATAGGCTGGGCGGACTGGTTAAACAAGACAGGCGACGAACTGTAGTGGAACTAACATTAGACTTTAATGCTGGGCAAAGTACAAGTGTGTCTGAACACACAGTAAACTGAACACTCCTAACGATGGGCCTCCGCAGGCGAAGACCCATGCATGAGCCAATGTTAACACGACGTCGTCGGCGACTACGACTGAAATGGGCACGCGACCGTTTGCACTGAACGTTGGCGCAATGGCAGACCGCTGCTTGATCTGATGAATTCTGATACATTCTTCAACGTGTTGATGGGAGGGCGCGAATTTGTCGCCTTCCAGGGGAACTGGTCCTAGACACCTGTACTGTGGGACGGAGACAAGGTGGCGGCGGCTCCATTATGCTCTGGGGGAACATTCACTTGGGTATTCATGGGTCTACTGGAGCTTGTGCAAGGCACCATAAATGCCAAGGAGTGTCGTACAGCCCTTTATGACGATCATGTTTCCCAAAGGCAGTGGTAGTTTTCAACGAGATAATGCATCACATCACAAGACCGGCAGTGTACATCTACATCTACATTTATACTCCGCAAGCCACCCAATGGTGTGCGGCGGAGGGCACTTTACGTGCCACTGTCATTACCTCCCATTTCTGTTCCAGTCGGGTATGGTTCGCGGGAAGAACGACTGTCTGAAAGCCTCCGTGCGCGCTCGAATCTCTCTAATTTTACATTCGTGATCTCCTCGGGAGGTATAAGTAGGGGGAAGCAATATATTCGATACCTCATCCAGAAACGCACCCTCTCCAAACCTGGACAGCAAGCTACACCGCGATGCAGAGCGCCTCACTTGCAGAGTCTGCCACTTGAGTTTGCTAAACATCTCTGTAACGCTATCACGATTACCAAATAACCCTGTGACGAAACGCGCTGCTCTTCTTTGGATCTTCTCTATCTCCTCCGTCAACCCGATCTGGTACGGATCCCACACTGATGAGCAATACTCAAGTATAGGTCGAACGAGTGTTTTGTAAGCCACCTCCTTTGTTGATGGACTACATTTTCTAAGGAGTCTCCCAATCAATTTCAACCTGGTACCCGCCTTACCAATAATTAATTTTGTATGATCATTCCACTTCAAATCGTTCCGTGCGCATACTCCCAGATATTTTACAGAAGTAACTGCTACCAGTGTTTGTTCCGCTATCATATAATCATAAAATAAAGGATCCTTCTTTCTATGTATTCGCAATACATTACATTTGTCTATGTTAAGGGTCAGTTGCCACTCCCTGCACCAAGTACCTATCCGCTGCAGACCTTCCTGCATTTCGCTACAATTTTCTAATGCTGCAACTTCTCTGTACACTACAGCATCATGCGCGAAAAGCCGCATGGAACTTCCGACACTATCTACTAGGTCATTTATACATATTGTGAAAAGCAATGGTCCCATAACACTCCCCTGTGGCACGCCAGAGGTTACTTTAACGTCTGTAGACGTCTCTCCATTGTGAACAACATGCTGTGTTCTGTTTGCTAAAAACTCTTCAATCCATCCACACAGCTGGTCTGATATTCCGTAGGCTCTTACTTTGTTTATCAGGCGACAGTGCGGAACTGTATCCAAGGCCTTCCGGAAGTCAAGGAAAATAGCATCTACCTGGGAGCCTGTATCTAATATTTTCTAGGTCTCATGAACAAATAAAGCGAGTTGGGTCTCACACGATCGCTGTTTCCGGAATCCATGTTGACTCCTACAGAGTAGATTCTGGGTTTCCAAAAACGACATGATACGCGAGCAAATAACATGTTCTAAAATTCTACAACAGATCGACGTCAGAGATATAGCATCTGCTCGACGACCCTTCTTGAAGACTGGGACTACCTGTGCTCTTTTCCAATCATTTGGAACCTTCCGTTCCTCTAGAGACTTGCGGTACACGGCTGTTAGAAGGCGGGCAAGTTCTTTCGCGTACTCTGTGTAGAATCGAATTGGTATCCCATCAGGTCCAGTGGACTTTCCTCTGTTGAGTGATTCCAGTTGCTTTTCTATTTCTTGGACACTTATTTCGATGTAATGGAGTAGTTTGCTCAATGGCGAGGTCCAGTTGATGTGTGCCCCCCCCCCTCCCCTACTAGAGAGTTATGCAGCGCCATAAAAGTTGACAATAACCAAAAAATGAGACCACACTATATTTCTCATTATTTAGTTTCCTAAGGACCCTGGGTGGTGTACATTACAGGGCAGTTTTGTACGATTCTCTCGTAACGTGCAGACATTTAAAGAATAAGGTCGTCTTTCTTTAATAACAAGTAATTGCTAGTAAACACCAGAAGACCTGACTGTTTACAGAAATACGACATATATCTACCCAACAAATCAGAATTTTGTTCGCTACACTTTCAGCCTGTTCAGTGAATGTGGAACGAAAGAAACCTATAAGAAATATAAAACTTGCATTATTTAACGTACCAAATAAGCCACCAAAACTGCAGCTTAAGGCAAAACCACAGAGCCGTGATAGTAAATCGTCGAGAGCAATAAAACTGTTTCCCACCACAGAAGTAACCATTTCCATAATTTTTGCTAAATCAGAGCCACAAACGGCAAGAATCTTCAACGCATTCGCTTTTGAAGCAAAAGTAATTACATCTAAAAAATATTTGTGTCTCACAAATTCAAGTGAAGTATAATAAAGGGCGAATTATTAGACTCCGCAAATGTTTTGTGTCTCATGTAAAGTGTTTTTGTGAAAAACAACAGACAACAACAGAAATACATGCTTTTCGTGGATAGCATATGTGTTTGTATTCTGTTGCTTTCAGCGGTATAGACATTGCTTTCCCCGAAAGTCGATAATATTTTTTTTTTTCTTCTGTGCATTACTTTGTCATAGTACGTATGTACCATTTATTTCAAATATTCTTTATTTGTTAATACGTCACATTGTTTCTTCATTCATTTTGCTAATGTTTTATATTTTATATTGTACGAATATGAATGTTCTAGTTTTATATGCTTTGTAAATCTTTGGTTAGGCTAGGAGAAGTACTGTCTCAGAGAGAGAGTGAACGACTATCGATAGAGATCGTGCGAGTTGTGGTATCGTGGCCGGTTCGCGGGTGGAGAAACGTTGCAAAGTTCGGAGTGATAGACTGTGATACGCGGAGGAACAATTAATCACAGTGCGTCCGCTGTGTTATAGGAGATCGTGCGTTATTAAGTGAACAGTAAAACCTGAAAAGTATATCGAGTGTTTGCGGTGACGATTTTACATACTTTGTGAATTTGTGACAATTAGCCGGGAACCAGACACCATTGTCGTGTGGAGACACTAACTTTTAAAATTGTGCGAAAGTGGAACATACCAAAATGTTAAGTAAAAGAACAGTGCTGTGTTTTGATCAAGAAACATTAATTATATCATCCAAACTGTCTTAAAGACGACGACGTAAATTGATGTTTAACCGACTGTTACAGTGATAAACGCACGTGACTGTTTTCCTGTGGCAACACGGTGAAAGAACTGTGCGAAGTATAGGCATTAACCGGCTATATATCGTAAATACTAGAGACATTGCATAATTACGACCTACCCGCACCGCGTGATTAATAAACTTTTAATAATAAAACGTCGCGGCGTAACGACAACGCACACACTGGATCTATTATTATCGCGCCAGTGCTGCCAGCTGATTTGACTACAACAGAGACGTGGACCACCGCCGTAACTGGAATATTAATGAAACAAGAGGATCTATCATTATTTTCACGTCACGAACCAAAATTAACTTCATACATCGTCCGCGCGGACCACAGCTGACGTCATCGCACTGCCTGCAGCAACAGTTAAGACATTAAAAGAAAATAATTACGCTCTCTCTCATTTCAAAATTAAAGACAATTGCAGTTAAATTACCTATTTTAAAAATACTGTCACAATATGAAGGTTCAATTTTGTTTAGTTCCAATAAATATTCTTTCCATTATTTCGTCTTGTTGACAGTGTTGAAAACCCGCCAAATAAAAGTTCAATTAATAATATTCTTTCAAAATTCTTCTCAGACATTTTGCTGCTCATCATAGTTTTATTTTAATGTTTGTGTGTAGCTTCTTTTGGAGGGAGTACATATTTTATTTTTTGTGCAGTTAAGTCAGCTACCATAAAAATACATGTTACCAGCTGATACTGTCCGCCATTACTGCTTGAAAACTGACCAATAGTATTTTTGCACCTATTTTCTCATTGGCTGTCAGCTTCAAAACAAAATTACGTATTTCGTGGGCATCTAGGAGATGCGCGTGGTCTATGTAGGCATATACAATTTTTTTTTTTTTTTACTTTTGCAGGTTTACGGGAATTATATTGACATTAATTGTTCATTTAGCCCCCGTTAAAGTGATTTAAAATACTGTATTCTCTTTTCCCCGTGAGGAACTGGACAGATTAAGCACAAAACTTTGAACAGTTTATGTTTGGTGTAAGTAAGGTATATGACTGTGTTCATCAAATAATATTAATGCAGAAGTTGGACCGTTATAGAATTAGAGTAGTAGTTCACAACTCATACTTCAAGAAGGGACAACAAAAATTCATTCTCCACAGTAACAAGGACGGCTGTTCGGTGGTGTCTGATTGAATCAAGGTTCAGTTGGGGCCGCGAGGGGGGAGGGGTGCGTCGGGAATCAGCGCTGGAATCACTATTATCTCTTATATACATAAACGATATGCCTTCTAAGTGATACTACACTATTTCTATTTGCTGATGACACCAGCGTGGTAGTGAAGGATGATGAGTACAACATAAGTAATGTAACAAATACCGCAGTTCAAGATATACCGTTCTTGGCTTGAAGAAAATAAAATGATGCCAAAGCATAGCTTCTAATTGAGCCAAAACTTATTACACGGGATGGGCATATGATTATCGAATCCGAACGATCCAAATTTTTAAATTTTCACATAGAAGCTAAACTGTCTGGGAAAGCCCTTGTTCAGGATCACGGTCAAAAACTGGATGCAGCTATATTTACCGTTATAAAAGAATCGCGAATAAATGACAACACGAAAATTAGTGTACTTTCGCAATTTCCATTCACTTATGACACAGTTTTATATTCTGGAATAACTCTTCCCGTTTACACAGTGTATTTGTGGCATAGAAATGAGCAGTTCTTGCAATATGTGTCGTAAGTTCACGAGCATCTTGTCGATCCCTTTTCAGGCGTCGGGTAGTATTCTGCCGTGTTCATTTTCAATACGCAACCACAAAAATAAAAAATAAATTTCATTAGTAATCTTTAGCACTTAGAAGTCTTAATTGAAGAATTTCATCCTGGCACACACTTTCTATCCTGTAGGGAAATTCCCAATTAAAATTGAAACAAATTCTTGTGTAATATTATTGATTATACTAATATAATCCTGGCAGGTTGCCATCTCCATAGGATTTGCGTAGGTTTTATTTTATATATTGTTAAATTTTGTGACGTAACTTCACGTACTGGCTCGTTCCTTAACCATGGAGACGGCTCCTCAGTTTGGTTCTGTCAGTTAAGCTCCACGTGTTAGAAGTGTACATAAATAGATTAACATCATAATTTCAATAATTTTAACTTCTGAGTGTTAAGATTTATTTTGCATTTTATTGTGACAACGATAAAATTCATTTTTTTAAATTCATTACGTACTCATGCAATACTTAATTAATTAATAATCCATAATTGAAATCAGACTACTAAATCAATTCCAAATTACATGTTACACGACAAGCTACATATGTAAATGAAACAAACACCAATGACTGTGAATTTAAGTACTTCTTCATTTCATCTATGGAAGATGACGAAAGCTATGTGAAACTTTTTGAGAACTTAGTCAGCTGGATGACCTTGAGACTGCAAGAGCCACAAGAGAAAAACAGCACCTTGGCCGTAAAACTGTTTTCTCTAAAGGGCAGAGTCCCAGGCAGGTACGCACTTGGCGACTGGCACTATTTGGAACGAATCTCAGGCTGCAGTAAGGGACAGAGAATAGACCTATTTCTGAAACGAGACTGCAAGTTAAGACAATAAGAGCGAAAGCAGTCTGCTGGATTCAAAGCAGGTCAGCAATAACTGACGTGTGAGTTCTGTAAGGGTGCTCTGGATCGGCTCCCTAAAAGTATTTTTCTAAAGGGGATGGGAACTCGCGAGTGTTTGTATGTAGCCGCTATCATCACCTGAAGCGCGAAATCAACCTCACAGTGGGATAAAATTTCAGCCTTCTATCCCACTCTAAGAGAGATGTGAGTGTCAGTTTTAGATCACACCAGATTATTTAAGAGGAGGGAGGCTCATAATATTTTTATCAATTTTTGATTTGACGGAATTCAGAAATTCCATGGTGATTGACGAGAATTCTTTGGCAGAACCAGTAAGATTCTTAGAAGGCGAGCATACGTACGTTCTGCGAGAGATTCTGAAAGGGAACACTTTCTCTTCCTCTGCGTTTCCAGCAAATAAAGCTTTGACTGATGGCTGTTTTGAGATTCCGTCTCTGAGTCGATCTCTGATGCTGGAGCTAAAACTTTAACTTTCAACTAAAACTGCAATATTTCTCTGAATCTTACTCTTAGAACGATGGTAAACAAGTGCAGCATTTGCACAGGATATGATGAATTGGACGCTAAGTCATTTGTCTCTTGTTAGAGGCTTGCTATCCTGAATTAATTCGCACGCTTGGCTAGTAGAGCTCAGTACGGGCCTAGGCAAGAGAACTGGTGGTCGTACATAGTTTTGTAGTCTCTTCCTTTTATTTGTTTACTTATTCAGCAATCGTTGACGATTTACTTGAACATAACTAATTGAACGTCACTGTTATCGTTTCATTTCCAGCTCTACACACTTATGGCAAGGTCTCATCTTGTATATTTAGTAATCCGTGTGAACCACTGTGAACTTAACAATTTCTTGTATTATGTGTTCAATGTCGGTAGGCAAGTTCAGGCATTTTAACAATAAACAGGACTTTATTGTGACCTTTTGTTTCATTCCACAGATGAAACTCTACTCATTATATCTTTGTAAATGACGTATGATACTAATATTTCACGTATGATAGGGCCAAACCTGTTTAATTACAGATCTCTCACATAGTTATCCGTTGCACAGCACTGATTCAATTGTTCACATAATTTTATGATGCGATATCTGTTCAATGTACGAGTCACCGGATTCAGATCTTAGTAGTTTTACAGGGGTATGCTGAATGCTCAGCCATAACTCACAAGAGCAAAACGTTAAAGGCCAAACAAAAAATATACATTTTTACTGCTACAATGTGTCACGAAGAAGCCAAACATGTAAAAATATCGCTAATAAATAAAAATAGCTTAATTTTTGTCAAAATATATCTGTAAACAGTATCGTCACATGACACAAAAATTACAGCAAATCTCCCGAACAGGAGAGACAATAATCCGATATTTCACCATCTACGGAAATTTCCGTTTTGAGATGAGGCTGTTGTCCTAAGCATGCATTAAGTGACAGAACTAGATATTAAGGGAAAAGGATAATTTTAATTCACAGAGTGAAGTGATTATTCATTTAAAGTGTACCGATTTTGTGGAGGAATATGTGACAAGGACTTTAAATAACAATTGTTCAAATGTTTTTGAAATAGTATTTACATGTTCTAACTAACATCAGATACAGAGCCAGATGCTAATCGGTGTAAAGTGTTAATATAAAAATTGTAACAGATATTTGGTTTTCTGTGTCTCGGTTGATGATCGTAATCAAAGATCAAAAGATGGCTTACAAGAAAGTGTTGTGATTCCTACCGCTAGTGGAAGAAAAGAAACAGTTACCACGAGCGATTTCAGTGGCTGCAAGCAAGACGATGCTGTTGTTGGAAGATATGGTGTTCAACTGAGCAATGACGACGATACCCGACTCGTAGCATTTTGTAAGGCATATTACTTGTCATTACTTGCGTAACCTAAATGCTTTTTACCAATATCACAACATTCTACACATACCGAGTGCACCAGACAATGTTTCTGAAAAGAATTATAGACTACGCTGCTATAAAGGAATCATCGTCAATCAGGGAGAATAATGTTAAGGTCTGTCGGGAGCTGAATGGAACTAGGATCACTTCTTAGTGCGGACAATTTGCCTATTTTCTCTCTCCCTCCCTCCCCCCTGCCTCTCTCTCTCTCTCTCTCTCTCTCTCTCTCTCTCTCCCTCTCTCTTTCTCTCATTTTTAAGAGAGAGAGTCACAGAGAGAAATAGAGTGAGAAGCGTAATACAAAAGGAGTTAAATCCCCATTGTATCAGTTACACGAATTACAAAGATGAATCATTGAACGGTTATTAAATATAAGTTTTTTAAACTACAGTAAGTGTAAAAGGCAATCAAAAGAGTAAGACTTGGTATAATAAGGAGATTTCATGAAGCAGCCTATGACAGCCATGGAGACAAAGATAAACAGAAATTCAGAACGTCCAACAAATATTTGTTTTAGAAACTGGTACAAAGTGTCCAAGTAAAAGAAATACTACATCCAACTTTTAATTACTGCATGACAGAAAAATATGAATAGAAACGCATTTTTATCATGAAAATGTTCATTGAAAGGAACACGAAGAACTATAATTATGGATGATACACTCAATAAAAAAAACAAAGACGTCCATATTGTTGCGGAATCTGATGAAAATTCCCTCGGTATTCACTTGAACATTTTTAAGGCTTGCGAAGAACTCGAATATCTTATATCTGTGTTCAGTTAGCATCGGGGTTGTGAAAAGGATACAGAGACCGAATAGACCAGGAACAGAATACTACAAAATTAAATGGAATCCGGTCGTGAAAGTATACCAGAAATGACATTAAGAAACTAATATATTGTCTATTTACTGAGGGTATGACACTGTATGAAGTATGAATAATTAACAGAAAACAAGACAGAACATTATAAAGTCTGGAGATAGGTTTAGTAAGAAGAAGATTCAGAATAGCACCTGTCGTGTTTTCAAAGTATAACTATAAAAGAAATAATAAAAATGACAGAAGATTTTGCAGAGAGCATAGAACGCAGTGAGTTTCTAAGACATGGATGCTCAGAAAGAGGAGGTGGAAAGGTGACTTCAAAACTGGCTAGGCGTAGTCTTATGAGAGAGAAAGACAAACAAGAAGAGGAGAAGAAGAAAGAAAAAAAGAAATATAGAAAAGTCGTGGACAGCCCACAGCTAAGGAATGGCGTACTAAGGAATGGCGTACTGGATGCAGGAAAGAGCGAACGCTTTAGAACTCCTGTAAAATAAAAATAAAAAAGCCACAAAGGCGAAATTGTCTGCCCGTGGAAAAGAGCTTATTATTTTAATAAAAGAGTACTGCCTGTTAAATATTGTATCGCCCGCTGATTGGTGTATGACATGTAGAGCAGAGACTATTGCTGTAATAGTTAAATATAAAGCTACATTCATGATGCGAATCTTCATTGAAGATATTCCTGGGATACAATCGTAGTGGCTCTCTGTCCGAAAGCTTAATACGCCGCAAAACTGAAATACTAATGTAAGAGTTCATTGCATTATCATTTATAAATCTAGAATGGAAGTGTTTTAGTACACGCCATAATAACTTACGTTCTTACGTAAGGTGGCAGACAACCTCCATATTCCATATGTGTGGACTTACTACCTCCACGTGGGCGCTACGAGTATGTTATTGCGTATGCCTACAGCGTATTTGCATATGAATGCTGTGAGAATTTTTCTGTAGTAGTTAATAACTGTTGGATACTGAGAAAAGCCTTTCAGTTGACTTAACCGGTTCCCAGAAAAATATTTCAATTGAATAAACCAATTTTTTTTCTCATTTTCCTTTCATGTGTGCTTTGTACTGCTTTACTACTTCCAAAATTATAGCGTTTCCTACTCTGGGTTAGCACACGTTTGCTGGTTCACCACTGACTGACACGACCAATTCTTTATGATAGCGTAGCTGTTATTATCTCGAGATACACTCTTGCCGGAAGTGTTGTTCGGAGAATTATAGTTATCTGAGCTCCATCCCCGTAATCACCGTAACATTTCGTGGTTTACTACTGCGTCGTAAGTCATCAGTTTGATTGCTGTAAATTTTGATTGCTGTAACTTTGTGGCGAGGGGATGGGGCAGACCATCTCGAAAATGACTTAAGGGAGAAGTGATTCATGTGCCCTCCAAAGTAGTTTTCAATAATTATCCCGTAATAAAATCAAGATGTACAAGTAACACTGTGGACAGCAACAACTATGTCTTCAAAGATGAGTTGGAATGTTTGCATGAAGATAATTTTGTCGTTCGTCATTCACGAGCCTCCTACAACTAAGGTACACTTATTACAGCTTCCATTCCGTCTTTAGTCTTCGCGTCAACCTGACTGTCAGCTTATATCCCGCGTTCTCCGACCAACGTTCATTTAATGATTTTTATGACATTTCGCCAGCACGAGTGGCTGGCATTGTCAGATTTTCACCCTCCATTGCTGGTGGTGGACAGTCGACTACCAGCGATGGAAGATGGAACTTTGACAATGCCAGCCACGCGTGCTGGCGAAATGTTAGATAAATCATCTAACGAACGTCGGCCGAAGAACCCGAGATATAAACCAACAGGCAGGTTGACAAAAAGTGGCCACGGAACCCTTAACAATTCTGTATTAGTCTTGGCATTCTAAAATCGTATCAAACCAAGAGGACCGTCTGCCGAAGATTAGAGGCAAGTTTACAGTAATGACATGAAATGGTCGTAATGCAGTGGAGAACGCGCCTGGTGCAGGTCTTTTTCTTGACACCACTTAGAAGGCTTGTGCTTAAATGAAAATGATATGATATTAGTAGGACAAAACAAACGACGAGTCTCCTAGTGAAGACAATCTCCGACCCTGTCGCGAATGCAATCCGGTAACTCACGATCTAAGATGCAGCGTAGAATCGTAATTTTTCTTCAGCAGTTCTGCGCGAATGTCGCATGACATCTCTCATATTCCAACCTAGTAAAACTTCAGTCACTGTCAGAGGGTGGACAGTTCCCCGTCGGAAGACTCTGAGATGTCGTGCCGGAACCATTACACCACGAGCTGAGAATAGTTTACAGTAACAACGTTGATGGTGATTGTCTTCGTGACACAGATGCTCCGATGTGATAGTTGTACATCAACTTGAGTAATGATACGCTTCGTTAGGTTCTTCTTTTTAATTTGAGAAAATGTACAGTCATGTGTAGAAAAAAAACAGATCACCTTAAACGACTAGAGATAGGACTTTCATATTCACAGGACGTGTAGATTAATATGTTTGCAGAAATGATTTCAGTAACCTCGGTTCAGCTTGTGTCCTGTTGCCTAGTAGGCACGGGGTCCGCCATGGGGCCTGATAACTTGTTCCATGAGTGATGGCGTCGACGCGTATAAGTCGCGAAAAGCGTCCTGTTGTATAGCCATCCACGATGCATTCACCTGGTTCCAAAGTTCATCTGTGGTAGCGGGCACTGGGTCACAGCTCTGCACCGATCGTTACACCATATCCCACACACTGTCGATTGGCGAAATGTGGTGCTCTGGCGGTACAGCCGACAATCTGATATCCTGGGACACCAGGAAGGCACCTGTTCATGTAGCAACACGTGATCGTGCACTGTCTTGCTGAGAAATGGCATCGGGGCTGTTGTGAAGAATGGGTATGGCCGCAGGTCACAGTATGTCGTCCATGTAGGTCACACTGGTCTGAGTGCCCTACACACGCACCAATTGTGATTTGTGGTTGTACCAAATAGCGCCCCACACCTTAAGGACTTCAGTTCGCACTATGTCTTGTGAGAATGCAGTCGCTGTGATGCTGCTCACCCTGTCAGTGGGAAACAAAAATGTGGCCATCATTTTCAAACAAACAAAATCTAGATTCGTCCGAAAATACTATATGGTGCCATTCCTGTCGCCAGTGACGTCGTTCCATATACCATTGCCGTCCAGCATGTTTATGGACATTGGTCAAAGGTAGGCGGAGAGGTGGACAACGCGCTCGTAATACATGCCATAATAAACGACTGTCACCCATGTACTACTCTGTTCCAGTGTTACTCCAGAGCCGAAGAGGACGCATATCTGTCCTGCAATGAGGTGTTGATCTTATCGGAGGGGTGATCTGGTTGGCGATCTGTCCCACCTTGCAGTGTTCTGCGGCCTGCCATGAACCATATGGGACACAGCCGTTGCACTACCAAAATACTTTATCCCACACGAACGTCAATTTCGCGGATGGATGTATCACATTCCCTCATGATAATTATGTGCCCTCTTTGAAATTCCCTGATTTGACGGTACAGTTTACGCATACGCCTGCGAGACATCCTATACGTCTGCCCAGGGCACACTGACCCATTACCTTCGGTTTATAGCGACGGCGAGAGCCGCAGGCAAATTTTACCGGTAGGAGGTGTTGCCCCACGATATCGATGTGGTTCTTGAATCCGCGGGCTGACGTGATTAAACTGTTAATCATTTCTGCAGAACATACTAATGTACATGTCCCATGCATTAGAACTTCAAATTCTAATGCATTAGGCGGAACATAGTGCTGTAATGTTCTGTGAATATGAACGTCCTATCTCTAGTCCTTCAAGGTGTAAAGTCTTTTTTTTTTTTTTAATGAGAGTCTCTTTCAGGTGGTGAGAACCATGAGGGCCTAGATAACACCGTCTTCGAGCCCTCTTTGAAGTGAATATCAGAGAAATTGGTGAGACAGCTTTTCGTGAATGTGGACCTACAATACATATCAACCTAAATCACAATAAGATCAGTACATGTCGAAATCATGAATAAATTCTGCAGTCTCAGGGCTTAATGCACACAATCGTCGATTTTGATATTGTAGTGTGTCTGCAAGTTGATCTTACGGCGAACCAGATTTGTCACTGCCGTGCCGATCCGCTGTGTATAGGGCCTAAGAACAATTGCGAAAAGCTGTCTACCCGATTCCTCTAATAATGACTTCCTTATGGGCCCGAAGTACAAATTATAGTTGCTCTAGGGACGTCAATATATAGTTACACTGAGGCTGATTTCTTCATAGAAGTTAGAAGCTCATGAAGGAATGTACCACCATAACCTTACGTTCCATGGTTTCAGATTCCAGTCTGTTAAACGGACGATGAGGATTTGATAACCTTGAAGAGTGTTACCGACCTGACTGCCAAACCAGAAGCTGACGTTTGTGATGACAATGTACATATCAGAAATTTTACAATGACAAAGTTTTCAACCGGTTGCCGTGAACCGTGGTTGAAAGTAATATATTCTTCATTCGATTTAGGGGAAGCCACCATTTTTCTCAAGTCACGAGAGAGCACGATTTCTCATTTCATCACAGTTCGTAGATGCCCTGCATGGTCTAGTGCCCAAATACGTCAGTGGAAGACAAATATCAACTATGAAAGACAAAGTCCTAAGAAAGTGCACAAACGTACTTTGAATACATAGACCTAACAAAACCACTTGATTTCATGCCTGGAGTGAAAAGTGAGAGAATGTGCTTAATGAAAATGAGGATAACGAGGACCGTGAAGTGCTGCGATAATTCATAATTGTGAGTGTGGCACATTTAGTAGCTGTTATTTACGTTCTGATTGTAGATCCACTTTAATTACAAACTACAGATGAGTCAAAAAGACACTGTTGACGTTATGATACATATGAAAATACTGTGGATTAACATTAGTAATGATTTCCTACACATTAATCACAATTTCATAATAAGAAATGGTTGTATAATTTCTACTGGTGATTTGCTTACATATTTAATTTTCACAAATATCTGTTTTCTCCTAACTTTGCACCTGTTCTTTGGATTCTTATGGTTCACAGAGCCTCATTTATAAGATATAATATAATATTACAGAGATATAACGTTGTCCTCTAGGATGCACTGCGCCCCTCGATATCTTGATGTGATTTTTGTATCTAGTTTTAGAGATGTACGCCGAAAAATACTCCCCTGTTGTTGAATTGTACGATACAGTTTACACATATCACTTTTATTCTCAAAGTTTTCGCCTTCGCTCTGTAATAATACTGTTTTAGTATGTGTGACAGTGCCATCGCTTTTATAGCTGCAGGCGTGTTCACGGTCTTCTTCTTTTTTGAGAACAAGAAGAGAAGAAACAGTTCAGATATACTAGGCAATCAGCGGCCCTAATTAAACCTGCCTCTTCATTCTTTGCTCTCTCCCGCAGAAATAGTCGATTGATATGAAGTGCAGTGATTGCTAATTAAAGCCGCAGAACCATCGAAGCACTAAAGGACAACATCTGTAATATTCTGGAAGGTCGCAGGAACTTCTCCACATAGTTTTATCTGACCTATCAAAATAATCTTTGCTGCCTATACTTAAACAGAATTCATTTTGCACTCATATTATCAGAAACTTTTGCTTCTAAACTGCCTGTACGATTACAGTTTCCTTTTCGATCATTATGGTTTTCCAGCTGTAATTTCATTTTAAGCGTATTGTATGTAATTCCTGTTGGTTTCGTTTCTGAGTCACTTGTTTTGCTGTAGTCCTTTCCTTTCCTGAACCGTTTTACGCTTCAGTCCTTCGTCGATCATTCTGCAACCCAAAGTTTCTTCACAGCCACCTTCCTCATACCTACACGTTGTTTGTCCGACATGTAGGTTACGCATTTTCATTTCTGAACAAATGAACTACCAACTCGGTGCTCATTACCACAGTATTTATACTGAGATCAGAACAGCAAAGTGACTGACAGTTACTTGTTTACAGGACATCTATGATATCAGCAACCAAACGCAAAACGATTTTGGTAGAGCAGTCTGTTTCGTTCGCTATAGCCATATATCGCTCACTGGACAATGACAGCAGCTATTCAGTTTTGCCGTGTGCTTTGTTTCTTTATGCAGGTCTTTTTATAGTACGCAGAAGAATGCAACTAACATAGAAAATGAGCAGGAAAGTGACAAGCCTATTTCGATCCTGCGGGTAACACCTGTTAAGGAATAAATCTATAAAAATAAAAAAAATAAACTGAGCAGATATATAAAAAATTTGAAAACTTGAATTTGTGAGGAGACGTAAAATTTTCTAGTGAATAATACAACCGCTGCCAGGTATAACAGCAGTAGTAGCACAAATTAAACAAGTAATAACAAGCAGAACCACAAATTATGACAGCTGTAAAAAGTTATTTTATTTTTTCACCTAAACAATTTCTTCAGCTGTCGATAACTATGTATACAGAAGGCCTGTGAGCGTTGTATGAATGCAGAGCACATATATGTCATCACTTTTTGCCCGCTGGTTACAATGGTCGACTTGTTAAACCTGTGCTTCTTTCAGTGTTTTATAAGGATATCTGTTAAAATGACTTAATAGAGTAATTTTTCGGATGGCTTCAATTCTAATATAGTATCTTCAAGTTGAACATCAATTTTAACGTTGAAATCATTTGATGTAACACTCTGTACTAAGTCCTTTCATTTGGTTTCTGATGATGGACCGTTCTCGAAACTAGTAAACAAGTAATGTTATAACAGCAAATGGACTGTTGGTACAAGTGGCAATGAAGCGGTGATGTAAATGTGCTCAGTGTCTTTCTGTTGGTAACTCATATAAAAATAAAGCTCATATTGTATGACGAAACCAAAAAGAAATATTTACAGTACATCTCACAACAAAAGAAAAGTAGATGCAACTTTAATGTAACGATGCCACTGTGTTATCGATTAACAAATTGAAAGTGAACAGAGTTAATGCTGCTTGTTTTCAGTAACAAAAATATAAAGTACACTGAAGCGCCAAAGAAACTGGTGTAGGCATGCATATTCAAATACAGAGATATGTAAACAGGCAGAATACGGCGCTGCGGTCGGCAATGCCTATATAAGACAACAAGGGTCTGCCATGGTTGTTAGATCGGTTACTGCTGCTACAATGACAGGTTATCAAGATATAAGTGAGTTTGAACTTGGCGTTATAGTCGGCGCACGAGCGATGAGAAACAGCATCTCCGAGGTAGCGATGAAGGGGAATTTTCCCATACGGCTATTTCACCAGTATACCGTGAGTATCAGTAATCCGGCAAAACATCAGAACTCCGACATCGCTGCGACCAGATATATGGTCCAACGGGACCAACAACGACTGAAGAGAATCGTTCAACGTGACAGAAGTGCAACTCTTTCACATATTGCTGCAGACTTGAAAGCTGTCCCATCAACAAGTGTCAACGTGCGACCTATTCAACGAAACATCATCGGTATGGCCTTTCGGAGTCGAAGGGCACTTGTGTACCCTTGATGACAGCACAACACAAAGCTTTATACCTCGCCTGCGTCTCTCAGCGCCGATGTTGGACTGTTGGTGACTGGAAACATGTCGCCTGATAGGACGAGTCTCTTATCAAGTCATATCGAGTAGATTGACGTTCACGGGTATGGAGAAAACTTCATTAATCCATGGACCCTGTATGTCAGCAGGGGACTCTTCAAGCTGATGGAGGCTTTATAATGGTGTGGAGCTTGTGTAGGTGGAGTGTTATGGGACCCCTGATACGCCTATATATGACTCTGACAGGTGACACATACGTATGCATCCTGTCTGATCACCTGCATCCATTCATGTCCACTGTTGATTCCGACAGACTTAGGCAATTCCAGCAGGACATTGCCACACCTCAAACGTCCGGAACTGCTAATGAGTTTAAACACTTCCGCTGGCCACCAGACTTCGCAGACATGAACATTATTGAGCGTATCTGGGATACCTTGCAAAGTGCTGTTAAGAAGAGTTCTCCACCCCCTCGTACTCTACCGATTTATGGACAGACGTGCAGGATTCATAGGGTCAGTTCTCTCCAGCACTACTTCAGACATTAATCGAGTCTATGCCACGTTGTGTTGCGGCACTTCTGCGTGCTCGCAGGAGCCCTACGCGATATTAGTCAGGTGTTCCAATTTTTCTGGCTCTTCAGTGTATAATCTATGAGTCAGTTTCAAACCCAAATTGTTTTTCAATGATGCACTACGAAGCAGAGGCAAACTATAGGATATGGCAACCAGGGTGCAGGTCAGGGGCACTATTAGAGAGCCAATCAACAGAGTGGGAGAGTGGCCACTGGTGAAATCGCACGTGACTGGCTGATCAGCTGCGACACCATTTTTTTTTTTTTTTTGGCGAGGTTCTCTCTGGATTAGCATGTTCGCAGTGCTTTCTGGAATCGGATTTGAGCCGTGACGGCTTACGTGAGGGCTAACGTGCGATCCTATTGGCGCGACCTGTGCGTTCGTTCCATCGATGCTGGCCCTCGTATCATCTTTGCTTGGTTATGTGTTCCTTCTGGGACTGTGTATTAGTGAGTGGTGTGTGGGACACAGCTCTGTATATTATGTGTGAAGACTGTTGAGTAATTACTTTACGTAAGGATTGTTAATTCTGTCCCTGTATGAACTGGCCAGGAATCCGGTTCCGTATGCCTTTCAGTGGTCCCTTTGGGGCTGTGTGTCCCAATCTGGAGGGTACTGTGAGGGCCAAGGTAGTATTTTGCAGTCTTAATATGGTACTTCAAATCGTTGTTTGTATCAATGAGTATTTGAGACAGCTGATTGTAATTTCTGCTTGTTGTAGATCTTACGGCCATTGCTGGGGCGAATTATTAGATTTGACGTGAACTTAAGTTGTGCGCGGTCAGCATAAATGTATGCAGCTGTGGGTCACGTGCGTGTGCGTGCTTGCAGTTGCACACTGCCTTACTCTGTGATGAGAAGCCCTACGTGTTATAGCTATACATTATAACCAGCCATCTGCCCTTAGGTGTGCATCCAAATCACACCCCTAAGAGGCCCAAGTCAAGACATATATTTAATTATTTAATCTTGTTCGATTATTATGTGATCATTCATTTACATAACACTGTATATTATTTCTCTTTATAGCTAGGAATGTTAACTTGCAATGCTTATGAACATGCCGCTAAAGCGTGGCGCCTTTATATCGCTTCTGTCTGGACCGTGTGTATCGGGAGAATGACTCATGCGTGCACAGTGTCAGATGGTCTGAAGCGGGTTCAGTCAAGTACGTAGTTCTAATTTGCATCCACAAGAGTTCAGTAGCGAACAGAGACATTGAAGAAACGGGTTAAGGGAATGTTTTTGTGAATTGTTCTGTTTATTTCTTGAAGGATTTTTTGTTTATTTATGTTTGTACAATTTTTGTGTACGTTTTTAGTAGTGTGATTGATGCGTGAATGTACTATAAAATAAATACGTTGATCATTGTTATGCTGACAAACGCTGTACGAGCTAGCGTGAGAAATTTTTAAGACAGTTTGCATTCAAACGAGGGTAAATTTTGTAACATAATATGTTAAATAAGTTTACGGTAAAGGCTAATTCGAGTGCAAATGAAAATAATTAATAAAGTGAAGCATAAATAAAATATCAGAATGTTAAATATTTATTTCGGGGAAAAGTACAATTCGAAAGTGTGACATTTGTTGATTGGTTAGTCATGAAAAGCGTGGACTAACGCGGGAGAATAATACTTTTGTACTGGTCTCAAAGAAAACTGACCAATGAGAACGGAGTATTCTTGGCGCGTCTTTTCTCTTGGAGATAGAGAATGCTTACAACAGTCGAAGAGTCGGAGCCCAGCCTTTCACACGCCCGGGTTCCCGGGTTCGATTCCCGTCGGGGTCAGGGATTTTCTCTGCCTCGTGATGGCTGGGTGTTGTGTGCTGTCCTTAGGTTAGTTAGGTTTAAGTAGTTCTAAGTTCTAGGGGACTGATGACCATAGATGTTAAGTCCCATAGTGCTCAGAGCCAGAGCCAGCCTTTCAATGGTATGATCGTGTGTGGTATGACTCCAAATTAACTTACTCTTTGCCGGTTTTAGTTGTGCTACATGCCTCAAAACTGCTTTAAAGTGCTCAAAACTGCTTTAAAGTGAAGGCATATTTATTCCGGTGTTTTTTTTTTTTTTTTTTAGAAAGTACGTATTTTTAAGTGATGTTGTGTATGGGAAAAGACAGTAATTTCGCGGGACATATTGAGTAGATTGGTGATGAAAGTCTTGAGTGTATTAGACGCCGATATACTTAATAGTATGGTGAGCATTTTCATTTAAGAACAATCCGTGCTTAGTAGCTGTCCAGATTTCGAGAACTACGTTACCATAAAATTGGTAACGTGAATGAAAGGGTTTGTGCATGAGTGTGATAGGATTAACACGGGCTTTGTAGTGACCTTGTAATTCTAAACTTCAGAATATACAGAATTTTTGCTAGTATTTCCACCTTTATTTAAAACTTCAGACCTTTTCCCGATTTTTAGAATAGTTACGTTGTATGCAGCCTGGTGCGAGTCGCAGTACGGTAGGTTTCTGCTCGGCTTTCCTACCGGCGAGCTCTTGCGACGAGTTCACAGGTAGGCGCTGGTAAAAACCCTGAATGGAATCACGCCGCCGCACCGTTCCTACACTGAAGTTTAAAATATTTGGTTTCCTTGAAAATAATCTTTACTTGCCCATTTAAGTAATGCTGTGTATGTTAATTTCTCTTTTTGGTCTCTTTTGTTTGGTATATGTTGACAGTCTTGTATCGGCTGCAGTTGACGCGTTACTGTTCTGCTGGTCTGGGGAAGAGACGCGTCTTCCTTCTGCTTGGACGGCTTTCCTTCAATGCACGAGGTCTAGGTGTTATCAGGTCACACGCGCTTCTGAGAACCTCCCGTACCACCCTTAAGTTGAGTAGTTTAATGTCATTCTTTTGGTACCGTGCCGCGGGGAGGTGTCACCGGATTATGACTTGGCTTTAGATATTTTGGGAAGTAATTTACTCCGTCTTTCTTTTCTTGTGACGTCCTCGTGGGCGTGTGATGAAAGTCTTTGGCAAATTCAGCACTGAGTTTCTTAATTCCTTAGATAATAAGAGTTTAATTGTCATTATCATTTTAATACTGTTTAAGGGGCCTGGCTCTTTATCTATGTGCTTAACTTGATTTATGTGTAACAGCCTTGTGGCTAATCAGTGAAGTATTACTGTTTGCTTCGGTTTTTACACGTGAACAGCGTTGGGCCAGCTTCGCCGTATGTTGTGTCTGTGGGAGCAGAATGACAGTGTCTTATGACACCGAAGTCCGTCATTTGCCTTACACTCCTAGTTTTGTCCGTAAAAGGAAAATTTAACGTGACTTTGTACCTCTTAATAGAGAGGTGCGTAATGGACTTTGGATACCAACATTATATGAACTTATGTCTAATTTCTTGCCCTGGAGTAGGCATGGAGGTTACTTCTCCAGTGGAGATGTATGCATTTTAATGTCTTTTATTTAACATTTGTTGAAGTTATATTGATGTCCATGTGGGATTAACCCACATTTCTGATGCTAGCCGCGTGGACTGTGTGCCACCGTAGGTTTATTTAATCAGTTAACTGTTTGTAACGCAGCCACAGTTGTATTGCACAGTTGACATGTTATTCGAGTACCATTTTTAATTTTATGTATAATGCAAAAGTCCTTCTGCATTGTGATATTAATTTAAAAACGTTAACTATTTGTATGAATTTGGCGAGAACCTTGGTAACTGTTAGTTGGCTTATGATAGAATCGTTATTAATAAAAAAAATATTTGTTTGGGAATCGTAAATGACGCATCAAGTTGGGCCACCCTTCCACGTGTTTTCCTTAAGTAAATCCTGATCCTTATCCTGGGTCTCAGAAGTATTGCTTTAAAGACTTTTGGAAAACTGTTTCACTCTATAGCATACCACCTCTACTGAGTTTTTGTCATGGAAAAAAAATCGATAATTTCTAAGCACTATGATCAACAAAACATTTCGTCTGTCTGTCGTCATGTCCCATGTAGTTCTTTAAGTAGTATTAAGGATTATACATCATGCTCTCGTCAGTTAAATTCTCACTGTCCCCAAATTATCTTTCTTAATTTTATTTGACCTGCATTTATCGAATTGAAATTTCAGTTAACAAACCCAGGAGTACAATATTTTTATGTTTGATTACTAACTGCATAGAAATAGGAGCATCGGCAATAAGAGAAGTTTAGTTTTCGAAAGTCAGCTACCGGTATTATGAAATTGTTTTACCATCCTTTCATTCTTTAGCGTTCCCGGACACCATTACAGAACTTTGTCTTCAGCATTTTTCCGTTGTAAGACGTAGTTTCTAGAGCCACAGTGATTTCAGTTCAAGTATTTTTCCTAGGTAGGAAAAACTATTTAAACTGCTAACTATATCTAGTTTCAACAATGAATAGTCAAGCAAGAAACTCGGTAATCGCTGCAGAGCGTCTAAAACAATAAAAATGAAGCTTTTTTCGTGGTTGATTTCCATATGACTGATGCACTGCATCTCGCCGCACTTTAACTAACTCCACATCAGATGTATAGTAGCACTCCGTCTTCAGGCCACAAGTGGCCCATCGGGACCATCCGACCACTGTGCTGAAGATGCGGATAGGAGGTGCGTGTGGTCAGCTCTCCGCTCTCCCGGACATTATGATGGTTTTCGTTGACCGGAGTCGCTACTATTCGGTCGAGTAGCTCCTCAATTGGCATCCCGAGGCAGAATGCACCCGGAAAAATGGGAACAGTGCATGGCGGCCCAGATGGTCATCCAAGTGCCGGCCACGCCCGACAGCGCTTAACTTCTGACGGGAACCGGTGTAGCCTATGTGGAAAGGCCGATGCTAAATGTATAGTAGCCATATACTAAAATACTAAATAAAAACCTAGAATTTCTGCTGTAATGCGAGTGTGAAACCCATGTCATCTGATAGTCAATAGGCGACTATTTCCACGCGAATCCCGGGGGATAAAAAAGGAGGCCGCCTGTTCATGATGACTTCTTGTGCAAACACATAACCAAAGTACACGTTTGTAGGCTTCCATGGCTAGTGTATATTTCGCTTAAAATTATTTCGTATTTCACCCGCGTTATTGTGAAACACAGAAGAATTGAAATGCCGACGTTTCGATCGACTTTTCAGATATACTTTTCAGATATACTTCTCAGATATACTCTTCAGGGCGCCCTGAGGCCACAGCTGCAAAGTAGGTCCAAACTTGCTTTAGCGTTTCCTTATGACACGGCCCAGCACCCAAAAATAACATCACGGTAAACAAATATTTTCAAACTGAAATTACTGTTGCTGAAAGGGCTCAGCTGGTAATGAAAGCAGTCAGTTGTGTTTTTGCTTTATTGGTGCATTCAGCTTCAGGAAACTACCAAGTGGAAACGAAGGAACGGTGGGGTGCTGTTGGCGTTGAAGGAGGGGAGGGGGGGGGGGCGGGGGAGAAACGGCGGAAACTCGAAGCTGAGCCTGCTACTTTTGCCATAGTTACTCCAATCCTACAGGTATTGATATCAAATTTTGCAGGGTTAAAAACTAAACACGCAAGAAGAGAGCGTTCTGTAGAATAAAAATCACTAATTGAAATTCAAACTTAACTGCTGTTAAGGACTATAAATGAAATGTAAACTTCAGATCGTATCAGCAGTAATTAAAAATTATTGCAGCACTACTAATATACAACATACAGGAAAATGATTGTCAAAATCTTATAAACAACGGAAAATTTTTTTCGGAAGAAACATAAAAACAAAACAAAAAATTGCTAGAATATTGTGATACAAAACAGTGCAAGTGCCAAAACATCCTTAAAGTGTGTTGGAGTTACGATGTTGAATAATGTGCACCGTACATGTCACCATCATAAAACAGAAATTCTAAATTCATTGGGGATTTCTAAAATCTTTGGGGGAACCTGTAACCAGATGATTATTCAAGTCGGTTCGACGATTCTGTGTCCGCAGGCATAACTCCAGACGTTTGCAAAAATAACATCCACATAACCCTGAAGATTTAAATGATGGGTAAGCGCATAAACTATCACACAGTCAGCTTAGTAGCTCATGCAACCAAGTTGTTGACAATAATAGAATACTGAAAAATGGAAAAGAAATTTGAGTTCCCCTATTATACGACAACAGGTCAGTCTTTAAGAAGTGTAAAGGAATCTGAGAGAGAATTATGGCGTAGTTAAGAAAAATCAAGATGTATTTAATTTACTATTAATGGATCTGTCGACCTAGAAGAAACGTTCCACATTGTGAAACAGTACAAGACCTTAGAATTTTTCAGGGAAGCAGATGTAATTTATTGGGAGAGATAGATTATATACAATATGTACAACGACCATAAAGAAAAGAAGGTGTAGATATGAGTACAGTCTTCCACACCTAGTGTTCAAACTATACATCGAAGAAGCACTGTCGGATATAAAGACAGTTTCACGAGTGGAATCATAACTGTGGATGAAAGGATGTCAGTTATAAGAATCGCTAATGACATTGTTGTCCTCAGTGAAAGTGAGAAAGAACTGCAGAATCTGTTTAAGGGAATGAACAGTCTCATGTCACAAGGTAGTGGTGAGTGAATAGAAGAAAGGCGAAAGTAACGAGGTATAGCAGAAATGAAAGCAGCGAGCATCGTAATAAGAGAATTGCGGATCGCTAAGTAGATGAAGTAATTCTGCTACCCTGGAAGCGAAGTGACACATCACGCATGAAGCAAAGAGGACATAAAAAGCAGACTTGCACCGGCAAAGAGAGCATTTCTGGCCAAGAGAAGTCTTCTAGAGCCCACTGTTGGCCATAATTAAAGCAAGAAATTTCTGAAAATGTAGTTTCGGAGAACATCTTGTATGGAACTGAAAAATGGAATGTGGGAAAACCGTAAAAAAAATCGAAGCGTCTGAGATGTGGTGGTACGGAAGGGTTTTGAAAATTGTGTGGACTGATAAAATCGGCGTAGACAGGAAATTGAGAGAAACATTGACAAGAAGGTAGGATGAGAGGGAATTGTCAAGATGTCAAGCAATAATTTCAGAGGTTCATGAGGGAGCTGTAGAGTGTAAGAACTGTAGGGAGAAGCAGAGATTGTGATACATCCAAAATATAATTGAGGACGGAGGATGGAAGTGATACACTGAGATGGAAAGTTTAACACGGTAGATGAATTTGTGGCGGACCACGTCTAACCAGTGAGAAGAGAAAAATTAAAGAACAAAAAATACTGCACTTGTGTTTCCAGAAGAAGAGAGCATAAATGATACCTGATAAAAAGAAATAAATAAATGAAATGGTAGTGGCAATCCTACATGATAAATTTGTCAGGAACAGCTGCAATTTTCATTAGACGTAAGAGCAGTACTTAACGAGTGACTGCCACGTAGTGGCCAATGTTGAAATCCATGTCCCCCTTCCACAGTAGCAGAGTATAATTACCCTCAGATGAATAAGGGTAACGCTGGGAAATATTCTTGATATGTACAGAAACGTAATTGTGTTCAGGTGCGGCGCCATGCTAACCCGACTCTGCGAGTTCAGTGGATACAAAGCACGGCGCGAATAATTTAATAGAGTACTGCGCTCGCGGAGAGACAAAACATGCAATGTCAGAGCGGCCGACCGTAGCGAACGTGACGCCAGCTAGCGAAGCCAAACATATTTCACGTTAACAATTTCTGTGGTCCATGTTAGCATTCAAAACATGCAAGCAGTGCTTTTCAACAAGTTTTTGGGGCTAGGATCTGTTGCCAGTGCAACGTGCGAGTAGCTTAAATATTAGCTTCTGTTTGAGCAACATGAAGAGTGGAACGGGAAAACTTCCTAAGTGCCAAATCCGACATTTGTAAGGAGAATGAAAAAACAATGTGTTTCTTTTTATACATACCAGACGTTGTGACAAACCAGGCTGACGCCCACTATACTACTTTGCATGCACCCCTATTTTATGTATTTGCTTTCTTTTCAATACTCCGATGATATATTTCCCATTTAATCACATGTCAAGAAAATGATTAAGACTGTAGTAAAGAACCCACCTGCCCACCCTCCCACCCCCGCAAAACTTAATTACTTTGGTCATTCCGTTTATGGTTCTGGTGGCAATGAGCTATATACCTTCGTCAGAAATGATGGCCATCAACGTTACTGAAGTTACAAAAATTCGTACGTCTTGCCATAGGGAAAGTCTTATGACATTATAGGAAAATTCAAAAGCAAAGACCACTTTCAAATTAAAGAGCTCCTTTTCCTCTTTTAGTAACGTATTTGCATTAACCCGAACTTAACTAGTTTAAAAGATACTGATAATTAAAGATTTCAGCTGGTCCAAACCTTTATTGCCAGTTATAGCCAAACTACCGTAAATTTCAAGGAACTGTTGGTATAATTTTGATCGCTTCGTTTTTGTGTATCAGTTGACATCAGTATTAACGAGCAAGTGTCGTTAGTTAAAAAATTGTTAACATATTCAGCAACGTTGGAACCACGGTAATTAAAACGCGACTCTCTACTGCGTAGATATAAGTCAGTACTGCACATTTCGTTAACTGCACCTCATACCAAATAGCTTATAAACGAAAGATAGGAAAGACCTTGTCAGTGAAAGGCAAACGTCCTCTACAAATTATTACAGATTAAAGAAGCTGAACAGTATCCTAGAGCGAGTCTTTGTCAGGTTAGTCTTATTTTAGTTTTCGCTCAGACTTTTTGCTCAGACTTCTTATTGGCTGCATACAGTGCTAATGTTGGCTCTGTCTGTTTTCAGTTCAGCCTCGCGACACGTTAGCGCTAAAATTTCAGTTTACTTCATCAATACTAAGTGGTATACCTTACAGGGAAGAGCTGTATCTGTAACAATGTGTGGTTTCGGTTTACCCATTGGAATGTTTATGGTTTAATAACTGTTGTTTGCCATATTTAAGTGTGTGTAATGCAACATTTGATCACTTCATCTGTAGTGTATGATCTTTTACTTTCTGACAAGATAAAAACTATTAAGCTCTGCATATGTTCCTACCAACCTATCTGCTTGTAAAGACTGGACACTGTAAGAGAATTGATCATCAGCGGTAGGATCTTAGGACGCAATTAAAGATTGGTGAACTTCCAGTTGTGAACTTATCAAAGAAGCTTCTAGTTATTCAATTTACCGATAGATCCTACAGCAAGTGGTTATCCAGGGAAACTGTGCAAATGAAAAGTCTCGTTCCATAACACACATACGTGATAACCGATATTAAAAAAATTGAGACAGTACTCTATTACCACAGAATTACGCTGCACGCTGCTTCACTGCAAAAAGATAAATAAAGAAATTTATTAGAAAATAAATATTTTATTGAAAGTTCCTAAGTGCCATACCAGGAAAACGGACTGTTCCTAAGTGCTAAAAATATAGTTCTTGTCCCAAGTGTCGTTCGTACTGGGGTCCTGAGTTTTACACACATCAAAAACAGTTTTGCATCACCTCGGTTACGAGTGTTCTGGAAACTGTGCAGAACATTGGAATAGAGATCAACATAAACATCATTTCCTCCCTTTTTATTGCTCATGACAACCACACATTGCGTGATGTGCCACCAGACAGGGCCACATTGAGAGGAGGTGGTCCAGATTGCTGTACACACCGGTATCTCTAAGATCTAGCAGCACGTCCTCTTGCAATGATGCATGCCTGTGTTCTTCTTGGCATACTATCCACAAGTTCATCAAGGTACTGTTGGTCCATGTATTTCCACTCCTGAACGGAGATTTGGCGTAGATCTCTCAGCCTTTTTTACTCCATCCCAGGCATTAGCGATAGGGTTCATGTCTGGAGAACAAGCTGGCCACTCTAGTCGAGTAATGTAGTTATTTTGAAGGAAGTCATTCATAAGATGTGCACGATGGGGGCGCGAATCGTAGTCCATGAAGACGAATGCCTTGCCAGTATTCTGCCGATATTGTTGCACTATCGGTCGGAGGATGATATTCACTTGTAGTACAGCCGTTACCGCGCCTCCCATGTCCACCAGCGGCGTACGTCCGCCCCATATAATGCCACAACAGCAGCGAACCTCCACTTTGCTGCATTCGCTGGACAGTAAGGCGTTCAGAATGACCGGCTTGCCTCCAGACATGAATCCGACGATTTTCTGGTTGAAGACATATGCAACGCTCATCGGTGCAGAGAGCGTGATACCAATCCTAAGCGGTTTATTCGGCATGCCTGTTGGGCTCATCTGTATCGCGCTGCATGGTGCCGCGATTGCAAAGACGGACCTCGCCATGGACGTCGGGAGTCAAGTTGTGCATCATGCAGCCTACTGCGCACTGTTTTGAGTCGTAACACGATGTCCTGTGGCTGCACGAAAAGCATTATTCAACATGGAGGTGTTGCTTTCAGGGTACCTCCGCGCCTTAATCCGTAGGTAGTGGTCATCCACAACAGTAGTAGCCCTTGGGCGGCCTGAGCGAGGCATGTTCCTGTCTGTATCTCCTCCATGTGCGAACAACACCGCTTTGGTTCACTCCGAGACGCCTGGACACTTCCCTTGTTGAGAGCCCTTCCTGGCACAAAGTAACAATGCGGACGCGATCGAATCGCGGTATTAGCCGTCTAGGCATGGTTTAACCACAGACAACACGAGCCGTGTACCTCCTTCCTGGTGGAATGACTGGAACTAATCGGACCCTCTCCGTCTAATAGGTGTTGCTCATGTATGGTTGTTTACAACTTTGGGTGGGTTTAGTGACATCTCTGAACAGTCAACGTGACTGTGTCTGTGATACAATATGCACAGTGAACGTCTGTGTTCAGGAGTTTTGGGAAACCGGGTGATGCAAAACTTTTTTTATGTTTGTATTTGTGGTAATACATGTACATGTTATTCGTGGTAATACATGTTCAGTAATACAGCTTTAAGTTTTTAACTAGTAGAACTATGGCAAACAAAGACCACTTAACATATCTGTAAAACGGCGAAACTGCAGAGGAAAGCCTAGAAGGACCTCGTGCCTTGTCCTACCGCCTGTTTGAAAGAAATTCTCCATGGTTTTGCACTTTGATCAAGAGACACAAAAAATCGTTAATACCGGGTGATTCAAAAACAAAGAACCATTTTCAGTTTTTTTATTATTCAGGTCAGCTGGTGAAAGATAAAAACATATTCCCTACGTCATTGGATAGAGACTGACAAAGTCGTTCTGTTGTTTGCCTGTACAACACGGCAACTAAACCTGCAGAGTAATCATATTGTGTGTTGGGATTCGCGTGAAGTCTATTCATTGCTCAAATGGAATGTGCATTCCACCTGCGATTCAGCAAGAAACCGCGTCTTGCACAAACAGATATACGACTAGCGTACAAAACAGACAACAGTGTGACATATTCTAGAACGGCGCCTGCATCTGAAGCCTTATTAATTGCAGGTATTGCAACAGTTCTCTACCGGGGACCATGACACAAAGTACGAATTTTGCATTTTAGTTCTCCAAGATATGACAGAGGACAATTTTTACGAACGACTCATCTTTTCTGACGAATCAGCGTTTCATCTATCGGGTAAAGTAAATCGTCATAATATAAGTATTTGGGGGTCACAAATTCCTGGCGTCGTTGTCGAACATAAAAGAGACGCACGGAAACACAATGTGTTTTATACCGTTTCTGTTTATAAAGTTTATGGACCTCCCTTTTCTGCAGAGGAAGTGCCATACCTGGAGCTACTGCAAAAGATTCCAGTGATTTCATTTTTAAACATGAAGGCGCCCGGCCTCACATTCACCATAACGTGTGGCGTTACCTTAACAACCACATCCCACAACGTTGGCGTGGAAGGGGTGGACAACAAGATCTTGTTCATTGCTTTTAGCCTCCCAGGTCGCCAGAAATCATAACCAGCGATTCTTTTTTTTGTGGGGATACATAAATGGCCTGCTCTTCAAGATCTGAGATACAGAATTGTTGTTGCTGTCGGTTTAACAAATAGGGACTGGTTCGTTCGTGTATGGTCTTAAAAGGACTACCGTTTCGATATTTCTCTAGCAACGCGTGGTGCACATGGTGAGTGTTCGTTTTTGTGTTTGTGCGAACACAAAACTCTGAACCTTCCTGTATCTAGTGACAGTTGTAATATGTTTCTTTCTTTCATAGTTTGGCTGTAATAAACAATAGAAATCTGTTTTTTTTTTAATCGCCCTGTGTATCAACGGACACAGAAGGATTTCGGATACTAGTAACTTCAGGCTAGAGTAACAGCGCTATTGTAGGAAAAATAATAGAGAGAACTCCTTAAACCGGAGGTAGGATAATATATTTCATCTACTGAAAACGAGTTGTGAGTATGCTAGGAAAGCTTACGTAACAAATCAATGGTGGATTCAAATTGTTATCACTAAATTGCTCCTACATATAAAAGGGTCATAAAAGTGACTCTGTGAGTACCTAGACTGACAAAGATTCAAATCTCCGTGTGACTTCCCTACATCCACATCTGCACTCTGCAAACCACCGGGAAGTGCATGGCAGAGCGTACGTCCCATTGTACCAGTTATTACGGTTTCTTCCCCTTCCATTCACGAATTGAGCGCGGGAAGAATGATTGTTTGGATGACTCTGAGCGTGCTGTAATAATTCTAATTTTATCCTCTTGATCCCCAAGTGAGCGATAGGTAGGGGGTTGTAGCACATTCCTACAGTCATCACTTAAAGCCGGTTCTTGAGTCTTTGTTAATAGATTTTGTCGGGATAGTTAGCCGCGCGCGATTAGCCGAGCGGTCTGAGGCGCTGCAGCCATGGACTGTGCGGCTGATCCCGGCGGAGGTCCCTCGAGCATGGGTGTGTGTTTGTCCTTAGGATAATTTAGGTTACGTAGTGTGTAAGCTTAGGGACTGATGACCTTAGC
Source organism: Schistocerca serialis cubense (assembly GCF_023864345.2). Classification (NCBI taxonomy): domain Eukaryota; kingdom Metazoa; phylum Arthropoda; class Insecta; order Orthoptera; family Acrididae; genus Schistocerca; species Schistocerca serialis. Next base: position 273,819,367 of record NC_064642.1, on the reverse strand, counting down.
AGTTAAGTCTCATAAGGTTTCACACTCATTTGAACTTCCTTTTTCGTCAAAGTTTACGTCCATCCTCAAGGGCCAGCCCATTCAGTTGCTTCAGTATCTCTGTGACACTTTTTCATGGATAAAAAACCTGTCACCATTCGTGCTGCCCTTCTCTGCACACGTTCAACATCTCCTGTTAGTCCTGCCTGGTACGGGACCCAGACACTTGAGCAGTATTCTACAACCGGTCACACAGGTGGTCTGTAAGGAATATCCTTTATAGTGTGATTACAATTCCCAGTATTTTACTAATAAACCGTACTCTACTAACTGCTTTATCGCAACTGAACCTACTTGATCATTCTTTTCCATGTTCCTACAAAGTTTTACACTCAGGTATTTGTATGAGTTGGCCGATTCGAACAACGACTCGTTGATATTATAGTCATAGGATACTGTTTCTTCGTTTTGTAAAGTGGACTGTTTTATACGTTTCTGAACATTGTAACCTCCCCACCGCAATTTTTAAAAGATAATATATAGCAATACTTAATAGAAATGGGAGCCAAGTGTAACCTCCCCACAAAAATTTTAAAAGAAAATAACGATACTAATTAGAAATGCTGATGGACATGGCTCTATGCGTAACCTGCCTACAATCAAATGTACTGACAATGGCAACAAATGTGAAATTCGCAATCTGACTCAATTATAAATCCTTCAAAAAATTAAAGTCCATTCAGTGACAAGAAAATTCAATTAAACCGAAATATCGGTTTTTGGCCCTGTGTAAAAACAATCAGAATTAAAGTCTTACCTCAGAATAAATGGATGTCACATATCTGCTCTTGTTGTTGCGCACCACTTGGAGGAACTACATTGCAAATAATAATATTCTCCTTTTTTTTTGTAATTCTAGTGAAATTTTTCTTCAAAAAGAAGTGGAATGAAATGGGAAGTGCAACGAGATCTTTAGTTCAAAAAAAATTAAACTTTTGAAAAAATGCTTTTGAAATAAAAAATTATTATTGGGAGACTTGTTGGAGAATAATTACAATAAATAAAATTTTTCATTATCTAATGATTATATTAATTAACAGTATACCTTATTCCTCATCTTGACCATTGTTGCCGACCGCCTACATCACACAACCGCACTGGGCTGCTACTACTGACCGACCGCTCTGCATGACGACTACAGACTGAGTACTGCTCTCAACTAGACAGAGCTACAGACTCGCAACGACTGACTGACTGCTACTCTGCATAGCGACAACTAACTCGCAAAGACTACTACTGACTGAGAACCGCTCGCAACACTCGCGCGGTCAAGCGCATACTCTCTGGTCACAGATGCTACAATGCCTCGCCATCGCTGCTGCGTTACATACGTGTTTCATAACCCTCCACTCGGGGGGCAAAAATTTGGCAGCGATGGTGAGTCATTTGGACTTGCCAAGCGCGGCAAAATTTTTCTTTAATTAACAAAATCCTACAACTTACAGAATATTTAAATGTTGTGCACACGCACTAAGTACAAAATATATCAGACAAGGACAAAATGTGAATACTAAACATAGTAGCAAATCAGAAAAAAGTATATACAAACTTTTTGACAGATAAAGTGCACAGGCACTGAAAAAATTCTTTAGCATATGCAGAACAAATAAACAGACTGGCAAGAATAATTAGATGTAGTACATAAAGTAAATGTTGTGCACACGCACTAAGTACAAAATATATCAGACAAAGACAAAATGTGAGTACAAAACATAGTAGCAAATCAGAAAAGTATATACAAACTTTTTGACAGATAAAGTGCACAGGCACTGAAAAAATTCTTTAGCATATGCAGAACAAATAAACAGACTGGCAAGAATAATTAGATGTAGTACATAAAGTAAATGTTGTGCACACGCACTAAGTACAAAATATATCAGACAAAGACAAAATGTGAGTACAAAACATAGTAGCAAATCAGAAAAGTATATACAAATTATTTGACAGATAACAAAGTGCACAGGCACTGAAAAAATTCTTTAGCATATTCAGAACAAATAAACAGACTGGCAAAAAATATTATGTTGACAAGTGTACATGCACTGAAAAATGTCTTTAGCATTTTCACAACAAATAAACATAATGGCAAAAAAAATTCATGTCCAAAGTGCACATGCACTGAAAAATGTCTTTAGTATTTTCACAACAAATAAACATAATGGCAAACATCATGTCGACCAGTGACATAAGTGTACTCACACTGGAGTTTAGCGAATCGAAAAATGTATAACCTATGAACATAAATGATGTTACCAAAAAAAAATTTTTTCTTTATGTGACAAGAATCAGGATAGGAAAGGGAAGGATTGCATCATGGTTGTAGCACTTTAGATTGCACACAGCTGCTCTGAAAGTCCATATCTTTCCACAGTAGTACAACACCAAGTGACACAACTTGAAGTTCTTTTCCCATCAGAATTTATCAGTGTAGCCAAGACACTGAACTGTCGTAGTAATGTTCCATGTTTTCATTTTGGCAGTACATTAGGTACACCAAACAGTGGGACCATAATAATGTCTTCATCGCTCATGGTGGTGGACAGCATGTCGTGTCAACACCACACTCTTACAAGGCACACCAACGTAGAATTAGTGCAAAACCAAATATAGTGCTCCATGATCACTGGGATAAACAGGACAAATGGACATTGCAGTAATTCAGGGTAGTCAGCTTATGAGGTGAAGGACATCAAGTCACATAATATTGACAATTACAGTCTTCATTGATAGTTCGTGGCATTCATAGCCCAGTTATTGAACATTTCTGTACCAAGTATGTAGTATTACAGAAAAATGTTCATTAATTGTTTTACATAGAATCAGTAGCCTTCTTTTCCTGGTTACAAAATATTATGAAATAATCGCATTCTTTTCAGTTACAGAGTATAATTAAGAATCATTAACCTTCTCCTAATTACAGTTAATTAATCATTTGTCATTCCAATCTATTAAGAATCATTAGCCTTCTTCTAATTACAAAGCATTATTAAACAATCACATTTATTTCCAATTACAAAGTATGAACATTGAAAACAAGAGTTAATTAATGGCATAATTAATAACAATTTCGTTGATTGACATTAATTATTGGCACTCAGTGGCCATCAAGTATTGAATAGAATAAAACATAGTTCATCATTCAGTATTATTCAGATCATTACAAAGTCATTATTAAAAATCAGTTAATTACAGTCAAATCATTAGTAATCACAGGCATTACAATAAACAGTGGCAGTTATTAGCTAGTGACAAAGCATTATTTTGAATATAGTCTCATTAAGAGGTCATTACTCGAGTGACATGCTATTCAGAGTTGATCAGTATTATTCAGAATTATCATAAACTAGTGACATTATGTGGGACTGGTAATACATTTTTTTTGGTAGCAATGCATTGCGTTGGGATCGATAATTAATTGCTGAGGCATAATACTTTTTGCTTTTGACCTATTGCTGCAAATGAGGATAGGTAACGTCATTCGTCATGAGTCAGCTGTAGCAAGATTATGTAACAAGGCAGTACATGTGATCACATTTATAAATGATAAACACAAATGGGTAAAAAAATATAAAAATGCAAGTACTAGAACAGGTATAATAAGTAACAGGTTTAGTAAGTGTCATGAAAAACTTCTCCTGGAAAAAATACAAAAACGGATTATTGACCTGAAAGAAGAAACGCACACTATGCTGAAAAGTAGTGAACTTCGAATTAACAAGTAGTGAAATGTGTATAAAATGTGTTCCATAGCTGTCCTTTCCAAAACTTTCCGTCATCCTATTATGCAATGTAACACCTGCTGTCAAAGCAAACCGCAACAAATACTTAAATAACTACGTGGCATAAAGAAAAAAACTTCATTATCCATATCATCATAACTTCACCATTATCATCACCTGTAGAGAAAAACTTCATTATTCATAATACCATTTCCTTCATCATTATTCATCAGTATTCACTATCATCTGCAAAAAATCACTTCATTACTCATTACATAACTATTCCTTATCTCTAGCATATTTCATTACTAAAATAAGATGTGTAGTTCTCTCTGACAGCCTGCATCAATCACCTTGTATTCTGAAAGAAAAAATTAGTTAAGACTGCTATTCTGTGATGAGTATAGTATAGTCTTGTTAATGCTTGTTAATCCTGATCCCTTTACTCTTCCTCATAAAGTTATTGCATCTCCTTTCGTTTATTCCGTAGGTGAAATTCCCATTTATGTTAAATTTATTTCTTAGAATCATCATTCCTTTCTGAAATTGATGAACAAAGATTAATGTCTTGCATTTAAATCCTATACCCACTAAATAATGACTGGTTTATGGTGACACAATTAACCATACAGCATAACATGACAGAAAACGTAATATGTCCAAGACATTGACAGTGTTCGGATGCGAAAAAATGTACACAGAATAATACAATGCAGTAGCAAAAAAAATGTGAAACAGTCACGATGTTGAGATGTCATAAGGCAAAAAAAAAATGTCAAAGTCGACTGGTGTGTGTTATATCTTAACTATTTCATAGTGCATACAAACAAAACTGGAGTACAGTCATATACACAAAAAAATGGAAAATGTGCACGGTCTGATGTGTAACGACAAGAAAAGCGACCTGCTAACCTTACCTTGCCGGGCACTTGCCAAGAAAAAAAATACGATAATCATCAATAAGTAGTCACATAAATATAATTGCAGAAATAGTCGTAAATGTGTAAATTCATCTGGAAAAATATGCACGGTCTGATGTGTAACGACAAGAAGAGCGACCTGCTAACCTTACCTTGCCGGGCACTTGCCAAGAAAAAAAATACGATAATCATCAATAAGTAGTCACATAAATATAATTGCAGAAATAGTCGTAAATGTGTAAATTCATCTGGAAAAATATGCACGGTCTGATGTGTAACGACAAGAAGAGCGACCTGCTAACCTTACCTTGCCGGGCACTTGCCAAGAAAAAAATACGATAATCATCAATAATTAGTCAGGTGAATTAATTGCATTAGTAAATGGCATCATAGTGTGTTGAATCATACAGTGGTTTCACTCAATAAACGGTTTAATGTTTGAGATATGGTGATTGCCTTTCGATTTTCTGGTTCTCAAAGTTTCGACGTGTACAACATTGGGGTGAGGGATGCTGCGAATCCGATACGGACCTGCGTATAGAAGTTCAAATTTACTGCACTTACCTTTTAATTTGCTGGATAAATAGTGTGTACGTACTAATATCTTCTGTCCAACGTGAAAGTCGCGGCGTGTACAAACCTGTTTTTGCTGTCTTCTCCGGCGCTCTGCGGCACGTTTGATGTTGTTCAGCGCAATGTCAATTATTTCGTGGTGTCGTAGGCGACGATTTTTGGGGAATTCTATTAATTCTTTAATTTTGTTCGGTGGTTCAACGTTTTTCAGTATAACAGTCGGAGATAGCATAGTGGATTCATTTGGAATGGAATTAATTACATCTTGGAATGAGAGTATGTGTGTATCCCAATCAATATGTCTTTTGTGGCAGTATATTCTGCACAGCTTACCAATTTCCTTCATTAATCTTTCACAAGGGTTCGAAGAAGCGTGGTACTTGGATATATAGATCGGAGAAATGTTTCTAGCTCGTAACATGCGTGTCCATATACTACTACGAAATTGAGATCCATTATCAGAAATTACTTTCATTACATGCCCTACATGAAATAGAAAATGTTTTACAAATGCTTTCGAAACAGTTTTAGCAGTAGCTTTGCGTAACGGAGTGAAAGTAACAAATTTTGAAGTGAGCTCAACAGCGACAAAAATGTAGCAAAAACCTCTGTTAGTTCTCGGAATCGGACCAAAAATATCTACTGCGGCCATGTGTCTTAATTTCACAGGTATAATGGGATATAAAGGAGGAATATGTGAAGTGGTGTCTGATTTAGCTTTCTGGCAAATTTTACAAGACGCTAAAACTCGTCGTATACGTTTTTCCATGTTGGTAAAATAACAGTTCTGTCTCAGTATAAGAAAACATTTTCGTGCTCCGTAATGTGCGTAACTTAAATGAGTGTACCAAATTAGTTTGTTAACCAGTTCGTCAGGAATGCATAATAACCAAATGTTGCTGTCAGGATGAGAGCGGCGAAACAGAATGTCATTGCGTACAGTGTAGTGGTTCCTAATCGTAACATTTTTCCTATCTTGCCAAAGGTGTTTAATTTCTTTCCACACATTGTCCTTATTTTGTTCTTGTGCTATGTCCTGTAATGACGATGAAATAAAATTTTCAAATGCAACCTGCTGAATGTACATAACACTGAAATTTGCTTTGCAGAAGTTGGTTGCTACGTCTTGCTGATTGTTACTGAGAGAACGCGATAGTGCGTCTGCTATAACATTTTGCGTACCGGGAATGTGAACTATTGTAAAATTAAATTCCTGTAAATATAGTTTCCATCTGCTTAACCTGTCGTGAGTGAATTTAGCTGAAAGTAAAAATTGTATCGCTCTATGGTCAGTGTAAACGGTGGTGTGTCTGCCATAAAGAAAATGCCTAAATCTCGTGAAAGCCCATACAACACATAATGTTTCAAGTTCTGTAACAGAATAATTTCGCTCAGCAGGTGACAAAATGCGACTTGCAAATGCGATGTTTTTAATTACTGTAGAACCATCTTCTTCAATTTCCTGAAAAATATGTACACCTAAAGCGGTGTTAGAGCTGTCAGTGGCAATGGAAAATTTCTGGTGAGATCTGGGTGCGATAAAAGTAGAGCATTCAATAAAGCATGTTTCAAATAACATTCTCGTGAACAAAATTCAGCGTGTCAAAAATAATGTTTGCGTTACTGTAGTATGCAATCTGTGCTGTATCTGGTTAAATTCTATCGTACGTGTTATTATTTACGGGAGAATGTTGTGGCATATCCACTGTATGAACTGTTCTGTTATTTCATACTGACGTGTTACGCTATGGATGACACCTATTGTCTGGATCATTCATGATAATGTGTTGTTGCTAATGTTCTTGCTGCTGAAAAGATCGACTGTTATTAAATGTACGCTGAAAATTGTGCTCATCATTTTTACGTCTGTCATGATAGTAATTTCTATACGGCGCATAGCGATGCGAGTTGAAATAGTGTGTTGTCTGTACGTAGTTATTTCTTTGCTGCCATGCGTTACTATTTGTTGGGGCTGGGACTATACGTGCACGCGGCGAAACATTAAAGTTTGGTTGACCTTGTAGACTGCATTGTTGGTTACGTATGCTAAGCGGTTGACTTTCATGCTATTGTGGTGAAAAACATCTATTGTTACCAAAAAATGCGTTTGCTGTTAATTTTACTTTTACACATACTGATGATTACGATTTTATCTGTAATTAAAATTACGGCGGTAGTTGTCATTACGGGAGTGCCTACTGAAAATTGTCACATTCGGTAAAAGTTTGTCACATCGGATATTCATTACATGTTTCTTAATACTACAAAGAGCAATAGTTAAAGAGCAGTTTGGATAGATATAAAGGATAGTAGAAGAGAAAGCAGCAGTGCAGAAAACTAAAGATGAAACAGCACTACTACAGCTCGGGGCCCTATGCTCGCTACGGCACATATTCATTAAAGCGTAATGAATCCCCTGAGGTCATTTACGCACTGCAAATAAATTTTAGCTTTTGTGTTACAGGCAATAGCGGTAAAATTTCAAAGGCAAATTGTTGTATTCGTGCTAATTCAAATTTCTTCATTACAGGCAATGCTGTTGTAAATACAAAAATAAATTGTCGCATCTGGTTCAAAGCTAGTTTCTCCATTACCGATAATAGCGGTGAATGTACAAAGATAAATTGTCGTATACAGTGCAAATCGTGTATCTGTGTTCTGTCATTATTAAATTCTTTACATTTGCTTACAAATGCAAATTGCTCGAAATCTACGTTCTCGTCACTCAGTTTGATAACACGTTCAGGTTTGTGTGTGAATCTGTTCGTCTGTGTCATTTCGGATTTCAAGTTGCGTAGCTTTTCAGATTTTAATTCGCGTGGCTTTTCGGATTTTAAGTCGCGTAGTTGCTGTAAATTGCTCACATTATACACGCTGCGTGAGTCTGACAAATGTTCATAAAGTGGCGTCTGTTGTAGTATGTTATTAACTGAAATGTTTTTCATCTCTGTTACTTCTTGTTGTAAATTTGATAACTTCCGACGTAACGTGTTGTTAGATGAATCGATTTCATTAATTGTCAGCTGTAAATTTTGAAATTCAGGTGTTTGGATAAAAGAAACCGGTGCAGTATCGTCTGATTTATTGTCATTAGTATTTTCGATAACATCAATACGACTGGCCAATTCATCACATTTTTCAGTCAGTATTTTAACCTGATCATCGGTTTTAGAATCAGACGCATTAATCTGTTTTTGCAACTTGCGCGTAGTTTCGCTCAGTTTTTTAACATCAGCTTTGATGACATCGCAATCCTGTGTTAGATCTAGTTGTTCGAATCTATCTGTCACTGTTTGAATATTTACTGTGTGTGTATCCGTTTTTGCTTTAAGATCAGAAATTTCATCCCGTAATTCCGCGTTCAATTGTTCTATGGTATTAATTTTGTCGGACACTGTAGTAATATTATTGTCTACATACGTCTTCGCTTTCGCGAATATTTTACGTTTGTCCTCTTGTCTCTGTGCAGTGATTGTTTCCATGACTTGTCGTTTTACTTTGTTTTGATCTTGAATAAATCTGCGGAAACGCGTATCACTGTTCTGTATGTGCTGACTAAAGCGCTCGTTAATCTGAGTGTTCTGCTGTTCGAATTTCGCGTCTATCTTTGCGTCCATAGTGCGCGAAAGTTCTACCGTCATTGCTTTAAACTCGTCCCGTAATTGTGCAGCTTTTTCAGAGCATTGTTTAGCGACTCCGCTAATTTCGTCTCTGAGTGTTTCTGTTGCGGCTGTTTGCATTTCTCTTAATTCTTGCGCAACAGACTTAATTTCTTCCCTATTTTTTTGAGAACAAGCCTCAATTTCCACGCGCAATTGTTCCTTAGTGTCATGGCACTGCGCGGCAACGTCTCTAATTTGTTCACTAAGCTGTCTGTTATCTTCCCTAAGTTGTTTGAAATTTTCACTCTGTTGTTTATTATCTTCCCTAAGTTGTATCAGTATTGCCATAATTGGATCCGAGCCAAAATTACCATTTCTATTATCTGTACTGTTCAATAGTGGATCTGGAATTGTTTCACTTTCTGTAACCATTTGGTCATTCTGAAATTTACAAAAAGGTTTGTCAGTCAAATGTATACTATCAGTCATTGTTTCGGAATTAAATACATCTGTCCTACTTTGTGTGATCTGTTCATTTTCATTAGACAGATTTGACTGTACATTACTTGAATTTTCCAAATCGGGTGTGTTAAGCTCTACAGCGCTCATTACCATAGAGCATTCTGCGTCATCAATTGTCGTCAAGTTAACAGACGAGACAATTGAGTTCGTTTGTTCATCATTAAGGTGAAAGTCATCATTAGTGGTTGGAATGCACTGATTGTTAGTGAACGCAGGATTGTCATCATTACGTTGCGTATCACAATTACTATCGGTCACGTTGTTTAAGTCGGTAATTTCATTCACAATACTTCGCGATACACTATTCACAGTCTTTCGCGGCATTTTTACAATAGTCAAAATTTTTCACAAAACAAATAAGCACAATGCAAAAGCAACACACACATACAACAAAGCAGCAAATTGCCGTTGACCTGTAGAAAGAAAGTCACAATATTATTAAAAGCGTTGCGCCAAATCCTAATTATCTAAGCAAATAAGAGCAGATATCTGACTGTCGCTCAAAAGACTCTCAACGAAATACGATCCTGGACTGGGTGTCGCCAAGTGTAACCTCCCCACCGCAATTTTTTTTAAAGAAAATATATAGCAATACTTAATAGAAATGGGAGCCAAGTGTAACCTCCCCACAAAAATTTTAAAAGAAAATAACGATACTAATTAGAAATGCTGATGGACATGGCTCTATGCGTAACCTGCCTACAATCAAATGTACTGACAATGGCAACAAATGTGAAATTCGCAATCTGACTCAATTATAAATCCTTCAAAAAATTAAAGTCCATTCAGTGACAAGAAAATTCAATTAAACCGAAATATCGGTTTTTGGCCCTGTGTAAAAACAATCAGAATTAAAGTCTTACCTCAGAATAAATGGATGTCACATATCTGCTCTTGTTGTTGCGCACCACTTGGAGGAACTACATTGCAAATAATAATATTCTCCTTTTTTTTTGTAATTCTAGTGAAATTTTTCTTCAAAAAGAAGTGGAATGAAATGGGAAGTGCAACGAGATCTTTAGTTCAAAAAAAATTAAACTTTTGAAAAAATGCTTTTGAAATAAAAAATTATTATTGGGAGACTTGTTGGAGAATAATTACAATAAATAAAATTTTTCATTATCTAATGATTATATTAATTAACAGTATACCTTATTCCTCATCTTGACCATTGTTGCCGACCGCCTACATCACACAACCGCACTGGGCTGCTACTACTGACCGACCGCTCTGCATGACGACTACAGACTGAGTACTGCTCTCAACTAGACAGAGCTACAGACTCGCAACGACTGACTGACTGCTACTCTGCATAGCGACAACTAACTCGCAAAGACTACTACTGACTGAGAACCGCTCGCAACACTCGCGCGGTCAAGCGCATACTCTCTGGTCACAGATGCTACAATGCCTCGCCATCGCTGCTGCGTTACATACGTGTTTCAACATTTAAAGCAAGTTGCCAATCTTTGCACCACTTTGCAATCTTATCAATAGCTGACTGAATATTTATGGAGCTTAATTCAGATAGTACTTTATTATTGATAACTGCTTCATCTACAAGAATCCTGAGGTAAATATTACCATTGTATGGAAGGTCATTAATAAAGAATGTGAGCAGCAAGGGTCCCAACACACTTACCTGGAGCACAAACGAAGTTACTTCGACATGTGACGATGACTGTCCATCGAAGATAACATGCAGGGTCCTCCCTGTCGGAAAGGTCCTCTGTTCAATCACAAATTTCACTTGATACTCTGTATTATCGTACTTTTGACAATACGGATAGGTGTGTTACTGAGTCAAATGTTTTCCAAAATCAGGAAATACTGCATCTGCCTGACTGCTTTCATCCAAAACTTTCAGTGTGTCATGTGAAGAAAAGAGCGAGTTGGGTTTCAAATGATCGATGTTCTCGGAATCGATTTGGTTGGGATTTAGTAGGTCATTCTGTTCGAGATACCCTGCTAAGTTTGAGCTCAGAATATGTTCTAAGATTCTACAACAAATCCGAAGTCGCCTTTTATAATGTATAAATTGTAAGTATTTTTCACTTAGGTGTTTCTGTGCCAACTATGAGTTTATCTCCGTCAAAACCGCTAAAATGTGCAGCACTGACAAAGCATGTCTTCTGCCTGTTGCAGCTTTCAATACATGTGGGTTTTGTTTGGTCGCAGCAAGTCTCACAGGGTGAATGTTGAAACTGTGTCTTCTAGAATATATTGCATATTTCCTTCCTCATCTGTCCTTAATTTGATCATGTGTTGTACCTGTAATATTATCTTCATCAATGTTAAGTTAAACTCCAATAATCGCTCGTTCACAGTAGTTCGCGTTGTCACTGGGTAGGTAAAAATTCAGGAGGGAAATACTTGCGGAACATTTCAAAGCTGAGACAGCGGTAAGTGGGAGGGAGGGTTGACGTTGGGGGGAGGAGGGGGAAGATGAGCAGGCAGATAGACGTGATATGTGTGAGCTGAAAAAACGAAAATTAGTTTCATTCGGTCAACAGGGGTACAAAATAAGTATATACTCGATAAAAGTTCATGGGCTCGGATGAACTATTTGTGGCCTTCCCTGACTCATCGGCAGCAAAAGCTATCTAAAACAGGATCCACGATTTATTTTTGTGGCATTCCCATTTGACATACAAAGGGGAATCATGGCAATCTCTATAGACTGAGAACCGAGGTAGATGCCATTTCAGAATCTAGACTGATCGGAAGTATTCCTAAGAGGAGCAATAATGTACTGAAATAGTCCTCATGGTGCTAATTGGTGTTACGATATAAAAGGTATGAAATAATTTTGAAACCCCGCCTAGTCTCAGATGTTAGGAATCTGTCAGTCCCACGAGTAAGATTTACTGGTCACTAAGCGCTAATAAGGTGTTAGACACAGGTACCCGTAAACCGGCCAGTGACTGCATGATGTATTATCTCGTCTTCGTATAACTCAGTAACAGTAGACGTAGTTTTTAACTCCTGCTAACCTGGATTATCCCCATTCTTGCCTAGAGGTGCAATCTGGAACTCTCATACGCGTATACTCCATATTGTGGTTAGCCAACTTCGTTCCTCTCCTACATTACGGGAGCGTAACGAAAGTTTAAAGGTATCGCACGACTTTTATCAAATATATCAAAAGGAGACATTACCAGCTATTCCAGTCTACACACCTAATATAATAAACCGTTAACAGCTTTCCGTTTAAGGGCCGTAACGAAAAGGAAACATTATTCAAATGTGAGTGTACGTAGTACAGTGAGGGCAATGAGGGCAGCAAGAGTGAAGATTTGAGAGGTTAACAGAAAAGATTTTTTTTTTCAGAATAGTACGACCAGACTGTTAATATTTGTGCTTAGAAAGTTGTAGCTAAGCGCTTAGAGTTATTTTTTTACTTGAAGTGGTAGTGTCACTTTTATCGCTCAGTCACAGAGTCTGTTAACTCAATAGTACGAAGAGGAGTTTTAGATTTTCAGTACAACCACGCCAAAGGACATGCATGTGTCTTTACAGTGAGGCGTGGATGTCCTTGGGACACCGTGAGAGGTAACCGAAAATGCAAGAAGGTTAGGCGTTCTTAACAGGGGGCCAAAACGATTTAGCTGCTGCACATGGGTAGTGCCAGCGATTCATTTCAAAATTACTTTTCGTTACAGGTTAATCCTTATCAATTGGATTATCACGGATTTTGTGAAATAGACTATGGCTTTAAAGGTCGTCTTAATTATTAGACTGGAAATGACGTAAATACTGATGTCATGGTGACGAGTCCACGTGTTCAACATCTCACCTGCTGCCCAAAGGAAAATATACACAATGGCTTTCTCTTGTCAAATGTACTTGGAGGTTCTACCCAACCTGCAGATATACAACTTGTATTAACTGTAATTATTAGACTTGAAATGACGTAAATACTGATATGACGGTGATCAGTGCACCGTCGTCAGCCATCGACAGAAATATCCGCACTTACACCCTGTACAGCGTGGGCAGGAACAGTCTCAAAAGCTTGTAAGAGTGTTGCAGAAAATGTTGTGCTGAGAAATAATTGTTAATAAAGAAATCCAGTACTGTTGGCCGTTTCCGTGTCAATCAGCATTAAATTTACTCAATCAGGCTGTTGCGCAAGCAAATTCAAGTCACTCTGGAAAGACGGTGTCGCCAAACGTGTTCTCGTTTCTATTCCTAAAACCGAACAAGATGGCTATACAAAAATAGAATACAGGACGGTAATAACGATCGTACCCGCGATAAAGGCTGAGTAGCCTCGTGTCATTATCTACGATATGAGACCAACTGACACTAATTGTATTCGGCGGACCACTTGAATTTGCACGCGCGAGGGCCTGACTGGCTAACTTCGAGGCTAACCAACTTGGAAACACCACAACGTATCAAATATTTTGCCTTGACAGTTATTTCTCAGCTTAACCCACTCCGCCACACCCATGCAGACTGTTTCTGATCACCCTGCATATAAACCTGTTTACCCATTGACAAACGAATCATATTATTCTGCATACACGTTTATGTACGAGTAAGTGCATCCTCTCCCCCTGTATCATCCGACTAAGTAATGTGATTACAGAATCGTTCCTATTCCTTCTGCATAAATGACTCATTTATCATCATATTGCGGCAGGCCAATTCTCAGTTGCAACACAATTTGTTCCACACGGTCCCATGATCGAATATTAACTAGGCGCGCCGTATGTGGAGGAGGAGATGGAGTGCTGGAAAAACCACGAAGCAGGCATGGCAAGTAATCCAAGTAATCATCAACCATCAGAACCATTGAGACTGCCCATCGCACACAGTTAGCCCGCCTGTCACTGTGTGATATGCGTACATTTTAGATCCAAGACCTTAAAATTCCTCAGTCTGTGAAACCATTCATCTTGTCTTTCATGAGGCCGATTAGCTTGTTTTTTTTTTGTTTTTTTTTTTTTTTTTTTGCTGGCGATATGCCATAAGGATTATTGGCCTTGTATCCAGATGTGTCATATGCATCATGGTGGCACCTCATTACTTAAAATGAGTTGCAATCCTCCATTTGATAGTTGAAACTGTCCATACGCAACAAAGTAACTCTGTATGTCAAAATGAGTTTTCGGATATTTCTGGTGGAAGTCATACATGTGGGGTTTGGATAAGTCCTGTATAAACAAATGGTTGTAGACGGATTTCTAGAACTCTATTGAAACCTTAGCCGTTTCCACAGTGACGAATTCTTTCAGCTCCCGAGAATTCTTCCGTGTTGTATGGCCGTGGTTCATGGAACTCTTCTATCCCTGACGTTTCGCCCAAAGCTACGTTGGACATCTACGGAGGTGCTCTTGGTTGTGCTGAGTCTTGCCGACTGACGAGTCGGACGTCGAAGAACAGCCTGAAGTTTACTAACTGGTTCCATTATTATGTTCAAATAAATGAACATACACTTTTCAATTTAAATATTTTGAACTTCTGTCTTTGTCTTCCTGGCTGTTTGCACCTGTTACCGATAAGTAACTGTCGGTTAATGCTGAGATGAAGAAAACAGAATGCATATAGGATACAAGTTTATAGCTGTTTGGTGACTTACTCCCCTTTTAAGCATTTACTGCGACTGATTGGAATTATTTCTTCACTAAAAATAGTTGTCATAATTCGTTCAATTTTTATTTCCGTAATTAATATAGTTTCAGAATATGACTCATCCTTGCACGTTTAGGTATCGTATATTCAGTTATATGATTTTCCCATCATCACGCTGCCGAGCGTCTTCGCACTTAGCTCCAGACACAAAATTGTTGAGTAATCGCCGTATTCATTATCATTGGTCGAAAAGTTCAGCTATTGGCTACCTAATGGCACTAAATAAGAAGATATCCGAACGATAAAACATGGTGTTAACAGGCTGTAGTCAACAACAATGATCTGACAACACTAAAGTGATCGATTGTTCCGTTGAGAATTGAATGCACGGGGGCCCGGCGAATCAGTTTGTCACTCCCAGTGTTCCTGAGGGATGCGAAGTTCGTTAAGGACTGTTTACACCGCTGACCAGAGACAGGCTTAACCTTGAAACTGAACTACCAACGTGTGCGATGAATAGAAGAGTTTTATACACGTGAAAAGCCAACGGCATTGCCTCAGTGGTACCACCGGTTCCCGTCAGATCACCGAAGTTAAGCGCTGTTCGGCTGAGCTAGGACATGGATGGGTGACCTTCCGGTCTGCGGAGCGCTGTTGGCAAGCGGGGTGCCCACAGCCCTTGTGAGGCAAACTGAGGAGCTGCTTCATTGATATGTAGCGGCTCCGGTCTTGTAAACTGACATATGGTCGGGAGAGCGGTGTGCTGACCACATGTCCCTCCATATCCGCATCCAGTGATGCCTGTGGGTGAGGATGAGACGGCGGCCGGTCGGTACCGTTGGACCATCATGGCCTGTTCGGACGGAGTTTAGTTTAGTTTATACACGTGAAAAGGTACTAAAACCAATATTTTGTCGTAAAAGCAAGCTTAATAAAAAGTGTAAAAAAGAAAAAAATCACCACCCAAACAAAACAAAAAAACTGTCTGTGAAGTGTTAAAGAGGTTTGTGTGCATGAACTGTTTTGTACATACATAGCGCGTGACGTAATTTTCTGTGCAAATAATTTTACATTCCACGCAAATAAATGGCTGAATAATACACTCCTGGAAATTGAAATAAGAACACCGTGAATTCATTGTCCCGGGAAGGGGAAACTTTATTGACACATTCCTGGGGTCAGATACATCACATGATCACACTGACAGGACCACAGGCACATAGACACAGGCAACAGAGCATGCACATTGTCGGCACTAGTACAGTGTATATCCACCTTTCGCAGCAATGCAGGCTGCTATTCTCCCATGGAGACGATCGTAGAGATGCTGGATGAAGTCCTGTGGAACGGCTTGCCATGCCATTTCCACCTGGCGCCTCAGTTGGACCAGCGTTCGTGCTGGACGTGCAGACCGCGTGAGACGCCGCTTCATCCAGTCTCAAACATGCTCAATGGGGGACAGATCCGGAGATCTTGCTGGCCAGGGTAATTGACTTACACCTTCTAGAGCACGTTGGGTGGCACGGGATACATGCGGACGTGCATTGTCCTGTTGGAACAGCAAGTTCCCTTGCCGGTCTAGGAATGGTAGAACGATGGGTTCGATGACGGTTTGGATGTACCGTGCACTATTCAGTGTCCCCTCGACGATCACCAGTGGTGTACGGCCAGTGTAGGAGATCGCTCCCCACACCATGATGCCGGGTGTTGGCCCTGTGTGCCTCGGTCGTATGCAGTCCTGATTGTGGCGCTCACCTGCACGGCGCCAAACACGCATACGACCATCATTGGCACCAAGGCAGAAGCGACTCTCATCGTGGAAGACGACACGTCTCCATTCGTCCCTCCATTCACGCCAGTCGCGACACCACTGGAGGCGGGCTGCACGATGTTGGGGTGTGAGCGGAAGACGGCCTGACGGTGTGCTGGACCG
This sequence comes from Schistocerca serialis cubense, assembly GCF_023864345.2. NCBI lineage: Eukaryota > Metazoa > Arthropoda > Insecta > Orthoptera > Acrididae > Schistocerca > Schistocerca serialis. The sequence continues at coordinate 273,802,479 of NC_064642.1, read as the reverse complement.
TAGCCCAGCTTCATGGAGACGGTTGCGAATGGTCCTCGCCGATACCCCAGGAGCAACAGTGTCCCTAATTTGCTGGGAAGTGGCGGTGTGGTCCCCTACGGCACTGCGTAGGATCCTACGGTCTTGGCGTGCATCCGTGCGTCGCTGCGGTCCGGTCCCAGGTCGACGGGCACGTGCACCTTCCGCCGACCACTGGCGACAACATCGATGTACTGTGGAGACCTCACGCCCCACGTGTTGAGCAATTCGGCGGTACGTCCACCCGGCCTTCCGCATGCCCACTATACGCCCTTGCTCAAAGTACGTCAACTGCACATACGGTTCACGTCCACGCTGTCGCGGCATGCTACCAGTGTTAAAGACTGCGATGGAGCTCCGTATGCCACGGCCAACTGGCTGACACTGACGGCGGCGGCGCACAAAGGCTGCGCAGCTAGCGCCATTCGACGACCAACACCGCGGTTCCTGGTGTGTCCGCTGTGCCGTGCGTGTGATCATTGCTTGTACAGCCCTCTCGCAGTGTCCGGAGCAAGTATGGTGGGTCTGACACACCGGTGTCAATGTGTTCTTTTTTCCATTTCCAGGAGTGTAGTTTAAGGGCTTGACTGGAATAAATTTTAAATTATGGGTCTTGACCTGTGCAGTGGTTCGAAATGACATCGAAAGCGTGGTATACTCTCTTCGCACGTGTAGCTAAGCAATCACCTCCTTCACATCATGCCAGGGAGCATGCGCAGTCTCCATTGCGCCGACTTGCGCATGAGTCTTGGTTCAAATGGTTGAAATGGCTCGAAGCACTATGGGACTCAACTGCTGAGGTCAATAGTCCCCTAGAACTTAGAACTAGTGAAACCTAACTAACCTAAGGACATCACAAACATCCATGCACGAAGAAGGTTCGAACCTGCGACCGTAGCGGTCTTGCAGTTCCAGACTCCAGCGCCTTTAACCGCAGGGCCACTTCGGCCGGCCGCATGAGTCTTCTCTGAGTCATACACCACCAATAAATGCAGGATGGCCATTCAAGTGCAACTGCTGTCTATCATGTATCACTTTAATTCTATGAGTATTTGCAAAAGTTAAATATGATTATGAGAGGGTGTGTGGTTCTCTATTCAGCCAGCTTACATTCCCGAGAAGCACATCGCTTTGATTTAGTGGAGGAAGGACTTGGAACTGTGTCTACGGAATTCTCGGAAATAGTGGGATTGATGGGCCGTAATCATCGACACATGATGTACTTGGTGAGCACAGTAAGGTGTGAAAAGTTTCTCTCAGCTATTCGCTTTCTGTAGGGTTCTTTAAAATGTGTTAAGTCAACACCGGTTATATTTAATGAGTTAACCGGTTCGAACTTGGCTAACGTACATTTCTATAATTGTTTGGGCCACAAATATTCGAGGTGGGTTGTATAGTTCCTGTTTACCAGATTTGACTCCTGTTTGTAATTCATCAATGTTACTTGTGATTGTTTTGTGTACTTTATTGGTACTCATATCCACCTCCGTAGCGTAGCCGTAGCGTTTCCGCTTATCACGCAGGGGGCCCGGGTTTGATTACAAACAGGGAACTGGGTGTTGTGTGTCCTTCATCATCATTGACCCTCAAGTCGCCGAAGTGGCGTCAACTAAAAAGGACTTGGCAATACGGCGGCCGAACTCACCCACATGAGGCCTCCCAGCACACAACGCCATACGCTCATTTCCAATGGTACTCATGGTTTATGTAAGTTCAATTTTAATATCTACTCTTTTAGTTTAAGCAGTGTGGGCGTTGTTGTTTAACTTTTATTTGTATATTCTTTTACAGCCCTAGCCTTAGCCTGAATTATCACAACTTAACAACATCGGTATGTTCTCCCTTGGGTGAGACTTGCGTAATACCTAGTTCCATGTTTAGCAATTTGTTCCTGAACCCAGGCTCTTTGTGGAGGCAATTGCTACGTATTTATGAGAGTACAGTCATCCTATGATTTACATAAATATTATATCTCACATTGCTTTTATTGTAGTTCATTGTCTGTTGTGATCTGATGTGTCTACAGGTATTAACTGATGTCTTAATCAAATGTTTATTACCGCCTGATGCATTAATCTGGAGCACACGTTAACTGAAATGTTTTTGAGAAGGAACCAGCTAAGTGCGGTAATACTCATAAAATATTTAATACTAAAGGTTTACTGTTGATTTTTTTGAAATGTTATAAATAATTACATTCATCTGAGCTCTTCAGATTTCACATGCGAAGAAAAGTTTGCATAATTTGTCAAATAAAATTAATTTATTGTGCAGGCTGTTGTGTAATGTTTTTTGTGGTCTGGCACGTTACCACTCCCAAATCCTCACTTGCTAACGTTTCCACAAGTCTTGTCACCTCTACAGTAAAGCGGGACGCAAACCGACGCTGAAATTTGGCAATGATCCTTTCTCCTTAATATCGTCTGAAGGGAATTGTTATGCTCGAGTTTGTACCACTAATGTTACACCAGCTTAATTAGTTCATTGCACCTGAAGTTAGTTCACAGTGATATATAAACTAATTTTAAATGAAGAGAAGAAGAATTAGTACATTCAGAACATAAATGAATACGAAAAATGTTTATTTTAACTTTGGAATATTCCAGGGGGTAGGAGTATCTGCCGTAGGTATGCGTATCTCAGTAATATGCAACTTTTTTGTTCAGCTAATGGAAATAGAACAGATTGATTTCACTCAGAAGAGTGAATCAATATCACAGTCAGCCGTCATTTGTGGCCGTGCGGTTCTAGGCGCTTCAGTCTGGAACCGCGAGACCGCTACGGTCGCAGGTTAGAATCCTGCCTCGGGCATGGATGTGTGTGATGTCCTTACGTTAGTTAGGTTCAAGTAGTTCTAAGTTTTAGGGCACTGATGACCACAGATGTTAAGTCCCATATTGCCCAGAGCCATTTGAACCAATATCACAGTCAGCTAAAACACCAATGGTGCTTTAGTTGGTATAACAGCAGTAGTATTCATTACGAACAGGACTGTAGGCCAGAGAATGATTTACTGTGAACAGTTCAGTGACAGTGTTGTTTTCATCAGAATCGACAGCAAACCTACACCGAAAATTATCGTTCAGAAATAAAAGCCGACGTCGTAAGCTGAAGATGAAGAGAGAGAGAAATTATATGAGGAAATGGAACGGATAGTTCAGTACATAAAGGGAGATGGAAATCTAATAGTCGTGGGGGACTAGGGTAGTGGAATGCGGCTGTAGGAGAGGGCGGAGAAGAAAGAGTTACGAGACAATATAGAATTGGCACTAGAAATGAAAGTTGAAAGACTAATTTATTTCCGCACTAAATTACAGATAGAAATAGTGAATACTAAGGCCGACAGCTACGAGATTATTTCAGTTAAATTACATCATTAGGCTGAGATTCCGAAATCCCATACTGGATTGCAAGACGAACCCAGGAGCAGATACAGACTCAGATCACAGCTGATTAATGATAAAAAGTACGCTAAAGTTCAATAAATGGCTAGCCAGGAAGAATCAATACAGAAAGAACTGGGTTACGGAAGTACTAGGGAATGAAGAGAGATGCTTGAAGTTCTCCGGGGTATAGATAATGCGATAAGGAATAGTTCAATAGCCAATTCAGTTGAAGAAGGATGGACATAACTGAAAAGGGTAATCACAGAAGTTAGAAAGGAGCATTGTTACAAAGACGATAACTGCCAAGAAACCTTAGATGATAAAAGAACTACTTCAGTTGATCTGTGTGTGAAGTAAGTATAAAAATGTTCAGTAAAATTCAGGAATACGGAAATACAAGTAAATTAGGAATGGAATACATTGGAAGTGCAAGGAAACTAAAGCGAAATGGCTACATGAAGAATGTGAAAAAATAGAAAAAGGAAATGATAACTGGAAGGACTGATTCAACATGCAGAAAAGTCAAAACAACCTTCGGTGAAATTAAATACAAGGCCGGTAACATTAAGGGCACAGAGGAAATTCCACTGTTAAATGCAGCGGAGAGAGCGGATATGTGCAGAGGGTACGTTGAACGTCTCTGTGTGAGGAGTAGGACTTGTCTGATAATGTAATAGAAGAAATAGGAGTCGATAAGGACACGATAGGGCTTCCAGTTTTAGAATCACAATTTGAAAGAGCTTTGGAAGACTTAAGATCAATTAAGGGGGAAGGGATAGATAACATTCCATCAGGATTTCTATAATCATTCGGGAAAGTGGCAAACAAATGGACTGTCGACGCTGGTGTGTGTCGTATATTGAGTCTGTCGACGTACCGTCCGACTTTAGGAAAAACATCATCCACACAATTCCGAAGGTTTAAAGAGCTAACAAGTGCGAGAACAATCGCACAATCAGCTCGCGCATCCAAGTTACTAACAAAAATTGTATAGAGAAGAATGGAAAAGAAAACTGAGTATGTGTAAAAGGACGATGAGTTTGGCTTTATGAAAGATAAAGACACCAGACAGCGAGTTCTGACATTGCATTTAATAACGGAAGCCTGACTAAAGGAAAATGAAGACACGTTCAGAAGATTTGTCGACTGGGAGAAAGCGTTTGACAATGTAAAATGGAGCAAGATGTTCGAAATTCTGAGAAAAATACGGCTGAGCTACAGGGACAGATGGGTAATATACAATATGCACAACAACAAAGAGGGAAGAAAAAGAGCGAAAGACCAAGAACGACGTGCTCGGTTTAGGGTGAAGTCTTCAGCACCTACTGTTCAATCCATCCATCGAAGAAGCAATGACGGTAATAAAGGCTCAAGAATTCAATTAAAATTCAAGATGAAAGGATATCAATGATAAGATTGCTCACTGAAAGTCAAGAAGGATTACAGGATCTGCTCAATGGAATGAACAATTTGATCAGTTGCAGAAATGATAAACTTAACGTAAACATTAGTGATCACAGTGTTGATGAAGTTAAGGAATTCTGCAACATCCACAAAAAAAAAGAAAAAAAAATTCATGAGACGGAGCGAGGAGGATATCAAAATTTGACTAGCACTGGCAAAAAGGGCATTCTTCGCCGAGAAAAGTCTGTGTCAAACGTACGTCTTCATTTGAGGAAGAACGTTCTGAGAATGTACGTTAGGATCATAGCATTGTATGGAAGGGAAACATGGACCGTGAGAAAGCCGGCACAGAAGATAATCGAAGCACTTTAGATGTGGCGTCACAGACAGATGTTGAAAATTAGGTGAACTGGTAAAGCAAGAAATGACTAGCTTCTCCGAATATCGGCGAGGAAGGTGATTTATGGGAAACGGTGCCTGGAAGAAGGAGCAGGATTGTAGAGCGTCTAGTAAGGCATGGGGCAATAATTCCCATATAACTACAGCGAGGTGTGAGCTTAAAAAATTGCAACAGTCCACTAGAGTGACAGCAGCTTTAAGTAGCAGTGCTTCAGTATTCTGGCTGCGAGTTTAACATTTCCAAGTAGATATTTTTGTGCACTCGTTTCACCCATTTAGCTAGTGTTATTTGTATATATGAGTTAGCTGTAAGGTATTATATGGGCAATATTGTTATTATCAGCGATATATATATTGTGCAATATTAGTATCTAACATGGTTAGACCAAAGAAGCAAGTAAAGTCGAATGAGCTGGCTGATGCAGAAATGGCATCAGACCCTCAAATAGATCAACGTTCGCGCAGTTCAGTGCAAGTACTTGAGAATGTAAATATTGATGATGACAATGTATTACCTGATATTCCAAGCGAAAATGAAACTGAGGAGGTGTCAATACAAACGTATGTTCCTAGAGTTAAACCTATAAAAGTGAGTTATAATGTTTCTGCTGGGTAAGGGGCAGAAATTAGCAATTTTGAAGCTATCACACTACCGGATATGCTAGTATTATTATTTGAAAAGTTCAGTATCATGGAACAGGAACGCAAGCGCATGGAACAGGAGCACGACCACAGGAACCAGGAACCTGAACAGGAAAAGGAAAGGCGTAGACAAGAAAAGGCCATAAAAGGCAACGACGCGAGCTCAAGCAGCAACAAGAAAAGGCTATAGAAGAACAGCAACTCGAGCTCAGGGAGCAGAAGCGTGATAGGAATTACTGGAACAAATAAGTAATATTTTTATAGAACGAGATAAGGAAATTGTCCAGAGAATGAATCAGGTGTTAGTTGATCGCAATAAAGCAATTACGACTCATTTCAACAACTAAATCGGTGCAATACAATTAGTATTGAACCGCTGGCAAACATACCAACTCAGGTGAATAATCTTCAAAACGAAGTAGATAAGTTAGAAGTCCAGTTCAAAGCTTAGGCTACTACTGTGGAACCAATAAAGAGTGACATCCCTACAGAAGTACAGAAACAAGTCAGAACTGAAGTAGCCAAGGTACTGAACATGAGAACTTACAATCTTGAAAGAATGTCAGCACACAGTAACGAGGACGCTGGTACTGACGGACAAAGAAACAATGAAAATTTGCCGACGACCACTATTGCAGTGCATATAATACCAAGTTTCGTTAATCAACCTATATTACCCCAGCATTTTGTTTCACCTAGAAAACCGAATTATGAAGCTGAGTGTACTTGTAATAAAGTCAGTGCTCTGCCTGCTAATGACAACAACTCCATGCGCTTGGGTACCTTAATGCATGAAGAGAGCTTAATTAAACACCGTCATTTCCAAATATTCAACGAGCAGAGTAAAAAGAATATTCATACCGTGGTTTTTATTAGGAACGTTAGAAGTGTTCTTCCAAAATCTTAAGAAGAGGAACAGAAGATTCAGTTTGTGGTTTCACACATTTCCGGTGACGCATCGCTCTGGGCGTTGAACGCAGCAGAAACATTCAAAACATTTAACGAATTTGAGAAGGCGTTTCTCGACCAGTTCTGGTCAGCGTCGACTCAAGAATGGCTAAGAAAGATTGTATGCAACGCAGAAATTTATAACCCGAAGACAGGCTCTTTGAGAAAATACTTTGAAAAATACATTAATACGACACAGTACTGGCATCAACCAGTTACAACACAGGACTTGTTATGGGTATTGAAGGCTAGATGACCAATAGACATTAGGGGGAAACTGTTTAATGTCACAGATACTGATCTTAAGGAATTTTTATCTCTAATAGACTAGTTACACTTAGTCCAAAAAGACGTCAGAAAGAATTCTGACGCAACAAGTAGTACCAACTGTTCTAAAGGAAAAGGTTCGAGGAACGGAAATAATGTAAACAGAGGCGAAGGCAGTCCCAAGAACAACAAAAACAAAACTCATGGTAATAGAAAGTATAGTAACGGTAAAATTTCTTAGAAACAAAAATCTGATTATTTATGTAATAATAATAATTACCAGGGAACCCGTGACTACCAGCATCCGAATGGTAATCAAAGGCAATATAGTAATGAAAATGCCAATAATAATAATAATAATAATTCTAAATGAAAATGAACTCCTTACAAGGATAAACCAACAAACATCCGTGGTGACAATGATTATTGGCGACAACCAGGGCCAAGTCATTGACGACCCCAAGAAAATTTTCTGAATCCGGGTCAGCCAGTAAATTACGTACAGGCTATACCTATATCGAATAACCAATATCCACAACGGTGGGATCCGAGTAGACCACCACAGAATATAGAATCACAAAATGTGAAAATAGTGGAGGTATCCTCGGAGCAGAATCAAAATATACCAAAATCAACAAACAAATCTTGGTGCCTATAGGCCTGCGCCAGGAGACCGTGACTAATAATGAAGGCAATAGATCTATGCAAGAGAACGTCAATATGATTCGCTATCAGGATGGTAAGGAAATCAAAGATGAACTCTTATCAAGAATCTGCCGTCACTGAGAGGGAAGAAAAGGAAAGTATTCAGGCAAGTGTCAATGGAACCACCAATTGTGTAGCAACCATTAACCTCCTCGACACAGGTGCGAGTGTATCTGTGATGAACGCTCAATTTAAGAAGGTAACACAATTTGTCGATTTTGCCTGTTACGAATCGCAATGTTATAGGAGCGCTGGGAAAGAAGGCACAAAATATGAATTACCAGACACAGATTAAAGTTCCCTTTGGAAATGATAGCGTTATATGCATGTTCCTATTAATGGGAAACTTATCAATACCTGTGTTACTGGGCCTTGAGTTTTTACGGAATAAGAGACTGTAATAGATTCCGCCCGGGGAACATGTGTACTTACGAACCGGCATCGACCAACAGCGTTGAAACTAAATCGGGTGTTCGGTGCGAGCCTTCTGCTGACAAGAGAATTAGATGTTTCTGTCAGCAAACAAAAATTGCTGGCGTTAGAATACGATCACCCACAAAAGTGTCATATTAACCCAAACAATGATGCAACCAATATCATGAATGACATTGGTGCAGCAATAGAGGAGAAGTTGACACAGGCAACTTGCATTGACGCTTCACAGGCTGAACAGTTAATAAAACTGTTATCCAGATACCATGAAGTCTTTATTGTTCGACCAGGTATCATAAAAGATTATGTTTATGGTATGACAGTCTGTTCCCATAAGACCTATTGCAGAGCTTCATACTCGGTCCCCTGGACAAAAACATGACAGATATAGTACGAAGGACTGTTTAAAATAATCTCAATCCCACACTATGGATGTTATGTACTAGAAGATGTCAGTACAGGGATCCTAAAAGGACTGTATTGTCATAGACACGTTTGCAATAGGAACCCACTTTTATGCCTATGTAAAGAAAATATGTCTAGTGCTAATGCACAATAGCACAGTTGTAAACACGTAAATAGTAGTTATAGTGAAAATGTTATCATAAGTAATTTCATGAACTTATGTGTACTAGTCTGTAAGCTTACATGCCAGTAGTTACACTATAGTAATCATGAAGTGTAAATCCCAAAAAGAGAAAATGTTTTTAAGAATTTTAATTATTCTGAAAAGCTCATTTACTCGATGCAAGTTACTGCAAATCCTATTACAGTAAGCATTTTTTTTATCTTTTCTAAGTAGGTTATAGAAGTTCATAATATAAATATGTATACAGATAGATAATATGTTTATTCATGTACGAGGGTAAATGAGTCATGAATGTTATTATGAACCTCACCTATGTAAACACACACACATAACGAGTATTAATAACAAAATTTACAGACAGGATGATGGGTTGGCAATGGGTAGCAGCCTAGCTGGGATGTTAGCAGACATTTACATTAACCACTTAGAGCACAGATTTTTCGAAGTTAACTGTCATATCAACAGCAAAATCATCTACTATAAAAGGTATGTAGATGATACAATGAAGAAATTAACACATTAGCAACTGAGCTGAGCAGCATGCTAAATAACATAAAATTCACTGTTAAACATGAATCCAATAACAACATCAATTTCTTAGATTTGAAAATTTTCAGCAAAAACCAGAAACACTTTGAATTTTACAGAAAACAAACAGCCACAGATGCGTGCATCAACATCTCATCTTGCCATCCAAACCATCATAAGGTGGCATACTTCAGGTCCATGCTTAATCTCCTGTTTAAAATTCTACTGGAACCAGTTCAACATCATAAAGAAACCAATAACATCAAAGCCATAGCAACAAACAATGGATATAACCCTCACATGATTGATAAATTATCCAAAAAACAACAGACAACAAAGCCCCACACCAGACACCTATGCAGTTAACACAAAAGCTGTAGAAAGCAGCAGAAAATATGTCTCACTTCCTTTTCTGGGGAGCATATCCCATAAAATAAGTAATCTTTTCAAAAACACAAACTAAAATATAAGCTTCCACACAAATCATAAACTTCAGCAGCTAACCATCCATAACATAAAGAATAACAACCCCTAATAAAAAAGATCAGGGATATATATAAACTCAGATGCCAAAACTGCTCCTCCTTCTATATTGGACAGACTGGGAGAAACTTTGAGATTCGATTCAAAGAACATTTAGATGCAATACGTTTGAACAATCCTTCGAAACCTGCACTTGCAATGCACACAACTCTCAGTAAACATGGAGCAAAAAACACTGAAGATCAGATCCAAATATTGCATCATGCTGAGAAAGGTAGCCTCATGAATCTGCTTGAAGAGCTAGAAATATGTACACATAAAAGCAAATCACCACATCATATTCACAACGAACAGACAGAGTTAGCTAATGCAACATTTCTACAAAATTTCACTCACCTATTATCCAGTTTAAAAAACAAATACACACTACTTCCCTCAACAACAAGAAGCAATCAATAATCCAAACAAAGTATTACATCATAATACGGCTGCATGCTCAGTCACACATTATTGGAACTGTAAAATTGATTTGAAAAAAGTGGTGTGCCATACTACATTAATATAATTTCTACTGACACATTATTCATGTATCTCATGTATATGTTGTGGCCTGTTTATGGCATAGTATTTACACAATACCATATAAGTATCATTCATACAAAATGGCCACCACAATTTCCCAATTTATTTGTAATTAATGCTCACTGAGTATGGTATGCTCATAAATTAACTTTTATTCTTTGTGATATAAATACTTGTAATGGCACCTTGATTCTTTGGAAAAAAATTCACTGTAAAAAAAAATTTCACTGTCAATGTGTATTCTGTAATACAAGAACTTCTTTGGCACTGCTTTACACCAAAATAAAGCTACCTGCTTAATCAAACTTTATTGCAACTATACTTGATTCAAAATTTCAGTGCGCCATATGATGATAATATGATTGTTACTGTCATATTATTCATTTTATCTCACCTCTATGTAGCTCTCTGTATATAACATAGTATTTACATAATACCATGTAAGTAGCATTCACACAAGCTGGTTACTACATCTGTCAACTTCATATGTAATATTATATGCTCATAATGTAAGGTTTATCTTTGTGTTTTAATTTGCATTATGTTATGTCTACTCTTTAAAAAAACAGTCATACTGTGAAATCAAAGCAGTCTGTACATTGTAATACCTCTGAGAGAGAACATCTCTGGCACTGTTGTATTTGGAAAACTGCAATCTTTGTGTCAGCTTCACATGTGGCAAATACTTTATGGTGTGTGTATGTGTGTGTGTGTGTGTGTGTGTGTGTGTGTGTGTGTGAGTGTGTGTGTGTGTGTGTGGTGCTTTGCACAATTTGGTGATGTGCACATCATATAAGTGCTATATATATTTTACGATATTTGAAAAATACAATCCTGCAACTTCGTAACACCATTGCGCGGAATTTTCGACGTAAGTGCCATAACCACATAACCTCACATATATGTTTACTCAGTATTTCATCGTTTGGATGTTAGTAATGTTGACATAGTGCGCTTCTAACACTGTTTTCCACCGTAGGGCACCAACACACCAATGATATTTCACTACAGTGGAAGAATAAAAATCGAAAACAGACGTTTTTGTAAAGTGCATCTTGGAAATATTGTGAACAGCCGTCTGATGATGAACTTGTCAGTTCGAACCCGGTTACGGCGCTATTTACGTAAATAAATATCAGTATTAATAGTGGCTGGTTGCTGTCTTCTTCTTTGTTAGAATCAACCTACATTAATTGTACACAGCCCTGGTCTCACTCTGTGTGTTGTGTGGTTTATGAAACAGTCTGGAACCACGTGACCGCAACGGTCGCAGGTCCGAATCCTGCCTCGGGCATGGATGTGTGTGATGTCCTTAGGTTAGTTAGGTTTAAGTACTTCAAGTTCTAGGGGACTGATAACCTCAGATGTTAAGTCCCATAGTGCTCAGAGCCATTTGAAACACTAGCAGCTACCAGGACAGTGAGGTGTGTCTCACAAGAACTATGAAAGTCTAGTGGACCCGTGAAAAACTTTGTCTTCTATTAAGGACAATGACGAACAGTGATTATAGCAGTGCTTATAGAACACATGCACGCTTATAGACTGTTAATGTTAGCAGCAACGACAAAGACGTTGAAAAACTGTCAACAGTATTAGAATCGATGTAAAACGTTAGACCTCAATTAAAGGTGTTACGGGTCATCCTCAGGTGCAAATGTTATGATGTCAGCCAGCCACGCGGCAACAATATAATGAAATGTTTGCTGCCACGTGGGATTAGCCGAGCGGTCTAGGGCGCTACAGTCATTGAATTCAATAAACTATGGTGGTGGTGGTTAGTGTTTAACGTCCCGTCGACAACGAGGTCATTAGAGACGGAGTGCAAGCTCGGGTTAGGGAAGGAGTGGGAAGGAAATCGGCCGTGCCCTTTCAAAGGAACCATCCCGGCATTTGCCTGATACGATTTAGGGAAATCACGGAAAACCAAAATCAGGATGGCCGGAGACGCGATTGAACCGTCGTCCTCCTGAATGCGAGTCTAGTGTGCTAACCACTGCGCCACCTCGCTCGGTCAATGAACTATGGATGAAGCCCGACCAATAGGCATTATATGCACTGATCAAAAATGATAGTGCATTGAGAAGGGCTAGTTTCTAGTAGAAATCTAGATCTGCCAATAAAATTTAAAAAGGAAGGCTGATAGCTGGAATCTATTATTTACAAGTCAATATAACAGTCGCTGCGTGTAACCGTCTTCTGAATGGGAGGTAACTTGATGAGAATCAGTTAGGTTACTATGAGACTGTGATTTGTGAAAAGGCTATGGACATATAAAAACATCACACTACTACATGTCCGACACCTGGAGAGAGGGGTACATAGCCCATAACAAAGAAGAGACCTCAGAGACAGCAAAAAAGTTAAGCGCTTCTTAGCTTCGTCTGCTCATTAATCTCAACCGAGAATGCAACTCATCTGAACTTGTAACCAACATGCAATAGAAGCATTCTGACAAAAAAAAAGTTCTCGTTTCTGGTCCTAAGTTCATCAAACAGAAGCTGAAAATCGTTGAACTATGCTTTCTTTTCATTAATGGTATGAATGCAATGAATTATCTGAGGCTACTATCAATTCTACATTCACATCTATTTGGAAAAACATACTCTGCAAGCCATCGCTCGGCGCTTGGCGGAGGACACCCTGTACCACTACTTCCTTTCCTGTTCCACTCACAGCTAGAGCAAGGGAAAATCGCATATGCCCTCATTTCTCCTATCTTATTTTCGTGTTCCTTAAGCAAAATGTATGTTGGCTGCTGTAGGATCGTTCTGCGGCGAGCTTAAAATGCCGGATCTCTAAATTTTCTCAATTGTCGTTCCATGTAAACAACATTATCCACAGGGGAACAACGATCTGGTGCTATAATTTGGTTAAAGTAACAGTCCAGATCAAAATGTTATTTATTTGTTATGGTCAGTTTCGACTTTAATATAGTCATTCTCAGATGTGAACCCCCTATTGTCTGGTGCTGGTGGCTCCTCGGCTGTTCTTGTGGCAGGACAATCGCAGCTGTTAAGGGCCGCCAGCACCAGCCGCAGGGAGCTCACATTCTGAAGATGACTTTAACTTGAGTCAAAACCGGCCATAACAAATGAATATCATTGCGATCTGGACGGTTATTTTAACTAAATTTCTCAATAGTGTTTCTCGAGAAGAGCGTCGCCATCCTTCTAGGGTTTCCCATTTCGGTCGCCTGCGTATTGTTCGAACCTACCACTACTAGATCTAGCAGCTCGCGTTTGTACTACTTCGACGTTTTCCTTTAATCTGACCTGGCGTATACCCTAAACAGTAGAACGGAACTCAAGAACAAGTGCCACTAGCGTCCTATATGCAGTCTTCTTTACAGATGAACCACAGTTTCCTAAGTTCTTCCAAGAAACCGAAGTCGCCCATTCGCTTTCACTGCAACAACACTCATATGCTCGTTCCATTTCATATCGCTTTGAAACGTTAACGCCCCAGAAATGTAAACGAAGTCACTATATCAAGCGGCATCCGAACATTACCTTTTTATTTTTCCTACTTCTCGGCATTAACTTACACTTTTCTACGCTTACAGTTCGCTGCCATCCGTCACACCAGGTAGAAATTTTGTCTAAGTTATCTTGTATCATTCTCAGTCAATGACCTTCGACACCTTCCTGTAGATCACAGCACTATCAGCAAACAATCGCTTCCCTGAGGCGTCTTGTAGGTATCCTTGTCTCTGATGAACACTGTTCGTCTAGGACAACATACTGGCTTCTATTAATTACGAAGTCTTCAAGACGCTGACGTATCTGGGAACCCATTCTGTATGCTCGCACCTTCGTTAACCCTGCGGCGGGCGCGTGGCGGCATACAGTGCCGCCAATTTTGTTTTCTTTCAATAATTACGTCATCGCGCCGAGCACATAACAATGGTGCTAGATATGCTTCGATTGTTTAGTCACGCGCAAAACTGCATTACTGCGCCGTCATTATACCCACCATAACAGCTGTGACTCACCTGTGGAGTGGACGACTGCACCGAGACGGCACTGCGTACCGCACGCGCCCGGTAATGTAAGTACATGTATCACAGTCGAATGTTTTGATGATTAGAAGCTTTGTTTTACAACTATGTGGGTGAATGATGATTTAGTTATTACATTGCTTTGGTATTAGAATTATTTTATTGTCTTCCAGGTCCGCACAAAGGAAAGGACTAACACCAGAAGAAATTGAGCGTCTCCTTCTGCAATCATCTGACGAAAAAGATTATGCAGATTTCTTTGACAGAGATGAGGAAGCAGAAATAATTGAAACTGCAGATCATTCCAGCGAATCTGAGCAGTCATACGTTGACGGGAATGAAGTGAAAGGAATGCCACATGATGTTGTTGTTGTTGTGGTCTTCAGTCCTGAGACTGGTTTGATGCAGCTCTCCATGCTGCTCTATCCTGTGAAAGCTTCTTCATCTCCCAGTACTTACTGCAACCTACATCCTTCTGAATCTGCTTAGTGTATACATCTCTTCGTCTCCCTCTACGATTTTTACCTTCCACACTGCCCTCCAATGCTAAATTTGTGATCCCTTGATGCCTCACAACATGTCTTACCAACCGATCCCTTTTTCTAGTCAAGGTGTGCCACAAACGCCTCTTCTCCCGAATTCTATTCAATACCACCTCATTAGTTATGTGATCTACCCATCTAATCTTCAGCATTCTTCTGTAGCACCACATTTCGAAAGCTTCTATTCTCTTCTTGTCCAAACTATTTATCGTCCATCATACATGGCTACACTCCATATGATGACTGTCATTTTTATATTGGTAAGTACCAAGAAATTTTGTGGATAAATAATCCGTTAGCACTACCAGGGAAACCAAAACGTAAGAATATAATCAAAGTCCTACCTGGCCCCAAACTCAATGGTAGAGAAGCTAAAACTGAAATTGAATGTTTTCTCAAGTTGTTTTATCCTGAGATAATTGATTATGTCGTTGCAAACACAAACAAGTACAAAAATAACAAGAGACCATTTGTGAATTTCTCAAGGGCTAGAGATTTCAAAACTACATCTGCTTCTGAAATAACGGCTCTTTTGGGAGCACTGTTTCTCATTGCTGTACAAAAAGGAGGACGCACGAATGTATTAGAACTGTCGGCATCAAATACCACAGATATTCTGTAACAATTTTAATTTTCCCATGCACCTAGGATAGATGTATACAGATCATATTAAACGTTGCTGTAAAGAATGGTGTCATAAACAATAAATAATTAATTCCATCAAAAAATTAAAAAAACTGCTTTTTTATGTATTTAAGTGTAGGCGGCACTGAGTACCGCACGCGCTCGCTGACGCAACAATCTTAAGCGCGCCTGCCGCAGGGTTAAGTCTGCAGCGGGGTACCGTGTCAAATGCTTTTCGGAAATTTACGATAATGGAATCTGCCTGTTGCCCTTCATCGACAGTTCGCAGCATGTCATGTTGAAAGTTTCTTGTAGCTCGTGTCTGGAAAACTTTTAAAACTTTTTTTGATATTAAATACGTAACTTTCGGTGCAGGGCAACAGTTCTATCGGTAAGTAAAAATTTAATTTTTGAACGGAAATATGTGGACCTCAGGCAGCACGTTGCGAAAGCCGGGACAGTTCGTAAATCACACAATTCGTCTGCGAGGAGCGTTCCGTTTTCAATGGATTTTACATCTGCTGTCTGACTGTAAAACAGAATGACTCGCCTGTCAGTATAAAATAATGGCCCTGTTTACTGCTAATCTTTATTTAACCTTGCAAATAGTTAGTGTCCCACAACTGTTATTGTAATTAAACAGCAAGTAAACGAAAAAATTAACGCATCTAACGGTTTGATTAAAACTGCTTGAAAATTCACAAGATAGCACTTCATTTTGATATTTTACTGGTACTACGCTTCTGAACTGATATGATACTATTTTAACAAGTACCTTACATTACACATGAACTTTGGTGATAGTTAAATTTATTGCCATACCTGTGCGCATGGAACTCTCACCTACTCTGCAACTTGCAATTAGGAATAATGATTACTGTCAAAAATCAGATTTCATTTGTCGTACTTGCGATGTGCAATGAAATACTGTAACTTACCAATTTTCATAAAACTCTTCACAGTACACAACTCGCGATGTGGAATGCAGTGTCGTGAAAGCCAAAATAAAAATGAGGGTGGGGGGGTGGGAGGAACTAACTTTAACAAACTATAAATGATAAACAATACTCCAAGTTTAACTATGCTTCGTTAAGCCATGACAACAATACATCTTTTCATAAAGTTCTCACATCTAGACAACAGTTGTCTTCCTTAAGACGTGTTTCAACTATAAGAAAAGACTATAAGCAGCATTCTAAAATTTCTACAGCAAACTTCAACCATCCTCAATGTTCTAACAATAAGAAGTTTCACAGTTACAAACTTAATAAACTGAAGTACCTTAAAGGTTGCCTTTTAACATTCTTTCATTAATATAATCTCATTTGCTCAAAATCTTTCCTCAAAACATATTATTACAAAATTCTTTTTTAAATAACGCTGCCTCCACTACAAGGCAGCCCAGATTCAGTTCTTTTCAAACCAAGCTCATTGCCAGACTGTCCACCACACACTGCTTCTTATTCTCTGACTTATTCTGAGCAACATCTATGGCCTCAAATGCAGCTTTACAAAGAATATTGTTATGTCGATAAGACAAAGGTTGAGTAAATTTATCAAAAGCGCACAAACAGAACAGTCCTCTTTCAATGTGAGAGAAGGGCAAGCTGAGTTTCGTAAGAGCGAAGGTTTCTAAAACCGTGCTGATTCGTGGAGACAAGCTTCTCGGTCTTTAGGAAATTTATTATAGTCGACCTCTAAATACGTTCTAAAATTCTGCAGCAGACCGATGTTAAGATTACTGATCTGTGATTTTGCAGATCTGTTAATTTTTACCCTTCTTATATAGAGAAGTCACCTGTGCTTTTTTCCAGTGGCTTGGGATTTTGCACTGCGTGAGAGATCCAAGATAACTTACTTATAAGGGGCCAGTGTCGAAGGGTACTCGTCGGGATTGGTGTTTCATCCGGGTCTGCCGACTTATTGGTTTTCAATTGTTTCAGTCTTTTCTCTACGCGAGGGATGCACATAATGGATGTTGAGTCAACATTTGCTCTGTAGTTCTGTTCACCACCGATCTGAGAGAGCGCAGTGAGGATGTTTTTACATTACGTCCCCTCATTCATGAACGTAGGTAGGTATCAGTAGGTCCTCAATTTTTTGATGAAGAGGAAAAATGAATATTACACACTGAAAAGTCGCAAGTAACGAGAAATAAAAGTTTTTTTCTTTTTCTTTTAATTCACATGAACAATTTGCGGGGAAAACGGATATGACATACCCTCAGTGGCACAAAAAGTTTTTACAGCAGTGGGAGCCAGTATCTACTTAATAGATGCGTGTGAAAAATCATCAGGAGTCACCACACAGAGTAGTATGCTTTTCGGTGGATTTCGTAGCATGTGATAAGGCTCTCAATCCTCATTTTTCATAGACGGTGGCTGAAACAGGCGAACACACGGAATGCCACTACAACAGGTAGAGTCACTGCTCTCGATCAGGAATGCATGACCACCGGTGACACAGTTTGGTGTGGGCACATCCCGTCCTCGTCCGTTGATAATGGCTCGACATTCTGTGGCACAAAACTAACCTTACTCTATACTTTGGAGGCGTCTTTCTGTTGAATACAGTGGATTCAAAAGCGGCCACCATTGTCTCGAGGGGAGGGTCGTTTCCCAGCTCGGCGGGACTCCAGCCAATTAGGCAGAGGCGCTAACAGGCCTGGGGGCGACAGACCAGACCACCCTCGGCCGCGGCGCGCTTAACTAATTACCCTCATTACGGCGGCCGGTGCGCCGTGTTCCTCTCGCAGGTACACCCCGCTCTTTCTTTCCACTGTCCGCGTTGAGCACCGTACCACATTTATCGGTATTCACTACTGGATCTTAGCTAAACAACATTTCTTCGTAGTCCCACATAGTCGTGCAACACAACTCCCCACGGAATGAACAACATGCGTCGTAACAACAATACAGTAGTGATAAAGAACTAAGTGCCGGTGGGAATCCTACATTACCTGTAGAAGAATTGGCACACAGATGACCAGCATACACGGAAGGCCACTACGGTGGAGAGACACTGGTCGCAAGTTCGAAAGAAGAAGTGAAAGGAAATATAGAAAATATAAAGTAATACAGTCAGAATTTGATAATGAAGAGATCAAATTAGTCAGCAGGAGAAACCGACAAACCCGCAGAGTTACTGAAATCTTAGTGGTTGTAGAAAGTATAAGGTTACTTGATCATATTTGGTGATTCAGCGGCCCCTACCGATGAGTCTTACGCAAACCGCAATGACTTTAAAAACCAGGTGCAAGATTTTCAGATTCTCTCGTTCAGTGCACGTAAACTGTTAGTCCTGCAAGAAAACGAATGGGATCTTTGGTTCGGAAATTTAATGTAGATGAACTTTGTACTGAGATAAGTTTCCGCTGGAGGCCAAGAGTTTTCTAGTTATTCAAGAAAAATGCATTTCAAGGTAACTTTTGTATGTTTTTCCTGAATAATTCGAAGCCTCTAGCGGAAATGTATCCCAGTACAAAGTATAACTACATTAAACTGCATACAAAAAGGTCCTGTTCATTTCTTCTGTGGGACTATTTTAGTTAGTAGTGAGAGACAGAATTTGAAAATTTTGTGCATGGTATTGGAAGGTGATGTGGGTTGCATAAAACCCATAGCTAAGAGCAGCTCAGTCATCCTGTGTATGAAAAGTCTATGGAACTGTTGATTTACCAACAGGAAAAATCATCATATTACCAAATGAGACAGGTGAGAATAAAGGTAAATTCTATCAGTCGATTAGACCGATATCCTCAATTGGAGAAGAATATAATGAAAATGTACTGTAGAAACATCTATCGATTTTGTTGTATGGAAAAAGTACCATAAAATTAATTCTGACGTTGTGGTTGGCAATAGAAGTGAGATTTTAAAAATCAGAATATCTTCTTGTGGCTACACAAAATGGTTCAAATGGCTCTGAGCACTATGGGACTTAACATCTCGGGTCATCAGTCCCGTAGAGCTTAGAACTACTTAAGCCTAACTAGCCTAAGGAAATCACACACATCCATTCCCGATACAGGATTCGAACCTGCGACCGTAGCGGTCGCGCGGTTCCAGACTGAAGCGCCTAGGACATCTCGGCCACATCGGTCGTCTGTGGCTACACACCTGGGTGTACCTTTCGATAGTGTGGAACAATACGTTCACAAATGTAAGATGACTGGAGATGAAACACACATGCAAATGATGATCCATACATCTACAAAACTCAAGAAATAATAATAAAAGTCGAAGTTCAAGAAAGACAAGTTCGCTTAAAGCAAGCAGTAAGGCAGGACTTCAGCATATCACCAATGTTTTCCTGGTTGGATGTGGAAGAAGTGATGGTGAAAACCAAATACATTTCACTGCAGGAATATAAATTCAAAGGGAACAGATATCGGTGGTAAAGTCCTCAGTTGAATTTACCCTGATGGCCAGATATAAGAAAAAGATAGAGAATTTGTTCAAAAAAGTGAGTAACGTACTAACCCTGTGTGCAGCTTAATGCTAAACACCGCGAAGATGAATAACATAAAACTGTATAATGATTTGCTTGACAGTGGAAAATGAAATGACACAGTACCAGAAGAATTCGAGAACCTCTGCTAACTAGATAGCAACAGTAGACAGGATAGTCAAAACAAATTAGATATCAGATATGTAGATTGGCAGAGATGAAGAATGCTTTCTTCAGTAAAAGGGCACTGATAGAAACTGATATCACCATGAGAAAGAAGTTCCTGTAAGTGAATATGATAATTACTGAATTGCGTGGAAGTGAAACGTGGACCATTCGAAAACTAGAGAAGAGGAAACTGCGGGCATTCGAGATGTAGTCCTATCGATGCACATTAAAAATTTAGTGTAATCATAGACTACCAAAATTAAGAAGTACTAAAAATGGTAAGATAAGATAGAAGTCTGTGAAAGACAAGAAAGAAATTTATTCACACTAGCAAATACGGCTAAGGTTCAGCGTTACAACTGATTGGTGTCAATGAAAATCTGTGGTGAACTGGGACTCGAACCCAGATTTCCTGCTAATCGCGAGCCGTCGTTTTAACCACTTTTTTCATTTGGTTCATTATTGTGGGCTTTATTTGGTCGGAGCGGATGTCACATGACACGCCTTCATGTTCACATTTCAGTGAGTCTACTTTATTACAGGGGGTATGCGGTCATCTGACCGAACACGCTGAGCTACCATGTTGGCAACACTTAGGCTCACCGAACACGCATCTAGGACCATCGAAAACTTTGTCACTATTTCTCTACGTTCTTCACACGCACATTTGCTGTAATAAGTATGATATCCGCGTTCGAGTCTTAGTCCGCCACAAATTATTTGTAACCAATCAGCTATGCAGCAGAAGTGTAATCGTATTACCAACATCGAATACATTTCTTTCATTTCATACAGCTGTCGATCACCGCGCAATCTGCTCCTTTAGATATGCATACATGTGTGAAGGACATGGCATAGTACAGCGTGTAACACAGACACTGAAAATAGTATTTCATTTCTAGACAAGACCGCGACAACTGTGGAAAAATAACAGCAAATGTGCGAGTGAATGATGTAGGCACACAGGGTCATGGAAGTTTTGGAAAGTTCTGGGGGCATGTTGCGGTAGCCTTGGTGGTTAAGCTGACCGCTCGAGATAAGCGGGAAATCTAGGTTCGAGGCCCGGCTCAGCACAAATTTTCATTCTCACGAATCAACCGTGCAGTTCAAGTCGTTCTGGTAACTACGAATACCTTCCTTTCGTTTCATACATCATTTGAGCGCTGCGGTGTCTGCTTCTAACATGCAAGCATGTCTGACGGACACTGCATAGTACACCACGTGACACAGTCATTGCAAATGGTAACAGTCTATCAAGAACACTGCAATAAGTTAAAAGTTCTCACCTCTGATATGAAATAACATGAAGATCACTAATGACATCACCTCACCCATGGAGCCAACAGCCGGGAATCTACAACGATCATACAATGAAATCAAGCAGAAAACGGCTTGAGATTAAGAGATTGATATGCGAATAGAAAAGATTAATTAGGGGATTAAAATATGAAATGTCCGCTTTTATTGCAGTACCTTTTTCATAAAATTGCCATCTCGGAGCCAGTTTGACTGGGCGTGAGCACGACTCAGTTATTAAGGGAGAGGGGGTGGAATAATGAATCATCTCACCACTCATCGTAGTATCTTGTTTTGTGGTGGTGTCGCCTGCAGTCTCTGTGTCGGTTCGACACGTTACATCATGGCTGTGTGGTGCGAATTGGCAACTCTCATCGGTGTCGTGGCCCTGTGGCGAGATCCCGGACCGATCTCGACGGTGACTGCTTGCCGAGGGCTGCATAGGCAAAGCAGCGCTATCACGGTTTCCGGAGGCGGATATCAGGGAAGGAAATTGTAATGCTCACTCGAGTTCCACACTATCAAGCACTGGACCGTAAGAATTCGTCCATTTACCATTGGACAGGAAAAGCGTGAGTACTGAAGCGACGATGAACATTAACATGAGTTTAAGGTTCAGAAACAAAGTCAGCATACCATGTAGACGATGGGTGGAAGAAGCTCCAACCGTTTCCTCGTGCTATCGCGCTGTCTCAGTTTCTTCTCACTTCTCATCATTCTCCTTAGCCACAGCCTCTTTCAATTATTCCTCTTCTCAGCCTTGTCGTTGGTGAATTAAATCTGCAATGGCATCCACTGATTGATAGTCATTTCGTAACCACGCCTCCCATTGCAGGATTGAGAGGTTCAGCCTTGTGTCTGACTCAGGAACCGACGCCTTTCTCACGTGTTCACGGTCGAGACTGTTCCCAGAATTCGTCGCACATTATTGTGATGCTTTTCCGCATTCCTCAGTTTCCATGAAAGCAGCCAACAACACTTCTTTATAACAGCTGCCTCTGCGTGAGGCCTGCACAGTCTTACATCGTGCTTCGTCTAAGAACGTAAGCGCATTTGTGAATCATAAGCAACCTTCTTACATTATGGCAAACATTTTTTATAAGAGGACTGATTCTTCTTCTGCAGCTCCATAGTTTCACCTGCAACTTTGTGTGAATTCTTGGCGCTTTTGCGTCTACACTGCGTGTCAGTGCTGGATGGGCCCATGAACTACCGGCACATTTATAGCTTCTTAACGCAGCCCTAAAATGCTGCAGAGAGTCAGGAGTTCCACACGGCTCCACATATGCATTCTTGACGCTTTCCTGTAAACGCCCTGTCTTAGTTCCTGCAGTGGTCCAGGAATTACTGCCACGATTCTCATTGACCACCACGCCCTTCGCCAGGCGTCTATTCTCAAGCAAGTGGAGGGAATCTGCCAGCCTAACCCATGCGTGAGTGCAGGATGCCGCCATGTCCGCATCCCTGGCGGTCTGAGGCCAGACTTCCCCTTGCTCCTGGATTACTGGCACCGGGAAGTGGTGAAAGTTACGCCAGTGGAAGTCTCTCAACATTTACCAGAATAAAAGAGAGGTTAGACGTACATCAGCTAGAGAATCTAGATACAGCGTGATTCCGTGATCACGTTACGTACTTTCAGACATGATGGAGAAGGGTAAGTGTACCAATTTGAGGTAAGGGAATGTAGTCTGGAAATGACTGATTCGAAGCTAACAAGCGAAAATCGACCTTATTGATGGAGGAATACATGTACTTTTACTGTTGCTGCTAACAGGGGAAGTAGACGGTAGCTGTCGTGGACAAAAAGCAGACTTATTTTTGTTGTGTTACTGATTGGAAAGAAAAACTGTAATGTTTTGGCTGCTATCCTGCAACGGTATTAACAGGAGCGGAAGGGATATGTGGGCAATAAAAGGTTTATCCTCACTTCCAAAGCAAGCAGCGTAGTAGTCACAATATGACAGATGGGTTTGTGTTTGCTGTTAGAGGAGGTCGAACTATCTTTTTGAGGCGAAAGATTGTTTACAGAGTTAGTAAGTGTTTCTCTCTAGACAATGACACAGGCAGTAACTGTGACACTGTTAGTGGATTACTTTGCTAGCTACAGGAGAAGAGCGTGTTATTTATGAACAAATAAAGCAATAGTTTCCAGAAGAGGAAGATTCTATAATAGCAGGGATTACTACACTTTTAATAGATCAAGAGCCATCAGGCGAAGAAAATCGTAGTACCGTAGCTGTGATCAATGAAGCAATGCCACCAATGGCAGATTTCGAGGGAATCAACGGCTCATCTTATTGGAAATCACCTCCAAGAAAACAAAGTTTCGGGAAAGGTTTCTGCCAGAAGAGTTTAAGATATGGACGAAACAACTAATGGGAGAATAGGGAGATGTAGATCTTCCCAGTCTGTGTCGTCCTGGATTACCACTTGATACGACACCGCACCTGAAAATTACAGCAGCGCTGGTACAGAAAAGGAAAATAAATAACAAGACTGTTACAAAACATTGAAAACAGGCTACAACAATGTCATTCGTCAAACCCAAAGATTCTGCTATATATGATAAATCGTGAATTGCGAGAAAATTTTGTAGCAAGAGGCAGAAAACTGCAATAATAGTGCGCTCATATTGAGACCTTGGCCACAGAAAATGAAGAAGTGAACCGACCCTCACAATTCATGCAGTCAAATTTTGCGAGTCGTGAGTAAAGAAATTTAAATATGAGAATAACACTGTCTGTCCTAAATAACCCACGAAGTTAGCAATTGGTTGGTTAAAAGGATTGCCGATATTAAACACAAAGCTTATCAGTTCGTGAGAAAAATCAAATGGTTCAAATGGCTCTGAGCACTATGGGACTCAACATCTGAGGTCATCAGTCCCCTAGAACTTAGAACTACTTAAACCTAACTAACCTAAGGACATCACACACATCCATGCCCGAGGCAGGATTCGAACCTGCGACCGTAGCGGTGGCGCGGTTCCAGACTGAAGCGCCTAGAACCGCTCGGCCACACTGGCCGGCTGAGAAAAATCAAGTCTCTCATTGAGAAAGAACGTTTGTCAACAGATAAGGTAATTAATGACGACGAATCAATATCTGGTGTAGGGTTACCTTCTAGACGGACTCTCGTTGTGAGGGGAAACTAGCAGTCTTTGGTGTGGTTGGATCCATGGCTGCAACCCTACACTCTTACATGATAATGCCTGGGATTGTCGTGGATGGTAAGCTGCTGCCCATCTGTATGTCCTTGTATCAAAATCTACCAGCCATTTTCCTGCAAATGTGAATATAAATTTACCGAATATCAAGGCGTTTTCTTGCAATTCTTCTAATATGACGAAAAAGGATTTAAAAGTCTTCCTAGAGCATGATATGTGGTCCGATAAAGAAGAAAAATCTAAAGCCCTTCTTTTGGTTATCTCCTGGACAGCCAGCAGAGATGACGAACTATACAAGTCTATGTTTCCTGAAGACGTCGATCAAAGAAGCTGATTCCACCAAAGTACACAGTCACTATGTGATCTGCCGACATTTTCTTCTTCCATCCACACAAAATTTTTGTGAAATCTGTGGAAGATACAATTATGGTATCTTCTGACAATGACATTAATATACAGACCACTTCTTACATCTTTGTTTTGCGCATTTCCAGTTCTCGGCCGCACGATTATCCAACTAAATCAAATTTGCATTTTTTGAATGTGGTTGTGTTAAAGACTTCCCTGGTGTATTTCAAACAGCTTCGGAATACTACTTCGATGAAGGAGTAACAGAAGTGTGGTTCCATGAAAACTGTGACTAATCTGCTTTCATCAAATGTGCACAAATCGAGGACTATATAATTACTGACCACGCTGTTATTGATGATATGCTATTTTTTTTTGTCCCCAGTAGTGTAGTCAAGTACGGAAGCTCTGTTATAGTGTGTTTCGTGTCATATACTTGACTGTTGGTCTCAAGTGATTCATTTGTGTAATGAACTATTCATACTTACAGTATTTTCATCCTAACTTTAACAACTGATATATCCTATTCTAATAGCCCAAAGCAGCTGCAATGTGTATAGTGTTTGTATATTTTGTTGCTCTATTAATGGCGCTATGTATGAATATAAATTACGTGATAAATGTCCTGACCTTCCCTTGTAAGACTGTATGGTAGGCAATCCCGACTTGTACTAAGGTGCAGAGGTTGGGATGATAACTGAGATAATCCAATTAGATGGTGTGCTGTGTGCTGACATGAGTGATTCTGGTGTACAAAGTTAGCACCTTTATAGAGTGCAGTCTATGTTTAAATGTCTAAAGTCGATCAGTCCTAACCAAATGGATTTGCACTCTGTGACGGAACTTGTAGGCATGCTTCTCGTGTGTGGACGAGCAAATGGAAGCAGTAGAGAAGAGAAAAGATTGTACAAGATCAGCTATCCGCGTAGAAGACATTCGGCTTCCCAAGGCGATTCCAACGATAAAATGGAACAGGGTAGTTGGTAGCACAGTACAACGACTGAGGAGGACGACAAACCACACGAGCTCCAGACTTAATATTGCTCGAGTGGATGAGGTGCCTTTAATCAGAACTTGAATAACTACACTCGAAATGATTTTTGTCGCGGAGTACTGTGTGGTGAGAATCATGGGAAATGCAACTACACTTTCACCATTCACAGGAATTGCATGCGTTAACTCCTGCTGATTTTGGACCTCATGTCGTGTTCGTCCAATGGTACTTACAGAGATTTACTGTCTAGCTCCACTTACCGCGTGTGTGCTTTTCATTGATGAAGTCTGTGTCAACAGGGACAGAATGCTAAATTGTCACTATAATCTTGGATGGAACTTCGAGAATCCTCCAGCTACTGTTGTAAGAAGTCATCAACAAAGATTATCCGTCAACGTATGGTTGCATAGTCAGTGAAAATGTACTAGGCCCGTTTCTTCTTCCTCCACGCTTAAATGCACTGGTGTATCAGAGAGATACTATCCTGATTCCGCCCGCATCTCGTGGTCGTGCGGTAGCGTTCTCGCTTCCCAAGCCCGGGTTCCCGGGTTCGATTCCCGGCGGGGTCAGGGATTTTCTCTGCCTCGTGATGGCTGGGTGTTGCGTGCTGTCCTTAGGTTAGTTAGGTTTAAGTAGTTCTAAGTTCTAGGGGACTTACGACCACAGCAGTTGAGTCCCATAGTGCTCAGAGCCATTTGAACTATCCTGATTCCTGAAACACATCCACGTGTTATTCGTCAACAAATACGGTTCCATCATGAAGTAGCCCCACCTCGCCTTGGACTGTGGGCTCGTGAATGTTGTTGTTGTGATCTTCTGTCTAAAGACTGGCTTGATGCAGCTCTCCATGCTATTCTGTAATGTTCATACCTCTTCAATCTTCGAGTAACTACTACAGCCTACATCCCTCTGAATCTGCTTACTGTACTCATCTCTTGGTCTCCTTATACGATTTTACCCCCCCCCCCCCCCCACACACACACACACTTCCCTCCAGTACTAAACTGCTAATCCTTTGATGCCTCAGAATGTGTCCTACCATCCGATCCCTTCTTAGTCAGGTTGTACCACAAATTTCTCTTCTCCTCAATTCTATTCAGTACCTCCTCATTGGTTACGTTATCTACATACTCGGAAAAGTCGATAGGCAGAAGAGGTCCCGTTTCGTGGCCAACAAGTTCATCTGATCTATTCTCGTGGCGCCATGTGATAAGTATTGCATAAGAGACGCCTGCACAGACCGAAGAGTTTCTCCTGGCAAGATTCTCGCTGCCTGTGACACTGTTCAAACGACTTCCGGGGATATTACAACGGCTACGACAGAACCATGTGCTTGCATTGACACTGGGTGACGCCTTTCTGAAAAAAAAAAGCTTTTGTAAATGTAGCAGCTTGTGAAACTTGTGCTGGATAATGGATTTAATTATTACAAGGCTTGCGGTTGCTCTGACATGAAGTTGTGTGTGCCGTTGCTAGTCCATCAACAGAGGCAGTTATCTACCGATACTGGGGAGAATTCAGCGGGAATTCTGTACGTCATTATCAAGCTTAGGAAGGTGGGGCCCTTAGTCTGAGCACAGGCTGTAGACTAAGTTGCTTGTAATAGTGACGTAGACAGAGAGAGAGAGCGAGAGAGAGAGAGAGAGGGGGGGGGGGGGGGAGGGGGGGCAGCATAAAATCGTTCTGATAGCTCTCACAGTGGAATACATGTAGCCTTACTAAGATTGCAGGGCAGAAAATTCTAGAGCCAGTGAAAACGTGTCCGGAGACGACCTAGACACTGGTGGGATACCGGCCAGTGTGTCACCCACTACACGGTCCGACAACCAGTAGAGAGGTGCCAATTACTTTAATGGCAGGACACCTGTTTAGAGAAATTTATTTATTAACTCCACTTTACAGGCTGTCACGGAGTATTCCACAGTAGACTGTATTTTCTGTCTTCAGTTATTCCTAAATTCGCTCTATGTAGAATAATAACTAATATACCTTTAAAAACACAGCGAAAATTACTATTACTTTCATTACAACAACTGTCTATACTGTCACTGTCGCAATTAATATTACAACTACATCTGCTTACAACTACCTCCGTAGCAGTCTTTGCCCGACGATTTTACCTATAATCGTAGTAATACAGCACGTTGCGATTTTAAACGTCAACCGTCGCTGCATGAA
This sequence comes from Schistocerca serialis cubense, assembly GCF_023864345.2. Lineage (NCBI taxonomy): Eukaryota > Metazoa > Arthropoda > Insecta > Orthoptera > Acrididae > Schistocerca > Schistocerca serialis. The sequence continues at coordinate 273,774,334 of NC_064642.1, read as the reverse complement.
TACTCGGGCGACACATGTCTCCCGGATTTATTGGGTGAGCACATTTGTCCTTCAACAGTGCTGTTGGTGCAGTAGTGCATGAGGAGCGAATGGTTCAGATATTGATGTGCATCTTATGTCCTTATGGATACTGTGTCAGCAGAGTTGCCGAGGATCTGCCAAGTTAACTCCTGGTGCCAAAATTTCCTTACATCTGTTATTCCGTGATGAGTTAGTTGTCACCCGGCACTAGCCACGTTCTGAAACACAGAGCATATTATTTCTTGAAAAGCTTCAACACTTATGAAGTAAAAATGCTCGTGAAAGCCTGATGAGTACTCCCCGTACTCTGTGACAGCGTTAGTACACTGCTTCACGAACCTTAAGGACGATGTAGTTAAAGCAATATACGTTGTTAACTACTGGGTGGAAATGAATGATAGTGCGGGAGCACGTTACCAGAAGTCTCCCAGTCGTGCACAGACCGTTGGATGTCACTAGGCGTGTAGTCAGCGTCGCTCTAGCTCAAATAGGCCTGTCCACGCAACACCAAGCAGTGGGAAATATAACGTGTCTCAATCAGCTAACAGATACGGTGCGCTGGGGTGACACTCTTTATTGCAATGACAACATTTGGATGACTATACAAGGGGATGAATAGTGGGGAAACTGGAATAAGGACGAAGGGTGGCGAGTGTAGCTTCGAAAATTGGTGTTACTAACAGTATTGTGCCACGTGCATGTGGAACAGCATATGAGAATGACGCCAAGAAGTGACCCGTGCCAATAGGGAATTCAATTGAAACCACAAAAGAAGGGAACCCGATAATTTTTCTTCTTTAGGCCCAGTAGCACAATACACTCTTGTTCATAAATTAAGGATGATTCCAGAATGTTGTGCCACACAACGTGGCACTACAGAAAACTGGTGCTAATAGCAGAGGCACATACGGAACACACGCGACACAGATCTGTAAGCCCACGGTATTGGTGCTAAACTGAGAAACCCGTCACGAAACACATGTGCTACAAAACGCCACTGTTTCCTGCGCATGTACCTCGATATCAATATGGGATATGATCACCAAGCACACGTACAAAGGCTGCATAACGGGTTGGCATACTCTCATTCAGGTGGTCAAGCAGATGCTGGGGTATAGCCTCCCATTCTGGCACCAGTGCCTGTCGGAGCTCCTGAAGTGTCGTAGAGGTTTGAAGAAGTGCAGCGATACGTCGACCGAGAGCATCCCAGACGTGCTTGATGGGGTTTAGGTCTACAGAACAGGCTGGCCACTCCATTCGACTTTTTCTGTTTCAAGGTATCAAGGTACTCCTTCATGACGGCAGCTCGGTGGGGCCGTGCGTTATCATCTGTCAGGAGGAAGGTGGGACCAACTGCACCCATGAAAAGGCGGACATACTGGTGCAAAATTACGTCCCAATACACCTGACTTGTTACAGTTCCTTTGTCAAAGACATGTAGGGGTGTACGTGTACCTATCATAATCCCACCCCACGCCATCAAACCACGACCTCCATACAGGTCCCTTTCGAGGACATTAAGGGGTTGGTATCTGGTTTCCGGTTCATGCCAGATGAAACCGCGGCGAGAATAACTTTTCAGACCTCTACCTGGACTCGTCCGTGAACATAACCTGTGACCACTGTTCCAATGACCGTGTACTGTGTTCTTGACACCAGGCTTTACGGGCTCTCCTGTGACCAGGGGTCAGTGGAATGCATCTTGCAGATCTCCGGGCGAATAAACTATGTCTGTTCAGTCGTCTGTAGACTGTGTGTCTGGAGACAGCTGTTCCAGTGGCTGCAGTAAGGTTGAAAGCAAGGCTACCTGCAGTACTCCGTGGCCGTCTACGGGCACTGATGGAGACATATCGGTCTTCTTGTAGTGTTGTACAGCTTGGACGTCCCGTACGGTAGCTCCTGGACACGTTTCCTGTCTGCTGGAATCTTTGCCATAATCTTGAGATCACACTTTGTGGTACAAGGAGGGCCCGTGCTACGACCTGCTGTGTTTGACCAGCCTCCAGTAGGCCTAGTATTCTAGCCCTCATAAAGTTATCAATACGTGTTCTTTGAGTCATTTTCAACACACAGTCACCATTAGCACGTCTCAAAACATCTGCATACTTACTCGCCGCACCGAAATCTGACATGCACAAATACATCACTGCGTATGTGGACTGCTGCCAGCGCCACCGTGCGACGACCGCAGGTCAAATGCACCGCATGGTCATACCCCGAGGTGATTTAAACCCGCAAACCGCCCACCAGAGCGTTGTTTCACCATGTATCAGCATTATCCTTAATTTATGAGCATGAGTGTATATGTCTGATAACGTCATTATTAGAGTAGATGCACCAAATAGCTGCGTTAATAAGTAATAAGTAATCTTAGACCAAATAGCTGCGTTAATAAGTAATCTTAGTTTATGATAGACCGTTTCGGCATTATTGCCATATTATAAGCAGCTAACTGGTGCATATATTCTACTAGTCATGCCATTATCAGATATGCATTATGCTGCTGACCATAAATAAGAAAAATTGTGGACAATATCATCTCATGAAATGAAGGGGAACATTCTGCGTGGGAACATTCTGTGTTTTATTCGCTTAGAAGTCTAATTGGTGAAGATAACTAAAGCTAGCAAATATAATGAGCGATGTCTTCGATATAATGTCACTTCTACATATGCCTACATAAAAGTAACGTCAAGATCAAATCTTGTACTCAAATCAAGAACTCTGCAGCAAGATGCGGATAACACAAGAAATACAGAACAGATTACATCGAAAAGAAACAGTGAATCAAGAACTCTGTGTAGCACATCTAAAATTAAGTAATAGAGTAACACCTTTAGGTTTTGATTACACTACTTATTTTGTACATAGATATACGTGGAATAAAAGCAGACGTATTCAACGTACCCATAACAATGAATTCACAATACTTTTACACTTGCAGGATCACATACGACAACGTACACGTGACTATGAATCTGATTTTCAGTTTTACACATGTTTACAAAATTTCAAAAATATAAAATTTACAGATAACGAAACAAATCTCCTTAAAAAATATCTGAAATGCAACATAGCCCCAACAATCCCGAAAAATTCTATAAAGCACTTGATAGCCACTGCTAAAGTTACACAAGATGTAGCGAATCTCTCACACAAAAAACAGAATCAAAGTATAGTTAATGTAACAAACACTATAGAAAAGGATTTATACAAAGACGTTGCATACAAGTAACAGTCCAAGACAGAACAGAAAATTCTGAATAACATAAACCATAAACTGCTATTAAATGATGCTGTAAGATTGAAAGTTGATAAAGGGAATAGTGTGGTCATGCTTGACAAAGACGGCTATATATGTTAGCTCATGTCATTCTTTTAATCTAACAGTACCATAGAATTGCCTCACACCCTACCAGCAGATTTCCATCCAAATCAAAGAAATCCACTGAAAACTGTAATACCATTCTCACTAAACATGAAAAAAGAACATAAACGGTAATTAATCCAACTACACCAAAATTACGAGCCCAACCAAAGACACAGAAAACGACGGTTCCAATTAGGAGCGTAATTAATTTCATAAATATTTCATCATATTTGATAAGCAAAATATTAAACACACTAACAACAAAATTTTATGCTTTCAAAGTCTCAAAAACTCGCATAATCTGGCAAGAGATATAAAAGACATACAGATACCACCTAATGGTAAATTTATTTCATTTGTTGTCACTAATCTCTGTACCAATGTGCCAGTACAGGAAAATGTCCAAATAGTAAAATATAACCTGTTACAGTGTAGGAAAATATCCATGACTGGAACACTTGAAATTATATGTATATCAGAAAGAGATTTTCACTCTGCAGCGGAGTGTGCGTTGATATGTAACTTGCTGGCAGATTAAAACTGTGTGCCGGACCTAGACTCGAACTCGGGACGTTAGGAAGGTAAGAGACAAGATACTGGCAGAAGTAAAGCTGTGAGGGCGGGGCGAGAGTAGTGCTTGGGTAGCTCAGAAGAATATGTGCATGCTGAACTGCCACTAGTTGAAGGTGACAGTGAAGGTGCTAAATTGTGCTACTGCTAAAGACTCAATATGTCCTCATTCTTTGAATGCTGTAATTTATGACTGCAATTATCTGTCACCTTATTTATGTCATTTCATTGTAGCCATTTTTTTATTATTTTTGTGGGAAAAAGAGAGCATTTGCCCGCGAAAGGCAAAGGTCTCGAGTTCGAGTCTCGGTCCGGCACACAGTTTTAATCTGCCAGGGAGTTAATATGTATATCTTTTGGGAATAGAACAATCACAAAATTATTTCGAATTTAACAACAAAATAACAAAATTTATATCCAAGCAGATGGAGTAGCCATGGGTAATAGTGTGGCAGGCACATTATCCGATATTTTCCTAAATTCTCTGGAAGACAATTCATTATCTCAGATTGACCTACTATCAACCAAAATATATATTATTCTAGGTATGCAGATAATACCCTGATGTTGGTAGATGGCAGCCTCACAGATACCAAAGATATATACCAAAAAACTCAACCAACTGCACCCTAAAATTACATTCACTATGGAAATAGAGAAAGAAAGTACCATTAACTATCTAGACCTGACAGTTGGCAAAAATAATAATCGTCACACATTTGATATCTCTGGAAAGAATACCACTTCTAAGAACATTATAAATGCCAATTCGCGTCATCCACTGGCTCATAAACTAGCATTTCTTCATTCAATGATTAATAGACTAAAGAACCTATCATTAGAAAAACAGCAGTTCCAAAACAACTTAACACAGTTCGTTATATAGCCTATACAAACGATTTTGACCCAACACAATCACAAAATTATACTACAAATGTACAACACGAAAGCGGAACACAATACTTAGCGACATATGCTTACTTCGAGTAACATCACCGATACAAAAAATAGGAAACGTACCAGCAGTCTACCTTGGTAGACTGTACAACAGAAATTTTTAAAGCCATGAATGTTCAAGTAGCCTTTCGAGCCAGTAACAACCTTTTGTATAAAATCACGCGCTGCCACCACCAGGACTTCGAAATATGATAATCCAGACAAATATAAAATCACATGTGGGAGCTATAATAGCTTTTACATTCACCAAACAGGAAGAAATTTTAACGTGAGACATAAAGAACACATTAGAGAATATATATAATCAGCCTACGCTTGAAAAATCTAAATCACACCCCTGATACGATCGAAAATGCACTATGGATGCTGCACAGAATAGCAAAAGATTGTGCGATGGACATTCTTGGAGAATTAGAAATCTATATGTACACGAGAAAATGCCCACAAGAAATATTAAACGAAGGTACAGAATTCAGAGGCAAGTACTACGTTAAAAACTTCATTGAACTTTTAGAGCACAAATGGATATATCGGAAACAACATAAGCAACAGCCAAAGACGATCGTAACAGATTTAAGCTAGTAAAATAATATCGCTTCTCATCTGCACATTCTTTGTGAAAATATAGTGTCGTAAGAGTGGAACTGTAAAACTACTATCACATCTTGATTACCATTTTACTTTCAACAAAAATGGCTCTGAGCACTGTGGGACTTAACTTCTGAGGTCATTAGTCCCCTAGAACTTAGAACTAGTTAAACCTAACTAACCAAAGGATATCACACACCTCCATGCCCGAGGTTATTTTCAACACATTGACGTAATTTACCATGTTATTAAAACAGTGACAGTTACAGGACACTCTACTAACGATGTGATATGAACGTCAAGTCTATCTAGACGTGAGAACAGTACAGCAACTTTTATACAAATGACATTCGCTTTCATATATGTTTTCACCAAAGTTGTAATTGCAAGTACTTGAAAATGGCGATAAAGCCGAAAGAGCGAATCTTAATTAAAATTTATTTATCATAAGCAGCTATTTGGTTCATATACTCTAACAATCATATAGTTGGATAAGTAATGCAACAAATTTTTTTCTAAAAACAAGTTGGTTTTCTTGCGGATTCCAGTACACCATATTACACTCAACTTTTTCGGCTGTTAAACGCCAATTTTCAACATAATCTTCCTTCAATTCGACGGCCTTATGACTCCTTAGTGGAAGAGTCTCATACACGCAAGGTACTACTCTAAGGGTCGACGTCTGATCCAAAGTCGTCTGCATCAGATAACCTCCTCATCATCCACGTTCTGCTTCCCTCGGAATGAATCTTTCATTGGAACAAACAGATGAAAGGTGCGAGATCCACGCTGTACAATGGGTAGGAAAGAACAACCAGTAAAGTTTGGAAGAACAATCCATTAAGGCTTTGGGAACTTCTCTCGGGTGCGCTGAATTATGTGAAAGATTGTGTTGTCATGGAAAAGGAGAATTTCATTCCCAATTTTGTGGCAAGGAACACGATAAAGTTGTTTTTTTTTTTTTTCAATTTCCTGAGAGTGTGTGCAACCGGCCGCCACGCGAATGATTGGACAGGCCTGCGCGACCTTGGGGCGATAATCACAGACGCCTCACACAGAAACTCACCATGAGTTTACATTACTTGCCATTAAAATTGCTACACCACGAAGATGCCGTGCTACAGACGCGAAATTTAACCGACAAGAAGAAGATGCTGTGATATGCAAACGATTAGCTTTTCAGAGCATTCACACAAGGCTGGCGCCAGTGGCGACACCTACAACGTGCCGACATGAGGAAAGTTTCCAACTGATTTCCCATACACAAACAGCAGTTGACCGGAGTTGCCTGGTGAAACGTAGTTGTCAAGCCTCGTGTAAGGGGGAGAAATACATACATTCACGTTTCCGCTTTGATAAAGGTCGGATTGTAGCCTATTGCGATTGCGGTTTGTCGTATCGCGTTGGTCGAGATCCAATGACTGTTAGCAGAATATGGAATCGGTGGGCTCAGGAGGGTAATACGAAACGCCGTGCTGGATCCCAACGGCCTCGTATCACTAGCAGTCGAGATGACAGGCATCTTAAGCGCATGGCTATAACGGATCGTGCAGCCACGTCACGATCCCCGAGTCAACAGATGGGGACATTTGCAAGACAACAACCATCTGCACGAACAGTTCAACGACGTTTGCAGCAGCATGGACTATCAGTTCGGAGACCATGACTGCGGTTACCCTTGACGCGCAGACAGGAGCGCCTGCGATGGTGTGCTCAACGACGTATGTGGGTGCACGAGTGGCAAAACGTCATTTTTGCGGATGAATCCACGTTCTGTTTACAGGATCATGGTGGTCGCATCCGTGTTTGGCGACATCGCGGTTAACGTACGTTGGGAGCGTGTATTCGTCATCGCCATAGTGGCCTATCACCCGGCGTGATGGTATGGGGTGCTATTGGTAACACGTCTCAGTCACCTCTTGTTCGCGTTGACTTCAGTTTGAACAGTGGACGTTACATTCCAGATGTGTAACGACCTGTGGCTCTACCCTTCATTCGATCCCTGTGAAATCCTACATTCCAGCAGGATAATGCACGACCACCTGTTGCAGGTTCTTTACGGGCCTTTGTGGATACAGGAAATGTTCGACTACTGCCGTGGCCAGCACATTCTCCAGATCACTCACCAATTGAAAACGTCTGGTCTATGGTGGCAGAGTAACTGGCTCGTCACAATACGCCAGTCATTACTCTTGATGAACTGTGGTATCGTGTTGTAGCTGCGTGGGCAGCTGTACCTGTACACGCCATCCAGGCTCTGTTTGACTCAATGCCCAAGTGTATCAAGGCCTTAATTACGGCCAGAGGTGGTTGTGCTGAGTACTGATTTCTCAGGATCTATGCACCCAAATTGCGTGCAAATGTAATCACATGTCAGTTCTAGTATAATATCTTTGTGCAATGAATACCCGTTTATCATCTGCATTTCTTCTTGGTCTAGCAATTTTAATGGGCAGTAGTGTATTTACTGGCCGGTCTCTGTAGACAATCTGAAAGCGCTTTTGGATATCAGCGATGCTCTCCTTCAAGACAAATAACTCTCTGCTTGCAACGCACCTCCATTACACGCACCGACATGAAGGCTACGTATAGTGCCGACAAATATCGGAACTTCATGGAATTATAGGGGCTGAAGCGCGAATATGCCACGATATCCAAACAAGTCCCACATTATTTCAACCGAAATTAACCAGGAAAAAATGTGTTGCATTAGTTGTCGAGCCCCTCTCATGTAAGACGATCGCAAGGCAAGCAGTCTCTCACCTCGCAGTGGTGTGGCAAAACATGAGAGTGTTCCTTTGCCCGATGAGCAGTGCATTGTGTTCTGTTGATGCTCGCACATCGTCGGCGCCGTTTGCGACGGTGCCAAGAACATAAAGACTGAACAAACGAAGAGTGGAGTCGCGTCCTTTTCTCGGATGAGGACAGAGTCAGAGTAGTGATTCTGAACGTACCCTCATATGGTGAGAAGTGGGAACACGTAAAGCACCCAAGCATATTGTCGAACATGATCGTTATGGTGGTCTAGGTGTTAGGGCGTGGGGAGCGTAATGTTGCACTGGCGTGGTGACCACCAAATCTTCGAACACGGACACTCACCGGTTAGAGCTATGGTGACATACTCCTTCACTCTAGGCGTCTTTTCTGGACTGCATTCTGCCATGACTTTACTTTTGTGGACGACAATACTGGACCGTGTCTGACATTATAAATGGAGAAGCTCCTGGAACGAGAGGATTTTGGGTGAATGGACTGGCCTGCCCGTTTCTCGCCTTTTGTAATGTTCCGGGACCACCATCAAACGTGTTTTAATAATTATCTTTGAATAAAAGTGTCATTTCTCTTGGTTTCGTTGCGTATGTCTTCAGTTATCTACTGTACAATACTGCAGCGTTTCTTTCTGTGTACTGCTCAAGTATGTCCATGTATGTAATTTGGTAATGACACACTACATGTGTAACGTCTCTTAGCAAAAGACATATTATGTAATAAAGAGAAAACATTGTGTATGATGTTTTGTTCTTGTATAAAATTATGTACTGTTTTTTTTATTTATTTTAGATAATATCTGTGTCGGCGAGTACCGAAACCGCCACAGACGATAAATATCAAACAAAGATGAGAATATGTGACTAGTATAAATAATACAGAACGAACATTAATCTCTCTGTCGTCTTCTTGGAGTTACGTGAGTAGGATAGCCTGTGACGTTATATTGTACGCTAGCGTAGCATTCTTTTGTCAAGTTTGTAAGAGGGACGCCATTAAGTAAGGTTTTGAAAAGGTGTGTAATTAATCAAATTGTTTAAATGTTTTGAATAGAGTTACTTAGTGGAACCTTGCATTATGATTTATAATAAGCTTGCCTGGTATATTATCCCATCCCTTTAAGACATTTTCAGTTATTTAAATATTATACGTGGTGCAGAGCTGCGCTACGAGCGAACGAGCCGGTGCCGCGGTGCATTCAAATTGCATTAAATGAAATCTATCATACCGCAAAGAAGCGGGCAGGTAATAGTGAAGTAGAAATTATTTCTTTCAGCTTTTGGAGTTGCAGAGCAGAGCAGCAGATTTTATGATGTGTTTTACAAGTTGATGCGGGCTGCTGATAATATATTACTAACAGTGCAAAAAGATAATTTACTTTCATAACACAAAAGAATTGGTTCATGGTGTGGGTTCCTGTAGTCATGAGTGGTTAGCACACTGGACTCGCATTCGGGAGGACGACGGTTCAATCCCGTCTCCGGCCATCCTGATTTAGGTTTTCCGTGATTTCCCTAAATCGTTTCAGGCAAATTCCGGGATGGTTCCTTTGAAAGGGCACGGCCGATTTCCTTCCCAATCCTTCCCTAAGACGAACTTGCGCTCCGTCTCCAATGACCTCGTTGTCGACGGGACGTTAAACACTAACCACCACCACCACCTGTAGTCATGTCCTAGTTCATGAACCACGGGCAACGTATGAATGGCCAAGTAAGTGGTCCCGACAGTCGGGATACCAGTTACTTTGGAATAAGGCTGGGCATCTCAGACATATTCTGAGTCGTGGTCACCTTTGTGCTCATACGGCAAAGACTACCAAATCCACCGGTTAGTCCCTCAGCCGTTAGGGGTAAAACCCAATGGGACTCGGGGCAAGTAAGGCTAGCTACGTGCTTCCCTGGCACTTTAAATATGATGCTGGCAACAATCAGAGCAAAATGCCTCGGACCTTTGGAGGTGACAGAGTCCCACCTCTAACTGACAAACCAGGGACTCCTAAGATACGACTTGGCAAACAAATGGTAATGAGATGGGGAGCTATTAATATCAATGGGGGCTACTCTTGGAAGAAGGTAGAGCTGGCAGAGGCTGCAAGTAAGATGGGGCTGGACGTTTTAGCTGTTAGTGACATTCGGGTAAGGGGTGAGAAAGAAGAAGAAGTGGGAGAATACAAGGTCTACTTGTCAGGAGTCAAAGCAGGAATAGCACAATGGGGTGTAGGGCTTTACATCAGGAAAGAAATGGAACCCAGCGTAGTTGCAATAAGGTATGTAAACGAACGACTGATGTGGATGGATTTGACAGTGTCTAGCAAGAAAATTAGGATTGTGTCAGTATATTCGCATTGTGAAGGGACTGATCAAGATAAGATGGATAGTTTTTATGAGGCACTCAGTGATGTAGTTGTTAGAGTAAAGGACAAGGACAGTGTTCTGCTCATGGGTGATTTTAACGCCAGGATTGGAAATCGAACAGAAGGGTATGAAAAGGTTATGGGTAAATTTGGAGAGGATATGGAGGCCAACGGGAACGGGCAGCAACTCTTGGATTTCTGTGCCAGTATGGGCTTAGTAATCACAAAATCCTTTTTTAAACATAAGAACATTCACCGGTATACTTGGGAAAGCAGGGGAACCAGATCTGTCATTGACTATATAATAACAGATCAGGTATTCAGGAAGGCTGTGAGGGACACACGTGTATTCAGGGGATTCTTTGATGACACTGATCATTATTTACTCTGCAGTGAAATTGGGGTTGTGAGGCCGAAAGTGCAGGAGGTCAGGTCCATATGTAGGAGGATAAGAGTGGAGAAACTTCAGGATAAGGAAATCAGGCACAAGTACATAACAGCGATATCAGAAAGGTACCAGTTAGTTGAATGTAGTTAATTACAGTCATTGGAAAAGGTATGGACAAGGTACAGGGACACAGTACTAGAAGTGGCTAAAGAATGTCTTGGAACAGTAGTGTGTAAAAGTAGGAGAAAGCAAACAGCTTGGTGGAATGACACAGTCAAGGCAGCCTGTAAAAGGAAAAAGAAGGCGTATAAAAAATGGCTACATACTAGAACTCAGGTAGACAGAGAAAGTTATGTTGAAGAAAGAAACAAAGCCAAACAGATAATCGCAGCATCCAAGAAGAAATCTTGGGAAGACTTTGGAAACAGGTTGGAGACATTGGGTCAAACTGCTGGAAAACCATTCTGGAGTGTAATTAGCAGTCTTCGAAAGGGAGATAAGAAGGAAATGACAAGTATTTTGGACAGGTCAGGAAAACTGCTGGTGAATCCTGTGGATGCCTTGGGCAGATGGATGGAATATTTTGAAGAGTTGCTCAATGTAGGTGACAATACGATCAGTAATGTTTCAAATTTCGAGGTAGAATGGGATAGGAATGATGATGGATATAGGATCACGCTTGAGGAAGTGGAGAAAATGGTCAATAGATTGCAGTGCAATAAAGCAGCTGGGGTGGATGAAATTAAGTCGGAACTCATCAAGTACAGTGGAATGTCAGGTCTTAGATGGCTACACAGGATAATTGAAATGGCCTGGGAGTCGGGACAGGTTCCATCAGACTGGACAAAAGCAGTAATCACACCAATCTTGAAACATGGAAACAGAAAAGATTGTAACAACTACAGAGGTATCTCTTTAATCAGCGTTGTGGGTAAAATCTTCTCAGGTATTGTTGAAAGGAAAGTGCGAGTATTAGTTGAGGAGCAATTGGATGAAAATCAGTGTGGATTTTGGCCTCTTAGAGGTTGTCAGGACCAGATCTTTAGCTTACGACAAATAATGGAGAAGTGTTATGAGTGGAACAGGGAATTGTATCTATGCTTTATAGATCTAGAAAAGGCATATGACCGGGTTCCTAGGAGGAAGTTATTGTCTGTTCTACGAGATTATGGAATATGAGGCAAACTTTTGCAAGCAATTAAAGGTCTTTACATGGATAGTCAGGCAGCAGTTAGAGTTGACGGTAAACTGAGTTCATGGTTCAGAGTAGTTTCAAGGGTAAGACAAGGCTGCAACCTGTCTCCACTGTTGTTCATATTATTTATGGATCATATGTTGAAAACAATAGACTGGCTGGGTGAGATTAAGATATGTGAACACAAAATAAGCAGTCTTGCATATGCGGATGACTTAGTTGTGATGGCAGATTCGACTGAAAGTTTGCAGAGTAATATTTCAGAGCTAGATCAGAAATGTAAGGACTATGGTATGAAGATTAGCATCTCCAAAACGAAAGTAATGTCAGTGGGAAAAAAATATAAACGGATTGAGTGCCAAATAGGAGGAACAAAGTTAGAACAGGTGGACGGTTTCAAGTACTTAGGATACATATTCTCACAGGATGGCAACATAGTGAAAGAACTGGAAGCGAGGAGTAGCAAGGCTAATGCAGTAGCGCTCAGCTACGATCTACTCTCTTCTGCAAGAAGGAAGTCAGTACCAAGACTAAGTTATCTGTGCACCGTTCAATCTTTCGACCAACTTTGTTGTATGGGAGCGAAAGCTGGGTGGATTCAGGTTACCTTATCAATAAGGTTGAGGTTACGGATATGAAAGTAGCTAGGATGATTGCAGGTACTAGTAGATGGGAACAATAGCAGGAGGGTGTCCACAATGAGGAAATCAAAGAAAAACTGGGAATGAACTCTATAGATGTAGCAGTCAGGGCGAACAGGCTTAGATGGTGGGGTCATGTTACACGCATGGGAGAGGCAAGGTTACCCAAGAGACTCATGGGTTCAGCAGTAGAGGGTAGGAGGAGTCGGGGCAGACCAAGGAGAAGGTACCTGGATTCGGTTAAGAATGATTTTGAAGTAATAGGTTTAACATCAGAAGAGGCACCAATGTTAGCACTGAATAGGGGATCATGGAAGAATTTTATAAGGGGGGCTATGCTCCAGACTGAACGCTGAAAGGCATAATCAGTTTTAAATGATGATGATGATGATGATGATGACATAAAAGAAATCTTGCTGTGCGTAGTTCTGATCTGGCAACCTTATAGTAAAAACATCTTTTTTCTCCGATAATAGTCTCATGTTCTCGTGTTAGTCGTCGTACTTATTGTTGTTTTACTGTTAACAAAATCCACTGCAAAATCATGATGTTGAACAATCATTGCGTACTGTAACATCAGTATTGATAACGAAGTAATTTTCATTAACCTTTTCAATAACTATAAAGTAAGGAAGATATGTTGAACTTTACAGCGAGTTACAGTGACGAAAAAATGTTCCTTTAATAGAAAGCCAGGTCCCGAACAATAAGAACACAATATCTTCTGTTTTGTTGAAAATTAATGATCCAAAGAAAGGCATAGCACAGCATCACTAAAAGTTATTTCGGGTCTCATTTCGTAATAACATATTTTATCTCATACATTAGTTGTTACGCGAGTAATAGTAAAACAAAACAAAAAGAAAAGAGACGAAGCGAAACATGGAAGTTACTTACATTTAATTTTGCACACCAGTGCAGAAGTGAGCCCAGCAATTGCACAATACCTAACAATAGCAGTTAAGATACCCTCGAATTTCTGTATTTCCAAGTTATGATCTCATCTTGCTACGCTTATTATTTTTTGCATCGCAGTCTATCTTACCCACAGTAGCGGGACAAGTTATGTTCTGGGCCATTTTCTTAGTTCAGGTTGCCCTCATCAGGGGCAGGTATGCAACCAGAGGCAAAGCTATTGTTGTGTTAAGTGCTTTTACATGTCAACCTATTGTTCTGTTAAGTGCAATTCCATGTCCACCTATTGTTCTCCTTTGATTGACAAGTACTTAACCTATTGTTCTGGTAAGTGCTCTTCCATGTCACTTCACTTAACCTAATGTCCCCCGCCACCTCTCCTCTTCTCCCCCCTCAGGACGGGGATGCTGGTGCAATTTCCTAGTGCGGGTTGCCTACACTAGGGGCAAATATGAACTCAGAGTCAATCCTATTGTTCCCACTTGATTGACAGGTACTTAACCTATTGTTCTGTTAAGTGCTTTCCCATGTCAACCCAATTTCCTTTAGATTAATAGACACTGAACCTATTGTACCCTCCACCCCTCCCACAATCCCCCCCCTCACTTGCTGCTACAGGTACACTTATTGTAATAGGCACCCTCTCACTCTTATCAGTCTGACTGACTACATAATTAAATTGATCAATTAGTTAAACTTTGTGGTGGAAAAGTGCCATTGCCCCCTGTCATGCCTCCCAGGTGGGAAGCTCTAATTTTGTTAGATTTTCGGGAGCACGCCCACCTGGACATGGAATCAATTTTCAAGGGTGCCACGCCCACCTGGACTTGGAAGGAAATAGTTAGTCTCCACCACGATCCTCAACTGACCGCCACATCCCCCTACCAACCCATGTTGGCGGGCTGATGTGTACTAATGTGTACTGACATACACTAATGTGTACTAGGGTCTACTAATGTGTACTAATGAGAACTTACGTGTACTAATGTGCACAGCACATGACCTCATCCAAGATGGCGGCTGTGACATCAGTTGATGATGCAAGTTCCACACCCTCCCCCAGCTGGAAGTTTGAATTTTGGTGGGAATGTGCCACACCTCCCCCTTCCCCCCCCCCCCCAAGAAAAATGGCATGAAGTTTATATTCCATCAGGACAATGCAACCTCTACTAACATAAGGAAATGGGAGGAAGGTAGGTCGCATTGACTACTTAAGTAAATTAATTAATTAATTAACCTGTGGTGGGAAAGTGCTACCCCCCCTGGTTTCCCCCCCCCCCCAGGTGGGAAGCTCAAATTCCATCAGGACAATGCAACATCTACTAACTTAAGAAAATGGCAGGAGAAAGGGCACCTACACTAAACTAAGTCATCCAACCACCATTTCTTCTTAGGAATTGGCGGGAAAAAGACTCAGTTGATCGATCATTTGGAGGGTATTCGATTGCAGTGTATGGAATATTGTGTCTGAAATGTTGCTTATTGAAGCAATTTAAGGGATTCAAGGCATTGTATGGAATATATGGAAATTGGTGGAGAGGAAGGATCCCATAACATGAAATTCTAGTGTATATTGTTTATTTAAAAAATCAGTTTTTGGGGGTTTTTATTTCTCTTGCTCATGATTCTCTGCTGTTTGGAAATATGTAGGTCTTGCAAGAAGCAGTTACATGGGGCAAACATCAAGCATAACCTAATGTTCGGCACTGTACTCTGGGTGTCTTAACCTAATGTTTGCGCCCTTGTTGCATATTAAGAAATCAGTTATGTGCTCTCACCATTTTCTGGTACACTTTTCGAATTACACATTCTTTTCAACGCCATTTCTGACGCATTCTCCTTTGTCACCCACCCCTAACCTATAGTACTGCATTTTACATAAAATAATGCAAATTAATGCAGTGTTCTGCACATAACCTGCTGTTCTCCTGCAGGCCACCCACTCACACACTCCCTCCCTTTAACTACTGTACCGTTAACACCACATTGATATAAAAAGTTTATGCAAATTGATTAAATCGGTATTCTTCACATGTATGGGGTAGTTTTTCTTAATTCGTAGCATCCTGTTGGTTGGTTAAATCGATGGAATGTAGTTTAAACGAAAGACTGCTAATAAAGAACACATCCTACCACTCGACGCCTGACTCCGACGCCCCCCCCCCCACCCACCCACTGCCAGAGGCAAGCCAGTGCGAGCCGTCGCTCTCGTACTGCTGCAGGTGAAAATTGGGTCTATTTTCGTGTATACAGCTAGAATTCTTCGTGTGTTATACTGACATCACACAACTCCAAGACGCACTCATGCTGGTCCCATTCACGATGTTGCATAGGTGTGGTATTATCCAGTACCGAGAGAGATTTTCCGATGCTTCCCAGAATAGCACAAGGTGCATTGTTCCTCGCGATCTTTTCACCGTTGCTTTCTGCAGACGAGACTTTCAGCGGTAAAAATTATTTTGCTCAGATCACTAAATAGCACAGAGAGTTAAACATCATAAAAGTTGCCTTCAAATACATACAAGGCTCCCAAGAATATTGAAAGCTAGAAACATATTTACCAGTGTAACTACAATTAAATATTGCGATTGCTGATTTAAACCGATCGATGTACAAGTAATGTTTCCTCAGGACGGCTGTGGTTCTAGAACGAAGCTCAGTATCTATAGCGAACTCTTCCAAATTGCATATTGTCCCAGAAATACTTAACGTGCGCTTTTGTAGGACTTATAGTGCAGAATAATGTGACATTCCATCCATCATGTGTTACCCTTCCCGCTTTCAACATACGGAAATGTTCTCAGCACTGAAAGCCTTTGCATGATCACAAAAACACCGTTAATCATAAAAACAATTTTTTTTTATAAATAAACAATATACCCTTGAATTTCCTGTTATGAGATCCTTCCTCTCCACCAATTTCCATACATTCCATACAATGCCTTGAATCATCTAAATTGTTTAAATAAACAATATTCCACACAATGTCTAAACCATTTAAACAATATTCCATACACTGCAATCGAATACCCTCCAAATGATCGATCAAATGAGTCTTTTTCCCACCAATTCCTAGGAAGTGGTGGCGGTTGGATGACAGGTTAGTGGAGGTGCCCTTTTTCCCGCCATTTTGTTAGGTTAGTAGAGGTTTCATTTTCCTGATGGAATTTGAACTTCACACCAGGGGTGCATGGCAGAGGGGTGTGGCACATTCCCACCAGAGAGGTTAATTAATTGATTAATTTAATTAAGTGCCATTATTCTGGGGGAGTGGGGCATGGCACTTCCCACCAAAATGCTAACTCCAAACTTGCAGGGGAATGTGGCACTTGCATGATCAACTGATCTCACAGCATCTTGGTTGAGGTCGTGCACTGTGCATGGTTGTACACATTAGTGCACGTTAGTACATGTTAGTGCACGTTAGTATATGTTACTACATGTTAGTGCATGTTAGTACACGTTAGTCTACGTTAATCCACATTAGCCTGCCAACATAGTTTGGTAGGGGGATGTTGCAGTCGGTTGAGGATCGTGGTGGAGACGAACTATTTCCTTCCAAGTCCAGGTGGGCGTGGCACTCACGAAAATCTGGCAAAAGTTGAATTTCTCACCTGGGAGGCATGGCAGGGGGCTGTGGCACTTTCCCACCAGAGAGGTTAACTAATTGACCAATATAATTGAGTAGTCAATCAAATTGATAAGTGTGAGAGGGAGCCTATTCCAGTAACTCAAACCTGAAAGTGTACCTTTAGCAGCGAAGGAGAAGGGAGTTGGGGGAGGAGGTGGGCGGAACAATGGGTTAAGTGCATATCAATGAAAAGGAATTTGGGATGATACCTGAAAGAATTTAACAGTAAAATAGGATGACATGGAGAAGCATTTAACAGAGCAATAGGTTTGCCCTTGAGAGCATACCCGCCCCTGATGTAGGCAACCTCAAGTAACAAAATGGCCGGGAACATAGCTTGTCCTACAACTACCCACTTCTTTATATGAGCTCTAAAATTGAATCACTCTTCTAGAAAGACACCATAATATTTGGGTACAGTTTTTCTTTCCACTTGCGTACTATTAAGTGGCATTAGTGGTTATTCCAATAGGTGTCCTTTTACTAAAATATATTACACTTTTAGAGAGCTTGTTTTAACATTAACCATCAGCACCAAACAGCATCTCTTGAAGAACTGTATTACTACACGTTTACTGACTGTATTTTGATCTACCCTTCGAAAGGATATTTACATAGACGACAAATGTTCCGATAAGTATGAGTAATTCCCTTGCAACATTCTTAGAACAGGTTAAAGGGTCAAATCATAGAATATAAAACCTCAAATGGCTCCTTTTGGAGAACTTTGTGTATCTTTTTATTGAAGTAGAGATCTGGGATTTACCTGTCTGTCATAAAAATAATCATTGTGACAGCTCTGCTCGTATGTTTCTGTAGGGCAATCCAACATCCTTAGGTGATCAAGAATGGTGGCTATCATTATGGCCGCTACGTCTGTTCATGGAACGCAAAGACATAGTGATATAACGTGTAGTGGTAATAAGACCTAAAACACCGAAAAATATGCTCCAAAATCTTAATCATCCCATGAACAAAGACTGATGCCAATTCAAATATTAAAATAAAATGTATGTTTGAAGAAACCTTTTCACAAATCCAATACCTTTATTAAACTCTAGTTATCCAGTAGTGATATTTCCTCGAAAGTAGATTATTACTGAGAAGTCGAATGGATACACATTGGAAAACCACAAAAGTAAATAAGCTGCAATACTAAACACCTTTTTCCAAAGCTGTTTCACAGAGGAAGACCGCACTGCAGTTCCTTCTCTAAATCCTCGCACAAACGAAAAAATGGCTGACATCGAAATAAGTGTCCAAGGAATAGAAAAGCAACTGAAATCACTCAATAGAGGAAAGTCCACTGGACCTGATGGGATACCAAATCGATTCTACACAGAGTACGCGAAAGAACTTGCCCCCCTTCTAACAGCCGTGTACCGCAAGTCTCTAGAGGAACGGAGGGTTCCAAATGATTGGAAAAGAGCACAGATAGTCCCAGTCTTCAAGAAGGGTCGTCGAGCAGATGCGCAAAACTATAGACCTATATCTCTGACGTCGATCTCTTGTAGAATTTTAGAACATGTTTTTTGCTCGCGTATCATGTCATTTCTGGAAACCCAGAATCTACTATGTAGGAATCAACATGGATTCCGGAAAAAGCGATCGTGTGAGACCCAACTCGCCTTATTTGTTCATGAGACCCAGAAAATATTAGATACAGGCTCCCAGGTAGATGCTATTTTTTTTTACTTCCGGAAGGCGTTCGATACAGTTCCGCACTGTCGCCTGATAAACAAAGTAAGAGCCTACGGAATATCAGACCAGCTGTGTGGCTGGATTGAAGAGTTTTTAGCAAACAGAACACAGCATGTTGTTATCAATGGAGAGACGTCTACAGACGTTAAAGTAACCTCTGGCGTGCCACAGGGGAGTGTTATGGGACCATTGCTTCTCACAATATATATAAATGACCTAGTAGATAGTGTCGGAAGTTCCATACGGCTTTTCTCGGATGATGCTGTAGTATACAGAGAAGTTGCAGCATTAGAAAATTGTAGCGAAATGCAGGAAGATCTGCAGCGGATAGGCACTTGGTGCAGGGAGTGGCAACTGACCCTTAACATAGACAAATGTAATGTATTGCGAATACATAGAAAGAAGGATCCTTTATTGTATGATTATATGATAGCGGAACAAATACTGGTAGCAGTTACTTCTGTAAAATATCTGGGAGTATGCGTGCGGAACGATTTGAAGTGGAATGATCATATAAAATTAATTGTTGGTAAGGCGGGTACCAGGTTGAGATTCATTGGGAGAGTGCTTAGAAAATGTAGTCCATCAACAAAGGAGGTGGCTTACAAAACGCTCGTTCGACCTATACTTGAGTATTGCTCATCAGTGTGGGATCCGTACCAGATCGGTCCCACGGAGGAGATAGAGAAGATCCAAAGAAGAGCGGCGCGTTTCGTCACAGGGTTATTTGGTAACCGTGATGGCGTTACGGAGATGTTTAATAAACTCGAGTGGCAGACTCTGGAAGAGAGGCGCTTTGCATCGCGGTGTAGCTTGCTGTCCAGGTTTCGAGAGGGTGCGTTTCTGGATGAGGTATCGAATATATTGCTTCCCCCTACTTATACCTCCCGAGGAGATCACGAATGTAAAATTAGAGAGATTAGAGCGCGCACGGAGGCTTTCAGACAGTCGTTCTTCCCGCGAACCGTACGCGACTGGAACAGGAAAGGGAGGTAATGACAGTGGCATGTAAAGTGCCCTCCGCCACACACCGTTGGGTGGCTTGCGGAGTATCAATGTAGATGTAGATGTAGAAGCCATTTTATTTCTTCCTCGTCATCATGGGAGAAATCAACTGATTGTAATTCATAGTGAAGCCCAACACTATAGAAACTTTTTTTTTTTTTTTTTTTTGACTTGTAGTCCGGGGTGATATGTTACAATACAGCATCACCGCTCTATTGCGGTCTGGCTGTGTTGGTGAGGCAGTGGATTTCCACAGGGCAGTGACTGCGTCACTGCAATTCACTTTGGAGGTGTGGCGGTGGGACTTGTAGTCCCATACCACCCTCTGACGGTGATAGTGCTACATGAGTCAGGCGGAAAAATTTTGCCTAACGTGGGCAGGTGAAGGTGTGGCGGTGGGACTTGTAGTCCTGTACGCCAGGGCAGGGGAGGATGCGTCTGACTATAGAAACGTAGTAGTTATTTTCATCAAATGTACGAAGCATAAATCATCTGCGAGATATATCAATAGTGCTGTTGGACGGCCAAGATATGTGTTGGGAGCTTCATGTCAAACTGTAAAAAAGGAGATTGATATTCGATTAGCACTCACGTTGCTGGAGAAATTTAATGTACAGTGGCGTTTCACTTCAGGCCTCATAAATTTCGTTGCTACAGTGAGAGCGGTTTCGTTACCTACATATTAGAACAATAACTAATACGTATGCCCAGTTTCTGTGAACGTCGTGAATTATACAGCGGTAGATGGGTCAAAAAAATTAATGGCTAATTGTTAATAATATTTATATAAACTGTGGATAATTTTATATTTCCTGTCTCATCTCGCTAAACCACTTTGTTAATTAATGAACATTCATGAATGTTTCCATTGAAACTTTTTGTTTGTTTTTGAACTCGTACTAACGTGGTTGGTTGCTTGTTTAACTTGGCTCCCGTTCAGCTTTCGGTGACTTTGTGCATTTCCAGTAGCGAGTGGAAACGAATACATCTGCCTACGAAAATACCACATAAATTTGTCCCTGTTTTATAATCTTTCTAAAAAAAATGTGCAAACTGATTGAATCCCGAACTTGACTATTAATCACTTTAATTAAACAAAATTGTCACTGTGCGTTAATGATCGCCTAATAATGCTTACAAGTAGTGGCCCTGCGCGTCGATAATTTTCATAGCAAACTGATGCTGAAATGAAAATACTTTACGTCGTAATGAAATTGCTTGGAAACGCGATGCTTACTGCTCTCTGTGCGCCAGCTGCAAATTTCTAACTACAGTTGCTGAGGCTTAGTGCAATGCTTAGACAATAAGCAAACCATTTTATACATATCACTGAGTGAGACACTCTTTACATAAAAATGACTTGGATCGAGGATGTGCTTAGGTGAAATATTCCTTTAACAAACTGATTTTAAATTATGTGATATTTTATTAACTGTATGAAATCAGTTACAGTACTCATTAACATTGCCAATGGACAACATTGATATCAAATACTTACTCTCATAAACGTTACTCAAGTAACTGACGAACTAAAAATTCCTCACAGTGAAAATTACGCAACCCTCAATGAAAAATCTGAAGTTCCCTGGTATGGATGTCTCAATTTAACAATGGTTCTAAACTAAGCGCGACTGCGATGTAGCTAAATAATAAAAATATTACCTTCATTCTTCTTCATACGCTTTCCTAATCTCTTTACATCTCATTTCATTCTAAATCACATATCGAATCTTACTCCTCTGTTTCACAATATTCAAACACAAATCATTTTACTTAAACACAGATGCACTTATCCTTACGTCTACATTGCCACGAGTCCTCTATTCGGCGTCTGTCTCACTACCCCTCAAACGATAGAAATCCCAGCCTCCTCGCTGCAAAGCAGCTATGACAAAATAAGTACATCATCCAGTTACACAGATACTTTGATGAAGACTACGAGCGAGTAATAAGTAATTCAGAATTGTCGCTTAACATTTGAGACATCAGAAGTATGTACAAATTTCTGAAATTCAATTATCAAACTCCCAATAGACCTGATTCACTGAGCTATTTCTTTTCAGCAAATTCATATTTTATTGAAAACAAATATCTCCATGTCATGAAAAGTATTATATCATTCAAAAACGGAACTTTAAATTTGTGACATTTGCAGACTAAATTTTTAAGTTATTACTACGTCGTGTAATAAAAGAAGGAAAATGTAAACAATCATAATACGTTCCGCAGAAGATATTGTAGTACAAAAAAAATTATTAATCATTTAAACGATGATAAAATGGTGTAATCCTTGATTGTACTTTATTTGAACTTAATTGTTCACCTGAGAAAATGAACAAAAATCTTAAACAATGGCTGTCGCAAAAAAATGGACATAAACGCAAATTATCGGTGGACAGGGAACACTTTTCAGGAGATTCCTATTATGTGACCAATAACTATTTCTTCAAGTTGAAGGAAACTTCACTATTTTTCCAAAAATTGCGTACGGAAATTGTAAAACACATTTTTCGTTTCAATGACTACTCATATAAAAATTAAAAACGGTTAAAATTTGATGTCAACTTCAGTCATGAAATGTTCTACATACTGTGTGCTCAAGTGTATTAGTTATGGACGGCTAATTTTGTAATTACTCTACTGAAATCAATTAACTGTGACTTATTAATCTTGCATAGCGTTAATAGTTAGTGTAACTCTGATTACATCTTGGAGTTGACCTGTAATACGCAACTTTGCGTGAACATGGTGCTCTGCATACGAGTGGACAAGGTGTTATTACATTTACTGTGGCCCTCAAAGTTATGAAACCCTCGCTGGTTTCCATGATGCCACTGGACACTAACATTTACGCAATTCAGTCGGTGCTGTTTCGTAATATCAGGTAACCTTCTATCCATGTCATCCGAGTACGCTGCGCCGACTCGTACCACGACGATTGCTCGCAAATTGTTTCATTTGACACTTTGAGCTAATGACGAAGTGCGTGTACCTTGGCTCGATTTATCAGCTATGTGGCTGTCACATTGCAATATGTATTTAAATTTGATAGCTTTTTTATTCTCCAACACCACAGAAGAACGTGATCAGCTGCTGTTAGCTTTTACTCAAAGTTAATCGTTCTCTCTAGCAGACAGTACTCAACTGATACACAGAAGCAGTGAATCTCTGACCTTTCCTGAATGCAAAGAGAAATAGTCCTGGCACAATATTTGGCAACCTTTCCGTGACCTGTGCTTTTTTGTTCTGTTCTACGAAATGATCTCTAGCCTCCCTGACACAGTCCCTTTGTCGCTAATCTCTTCCTCCCTTCACTCCCTCAATTCGTTGATGTAGTTACCACTGTATTTTCAAGATGAGATCTAGCCAATTTTTGTTCTTTTACGCCGGCCGGATACAGTCTGGAACTGCGCGACCGCTACGGTCGTAGGTTAGAATCCTGCCTCGGGTATGGGTGTGTGTGTTGTCCTTAAGTTAGTTAGGTTTAAGCAGTTCTGAGTTCTAGGGGACTGATGACCTCAGAAGTTAAGTCCCATAGTGCTCAGAGGCATTTGAACCATTTTGTTCTTTTTCAGTATCGTGTTTGAAAGATATCTGTCCTTTCCAATTCTTTCACAACACCTTGTTCCAAGACATATCTTCCCGACTCACATAATCTAATTTTCTCAGAACCCACAGTTCCAGCACAGCCAGACCCCTTTCAATTTCCTTGCAAAATTTGTATTTCTCAGATCCATATAAAGCTATGCTCTACATACATGATGTTGATAATGTTACAAACTTTGAGCTGTGATGGACAAGGGTAAAGATATGAAATTGAGGTAATGGACCTTGGTCCACAAACGACAGAGTGGATAGATGTAAGGAGAAAATCCTAATAATTATGGCAGTGGACATCCTCTTCTACAAGCTCTTTGATTTCCATATTTTGGGAGGAGGTAGTAGGCATGAGAATGTGAGGTAACGGGTTAGTTGTAGCGCCCTGGAAATATTGTGTGTTCGGAGTTGGAGCGGCCGCTCGGTCAGCCGGGGCCGGGTAGCAAACACGTGGTGCCAGACGTTAGCCGAACGAGAGGGGTAGCCCCAGCGCATAGTCCAGAGCGTGGCTGGGAATTCCGCTGCGACGAGGACGGTGCTTTGTGTCGATGAAGGAGATGTCTATGCCGGGAGTGCCAAAGATGGTGGACTCTATGAAACCTTAATGGCAGACATTTCACAGTTCATACAGAAATTAATAGCAGCCAGATGAATCATGGTCTGTCAAAAATAAACATGTGCATTACTACTATTTGCACGACGATTGTAATGGTGAAATCAGATTTTCAATATCTTTATTAGTTTAAAGTTTGGTATCTGACAGTAAATCGTACAAGTAACACCCAGCAACGAATTTCCAAAATATAAACGCTTCATTCCATTTTGTCGATCGTCGTGTGTCTAGAAAGCTATTAGTGTGAACCTAAATTGTTATGAATACAGTCATGTAACTTGAATAGTACATGAGTTATTGGAGGTCAAAGTGGCAGATTACTATCTGTCGCGTCAGGCCATAAGTACTCAGTTACACGATAAAACGGTAGTAGCATGCTTATAAATATATTGATTCATCTATGTCTTCCTTAATACCCGATATATGCTATTCATGAAGAAACTGGTCAATTATTTACTGTGTTATAGAAAGCACAGAGACGTTAGGCCCGCCGGCCGGAGTGGCCGCGCGGTTCTAGGCGCTACAGTCTGGAACCGCAAGACAGCTACGGTCGCATGTTCGAATCCTGCGTCAGGGATGGATGTGTGTGACGTCCTTAGTTTAGTTAGGTTTAAGTAGTTCTAAGTTCTAGGGGACTGATGACCACAGCAGTTAAGTCCCATAGTGCTCAGAGCCATTTGAGCCATTTTGAACATTAGGCTCCTAGCCCACCTTTTGCTCCTTTTCTTTTGATATACGTTTATTTAATTGTTTATGTATTTAGTAATGTGTGTTAGAGCGTGTTTATGGTCCAGCTGAAGGAATATACACTCCTGGAAATTGAAATAAGAACGCCGTGAATTCATTGTCCCAGGAAGGGGAAACTTTATTGACACAATCCTGGGGTCAGATACATCACATGATCACACTGACAGAACCACAGGCACATAGACACAGGCAACAGAGCATGCACAATGTCGGCACTAGTACAGTGTATATCCACCTTTCGCAGCAATGCAGGCTGCTATTCTCCCATGGAGACGATCGTAGAGATGCTGGATGTAGTCCTGTGGAACGGCTTGCCATGCCATTTCCACCTGGCGCCTCAGTTGGACCAGCGTTCGTGCTGGACGTGCAGACCGCGTGAGACGACGCTTCATCCAGTCCCAAACATGCTCAATGGGGGACAGATCCGGAGATCTTGCTGGCCAGGGTAGTTGACTTACACCTTCTAGAGCACGTTGGGTGGCACGGGATACATGCGGACGTGCATTGTCCTGTTGGAACAGCAAGTTCCCTTGCCGGTCTAGGAATGGTAGAACGATGGGTTCGATGACGGTTTGGATGTACCGTGCACTATTCAGTGTCCCCTCTACGATCACCAGTGGTGTACGGCCAGTGTAGGAGATCGCTCCCCACACCATGATGCCGGGTGTTGGCCCTGTGTGCCTCGGTCGTATGCAGTCCTGATTGTGGCGCTCACCTGCACGGCGCCAAACACGCATACGACCATCATTGGCACCAAGGCAGAAGCGACTCTCATCGCTGAAGACGACACGTCTCCATTCGTCCCTCCATTCACGCCTGTCGCGACACCACTGGAGGCGGGCTGCACGATGTTGGGGCGTGAGCGGAAGACGGCCTAACGGTGTGCGGGACCGTAGCCCAGCTTCATGGAGACGGTTGCGAATGGTCCTCGCCGATACCCCAGGAGCAACAGTGTCCCTAATTTGCTGGGAAGTGGCGGTGCGGTCCCCTACGGCACTGCGTAGGATCCTACGGTCTTGGCGTGCATCCGTGCGTCGTTGCGGTCCGGTCCCAGGTCGACGGGCACGTGCACCTTCCACCGACCACTGGCGACAACATCGATGTACTGTGGAGACCTCACGCCCCACGTGTTGAGCAATTCGGCGGTACGTCCACCCGGGCTCCCGCATGCCCACTATACGCCCTGGCTCAAAGTCCGTCAACTGCACATACGGCTCACGTCCACGCTGTCGCGGCATGCTACCAGTGTTAAAGACTGCGATGGAGCTCCGTATGCCACGGCAAACTGGCTGACACTGACGGCGGCGGTGCACAAATGCTGCGCAGCTAGCGCCATTCGACGGCCAACTCCGCGGTTCCTGGTGTGTCCGCTGTGCCGTGCGTGTGATCATTGCTTGTACAGCCCTCTCGCAGTGTCCGGAGCAAGTATGGTGGGCCTGACACACCGGTGTCAATGTGTTCTTTTTTCCATTTCCAGAGGAGTATATTAAATTCAAGTATTTAAATGTAAATCCATTATGTCGGTACGTGGAGTGAGCTCAATAGCCAATCACAGCGCTGGTTAATGGTGAGACTGTATGGAAGTGCGGGAGGAGAGTGTTCGGTATGGTGTGGCCCGAGGAGTACGGCACTGGACACGGGGAGTGTTGGACGGCGCGGCGGACACAGAGTCGGCGGAAAGACTTGGAGAGTGTGGAGCAGTTTGCGCGTGGTCGCGGAGGATAGAAATATTTCGGAGTGCCGACCTGTGCTTTTGTGTGATTTCCGTGGCTTCTGCTGTGAAGACGTAGTGTGCGTTTAGAAGTGAATATCTCGCGAGCTATGTTGTTGCTCATAACTAATTACTTGAAGTTGGAATCTATTGTTTCCCTGTTATTCAACTTATATTTTATTTAATTGCTGGACCATCGATACCAGTAAGTGTTTTGCAGAAATATACCGCATTCTCAAAAGTACTTCTACTATCGTATTCATCATTTAAAGTCGTTAAGATGGTACCTGCAGATTTTATTTAATAGCAATCTTTCATTTATAAATTTATAGGCTACTTTCATAATTCGCAATTGCCGAGTGACAGAAACCTTCAACCATTCGATTCATGTGTGTATTCTTATCGTATACTGTAGACTCAGCAGTATGCGGCAACTATGTATCCCAGCCCCTAGACAACGAAATCAGCCAGAACTTTTAGTATTACAACATTGATTCGGACGGTGCGTAGTGTTTAGAAAGCCCGCAAGAACAAGAAAAAAATTTCCATTAAACATGGGCTCAAATACATAGCTTAAAACTTATGGTAATTTATTTACCTTTTGTACTGTGAAACATATCTCTTCCACTGAACTTGTACTCATAGCGCTTTAGGTATATCTTTTAGAGACCATGTTTACTGAAATGTTTTTTCTCGTTTCGGTCCGTATTACCTCCTCCCAAGATATGGTAAGCAAAAAGTTAGCAAAATAGGGGATCGACAGTCGGAGATATCAGAACGATTTGCGCATAGATCTTTCCACTAATTCGTTTCTGGACCAGGGTCCATTACCTAAAGTAAGATATTCATCCCTCTCCACCATACCTGAAAGTTTATAATATCATCACGGAATCAGCATGTGGCCAATCTCTTTCGCAGGTTTGTGCGCAGTGGTCTGACTAACCATGTTTCTCTTTTCGTCCAGTGCTCACTTGGCTACAATTATTGTCGATCGTTTGCCTGCTCACATTTTCAGTTACAATACTTGCAATGTAAGTATGCTTGTTATCCGTCTATCGTAAGTTCCCCTTTTCTCCGTTTTTGCCCAGCGTCAAGCTTTTGGTCGTTTCTAATTATGTTCACTCTGAATTCTACACATTTGTTATTTTGCTATAACAGCATTTTATTACGCACCTTTTTAGATTCCGCCAATGTTACGATGTAGTCGGAAAACCGAATACAATATCCTCTTTTGCCTCTTACACAAAATCCTCTCGTGCCATTCTGGTGTATGCCTATTATTTCTTCCAGTTAGACCCTAAACTGCGAAGCTAAAACGCAACATTCTCGCTGAACACGTGTTTCTTTTTCTACTCTCCCGTTTGATCTCCACCAGCTCTGACTCTCGATTTTCGACATTAGGTACAATTCCTCAAACAAAGTTATTTATCTCCAGTCGATACTGTCTTCTTAGAATTAGTATTAATCTGTTCCACTCAATATACCAAAAGTTTTTACAGGTCTTGAACACAGCAGAAATATTATTATTATTATTATTATTATCAACGTATCTCTCTCATACAGCCCATAGTAATGCTGCAAAAACCTTCGAGCCTATCTCTCTTGTGAAACAATACTGCTCTTCTAGAGTAATGTTATTCATCACTCTCAGTATAAAATTGGTCGTATTTTGGTACACCTGCTTAACATCGTGTAGGGTCCCCCGCGAGCACTCAGAAGTGCCACAACACAACATGGCATGGACTCGACTAATGTGTGAAGTAGTGCTGGAGGGAACTGACACCATGAATCCTGCAGGGCTATCCGTAAATCCGTAGGAGTACGAGGGGGTGGAGATCTCTTCTGAACAGCACCTTGCAAGTCATCCCAGATATGTTCAATAATGTTCATGTCTGCGGAGTTTGCTGGCCAGCGGAAGTGTTTAAAATCAGAAGCCACCCTCTAGCAGTTCTGGACGTGTGGGGTGTAGATTTATTCTGCTGGAATTGCCCAGGTCTGTTGGACTCCACAACGGACATGAATGGACGCAGGTGGTCACACAGGATGCTTACGTACGTGTCATCTGTCAAGAGTCGTATCTAGACGTATCAAGGGTCCCATATCACTCTAACTGCACCCGCTCCACACAATTGCTTAGCCTCCACCAACCTGAACAGTCCCAGCTGTCATTCAGGGTCCATGGATTCTTCAGGTTGTCTCCATACCCGAACACGTCCAACCGCTCGATACAATTTGAAACGAGATTCGTCCAACCGGGCAACATGTTTCCAGCGATCCACAGTCCGATGTCGGTGTTCCCGGGTTCAGGCGAGGCGTAAGGCTTTGTGTCGAGAAGTCGTCATGGGTAAACGAATGAGCCTTCGGCTCCGAAAGCCCATAAAGATGATGTTTTGTTGAATGGTTCGCACAATAACACTTAAGCAAGCATTAAATGTGCAGCAAATTGTGGAAGGTTTGCACTTCTGTCACGCTGAACGATCCTCTTCAGTCGTCATTGGTCCCGTATTTGGATTTTTCTGTCAGCAGCGATGTCGGAGATTTGATATTTTACCATATTCCTGATATTCACGGTACACTCGTGAAATGGTCGAATGAGAAAATCCCCACTTCATTGCTACCTTGGAGATGCTGTGTCCCATCGCTCGTCAGCTGACTATAGCAACACGCTCAAACTCAATTAAATCTTGATAACTTGCCATTGTAGCAGCAGTAACCAATCCAACAACTGCGCCAGACACTTGTTGTCTGATATAGGCGTTGCCGACCGCAGCAGCGTGATTCTTAAAAGCAGCAGTTCGGTGATTATGGAGCTCTGCACTTCACTAAATGAGACAACTAAGTGAATAATGAAATCGGAGTTCTCTTTACAAGATCTTGAGACATTTTTAATTTCGACCCAAACAAAATTCTCCAATGAAACGTAGATTGATTTTTTGTGGGGAGATTTGACTGAATCATATGTGTACGCAGAATTTGAAAATAAAAAAGAAAGGTAAAGGTTACCTGTGTAATATCGCGCAATTTTCAATTAAATGTTCAGTGCCGACAGAAGTTTTCTCTAAATTTCGGGACGACAATTCAGTCTGGCACGGCATGTAATTTAACACTGTATCTGATGAGACAGGCTTTGCCTGAAATCAATAATAGCTAGTCAGTTAATCAATTCTAAATTTTATGTAATTTTAAGTCACAAAATAAAAATAAATGTCCTGATGAAACGACCTTCATTCCTGGAACAGTCAAGTCATTCCCTAGTATACTCTTCGGATCATCTTTCTTTGCCAAAAATACTGGATGGGATTACAAACAATATTACATTAAGAATCGAAAATACGAGATGGAAGATAAGTTCCGTATGAAAATCATCTGCGGTGTATATTGCTGACCTGTCATGTCACCAGGAGAGTACGCCCTTAATCAGTTTGCCTTTCCCTTGAAATTTATCAAGGGGGATCCTACAGGAAATTATATTCATATGTGTTGACTATGAGCTGCTCTTGGCTTTTGAACTTACATCTGGTAATGCTGAAAGTTCCTTCTGAATCACCATGAGCAGTCAGTTGCATGTGACTGACACTGATTCGTATTATACTATTCTTGAATGTCGAAGAACAAACACCGGTAGACAGCCATCTGAGAATGAAGAATGTGTACGGGGTATGTTGAAAACCACTATTGCGGAACGGGGTGCCAATTTCCGGGCTGGTTGTGATTCGGCGTTAGATCTGGAAGGGCAGCCTCCCCCATTACTGATAACAAAAACAGGGCGGTCGATGATCCGATTAGGGCGGTAAGGCGCATAACCATCTGTGCGCTAGTCAAGAAGCTCGACATCATCCTCGATAGGAATACATCAACCGGCAGGAGTTGGGCTGTCATAGGGTCTGCAACCAGTGGATACTCCGGCCGTTGAATGGCGAACAGAAAACAAACTAGATGGCTGTTTGCTTCAAGAACCTTATGCGTTTGAATGCTCAAGGCAGCTTGTTCCTTGAGCGTAATGTTGCAGGCGATGAGAGCTGATACCACCAGTGCGAACCGGAATTGAAAGCTTCGACCAGAGAATGGTGTTATACATCTTCCCATCGCAACAAATCCGGCCATTTGTCGGAAAGGTGATGCTCACCCTGTTCTCTTATTAGCGGGACTTATTGCTTATTGATTTGAATGAACGTATTGTCACCATCATTGGGGGACGGTACAGCGCAACGGTGGAGAAATCATGGCGTGTACTTAGGCGAATTGTCCAGGAAAATGGCGATAAGGGCTGGTGCTGCTTAATTATGACGCGCGTCCCCGTACCGCAAATGTTGTAACATACAAGTGACTCCAACTCAAACATGACACACTCAAGCACCTGCCCTTTACCGATGATCTCCTCCTATGCCACTATCATGACTTCGCTCCCTTAAAAGAGGCCTTGAAGGGTCGACGATACCTATCGGGTGAGAGCGTGTAGCAGGCAGTTACAGACCTCTTCACGAAGCAGGGCACTGTGTTTTAGCAAACGTGTATTTTCAACCTGCTGCAATGGTGGGATGATTGCATCAATGCTTTGTGCATTTTTTCCTGATTCGTATACTGATTCTGGACTGTATGGCCCTCTAACGAAAACTATTTCATCGTCTTTTGTTAGTTTCACTAACATCACGTATGATGTATCTGACTCTGACTATGACTGAAATATTTAAGCGAAGTTGAAAACAATTTCATCCACCAAAAAATAAATCAGTAACACTTATTAAAATGTTGAAGAGACGAAAACAAGAATCGCCGCAGGATTACATTACTGTTCTGTAACCAAAATCAGTCACCGGATACTGATTCTGACCACATAGAAATAACCCATTCTACCTTCTAATAGTCTCTGATTAATGACATCTGCTACATCACAGAGCGAGGGGCATCCAGATTTACTTTTCCTGCGATTTTTCCTAAATTACTCCAGGCAAAAGTAAGTATGGTTCCTCTGAAAAGGGCACTGCCGATTTCCTTCCCAGTCCTTCATACTCCCAGCTTATGCACCATCACTTATGTCCTCACTGTTGCCAAGATAGACCCTAATCTTCGTTCCTTCCTTCTTCTAAAACATCCTAAGAACACTGTGGTGTTGGAAGCCAATTTGCCGACCTAACTGTGATCTTGCACGTAGACTGCTTTACACTAGGATAGAAAATTGAAAGAAATATGATGCTTTAGTAGTGGAGCAATGGGGCTTCAAGCACCAGCGACGTCACAGCCTATCTCTGACGTCACAACAACGTAATGATGACGTCACAATGACGTAATGATGATGTCATAATGATGTAATTATGACATCACATTCTCAACCTATCTATGACGTCATAATGACGTAACTATGACGTCATAATGACGTCATGCTTATTTCCACATGTTTTGATACTGACCTTACATAATATGACATCTTTAGCTCAATGCAAAAATTTTTTTTATGAAGTTATGATATACTTGGTGGACTTTTGCCAACAGCGTTGACCTTATTTCCACCTGTTTTGATACTGACCTTACATAATATGACGTCTTTAGCTCACTGTGATAGTGTTGACAGTGCCACTACCTACATAGCTATATTTTGTTAAGTCATGATGATGGCATGGTGATGTACTTGATGGCACTGACCTTACGTAAAATTCACACACACACACACACACACACACACACACACACACACACACACACACAAGGTGTGCAATAAAAACAAGCTTATATGTTTATTCAGATATCATTTAATGTAAAAAAAATAATTTTATTACAAAATGTTATTAATTTATTTTACACTTTTACTTAAATCTACTACATCATCTGCCAGATCAGTTTTATTTTTCAACCATAAATACATGCAACCAGGGAACCAGCGATAGTGTTCACCCCATGGATCATCACCATCAACCCAATCATGCAGTGTGCCACCACAGTAGAAGCAGGTAGTGTGATCAGCAGTACCAGAGTAGAAGAAACCTGCTTCAGCCAGTTCTTCAGCCTTTACTGGGATATACGAGGGCCAATCATGGAAGGACTGTTGACGTACTTGTTGACAGCAATACTGAGGCCATGCTGGTTGTGCTGTATGCATCAAAGAGTGTTTGTTAACTGTACAACAAGGACAACACGTGTTGATACCACCAAGATGGTATGATGCAGGACATATATGTCTCAGAAATGGTATGTCATCAAATTGCCAGTTACTCTCTTCAATGTTACAATACATACATTTTACAGTATCATCGTTACTGTTGTGATTTGGTCTATAGAAGCCCATCTCTGCTAGGTCTTCAGGCTTCAAAAAGTCGATGGGCCAGTTACCATTCTCAAAAGTCTTTAGACGCTCAGCAAATGTAGGGTACATTGTGTGGCCTGCTTACAATTCTTAGTGCACATGTGTTATGTGGTCACTGACTCGTTATTTGCTCTTTATATATTCTAATGATTAGATAACCAACTCTTACATAATTATTCCAGCTTCTCGTAATTCTTCTTCAATAGAAATAATCTCATTGTCATGTGATGAATTACCTGCTGCTTTTGACCCATGCAAAAAGAAAAGACGTTCAACAAGTTCATTTGGGTCATCCCAGTACACATAATCAGGAGGTAAATTGCTGCTATATGTCTTCCACTGTTTTACTTCTGGAACATTACCTTCTGTTTCTTTCTCATCTACAGTAATTCCTTTACCACTATGAATACTAGGTTCACTTTCCAAAGTTTCCTCACTTAGCTGACGATGTGCTTTTAGTAAATTTGCTCGAGATGATTTTCGAACTTCGCTTACATCAGACCGATTTAAATGAAGTATGCGTCGTATGATTGTTTTATATTTTATACTGTTATTAATAATAACTGGTTTATGAGCAGAATAACCTTTCTTATGGGCATTGGTAGCTTTTAAAATTTTTGCATACGTAAGAAGATCAGATTTTGTATAGCTTCTAGCTAAAGGTTTTTTTCTAAGAAGTAGATTATATAATCCTTTTGAACCATTGTATGTTACATCATTAATGATTATATCCGCTCCATCAATTACCGCTTTTTCATTCCCTATCATCCACCCATTACGGAGATCATATCTCATACC
The DNA here is from genome assembly GCF_023864345.2 of Schistocerca serialis cubense. Classification (NCBI taxonomy): domain Eukaryota; kingdom Metazoa; phylum Arthropoda; class Insecta; order Orthoptera; family Acrididae; genus Schistocerca; species Schistocerca serialis. The sequence goes on along the minus strand of NC_064642.1, from coordinate 273,740,466 downwards.
ATACACTTCATCACGTTCTTTAGGAGGAATTTGCCTTAATATTGATGATACTAATGTCTCATCAGGTGAAGTGAGAATATCTGGTTTCTCATCATCTTCCACTTTTTCCTCTTGATCATATGATATAACATCGGGTGAAATAAGATTTTCTGGTTTCACTTCCTCTTTATAATGAGATGCTGTAAATGTAGGATATGAAAGTTTTTCTCTTTTACTAATAGAAACAAGTTCTCTCAGAGGATCAGAAACTGGCTTCAATTCTTCCTCCAATTGTTTTTTTCTTTTAATCTCTTTTTCCTTAAAGGATAAAAATTTTTTACGTATATTTCTTCTAGCAGACATAATTTGCCTTTTCAATTTTATATTGCGGTTTACAGCCTGTTGAAGCATTTCAAGTTATTTGTATGGTTGGCACTAGATAATGATTGAAACAGGTACTGAGGTTACATCTCATCTGAGAAATATAGTCAAATTACAGCATATTTATATTACCTCATATTCAAATTCCACATGAAGACCATAATTTCCCAATTGAAATGGGTGCGGTTGTTTAAAACTGAATTTATCTCCTTCCTTCACGCTTAAGGGTACATTTAACGCAAGCTCAGTTTCCTTGCCATTGTGTACAAATGTAATCACTTCCAAATCAGGTGATGCTGAGCGTAGTTTCATAGTTCCTGTATAAGGAATATCATATTCATACTTTCCATTATGTAACAAATATTGTATAGAATTAGGATTTGTGGAAGGTATGCTATCTATGCGTAAAATGAATTTCTGACTTACTTTAGAGAGCGTTTTATCTACATATGCTTTGTTAGCTGCGTCTGTTTCTATTATTGGTTCTCGCAAATTTGCAAGACGCTTATGTTGTATATCAAACACTCGATCTGTTACACCAAAGAGATCTAACATATTTATATTAGGCTGTGACATTTTAACTCGAATATTATTCTCATTTTCTAACATAGATGTTACTTTATGATCGATTTTTTTTACAATATTTTCAACATATTTCTTATTAACAGCATCATACATATTAATTGGATCCAAAACATTTTCAATTCTCATATTGTTTATATCAAGAACACCTTCCCTGACTGATAAATTATTCAGTAGTAAATCATTCTGAGGAATCTTATAGGAATCGACAAGTGGTCTGATTTTTACTTCTAACTGATTATATTTTCTATCCACATAACCCTTTGTAGCCACATCACTTGATATTAATGGATCTATGACCCCACTTAGTCGTTTACCTTTAAGTTGCATGACATTGGTTCTATCATCGGACTCTAAGAAGCTCTTGTTTTTCAAGTCCATTTTTTGCTCAAACTGCTTCTTAAGCTGTATAAATGAATCATCCACATATTTCTTTGTGCTAGCATCATTATTTTCCTTAGGAGAAGAAAGGTTGCTAATGCGTTTCGAGTTTAGTCTGATAGAATCACTTAAGACATCGAATGCACTTAAAACAACATTAAGTTTGTTCCAGGTAACTATATTGTCAACAAACCTTCTAAGACTAGTTATGGAACTATCAACATACTTTTTGGTAGATGCATCACTGTTCTCCAGTGGATCTCGCAAACCTGAAACACGTTTGTTTCCAAAGTTGACTGCATCATGTGAAAGATGTAGTATACTGAAAAATGATTTTAGCTGCGGAATCCATTTACTGATTGAAGCTAAGAAATTGTCAACATATTGCTTTGTAGCTACATCATTCACTGCTTGTGGTTCAGAGAGAACAAGCTGAACATTTCCAGAGGACTGCATTGTGCAAACTAAAATAAAAGTAATGCGAAGTCTTCTTAAATGCAAAAGTACTCATCAAACTTCTTGCGATAACGTCCATTGTGAATTTTATCATCTTTGCTGATAACTAAGAAACTGTGTGGTTCACTATCCCAAACTTGTTTACACAAGTTTAGAAATTGAGCATAATCCATATCTGTATTAACATGATCATTGTATACATGCCTTAAATTACACTCATCTTGTTTGAATAGTATAATCATGTTAGCATTATCTCTAATCAGTTGCTTTGGGATCCGGCTGTATGTCTGACATAGGTAAAGGCAGTCAATATCATAATGTCGCCCCATGCAAAAATAAGCCCTTATGTTGTCCTGTTTGTCGCATATAACATCATCAAAAACAAAAACTGAAGATGGTAAGGCTTTATCAGGTAAAATAACATCTTCATTGTTTGAAAATGTAAAGAATTTGATCCCTTCAAGCCCAGATAATATGTGTGTGAGAAATTTATACTTCGCTTGATGCAACGATTTTGAATATATATAAATATTCTGAAATTTTAGACCATTTTCATGAATTAGAAGATTCACTACAATGTTAGTTTTTCCACAATTTGAGGGTCCGCAAATAATGCATCGCACAGTATCTGGTAACAAATCACCATGTTTCTTCCTCTTACCATCTACATTATCAAATGAAATATTTGTAACTGGTAGTTGGAGTACATGTTTCTTCAAGCGCATGTTGGTTAAAGGTGTTACAGATGCTTGGTGTAATGTATATAAAAGTAGATTTTTCCTACCAATCTAATCATTTAATGGCTAGACACGCTCAGAGGAAGGTTGGCAGAGGTATTTTAAACACAGCTATTAACAAACTCCCTATAGAATTGCACCTACCAGGATACAATTATTGTGGTCCAGGTACCAAACTACAGAAGAGATTACAACGTGGTGATCGTGGTATCAATCCACTAGATGATGCATGTAAAGAGCATGACATAGCATACGCCACATTTCCAGATAATCTTTCACAAAGACATAAAGCTGATGAAATGTTAGCAAAGAAAGCTTGGGAACGTGTTAAAGCAAAATCCGCAAAGCTTGGTGAGAAACTGGCGGCATTAGGAGTTGCAGGAACAATGAAAGCAAAAGTTAAATTGGGGATGGGCGCAAAATATACTTCAAGGAGGAAGAAAGACACATTGAAGAAGGTTATTACAAAGGTAGGTAGAGCTATGAAGGGATTAAAGAAGAATGGGAATCTTCTTAGTACAGCTAAGATTGCTCATAAAATAGCGGTAGACAGTGTTCGAAAGACAGGAGTCGAAAATTTGCAAAAGAATAAGACTCGTTTCATACCTATTCCAAAAACAGGTGGTGCTTTACCTCTTATACCTATTTTTGCAGCTCTTTCTGCTATTGGAAGTCTTGCAGGTGGAGCCTCTGGTATAGCTAAAGCAGTTAATGATGCAAAAAGTGCCCGTAAGCAGTTGGCAGAGATGCAACAACATAATAGAAAGATTGAAGCTATAGCTTTGCAAAAGGGTAATGGCCTTTATTTAACCCCATACAAAAAGAATGGTATGGGACTTTATCTAAATAAAGGAACTAAAAAAAAAAAATTCAGTTGATCTTACCAGATCGACCTCTTACAAATATCGATTTGAGACTCTATGCAAAAAAGTTGAAAATACCTAATTTCCGAGGTGTTTTCATGAGAGACACATTACCTAAAACAGCAAAAAAATTTGAAAGTGCAATTGTGAACTTGAACACTTCAAAAGAGCCTGGATCACACTGGGTTGCATACAAAAAGAAGAATGATACTGTCTACTACTTTGATAGCTTTGGTAATCTACCACCACCTTATGAAATCTTAAAATATTTGAATCATTGCACTTTTAAATATAATTACAATACCTTTCAAGCAATTAGTAGTTACAATTGTGGTCACCTGTGTTTGAAATTTCTTTGTAAAGAATAAAAGGAGCTACAAGTGTACATACATATGCATTCACACAATGGATATTGGACAAGGTAAAACATTAATTGTTAGTGGAAAAAAATCAGTGCTGGTAACAAAATTTAATCCAGCACTGGACGTATCAAATGGTGTCTATGAAATAGCGCTTCTGAACTATTTTTCATACAATTCGATACCTAATGTTACTCCACAGAATTGCAATTTCTATTTTTCTAAACATAATGAAATATTCCAGAAGTTTGTCATTCCCACTGGTTCATACGAATTGGAAGATATTTTCTCTGAACTGTTAAAACAAACAGATGAATATAATGCAAAATTAGCAAGCTCATCTCTCAAAATTTTTCTTGACTTTGATTATGATAAACATCTTAATCGATGCAAAATAAAGCACAATGTTACACTAAACTTTGATTTAAATAACAATCTTGGATCCCTTCTAGGATTTACAAAAGGAGTGTTTAAAGGCAATAAAGATGATCACATTATATCAATAGCTAACCATTCTGTGAATATTCAGAACATAAATGTTTTAAATATAGAATGTAATATATCAGGTGGTTCCTATATTAATGGTGAACCTTATCATGTTATTCACCAGTTTTGGCCAACAGTAGCTCCAGGATATAAGATTGTGGAAACACCAAATTCACCCATTTATATGCCAGTCATTACAAGATACATAACAGATTTGATAATATCTATTTGTGACCAAGACGGGCAAGTTGTACCACTAGATGAAGACGAAATAACTGTTAGGCTTCACTTGAGATGAATTAAGTAATGGGAATTGTGTATAAGGAGAACTGTAATTTTAGTAATGGAAGTGGTGTCACTATCAAAAAAGTAAGAAAAACTAAAAAAAAAAAGTTTTTAACTATATACAGTAAACAGCTATTGAAGTCATTAGGGTACAAATTAGTATAAATACTATAACACCATAGATGGTAACAACACTTCTGCATGGATTGCTAAACAGTGAAAAAGGAACGATGAGCAGTATTTTGAATGTTCGTGAAACCATTACTTTCGATGATTCAATTCATCGAATTGAGAACCATGCATACAAACCGTATGGACAATCAGTATTTGGGTATAATGATTCAGTATCAATTGTCACTCAAAATGAAAACAGTTACTTATTACCTTCAGAAAGTAGATTATTCATTGAAGGAAAAATAGTAATTTACGGCTAAAACTAAGGCAACTGATGCTAATTTAGGCAAAAACTGTGCACTTTTCTTATTTTCAGAACTTCAATATCGTCTTAATAATGAAGTTGTTGACCATGTTCGTAATCCTGGAATTACTACACTTCTGAAGGGAACCGCATCTTTTACACCTGATCATTCCAATATACTGTTAAATGCAGGATGGGGCTCAGTTGCAAACATCAAAGAACTTGTAGATAGTAAAGGACATTTCAACTTCTGTATTCCTTTGAAAATGATATTTGGCTTTTGTGAAGATTATAAAAAAATTATACTGAATGCACGACATGAATTAGTTTTAATTCGTAACAGGAATGATACATCGTCCGTATTAGCAACTAAATCAGATCCGGATGTGCAAATAATACTGGAAAAAGTGTGGTGGGAAATGCCTCATGTGCATGTATCAGATAAAAATCAAATTCCATTGTGGAATATTTTGAAAAATGATAGAAGTTTAAGACTTGCCTTTCGTCATTGGGATTTAATAGAAAGCATAGCACCAGAGATTAATTTTTGGTCCTGGCAAATTAAGTTCACAACACATCTGGAAACTGCTAGATATGTAATTTTGGGTTTTCAAGTTGATAGGGAAGCCTATGACAAAGATTCTAGTATATTTGATAGTGTAGATATAACAAATTTGAAAGTGTATTTAAATTCTGTGCGATATCCAGAAGAAAACTTTCTATGTGATTTTGAAACCAAAACATTGGCTCAAGCATATGATTTATATTCAAGATTTCAGCCTTCATATTATATTTATAATGGATTAAGTAAACCACTTTTCAGTCCAATTGAATTCCATAACAACCCCATATTTGTTATTGATTGTTCACATCAAAATGAATCAATAAAATCCTCCATAATAGATATGAAGATTGAGATAGAAACAAAGAATCCTTTTAAAAGAAACACAATGGCATACTGTCTTGTAATACATGATGTTATTATTGATATGAACCCCACTACCAACCGCGTGATAAAACGTGTGCAGATATAAGCTTATAAAGTTATATTCTACTGTTAGTACTGCTCTTGTAACAGACTGTATCAAAATGAATAAGGTAATAATCATTGAATCAAGACACAATATTGTGACTTGTTTAATGGTGAACTTGATTGAGGATGCTGAAAAAATATTAAGTGTTCATACTGTACCTTATTCAGCAAGTACACTGGAAAGTCTTATAAGAACCTTGCTTCTAGCGCACAGAGAGTGTAAAACAATTGCATACTCTAGAAATCATCTGCAAATGGAAATTCTACGGTGCTTGAAGAATGTTATTCCGGATGACTTAAATCTCATACAACTTGAAGATTATGGTTTCCAAGAAGATGAGTGCGACGTTTTTATGGTGTTTCAATGGTTAAAGTCAATAAATGTTTGTAAAACTATATTTAGAATATATCTTAAACTGGGACAACCTCAGAATCTAAATGGTTTAGATTATTATCTATTTCCTGTCAAGCTCTTACCTAAGTTAATCTCAGTTCCACAAATCTTTAAACTGTTACCACAATGTATGCAAGATGATGAATATTTAAAATGTTACCAATATTGTTATCGACTTCATGCCAATGATGTTAGAGATAATTGTTAAATGTGAATGTAAGTGATAAGGTTTATTTTTTTAATAAAATACTGAACAACTTATATAGACTTACTATTTTTATTTACTTTATAAGTATACATTTTACATATCACAAGTTTTGATAATGACATATTGTGCTACACATCCGAAAGTTTTTCTATCCTATAATGTCCCCATGGTAATGTATATACACCATTTTTTTCCACATACCTTTTATCATCATCATATGTTAATGCTAATTTTCTTTGCTTTATAGTGTGTACTATATGAGAATTAGATTGAATAGTGTATTGTGTAGTCATTTTTGGTACATTATCCAATATGCAACTACGATAGTCATCAATACTTATTTCCTTCAGAGATGCACGTTTCACACCTTTCGCCTTCTTTATAGTAGAATGAGAATCAGTATCTATTACATACATTTTTGCTCTGAGACCAATAAATTCAGTTACAATCTCTCCATTAAATTCATCTTTCATTAAACCAATTACACGTTTGTTACATAGTGGAATATTATATCTATTTTCGGATGAATATCCAGAGGTATCAAACATACAATTAATGTCGGGTCTGATATCACTATACAAATCACTTGTAGATATAAGATATACAAAGCTGTCAGTATCAGTGTAACACATTTTCACTTTTTGTAGAGGATACTTTTTCAACATATAATTATAATGGAAGTTAAACATACTTGTTTTAGAAATGTCAAGGATTGTCATTCCTACCGCAATCAGTTTATCAAATACTACTGATGTTTTTGCCATTTCTATAGCAACTAAAGATTCATCGAAAATAACCCTCTTCTTAAAATTTGGTTGGGCAATATATGCTGCTGCACCATACCTACCATTCCATGAGGTTACCAATCGAACATCTCGCATTTTTCTTACATTTTGCATAGTCTTACCAAAGGTACTATTATTCATTAACTTAAAAAAGTTTTTTTCAAAATCGTTTTTAGCTTGAATCCTTTTTCTTGTGTTGATTTCAATATATGGTTTCATCCATGCCTTCTGAGAAAATGATAGAATTCTGTGAATCTTTTCCAATTCAAGACCTAAAGAGAGGCTTTGTTTAAGATTTTTGTAATGTAAAACATATTTCGTTTTATCATAAAGTGTACACATTAATCTAGGTGGGGCTTTACTATTACTCTTAGGAGATTTCATTTTCTCAGGGCACAAAGGAAAATCTTGATGTTGGTCATGACATTTTTTGGGATACTTCAGATCAACTTCTAATATGTATCCAACATCAGCTTCATCCAATACATTCATTACATTGAATGTTTGTACCTCATCTGCTGTTAACCACTTAAAATTACCAACAGGTAAGTATTGCATCATTGCCCACCCATACAGATTATTTACATCAAAATATCCAATGAATGATTCTTCCTTAGAAGAATCATAACTCTTCATATACTTGTTATTAGCTACAGCATGTCTGTGTGAGCAATGAACAATACCTCCTCTGATTCCTCTTTCAACAAATTGTAATTGGGTTACATCTGTAATTAACTCCAATATTACATTTGTAGATTTAAGAAGAGCATCCCAAGCTAAACCTGGTGATGTTACATAATGAGCAGGATCTAATTTATATGTATCAAGACATGATTTTCTGAAATTTTCAAATACATCTGCAAGCAATAGAACATCAGATTTTAAGTATATATCTGAATAATCTCCAATAGTTTTACATTTAAAAAGAGCCCATACATCATATGCACGTTTATACTCTAAGTGTGATACAGTTTCACCAGTTAGAAGACTTTGGAAATGTTCTCTCTGTGGTAGTTTTGTTTCTTGCAATTTCATTTCATCAGTGATATACTCATATGGGAATATACCTTTCTGACATACTAAACTGAACTGATTTTCATCATTAAAATATTTTCTTGTTAATTGTAAAGAGCATTTATCCATATATGAGACACATTTTTCTAATGAACAAGCTAAAAAATTTAGAGAGTCTATAAATCGGTATTTAATGAAGCCAAATGATTTATCACCTATTACTTTTTTCACATATTTTGTAAATGACTTGTATTTTTCAGTATTTGTAGGTATTAAGGTGACACGGCTTTCATTCTTTTTTGAAATTTCTTTCTCCTCATCAGATACCTTGCATTCACATAAATCTTTTATAAGAAAGTGAGCATCATAGTTCGTTAAGTTATGGAATATTACTGGTATTATCACACTAGGCTTATAATTTAAATTACAAGATTGATGTGCTGCTCCACGAAATTTTCCAGTAAAATGACAATGAACCTTGACTCTTACATCAGTTGTAAGGAAGTGTTTTTTACATATATGGCATGTTTTAGCGTTTTCAAAGAACTCTTTGTCCTGATCATTCATCTGTAATTGCTTTTTATTCTTAAAGTACTGTAATATATTGTCCGAAATTGCATTTAGATTATCAGTAAACCACTTCATACAATCTAACCCTCTATACAAGTAAAAATTGGAATATTTTTCATCATGAGTACAATGTACATACATTGCAACACTGTATGGAACATGAACATGAACAGGTTCTGAATGAGATCTCTCACTACTTTGAGAACATGTTGTGAGAGGTTGTAACATACATTCAATATCACCATAAATAACAAATGGTACCTTTTCCTTATTGCAGTAGTTTTGAAATTGTATAGTTTTAGTTTCTTTACTTGGCATTACTGTTCTCACAGCCTGAAATTTAATACAATCTTCCAAATGCACCTTCAGTTTATCCTCTGTGTAAAAGTAACACAAACATCTTTCACAGAAGTGAATCGATTGTTTATGGCTTGTTAGTGAAGATCTCATCAAACGAGATAGATTGGTTATGCAGTAGAAGTGATAAATATTAGAAAAATCAGTTTGAAGTACTAATAGATTTGCATGCCTATTATATCTTTGTTTGCTTATATGTATAGGTACAAAATTAAACTCTTTATTTTGAGTAATATTTTTCCTTGCAACCATCCAATCACCATTATCATACTGAATTCCATAGACATTAACTGATATACCTGGATTCTGCCTCTCGAACTGAGTAAGATATTTAAACTCCATTGGAAATGGAATTCCAGTAAAATTAAGTTCATTTTCAAATTTTTTATAATTAGACAACTTATATTTATTCTGTTTCACTGGATACAAAGCACATAACACTGCCCATTTAAAACATTCATTATCACTGCTATGTATGCTAACTACTGCTCTCTTGTCTCTAATTACATCAGGCAATTCATGATTCCCCCCAACTCGAAAGCCTTTATTTACATTAAGATTTACACAAAGCTTTACAATTTCCTTTAATGCTAAACCTGAATCTCTCTCTTGAAATGAATCAAATTTTTTCATGATTGCCTCCACAACATGTTCTGTGTACCATGCATATATATCATCAGAAATAAAAAACTCTTTATTTTTAGAAGAAATATAAATTTCCTTTTCCTCAGCAGATATTGGTGAGAGGAATATGCACAAAAGAGAACAATTGATTTTCAAAGCCTGATGTTTTGTTTCAACATTTGTTTTAAACAATGGAAAACACCTTTCCAAAAAAAGTCGTGGGTCTTGAATGTTATGATTATATATTTCACCAGTACAAATACGTTTTCGGAATGCTGATTGTCTATCAGTCCATTCTAATTCTACATCTGCTTGCTCACTTCTTCGCTTTTGCGGTAGAGCACTAGTAGCCATGCCCCCACAGTTTGTACAGTCTATCTGTACCGAGAAGTAATTGCTTACAATTTGAATATACACACTTGATTTCTCTGTTTGAGAAATCTGTTTTCAAATGATACTCTGCTTCACATTGGTCATATCTACAGAACACAGAATCTGATATCGAAGATGTCTGTAATATATATAACAATTCTTTGAAGTAGTGTACTCCAAGTTCTTTTGGATTGAATACGAAAAGTTCAGTCTCATAAGTACACTGGAGTTTGCTGTATCTCAGATAAGCTAAGTAATGCTCACCTTTACAGAACTTGTCATTTATTTCTTTCAAAATTACTTCTTCCAGAAGCCTTTTATATTCTAAAAAATTGTTACTGACACTGTGTAATCTAAATCTGAAGTTGAGTGTATCCTCATCTTTAAGTTTTCTATCACACCCATCATCCACAAAACTGTTGACATCTACAACCTTCACATTCCCATGTGCACATACTTTATTAAATTCTAAAGACATTTTTCTTCTTTCTAAACGCAAAGTAATTAGTCACACTATAAAACACTCTACAAGACACACTATAAAACACACTATAAACACTCTTCTTAGTCTACACAAAAACTAACTGTGTCCATATTATTTTCCTCAACTCTTCCAGTATATGTTAAATGAACTTTTCCACTGTTGAGGTACTCCAAATCTTCATCGCTCATCTTAGAAAACCGAGTAGGAAGAAAGACTTTTGTGCTTTCTAATTCCACAAGCACCGCTGGACCAAAGGGTGTAGTAACCCTTTTTGCTCGTAGTATTATGAACTTCTCATTTATAGGTAATGTTGACAACCTCGTTGTTGCCTTCTGTATGCTAGCCCCACTGCCAAGAGCATTAAGGTTCTGCAATGAAGGATTCCTATCTTAAGATATAATATAAACTATTTCATGTTTATGTTGATGCTTAACTATGCTTAAAGCAATACATATACTTACATTTTGGTAGGTCTTTGAAGCAAGATCAATAACACAGCTATTGACTTGTAGAACTCTAACTTCTCTGATCTGTGAATGAGCTTATATACACACTCCACCAGGATATCTCTAAAGTTCCACTTTTTTGACTTAAAAGGTTATCCAGAAGGTTAGAAGATGTAATACTTTGCAGCTTCTACAAAACTAAAAGGTTATCCATTAGGTCAATGTGCTGAAATGTGACATCAGCATGCAGGCTGATGAAATTTGTGTCCCACGCAAAGGGTTATCCATAGGTCAACAGTCTAGCAGTCTTAATTATAACTGAAAGCCAGCTAATTAATCGATGTGATACCAACCAGTTGGCAAACGAAATGTTTACAGATTATCCATCAGGTCAACAGCTTGAATTGTGATGTAAGCTTGCTGGCTGATGAAATTTTACCCTATGCAAAGGGTTATCCATAGGTCAGCGAGCTAGTAGTCTTAATTACTCCCAGTGTCTGCTAATTAAACGATATGCGATTCTGGTCTGTCTGATAAACTTTTACCACATGCACAGGGTTATCCATAGGTCAACAGTCTAGCAGCCTTAATTATAACAGAAAGCCTGCTAATTAATCGATTTGATACCGGCCAGTTGGCTAACGAAATGTTTACAGATTATCCATCAGGTCAGCATCTTGAACTGTGACCTCAGCCTGCTGGCTGATGAAATTTTATCACATGCAAAGGGTTATCCATAGGTCAGCGAGCTAGTAGTCTTAATTACACCCAGTATCTGCTAAATAAACGATATGCAATACTGGTCTCTTGGCTGACGAAATGTTTACCACAAGCATAGGGTTATCTACATAGGTCAATAAAACTAATGATTTGTTAACTCCGTGAGGAAACACCCTTTGAAAAAGGTTATTCATAGGTCAGCGAGCTGGTGGTTTTAGTTCCAACCAGCAACTCATAATTAATCGATAAGTGGTATCAGTCTGTTGCCTAACGAAATGTTTAGCGTATGCAAAAGGTTGACAATAGGGTCAACACACTGCTTAAAAATACTCAGCTCTTTATTATATAGCCAGCCCTTGGAAGAGGGAATAAAGTGGAAGCTATTTACGACATTGCAATGAGCTAAAGGCGTTATATTTATTTATCTGTAAATTATCTCCTCAACCAAACTAAAATGTATTTATACCACAAATTTGTGAAGCATATTAGTCAGTTCACTCTTCACCATTCTGGTGTGTGTGTGTGTGTGTGTGTGTGTGTGTAAACTTCTTTCAAGATGTATACTGTAATCTTTGACTGTCAAGGCTTCAAGACATGTGCGAATGAATTTGTTCCTAAGGACTTAGCATTCCAAATGCTGTGCGATGATGGAACAGTGTTTGCCTCTGGAAGCTACATTCTTCAATGTACAACACCGCATTATGAACTTGATATCGAATCAGCAAAATGGTTGGCAGAGAACCATCACCACTACAACATTAATTCAGTTGGAGTCTCGCTAGATAGTGCATTAAACTCCATCAAATCAGTGGTACCAACAAACTGCATTGTACTTGTTAAAGGTACTGAAAAAGTGAAATGGGTAAGAGAGTTCTTACCTGACTGCCTAATAACTAATGCGGAGGAGAAAGGCTGCCCTTCACTACATGCTCTACGTATGCTGAATGGTATTGGCAGGTACCAACCAGTAACTGCGAAATTGAACACAAATCTGCTGGTGAAGTGGTACAAAGAGTACTACTTAAAAAATGATGCCAAACAGTGTGGTGTAAAGAGTGTGATGGACCCATACTAAAACAGGCAAGTGTGAACTGATAGACAATTGTGAATCCTGTGAAAACTGTGAAGCTTATTTTCATTTCCTAGTATTCAGACCTTTTTTGTAAATGCTTTAAAAATTCCTGATGTGTTGTTTGATGGTGTGCATCTGTGGTATAACTATTAAGAACTTGAAGAAGCAGTTGTTCGTTTAGTATATCTTTAAAACATAACTGTAATTTTATATAATTCTTTAAAAAAACTGTAATTTTATATAATAAAATTACATGTTATGTTACTGTAATCCAACTGTTATGTTTTCTATCAAAACCTAACCATTTCACAAATGCTTTATTTCCTTTCCTGTACAATACTTTCTCTACTAGATAAGTATTGGGGTATTTTGTTTTTTGTAATTCATGACCATAAAACGCACCAGCAATATTATTTAGTTCAAAATCTTGCAGAGTGTATGTCCTAGGATTTGTTTCTTGGACTCCAATTATCTTAAATATTTCTGTAGACCAATTTGGTGTGTATCCTTTATCAAAAATGGCTTTGTTTTTACTGATTCTTACGAACTCTCCTACTTTAAATTTCTGCTTTGATTTGTCTATGGTACGTATTTTATTATATACTGTGGATAAAAGGTGATTATCATTAACATCGCAAGGTCGCATCTTAATTGTGGAATGCTTTGTTCTATTATATTTATCAATTAAATGTGGTAGAATGTTAATCCACCTGTAAGAGCCTGTAGCTGTAAATTCTTTAACATTAGTCCTTTTAATGTTCTGTTGAAACGTTCAACAACTGAAGCCTTCAGATTGGAATAAGTAGAATAATGATGGATGTTAAGTTGCAGCATTAACATTTTAAATTTTGAATTATAGAATTCTTTTCCAAAATCTGTTTGTAAAAATGCGGGTACTCTCTCACTGTGTTTGTACAATTTCTTGATAGCTTTTGTAACTTCATCTCCAGACTTGGTCTTTAAAGCAACTGCCCAAGCATATTTCGAGTACACATCAATCAGTGTTAGGATATACTTGTAACCTGAATTGTATTTAGAATATGCACTCATTTCCACTAAATCAGCTTGATGCAAGTCATTAAGTCCTTTGGTAATAACTGCTCGCCTAGGATACACTTTTCGAGCACTACGATGGAGCTCATTAGCAATGGCACGTTGTGTCATATTGAGTTGTGTAATTAGAGAAAAGTGATGTCATTTACACATGTCTGATGTTCTTTATACGTGCAGAATATATGAAAAAATTCAATGTCACTTCAGTGTGTGTGTGTGTGTGTGTGTGTGTGTGTGTGTGTGTGTGTGTGTGTGTGTGTGTGTGAATTTTACGTAAGGTCAGTGCCATCAAGTACGTCACCATGCCATCATCGTGACTTAACAAAATATAGCTATGTAGGTTGTGGCACTGTCAACACTATCACAGTGAGCTAAAGTAAGGTCAGTATCAAAACATGTGGAAATAAGGTCAACGCTGTTGGCAAAAGTCCACCAAGTATATCATAACTTCATAAAAAAATTTTTGCAGTGAGCTAAAGATGTCATATTATGTAAGGTCAGTATCAAAACATGCGGAAATAAGCATGACGTCATTATGACGTCATAGTTACGTCATTATGACGTCATAGATAGGTTGAGAATGTGATGTCATAATTACATCATTATGACATCATCATTACGTCATTGTGACGTCATCATTACGTTGTTGTGACGTCAGAGATAGGCTGTGACGTCGCTGGTGCTTGAAGCCCCATTGCTCCACTACTTGCTTTCCTATATCCTGAAGCAGCGATCGCGCAGTGGACTAGCATTGCCCTGACACCGTGGTTTCTAAGCTTTGGTTTTCTTATCATCACTCTTCTGACTGGTTCATCGCGGCCTGCCACGAACTCCTCTCCTGTGCCAACGCCTTCGTCTCAGAGTAGCACTAGCAACCAATGTCCTCGGCTATTTGCTGGCTGTATTCTAATTTCTAGTGTTTCTACCATGCAGAGCTTCTCTAACACTGTGGAAATTATTCCCTGATGTCTTAAAAGGTGTCCTACCGTTTTGTCTCTTCTTGTCAGTGTTTCCCATATATTCCTTTCGTCTCAGTTTCTGCGCAGAATCTCCCCATTCCTCAGCTCATCAGTCCATCTAATTTTGAACATTCATCTGTAGCAACACGTCTCAAATGATTCGATCCACTTCTGTTGAAGGTTTCTCACAGTCCATGTTTGGCTTCAATACAAAGCTGCGCTCCTAACGTACATTTTCAGAAATTTCTTCTCCAAATTAAGGCCTATGTTTGATATTAACAACCTTTTCTTGGTAGGAGTGCCCTTTTTACCGGAACTAGTCTGCTTTTGATGTTCTCCTTGTTCCGTCCGTCAGTGGTTATTTTGATGCCTAAGTAGGAGAATTCCTTAACTTCATCTACTACGTGATCATGAATCCTGATGTTAAGTTTCTCGCTGTCCTCATTTCTGACACTTCTCATTACTTTTGTGATTCTCTGATTTACTCTCGATCAATATTGTGTATTGATTAGACTGTTCAGTCTATTCAACACATTCCGTCATTCTTCCTTCACTGATTATAGCAATGTCACCAGCGAATCTTATAATTGATATTCTTCCACCCTGAACTGTAATTTCACTCTTGAACATTTTCTTTACTACCATCATTGCTTCTTCAATATACTGAAGAGGTGAATACATATCTATATTACAATCTTTCAAGTGCGAGTACTTCGTTGTCGGCCTCCCTGTCTTTTCATTTCCTCTCTGCTCTTTTACATGTTGTATATTAGCCGTCTCTCCATATAGCTTAACTCTATTTACCTCAGACTTTCGAACATCTTGCACCATTTGACACTGTCGGACGCTTTTTCCAGGTCGACGGCTCCTATGAACGTGTCTTCAGTGTTTCATCTCTTACCAGCCGCAACGTCAGAACTGCCTCTCATTTGCCTTTACCTTTTCTACAGCCAAACTGATCGTCATATAACTCGCCATCAGTTTTCTTTCCCATTCTTCTGTGTATTATTCTTGTCAGCAACTTGGATGCAGGAGCTGCTAAGCTGATTGTGCGATAAAATTCTCGCAATCTTCGATTGTGTGGATGATGTTTTTCCGAAAGTCAGATTGTATATCACCTGACTCATACATTCTTCTCACCAACGTGACTAGTTGTTTTGTTGCCACATCCGCCAACGATTTTAATAATTCTGGTGAAGTGTTATCTATCCCTTCTGCCTTATTCGGTCTTAAGTCTTCCAAATCGTTTTTGAATTATGGTTCTAATATTGGATCCCCTATCTTTTCCCCATCGACTCCTGTTCCTTCCTCCATCACATCAGACAAGTCTGCCCTCTCAAAGAGGCCTTCAGTGCTCTCTTTCCACGTATCCGCTTTCTCCTCTGCATTCAACAGAGGAATTCCAACTGCAGTCTTAATGTTACCATCCTTGCTTTTAATTTCACCGAAGGTTGTTTTGATTTTCCCATACGCTGAATCAGTCGTTCCGACAATCATTTCTTTTTGATTTCTTCACATTGTTCATGCAGCCATTTCGCCTTAGCCTCCCTGTATTTCCTATTTATTTCATTCCTAAGCTACTTGCGTTTCTATATTCCTTTATTTTCCTGAACATTTTGGTATTTCCCTCTTTCAACGATCAACTGATGTAATTGTTTTGTTACCCTTTGTTTTTTCGCAGTTGCTTTCTTTGTATTTACGTTTCTCTTTCCAGCTTCTGCGATTGCCCCATTTAGAGGTGACCATTACTCTTTAACTGAACTGCCTGCTGTGCTGTTCCTTACCGTAGCATCAATAGCCTATGAGAACTTCAAGAGAATCTCTCAAGCCTTACTATTTAGTGCTTTTTTGCCTCTTAATTGTTTTTGAGTACTCTCTTGAACTCCAGCATACCTTTCATCAGTACTAAATTCTTAGTCCATATGTGCTCCTGTGTACACCTTGCAATCCAGTACCTGATTTCGGACTCTCTGTCTCACCATGATAAAGTCTAACTGACTCTTCAAGTATCTCAAGGCCTTTTCGAAGTATATATCCCGCTCTTGTGATTCTTGAACAGAGTATCCGCTGTTACTAGCTTAAGCTTCTCCCCTCTCTTTCCCATTACTAATCCCACATTCTCCCGTAACCCTTTCTTCCACTCCTTCCCCTACAACCGCATTCCAGTCTCCCATGTTTTTAAGATCCTACTCTCCCTTACACGTTCGGTACCCTCAAATTGCGACGTCGGCATGTATATCTGAACTATCGTCTTCAGTGTTGGTTTGCTGTCGATTCTGATAAGAACAACGGTATCATTGAACTGTTCACACTAACAGAGTCTCTGACCTAATTTCCTATTCATAACAAATGCTACTCTCACTGTATAATTTTTTGCTGCTGTTGATATTAACCTACACTCATCTGAGCAAAAATCCTTGTCTTCCATTCAGTTAACTTCACTGACCCCCACTATATCTAAATTGAGCCTTTGCATTCCCCTTTCCAGATTTTATGGCTCCCCTACCATGTTCAAACTTCTGCATTCCTCACCCCGATATTCCTAGCCCCGACTCGGAGACCACTATCCATTCGTTGGTTAGTAACTCTTTTTTTTCATGGTCATCTCTCCCACGGCAGTCGCCTCCCGGAGATTCTAATGGGAGTCTATTGAGAGTTTAAGGACTTTCGTGGCTATGATGGACTGTCTAGCAGAATATTCAAGTACTGTGCTGCATATGTTAGTCCTTTAGCCATATTTGTAATTTTTCCTTGAGGAATGGTCAGTTTCCTGAACGATTAAAGTACTAGTAGTAAAGCCACTTTATAAAAAGGTAGAAAGGGATTATGTAGAAAATTTTAGACCTATTTCTATGCCATGAGTGACTGCTAAAGATGTTGTAAAGGCTGTGTATGTATGGATAATTGATCATTTTATATAACGCGATTTGCTGTCAAATGTACATTTCGGCTTTAGAAGACGCTTAACAACTGAAAATGCTATATTCTCTTTTCTCTGTGAGGTACTGGATGGGTTAAACAAAAGATTTCGAACGCTAGACACATTTTTGATTTATGTAAGGCATTGGACTGTGTTGATCACAAAATATTGCTCCAGAAGTTGGACCATTACGGAATATTGGGAGTAGCTCATGGTTGGTTCACCTCTTACCTTAGCAACAGACAGAGAAAGGTCATTATTCACAATGTCGAGAATGGCTATGATTTGGGGACTGAGTGGGGTACAGTCAAGTGGGGGGTGCCCCAGGGATCAGTGTTGGAGCCATTCCTGTTCCTTATTTATATAAATGATATGCCCTCTAGCATTAGGAGTAACTCTAAAATATTTCTGTTTGCTTATGACACTAGCTTAGTAGTAAAGGATGTTGGGTGTAGCATTGGTTCGGTTTCAAAGAGTGCAGTTCATGGCTTGTAGAGAATAAACTAATGCTAATTCACAGTGAGACTCAGTTTTTACAGTTTCTAACACATCAATCAACAAACCTGACGTTTTAATTTCACGGGATAGGCATATTATTAGTGAAACTGAACAGTTCGATTTCTAGGTCTTCAAATAGGTAGCAAACTGTCTTGGAAAGCTCACGTTCAGGATCTTGTTCGAAGACTTAATGCTGTCATTTTTACTATTCGAACGGTATCTGAAGTGGGTGATCGTTCGATACGAAAATTATTCTACTTTGCTTGTTTTCCTTCACTTATGTCGTATGGTATTATATTCTGCGGTAGCTCTTCCCATTCTGAAAGGATATTTTTGACCCAGAAACGGGCGGTCCTGGCAATAGGTGGTGTTAGTTGACGAACCTCTTATCGACCCCTCTTCACGAGTCTAGGTATTTTGACACTAACCTCTGAATATATACATTCCTTACTGTCATTTCTTGTTGACAATATTAGCTTATTCCCAAGAATAAGCGTGTTTCGCTCAGTTGATACTCGGCAGAAATCAAACCCACATTTGGATCGGACTTCCTCAACTCTTGTGCAGAAAGGTGTGCAGTATACTTCTGCATCCATTTTCAATAAGCCACCACTCGAATTCAAAAATCTTAGCAGTAATCAACGCGCAAATCGAAACTGAAGAGTTTCCTCATAGGTCACTCCTATTCTGTCGAGGAGTTCCTTGAAAAAGTAAGCTGATTCTTGTTCTATTGTTGATTGCATCTACTTAAATTTATGGACTGACATTTTTCGGGTGGATAAACATTCTATTTTTAGCCTGTTATTACTTTTCTGTTGTAATTTCATGTGCTGACATGTTCTATGGCCTTAGAGATTTGCTCCTCAATTCGCTCCTACGTAACTTGACGTGTAAATAAATAAATAAATAAATCTTTTGCTAATGAAGAGATCATCATGACACTTTTTCAATTACAGGTCATAATTCCTGGGAATATACGTTATGTGTCTTTAATGCAGTGGATTCCATTGCCTTCTGCATCCTCATGCCTTCGACCATTGCTCATTCTTCCATCTTTAGGGGAAGTTTCCCAGCCCTAGGGCATGAGAGTACCCTGAACCTCTGTCTGCTCCTTTGCCCTCTTTGACAACCCCATTGGCAGAAGGAGGGTGACTTCTTATGCCGCAAGTCTTCGCCCGCGACTGCTGATGATTTTAATTCAAAACTCAGGCGGTAGCGGGGTTGGTTTCCGGGCATAGTCGACTTCAAGCTCGGTGGAGACAAGGTGGGCAGTGGTCGATTTCCGCGGCCTTTCCACGCTGGCTCCCCACCACAGCCTGTCAGTGCGCTGATCCCAAACATGGCACTGGCCTTACCTTTATTTATTTGTTGAGACCTTACAACTTGCTACACAAAAAGAAAATAAAGAAAATCGGACTTAATCCTACATGGTTTCTGCTACTTAAAAAAATAATTTCCAGTCTTGACCTGCAACAATTTTTTTTATTAATTAAACAAAAAAAAAGAACAAGATAACCAGTGCCATAAAAATGAAATAAACTGTGTAACAATACACCTGTAAGGGGACCGTGACGAAAGTACCAAGAGCACCATTTAACTCAATAACTTTCTTTCATTTCCTTCTTTTTCTTTTTATATCTTTCAATTTTGCAAAAGCTAGGTAACAAGAATGAAACATTCGAACAGAAAAGGGATTCTACATGTCATCCATATCCTTGACGATTAAATACCAGACACAGCATACTCGCAAAAAGCTCACGGTACTGCATGAAACAACCTCTGGAATCAATGTGGGACACACGAAGTACGTATCCTTTTGGACAGTGCTGCGACATTTAATGGTAATGAGCTATGGCAGCAGATGACTAGTGCGAGTATGTTTGCCAACAACACGACATCGCCTGCCTCTCTTGGGCTCGTGGCCATATCGGTTGGACCCTAGACGACTGGAAAACCAAGGCCTGGTCGTATGAGTCCTGATTTCAGTTGGTAAGCGCTGAGGGTAGGTTTCGACCTCACGACGCAATGGCCCAAAGATGTCCAAAAGGCACTGAGCAAGGTGGCCGTGCGTCCATAATGATGTGGGCTGTGTTTACATGGAATTGGTTGGGCACTCTGATCCAACAGTACCGATCATTGACAGGAAATGGTTATTTTCGGATACTTAGACACCGTTTGCAGGCATTCATGGACTGTACGTTTTCATTCCACAATGTGCCATGTCTCCAGGCCACAGTTGTTCGCGATTTGTTTGAAGAACATTCTGGACAATTCGAGCGAATCATTTGGCCACCAATATGGCCCGACGTGAACCTCATGGAACAGTTGTGTGACGTGACAGAGATGTAAAACTGTGCAAGATGCTCGAAATTCTGAGGAAAATATGGGTATGATGTATAGACAGTAGGGTGATACACAATGTGTACAAGAAACAAGCGAGAACAATAAGAGTGGAAGTCCAAGAACGAAGTGAACGGTTTAAAAACGGTGTAAGACAGTGGTGCTATCTTTCATCCCTGGTGTTCAGTCTATACGTCAAAGAAGGTGAAAGGATTTCAATTATAAAATTCGCTGATGACATTTATATCCTTAGTGAAAGTGAAGAAGAACGAGAGTACCTATTCAATAGAATGAACAGTCTACTGGATACAGAATTTCATAGTTTAATTCTTAATTTCTTTGCGTGTTTTTGGCTACTTTAATAGTTTAATTCACAAATTTCGGGTGTATTACAGTATTTGAGGGTTGTAGCATCGCTTTTTAGTACCTGAATAGTGTAAATTCGCGTAGTCGTCAGTCATCTGTTTGTTTTGAACGGCTTGTGAGATAAAAGAGAGGATAAAAAATATTTAGGGATGGATAGGGGCTGCGCTTGTTGTGTACGGATTCACTGGGAATCGGCCACCGTACGTAAACAGCTGGAAGCTGCGTTGGCAGTGGTCGACAGGCTCCAGGCTGTTGCCCTGGGCCGCGGTGACATTGGGACACCTGAGGCGAGCGCTTTGCCGCCTATGGACTGATCCATCATGGTACAAAAAACACGTCAGAACACTAAGCATGCCAAATTCAGAAGAACGCAAAATCCCCAAGACTGGCTAAGTTTCACGGAAGCTCGAAATTTAGTTCGGACGTCAATGCAAGGTGCTTTTAATAATTTCCACAATGAAACATTGTCTCAAAATGTTGAAGAAAATCCAAAGAGATTCTGGTCGCATGTAAAGTACACCAGTGGCAAAAAACAGTCAATACAGTCACTGCGCGATAGCGATGGAAATGTTACCAATGATGGTGCCATTAAAGCGGAGTTACTAATTAGAGTTTTCCGTAATTCCTTCACGAAAGGTGTACCAGGGTCTGGACGAGGCGTACGCTGCGGGAGGCGTGACAGCAAGCACCACTAGCGGCAAGTTGCGGCATTGCATCCAGGAAGGCGTGGGTTCCAGTCCGGTTCTGTCCTGGGACCTGTGGCAGCCCGAGGGCCACGGGTGACCAGTACATTCACCTTCATCCCATGGTCGGACAGAGCAGGCCGAAAAGGGCGGATTGCAGTGAGGACCAGGGACTGTAGCAGTCTCCGGAATCGCGGGCAGCTACGCAGCACATGACACGACGCTTCGGCGGGCGGCGACCGACAGAGTGCGGCCGACTCCCAGCTGAGCGTCCTTGATGACGGAGCAGTGGTGTCGGCGTACCAGCAGTTGCAGAGCCGACTGGACTCGCGGGACGACGCTGCGGGCGGCACGCCGACACTACGCTGCACCCATCAAAGTACTGTAAATTATATGAATAATGCAGTGCTACCGAACGTCGCTGTATCACTCTGCACTGCCCATCGACACCCTTTAACTTGCTCGGCCTCCTGGCGAAATACGGCGTGGTTGGTCCCGGTTTCAGCTCGGCCATCTGGAGTCCCAGGTTTGACCATCGACACCCCACAACAGTGGTGTCAGAAGTGGTGTCCGTTACAACTCTGGTACCGGATTTCCACTCCTACATCTTATGTCGAGAAGGTAGCGTTCAGGTGTGCCTCTGCAGAGGGGTAGCTGAGGGGTTTGGCTGCATTCATGGCGGGTGGTCGTACACTTCTTGTTACGTCTTGTCGTTCGGGAAGTGTTCGTCCATACCAGCATAGAAAGGAAAGCGGAACTGTCACCTGCGCACGAGCTTGAAGGGGATGGGTTAGAGAGGTTTGAATTTTTGTTTAATGTATCATTATTTTGTGTGTTAAGGGGTTAAGTGTCAATTACGATGGACTTTTTGATGGTGCCTTTTGCAAGGCTGGAGGAGCCTGTAGATATAATTTAATTCAGGGGAAATGGGGGACATGACGATATAGCGCCTAAGCGATGTAAGTTTTGTAATCTGTCAGGTCTCGGATTACCGTGTGCAAGTGGGTGCCAAAGAGTTGTTTTATTCGTAACGGATTTGGACATTTGGCGCGCAATTGTTCAGAATCTAGATGGGCGATGATTCGCTGCAAGAACTAAGTTTTAGGAGTAGCAGAGTGGCATTAACACTAACAGTAGGGCTATAAGCAAGAATGGTAGAAACACTGCAAGCAACAGAGGCTGCGGCAGTGACTACAGTGGTAGCTGTAGCTGCTCTAACTCAGCTGATTCGGGTATTGTCAGAGGCAAGGATAAGGAACAAAGAAAAATATGAAGAATTAGCAGGGAGATCTGAGGCATTGTAAGTAGGGGAAAGGACGTCGGATGAAAGTAAATTGCAGGTCGGGATGTGTTATAGACAGTTTAACCCTGCAATCGCGTTATTGATTAACCCTTTTTCGTGTAAAACAACGTAAGATGTGTCGGTATTCCTTAATGACAATGGCTGAGGCCAATGGGTGGTCGGATGTTGTAATGTTGAGAGTGGCAAAGTTACGCCTGATAGGGGATTCCAAGTCGTAAGTACTATACCCTGAAACGTTGAACAATGTGGGGAAGTTTGCAGAGCTTTAGGCTGGGTTACGCCAGAGGTACCAAAAACAGATAGTACCACGTTTTTTCGTGAAAAATTAAGTGCGTTAGTTATGAGGAGAAATGAGACTGTGGAGGTTTTCTCAGACAGATTCGAAAGCTGAACGCACAAACGTTCGAACTGTCACCCAATGAGGAGACGAATAGAGTGCTGTTACAGGAAGGCGAGAACAGGGCGTTAGATGTGTTTTTGCGGGAAGTACCGCCGGAGGTGTCACGTAGGGTGAGAATGGAGAATCCCAGTGCTCTTGCGGCTGCTCTAAGTATTGGCACATACTTAGAGGAGGTAGATTATGCAAGGAAACAAAGGGTGGAACATAAAGTTCGGGTAGCGGAAATTAAGTGTTCTGGTTGCGGCCAGGTAGGGAAGATTAGAAGGCAGTGTCAGCGTCAGTCGCGGTGTTACTCATGTGGGAAAACGGGTCTCCGGGCAGTGAAGTGCAGGAGTGAAAGTAGGGAGGAACCTCGGCGACAGCAGCTGTTAAACGAGAACGGGACTACTTTAACCGTCGGAGGGCGGTCCCAGTGACAATAGGTAATGCGCTTGTAGGTGCACATACGGAATGCTGCTTATTAGGCTAGGTGAACTGAACAGAGGTTTCTGTTTGACACGGGGGCACACGTGTCTGTTATTAGTCTAACCCGTTTATCAGGAGAAGGCTTGAGTCACCACGTTATAGGTTACGTGGGCTGGGGGACAATAAAGTGGAGCTATTGGGTACGACGGTACTTCAATTTGTGATCGAAGGAACTAAGCTTAGGGAACAGTTAGAAGTGTTACCATGTGTGCATGAGGGACTGGACTTCCTTGACAAACATCGTGCGAAGATAGATCTTTGGCAACAAACAGTGGAACTCAGTGGAACAATGTTTTGCATGGGGGAAACTGTTGCAAATGGACTAACGTCTCAAGGCGCACGTAACGTGAAGGTGATGCCGGCTAAACTGCTAACGGGATTCATTAAAGGTCGATCAACATGATAAAAAAATGTTCAAATGTCTCTGGGCACTATGGGTCTTAACATCTGAGGTCATCAGTCCCCTAGAACTTAGAACTACTTAAACCTAACTAACCTAAGGACACCACACACATCCATGCCCGAGGCAGGATTCGAACCTGCGACCATAGCGGTCACGCGGTTTCAGACTGAAGCGCCTAGAACCTCTCGGCCACAGAGGCCGGTGATCAGGAGGATAACATACCGGCACGTACAGGTAAGGTAGTCTGGGTTTCGATAAACACGGAGTTACCAAAGGAGACGTTGTACATGGTGGAGCCACTCTCGAGTAATGAGGAGTTGGATAATGCTCACTGTTTCGTGCGCAGTAGTTTATCTCACGCAATTTATGTGGATGGAGGTTCTATGGTAGGGATCCGGTAAGTATAGATAACTTCGGCAGAGCGGATTTTAGCTTGTCGGAAGGGTTGTTATTGGCCACATTGGGGTTTTTGATGAAAATTATTACCTCGATAGGGAGGATTTAGAGGCGAGCCCTAAGCAAAACGTCGATGCAGCGCAATTGAGGGGAAAATTACAGAACATGCAGGGAGACGTTCAGGGTCGCGTTGTTATTGACATTTAAAGATTTATTCGGAACGGAGGGTAGGTTACGGGCAACACAGATTACCAAGCATCACGTACCACGGGAGGATAATACACCAGTGTTTAGGAAACCATATAGGGTAGCATGTCATATGCTACCACTACTAGAGGAGTTTATAGAACAACAGCTACGGGATGGACTCATCGGGTGTTATCAAGTGGCGTATGCTTCCAAACAGTTAATTAGGGCAGAGCGGAATTATTTCACAACGGAAAAGGAGATGTTGGAGTAACGTATTTTCAAATATTCAAATGTGTGTGAATTCCTAAGGGACCAAACTGCGGAGGTTATCGGTCCCTAGACTTACACACTACTTAAACTAACTTGCTAAGAACAACAAACATACCCATGCCCGAAGGAGGACTCGAACTTCCGGCGGGAGGGGCCGCGCAATCCGTGACATGGAACCCCAAACCGCACAGCCACTCCGCGCGGCTAACGTATTTTCATTGTTACCTTTATGGTTGGAAGTTTGAGGTCGTGACAGATCACGCAGCGTTGAGACGGTTACTGGGCCGGAAGGACCCTTCTAGTCGGTTAACACGATGGGCCCTACAATTAAGTGAGTTTGAATTTGAAGTAATTCATAAGACAGGGAAGAAACACGGGAAAGTAGGTGCATTAAGGCGCAGGTCAGACGCATTAGAAGAAATGGGTAAGAGTGTCGCGGATTGGCAATGGGCACAAGCAGAGGATGAGGAGTGCCAGGGTTTTAGAACGCAACCACATTTCATTGTTCTGTAGAGTTATCAGGTGTTGACCACGTATAGTGGTACCAATGAGTCTGAGAGAGGAAGTCTTAAAGCAGGCCCATGATCATGTGCTTTCAGGGCATGGGGGTCGTCGAGCAACGGAAAGACGAGTAGAAGAACGACTTTGGTGGGGCACTCGGAGAAGTGATGTGGAACAGTATATACACTATTGGCCATTAAAATTGCTACACCACGAAGATGACGTGCTACAGATGCGAAATTTAGCCGACAGGAAGAAAATGCTGTGATATGCAAATAATTAGCTTTTCAAAGCATTCACACAAGATTGGCGCCAGTGGCGACACATTCAACGTGCTGACATGAGGAAATTTTCCAACCGGGGATACACAAACAGCAGTTCACCGGCGTTGCCTGGTGAAACGTTGTTGTGATGCCTCATGTAAGGAGGAGAAATGCGTATCATCAAGTTTCCGACTTTGATAAAGGTTGGATGGTAGCCTATCGCGATTGCGGTTTATCGTACCGCGACATTGATGCTCGTGTTGGTCGAGATCCAATGACTGTTAGCAGAACATGGAATCGGTGGGTTCACGAGGGTAATACGGAACGCCGTGCTGGATCCCAACGGCCTCGTATCACTAGCAGTCTAGATGACAGGCATCTTATCCGCATGGCTGTAACGGATCGTGCAGCCACGTCACCGTCCCTGAGTCAACAGATAGGGACCTTTGCAAGACAACAACCGTCTGCACGAAAAGTTCGACGACGTTTGCAGCAACATGGACTATTAGCTCGGAGTTCATGGCTGTGGTTACTCTTGACGCTGCATCACAGACAGGAGCGCCTGTGATGGTGCACTCAACGACGAACCTGGGTGCACGAATGGCAAAAGGTCATTTTTTAGGATGAATCCACGTTCTGTTTACAGCATCATGATTGTCGCATCCGTGTTTGGCGACATCGCGCTGAACACACATTGGAAGCGTGAATTCGTCATTGCCATACTGGCATATCACCCGGCGTGATGGTATGGGGTGCCACTAGTTATACGTGTCGGTCACCTCTTGTTCGCATTGATGGAACTTTAAACAGTGGACGTTATATTTCAGATGTGTTACGACCTGTGGCTCTACCCTTCATTCGATCCCTGCGAAACCCTACATTTCAGCAGGATAATGCACGAACGCATGTTGCAGGTCCTGTACGGGCCTTTCTGGATACAGAAAATGTTCGACTGCTGCCCTGGCCAGCACATTCTCCATATCTCTCACCAATTGAAAGGTCTGGTCAATGGTGGCCGAGAAACTGGCTCGTCACAATACGCAAGTCACTACTCTTAATGAACTATGGTATCATGTTGAAGCTGCATGGGCAGCTGTACCTGTACACGCCATCCAAGTTCTGTTTGACTCAATGCCCAGGCGTGTCAAGGCCGTTATTACGGCCAGAGGTGGTTGTAATGGGTATTGATTTCTAAGGATTTATGCACCCAAATTGCGTGAAAATGTAATCACATGTCAGTTCTAGTATAATATATTTGTCCAATGAATATCCGTTTATCATCTGCATTTCATCTTGGTGTAGCAATTTTAATGGCCAGTAGTGTAGCAAATTGTGTACCGTGTGCGCAGCGAGCGGATGTGTCACGCTCAAGAATTCCATTGCAACGGTTATTAGAGGCTTCGAAACCGTTCTAGTTTATCGGGCTAGATGTCTGCGTCCCATATAAAAAAACACCGGCAGGGAATCGTTACGTTCTAACTATAATTTTTCGCGGTTTGTAGTCATGGTCGCAGTACCAGGCCAACAGGCGAGTACGGATGCACAAGTTCTAGTCAATAACTGGTTACTGAAGTTTGGGGTGCCTGATACCATAATTGCGGAGTAGGGAACGAACTTCATGTACGAATTAGTGACACAGTTGTGTCGGTTATTGAGAATTAGAAAATTACAGACCAGTCCATCTCATCCGCCGGTGAATGGGAGAATGGAGTGAGTACATAAGACAACGTCAAAAACTCTTATTTATTACGTGAATGGAAACCATGTTAACTGGGACGTTTATCTTCTGTACGTGGTATCGAAAAATGGCTCTGAGCACTATGGGACTTAACAATTGTGGTCATCAGTCCCCTAGAACTTAGAACTACGTAAACCTAACTAACCTAAGGACATCACACACATCCATGCCCGAGGCAGGATTCGAACCTGCGACCGTAGCAGTCGCGCGGTTCCGGACTGCGCGCCTAGAACCGCTAGACCACCGCGGCCGTCCGTGGTATCGAGTTATAACACCAAAATACATTCGGGGGTCGGATTGCCACCGTTCGAGGTGGTCTATGGAAGAAAGTTGCCATCACCGTTCGACGTTCCATGTCTGATATCGAGAGTTAAAGAGGAAGCAGTGAGGAAATTTGCACGAACAACGCGGGAAGCCTGGAAGAGGGTACAGAAGGCCAATAAGAAAGCGTTGGAAAGGCAGGAAGAACAGAATAAGTGGTTGGGACCTTTACCACAGTACAGGTTAGGTCACTGTGTACTGATCACGAATCCGTATACACCTACGGGAAAGACGAAAAAATTCTTGACGAAGTACCGCGGACCATGCGGAGATGACTTCGCCTGTAAATGTTAGAGTGCAGCTGCCAACAAAAACATCCGTTATCGACGTAAGTAAAATAAAGCCTTTAAAAAAGTGTTCAAATGTGTGTGAAATCTTATGGGACTCAACTGCTAAGGTCATCAGTCCCTAAGGTTACACACTACTTAACCTAAATTATCCTAAGGACAAACATACACACCCATGCCCGAGGGAGGACTCGAACCTCCGCCGGGATCAGCCACACAGTCCATGACTGCAGCGCCTTAGACCGCTTGGCTAACCCTGCGCGGCAAAGCATTTTAAAGGAATGGTGGATGGATTACGTAACTTACAAGGAAGTGACCCAATTGCAGAGGGACAACAGTGGACGCATAACGTTCCGTATGCGTTACGGCCACGGAGAGAGTAAATTATTATATGTATAATATCGTATGGCATGTTTACATTTTTTTGTATTAAGGGATGATTTGCGTTTTTTTGTGTTTTGGTGGGTCAGATAATAGTTGCGTATTTCTTGTTTGTTGTTTTAATTTTTTTGTCTTCGTATAGGGGGACTAGTTTTTCTTTTTTTGTTCAGGGACTTTGATAGGGACAGAGTGACCTATCGAGAATTTTTGAGGATGTCATACAATGTTGTAGTGGTTTGTAATGGGAAGGGTTTCTGGAGATTTTACCAATGCAGAATCTGACATTTAAACTCCACGTTAAATCCAGAGCTTTTGGAAACGTTGCATTCCTTTATTAATGCACAGGAAGGATCTACCACGGTTAATAAAGTATTGGAACAAGTTCGAACATTACAACAGCATCACACCGACAGAATAATGACAGTGACTATTTCAGCCACAGGGTGTGTCGTTTTTTTATTTTTCTTGAGTATAGCCTTGCGGAGAGTGTGGAAACATGCACCAGTAGAGGAGGTGCCAATACATCAGTTGCCTACGGAATGGGTAACCAGTGCAAACAGTGTATAGAGGTAGAGTTAATGTTTTATGTTCTCGTTAGTTTTAGTCCCTAGCACGTAAGTTTTGTGACAAGGAATCTTGTTGAAAGGAGGGAGGTGTGCTGCACTAGTATTAGTCTTAGTCATAGGAAAGGGGAACTTTGTTAAAAATTATAAAGGCGCAGTTGGGCGATGAAGTCTGGGGCCGCTGGCAGTGGGTGGTAGTAGTCGGCAGCCAGTAGGCCCGGCAGAGTAAACATGGTGCAGAGTTGCAACAGCGTTTTACATGTACGATGTGTTTGGGATGGAGCAACAGCGAGGCAGGGAACTGCAGCATTGCTTTAAGTTATTGCGATGTATGAAACAAGGCAGTAGGCCAGAGCCAGGAGTGGAGATGTGTAAATGGCTGTCATATTTGAATTCACCCCTGCCATAGTTTCTGTCTCTCTCTGACACTAGGTCAGAAGCAAGGGAAAAAGCAGTATAAATAGTCTTAGCTTGAGAGGTGTGCCAGGGCAGTCGAGAGTCGGGTTGGATCTGTGCTTGTCTACACTTATAGCGGCCAGTCAGGCAGCGATGTTGTAAATATTCTATGTAAATCTGTACTTTGTTTGTATGTACTTGTTCGGGCTGAATTCTGCCTCTGGGGACACAACACCGCGCCGGGACGGATCAGCAGGGCAAGTTGCGGTACTTCATCTAGAAGGGGACCAGGAACTGTAGTAGTCTCTGGAATAGTGGGCAGCTACGCGGCACAGGACGCGCCGCCACGGTGGGCGGTGACCGGGAAGAGTGCGGCTGACTCCAAGTTGAACGTCCTTAATGATGAATTAGCGGCGTCGGCATACCAGGAGTTTCTGGGCCTGCTGGACCCACGGGAAAACGATTCGGGCGGCACGCCGACACTACGCTGCACCCATCAAAGTACTGTAAATTATCTGAATAAAGCAATGCTACCGAACACCACTGTATCACTCTGCACTGCCCCTCGACACTCTTGAACTCGCTCGGCCTCCTGACGAAATACGGTGCGGTAGGTCCCGGCTTGATCTCGCCCATCTGGAGTCCCGGGTTTAACCATCGACACCCCGCAACCAATCGCACATATCTAAGGGCTGTCAATTCGACTGAATACCTAGGAATTACAATTACGAGCAACTTAAATTGGAAAGACCACATAGATAACCTTTCTTTAAGACCTGGAGATTGATCCCAAGAACATCAAAAACTGAAGTCTCTTGTTTCCATCTAGCGAATCGTGCTGCGAACTACAAACCAAGAGTTCTGCTCAATGGACAAATGTTGAGGTACAATCCTTTCCCAAAAAATCTCGGAATCACTCTAGATAGAACCCTGAGCTACAAAGAGCACATCAACAAGCTTTCTCATAAAATTGCAACAAGGAACAACATACTACATAAGCTCAGTGGTGCAACCTGGGAACCTCTGATAACTGTCTGCGATTAACTGTAATCAGTCTTGTGTACTCTGCTGCTGAGTACTGTGCACCTGTCTGGTTGGAAAGTGTACATATGAAGAAGGTAGACACAAAACTTGACGACACAATGCGCTGCATTACTGGTTCCATCAAATCAACC
This sequence comes from Schistocerca serialis cubense, assembly GCF_023864345.2. Lineage (NCBI taxonomy): Eukaryota > Metazoa > Arthropoda > Insecta > Orthoptera > Acrididae > Schistocerca > Schistocerca serialis. The sequence goes on along the minus strand of NC_064642.1, from coordinate 273,709,590 downwards.
CCATGCCACTGGTTACGTGTACTGAGTCACATCCCTCCACCTCACTTAAAGCGGAAACAAGCTCTACTGAGGGAGGCCAAGAAAATCTCTGCATCACCCTCTCTACTACTGCACCAGGAATTCTGTCATCCGCCACAGCAACGATTGCAATCAAGAAGACCAGCAAGTGTTACTGCAGGACAGCTCATCGCGGATGGATTTGATCTAAATGAGAGCTGGAAGCATGAATGGGAAACAAAAACATTGGGAACAAGAACCCATCACCTTGATCCCACAAAGAAGTCAAAAGGTTTTGATCTACCGAGGAACCTCTGGTCCCGCCTCAACAGGTTATGTACTGGACATGGTTGTTGTAGCTACTTCAGGTACAAATGGGGCTGGATCAGTTCACCAATGTGTGAATGTAATAAAGAAGAGCAGACAATTAAACATTTAGTCCAACGCTGTCCACTTCATACATACCCTGGAATTCCCGACGACTTGTTCACTCTCACACCCAGCTTAATTAATTGGTTGGAAAACACGGACTTTAAGGTTTAATCTGGTCTTATATCATATGTATATTCTATAAAATCACTTGCCTCGTATCAACTGTATATTGCATAAAATCACCATACGATTAAACAAATAAATAAATAGATAAATAATATTGTGGGGGAAGGCGAAACAAAGACTGCGCTTTGTTGACAGAACACGTAGAAGATGCGACAAACCCACTAAAGAGACAGCCTACATTACACTTGTCCGTGCTCTGCTGGAATATTGCTGCGCGGTGTGGGATCCTTACCAGGTTGGATTGACGGAGGACATCGATAAAGTGCAAAGAAGGGCAGCTGGTTTTGTGTTATCGTGCAATAGGGGTGAGAGTGTCACCGATATGATACATGAGTTTGACTGGCAGTCACTGAAACAAATGAGGTTTTCTTTGCGGCGAGATCTATTTACGAAATTTCTGTCACCAACTTTCTCTTTGCGAAAATATTTGGTTGACCCCCACCTACGTAGGGAGAAATGATCCTCTAATAAAATAGGAGAAATCAGAGCATGAACGGAGAGATTTAGGTGTTCCTTTTCCCTACGCTCGATTCGAGAGTGGAATGGTAGAAAAGTAGTATGAAAATTGTTCTTTGAACCCTCTGCCAGGCACGTAAGTGTGAATTGCAGAGTAACCATGTAAATGTAGATGTAGAATCGAAGAATCACGAAAGTAATGAGAAGTAGCAGAAATAAGAATGGCGGGAGACGTAACATCATATTTGGCAATCCCGGGTAGATGAAGTTAAGGAATTCTGTTTCCTAGGCAGCAAAATAACCTATGACTGACGGAGCAAGGAGGATGTATAAAGCAACCTGTTACTGACAGAAAGCACATTCCAGGCCATAAGAAGTCTACCAGTATCAAACATATACCTAAATTTGAGGAAACTTTTGAGAATGTACCTTTGAAGCACATCATTGTGTGACATTGAGACATGGGCTGTGGAAAAACAGCAACAGAATAGTATAGAAGTCTTTGAGACGCAATGCTACATAAGAATATTGAAAATTAGGTGGACTGATAAGGTAAGGAATGAGGAGATTCTGCACAGAATCGGATAGGAAAGGAATGTATGCTTAACACTCACAAGCAGAAGGGACAGGATGATAGGACGTATGTTAAGACATCAGAGAATAACTTCTATGGCACTAGAGCGAGCTGTAGAGGGTAAAAACTGCAGAGGAAGATTGGGATACATGCATGCGAAATGATTGGTACAGAAATTATCCGGGAATTTCAGTTTATTTCCAAACTTTTCCTTGTAGTTCTACACAGCTTGCTTGATGTACAGACTGAACAATATTGGGGATAAATAGGATACAACTATAAAATTACGAAGGGAGACTAACCGGGCAAGTTTAACATTAACTTACAAAAACTCCGAATTCATTTTCTTTTATAACTCGGATGCTGCTTTGCACTTCGCTCGTGATACCGCGCAAGTAATACGAGGCAAGACCTTAGATGACTTTCCTTTCTTTGTGGGATTCCTAAGTGTTACGAAGATTAATGCAGATTGGTCGGATCGCTTCATTAATACCGAATATCCTGGGTGTGATATCTTACATAACCATTCATACACAGACGACGGCCACTGCCCACGGTGGAGGTCCAGCTTACGGGGCAACAGGCGACCCCTGTGGTCGGGCCGACGACCTGCCGCCATGCTGCGCGGCGTAACCACGCTGTCGATGTCATATTATAACAGCACGGCACGGCCGCATGAATAATTTACGGCCGCCAGCGCATGTCACTCCACGCATAAGTAAGCCGCCCCTCCTCAGTTGCTCTGCACTCCCCGCCGGCGTCGACGGAGCCTGCTCCACCTCCACACCAGCCACCTGTATACTGGGCCAGTGGACTGTGGTGAGGAGCAGGCGTGCGACATCCAGCAGTGTTTGCAGCGTGTTTTAGTAGTGCTAACTACACTCAGTTGTGTGTTATTCAATCAGCGTGGAAGAGAAAAAAATTCGTTTCGTTCATTTCGATCATTGCTTAGTTCAAGAATTCTTGTCAAGAATTTAAAACAGGACTTACAGCTACAGATTAGGATAACATAAATTGTTCCTCATTACAGATATATTTTGTTTTTAGCGAAGACTGACATACAGACCAAAACGAATGAAAGTGATGAAAATGAGTCACAAGAAAGAGTGTCCGAACATCAACTGATTACAGCAGATTTAGGGCTTTAACTGTAAACATTTCAGGAGGGTAAGAATGGGACAAAAGTACACTCTAAGACAAAAATGCGACGCATCACAAGGGAAATATCCGAATCGGACGGAAACCGGTAGATGAGATGTACATGTACTTACAAGCAAATAATTACGATTCCAGAAACATTAGATGAATTGTTCAATGGAAAGAGCTTCGCAAACAGAGAAAGTCAATAACATCCACTTCTAGTCCTTATGCAAGCAGTTACCTCGGTTGGAATTGATTGATAGTATTGTTGGACATCCTCCTGAGGGATAGCGTGCCAGAATCTGTCCAAGTGACGCGCTGGATTGTCAAAATCTCGACATGTTTGGAGGGGCCTGCCCATAATACTTCAAGGTTTCTCAACAGGAGAGAGACCAGACGCTCTTGCTGACCAAAGTGCTTGCAACCAGGAAGACTAGCAGTGGAAATTCTCGCTCTGTGCGGAGCTTATTATCTTGCTGAAATGTAAACTCAGGCTGTTTTACTGTGAAGGGCAACAAAACGGGGCGTAGAATATTGTCGACGTACGGCTCTGTTGTACGGTTGCCGGCGTTGACAATCAAAGAGGTCCTGCTATGAGATAAAATGGTAATCCAGGCCTGGTTGTTGGGCCGCATGGTGGGCGACACTCAGGTTTGTATCCAGCCACTGCCCGGGACTTCTCCAGTCTCGTCTTCACTGATCATCGCAGCTCTGTTCGAGGCGGCACATCACTTAAGACCATTCTGCTCCAACAATGATATTCCGGAGACGCTCTGGACAGTGATGGGATACCAATCTGACTGTCACCCAACATACGGCCCGAAAACCAAAAGTATTGGTCTGGCGTACCTTACCTTTTCATAGCAGATCCCCTTTGATTGTCATCCGCTGCACGCTTAAAGCACAGGCGTACGTCGGCGATGCCCTACGCCTTGTTTCGTTGCCCTTCATGGCAAGCCATCCTAGGTTTATATTTAGGCAAGATAATGCCGCCTCCACATGGCGAGATTTTCTTCTGTTTCTCTTCATTGTTGCCAAACTCTACCTTGGGTAGTAGGGTAGCCGCATCTCTCAACAGTTGAGAAATTTTGGGGCATTATGGTCAGGGCTCTCCTCCTATCTTAGTATTTTGACGATGTAATGCACCAATGGGATTGAATTGGGCCAGACAGCCATCAGGAGGACATCCAACAAATCTGTCAATCAATGCCAAGCCGAATAACTGCATGAATACCGGCTAGAGATGGACCAACGCGTTACTGACTTACACAGTTATTGTGTGCCCTATAGAAGAAATCAATTTTTACTCTCAGGATGTTAGCGCAAACTTCTTTCTCATTTTCATAACTAAAAACGTATATACACTACTGACCATTAAAATTGCTACACCAAGAAGAAATGCAGATGATAAACGGATATTCATTGGACAAATATATTATACTAGGAGTGACATGTGATTACATTTCCACCCAGTTTGGTTGCATAGATTCTGAGAAATCAATACCCAGAACAACCACCTCTGGCCGTAATAACGGCCTTGATACGCCTGGGCATTGAGTCAAACAGAGCCTGGATGGCGTGTACAGGTACAGCTCCCCATACAGCTTCAACACGATACCACAGTTAATCAAGAGGAGTGACTGGCGTATTGTGACGAGCCAGTTGCTCGGCCACCATTGACCAGACGTTTTCAATTGGTGAGAGATCCGGAGAATGTGCTGGACAGGGCAGCAGTCGAACATTTTCTGTGTCCAGAAAGGTCCGTACAGGACCTGCAACATGCAGTCGTGCATTATCCTGCTGAAATGTAGGGATTCGCAGGGATCGAATGGAGGGTAGAGCCACATCTGAAATGTAACGTCCAGTGTTCAAAGTGCCGTCAATGCGAACAAGAAGTGATAGAAGCGTATAACCAATGGCACCCCATACCATCACTCCGGGTGATACGCCAGTATGGCGATGACGAATACACGCTTCCAATGTGCGTTCACCGCCATGTCACCAAACACTGATGCGACCTTCATGATGCTGTAAACAGAACGTGGATTCATCAGAAAAAAATGACTATTTGCCATTCGTGCAGCTAGGTTCGTCGTTGAGTACACCATCGCAGGCGCTCCTGTCTGTGAGGCAGCGTCAAGAGTAACCACAGCCATGAACTCCGAGCTAGTAGTCCATGCTGCTGCAAACGTCGTCGAACTGTTCGTGCAGATGGTTGTTGTCTTGCGAACGTCCCCATCTGTTGACTCAGAGATCGAGACGTGGCTGCACGATCCGTTATAGCCATGCGGATAAGATGCCTGTCATCTCGACTGCTAATGATACGAGGCAGTTGGGATTCAGCATGGCGTTTCGTATTACCCTCCTGAACCCACCGATTCTATATTCTGCTAACAGTCATTGGATGTCGACCAACGCGTGCAGCAATGTCGCGATACGATAAACCGCAATCGCAATGGGCTACAATCTGACCTTTATCAAAGTCGGAAACGTGATGGTACGCATTTCTCCTCTTTACACGAGGCATCACAAGAATGTTTCACCAGGCAACGCCGGTGAACTGCTGTTTGTGTATGAGAAATCGGTTGGAAACTTTCCTCGTATCAGCACGTTGTAGGTGTCGCCACCGGCGCCAACCCTGTGTGAATGAAAAGCTAATAATTTGCATATCTTCTTACTGTCGGTTAAATGTCGCGTCTGTAGCACGTCGTCTTCGTGGTGTAGCAATTTTAATGGACAGTAGTGTAGTATGTAAATGAGGTTGAAATATAAGACATTCGTTTCAGGTATTACATCTCACAAATTATGCATGAGCAATGAAAAACACTTTCTTGGAAGTTTTGATAGCTGGCCGATGTGGCCGAGAGGTTCTAGGCGCTTCAGTCTGGAACCGCGCGAGCGCTACGGTCGCAGGTTCGAATCGTGCCTCGGGCATGGATGTGTGAGATGTCCTTAGGTTAGTTAGGTTTAAGTAGTTCTAAGTTCTAGGTTACTGATGACCTCCTATAGAGCTCAGAGCCATTTGAACCATTTTTTGAAGATTTGATACATTAGCTCGAGACTGTTTATCGCCTTATTTTATTCCATTGGCTCACAGTTGCGCTGACTGTCATAATCACATGAAAATCCTCGTCGGCAACTTTCACGGAAATACTGGTTGTGTCGGAAGGTAACGTACAAGACCACCAATAATCCGATACACGACGAGAAACGCATACTTGAACATAAATCTTGCAGCTTGCGCTGTTAGCATATGATCACGAATGACGCCTGTGCACTGTCCCGAATACGCTGGAAGAGTCAGTCAAAGTCATAACAGTAATCTGTGTAGTTGTGAGTGCAGTGTGTCGGAGCCCAGTGACTTCGAGCGGAGGCCAGACTTTGGTTTTCGCATGATGCGTGCTTCCACAGCGAAGGTAGCCTTAGCGTATGGTAATTCGAGAGGCAGCCTATCGAAGATCTATACTTGGTGCAGGAAATACGGAAAACATTGTCCGCCAAGACAGTGAGTGACAGAAGGTCGTTGGAGAGGGCTTTGGTGAAAAGCAAGAGGGCGTGATCTACAAAAGTCCTGAAGAGCAGAATGTCGCACTCGCGAACCCTTTCAGCACGAAGGAGCTACCGAAGCAGGGCAAACTAGAATTCAAAAATGGTTCAAATGGCTCTGAGCACTATTGGACTTAACTTCTGATGTCATCAGTCCCCTAGAACTTAGAACTACTTAAAGCTAACTAACCTAAGGACATCACACACATCCATGCCCGAGGCATGATTCGAACCTGCGACCGTGGCGGTCGCACGGTTCCGGACTGTAGCGCCTAGAACCGCTCGGCTAACTAGAATTGCAAAGCCATCCATCAGTGATGCAAATGCCCATAACTCGGAAGCATGGTGCCAAAATTATAAAATCTGCACTATGGAGCAATGGAGGTCGGAGGAGTCTTGTTTCACAGAGTGGGACGAGTTTACGACTCAAGAATGAAAAGTGGCTGGGGTTCAGTCATAATTTGGGGGCCATATCGTGGTATTCCATGGACCTTTTAACGGCGAGATTAATTTCGCTCGTCCGACGAAAAGAGTCCACTCACCTTGTGGTGAATTTCTTCTTCTGGAGTCCGGTCCTCACGCCTTCCCTGTTAAAAAGAATTGTTTTTCTACTGGAAAAGCTGTAGTAGAACCGATAGAATTATACGAATCCAAAGGATGCATGAAATGTTACTCAGTGTCAGATTAATTGGGCGATTAGTTGAAAGAAATTTTGTTAGTGCAAACGATATATTGGCGTATGTTTCATACAAAAAAAAAAAAAAAAAAAAAAAAAAAAAACCATGCAATGCGTGTGCTAATCCTAAGTTATACTTTCATCACTTACAAGCAAACATAGTCACTTGTAATACCCAGCTTATGGTATCAAACCAGACCTAATACCAGAAAGGATTACAAAACAGATTATTTGTGAGAGAATGATGGCTCAAATACTACACAATTTGACCACTATGAAAGATCAGTTTTCGGTCGCGCATGGTTTAATACGCCCTCAGATTTTAGTATTTAAAATGTCACAGCTTACATATTATAATCGGAATTTAACGTGCTCATCTGTTTCATACTTTAGCGTTCACTTTGAATCACTTCGTGGTCAACTTTTAACCATCGTTTCGTAAAATTTTCCCATCTGTTCAGAGTTTCTTACATCCAGGTCCGAACATGAGCGAAGGTGAGATCCTAACTTACGTAAGCTTCTCAAAGCAGTACTGTTAGCCCATAAAATACGCGCGAACTCACTGTCCTCTGATTTTACGAACTTCCAGTGATTGGAGGTCAGAAACTTTGTTAATAACTACAACGAAAAACGAGCCAAAACTCCACATTTCAGTTTTTTTATTCACCCGATGACTTGTTTCGAGCCGGGACCCATATTCAAATCATCTTTACAGATAGTGAAATTGGTGTTCCCAAAAACGCAAAAACCGTGGCAAAAATGTGCAAACGAATATTTACAGCCCATATGACGATTTGAAAATAGTTCCTACCTGAATCTAGTCAATGAGTGAATAAAAAAAGTTAAATTTGCAGGTTTGGCTAGTTTTTCGTTGTACTGTCCTCTGATTGCATACATCGCAACTAATCCAATATTAGCATTAAACCACGCAATCCCGCGTCTTTTACTTTTGTCCAACCACATCTTAACAGCTTTTATGAACAATTTAACAAAATAGAATGTTTTGTGAACTCCACAAATATCAAAGTAACTCCCTCTTTAAATAACAAAATTATCGTAAAATATATCTTGTTTTCTCATTTCCATAAACTGGCTAGTTGCACATTACAATTTCCCCTGAGTATGATTAACCCTCTCAGTACACAGTTCTCACACTAACGTATACTCAGTTGATAGACATACTAATACTATTTTATTTAATGCTTTTTACTCACCCCATCAGTCACACTAATAATTAAATATGTTAGCAATATTAATAAAAGTCACAATAATTACAGTTCTGTGACCATGTAGACTGTCCCGGGGTATGAACAGATCAAATTCTTGTCGGGTCTTCAGCCAGATCAAACTGTCATCTGCACACATTATTTCCGCGGTCCACCTGCTCGCCATCATCACGTGAGAAAAGCTATGCCACTCTCGCCGGTAACCGATTCAAACTGTGAACGACGCAGCCTTTATATGCAGCAAAAATACGAAAGCGCATGCGCTAAGGTAATGCGCCAGCGCTTAATCGTTGCTGCCTGGCGCGAGAAGGGGTGCAGCGCCTCCACTGGTGGATACTGTCGATAAACAGTATACGGTTTAAAGTTATTTGCCGGCCGATTCAGATGCCGTTCTTTTGTCATATCTGATAAAACAGGATTTGAAATTTTACTTTGCGGATATGCATTATCTGGGTTAATGACATCATCTGTTAGCCTGATCTCGACAGGCTTCATTAAAACACAATCCCAAAAACGTGAGGCGTTTGCAGCCACTTGTATCTGATTGAGAAACATCCTCTGTCCCTCTGTAAGACAGTGCTCAGCCACTGCAGATTTGTCAGGTTGTAATAATCATGTGTGGCAATATGTTCAACACATCTGTGGGTACGAATAATTTGGCCAATGTATATTTTTACGGCACTCACTCTTGAACACAGAGTTTATAGGAAACCGACACACACTTATAGATATTTACATGTTAGCAGCTGTCATCCACCGTTTCAACGTACAGGAGTCCTACCAACCTCACTGAAAAGAGCATATGCAACCTCGGATTCTGAGAATTTCCAACAAGAGCTGAAACATCTGAAGGACATGTTTAATTATAACTGCTTTACATACAGACGTGTCAGACGTAGCTACTTTTGACTTTGGGCCACTACCTAGACAAAACGAAGACACTTTTAATTCTGCTGCTTTCCTTCTACATTCTAGGAACGTACCTGCCTAGATAATTAGTGTTTTGAAGCAACATGAAATCAGATTGGCAGAACTATTCATACCTTCAATGACAGATGTGTTTAAAGTCATCTCCAAAAGCGATTATCACAACGTGACAAATCTACAGTGGCTGAGAACTCTGTTACAGAGGAACGTAGGAAGCTATACAATAAGACAGAACTGGTTGCAAGCGCCTCGCGTTATTGGAATTGTGTTTTAAAAGAATCTGTCGAAGTCAGGCTAACGGATAATTAATCTTAGCAACTAATACGCTCTAAGTAAAACTTGGAATCCTGTTTTATCATATGTGGAGAAACAGCGGCATCTGAATAGGCCGATTGTAACAATTTTTAACGCTATATCGTTTTTCAACGGTATTCACCACTGGAGGCGCTGCAACTCTTCTTGAGCCAAGGAGCATTAACTTAGCGCATGCTCTTTCTTTTTTTTTGCTGCATATTGAGATTCCGTCAATCACGGTCTGAATCAATTATCAGCGAGAGCTGCTTAGCTTTCCTCATGTGATGACAGCGCCAGGTGGACAACGGAAATACTGTGTGCAGATGACAGTTTAATCCGGTTGAAGACCCGACAAGAATTTGAAATACAGTTTTGTTTACCGGTAATTTCTTGGTCTGTAAGACGTTGACACCTTTCCGCCACAACCGAAACTATATACAGCTACCTACTGGAGAAGAGCACATCTGTCATATGTGACATGACTCATCTATGAAGCTGTCTGCCTGATACGGTCTGTTAGGCCTACTTACATAGTCGAAATGCAAGACGCTACGCCTCAGCCTCTACGGTACTCTGCAAGGTCGAGTTAGGATTATGTAACCATTTTGTCTGATCGTATCCAACCCATGTAACAAAGTAAGAAACAGTCGGTCGCGAAATGGAAACCACAGTGAAAATGATACGAAGTTTTCAACAGACGCGGTGGGCAGTGTCTTATAAAGGCTCCTTTGAAAAAAATTAAACTTGTTTACTACTACTACTAGGCTAATTACTGTTTAGCTCTACAGGACCTTTATACTGAAATGTTTCTCACACCACCTTGTATTGTCTTTCTATGTGTGTGAGTAACTGTATGTTCACTGTTGTGGGTAAATATATACAGCGTACACACGGCGATGTGTGAAACTGATAGCGAATACACGCTTCCGCTGTTGTAGAAATCTGCTCCAGTGCTGCAGTTACCGTGTTGAGCTGAAAGTGGTAACCAAAGTACGGAGAAATATTCTTCGGGGCTTTGTTGCATAGCAATGAGATTGCTTTCAGTTCTGAGAAATGTCCAGGTACAATTGTGGATTTGAATGATCCATGAAGTGACTTCTTTTCCGAAGAAAGCATCGAACTATTTCACTAGAACTGAACGCTCCCGTCGGAACTGTTCTCAAGCTGGTATTTATTATTAAATCACAATAGAAGTATACGCTGGTTGTAGAATAACACCTACCTTCTTGAAATGAACTATATTTTATTGTTCTATTAACTGATTTCCTTCAAAATGGTTCAAATGGCTCCGAGCACTATGGGACTGAACTGCTGTGGTCATCAGTCCCCTAGAACTTAGAACTACTTAAACCTAACTAACCTAAGGACATCACACACATCCATGCCCGAGGCAGGATTCGAACCTGCGACCGTAGCAGTCGTACGGTTCCGGACTGCGCGCCTAGAACCGCGAGACCACTGCGGCCGGCAACTGATTTCCTTCCACATACACATATATTTTACAATGTGAATCAAAATCTCGCAATGGAGTCGATTTTTACATCACAAGAATGGCTCTCCTCTTGTAAAATTACTCTTAACCAGAACAAAAGCTCTATATCCTAAGAATAATTATGTGAGCGCTGACCGCCACAGAGTAATAAACAATATCTTTGTCTCTCTCCCTCTCGCACTGTCACAGCAAGTTACGCTGCGTGATGTATCATAGTCTCCAGTACGCCCGTAGACAGCGTAACTTCGTCCTTCTCAGTTCCGACCCCATATAGCGCGTAAAAATGTCTAGAAAATAGTGCCTCTCGCTAAGTATGGGTGCCTGTCGAGCGATTTTGCATGATTTCATTCAACCCAACATAACCTAGCTGTTACGCAGTTCCTTCTATCATGTCCGTTCCCGGTCATGCAGTGTAGGGGCAATGAGGACGCTCCTGCAGCGTTTTCGATGGGGAGTGTTTGATCGTCCACCATACAGCCCCGACATGGGTCCCTTTGGTTGTCATCTCTGCTGAGATGAACTACTCGCTATGAAGACAACATTTTAGTACAGAGAGAGTGCTGCAGCCCAGCGTAGAAAATTATCGGGAATCACAGGAGGTTGCCTTCTATGACGAGGGTATTGGACAGTTAGTACAACGCTATAACAGATGTCTAAGGCGGAGCGGCGATTATGTAGTGAAGCAGCTGGAAGGTGGAGCTAACTTTTGCAAATAAAACAGTTTTGATTTTCTTTGTGGTTGCCATTTCCGAGAAGCCCTCATATATTAGCTCTCCAACGGTGTTGCTAAGACGATATGGCAGGTGCTGACAGAGCTCGCATTGTCCAGGATTGTTCTTGTCATCACTTGAATAAGTTACCGCATTTTCCCTGGCCACGACGTACAGCTATTCTCACAGCGCCGCTTCCCAATAGTTAGATTATCTTGAATAACAATGTCATATTTTTTTGTAAGTTCATCTAGCAGTAAACCATTCCAGTAGTCTTAAAGAGAGTTGTCCAGTGTCATCCACCATTTTCTCAGCAACTGTTTAAAAGTGTTACAATAATACACCTACCAGTCTTCGTCTCATCGAATTTCCTCACATGCTCAATACTTGTACTAACAAACGCGAGCAGCATTAACACAAAGGAACGCCACACTCCCCTGACTCTTTCGTGGCCGCAACAGAGTGGGCTGCATGACGCTTCGGTGGTACCTTGCACTGATTACCCAAAACATTATGACGACCTGTCTGGTATCTTGTTGGTACAACTTTGGAAGGCAATACAGCAGCGATTTCTGCAGGACGTGGAGTCAACAAATTGACATTAGGTTTCCGGATTATTTGGGACCAGCTATCTACGCGCAAGGAAGCTGACGTAAATGTTGACCATAACATAATACTGATTCCATTGGTCTGCGTCCGGGGCTCGGTGCATGGTCAGCAGTCATTGGCCTGGATGATGGAGTGCCCGAACACGGCCATCGATGTGGTTTAAAAAGAAAGCGACCAAGTTACACGTTTCCATTGATCCACATACCTATCTCGATGATCAGTTACCCACTCAAATCGTAATTGATGATGTCGTCCCGCCAACAAGTAGGGATTGTCTGCTGCGGAGCCCCGTGTGGAACAATGTACGTTGAACCGAATGCTTCGAAACATTTTTGGCTGTACCAGAACTGCACGTAGTCATCGGATATGCCATAGATCGCCTCCAATCTTGCATCAGAGTCGACAAATCTCCGACTTCCACGTTCTGCAATTAGATGTTCATGTCTAACGTCTAGTCGCCTACTCGTCGTTTCACCATTCCTCAACGGCTTTCCACAGAAGTTCACAACAGTAACATGGTAACAGCCGAACAACTCATTCACTGGCGCGCGGCAATAACAGAATGTCAGGTTGGAGATTAAGACAATGGGGCGTAGATTATATGAATAAACAGCAATTTTCGAGTTCTAGAGGGAGCACTAGGCATTTTTTGTAATAGGGGAAGAGAATACGGTACAAGACGAATTGTTAGCCTTGCAACATGATAAAGTGAAGGCAGGAGAGACTGAAACGGGTTAAAAGACAAGACCTGGAGAAAGTCTTTGGATGACACAGCAAATACTGAATTTATCTGACGAACGGAGAACGTAAAAAAATGCAGTAAATGAAGGAAGTGAATACAGACTGGGCAAAAGGTCCAGAATAGCTATGCAGGAATAGCTGCACAAGATACGCAATGTCGTACAAGCATGTAACCAAGATGAAGTTAGATAGCCGGCCGGAGTGGCCGAGCGGTTCCAGGCGCTTCAGCCTGGAACAGCCCGACCGCTACGGTCGCAAGTTCGAATCCTGCCCCGGGCATGGATGTGCGTGATGTCCTTCGGTTAGTTAGGTTTAAGTAGTTCTAAGTTTTAGGGGACTGGTGGCCTCAGCAGTTAAGTCCCATAGTGCTCAGTGCCATTTGAACCATTTTGAAGTTAGATACCGCCTACAGAAGGTATTTGGAGAAAAGAGGAGTAACTGTATGAATATAAAGTGCTCATATGGAAAGCCGGTACTAAGCAAACAACGGAAATCCAAAAACCGAAGGAACATAAAGAGGAGAATGAACTTGAAGACAGTATTACGGAAACAAAGTTGAAGCAGATGAAACTGCGATCGGAGATACAATATTGTGAGAAAAATTTTACAGATCGCTGGATGATCTAAACTGAGACAAGGTCGCCAGAGTAGGAGATATTCCCTCAGAGTTATTGAGATCCTTGAGAGAGCCATCCGTAATATAACCATTCCACCTGTTTTTCAAGACCTATGAGACAGCTGATTTTTTTTGTGACGCAAAAATGTGTCGACTTTTTATGAGTAAATTGACAGTGCGATCAGATGAGAGGAAATACAGATTCCGGTCGGAAAAAAACAAATTACTGTAAAAATTACAACGGAAATTCTTTTCTCATTTGTAAGTATCGCATATAAAATCAAAACTGCTTTAGTCCAGAAAAAAACCAATGTAACATAAAAATATAAATTTCAGCAAGAAAAATGCATTCAGTTTGTGAAACGAAATTTATGATTGCTACGGATAATGGTTACATCAACAGGCTTGTTAACCTGAACGTTATCTGACGACTTCCCAGTCGCATGCCAAATCACTCTATTTTGGTCTCTTGAACACTACAGCTGTCTCCCATTCAACAGCCGGTTGGTATATGGAGACGTTAAAAAAGTTTTCAGTCTATGTTAGTAATTATGGACCTCCGTAGGTTTCTCACCCGTCTTGTGCAGCAGCCTCATTTTCTTTATTCTCATTATCAAGGCACTGACCCTCACAGTAGTGGTAGCATTTGTGGCTAATACTAAATCCCCTTTTAATAAATCTGAAGATACCTTTAGCTTCATCCAACATATAATGAAGGTAGCTGACACCCGCTTGTTGAAAGCCTCACAAATACAGAGACTACGTACGAACTACGACTTTGGAACAATGGAACAGTCAAAAAAGACGCCCCTGTATATCCATTAAACAGTAAGACAAGTATTAGAAAAGGGAACGTCATAAATAGCATTATGAAACACTGCATAAAATTGCTGGACCTGTATGGTGCTGGACAGGTTAAAATTCAAAGGCGCAGGATAAATTAAATGGAACACTAACTTTTGGAATAAATGTGCGGAGGGCCGGCCGCGGTGGTCTAGCGGTTCTAGGTGTTCAGTCCGGAACCGCGCGACTGCTACGGTCGCAGGTTCGAATCCTGCCTCGGGCATGGATGTGTGTGATGCCCTTAGGTTAGTTAGGTTTAAGTGGTTCTAAGTTCTAGGTGACTGATGACCACAGATGTTAAGTTCCATAGTGCTCAGAGCCATTTGAACCAAAGGTGCGGAGAGCTGTATTCAAGTGGAACACACAGAAAACTCACATAATGATTACTGCCTATGGGAGATGACACTGCTCCTAAAATTTATAAAGATCATTTCCTTGTAACACCTAATTAGTAGAAATGTTTTACAAAGTTAACAAACGTGCGATAGTGAATACTCTCTCAGTTTTCCAGCACATATACTCATCTACGTCACGTATATATTCAAATAGTTCCTTTTGAACGAAATGCTCTCACCTTTTTAGCCGAATGGGTGTGTTGAAATATCGATAAAGTGTTTCATCTGCATTATATACTGATAAACTCTTCATTCACACGTCCATTTCTGCTACAATCATTGCTTTGAAACACTGTCATGCTAAAATAGACGCTCTTCTTCGACTAGAGGTGAATGTCCCACTATCCATTGTTAACTGCACATGCAAATTCAGAATGTTTTCGGGATTTATTATTTGACCAGTATGAAGAACTTAATTACCAGCTCATATCAATGTACACACAACCATAATAATGTGTGCAGTTCGATTATATTGTTTTGTTACCAAATCTAATTATTCTTTGAAGCTTCGCAATTGAAGATCATTGCATAGTTGCGTTATCCTGATAAACACTGGTCCGCACTGGTTTGCTTGTCCTCTTCCTCCCTCCTCTCCTATCTTCTCTTTTTTTCTCTTCTTACCTCCCCTTGGAGTGCCAGACTCGGCGCCACATGATGGCGTTGCGGTCACGTGACCCGGTAAGGCAAGTATATAATGGAAGCAAAGTCCAATGGGGAATTTATCTAGCGTCTGTACAGGCCATTAATGAAGAAATAATTTATTTAATACACCTTTGCTTCTAGGATATTTTAGCCAGTAGAATGCCATCGTCAGTTAATCATAAAGAAAACCTGCATACCCTCGGGAAAAGTTACGGCTGTAGTTTCTCCGTTCGTAGTAGCACAGCAAGGCCATGTTGGTTAATGTTACTAGGCCAGATCAGTCACTCATCCAGATCATCGTCCCTACTACAGAACTATTGAAAAGTTGCTGCTCCCCTATTGAAAGCAAATGCTGGCCTGGCTTATCCAGGGATACACCTCTGTTGTGGTTGCACCTATGGTGCGGTCGTTTGTCTCGTTTCGACAGTCAACACTCCCTATTCACTAGAGATCCATAGTTAACATCGGGATCTATCACGTACTCATTCGCTTACCTTTACTAAGTAATAGTACTCGATTGGGATGCGGTCAGCGAATCACTGTCCCGTTAGTTTTGTTGGCCTTTGAAACCCGACCCACTGCTCCGTCTGGAAGTAGATCCTTATTTGCTCTTACAAGGATGAAAAAGCATTGCTAAAGACCTCCTTGTGGTACTGCCTGTGAAATTCCGTTCTAAAGGCAAACACAGAAAAGCACTTAATAATTACACATAGGCTTAAATGTACCAAAGATCTTGGAAGGGTCGAGGGCTCCAATTAGGGACAGAGTTATTGAAGGACGTGGTAGAAAAGCTCACAAGGAACAAAACAGCTCAGCTTGAAGAGTGTCATATTTTTAAGTTACCGTGATACGTCACTGCAGATATTTACTGTTGTTATGTAATTATTTTATTTTCTTATTTTAATGCTCTAGTTATTGTGAGTCTACCAAATGAAAGAAAATCAGAATTCCTTTACAGCATTGTTAGATAAATTTCCAGCAATATGTACACTGATGCGAGCAGTTCACTTTACCATGTACTTAGAAGTACCTTTTTAAATTCATGGAGATTTGTTACGCTCGTCTTCTTAGATCTCAACCTTTCTGTATTAGGGCTGTAAATTCCATGACATGGCATCTCAAATATATTCAACAAGAGCATATGTAGGCGGTTCTTCTTCAGCCAGTACTCACTAGTGAAAAAGTAAAAGTGTTGAATATAGATAAAGTGGGGTTCGTCAGGCTGGAAATATATTGCAATCTACGTGGTCTAAGGAATGTCCTTAAGTTGTTCAGCTGACGTATTACACAAAAACGCCAAGTGCAGATATGGTATTTCGTAGCTATGGTATTTCGTAGCCACTGGGTCCCTAATTCCACGATTTGTTCGATTTTAGCACTTTGTGAGTATTGCCATAATACTGGATGTTACGCTTCCTAGCGCACATTGTTATTCCTACCCTTTCTCTCGCCCATTTTGCGCTTTGTGAGTACTTCATTTGTATCTCTCAATTAAGACCAAGGGACGTCCACAAGTCACTTTCACAACAGTACTGCGCAGCTAATCTGTTTTTTCAAAAGTAATTGATGATTTTACATGAATTTTATATTAAATATCAAGAAATGTTATTGTTGTTCAAGTCCCCAAAGCGGTAAATTCACCGAAAATTCTAATCTCCACTCCGTAGCATTAGACTATCGCGACACAGGTCAATATGCACATGAAAAAACTTCAAAGTAAAGCTCAGACACACCAACATCATTTACAACACATCAGTGCAGGATGCCTATACGTTCGTGGTATACGTCGGTGGCTTGAGAAGCTTAGCGTGCTTCAAAACTCAGATTGCAACGAAAAAATTCAATTTGTAAAGGCATTATAATATCTTCCACGCAAAATATTGTGTACGAACGGAAGGCAAAGAGCGAGAAGCGGAGGTGCCAACATTAAAGGAAGCTCTGTCTAGTGATGTGACTGAAGTAAATAATCATCATATGGAGCAGAGAAATAAATGTCTGAATAATTTTCTACAACATTTTCACCACGAACTTCAGTTCATGCCACTGATATGGGTGTGTCAACTTTAAAAATTGTTAGTTCGCCTAAACAGGTCTTTCCAAAGAATTTAATTATGCTAAATCTCAAGTTAGTAAATTGTGGAAGTATCTGGAGCAAGATCCCCGAGTTACTCTCCGAAATAAACAGTAGCAATACCAATACTGTATTAGGTACTGAAAGCTGGTTGAAACCAGACATAAATAGCAGTGAAATGTTGAACTCGGATTGGACAACGTTTAGAAAGGATAGGACTGATGCTATGGGAGGTGGTGTGTTCATTGCAGTTAAAAGTTGTTTAAACGCAGCTGAGATCGATACTGGGTCGGACTGTGAAATAGTCTGAATAAAGCTGTCAATCAGACAAGGATTGACCATTGTATTAGAATGTTGTTATAGACCACCAGCAACGTCGCAGAATGTTTCAGGGAAAGTCCTGAGTACATAGGAAATAAATATCCAAATTATCCATTAGTTATAGGTGGAGACTTTAATCTGGTGTCCATTGACTGGGAAAATAACATGTTTATCACATGGGGCAGAAGCAAAGACTTGTGTTAAGTTATTCAAGGAGCGCTCTCAACATACAATCTTGAGCAATTGGTTAGAAAACCAACTCGAGATGGGAACATATTAGATATCTTGGCGACAAATAGACCTGATCTTTTTGAGGAAGGTTAATCTTGAAGTAGGTGTTAGCGACCATAATGTCGTTGTGGTTTCTCCGTCAATGGAAAAAAAAACAGTGTAGAGTTTTCTTGTTTGGGAAAGCAAATAAAAGTGTCATTAATGAATATCTTCATAGTCAGCTCCAAGCTTTCACCGCGAACGCGAGACACGAAGATATTGAGCACCTTTGGTCGGAATTTAAAGGTATTGTCCACCATGTGCTAGAGAAGTATGTGTCTAGCAAAAATATAGGGGAGGGAAAGCATCAACCTTTGTACAACAAACATAATAGGAAGTTGCCGAGAAAGCAGAGACTTTTGCACAGTCGTTTAAACGTAGTCATTGCCTCGCTGACAAACATAAATTATGCGAAATTAAAGCAGCTGTCAAAAGGTCAATGAGAGATTTTTCTAATGAATTTGAAAACAATATTTTATCTGCAGATTCTAAAAATAATAGCCAAAAATTTTTGTCGTTCGTAAAATCTATGAACGTTATAAATAATTCAATACCTTCTCTTGCTGACAGTAGGGGTAATGTAACTGATGATGATAAACAGAAGGCCGAAATTCCAAACCTAGCTTTCAAAAACTCGTTTACGGTAGAGAACTGCAGCACAATTGCCCCTTTCAATCATCGAACAGACGCAAGGATGGCTGACATAGTGTTTAGTGTCACTGGGATCGTAAAACAGTTATGATCCTTAGACGCCAGGAAGGCATCTGGCCCATACGGTATCCCCGTAAGATTTTATGTTAAATATGCTGCAAATGTAGCACCATTCTTATCCATCATCTATCAGAGATCATTGAAACAGCAGAAAGTTCCACGGGACTGGAAGAAGGCCCAGGTCATAGCAATCTATAAAAAGGGTAGAAAATCGGATGCACGTAATTACCGGCCAATCCATCTGTTATAGAATCATGGAACATATTATGTGTTCAGACTTAATGACCTTTCTAGACGCTGAGACGCTCACCAGCAGGGTTTTAGGAAACAGCGGTCATTCCAGACACAGCTGGCCCTCTTTGTACATGATACACAACAGGCTCTAGATACCGGCTCCCAGGTTGATGCCATATTTCTCGACTTTCGAAAGGCGTTCGACACAGTACCTCACTGTCGCTTGCTCCAAAAAGTGCACGCATACGGCCTATCCGATGACATATGCGATAGGATAGGTAGTTTTCTAACAGACAGATAGTACCAGTTTCATATCAGCGCACACTCCGCTGCAGAGTGAAAATCTCATTCTGGAAACATCCCCCAGGCTGTGGCTAGGCCATGTCTCCGCAGTATCCTTTCTTTCAGGAGTGCTAGTTCTGCAAGGTTCGCAGGAGAGCTTCTGTAAAGTTTGGAAGGTGGGAGACGAGGTACTGGCAGAAGTAAAGCTGTGAGCACCGGGCGTGAGTCGTGCTTCGGTAGCTCAGTTGGTAGAGCACTTGCCCGCGAAAGGCAAAGGTCCCGAGTTCGAGTCTCGGTCGGGCACACAGTTTTAATCTGCCAGGAAGTTTCATATCAGCGCACACTCCGCTGCAGAGTGAAAACCTCATTCTGGAAACATCCCCCAGGCTGTGGCTAGGCCATGTCTCCGCAGTATCCTTTCTTTCAGGAGTGCTAGTTCTGCAAGGTTCGCAGGAGAGCTTCTGTAAAGTTTGGAAGGTGGGAGACGAGGTACTGGCAGAAGTAAAGCTGTGAGCACCGGGCGTGAGTCGTGCTTCGGTAGCTCAGTTGGTAGAGCACTTGCCCGCGAAAGGCAAAGGTCCCGAGTTCGAGTCTCGGTCGGGCACACAGTTTTAATCTGCCAGGAAGTTTCAGACAGATAGTAGTATGTCGTCCTGAACGGGGTAACTTCAACAGAAACAAACGTAACTTCAGGTGTGCCCCAGGGCAACGTAATAGGTCCTCTGCTTTTTACGATTTACATAAACGATCTGGGTGATGGTATTGACAGCGGCATTAGACTGTTAGCCGATGATGCTGTAGTCTACAGCAAAATAGTATCACACGAAAGTTGTCAACAAATCAATGAGGATTTTCAGAAAATAAATGGGTGCTGCAATGACTGACAGTTATCTTTCAATGTTAGTAAGTGTAACCTACTGCGTATAACAAGGTGGAAATCCCCATTAATGTACGAGTACAAAATAACTGCCCAGTCTTTGGAAGCGGTAACATCCGTCAAGTATCTGGGTGTGACTATTCGAAATGATCTCAAATGGAATGATCAGATTACACAAGGAACGGGTAAGGCGAACTCTAGATTGCGGTTTATTGGTAGAATCCTGAAGCGATGCAGTCTTCCACAAAGGAAAAAGCTTACAATACGTTAGTTCGTCCAGTCTTAGAGTATTGTTCATCTGTATGGGAACCTTACCATTTCGGTCTGATGCAAGAGATTGAGAAGGTCCAGAAAAGAGCAGCAGGATTCGTGACTGGTACACTTAGCCATAGCGAGAGCGTTACAAATCTCATAGAAACTTTGAAGTGTGACACACTTGCAGATAGAAGGGAAGGGGCTGCTCACTGAATTCTGAAATCCGCTCTTCGCGGAGGATGTTGAGCATATATTATTACCACCAAAGTTCAAATCGCGCAATGATCACCATTCAAAGATAAGGGAAATTAGTGTTAGTACTGAGGCGTTCAGACAGTTATTGTTCCCTCGCGCGATCCACGAGTCGAACAGACGGGGCGAAATATGACTTTGGCGCGTGTTGTGCCCTCCGCCACACATCACTTGGTGGCTAGCGGAGTATATATGTTGATGTAGACGAAAACATATTTTCATTTTCAGGAGGAACACTCCACAAATGCATCTGAATTTCGAGCAAATTACCGTATTGTTTTTTAGATCGTCAAAGCCATCTGTAGTATCACTGAAGGAGAGCTCATAAAGACGTATTTGGTGACTGCAGCTGAGCATATAGCTCCTAAGAGACACGAAGAGTTGGGAGATTACTCTCTCTTGTCCAACCGTTCGGCACAGAAGTCATGAACCAGCTAATTGAATTTCAGGTAAGGTAATGGTTCTTGGTAAAAAAAATTTACAGCCCTTTCTTTGGCGCTGGACGAGTGAACAGACGTTAGTGACAATTCTCAGCTGGCGATTTGCATACGCGGAATAGATGGTAGTCACATGGTCACGGTAGAATTACTGGACTTGGTCCCAAAGAAAGACAGTACAACAGGTACAGATATTCTCGTTCGTGTGCTAGGAATGTTGAAAGTATGGGCCTGCAGTGGAAGAATGTCGCTTCTGTGTCTACAGACGGCACAGCTGATATGTTGGCTGAAATATCGGTTTCGTGGCACTTTTATGAGAGACGCTGAAATCTTTGTCCATTGCACAGGAGAATTATGTAATACACAGCATACTACACCATTAGAATGTATGTGTTAGAAGCGTGAACACGAGAGCCGTTGTGCATGTTTTGCGTCGTAC
Source organism: Schistocerca serialis cubense (assembly GCF_023864345.2). Taxonomy (NCBI): domain Eukaryota; kingdom Metazoa; phylum Arthropoda; class Insecta; order Orthoptera; family Acrididae; genus Schistocerca; species Schistocerca serialis. The sequence continues at coordinate 273,687,999 of NC_064642.1, read as the reverse complement.
AACAAATTTCATCCCCAGTCATGCTCTTAAACATCGCTATTCTAAGCCTTTTTGGAAGATCTGGAAAACATTTATGGCGAGGTGTCATATCACCGTAAAGTACGCTGGCTGAGCCGAAATAAAGTCCTTGAGAGATATTTTGAGCTTTGTAGTGAAATAAGTATATTTGTGGACATGAGTGGTAAGCCTATTGCTGAACTCAGAAACGATCTGCGGATAGAAGATTTGGGATTCCTGTGTAACACTGCGTACTATATGAATGTACATGAATGTTTTAAAGTTAGTACTGCATGGTAAAAACATGTTTATTTCAGAGCTGTATGACCCTGTTCACGTTCTAAGATGAAAATCTCTTTGTGGAAAACATTGGTACAAAATGGTAACTCTGCTCATCTTTCAAAGTTTTCGTCTTTAACGACGGGAGCAGAGCAGTATTTTAACCAGAATCAAAATATACTCAATGATCTTCTCCACGAATTTAAGATCCTTTCCAGCATTTTGAAAAGTTAAATGAAAAATTTAATGCCTTTTCATTTCCCTTTGACAAAATGGGTACGCAGTTGCAGTTAAAACCTATGGATCTACAGTGTGACAAGCAGTTCAGTGACAAATTTAATAATAAATTAGTCTAGCAGACGTTTATAACAAATCTTCCTCCAGATAAATTTACAAGACTTTACAAGTCTGCAGCTACAATTATGTCGAAGTTTGTATCAATAGACTTACGTGATAACATTTTTCCGCCATGCAGTGTACGTAATCTACCCACAGAAACTCACTGACAGACTTAAATTTAAAGGCACGTATTCGAATTATTAGTGCTCAAAAAGTGGTACCAGATACTGATTTTTTCGTGAACCGCAAAACATATAATATACATCAACATCCTGTGTTTTTGTTTTTAGGTTTTAAATAAGATGTTTACCTGATACAAATTTACGTCAGTTGGAATTACGTCCTAAAACCTGCATGAAATGTTTATTAATTAGTTGTCCCGTGTTCTTCGCTTCATAAAAGCGTTTAAAAAAGATATAAGTTTCCTTTTATCATTTTTCGCTTTAACAGAACCGTCTTAGAAAATTAATTTTCCACGAAATCCTTTTTAATAAGCGACCGTGAAAAGATACACCTTCACATAACATCATTGTTGACCGTAGAATCTTGCAAAACTATCATCTTGCCGTGCCACTCCCCCTACATTCTACTCCCAGCTCCTCTTTCCACCGTATCTTGCCTCCATCTAGCCGGTTGCTCACTGCTGTGGAATGAGAGCAAGCACACAACACATCGGTGAACGGGCCTGCACTACATAACGGCCCTCTGCAGTAAGGTTTCGGTTTATACGCTTGGAGGACATGAGCGGCCTGTAACTGAAAAAAATGGTTTCTTCTTTGAAATAAATTCCGGACTAGTGATCCATTTGGTTGCCCGTGAGGTAATTGACCACGAAGGAATAACCAACGAAAGAGTAACATTCTACGATTCGGAGTGTGGAATTTCAGAAGTTTGCGCTTTGTAGGAAAGCTAAAAAAATCTCGAAATGGAAATACGAAAGCTCAATCAGGGTATAGTGGTAGCCCGTGAAGTGAATGGAAAGAGGATAAGAATTTCTGGTCAGAAGAGTATTGGGTAACATGAACAGCAGCAGAAAATAGTGTAAATGCAGTAGGATCCTTAATAAGAAGTAAGTTAGGGCTGAGAGTGAATTTCTGTTAACAGTTCAGTGATACGATTATTGATATCAGAATGAAGAAAAGGTCAACGCCGATAGCAATATTTCAGGTGCGCAGGCCGATATCACAAGTAGAAGATGAAGACATGGAGAAAGTACACGTATACCATGCTGCTGAAGGTGTAAGTCAGTGAGGGAAATGAAAATCTAGTAATTGTGACTGGAACCCTATGGCAGCGAAGGAACAGAAGAAAGAGCAACGGCAAAGTATGGGCTCCGTAATAGGAATGAAAGAGGAGAAAGACTAACTGAATTCTGCAATAGATTCCAACTTGTAATCGTGAGTACTCTGGTCAAAAATCACGAGAGGAAGCGGTCTATTTGGTAGAGGTTGGAGACACTGAGGATTCCTGCTTGATTACACCAAAGCCAGAGATTTCGAAATGATACACAGTGTTTTATAGCGTACCCAGGCGCAAATACGAGTTCAGGTCACAACTTAATAATGAAGAGCTGTGGGCTCAAGTTCAAGAGAATCGTACAAAAGAAAGATTTGAAATAATGTACGACTGAGAAATAATGAGGGATGTATGAATGTTGTTGACATTGCGATAATGAGTACCACTATTGGCAGTTCACATGAAGAGGAATGGACATCACTAAAAGGGGCAGTCACAAGAGTGGGACATAAAATTACAGCTGCGATGAAGGTAACTACGACGAATAGTCGACATCACTATCCCTCCAAGTTCATGTCAGCCAAACATTCATAAACAAGCAAAATATACGTCCACACTGCACAGGGCACATAAAATAACTATGAGCCAACAAAACATGCAACAGGAAATAAACATAGTGAATCTGATTGCCGTTGCCAACGATTACACTGCTGTAAATATTGACTCAGTACCGGGAAAATTAATCGAAGATACAAAAGATCCAGATGCAGCATACCACAGCAGAAGAAGATGTACGTTTACCATTCCACATATTGGGAATGTAACGTCATACAAAACATAAAATGTTATCGTGACCCATATTAAAATTCTGGAATATGCAAAACAACATGTCAGAAATCCTTGCTGTTCTGCCGAGGACTAAAAGCTCGCAATATCCACGTCAGGTATACAGAGAACCTTAGAGTCTACACATACAAATAACATACACATCACAGTTACAACTGACACTCTCATACACGATAAGGTACACCCATATGGAATGGTAGAGCAAAATGACAAACTACTCCATCGGCTAAATTAAGGTAATAAAACCGATGAGTTGGAAGAACTGAAGACGTATAAACGTAACAAAAAATAAGAAGATGAAATATTGAATGAAAAACGTGAAAGCGACTCAATGAATTTCTTCAGATGCCTCGAGAGAAACCTTGAATAAATAAATAAAACAGTAATACATAGAACAAGTACCTTAATTACTAATAAATTAGTAAATTATGATTCGATTTACATACGAAAAATACTCTCTGCACTAAATCGTAGCATACATATTATGTGGACGAGCTGTAGCATCACTTCCGTTGAGTATATGTAAAATATTTTTCTTAGTGTATGTTACTGTACGTTTCTAATTTTATCATGTGCCGTACACTACGAGTATAAATTGTGTGAGTGGTGTTTAATATGCGTGTTCCTGCGTTACAGGACTACAAGGAAATCGTTAGAAATAGTTTTTTCTTTTCAAACTTTTCTGCTATGTATACGTAAAACTCCAACATTAATTACAATATAATGGGTGATTGTATATTACAGTAATGGCCACAGAAAAATACACCAGGTCACACGTCGGAAACACCATACATAAAATGGCCTAGCACACAAAAAAACGCATTTGCAAACGGTGCCAATAACATGTCGGTTGCATACAGATAGTACTAAAATATTTCCTTAAGAAACACATGTTTACGTCTGTAGTATTACCGAGATGGATTTTAACCTATAACTGTCCACTTCTCCGTTCAATGTCACATGCAGTTTATGATTCGTCCACCTCGGTAGCTGTGCTGGCAGTGCGGAAGATTGCTAACTGCAGGGGCATAGGTTTGATTTCCGGCTGGGTCGAAAATATTTTTCCGCTTGAGGAATGGGTGTTGTGTTGTCCTTACTTTCGTATAGTCGTAACTGAGGACAACATCGTCTCCAGTGTGTTGTGGTCGCGTTTTTCCATGTGGATGAATGTGAACGAACCTGAAGCCAAGAAATTGATATTTCTTTAAAAAAATTCGCGTTTCACTCTAAATTTTTACTTTAGCGTATAATGAGATTACATCACGTTTAAAACCTGTCTTATTAAACTTCATGTTATCCACAATTTTAAACTTAAATATTTACCATATTTTCAATTGTTTCCTTCACCTGATAAGGCATATATTTAAGAACAGAAGACGTAACATCCATTGGGGATCTGACCATCATAAAGAAAGGCAAATACCGTCTAGGCAAATGTTTTATTTTATTCGGTAACTAGTTTCTAACCTTCTTTATGTCACACTCACATCCATCTGTTATTTAAAGGTGGAAGAATAGGGTGCACGACAACACAAAGAAAGTCGTTAAATGACATAAAAGTATATGCAGAAGTAATATGCAACATAACAGTAAAACAATGTGAAGAAAGTCATACCAAATTACAGGGAACCATACGTCACAAATTGACAAAGATTCATATTAAGACTGCTAAGGTTATGGAAACTGAATACAAAGAAATTAATGGACGTATTCTCCCGTGGCTTAAAACAGACTTCAGTGCTCTCATATCACAGAATTCAACTATATAATAAGTTAATATTTTACATCAAAAGCCTAAGCGCAATAGGGATAAAATTGCGTATATGAAGCCTAAAATTAATGTACATTAATTATCATACAAAAAGTATGAAACGTCCCCTTAGAAAAATTAATGAATTACTGTGCTGATAAACCACTTATATTATTTGATTTTCAAACACCTGAGCAGAACTGAACGTACTCAGACATTTCGCTCTTTACCCATTGAGATCAACACTAAACTGACACACAATATTTTTAGCGCAACGCAATCTGACTTTCAATAATCCCTAGAAAAGAATGGCCCTGACTAACATTAACCTATACCTTTCACAAATCACTTACCTCACAAAAATCTTCGTTACTCGAACTACTGCAATACAGTGAGCGCCAATACTGCCAGCGAAATAAAAGATTCAAACTAATGAAGGCACTAACTACTGATAGGCATTGTTAGCAAGTGAAAGATTTTGATAGAGAACAAACAATGTATTTACCTTAATAGTGTTCAAAAGTCATAATATATATAGCAGTTCATGACATCCAGTCTTACAAATTTACTGTCTCTGATGGACACACGTCCAGATCATCCGCTCTAAAAACTCCGCCGTTTCTCTCCCCACATCCACCACAGCTGGCGGCTCACCTCCAACTGCGCAACGCTACGCGCTGTTAACAGCCAACTGCCCAATACTGCAATAACATATACTCCAACGCTATAAACCAACCACAGCCTTCACACAGCACAGCCAGTGATTTTCATACAGAGCGTTATGTGACGTTACCAACATAAAAACCTAAACAGCCTACTTACAAGTGAAACAAAAGGAAAAGCTTACAATAGACCAAATTAAGGTATTCAATAAAGACACCACCTGCAGCACACGTTTTCCTTTTTTCGCTTTATTTGCTTTCAGGTAGCGTCTATTCAGCCATCTCAATAGTAACGTCAGTTATGACGACACGAACGTAAGAATAACGTATTCCCCAGACCCTGAGCCGAAAAAACCGACAATCCTACTGAATGCCGGACATTTGCCACGCCGGACATTTGCCACACTTGCCCCTTCGCCAGGTATCGATCCCTCGGGTAAGGGACGCCCTTCCTCGTACTTCTTCTGTCCGCTTTCAAACCACTGACTCCGCATCTTACTCGATACAACCCGTACTTAAGGCACCGTCTTCTTCGATAACTTGGCCAAATATAGAGCTTCTTTTTCGTAATCGAAATATTTATAATTTTGGGGAAACGAAAGCAATACCGACGATTATGTCAGTATGTAAGTAGTTCTGTCAAGTATAAATATAGATCCCTCTGTCTGTACGGTAGCTTCCTTTCACGCTTACTGATTGCGATAGGAACAGTCCATCGCCATGGGAGCAACAAGAAAGGAACGATGTAAACAGAATGCGAATGTACGCTACTCATTTCTTTTTGATCACTGCGTTTGTGCCTACTTTAATTACTACAACTGCATGCCCAAAAGAAAATAAGGAAAGAAGAAATGGGCATGTGAATGTGAAAAAGATGAACGATATACTCCATATTAATTTACTCTCTAAAATGCGATATCCCTTGCGGCGAAACATTAGTTATTAATATGTAGCGGGACAATGTTCAAAACGTGACTGAAAATACGTTCAATAAGTAGAAATAAGAACATCTATGACTGACGTGTCATCTTAAGTCGACGTACAATTTTTAAATTTTTAGATATAAGGAAATGAAGAAATACAGAAGGCTATGCTTGTCACGTACGTTGTTGTTCTACATCGTTTAGCTCTGGTATTTGTAGGGTCACGGAGAAAGCATCCTAGGTTTTGGAGGGAAAGGCCATAATTGTAATGATGTGCACTACAACAGAAACAAGAAGCACAACTTAAGGAAAAATAATGTAATGTGTGTTGCAGCTCACAAGCGACATTGAAGCAGATAGTTCCTGTGACTTAGTATGGGCCGAGGTTATATTCGACAACCGGAATAAATTAATAACTGGCTCCTTTCACCGATCCCCGGTCTCAGATGAAACAGTAGCTGAACATTTCAAAGAAAACTTGAGTCTCATCACAAATAGGTACCCTATTCATACAATTATAGTTGGTAGTGACTTCAATCTACCTTCCGTATGTTGACAAAAATACATTTTCAGACACTATGAGCATCACGGCGGACACAGGGATTAGTGAACACGAAGTCGTAGCGAGACTCAATTCCGTAACAAAGAAATTCACCAAAACTAAACGCGAAATACATCTATTTATAAAAGCAACTAAGAATTCGGTTGACGTCTTTCTAAGAGACAGTCTCCAATCCTTCCAAACCATGTAAGTGAAGACCATATGTGGCTTAAGTTCAAAGAAATAGTATCAACAGCACTCGAGATAAACATACCAAATAAATTAATAAGAGACGGAACAGATCCCCCATGGTACACAAAACACGACAGAAAGCTGCTGCAGGAACACTGAAAAAGGCAAGTATAATTCAGACAAACGCAAAATCTTCCAGATTTGCGAAGTTCTACTGAGGCTGGAAATTTGGTGCGGATTTCAATGCTAGATGCATTTAATAGTTTCCACAAGGAAACTCTCTCTAGAAATATGGCGGAAAATCCAAAGAAATTCTGGTTCAGTGTTAAGTAAACCAGCGGAAAGGTTCATTAAGCGATGAGGAGGAGGAGAAGGAGGTGGAGACTAGGTACCCAACCGTTCGGAGCAGGTAAAATCGTGGTAAATGTCCAGCGTGGAAAATGTCCGCACACCGACCCTACTGGGAGTCGAATCCCAGCTCCTACACTTAGCACTCTGCCAAGCTGACTGCGCAGCTACTTATTTTTTAATTTTCTCAATATTTTTTGCTTCTAATTTAGTAACAAAACAAGAGATAAACATTCTGAGTAACCAGGAAACTCTCTCACAACCTATTGTCTAATTTTTTGTTATATATTATTTTTTAATTTGTTAAATTGGTGTATAAGAAAGAAGACTGAACGAAAAAAGGCTTCATGTGATTGAGCAGCAAGAAACAGGGAGGTACCAAAGCCCACAGGGTAAATTATCCAACATCTTGTCGACTAAAAACAGGGAACACAATATTTGTAATTTGTGTTCCATAATGCGGAAATTGCATCCACTTCCAATGTGCAGCCTCAAGACACTGGTGAAAGACACGGGAATCAAGGTCATTCCCTTCTACAACAACATAGTGGAAGTAGTGGCCCAGAAGCCAGACAATCGTATTTATTTTCGTCTAAGGAAACGAGGATACGTCCGGCCGAATAAGGAATTCATCCGGAAAAGCGGATTCGGGTCCTCTATTCCGGAACGTCAACTGCCACGAATCCAGAGGAAACGATCCCGTTCACAAGAGACCAGCCAGCGACGTAAGGTACCGATGTTATGACATTCTTCACACCGGTCAATCGGGTCGAAGCCTATGCGAAAAAGACCGTCGCCAATAGGCATCAAACGATGAATGATCCTACATCATGACGAAGCGGTATCTATCAGTAATACAGGAAGACTAAGATGGGACAAGACTGCTTCACATGATGTAGGTGGAGGAGCTGACAGTGGAGAGGCGAGATGATTGACCCCATCAGGATAAGGGAGATGAGCGTTTGGTGTCAGTGGCCGGGAGGTCCTTGCGGGGCAGGTCCGGCCGCCATGGTGCAGGTCTTGTTACATTCGACGCCACATTGAGCGACCTGCGCGCCGGTTGGGGATGAAATGAAGACAACACAATACCCAGTCCCTGAGCGGAGAAAATCTCCGACCCAGCCGGGGATCGAACTCAGGCAATGTGTCACGCTAACCAATCAGCTATTGGGGCGGACATGAGGACAATAAGACTCCGGTAGTAAAGTGCGTCTTTGAGAGAATATTAGCACCTAAGAAACTGACAACTGTAAAACATACGCGGATGTGTCACAATTTAGGTTTAATCCATCCAACATCAACGGGAGGAGTAAGACTGACCGGCTGGAGTTGGGAAAATAAACGATTTGTAATTGAGTACAGTGCCTGCGTACACGTTAAGAGATTCCCTATAAGAAACAGGAAGGACGCTTTGCTTTAATGTTGGGAAGACCTAATGACCCGAGCTTGCAGGGCTTGGCCACCATGTCATACCGAAAATGAAAGGTGTTTCGTTGCCACAATAATCGAACGTGTAATTGTTCGAGTCTGCGGACGATCGTCGCAGGAAGCAGGAATATCTGTGCAGTGCAATGCACTATACTGCACGCATAGTTGTCTAAGAAGTGCACTTGGTGAAGGAGGCCAAGCGAAAGGCGTTAGTGTTCGAGAATCGCTCCCTGAATACGAATCGTAACCTCTCGCCAGTTAAGTGCCGTCACTTTGGTCGTATTGTGGTCCACTATAATCCTTAGCCTTGTGGCGATCGACCACCGTCGAGCAAGAAATTATCACTTGTTAATTTGCCGAAACGGCATGATCGTGCATTGTAGATCATTTATGTGGGCACCAGAAAGACATAAAAAAGAATCCAAGTTATTCTTGAGCCCAGAAATGTCGTCGACATTTCGTACTAAAACCAAAACGTTATCGGCGTAAGCGCGAACTGAGAATCATTTCCTGAATGTAGTCCAGCCACTAAGTTCCATGGCAATATGCCGAAACAAAGGTTCTAAGCACAACTTGGGTAAGGGGTTCACTGAAAAGAGGGGGGGGGGGGGGGGGTTGGAGTGGAGCGGGTGGGGAAGAGGGCTTGTAACGTGACCGCTCATAACTACCGAGGCGTGAAAACGTGATTGACACCGTCAAACGACTTGTGGGTCGAGAAAAAGCAAGGCACTCGAGATGTAATCGGCGGCAGCCAATGTGAGCTGGTGTGTTTTCTGGCGCCAGTTTCCATCGATCGTCATTTTGATCTTTGAATCAACTTCGATGCTTATTTGCCTTCTGCTCATCTTTGGCGGCGCGGATTTAACGGCTGCGCGGATTTAACGGCAGCGGGTGCGCTCTGCTGGGGAGGTGTGTCGGGATCGACGGTGAGCGGGAGTCACGTGGGACTGTGTACGGACAGGACGGTAAGAGGACGAGTCGGACAACGAAGGAACGGGGTCAGCGGCTACGGCGTGTTGAGTCGTGAGGGCAGATCCACCGCCCATCTTGATTCGGTTTCCTAGAGGTCGGAAGGACAAGCTCCTTTGAGTCTGTTATAAGCTACGCCGGCCAATTGAATTGGAGTCGCCGAGTTGCTTCGGTGGGTTGCGTGCGGCTTAATTGAATATGGCAGTGTACTAAGAATCCTTTGGAATTGTTTTAGTTATTTTTCACCTACCTCGGCGTCGTGACTAACTATCTCGACGGCAGTTGAGGAAGTGTGGCTACGCCTAACCAACCGACATAAAGTGTGGTTGAAGACGTAGCTAGGAGTGCAACGAGTAGTGAGTAAGTTCGACTCTGGCGTTTCAAGACACGCCGAGATACGTCCTCTATTCTACCTTGTAGTTCATTTGATAGTTTGGCGTGTAAATGTGCGCCGAGATAATTCTTGTCATCTTAACTTTAGGGCATGATTTTTAGCGAACTTATTAATCGAAGTTTAAGGGCTCGCACTAGGCAAGTAACTCACGGAGGCTAATTTGTTTCTATTCAGTTGTATTGATCACCTGTTCTCTATATAATGTTGCGTAGTTTATGTCTCAGAATGTTGTCTGCCGTTGATGTGTGTTGTGTTACAGATAATTGGCAGCGGTCAATGCGAGCATACTGGGAGCAGAGCACCATGGGGGCAGAGAGATATTTAAGGTCCTGTCCTCTCCTTTACATCTTGGGTTATGTTCTCACTGTTGCGTGTTTCCATCTTTCTGGTGGAGAATTATAGCATCCGAAGTTCAATTGCAGTGCAAAGTTGAGTACATTGCTATGTCATTTCCTGTCTCGTGGATCTCTCGTATTGATTTGAATCCTTGGTCTGCTCGCGTCTATCGATAATTCACACGCAATATTGAAGCGACCTCATTTTAGGGGTATTGCCATATGGTCATGTTTCAGTTGTAATCATTCTAAGAATATTGTTGATCAACTAAGTAAATCTGAAGATTGGGTTGGTCAAAAAGCACCTCCTTAACTGTTTTAGTCATTTGTATGTAGTTTTATTTAGGAACGTTGGCTAGGCAAACCTTGAAATATTTGTGTTCTTTCCGTTAATTTGTTCCTCAGCTGATTGCACGTAACGAGAGTTCTGGTGGGAATTGGATGAACATTTGTGCTATTTAAGTAAAGCTTTACCTGAGTATATTTACCTAGCCGTATTCATATTTCAAGTTTTATGGGACTTGTTCCGGTTAAGGAAATTCATTTGTTATTTGTCCAAGTGATCTGGCCTTGTAAGGCAGTCTCCTGTATTACTGTGGTTGTGATTTTATAATGCTTTTGTTTTTAATAGAATATATAGCAACTACAACGGAGTACTATCGTGATTTTGGTGTGTCATTACCATTACCGCATTTCACAATGAAACGACATTTAGACGTTAGATAATAGATGCCAGCACCGTGCGTCCAGGCACACAACTCTGATGAACGACAACGATTTTGTTGAGAAACTTAGAGACACGGGCGCTTGGAGCTCGATCGACAGATTTTGTGTTGGCAGAAGAGCCAACACCGTGTTACGAGTGGAGGCCGAAGTGCACGGTTTTAGCTCACGCAGGCTGGCGTGAGGAGGGAAGAACTATACTGACGTGAGGTCTGGAACATGACAAGGAATGAGAATTCAGAAAGCGGACGTAATTAGTTTAATACTTAACTTTAATCCATTAATGATGAACGTCGCTCTTCACGGTACATGATTCACAATATTATCTGTTTAGAATACATTCTTTAAGTCATTATAGTAACTGAATATGGCGCCTTGCCAGGTCGTAACAAATGACGTAGCTGAAGGCTATGCTAAACTGTCGTCTCGGCAAATGAGAGCGTATGTAGACAGTGAACCATCGCTAGCGAGGTCGGCTGTACAACTGGGGCTAGTGCTAGGGAGTCTCTCTAGACTAGACCTGCCGTGTGGCGGCGCTCGATATGCAATCACTGATAGTGGCGACACGCGGGTCCGACGTATAGTAACAGACCGCGGCCGATTTAAAGGCTACCACGTAGCAAGTGTGGTGTCTGGCGGTGACACCGCAACAGCTTTATAGTCGAAGCTTAGGAGAATAATAGGGCGAAGTCACTGAAGGTCAGGCCTACCACTGCTTTTCTGGATGGGGATCATTGTACCTTCCTTGAAAGGAGCAGGAAGTGAGACACCCCGTATGACTTCATTGATCATCGACGTCACTGTGTTACTTATGAGAGGCAAAAATGAACATAAAATTCTATAGGAATGGCATCTAATCCAGGTGACTTGCGTGACTGTGGTCTGGTAACAACATCAAATATCTCGTTCTGGCGGAAAGCACTGAAAAATACATGATTTAATTCATGGGTAAAGATGCAATCTATCAAAGAGGAAAAGTCGTCTGGAAAATTTTCAACCTGCTCATTGGCATCATACAACTCAGTGAAGTGGTTAAAAATTAATCTGAACAAGTCTCGGTGGGACGTTGGTCTTCGACTATCGACGTTAGCGAGGGATGCAACGCAAATGCGTTTCCTGCGCGCCAGCGGTATGATGAGATGATGTAGTGAATCCAGTTCGTCTTCTAAAATGGGACACTGTTGAGATGTCGTCATCAGGCGATCCCTTTGAAAGAGTTTTAACTGTAGCCATTTTGTTTTAATCCGCCATACATCCTTAATCCATAGAGGATTTTGCCTTTGCTACAGTAAAGCTGACATAATAAGGAGAAATAAAACTTTGGGTCCGCCGGACCTCTGCCGCCCTCACGGCACCAAAACACATGAGAGCTTTACCAGTCTGTGGCTTGGCTTGCAGTATCCACCATTCCATAACAAATGAGAAACGTTCTGTAGCACGAGAGCAACGCGCCCGTACTTCCTCAATGACACTACCGAGGGAATGGTCTTCTAGATAGGCCATATTGAGCACCCGGGGAAGACCGATACAATTTTACCGGCTGCTGCACATGATTAAATTTGACGGCTACGGAACAGTGATTAGTAAAACAGGCGGGTATCAGTTCAACGAACAAACGATACCCGCAAAAGGAATCAGATGAGTAAAAGCGATCAAGTCTTCTGCTAGAGGTGGCAGTAAAGATAGTGTTTTGCAAAAGTGTAAAGTACCGAAAAATCCAGCGTCACGTTGGTGCAAGGTGTATACCATGTCCTCGAGTTTTTCTCTAAAACTAAATTAGACGGAAAGCACAATTAATATCACCACCGAAAAGAATCTTTGTAGGTGATTAACGATTTCACTTCCATCATCAAGAACTTCGAAATCTTGTAAAGGAATTGCTTCCCTATAAAATGAGGTAATATCAACAGAAATATTGGAAACCACAGTAAAGAAGGTTGAGAATCCCAGAATTAAAAACTGGTCAAATAATACTTCATGTAAAAAAAAAAAAAAAAAAAAAAATATAGCTGTCACAAAGCGTTGAACTGGAGTCAGAATCAATCCTGTAATTATTCAGAGTGAGGAAGGTATGTGCTTGCATGGACAATACAACTGGAACAAAAACTACGATATGACTTAACCATCATCAAACGGAGATATCTAGTATCCATGGTAGGATCAATGGACGAAACGGATGAAGAAGTGTTAACATCTCCCCCATCTTTCAACTACTTTACTTCCATGATGCGACTCTCTCAGGATCAATACGTTGCTTACTGCAGCTCCTCAGAATTGCCGCTAGCTCATGCGACCGTGTGGCTGAGTCATGTAGAAAATCCGTTTCAGACTGAGAGGGAGATATCTCCGCAGCCCACTCATCGACAGATTGGGCTCCGTCGATGGAGATTTAGTTAGTAATATCCGTGTCCTTTTGCCCTTGGAATCAATCAGGTTACGCACATCAAGAGTTTGTGACGTGGAGGCTGCGACAGAAGACGCAGAATTGATTTGGTTCAAATGGTTCAAATGGCTCTGAGCACTATGGGACTTAACATCTATGGTCATCAGTCCACTAGAACTTTGAACTACTTAAACCTAACTAACCTAAGGACAGCACACAACACCCGGTCATCACGAGGCAGAGTGATTTGGGAAGTTGAGACAATATGAGGGGTTATCATAGAGCCAGGGGAGAAAAATGGATTCCTGAAACAGATTCCTTAACAAGCAGCGGCGATGATAGGGCCTGTTTGACATGAAAATCGCCAGATGACTTATCAGCAACCGCCTGATTTTGAGCAGAGGCCACCATGGTGTCCTCGTCCACAAACTTAAACCGGAGAACAGGATCCTTCAATGGAAGGCTGCAGAAAGGGCGAGCCAACGGAAAAGGCTATTCGACTTCATCGGCTCTGCGTTCTGTGATGCTTGTTTTGAATAACTGGAGTCGGCATCACTGGAGTGACGGCGTTATTGTCCCTAGTGCGGGCAGTGGGGGAAAATTACGAACATTTTTCCTCAAAGACACGCTCTGATCCTCAATAATCGTGGACTGGATTAGCTGTTGAATCCTGTGGGAGAAGACCCGCTAAAGCAAATTTTTTATGCTTTCCGTATGCGGGTTTTAATACAAACACACGGTGCGAAAAAGTGGTATAGAGGCGGCCGCTGTGACTGCAAATAAAGCAGATTCCTTTCTGGCCGGTATAATTAATACGAACCTGTAGCCCCTCATATGCAAGTAACAGGGAATATTTCTTTTCATCATCGTTTATTCCGACCGAACACCACTATGGATCTGTAAGTGGTGTTGAGTAGACCAGCTTTTCCTTCGAATTACGTGAGCAGCATGGACCTCAGAAAACTTTCATCTACAGGAAATGGAAGATTAAAAACCGCGACTACTGCATTCACCAAAAGAATCTTGCTAGTGGATCCATCACGGTGATTAAATGGGACAGTGAAGTGATACTGCAAACTCGAAACGGGCCAAGATACATGACAAAAATCGCATATAATTCAGAATCAAAGTACTCAGTATGCACCTGATGTGACCACCTAAAGAGCCTGATCTACAGAGCCGTGTTGCCCATGCCGTACGGACTTATCAAAACCGAACCGGTAACAGACGTAGTAAGCGTGTTGGACATCATGGTACGAGACAACGCCATGTCAGGAAGGCTGCACAAACAACAAACAACAATGAGATGCACACAAGGACTCACGCGACACTGGACGGAAACAAGGAAGATAGGTGCCGCTGTGACTGACGGAAATAGGACGGAAACAGAATGACCAAGCGGAACTAGGACAACCTACTACCCAAATGTGCGCAGCGGGAATGCTACCGAGGCGGACTCGCAGCCTGCTGAGGATCGAGCTTAGCAATGGTATTTGTTTTTGCAGTCTGTAGCCAGACGCTCTCGTAGACTACGCAACCACGTTTATGGAATCATTTTAGTTTACCATCATTTTAGTTTAGCACTGACCTCCATCATATATATTGAAATATCCGTTCAGTGAAAAGTCGTACTACTGCCTCAAAATCTTGTGGGGATCGTCTTTTTCACTCTTATGCTTTTCAAACTCATTCAGTACTTCTACATAGTGTCTTTTTCTGCTAATGGAGAATATCTACGTTTGCGTCTACCCCTGAGATTGTATTAGTCTATATTGACTTACACCTGCCCTGTCTGGTTATATTCTGTGCGTAGGAGCACTCTCTGATACGTTTTAAATGTTAGGTCTGCAAAATGTATTGTTACTGGCAAATGTGAGTGTAGGTCTTTGTTTTTCTTTCCACAACAGATATTACGTTTTCCTCTCTGTACTAAAGAGTTTTGATTCAGTTTTATTTAAGGACCATTCATTTTTTTTCCGATGATAGGTCGTGAAATGTAATGCTGACGTACTTATGTTTCTTATATAGTTTAGATTCTTTCTCTTTTCCATTAAATTTGTCATATACACAAGTAAATAAGTTGTTGTCGTATTCACTTTTTCTGACAACGAACTTCATAGTGTCAATTCCTTTTATAATCTCGTCCTGTGCTAATGGCATATGGGACATTTTGTGTAGCATTGAAAGAACGTAGGCTTGTATCTAATGGGATGCGTCAAAATAACCAGTATAGCCAAACGTATTCAAATACCGAGATATGTAAACAGGCAGAATACTGCTCTGTGGTCGGCAACGCCTATGCGACCCTTTCGCAAATTGCTGCACATTTCAGTGCAGGGACATCAGCAAGTATCAGTGTGCGAACCATTCAACGAAACATGATCTATATGGGCTTTCGGAGCCGAAGGTCCACTCGTATACCCTTGATGTTTGCACGACACAAAGCTTTACGCCTCGCGTAGGCCCGTCGACACGGACATGGGACTGTTGATGACTGGAAACTTGGGTTGCCTGGTCGGACGAGTCTCGTTTCGAATTATATAGAGCGGATGGACGTGCACTGGTATAGAGAGAACCTCACGAATCCATGGACCCTGCATGTCAGCAGGAGGCTGTTCAAGCTGGTGAAAGCTGTGTAATAGTGCTGGGCTAGCGCAGTTGGAGTGATATGAGACCGCTGATTCCTGTAGATACGATTCTGACAGGTGACAGGCCTGGTAAGAGGTGATTGCATTTTACGATTTAAGTCTAGGTCTTTGTTAAGGAGGAAACTAGGGTTCAAAAATGGTTCAAATGGCTCTGAGCACTATAGGACTTAACTTCTGAGGCCATCAGTCCCGTAGAACTTATAACTACTTAAACC
Organism: Schistocerca serialis cubense; assembly: GCF_023864345.2. Classification (NCBI taxonomy): domain Eukaryota; kingdom Metazoa; phylum Arthropoda; class Insecta; order Orthoptera; family Acrididae; genus Schistocerca; species Schistocerca serialis. The sequence continues at coordinate 273,671,791 of NC_064642.1, read as the reverse complement.
TAACTAACCTAAGGACATCACACACATCCATTCCCGAGGCAGGATTCGACCCAGACTGTAGCGCCTAGAACCGCTCGGCCACTACGGCCGGTGGAAACTAGGGCAATTTCCGTTATTTACAATAGTCCGAATACCCGTCTCCTCTTTGTGAAAGTTAATTTTCCTCGATATTTCGGAACAGAAGAATTAATGAATTTTAAATGCTACGTTTACTTGCAGTTTAATTATCGTAACTTTAGTGGCTTTAACTGAATCTTTGCCAAATGACTGATTTGATTCACGGCGTTTTGTCTTTGTTTTGCATATTGCGACTGTATGTATTTTTATGTCATGTGACGGTTATCTTTGAACTATTATGATCATTTCCTTTCCTTTTTAGTAACAGGAAATTAGATAATTTTTATTTCGTATGTCTCAGTTGCACTGATATGAAATTGCTGCAGTAGTTAACTGTCACAGGTTGACACGTCCGTTTTCAAACCACACACCTTGTTCATACAATATGGAGCCAAAAGGCACGAATTGCATCTGTGCAGAAAGACATACGTGGGCAACAAGTATCCACGTTGATATTAGCCTATGTGTCTGTTGCATCTGACTCAGTTTGGTTATGTCAAGCAAGTGCAGCAGACACTGTAACGTACCTACAACAAATATGTGACGTTCGTACAACAAATAAAGCCTATGTTCGTTTGTGAAAATGGGAAAGCAACCTGAGCTATCAGTAATGGGAATAAAACTTGCATAACACTGTATGAGTGTCAGTTTCACTGTCATTTAAGCCCTCAACAGATCGTTACATGAAAAACTTAAAACTAAAATTTGGATAAGCTAGCTGACTCCGTATTTGAATACGAAAAACTACAGGAACAAATGAAACAGTATCAATGAATGCTTAGTCTATCTGATTGCCTTCTTGAATAAGAATTTACAAGTGATACAGAATCTGACTTGTGCAACGGATTAAAGTATATGACATGTTGTACTGTGTTAGTGTCTCTGTTTTGGCCCTAAGTTCTCCACTCAACTCTTTAGCTGACAGTCTTTTTCCATATGGTTTGCAGCAATTCGCAGAACCGCGCATCAGTAGAGGCTAAAGCTTATGGTTACCAAGAAGGAATTTAATAAAAAGGACTTTGCTTGGGTCCCGTTAACTAGTAAATAACTTGTAGGAAGGGATTTAATAAATTAAGTCTATTCAAAACTTCAGAACTCATCATGACCAATAATAGCTTGACAAGTATTGATAATGGCGAAATGCCTGACATTGACATAAGTATGAATAATGGCTGAGTGCCAGATTAACAAATTATTTCAATTTCAAAGTTACATTAACATTTAATAACCAAGGCATCTTTACTTGGACGATAAGAAGGCTTCTTTAACTGAGAAGCAAAACATGGAATTATTGTAAACCCAGACTAGCGATCACGAGCCTAGCCCTGGGATTGCACTTTACACAACGCTTGCGAATTTTACCTTGAATTGCATCTTCAAGCGTAGTTAAGCCATCTAAATCTCTCCTGGCCACATAAATGAAATCAGGCCGTGAGTGTGGTAAGATCTTCCCATTACCGACGTGAGGGGAGTGTGACACGTCTTCTGTCTCCGAGCTCTCGACTGACACTACTGAGAATTGTGCTCCCATGTTTTCCCATGTTTCGCCCTCAGACTGCTGCTAGTCTCACAAAAAAACTTAGAATCCCTCTCCCATGCTTCGCCCTCAGATTGTTACTATCGATATCTGAGTGCATATTTATTTCCAATCTTACACAATACAGAGAATAGCGTCAAGTTGACTATATTGTTTTTAATGTGTTGGAGTGTTCTGACGCACTCCTTACAATACATAGGCTAATACCCATGGGCGTACCCAGCGAGAGGAAAGGGGGGGGGGGCAGCTGCCTCCCCCCTCCCCCTAGAAGATATTCGAACTCATTCGCGCAGATCCGGGAATAATATTTTCGTCTTCGGCACGTTACTGTCGGCAGGGAAGTTTATAGAAATAATAAATTTATCGATAGGCAATCCGCTCTGCTATTCGCAGGCATGTTACGTCGCCAAGGAACAGCGTATTCACTTGTAGGCAGTAAGTGATCATGACTATGTGAAGTTTCTAACGAACAACATCGTTTCTCCTACCATATTTTAATGTAAAATGCTTTTCTGCTCCTAAACTATTAATTTTTTAGTTACAGCTGACGCTAACTGTAGATTAATACCAGTTAACGTGCAGGTTATGACAAGCAGTAGATGGCGAGACATTTAGCGCAAGTGATATATAAAATAATTTTTAGAACGCTCCACAAAAATGGCCATCACCGAAAAAACTACCGGACACTTTAGTAAAAGCCGCATTAGGGCTGCCTGAAGCCCTTGTTCACTTGCATAATTTAATGAGTCCATTTTCTGGATTGTTACTAAGTGACGAAGAAAGATTATTTACCAAAAATTATCGGCGGCTAGAGTGCTAGTGGAACGCACGTTCGGATTTTTGACGAGCAGCCGGCCGCGGTGGTCTAGCGGTTCTAGGCGCTCAGTCCGGAGCCGCGCGACTGCTACGGTCGCAGGCTCGAATCCTGCCTCGGGCATGGATGTGTGTGATGTCCTTAGATTAGTTAGGTTTAAGTAGTTCTAAGTTCTAGGGGACTGATGGCCATAGATGTTAAGTCCCATAGTGCTCAGAGCCATTTGACGAGCAAGTTGCATATTCTCCCAAAGAAAAAAAAAAACTCCTTTAGAACACGAAGACATTGTTATTCAGTGCATCTCCTTCTTTCACAACATATTAATCGATAAAGGTAGACCCAAAATCTCCCTTCAGTTGAGTTTTTACTAGGACATAATTGAAAACAGCGCTTTGAAGCTTGCTTTCAGAAGCAAGCAGTGGAGCTTCAAGAAGGTTGAGGAGCGGAGGAGAGGTGTTCAAAACCTGTCAAATGTCTTTATTGCAAATTTACCTTATGATTCGTTTATTGAATACTGCAACTACTGAGGCTATCATTCTTTGTTAAAATGATAAAATTTGTACTTAACTCAAATATGATAATATACCAATGTTTATGCGTTTCTTGTCTTTAGTATTTTTGGTGGTTATTTATTTTAATTTTTTGTACTTATTAGGTTCATTCCAAGGTTGGCATACCAGACCTCTGTCGTGGCAGTGTTTGCTTTTATGATCCCACAACACGGGATGTTGACGTACATATGGGACTTTCGATGTCCATCGCAAGAAATCGCACGAAGCAAAGCTCGGAGATACCGCGCAGCACTGTTCTGCATCGCTCTGCTCAGCCCGCAATCTAAACGGGCACCTCGCTATGCTACTGTTCAAACCAAGCTGCCCCCCCCCCCCCCAGCCTCGCTCATTACACGAATCTGCTTCCATTCCATTGCCATCGCTCGGTTCGGCTCAACATCGCATTGTATTTCATCGGGGGAGCAGTGTAAATTTAAACTAAGCTACCAGTTTTTTTATTGTTCCATGGAGTTATTGTAACCATCAAATGGACATCAGGAAATTTTTTAAAAAAGGTGAGTTTAGTTACATTACCTTGTTCTTTGCTCGCGTTTTTTAAGAGGTAGGATGTTTAACTAAATTTTATTTTTTCTGTGGAAATTATTTTATTATACTGTAATCTGTGAAGCAATAATAGTGGTTACTAGTATTCGATGTTCTCTATACAAACTGCGATATGATGCATAAACAAATTCATGCTATTTATGCAGGAACAGCTCTACTGACATGTTCAACGAATAATGTATAATAAAATGTGACTCGAAATATCTTGTGAGTGTTACAACAGCAAATTACTTTCGTTCCAGACATAAATTGATTGTTGCTTGAGTTACAATTCTGTCTGCTTCGTGTTGGATTTACTAAAAGTCATAGGAGTATAAATGATGTGAATATATTAACGAGTTCACAATTAACAATAATATCTCATGGCTCAAGGCCAGGTGAAAGTAATTGAGAAATTTGCGTAAAATCCTAGAAGATTATTACTGAATTAAAAAGTTGTATTTTTAAACAAGTGCATTCTTATATTTAAAATGTTTATTGAAAGCAGTTTTTCACTAGTTTACTGTTTTATATAATAAGAAATGCTGCATGTTTTCTCGGATTGTACAAGTGCATTCTTGTATTTAAGATGTTTATTAAAAGCAGTTTTTCACTGGTAAACTGTTTTATTTAATAAGAAGTACTGTATGTCGAGTCCTTGTATCCTGAGGCTAGTGTGACCTGCCCCCCCCCCCCCCCCCCCCAACCAGTTCAGATCCTGCGTACGCCCTTGCTAATACCAATGAGGGTACTTGTTGTCCACAGTATGCCTTTCCGTACAGATGCTATTCGTGCCTTTTTTCCACCATATTGTATGATTAATAGCAAGGTGCATGATTTGAGAATAAGGACGTCAGCTCGAAACCGGTAACCACTGCAGCAGCTTAATATCTAAGCGACAAAGACGCACAAAAAAATATTCGAATTTCTTCTGTACTCTGCAGTTTCAGACCTACCATTTCGCGACAGCATTCCCCGAATAAGCAAATTTTCAGTCACTAATGGTTTGGAGAATGACCTAAAAATAATTTATACCGGTTTTCCAATAAAATAAAAAAGTGATCTAGACAGTGTTTCTCTTTCCATACAACACGCATTCTGTGTCTTTCTGCCCTCCACTTTGAGCTACAACGGACATTAAGGACTAAAAGCATCATGAAAATGAGCTCTTACATTTGTTCGTTAAAAGCTTTATTACCCGCAGTAATACCCCGCTGAAAGCACAGTGAAGTTTCTACTTATATGTAACGATACGTAAAGGAAACTATTGCCCAAAGGAATCGGTGAAGAGGTCAGTTCAAATGCTTTTTACACTCATCTAAGGAAATATCAGTATCTTCTAGGCTTAGGACACGACATCAATAAATCCTCGTTTCTAATTTGAGCTAAACAGGTTTCTTTTTCTAATCCAAACCTGCCACTCAATTCCTTCACTACAAGTTATGATATGACGTATGGCAAACGTAAAGGAAACAGATCTAGTTAATTTTATACCATCTGCCAATAATTAGAAATATAGATCGCTGAACTCTGCATACCTCATGCAAACTGTATTTCCACTGAGTTACTTGCTTGTTTTAACACAAAGCATCAGGTACCGACACGTTGTGAGTGACATAAAATATTCAATTTTCCAGCTATTGCTGCAACATTTACGCATCAGGCACCGAAATATTTCCGCATTATTTAATTGTCATCCCATTAACTTTTTATTGACGCTGTGGAGAAAGTACACATGTTCGCTCTCGGCGACCGCGGCACGCGTAATCCAGATTGATGTCCTATAGAGAAGGAGATGCGAGCCGAACGGCAAATGCGGCATTAATCACTTGTTTCAAGTGTCATCAAGCGAAACAAACAGCGCATCCATTTGCTCCAATTAATGGCCTGCAGGGGTACACATGCTGCGATACAGAACTGCGCTGTAAATATTTAACGCGTTATGGTTCACCGCAATGCAACGCATCGCAGCGCTCACTGAAAGATGACGTGGCACTGCACTACTATTTCAGGATAGCGCCACGCAGCTCGGGCACATCTGCACGTGACAGTTTTCATCGTTGTTCTATAAATGACGTACCGGCTTCCAGTACCGCACATTCGTCAGAAATAACCCCCAGCTTTACTCGCGAAAGCTGTGAAGAGGTATTTAGAGCTAATACCAAATCAATGTTGTTATAGCCAATGCGCTACGTATTAACTCATTTCCGTGATGCTGTGGCGAAGTAAGCCTGCATTCTAGACGGAGACAATTGGGGATTCCAGTCTTTAACGGTCTGGACTATCGAAGCACGACTCACCGTACGCCGTCCCAACCCCCTCCCCCCCAAGGCGGCCGGACCTGCCCTGTAAGGGGCCTCCCGGCCAATGACGCCAAACGCTCGTTTCCATTTCCATAGTTTCTTACCATCCGATGGGAAGGTTATGTCTCAAAACGCATTGAGACACTTTTGTTTTAATACTTGTGGATTGGAGCAGTTGGTTCCCCACATTGCTGTCAGTGTCTCAGTTCATGAGGAGCATATTTTCCTTCTTTGTGCTTCGACAGGGGCATTTTTCTCCCAGTCCCTCTTCTTCCCTGCTACATCAGGGTGTACTGGTCATACAGGGCATAACAGGTGTAGGTGAAAATATTTCTTCCAGGTACTGAACAACATTACGTCAGTATTTACGTCATCTGCAGACAAATAATTACAACTATTACAAGTCGTATGTGTTTAGGTTGGTTAGTACCTCCAAAAACATATGGTAAGAACAGGGCATTAATGCTTACATTCCCCTGGGCAGCAAGTCAGATGCTGAAGTGAGGAGATTTGGATGCCAAACTGTCTGTACTGGCTAGCACAGTCCATTTGGTGGTGCAGTTGGGACCGTGCAGATAACTTCTGGTAGTAAATTCTGTGACAGGTTTCTAGACTTTATTAGTGGTATAGAACAAGTAATTTCCACCCTTCCCAGCGAAGAAGCAGAAGAGATACGTCGGGAAATGTGCCTTGCGATTACCGAGGCAGAACTTCACGAAATCAGAAAGAGCTGCCATTCGAGAACTACGGAATGATCCTAAAATAGTTATTTTACACGTGGATAAAGGAAATGCAACTGTATTGCTTCCATTATCAGAGTACAACCACAAAATGTACGACCTAGCCGACCGGTGTGGCCGAGCGGTTCTAGGCGCTTCAGTATGGAACAGCGCGACCGCTGCGGTTGCAGGTTAGAATCCTGCTTCGGGCATTGATGTGTGTGATGTCTTTAGGTTAGTTATGTTTAAGTAATTCTAAGTTCTAGGGGACTGATGACGTCAGATGTTAAGTCCCATAGTGTTCAGGGCCATTTGAACCATTTGTACGGCCTACTCGAGTATGCAGCATACAGAAAACTGAAGGGAGATCCGACCAACAGGGTGAAAAAGAAGACTATTGATCTTTTACGCCCGTGCCTGCCGAAGGAAATCGTCAAGAAGCTCCGACCTCGAGCTGCTGCACCCCCAAGGCTCTATGGGTTACCAAAGGTGCACAAAAAGGATGTTCCTTTGCGCCCTACCGTCAGCAACATAGGCGCTCCAACGTAACAGCTAGCCAAATATTTAACAGCAGAGTTAAGCCCTCACGTCAGGAAATGTCAGCATCACATCAGGAATTCAGTAAATTTCATTCAACGGCTGCAGGAGCGGCGTCTCCGTAACCAGGACCTCATGGTGAGCTTCGATGTGGTCTCTCGTTTCACCAGAGGGGCGCTTGTTGACTCTCTTAAGTCGATTAGGGAGAAATTCAACCCGCCAATGACTAATCTTTTCGAATTTACTCTCAAATCAACATTCTTTCTCTTCGATGGAAACTATTACGAACAAACGGTTGGTGTTGCCATGGGGTGTCCCATGTCACCGGTGGTAGCAAACTTGTTTATGGAGGACTTCGAAGAGAAAGCACTGGAAACGGCAGCACTGAAGCCTATGTGCTTTTACAGATATGTTGATGACACATTTGTGATATGGCCTCATGGAAGAGAAAAACTTCAAGAGTTTCTCCAACATCTGAATTCACTGCACCCTAACATCGAATTCACCATGTAGGTGGAAGAGAATGGTGAACTCCCGTTTCTGGACGTCCTAGTCAAGCGCAAAGCGGATGGCACCTTGGGTCACAGTTTATACAAGAAACAAACACACGCTGATCTGTCTCTCCACGCTACCAGCTGCCATCATCCTTCACAGCGTGGGGGTGTAGTGCGAGCACTGGTACACAGTCGCCGCGCAATATCGTATGAGGAAAGCCTAGAAGGAGAACTTAACCACCTTAAGGACGTTTTCAAGAAGAACGGATATAATGAGGGTAAAATTCGACGTGCTTTCAGGCAGAATGCACAAGCCCAGTAGAGAGAGAACGAAGAGGACGAGAAGACAACGGCGTACCTGCCTTACGCCAGCAAAGTGTCCAACAAAATCGGCAGAATTCTGGCTCGGTGTAACATCAAATGCGTCTTCCACCCACCTCCGATAACGCATGCCCTGCTAGGTACAGTAAAAGATGACCTGGGGCTGCGCAAACTTGGTGTTTACCGTATTCCGTGTAAATGCGGTAAGGCATACATCGGGCAAACTGTACGGACAACCAAAGAAAGATGCCAGGAACACAGAAGGCACACTGAACTGAAGCAGCCTACAAAATCTGCGGTTGCGGAACATTACATGGATACTGGAGATACTATGGAGTACGCGGAAACGGAAATTTTACGGCAGCCCTCGTCTTTTTGGGACTGTGTTCTGAAGGAGGAGATTTAAATAGGTGTAGCTGATGGGCTGATCAACAGAGACGCCGGATTCAACCTCAGCAAAGCCTGGGACCCAGCACTCAGTCAACTAAAGGCACAGCGCCGACCCGAAGCGAATTCCGCGCCCGACGAAGGCCACAGGACATCAGTCGTGTGAAGTTAGCACCCCTTTTTCGAGAAATATACATTTTTTTCAGAGTTCTTGATAGATCTGGCATAGTTCTAGAGTTCTTTGTACAAAGTTTCAATAGTTCTGCAGAATTTAGCGAAGAAAACAACAATATTTGAAAAAAATTTCGTATCGAAAACGTTCTTTGGCAATTTCCGCAAAATGTAAATAAGTACAAGAGTTCTGAGCACAGTTCTGAATAGAGCTCCAAGAGTTCTTTCGAAAATCCAAGTAACATTTTTTTGTACAGCTAATAGTTTACGAGATAATTGCATTTTAATGAGAAAATCTTTTCACTTACTGTGAAGTTGGCACCCTTTTTTTCAGAAATATATATTTTTTTCAGAGTTCTTGATTCATATGGCATAGTTCTAGAGTTCTTTGTACAAAATTTCAATAGTTCTGCAGAATTTAGCGAAGAAAACAACAAAATTCGAAAAAATTTTCGTATCGAAAACATTTTTTGTCAATTTTCGTAAAAATTAAACTTGTACAACAGTTCTGAGGACTGTTCTGAACAGAACCCCAAGAGCTCTATCGAAAATCCCAACAACATTTTTCTATGGCGGTAATGGGGGGTTGGGTTGTTTTGGGGAAAGAGACTAAACTGCGAGGTCATCGGTCTCATCGGTTTTAGGGAAGGAAGTCGGGCGTGCCCTTTCAGAGGAACCATCCCGGCACTTACCTGGAGCGATTTAGGGAAATCGCGGAAAACCTAAATCAGGATGGCCGGACGCGGGATTGAACCGTCGTCCTCCCGAATGCGAGTCCAGCGTGCTAACCACTGCGCCAACTCGCTCGGTGGCGATAATGGTTTGAGATAAATTGATTTAATATGGGACACACTTTCTTTACGGAAAATATAAATATATTCGTACAACAGTTCTGATGACAGTTCTGGACACCACGTGAAGAGTTCTATTGAAAATGCTAGTGAAATTTTTTGTGCAGTTAATAGTTTAAGAGGTAATTGCAACTTAATTAAGAATTCCATAAGAGCTCCTACTGTGAAGCTGGCACCCTTTTTTTCACAAATGTATACTTTTTTCAGATTTCTTGATAGATATGCCATAGTTCTAGGGTTCTTTGTACAAAATTTCAGTAGTTCTGCAGAATGTAGCGACGAAAACAATATTCGAAAAAATTTTCGTATCGAAAATATTCTTCGTCAATTTTCGCAAATTGTACATAAGTACAACAGTTCTGAGCACAGTTCTGAACAGAACTCCAAGAGTTCCATCGAAAACACAAATAACATTTTTTTGCGCAGCTAATAGTTTACGAGATAATTGCAATTTAAGGAGAAAATCTTTTCACTTACTGTGAAGTTGGCACCCTTTTTTTCAGAAATGTATATTATTTTCAGAGTTCTTGATAGATATGCCATAGTTCTAGAGTTCTTTGTACAAAATTTCAATAGTTCTAAAGAATTTAGCGACGAAAACAATATTCGAAAAAATTTTCGTATCGAAAATATTCTTCGTCAATTTACGCAAATTGTAAATAAGTACAACAGTTCTGAGCACAGTTCTGAACAGAACTCCAAGAGTTCTATCGAAATGCCAAGTAACATTTTTTTGTGCAGCTAATAGTTTACGAGTTAATAGCATTTTAATGAGAAAATCTTTTCACTTACTGTGAAGTTGGCACCCTTTTTTTTAGAAATATATATTTTTTTCAGAGTTCTTGATAGATATGGCATAGTTCTAGAGTTCTCTGTACAAAATTTCAATAGTTCTGCAGAATTTAGCGAAGAAAACAACAAAATTCGAAAAAAATTTCGTATCGAAAACATTTATTGTCAATTTTCGTAAAAATTAAACTTGTACAACAGTTCTGAGGACAGTTCTGAACAGAACCCCAAGAGCTCTATCGAAAATCCCAACAACATTTTTCTATGGCGATAATGGTTTGAGATAAATTGATTTAATATGGGACACACTTTCTTTACGGAAAATATAAATATATTCGTACAACAGTTCTGATGACAGTTCTGGACACCACGTGAAGAGCTCTATCGAAAATCCTAGTGAAATTTTTTTGTGCAGGTAATAGTTTAAGAGGTAATTGCAACTTAATTAAGAATTCCATAAGAGCTCCTACTGTGAAGCTGGCACCCTTTTTTTCACAAATGTATACTTTTTTCAGATTTGTTGATAGATATGCCATAGTTCTAGAGTTCTTTGTACAAAATTTCAATAGTTCTGCAGAATTTAGCGACGAAAACAATATTCGAACATTCTTCGTCAATTTTCGCAAATTGTAAATAAGTACAACAGTTCTGAGCACAGTTCTGAACAGAACTCCAAGAGTTCTATCGAAAACCCAAGTAACATTTTTTTGTGCAGCTAATAGTTTACGAAATAATTGCAATTTAAGGAGAAAATCTTTTCACTTACTGTGAAGTTGGCACCCTTTTTTTCAGAAATGTATATTATTTTCAGAGTTCTTGATAGATATGGCATAGTTCTAGAGTTCTTTGTACAAAATTTCAATAGTTCTGCAGAATTTAACGAAGAAAACAACAATACTCGAAAAAAATTTCGTATAGCAAACATTCGTTATTAATTTTCGCAAAAAGTAAATTCGGACAACAGTTCTGAGGGCAGTTCTGAACAGAACCCCAATAGTTCTATAGAATATCCTAATTATAATTTTTTGTGCAGCTAACACGTTACGATATAATTGCAATTTAATTAGGGAACCTCTTCACTTACTGTGAAGCTGGAATCCTTTTGTTCAGAAATATATATATATATATATTCAGAGTTCTTGATAGAAATGTCATAGTTCTAGAGTTATTTGTACAAAATTTGAATAGTCCTGCATAATTTAGCGAAAAAAGCAACAATACTCGAAAATTTTTTCGTACCGAATACATTCTTTGTCAATTTTCGCAAAAAGTAAATTCGTACAACAGTTCTGAACAGAACACCAAGAGCTCTATCGAAAATCCTAATAACATCTTTTTGTGGCGATGATAGTTTATACGGTAACTGCTTTGATGTTAGACCCACTTTCTCCACACAAAAAGTAAATTCGTTCAACAGTTTTGATGAACAGTTCTGGTTAACACGTCAAGACTTCTATCTATAATCATAATAACATTTTTTGTGGTTGTAATAGTTTGTATGGTAATTGATTAATTGTGGGGCACTATTACTCAAAAAAAAAAAAAAATTATGTCTGTTCGTATGCTCTGATGCCAGCTCTGGATAGCATTGTAAGAGTTCTATCGAAAATACTAGTAACATATTCTGTGCAGGTAACTGTTTACGTAGTAACTGCCATTATTAAGGAATGCTTATGAGCATTTCCCGTGAAGTTTGAACCCCTTTTGCGATAAATATAAATTTTTTTCACAGTTCTTGATATATATGCAATAGTTCTAGATTTCCCTGCTCAAAACACGAATAGTTCTACAGAATTTCGGGAAGAAAACAATAACACAGCAAAATTTTAGTATGGTAAAAAATTATTTGTCAGTTTGGAAAAATAAATTTGTATAACAGTTCTGTTGGCAGTTCTGGATAGCACCGGAAGAGTTGCATTGAAAATGATAAGAACATTTTTGTGGCGATAATAGTTTATACAATAATTGTTTTAATCTGATACTCACTTTATCTAATATAGCAAAATTCGTAGAATAGTTCTGATGACAGTTCTGAATATCACCCACAGAGTTCTACCAAAAACTATAATAACATTATTTGTGACGATGACATTATATGAGATAATTAATGTGGGACTCACTTTTGTCATGTAAAATTAATAAATTCGTACAAAAGAACTGACGGCATTTCTTAATACGACCCTAAGAGTTCTATCGACAACCGTAATAACATTTTTTGTGGGGATAACAGTTAATGAGATAATAGCATTTTCGAGAGACCCTCATGGTCTACATTATAATAAATTGGCAGAACCCTTTTGCTGCCAGTTCTGGATAGCACCGAAAGAGTTCTTTTAAAAACCCTCATAACATTTTTATGGTGCCAGTAGATTATGAAATAGATTGTGTGTTCACTCTGCAGTGGGTGTGCGCCGATGTGAAACTTACTGGCAGATAAAAACTGTGTGCCGGACCGGATCTGTAACCCCAGGCTGTGACCAAAGAATATCGCCACAATATCCTTTCGTCCAGGAGTGCTTCTTCTGCAGTTTTCGTAGGACAACTTCTACGAAATTGAGAACGCAGGAGATGAAGTACTGCTGGAAGTACAGCTATGAGTACGATCGTAAATTCTCACTTTTATTTTGGAAAACCGAAAATCGAAAACCGGATGTATATTCTACTAAATACAAAAAGTCTAAATGTTCAGCACTATACAAATGCCAGTACACCTTCTTAAGACTGACTGTAGTAACTGTAGGTGGAAGCGTGGGATGTGCACGCTTAGATGATTCAAGGAGAGAAGGCTCGTCAGTGCAAAACAAACAGATGGCTGAGAGAGCAGATGCATTCACACGCGCCGCTAACCAGATGGTGTCACACCTGTCGAGAATCGCACCAGAGGTACAATGAGCTGTGGTGGAGTGCTGTTGGCATGGTTACTATGCAACTTACTTGATGGGCATCAATACACCGTTATATTAATGTACAATACTTGAGAAACAATGTCATTCACACACACCGAGTTCCTTATCACTCAGTACTAGACTAAATTACCGGCCTGGTGATAAGCAGCCTATGTACCTCACCGACTACACATCTTCGTGTTATAAGAAAAAAAAGAGAAAAATACCAAGGGACACAAAATATGAATCCGGATAAACCGGAAATCCGGATTATTGAGGACCAAATAAACGAGGTTCTTATTTACAAATTTCGAACTTCTTATTAACTTTAATACTGTATCCCCTCAACATTATAACACCTCTATCAGTCATGTATTGAATTAGGATTTAAACATACTACTTAGTTCGTTTGTACGATATATTCAGTAAATATACTTACATTTCTATACATTGTAAAGACTTTTAACTCTCGCTGTAGCGTAACTCATCAAACTTCCACACTTCCTTTCTAACTAGAACAAATGTTTGCAACAATATTAACGACATCAATTTCAAATTTATTCATTACACACAGCACATGTTTTTATGTATCCTAGCGGCTGGTGATGTTGCAATATAACTTTCATCCATGAGGGTCCTGGGCATATTTTTAGCTGTTAGTGGGTCCTGGATATCATGAGAGTTCAAAACAATTACTGTTTTACGTGATAAAATTCATCTGGTTCTTCCTGATTCTAAAAATATACACTTCATGTGTGCCTTTCATTGTTGTATGTATGATTCAGTATCGACGTTAATGCTCTCTTGATGAGATATGAGCCGATTGCTCGTTTTTATCCACTGTGCCCTTTCGTATTTCATTTCAGCGATTAGTTTATTTGTTTATCAACGTAGTAAGTAGTACAAAGCTAATCCAGAATGTAAACTGCACTTAAATTCTGTTTGAACTGTTTAATAGTCAGTGTCCGCTGTCTGAACGTCAAATATCAGATTAATACACTGCGCCTGGTTGCGTTATTTTATAGTAATTTTATTATTTTAAGTGGGAAGTACTAGATAATGTTGAAGAAATTCGAAGCATATTGTTCGAAGAGCATAATATTATTCGAAATTTACCTGTACCAATAGGGGCAGCCAAAGCAGCATTTGTGATGCTGTAATTACCTCATAGATAACGATATTTGTCTATTGTAGTTTTGTATTCCAATCAGAATTTTGAGAGCATCAAAGCCTCATTTCAGCGTGAGAGAGGGGTAAAATCAATAGATGATATTGAATTGAAAGCCTTCATCAGTCTCTTGTTTTTAATTGTTGTTAACAAAAGTAACAGATAAAGCCTGGAAGATCTGTGTGGAACTGATGGTGATGGCATTGAAAAATTTCACCTCGCAAACGAACATAAAACGTTTCAAATTTATTCTGGAGAGCCTTAGATTTTACAGTCGCGCTATTCGTGATGAAAGGAGACAATTAGACAAGCTAACAGCTATTCGGGAAATATTTACTGTGTTTGTACGCAACTACCACAAATCTTACACCCTTGGAGAAAATGTTACAGTAGGCAAGAAGCTGGAAGGATTCTGTGGAAGGTACAGTTTTCGCCAATATGTATCAATCAAAACAAACGAGTATGGATTCTTAAGTGTGGATTCTTAAGTATTTTACCTGTACAATTTGGAAATATACGCTGTGTTGCAACCAGAAGGATTTACCAACTGAGCAATAAACAATTTGATGTTGTTCTGTGACTGTCTAAACCTATATATCAGTCAGGTCGAAATGTGAAAGCGGACAACTGGTTTACTAGTACTGGAATGATAATAGAGCTATGAAGGGAGAGTTTTTCTTTTGTTGGCATGATGAAGAAAAACAAGTGTGGAGATTTCTCTAGAGTTTGCTATCAGTAAAAGAAGGGCTGCCCACATTTCCTTTTTTGACTTCCACAAGACTGAACTCTAGTTTCCTCCGTACCTAAAAGGGGAAGTGAGTGATCCAGGCATCACGTTTGCATGAAGATAATTCGATAGATGCTGACATTGTAGATAAACGGAAGCCATCCACCGTAAATTTTAAAATAGCGTTATGTGTGGTATTTTCACAGCGGATAAGCCGAATGCTTTGTACAACGCTGCAAGAAATGTGCGCCGCTGGTCAATGGTTGTATTTTTGTAATGATCAGTACAGTTGGAATCTATGCACAAGTGACTTATTGTGGCAACAGGAAGAATTGTATCAAAAGGAAAGGGTTCCTGAATCAGCTTTGTTATACAATGTTATTTTCTTCGCTAAATTCTGCATAACTATTGAAATTTTGTGCCGAGAACTCTATAACTATGACTTATCTGTCAATAACTCTGAAAAGAATATATATTTCTGAAAAAAAGGGTGCCAGCTTCACAGTAGGAGCTCTTATGGGGTTCTTAATTAAGTTGCGATTACCTCTTAAACTATTACCTGCACTAAAAAATTCTACTAGGAATTTCGATAGAACTCTTCACGTGGTGTCCAGAACTGTCATCAGAACTGTTGTACGAATATATTTATATTTTCTGTAGAGAAAGTGTGCCCCACATTAAATCAATTTATCACAAACTATTATCGCCATAGAAAAATGTTATTAGAATTTTCGATAGAGCTCTTGGGGTTCTGTTCAGAACTGTCCTCAGAACTGATGTACCAGTTAAATTTTTGCGAAAATTGACAAAAAATGATTTCGATAGAAAAATTTTTTCGAGTATTGTTGTTTTCTTCCCTAAATTCTGCAGAACTATTGAAATTTTGTACAAAGAACTCTAGAACTATAGCATACCTCTCAAGAACTGTGAAAGAAATATACATTTCTGAAGAAAAGGGTGCCAACTTCACAGTAAATGAAAGGATTTTCTCCTTAAATTGCAATTATCTCGTAAACTATTAGCTGCACAAAAAAATGTTAATAGGGTTTTCGATAGAACTCTTGGAGTTCTGTTCAGAACTGTGCTCAGAACTGTTGTACTTATTTACAATTTGCGAAAATAGACGAAGAATGTTATCGATACGAAAATTTTTTCGAATATTGCTTACGTCGCTAAATTTTGCAGAACTATTGAAATTTTGTACAAAGAACTCTAGAACTATGGCATATCTATCAACAAATCTGAAAAAAGTATACATTTCCGAAAAAAAGGGTGCCAACTTCACAGTAAGTGAAAAGATTTTCTCCTTAAATTGCAATTATCTCGTAAACTATTAGCTGCACAAAAAAATGTTAATAGGGTTTTCGATAGAACTCTTGGAGTTCTGTTCAGCACTGTGCTCAGAACTGTTGTACTTATTTACAATTTGCGAAAATTGACGAAGAATGTCTTCGATACGAAAATTTTTTCGAATATTGTTTTCGTCGCTAAATTTTTCAGAACTATTGAAATTTTGCACAAAGAACTCTAGAACTATGGCATATCTATCAAGAAATCTGAAAAAAGTATACATTTGTGAAAAAAAGGGTGCCAACTTCACAGTAAGTGAAAAGATTTTCTCATTAAAATGCAATTATCTCGTAAACTATTAGCTGCACAAAAAAATGTTACTTGGATTTTCGAAAGAACTCTTGGAGCTCTATTCAGAACTGTGTTCTGAACTCTTGTACTTATTTACATTTTGCGGAATTTGCCAAAGAACGTTTTCGATACGAAAATTTTTTCGAGTATTGTTGTTTTCGTCGCTAAATTCTGCAGAACTATTGAAATTTTGTACAAAGAACTCTAGAACTATTCCATATCTATCAAGAACTCTGAAAAAAATATATCTTTCTGAAAAAAAGGGTGCACGACTTCACAGTAAGTGAAAAGATTTTCTCATTAAAATGCAATTATCTCGTAAACTATTAGCTGCACAAAAAAACGTTACTTGGATTTTCGAAAGAACTCTTGGAGCTCTGTTCAGAACTGTGCTCAGAACTCTTGTACTTATTTCCATTTTGCGGAAATTGCCAAAGAACATTTTCGATACGAAAATTTTTTCGAATATTGTTGTTTTCTTCGCTAAATTCTGCAGAACTATTGAAATTTTGTACAAAGAACTCTAGAACTATGCCATATCTATCAAGAACTCTGAAAAAAATGTATATTTCTCGAAAAAGGGGTGCTAACTTCACACGACTCAGGACATCTGATGGTCCACAGTTCGCATCCAGCAACCAGCAGCCCGCCCCTCCCCACCACCACTCCACGCAACGCCGCGTACGGCAGGACGCGGGGGGAAGGGGTGGGGAGGGCTCAGGGTATAAAGGGGCGGAGATTCAGCGGAGTCGCTCAGTCTGCAGGTATCACCTGAAGATGACGGCAAGGAAAGCTGTCGAAATGTCGTGGTTTGAAAACGACTGCACCCGGCTGGAGACCCGAGAACAGTAGAAACAGGTTTCTAGAAAGATTGCTCGATGCAGGGAAAAACAACCAAAACACTGGTGTGTGTACAAAGTAAGGTACCAAATATTAAAATATCTGCTCTTAAACCCGTTACATCCTGTATAAAATGAATTCTGTAGGGCAGTAAAATGTTGACAGTTTATTTATACACTTCTACATCTACATCTACATCTACATCTACATTGATACTCCGCAAGCCACCCAACGGTGTGTGGCGGAGGGCACTTTATGTGCCACTGTCATTACCTCCCTTTCCTGTTCCAGTCGCGTATGGTTCGCGGGAAGAACGACTGTCTGAAAGCCTCCGTGCGCGCTCTAATCTCTCTAATTTTACATTCGTGATCTCCTCGGGAAGTATAAGTAGGGGGAAGCAATATATTCGATACCTCATCCAGAAACGCACCCTCTCGAAACCTGGCGAGCAAGCTACACCGCGATGCAGAGCGCCTCTCTTGCAGAGTCTGCCACTTGAGTTTATTAAACATCTCCGTAACGCTATCACGGTTACCAAATAACCCAGTGACGAAACGCGCCGCTCTTCTTTGGATCTTCTCTATCTCCTCTGTCAACCCGACCTGGTACGGATCCCACACTGATGAGCAATACTCAAGTATAGGTCGAACGAGTGTTTTGTAAGCCACCTCCTTTGTTGATGGACTACATTTTCTAAGCACTCTCCCAATGAATCTCAACCTGGTACCCGCCTTACCAACAATTAGTTTTATATGATCATTCCACTTCAAATCGTTCCGTACGCATACTCCCAGATATTTTACAGAAGTAACTGCTACCAGTGTTTGTTCCGCTATCATATAATCATACAATAAAGGATCCTTCTTTCTATGTATTCGCAATACATTACATTTGTCTATGTTAAGGGTCAGTTGCCACTCCCTGCACCAAGTGCCTATCCGCTGCAGATCTTCCTGTATTTCGCTACAATTTTCTAATGCAGCAACTTCTCTGTATACTACAGCATCATCCGCGAAAAGCCGCATGGAACTTCCGACACTATCTACTAAGTCATTTATATATATTGTGAAAAGCAATGGTCCCATAACACTCCCCTGTGGCACGCCAGAGGTCACTTTAACGTCTGTAGACGTCTCTCCATTGATAACAACATGCTGTGTTCTGCCTGCCAAAAACTCCTCAATCCAGCCACACAGCTGGTCTGATATTCCGTAGGCTCTTACTTTGCTTATCAGGCGACAGTGCGGAACTGTATCGAACGCCTTCCGGAAGTCAAGAAAAATAGCATCTACCTGGGAGCCTGTATCTAATATTTTCTGGGTCTCATGAACAAATAAAGCGAGTTGGGTCTCACACGATCGCTGTTTCCGGAATCCATGTTGATTCCTACATAGTAGATTCTGGGTTTCCAGAAATGACATGATACGCGAGCAAAAAACATGTTCTAAAATTCTACAAGAGATCGACGTAAGAGATATAGGTCTATAGTTTTGCGCATCTGCTCGACGACCTTTCTTGAAGACTGGGACTATCTGTGCTCTTTTCCAATCATTTGGAACCCTCCGTTCCTCTAGAGACTTGCGGTACACGGCTGTTAGAAGGGGGGCAAGTTCTTTCGCGTACTCTGTGTAGAATCGAATTGGTATCCCGTCAGGTCCAGTGGACTTTCCTCTATTGAGTGATTCCAGTTGCTTTTCTATTCCTTGGACACTTATTTCGATGTCAGCCATTTTTTCGTTTGTGCGAGGATTTAGAGAAGGAACTGCAGTGCGGTCTTCCTCTGTGAAACAGCTTTGGAAAAAGGTGTTTAGTATTTCAGCTTTACGCGTGTCATCCTCTGTTTCAATGCCATCATCATCCCGTAGTGTCTGGATATGCTGTTTCGAGCCACTTACTGATTTAACGTAAGACCAGAACTTCCTAGGATTTTCTGTCAAGTCGGTACGTAGAATTTTACTTTCGAATTCAATGAACGCTTCACGCATAGCCCTCCTTACGCTAACTTTGACATCGTTTAGCTTCTGTTTGTCTGAGAGGTTTTGGCTGCGTTTAAACTTGGAGTGGAGCTCTCTTTGCTTTCGCAGTAGTTTCCTAACTTTGTTGTTGTACCACGGTGGGTTTTTCCCGTCCCTCACCGTTTTACTCGGCACGTACCTGTCTAAAACGCATTTTACGATTGCCTTGAACTTTTTCCATAAACACTCAACATTGTCAGTGTCGGAACAGAAATTTTCGTTTTGATCTGTTAGGTAGTCTGAAATCTGCCTTCTATTACTCTTGCTAAACAGATAAACCTTCCTCCCTTTTTTTATATTCCTATTAACTTCCATATTCAGGGATGCTGCAACGGCCTTATGATCACTGATTCCCTGTTCTGTACATACAGATTCGAAAAGTTCGGGTCTGTTTGTTATCAGTAGGTCCAATATGTTATCTCCACGAGTCGGTTCTCTGTTTAATTGCTCGAGGTAATTTTCGGATAGTGCACTCAGTATAATGTCACTCGACGCTCTGTCCCTACCACCCGTCCTAAACATCTGAGTGTCCCAGTCTATATCTGGTAAATTGAAATCTCCACCTAAGACTATAACATGCTGAGAAAATTTATGTGAAATGTATTCCAAATTTTCTCTCAGTTGTTCTGCCACTACTGCTGCTGAGTCGGGAGGTCGGTAAAAGGAGCCAATTATTAACCTAGTTCGGTTGTTTAGTGTAACCTCCACCCATAATAATTCACAGGAACTATCCACTTCTACTTCACTACAGGATAAACTACTACTAACAGCGATGAACACTTCGTTACATTCGCAAACTTTGACTCATATAAACAACAAATAAGTAGGCATAATATAAAGTTATCGTTTCCAATTCAACACCAGTTCACTTTACACAACTTTGCATAAAAATGCGCAACATTTTTAAGCTACACCTAAATCATACGGTAAACGCCGATTTTCATTTGAAAGTACGAAGAATTTCGTATGGCAAAATAATGTTTTGTAAGGCGCTTACACCGCCACACGGCCTTATCGAATAATTTTCAACCTGTGCAGATGCGAAGTACCATTTATACAGAGACAGCTAATTTTAAAGTTTAATTGGTGAAAAAAAAAATTGTTTGGTGACCTCAGAACCGTTGTGCTGGCCTCAGAAGCATTGTAATGCGTTCGCTACGTCAGGTAAAACTACATTTACGTCTCAGGCCCCATCTAAAATGCCTATTTTAGGTGCATACGCCGGTAAGTCTGAACTTCTGGGACTCGGCAACTGATAGTGACATCAAGAAAAGTTACAACGCTCCATGCAAACATCAGGTTAAGAACTACTGCTACTACTACGTGATCAGGCCCAATGGACCACACGCATCTACAAGTTTCCTCCTCCACTGTATTCTGTCCATTGCTGCTATCCGCCATCCGTTCACATCTATTGACACTTGGTTTAAATCTTCATGGAGTCTATCCCTGGCGGTCTCTTTTCCTATAGGTGTGAAATCCTGGCGCTTCCGAGGCCATCTGTGATCCTCCATCTGGGCCACATGGTCGGCCCACTGCATTCGTTTGGCTTCGACAGTTCCTGCTATTTTGGGCTGCTGGTATAGTTCCTCAAGCTCTTGGTTGTATCTGATCCTCGATTTCCCTGTATCTGCATCCAAAACCGGACCGAAGATCTTCCGAAGAACTTTTCTCTAAAAAACAAAGAGCTTATGGAAGTCCTGTTTCCGGATACTCCATGTCTCACAGCCATATAGAACAACAGGCTGGATCAGGGTTTTGTACAGTCGAATCTTGAACTGTCTGGAGAGATATTTGGACCGAAGCAGTTGTGCAAGGCTGTGGTAAGATCGGTTTCCTGCTAGTATTCTGGCATTGATCTCTGCTTCACATGACGTGTTCTCAGTGAAAAGTGCCCCTAGCTATTTGAATTCTTGCACTCTCTTGTAGGAATGGTACCCAAAATTCACTATTTTCGGAGTTTTCTCAGGAAGTACCAATTAATAAACGGTGCTTCTAAAAGCCCCCGTAGGCCCAGTCTGGACCACACCTAATTCAAAAGCACCAACCGATTTGCTCAGTTTGCCAGGGCTGCAGGATGTGTGTAATGTTGAAATACGTCCCGTTCATAGATTAGGTACACAAATGGTCGCTAGGCCAAGGGCTATCAGAGACACTTGACCTCTTATCACTGTGACCAGTGGAATCCGAGATATGACTCCAAGAAAAATAACATTTTCATCCCTGGCTTTTTGGACCATAATAGTACCGTACATTGTCATGCTCGGACCGACTACTCAAAATTCTCGACAGTGAGTTTTATCATACAAATGTCTATGACTGAATAGCAGACGGTTCAAGCAACATTTCATAACATTCATAAAATACGTTTTTCATACCATATGCTCATATTCAGACTAGAATCATAGGAAAAATTTTGGCGATAGAAAGCGATGTGAGTCAGAGTTTGGGAGATCCCGTTTGACCACCACAATTCGGTTTCCATGCCTTTCGTAATTCTGTTAAGGCAAAGATCGAGATAATATTTCCGAATAGGACACGTCCGACTTTCGTTCCCATCATAGTCCATTCAGTGTTTGACCTTTGTCTATAATGAATTCGTCCTGAACGATAAGTTACGCTACAGTCGTCCCTCTTTCTTTTATTTATAACAACATTTTTAGAAGCCCTAGGTCGCTAGAGGCTCTCCACGTTTGTTCCATTTCCGCAATTCTGTTTATAAGGGAACGTTCTTCTTCTGAAGTCCGCACTACTTTTGGAAGTAAAATCTGTCGAACTGAAAACTGTATAAAATTAAAATATGTATGTTTTCAACATAAATATTCAGCGCAAGCAGGACGAACAGACAGAAGCAAGAACACCTCACACATGTGTTAAAAAGTAAACACAATTGTTATCTAAACGTATTATAATAGTCCGAATTGCTTCTACATTAATACATGTGAAGTTAGCTCAGCTCTAATCACACTTTTTTGTTACTTCCACAGTTTAATAATTTTAAATCACAAACATGTCGACCCAAATTGTTATTGCTTTATTTTACCCTATTTAAGGAAGAGATCACCTCCGCAGTTTTGTAAGGTAATGTGCGTTTTGAAGACATTTCCTGCTACTATTGAGAAATTTTTAATTTTTAAATTTACCTACCGTGGCAGATATTTGCGAAGGAATTTTGTAATAGTAGGCGAAATATATTAAAGATTATGAGCTTAGTACCAAACGCCTTACCTGATTCGTCCTTCCAAGGAGACAGCGAAGTAGTTTAGCAGCTAAAAACTACCCTTTTATTTTGGGAGAGCACTGATTAAATTGTATATTAGCCACAAATTAGTATCCTTAAATCTGCTAAGGTGAATTCCGACATGTGTTTTCAAACAACGAAAAAGCACGATAAACTGAACTACTGTTGAAAAAGGCGTTTGCTTCAGCATAAAATTCCTTATTTAGGCTACCGGGAAAACCACAACTCATTCCTGCAAAATCAGTATGATATAATATTGCTGATACTGTGGTAACACTTGTTAAAAAGTTATTTGCTTGATAAAATGTACCTCGGACGTATTATGCAGTGACAACACCCATCCTACACTGAATAGCCACAGAAACTGGCACACCTGGCTAATATCGTGTAGGACCCGCGCCAGCACGCGGAGGTGCCGCAGCACGACGTAGCATGGAGTCGACTAAGTAGTGCAAGAGGGACTTAACACCATGAATCCAGCCTTTTTTTTTTTTTTTTTTTGACATCAGTCGACTGTCTGGTTTGATGCGGCCCGCCACGAATTCCTTTCCTGCGCTAACCTCTTCATCTCAGAGTAGCACTTGCAACCTACGTCCTCAATTATTTGCTTGACGTATTCCAATCTCTGTCTTCCTCTACAGTTTTTGCCCTCTACAGCTTCCTCTAGTACCATGGAAGTCATTCCCTCATGCCTTAGCAGATGTCCTATCATCCTGTCCCTTCTCCTTATCAGTGTTTTCCACATATTCCTTTCCTCTCCGATTCTGCGTAGAACCTCCTCATTCCTTACCTTATCAGTCCACCTAATTTTCAACATTCGTCTATAGCACCACATCTCAAATGCTTCGATTCTCTTCTGTTCCGGTTTTCCCACAGTCCATGTTTCACTACCATACAATGCTGTACTCCAGACGTACATCCTCAGAAATTTCTTCCTCAAATTAAGGCCGGTATTTGATATTAGTAGACTTCTCTTGGCCAGAAATGCCTTTTTTGCCATAGCGAGTTTGCTTTTGATGTCCTCCTTCTTCCGTCCGTCATTGGTTATTTTACTGCCTAGCTAGCAGAATTCCTTAACTTCATTGACTTCATGACCATCAATCCTGATCTTAAGTTTCTCGCTGTTCTCATTTCTACTACTTCTCATTACCTTCGTCTTTCTCCGATTTACTCTCAAACCATATTGTGTACTCATTAGACTATTCATTCCGTTCAGCAGATCATTTAATTCTTTTTCACTTTCACTCAGGATAGCAATGTCATCAGCGAATCGTATCATTGGTATCCTTTCACCTTGTATTTTAATTCCACTCCTGAACCTTTCTTTCATTTCCATCTTTGCTTCCTAGATGTACAGATCGAAGAGTAGTGGCGAAAGGCTACAGCCTTGTCTTACACCCTTCTTAATACGAGCACTTCGTTCTTGATCGTCCACTCTTATTATTCCCTCTTGGTTGTTGTACATATTGTATATGACCCGTCTCTCCTTGTAGCTTACCCCTACTTTTTTCAGAATCTCGAACAGCTTGCACCATTTTATATTGTCGAACGCTTTTTCCAGGTCGACAAATCCTATGAAAGTGTCTTGATTTTTCTTTAGCCTTGCTTCCATTATTAGCCGCAACGTCAGAATTGCCTCTCTCGTGCCTTTACTTTTCCTAAAGCCAAACTGATCGTCACCTAGCGCATTATCAATTTTCTTTTCCATTCTTCTGTATATTATTCTTGTAAGCAGCTTCGATGCATGAGCTGTTAAGCTGATTGTACGATAATTCTCGCACTTGTCAGCTCTTGCCGTCTTCGGAATTGTGTGGATGATGCTTTTCCGAAAGTCAGATGGTATATCGCCAGACTCATATATTCTACACATCAACGTGAATAGTCGTTTTGTTGCCACTTCCCCCAATGATTTTAGAAATTCTGATGGAATGTTATCTATCCCTTCTGCCTTATTTGACCGTAAGTCCTCCACAGCTCTTTTAAATTCCGATTCTAATACTGGATCCCCTATCTCTTCTAAATCGACTCCAGTTTCTTCTTCTATCACATCAGGCAAATCTTCACCCTCATAGAGGCTTTCAATGTAATCTTTCCACCTATCTGCTCTCTCCTCTGCATTTAACAGTAGAATTCCCGTTGCACTCTTAATGTTACCACCGTTGCTTTTAATGTCATCAAAGGTTGTTTTGACTTTCCTGTATGCTGAGTCTGTCCTTCCGACAATAATATCTTTTTCGATGTGTTCACATTTTTCCTGCAGCCATTTCGTCTTAGCTTCCCTGCACTTCCTATTTGTTTCATTCCTCAGCGACTTGTATTTCTGTATTCCTGATTTTCCCGGAACATGTTTGTACTTCCTCCTTTCATCAATCAACTGAAGTATTTCTTCTGTTACCCATGGTTTCTTCGCAGCTACCTTCTTTGTACCTATGTTTTCCTTCCCAACTTCTGTGATGGCCCTTTTTAGAGATGTCCATTCCTCTTCAACTGTACTGCCTACTGCGCTATTCCTTGTTGCTGTATCTATAGCGTTAGAGCACTTCAAACGTATCTCGTCATTCCTTAGCACTTCCGTATCCCACTTCTTTGCGTATTGATTCTTCCTGTCTTGAACTTCAGCCTACTCTTCATCACTACTATATTGTGATCTGAGTCTATATCTGCTCCTGGATACGCCTTACAATCCAGTATCTGATTTCGGAATCTCTGTCTGACCATGGTGTAATCTAATTGAAATCTTCCCGTATCTCCCGGCCTTTTCCAAGTATACCTCCTCCTCTTGTGATTCTTGAACAGGGTATTCGCTATTACTAGCTGAAACTTGTTACAGAACTCAATTAGTCTTTCTCCTCTTTCATTCCTTGTCCCAAGCCCCGATTCTCCTGTAACCTTTTCTTCTACTCCTTCCCCTACAACTGCATTCCAGTCTCCCATGACTATTAGATTTTCGCCCCCCTTTACATACTGCATTACCCTATCAATATCCTCATACACTTTCTCTATCTGTTCATCTTCAGCTTGCGACGTCGACATGTATACCTGAACTATCGTTATCGGTGTTGGTCTGCTGTCGACTCTGATTAGAACAACCCGGTCACTGAACTGTTCACAGTAACACACCCTCTGCCCTACCTTCCTATTCATAACGAATCCTACACCTGTTATACCACTTTCTGCTGCTGTTGATATTACCCGTTACTCATCTGACCAGAAATCCTTGTCTTCCTTCCACTTCACTTCACTGACCCCTACTATATCTAGATTGAGCCTTTGGATTTGCCTTTTCAGATTTTCTAGTTCCCTACCACATTCAAGCTTCTGACGTTCCACGCCCCGACTCGTAGAACGTTATCCTTTCGTTGATTATGCAATCTTTTTCCCATGGTAACCTCCCTCTTGGCAGTCCCCTCCCGGAGATCCGAATGGGGGACTATTCCGGAATCTTTTGCCAATAGAGAGATCATCATGACACTTCTTCAATTACAGGCCACATGTCCTGTGGATACACGTTACGTGTCTTTAATGCAGTGGTTTCCATTGCCTTCTGCATCCTCATGTCGTTGATCATTGCTTATTCTTCCGCCTTTATTGGCAATTTTCCACCCCTAGGACAAGAGAGTGCCCTGAACCTCTATCCGCTCCTCCGCCCTCTTTGACAAGGCCGTTGGCAGAGTGAGGCTGACTTCTTATGCCGGACGTCTTCGGCCGCCAATGCTGATTATTTATCAAAATTTGGGCAGTGGCGGGGATCTAACCCAGGACCGAAGACGTTTTGATTATGAATCAACGACGCTACCCCTAGACCACGGGTACCTATAATCCAGCAGTATTCTCCATAAATCCGTAAGAGTACGAAGGGGTGGAGATCTCTTCTGAGTAGCACGTTGCAAGGCATCCCAGATATGCTCAGTAATGTTCATGACAGTGCCTCCGCCAGCTTGAACAGTCCTCTGCTGACATGCAGGGTCCATGGATTCATGACGTTGTCTCCAGACCCGTGCACGTTCTTCTGCTAGATACAACCTGAAAGGAAACTCGTCCGACCAGCCAACATGTTTCCAATCATCAACAGTCCAATGTCGCTGTTGACGGCCTCAGGTGAGGCGTAACGTTTTGTGTCATGCACTCATCAAGGTACACGAGTGGGCCTTAGGCTCCGAAAGCCCATATGGATGATGTTTCGTTGAATGTTTCGCAGGCTGACACTTACTGATGCCCCAGCATTGAAATCTGCTGCAATTTAAAAGAGGGTTTGCACTTCTGTCACGCTGAACTATTCTCTTCGGCCGTCGTTGATCCCGTTCTTGCAGGATCTTTTTCCGGCCTCAGTGATACCGGATATCAAATGTTTTGCCGGATTCCTGATATACGTGGCACACTTGTGAAAAGGTCATACGGGAAAATCCTCTTTTATTGCTACCTCGGAGATGCTGTGTTGCATCGCTGGTGCGCCGACTGTAACACCGCATTCAAAATGATTTTAATCTTGATAACCTGCCGTAGTATCAGCAGTAACCGATGTAACGACTGCGCCTGACACTTGTTGCCTTATATAGGCGTTGTCAACTGCATCGCCGAATTCTGTCTGTTTACGTATCACTATATGTCAATACGCATGCCTATACCAGTTTCTTTGGCGCTTTAGTGTTACCTTTTCAAAATTTTTCGGTGTGAAAACTTATTCCTTGCAAAACGTTCAGAGACGGATGAACACAATAATACTGTGTCTCTCCATAGTAATTTGTGGTTCGTTCCCAATTGAAAACATCAGTGAATGTTCTTCCTAAGCTAGATTTTAAGCTATTGCAGTTTATTATTTCTGCAACGTTGTTACCTCCGTAGCCTTGCCACTAAATCGGAAAAATAACACAAAATAAAAGTTAGAACAGTGGGATTTTTTAAGCTGTTTTTATGCTCAGGATGTATTATAAGTATCGAAATATTTTATCAGTTCCTTTTGACCTTTAAAATAATTGTGCGTTATATTTCTGTTGATAGTAAAAATTTAGTTACTGTTCCTAATATATTTATTTTAATTGGAGCATATCGAAAGCGTTGCGGTAAGTTCCGACATCTAACATGTAGTCGATTGCTACAAGAGTTTGGAAGTATTTTTGTGTAAGAGGTGCGAACTTTTTCCGATTTAATCTCCTGTATAACATGGAAATAGCTAACACATATTTAATTCGGGCTTTCCAACTACGGTTTCACTCGGCCTGGGCGTTTTCATTTCTGATCTTACACTAAATTTAATTCTTTTTTTCATTTCTCTGTAAACAGGAATAACCTAGATGTACCTCAGTTTAAAAATTGCTAGTATTCGATTATCCTATTTATCAGATCATTTCTGACTCCTTGCAGCCACTTGCTACAGCGAGAGTTTTCCTGGTTACAATGTCCGAAAATTCTCTTCTATGCCATATTACCATTCGCCCTAATCAGGTGTAGGTAAAATATCATCGAAGTTTCTTCATGGCTGCATTCACTTGACTTTTAGTGTTCCCTACGAAATTGGTGAAAAGGAAACTCTTTTAGCGTTGCTTTGTTGTCCCTCAGTCTGTCTGTCTGTCTGTCTGTCCGACTGTTCAAACCATTTTCATGAAGAACGATAGACTTATCAAGCTGAAATTTATGTCACACATTAAGGACAGTGTAGGGAGTGTAAGAAAGTGAAGCTTCCAAGTCAAAGCAACCAAAAGATGCGGCCATTTGTGTCACATAATTTGATACATGCAAACTCATAGATCAAAATCTGCAGGGTATTTCCCGCTAATCTAGAATCATGAAATTTGACAAGAAGCAAAGGTTCACTGTAGAGGAAAAAAATACACTCCTGGAAATGGAAAAAAGAACACATTGACACCGGTGTGTCAGACCCACCATACTTGCTCCGGACACTGCGAGAGGGCTGTACAAGCAATGATCACACGCACGGCACAGCGGACACACCAGGAACCGCGGTGTTGGCCGTCGAATGGCGCTAGCTGCGCAGCATTTGTGCACCACCGCCGTCAGTGTCAGCCAGTTTGCCGTGGCATACGGATCTCCATCGCAGTCTTTAACACTAGTAGCATGCCGCGACAGCGTGGACGTGAACCGTATGTGCAGCTGACGTACTTTGAGCGAGGGCGTATAGTGGGCATGCGTGAGGCCGGGTGGACGTACCGCCGAATTGCTCAACACGTGGGGCGTGAGGTCTCCACAGTACATCGATGTTGTCGCCAGTGGTCGGCGGAAGGTGCACGTGCCCGTCGACCTGGGACCGGACCGCAGCGACGCACGGATGCACGCCAAGACCGTAGGATCCTACGCAGTGCCGTAGGGGACCGCACCGCCACTTCCCAGCAAATTAGGGACACTGTTGCTCCTGGGGTATCGGCGAGGACCATTCGCAACCGTCTCCATGAAGCTGGGCTACGGTCCCGCACACCGTTAGGCCGTCTTCCGCTCACGCCCCAACATCGTGCAGCCCGCCTCCAGTGGTGTCGCGACTGGCGTGAATGGAGGGACGATTGGAGACGTGTCGTCTTCAGCGATGAGAGTCGCTTCTGCCTTGGTGCCAATGATGGTCGTATGCGTGTTTGGCGCCGTGCAGGTGAGCGCCACAATCAGGACTGCATACGACCGAGGCACACAGGGCCAACACCCGGCATCATGGTGTGGGGAGCGATCTCCTACACTGGCCGTACACCACTGGTGATCGTCGAGGGGACACTGAATAGTGCACGGTACAAACAAACCGTCATAGAACCCATCGTTCTAACATTCCTAGACCGGCAAGGGAACTTGCTGTTCCAACAGGACAATGCACGTCCGCATGTATCCCGTGCCACCCAACGTGCTCTAGAAGGTGTAAGTCAACTACCCTGGCCAGCAAGATCTCCGGATCTGTCCCCCATTGAGCATGTTTGGGACTGGATGAAGCGTCGTCTCACGCGGCCTGCACGTCCAGCACGAACGCTGGTCCAACTGAGGCGCCAGGTGGAAATGGCATGGCAAGCCGTTCCACAGGACTACATCCAGCATCTCTACGATCGTCTCCAGGGGAGAATAGCAGCCTGCATTGCTGCGAAAGGTGGATATACACTGTACTAGTGCCGACATTGTGCATGCTCTGTTGCCTGTGTCTATGTGCCTGTGGTTCTGTCAGTGTGATCATGTGATGTATCTGACCCCAGGAATGTGTCAATAAAGTTTCCCCTTCCTGGGACAATGAATTCACGGTGTTCTTATTTCAATTTCCAGGAGTGTATAATCCGAAAATTGTGATTCTGTGATTATATCATGCGAAAAACTGATTTTTTCGTCATTTGTTTTGTAAGTAGGCTGTTAAGGTTTTTATGTTGCTAACGCCACGTAGGGCTCTGTATGAAAATCATTGACTGCTGTGTGCAACCTGTGGCTGGTTGGCATTGTTGGAATATTCGCTATTGTAGTGATGGGCAATCGAATGTGAACAGTGCGTTGTGTAGTTGGAGGTGAGCCGCCAGCAGTGGTGGAGGTGGGGAGAGAGGTGGCAGAATTTTGAGAGCGGACGATCTGGACGTGTGTCCATCAGAAAAAGGAAATTTGTAAGACTGAATGTCATGAACTTATATATATATATATATATATATATATATATATATATATATATATATATATATATATATATATATATATATATATATATATAATGACTTTTGGTAAATACATTGTTTGTTCTCCATCAAAATCTTTAATTTGCAAACTATGCCTATCAGTAGTTACTGCCTGCAGTAGTTATGTAGCTGGTAGTATTAGCGCTATTGCAGTAGTTCGAGTAACGAATATTTTTGTGAGGTAAGTGATTCATGAAAGGTATAGGTTATTGTTAGTCAGGGTCATCCTTTAGTAGGGATTATTGAAAGTCAGATTGTGATGAGTTAAAAAAAATTGTGTGTCAGTTTACTGTTGATCAGAATAAGTAAAGAGAGAAATATCTGAGTACGTTCAGTTTTGCTCAGCTGTTTGAAAATCAAATAATGTAAGAGGTTTACCAGCACTGTCATTCTTAATTTTTGTAATGGGATGTTTTAGTTTGACGACTGTGTCTGTCCGTCCGTGTGTTAAGTCAGCTTTTTTTCAGGATCGGGAAGGCATTTAAAGTTAAAAATTATGATACATACTGAGCTCTATTTGCTCTTCGCGGTACACTAAACGCTAGCTTCTAAGTCAATGAAATAAAAAGATACGGTCCTTTATGTCACATATTTTGACACTCGCAAACTCACTCTTAAAACCTATAGGGTACTTCGATTTGACGTAAAATAATAAAACTTGGGAAGATGAAAGGTTTCCAAGAACAGGTAGAGAAAAAAATCAGAAAATTGTTATCTTATAATTACGTTACATGAAAGAAAATATCTCTTTCTTCGTTTGTTATCCAATTTCAAACTTGAAACTGAAACAAACATTCTTGAAAGTCGTGCAATTCCTGGGACCAATATCTTGCCAATATGTCAACAACAGTCAAAAATCGTGGAGATCGGTTTCCAGAATCGGTCCAACTGTCCATATACATAAATAAATGTAATCGGAAACCTCAGTGCGCAACTCCTACCTGCGCCTGTTCAGTTATTTTTCTCTTACAGAGAGCATCATTACCGCTCTTTATGTCTTCGCTGTTTTTGTTTCAGATATTCCAGCATAATACCCGGCATTTCCCATTCTGTGTTTCTGTTTTTTCGTTCTGAGCAAATCCAGGCATTGCGCCACGTGTAAACATTCAGATTGAATCAGTATAGCGCAATGTTGTAACTTATTCAGCGGAACTGGCTCTCAACTTCTGGAAGTTCTTCACATCGCCATGAGACTGTATAAATTCGTTTTCAGCTTTACGGGGATGAGTAGTTCTTGCCTTGCTTGACAGAAGCTGTTCTACAGAAACCCAGTTTAATGAAATTTTCCTCTCGGAAGATGTAACTCTCGTCATCGTCGGAGCAGCCCCTGCCGGTAGACGCACGTGGCTACTGTGCCGGTGGTCCCCTGCAGCGGCCATTCCTGAAGCGAGACGCAGTAATTGGTTCGAGATCAAGTTAAGACGTTCGTTAAGCCCTTAACATATTTATGAACGTCCCCCGGCAATGAATCAAACGTAGCTGCGCTTCGTGGTCGCTTAAAACAAGGATGTGTAATGAGTTTTGTCTTATATCTGTCTTCATTACGTTTATCGTATAATGGGACTGGTGCCGTATGACAGCACCACGATTCTAGCGTTCCTTTTTCAATTTTTTTAGATTTTAGTGACGCAATGGGCTGCAATATACTTCTCACTGATTTCAGTTTATTACAAAACACATGACCGCTATTTCTAACTTAGCAGTATGTGCACTCGATTATTTGAGATATCAGCGGTTAAAATTTTTAGGGTGTAACGTCACCGTAAACCGAATGTAAATAAAAAGTACTTAACGGATATCGAGTACTTCCATTTTCTGGAGGTAGGCTATATATCTCTTTGAAAAAGCTAATCATTTTACTTGTGATTCAGGAGAAGAACGGAGACACCGTGGGATAATGATTTCAAGAAACTTGTTTCGAACACATCACTTCCTACCATAATTAATTTTCTGTAAAGTTGCTCAAGATGAACATTTTAATAAAATTACCGGAATATCAATGGACAAAAAAGGCAAGGTATGCAGGAAATGATATTCTGGTAAGTATCCTAAATGATTGGTGGCTTTGACTCCCAAGTAAAAATTCTGGGGGCCACATATTCTGCCACTTATTTTTCAGAAGGTTTTGCTATGGTGACCGAAGACTGTCAGATTAAAGAGGTATCCGGGAACTTAGAAAATGTGAGGCAAAAACAGTGGAAACAGCTCCGGGAAACTATAAATTGTGATGCTCAGCGGTTTATCGGCTGGTTGTGTCCACACTTGTGCAATCACTGTGTGTGTCATAGAAAAGTATCGAATTCGATGTGCGGTACTTGCCAAGGATATTTTCTTGGTGTGTGTGTATATATATATGTGTGTGTTTGTGTGTGTGTGTGTGTGTGTGTGTGTGTTTGTGTGTGTGTGTGTCTGTGTCTGTGTGGTTGGAGGGGGGGGGTGATGAGGAGGGTAGGTGGAGGGCTGCAACGAGATACACTGAGCCACCTGAGAAGGTAACCGAATAAGAAGTAGGACGAGCAAATCAGAAAGCTGACGACGATTCTATATTGACCACATATCCCACTATTTTTCTCTTTCTGAGTCATCAGACAACCGACTAGTATGATGCATCCTATTACGAATTCCACTCTTGCACCAATCTCCCCATCTTACAGTAGCTCTTGACCCTACGTCCTCAATTTTTTCTTGGTGCTTTTCCAGTTTCTGTCTGACCCCTCTACAGCTGCCTCTAACACACTGGAAGCCACTCCCTGGTGCCTTAACACGCATCCTGTTGTACTATCCCTTCTTCTTGTCAGGTCTTTAAGTATGTTCCTTCTTCGTGGATTCTATAGAGAACTTTCTCAGTTATTATCTTATCATTCCACAAAATTTTCATTGTTCTTCTATACCATCACATCTCAAACGCTTCGATTCTTTTCCATGGTTAACTACCATACAATGGCATGCT
The DNA here is from genome assembly GCF_023864345.2 of Schistocerca serialis cubense. Classification (NCBI taxonomy): domain Eukaryota; kingdom Metazoa; phylum Arthropoda; class Insecta; order Orthoptera; family Acrididae; genus Schistocerca; species Schistocerca serialis. The sequence continues at coordinate 273,638,550 of NC_064642.1, read as the reverse complement.
CCAAGCGTACGTTCTCAGAAATTTCTTCCTCCAACTAACCCCAATGATTAATACTAACTGACTTCTTTTTGTCAGGAGTGCACTGTGCCTGTGGTGGTCTAGTTTTTATGTTCTGCTTGCACCATGCTTCATGTGTTGTTTTGCATCTAAGGTAACAGAATTCCTTTACTGCATTTACGAATACTTCATGGTCACCGATTTTGATGTTATGTTTGTTGATTATGTCTTTTCTGCTACCTCTCAATACTCTCATGTTCCGTCGGCTTACTTTAAATCCCAGTACCACGCTCATTAGACAGTTCATTCAACAATTACTGTTATTTTACTGAGCATAGCAATGTCATCAGCAAATCCTATCACTGATACCATTGCTGCCTGAATTTTAATCCCACTACAGGATCTATAATTTATTTTCTACGCCGCGTGGGATTTTCCGAGCGTTCTAAGGTACTGCAGTCATGGACTGTGCGGCTGGTCCCGGCGGAGGTTCGAGTCCTCTCTCGGGCATGGGTGTAAGCTTAGGGACTGATGACCTTAGCAGTTAAGTCCCATAAGATGTAATACACATTTGAACATTTTGAACATTTATTTCCTTCACTGCGATTTCGTTGTATAGATCAAACAGTAGAGGGGAAAGAATATATCTCTGTCTTACACCTTTTTTTATGCGAGCGCTTGATATTCCATTCGTATTTTTCCCTGTGTAACTATTTATATCCTACATTACCAGTTTTTCCAAACAACGTACTGATATTTTTTTCGGAGTTTCGAACATATTGCACCGTTTTACGTTGCAATCGCCATTTCCCAGGTCGACAGGTCCTTTGGACGTGTCTTGATTTTTCTTACTCATTGCTTCCACTTTCAAGCGAAACTTCAGAAGTGTCTCTCTTACGCTTTTACTTTCCCCAGAACTGATAGCCATCTAACATATTTAATTTTTTTCCCATTCGAAATGACGTTGATGAGAAGAGCACAGACAGGACATTCACTATTAAGTCAACTGATAGAAAAACTGTGTGCAGAAGATTGTGGGGATATAAAATGGGGCGATCACCTAAGGTTGGTCGTAGACAAAACAAGTGGAAGATTTCAGTTTCTTGGGAGGATACTGACAAAATAAAATGCCAGTAGTCTACAAAGGAGATTGCACACAACGCATTCTTGCGAACCATCATAAAATATTACTCAAGTGTGTGAGACCCATACTAAATAGGACTTCAATGCAGTAAAAATTCTCACAGGACTGTTTGACGGTCCGGGGAGCGTCGACGACATTCCGAAGAACTTGAGCTGGCAGCCGCTAGACGATAGGCTTTAAGTATCAAGTAGAAGCATGGTTACGAACTGTCAAGAACCAATACTAAGACAAGAATATGGAAGTATACTACAACCTCCTACGTATCATTCCCATAGAGACCCTGAAGACTACATAAAATTTCTCACGGTGCCGGCAGGGGTATGCATGCAGTCATTATGATCGCGCTGCATACTTACTGCTTGATTTACGTCCTATTGCAAAAGGTTCTCTTTCTGTGACAATTGCTATAATTTAGTTTTCAGTTCAGATTTTGCTTGAAATATTTCTATGATTCAGCATCATCGCTAAGTCTATGTGCTGCTGAAAGCGGACATTACAGCAAAGCTAGAACCTCTGCAGAAATGAAGACAATGGAAAAATGTCACTGGTAGAGAGTCGAAGAATACCTTAAAAACTGTATTACTGAAAGACGTTGATGACGTCTCTTAATTTGTTGTTGATGTTATTGTCTTCATTACAAAACATGATTTGAGGCAGCTCTCCATGGAAATGTACTGTAGGCAAGCCGCTTCATCTCTGTACAGCCACACCCACTTCTCTTAGGTTACTGTTGTCAAGCCATGGTCTCCCTCTACTACAATCTTCACCTGCCTCACTTGAGTTTTGCTAAATTGGTGATTCCTTCATTGTTTTTGTCAAGTTGTTTCATAATGTCTGCTCTTCCCCATTTATATTCAGTATGACTTCAGAAGTTACCCCATCTGTCCATCTAACCTTCACTATTCTTCAGTAACACCGTGTTTCTGTAAGCTTGTGTTCTCATCATATTCCTACTGTATGCCGTCCCAAATACATTCTGGAAAGACTTCCTATGTACCAGATGTTAAAATATTTCTCTTTTTCAGAAACGCTTTTCTTGCTTTTGTCAGTCTGCATTTTATATTATTTCTATTTCGCTCACCGTGTTATTTTACTATCCAAATAGCAAAATTCGTCTACCATTTTTAGTCTCTCATTTTATTACTTCCCTCAGCATCGCCGCTTGATTTAATGCTGCTACACCCCATTAAACTTGCCTTACTTTTGTTGACGCTCGTCTGATAACATCTTTTCAAGACTCTTTCCATTCAGTTCAATTGCTTCCTCAAGTCGTTTGTTGTCTCTGACAGGATGAGGATGTTATGTATATAATCGGCAAACCGCAAACTTCATATTTCTTCTCTGTGAACTAATTCCTTCACTGAACTTCTCTTTGGTTTCCTGTAGTGCGAGCTCGCGAGCTCAGTACACAGATTGAATAACGCCGAAGATACGATACAACCCTGTCCCACTCTCTTCTTAACTCTGCAACCCTTTCTTGTCCTTCGGCTCTGACGGCTATAGTCCCTTATCTGTACATGTTGTACATAACCTTTAGATACCTGTATTTTATCCCTGCTACTTTCCGAAAACCACTGTATTCCTGTTAATATTGTCAAAGATTTCTCTAAATCTACAGATGCATAATCTTCTAAGATCATTCATAGGTTCAGTATTGCCTCGTGTCTTCATAAATTTCTCTGGAACCCAAAATGGAGTTTTATGAGGTCTGATTTTACCAATATTTGTATTCTTCTGCATTTAATTCATGTTAGTCTTTGAAGCCATGTCTTATTAAACTGATGTTTTGGTAGTATTCGGACCTGTTGAACTGGATCAGCTTTAATATTGTCAGTGTTTATAAACACACATACAGCAAAGTAAAGAATATTACATTCTAGACCGCGTCTGAGCATTTGGATATCAGCTGGAGAAAGTTAATGGAGAGGAGGGAAAACAAAACTCCATCCATATTGTCCCACGAGGGAAACGTATTCTCATGTGACGTATCAGGGATTAGTATCAACTCAACTCTCCGGCTTGGCAGTAGGGCAGTTTTTTAGTAAATAACGTAGAATGAATCGGGCTGAAACTGACGCGTAACGCCGGTTTAAACAAAACGGCCATGTAGAGATGAGGTCAGGCTGGACCGGTACCTGTCAGGAACGTTACATCATGCTGATGCGATCCGTGGCAGCTTAGTGTGTTGGCCCCATGCTGCGAGTAGTCTATGAGTCTGTCAGAAGGGATCTGGTCCACTTCTCAGAAGCCTGTTCTCCGTGAGAACAAACAACATGGCGTGGAGATACGTATCTATTTTGGGTGAAGTTTCTTTAGAACATGTGCCAGTCGTATTAACACCATCAGGTGGACTGACCGCCTGGAAATATATTATTCTGAGACGATCTTTATTATGTTGTGAGGCTTTGTCGAACAAGTGAAACACAAATGACCGATAACAATAGCGTATTAGCCCTTTACGTAAAACATCACTCCACTTAGCAAATCACATGATTTGGTGACTCCTAAAACTCTCTTTTGTTGAGCAATGATGAGGAATTCACGCGTATTTCTTTATTATTGTATAACGTGCTGGAGTGACAGAAGTAATAAAGTTTGTGATGGATTTCATACAAAGTGAGTAAGAGCATCTCGTTAAGCATTAAAAGATCTGAAATAGATTTCCTTGCCACTATAAGAAGGACAATCAACACTTTAAACTTCTCTGGGTAATAGCATTAGTGACTCGAATGACGAGACATAGGGACTATCCTGCTCGGAGGTGACAGAATAACACCAGAGAAAAATCTGTTTTTCACACACAGCAGTAAATGAAATGTAACCTGCGGTCAACAGCATTATTCATTCTGATTTCCGGCTGTGCCGTGCAGGTATTAAGAGCTGGAAACACAGAATCTTATTTACAGACTAAGTTCAATTCATGTACGAGACCAGCTAATTTGGTGCGGATTTCGTCCAATGGAAATCGAACCGTTCTGCTCGTGGAGGTATCAGGTAGTGCGGAGATTGTCTACAGAAGGAAAATCAGATTTTTTCACTGAAAGTTAGTGGAATTTCCTTCAAAATTTATTTCGTGTAACTTCAGACCTGATGCTATTTACCCTGCTGATTGCTATAGACATGTAAGCTGCGAGTACAAAGAAAATCTCAGGTGAAGTGACTGAGTGAACAGAGTACGAGTACAGCATGTAAGTGAAGGGCAAATAGTAGTTAATAAATAGATAACTGTAAACACAGACACTTTCAGGATATAGGATTATGTTTCTCAGAAACTGACGCTGTGAAATTTCAGTAGGCGATTGTTTGTAGACGTTGGGATATTTAAGTCGGTTTGAGTAAAATCAACTAAGTATGCTTGATAAGCATATTAATGGAAGTACATGAATTCTATCAAACAGTAACGACGTAAGGATGTAATAATTAGGTGCCACTGCTGATTGTTTACTACAGTTTTACAAGGCTTAGTCAAAGTTGTACAATGGACGATAAAAAATTAACGTTTGACGGAGTTACTGCTGCGTATATATGACTTAACGTGACTCCGATGCCAGTAAATAAGCACTGACAAGTACGAAATGGATTCGGGGCTCTATGACGTGCTGCGGAAAAACGGAAGCGTGAACTATGACGACGATATTACCAAATGTTTCCAAACAGGACCAACGTGGTGATATTTGTTTCTCGGCCACTAAAGGATGAACACCGGTAGACATCAGTCGCAGAATGAAGAAAGTGTATGGGGCAGCATGTCTGTCTAAAATTACGATTGTGAAATGGTGTAGGACAAGGGGTGCTGCTGCTTCATAATAACCCAAGTACCCATGTCGCAAATGTAACACAGAAGCTACGCCAACTCAAGTTGGACACACTTGAGCACCCGCCCTATAATCTTGATCTTCTGCCATGCCATTATCATGCCTCGGGCTATTTGAAACGCCTTAGTGGTCGCAGATTCCCGTCGGACGAAGATGTAGTCGACATTATGGACTTCTTGACGCAGCAGGACACTGTGTGTTGCCGAACGGGTACTTCAACCTGGTGCCTCGGTGGGACGATTTCCTCAGTCCTCACGTTGATTTTGCGTAATTAATGTACCGTTTCTGGACTGCACCGCCATCTAACGGGAGCTTTTTATGGCCCCTTATAATTATAACCTAGTAAGAAAAAAGCAAGCCTCAAACACAAAACTTGCTATTAGTCTCTCATCAGACATCCGTCTTTCAATTCGATGTTTTTTTGCCAAACAATTATGATTTCTGAAAGACACCGGTGGAAGACGTATGCAGTTTGGGGATTTAGGAAACGCTCTACCTCGTTGTCATTCAGGAATTACTTGCCAAGTAATGGGATCTTCATCTGATCAAAGTGAGAGGCGTCACTAGCTAGAGTGCCAAGTGAATACGGTGGATGAGGAAAAATTAGATTCACTACAGAAGCAGCATGTGATACGAAGCATTGTCTTTTTTTTGACATCTAAATAACCGTACCCTAAGTGTATTTATATGAATACATTTTTTATGAAACTACATCATCAGGTACCCGAAAAATTATTTTTCTTTTCTCCTTTGATAGTCAAAGTAAACGTATGTTAAATGAGAAGCCTCTGGAATGCCACAGAACTTTTATGTTATATCTCTGATAACAAATGAATATACATCTTAAATTATCATTATATTTCTAGCTTTCTTCTGTGTGGCCTCTGGGACAGCGGACGTATGTATAGATGTACTAGAGTTGCTGGTAATAGCTGATCTGTTCATTATAATAAATCGTGTATAATTATTAAAAAATCAGGTATCTTCCTTATCTCTCAGTAATGATGATAACTTCTGTAACATTCTTGTGTTTTATTGTAAACGGTACGAGACGATAGAAGCGTATAGTTCGTTGATGAAGCGAGTAAACACTGTTCACGTTCTTTCGTAAATTTTTCTTTAATCGAAGACAGAACCCTCCCTGAGATTATTTTGCCGATCGTTTTTTTTAACTTGCGTATCTTTTTGCGTAAGAATAGTTCTCGATTGATCGTCACGCGTCATCGACATCCAATACGTTCACTGGCCTGATACGGTATCGTCGTTTTTAATCTCATTGACGGTGGCAGATCCTAAATTTAAGGAATTTGATTTTTACATTTTCAATTTACTTGCACCAAACGGAGCGTCAGCAAAACAGACTTACGCCATAGTATGTGAAATGTGCATTCTTGTTGTGATAGTTAATTTATTTGAAATCGCACGTTATTCGCAATATTTTGCAAAGTCCCTCAGTGAGAAATAATTCGCTGATATATCTTAATACACAAAAAAGGTACGTTTCACTGATTGTGTCCTGTGCGGAATCAGCTGGGATGTTGTTCTGGAGCAACTACCAGCGACACGTCGCCCGGCAGCCTTCGGGCAGTCTCGATAGGAGATTTCGATAATACGTAGATGTGACGATTTGCCGCTGACGAGCATAACCCTGATAGGCAATGACATATTTTGTTTCAAGGTAGGGTTGTCTCTAGTGTATTTTTGGGTCTCAGTTTTAACTGAAAAACTTAAAAGTCCTCTCATATGCACTTCTGATACAAATTTAAAGTTTCTGTGAAGTACTGAATTTATAGTTAGTTAGTTAGGTAGTTACCTTCATGTTGCATGGACCTTTCTGCACGATAAATCATTATGATGTGGAACGAGTCATTTGATATTCATATTGCAAATTAATTTGTACATCTATTTATACTCTAAACATCACCATATTATTATTCCGAAATGAAAACAAGCAATACAGATTGAGATAGCAATTACTACACACCACATTTAACACATCACAAACATAGAAATCCTTCTATGGAATAGAAGGAGTTGTCAAGGAGAAACTTTTTCAATTGATTTTCAAATTTTACCTTGCTTTCTCTTAGACATTTTATACCACCGAGTAAGTGGTCAAAAGGTTTTGTTGCAGCGCTGTGCACCCCTCTTCGTGCTAAAGACATCCTTAATGTTGAGTAATTAATGTCATTTTTTCTTCTAGTATTATAATTATGTACCTCAGTGTCCCTTTTGAACTCTACTGGATTATTTACAATCTTCATAAGAGAATAAATATAGTGTGAAACAGTAGTGAGATGTCTACAAGATGATCGTGGGCGAGCACGTTTTTGGGCAATGAAGACCTTCTTTCTTAAAGATGAGTTACCCCAGAACATATGACATTCCTGAAAGAAAATAAGCAAAACATGTCAACTTACTGATTACTCTTTCCCCAAAATTTGCTATGATTTCGAAGTGCAAATGTATTTGAACTAAGTTGTGTTAGGAGTTCCAAAATGTTTTTTTTTTTTTCCAAATTAAATCTGATCAACACGAACACCAAAGAATTTTGAAGCTTCCACCCTATGTATTATTTCATCATGTGTTAATATTATCACTGGTGCAGTACCCCTAGAGGTGCAGAACTGAATATGACGTGTCTTTGTGAAATTCATAGTATGACCATTCACAGAAAACCAGTCAATGGTACTTTTCAGAACTTCACCATTTCTTCCGTTTCTGTATGTATACTGGGAGTGATTACAATACTGGTGCCATTTGCAAAAAGAACTAATTCTGCTTGTTGTACATCAGATAGTAGATCATTTACATATATGAGAAACAGTAGTGGACATAAGACTGTGCCTGGGGGAACCCCACAAGTGATTTCTCCCCAGTCATAATTTTGTACCTGGATTCTGTTGGTTGAGTTACTACTAAGATATGACATGATCCACTGGTTGACTATACCATCAATCCCATAAAACTTCAATTTATCTAGGAGTATACGATGATTCACAAAATCAAATGCCTTTTATAGGTCACAGAAAATACCTAGCGGTGCTATTTTGTTGTTTAATGCTTGTAATATCTTGTTTGTGAACATGTAAATGGCATTCTCAGTAAAGCAGCGCTTTTGAAACCCAAACCGTGATTTGCTGAGGATATTATTGTTGTCGAGGTGGGATACTATTCTACAATACATCACCTTCTAAAAAATTCAGGAAAATGATGTCAGCAGTGAAATAGGTGGGTAGTTAATGACGTCTCTCTTACCACTTTTCTTAAAGAGGGTTTCAACAACAGCATATTTAGTAGCTATTTAATCTAATAATAATGTCTACATCTACATATATACTCCGCTAGCAACCAAGCAGTGCTTGGTGGAGGGCACTATTAGTGCCAAAGTCGTGGATCGCGCGAGGGAAAAAAACGACTGTCTGAACGCCTCAGTAAGAGCTCTAATTTCCCTTATCTTTCAATGGTGAGCATTGCACGATTTGAATGTTAGTGTTAATAATATACGCTCTACATCCTAGGCGAAGATCGGGTTTTGGAATGTAGTGAGCAGCCTTTTCTGTTTAGCGCGTCGTCTATCTGCAAGCGTGTCCCACTTCAATCTTTCTATGTGATTCGTAATGCTCTCGCGATGGCTAAATGTACCAGTCACGAGTCTTGACGGTTGTGTTTGGACCTTCTCAGTCTCTTGGATCAGACCCAACTGATAAGTGTCGCATACAGACGATCAACACTCTAAGACTAGTCGAACTAAAATGTTGCAAGCAATTTCTTTTGTTGAAGGACTGCATCGCTTCAGGATTCTACAAATAAACCGCAATCTAGAGTTCGCCTTACCCGTTACTTGTGTGATCTGATAGTTACATGTGAGATCATTTCGAATAGTCACACCCCAGATACTTGACGGATGTTACCGCTTCCAAAGACGGGGCATTTATTTTCGCTTTGTTATACGCAGTAGGCTACACTTACTAATATTGAAAGACAACTGCCAATCATTACACCATGCATTTATTTTCTGCAAATCATGATTGATTTGTTTACAAATTTTATGTGATACTACTTTCCTGTAGACTACAGCATTATCAGCAAACAGTCTAATGCCGTTGTCAATGACATCAAAGATCGTTTATGTAAATTGTAAAAAGGAGCGGACATATTACGCTGCCCCGGGGCACACTTGGTGTTACGCTTGATTCTGTTGAAGTCTCCCCATTCAGGACGACATATTGCTCCCTGTATGTTAGAGAACTATCTATACAACCGTATATGTCATCGGACAGACCGTAAGCACACACTTTTTGGAGCAAGCGACAGTGCGGAACTGAGTCGAACGCCTTTCGAAAGTCGAGGAATATGTGCATCAACCTGGGAGCCGGTATGTAGAGCCTGTTGTGTCTCGCATGACCGCTGTTTCCTACGACCGTGCTCGTTTCTGTAGATGGGCTTTTCAGAGTCTAGAAAGGTCATTATGCCTGAGCATAAAATATGTTCCGTGATGATACAACAAATCGATATCAGTAAAATTGGCCGGTAATTTTGTGCATCCGATTGTCTACCCTTTTTATAGATTGCTATGACTTGAGCCTTCACGTTGTTGTGCGATGTTTCGCAATGCAGCGTGCTACAAAAAGATGTTTTACACACGGTTCAGCTACAGTAATGTGACCGCCGCTGATGTACGACGTCAACGCAACGGCCACTTACAGACGGCAGATGGAAGCACTGGTAGTGGAGGATGTACAGGGTGCACATTAACAAAACCGAGGAACTGCAGGGACTGATTCCTGACTGGAAGCGGAGAAAAAAAAAAGTCCTACGAACGTTTGTCCGGAAATGTATCGTTGCTACGGTAGATGGCGCTGACAAGTGAAAATTCCTCTATTTTTCGCTAGTTGCAGGTAACTGGGATAGCAGTGGTTGTCATACAGGATAAACATAATCGTACTTTGGCTTACACCATGTGGGCATACCACTTGTGTGAAGCTTGTACTAAGGTTGTTTCAGTACCTTGTAGAGCCCTGTCCTCCAAGTCTGGTGTACGTACCGTCCGCCACCTCCCTGAAAATTCGTTTGAAAGGACCTGTGATCAAGCAGGCGCCAATAAACGGTCTGAAATGTTCTGTGGTGCGGTTGGTGTCTCTGAGGTTACTTGTTTTGGCACAGCCGTGCTGCCTCTTGACCGTTTCCATCTGATAAGGCCGTACACAAACACCATCTCTGCTTGTCCCTGACATGAAAACTGGACCATTCTGCTGCTTACAGTACGCTGTGTCAATTCATTCGTCAACGTGGCAACGATGCATTTCCGGACTCATATTGATCGGAGGGTTTTTCCTCCATTTACAGTCATGATTCCGTTACTGCAGTTTGGTGGTTTTATTAGCGGTCACGGTAAACGAAGCATTTCAGTTGGACGAGGACAATAGCGCAGTCATTGAAGTAATACGCAAACGGAGCTTTCGGGCGAAGGGTGGAAGCCTTTCCGAAACAGTTAAGCCGGTAAACCCTTCAATAGTCGCAATGGTTAAAATATACCATGCGTGGCGAAATGGCGCTATCCAAATCCGCCACCGAGACAGCAGTGGTGCACCACAGGCCTTGGATGACACCGGAGTACGACGGCTGCGGAGATGTGTATGGGGGAATGGATGTCCAGCTGTTGAACAGCAGACCATCCAGATGAACCACGGGATACCAACAGTGTCTAGGATCATTCAGAGGACGTAGCTGTTTATGAATAAAGTTTCGTGCTTCATCGAAGAGATGGCATTGGCGTGTGTGGCCCGGCAGCAAGGTTGCAGGCCAGAGGAGGAAACCTTATTGTCAGGTAATGTTTTCGTGGCATTCCCTGGGTGGTCTCGTCATTCTGAAAAGCACAATGGATCAACGCAAGTATGCGTCTATCATTGGGAACTATGCACAGAACCAAACAAGCAGTTAGCTTTCTCCTTGGGTCTATGGCATCTATGATCGTGTCACACTGCTCGCAGTGTGCATCCATGGTTTAACGAATACCAGGTTGAGTTTATCGTACTCCCCTAGCCACTAAACTCTCTGGAGTTGAACTCAACCGAGAACCCGTGGGACCGCCTCGATCGTGCTGTTCACACCACCGATCGTCAACCGAGAAAATTAACGCGATTGGCAACGGCACTGTAGTCAGCATGGATCCACATCCCTGTTTGTAGCTTCCAGAATCTCACTGACTGTCGTCCTGCTCGTCTGCGCTGCGAAAGGTGGTTATTCACGTTTTTTATATATTGTCACATTAATGCGTCTACACTGTATATTATAGCCTGTACTGCAGTACCGTTAACTCGGCCTATGTGAGTCATGAGACTTGTGCTGAGCCCAAAGAAGGAGAAAATACGAATGGACTATTTGCGGGGATTTGAAATTACATTCCATCATCCTTGACCTACAATGTCAGTATACCGAGTATCCCTTCTTCCTCTAGGAATGAGACCGTCATGCAAAACAGAAGCACAACTCTCAAAAAATCCGGCCAAGCCGAGCACCAGAACATGGAGGGAAAAAAAATCTATTAATTGGTTCTTTAGTCGACCCTTCGAAAATACTCCTGCTTCCACATAAAACTAGGTATTATTAAACAATTTATTATATCTCTATCGACACAGGGTGACACTTTGAAGTATATGGCAAGTTGAACGAAGTGGTTCTCGTCGTCTCTGACATTCGGAAATGAATGAAAGACGAAACATTTCTAGACAAAACGAAATACTTCGAACGATCAGCTTGGATAGCCTTGAAAGAGGATGCGGATTACGAGAACATGGCAAGAAACAAGTTGGATAAGTTTCAAGATTTGTGTCCCTGGATTAGGCCGACGCTCCACCTCCTGGACTCCCATGTCAGCTGTTATCGAGAAAATTTTGGTGCTATGGGCGAGAAAAGGGGTGACAATAATGAATTGAAACAGGCTAACCAGGGCCGATGGGATCTGCGCTGATATTTACGTACATGATCAGCACATCTTAACTCACAAACACACACGTATTTGTGGTAAATGCTGGTAGTAATATACAGGATAAAATACTGTGTGGTTTACTTGTGTTTCATGGTAGCGTGGAGGCAGATACAAAGGCGACGGGATTCCCGATGCGTGTGCTGCAAGTCAAGATGATGGACGTCATTGTCACTCAACGGACACAAATGCAGCAGGAGGGAAAGCCGTCGCCACTGTGACCTATTATTAAAATATGAAATTACATTGTTGTTATTGAAAGGAAAAATGTGCTGCGTGTAAAATGAGGTCACTCTATGTTAATATTCCACCACTAACACTGCACGTCGTCGGAAATGTTTGGTATACGTCCTCATTTATAATAATACTCATCTGTAGTGAAATAAAATATCGTGACCGATTTGTTATTGGAAACGAGTACACCTGTGCTATCAAGTTTATTTCCAAAGTATTTTTCCAATGGAGAAAGCATTAACTTATCCATTTGAACAAGATCATTTCAACTAAAAGACTGATAGATATTTTGACTGCTGGAAGTTACTATGATGTGTCACATCTTTGAAAAGTACTACTTACCAGAACTGAAAATTTGTGGTAGACGAAGTGATTCCTGTAAAGTGACAATATATTGACTCAGAATTATGATGAAAGATTACCTCATATGCTACGGTCGCAGGTTCGAATCCTGCCTCGGGCATGGATGTGTGTGATGTCCTTAGGTTAGTTAGGTTTAAGTAGTTCTAAAGTTCTAGGGGACTGATGACCACAGCTGCTAAGTCCCATAGTGCTCAGAGCCATTTGAACCATCTGATTACCTCATAGTAGCCTAAAATATTGTCAGAGTCATGAGAAAATGTTCTTTAAGTAATCTGACGTTTAGTAAATGAAGAGACTTTATTCTGGTAGTTGCACTTAGCACACTTTACTGATTTAAAGATCTCTGTGAACCACAGGAACGAAGAAACATAGAATCTAGATTATGCTAGTTTCATGAAGTTCTACATAAATATTGCTCTTTAATAATATTAGAAGAGCATGTGTCACTGATCCGTTAAAGACAGGACAAGCCATATTATAAATTTCTCCGGACGGACGACAGGTATTGCGTCCAGGGATACAGGGGTAAAATAACCTACCAAGAATCAACGTTGTACTATTATTCCTCGAAGACGTAATTAATACAGAACGTTAGGGAGACGTTACTTGAGTTGACTGGATGCAAATACGGTGGACTGATCGATCAGCGTAATTCTATCTGGTTACTGACGAGTTACAGCACATGACCAAACCTAATGAGGTCGCCTATCATATACTGTCTGACAGTCGTAGGGAGAAACAGCTTGCGCTTTTCTCACTTGATATGTTGCAACCCATGGATGAAAGACGGCAGGAAGATTCCATAGTTCTAGATTTCCGAAAAATCGTTTGAAACGGTGCACCTATGCAGGCTATTAACGAATGAACTAGCACACGAAATAGTTTCCCACATCATGTGAGTTGCTCGAACACGTCTACAGTAACAGAACCCAGAACGTTGTCATCGACGGCGAGAGTTCATCAAAGAGAATGGTATCGTTAGGAGTGCTCCAGAGAAGTGTGACAGGACGGCTATTATATAAATGACCCGCGGAGAGGATGGGCAACCATCTGCGGCTGTTTGCTAATGCTGCTGTGGTGAACGGAAGGTGACGTTGAGTGGCTGTATGAATATACAGGGCGGCTAGGCAAAATTTCTGATTGGTGTAAATAAGCGAGAAACAAACCCGTAATGTTGAAATACAGAAATAGCAGTGTGCTGCTTGACACTGTCACGTCGTCTGCGATATGAAGTGGAACGAGCGTGTAAGGACTGTAGTAGAGAAAGTGAGTGGTCGACTTTGTATTTTTGGGCTAATTTTAGTGGCACGGCCGCTTTCCATCTCCGTTTCCCCCTAATCAGAGTTTGTGCTCCGGCCCTAATCATCTCGTTGTCGACGGGACGTTGAACATTAATCTTCTTCCTCCTTCTCCTCCGGGAGAATTTTAGCAAAGTGTGGTTCTTCGCTAAAGGAGACAGCACACAGGTCACTAATGCGACAAATTCTTGAGAACTAACCGAGTGTTTTGGATACACACCAGTTCGAATTAAAGGAAGAGATTAACGCAATTCAGAGGTGCGCTGATAGATGTGTTAAAGGTAGGCTGGATCGATACACAAGTATTACGCAGATGCTTTGAGAACTACAGTGGGAACCCGTGGATATAAGGCGACGTTCGTTTCGAGAAACACTGTTGTCAAAATTTTGCGTACCAGCAATTTGAAGCTGACTGCCGAAAGATACTACTACCGCCAATATACATTTCTCGGAAGGACCGAAGATGAGGTAAGAACAACTAGGACTCGTACAAACACATACGGACATTCTTATTTCTCTCCCTCTATTTGCAAACGAACAGAAAACTAATACTGGTACAGGGTACCCTGCACCACGCACCAAGTGGTGGCCTCCGGAGTATGTAAATAGATGTAGATGTAGGTACTGCTGTCAGCTGACTGCTGCTGGATGCTGAATAGGGTGTGTCCACAGGCTGTGCGCAAAAGAAAATGTTCGAAACGGCGATCTGAGGTGAAGAAGAAGAAACACTAAGATTGACGTTGTTTTATTAGTCCTGAAGAGTATAGAATCTCAATATAGCGTATCAATGAATTATTTTACCTCTTCCTTTAGTAAGGATACACTAAATATTCTCGTCTTTATGAATTATCTGAATCGTCAGCATCACTTTGTGAAAAAACCTTACGTGACAGAAAGAAACCTTTAGCATATCAGAACGCTGAGTATAGGAAAACTTTAGGACCACCTGAAATAGTTTTTTAAAAAAAATGCAAAACATGTATTTGTAGACCTCCGTGATTTATAAAGACAACACTCAGTATCTCCTGCCAAATGATCGTTCAGTCTTCGCCCTTTACGGCGGTTCTGAATTCTTATGTTTCCACTGCTATCTATGCTCATTTGTCTCTGGATTTGCCTGTGGTACACCCATCATTAGTCCATACCTCGGTGCGGCGGGATTTTTTAATAAGTATGACCAATCGAGCAACCCAGGGGGGAACAACATTTATCATGTTTAAAACGTCGTGCAATATGTTGAAAACTGCTCGAAGGGTGATTTTCACTTTTTCCTCCCTCATATCGATTACGGTACGCCGATCTTTGAGCACCATCGCCTCGAATTCACAGGTGATTCCCGAATTTTGACAGGGACATGGTCTGCCACTTTGTTCTTCGTCATCCAGGTTTTCTTAAGCCGTTCACCACTCAAACACTATGTCATGAGATTGTGTGTCTTAGCTTACACTCCCGTCGACTCAATATGAAATGCTGGAGAGTTGTTACTCTTCAAACACCGAAAATGTATTTCCGCACGATACTTCAATTTATCGTGAGATTACAAAATTCTGTTTCTCCTCGTGTAGTGACGTGTTACTGCACTGTGTCACACATACACGATTGTGTACCACGACTTCAGACATGTACCTTCAATCAGACAAGTAAATAATTACGGAATTTTTTTTTTTTTGGGTGATAATTAAATCTGTATGACTACTTCGCGTAAATTAATCTGCAGGGCGGTAGGCACTGCGTTATTTAATCGTCCACAACTATAAATGTGAGATCGTACAAATTATCTTTTTATTTTCAAATGAACGATCTGCGGAATACAATCGAAAGAAGTCAGGCGAATAATCTGTTTTTTGTTATTAGCGTCAGAATCCTTTAAGTAAAAATGTAAGGGACATCAGCGGTAGTAGCCTCTACACTGAGTAACGTCCTGTCGCGCCGGCGCCGTAATCCAGACGCAGCAGTGCTGGCCGCAATACCTGTACACATCCGCTAATCGGAAGCTATGGGTCTGCTCCAATTACTCTGGACAAATCAAGAACGTACGTACAGCATATTTGTTCTGGATGGAGGACAGGTATGGCCACTATGGACACGTCACAATGGAGTTGAAACAGCGACATATCTGTTATTTTAATTGTATGTACAGTTGCAGTAGCCTTCACTCGGTTCAATAAGCTACACTACTTGATAATACAATTATTGTCTGTTGAAAATCTTTGCTGCTGGCCACATTATTTACCAGTATTTTTGTTCGTTGTCACTAGTAAGATGCGAAACAACGCATTACTAAACCCTGTTCACAGTAAAATCTGATTATTATCACTACCGACCGTAAATCACATTTTTGCTTGTAACTGATAGCTGATCTTAAGTACTGTACATCGCCAAGTCACTAAATTTTAGAATTTGAATATTACTAATCCTTAGAACTGACTATCAGTAAGTCCACTAACAATCATTACTCACTACAATGCACAGGCATATTTCCCTTTGATTCAGTACTGCCAGCCTCTCTGAGCGCGTCTATGGTGCGATGTGCTGATAGAACTGCCTATAGATGCGCACGGGCGCGTGTGTGTGTGTTTTTCCGTAACTGTGGTTCCATTTTTACTGCGTTCGCGTATTTTTCAACTCATGTTGTCGTAGCGTCCTTCCTTACGTCAAATGGCATAGGGATTGCCAGTTTCTGTGCAACCGCTGAGCAGACGAAAGAAATAGCGTATAACATTCTTAAACGGTGCACTGCTAGTCAAACATATTGTCTGTGACGTCAGTTATCAAAACTAAAATGTCGTATTTTGTTACATTTCCAGTCATGAAAATCAGTATATGAGCCCTTAGTACCAAACGTAGCAAAATTGCAATACTATCTGTCATTCAAAGAGAACCAACAATTTTACTTCAGTTACAGTGCCACAAGCACATCGGCTGACGTTAATGTTTGGAGTATACTGTGAGCACAACTCTCCAAAACGAATGGCCCGTGTAAAACCTGGACAAACACATTGCTCAGAGACGAAGGAAGCCTAAAATCTGTAAGGAGCCACAGGAAACATTCCGAGACAAGCTTCTTTGCCGTTATTCGAAAAACCCATTTTACTATCACAATTCCACCTGAACTGTTGTAGTGAAACAACTGTGTACAACCTACTAGCCTCTGGCGAGAATGAACAACGCAAAACATAAATGCGGTGGAGGTATGGTACACGGACTTGCAAGATGGGCTGTATTCTCAAACGAGGCATCTTCCATGTAGTATCCGTCGACATGTTGGGTAAATAAACATCTGACATGACACTGTTTGTTATGACGTCTCCTGTTCTTGACTACCACATATTCTTAGTGAAAATTTATTTAATTAAGAATCAGTTAACATTGGGCAAGTGCCAGAACGTTTGCATGGTTTAACAAAAGTAGCAGCTGAGGTCCAGTCAGTTCAAGAAAGAAGTTTGATGTGGCTTATTACAGTAGAGATCAAGGTGGTATTTAGAAAGACTATCTCGAAGCTTCATTGTAATTAGTTAGTTCTAAGGCTACTCTGCAGTGAAAACGACCAAGGTTTACGTAATATCTTAAATCAACAAGTGCCCCTAGAAACAGAGATATGCTCTATAGAAACTACGATGTGCTCCAAGATGAAAAGGCCTTTTGAATATCACTGTTTCAAGATTTGTTTTGTTGAAAAACAGCAGTAATTTGTGCAGTCCCCTTGTCCTGCTTTGTTAAATAATTCAATATCATAGAGAATATTAGGTAATTTTGAGATAAGGCTATTATCTTGTTACACCTGTTGAATGGTCGGTCGTTAATTATTGATGAATGATAAAAATTTTCTCTGGAAGCTGCTCAAGCATCATACTCATTAGTTTCGGGACAAGACACAATTGTATGGTAAGCTAATGACAATCTCACATTGTGTGGTTTGCGGACGTCCAGATATTCATAACGTTTCACGCTGTGTTCTGACGAATTTTGTCGTCAGGTGCAATGAGCTGTGATCATCAGACGATTCGCTGATTTGAGTGCATACAAGGAGCAAATCAGTGACTTGGGGTACTAGACGAAAATCAGAAGGTTTGCCTCCGAAATTTTCTTCATGAAGAAAGGACTGTAAAACCAGATGGATATTTATGGATATCTAAATATTTGTGTCATGGGTCTGGGGACTGATAGTAGTAAATTTCTGTAAGGAAGAAGAATGGTTTTCATTGATCACGTGTCAGTGTATGACGAATAGTGTGGTATACCTATTAGTATACATTTGGTAAGAAAGCTGTTAGTAAATGGTTCAAATGGCTCTGAGCACTATGGGACTTAACATCTGTGATCATCAGTCCCCTAGAACTTAGAACTACTTAAACCTAACTAACCTAAGGACATCACACACATCCACGCCCGAGGCAGGATTCGAACCTGCGACCGTAGTAGTCGCGCGGTTCCGGACTGAGCGCCTGAACCGCTAGACCACCGCGGCCGGCAAAGCTGTTAGTAACCATATTATAAATACACTAATGGTCATTAAGATTGCTACATGTGAAATTATAGCAAATAAAGAAAACATCAATATCGTTCTGTAACGTAGAATTGGGTGGAGTGTAATACGGGCTGGGGGTTGTGGAGGAGGAAGGGTCAGTATAACATTAATTTATTGAACATAAGTACCATCTTAATAACAGAACAACAATACGATAACAGTGAGACAGAATTTGTTCTGCAGCCCCATATAGTTTTGAAAAGCAGCGGTCAAACTAGAAATTACAAACGAAATACTTTCAGTGCAATAAACGAAATAAAAATAGAACCTTTCCTCCAGCACACAGAAACACAGAATTGGGCCACAACAGCAACGTTTACAATATATGGCCCTATGCCACAGACAGGATATACAACAGATATAGATCGTCATAAAGCTTAAGAGGCTTCAACGAATCTCAGAGTTAATAACTTAATAGTGGTCTACTACTACTGCCGTCACCCGCTACATACTTGAGCAAGCTACCACCAACCCTCCACAAAACTGTCTACGCATATATGTCAATAAACTCATGTATAATAAAACATACAAACTGATCATTCGCACAGACACGTAACATGGTGTCTTTCTATGTACAAAAGGCACCAACAAATCAGTCATGGTCATAGCGTAAGACAAACAATATCACTTCCTGTGTAATACAGATAAATCACGTTCACTGCGTATAATGTAACAAAATCAGCGTTTCTCTCGCCTTCGGAGACCACACCCACACGCACAGAGTACAATTGCAGAACAACCACAACCTGTCTATGCTAATACCATGTGCTATCCAATGAGGTCGATGCACCACTTGCATCCAGCACTGAACTTCATGTTGAATCGCCCAGCCAACAGGATATAGCCGTCATTTACTAAAGCAAGCAAGTTGTGCTGTTCTTGACGTGAAGAAGCCACTTCCTTCACCTCCATTGGAATCGCATTCCTCCCACCATGAAGACACCAACCACTCCACCAGCTTGTTGTAATACACAGCAGCCATGCCCCACACTGACCTCCCGTGATGTCACTTCAGTAGAGGACCTGTGGACGTGTGGAAACAGCAAAGTCAACATTTCTGAACTTGCTGTCAGCATCAGCTCTTTTCCCAAAATCGCTGACACCGGCATCTGGCCCTCGGGTAACGACATTACTCTTGGATTTCCCCCTCACCCTCCTCCCACCACTTTCACCTGTGGCCAGTGGAGTTACAGAGATGGACTCTGAAACACCAATGGCAAGGGAGCACAGTTCAAATTTAACTCTTATAGTTCAATTACATAACCGTTGCCTTTTATCCCTGTTTGTACATACTTCCAGGTTTCATGTGTTTAGATGAAGGGGCACCTACGTTGATTACAGAAGGTTTTTAACAGCTCCATTTGTTGCAAACATATATCAGAAAAATGTGCTCAGCTTTTTCCATAAAAATAGAAACTCCTGATGTTGGCAGCATATGACTGAAGACAGGAGCAATACTCTTGAAAAAATAATGGCAATGAACCAGAATGTTAAGAAGATACATTACATGACTTAATTCACCAACACAACGGGTTGCATTTGTTGGAATCGAGTACTCTTTTCAAACTGTATATCTAGTCTTTTACCATGCATGAAGTGGCTCTGAATTACACTGGAAATACTTATCAGTAGGTATTTCATCCATCTCTAAAATATTATTATTATTATTGTTATTATGATTATGATTATTATTATTATTATTACTGTGTATGTGTGTGTGAGATAACTTGGCGTGATCGTAGCGTATACGCCAACATTATGGTAGTATAATATTTTATACCAGCATACACAATTACACCACATACGCGCCACACACACCTGGCGATCATTGCTCACTACTTTGCCTTTGTTCTCAGCCTCGTGATGACTGGGTGTTGTATGGTGTCCTTAGGTTAGTTAGGTTTAAGTAATTCTAAGTTCTAGGGGACTGATGACCATAGACGTTAAGTCCCATAGTGCTCAGAGCCATTTCAACCAATTTTGTCTTTGAGGTACATAGAGCCTGATACCGAGTGTGTCACTTCCATGTGTTCCTTCCTGGGAAGCGAGAAATTTCTTATCAGCTGTGCTTGTTACAGATAAGGATATGGATAGACTAGGTGATGTACTTATATGCAGCAGCAGCTCGTCACCCTCCACAGGGTGCCAGCCTAACATATCTAACGTACTGTCATTCAACTATGCTGCAGCACAGCCACTACAGCAACTATCCGCAGGTCAAAGAGCCTTAATCTGCTGCTGGAACAGGACACAGATGTATTCTATGAGCCACAACAGCGGCTTTCTATATCAAGTTTATCTGGACTGCCAAGCAATCGGGAAAAATATAGCATGGCAGTCAGTGGCTATTACCGTAATTTTAAGTTGTGAATTGATTTTATATATATCTAAATATAGTGTAAAGAAATATATTGTTCCTTTTTATTTTTTCAACCCTGTCAACCAAGAACTGTTGGTACACACACACACACACACACACACACACACACACACACACATACACATACACATACACACACACAACATTGGCATATACACCATGATTACACCATACATACAATGCACATACATCATACATATTCTGCAGTAAGATACTTTGACAGTATAAAAATTAATGACGTCATGGCAAAATCAAAAAATGTTGAGTGATGCCAAATCTTGAAATTAGTAAAAAATTGGAAGAGTACACCAAAATGCAAATAAATGTACCAGCCAAAAATCTAAACACTTTATAGAGATGTATGTGTACCTGTTTACTGTGTAAATGCAGGAAAAAATGTGTACAATGTAAATAATTAGCTTTCCGTTATTCTGTGTAGGTATTCGCCCAAAATAGCACTCAAGCAAACAGCTAACAACAGTGTCACAATTAGCATTTATTCAAAAGTATCTGAGTTGTTTATCAATCATGTACCTCTGCTCCACTACACTTTGGGCTAAAAAAATGGTAGATACTGGTGCCTGATGTTATGATAACACGATTAGAGTAATTGCCTCTGCCATAAAGAAAGACACGCTTTTACTACTCACCAAACAGCCTATGGATTGTCTACCATCACGATCACTGCCAGTTTTTCACAGCCTCATGCAGGACATGCCTTCTCAACATTGTGATCACCTCGCCGGCAGCTGAGCTACCCAGATGTGGAAGGAAAAAATCGTTGGATAAGGGCGCCCTGTATTTATATACAAGTCAGCATCACATCTTAAAGCATCCCTGTAAGTTAACATAGAGAGCAGTTCTACAGGACCAGGATGGCATGCAGCATGAATGCATTTCGCGAGGTGCTGTGTGCTATGGCTGTCTCTGTCACACCCCTCAGCTGTTGTCGCATGCACACAGAGATGTCACAGCCATTTGAACCACTAGCAATCTCAGAGAGCAAACATGCCCAGCATGACTGAGCGAGGTGGACTCGCATTCGGGAAGACGGCGGTTCAATCCAGAGTCCGGCCATTCTGATTTAGGTTTCCGTGATTTCCCTAAATCGCTCCAGGCAATTGCCGGGATGGTTCCGTTGAAAGGGCACGGCTGACTTCCATCCCCGTCCTTCCCTAAACCGATGAGACCGATTACCTCGCAGTTTTGTCTCTTCCCCCAAAACCACCCCATGCCCAGCATGTGTCATGATGCATGCGTTCTTGCTCCAATTTAGCGATATGAAAATCAAATAAACACTAGGTTTAGGGCTATTTATATGAAAACTAACTTTGCTTCTTGAATCAGAAAGCCTTTTATATGCATATAGAGTGCAGAATACTAGTTTGCAGTAATTTAGTATGCTATTGTGATAGTTTCGCATCGGAATCCACATAAACCACGAAGAATCTATGACATGTATGGAGAATTAGCTAGTATTTTAGACAGATTGTTGTTTGGACATACGTACATGTAAACACTGGACTGGTTCAGCATCCCCACAGAAAAAAATAGGTTTCCATCATCTTTTCTCGTCATGATTGTACATCACAAGTATTAATCATGTCTGTATTGTAGACACCCGTAGTCTATGGCTAGCGGTTTTTTTAGTAATCACAACGTTCTCGGTTCCGGCTTCAAACAGTGCTACTGCTTAAAATTTTGAATAAAAATCATCAGCAATGACGGCAGAAGACTTCCGGCATAAGAATTCAATCTCAGTCTGCCAACAGCCTTGTCAAAAAGAACAGAGAAGCGGGCAGAGTTTCAGGGCACTCCTGGTCCTTGGGGTGGGTTACTGCTCCAAAAGGTGGTTGCATTAGCAATGATCAGCGGCATGATAATGCAGAATGCAATGAGAGGCACTGTATTAAACACACATAATGCGTATTCACAGGGCAAATTGCCTGTCACTGAGAAAGAGTCAAGATGATCTTTCCAATGGCTAAAGATTCCAGACTGGTCCCCCATTCGGATCCCTCTGAGGGAACAGCCAAGGGGACGATGGCCAAGAGAAGAAGACAAAACCAACGAAAGGATAACGTTCTACGGTTTAAGGAGTGGAATGTCGGAAGTTTGAACGTGGTACGAAAAAAAAATTGCGTGGTAAAAAGCAAGGTCGCTAACAATAGTAGTGCAACAGGAACTCCTCTGTTAAATGCTATGGAGAGATGGGGACGGCCTGTGTGATAATGTGATAGAAGGAGAAACGACAGTCGATAGGGCACAGACAAAGGAACCAGTACTAGAATCAAAACTTAAAACAGCTTTGGAAGACTTAAAATGAAATAAGGCTGCAGGGATTGTGGGTTAGCAGGAAGAAGCGCGAGGAAGTGCTGCGTCTGGCAGTAGTACCTATGAAGCTCAATGACAAAGTAGTGAGCAATGAGCAGATATCGTGAGGTATGTGTGGTGTGTCTGTGGTATAATTGTGGTGTGTATGCCGGTGTAATATATTACGCTGGCGTAACGCCAGTGTATATACTGCAATCACGCGAAGTAATCACACACACACACACACACACACACACACACACACGTATCAATGAAATGCTTACTGATAGGTATTTTCAGCGTAGCTCACAGTTCGCTTCTTGCGTGGAAAGAGACTGGGTATACATTTCAAACACAAGCAGTTCCAGCAAATGCCACACATTGTACGGGTGGAGCCAATCAACTAATGCACCATATTACCATTCTGTTGCTTTTCCATTACTTGTTGAACAATATTGCTCCTGCCTGCAGTCATATGCTGCCTGTTATCATTTCTTTCAATTCCTGATGCAGAACCCTGTGAACACATTCCTCTGATACATGTTTACTGCAAAAGCGTTGTTAAAGTCATCATTGCTCAACGCCTGTCTCATCAAGAGAGCACATGAGACGTGAAAAAAGACGTAGAGACAGCAAAGAAATGACAGCGCTCGTACAATCGAACAATAAAAATTAATGTGGATAGAATGGTCACAAGCACTGGGATTGCACGCCATTCGTGCCCTGTGGCTCCGCTTCACGGCTCGGTGATAGGCGGAGGAGGCTGTAGAGGGGGAATTCCGGGAATCATATAATTGCTGAGGGCCAGAAGCTGGCGTCAGAGAGTCCGGAGAAAAAGCTGAAGCTGACGTCGGCAATGCCAGAAATGCTGACTTCGCGGTTCCCGTATGTCCACTGATCGTTTGCAGCATATCACCTATTAGAGGTTACCTGTGGCGGGCTCTGCAGCCTCCTTCTTTCCTGGTCGTCCAGCAGCTAACTGTACAGCAGTGTGTCCCTGCGTCCATTTCGGCCAAGTCGACGCTAGCGGCAGTAGTTCTCTTCTGCGGCCAGTCCTTTCGTGGCACCATGTGCGACAAGCTGATCCCTGCTTTCTCCTCTGTTAGCAGACAGAACATTGCGCCACATCTGCAATAAATACTGGTGCATAAGTTCTAGTCTCTTTAGTCTTGCATCTTGGTATTCCGGTTACTGTGGATTTCTTAATCGGCTGTCATTTCTTATGTGTAATTCACTGTTGCTATTTGACTCTCCGTTCTGTTATTTTGATATTTGGAGATAATGAGTGGGGTTGTGGACGCTAGGAAATAGAGTACGAAGTTGAGAAATCAGAACATGATATATTCTTCTGTTTGAGTTAAGTGGAGCGGTGACAGCGGCGGAGGCAGCCGCAAATACACTAAAGAGCCAAATAAACTGCTACACCTGCCTAATATCGTGTCGGGAGCCCCGTGAACACGCAGAAGTGCCGAAACATGACGTGCATGAACTCGACTAATGCGTGAAGTAGTGCTGGAGGGAATTAACACCACGAATTCTGCAAGGGTGTCCATAAAACCGTAAGAGTACGAGGGGGAGGAGATCTCTTCTGAATAGCACGTTACAAGGCACCCCAGATATGCTCAATAATGTTCATGACAGAGCCTCCACCAGCTTGAACAGTCCCCTGCTGACATGCAGGGTCCATGGGTCCATGAGGTTGTCTCCATATCCGTACACGTCCGTCCATTCGATACATTTCTAAACGAGACTCGTTCGGCCAGGCAACGTGCTCTCAGTCATCAACAGTCCAGCGTAGGTGTCGACGGATCCACGCGAGACGTAAAGCTTTGTGTCGTGCAATCATCAAGGGTACACGAGCGGGCCTTCGGCTCCGATGCCCCATATGGATGATATTTCGTTGCATGGTTAGCACGCTGACACTTGTTGATGGCCAGCGTTGAAATCTGCAGCAATTTGCGGAAGGGTCACACTTCTGTTACGTTGAACGAATATCTTGAGTCGTCGTTGGTCCCGTTCTTGCAGAATTTTTTTTTCCGGCTGCAGCGATGTGGAGATTTTGTTTTACCCGATTCAGGATATTCACGATACACTCGTGAAATGGTTGTACGGGAAAATGTCCAGTTCATCACTACCTCGGAGATGCTGCGTCCCGTCGCTCATGCACCGACTTCGACACCACTTTCAAACTCACTTAAGCCTTGATAACCGGCAACTGTAGCAGCAGTAACCGATTAAACAACTGTACCAGACACTTGTTGTCTTATATAGGCGTTCCCGGCCCCAGCGTCGTATTCTGTCTATTTATATATCTCTGTATTTGAAAACGCATGCCTATACCAATTTCTTTGGCACTTGAATGTACTTTCGCAGTGTGTGGGGATATCGCCATTGGACAAAGCACGGCAAGAAAAAGGTTTGTTTCTTTTTTAAGGAGAATTTACCATTAGAGTCTCTCCACGTTCAGGAAGACCTCCGAGGTTTGATGAAAATCGTTTAAACGCCGTAATCCACAGTTATCAATGTCAGTGTACTTGAGACCTGGCGAATGTGATAAAATTTGTCAATCGTGCGACGTTTGCATGCAGAGGTGAAGTTTCAAAAATCTGGTGTATCTGTACCACATGATATAAGCCAAAAACACAAAAATCAGCTTGTTGCCATATGTGCACCTCTGCTTGCTCGTCGCCAATTGACCCGTGAACAACACCGACCTTTCCTATCCTGTAAGGTTACTGGTGACGGGAGATGGTGTCAATTTGTTAACATAACAGTATGAAAGGAATGGCAGAGCCCGATCAAAGTAGAAACTCCCTGTACAAAGAACTGCGCGCTTCCACAAATGATAATGTTACGCATCTGGCGGAGCAGCGACGGTGTGGAGTCCTACGAATTGCTTCCCCGCGGTGTAACTTCACTGCTGACTTTTATTGTCAACATCTGAGACATTTTCCAGACGCAGTTCAGTAATAACGGCCAGGAAGAATGCTTGAAGTGATGCTACTCCACGGCAATGTCCTCGCACTCTGCTAGACTGACAAAAAACGCTATACGGGAGTTGGATTAGGAAGTACCTAAATTACTATACCCTATACCCCAGTGGAAACGGATCTGAGTGCTTTGTTCGTGGGCCGCCAGCGTGTTTTCTTCCGGCATTACGTCACCTCATCCGTATCTCTGTAGGAGATATCTTGTTGGGTGGCAAATACTCTGTAGACAACAAATTAGTGGACAGGGAGCTAGTTCTGAGCACAAACGTTAATGCTATCGGCGTGCACTAATGTGTCTCGTACCCAGTTTTGTTAAAGGCATACATTAGCCATTTCACAATTTCACACCACTTAATGCGATCAGAGTAATGATAACCAGTAAAATCCGCCTTTATGTTTCGGTTTACTCTCTCCGTGGACGGTGGTTTCGAGTACTACAGGATAGCAGCAGATTGTGTGATTCCTAAACCAAAAACGAATTCTCAGGAAGCTCTGGACGTTCATTCAGTGGCATTATCAGAATCGAACCCTCGACAAGGACAAAAGGCACTGAAAACCCTATTCAACCAGTATACTGCAGATTATGGCCGATATAACAGGAAACAACCAAGAGTACCTCGGGAAGTCCTCCACTCTTACCAGAGTGTACCTGTTTCCTGCTCGCGATTTTTGGAACAAATCCACAAAATCTATATATAACTTATTCATCGGAAGTTCTACAGGCCTAGAAGCCAACGTACCAGGTTTAGAATCCTTTGTGGGGTTGCTAATAGACAGACATTCCATATGAACTCCTTGCGTGGGTGCTTTGGAAACACCCAAGTATCCCCCCCCCCCCCCCAATCCCTCTCTCCCTCACCGCAGAATGATGCTAGAGGAATAATACAGGTAGAACTTACGCGTAAGTACCACTATCCCGGATCCATTATTACCCATAATATTGCAGAGTAGGTTGTATATGGAATACACAGGATGTTCCAAAGAAACACAAACTTACGGGACAGGTGCCTTACACCAAGACAAGGAAATACTGTCCAGTAAACACGGGCCCGGAAATGCATACCTTAAGCACTACGAGCACTTATTCGACATCGATACTGTAAAACATATGTCTTCTACTCCAAGGACTTCGCTCTCCATATTTTGGGAGGAGGTAATAGGGACCAAACCAAGAAAATGAATGTCCAATAGACATAAGTAATAAAATACATCTCTTTTACTGAACAAGTGCTCATAGTTCGTAAGGTATGCATTTTAGAGCCAATGTTTACTAGATACTTTTTCTTGTTTTAGTCCATACAGTCTCCTTTCATACAGTTCAAATGGTTCAAATGGCTCTGAGCACTACTATGCGACTTAACTTCTGAGGTCATCAGTCGCATAGAACTTAGAACTAATTAAACCTAACTAACCTAAGGACATCCATGCCCGAGGCAGGATTCGAACCTGCGACCGTAGCGGTCGCTCAGCTCCAGACTGCAGCACCTAGAACCGCACGGCCTCTCCGGCCGGCTCCCATACAGTATTTCATGACATTGAAGATAAACAAGTGCTAATACTCCTTAAGGCAAGCATTTTAGTGACGATGTTTACTTAACTCTCTTTATTGTTTTGGTGTACAGAACGTGTCCGTAAAATTTTGCGGTGTATTTCTGGGACATCCTGTACATGCGTGCTGTCTGTTCTTTCAGACGTGTATGACCGAAAGAATAGACACCATTAATTCGATCAACAGCTATATTCAAGACATGACGAAAGAAATAGCCGACATTTAGCTGCAGTGAAGTAATGAGTGGCGAAAGATGAAAAGTTGTGCAAGATCGAGAGGTGAACCTGGATTTACCGCTTTAGGCGTACTGTCGCCATAACCGCATAAACCACTCTAGAAGGTCCCCCGTCTGATCCAGATCTCCTCACACTACTAATTATCACCCGCTATCTATTCATCCACTGCGTCGCCGCTAGGTTTCGGGTATTGTTGTGCATCCGCACTGAAACACCGTAACACCAGAGGGCGTTTACTTGCCCTCACAATCTTCTTCTGAATATTTGGGATTATTCTCAAACAATGCAGGAAAATCGTCCAAAATGTGATTCACTCCCTTTAGCTTTCAATCCTTAGATTGCTGACTGAAGTCAGTTTCCTGAGAATCCCCTTGAAATACGTGGCTGAAGCCATGTGCTATTGCAGTGTCGGTCCCATTTACAAGTCTGACCCCAAGCTGAAAGGCCGTAACACGCTTTACTCACCGGGCAATGCGACTCGTGCGCCTCGGACGCGCCAGTACCCAACTCAAAGCCTGATTTTCAGTCTGTTCTAGGAGCGGCCACTTTTCTAGCAAGCCCATGAATTTCTCCTCGGCGAAAATACCTGCTAATGCCTCAAGTTCATGAATGGAGTACTACTTCTCTAAGGGTGTAGTCTGCCAGTATAGTACCAGGCTGGTACCACTGTTTTAAAGGGAAATATATGTGAGACTGCCACCAAGTGGAAGAAACTCTCCAAAACTAGTACGAGTAATAAATACTTGGTAACTCTTGTCGGGTAATACTGGGGTTGGATAAAAAGTAAAGGGCAACGTAATTCGTACCAGACTTTAGTTATAGACTTTCACCGTATTACACTACTGGCCATTAAAACTGCTACACCAAGATGAAATGCAAATGATAAGCGGGTATTCATTGGACAGATATATTACACTAGAACTGATATTTTGACTGAGTTTGGGTGCATAGATCCTGAGAAATCAGTACTCAGAACAACCGCCTCTGGCCGTACCCAGCTTCAACATGATACCACAATTCATCAAGAGTAGGGATTGGCGTACTGTGACGAGCCGGTTACTCGGCCACCATTCACCAGACGTTTTCAATTGGTGAGAGGTCTGGAGGATGTGCTGGCCAGAGCAGCAGTCAAACATTTTCTGTATCCAGAAAGGCCCGTACAGGACCTGGAACATGCGGTCATGCATTATCCTGCTGAAATGTAGGGTTTCGCAGGTATCGAATGAAGGGTAGAGCCACGGGTCGTAACACATCTGAAATGTAACATCCACTGTTCAAAGTGCCGTCAATGCGAACAAGAGGTGACCGAGACGTGTAACTAATGCACCCACGCCGGATGATACGCCAGTATGGCGATGACGAATACACACTTCCAATGTGCGTTCAACGCGATGTCGCCAAACACGGATGCGACCATCATGATGCCGTAAACAGAACCTGGATTCATGTGAAAAAATTACTTTTTTCCATTCGTACACCCAGGTTCGTCGTTGGGTCCACCATCACAGGCGCTCCTGCCTGTGATGCAGCGTCAATGGTAACCACAGACATGGTCTCCGAGCTGATAGTCCATGCTGCTGCAAACGTCGTCCAACTGTTCGTGCAGATGGGTGTTGTCTTGCAAACGTCCCCATCTGTTGACTCAGGGATGGAGACGTGGCTGCACGATCCGTTACAGCCATGCGGATAAGATGCCTTTTATCTCGATCGCTAGTGACACGAAGCCGTTGGGATCCAGTACGGCGTTCCGTATTACCCTCCTGAACCCACCGATTCCATATTCTGCTAACAGTCATTGGATCTCGACCAACGTGTGCAGTAGTGCCGCGATACGATAAACCGCAACCGCGATAGGCTGCAATCCGACCTTTATCAAAGTCCGAAGGTGATGCCACGAGGCATCACAACAACGTTTCACCAGGCAACGCCGGTCAACTGTTGTTTGTGTATGAGAAATCGGTTGGCAACTTTCCTCATGTCAGCACGTTGTAGGTGTCACCACCGGCGCCAACCTTGTGTGAATGCTCTGAAAAGCTAATCATTTGCATATCACAGCATCCTCTTTCTGTCGGTTAAATTTCGCGTCTGTAGCACGTCATCTTCGTGGTGTAGCAATTTTAATGGCCAGCAGTGTATATGCCATCAATACAATCGCCCCGAATTTGCTTCTCCTTCCCTCACAAAGGCAGATGGCGCCGCTCTTACGAGATGTCGACAGAAATGGCTGCGCTAACGGTGTCTGTGTGACGGTGTACGACATCTTCCATCTGTGTGAGGGAAAGTGATCAAAATGGAGGACTATTATCCCGAGGGCACGCAACATGGTAAAAGTCTATTAATAAAGTCTGTTATGAATTGTAACAGTGTTTCCACTGCTTTTTATCCAATTCTTGTATTTCGGGTACCAAGTAGGTTTGCAGAGAGTCCCGCGAGAACGACAGTCGTCCTATAACAGCGACGAAGCAAGTAGTTGTGAAGTTGGGACCTGCGCGCCGCCCCTCCACCTGCTCGAGATACGGAAGATATCGGAGAAGCAGACAGGTGCTCCAGAGCGAGCGCGGGCCTCTTCACGATCCTCCGTCATCCATCTGCCGCGAGAGTTGTGCGATCTGGATTACAGGTTCGTAACGAGAAACTCTCAAGTGCGACTCGATCGATGAGGGCTCATTATAAGCTCGGCTGGTGGCCGGGTTAACTTCGCAGCTGGCGGCGGCAGCCAAGTTTGACAGAAAGCCGTTTGTCAGGAGGGCGCAGGCGGAACCCGTGCTGCCACCGCCGCCGCCGCCGCCGCCTCCGCCACTGCTGCCGCTGCTGAGGGTATCTGCCACGATAACAGCCTCCTAACCCCGTGCAGACTCGAGGCGCTGTCGGTGGCCGCTTCCGCCCATGCACGTCGTCCTCCACATAACGTCCTCCTCCTTGAGAGTATGTCGCTATGCTAAGCAACGCAGACTTTAATTATATCCCTCATAAAATACGGGGTTGTTTATAAATACCTCATTGGTTTTCAGAAGATGACTGCACGAAAAATTAAAGACTAAAAATAAAATACAAGAAATGAAAATATCATAGGATAGAGTAGCTCTTTAACTTTCAATTCATTATACATTCTGTAACAAAAAGTTCCATGAGGTGAGTAAATGCCAGAAACTGGGCATGCGAGAAGGGCTCTGGCTGGCGTGCCTTAGCTCTCTCGCCTGGGTCCATAGTTCCTTCACCACCGCGACACGCTATCTGTGTCTGAGGAGGGAAAGAGGGGGAAACTGCTATACAGTCGCACTACATATGACTTGATTTCATATCTTATGTTCCTCAACTACGTATATCACAAACAAAACAAATTTTCAGTACAGCTGCTGGTGAACTTTTCGGGATGTGAGGTCGTGGTCCAAGAAACTCTACTGTTCCTGAGGTTCCGTCCAGCTCTGCGCTGGACATCCTCAGAGGAAAAGGGGGAATGTTAACAGTAACACCTTTTTCACAATGACATTAAATCAATAATAGCTGCAGAAACTACTGATGTAAACTTTTATCAATAATATTTACATCAAGCGAAAATTACTTTCTGCGGTAAAATTTATGGCCACGTCATAGACATTAATCTATAAGTCAAATCAGCGATTTTTATATATATATATATATATATATATATATATATATATATATATATAAATGCTTAATTTAAGTAATAATTCTTTTGTTGGCAAGTAATACAATTACGACCAACTGGAATATATTCTTGATATAATCTTTCGAACTCTCACTTTACATTTCAACGAAGGGGAATTTATTGCAATTATAAGTCGGGAGGCTGATATGCGTTTAATTATCGAACCTTTATTTATTTTTATCTGTAATATCAGGTACAGTCAGTACGTCGCGAGTGTACGAGGGCCAGCAGAATCTCTTAGGACTCACTAACGAACAGTAAAAAAGAATTACAACGAAAAATTTTATCGCACCATCACAACCTAGTTCATACATTTAAACAATTTAAACAAATTGAAACCACAGTCTAAGATAACAGTCGCGACATTCCGACGTATTTTTCTTACCCACAGCATTGGCACCGCACCAAGCGGTCGTCAAGAACATTTCTGAATGAGATATCGGATGGGTGCGAATACAAACTTTTACATTGATCTGTAACACAGGTTTTACAATAGGTAGTGTATATAGCGCAATAAAATCGACAATAACTAAAAACTGACGCCACATTTCTCATTCTTGAAATTCCTAAGAACCATGGGAGGTACGAAACGGAAACTTACAGGAAAGTTTGTTAATAACAAACATCTACCGAACAAAGTAGACTTTCGTTCGCTATAGTCAGTCAAATCACTGAACTTGGAACGTAGGAAACCTATACGGAGTGTAATAGCTACATTAATTAACTTACCAAATGAGCCACCACAACTGTATCTTAAGGGAAAACTACACAGGTGTGATAATAAATCGCAAAACGTAGTAAAAGTCTTTTCCAACACAGAAGAAGCCAATTCCCCACTCGTTGGTAAATATGAGGGAGAAACGGCAGGAATCCTCAACACATTCACATATAAAGAAAATGTAATTATATTTAGAAACATATTCGTATATTAGGAAGTGGAGCGAAGGTTAAGAACGGGTGAATCATTAGACTTCATAAAAATTTTTAAGTATCAAGAAAAGTGTTTGTGGCAAAAACAACAAGCTACAGCAGAAATTTATGCTTCTCATGCACGAAATATGTCTTTATAATCTCTTACTTGCAGCGCAGTACGCTGAAAATATACACATACTCGAAAATATTACCTCATGAATTATTTTTTGCTTATGTCATTGAATTAGTGTGATTCGACTGTTTCTACATGTATTTTATGATAATTCATGTCACTTGGTAATTTACTAACGCACGGAACGCCAAAATATATTAACAATCTCGTTAATTCAGTTGAATCTTAACTCTGTTTATTTTGGGATGATGTACCAAACTATAAGCATTTTTGGTCGTCTCTTCCTATTGTACGACCTACCGAAACCGATATCTCACTGCCGGCAACGATCTTAACCATGAATATCTCCCTTCATGAATCGATCCAAACACTAATTCGGCTGAAAAAGTAATGTATATATGGACAATGTTAAAAACTAATTGTAGTTCTGACATGCACAGCGCCACTATTTCTTTAAAAGACCTAAATATTATTCATGGACGACATCGGCGTTATTCTCAGCGGCCAACGTCGACGATAGGTTGTAACTTCTCTGGACTGCCTGTTGACAGGCTGTAGAGCACCGTGACAATGATCGAATAGCGTTTCGAATTTATGGCATCTGCAACACAAGTACGACACACCTAAGAAAACGTCCACAGGAATTTTTCGGCATTTCCTTGAATGCGAAACATATTTCCAGATGCTGAACCGATAAATGAAGCCGAGACAGAAGACCGTGCGCCTCTGACCTGACACTGCCGTCTGTCGACCGTAATAATTTTTTCCTCTATCCCTCGTCAACCAAATGTTTAAATTGTTTCTGCATGGGGCCTTAATGCCGTTCCATAGAAAATTTGCGGTACCCGTCGACTGTGTGACTGCATATCAGAAACTGAGAATTCTTACATTTCTCTTCTCTCATTCCTATTCATTTTTAAGGCATGTGACCATAATTTGCTAGACTGCCTCTCTTTGCTCAAACAGTCGGTGGACCTGTGGCCTTCCTTTATACAACGAACAAGCAGAGAAGGATAAACTGCGCTGACACCAGGATTATGCCGAACTGAAGAAAGTGTTGCCCATCGAAAAACGCCGCAGCTCAATGTTAAATGAGACACTGCATCGTACAGGGTACTTCCGAGAAGGACAGTGCAAAACCGAGACAAGCCGAGCTTCGGCCCACACATCGTGTTTGTATGGCTAGACGTGTCAGAACATGCTCTGAAATCATTGGGTACCTATTGTCATATCGAATTGTCCGCGCCTGCAGGTAGGCAACCCAAGTAAGAGTTTTCCAAAGCGGGCTGCTCTTTCGCCTCCTGGGCAGCTGATGTCAGCAAATTCTGTGAATTGCAGACACGCACTGACGTTTGTCGCATCATAAAGAGCACCTATATTGAGCAGTTGTAATGTGATTATATGACTCTGAGAGATGTTCTTGCCGCTGGTGTGTGTGTGTGTCTATCTTCTTCTCACGTATTGGAGATATTAGTGAACAACGCTGTACATAAATTTGACCATATTATCTCGTCACAAGCAAGGGTCCAATGTAATGCAGAATCGAGCGGAAGTCACCAAACCGTTTCGGCCAAATGCTGTGAGGTCGATTTGTTCAGGTCAGAGTTAATGACGTTTCATCAGAAACAAAGACGTCGTTTGATGTGCCAGTACACAAACTACCTTTCGAAGCTACAACACAATTTTCGCTGCTGAAACAGTAATCTTTATGTTTAGATATGAATGACCTTGTATAATAATGGGTAAGTACTGCGAAATTTTTGTGAATTTCTTGTAGCTCAAATATTTTATGTAAAACTCCCCGACTATGTATTTTACGGATATAGTATACACACTGTAAATGTAGGTAACTTTGCGTCATGTAAATAAAACAGTGCGAGTGGCAGCGCAAAGCCGACTGACGTAATACTATAAACCTTTGGACACAACCATAGATAGTCCTTGGAGATATGTATTGCCGAAACTGTGAGAGAGGATGCAAAAGCCGTTCACACTTGCACGGTGGCGCCGAGAGCAGCAAGGTTTGGTAGTTTCGAGTTTCATTACAGGATGCAGAGGCCACAGAATATCAGTTACTAATTATGTGGCCTCCGAGAAGCTGAGAAGGGGAGTACTGCCTGGTACTAGCAATTGCCGAGCCATTATCAGAACCAGAAACATTATCCTCGTGGAGCGAGCTATGATATTGTGGAAGTATGTAACATTCAGCCTATCGAGCTACTATTTCGCGCCTTCAGCAATAAAAAAAAAAACCGTAAAATCAGACCAGTACACACCTTTTGGCTTTATGCAAGGCTTGCTGGCAGTTTGCGTAATATGAGCAGTGGAATTTTTTTTATGAAATGCAAACGTACGCCGTGGTGATTGATTTTCTAAGTCATTACTGTATGAACAGGACCTATGTCCTATTGTCCTGTACTCTGGGTGCCATACTATGAACGATGATTTCCAACATTAATTACATTTATTAGTGGTGTCAAAAGTAAAAGTAATTTCTTTCTAATTTTTGAAGTTCAGATATGTTTAGTTTCTAAGTAATTGACCTATTATTCCAAATTTTAATTACAATAATACTAACCGAATTTTTGAAGTTAATATTTTTAAGAATTTCTGAAAAGAGCATAATCTGAGAATCTACAGTAACGTTTTATTTCATTAAATTAATTTATTTTAATTACTATGATTGTCTGTGTCGATGTCTTTTTGTCGCACTCCAATGTTTCAATAGTGTTTTGTTGTCTATTTGAAAACTCTAATATTGCTGCGAAGGATACTCGTAATGATATTTGACGATATAAAATTATTTGTCTGTTAGAATTCGTAGCAGCTGCGTTACAGTAGAATCAGACAACGTCATTCTGAACGCAATGTGCACAGCGTTTACCCACAAATTTGTCATTCTGTTACATCTACATCTACATCTACATCTATACTCCGTGAGCCACCTTACGGTGTGTGGCGGAGGGTACTTATTGTACCACTATCTGATCCCCCCTTCCCTGTTCCATTCACGAATTGTGCGTGGGAAGAACGACTGCTTGTAAGTCTCCGTATTTGCTCTAATTTCTCGGATCTTTTCGTTGTGATCATTACGCGAGATATATGTGGGCGGTAGTAATATGTTGCCCATCTCTTCCCGGAATGTGCTCTCTCGTAATTTCGATAATAAACCTCTCCGTATTGCGTAACGCCTTTCTTGAAGTGTCCGCCACTGGAGCTTGTTCAGCTTCTCCGTAACGCTCTCGCGCTGACTAAATGTCCCCATGACGAATCGCGCTGCTTTTCGCTGGATCATGTCTATCTCTTCTATTAATCCAACCTGGTAAGGGTCCCATACTGATGAGCAATACTCAAGAATCGGACGAACAAGCGTTTTGTAAGCTACTTCTTTCGTCGATGAGTCACATTTTCTTAGAATTCTTCCTATGAATCTCAACCTGGCGCCTGCTTTTCCCACTTCAGATCGCTCCGGATAGTAACTCCTAAGTATTTTACGGTCGTTACCGCTTCCAATGATTTACCACCTATGGCATAATCGTACTGGAATGGATTTCTGCCCCTATGTATGCGCATTATATTACATTTATCTACGTTAAGGGAAAGCTGCCAGCTGTCGCACCATGCATTAATCCTCTGCAGGTCCTCCTGGAGTACGTACGAGTCTTCTGATGTTGCTACTTTCTTGTAGACAACCGTGTCATCTGCAAATAGCCTCACGGAGCTACCGATGTTGTCAACTAAGTCATTTATGTATATTGTAAACAATAAAGGTCCTATCACGCTTCCCTGCGGTACTCCCGAAATTACCTCTACATCTGCAGATTTTGAACCGTGAAGAATGACATGTTGTGTTCTTTCTTCTAGGAAATCCTGAATCCAATCACAAACCTGGTCCGATATTCCGTAAGCTCGTATTTTTTTCACTAAACGTAAGTGCGGAACCGTATCAAATGCCTTCCTGAAGTCCAGGAATACGGCATCAATCTGCTCGCCAGTGTCTACGGCACTGTGAATTTCTTGGGCAAATAGGGCGAGCTGAGTTTCACATGATCTCTGTTTGCGGAATCCATGTTGGTTATGATGAAGGAGATTTGTATTATCTAAGAACGTCATAATACGAGAACACAAAACATGTTCCATTATTCTACAACAGATTGACGTAAGCGAAATAGGCCTATAATTATTCGCATCTGATTTATGACCCTTCTTGAAAATGGGAACGACCTGCGCTTTCTTCCAGTCGCTAGGTACTTTACGTTCTTCCAGCGATCTACGATAAATTGCTGATAGAAAGGGGGCAAGTTCTTTAGCATAATCACTGTAGAATCTTAAGGGTATCTCGTCTGGTCCGGATGCTTTTCCGCTACTAAGTGATAGCAGTTGTTTTTCAATTCCGATATCGTTTATTTCAATATTTTCCATTTTGGCGTCCGTGCGACGGCTGAAGTCAGGGACCGTGTTACGATTTTCCGCAGTGAAACAGTTTCGGAACACTGAATTCAGTATTTCTGCCTTTCTTCGGTCGTCCTCTGTTTCGGTGCCATCGTGGTCAACGAGTGACTGAATAGGGGATTTAGATCCGCTAACCGATTTTACATATGACCAAAACTTTTTAGGGTTCTTGTTTAGATTGTTTGCCAATGTTTTATGTTCGAATTCGTTGAATGCTTCTCTCATTGCTCTCTTTACGCTCTTTTTCGCTTCGTTCAGCTTTTCCTTATCAGCTATGATTCGACTACTCTTAAACCTATGATGAAGCTTTCTTAGTTTCCGTAGTACCTTTCGTACATGATTGTTATACCACGGTGGATCTTTCCCCTCGCTTTGGACCTTAGTCGGTACGAACTTATCTAAGGCGTACTGGACGATGTTTCTGAACTTTTTCCATTTTTGTTCCACATCCTCTTCCTCAGAAATGAACGTTTGATGGTGGTCACTCAGATATTCTGCGATTTGTGCCCTATCACTCTTGTTAAGCAAATATATTTTCCTTCCTTTCTTGGCATTTCTTATTACACTTGTAGTCATTGATGCAACCACTGACTTATGATCACTGATACCCTCTTCTACATTCACGGAGTCGAAAAGTTCCGGTCTATTTGTTGCTATGAGGTCTAAAACGTTAGCTTCACGAGTTGGTTCTCTAACTATCTGCTCGAAGTAATTCTCGGACAAGGCAGTCAGGATAATGTCACAAGAGTCTCTGTCCCTGGCTCCAGTTCTGATTGTGTGACTATCCCATTCTATACCTGGTAGATTGAAGTCTCCCCCTATTACAATAGTATGATCACGAAACTTCTTTACGACGTTCTGCAGGTTCTCTCTGAGGCGCTCAACTACTACGGTTGCTGATGCAGGTGGTCTATAGAAGCATCCGACTATCATATCTGACCCACCTTTGATACTTAACTTAACCCAGATTATTTCACATTCGCATTCGCTAATAACTTCACTGGATATTATTGAATTCTTTACTGCTATAAATACTCCTCCACCATTGGCGTTTATCCTATCCTTGCGGTATATATTCCATTTTGTGTCTAGGATTTCGTTACTGTTCACTTCCGGTTTTAACCAACTTTCCGTTCCTAATACTATATGCGCACTATTTCCTTCAATAAGAGATACTAATTCAGGAACCTTGCCCTGGATACTCCTGCAGTTTACCAATATTACGTTGACTTTTCCTTTATCAACGATGATAATGTCCTCTCTGGTAAGCCGTCAGGTATTTTATCGTTTCGCCCAAGGGGGGGTCCCTCTAACCTAAAAAACCCCCGTGTGCACGCCACACGTACTCTGCTACCCTAGTAGCTGCTTCCGGTGTGTAGTGCACGCCTGACCTGTCTAGGGGGGCCCTACCGTTCTCCACCCAATAACGGAGGTCGATGAATTTGCAACCATTATAGTCGCAGAGTCGTCTGAGCCTCTGGTTTAGACCCTCCACACGGCTCCAAACCAGAGGACCGCGATCGACTCTGGGCACTATGCTGCAGATATTAAGCTCAGCTTGCACTCCGCGTGCGATGCTGGTTGTCTTCACCAAATCAGCCAGCCGCCGGAAGGAACCAAGGATGGCCTCAGAACCCAAGCGGCAGGCGTCATTCGTTCCGACATGTGCTACTATCTGCAGCCGGTCACACCCAGTGCGTTCAATAGCTGCCGGAAGGGCCTCCTCCACATTACGGACGAGACCCCCCGGCAAGCACACCGAGTGCACACTGGCATTCTTCCCCGACCTACCCGCTATTTTCCTAAGGGGCTCCATAACCCGCCTAACGTTGGAGCTCCCTATAACTAATAGGCCCGCCCTCTGTGACTGTCGGGACCTTGCCGGAGAATCGGCCACTGGCCCAACAGGCGAGGCATCCTGTGGTGGCTCGGAAACGATGTCATCACCACTAGGAAGCACCCCGTACCTGTTGGAAAGGGGTAAGGCAGCTGCCACGCGGCCAGATCCCACCTTCGCCTTTCGGCCAGGCACGCGCGAGCCCACCACTGTCCGCCATTCACCCTGGAGTGATGGCTGACCGGTAAGATGCTCACTGCCGGAAGACGCAGCGACATCAGAGGTTCCATGCGATTCCAAGGCCACCGAAGTAGGCATAGGTCTCACCACAGTTGCCCCAACGCCACTACGAGCCGACGCCTGCGCCTCGAGCTCTATGAGCCTAACAGACAAAGCCTCCACCTGCCCCCGAAGAGTGGCCAATTCTCCTTGCGTCCGCTCACAACAACCACAGTCCCTACACATGACTATGTTTACCCTACAAGCGAACGGTGTACTCGCCTTATTAGCAGCAGGAAATCGAAGTGCTCTCTCACTGACAGTCTAACCGACACTGAGCTGTTCTAACCAAAGAAACAAAAGCCTGTACGATACGAGGGTCAGTAGCAACGGCGATACTGTACACTACACTGTTATTAAAATAAAAGGTTGTGTCTAGTAGGCACTCAAACACGCAAGAAATTACAAAAATAAATAGTAACTACCCAGATAACTGAAAATAAGTTGTACCTGTTTGAAGCTCGTAAAAATGTGTAACAAGCGAACGGTGTACTCGCCTTATTAGCAGCAGGAAATCGAAGTGCTCTCTCACTGACAGTCTAACCGACACTGAGTTGTTCTAACCAAACAAACAAAAGCCTGTACGATACGAGGGTCAGTAGCAACGGCGATACTGTACACTACACTGTTATTAAAATAAAAGGTTGTGTCTAGTAGGCACTCAAACACGCAAGAAATTACAAAAATAAATAGTAACTACCCAGATAACTGAAAATAAGTTGTACCTGTTTGAAGCTCGTAAAAATGTGTAACAAGCGAACGGTGTACTCGCCTTATTAGCAGCAGGAAATCGAAGTGCTCTCTCACTGACGGTCTAACCGACACTGAGCTGTTCTAACCAAACAAACAAAAGCCTGTACGATACGAGGGTCAGTAGCAACGGCGATACTGTACACTACACTGTTATTAAAATAAAAGGTTGTGTCTAGTAGGCACTCAAACACGCAAGAAATTACAAAAATAAATAGTAACTACCCAGATAACTGAAAATAAGTTGTACCTGTTTGAAGCTCGTAAAATGTGTAACAAGCGAACGGTGTACTCGCCTTATTAGCAGCAGGAAATCGAAGTGCTCTCTCACTGACGGTCTAACCGACACTGAGTTGTTCTAACCAAACAAACAAAAGCCTGTACGATACGAGGGTCAGTAGCAACGGCGATACTGTACACTACACTGTTATTAAAATAAAAGGTTGTGTCTAGTAGGCACTCAAACACGCAAGAAATTACAAAAATAAATAGTAACTACCCAGATAACTGAAAATAAGTTGTACCTGTTTGAAGCTCGTAAAAATGTGTAACAAGCGAACGGTGTACTCGCCTTATTAGCAGCAGGAAATCGAAGTGCTTCTCACTGACGGTCTAACCGACACTGAGTTGTTCTAACCAAACAAACAAAAGCCTGTACGATACGAGGGTCAGTAGCAACGGCGATACTGTACACTACACTGTTATTAAAATAAAAGGTTGTGTCTAGTAGGCACTCAAACACGCAAGAAATTACAAAAATAAATAGTAACTACCCAGATAACTGAAAATAAGTTGTACCTGTTTGAAGCTCGTAAAAATGTGTAACAAGCGAACGGTGTACTCGCCTTATTAGCAGCAGGAAATCGAAGTGCTCTCTCACTGACGGTCTAACCGACACTGAGCTGTTCTAACCAAACAAACAAAAGCCTGTACGATACGAGGGTCAGTAGCAACGGCGATACTGTACACTACACTGTTATTAAAATAAAAGGTTGTGTCTAGTAGGCACTCAAACACGCAAGAAATTACAAAAATAAATAGTAACTACCCAGATAACTGAAAATAAGTTGTACCTGTTTGAAGCTCGTAAAAATGTGTAACAAGCGAACGGTGTACTCGCCTTATTAGCAGCAGGAAATCGAAGTGCTCTCTCACTGACGGTCTAACCGACACTTAATTACGTTTAGAATCTACAAATTTTTGATATTGGTAGCTTTGCGATTAACTGTATACTATAATTTGCTTCTGCGTGCGTAGCGACTGCCATCAGCTGAACAAGTATGTAAGATTCTTAGGTGGACATAATAAGTCTGTCATTTCTAATTACGAGCGTTATTCGAAAAGTAAGGAACGATAGGTCGCGAAATGAAAACCACAGTGGAAGTCAAAACTGTTTTATGTGCAACAGTTAGTTACAACATCCAGCTACTTATCTCCATAGTCGCCGATCCGACTTAGACGTTTGTCGTAACGTTGTACCAACTTTCCAATACCACCGTTATAAAAGGTAGCCGCCAGTACTTTCCGCCAATTCTCTACGCTGACCTACAGATCGTTGTCTGTGCCAAAATGTTGCCTTCATAACTAGCGGTTTATGTGAGCAGAGATGAAACTCAGAGGGAGACAATTATGGGCTCAATTGTGCATTATCAAACATTTCCAATTGGAAACGATGCAGGAGCATCTTCATTGCCCCTGCACAATTCGGCTGAGAATTGTCTTCCAGAAGAAAACGCACGACAGTTATATTATGTTGGTTGCTTAGCTTCAGGCGAAATTTCTCACCAAGCCCTCGTACTTGGTGGGAGACACTGTTGTTCTAAGTATCTTTAAATGCTCCCTGTGTGCTCAGAACTAAAAAGAACGACGTAACGCGATCGACGGCCATACCAGAGACACTGCCCAACACACCTGGGCAAAACTTCATCAGTTTTTCACTGTGGTTTCCATTTCGCGACCGATCGTTCCTTACTTTCCGAATAACCCTCGTATGTAAAATAGATACTGTCCATTATAGGACTGGCGACCGTATCCTATCACCTTGTGGTATGTATTTCAATGGAATACAAATAATATTGAACTATATTTTCAGCTAATCAATGAAAAATAAAACTTATTAATTACTATACTTTTGATTAAATTTTTAGGAGGCAGTATAATGAGTGGTTATTCTGATAAGTTGTGTCGTTTGCCAAACGAATTAAGCCGAAGAGGGAGGGTTGCAACCCATCAGACATTGCTAGTAGCACACTCAAATATCTTATTGAGCCCGCAGTTGTGAACAGGTTCTCGCTAAGTGAGTACAGAGAAATACAAAACGACTTCCTGTACCGTCAACTATGGAACTGTTTTAAATATAGACAGATACAGAACAACAGCATCGCGCACGTGTGGAATGCCCTGGGAAGATCAGGACGTTCAGTAGCTATAAATGTAATTTCTGTATTAATTATTGGACAAATAATGGTCCTAGAATCAGCAGTTGCTATAATTCAAGCCAACGTTTTCACAATCTTGAGAACTTTATATTCTAGAGAACTATCTCAGATCACTCATTTCAAATAGTTGATTACAGACTGTGACAATGAACGGGAGCAATTTGAGCGACCACGTTCACATGCAGCAAAGACAGCCCAGCAATTGTCAGCGGCCACTGATGGACGAATGGAACGCAAGAACTCCTTACCAATCCTGTGCCAATCCTGTGCCGTGCGTGAGTTCACGTTGCAGAGCGTGCCTGTTGTCAGTGGTTGTCACACACCCAATTAAGAAGCGTATCCATATTCTGTAATGCTCAAGGAACGATCATAAATCAAAGCGGATTCAGTGTAGTTATTGTATTTGGATGAAGGTGTCATTTCTATGTGTGTCGTTGCGAATTTCTTTTGCTTTCTCTAGTAACCTGCAGCAGTTCTTTCTACGTATGGTCTTAGTTTCATCGAGATACAGTATTTGGCAGTGACTCATCATGCGCAAGTTATTTTCGGCCTTTAGTGAGAATGAGCCCATATCGCCCATAAGGGGCGCATAGATATTCTAGCAACAAAAATTTTCATGCTGACTGTTCATCACTATCCACAGTCGTGCAGACGGTATGATGGTGATCTGAACAGGAATATATTTCGGTTACGACAGCGACTGTTGTTAGTTTATGGTGTTCGACTTAGCTGCGTACTAGTTGCTAATATTATCATATTTAACATGCATTAAAAATGAAACAATATTTGCTGACAAACGAAAGAATAGGGAGTTGTATGAGAAACTAGATCATCTCTAACAAACCAGAAAAATTTTTAACCTACGGGAAATTAGTCACAAGAACAATATCATCTGCCCAGATATTCATTGATCATGAATGAGCCGCAGTGAAAAATAATAAAACTGAATAAACACCATTGACTGTAATGTTTTAGTTGTTAGTACATGATTGCAATTTCTTCACTGCGGCCACTGTCAAGCGGCAAAATGTCTAAAATATCCGGTCATTAATAATCACAGAGATATTCGAGGCCATCATGAAGAAAGCCTGGATGGCTTAAATTGATCTTCATATCAAAATCCTGCAACACTGTTTTTAACACTGGACAACAGTCTAAGTGCCGAAATATTATTTATTTATTTATGCATTTATTTTACCTGGCAAGATTAGGGCCTTCAGGTCCTCTCTTGCACCTAACCAGGCATACTCAGATTGAACGAGTTACAGTTTCTACAGAACATTAAGGACATATAACGTATTATACAGTATTGTCCGCCCCGGTAGCTGAGTGGTCAGCGTGACAGACTGTCAATCCTAAGGGCCCGGGTTCGATTCCCGGCTGGGTCGGAGATTTTCTTCGCTCAGGGACTGGGTGTTGTGTTGTCCTAATCATCATCAT
Source organism: Schistocerca serialis cubense (assembly GCF_023864345.2). Taxonomy (NCBI): domain Eukaryota; kingdom Metazoa; phylum Arthropoda; class Insecta; order Orthoptera; family Acrididae; genus Schistocerca; species Schistocerca serialis. The sequence goes on along the minus strand of NC_064642.1, from coordinate 273,594,804 downwards.
TTCATCCCCATCGACGCGCAGGTCGCCGAAGTGGCGACAAATCGAAAGACCTGCACCAGGCGAACGGTCTACCCGACGGGAGGCCCTAGCCACACGACATTTCCATTTATACAGTATTGATGTTAATGAAAAAAAATAGAGATTATAACAGTAGTACAATGATAATTATAACAATAAAAAATAATTACAACAATCTAGAATAATAATAATAATAATAATAATAATAACAGTAGTAATGACTATGTTTATGAAAGTAAACATACTTTTCTTTTGTGAATGTCAGTCTTATTGCTAGTTGGGAATTTCTCGTTATGTTCTTGCAGCTTGTGAGTTATTCTCATGGAGCAGAGACATAAGATGATAGAGTGGGATGAAAGAGATATAGAAGAGGTAGATAGGTTAGAGGAAGAGAAATAGAATGGTAATATTCGAAGCTGTGATGGAGAGGAGAAAGAAAGAGATGAGAGGGGCACAACAATGGTGGCTATACCGTCCCTAATACGTAAGTTTTGAGTTCCCTCTTGAATGTTGGGTCGTTCTGGATAAGACGCAGATCACAGGGGAGCGCGTTCCATAGTCGTATGGCTGAGATGGAGAATGACAAGGAGAAAGATTTTGTGTTATGTAAAGGTACAGCCAAGATGCTAGACGTATCCGATCTGGTATTGCGGTTGTGGAATGATGATAGGTGTTTAATGTGAGAAGATAAGTATTGGGGGCACCAGTGGCTAAGAAATCGATGAAGTAAGCACATCGTGTGGAGATCGCGTGCCTTATGTGGGCGTATCCACCCTAGCTGGGAGTGTGAAGGACTGATATGATCATACAACCGAATATTGCATACGTATCTAACGCAAGCATTCATCACCAGCTCGAGGCAGCTAGAATTTTCACTATTTGTGCCGTGTTGAACTACATCACTGTAGTAAAGATTAGGCAAGACTAGTGTTTGGACTAATTTTTGTTTAACATGGGTTGGAAATATTTTTCTAAATTTTTGAATTGCATGTAGGGAGGAGAGCGATTTCCGGCAAGCTGTGACTGTTTGTTCTTCCCAGTTTAGGTGTTCATCCAAAATAATTCCAAGGTCTTTTACTGTTTTTAGGTATGGTAGTTGGGTACCATTGAGGAGTATTTGAGGGACTGTTTCGCGAAAGTACCGGCTGATTAACTTTGGATGAGATATAAGTATGACCTGGGATTTCTTGGGGTTTAGTTTCAGACCTAGGTTCTGTGCCCATCGAGAAACAGAGCAAAGATCTGCGTTCATACTCGCTACTGCGTCAGCAATGTTCTTGGGGCTTGCACTTATGTGCAGTTGGAAGTCGTCGGCATATAGATGGTAGTTGCAGGAGTGAATCAGTGAAGAAATATCATTAATGTACAGTGAGAAGAGTAATGGACCAAGGACGGAGCCTTGGGGAACTCCAGAGCACACGTTTTTCCATGATGACCTTCCCGACCCACAAACGACTTGTTGACTTCTGTTTTTGAGGTAGCTGTCGAACCAGCGTATTGCGCTGTTTGAGAAATTCAGCTGTTTCATTTTAATTAGTAATATATCAAAGTCAACTGTGACAAAAGCCTTGCTAAAGTCAAGCAGTGTTAGGATGCTAGCTTCACGTCTGTCCATAGCATGTTTCATGTCATCAGTTACTTTGATTAATGCAGTTGCTGTACTGTGGTGCTTTCGAAAGCCTGACTGATATTCGTCATGGATGTTATGAGTTTTGAGGTAATCCGTCAGCTGTTCATGGACGATGTATTCTAGGGCTTTAGATATTGCAGGTAGTATGCTGATCGGCCTGTAGTCACCTGGCGACTTAGGGTTGTCAGTCTTGGGTATAGGTTGAACTAAAATTTGGTTCCACTCAGTAGGATATGTACTACTGACAAGAGACAGGTTGATGATGTCTGTGATAACTGGAATAATAGTGTCTACGACGTTCTTAATCATGCCAATGCTCACTCCATCATTTCCTACTGCCTCGGAAGAGGTTCTCATAATGGCCTTGTGTACAGTGCCGGTAGTGACATGTTTTAGGAAAAACTTGTCTCTCGAGAGATTGATATCTTGAGGCTGGTAATTTGTCGCTGCGTGGCAGTTTACAACTGTTGAGAGAAATCGTTTAATTCTTCTGCAGACGCTTGATAAACAGCGTCAGATCTTCGCTTCCCTATACCGAAACTGCGCAGCTTTTTCCACAGTGCAGCAGGTTTTGATATGCCGCGTACGACAGAGCGGGCATGTCTGATTTTGGTATTCCTCACGCTTTGCTTGGTTCTGATTCGGAGTTTCCTATAAGCTTCGTACGCCTCGGGAGTTGGGTTACACTTGAAGGCCCTATGTGCAGCATCACGTTAATTCATTACAGTCAAGAGCTGAAAGATGATGTCCTTCGAAAGACAAAATCTGTTTCTAGAAATTCCTTCATTTAAGCAGAATGTACTCCAGTCCGTATCTCTGACCATCACCGAGATCCGGAAATAAGCGAGCGTGCGATTGAAAACCAGAACACGATGTTGCACAGTCGAAAGGTGATTGTACCTTACGTGTGCTAGTAAATCTGTATATAGAACACACACAAGACCTAGGCCCGCTTCTAGCAACAATGTATCATAGGCGTCTAGATAAACAAAGTATGTCACGTGAGTGGCGCAAATCGTTCTAACCTGTAAGAAGAATTTCACGGAAGCCGCACAGGATAAAACTAACTCACTTTCTGAGCGTTATAGAGATACAGAATATACTTTGTGCTCGCTTGTGGTGACTTTGACGTAGAGCAAACATGTCTTCCCTAGGAATCAATATGGCTTCTGTAAGCACCGGTAGTTAAAAACACGATTTGTTCTTTTCATGACACAAAAGTACGCATTGTCGATGTAGTTTATATTGTCCTCCAAAAGGTCCCAATCATCTCGTAACCAAAATAAATGCAAGTGTAATATTCGAACGTTAATGTCGAAGCAGACCGCTTTTTCACACACCAACCATGAAATTGGTTCTGCCAATCACATATCTACTGGAAATCGTACTGTATTTCATATGCTGGATGTTAACTCGTAGTTTTCCATGGCTATGGATTGGTGGTCACCACATTAGGCAGCAAAAGTAGGACCGTTACTAGGACAGCCTTACAAACGATGTTGCAAATATAATAATAAGATAATCAAGTGCAAGCGACATAATCGCCATCGATCCCACTGATCGACTGACTCTAGACTAGTGAGGTGGAATGTTTATGGCTTTGAGGAGTGGCTTTACTGTATAATATCATTTGTAATCATCGAATGCTAATCACTCATTTCGAACTGTCAGCAGTCTTCAGTTTCGCTGTATTGGCACGATCAATTTGTTTGAGAATCATAATTGCTTCGTCAAACCCCTAAAAGGTGTTTCTGCGTCGTTTCTTGTGCTTCTCACATAATGTCACAAGAGTAACGGAGGCAAGTTCGTCAGCACTTGTCTGATACCACTCAGATTGCTCATACTCACACACAGAACAGTTGATATCATATTCTTGGTGACCGACTGACCGTGTCGAAATATTTATGCCTAACGGCTGGCTCGTATTGATACTTCCATATGCTTGAGTAATTCTGAGCTGTAGAAACTTAGAAAAAATTTCTCTCTCCTGCTCCCTTCCCGTCTTGATGAATAACAATTCCTGTGTAAAGGGCACACATATACTTTCCTCCCATGCTCGACCCAATGTGAGTATGTGCTCTATCCGTAAAGGCCTCCTTCTCGATGGGACAGAAAATCCCCGTTCTTCTATCTTATTCTCTGTTTAATATTTGTTTAAAGCTATTACTAATATTTTATTGTTACGAAGTGCAAGTTAAACTGTTGTTCTGCTGTCCAGTGAGTGGCCAATAATATTATCCAGTCCTTTCAAACTACAAATAATTGGTACTTCAGCTCTTTCCGTATTGGTGTGCTGGTTTGGTGCTGCTCAAAGTTGGAGACCTTCATCATTCTGTGATCACATTCGTTACAAAAGTGCGTGTGCAGCAATGGCAGACGAGTGCACCGCATTAGTCTACTAACCACTGAGGCACGTACTTGCCAATATGAAGACTCTATTTGCCCTCGTAAAACTACAACTGACACTCGATGAAAATGGTTACTGACTTAGTTGACTCCGAAATTCAGCCAACAGAGTTAATTGCGGTTATGAGGCAGCCGGAAACTATAATAATGAAAATATTGTGTTACATGATAATGAAAGACGACCCGCAAGTCTGAAATGTCAGATAAGGAACTACGGAGCTAAAATTTCTAAAACGAACTAAAGTAAATTAAAAGAGGAAACAGGACTTACTTGCAAATAAAATCACCATCTGAGGTCATCCTTCCACCACTGCTGTTATAGAACCAAAGGTTATGTGCCAGAGGGATACAAAGGACCTAGAAAAATCCGTAAAAACGGACATCACGGCCGGACGCTGAAGGTCACCAGACTCTTGCAACATGTAAAACGTAATATATAAGGGGGGACGGAGAGAAATCATATATTACTTACATAAATTCCATACAAATCTTCCCACGAGCTGCGCAACAGGGAAACACAGACAGAAAACTGTTTAATCTTAAATACTAGCCGTGAGTGCTGAGGCCTCACACGCCCCGTAGTGGAAACGTGGTAAGGAACAGACATGAGATTACATAAAAGCCTGGCGTCTGTTCTTTCGAAAGAACAGACACTACGCCTTTGCATAATTGACTCGCCTCGATGGGCAACGAATCCACCTTCGTCAGTGCAGATGCACATTACGTATGAGCTCTTGCTGGAATCTCACAGCAACGAACTTGGAGGACATGGGCAGGAACTGTGAATAGGTGGCGCGAGTTGGAAGTTTGGGTCGACCCACAGGTGTTCCGAGAGGGTCAGCGCAATTGCAATAAAGATTGTATCCGTGTGGCTCTGTGGCTAATGCACCTGCCTAGTAAGCAGGAGATCCCAGGCTCGATTCCCGTTCTGGTACACAATAACACTCGTCGCCTCTAATTCCGAATCAATTCCCGATGACGCTGACGTCAATAGTCCTTTCTCTTTTCTTTCCTTTCTCTTCCATCCACCTTCAATTTAAATATAACAGGTAAGACTGGTGAACTTTTTAAAGTGGGAAAGCGGGAAGTAAGAGCCGGAAGGAGATGGAACTATCACAGGATCAAAAAGACAAGAAGCAAGGAAATATGTTACGTTAAGACATCTTAACCCACCGGAATAATGGAACAACTGACTCAAACGTTTTTGTGACCTAGGTCTCATATAACGGGGTCATAAACGTACTAGATCTGTAATGAAATAATGCTGAAAGTACTAACACACGCCAAAAAAGTTTAAGAAAGTGAGTGTATATCAAGAGAAAAATCAAATAATGAAAAATCCGGGATGGAATGAGACAACAGCATGAAAATGATAGTTGCTTCTGACATTATAGCGGAGATGCTGACTCGCAAATAGGCAAAACGAAAAGATTGTCACAAAATAAGCTTTCGGCCAACAAGTTCGTGGTCAAGAACAGACGACAGAGAGACAGACACGAACACTCATGCGAACGCAAATAAAACACACATGACCACAGTCTTTGGCAGCTGAAGCCAGACTACCCCAGCAGCAGCAGCAGTGTATGATGGGAGAGGCAGCTGTATGGGGGGAAGTAGGCGGCTGAGGGGGGGGGGGGGGAGGGAGAGGACTAGTAGGGTACAGATGGGGGACGTTAAAGTGCTGCTGGGGAGTGCGCAGGGATGAGGTGGAGAGAAGGTAGGACAGACAGGTGCAGTCGAGAGGTTAGATGAAGTGCAGGGGAGAGGGGAGGTAGCAGAACAGGAGAGTTAGTGGAACAAAAGGCTGTGGAGTGCTGGAATGGTAACAGGGAAGGGGATAGATGCGCGACGACAATGACTAACGAAGGTTGAGGCCAAAGGCGTTATGGGAACGTAGGATATATTGCAGGGAGGGTTCCCACTTGCGCAGTTCAGAAAAGCTGGTGTTGGTGGGAACGATCCACATGGCACAAACTGTGATGTAGTCATTGAAATGAAGAATGTGGTGTTGGGCAGCTTTCTTAGCAACAGGGTACTCCAGTTTTTTCTTTGCCACAGTTTATTCGTAGCCATTAAAGAGGACAGACAGCTTATTGGTTGTCATGCCCACATAGAATGCAGCGCAGTGGTTGCAGCGGAGCTTGTAGATCGCATGACTGGTTTCACAGGTAGCCCTTCCTCTGATGGAATAGGTGATGATTGTGACCAGACAGGAGTAGGTGGTGGGAGGAAGTACGGGACAGGTCTTTTATCGAGGTGTATTTCAAGGATATGAGCCGTGATATAAGGGGTTGGGAGCAGGGGTTGTGTAGGGATGGACGAGTATATTGTGTAGGTTAGGTGGATGGCGGAATACAACTGTGAGATGGGTGGGCAGGACATTTCTCATTTCAGGACACGACGAGAGGCAGTCGTAATCCCGGCGGTGAACGTAAGTCATTTGCTACGATCCAGTGTGGTACTGAGTTACGAGAGGAAGCCCTTCTGTGGCTGGACGGCGAGACTTAAATAGGTGGTGGGTGACAGGAAAGTTAAGGCACGGGAGATTTGTTTTTGTACAAGGTTGGGAAGATACTTATGGTCTGTAAAAGCCCCAGTGAGACCCTCGGTATATTTCGAGAGGGACCGCTTGTCACTGCAGATGAGCTGGGCACGAATGGCTAGGCAGTATGGAAGCAACTATCCGAGAGCTAGACATTACAATTTGTCGCTCTTCTTGTATGGCGTTCATCTTTTATTATCGGTATATTTTGATTTTTTAACTATTAATACTTCATAGCTTTAAAAATGCTATTTCTTCTATTGATGGCGAACATTTATCATTTCACGTATTGTAAACAACTGGTATGGAATTAGGCCAATCTTCTCTTCCTACATTGCTAATTGCATAATCAGAATCAATGCACATATTCCCTTCTCCTATATAGAAGACCAATCGATTGTGAAATAATTAAAGAAATTCCAAAGTTCAGTAGTGCCTGTAGCTTCGCTCCCATACGTTTGTGATCTACTGTGTGACCTGGTCAATATGAAATATAATTGTAGAATTTGATGTTACCAACAATATGATCGAATAAATTTTTAACAGCTTCTCACTCCTGATTTCACTTGCACGTTGCTTACACAATAACGTTAAAATAGTTACAATCTCTTTCGAAACAATTTCTTCGTAGCCAAGTACTCCCTGATTTGTCTCTCCATTTCACATTCCTTTACAAACCTCTTGTCTATTTCTTCTAGTACATCTTTATTTCGCACTTTATCTGTTCACGTAACTTTAACAGCCTTCTACGTAACCTCAATACCCTTCTGATGCACCACATAATGCTACAAATTACTCGTCAGATTTTATCTTGCCCAGCGTTTCAGTTACATATGTATTGTCACACAGAAATACACAGCCATTACCATTTTCCTCAATTCCATGTCAACATGAATTTTATGCACAAAGGCTTGCGCTTTGTGCAAACACAATTTATATTCATTGAGTTTTGTATCGTTTTCATCAGTCGCAGATTTTTATCATTACTACCGTTACGACCACATACTTTGATGTCATTTTTTGTATCATAAGTTTCACAAAGCGAAACACCGTTTTTGTTATATAACTTCATGAACAAGGCACTTAGCAGTTTGTGTTGACGCCTTAATGGCACCTATCTCAGACTTATTTGAAAGAAGTCCGAACTATTATTCCAAATTCTTAAAGAACGAGGAGAGAGGGAGAGCCTTACGCAGTGGATAATCACTCGTTATCCATCATTATTTAAGACGTTTGACCTTTCACTTCGAGAGCTGGTCTAATGAGGCTAAGGTTTCGTTCAGTCCAGAAGAACACGCCATCTGTAGATAACATCGCCTCCTGTATTCAGCAGGCCAAGTAATTCATTTCTCTCTTCTCTGCTTCAATGGAGTTGCGTCGTCATTCTAAAGCAGCGACGTGGCATTGAGGCGGACGTTCTCCGACTGTGTGGTCAATCAAGAGAAACTCGTTTAACAAAACGAGGCTATTGTGAGCCACCTTGATGTCTTCTTCGTATCTTTAGATATAACTTACAACATGTCAGTGATCAACTTCAACCTCAATTACAGGATAGCAGTCTTAGTCTTAAATTTAGTTAAAATACATCAGTAATCTTATTTACTCCGCTTGTTGCGTATTTCGAAACACAAAGCAAAAAAAGAATACTTTTCTGTGATAAACATGTCTATTTTACGGAAAGCCGTGTTTCGCAGCGGAAAGATTTTAATATATCTCCGTTCATGATTCAACCGTATTTTACATTGCGCTGCCATTTCTACTCCAAATGTTAAGCCACGTGGAGCAGCTCCTCTATCACATAACTACAATATTTGGTAAAATGTAAATGTCGTGTGACTAGGGCCTCCCGTCGCGCAGACTGTTCACGGGGTGCAAGTATTTCGATTTGACTCCACTTCGGTGGCTTGCTCGTCGATGGGGATGAAATGAAGATGATTAGGACAACACAACACCCAGTCCGTGAGCGGAGAAGACCTCCCATCCAGCCGGGAATCGAACCCGAGCCTTTAGGATTGACATTCTGTCTCGCTGACCACTCAGCTACCGGGGGGCGGACACAATATTTGGTTATCAGACGTAAGATATACAGGATGGTTCTAAAAAGGGTTTACAACTTTACTAACGAACAGAATTTAATTAAGGAGTGTTATACAGTTAGCACAGGTGTCACCTTGCCGCAAAATATTGCTAGTTCTATCCCATTCATTCACTATCACTTCACAAACTCATTATCTTTCACTTTGGCTTCGTATGGCGTTCATTACCGAGCAAACATCCCATCTGTAGTCAACTTCTTGCCACACTTTATTCAGCATTTATGACGTCACTTATGCAGCTGAGGTACTAGTTCGACTTCTTCGCTTTTGGAGACCCACTCGCAATGGTGGAGCATACACCCGGTCTTTAATGAAACCCTAAAGAAAAACATTGAGGGAGGTAAAGAATGGAGAATGGGGTAGCGATGCAGTCGGTCCCCCTCGACCATTCGAGTTAGCTCTGGAGTCATTATCCACAGCATCCCGCAGTCCCCCGGAGTAGTGAGATGGTGCTAGTAGAGTGCCAGGGGGAGCAAGAGCACATACGCGGGCTTCCTGCATCACGGGCAAGTATAATTTCAGGGGAAAACTTATTGTTCTCTTTCGATTGACATGTCCTTAACCTATTGTTCGGTTAGAGAGTTTTCAGTGTTGTCACCCCTCCCATTCCTCTTTCCCCTTCTCCTTCCCCTCCCTCACCTCTCTGAGAACAACCCTCACCAATAGGAGCACAGTTTTGATATAAGTTTGACTGAGTAGTTAATAAACTCGATCAACCAATTAACGCCTCCCCATCAGGGAAAACCTCCAGCCTTCCCCATCCTCTTTCCCATCTGAGAATTGGCGGGAAAAAGACTCAGTTGACTGGCCACTTAATGGGAAATCAACTGCAGTGTATGGGATATTGTGGATGTGTGGAATGTTGTTTATTTAAGCAATTTATAGGATACAAGGCAGTGTTTTGAATAGAGTTTATTCATTTACTTAATGAATTTGTTGGGAAATAGACTGTAGTGTATGGAACATTGTTTATTTAAAGAATTTACAGGATACAAGGTGGTATATGGAATATAGTTTATTTGAAGAATTTGTCAGGAACCGATTGCAGTATGTGGAATATTTAAACAATTGCGGTGCTTTCCTCATTCTGATTGCATTAAGAAACATATTATTACACTGTCACAAACTGATCATCCATACATGCAAAACTTTCTCGCATCTCGCACCTGCGCAGTCTACCTGGAGTAGGTGCGCGCTTGTCGGACGTGGAAATGCCAAAGCTAGCTGCACCACTGTTGGTTGTTGTATGCTACATAGCAAAGTGAAGTATCGTGCTAATCAATGCAACAAAAGCACACAGCCTATCGATGTCCACTGCCATGTGAAGAGGTCTGTATGCAAAAACCAACAGTCGGATACCAGAGCACACAAGAGACGCCTTCCTTCCGAAGGATGTACCTGACTGTGAGTCTATCCATAAATACTGCTGAAGTTAAATAATTAATGCCCAGTCACAAGATTATGATGTAGGGGATATAAGGCGGATGCAGTAGCTATTTCCCACTCACACAAAAATTAATAATGTGACAAAACAAGTATCAGGCTCACTCGAAATACACTTTAAAAGAGATTGGAACTAAATGTTGTATACGTAAAGAGAGAGAGAGAGCTGTACTTTGCTGTGCAGATGACAAAGGAACTAGCATGGGATATTTATTTTCATACCGCCATGGACTCTAAACTGCCCCAGACTTCCTGGCGTACTTTCTTGGGTAACACTTCATGAACTGCTTCAGGAGCTATTAAATCTGGTGTGTATCTTGAAGATGTCAAAAATGATGCTTCAAAAGATGTGCCACAGAAAATATTAAGTCGTTAATACAAACGTTCAAACACTTCGCTTGAAACACACACACACACACAGTTTAAAACTAATGGACACATATATAATATCCACACTGCACAATAGTTTTATGTTTTTGACGAGGAATATCATTAAATAATCCAAACTGATCCTTGTTTGACGTCGCGAATATTCAGTGGTGATGTATGAAATGATTGTTGAAATTCGAAATTTAGACATGAACTTATGGAATTTCCGACCACTACAGATCTGCTAAGCGTATCTCCCTTTTTAAAATGCTATAGAATTTATAATTTGCTTCTGTCCGCTGCGTTAGGAAGGAGGAGGGAAGTTTTACCACATAATGGCATAGTTAAGAAGAAACATGTGGTTTTAAGCATGATGGGGCTCCAGATGGACGGATCTTGAAGCATTTTACGTAAAGCAACTACGATATCAATTCTTAAGTATTGTTCTAGTGTCAGTGGTCAGTACCGGCAAGATACTGGTAAGAGATAAATGATTATAGAATTTAAACACATGCGCTCCTAAAACTACACGGTCCTGCAGTTGAACATGCTATAATGTGAAAGCCAGGTTTTTTCTGATCTATCAGTTATGTGGAATGCAATGCTGTTGATATTCCAGTGCAAGAAATATGTTTCCAGCTCATGACATACATTCTCCCTGCATGTTTCGGTACTTGTTCAGTTTGGCTACTGACACCATTGCCAGTTTCCTCTTGCAAACAAAAGTCATAGTCTGATGTTAGGTTGTACTGCTCATGTGCCGGAAAATGTTGCCATTTCACCTTGATACCTCATATCTAGTATGCCTCCTCTTTTTATTATTAAGATGCGTATATGTAGAGACAATCTATTCTCTTCCTCCAGAATACACAATTTTAATGATTTTGCTCAATATTAATTTATGTGTTTTCAGTCAATTTCTGTTATTTTACTAAATTTTCACGATTTACGTATTTCACCGTATTTTTACGTATTTAACACTAATTATTCGTGATTGAACCAGGTTTTCCTCGAATTTTAGTGATTTTATGCCATTTTATCTATTTTTTCCACAGTTTCCAATACGTATATGTTCATATTGCTGGCATACCCACGTAGTGTGATTTTGTATGAGCATATTTCCGTATCTTATAATCCAACCTACTAAGAAATCCTAAGGCTTGCCCTCTCCCCGATAATCCACATGCTTGCATTTTAGATAGGACAAACATGAAAAATACAGTAACAGTTGCTTCGCACCTATATGTAACTGAAGCTTCGGGTTATGTCCAAGATGTGACAGAGAAATGGAGTAGTTTGCATACATCTTCGTCTTCGAAACAGGTTTTCCCTCGATGGATGGGTTGGTTGGGTTGTTTGGGAAACGAGACCAGACAGCGAGGTCATCAGTCTCATCGGATTAGGGAACGATGTCGAAGGAAGTCGGCCGTGCCCTTTCGAAGGAACCATCCTGGCATTTGGCTGGAGCGATTTAGGGAAATCACGGAAAACCTAAATCAGGATGGCGGGGCGCGGGATTGAACCGTCGTCCTCCCGAATGCGAGTCCATTGTCTAACCACTGCGCCACCTCGCTCGGTCCGTCGATGGATGTTTCATCACACATGAGTTGGAAGTCCTTTGATGACTGTGGTACGGAGAGTTGGAAGTCCTTTGATGACGGTGGTGTGGAGAGGCTTGTTGTTAACGATCGCAGGTAAATAGTGCTCTAAGTCACACATAGAACGCGCAGTTGTTTACGAGTCAATCGCAAGTTATACCACACAACCGATCCACACCGAGAGGACAATGGAAAAAAAATGGTTAAAAGCGTGATAAATGACATACAGCAACATCTCCATCTCTCTAGAATGCATCATCAGTCCACCATTAAATCATACTTCGTTACAACCCCTCTTAACAGAGCACTTCATCTACTTTCTATCATCCTTTAATGCAGATTAATGTCAGTTCAGAGGAAGGTGACTCGCTTTTCTAGGAAAGCATCAAAGACAGAAGTAGGTTGCATACATCACTATATGTCGTAGAATGTTGGTAAAAATCTATACAGCAAGTATTTGTAAGGTATTTGTTAGCTGACACCATATGGTTGTGATTGGTGGACAATACAGGGAAGCACATTGTACAGTAAATATTAATTGTATGGCATAAAACATCTAAATAGCCCTGCACGTGATCATTATGTGATTGTCTATTGCAGTCACCCCAGCTGGTAGTACAATGCTCTTTAGCTAAGGACACTTTATAAAAATTTATAAGGCGGTTGCCCATAATTTTGGGGTGACATCTGTGCTTGTGATCCAACATATATAAATTATTACTCTACATTACATTGAACATTCTATTCCAATCGTCTTATCACTGTCGGCGAAAAATGACTGTTTCTCTTGTTCCATTTGCTTCCATCCCAAATTTTTCTCGTATTTCTCTTTCTGTTACATACCTATTCTAATGTACAAGAATTATCCTGCGTCAAGCAGAAGACATGCAAGTACTCAATGATTCTCCGTCAATTTCCCCTGTATTTTGGCACATTTTCCCTCAATTTATACGTATTTTCCGTCTTTTTTTCTTAATTTTATGGATTTTATGTCACTTCTGCCCATGCGATCATGCCACCACTTCATGCCACATATTCGAAAACCGCTTGTAACGTACAGTTGTCAACACCTACGCAAATACACTGTTTTTCTGGTCAGACAGCATAGTATGACACTGTACTTGAATGCATCCAGTCACCTCGAAGCACGTATTCTACAGTTGCAATGCGTTTGCTCTGTTTCCTGTCTGTCTGTGTCTGTGCATAGCCTCTGTCGTTTTTCTGAATGATCATGTGTGTTGTGGGGGCAGCTGCAGCAGCAGCAGCTTTCAGTCATAGCCAGTGTATTCAAATGAGTTAATGCCAGTTTAGCACATGACACAGACCACTAAGTCGTGGTGTAAAAACCAAATGTATGGCAGCATGCTCAGCTGCAATCATACACTGCTTGGATATGTTACAGCAGAAAAATAAAACAATGAATCAGACAGCAACACAGGGACCCTCTTGTGCGAGTGATAGTCTGTGGGATATGGTCCTCCTACAGGATGGGCGATGAAACTTTACAATGGTTTATGCAAGCGACTTAGATCGGTGGCCACCTGCTCCAGTCGACATGTTTATTTAATAGGATCGCGAAATTTCTCGATGCTACCATGCAGACAGTATTTATCTTCAATATATCGTAAAACAGGGACATGGTAATATCTAGTTCTCTACTGGATGACGTTAGTAGAGCTTTTACAGTTCATAGTTTTTCGCTGTTGGATGGCACAAAATAAGGAGGGCAGAGAGAATATTAGTGTGACAGACATGAATCGATCCTGAGGGTCACAGATATCCTTTGGACTGTAGTACCTGTATGTAGTGTGGAGACACACTGCAATGCAGTAGCAGAATCCTCAACCTTCTTCCAGTTCCCATATGACGTGGAGCCTTCCTCATCTTACCTATAAGAAACACCACTGTAACTGCTTGTAGTGTCTTCTAATACCTTGTGTTGCCAGAAAAAACTTTGTTTGGCGTTGGCCTTACACATCATAAGTGTTTGACTGAGCTACTACAACGTGTTCTCATTTCAACTGAGTGATGCAAACACTGTCTTGTAGAACAAACTCAGCTCACCCTAATTCTCCACAGGTTACAAGTCTTAGATACAGCACTCTCTGACTTCCATCTGGTTCCAACTTAAAACTGCAACGTTGACATGGACAAAATTGCACAGGGAGTGGGACAGAGACTGAGGCACAGTTACAAGATGCAGAGGGACTATCTGAAATCCACACTGCAGTTTTACTGTATGGGGTCCTTAGCAGGTGAGGTCGACATAGGTGACTCGTTTCGATAAACAAGAGTGTTACGAAAATGATTCATTAGTGGCTGAAACCAATGAAAGGCATCTCCACAGGATCCAATGCAAGTATGTAGTTGAATGGAGAGACTTGATTCCAAATCGCAAACAGCATTTCTATCAGAAAGCGTAACACTATCAGTTACTCTTTTGTTTGTATATACGAGTACAACTAAGACCGCTTTTAATGCAGAGTGATGGTAAAGTAGTGGTTGTGGTCACGTTTTTAATAGCACGGTCCTTATGCAGAATGTATGTTGCTGGCGGTAGAATCCTTCTGCAGTCAGCTTCAGATGTCGGTTCTCAATAGTGTTCATTGAAAATAACATCATCATCTTCCCTCCAGAGATTCACATTTGAGCTACCTGGTGTGTGCAGTCCTACTACTGAAAAAGAAAAGCCACTAACCTTGCAAAGTGACTCTCATGATCAATTTAATTAATTAGCTTACTATTTTGATATCAATAACATACCGCCTAGTGTGTGGAAGCAATGGTTAGGCTACCACAGGTGTGATTCTTGAATTGGTTCTATATCTTTTAACGAAATTTCAATCTCTCATCTGCACAGGAAGAGACAACCATTTCAATAACATCAGATATATTACCGAATTTATAAAGTACTATGTAGTATAAAACCGATATTTACAACCTCTCTGTATTGTTACCGTAAGAGACTTCATATGCAGCTAGGCTTTTGGTAGCATTAAGAGAGGGGTCGAAAGTGAGGGCCATCATCTGACAGAGGTAGAGGTGCTTTATATTCTGGTACTATGATGCACAACGTTAACGGATAAAGAAAGATTTTTTTCTACCTCATACTTAGAAAAAAAGTAAACCATGCAATACTGTTACATGAGTTTCACTACAAGTAACAATACTTCAGCAATGTGAAAACGCGTGTATGCACCGGCTTCTTGCCTTACGAAATAACTCTTACAAAAAAGGGCAATCTACACTTTGTGTCAGAACTTCGAGGTTTATGGTCAAAAACATTGCTTTTCGGATTGGGTACAGTGGATTTTGCAAACGGTGGGGTTGGGGGTATATTGCGATGTTCCTGGCTGTGGCCGCCAGTATTTTATTTTGTTAGAAGCTCTCCTTGATGCAGCTTGATAAACGTAAATTAGCATGTGGTACAAATGTGTGGTGAGGCACAAGTGACAGATGCTGCAAAATTTACCAGTCCTGTCGGAGATTCCGCCAATTGTATTGTTGAACTTACTTCTGACTAGTCAGCATGTTTGGGTGCTGGTGGGTCGGAAACGCCTAACATCTCTTATTAATTATTTATATCCTTTTCATTGTATTTAACGCAGTTTTTAGTATGACAATCTCTCATAGTTACCATACTAGACGATCATTTTTGTTTATTAAATTTCAGTAGTTTTGAGAAACATAAGAGTAACGATATTGCAACCGAAGTGCTTCGGAGACCTTCGGGTTGCTTTGGTGCGCCTGAAAGAAAGTACTTCGGCTGCGCTAGTCACTCTGTTCTGGGCGTTCTGGAGGGTCGGACACGTATCTCAGCGTAACTTAGATGTGAATATGTAATAGTCACCCTTTTTCGGGTGTTGTTCAGAGCCGAACATGTAACACTCTACATCGGCCATAACTTAGTTATGAATATGTAATACTCACTCTGTCTAGTGCATACCAGAGAGCCAGACATGTGTATCATATTTTGAAAGTTGGATGGAAAAGTCTCCATACAATTAAAAAAGCTATGTCGAATGTTGTAAAAGAGTGTAAATGTGTGAATATTTGAATAATAACCAAACAGTATACACTAATGAGAAGTGTCACCTACCATCATTGTCAGTACTACAGATCTTTCCCTCTGTACATACAGAGGCTAACCTGGGCAAGTGGCATCCCACAAAAAAACACAATCAAAGGTTTTAATTGACAGCGTAGCAGCCTCCGACGAAGAAGATCTCACAACCGACGAACTGTCTTCTGCACTGGGGCACAACTTTAAAAGACGACAGATTGGTGGAAAGAACGGTCAGAGACTCCTATTCAATCTCTCCAGATGTCTCCAGCTTCAGATCTGACTTCCAAAGGGACATATAATTTATACCTAGTCGAGCTAGAATTGGTTAGAATTCCTGAATGCATCCAATCCGCAGCTGTTCGTTTTTCAGTGCACTGTAGCTGGCAGCAGGGGTGGTCAGAAGGAGTCGATGACTGGACATAAAGTATTAACTCAGCTTGTGATAAGCGGTTAGCTGCCGACCTGTCTGTTATTGGTCACGGCAGTAGGGTCTAGCTAAGTGACCAGTGTACTGAGTGAGCGGACATAGAAGCATATGCGTGCTTTGTGTGAGAGAAGATTCAAAATTTCAGACAGTTGCGCGGTATGTATCGATAAGATCCAAATTCCTACCACTTCAATCGTCCCTTGATACCCTCCATGACCGGGGGTGGTGCAAACTGGCATACACACATTTCCACGACTGCGGCTGTGTTTGCAGCAGTAGTTTTCACCGACTTCTGTGCACTAGCGCTGGCGGCATATGAGCGGAATGGCACACTGGGTGTAGACGTTGGGACATAAGCGCACGGGATGTGCAAGCGTTTCAGTGATCTCTGACATCCAGCCATCGCAACTACTGCTACGAACTGCACCGTGGCTTAAGTGTGTAGTGTTTAGTGCTTCTCAATTTATTTCAATGGACTCCATCTTCCAGTGATATTTGCTGTTGTCTCTAGTCTATCTCACGGTAGACTCTTCCTCCTTCAAAATGTAGTGCAGAGAACCAGTTTAGGAATTCTATAGTGCTTTAAAAAGCCAATCGCAACGTCAAATTCCCGATTGATAGCGATGTCTTGTATCTAGACATGACAATTTACTTCTACGAACTGGATCACAGACTAAGTTGTCGTATTTAGTGCTTCTCAATACATCGCAGTGACATTTGTTGTAGTTGTTACTATCCCCTCTGATTGTGGAACCTTCCTCCTTCTTCCAAATGTAGAGAAGAGAACCAAATTAGGAATTCTACAGCACTTTAAAAAAAGAAAATACATTTAGCTGATCGGTAGTGGTCAGGAAATCCGTAACCGTTTTAGTATTAATTGACATTGAAATTTGAAATCCAAACTATCATTTCATACATCTCCACTTAAAAGGAGTGAAGTCAAATAGTAATCGGCTTGGATAATTTAATGATATTTCTCGTTAAAAACATAACACTATTGTTTATGCATGAACAATATTGTGCAGTGTCGATCTGTATTATTTCGAGCAGTTTGAAATTGTTTATGTGTGTGTGTTTGAAGCAAAGTGTTTAAACGTCTATATTAACGATATAATTAATATTTCCTGTGAGACATCTTCTGAAGCAACATTTGTAACATCTTCATGACATGCAACGGATTTAATAGCTCCTGACGCAGTTCATGAAAGGTATTCCAAGAAAGTGCGCCAGGAAGGCTGGGGCAGTTTAGAGTCCGTGGCGAAATGAAAAAGTGTACTTGTTTAAATATCCCATGCTAGTTCTTGTTAGAATGTTGAAAATTAGGTGGACTGGTACGGTAAGGAACGAAGAGGTACTGTGCAGAATCGGAGAGGAAAGGAACATGTGGAAAACATTGATAAGGAGAAGGGACAGGATGATAGGACATCTGTTAAGACATGAGGGAATTACTTTGAAACGTCCCCTTTTGAACAATTATACAAGACCGTGCTTATCCTGACACACATTATTTTTTAGCGCAACACAATCTGACTTTCAAAATTCTCTACAAAAGAATGGCCCTGACTAACATTAACCTATACCTTTCACAAATCACTTACCTCACCAAAAATCTTCGTTATTCGAACTACTGCAATACAGCAAGCGCCACTACTGCCAGCTAAATAAAAAATTCAAACTACTGAAGGCACTAACTACCGATAGGCATAGTTAGCAAATGAAAGATTTTGATAGAGAACAAACAATGTATTTACCTTAATAGTCATAATTGACATCCAGTCTTACAAATTTCAAAACTCCGCCATCTCTCTCCCCACATCCACCACTGCTGGCGGCTCACCTCCACCTGCGCAACGCTACGCGCTGTTAACATCCAGCTGCCCAACACTACAATGGCAGACAACAATGCAAACTAGCCACAGACTGCACACAGCACAGCCAGTGATTTTCATACAGAGCGCTACGTAACGTTGCCAATAAGAAAACGTAAACAGCCTACTTACAACTTCTATGGTACTGGAGGGAGCCGTAGAGGGAAAAAAACTGTAGATAATTGAGAACATAGTTTGCAAGTGCTACTCTGAGAGGAAAAGGTTAGCGCAGGGGAGGAATTCGTGGCGGGACGCATCAAAGCAGTCAGAAGACTGATAAAAAAAGTTCTTAAAAAAGTTCTTTGTCATCTGCATAACAAACTACAGCTCTCTCTCTTTGTATCCAGTATTTAATTTACATCTCTTTTGAGGTGTGTTCCGAGTCAGCCTACTACTAGTTTTGTGGCATCATCAATTTATGTGTGTATTTATTAACTTCAGCAGTATTTCTGGATTGACTCCCAGTCAGGTATTTGCTTTGGAAGGAAGGCGTCTCTCGCGTGGACTGGTCTCTGATGTTTTTTTTTTTTTATTGAAAATAAAACTCCTCCAGCTCTACTTAAGATTTCATGTGTCTACATCTACATCTACATTTATACTCCGCAAGCCACCCAACGGTGTGTGGCGGAGGGCACTTTACGTGCCACTGTCATCACCTTCCTTTTCTGTTGCAGTCGCGTATGGTTCGCGGGAAGAACGATTGCCGGAAAGCCTCCGTGCGCGCTCGAATCTCTCTAATTTTACATTCGTGATCTCCTCGGGAGGTATAAGTAGGGGGAAGCAATATATTCGATACCTCATCCAGAAACGCACCCTCTCGAAACCTGGACAGCAAGCTACACCGCGATGCAGAGCGCCTCTCTTGCAGAGTCTGCCACTGCAGTTTGCTAAACATTTCCGTAACGCTATCACGCTTACCAAATAACCCTGTGACGAAACGCGCCGCTCTTCTTTGGATATTCTCTATCTCCTCCGTCAACCCGATGTACTGGTTTCACCGTGGACTTCTAGTACTCAGCCACTCACAACTGATATCATCAAAGTGTACGGGCCTGAAGATGGCGTTGACGCAACGTCGAAACTAGTAGCTAAATCAATATGAACTCTTAAGTACAACTGGAAGAGTTTCACTTTTTAAAAAAATTATACCAGTTGATGTCCCACCATCATCCAATTTAAATATGGATGTACGAAGATGGTGTCTGATAGGTTGGTTCATGCATACAAACCTCTTGAGATGAGAGGACGTCAACAGGATGTGTGCTTTTGTTCCAGAGACTAGCACGGTGCTTCGTATTGCTGTGGAGGAGCAAACAGCCAACAGTGGTGCGGTGAACCCTTTGGCGTTTCCAAGTCCCTCTCCAGCGTGCAGACTCCAGGCAGCCTGTGCAGGCGGCGAGATGAAAAAAGGCTTTTTAGTTATGCATAAGAGGTCTGTGACAGTGTGATTATGTGTTTACTTATGCAATCGGAATGGAAAAAGTAGTGCAATTGCATAAATATTCGGTACACTGCAATCAATTACTGAAAAATTCTTCAAATATACTATATTCTATACACCACCTTGTAGCCTGTAAATTGTTTAAATAAACAGTGTTCCATACACTGCACTCAATTTCCTGACAAATTCTTAAAAAATAAATGAATAACTGTGTTCCAACTCAGCCTTGTATCCCATAAATTGTTTAAATAAACAATATGCTACACATTGTCTAAAGTGTTTAATCGATTTCTCCCCAAATTCTTGAAATAAATAAACTGTATTCCATACACCGCCTTGTATCCGATAAATAAACTGTATTCCATACACCGCCTTGTATCCGATAAATAAACTGTATTCCATACACCGCCTTGTATCCGATAAGTTGTTTAAATATTACATCCTTGGCGAAGAGTTCTCGGGCTTCCAGCCGGGTGGCGGTGTCTTCAAACTGCGACGTTTCGACGAGTGACATACTCATCATCTTCTGGCGAAGTCGAAACGTCGCAGTTTGAAGACACCGCCACCCGGCTGGAAGCCCGAGAACTCTTCGCCAGCTGTATACGCCGGGAAAGCATACATTCACATTTATTACATCCTTGTCACTCTCAAATGTTTAATTAAACAGTATTATATACACTGCAGCCAATTTCCCAACAAATACTTTAAATGAATAAATAAACAATATTCCATACATCATATTTTATCCTATAAATTGTTTAAATAAACAATATCCTAGACATTGCTTAAATTGTGTACACAACATTCAGTACAATGCAATGGTTTCCCTCAAAATGACCATTCAGCTGACTATTTTCCGCACCATTTTCCAGGTGGGGGAGGAGAGGGCTAGGGCTGGGGGGTTTCTTAGGGGGGAAGAGATTAATTAATTGATCAATTTAATTAATAATCCAATGAAATTCATATCAAAATTGTGCCTGAGTAGGTGTGGGAAGTTCTGAGAGTGCAATGAAGGGGATGGTGGAGGGGTAGGGGAAGGGCGAGGGGGAGGGGGAGGAGGAGGGGGAGAAAGAAGGACAGGGGTGACAAGGAAAACAACCACTTAGAAGAACAATAGGTTAAGAGCTTGTCAAAAGGTAGGATTATCCCCAGGGGTTCACGATCCACTTAGCAGAAGGACAGATTAAAGACCTATCAGTCAAAAGAGGACAATAAGTTTGCCCCTGTATGTATACCTACCCTTGATTAGCCAACCTGCAATGTGTGTTGATGCTCTACATGCTCCACTACCAGTTCTTCGTCTTGCTGGAAGTGAATGTGTTCATCTCAATCTTCTGCGTGTAACAGTGGAAACAGAAAATTTTTGAGCATATCGAGATACATAAAACCTTTTACGGTTTTCTAATGAAATAAGAAGGGTGTGTGCACTTTACTTTTATTTAAGACATAAAATTCACTCTAAGGCTACCCGAACTTGTTCCATGTGCTCGTTTGCCTTTTCAGTGCCCCGAATCCTATAGTCGTGATTGGTGACCTTGCCGCTGATATGAAGTGTTGACTCGTCACTAAAAACGACGTTAGTAAGCACGTTCCGGTATCCTCAATCCAATATTACACATCTGCACAAAATGAGTTACTTGCCTCCTTATTTGCGTCTACGAGGGCTTGTAACAAGACAGTTTGTATGGATTCAGGTGCAATACATTTTTCCAAACACTCTCCCAACAGTTGGTTGATGTACTCAAAGCTCTCGCGGCGCACTCCGTTGATTTCCTGGGACTGCGAACTAATTCTCTCTCGCTCGCTCAACTACAGCCTCAAAAAAGTCGCGAGCGACCTGGAAATTTGTTATAAGGAATGCTACAACCTGTTTCAACGAAATACTGATGCCATGAGTAAACTGTATGCCTACTAGGAGGTTCCTTATGGTATTCCGAACGAAAGTGATGTTAGACCTTTCTTTCTGCCATCTAAAACATGCAGCGAGCACGTTCAAGTGCTCTGATGTCTGGAATTTTCATTTAAAACTTTCTGTCGTTCCTAGTGGCGGAATTCGGTACTGCTACAGTTAGTGGATTATAATTTCGCAGCAAGGTGTTATCCTAATCAAATTATTTTCAGTTTTCTGGCGTTCCTGGTGGTGCAATTGGATACTAAATCTATAAATTAATGGTGGTTGAAGTATTTTGGTACAAGATGTCACACTAACAATGTCTCAAAGTTGCTTCAATAAAATTCAATATCTGAGTGAAGTTGTAAAGTCATTTTAGAATCACCCTACATTAAACGATTACTGTCTCGACTTTCGTCTGTAATGACTTAGAGTAGCTACAGAAAAATCAGCATGGTGAAAAGCGAACACTGCGTTATTCTTCGAGCATACCTATTGATCGAAAACCTCAGTGATAAATTTACGGACACTGAAGCACATACAGGACAAAGTAGATCCCTGAAATTCGTAACACTAGACGTGCCTCGCAAATGTAGACAAGTCCAGAGCGGCGCTATGACTCCATATAGTGACTCATGTTCAAAATGTCTTCACTGACAGTTTGCAGATCTGTCTCTCCACAAAAGAGAAAGTGACAAAATAATATTAGTACAAATTTCATTCGGACGCACTCCTGAAAGTCGGCTCACGAACTATGGCTGCAGGGTAATGACGCACAGGGTACCCTTCCTACCACATAGATATCAGATGTTAACTGGAGTAAGGACGTCATAAAGGACTGAAAGGCGTTCATGATATTCAAACACGTACATAATGACCTAACCCATCGCCGAAATTCTCCTGCGGTAACTCACTACAAGTGGCTATGAGGTCAAATAATTGTGTTACGTCTGAGGAGATATCTACATGAAAGGCGTTTGGTTGACAGCTTTGTATGTACCTTATGTCCATAAATGTACTAGATTTCATACTGTAAGGTTATACTTTTGTACAATTGCTGTGAGGGGGGGTCACGAATTTTAGTGTCTTTCCTGCAACGCTTGATGAACAGTCGAGAGGGTTAAATATTTCAAGTACCTCGTAAATTAGGAAGCGAAATGGATGTCTCGTAATTCGTCCTCTTTACTGCTGCGAGCGCTTCTCGTGGAAGAAAGACTATAATGGCACCGAGCGGAGAATTTAAAAGCGTCCCGCGCGAAGAACCGTCATAAAATGAGTTACGGCGATCGCAGGGAGAATGCTGTTATCTGTTTAGAGATCTGGAGGGGCGCGCGCCGTATAAAGTAAGTCGTACGGCCGGGTGCTCAGGGGCGGCGGTGGCGGGGGCGGTGGCGGGGGCGGAGAGGCGTTTACTCTCGCCTCGCGCCGCCCGCGCGGTCAACAAAGGCCGATGGCCGTGGAGCGACCCGCAATAAATTCCGGGCGCCACAAAGGCCACCTGCGCAATCCGTCTCCCTCTCCACAAGCGGCGCGAGCCGAGTGAAAAGCCTCGGGGAAACCATCGCCTTCCATCAGCCGGACCTCTGCCGCCGCCACACCGCGCTACGCCACCACACGCACAAGAGTCAAGCACCAAACATCCTTTGGTCGTTTTCCCCGAGTCCCTTTTGCTTTTTTTACCATCAGAGTCTATGGCGTACTGTGGCGATGAATAATATGAAGTTTAGGACAGAAGGCCTCATTTGTCTTCTGTAACTTTCTGGCAGTTTAAGAAATTTTCACTTTTAGTACAGCCTTTGTGTATCACGGGACACTACAATCCTATTTAATCAGATTCCCAAACTGTTTCTTACATATAACATCAACGAGCCGCTCCTCAGGTATAAGAGAGTCAAACAAAAAGTACGATAATAAGTAAGAAGTCGATCCCGGGGAGGATTAGTATGGGTTCCAAATAAATATAGAAACACGTGGGGAAAGCTGAATCTATGACCTTGAATATAGAATGAAGGGAAAAAGTACAAATTTATAGTATTTTCACATGTATACACGATTGTTCTGGTACAAAATTACGCGTAACAATGAGTAGTATGCGTTTTACACTGATGAGTTTTCAACAGTTATTCAGTTGCACGTGTCACATATTCTGTAATGTTCCACGTTTTATGCTTTGGAAAATCTTGTCTGAACAAGCACATATGTTATCAAGTGCACCCGATCAATGTAAATATTCACTTTTAATCTTTCCTTTATCTCACACACGATACATATGCTTACTTATAAGAAGTTACACATTTGACACAGATGTCTTAAGCTATTTGTGTACATATGTACTTTTCGATTCATCTAAACACTATATACAGGGTGAATCACCTAACGTTACCGCTGGATATACTTCGTAAACCACATCAAATACTGACGAACCGATTCCACAGACCAAACGTGAGGAGAGGGGCTAGTGTAATTGTTTAGTACAAACCATACAAAAATGCACGGAAGTATGTTTTTTAACACAAACCTACATTTTTTTAAATGGAACCACGTTAGTTTTGTTAGCACATCTGAACATATAAACAAATACGTAATCAGTGCCGTTTGTTGCATTGTAAAATGTTAATTACATCCGGAGATATTGTAACCTAAAGTTGACGCTTGAAACCTCCGCCGGATAGAGTGGGCGTGCGGTTCTAGGCGCTCCAGTCTGGAACCGCGCGACCGCTACGATCGCAGGCTCGAATCCTGCCTCGGGCATGGATGTGTGTGGTGTCCTTAGGTTAGTTAGGTTTAAGTAGTTCTAAGTTCTAGGGGGCATGATGACCACAGATATTAAGTCCCATAGTGCTCAGAGCCATTTGAACCACTTTTGAAACCTCCGACGTTCAGTTGCGTGTTGCAAGAAACACGGGCCACGGTCGGCGAGCAGCATCTGCAGGGACATGTTTACGATGACGACCGTGTTTACGAGTGTGGCTGTAGTCCACTGTTGTGGTTTGGTCTACCTGTCGCAGTGTCCGCATGTAGCGCTTGCTGCCATTGTTATTCTGCATTCGTCTCCGCACGCAGACCAACTGTAGTACACCGTGTTACCAGACGTCTGTGATAGTGTAGTGTTGTAGGAACTGTGACCATGGGCAGCTGAAGCCTGCAGGGTGCATGCAGAACGGTACCCGGACAGAGAGCATCCAACGTGCCGCACATTGCAAAACATCTACCGCCAACTGCATGCAACAGGTATGGTCGTAGCACCCAAACGGGTCCGCAGCAGGCCCGTCACAGGAGAAGCGGGTGTAGTTGGTATGTTAGGTGCTGTTGCCATGAACCCACACATGAGTGCACGGGACATTGCGAGAGCCGGTTGACTGAGTCTAAGTAGTGTCATGCGCATACTGCATCGTCACCGCCTTCAACCGATTCAAGTGTCGCTACATCAGCAATTACATGGTGATGACTTTCATCATCGAGTGCAATTCTGTCAATGGGCATTAACAGAGAATGCGTTGCAGTTCTTACTGTTTACCGATGAAGTGGGTTTCACAAACCACGGGGCAGTGAATCTACGGAACATCCATTACTGGTACATGGACAATCCTCGCTGGCTCAGACAGGTAGAGCGACAGCGAC
This sequence comes from Schistocerca serialis cubense, assembly GCF_023864345.2. Taxonomy (NCBI): domain Eukaryota; kingdom Metazoa; phylum Arthropoda; class Insecta; order Orthoptera; family Acrididae; genus Schistocerca; species Schistocerca serialis. Next base: position 273,569,388 of record NC_064642.1, on the reverse strand, counting down.
CGTGGACTGTAAATGTATGGTGCGGAATGATTGGCGACCACCTCATAGGTCCTCACTTCATTGCAGGGGCCCAAACAGCTGCAACATACATCGCGTTTCTACAGAATGATCTGCCAACGTTGCTCGGAAATGTCCCACTGGAAACGCGTCGACGTATGTGGTATCAGCATGGTGGTGCACCTGCACATTCCGCAATTAACACTAGGCTGACCCTTGACAGGATGTTCGACGGGCGTTTCATAGGACGTGGAGGACGCATAAATTGGCCAGCCCGTTCTCCTGATCTTACACGTCTGGACTTCTTTCTGTGGGGTACGTTAAAGGAGATGAAACAACGTATTGTGGCAGCCTGCGGCGACATTACACCAGATGTACTGCGGCGTGTACGACATTCATTTCGCCAAAGATTGCAATAGTGTGCAGCAAATGATGGCCACCACATTGAACATCTATTGGCCTGACATGTCGGGACACACTCTATTCCACTCCGTAATTGAAAATGGAAACCACATGTGTACGTGTACCTCACCCCTCATGGTAATGTACAGTCTTAGACATAAAAACTGACTGCCGGCCGGCCGCCACAGAGACTAAGTCCGAGTCGTTCACTTAAGGTGGCCAATAAAACTGACCGCCCCTGACGACTCTAAGTCCGGCCATCTGCACAATCTGGCAACACTGTAAGATGTGGAAGTGTTAGGAGGCAGTGTTTTTCACTTCCGAGACCTTCTCGAGGTTGTGTGAGCCCGTGGTCAAGTGGTAATTGTCGTGCATTGTAAACTTGTAGTTGCCTGTTCGCGTTCAATGCATCTTTTTTTTTTTTTTTTTTCAACCGTTTTCAGTCTAATGTTATGAATCTGATTGAACATCGAAGATAATTCGCTAAACATTCTACACACCAGCAACAACGAGTACTTCCAGAAACAATTCCGCAGGACAGCTCGTGGCTGCGTCACAATCACAAAAGTTTACGCTCGAGCGTTCCCTCGCGCTGCAGTGCCTACCGGCCACCGGCCAGACGCCACCCGCCGCCTGCAATCCGGCGCCGCCCATGTGAACGCGGCGCCATGCTTTCACTGTATGTATCAACTGTCATTTTCGCATTTGAAGTTCTAGTTGTCATGTTGCAGTTAAGCTCTGGATACTTGAAAATCATGAACTACTGTTAAGCAATGTAAAATTGAGTCGCAAGTGGAAAAAGGTGTAACATCTGCAACACAACGTTTACTTTTGGTATAACAGAGGGGTGAATGCAGAGGAGGCAGCTAGGAAGATTTGAACTGTGTTTGGATCGAGTGCTTTTGGGAAAAACACGCCAGAAAAATATATTTTTGTTTCAACAAAGATCGTTCTGGCATGAATGATTTTCCACATTAAGGAAGACTCGAGTACTGATATATGTGGTAGATTACCATTTTCCCATCATGCGGCATTTACATTCAACAGGCAAAGTTCAGAAGTCTGGTGTATGAGTACTGCATGCTCTAATTCGAAACAACTAAAATCAACGGAGCGACTATTATTGAACGTCATCAGGTCGCTCATTGAGCATTCCTATGCAGTACTGTTACTGGTGACGTCCTATGATGCCTTTATCGTTAACTTCCTAAGAAGAAATGCAATGCTGAGTTTCACCAAAAGACGTAAACTCGAGCAAAGAGTAGCGTGAACATAATATTTTACATGTGATAGCTCCAAAAGTTTGTGTTGGGCTACGAATTCTGCCCCGAGGGGTGTGTGCAACACAGCTGGAATTTCTTGTCAACAACTGAACGAGCAACAAAACTACATCACCTATGCTACTGCATGATAACGCACTATATTGACTTGAGAAGCAGAACTATCCAGGAGATTGATAGGAAAGTCGTCTCTCGGGCACTTGTATTGATAGGGAACTCCTCTCTCAAGCACTTGTCCCTCTCGTCATATGTTTGTAAAATTTTACCTTTCCCGTTCTTGATCAACGAACCGTCAAAGGAATTCATTTATAGCCGAAAATACTCTTAAAACTACTCTGGTTTAATGGCATCGTTAGAACCAGTAGGTTTCTACAGGCGTAGAATTCATAAACAAGTTAAGCATTGTCAGATTGTTTTCGATATCGTGAGAGAAAATTCTGCTGCTGACTAATTTCTCTTTGATGATTACTGTTGCGTTTAGTAAACTAATGGAAAATGCAATTAAAATATTCACTGTACTAATGCAAATTAAATTCAGCTTACTACAGAAACATCACGACGGCAGTCTAATAAAGCATTAAGTGTCTGTAGGACGATTCTGCTTATTTTAACACGAATTAGTTGTATATTACCGACTTTTGAGTTCGAAAACATCTGTATTTACTTCATTTCCTGTATCATTCGCAAATATTATGAAAATGTGGATTTCATAGACAAAATTATTTATTCACAACAACAAAAAATATGTCGGCAGGAAACACCTGGTAGCCAAGCATGTTACCTGGGAACTGTTTTTTTTTCCTAAAGTGGGAAGACATCCTTTTGTGGTTGAATTGTTGGCAAATGTCAGTCAGACGTGTGCCGTTGGTCTAAGCGTTTCGGCGTGTTGAATTTGTACCAATGATTTTTCTACAGGTTTTTTTTTTCTGTCCCAAATAGAGAGTTGAAGTCTCCAATTAATATTCTCACGTCATCTTGGTGAATTTTGCTCATAGTATTTTCGAGTGTGTTCCAGAATTTTTCGACATTTTCGGTGTTTTTCTTATTTTCGATGTTGGTGGGGGCATGTGCATTGATGAGTGTATATTATTTACTGGGGCTCTGAATGAGCATAGTCATAAGTCGATTGTTGATGGGCCGGCCGAGATGGCCGAGTGGTTCTAGGCGCTTCACTCTGGAACCGCGCTACTGCTACGGTCGCAGATTCGAATCCTGCCTCGGCCATGGATGTGTGTGATGTCCTTACGTAAATTAGGTTTATGTAGTTCTAAATTCTAGGGGACTGATGACCTCCGCTATTAAGTCCCATAGTGCTCAGAGCCATTTTAACCATTTCTGAGGTCATCAGCCCGCTAGAACTTTGAACTACCTAAGGACACATCCATGCCCGAGACAGGATTCGAATCTGCGACCGCAGCGGTCACGCTTTTTCAGACTGTAGCGCCTAGAACCGCTCGGCCACCCTGGCCGGCAAACTTGTATACTGACCATTTGTTATTTGACTAAATATGAACTACAATCTCATTCGCAAAAATATATGACATAGGTTAGCGCCGGCACAAAGCAATGACTAAGGATTGGATGCCGTTGAAGTCCTGTTACATTGATGGCAAGACAAATGTTCGCAAGTCACCTCTATTGCCTCAGAAAGCAATTGCATCTTAAATATCGAAGGACCGACGTCCACACTGTCATAGCGCGTTGAAATACAGCGACGTCGGGAGATGAAAATTTGTGACCGACTGGTCTTCGAACCGGGACCTCCTGCTTACTAGATAGACGTGCTAATCACTGAACTATTATTTGTTTTAAAAAGTTTGATAAGACTTCCAGCACCAGGTTGGCGGTTGCAAAGAGGGCAGGGGTCGAAGATCCAAGGTCTGGCCACAATGCCTCCCCCCACACCTGTCACTGAGCAGCTGCATTATTCCCATGTAATGCATGTTTGCACCCATATATTCCTTTAAATTGTAGAACAAAATAGAAGTAGTAATTAAGGTAAAATTTATTACAGATCGCCGCCTCCAATGGCGTGCGTTCCTTGTAGAACATAGCTTATAACAGTGAAAAGGGTGACGGAAAAATACATAACAGACATTCATTCAGAAATATATTCACAATTTAAGTTATTATGTACTGGATGCATACGAGGTCTGTAGGAAGCCATATATTTTTCAACAAATGAAAAAAATTTCGGAGCCGGAGGGGTTTTGCCAAATTAGAACAGTTCTGATTTTAGAATCAACGTAAAAGAATATTCCAGGAATAAAAAAAGTGAAAGAATAGTATTCTGCTTCTAATAAAAAAAACTGTCCACCTCTTCGAAGCCCACATAAAGCAACAGATAAAAAAAATTGAAACCATTCCTTATATTTGTTATTCTTCTTCAGCTTAAAATGTTCTTCTGCAATATAAAACATGTACTCTTCTAACTTCTAAGTTTTATTTGTTACGACGTAAAACACAAACTGTTCCAGAAGCCACGAATAACTGTTATTCTTTGCGGACGGGTAACATTTCCTGTCGGGTTGTAAGGCTTCAGTTATCGGTATGTGACTATCTGCGGTTTTGTTGATAGTGCTAATTTCTTCCTAGTCCAGTTCCAAATTCTGATTCTATTTTCTCATAAGAAGATGTCAACTACAGTTTCTACAAGCTGATATTTGTCGCAGTATGGAGATGGTCTCAATTTGATTTTCTATAATCGTTCCGCCGGCCGGAGTGGCAGAGCGGTTCTTGGCGCTACAGTCTGGAACCGCGCTACCGCTACGTCGCAGGTTCGAATCCTGCCTCGGGCATGGGTGTGTGTGATGTCCTTAGGTTAGTTAGGTTTAATTAGTTCTAAGTTCTACGGGACTGAAGACCTCAGAAGTTAAGTCCCATAGTGCTCAGAACCATTTGAACCATAATCGTTCCGCTGACTGTATGGTATCGTTTTCAACGTCGCACCATTCGGCACTGACTCTAGTTGGTAGAATTTTACTGTTGATATTTTTCCAGACGTTCCTCCAGTTTTTTGTAGGTTAATTTACCGGAACTGGTTTGTGAAGATGATGTCTACTAACATAATCATAGACGGTTCTAGTGTTGGTTTGTGCTGGTGGAAGTCTTATACCGCTCCAATCGCCATAGTACTTTCGGACGTAATCTAGGCTGGCATGCTACATTAACAAGAGCGCTCCTATCCCCAGTATCTAACGAGAGGAACAGAAATTTCGTGATCCCTGTCTTAGTGGCATGTATTAGTTTAAAATCACGTCTTTAATTCCAAGTCCTCCATTTTCCCTCTGCCGGCCCATCAACAATCGACTTATGACTATGCTCATTCAGAGCCCCAGTAAAAAACATACACTCATCAATGCACATGTCCCCACCAACATCGAAAATAAGAAAAACACCGAAAATGTCGAAAAATTCTGGAACACACTCGAAAATACTATGAGCAAAATTCACCAAGATGACGTGAGAATATTAATGGGAGACTTCAACTCTCTATTTGGGACCGAAAAATCCTGTAGAAAAATCATTGGTACAAATTCAACACACCGAAACGCTTAGACCAACGGCACACGCCTGACTGACATTTGACAACAATTCAACCACAAAAGGATGTCTTCCCACTTTAGGAAAAAAAAACACTTCCCAGGTAACATGCTTGCCTACCAGGTGCAATCTGCTTTCGTTCGCCTTTCGAACTCGCTGAAAGTCAGATTTTTAATTCTTTTGTAGCAGAGCTACAAGCAGGCAGATACAAACCCAGTAAGGGAATCGTAAGACAACGCTCTAGCAAAATGCGTCTTGCTACTTTCAATAACCCTTAGTGTCAGAGCGAAAACCTTAAGGTACTGCCAAATTCATAATGCCACTTTTGTTTCCTGCCGACATATTTTTTGTTGTTGTGAATACATCAATTTATCTATGACATGCCACATTTTCATAATACTTGCGAATGGTACAGGAAATGAAGTAAATTCAGATCTTTTCGAACTCAAAAGTCGGTAATATACAACTAATTCGTGTTAAAATAAGCACAATCGTCCTACAGACACTTAATGCTTTATTAAGATAGACTGCCGTCGTGATGTTTCTGTAGTAAGCTGAATTTAATTTGCATTAGTACAGTGAATATTTTAATTGCATTTTCCATTAGTTTACTAAACGCAACAGTAATCATCAAAGAGAAATTAATCAGCAGCAGAATTTTCTTTCACGATATCCAAAACAATCTGACAATGCTTAACTTGTTTACAAATTCTACGCCTGTAGAAACCTACTGGTTCCAACGATATCATTATACCAGAGTAGTTTTAAGAGTATTTTCGTCTAGAAATGAATTCCTTTGACGGTTCATCGATAAAGAACGGGAAAGGTAAAATTTTACAAATATATGACGAGAGGGGCAAGTGCTTGAGAGAGGAGTTCCCTATCAATACAAGTGCCTGAGAGACGACTTTCCTATCAATCTCCTGGATAGTTCTATTTCTCAAGGCAACATAGTGCGTTATCATGCAGTAGCATAGGTGATGTAGTTTTGTTGCTCGTTCAGTTGTTGACAAGATATTCCAGCTGAGTTGCACACACCCCTTGGGGCAGAATTCGTAGCCCAAAACACACTTTTGGAGCTATCACATGTAAAATATTATGTTCACGCCACTCTTTGCTCGAGTTTACGTCTTTTGGTGGAGCTCAGCCTTGCATTTCTTCTTAGGAAGTTAACGATAAAGGCATCATAGGACGTCACCAGTAACAGTACTGCATAGGAATGCTCAATGAGCGACCTGATGACGTTCAATAATAGTCGCACCGTTGATTTTAGTTGTTTCGAATTAGAGCATGCAGTACTCAGCACCAGACTTCTGAACTTTGCCTGTTGAATGTAAATGTCGCATGATGGGAAAATGGTAATCTACCACATATATCAGTACTTGAGACTTCCTTAAAGTGGAAAATCATTCATGCCAGAACGATCTTTGTTGAAACAAGAATATCTTTTTCTGGCGTATTTTTCCCAAAAGCACTCGCTCCAAACACAGTTCAAATCTTCCTAGCTGCCTCCTCTGCATTCACCCCTCTGTTATACCAAAAGTAAACGTTGTGTTGCAGATGTTACAGCTTTTCCACTTGCGACTCAATTTTACAATGCTTAACTGTAGTTCATGATTTTCAAGTATGCAAAGTCCAATGCTTAACTGCAAAATGATAACTAGAACTTCAAATTCGAAAATGACAGTTGATACATACGCTGAAAGCATGGCGCCGCGTTCACATTGGCGGCGTAGTATTTCAGGCGGCGGGTGGCGTCTGGCCGGTGGCCGGTAGGCGCTGCAGCGCGAGGAAACGCTCGAGCTTAACCTGTTATGATTGTGACGCAGCCACGAGCTGTCCTGCGGAATAGTTTCTGGAGGTACTCGTTGTTGCTGGTGTGTAGAATGTTAAGCGAATTATCTTCGATGTTCAATCAGACTCATAACTTTAGACTGAAAACGGTAAAAAAAAAAAAAAAAAAAAAGATGCAGTTGGACGCGAACAGGCGACTACAAGTTTACAATGCACGACAATTACCACTTTTTTTTTTTTTTTGATAATAGTAAATCTCCGACCTGGTCAGGAATAGAACACGTGCCACTTCTATTAGCAATCCAGAGCGCTGACACCTTTTTTTTATCTTTATTATTGAACAAACGGAGAGTACATATATGTATATATACACAAAGCAAAAGTTCTTCAAGGTACCAGATAAACATATACAAATGAGTGTTAGGAAAACAAATTCTTAGAATAACATTAAATACAACAAAATAGAACATATCCTGTTTTCCTTTTTTGTTTTTTTGTTCTTTTTTTGTTTTTGTTTAAAAATTTGTATTGAACAAACTAAAAGTACATATATATTCACTATGCAAGATTTCTTCAAGGTACCATTTAAAAATATACAAATGGCTGTTAGTTAAACAAAAAAAATGTTAAAAAAAGAAAAACATTAAATGCAACAAAATATAACATATTCTGTCTTCTTTCTTTTTTTAAAAAAACAAATTTGTGTTTGTTTTTGGTCGATGCATGAGAACGTGGGTAAGGGTGTTGCATCATGTGACAGGTAGGCATGGTACACCCCAACTTTGAGGGGGGTCAAGGAAGACGCTGCGGAGATAACCGGCAAAAGTTTGTCGGTAAGATGGTTTTCGGGTGAGGGTGCTATGGGCGGTCACAACTTTGTACCAGAAGTCAGGGACTGTATGCGGACCACTCTGAAAGAGATATTCTAAAGCCTGTCCTCGAAACCAGATTAGGGTATGGTGCTTAGCAAGAGGGTAGTGAAATGTCTCTGGCAACAACAGGAAATCCGGGGTTACCGTCGTTGGCGGGGCACGGAGGTAAAAGCCCACGATTCGTTGGATGAGGAGCCATACGTTTTGTTTCAGGGGGCACGTAAGACGGTGCTCGTCGGTGTCTTCGAGCTGACAGTCAGGGCAGAGTGGGGAGGTGGCCAGTCCTATGCGATAAAGTCGATTATTAGTCGGGAATTTTCCATAGACTAAAACATACCAGAGTGCAGACACAGACGACGATAAAAAGGGTGCATGCACACAACCCCACACGGTGCGCCAGTTAATGTCAGGATGCTGTAGCACTATGGGGTCGCAAGGGTTGGACAGCATAAACAAACGGTAATAATCTTTTGTACGGGGAGGACGGGTGACTGGAAGATCGGCCCGAACGTAGCTGAGTTCTATGAAACAATTGGCGACGTAGTACAATAATGGAGAAATAGGTGCCACATTGATCGGTGGATCGAGAGAAGCTGGTCGGAGGATATCTAAGAGACTGCGTGTTAAGGACGGGACCGGCCCCTGCCAGTGCCGCAACAGAGTGTGGACAAAGAGTGCAGAAGAGCGTGCCCGCACGTTGACGAGTCCGAGGCCACCTTTTGTAGGAGGCAGTGTTAGAGTGTTGTAGCGGACTTTGAAAAGTGCCCCTGTTGACACGAAATATCCAAAGGCTGATTGGATGCGGCGGCCAAGGAGTAACGGCATTGGGAGGATCTGGGCGACGTGTACCAGTTTAGGGGCGACATAGATGTTGACATAGGACACACGTTGGAGTTGGTTTAAGTTACGGTGCACTTGACCGCGGACATGGTGCCGAATCGACTGCAAAAGCCGCCGGTACGCCAGGGCCACTGTGCGGTGTGTGGAGCTCGTAAATTCGATACCCAAGTAACGAAGAGTGGCACTGACTGGGAGTGGGGTCGGCACCATAGCCGGGAGGCCGCGCCCAATGTGCATCATAGTCGATTTACGGACATTAAGAATGCTACCAGAAAGACGTCCATACTGGTGGATCCATTGGATGGCGTCATTGAGTTCCGTGGAGGAGCAGGTGAGAAAGAGGAGATCGTCCGCATAAGCCCTACAGTGAAAGGTGTGGTCACGCAAAGTGAGGCCCTGCAGTCTAGAGGTAAGTCCAGTGATGAGAGGCTCAAGTGCAATGGCATATAGTAAAGTAGACATAGGGCATCCTTGACGCACAGAGCGGCGTACAGGAATCGGTCCTACAAGCCTCCCATTGACTTGTACCATCGAGACCGAGGGAAGTAGTAACCGGCGAATGGCATCGACAAAAAGCAATGGGAACCCCATACGTGTCGCCACCATGAGGAGGAATGGGTGTCGAACTCGATCAAAGGCACTCGTGAAATCGACGGATACCAGTGCTGCACGAAGGCGACAAACCGACGCCAGTGCAAACGCCAGGGCTGTTTGTAAGGTGGCCCCACAACCACGTGCAGTCTGCTCAGGTGAAAGGACCGTAGGCAAGACGATGCATATGCGCGCTGCTAAGAGGCGTGCATAGATTTTATAGTCTGCATTCAGTAGTGTAAGGGGGCGATATGCAGAGACATGAGACCCTCCCTTCGGTTTAGGCACAGGTAGAAGAATGCCAGTGACGAATTCAGGTGGAATCGGGAAGGACGGAGTAAAGAGTTCCTGAATCATTTCCGTCCAGCGAGGAAGCATTAACGTGGTGAACGCCCGGTAAAACTCCACTGGAAGACCATCTGGTCCGGGTGATTTGTTCTTGGCCCCTTTGTTGATCGCATCTACCACCTCTTCTGCGGTGATTGCAGACATCATGGACGTTGACTCCGCTACGGTGAGGGTCCGATCAGGGGAAGGACGGAGATCATCAGGAATGGGCGTCGCCATTGGTTCATCATCATAAAATTGGCGATAATTTTCAGCAAAGGCAGACTCGACTGCCGCCTGTGTTGTGTGGTGAACACCATCGGAGGTCGTGATGTTGGGGACGAAAAGCCGACGTCGACGACTATGGTCGGATGCGGCATGGATTGTGGATGGGGTTTCGTCGTGCAGGAGGTCTTGTCGTCGGGAACGCACCACGACACCATGCAGTCATGCACGTTGAAGAGAGAGGAGACGAGCTTTAGTACGTTGTCGTTCCCTGTGGGTGTCAGGTGATGGAGAGAGCGCATCGAGCTCATGGAGGACGGCGTAGTGAAAATTTGTGGTGTCTCGATGCCATGCTGCTGCTTCCTTGCCACATTGTATGAAGGCCTTTCTGATCGCAGGTTTGGCACATTTGAGCCACCAATGGAACGTGGATGTGTACTGCGGAAGGCGTCTTTCGCAAGACGCCCATGTAGTGGCAATACATTTTCGGCAGTGTAGATCATTAAGGAGGGAGGTATTAAGCTTCCAGTAACCTCTGCTGCGCCACACTGACTGAGGTGGCAGAGCCAGGGAGCAAATGACGGCGCAATGGTCCGAAAATGCAAGGGGCCATCGTTCAGCTTGGGCGACTTCATTGCCGAGGTGAGCAGAGACATAAAACCGGTCCAGTCTGCTCGCAGAATGTGCTGTATAATGGGTAAAACCGGGGGTATTGCCATGAATTTTCTCCCAAACGTCCACTAGATGAAAATCTTCGATTAAGGTGAGCAGCGCCGGGCATGGCGAATAACCAGGCACTTGGTCTTGCAATTGGAGGACGCAGTTGAAATCGCCTCCCATGATAAGGCGATGATAGCGTCCAGAAAACAGGGGCGCCACGTCATGTCCGAAGAAAGTGGACCGCTGCCGACGGTTCGTGGAGCCAGAAGGAGCGTAGATATTGATGACGCGCGTGTCGAAGATGGTAACAGCCATGCCTTTTCCACAGGGAAGGATTGTCGTGTCCGTGAGTGGGATTCCTTCGCGTATGTAGAAAGCCACTCCACGCCCTGATTGATCACATGTGGACGTGTATGAGTCGTAGCCGTAGACTGGTGGTAGTGTGGCAACGCGTACTTCCTGAAGAAGGGCGACGTCGACGTCAGAGGCCCGAAAAATGTCACATAGGAGTTGCAGCTTGGGTGCAGTGCCGATCATGTTGATGTTCAGTGTGGCAAACCGGTACGTTTGTTTCAGTGGTGGTGGACTCGCATCTACCATCACCAAGGGAAGTAAGAGGAGGGCACCGACAGGAAGTCCCGTCCCATCAGCTGCAATGCCTCGCTTTTGATGTTAACAGGCAGCCTCGTCCGGCGGGGGCAACTCATCCGGAGGAGGGGGCGTACCTTCCTCAATGTCGTCGGCCCATGCTCCTGTGCCGTGGGTCTGTCCAATGTCCATGGGAATTGCGTCGTGGTGAGAGAGATCTGGAGTTGTCGGCGGGGAGACAGGCGTCTCAACCGGCGCACCGATCGTTACATTGTGCGTGGCGACCTCCATAGTGGTCCCGTCCTGCGAAACGTCTTGTTCATCGTGAAAATTGTCCGCCGACCTCTGCGTGGAGATGTCGGCTGCTTGGGTGTCGTCTTCATTGTCGCGGGTGGCAACTCTCTGAGAGCCCGTGGGAGAACGGCGACGGCGTTTGCGCCTACGTGGCGAGCGTTGTTTGCGCACGTGTTCCTCAGTGTCGGATTACGGCAAGGGGGAGCGTCGACCTGGTTCGAAGGCGTCGGTGGGTACAATGAAATTGTCAAATAGGTGTTGTGAAGATGTACTGGTCTCCTCAGCGTCCGGTGCGGGAGCCTGTTCGGCGGCAAGGTTGTCAGGTGGGACGTCTGCACCGTCCGTTGGTGACTGGGACGGTGGGACGTGCCGATCGGAAGGACCGGGCGTCGGACTGGACGAAACTGTAGACGTGGCAAGAGCCGCTGCGTAAGTGACCGGTAGGACGGTCATCGTGGGTGACGGACGCTTCCGACAATGGGAGCTGCGCGACACGTCGTTGAATGTATTCAGACCGTAGGTGACCTTCTTTCCCGCAACGGGAACAGTTCCGAGGTTGGCCGTCGTACATTATAATGGCACGGCAGCCTCCGATACGTAGATAGGAAGGCACGTGTTTCTGCAACTCGATGCGGACCTGTCTAACACCGTTTAAAACTGGATAGGTCTGAAATTGGACCCATCGTTCGGCAACATGTTCCAGAACGTTGCCATAGGGACGGAGCGCCTCGATGACGACGTCTGCAGGTAGTTCGAACGGCAGTCCGAAGATCCTTATCGTCCGTGTGCCGAGACCTGCGTGATCGACGGTAACGGGTCCGACGTTGCCGTCGGAATGACAGAAGCGCAGTCCACGTTTGGCCTCTTGAAGCACCTTGTCGCACGCCGCATCGTTGATCATTTTGACGTAGACGGTACTGCTAACTATGGACAAGTGGATACCAATTAGATCCGTTGGTGGTATTTTGACTTCATCGCGTATAAATCGTTCTACCTCCAGGGCCTTGGGTCGGGCGAAGTCGGAACAAAAATTGAGACGTAATGTCTTCTTCCGATAGTTGTGCGCCATAGTGGTCTAGAAGGAAAACGGCACTTACAGCGACCGAAGTAAACACAAACACACCGTGCGCGCCTCGCCCGCAGCGCTCCGGCGCGTGACCGCCTCGCAGCACTGCCGGCGGCAGACTGCCACTAGACCACGGGCTCACACAACCCGAGAAGGTCTCGGAAGTAGACAACACTTCCTCCTAACACTTCCACATCTTACAGTGTTGCCAGATTGTGCAGATGGCCGGACTTAGAGTCGTCAGGGGCGGTCAGTTTTATTGGCCACCTTAAGTGAACGACTCGGACTTAGCCTCTGTGGCGGCCGGCCGGCGGTCAGTTTTTATGTCTAAGACCGTACATTTGCGTCAGTGCAAAAGACCAATAAAAAGGTGTTAGCATGTGGACGTAATGTGCTGTTCCAGTCTCTTCTGTATCTAACGTCCATCACCGTTCCCTTTGGATCCCTATGTAATTCGGTGCTCTCCGATACACACGATCGAACAGCGGAGGAGTGGTACTCAAGCGTCAACTTTAGGTTACAATATCTCCGGATGTAATTAACATTTTACAATGCAACAAATGGCACTGATTACGTATTTGTTTATATGTTCAGATGTGCTGACAAAACTAACGGGGTTCCATTTAAAAAAACGTAGGTCTGTGTTAAAAAACATCCGTGCATTTTTTTTATGGTTTGTATTAACCAATTACACTAGCCCCTCTCCTCACGTTCGGTCTGTGGAATCGATTGGTGAGTATTTGATGTGGTTTACGAAATATATCCAGCGGTAATGTTAGGTGACTCACCTTGTATACATATATGGGTTGAGTTACGCCTGCTAATTCTCAGTGGTGTCAATAACCAAATAACCAATAAGTGACTGAAGTGTAAAGTAATTCGAATAAGAGTTCCTCTTTCCTGCATTTTCGAGTAAAGTGAAAGACGTTCTTACTGCTGTAAGTGCCTCTTTCTAAGTGGCAAAATTCTGATAAAGCCATTGAAACCAAATAAATAACCGTAAAGCAGCAACAACGTTCACGGAAAATGGTCTTTGTGCTGATTAATATTTATGGCCCTTCACATTTCCGACTAATTAGTGCCGCTGTTCAAAATTAACTTTGCTCTAAAATTAAGCAATAAACGTTCCTTTCCTTCTCCCCTCCCTCCCTCCGCTCGTCCTGTTATTTCTCTTACTGCTCCTTTTTCCTTCTCCAGGTGAAGCTGGGTCGAAAGACGAAAGAAGGCGAAGTAAATGTGGGAGGTAAAAATTTTATTTTCCTTCCTTACAGCCAATTAAAGGGGGGTAGCCTCATCTTAGAGAAATTATAAATCTTTGAAGGAGGTAGAGTTTGTGTGATGGAGATGGCCGAGGGAAGCGGCGTCCCGGACAGGGAATTAGACGGGTGTGTGGAGGAGGGGGGCAGGGGGAGAGAGAGAGGCGGGATGCCGCGTGGGGCAGGGTGCGCGTGTTTTTACTGTCGGTCCGCCTGGGGAACCCCATGGTGACGTAGGCTGGCGGCGGATACCTGGCACCGCTGGGATAAATTGGCGCCTTGCTTTAACATCGCCTTTACGGCTTTCTCCTGAGAAACCAATTACTCCGCTTTAAGCAGATGCACAATATCTCCATCCAGAGTTTCTGATTCAAATTTCTCTCGTTTGTATTCAGTAGTGGGATAATATTCTTACTGGCCATCTCGTAATAATAATTATTCAGCCAACAGAGTTAATACTAGTCTTTTTTGTTTGTTTGATGATTTACGGAGTGACTTCTGTCAGGGATATAGTGCAGAGGGGGCAGTACGGAGCTCTGGGAGACATTCGTGATACCTGTGGAATGAAAGTTCCTGGCAGAGTAATACTGTGTACCGTATCTCATCTCCTACCTCCCAAACTTCGCAAAACTTGTACTGCAAAAGTAACTGTCACTTACGGAACAGATGAGTTTGAAAGATAGGAGATGAGAGGATGGCGGAGATAAACAAGTGTGGGCAAGTCAAGAGTCGTGTTTCGATAGCTCCGTCGGTACAACAGTTGCCTGATAAAAAGCAAAAGTCCCAGGTTCGAATCCCAGTGCAACAAACAGTTCTAATCTGCCAGGATGTTTCAGATCAGAGTGAAGTACACTGAAGAGTGAATATTCATTCAGGAAAGAATACTCCAGGGTCTGATTAAGCTATCACTGTATAACCGAAAGGTGTGCAGGAGAACTGTGATGTTACGAAGGTAGGAAATGTGCAGCTGGATGTGGATATTTGAGAGCGGGTTGTGATACGTGTATGAATTGCTGAGTTGGTTGAGCACTTGCCGATGGAAGGCAAATGCTAGAGTCCCTCTTCGGCCCACTGTTTCAATGTGCCGAGATGTTTCAAATCAGGGTACACTCCGCTGCAGAATGTTCAAATGTGTGTGAAATCTTATGGGACTTAACTGCTAACGTCATCAGTCCCTAAGCCGCAAATGAAAATTAATTCCGAAGACGTGTGTAGTAACTGATGTCACCACAACTGCTGCGGACTTTGTGAACATTACTGCGGGCCACTTTGAGCCCTTCAAGTTTCATGTCTTCCACCAGAGCTATGGTTTCTTCAAGCATGATAATCCATCTCTCAAGGCCAGAATCGTAGTAAAATGTCTCGAGGAGCACGGTAGCCAACTCACTTTAGTCTTGACTGCCAAATGTGTCTAATCTCAACCATACGCGATGCTACAGCTCCCTGTCAGGTCCCAACAAACCACCGACCCACAGTTTATGGGAATTGTCTGACTTCTGCTTAGGTACCTGGAGGCTCATTCGTCCGGAAACCTAGCAAGGATTTGTCGAATCCGTGTAGCGCAGGAATGTTGTTGCACTGCGTTCTAGAGTTGTACCAAAACGCTGTTAAGTAAGTGATCATTACGTTCTGGCTCGTCAGTAACTTAATTTTCAATAATCTGTTAAAGTGAATTCTACACTGCTGGAAAAAGTGCTCCTCTAGGACTGCGTTCTGTAGCACGAGAGTACAATTTGTGCATAATGACGGGTTTTGGTGTTAGTGTGTATTTTGCACGGTCATCGGCAATTAGATGGCTCTCCGGAGACCTGTGCGTGCACCCCCAAATTTGGTCCTTCAGGCTGTAACTCTGCAACATTCTTTGTAGAATTCAACTATGGCCCACTGACGAGTATGTACTCACGTTGAACAGCTTTGGGCATTTTAATGAGGCCTCATTCTGGGCCTGCGGCAAACTGAATGGACGCATCAACGGATTTAGGCACATGTCGTGCACTATGTGTCAGTGACGTGTCACTGCTTTCGATAGTGGTCTGTGGAACATTATTACACCTCTTAGACCAGAGTCTGGACGTCCATGTGGGACAGCCGGATTTCCAGTTCGATGTTTTGTGCGAGTTACGGTGGTCGACGAAGGGCGAATTCCTGACATATCTTGCACCTGCTTGCAGCAGGATTGCGATCGCGAGTGTGTCTGGCCAGGCTACTACAGACAGCAAGACACCGCCAAGCATGGCTATTATGGCCTCGTGAAAGAATTGACGGGAGAGTGGAATGGCGTTCTGCCTCTATGTGAGTAGTGCACGTATACGTATAACTCGTAGACCCGTTGAGGGGCCCGGTGCATAGTGCATTCACCCACGACACACATGTCCCATCCCAGGTTTCAGGGCGTGGGGGCAAATAGTTGCAACTCCTGGTCACATCTGGTGTTTCTGCACGGTAAAGTAACCAGTGCCTGCCGGACTGCACAGAGTGCAATTTCTTCGAGAGGAAGGTGGTGTGATTTTTCAGCAGGACATTGCAATATACGGCTGCTGCGACGCAAAGTTTACAAAAATTGCCCTGGTCAGCATGGTCACCATATCTATTTCAACTGAACACGTGTGGGACATGAGGAAATGGAACTATTGTGCCTGGCAGAAACACTGCCGAACTACCGGGTGATCAAAAACTCAATATAAATCTGAAAACTTAATAAACCACGAAATAACGTAGATAGAGAGGTAAAAATTTGCACGCATGCTTGGAATGACATGGGGTTTTATTAGAACAAAAAAAAAAAAAAAAAACAAAGTTCACAAAATGTCCGCTTGAAAGATCTCTTGCGCGCGTCGTTTGGTGATGATCGTGTGCTCAGCCGCCGCTTTCGTCATGCTTGGCCTCCCAGGTCCCCAGACCTCAGTACGTGCGATTACTGGCTTTGGGGTTACCTGAAGTCGCAAGTGTATCGTGATCGACCGACATCTTTAGGGATGCTGAAACACAACATCCGACACCAATGCCTCACCATAACTCCGGACATGCTTTACAGTGCTGTTCACATTATTCCTCTACTACAGCTATTGTTGAGGAATGATGGTGGAGATATTGAGCATTTCCTGTAAAAAAAATCATATTTGCTTTGTCTTATTTTGTTAAGCTAATTATTGCTACTCTGATCAGATGAAGCGCCATCTGTCGGACATTTTTTGAACATTTGTATGTTTTTTGGTTGTAATAAAACCCCATGTCATTCCAAGAATGTGCGTCAATTTGTACCTCTCTATCTACAATATTCCGTGATTTATTCAGTTTTCTAACTTTTACTGACTTTTGATCACCCAGTACAACAAAGGTGCAGCATGTTTAGGATAATCTATGGAGGGATGTCATTCGACACCTTTATGATCATTTTCATACGCGAATTCACCTGTCCTTTTCCGCCAGAGGGGGGACGAACAAATGGTTCGACTGTTTGAGCATACTTTTTGGGTTCAATTTTGTCTGAATCTGTTGTCATTATTCCTGCAATGATGAACTATATATCACCTCACTTGTCAATAAAAATTTTAAAATTCTGTTCAGAGCGAGAGGTGGGTAATGTAATAACTACCGGCCTTCATAGCTCCTACGGCGAGAATGGATGATATCACAAAAAAAAGATTATCGCCTGTTCTTCACTATCCTCATTTGTGACCACTGTAATGGAGCTGTACTAGCGTTGGCCTTAGTGTGTGACATACAGCTTAGCAACATACATGTAGCTATTGACAACGCATGTAGAGTGTGCACCTTTGTGGTATGACTGTAGATATTTTCAAAAATATCGGGAATCCGAGATACAGATGTTTTAAAAAAATATCGTTGTTGGCCCTCGATATACCGAAAAAGTTATCGATATATAGATATATCGATGGAAAATATCCACGTCGGACCAAAAAAAATTAACTGCCAGTCTTAGAACTACATACTTAAGGATTGATTTATTATTAGATATTCTGCACATCAACAAACTAGCAGCCAGGTTATCCCTCTAAGAGCAAGAATTGAAAGGAAAACGATGCACGTTCACGCCTGGCGATAACCACTTTGCCAACAATGGTAACTACAGATAATTGGAACCATAAAAGGTGTCCGATGGGTCCGTTCTTGAGTTTCGTCACATATCGAATTTGAAACACTTCATACCGACTTCTCTGTTTTTTCCAGTTCTGCAAACGCCAGCGACCTAGCACCTTGTAATGTCATTGCCTGGTGAAGCGAAACGTTGCAGTTTCTGTTGGTAGCGCCGAGCGCCGACTCCGTCAGCATTTCCCCTCACACGTCTCCGCCCACGCAAAGACCAGTCTTGTCACTTACATTTTTGTTCATTAATTTCAGGAACTGTTTTTGAAGAATGCCGATGTGAACGAATAACACGCTAGCTGCGTATAATTTTTTTTTTTTTTTTTTTCACGGAACTGGTGTGCTATTTCTTCACATCGAATATCTTGTTATTCTGTTCACATCGCCACTCCCCAATGCAATCAGACTTCTTCTCTGTGCCATCTATACTTGCTTAACACAGCCAGAGAGGAAGACTGAACGTGATGAAAGGTCAAAAATTAATAAGACTCCTTCACCCAGTGAAATTAAAATTGTGCTCTACTACAATTTCAAAAGAACAACTTCAAATATTTATCGAAAATTGCAATAAAATCATAATAGAAAATAAAAATATCGGCACTCGGTAGTATTGCCACCTCGATATGGAGTATCGATATATCAATGAAGAGGCGACTACTGTATATATCGAAACATTATAGAAACGTACCGATATATCGATATTTTATAAACAGCCCTACTTTGTACTTCAAGTTTCGAGCTTAGACTAACTGACTACCAGACGTTAAACAGAGGCACTAAGTACACTGTAAGGGTTTAAATAGTACGTTACTAATGAAACCGGCATGTCAACGGAAACGGAAAAGTCCATTATGGAGCAAAACTATGAAGCTGTCACGACAAGGAATTTCTTGGCTGCTGAGTGTGGAGTTACGTGAACGCACATCGTGAGGCCGACATCGATACCAGAACCGTCAGACAGGGACTGGCAGCGGGAGGGCTCGCTTTCGGTGTCCGCTACCTTGGACAGCCATTACTGGCGGATACAGCGGCCGAACAGGTCCCGGTGACAGCCGGAAGGAATGGCAGGCTATTAGGCCGGCGCGGCACGGCGTGGAGCGGCCTGGCGGACGCGTGTCGACAGCGCCGTTAACACGGCACCGCGCCGCCGCGCCCATCTGCGGCTTGTCGTGCCGGCCTCCCCTGCCGAGCGTCCCGGCTGCGTCACGCGTCGCGCTCTGTCGGCTCTCTGCTTGGCGCTGCGAACAGTCACCGGGGCCTCCGGACCGTTCTGCCCTCCAAGAGCTGCGTCTGCGCCTTTTAGGCGTTTCTTTACCACCAGCTTGTCGTATGTACAGTAGCAAGGTTGTTTGTTGCCTGCAACACAACAGGAGTTACCCACGACAGCTGCCTCAACGCACGGCCGGCCGGAGTGGCCGAGCGGTTCTAGGCGCTACAGTCTGGAACCGCGTCCGCTACAGTCGCAGGTTCGAATCCTGCTTCGGTGATGGTTGTGTGTGATGTCCTTAGGTTAGTTAGATTTAAGTAGTTATAAGTTCTAGGGGGCTGATGACCTCAGAAGTTAAGTCCCATAGTGCTCAGAGCCATTTGAAACCATTTGACCGGTAACGCACGACGCGACGTCGCAGCACGCTCAGCATTGCTGCGGAGCGGTGCGTGCGGAGGGGAATGGAGAGGAGCGTGCATCTACGCATCGTGCTATGGAATTAACTGTAGTTATACGGCATGTTCATTATGCAACAAATTTCATAATTTTTGAAATGGTTTATTTTAACTGATGCAAATACAGTTGTTCCATTCCTTATTTCACTCTCTTAGGACCCCATTTACATTTTTTTCTCAAGTAGCCTGTATTCTTCGTATCACCATATCAAATTTCATCGAAATCGGTTCAACTGTTTAGTCGTGAATGTAACGGACAGAGTTACTATTCCATTTAACAGTACTACTATGGAACTGTAGATTAAGCAGTATGAAGATGGTATAAGCGGTGGATTTATTAGGTTTGAATCATATTACATACAACATATCAACCAATAACAACATTTTTACAAATATAAAGGAGTTTAAATTTCTAAAGGTAAACAACTTTGTCAAAGAGTAAGTATTTTTCGTATACATATGAAGATAGTAACTGTTCTCGAAAGAACAAATACCATTGATGACCGTGCAGCTTCTCTAGAATAAATGATAATTTATTAGAAAAACCCTCTGCTGCCGACAGGTGTTGTTGATATACCTCAATGGGGGCAGCTGAAAATGTCTGCCCCGACAGGGACTCGAACCCGGGATCTTCTACTTACGTGGCAGATGCTCTATCGATATGAGCCTGCTTCCCGTAAGCAGGAGATCCTGGGTTCGAGTCCCGGTCGGGGCAAACATTTTCAGCCGTCCCCGTCGAGGTATATCAACAACACCTGTCAGCAGCTGAGGGTTTTCAAATAAATTATCATTTATTCTAGAGAAGCTGCACGGTCATCAATCGCATCTGTTCTTTCGAGAACAGTTAATATCTTCATACATATAGTTAAAGCCTAACAACCTATTGACCTTCGTCTGTGCGAATGCGCACAGGTTACCCGAACTCTTACGGGAACCGTCACCTTAGTGTGCGCGAGTAATGAGTGTACAGGCAAATATTTATTAGGTACATTACGTATGTTGATTGTGGACAGTTGGGAATGTGGGTCTCACGTGTAGCGTGCAAGGGATAATTCCCTACTGTCACGCTATTCATCTGCGTCCTCGGTGGTTCAGATGAATACAGCATATGGCATGTAAGCAGGAGATCCCTGGTTCGAGTCCCCGTCGGGGCACACATTTCCAGCAGTCTCCATCGATGTATATCAACAACACCTGTCGGCAGAGGCGGGTTTTCAAAAAAATTATCATTTAAGTATTTTTCCCTAATTCGCGTTATACTCTTGTTATCAATAAATGTCTTCTGTTACAGACTTTATAGCTTAGTCTACGTTCTTTCTCGGGTTTCAAGATATATATATATATATATATATATATATACATATATATATATATATATATATATATATATATATATATATACTGCGGAGTCCTATGCAAGCCACAACGGCTTCAAATAATACTCGCACGATTTTCCTTTTCTCTAGTTTGCTGCGCACAAAATATTAAAACTATTAGTCCTATAGAAAAAAAAGGTAAACTGGAGCTTTTGGTAGGCAATTTAATGTAGTTGAATTTTGTACCGGAATACATTTTCGCGGAGACCACCGTTTTCCAGTTATTCAAGGAAAACGCGTTCGAAGGTCACTTCTGTACGTTTTCGTGATTAATTCGAAATCTACGGCCTCTAGATAGGAAGAATCCCACCACAAAATTTAACTACAATAAATTTCACACGAAAGGGTAACGTTAATTTTTTCTGTAGAACTAAGAGCTTGCGGGTAGCGAACGAGAAAATATGAAAATACTTCGCGCTGTACTAGAAAGCACTTCACATTGCATAGAACTTAGCTTCAAAGCCGCTGTATCACCAGGTGTATGTAAAGGTGACGACGACCGAAGACCCTGTCTTTCAGAGCAGATGCACATTATGCCCGATCTCTTAGAGGTATCTGTGATTTCCAGGTTCTCTGCGTAAGCAGTGACTAACAGGCTGGGAAATTGGAGAGGAAGGGAAGCGTAGTCGGATGGAAGGCCTGCTCAGACGGCAGAGATGATTAAGGCGCCCACTCACGTAAAGTGGAAAATCTGAGTTCGCGTCGCAGTTCGGGTCAAATTTTCGTCTGTTGCCATTGATGCATTTCATTGCCCAAATGCGGCTAACGCCATCAAAATCTTTGAACGACCAATAATATTTAGCGTTGTCTCTGTAAACTGATGTAAAAGAGAAAATGTCCTACTCTCTACTTCAATGCCTTTTTGGTCCATATTTTGTCTTTCTGAAATAGCGTATGTCCGATATCAAATTTCATTGAAATCTATTCAGCGACCTAGTCGTGAAAAGGTAACATACAGATTTATTTTCGCTCGTGTAATATTAGTGTGGTTAAACTGGGATAAATTGAGGAGCTGTTAGACGGCAATCATTTTAGCGTAAAAGGTAGACACAATAGAAACAGTTACCGGCGGAGGTGGCGCAGTGGTTAGCACACTGGACTCACATTCGACAGGACGACGTCGGGCCATTCAGATTTAGAGTTTCCGTGATTCCCCTAAATTGCTTGGGGTAAATCCCGGGATCGTTCCGTTGAACGGGCACGGTCGATTTTCTTCCCCGTTATTTCCTAATCCGCATTTGTGCTCTGTCTCAAACGGCCTCGTCGTCGAGGGGACGTTAAACACTAATCTCCTCTCCCAAAGATGCAATTCTGATGGTGTTGTTGATAATGGAAGCAAGACTTAAGGAAAGTAAAGATACTTTTGTTTACCTGAAAGATGTGTTCAACAATCTATAATGATACCAAACTCTCTGGAGAGTAGGTGTAAGCTATAAGGAAAGACGGTTCGTTAGTTTGTACTTTCAAGTCTTGTTTGGCGTTCAATCTTAATGACAAAACTATCTTGATGGTAAATCCTGTGTCACCTTTGGGAGTAATAACTCAAGCAGCGAAACTGCGACAGGTTCGTATTCAAACAGATCAATAAATCATTCTAAGGCATCCAGACCAGAAAGCTGCAACACTAACTTGTGTCAGTAACGATTACACAGCCTCATTTCTAGACGGACACAGCTATCTTCAATTCGTCATATTTTGCTGGAAAGGTCGTTCACAGGAATTTGCAGTGAGGCACTTGTCGTGCATGTTCAAATCTTCGTCGACTCAACATTTGTAGAACTGGCCTATACGCCATCCATTTGCTTCAGAATTCTATAAGTTGCCATCATAAACGCGGAGAACATTAAATGAACTGTTGCAGCAGACAAGATTATGATTATTTTCTAATTTATTAGGACGATGTTCTTAACCAATCCATCATTTCGACGAATCGTCGGTTACCTCTGCATACAACGGTAGCAAGTGCAGCACTAGTGATATGGAATGGCATCATGTAAATTATCAACAGATTTGAGTGTCTCGCCATTCTTGTTACTCAGATTAATTAGAACACAATGAATAAGCCTAGAATAAAAGTTAAACAGGGAAACAGAACTGTTGGTGTTGTGATTACGGAACCCTTATTCCACTAAACATCACAAAATTGTGGATACAACAGCCTATTGAAACAGTAATAGCATGTGCAATCAGTTGATGCCAAGAATAGCTTGGATTAGTATTCAGTAATGTTATGAGGTGGAACAATGATAACAGAATGATTACATAGGTGCCTGCGTACACTTTCACCATATAGATTATCTACAAAGAACATAATTAACTATTTGAGCTAAATTGTCCCTCATTGTACAGAATTAACACTCTTTTCCTATACGAAACTGGAATGGCCACATCGCTGATTGCAAGAATAATCATACTTCTCACATATCTCTGACGTAATGAAACACCTATTCGGATATGCGATTTTTACTACCACGATTCCGCAAATGGCTTGATGGTGGCACTTGTTACGGAAACCGGTAGTGACTTAGCAAAATACGAGAATGACTGCAGACTAAAACTATTAATCCCGGTATGAATTTTATATGAAATGATTGTGAGTACTTTTATTTATTGTTTGTATTCTTTTTTTAACTTGTGGTATAAACAATGCGTATTTTTCTACTAGGAGGATGCCTCTATAAACCGCATAAACGGTAAGATTCTTCTAACATCTCTTGCATGTCTTCATTTATCCAGATGTAATGCTAGTACCTCCTTTTTCGAAGCCAGACATTACTCTAACCCACTACAGCATCATTATGTGAGCGCAAAGATAGTTTACGCCAATCTCTCAACATTTTCCTACAGATGAAAGAATCTGTACCTTTCAAATTTGACATCCATTTCCACACTTTCCTAACTGTAAATAATTATTCATTCGCGTAAGTAATAGTTTCACTTACATTTTACAGTGAAATGTACAATATTGCATTTAACAAAGATGTCTAACCGTTTACCCTCATTAGATTTGTGTAAAATTATTGCAGCTGACATTTGAAGTATAGCTTCTACATGTAATTTCAATCAGAGTGTTTCCTCTTCCAGAGGTAACTTGGTTTTTATTACGCCTAGTGATGCGAAGCTTTGCGGATTTATACGGTTTATCCTTACAAACTAATTCAAATAAAACTTAAAAAAACGCGCTACATAGAACTTTTGTTTTACTTGGGTAAAGCACTCATATTACTCTTAACGTCCGCAGCTCGTGGTCGTGCTGTAGCGTTCTCGCTTCCCGTGCCCGGGTTCCTGGGTTCGATTCCCGGCGGGGACAGGGATTTTCTCTGCCTTGTGATGAGTGGGTGTTGTCTGATGTCCTTAGGTTAGTTAGGTTTAAGTAGTTCTCAGTTCTAGGGGACTGATGAACATAGATGTTAAGTCCCATAGTGCTCAGAGCCATTTTTCTTACTCTTAACAAGTATATTATCGCCTGTATTCCTGAGTAAAAATCAATGAAAAAACTTCCTACACTTCCGGAATGGGAAATGTACGATGCATGCCCTATGTCGTTGTCTCGGATGTGGGATCTCTAAACTTGCCCTACCCATACAATCAGCTGCTTTAATACCTAACATTGTTTCCGAATTACACTTTATAATGTTCATTTCCGATTTTCTGAACGTTATCCCGATTTCTAACGAACGTTAGACATCGAGGATAATTTTCCAAGCTCTGGCACTCGTAACTAGATGTATAGAGACATATCTATTTTCATTAGTATCGTTCTTCGCCATAGTGTGAAAACATACAAATCCTTGAAAGTGGTCTGCTGCAGTCGATTTTAAACAAAATCCTTTTAGACTTAATGAGAGGAAGGATGTCAAGGTCACGTGAAAGACAGTATTGCTGTTTTCCTTCATTCAACTCATTTTATGGAGAAAGGGTAATAAAAATTTCAGGAACCCCAAATCACTAACTGTTGAGACACGACAGTTAGCCAATCATGTAAGCTAAACGCCAAGGTAACTGATTTCAGGATTGTATTAAATAATTCTTCAAAATTCATGCAAACTGTGGAGTAAATAACAGGGGTTGGACAAAAATTAAGAATCACCACTAGAAACTCGTGCCTGAACATAAATGGAGATCTTAGCCATGTCTGTAGGTGGGGGTATTGTATTTCACCACGAACAGCACTTGTGCAACGTCTCAAATGCGTTAAAAGGGTCAGTCATGGTCAGAACAATGTTCTGTGTAATTGTAAATACAGTATGTCGAAGATAACTGAATCTGAACGGAGCAAATTATCAGTGGTCGTATAGTGGTTGCTTCCGTAACCAGGGTAGCCGAAATATTTGGCGTTTGAAGAGGCGCCATATCGAAAATATGTACCGTATACAGGGAAAGCGGAAAATCGTTATCCACTAAGTCATAATGCATATGAATGTGTGTGTTGCGTGATAATGACAGACGGTCTTTGAAAAGGACTCTCACGAAAAATGAAGGGACGACAACTGCAAAACTGACTGCAGAACTGAGTATCGCACTCGTGAACCCCGTCATTACGAAAACGGCGTGGAGGCAGCTCTATAAACAGAGAATTTCAGGCTAACTGGAATTCCAAAATCATTCAAGAGTGACGCAAATTGCTGTATAAAAGGAGGAAAGCCTGATGCCAAAGCCATAAAACCTGGGCTATCGAGCAATGGAAGAAGGTCATTAGATCGGATGAGTGTTGTGTAACACATTACTTGCCAAGTTTACGTCCCAAGATTCAGTCACTCGTTGACCACGATGGAACCGAAACAGAGGACGACCGAAGAAAGGCAGAAATACTGAATTCAGTGTTCCGAAACTGTTTCACTGCGGAAAATCGTAACACGGTCCCTGACTTCAGCCGTCGCACGGACGCCAAAATGGAAAATATTGAAATAAACGATATCGGAATTGAAAAACAACTGCTATCACTTAGTAGCGGAAAAGCATCCGGACCAGACGAGATACCCTTAAGATTCTACAGTGATTATGCTAAAGAACTTGCCCCCTTTCTATCAGCAATTTATCGTAGATCGCTGGAAGAACGTAAAGTACCTAGCGACTGGAAGAAAGCGCAGGTCGTTCCCATTTTCAAGAAGGGTCATAAATCAGATGCGAATAATTATAGGCCTATTTCGCTTACGTCAATCTGTTGTAGAATAATGGAACATGTTTTGTGTTCTCGTATTATGACGTTCTTAGATAATACAAATCTCCTTCATCATAACCAACATGGATTCCGCAAACAGAGATCATGTGAAACTCAGCTCGCCCTATTTGCCCAAGAAATTCACAGTGCCGTAGACACTGGCGAGCAGATTGATGCCGTATTCCTGGACTTCAGGAAGGCATTTGATACGGTTCCGCACTTACGTTTAGTGAAAAAAATACGAGCTTACGGAATATCGGACCAGGTTTGTGATTGGATTCAGGATTTCCTAGAAGAAAGAACACAACATGTCATTCTTAACGGTTCAAAATCTGCAGATGTAGAGGTAATTTCGGGAGTACCGCAGGGAAGCGTGATAGGACCTTTATTGTTTACAATATACATAAATGACTTAGTTGACAACATCGGTAGCTCCGTGAGGCTATTTGCAGATGACACGGTTGTCTACAAGAAAGTAGCAACATCAGAAGACTCGTACGTACTCCAGGAGGACCTGCAGAGGATTAATGCATGGTGCGACAGCTGGCAGCTTTCCCTAAACGTAGATAAATGTAATATAATGCGCATACATAGGGGCAGAAATCCATTCCAGTACGATTATGCCATAGGTGGTAAATCATTGGAAGCGGTAACGACCGTAAAATACTTAGGAGTTACTATCCGGAGCGATCTGAAGTGGAATGATCACATAAAACAAATAGTGGGAAAAGCAGGCGCCAGGTTGAGATTCATAGGAAGAATTCTAAGAAAATGTGACTCATCGACGAAAGAAGTAGCTTACAAAACGCTTGTTCGTCCGATTCTTGAGTATTGCTCATCAGTATGGGACCCTTACCAGGTTGGATTAATAGAAGAGATAGACATGATCCAGCGAAAAGCAGCGCGATTCGTCATGGGGACATTTAGTCAGCGCGAGAGCGTTACGGAGATGCTGAACAAGCTCCAGTGGCGGACACTTCAAGAAAGGCGTTACGCAATACGGAGAAGTTTATTATCGAAATTACGAGAGAGCACATTCCGGGAAGAGATGGGCAACATATTACTACCGCCCACATATATCTCGCGTAATGATCACAACGAAAAGATCCGAGAAATTAGAGCAAATACGGAGACTTACAAGCAGTCGTTCTTTCCACGCACAATTCGTGAATGGAACAGGGATGGGGGGATCAGATAGTGGTACAATAAGTACCCTCCGCCACACACCGTAAGGTGGCTCGCGGAGTGTAGATGTAGATGTAGATGTAGATTGACACATGGCGGGAGATGGGAGGTGATTTGGGCAGCCGTGTCGTGGTATTCCATTAGCCGCATAGTTACCTTGGTGGGCCATATTACTGCCGAGAATTATGCGACCATTTTCGCTGATCGTGTCCATCCCTCCGTACAATGTTTGTTCCTCAGTAGCGATTCTCCGTTCCAAGACGACAAGACTTGTGTTCATACACAATACATTACCAAGGACTCTTTTTCTGAACACGAGGATGAATTGCCACATCTCCCCTGACCACCAGTCACCACCTACGTCATCATTATCTGCACTTAGCGTTGTTTTGCAGAAAGTATGGTAGTGTGGTAAAAGTCACTTGAAAACCACAGAGGACTTGTGTGTAACTGTACCATGATGATTGGAAGCTTTTCTGAATGCCATCGGTTTGTCCGCAAAGTATTGGGCATTGTAATGCGTTTTTTTTATATTTCAATAATTCTGATGACCCCCACCCCCTCGCCACACCCGTACACGGCATGTAAGATTACCTTGAATACCTTGGATAAAAAGTCAGTATCTTTTGTAGATTCCTCGACAAAAGAACACTTCTGTAGTCTTACACAGAGTTGTCCAGTGTCACCTGCAATTTCATTCTTTCTTTCACTGGTGCCATGTCCCGCACTGACGCAGGGTCGGCATTGTTAGGAACGGGTTTGGCAAGGTTAGAATGAAGGGGTGGCCAGATGCCCTTCCTGCCACCACACCTGTACCCCCCAGGACGGAATTACTGTATCCCAGCTGTCTGCGTCTAGTGTAATTCATGGAATAGTGCGAACATGTTCAGATGTCGGTGATTCGTGTAACTGAGGCGGAACGTGGGGACCAGCCCGGTGTTCACCTAGCGGGATGTGGAAAACCGCCTAAAACCACATGGCCCTCGTGGGTTATCTGTCGGGCGGATTCGATCCGGGGCCGACGCGTCTACCCGAGTCCAGGAAGCAGCGCGTTAGCGCTCTAGGCTATCCTGGCGGGTTGTCACCTGCTATCTATTCTAGTGATATATCATGGGCCCAATGGTTACTCTACACGGTCACACTGCTACCAAATATTATGTGATCGTTTTGGCTGATCGGATCCATCCCATTGTGCGATGTTCGTTCCGCAAGAGTGGTGTGTTCAAAGACAACAGGGCAGCTCTTCACACACCTCGCACCGTCCAGGACTGGTTTTGTGAGCATTTTGACTTATCAGGTCCATTGAACCCATGGTACAATGTTTGTTCCCCAATAGTGACGCTGTGTTTCAAAGCCGTTGTTCACACTTCGCATCATCCAGCACTGATTTTGGGAGCATGAGGATGAACTTTTTCATCTCCTCTTGTGACACCAGTCACTGGATCTCAGTATTATTTAAACTTTGTTGTCAACGTTGGAGATAAGGTTGCACGATCGCTATCCACCTCCATCATCGTTGCCTGAAGTTACCACTGTTTTGCAGGAATAATCGTGAATGATTCTTTTGAAACCCACCCAGGACCTGCATTTATCCATACCGAGACGACTGGAAGGTGATTTGAAAGCCAACGGTTTCCTACAGTGTATTAGGCGTGGCAGTTCGTTGTGTTTGTGGTAATTCAATATTTTCGTTGACCCTTTATGTTTATGTGTCTAGCATACCGGCAAAAATTTGTCTCAGTGTGACAAACGGAATAAATGACATTTTGCGGAGTATACAGGCTCTTTTTAACAGATAACATTATATTTATGAGTTTTATTACTATAAATGGATTACAGAATCATTTCCGCCAATGGAAAATTTATGTTAGTCCTAGTACGTATCGTATGGCTGGTTGAGACATGGCTGCTCGGTGGCAGCTGGTGTTACTTGTATTTTCGTTAGCGCAGGGCGCAGCACTGTGCCCTGAGGTAGGACGGCAGGCAGCCGGTAGCAGGCAGCAGCGGCGCGCTGTGCTGGGCTGCGGCCCCTGGCGAATGTTGCGGCGTATCTGCGGCAGTCATCTGGCGGCGCTGTCACATAACTCGCAGGCGCGGCGTGTGTGCCGCTGCTGGAACTTGTCCTGCCGGCGCCGCCACCGCCGCTGCCTCCGCAACTTCCTGCCACCAACTTTTGCCCTCACTCTGTTTAACCTCTCGCTGCGGTGGACCGCGACAGGCAGTTCTTTAGCTACCGCCTGCTGCTTTCTGCACTTTGTATTCTCTTAACGACTTCGCCACTCTTACGCTGACATCGTAATTCTTAGTCACTCATTAGGCATTATGTCGAAATGTGGAATCAAATCGGAAAGATTGACGCCACAACTTCTCTTCAGTCCACACAAAAAAATGGCTCTGACCACTATGGGAAATAACATCTATGGTCATCAGTCCCCTAGAACTTAGAACTGCTTAAACCTAACTAACCTAAGGACAGCATACAACACCCAGTCATCACGAGGCAGAGAAAATACCTGACCCCGCCGGTAATCGAACCCGGGAACCCGGGCGTAGGATCAGTCCACACAGTTGCTATTCTCTAAGCGTATTTTCCAGAGATTACTGTAGATGTTGATTTCAAATTATAGCACAGAAACTTGGACGTCTTCAGAATTATATCCAAAAAAGAGGCAAGATTCTTGATTATTCATTTTTATATAACTCTTTCGTTGAGTTTACCGGCTTTTCGATCGCCAAGATTAAAATGAGCGATGATATAGATGAAGAACGGGTAGTATTCGTTACGTAAGCTTTAGCGATAATATAATTTCTGAAGTGTGTATTGGGACATCCTCTGCACTAAATAAAACTATAATTCGTAATTCAATGGAATTTTTTTTAAATTTCTTTCTCCATTTGCATTCTGGTCGTTTAAATTTTTGGAGAGCTGTATATGGTAATAGATTGTAGCGTGCAAAGAAGTCATTCTTGCTACAAAATATGTTTGAATGGAGTGTAATTGGCTGTAACAATGAAACAAAATTACGCACCTTACTACTAAGATTTCGCATCGGGAGAAAGTAAACATAAACAAGCAAAAACCCGTAATATAGTTAATATGCTAGAGATTTCAACAGAATAAGCCTAAAGCAGAATATTCGTTTAATCTTTAGTGAAAAATTTATCACAAGTGATTAAAGACTGTTTAACTCTATATGAGCATTATTCTCAAGGGCCGAACCCTCTTAAATGTGGCATTGAAGATAGTCTTACTTGAAGCTTGGTAGTAAAACAATATTCCCCTTTCATCGCCCTGTTATATATGGACATTGCTTTATTTTCCTTGTAATTATTCAAGTCTATCACTGAACTTTCTTCTGGGAACTGGATATTTCTTACTCGTTTATGCTTTTTTATTCCAGTCCCTGATCACAAATGATTTCTTTAGACGATAACCGGTTTCAGTCTGTAATGACCATCTTCAGATCTAAAACATATAAAAATATAAATCTAGTGTGCAGTGTGTCTTTTAACATAAAACAGCAATATGTATCACAATATACTGTCATATACCAGGGAAATGTGCAGATAAAATATGGTACAACGTAAGATTTTCACACCATGTCCTAAAGTGATCCGGCCACAATGGCATCGTCAAAACAAATAAATATAATCAGCATAGCATCGTCACATAGATTTAAGATATGGTGTAGAATAGGCCACATCGTCCACACAGTGATTATTGCCAACTAGCTACTAAAGTACAGTAGCAACTAGAAACCTGTTTGCCTACACTCTCCCTAGATGTCGCTACTGTGGGCTTGCTTGTATGTAGTCATCATTTACGCAAGAACATAATCTGATAAAAGCACATTAGATAAAATGCACGTAGCAGACTTACTAAAATTGATGGCTATAATAGAAACCAATTGTGACACATTAAAAGATGAATGCAGTTACCCATGTAAAATTATTAAAAGAAAATATATGAAGAGTATAGGTCCGAACCTTCTTTTTTCATGGTGAATTTACGGTCAACAATTAACATAACGTAGTACATTTCCTGTGGCAACCATTAAATTACTTATAAAAGATAAAATGTCTATATGACATCTGAAAAAAGACACAGATCAATGAACAGCGCCCTCTGTTGGGTCGGCTGCTAGGATCTTGTGTAGGCGCACACCGATCGTAAGAATTCAAACAATAGAGGGCTTTACATACATCGTGATATGTCTCCCACAGAAAACTTTTAAACAACATATAAGCATTCAATAAATAAAATTATATAGTTTGGCTATACATTCCATGAGTAGGTAGGAGATAATCAGTTACAAGATTAGAGCGACTACTGTGCAGAAGTAAGGGAAATGCCTTGTGTTCACAACATAACTCATCAAGTAAGGCTAGGTATAAATACGCGAGGAATTATTTGGTTATCGTAGAATGTTATCAAAGCGCAGTACGTCTTTCGCCGCGGAGCAGCTCGGACTTGTTTACGTCTCGGCTGCAAACGGTCGCGGAAGAAGCGGTGTTTACACCGTCGTCACTCGCGTGCGTTACTGTTTGAATCGAACGCAATGGCACACAATTTCCGAAAAACCACGATACAGTTCACGTTCTGTAACGAGTATGCAAGACCGAAGGCTTTCGAAATCGAACGTTTCTTGAGGGACGAAGTGCATCTTAATTACACGGAAATTATTGGAATTCATTTATCAATCGTGAGCAGCACTCTTTACGTAAAGATGATTGACGACGCAGCATGTGATAGGATCATTGAAGCCGCCAAACGAGGATTCCAGTTCCGACACTCCGATGGTCATATTGGCGAAGTTTTAGTCGCTCATTCGGGCCTGGGCGTGCGTACGATTCGAATCTTCGAGCTGCCTTTCGAGGTACCCGAATCATTGGTCACTGCATATGGCAGAGTTATTAGTGATACGGCCGAACGCTGGGCAAGTTTTAGCACGTATCCAGTGCTCAATGGTGTACGACAGGTGCGAATTGCCCTTACGAAACATGTGCCATCGTACATAAACATCGGCGGCTGTAGAGCTATTGTCATCTATGATGGATAGCCCCGGACTTGCTCCGGGTGTGGTGGTGAAGGACATCTTCGATCAGCGTGTATGCAGAGGAGACTCGTGCAACTCCCCAGCGGAGACTTCCAGAATCCGACTACACCAACGTCACTGCCGATGACTTACGTGACGGCACTTCGCGGGGAGGTGACGCCGAGGTCGGAGCGCACCATCGAACCGACGCCGCAGTTGATTGAGACGCCTTCGGACGCCACTGAAGAAGGAATGGCTCCGACCAACCTCCAATCTCAGACACTATAGGTGGCGCAGAAAGAGGATGAGAGCATCAGAATAGGCATGGAAGCTGAAGTGTAACGTCCCCAGGGCATTGTGGCGGCGGCGGGAACGCAGGAGATGCAAGATGCGCCAACACCAGAGGCCGAGGTTAGGGCCCGCAAACAACGCTCGCCAAAGCGCCGCACGAAGCGCCGCCTAAACTCTGCGGAGACGCTCCCTTCTCTTCTAGGGAGCCCAGACGAGTCTAACACTATGGACCTGTCTGACATGGAACCACAAGCTTCGGATGTCGCAGATCATATGAATTCGGACAGTGAAATGATGTCATATCGTTCAGACGACGCATCCGCTCAGGGGCCTGCTACCCCTTCGGCGGTGGAGTCTACAGCTGCGAAAGAACAACGGATGTCACCCATCAACGCCGCACAGGAAAATTTGGAGCACACCAATAGCATCAGCTGGTATAAGCAGGACGACGACATCACCGATGCGGACCATTCTATTGGCTAGAGTTTTATCGAGAATTCGTGGACATGATGATGCCACAGTTGGTGTCGATGTACAATGAGGCGATGAGTCCGAACATGCGCCTACCGTCGGATTTTGTGACGGGCTTTCTTCTTCCCATCCCGAAGATGGCGGGGAGTCGCAGTGTTAATCAATATCGGCCTCTCACTATGCTAAACACTGATTATAAAATTTTTGCACGGCTACTAGCGTCTCATCTCAAGCTGGCGATATCCAGGACAATATCCCCTGATCAGGCTTGCCTAGGGGTGCGAAGCAACATCTCCTCGGCGTTAAGTGAATACCGTGACGTTATCGCCCTTGCGGAAACTTGTAAAATGCGAGCAGCGATGATATCTGTGGACTCCGATCGTGCGTTCGACAGGATAAACCATGACTTCTTGGCGTCAGTCATGAGCCGAATGGAGATTCCACCTGTTTTCATCTCCATCATTATGAGGCTAATAAGAGGGGCTACATCGAAGGTGATTGTAAACGGTCGGGAAGCGGGCTCGGTTCCTATTAACAGCTCCGTCCGACAAGGGTGCCCACTCTCCATGATGCTGTTTGCGATAGCGCTTGTGCCGCTGATGTGTGTTATGGGGCGCTCACTTACTGGGATAGCACTTAATGAGACCTCCTTCGTTTGTTGCGCATATGCGGACGACCTGATCCTTCTTGTCAGATCAGGTCATGAAGTGCATCAGTCTGTTGAATATCTAGACTCTTACGGGACGGCAGCGGGCAGTGTCATTAACATGACGAAATTCAAAACTATGCACGTTGGACGGGGTCTGGAAGACGTACCGGGACCGTTTCAGACGGTGGAATCGCTGAGATGTCTGGTGATCACATTTACCCGTTCACTACGGCGGTCGGCGGCGGCTAGTTCTCGGCGGCTTCTGCAAAATGTTCGTCTGGCGATACGGAACAACTCACTGAGAGCCTTTGACATGATCCAGCGTGTGACATACACTAACGTTCACATAGCGTCACGACTGCCCCATTTAGCGCAGATCCTACCAATACTGAAGGGTATTGCAGACCGCCTCATGGCTGCCTTTGGTCACTATGTTAGTACTGGGGTGTTATTTAAGATCACATATGACACGTTAACGCTACAATTCCGGAACGGTGGCCTCAACCTCACAAACGTGCGAAACAAAGCTCTGGCGCTTTACATGCGAGCGATGATACGAAATTGGCAACAACGAAAGCACACCATAACGTCAGCTCTGATAGAAGTACTTGTTCCGCCTTCGTACGAACCCCCTATTGCGGTGGGCAATATTTCGCCTTCTCTTGCACACATTGCCTCATTTCTTGTTGATTACGGTTATGTTCGTCTGAAGTACCTTCGACGAGAATACCCACGACTCGGGAGATCTATAAGTGCTTGATGGATCACCATGCCCGCAACGTAATGGAATTCAAATACCCGTCGAGAACGTGGAACCACATTTGGTGTGCAGTGCATACTCCATTACTGTCAACAGCAGCGAGATCGATGTGGTACATTCTTATAAACCGTAAACTTGTGACCAGGAGTCGATTACATACAATTCATATGGTCGATTCTCCTCTTTGCACAAACTGTGGCCTGTTAGCAGCGGAAGAACATGGTTTAGTGTGTGGCGCAGCGAGGGACGTCTGGATGCTGACGCGTCGAATATTGGCCTTCCTTCGGCGCACTAACTACACAGAAATCACATCGGATGTACTTTTTCTACCGGACAAGACCTTTTTTCCCAAACAAAAGACGTATGCGGTCAATTGGATCGCTGGACATGCGACGAAATATTTGTATTCGTACGATATTAAGTCCGTGATGGATTATTGGATGTATTTACAAGAACAACACGAGCTCATACGGAGTCATACGAAATACAGGACATACTTTTCCAATTTTTTAGGAAGTGTTTTTCACAATCCGCCCGACAGCTGGGGTGTCCCAGAACTGAGAAGATTCCTGCAGCAGAACGACTAGAGACAATACTGCGCGGTTCAGTTATATTGGCATAGAGCACACTGAGAAGAAAACTGGCCCCTACATGGTCGACGCAGGAGAAATACATAAATATATGCCACCCACAAAGGCAGAAGTGGTCAAGATTATATGGCTGTCTGCCAGATTTATGATGCGACACCGTGTGCTGCAGGGATTGTGATGCAGATGATAACTTCATTTTCACTCCCGCCCGTGACTAGGATTGTCATTTACTTTATTCATGTTACACAAAAAAAAGGCGGCCTTTACGTTGATTTTCTGGTTTCCAAATTGTTTTTGCTTTGTTTTTGCTGTCTCGATCCTTTTCTTATCCCTAAGATGGTACAATTGTACGAATAAAAATTGTTTGTTTACCCTGCCTTCCTGCTCCCAGAAACAAGTTAAAAAAATCCGCTTGGAATACGGATTTTTATTTTTTATTATCACCTTCATTTAACTTGTCTGTAACTCTTACTTATGTATTTGTATAAAAAAAAGCGGTTCAAAAAAAAAAAAAAGAAAAAAAACGTTGGTAGAGCACTTGCCCGCGAAAGGCAGAGGTCAAAAAAAAAAAAAAAAGTTGGCGTTGTGTATTCTAGTGGGCTCATGCTTTTTGGATTTGTAAGTTTTTAAGTATTCCAACAAGTCTACAGCGCGACTCTTCTCTGCCCTGTGTAAAATACGCATACATCTCTCGATATTGTCTCCAGTGTGGCTGGTTTCTGCTAAATGTATTCCTAATGCGAATACTCACTGAAACTAATTTTAAAAGAGCGGCCAGTTTGACCGATGTAAAATTTGTCTCAACTACTACAAATGATTTTGTAAATCCCAGAACCGTCAAGTTTATCAAAATCTTTACTCAAACTGTGTTTTAAACGGAGTTTCAGAGTCTTGTTAATTTGAAAACCACATCTAACCTTAGATTTATTCAAACATTTTTATATTTGTTGGGACATTTTTCCGTACAATTTCATTGGAATAGTTTTCAGGTTTTCTTTATTCTTTCTTTCTTCTAGATGATTGTGGGTCGGCCTATTATTTACTTTCTGTTTACTCGTTTGCCTATCATTTCAAGAAATCTGACATTTTCCACAGTGTCCTACAAGTTGTTTTCATCCCGGTTATAGTGTGACTTCTTCATATTTGCCTCTTAAAGAAAAAAGAAATCTAACAATTCAAGACCGAATTAGCTTCGCTCGATGCAGCCTAATTATATCCGAGAAATGAAGGAACTGTAGATTTTGACCTCTATGGTCGTAACAGTAGGTTATGCCCCCATGCCTCTTGCTGTCACCTATCTTCTTCTGAAACGACACGTCGCTCAAGGGTCATCAGACAGCTGTACGCTTATGCCTCTTGTTTGATCATCTCGGACAGGAATGATATCTCTTCGGTCTCTGGCGCACGTTCTTCCTATGTCAGCCCTGTTGTGCGGCCTTCCGTCTGTCGTGGTCCGTGCAGAGAGCTTAATAGTGACATCACAACCTGTTGTACACTTTTCGTAGAACCGCTAAAGAAGAGTTCTGCGATAAATATAGTGTTGTCAATGCAAAGAGCGTAATAAGAAAGTATGTTTCGCAAAGTTTCTTCATATACGTTTGGCGATGTTGCTCTTTCTTTTAATATGTTAATGGCCGCTAGGTAATGGCGTTCGATAGTTTAACTGCAAAAGTAAAGTGTATATTATTTCATAAAAAGTAAGAATTCCATGGACGCATTTAAAATGTGTTTCAATTTCACAAAGTTATTTTCAAATTAATGATTTCATTAAGTACTGTAAAACCTGTTTACATTAAGTACCCATCGTCTTCACCTGTCAATGCAGATATTTTGATATGTTATTCGTTATAGAATATCGCATCGGTGAGTGATTTTGGATCAGTGTAAAGCTATTACTCTAGCCGAAATTAAGTTTCCGTGAGTTCCTTCAGAGCCCACAGCTGACCTGGCGAGTCTTTAAAATATTCATGTGCTTTCGTTTAACATACTAGGGTGATGCATTTCACTGAGTTTCAATGAGGGGAAGATCTTCGAAAGTTAGAAAATTATCAGCTTGCAGCAGAGACTCAAAAACGAACGCTGTAAGTGACTTAGTTGATCGGATGGTGGATACACCTTGTTTTACATGGGGAAACGCAGGAAGTAGCAAGTTGAGGGTGGATCTGCCGTTTGCCGGCTGCGCCGAGAGATAGACGCTGCGTACATCACCGGCCAGAGGTCGGAAAGACGTATAAGGACGTCGTCACAGCACTAGACTGCGATCTGCCTGGGAAACCACGTTGTGTATTAACTCAGAAGATTGTTCGTCATGTTAGATGACGGGATTTGCAATGATCTACTCGCTTTCGGACTCTTTAAACACTGTCGAGAGGCTGAAACACAATAAACGTTGTGAACCGTATCTCGCGTGACTCAGCATACGGCACAGTGTGGCGAGTAGATTCGTTTCATATTAAGCAACTCCAACTGAACTTTAATGTGAGTTGCGAAACGAATTTTGCCAGCGTAACTTCGGTCTTCTCCGTCAGTTCAAAGAACTAATTCAAGGAACAAATGTGACTTTGGATTCTTAACGTCAACAGTGACGGGAGAACTATGATTTATTTCTGCTTACATTGAATTTATTCAGGGCTAGATCATGTTATGTCTTCGAAGTGTTTCTTTATTTTCCGAATATATCTATTGGTCTACAGAGAGCATTTTTATTGTGTGTTTTTCTTCTGTGCTGTCAGCTGCCATCCCACTAAAGCTATTTCAGAACTGCAACGGAGTGGTTGTGTCTCAGCGAAAACCCCTGAATGATCTAGCAGGAAGGATGAAAATTTCAGTAATTTTCAGGTGACCGTACCAACTGACTGAGGTTCCCTTGTTGGGTGGGATGGAGTGTTCACAGTGTCGAAATTACGGCCTGCAGCAGTAGAAACGTGTGCAGTCCCGCATCCTCGCGCTTTGTTTAGTGATAAATAAATCGGCTAGCCAAATGTTACCTGGTGTTTAGATTACGCGAATTGCATAACTTTGTACTTCTCCGCATTATGTATTAATTGTCAGCCTTTGCAATAGATGAATACTTTGTCGCGACCGAAATAGACGTTAATGAACTATTTTCAGGAGAAATTTTTTCATATATGGGTGAATCACCTTCGAACCGTCTGAAATCACAGCTACTATTAGCCACTAAGCCAGTAACGTATAGCATATTTGTAATGCTCCGTCTGCTGAGACATACCAGTTACTATTTCGGTGTCAGGAGATCTCTCTCCATCAAGGATTAATATAATGTGTTCTACATGTCCGGCAGTTTTCGGCCCAGATGCATACCTGGTTAGATATTGCACAGCAGCGACGCGTTTTAAAAGGTAGCGGCGTGGCAATGAAGCTTGTTGAATGTTTAGAACTACCGAATACACTTTGTTTCCTACATCTATGACACTGAGGATGCGCTGTGCAATAAGATAGCATCGTATTTCACATGATCGTTCCTTTCACAACCCATGGTGACTTCCATGGAGAGGATGATTTTATTCAATGTTATGAGATTACGTATTAATGAATGTGTGTGGTAAAGGCAGATGACTTTTCAGTTGACGGCTGTGACCTGTTTTATTACCGATATTGCAGTGCCGGTGTTATACTGATGACGATGCACAGCCGTCACTAAACACATAATATAAATTTGCAGTAGCTAATAATGACTACCATCAGCTGTAGAATGGAATGACGACAATGGCAGTTCGGGTCTGGCCTTGAGTCGTGCACGGATAGCTAAATTGTAAGGCGACCGCTCGCGATGAGCGGGAAATCCAGGTTCGTGTCCCGGTTCGGCACAAATCTTCATTGTCATCATTCCATTCCACAGCTGATGGTATTCATTACTCGCAATTGTGAATTCATAGGACGTTTTATTACCGTTTTATATATTTATATGCTGACGATTGGGCTCTTGTTGCGAGCCAAAGTGACCTGGGCGTTACTGTCTTGACTGAAGACCTACAAATTGTTGGTAAACCCTTCCGTAACTGGAGGTTGTAGCTAAGTTCTGCCAAACCAAAAATAATCAGCTTCTACTCTAACAACAAGCTCCCAAACAAAGAAATGAAGATAAGACCTCGAAGGGAAACACCGGAGCGGTAACAAAGGTCCACTTCACGTAGGGGTCACTTTTGACAGGACGCTAAACTTTAAACAGCGCTTCCTGAAAACTGTATTTAATTACAACATATCTTAACAGCAAAACCGCTGTTGTATGATGGCTTCATGTTTTTATTTTGCTTACTAAAAAACCTTTAAAGACAAAATGTAATATTTCTGCTTTTGTTTATCGACGTCCCGCTTCAGTTCTGTGATACTAAAGTTGTAGTCTTGCCAATGGCAAC
The DNA here is from genome assembly GCF_023864345.2 of Schistocerca serialis cubense. NCBI lineage: Eukaryota > Metazoa > Arthropoda > Insecta > Orthoptera > Acrididae > Schistocerca > Schistocerca serialis. Next base: position 273,529,989 of record NC_064642.1, on the reverse strand, counting down.
TTCAGATTTTCCGTTATGCGTCGCCACCGGACATTAAGGAAATGAAAAATCTACAGGTATTAAATAGAATGCCCCTTACAACCATAGACATCAATAATGTCCTACTATCTTCCAGATTTTATTTGTCTGAATATTTTCTATGTAGTTACAGTACGACGAAACCGTCACTCAGTAACTGGACTGTAGTCTTTGCACAGTGTTCGTAGGCTGTGATACGCCATTACAAGCTTCAATACTCATAGTAGCTCAACACACTACATATCTGTTTACTAAAGGATAGCACGTTAGTTAACGTACCTCAGAGGCACAGCTTAGCTCGTGGATCACAGTGTGTCATTCAGAAAATAAGAGAGCACAACTATTCGGTTTTTGCAAAATGCCGGCCGAAGTGGCCGTGCGGTTAAAGGCGCTGCAGTCTGGAACCGCAAGACCGCTACGGTCGCAGGTTCGAATCCTGCCTCGGGCATGGATGTTTGTGATGTCCTTAGGTTAGTTAGGTTTAACTAGTTCTAAGTTCTAGGGGACTAATGACCTCAGCAGTTGAGTCCCATAGTGCTCAGAGCCATTTGAACCATCTTTTTTTTGCAAAATAGTTCACTAAGTAACTAGATACGTCATCAACCCTAAATATGTCATCAACCGATGGTGACATACTTTGTCATAAATAATTTGTCTGTTGATCAAGTGCTACAAAAAACTGATGCCGTAATAGTTATACATCGGTGAATTTGTTTCTGTGTCGGCCAGCCTATTACAATGCTACATAAAACAATGAGAAAAGCGCCAAACTGTCAGTAATAGCTCAGCACTTTCTCTAAATACAAAATATGTGTTATTTTCAAAGGCAAATGAGTTAAAATTTCTAACCACCTTTAATATTGCTCGAAAACCATCTCTCGTCTAAATGAATGGAAAGAAAGCAGAAATGAAAATAATAATAAAAATTCTGCTCCTTGGGGAACAGAGAAAACATTGCAAAAATATCGTGAGGCAACATAGTTCATAATACTTCTTGCGGCCTGTTAGAAGGTAGTTAAAACCATTAATCAGATTTAAGTTTTACGTGGGGTACTAATGGGAAGATAACGGAAATATACGGTCACCCTCATCCAACTGTCAACCTCACCTACCAGTTGTGTAACCGATTCTCTAGCAGGGGCAGTCCAAGCCTTAGTATGTTTTCGTGTTCGCAATGGAGGCACAGTCGGCCCTCGGACTTGCAGTACCTGACAGATGATGAAATTGTAGCATTTCTCTAAATGCCTCGCACTACTTTAAGAACCTAATACGATTACTGACATATCAAAGTACGTTGGGGCTAATAAAGCAAGAAATGAATTTATAAATTCTATCACCTGAGCGATCGATTTATGCATTGAAAAGCATTACTTCTTTTCATATCTGAAGGAGAAGAATGAAGACAGCAGATTGAGTCGAGAAAATAGCATATCCCTGCTCAATATGTGGTTGTTGTTGTGGTCTTCAGTCCTGAGACTGGTTTGATGCAGCTTTCCATGCTACTCTACCCTCTGCAAGCTTCTTTATCTCCCAGTAACTACTGCAACCTACATCCTTCTTAATCTGCTTAGTGTATTCATCTCTTGGTCTCCCTCTACGGTTTTTACCCTCGACGCTGCCCTCCAATTGGTGATCCCTCGATGTCTCAGAACATGTCCTACCAACTGATCCCTTCTTCTGGTCAACTTGTGCCACAAGCTCCTCTGCTTCCCAATTCTATTCAATACCTCCTCATTAGTTATGTGATCTACCCATCTAATCTTCAGCAGTCTTCTGTAGCACCACATTTCGAAAGCTTCTATTCTCTTCTTGTCCAAACTATTTATCGTCCATGTTTCACTTCCATACATGGCTACACTCCATACAAATACTTTCAAAAACGACTTCCTGACACTTAAATCTATACTCGATGTTAAAAAATTTCTCTTCTTCAGAAACGCTTTTCTTCCCATTGCCAGTCTGTATTTTATATCCTCTCTACTGCGAGCATCATCAGTTATTTTGCTCCCCAAATAGAAAAACTCCTTTACTACTTTAAGTGTCTCATTTCCTAATCTAATTCCCTCAGCATCACCCGACTTAATTCGACTACATTCCATTATCCTCGTTTTGCTTTTGTTGATGTTCATCTTATATCCTCCTTTCAAGACACTATCCATTCCATTCAACTGCTCTTCCAAGTTCTTTGCTGTTTCTGACAGAATTACGATGTCATCGGCAAACCTCAAAGTTTTTGTTTCTTCTCCATGGATTTTAATACCTACTCCGAATTTTTCTTTTGTTTCCTTCACTGCTTGGTCAATATACAGATTGAATAACATCGGGGAGAGGCTACAACCCTGTCTCACTCCCTTCCCAACCACTGCTTCCCTTTCGTGTCCCTCGACTCTTATAACTGCCATCTGGTTTCTGTACAAATTGTAAATAGCCTTTCGCTCCCTGTTTTTTACCCCTGACACCTTCAGAATTTGAAAGAGAGTATTCCAGTCAACATTGTCAAAAGCTTTCTCTAAGTCTACAAATGCTAGAAACGTAGGTTTGCCTTTCCTTAATCTAGCTTCTAAGATAAGTCGTAGGGTCAGTATTGCCTCACGTGTTCCAATATTTCTACGGAATCCAAACAGATCTTCCCTGAGGTCGGCTTCTACTAGTTTTTCCATTCGTCTGTCAAGAATTCGCGTTAGTATTTTGCAGCCGTGACTTATTAAACTGATAGTTCGGTACTTTTCACATCTGTCAAAACCCGCTTTCTTCGGGATTGGAATTATTATATTCTTCTTGAAGTCTAAGGGCATTTTGCCTGTCTCATATATCTTGCTCACCAGATGGTAGAGTTTTGTCATGACTGGCTCTCTCAAGGCTGTCAGTAGTTCTAATGGAATGTTGTCTACTCCCGGGGCGTTGTTTCGACTCAGATGTTTCAGTGCTCTGTCAAACTCTTCACGCAGTATCGTATCTCCCATTTCATCTTCATCATCTTCCATTTTCATAATATTGTCCTCAAGTACATCGCCCTTGTATAGACCCTCTATATACTCCTTCCACATTTCTGCTTTCCCTTCTTTGCTTAGAACTGGGTTTCCATCTGAGCTCTCGATATTCATACAAGTGGTTCTCTTTTCTAGCTCAATTTAAATGTCTCTATTATCTTAGGCTTTGCACTCGGAGCCGGATGAGATTGGAATCTCACACAGGAAGCACTGTGTACGCGGCTGTAGCGACGACCGTGTGAACGCGGACACCAGCACCACGAAATAATGAGTTCAGCCGCCTCGCCGTGTTAGCCGTTTCAGCGGTGTAACAAGCGACACGCCGCCTTTGACCGCGGAGCCCTGCAAGTTGCGTCTCGGGTTTTCCGCTGCCACTTAGCCGCCGCCGCAATCAGATGGTATTCACGTTTCCGCGTCAGCAGCTCCTCACTCAACTCGCTCTCCGGACATCCGCCTTAACACAGTCCTATTCTTTACACTCTCGGCTGAGGTAACGTAGGGAGAGAGCGGTAGACAATTTAGGCAGCCAGAAACATATTTCTTCGGCTCGTTACGGTCCAATCGAGGACGTTTTTTGTGCCGCGCCTGGAGGGACTATGTAAATGAGCGAGCACGGCTCAGGGAGCGACAATGCGGCGCGGCTGTTAGTGTGTGGTATACGCCGATAGCATCGCCCTCCCCGCAGAGACTATCATTAGGAACCGCCGCACAGATTGCACCGGAGCGACCTTATCTCGGCCACGTTTCATTATACGCATATAATACCGTAAAGGTTATACCGCGCGCTGGAGATAAGCGCACGAATATTTTTGTGGTAAACGCTGCCCCCATAGTCGCGGCAGATTTAGAATGGATATAAAAGGCATAGATCCTCCGTGTAGGAGTTGTTTCATGACTCAAGTTGCAAGTTACCTGTTCCTTTCTTCATTAATTTTATGACATTTGTATGACATGTGTGTGAAAAAACGCTACAGGTCACAGTATGGGGTTAGTTACATGGCCAGTACCCATACACACATTCTGTGTCTAGTTGCTAGCCCTGTCTGCCACTACACAAGGCAGCTGGTTACAATTAAGGGAAACTTATTATGGTTCGGTGGGTAGAAATCGAGAGTCATGGCACCTGCCAAATTTGTGTACTGAATTATTGCTGCGATTAACAAAAATTTTCTCCTTAAAGCCAGATCACTGTGACGTACGATCAAGGCAGCAAGAGGGGTGAAATGCTGTGCGCTCAATCGAAAATGAAATTTCACATTCTCGACCATTGCATGGAAGTTATGATAGGAAAATTTAATGAATCTGCTGTTTTATTACGTCATGAATTCTACAATGCAGTCGTAGAGTACATTACCGTTCGAGGAACCACGTTTCCAAATTATTCCAAGATGTGCCGATGTTCTTGTACTTCTCATTCGTATGTGCAATAGTCTGCTCTCTATACGACAGTTAGTACGAGTAGCTAACGGCCCTCCAACTATCTCCTCAGGACGTTTATTTCCATAATGGGATCAAGAAAAATGTTATATTATATGAATCGCCCCACGTCGACGTCGTCGCTTACCGATCCTGCCATCCGACAGTGCTACTTCACTGTATTTTAATGTTTCAGTAAAGGAAAATCACAGAGCAAGAGTAATTTTAAATGTGAATCTCTCTGGTTACTTATTTCGACACAAGCCACCAAACTTTTAGTCTGGTGTGTGAATCCTAACGACGAAAGTAACTTTTGCATTATATGTTGCTACCACGAAGCAAACATCGATAAAACTTGGATCTTACATAAAAAGAACTGCTGCTCTATAGCACAGAGGGTAACTGAAAGAAATACGCATAGAGATGAACAGAAAAGACATTTTTATTGAAAGACAAAAACACCACGTTTTATGATGGTAACCTGTACATCACAAAAGGCGAGACGTGGTTCTTAATGCCGTGTTTGGTTATCTAACGTGATAGTTTTGGTGGTCCGTGTTTCGTGGTCTGGGGAGGCGTAATGCTGCATGGGCGTACCGACCTTCAAACCTTTGAATGTGTCATTGTGAAACTGTTCTCCTTCTCTATGAGGGTCTGATTAGGAGTGAATTCAACTCCGACTTCGTTTTCATGGATGACATCGCGATCTAATCGAACTGCGCATGTGGAAGACAGAATCAGAGGACATTCGGTGAACGTACTGGCTTGCCCGTTCCTTCGACTATAATCCGATCAAGCCGGTGAGCGATTAGGGAGATGCATTTCACCCACATGCAGCAACTACCATCAAGTGTTGTCATCCGCGCTTGTGGAGGAATGGAGCCTCCTACAAGAACTCCTTACCAACCCTGTGATCAGCAAGGGAGCAAATTGCAAAATGTGTATTTCTGTCTATAGTGATGACGCATCCTATTAGAGATTACTTACCGTCTTTTGCAACGTCCAGGAGACCACAGAAAATCGCAGTGACGTCAGTGTAATTGTTACCTTTGAATAAAAGTATTGTCTCTGTTTTTTTTTTATGTATTTCTTTCGGTTATCTTCCGTACTATACTGTAGCAGTTCTTTCTGTGTGTGTTCCAAGGTTTACCGAGATATGTTACTTGGCAGTGCTCAGCATGTGAAAGTTACTTTCGTCTTTCGGTTATCTTCCGTACTACACTGTAGCAGTTCTTTCTGTGTGTTTTTCAGGGTTTACCAAGATATGTTTCTTGGCAGTGCTCAGCATGTGAAAGTTACTTTTGTCCGTAAGTTTTGCCCAGCAGTGTATTTCCGAATTGAGAATGAACCACATCGTCTGAAAGTTTAAATCATTAGGAAAATGCAGCAAGACGATTCTTAAAAGGCAGAAATGATTAAGCAGAATGTGCGCATTCCCTTGAATCTATTTTATACGGTATAATTTAATACATGAAATAACAAGATAAATTATTTGAAACAGTAACGTGATTCGTCTTTCATTGTTCCACTACCGATCGTCGCAAATCCTGAACAAACGAAACAACTGTCTTTAACGCCCTGTTCGTTCATTAGGTATTTGGAAAGTATTCCTGTCTAGTAGCTGAACTGAAGGAATAAGCGTCTCCAATCACGGGGCGGTAGGTCTTACGCAACTACAGGGGAAACAGACCGATTTGAATTTCGCCAACCAGAATAAGATTCCTACTCTGCATTGCAATCTGTGATATATGGGGAATTAAAACTGAGTGCCTGACCGGCATTCGAAACCATGGACTGTGCATTTTGCAACCATTTGTCCTCAGAGTTTTACTTCTCCCTGTACCTCAACTCCTACCTTCCAAACTCCACAGAAGTTCTTCTACGTAGCTTGCGGGACTAGCTATCCTGGAAGAAAGGGTACTCAAGAGGCGTAGTTTTGTCGCAGACTGGGGGATTGTTCTCAGAATAAATCTGCACTCTGCAGGGGATTGTGTGCTGATATGAAACTTCTTGGCAGATTAAAACGTGTGCCGGACGGGAATCCGAACCTCGAACTTTGTAAATTACTCCGCAGCTGTGTGGTGGTGGCACATGATGTATAAAGATTTCCGCTTTTCTGTTCTACACATGGTTCGTGCACGGGAAATAAGATATTCTGCATCACATTGAGTACAAAAAAAAAGTTAACGCGGTATAAGTTGCAGAAATTAATTCGTTTCTCATTCGTACTGCAATGTAGGAAGTTTGTAGTTGTAGAGCTATATCTTTTCTTTATTCCCCATTAAAATATTAATTTCACATATAAAATTTCGAAAATGTTAATTTCAGATTGTTGCTGAGCGAACACATTAAGGGAAAAGTCATTGGCCTAGCGGTTCTAGACGCTTCAGTCATTAACCGCGCTGCTGCTACAGTCGCAGTTTCGAATCCTGCCTCGGGCATGGATGTGTGTTGATGTCCTTAGGTTAGTTCGGTTTAAGTAGTTCTAAGTCTAGGGGACTGGTGACCTCAGATGTTAAGTCCCATAGTGCTCAGAGCCATTATAACCATTTGAAAAATCATTTTACCAGTAAGTGTGAAAAAGAATGAAATTTTCACTCTGCAGCGAAGTGTGCGCTGATACGAAACTTCCTGGCAGGTTAAAACTGTGAGTCAGACCGAGACTCGAACTCGAGACCTTTGCCTTCCACGGGCAAGTGCTCTACCAACTGAGTTACCCAAGCACGAGTCACGGCCCGTCCTCACAGCTTTACTTCTGCCAGTACCTCGCCTCCTACCTCCCAAACTTTACAGAAGCTCTCCAGCGAACCTCACCACCACCGAGCCTGTGGTGCTTAGGGAAATGGGAGACGTAGGAATCAACAGTACTGGAAGGCGTTGTTATTTATTTATTTGTATGTGTTTTTGTAATATTCACTAATATCATGAAATTATGTGAACACATCGGCGAAAGAGAAAATAAATATAAATCCTGGTCAAAGAAAAAGAAAGGAGAAAGGAAAAGCAAAAAGAAATAAAATCCGCGCAATCTGCGACGCGCTCTCCCATCCGCGGAAGTCAGAAGTAGAATGGATCGTAGGCGGTTCAAACTCAGTCACCGCCGGGGGAGGAGGGGTAGGTGCCCTCTGAGCCAGGCACCCCCCAACTCAGTGGAGGTCTAACAAAGACCGCTCGAAGATAGTTAGCAACTAATGTTCGGTAACGTGGCGTGTTTTCGAGAGTTGCATGGGCTGTTCGTAAATGGGTCCAGAAGTCGAGGCGGGATTTAGGTCCCTCATTAAAGAGATAAGCGACCGCCCACCCTTTGACCCACGTAATAGCATGACATTTGGCGGCGGGAAAATGTCTGTCCTCCGGGTAGAGAAACATTCGAGGTTCGGTTGTGTCTGGTGGCACCCGGAGATAGCAGGCAATGATTTGCTGCACGAAGCGCCATACATCTAGCGATGAGGCGCATGTCAGACGGTGTTCATCAGTGTCCAGTTGCTGGCCAAGGAGACAAAGAGGGGATTCTGACGAGCCAATGTTGTGCAGGCGCTGCTTCGTGGAAAATTTCCTGTTGACTATGTGATACCACAGTGCCCGGATGTTCGTAGGGAGGAAGGGCTGGTGGACGGTAGTCCACATTATGGGCCACTGGATGGAGGGATGTTTGGTCTCACATCACATTCCGGGGAACACAGCGCCACAACAGGCTGTAAAAATCCTTAGTCCTGGGTGGGCGTGTATCTGGGAGACTGGTATGTATGTAACTGTAGTCGATGAAAAAGGTCGAAATATGGGACAAATGAGGCACGATATGGCCGACAGACACCGGTGGTGAGGTGGAAGCAGGTAGGAGGACCTCAAGCAAGCTGCGTGTTAGAGATGTACCCTGGCCAATCCACTGTTTTCTCGTGGTACTCATGTACAAGGCTGCAGCTCGCATACGGACATTGACGAGCCCGACGCCACCATACCGTGAGGGCAGGGTAAGTGTCTCGTAACGGACTTTAAACATTGAACCAGCCATGAGATAATAGCCAAAAGCTGCCTACAGGTTGCGCCCAATTGCAGTTGGCAGAGGGAGAACTTGCGCGATGTGAACCAATTTTGATGCCACATAAAGATTAAGAAACTCAACCCGTTGAAGTGTGTCCTGGCGGCGCAAGAGGTTCTGGCGGACGTCGTTGCGGATGACGTGTAACAGGAGACGGAAATTCGTTGCCGCTGTGCGTGTGACCGTGGGGGTAAAGGTAATGCCCAGGTACCGGAAAGTCCGCACAAGCGGCAGGGGTGCCACTTCACCCTCCTGGAGGCCTCGTGCAATGTGCATTGCAGAAGATTTGGCGACATTCATGGCACTGCCAGCGGCAGCCCCATTACGGGTAATCAATTCGAGGACTTCTCGAACCTCAGAGCCGGTGCGAATGAGGAGGAGGAGGTCATCAGCATATGCCCGACATCGAAAAGTGTGTTGGCGTAGGGTGAGGCCAGAGAGCTTGGTTGTCAAGCCCCCAATAAGGGGCTCAAGGGCAATGGCATACAGGAGGGTAGAGAGGGGGCACCCCTGCTAAACGTCCATTGACTTCGACACGTGAACTGGCACCGTCGTAAAGACGCCGGGTGACGTCGAGAAACGGAGGGGGGATGCCCATTCGGGCTGCCACTGAAAACAGGAAACGATGACGCACTTTATCGAAGGCGCTGTCAAAGTTTATAGCGACGACCGCCGCACGGAGTCTGCAGGCCGCCGCCATCGCAATTAAGTCGCGGCATTCCCCTGTGGCAGTCTGTATGTTAACCTGTCCTCCAGGCGTCGTTTGCTCTGGCGAGAGGATATGAGGGAGTATTGTTCGGAGCCGCATTGCCAGTAAGCGCGCGAAAATCTTGTAATCGGCATTGAGTAGGGTGAGCGGTCTGTAACTCGTGACCATCGAACCACGGGCTGGTTTGTGGACTGGTATGATGGTGCCCTCAGCAAAGGCGGGTGGGATTGCTTGGTCAGATTTCATCAGTTCTTGATACATAGTCGTCCACCGTGGTGCCATGAGGTCCCGAAAGGTACGGTAAAACTCAATCGGTAATCCGTCAATGCCGGGCGATCTGTTGACAGCATCCTTGGCGATTGCGCTGTTGACTTCGTCTAGCTTGACCGCCACTGTCAAAGCATCCGCCTCCGTGTGGGGGAGGGTGCGCGTGACGTAATCCAAAATGGAGTCGTCTGCTGCAGTTTCAGCGTCTTCTTCACTATAAGTACGACGGTAGTGCTCGACGAAGGCGTGGACGATGTCATTCTGAGTAGTCACCTGCGTGCCATGAGGCGTGGTCAGAGTGCTGATGATCCGTCGACGACGCCGTCGTTTGTCGGACACTATATGATGCATGGATGGAATTTCTAAATCCGCGTGATCGTGGCGTCGCGTCCGTATCACGACCCCTTGCAGTTTCCGGCGTGCCAGTGCAATTATCTTCGCCTTAGTTCTTTGACGTTCCTACTGATTGTCCGGGGTTGGCGGTTGAGCGTCCATATCTTGGAGAATGGCATAATAGAAGTCAACAGTGGTGCGATGCCAGTCGGTCATGTCCTTCCCGTATTTCATCAGTGTCCTCAGGATCGCCGGCTTGGCGCAGTCCAACCACCATGTCAATGTCGATTGGTAGCGGGGAAGGCGCCGTTCGCAGGCTGTCCACGTTTCAGTGACTTGTTGGCGACACGCCAGGTCATGCAAGTGTGAAGTATTGAGTTTCCATGGCGCACGGTTGCGCCATACTGATTGCGGCGGAAGGAGGACCGTACAGATGTAAGCGCAATGGTCGGAAAAGGCCAGCGGCCAGCGTTCGGCGCCCCGTATCGCAGATCTAAGAGTTTGTGACACATGTATCCTGTCTAGTAGGCTTGCGGAATGACTGGTAAGAAAGGTATGGCCATAACGGTCGCCGTGTTGAACTTCCCAGGTGTCGTGAAGCAGGAGGTCTCGCACCACTATACGTAGTTCCTGGCATGTGGTATAGTGGGGAATCTGATCTTCAGGATGCAGAACGCAGTTAAAATCACCTCCTAGTAGGCAATGGTCATAACGCCCTAAAAACAGGGGAGCGATTTCATCGGAATAAAACTGGGCTCTTTCATGCCGTCGGTCGGTGCCTGAGGGAGCGTAGACATTAATGATGCGTGTCCCCAAGGCAGTGAGTGCAATGCCCCGAGCTGATGGAAGGAAGGCGACATCGGTCACAGAAATCCCGTGGCGGACGTAGATGGCCACCCCGCGGCCCATAAGATCACTCGCGGAGGCTTGGGCGGTATACCCATTGATATCCGGGAGACTAGCTAAATGAACTTCCTGCAGAAGGGCGAAATCAATATCCGAAGCCAAGAACATCTCCTGCATAAGGCGGATTTTCACCCTAGAACGGATGTTGTTGGTGTTGATGGTTGCTATCCGGTAGGCCTGGTGTCGGATTGCTGGAGGCTGGTCCACTCCACTGTCCGCGCAAGGGTGTGGGCGTCGCAGCGGAACGTTATCCCGCTGGCCCGCAGGGGAGTCTGGTGAGAGTATGATTAGTGGTGCGGCCGTGACGGCGCAGGGTCCCGTAACGGGTCCTGCTCCTCGACCTCCTCCTCGTGCCACGCCGTGGAAGCGGACACTGGTGTATCTTCCATTTTGTCTGCAGAAGATGTTGCAATGGTGCGTGGTGTAGTGTCGCCTGCCATACGTTCATATTTAGTTCAGCGTCAGCACGGGGCGCAGGCACACCTAAAGATGTCTCCGCGCTCATAACGTCTTCGACAGCAGTAGCGGGTTCTGAGGTCTCGTGCTGGTCGACGGTTACCTCCTCCTCGACTTGTAACGTCTCCTCTTGGCCGGAAACTGTGCGACGTCTTCGCTTGCGACGTTTCGGAGAACGTTGTTCCCTTGTGCGACCCTCCGTGTCCGACGACGTAAGGGAGTCGCGTCGTTCTGGCAGAAAGGCCGCTATAGGAACGATGAGCGAGTCGATCTCCATCGTGTTTCCGAGGTCAGGGTCGGCGTCCGGTTGCGTCGGCATCGTCGCAGCGGCGTCGATGGCCGGCCGAGGCGGCGGGCCGTCCGAGGCGCTCTCCGTCGGTGTCTGGTCGGGCTCGTTGGTGGCGTCGTTTGTGGTGATGTGCGACGTTCCAAAGCGGTAGGAGAAGCTAGAGCAGCGGCATAGGTCACCGGTAGCACTGTAGGTTGCGACGTGGGTGGTTTTTTGGCAGCTGGAAGTTGCGTAATACGCCGGTGTAGGCATTCGGATCTAAGGTGGCCTTCTTAGCCGCACCCGGAACAGGTCCGAGGCTGGCCGTCGTATATAATTATTGCACGGCACCCGCCGATCTGTAAGTAGGACGGGACGTGGCTTCGGAGATCAATGGTGACCTGTCGGATCCCGTTTAGGACAGGATACGTCCGAAACTGTGTCCACTTCTCCGCAGTGTGGCCGTGGGGCCAGTATGGGCGTAGTGCCACGACGACTTTCTGAGCAGGAAGTTCGAATGGCAATTCGAAAATGCGTATCGTTCGCATACCTAAGCCTGCGTGGTCGATGGTTTCCTCCCCCACATTCCCATCAGCATGACAGAAGCGGAGCCCCTGTTTGGTCTCACGTAGTATGCGTTCGCACGTCGCGTCGTTAATGATTTTCACATAGACCGTGCTGCTCACGATTGACAAATGTATGCCGATAATATCGGTCGCCGGGATCTTCACTTCCTCTCGCAGAAAACGCTCCACCTCGAGTGCTTTGGGTCGGGCATAATCGTTGCAGAAAGTAAATCGGAGTGTTGATTTACGGTAACGGTTCGCCATGGGTCGTACAAGGTAAGCCGGCAATTAACCAACGCCCGTCAGATTGTAAACAAGGCGAGCTCGCGCTCCGCACGAAGTCAACACGTACGCGTCCGCTCTGTTGTCCTGCCGAAGGCAGACTGGGCCTCGGGCATGGATGTGTGTTGATGTCCTTAGGTTAGTTCGGTTTAAGTATTTCTAAGTCTAGGGGACTGGTGACCTCAAATGTTAAGTCAAATAGTGCTCAGAGCCATTAGAACCATTTGAAAAATCATTTTATCAGTAAGTGTGAAAAAGAATGAAATTTTCACTCTGCAGCGAAGTGTGCGCTGATACGAAACTTCCTGGCAGGTTAAAACTGTGAGTCGGACCGAGACTCGAACTCGAGACCTTTGCCTTCTACGGGCAAGTGCTCTACCAACTGAGCTACCCAAGCACGACTCACGCCCCGTCCCGTCTGCGAAGTCTGGAAGATAGGAGACGACGTACTGGCGGAATTGAAAAGGTGTGACGACGAGGCGTGAATCGTGCTTGGGTAGCTCAGTTTGTAGAGCACTTGCCCCCGACAGGCGAAGGTCCCGAGTTCGAGTCTCGGCCCGGCACACAGTTTTAATCTGCCAGGAAGTTTCATGTGTGAAAAACTTTGTCTCATGTAAGTAGCAAGAGAACTTCTGAGCCGCCACCCAACTTCGAGTTCCGAGGAATGTTGCACTGATGGGAACTGCAAATTCTGTGAAGGTGCAGAGAAATGGCCTGGAATGTACAACTCGACATTCTCGCACAGAAACTAGAACATTATGACTTACTATTAGCCAGTAACTGCTTTTTATTGGTTCTGGACTAAAAGATTTATGCTTGTGGCAGAGCCATTATAGTTGCAATTGATTTGTCTTGAAAAACTGTTAGGGAGGTATTAAGATGAGCCTCTATAATAGTCATAGGGTAGCGATAAGCACATAAGCAGATGGTAATATCACGTACAAAAGGTATAAAATGGCAGTGCATTCGCGGAACTGTCTTTTGTACTCAGATGTTTCATGTGAAAAGATTTCCGACATGATTATGACCGCACGATGGAATGTAAATACTTTGAATGCGATATGGTAGTGGGAGCTAGACGCATGGGACGTTCCACTTCGGAAAACGTGAGGGAATCGGGTTTCCGGGATCAAGAGTCTCAAGAATGAGCCAAGAATACCAAGTTTCAAGCATTACCTCTCACCACGGATAGCGCAGCGCCTCACGCCTTCACTTAACGACCGAGATCAGCGGTGTTTGCGTAAGGTAGCCAGTGCTAACACACAGACAACACAGCGCAAAATAACCGCAGAAATCAATGTGAGACGTACGACGAACGTATGCGTTAGGACAGTGCTGCGAAATGTGGCGTTAATGGGCTATGGCAGCAGAAGACCGAGCGACTGCCGTTGGTAACAGCACGGCATCTTCTGCAACGCCTTTCCTGGGCTCGATATTTGACTGGAAACGGTGATTTTCGGCTACCTGGACACATTGGACTTTATGTACCCAAACAACTATGGAATTTTTATGATAACAATGCGCCATTCCACCCGCCCACAATTATTCTTGATTTGTTTGAAGAACATTATGGACAGTTCAGGAGAACCATTTGGCCACCCAGATCACTCAATATGAAGACTTTCGAACATTTATAAGAGATAATCGAGGGGACGTTCCGAGCAAAAAAATACAGCGACGGCAACCCTTTCGCAATTACGGAAGGCTATAGAGGCAACATGGCTCAATATTTCTGCAGTGGACTTCAAACGATTTGTTGAGTCTCTGCTACGTCGAGTTGCTGCACTATTCCGGGAGAAAGGGGGTCCGAAACCATATTAGCAGGCATCCCATTACTCTTTTCACTTCAGTGTACTTTCTGTTATGGCCTGAGCAGTCACTCGTTTTCTTTACAAATCGATATGTAATTTTACTATTCACTTTTTGTTTCCTGTAAACTAGGGAAGGGTGCAGTTTTCTTATTGTTGAATGAAGCTGAGACAATTACTTTCGCTGTGTTTTGTCTTTTAGTATTCTTTGGTAGTTAGCGGCACTCGGAGCAAGAGAACTTTATTGAAAATAGTCACAAGCGATTTCTATCGCCACATTTATGGTTCTGTTACTGGTAATTTAAACTTTCCAGGGGATTTTTATTTTAGTAGCGTTGTAGCTGTGGTTCAACCGAGACACACTCTAACAGTTTAAAGTTTTATTGAACGTAAGTGCTCGGAATTCGATCCTCATTTCATTTAGAAAGGAGCTGCCACACGGCGACCATGCCAGCATTGAAGTGAAGTATCTTGAAGTATATTGGTTGGAAAGTTTCAAACTTTAGGGTTAGCGTTTTGAGTACGAGCTGCACGAGGGACGCGGAATTTCTGCTGAACTCTCACAGTATTTGCTGTGGTGGTTGGAGAGTCTAGAGAAATACACAACGCCGGCTGTGTACACGGAGGTCCGATTATCAACATTTGCTTAGAAGTAAACACGGGTAGTACGATGCTTCTTAATGGGAGCTGGCTGTAAGCTTACTGGCTTGCTCACGCTGGCACGCTGACATTTTATCGTGATATCAGGATGACTTACCGCAGTATGAAGGTCATATAATCAATCAGGGACTAGCCCCAAACGGCCGCAGACGTCGGCGACGGCACCGTGGAACTACGCTCTGAGTCGGACGCTAGGTAGTGCGACGTCTTGGCGGCTTCGCACCCAAGGGGCGCAGCTTCTGCATTTGCATGTTGCGGCTCTATGACAGCGGCGTTCATGTAGCAACCCACGAGTGATCCTTGCGAAGGCTGCTCTGCGGTCGCGTAGCAGAGAAATGCCGGCCGGAGTGGCCGTGCGGTTCTAGGCGCTACGGTCTGGAACCGAGCGACCTCTACGGTCGCAGGGTCGAATCCTGCCTCGGACATAGATGTGTGTGAAGTCCTTAGGTTAGCTAGGTTTAATTTGTTCTTAGTTCTAGGCGACTGATGACCTCAAAGGTTACGTCGCATAGTGCTCAAAGCCATTTGAACCATTTTTTGAGAAATATTTAGTTAATTATTAACCAGGAGTAATACCGAAAAAGCTTCATGTTGGGTACCAAAAAAGTTAAAAGCCCATCTTCATAGAAGCAGTAATGAGTTCTCACGAAAATCGTCAGGAGACAGTGCCTGCACACTTATCTATAGACTGAACACTAGGATCCTTTGGAAAAGAGGAAGAACTTGTTATAACAAAACGACTAATGAGCTTTATTCGATCAAGAGGGTCAACACAATTTCAGAGAGGCCTAAGGGCTTTCAGAACTACAGCAGCATGGTTTACGGAAATTAACCGCTAAGGTATTATCAAGGCGAAGGAATCGAATAATATTACGGACTAATAAAATTTATTCAGGATTCGCAACACCAAGAAGGCGCTAAGCCATAAAAAGGAAAGTGGGCAGGCGTGTTCCTACATTTGAAAGATGAATTATATTCAAATTTCGCAGCAGTCGAATACGAGAGGTGAAAATCATGTTCACTTTCAGTACATGCTGTAATGGTCGTAAGCATTAGCTACTTTTGACATTGGACGTGGTGAGCTGGTGTTAGCCAAGAATGCCTTGAGGGCGACAAAGATGCCTTTGCCAACACGTAACTGAGGTTCAGTGAGTTCGCGTCATAGGGCTACGAGAAGTCGTAAGTTCCTTCTGCGATAATGTAGAGCGATATGGTAGGAATGCAGTCACTGTACATGACTGCTGGAAGCAGTGGTCACGAGAATGTACGATCGCAAGAAGAACGGGTTCCGGACAGCCACATGGAATGACCGAGAGGGAAGACCTTCGTGTTTGGCTTATGGCTCTGGAGTATCGTACTGCATCTGCAGCAGTAAGCTGAGTAGCATTTGGGACCACAGTGGCTCAATGAGCTGTTGAAAATCGATTACTTCAAGAGCAGCTCCGAGCCACACATCTTTTAGTGTGTGGCACACTGACACGTAATGACCGCCACTCGCGACTTCAGTGGTGTCGTTGGGGGAAGGGGGCAGGTTGTGTTATCTGCCGAAAGCTAGTTTCACCCCGTGGCCAGTGATGGCCTCGCGCATGGATGTGTGTGATGTCCTTAGTTTAGTTAGGTTTAAGTAGTTTTAAGTTTAGGGGACTGATGACCTTCGATGTTAAGTCCCATAGTGATTAGAGCCATTTTTGTTGGTTAGAAGGAAGCCAGTGTTAGAAACACTGGACCTTCACCAGGAATTATGGTCTAGGTTGCGATTCGTATGACAGCTTGAGTGCTCTTGTGGTTTTCCCATGTACCCTGAATGCAAATTTGTACGTCAATCTGGTGATAGTCAGGTAAATCGACCTGCTGTTCTGCCTTTCATGAACAGCAATCCAGGGGTATGTTTCCCAACAGGACAGCTCTCGTCCACATACCTTTGTTATAGCCCAATATCCTCTAAACAGTGTCGAATAGTTGCCTTGACCTACTCGATCACCAGACCTATCTCCAATCCAGCATATACGGGACATCACAGGACGACAGCTCAAGCGTAGTATCAAGCGTCCCTGTTCTGACCAACTAAGTACAAAAGGCATGGAACTCCAGCCCCCAAACTGACTCCCACACCTGAGCAACACAATACACTCACATTTGCATGATTGCTTTCAACACTCTGGCGACTACGCCGGTTATTAATATACCAGCACTTACCATTTCTTATCTCGTGCATACATTAACCTGTGAATTTACAATGTTAATCCCTTAAATATGTAACCTAGACAAATGGATTCCAGAAATTTCACTACTCTACATTAATTACTTTTTCGTGTTGCGATTTTTTATTTTCCATCAGTGTATATTGCCAAATATGCCATCCTTGTCAGAACATAACAATACATAAATATCTCAAGGTGAAAAAATGGTAACGCAATAAAACAAGGTGTCGTGTTCGTTATAGCTGACTTGTGTTCGTTGTTGCAGCTTGCACAAGATTCGATTCGTTATGAGCAGGAGCTGTGGCGCAGCCACGTGACTCGGCGCCGCTGCCGCTAAAAAGTCGCTGTCATTGGGGGCCGTGTAATTAACTGCCTGCGTGGTGCGTGTGATGGGTGGTCTTCAAGGCAGCTCCACCATAGTGCCGCAGGCTGACGCGGGTTAACGCCTCCTCACTAATTCACAGCGGGACCTACAGCGAAGCGAGATTGCTCCTGCTAAGAGAAACAAAGGCATTGAATAAAACTTTCGTGCTCCCTTAGGAAGGCTCCTACTGTTCAAAACAAAAGCCCTCATGCAGTGATACAGAATGAGGGGAAGAATGCCTCTCATTCTCGTGACCTACATCCGTAGCATGTGAACTGCCACGGTAGCAATTAAAAGTCATGGGCTAGAAAGAGGAATCAGTGCTAACAGCACACTCTTCAAATTTTGTCAGTAGATAGATATAGATACTAATAGATATTTAGTGATCACAGGTCGTGCAGACCACGCACTGCTTCCACAAACTGTCTCCATTCCTTCCTGTTTTTGACCGGTTCCACCAGCTGTCTTCAACTCTCAGGGCTGCTAGGTCCTTCGCCAGGTCGTCCATCCAGCGCTGCCTTGGTCGACCAATGGGGCGTTTGGTTTTTGGTTTCTTCGCTAGTGTCATCTTCGCCTGTCTTCCATCTGGCCTACGGGCTACATGGCTCATCCATTGTATTGTTTTGCTCGTTATCTTCTGTAGGATAGTTGGTTGTCGCATCAGAAGGTAGATTTCCCCGTTTTTCCTCCTTCTCCATTCTCCATTATGTAAAACTGGTCCCCATATCTTCCTCATTACTCTTCTTTCAAATATTAATAGTTTTCCCATTCTCGCTTAGTCATGCTCCATGTTTCTGAACCGTACATTACTGCTGGGCGTACCACTGTGTTGTATATTTTCATCTTCGTGTTCACTGAGATAGATTTAGAGCCAAGCGTCTCTCTGAGGGTATGCATGCACTCCGTTCCCACTGCTATTCTTCCCTTGATGCCCATTTTTATGTTGTTGTCCGTGGTAAACCACGATACCAAGTATTTGAACTGGTCTACTCTCTTGAACCTCCTGCCATCTATCTCAAGAAATTCTATGTGCTCTTGTCTTCTTCCTAATTGCATGAACTCTGTTTTTTCTCGATTCACTTTGAGCCCTTTCCTCGGTGCATAATTGTCCATTTTCTGGTACATTTCTTTCAACTCGTGCTTTGATTCACTTAATAGTACTATGTCATCTGCATATGCGAGATAATTAAAGTTACCGTCCATCACTACCCCAGCCCACTCCTGTTGCCTACACTCTTTTATTACTTTCTCTGAGATGACATTGAGCAGAACACGTGAGAGAGCATCCCCTTGTCTGAGGCCTGTCTCAGTCTCGAATGTTTCTGATATAGCTC
Organism: Schistocerca serialis cubense; assembly: GCF_023864345.2. NCBI lineage: Eukaryota > Metazoa > Arthropoda > Insecta > Orthoptera > Acrididae > Schistocerca > Schistocerca serialis. The sequence continues at coordinate 273,511,372 of NC_064642.1, read as the reverse complement.
CTCGGAAACGTACTGCTGCCTTTGACCCTTCCATAGAATCTTGTACCATTCTCACCAGCTTCTCAGGGATTCTGAAGACCCGCATTGCATTGTATAGGCTATTCCTGTGAATGCTGTCATATGCACGTTGAAAATCGATGAACAGGCTGTAGATATCTTTATCATATTCGCAATGTTTTTCAAACAATTGTCCTAGTGTGAAAATGTGATCTATTGTCGATCGGTTTGTTCGAAAGCCAGCTTGGGACTCCTGTATGTTGTTCTCTATGAATAGTTGCAATTTTCTGAGAAAAATGATGGACAGCACCTTATACGTTACATTCAACAAGCTGATTCCTCCGTAGTTACCGTATTCCATCTTGCTTCCCTTCTTGTATATCGGGCATATTATAGCCAATTTCAATTCTTCTGGCAGTCTCTCCTTCTCCCATATCATCTGGATCAGTTTAAATATCTCTGAGTGTAAGCTCTCACCTCCCTCCTTGATTAATTCTGATGTTATTCCGTACTCCCCTGAGGCTTTGTTGTTTCTGAGTCCTTTGATTTTCACGTCTTCTTCACTAGCTTCGCATTTTCTTCATCTATCCTTTCCTCCGAAGTGTTTGCAGGTAATATCTCATCTTGGTCTGGGCGATTCAACAGTTCTGAGAAGTATTCTTTCCATCTTTCTACAATTCTTTCCTTGGCATTTATGAAGTTGCCGTTCTTATCTCTAATGAAAAAAGTTGGGCTCTGAAATCCATGTTTCCGATTTTTTATATATTGGAAGAATTGACTTGAGTTCTTGATTTGGCTCTCTGCCTCAACTTCTTCTAGCAAACTGGTTAGATATGTTCTCTTCTCTGCTCTTAGGTTTCACTTCTTTGTCTCCCTTCTGATGTTGATAAAATGTTCTCTTTTCTGCTCATTCTCCCTTTCAGCTAGCCACCTCTCTCTCATCTTCCTTCTCTTTTCTGTAGCCTTCTGGCATGTCTCGTTCAACCATTTCCTCTTCTTCATTATCTTCTTTCTTACCAATATATTGTCCGCTACACTTAGTACCGTGGACTTTATTTCTTTCCACCTTTCCTCCACGTTCTCTCTTGGATCTAGGGTCTCTACGAGCTCAAAACTATTTTTGATTTCTATAGCATATTGTACTTTAATGGCACTTTCTCGTAGTTTCTCGACATTCAAAAAAGGTTCTAGTGTCACCTTCTTCTTATGCATGTAGGTGAACAAGAGTTTAAGCTTGTACACAACGAGGAAGTGGTCTGACGCACAGTCGGCTCCTCTATTCGACCTGACGTCGATGACTCTATGGCTATAGCGCTGGTCCACCAAGATGTGATCTATCTGGTGTCAATAGTTTTTAGAAAATAGTTTTGACGTACGCACACACTGTCTCGTGAGAAGATGAACACAAACAAAAATTCTTGCGTACTTTATATACAGTGTAGAGGTCCAAAACACAAAGTCATTATTTCAGGTGAATTTCAAATAACGTTTCATGAGGAACGGGTCACGAATACTGGTCATGCCGTAAGTAATATGGCAGTCCATCACAGAGACATTCGCCTGCGTGAAGAACCACGTTAAAGAAATATTGAAAGTATGGTGGGAAGGGAGTTTGGTTTTAACGTCCCGTCGACATCGAGGTCATTAGAGACGGTCCAGAAGCTCGGATTGTATTGGATAGAGAAGGAAATCGGCCGTGCTTTTTCGAAGTAATCATCCCGACATTTGCCTGGAGTGATTTAGGAAAGTCGCGGAAAACTTAAATCTGGATGGCCGAATGCGAAATTGTACCGTTGTCCTCCCAAATGCGATTCCTGTATCCTAACTTCTTCGCCACATCGCTCAGTTTGCAGAAATATTGATAATAATAATACCTTCCACTTGTCTCAGTTCCTCGCTAACTTTAAGATTGCGTGATTAAAAAGTTTTGCGAAATATTCAAATAACACATTTCGCCCGGCCTTAAACAACTTCTCATAAACAGTTGCCGCTCCTAGTGTTTTGCCACTTTCGAATAGTTTAGCTGTATTCTGTACCTTCATTGTTGTTATCTCGTGAATTTCTGTGCCACGTCCGTTGTGTGCTCTCAACTACTCAGAGACTTTCGATGAGGTGAATAGTTACCACAATTGTTTTATTCGCTACTTTCACCGTCGTATCACCCAACTGATGCAGCTTCCTTTCAATTAAAGGTTGTATAAGAAGAAAATGGAAAGACCCTGCAGCAAACTTAATTTAACTGTTGTTACTCCATTTCCTCTCTATTCTTATTACGAATGTTCTGGCTTGTAATAATTTTTTGAAAGCGGAACCAAAGGGCACGTCGAATCAGTAGATGGCTACGTCCACATTCCGCTGCCCTGGAGAGTCTGCAGCCCTTCAATTTGGTACGATTACTTTCCTTCCCGATAGCACAATCAGTCGGATTAGCAAAGGACTGAGACAAGGATGATGCTTAGCGTCTGCCATCTTTAAAATATTTTTGAAGGAAACTCTGAAAACTGAGGAAAGAAAGTGTGAAAACGTGGGAATTAGAGTAGATGATTGTTGTGTTGGCAGAAGAGCCACCACCATGTTACTAGAGGAGGCCGAAATACACGCGTATTTGCTTACGCGTGAGGAGGGAAGAACTATACTGACGTGAGGTCTGTAACATGACAAGGAATTAGAATTCAGAAAGCAGATGTAGCTAGTTTGATACTTAACTTTAATCCATTAACGATGAACGTCGCTCTTGACTGTACATGATTCACAATATTATCTGTTCAGAAGACATATAGTAACTGAATATGGCGCCTTGCTAGGCCGTAGCAAATGACGTAGCTGAAGGCTATGCTAAACTGTCGTCTCGGCAAATGAGAGCGTATGTAGACAGTGAACCATCGCTAGCAAAGTCGGCTGTACAACTGGGCGAGTGCTAGGGAGTCTCTCTAGACTAGACGTGCCGTGTGGCGGCGCTCGGTCTGCAATCACTGACAGTGGCGACACGCGGATCCGACGTATACTAACGGACCGCGGCCGATTTAAAGGCTGCCACCTAGCAAGTGTGGTGTCTGGCGGTGACACCACAATGATGATACCCCGATCTCCCTAAATTTCACCGGCGATCAGGTTACTTTCGCTGAGGAAGAAGGTGATGTGCTTTATATGTTACGAAAGCTTAAAGAAGAACTTTGTTAGTGTGGCATGAAAATTCACTTCACAAAGGATGTCTACTTGGTTGTCAGGAGGTGTAGGAAGCGATCTCGTCATGGATGCTTGGCCTATGGTAAAGTGTATTCGATAATATAAATATATAGGGACAATTATTTCAGATAAATGTGAAAGGTTCAAATGGTTCAAATGGCTCTGAGCACTATAGGACTTCTGAGGTCAGCAGTCCCCTAGAACATAGAACTACTTAAACCTAACTAACCTAAGTACATCACACACATCCATGCCCGAGGCAAGATTCGAACGTGCGACCGTAGCGGTCGCGCGGTTAAATGTGAAAAGAAGGAGGAAACAAAGACCAGAATAGGAAAGCGGGAGATGGTAACTAAGCAGTTAATCTTCAATTTGGAATAAAGCTACGTCAAACAATTTGAAAAGGAGGATATACGACATTGTAGTTGAGAGCATTGCTCTGTATGGTGCTGAACTGTGGTAAATTTGCAAGGTTTACGGCAAGAAAGTGCAGGCAATGTAAATGGAATTTCGGAGGCGAAGTTTTGAAGTAACAAGAAGAGACAAAATAAGAAATGAAGTTCTACGGAAGCAGATTGATGTTATCAAGAATATTGTAGACACAATAGAAAATAAACAGCTAAAATGGTACTGACATTTTAGTAGAATGTCAGAGGAAAACGGCCTTTTAAAATATAGCACTGTGAACCTTCACAACGTAGAAAGGAGACAAACCCTGTCAACACTGGAATGATGGAGTGTGACGGGCGATGCATCATAGAGCCATGTAATAAGAGAAGTGGAAAGATAGAAGAAGATGGAAACTTCCGGAAAGAAGAAGAAGAGACAGTCAAACATCAAACCAAGTACACAGTTCCAATGTTGCAGTATGACGTGTTCTCTCTTCGAACAAAGAAATGTTTAATATCATTAAACACTTGTCTAGAAAGCAAGAACAGTACTTAATAGACTAAGTTAGATTCCTGGCCATCAAAACTGTAACACCATGAAGGTGGAATGTAAAAAAAAAAGTTAGAATTTGGTAATTGGCTCGAGGATTACTAAATGCTTTCTCATGCAAAAAGATATGATTAACACCCATGTCTTAATTCAACAGGGGGAAGATCGTGGCCACTGGAGACCTGTTTAGAGTTCCAAGATACTGCTGGTCGCGTTAGCAGGACCCCTCTGTTGTCATACGAATATGGAACCGATGGATTCAGGTGGGTCCTAATCAATGTCATCAATGTCATGCTAGATTTCAATGGTGCCATGTGACTAGAACCCGAGAGCGCAGATATATTGTTCACTCGACCGTGCAGGAAGTGCAGCCCCGTTACATACCTAGCACCAGGAAATGTGTTTGTTTGTGCCAAGATGCGTATCCAAATGGGCAAGCTGCATGTTTTCAAGCTGCATTATGACTACTAGAGCGTGCAATACTATTACTTTGTTCAGGCCGTAGTACTTCATACAGACCTCTTAGCCAGCACTCACGGCCTCCAACTCGCAGCAGAATTACGCTATGCAGTGGAGGACGCGGGCACTGTTGACCATGCAGTACCAAGCGAGGTAATAGTACACAAACGCATCACAGTCATTTGAAAATATAATTGAAGTGAAATTTGCGTGCGTCGACTTACCACGTTATTTTAAATCAGTCTAATAATGGCGACTTCATCAAGAAGATCAGGTGTGAATGACCCTGATGCGTTTTGTTACATCTGCGGCTCTCTCACTCTCAAAAGCAGGAGAAAGAACATAACAACATCTGTCAAAGATGCACACCTATCTTATTTCAGTGTATAAAGTTAGGAGACAAGGAAAAAAATTTACACGCCACAAACTGTTTGCCATTCATGAATTTCAGGTTTGAGATAATGGACATAAGGCAAGCAGAAATCTTTACCATTCGGGATTTCAATGATACGGGGAGAACAAGAATACACTTTAGATGATTGATATTTTTGGAATTCGAAAGTTGACGGGCATAACAAGAACAATGGGAAAGGAACTGTTTATCGGAAACTACAATCAGCCGTAAGACTTATACCACATGGTCCTAACATTTCAGTGCCTGAACCGCCCTCTACCTTAAAATCTTGAACATCGTCACCATCAAGTGAAACCACATATCCTGATTATGTCTTCTCTGCCTTAAGAGGACAACCGTAGCAGTTTATACCAGAAGAACTGAATAACTTGGTAAGAGATCGGGCTCTGTAAAAAGGTGCAGCGCAGGTTTTAGGGGCGTCGATAAAGGAAAAACATATTATTGCCCCAGGCAAAACATTCTACCTGTTTCTATCAAAAAAATGGGCATATCTTGAGTATTTCGCAACAGAAGGCTCTCTTACTTATTGTAAAAAATTGAGGGTGTTGTAAAGGTATGGTGTTAAATAAGACATGCTTGAATGGAGGCTGTTTATAGATTATAACAAAAGAAGTCTCAAGGCCGTACTTCTATATGCACCTCTGGAGTCCTGCCGGGAACGACGATGTCGTCCTTATAATTGGAGTTAGAGGGTGGGCGAGTCAGAAATTTGCCAAAGAGGAGACGGTGACATTGGAACAGCCCGATTTGAGTGTTGACGACTAGAAAGGACTTCGTCTCATCATCCAATGGAAGTTGCAAGTAAGCATTCTCGAAATCGATCTTGGAAAAGAACACGCTGTTTTGTAATTTGTCCATTAGCTGCTCAGAGTGAGGGAGAGGATAGCCCTCTATGACTGTTAACGGTGGATTAAAAATCAGCACACAGGACAGGACAGATGAATTTGCACGTGCGGGTCATACCACGTAAATCGATAAACCATTGCCGGTATGACTGGGAATGTTGGCGTTTTGTGCAAAAAACTTATAACGAGCAGAGGTGACCAACATCTGAGTTTCGAAATACTTAACAAGAGCATCAATGACCTCCGAGAATTGAAAATGATTACAGTCGAATAGGGGGAAACAGCTTAAAGCAGATGCGCAGGATATCAACACCAACCCAAGAAAAGACATAAGTGCGCTGAATATCACCTAAAATGTTGTAGGCGGCAAAGTGTTGAAACAATTGCCGTTTATATTTGTCCCTTTCTTGCACTGCACAGTGAACTTCAGAAACGAAGTGGCCAGTCGGTGCCGGCTGCCGGTGTGATCAGTCTGGGTGATACTCTGATGCAAGGCTTGCTGCTGTAACTGCCGGTTGTCCAACGGCAATGTCACCTTCGCCATCAGTTGAGAGAATTGCATTTCAAAAGATCTTCGAGTGACACAGGTTCCTCAGGTTTGGGAGCACCACGGTGAAAATGAGAGAAGAAACGAGGAAGACGAAAACAAAGTAACAAGTGGATGTCTCCCAAAGCCGTTTGCACAAAACGAGAGAAGAAAGGAATCGCACAGTGACCCCCTCGTCTGAGGCTATGAGACACCTGACTAGAAGCAAGAGAATACCGACGAAACAAAAACCGAAATCGAAACCAACAACCAGCCTTTTACGCCACCAACTTGTTGCAACCGGGAAATGTGGAACGACAGAGACTTGGTGCGTGAGTGGAAAAACAAGTTAATTTCTAAACTGAAGATCACACAAGATCAGAATACAAACACTGTCGGACGGAATGGTGCACTGTGTCCCTATCACAATTATACAACGTTGTCACTTCAAGTAGATACACTCCTGGAAATACACTCCTGGAAATGGAAAAAAGAACACATTGACACCGGTGTGTCAGACCCACCATACTTCCTCCGGACACTGCGAGAGGGCTGTACAAGCAATGATCACACGCACGGCACAGCGGACACACCAGGAACCGCGGTGTTGGCCGTCGAATGGCGCTAGCTGCGCAGCATTTGTGCACCGCCGCCGTCAGTGTCAGCCAGTTTGCCGTGGCATACGGAGCTCCATCGCAGTCTTTAACACTAGTAGCATGCCGCGACAGCGTGGACGTGAACCGTATGTGCAGTTGACGGACTTTGAGCGAGGGCGTATAGTGGGCATGCGGGAGGCCGGGTGGACGTACCGCCGAATTGCTCAACACGTGGGGCGTGAGGTCTCCACAGTACATCGATGTTGTCGCCAGTGGTCGGCGGAAGGTGCACGTGCCCGTCGACCTGGGACCGGACCGCAGCGACGCACGGATGCACGCCAAGACCGTAGGATCCTACGCAGTGCCGTAGGGGACCGCACCGCCACTTCCCAGCAAATTAGGGACACTGTTGCTCCTGGGGTATCGGCGAGGACCATTCGCAACCGTCTCCATGAAGCTGGGCTACGGTGCCGCACACCGTTAGGCCGTCTTCCGCTCACGCCCCAACATCGTGCAGCCCGCCTCCAGTGGAATCGCGACAGGCGTGAATGGAGGGACGAATGGAGACGTGTCGTCTTCAGCGATGAGAGTCGCTTCTGCCTTGGTGCCAATGATGGTCGTATGCGTGTTTGGCGCCGTGCAGGTGAGCGCCACAATCAGGACTGCATACGACCGAGGCACACAGGGCCAACACCCGGCATCATGGTGTGGGGAGCGATCTCCTACACTGGCCGTACACCATTGGTGATCGTCGAGGGGACACTGAATAGTGCACGGTACATCCAAACCGTCATCGAACCCATCGTTCTACCATTCCTAGACCGGCAAGGGAACTTGCTGTTCCAACAGGACAATGCACGTCCGCATTTATCCCGTGCCACCCAACGTGCTCTAGAAGGTGTAAGGCAACTACCCTGGCCAGCAAGATCTCCGGATCTGTCCCCCATTGAGCATGTTTGGGACTGGATGAAGCGTCGTCTCACGCGGTCTGCACGTCCAGCACTAACGCTGGTCCAACTGAGGCGCCAGGTGGAAATGGCATGGCAAGCCGTTCCACAGGACTACATCCAGCATCTCTACGATCGTCTCCATAGGAGAATAGCAGCCTGCATTGCTGCGAAAGGTGGATATACACTGTACTAGTGCCGACATTGTGCATGCTCTGTTGCCTGTGTCTATGTGCCTGTGGTTCTGTCAGTGTGATCATGCGATGTATCTGACCCCAGGCATGTGTCAATAAAGCTTCCCCTTCCTGGGGCAATGAATTCACGGTGTTCTTATTTCAATTTCCAGGAGTGTATATCGGTAGTTACAAGCGATGAGTCCAGACACTTCGCCAGACTGCAGCCTGATTTCGCACTGTCGTCTGTGCACTTGTAACTAGTCCGGCGGCGCAGGAGTACACAGGCCGCCGGTGAGCCCGCGGGGGTATGGCATGAAGTGACTGGCCTGTAGCCGGTAAGTGACTACTTTCCGTATGTAGACCGGCTGGCGTTGCAGGGGTTACCGGGAAGCGGCTTAGGGGTGGTCGCGCCTGCGCTGTTAAGCTGCGGTGGTGCCGCCGCCTATCGGCCGTGAGCTGAACGCCGTCTGATTCCTGGCCCCGAATCGCTATGCGCCACCGTGTGGACATCGATGATACTGCAAATACCACTAGCATTTGGTACGCTATTTAAGTCACATATAAGCTTTCTGTTTGGATTTTCTACTTGATTATGATTATATCTTGCTTTACGGTCGTAATCTCTTGGACTAGTCGTTCCTGCAGATCTTTGATTTCTACTCTGACGGAATGTGTAACCTCAGCTAACGTTTTGCTCAGTTTGCACACATCGGAATCCTGTTCCCTCTTAGTATATATTAACGTTTTCTTAAAGACTTTTCCCCCCTCCTACAAACTTTGATCCTCCCGCCCTCCTCCTGTGTTTGCTCCTCTGGGCACCCTCCCTCCCTTCTCTCCCATTTCCCTCCCTCCTCCTTTTCTCCCCCCTCCTCCCCCGGGCCTTCCCTCGCCTGTCCCACTCCTCCTGCCCCCGTCTCGTCAGCCATTGGCATCCTTTTTCTCCCCTCTCCCCCACCTCACCCCTGTTCCCCTCTTGGCCGGGACATTCGCGCGCCGGAGATCAACGCCATCTGTGTTTCGTGTGTGCCGTCGTGTTTAGTGTTCAGTGTTCACCGTCACACTCCCTCGTTCACCAATGCCATCGTCATCTTCAGTGTTCGTGCGTCGTCTCATCAGTTAGCAGTGTGGATTATCGACGAGTGTGACCGGCTCCGTGTTTGTCTCTATGTGTCTCCTGTTTTATTGCCCACCGTTCTGTAACTTGCGTCTTCTGACTGTTTTTGCTGCTTGTGTCTTCTATGGCTGAAGAGCAGTGTAGTGTGCTGCTGACAGCCTGCCTGTTGTACAGGCTTTAAGAGAACAATAAAGTAAAAAAAAAAAGAGAGACTATTCCGTCATTCCCCCCCCCCCCCCCCCACCCCACCCGAGTCCCTGCACCCCATCCACGCCGAATTCCCTTCCACGTTCTTCCCGGCCCCCACGGCCTTGCGTCTGGGAAAACCTCCGATTTGCTCATCGCCATCAGTGTGCTACGTCAGTGTTGTGTTTGGTGCTCTTATCTTGTGTGTCAAGAGGTGTGATTCTAATTGTGTGCTGGACTTGTACATAGTGTGACTATTATGTGCTACGCCGTCCGTCAATACTTTTATGCACCGGTCATACTTCGCCTTGTGTTCTTTTAATTGTCCCAGTGTGTGGTGTTTTGTATGCTCTACTTTTTTACGGTTTTTATCTCCATTTTACAGTCGCCCCAGTTTGTCTATTGTCTTCCATAATGTTCCCTCTTCCTTATATCTATGTACAGTCTTGCCCAAAAGTATCCGAACGACCTGAATTGCATTTCGCCTGATTCACATGCAACCCACATAACGCAGATGTCTAGCAGGTGCTCTAATCGCTCCATGGTACAGTCGTTTGACTATTGAAAATGGCTCCAACAAGTCACCACTAGAAAACTCTGCTCTGTATCGCAATAACTCAAGATGTGAAGTAATACCACGATACTAGAAGTATCAGGGAACACCTTATCACAGATAAGACTGTCCTTAGGGCTTGTAAGCTCACATTCATTGCAATAAATGACGTACCTGAAATGTTACAACTCTCATTATTTCGTCAGCTAGGTAATGCACGTAGTAAGTACGTTGTATTCATAATTTCCTCTTCAAAGTAACATACCGTACTAGTTATTCAACACAAAATGACACTAAATATTTAACTTATTCACGAGCAGCTAGTTGAGAATATGTATGAACTTCAAATGACACGACGAACCGTCTCGTTCAGCGTATGGATTCAAACCCAGGTCATGCAGACTAAGATTTCGTGACTGACGGAAACTAACAGTCATCCCTGATTAGGCATACAGAGAGTAATATACCTCGATTTTAGACAGTATCAGTTAGCAAATATCAACGTTAAATTACATAACGAAAACATTTTTCACGGACGCGAATTCCTACCCAGCATCTATTGTCCCTGTTAACGAACTACGAGAGATGTTACATATTGCTTCTTCACAAGTAACTTACTTGAAATGCCGAAATGCCATCAGGTAAAGCTTTGAGTTGGACAGGGATTCTAACCTAGAACCGAATCGGATTGCTATCGAAGCACAATCAACTGTGACATATCGGATTTTCTCGGCAGTAGCTAGATGTTTTAACTGAAACGACGAGACGAAACATTAATTTTTTCCTTCCCAGGACTCCAACCCGGAACCTATCGCTATTATATTCTAGAGAAAACAAACGTTAAATATGGATTTGTTACATCAGCAGCGGCTTGTGAGCATGTTTGAACTGCACTCCTGGAAATTGAAATAAGAACACCGTGAATTCATTGTCCCAGGAAGGGGAAACTTTATTGACACATTACTGGGGTCAGATACATCACATGATCACACTGACAGAACCACAGGCACATACACACGGGCAACAGAGCATGCACAATGTCGGCACTAGTACAGTGTATATCCACCTTTCGCAGCAATGCAGGCTGCTATTCCCCCATGGAGACGATCGTAGAGATGCTGGATGTAGTCCTGTGGAACGGCTTGCCATGCCATTTCCACCTGGCGCCTCAGTTGGACCAGCGTTCGTGCTGGACGTGCAGACCGCGTGAGACGACGCTTCATCCAGTCCCAAACATGCTCAATGGGGGACAGATCCGGAGATCTTGCTGGCCAGGGTAGTTGTCTTACACCTTCTAGAGCACGTTGGGTGGCACGGGATACATGCGGACGTGCATTGTCCTGTTGGAACAGCAAGTTCCCTTGCCGGTCTAGGAATGGTAGAACGATGGGTTCGATGACGGTTTGGATGTACCGTGCACTATTCAGTGTCCCCTCGACGATCACCAGTGGTGTACGGCCAGTGTAGGAGATCGCTCCCCACACCATGATGCCGGGTGTTGGCCCTGTGTGCCTCGGTCGTATGCAGTCCTGATTGTGGCGCTCACCGGCACGGCGACAAACACGCATACGACCATCATTGACACCAAGGCAGAAGCGACTCTCATCGCTGAAGGCGACACGTCTCCATTCGTCCCTCCATTCACGCCTGTCGCGACACCACTGGAGGCGGGCTGCACGATGTTGGGGCGTGAGCGGAAGACGGCCTAACGGTGTGCGGGACCGTAGCCCAGCTGCATGGAGACGGTTGCGAATGGTCCTCGACGATACCCCAGGAGCAACAGTGTCCCTAATATGCTGGGAAGTGGCGGTGCGGTCCCCTACGGCACTGCGTAGGATCCTACGGTCTTGGCATGCATCCGTACGTCGCTGCGGTCCAGTCCCAGGTCGACGGGCACGTGCACCTTCCGCCGACCACTGGCGACAACATCGATGTACTGTGAAGACCTCACGCCCCACGTGTTGAGCAATTCGGCGGTACGTCCACCCGGCCTCCCGCATGCCCACTATACGCCCTCGCTCAAAGTCCGTCAACTGCACTTACGGTTCACGTCCACGCTGTCGCGGCATGCTACCAGTGTTAAAGACTGCGATGGAGCTCCGTATGCCACGGCAAACTGGCTGACACTGACGGCGGCGGTGCACAAATGCTGCGCAGCTAGCGCCATTCGACGGCCAACACCGCGGTTCCTGGTGTGTCCGCTGTGCCGTGCGTGTGATCATTGCTTGTACAGCCCTCTCGCAGTGTCCGGAGGAAGTATGGTGGGTCTGACACACCGGTGTCAATGTGTTCTTTTTTCCATTTCCAGGAGTGTAGAAATAATATGACGAAGAGTTCAGTGCTGACTGGCAATCAAACCCCACTCGTACCATTGTTGACTACACACAAAGAGACGTCAGGTACCGAATTTTCCTCCACCAGCAGCTCGGAATAACATCCTTGAACTTACAGTGATCTCTCAAATAGTTCTGTGTCTCACTGGGAGTCAAAAACGTCACATATCGTTAGTGTTAACAACGAATGAAAATGCATTAAAAATCAAAAATATAATCCACCGGCAGATAGGTGTTCTCATGCTGGAGCTTGATAATACATAATGAAACCTTTGGTGCCGGGCCAGCATTCGAACCCATTCAAGCGCAATATGTTGAGGAATCTGCAGTTTTGAACACACAACAAATTGCAGTCTAGCTGTATTGTCACGAAGGGATCAAATTCCGCATTAAGGGCTGTCAGAGTAGCATTCCAAGTTCTGAACCAGATTTATCAACATAAAGAAGCTCAAATAAAAGATGGAATAAGGGTCCTGTGCCCCTACATAGCGTTTTTTTCGTCAGTAGAAATAAATAAGTAGTATAAGAAAGGTTACTGGTGATAGAGTTCCCACATTTCGCCACTCCTGACTTTATTGTGGTTCAGCCTAACGTCTACTACGTAGAGAAAGAATATCATGTTTAATGTGAATTTCAGACCACAATGCCATTATACCTTCCTCACTTGGCGTAGCCAGAAGAGAATAGAATCTGTCTCTCACTATTAAAAGCCATTGGCAGAAGTTGGAATCGAATCCAGAGCATCATCACAGGAACCTATCATCAATCCAACAGACCACCAAATCCTCTTCTGTTTGAATCATTTTTCTACCATAACACCGCTGCGACATACTCGATGAGAATTCCGACACACAGGCTCCCTGTAGTGGTTTGCAGCATGTTCAGTACATTAATTTACGTGATTGACCGAATCGACATGAACTAGCTGCCTCGGCCACCCAGTGCATACATTCGACTCTATTTTGTAATCACCGAAATAAAATCACGTAACTGCCACCTACACAGAACTGCCAACATTGTAGGATGCAGAAATTTAAATAGGAAGTGTTTCTTTCCAATTGAGCTACGCTATTGCACTATCTGTTTGTTGAAAACGTCCTGCAGTGCAAAAGAAAAGCTGTAACTGTCTGTCTCCTAGAAGTCTAGATCTGGCCCTATGCATTATCTCACAGCACTGTCGAACGCGGAAATTCTGGAGGAACTGTTGTTGAATTGTGGAGGTGCTGCAGCTGGATGACAGGTAGGAGCGTCACGGAAGTTTTCGCGCATCGTAGATAAGACGTCGCGAGTTCTATTACATTCAATGCTACTTTTCTAGCCAAGCAATTCTACTGTTTGCTGAAGTACAAATTTAATGGAACTTTGAACATAATTCCCTTCACTTATCAACAGAAAATAGCCGCATGTGGAAAAAGGGCTAATTTCTGCGACATTTTGTTCTTTTCAGGTTTAATGGACGGCCAGGCAGGAGATGCATCTCGAAGCATTTGTATTATGTATGGGGAGAGCGCATCGTGCCAAAGTAGTCGGAGAAGTATTTTCTACATTGTCTGTCGTCAGGTAGAGGCATTTTATTCTTCTTCATACCTTGTTTGAGAGATTTAACTCAGAACAAGTTTTCTACATGCATGTAATCAATAAACTGCATGTGCATTGTCCGACTGTTATAGATAACATCAGTAAATTCGCATATATCGTTGATGTTCTCTCATGTTTAGTATTGTTTTATCAACACTAAAAGAAACCTTACGAAAATTGTGCACTGTATTATAAGAAATGAAGTAAAACTATCCACGATAACCTTACGACGAAAGTCTGTTTTGATAAAACTGAGTATCTGTAGACGAGCGTGCCTCTATCGGTACGCCGGCCGGTGTGGCCGTGCGGCTCTAGGCGCTGCAGTATGGAGCCACGAGACCGCTAAGGTCGCAGGTTCGAATCCTGCCTCGGGAATGGATGTGTGTGATGTCCGTAGGTTAGTTAGGTTTAACTAGTTCTAAGTTCTAGGGGACTAATGACCTCAGAAGTTGAGTCCCATAGTGCTCAGAGCCATTTGAACCATTTTGAACCTCTATCGGTACGAATTGGTAAAATACTACTCACTTAGATTTCGATTGGGTCTGTGTTTAATTGGTATGCTGTTTCATACTCAACAGGTATGCAAATGCGACAATTCATTAATAAAGTTATGTATTCCTAGAAACCCAAAATTTGCTTGTCAGCAACGGAAAGAGGCGTTGCCTGTTGTGCAGCATTGTAAGTTCTTCACCATTGCACTATGAGCTAAAAGTATTTTCTTGCGATTTCCTATCGATGTTTAATCTGACTGCTTGTAGCTCTTTCACAGAGGGGATAAAAGAGTTGCCTTCAGGGAGACTGGAACCGCGAACCATAACAGACGCTTTATCACAGGTAAGCGCATCACCTCAGAGCTAGCGATGAGGTATGTAATGTGCTTTCCTCTTACGAGGCTAATAGTCACTAGAACTCGTAAACCGCTATTTAAAGGACGAAGTTAATTTGCGATTTCCATATGCTACAACTTTCCTGGGCTGAATACCGTAAATTTACAATCTTTTGTTACACCTCAAGCGATAATAACTCAGATTATTAAGTGGAAATGACAGGAAAAATCAAGTGAACTTTGAGGCTTAATTCCGTGCACACCAGGAAGTAATCGTCGATCACAGAGTTGCCAAATATACCTTGCCTTGTTGCCAAATCTCAGTTACAGTACTAGCAGGAAGAAGACGAACCGATGTGATCCTACAGCGGGCTGGGAAGTGACCATAGCTGGCCTCTCAAAGACGCGGCTGCTATGGTCTGGAATACGTAATGCGTCTGCGCATTTCTGTAACTAGGTTTAGGGACTGGAGCGTAGTTACTAATAATACTCACAACTGACTGCAAACTAAGCATCATAAGTCAGTAACTCTCATAGTTGCTTTTATATTTCTATCATAACTGTAGTCAAAACTAAGAAATTCATTCACGGACGTTTTCGTTCCTCGCTGATAGTCGAGCACACCAAACAAATAAAAATAACAGAATATTGTGGTGTGATATATATATAAATGAATGAGAGAGAGGACAGAAAATTACTGTAAAGGAATTGAATGCTGGGTGTTGGAATCTAAAATAAGGATACAAATATTTGTGCCTGAGCGACAATCGAACCGATCTCCTATCATTCTTCTTTAACGTCCACGAATATAGCTGAAGTGTCAATTGCCTACTCACCAACAGTAACATGTGTGCGTGTTTGACCAGAAATTGTTGGCAACACATGAACAGACATTAAAAATACACGTTAATCGGACCCACATACTTACCTTTGGGGGAGACCTAGAGAAAATTGCAGTCTTGGAAAAAAGAACGAAATGATTGAACTATACTGTTCCGAGGGATTCAGATCCTCGAAAGAGGAGATACTAATTCGAATCACAGTCCAGCACCAAATTTTTCAACGTCTCTAGTTCAATCAAGTACATGTAAACTAAGAGCCCTGTTCCTTTAAATGTAATGTAAGTGAGTTTACTGGCGACAGTATTTCTATTTACAATGACCTCCGCCTATGTCATTTCCCAGGGCAAACCGGCTCTGTCCAGTTGAGGATGAAGGAACGTGATGTTTAATGCGGATACTGGATTATATCGTCTTTCTCTTGAGGTTACCAGAGGTAAAGCAAATCTCTTTGTGCCTCTTAAAAGTAAATGCATGAACCGTCGCATTGCATCTATGATAGTTCGTTCCACCAGACCATTGTGGCCACAATTCCAAGCCCCAGGAGTGTGCTGTAACGGATTATGTGCTTAGCTTGCAAAATAAGTCACGGTGGAAATTATACGAGTCTATTAAATGGTTAAGTGGAAGCAAGTTTCTGAAGCGGAGATTATGCTATTCTCACGTCAGAAGGATGTAAAGACTCTTCTAGGGATCATAGCCTCAATGTGAAGCCATTTTGAAATTTTCGCTTATTCAGGAAATTTCTTAGTTCGAGAAAATCCACTGTGAACTGTGAAGTTACCTGATAATTCGATTATTTCCGTCACTATTACTATCATTTTCTTCGTACCGCTACTGGAACACATGTGCTTGAAGATCATTTAATGCCTTTTGGTCGTTATGGAAGTAGTTGCCCAAGAACAGGTTCGTTCCCTGTCTACGGAATCCTTTTCATGTTAATATCAAACATCAGCAATTACTCGTAGATTACATTAAAACTAAAGTAATTGATGAAGACGTTACTTGATAACTAAAACGCGCTTCCTTTCTTCATTTACTTGCGCCTAGAAATGGCTGTCGAAGACTGCCAAACCAAAAGCCGAGGGATCTTCCTGCTTTGCGATATACGTCGTTGTCAGTTCTTCCATATGATTTGGCCGGCGCGACCTGTTTCAAGTTGTCTGTAACAGAGAATGAATTAGAAAAATCTGTTGTTTTCCTTTACAATAAACTGAAAGATTTTCATTTTACGCTATCCAAGTTCAAAATTTTGACAATATTAGTTCAAATTTAATATTCGCTTCTATAATGAAGCAAAAGTATTTCACAGTTGCAAAAACCCGCAGTCCGACTCACTGTCCTTACACTTAGTCGCTGACCAAAAATTCCGGGTTCGATTCCCGGCGGGGTCAGGGATTTTCTCTGCCTCGTGATGGCTGGGTGTTGTGTGCTGTCCTTAGGTTAGTTAGGTTTAAGTAGTTCTAAGTTCTAGGGGACTGATGACCATAGATGTTAAGTCCCATAGTGCTCAGAGCCATTTGAACCATTTGACCAAAATTCTAGCTCAGAGTGACACCAGTTTACGTAACCTAATGTAGGGAAGACTGTTCCAAGTGCTCTTTCTCACCGGAAAATGTGCAGTTCACTCATTGGGCACCGTAAGTACACTGTAACAGTAATTTCTGTGTGTACGCAAAGCATACTGATTGCAGAATTTAGTGGTGCTCTCTCTTCCACGTCTGTATACAATATGCCTGACCTAAACGGGCCCTTTGTCATTACAGGCCCTAGGTGGTGCAACATCATAATGACAACAGTAATGTGCTTATACTGACAACCTCACTGTCCGTTTTACCTGATTTTGTAATCGTTTGAATAAAACAACATGACCTTCCAGTGGGAGACATTTCGTTCCCCTTTTCCTTCTGTGAAATATGTCAGTAAGCGTTTTGCCTTCCAACCAACGAAATGCGGCTGAGTATGACCGGTAAACGATTCATAAACCACGATTTAGTGCCGTTAAGACGAGGTGTATTTATAATATTGCAGCTAGCCGGTGTATCCTTGTCTTCCTTGAGTGGGCATCGGAAGGGGTTTACACACACGTATACGAGGGTAATCCCAAAAGTAAGGTCTCCTAAGGAACACTCATGTGCCAACGCAGGCACAAACTTGAGATCCTTAATTTTAATGCTAATTAGAAACCACAGTAGTAGTTGCATGGTGGTGAAGTGATAAAGAGCAAGAGGATCGATACGAAGGTCTCAGGTTCAATCCCTCGTTAGGCCCATGGTTTTTATGTGCCATTTTACACTTATTTCCCGCCAGTGTTTGTTGATGTGAAAAATGCCGAGTTGCACTGTGGTCCGGAAGTCACGTTAAAACTGTGGGTTCCCCTATTAACTGGCTAGGTAAGTCAACTCAAAGGTCCGAGGAAAGCAACGGCATACCACCTCCAACAAGACCGTGCCTATTAAAGCACTGTGGTGCTCAAACCAATCTTCCGACTAATGACTGCTTTAGTTGCTATGGGTTCCAAAGTTAATGATCTTCTGATTATCAACATTTTTGTGCTTTCATGCTGTAGCCTTGATACCAGTAAACGTAAGTAACCGGCCGGGCACTGTCACCGTTCGAGTTGTCAAGGTGGTAGACGACGATGCTGTCGACCCCAGTTACAGTCTTGGTCATGGCTATGTTTCAGTTTAGTACCTCTATGTGAGTTTCTGCGTATTTCAAGATATACTTTTATACACTCGGTACGCATCCTAATTGAAATCTGAATTACGCAATAATACTCTTAAAAGTTGTATTTCTGCATTATATATCCCAATGGAAATACCAGTAAACAGCTTATATGCCTACTTGCGTATTATTCGCGCGTCGCGATGCTTTCCTCCAAAAATAAAAACAAAAATAAAAAAGAGAGACAGAGAGAGAAAACAGAAATGTATTTCAAATATCAGCTCGGTGACGCCATGTTCGTCTCGTGATGTAAAGGAAGGATAGTTGATAGGTAATATCTCGTTGTAGCAGTGATATATATGGCTACAGGGTTTTTTCCTTTCTCTCTGCAAACAACCAGAACAGAATTCAGTAACAAAGTGGTAAGGACACCTACGCAGTGGGCCAATTAAACACTCAGCTTTTCTTGTTTTTTTAATCGTCTGTAATGCAGTAACATCCTTGATTACTGATTCGTTATTACTACCATTTTTATTGTTATTCGTCACCTCACAACAGCTTCCCTATCACTCATTGCTGCCGATGCATGTAACGAATGGATCACGATGAATGGAATATGGGATGTTTCGTCACGGAGAATACACATTTATCTCGGCGTCTTGTGTTCAGGGTAATATGAAACTCTCAATAAGAGAAGACGACAGCGGGATGCCGGTGATGGAGGCAATAACACCTTACTATTTCTGTTGACTTAACACCATGACGACAGACAAATTGGCGTCTCACTGTAATTTGATTATAATTCGTTAGCCTTGAGGGAGCAGGCATAATATTTTGCTTTTTGAACACCGAACAATAACACACAAAGATAGGGGATGGAAGGATACGAAGAAATAATCAGACTCATGGGTGTGGATCCAGTTCATCACTAGAAGACTAAACAAGAGGGAAACATTACGAAAGCAATGAATACCCTGGTTAGTATACATTATTTGTATAGATTTGAAGATGAAAAAGCGCAGATCTGCACAGTGCCCGAATCTGCACTTTAATTTCTGTCTTAATGGGCATAATTTTTAGTCTATTCTCTTCTGAATTTTCAAATCAATTGATTATTACGTGGTACAGAATAATTAGTTAACTGCGTTTCTTACAGATTTCATTCGCACCAACATTTTTCTACAGTCATGAAATTCTACTTCTATGATCACAAGACTGCACATAGATTTCGAGGTGCAAAGTGTTTATTATCTTACTTTTCGTGACAGGTGGGCAAAGTTGATTTGCAAAGACTTTTTATTGTACTGAAATAATCTTTTGACACAAAGTAACAAGGTAAGTGTTTTATTCGTATCTATTTTGTGGGAAACTGAAATCGTGATGGAAGATTACACACCTGAATGTTTGACACAACTGGTAGGAGAAAATGCTGTATATTAACCAAACCCCTCTCCTCCTCTCTGTATCGTCCTATGACACGAGCATGGGATTCTCCTCCCATAACGCTACAGAGCCGTTCCGAGCACAGCTGAAAATTGGCAACATCGTCACAAACATTTGGCAACACTGTGACAGTGCAGTCACTTCCGCGTATGGTACTGATTTGACTCGCTAAATTTACTTGAAATTCCCTTTCCATTTGAATGATTCGCTTGAACTATTAAAATGGTTCAAATGGCTCTGAGCACTATGGGATTTAACATCTGTAGTCATCAGTCCCCTAGAACATAGAACTACTTAAACCTAACTAACCTAAGGACATCACACACATCCATGCCCGAGGCAGGATGTGAACCTGCGACCGTAGCAGTCACGCGGTTACAGACTGAAGCGCCTAGAACCGCACGGTCACACCGACCGCCGCTTGAATTATACTCATAGCTGCAGCACCATGAGGAAAGGGGCGATAAAAATTTTGTCGACGTGTGCTTTTGGTTACCAGACGTCGTATTAGCTAGTCTCGCGTTTTACATCAAGACAATGGTCGTAGACAAGAGTGATGTACTGTGACTGCAGTCAAGAGTTCCTACGGGAAGTGTAGCAGTCTACAATGTTGCCAGGTCGAGAATATTGCCGAACATAGAATTCAGAGGGGAGCACGACTGTATTGTCCATCTTACGTGAACCACTTGGCGGTCGGTTTTTTCTCTAAGACTATATCTACAACACACACTGCACGCATAAGAACCAGATGAATTGAAAAAAACAATATTAGTTTATGACAGCAACGTTATCGATAGCGTTCGAAGTACTCATTGTATTGTATATGTGTGTGTCAACGCATTCCAATTCCCAACCAAGGAAGACAAGGATACACAGTTTAGCTACAATATTATAAATACGCCTCAGTTTGAGGATGAACTCAGGTTGATGATCATTTTGAATATTTAGCAGTGCTGTACCCAATGGTGTTAAACTTGTTTTCAACCAATTATTCCCACAGCTACAGGAACACTACTTGTGATACCTCTTAGACAAAATACTTACGCAGTGTCATCAGACGAAAAGATCAACCTGACGCATACAATGGGAAGCTTATTTTACAACCTTCGTACCTGGATAAACAGCTTTTCCTATTTGAGATATCTGTGAACGCTGATGAGTAAGACGATTTAAGAAGAAACTAAATTCCTTAAGCTACGCCAATGTTAAAGAAATCGTCTTAACGGCACTAAATTGTGATTTGTGAATCGTTTACCGGCCGTACTCTACTGCTTTCGCTGGCTGGAAGGCAAAAACCTTGCTGACAAATTTCACAGAAGGAAAAGGGGAACGAAATGTCTCCCACTGGAAGGTCATGTTGTTTTATTTAAATGATTACAAAATCAGGTAAAACGAACAGTGAGGTTGTCAGTATAAGCACATTACTGTTGTCAGTATGATGTTGCACAGTCCAGAGCCTGTAATGATAAAGCGCCCATTTAGGTCAGGCATATTGTATACAGAAGTGGAAGAGAGAGCACCACTAAATTCTACAATCAGTATGCATTGCGTACACACAGAAATTACTGTTACAGTGTGTTTATGGAGCCCAATGAGTGAATTTCATATTTTCCGGTGAGAAAGAGCACTGCGAAATAGTCCTCGCTACATTAGGTTACGTAAACTGGTGTCACTCTGAGCTAGACTATGAGTCGGATGCAGGTTTCGCAACTGTGAAATACATTCCTTCATTATAGAAGCGAATATTAAATTTGAACTAATATTGCGCAAATTTTGACTTGGATAGCTTAAAATGAAAATCTTTCTACTTATTGTAAAGGAAAACAACTGATTTTTCTAATTCATTCTCTGTTACAGACAACTTGAAACAGGTCGCGTCGGCCAAATCATATGGAAGAACTGACGACGACGTATATCGCAAAGCTGGAAGATCCCTCGGCTTTTGATTTGGCAGTCTTCGACAGCAATTTCTAGGCGCAAGTAAATGAAGAAAGGAAGCGCGTTTTAGTTATCAAGTAACGTCTTCATCAATTACTTTAGTTTTAATGTAATGTACGAGTAATTGCTGATGTTTGATATTAACATGAAAAGGATTCCGTAGACAGGGAAAGAACCTGTTCTTGGGCAACTACTTCCATAACGACCAAAAGGCATTAAATGATCTTCAAGCACATGAGTTCCAGTAGCGGTATAAAGAAAATGATAGTAATAGTGACGGAAATAATCGAATTATCAGGTAACTTCACAGTGGATTTTCTCGAACTAAGAAATTTCCTGAATTAGTGAAAATTTCAAAATGGCTTCACATCGAGGCTATGATGCCTAGAAGAGTCTTTACATCCTGCTGACGAGAGAATAGTACAATCTCCACGTCAGAA
Source organism: Schistocerca serialis cubense (assembly GCF_023864345.2). Lineage (NCBI taxonomy): Eukaryota > Metazoa > Arthropoda > Insecta > Orthoptera > Acrididae > Schistocerca > Schistocerca serialis. The sequence goes on along the minus strand of NC_064642.1, from coordinate 273,489,369 downwards.
GCTTGCTTCCACTTAACCTTTTAATAGACATGTATCTTTTCCACCGTGACTAATTTTGTCAGCTAAGCACATAATCCGTTACAGCACACTCCTGAGGCTGGGAAATGTGGCCACAATGGTCTGGTGGAACGAACTATCACAGATGCAATGCGTCGGTTCAGGTATTTACTTTTAAGAGGCACAAACCGATTTACTTTACCTCTGGTAACCTAAAGAGAAAGACGTTATAATCCAGAATCCGCATTAAACATCACGATCCTTCATTCCCATCTGGAAAGAGCCGGTTTGCTTTGGGAAATGACATAGGCGGAGGTCATTGTATACAGAAATAGTGAGCCAGTAAACTTACTTACATTACATTTAAAGGAACGGGTCTCTTATTATACTTGTACCTGATTGAACTAGGGACGTTAAAAAATTTGGTGCTGGACTGTGATTCGAATTAGTATCTCCTCTTTCGAGGAACTGAGTCCCTCGGAAAATTATAGTTCCATTATCTCGTTCCTTTTTCCAAGACTGCAATTTTCTCTAGGTCTCCCCCAAAGGTAAGTATGTGGGTGCGATTCCTGATCCAGAACAAAAATATTCATAATATGAAAAACCGATACGTGACATTTCATTTTACTTAGTTAACAAACCGAATACGTGTTGGGTTCGTACCTCCGTCACAAAACTTCACATCATGCACTTCATCTTTAAATGCATACACACTTTGTTACTTCTGAATGGAGGTATATCAGACATCTTTCGTGGTTAGCTAACAGGGGCGAAAAGGTCTTGATAGCAGTCCCGGTTAATTACAAAAATGTCGTCTTTTATTCCCAAGTTTAGATTTGGGTACTGATATTGGCGAAAATTTCGGTAATTCATGACTCTTCACGGCTAATCAGCAATATGATATGATTAGATTAGATTAATAATTGTTCCGTAGATCATGAATACGACTTTTCGTAATGATGTGGAACTTGTCATTTTTATGAATGATTTCTTTCCTCCCAGCATTCAATTTCTTTACAATAATTTTCTACCCTCTCTCTCATTCTTTTATATCTTTATCTCTCCCTCCCTCTCTCTCTCTCTCTCTCTCTCTCTCTCTCTCTCTCTCTCTCTCTCTCTCTAACCACACACACACACACACACACACACACACACACACACACACAAACACATTATTTATTTTTTTTTTATTTGTTTAGTGTGCTCGACTATCAGCAAGGCACGAAAACGTCCGTGAATGAATTTCTTGATTTTGACTACAGTTATGAAAGAGATATAAAAACATCTATGAGAGTTAATGATTTACGATGCTAAGTTTACAGTCAGTTCTGAGTATTATTAGTAACTACGCTCCAGTCCCTAAACCTAGTTACAGAAATGCGAATCAGACGCATTACGTATTCTAGACCGTAGCAGCCACGTCTTTGAGAGGCCAGCTATGGTCACTTCCCAGCCCGCTGTAGGATCACATCGGCTCGTCTTCTTCCTGCTAGTACTGTAACTGAGATTTGGCAACAAGGCAAGGTATATTTGGCAACTCTGTGATCGACGATTACTTCCTGGTGTGCACGGAATTAAGCCTCAAAGTTCACTTGATTTTTCCTGTCATTTCCATTGAATAATCTGAGTTATTATCGCTTGAGGTGCAACAGAAGATTGTAAATTTACGGTTTTCAGCCCAGGAAAGTCGTAGCATGTGGAAATCGCAAATTAACCTCGTCCTTTAAATAGCGGTTTACGAGTTCTAGCGACTATTAGCCTCGTAAGAGGAAAGCACGTCACATACCTCTTCGCTAGCTTTGTGGTGACGCGCTTAACTGTGATAAAGCGTCTGTTATGGTTCGCGGTTCCAGTCTCCCTGAATGCAACTCTTTTAACCCCTCTGTGAAAGAGCTAAATGCAGTCAGATCAAACATCGATAGGAAATGCAAGCAAATACTTTTAGCTCTTAGTACAAAGGTGAAAAACTTACATTGCTGCACAACAGGCAACGCCTCTTTCCGTTGCTGACAAGCAAATTTTGGGTTTCTAGGAATACATAACTTTATATATGAATTGCCACATTTGCATACCTGTTGAATATGAAACAGCATACCAATTAAACACAGACCCAATCGAAATCTAATTGAGTAGTATTTTACTAATTCGTACCGATAGAGGCACGCTCGTCTACAGATACTCAATTTTATCAAAACAGATCTATAACAGTCGGACAATGCACATGCAGTTTATTGATTGCATGCATGTAGAAAACTTGTTCTGAGTTAAATCTCTCAAACAAGGTATGAAGAAGAATAAAATGCCTCTACCAGACGACAGACAATGTAGAAAATACTTTTCTGACTACTTTGGCGCGATGCGCTCTCCCCATACATAATACAAATGCTTCGAGATGCATCTCCTGCCTGGCGTCTATTAAACCTGAAAAGAACAAAATGTCGCAGAAATTAGCCCTTTTTCCACATGCGGCAATTTTGGACTGAGAAGTGAAGGGAATTATGTTCAAAGTTCCATTAAATTTGTACTTCAGCAAACAGCAGAATTGCTTGGTTAGAAAAGTAGCATTGAATGTAATAGAACTCGCGACGTCTTATCTACGATGCGCGAAAACTTCCGTGACGCTCCTACCTGTCATCCAGCTGCAGCACCTCCAGAAGTCAACAACAGTTCCTCCAGAATTTCCGCGTTCGACAGTGCTGTGAGATAATGCATACGGCCAGATCTAGACTTCTAGGAGACAGACAGTTACAGCTTTTCTTTTGCACTGCAGGACGTTTTCAACAAACAGATAGCGCAATAGCGTAGCTCAATTGGAAAGAAACACTTCCTATTTAAATTTCTGCATCCTACGCTGTTGGCAGTTCTGTGTAGGTGGCAGTTACGTGATTTTATTTCGGTGATTACGAAATAGAGTCGAATGTATGCACTGGGTAGCCGAGGAAGCTAGTTCATGGCGATTCGGTCAACCATGTAAATGAATGTACTGAACATGCTGCAAACCACTACAGGGAGCCTGTCTGTCGGAATTCTCATCGAGTATGTCGCAACGGTGTTATGATAGAAAAATGATTCAAACAGAAGAGGATTTGGTGGTCTGTTGGATTGATGATAGGTTCCTGTGATGATGCTCTGGATTTGATTCCAACTTCTGCCGATGGCTTTTAATAGTGAGAGACAGGTTCTATTCCCTTCTGGCTACGCCAAGTGAAGAAGGTATAATGGCATTGTGGTCTGAAATTCACATTAAACATGATAATCTTTCTCTACCAAGTAGACGTTAGGCTGAACCACAATAAAGTCAGGAGTGGCGAAATGTGGGAACTCTATCACCAGTAACCTTTCTTATACTAGTTATTTATTTCTACTGACGTAAAAAACGCTATGTAGGGGCACAGGACCCTCATTCCATCTTTTACTTGAGCTTCTTTATGTTGATAAATCTGGATCTGAACTTGGAATGCAACTCTGACAGCCCTTAATGCGGAATTTGATCCCTTCGTGACAATACAGCTAGACTGCAATTTGTTGTTTCTTCCAAACTGCAGATTCCTCAACATATTGCGCTTGAATGAGTTCGAATGCTGGCCCGGCACCAAAGGTTTCATTATGTATTATCAAGCTCCAGCATGAGAACACCTACATGCTGGTGGATAATATTTTCGATTTTTAATGCATTTTCATTCGTTGTCAACACTAACGATATGTGACGTATTTGACTCCCAGTGAGACACAGAACTATTTGAGAGATCACTGTAAGTTCAAGGATGTTATTCCGAGCTGCTGGTGGAGAAAAATTCGGTACCTGACGTCTCTTTGTATGTAGTCAACAATGGTATGAGTTGGGTTTGATTCCCAGTCAGCACTGAACTCTTCGTCATATTATTTCTAGTTCAAACATGCCCACATGTCGCTGCTGATGTAACAAATCCATATTTAACGTTCGTTATCTCTAGAATATAACAGTGATAGGTTCCGGGTTCGAGTCCTGGGAAGGAAAAAATTAATGTTTTGTCGCGTCGTTTCAGTTAAAACATCTAGCTACTGCCGAGAAAATCCGATATGTCACAGTTGATTGTGCTTCGATAGCAATCCAATTAGGTTCTGGGTTAGAATCCCAGTCCAACTCAAAGCTTTACCTGATGGCATTTCGGCATTTCAAGTAAGTTACTTGTGAAGAAGCAATACGTAACATCTCTCGTGGTTCGTTAACAGGGACAATAGATGCTGGGTAGGAATTCGCGTCCGTAAAAAATGTTTACGTTGTGTAATTTAACGTTGATATTTACTAACTGATACTGTCTAAAATCGAGGTATATCACTCTCTGTATGCCTAATCAGGGATGACTATTAGTTTCCGTTAGTCACGAAATCTTAGTCTGCATGACCTGGGTTTGAATCCATATGCAGATCGAGACGGTTCGTCGTGTCATTTGGAGTTCATACATATTCTCAACTAGCTGCTCGTGAATAAGTTAAATTTTTAGTGTCACCCTGTGTTGAATAACTAGTACGGTATGTTACTTTGAAGATGAAATTATGAATACAACGAACTTACTACGTGCATTACCTAGCTGACGAAATAATGAGAGTTGTAACATTTCAGGTACTTCATTTATTGCAATAAATGTGAGCTTACAAGCCTTAAGGACAGTCTTATCGGTGATAAGGTGTTCCCTGATACTTCTAGTATCGTGGTATTACTTTACATCTTGAGTTATTGCGATACAGAGCAGAGTTTTCTAGTGGTGACTTGTTGGAGCCATTTTCGATAGACAAACGACCGTACCATGGAGCGATTAGAGGACCTGCTAGACAGCTGCGTTATGTGGGTTGCATGTGAATCAGGCGAAATTCAATTCAGTTCGTTCGGATACTTTTGAGCATGACTGTACATGGCATTAGTAGCTGCTGGGTCTATATATCCAACTGCTGAAATCTGTTTTTTTCGTTTCTGTGTTAATTTAGAACGTCACCTGCCCCTGTATGATACCGTTGATAAGATCAAGTGATGTAACGCCTGTTCTTGTTGAAGTTGGAACATTTGCTGACGTGTACGAGTTGCAAATTAAGGTTTAGGACATTTCTCAGGTGTACACTGTAATTTACGACCCTTTGTTACCTGTTACTTACTGTGACACCTGTCTTGGAACCCTAGAAAACATCTCTACACTTCAGCACACTGCTATGAAACTCCCGCGACTCTAACCGGAATCTTGATTTTGACGGACTATGTTCTTCCCGAATTAAGCAACTAGACACCTTTCACAACAAGCCCCACAACTTCATTTCTGCAAATTTTCTCCACTAATTTTCATAACTGTTCAGAATAAGACTAAGGTTATTCTGCCCCTGTGGATTAATATCGGAATGCTGATCTAACGTCGCGCTACTTGCCGTAAACTGATAAACTCTGTATAGTGTTATGCCACAATATTATGAGCATGTTGCCCAGCGTCTGGTGTTCAAAATAACAGCAAGCTGTCTGGTATGGAATGGTCCAGAATGTATTGGGAGATACATGGCGCCATAAACGTACAAACAGAACGGTCATTTCTCATAGGTTACTAAGTGATGGTTTGTGATTTCTGTGGTGATGGCGTTTTATGCCATTCTATATGTTTGGGTAGCGTAGAAGCTCATCAGACTCGGATGCCAGAACACTGATTGCAGTGGTTGAAAAATGTAGCGCCCTGTAGGAACGACATAATTGATTGAGGGATTCAGAACGTTAGAGGTAATATTCATGCCTTGTGAACGTATCGGATTTCAATGTTCCCACACGGTAATACTATAGCCATCTGCGCCTGCCCCATGATACGTTTATCGAATAGGTGTCCTCGTGGAAGACTTGGAATTCTTATTCGGCCAGTTACGTGATATAACGTATTCACTATTCCAAATCGCTTTTGCTGTCTCGATCACTATAATTCTCTGTCAGTTCTGCCTCATGTTGCTACGCATTCTGCTTCATGCAACGATCACAACTATGACATCTATTTTCGGGGATTGGGTTGTGGACATCTAACATTTTTCCAAGTTAACTATTTCAGAGCCTGACTGCGACTTTCGTAAGACACTACAGGAAACGGCTTACAGTATTTGGCACTCCTCACAATTTTTGTGATACTCTTTTAGAGTTCGTAAATCAGGACGACCTGACTGACAGATGTAACGAAAAACAACAAATTTCTTCTTTCTCTGTTCAGGTAGTATGACTAATGACTGGTCTGCACCTCTAGTGTTGTTATAATCTCATTGTATTAGGTGATATTGCCTGTGTATTATCTACACGAATTTGTTTCAGTGGTACAGCGTTGGACTTCGTGTTCTGACTCATTACACCTCATTTCACACACCGAAATTTCTACAAACGTAATGAAAGATTAAACAAAAATCCGTGTTTATGTTGGTTATGCGTTCTCAATGTACTGTAGTATCAACTTCTCAGTGTCTACAGAAGTAATCTCCATTTTATGGATGTTATGAAATGAAAGCAGGTGTGAATTTTCTTATGAACGATAAGGTATTTCATTTCACACAGGTTACGAATCTAGTGGCGTATTTCTTTTTCATCCAGAACATACAGACGACAAGGACTTTAGAAGCGCAGACGAATGTCTGCTGCTTTCGACGTGAAAATCCGAGCAGATGTTGCAAAATTATTATGAGGATCAAGATTAGAGAATATGTTTCTGCAGTTGCTTACAGGTTGCAAATCGCTATCAGCAGTTAAATAGATCGGAACAGCTGAAAGTTTACGTCCTCTGAAATGTTTTAATCAGCTGTGGCGTACAGGTGTTATAAGGAGGATAGATGTGAAAAATATTACTGATTATTGTAATATTAGTACCAGGGCGGTTAAGCAACAATATCGCACCCGGTTTCCGCGGAAACGGCCGCTCAACAAAGGCGCGATGGCTATATAAGGAGACACGCTACCCCTGGAATTCAGTCCAGTTCAGAAGCAGTTGAGGGCAACATGGGGTGACGGCAACTGCGAGTTTTCACGTGGCTGCAGCTTCGTCTGTGTCTACAGGTTCGTCGGTGGATACGAGTTCGCTGTTCATCACATCTGCGGCTCTTCACATCTACGACTGACACACCTACACGACAACACGTTCGTGACTTCACGCGTCTGTGGTTCAACACATCTGTCTGGGACTGCTCTTCTGTGACTCCTGTTTACTAGGGCAGTGCTACGTCTAGGATTCTACCATTTGAGCTACAGCGGTGTGACTTGGACGTATTTAGGACTCCATATCTAAGCAGCATGATTCTATATTCTACATGTCTGTGAATTAAGTCGTTCGGGACTCCAAGCTGCGCGTCTGAGAATCTGTCAGCAGTCCGCCGTCTGGTAGTCTGTGCTATTTACCCACGAGTCTACGCATCTGCTACTCTTACATACGCATCCGTGAGTATATGCTAAGCATCCAATTGTCTAAACTAACCGTCCACGAGCCTGCACTGTGTGTCTGCGAGCTTACGTGATGCTTCGGTCAGGAGAAGAACACTGCAAGGGCAATGGCAAACGCCTTATAGCGCGATGCCAGTCCTGTTGCTACCACGTGTAACACCCAGAAGACCTTACGCTGGACCTTCTAGGCCATGCGTCGCCTTGCTGGACCGTTCGTCGGTCTTTCGCAGGAGGGTCTTCACGGTTAGTGCTTCAGACTGTCGGGGCTGACCGTCGGTGAGTGGACAAGAAAGCGTAGTCTCGTGAATGTGTAGCGTAGACAGCATAGCGTAGATTCGTGGATTTGGAGGGTACCAGATACTTAACCTCGTGGATGCATAGCACAGACTCTCAGAACGCGGACTCACAGCGAAGATTCTCTGACACACCGTAACGGTCCCCGACGAATTGAGACGCAGAGGTGTAGAGTACAGATACGTGGGAGGGCTAGACGAGTAGTCCTAAATACATGAGTCCCAACCCGGTAGGCGTGCAGGCGTGCAGGCGTGCAGGCGTGCAGGCGTGCAGGCGTGCAGGCGTGTGAATCTCAGATGTGTAAAGCTGCCCCGTGTTGCCCTCTTCTGCTGGACTGAACTGGACTGTATTGGACTGAATTTCTGGGCGACACGACACACCCTGCCGGTCGGCGATAGTCTGCTACGTGTCGGCCGCTCTACGCGACAGCTGAGAGACTCCACCATCTCCTCGCGTCTGACACTCACCGTTGGCCGACGACTCTACGTGACCAGTACCAAGCGTCGTGGTCCCCCTGCAGTTCGTCGAGGTGTCTACGGGCAGCCGGCCCCTCAGTTCCGACCAAGGTTTTCGGGAGGTTTTCCTTGGTTGTAAGGCGAATGCCGGAACTGTCTACCTCCTCCCATCGATACAGAGATAACTCATGTAAAGAAGACAGCGGAAAATAAATGCTAGAATCTTACATTTCTTTGTCTTTTATTTAATATGAATGAATTGAGTATTAAGTGACAATCCCTTTTACAGCACATGTAATAGGTGTATAGCTATCTGACTGTACTGCAGGAAGCTTTGAGAAACACACACACACACACACACACACACACACACACACACACACACACACACACACACACAGAGAGAGAGAGAGAGAGAGAGAGAGAGAGAGAGAGAGAGAGAGAGAGAGAGAGAGAGAGAGAGAGAGAGAGAAGCGATACAACGCTGCCTGATTATCCTTTCGTTTTCTTATCCTTTCGTTTTCTTAGATTTTTCAGAGAAACCTTTCCTTAATATTCTGCTGGAGTTCATGGAAGCTTCGAATGTTGCCTCTGGACTACAGCAATCTGGCATTCCGACTTTCGTGCGTGCACACGCTACAGTAACAGATTTTAGCAAACATGTATATTCTTTCGGAACCAAACTGGACGTACAACAGTGTTTACATTGGGACCGTCATAAACTGTTTTCGGTAGAGCTGATGTGCTAAAACGTATTCATACATCACAAAGCTTAGCGGGCTCTGAGCACTATGCAACTTCTGTGGTCATCAGTCGCCTAGAACTTAGAACCAATTAAACCTAACTAACCTAAGGACATCACATACATCCATGCCCGAGGCAGGATTCGAACCTGCGACCGTAGCGGTCGCTCGGCTCCAGACTGTAGCGCCTAGAACCGCACGGCCACTCCGGTCGGCTTTAGCGTTTTCCTACACTGCACTGCCATTGTAGTAGAGGTCGCCAAGACACGCTTCTGCGACTGCTCTCGATTCGGGGAGGCGCCGCTTCGAATCCTGATGGTGGAAAATTTACACTGCCAGTATTTACCCGGACAGGAGAAGAGAGATGACATTGTGAAGTTCCTGATCGCTATCCTTTGCAGCAAAGTCCCTGAATTTCAAAGCTCTTCCCAGTCTGTCACGAAATGGGGGCATGCGACATTGTTCATCGAGATCCATCCGCCATATGTGGGCGTCAAGCTCGAATGCTCCCCTGGCGCTATTCGATAGGAGCAAGCTATATGCCCACAACAGGCTTCACACTCTCCCTTCAGTTCGTCCATAACAAAACAAACCCCCAACTCTGTACAAGCACTCACCACAGACATCCAGACGACACTTCATAACACGTCGAAGGAAGGCGCTGGCGAACCACCGCCTCCAGAAGCTAGTCCAGGACGGCGACACAGGATTCCTTCGTCTGCGCTCTACGTCCATTTTCTGAGTATGGCACTCTGTTATGCAAGCGTATTACGTTTACTTACGACAGAGGAGCAAAAGAATGCATACTGCGACATGTGAAACACAATGAGTAGCCAGCTACTTGTGTGCAATACCAAGGTGAGCAAAAGAGCTCACTGTCGTGAGAAACTACTTTAGTATTCAATTACAGAATATTTGCCCTGCCAGGTAAGGAAATAATCTGTATATAGAATCGAATAAGAGCGCCGTGTTGTGGACTGTATTGAACTGGATTGCGGTCCCTATCACATAAAATTGATACTACATGTTTATTTGGATATTTGGTAATTTGTGGTAAGTTCTTATGGGACCAAATTGCGGAGGTCACGCACTACTTTAACTTAGGCTAACGAAAACACACACACACCCATGCCAGACGTAGGACTCGAACCTCCGACGGGAAGACCCGCACAGACCGTGACAAGACGCCCTAAGAACGCGCGGCTACCCCGCGCGGCCAGATTTACACTACTGGCCATTAAAATTGCTACACCACGAAGATGACGTGCTGCAGACGCGAAATTTAACCGACAGGAAAAAGATGCTGCGACAGGAAAAAGATGCTGTGATATGCAAATGATTGGCTTTTCAGAGCATTCACTCAAGGTTGGCGCCGGTGGCGACACCTACACGTGATGGACATGAGGACAGTTTCCAACCGATTTCTCATACACAGACAGCAGTTGACCGGCGTTGCCTGGTGAAACGTTGTTGTGATACCTCGTGTAAGGAGGAGAAATGCGTACCATCACGTTTCCGACTTTGATAAACGTCGGATTGGAGCCTGTCGCGATTGCTGTTTATCGTATCGCGACACTGCTGCACGCATTGGTCGAGATCCAATGACTGTTAGCAGAATATGGAATCGGTGGGTTCAGGAGGGTAATACGGAACGCCGTGCTGGATCCCAACGGCCTCGTATCACTAGCAGTCGAGATGACAGGCATCTTATCCGCATGGCTGTAACGGATCGTGCAGCATCGTCTCGATCTCTGAGGCTACAGATGGGAACGTTTGCAAGACAACAACCATCTGCACGAACAGTCGACGACGTTTGCAGCAGCATGGACTTACCCTTGACGCAGCATCACAGACAGGCGCCTGCGATGGTGTACTCAACGACGAACCCGGGTGCACAAATGATAACGTCACTTTTTTCGGATGAATCCAGGTTCTGTTTACAGCATCATGATGGTCGCATCCGTGCTTGGCGACATCGCGGTGAACGCACATTGGAAGTGTGTATTCGTCATCACCATACTGGCGTATCACACGGCGTGACGGTATGGGGTGCCATTGATTACACGTCTCGGTCACCTTTTGTTCGCATTGACGGCACTTTGAACAGTGGACGTTACATTTCAGATGTGTTACAACCCGTGGCTCTACCCTTCATTCGATCCCTACGAAACCCTACATTTCAGTAGAATAATGCACTACCGCATGTTGCAGATCCTGTACGGGCCCTTCAGGATACAGAAAATGTTCTACTGCTGCCCTGGCCATCACATTCTGCAGATCTCTCACCAACTGAAAACGTCTGGTCAACGGTGGCCGAGCAACTGGCTCGTCACAATACGCCAGTCACAGCTCTTGATGAACTTTGGTATCGTGTTGAAGCTGCATGGGCAGCTGTACCTGTACACGCCATCCAAGCTCTGTTTGACTCAATGCCCAGGCGTATCAAGGACGTTAGTACGGCCAGAGGTGGTTGTTCTGGGTACTGATTTCTCAGGATCTATGCACCCAAATTGCGTGAAAATGTAATCACATGTCTGTTCTAGTATAATATGTTTGTCCATTGAATACCCGTTTATCATCTGCATTTCTTCTTGGTGTAGCAATTTTAATGGCCAGTACTGCATTTATCGGTCTACCTCTGCACCGGTGCCGGCCGGAGTGGCCGAGCGGTTAAAGACGCTACAGTCTGGAACCGCACGACCGCTACGGTCGCAGGTTCGAATCCTGCCTCGGGCATGGATGTGTGTGATGTCCTTAGGTTAGTTGGGTTTAAGTAGTTCTAAGTTCTAGGGGACTTATGACCACAGCAGTTGAGTCCCATAGTGCTCAGAGCCATTTGAGCCTCTGCACCGGCGTCTCTATCGAGCAGGCCACCTTACAGTGTGGGACAGAGAGTAGTTTTGGTAGCAGTAACATTTCGTAGTATTTAATTGTTCAGAGCTTATAAAAGGGTAATCTCTGACTGGCCGGCTTTTACTGGTGACAAGATACTGAAAATGAAAATGTTTTCGTTGCATTTCTTAATGTGCTGAGCACAGCAAGCGTTCTCGTTTAGCAAAAAAAAAAAAAAATAATTTTGGTATGTATACGAGTCTCACTGAAACAAGACTTAGGAACACCTCTGTTCACATTGTGACCATATTAGAGTGTATTTTCGGTGTAGATGATGTGGTAAAACGTTTTCAGCCCTCCTAAACCGATTAATCGGAGCGCTTAGAAAAACAAGGCAGTATTCATTTGGCTTAGATTGGGTTTTCTTGCATTTACTTACGACAGCGAAAAAAGAACGCACGCTGTGACATGTTGAAATAAGTCATTCGCCAGCTACTGCCTGCTGTACCAAGGTGACACAATAGCTCACTGTTGTGAACCACTATTGTATGTTCAGTGTTTTAATTTCCAGAATCTGTTGCAGGTACAGAACAGAGAGCAAAATTCGCCTGTGAGACAAGGAGCTCCAAACGCTGTTTCGAATCGAAAACTACAGTCATATTATCGACGATTACTCTTGAATTATAATCAACCTCATCAGTTTATAAGAATATTGTGCCGGTTTTGTGAATGGTTTGAATAACACGATAGTTTGTTTACCGGTCTATCTCTACGTGTATACCCCGCAGGTCACACTACGGCGTGTGAAGAAGCATAATTCTGCTACCAGTATCTCTCTCTCTCTCTCTCTCTCTCTCTCTCTCTCTCTCCTCCCCCGTCCCTATTCCACTGACGAAAGGTGCATGTGAAGAACGACTGTCGTTGGAGATCCGTGTGACATCTAATTTTGTCGCCGTGGTCATTTCGCGCGTTCTATGTGGAAGAAAGTAATGTGTTGTCCGGCTCTTCTTTGAAGGTACGCTTTCGAAATTTAAACAAAAAATCTCACAATGACGCACGACGACTCTCTTGTAACGCCTGCCACGGGAACATATGTTGAGCGTCTGTTGTAACACACTTCCGCCGATCCCGTGACGAAACACGCTACTCTTTGTTGGATCTCCTTATCTTCCGTTAGTTCTCCTTGGCAAAAGTCCCAGATTTATCAACAGTATTCAGGAATCAGCCGAACGATTATTCTGCAAACCCCTTCTTTTGTGAATGAGGCACAGTTCCTTAAGATTCTCCCAATTAGTGTCAGCCTGGTATCTACTTTTTATATTATTTGTTGTATGTGGTCGTTCGAGCTTAGAACATTCCGAGTGGTTACTCCTACATTTTCTACGAAAGTTAGCGTAATCTAACAGTAATCTCTTCAGCTACCTACAAGCTCCATGCTACGTCTCAATACGCTTCGGGTCAACTGCAAATCTCTGCACCAATCGTCGATCGCCTGCAAGTCTCTGTTTTTAGCTACAGACTTCTGGAATTGTAGCCTCCCTGCAGAAAACAGCATCAACGGAAATAGTCTCATGGAGCCTACAGCTTAATCCACCAGTTCATCATGATGAACTGTTATCAGAAGCGGCCCCATAACACGCTTCCTCCACTGTATCTCAGTAGTTAGCGTGACTGGCTCCTAAGCGGAGGACCAGAGTTCGATTCTCGCTACTGCCAGGGATTCTTTCTAAGTGGAAAGTCAGGACCAGGGTGCCTTCAGCCTCGTGATGTCGACTGAGAGCTACTCGAGAGAGAAGTAGCGACTGCAGGGTCAAAAAAGCCGACAACGAGCGGGACTACGGTGTGACAACCACGCACCACGTCAAATCACAGCCTCAAAACGTGTATTGGCAGAAGATGACACAGTGGTCGGACGGTCCCGATTGCCTCATCAGGACTAGAATGCGGTGATACAATAATACTTCCTTGACGTACACCCTAATACACCTTAACGTTTGTCGGCTTTGCTCCGTTAAAAACAATGGTGTTGACTTCTAACTGCAAAGACGTCCTTATGAAATTAAAAATCTAGTCCGATACAAATGTGCGGAACTGTGTCGAATTCCGTCTGGAAATCAACAAATACGGCATCAACTGGAACGTTTTTCCTTCGCCGGTCTGTATGTCACTGACGATTAGAGCAAACAGAGTTTTACTAGACCTCTGTTTGCATTCGTATCGTTTCAGACGTCCTTCAGTATCCACAGCATCCAGCTAAAGAAACACATTATCAACAAAGAAGTGATTCGAATTTTATTGTTCGGAAATAACTAGTTTGTACAAAACAACAGGAAGTTGAATGCAGCTCTCTACCTAACGGAGCTCCCTTAAAGACGAGATTAGCTCAACCGCGCAGAATCGTCTCACACAACAAGCGTGCAGTATAATGTTCTTTTTTCTTTCACTTACGCAAGATACTACCGGACGTGAAAAGAACGGTGAAAGAAAAAAACATGTACAGTCATCGACGAACTCGAACCCACGCCCATGGATGTCGTGCCTGACATCAGTGCAGCTGTCATGCACCTTGTTTCCATTTTATGGAAATATCAGCAGACGAAGTAGAGGTTTTACTTTGGTAATGCATCCCGAACGCACTTTTCCATTAATCTCAGAGAGTTCTACAGATTCGAATAATGTATAACCCTATTTCAGTGACCAGTTCATAAAACGCTTTTTGTTAAGAAACTGGTCTTGATGAAACTTCGAACAATAACAATACAGTACATAAGTTGAGCAATATTTACGAAAATTTGATCGCTTTTCCATTAAAAAGACGAAGAGTGGAGAAATTAGCTATCATTTTTTATCTCCCTCCTCTCGTTGGACACGGAAGCCACATAATCAAGAAAATTCAGCTGAAAATTTAGGCGGGAATCAAATTACGATGACACCCACCATACCGTTCTGGTGTCGCATCCAGCTCGTCTTAGATTTCAGGAACTGGTTTCCTTTTCATAGGTTCGAATCAACTGAAAATTTGGGAGATTTTATTAACAACCTGGCTAAATTACCAGGAGTAATTTTTTAGACGGTTTCAAAATGCTTGTTTCATTTCCTTAACCGCCGCTGTGGCCGAGCGGTTCTAGGGGTTTCAGTCCTGAACCGCGCGACTGCTACGGTCGCAGGTTCGAATCCTGCCTCCGGCATGGATGTGTGTGATGTCCTTAGGTTAGTTGGGTTTAAGTAGTTTCTAAGTCTAGGGGACTGATGACCACAGACAGTAAGTTCCATAGGGCTTAGAGTAATTTGAACCATCATTTCCTTAAAAAGTAATTAGAGATAAACGGAAATGCGTCAGAAAAACGGGGAAATAGTGTGTGTGCTTGACACCTGTGGTACATTTAAGTAGCTCTGAACGTGTCGGTAAGTTTCACTACTCGATCACGAGACGTTTTTGATGCGTTGCTTCTTATTAAAGGCTTCAGTTGGTCAGCATGCTTCCCGAATGAATGTCCGTGTCTTAACGTCTGCGTCACCTCACTCGCTGTATAACTAAAGCTTGGAATTTTTGAAGTTCCCTTTCATGTCATACAATGGAATGCACAATATCCGCAGAGAATCGTGACGACTTCCGGTGTACTGAAAGAGAATAACATTCTAGTTCACTTCTTTACTTTATTGGACAACCAGTGTTCGAGCTTTTCTAGGTCATCTTCAGAGCTACTGCAAAGCACAAATCAGTTGGCAAATGTCCCGTTAAAAACAATAACTCAGTTAACTGATTCTTTGACGTTTAAATACTTACGCTTCGCAGAAACGGATCTGAGAATGAACTAAAAACTGGTGTAAAGCGGTTATGCAAAAATAAAGAAATAAAAATTGCTCTAGGCAGTGTTTGCCTTTCTATTCCTTTCTTGTGCTTTGGCGCATCCTCAAGCCCTGACGTATACACGCTACCGCATCAAAGGAAAACTTCGTGCACCTACGTATCCCCATTCCTCAACATTCAATGGAAACCATGCCTCCGTGACCT
Source organism: Schistocerca serialis cubense (assembly GCF_023864345.2). Taxonomy (NCBI): domain Eukaryota; kingdom Metazoa; phylum Arthropoda; class Insecta; order Orthoptera; family Acrididae; genus Schistocerca; species Schistocerca serialis. Next base: position 273,473,616 of record NC_064642.1, on the reverse strand, counting down.
TGATTGGGCACAAGGAACTACAGGGTGGCGTATGTTCTGTTGCATAACTTTAATGGAGGGGGAGGGGGGGGGGAAGGAGTAGGACATCAAACGGGCCGTCTTGGAGCAGCATGACGAGGAAGGATTCAAGTTCAAAAACATAACAAAATAAATTTTTTACGCGTGAAATTTCATCATTTTTCACTTATTGCCTTTATTTATAGCTATAGGTACACTTTTGTTCATAAGCAAGAGATATTTTTCGATGTATTTTGCTCAGCATACAAACCATACTTACAGGTGTATTAAACTCTAGCATTTTCCTAATCTATTAAAAACTGTGTAAAAAATTGAGACAATTAACTATAAAATTTGAGTTTTTTTTCCAAACATGAAATTTAAAATGTAACAGCTCATTCATTTTTTCATAAGTTGTAGTGTTTCATACACCTTTATGTATGGTTTGAATACTGTGCAAAATTCATCGAAGAATCTCTCTTACTCATGAAGAAAACTGTACCTACAGCAACAAAGCATCCAATACTAAGTGAAAAAACGATGAAATTTAACACGTAAAAGAAATTATTTTATTATGCTTTTGAACTCCCACTGCTATGAGTGTGAATCCTGAATTTTTCCTGGTAGTGCTGACAACGTTTTGTGAATTTATTTACAAAACTACAGGCAGGTGAAATTAAAATTTCCTGTGGTGCCTCCCCTGCTCCAAGTCGACCCGTTTGACGTCCTACCCCCCTTAACTGTTTGAAATATTTTCCATTATATGAATGCGATGTCGCAGACTTTCAAGAGTGTCAGGCAAAGGGCTGACGAAAACACGGTCTTTTACGTAACCCCACAGATAAGTCACAAGGCTGGACGTTGGATTGTAAGAGGAGGAGCAGAAAGTAAACTTCATCGCCTGTGGCCTCCCAGGTCTCCAGACCTCACGCTTTGTGACTCATCTGTTACATTTCTAAATGTTACATTTTCTACATGGATACTCTGCAAATCACATTTAAGTGCCTGGCAGAGGGTTCATTGAACTACCTTCACAATTCTCTATTATTCCAAACCCGTACAGCGCGCGCATAGAATGAACACCTATATCTTTCCGTACGAGCTCTGATTTCCCTTATTTCATCGTGGTGATCGTTCCGCCCTATGTAGGTCGGTGTCAAGAAAATATTTTCATATTCGGAGGAGAAAGTTGGTGATTGTAATTTCGTGAGAAGATTCCGTCGCAACGAAAAACGCCTTTCTTTTAATGATTTCCAGCCCAAATCCTGTATCATTTCTGTGACACTCGGTCCCATATTTCGCGATAATACAAAACGTGCTGCCTTTCTTTGAACTTCTTCGATGTACTCCGTCAGTCCTATCTGGTAAGGATCCTACACAGCGCAGCAGTATTCTAAAAGAGGACGGACAAGCGTATTGTAGGCAGTCTGCTTAGTAGGTTTGTTACATTTTCTAAGTGTCCTGCCAATAAAACGCAGCCTTTGGTTAGCCTTCCCCACAACATTTTCTATGTGTTCTTTCCAATTTAAGTTGTTCGTAATTGTAATACCTAGTTATTTGGCTGAATTTACGGCTTTTAGATTAGACTTATTTATCGTGTAACCGAAGTTTAACAAGTTAAATCTGTGGGATGAGGTAAAAGACCGCGTTTTTATCCCTTCTGTGCCTGACATTCCTGACATTCTGAGACTTCGCATTGTTCAAGCTGTGAATTTAATAACGAGAGACCAGCTGATTCGTGTGTTTCAGAACATGAGCCACCTTTTGGATATATGTCGTGCAACACATGGTGCTCACATTGAATTCATAAACATTTGAACCTTTCTCTTTCCACGAACGTTAAACTTTTTTGTCTATCTTCTTTAGTTTGAAGGCAATAAATGTTTGAAATTGTTCTTTCTTCTTGAATAGCCCTGTATTAGCCACCGTGTGTATCACCCAAAAGTACATCTTCAAAGACTGTGAAAAGCTCTTCTTTACTTCATCCGATACCGTCAATCTCCATCTAGTTCAGCTTAATTTTCCTGCTCTAAATCTCACATTCATTCGCCGTTTGAATTAGTTCCACTGACATCAAATGAAAGTAGATGAAATCACTGGATTGTAATGACATGAAATGTGTCACTGAAATCTAATCACAAAAGAAAACTTGCTGTGATTACTGTATCGTCACTAACGTAAATCTGTGCCAGATTTTGTACTCTGACCTCTTGGTTACTGTGAGGAAGAAGCTCTAACGACGAAATTTCCGTATTTCACAGTTTCGTGGCACAAATTTTCTCTGTCCTTCAAAGTGTCTGAGTCACGCCCGACAAAGGGCAACTGCTTTCGATACTACGTTTACGTCTGTACTCAATCAAGCCACTTTCCGGTTTACAGTGGAGAGAACTTGCGATACCAGGCTCGTTCCCCACAATCATTTCCCTTCCTTATTTCATTTGTTGATTGTACTTATGAAGAACGATAGTTCATAAACCTCAGTACCAGCTCTAATTCCACAGATTTTCTCGTCGTGGTCATTTCGCGAGTCGTACATGAGGGAATGTAAATATGTTCTCCATCTCTTCGCGGAGTGTACGCTCTCGGAATGTCAACAGTAAAATATCTCCGTGGCGCACAACGCCTCGCTTGTAACGTCTGAGCATCTAAACAATTTCTTGGGGAGATCTGCTCTTCGTCGAATCGTCTAGTCCATATCTCCTGTTAATCCAACTTAGTAAGAGTTTCAGATCGATAAACGTCTGTTGCGCAAGCGTTTTGTAAGCCGTCTCTCCTTTGAATGAATTACATTTGCTTACGATTCTTCCCATGAATCTTAACCTAGATTCTGCTATAACTGCAGTTTGCTTTATGCGGTCATTCCACATTTGTTCACTCCGAACGCATACTGCTCTGTACTTTACGTTTATTACTGTTTCCATTGATTTGCGGGCAATAGCGTAATCGAACAATACTGGTTCTCTTCGCAGTCTGTCGCAGAAGTTAGCTCTTTAAACTTCCTCATAAGCATATCAAGAAATTTTTTTCCTTTTCCAGTGATTCCCAACTAATAAGGAGACCACGTGGCCATCGTAAATTTGTAAATTTTTATGTCTATGGTAAGTAAAGAGTAGGACTCATTGTTTACCCCATTGATTCCCATCTAACAAGAACGCCACACAACCATCGGAAACCTGTAAGTTTTTATAGTTATGGTGCGCGATGTTTAGGACTCACTTGCCAATCCGTCTATGCAGAAGGATGCAACTCAAAAATTCTCGAGAAAGTCGATTTTAAATTTTTCCAAGAATCTTTAATTAGCTAAAACTATTGGTCGATTTTTCGATGGGTCATGTGACTCTGCGACAGAATGTTTGCTTGATATCTAGTGGCCCATGTTCGATTGGCAGCTGATTCAGATTTTTAATCAAACTTCTAAGTTCTGTAAGCATTCCCATTAAGTGTAAAATGCAAAAGGATGAAAAATTTCATTTGCAACGTTTTTTAAAGGTTAAATAATTTGGACTGACACCTTTTATAAAAGATAAGTAATTAATAATTATATTTTCAGTGAAAACTGGATTTTTTTGCTCATATTTTATTAGAAACAGAAGACGTGCATTTCTCAAAAAAAAATTAATTATATGTGTGTTAATTTTCACGTATTTGAGGAATTTTATATCTAAAGGACATAGTAATTCTAAATAAACAGGAAACAGCACTCGGACCAGTGATTATCAGTCTCCAGCGTTACTGATGTTTGCCAATTTTATTCATTTTAAGCTTCCCGGAAAAGCTCATAGAACACGCACGTTTGTTCAAAAATTTGCTTCAACCGCGAATCGAATGTGGGCGACACACTGGCCCATCGAAAATACTTCCTAGGGTTAGCGAATTAAAGAGAGTCACAAAACATCAAAGTCGATTTTCTCGAGAATATTTCATAGTTGCATCAGATTGTTTAGGGTGATTTATATTTATGTCCTGAACCTCAGGGATCATAAATATAAAAAATTACAAGAATTCTATTATCCTGTATGAAGTATCTGCGCTAGCAGTATATAAATGCGGAAAACAATTTATTCTTCTCACCGAAGCGAAAAAATAATACAATCTCCAAAAGAACAACAGAATCGATCCCAACTGCGGATCGTACAAATATAAGATGACAAATAATAAAACGAGGGTTAATCGGAAAGTAAGGAACTATCGGTCACGAAATAGAAACCACAGTGAAAATTCGATGAAGTTTTGCACAGGTGTGTTGGGCAGTGTCTCTAGTATACCCGTCGATCGCGTACGTCGTTCTTTTAGCTCTGCGAACGAGTAGCGGTCCCTGGCGGCCGTTGGTTTTTGCCGCCGGTAAATATTAGTGTTGACAACACAGACGAGGTAGGTTTTCCTGGTGAATATACGGCCTGTGATGCAGGCATTCCGTGTTGAACGGATGTGAAGTAGGATGCCGATGCAGTGCGCGCTACTACGTATGAAGTGGGCTGCCATAGCACTGTAGACTGCGTGCTCGATGAGCATTTTCTTAACATTTAAATAGTGACTGAATCAAGCGTTAACAAGTTTAACAACACGCATCTGAATTGCTTCGATGGTCTTTTTGAATCCGAGAAGCGTTCTGTATCTGGTCTCCTGTTAACACCTACATCTACATCCATACTCCACAAGCCACTTGACAGTGTGTGCGGAGGTTACTTTGAGTACCTCTATCGGTTCTCCCTTCTATTCCAGTCTCGTATTGTTCGTCGAAAGAAAGATTGTCAGTATGCCTCTGTGTGGGCGCTAATCTCTCTTATTTTATCCTCATGGTCTCTCGCGAGATATACCTAGGAGAGAGCAGTATACTGCTTGACTCCTCGGTGAAGGTTTGTTCTCGACACTTCAACAAAAGCCCGTACCGAGCTGCTGAGCGTCCCTCCTGCAGAGTCTTCCAATGGAGTTTATCTATCACCTCCGTAACTCTTCCGTGATTACTAAATGATCCTTTAACGAGGCGCGCTGCTCTCCCTTGGATCTTCTCTCTCTCTTCTATCAACCCTATCTGGTATGGATCCCACACTGGTGAGTAATATTCAAGCAGTGGGCGAACAAGTGTACTGTAACCTACTTCCTTTGTTTACGGATTGTATTTCCTTAGGATTCTCCCAACGAATCTCAGTCTGGCATCTGCTTTACCGACGATCAACTTTATATGATCATTCCATTTTAAATCACTCCTAATACCTACTCCCAGATAATTTATGGAATTAACTGCTTCCAGTTGCTGACCTGCTATATTGTAGCTAAATGATAAAGGATCTTTCTTTCTATGTATTCGCAGCACATTACACTTGTCTAAATTGAGATTCAATTGTCATTCCCTGCACCATCCGTCAATTCGTTGCAGATCCTCCTGCATTTCAGTACAATTTTCCATCGTTATAACCTTTCGTTATACCACAGCATCATCCGAATAAGCCTCAGTGAACTTCTGATGCTATCCACAAGGTCATTTATGTATATTGTGAATAGCAACGGTCCTAGACACTCCCCTGCGGCACACCTGAAATCACTCTTACTTCGGAAGACTTCTCTCCATTGAGAATGACATGCTGCGTTGTGTTATCTAGGAACTCTTCAATCCAATCACACAATTGGTCTGATAGTCCATATGCTCTTACTTTGTTTATTAAATTAGTGTGGGGAACTGTAACTCTCCTAGTAAACTACAGTCGCCCTTTCGCGAAGTCTGCAACAGAACAGACGTGTTTGTTTCGCCTAGAAACTTAATCGATGCGGCATAGTCAAGCAACAGAGCAATAATATTGTATCGGTACATCACAAGACTGTTTCATCCCCATTTGCACTAATTTAAATTTGTCCACATTTAAAGCAGTCTGACATTCATACGATCAAATATAAATTCCTTCTAGGGCACAGTCAATCCACACAATAGTCGCTCAATGACTATACTTTCTCCTTCACTTAACGTCTCTTTGATATTCAAATTCCAATCTTTAATCTTAGCATGGACATTACGGTGTATTATATTACTTTTAACCTCACTTTGCCTTAAAAAAATTAAAAAAGAGAGAGAGAGAACTGTTCGAATGTTGTGTAAGCGATCGTATAGCTAGTTCTCAATAAACATTGTTTTTGAGTCGTCATTTTTTCTGACTGGTTTGATGCAGCCAGCCACAAATTTAATCTGCTAACCTTTTCGGGAACTTGTATCCTACATCCTCGATTAATTGTTGCTCATATTCCAGTCTTTGTCTTCCCCTGCAGTTTTCCGCTCTACAGCTCCCTCTAGTAGCATAGACGTTATTTGCTGATGTCTCTAGAGACGTTTTATCATCCTGTCCCTATTTGTTGTCAGTGTTTTCCGTATGTTCCTTTCTTCGCTAGTTCTATCACGTAAACTCTTTTTCAACATTTCAACTGTAGTATCACATCACAAATGCTGAGTCTCTTTCTGTCCCGATTTTCCCACTGTCCTTTATCCACTGTCATACAATGGTGTCCTCCAAAAGTACATTCAGAGAAACTTCTTCCCCAAATCAACGCCTACGTTTGGTATCAGAAGGGTTCTCTTGGCTTTGAATAACCTCTTTATCTGTGCTAATCTGCTTTGTATGTCCTCCTTGCTCCGTGCGTCATGGTTTAGTTCGCTACCAAGACGGCAGAATTCCTTAATCTCGTGTACCTAGTGATCACCAGTTCTGATGTTAAGTTTCTCGCTATTCTCATTTCTATTACTTCCATCTTTTTCCGCTTTACACCTCAGTCCATATTCTGTGGCGATTAGACTGTTCATTCCAAATCATGGTTAATGTAATCCTTCTTTACTGTCACTGAGGATAATAATGTTATCAGCGAATCTTATCATCGATAGACCTTCACCCTGCATTTTAATGCCATTCTTAAACCTTCTTTTACTTCCGTCTTTGGTTCTTCGACCTGTAGACTGGGCAGCAGCGGCAAAAGACTGCATCACTGTCTCACACACATTTTAATCGGAGCACTTCGTCCTTGGTCTTTTAATCTTCGTTCTTGTACATGTTGTATGTTACCCCGCTTTCCCTGTAACTCATCTCTATTTTTCTCAGAACTATTTCATATTATCGGACGTTTTATGTAAATCGACAAATCCCATGAGTGTGTCTTGACTTTTCTTCAGTCTTCCTTCTGATACAAAGGACAACCCCTAAACTGCTTCTCTGGTGCCTTTACCCTTAATAAAGCCAAACTGATCATCTAACTGATCCTCAGTTTTCTTTCCCAGTCTTCTGTGTGTTATTCTTGCTAGCTGCTTGCATGCATGAGGTGTTAAGGTGATTAAATACTGAATACTATATTGAAATATTAAATCTGGAAACCTTTTGCGATGATGTACAGTCATGCTCAAAAGTATCCGAACGACCTGAACTGCATTTCGCCTGATTCGCATGCAGCCGGCATAGCGCAGCTGTCTAGCAGGTCCTCTAATCGCTCCTTGGTACAGTCGTTTGGCTGTTGAAAATGGTTCCAACAAGTCACCACTAGAAAACACTGCTCTGTATCGCAGTAACTCATGATGTAAAGTAATACCACGATGCTACAAATATCAGGGAACACCTTATCACAGATAAGACTGTCCTTAAGGCTTGTAAGCTAACATTTATTACAATAAATGACATACCTGAAATGTTACCACTCTCGTTATTACGTCAGGTAGGTAATGCAAGTAGTATGTTGGTCGTATTCATGATTTCATCATCAAAGTAACATACAGTACTTATTATTTAACACAAAATGATACTAAAAATGTAAGTTATCCACGAGCAGCTAGTTGAGAATATGTATGAACTTCAAATGACACGACGAACCGTCTCGTTCTGCATATGGATTCAAACCTAGGTAATGCAAACTAAGCAAAGATTTCGTGACTGACGCAAACTAACAGTCATTCCTGATTAGGCATACAGAGAGTGATATACCTCGATGTTAGACAGTATCAGTTAGCAAATATCAACTTTAAATTACATAACACAAATATTTTTAACGGACGCGAATTCCTTCCCAGCATCTCTTGTCCCTGTTAACGAACTATCAGAGATGTTAAATATTGCTTTTTCACAAGTAACTTCCTTGAAATGCCGTGAGGTAAAGCTTTGCGTTGGACAGAGATTCAAGCCCAGAACCTAATCAAATGGTTCAAATGGCTCTGAGCACTATGGGACTTAACTTCTGAGGTCATCAGTCCCCTAGAACTTAGAACTACTTAAACCTAACTAACCTAAGGACATCACACACATCCATGCCCGAGTCAGGATTCGAACCTGCGACCGTAACGGCCGCGTGGTTCCAGACTGTAGCGCCTAGAACCACTCGGCCACTCTGGCCGCCAGAACCTAATCGGATTGATATCGAAACTCAACCAACTGTGACATATCGGATTTCCTTGCCAGTAGCTAGATGTTTTAACTGAGATTACGAGGAGAAACATTGATTTTTTCCTTCCCAGGACTCCAACCCGGCACTTATCGCTGTTATAATCTAGAAAAAACAAACGTTAAATATGGGTTTGTTGCACCAGCAGCGACATGTGAGTACGTTTGAACTAGAAATAATATGACGAAGAGTTCAGTGCTCACTGGGTATAGAGCCCCACACACATCGTTGTTGACTACACAAAAAAGACGTAGGCTACCGAATTTTTCTCCACCAGCAGCTCGGAATAACATCTTGAACTTACAGTGATCTCGCAAATAGTTCTGTGTCCCTCTGGGAGTCAAAAACGTCAGATATCGTTAGTGTTGACAACGAATGAAAAAACATTAAAAATCAAAATTATTATCCCCCAGCAGATAGGTGTTCTCATGCTAGAGCTTGATAATATAAAATTAAATCTTTAGTGCCGGGCGAGGATTCGAACCCATTCACACATAATATGTGGAGATGTTGAGGAATCTGCAGTTTTGAACAAACAACAAATTGTAGCCGAGCTGTATTGCCACGAAGGGATCAAATTCCACATTATGCGCGGTCTGAGTTGTATTCTCAGTTCTGAACCAATTTTATCGACATACAGAAGCTCAGATAAAAGATGGATTAAGTGTCCCGTGACTGTACATAGCGTTTGTTTCGTCACTAGAAATAAGTAACTAGTATAAGAAATGTTACTGGTGATAGAGTTTCTACATGGCGCCACTCCAGACTTTATTGTGGTTCAACCTAACGTCTACTTGGCAGAGAAGGAATATCAAATTTAATCTGAATTTCAGACCACACTGCAATTATCTCTTCTTCACTTGATGTAGTCAGAAGAGAATGTAATCTTCCTCTCACTATCTAAAACCATTCACAGAAGTGGGTTCAAAATGGCTCTGAGCACTATGGGACTTAACTTCTGTGGTCATCAGTCCCCTAGAACTTAGAACTACTTAAACCTAACTAACCTAAAGACATCACACACATCCATGCCCGAGGCAGGATTCGAACCTGCGACCGTAGCAGTCCCGTGGTTCCGGACTGCGCGCCTAGAACCACTAGACCACCACAGAAGTGGGAATGGAACCCAGACCATAGATATAAAAACCCACCATCAGTCCAACAGACCAGCAAACCCTCTATTTTGTAACTTATTTTTCTATTGTAACGCCGTTGCGCCACACTGGATGAGAATTTTGAGACACAGGCTAGCTGTAGTAAATTGCAGCTTGTTCAGTAAATTCATTTACTTGCTTGACCGAATCACCATGAACTAGCTGCCTCGGCTACCCAGTGCATACATTCGACTATTTTGTAATCACCGAAATAAAATCACGTAACTGCCACCTGCACAGAACTGCCAGCAGTGTAGGATTCTGAAATTTAAATAGGAAGTGTTCCTTTCCACTTGAGCTATTCTATTGCGCTATCTGTTTGTAAAAAACGTCGTGCTGCGCAAAAGGAAAGCTCTAACTCTTTCTCTCGTTGTCAAAAGTCTTGGCCCGGCCATTTGCATTATCTCGCAGCGCTGTGGTATGCAGAAGTTCTGGAGGCATTCTTGTTCAGCTCTGGAGCTGTTGGAGCTATGTGTCAGCTAGCAGCGTAATGGTAAGTGTCGTGCACTATAGAAAGGGTGTCGCGAGTTTTAATACATTTACTACTAAATTTTTCTAAAACGCAGTTCTGCTGTCTGCTGAAGTTAGCAATGTAATGGAACTTTGAACATAATTCCCTTCACTTCTCAACCCAAAATAGTCGCATGTGGAAAAAGGGCTAACTTCTGTGAGATTTTGTTCTTTTCAGGTTTAATAGACAGCCAGGCAGCAGATGTATTTCGTAGCTTTTGTATTATGTACGGTGAGAGTTGCGATTTCCACCTGCAACGACTTTCCTGGGCTGAAAACCGTAAGTTTACAATCTTTTGTTACACCTCCAGCGATATTAACTGAGAACATTGAGGCTTAATTCCGTGCACACAAGGAAGTAACTCGTCGATCACAGAGTTGCCAAATATTCGTTGACTTGTCGCCAAATCTCAGTTACAGTACCAGCAGGAAATATACCAGCCAAATATACGTTGCCTTGTCGCCAAATCTCAGTTACAGTACCAGCAGGAAGAAGAGGAACCGATGTGATCCTACCCCATTGCTGGTGTCTCCAAGTCGCAGCTGCTACGGCCTGGAATACGTAATGCGACTGATTCGCATTTCTGTAACTAGGTTTAGGGACTGGAGCGTAGTTACTAAAAATACTCCGAATTGACTGCAAACTAAGCATCACAAATCAGTAACTCTCATAGTTGTTTTTATGTTTCTTTCGCAAGTGTACTCATAACTAAGAAACTCATTCACAGGCGTTTTCGTGCGTGCGTGTGTGTGTGTGTGTGTGTGTGTGTGTGTGTGAGAGAGAGAGAGAGAGAGAGAGAGAGAGAGAGAGAGAGAGAGAGGGAGAGAGAGAGAGAGAGAGGGAGAGAGGGAAAGAGGGAGAGAGAGAAAAATAAAAAAGAACGTGAGAGAGATAGAGAGTGTGTAAAAAATTGTTGTAAAGAAATTGAATCATGATATGTAAAGAAATCTTTCATTTAAAATGACACGTTCCACATCATTAATGTCGTATTTATGGTCTATGGAACAAGAATTAATCTAATCTAATCTAATCACATCATATTGATTACTAGCCATGAAGCGTCATGAATTAGCGAAATTGCCAATACTAGTAAGCAAATCTAAACTTTAAAATAAAAGACGACAATTTTTGTAATAAATCGGGACCCCTATCAAGACCCTTTCGCCCCTGTTAGCTAACCACGAAAGATGTCTGATATACCTCCATTCTGAAGTAACAAAGTGTGCATGCATTTAAAGATGAAGTGCAGGGTGTGAAGTTCTGTGACGCAGATACGAACCCAACTTGTAATCGGATTGTTAACTAAGAAAAATCAAATGTTATGTATCGTATTTTCTTACGAGCTGCTAGGTGTTTGAATGTAAAATAAAGATACAAAGTTTGGTGCCTAAGTGAAAATCGAACTGCACACGTACGGTGCATCCACGAATATAGCTTAAGTATCAGTTGCTTACTCATGAACAGTAAGATGTGTGCGTGTTCGACCAGAAATAACGACACCTAATGCGATTGTTGGCAACACATGAACAGACATTAAGCGAATATTAAATCTGAACTAATACTGCGAAAATTTGGTGCTTGGATAGCTTAGAATGAAAATCTTTCTGTTTATTTCAAAGGAAAACAATTGATTTTCTAAAACATTGTCTGTCATAAACAACTTGAAACAGGTCATGTCGACCAAATCATATGGAAGAACTGACAGCGACGGAAGGCAGTAAGATCTCTTGCTTTTGGTTTGGCCGTATTCAACAGCCACTTCTAGGCCAAGTAAATGAAGAAAAGCAGCACATTTTTGTTATCAAGTAACGTCTTCATCAATTACTTTAGTTTCAATGTGATCTACGAGTAATTGCTGATGTTTGATATTAACATGAAAAGGACTCCGTAGACAGGGAAAGAACCTGTTCTTGGGAAACTACTTCTACATTGACCAAAAGGCATTAAATGATCTTCAAGCACGTGTGTTCCAGCAGCGGTATGAATAAAATGGTAGTTATAATGAAGGTAATAAACGAATTATCCGGTAACTTCACACTTCACAGTGGATTTTCTCTTACTAAGAAATTTGCTCAATTTGTGAAAATTCAAAATGGCTTTACTTCGAGCCCATGATGCCTAGAGGAGTCTTTACATCCTGCTGACATGAGAATAGCATAATCTCCGCGTAAGGAGCTTACTTCTACTTAACCATTTAATAGACTCTAATTTTTTCCACCGTGAGTAATTATGTAAGCTAAGCTCATCATTCGTTACAGCAGACTCTTGAGGTTGGGAAATGTGGCCACAATGGTCTGGTGGAACGAATTATCACAGGTGCACTGCGTGGGTTCAGGAATTTTCCTTTAAGAGGCAGAAACAGATTTATTTTACCTCTGGTAACCTCAAGAGAAAGACGTTATAATCCATAATCCGCATTAAACATCATGTTCCTTCATTACTAACTGGGCAGAGCCGGTTTACGTAGGGAAATGACATAGCGGAAGTAATAGCAAACAGAAATACAGTCGCCAGTAAACTCACTTACATTAGAAAATTTTATTTTATTTGATGAACCGATAGCCATTTAAAGGAACAGGCCTCTTATTTTACTTGTACTTGATTGAACTAGAGGCGCTGAAAAATTTGGTGCTATACTGTGATTCGAATTCGTATCGCGTCTTTCGAGGATCTGAATATCTCGGAACAGTATAGTTCAATCATTTCGTTCCTTTTCCCAAGACTGCAATCTTCTCTAGGGCTCCTCCAAAGGATCCAGTACAAAAATATTCATAATTTCATTTCAAGCTCTATCAAGTGCACACCCACCTGCTAGTGTGTAAGCAACTGACACTTAAGCTATATTTGTGGATGCACCGTACGTGTGCAGTTCGATTGTCGCTTAGGCACAAAACTTTGTATACTTATTTTAGATTCAAACACCTAGCAGCTCGTAAGAAAAACTGTGTTACTTCAGAATGGAGGAATATCAGACATCTTTCGTGGTTAGCTAACAGGGGCGAAAGGGTCTTGATAGGGGTCCCGGTTTATTACAAAAATTGTCGTCTTTTATTTTCAAGTATAGATTTGCTTACTGGTATTGGCAATTTTGCTAATTCATGACGCTTCATGGCTAGTAATCAATATGATGTGATTAGATTAGATTAGATTAATTCTTGTTCCATAGATCATGAATGCGACATTTCGTAATGATGTGGAACTTGTCATTTGAAATGAAAGATTTCTTTACACATCATGATTCAATTTCTTTACAACAATTTTTTTACACACTCTCTATCTCTCTCTCATTCTTCTTTATTTTTCTCTCTCTCCCTCTATCCCTCCCTCCCTCTCTCTCTCTCTCTCTCTCTCTCTCTCTCTCTCTCTCTGTCTCTCTCTCTCTCTCTCTCTCTCTCTATGTCTCTCTCTCTCTCTCTCTCTCTGTCACACACACATACACACACACACACACACACACACACACACACACACACACACACACACACACACACAAACATTTTTTTATGTTTATTTGTTTGTTGTGCTCGACCATCGATGAGACACGAAAACGCCTGTGAATGAGTTTCTTAGTTATGAGTACACTTGCGAAAGAAATACAAAAACAACTATGAGAGTTACTGTTTTATGATGCTTAGTTCGCAGTCAATTCGGAGTATTTTTAGTAACTACGCTCCAGTCCCTAAACCTAGTTACAGAAATGCGAATCAGTCGCATTACGTATTCCATGCCGTAGCAGCTGCGACTTGGAGACACCAGCTATGGTCACTTCCCAGCCCGCTGTAGAATCACATCGGTTCCTCTTCTTCCTGCTGGTACTGTAACTGAGATTTGGAAACAAGGCAACGTATGTTTGGCAACTCTGTGATCGACGAGTTACTTCCTTGTGTGCACGGAATTAAGCCTCCATGTTCTCAGTTAATATCGCTGGAGGTGTAACAAAAGATTGTAAACTTACGGTTTTCAGCCCAGGAAAGTCGTTGCAGGTGGAAATCGCAACTCTCACCGTACATAATACAAAAGCTACGAGATGCATCTGCTGCCTGGCTGTCTATTAAACCTGAAAAGAACAAAATCTCACAGAAGTTAGCCCTTTTTCCACATGCGACTATTTTGGGTTGAGAAGTGAAGGGAATTATGTTCAATGTTCCATTAGACAGCTAACTTCAGCAGGCAGCAGAATTGCGTTTTAGAAAAATGTAGCAGTAAATGTATTCGAACTCGCGACACCTTTTCTATAGTGCACGACACTGACCATTACGCTACTAGCTGACACATAGCTCCAACAGCTCCAGAGCTGAAAAACAATTCCTTCAGAACTTCTGCATATCACAGCGCTGCGAGATAATGCAAATGGCCGGGTCTAGACTTTTGACAATGAGAGGAAGAGTTACAGCTTTTGTTTTGCGCAGCACGACGCTTTTTACAAACAGATAGCGCAACAGAATAGCTCAAGTGGAAAGGAACACTTCCTATTTAAATTTCAGAATCCTACACTTTTGGCAGTTCTGTGCAGGTGGCAGTTACGTGATTTTATTTCGGTGATTACAAAATAGAGTCGAATGTATACACCGGATAGCCGTGGCACCTAGTTCATGGTGATTCGGTCAACCAAGTAAATGAATTTACTGAACATGCTGCAATTTACTACAGGGAGCCTGTGTGTCAGAATTCTCATCCAGTGCGGCGCAACGGCGTTACAATAGAAAAATGAGTCACAGAAAAGAGGGTTTTGTGGTCTGTTTGACAGATGGTAGGTTCTCATACCTATGGTCTGGGTTCGATTCCCACTTCTGTGAATGATTTTAGATAGGGAGAGAAAGATTCCATTCTCTTCTGACTACATCAAGTGAAGAAGAAATAATGGCAGTGTGGTCTGAAATTCACATTAAAGATGATATTCCTTCTCTGCCAAGTAGACGTTAGGTTGAACCACAATGAAGTCTGGAGTGGCGAAATGTAGAAACTCTATCACCAGTAACATTTCTTATACTAGTTACTTGTTTCTAGTGACGAAACAAACGCTATGTAGAGTCACCGGACGCTTATTCTATCTTTTATCTGAGCTTCTGTATGTCGATAAAATTGGTTTAGAACTGAGAATGCAACTCAGACCGCCCTTAACCTGGAATTGGATCCCTTCGTGGCAATATAGCTCGGCTACAATTTGTTGTTTGTTCAAAACTGCAGATTCCTCAACATCTCCACATATTACGTGTGAATGGGTTCGAATCCTGGCCCAGCACTAAAGATTTCATTTTGTATTATCAAGCTCTAGCATGAGAACACCTATCTACTGGTGGATAATAATTTTGGTTTTTAATGTTTTTTCATTCGTTGTCAACACTAACGATATCCGACGTTTTTGACTCCCAGAGGGATACAGAACTATTTGCGAGACCACTGTAAGTTCAAGATGTTATTCCGAGCTGCTGGTGGAGAAAAATTCGATAGCTTACGTCTCTTTGTGTGTAGTCAACAACGATGTGTGTGGGGCTCTATTCCCAGTGAGCTCTGAACTCTTCGTCATATTATTTCTAGTTCAAACTTGCTCACATGTCGCTGCTGGTGCAACAAACCCATATTTAACGTTCGTTTTCTCTACAATATAACAGCGATCGGTGCCGGGTTGGAGTCCTGGGAAGGAAAAAATTAATGTTTCGTCTCGTCGTTTCAGTTAAAACATCTAGCTACTGCCGAGAAAATCCGATATGTCACAGTTGGTTGTGCTTCGATATCAATCCCATTGGGTTTCGAATCCCTGTCCAACACAAAGCTTTACCTCACGGCATTTCAAGGAAGTTACTTGCAAAGAAGCAATATTTAACATCTCTGGTAGTTCGTTAACAGGGACAAGAGATGCTGGGAAGGAATTCGCGTCCGTTAAAAATGTTTGTGTTATGTAATTTGAAGCTGATATTTGCTAACTGATACTGTCTAACATCGAGGTATATCACTCTCTGTATGCCTAATCAGGAATGACTGTTAGTTTGCGTCAGTCACGAAATCTTTGCTTAGTTTGCATGACCTAGGTTTGAATCCATATGAAGAACGAGACGGTTCGTAGTGTCATTTGAATTTCATACATATTCTCAACTAGCGGCTCGTGAATAACTTAAATTTTTAATGTCATTTTGTCTTAAATAATTTGTACGGTATGTTACTTTGCAGAGGAAATCATGGATACGACGAACTTGGCACGTGCATTACCTATCTGACGTAATAATGAGAGTGGTAACATTTCAGGTATGTCATTTATTGTAATAAATATTAGCTTACCAGTCTTAAGGACAGTCTTATCTGTTATAAGGTGTTCCCTGATATTTGCAGTATCGTGGTATTACTTTACAGCATGAGTTATTGGGACACAGAGCAGTGTTTTCTAGTGGTGACATGTTGGAACCATTTTCAATAGTCAAACGACTGTATCAAGGAGTGATTAGAGGACCTGCTAGACAACCGCGTTATGCCGGTTGCATGCGAACCAGGCGAAATGCAGTTCAGGTCGTTTGGATATTTTTGAGCATGACTGTATCTCGTATCTTCTCCTTATGTTATTTGTAAATGTCTTCTATTGTATGTTCTATGTCTTTCGGCTGAAGAGCAACGCATATGCTGCTGCCAGCCCACCCCGATGGGGATTTGAAATACAATAAAGAAAAAAGTAAAAGACTTTTCAGACACATTTTCCGGTCTGTTCTGTGTACAACGTAAGTTTTTCCTGAAAAATTCGGTCACTGCCTTTTCTTAAGAGGTCCCAAAACAGAAATATTTTTCTTTAATAAAACTCTGCCATTTTCCTTGATTCTAAAAATATATACCTTATGTCTAGTACCTAGTCATTTTTGTCTTTAAATGCCTTTCTAAAGCAGATGCGGCGCGTGAATGTCTGACTATCACACTAATGCGAAACACAAAACCTTGCCTACAATGTCCAGTTACTTAATTTGGGGCCGCTATATCCATAGCAACTCGTTTGTGGGATGTCTCTGAAGAACAGAAGTAAATTACTTGAGGTTACTTACGTTCTTCACTTGCGGTCATGTTGCAAAATTGTTGATGTGTCTGCGTATTTCAAACATGTTACATTTTTAAATGCCAAAAATGAAGAAGTTTAATTTGAGTCGTATATTTTACGGTATACAACACAAGCACGTTGTTGGAAATGAGAAAAATAAAGAAACTGTTTTGTCACAACAAAGTGAGCTTAGGCCTAGTACTTTAAAATACAGTTTGAAACAGAAAATGAATAAGCTGTTGATGCAGTAAATAGTGATATTAGCAGCTGCATTTTAATTAGGTAGTACGAGCTTTCAGAATTGCTTTGTCTGCTACTAAATGTACATACAGTAGCAGTGAAAAATCCTTTACGTTTAGCGAGGACATAGGCAAGGGAAGAGACCTATACAGCCAGACTGTTATGGAATATCAAGTGTGTAAAGTAACTAAACATAATATGACATCTTCTGTAACATGCACAAAATATTGCGAAGTGAATGTTCTCCTTACTTATGCATTAAGCTGTATTGGAAGTGAAGAAAAGCAGCCCCGATATTCTGATCCATTATGGATATACCACCGCCACCTGTCAAATTTAAGAGGTGTTTAACGTTCATATGATGCTCTAACAGAAGTCAGTGAAACATCTATGCAGATGGCAGTGAAGTAAACGGTAGATGCTCGTAAATATACTGATATTGTTACTGCATTGGACGGTTCCTGGCAGAATAGAAGACACACTTAATGGTATTGTCACACAGACGTCTGAAGATACAGGTAAAACACTGCGATTGTTGTTCCAGTAACTTAAATGAACACAAATGCCGTGCGGTTAAAGGCGCTGCAGTCTGGAACCGCAAGACCGCTACGGTCGCAGGTTCGATTCCTGCCTCGGGCATGGATGTTTGTGATGTCTTTAGGTTAGTTAGGTTTAACTAGTTCTAAGTTCTAGGGGACTAATGACCTCAGCAGTTGAGTCCCACAGTGCTCAGAGCCATTTGAACCATTTGAACACAAATGTGACAAAAACTTCCAAAGTTTCAGAGGTGATGCGTAAAGCAAAGGGCAGTTAGTATTTTCAGTAGGTCAGTTGCTAGACGTGGTGTGTGTGATACACTGATACACTCACTAACTTGATAATGTTGACTTTAAAGGCTTCACCGGTTGTGGCTTCTAAGCCATATGGTGAGACTGAAACTAAAATGTCGAATCTATAGGACGTGTGCAGAAGAGAATGGGGCAAGAATTAGGAAACTCAGGAAGGACATGACAAACAAATGGGGGACAAGGCAGACTAATCAAATCGGAAATACAAAACCTCACAGAATATTAAGGTCTAGCTATCAGGATAAACACCGAAAACGTCAGCGAGATGAGAAAAGCAATCTGGGTAACTCTATTTCACAAAATATCCACTGACGAGGGTCCACAGCACGGCCTCTGCCCAGAAAGAAACACTTCATAACGCAAGTGTAATAAGTGTCAAGCATATGAGAACGAAGTCTTTCGGGACGGCACGGTTATATAAAACATTCTCGGATTTCTTGTACCGAGGTCGATTCTCAGCCGGGTTGGTGATTTTCTCTGCGCGGGGACTGGGTGCTTGAGTTGTCCTCATCACTCCATCATCATTCGTGAAACGGCCGGATTGGACTGTGTGCAGATTGGGAATTTGTACGCGAGCTGATGACCACGCAGTTAAGCGCCCCACAAACCAAACGTCATCGTATTTCTTACCGCGTCACTTCGGGTTAAGACCGCGAGCTTTCGTCGATTAACTCCATCGGCGTTGTCAGGAGCAATTCGACTTCAAATGGTTCAAATGGCTCTAAGCACTGTGGGACTTAACATCTAAGGTCATCAGTCCCCTAGAACTTAGAACTAATGAAACCTAACTAACGTAAGGACATCACACACATCCATGCCCGTGGCAGGATTCGAACCAGCGAACGTAGCAGCAGCGTGTTTCCGGACTGAAGCGCCTAGAACCGCTCAGCCACAGCGGCCGGCGCAATTTGACTGTCAGGTTGCTGTTATGGTGGTCGTATACAGCTTACAGACTGCTTCTGGTAGGTCGGTTATTACCTACTACTGTCGCAGATGGTGTCAACATTTGCGCTGAGGGAGCCACCAATTCCATCGTACAATAGACACTGTGAAGAATATCTCTGGATCTGCTCTGCATCGAGAGCTTGCTTCCACGCATAGCTGAGATTATATCCGCCTGAAGATATTCCCGCACATTCTTATTTCTACTGCCTCTTTAACTACAGAATCCCAGTATGAAGGAGCCTGGGACAAAACTTTTGTTCCATCAAACAGTATTTTGTGTTTGTTTGTGCGGATGTGCTCAGCAAATGCAAATGTCTCCAATTCTCGATTTCTAAATTGCCGTTGATGTTCCCACAGAGGTCGGGGAGAGTACTGAAAAAGTGACTGATGTACTTGCTGCCACAATCACAAGACATGTCATAAATCCCAGCGATTCTGAGGCCGAGATCCCTGGAATCCTGAAACTGCGACTGCCCTTAGCAGGGCGTAGTCTCTCCTTTCTGTTCTAAGGAAGACTCAGCCAATTTCGCTGGATGTAGCGCCTCAGAAACGAGAGGAGTGCAATATGTGGCTGGTCACGTGAATGTTCTGCATTTTTACTTTTTGTTTTCTTGGAGAACGATGACTTCATGTCATGTGACACACAGCCATTCATTCAGAAAGCGTACTTCACAGACGATTAATTTCGAAATGTAAGTGGTCCTAGAAGGAATCAGTTTTTTTTCTGTGAACCAGTGTATTTAAAACAGCCCTCTTCTGGACTGGATGGTGGCAGCTCTGCGCGCAAAGCTATAAATCAGTGACCGTCGGCTTACTGTACACTGAGTGGCCGAGGCATCCATCAGACTTTCGATGTAGCAAAATGTCAAAAATGCCAACCTCCCTTG
Source organism: Schistocerca serialis cubense (assembly GCF_023864345.2). Classification (NCBI taxonomy): domain Eukaryota; kingdom Metazoa; phylum Arthropoda; class Insecta; order Orthoptera; family Acrididae; genus Schistocerca; species Schistocerca serialis. Next base: position 273,453,616 of record NC_064642.1, on the reverse strand, counting down.
TTTCTCCGTCCCAACAGTGAACTGCATGTTGGGTTGCAAAGTGTTCATATGTTCATGGAAGTGCTCGAGAGCCTTTATGCCGTGTGGCCAGACCATAAATGTGTTGTCAACACAACAATGAAATGATAATGAATGTCCGCAGCTCGTGGTCGTGCGGTAGCGTTCTCGCTTCCCGCGCCCGGGTTCCCGGGTTCGATTCCCGGCGGGGTCAGGGATTTTCTCTGCCTCGTGATGACCGGGTGTTGTGTGCTGTCCTTAGGTTAGTTAGGTTTAAGTAGTTCTAAGTTCTAGGGGACTGATGACCATAGATGTTAAGTCCCATAGTGCTCAGAGCCATTTGATAATGGATGAAGGGGAGCCAAATTTAATAGACGATCCTTAAAACGTTCCTCAAAAAAAGTTAGTCACTGCCAAAGACAACGGAAAACCTTCCATTCGTAATTTCATAACATTTGCAGCCATACAGTAAGTGGGTGGTGGTCATGACACACCGGAACAACTCTATCGTTTCAGGACGAAAATGCCCCGAAAACATTTTCAAAGCGTCCACCACACGAACTTTTCTAAATAGTGAGACCACTTCCTGGCTGAGTAAAATATCGTTTGGTCCACTTTTAATCTGTTTAATGTTCTCAACGAACATCTGAGAGTTTTTAATGTGATGTTCGTAGCGACTAACTAACGGATTCATCAACTGAGTTCAGTATTTGGAAAGTCTGTTGTCAGGTGAACCAACAGCCCTAAAAGTGGCCCCAGTGGTGTATCTTGCTTGTGGACATTAGGTAATCCGTACAGCCTAGGTGGTTTAGGAGCTGGTACTCTAAGATTTTTAATGACATCCTGTGACAGACGAGAATTCTTCAGAAAAAAAGCACTCCGTCAGCAAGCCACAAGTGACCCATCGGGACCATCCGACCGCTGTGTCATCCTCAGCTGAGGATGCAGATAGGAGGGGCGTGTGGTCAGCACACCGCTTTCCCGGTCGTCATGATGGTTTTCTTTGACCGGAGCCGCTACTATTCGGTCGAGTAGCTCCTCAATTGGCATCACGAGGCTGAGTGCACACCGAAAAATGGTAACAGCACATTGCGGCGCGGATGGTCACCCATCCAAGTGCCGCCCCCCCCCCCCCCCCCCAGCCCTTAACTTCAGTGATCCGACGGGAACCCGTGTATCCACTACGACAAGGCCGTTGCCAGAGTTCTTCAGAAGCTCCACCTTCTGCTGTATGACAGAGTTGAGTCCCATTGAAGGTATTTGTACGTGCTATCTTCCAACAGCGATGTCACTTCATTGTGATATGCAGTGGTATTAAGAACAATCTTCGTATTTCCCTCGTCAGTCGGGAATACCACAAGATCGTCTTCTTTCCGCAATGCACGGAGTCTCCCCCCCACCCCCCCCCACCCCCCTCCTTAGGTTTGGGTGGCTTGCCTGACGCTAAAATACGACTAGTGGTAAGTCCTACCTCGTCGACGTCATGTAGTGAGAGATGGCGCACCGTCTATATTCCTCTATTCCTCTAATTAACTCCATGATAGGAACACTGCGTGGTGTAGAAGCGAAATTTAATACTTTACTAAGGGCCGAGATGTCTCCTTCGTCCAAAACCTTGTCAGACAGGCTGATGATAGTGCGTGGCGTTCCATGTGATGACGCCGACCTCTGTGGGGTAGCAAGTCGCTGAAGTTTCGGTCTTTGTTTCGCCGTTGTATGGCTGTGGTGTGCTCTCTGATGAGCTGCCGTCGACACAACGACCCACTCCAAGTCGATCGATGAGACGCTGCAGATACAAAGAAATGGCAGTCACATAAACGGCGTGGAGTTGTATCTATTTCGTACTTTGTATGCCGCATTCTTTCTCTGACGATGGCCACACTGGTCTTCCGTGAAATATTATTCCCTTCTGCCGAGCTATATACGGCGGTTTTGATGGTCAGTTGCTCCTGACTACGACGATAGGGTTAATGTCGAAAGCTCGAGGCTTTATCCAGAACTGACGCGGCAAGAAGTCCGAGAATGTTTTATATAAAAAGACCGTCTTACAACATTTCTTTCTCATATAACTTTCCTCTGCCTGGAGGACATTAGGCTTCAAGTTCTCCAACTGTAGAAGCCATGCGCGGAATATGCACAGTTGCGGAATAATTTGGAATTTCTGCAACGCTGCCGTGAGAAATCGTGCGCAAGTTCGCTGTGGTTAAAGATCACATAAGGATGGCAGGACGGAAAATATTTAGCAGAAGACCCTTGCCAAAGAAATGGTCCACATACACGGTACTAACTGGATACTTATGCACTCAGTTTACATAATTGCCATCTTTTTTTATCTGCAGTTTCCTCATCTATGGACTGGGAGTGGGTCGTTATGTCGACGGCAGCTCATCAAAGAGCCCACCACAGCAATACAACGGTTAGATAAAGAAAGAAATTTGAGCGACTGGCAACTACGCAAAGATCGGTGTCATCTCCTGGAACGACACGCATTATCGTCAACCTGTCGGACAAGAATTCGGACGGAGAATCCATATCGGTCCTTAATAAAGTATTGAATTTCGGTCCTACACCACGCACTGTACCTCTTCTGGAGTTCATCAGCGTGATGAAACAGCTGGTGCGGCGTCTCTCGCATTTTAGCCTCAGTCAAGCCGCCCAGATCTGACACCAGCAGGGAGAGAGAGAGAGAGAGAGAGAGAGAGAGAGAGAGAGAGAGAGAGAGAGATGGGGTGGGGGCAGCGTGCATTGCGAAAAGATGAAGATATTGTAGTAATTCCGGCTGTCAAGAAATATGTCACGGTTATTCCTAACACCACTGAATGTCGCAGTGAAGTGGCGTCGTTTTTGGAAGATAGCATGTACAAACGCCTACATCTACAAAAACACGCCGCAGATTATGTTTAAGTGCCTGCCAGAGGGTTCATCCAAGTACTTTCACAATAATTCTTATTACAGTAGAGCGTCGATTATCCGAAGTAATTGGGGGACATGGGTGTTCGGAAAACTGGATTGTTCGGATAATAGAACTGTACATGTTTATTTGCCGAAAAGAGGTACTGTATAGTAAATTTATTCATAAAAACAGGCATCTCTTTTAGTATTACAAAGTAACACACAAAGGCAACTTCAGTAGGAATGTGTAGTATGTGGCACAGTTTATTAAACAAAAATATATACAGATTACATACGCATTTTGCATGAACAATACACACAGTATACAAAATTAACGTTGAAAAAATCCTTTATTTTGGTCTGTCTAAGCAAGCCTACACGCTTACGAGCAGCTAAGTCACGTACTTTTTTCATTACAGATATCTGAAACTGGTCACTTTCATCTTGGGCTTCAAACCATCGCAAGGCAGTATCTAAACAAGTGAACGCCTCAGAAGCTGTTGGTATACTTTCATCTTCACTTTCTGGAGCACTGATTGATGAGATGCTGGCAGTGTCATCTTTATCAGTGACGACGTTTACAATCTCGCTGTTCTGCATGATTTGGTGTCCTGGATCAGCATCATCGATATTCATCCATTCATGAACATCTTCTTCATCACATTCGTGGCCCAGTGCGGCGACTACTCTAGGAAACTTGGTTTGGGAGTGAGGGGTTTGATGGACGATAGGGTGGGAGAGTAACAGGTGAAAGCGAGTACACAGTTCGGTTAAGCGGTCGTTCGGTTGACCCACGTTCGGATAATCGACGCTCTACCGTATTCCAATCTCGAACAGCGCAAGGAACGTACGAAAACCTATATCTTTCTATGCGAGCTCTGATTTTCCCGTATTTTATTATGATGATCGGTTCTTCCTTGGTAGTTCGGCGTCAACAAAATATTTTCACTTTCGGAGGAAAGAGTTGGTGATTGAAATTGGTGGTAAGATTTCGTCGCAACGAAAAGCGCCTTTGTTTTAATGATGTCCACCTCAAATCCTGTAGCACGTGAGAAACACTCCCTATCTCGCTATAATGAGAAACGGTCTGCTTTTCTTTGAACTTTTTCGATGTACTCCGTACCAGGTAAGGGTCCCAGACCGCGCTGTAGTACTCCAAAAGAGGAAGGACAAGCGTAGTGTAGGCAGTCTATTTAGTAGGTCTGTTACGTTTTCTAAGTATTCTGCCACTACATCGCAACCTTTGGTTTGCCTTTCCCACAACATTTTCTATGTGTATACACATAACTTTTTCGTGATCCGTGGCGATACTTTCCATTGTAGTTGCCAGCTAAGCCTGCGTTTTGGCTTCAGCAGTTGTTAATCGATCTTGCACACCCGGAATCTGCTCAATTGTAGGTTTCGTTCTCTCTCGAACCATTTTTAATCGTTCATGCGCATCAAATATTTGGTTCACGTGATTTCATAGCGACGTCACAGCATCCTTTAAAGGCTGCAATTTGCAGAACATATAGCTGACCTGGCCAGCGGGATTAATTGCTGACTGTCTATTCTCTGCCAGTTTCGTTCAATACACATACTAGACAGAAAAAAATTCCCAGAGAAATAAAATATCAAAATAAGTTGAAGTTACAATTAATTTACCAATACTACGTTGCCTTTTGGTGCTTGAATAAATATAAAAAACTAAAAGTTCTTCGGTTTGTTGAGCGTGGCGCGTGTTTCGTTCGCCGTTACGTGCATTACTGAAATCAGTGCTATTTAATTGAAAATTTTCCAGAAAAATTTAGCTAGTTGTTGCACATGTATAAACTTGGGAAAAAGTACTGAGAGTAATCAACTCCTTTCAGAACGCAAAGTACTAAAGGAAAAGGGGAACTCAGACATGTATTAGTTTTCCACGATCGAAATCATTTCTTAGTCACATCCAGGATCTCGTAATTTTTGTGATTGCGATTGGTTTGTTGTTTCCATTGAAAGTTCACGTTTGTATGTTAATCATTCCTCCACCTGCATGAAACAAAAATGCAGTACTTGTATTCAGATTAAATAGTAGTATAAAAATACATTTACAGTGACAGCAACATTCTGTATTTGGGTTGCCACATTAGTATCCCATAACTGATCCAGAAATAATTTTTTTTCTTAAATTTTCTGCTAGAGAATGTAATGGTATCCCTTTTGTATTTTTTTGTTTAGTGTTTTTGTATCCCATCAGACTCATTAATACCCATAAGCTCGTTCTGCTTGCGTCGAATAATTGAGCTTATTTTATTAGCATCCATTAGCAGTATCATCAATAGGGGGTACAATTACTGCTAATGAGAAGAAGAAATCTATAATTTACCTTGGTTTACTTGGTTTCATTCATTTATGATCTGATTCGCCTATTACAATAATTTCATATCCTACCGACTCCCCAAGTCCGTGGATAATAGTACCGCTTTACCCTAGTAATATATGTATTATAATAAGAAAGCAAATCAGTTTCATCATACGTCTCAAGCAATGGCCCGTCTCTAAGGATCGCGCAGTCGACGAAAAGTTACAGTCTAATATTCCTTCCTTCTTTCCTTCAATCAACGCTAAAAAGAAAAACAAACAGAGCCGGTATGGTTGAAACTGAAAAAAAAACCAACAGTGATGACAAAAGAAAATATCGGCTGTGTTGAAAGCTTATTAATATACGGAGCACACTCTGGGTTAGTAACGTACAGATAAACAATCGATTTGTATTTTTCTTAGTAGAAATTAAGGAAAATATTTTTAAAATCCCTTGTATGTGGCAGTTGGCACTGAAATCTTCGCTGCCGCTTCATGACCGTTGTAAACTTGTAACATTTGCTTGTATTTGACTGTCGGTAGAACAGACAATCACTCATAAGGGATGGCTAAAATTGCTGTTTTTTTCTTTTCTTCATTACCGGCTAATATCAAGTCGCTGTCGGTAGAACACCGATGTTAGTGGAGCTACCGCTTGACATGATACTTCGTATCACGTTAGTTTCGGGTACCAAACGTCGTTAAATGTGTAAGTTTTAATGTGTCCTTAGTAATTTGTATTTTTATAGCAACTGAGACGTGTTTTTGACAGTCTAATGATTATCTATACGGGAAACGTGCCAATGGAGGTTTTATAACAAGAAGAATGGGAAAACTGGTATGAGCCTCCCTCGGAGAAGCTCAGTTTGGATTCTGGAGAAATGCGGACACACACGAGGCAATACTGCCCTTACGACTTATCTTAGAAGATAGGTTAAGGAAAGGCAAATCTACTTACAAGGTTTTTAGACTCCGAGAAAACCTTTAACAATGTTGACTGAAATACTCTCTGAAGGTAGCAGGGAAAACAACAGGGAGTGAAAGGCTCTTTACGACTTGTACAGAAACCAGACAGCAGTTATAAGAGTCGAGAGGCACGAAAAGGAAGCAGTGATTGAGGAGGGAGTAAGACATGGTTGTAGACAATTTCCGATGTTACTGAATCTGTACACTGGAAATGGAAATGCCTTGTGGCTAGGGCCTCCCGTCGGGTAGACCGTTCGCCTGGTGGAAGTCTTTCGAGTTGACGCCACTTCGGCGACCTGCGTGCCGATGGGGATGAAAGGATGATGATATGGATAACACGACACCCAGTCCCTGAGCGCAGAAAATCTCCGACGCAGCCGGGAATCGTTCCCGCGCCGTTAGGTATAACATTCTGTCGCGCTAACCACTCAGCTACCAGGGGCGGACAATATGCCCATTGAGCAAGCTGTAAAGAAAATCAAAGAAAAAATTCGAAAAATAATCAAAGTTAAGCGAGAAGAAACAAAAACTTTGGAGTTTGCCGATGATGGTAATTCTGTCGCAGTCAGCAAAGGACTTGGAAGAGCAGTCGAAGAGAATGGATATGCCTTGTAAGGAGAATGTAAGATGAATATCAACAAAAGTAAAACAAAGATAATGGAAAGTAGTCGCATTAAATCAGGTGACGCTGAGGGTATTAGAATAGGAAACGAGACAATTAAAGTAGTCGATGATTTTTGCTATTTTGTAAGTAGGCTGTTTAGGTTTTTATGTTGGTAATGCCACGTAGAGCTCTGTATGAAAATCACCCACTGTGCTGTGTGCAGTCTGTGGCTGGTTGGCATTGTTGAAATATTTGCTATTGTAGTGTCGGGCAGTTGGATGTGAACAGCGCGTAGCGTTGCGCAGCTGGAGGTGAGCTGCCAGTAGTGGTGGATGTGGGGAAAGAGATGGCAGAATATTAAGAGCGTACGATCTGGACGTGTGTCCGCCAGAAAGAGTAAATTTGTAATACTGGGTATCATGAACTGATGTATACATTATGACTTTTGAACACTATTAAGGTAAATACATTGTTTGTTCTCTACCAAAATCTTTCATTTGCTAACTATGCCTATCAGTAGTTAGTGCCTTCAGTAGTTAGAATCTTTTATTTAGCTGGCAGTATTGGCGCTCGCTGTATTGCAGTAGTTCGAGTAGCGAAGATTTTTGTGAGGTAAGTGATTCATGAAAGGTATAGGTTATTGTCAGTCAGGGCCATTCTTTTGTAGGGATTACTGAAAGTCAGATTGCGTTGCACTAAACATATTATTTGTCAGTTTACTGTCGATCAGAATAAGTAAAGAGAGAAATGTCTGAGTACGTTCAGTTCTGCTCAGCTGTTTGAAAATCAAACAACGTAAGAGGTTTATCAGCATAGTAGTTCACAAATTTTTCTAAGGGGACGTTTCAATTTGAAGATTACAGTAACAGATGATGGCAGAAGTAGAGAGCATGCAAAATATAGACTGGCAATGGAAAAGGAAAGAGTTTCTGTAGAAAACAAATTTTAACATCTAATATAGATTTATGTGCTAGGAAGCCTTTACTGAAGGTATTTGTATGCAGTGTAACGAAGTGTGGAAGTGAAACATGTTTGATAATCAGTTCAGACAAGAGTGATTCTACAGAGTAATTATAAGGTTAGTTCGGTAAATCATATAACTAACACGGAGGTGCTGAATAGATGTGGGGCGAAAACAAATTTGTGCTACTGCTTGACTAGAACAATGGATCCGTTGATCAGTTGATAGGACACATCTTGAAACATCAAGGAACCTCCTATTTAGTATTGGAGGGAAGCATGGGGGGGGGGGGGGGGGGAGGGGGGCGGTGTGTAGAAATCGTACAGTAGTTATTCGTAGATGGAGAGGCTCGCACAGGATAGACTATCATGGAAAGCTGCATAAAATCAGTTCTCTAAGGTCACAACGAGAACAAAAACACCAATTGTATTATAGAGCTGATGCTGTGATAAGAGTGTGTTGAGTCAATTATAAATAGGTTCATGTAATAACTGAAACGTATTCTTGTTAAAACATGTGTGCTTATTACATTCAGGTGCCTATGTGTAGCTCAGCTGGTCACCTCAGCAGTTCCACACTGCTAAAACTAGCTGCGTGTTTTCTAGGTGGAGTTGACGTATTTCAGTCCTAAGTCGCCACTCTTCCGAGCCGGGAGCACTCTCCCTGGTTAGAATGCGTGAATCGACAGCGATAGGCATTAACGGAGACAGCGGCCGTGCCTCGAGCGCGCTCGCGGCTGCTGGTGCCGGGCGGATCTGTGACGGAGAACACTGTGCGGCCGTGTCGCTGCGCCGCGCTATGCCTCCGCTACACATGAATAATGCAGGCCCTCCGCCTGGACTGGATCTCGCAGCCCGCGGTCCCGCGCATCTGGCGGAGCGTGCGCCGGCTCCGAGAGCGGAAAAGTCCCCGGGCCAACGCCGGACGTCGCCTTTTAATGGAGGAAATGGATGCGCCGCTCATTTGAATATAACTCCTGTGGTCCAAGAAGGCAAGAGCTGGAGGCTGCAGCCAGTCAGATTGCTCGAGCAGGTCGCAGCTATAGCGCCCACATACTGATAATTAACAGTAGAACCTTTAGAGATTAAGGGCCAGAAAGGGAAGCAATAGTTGTGAACAGAGCTAGACAATTTTATTGAATCTTTACACTGAATACACTATGAAGAACACCGAGGGCAAACTCTGAAAAATTTGAAAGATCAGGGAAAAGAAATTTAAATTTGGAAGTTTTCGGATGATATTGTAAATCTACCAGAGAAGACAAAGAACTTGGAAGAACATCGGAACGAAGTGAATAGCGTCGTCACAAGACATTACGAGATGAACATCATCGAAACTGAAAAACAGGTAATGAAATGAATTGGAATTAAATAAAGCCATGTTGAGTAAAGCATATTGGGAAATGAAACAAGGCGTGAGTTTCGTCATTTGCTCACCAAAATAAATGATGATGGCTGAAGTAGATAGCATATGAAACACATACGCGACATTGGGAAGAAAATCATTTGTGCGTGTAAACTAGTATGCAAATGAAAGTGTTCGATAGACAGTTCAGACTAGAAGAGAATAGAAACTTTAGAAGCGTGATGCTACAGGAGAATGATGATGGTAATTAATGAAAAGGTATAGAATCAAACTGGGGAAAAAGGAAATTTATTGGGTACCACTGTACAACATAGTCACATAAACAGTGCATTGGTTATGCCCTGCATAAGCACTTAACAGAAACAAATACACACAGAGCCTATCATACTGTATTTCATGTAGTATTATAAAAACACATAATTTTGCTCGCTGTTTCAGGGACTACAGGCTCTATGTTTCTACTTCGGCACTATCACCTGGAATAGTAACAACATGAGCCATAACTTATATGTTATCTGTTATTTTAATAGTAAAAGAAAAGTTTTAGATGGATCCTTTCCTATCTTTCTACTATTTGCTCCTGAATTACTAACATTTAATATTTTATCACTTCGTTTCATACAATTAATTTAATTTCCTACGTAACTCATTGTTATTTACCCTTATTTTATTGCTCAAAACACATTTTGCTAGTAAGATTGTAAAACGTACGACCTGCTTCTTAAAATATCAGGCAGCAGGTCTTTACATATGCAATAAATGAAATGAAATGAAGGATAAAACTTAATTAACCGACGTGTCGCTTGATAGAACACATTCTGCGTCATCAAGACATTGTCAATTTGCTAACTGAGGGAAGTCCTTGGAGGGGAAGGGGGTAAAATTGTAGAGGGAGACTAAGACTTGACAACAGCAAGCTGACTGAATTTATTTAGTTGCAGTAGTTATGCATGAATGAATTGCATAGCCTAGAGAGCTGTAGCAAACGAGTCTGGACTGAAGAGTACAACAACGACAACAACAATAACAAAATCTTTGGAAGCGCTATGGAGACAAAAAAAAAAGTGTTGAAATGTTTGTGAACACCTAAGAGACCAAACTGCTGAGGTCATCAGTCCCTAGACTCACACACTACTTAAACTAACTTATACTAAGAACAACACACACACACCCATGCCCGAAAGAGGACTGGAATCTCCGGCGGGATGGGCCGCCCAATCCGTGACATGATGCCTCAAACCGCGCGGCCACTCCGAGACACTTGGGACAAAAATGAGGGGGCTATGAATGGGAAAAAAATTTTGGTGTCTCGTTTGTTCTCTGACATTGCTAGGTGATTTGAAAATGACGTAATTTCAAGGAGAATAGTAACATTATTGTCATACAGTGTAAGGCGGAAAGAATACACAGGGTGATTCAACAGTGACATCTCACAAGACAGGTGGGCTCAAACAGAAATTTACCGAAGAATTTTCAAAGGTGGTAGTACGGTCCTAAGCAAGACTGAAATCTAGTAAACATGGGCTCTAAAATGGATACGTTAAGAGCTATTAACACTTCTTCATCCTCGGTACGGTAAAATAAATCTCTTATACTGCAAGCTCTTTGCTCTCGGTATTTTGAGAGGTGACAGTACAATAAAAAAAAAATAATAATAATAATAACTCAAATGGCTCTGAGCACTATGGGACTTAACATCTGAGGTCATCAGTCCCCTAGAACTTAGAACTACTTAAACCTAACTAACCTAAGGACATCACACACATCAATGCCCGAGGCAGGATTCTAACCTGCGACCGTAGCGGTAGCGCGGTTCCAGACTGTAACGCCTAGAACCGCTCGGCCACCCTGGCCGGCAATTGTACAGTAAAGGAGGGTTCTAAAGTTCGTACCACAAGAGCTATGAGCACTTGTTCAGTAGGTGAGAGGTGTTTCACAGTAGCGAAGACGAACCGGTGCTCAGAGTTTGTAAGATATGCGTTTTAGAGCCTATGTTTACTGGGCATTGTTTCTTGTTTTGATCCATATTACCACCTGTCAAGAGGTGGAAACCAAAGATCTTGCAGTAGAAGACTGCTTTTTCTTTTATTTATTTATTTATTTTACGCTATCGGAGATGAAAGGATACGCATTTACAGCCAGTGGTAACTAGACATTTTTTCTGTGTTTTTGTCCCACCTCTAAGTGGTTTCCAGTGGATTTCTAGCTTACCCTTTCTGTCCTACGGGACACTACTCTTGAATCACTCTGTAGATAGATAAGGCTGTGGTTTAAACTATTGCTACATACAGCACAAAATGTTGGCACATTACGAACAGACTCAAGTGTACGTTAAAGGCACTGAAAGTGGACCACCTGCCACATACTGCTGTAGTCTCACGACTGAATCATTTCAGAATCCTAAAAATGAGGTCAATGTTTGGCGTCCAGGATATCGTTGTCAATAGAATTAAGAATAGCCAACTGATTTTGTATGGTCATTTTAGCAGAACTGAGGACGAACGATGTTCCAACAGAAACACTGTTCAGAAATACGGAGATAAGATAAATACAGCTGTAAGAGAGAGAGAGAGAGACAGAGAGAGAGAGAGAGAGAGAGAGAGAGAGAGAGAGAGAGAGAGAGAGAAGGAAGGCGGTTGCTAAATCAGACAAACGTGACGCTAGATATATTAGAAGTAGAACAATCAGTGGGGTACTCGCCTAAAGGAAGAAAGAGGAGGCGAGAGAACAACACAAAAGAACTTCCGAGAGGCAATAGAATTAGAACTTATCGTTGTCGAGTAAGTTGTAAACCATTTGAAAGGAAATCGCATCCCCGTCTACAAGTACATTTTTTTGTAAGAGAAGTTATCAGTACGTTCCTATACATTGATGCCCATACTATCATTACCGTCACCATGAACATGTTTGATCACCATAATTATCAACATCATCATCTTCAACATGGGCATGTTCCCTCATTCTTTACTCATGAAGTTCTATTTCAAACAAATTTCTCTGTTCTGTTGATTTACGGGTCAACTACACTCATGCTCATAAATGAAGTATACTTACAGAATGTGGTGCCACACAACGTGGCACTACACAAAACTGACGCTAATAGCATAGGCACATGGGTAACACACACGACACAGATCTGTAAATCCACGGTATTGGTGGTAAGTTGTGAAAACTGTCCCAAAACACATGTGCTACAAAACGCCACTGTTTCTTGCGCATGTACCCCTACATCAATATGGTATATGATCACCATGCACACGTACACAGGCCGCACAACGGGTTGGCATTCTCTGGATCAGGTGGTCGAGAACCTGCGGGGGGTATAGCCTCGCATTCTTGCACTATTGTCTGTCGGAGCTCCAGAAGTGTCCTAGGGGTCTGAAGACGTGAAGCGATACGTCGACCGAGAGCATCCCAGACGTTCTCGATGGCGTTTAGGTCTGGAGAACAGGCTGGCCACTCCATTCGCCTGATATCTTCTGTTTCAAGGTACTCCTCCACGATGCCAGCTCGGTGGGGCCGTGCGTTATCATCATCAGGAGTAAGGTGGGACCCACTGCAAGCATGAAAAGGCGGACATACAGGTGCAAAATGACGTCCCGATGCATCTGACCTGTTACAGTTCCTCTGTCAAAGACATGCAGAGGTCTACGTGCACCAATCATAATCCCACCCCACACCATCAAACCACGACCCCCATACAGGTCCCTTTCAAGGACATTAAGGGTTTGGTATCTGATTCCTGGTTCATGCCAGATGACAACCAGGCGAGAATCGCTGTTCAGACTATACCTGGACTCGTCCGTGAACATAACTTGGACCACTGTTCCAATGACCATGTACTGTGTTCTTGGCACCAGGCTTCATGGGCTCTCCCGTGACAACGGGTCAGTGTAATGGACCTTGCAGGTCTCCGGGCGAATAAACCATGTCTGTTCAGTCGTCTGTAGACTGTGTGTCTGGAGACAACTGTTCCAGTGACTGCAGTAAGGTCCCGAGCAAGGCCGTCTGCGGCCAATGATGCTGAGATATTGGTCTTCCTGTGGTGTTGTACACTGTGGACGTCCCGTACTGTAGCGCCTGGACACGTTTACTGTCTGCTGGAATCGTTGCCATAATGTTGAGATCACACTTTGTGGCACACGGAGGGCCCGTGCACTTTCAACACACAGTCACCATTAGCACGTCTGAAAACGTCTGCACACTTACTCGCTGCACTGTACTCTGACATGCACCAACACATCTGTGCATAGGTGGACTGCTGCCAGCGCCACCGTGCGACGACCGCGGGTCAGATGCACCGCCTGGTCATACCTGAAGGTGATTGAAACCCGCAAAATGCTCACTGGAGCGTTGTTTCAGCATGTATCAGCATTATCCTTAATTTATGAGCATGAGTGTATTTCAAGGCGACACTTACTATTCCGACGACGTTTAGAAGTTAAATTTCTGTCCATAGCAGCTGAGATAATACTCAAACGTACGAGATTCATAATGAAATCGCACTGAGTACAAACGATCTGATTTTATTCATGCAGTTAACCATAAACATCGTTTTTAACATGTGAATTGTAATATTTTCTGTATTTACCGACTTGTAAATGTTTTGTATGCAATTATTTCAGATTTGATCATATACATTGTGATTTTCACGTTATTCAAGTAATACTGGAACGATCCTGCGTCTGTACAATGTCATCCTCGTACATCTTATATATGCCGAAGCGACAAAGAAACTGGTATAAGCATGTGTATTGCAGCGCGGAGTGGCCATGCGGTTTAAGGGGTCATGTCACGGACTGTGCGATCACTCCCGCCGATGGTTCGATTCCCCCCTCGGGCATGGGTGTGTGTGTTGTTCTTAGCATAAGTTAGTTTATGTAGTGTGTAAGTCTAGAGACCGATGACCTTAGCAGTTTGGTCCCTTAGAAATTCACACATATTTGAACATTTCCATGCGTATTCAAATACAGGGATATGTAAACAGGCAGAATATGGCGCTGCCTTCGGCAACGTCTATATAACACAAGTGAGTGGCGCAGTTATTAGATCGTTTACTGCTGCAGCAGTAGCAGGTAATCAAGATCTGATTGAGTCTGAATCTGTTGTTATGGTCGGTGTACGGGCGTTGGGAAACAGCATCTCCGAGAAAGCGATGAAGTGGGAATTTTCCCGTACGACCATTTCACGAGTGTCCCTTGAATACCAGGAATTCGGTAAAACATCAAATCTCCGACATCGCTGGGGCTGGAAAAAGACCCTGCAGGAAGGGGACCAACGACGACTAAAGAGAATCATTCAACGTGACAGAAGTGCACCCGATCAGCAAATTGCTGCTGATTTCAGTGCTGGGCCATCATCAAGTGTCAGCGTGCGAACCATTCAACGAAACATCATCGATATGGGCTTTCGGAGATGAAGGTCGACTCGTGTACCCTTGATGACTGCACGACACAAAGGTTTGCGTCTCGCCTTGGATCGTCAACACTGACATCGGACTGTTGTTGAGAGGAAACATGTTGCCTGGTCGGACGAGTCTCGTTTCAAATTTTATCGAGCGGATAGACGTGTACGGGTATGGAGACAACCTCATGAATCCATGGATCCTGCATTTCAGCTGAACTTTGTTCAAGCTGGTACAAGCCCTGTAAAGACGTGGGGTGTGTGCACTTGGAGCCATACGGGACACCTGATACGTCTAGATACAACTCCGACGAGTGACACGTACGTAAGCATCGTGTCTGAAGACTTGCAACCACGCATGTCTATTGTGCCTTACAATGGACTTGGGAATTTCCAGCAGGACAATGTGACACCCCACAGTGTGGCTCCAGGATCACTCCTCTGAGTTTAAAGACTTCCGCTGGCCACCAAACTTCCCAGATGTGAACATTATTGAGCATATGTAGGATGCCTTTCAAGGTGCTTCTCAGAAGAGATCTCCTTCCAGCACTACTACATTAGACGATTCCACGCCAATTCGTGTTGCGGCACTTCTGAGTGCTCGCGGGGGTCCTACACGATATTAGCCAGGTATACCAGCGTGGTGGTGCAGTGATTAAGAGGCACAGGACTGCCATTCACGCCTTTTATTAAACACTCAGAGGCTGTGGGATCTCACGGAAACAAAACCTATGTTTTTCTTCCTAACTTCTGTGATTCTCATCTTTATTGATATGCATTCATCTTCAAACGAACTGTTTACCGAGCTGTTTCTTATCGCGGTGTCTATAGCCTTAGAGACCTTCAAGCGCGTATCTTCATTTCTCGGTACCTCCGCATCCCAATTCTTTGCGCATTGATTCTTCCTAACTAGTGTCTTAGACTTCAGCCTACTCCTTACCACTACTAAATCGTGATCTGAGTCTGTATCTGCTTCTGGATATGCCATACAAAACTGTCTCTGATTTGGAAATCTCTGTCTGACAAGGGTGTAAACTATCTGAATTCTCCCCGAATCGGCAGTTTCGTAATTTTCGGAGAAACGTACCTCCTCTAGTTGTGATTCTTGAATATAGTATTTGCTATTACTAGTTGAAATTTGTTGCAGAACCAAAGACTGCGATTTATTGGCAGGACACCTAGAAGAGCAGCATGTCTACTGAAGAGACAGCTTACACTAAGCTTTCCCGTCCTCTTCTGGAGTATGGCAGCTCGGTATGAGATGCGAATCAGGTAAGATTGACAGAGGACATCGAAAATGTTCAAAAATGGGTTGAACCTTTTGTATCATCGCGAAACAGGGGAGAGAGTACCACAGATACGATACGCGAATTGTGGTGGCAAGCATTAAAACGAGGATGGTTTTTGTTGCGGTAGGTTCATTGCATGAAACTTCAATCACCAACTTTCTCCTGCAAATGCGAAAATATTTGTTGACATTCACCTACATGGGAAAAACATTATCATGATAGTAAAATAAGAGAAAGCAGAGCTCGTACGTAGGAATTTAAGTGTTCGTTTCTACCGCTCGAGGAAAAGTCTGATGGTGGTGAGAGGTACCCTCTAACAGGAAAGTTAATTCTGAAATACAGAGTAATAATGTAGACGTAGTTGAGAAAATATTGCATCATCTTGACAAACTTGTATGTTTGTAGTTACGGGTTGTATCAAACAGTTACATACACACAAGCATGGAAGTCTTACATAAAGTCTAGTTTCGTTGTGGTAGTATGGGTCGTTGTGAGAGATAAAACCAAAGGTAGTAGAAAGGCCTATTTTGCTCATTTGTTTGGTATCGTTTTGTTTCGGTGTTAGGTATCATGTCGATGAAGAAGGAGAACAAATCCCTATTAATTGATACTATTTCAAATATCAGGAGGATCTCTCTTCGCTAAGCCATGTGTGGTATAGGTGACAGATGTGAGAAGACGTCAGTTTCTTGGCAGGGTCTGGCTTTTTTCCTGTCCTAAAGGATAACGGAATGCGGAGAGCCGGCGTTCCCGTTCCGCCTGTGTGCACCCTGTCCCAGACTGACGTCTGACCAGACTTCTCTCTTAGGGCCACTCTCCAGTCCAACCCACAGCTGCTCTCTGACATTACGGAAAGAAACTTCACCCACCGCGTTAATGGCCCACCGCAGGCGTCGCAGTTGTTCAATGGTGAAGATTTCCACATTTGCTTCATTACTATTTCTCAGAAATTGTGTGCTATCGGCGATTACATTTCACAGAACAGAAAAAGGAGTTGTTTGTCACATTACGCTTCGTAATTGTCTAGAGCGTATGGTGGATGTGACACGTTCCTGTGAAATAAATACAGACGTTGCTTTATTCGAAAGAAGTAAGCGTATAATCCTCGTGGTACATTTTTTGTAAGTGCTCATGTTTATTATAGAGAATAGTATGAAGAGAAACCAATAACGTAGGTGTATGAATACCATGACAACAGCAGTAAACTGCCTTTTCGTAATTACCTATACAAGAATATCTGTTGTAACTGAATTAAAATTTGTTAATTTACTATGCGAATACCATTTCAGTATAGAGAGTAATATGTGTATTTTGTCTAAATGTGTGGCTTATTTAATTTGGATAACAACTATTTCGTGAAGACATTGTATCATTACCAAATTCTTTGAACAAGGAAAACATGAGACATTATAACGGTCTACATTGTCCATGCAGTACATCCCATTACGCTCAGTCAGAATTCTGCAGGTTGGAAAAATATACTGTTCAATATATGTAAGACTCGCCATTTGACGATCCGTTTTTGCAGTTTCTCGTGGGGGCAAGAAAATAATATGCTAAAAGGAAGCTGACACTTCAGGTTATGACTGAAAGGGTGAAGCAGTAAAACTTACCTGACCAAGCAAATAAATGTAGAACATACAACTAAAATGCTACTCTAGACAGACGAACACATATTCAATTAGGCCATATGTATTGCTGCCAGCTATTGGAAGAATGTAATAATGTCATTATTCAGCCTCCTGTTGGTGTAAGACAATATATACCATCAAATTAAATATTTCCACATCTAAATTGTTCTAAACAATCTTTTACGGGTGATAAAAGTTACGGCATCATGTTCTACACTATAAAAATATAATCGATGATACTGGCTGACAATGATTGCTTTTATTACAAATGATTCAGGCCTGCTAGAGGTTACAGACAATAGCTACTTTTGACAAAGGCTACAATATTTACTAATTGCAACGGTGGTGCCAAGGCTCTTTCTAAAACTGTTGTCAAGTACCAAAACACGAACGCTTAATAAAAACATGCCATGTAAAATGTCCAACAACGGAAACTACGGTCCGAAGGCTCTCCGGAGCTAAAACCTACTACTATAATGCTAAGATCTAAGAAAATTACATGATGTGAAAGTATCACTTACACAACATATCCAAACACAAAGGAACTGGTTTCTGTTATGATCCATCACTTCAATTGGGGAAAAAATCTGCATATTATAAACACAACATGACCAAAAACAGAGACGTAACTTCGCCAAAGATAATGACAGAGTCGATATACCGAGGGTGACCTTATTCATAAAAACGCACACAAGCTTTTTTACAAATACCGAAAATTCAAACTTTCCAGCAAAATAAAACTGCACTAAACTCTTTTTTCTAGCTCAATACGCCTTCAGGTTACTGACTTCCACATATTAATGGCATGTTTTACTTAAAACACACACAGCGTGTGTACTAGCACTACTAATAAACTCTTGTAAATTTAGCAGTAATTATTAGTGTCCACACTTTTCAAGATCCATGGAATTTCAGAGTAAATATTTCCACGTAGAAACTGTCTCTATAACTTATTGAAATACATACAGCTCGCTTGTTGGTACTACTTTAACAAATTATACATGAGTAGGGGACTGCAGTTCATTTTTGTACCACACATAGGACCTTCTAAATACATAAAAACTGGTTGCAAATCATACTTGTAAGTGTTACTCGTCATATAACTTACAGAATAAACAATATCAAGAATTACCAACATAAGCAGTGAAAAACCTTATGCTCACAAGCAACTGTTCACCATTCACCCATACATCCTGGAATGCATTTTGCACAGCAATATGCTCAGAATGCCTGCTAGCAAATCATACCTGAGCTCTCTCGCTGCTCTAACATTCAGAATAAGGTACATTGAGAATTAACAAAGTAAACAATGCTATTCCCACGTCTAAAATTCATCCGATATCGACGTTAGTCAGTGGCATCATGCTAGAGTATTAACATCACCTTGCATCTTCAAAATATTGTATTAATCTGCTTTGAAATAGTGGAGACTTGGAGAAAACTCTGTTCCTGTAATTCTCCTCTAATGTAATGTTGTTGCCTCACTGAAATTAATGATGGTGTATTAATCAGAGAGAAGAAATTCGCTGATTATGATAACGATAATAAGGCCACTGTAGAAATGTATGTAACTTTCTGATGGAATTACATCAATTTTCCCCCAAATTTTATCAGTTGATCCCAAAAACTGAAATGTCCGTGGATGCCCTAGGACAAGGAAACAATTAAACGGGCATGGGAAAGGTGCACGCCATTTATCACAAGTCATTTGTTACCTCAAAAGACTCCAACAATCTTTTAGTGCACAGATACCATCAACATTAACAAATAACATATTATTCTGACATTTACTCCAAAATTTCTACAATTAAACCAACTGATGATAAATTAGTTAATTTAAGTGAATAAGATGCACCTGTTTTGTAAGGATTAACAAGCCTGTAGTACAATCAAGTATAACTCAAAAACGAGCTTAGCCATAGGCAAGCAACGAAAGCAATAATGCTAAAGGTTACAATTACAACATGTGGCTGGCCAAGCGGGGTGCTTGACATTCGTGAATATAACTTACAAGAAGTGCAGTAACACAACATCACACAAGCCTGGTATCTGACGAGCCAAGGCCCATTAAGTACTAATACTTTATACAACGAGCGCAGGAACGATTGTCAACGAAAATATCCAATATTTGATCAGTTAGAGAATCCCGCTGGGGCGCAATCAAGATACTCACGAGGAAAAGTAATAAAACAGCAGTTAATAAATTGAGCGTTAACCTATGTTAAAGCTGTTACAGTAAAATGAAACTTCAAACAGGGATAACATGGTAGGTAAAGCCGACCAGGTCGGAGTAAGATGGTTTAGAATAACGGGCACTACTGGTTAAATTAACACTCGATTTCTAAGACACAGAAACTCAACATATGAAGTATGCCGTAGCATGCCAGGAGGCAGCAATGTCTCAGAGGCAACGGTGAGGCGGGAAGCGGCGCGCTGCCCACGCGCACATACGCAGCCGACACAGACAGGCTAGGCACGATTAACCGTAACAGCATGGGGCAGCGCCTCCAAACTCTACGAACAGCTCAGAAAGCCGAGAACAAACAAGGAAAGGTGTAATTCAGGCATAATAATAGATTATAGGAACATTATCGGACCAAAACAAGAAACTGAATGTGAGCGTGACTCCAAGCCCCAGCCAAACCTTAAGTATTATAACAAGAATTACTTAGAGGATTAACTGGTTAATTTCGCAATAAAATGTAACAAAAAATTAATGTAACAACCAGTAAATCACAAGGTACTCAAGTACATTAATTTAAAACACTTAAAAGGTAACAGACAAATCTTGTGGGCTAACAATCAAAGAACTACGATAGTAATTGTATTTAGAGCAATAAATATTAATTTTTTTGAAGCTATGGAACCTAACTACGGAAAAGAGCCAAGATTCACTGGCCACTAGCGTTTTCTTACCCCTACCGTAGGCAATTTTACAGTCACTACACCAGTCAGAGAATATATATACGTAACTGTCAAAATCCCTGATCAAAAATACAGTCTTATAACTCAGATCGAATAAATAATCTGTATCTTAAAAAGGATATGAAGAAGTATATTCGGTAGAGATTTGTTGTACTTATTTGCATATTTTCCATTTCATAGACAATGTTCTGTGTTTTTAACTATGTTTGCGTATGAAATGATCAGTCTGCCCTTTGCATCCGAATGTACAGTCATAGACTACAAATAGAATTTTTTAAAGCTTGTATGTAAAGAACAAACACCATTTGTTAGTTGCAACTTCTTGTAGACACATGTATACTATAGTTTTCTAAGTTAAGGCTATGTTGTATATAAATGAAAATAATGTGGACAGCATTTGTGTAAAAGTTAGTGCATTGTACCTGAGACCCACTGATAAGTGGTAGACAAACACATTACTTGGATGAAATAAATGTGTGTAAACACTCTTGTAAAAAGCTAGCGAAAGTTGCCACTTTCTTTAGACTATAGTAAAAATAACTTTGCCAACTGAACTTTTTAAGGAGAAGTAGTTGCCAATTGTGGATAGTAAAAATGTATTTCAGCAAAGTATGTAATCGTAACCAATTAAAGCTCCAATAAACTACATTACTTGTGAAATCCAAAATTTAGTATACTTCGACCATATATATATATATATATATATATATATAAATATATATATATATATATATATATATATATATATATGTGTGTGTGTGTGTGTGTGTGCGTGTGTGTATGTGTGCGTATACTGAAAATGACTATTCCATTGTTTAAACAACAAGTCGCAAACATAATGTACAAAAGAAAGTATGACAGTAAAAAACACCTGAAAACTAGAGAACTTTTGTGTATAATCATAAATGGAATATGTTTCTGTTCTTGATTTTGTGATCTCAACGCGAGTAACCAATCTTTCTTACATAGTAAGTGAGCAGTTATTTTATTTCTTCACATGTATGTAATATAAATTCATGTTACTAGCTGTAAGGTGAGCCATGAACATCTACATCTACATCCACACCTACATAGATACTCTGCAAATCACATTTAAGTGCCTGGCAGAGGGTTCATCGAACCACCTTCACAATTCTCTATTATTCCAATCTCGTATAGCGCGCAGAAAGAATGAACACCTTTACTTTTCAGTAGGAGCTCTGATTTCCCTTATTTTATCGTTCCTCCCTATGTAGGTCGGTGTCAACAAAATATTTTCGCATTCGGAGGAGAAAGTTGGTGATTGGAATTTAGTGAGGAGATTCCGTCGCAAAGAAAAACGCCTTTCTTTTAATGATATACGTCCCAAATCCTGTATCATTTCTGTGACGCTCTCTCCCATATTTGTCGATAATACAAAACGTGCTGCCTTTCTTTGAACTTTTTCGATGTACTCCCTCAGTCCTGTCTGGTAAGGATTCCACACCACGCAGCAGTATTCAAAAAGAGGACGTACAAGCGTATTGTAGGCAGCCTCCTTAGTAGGTCTGCTACATTTTCTAAGTGTCCTGCCAGTAAAACGCAGTCTTTGATTGGCCTTCCCCACAACATTATCTATGTGTTCTTTCCAATGTAAGTTGTTCGTAATTGTAATACCTAGGCATTTAGTTGAATTAACGGCTTTTGGATTAGACTGATTTATCGGGTAACCAAAGTTTACCGAGTTCCTTTTAGCACTCATGTGGATGACTTCACACTTTTCATTACTTAGGATCAACTGCCACTTTTCGCACCATTCAGATATTTCTTCTAAATCGTTTTGCAATTTGTTTTGATCTTCTGATGACTTTATTAGTCGATAAACAACAGCGTCATCTGCAAACAACCGAATACCGCTGCTCAGATTTTCTCCCAAATCGCCTATATAGATAAGGAACAGCAAAGGGCCTGTAGTACTACCTTCGGGAACGCCAGAAATCGCTTCTGATTTACTCGATGACTTTTCGTCAGTTACTACGAGCTGTGATGTCTCTGACAGGAAATCGCAAATCCAGTCACATAAATGAGACGATATTCCATAAGCACGCAATTTCACAACGAGCCGCTTGTGTGGTACAGTGTCAAAAGGCTTCCGGAAAGCCCAGAGATGCGGAATCGATCTGAAATCCCTTGTCAATAGCACTCTACACATCATTTGAATTCAGATCTAGTTGCGTTTCACAGGAATAATGATCTAGTTGCGTTTCACAGGAACGATGTTTTCTAAAACCCGTGTTGACTGTGTGTCAATAGACGGTTTTCTTCTAGGTAAATCATATTGTTCTAACACAATATATGTTGTAAATTCCTGCTGCATATCGACGTTAACGATGTTGTTGTTGTTATGGTCTTCAGTCCTGAGACTGGTTTGATGCAGCTCTCCATGCTACTCTATCCTGTGCAAGCTTCTTCATCTCCCAGTACCTACTGCAACCTACATCCTTCTGAATCTGCTTAGTATATTCATCTCTGGTCTCCCTCTACGATTTTTACCCTCCACGCTGCCCTCCAATACTAAATTGGTGATCGCTTGATGCCTCAGAACATGTCCTACCAACCGATCCCTTCTTCTGGTCAAGTTGTGCCACAAACTTCTCTTCTCCCCAATCCTATTCAGTACTTCCTCATTAGTTATGTGATCTACCCATCTAATCTTTAGCATTCTTCTGTAGCACCACATTTCGAAAGCTTCTATTCTCTTCTTGTCCAAACTATTTATCGTCTATGTATCACTTCCATACATGGCTACACTCCATACAAATACTTTCAGAAATGACTTCCTGACACTTACATCTATACTCGATGTTAACAAATTTCTCTTCTTCAGAAACGCTTTCCTTCCCATTGCCAGTCTACATTTTATATCCTCTCTACTTCGACCATCAGCAGTTATTTTGCTCCCCAAATAGCAAAACTCCTTTACTACTTTAAGTGTCTCATTTCCTAATCTAATTCCCTCAGCATCACCCGACATGATTCGACTACATTCCATTAACCTTGTTTTGCTTTTGTTGATGTTCTTCTTATATCCTCTTTTCAAGACACTGTCCATTCCATTCAACTGCTCTTCCAAGTCCTTTGCAGTCCCTGACAGAATTGCAATGTCATCGACGAACCTCAAAGTTTTTATTTCTTCTTCCTGGGTTTTAATACCTACTCCGAATTTTTCTTTTGTTTCCTTTACTGCTTGCTCAATATACAGATTGAACAACATCGGGGAGAGGCTACAACCCTGTCTTACTTCCTTCCCAACCACTGCTTCCCTTTCATGTCCCTCGACTCTTATAACTGCCATCTGGTTTCTGTACAAATTGTAAATAGCCTTTCGCTCCCTGTATTTTACCCCTGCCACCTTTAGAATTTGAAAGAGAGTATTCCAGTCAACATTGTCAAAAGCTTTCTCTAAGTCTACAAATGCTAGAAACGTAGGTTTGCCTTTCCTTAATCTTTCTTCTAAGATAAGTCGTAAGGTCAGTATAGCCTCACGAGTTCCAGTGTTTCTACGGAGTCCATACTGATCTTCCCCGATGTTGGCTTCTACTAGTTTTTCCATTCGTCTGTAAAGAATTCGTGTTAGTATTTTGCAGCTGTGACTTATTAAACTGATAGTTCAGTAATTCTCACATCTGTCAACAACTGCTTTCTTTGGGATTGGAATTATTATATTCTTCTGTTTCATACATCTTGCTCACCAGATGGTAGAGTTTTGTCAGGACTGGCTCGCCCAGGGCCGTCAGTAGTTCCAATGGAATGTTGTCTACTCCGGGGGCCTTGTTTCGACTCAGGTCTTTCAGTGCTCTGTCACACTCTTCACGCAGTATCGTATCTCCCATTTCATCTTCATCTACATCCTCTTCCATTTCCATAATATTGTCCTCAAGTACATCGCCCTTGTATAGACCCTCTATATACTCCTTCCACCTTTCTGCTTTCCCTTCTTTGCTTAGAACTGTGTTTCCATCTGAGCTGTTGATATTCATACAAGTCGTTCTCTTATCTCCAAAGGTCTCTTTGATTTTCCTGTAGGCAGTATCCATCTTACCCCTAGTGAGATAAGCATCTACATCCTTACATTTGTCCTCTAGCCATCCCTGCTTAGCCATTTTGCACTTCCTGTCGATCTCATTTTGGAGACGTTTGTTTTCCTTTCTGCCTGCTTCATTTACTGCATTTTTATATTTTCTCCTTTCATCAATTAAATTCAATATTTCTTCTGTTACCCAAGGATTTCTACTAGCCCTCGTCTTTTTACCTACTTGATCCTCTGCTACCTTCCCTACTTCATCCCTCAATGCTGCCCATTCTTCTTCTACTGTATTTCTTTCCCCCATTCCTGTCAATTGTTCCCTTATGCTCTCCCTGAAACTCTGTACAATCTCTGGTGCTTTCAGTTTATCCAGGTCCCATCTCCTTAAATTCCCACCTTTTTGCTGTTTCTTCAGTTTTAATCCACAGGTCATAACCAATAGATTGTGGTCAGAGTCCACATCTGCCCCTGGAAATGTCTTACAATTTAAAACCTGGTTCCTAAATCTCTGTCTTACCATTATATAATCTATCTGATAGCTTTTAGTATCTCCAGGGTTCTCCCATGTATACAATCTTCTTTCATGATTCTTAAACCAAGTGTTAGCTATGATTATGTTGTGCTCTGTGCAAAATTCTACCAGGCGGCTTCCTCTTTCATTTCTTAGCCCCAATCCATATTCACCTACTACGTTTCCTTCTCTCCCTTTTCCTACACTCGAATTCCAGTCACCCATGACTATTAAATTTTCGTCTCCCTTCACTATCTGAATAATTTCTTTTATTTCATTATACATTTCTTCAATTTCTTCGTCATCTGCAGAGCTAGTTGGCATATAAACTTGTACTACTGTAGTAGGTGTGGGCTTCTTATCTATCTTGGCCACAATAACGCGTTCGGTATTCTGTTTGTAGTAGCTTACCCGCACTCCTATTTGTTTATTCATTATTAAACCTACTCCGGCATTACCCCTATTTGATTTTGTATTTATAACCCTGTAGTCACCTGACCAGAAGTCTTGTTCCTCCTGCCACCGAACTTCACTAATTCCCACTATATCTAACTTTAACCTATCCATTTCCCTTTTTAAATTTTCTAACCTACCTGCCCGATTAAGGGATCTGACATTCCACGCTCCGATCCGTAGAACGCCAGTTTTCTTTCTCCTGATAACGACATCCTCTTGAGTAGTCCCCGCCCGGAGATCCGAATGGGGGACTATTTTACCTCCGGAATATTTTACCCAAGAGGACGCCATCATCATTTAATCATACAGTAAAGCTGCATGCCCTCGGGAAAAATTACGGCTGTAGTTTCCCCTTGCTTTCAGCCATTCGCAGTACCAGCACAGAAAGGCCGTTTTGGTTATTGTTACAAGGCCAGATCCGTCAATCATCCAGACTGTTGCCCTTGCAACTACTGAAAAGGCTGCTGCCCCTCTTCAGGAACCACACGTTTGTCTGGTCTCTCAACAGATACCCCTCCGTTGTGGTTGCACCTACGGTACGGCTATCTGGGGGACGTTAACGATATGGGCCTGTAATTTAGTGGATTACTTCTACTTCTTGAATATTGGTGTGACCTGTGCAACTTTCCAGTCTTTGAGTACGGATCTTTCGTCGAGCGAACGGTTGGATATGACTGTTAAGTATGGATCTCATGCATCAGCATACTCCGAATGGAACCTAATTGGTATACAGCCAGGACCGGAAGACTTCTTTATATTACAAGATTTAAGTTGCTTCACTACTCCAAGGATATCTGCTTCTAAAGTACTCTTGTTGGTAGCTATTCTTGATTCGAATTCTGGGATATTTACTTCGTCCTCTTAGGTGATGGAATTTCGGGAGGCTGTCTTTAGTCGCTCTGCTTTAGCATCACTGTCATCGAAAGTATTTCCACTGGAATTGCGCAGGGAAGGCATTTATTGTTTCTTGCCGCCAACATACTTCACATACGACGAGAATGTCTTTGAATTTTCTGCCAGGTTTCGAGACAAAGTTCCGTTGTGGAATCTGTTATAAGCATCTCACATTGAAGTCCGCGCTAAATTTATAACTTGGGTAAAAAATCGCCAATCTTGGGGATTTTGCGTCTGTTTAAATTTGGCATGTTTGTTTTGTTGTTTCTGCAACAGTGTTTCAATCCGTTTTGTGTAACAAGGAGGCTCATCTCCGGCGTTTGTTAATTTATTTGGTATAAATCTCTCAATTCGTGCCGATACTAGTTCTCTGAATTTAAGCCACATTTGGTCAACACTTATATTATTAATTTGGAATGAGTGGAGATTCTGTCTCAGGAAGGCGTCAAGTGAATTTTTACGTCCTGTTTTGAATAGGTAGATTTTACGCTTATTTTTCAAGGATTTAGGGATGGCAACCCTGTGTTCGCTAATCCCTGAACCGATTTTGATGCTCGTTATTAACTCAGGATTATTTGTTGGTAAGAGGCCAAGTGTGTTTTCATAACAGTTTACTATTCGCGTGGGCTCATGAAGTAACTGTCCGAAATAATTTTCAGAGAATGCGTTTAGCGCAATTTCGGATGATATTTTATACATACCTCGGGAATTAAACATGTATTTTCGCCAACATATCGAGGGTAAATTAAAGTCACCATCAACTGTTATTGTATGAGTCGGGTACTTGTTTGAAATCAAACTCAAGTTTTCTTTGAACCTTTCAGCAACCGTATCATCTTGATTCGGAGGTCGGTAGAAGGATCCAATTATTATTTTATTGCGGTTGCCGACAATGACCTCGGCCCATACCAACTCACAGGAAGTATCTACTTCAATTATGCGAAAAGTTAAACTAGTTCTGACAGCAACAAACACGCCCCCGCCAACCGTGTTTAGCCTATCCTTCCGGAACACCGTTAGGTTCTTCGGCAAAATTTCGGCTGAGCTTATATCCGGCCTTAGCCAGCTTCCAGTGCCTGTAACGATTTGAGCATCAGTGCTTTCTATTAGCGCTTGGAGCTCTGTTACTTTCCCAACACAGCTACGACAATTTGCAACTGTTATACCAATGGTTTCTGTATCTATTTTCTTCCTGTGTTCAGCCTTCAGCCTTTGTGACTGAAGCCATTCCTCTGTTTTCCCGAAACCTTCTAACCTAAAAAATCGCCCAGTCCACGCCACACAGCCCCTGCTACCCATGTAGTGGCTTCCTGCGATAGTGGATACCTGACGTATTCAGCGGAACCCGAAACCCAATCACCCTTTGGCGCAAGTGGAGGAATCTGCAGCCTACACGGTCGCTGAACCGTCTCATCCTTTGACTCAGACACTCCACTCGGCTCTATACCAGAGGTCCGCAATCGGTCCTGTCGACTGTGCTGCAAATGGTCAACTCTGCTTTCATCTAGCAAGCATGATTGGTAGCCTTTCCAACTTCTGTTATCCGCTTGAAACCAGAGATAATCTCTGCTGATCCAAAGTGATACACATTATTGGTACGGACGTGAGCAACCACCTGCAACTGGCTGCACCCTGTGATCTTCATGGCATCTGGGAGGACCCTTTCCACATCTGGAATGACTCCACCCAGTATGCACATTGGTTTTCTTACCCTTCTTGTCAGCCAAGTCCCTAAGGGGCCCCATAACGTACCTAACGTTGGAGCTCCCAACTACCAATAATCCCACCCTCTGCGATTGCCCGGATCTTTCAGGCTGAGTGGTTCCCTCTGAAACTCGACAGGTGACAGCATCTGGCTCTACGACAGTGTCAGCCACAGACAGCACCTGGAACCTGTTCGTCAGATAAACCGGAGAGGCCTTTTGTGCGGCCTGGGAAGTCTCTTGCCGCCTGCTTCGCCCCGGGGCGACCTCCCACTCGCCCACAGGGTCAGCCCCAGTGCGAGCTATAATTGGGTTGGCCACCGGTGAGGACCGATCGGAGGACTCTGACATGCTGGACGTCCGTTGGGTCCCCACGGCCGGCGCACAACAGTGGTGCCCATCCACTGCAGCCTCAAGCCATGTAACCGAAGCCATCACAACCTGAAGCTGAGAACGAGGTGTCACCAACTCGGGTCGCACTGCATACAACAATCGCAGTCCCTGTCCATACTAAAGACCGTGGAAAACTAAACTATGCAGATAAACAGACTATCGGCACGTGGTGCGCATCTCTACTGTAGACCCTGACGAAAACGCACGAAATTTGTCTAGTAATATGCATAACTCAAAAACCTAACTACCGAAGCACTCAGGTGAAACTAAATAATTTGCCACTGATTAGGAACTTGTAATATGTCACAAAATCGGTTTACTTTCCGACGCAAACGAAAACGCGACAACTGTGGCTATTAGATATTAAATTTACTTACAGAAACTCAAGAAACTAAACTATTGAGGCACACAGATGATGCAATAAAATTCGCTCCTGGTTAGGAACTCGTAAATGTCACAAAAGCGGTTACTTCCCTGTTGCTGCGTCTGTCTCGGTCGGCTATTTCTGCCTGATTCGTGTTATTCGCAAGAAGAGACGATAGAGTTGTAGGCGGCCGTGTATAACAACGTCTTTTACTTTGGAAAAGATGTGTCGTTGTGGAACGCAATTTAAGGAAACTATTAATGTTGAATGTAATTATGGTGGTAAAACAGCTAGTGTTGATGGGAAATTCGACTCTTTTGCTGTGCAGTTTACTGCATTTAGGCATTATAATAATAAGGATGAAATTAATTTGTTTGCTAATAAATATGAGAATGTAATCATTAACAAGGTCACAACACATATCTATCGCATTTATGTTAGGGTTGATAGACTAACGTTGGATACTAGTGCTAATAAAAAAATTTTTGGAGAACAAATGGAGAAAGTTAAATTTTGTATTAGTAATAAGCTTGGTAAATTTAATATTCAAGGATTTGATTCTATTGGTGTCCCATGGACGACGTAAACTGCTAAAAATTCATACCGTTTTGTGACATATAGCCGTGGTGAGAAGTCTGATCCTCTAAGTAGTGTTAGTGAATGGACAAGTATTGAGAAATAGTGTGGTGCAAGAAATACTGGTTTTAAGACTAATCCATTTTATGTAGGTGTTCTTGTAAGTGGTAGTGAGTCTAAAGCTGATCACAATGTTGAGTCGGAGGTGAAATATGTGTATATGACGGTTAACAATATTGTAGCACTAACATTTTGCAAAAGGAAAGGCAATATAACATTTTAAATAAAAGCCTATTGTTACAGCACATGTAGGCGCCATTATTTTTTTTAAGAAAACTGAGAACATATCAGACACTATCCTGATAATCTTCGGCTTGCTTTCCTGGTTGCTGATACCGAAGCTCGAATCGACAAACTTCCAAGGACATTTTATGGGAACAAAAAAATGCATCAGCAGCAGTTATTGTATTAGAGGAGTTGTGGTATTACAAACCTAATTTGGAGGAGTTGTTAAGACAATTTAATGAAGCGTAACGAGAATATGTGTTTATGCCTAATGGTACAAGAGGTGCTAATGTTTACTGCAAAATTTGGTCGGTCAGGCACAATTTTCTGCATGTTTGAATACACGTTCTCATTCGCGGTCAGGGAGAATAATTTTCCTATCTATGCCTTCTGATTCGTTCGGAGTCATTCTAGATTCCGTCGTGTGCGAGTGTAGAAAAACGGTGTTCTCCACGATAAAGCACATAATATTATTGTTTGAGAAAACTATTGACAAGTATGCATCAGGCTACTGAACTCTACTACCAAAAATACGGCCAAATAATTCGGAAAGCAATAGTTTTACGTGTAATTTCGACTTTAAAAGCATTCCACGTGTAACTAATCCTCTGTATTGTAAAAAAATATCACGACCTGTGGTGACATAAATGTAGACAATGTTTATGCGTATCTGAAATAAATAAGGACGAACAGAGAAGTGACGTGAGGGCGTCTGTGCAAATCGCAGGTTTTTTTATGTCAGTAATTCAACATAGACACACGAGTGGCAATGTAGGCTCCTAGGGCTGATGTTAGCAAAACGTGAGAGAGGGGTTGAAGACGCGTTGCTGCAACTGGATGTGGGAGGCAATCGTACAAATTATCCACGAACTCCTTCGGTCCTAAGTGAATCCAGTGGATGACGCTGCACACAGAAATTATAAACACACGCGCTAGATGTGCTACTGCCGCAAACATCTGACTATTTGCCATATTGGAAGTCCACAATAGTGTCTCCGCCAGCACAACTGTTGCCGCACGTTATGCGGCTTGTGAAACGTGTAAAACTTTTAAAATGTTCGCTACGGTCGCAGGTTCGAATCCTGCCTCGGGCATGGATGTGTGTGATGTCCTTAGGTTAGTTAGGTTTAAGTAGTTCTAAGTTCTAGGGGACTGATGACCACAGATGTTAAGTCCCGTAGTGCTCAGAGCCATTAGATTTTTTAAAATGTTCAAGACGTCAGTGCCCTACAAAGACGCATAGTCACTGCTTGTGGTGGACACTTCTGGAAATGGAAATAGCCGAGAGTTGAATTCTCTGCTGCGAACTGATAGATACTGTTTAGTTGGAGCAGTGTGACCGAGTAGAGTCTTTAAAAGGACTGCCAGCACAAAGTCAGTCAAAACTGTAAATTGCTATCACATACAGATTTCATTAATCATTCCAATGCGCTTAAACTAATCAAAACGTCTGATGAAGTATCTTTATCAATCAGGATTCCTTCCAGTGCAGCATAGCTTGTGTATTTTTTTGTATCACCCTTATTACCCTTTAACGTGTTTCGTAATACCCTCTTTTGATGTTATGAAGACGCACAACCGAAAGCTGTGATGCTAACCCTGATGCGCACGACCATTGAATATTCCTGCTGAAATCAGTGCCCGTGTGGGTGGCAGTCTCTCAAAAGACATCGGACGTCGTTGACCTCATGATGTTGCCAGTAGATGAACAGGTTTCACGTCTCTGCGACGTAATGTCTGCCTACATCATGCAGCTGATTTCGAGTCTATTTTGTTTTACGTAGAGTTCTGCATGAGTAAAAACCTTACAATGATAATGAATCTGTTTCATTTTACGAACATAATACGTTACCATCTAAAGTTGAAGTAACGAGTATGTTATGTGTGTGGTCTTATGCGACATATGTAAAGACAATGTACCCAGCCACCGAGACATAGAGGAAGGGGTGGAAATCAGCAGCGTAGAGGATGGTGAAGTAGAGTTAGTAGAGGGAGACAATCGTTAAACGGCAGACGGGGCCCAAGACCCACCTAAGGGAGCTCCCGTTTAATTTCAATGCTACAAATACGTATGCAGAGGTGGAATGTTTAGTGGTAGGATGCATTGGAACTAAAAAGTTGATTTTGTTGGACACAGGGGCGCAAGTGTCAGTGGCTACTAAGAGTTTAATGGGACGAAAGAAGTTAGACCCACTATGTTACAGGTTGCGTGAAGTGGGGATAAGGAGGTCACACCTTCGGGTCAGTGGCAGTTGACAGGGAAAGTCCGATTTGATGCATGCATGGAGGTAGTACCATGGGTAAGCGAGGGCTACGACATGATCCCAGGAGTAGATTTATTGCATCAACATCATGTCAAAATTGACCTTGGACAACTAACTGTGGAACTTGGTGGAATGTTATTTCAGCTAGGGGAAACTGTTGTCGATGCAGAGCTGTCGCTAGGGGCGTTCAACGTAATGAAGAAACCGACTGAGCCGCGTACATTAGCATTAAGGATTAATTCGCATGAGTGGCACTGGGAAGTCGCTATGGGTAAGTGTAGAGTCATATCTACCTGTGGGTACGGTATGTTTTATTGAACCATTAGAGGAAAATGATGTTTAGGATCCATTAGATTGTTTTGTGAAACGTAGTATTGTTCGCGCACATGAGGTAAACGACGGGCGAGTAGTCCCCGTGAACGTCGATAATTTGAGCGCTGTAGACGCAAATTTTAGAAAATGAGCTTTAGTAGCGAATTTGGATGTACCAGATGAACTCTGGTGTTCGAGAGGTAGGCGTAGCGATCAACCACTAACTGTCGAAACAATTGCATTGCGTTACAAAGTTAAGCATTTGGAAGGAGGAGAAAAAGAGCATATGGAAGAATTGTTGTGGAATTTAAGAATTTGTTTTATCCGCGAGGGCCGTTACCAGCAACCCCATTAGTTCAACATAGGATACCAACAGTGAATGAAGCACCTGTTTACGGTAAACCATGCAGAATACTGAGGTATCTGCAGCCGTTTGTGGAGGATTTCACTGATCAGCAGCTTACGGACGGTATGATAGAGTGCAGTAATAGTTGCTGGCGAGCGGACATTGTCATCGTGCCTAAAAAGTCTATGGATGGAACTAAGAAATATAGGTTCTGCTGTGACTACCGATACTTCAATAGTAAGACAGTAGCTAACGCATGCCCCATTCCAAACATATCGGAGATTTTGGATCAGTGCCAGTACTTTTCTACGATGGACTTGACAAGTGGTTATCACCAGTTAGAGGTGGCTCCAGAAGTATTTCCAAAAACTACTTTCTCTACTCTTGGAGGCCCTTACAGTACATCAGAATGCCATTCGGTTTGAAAAACTCTCCGGCAACGTTTCAGAGGTTGCTAGACAGTGTGTTAAGGGGTTTGAAATCACGGCAGTGTCTTGTGTATTTGGATGACATTATAGTGTTTTCACGTAGTATGGAGCAGCGTAGACAGCGGTTAAGGGAACTCTTTATGTGGTTGAGAGCAGCTCGTTTGACGTTGAGCCTGGAGAAGTGTCATTTTGCATTGGAAGAAGTAAAATATTTAAGTCATATCATCAGTAAAGATGGAGTGCGAACAGATCCGAGTTTGGTACACGCTGTAATGGACTTTCGAAGCCGAAAACAGTTAAGGAAGTGCAATCATTCGTCGGAATTTGCAATTTCTAGCGAGAGTTTGTGAAGTTTTTGCAGATTTAGCACAGCCATTGACGTGATTGTTATGGAAGCGTGTGAAATTTTAGTGGACAGAAGTGTCAGAAAGGGTTTGACAAACTGAAAGAAGTATTAATATCAAGTATGGTGCGTTTGTTTCCAGATTTTCAAGAGAAATTTATTCTAGCATGCGATGCGTCGAATCAAGCATTAGGGGTGCTCTTAGTCAGGAGACTTACGGGAAAGAATATCTATGCTTCTAGGCAGGTGAATGCAGCAGAGAGGAATTACTCATTAACAGTGAGGGAGATGCTTAGTGTAATCTATAGAATGACATATTTGAGATGTTATTTATAGGGGAGAAGATTTCGGGTAGTGACGGATCATTCTGCGTTGTTGGGGTAGAAGGATCTGTCCACTAGACTCGCTAGGTGGGCTGTGAGGCTTAGTGAATCCGACTATGAGGTTGTGCACAAGCCTGGGAAGAAGCACGGTAATCCAGATGCACTGAGTAGAAAGGTGGCAAAAGTAGAAGTCATAGGCTATGACCTAGCAGCATGGCAAGAATTACAGGACGCTGACAATGATTGTAAATTGTATCGGACATAGCCACAATTTAATATATACGATAGTCTTCTGTGCAGGGAAACGAAGTTAGGGCCAAGTGTAGTAATGCCAGCGAAGCTGAGAGATGGGTTTTTAAAGGAAACACATGATCACGTGTTATCTGGTCATGGTAGGAGTAGAGCGACAAATAGGAGAGTGGCGGAGAGGTATTGGTGGAGGGGTATGAAAGTAGATGTGGATCAGTATGTCAAGAATTGTATACCACGTGTGCAGAGAGCAGATATGAGTCGGAAACGGATACAGCTACAACGATTGCTGGAAGCGACTTGTCCATTTTCTGTGTTGGGAGTTGATGTCTTAGGACCTTTCAGTCGAACACCATCAGGGAACAGATTCGTTCTGACAATAATATACCAGTTTTGGAGGTATGTGGAGATGGTGGCTATGCCAAATCAACAGTTAGCAGTGGTGGTGTAAGCGTTAATAAACAACTGGATTTTGAAGTTTGGTGTAACGGAGACAATAATTACTGACGAAGGGACCAACTTCATGTCGGATTTAATGAAGGAACTGTGTAAATTGTTGAACGTAAAGAAGTCGAGGACGAGTGCGTTGCATCTACAGGTGAACGGAAGGACATAACGGGTACACAGAATAGTCGGGAAGATCCTGAGTTTTTATGTCAATGAGACGAGTATTTGAAGCATATTGTATATACATGCAATGAAAAAGTCCATTCCAATACCGGTTTGTTTCCGTTTGAGGTAGTGTACGGGCGAAAGATGCCGTCACCGTTTGATTTAGTAAAGCTACAGAAAGGAAGGTACGGTGAATCTGTGCATCAATTC
Source organism: Schistocerca serialis cubense (assembly GCF_023864345.2). NCBI lineage: Eukaryota > Metazoa > Arthropoda > Insecta > Orthoptera > Acrididae > Schistocerca > Schistocerca serialis. Next base: position 273,418,947 of record NC_064642.1, on the reverse strand, counting down.
GCGAGGACAATTCAGGATGTTTGGAAACGGGTAAAAAAGGCGGCTACAAAGGCTTTGGAAAGACAGGAAGACTCAGTGAAACGGAAAGGCAGTTTCCCGCAGTATAGAGTAGGGCAATGGGTAATGCTATCCATCCCCTATACGCCAAAAGGGAAAATTGAAGAAGTTCATCACAAGGTATCAAGGGCCAAACCAAGTAGTTGAAACCACATCCCCCATTAAGGTTAAGCTTCAGCTGCCAACTAGAACAACGATACTACACACTGGGCGGTTGCGGCCATTTAAGGGTTGTCTGGATTTAATTACAGGCATGTCAAAGGAAGAGAAGAGCAAGAAAGAGTGAGTGAAGAAAAGTGTTAAGCGCAAGGAATACCAGGAAGATAGAGTACCGCATGATGTACCATACGTTTTGCAATCCTGAAAGTAGTAGAGTATTTGCAGTGTTTTGTTTTCTTGTTATGTATAATTACGTTTGCGTAGATTAATTAGGCATTGTATTTTCATACGTTGTATGTGTTTTCGAGTATTGTGAGCCTGCTGGGGACAGCAGTCTTTTTGAAGAGGGAGGAAAGGTGATGGTGATCACTGTCCTCAGGTCACTGAAAAGGGGAGCGTTGAGCAAGTAGGTAGAAGTAAAAAACTGAGGAGGTACTGCTGATCTCGGTAGTTAACAGCCGGTGCACCAAGATGAGGAGGGAGGAACTGCGGAGCTGCCATAGAGGGAAGGTAACGGTACGTCCAGCCAGGGTGGTAAGCACCAATCTGGACATGTGCACAGTGCAGTTGTTTTTAGCCAGGAGGAATGAAATAGACTGTCCAAGGGATATCGTGGAGCCAAAATTGAGCTCGCAACGGGTCGGGATGCACTGAATCTTCTCCACCTACGAAAATTATTAGTAGTAGCAAGTTTTTTTGAGCACGGAGTATTTGCAGAAGCGAAACGTAGAGAGCTCGATTGGAGCGGAATTTTAATCAATGGAACTGCATGTAGGACCAACCCCTCGTCTGCCAGCATCAGTTTCATGAGTCACTCAATTGAATGTTACACAGCCACAACTATACTGGCCAGAAGCAACTTTGAAGTTTTGCAAGGCAGAATCTGACCTTGTTAAATCAAACTCCGGAGTCAGGTCTGTTGAGATCCGTAAACCAGTTCATTTCAGAGCAAGAGGGTCGCATATCAGCCGAACAGCTTGTGCAACATGTCACTCTATATAGGGTGAGGTAACGACAAGTAATGATCGCTTTGAGCACCTGTGTGCCAAGTGACATCGCAGCTTTAACTTTGTTGTTTGTTGTTTTCATTCTGATCAGGCGTAGAGCCAATTCTAAGAGGGAACCAAAAGTAGTCCAAATCCCAGTGGGCATAAGACAGGTAGGTAAGGGATTGGTCGACAACTAAGTGGAGTGGTTATCCTGTAAGGAATTTTTATGTTTTGTCTTATGCCATGTGTTTTAAGAGGACTAAAACACATCTAAGTTTTCTAGTACCAGTAGTTATATGTCATATGTACACGCTGACCAAAACAAGTTTAAGAGTAGTTAGAGGTCGTTCCAGGGACTGGGTCTTTCCAAACAGGGGAATGATGTAGCATCACCACCATTTAAGATAGGAAAGTCAGATTCAGTGCAATATTTCTGAGCACACAAGTTACAGCCAGGCATGAGCCTGTTGACAGTAAGTTACACTGACCAGAAGTTGTGAGGTAGAATAGAGGCTACAGGGCCTTCGAACCACTGAAAAGAGTAAATGCAGTGGTTTGCATGGTGCAAGTTACAGGCAGAAGGGGCCCACTGGTGCAACCTAGGTGTTACGAGCACATGAATCGGCGTGGTGCGTTAGAAAAACAGAGGTGCACAGCCACATATAAATAGGTGCCGGTTTTATAACGAAGGGGATTCAAGTGTGGCAGCTCTCCTGGACGGCGGGGCATGTCACACCACCAGCTAGACGCAGCAGCAGATAGGGCGCCAGTGTTCCAGTCCATGGTGGGTCAGTTGTTCGACCGTCTGACACCAATGCAGGTTCCGTAGCCAGTCAGTGGCAGGCCACTCGATGGGTCACTACCGTGGGCAGTCTTATTGGCTCCCAATGCACGCTAGAGGCATTCTGAGGCGAGGGCCGCAGATTTGGCGGTCCGATTGCAGGCGCTTGTTGTCGCCGCGATCTTAACCACGATGGTGAAGAAGCATGCAGCAGGCCACCCTACAGCATCCAGCGATTGGCGCTGAGGCAACGGGGACAAAGGCTGCTGAATCGGCTGCTGGCGCATTCTGACGACGTCAAAACTCCACAGCTGTACATGGCCGGCATGCCGCAGTACGTTGCATGGGTCGCTGAGGTTACCCTTCTACACCAAGCTGTTTTGCAGACAGCGAAATGGTGTCCTCGGCATTGCGGGTCCCAGTGATGTAGAGAGAGAGGAACGCAGCACTGTAGCTGGAAATAATAAAACACTTGAAGATCACGGCTGAGTTTTAATACGGCGCATCCTGACAGTCTTCATTCATGTCCTACATTCCTCCGCTGCACACCAACACCTACATTTCGAATTGATGGCTACAATTTGTAAACCATCCTCACTGGTGATGAAACATCGGTTTATCGCTTAGAAGCAGAAGAAATGGCAATTCATGGAGTGGAGCCACATCATCTGATGTCCAAAGAAGAAGTTCGAGCTCAGCTGGTAAACTCATGGCGATGGTCTTCCAGACTTTGAAAGAGGTATTAGGATGATGTGTCCTCCCTCATGGTTCAACCGTCAGCTAGGGTGAGTATTGTGCTACCCTCAGGAGCTTGAAAGAACACATTAGCGTTTTTGGTACCACAAAAATGCCACCGAACTTCTCCTTCTACATAATAATGCAAGGCTTCACACAAGTCTGCGCACCAGAGAGGAACCCACAAAAATTTATTAGGCTGTTCTTTCTCATCCACCCTACTGCCCAGATATCACACTTCAGATTCTGCCCAATGAAGGATTCAATCGTACTAAAGCAGTAAGTGGACGCTATGGAGATTATTGATGCAACAAGACGATTTCTCCGACGTCGACCAGCAGAGTGATACCATGCTGTCATACGGGCCCTCCTAATAAGGTGGCCGAAGTCCGTTGCATTAATCCGAGATTATGTTGAAAAATAGGTTTTTTTAGCCAGAAGATTGTTGAATAAAACGGTATATTGAATAAAACCGACCTGCTTTCAGAAAAAAGGTGTTGCTTTACTAACTGAACACATGTCATAGATCTGTGCGAGTACAAGAAAACGCCTGCTATATCTTCTTTACCATGTGCATTAAATGTCTATCTAGGACTATGCGTTTCATTCGTGGATGTATGTTGATGACATCTGCATTTCTACGACTGGCAGTCATAAGCTTCTCGTGATCACCTTGGTAGAGTTAAGTGAGGTAAGTTTTTGCTTCTGAGACGCGGCGCCAAAGAACATCTTGGCACTGGCTGTGTGATCGCTCTTTCTGCTAAGCCATCTTTGACGGCTGCCGATTGGCGGACACTTACTTTTTAAAGAGGAAGTTGCCACTTACGCGGACAGAACTTTTGAAGGTAATCGCGTGACGAGGCGTTTACCTGTACTATCCGCGAGGAGACTGTGTCACTGTGGCCGGGTTGGGAAGTCACTGATGTGTAGCGCTGAGAAGTGGGACAGGCAGCTGCGACGCGATCGCAGCACTGTAGCCAGGGGCTCAGCTCTATGGACGTACTTGCTTCGGCAGTACATATACTAAAATTGGAACGATACAGAGAAGATTAGCATGGCCCCTGCGCAAGGATGACACGCAAAATCGTGAAGCGTTCCACATTTATTCTGCCGGCACGGTAGCTCAGCGTGTTCGGTCAGAGGGTAATGTGCCCTCTGTAATAAAAAAAAACTGAGTTAACCGATCAACAACGAACTTAAATGGATGTCTTACGACGTCCACCCCGAGCAGATGCAACGAACTAAAGCGAACTAAATGAAAAAAAAAGAAAAAAAATGGACGGCGGACGTAAGGGGCCTTCCTGTTTCTGCGGAACTAGCTATAGCAGTAGCCGCGGTAGGACCTGTGTTGTCCATAGGCCTTCAGTGCTGATACACACCGATACGTCGTCTATCTGATGCCTTCGCAATAGCTCTGGCCACTGGATTATTCGAACGGCGAGCATCTCGTTGTTGTAGTGCAACTCTCAGACTGCATAATCGTGTTAGGCGTCAGTTACTGTTTCTTCACGGCGTCAGTGCTTTTAACCTGTGTATCATTTGGGTCAGGTGTGTTCAAACCTGCACCGTCATACTAATGTCTCTTCGTGGGCCTGCGTTTATATTCCTTTAGGATAATTGTGTTACCTGAGAAAGAGGCACGTGTACATTGAAAATGTTTCAGAAATTTTATCAGTAACTTGACTGCTGTATATTAAATGTTATTTGTGATGAAACTTCAAATTATCAGTGCCATATTACGAATCCTAATATTACACAGTCTTTTCTGCGTCGCACTAAGTTGCAGACAAATGTGTATATGCGTTCACATATGTAGAACCAGTCGTTTCCGTTTATGAATTTAGATATCCTTTTTTAATATCGTGAGTAATTACTGGTTTGGGGTTCAATGTAACCTCGCTTGTACATCATGCTCTCAATTAAGCTAACTATCTCTGTTAAAGAGATAAAGAAAGAGGCACAACTGCATTCCAAAAAAATGGTTCAAATGGCTCTGAGCACTATGGGACTTAACATCTGTGGTCATCAGTCCCCTAGAACTCAGAACTACTTAAACCTAACTAACCTAAGGACATTACACACATCCATGCCCGAGGCAGGATTCGAACCTGCGACCGTAGCAGTCGCGCGGTTCCGGACTGACTGCATTCCACTTCAGTAATCCGGTATAATATTATTTGCTTTCCATTCTTAACTGTAACGGCTTAGCAGAGTAACCTTTTTTGGCTTGTAATTAATACCTATTGTTTATGTTACAGAGTAGATCTAATCTGCCCCGTGTGTATGATACTGTGGCTGCTGTTGTTTTCACGAGAATAGTTGTGAGGCCCTCCCTGCTTTCGGAACGAGCACTGTAAGGCTTGTACCACCATAAAACCTTGAGTATTTTATTAGTGTTGCTTTATTCGGTTTTTAAAAATAACTCTTAACTGTTGGCTTCTCTTAGAAATTATTAAAGGTTGTTTTACTGGCCCTTCAGGCCGAATTGGGTGCAATAAATAAAATTTTAAAGGAATTTGCAAACTCTGAGTTCCTTTAATCATAAATATAAGTCTGTGTGACGCTAACTGTTACTATTTTCACGGATAGAAAAGTATAACCTTCTCAAATACTTTCAATTCGTGAGCTGCACCCTTAATTTTTACACATGAATTAGTGAGATTACTCATGGTACCTTTACTATCCATGGCTGTGGCCACTTTCAGAACTCAAATTAATAATCTAATTGATTAATTTAATAGTATTGGTTAAAAACAGTCTTGGTTGCAATTTTAGGAACAGGAGCGAATGCGTGAACGGGAACGCTTATGCAGATCTTGGTGCCTCTCGCGTCCATCTAGAAAAGATAACCTGAAGATGCCTAAATAAGGCGAAACCCGTCGTTGAAAAATAAAAAAAAATAAAATTGCAGGCAAGACTGTTTTTAACCAATACTGTTAAGCACTGGTTTGCTGTTATGCCACATATGGATTGGACAAATTTCTATATTTAATTTAGTAAGACTGAACCTCAATTTGCTGGTGTACCCATGTACCATCACAATAAAATAAAAACAGTGAATACATGAGGGAGTAAGAATCAGAAAAATGGCGTATTAAGTACAAAAACTAATGACAAGTTTTAATAATCCTTTTGTAACTACATCTAGCTGATGAATCCTACAAAAAAAAAAAAAAAAAAAAAAAAAAAAAAAAAAAAAAAAAAAAAAAAAAAAAAAAGGAAACCACAAATCAGAAGAGTAATGGTGTGTCATTGGCAAAGCATACATTGGGGTGCAAGCTATACAAATTCACCACTCAGCTCGCCCTATTTGCCCAAGAAATTCACAGTGCCGTAGACACTGGCGAGCAGATTGATGCCGTATTCCTGGACTTCAGGAAGGCATTTGATACGGTTCCGCACTTACGTTTAGTGAAAAAAATACGAGCTTACGGAATATCGGACCAGGTTTGTGATTGGATTCAGGATTTCCTAGAAGAAAGAACACAACATGTCATTCTTAACGGTTCAAAATCTGCAGATGTAGAGGTAATTTCGGGAGTACCGCAGGGAAGCGTGATAGGACCTTTATTGTTTACAATATACATAAATGACTTAGTTGACAACATCGATAGCTCCGTGAGGCTATTTGCAGATGACACGGTTGTCTACAAGAAAGTAGCAACATCAGAAGACTCGTACGTACTCCAGGAGGACCTGCAGAGGATTAATGCATGGTGCGACAGCTGGCAGCTTTCCCTAAACGTAGATAAATGTAATATAATGCGCATACATAGGGGCAGAAATCCATTCCAGTACGATTATGCCATAGGTGGTAAATCATTGGAAGCGGTAACGACCGTAAAATACTTAGGAGTTACTATCCGGAGCGATCTGAAGTGGAATGATCACATAAAACAAATAGTGGGAAAAGCAGGCGCCAGGTTGAGATTCATAGGAAGAATTCTAAGAAAATGTGACTCATCGACGAAAGAAGTAGCTTACAAAACGCTTGTTCGTCCGATTCTTGAGTATTGCTCATCAGTATGGGACCCTTACCAGGTTGGATTAATAGAAGAGATAGACATGATCCAGCGAAAAGCAGCGCGATTCGTCATGGGGACATTTAGTCAGCGCGAGAGCGTTACGGAGATGCTGAACAAGCTCCAGTGGCGGACACTTCAAGAAAGGCGTTACGCAATACGGAGAGGTTTATTATCGAAATTACGAGAGAGCACATTCCGGGAAGAGATGGGCAACATATTACTACCACCCACATATATCTCGCGTAATGATCACAACGAAAAGATCCGAGAAATTAGAGCAAATACGGAGACTTACAAGCAGTCGTTCTTTCCACGCACAATTCGTGAATGGAACAGGGAAGGGGGGATCAGATAGTGGTACAATAAGTACCCTCCGCCACACACCGTAAGGTGGCTCGCGGAGTATAGATGTAGATGTAGATGTAGAATCCCTTTTACAACGCAATCTGACTTAGTTTATGTGAACTGACTGTGTGGCCCAACTCTGTTCAGATGGAATCAACTGTGACCAAGTATACCGCAATCTGTGGTTCATCTGAGAACAGGGAACTGTGAAAAACATTTAACAACACTACACTGGCGCAGCAGTATTTTGCCCTTTCACCTTCATTCAGGCAGTAGCAAAAAACGGTGTGCTGTGGGCGTGGGGTGGTGCGCTTCGGCAGCTGACATGTTCTGACGCGTCCAGAAAAATTTGCAAAGTACGCGGTCTGGCGTACTGATTACCAGAACGCAGGAAACTTCCCCATCAGAGGCCTGAAATTCCGGCAGATCTGAATCTGAAGTGCTACCGTTCACTAAGCTGGCCAGACCAATTTGACTCACAGGCAGGTCGGTGCGTGCTGGAACCGTCAATCGTCAGACGACCGACTCAGGACGAATAAGTTCATCCTCGCCACACATGATGTGTCCGAGATGATATACTGTAGAACTGTCGGTACAGTTGGAAACTGCTACAAGTCCACCGCAAGGTACAGACCACAAATCTTACCCACTGCGGAAAGATCTAACGTTCACCACCAGGGGAGGACCAGAAGACGAAGAAGGCAAAGAAACACAACCACTTTCTACCAAGCCTCGGTAACGAAGCCGAATTAGCAGGAACGAAACCGCTCGCACGTTGCACAAACCAATCGATCTACCCTCTACTCACTGAATCTCCCGTCTGGACTGTCCTGTTGGCCTTTTAGCCTGCATATCCTGAGAGGAGGTAATCAGTGACTCAAAATCTTTGTTGTCTGAAATAAAGAAGATTTTAGACTAGGGAAGCGTCGTTCTCATGGTAAGCACGGCCATGTTTAGCCAAAAAAATCAACCTAGATGGAACCACAGTCCCTCATTTATGGAGAAATCTAGTCTTTCTGGGACAATCATTTCCAATTTCAGAAAGAAGGCTGTTAAGCTCCCCAGACAGTCGTGCTTGTTAAATATATGATTCTGCCGCTCGCCAAAATATCTGGTGACTTCCTGGTGTCAGGGAGGTTGCGGTCTTGCCTGCACTAAACACGTACACCCGCCGCTCTATCTGTATCGTTCCAGCTTCTGACATGAGAATGGACGGAGTTTTATGACCTTCCTACTGTCTGTACAAAAGCTCAGTTTAGAGTCTCTCTTACATGGCTTCCTCCACTCGGTTTCCACCGACTGGCAGCCTTTGTGAAGGACTGAAGCCCGGGTCACATAAAATATTTTGTCAATCGGCGGCCTTCTTTCCGATTGTAACCGGGAGGAGGAGAGGGCTTTGGCCAGAAGTCTTTCTGCAGGTATGATCCACTGGGTGCTGCTTCCCAGAATCGCTCACACAGTCTGGTCGCTGCACTTAGAAATTATGGCCCGCAGTTCATCTCTCATTTTTTCCCCATCACCTCCACTATGGCCTCTTAAGTAGAAGTTCAAAAAATGTTCTGCTGTGTGTGGAACCTTATGGGACTTAACTGCTAAGGTCATCAGGCCCTAAGCTTACACACTATTTAAACTAAATTATCCTAAGGACAAACACGCACACCCATGCTCGAGGGAGGACTCGATCCTCCGCCGGGACCAGCCGCACAATCCATGACCGCTCGGATAATCCCGCGCGGCTAAGTAATAGTTCCCTATAGGTTACACATGCAGTTATAAGAACATTCCGCCTACGATTTCCCCATGTAAAAAAGTCGCAAACCAGATGTACCAAATTTAGCACTCGGGAACACCGATCATGGCCTAAAATATGAACGTGAATGTGACTAACCATGCCGTTAAAGAGACAGAGTGGCGTGCCACCTGTCAAAGTGTTCCCGAAATTAAATTAAACCTGGTGACTTATTAAGCTGATCTAAATCCTTGCTATAAATCTCTCTCGTTTGTTTATATATTTGAAGCACATTAGTGAGTGGCGGCCTTTACGACTGGCTCTCGTAATTAAATCAGTGATTTGCTTATTGATTAATTTGCTGCAATTAATTTGATTCTAAGCTTCATTTGTAAAGGATTTTGGTGCAGCAACTTACTGTCAGTTTTGGTGACATACTTAGAACAACCTATGCAACATTTTGCCATATTGTACATTTTTGGTATATTTATCTTATATTAAATGTGTTGAGGGTACAATCGTTGAATAAGGGTTGGTTATAATAAATTTATCGTAATGAAATTAATGCATGTTGTCACTAGTGTATGTGTTCAGGGCTGTAATTTTAAAAATAAAGTTTTAAATAGATTTTGTACCCTAAATAGTGCTTACTCCTACCATTCCAGCAGCCTGCGTGCTCTGCAGTCACCTTTCAGTTTATTTGTACACTACTGTCCTTAAAACTGCTGCACCAAGAAGATCCGTTACAGCCACTCGGATAAGATGCCTGTCATCTCAACTGCTAGTGATACGAGGCCGTTGGGATCCAGCACGGCGTTTCGTATTACCCTCCGGAACCCACTGATTCCATATTCTGCTAACAGTCAATGGATCTCCAGCAACGCGAGCAGCAATGTTGCGATACGATAAACCCCATTTGCGATAGGCTACAATCCGACCTTTGTCAATGTCGGAAACGTGATGGTACGCATTTCTCCTCCTTACACGAGGCGTCACAACAACGTTTCACGAGGCAACACCGGTCGACTGTTGTTTGTGTGTGAGAAATCGGTTTGAAACTTTCATCATGTCAGCACGTTCTAGGTGTCGCCACCGGTGCCAACCTTGTGTGAATGCTCTGAAAAGCTAATCATTTGCGTATCACAGCATCTTCTTCCTCTCGGTTAAATTTCGCGTCTGTAGCACGTCATCTTCGTGGTGCAGCAATTTTAATGGCCAGTAGTGTAGTTAGGTGTCTGCATTCCAGGTACACACAGGAGCCCTTGGTGACAGCAGCGTAGGGTCGGCGCTAGATGATCCAAAACAAAATGACACAGCCGTCTGATTGGGTATAGGTTGTTTTGGATCATCTAACAGGAAACATACGCTAATGTAACACAAGACTTTCTGTGTGTACCTGGTGTCCAGATACGTACATATAATGAATGATAATGAAAATATTGACTGCCCCTCGTTTTTATACAGCGGGAAACGAATATTTACAGAGCATCTAATAAGGTTCACTTCCTTTTCATCCTGCTCCTTATATTACGAGAGCAACGCTAATATTACAGCATTCTTGAAACAAGAATGCTTGTGGTAACCACTTCTTGGGGCAAAAACTCGTTGAAGTACCTGTTAACGAGGCGCGAGGCCACGGCGCGGGGTTGATTTAGGGAGCCGCAAACGACCTGCGTCGGCTCGTCGCTGGCCGGCCGGCGCGTCGCGGTCGTTACGCGGCCGGCGCGGGTGTCATTACGCACTCACGCTCCCCCATAAACACCTATAACTACTTCATCTGCAGGCGCCGCCGTGTATCGGCAGGCGGCCGCCCTCCCCTCTCCAGCAGTGACGTACTGCCGAACGCTCGCTACGTCAGCAGTGCCTCCGCGATGACGCTAGGGCTGCAGTAATGTGACCCACGGCGAGAGAAACGACGCAGCGCCGCTCCACTGGGTTGGTTCAAATGGCTCTGGGCACTATGGGACTCAAATGCTGAGGTCATAAGTCCCCTAGAACTTAGAACTACTTAAACCTAACTAACCTAAGGACTTCACACACATCCGTGCCCGAGGCAGGATTCGAACCTGCGACCGTAGCGGTCGCGCGGTTCCAGACTGTAGCGCTTAGAACCGCTCGGCCACACCGGCCGGCCGCTCCACTGGGTTTTGGCCTCTAAACCAAGTTCTCATCAGGGGATAATGCAGGGGGTCATTGCCCTTCTTTGGAATTCGTCCGGTCCTTACGATGTACCAGCTCCACCTGCAACGATCAAACTTTCGCACTAACATTTTCATCACGATTCCCATATGTGACATCATTTCGTAATCAGTTATCGGTTACTGAAGTGAAGTCGGTCGAGCCACCTAGAAAGGCACCCTTTAACATTAATCTAAGTTGATACTAGGTAGGGAAGAGTGTGAAGAATGTTGTATCTTGGGACACTTTTCACATATCCTCTAACCAGCTCTGTAATAGAAAAGTTTAATATAATGTTCGATCTAAGCTCCGACAGTTATGCAAAACCAGGTTTTTTTCCAAGTTCCCAACCATGTTTCAGTACCTCTGTGCCATCATCAATGGGTTTCTGTTTTATTTAATCTTTACACTCGGTATGCATGGTTTTTCTGGACCACTTGTGTAATTTTTATTACGGTTAGCTTGTCATATGTTTGTGTGGCAGGCCGTCTTTTCTCAGCATCCTGATGAGGTGTTGTGAATCACATGTAAATATAACACATATTTTCACAAATATGCTCGTAAAAACACTTTTCTTTTCACCAAACACCCTGTAATTGCTTAATATATTTTCTAATTTCATTTTTAGATTATGGTATTCACTACTTGTGTGCTCCTGCCTTTTTATGAAATCACAAAAATTACTCCACAAAAGTAAGATTTTCTAAATGTAGAAACGTAGTGATAGATACAGCACGGTCATGTAACAAGGAGCCATTATTCTATTGAACTTTAAAAGCGTTGCAATCGAGAAAATCATGTGAATACTGTATTTAGTCGTCTACTGTTACATCATTACTACATTACTGTGATGCATACCAGAATCAGTGAGTAAAATGAAGTGAAGAAAAAGAATTATCAAATCAATCACCAGTTACACTTTAAGTAGATTCAGAAACTGAAGCTACAGAAGTGTAAACGTAGGCCTCCGCGGCCGTTGTCACAGTCAATAAAATTCTTCTGGGTTTAGAACCACATTGTCAACCATAAACTGTGGATTGCATCTTGCAATAGTCGCCGAAAAGTCCGAAGTTTATAGTTGACAATGCGGTCCCAAAGCCACAAGAATTTTATTGGCCGAAGCTACAGAAAACTAACATAAATTTCCTTTTTGAAGACAAGTAACATTGTTAAGACCTTAACGAAGCTCACATAACTTACAAAAACCCCATGTTCCATTATAAAATACCATCTTTTATTTCTAAATACAAGATGATGTATGAGCGACTAAATATTGCTACACCGCGCACACGTTATATTATAACTAGTTATAAAAGGTAGTAGCATTTGACTCGTCGTAAAATTCTGTAACTCGAGACTTAGCAACGTATTAGAGATAGCTTTAATATGTTATACAGCACTGAATTGTGTACGACTCGAAATATTTACAAATCCTGCATAAAACACAACCTCATGTCTAGCGAAAACAAAAATAGTACAAAATGGTGCAAACTACTTATGGCGGTCTCTAGTGCACAGTGCTTCATGTGACACGAAAATCACGACTAAAGTGAAGTACTGACCAAAAAACATCGTGTAGGTGAAGGTACATTATTCTCTAGTTCCAATATTCTCTTTTCAGTTAATACACAAGTCACGTTTATGACAAGAGTGCCATATTGCTTACTGATCCATTAGTCACTTTGAAATATGCTACATTTCCTTCAAGAAATCCATATTTGCAATGTCGAAAGTTGTTAAAATCTTAAAAAATTAAATATCATAGTAGTTTTCATGGGGACGTACTAAGTTCGCTAATTCCAGAACTGTATCACGTAGTAACAAAAAAAGTTTATGACGCTTTACTGAAATTGAGCTACATGAGTGTTTTGAACAGTAATATAAATTCAATTAACGCTAGAAAACAAAGGATTACGTTTCACAAATACAATTGTAACGCAAATGCCTCACATCAATTCATATTAATAATGTTTATCATAATATTAAAATCTCCATAAATCTGGAAATGTTACAGACTCATCAAATCAAGGAAGAGTTTTGGAATCACGACTGACGTCCCTTTAAGGTGAAACTTTTCACACATTTTTTCACAGTTGTTTTAATTTTAGTAAACTTTACATTTACTTTATTTTGCTGTTGCCAGAAATAGATGCAGGAAAGAAAGCTGACTCAAATACGGTTGCTACTACTTTAAAATAGATTATGATTAATTTCATATAGAAAGAAAATACTCTTTTCAGTTACAAAAAACATGACGTAAAATAGTGCTGGCCATCAGGAAGCTTAATTCTAACCATAAAGTACATGTTTGTACTTCATTTCATTTAATCTATGGATCCCTTCAACTTGTGGGGATAGGTATGTTTATACATAGATTTCTGGGAGGTGCGGAAGTGCAAATGTGAGTGAGGATGTTGTTGTAGGTCGTTGAGGCCCTCCAATATTTTATTTCTGTAAACGTCGCTCAAAAGTAGGTTGGAAACAGTGCTAGCACGTGACGTAAGTTGTTGATACTGTGAACTGGTAATGTGAAGTTAATGTAATAAACATAATTCTACAGAGACATGTTTTGACTTATTGGCTGGTACATGGAACAAAATATGTAACTCAGGTGGACCCTGAGACCAAATTCGTCGAATGAAGAGCAGCCAGCTCAGTTAATCATAGGTAAAAGATGAAATATGTAACTTGGATTTGTGGCATCATTTGAACTGGAGCTCAGAATTAAATCTTCTGTTTACCTCAAACATAGAAAATGTCACATGATCAAAAATAAACCATATATCAATTACAACCTTAAAATTTGTTACGATTCGTTCCGGATTACATTTTTACCATCCTAATCTGGTAGCCGAGGGGTTTCCCTAAAAGAAGCGCTTCTCTTCCTCTTATGTGTTAACGACCTGCCTTCATAATGTAGCAAAAAACACAAACTCCGAGGCCATGGAAGGGAATCAGTAATTGAGAAGAGAGTGAGACACGCATTATCACTCAGTCTGCATACTGAGCAAGCAGTGTAGGAGAATAAGGAGAAACTTGCAGAAATATTTAAAGTTTAGGCAGAATAAACAAAGATCTTGCTATTCCCCGATATTTTGTTAGCGGCTGTCGTAATTAATACTGTATTGGTTACATTCCTTTACCATAATATTTCACTGCGTAAAATGGAAATGTACAGGGCAAACTACGAAGTACATCGTGGGTGGCGAATCTATATGTTCACCCTTTGAAGGTACATAGGCTGCAAATGCTAGTTGTGCTCACTGCTGCAGACCGTACATGAAAGTGTCAACGCGTAGGTAGCTAAACGATTTCCCAATGACCTACTCAAATCTGTACATGCATATATTCTTAAAATTCTTCAATAAAACTGCACTGCGCATTTGACAATGGTTAACCACACTTCTGTGGTCACAATTAATTCTTGATTGTTCATTGCTGTAAGAGTATATTTTGCGACCTGTTAAGGCAGTAAAGAAGCACAGCTCGGCTTAGTAATGTTACCGATTTTTCTCACTGGTACAATCACAAATAACTCGATAACAATATTGATGGTTGCTTGCACAGGCGTCGACAGCACAAAAATAATGGGGGGTGGTGGGGGGGGGGGGGGAGGCACTCAATAGACAGAGACAGGGTATGGATCGCAAAAGGGTCAATACGGGGGATCCCCTTGAAAAAAGAAGCAGAAAATTAGGACCTAAAACACCTTTTGGAGCATTCTGGATGCCTCAGACTATATATTTTCATGGCACTGAAGACTCCTAAAGCGTTCCAATTTAAGCCCGGTTTAAAATGTATTTTGTGATCACCGAGTATAAAAGGTTATACAATACTAACACTTAAATTTATCGAATATGTGTGGGTGACTTGTGTACTATACAATAAACATTTTTGTAGGAGAGATCCAGGAAAAATTATTTATATAGACCACAACAGGCTAAATGCTATATTTAGATCAGTTTAAAAAACAGTTCATTAATTGCTATAATTATATAACTGTGTAAGTGTTCTACAAAATTGTAGTGTAAAACTGAGTAAATTGGATACATTTTGTAGGAAGCATTTACTTACCATATTTCTTCGCCTTTTAAAAGGAGTACTACACTGATGAATTACCTCGAACTGATTACACAACAATTTCTCTCGACACATATACTCACTAACTCACTAAAACTTTATTGTTATACCAACACCGAACTGTAAGTGATTGTCGGGTGGCGTTCGGTTGTTAGCCGCCTGTCACCCCTGGCCACCCTCCATCCCTACCAACTTACGGCAAAATCAAAGTAATCAAGCAGATTCGTGCTTATCTATATTACTCCTTCATCACTCGTAGACTTACCAGCACAGAGCATTACTACTTGGAAAAGTTTCTTTTTAGTGAAAACATAAGTTCGTTTGATTTACTGAACAATACCTTTTAGTATGTGTTATTAGTTATGCATAGTTATATTAGTTCTACGATGTCATTTTGTGCCAAGTAAGACTCAAAAAATTGAAACTTCACGCCCGTGGTGGCGTGTACGTAAACAATGCAGGCAAGAGAACTTTTAATTTGTTAGTAAATATGCTACATCCCTATAAAACTACTTTCATCCGATGCTTCAAAATATTCAAACCACACTGAAACAAATCATTACTAAAGGAATTCCCGCGCGACTTATACTGAGAAGCTGCACTGTCTAGCTGCGTACGCGAGTGCCCACACGCGCCGACTCCATGTCTGTGCTGTAGGCAATAGCCAGTTCCGGCGACAATGACTCATGTCAAATTTCTACAAGCACCGGTGCGCTACTGATATGTTCTTACAATCCATAAGGTGTGTTAACTGTGCCCTCACACTCCAGAGCAAACAGGCCTACACAACTTATTTGAAATTATGAAAATACAATAAAATGTGTCGTAGGGTGTCACAGTGGGTCTCTAGGTTTGTGGAAAATCAGAAGCCACAGATTAGAGAAAAGAGTTGAAAATCATTAAATGCACTGAAAAGTGATTAAAATTGTAACAGAGAAAAATTATTAGAAGAAGCTTGAAGATACATTGTCGTAAAACAGATGCAACATTCTATAAGCATTGTTTTAGCTTATGTGCAGCTCGCCGCATGTTAACGCACGAAAGCTTAAATGTATATAAAAAAAAAAAAAATGGCTCTGAGCACTATGGGACTTAACATTTATGGTCATCAGTCCCCTAGAACTTAGAACTACTTAAACCTAACTAACCGAAGGACAGCACACAACACCCAGCCATCACGAGGCAGAGAAAATCCCTGACCCCGCCTGGAATCGAACCCGGGAACCCGGGCGTGGGAAGCGAGAACGCTACCGCACGACCACGAGATGCGGGCTAAATGTATAAAAGTTTCAATAGAGCTGTAATACATTCAGATAAATAAACTTGTCATACTGTAAATTATTGTAGGTTAACACGTTTTGTAACAGACACCACGTGTTTTCTGTCTTTGAATATGAGCGAAAAGATGATATAAACAGAGAAAAATAAAAAACGCACAAAAATCTGCCATTATCTCTTGCTTCTTGCTGCATGCTTAACATTTTAGACACTGCATACTTACGCCTCAGAGGCATGAACTCACTGTTCTGTGGATAGTGTGTGGTCACTCTGCCGGTAGGTTAGTTGTCCGATCCCAGATGCAGCTTTCCACATCGTCGGATTAAGTTTGGTTATCACGTACATGGTAAGTAAATGAAAGTAAGAATGTCTAATTCCATGTTTCCTAACCAATGTTATTATGTACGAAGCATACGAACGGCCTTTGGTAGTTGCTACAGAGCACACTTAAATACTTGACACAGAATCCAAGAAAGAAAAAACATAAGGTTGTCCTCAGAAGTCGGCATCCGTCCTCTTGATGAAACACGAGGAGAAGAAATAAACAGCTTAGAAGGAAGCTATCTCATGTCGTGTGGGGGAGGGTTTTTTGCTTATCACCGTCACTTCATCCTTTTGCTGTTGTAGTCGCGAATGCTTCCTTGGAAGAACAGCTGTTCGCTAGTCGACGTGTGAACTAGATTTGCCAGCGCCTATGTGAACTAGAATGTATCTCATTTTACCAGCATGACCTTTTGACGCGATATTCGACGGAGGAAGCAATATACAGGTTGACTCTTCATGGAATGTACGCTCGCGGAACTGCAACAGTAAACTTCCAAACCCCTCCCCCCTCCTCCCCCCGTCCCCGCGGGTTGCAGAACGCTTCTCGTTTACTACTGGAGTAGGTTTAGAGTCTCCGTGAGGCTTTCGCGCTTACTAAATAAGCCTGTAACGAAACACGTTGCTCATTTCGAATCCTGTCTCTATATTCTCTATAAATTCTGATACGTATCACAAACTCACGAGTAATATTCTACTACTAGCTGAAAAAGACTCGCTTCGTTTGGTCTTTATTTTGATTCCTTTTTCTGAAACCATTGTAGATCATTAGACAACTTTTAGGTTCATTGTAAAAATGAACACTGATGAAAATAGTAGATATGATAGTATTTCACACAGCTACAGGACAGGATTTCCAAAACCTGCTGTAACCTCATTAATATCTCATTATTCATATGAGGATACCAAATCCACATAAATCATTATTGCTCCACACCAGTGATCGGAAATCTAAGTAGTAGTGTTTAATTCTGTACGGTGACGGAACGTTGTCCTACGTTTCTACAACTTGGGATAGCTAGCTAACTGTGAGAGTGCTCAAGAGCTCCGAGGCAAGTACAGCGTGCAGACCATAAAAGCATTTCCGCCGAGACCCAGGATTCAGTCGGTTACGTGTGGGGAGTCAAGAGGTGTTTTACGTCAGATGTAAGCATCCCGGGCAGTCACCGTGGGAGTGGCAGACCAGAATGCATGCCAAGCACGTGAACAACTTTTTGTGTGCAGGGAACTTAAAAAATGTCTTTTCGAAAAGATAAGATCCGTGAAGAGAAGAGAAGAGAAGAGAAGAGAAGAGAAGAGAAGAGAAGAGAAGAGAAGAGAAGAGAAGAGAAGAGAAGAGAAGAGAAGAGAAAGATACGATGCACTCAGCAAGGGACATAACTGTTGGTGGCGCGCGGAGACCGCAGGTGTAGCCGTCTAGTTCTTTGGTCAGGAGGCTCATGGATGGCTCACGGCAATTTCGTAGCAGTGATCACGAGTGCAGATGAAAGGCGAAATAAAATGGAACTGAGCAGTGTTAACAATGGCAGTTGGGTTAGAAGGAGGGAGATTTTAGATATTGTTACAAGCGTATTATTGGTCGTTTATCGAGACTATGGTGCTGGCAGAAGCAGCTAGATATAGTGGAGGAGAGAAGAAAGGGACTTCGTCTCACTGTCAGAGCATGGAACAGGCGGCGAAAGACTTCCCAGGAGGCCGTATGTAAGGTTCAAATGGTTCAAATGGCTCTGAGCACTATGGGACTCAACTGCTGTGGTCATAAGTCCCCTAGAACTTAGAACTACTTAAACCTGACTAACCTAAGGACATCACACACATCCATGCCCGAGGCAGGATTCGAACCTGCGACCGTAGCGGTCGTTCGGTTCCAGACTGTAGCGCCTTTAACCGCTCGGCCAGTCCGGCCGGCTGCCGCATGTAAGGCTTCCCCGGTTAATCTCACAAACAGGTTCAAGGTTCTGTCTATAGCTAACACTGTCCCTCAGCCAAATGCAGTCACTTGTCCTATTTCAGAGGAAACCTCACAGACTCCACGATCCGGGCAGTCACAGAGGGTGGGATTACCGGTAGTTGGGAGTTCCAATGTTAAGAGCTTTATGGGTCCCCCTAGTGAAACGGGTCCTTCCGGGTGCCATGAAGAGCACAGGCTGCAGCCAGTTGTAGGTGGAGGCTCACGTTGGTTCCAATAATGTGTGTTGCCTTGGATCGGAAAAGATGCTTCCTGGTTTCGAGCGGCTAACAGAAGTAGTAAAGGCTGCCAGTCTCTCTTGTGAGATAAAAGCAGAGCTCACCATTTGCAGCATAGTCGATATCAGGCCTCTGATGCAGGGCCGAGTGGAGGCTCAAAAACTTCTGAGACCATGTAGGCTGCCGATCCGTCTACTTGCGAGATGGGGTGGTTGTGTTTCGGTGTCCGTTGAATAGGTCAGGAGTCCACTACACGCTGGAATCTGCTAAGTGGATAGCAGCGGCTGTGTGGCGTGGACCTCGAGTTTTTAATGTTAGAGGGTCTTGGTGTACCACAAAAAGGGCTTCAGTCTCAAAATGTGCAGGTCGAACCCGTGGGGGGGGGGGGGGGGGGGGGGGAGCGTGAGGTAGCTTCAGGAACCATCGGTATATCAGCTATAAATTGTCGCAGCTGTATTGGGAAAGTGAGAGTGCTACAAGCGCTAATAGAAACCACTGATGGTGAAATAGATAGACACTGAAAGCTGGCTAAATCCAGAGATCAATTCAGCCGAAATTTTTGCGAAGGACCTAACAGTCTTCAGAAAGGATAGGCTAAACACAGTTTTCGTTGGCGTCTTTGTTGCTGTTAGGCAGTAGTTTATCTTGGAGCAAAATTGAAGTGGATAGCTCCTACGAGTTAGTATGAGCATAGGTAATATTTGGCAACCGGAATAAGATAGTAATTGCATTCGTTTACCAACATCCCAACGCAGATGATACAACTGCTGAAAAATTCTAAGAAAACTTGAGTTTAATTTCGAACCCGTACCCAACTCATACAATTGTAGTTTAATTTGCCCTCGATATGCTGGCGAAAATACATGTTTAAATCCGGAGGTACGCATAACACATCATCGGAAATTGTACTAAACGCATTCTGTGAAAATGATTTCTGGAAGTTAGTTGACGAGCTTACGCGAATAGTAAACGGTTGCGAAAACACTCTTGACCTCTTGGCAGTAAATAATTCTGGGCTAACAGCAAGCATCAAAACGGATACAGGGATTAGTGAACACTGGGTTGTCATAGCGAGATTGAATATTGTAACCGCTAAATCCTCCAAAAGTAAACGAAAAAATACGTAATAAAAAAAAAAAAATTATTTGACGCCTTCCTGAGAGCGAATCTCCACTTCTTCCAAATTAACAATGAAGTGTAGACCAGATGTGGCTTGAATTAAAAGAAATAGTATTGACAGAATTTGAGAGATTTGTAACTAATAAATTAACAATCGACGGCGCAGACCCCCCTTGGCACACAAAACGGGTCAGAACAGTGTTGCAGAATCAACGAAAAAAGTGTGCTAAGTTTAATGGAATGTAAAACCTCCAAGACTGGCGATGTTTTACAGAAGCTCTAAATCTAGCGCGGACTTCAATGCCAGATGCTTATAATAGTTTCCACATCGAAACTTTGTCTCGAAACGTGGCAGAAAACCTAAAGAGATTCTGATTGTAAGTAAAGTATGCTAGTGGCAAGATACAATCGATGGCTTCTCTGCGCGATAGCAGTGGAAATACTTTCGACGACAGTGATGCTAAAGCAGACTTCCTACACCTAAGAGGACGAAGTAAATATTCCAGAATTCGAATCAAGAATAGCTGCCAACATGAGTAATTTAGGAGCAGATATCCTCGGAGTAGTGAAGCTACTTAAATCTCTTAATATAAGGAAGTCTTCCGGTCCAGACTGTATACCATTAGGTTCCTTACAGAGCGTACTGATATAGTAGCTCCATACTTTACAATTACATGCAACCGCTAGCTTGACGGAAGATTCGTATCCAAAGACTGGAAAATTGCATAGGACACATCAATATTCAAGAAAAGTAGAAGGAGTAATCCGTTAAATTACAGGCCCTTATTAACACCAGAATGCTGCAGGATTTTGGAACATATATTATGGTCAGACATTATGAACTACCTCGAAGAGAACGGTCTTTTAACACACAATCAACACGGATTTAGAAAACGACGTTCTTGTGAAACACAAGTAGCTCTTTACTCACACGAAGTGTTGGGTGCTGCTGACAAGGGATTTCAAATTTATTCCACATTTTTAGATTTCCAGAAGACTTTTGACACCGTACCGCACAAGCGGCTTGTAGCTAAATTGCGTTGTTATGGAATATCGTTTCAGTTATGTGACTAGATTCCTGATTTCCTGTCAGAGAGTTCACATCTGGTACTAACTGACGGAAAGTCATCGAGTGAAACAAAAGTGATATCTGTCGTTCCCCAACGTAGTGTTATAGGCTCTCTGCTGTTAGGAGACAATCTGAGCAGCCGTCGTAGGTTATTTGCATATGACGTTGTCGTCTAGTAAGGTCATCAAGAGATCAAAAAAATTGCAAAACGATTTAGAAACGCTATCTGTATGGTGCGAAAATTGACAGTTGACCCTAAATAATGAAAAGTGTAAGGTCATCACATGAGTGCTAAAAGGAATCCATGAAACGTCGGTTACACGATGAATCAGTCAAGCCTAAAGGCCATAAATTAAACTTAATACCTAAGAATTACAATTACGAAAAACTAAACTTGGAAGGAACACAAAGAAAATGTTGTGGGGAAGGTAAAACAAAGACTGCTTTTTATTGGTACAACACTTAGAGAATGCAACAGATCATCTACAGAGACTGTCTACACTACTCTTGTCCGTTCCGTTTTGCAATACTGCTGCGCGGTCTAGGATTCTTACCAGGTATGATTAACTGAGTATATCGGAAAAGTTCCAAGAATAGCAGCACGTTTTACGTTACCGAGAAATAGGGAAGAGTGGGTCACTGACATGATACAGGATTTCGAGTGAACACCATCAAGAAAAAATTTTGTTAACACCCATCTACATAGGGAGAAACGATCATCTTAATAAAATAATGGAAATCATGTAGATGCTTTTTCTGCGCGCTGTTGGAGACAGGAATAATAGACAATTATTGTGCAGGTGGTTCGATGAACTCTTTGCCAAGCGGTTAATTGAGACTTACAGAGTATCCATCTAGATGTATATGTACAATACGTGTTACAACAAGTTTCTCATTCAGTTACGGTAGACACATGTTTCGACATATCAGATGAAGGCAGAGGGACTGCAGTCTTGGTCTTTTGTCTTCTATAAATAGAAAGAAAAGGTGATAGTTTTCTAATGTATGGTAGTGACGCAGAGTAGAGAATGGAAAAGCACCCGCGACTGTGAAAGAAGTTGTAACATTTCAGTGAATTTACTCGCATTCTCGTTTTAGCTAGATCGTACACGTGTGCGACAGCATAAATTATATCCACGTGCTAGACGCATAAATACAGTCGGCTTTTGACGATAAGAAACATATTTACTGCATGAAATAATGGACGGGATTGACACGCATAGAGTGGCGGAACTTACTGACTCCTGTGGTATTCATTAAAATGCTCCATAGAAGTGTATATTCGATTGTACTATCACTGGTAATGAAAGCCTGACGGATATTTCTCTTCTCGAGAATTTTTTTAAAGTGTGTCTTTATAGCAAATAAGTGTCGTCTAGTGAACTTTTTGACCTTCACATATGTTGGTAATGTTGTCAAGTGGTCATACTCTGCATGATTTAGCTTCTTTGACATACGAACACTGGTCACTGCGAGCGAATTCTGCGATCTCCAGTGGGACGGAAGGTGTTTTCCCCTTTCATTTTGCTGCAGGCACTTATAACGACCCCTTTCAAAGCAGTCGGGCAACCTGTGGACGGTTCACTTGAGTTCTACTGTCAAAAAACTTAAAAGCGAGTGCTCTATTACGTACTGTGAAAAGCAAGAGCTGTGTGTGGAGCTAACGGAGAGAATGAGGACCGGCGAACAAAAGACAAAGGCACACGAGGGTGTTACGTGGGGGCGAAAACACAACCACGCCAACTTCTGCCGGGAGCTGTTTGTACGCCTCTGCGCCGTCCGCCGTAATCTGTGGGTTGTGACGTCACGTCGGCGGCGTGACGTGTGCGCGCTATCTCGACGTAATCTCTCGGGCCACGGACTGAAACAACGACCCGCAAGTTTGCCCAAGTTAAACTTCTTCCACGAGCCACATCTTACGTACGGGAGATGAATTCGTAATTTTCCCTTAAGCCCTGTGTGCACAGCTCCCAGGCGGGCGCCACAGCACTTTTCTTAAACACTACGACGCAAGAGAGACTCAGATAAGGTTCGGAGGAGAGCTCTTTCTCTAAACTTTTCCGGGACGGTAATTCTCTTATGATATACTGTCTTCTTAAGGCGTATAGGATATTGTTAGTTCCAAATATATTGACATTTTTTATTGCTGTTTAGGATGTAAAAATCCAACAGGTATTTTTAGGTACATTTCTTGTCCTCGATTAGTGAATAGCTAGAGCGCAGCGCTCCGAACATACGAATTTACGTCACATATAAATGTAGTTTGGACAGGAAGAGAATAGAAGCTTTCGAAATGTGGTGTTACAGAAGAATGATGAAGATTAGATGGGTAGATCATATAACTAATGAGGAGGTACTGAATAGGATTGGGGAGAAGAGAAGTTTGTGGCACAACTTGACGAGAGGAAGGGATCGGTTGGTAGGACATGTTCTGAGGGATCAAGGGATCACCAATTTAGTATTGGAGGGCAGCGTGGAGGGTAGAAATCGTAGAGGGAGACCAAGAGATGAATACACTAAGCAGATTCAGAAGGCTGTAGGTTGCAGTAGGTACTGGGAGATGAAGAAGCTTGCAGAGGATAGAGTAGCATGGAGAGCTGCATCAAACCAGTCTCAGGACTGAAGACCACAACAACAACATCATAAATGTAGAAGCTGAATATAAGGCCGTGTGCCACAAGGCTGGTAATGATACGGTAAAATTTCTTTTTGTCTTATTGGAACATCTTCACAAAAAAAGTGAGACTTTTTGAGAAGTAATTGGATAGGTGTTGGTCATTGCTGATGTTGTGGAGTAGTAAATGGCAAGATACCCTGCGTTGATTTTAGTTTATATGGTAATGCGGTCCTCCCGAAAGGCTTCATGAGGTGATTCATATAAATTATTTTGGCCATAAAGTGCAACATAGTGCCACATAGTGCCTTACGGTCGCAGATGTATATGAAACTTGTTTAAATACGAAAAATAGTTGCTACCTCTGGAAACATGTCTCGAGTTGGCTGAATTACTTGTCTCAGATGTTTCGCTAAAACCTTTGCTGAATAAATGATAATTTGAACCTAAAAGAACCATGGTTTACTTTTCTCTCTCGAAATATTTTCAGCTATGCTAGAACTACTTTATAAGAATCTAATATGTTTCGTGCACGAAAACACTGCCCTCGAGAGAAATGTGTGTCCATCACTCCATGTTAGATACAATAATAGCAACAAAGCAGTAAGTAAGATTATGTAAGCATACACCAAAAACTGCAAGGTCGATTTCTTCTGAAACGATTATTTCTGTTGGTCTCTGGCAAGCAAAACGGGTACTGTCAACTGATCACCTTTAAAAAATGAAATTATCGCTGGCGAATAACATAAAAGGCTGCACGACAACGAGTTTGAAAAAACTGGTGCCACTAATGTTGGATCTATAAAAAAGTCCATCGCCAAACGAAACTCATCTTGAAAAATACATATGACTAATGAGCTCCTTCATTATGAAAAATTATGATAGGAGCAGTTGATTTCAGTGCGATCGTAATTTCTTCGAGATGAACTTTGCGAAGGATGTTCGACAATGCAGTCAGTGGTGAGTACATAGACTTTTGCAACAAGGACAGCCGTGTTGAAATGTCAGTATTCATAAAATTGCTCAGCGACACTTTCTCCTTTGAGTTTGCCCACTCGCGTTTCAGTTTTCACTAAATTATAACGAAGCGTTTTTTCAACACATATCTCATCAATTGACATTTGACATTAATAGTCTTATCACAGACATGTATCTGCTTCTTGATATACACAATTTACTGCCTCAAAAGTTATTGCTGGAATAAAACGCTACTTTTATGATTACTAACCAGAAGTTGCTGCTGCTCCCATTTCTTTGTATTCAGTTACCATCCACGTTTTCTCAAATTGTAAGTGTGAAGATAAGCTTTTTAGCGTGAGTTACAGATGTTTGTGTGTTTTGTTATTCACTTTATATAAATCAAAAATTGGTTTCTTACATAAAAAATCATTATTTTCGTGTTGTACCATCAACAGTATCCGAGAATAATTTTTAATTTCTTCCTGGCAGTTTAAAACCGTGTGCCACATTGAACCTGAAACCCTGCCACTGGAGACAATTCTCCTACCAGCAGAGTTACCCAGACCTGACTACTGGAGAGTGAATAATTTGACATGGAAAAATCATCTACATTGCTGCTAAGCCTGTCCTTCGTCCGGATGTCCTAGTCCAGCTTCTGTGAGGTTTACAATGTAGGAGACAGGTACCAGAAAATTGAAGCTGTGAGGACGCGTCGTGAGTGGTGTCTGGATAGCTCAGTGAGTAAGAGCACCGAACGCAAAGGAAATTTGCAGGATTCGAGTCGCGGCCGAACGCACTGATTTGAGATCTCAGAAAATATGGAAAAGCGCACCGTCCGTTGCAGAGTGGAATACTTACTCTGGACGTTTTACTGAATTTAATAATGGCAGTGCAGTTTTACATTTTAAGTTAATGAACTTTCTGAATTCCAGAAACATCAGTGCAAGCACAAATTTAGTAAAGCAGGATAGTATGTGATATGGATTTATTCAAGCAATTCTGAATAGAACCATATCACAATATACCAAAATATGTTCTACCAATATCTCAGCAATGTTTTACAAATTTTAAGGACTATTTATTGTTGGTGGGCCGGAATGCTACTTACGCCAGAAAAAAATAGCAACGAAGTAATAACTAGAGGACTGTGAGCTCGGGCAGAAAGAGTGATTGATATCCAGTGTATTCTGAGAAATTATTCTTCCTACTGGTAATTACTGTTACCTTACAGGAGATAAAAACATAACTGGCAAATAATCCTCGAGACCTTTGGAGATGTAGGACGAGCATTAGCGGCAGGAGGGAATAGGACAATGGATTCACACTATCCTGAATATTCCCGTCTTACCATTTTGAGTGTGATTTTCGGTAAGTCCTCTAACTTATTCCAAACAAATTACAGGTTATCTCCTCTGCTACAGGTGAGTACGATTCTTTCCTGAACCCCACTTTGACTCAGATACAGCCCATTAAATAAGCTCCCCCTGACAACGATAAGCTCTATTATGGTCCGCATTTCTCTTTCAGTCAGCCATCAGTTAATGATTTCTACAGTCCATCCTCTGTAGGTTGTATGAAACTTAATTCTTTATGACGAAAAGTTCAGTGTCGAATATCGGTTGCGTGAGATTTACTTTTAAGACTTTATTACACCTGACCGATAGTAGTATCATTATGTGTCATTATGTCGTATGAACGGTGTTTAAGACACTAAGTTCCTAAGTCATCCCTCACTGTTATAATAACAGTGACCCATTTCTCCTTTCTCGCTGAAACACCATCTTCCTCTTATACCAAAGTTCATACCGACTTCACCTTCTCTTTCTTCCCATCTATCATTTGCTTTACGTCCAAGTGTGTAATGGGACACTTTAATCTGGTCCGTTTCCTTCTGCTGACAGGATTTCCGCATCCTAATTCGAGAAAATTTCAAAGATTTTAATGAAATTCATTTTCTGGATCTACACACATTTCAGTAACATTATTTTGTGTTAAAAATATAGACTATAGGTCGACGAACATTCTGTTTGACACAGTGTCATGTGTCTATAAATTATACGTTTTGCGTCTTACGCACGTTAATGATAACACTTTCAAATCTCAGCAAATACAACTGCATTATATGGTCGCCTTTTTCCGATACAAGACTCAGTCCGCGTTTCCCAAATCGTTTTGAGATGAGTGTCAAGGAGCAAATAATACATCAAGGCATTGTCCTTCCCTATGGAGTGAAAATTGATCCTACTGATAGACAAATCAGAAACGATCTAACTATATTCGCATACCTTAGTCTACGCCAGCCGCACTGAGGGACCACATGGTATTCAAGTAATGAAGGGCTCTGTAACAATCATAGTTCTTATATAAAATCGAAGGTTCTTTCAGTAGTCCTAATTATCTCGCTCTGTTTCCTATATAGCCTGCACATGGCAACATCGCGTTTCTTTTGTTCATGATAACTGAGTAGCATTTATTCTTTGATGGATATCATAACTCCAGTATTTATGGAAATGTATGCCATCACTAACTATATTCTGTATCTAAAGAAATAGTCTGTCACTAAGTGAATAATCTAAAAATTTGACTTTATTATGAAAAGAATGGTCGCTACTCACCATATATCGGTAGTGGAGAACCTGAGTCGTATATAGGCATAACGAATAGACTGTCAACAAGTAAGCTTTCTGCCAAAAGGAGTTATCAGAAATAAGCAAAACACACACGCACACACACACACACACACACACACACACACACACACACACACACACACACACACACACACACACACACACAAGCTAACGATATTCACACACATATGACCAGTGAATTTTAAACTAAAAGTTTCATTTCACCAGAAGGTCGTGCTATTACAAGACTGGGAAGCAATTAAATAAACGTAGCCTTATCCTTCCATATGCAAATTCAAAGAGAGTCGCAGCAGATTAATTTGGAAGATATGTCACTGAATTCTGTAGACTCATCGACTGATTATCGACTGGAGCACGGACGTAAAACTTAACTTATTGTTTTACTTTTTCGTCTTACTTTTCCCAATCATGTGCCACTAAACTACTACTTATCTAAACACTAATTGGCTCTACTGGACAAATGTATGTGCTGGACTTACTCAGAACTGTAGATAGTAGTTATAGTCACAACAATAACAGATTTCAGTAAGTGCTGTATCCAGAACAATTACAGAGGTGTGTGTTCTCAGTGCGCACTGCGTTATTTTAGTTCTTCGTAATAGCAAAATGCTTACAGCAGAGGAGATGTGTTAACTGGTAGCGAAGGTATACGTTTTAGAGCCCATTTTAATGAACATTTTAGTCTTCTGTCGGTTCAGTCTGCCACCCTTCGTAATACGGAATACATCCTTTAATACCCTGTACAAGCGAAGCAGAGGCAATTGAGGAATCACTCTATCGCCGATACAGGCTCGAAAGGGGAATTCCACTAACATGAGCGACACTGAAAAATGGAAAATTGTTATGGCACGGAGCCAAGGACGAGTATATCTGGACCAAGCGAGGTGGCGGAGTGGTTAGCGCGATGAACTCGCATTCGGAAGGACGATGGTTCAAACCCGCGTCAGGCCGTCCTGATTTAGGTTTTCCGTGATTCCCTAAATTATTTGAGGCAAATGCCAGGATGGTTCCTTTGAACGGGCACGACCGACTTCCTTCCTCGTCCTGCCCTAATCCGATGGGACCGATGACCGCGTTGTTTCGTCCCGTCCCACAAATCAACCAACCGTGCATATAGGAAACAAATATTGAAACTTGGTTAATGCAAGTATTTTCACCCCACATGCTGCTAATCTCCCATTCCTCAGCAAACGATCGAAATTTAATGGCCTACCTTTACATTTGGAGTTACTATTTTAGGGATAAATGAAAAGGATATATCTGAAACGTTACAAACAGTATGCAGTATTTGACTTCTCAAGGTTGCAGGAATATTATAGTCACAATATTTGTTTCAGTCATTACGTCAGAAGCTTTTATCTTACGGAACGAATCAGTAATATGACATGTTTAATTATAATTACTAATTAGGAGTAACGACCACGAAAGGATATCGGGCTTAGCGTGTTACAGCAATGCATTTATTTAACAACAAAATTTACAATGTAATTAAAGCAATACTAAAATTATTGTACAGTTAGTAAGACTCTTGACGTGATAGTAACAGCTTTTAAAACCAAAATTAGTTTATAATGTGATTAGTGAAGCATGTCGTTCCACGTTAAGCCGTAGTGGAACGTTGTCACTAATTTCACCTAGGCCGCATAGTCGTGTTGATGCCGCTAGGGAAGTCCAGATTTTGCACCTTGCGATTTCCATCTTTTCGGAAAGGTGAATGACCCTCTGACGAAGAGGGGCGATGAAGATTTTCCAATCGTTTTCGATTGGCTCGGTGACCAAGGAGAAGGTATCTGTCGTAGAGGGACGGAATGATCGGTACAATGCTCCAACCGTGGCTTACAGATACTTGGTGAGTACGTAAAAAGGTAGTGCCATGTATCTGTGACACCTTGAAGAGTGCTGCGACATTCAATAAAAGTTCTTTCGACAGCCACAATAAAGTTTACGTCAATTATTGAAGTTCTCTCGCACGTTTTCGTCACTTTCCGAATAT
Source organism: Schistocerca serialis cubense (assembly GCF_023864345.2). Taxonomy (NCBI): domain Eukaryota; kingdom Metazoa; phylum Arthropoda; class Insecta; order Orthoptera; family Acrididae; genus Schistocerca; species Schistocerca serialis. The sequence continues at coordinate 273,389,677 of NC_064642.1, read as the reverse complement.
TTGTGGGTACATTTTACAATGACTGGTTAAAAAAATGATTAAGAAAATGTAGTTTTGCCGAAATCGCTTTTAACTGAACGAACTCAGAAATTACAAATGGTTCAAATGGCTCTGAGCTCTGTGGGACTTAGCATCTGAGGTCATCAGACCCCTAGAACTTAGAACAACTTAAACCTAACTAACCTAAGGACATCACACACATCCATGCCCGAGGCAGGATTCGAACCTGCGACCGTAGCAGTGTGCGGTTCCAGACTGTAGCGCCTAGAACCGCTCGGAGAAACCGGCCGGCAGAAAAAATCCAAAAAGTTTCTGGGGGCAGCATTTAAAAAAATTTATTGATTGACTTACGTGTGGGAGCGTATCGCGACTTCCATGGCCTGCTGGTACCTTCTCTGTCTCTCTCCTTCTCTCTCGTTCTGTAAATGTCTCTGAGGGCCGGCCGCGGTGGCCGTGCGGTTCTAGGCGCGCTAGTCCGGAACCGCGTGACTGCTACGCTTAATGAAATAAAAAAAATATTTATATATTTATTATGTAAAAATGAAAATGAATGAAAATGGATGAAAATGGAGAAGAAATGGCTTTAAATATTTTTGTTATTCGCTCTTTCAGTACGAACTTTGTTGTAGAACCCCTTATTTACGTGTGGTAATAAAAATTCATTTAGGCAGAATTAAGCACATTTAAAATTACGTGATCCTTAGCAACCCTCTCATGCTGATAAATTCATACTAACTGATTAAGAACATTTAGTTGAAAATTATATAAATAATTTTTTTTACGTATTTCGGCCTTGGCACACATTTTCTAAATGCAGTGGTTTTTTTTTTAATATTTACTGATTTCTTTCCCGACGTTAGCTATGGAACACAAGACTGTCTCTGTTAGCATAAAATGGTTAAATATTGCCAAGCCGACCTGAACGTTTAATTATCATTGACAAAACACACTTCACTATACGTTTAAGTTATTTGCTTGAGAAATTGAAAGAACCAACAGATTAACAACTTCAACGTTAATTATCCGCCTATGAATGCACAAATGTGAAACCAGTAATAAATTCCGTCAGCCTCAGGATCGCTGTAAAAGAAGAATATTTCGTAATTCACTGCTAATTGTATCTGCTCCCGATTTAAGGGTGTGGTTAATTTTTTAGCGGAACAATTTTTTTAAAATGTGCCGCCGCTGCAAATCGTTCGGTCGCGGCACAGCCCAGCAACACCAACGATAATCGCTAAAAATGCTGAAAATTCTTTAAAGAAATATTATAGATGACATGGGCAAGCTAATTTACATTATTAATACACAATTTTCATAAATTATAATGTATTTAGACCACAACAATAATTAAACTTACATTACTTTGTAATTTCTCCTCTAATGGCGGCTAAAGATCGATATAGACAAAAGAAGTCTACTCATTCATAAAATGCTACGTCACAGGTTCCTCTCTCTCTCAGCTCTCGAGAAAGACGACAAAGAATGCACATTATGTATTCCTATTTATACTATTGCTGATTGTTAATGTGTCTTTGTAATCTTACAACATTATTTTCCTCTGTGGCTGTATTTTACACTTTTTTATCACAGATATTAACATATTTCGTAATTACATTATGAGTATAGAAATATTACAATCATAAATACATCGAGAATATTATTACAGAAAATATTACAATAATAACGAATGTCCTTTATACAAAATTAAATAATATTTTTTTGTTAAACAATTACAGTACATACGAATTGCTTCATAGGCGTACATAGTACAATTAAATGTCATTTCATTTTATTAATAGTCTGTGTGCTGCCAGGGAACCTTACGTACGGTCGCAGCTTCGAATCCTGCCTCGGGCATGGATGTGTGTGGTGTCCTTGGGTTCGTTGAGTTCGAGTAGTTCTAAGTTCTAGGGGACTGATAACCTCAGAAGTTAAGTCCCATAGCGCTCAGAGCCATTAGAAGCATTTTTTTTTTTTTTGAAATCGTATAATTAAAATACTACTTCATAAAGTTACAGCCTTGCACAGAGAAAATGAAAGCATTTACATAAATAGTTTCCCACGCTACTGAGAGGTGCCATTACTTGGTTTGTTTGCAGTATTTTCGCTCATATATTGGGAGACTTCAGAATGAGTTATTTAAGTAAAGAAAATTCTGTTCTGCAACTATCTCGAATTTACTGTATCGTTACGCAGGCTATGTATTATTAAAATGTGGTTACGATTGGCGTCTATCTTCTTAGTCAGTGAAATGTAAATAACGAGGTCCGACAATAGAAGATGGAAATTTGTATCAGAGGCAGGTCTACCTACTATCGTTTTGTTCATGTACATTAGTATACAGTCTACAGGGATCTTAGTAGTCACAGGACATGCACCATCTGTCAGCAATTCCCAAAGACCGAGAGCGGTCTCACTTGACCTTATAAGATGACGTGGGCAGAAGAATGTGCATGCGTTGCTTTAGCCTAAAGTGTAAGGTGTTATAAATTAAAATATTAAACCGAACTGCCGGCTGAAGTGGCCGTGCGGATAAAGGCGCTGCAGTCTGGAACCGCAAGACCGCTACGGTCGCAGATTCGAATCCTGTCACGGGCATGGATGTTTGTGATGTCCTTAGGTTAGTTAGGTTTAACTAGTTTTAAGTTCTAGGGGACTAACGACCTCAGCAGTTGAGTCCCATAGTGCTCAGAGCCATTAAACCGAACTAAAACTGGAATACCCAGCCAGAGGTGAGTAAGATGTTTCTCCGAGTTAGTTCCTTTTTTCGGTGTAATTCGGCGAGGAGCGAGCGGTAACATTTCCCAGAGACAACTGTGCGGTCTGTGCGCTGCAGGAGGGAGACGTCGCCATGTGTTGCGGGCAGCAGCGCGGAGTGCAGGCAGGGGCGACACCTGCGACGGACCGCAACAGGGGCGGCTGGCGCTCCAGTCGCCACCGAGCCCAGCTGCGTCGTGGCCAGTGGGACGCTCGCTCGCTCCTGCATCTACATCTGTGATCCACAGGCCACCTCGTGGCTTGTGGCGTAGCGTACTTTGTGAACCACTGTTGCTTCCCCACTCTCCTGGTCTGACCGCGAATGGCGTGCTGCAGGCTGTCGATAAACCTCCGAAAACGTCTCGAATGTCACTTCCAAGACCTTTTCACGACATATTTTTCAGATGAAACAGTATGTCGGCTGACAGCGGCTGTAAAAGCTCGATGAGCAACTCCGTGACATTTTCGCACTTTTAGAACGAACATAGGACGAAACGCGCATCTCTTCTGTTTATCTTCCCTTGTTTCTCTATCAGTCCAGGAATGATAAGCTTTACACAACTGTTGGTCGAACAAGGACTTTAGAACCTATATATTTCGTGGTTGGAAGAAGTTCCGTAGATCAGTCTAAGTCGCAGTTACTTAGCTACTCTCCAGTATACATAATTGCTCTTCTTTGTTTTTGGCTTAATTTCAGTCACTTGCAAAATGTACAACTTTGGTTGTGAGAACTTATGCTGTTTCGTCAAAACTATGGATCGGCTCTCACCAGCTTTCTTTTCGCTGCTAGATAAGTTCATGTCCTTCTCGGAATCGTTTGTTTTCGTTTAAATTCTTCGCAATAGTTGTCAAAACACGTAATCTGTAAAGACAGTGGGGAAAATCTGTATCGATAGGTGGGAAAGATGATACAGTTAGAATTAACATAGTAGTTTAACGTCTCACGGACGACGTAGTCGTGAGAGACACAGCAACACGTTTTGATTGGGGAAAGGGTGAGGAAAAAAATCTGCCCTGTCATTTTTAAGGACTGAATATTTTTACAGGCGATTTCCTACAACAGTAACGTATTGTTATAAACAACTGTTGTAAACTCTTATTAAAAACGGAATCGGTATTGTACCGTATTCTCGGTACGAAAAACTATCTGTTTATGAGAATCAATCGCGGTATTTACTTTAGTCATTTAGAGAAACCATTAGGCACCAAAATCAGTATGGACAAACGGGACTTTGAACCGCTGTCTTCCCGAATTTGAGTTCAGTGTTTTACCTTGGCTTTCAGCGCGACCTCGCTTGGTCGATACAGTTAGCTTTTTGGACTAAGAAATAAGTAGATAGATAGATAGAGAGGGAGAACGAGAGAGAGAGAGAGAGATAAAGAGAGAGAGAGAGAGAGGGACAGCTTCTTATTGGTTGACTTCTTTCATACATTACAGACTACGTTCTCGGAAACTCTTAAAACTGGTGTTATACGTTATGTTACAATTAAAGTTACCATTTTAATGAAATCACATAACACCTTATTAGTACATTTCATTATACTCCACTCAAAATACACACTCTGAGATGCAATTCACGAAACCTCTCGCCTCTTCGTAATGAGCAGTTTAAACGCTACCCTGTTGGTTAATCAGCATAACACGCCACAAATCACGGTGTTGTCAATATACAGTTTAACAGAATAGTCCATTTTCTTCTACCACAAAAAGTGGGAGGAAAGTATCTAACTACGATCATCACACCCAGTGATAACAATATTCATATTTATGAGTGTTTCTTTGCATTACGTGATGTTACTAATTGATATGTAATTTTACATTTCCCATGGCACTTTAAGTTACAGACGCTAACACATGCTTTTATGCAACCTGTCATAAAACTTCTGCGAATGCAGACAACAGTTTGGATATTTTAGTCATATTTCCGAAACGTTACAATGAACTGCTGCTTATATTATTTGGAATTCGATAAACAACATGATTGACAGTAAGCTACTGACAGCAGCTATTACCTCATTTTTCTTTCTTCTGGCTCACAACAGACTGAAGCGATGGTCATTCAATGGGTCTGCAAGGTGACAACAATGGTAACTCCACAGAAGTATGAGAGGAACTTATAAGATGTCTAGAGGTGGTCCTCGTAGTTTGCAATGAGATCCAGGGATCCTGTCATTCCCGACTGCCAAACGTTTATCTACAGCGAAAGCCGCTAACCAACCCAAAGTATGCCTCTATCAAGTTCACGACTAAAATGCGCACTCAGGCTGGCCTCATAATCAAAGGAAACTACCAATAAACAGTAATAAGCCAATGGACCAACACTTAAACGAAGTGCCTATGTCAACAGGTATCCATTCCATAAGACTTGTCTCAGAAGAACCAGTTATTTAATATGTGCTGAACTGGCACACTTTTTGGACCAGTACCAATAGCAATTATTCATTTGCAGGACAGAAAGGAGGGATCCTGCTTTTTCACCATCATTTCAAGACAGTTTCTGTCCGCCAGATCTGACAAACGCTAGAAGTAGTAAGTGGACAGGTTGAATGCGCTAGGGGACTACTTACTGAGCAAACCCAACTTACACACAAAAATAAGATATAAAAAATTAAATCAATAAAAATCTATTCAAGCAATGAACCATAGATTATGAAATTCGCTATCATTATTTTCAATTCTTTCATTTCTTTATACTTTAATTTAATATTGCCACCTTAAAAAATTGAAACTCCCAATTACTTATTATTTTATTAAACCCCTCTGGCAAAATAATTTTAAATTTAGTATCGAAATCCATCCCAATTTTCTCCCCATATCTGGTTTTTAAATGTTCACAGCCAGTAATGTAACGAAATTTATTTACTTCTAGCTAACTAATCTTTCTAAAAAAATTGGAATTGTTTGCATTACTTAGCTTCTTCAATAGAGTATCCATTTATATAGACTAAAAAACTTCTTCAATAGAGTATCCATTTATATAGACTAAAAAATAACAATATTAAAAATTTTCGCTCAAAATTCTATGCTGAGCATCGTATGTTAAATTTTTCTTACCATATATGATTATGTAGGCAACTGTATCTTTCAAAATTTTATCATTAAAAGTGGCAGCTAATTTCATTCTAGTGTTCTGTATGGCTAACACATTCATTATCCTAGACATATTTATAACAAAAATAGGATAGTTTTCAATAAAACTGAAGGGAGAGGCGGAGGGTACCTTGACTATCTCTATCAGTTCTCCATTCTATTCCTGTCTCGTATTTTTCATGGAATGAAAGATTGTTGGCATGTCTCTGTGTGGGCTCTAATCTCCCTGATTTTATTCTCATGGTCTCCTTGTGAGATATACGTAAGAGGAAGCAATATACTACTTGACTCCTCGGTGAAGGGATGTTCTTGAAACTTCAACAAAAGCCCGTACCGAGCTACTGAGTGTCTCTACTACAGAGTCGTCCACTGGAGTTCATCTGTCATCTCCGTAATGCTTTCGTGATTACTAAATGATCCTGTAACGAAGTGCGCTGCTCTCCGTTAGATCTTCTCAATTTCTTCTGTCAACCCTATCAGGTACGGATCCCACACTGGGTAGCAATATTCAAGCAGTGGGCCAACAAGTGTAGTATAAGCTACTTCCTTTGTTTTGGGATTGCATTTCCTTAGGTTTCTTCCAATGAATCTCACTGTGGCATCTGCTTTCCCAACGACCAACTTTATGTAGTCATTCAATGTTAAATCATGCCTAATCCATACTCCCGTGTAAGTTATGGAATTAACTGCTTCCAGCTGCTGACCTGCTGTATTGTAACTAAATAATTCTCAAGAATTATATCAATTAGTAGTATCCAGTTCAATTTGTACTCCTTCTAATCCAGTTATTTCAGCTACTTCTGATTCAAAGAAAGAAACTGGTATTTTTAGATCTTATTCTTTCTTCTTCTAGCTCTAGTGAATATTGTGGTTCATACTTTACGACAGGAGCACGAATTTCCATAGATTATAAGCTACAAATTTACCCCCTTTGGAAGTGCATCTTTTATTTCAATTCCAGCATCGTTTTTATCAGCCCGTCGAAGAACAGCATCTCCAGCACTTGAACTCCAATTAAAAATTACTGTTAAACCTCGTTCCCACATCACTTCTTTATAATCTTTGAATAATCCACCAAACAAATCTAGTAGAAAGAGTACTTCATTTTTCTTACTTTTTATCTTACCATTATTAAGGATGTGACCTATAGTTAACTCACAGGCTGCAGTTGAGGTTATTCTCATAAGAAGAGATAAAGAAATGAATGGATGTTCCATTCTAGAAAAAAAATATTGTTTCCTTTCTGAATAGTGATAACCTCAAACAACTTTGCCACATTGTTATAAACTAATTTTTTATTGGATTTTCTGTCATATGATAGATAATCCACACCATCAGCTCCAGTAATCCTAAAACTGATATATAACTATCCATGATATGGATGCACCCATCCATCTCCACTATTTAAATTAATCTCTGTGTTCTTATTGGGGAGATTTATATTATTTTTTGTCTTCTCATTCACAGGAAATGAGTAAAACTGATAACTTTCAGTTTTATTTGTGATTTATTAAGGCAAAATTTTACTAATACATTTCTAAAATTACAGTTACATAAGCACCATTAAGGAAGATCAAATTTTCATTTTCATCAGTTACAGCAATTTTTAAATCTTTAATAGGTTCAAAAATTGGAATATGTACAGGATAAGGTGGTTCATGAATTATTGGTCCATTAGATTCTGCATTAGGCTTGAATGAAGCAATAATATTAGTTTCTCTTTGAAAATAATCAGTATGCGGTCCACCCCTGGTAGTTGAGTGGTCAGTGAAACAGAATGTCAATCCTAAGGGCCGGGGTTCGATTCCTGCCTGGGTTGGAGATGTTCTTTGCTCAGGGGCTGGGCATTGTTTTGTCTTAATAATCATCGTTTCATCCCCATCGACGCACAAGTCACCGAAGTGGCATCAAATCAAAAGACTTGAACCCAGCAAACAGGATACCTGACTGGAGGTGCTAGTCACCCGACATTTACATTTTATCGGTATGTATTACAAACATCCCAACAGACAAACTAAAATTTATATTTATTCATTCAAGTGGAATAAATTTTGGAACAATGTTAGCAACAGTCTTCTCATTAACTTCAACAGTTTGGTTACTAAATCCAAGCACACTTCCAATACTATCTTTCATATAAATACACAATTTTACATCACTTTCGATTATAATTCTATTTAAAATTTTATCCACTTTCATGTGACTATTTGGATTTTTCGAATGACTAAATATTTCTAAGGTTTTTTAAACTATATCAACTGACAGGAAATTCTATCATTTCACCATTACAGTACAATTTATTATTTTTTGATGTAATATTAGGAGTTAAAAAAATTGAATAAAAACCAACCAGTGCTACATTATTAAAAATATTTCGAATAGGTATAGTCAATCACTATTTGAGAAAACATGATTTGTCACTTAGATGAAATAACCTGCTCATTTATGATTACAAAATTTAGTTTAATATATGACAGACTGTGATACAAAAATAAGAATTCCAGGAAATGACCCAACAAAATAAACACGGCAAACTTTTACCAAATTCTATTCAATGTTCAACCATAGGAGCAAGTGGTTGAGGAAAAACTACATTAATGATTGACAGTTACATTCTAGCACCTGGATGGTTGAATCAGTATAAAATTAATCATTTGTACATTTATTCTAAAAGTGTAGATCAACCAAAATATCGAGACATTATAAAAAGATGTGAAGAAATTGAAGATAAAAGAAACAAGTAAATTACTACTTTTATTGAAAATAATGAAGAAATTATTCTATTAGATTATTCAGTAGCAGTATTTGATGGACTTCATTCTTGAAAATGAAGACATAGGGAAAGTCTTACTAGAGGAAGACATAAAGGAATAAATTGTTTTTATTTAGCTCAGATATATTTTAAAATCCCTAAACAATTAGTCAAATATAATTCTTGAAATATATTTAGACAAGACGACATAAATTTAAAACATATTTATCATGAGTTACTTGGTGGTACTTCAAAGTTTGATGATTTTAAAGAAATGTGTAGTAAATTTTGGAATGATGAGTTTGGATTTTTATGATAGACATGACTAGAAAAGTGAATGAAGGGAAATATAGAGCCAAAATAAAACAGTAGCAAGTTGTTCCTCTAGAATGCTGAACATACACACTAAACGAATTCGACATATACATAAAATGTTGAACATAAACCGTTCAATATAAACATATAATGTTCAACATAAACATAAAACGTTCAATGTAAGCATAAAACATTTAACACAAATGTAAAAAGTGTTTAATTAATGTTTTTTCATCTGTAATAAATGTTTGCAAAATATGATCCAGAAGTTCTTAAAAAACCGGGCGAAATAGAAAAATACAAGAACAGTTAAAAGAAGAGTTTAAAAAATGGAAGAAGCCACCAAGAGCAAGGTGTGAAAATTATAAATGCAATTCAAAAAGTTTAGCAAGGTATCAAAGGAATACATGATAATATTTTGAAAGTTATTGAAGAAAACAGAGAAGCAGAAAACCAAATGGTTACTTATTCTCATTATGAGGTACAACAATCTAATGGTATACCACCAATTAAATGATGTGAAAGTCCATAGCCTGGCTATACTTAAACTGGATCAGAAATACCAGTTTTATTATCGAAGTATGAAGAAGAGAGTAAAATGGATGACAATGTTAAAAAACTAAATGTAAATTAAAGAATGATAGAATATGTAAACCTGAGCGAAGGTCGTAATTTAGGATTAAGGCATGTTGGTATGTTTAAATATGTTGGTAAATTATAAGCAAAATTTTAAGGAGATAAATTAACTGATGGTGGAAAAGAATAAGAAGGCACAGATGTTAAAATGAATCATTTAACTAAAACACAAATAACTATGGAAGTCATGAATACGTTATTTACTGGTACTGATTTATCAAATTATGTAGATATATTATACCATCTGGGAGCATCGTATTCTGATAATAATCCGACTAAAATGAAGTAGAGTAGAGGAATTAAATACACATATTTGATAAATGAAATTGCTGAAGACTTTTTTCCAACACTGAGACTTAAAATCTAGATGATTCATTGCCAAGTGATGGAGGAAAAGGTGATGAAGGCTTAGTAAAAGGTATTCAGAAAGACCAGTCGAATATGTATGGATAAATCATGTCTATCACTTAATTGATAGATCAGCTTTAGTACATAGGGAAGAATCAGCTGGAAATTAAGATTATCGCGATGAAAGAGTGGAAATAATGCAAATGTTGACAAATAAATGTAGCAATTTCATCATCAACAAACGAAAAGGAATTCCATATTTGATCAAAATTTTGGATAATTTTACTCACATATTTTGGGAAAGAGAATAACATGGTAAAGGATTAGTAAATTGGGCTTTAAATAATCCACCAATGCCAGAAATCCATCTACCAGGAAACAGATTTTGTGGGCCTTTCACTAAGCTAGAATAAAGATTAGCATGTGGAGATCAAGGAATAAATCCATTAGATGAAGCTTTCAAACAACATGATATGGCACATAGAGATAATAAAGATCTAGAATCTAGACATGAAGCTGGTAAAGAGATACAGTTAGCTGCAAAAGAAAGAATGCATGCAAGTGATGCTTCATTAGCAGAAAAATTAGCAGTGACAGCAGTTTGAAGAATTGTGTATGGAAAGAGAAAATTAGGAATGGGATTAGGCGTGGATGACAATGGATGAGGAGTGTAAAAATATCAATTGTTATAAATTTTCTATCTACATAAATGAGTCACTTTCGAACTGATTATACTTTGCTACCTAGGGACAAAACTAAACCAAAATCAACTAAAATTAAGTTAAATAATGAACAAATACATAGTACTGAATCATTTTTAACTGATGCACAAAAAATGAAAGAAATTACTGGTGGAAATTTAATTATTACACTAGGTATTCCTATTGTGAAAAAGATTATTGAATATCTAAGAAAAACATGAAGGTGGATTCTTACCATTACTGTTGGCTGCATTACCATATATAGCAACTATTGGTTCACTTGCTGGTGGATCAGCATCAATTGCAAATACAGTAATAAACTAGAAAAAAGGTGAAGCAGAATTGGAAGAACAGAAATGATATAACAAGCAAAGGAAAAGAAAGGCATTAGATCTAGAAAGAAATTTTTAAAAAAATATTCGATATCTATCCTACCACATTAAGTAATTTCGATATAGACAAATTAGTTAAACAATTAAAGATTAAATATTTTTTGGCATTTTTATGATTGATGAATTACCGAATCAGTGTAGAGAATACCAATCTGGAATAGTTAATTTAGATATATGTGATCTCTGTTGGGTCCCATTGGATTTCTTATTATTAGAATAAAGATATAAAATATTTTCTTGATTCATTTAGTGGTAATATACCAATTAAACTAGTCAAATATTTAGGAAAAAAATATCTATACTACAATGATGAGGGAATACAAAATTTTAATGAGGTAATTTATGAACATTTGTGGGCATTTGGGTTAAAATTACTGGCTTATAATTACAAATATAATGATATTTTGACTCTAAAAAATAGACATTTTTGGAACTAAGATCTAACGATTTAGATTTTTAACCTAAAATTAATACTGAATTAATACAACATTTTAAGATTTTCAATCAAAAATAAAAGATTAGCATTCACCAATAAACTCAAAAATTGTAAATTTAGTTGAACAGTTTTTAGAATGAATTAAATAGGATTTTTAAAATACCTAAATTATTATATTGACTTAAAAAACAGGAGAATTGTTAATATCAATGATCCACTTGATGATTTCGATAAAGTTAGCAAAAGTTATCTGGAAACAGGGCTCTTAAAACCTAAACAACAATATGTAAATTTGCTAACTAAGTTTCAGAGTTCTTATTCCAAGAATGATATTGAGAAAGTTTTACTTAATTATTTTAAAGAAACAGATTTAACTCCACACTTGAATGATTTAAGTAATGTTCAAGAGAAAGTATATGATAAACAAATAATAGAAATCTCATTTATGATTTGAGGTGCACAAAAAAATGCACAGTTTTGAGTATGCTTTCAGGCTTAAAAGATTCATTGCTGTTGGTAACAATATCAAGAGAGATTTGATGATGGCTTTGACATCACTGTAAGTGTGGCTGATAAACGGTACCAATTAGTAGTAGTAGTAACTAATCAATAATGGTAAACAAAACAAATTTTTTCACTATAGGATTAACAGATTCTGTTAAAACACTTGAAGCTTATGTAAGGTTAGTTATAATTGGTGAAATAAATTAAAAGTTTAATAAATTTTTCTCTATGTAAATAGATAACCATAATCATTTCTACTGCTTGAAGTGAAAAAAGTTTACTGAAACACATAATTCTCACAGATTAACAACTAAAAATGGAAGACAATGAATTGAAGGTCTTTGTACAGTATATAAAAGAAAAACAGTAAATTGGTTAAAAAATTGTGAAGAAATTATTAATGAACTACATAAAACAATGAGAAAAAATTTTAAAAGAAGAAACATTGCTTTATTTGGTATTGATGATTTATGGCAAAGTGATCTAGTTAAAATGTACTCACATAATCAGAAAGGATTATTTAAAATAAATAAAGGATACAAATATTTATTAACTGTTATAGATGTCTTCTCAAAATTTGCTTGGTCTATTTCAGTCAAAGATAACACAGGTAAGAAAGTAAGAGGGGCTTTTGAAAAAATATTTGGAAAGAGAACTGCAAAAAATTTACAGACAGATGGTAGTAAAGAATTTTATAATAAATGATTTCAAGAATTGATGAAAAAATACAACAATAATCATTATTCAACTTTTACAGAATTAAATGCATCTGTTGTTGAACAACAAAGTTAATGAAATGAATTATAAACCCACTACATTTGTGTCTAATGAATAAAAAAATCTTTAAAAAGGAGTTAAAGTGATAATTGGTAAAGATAAAGGACTGTTTGAAAAAGGATATGCAGGAAATTGATCAACAGAATTTTTAAAATTGGTGATGTTATTCTTTCTAATCAAGTCACATACAAATTGAAAGATATCAATGGATAAATTTACAAACAAGAATTACAGAAAAGAAAATATCCAGATATATATCTTGTTGAAACAGTTTTGAGAAAGAATGGTAATAAAGCCTATGTCAAATAGGTTACGATAATTCACATAACACTTGAGTAAATGCAACAAAATTAATTTTATAAAAGTTAGGCCAATTTATTTATATGATTTTTGTATGGATGTAAGTGTAACTGCTGGTTGTATGATGTTGCATGTAGTATGTTAACCAGCGACCTAGAGACAACGGAGAGGCTCCATCCCCACCCCAGCCACAGTGGTCCACAACCCCATGAGAACTACTGCAGTCCACTTCACCCCTCCACTGCCCCACACCGAACCCAGGGTTATTATGCAGGCTGGCCCCTGGTCGACCCCTCCCCACCCTAGGAAAGTCTCACACCAGACCAGTGTAAACCCTAACTGCGTGGTAGAGTAATGGTCATGTACGCATATGTGGAGAAATTATTCATGCGGCAATCACTGCTATAGTGTAGCTGAGGTGAAAGAAGGAGAACTGGCTCACATTCACTGAGGCAAATGGAAAACCACCTAAAAACCATTCACAGACTGGCCGGCTCCCTGGAAACTGCTGGTTATACTTTAATTCTATATAAATTTTATACTCAATATTTCACCACTGTTAGCAGGAAAAAAGATTTCCGTTAATAAAAAAGTTTTTTATATCAATATCTACTCTGAGAATGAAAAAAATTGCATTTCATTCTTTCTACCTGTATGTTACCCAATTGTACAGACCTCTACATTAATAAATCAATTAACTGATGGCAGGGTGAATTACCTGTTCCATTTCAAAGGAATTGAAATTGGTATTGTTTATTAATAATTTAAAGAATGGACTTACAATAATTGAGCCTGATGAAGATTCATTATGTCAGTGATCATTTCTTGTTGTGTATAGGCATCCAAAATATTAAAATAACTGTGTCATTAAACAATCATCTAATTTTCTTTCATTAATTGTTATAAAATTATTGAGCTAGGATCGTACTTAAGATGCAACACTTCATCGCATTTTGGATGTCTATCTATAATTCCATATAATTGTCTTTCAAAATTTCTTCTTTGTATTCTAATGGCATAATAATCATGTCGACACTCATTATCGAATAATTTTAAATGAACAAATAATGTCTTCAATTGATGGAAATACACTTGGTTGTATTTCTTTAATTATTTCATCTTTCTCATTAATTCGTTTTTGTAGTTGTTGATTTTTTGTTTCAAATTCAGTTGCTAGTTGTTTAGCTTGAGAAGTTTCATATTCTTTTGTATGTCTGAAACAATCAAGAAATATTTCCTCAAGAGTGATGTAATATTCTCTAATTTCCTTAACTACTTTAGTTCTTAAACTAATTGCAAGAGTCTTGAAGTTTTAGCAACAAGTAAAGCTCATGTCATTTTACGTAAATTATTTGGTGTTAATTGCTTGAGTTCGTTTTGAATATATTCATATTATAAAGCTAAAAGATTATGATGTTTGTATTCAGTATATTCTAGGTTAAAATTTATCAAAGATGTAATTAAATCTCGTTTGCTATATTTAAAATTGTCACTGGTGCTACTCCACACCCCTGAAATTCTGTAACGAATAAAGCACAAAATATCATTAGTTATTAAAACGCGTTTTTTATTAAACAGTGGAACACAAATATCTTTAAACCAAGAACCTAAATTTAACTGATAATTCTTTTCCTAAATAAATTCAAAAATAATCATTGCAGCATTAGATGTTGAAGGACTTGACTCTGTTTATAAAGATTAAAAGTAAGTTAGATAAATTAAATTTCTATAGTGGGCACAGCCAAACTTTCCTCATAAAATTTTTTTCTGTTCTCATTTATTTCATCAACAGTATCGTTGGATTGCCACATGACTTCTCAACAAAATGAGACAGACTGTTAAAGTGCATGTTGTATATTTCTTTTCTTTTGTCTTCTCTCTCTACACCTAAATAAGTGTGAAGCATATTCCATACTAATTTGTAATCTATATGTTCGTATTTTTTGACATAAAATATTTTTTTATTTACTAAGATGGTATCTGTTTTTTCGGACATGTCCAAAATAACAGATCACATTGGTGATCATGCAGCTCATTAGAATGAAATTACAATGAAATGGACACCCTTAGCTGATTACAGGCATTGACATACGTCAACGGCGACGGATGAAAATGTGTGCCCCCACCAGGACTCGAACCCGGGATCTCCTACTTACATGGCAGTTGCTCTATCCATCTTAGCCACCGAGGTCACACCGAGGTCATAGAGGATAGCGCGACTGCAGGGATTTATCTCTGGCATGCCTCCTGCGAAACCCACATTCTCAATGTATTGTCCCGCACTACATTCGTAGTGCCCCCAGCCATTATACTCATTACTCGCGGCGCGTTGCCGATTCCCGTAAGAGTTCAGGCACTGTTTGTGCATTTGCACAGAAGAAGAAGATGTTCAAGTGGCCAGTGGGCATTAACCATATATTTACTAAGATGCAGATATCATCGGTGACTATGCAGCTCGTTAGAATGAAATGACAATGAAATAATCACCCTTAGCTGCTTACAGGCGTTGACATACGTCAACGGGGACAGGTTGAAATGTCTGCCCCGACCGGCACTGGAACCCGGGATCTCTTGCTTTCATGGCACACACTCTATCCATCTGAGCCACTAACGACACAGAGGAATGCGCGACTGCAGCTATTTATCTTTGGCATGCCTCCCGCAAAATCACATTTTCAACGTATTGTCCCGCATTACATTCGTAGTGCCCCCAGCCATTATACTCATTACTCGCGGTGCGTTGACGATTCCTGTAAGAGTTCGGGCACTGTTTGTGCATTCGCACAGAAGAAGAAGATGGTCAAGTGGCCGGTGGGCCTTAACTATATATTTACTAAGATGGTATCTGTTCTTTCGGACAGCAGAAGGAATAATTTATGAGTTTATAACAGATTTAGAAAGGATGATTTAATTAACTTAATCGTTTCAAATAATTTACCTCCATCCATTTTTCAAAAACTAATGAAAAAAATTTCCCTATTGAAAGAGAAAGGAACATAAACTTCATTAAGAGAGTTTCTGAATTTCGTGATTACTGCAGAAGGAATAATTTACGAGTTTATAGCAGATTTAGAAAAGATGATTTAATGAATTTATTTGTTTCAAATAATTTTCCTCCTCCTACAAGAACTCTCGATAATTTTAAAGTAATGAACTCAAATCTAGAGCTAAAAATTTTGGTATTAGCGGACACAGTAAATTAACGAATTCAGATTTAGTTACAACTATCAGGTTACAGGAATTTAGATTTCTTCCAGCATTGTTCAAAAAACTAGATCAAGACCAAAATGAGTACCTATTATAAATAATTTTTACATATGTGATGATGCTATTGAAAATGCTCGACCACCAAGAGAACAAAAAACGGTGAAACTAGATCAAATTTATCCATTCAGTAGCAAACAATATGAGCAAGAAAAAGAGAATGAACCATCTAAAAAGCATTTATTTCAGATAAAATAAATAAGATCAAGATTGAAAGAAAAATTTCAAACTTGGTCGGTTGACTGTATTTAATGATGCTGATATTACTAAATTCGATACCATTAGTGAGAAAACAGATTATATAATGCAAGCATTCAATTCTATGGTTGAAGTAGCAAAAAAAGAAAAGAACTAATGTTGGAAAAGGAGATAAGTTGAATATAAGATCCAAAAATCCTAGAATGTTATATTCAGTTCTACTGGATATAAAGAATGAGATAATGATCAAGAATTTGTTCAAGTTTAGTGCAACAAAATCGGAGATATTAACATCTGATGAGACTACTGATGTAGCAGTTACCTCCTTTAATATTGAGATGATAGCAGTTCCTAGAGACCAGGGTAGTCAAGGTAAAAAAATAGTAAATTCACTTGAAAACAGGAATATTAAGAGGTGTATCACAAGAATTTAAAATGATGCTAATTTGTGTTGTCCTGGAGCAGTAATTGTGGCACTAACATACCACACCAATAATATTTTAGGAAGAGAACTAACAATGTACAATGTTAAGAAAATTGGAGAAGGTGATAAATTCAAATTACAGAAAGAGCTAACTGACATATAATGTAATCAGCTGGGTGAATACAGCGAAGAAGGGTTTACTCCAGAAGACATTAAAAATGCTGAAGAAGTGTTGGATATTCAAATAAATATTATATGTGCTCAGAATTTCAGTTCAGTGGTGTTAAGAAAGAAATCTGTATAAAAATCACAACGATTTTGATGAAATTAAAAGTATGACAGCTTAACTACGATTTCTGTAATAAATATAACAAATCATATAACAACAAGGACAAACACTAATGTGAAACAGAGAGAAAAGTCTATACGTGATGCAGAGGTCCAGAACACAGTAGTGAGGAAAACAAGATATACTGAGGAAACTGTTATACATACTGTTTTAATGAAGAATGTTTAAAAATCATCAAGAAGTTTCAGATGCAGTTTATAAATGTGAAGGGTGCAAAAAGATTTATTTCAGATCTAAAGAGCATATATGTGGCTTTGAAGTTTGCAAAAATTGCAAACAAGTAATTAAATTGGAAATCGTAAATGTTAAATACAATACAAATTCCAAAGAGGATGTAACTGTGAAAGAAAAATTGGAGCGGATTTCATAATGCAAGGTTGCCCAAATTGTAATGAAGATGTTTGTTACATTAATGGAGAATTCAAAGATTTTTATGTTTACCAATGCTTCATACGCTGTAAAATAGTTGCTGGTAAACAGTTTTAATGTTGTGAAGCTGGAATCCCGAAGAGAGTGAATTGCACCTATACAGAAAGGTACATGTTGTTTGATTATGAAGCAACTCAAGAAGGTGTAACACATATTAAAAATCTCATAATTTAAACCATTGACTGGCGCTAATTATGCTCCACTTGCGTCGCTGATATAGAGACTCGTTTGGTCTTCTATTTCTGACTGTTTCACCTTTGAATTTTCTGGCTTAGCATGTGGCCGGGGTCTCACTTCGGGCGGCGTTTAACGAGAGAACATGTTTTGAAGCCAGGCCCTCACTTTTATCCGCTGTGTCTGGGCCTAGCTATCCTCGCCATCCTTGCCATTTTGCCACTCACCAGTTGTATGGTGCTGATTAGTCGACGCGGTTTGCATGCGAAACTGTGGCTGGATATCTTCTCATCACGTAACTGGAAGCATGAAGTTACTGTATGATTCATATTCTTCTATTATCCTGTGAAGATTTGTGAAAAAAATGGTTCAAATGGCTCTGAGCACTATGGGACTTAACTTCTGAGGTCATCAGTCCCCTAGAACCTAGAACTACTTAAACCTAACTAATCTAAGGACATCACACAAATCCCTGCCCAAGGCAGGATTCGAACCTGCGACTGTAGCGGTCGCGCGGTTCCAGACTGTAGCGCCTAGAACCGCTCGGCCACTCCGGCCGGTGAAGCTTTGTGAAAATTATGGTGGTATGTTGTATCTACTGGAGATCAGTTAAGGATGATTTTCAATATGTAAGTGTTATATGGAACTTATGAAGTGTAAGGCTTGCAATTGTTGTTTCCTCGGAGAGGAGGCTAATTATTTCGGCAAATGCAAAAGTGAATAGAGTTTTACTGCTTGTTTTAAAGGTTCCTTACAGTGTTAATTTGATGTAGTATGTTAATTACTGTGCTCTTCGCCCAGTTTTGGTTTCAGGCTCTTTTAAATTGGAGGGCAGGACTTTTGTTCAGTCAGTGTAATTTTAATTGTTCTTTTATTCAGTAAATGTCTCAGTTTGGTTTTCACTTATATCACAGATATTCATATAATTAGTAAGTCTTGTATGATCTTGAAAAAGGTGAATCATGAGTTTAATTGTCTGCCGCATGTATTATTAGCTGTTGCAGAAATGGTCTGGTATGTGGGGCAGATGGCGGTTGTCACCTTGGCGGCAGGATGACATCGTGTGTGTGTTTTGGGTGTTTTCTACACTGACTTGCAGCCTGAACATCTTCGAAATTGCTTGGCGGTCGCTTTCTACTCGTTTGTTACGCGTACCAAAGCCATACTCGCATCCTTTAGTTAAATATCCAGCCTATCTGCTGGGGTGGACAAGATCTTTCATAAATAGCTCAAGGTAAATAGTTAGTGCTGTATAAATTATGGTTACATAAGCAATGAACTTGATTGTGTGATTATGGTGAGGAATATCTGTGATCCTTTTGCAATCAGATCTAATTATTATCTTCAAAATATTGTTTGTTATATTAATTCATGATCTAATCACATAGTTTTCTAAGTTTGGTGAAGGGCAAGAGATGGAAATTTAAAAGACTTGATCTTCGGTATATCCATTCATATCTTCTTTTTTTTTTTTTTTAAAGGTGAAGGTAGACGGTTGAAGTCAGTTGTATATTTTCTAAAGAGGACAAAGGACTGAATTAAATTTTTATATTGTTATTCTCATTCGGTAATTCCATAATAATGAAATATGTTCTTTAGTTGAAATTAAAATTATTTACCAACTGCAAGTTTGTCGATCGGCAAATATCCCTTACATCCTATCTCCTTCAAGTAGCTGTGGTTAAATTGCAATTTTGGTTTCTCTAGCACGCAACTTGAGCAGTGACACAGCTCATAATAGTTCACAAGTTTAATGGAGAGACTGTTTACAAATTTAAGACAAATAATGAGTCGTTGCATGATTTCTGAAAAAAAGTTATTACACTTTCATAGCTCACTACGCAAAATGATACCATTCCCAATTCATTTTGAAGTACTGTGTTGTTGTTGTCGTCAGGCCAGTGTCTGGTTTGATGCAGCTCTCCATGCTACTCCGTCCTGTGCAAGCTTCTTCATCTCCTAGTACCTACTGCAACCTACATCCTTCTGAATCTGTTCAGTGTATTCATCTCTTGGTCTCCCTTTACGATTTTTACCCTCCACTCTGCCCTTCAATACTAAATTGGTGATCCCTTGATGTCCTACGAACCGATCCCTTCTTCTAGTCAAGTTGTGCCACAAATTTCCCTTCTCCCCAATTCTAATCAATACCTCTTCGTTAGTTATGTGATCTATCTATCTAATCTTTAGCATTCTTCTGTAGGACCACATTTCGAAAGCTTCTATTCTCTTCTTGTCTAAACTATTTATAGTCGACATTTCACTTACATACATGTGTACACTCCACACAAATACTTTCAGGAACGGCTTCCTGACCCTCAAATCTATACTCGATGTTAATAAATTTATCTTCTTCCAAAACGCCATCCTTGCCATTGCCAGTATATATTTTATATCCTCTCTACTTCGACCATCATAAGTTATTTTGGTCCTCAAATAGCAGAACTCATTCACTAATTTAAGTGGCTCATTTCCTAATCTAGTCCCCTCAGCATCACCCGATTTAATTCAACTACATTCCATTATCCTTGTTTTGCTTTTGTTGCTGTTCATCGTATATCCTCCTTTCAGGACACTGTTAATTCTGTTCAACTGCTTTTCTTGGTCTTCTGTTGTCTCTGACAGAATTACATTGTCATCAGCGAACCCCTAAATTTTTAATTCTTCTCCATGGAATTTAATTCGTACTCTGAATTATTCTTTTGTTTCCTTTACTGCTTGCTCAATATACAGATTGAATAAGATCAGGGATGGGCTACAGCCCTGTCTCACTGCCTTCCTAACGACTGCTGCCCTTTTATGGCCCTCGACTCTTATAACTGCCATCTGGTTTCTGTACAAATTGTAAATAGCATTTCCGCACCCTGTATTTTACCCCTGCCACCTTCAGAATTTGAAAGAAAGTATGCCAGTAAACATTGTCTAAAGCTTTCTCTAAGTTTGCAAATGCTAGAAATGTAGGTATGCCTTTCCTTAATCTATTTTCTAAGATAAGTCGTAGGGTCAGTATTGCCTCACGTGTTCCAACATTTCTATGGAATCCAAACTGGTCTTCCCCAAGGTCAGCTTCTACTAGCTTTTCCATTTGTCTATAAAAAATTCGTCATAGTATTTTGTAGCCTTGACCAATTAAAGTGATAGTTCGATATTTTCACATATCAACATCTGCTTTGTTTGGGATTGAAATTATTATATTCTTCTTGAAGTCTCAGGGTATTTCGCCTATCTCATACATATTGCTGACCAGATAGTAGAGTTTTGTCACGGATGGCTCTCCTAAGGATATCAGTGCTTCTCATCAAATTTTGTCTGCTCACAGAGCCTTGTTTCGACTTAGGTCTTTCAGTGATCTGTCAAACTCTTCACACAGTATAGTATCTCCCATTTCATCTTCATCTACATCCTCTTCCCTTTCCATAATATTGTCCTCAAGTTCATCATCCTTGTACGGACCCTCTGTATACTGCTTCCACCCTTCTGCTTTCCCTTCTTTGCTTATAACTGGGTTTCCATCTGAGGTCCTGATATTCATACAAGTGGTTCTCTTTGGGTTGTAAACACAATAAAGCCATACACTATCTCCCAGGAACTAAAGTGATGTTATTGCAGATCAAACAGTAAAATTTCAGCAACTTTGTTCAAGTAACGTTTAATAGTTTTCCAAAAACATTTGATGTGAAAGAAGTGAAGAAAGGCTACTTCCCACATTTATTCAATAAACCAGAAAAGGAAAACTGTGTAGGATCAATTCCTGGTACTCAATATTACTGTTTTAACACTGAATCCGAAAGATAGAGAAGCATTTCTCAAGTGGCATAGTTCCAGAATTAAAGAAAAATATGAGTTCAATATGTAGAAAGACATTAATGAGTACTGTATTCTGGTGTGGACGTTTTGAGAAGTTGTTTGGAATTAAGAAAACAACTGCTAGAAATTGCTATCACAGATCCATTCTGTTATTTAACAACGGATGTAGTTTGTGTGGTTATATACAGACCTAAATATTTACCTGAAAATACAATTGCTGTATTTGATAAAGAACAGAAGTACAGAATCCATAGCTTGGTTAAACATTTTAAACAATAACAATATTCGACATGCTCTTAATAGTGGAGAATTAAGTATTACAGGTACATAAGTAGATGGTTTTGATAAAGAAACTAATACTGTGTATCAGTATCAAGGTTGTAAATAATATTTCAAAAGTGATACGATTGTGATTGGCTTAACTCTGCAGAGTATAAAAAGCCTAAGAAATTAAAGTGGTTACCTGAAATTGTTGAACGATTGAATCCAAGAGATGCTTTTTATGGTGGCCAGACAAATGCAATAAAATTAAGAGCTGCACAAAAATAAGACATGATGATATATGTAATCTTTATCCAAATGTGCAATATTATGACTATTATCCTGAGTGACGCTACACAAAAATTTTTAAACCAAGATATTATTCTAAAAATGGTATGGATTAATAAAATGTTAGATGATGGCACCTAGAGGTTTGTATCATCCTTTTTTATCAGTTAAAATAAACATAGACAAAAATGGTAAAATTTCTTTCCTATTTGCGTCAAATGTGCTGAAGAACAAATAAGTAAATGCAGTGATCAAGAAAGAAGTTTTATTGAAACTTGGGTAACAGATGAAGAAAAGTTGGCAGTAGAAATGGGATACAAAATTTTAGATGTCAATGTAGTATGGGATTTTAGAAGTAAGAGCAGCAACTTGTTTAAAAATTATATAAAAGACTCTCTGAAAATAAAACTCGAAACCAGTCCACATAATTTCGAATCTGATGAAGAGTGTATCAAACATTTAAGGAGAATTTGGATACTGACTCGCATTGTTACAGAAAAAAGGAAAATCCAGCAAAGCGAGCTGTTGCTAAGATATGTCGTAACTTATTACGGGGAAAATTTGTGCAAAGACAAAATATGAGTGAAACTGAGTATGTCACAGATTGATAGCAGTTTTATGAGATACTACTGGATGAACAAGCTTTCGAAATGTGGTGCTACAGAAGAATGCTGAAGAATGGATGGGTACATTACATAACTAATGACGAGTTATTGAATAGAATTTTGGGGAGAAGAGGAGCTTGTGGCACAATTTGACTAGAAGAAGAGATCGGTTGGTAGGACATGTTGTGAGACATCAAGGGATCTCCAATTCAATATTGGAGGGAAGTGTGGAGGGTAAAAATCGTAGAGGGAGACCAAGAGATGAATACACTAAGCAGATTCAGAAGGATGTAGGCTGAAGTAGGTACTGGGAGATGAAGAAGCTGCAACAGGATAGAGTAGCATGGAGAGGTGCATCAAACCAGTATCAGGACTGAAGACCACAACAACAACAACTGGATGATCGACAATGTAATTTCAGTCTAAGTTTTATAACTTAGTACATGGTACAGGTGAGGTACTATTTCAAGGATTATTATGTGGAAAACAATGCAGGTACAAATATCTTCATAGCTGCAATCACTACATCAAATTCGAGACTTTGATTGTATTATAGGTTAAATAAACTAGGAAGAAATGTTACATATTTTGACACTGATTCTGTAGTATGTATTGATGATGTCAAAGTCAATTTAGAGAAACGCTGTATGTTGGGTGAGTGGATAGACGAATAAGGAAACACTAAATGGACTACAAATTGGGCTTCGACTGGACCAAAGAGTTAGTATTATGAAAAAAACGATGAAAGTTCTGTGTTATAAGTAAAGGGATTCACATTAAATTACCAGAAAATTCAAATGTTGAATGGCGAATCTATGATTAGGCTAATAGAGAGTGAAGTGACAGAAAATATACAGTTAGAGTACAATCAGATAACTAGAGATGTTGATACTAAAAATTTAGTCAACAAATGGAGTAGGAAAGAAATCTCATTTCAGTATGATAAGAGAGTTGTTTAGCTTTTGACAATGTTGGCTGGAATAATCTCTTTCAGGAATTTAACACAATAAAAACAATAGCCATAAACAATTAATTTGATCCCAACACTGCTGATAAAATTTTAGATAAAAGATGAAGAAGCAAGGAGGTCTCTATTGACCCCAATGAAAAATATAGACTAACAGGGTAAGAAACAGGGCAGATTACCTTTTATAGGGAAAACATCAATAGTATAAGTAACATCTTAAAGGCAAAGGGTTTCTGTGTGTTTTTCTGTGTCCCTCACACAATAGGTAGCTTCTTGTTCAATGAAAAACACAAACAACCAGCTACCACAAAAAGTGGAGTTTATAAAATCACATGCCATGAGTGTCAGTCTAGCTACATTAGACAGATGAGGAGGTCAATCTGCACCAGGTTTAAAGAACATGACAGAAGCTGCAGCTTGATGAAGCCTGATTCAGCCTTTGCAAAACATTGCCTGAACATCAATCACAAATATGCAATTGATGTATAAGTCCTACACATAAAGGAAAAGGGTACCACACTCAACCAATTAGAAATTTTAGAAATTAAAAAACCAATGTTTATATCCCCACATGTATTATCAAATGAGCAAATTCAATTAAATTATTCACCTCTCTTAGATGAGATCACAGCCCCAGGATAGATGCAAAACTTTTGGCTGCAATCCTTCATAGTTACAAATATCTTGGCACATGCATAACTTCAGGCTGGCCTCTGTAGTATAATTTGTGAATGTGTAATAATGTATGTAATTAGTTAAAAATGGTCATTGATGTAATTGTACATTAAGATATGGGTAGATACCTTATGAAGTTGAGATGACTATCTTTGCCTTGTCATCATGCTTGTGTGTGCATGATCATCTTTGGGAATCAGTTCTGTACTTGAAAATGGGCTTATAGCTCAAAACCTAGGTTGTGCAATAACATTAATAGTAATTTGTGAAACAACACTAAAAGCAGTGTTTGTTTAGCTAATTAACAATGTTTCACCAAGAACCAACAACTGCATCAATTAAAATTAGAGACCTTAAACATTACTAAGTCACATATCAATGGTACTTATTTTACAAAATATGGCTTATTAAATAATAATTCCCTCAATACTGCAGAGATAGTTCCTCTCCCCTTTCATATTTTCTTTTAAATTCCTTTTATTTATCTATTTATATTTCTTCTTTAAGTGAGATGAAGAAAATGAGTTTTTTTATACACTGAATCGCCAAAGAAACTGGCATAGGCATGCATATTCAAATACAGACAAATACCTGTTCTCATGGGTAGGAAAAATAAGTCTTTTTTAGGATAGATTCAGACAACAAGTTCCCCTGCCTAAACAGTATCTCTAGCAGTTTAAAAAATACTCAAACAATCACTCACAAGAGAGACTTTAACACTCCAAATATCACATATACCAAAAGTCACAAAGAGAAATAAACCATTGGTAGGTGTAAGATGGGGCATTTCACAGACTTAACAATCCTCCATCAAAACATTCAATCAGTAAAAAACAAAATACAGCTACCAGAAGTTGAGCTCCAATCTTTCAACTGCACAGTAGTTTGTGTTACTGAGAACTGGTGTAGAGACAAGGAAATCCAAAATGCAGTATTATCATTGTATGAAAGGGCTAACTCTTACTGCAGAACTGCTTCAAGAGGTGGAGGATCATGCATTTATATCAGAAAAGGAACACAGTTCAAATTTATACATGACCTCAGTACAGTAAGTGAAGACAAACACTTTAAAATATCAGCTATTGAATTAACAGGACTTGATATCACCAAGAAATAAATCATCTTGTATGTGTATAAAGCTCCCAGCAGTAGCGTGTTCACTTTTTTCAATATATTAACATAATTTTTAGAGAAAGCTTGAAGCGCATAGGTCAACATAACTCTGTGTGAGGACATTAACGTCAACTCTAATATCGTTAATGAATCCAGCAGCACCCTCATAGATATCCTTCAAAGTTCTGGCATGTCCCTATTGGTCAATAGTGCACTAACGGTTACTACAATGACTGCATCAGTAATAGACCATGTGACCACAAATATTGACAGAAAAAATGTGATGTAGCTATAAAATATCTTGGACTATCAGAACATCTCTGTCAAATAAAAGTAAAATCAGGCACCAAATCATTTCCTAAGCTACAAACCTTCAAACAATATCTATCAGAAGTCTAAATGAAAGATTTTTCAAAAGAACTAGCAACACAAACCTGGGATAAAGTGTATAAGGAAACCAATGTGAATATGAAAGCCTCTAAATTCTCCACATTATATAAACTGAACTTTGAAAAGGCATTTTCAGAAGTATGCATGTCTGTATCAACATCTCACAAAAACAGATTGATATCATCAGGTGGTAAGAAGTCCTCCCAAGCACTTAAATACCTCACTTCCATAAAAAAGAGTTGCAATGATCCAGAATTCTTAAATTTCTATCATACATACAAGAGATCTATAGGAAGATGCTGATTGCAGAAAAAAAATTATTTCATGACAAAATAATATACAATGCAGAGAATATAAGCAAAGCAGTCTGGGATTTTATAAAGAAAGGAATTGGGGAGAGGCAAACAAACTCAGAGTAGCATACTGCTAAGAGTGGGGGATAAGTTAGTAAATGATCCACAACACTTAGCAAACTATGTAGATGAGCATTTACGAGGTATTGCATAGAAATTACAGCAAACATTTCCCAAAATTATTGTTACACCCTTAAATAATACTGCGTTAAATAACATGATTTTACTTACAATCAAAGATAAAGAAGTCAATAAAACTGTTCAAAAACTAAAAAATAAAAACCAGTAGGCTTAGGTGAAATAACAATGTGTGTACTGAAACAATGCATACAGATTATAAAAGGCCCCTTGACAAATATAAGAAATGAATCCTTCACATCAGGGACGTTTCAGAGCAGTTAAAACAGGCAAGAGATGTAACACTTTGCTTAAGAAAGGTAATGCAGAAGACATATAAAATTACCAGCCCATATTTCTGCTGTCCTCATTCTCAAAAAGTAATAGAATTAATTATGAATGACAGATTAATGTATTAACTAAATAAATACAATCTTTGAAACCAATCACAGTTTGGTTTGCAAAGTGGCAAAAATACGGATTCAGCCATAGTACAATTCAAAAAAGTTGTATTTGATGCTGTTGACAAAGATGAGTGTGTCACAGGCATATTTTTGGACCTCTCCAAGGCCTTTGATACAATCAACCACAAGATTCAATTCAATAGCTTACAAACATTGGCAGTGAGGAGTGTAGCTAATGACTGACTTCTATCATACCTAGTAAATGGGGTAAAAAGAGTAGGGATAACACATGCTTCAAATACATCTAAACATTTAGTAAAACACTTATCAAAACCAAAATACATTGATATAGGGGTTCCACAAGGTAGCATATTAGGACCAATACTGTCCCGATATCCATCAATGACATTCCCAGTAGTGTTACTCATGGTGAAAAAATTCTCTTTGCTGATAACAGCAATATTATAGTCACTGACAAATTCAAGAGCAGTCCTTCCAGAGTAAGCAAATGAAATTCTCAAGAAACTTTATGAATGGTCAATAAGCAATAAAGTGACATTGATCATGAAGAAAACTAATGCTATGAATTTCAGTTTGAAGAGGGATATTGAAAACGATGAATTAAATGTAGGTGGCACCTCCATCGACTGTGTAACAAATGCAAAATTTGTAGGAATGCATATTGATTCCCAGTCGAAGTGGTGTGAATGCACAAATCAGCACCCCCACGCTATTATTCAAGCTGGCCAATCCCGTGGCTCTAGACCAGCACAGTTCGCTCCCACTATTATTTCCTGACTACTCCCAGTCAATTAAAACATTCTGCTCCTTAGTGCGCCTAGAATTTTCTGGAACAAACTCCGTTCAAAATTCAACCCACCAATCGTGTCTCTCTGTTCGCCCTCACGTGGGAAAAGATCATTGCACCAGCTTAACCGCGTTTCTTAGAAAGCCCCAGAAAACGTTAAGATTTGTGGGAAGGCTCCCTTAGGCGCCAGTTCGCCTCAACATAGAGGCGTCGGCGTAACGCCCAGCGCCATCCCTCGAAGGCCTGCCTCTGGTTGTCCGCGCAATGGGTGCCTACCTGTCCGGTGGCACGTCTCCCCCAGTGGCACGCTTTCGCATGCCGACTCGTAATGGTCGGTTGTAAACCTCCTTACCCCTCGGCCCTGCCTTTGGGCAGTGCTGCTCGTCCGCTCCAGCCAAATTCCGTGAAAATAGCACCTGAACCCCGACTTCATGCAACATGCGAATTTCTTAAAGTTAATACGTCTTATGCCGTCTGATACTCCCTATATTAATTTCAATAGGCTGATTGCCAGATAAGTAACGTAATAACCGATATCTAGCTCGTCTTTGCAACAATGATTATATTACAGTAAGGTGCAAAATACTGCCACCTTACAAAGCTACTGCTACTATTACTACTACTACTACTTCTATTACCACTACTACTACTACTACAGAATACGGCGCTGCGGGTGGCAAAACGTATATAAGCAAGTGTCTGGCACAGATGTTAGATCAGTTACTGCTGATACTATGGGAGGTTATCAAGATTTAAGTGAGTTTAAACATGGTCTTATAGAAGGCGCCCGAGCAATAGGACATACGATTAGAATCTCCGAGGTAGAAATGAAGT
Organism: Schistocerca serialis cubense; assembly: GCF_023864345.2. Classification (NCBI taxonomy): domain Eukaryota; kingdom Metazoa; phylum Arthropoda; class Insecta; order Orthoptera; family Acrididae; genus Schistocerca; species Schistocerca serialis. The sequence continues at coordinate 273,361,208 of NC_064642.1, read as the reverse complement.
GGGGATTTTCCCATACGACCATTTCATGAGAGTACCGTGAATATCAGCAATCCGGTAAAACATCAAATGTCCGACATCACTGCGGTCGGAAAAAGATCCTACAAGAACGGAGCCAGCGACGACTGCAAAGAATCATTCAACGTGACAGAAGTGCAACCCTATCGCAAGTTGTCACAGATTTCAGTGCTTGGCCAGCCATAAGTGTCAGCGTGCGAACCATTCAACGAAACATCATTGCTATGGGCTTTCGGAGCCGAAGGCTCAAGCGTGTACCCTTGATGACAGCACGACACAAAGCTTTACAGCTCACCTGCACTCGTCAACACCGACATTGGACTGTTGATGACGGGAAACATGTTGCCTGGTTGCACGAGTCTTGTTTCCAATTGTATCGAGCGGATGGATGTGTACGGGTTGGGAGACGACCTAATGAATCCATGGGTCCTGCATGTCACCAGGAAACTGTTAAAGGTGGTGGCGGCCCTGTAATGACGTCGGGTGTGTGCAGTTGGAATGATATGGGGCACCTGATACTTCTAGATGTGACTCTGACAGGTCACACGCACATAAGCAAGCTGTCTTATGATCTGCATCCATTCATGTCCATTGTACATTCCAACGGACTTGAGAATTTTCAGCAGAACAATGTGAAACCCCGCAGAGTGGCTCCAGGAACACTGTTCTGAATTTAAACACTTTCGCTGGCCATCATACTCCCCAGACACCAACGTTAATGAGCATATCTGGGAGGTCTTGCATCGTGATGTTCAGAAGAGATCACCACCCCTTCGTACTCCCACGGATTTATGGACAGCCTTGCAGGATTCATGGCATCAATTCCCTTCAGCACTACTTAAGGCATTAACTCATTAGTCGAGTCCATGCCACGTCGTGTTGCGGGACTTCTGCGTATTCACGGGGCCCTACACAATCTTAGGCAGATGTACCAGCTTCTTTCGCTCTTCAGTGTATGTTCCGTATTTATGTATACATACAATTCTAATGTTACGTCAAGAAGAGAAGCCAATGACCTTAAGCAAAAAATGAAAAAATTAAAAATAAAATAAAAACGAAAAAGTTGGTAGAGTCTGTGAAAGAAAAGTTTCCGGATTCGAGTCTCAGCCTGACAACAATTTTCATCAGGCAGAAAGTTTCAAATCAGCGCACACTTCGGCGGAGTGGGGGAGTTCATTTTGGTTTAAATATCTGTTTGTGCGCTGTGTTCAGCTTATTTGGGAAAATGATTTACCTGATAAATGGTTCATGTGGCTCTGAGCGCTAGAGGGCTTAACATCAGAGGTCATCAGTCCCCTAGAACTTAGAAATACTTAATCCTAACTAACCTAAGGACATCGCACACATCCATTCCTGAGGCAGGATTCGAATCTGCGACCTTAACAGTCGCACGTTTCCGGACTGAAGCGCCTAGAACCGCTCGGCCACCGCAGCCGGCTACCTGATAAAAAAAGTCAACTCTTTCGTCCACCCCACCGCACGTTTTGAAAATTCTGCAGGGAATAAAAGCTCCCTGGTTTCTTATAAGATGTTACTGGTGTCAAGAAATAGTTTCGATTACTGTTATAGTGTTCATGTTGCTATTTCCTTAACTGTCTTAAGGTTTGAGAAACTTGATTTTTTGTTGGTGCAGAAGTGAGCGCGTCTCTTACAAAGACTTTTCACTCAGTACCAGTATAACTTGATTCTTTAATTGTTGTAGAGTGAACACGTGTGGTATAAAGACTTTTCACTCTGTATCAGTATCAGTATAGTGTCAGGTTGAATTGTAACATTCTGTACTTTGGGCAACAGATTGCAATTACGACTATTACTACATAAATGCATTCCTCAACAAAAATGACAGAAAAAAATCGCCACACCAAGAAGGAGTTGTGTGACATAAATGAAAATTGTTAGGCGTATTTCTACATCTGAAACATACCGCAGTCGCATAACAGTGGCGCTAGTAGCGACATATCGAGGATACGAATGAACTTATTTTGAACACACGCTCTAACGGTCGTGAGCGCTAGATAGCTTTGAAATTGGACGTGGTGAGTTGATGTTATTCAAGATAGCCTTTGAGGCGAAAGAGACGCCGTTATCACCACCTCACTGTGTCTGAACGAGGTCGTGTAATAGTGCTACGAGAAACTGGAGGTTCCTTCTCCAGTATTATTTAATGTTTTGGTAGGAATGGAGCCACTGAAAATGATTCTTGGTAGGGGTGGTCACAAGAATGTACGGTAGGAAGTAAACCGGGCTCCGGAAAGCCACGTGGCGCCACCGGAGAGGAAGACGATCGTGTTTTGCGTACTTACTCTGCAGCAGAAATTTCAGCAGCAATTGGCACCACACTGACACATCAAACTGTTACAAAGCGGTTACTTCAAGGACAGGTGCGAATCAAACGCTTTGTAGCGGGCATTCCACCGTCCCAAGCCGCCGCCATTTACTCCTTCGGTGCTGTAAACGCGAGAGCTCATTGGATGATGATGATGATGATGTGTGGCTTGTGGAGCTCTCAACTGCGCGGTCGTCAGCACCCTTACAAAGTCCCAGCTTTTACACTGTCCAATCGAGCCACTGTCACAAATGATGATGATGATGATGATGAAATGTTGAGGACAACACAAACACCCAGTCCCCGGGCAGAGAAAATCTCCAACGCGGCCGGGAGTCGAACCCTGGAACCCGTGATCCGGAAGCAGCAAAGCTAGCCACTAGACCACGAGCTGCAGACAGCTCATTGGAGGGTAGGATGGAGGTCTGTTGTGTTTTCTGATGAAAACTAGTTCTGCCTCAGTGCCAATGACGGCCGCTGTTGATCTGAAGGAGGCCAGCTGAGTTCCTGTAACGTACGTATGTGTTTGCTAGACGCACTGGATATACACCTGGAGTTATGGTCCGGGGTGCGATTTCGTATGACAGCATGAGCATTCTCTTGGTTATCCCACGCACACTGACTGCAAATGTGTACCTCAATCTGGTGAGTCGATCTGCTGTGCTGCCATTTATGTACAGCAATCAATGGGGCGCTTTCCAACAGGTTAACACTCTCGCGCACATACCGCTGTTGTAAACCAACATGCTATACAAAGTGTCGACATGATGCCCTGATCTGCTCGATCATAACATCTGTCTCCAACAGAGGGCATATGGAAAATCATCGGAAAAATCCGGTGTCATCCACAAGGAGCAATTAGCGTCCTGTATAGACTAACCAAGTGCTACAGGCCTGGAACTCCATCCCATCATCTGACATCCGGCACGTGTACGACATAAAACATGCATGGTTTGCATGCTTGAAATCAACATTCTGGCCGTTACACCGCTTATTAATGTACCAGAGCTTCACATTTGCAATGGATATCTCGCGATCACATTAACCTGTGATCGTGCAATGATAATCACTTAAATGTTATGTGTTGTTGTTGTTGTGGTCTTCAGTCCTGAGACTGGTTTGATGCAGCTCTCCATGCTACTCTATCCTGTGCAAGCTTTTTCATCTCCCAGTACCTACTGCAACCTACATCCTTCTGAATCTGCTTAGTGTATTCATCTCTCGGTCTCCCTCTACGATTTTTACCCTCCACGCTGCCCTCCAATACTAAATTGGTGATCCCTTGATGCCTCAGAACATGTCCTACCAACCGATCCCTTCTTCTGGTCAAGTTGTGCCACAAACTTCTCTTCTCCCCAATCCTATTCAATACTTCCTCATTAGTTATGTGATCTACCCATCTAATCTTCAGCATTCTTCTGTAGCACCACATTTCGAAAGCTTCTATTCTCTTCTTGTCCAAATTATTTAACGTCCATGTTTCACTTCCGTACATCGCTACACTCCATACGAATACTTTCAGAAATGACTTCCTGACACTTAAATCTATACAGGATGTTAACAAATTTCTCTTCTTCAGAAACGCTTTCCTTGCCATTGCCAGCCTACATTTTATATCCTCTCTACTTCGACCATCATCAGTTATTTTGCTCCCCAAATAGCAAAACTCCTTTACTACTTTAAGTGCCTCATTTCCTAATCTAATTCCCTCAGCATCACCCAACTTAATTAGACTACATTCCATTATCCTTGTTTTGCTTTTGTTGATGTTCATCTTATATCCTCCTTTCAAGACACTGTCCATTCCATTCAACTGCTCTTCCAAGTCCTTTGCTGTCTCCGACAGAATTACAATGTCATCGGCGAACCTCAAAGTTTTTATTTCTTCTCCATGAATTTTAATACCTACTCCGAATTTTTCTTTTGTTTCCTTTACTGCTTGCTCAATATACAGATTGAACAACATCGGGGACAGGCTACAACCCTGTCTTACTCCCTTCCCAACCACTGCTTCCCTTTGATGTCCCTCGACTCTTATAACTGCCATCTGGTTTCTGTACAAATTGTAAATAGCCCTTCGCTCTCTGTATTTTACCCCTGCCACCTTCAGAATTTGAAAGAGAGTATTCCAGTCAACATTGTCAAAAGCTTTCTCTAAGTCTACAAATGCTAGCAACGTAGGTTTGACTTTCCTTAATCTTTCTTCTAAGATAAGTCGTAAGGTCAGTATTGCCTCACGTGTTCCAGTGTTTTTACGGAATCCAAACTGATCTTCCCCGAGGTTGGCTTCTACTAGTTTTTCCATTCGTCTGTAAAGAATTCGTGTTAGTATTTTGCAGCTGTGACTTATTAAGCTGATAGTTCGGTAATTTTCACATCTGTCAACACCTGCTTTCTTTGGGATTGGAATTATTATATTCTTCTTGAAATCTGAGGGTATTTCGCCTGTTTCATACATCTTGCTCACCAGATGATAGAGTTTTGTCAGGACTGGCTCTCCCACGGCCGTCAGTAGTTCCAATGGAATATTGTCTACTCCGGGGGCCTTGTTTCGACTCAGGTCTTTCAGTGCTCTGTCAAACTCTTCACGCAGTATCATATCTCCCATTTCATCTTCATCTACATCCTCTTCCATTTCCATAATATTGTCCTTAAGTACATCGCCCTTGTATAGACCCTCTATATACTCCTTCCACCTTTCTGCTTTCCCTTCTTTGCTTACAACTGGGTTTCCATCTGAGCTCTTGATATTCATACAAGTGGTTCTCTTATCTCCAAAGGTCTCTTTAATTTTCCTGTAGGCGGTATCTATCTTACCCCTAGTGAGATAGGCCTCTACATCCTTACATTTGTCCTCTAGCCATCCCTGCTTAGCCATTTTGCACTTCCTGTCGATCTCATTTTTGAGACGTTTGTATTCCTTTTTGCCTGTTTCACTTACTGCATTTTTATATTTTCTCCTTTCATCAATTAAATTCAATATTTCTTCTGTTACCCAAGGATTTCTACTAGCCCTCGTCTTTTTACCTACTTGATCCTCTGCTGCCTTCACTACTTCATCCCTCAAAGCTACCCATTCTTCTTCTACTGTATTTATTTCCCCCATTCCTGTCAATTGCTCCCTTATGCTCTCCCTGAATCTCTGTACAACCTCTTGTTCTTTTAGTTTATCCAGGTCCGATCTCCTTAAATTCCCACCTTTTTGCAGTTTCTTCAGTTTTAATCTACAGGTCATAACCAATAGATTGTGGTCAGAGTCCACATCTGCCCCTGGAAATGTCTTACAATTTAAAACCTGGTTCCTAAATCTCTGTCTTACCATTATATAATCTATCTGATACCTTTTAGTATCTCCAGGGTTCTTCCATGTATACAACCTTCTATCATGATTCTTAAACCAAGTGTTAGTTATGATTATGTTGTGCTCTGTGCAAAATTCGACCAGGCGGCTTCCTCTTTCATTTCTGTCCCCCAATCCATATTCACCTACTATGTTTCCTTCTCTCCCTTTTCCTACACTCGAATTCCAGTTACCCATGATTATTAAAGTTTCGTCTCCCTTCACAATCTGAATAATTTCTTTTATTTCATCATACATTTCTTCAATTTCTTCGTCATCTGCAGAGCTAGTTGGCATATAAACTTGTACTACTGTAGTAGGCGTGGGCTTCGTATCTATCTTGGCCACAATAATGCGTTCACTATGCTGTTTGTAGTAGCTTACCCGCATTCCTATTTTCCTATTCATTATGAAACCTACTCCTGCATTACCCCTATTTGATTTTGTGTTTATAACCCTGTAGTCACCTGACCAGAAGTCTTGTTCCTCCTGCCACCGAACTTCACTAATTCCCACTATATCTAACTTCAACCTATCCATTTCCCTTTTTAAATTTTCTAACCTACCTGCCCGATTAAGGGATCTGACATTCCACGCTCCGATCCGTAGAACGCCAGTTTTCTTTCTCCTGATAACGACATCCTCTTGAGTAGTCCCCGCCCGGAGATCCGAATGGGGGACTATTTTACCTCCGGAATATTTTACCCAAGAGGACGCCATCATCATGTAATCATACAGTAAAGCTGCATGCCCTCGGGAAAAATGACGGCTGTAGTTTCCCCTTGCTTTCAGCCGTTCGCAGTACCAGCACAGCAAGGCCGTTTTGGTTATTGTTACAAGGCCAGATCAGTCAATCATCCAGACTGTTGCCCTTGCAACTACTGAAAAGGCTGCTGCCCCTCTTCAGGAACCACACGTTTGTCTGGCCTCTCAACAGATACCCCTCCGTTGTGGTTTGACCTACGGCACGGCTATCTGTATCGCTGAGGCACGCAAGCCTCCCCACCAACGGCAAGGTCCATGGTTCATGGGGGGGAAAAATGTTATGTAGACAAATATATTTCCGTAATACCATTATTGTACATTAATAATTTTTTGGTGTTATGATTTTTTCCCATCGATGTATTTCGATCGGATATGTATTGTAATTTAGGGCCACAGTGGGCACACATGACTTATTAATTAATTAATTAAAATTACTTCTGCTGAATTTCCTACCTTTTTTGAGTATTCTCACATGGCCCATTTTCTTTTCATTAGGTGTAGGAATAAAGAAGTTAGCAAAATATATCAACAGATTTTTAAAGTGAATTGTGGAACACTGACTCCTAAGTTAAGGCCACTGATCAAATAAATATTTTTCTGAGCAAAGAGTGTAGAACTATTAATGGTTGATAGTGGCACTTCAATAAAGACAAAAGAAATATTACTCTATAGTTTAAAATTCGGTTGTTTCAACTGTTGGCACAGTAGAGATGATAAGAGAAAGGAAATAGGACAGAGAGAATTAAATGGAACTAGTAACTTTGTGTACGAATATGCGAGAAAATGGTTTGAACATTAAAAACTAATTGCATACCCTACACTTCCAAATATGTCCTAGAGTGGCACTTGAGCAATGAATCTACTTGGTCGCAAGTATGCAGCATGTATAGTACTAATTACTTCATCACAACCGACTCCTAGCACTTCGAGAATGGAATTACATCTGCAAGATCTGACAGAAGCGAAGTATAAATACCTGAACTAGCTCAGGGTAAAATCATGGAGACTCGTGTTCGTTGAACTGGTGTTAGGATTTAATGCCATTTTGAAATTCTAATGTGACTATTTTACAGGACATATTTTCAACATGTTTCATTAATTAAAACGTGTTACATAATGTGCCAACAGTAGCAAAATATATTACTTGGAACGTTAGTTCCATTTGTGAGAATGCACATACAAGAGTTTCATTACAGTCCTATCGGATAAATGATGTGCTTGCCTTTCTTCCGCTGTTGTCTTTAACCCGCTGATAGTCGCGAGGCCGCAGGCAGACGTCACAGAGACTGGAGCCAGCTGGTGGCCTCACGCTCCACTATGTTTGGCACCGTATATCAGTAGACCGTGTGTAAAGCTGCAACGTTAAAAACGTTGACTATGATATTGTATTAGATTTCCTGAACATCGGCGTCGACTCCATGTAGGAACGCAAATTAATTCAATGCACTACATTACACACTAATCAATGATAGTTTTACATCAACCCTTTATTTCGAAATTCACAACGTCGAAAATAAAATCTGGCTCTGACAATGTGTATTTGTTCTCCCATGAGGGTTTTGTCGCAGCATTCGTGAGCAACGTCAGTACATGGTGGAACGTCCCTTTGCTGGGATGCAGTCTTGAATCTGTCGTGACATACAACCGATGAGGTTAGCCAGACCGTCCCCGTCCTTATTGTCTTACTCTTCAATGGTAATTCTACATAAGTACATGAGTACATCGTCTTTGTCGACGTCGAAAAGCAACTCGTTACAGTCGATCCCATACACGTTTGACTGGCTTCACGCCCAGGTAACAGGCAGACCATTTCATTCTGATGATTCTAGAATGCTGAAGGAACGTTTTCACGAGTACGGCTCGATGAGCATGTAGGTGGAATGGTCTCCAAAATGTTGGCGATACGTTCCCAATATTGGTATCAGAATCTCTTACCTCTACTACACAGAGCAGTGAGATGGCCCTCAGTAACTTTATAGAGATTTGGATTGGCCACTTGTAATGCCACCCCAGAACATCACTGCACCACCACTTGGTATACATATGGGACACAGTGTTGGACGCGCTAGGTATTACCGGGTTGTTTACAAACACATTGTCTGCGATTATAAGGGTACAAAGACATCCGAATTTCGTCCACAAAAAACATGCGCCGCCAATCCTGAGACGTCCATTCTGTACGATTTACTGCCCATCTTAAGTCGAGGTGTACAACGTGGTATTCGCCGTGGTCGTCTGGAATCGAGAATCGCACCGTGCAAATGTGTCATAACAGTTTGGTGCAAAACGTGACGCCTCGTTGCCTCTTCGAACGCTGAATTCATTTCTGGAGCACTCATCCGACGGTTCCTTTGACTGAAAACTCATAGATATCGATCATCTTGTGCGCCTGTCGTACGTGAACGTTCTGAGCTGTGGAAGTCCTCAACACTTCCCCTCAACTGCGACTGATTCCATGTCCGTACCGCACTACTCTCACTCCGGTGTGCACGTCGAGCTGCTTTCCTAGTTAATATACCCTCTATGCTTAATGTGATGATGCGGGCCCGATTATGGTTTGTGGTTCTTCGTGGCGTGGTGTTCACTCCAATTTTCCGCTGACGTCTCCCATGCATCCCTACTGACGCTCTACTTTCATCGGAGATGCTGCAATCATTCGTTTGGCCTTAATTTTTTTATTTATTTTTTATTCGTGCGCGATGTACTAAACGTAGTGGACACTAGTTTGTCGAAAATTTACGTGTTGAGACGGTGGCTGCAATACTGCAAGGTTTATAATTGAAACAACAATCAGCTACAAGTATGGTTTAACAACGTATATTTGGATAAAGATGGCTCTGAGCACTATGGGACTGAACATCTGAGGTCATCAGTCCCCTAGAACTTAGAACTACTTAAACCTAACTAACCTAAGGACATCACACACATCCATGCCCGAGGCAGGATTCGAACCTGCCACCGCAGCGGTCGCGCGGTTCTTCCAGACTGAAGCGCCTAGGACCGCTGGGCCACACCGGCCGGCTTTGGATAAAGGTTTACAGAGAATTTGTGATCTAGGACGGACGACCGATATCAGGCGCGAATCTCTACTGTGTTCGCCTGCTGTCTCGTGACAGTCAGCGCCTCAATCAGTGGGTCTTAAGCCTTAAATTACAAAGTTATGTAGAGAGGTCATTTCTGTTTTTGTTACCCGAATTACGTAGATAACAAAAGCTGTTGAATAACTTAAACAAAATACCGGCACCTACATTTCCGTTAACAATGGCTTCAGAGCGCTCAGTGATGCAGCTTCTTCAGAATCACAGTTCAAGTCCATTTAACAATTTGATACTCAAGTAAATTGAAAGAATTATTTGTGTTTCGTATGCTATCGATTTCGAGGACATTAGAGACACAAAACAGAAATGAGAGGCAGAGGATGGTCCCTGAGATAGGGGACTATAGAAATCTCTGAACTACTGATACTAGTGACTTAATTTTCTGTGCAGATTTGGGTGATACTTTCCGTCATATACACAGTAGCGATTGCACTTCGGGCTATGAACGAATATAAAAAACATGTTTTGGTACCTCAAACTATTTTTACCACAAAACGCAGTGACTAAATGCTGAGAGCTGGTTAGTTTCATAAGATGGTGGTTTTGACGTTGGAAGGCGTCCTTCGGAGTCCCAGCGCGCCGGCTCTCCGTGCCTCTCGGTCTGGCCGTCCATCTTGTGCTGACGCCCGGCGCTTTTTCACAATTTCCGTGACCACCCCTCTCCCCGGCAGCTCGCGACGTCCGCCCCCACGCCGTCGTCGTTCCCTGCGGACGCGAACTCCACCTCCCCCCCCTTCCCCTCCCTCATGCCATCCCTCTGCGGCCCCGACTCCTGTGGTGACAGCGAACGCCGCGGCGAGAAAAATTAATTGCGACATTATCTGGCGCCGAGTTTACCCCGGAGTGCCACTTAGTGCCACGGCGCGCCATCAGCGAGATGAGCCCTCGGCCCCGGCGGGGCGGCGCAGCGAGACACGCCTAGATCACTTTGCAGGGGCCGTCTCCCGCCGCAGAGCTGTCCCAGCTCTGTCAATGACACAAGGCGTGTGTTAAAACGGCATCACATGCAAGGGCACTGTATCCCGAGCAAAGGATAGCATTTTACTCATCAGTAGTATCGTCAGAACGGTATCATATTCATGATTCGAAAGAAAAAGACATTTATCTGTTATATGAAGGAGTGTGTACTCTCTACCAGCTACATTCTCTCCATTCCTGTTTTTAAAATCCGTACATATTATAAAGCAGCAGTATAAAAATGCTCCTATCGTAGCACATAAAAGGATAATATACTCTTGTTTAAAAGTCTCTGACTGGAGAATGGGGTACCAGCTGCCCCATTATACCTTCCTCAGCACCTTTAAAATTTTCCTCAAAATACTGAGATGTAAATATATTCGCTTTTTTATCATGCAACTCACTTATCACTCTTATAACCTCCCTTAACTGCACCTCTCTCACTCCCACTAGGCCATCGCTGTAACTCGCTCAGCCGGCCGCGGTGACCGTGCGGTTCTAGCGCTGCAGTCCGGAACCGCGGGGTTGCTACGGTCGCAGGTTCGAATCCTGCCTCGGGCATGGATGTGTGTGATGTCCTTAGGTTAGTTAGGTTTAAGTAGTTCTAAGTTGTAGGGGACTGATGACCTAAGATGTTAAGTCCCATAGTGCTCAGAGCCATTTGAACCATTTTGTAACTCGCTCATTCCCATCCTCTTTCACTTGCCCACTCTCGCTTACTCATTCAGCCAAACCCATTGTCATTATCTCTTTGTGTCTCTTTTACTGCCACTGTCTCTTGTCTCACAGCCACAGTCTCTTTTGTTCTGTCCTGCTACTACAGTCTCCTTCCACTCTCACTGTTTCCCTCTTGCGCTCTCCTACTATTACTATCTCTTTCATTCCTTCATGCTGCTTCTGTCTCTTCTCACTGCAACTATCTCTCTTTCCCACGTGTCATTGCCATACGTGTTGTCTTTCATTATCATTGGCTCTTGCCCATTTCCACTTCATTCTTCACTTTATTCTTCTCCACTGCCACTGCACATCACTCTTTTCTTAGCCCTGTTCTGTCACTGTGTCCCTGTCTTACTCTCACACTGCCATTGTCTCCTTCATTCTTTCTATACCACAACCAGTCTCTACTATCTTCCATTACTGATTGCTTTTCGTCTCTTACCCACTGCCAGCGTCTCCTCCTCTCTCAGCGTTAAAAAGCACAAATATGTTTACATGTTAAAGTTTTTAAAGGTGCTGAGAAAAGCCGAATGAAAAGGCTGTAAAACACTTTTCAATCAATATTTCAGAAAAGAGCATATTGATCTTTTTTTTGTGCTCCCATAGAAGCATTTTTCTGCTGTTTCCCTTCTTTCCTTGCCACAGCTGGGAATGCCACTTATAAAAGAAGAACTTCATTGGTTAGAAAAATTTTGATAATTTACTTATGTGAAACTGAAGTAATGCAGAACAGACTTTGCACCTCCATTCTAAGTTACAGTTCTGCTAATAAGGCGAGTACACCATTCGTTTGTTATATATTTTTACAAGCTTCAAACAGGAGCGACTGCAGTAATGGATAGGAACTGTGATTGCTGTGTACAGATGCAAGCTGAGTTGGCGACCCTTCGCTCACAGCTCCAGGCTGCATTGGCTGCTAAGGGACATCACTGTGGGGGAGTCAGATGCGGGAATGCGAGGGAAGTCGAGCAAATCTAATGTGTCCCCCTATCGGTCCACTGCTGTCGCCGCCTGTGGTGCTGCTTGCACTGAGGTGGACCCCTCACCTGTAGTCGAGTGGCAGATCATTCCAAGGTCTGGCAGGCAGCGAAAAACTTCCTGTGGGGCCGATCATAGGGTCTCCTGAGTTAGTTTGACGAGCAGGTTTCGGCCGTTATCTGTGGCTGACGTTGTCGCTAAGCCGTTGCTGTAGTCCACCCTTTACCAGAAGCAGCTTATCGGCCCGCAAGGTCTGGGAATTCACAGAGGATGAGTTTGCTGGTAGTTGGGAGCTCCAACGTTAGGCGCGTTATGTGGCCCCTTAGGAACATGACTGCCAAGGAGGGGAAGGAAGCCAGTGTGCACTCCGTGTGCATACCGCAGGGAGTCACTCTGGGTGTCGAAAGGGTGCTTCCGGATACCATGAAGAGTACAGGGTGCATCCAATTGCAGGTGGTGCCTCATGCCGGTACCAATGACGAGCGTTGCTTTGGATGGGAGGAGATTCTCTCTGGTTTCGGGTGGCTCCTGGAAATGGTAAAGACTGCCAATCTTGCTTGAGAGATTAAGGTCGAGCTCACCATCTGCAGCTCGTCGATAGAACCGACTGTGGTCCTTTGGTGCAGAGCCGAGTGGAGCGTCTGAATCAAAGGCTCAGGCGGTTCTGTGACCGTGTAGGCTGCAGATTCCCTTACTTGCCCCATCGGTTGGTGGATTTCCGGGTTTTGCTTAATAGGTCTGGAGTCCTTTACACATAGGAAGGGGATACACGGGTAGCGGGGGCTTTTTGGAAGGGACTGGGTGGTTTTTTAGGTTAGAGGGTCTCAGGGAACCACAGACAGGGCGTCAGCCTCAAAGGTGGCAGGCAAAATGCAGTAAGTTCGTTGTAGAAACGATTGGAATTGTAGTTGTAAATTGTCGTGGCTGTGTTGGGAAAGAACCACAGCTCCAAGCCCTAATAGAAAGCACTGAAGCTCAAATATTTATAGGTACAGAAAGCTGGATAAAGCCGGAAATAAGTTCAGCCGAAAGTTTTCCAAACGATCTAACAGTGTTCAGAAAGGATAGGTTAAATACAGTTGGAGTATGTTTTGCTGTCAGAAGTAGTTTGCTTTGTAGTGAAATTGAAGTACGTAGTCTCTGCGAAATAGTATGGGTTGGGGTTATTCTTGAAAATTGGACTAAACTATTAACTGGATCGTTTTAGCGACCCCCGACTCGGAAGATACAGTTGCTGAACAATTCAAAGAAAACTTGAGTCTCATTTGAAACAGGTATCCCACTCATGCAATTATAGTCGGTAGTGACTTCAATCTACCATCGATACGCTGGAAAAATTATACGTTTAAAGCCGGCGGTAGGCATGAAACGTCATCCAAAATTGTACTAAATGCTTTCTCAGAAAATTATTTTGAACAATTAGTTCATGAGCCCACTCGAAGCGTAAATGGTTGCAAAAGCGTACTTGATCTCTTAGCAACAAATAATCGTGGACAAATAGTATCGTGACGCATACAGGGATTAGCAACCACAAGGCAGTTGCTGCTAGTCTGAATACCATAAAACCTACAACCATAAATAGGAAACACAAAGTATATCTATTCAAAGAAACTGATGAAAATGATCTGAACGTTGTTTTGAGAGACAGTCTTCACTTCTTCCGATCTGATTACGTAGGAGTAGAAAAGTCGTGGAGATAGTATCGACAGCAATTGAGAGATATATATCACGTAATTTATTAAGTTATGTTACTGATCCCCCATGGTACACAAAACGGGTCAGATCGCCGATGCAGAGGTTTCGAAAAAACATGCCAAATTTAAAGAACGCTAAGTCCCCAAGACTGGCAAAGTTTTGCAGAAGTTCGAAATACATCGCGCGCTTCAGTGCGAAATGCTTTTAATAATTTCCACAACGAAACTGTCTTGAAATCTGGCAGTAAGCGCACAGATATTCTGGTCATTCATAAAGCACACCTGTGGCAATACGCAATCAATATCTTCACTGCGCCATAACAATGGTAAAGTCACTGATGACAGTGCAACCAAAGCACAGTTATTAAACACGGTTTTCCGAAACTCCTTCACCAAGGAAGACGAAGTAAATATTCCTGAATTCCAATCAAGAACAACTGCCAAGATGAGAAACATAGAAGTAAATATCCTCGGTGTCACAAAGCAGCTTAAATCACTTTATAAAGGCAACGCTTCTGGTCCTGATTGTATACCAGTCAGGTTCCTGTCAGAGTATGCTGATACAATAGCTCCACATTTAGCAATTATATACAACCGATCGCTCACAGAAAGATCCCTAGCTAAAGACTGGAAAATTGCTCAAGTCACACAAATACCCAAAAAATGGAAGTAGGAGTAGTCCGTTGAATTACAGGCCCATATCACTAAAGTCGATTTGCAGTAGGGTTTTGGAATATATACTGTATTCAAACATTATGAATTGCCTCGAAGAAAACGATTGACACACAGTCAGCACGGGTGCAGAAAATATCGTTCTTGTGAAACACAACTAGCTCTTTATACTCCTGTGGTAAAGAGTGCTATCGACAGGGGATGTCAAATTGATTCAAAAGTTTAAGGTTTCCAGAAACCTATCGACACCTATCCTCACAAGCGTCTTCTTACCAAACAGCGTGCCTGTGGAATATCGCCACATATGTGCTACTGGATTCGTGATTTCCTGTCAGAATGGTCAAGTTCGAAGTAGAAAGTAACTAAGTAAAACAGAAGTAATATCCGGAGTTCTATTGTTCCTGATCTACTGGTATATTAACGACATTGGAGAAAATCTCAATAGCCGTCTTAGATGGTTTGCAGATGATACTATCATTTACCGTCTTATAAAGTCATCAGATAACCAAAACGAATTGCAAAATGATTTAGATACGGTATCTGTATGGTGCGAAAAGTGGCAATTGACCCTGAATAAAGAAAAGTGTGAAGTCATTCGCATGAGTACTAAAAGTGTAAGTAGGCTGTTTAGGTTTTCTTATTGGTAACGCCACGCAGTGCTCTGTATGAAAATCACTGGCTGTGCTGTGTGCAGTCTGTGGCTAGTTTGCATTGTTGTCTGCCATTGTAGTGTTGGGCAGCTGGATGTTAACAGCACGTAGCATTGCGCAGTTGGAGGTGAGCCGCCAGTAGTGGTGGATGTCGGGAAGTGAGATGGCGGATTTTTGAGAGCGGATGATCTGGAGGTGTGTCCATCAGAAACAGTACATTTGTAATAATGGATGTCATGAACTGCTATATATATTATGGCTTTTGAACACTATTAAGGTAAATACATTGTTTGTTCTCTATGAAAATCTTTCATTTGCTAACTATGCCTATCAGTAGTTAGTGCCTTCAGTAGTTTGAATCTTTTATTTAGCTGGCAGTAGTGGCGCTCGCTGTATTGCAGTAGTTCGAGTACCGAAGATTTTTGTGAGGTAAGTGATTTGTGAGAGGTATAGGTTAATGTTAGTCAGGGCCATTCTTTTGTAGGGATTATTGAACGTCAGATTGCGTTGCGCTAAAAATATTGTGTGTCAGCTTAAGCACAGTCATGTATAATTTTTCTAAGGGAACGTTTCAAAAGAAATCCACTAAATTTCGACTACGTGGTACATCACACAAGTAAAGGTGTACACCACATTTCACATGTAAAACTGTTTATTGAAAGATAATCTGCTTTTTAATTTTGTCTTTGCCATAAAACTTTCACTTCACATTTCTAGTATGCTTTGTCAGACTTAAGAAACTGTTACCATGTAACAATGTTTGAAGTTAAATATCCAGTCAAGAACCAAGAGAACTTATTTAAACAGAAATTACGAATGCATTGTTATAGTGAACAGACGACACAGTGTTGTTATTTGTACATTCTTGCTTGTTAGTTCCACGATTACGTAACGACTATAAGGCTTACATACTTAGAACGTATATTGCTAATGAGATTTTAATGCAACATTGTGAACATTTTGGTTTAGTTGAAAAGACATTCTTTATTTGAAGTACTTTCTGTGAGATTAAAGATGACTTATTATTTGGTTTCTTTGACATCTACACGATTATATCACGACGCTACTAATATGTGACACAATTTACATTGTTACTTTTGCGGTGTGTCTGATTTATATCTGCACAGTTTTTCTGTATTATTCTGGAAAGTGAAACATGTTTTAGTAGTAACTTTTGTGGTATAGCTACAATGAGACAGCCTTTTCCGTAGCACAACAATACGTTACATTCTAATACATTCTTAATCACGGTAAGGTGCGTAATAACTACGATATCTATATGCAAAGCATTTCACTTTCGTTTATGATGAGGTAAGTACAATGACTTCAGCAGAACTTTGCTTACAGAGGATGATAACTACAACACTTGTACAGAATTATCTTACAGCAAGACGCACATTTAGCGCTACAGAACACGCATTTGAGTGATTAATTTTGTACTTAAACCATTTATTTTTCAAGATTTTTGAATTACAAAGAAAGTTCTCTGTGATAGATTTCATTCCATTGCTGTAATCTGTAACACCTGAGGGTATAATTACATTTAACCTCAGGGGGGTAAATGCTTACTTTGTGAACCATGTGTTTGACAAGCACAAGGAGCCCTAGCTAATATGGTATTTGCTTATATAACTTTACACATTGGTACCATATTTCTCCTACACAGAATTACACAGCTACCTGGTTATTTAACAGAGAAACAAAAATTTTTTTTACTACGTTAGTGACAGATGTTTACGCAGTTACACAGTTGGATAACTTCACACTTATGAAATTGTATTTTGTATGTACTTTGTGAACTCTTCATATTTTTTCAGAACCATTGTGATACTATGAGAGCTTTGAATGATGTACTTGGTATGAGATTATGATTTTTAAAGTATGTTTGAGGTAGATGACACTATTGAAATGAGCAGAAAATACTTTTTAGGATTTGAAATTTTTGCAGAAAGCTACGACGTTTTTGAGATTTGGCTGAGGTGTTATGATGTTATTATTACGATGACGATATGTATTAGGGTGTTGAGGTATGTTTATGATCAATAAGCTGATGCTATATGAGGAATTTGATTATGCTATGTATTTATTACGATGAAATATTGAAGTGTCGTCGCAAGATTGACGTGTTGACGAATATGTATATGTGTAATATGGTAAGGAGCAATGAATAGTGGTTAGGGACTCTGACTTGTGAAATAGGATGTTGGAAACCAAGAATCGTACTTTAAGAGATGTGAAATGTGTGTAAATGCGTGAATGTATCAGAAGGCCGGCGAAAATTTTTTGGACACTGTTATATTCATAGGATTTTGTTTCTACACATTTGCAACGCAAATTCTCGACCTGTGATATTTTTAATACGAGACTGTCACTGTAGTGCAAACTGGTGTTGCAAATATTTCGGTAAGAAAGTTAAGTAACCTTCACGTAATGTGTCGTGGGCACCCACGTGCGTGACAGTCACCTGGAAAAAAGCCATTAGTGTGTGCCTTGCGGAGGCAAAGGTGGAGAAAAAAAGGAGGCCATTATCCTCGCTATTGAAATTTCTTTGTAGAAAGCATCCCAAATACGACACACTCAAACTTGAAAATATATGATTACGCTGTGGAGCACTTAATTTATGATATTTACTAAAATGCCTAATGAAATGAAGAGAAACGTCTTACATCTATTGTCTTTCTATTTGAGAGAATTTTTTTTGCCTTTCGAGACGCCATTTGCCTAGTGAATGATGTTTCATATGTTGCTTTATATATATATTTGCTCATTTCGTTTAATATCTAGTTTCTAGCTGCACTGCAGCATTGGTTAAAATAAAATTTAATAGATGTACTAATATAGATATTTTACACCTACAGATTCAGTAAATAACAATTTTATGATCTACTTCAAGGAAAAAAAAAAACAGGGAGCACAAAAAGACATTTCCCTTCACAGGAATTGCATACATAATTTTTGGCAATGACTGGGTAACTTGTTTCGTAGATAAATCAAGGTGATGCATCACTCTAGTGTTAAGATGTGACATAGGTATTGAACATGACCATTTTTACTGTCATATTTTTTCTGCTTGATCTTTGTCATGTTTAGGTATAAGTTATTGCATTTGCTGCTGCTGCTTGCCAGGCATAGTGCTACTAAATTTGACTTTGTATTACGCTGTTAAGCCAGTTTTACTAATGATTTATTTTTATTGTTTGCTGCACATTGCCTTATATTAGTTGTAATATTGCAATTGCTCTGCTAATTTAGATTTAATTCTGCTAGCTTTGCCAATTTGCATTCTTTTCATTGCTGTTTGGGTTACTTGTTTTGTGTTGCTGCATTGCCTCGTCCCTTAGTTTATGCATCTGAGCTCAGTAGATTTAAGTTAGCTTAAGATGGGATAGTCTATATAAGAGAACGAGTTATGATGAATTGGAAGAAATGCATTGAGAAGCTATAAGAAAATGGTTTGGCCAAACAAGGATTTTGAAAGAGGATGAATAGAATAAAGAAAGCAGGCTTAGATAGGACTTTTTGGGAATAATGATGAACGAAGGGAGATCTCCTTGCAAAATACTGCAGTAAAAGAAACCCTGTCCTTTCCTTTTGTGTGATCCCTCAATGTGTCTGTGTACCCTTGTATATTTGTGTTCTTCTTGTCTTTATGTGTTTACTTAATAAGATTTATGTTGTAGAATTTTTCTAATACTAAGCTACATTCACTATGATGAGGAATACTGTTATCCTCAAATATAATTTGCATTTATAATGTTCCATTACTTTGTTAAGATGTTTACGCATTATTAATTCTGTTCTGTTTCAATTCTCATGTGTGAAATTAATGTTTCGAAAAATATTCTCATTATTTTATTTATTTACTTATGTCATAATTCCTGTAACACTGATGCATATGTCTATTTCTATTCTTTTGTAAAGCCTGTATTACTACAAATGTTATCTGTACTATTATGTTCTTTAATGATGTATTTTGTACCTTTGTAATTGTATTCTTATGTTGTAAATTTATAATTGTATAGACACCAGTTCTTCAAATTAAGTTACATTTCACTGCACATGTTTCTGTTGGTCATAGTAATGCACAATATGTGAGAAGTTGGGACTGTTAGTGTTTGCATGTGTGTTAATAATTCAGCAATGGACTGGTTAACAGCATTGCTGGTTCTAAGGACAATTCCAAAAACTTTGTGAGTGCACAAGCGGTGGTTTATGGACTTGCTATATTCTCCGCAAGACTCTTCGATTGTGATTGTGGACCCGAACAGTCGCAACAGACGGCTGTTGGCCGTCTCTACAAGGACTACAGTGGGTCTGCACCTTTGATGATCCACCAATACCATTATTTCTACAAGGACTGTAGTGGGTCTGCACCTCCGGTGGCCCACCAACACCATACTCTCTACCAGGACTACAGTGGGTCTGCTGTGGGTTTGCTCTGTTTTGGCCCATTACCTGTCTGCATGTCAAGATTCAGCACTGTCTTCCCGTTGGAAGGACAACACTACTTCTTCAAGACTGCGTGGAAATCCACTACTTCCGTGTGCATTCTCTTTTACTGCTCAGACTTTGAGAAAAAAACTGCAATTTTACTGTGATGAACGATCAGGACTGTCTTTATGGACTGTGAGAAAATTTTAGCTTTTGACCAACATTGTATCGATAACTGTGTGCATTTGAATTCTTTGTTATTGTAATTATGAAAAATTTTTCAAATCTGCATTGGCCACTGCCCAAAAGAATTTGCAATTTTTTTGGGGGGAACTTGGGGGCTATGTAAGTAGGCTGATTAGGTTTTCTTATTGGTAACGCCACGTAGTGCTCTGTATGAAAATCACTGGCTGTGATGTGTGCCGTCTGTGGCTAGTTTGCATTGTTGTCTGCCATTATAGTGTTGGGCAGCTGGATGTTAACAGCACGTAGCGTTGCGCAGTTGGAGGTGAGCCGCCAGTAGTGGTGGCTGTCGGGAAGTGAGATGGCTGATTTTTGAGAGCGAATGATCTGGACGTGTGTCCGTCAGAAACAGTATATTTGTAAGAATGCATGTCATGAACTGCTATATATATTATGGCTTTTGAACACTATTAAGGTAAATACATTGTTTGTTCTCTATGAAAATCTTTCATTTGCTAACTATGCCTATCAGTAGTTAGTCCCTTCAGTAGTTTGAATCTTTTATTTAGCTGGCAGTAGTGGCGCTCGCTGTATTGCAGTAGTTCGAGTACCGAAGATTTTTGTGAGGTAAGTGATTTGTGAGAGGTATAGGTTAATGTTAGTCAGGGCCATTCTTTTGTAGGGATTATTGAACGTCAGATTGCGTTGCGCTAAAAATATTGTGTGTCAGTTTAAGCACAGTCATGTATAATTTTTCTAAGGGGACGTTTCAAAAGAAATCCACTAAATTTTGACTACGTGGTACGTCACACAAATTTGAATTCTGTATATTCAACTAAATACTTAGAGATTACAATTACAAATGACCTAAATTGAAACGATCACATAGATAATGTTGTATGTAGAACAAACTAAAGACTGTGATTCATTGACAGAACACTTAATAGATGCAACAGGTCTAGTAAAGACACTGCTTTCCCCACGCTTGTCCGCCCTATTCTGGACTACTGCTGTGCTGTGTGGGATCCGCATCATGTGGGACTGACGGATGACATCGAAAAACTACAAAGAAGGGCTACTCGTTTTGTATTATCTCGAACTAGGGGAGATAGTGCCACAGACATGAAACGTGAATTGAAGTGACAGTCATTAGAACGAAGGCGTTTTTCGTTACGACGGGATCTTCTCATGAATTTTCAATCACCAGTTTTGTCCTCCGATTGCGAAAACATTGTGATGGAACCCACCTACATAGGGAGAAATGATCACCACGATAAAATAAATAAGAGAAATCAGGTCTCGCACAGAAAAATTTAAGTGATTGTTTTTTCCGCGTGCCTTTCGAGAGCCGATCGGAAGAGAGACAGCTTGAAGGGCGTTCATTGAACCCTCTTTTAGGCACTTTATTGTGAATAGTAGAGTAATCACGTAAATGTAGATGTAGACAGTGCACAAAAATTTTCCTTCTGCTTCAGTACTACAACATGGTATTCTCATATCCATTCTGATGATAACAGAGACACTTTACAGTGTATTTTGCTTGGTACACCACTTTATAAATTGCATTTGCATCCTGTACCGGATCCTAGATATCAAGAAAATGTGCACAGTCGTTTACTGTGCATAGCCCTCTTGGAATACGTGGCTGGCGATGGTAGGAAGAAGTGGGAATATCCCCTGTTTTGGAACTGTCTAAGGAACTGCCCATGAACTAAGAATGTCTCCATAACCCATTGAGACTCACCGTACACCGCTTCAATTTGTATGAAAAACTAAATTGTTATTTACATGTAGTTTAGAAAGCGCTCGGCGCATATTTTCTTAAATCTGAGATTTATTTAAATTCTTGCGGACATCTGTTTTACTGTGTACTGGGACGTATTTTCCTTAACTCCAAACTGTTGGCTGTGTAATCAGTATTTCATTGAAGTATTTCATACAAGAAGATATTTACTTAATTCTGTTAATGCGCTCACTGGTTGCACTTATACAAATAAATTAACATCACGCAAACTGTGAATGACGCTGCTGTTGCTGGCTTACCCTCCCATTCCGCAGCTTAATGTGCCGACGCTTGTGACCTGACCGTATCACGGTCATTTCAATGGTAGCAGAGTGTAGTTGTCTTGTTCTGGGTTCAGCATCGTTCACAGTTTTACTAGTGTGTTTTTGTTTAGTAAATTTGCATATGTTTCTTGCCAACTGGTCATTCATCATGCTACAGGATTCTGGAATTGAGCCCACAGTAGTACAAGGAACTTTTGGGGTAAATTATTTAAAGAAGCAACAGTTACCGTATTAGTTCCAAATAAGTTGTCAACTAACTGAGGGTACAGCGGTGGAGCTTGCCACGCGGTTACGCAGTGTGTCAGTCAGTCCGTTACAGCTGACTCCAGATTGCGTTCGGGAGGTAAGTCCAGCATTATAGTATTGTGCTACAGCTCTTTCTGGTGTGCATGATAGTATCGAAATTTTGCAAGACAGTGTACCTTCACATACCCATGTAAATAGAATTCAGGCCCAGATTAATCATTTGCTGAATAGGCTTCGTGATCTAAAACTACTAGAGATCAGTAACGAACACAGGCTCACTCTTGAAAAGCTCCTCAGCAAGGTCACGGCGTTAAAACTGAATCTTAATGTCTTGAGATGGCAGGAAGAAGATATTACGGTTGAGCAGCCCAATCTAGCTGGTGAAACTAGTGGATATAGTTCCCCCGTTAGGAATCGCGTAGGGGAGCAAGCCTCCTTTGCTAAATTACTAAGCCTGATTCTCTGTTTACAGCAGGGCCTGACTGTCTTACAGACTGAAGAGTAGCTACAGGCCATGGAAGTACTATGGCTTTTAGTTCATTTAGAGAAGCAGGATGAAGCCCAAGACACTACACACAGAGTTATTCTTCAATTAGTAGGCTATGTCCTACGGCCTGAGGGCGGTTAAGTTCTAATCTTTTGGAGGTATTCCACGATCAGAGGACATCACAGGATTTGAGGAAGAGGGTTATTAGAGACAGCAAAAATTAAGTGGATAGTAGGTATTACCTTTGCTTTCAGAGACAGAGTGGAATGTTGAAGGAATATATAGAGGGGGGCCCGTATCAGTAGGGGGACAAGGGGAGTGCAGCTTCACTCTTCATTGTTGCCAAAATTTTTTAAGATGGCGGCGCTGACGTCATCCAAGATGGCGGCTCTTGGCGGGAAAATAGGAAAATTGGGCTAGGTCCACTAACCAAACGTTCAGAAAAAAATGGCGGGAATTATGAATTTTGGCGGGAAAATAGACCAATTGGGCTACGTCCACTAACCTAAGCCTTCAGAAGAAATTGGCGCCAAATTCAAATTCCAACAGGATAATGCATGCAAAATCGTACTTGCCTTTATTATTATTCATTATAATTTATTATAATTCATTATAATTCATGATCAGTCATCATAATTTATTATCATTTATTACTATTTATCATTGATTACTATTTATTATTATTGGCCTACCTCCACTAACATAGAAAATCGCTCCATGTTCAAATTTACACGCCATAATCTCTGGAAAACCGTACTTCTATTTATTATTATTATCATTTACTATTATTTATTAGCATTTATTACGATTTATTTTTATTTATTCAAGATGGTCGATTATTGCGCCAAGAAAGCCAATTCCCTTACAGCAATAACAAAAAATCTCTCACAAATTCAAATTCAAACACAATAAACTGTAACACCTACGAAGAAAAAAGAGACCAATTGGGCCATGTGCACTAATCTAAGTCCACCTCATCCTACGAAGTTTGAATTTTTCGCCCTTACTTATTGTTTCACTCCTAAGCTATGAAAATCGCGTCAAATAGTAATATAGTGCAGTTTTACTAAAGTAAGTCACCTCCTGTGAATTCGTGGGAAAAGGGCTGAAGTCTTTATTTCAAACAGTACCATCATCACTTGTTCTCCAACAGCGTTAGTACACATCTTAGAGATCGCAGTCCAGTCGTCACGAGACCTCCAGTCCAACTGAATTATTTCATACGGTCACCGCCGATCCGCGCCGGAGCGCGCGCCACCGGCAAGCGAGCGGTCGCCTCACGCGACAGTCATCGGATGGATCCGCGCCCGCTGCCGGTCCGGCGGCCGCTCACGTCACAGCCTACTGTCGCCGACTCGCGTCGCGGGCCCGCGCTGGTCCAGCGATGTAAACACGTTTTTGTGGACAGTAGAGTTCGCCCCCACCGACTAGTTGGCGCCAAAGCTATTTGCTGGACAGGTTGGAACCTCCCGACTTCATAACGGTAGGTCGGTTGATCCAGCACCTAGTTAACAAACAACGACCTGCAGCACGTTTGGCGCCAAAGTTCTCTCGAGAGTGGAATCCGCCATGACGTCACAACAGGTGGTCCAGCACATGTCCTCGTCACGACGTCCCTCCCTAAGTTAATTGATCACCCGGCTCCCATTATTCAATCCACATTCTGCGCTTACCTAATCCAAGATCGTCGCGAAAACACACGTCCGTACACGTGAGCCATCGTGCGCGCCTAGCTTAGTACCTCCGAAAGTGAATGTAACAAAGTTCGCATGACAACTTAATTAAATTGATCAATTAATTAACCTCTCTGATGCGCAAAAGTGCCAGATCGACCTACAATTGGAATCCATTTTCGCCACTGCCACGCCCACCTGGACTTGAAATGTCCCTACCGACTACCATGGCTAACATGTACTAATGTGTACTGCTGTTTACTAACGTGCACTAACGTGTACTAACCTACATTAACTTACATCACATTTTGTCTCTACAAACAACCCAAGTTTAAATTCTGATGGTCAGTTCGTGTTTCGCTACCAACACAAGAAAATTGTGGCAAACGAAGCCACTAACTTAAGTCAGCTGTGATGGCTCAAAATCGTCGACTTTTGACTCTCTCTCACACCACGAGCGCGAGACCGCCCACGTCACAGCCTGGACCTTTAAACTCTCGTCGGAAATACTCCTCTGTAAATATTCTAGCTAAACTATGAGCCTAATACTGTTGTTCAATCCACACAGTCTAGGACATGGCCAGAGCACACCCCAGTACCTAGGCTGCGAACATCACTCGCCCCACATGTAGTTAACAGTTGAGAGACGGAGATATGCTGCAATCACATCCCTCGAGCTCTCGTAGATGCTTGCCTCAGCAATTCTATCTAACAAAACCTCCAAGTAGAAAAAATAATAACCAACTCGAACTCTCTCATATTCTATATATCATCCCACAAATACTTAATATACATTTTATTTAGATATCGAGTATATCTATCACTCTCATCCAAAAAATACTCGTCCTGATGCACCTGGCGTCATGTTCCACAATCGGCAGACACGCAAACAGCTCCTAAATTCAGTGCACAACATCATACTGTTCCTAAATAGTGCAGTACACATAACAGTAAACAAGTACTCGTAATCTGTCCAAATAACGCATAGCAAAATAACTCAACAGACGCGCGCAATCAACCTGTCCCACACTAAGTCACACGTCCGACAGCTCTCAATTCGCTCAAAGGTCTCTGTTCGACCCGCTCAAACAAGACATGATGACAGCAGCATTCACACGTAACACCTGAGAAATTCAGATCGCCTAGACACCGATCATGACTATCCAAGCCAGGCCGCGCTATTCGTCTGTCACCGTCCTAACTCAGTGCGGTCCAACACATATGTTAAGGCTGCATTACATTGCTTACCGGCCGATATGTGACACATCTACACCTTCACATCTGTTGTCCGAATAGCCAATACCGAGTTCACACGCACACCGTCCGAACACTTCCCAGCGCTTCCCTCACCTCACCAGCCAAAACGATCATCCGACAATGTAAAAAAAATAAGAGCCCAGTCAACCTCTCCGAAATTGTATAGTGTCCCCAGAAATAGTTAACGCTCGCTTTCGTGTTTTCTCAGTTTATTTGTAAATTCAAATTCATACCCTAACAGAACTTGTTCAGGAAAATAATACTGAATGCGCTTCTAACCTCCTATCTTTCCAGCTCTCGGCATATGCAAATGTTCTCAAACCCCCTATATCCCAGCACAACCGAATAATCATTCTAATTCCGTCTTATTGAATTTACTGCCCTAATTTCCTAAGGACCCGTTATCGAAGTACCATCCTGCTTTTCTTTCTGTGGCTTTCTATGCTTATTTATACAGAGATCGCTAAATTACCCTAACTGCCCTCTCAATCTACACACACACACACACACACACACACACATACAACCACACACACACACACACACACACACACACACACGCACACTGTCATCCTCTCTACTCATCCCATAACATAAGCAATAGTAACTTTACAATCCATTATATACAAACCCTACATAATGTAAGCCGCAGTAACTTCACAATACCGGCTATATGCCCCAATTCTCTCCATTCCTAAGGAAGTGATGTGAACCTGTTCTTTCCTTCTACACCCGCGACACTCAGCGGTAATCAGCCCTTCTACATCAACGGACAGAAGTCCTTCTCCGAACTGTTCCACAAATTTGGCGATCGCTTCCCCTCAACACAAATGCGTTACTGCCTCTTCTTCATTGGCTGCTCGCTTTTTCTACAAACATCTCTACACTCATAGACTACAAGAACACACCAAAATTTTTCGAAGTACAGCATCCTGTAAACCACTGAGTAACTAGAAACAAACAGACCAAAAAATGATATTCGCACTCTCGAATACCGGAGTCTTTCATGTCATTATACTTACAGTTAAATCTTACAATCGCGGTCCCAATAGATTGGCAATCAACAATGAGCTAAGTATTGGAAATACATTCTCTTGACCGCTGTTACTCTGGAAATATCTCTATCGCCCTTACTACTTCATTTCTACTCATCACATAACATAAACAATAGTAACGTTACAATGCAAAATATGCAAACGCTTCCCAATGTAAACCACAATAACTTTACAATAAAGTATGTACACATTTGACATAAAACAGTGCACTTTCCAGTATATCTTTACAGCATGCGAAAAAAATATCCTCTTCCTACAGCATCTATATACCGCAATGCTCTCCAAACCTGGGAAAGCACCATGAACCTGCCCTTTCTCTCTGCAGACTCTACACTCAGAGCTAATCTTCCCTCTTACATCAGCGGACCTAAGTCACCCTCAGAAGTCTTTTTACAAATTCGGTATCGTCTCCCCTCAGCACAAACGCCTTACTGCCTCTCCTTCCTTATCTGTTCACTTTTCTACAAACATCCTCAGACTCATAGACTGCAAGAACACATGTACTTTCTCCATAAAATTGCACCATTTTAGCTGTACTTCTCAATATCATGCACTAGGCTACACCCTACCGATCACTAGTTCATCATAATTCACAAGATACACACTTCAAATTAATTTTCTACAAACGCCAAACGTTATCTATGTGCAGCATGCTGTAAACCACTGAGTAACTAGGAACAAACATTCGCCAAATGATATTTCCACTCTCAAATACCGGTCTCAGTCATGTAATGTATTCGAGATCTTGGTTATAATTTACATCTCAGCTAAGGTCTGTCCCAGGTCTAGAGAACAGACAACCGTGTATCCAACACACCACAATCGATGGCTGTCCGGAGTGGCCGTGCGGTTCTAGGTGCTACAGTCTGGAGCCGAGCGACCGCTACGGTCGCAGGTTCGACTCCTGCCTCGGCCATGGATGTGTGTGATGTCCTTAGGTTAGTTAGGTTTAATTAGTTCTAAGTTCTAGGCGACTGATGACCTCAGAAGTTAAGTCGCATAGTGCTCAGAGCCATTTGAACCACAATCGATGTTCACTCAACTAAATAAAGGAAGCAAATGTGCAGATGTAATCAAACAAACAATCTACATCCCATCTAATAATACTCCAGTTGATTACGCAATTACCATTATTCCAAGACGGCTGCACCGAGTGCGAAACATGTCACCTTTCCCAAACCTGCATGCTACAGTAAAATTCCAACTTGGTTTTAGTCACACCCTACACATCGTTCAGCTGATCCCATTTCCAAATCTTTGCGCATCTGATATCTGCAATTTAAGTCGGAGAAAGACATATCCATTACCTTCTGCAGCCTGTCTAGAAACAGAACGACCTCAGTTACTGCAACAGGACCTTGTCTTGACAATTAGCCGGAAATGCGAGCGCCGGCGGCGGCATATCAAAGCCACATATCTGTCCATCTAAACACCCATCCACTCAGCCCCAGAACCAGCATGCCGAAGTGGGCTCTCTCTATACCTGCTCTCCAGCTATTGTCTAACGACATACACTGCACAAATAGATTCCCGAATAGCGCAGATCTCTATCCTCCCCTGCATCTCCAACTCGGTATGTAAACAGTATCTCCCCCAGCCAGCGAACCTGACGTCATTCACGCTGTGCTGACAATTTCCACTCACAAATCTTAAATACTCTCATATATAAAAGCCTATTCACTCTTGCCAAATGTCACTTAATAATAAAAAAGTATTCTCCATTTCCAAGCAGTGATGAGTATACATTTAGAAGAAATAGACATAATTCCAAGCAGAAGTCATACATATGATTAAAAAGAAAAAAATCACCTCAATTTAGATTATCTGACATTTATTTACATGTCCTAATGATACACCTGTAGATGAGTTGTGTCATCCACTCACTCACTCCTTCATCACATGCTTTCACGGAACTTGTTCTACTTATACGCCACCCACCCTGTTATAATAATTTTGTACAATCATTTACGCCTCTACATACAACCCATCTCAATAGAACATAATAATTCCTCTTTCCACAGATAGTCATATTTGGTGAACAATTAAACGTGGTAAATTAGTCGTACGTAGTAAAAGAAGCAAATACTTTTACCGACACACACATCCCTCTCACCGAGGATAGGCCATTTAATATTATATACCTAAACACAGACCAATGATAACAATATTCCGATGTGCACCTTGTCCTTGTAATAAAGATACAATCGATTTTCCTATACCGTACAAAATCACCATTTTACCTCAGAGCACCCTCAGTCGACCCAAGTCACTCTCAGAACAGTTCAGCTAATTTGAGAGCCTTTTCCTGTCTTTCTGATCAGAGCCTGCTACCTTTTCTACAGACATCTCCAGACTCGTATATTAGAAGACCAAAAATATTTTTAATATAGTAATATAAAATTCACCTTGTACTCGTTGGTATTAAGCACAGTCCTAGTACTTTAGCATGCCACAGACCTCTGACTAACTAGAATTCCTGCCCTGCACAGTCATTAACATGGACTGATGCATGACCTCTCACAGGAAACTGTAACTTACGTCTTGCAAATCATATTCTTACAGTCGATAGCATAACATTGAATCATTTTAAGTAAAGGAAAGCCACAACACAAGGAAACTAGAAGTGCCTGGTGGCGTTGTGGCGAGTTTCCAAACTACCCCCTGAAATTGATTGACCGCCTCTACATTTGAATTCATATGCCGCAATGACATTTAAACTCATATGTCGCAATAACCCAATAGTTGATAATTCTGCATTCCATTTCTAGTGATTGTTCATTTTGCACACAAGTACGGGATCACCGTTTTCGGTGCTAGCAACCCCAGGAGTTGCGGTCCATCAACCAAAATTTCTTCCCCAACTCAAACAAGCATTTTCACTCAATCATTACGTGGTACCCACTGCATGGATGGGATGGATAAGACACCACCGATCTACTGTAATATAATCCATCACAGCTCACATCGCGAAAAATTTTGCAGTAACACTGGCCAATCATGTGACAGCATGTTTTCCTAATTTCAGTATCATAGCTAAACCAAACCTCCTCTACTTTGCAAGTATCATTGCGAGCATTGATAGATGACTGCTCAGTATGTCCATTCACACTTAATTCTCGAACACATAAAAACGATCAAAGTATACCAGACAACGATATACATACTTCTAAGACCTCGTACATAGTACTCGATGAATCTCTCTGCGTATGGTGGTCACAGAACAATCTCGCCCTCTTACGTTAAAAGACCATCCTCACTTCGGCATTGACCAACCTATCCGCAACATCGCTACCCAATTAATCCTCAACCAAGCAGACGAATATAGCTACACTTCACCTTTCTTGAATGAA
Organism: Schistocerca serialis cubense; assembly: GCF_023864345.2. Taxonomy (NCBI): domain Eukaryota; kingdom Metazoa; phylum Arthropoda; class Insecta; order Orthoptera; family Acrididae; genus Schistocerca; species Schistocerca serialis. Next base: position 273,331,247 of record NC_064642.1, on the reverse strand, counting down.
TAGAGTTTTCCTAGTCCTAACTCTTCCAAGTGCACTACATTTCTCGAGATATAACAAAGTCTTGGAGCTTAGCACACCATATCGATCTATAGTAACAGATCTCAAAGTGCCTTAATTTAATAGCATACAGTTAAGAAGAACAAGAACGGAGTGATACTTATATGCAACATAGTTCGACACATATTTACGTAAATCATCAAATCTATCATGTGAAAAGTACTGTACCTGCATACGACTAGAACGCAGGCTATATCACGTGACTAAAGCATCCAGGTAGAACACTAGAACAAAATGACCTTCAACAACTTGTCTTTCTCTAGAATAAATGGGCAAGGTTTAAATCGTACCTAGTTACAGCTCTATATCAATCGGTCTTCCTGTACACTCTCTGTTCTGATTTAACACAGATGTGAATAAGTTTAGACGTGAATGATTCTCTGTCCTCCGGAAAAGCATCCAATGCAGTATTCAACTCACGTGTATCACTGCTACCTCAGTAGACATACACTATAATACGAACTCAACAAGAAAAAAAATTGACTACCTTCCTGATTCTGCTCGCTTTGGTGTCATCGTCTTCCTACATCCCTCTTGTTGCCGCATACTTGACTCCATGTGCAAATTGCTCCCTGCGAACCAGAAGATAAGCAAGCACAGCCTCATTTTCACCGCATTTTGGTGTATATTTGGTTAGTGTATACGTATGCGCTAATCAGTTTTCGCATTTCTTTCGATTTTATGTCAGATACATCCATGCAACGGTGACATAAACTATCGTTCAGTGTACTACAATTGCCTGCAAATGTAACCCAGGCGTATCTAGTAACCTTCACACTCGGAGAGCGCTTGCTCTGTTTTCTGTATGACATAAATAACTTCGGTTTTCGAGAGTTCGAATTTCATTATTTGGTATGTTTGTTTCTAGTTACTCAGTGGTTTACAGGATGCTGTACTTCGAAAAATTTTGGTGTGTTCTTGTAGTCTATGAGTGTGGAGATGTTTGTAGAAAAAGCGAGCAGCCAATGAAGAAGAGGCAGTATCGCATTTGTGTTGAGGGGAAGCGATCGCCAAATTTGTGGAACAGTTCTGAGAAGGACTTCTGTCCGTTGATGTAGAAGGGCTGATTACCGCTGAGTGTCGCGGGTGTAGAAGGAAAGAACAGGTTCACATCACTTCCTTAGGAATGGAGAGAATTGGGGCATATAGCCGGTATTGTGAAGTTACTGCGGCTTACATTATGTAGGGTTTGTATATAATGGATTGTAAAGTTACTATTGCTTATGTTATGGGATGAGTAGAGAGGATGAAAGTGTGTGTGTGTGTCTGTGTGTGTGTGTGTGGTTGTATGTGTGTGTGTGTGTGTGTGTGTGTGTGTGTGTGTGTGTGTGTGTGTGTGTGTGCGTGTGTAGATTGAGAGTGCAGTGAGGGTAATTTAGCGATCTCTGTAAAAATAAGCACAGAAAGCCTCAGAAAGAAAAGCAGGATGGTACTTCGATAACGGGTCCTTAGGAAATTAGGGCAGTAAATTCAATAAGAAGGAATAAGAATGGTTATTCGGTTGTGCTGGGATATAGGAGGGTTGAGAACATTTGCGTATGTTGAGAGCTGGAAAGAAAGGAGGTTAGGAGCGCATTCAGTATTATTTTCGTGAACAAGTTCTGTTAGGGTAAGAATTTGAATTTAAAAATAAACTGAGAAAACACAAAAGCGAGCGTTAACTACTTCTGGGGACACTATACAATTTCGGAGAGGTTGACTGGGCTCTTATTTTTTTTTTTTATATTGTCGGATGATCGTTTTGGCTGGTGAGGTGAGGGAAGCGCTGGGAAGTGTTCGGACGGTGTGCGTGTGAACTCGGTATTGGCTATTCGGACAACAGATGTGAAGGTGGAGATGTGTCACATATAGGCCTGTAAGCAATGTAATGCAGCCTTAACATGTGTGTTGGACCGCACTGAGTTAGGACGGTGACAGACGACTAGTGTGGCCTGGCTTGGATAGTCATGTTCGGCGTGTAGGTGATACGATTTTCTCAGGCGTTAGGTGTGAATGCTGCTGTCATCAAGTCATGTTTGAGGGGTCGAACAGAGGCCTTTGAGCGAATTGAGAGCTGTCGGACGCGTGACTTAGTGTGGGACAGGTTGATTGCGCGCGTCTGTTGAGTTATTTTGCTATGCGTTATTTGGACAGATTACGAGTACTTGTTTACAGTTATGTGTATTGCATTATTTAGGAGCAGTTTGATATTGTGCAAATTAGGAGGTGTTTGCTTGTCAGCCAACTGTGCAACATGACACCAAGTTCATCAGGGCGAGTGTTTTTGTATGAGAGTGATAGATATACTCGATGCCTAAATAAAATGTACACTAAGTATTTGTGGAATGATACAGAATATGAGAGAGTTCGAGTTAGTTATTATTTTTTCTACTAGGAGGTTTTCTTAGATCGAATTGCTGAGGCAAATAGCTACGACTGCGCAAGGGACATGATTGAAGCATCTCTCTGTCCCTCAGCGGGTAACTATAGGTGGGGCGAGTGATGTTCTTGGCTTAGGTACTGGGGGTGTGCTCTGGCCATGTCCTAGACCATGTGGATTGAACAACAGTATTTGGGTTACAGTTTAGCTATAATATTTACAGAGGAGTATTTCCGACGCGAATGTAAGGGTCCAGGCTGTGGCGTGGGCGGTCTCGCGCTCGTGGTGTGTGAGAGAGGCCAAGCCGACGATTTTGAGCCATCACAGGTGACTTAGGTTGGTGGCTTCGTTTGCCATAATTTTCTTGTGTTGGTAGCAAAACACGAACTGACCATCAAAATTCAATTTTGTCTTATTTGTATAGACAAAATGTGATATAAGTTAATGTAGATTAGTACACGTTAGTGCATGTTAGTAAACAGTAGTACACATTAGTACATGTTAGCCAACGAACATGGGTCGCTAAAGGGATATGGTGATCGGTAGGGACTTTAACTATTTCATTTAAAGTCCAGGTGGGCGTGGCAGTGGCGAAAATGTTTCCAAGTCTAAGTAAACGTAGCACTTTTGCGCATTTGAGAGGTTGATTAATTGATCAATTTAATTAAGTAGTCATGCGAACTTTGTTACATTCACTTGTGGAGGCACGGTGGCTAACGTGTACGGACGTGTGTTTTTGCGATGATCTTGGATTAGGTAAACGCAGAATGTGGATTGAATTATGGGAGCCGGGTGATCAATTAACTTAGGGAGGGACGTCGTGACGAGGACATGTGCTGGACCACCTGTTGTGACGTCAAGGCGGATTCCACTCACGAGCAAATTTTGGCGCCAAACGCGCTGCAGGGCGTTCTTTTTTAACCAGGTGCTGGATCAACCGACCTACCGTAATGAAGTCGGCAGGTTCCAACGTGTCCAGCGAACAGCTTTGGCGCCAACTGGTCGGTGGGGGCGGACTCTACTGTCCACGAAAACACGTTTACATCGCTGGACCAGCGCGGGCCTGCGACGCGAGTCGGCACCAGTAGGCTGTGACGTGAGCAGCCACTGGACCGGCAGCAGGCGCGGACGCATCCAATGGCCGTCATGTGAGGCGACCACTCGCTTGCCGGTGGCTTGCGGTCCGGTGCGGGTCAGCTGCGACCGTATGGACAAATTCAGTTGGACTGGGGGCGTCGTGGTGACTGGACTGCGATCTCTAAGATGTGTACTATCTCTGTTGGAGAACAAGTGATGGTGGTACTGTTTGAAATAAAGACTTCAGTCCTTTTCCCACGAATTCACAGGTGACTTACGTTAGTGAAAGATCAGTTTATAACTATTTGACGTGATTTTCATAACTTAGGAGTGACACAGTAAGTGAGAGTGAAAAATTCTAACTTCGTAGGATGAGGTGGACTTAGGTTAGTGCACATGGCCAAATTGGTCCTTTTTTTCGTAGGTGTAACAGATATTCGTGTTTGAATTTGTGAGAGATTTTTTGTTATGGCTGTAAGGGAATTGGTTTTCTTGCCGCAAAAATCGACCATCTTGAATAAATAATAATAAATCGTAAATAAAGCTAATAAATAATAGTAAATGATAATAATAATAAAGAGAAGTACAGTTTTCCAGAGATTATGGCGTGTGAATTTGAACATGGCGCAATTTTCTGTGTTAGTGGAGGTAGGCCAATAATAATAAATAGTAATAAATGATAATAAATAATAGATGATATTAAATAATAATAAATGATGAATGGTAATGACTAATACTAAAGACAAGTATGGTTTTGCACCCATTATCGTTTTGGAATTTGAATTTGGTGTGAATTTTCTCGTGGAGGTAGGCCAATAATAATAAATAGTAATAAATAATAATAAATGATGATGAATCATAATGAATTATAATAAATAATAATGAATATTAATAAAGACAAGTACGATTTTGCTTGCATTATCCTGTTGGAATTTGAATTGTCGCCAATTTGTTCTGGAGGCTTAGGTTAGTGGACGTAGCCCAATTGGTCTATTTTCCCGCCAAAATTCAAAATTCCCGCGTTTTTTTCTGGAGGTTTGGTTAGTGGACCTAGCCCAATTTTCTTATTTTCTCGCCAAAAGCCGCCATCTTGGATGACGTCATGCACTTTTGTCAAGTCTACGTGCCGCCATCTTGGATGACGTCAGCGCCTCTACTTGAATAAATTTGGCAACAATGCAGAGTGAAGCCGCACCCCCCCTTCTCGCCCTACTCGTATCGCCATTATAGCTTTAGAACCTGATGTGAGTGAGGAGGAAGCGATCGAAAATATTCTGGAGAGGATTAAGCCCGAAGATCGATCGCGCGTGTAATAAGCCCGTGACTTTTGCGAAACTATACAGGTAAGTATTTAAGATGGATTACATTCGTTTTGCAGGTAATAAATGGGTTTGAGGGGTTGGCCAAAACAACCGACTGTTAGACAGGGAGCGGAGAATAGTTGGGAGGCCGGGCTGATTAAGCCCAAGCTGTGTTTTCGTTGTGGGGTTCTGGACGTTTCGTCAATCAGTGTACTGCGCCACGTAAGCGCTTCCGGATAGCTGACGCCAGAAGCGTGGGGGTAGGTCGAAATTTAGAGCTTCTGTCAATTTTTTTTATCCCTTTTGTGTGCTGTAGTAAATCACGAACCTGTGTGTGCCTTAACTGATTCAGGGAGATGCTTTTCATTGACTGACTATGATTTGTGTATTCGCAATAGCAGCGTTTGTTAGATTCATAGCCTACAATGGGCATTGCATTAACGTCGTACTGCCAATGGGCAGGTGCTGCCTCTGATTGCTAGCTGTAAGGGGAATATTTTTGTGCAGGGGTTTCCTTGGACTATTCAATTCGCTGTTGTCAGTTAGCTTCGCGGTGTTTACATTCGCCTGCTGCTACATTCGCCTGACGTCCAGAAGTTCTCTGCTCATCTCACCGCAAGCTAAGTTACGAGTACTTTCAGCTAATTATTAATTGGTGTAGAGGAAATGATTGTAGTGTAATTTGTATTGTTTGAATTTGCGTTGTTTGTTTGTTGTGTAATTTGTATTGTTATATTTGCCGTCATGTGTGACAAATGTAGATGTTGTCGTAGATTAGTGAGCACGGGAGTTAAATGCCGGGATTGTGGTTTGGTGTTTCACTGGGGAGATTGTAGCGGGAAAGATGTTATAGTGCCAGATTAAGCTCGCCAATGGAGTTGTAGTTTATGTACCCGTGACAAGAAAATCGTGGAACAGGGAAAAAAGATTTGTGCTCTCAGGCTGAACTAGAAATGATGTACTTTGAATTAGAAAGGTGAAGGGAGAAATAGACAGTGGGAGCTGGGAACAGGTAATAACTCGTAGTCAGAAGGAGAAAACCCCAGAAATCACTTTTCAGATACCCTTTAGCAATCAGTTTGATTTGTTACCTGAAGTAGAAGATCCTCAAACCATTTTTGACCAAAGTAGGGTGCAGCAGACTCGTAATAACAATTGTAATGCTAGGTCGGGAGTAAAGTCAAGCAGAAAGAAAAGAATCCTGCTGTTAGGTAGAGGTCACGGGAGAGGCGTAGGCTAGTTGCTGCAGGATAGGGTAGGAGTCGAGTACCAGGTCACAAGCATTGTGAAACCTAGTGCTAAGCTTAGCCAGGTTACAGAAAACGTATGGGCCTTGTGCAAAGATTTTGATGGTGAGGACCATGTTCTTATGGTGGGAGGAGCAGGAAACAGCCTGGATAGCAATTCGGACTGTAGTATTAGGTGTGACTTGGATGTAACAGGTGCAGCAACAACTCACACTCATTTGGGGTTTCTGGATGTTTTAGAGCGCAATGACCAGCCCTGGGTCAATACGGCTGTCAACCATGTTAACAAAGAGCTGGGGAGTTTACTGTTGGCAGAAACTAAATCTTATATCTGTGCTGCCTTTGTTGATGCAATTGGGAGGTGGGGTTACACTAGTCGTGGCCTGCACCTGAATAGGAGGGGGAAGGACAGATTAGTTGATCTTCTTGCAGAAAATGTAAGGGGGTGGGGGGCATGAACACAAGACAAAATACCTGTGATTACTGGAGTCAGAGGGACACATTTTTTAGGTTAGAGTCAGGTTAGAAACAGAGAGTATTGAAAGAGATTAAAACAGAACAATGCCATAATATCTGTAGCTGTATCCAAAGAAATAAAATTTGTGTGTTTCATCAGAACATTAGAGGACTGAAAAATAAGATAGATGAGCTTCTTGTATGCCTAGAAAATGGGGTAAATTCCGAAGGTATAGATGTTTTGTGTCTCTTTGAAAACCATGTAACCGCAGGGAAGGAGAAGTTAAATTTAAGGGATTACAGATTAGCATCTTATTCATGTAGAGTTAACGTGGATAAAAGAGGAGTTGCTACTTATATAAAAACTGGACACAAAGTCAAAAATATTGAAACAGATAGTTTTTGTGTAGATCAGATCCTTGAAGCAAGTGCTTGTGAGTTGCTACTGCAATACACTTCTACAGTAATTGTAACAATCTACATATCCCCTCTCAAGGTATAAACATTCTGCATGATGTCTGTTTGTTCTATATCGTGTCTCCCTACCACTTTCGCGCAAGGACGCTCTAAGTGTGTATTTTAGGGAATTGACTAGTTTGAACCTGGGACCTGTTGCTGGTAGGAGACGTCAGATCACACATGACATGTAGAATTCAGAAGAGTTCAGTGAGACTAGCGATGATATAACCAAATACTTAATGATATCAGCGTCAGCTCCACTGCACTTCCTGTAAACGAATCTTAATACTAGCTAAATTTAGTGGAAGGGGTTCAAGGCTTTCCTATTTTAGTTAGCTGGTAAAATAACGTTGAAAAATCAGATAAGTTTACCATTGGAAATTTTATTTTACTCACAAAACATCGTTTATAAATTGCACTATTCATAAAAGGAAATGTTTTAATACAGGATGGTAAAAACCAACTGCGTTCAATAAACATGTGAACGAATATTCCCTGAATGGGCTTCCAAGTTCTACAATGGATCGAAGGATGATCTATGCCATATCACATCTATAATCTAGGTTTAAATTAAGTTTCACAAGAGAGAAAACTATCAAAATGGTCTACAGTGACCCTCAATTATCTTTAATTACTTATCTAACTTGTCGTAAATTACAGTGGCTGATGTGGCTTCTGAATAACTATATAACAGAAAAATCATCGAGTTTCAGATTTTTACCTCAAGTGGCAAATGTGAACACCATGAGCTTTAATTGACGATCGACACTAGTATTACGTTAACGGGATTTAACAGATGAGACTTCTGCAGTTCTGAGTGAAGCCTTACCCACTCAAAAATGCGGCATCGCGTGCGTTCACTGCCTCGTCGGTGTTCGTCAGGGGGCGGCGGCCGGCGAAGCTCCATCCAGCTCGCCCTCTCCGAAGCAACTCCCCTCCTAACTTCTCCTTACTACAATTTACCAAAGTTGGTTTAAAAGAAAAAAACAATCTGGCTGTGTTTTCGTCTGACCAATCAGGGTCTCAATGTTAACCTTAAGTTCCGCCTACAAAAATTCTGTCTATCCAATGAGAAACATTATACTTTTCCTGGTGGGACAATGTTTTTTAAAGTTTGCAACGTAACAGAGACGCGAAAAAGTCTTACGCTAAAACTTGCAGCTGGTGTGGTCCTTTTAGCGTTATCGTAAGATCTATACTGTTCTTCTGGAGAGCTCTATCTTTTAACATGGGCTGGGGGGTGGTCCTAACGTAACAGGGACGCGAAAAAGTCTCACGCTAAAATTTGCGGGTGGTGTAGCCCTTTTTGTGTTATCGTAAGATCTATAATGTTCTTCTGGAGGGCTCTAGCTTTTAACATTGGCTGGGGGGTGGTCTTGACGTAACAGAGACGCGAAAAAGTCTCACGCTAAAACTTGCGGGTGGTGTGGTTTTAGCGGTTAGCTGGCGACGTGGGTGTCCGTCCGTTATCGTAGGGCCTTCTTGCTTAACACGGTTCTGCTCTCGGCTTCTGTTCTCGTTTCTCCCCTCGGAACTGCGTCTGTCTCACGGTGGGAAGGTATGACATGCATTTAGGCATTCTTGTGTTAGTCTGTGGTATTCCATTTGCTCACTCGTTACTCGTATTACTTTGGTTAATTTAATGTCACGATGTATTCTGAGCTATGTGACATACTACTGGTTTTGCTTATCATGTCAGGGTTTTCATGGAAGGTGTTGGATTAGCGTGACACCTTACAAAGGTAACTTTCAACTACTCACGAAAAATCTTGAGGCACTATTGAGCTACCTCTCAGACAAAAAGAAGTAGTTAGTGGTTAGCGGTTATTTTAATGTAGATTTCTTAAAAGATACGAATAGGAAAAATGAGCTAGAATCTTTGTTTGGTTGTTTCAATCTAGTATCTGTTGTAAATTTTCCAACTCATGTTCAGCAGGATAGTAGGTCACTCTTTGATAACATTTTCATAGACAGTCCTCAGGCAGAAACAATTAATGTGTATCCAGTTGTTAATGGGCTATCTGATCATGATGCACGGTTAATGGAAATAACACATATACCACCTTACAGGATTCAGGCAGGTTCAGACAAGGCAGGGGGTCTTATTAATGCGAACAGGATACTGAGCTTTAAGTGCAGCCTAAAAGAGGTAGAATGGGATTAAGTATACACAGAAAATGATGCTGATGACAAATTCAATTTATTCCACCGTAAATTGGTCTCAATATTTGAGATTTGCCTTCCTACAACGTTATCCATAAAAGCAATTACGAAGTCAAGTAAGCCATGGATTACTAAGGGAATTAAGATATCGTGTAAGAGGATGAGGTAAATATATGGGCAGGCAAGAATAAGTCAGTATCCGAAATTACTTCCTTACTACAAAAGATACTGTAATATTTTAAGGAAAGTCATTAAGAATTCGAGAAACTTATGTGTTCTGACAGAAATTAATAATGCGGATAATAAGATTAAAACTATATGGAATATTGTCAAATGGGAGACTGGGCAGCCTGACAGTGCACAGCAAACCATAGCAATAAAGCTAAATGATGATGTTGGGAGTGATAATTCACAAGTTGTAAGTATTTTTAACAATCACTTTCTGGATGTAGCAGCAAAAATAGAGTTAAAGGGTTCAGTTGAAGAAGCAAAAAAAAATATTCCCCACGACTTTAGGGCTTTAGAGATAGCACCAACATCCCCAGCTGAAATTAAGGGAATTACAAATAAACAGAAAAACAAGAGCTCATGTGGTGTTGATGGAATGTCTAACAGAATTTTGAAGTGTTGTTCTAATTTAATAAATGGAGTCCTTAGCGATATATGTAATGCTTCGTTGGCACAGGGAATTTTTCCAGACAGACTGAAATACGCTACTGTCAAATCTCTTCATAACAAAGAGGACAAGAGTGACTTAAATAATTATAGACCAATCTCATTGCTGACTTCATTTTCTAAAATTTCGAAAAAGTGATGTATTCAAGAGTAGTCTCACGTTTAAGTGAAAATAATTTCCTCAGCATGTCACAGTTCGGATTCCGGAAGGCTTACTCGACTGAGAATGCTATCTACACATTTACCCATCAAGTATTACAAGCCCTAAATAACAAATTATCGCCAGTTGGTATTTTTTGTGATCTCTCGAAGGCATTTGACTGTGTGGGTCACGTCACACTCTTAGAAAAACTCACGTTTTTATGGAACTGAATGCTATAGATAAAGCTAGCTTGAATCATACTTAATGAACAACAAGCAAAACGTTTTGCTTAATAGCACAAATAATGTTGGGAGGGTGGTAAATGCTAGTGAATGGGGATTTATCACATAGGGAGTGCCACAGGGTTCAATTTTAGGTCCTCTGCTGTTCCTTACTCATGTGAATGACCTCCCACTTAACGTTCAGCAAGCGGAACTAGTAATTATTGCAGATGACACGAGTGTTATAATAAATACCATTCCAGAAAAAGCAGCTGATGATATTGTTAAGGATGTCTTTCAAAGAATTATTAAGTGGTTCTCAGAAAATCGACTCTCCCTTAATTTTGAAAAAACTCACTATATCCAGTTCTGTACACCGAATAGGGTCATACTGACAATTGATGTAGCATATGAACAGGGCTCAGTTAACAGGGTAGATTCCTCCAAATATCTGAGAGTTCACATTGATGACAACTAGAGCTGGAAGAAGCATAAGTTCAGCTTCTTTCGCTCTTCGTGTAATCACTAGTGTTGATAATAAACACATCAGCCTCCTAACGTACTTTGCATATTTCCAGTCAATAATGTCTTATGGAATAGTTTACTGGGGTAACTCACCACTTAGACGTAAAGTATTGATTGCACAAAACAGAGCAGTGAGAATAATTAGTGATGTTCACCCAAGGAAGTCATGTAGGCACCTTTTCAAGGAGTTAGGTATTTTAACTGCACCATCAGAGTACATATATTCGTTAGTGAAATTCGTTACAAATAATCCATTTCAATTCGCGAAGAACAGTAATGTTCATACGTACAATACTAGAGGGAAAAATGACCTTTCGTATCCGTTACTGAAGTTGTCAGTTGCTCAAAAAGGATTACATTGTTCAGTAAACAAAAATCTTTGATCATTTGACCAACAACATAAAGCGTGTGGCAGGTAGCAGAACAAGTTTTAAATCTAGCTTAACATCATTTCTTTTGGACAACTCCTTCTACTCCATGGATGAGTTTCTGTTTCAGAAATGGTAAAAAAAAAAAAAAATTACCTCTAAATGTAGCTGCATGTGTAGGACTAAAAATTTCGGTTATATTAATATTAGCACTATTCATGTGTGTCTATATATATCTTGTAATATGACTTGTTCCACATCATATCGATAAAATAATCGAAAAAATGATCTACGGAACGTAACTAAAACTAAAACTAGGTTTCAGGGCACAGGCCGCAGGGACTCCAGCCCGGTTTGTTGAAGGTTTCCAGCCAACGACGTGTAGAGACGAGCAGCGTTACCAGAGACGGGCATACCCCAACTCTGGGAATTTGGAAAGCTGTCGCTCGCATGGCCTTCGTGCAATAGATAATACACTAGGAAAAGGTGGAGTGTCATACAATCTTAAAGATGGCTAAGTTACAGCTCTCTGAACTTCGAAAATAAGCCACAGTTACATATTAAAGCGCATCTGAATACATCTGACACATCAGAAAAACGAAGCACTTCCAATAACGGAACAACGTTTCAGTACCATTAAAACTGTTAATGTTTCACACTCAATAAACATTTTCACAATAAACCTCTGAATTAAGAGGTTTTAAACTTTTCATGCGCTTTTAACAAACGGTATCTCAAATGATGGCATTGTGTGATGTGTATCATCTCTGAAAGCTACGCACTGGTATCTACTTTATTTCTTAATTAATTAAGTCTTTTGTATCTTATGTATTACGCGACTGTTTGTCGGAACATAGTATCCACTTCAGCAAATGAATAAAGCAAGAGTACCTCGTATTTTGTCATGCTTTTGTATTTACTTAATGTCTAGAACGATGTGTATACGGTGTGTATGCTCTTCAGTCAGTGGAAAAGCAGCCAGTAAGTGGAGACTGAAAGTTTTCGGGAGAAGAGCTCAAGGGAGCGATTCGGGACACTTTTATGCCGAGTGCAGGAAGAAGGCAGACAGGGCGATAGTAACGTGCGTGATTCATTCGTATAAATGATTGATTTCGGGCTGTGAAGAGCCGCTACAATACTTTTGAAGGCACATAATGTTACGAGGGGGTGATTGTCCTCAAAGAGGACTCTTTTTTTTTGCTTGATTGGCGGTACTGAGAACAGACAGAGTCTGAGTTAGTATGTTTACATCGCATGTATTTATTTGTGAATCATAATGTTGAACTGTGAAATGTTTTAAAATCAACACATATTATAAAATTATTCATTTAACTTCTGCTTCATATTTCTGTGTACGCTATTAACTCGCAATTGCCCGCATCTCGTGGTCGTGCGGTAGCGTTCTCGCTTCCCACGCCCGGGTTCCCGGGTTCGATTCCCGGCGGGGTCAGGGATTTTCTCTGCCTCGTGATGGCTGGGTGTTGTGTGCTGTCCTTAGGTTAGTTAGGTTTAAGTAGTTCTAAGTTCTAGGGGACTTATGACCACAGCAGTTGAGTCCCATAGTGCTCAGAGCCATTTTTGAACTCGCAATTATAGACAATGTGTAGACGATTTCACTGCAGTATCGGAACTACAGGTTATTATTTGCAGTGAAATAGCTGTGGAGCATGAAACAAGGCATACTGAGCTCGACCCTATGCCTACATCGAGCTATTTTTTTTAAACAGAGACATGCATAGCACAAGAATCTGAAGTACAAGTAACCACAGTTAAAGATTAAACTGGTTTCGTCGTATTGAAAGCTGTTTGGAAGATAGCAGTAACAGTTAGGTACCGTCATTGTGGATGGCTGAAATTATACGAAAATACAATCAAAGAAGTAACGAATTTAAAGCGGATAATCTCAAAATAATAATATTACATAATTTTTTCCTGGTATTGCTACAATTCTCATCTCTTTGTATGTTTCTCTCTGAAAATTCTTACTAACGGTGCTTTATGACAAGTCAGAGAAAAGTCTTCTTCATCTTCGCCTTCTTTCTCCAGTTACCGTTGTCGGCTGTTTGCTGCGTGTGGTTCACGAATGGGATTAAAATTAAGGGTGAAATGATATCATTGGGAAGATTTTTTGATGACATTACTATACTCAGTGAAAGAAAAGAAGAATTACGGGACGTTTAGAATGGAGTAAACCGTCTAATGAGAGCGAACCTGAGGAAAACGGGAATAATGAGGAGTAGCAGAAATGAGATTAAAGAGAAGCTTAACATCGTTATTGGAGACCACAAAGAAGACCAAGTCAAGGAATTCTCCTCCCGTGGAATGAAAATAACACGCTACGCAGGAAGCAAAGAGGACGTAAAAGGCCAACTACCGTAGGCAAAGATTATCATCTTTGCCTACGCTAGTCGGCCTTTCCATGAAGAGTTAATTACAAGTCGTCAGAGTTGCAGCACATATACCGGGTGATCAAAAAGTCAGTATAAATCTGAAAACTGAATGAATCACGGAATAATGTAGATAGATAGGTACAAATTGACACACATGCTTGGAATGACAAGGGGTTTTATTAGAACCAAAAAAAATACGAAAGTTCAAAAATGTCCGACAGGTGGCGCTTCATCTGACCATAATAGCAATAATTAGCACATTAGAGTAAGACAAAGAAAAGATGATGTTCTTTACAGGAAATGCTCAATATGTCCACCATCATTCCTCAACAATAGCTGTAGTCGAGGAAAAATGTTGTGAACAGCACTGTAAAGCATTCCGGAGTTATGGTGAGGCATTGGCTTCCGATGTTGTGTTTCAGCATCCCTAGAGATGTCGGTCGATCACAATACACTTGCGACTTCAGATAACCCCAAAGGCAATAATCGCACGGACTGAGGTCTGGGGACCTGGGAGGCCAAGCATGACGAAAGTGGCGGCTAAATGACGCGCGCAAGAGATCTTTCACGCGTCTAGCAATACGGGGTGGAGCGCCATCCTACATAAACATTGTAGGTTCCAGCAGGTGTTTATCAGCCAGGCTGGGGATGATGCGATTCTGTAACATATCGGCGTACCTCTCACCCGTCACGGTAGCAGTTACTGACGTTTTGCTGTCCAGCGCTATCTGTCAGACAGTTTGTGAGCTTTTTTTGTGGTTCTAATAAAACCACATGTCATTCTAAGCATGTGTGTCAATTTTTACCTCTCTATCTACATTATGCCGTGGTTTATTAAGTTTTCAAATTTATACTGACTTTCTGATTACCCGGTATCTTGGCGACTAGTTGCCAACCGACTGGTTCATTCTCAAGCCTGATCTAATGAGTCAGCACTGAAAGTGCCTGATATATATGGTGGCCATCTAAAATTGACATTACATGCATTCTGACTCGATAGTGAGCATATTGAAATGGCTAAATGCGGTTAACGTCTTTGAAAAGATCTGAATAGAAACCGTATCTGTGAACCAAGGTGCCGGCCTTTGTGGCCGAGCGGTTCTAGGCGCTTCATTCTGGAACCGCGTGACCGCTCCGGTCACAGGTCCGAATCTTGCCTCGGGCATGGATGTGTGTGATGTCCTTAGGTTAGTTAGGTTTAAGTAGTTCTAAGTTTTAGGATATTGAAAGGGTAATGCAGTATGTAAAGGGGGACGAAAATCTAATAGTCATGGGCAACTGGAATGCAGTTGTAGGGGAAGGAGTAGAAGAAAAGGTTACAGGAGAATATGGGCTTGGGACAAGGAATGAAAGAGGAGATAAACTAATTGAGTTCTGTAACAAGTTTCAGCTAGTAATAGCGAATACCCTGTTCAAGAACCACAAGAGGAGGAGGTATACTTGGAAAAGGACGGGAGATACGGGAAGATTTCAATTAGATTACATCATGGTCAGACAGAGATTCCGAAATCAGATACTGGACTGTAAGGCGTACCCAGGAGCAGATATAGACTCAGATCACAATATAGTAGTGATGAAGAGTAGGCTGAAGTTCAAGACATTAGTCAGGAAGAATCAACACGCAAAGAAGTGGGATACGGAAGTACTAAGGAATGACGAGATACGTTTGAAGTTCTCTAATGCTATAGATACCGCAATAAGGAATAAATAGCGCAGTAGGCAGTACAGTTGAAGATGAATGGACATCTCTAAAAAAGGCCATCACAGAAGTAGGGAAGGAAAACATAGGTACAAAGAAGGTAGCTGCGAAGAAACCATGGGTAACAGAAGAAATACTTTAGTTAATTGATGAAAGGAGGAAGTACAAACATGTTCCGGGAAAATCAGGAATACAGAAATACAAGTCGCTGAGGAATGAAATAAATAGGAAGTGCAGGGAAGCTAAGACGAAATGGCTGCAGGAAAATTGTGAAGACATCGAAAAAGATATGATTGTCGGAAGGACAGACTCAGCATACAGGAAAGTCAAAACAACCTTTGGTGACATTAAAAGCAACGGTGGTAACATTAAGAGTGATACGGGAATTCCACTGTTAAATGCAGAGGAGAGCGCAGATAGGTGGAAAGAATACATTGAATGCCTCTATGAGGGTGAAGATTTGTCTGATGTGATAGAAGAAGAAACAGGAGTCGATTTAGAAGAGATAGGGGATCCAGTATTAGAATCGGAATTTAAAAGAGCTTTGGAAGACTTACGGTCAAATAAGGCAGAAAGGATAGATAACATTCCATCAGAATTTCTAAAATCATTGGGGGAAGTGGCAACAAAACGACTATTCACGTTGGTGTGTAGAATATATGAGTCTGGCGACATACCATCTGACTTTCGGAAAAGCATCATCCACACAATTACGAAGACGGCAAGAGCTGACAAGTGTGAGAATTATCGCACAATCAGCTTAACAGCTCATGCATCGAAGCTGCTTACAAGAATAATATACAGAAGAATGGAAAAGAAAATTGAGAATGCGCTAGGTGACGATCAGTTTGGCTTTAGGAAAAGAAAAGGGACGAAAGAGGCATTTCTGACGTTACGGCTCATAATGGAAGCAAGGCTAAAGAAAAATCAAGACACTTTCATAGGATTTGTCGACCTGGAAAAAGCGTTCGGCAATATAAAATGGTGCAAGCTGTTCGAGATTCTGAAAAAAGTAGGGGTAAGCTATAGGGAGAGACGGGTCATATACAATATGTACAACAACCAAGAGGGAATAATAAGAGTGGACGATCAAGAACGAAGTGCTCGTATTAAGAAGGGTGTAAGACAAGGCTGTAGCCTTTCGCTCCTACTCTTCAATCTGTACATCGAGGAAGCAATGATGGAAATAAAAGAAAGGTTCAGGAATGGAATTAAAATACAAGGTGAAAAGATATCAATGATACGATTCGCTGATGACATTGCTATCCTGAGTGAAAGTGAAGAAGAATTAAATGATCTGCTGAACGGAATGAACAGTTTATGAGTACACAATATGGTTTGAGAGTAAATCGGAGAAAGGCGAAGGTAATGAGAAGTAGTAGAAATGAGAACTGCGAGAAGCTTAACATCAGGATTGATGGTCACGAAGTCAATGAAGTTGAGGAATTCTGCTTCCTAGGCAGTAAAATAACCAATGACGGACGGAGCAAGGAGGACATCAAAAACAAACTCGCTATGGCAAAAAAGGCATTTCTGGCCAAGAGAAGTCTACTAATATCAAATACCGGCCTTAATTTGAGGAAGAAATTTCTGAGGATGTACGTCTGGAGTACAGCATTGTATGGTAGTGAAACATGGACTGTGGGAGAACCGGAAGAGAAGAGAATCGAAGCATTTGAGATGTGGTGCTATAGACGAATGTTGAAAATTAGGTGGACTGATAAGGTAAGGAATGAGGAGGTTCTATGCAGAATCGGAGAGGAAAGGAAAATGTGGAAAAGGAGAAGGGACATGATGATAGGACATCTGCTAAGACATGAGGGAATGATTTCCATGGTACTAGAGGGAGCTGTAGAGGGCAAAAACTGTTAAGGAAGACAGAGACTGGAATACGTCAAGCAAATAATTGAGGACGTAGGTTGCAAGTGCTACTCTGAGATGAAGAGGTTAGCACAGGAAAGGAATTCGTGGCGGGCCGCATCAAACCAGTCAGTAGACTGACGACCAAAAAAAAAAGTTCTAGGGGACTGACGACCTCAGTTTAGTGCTGAGAGTCATTTGAACGATTTTTCAACCGTGCTCACTTTGACACAGTGCCAGAGGTGGCAACTCTGCCTACAAAATTTGGTACGCTGTACAGCTGGAAACCATTTACACATTTTATCACGACTCTTCCTGCTATACTGTAGAACCAGATTAAGCGTATTTTCGAAGTTTGTTGCTGTCCTTCCTCGTGCTGCAGTTTTAATGGTCGTCAGTATTACTGAATGATTTGTAACGGGAGACAAGAAGTGGGAAAGAGACGTAACCCTTTTTTCCTTGATGTATGTGTGTATGTATGAGTGTGTGCGTGACGGGACGCTTCGCGACGCGCGGCACTGAGCGGCGGTAAGCGAGCCCGACAGCGGCGCCACTTGTTGGGTCGTCAGAGCGCATTAGGCGGCGACGTGACGCCCCGCGGCGCCGGCGGCCGCTAACCAGTGGCGGCGGCGAGCACTGCGGGGCGCCGCGGCCGCTCTCGGCGAGTGGCAGCCCGCTGCTGAAGCTCGGACCGCTGCCGGACCGTCTCTGGCCGGACACACTCGCCCGCCGGTGCTCTTAAAACTCACAAGGGAACCTCCCCATCACACCCCCCCTCATATTCAGTTATAAGTTGGCACAGTGGATTGGCCTTGAAAAACTGAACACTGATCAAACGAGAAAACAGGAAGAAGTTGTGTGGAACTATCAAAAAAATGAGCAAAATATACAAACTGAATAGTCCATGCGCAAGATAGGCAACATAAAAGACAACCTGAGCCCAGTAGCGCCGTGGTCCCTTGGTTAGTGTGAGCAGCTGCGGAATGAAAACTCCTTGGTTCAAGTCTTCCCTCCAGTGAAAAGATTAATTTTTTATAAAATCAACGTCGCTCTGCAAAATTCCAGGAGATGTTCCGATTTGCTTCGACATATGCAGGATTTGACGGTCTACACACGGAAAAATTTGAAAACGTGAAAAACATATTTTTTGACAGAGCACAGGGAAAACTGTGCGACTGTGAAACTGTTGCATTCATTTGTTGCAGTTTATGCGACAAACTCTTATATTTTCATCACTGTTTTGGGAGTGATTATCACATCCACAAGAAAACCTAAATCGGGCAAGGTAGAAGAATCTTTTCACCCATTCGCCAAGTGTACGAGTTAGGTGGGTCGACAACATATTCCTGTCAGGTGACGCACATGCCGTCACCAGTGTCGTATAGAATATATCACACGTGTTTTCCTGTCGAGGAATCGGTTGACCTATGACCTTGCGACAAATGTTTTCGGTTCCCATTGGAGAGGCACGTCCTTTCGTCTACTAATCGCACGGTTTTACGGTGCGGTCGCAAAACACAGACACTTATTATAGTGAACAGAGACGTCAATGAACGAACGGATAGATCATAACTTTGCGAAAATAAAGAAAGCAACCTTTCCATTCGTGTGAAGACTTGAACCAAGGATCTCTCGCTCCACAGCTGCTCACGCTAACCACGGGACCACGGCGCTCCTGAGTTCCCACTGCCCTTGATGTTGCCTATCTTGTCAGCTGCATTTACATCCGCGACACCTTCTCGCTACAGATAGCTGCGTACAATTTTCCTTGTTATTCCTATCCTCAGCTATTCGTACTCAACTACAATACAGTGAGATGAAAAGAGTCATGACATAGAGAGATTCACATATACAGGTGTATTCCGTACGCCAGGAGTAATATGGCAGTACATTGGGAGAGCTCCCATTTACATTCAGGAAACTGGGATACCAGTTCGATTTTACACAGAGTACCCGAAGGAACTTGCCCCCCTTCTTGCAGCGGTGTACCGTAGGTCTCTAGAAGGGCGTAGCGTTCCAAACGATTGGAAAAGGGCACAGGTCATCCCCGTTTTCAAAAGGGACGTCGAACAGATGTGCAGAGCTATAGACCTATATCTCTAACGTCGATCAGTTGTAGAATTTTGGAATACGTATTATCTTCGAGTATAATGACTTTTATGGAGACTAGAAATCTACTCTGTAGGAATCAGCATGGGTTTCGAAAAAGACGATCGTGTGAAACCCAGCTCGCGCTATTCGTCCACGAGATTCAGAGGGCCATAGACACAGGTTCCCAGGTAGATGCCGTGTTTCTTGACTTCCGCAAGGCGTTCGATACAGTTCCCCACAGTCGTTTAATGAACAAAGTAAGAGCATATGGACTATCATACCAATTTTGTGATGGGAATGAAGAGATCCTAGATAACAGAACGCAGCATGTCATTCTCAATGGAAAGAAGTCTTCCGAAGTAAGAGTGATTTCAGATGTGCCGCATGGGAGTGTCGTAGGACCGTTACTATTCATGATATACTTAAATGACCTTGTGGATAAGATCGGAACTTCACTGAGGCTTTTTGCGAATGATACTGTAGTACATCGAGAGGTTGTAACAATGGAAAATTGTACTGAAATGCAGGAGGATCTACAACGAATTGACGCATGGTGCAAGGAATGGCAATTGAATCTCAATGTAGACAAGTGTAATGTGCTGTGAATGCATACAAAGGAAGATCCTTTATCATTTACCTACAATATAGCAAGTCAGCAACTTCGAGCAGTTAATTCCATAAATTATCTGGGAGTAGGCATTAGGAGTGATTTAAAATGGAATGATGATAGAAAAAGTTGATAGTCGGTAAAGCAGATGCCAGACTGAGATTCATTGGAAGATTCCTGAGGAAGTGCAATCCGAAAACAAAGGAAGTAGGTTACAGTAAACGTCTCCGCCCACTGCTTGAATATTGCTCACCAGTGTGGGATCCATACCAGATAGCGTTGATAGAAGAGATAGAGAAGAGCAGCGCTCTTCGTTACAGGATCATTTAGTAATCGTGAAAGCGTTACGGAGGTGATAGGTGAACTCCAGTGGAAGCCTCTGCAGGAGAGACGCTCAGTAGCTCGGTACGGGCTTTCGTTGAAGTTTCGAGAACATACCTCCACCGAGGAGTCAAGCAGTATATTGCTCCCTCCTACGTATATCTCGCGAAGAGACCATGAGGATAAAATCAGAGAGATTAGAGCCCACGCAGAGGCATACTGACAACCTTTCTTTCCACAAACAAGACGAGAGTGGAATAGAAGGGAGAACCGATAGAGGTACTCAAAGTACCCTCCGCCACACACCGTCAGGTGACTTGCGGAGTATGGATGTAGATGTAGATGTAGATGTAGATGTAAAAAGGTTTCCGACGTGATTGTGCCCGGCGATTAAATCATTTTGAAAGTGGAATGGTAGCTGAAGCTGGAGGCATGGGACATCCCACTTCGGATGTCGTTAGAGAACTCAATATTCCGATATCCGCAGTATCATGGCTCTGCTAACAATAACAAATTTCAGCCACTACCTCTCAACACGGACAATGCAGTGGCCGAAGGCCTTCACTTAACGACTGAGAGCAACGTCGTTTGCGTAGAGTTGTCAGTGCTAACTGACAAGCATCACTGCGTGAAATCAATGTGGGAAGTACGACGAACGTTTACACAAGAACGTGCGGCTATTGGCATTAGTGTGCTATGGTAGCCGATGACCAACGCCTGTGCCTTTGCCGAGAGCACGATATCTCCTGCAGCGCCTTTCCTAGGTTCGTAACCATATCGATTCGACCCTAGAGACTAGAAAACTGTGTCATGGTCGTGTGGATCCCGATTTCATTTGGTAAGAGCTGATGATACGGTTCGAGTGTGGCACAGACCCACGAAGGAACGGACCGATGTTGTCAGCAAGGCACTGTTCTAGCTGATGGTGTCTCCATAGTCGCGTGGGTTATGTTTACATGCAATGGACTCGATCCTCTGGTCCAACCGAAACCATCTTTAAATGGTCGTCTTCGGCAATTTGGAGGCCATTAGTAACCATTCATGGACTTCATATCCCCAAACCACAAAGGATTTTTTTTTTTGTGACAATGCTCCATGTCACCCGTTCGTGATTGGCTTATAGAAAATTCTTGACAGTACGAGCAAATGATATGACCACCAAGATCGCTGAAATGAATCCCATAGAACATTTATTGGACATAATCCAAAGGTCAGTTCGAGCACAAAATGTTGCACCGGCAACACTTCTCGCAGTTATAAACTGCTTTAGAAACAGCATGGATCAGTATTCCTGCTGGGGACATACAACGACTTGGTGAGTGCATTCCACGTGGCGTTGTTGCACTTCACCGGACAAAGGGAGGTCCGACGCTATGTTAGCATGCATCCAATAACTCTTGTCACCTCTGTGTACACAGTCTTATCGAAACTGCGGCTACTCAAGGAGGTTCAGTGTAATGCGTTGAAATAAAACAGATTGACACAGAAAAAAATTAGTTCGATTTCCGGCCACTAGGTGCTATGAATGCAAGAAGGACATATAGAATTGTTTGCACACGTAATGGATTAAGAATGGGACATGGCAGAAAAGTCAAATAGATGGGGAAGGCATAAAGATGACTTTATTCTTTATTATTAACCGCCATTTACACAATTTGTTCAATATGAGCACCAGAGACATCGGATAGATGCTGTACATCACCAGCATTCCAGTAGGTGACCCAAATTGGAGTGTAAATCTTTCTGCCTTAACTCCTTCGTATATCTACCACTTTTCGCTGCTATACAACCATTACAGCCAACACTGAACCTCCGTGAGTACCTGCATTTTAATTTCCACCTCCCTAATGTAATACGGAATTGACCTCCAAGTGTGACGAGATGTGGACACGTCAGTGTTAAAGGGGTAGGGAGTACCACTTTGTGAGTAGATACCAGGGTAATAGGTCGGTCAGAAGAGATGGGTGACTTCGAACCTGAATTAGTCACTGTATGTCACATGAGCAACAAACATATCGAGGAACAACCAGGGCCAACCCGAGACTGGGCAGACCTCGTGTAGTGACTTACAGGCGCCACTGAGAATTTCGGAGAGACTATGCCAAAAAATCACATGAAATCAGGAGAAGGGATCACTCGTGAGTTTCAGAATGCTACGAAAAGTCCACATAGCAGATAAGTGTAAGGGATTAAAAAGACAGGGCACAATGGTCGAACAGCCACAAACTTCTGTAGTCAAGCCTAAGCGACGCTTGAGGCAGTTTAAAGGGTGACGCTAGTGGGAAGTGGATGATCGGAAACAAATCGTTTTAAATGACAAATCCACTATACTGCATGACAATCCAAACGAAGGGCCTCAGTTTCACGAATGCTTCGTACTTGCCAAGGCGTGTAGTGACAACAGAAAAGTACGGAAAGGTAGTGTACGGTATGGAAGTGTTTATCGCGTTTAAGAAATCGCTGGATGTACTCGTAGAAGCATGTCAGCATCTGTTAACATAAACAGTCTGAGGCCATTCTATCGTCTCATTTTAACTACTGTTTTTCCCTCTCTGATTACGCATTAATTAGAATTTTTCTCTTTGTCATGATTAAGTAACGCCAGATTTTGAATGCATAGTTGGACTCTTATAATTTCAGAGATCATAACTCTAATGGTCTCGTTTTGAAGATATGGTACTAGGTTTACATGTTGTACTAGGTTGATAGATTATCAGAGACTTAGCAATCTTTCGTAGCGTCGGGTTGTGCGAAGACTATAAGGCCCAGGGCCCTTGCAGACCGACTTTATCGAGTTCTGAGAGCTTTGCCACGGGAGGCGACAGCTCCTCCACCCGCAGTCTTTGTGTTCAAGGTGCCGCTTTGGCGAGGCAGGCAGATTTTTTTTCGCAGAAACTGAGTAAGTGTCTCCCAGATGAGTCACACAAAACAGCTGCAGCAGTGCGAAATAAAGGAATATCAGGAAATGTGGGAGAGCAATTCTTTACACTCAGTGAGAGAGGACAACTTACTCTTTCACCAATTTCTCGCAAGCAGAAAATTATTAAAGTTTCTATTGCGACCTAATGCACCTTGAGCAAGTCTCTAGAAAGCTCTGGCATGTGTGGTTGGTACTTGGGTCCTGTCCTGAGACTGACTTTACTTGCCAGTAGTTTAGACTGGACAGCCTGGTACGGCGCTAAAAGCTTGAGGTATTTTTACGATTCTTAGCTTGTAGAAACGGCATGATGGGAATTCAAAGCGAGCCCATCCCTTAGTAAATCTTGTGGGACAGGTCCACAGCCTTACAGGGCAGACAGGGCACCCTCTCGTGGAGAAAGGTCTCCAGCAGAAGAATGCTGTGATACCTGCCTTGGCGCCAGCGGAAGCCTGGGTTGGGGTGATGGTCTGAAGGAAATTTTTTGTTTTGGAATTTGTGGTAAGTTTCTGTGGGACCAAACTGCTGAGGTCATCGGTCCCTAGGCTTACACACTACTTAATCTAACTTAAACTAACTTACGGTAAGGACAACACACACACCCATGCCCGAGGGAGGACTCGAGCCTCTGACGGGTTGGAGCCATGCGAACTGTGGCAAGGCGCCTTAGACTGCACGGTTAACCCGTCCAGCGAAGGTCTGAAGGCACGTATCTACTCAGTGCAGTCGTAAACCGAGCATTGTGTGCAGAGCCACGCATAATAGAAAGTCAACTGTTTTTGTGTTCACCAACAGTGCAAATAGGCCAGTGAACCACTTACCCAACCGCCTTGGTTGTATAAGAAACATCCAGTGTCTCATAAACGTTTGGAGAAAGAATCTTTATTACACCTCATAGCCAGGACTAACAAGCTCCAAGGCACAGGCGATTCAGGTACAGATCTTTGAGATTGTATCTGTTCGCTTTCTGCCTTGGGAAGAGATACGAATTCGGAAAAAAGTCATCTTCCCCCTCTGTGAAAACTCAAAAAATACAGTAATTGGTGTTTTTTTCAGAGATGCAGGTTTCTTAACCCTTGCCCTGGTTCGACATTAGTGTGCTATCGTGTGGAAGGTGAGAAATTGCGCCTCTAAAGCCCTGTGATTGGCTCAAGATGGGGTGAAGGCAGTGTTGTTCGTGCACTTTGCGGGAAAACGGATTTTTTTCTGGAGAGATGCGGAGCACTTGGGTGTGGGACTTTGGTCTGGTAAGCACTTCTGGTCGAAGCTCTGGCATGTGTGGTTGGTACTTGGGACCTGTCCTGAGACTGACATCACTTGCGAGTAGTTTAGGCTGGAGAGCCTGTGGTGAAGTTCTTACTGCACGGACAGTGTGACTTCAAACGTCTAGGACTACGCATTTCCCGAGGGCACATTTATTCGTTTTTGGTTTACCAGTATTGACGTTTCGTATCCTTGTGCACTATGTCGTATAAGTGAGCCAAACTGTTCCTTGGTGCGACCAGCGAACGGGTGTGTCACACACTAAAATCTACTATGATTTCTGGGCTCTGGTAGAGAGTAAAGTGCGATCCGTCTGCCTGATCACAAGACCGTGAGATTTTGGCATTTCTTTCGTGGCCGCGATCGATTCACAGGTGCCGCCTCCACGTCTCGTCTCTACCGCTACCGCACACATCTGACCAGCTGTAAGTTACATCACCGCACGATGCAAACAGGGTCACGTACTGCCGCTTCGGCATTGTCAGGTCTATCAGATCTCAAGCGCCACTTGCTCTCAGCTTCAGCTACGAAGGGAAACGTCAGTAGATTTGATCAATCAAAGTCTGCTCAGCGTCAGATCAGTTCAGCTTGGGTTATCCACACTTTTAGAGCCAGGGTACTTGACTCACTGACCACCTAGTTAAACTGTCTTTGCCAGCCAGGATTCACCCAATGGAGTAGTAATAACCTGATACTTGTTTAGGGTATTCAATCAATAAATTGTTTTGCATAATTTGTCTGGTTTGGAAAAAATAAATGTTGTTAGAACACTAAAATTATGCCAAAGTTCCCAGTCTCTAAATAGACCCACCGGGGTTGCGTTTCATCAGTCATATTCAACAAATTGCCCTATGTAGAGTTGACTGCCCACAAGCCAGACTGCTGCCAGATGAGTCAGTAGACAACACTAAGAGGTCCGCGGCAGTGTGAGACTTGCGAAATGTCTTTTGAGACGCTTCTGGCACATCTTTCTGGCACCAGGACACTCCTGTTGTAGAGAGCAGGAGACACAGTGATCGGCTGGTGCCTAAAAAAGTAGAGGGAGTAGGAGTTAGGCTACCATTATCTAAGAAAACAAGAAAACAAAGTTGGGTTTACTTGCATTAGTGTGAGTTGCCAACAGTTTATAAAGTGGGAATCTAAAACCAATACGTTAACGTTTAACTCGCAAAATTTAGAGATTGACTGATGGATACATAAACTGTTCTAAGAGGAAAGGGCAAGGTTTGTTATACGGCATCCCACTGGAAGCTGCCAGATTGGCAGTAGACAGTGTTTGGCGACTTATGAGGTTCAGGCTTTCTTCTTCACTCATCTTTGAAACTTCTTCAGTCGACTTTGCTGCTGATTCATTGGTTCACTCTCGTGTGAGCACTTCTGTTGATTCACTTGGTCTTCAGCTATAGCTTTTACGTTGTCCACTATAGCTGCTAAGGGTTCAGTCCAACTTCTCGTGCCATAGCATCCCTGGAAGTTCACGTCAGCAATTTTGAATCAGTGTGAAATGAGACACGGAATTTTTCATGCCGTTTTCATTTAATTCGAAGCTAGTTAGATAACTAGAGGCTATGTTGTTACATAAAATATCCATGACAGTGAGTGGACGCATTCCACTCTTTCCTTTCATTTAACATGGTTCTAGGATGGTTTGTTTCCTGGATGACTTTTGTATAAGTGGCAAAGTTCAGAGCATTGGGTTTGAGACAGGATGCGAAGACTACAAAAAGGCATTCCTTTGCCAACAGCACAGGTTAAAGCCTCAACTGTCTGTCTTCGTGGAAGTATAGACGCCAGCGGGGAGGCAAGGGGTTACTGGCTATATTGTATCTACAAGCTGGACCCTGGCCTGTTCTTGAAAGGTGGCCGAAAAGCCATGCTAGCAACACGAGTGAGCTGCTCCCTTATATGTTACTGAGACCTTTTTGCGGGTAAACATCGTTCGTTTTCCAAAAGAAACATGGCCTAGCCTCGAGAGCTGCTTTCCAGATTCAGAGGACCTCTGATGTGAGGCTATTCCTGGGCGCAAGAACGTGTCATTGGGACATCAGTGACGTCACAGAGGTATGACTCAGAAGGCCGTATTTTAAAATTGTAAAATAGTTTTTTCAAGTGAAGGTCGTTGTACTACGTCACGTTTTCTTTGCGGGATTTTGTGTGCTGAAAGGATGCACGCTGTTGGGACAGCGTGTATGTATTTTTCGCTATTGGCAGGCTAGTTTGGTGGGAAATGATAGGAGGGCATAAGAGTCAGTGAAAATTAGTAAAGTCGGTAGCTACAGTCGTAGGAGAGCAAATCAAGAGCTGTGTACATCTGGTGCTTATCAGCCATTTCCCTCGGAGACGGAAATCAGCATGCATCTTAGGAGACAGACGGGACACAGAATTGTGGCAGTAGCCACGCGCCCTCTACTATCTACGTCAGAGCCTATAACATGACAGCTTCGTTTATCACAGCTGCCAGCGAATATTTATAGTGATCACAAGTAGTAGCAGTGGTGTTGTCCCCACTTGCTGACATCTGTATGATCACCTGTCTCGAGTCCACCAATGCTGTACTGAATGTTTAAGCATCTTGATTAACCGTCATGGTTACAGGTACTGCTTTCGTTTGGGGCTAACGGACTTTGACAGTCATGTTCAGGTAGATGTGTCCACTATGAAGGGCTTACTTTTATTAATCAGTCAAGTAAGTCCAAAAATCTATAGATATCGATTAAACAGAATGTTTATCACAGCTACCAGAGAATATTTATAGTGATCACAAGTAGTAGCAGCGGTGTGGTACCCACTTGCTGACATCTGTATGATCACCTGTCTCGAGTCCACCAATGCTGTACTGAATGTTTAAGCATCTTGATTAACTGTCATGGTTACAGGTACTGCTTTCATTTGGGGCTAACGGACTTTGACAGTCATGTTCAGGTAGATGCGTCCCTTACGAAGGGCTTACTTCTTTTAATCAGTCAAGTAACTCTAGAAATCTATAGATATCGAGTAAATAAAATGTTTATTAATATGGTTTGTAAACCATTTCACAATCTTTCAATTTCAGTGTGTTTATACAATAAATTAATGTGTTAACTGAAAGGATGTTTCTGCTAGTTTCTAGTCACATAAAAATATTCCTTGTGCTAACCTCCATTTTAAGATCTGCAGATAGGACCTTAAAAATCTTGTTATCTGTTAAAGTTGTGCATATTAAAGTTTCTAACTCAGACATTACGGGCATGGCTGGCTTACAGTTAGTTTTCTTGGACTGATTAACTTGAGGAACGCAAGGGGTTTCACAAGTATAAGGTGCGTTTTGTTCCAGAGTCGAGAGGATCCTGCCACGATTTCGGTTGCGCTGGATGGTTCGCATACGATTAAGATATTTGGGGTCAATCTACTTGTTTTCCCTCTCCCCACAACAGACGATCCAATCACCTTGTTCGATTCGGTATCTTGTGATTAATTTATTGCAGTGTATTGCGAGTTTAGTAGCAGATGCATTTTCATTCCCTTTCCTGCAGAGTTAGCAGCTCAGTGTTGTTTTTTTGTATTGTACAGATTCAGATTTCCAGTTGCCTGTTGTATTGGTGGGTTCGAGGAAATACTATTTCATTTATAAATCATGTTTTGGTTTTCCCTTTCAATTTTATAACATAAATGTTGGTCAAAATGGATCTACTTTAATGCCAGTAGTTTAATGAACCTTATAGCTCCATTTATTATCATTACCGATTTGGGCCAGGACCACAGCCATGAATAGTTTGTCAGGGCCATTATTTTCCCAATCGTTTCCTTGACACACTGTTTGTCATATCACTTCCGAGTCAGAGGAACAATTTGCACGTCGAGGGAATTCATTCACTACAGATCAAGCCAACAGTTTCCATTTAGCAATAGCCAAGTGGTGCCTTGAATCCCACGCTTGGCTCCGACTGGATTCTTGCACTGTAGTGCCTACATACCATGACAACGCATCCTATCGCATCCTGTCATTAAGTAGCGTCTGTAAGGTAATAGTTCGTGGACAGTAACATCACTGAAATGGACTGGCCTGCCCAGAGTTCCGATCTCAGCCCAATGGAAAGTATATGCGACGTCGACTTGGCTCCAGACCTCAGCGTCAAATATCACTAACTACTCTGGTTTCACTGTAGAGGATGAATGGGCTGTCATTCCTCCACAGACATCCAAACACCTCATTTAGTGTCCCCAGTAGAGTTGAATCCGTAATAAAGGTGGAGGGTGGACACAACCCACATTAATGTCTTTTTGTAGGTTTATCGATACTTTTCACCAGGAATCACTTTCTCAAAATGTACGGATTGGGGTACAGACTTGTACGGATGTGAATCCTCGTATGTGAGAAAACCGGAAATCAAGGAAATTGAAACGTTAGAAATCTGACGCTGCAGAAGTTTGTTCAAAACTGGTTGGAATGATACGGAAAGGAATGAGGTTCTCCGTAGAACTGGAGAATAAGTTTGACG
Source organism: Schistocerca serialis cubense (assembly GCF_023864345.2). NCBI lineage: Eukaryota > Metazoa > Arthropoda > Insecta > Orthoptera > Acrididae > Schistocerca > Schistocerca serialis. Next base: position 273,302,571 of record NC_064642.1, on the reverse strand, counting down.
TTGCAGAAGGGAGCTGTAGAGGGTGAACAGTATAGTGGGAGAAGGCAAAGGTTAGAACGTACATTACAAATCGTTGGTGGCGTTGGGTATAAGGGATGCCCTTGACTGAAGAGGTGGCACGACGATGTAAACATATGAAAAAAAGAAACAAAAATAGTTTGAGGACAATATAATCTTGCGATTTGGTATAAAATAGATCTTTTTGAAAAGAGGAGCGACAACTTTCTACATTTCAAAATTATTCGTTGTATAACTGTTCTTTAAAACCTTGCTATCTCTTCCTGCAAATTTAGACACTTAAGACGTTTTTACGGGGACAAGTGTTTACTTGTAAATGTTCCATAACCAGCAATTTTATCATGTTACTACTCCTTGTGTTTATTTGTCATAGTATTCGTCCATTGTTGATCATTCTTCCTTCCTTAACCAGGTGAAGTCTTCTGGTGGACCTGAGCACGATAATAAATGAGTAAGGGAAGAATGTGCAGCATAGGACATGTAAACATTTTGGAAAATGTAATATTTCCTGAACATTATCCTGGAGCGTTCTTCATGGCGTTGTTTAACGGAATCTTAAAACCTGAGTTCATGAGATGGTATGTTTGTTGAGTTTTTAATATTTATTCCACCCACTGAATTTGTTTGATTACACATTTGAAACGGTGTAGCGAACATTGAACTATAATGCTTAAATTATTGTGTTGCAAAATTATTTCAAATGGCTCTGAGCACTATGGGACTTAACTGCTGAGGTCATCAGTCCCCTAGAACTTAGAACTACTTAAACCTAACTAACCTAAGGACATCACACACATCCATGCCCGAGGCAGGATTCGAACCTGCGACCGTAGCAGTCGCGCGGTTCCGGACTGAGCGCCTTAACCGCGAGACCACCGCGGCCGGCGCAAAATTATTTTGATAAGATCATACGTGAGTATATACATGAACTTCACGATCAGCTCACACAGTTTGTCAACCAATGTGTTTCTTACTGAAAACCTCTGTTCAATGTAAGCTTGTGGATCAAGCTGTTTTCAGCCTAAATTCTTCACGTGTTTTCTTAAAATCGTACGAAATTTGGTTACCCGCTTTCAGTTACGTTTGATACAGTCGATGGTTTATTTTCAGTTGCTCTGCATATTTGTGAATTAAATTTAAGAACTCACTTTCACTCAAAGGCATAAGCTGTCTATCTAAATATTTAATATGATAGTACAATACTCTTGTTTTTTGTCACTGAATCTTCTCGGAAAAAAACTTATTATATCCTAATATAGTTTCCTTGACCACCTCCTTATTTTTCCATAAGGCTTTAAGTCTACCACCTAAGGTACTTTTGGCAATTGAAGGTTTCTCACTCGTTTCCGTCATCCTTGTTTAATACAGTCTAACGATTTCAACTGCTTCCTTGATATACTCATCCCATTATATTCAGACCTCTCCATGTTTGCCTGTTAAGGAAAAAACCGGTAAAAATCAATTTTTACGTTACTTGTTTTGTCGGGTGCAATTCGAAATTGCTTTCTCCGATAAAACTGGAACGTACCGTTATAGTGATTTAACGTTAACAGTGTTATAATTTGGGCTAGAAATTGTCACAGCATGTGATATGGAAAATAACATTGACTGTATCTAAATATACGATAAAAATGTAACATTACTTACTTGTAAATGAAACACAACACTACAGAGTTTAGATCTTGTAATTAAGAGAGTAATTGTGATTAAGAGATAACTTGTAGCATCTCCAAACTCATTGAAGTTATTATTCAAAATCGCTTGAGTAGACTGGTTCCTCCACAGTTCGAACTGCAGTGATGCGATAGGTAGTGTCACCTAGCAATAGAGCTTAGAAACAGTTCTTGTCGAATACAATTCATCAGCCGACACCGCCCGGCCTACTCCTATTTGACAGCTTCCCTTCTTTTACGGTGGTTAGAATACTGTATGCTTCCTTCAACAGAAACTCAGCTGCGTTGAATCATTATTTTTAGTAAAATAGTTTTATTAACCAAAGCATAAAGCACTAATATCGACAAGTTTCTCAAATAATTTCGAACATTCAACAAAGCATTCTTTTCCAGATCACAAACTGGGAAGCCACTGACAGTTTCTCTCAATGTCGAACTTCACAGTGTACCATAACTATGTAAACGACTTAAAACTGAGCAAATATTCCGGTAGTCATATTTTAATAACGTTGTCTTTTAGAATTATTACTGGCTTTTGTGTTCAAAGTAACAACGGACACAGTAATGTACCCACAGAACAGTTGCTCATATTCTCAGCAGTATCACATTTACCCAGCAGACACAGTGCGTAACATCTCTAAATATTTATCTGCTCTTACCTATGTACATCACTACAATACTTCCCTATCATGCTCTAAAATTTCTTTTTACTTTGAACCGGAGTCACAACATTATGATTGCTTTTTGTGCGGCGTTCAGAAATCGAAAGACAATTTTCTCGCTTCACTCAGAAGAAGACAACGGCAGCAGCGAAGCAACTGCACAAAAATATCATTCTACGAGACAAATAACACTGTGAAACAACGTAGTATACCGCGAAACTAAACGGTAAGACTACTATTACTGACGTGTGCGTGGCGTACACACCACCAAAGGGGTGGCGATATCAACCGGGTACATTCCGATACTTTAATAAATAGAGAGCTGTCCTATTCTATTCGGTAAATGACTCATGAGGCAGCGAGGTTGCTATGATGGTTTAAATAGGATTTTTATTTCTTTCAGAGAGCTGCTCACAATTATTCTCGGATAAGAACACCACCTGATACTACAATAGCATTGTACATCAAGGCACCTACCGAAATTAGCTGGCAGATTAAAACTGTCTGTCAGACCGAGACTCGAACTCGCTACCTTGCCTTTCGCCGGAAAGTTATCTAATGACTGAGTTGAGAAATAAAATGAAATTTCGTATGGCTAGGGCCTCCCGCCGGTTAGACCGGTCGCCTGGTGCAAATGTCTTTAGTTGACGCCACTTGGGCTACATGCGTGTCGATGAGGGTCAGATGATCATGGAGACAGCACAACACCCAGTCCCCGAGAGGAGAAACTCTCCGACTCAGCCGGGAATCGAACTCGGACTCCTTTCACGACATTCTGTTGTGCTGACCACTTCTTTATTCTCATTTTGTTCGATATTGTTCTTTGCATTTGTTTGGGGCGGACGTCCCATTACACCCGTTAAATTTAATTAATGATCCATTCACTCGGTTTTTTATTGCAGAGGGCAGCTAACCCTCCGACTGAATACGCTGAGCTATCGTGCCGGGTCTACTTAGCCATCCAGGCAGATATGACTGAGCTACCAAAGCATGATTCAGGAGTTGTCCTCACAGCTTACTTCCGCAGCCTTTGAGGACGGGTCATGAGTCGTGCTTGAGTAGTTCAGTCCTTAGAACACTTTCCCGCGAAAAACATGGTCCCGAGTTCGGATCTCGGTCCGGCACACAGTTTTAATCTGCCAGGAATTTTTATATCAGCGCACACTCCTCTGCAGCATGAATTTTCATTCTCGAAGGCACTTATCCATCATACAACATTGAAGCATGATCTACTTACTTTCCACTGACATTTAATGTACTTGTTACAATTGGTTAAATAAAAGAAGTGCTCCACTTTTCGTTCACCGAACCGCCGTGTCATCTTCTGCAAGTGGTGTCATGGGACGCGGTATGGAGGGGTCTGAGGTTTGAACACCTCTTTCCCGGCAGTTGTTCGCTTTCCAGAACTTCGCACCTCTACTTCTCATTCAATTGGTCCCTCAGTTCCCCTCACTGTCCTGAGTACGCCCAAACAGAGCGTTCAAGCCAAGGAAAAATCCGTGCCAGTACCAGGAATCAATCATATCAGGCCCTCAGCATTGCAGCCAAGCGCGCTGACCACTGAGCTACGGAGGCTTACTTGCAAAAGCTGACACTGCTTTATTATTGAAAGAAAATGGTAGATATTGAACAACAAATACGCTGATGAGTCAAACCATTATGACTGCTGCCTACCGCGACGTTCAAGGCTGCCTGGTGGCGCTGAGCGCACGTGACGTGGTAAGAGGAGTATATGAGCGGAGCAGAGACGAATGGGGAATCATTCTTGCGACGATAAGTGATGGAAATGCGGAAATCCTTCGACTTAAGCGACGTTGACGAAAGCAGATTCTTGTAGCCTAGTGTCTGTGAGCGAGCGATTCGAAAGTGGCGAGGTTAGTCGACTGTTTGCATGCTACTGTGTAACGTTCTTTAATAAAAAGAATGAGAAAGATTATGATTACGTTGAATGAATGTCTGATCTGTGGAATGGGTACTAAATTCGAATTATCGTGTAGCGTGTTGTATCTGCAAGTGGTGTACTATATATATATATAAGTGGTGTACTATATATATATATATATTAAATTCATTTGGCAGATAAACGAGAACATTTAAGAAAATCCAACGTCTTTGAAAAATAAATGACCTGGCCAGGTAGGCGGTACTGATCATGGTGAATTACTAACACTCAGTTTTCTTTTTAGAAAAATTATATTGCAAGTTAAGTTTGTCTTTTCAAAAACATCTGACAATTGAAGTGACATTACTCACAATTGAATCACAAACAACGACATTTAAATAGAAAGTATCATATAACTTCATTAGGCCAACGTAAATGCAAAGCATCAAATTACATATAGCTCTGCTAACAAATCTTAAAAGCATTACAAAAATGAAATATCTAACTAGTCTTTTTATCAAAACCGTTTACGTACGTTCTGGGGTTACTCAACAATTACAAATTATCAGCCAACACATCTGCACTAACGCGCAAGCAAAAACAGAAATCGTAACTATTTAAATCTTTACCTTGCTTACTTGAAGACTTCTGCTTCCAAGTTCAACAATACTGACATAACTGCTACTCTCTAACTCTTGGTGGATTCACACAGCACGCCCCAAAAACTGCCCACTTCACCGTCTTTCCCTCACATACAGCCACTTACAACTGAGCGCCATTCGCTCTCTTACTCCAACAAAGCAGCATCTTTGGCTCTGCGGTCGCGCACAGTCAGCGATCCGCGTTATCGAGCCTTTCAGGGACATTCATCGTTTATTGTATACTAGTTTCATTTTAATTTCTTTGTAATTTTATCATATTCTGGTGCCACATACAAGTGTGGCCCAATATGCTCCTTTGAACTGCCGTGAGCATCTATGGAAAGTGGTTGAAGAATGCTGAACCCACGAGTAGAAGACAAGAGGTTGGACGCCCGTACCACACCACTGAAAATAGGAATCGGAGGCTTGCTCGCTCTCTAAAGTAGGGTAGGCGGCAATCTGTGGCAGAGCTGACGACAGAGTGCAGTACTATCGTAGGCACAAGGGTTTGGAGCACGCCGTTCAGCGCACAGTGTTGAACGTGGCGTTCCGCAGCAGAGGACCCCTACTTGTTGGCACGTCGACCCACGATGATTACAGTGCACAGAGGATCATAGAGATATGACCGTGGATCAATGGAATCGTGTTGTCTGGTCGAATGAATCCCGTTTATTGTTAAACCAAGTCGATGGTCGTGTTCAGACACGCCGTCATTCAGGCGAAACATGGAGCGCGCCACGGACACAGGTTTTCGGGAGCAGTATAATATTATGAGGGACATTCATCTGGGCTTCCATGGGACCCACAGTATTAATCGCAGGTACCATGACAACTGTTACTTGAACGCTATTAGGGATCACCTGTAACCCCTTATACTTGATGTCTTCATCAACATCCATGGCATCTTCCAGTAGGATAATCGTCAGTATCACAAGGCGATAATCGTGCTGCAGTGGTTTTAGGAGCATGCTAGTGCACTTAGGTTGATGTCTTTCGGGTTTGTGAATCAGACGAAATTCAACTCACATCACTGAAAAATATTGAAAAGAGTAGAGGGCAACTACAGAGCTCTGTGGTATACCATATTCAAAAGCCATTTCATGAAACATCACTCCCTGGATGCAAACACTATGCCAGTTACCTCTTATGTAATATGACAGAGTCTCAAAAACGACATACTTTATACCATCGCCCGTTAATACGGGAAGTGTGTGCCCTGTGCGTAGGCATCTGGTGCCTCAAATATTTAGAAACGTATCAGGTACTTGTAGAATCCATGGTAATCAATGTTTTATTGCCTTCCACAAGTGCATCAAGGCGTTTTAATGTAGGTGGGCGTAGTGTTCAATCTCATCGGTGTATAGCAAATGAGAAGAATAGAAGCAATGGAACTAGAACAGTTAGTTAAATCCTTGCCTGACATCACTGAATGGAAATTAAGACTCAATTGGCCGTAAGCTAAATAAACTGCGAGTCACCTGGTCTCCAACACTATTTTCCTCAGAAATCCAATTCTGGAATGTAATCTTGCCTTCCAAACCTGTGATTTCAGGCCAATAATAATCTTTTATCCATGTTTATTCGTTGTTTCGGACGAACGGATTTGTCACGCTGTCAAGCAATCTTTAGAAGTGGGGGGTGTCGGTGGTACAATTCCAAGAATTTGCGACCGTAAACGTTTCTTGCCTCAAGGCTTCAGTTTTACGTGATACATAAAACTCTTTATATACAAAAGGATTAATAGTTATCCACGCAGTAACATTTCTAGTTACAATGAGGTGACATTATGTCCTTAGCATACAGATATAGGAATTAAATGTCTTTATAGCCAGAAAATATTTACAAAAACGAAAATATTTTTATTCATAAACCAATATTGTTAACTCTATTCAGATTATAAAAATGGATAATATTCGGCGTTCAAAACAGGGAATATCAAGTATAAAAATATGATCGACAGTGATTCATTTTTGAGTTATAAAGACAATTTAATATCAAGGCGTTTCACATGAAATACAACCAATAATTAAGACTCATTATACTAGAAAGTCATAATATTTACAATGGTAAAACTGCTGGTGCATTATTACGTGCTCAATGGTGATATTATGGTACAAATACGCATATGTGTTTGACATTTGCGTATATTCCAGACTAATTTGTCTGAATGTTCCACACGCGTAATTGCAGCGAGTTACGTAACAAGTGTTCAGATTAACCATGTTAGAAAACTTTCTTGACCTTGACCTCTCTCCTCTTCAGTGTAACCTGCGCTACCACGTAAATCAGTTTCTGCAACAGCTTCATGCAGGTGTCACGGAAGCCTAAAAAACCCGTATTCAGTCATCTTGAAAGTCTGTGATAGTCTATGGTCCGACATGTGAATGCGTGTGCGGAGGTAAACATGTAAAGTTCTGACTATTTTTACCTGTTTATTAATTAATGATTTAATGAAACCATTCCTTCGTTAATATCTCAAAAATGAAGAATCTCGGCTATGTGGTTATATATTTTATTTCTGTGTTCGAGGAATCCATACGCCCATGTTCGTAAGAGTAATTTAATCAAACATAGTTCAATCATCTGTTGGCTTCCAAAGTTCAAATATGTATCGTATTCACAGACGTTTCGCATACTTTAATCTCTCCTACTTTTGACATTGACTGGCATTACCAAATTGAACAAATGAATGTGAAAGTTACATGTGCTGGGTTGCTGGAGTAAAATGTAGCACAGATCCAGAATTCGTGTGATGAATGTGGTAAACCTCTCAAAATCCTTGCAGGCTGTCTGGTAGAAACATTCATTAACAGATTTGCATAAAACGAAAACAACACTTCAGAATTTTTAATTTTGTTTGTGTGTTAAGAAGTGTGTTCTTATGTTTTTAAGATTACGAACGTGTTAACTCCTGGACACGATCCTTTTTCTAACTTGACAAAAATTTTTGTTTTCTTTTCCTTCCAGTTCAAGCGCGGAAAATACCATATCCTATTTACGACCGATATTACTGGGCCAACAGTTTGTGAGGGAACGTGCCTCTTGTTACGATGATAAGGGCGCTCGAAGTGGGGATTGCAGTCTGTGCCCTTATTTAGTAGTGACGAACACTCGTCAGCAAAAATCTTGTACGTTAATTTCCTGCTCAAATGTTTCATTTAAAATTTTTCAACCTTGTGCCATGAATTAATCCCAACTGTTCGATATACAGCCTTATTAGTGAACATAGAATACAACAACAAGTATATCGCTTTGCATACTTACGCAAAGCGCTACAACGGATCCAAGGTCCTTCTTAGCGTCTTATTAGGCACTGGCTGACTAATTAGTGGGGCTCGGATGTAAGAATATTCAACGATGTTGCTACGTTGTTCTGCTTTTACACTTATTTTTAAACAATCTGTTATTATTGTAATCAACTTAGGTATAAAACCAAAATTTGCATGCTATTAGTACTTTGGTTATTAAATTCTGCCCTCAGAATGACTCCTTAAACTAAAGTCTTGGGGCAGTCCATTTTTGCACCAACAAAAGATGTTTGAGGACTATGTTTTTACAATCACACGAAGGTTCACACGTATCTCCGTTATAAAATAGCCCCAGAACCTCCATCGAGAGGTCTTCCATGGACATGACTGATCCCAAACTTGAGAAACTCCAGAGCGCTGGGTATAATGGAACGTCAATTCACTTTAGATTGTAATGCAGAAAGAGACAGCCAGAGCTTCAACTAAAACGAACGTTTATTTAGTCGCTCACTGGTTTTGGGCTACTCTCATTCTCGAACGAACAAATATTTGCCTAGTAAAACGTCCGACCAAAACAGTGGTAAATAAACTGTTTACCTATGTGTATGATCTAACTATTGTTCCTTGGCGAGCTTTACTTGACAATCATTGGGTGATTTGAAAACGGGCATAGGCCAGAACCGGTCACCGACTAAATAAACATCCATTTTAGTTACAACTCTGGCTGTCTCTTTTTGTTTCACGATCTCAAATCTTCGGGTAGGACTGATGTAATTGTCCCGTTATCCCTCCATAAGTAGGGCAACAATTTCAAAATATCGACGCTGTTTCCCGCCAAAAATAAGAGAGGAAGTATTTTAAGGTAAAGGATGTCATGGTGTAGCCAGTCATAACTTTCCGGTGGCGGAGGAGTGGATGAAAGAGTGGAGTTCTTTCACCGTGATACGGTGTCATGTAAATATCGTTAGAGGGGATGAACGAGTGAGTATTGAAGAAGAATGGAACTGGAACAGCCCAGATAAACGACTGAAGTTATTTGAAGAACAAAAATCACGCTGATTAGATGACAATTCGGATCTTCCTAACACTGAATATGAGTCCAGTATATTAGCAGCTGCATTATCTCATTCTGTCATTCATTAGCATGGCAATGGATATTAATGGTACCCGGTATACATTAGAACCTTAATTGTTAGGGAAATTTGCATCTTTACGGTTCCTGCCATCTACGAGAATCAGGGAATGCAGATCACTACTCTTCAACATCGTAGCGTGCAAACAACCTCTGCGCACCTGTGTCCGTAAGTAAGGTCACCTGTTTGTCGAGAAACCATCGGAAATACTCTATCTTACTGGCAAATATTCTTATCATGAAAAAAAGAAATAAATAAAAAATAAAATATTAACTTTGTCATGCACGGAGGAGATTTCGAATGTCACGGACGCTGGTCACGTGAGCCTGTGCTTGAAGAAAGGGATCCTGTGTACAATTGTTACTCTTTGATCACACCGAGGATAAGCACAAGAAGACTACACAACAGCGCCGGAGGAAGGGCTCTGCGCTGGAATACCGATCGTAACGCATGCCGCGGGAATTAATTGGTGGAGTAGTTAATATGGGCGGTGGCGGTCGGACCCCGGGAGCTGATTAATAGCTCGTAATGGCTGGGTGGCCCACGGTTTCCCCGCTAAACACTACCTGGGCCGCCCATCTCACGCAGCATCTGCCCGCCGGCGTCGCCACCCGAGGTGCTATGCTAATAGAAAATCATAACTCACGATACTGTGAGTTTCCACACGTCGCACCTAACGACAGCACCCCTGACGCATTGTTTATGTGATTTTTAGTACCGACGCTTTTTAATAAGTGAGTCTCACTGCATTACAACGAGACTGCAAAAGAGCGGTCCAAGTGTTTTCAAAGGGTACCGTACGCATGACCCCAGGGTGCCCTGATTTAATAACCGGAGTCCTATCGCACGTTCACTTTCAATTATAGATTCTGAACAAGATAAACTGCACAGAGCCGCTATGATTGCCTCCGGCAGGCGCGTACGTGATACTCCTTTCTCTTTTTCGTTTTGATGAAATGCCTAACCACCTCAAAACTGTTGGTGGGAACGAAGGTTAGTTCCACATCGTTGAGAGCATCCCTCCACGCATTAAAATTGCTAGCGCAGAATGATATCTGAACCTCATCGGCCGCCTTTCGTGAGAGAATAATTCTTAAGGAATTTCAAATACGGAACACACATGTCACTCTTAACGAAGAGCAGTTTTCAGACTTGAAAATAACTTCTCACGTACTCCAAGTACTGTAGGACCATTACTGTTCACAGTATCCGTAAATGACCAGGTGGAAAGCTTCGTGGGTCCCAAGTGGTTTTTGTATACCGAGAATACGCAAAGCTAGAAAATTGTAGCAAAATGCAAACATACCTGCAGAAAGGCGATGCTTGACGCAGCGCTTGGCGGTTGACCCTAAACGTAAAAAGAATGCAACATACTGCGCGTAAATAGTGATAAAGACAGTTTATGGTGTGATTCCAGGTTTGCAGGACCATCACCGGAAGCAGTCCCATGCATCAAATTTCTGGAAGTATGAGTATAGAGCAATTTATAGTGAAACAACAACATTAATCTTAGATAAGGAAGAAATCAGACTGAGAGTAAGGTCAAGAATTTCCAGGAAATGTATTCTGCGAACGAAAGAGCTGGATTGCAAAACAGCCGTTCGAGCGATACTTGAGTATTGCTTGTCAGTCAGGGAGAAGTAGCAGATAGGATTGTTAGAGCAAATAGAAGAGTTCCGAGGAGCTGTGAGTTGCGTCACAGTTAGGTAAGTACGGGCAAAAACGTGACGGAAATTTTCATCCAGGTCCTATAGTAGTCCTTATCAGAGAGTCGCCTATCACGGTGTGGTCTTTTATTTATTATTCCGAGAGCGTACGTTCGTAGAAGAGTCAATATTGCTCCTTTTATGCATATCTCTCGAAAAGAGTATGAAGATAACTTAAGAGAAATTCGGGCTCATTTGAAGGCTTCCCAACAATCTTGGGGCGTATTTCTACTACTACAAAACTATATTTAATGGCATAATAGGTTGAGCGTTCACATGTCCAAGCGCGGGGTATAGGGAATTAATTTAGCTTCCCAGTGAGACTCCTAGTTTTTCTGCAGAGGTCACACCTGTACTTACAGCTTTAAATTACTTGCAAAACCTCAAAGTTTAAAACAATTTGATTGTGACAGATTGTGGAAGGTTGCTTCAAGACATGCAAACAACAGCCATTCTCATAAAAACTAATCCAGTTGTAATGGGTATCATGAATCCCACCAAGCAAAACAACAGTCTCTAGAAGAAGGTAAAATTTGTGGTGATCAAGGGACACGAGGATGTAGCGAAGACCGCCGTTTAAAACGGCACATTTAAAAGCATTACCGCCATCAGACCTGAAGGCTACATTATACAGAAGAAAAAGGTATCAATGAGAAGATGAATATCAATGCTCTATATGCATTAAAGGAAAATAGTATGGACATATACAGCCTGGAAGATATGGTTCCACAGAATCACGCCAATAAGTTCTTTAATTGACAAGAGACTTAATCATGGATCATTTCCCAGTCATATTTACCGAATACACGTTCGAGGTCATTCTTACTGCGAATGTGATAGAGTAACAATACGTAATATTAAACAGTATACAAACTGTTTTCATATAGAAGTTAATGGTGAGATTCCGTCTGTTGAATCGCATCTTAACGGTGCTTAGTTGTACCAAAGCGAGTTGGCATACTACCTGCGTGGGAAATTCGTAATAGTACTCGTGCGTGATCCGATGCCCAATCATCTACGTGTCGACGAAAATTTGTTCTGTGTTTAAACTTCACAAGTCAGATGCAAACTATCGTGGTACATTACGTTAAATTTATGGGTTTCTTTTGTTTAAGATTGCAAAAAAATGTTCAAATGCGTGTGAAATCTTATGGGACTTAACTGCTAAGGTCATCAGTCCCTAAGCTTACACACTACTTAACCTAAATCATCGTAAGGACAAATACACACACCCATGCCCGAGGGAGGACTCGAACCTCCGTCGGGATGAGCCGCACAGTCCATGACTGCAACGCCTTAGACCGTTAAGATTGCAAAGTGAGTGCTAACAGTAAATTGTAGACGCCTGTAATTTAATTTAATCTGTAAATAATGCACCATTAGATGGGACCTTGCCACTAGCTTTACTTTGTTTTGAACTGACTGAGCTAGCCACTGACTGTGGTAAAGGATTTCTTCTTTTTATTTCGGTGTCCTTTGTGGATATGTTTTGTCCCTGGGATTGAATTTATTTAATAACACCAGCTTAGAGTAAATTCCCTAGGTGCGGTTCCTTAGGCAATAGCTGGCACTGTATCTTAACTTTTGTATTTGGAATTTTGTCCATTACTAGTTTTGAATGAATGAACGCTGAGGCACAGAGACCCTTTTAATGGAAAGCCATTTGGAATTTAAAGTGTCTGATTTAGGTGTCGTTGGTTTTAAGCAATTCAGTGAGTACCTTAAGATAGTTTAATTTAATAATGAAGTGTGCTCAGGTAATTCAGCATGTACCTTATTTAAAATCGTTGGAATAACATACGGGCTATTATCACCGTGTACCTCATTTAAGACTATTAGTGTAACGTACATTCTGAAAGTTTTTTTTTTTTTTTTTTTTTTTTTTTTTTTTTTTTTTTTTTTGCGTGTTAGCAGGTTATCACTCCTGGATCGCCGTATTCTTCCCACTTCAATGTTGTTTGCTGATTATGTGGAGGAACAACGCGGAAGACACATACAAGCAGCTAGATATTTGCGAAAAAGTTGTGGAAGAATATGGCGCAAAACAGAATTTAAAAAAGCGATACCTGTTAATCATAACAAGAAAGAATGACACAGCTACAGTAAACATGATTCAACCAACGTAAGGCAATGGCTACTCAGATTTGATGCTCAGTCCTCCACCATATCTTGCAACAGTTACATAATTCCAGTGATTGTTGGGCGAGTGACTTCGTTAGTTACCTATAAAGCATCATAGAACAGTTTGTATCTTACTCTCAAATGAAGTGCCGAAATTTGGCTGATTGTACAACGTATGTCTTTACTGTAGCTTATTCATTTCGTGCTACCAAAGGTTTTTGAAGCAAGTTCCCTAACTACACTCCTGGAAATGGAAAAAAGAACACATTGACACCGGTGTGTCAGACCCACCATACTTGCTCCGGACACTGCGAGAGGGCTGTACAAGCAATGATCACACGCACGGCACAGCGGACACACCAGGAACCGCGGTGTTGGCCGTCGAATGGCGCTAGTTGCGCAGCATTTGTGCACCGCCGCCGTCAGTGTCAGCCAGTTTGCCGTGGCATACGGAGCTCCATCGCAGTCTTTAACACTGGTAGCATGCTGCGACAGCGTGGACGTGAACCGTATGTGGAGTTGACGGACTTTGAGCGAGGGCGTATAGTGGGCATGCGGGAGGCCGGGTGGAGGTACCGCCGAATTGCTCAACACGTGGGGCGTGAGGTCTCCACAGTACATCGATGTTGTCGCCAGTGGTCGGCGGAAGGTGCACGTGCCCGTCGACCTGGGACCGGACCGCAGCGACGCACGGATGCACGCCAAGACCGTAGGATCCTACACAGTGCCGTAGGGGACCGCACCGCCACTTCCCAGCAAATTAGGGACACTGTCGCTCCTGGGGTATAGGCGAGGACCATTCGCAACCGTCTCCATGAAGCTGGGCTACGGTCCCGCACACCGTTACGCCGTCTTCCGCTCACGCCCCAACATCGTGCAGCCCGCCTCCAGTGGTGTCGCGACAGGCGTGAATGGAGGGACGAATGGAGACGTGTCGTCTTCAGCGATGAGAGTCGCTTCTGCCTTGGTGCCAATGATGGTCGTATGCGTGTTTGGCGCCGTGCAGGTGAGCGCCACAATCAGGACTGCATACGACCGAGGCACACAGGGCCAACACCCGGCATCATGGTGTGGGGAGCGATCTCCTACACTGGCCGTACACCACTGGTGATCGTCGAGGGGACACTGAATAGTGCACGGTACATCCAAACCGTCATCGAACCCATCGTTCTACCATTCCTAGACCGGCAAGGGAACTTACTGTTCCAACAGGACAGTGCACGTCCGCATGTATCCCGTGCCACCCAACGTGCTCTAGAAGGTGTAAGTCAACTACCCTGGCCAGCAAGATCTCCGGATCTGTCTCTCATTGAGCATGTTTGGGACTGGATGAAGCGTCGTCTCACGCGGTCTGCACGTCCAGCACGAACGCTGGTCCAACTGAGGCGCCAGGTGGAAATGTCATGGCAAGCCGTTCCACAGGACTACATCCAGCATCTCTACGATCGTCTCCATGGGAGAATACCAGCCTGCATTGCTGCGAAAGGTGGATATACACTGTACTAGTGCCGACATTGTGCATGCTCTGTTGCCTGTGTCTATGTGCCTGTGGTTCTGTCAGTGTGATCATGTGATGTATCTGATCCCAGGGACGTGTCAATAAAGTTTCCCCTTCCTGGGACAATGAATTCACGGTGTTCTTATTTCAATTTCCAGGAGTGTATTTATCCAGTTGGAAACAGGAATGTCTAACATAGATCGCCGAAAACGACCCAATGGAACGTAACCATTATACACTAGATTGTCGGGTGAAATAAGAAATTTGTAATGGGATACATAACTACGTCTTCACACTGAAGTGCAAAAGGACTTGGTATAGGAATGCGTATTCAAATACAGAGACATGCAAAAAGGCAGAATAATGGGCTGTGGCCGGCAACGCCTATATAAGACGACAAGCGTCTGGTGCAGCTGTTAGATCGGTTACTGCTGCTACAATGGCAGGTTATCAAAATTTAAGCGAGTTTGGACGAGCTGTTGTGGCGGGCGCACGAGCATTGGGACACAGTATCTCCGAGGTAGCGATGAGGTGGGGATTTTCCCGTACGACCTTTTCACGAGTGAACGTTGAATATCAGGAATCCAATAAAATATCGAATCTCCGAAATCGCTGTTCTCGGAAAACCAATCAGCACGAACGGGACCAACGACGACTGACGAGAATCCTTCAGCGTGACAGAAGAGCTTCTCTTCTGCAAACTGCTGCAATGTTCAATGCTGGGCTATCAGGAAGTGTCAGCACGCGAACCATTAAACGAAACATCACTGATATGGGCTTTCGGAGCCGAAGGGCCACTCATGTACCCTTGATGACTGCACGACACAAAGCTTTATGCCTCGCCTAGGCCAGTCAACACTAACATTGGACTGTTAATGAGTGGAAACATGTTGCTGGTCGGACGAGTCTTGTTTCAAATTGTGTCAACTGGAAGGACGTGTTCGGGTATGAAATAACCTTTTGAATCCATGAACGTTTGAAGAGATCTCAAGTACCTCGTATTCTTACGGATTTAAGGACAGCTCTGCGGGATTCATGGTATTATTTCCCTGCATCACTACTTCATATATCAGTCGAATCCATGCCACGTTGTGTTGCGGCACTTCTGCGTGCACGCTGTGGATCCACACGATATTAGGCAGGTGTACTAGTTTATTCGGCTCTTCAGTGTATTATTGAGTCTTTGTATTGGAAATATACGAAGTGAAGAAGTGTCACACCTCATCACTATACTTTCAGCTTCGTCAAACCGAGCAAGGTCGTTCTGGGCCCGTTTTCGGGTGACGGCTTCCACTCATATTTGGTTTCATCATGGTTTCCCGAAATCGTGTGTGATGGTGCTGCGAGGAAGCCTTTCAAAGGTCACTACCAATTTGTTTCTATGTTGCTCACGAATCCGAGATTGTACTCGTCTCTAACCATACGTTATCGATTCGATGTTAAACACTACTCTTCTTCCCTCCCTTTTCGACTTCACTCGTTACCAGATTTACTGTCTCGTGCAGGTGGTTCATCGCCATTAAGGTCAGACATTTAATAAAAATAACGAACAGTTCTAGATTTCCTTCTCAGGTTTTATCGGAGTGGATGATTAACGGTGTGCCTCTTGGTGTTCGGCCGATTTTCTGATTCAGCTTCATGTCGACAACCTCAGGTGCTGCAAGTTACGATACGTGTGGTCGCTGTCTGGAGTCCAACCTAACTGGAATCTTCTGTCGATCTCGGATCACTATTTATAGATGCTTGAGAATGTGACTCCCGACGTCCATTACGGCATGCCCTTTTGTTTCTCAGACTTCGCAATGATATTTCGTTAAACGTAAATTCTGTCAATGCTTACCAGCTCTGGAACATGTGATGGACCGGCCGCGGTGGCCGAGCTGTTCTAGGCGTTTCAGTCCGGAACAGCGTGACTGCTACGGATGCAGGTTCGAATTCTGCCTCGAGCATGGATGTGTGTGATGTCCTTAGGTTAGTTAGGTTTAAGTAGTTCTAAGTTCTAGAGGACTGATGACCACAGATGTTAAGTCCCATAGTGCTCAGAGCCTTTTTGAACCATTTGAACATGTGATGGTCAGTGAGAGCTTAACATGCGACGCAGCACTAAGGAATTACCAGAATAGGACAAACGTCGGCAGATGTGATGTACAGACAAACAAATAATTACAATTTTAGAAAAATTGAGTGATTTATTCCAGAGAAAGAGCTTCACAAATTTAGCAAATTAGTAACACGTTGATCCACCTCTGACCCTTATGCAAACAGTTATTCGACTTGGCATAGATTAACAGAGTTATTGGATGCCCTCAGGACGAATATCGTGCCCAATCCTAACTGTCGCATTCGTCAAAACGCTGAACAGGTTTGACGATCCTGCGATAAGGATCCAAACGTTGTCAGTTGCGAAGAGATCCGGCTATCTTTCTGCCCAAGGCAGGGTTTGCCAAGCACGAAAAACAGCAAAAACTGTCCCCGCTGTGCGCTGTGTGCCGCTGATGACTGCCAAAGTGGTCCTGCTGTGGAATGAAATGTGTAACCTCCCCGCAAAATTTTAAAAGTCAATATTAGTGAAATCGTAACCTCCCAGCAAGAATATGAAAGTCAATGTTAAGTGAAAAATGAGCCAAGCGTAACCTGCTTGCAAAATTAAAGAATAACAATAGCTCAAATGTAAACTCCACACAAAAGTTAAAGAATAATAATTGACCATTAAACCCACAATAATATTAATTAAATAATGATCTATAAACTGAATGTAACATCTCAATAGCAATAATTAAACCTGATAAATTTTATAAGGGCAGCTGCGCTGACCTTCGGCCCTGTGAAATAATTAAACCTGACAAATTCTTACCTCAGTAAAACTGCATCTATATCTGCTCTTATTAAAAAAAAAAAATTTCCGGCACAGCTCCGTGCAATGCTGGCCCATATTTAATTTTGATTCTTGGAGGGAATGCATAGGAAGCATTATTTAACTTGAAATGAATCTTTTTCTTTAAAACAATTACTTTATAAGAAAATTATTATTGGGGAAATTCTTGAACAAATTAATTACAATTAACATATGTTATTAGCTGAGCGCAATGCTGCTTCATTACCTTCTCTAACAATATACCTCGTCCCGAACCGTGACCAGAGATGCAAGGAGAGCACGCCGACGACGCATGCCGACGCCCGCTCAGTACAACCGTCCACTCGCTACAACTACTGCCCACTGAGTGCCACTCGCAACTGACTACTCGCAACTGAACACTCGCGCGGTCAAGCGCAGACTAGCAACGATAAATAACTCTCTGGTCAGAGATTCTTTCATGCCTCGCTCATCGCTGGTAATGAATACGTACGCGTTTCAAATGGTACCCCCTATCATCGCTTCTAGCTTTCGGGTCGTATGCTGGACGACAGACAGGTTGGTATCCCATCGCTGTCCAGGGCATTTCCAGACACGTTTTCGGCCTCGGACCTCATTCATTGGAGTACAACGGTGAGATATCAACCTGACTGTCGTCTGCCGTTCGGACCGACGACCAGGTGTGATGGTCTGGAACGCCATTTCTTTTCATAGCAGGACCACTTTGATTGTCATCTGAGGCACCTTTACAGCACAGCGGTATGTCGAAGATATTCTACGCCCAGTTTTGTTGCCCTTAATGGCAAGTCATTCTGGGCTTACATTTCAGCAAGACAATATCCATCCGCACATGGCAGGAATTCTACAGCTTGTTTTCGTGTTTGCCAAACCCTACGTCGGCCAGCAAGGTCGCCGAATACTTCCCCAATTGAGAACGTTTGAAGCGTTATGGGCAGGGCCCTTAATCCATCTCGATATTTTGACGATCTAACTCACCAATTAGACAGACTTGGGCACGGTACACCTTCGGAGGACATCCAACAACTCTGTTACTCAGTGCCACGCCGAATAATTGCATTCATGGAGGCCTGAGGTGAACCAACGCGTGGTTGAATTGCTCAATTTGTAAAGCTCTTTTTCTTGAATAAATCGTTCAATTTTTCTTAAATTTTAATCATGTATTTGTGCATTTAGGATTACGACTTCCTTCCCATTAGGATAATTTCCTCGTGGTGTGTGTCTTTTGTTTGTCATACGGTGTAAATGTAATATTGGATACCAAGCTTTGTTTAAACCCCCGTCCCTTTTTATAGGTTTCCCGACATCCTTATTTCGATAGACTCCTTAATTACACTGTGACAGAAACTTGGCGTTTACCCAAAGATAGTGTCTCATCGCATTTTAATATATGATCATATTCGTGACAATACACGGTGACAGCTGTCTGATTTGGTTGTTTTACTCAGGCGTGTCGCTGATGATCGCTGCATCTCGCCTAGACTGTTTTAATTGTTTGCTCCATGTAAGACACCCTGTATTCTCTTGGAATGCGGTACACGTCCGTCTCTTGGAAACCTAGATCGTCTTCACCATTACAGAGGAGACTTTGATCTTCGTTGACAGGAACGAAATATATTTGATGCCGTGTTACCGTAGGAGTCTACCGGCCTGTCAGGGTATTGAGCCAGCAGAAGTAGATAAGAGTCTCTTGACTTCATCTACTCTGTCTGTCTGAACCTCTTTCTCAGGCGTTATTGACTCTAAAGTAACATTCGTTTCATTCTGTCGATCTGGGTACCATCTTTACATAACACTATTTTCCTCGTTTTGTAGTTTTTCAGCGAGTTACTCCTTACCTGAAAGTGTCATACCTCTACAGGCCACAGTCTTTGACACAGAATTTTTTCGTGAAGGGCAGCGATGTACTGAGGCCTGGTCCTGTCTTTTGAAGTTCTGTCTTGAATTTTGTGTTAGAATGCAGTTTAGATGACATAGTAGTTCTTCAAGTTTCTTCGTCCCATACGGCCACATCACGCAATTGTCTGTCTTTTGTACGATTAATTGCAAGCTTTCAGAAAGAGGGACTCTGTTAAAGAGAGAGACAACACCGAATCTGACAGGAGCCGCAAATGACTGAGGTGGTGTACAAAGTGAGGGCAGTTGGGAACATGGCCCTTGCACTTCCACACAAATTCGCTGAGGCTGCATTTGATGTATTTTGTCAGGACGCCTTCCTTGTTTACTTTAGTAGTCACACTGTCTTGGTGGTAAAGGTGCTCGTGATTTGACGTGACTGTAAACTGAGGAAAACTGTCATCCTCCTATGAATTTCACTCATAGATTCGGCATCTATTTGTCAGTGGGTAACAGAATTCTAAAGATTTAAAATATTCCTATTGCACTGTACTAGTGACATTAGGACCGCACTGTTGCCCTCGCCAGCTAGCAGAATTACCATTTCCCTCTCCTCCCTTAGATGTTGAGTGTTAGCATTGGCACCGTAGTAAGTACTCCAGAGTTTTTGTGGATAACCTCGTGTAATGCTACGGCTGGAACGAAGCTATCACATGCTCCACGGAGATGACGTTACCTGCTGTTGGTGGCATTTTTGCAGTTGCTGCACAATTTAGCACTAAAGTATATATCTTCGAAGTATCTTCGTCAGACATTTGTCAGTGAGGTTAATTACTGTACAACTAACTGCATCTTATCTACGCTTCGTGTCCGATCGATCGAATTTAGCTTCCTGACATGGAGACTTATACCAAGTGAGTTCTTGCTTCGGCCTTCAGATCACATCCTCATTCACCAAGTGTGGTTACTGTATCTAATAGTTAAGGATTATGTGTTTTGTAACTTTTACAGTGTTAAGAAACAAAATTAACAATGTAAATGATAATATTTCATCCAATTTTGCCTACAAAATAGCTCGCGTCTAAACTTCCATTGTGTTTACGTCCAGTAATCTTAACCTTCATTGATCTAATAATATATACTCGATTTTGTTTTGTATATGTGTTTCAGCTAAGTAGCTCTAAGGATGGAGGTGAGATGGAATAAACACTTTGCGCTAAATTTTAAGCTGTAAACTAAAACAGCGTTTACAATAAAAAGGGTGTTCCAAAAAACAGCGACAAATTTCAGGGACAGATTCCTTCACCAAACCATGAACAAAGCTTCTGGCAAACAAGGGTTCTAAATCGCAAACCTTAAGCGACATGAGCATTTGTTCATCTTCGATACGATGAAACACATGTCTCCTACTGAAAGCTCTTTGCTCCCATATTTTGGGAAGAGGTAGTGTGGAACAAAACAGCGAATAAATGTCTAGCAAAGATGGTCCCTGAAATGCGTGTCTTAAGAGCTGTGGGCACTTGTTTAACAGGAGAGGTGTGTTTCACACTAGGGAAGATGAAAATGTGCTCACGTACGGATTTTAGACTACATGGTCACTAGAACTTTTTTCATGTTTGGTCAATATTTCCTCCTCCCAAAACATTGAAAACAAAGACCTTGCAGTATAAGAGATCTTCTCCACAGCCTGGAAGACGAACAGGTGCTCTTGCCACTTAAGGTACTCATTTTAGAACCCATTTTTGCTAGACATGTTTTAGTTATTTTTGTAAAAGATACCTTTCCGTAAAGCTTGTCGGTGGTTTATACTACACAATGTGTATCTCATTTAAAGCTAGGAAGGGCCTCATCCGCAGTCATTATGGTTCAAATGGCTCTGAGCACTATGGGACTTAACATCTGTGGTTATCAGTCCCCTAGAACTTATAACTACTTAAACCTGACTAACCGAAGGACTTCACACACATCCATGCCCGAGGCAGAATTCGAACCTGCGACCGTAGCGGCCACGCGGTTCCAAACTGAAGCGCCTAGAACCGCACGGCCACACCGGCCGGCCGCAGTCATTATGATGCGGCTATGAAAATTGAAGTACTTTATACAAAATAATTGGGTATAGGGAACAAAATATTTGATTTACTGCATGTATAAAACGTACATGGTTGCTTTCATTCACTTAAGGTGAAAACGGGCTGCTTTAGAACTATCCGGATGAAGCTTCACTCACAGAGACACGGTGGAGGATCACTGATTCCTCTCCGTGTAGCACATAACACACTCTATCGTTATGTTCTCCTTCAACGACGTCAAATAAACGCTGCAACAAACGATTTTTAGTACGCCACGTTACAATGAAGTGTAGTTTGTATTTTAAAAACAGGAGACACTATACTTAAGTTGCACCTGGTCTCTGTATCACCACACGAATGTCTAGTATAGTATTTTTTTTTTTTTTATACAATTTTATGTTTCACCCGGCTTGAACCTTGGCGTTTACGTTGAAAAATTTAGTATGTTGGCGATTAGTTTGTCTCTTCTTTCAGTTAGGTAGTGAAAAATGTTTGTACACCCATTTATATCGTCTCCGTATTTAGCGCTTGTTTTGTGAGCATATGTGTATTACAAATTTATGGAAAGTAATCTCCAAACTTATCCATTCCTTTAATGTTTCATTTGTGTGTATGTTAAGGGCGTTAAACCTTTGTCACCGAGCGCCCTAAAATGTATGTTCCATTGTTTATTTCAGATACATACAACCGTGATACTAAAGAAAAAACTCAGTTGGTTAGTTACATTTGGTATCTCTGCCCAAGGGCGGAAGTAGAAGTAATGTTGAAATTTTAGGTACGTACTTTTAGTTTTGCCGGTCACTAATAAACAATGTAACCTTATACCTACAAATGTGCTAGCACGCTTTGAGAGTTTGAACACTTCCCTTTGAAATCCGATGAATGTTCATGATTTATTTAGCGATGACATTTAACTCGATCGTTAATAGAGTTAGAAACCTAGAAGTCTTAAGTAGTGGTTACACACGTGTCACGGTACTAATTAAAACACTTATTATACGAGACTTAAATCAGTGTCAGGGTGTCTTTCTAACTAGTAGTGGTTTACGGGTCTCTTATCTGACGGGTCATAAATTCAACTCTCTACGAAGCTCGGACCTATGAAAATTACTGCTCATTTCACGCTGTCGTTTATCCAGCGCCCCAGGTCTAAAAACGTTACGGTGGAGCCGGAACAATAAGCAAGTCAGGCTACGCTACTCAGATGAAGTAGTAAATAAGATTAAAGCCGAAAGCTAGAAGTCCTACGATAAGCAACCGGGAGACCAGAGCCATAAGACGTACTCCTTCAAAATAAGTCGACTGAACCAAATCACCTCTCTGAATTAAAATAGTTGGGCTGTACTAATCTTTGTAAACAAAATGTAACAGACAGTAAATAAAGTAACGATTAATACCAGCAAGCGGATGAGAAGGATGTCTCTCGAAGAGTTTCAAATATTTATCAATTTCCACATTGTCTGCTTTAACTGTCGTAAGACTCTGCAGATAAATTGTTTCATATCTGATAGACTCTTCAAGATGGAAGTTACAATGTTAGTGCACGATTTTTCAGAAATATTATCATAAAAAATTAGTTTGCATGGATTGAAACCTACTTCAGTAAATACAAATTTCAGATAACTTTTCCGCAACACTCTTTGTCACAGAATAATCCAGAGCTTGGAGGAAAGTTGCAGAAGTCACATTTACATGTTACAAAGTTGAGCGAGGCTATTTATATAATTTTGGAAACTTTCGTTCGGTTTTTACTCGTGACGTTCCGAACAAAGTAATCATTGCCTTCTACACGTTACAGTTGCCACGCATCACAATTCAAATAATTGGTCTGCAAACATTTTCGTCCCAATTTTTAGTTGGTTGTAATGTTTCCATAGTGAACTGTGCATGATAAACAGAAAACCCTTTCACTAGCAAGAACTGTTGGATTCTACTTCAGGATTCCATATGAACTGCTGTGCATAGGACCATTTCGACTGCTCTGAAAGTAATGAATTGAGATAATTTGTGTTTTTAGGTGCAAAATAATTTTGTATACCATATCGAGGAGGCAACAAATCTGTAAAATGTTCCATAGGCAGAAATATGGTAATTTTCAAAAATTATTGCCAATCGAAGGAGCGGGTTCCAAACGATATATATATAGAACGTGTGATTCGATGTCGACACACGACTCTGGTGGCATGAATTATGGTATTTCGTTGCCAGGAGAACATAGAACATAGTTTATCGTTTTCGGCTGTGAACAGCAATGAGTGAAAGCGTTGCAGTTTCTAGTGGCTATAGTCGCACACAGCGATATCTAACTCGCCGGTTATGTAGTACGAAACGTGTTTGAAAGTTTTTGGGCCTTCGGTTTGTTTCCAAATGAGGATAGCAGAAATTGTGTAGCACGTAATGGACTCAACTCCTTGAAACTTCGCAGGGAAAATGCGCATGCCGAATTTCCTTTGCAACTGTTCTGCGTCCAGTGTCTTTCTTATGAAATAATACGTGGTTTGACAGTTCTATGTTATTCATCGAGTAGAGTATCACTTTAGATTATTGTTGGATAAGTGAGTACACGCTGCAAGCGACAGCTTCTGGACAATTGTCCACGAACACCCTGTGCGACTACTACGGTTTCTGGCAAGAAGTCTGTTACGTCATAGTCACGAACGAGAGTGTTCCAATCGGTGGATAAAACCAGGTTGTCGAAGTAGACGAATCGCATATAGCTACTATGGAATACCAGGAGATAGGGACGAAGTCTATCTCTTTCAATACCTGTATATCCACGACTTGAGGTTCCGTGGAAAAATTGACTCTTCTGATATTCACCGGGTATTTCTGGCCGACATAGCAAGAGTGTACGCGGGTTATGGAAAAAAAGAATTGCTGCCGGGAGCTTACACAGTAAGAGGAATAGCGCGTGAAGAAGACGCGGATGAGGAGTAATGTAGAGATTAGATTAGATTAGATTAGTACTTGTTCCATAGATCACGAATACGACACTTCGTAATGATGTGGAACGCGTCAGGTTAACAAAAGGTGTCTATACAAGATATTACATTAGCCAAAATATTGCATGACACTCAATATTTTTTTTTTTTTTTTTTTTTGTGGGGGTTGGGAAATTACTCACTTACTATATCGAAAAATTCATCTAATGAGTAGGAGGAGTTTCCATTAAGAAAGTTAAGTTACGTTTGTCATTTTCAGTTATTTGTAACTTAGCAAACGTTCGTAGTTTGTCGTTGCTCTAGTGAACAATGTAAACAGTGTCAGTAACTCGCGCCGCCAGGGTCGTGTGGTCGACATAGTCGCACATTCTATATATATCGTTTGGGGCCCACGCGTTTGACACGAAATCGTTCTTGGAAACTATCAGAGTCTGCAACCACACTGGATGTAACCAAAACGTACGGCACAAGTTGCAGGATACATTCCTGAACCCTAGACGAGTATGTGTTATACGAACGTGTGTCTGGGAAAGCTTTGTTTCCACGTCACAGCTCATTTTCTCAACCCATTAATCATGGGAAACACACGAACAGAGCGCACCAGCATATTACATGCAACTCTTGCGTACAGGAGATGTTCAATAGGCCCTCCGTGTGCGCTGAGACTTGCATCAACTTACCAGACAGTCAGTACTGCAGCTACATGTTTTGTACAGACACTAGGGTCGTCGTCAACTGTATGAAGAATTGCTGCCTTTCGCTGGGTTGTTCTCGTCCTAGAGCTCCCGCGGTTGCGAGTATCATGCTTAAGTGCCTCAAGGTCCCTAAGTCGACGATCAATACCTTCAATCTTTTTGCTACTGGGGCGAATTCGTCCTGAAAATCTCGCGAGTACCATTGCTGTCAGCTAATCGATACATCAAATGGGAGTCTGCCACCTCTGCATATGTACACACTGACACTGCACGAGCTAAGGCTGTGATTAACTCTACGTAGTAGCCAGTGTGCTTACAGCGGCCTTACTGATAGCTAGAACAGCTGATGTTACCCGTAAGCAAGAAATGACGTACGTCGCAAGGCAACAGGAACATTTGAAACAAAAGAATGGCGGTGCACAACATACCAGTGCGAGTTCCCCATGATTATAACGTTCTGTTCTTGTTTGTTTTGCATGATTAACGAGTTGGAGAAAATTAGTTGTAACACGAAAACAAAGCGTTTCCAGACTCGTATTCACATAACGTAATTTCATCATCTGCGCATGTGAAATGTGCACTGCAATTAGTGTCGTACAATTTTGTTACATCCTGTGTACATGGCATCCCAGGAAAAACAGTTAGTGTTCAAGGATAAGACAGGAATTAATATTCCAAACAAAGAGTCCAGTAAATATTGGCCCCAAGACGTTTGTCTTAAGAGCTATGAGCACTTGTTCAGTGGAAGAGATGTTTTTCACAGTACCGAAGTTCAACAAAGTGCTGACACCCCTAATTATATGCACTGTAGAGCCTACGTTTACTGGATATTTTTATCTTATTTTTGTTGTACTACCACCTCTCAAAGAGGTTTTCCAGTACTGAAGATGGAGAAATACTCATAGCGCCTAAGGCACGTATTTTAGAGCCCATGTTTACTGGACGATTTGGTTTCGAATGATCGTGCCAGTCATATACCTCAAAATTGACCACTCCTCATGGAATACCTTTTTCAATTAATGATGAATATGCTGCCACCACACACTCATCAGTAACATGTAATTTTTCCGATAATGATGATGATTTAAATCGCTGGCGGAATAAGATGGTGAGTGTTGAATGATGAACAACGATAACTTCTGTTGGCATGTAGTCTCGACTGTATTAAACAGAGCTCACCTATTCGTTACAGAGTCGTCTGACCCCTGTTCATTACTGAAACCCAGTCTAAGAAACATGTGAAATGCTGGAAGTAAGGAAACTTTTTTCTCCTTCTTCAGTTAATGAAAATCTTATTCACCGAATAGGGATTCTTATTCGATTGAGCACAGAAGCAATACAAGGACTACAACAGTCACTTTCTTCGCAACAAGTAAAAATCCATAAGTGGCTGACAATACCTGAATGAATGTTGCGTTTTGTATTCAAAGTAATATTTAGAAAATGGCCTGGCCTAGAAGATAACAAGGAATGTTTTGGTGTAAACCGTAATTTCAGGGATTGCAATGGGCGAGACGAAATCCATTATTCTCGGAAACACACTAAAAGTTGGTAGCAGCGTTACGGTTTGTACAACAATCTCTTGACATTCTGCAGGACTGGTAAACAATGCAATTATGGTCGATTTCGTAGCGAATACATCCTCGGAAAACACGTACAACCAAACGTAACGATAGTCTTCCCTAGATTCCTTAGGATCTTCCATTCAGGTAACTCTTCTTAGCACACCTTCTAGTACCCGTAAACGGATGGAATGACATGGTCAAGTCTTCAGACTTTATCCTTGGCTTGCAGATTATCTGTCTCTCCGACTTAGGACCTCCCCCTGCACACCCGTCAACATTTACGTGTCGTCAAATCTCGTTATGCCCTTAGAGACATATTGTAGCCTAAACGGGATGTCCTTCTGCGGGTGCAGCTGTTGTGTGTATTGTAAGCGGCCTTTAACATGAATAAATCTACATCTACATTTATACTCCGCAAGCCACCCACCGGTGTGTGTCGGAGGGCCCTTTACGTGCCACTGTCATTACATCCGTTTCCTGTTCCAGTCGCGTACGGTTCGCGGGAAGAACGACTGCCGGAAAGCCTCCGTACGCGCTCGAATCTCTCTGATTTTACATTCGTGATATCCTCGGGAGGTAGAAGTAGGGAAAGAAATATATTCGATACCTTATCCAGAAACGCACCCTTTCGAAACCTGGACAGCAAGCTACGCCGCGATGCAGAGCGCCTCTCTTGCAGAGTCTGCCACTTGAGTTTGCTAAACATCTCCGCAACGCTATCACGCTTACCAAATAACCCTGTGACGAAACGCGCCGCTCTTCTTTGGATCTTCTCTATCTCCTCCGTCAACCCGACCTGGTACGGATCCCACACTGATGAGCAATACTCAAGTAAAGGTCGAACGAGTGTTTTGTAAGCCACCTCCTTTGTTGATGGACTACATTTTCTAAGGACTCTTCCAATGAATCTCAACCTGGCACCCGCCTTACCAACAATTAATTTTATATGATCATTCCACTTCAAATCGTTCCTCACCCATACTCCCAGATATTTTACAGAAGTAACTGCTACCAGTGTTTGTTCCGCTATTATATAATGATACAAAAAGGATCCTTCTTTCTGTGTATTCGCAATACATTACATTTGTCTATGTTAAGGGTCAGTTGCCACTCCCTGCACTAAGTGCCTATCCGCTGCAGATCTTCCTGCATTTCGCTGCAATTTTCTAATGCTGCAACTTCTCTGTATACTACTGTATACTCCGAGGTGGACATTATTAGACTCGACAGCGTAGTTACAGGCTTCACAGGAATGTAGTCTTTTGTGTTGTTTTCCATTAGGTAGAGAATGTTGCATAGTTGCAGTCTTTTCAACACAAGCTACGTACAACGTAAGTGTAATGGCGGCCTAGTGCGGAAGGATATTCGCGCGCGTGCGCAGAGCTGGCTAACTGGCCCCTCATCGCCTCCGCACTTACTCTTCCTGCTTTATGGGGCGTTAAACCAATTGACAGGTCGATTAGCCGCCCGTCTAAGAGGGTAATTTATTCATCGGGACCAGGCGTAAACCGGTCTACTGTGCGGCCAGCGCATTAAATTATTCCCGGTAAATAAAAGAGTGGAGTATTTCACACTGTTTCGACTCCCATGGGGGTATTGAGTCGGATATCTTTTGTGTTCTGTGTTAAAACGCAAGTGCGAATTTCTGTTATTTGAAGTTTTTGACTGGTACTCAAATGGAGAGGTGGAAATCCATGTATCGCACCAAACGCTGTGTGAGATACAGAGCAACGAGAAACGTTATGCTTGTTGGAGCAGACGAAGTTGTTAGCGCGGAGAATTTCTCATTTCAGTGTTTCACCGAATACAATGGAACAGGTATATACGCAGAAAAGCGCTTTCATTAATCCCGATCACGTAGGAATGGCGTGCTAACGATTGAAAAAAACGTTACTGCAAGTGCGTATATGCTTCCCGCGAATACAGTAATAGATACAAGTGGTACTTCCGATGTTTTCAGCTGTGTACTGCGTATTTGTAGCTTTCACGTTGAATAATGGGCCATTATAAATAGCTGGAAATTTGTACGTGATAATTACTGGGAATTGAGTGCTCTGGAGGTTACGAACGTGTTTATAACTGCCAGTATCCGTGGCTTCTGGGCGTTGCCTAGCTTACTGTGGCGGATCGTCTCTGGTGTTTCGGCAGTTATTTGCAGTTTTGCTTTTTCAATGTGCAGCAGGAGTCAGACGAAAAGGTACTGCTCATCGCGTCCCTCATGCGACGCCCAGCGCCAACAGAAAGCGTTGATTTCTCTCACGTTGCAATCAAAAGGATTGTTAAAGTGGCATTTTACGCGGTAATTAGGCAGAGTTGTCTCAGACCAGTTTAGGGCGATAGTCATTTAATCGGTATGTAGTAACAGGGGAGAATGACCAGCATTCCAACAACGACAGTACCGCCTTGGCCCGCGCTTCTGCTACCACCATGTAGCAGCGCTTTTCAGTCGCCGCTGGAGTACTTTTTATTCTTCCCATTTTACGGTCCGTGTTAAAATATAGGCTGTACATAAAAAGAATATCACATTAGGCTAATCTGGGATTGCTGTGGGAACGTAAAAACCCGCTTCAAAAGTAATTTGGTTTGTAACAGGAGACAACCAGACGCTTTCCGTACGCAGTGAGCGCCTCAAGAAAGATGATGTAAAATACCTGTTAGTTCGCTCTTTCCTTTCCTCAAAACATATTTTGCATCTCTTTCGTGAACTGTAATATTTATTTTGATACTAACATTGAGTTCTTTCACAAACTAGTTTCAACATATTGATTAAGATTCTTTCTGTAACTCACTGACTAAGCCATTGCATCGGTAGTAAGTCTTTGGTAAGACAGTAGGCAATCAGCTAATGGGATTCGGTGACGTTTAGCAATCCATGTAGTTTCCTTGTTCGAAGAAAGTCCGCTATAACGTTACTTTCTTAGTTACATTGCTTGGAATATTTGGACGTGTCTGATTCGGGAGCTAGACTTGAGGATGCATGCTGTTCTGGTGAAATCACTGTTTTTTGATGGAGAGTCATGTTACTGAACAGTCTTTATGACGCAGAAGATGTCTGGTTAGATCAATCCAATTTATATCGTGTGCTGAGGTACATCATACAATGTGAGGTTAACCGTTTTTTGTTTATTAGATTTGCTCCTCGCATTGATGTCCTTTCGCCTGCTTCCGTGCAGTTACTGCATCATTTATAACCTCATTTCATTTCGTACAGATTTAAATTGTTTAATGTTACATTTAATAAACGTCAACATGGTCCGCAGTAGACAGTAATGTGATTTTTATTTAATAGTGCGATTAGCTAATTTCGACTAAGCGTCATTGTCAATCACATTTCTAACGTCTATATTTCAGGATGAGGTTTTCACTCTGCAGCGCCGGCCATGGTAGCCGAGCGGTTCTAGGCGCTTCAGTCCGGAACCGCGCGGCTGCTACGGCCGCAGGTTCGAATCCTGCCTTGGGCATGGATGTGTGTGATAGGTTAGTTAGGTTTAAGTAGTTCAAAGTTCTAGGGGACTTATGACCTCAGCTGTTGAGCCCATAGTGCTCAGAACCATTTGAATCATTTGAACCAATCTGCTGTGGAGTATGCGTTGATATGAAACTTCTCGACAGATTAAAACTGTGTGCCGGAAAGAGGCTCGAACTCGGGACCTTTGCCTTTCGCGGGCAAATGCTCTACCAACTGAGCTACCCAAGCACGACTCACGACCCGTCTTCACAGCTTCAATTCTGCCAGTGCCTCGTCTCCTAACCTTCCAAACTTCAAAGAAGTGAAAATCTCATTCTGGAAACATGCCGTAAGCTGTGGCAGAGCCATGTCTCCGCTATATCATTTATTCCAGTAGTGCTAGTTCTGCAAGGTTCGTAGAAGAGTTTCTGTGAAGTTTGGAAGGTTAGGAGACGAGGTACTGGCAGAATTGAAGCTGTGAGGACGGGTTGTGAGTCGTGCTTGGGTAGCTCAGTTGGTAGTGCAGTTGCCCGCGAAAGGCCAAGGTCCCGAGTTTGAATCTCGGTTCGGCAGACAGTTTTAATCTGTCAGGAAGTTTCATCTATATTTCATGTTATTTTCAAATCACTCCTAATCACAAGTAAAAAGTAGCCATAAACCATCAGTTGTAATTAGGAGTAATTTGAAAATGACATGAAATACAGATGTTACATATGTGTTAGACAACGACACTTAGTCGAAATTAGCTAATCCCACTGTTAAACAAAAATATCACATTACTGCCTGCTACGTATCAAGCAGCTGCGTACCAAGCAGCTGGAGGCTGCGGATCTCGCAAATATAAAAATTTGAATGTTAGTTGTTCATGGAGTGTAAGGTTCCTTTTGCTCGAATGTTTCTGGATAAACTTTATGATAATGTTTTTGGTGTGTAAAGAGATGTTGGGGATAGATTACTCCTCAATGTGTAAACTGTGTGATTTGTAAAATGTATTCGCAGTTGCGAATGCGAATAACCATCAGCATTGTAAGGGTAGGCGACAATGCAAATTTGCATCGGACCGGGACTCGAAATTAACTATCATGCGTTGGTTATTCGTGCACGACTCATGGCCAGATCAATCTCCCATATGTTGTAATAATGCATCAGAACCTGTACAAGGACACATTATGTGTGTACTTGTACAGGTTCTGACGCTTTGGTACAAGGGTGGAGATTTTAATTGAAAGTCGTGGCCTGGTATCGGCGGATAAATACGATATTGCAGTACCTCTGTTGTTAAGAAAGATGTAATGTTCTTTCGGGCTCTCATGCGTGTCCAAAGTAACATGACGTCGTTCTTCTTAACAACAGAGGAATTGCAATATCTTGTGTGATTTGTTCTTTGTGGATAACACGATGCCACTGAGCATTTATTTCCTACAAATATATTATCCAATACAGACACCATTTAAATCTGTTAAAGTACCCAGCCGCCATTTTGTACTGAGCTGATATTCAAGTATGCCTTTGTTATTCAGTGTTCACAACGAATATTAAAATGCAGGTTGGGCGATGCTTATTACACTGACGGACAAAAGTCGAAACACAAGAAGGAATTGTGCGACACAAACTTACGTTGGTAGGCGTGTTTCGACATCTGAAATATGATTCTACTAAAACTTCTGCCAGTCACATTAAGTGTGGCGCTAGTAGCATCACTACGAGGATACAAATTAGTTTTGCTTTAAGTACACACTGTAACGGTCTTGAACGTTAATTATCTTTGTGGGTGGACGTGGTGAGTTGATGTTAGTCAAGAATGCCTTTCATTCGACAAAGACGCCATTATCAACATCACACTGAGTTTGGACGAGATCGTGTAATGGTTCTACCAGAAGCTGGATAATCCTTCCGTTATACTGCAGAAATATTTGGCAAGTGTGGTATCGATAGCTACGATGCCACAATGTAGGTGCGCTCTGCTAGGTTGGCACTACGACACTGACACCGACGACAGCGCCCTCTAGCCAGAGCTCGGCAGCTCTACGAGCGTCGATCCGGATTCAGCCCCATTTGAACCCTAGTAGACGACCAAGCAACATTGTTTCTATTTCATAGAGGGCGAGCCACTACAGATGTTGCCTGTGAGCTTTGATACGTCCGGCTTCGCACCTACGTGCTCCTCAGTGCAACGTTATGTATTCATATTCTTCCTATAGAAAAGGTGATTTAATTTTAAAATTTTCCCGGGGAATTGACTGTTCAAACAAATTTCGGGCTTGCAGCCGGTCGTCGTTCAATACTTCGCACGATATTTCAACTGGGCACCTGCCAGTCATCTTCAGGTGAGCCGTCGCAGACTGTCGAAAACGTCTTTTTTTTTCTTTATTGTTATTTTGAAACCTGTATGTCAGGCAGGCCTGCAGCAGCATACGACTCCGCTCTTTGGCCGCAGAGAAACACAAATATACAAATGAAGACATTTAGAGAAAAAACATGGTGGACATATAAACGGAGACAAACACTTTTCAAAATACAAGGTGCCGTTCACGGGCTTAGAGTCCAAGATAAAATTGTTCAGACACTTGGACACAGACAGAGACGAAAATTGTCACACGTGAACGTAGGTGCACAAAACGAATAACACTGAATCACTTAAGCACAAAACGATGGCACACACAGAACACGAGGCGTTGATCACCAGCGCGCGAATGTTCACTAACCGTGTACGAGTCCGGGACATGTCAAGAGAGGAGGAGGGGGGGGGGGGGGTGCGAAAACGTCCTCCGTTCCGCAATATATAGGGTACTGTAAGTATTCTGCGCATGCATCGAAAACTTGATAGTTGAACCACACTGCCCGCCGGCAGCGCCCTCGCTGGTAGAATAGCGGAACTCAGTCGCCCTCTGCGATGCTGTTTGCCACGGCCGTCGACGCACTCTGTCGTCTTCGATTTGAGCAAATCGTGGAGATGATGGGATTCCATGCACTGTCCAGCTGGTAGCCGCTGTCACGGTTTAACAGATTTTCCGCCAGTCGTATTTCTACGGATTCTTTAATAATGGAGTCCCAGAAAGACGTTTCTGTGGACAAAATCATTGTTTTCTCATACTCCATTGAATGTCCAGTAGAAATACAAACTTCAGCAATAGCGGACTTGCTTGGCTGCAAAAGGCGGGTGTAACGTTGATGTTCAGTGCAGCGTTCTTTCATGGTGCGTGTGGTTTAACCTATGTAAGCCATACCACATTGGCACGATATCTTGTAAATTCCGGCCTTTCGTAGTAACAGATCGTCCTTAACTGATCCAACAAGGTCCGCAATCTTCGATGGTGGGCGGAAAACCACAATGATGATAACTGTCGGCAGATATCAAAATTTGATCGACTGTTGCCATAGAAGCCGTCGCCAGAAGGGATAATGGTACGACGATCCGTTGTCAATCTTACGGAGAAGAATTTGGACGACGCTACGCTGTCTGTATTAAGCAAGGGACTCAATTTTGCACCTACACCTACAGCACCGCCATTAATAAGTATTTTGAGTGGTGTTGAAGAAGCTGTACGACGTCTTCCTTTAGATGCCGCAGACGAAATAAGAAGGGAAACTTGCCGTGCGCTGTTGAAGGCTCCTACTCAATGCAGTAATTTAACCTCTGCAGAAAGGGCTGCATTACAAAATCTGAGAGAGGACCCTAACGTAGTGGTATTGAAAGCTGACAAAGGTAATGCAACTGTTTTGTTATCTCGTGGTGTGTATAAAGATAAGATGTATGGTCTGCTAAGTGATTCTACCTAAAGGAGGATTGATTACGATCCTACAGGGCGTGTGCAACGAAAAACTTCAGCACTATTAAATTCCTCTTCCTTACCGCAAGAGACCATCAAGAGCTTAAGACCACATGGTTGTGTACCTCCAAGACTGTATGGCCTTCCAAAGATTCATAAAGTGAGCCTTCCTTTGCGTCCAATAGTGAGCAACATTGGAGCTCCTACATATGATTTAGCTAAAGATCTCGCTTCCTTACTGAGACCTTTCGTAGGCAAGTGCTCACATCACAAACGAAACTCAGCTGATTTTATCAATAGACTGGGGGCTCTTCGTCTTAGCAGTGTAGACCTTCTAGTAAGTTTTGATGTGGTCTCACTTTTTACTAAAGTTCCTCTTGCAGATTCTTTGACACTGATTGGTGACATGTTTCCTGTTGATATCACTGCTTTGTTAAGGCACGCTCTTTCCTCAACTTATTTTATGTTTAATCGAGAATATTTGGAACAGACTGGCGCTGTTGCCATGGGTAGTCCCCTGTCTCCTTTGGTGGCCAAACTTTCTTTTTATGGAGGATTTTTGAAAGAGAGCGCTTGAATCAGCTGCCCTGAAGCCAACAGTTTTTTGGCGGTATGTGAATGACACTTTCATAGTGTGGCCTCATGGAGAAGATAAATTAATGGGGTTTCTACATCACCTCAACTCCATTCATAGCAACATCCTGTTCACCATGGAAATAGAGAAAGATGGTTGTTTGCCTTTCTTGGATGTCCTGGTTCGAAGGAAGAATGATGGTTCTCTAGGGCATTCAGTTTACCGGAAATCCACTCATACTGATTTGTACCTGCAAGCATCGAGTTGCCATCACCCATCGCTAACCATGAGTTTGCTTAAAACACTTGTTCATAGAGCTCATACTGTTTCAGATCTAGATAGCTTACCTTAAGAACTCGCCTATCTAAAGACAGTATTCAGCGAAAATCGATCTTCCATCCGGCAGATTAACAGGGCACTAACAGTTAAAACTAAGAAGCAGGAAGTGAATAAAGAGAACATGCCGGAGCAATCTTTAGCTTTTCTTCCTTTCGTTGGCAACACTTCGTTTAAAATAGCAAGAATCCTCTGAAAATTTCAGGTAAAAGTGGTTTTCCGCCCACCATCGGAGATTGCGGACCTTGTGCGATCAGTTAAGGACAATCTGTTACTACGAAAGGCTGGAATTTACAAGATATCGTGCCAATGTGGTATGGCTTACATAGGTCAAACCACAAGCACCGTGAAAGAACGCTGCACTGAACATCAACGTTACACCCGCCTTTTGCAGCCAAGCAAGTCCGCTATTGCTGAAGATTGTATTTCTACTGGACATTCAATGGAGTATGAGAAAACAATGATTTTGTCCACAGCAGCGTCTTTCCGGGACTCCATTATTAAAGAATCCGTAGAAATACGACTGGCGGAAAATCTGTTAAACCGTGACAGCGGCTACCAGCTGGACAGTGCATGGAATCCCATCATCTTCACGATTTTCTCAAATCGAAGACGACAGAGAGCGTCGACGGCCGTGGCAAACAGCAACGCAGAGGGCGATTGAGTTCCGCTATTCCACCAGCGAGGGCGCTGCCGGCGGGCAGTGTGGTTCAACTATCAAATTTTCGATGCATGCGCAGAATACTTACAGTACGCTATATATTGCGGAACGGAGGACGTTTTCGCTCCTCTGTTATGCCAGCGTTGCCTGGATCTCCGCCCCCACCCGCTTTTACAAGGCCCTGCAAATCCTTGAACGCCATGCGCTCCGCCTTGCCTTCCGTATCCGCCTTCCTTCCCCCACATGGCTCCTGTACGAACTGATCCCCTTCCCCCACCTCCTCCTGTTCCTCCAACATCTCCGCATTCTTTACATTGTCCGCAGGCTTGATCGCCCCCACCCTCTGGTTTCCTCCTTCCTCTCCACCCCACGCCCGTTGTCGCGCCTCTATCGCTGTATCCCTCCCTCTCTCCACCTCCACACCCTCCATCAGGGCAATTTCCAACGCCTCCCCCTCCTGGATGACGAGCTTCACCATGACATCTACTCTTCCTTCCAACTATAACCTGGCCTTGTCCCCCCCCCCCCCCCCTCCCCAGGGCTCAATTTTTTCCTCTTCCCTCCTTCTCCCAGAGCGGATTCTTCCTCCTTCCCCCACCCCTTCCCCTGAGACCCTGCACCCCATACTTGCCTCTTTCCTTCCCACATCCCTCCCTACCTGGTGCTCTTCAGCGCGACCCCCGCTCATCTCCCCCATCTCTTGCCTCCCCTACCTTCTTCCAGTCTCCCTCATCTCCTTGCGCCTGGCAGATCCTCTGTTTTGATCGTCGTCAGTGTGCCACATGAGTGTTGTGTTTAGTGCTGTTTCTCCTGTGCGTCAAGAGGTGTGATTTTAATTGTGTACTGCCTTGAGGTTCGCCGTCAGTGTTTGTTATGTGCTACACCATCCGTCAATACCTTTCATGCTCCAGTCATACTGTGCCTTGTGCTCTTTTAATTGTCGCAGTGTGTAGCTCTTTGTGTGTGCTACTTTTAAACAGTTTTAACAGTTTTTTTTATCTCCATTTTATGGTCACCCCGTGAAATGTCTTCTATTGTTTGTTCTATGTCTTTCAGCTGAAGAGCAGCGCATTTGCTGCTGTCAGCTCGCCCAGATGGGGAATTGAAATACAATAAAATAAAAAAAAAAGTTTTCGCCAGTCTGCGACGGCTCACCTGAAGATGACTGGCAGGTACCCAGTTGAAATATCGAGCGAAGTATTGAA
This sequence comes from Schistocerca serialis cubense, assembly GCF_023864345.2. Lineage (NCBI taxonomy): Eukaryota > Metazoa > Arthropoda > Insecta > Orthoptera > Acrididae > Schistocerca > Schistocerca serialis. Next base: position 273,266,016 of record NC_064642.1, on the reverse strand, counting down.
CGACGACCAGCTGCAAGCCCGAAATTTGTTTGAATAAGGTGATTTCAATTTAAATGCAGCCCCGAAGCATTTCACCTTTTTCTGCTCCTGTAAACTGAAGGCTAGGCCGAATGTAGGAAGTGAGTAGGAGCAGGAAAGGGTGAAATGTTCGGTACTGCATTGAAACTTAAATCAACCTTACTGTAGGAAGAATACGAATACATAACTTTGAACTGAGGAGCACGTAGGTGCGAAGCCGGATCTATCAAAGCTCACAGAAGTTACACAGGCCACATCTGTACCCTCTATGAAATAGAAATAATGTTGCTTGGTCGTCTACTCTGTTTCAAATGGGCTGAATCCGGAGCGGCGCTCGTAGAGCTGCCAAGGTCTGGCTAGAGGGTCAGTGTCGAAGTGCCAACCTAGCAGAGCGCACCTATTTTGTGGCATCGTAGCGAGCGATACCACAGCAGGAGTGTAGCAACTATACATGATTGCTCGCAGTGGTGATCATGGGAATTTCCGATTGCAAAGAAGACCGGGCTCCCGACGGCCTCGTGGCACTACCAAGAGGGAAGACCATCGAGTTTGGCGTATGGCTGTGGCGCATCGTACGGCATCCAGAGCACCAATTTAAGCAGCAGATGGCACCGAAGTGACACAAAGAACTGCTACAATACGGTTACTTCAACGACAACTCCGAGGCAGACTCCCTGTAGCGTGCATTCCACTGACCTAAAACCATAGCCATCTACAAATCCAGTACTGTCAAGCTGGAGCTCATTGGTGGACAGAGTGAAGGTCTTATGTGTTTTATAATGAAAGCTGTTTCGGCCCCTATGCCAGTGACGACCACGTGTTGGTTGGAGGAAGCCAGGTGATGGCCTGCGACCTACCTGACTGCGTGCTACACACACTGGACCTACACCTGGGGTTACCGTCTGCAGTGGGATTTCGTGTGACAGCAGGAGCACTCTTTTCGTTATCCCACGCACCCTGACTGCTAATTCGTACATAAATCTGGTGGTACGAACTGTTACGCTGCCTTTCATGAACAGCATTAAAGTCTGTGCTTTCCAACAGGATAATGCTCCTCCATATAACTCTGTTGCACCCCACCGTGCCCTACCAAGTGTCAGAACGTTGCCTTGGCAACAAATCTGTCTCCACTCGACATATGGGACATCTTCGGATGACGACAACTCTAGCGTCATCGACTTCCAGCATTAACCGTCCTTATATTGACCGACCAGGTGCAACCTGCGTGGAATTCCACCCCGAAAATCGACATCCGGCACCTGTATTACACGATCCATGCACGTTTTCGTGCTTGCATTCAACATCCTGGACGTTATACCGGTTATTAAAGTACCAGTGTTTCACATTTGCAGTGGATTGCCTCGCACTTACATTAACGTGTGAACCTGCAATATTAATAACTTAAATATATTACATAAACAAACGTATTCCCGAAACTTCAGTACTCTACATTTTTTTGCGATTTTTTTTCCTGACAATGTATTATTAACTACAATCTTTGTGCTTGCTAGGTAGTTCACTGGACCTGTATACCTTAAAGCTATGTATGGTCCTGTGCTGCTGGACGCTAATGTGAGGCATGTGGCAGCACTGCTTTACTGATCTTCTGTCATTATACGGATGATATTGTTTCAGTTAAATGAGCTGTAAGCTAGTCATCTATTTTCTGAATTCTGAATTTATGTGTACACGCCTGGGGAGGCTTTTCTGTGGTGTCACCGCCAGACACCACACTTGCTAGGTGGTAGCTTTAAATCGGCCGCGGTCCATTAGTACATGTCGGACCCACGTGTCGCCACTGTCAGGGATCGCAGACCGAGCGCCACCACAAGGCAGGTCTCGAGAGACTGACTAGCACTGGCCCCAGTTGTACGGACGACTTTGCTAGCAACTACATGGACGAAGTATTGCTCATTAGCCGAGCCAATAGTTAGAATAGCCTTCAGCTAAGTCAATGGCTACGACCTAGCAAGGCGCCATTAGCCTTACATAGCTTGTATCTAAGGAGTCTCACTTACATCGTCAATAGCGATGTACCAAGGATGGATTAAAGTTAAGTATTCCAGAAGCTACGTACTTTTCTTTATAGCATTCATTACGTATCCTGTTACAGACCTACCTCTTGCCTGCGTGAACTAAACGCGTGCCTTTCGGCTACTTCCGTGGCGTGGCTGTCTTGCTACGCCACAACATTTTCCATTGGACAGCTGGACAGTATAAGCGATAGGCTAACACATACTCACGCGACCTATTACTTTCACGGAGCTGTTTGTTCATGCATTCGTACTTCGAGTTTTAAGATATGCAGGCCCTTTGCCTGTTTCATTTGCCCAGAATTTATGAAAGCCTTGTTACCTTAGACGTTTTTCGAGTCAGCATTAGGAAACTTTTATTTTGGCATTAGAAACTTCATTCCGCATGTTTCTAAAATGTCAGGGGTTGCTTCTCACTGCCTACGAGAGTGCTCTAAGCTTCTTCAGAAACACACAAAACTTTCAGCTTGAGAATAGGATTTGTTTGGCCTCGAAAAACCGAAGAAAGAAACGTCTGACCACTCTCAAGAGAGATATCCTAGCATTAAACTTATCGCAATAGCTTTTTCGTATAACAAGTAAACACATTATATCGTACGTCTCACTCTCGATCAAAATGCATTGTTCCAGGTATTGAGATGCCAAGTAGCAAGCAAACAAACTATTGCTATGTTTCTGTTATGTTTCTAAACCGTTCTTCAAAGCAGCCTAAATACAGTAAATGAAATTAAGTCTACCTTTCTACCTTTTTTATAACAACGAAACTGCAGAGACGAAAAACAACGTAGAATGTGTGAAGAGTGTGGAAAAGAGTCGAAAGTTTACTTAGGTAGGTAATAATCAGTGGTAAGACAATCTCGAACATATACATAGAATAAAAAATCAGCTTCATTCTATATGTATCTTACTCAATTGCGGATATCCATCTGATCATACATTTTGTTGTGGACAAGTTCAAAGTCCTCTCCATGCCATCTGAGTTATAAGCGCGTTACTGTAATTATGTGTTTTGATGGCATTATAGACTTATAGACTAATAGATGTGATATCTCACACAACAAATAAAGTCGAATCGTGCTGTATGACAAGTCTAGGGGTATGGATATAGGGTGTAGTCGTACCATCAGCCTATATCAGTGCCCCTATGTATGTAATCTGTATACCAGACAATACTACATCGCATTAATAATTAGGATGAACAGAAATTTGCCCCAGAAAAGCCAAACTGTTCTTTGGCGGAAAAAAACTTTTCCTAACACTGTTACTCCGGACAACGAATAAGAAATATTGACAATTATTAGTTACTCTTTTTCATACCAAATTCTTAAATACGAATGACAAATGACTGTCTTTCGGCTCGCTAAGAAAATATGCGTACTCCATAGTTTATGATCCTAACTGGAATTTTATGATGGGGACGTCACTTTACAGTCTACTTTCTATAATGTTTTTCTAACTGTACCCGACAGCTTTATTGAAACATCATGTAATCTCCCTTCCAAGATTTTCATTTATGTTTTGGCAATTGAACTTCTCAATGCAACTTATTCGTTACCTTCGGTGTGTAATAGTAAGTTCAAATTTTTATAAATAATACAGAGAGTAATATTAAGCGGATGTTCAGTCGGCCTTCGAAAGAACAATAAAGGAACCACTTCGTTCCATCCAGTGGCCACAAAACTTAATCTTCCTGTCATCAGTCGCACATGGCGAAATTAGTATTGGGTTTCTTCATTCTTCAATTTGGAATATATGCACCTATAAAGAAGAATATGCGTTTAAGTTACCTTCGGGTAAGACAATGCAGTTTGAGTAGATGAAGGAATCTATCTGTGTTCAATATCAATTGATACTGCTACAGGCAGTCGAAGTTTGAGACTTTGTGTACGAAATAAGCATTGAATTTTGGAGAGCATGTACATAAACAGTAGGAGTTTATCTTTAATAAAATTGCAAGCAGTTAAAATCTTTTTCATTCATATTTTTGTATGTAAACACAATTGTAATGCAAATTTCACAACTATGTGTCTTCTTTCGCAAATATGAGTTTCTTCCATCAAAGAGAAGCGGAAAAGTGTATTACCTTGGTCCACTGGAATAGGAAAAAGTCATTAACTGCCTTCCGATTGAATAAGAGACATTTGTTCAACATACAGCACAGGAAATATATCTCACTTATAGTCACAACAGAATCAGCAATAGATTATAATAAATAAAAAATTTCATCCTTAAGCGAGTTAAACGCTGATTCTCTTTAAAGGGACCAAGAGCCTCCTATATCAGATAAATAAAGTTCAAGAAACATTTTTCCTTTTGCCACATTCACTGCGAATATATACCGCATAGGAGTTGCATGTCTGGAGCGTTTGACTCTTTTTTTGAAGGGATTTCAGTGCTTTGGTAATTACGCATTCGGCTTTTATTTTTTTATTTCGAAAAATTAAATCAACGTTTTCGTCAATATGTGGCCATTGATCTTTCATTTTGTCATACGGGGAAAAGGTTACGATGAAGTATGCAAGTTATTACACTTTACCTCTTCGATTAAAAATGTTCCTTACGTTGGCAAAAATCTCGTTCACCTCGAATAGTGTTTGACGTTTCAACAACAGTTTAATGAAGGCATGGATGAGGATTGCCCCTTCCTCTCATAATTTCTCTTCCGTTACGAAGGGCCCGAACATGTATTTTTCAGAGCACATTGTAACGTTTACGGGAAATTAGTGCACTCAAATTGTTATCTTGTACGGTTTGTAGCAAGTCCTACTATTGGGTGTCAAGTTACAGCGTCACATCTTACCTCGAGACGGCCTGTTTGTTTACTGTTGGCTGAGTGAAGGGAACCCTTAAAACTTACCGTGGATTTTCTTGGCTCCTACTGGCTAAATGGTTTCAATTAGCAACTCGATTGTCATTGCTTAGGAGTTTTGGTAGGTGACAGCCAAATTTAGCGGCTGCGTATGTATGGACGAAGCCAGCTGCAGTCGCGAGTGCAGTGTACTTTTAATAGTGTGAGCTATAGTGTGCATAAATCTGTTCACCGTGCAGAATGTTTGTGATCAAGTGTTGTTAAGCATTATTGGATTGGTGTGGCAGCAACTTACACGAATCACAGTTCATCTAGTCATTTGATGTGGTAAGAGTGCTGTGGCAAGACACACAGCATGGAATAAAATAAGTCATCACTTAAATTGTATTGTTCTCTTTCCTGAAAAGTAGCTCTTCATTTTTCTGTTATCATAACCATCGCAGCACCACCTCATGAACGTAGCCAGAGCCGAGCGTTATCTTCTGCACCGAGAGTGAAATCTTTAGAAGACATCAGTTCATAAATAGAAACCCTGCAAGACATACTTAATGATGTACATCTCCTACCACGGGTATAGACAGGCTGTCATAGGCAGCTACTGGGGCACGGCTTTCTGGACGGAGGTATGGAACACGACACTTACTACTATATCCTTCTTAATATAGGGTGTTCGGAAATTCCTGTTACAAACCTCTAGGAACTTGTAGAAGGGACTCAGATATAATATTTTGAACAGGAACACATGTCCGGCTACGACGGTTTCAATTCAGATGTGTAACGCATACACATCTGCCGAGGTGAAGAGAAAAGTCTCAGAGCTGCCTGTTCTGGCATGCAGTGGGGCATACGGGTGACGTGCACTACGTCAGACAGTCACCTGATGCCACTTAACATCTGCCTTGCTGTGAGACTCCTGTAGAGACAGAGAAAGATCTGCTGGCACGAGTTCTGGTCGCTGCACTAGCGCTGCGCTATAGGTGCAAGAGACACCAGGTGTGATGGAGAATATGCTTTGTACGGGAAATAACTGTAACTACGTTGGTGGTCGCCACATAGAGGTTCTGTTGTAATGCTTTAGTACTGTTCGGTACGTACAGTACGTTCGGTTCTTTTCTCGATTTAGAGTAACGAAAACACGTAGTGTTCATGTGTCAATACACACAAATGTCCTTTCAGTTTCTCAAGCAGAAGTGGAAGAGTTAAACAGCCGAATTGAAATCATCGTAGGATGGAAACGGTACGTTTCTGGATATTGGTCCATATTAAATATATTATGTAACCAGTTCCCTCTACAAGCCCTACAAGTCTGTAAGGGAATTTCCGAACACTCTGTATGAGACAATAGTGTCGTGTACCCAAAACTGCAGAGTACAGTATATTCTATAGGCCTTTAAACGTGAGTCGATTATTTCCAAATGGATCAGCCTTTCGATGCAAATTCCAAAGATATCAAGGGTCACAGCATGTTTATACGTTTCACCACTGTCCAACTAAAGCTGTCATGGACATTATAAAGTTAATTTTCAGAAATCGATTTTGAGGTTATTGTTGTGCGCACAATCCGAGGGAATGTGTGAGCAGAGTGATATGAGATAAAATTCTAGTCGGCAGATTCATGAAGCTTCTTTGCACTGGTTGTCGTAGTTGATATCTCCTCACATATAAACTCCCTACAGCTGGAAGCATTATTGTATCATCGCACGGGACTGTCATTATTCTGTTACTTATGTACCTAATTGGAAGTTTATAATTTTTAAAATCTCGATTACTTAATAGCACAATTTTTGCACTTAGCTACCAAAGCAAGTCGCAATGCAATAATGAACACATTTCGTTATTACTGGAATTTTCAATGAGAAATGTAAACAGTTGCCTTACTCTCATGTTAGCCAACTGTAGTTAAATGTGCCACTGTTCTATGACGTACAGTCAAGTTTGCATAATCGATCTTCTTCTGGTAACATGTCGCGACAGACCTGTGTAGGCACATTTTTGGAAAACATACTCCAAACATTTAGAATTAAGATAAATACGAAAGACATATTACATGAAAGAGGAAAATCTCTGCTAGTTAAGTACAAAAAACCGAAATTTCCTCTTCTAGTGTGCCCATGTCCACAACGGAAGACTCCACTCCAAAACTTTAAATTTTTCCAAAAAATTTTGATGGGTATTTGCGGACTTTGGAGCATCTACTCTTTGATCCGAAATCGACTTAGCTGTATTCGTATTACAAGTACGTCTAAGAAGTATTTGAAAGATGGACTGCACGAGTGGACATGGCCCACTGACAAGATAGTACCTGTATATCAGAGACTTGCAACTGATGCACTAATGAACTGATGCACTGCCGGAAGTATGCTTTGATGGTAAGACACGAAAGGCAAACGAAAGTATACACAGTCTCATTTGGTCCATGTGTCCCAAAAACAAAAGAAGGATATGCTTTTGAGTCTTGTAAGAGCTGTATCTGTATCTCAGTTCAATGTGGGATGTTAGACACTGTAGAAAGCAGGAGTCCCTGTACTCCTTTATCACACTCAAAGAATAAGTTCTGCTTATCTAGTGATCAACGAGGCATCAAGCAGGATGACTGAAGAAGAAAATACTCAAGAAAAAGGCTACCCTGGTCTTGAAATTGCAAGAAGAAGATACCTCACAGGATCGAGAAGGAAAAACGTATGTTGTTTCTGAATTTCAATGGCGATTTGTCTTGTCAAAAGATTAATATTTTTATAATATTTTAATATCCATTATTCTGTAAATTTGTTTCTCTAAGTTCAATGTCAAGCCATTTATTATTTATTAACTAGTCTCAATGAAATTTTAGCAGAAAGTGGTCTTGAGGTACTTGCGTATTTCTAGAAATTAATATCATCGAAAACGGTATTTGTTTAAAGTTATTATCATATTTATATCCCGATAGTTAAATTAAATTAAATTTCATAAAGTGAATGTATGGGACTGTTGAACAGTGTCTTGTGAACGCACCTAAAAAGTCTAAATGTGGAAATCGAAGTCTGGTTTTCAAAAATACCATTAAAATCGTATCGAAAATTCAAAACTCTAAAGCAATTGAAGTTCCGGCCCTGGGCATTGCTACAGCCTTACGTAATGGATACGATTTCAAAATTCGGTTGAAATGAGCAAAGAGAAAGAAAAATTGAATTTCTGGATGGAGTCTTCACTTCAATGGAATATCACATTACTTGAATTTTGGCTTTGTTTTATTTTAAGAGGGTTCATCGGCCTAGAATCTCACCAGTTGTTACTGTACGAACAAGCAGTGCTGTGCACGACCGACGTGGCTCTTTGTGTGCGGCTATTCTTCTCCAGGCGCCGCTCACCACGCTCCTGCTCTTACCTACCTCCTCTGCTCGCTCCCTGGGTTTTTCTTATTACCACCGGGCCGTATATCTCGCGGCGGACTCACGGAATACCTACAGAGGTAATCATTCACCATTAAAAAGAACGAGCTGGTCATGAATTATTCTTTTTTTTAGAGTTTCTTTCAACTTGTCAAATGTAATTACAATACTTGAGGTACTATAAATCTGACTCACAGTATTTACTGCGTTTAAATGACGAGGAAACTGATATGACTGGTTGTACCGTCATGAAAATAAGGAATGTCAACTTGATGCACACATCCTCGGTTCACTCTGCGGTTAGTGATTCCGCTTAATTCCTTATACCTACTGACAGGCGTCTTGTTTGTGTAGCAAAGGTACAGTAGTCAAACAAATTAGAAATTTATTTTGTTTATTGTATTTGGGCAACTCCGCTACTGCCTGGAAATGTAAAAGGTCAGGTAAGTACTGGCGGCAGTACAATAGGGTTCCAAATTATTTCTGCTATAGTCATGATATTGCCCTCAATATCATGTGGTAACACTGAATCATGAAATGACTTCAACAGTATAGCCGATGTGACCTCAGTTACAACCAGTCAATAACGCTAATCAACGCAGCTTCATAAATAGCAACAGTACATTCATGGTATGTAGCCAGTGTATCTCTCGACGCAGTGCAATATACAAAAAATACATAGTCACAGATTTGCGCAATATTTTCAACAATATCAATGCCTGTGCTTCTGAGTATTGTAAACTTTTACTAAGTTTAATGTGTTAAGGGGCGACGTTCACGACATTGACAGAAAACGTCCATTTTCAATTCTTTTTTATTTTGAAGTAGTAATCATGGACAGTCCATAATGTGGTAATCGAAAGCTGTCACGTTTCAATAAATGTGCTTTTAGATCTAGAGTGTTATAATCGTTTTCAAATACTACATTTGCATCGTTGGAATCTCCAGTAATGTTTTCAAAAATAGTTGCGCGCCTCTTCACACAGGAGAAAACTATGTTTTATCAAACGGATATCTTCAGTCTGGTGTGTCGACTGGATGACTGCCTCAGTTCTCAAAGCTATTTTGCCTGATTGACGAAAAGATTCTGGACTGTACTGCCTCCTAACTGAAACTTTCTGATCACTCTTTATACAGACCCATCAGGTTAACATTATTTTTAGCTACATTACACAAACCTGAGTTGCACGAAGTGCATTAACGAGACTCGTGACTTGTTTTTCAAGGAACGGTAACATTTTGTGTTTGTCTTTGTAATTAGCAGTACCAAGTGAACTTGATTTCGTACGAACAAGACAGATGTCCAGCACACCGCGAGCATGTTCAAGTCTACGTCGACGAAACCGGCAGGCCAGCCGCAACGCGCATCCGCGGATAGGTGCACTACTTACGAATTGGGAAGCACAGCTAATAGGCAATGGCTGAATACCACGCAGAGTGCGGAAAGGAAACCGGGGCGACTTGCATTACACCATAGCTGCCTGCAAGGCAAGTGCTCAACATCAGAGAGGCCACTGAAATATTAAAACACCCCAACAGTGTTAATATATAAGATGGTAATAGGATTTTTAGCATTCTGGGTGCCAAATCTGAGACGCGAAGGATTTTCTTTTCCTTTTTTGCCCGGAAAGCCTCTTTGTCAGGGATATTTGACTTTCTGAGTCCATCTTTCCCCGTCCTACCATCACAAGAACCAATAAACAACGGATTTTAAAATTGTGACTTAATTTAGAACGGAGTTATGGTTCAGACGAAATATAATGCACCCCAAAAAACAAAACATTCTTTTGCTGTGTAGAGGGTCATGAGGAAATATGTTGGAAACAGAACGACGAAGTCGATCAGTAGATCCAGACGAAGGCTACTGTATTCGTGGCGTGAACACCGGTCCTATTTACTGACAGCTATTTTACAATATGACGCAGTACCACACCCATAAACTTACAATGTCAATTGACTTTGGACGAGGAAGCGTACACCCTAATAACACGTCAACTGATCGGCAAGAAGCCTTTCTACAATGAGGCAGCATTACAGATGCGGAACATAAATATGCTAATTCATTTGTTTTTCTTTAGATAAGAAGTAATCACATTCACAGCAACCGATCAACTTGTGTTTCAGATAATGAGGGAAATGGCATGTTGTGCATTGTAAAGAGACAGATGGAGATATATGAGTACTCAGAACTGCTGCAAAGATTAGTATAATACATAACAATTAGCAATGTGTATTACTTTCCTCTCGGGAGATTAAATAAGAAACAGTAACTCGGAAAAACGTTTGTGGTTAATAAATCCACCATAGTTGTAAAATGTTTTCATTGACCAAAGTTTAACACGATATAAGTCGCTCAACACTATCAGAGATTCGGGTCTTAGTCGCACAATCAGGTGTATCTGAAATCTAAAGTAAAACTGTAGTTGGAACCTACTCTTTCAAACAAATTCAAAATTCGAAGAAGTAAACACTGAAAGTTAGGAACTGATGAATCATATGAAGTGATTAAAAGTAGCCTACCTAGCAGCAGTAGGACGTCGAGTGTCTGTCCAGACAGCTAGTAGGCCCCACTATCAGCATGAGCAGAATGTCGTTAGACCCATTCGTTTGCCGTTTTTTCAACATAAAGGTGATGTGTTCTTCCACTAAGATAACGCTCACCCATACACTGACCACGAAACTGAACGTGCCCTGCAAGGCGTACAGCACCTCCTCCCGCAATCACGATCACCGGATTTGTCGCCAGTCGAACTCATGTGGGACATGATGAGACGAGAAGTGACTTATGTGACTTCTCAACCAACAACTCTTACAGAATTACGTTAACAGATCGACCAGAAGTAGCATAACGACCTGAGGACATTATTCTCCAACTGGATGCCAGATTCAGCACCTGCGTTGCCGTCCATGGAGGCTACACCGCGTACTAATATGAGTTTCTCATCATGTGGTGGACCGTCGCAGTTACATTCCAAATTGTGGCTACAGAGAGTCTCAAGTTTTATTGCGCGGCATGGCAAAATGCCTCTTCTCTCATAGTTGCCATCGGGAATGCGCACAATCTATAAAAATAGGCAGTATAAGGCATTAAGTGAAAGTAACGCATTAGACCGAAGGAAGTGCAGAACATCCAAAACCTATTAAAAGCATTGTAGAAAGTTATTCAACAGATTTTTATGCTTTAGCTTAACTTGCTCATTAAGAGAAGTGTCAGGACTGTTCAAACTACATTTGAAAACCTCGATCTCTTCGTAAATGTTTATAACGTCAAGCCCCTAGGATAGATCCTCCTCAGTATTCCCTAGTTCATGATTATTTAATGGTAACTACGTAGACATTGCTGTTTTTAGCGTATTAACGTTACAAGGCTCCTTAAGTCTAGTGTAGAAACATCTCCAGTTTGTCAAACGTAGCGGCAGTCACAATGCGGACACATAATACGATATATGCCTGTTCTACTACGTGGTTTGGATCCTTGTATGCATGGTGAATAAGACCTTGTCCATTATTATGGGGAATGAAGAATGCAGGATTACTATTTAAGTCCCTCAACCACTTTCCCACTTCCTCCGAAATAATACCATAATAGAGAATCATAACATACCGAATGAAGAATGCAGGATTACTATTTAAGTCCCTCAACCACTTTCCCACTTCCTCCGAAATAATACCACAATAGGGAATCATAACATACTTCTCTCCTGCATCCTATGAAATGAGCGTGCTGCCTAAAAGCCCATTTTTGCTACCCTTTCTCTCCAATCGTTCGTTGATATCTTCCACAGTCTTCGTAAGATACCACTTAGAGTAGGCTAAAAGTATTGTTGTGTCCCATTTTTTATTTAAGTCGTCCTTATTTTGTGAGACTTCGTATAACTGGTGAAGCATAGATCTAAGGACTGCTAATTTGTAGACTATTAGATTCATGGAGGAGCTATGTATTAGTTTGTCCGTGTTTGTTGGTTTTCAGTAAATTTTAAATCCAGTCCCATCATTATGCAAAGTTAGTATCAAATAGATATACGGTAGAGTACCATCTCGTGGGAACTTCACAGTAAATATGAGTGTAGGTGCTTTGTCATTCAGAGCTTTATGCAAATCTAAAAGCTGGTCCCTGTCTCCGTCATAAATGACATTTAAATGATCAATATACCTTCTACATTGCACTATTTCACCTTTGCATTGGGGGCGTGTTCATCAAAAAAATTGTCTGTCCAACTGTTACGTGTAAACGTTGTATAATGTAGTTAATAATGAATAGCCCAATTCCAAACCCACATTCTGCTGCCATATTTCCTCCCCAAAAATGAAGTGATTAAATTTGAACGTCAGATAGAGCAATTTAATAAATCATCAATTGTTTACTATGAACTTGTGGCTAAACCACAAATAGTAATTTATAGCCTACTTAGGAAAAGGACAGGGCATGTGGCAGCTAATGTATTTTCTAATATACCATTTGGCTTGCCATCCAGTTTCCTCTGAGGACCGAAGAAGGTTATACATTGAGGTGACAAAAGTCATTGGATACTTGTTAATACCGTGTCGGACCTCCTTTTGTCCAGAATAGTGCAGCAACTCGATGTGACATGGACTCAATAAGCCGTTGAAGACCCTGCAGGAATACTAACCCTTGCTGCCTTTATTGTTGTACATAATTCCGAAAAAGTTTCCGGTGAAGGATTTTGTACATGAACTGATCTCTCGGTTATGTCCAATAAAAGTTCACTTGGATGCGTGTCGGGCGATCTGGGTCGCCAAATGATGGGCTCAAATTGTCTAGATTGTTCTTCAAGTCATTCGCGAAGTGTTGTGGCCTAGTGACATGGCGCATTGTCATGTATAAAAACTCCATCGTTGTTTGCGATAATCAAGTCCATGAATCGCTGCAAATGGCGTCGAGGATGCCGGATGTAACAGTTTCCAGTCGATGATGGGTTCAGCTGGACCAGAGAACCCAGTCCATTCCATGTAAAGACAACCTACACCATTAAGGAGCCACTACCAGCTTGCACAGTACCTTGTTCGGTTCATGGATTCGCGGGAGCCGGCCAGTGTGGCAGTGCGGTTCTAGGCGCGTAAGTCTGGAACTGCGATGCCGCTACGGTCGCAGGTTCGAATCCTGCTTCGGGAATGGAAGTGTGTGATGTCCTTAGGTTAGTTAGGTTTAATTAGTTCTAAGTTACAGGTGACTTATGTCCTCAGAAGTTAAGTCGCATGGTGCTCAGAGCCATTTGAACCATTTGATTCGAGGGATCTGCACCACATTCGAAACCTACCATCTGGTCTTACCAACTGAAATCACCCATACATCTAGCTTCAACTATTACTTTGCGTTGAAAATCTTTTAATTCCGTCGTGCGACAATAGTCACGTCGGAAACGTTTTCATATGACTCACCGAAGTACAGATGACCGCAGTACGAATGCAGCGCCGTTTTACACATTGTGAACTCTGTACGACAGCCACTTCTGTATGTGCATGTCACAACATCATGATATTTGTCGTCTTATTTTACGCTGACGCACTCGGATTTAAACATCCATCAAAAATGGTTCAAATGGCTCTGAGCACTATGGGAATCAACTTCTGAGGTCATCAGTCCCCTGGAACTTAGAACTACTTAAACCTAACTAACCTAAGGACATCACACACATCCATGCCCGAGGCAGGACTCGAACCCGCGACCGTAGCGGTCGCGCGGTTCCAGACTGTAGCGCCTAGAACCGCTCGGCCACTCCGGCCGGCTCAACATCCATCCCCAACCCAATGATCGAAAACATTCATACAGTAAAGTATACATCAAAACTTGAGCTGGTCCTCTACAAAGACCTACGTACAGCGAGTACCAGAAATATATTATCCGAATCACTACTCCAAGACCGTCGTAAAACTTTGAGTTACTGAATTGAGAGTAAGCTTATCATCGTTCGTTCTGATTATCTGCTCCAGCTTGACCTCCTAATACCATACACGTATGACATCATATAGACGAAGCACTAGTAATGAGGACATGGCGTCCAATTCGAAGCGCGTTCCTGAATATTTCATGAATCTGTGGCTTCCCGTGGAGAGCCCGACAAGCGGCAGGATCGGCCGCGATTACATCTGCCCGCAACAGCGTCGCTTCCCCATGCGCGACTTCGTGACCGCCGCCGTTTCAGGCGTGTAGCACCCGAGGCGGCGCCCGCATCTCGTCCGTTAATAACGGGTCGTAAGTGGCGCTCGTTTACGGCGGCGAGTCTCGCTGCCGCCTCAGCCCGGCTGGCGGCGAGTGCTGCCGCCTCGTCACAAATCAGGGGGAACCGCCGCCACGGTCTCGTTAGCCGTGACGCGCACGCCAGCTGACAGCTTTTCCCTGCTGCGTGCCTCGAGTTTCTGGCCGTCCGAGTACGGCCGTCTCCATTAATTTAGGGTCTCTAATGCCCGCAATTAAAGGCGTTCTGTCGTCTCATTGATCACTATTGTCGGCTGAACATGCCGTTCTCTTAGTTCTGATCTTCCTTGACGCTAATTTGGGTGGGAAGCACACTCAGAAAAGCAGGCAGTAGACTAATAACTTAACGATCTTCCTACCGGAATAAGACGAGATGGAGCAGTGTTTAAGCCACTGGGCTCATACACCGCCGGGAAAAAATTAGTGCATCTAGTAAGATGGCGTCGATTTTGGTCCGATGACGGCACATGTTACAAAAAATGGTTCAAATGGCTCTGAGCACAATGCGACTTAACTTCTCAAGTCATCAATCGCCTACAACTTAGAACTAATTAAACCTAACTAACCTAAGGACATCACACACACACCCATGCCCGAGGCAGGATTCGAACCAGCGACGTAGCGGTCGCTATGTTCCAGACTGTAGCGCCTAGAATCGCACGGCCACTCCGGCTGGCGCATACGCCACCTGGGGTATAGAAGGTGTACTGAGATTTCAACGTCGTTCACCAAGAGAGAGCGCTGTGGCAAAGCTACCAGAGCGACATCTGTGTCTACTCTCTATTATGGAATGCTCACAGCCAGAAGACTCAGTGTGATGGTAACGCGTGAAGCAAGCACGCAACCATGCCACAGAGACGCACCGTGCCTCCTACAGCGAACTAGGCGAATTTAAAGGGGCCAATTGTGGCCTTACGAATGGTGGGACGGTCCTTTCGGAATAATGCCACCTAAGTTAGACGTGCTGCATCATTTGTGTAACGCTGTTGGTATGAGTGGTCACGCATACATCCTCACATCCCTTGACGAGTTCCTGTTCTCAGGACAGACGGCCACCAGGATAGGCGTGTCGATAGGACAGCAGTGGCAGATCTTACAGCTTCCACAGCATCGACAAGAGGCCCTCTGAGCACTGAGGTGTCCATACGATCTATTGC
The DNA here is from genome assembly GCF_023864345.2 of Schistocerca serialis cubense. NCBI lineage: Eukaryota > Metazoa > Arthropoda > Insecta > Orthoptera > Acrididae > Schistocerca > Schistocerca serialis. Next base: position 273,250,414 of record NC_064642.1, on the reverse strand, counting down.
GAAGTGGTTACTAACAGTGAGACTACAGGCACGCACGCCTCTAGCCCATCTTCAGTCATGCCACAGCATCGACGTGCACGCCTCGGCCGGCCGAAGTGGCCGTGCGGTTAAAGCGCTGCAGTCTGGAACCGCAAGACCGCTACGGTCGCAGGTTAGAATCCTGCCTCGGGCATGGATGTTTGTGATGTCCTTAGATTAGTTAGGTTTAACTAGTTCTAAGTTCTAGGGGACTAATGACCTCAGCAGTTGAGTCCCGTAGTGCTTAGAGCTATTTGAACCATCATTTGCACGCCTCGACTCGTGCAATCACAGGATCAGTTGGTAGATGGAATGGGTCGCCTGGTGTTCAGCGATGAAAGCAGATTCTGCCTGCATGCAAGTGATGGCTGTTTGCGAGGACGACGTAGACATGATGGGCGTTGGCCCCACCTCAGGCCTTCTGGTATGGGATACGATAAGCTACAACCCTCGTTCACGTTTTGTATTTCCGGAGGGGACACTAATCAGCTATCGGTACGTGTAGAACGTTGTTAGACCCATTATTTTGCCGGTTTTGCAACAGAAAGGTGATGTGTTCTTCCACTAAGATAACACTCACCCCCACACTGCCCACGAAGCTCAACGTGCAATGCAAGGCGAGTAGCATCTCCTCCCGCAAGCACGATTTTCGGGCTTGTCGCCAGTCGAGATCATGTGGGACATGATGAAACGAGAAGTGACTTCTTCTCAACCAACAATTCATTCAGATCGACCAGAAGTGGTACAACGACCTCATGACAGTATTATCCGTCTGTACGATAGAATGGGTGCTAGATTCAGCGAGAACATTGCCACCCATGGAGGCTACACCGCGTACTAATATGAGTATTTCATCATGTGTCGATGAATGGTATCTCAGAACCGTTTGTGCTACTGATCTGTAAATGTAATTATTTCATATACTCCATGTGCACTGTCATATCTTGTGTGAATTTGAAACTTCTAAAAGGGTGTACCAATTTTATTCTGGCAGTGTATTTGTGAGAAGTGGGATTCTCCGACAATTCTAGTAAATGCCTTATACGAGATTTCCATAAAGTCACGTTTCAATTTCAGAAAGTCGTAACGTGGAAACAAAAGATAGAGTACCGTGGTCTGTTGTGAAATTTCAAAGTGTTCCTTATAATATCAAGCCATGTTAATGTAACCACCTGTCAAAAGCACCAATAACCACATTTTCCAGGGCGGATCGCTGCAGGAGGTGCACGGAGAAAGTCAGCGAAATTCTCGAAGGTACCGTTAGGAATATAGCGCCATGCACACTCCAGTACTTTGGTCATCTGCGCTTTGTTTCCCGGTTGAGGTCCATGGCATGAACAGCCCGATCAAAGTAGTCCCACAGATTTTCGATTGGGCTTAAATCCGGTCAGCTGGCAGCCAGGTACTTTAAACTCATCTTGGTGCTCTTCAGATCACACACGTACACAGTGAGCTGTGTACCACGTTGCATTGTCCTACTCACAGATGTCATCGTGCCGAGGAAAAACAAACTGCAGATAGCACATGGACAAGGTCCACAAGAATAGATACATACTTATGTTGATCGTGTTGATTCAAATGGTAAATGGCTCTGAGCACTATGGGACTTAACTTCTGAGGTCATTAGTCGCCTAGAACTTAGAACTACTTAAACCTAACCAACCTAAGGACATCACACACATCCATGCCCGAGGCAAGATTCGAACCTGCGACCGGAGCGGTCGCGCTGTTCCAGACTGTAGCGCCTAGAACCGCTCGGCCAATTGTCCGATGGAGTATAGAAAGTAATTGAGCTGGAAAAGGCACCTGTTATCTCTCAGTGGACGTGAAGTTGCGATATTCGCGTGCAAATTCCCGCCTTTGTTGCCAATGAACTGCAGCCAGCATGGGTGCATCAACCAGGTGCCTATTGTGGAGGTCCATGCGCAGCAACGGTTGTTGAGGAGGCACTGTTGGTAGCTCCTAGGTTCGTCTAGGCGGTCAGGTGCTCAATAGTTGTATGTCCATTGGCATGTACAAATCACTGCAACCGTCATTAACCCCTCTCATCTAAGGCCCTTGGTGCAACACAGTTGCCTCGGCGTGAGTTTTGGACAGCGTTGTTTTTACCATGCACGGTTTACTTTAACCATGGCGACATGTCAACAGTTTACAAACATAGCGGTATCAGGAGCGCTTACACCTTTGGCTCGAAAGCCAATGATCGTGCCTTACAGATAAATCGCTCCATTTCCGCATTACGACAACGATTGTAGTTAGAATTATATTAACACCTTCAGCTGCTGACTGCGAAAATGTGTGCCCCGACCGGGACTCGAACCCGGGATCTCCTGCTTACATGACAGACGTTCTGTGCATCTTTTTTTTTTTTTTTTGTCGTTGCGGCGTCACATGACATCCGTTAAGGTTCGTTTGTTGATCGTTACACTCAGTTTTTTTTTATTACAGAGGCCAACCAGCTCTCTGACCGAACACGCTGAGCTACCGTGCCGGCTCATCTGAGCCACTGAGGGCACAGAGGATAATGCGACTGCAGGGACTATCTCTTGCACGCCTCCCGCGAGTCAACATTCGCACCTTGTATGTCCACACACTACATTCGTAGTGTCCCACCCCAACATACTCATTACTCACGGAAGACATTCTTACCAAGTCCCGTAAGAGTTCGGGGAAAATGTGTGCATCCGTACAGAAGAAGAAGGTCGTGGCCGGTATTGCCAGAACTATTGGTCTCGCGGGAGGCGTGTGAGAGATAGTCCCTGCAGTCGCACTAGCATCTGTGCCCTCGGTGGCTTAGATGGATAAAGCGTCTGCCAAGTAAGCAGGGGTTCCTGGGTTCGAGTCCCGGTCGGAGCACACATTTTCACCTGTCCCCGTTGATTATATCAACGCCAGTCAGCAGCTGAAGGTATTAATATAATTCTAATTTCGTTCTAGACGGCTGCAGGTCATCAATGGTGTCTGTTGTTTCGGACATGTCCGAAATAACTGCCACCATATCCAAATAAGTATAATGATTGTAGTTTTCCGCGTTCCCCCTAAACGCGATGTATGCGCTCCGCTGTTAATACTGTCGCCCCTATGAATAGTCGACGTAGATGGTGGTCACGTTAATGCGAATGGACCATCTGGACCATGAAGACGCCCTGCTGATTTAAGATTCTTTGCAGCATTAATTTTTCTGAGTGCTTCACTAATTTATGCAAGAAGGACGCACTCCCGATTCTTGACGTAGTCAGACAAAAAACTAATACAAAAGGTGTAACACACGGACAGCAAGGAGGCCATGCGATGAGACCATCACGACTCACCCAGCTCTCAGAAAATGTGTCATTTAGCACATCCCGCACGTTCAAACTACAATGCTGGGAAGCACCATAATGATGTAAGATGATGGAAGGCTGTAGCTCGTCGATCTGTCATAGTAGGAACTGTTAAAACACGTCCAGATAAACATTCTCCATTACAGCTTTCTATGTGAAGAAAACTGGACCTATCATCTTGTCGTGTTTTAGGTCACATAAATCATTAAATATTTGTGATTCTTTAGTTTCTCCCGGCGTATTTGATAGTCAAAATATCCACGGGTGTGCTGCCGGTCTACAGTGTCCAACGGGCACAATATTTCGGCGATCATACATGTCGCCATCATCAGGTGAACTGACGGACTGAGCTCCTGTGAACGTGCCGGCACGGAGATCCGTACGCTATGGCTGCTCAGAGGGAACTGGGTTCGGTCGCGGCGGCGGCTGATTTAAATACCCTCCGCCCGCGGCGCGCTCCCTCCGCCGTCCGCGCCCCGCGCCACGGTCGCGCGGTGGAACAGATTGCGACGGCGTCTGAGATGACGTCGGAGTGATGGCTCTGTCCGCCGTGGTCGTCACAACTATACGTTTGCTCGATTTACTCTTGATTAACCCGATCGCTGGTTCCCAAGCCTTGCTAAGATTATAGCCACAGTCACGGTTTATGAGGTCGTCATTGGTGCGAATTTCGATGGCCTCTCTAATAACGCTGTCCCAATATCTCGACGTCTGTACCAGAATCTTCGTGCGGTCATATTCCATGGCGTGATTTTCCGACAAACAATGTTCAGCGACCGCCGACTTGCTCGGATACATCAGACGAGTGTGCCTCTGGTGTTCACGGCATCGATCTTCGACGGTACGCATCGTCTGACCAATATACGACTTGCCACATTGACACGGAATCTGGTACACGCCGGCCTTCCTCAAACCGAGGTCATCTTTGGCACTCCCCACCAGTGCACGAGTTTTATTTGGAGGACAAAACACAGTTCCGACCCGGTGTTTCTTCAGAATGCGAGCGATTTTCCCCGAGAGTGCGCCTGTGTAAGGAATAAATGCAGTGCCTACCTCCTCCCTCGTGACTTCATCCATCTCAAGAGGTTGTGCTGCAGTGGTTGGGCGGAGAGCACGTTGAATCTGCCACTCTGAGTACCCATTTTTTCGAAATACAGTTCTCAGATGTTCCAATTCCTGGGGTAGACTCTCTGCGTCAGAGATAGTGCGCGCCCTATGTACTAGAGTTTTAAGTACCCCTTTCCTCTGTGAAGGGTGGTGGCAGCTGTCTGCGTGCAAATACAGATCAGTGTGCGTAGTCTTCCGATACACCCCATGACCAAGGGTGCCGTCAGCCCTTCTCTTGACCAAGACGTCAAGGAAAGGTAATTTACCCTCCGTTTCAGTCTCCATAGTGAATTTGATGTTGGGGTGTATGGAGTTTAGATGTGTAAGGAAGTCAAGGAGTTTATCCATACCATGTGGCCAGATGACGAACGTGTCGTCCACGTAACGGAAAAAGCAAGTAGGTTTCCATACGGATGACGACAGGGCTTCCTCCTCGAAGTTCTCCATGTACAAATTCGCTACCACCGGTGAGAGTGGGCTACCCATGGCGACTCCCTCCGTTTGTTCGTAGTATTCTCCATTAAAAAGAAAATACGTGGAAGTCAAGACATGCCTAAAAAGTTCAGTGGTCTTCTCGTCAAACTTCTGACTAATCAATTCTAGTGACTCTCGCAGGGGTACCCTCGTAAACAAGGAAACGACGTCAAAACTCACCATGATATCTGACTCATCCAACCTGAAGCTGTCAAGGCGTTTAACAAAATCCACGGAATTACGGATGTGATGAGGGCATTTACCGACATAAGGACATAATATTCCCGTCAGGTATTTGGCCAACAAATATGTAGGTGCCCTGATGTTGCTGACAATGGGGCGTAATGGTATCCCCTCTTTGTGAACCTTCGGGAGTCCATATAGTCTAGGCGGTACCGGACCTTGGGGTAACAATTTCTTAGCGTCACCCTCCGGTAAATCTGCGTCCTTGAGAAGCGCCCTCGTCTTGTTCTCCACCTTCTTTGTAGGGTCAACGCTGATCTTCCGGTAGGAATCGTCATTTAGCAGGCTCTGCATCTTATCAGTGTAGTCCTTGTGGGAGACAACAACTGTAGCATTGCCTTTGTCAGCCGGTAAGACAACAATTTCAGAGCGCTCCCTCAGATCACGAATGGCCGCCCTCTCTTTACTGCTGATATTTGACTTCATCGGCTTGGATTTCGTCAACGCACGACAAGTTTCACGACGTATTTCCTCGGCTGATTCTGGCGGAAGTCGAGCTGCAACCTGTTCAACAGCACTAACAATTTCTGCGACCGGAGTGAACTTGGGGGTGGGAGCGAAGTTGAGACCTTTCTGCAAAACCGAGACTGCATCCTCACTCAACACCATGCCACTCAAATTGATGACAGTCTTGCACGGAACCTGTAGAGATGGTTTGTCAAGGAGACGTGAGAACTTAGCTGTTTGACGTCCCGTAGCCTTCTTATGGGCGGAATCAGCTGACACCCAGGTGACACCATCAATCCAATCCCAGGAACAAGAAGTAAACTTACTAGCCAGTTACAAATGTAGTTTGAGTAATTCCTGTGAGATAAACTCAAGGCTCCGGCGGGTGAATTGCACTCTCTCACGTACCAATGCGAGGCTGGCTCGTTTCTTGATTCTCTTAGCTGCTGCAGAATCGATGTGATGCATAACCTTAGCAAAATTTGGAACAACATTCTCGGAACGACATCTCTTTAGAAAGGCAAGAGTACTTAGCAAACGACATCTACGGTGGCGCAACTTTTCAAATTTCTTCATGCTGCGATACATCTCCTCCCCGTAAAGGTGTATGATGTGATTCTTGAGTTTCTCCCGGCGTATTTGATAGTCAAAATATCCACGGGTGTGCTGCCGGTCTACAGTGTCCAACGGGCACAATATTTCGGCGATCATACATGTCGCCATCATCAGGTGAACTGACGGACTGAGCTCCTGTGAACGTGCCGGCACGGAGATCCGTACGCTATGGCTGCTCAGAGGGAACTGGGTTCGGTCGCGGCGGCGGCTGATTTAAATACCCTCCGCCCGCGGCGCGCTCCCTCCGCCGTCCGCGCCCCGCGCCACGGTCGCGCGGTGGAACAGATTGCGACGGCGTCTGAGATGACGTCGGAGTGATGGCTCTGTCCGCCGTGGTCGTCACAACTATACGTTTGCTCGATTTACTCTTGATTAACCCGATCGCTGGTTCCCAAGCCTTGCTAAGATTATAGCCACAGTCACGGTTTATGAGGTCGTCATTGGTGCGAATTTCGATGGCCTCTCTAACAACGCTGTCCCAATATCTCGACGTCTGTACCAGAATCTTCGTGCGGTCATATTCCATGGCGTGATTTTCCGACAAACAATGTTCAGCGACCGCCGACTTGCTCGGATACATCAGACGAGTGTGCCTCTGGTGTTCACGGCATCGATCTTCGACGGTACGCATCGTCTGACCAATATACGACTTGCCACATTGACACGGAATCTGATACACGCCGGCCTTCCTCAAACCGAGGTCATCTTTGGCACTCCCCACCAGTGCACGAGTTTTATTTGGAGGACAAAACACAGTTCCGACCCGGTGTTTCTTCAGAATGCGAGCGATTTTCCCCGAGAGTGCGCCTGTGTAAGGAATAAATGCAGTGCCTACCTCCTCCCTCGTGACTTCATCCATCTCAAGAGGTTGTGCTGCAGTGGTTGGGCGGAGAGCACGTTGAATCTGCCACTCTGAGTACCCATTTTTTCGAAATACAGTTCTCAGATGTTCCAATTCCTGGGGTAGACTCTCTGCGTCAGAGATAGTGCGCGCCCTATGTACTAGAGTTTTAAGTACCCCTTTCCTCTGTGAAGGGTGGTGGCAGCTGTCTGCTGGGGAGGAGATGTATCGCAGCATGAAGAAATTTGAAAAGTTGCGCCACCGTAGATGTCGCTTGCTAAGTACTCTTGCCTTTCTAAAGAGATGTCGTTCCGAGAATGTTGTTCCAAATTTTGCTAAGGTTATGCATCACATCGATTCTGCAGCAGCTAAGAGAATCAAGAAACGAGCCAGCCTCGCATTGGTACGTGAGAGAGTGCAATTCACCCGCCGGAGCCTTGAGTTTATCTCACACGAATTACTCAAACTACATTTGCAACTGGCTAGTAAGTTTACTTCTTGTTCCTGGGATTGGATTGATGGTGTCACCTGGGTGTCAGCTGATTCCGCCCATAAGAAGGCTACGGGACGTCAAACAGCTAAGTTCTCACGTCTCCTTGACAAACCATCTCTACAGGTTCCGTGCAAGACTGTCATCAATTTGAGTGGCATGGTGTTGAGTGAGGATGCAGTCTCGGTTTTGCAGAAAGGTCTCTACTTCGCTCCCACCCCCAAGTTCACTCCGGTCGCAGAAATTGTTAGTGCTGTTGAACAGGTTGCAGCTCGACTTCCGCCAGAATCAGCCGAGGAAATACGTCGTGAAACTTGTCGTGCGTTGACGAAATCCAAGCCGATGAAGTCAAATATCAGCAGTAAAGAGAGGGCGGCCATTCGTGATCTGAGGGAGCGCTCTGAAATTGTTGTCTTACCGGCTGACAAAGGCAATGCTACAGTTGTTGTCTCCCACAAGGACTACACTGATAAGATGCAGAGCCTGCTAAATGACGATTCCTACCGGAAGATCAGCGTTGACCCTACAAAGAAGGTGGAGAACAAGACGAGGGCGCTTCTCAAGGACGCAGATTTACCGGAGGGTGACGCTAGGAAATTGTTACCCCAAGGTCCGGTACCGCCTAGACTATATGGACTCCCGAAGGTTCACAAAGAGGGGATACCATTACGCCCCATTGTCAGCAACATCAGGGCACCTACATATTTGTTGGCCAAATACCTGACGGGAATATTAAGTCCTTATGTCGGTAAATGCCCTCATCACATCCGTAATTCCGTGGATTTTGTTAAACGCCTTGACAGCTTCAGGTTGGATGAGTCAGATATCATGGTGAGTTTTGATGTCGTTTCCTTGTTTACGAGGGTACCCCTGCGAGAGTCACTAGAACTGATTAGTCAGAAGTTTGACGAGAAGACCACTGAACTTTTTAGGCATGTCTTGACTTCCACGTATTTTCTTTTTAATGGAGAATACTACGAACAAACGGAGGGAGTCGCCATGGGTAGCCCACTCTCACCGGTGGTAGCGAATTTGTACATGGAGAACTTCGAGGAGGAAGCCCTGTCGTCATCCGTATGGAAACCTACTTGCTTTTTCCGTTACGTGGACGACACGTTCGTCATCTGGCCACATGGTATGGATAAACTCCTTGACTTCCTTACACATCTAAACTCCATACACCCCAACATCAAATTCACTATGGAGACTGAAACGGAGGGTAAATTACCTTTCCTTGACGTCTTGGTCAAGAGAAGGGCTGACGGCACCCTTGGTCATGGGGTGTATCGGAAGACTACGCACACTGATCTGTATTTGCACGCAGACAGCTGCCACCACCCTTCACAGAGGAAAGGGGTACTTAAAACTCTAGTACATAGGGCGCGCACTATCTCTGACGCAGAGAGTCTACCCCAGGAATTGGAACATCTGAGAACTGTATTTCGAAAAAATGGGTACACAGAGTGGCAGATTCAACGTGTTCTCCGCCCAACCACTGCAGCACAACCTCTTGAGATGGATGAAGTCACGAGGGAGGAGGTAGGCACTGCATTTATTCCTTACACAGGCGCACTCTCGGGGAAAATCGCTCGCATTCTGAAGAAACACCGGGTCGGAACTGTGTTTTGTCCTCCAAATAAAACTCGTGCACTGGTGGGGAGTGCCAAAGATGACCTCGGTTTGAGGAAGGCCGGCGTGTACCAGATTCCGTGTCAATGTGGCAAGTCGTATATTGGTCAGACGATGCGTACCGTCGAAGATCGATGCCGTGAACACCAGAGGCACACTCGTCTGATGTATCCGAGCAAGTCGGCGGTCGCTGAACATTGTTTGTCGGAAAATCACGCCATGGAATATGACCGCACGAAGATTCTGGTACAGACGTCGAGATATTGGGACAGTGTTGTTAGAGAGGCCATCGAAATTCGCACCAATGACGACCTCATAAACCGTGACTGTGGCTATAATCTTAGCAAGGCTTGGGAACCAGCGATCGGGTTAATCAAGAGTAAATCGAGCAAACGTATAGTTGTGACGACCACGGCGGACAGAGCCATCACTCCGACGTCATCTCAGACGCCGTCGCAATCTGTTCCACCGCGCGACCGTGGCGCGGGGCGCGGACGGCGGAGGGAGCGCGCCGCGGGCGGAGGGTATTTAAATCAGCCGCCGCCGCGACCGAACCCAGTTCCCTCTGAGCAGCCATAGCGTACGGATCTCCGTGCCGGCACGTTCACAGGAGCTCAGTCCGTCAGTTCACCTGATGATGGCGACATGTATGATCGCCGAAATATTGTGCCCGTTGGACACTGTAGACCGGCAGCACACCCGTGGATATTTTGACTATCAAATACGCCGGGAGAAACTCAAGAATCACATCATACACCTTTACGGGGAGGAGATGTATCGCAGCATGAAGAAATTTGAAAAGTTGCGCCACCGTAGATGTCGCTTGCTAAGTACTCCTGCCTTTCTAAAGAGATGTCGTTCCGAGAATGTTGTTCCAAATTTTGCTAAGGTTATGCATCACATCGATTCTGCAGCAGCTAAGAGAATCAAGAAACGAGCCAGCCTCGCATTGGTACGTGAGAGAGTGCAATTCACCCGCCGGAGCCTTGAGTTTATCTCACAGGAATTACTCAAACTACATTTGCAACTGGCTAGTAAGTTTACTTCTTGTTCCTGGGATTGGATTGATGGTGTCACCTGGGTGTCAGCTGATTCCGCCCATAAGAAGGCTACGGGACGTCAAACAGCTAAGTTCTCACGTCTCCTTGACAAACCATCTCTACAGGTTCCGTGCAAGACTGTCATCAATTTGAGTGGCATGGTGTTGAGTGAGGATGCAGTCTCGGTTTTGCAGAAAGGTCTCAACTTCGCTCCCACCCCCAAGTTCACTCCGGTCGCAGAAATTGTTAGTGCTGTTGAACAGGTTGCAGCTCGACTTCCGCCAGAATCAGCCGAGGAAATACGTCGTGAAACTTGTCGTGCGTTGACGAAATCCAAGCCGATGAAGTCAAATATCAGCAGTAAAGAGAGGGCGGCCATTCGTGATCTGAGGGAGCGCTCTGAAATTGTTGTCTTACCGGCTGACAAAGGCAATGCTACAGTTGTTGTCTCCCACAAGGACTACACTGATAAGATGCAGAGCCTGCTAAATGACGATTCCTACCGGAAGATCAGCGTTGACCCTACAAAGAAGGTGGAGAACAAGACGAGGGCGCTTCTCAAGGACGCAGATTTACCGGAGGGTGACGCTAGGAAATTGTTACCCCAAGGTCCGGTACCGCCTAGACTATATGGACTCCCGAAGGTTCACAAAGAGGGGATACCATTACGCCCCATTGTCAGCAACATCAGGGCACCTACATATTTGTTGGCCAAATACCTGACGGGAATATTAAGTCCTTATGTCGGTAAATGCCCTCATCACATCCGTAATTCCGTGGATTTTGTTAAACGCCTTGACAGCTTCAGGTTGGATGAGTCAGATATCATGGTGAGTTTTGATGTCGTTTCCTTGTTTACGAGGGTACCCCTGCGAGAGTCACTAGAATTGATTAGTCAGAAGTTTGACGAGAAGACCACTGAACTTTTTAGGCATGTCTTGACTTCCACGTATTTTCTTTTTAATGGAGAATACTACGAACAAACGGAGGGAGTCGCCATGGGTAGCCCACTCTCACCGGTGGTAGCGAATTTGTACATGGAGAACTTCGAGGAGGAAGCCCTGTCGTCATCCGTATGGAAACCTACTTGCTTTTTCCATTACGTGGACGACACGTTCGTCATCTGGCCACATGGTATGGATAAACTCCTTGACTTCCTTACACATCTAAACTCCATACACCCCAACATCAAATTCACTATGGAGACTGAAACGGAGGGTAAATTACCTTTCCTTGACGTCTTGGTCAAGAGAAGGGCTGACGGCACCCTTGGTCATGGGGTGTATCGGAAGACTACGCACACTGATCTGTATTTGCACGCAGACAGCTGCCACCACCCTTCACAGAGGAAAGGGGTACTTAAAACTCTAGTACATAGGGCGCGCACTATCTCTGACGCAGAGAGTCTACCCCAGGAATTGGAACATCTGAGAACTGTATTTCGAAAAAATGGGTACACAGAGTGGCAGATTCAACGTGCTCTCCGCCCAACCACTGCAGCACAACCTCTTGAGATGGATGAAGTCACGAGGGAGGAGGTAGGCACTGCATTTATTCCTTACACAGGCGCACTCTCGGGGAAAATCGCTCGCATTCTGAAGAAACACCGGGTCGGAACTGTGTTTTGTCCTCCAAATAAAACTCGTGCACTGGTGGGGAGTGCCAAAGATGACCTCGGTTTGAGGAAGGCCGGCGTGTACCAGATTCCGTGTCAATGTGGCAAGTCGTATATTGGTCAGACGATGCGTACCGTCGAAGATCGATGCCGTGAACACCAGAGGCACACTCGTCTGATGTATCCGAGCAAGTCGGCGGTCGCTGAACATTGTTTGTCGGAAAATCACGCCATGGAATATGACCGCACGAAGATTCTGGTACAGACGTCGAGATATTGGGACAGCGTTGTTAGAGAGGCCATCGAAATTCGCACCAATGACGACCTCATAAACCGTGACTGTGGCTATAATCTTAGCAAGGCTTGGGAACCAGCGATCGGGTTAATCAAGAGTAAATCGAGCAAACGTATAGTTGTGACGACCACGGCGGACAGAGCCATCACTCCGACGTCATCTCAGACGCCGTCGCAATCTGTTCCACCGCGCGACCGTGGCGCGGGGCGCGGACGGCGGAGGGAGCGCGCCGCGGGCGGAGGGTATTTAAATCAGCCGCCGCCGCGACCGAACCCAGTTCCCTCTGAGCAGCCATAGCGTACGGATCTCCGTGCCGGCACGTTAACAGGAGCTCAGTCCGTCAGTTCACCTGATGATGGCGACATGTATGATCGCCGAAATATTGTGCCCGTTGGACACTGTAGACCGGCAGCACACCCGTGGATATTTTGACCATTAAATATTTTACTACCACTGATGTGTTAACGTGTTGTTTGGGATTTCTGACCTTCAGTTCCTAGTGGTGCAGCGATTCACATCACCAGGTGTGTGGAAAATCGGTTCATCTAAAAACAGGCACCTCTTCAAGTATTTTTAGCATCTATTGAGAGCAGTGTTAAACATGCTAATGCATGCTTAGGAAGACGATTATTTGACTGCAGTGCTAAGACTATTTCCATTTTCTACGTAAACGGCGTAACTGCTTATGTAACACTCTATCATTTTCGATTTTCACGCAAACACGCGTAACGGCTTACGTAACACATTATGGACAGTTTATCGTGCTTCCTGCAATTCGCGTGATGCACGACGAATTCGCTTCTGTGGGGGAGGCGCTGAAATTAGTTTACTCTCTGTCAACACGCGCTGGATGTGCAGGGGGATGTCCATTTCGAGGAAGGTCTTCGACACTGTCCGTCTAAAGTTTTTGAAACATCTCAATATTTTCGCTTCGCCGGTGGTGCCCTCTCATACTAGCGTCGATAATTCCGCAGCACCAATGTCACAGATCTGAATTCAGCATACCAGATGAAACTCCACGCCTTCTGCTGGTCGTTCGCCGTTTTTATGCACCCCATGTTAAATCGACATTAAAGGACGAAGGAAAAACTTTCAGACCTGAAGTTTTACAACAAACCACGATTACCGTTCGCTAACAGTTCCCAAGTTACGATTTTTTCAAATAATAATGGAATTTTATAGGCAGTGGGAATTTATAGGCATCCTGTATAAACACACTGGACGAAAAGTGTATCGCTCCTCATCACACTTCATGCTAATTCCACGTACGATTACCTCTACACTTGACAATGACCAAAATTTCGCGAGAAGAAATTGCTCATCCTCTGACACTGAAGTGGTGTTTTTTGATGCAATCCCAGATAGCGTCACGACACAAGTCACGGTCGAATAACAGGTGCTAACAGATGACGACCGACGTGTAGTGGGTATTCAAAAGGAAGTGCCGAACTTTCTTACAACCAGATGGTACGTATCAAAACTTCGTTAAACCTGTCTGGAAATGAATGTTTGCTCACATATGGCGCATTTTGCTTGTGTTATTAACTCAATAGTACAGGATGTCTTCCTCTTTACGCTAATTTCTCACATCTTATAGTTTATATTTGTCTCTACATACATTCTTCTGGCTATGAAGCTGCTGTCCTCCCTCAAGCATCAAATACTTTACGAGTTGGTGCTGAGCTAGGATAAGAACAAGATGCTGACATAGCATTCTGCTGTAATTTTTCCCATGGCATTAATCAAGAGGCACTTTCAAAGTGCGCCAAACATCCTTCCTTTCACATTCAGTCTATAAAAAAAAATAAAAAAATGTATTCGGCAGGTTTTTCCAACAACTGGCAGTCAATAAGGACAAAGGATATCGGTCGACATAGCAAGCTTTGCGCGCCGGTTGCGGAGGAGTTATATCTGGTTCAAATTACTTGACACTTGACGCCAGTCACTTGCCGCTACATTGTGGCCACATCGGCTGCTCGCTATCGGTCACTTATGGTTGAAACACAAACACGGCGGATCATTTCGCAAATACTGTTGATGTGTAACGCGTAGCAATGCTAAAAATGGACACCACGAGGTATGTTGGAAATCCGAGGCGCTCTGTCGACAGCTAAGTTTAAGTTACCAATCACTAAACTGCGGCAGAAAACGCGTTTTGTAGCTTTGAATTTAAATCCATGTCTTAAGCTAAATCCAACCCTGTGATATGCAATGTATCCGAGAAGATCACCATCAAAAGTGTCCGGCAGAACTAAAATAACTGTCGCTTTATTCATGGATATTAAACCTAACCTCTACGAGCAAACTCAAGACAGAAAAAAAGTCTGTTTCAGCGCCAAAAGCAAACCGTAGTTTCAAGCTATCTTTGGTAACCTGAATGTATCCTCACACTGACAACATGTGCTGCCGCGTTACCAACTGATGAGCAGTACTCGTAGGCAGTGGTTGCAGGTTATAGGCAACATAGTTGATTCCAAATCAAAATACAATAATACGAAGAAAAATAAGTGCTAAAAATGTTAATACAGTGATGAAAATGATGCGTCAAAGTATAATAAACTTAAAAAAATTCTTTAAAGCTGATTAATTGAATAAAACAATAATGAAACTCTTTGATTATATTTATAAATAAAAAAGTTAACCACATTCGAAGAGGTTCGAACCTACGACCTCCTATATATAAAATTTATATATTAACCATGGAGCTATAACACAACATCCGGATAACTAGTTGTAGCTGAAGTAACCCAGTCGCATCGATTAATTGCAGCATTCAAAAAAGCAGGCTTCACACAATGTCTTGAAAAGCTTATCGAATGCAAGCCGATGTCTGTGATTATGGTATCTGTGTATGTGATGCTGAATCGCGTCTTGTACAGGTGTTTGAATTAGTGCTGCATATGAAACATATGTATTTCACTGGCTACGCGGTGTGTGTGTGTGTGTGTGTGTGTGTGTGTGTGTGTCGTTTTTGATGTGATTATCATGTGTGATGAAATACGAAATTAAAGCGCATGACAGAAGATTCTGGATCCAATTACACCAAAAAAGAAAGCCGGACGAGGAACTCAAAGTGAGCCGACCATTTGTTGTAGCACTCTGGCAGCGGCGTACGTTGCGGCCGTGATGTTGAGCGTTGTGATTGGAGGAAACGAGCTCCAACAGCTGGAGTGTCAAGTACAGAGTAAATTTCATCGTAATACAGCGTTCCGACGAGCGGTACATGGTGGAACACGAACAGGTGCTTTATCCATACGCACACATCGCGTGCAAACTCATTTGCCACAAGACGACAAAGTCCCATTAAAACTTTATTAATGGAATGTAAGAAGAAGTGTTGTACATCCGTAGCTCACACCTTTAATTATATTTACAGATTCGCACAGAATGGGATGCTAAACAATCGTGTGTTGCCAGATGCTAGTTCTAGAGCGATTACCTCATCAGGGCTTCACATTCTGTTTAGTATCAATGTATGGTCAGGAAATCTAGGTGTCAGACATACATCGTAAAAGAAAATTTAACATGACTATTTGTCAACAACTTTGGTGTGGGAAAATCCCCGCGCTATTGCAAAATATTACACTTCCAGAAAGACAGCCGCATTGTACCAACACTCTACGCCTGAAATGACAGCACAAAACATTAACTTTTAATGAGAGGCCTATTGTTCGGGAAAGCCCAATAGCATGACATACCCGTTCATCCGACCTCAGTCCATTAGATCTATGGCCCTGCAGGTGCACGGTCATTGACTAGTAATCGAAACACCCTCGATCCCGGGTTCGAACCCAGCCATTGCTTAAATTTCGAACAAAAGTAATCAGCAATGACGGTTGAAGACTGCCAGAGTAAGAAGTCACCCTCATCCTGCCAAACGCTTTGTCAAAGAGGTACAGGGCACGTTTTTGCCCTTGCGATGGGCCACTGCGCCAAAAGGTGGAAGAATCAGCAGTGACCAACGGCATAAAAAGCTAAGCTAATTTATGGCTCTCAAGTCAGTCGCCAGATAATGTTTACAATATTTACTCGAGGCAACTATTCTACGTCGCCAGTTGGTGGCTGGTGATTGCTGCTGGGAAGGAGCAACTACTGGTGTCTGCCCCCAGACGGACTGTTACGCGAACCTTGTTCGAAATCTTGGCTACCAGTAGGGGGCTTTGCACATGTTAATATCTGGAAGCAACTCTATCAAACCTGCACGACCCTCAAACGAGGCATCTGACTCGTGCGCCGAGTTCGACAGCTCGCGACGGGTGAGTTGAGCTCCGTCCTTGCCGGTAAGAGGCTATTTGGTTTCCTCTCTGGTGGAGAAAAGGAAGTGGGTTGCGCGAAAACTGGAAGAGGGCAGTGGGATGGTGTGTCGGGCCCGCCTAGTCCTGCCCTGGCTGCACTTGTTCGCACAGTACCCGGGTTCCCCTCAGAGAATTTGTCGCGATTCGGCGAAGACCACCGGTCGTGTCGCTTCACACCTTCACTGCAGTATTTAACCGGGTTGCGAGTCAACGCCTTCCTCGCGTTCTTGGTGAAGGAAAGTGCCCGGTTCCGCTTTTTTATGTATATGGTAAGCGTCATTTGTATGTTCTCCATTGACTTGTCTACATTGCCCGATGTTGGTTGTATTTGAAGCAGCTTGGGGCTCATCTTTCGCTTAGTTTTTAAAATTTTGTTGGGCTGCACTGCCCCATTATCATTTAATGTGATTTTGAAAGGTTTGCGGCACATGCTCAACTCCGTCCCGTGGGATAATAGGCTTATATTCAGAGTAAACATTTTTAAAAGTTATATTGATTGGCGACTCCATAGTGTCCTGTGCACTACGACCAGATAATGGGAATATTTGGAAAGAGAGACAGCACTGGTCGCATATTTTTGTTTATTATCGCAAAATCGATTTTCGGTCACTTAGTGACCATCTTCAGTGCTGTAATATATAACTTAAATTAGTAAGCACTGGTGTCAATAAGCTTACGGCGATCACATAGACTTATTGACACCAGTGCTTACTAATTTAAGTTATATATTACAGCACTGAAGATGGTCACTAAGTGACCGAAAATCGATTTTGCGATAATAAACAAAAATATACGACCAATGCTGTCTCTTCTTCCAAATTTTTAAAAGTCTTTAGGTACCCAGTTTTTAGTGAAATTCAGGCTGTTGCTTTGGTGGTTTAATTTGAAGCCTGGAAACTGTGTCATATTCTAAATCACATCTTGTCACTATGTTGATCCTTAGAAATGAGATCTGATTTATATAGTGGCACTCACTTCTTTCTTGTTGTCAATAAGCTTTTTCTTTCTCCTTAGATACCACAACGACCTTTAAGAAAAATAAGCGGAATCTCTTATACGATGCTTGCCTCTGTGAAATCGTATGTAAACTGTGCTAAAAGTAGTTCCACGAGGACAACTGAAATTCTTAAAAACTCTGGTTTGATCATTAAGCTAATAATAGACGGTTGGTTTATCCTGGGTTGTGGATGCTAGTTTCAAAGCTGCTTCTGCACGTATTAAGATTGTGGTCGTATTGGTTCTACATTTAAGATACCAGTAATTTTGATCCTTGGACGGTAGCAATTCCGGCTTTGCGTATCTCGTTCGGACCTGTTAACTTTAACTAGCATCACGAGGCGGGTTAGCAATCAGTGGCGCTTTAGTCTTAATATGGTTCTATTTCCTTTAGAGTGGGGACAAAGGTTTTGTTTTTATTTAATCAGTTCACTGCTGTGTATGTGGAACGTGCCATTTGCGTCCAACAATACGACAGGATGCAGCAGGGCCATATTTGCCACACACACACAGCTTGAGTTAAACAATGTTTATTAGCTTGCACAATTTAATAACAATAAACTCGGTAAATTTAACAAGCACAATAAAAGCGTTTCTTAAACCCCTGTTGAAATCTGCATAACAAATGCATAAAACATTAAGAAAATTTCGGTTGGTACAAATACTTAATGCAATCAAAACTTACCAGACTCTGAATCCGCAAGACTATCCTGTACAATGACTTCTCTTCTGCAATATAAATTCATACCAACGTATAACATTAAGGCATAACATAACGCACACAAGTAACAATAAGGCAACTTCTAAAACTTGAACGCTCGGCAATGAAGACACTGGGCACACGAACTTCTGACTAAGGAATAATCCAGTTTATGCCAGTACAGGTAGACACTAATTAAATAACAAACAATTAAAAAAACTGCGCCTTACCATCAATACATTCCCTGAGAACATACGCACATGAAACCCTTCTTTATAAGAATTAAACTTCACAATAAGCACACAAGGTACAAATATGACACAAACGGCTGTTAAGGGAATACAGAATTAATAAGGCGGTGCCTCCAGCTATCTGATCGGGCACTAATTACAGAGTCACCCAGTTTTACAAGTTTAAATTCATATTTCGAGCGGAAGGTTCATTCGCCAAGGCGGCGGAGGAACGAGCTACGAAGATTAACCACCTGACAGATAGATACCACTGCCTAAAGATGCCATTTCCTAAAGATAGATGCCATTGCCTAGAATTACAGATAACAGTGGCACATTCTAATACTTGTTTAAATATGATTCTTAGCGAGACAAGGGTTTTCAGCTTTTCACAGCTTTCTTCCCCAGTCTCTGTAACAGTAATTTACATTCTGAGTTTTTGGAGGTAAGACTACTAAATCAATTATTCACTCATTCTACCATTTTTAGTTATTCTACTGCTCGTACTTTTTCCATGGGTACTAATGCAACAAGGTATGCAGAAGAGGGTCTCTGAAACTGGAACAGTACACAGAAAGGTACTTGAAATACTGCAACTTCAAAGAAGTTAGTCTGGGACGAAAATCTCACGATCTTAAGAGTATTACCTGCAAATTGCCCACACGTTGAAATGTCGGGACGGTTAATGAACTGTAAACACTGCACAACTATGGATTCATGAGCGTCAATATTTACACATTAAAACCCTGAACGGGCTACAAATCTGCGTTCTGGGGATAGCTTCTTAGACTAGTAGTGAAACCATGCTGGGTTCGAAACTAGCCACGGCTTAAATCTTGATAAAACGTACCAGAAATGGCAACCGAACACTTCCAGTTAAAGAAGTCACCCAGATTCTGTCAAAAGCATTGGCGAAGAGGGCGGAGGACAGACGTTCGGGACATACTCTTGCCCTTGTTGTGGGAAACTGCCCGTAAAATGTGGTTCAATTAGCGTTGATAAAAGGTTAAAGGAAGCAAATGGCAATGAAAACCACTGCATTAAAGACACATAATTTGTGTCCACAGAAAATATGGACCGTATCTGAAAAAGTGTCATGACGACATTTCCATTGGCAAAAGCTTCCGGATTATTTCTCTAATCAGATCCGCGGGAGAGGACAGCCAAGGGGTATGTGACTATGAGAAAATTACCAACGAAATGGTAACATTATACGAGTCGGGACGTGGGATGGTAGAAGTCTGGGTATGGTAGCGAAGCTAGACTATCTGTAAATGCAAATGCAAAGACTCAAACTTGATATAATGGGGACCAGCAAAGTTAAATGTAAAGAACGTAAGAATTTCTAATCAGAAGAACTTAGACAAATAGCAACGGCAGCAGAAAATGTGATAGAAGAGGTAAGATTCGTTGGAACACAGAGCTATAATGAACTCATCAGTGATAGGGTTGCTCTCTTCGGATTCGAGTGGAAACCAACACATATAACAAAAGTTCAGGTATACATTCCATCGGGACAAACAGAAGTTAAAGATTTAGCGGCAGTGTATAAGGATATTGAATGAGTAATTCATTAGGCCACGAGGATGATAACGTAAAATCGTAGAAGATTGGTACGTGGTGATAGGGGAATGAATGGAAGACAGTTACAGAAAAATATTGGCTTGGTAGTAGGAATGAGAGAGGAGATATACTACCTGAGGTTTGTAATAAATTTCAGTTCTAATTAGGAAATTACTTCTAAAATACCAAAGGAGGAAGAGTTATACTTACAAAGTGCTGGGAGACACAGGAAGACTCAAATCAATTTACATCAGGGTTAAGGATTCGGAAATCAAATACTGAACTGTAAAGCAAGTCCAGGAGAAAATTTTGACTTTGATCATAATTTAGTAATGGGTGAAGGGTATATTGAAGCTTATAAGAATAGCCGTGAAGAATCAATGTGGAATGAAGAGGGTTACTGAAGTATCCAGGACCGAGAAGATGCTGTTAATTTCTGTATGGCAGTAGATACTGCAATAAATAATACCAAAGTAGGCAGTTCAAGGCATGTACGTCTCTAAAAGGATGGTTTCACAGACAGGCACAGGTAGAAGGATTGTAGGGGGGAAACAAAGCCTTAGGTAACACAACTACAGTAGCAATTCAGTCGAAGAGAAATGGCCACCTTTAAAAAAGGCAGCCATAGAAGCTAGTCAGAGAAACGTAAGTATAAGAAAGGTAACTAACAAAGATAACGTTCGGTAACACAGGATATACGTAAAGTGGAGGAAAAAGAAGAAAGTACAGGGAAAAGCGGGAATAAAGTACAAAAAGTCACATGAGAATTAAATAAATGGGAAGTGCAGGGAATCTAGCGTGAAATGAAATGGTTGCAGAAAAAACGTGAAAAAATCGAAAAATAAATGATTTCTGTCTGAAGGACTGATGAAGCATACAGTAAAATCAAATCAAACGTAAGTGAAGTTAAAAGCTAGCGAGTGCATAGGTGGAAACAGTACAGTGGAGGCCTTTATAACGCGGAGGACTTGCCTGATGACAAGATAGAAGAAGATACTGAAGTTGACGTGGGAGATAAAATTTAAAGTAGCTCTGGAGGACTTGAAATCAAATAGAACAGAAATGGCAGATAATATTACTTCGGAATTTGTAAAATCATTAGGGAAAATGCCAACTAAATGTCTATTTCAGAGGGTGCGTAGACCCTATGAGAGTGGAGACTCACCATCCGATTTTCGGAAAAATTTTCATCACAATCCGGATATAACAAGGATAGGTAAGTACGAGGACCATCGCACAATCAGCTTAGCAGCTCATGCGTCAAGTTACTGACAACAGTAGTGTACAGAATAACAGGTAATAAAACTGAGGCTCTTTTCGACATTCACTTTGATTTGCGGGTAGGGAGGAGTGCCAGAGACATAGTTCTGACGTTGTGCTTAGTACTGACAGCAAGAGTTAAGGTACATCAAGAGACGTTTATAGGATTTGTCGACCTACAAAAAGCGTTAGAAGATTTAGATCGATGAAAATGTTTGAAGTCTGAGAAAAATAAGTATAAGCTGTTGAGAAAGACGAGTCATTTGCAGTGTACTGGCATACAAGAACCAGGAGGGCATAATAAGAATCGATGATCAAGAACAAAGTCTTCTCATTAAAAACGGTGATGATCTCTCCATTGGCAAAAGATTTCGGAATATTTGGCCTTTCGGATCTCCGGGAGGGAACTGCCGACGGGAAGGTGACCATGAGAGAAAGATTGGAAACCAACTATACGATAACGTTCTACGAGTCGGGGCATGGAATTTAATAAGGTTGAACGAGGTAGGGAAGCTAGAAAATGTGAAAAGGGAAATTGAAAGGCTCACTCTAGATATAGCAGGGGTCCGTGAAGTGAAACGGAAAGAAGACAAGGATTCAGGTCAGATGAGTACAGGGTAATATCAACAGCAGCAGACAATGGTATAACGGGAGAAGGATTCGTTAAGAATAGGAAGCTAGGGCAGAGCATGTGTTGCTGTGAACAGTTCAGAACGACAGCAAACCAACACCAACAATGATAATTCGGGTGTACTTACCGACGTCGCAAGTTGAAGATAAAGAGTTAGAGAAAGTATACGAGGATATTGAAAGGATAATACGGAACATGAATGGAGATGAAAATCTAATAGTCATGGGTGACTGGAATGCTGTGGTAGGGAAAGAACTAGAAGAAAACGTTGCAGGGGAATATAGACAGGGGATAAGGAATGAGAGAGGAGAAAGACCAGCTGACTTCTGTAATAAATTTCAGCTAGTAATAGCGAAATCTCTGTTCAAGAATCAAAGAGGAGGAATTACACTTGGAAAAGGATGGTTGGTACGAGAATATTTCAGTTAGATTTCATCACGGTCAGACAGAGTTTCCGAAATCAGATACTGAATAGCAAGGCATGCCCAGGTGCAGATACAGACTCAGATCACAATGTAGTAGTAATGAAAAGTAGGCTGAAGTTATAGAAATTAGTCAGGAAGAACCAAACGCAATGAAGTTGGATACGGAAGTACTAAGGAAGGACGAAATGCGCTTGTAGTTCTCCAAGGCTATAGGTGGAGAAATAAGGAATAGCTCAGTATGCAGTACTGTTGAAGAGGAATGGACACCTCTAAAAAAACGGCGGTAACAGAGGATGGAAAGTATAACATAGGTACAAAGAATGTAACTGCGAAAAAACCATGGGTAACAGACGAAATATTTCGGCTGATCGATGAAAGAAGAAGATACAAAAATTTTCCTGGGAATTCAGGAGGACAGATTTACAAGTCGCTGAAGAATGAAATAAATAGGGAGTGCAGGGAAGTTAAGACGAAGTTGCTGCACCAAAGATGTGAAGAAATCGAACAAGAAATGATGTCGAAAGGAATGATTCAGTATTTAGGAAAGTCAAAACGACCTTCGGTGAAATTTAAAGCAAGGGCGGTAAGATTAAAAATAAAAGAGGAATGTTAAATGTTGAGGAGAGAGCGGATATGTGGAAAGAGTACACTGAAGGTCTCAATGAGGGGAAGATTTGTCTGATGTGATAGAAGAAGAAACAGGAGTCGATATAGAAAGAGGATCCAGTATTAGAATCAGAAGAGAGCTAGGAAGGAATTAAGATAAAATAACGCAGAAGGGGTAGGTAATATTCCATCAGAATTTCTTAAATCACTGGGGAGAAGTGACAATAAAACGACTGTTCACGTTGGTGTTCGGAAAAATGTCAACCACACAATTCCGGAGACTGCAAGAGTTGACAATTGAGAGAATTATCGCACAATCAGCAGAACAGCTCATGCATCCAAGTTACTTATTAGAATAACATACAGAAATACCGAAAAGGAAATTGAGGATGTGTTAGATGACGATCAATTTGACTTTAGAAAAAGTAAGGGCACCAGAGAGGCAATTCTGACGTTGCGGTAAATAACGGAAGCAAGACCAATAAAAATGGAGACAGATTCATAGGATTCGTCGACCTGTAAAAAGCGTTCGACAATGTAAAATGGTGCAAGATGTTCGAAAGTCTGAGAAAAATATCGGTGAGAGTGGACGACCAAGAATAAAATGCTCGAATTAAATAGCGTGTAAAACAGGAGTGTAGTCTTTTGCCCCTACTCTTCAATCTTTACATCGAAGAAGTAGTGATGGAAATAAAATAAAGATTCAGAAGTAGAATGAAAATTCAAGGAGAATGGATATCAATGGTAAGATTCGCTTATGACATTGCTATCCTGAATGAAAGTGAAATTGAATTACATTATATGATGAATGGAATGAACAGTCTACTGAGTGCAGAATATGAAATGAAAATAAATTGACGAAAGACGAAAATAATAGAAGTAGCAATAAACTTAACATCAGGATCGATGACCACAAAGTAGATGAAGTTAAGGAATTCTACCACCTAGGCACTAAACTAACCAATGACGGACAGAGCAGGAAGGACATCAAAAGCAGACTGGCACTGGTAAATAAGGCATTTATGGCCAAGAGAACTCTACTAGTATCAAACATAGGCCCTGATTTGAGGACGAAATTTCTGAGAATGTACGCCTTTCGCACAGCATTGTATAGTAGTGTAGCATGGACAGTGGGAAAAACACAACAGAAGGGAATCGAAGCATTTGAGATGTGGTGCCACAGACGAATGTTGAAAGTGAAAAAGATCTCATCAAAGTCTTCAATTGGCATCCGACGATGCAGATGGTTGTTGGCGGTCGGCAATCTGCATGCCGTAGGATTACAGAGACGGTACCAAAGGAATTGGATTTAAACCAGACGCCAGTGATCACGACGATAATTCATTAGTTGCAGAGCCGAAACTCTAGTTAATGGCGGACCCACACTGGATAAGCAGTAGCAGGGATGAAACTTAAGAGTAGCTTCTGAAAGGAAAACAAAGTGCAATGACGGTGAGGGTAAGCACCGGATTGGAGTGGAAATCAGAAACGACTGAAATGGGAATTATAACAACATGGAGTAAACTTAAGTCATAGTGAACAGGATCAGCACCAAGGGCCAGAGCAGACCAAGTTCTGTCTACCAAGTCTTGAGATGCAGTTTCAACACGAAGTCGTTCAAAAAGCTCATACCAGTTAATCAACAATTGTTTTACCACCGAAAGAGTCCACTGAATCCTCGAAACTCATCGTTCTACCGAAAAAGTAGTGTCTCCATTCTGGCTTGCCCGTCGAATAGCTTTTAGGTGGCTTCCTGGTGGTCGCACATCTACAGTTAAGTTAATTCCGCTGTTGTGTTTATCACTAAGGCGCAGGTTTAGCAGACGAACGTGTTTCCCTATCGCAGAAAGCCGGCAACTATACCCCGCTAATCGAAAGCCTTTCACACTAATGTCTCACCAGAGAGAATCAGTGCTCTTCTTGTCATGTCCGCATTGTCCGTCGCCTGCGTTTCGAAGAAGGATTTAAAACAGTACCGACAAGTAAATAGCGATTCATTTTGTGTGTAACGTAGGCGTATCCCAGTCCCATACTGTCTGTTGTACTCTGGCTTTCACTACAGCTTTAAACAGAAGGTACTAGAAATAAAATAAAAGCTCCAGATCGGGTTTAAAAATCAGTGTTAAATGATGTCAACAGTAAGAATCGCTGATGATATTGTTACTCTCAGGAAAAATAAAGAAGATTGACAGTGCCGAGTGAAATGAATAGGGCACGGTATATGCATTGAATGTAAACCGAAAATAGACGAAGCTATAAAGGAATCGCAGCAATAGATCATTGATAAATTAAACGTTAAATTGGGAGACCCTGATGTGGACGATACTAACAAATTCTGCTACCTTGTAAATAAAAAAAGTCATCCCAGACGTAGGAAAGAGGTCGTAAAGATCAGACTATCACAAAGAGGGCGTTCTTTGCCATAAAAATTCCACTAATTTCAAACATTACCCTTATTTTGAGTAAGAAATTTCTGAAAAGGTACTTTTCTAGCACAGCCTTGAATATAAGTGAATTCTAGACTGCGAAAAGGAAGAGATTCAGTTTTGAGATGAGGTACAGTGAATATTAGCTGGAATAGGAAGATACGGAATGAGGACATTCTCTGCAGAGTGAGTGAGGAAAGGGAAATGTGGGATGCCCCAACAAGAAGAAGGGATAGTATGATAGAACGTGTGGTAATATTTCAGAGAATAACTTCAAGTCACCAGAGGAAGCTGCAGAGGGCAAAAACTGTAGGGGAAGTCAGAGATTGGAAAAAAACACAAAAAATGAGGACGTAGGCTACAAGTACTGCTCTGAGATGAAGAAGTTCAGGAAAGGAATTCGTGGCAGCCTGCATGAAGCCAGGCAGAGAAGTTTAGAACATTTGACATTAAATATTGTCGCCTCTGTTATCATGCCTGGATAAGTCGTAGGGTCAGTATTGCCTCATGTGTTCCAACATTTCTACGAAATCCAAACCGATCTTCCCCGAGGTCGGCTTCTTTCAGTTTTTCCATTCGTCTGTAAAGAATTCGCGTTACTGTTTTGCAGCTATGACTTATTAAACTGATAGTTCGGTAATTTTCACATCTGTCAACACCTGCTTTCTAGGGGGTTGGAATTATTATATTCTTCTTAAAGTCTGAGGGTATTTCGCCAGTCTCATACATCTTGCTCACCATATAGTAGAGTTTTGTCAGGACTGGCTCTCCCAAAGCTGTCAGTAGTTCTAATGGAATGTTGTCTACTCTGGGGGCCTTATTTCGACTCAGGTCTTTCAGCGCTCTGTCAAACTCTTCAGGCGGTATCATATCTCCCATTTCATCTTTATCTACATCCTCTTCCATTTCCATAATATTGTCCTCAAGTACATCGCCCTTGTATAGACCCTCTATATACTCTTTCCACCTTTCCGCTTTCTCTTCTTTGCTTAGAACGGGGTTTCTATCAAAGCTCTTGATATTCATGCAAGAGGTTCTCCTTTCTCCAAAGGTCGCTTTAATTTTCCAGTAGGCAGTATCTATCTTACCCCTAGTGAGATAAGCCTCTACATCCTTACATTTGTCCTCTAGCCATCCCTGCTTAGCCATTTTGCACTTCCTGTCGATATCATTTTTGAGACGTTTGTATTCCTTTTTGACTGCTTCATTTACTGCATTTTTATATTTTCTCCTTTCATCAATTAAATTCAATATTTCTTCTGTTACCCAATGGTTTCCACCAGCCCTCGTCTTTTTACCTATTTGATCCTCTGCTGCCTTCACTATTTCATCCCTCAAAGCTACCCATTCTTCTTCTACTGTATTTCTTTCCCCCATTCCCGTCAGTTGTTCCCTTATGCTCTCCCTGAAACTCTGTACAACCTCTTATTCTTTCAGTTTATCCATGTCCCATCCAAGTCCCACCTTTTTGCAGTTTCTTAAGTTTTAATCTACATTTCTAACCAATAGATCGTGGTCAGAATCCACATCTGCCCCTGGAAATGTCTTACAATTTAAAACCTGGTTCGTAAATCTCTGTCTTATCATTATATAATCTGTCCGATACCTTTTAGTATCTCCAGGATTCTTCCATGTATACAACCTTCTTTCGTGATTCTTGAACCAAGTGTTAGCTATGATTAAGTTATGGTCTGCGCAGAATTCTACCAGGCGGCTTTTTCTTTCATTTCTTAGCCCCAATCCATATTCACCTACTACGTTTCCTTCTCTCCCTTTTCCTACTCTCGAATTCCAGTCACCCATGACTATTAAATTTTCGTCTCCCTTCACTACCTGAATAATGTCTTTTACCTCCTCAAACATTTCATCAATTTCTTCGTTATCTACAGAGCTAGTTGGCATATTAACTTGTACTACTGTAGTAGACTTTGGATTCGTGTCTATCTTGGCCACAACAATGCGTTCACTATGCTGTTTGTAGTAGCTTACCTGTACTCCCATTTTTTATTCATTATTAGATTGCTTGGATACAAAGACTATTAATTCATCTGTGCCCTTTCAAAGAAGGATTTGATGAACTGTTAAGGTAGTCAAGAATCTGACTACCATGTAATGATTCAGACTATGAGCCAATCCACTGAAAGTGTTAGTTAGCCTTCACGAATCACCGTAATCGATGTTTCTCTCACATACATTCTGAGCTAAAGGCAACGGCGATTTGCAGCTGCGACGGCAATGCTTAACACATTTCCATCACGGAGACATCCGCACGATTCAGAAACGTTAACATCCAAGAAATGGATCTCTCGGCAGATCCGATGTATTACATCTCTTGTCTGTCACAGGAGTGAGCTAGTGCTAGTCAGCTAAAATATCTACTGTTACGGGGCAAGAAAACATCACAAACTACACCTTTAAGATATAACGTCAAGTAGCTTGTCATAATGTGTTTCGGCTCCTGCCCAGGGTGAATGTTTTATGTTTATACCGCCAGAGAGGAAGTTTACTGTAGTTGCAAAACAGTGGCTTTGTCTTGTCTCCCACTTTCGGTCGCCGTCAGGTGCCTCCCAGGATTAACAGCCAATCCCGAGCAACTGCGCACAACAGGCCCTCTGCGTTCCTTGTTTATTTCTTGTGCTGGAAATCCCTCAGTGCCGCGCGGCACTTATTTCCGTACCACAGGGCCTAAATGAGCTGCTCCCCACCTGCCAAGCACCTCCTCCCGTCTTCCCTCCCACGCCCACCCCCACCTGGTTCGGCGGCTCCTTTGGCGTGCTCTTCCTCTATCGGTCTTGCCGGCACGAGACTCCTTGGAACATGAATATTACAGAGAAGCTCTCGCGGCGACGTCAAGAGAGAGTGAGAGAGGGGGGGGAGGGGAGGCAAGTTTTAATGCAGCTTCTTCCAACAGACGCTGTCGTCGCCCGTCGGGATAGCGCCGCTCTCAATCACACACGTGCACTTGGTAATAAAGACGGAACTCCCGCTGAGGAAGTAGAAGGGCGGCTCTGCACGAAATGCAGGAAGCTCTCAATGTCGCCGCAGATGTTTCATATAGTCTGCATTCAAAATAAGCTGGAGTATTAAAGATATTTTTTTCCATCAAGATCTGTTTATCATATCTCCAAAGTGGTGATGGGGGAACATGAGGGAAGCAGAAAGCTACAGAGGTGAATTATTTTGCCAAATGTTCATACAAGCTGCAGCCACTGCAATATGTCCAGTACGGGAGTGAACACTGGCAATCCATAGAAGAGTCGAACCAAAGCCAAAGCAGGTTCACCAGACACTCCAGATCCACAAGAACGTGGGATAACCGGAAAAAGTGCGAAGACCAAGACAATAAGTACGACGAAACAGTTAAGAACTGAGGAAGAGTCGCAGAGCCACTGTCGAACGCAGATGACCTCAGAGCCAAGAGAAACTTTGCGATCGACCGTAAGTCACGCTAGAGCGCTATAACAGGAGTGCGATATGCCAACGAATGCTGAGCATTTACCTATTTCAGAAACGGCCCAGAATGTTTACTTGCCAAAGCTGTTTTCAAATAGTTTTTATTTGCATTTACTGTTTGGAAAAATGAAATCGTCACTAGGTACCCTATCTGAACACATACCATTTTTCAAAAGGAGAGAAATTAATACGAAAACCAAGATATAACTATATAGATCCACAATTCAACCGACAATCCTCTACGGAGCAGCAGAATGGGGCACAACGTGCGCAAAGAATATCGAACAACTTCAAATACTACAGAACGCCTGCCTGAGATGGTCCTTCGCTGTACCTCGATGGACGAGAATCATAGAAATCCATCAAGAATTAAATAAAAAATATAGTACAGAAAAAATCAAATACCAGCCAGAAAATATTTTCCAAAAATTTTACTCCATCAGAGACTGAATTCCTCAACTCACAGTAGACTCAAAGCCATGGTACAGGTATAGAGCCGCGAAAGTTTACCGAAGAAGGCATTCCAAAATTCAGCCTGCATAAGGACTTCAAAAGAAGTAGAGATGATTTCAAGACGACAAATAGAATGACAAGAAACGAAAACCTAACAATAACAAACAATAACAAAGGACAAATAGACAGAAGAGCAAAGGATCCACAAGAGAGCCCAAGTCCCTCTGAAAGTGTTAATAACGATCGAGAAAAACCTACCCTTCCTCACAACATAAAAATAAATAGAAAGCGCAAAAGTTGGATACACTCGGGCACAACACAGGACACAAAAAAATAAAAGTAGTAATATAGTATTCTGCCATGACAAGAATATAGTATTTTTGTCATGGGTTAAGACTTTTCCACTTTTGTCTGTCCATAGCCAGTATTTTCATATCTTAATATTTGTCTCCTTTGATATTGTCCAGTATTTAATTACTTCGTTCTCATCTTCCCCTTTTTCCCTCCACCATTCCTTCTATTACTTCCTTCAATAAACAGTCCCTCCGCAAACAACGTCCAATCCAGTTCCGTTTTCTCTTTCTGATGACTTACCGCATGTTTCTTTCTTCTCCAACTCTTCTTAATACTTCTTCATTCCATACTCGGTCTTCCCATTTCACTTTTTCCATTCTTCTCCATATCTCTAGTGCCTCCAATCTTCTTTCATCTTCGTTCCTCAATGTCCATGTCTCTGCACCATACAGTGCAATGCTACACATGTAACATTTAGCAAGTCTTTTCCCCAGATATTTGTTTAGTGGTCCGCAAAGTAATTTCTGTTTCCACTTGAGTCCTTATTTCTGTCATTGCAATTCTTTTCCTTATTTCTGTTGAGCTATACATAGCATCCCTTATTACACTTCCCAAGCAATTGAAGTTATTCATTTGTCTATTTTCTCTCCTCCTGTTTTCATATACCATTTTCTCACCTTTCCTCCATTACCATGCTTTTCGTTTTCTTCTTGTTAATCTTCATTCCATATTCTTCTAATTTTGTGTTTAGATTGTCTGATAATTGTTCCATCTCTCTTACACTCTCTGCCATCACAATCATGTCGATTGCTAATCTATACACACCACTCCCCGACCCCTTATACAAACTCGTCTCCTTCCATCAAAAATTTCATTAATAATTTCCTCCAGATAGATATTGAACAATGTTGTTGATAAAAAGCAACCTTGTCTTACATCTCATCCTAATTCAATTTCTTCACTCATCACACCTCTATTCTTACTCTTGCTTTCTGGTTAAAATAAATAAATAATTAAAAATCTAAAAAAAGCGCTGACAGCTGGTAATTGTTCAGATGCAGGAAAAATTCAGGCAGTGTGCAGACACAGGCTAGAATGTTGTTCAAATATGTGGTACCCATAACAAACAGGACCCGCAGGGGATATTCAGTTTTGCTTGGCACACAGTAGAACGTTATGAATATGTTCAACTATCAGAATCAGCAAATGCTCGAAGACAGAAAAACTAATTCGCAGAAGTTTCCATTGCGTTTTAAGAACCAGTATTAAATGATGGATCTGTGAATAAACTGCAGCCACTAACTCATTGAACCGTAAGCGCTACGAAGATCATTCTTGAAATATGACTGCACTCATAGCGGTACTTTTTTCAACGCTGCTGCTGCTGCTGATGGAACTACATTAGCATCTAATATGTGCTGCAACACGAAGCACACTTTGATATTTACTACACACTGTTGTGTAGAATGTAGACACAGATTTTGACAGAAATGCTATGCCTGTAGGTGACACTTTCGGTATTGGGATTGCTTTTCAAATTCTGTGACATAATACTCCTATTGTTCTTTCAGAAGTATAAGCCACAACTGCCTCTCTTCAGCAAATGCCTTCATCTCCATGTACGAAGGAGATCCCATCTCACTGCTAATATTTTAAAATAGGATGGTCCCAGTCGTTCCACCGTTCTCTTCCTTATGATGTTGCCTACGAAACTGTGGTTTGTAGCAGAATATCATGTCTGATTAACTGTCCACAAACTTCTGCTTTGCGCTGGCGTACAACTTTGCATAGTTCTTTCTCCTCTCATATTTTTCGCAGAACCATCTCATTCTTTTCTGCCGGTCCAACTTATTCCTCCAACACCGCATTTCTGCGAGCTTCCTCCTACTCTGCTGACGTTCAGAATTCACATCGCTACATCAGGACACTCCACACAAAAGTCTTTACAGATGTTTTCTTAGAAGTTTCTTATTATTTTTGAAAGAACTGTTAGCCAGTGTTATTCTTCTCTTGATTTCCTTGAGGCATTTACTGTTGGCCTCCACAATTGTACAGAAATAGTGAATTCGGTTACTTTCTCCTGTTGCTCAATACCTATTCTTGTTTCAGTCCCGCCGGCCGAAGTGGCCGTGCGGTTAAAGGCGCTGCAGTCTGGAACCGCAGGACCGCTACGGTCGCAGGTTCGAATCCTGCCTCGGGCATGGATGTTTGTGATGTCCTTAGGTTAGTTAGGTTTAACTAGTTCTAAGTTCTAGGGGACTAATGACCTCAGCAGTTGAGTCCCATAGTGCTCAGAGCCATTTGAACCATTTTGTTTCAGTCCTGTCTCCATCCTATTTCTTGTCTGTAACCACGACTTTTGCCT
The DNA here is from genome assembly GCF_023864345.2 of Schistocerca serialis cubense. Lineage (NCBI taxonomy): Eukaryota > Metazoa > Arthropoda > Insecta > Orthoptera > Acrididae > Schistocerca > Schistocerca serialis. The sequence continues at coordinate 273,218,580 of NC_064642.1, read as the reverse complement.
TCCTGGTATTTATTTTTAGTTTTACTTTCGTTATCTCTTGATTTAATGCCTGAAGAATTTTACTTAGTTCTTTCATTTTATTTAGTTCTTCCTCTGCGTTCCAATGTCATAGCAAATCTCACGCAGTGCATATGAACACTACTAATTCTGATTCGAATCGTATTTTCTTTCGTTGTAGTTATTGCCTTCTCTATGAAAGTATTAAATATACGAGGTGATAGAGGCCACTTGGACATCAATGGATCAAACTGCTCAGCATAAAATACATCCGGGAACTCATACTTTTAAATTTTAATGCAGAAATTTGGAAATCATTATGCTCCTACTTCCTGTGATTGGATGACAACAGGGATGTCATTTCAAACTTAAATTTCATCATATGTCTCGCATAGTGAAGCAAGAGTTGATATAATGTGATTAATCTGAACTTCCATTATTTTTCTTATTTTCATACAATTTTAAACAAACGTACGCTTCGGTAATACACATTTAATACTCGAGTAAACACAACGTAGATTAAAGCTTAACGATATCTGTACAGAATTAATCTACGGGTGTTCTACAAACAGTTTCATATCAAACACTGTGATATTATTTATGATGTTTAGTGACGAATGCAATTTTTATAACGAAGACATGCATATCGACAACACTCAGAAACACAGTTACATGCAAGGTTCCATCTCCACTATCACTTTTCTGCAAAGCCACAGTGTAAGTAGCCTGTTTATGTGTCTGTATGTTGGTCGCGCGATAGACTGCATTAATAACTCTGACAGCGTTCTACGCCCTCTGTAAGAGACTCTGTGGCTGGTTGGACTCGCAGTTGGAGGTGAGTAGCCAGAGGTGATGGAGGTTGGAAGTTATTAGTTAGCAGTGGTGGAGGTTAGATGTCTCAAGCGTCAGGGGCAGCGAGCGGTCTGGACGTATCCGTCATGAAAATTTAATTTTGTTGATGATCATATAATTTTTGGAACTGAATGTCACGGACGATTATATAATTTTCTGAATTTATGTCATATTATTTAGGTAAAATTCGCTAAATACATTGTTTGCTCAGCAACAAAATCTTTCCTTTGATAACCAAATGCCTATTAGTAGTTAGAGCCTACAGTAGTTACAATCTTTTATTTAGCTGGCTGTATTGGTGTTTGCTGTATCGCTGTAGTTCGTGTAATGAAGATTTTCCGTGAGGTGAGTGGCTTATGACATGTATGGGTAAACACAACGTAGATTAAAGCTTAACGATATCTGTACAGAATTAATCTACGGGTGTTCTACAAACAGTTTCATATCAAACACTGTGATATTATTTATCATGTTTAGTGACGAATGCAATTTTTATAACGAAGACATGCATATCAACAACACTCAGAAACACAGTTACATGCAAGGATTTCTTATAATTTTTATAATTCAGGGTCATTCTTTTGTGTTAATTATTTGAGCACTCGGATTGCGTTTTAGTTGTATTTGTCAGGAATAATTCTGTAGGTCAGAAATGAAACGATAAAGAAGTTTCGCCATCTCAGTTATTTCAGTTGAAGTAAAAATATAATACAGAAGTTTCAACAGCTTTAAATGTTTCATTCACTCCAAAAACTTTGCGTTAGTCGTATTTGCTTTAATCTCGATTTTAAATATTTCGGCGAAGGTTACATCATTTTATGGAATCCATAGAATGATTGCTGAGCGTTGTGAAATTCGAGCTGCAATGCTTTTCCGAGATACTGTACTGTGGAAAAGCATTGAATAAGTGAATGCTTTCTGTAAAGTTAAATTTCAAGAGCAATTTTATTCTGATTATGAGGCCAGGGTATCGACATATTTAATCTCTGTCTGGTAATAAATGCTTAATACGAAACACTAGTGGCCGGGAAAGATGCATTCGGTAAAACTTTTGGCTTATTAAATTCCTCTCCGAGTTACAATAATACAGTTACGACTTCATTAAGCTTCGCTTCGCCGTTGGCTACTTAATAATTACAGAACAGTATCCATTCCGGAACTCATTTCCGAGAGTACACGTACTTCCACAGCAAGCTGAATTATACTTCGTACTGTACACGAAATAGATTCTAGCGGCAATTATTTTTTTAAAGAGGAGGAGAATGAAGAGTAGGAAGATATATTATGTCACTGTGTTTGAGTACTTAGAAGGAAAATTAGGAACTAATAATGTAGTTCGGTGAAGGTTGGTAATAAGTATTTCGTAAGCCGCTTGATTTATTAAGATCCAGGTTTGTGTATTTTGTAAAGTCGATGTTCACTTATATCGGCAGTTGCGCGAATTCCGCAGGAGATCAGTCGCATTGCTTTCCCATTTCAGCTCACAACTGATTCTGAGTGCTATAAAGGATAGTTATCTGGAAACCAGACATGTGGCAGAACAGTAAGTAAACTGTCCTATATTTCAAAAGCCATTGCCAGATCTGTTAATACGAGTAAAATCATTCTTCTGTAAGACACGACCGTCAATACCTTCATGGAAAAAGGTTTGCCGTTGCCTACGGAATCATGACTGTATCCAGTCGTGCAGCTGTTCGTTCGGAGCAAACTAACGGCTAAGAATGTCTATCTTCAAGCTTCAAAAATAGGGAAATAGCATGGGAGCTGATCGGGTCTGTATAGAGGATGTGTAGGGGGTCCCAGCGAAACTGCAGCACACTCAAAACAACTTAGCATCATGTGGACGGATATAATCCTGCAACCGAACGACGACATCCCCGGGCGTTTGGATAGTTCAAAATGGTTCAAATGGCTTTGAGCACTATGGGACTCAACATCTGAGGTCATCAGTCCCCTTAGAACTACTTAAACCTAACTAACCTAAGGACATCACACACATCCATGCCCGAGGCAGGATTCGAACCTGCGGCCGTAGCAGTTGCGCGGTTCCAGACTGAAGCGCCTAGAACCGCTCGGCCACCAGCGGCCGGCTAGCTAAAGCAAGCAACATAGAACGACTAAATACTTCACATTGGTCCATTTTCGTTAAGCTACAGAGGAAAAAAAAAAAAAAAATTCTTAAGTGAACAAGCAATTTTTGACGTTCGTAGCCACCGGATTATGAAATAGAGTTCGTTCTTTTTAATGTACCTTTATTTTTTTTATTTTTGTTGCACTGAAAAGTTGTTTTTGAAGTCGTCTTTAACGACTTTAGAAAACCATCATAACGACCGGGAGAGCGGTGTGCTGACCACACGCCCTTCCTATCCGCCTCCTCACCTGAGGATGACACGGCTGTCGGATTGTCCCGATGGGCCACTTGTGGCCTAAAGACGGAGTGCTTTGCTTTAACGACTTTCTCAGGTAATAAGATGTTAGCATCGAAAACCACTGTCCAGCGGTCAGAAGAGGCACCACAAACGTTTGCCAATCTGTACCATGTATAAGAAAAGTTTCACTTCCCTATGTCACCTACGAATTATGCCTCGATGATCCGTTTGAGAAGAACACTCTTCACTACCTTCTCTCTTCCGGTCATATAGTTACTGGTGCCCAATCTCTAATGATCATGTCGTCAATGGTACGTTAACTCTTACTCTTATTTGCTTGCACTGCGCATCCCAGGACTCGAGAGAAAATGACAACAAAGATATATCGGGGCTAATAGTGTCATTTCTCCTTCATTCCATAGCGGATGGAATGGGACAGGACAGACGTTGCCTACAAGTATCTCCCATGTGGCATACAACACCCACTTGCTTTCTAAGTGTACATAAATAGCTCTACGCTAAAATATGTCATTCTGATACTTGATCTGAGCCGAAACAAAATGCCGCCGGTATTATGGCTCTACCCGTCTTTGCATTGGAAAAGTCGACTCCAGTTTGAAACGTCGCACAGTTCATCGAAGTGCTGCGTTCCAAAGCTGATGGCAGCTTTCCCTTCCGGAGATCTGCTCGACGGACTGTGTCTCTACTAACTGCAGATAAAAAGGGTTCTCTAAGAACGCTCAAGAGACAATAAGCGTGTGTGTGTGTATGTTTGTGTGTGTGTGTGTGTGTGTGTGTGTGTGTGTGTGTGTGTGTGTGTGAGTGTGTGTGTGTGCGCAGTACAGGGGAAATTCGGAGAATCTGAATGAGTAATTATAGTCTAATCCCAAAATGAAATGAAAATTACGCCAAGCTATTCAATTTACAAGTCTTGACGAGGATATACCTTATTTAGAAGTCGAAGATTAATGGCGTCGTTGTCAAGATGCCGCATAAAACAAGGGCACGTTTTCAGCCTCAACTTTAATATTTATGGATGACAGTGCAGTTAAGTGTCTCAGATTTAAGACAGCTGACTGAGGCTGTAAACAAGGCTGCATTTAACAAGGTCCGACTAGTTTGTGGATCTTTCGACATACTTGTTTCTGTAGCCTAATCTAACTTAAACATTTTCAAAGTTCTAGGCAGAGATCATTGCTGAGCATGAGGTAAGGCCTGGTTACCACTGCAACAAATCTGGAGATTACTTTGGTACGATTTTAGTCTTTCTCGGGTTGATATCGGAAATGGAGTAGCGTTTTTTCGGACTATTCTAGTCACTGAACTATTTTTTCTCCACTAGCTCTTACACTACGAACCCAAGTGATCACCTGTGTATATATGCATACATGTGTGGGTGTGTCCGCACGCGCGCGCGCGTGTGTTTTGTTATCTAAATATAATATGTTGTTAGTAACTCAACACAACTGTCTAATATTTAAGTTATTTGTGGTTTATAATATTTATCCTCTTAAACATCTTCTCCTTCTCGTACCTATAGCAACCTGAAGAAAATTTTAATTGAAACATTCAATTGCACAGTCGTTATCAAAATTAAATTCTAGGAAACTGTATCAAGATTGACACACGATACATGTATTAGTTATAATGATTACTAAGTGGTATTAGTAATAGCAGTGTAGCTGAAGCTGAAATGAATACCAGTGAAATGATTAATCGAAATGGCGTGTTTATTTCTGTGAAGATTACACCACGCGGAGAGCACAGAGATCCGTATGAAACTGTACTACATTTGGGAAATTGTATAACTGAATATAAATATGAAAGGAAGCGCCCGACCCACCTTTCATATAAATTCGTGGTTTTATAACACTGTAGATTTACTGAGCTCTCCAAACTGTTTTCTCCCTGCCTGTGCTTTCTTACTTCTCCATGCCAGTGAGGAATATCAGGCCCGGAAACTAAATTAAATGTGTTTTATTTTCATTCTTATTATATTTCGTCATTCAGAACACCATGCAGTGTTATGCTCGGAAGTACCGAACGACTCAAATTGCGTATCATCTGATTTCTAAGGAGCCTACATAACCCAGGTGTCTTGAAGAGCCTCTAATCTCTTTACGGTACTTTCGTTTGACTGTATAAAATGGATACCATGATAGACAGTTAGTGAACGTGGTTCATGATTTTTGTAGTTACATCTTGTATACATGGAATGGGGCAGAAGCTGATCAAAGACTTGGAGAAAATAAATACTGATAACGGTAATTTTATGAATTATTTTATTTCACTACCAGTTTCGGTCTTTAGGCCGCTATACACGTGGCTAGAGAAGTCATCTAAACGTCCAGGGTATTATAAGGATCACGAAATTCAACTGCCTTCCGTAGATCTCTATAACTTGTTGTCGTTAGGCGCGCGGAGAATCCCCGTCTACAGGGAACTTTTAGAAATCTAGGAAGCTATTTGAAATTAGTGTTCCCCATAATAGAGTGGACGTTTAGAAGACTTATCTAGTTAGTGTCTTGAAGATGATGCCAATGAGGCCCGAAACTCTTGGTCAGATAACACAATCAATAAACTTATGGTTGTCGGTTTTTTCTCTTTCTTCATCACTTCCTAATGGGTATCTCTCCAAGTACAAGCACCACGATACTTCAGGAACTAAGAAACACGGTACTAGAGATGTGGCGGATCTTAACGCCTCAAAACTCAACTTTATTTCAATAGGTGATATTCATAAAGCAGTACCATGCTTTTTAGAATCTGGGGCAATAGCTTTGTCACATAGAACATTCAGCAGCCCTTGGGAAAAATCAAAAACTTTTGGAACAAGAGATGTTGAGACAATACTTGGACATCTAAATTTCTATAGCGGTTCGACGTATTTTTGCTCTCTAAGAGGTTTTTCCGCACTTACTAAACGTCGTTTTTGTGGGTATTAGGTGTTTATAACTATGGTTATTCGTACCCAGCTCGTATGATACGTTAGATATCAAGTTTGTTCACCAGCAGCGAGATATTTGAAAGTGGATTGAGGATACAATTCGTTTTATCTGACAGGGAAAAGAATCCGGCACCAACCGCCGATGTTTTCTTTCCACAAATAGAATATCAGTATCGATTGTTTGTTTGCTAGTAGTGAGATGTTTGTATGTTTGACTAGAAATATTGGCACATATCGTTGGCAAAACATAATCAGATAATAAAAATTAAAATTATTTTTCGGTATTAGTTCGGTGATCATATGCTGATAATGAAATTATGCTGGAACTGTCTTCGAACCAAAATCTAGAGGAGTCTGCAATCTTAGGGCAAACGAAAAATGATTGAACTACATCATTCCAAGAGGGGAAAGAGGAGATCTGATTTATAATCCCATTCCAGCGCCAAAATTTTCAGCTTCCTATGTTGAAACAAAATAAGAACTCTGTTACCTTAAATGATCATTGCTTCATTAAATAACAGAAAATTTCCATTTTATCAAAGCTTGCTGCTTGCAGTGTTTCTGTTTTCCTTGACATCCGCCTCTGTTATGGTGTAATCTAAATCGACTATGCACCAGATGGTAACGAAGGGGTATGACATTTAACACGGCATTCCAATTAACCTGACTTACCAGAGGTGAAGTACATCTGCTCGTTCATGATGAAAGTGAACACTTGATATGGGAATCGAACAAACACTTTGTACTTGTCAAAGTAGGATTTTTCCACCAGACCACTTCAAGTCTCAGTTCGGAGCCCTCTAATTATATTCTAACTGAAGATGCTCTTAGTTTACTAATTAGACACCGTTAACAAAATCTGGATATTAACTGGTTAATTATCAGTAAACTTCTGGTACGGAAACTATTCTAGTCTCATGGCAGTGGGATTTAAGATGCTTCTAGCCATCATAGCCCCGATGCTTAGCCATTTCGAAATTATTACTTTTTCAACAATTTTCTTAGTTCGAGATATACCACTAAAGAGCATGAATTTATCAGATACTCCTGTTATTTTTAACATTATTATTATTTCCTTCGTTCCATTGCTTCTACACGTGTGCTTGAAAGGCGTTTGATGTTTTTTGGTAGTTTATGAAAGCAGTAGCTCAGAAACAGGTAATTATTTAGTTTTTTACATGTATAGAAATTTCTTTCCAAGTTCTTATATGACGTATCCTATTATTTAGTTTTGACTGTTGATAATTGTTGTCGTTCGTTTGGAGTGTATATGTCGAGTAAAAGGAAGTTCACGGTATACAGTTTAATAATATGATACCTGTTGTTTGCGCCCATGTTTGGATGACTTTATTCGTTTTTCGCATAGCGGTTTGAAGATAACGCTAATGAAGCGTCGAAAATGCCTGCTTAAATAACACAAAATTTAGGAAGAATTACTGCTATTGGTATCCCTCTACGAGTCCCCAATTATTCATTGATTACATTAAAACTAAACTGACAGATTAACACGTTACTTGATAACAGATGTCGCGTTGCATTACTTTGTTTATTTGCGTTTAGCAGCGACATTTCTCCGTTTATTTGTGCTTAGCAACGATATTTCACCATTCATTTGCGCTTAGCAACAACGCTTGTAAAATGCCAGTTCAAGAGCCAGAGGATGCTAATGTATTCCATTAAATGTCACAGCTATTCTGTTCAAGTGACAAGATAGACGTGACCTATTCCAAATAACGTATGCAAGAAAACAATGCAGAATTTGAAGTATTTCGTTGCAATAAACTCAAATTTTAGCGTGTTCCAAGTTCCCATTTTCACTTAATTAGTATAAATTAAGTATACACTTGAAGAATGTAAGAAAATATTGCACGGCTGAAAAACTCACATCCGTCCCGGAGGTCTTACATGTAATCGCCAACTAAAAATTCCAATTCTGTGGAAAATCAGTTTCAGTTATCAGATGTAGCGAGTACTGTTCCGCAGTGCTCTTTCTCACCGGAAAATACGCAGTTGACTTACTGGTCTCCACAACTACTGTAAAACAGTAAATTCGTGTGCGCACAATGCATACGGCTTGCAGAATATAATAACGCCATGGGCTCCAGTTGTGAATGTGCCTGACCTAAACTGGCCCTATACCAGTTCAGGCCCCAAGCGGTGCAACATCATTCTGGTACTAGCAGCGTTTTCGTACTGTCAGCTTCACTGTTAGCTTCACTTGATTTTCTAATAATGAAATCAAATCGCATGTCATCTCAACATGAGAGATTCCTTCTGGGATATCTGTAATTTTGTCAGTGAGCTTTTTCCCCTCCCTAACAGCGAAATGTGGCAAACTGTGGCCAGTAATTGGTTCACGAACCGCTATTATGTACCATTAAGAAGATTTATTTATATGCTGTCGAAGGTGACGAAATTTGGGATCCTCTTAAAAGGTCGTCAGCAATGACGTCCACAGATTACCAGAATCAGAAACGTTCATTGTCTAGGTAGGAAGAGGTTTAAAAACAAAGTCCGCACAGTCTTGGCCAGGTCGGTCCTTTCGTCTAAATTAAGTTCGTTCTGCAGTGCTATGTAGATCAAATAAGTAGGTTTTCATAATAGCCAGTTTGGCAGACTATTCTTATCCTTATTTATTAGTTCACTTGGATTCTACCGTCTCTTTTTTTCACTGTTTTTATGATGGATCTGAGGAATGGAAACTTCCGATGCTCGCTACGTGGAATATTTACAGTAAGTGTTTATCTTTAGAGCAACGCCACAATGCTAATTCAAAAAATCTGACGACAAGAAGCCGATTGGTATAGGTATAAGTATGCGGTTAGTGTCATGATCTGTGAGATATCTCAGTAGATATGTCGGATGTCGGTATTAACGATGGTGTGACAGACTGTAACACTTATCTCCTGCTCACTGGGGTGACAGTCTGCAGTGAACGAAATAAAGGCGTTTGTATCAAGAATTAAATGATCTCGTCTATATACAACGTCTTCCTTGTAGTGAAAAAAAATTAAATATGTAGTATACGAGTACAGTGTTGCAGGTGTGTAAGTAAAAGAGAAATAAAAATCTCTATACCTGGAAAATAAAAGAAAATGTTCTTCTTAAAATAATAGCATTCCTTGAAAACGTTGTGAAGAAATACTTTTACAGCATTGCAGTGAATTATCTCTCACTGAATGTAAGAAACAACTAAAACCAAAGGTCGTCAATGATACAACCCGCTACATGTGTGGATTTAACATCCAGAGAAATCGTGTGTCAGACCAAAAACTTCTTGCTGCTTCATGAAATAAAGGAGCTTAATCAGGTTTTCCGTTCGTTAGGAGTTTACTTAAAAAAGTTTTCCGTTAGTCAGAATCCAGTTCAAGATTTTACAATTGTAATGTGTAACTAGTTACCATACGTCGCAGAGTAGTTCATGTCATATATAACTTCTGTAGATGGATTTTGTGCAGCTTGTCGTTAGTAGGTACCCCGTCATTGGCCACCATGTACCAGGTTTACTTGACAGAACTAGGAGGGATGTTATTTAAGATATTCCTCTAAATAACGTGCCAACTGCAGTTAGACCATCTCTGCTCTGCCGGGTTTCTTCTGGTAGTTTTTGTCAAGAGATCGTCAAATACCCTGTTCGCCAGATCAGCGGATCTTGAGTGGGAAAGTAGGCCTGCATATAAGTTACTGCACACCAAACAATTCCGTCTTATGTACGGAGACATTAGAGATATCGTCGATATGTTGATGGGAGGCTCAAGTTGTCTTGAGACCGATCTGTCCAATTAGATCCTGCCAGAGTTGTCCTTAGAAGCCACAGGAGCCTTCCTTTAGACAATGAGAGAAAAGTATTTTACGCCCTGGCGTTGAGCACATTGAAACTATCCTTCGTATATAGGAAGACCAAGTTTCCAAAGCGGATCTTGAGGGTATTATTCCTTATGAAAAACGAACAGAAGGTGCTCTGAACTCTGGCAGCTACAGGGGATCGCTGGAGAATGATCTGCGCCCGGTAACTGAATTAGCTTTCAGCAGTAAGTTTGATGGTTTGAAATTTTTGTAATAAATTAAATTGCTTCTACGCGTACGTTTTAAAGACTATCATAATCTGATTTAACATGTGCGCCCAGTATCTGGTGTTTATCCTGGTTGTGTTTTCGACCAAATGTATATCCAGTGTCTTATGATTGGCGCTGGCGCTGCACCAACCACCAGGTCACGAGCAAAGGCGGCACTGCAACAGCTCAAGAAGAAGACAGCACATTCTTTAGACACTTCTGCATTCTACAGTGTTTCCAAATCGTGCATCTTGCAGGACTTAGAACTCTGGAGGTTGGCCGGTTTAATCGCCTGCCTTAAGTGAACAACTTTCACTTATTTATTGTGGTGGTTGGCTGGAGGCCAGGTTTTATTTCTAATGTAGTACATGGGCTCTCACAGATACTTCAGCAGTTTAGATACGGACACTAGTGTAGATCGGAATTGATAATATCGCAGGAAAACTGTGATATGCCCGTGATCTTCCACTCTGTTCTGGGTGTGACACTAAGTAAAATACATTGTCTCAAACCAGCACATGTAAGTAATGTGAGAAAGTATGCTGCGGTAGTGTCTAGTTGGCTTAGCGTTAACTCGCTCAACTGCTTATGTGCTCGCTGATTTACAATCCTCTCGGATCTCGCTGGAAAAACGCTGCGGCTTGTAAATCATTTTTCTTGTATTCTTTATTCAATCGGAAAATAGCCAGAATGAAATTCAGAAACGAAATCTTAACTGAGGTTCCTCATAAAACGCTGTCTCACAGCCTCGATGCAATACAGAAGTAACCAGAAGTGTATCTGTGGAAATACTGAGTTATCGCATACGACGGTCTGTAAGAAGGCTTGACGAACAACTGACGACAGCTTGTGATAAGCATATAATTCAACTACATTTTCCGACACGTTTTAACCATGTTGGTAGATTATATGCTTTAAATGTTCTCATATCATAGGCTACACAAGCAGTTGTCACATGAGTAACTTTTCCATTCCTGCGTCGATATTTTATGACACTTCCGTTAGCAGCTATTAAGTCTCACACACATCCCCTCTCGGCATCCCCAAAACAAGCAGATGTGGTAAAACCTACGACAATTCCTGCTGTATCACTTTCGATTAGCTTGTGTCCTCCTTTCATGGAATTCAGAGTCAAACGTCATGTTTGCGTTTCCTTCAAAGCCGAACCGCGCCACTTCCACTCTGTATATCATAGACTTTTTCCATGGAAACTCAAAAAGTAACCTGAACAGTATTGTACTAGGCTAAACGGTAGCAGCAACATACAGTGTAGATCACAAGCCGTCACTGCGACATACACGGAACATCATGGTAGCCTGGCTGCTTGTACTCTAGGGTGTGCCCATACCCACTGTGACGTGGGTGGATTCTGGAGCACGAAAGCATTCAGAAGGAGTCCTCGAGGCTAGAACTCCATCGCGGAATTATTTTCGCACTTCACTAGCATTAATCGCGTATCAAAAAGGAGATATTATGATTCTTCTTCCATTAGACATGTAATTTTAGTACACAGAAGAAATGCATTATATCTGGCGGAGTTCAAGGCGCTTCTTAGCCCCGATTTCCACCAGACACTAACAGATGCGGCACTGGATGGCTCTAGCAGACAACATTTCCTCTAAAATCTCCCGCGTCCTATAGTGTGGCCAGTTTGAGCAGATTGCCAGATATACAGCTCGGAAGGTGGTCATATTTATTGTCACCCAGCGAATCGGTTCTTTATTACCCACTGCAGAGGCTGCCGAATGTCGGACATTGTTGTCAGCACTATATTGTACTATTTCATTTGCTTTCGAAGTGGCATATTTTAAAAGTGAAATTTAGATTCCCCTAGTTATTCCGTTTACGTTATATGTTAAACAAAGATGTGATATTATAGATCATATAATACCAATGGGTCATGTAAGTATACACAACTGGTAGAACGTCGTTATTAAGTCGGTAAATTACTGATCCCATCAGTTCCATGAATTTTAATTCGTGGTAAGAGTAGTGAGTTTAGGAGGATAACGAAATTTTCATTGTTTAAATTATTTATAATTATACACCTGAGGAAGTAGTGGCTCATCACTACTTCCTCAGTTGCATAATTATAAATACTTTAAACAATGAAATTCTCGTTATCGCTTGTGCTTTTCGCTTGGCATTAAAATAAAGTATATCTTTTACATACTTTCGTAGATACTGATGTCCTGCCTGCGTTTAAATAAAGAGAACAAGGATTAACATGATGCGTTCTTCTCGAAGTAAAAAAAATCCATGTCTTCATACGCTTTGGTGTTATGAGTCATGTGCACAAAAAATTTGTTTCCATGTTGCCAAGAATGTGGCCTTTATGATATTCATTGAGCTGTGGTAAATCTCAAGTAAGAACCTACTGACAAGGCAAGAGGGAAGTAAGTGTCGAGTGTCTTCTTTCAGCCCAGAAGTTAAATTAATCCCTACTACTTGCTTTGGAAAGTATTTCATAAGTGAGTTCCTCGTAAGTATTATTTCGAATCCCATGGAAACATGTTATCACTCTAAACAGCATACCTAGTAACAAAGACAGCGTGTCCTGATATTAAAAGCTGTATTTAGATTTAAGTAGTGATTCAGGTCATGTTGACGACCCTATCTTATGTTTTTATTTAACTACGTTGCCTCACGTATTACACCACCCAACACGTGTCGAAATATAGTGCGCACACACACACACACACACACACACACACACACACACACACACTCACAGATATAATCACTCCCCCATCACACACAGAAACTTATATAACGATTAGAAGCCGTCAGAACTCCCACAGAAATTATCAAACCTTCTCGCAATATGTCACAGATTCTCACGACATTCGCGAACATAGACGACGTAATGTTTTGAACTACGACGAGAGTGAAAAACCTACGTTTTTCTGTGTTTAAAAGCAACTGCAATCCGACCAGCGAACGTGAGTGCATGACTGTTCATTTAACAACGTAGAGCATACACAAATTGTATTCAAAACATTATTACAATTCCCATTGTATAGCACTGACGTATAGAGGTTCAGTTTTTCGTAATTGCTAATAACACTCATACTGTTGCAGATGAAAAGCTGTATGCCTAAGAAATGGCAAGAAAATCACACAAAATATGTCAGAAATAACGGCAGAAAACGTAAAAACCACGCTGTATCGAAGTAAATACGATACTATTAAACTATTCACAGAATACAGTATTTGGAACCAAGTGGTACACATATATATCAGTGTTCTATGTTGCTTATAATGATGCTGTTTGTGCATGTTTCAGTATTAAAAAAACAGTTGACGATGTGGATAGTGTTGCTGAAACTAATTTGAGAAAACACTAAATAAATAGAAAACAAGGTGTTTTACATCAAGGCGGACACACAGTCCCATGTTCTTGTTTCGATGCAAACGCTGACCAGTGGAACAGTTACAAGATAAAATGAGGAAACTAAATTCCTTCAGTTACAACAACGCTGAAATAAATCTTGTAAGTCTTCTAAACGGTTTGTGAATCTGTTACAGGCCACATTTTGCGGCTTTTCGCAGGTAGGAACGGAAAAAACTAGCTGACAATAACTAATCACACAGAAGGTAAGGAGGAACGAGATAAGGCCTCTCATGATAGGAGGACTTGTGACTTTATTCTAGTGTTTAGAAAATAAAGTGAAGCGAACAATGAAGCTGACAGTGCGAGCATCGTCCTGGTGTCAGCATGATGTTCACTACCTCTGGACTGATGCAGGGTCACATTAGGTCAGGCTTATACACAACAGGAAGGCGCGGCGATAATATATCCTACAGCCCGTATGCATTCTGTGCACACAAAATTACTGTTACAGTATAGATGCGGCGCCCAATAAGTTAACGGTATACTTTCTGGTGAGAAAGAGCACTGGCTAAGTCTTCATTACATTAGATTGCTGAAACTAGTGTCCCACAGAGGTGGAATTTCTAGTTTAAGACTAATGTAATACCTCTAAATCGGAGGTGTGTTTTGTAGCTGTACAATATTTTCCTACATTGTTGAAGTGGATACAAATTCCACTAATTACGCTAAAATGTAAACTTGGAACACGTCAAATGGCAAAATATGAGATTAATGCAACAAAACAGTTCAAATTCTACATTGTTTTCTAGCATATATTTTTTGAAATAGGAGACGTAGAACCTGTCACCTGAAGGGAATGAACGTGACATTTAATAGAAGATATCACGATCCTCTGGTTCTTGAATCGGATTTCACTAAGAGCTTACAAGCGTCTTTGCTAAGCACAAGTAAATGAAGTAAAGCAAGCCGGCCGAAGTGGCCGTGCCGTTAAAGGCGCTGCAGTCTGGAACCGCAAGACCGCTACGGTCGCAGGTTCGAATCCTGCCTCGGGCATGGATGTTTGTGATGTCCTTAGGTTAGTTAGGTTTAACTAGTTCTAAGTTCTAGGGGACTAATGACCTCAGCAGTTGAGTCCCATAGTGCTCAGAGCCATTTGAACCAATTTTTTGAAGTAAAGCAACATGATTTCTGTTATCAAATAACGTCTTAATCAGTTAAGTTAGTTTTAATGTAATAAACGGATAATTATCTATGTTCGGTATTAACTTGAAAACTTTTCCCTAGACATGTGAAGAAGTAGATTATTTTCAGTTTTTGGGCAACTACTTCTACAATTAACCAAAAAGCACCAAACGATCCCTTCAAGCACATGTGTAGCAGCACTGGTAAAAAGAAAATAATAACAATTATGGCAGTAATAATCGAAGTATTTGGTAACTTCATGCTCTGCTATAGTATTTCTCGAATTATGAAATTTACTGAAACAGTGAAATTTTCAAATCGGCTTAGAATTGTGGCTGTGGGGACTAGAAGACTCTTTACAGCCCACGGCCGTGACACTAGAATAAGTTCCGTGTCAGAAACCTGCTGATAATTAACCAGTTAATAGAGATCCGGGTTTTCTTCATGGTGTCTAATTTGTAAGCTAAGTGCTGCTTCCGTTAGCATACCATCAGAGGGGTGCGAAATGAGGCGTACTGTAGTTTATTCGCATAACAGTAATTTTACTTTATTTAATGACCCAACGGACATATAAGAACACAGGGCTCTTATTATTATTACTGTTTTAACATCAGACGTTGAAAATTTCGATGCGGGACTGAGTATAGAATTTGGAATCCGCTTTCGCTCCGCTCTTGGAACGACATAGTCCATTGATTTCATTGTTTTCCCCAAGACTGCAAACTTCTCTAGGTCTCCATGAAACGCACGTATCGGGGTTGAAATATTGGTTCAGCATATAAGTATTCATAATTTCATTTCAAGCCCTAGCAAGTGCACACGAAACTTCTATGAAAAATTATTTCATTCCTAATATGTGTTCATGTGTTGCCAACCATAACGACAGATGCCGTTATTTCTAGTCAGACATACAAACATCTCACTACTGATGAGCAAACAGTTGATATCTAATTTTCTGTAGTGAACAGAAATAAACGGCAGTAGGTGCCGGGTCCTTTCTCCAGGCCAGCTAAAAGAACTGTGTCCTCATTTCTGATTCAAACATCTCAGTACTGGTAACAAAATTCCATATCTTACATCTGTTTCTACTTAATTGACATACCAGTTACCCGTCACAAAACTTTACATCTTGGCATTTGAACTTTGAAGACGTACATGCTTTCTTACTTGTGAATGATAGTATAATAAACGCAACTTAACATGCAGATACCTCTCTTGATACAAGATACTATTAACGGTTCGGTAACTAATGTACGTTAATTTACTTTCAGGTTCAAATTTGTTTACTGATTCAGGTGAAAACTTTTATATATGTTTAGTGAGCAATGACTATCGTTGCCACGGTCGACTCTCGGCTTGACACTCAAGCTTTGCTTAGACAGCACTAACTATAGCAACTGGGGTTTAGTCCCGATCCAGAACCGAAAAGGTTGCTGCGTTATTTAATAGCCAAACATGTGCACAAATAGTTATTCATGAATCATGATTACAGTTATATTACAGGTGATAATCGGTCAATGATGTGACCTCCATACAGCACTAATCTTTGTTCATCGTGGTGTTTTATTTATTTATTTTTCTAAATTCTTAGTTGAAGCATTAGTTTACGTATAAAACCTCACCACAGAAAAAAAACATTTAGGAAGTATGGGAAAACCTTACAGGGAGCAAAAATATTTCCAACTTCAGAAGCTCAGGTGTTGTCTCAAAATCTCTTCTTCATAAAGTGTTTCATTTTGCCTACGGATTAGTGAATGATTTATATAACAGAGTTGGCTGTCTCAGACTCTTTAAGTGTTGCAATGCTTTTGACATGTCACATATTGTAATGAAGTTGAGTGTCAAGCGTTAAGGACCGTCTCATCTCTAATACCATGGTTCTTAGCACATGCAGTATTGTGTTGTTATTTCACATGTGGACTGATTTCCCGAAAGAAGTATTTTAGCTAGCAGTCTCTTAGGCTGTCTAGTTTGTACAGTTCAACAAGAAACTCAGAAAGTGATTAGAGGACCCGCAAGAGAGGTACGTTACGCGGGCTGTATACAGATCAGGCGAATTCAATTCACGTCGTCCAGATACTATAAGCATGATAGTACCTGTAATCTGGTTGAGCCGTGGCTGGCTCGTGTTATGCTTTGCGTTAAACCTTGGTTGCTATTCTCTGATTAGTCTCCGCGGTTATCGCGACTATGTTGTTATCTTCTCTCTACGAGACTCGCAGCAGCAGCATGTATCGGTATTCACACCCTTGTACTATCTTCCGCCTCGCGCTTATTGTTTCCGGCTGTACCGTGTGCGGGCAGTTGATCGGTTGGCGTGGAGCAGCGAGGAAGTCTCCGTGGCGCGTGTCTGGCGTCCACGTGTGGTCGGAGTGTGAGGGGCTGTTCCCACTGCTACGAGGTCTGTGGCTCACCGACCCCAGACACGAAAGTTTACTTTATCTACTAGCGAGCCCCAACTGTTCACATTGTGTCGTTTGAATTTCCTTGTGGGCTGTTGGAACAATTCCGCGAGCAGCAACGTGTGTTTTCAAGTTGGCGAAACTCTAGCCGCCCTCCTGTGCAGTTTAACTTAACTTATTTATTGTTGAACTGAAGTGCACCAGCGGATTCTTCTGCCTTGTGGCCGCTAACGTTCCGGTTACCTGTCCTGGCCGTTGAAGTAAATCCAGGCAGTGTATTTTCTGCCTAGTATTGCCGCTGTCCAGCACGGCGTGTAGTTTGACAGCTGAATGTGTAATTCGTTGTTGGCGCCGATACCTTCTGCGTTGTGCCATTGAACTCCCTGTTGTGTGCTGGTCGGGTGGAGCGGAAGTTATCCTGTCGCTTGGTCCGTTGACTATTTGTCGGTTGGGTTGCCGACAGATTGAGAATTTGTTGGGCGGACTGCCTGTCTCAGCTAAGCGAGCGTTAGTATTTGAATTCATGGCCGACCCTTGGAAACTTCTGAGCGCCGTTTGATGTGCTGCCTTTTCTTATTCGTCCTTGTTTGTTTATGTATGGCTTCTAGCCGATTTTTAATTAAAGTTGTTTTGCCGTTAAGGCCTGAGATTGTTTGGGCCTTCAACCTAGTTTAAAGAAATTTTAGGATAAAGCCTTCTGCCTTTTAAAATTCAAACTCCTGTTTTGAGCCTTAAGTTATTGGCCTTCAGACGATTTTAAATTAGAGTTGTTTTGCCTTTAAGGCGTGACATTGTTTGGGCCCTCAGCCTAATTTAGAGAAATGTTTTAAGATAAGGCCTTCTGGCTTTTAAATTCAAATTCTTGTTTTTGAGTCTGAAGTGATTGGCCTTCAGCCGGTTTTAAATTAAAGTTGTTTTGCCCTTGAGGCATAAGATTGAATGGCACATTTAGCTGGAAATTAAGTTCTAAAATTAATGTTTGGCTTGTTCTGTTTTTAATGTTTCCTTTATTCTTGTACTGTTTGTCAAATGAATCAGTAGTATGTTCGAGTGCAACGGACAGCAACTCATTTTGGCCTCTTTCCACAAATCAAACTATCTGTCCTGTCCTTCGGGTAGCAGGGGATCTCCACAAATTAAACTATCTGCCGTGGCCTGCGGGTATAGCAGGGGATCTCACTGTTGTCATAAAGATAGATCGCAGGACTGAATGAATGTAGTTGCAGTTACAAACGCATTCAACTGGCAAAATTCAATTGGACGTTCTAGATTTAGCTCTGCGGTGGAGGCCTGGAAATAGCTGTTAAAATTCCAAACTTGGCTTGAGACACCACTCATGTTGGACGCCGGAAGGTTATCTGCACAGGTTTTTGTGACAGACTCTTGCAATTGGCTCTTTCAGATCTACGTGCCACGGACGCATTCACAGAAGTTCTATTCATAGAACTGATGGGAAATTTTAAGAACACTTAAACTGGCGTCGTCTCTTCTGCCCTGACACAAGCAAAGAATTGATTGAACAGTTCGCCCCCTCCAAGTCTTGTTGGCCTCTGCACTCGGAGGCGAAAGAGGCAACTTTTGGAAACAAGTTACCACTCCACCGAAGTGTCGGGCTGCAGCGGAGTTGCTGTGGCTTGCTGTGATGAGGTGAGTATAGGTACGTCATGCTGCGTCACTACGACCTTACTCGACGACTTTGGACGGGAGCTAATTCAGACTTTTTAAGTTTAGAACTCTCTTTTTAACTTTAAATTTCACGCGAGTGTTATATTTGCTATGATTTCAGTAAATTAAAATTAGGCAGAATATGTTCTTTACCCGGTTACGATTCACCTCACGCATCGTGTTTCCTTTCAACTGCGAACCGCAAGCCAGTTTTGATGACTCAAATGTGGCTAGAGAATGGTTAGTATTATCTTCGATAATTTTGTGAATGTTCGAAGGGTATGTTCGTCCATGTAGTGCTTCCGACACAGCCTAAATCTTGCTCAATACAGTTAGAATTTTTATACATGTTCTATGTTTTAGGTCCATTGGTACAAACCCTTTTCTAAAAATAAATGTGTAAAAAATCACTAAGAAACAGATAATAAAGTTCAATCCCCGATCGGTCGATCTGAAGTCCGGTAGTTAGGTTTCCATTGCGCGTATTTCTTTGTGGTAGGAACTGAGCTAAATTGGCTTTATATTTTTGGGACTTCAGATGACTTGGCTTAGGGGACGGCAGAAAATGGTAAGTGCTGTGTTTGTTCAATAGGAAGCTCGCGGCTACAAGTCCTGTTACAGGGCGAAAGACTGTCCCATCAGAGATTCAAATAGCAATATTCATACTTTTGTGCCGCGCGGGATTAGCCGATCGGTCTGATGCGCTGCAGTCATGGACTGTGTATCTCATCCCGGCGGAGATTCGAGTCCTCCCTCGGGCATGGGTGTGTGTGTTTGTCCGTAGAATAATTTGGGTTAAGTAGTGTGTAAGCTTAGGGACTGATGACCTTACGAGTTAAGTCACGTAAGATTTCACACACATTTTTATACGTTTGTAAAATCAGTATACAGTGGGCAGTCTTGTTGACAAAGTGACGAGATAATTAGTATTCTTATCGTAAAGGACAGCACGATGACCAATAGGCTGTTATAACACATACTGGTATTTGAAGCTACACTACTGACCGTTAAAATTGCTACACCACGCACATAACATGCTACAGAGGTGAAATTTAACCAACACGAACAAGATGCTGTGATATGCAAACCATTAGCTTTTCAGAGCATTCACACAAGGTTGGCGCCGGTGGCGACATTAACAACGAGTTGACATTAGGAAAGTTTCCAACTGATTTCTCATACACAAACAGCTGTTGACCGGCGTCGCCTGGTGAAACGTTGATGAGATGCCTCGTGTGAGGAGGAGAAATGCGACCTCCACGTTTCCGACTTTGATAAAGGTCGGATTGTAGCCTATCGCAATTGTGGTTTATCGTATCGCGACACTGCTGCTCACGTTGGTCGAGATCCAATGACTGTTAGCAGAATATGAAATCGGTGGATTCAGGAGGGTAATACGGAACGCCGTGCTGGATCCCAACGGCCACGTATCATTAGCAGTCGAGACGACAGGCATCTTATCCGCATGGCTGTGGCGGATCGTGCAGCCACGTCTCGATCCCTGAGTCAACAGATGGCGACGTTTGCAGGACAACAACCACCTGCACGAATAGTGAGACGACGTTTGCAGTAGCATGGACTATTAGCTCGGAGACCATGGCTGCGGTTACCCATGACGCTGCATCACAGACAGGAGCACCTGCAATGGTGTACTCAAAGACGAACCTGGGTGCACGAATGGCAAAAAGTCATTTTTTCGGATGAATCCAGGTTCTGTTTACAGCATCATGATGGTCGCATCCGTGTTTGGCGATATCGCGGTGAACGCACATTGGAAGCGTGTATTCGTCATCGTCATACTGACGTATCACCTGGCTTGACGGTATGGGGTGCCATTGGTTACACGTATCGGTCATCTCTTGTTCGCATTGACGGCAAACAGTGGACGTTACATTTAAGATGTGTTACGACCCGTGGCTCTATGCTTCATTCGATTCCTGTGAAACCTACATTTCAGCAGTATAATGCTCGACCGCATGTTGCAGGTTCTGTACGGGCCTTTCTGGATACAGAAAATTTCGACTGCTGCCCTGGCCAGCACATTCTCCAGATCTCTCACCAATTGAAAACGACGGTCAATGGAGGCCGAGCAACTGGCTCGTCACAATACGCCAGTCACTACTCTTGATGAACTGTGGTATCGTGCTGAAGCTACGTGGGCAGCTGTACCTGTACACGCCATCCAAGCTCTGTTTGACTCAATGCCGAGGCGTATAAAGGCCGTTATTACGGCCAGAGTCGATTGTTCTGGGTACTGATTTCTCAGGATCTATGCACCCAAACTGCATGAAAATGTAATCACATGTCAGTTCTAGTATAACATATTTTACCAATGAATACTCTTTTATCATTTGCATATCTTCTTGGTGTAGCAATTTTAATGGCCAATGGGGAATTTTTTGAGGGACATAATTCTTTTTGTTTGATTAATACGACAGTGTCTTGAGACACCCTGATTAGCCAACAAATTTACCCCTGCATCTAATCAATGAGAGCATTGCACTGAGATGCTCCTCCAACTAAAATTGCGTACGTAGCTTGGAGGACCTTGCTGTTAAGAATGTAATGGCACACGTTCCAAGAACAGCTAAGAAAAATGTTACTTCTTCCACTGAATATACCACGAAATGACCTTGATCACTAAATGAAACATATTGAAGCGCACATCGAGAACTCCTGTCCCTGCTCTCGATCCCTAAACATCAGAAAGTGATGCCATGTCACATCATCCTAGACTTCTTCATTAGCCAAGACCAGTAAGTTGGCAGTCGTTTGACTAAGAGCCGATTGTAACACAGATTATGGAAGATATCAAGTGCTGCAACTCAGAATTCCGCAGTATGGAAACAAAATAAGGCTTCCAGCAACACAAACAGCTAGCACTATAGCGAATTGCTGGCGCCGAGCTGGGGCAACTTGACAGCAGTTTAAAAGACCAACAGTCATTATGAGGCTCTTCGCCGCTTTCACGTATTGTCCTCGCTTCCTTCCGGGAAGCTCCCCGACTGGCAGCACTCACGTGACCCTTCGCTACCCTGCCTCGGTAGAATGCAGCTGCTGCTTACAGCCGATAAAATGTACTACTGACAAAAGCAATCCATCTCCCCGTGGATGAAATTCCCAAGAAATGCAAATAATGTGAGTTCAGACACAGATTCGTACCTCGTATTCCGTACAGAAATACATTGAAGTGCCAAAGAAACTGGCATACGCAAGCGAATTCAAATACAGAGATATGTAAACACCAGAATACGGCGTTGCGGTCGGCAACGCCTGTACAAGACAACACGTGTCTGGCGCAGTTGTTAGATCGGTTATTGAGACTAGAATGGCAGGTTATCAATATATAAGTGACTTTTAACGTGGTATTATAGTCGGCACACAAGCGATTGAACACAGAGTCCCGACGTAGCGATGAAGTGGGGATTTTCCCGTGCAACCATTTCAAGGGTATGCCCTGAATATCAGGAAGCCGGTAAAACACATAAATCTCCGACATCGATGCAGCTGGAAAAAGATCCTGCAAGAACGGAACCAACGACGACTGAAGAGAATCGTTTAACGCAACAGAAGTGCAACCCCTCCGCAAATTGCAACATATTTCAGTGCTGGGCCATCAACAAGTGTCAGGGTTCGAACCATTCAACGAAACATCATCGATATGGACTTTCGGAGGCCCGCTCGTGTACCTTGATGTCTGCACAAAACAAAGCTTTACGCCTCATCTGTGCCTGTCAACAACGACATTGGACTGCTGATGACTGGAAACATGTTGCCTGGTCGGACGAATCTCGTTGCAAATTATATCGAGCGGATGGGCGTGTATGAGTATGGAGAAAATGTGATGAATCCATGAATCCAGCATGTTATCAGAGGACTCTTCAAACAGGTGGAGGCTCTGTAATGGTGCGGGGCTTGTGCAGTTGGAGTCATTGGAGCCCTGATACGCCGAGATACGACTCTGACAAGTGACACGTACCTAAACTTCCTGTCTGATCACCTGCATCCATTCACGTCCATTGTTCATTCCGACAGACTTTGGCATTTCCAGCAGGACACTGCGAGACGCCACACGTCCGTAATTGCTACAGAGTTGCTCCGGGAGCACTCTTCCGAGTTTAAACACTTCCGTTGGCCACCAAACTCCCCAGCGGCTTGGATGACCTTCTATCGGCCCTCCCGTCGGGAGGAGGTCATTTTAACTGAGCTGCGTATTGAGTACTGCCTTTTTAGCCATTGTCATTTGATAAGTGGCGCTACCCCACCACTTTGTACCCATGGCGTACAAGTTTTAACTGTCCGCCCCTTCCTGATGGAATGCCGATTTTGTAACAGTTTACGTTCCCACTTGGGTTTGCCGTCTCAGTTATTGGTCGTTTTACCAAATGACGCTCGGGCTGTCGACCGCGTTTTACTTTTTATCCGCCGAAACGATATGGCAAAGGCCATTTAATTTTTCGTTTTGGACGTTCGTTTCTGCATTGTGTCTTTTCTAGCCCTTGTTCCGCGTGCCTGTTTTTAGCTGTCTTCTATTATGTCAGTTGGATCTGACTTATAGTCGTTTTTTAGCTCTCTCTCGCTTCGTGTTCTATAGTTTTGACTTTGATGCTTATGTTCCCATATGTCTTTTGCACCCTACTAAACCATCATCATCATCATTATCATCATCATTTAAGACTGATTATGCCTTTCAGCGTTCAGTCTGGAGCATAGCCCGCCTTATACAGTTCCTCCATGATCCCCTATTCAGTGCTAACATTGGTGCCTCTTCTGATGTTAAACCTATTACTTCCAAATCATTCTTAACCGAATCCAGGTTAAAACCTCGCAGGCATGAAGATTATTGAGCATATCTGGGATGCAACGTGCTGTACAGAAGAACTGTCCACCCCCTCGTACTCTTAAGGATTTATGGACAGCCCTGCAGAATTCATGCAGTCAATCAATTTCCTCCAGCACTACTTCAGACATTGGTCGAGTCCAACCCACGTCATGTTGCGGCACATCTGCGTGCTCGCGGGGGCCTTACCCGATAATAGGCTGGTGTACCAATTTCTTTGGCTCTTCAGTGTAAAACAGAAATAAAATACCTGTTGCGATTTATTTGGATGTTGAATTTCGAAAGGAAAAATCAAGTGAATGATGGACATTCCAGTGGGAGTGGACTGGTCAAAACAGCGTATCACTTTTCAACCTTTCAAAAGAGTTTAGCAGTCATTAATAACGTTTTCTTTCTGCAAAAAAAATCACCTTCTATTTCATACCCATATAGATCAAATTTCCGAAAATGCTAGAACACGTATTTCTTTATTTCTGACCGAGAAATCAAACCAATTTTTCTAGGGCTAGTTTAAAAATTGCCTTAATAACAACATATCTTAAAAAGAGGTTTCATCCGGGACATCACACCCTCAGCGGTGGAATTTACAATTCCTTCTTAAGCAAAGACTACAGTGTAGTATCAACATTCTTCACAAATTTCAGTCAGTCACGACATTCCCTTTCATTTATATAGATTCAAAACTCTATTACTAAAAGTAATTACTAAACTGTGTTCATCATAAGAATAAACCTGATGTAAACATTACACCGTGTATTTTTCGGCGTTTACTTGAATCTCATTGGATTTGGTTGGTTTCATGTGGAGTGGAAGCCAAGTTGTTTCCAGTATAGTCAAGTACAATCATAAGAATTAATTTTGTGCCGTATTATACGCACATGGACTGATTGATAATGTGGAACAATAGGTTTACCAGCGCATTTAACTTGTATAGCACTTGCCAGTCAGCTGGTCCAAGTAACCTAGAACGATGTGAGCAGCTGCAGTTCAGACGTAAAAAGAGACTAACAGAGAAACAATATAGCTTAGAATGTCATTTAATTTTTACAGAAAATGAAATAATATTCGACACTACCTCATGCTTCTTAGGTGACCAGACGGAAAGAATAAAATGCTCTCTTTGTCACTTAACATAGTATTCTAATTATAAACAAGAGTGATGAAAATTCTTAACTTAATTAATTTTTCTCAGCATGCTGTGTTTGATGCAAAAGCATACTGCAGGGATTTCACCGTATTGTTGATTACTGAAGCCCCTGATGGTATTAATTACAGTCAGTCGTCTGGTAATGCCTTAGCTTTTCCTTCTTCGAATTCGAGAAATACATTTCAGTTCTGGCACTGTCATCTGCTACGCTGATAACGTGTCGATCATGAACAGATTCCACGAAGCCACCCAGGCGCCGCATTTTCTCCTCTTCTTTTACGACGTGCCGTGCTATATCCTGCCACCGTTCGACAGTGACATGTGACAAACTGCGTGCGTTAGCTCAAGTACGTCTGGTAGCTTAACAGTCTTGTTACTTCGTGAGACAAGTCCCTCAATTTGCCTCCAGGTCGATCATTTAGTGTACATATTCTAATGGTACAGAGGCAAATTCAAGATTGCAGCAATTATAATCCCTCGGGAAACTTCAAAGCCTTTTTTTCCGTAAATCTATGAAAAACATTAAGAACAACCTATTTCTCGGCACTTTTTAATTGTATTCCGCATGCATGTTTCACTACGGAGCTGGAGGCAGCCTCAGCCATTTTCATACTGCTTATAAACAGCGCGACAATCAGAGCACAGCAGTACAGAGACTGTGACTGTACACAATTTTTGAAATAACACCGTTGATGGCTGTTTCATTTAACATAACTTAGTAATAAGAAAAAAAATGGCTCTGAGCACTATGCGACTTAACTTCTGAGGTCATCAGGTCGCCTAGAACTTAGAACTAATTAAACCTAATTAACCTAAGGACATCACACACATTCATGCCCGAGGCAGGATTCGAACCTGCGACCGGAGCGGTCGCTCGGCTCCAGACTGTAGCGCCTAGAACCGCACGGCCACTCGGGCCGGCTAGTAATAAGAGGTCTAATACGTAAGTAGGACCTACTTCCAAGAGAGTAACAATACCTGAGTATGCGTGCTACGGCTTCTGACCAAACATCGCTTTAGTCTTCGTTTACGTCAGGTTTATTCTTATCACAACAGAGTATACTGAGACTCACTTTACATTCAGGTCCATACCTCAAACTATATTCCTGGCGTGGGCCACTCCCTACGAAACTGGGAATACAGTACAATGTCCCAAGAGAGAACTGTATGCAAATCGTAAACAGAGCAACAGCCGTGGGGCGAAGTCCAAGAGCTAGGCCATTTTATATTGCTTAAACTTTCATTTGCTGACTAGAAAAGCGGCCGCAGTCGACTTCGTAATCCGCGACAAGATTGCAGCGCTGGCGAAGAAAGGATTCTGCGTGACCGCCGGAGAAATATATACCTGCCGGGCTGGTAGACCACAAATTCAGTAATTTCTAACGGTTGCTTCCTGCCCAACCGCTCAACTTCGCCCACGGCCGGGTGCTGTTATTCTCGCTGCTCGTGGATGCTCATCGCACTGCCACCGAATAAAGACTGCCCTCGTATCGTGCTGTCCTGATGACTGAGTTGTCTCTGCTACACCAGGTGACGCCGCAACATGGCGAAGTTGTGCGCCAAGCGGAAATTTGAAACGTGCCGGAAGATCCGGTGTCGTCTAGTAACAAATACAGGTAACTAAAGGTTCTAATGGCTCTGAGCACTATGGGACTTAGCATCTGAGGTCATCAGTCTCCTAGAACTTAGAACTACTCAAACCTAACTAACCGAAGGACATCACACACATCCATGCCCGAGGCAGGATTCGAGCCTTCGACCGTAGCGGTCGCGCGGTTCCAGTCTGAAGCGCCTAGAACCGCTCGGCCACACCGGCCGGCGTACAGGTAACTTTCACACAGGGAGATTCATATATTACTCCGCCTTTTGACTGCGTTAGGGAAGGCTCCGTATTTTAGCGAAGAACGCTATTTGAGGAATGTTATTCTTATTGAATAAGACTACTCCTTCTGTATATTCCTTCAGTAAGTTTACGTTAGCTTATAGAATGAAGGAGTCTTTTGTACCACACACGTACTAGTGGACTGCAGACTGCGGACGCAACTATGGTCATGAAGATCCCTCCCGTCTCCCTAATTTGATTATCACTGGGTATAATCAAAACCTATGTTTGCCCTATTTTGCTCTGCTAAGGAAAGGACACGTAACAAGAACAGACGATGCAAACACAGATTGAAAGGAAAGGATTATTGGCTACTATCATGGACTTCATAACGTTAATGGCCCATAAAAAAGATGGTTTTTACAATAAGCACGTATGATATATGATAAGTCTGCCTGCTATCGAAGCGAAGCCTTCTATTTTTGCTTTGTATTCTTCTATTTTCGTTGTTTCTACCAAACAGGAAAGGCTGAATACATCCTTATTTCGATTTCATGCACGAGGTGATGGTGTACCGATATTCTCAATACCAGTGTTAGTCAGCCACGAAGGTAGTTTCGGAACAGGGTTTTACAAAAATGGTTCAAATAGCTATGAGCACTACGCGACTTAACTTCTGAGGTCATCAGTCGCCTAGAACTTAGAACTAATTAAACCTAACTAACCTAAAGACATCACACACATCCATGCCCGAGGGAGGATTCGAACCTGCGACCGTAGCGGCCACGCGGTTCCAGACTGAAGTGCCTAGAACCGCACGGCCACACCAGCCGGCCAGGGTTTTACGTAAGGAGACATGCGTCCAAGGTTATTGACATTAAAGAACTCAGCAGACTACCCAGCTTAACCTATAAAATCCTGTCGGTAGATTTTTGATTCACGCTGTATTTTCTCTGCGTATGACACGCGCGAGAAATGTTTGTTGAATCATATTCGGAACACTTTTAGCAGTCAGTTCAGAGAGCATATTGCTCAATGAATTACGCTGTCAAATTTTCCAGTTGGTGGATCATTAATTTTACTTGCGTCAAATATTCCTCAAATTCGGAGCCTTTTGAAGATGTCCTACACACCACAGAGCCATTTCGGTGGAATACAGTGTTACTAACTGGAAGCCGGAGCACAACGCATTACCTTGAATTCTGAAAAATCCGGTTTCTATTCCCATTCTGGCCATGCTCATTTCAACTGTTCATGGTTTCTCCAAATAAAACCATCCGATGCCGGGATGGTTTCTTAGTTAACGTCATGGTCGTGTCCTGTCCAGTTCACTTCCTAAATTGATTTTATCTCTTCTCTATAATATAACCTCGTTGTCTAGGGCTAATTTCTGCCATGTTTATTGTTTAATGTGTCGACGAAAACCTTGGCCATCCGATTGGCACAGATGAAAAAAACGCCCTCTGTATTAGGATTAAACACATTTTTTTACTCTTTCTTTACTCACTGTCACAATGCGGAATTATATCACTGCGGAATTGTATTCTCCAAGTTAACTACTTAGTCAACCCTTGGTATCGTAGCAGATACGCGTAGGTTTTGATACATGCCACAAGCGCTTATTTCTTAGGACACCAAGCAACAGGCCTTAGAGGAAGGACTGAGGAGAAGTGTTGGAGGTCATTTGTTACCGAGTACTGTGTAAAACAATTTATTAACCAACAAGAATTCCTTTTCCTCAACAGCAACCAGATACAAGGCTAAAATTAAAAAAAACACCTTAACGATTAAACTTGAGCTTAAGAATGCGCATTAAACGTAAAAAACTGAGGCGAAACAGTTTAGATATTATTTTATTTTTTTAATTACATCGCGTTGAAACGTTAATTATGAATACTTTGCATTGGAAGTCATGCCGAGGCACACCACAACCTAAAAATTGCAATGGAGTAATATAGTGGACCAACGTTGCACTAAGAAATGGCAGACGCAAACAACAAGCCCAGGGAGGAGAGGTATGCACTGCAACATGTACAGCAAAGCTCTCTTAAGCAGTGAGCAGGCCTTTTCCCCAGATCTAAATTGGGATTAAATCGCCACTGAATGATAGTCCACACCGCGTACATGTTGAATTTAACAGGTTCGAGCGAGGTAAACACTTAAAGCTGGAATTGATACTGACCAAAGATTAAAACTTACTGTTACCTTAAATGTAGAACAAATATTCGCCAGAATCATAACAAATGCATGAGCAGCCTTTATACTAATATCCAAAACCCAAAGTATACAAATGACCTGTAATTAGCTTAATGATCTAATCAGAGTTTCCCATGAACTTCAACTGTCCTCATGGAATTGTTTTTAGCACAGTTTTAGATATAATTTAATAGAGGCAAGCATCATTTAAGCCTCATATGAAATATTCACCTTACTTCTGCTAAATATTTTTGTCATACCTAAGGCGGGGAAAAAATTACTGGCTGCAAGAAACAGGTCAGTGCCACTGAGTAAAGCGGGTATCTTTTCGTAAGACCAACATAGTAACAAAATATGAACCAAAACTGGGCACAGACCTCTACGCCTTAAAATTAAATCACCAAAACAACAGTCTGTACTTTATTTAAAATTGAACGCCCAAAACGTTTTTTAAAGTATTTACCTCAGTCATAAGATAAATTCCCGGCGGGAGAGAGTTGAGTACGTGCCGGAAACCATTCTAAAATCCCATGAAGTGGAAGATAGTGGAGCGCAGTACAACTAAAAGAATTGTAAAGCCAAGCGGAATGCCAGCGCCAGGCCACTTCACAGTCAAGAGCAGGCAACGGACTAAAATTGTCTGGTGAACACACAGATGACGCTCACCATAAACACAAGGAAGCGGATTCGGGCTCCTCCCACGACAAAGGAAGCTGAAGAAGGTGTTCACTCGGCGCCCTGCAAAACCCTGGGATAAAGGCGTTTCAATCGTCGAAAGGGGACACGACCGGTGGGCTTTGCCGAATCGTGCCAGATTTTCGGGGAGGACCCGGATACCGCTCGACGAAATACACCCAGGCCAGAAGTAGGCTGGCCCCGCACAGCACGTCGACAGCGGCGCTGCCCTTCATGAAGAACGTCGAACTCCAACGTTCACACCTGAAAAACGGTGAGCATGTAACGCTGACCAATTACGCCACAGAAATCCTTTACGTTCCAGCAGGCACACCATCCACCATAATCGCCCTGTACCCACTGCTCTCCTGACTTCACCACAGTCACTTCTTCTCTTCCATGAGAGAGTAAACCAAAGATTTTCTAATCGGCAAAGAACGGCTGCAAAATACTAACAAGAATTCTTTACAGAGGAATGGAAAAACTGGTAGAAGCCGACCTCGGGGGAGATCAGTTTCGATTCCGCAGAAATGTTGGATCACGAGAGGCAATACTGACCCTACGACTTATCTTAGAAGCTAGATTAAGGAAAGGCAAACCTACGTTTCTGTCATTTGTAGACTTACAGAAAGCTTTTCACAATGTTGACGGGAATACTCTCTTTCAAATTCTGAAGGTGGCAGGGGTAAAATACAGGGAGCGAAAGGCTATTAACAATTTGTACAGAACGCAGATGGCAGTTATAAGAGTCGAGGGGAGTGTAAGGGAAGCAGTGGTAGGGAAGGGAGTGAGACAGAGTTGTGGCCTATCTCCGATTTTATTCGATCTGCATATTGAGCAAGCAGTAAAGGGAACAAAAGAAAAATTCGGAGTAGGAATTAAAATCCATGGAGAAGAAATAAAAACTCTGAACTTCGCCGATGACACTGTAATTCTATCAGAGACAGCAAAGGACCTGGAAGAGTAGCTGAACAGATTGCACAGTGTCTTGAAAGGAGGATATAAGATGAACATCAACAAAAGCAAACGTGGATAATGGTTCGTATTTGGATTAAATCAGCATATGCTGTAGGAATTAAATTAGGAAATGAGACGCTTAAAGTGGTAAATGAGTTTTGCTATTTGGGGAGCAAAATAACTGATGATAGACGAAGTAGAGAGTATATAAAACGTAGACTGCCAATGGCAAGGAAAGCGTTTTTGAAGAAGAGAAATTTGTTAACATCGAGTTTATATTTAAGTGTTAGGAAGTTGTTTCTGAAAGTATTTGTATGGAGTGTAGCCCTGTATGGAAATGAAACGTGGACGATAAATAGTTTAGACAAGAAGAGAATAGAAGCTTTCGAAATGTGGTGCTACAGAAGAATGCTGAAGATTAGATGGGTAGATCACATAACTGATGAGGAGGTATTGAATAGAATTGGAGAGAAGAGAAATTTGTCGCACAACGTGACTAGAAGAAGGGATCAGTTGGTATGGAATATTCTGAAGCAGCAAGGAATCACCAATTTAGCATTGGAGGACAGCGTGGAGGCTACGAATTGTAGAGGTGGACCAAGAGATGAATACACTAAGCAGATTCAGAAGGATGTAGGTTGCAGTAGGTACTGGGAGATGAAGAAGCTTGCACAGGATAGAGTAGCATGGAGAGCTGCATCAAACCAGTCTCTGGACTGAAGACCACAACAACAACAACCATTATGGTTATTCAATGAAATGAACTTTCCAGTGGCATGATGGCTATTTAATGAGCACAACTATGTTTCCTATGTATAACTTTCTAATTTTCTTCATTACTTGCTTTTTATTAATTTTATCCATTCCATATTTGATAAGAATGTGCTGCTAAAATGAACACCAAGTACATAGTAATGGCCAATATGTATTTACGTATGAATACTATAGAAATATGTACATATGAACAAATAAAACTGAATGAAAATATTAAAAAAGACAGTTTAAATATCAGATATTCCAATTTTATCAAATTTCAAATTCATTTAAGTTGTCTGGGAGACTGTGGCAGGACCCGGTTCAGCATTCGACTTTCAGGATCCACTAAGGCACCTTCATAAATTTTTTCGTCCTGGAACACATCTTCGACCTCCTCCTCATCCTCGTCGAGCTAAATTGTGGGGCGTCCTCACAGGATAAGCCACAACTGTGTTTGCACGTCGAGGAGCAGTTCAGTGCAGATTTGCGACAGCGGTAGCCTTTCTAGTTTGAAGGATTTTCTGAGGACAGATTTTGCAAGAAGCTCGTACCTGAGATGCTCCAAAGTTGCGCAGTTGAAATTTGCGTACAGTGCTAACATCAGCTGCTGCCTGTGCTACTACGTCTTGACAGACTTAGGGTTTAACAAATTCAGCTGCTGCCTGTGCTACTACTTCTTGATAGACTGAGGGCTTAACAAATTCAGCAGCTTGCGGTTCGATGTGTGGCTGTTGCTCCACAAGGTTTAGTAATTTACATTTTTCGTTCAAATGGCTCTGAGCACTTTGGGACTTAACTTCTGAGGTCATCAGTCCCCTAGAACTTAAAACTACTTAAACCTAACTAACCTAAGGACATCACACACATCCATGCCCGAGGCAGGATTCGAACCTGCGACCGTAGCGGTCGCGCAGTCCCAGACTGGAGCGCCTAGAAGGCCGCTCCGGCCGGCAATTTCCCTTTTTCTTGGACAAAAAAAGAGTATGTGGTATCACGTAGAATGGAGGCAAATGTAGAATCGAAATTGAAAGAATTACTTGAGTATCATACTCCTGCTGATTTCCCTCTTCCTGTTCAAGGAAGTACACGTCGTTGTAGTTGTTTCCTTGACCCGTAAGGAGAATAAGCACGTCAGTTTCCTCGCTTAAGATTGCCACACTGTCAGACTCAGCGCCGTGGGAAACAGCTATTTCTACACTTAATGAATCGGTATTTTCTTTTCCTGTTGCATTTGAAATAACTCCATTCTCAAATTTCTGCTTTAGAGTCAACACAAAGTGGTTCTGTTCCTCTCATTTGCGAGGAACCTCTCCAGTACGACTGCGGCATTTGTACCTTCATCGAAAATGACACCTGATGAGGAACCTGGGGTCTTTAAACGACGGGATCTTTCGGAAGACTTTGTTCGCCTTCGCGAAGTCTCACATAGGTAGCCATCGAATATAATGTGATTTCGGATACGTAGTGCCTTCTGAAACAGGTTTCGTATTTCATAAAGATGATTCCATGCGCCCAACAAGCTTATGGAGGAGGTGACCACCAACCAACAAAAAAGTATTATTTTTGGTACTTCATTGTGCTAGAGAGGTGTAAATGCATCATAGAGAGATGCTTTTGTGCCATTACTGAGACTGTCATCTGTGACATGGAGTAGGGGAAGTTCAAATGAGAAACAGAACTTCAGGTCATTATCAGATTGCTTGATAACAAACAGTCCTATGGCAGGAATCATATTCTTATCTATCTTGAGAGTTGTAGTGCAGAAAGTCTCAAGTGTTATAACCTCGAGGCTACGTTGAAGTAAGACGTTTTTAAAGTTTTCTCCTTTAACTCTGGTGAGCCCCTTAATTCCTCCTACTAATGACTCATGACAATTTACCGATTCATCACCGATTACTCCACCGCTATTGAGCACATTAAATTTTGGAAAAAGTGGATGTTTTAATAGCGAGTCATTTAGTTTGTCACCATCTGCTTCATTTGGATCTCTGTGGTGTGAAGCTCTTAAATCCACATCTTGCTCTCTTCTTCCTCATGATATATCATAGAATTCTTCAATTTTTTTGACAAAAATACTGTAAGTATCCCATTCCTGAGGTCCACTTCATAAGCACATGATCTGAAAACACACGTCCATGGCTTCGACCGTCTTTAAGTACCTTCTGTGACACGTTCACAAGTCATACATGCTGTTTAACCAGAAAAGTATCGCAGTTGTTGACTTGAATACGTTAAAATGATACTTAACGCCATAATATCGGCTTAAGGAAGCAGAAAACATTGGAAACAGGAAAAAATCTAACAGCAGCAAGTAAGTGCACAGCAACATTGCTCAGACTCAACAATGAGTAGGTTAACAAGCATACTTGTGCATGAACGCTTAATAGTGTCTAAAACTGAAAAACTAGATGCTTCTGTAACTTGAAATTTCATGCTCTACATTTCTGATAACTTCACTATTCCATATGCAGTAGCTGGTTTTCCAGCTACAGGCACTGGAGCCGATTTAAAGCGAAGTTGGTAAAAATTACAGAATTTTTTTGTAACTGGAAAACCAGCTACTGCAGATGGAATAGTCAAGTTATCAGTAATGTAGAGCATGAAATTTCAAGTTACAAAAGCCAAACTTCTATGCTAATGTTGACCTTTATGTAGGTCATTCGGAGCAAAATTTAATGATATTTCCTTTTGGTAATGGTAATATTTTCAGTAGGATGCATAGTTTTCGAACACTCTAGGTGAAAATCTGAAAAAAATGCCAAAGTTTCATTATCTTTTTTTTGTCCCGAGGCTTTTGAAGGTCGAAAACTTGAATTCTACATACTCTCAGTTATACACACAAGATAAAAAAATGAAGTCTTCTACTTTTTTTGCAATCAAACGGCCATTTTTGTGACGCCAGTACTGGACTATATACGGTACTCCAAACTACGCTGAAGTTCCTGGGAAAACCCTCAGGAAAATTCGTCTGCTAGATTTAGAAAAGCGTGTCCACACAGACAGACACATACGACGGTTTCACAGTTTCATTATTAACTAGTTTTCACCCACGACTTGGTGCGCGTGGATCTCGAACCCTCATGAATGCTGAAAAATCCTGAAGCTTATTGTCGGTGAGAAAAACGGATATAAAAAACTGAAGGAGAAGCTGTCGAAAGGCGCAACGGTGAAGAATTGATGTGTTTGTAAGCGCAGATGCAGATACAAGCTTACTACTTCTGCACAATATTATCAACAATAAAAGTTAAACCAATTGAAGAATGAATTCAAGAATGAAAGAAATTAAACGAAGGGAGACGCTAATGCGAAATCGTAAAACGATTGTATCAATTCAATTACATCGATAAGACACGACGAAAACCTCAGAAGAAATGCACGAAAGTGATTTTTAGTGTGAACTTGACAAACTTATCAACGATAATAGTAGCGTCAACTCAAGAAACTAATAAATAAATTGTCGTTATACCGACTCAAGAATAACTTTAAGAATTGCCTATGGACAACGAGATGAAATTATTAACATTACTATTATGATTATAAAACCTCCAAAATACAAATTTTTACGGATTATATTTCTATCCTCTTTTATTGAGTTTACTTTTATAGTACTTACTTTTCCCCGTTTTTTCGGATATAGTGAAATGATCTTTACAGGAAACTTACGCGATCCATATAAAAAATTGCCAATTTTTACTCATTTTCATGGACAACTCACGCTTGAAAAGAAATTTTATTATGGCATGATTGTTTTCACAGGAAAATACCTAAGGTTTCTAAGAAAGTTTCCCTGTATCTCCTATGATTTCCGATATCCCCGTACTGACCTAGTTAAAGTAAAAATTCTGTATGCACAGATAACTCGGCTTCTAGGTAGCAGGTCAAGATGAAACGTGTTCCAAATTTTAAGTTAGACCTCGAAAAATACAGCTATGAAAATAGCATTCTCTTTCGTGCGGTAGTTTCTACGTGACGTGTGTACTAACTTACGGAAGGGCAGACGGACAGATAAAAATATAAAAATTCTAAAAATATTAGTTTTGGCTTCCATTGCTGTTACAAAAAGCCCTCATATTAAGTTTCATTAAATGACTCCTATGTATAGACAGCGGTCAGTCACAATTTCATTATATGTGTGAATTATGTGTATAGTTATACATTCCAGCTAATTTCGTTTACTGAAGTCAGTTGGGCTGCTTAGTTTCAAATTAGTTTCTGAAAATGAATTGTTTGGCATGTGTTTGTATGTGTCATCAGATCATTCAGAGTTCATCACAAAGTGGCGCAAGCTAGGTGGGACTATGATAACTACTAAATAAAACTATTTTTATGTGCATACGGAAATCAAACCTAAAGTATAAAAATGTTCCTTCACGGATAGGATGAAACAGCTGATATGAATAATTCTGCAACAACGTATCTGGAAGAATTCGAAATTAACTCAATAACCTGTGCACAAATCAATCCTGTCACAAAACAATTGAGTGTCAGTCACTCATTATCACCTCTGCAGCTCTCATTTCATTGAATCTAGTGCTTCGCACTGCACACAACGGAAACTCATTACAATGAACAACACCATAGAAATTAGTTATTTAAGAGCTCCCTAATCATGAAGAAGTTGTGGGAATTTAGCTGTCCGAAATGGAAGACAAGAATGATATAGGAAGAATTTTTTTCTTATCAGATGAGTAATTAACAGTAATAATAAAGAACAACTTTCTGACAGAATGCAGTAACCCGAATCAAAATTACGCTAACCCCTGTGGGACTTGTACCTAATCAGAAAACTGCAGGAAGAAAAGCGAATAAGACTTCCACATTTCGCAGATCACAATTTCAAGACAACCGACACACATATTAAATACGAGAAACTAGACACTCAAAATGCATAACTGAGTAAATTAAATGCGAGCTGCTCTGAAGAGGATTGCGATGCAGCCTGAGTGAAATTTACACCTCCGAAGTATGTGAGCCCCAGTCCAGATGAGACGAGAGTTGGACTGCGAGTGCCCAAAATCCAAATTCTCT
The DNA here is from genome assembly GCF_023864345.2 of Schistocerca serialis cubense. Classification (NCBI taxonomy): domain Eukaryota; kingdom Metazoa; phylum Arthropoda; class Insecta; order Orthoptera; family Acrididae; genus Schistocerca; species Schistocerca serialis. The sequence continues at coordinate 273,182,356 of NC_064642.1, read as the reverse complement.
TTAACACAACAGCATGAATCCAAAGCTCCAATAATAAATACTGTTGCCAATATGACGAACGATAATGTATATTCAGCCAGGCAAAATAAGGAGAACGCAGCTGACACTTGCAAATGAAGCCATACAGAAATGTACCCTACTGGCCATTAAAATTGCTACATCAAGAAGAAATGCAGATGATAAACGGGTATTCATTGGACAAATATATTATACTAGAAGTGACACGTGATTAAATATTCACGCAATTTGGGTGCATAGATCCATAGAAATCAGTACCCAGAACAACCATCTCTGGCCGTAATAACGGCCTTTATACGCCTGGGCATTGAGTCAAACAGAGCTTGGATGGCGTGTACAGGTACAGCTGCCCATGCAGCTTCAACACGATACCACAATTCATCAAGAGTAGTGACGCGTATTGTGACGAGCCAGTTGCTCGGCCACCATTGACCAGACGTTTTCAATTGGTGAGAGATCTAGAGAATGTGCTGGTCAGGGCAGCAGTCGAACATTTTCTGTATCCAGAAAGGCCCGTACAGGACCTGCAACATGCGGTCGTGCATTATCCTGCTGAAATGTGGGTTTTCGCAGGGAGCGAATGAGGGGTAGAGCCACGGGTCGTAACTCATTTAAAATGTAACATCCACTTTTCAAAGTGCCGTCAATGCGAACAAGAGGTGACCGACACGTGTAACTAATGGCACCCCATACCATCACGCCGGCTAATACGCCAGTACGGCGATGGCGAATACACGCTTCCATTGTGCATTCACCGCGATGTCGCCAAATACGAATGCGACCATCATGATGCTGTAAACAGAACCTGGATTCATCCGAAAAAATGACATTTTGCCATTCGTGCACCCATGTTCTTCGTTGAGAACACCATCGCAGGCGCTCCATCTGTGATGCAGCCTCAAGGGTAAACGCAGCCATGGTCTCCGAGCTGATAGTCCGTGCTGCTGCAAACACCGTCGACCTGTTTGTGCAGATGGTTGTTGTCTTGCAAACGTCCCCATCTGTTGACTGAGGGATCGAGACGTGGCTGCACGATCCGTTACAGCCATGCGGATAAGATGCCTGTCATACTGCTAGGGATACGAGGCCTTTGGGATCCAGCACGGCGTTCCATATTACCCTCCTGAACCCACCGATTCCATATTCTGCTAACAGTCATTGGATCTCGACCAACGCGAGCAGCAATGTCCGATACGATAAACCGCATAGGCTACAATCCGACCTTTATCAAAGTCGGAAACGTGATGGTATGCATTTCTTCTTCTTACACGAGGCATCACAACAACGTTTCACCAGGCAACGCAGGTGAACTGCTGTTTGTGTATGAGATCGGTTGGAAACTTTCATAATGTTAGCGCGTTTTAGGTGTCGCCACCGGCGCCAACCTTGTTTGAATGCTCTGAAAAGCTAATCATTTGCATATCACAGCATCTTCTTCCTGTCGGTTAAATTTCGCGTCTGTAGCACGTCTGTAGCAATTTTAATGGCCGGTAGTGTATATTTCAGTTCATTAGGTTCGTGCTGGTTTTAAATAGTCTGTCCCCATGGGTTATCAATGTCGTCAAGTCTAGTGGCAGAAGCTAGACTTTGACTGGATAGTCCATATTTTTCGGAGGGAAAGCAACGAACTTTCAGATAACAGGGTAGCAGCGGTAGGTGAGATCTTCTGATGTGCAGACAGTAAGGAAATTTTCACACTCAGCCACGTACAGGTGGACACGTTGAGTCTGACGGTAACGCGCCTGTGACAAGCAGATTAACAGCAGCAGCTGACCACAATAATATCTCGGGAAACGTGACATTTTCTGCTCGCCATCCAGGAGATTGCCGTTCTGTGCCTTTGAGTCATGGTGAATGCCTCCTGCAGGCCCGACGGCGAACTGTCAAGACACCAGGCTTACTGCCTTCCTTCGAGAAATCGACCAGCTTTCCACTCGCAGCAGAAGTACCAAGCTCACACAATAAATTTTTGAGTGATCGTAACAGAAGCGATTTGTGGCAGTTATGTTACACTTTGAAATACTGCAAGTGTTTATAAGGAGGTTTCATAGTAAACAACTCATTAATAGAATATTTCCGATCATAGCCAATAAAACCTGCAACAACGAGCCAACTCTATATCTCTGTCAAAGCATCCTGGAAACAGTGCGCTGAATGCTTGACAGGTGTTCACAAAAAGTGCACAAGATGCTTCTTTGGAAACGTTCAAATAACTGAATCAGATACTCAATATGATCTTAATTGGCAGGTGAAGAGACTGAAGGAAAATTTGCAGTCTCAGTTGAACTGAAAATTAAAAATTGTTTATCAAAATTTTATTCGATGTGAGCTGTGAAGACTTCATTACCGAGTATACAGCACGTTTCCGCAAGAGCGTGAAAATTGTAACCGGACGTAGAGAATGGTCCATTGAACAGTTTAAGGTATGGAACCTGGCATCGGAGAAGCCAGTTGAAAGAGATATGGTAGTAAACTTGTCTACCGTTTTTTCCAGAATATTTACAACTAATATGCTTAAACGTGTACACCTACAGTGCTGTTTATTTACTTTTACATTATTTACTTCCTGCAAGGAAACGGGGAGGACGAGCCTGATTACTAAGAAGTATTTCCAGATCACTCCATTGGAAGGAGAGGGACTGTTCCATGACCTGAGTCCCTTTTGATTATTTCCTATGGGGATATCTAAAGTCACTTGTATATGGGACCGCAGTGGATACGGAGATGGTTCTAGTTGCCAGAATTGTAGCTGCCTGTTATGTGATTCGAAACACACCAGGGATATTTGTCAAGGTGAGTCAGAATCTTGTTCGCCGATGTCATGCTTGCTGTCAGTTTCAGCACATTTTGTAAGATACGTTCACTGTGAGAGTGATGGTATTTACAGTTAATCGAAACTAATGTAAATAAAAAGTATTCCTATTATCTCCTTAAGCTGACTTCTCCGACCCCAGGTTTCCTACCTCAACTTCTTCAGTGGAACATCCTCTATGTTCTGTTAAACTTCTGCACACACTTACCGAAACACCCAGCATAAGTTTGTTTTAAGTTTTCGTCTTCGATGGACACTGATGATTGATAATGCAAATGATATATGTTTTATATTTGGCAGATATTAAGACAATAATCCATTCCTACAAAGTTACGTACGTTCTTGTATTTTTCAGAAATGCTGTTATTCTTCCATGACATAAATCACAAGCTACATAGTGATATTTAACACGCATTGGCATAGGAGGACTACAACATTGAGGATGGTTATAACAAAAGGAGAAGGTAATAGATGGAGTTGGGTGTCATTGGTCCCAGTCATCCGCTGTGACAAGTAGACGGTATCGAGTTGTTGACGGCGGACTAATGCTCGCAGTTTGCTGCAGCTATTTCTCAGCCCCCGACCGCGGTGGCGTGGAAGCAAACAGCTACCGCTGCCAACAGCGCGCCGTATCGCTCTCTCATAAGTTCTGCCGCGGGACACAAACACGATAACGCGGCTAACTGATCTCCTGTCGCCCGCCAGTTCGGTAAGTACTCTTGCATCGTCGCTAACTCTGGAAATATTTCAGCTCGTGTCTGAACTGTTATGTATGAGGTCGGAGGCACATGCACACTCAGATCTTTGGAACACGGTGCTACGTGTTTCCCCTAAAATATCCAGGAACAGTGTACAGAAGATTCTCGATGTTGCTCAAGGGAGGATTGCAATTCGACATTACCATTTAGAAGATAATTTCAATTTCCTACGTCAGAGGTAATTATCCTACTTCCGTATCCACAGGCAGCCTCTGTAAAAATTCCCTTAAGAAATGAACCAACATTGTTAAGCCTAACACATTCACTTTTTGCAAATACACTAAGTACTATATTTGAACGGTTGAACTGAAACTCCTATTTAGACGCAGTTATGTCACAGAAAAGCCTTTACCATCCATCTACTTGTAGCAGAAGTCGATTCACATTGGATACTTCAGCCAACGTCGCCAGAACATGTATTACTTAATTCCAGCCCTTAAGGAAAACATTCGGTAGTTTGATGGCTTTTATGTATTGAAGCACATCTGGTCTTGAGTTAATGACCGTGATAAAATTTTCCGTACTCCTTCCATGGTGTATCAGTACTGCCTCATCGGCTACCATTCATTCAAAATGATAACCAGTTAACCTAAACGTTACAACTGTATATGTTGGCACCGCGTCAGACTGCATTAATAACTCTGAGAGCGCTGTGCGATCTCTGTAACAGACTGTGTTCAAATGGCTCTGAGCACTATGCGACTTAACTTCTGAGGTCATCAGTCCCCTAGACCTTAGAACTACTGAAACCTAACTAACCTAAGGACATCACACACATCCATGCCCGAGGCAGGATTCGAACCTGCGACCGTAGCGGTCGCTCGGTTCCAGACTGTAGCTCCTAGAACCGCACGGCCACTCCGGCTGGCAACAGACAATTTTTCTGGTCGGACTCGCAGTTTGAGGTGTATAGACAGTAGTGATGGAAGTTGGAAGTTATCAGCCAGCAGTGATGGCGGTTGGAAGTTAATAGTTGGCTGTGATGGAGATTAGAGTTCTGAAGTGTTAGTGCAAGAATTTCTTGGAACTTGATGTCACGGATGATTAATACAATTTTTTTGGGTAATATCTAAGAATGATTGTCTATTGAAGGCTCGGTGTCCAAACGATACATATCGAATGTGCGATTGTAAATCGATCATGCGACTGTATGGACAGGCGTTATAATCAATTATTAGTGATCGCTATATTTATCTGCTTAACGTCGTTCCCTTAGTTGCTCCAAATTACATACCACGCGAATTAATGACAAAAAGGGAATTCTTCCCGTAGCGTACACATCACATTGACTTTCACACGACGACAACACCGACGACGAGTAAAGTAAGTCATCTCCTTTGTAATTAGAAGTATTTTTTTAACGGTCCTCTTTTGTCATTGCTGTAGTGACAACCGTAAACATACTCATAACGCCCGCCACCAGAGTCGTGTGATCGATTTAGGATCGCACGTTCGATATGTATCGTCTGGACCCCGCGACTTCGGCAGGCAATCATTCTTGTAAATTACCTTCTTTTGACCTGGATGTCACATTGTAAGTAGGCTGTTTATGTTTTCTTGTTGGCAACGTTACGTAGCGCTCAATATGAAAATCACTGGCTGTGCTGTGTGCAACCTGTGGCTAGTTTGCATTGTTGTCTGCCATTGTAGTGTTGGGCAGCGGCAGCTGGATGTGAACAGCGCGTAGCGTTGCGCAGTTGGAGGTGAGCTGCCAGCAGTGGTGGATGTGGGGAGAGAGATGGCGGAGTTTTGAAATTTGTCATGAACTGCTATATTTATATATGATGATATCAAGGTAAATACATTGTTTGTTCTCTATTAATATCTTTCATTTGCTAACTATCCCTATCAATAGTTAGTGCCTTCCATAGTTTGAATCTTTTATTTAGCTGGCAGTAGTGGCGCTCGCTATATTGCAGTAGCTTGAGCAGCGAAGATTTTTGTGAGGTAAGTGATTTGTGAAAGGTATAGTTTAATGTTAGTCAGGGCCATTCTTTTGTAGGGAATTTTGAAAGTCAGATTGCGTTGCGCTAAAAAAATATTGTGTGTCAGTTTAAGCACAGTCTTGTATAAATTGTTCAAAGGGGACGTTTCATATGTCGACCCTTAGCCTAGGATACCTCACTGGAATCTTCTGATTTTTCTTGTAGTTTGTGTAATTAGTGTAGATTTTGTTTATTGCTAGCGCGTAACTGTAGAGAGAATCTCCTTTGTAGTTGTAGTTTTTCATTGTTGTACAGTAAAACAGTTGTGGCATGCATGTAGATTTGCACCAAGTATTTCGCAGCTGCGCTGGCAATTAAGTAGACATTATTTCCATTGCTATGTTATTTTATTTTGCTCTTGAAATTGTGCTTTTCTGTGTTATCGTGTGAAATATTGTGACAATTATGGCGTGTGAAAAACGTAATACTAGGCTCCAAAGTAAACTGAGAAATGACAGTGGAGACGAAGGCAGTGTGTTAGCGCCGCAGAGTAATGAATTAACTAATGTTCAAAGTAGTAATTTGGTAATTGCGCATAGGGAAATGGAGCGGGCGGCAAACAATGGTGTAGACAGTGAAACAGGTAGTGAACAGGGAAGCGTTATCGATCGATTGGTCGGCAACAGCTCGCCTCAGGAATCGGGAATGACAGAACACAATATTGCAAATACTGCAGACTCAGGTTTTGGGTTCTCACCGTTTTCTCAAATGAGTCAAGACACATTTTCCGCTTGTCAAAATGTCAATGTTGCCGGTGCAACTTCACTGCCGAAAAGCACTGAGGAACATGTTTCAGACACCAGTGCATTGTTATTACAATTAATGCAACAAATGGGACAAAAGCTTGAAAAGTTAGACACAATGGAACAACACCAGAGACAAACACAGCAATAGTTAGACACAGTGGAACAAAATCTCAAAAAGTTAGACACAATGGAACAAAATCAGAGACAAACACAGCAACAGCTTCAAAAGTTAGACTCATTGGAACAAACTCTTGAACAAACGCGTGAAGATTTAACTACTGAGTTACATCACATTGAATCGAAATGTCAAAAAGTCTGTAATGACGTAAAAACTCAAATTTGTGAGCATTTTCAACCTATTTTTTCACGGCATGAAAATGCATTACAGAATCACGAAGCAGCCATAAAAGAACTGCAAATTATAGTTCATGAAAATCATGAGACCTTGCAAGCTAAATTTGACTCAGTTGCATCTACCGATTCGGTTACGCAACTTGCAAAAACTCAGGAAAACTTTAAGGACACAGTAGATACTCTGAAACTTGGTTCAGAAAAACATACTGAGGAAATAAGTACACTATCGGAGAAAGTAGCCGAACTTTTGGATCAGTTCACTAATTTATCTACGAAGGTAGATGATAATCTGATTGACGCAAGACCGGTAGTCTTTAATGACACAGAAGAGTACGAACAAATTAGGAAATTCAAACTAAATCAGAATCAAATTAATACACAACACCAAAGAGAAATCCGGGAAGTACAAGATCAGCTGACACAGGTAATACAAGAATTACGTATTTCAGTGGACACTCGCGCTCCAACACGGGAAGAGGGACTTAGAAATACGGAAAAGCCGCAAAATAATATCACAGGACATTTCGGAAGTTATGAAAGAAATTGGCAATGTGCACCGAATTTTGAGATGGAACGGCCGACACGACCTAACAACGACCGATATGCGACTCGCCGACATGATGATTTTGACTATAAGCTGTTCATTACTACACGTAAATTCAAAACATTTAAGAATTCCGGCAACGACATTCATCCACAAGCGTGGCTCCATCAATTCTCTCATTATTTTCCTCCCAACTGGTCATTGGAGCACAGATTAGAATTTATGTGTGGCTACTTAGAGAATGAACCAGCTGTAAGAATGCGATCGGTCATTCACGATTGCCACAGTGAAGGAGAATTTTACCATGCCTTCCTCTCAGCATATTGGTCTCAAGCCACACAAGACCGAGTAAAACATGGTATCATAATGATGAAACATTTCGAACAATCTGAATTCTCCAGTCTTGTGAAATATTTTGAAGACATGTTGCACAAGAATCAGTGTCTTTCAAACCTATACAGCCCCTCAGAACTCATCCGCATTTGCTTACTCAAATTGCCTGAACATTTACGACATATTATTTTAGCAGGACGTTGCAAAGAAGACATTGAGGCTTTTCAGGGACTCCTACAAGAATAGAAATTGACACAGACAGTCGCGGGATGCGAAAACAGGAAAACAATCACTACAGGTCACATCCGTCACAATTCCGTGACGACAGAAACAATAACTGGCCACGACAAGCCTATTCTTACAACGCAAATCGTGACCAAAACAGACACCACCCATATGACAACCATTGGCAGAGTAATAGTTACCGAGAAACATCACATTTCCGTAGTAATGAATATGACAGAGATAACCATAGAAACAGACAATATGGTAATCAGAACTATTATTATCAAGGGAGACAGAATAATTTCAGACGCAACAGTTCAGCGCGCAGTTACGATTCAGGGAGAAATTCTCCACCACGTGACCGACACGAAAGAAACTGTGTAAACTACCGACAAAACGACAGACCTGAATTCCATCAGAACTGGGGAGCATGGGGGCTATGTAAGTAGGCTGTTTATGTTTTCTCTATGTAAGTAGGCTGTTTATGTTTTCTTGTTGGCAACGTTACGTAGCGCTCAATATGAAAATCACTGGCTGTGCTGTGTGCAGTCTGTGGCTAGTTTGCATTGTTGTCTGCCATTGTAGTGTTGGGCAGCGGCAGCTGGATGTGAACAGCGCGTAGCGTTGCGCAGTTGGAGGTGAGCCGCCAGCAGTGGTGGATGTGGGGAGAGAGATGGCGGAGTTTTGACATTTGTCATGAACTGCTATATTTATATATGATGATATCAAGGTAAATACATTGTTTGTTCTCTATTAATATCTTTCATTTGCTAACTATACCTATCAATAGTTAGTGCCTTCCATAGTTTGAATCTTTTATTTAGCTGGCAGTAGTGGCGCTCGCTGTATTGCAATAGCTTGAGCAGCGAAGATTTTTGTGAGGTAAGTGATTTGTGAAAGGTATAGTTTAATGTTAGTCAGGGCCATTCTTTTGTATGGAATTTTGAAAGTCAGATTGCGTTGCACTAACAAAATATTGTGTGTCAGTTTAAAAACAGTCTTGTATAAATTGTTCAAAGGGGACGTTTCAACATTAATGAGGTAAAATTTGCTGCCTACATTGTCTGCTCAACAACAAAATCTTTCCTTCGCTAACCACATGCCCATTAGTAGTTAGAGCCTACAGTAGGTAGAATCTTTTATTTAGCTGGCTGTATTGGTGCTTACTGTATTGCTGCAGTTCATGTAATGAACAATTTTTGTTAGGTAAGTGTCTTATCAAATGTATAAGTTATTGTTAAGATTTGTTCTAATGAGGGGCCATTCTCCTGTGTTAATTATTTGAGCAGTGAGATTGCATTTGAGTTGTATTTGTCAGGAATAATTCTGTAGGTCAGATATGAAATAATAAAGACTAGCAAAGTGACAGTACATTCAGTTTCACTCAGCAGTTTAAGCAGGTTCTCTTGCATTCAATTTCACTCAGCAGTTTCAGAATTAATTTTAGAAGGTTCACCATGAAAGTTATTTCAGGTAGAAAAAAATTATATTATGAAGTTTCAGCTGTTGACCCTTGGCTAAGGATACCTTGTAATGCCGGAAATGCATATCCTCCTATTTCCATCTATTGTACTATAATTTTTTTCCTTGTTTTGTTACCTCAATATATGACATTTCTGTGTCTTTACATATTGTAATTGTTTTAGTATTTGTATATATATATTTATGCATTTATGTCGATGTATAATTGGTTTTTTTCGTAAATATTATTTGTATTTTTACGCTGGGTCTTGCCTAGGGAAAACTGCTATCGAACGATTACATCGATAGGTCGTGTGAAGACTCAAAGTGTGTAGGATCTTTGGTGGTGTTAACTCTGCCGCGTGGAGCGCGGGCAGAGCTGTAGGGAGTCTGGCTGGAGTAGCGAGTGGAGCAGGTGTGTTGTGTGAGGCTCCCGCGAGTTGCCGCGCTTTTGGGGTTTGGCAGCATGTAATTGCGCTCGACTCGCGATGATAGTTTCTGACATGGTGTCGCGGACGGGAAGCATTAGCTGGCGCACATCAAGAACCCGTTTCGCCTGGTGACCGTGTCGAGAAGAAGGCGCGCCAACATCCAGCTTCTGCAACAGCGACGGCCGACAATAAGTGACTGTCGCCACCTCCTCGATCGACGGTTTCAAACCTTCAATCAACCAACAAGGAAGACTAAAAGCACGTAAAGTTTCAGAACTGTATGGCAGACCTCAGCTTTTCAAATTGTTCCATTTGCCTCGCAAAATTACAGCAACTTAACATGAACCTTTGTTGCTCATTGTCCCAATTGCATTGCCAAGCAGGGTCCCTTCCTTTTCCGAAATGAACCCGAGTGTCGTTGAAATTCAAACGCCAGCATAATTCCATTTCACTGCTTTAATTTCAAAGTTCAATTTAAGCATTAGCTGGCTACAATAGTTAGATTACACAAGCACAAATTAAGAGTGCGAGTTTTGTTACCGTATTTTAGCTTACCTGTGACTGCAGCTCAGCTTGGTACATACTAAATTTTACTATTGTTAATTGTTCGGAATCGTTTGATTCAAGTTCAAAGTTAAATCTCTTCTTTCTAAATTGCGTAGATTCAAGTAGCTTTAGAAATGATTGTTGAGGTAGTCCAAGACTAACTGTATTTCGATGTGCTTCAGAAAGAAAGCTCACTATTAACTTCAGTCACTAAATTAACTTTCGATTTTCCGGTTTCATTAATTCTTTTGCTAAATTAAGTGTAGAGAAATTTATTACTTCTGACAAACTTTCAGTTTTCACACTACACGTGTCAACCTTCAGTTGCCACGCCTCTAGTGCTAATTATATGTGTAATAACCTTTCTTTTTCAGTTATTATAGTAATTGTCCATAGGACTGACGACCGTAATTTCCCCCAAATCTCAAATATCTAATTACCGCTAGTTGATTGTTAACGTAACGGCCGCACATTTACTTTCTTTATTAACTTTGTCCCTATTTCAAAATTAATTTCCACCAGTTTCACTTGCATTTTTCCTTTCATTTAGATGTAACCCTTTCCTCCCTCTTTACCGACAGGTTAACTTCGGTGACGATTGCTTTTCCAAAATTCCCATTACGTACACGCGGTTTCATTTTTCACTGTCATTAAGGTCGATAAGTGAGGGGGAGGTTACACGTGGCGACCTGGTGACAGGACAATCTTCAAATTTGAGGTTGCTCTGGACACGAATTTTACATTGTACAAATCTCGTAACAAAGTACTGGTTACGAAATGGTCGATACGTCAGCGAGAATATTAGTGTGAGGAATCCTAATTAGATTTGAGATTTGTTATTTATATTGAAAATTATTAAAATGTGTGAAGGCAACAATTACCAAAATTTGGTAGACTTGGATACGGAACAATCGGTCGAACAGTGGGAAACGCGCACCGTGGTACCCATTGTTCAGAGGCAGGCGGCTAGCATGAAAGACGCGACTGCCGAAATGCAACAAAGAGCAGAAATGGAATTCCAAACTTTAGAAAATGTTTCGGAATCGGAAGTGAAAATCAAATCTGAATCACTTGATGACGAAAAGGGGGGGACAATTAAAGAGGAAGCCGCTACGGAAGTAAAACCGGTAGTTTCCGGGAATTTAACTGATTTATTGAATGTTTTGATTAACGAAATCAAGAGTCAATCGGCCAAGCAAGAAGCTCAGTCTGAAAAAATTGAACGAAAGCTTGACAGTCACAACAAAGCTATTAATGTTGTTAACAACAATGTTGGAGTTGTTAACAGAAAAGTTGATAAAATCAAAGAAGATATTGTTGTGATTAATAGCGAAATCGGTAATCTTAAACAGGAAATGATAGGCGTTCAGGCGGAAATTGCGAGCATAAATACTTGTTTTTATTCCGAAATTAGCAGAATCGAGAATAGTGTAGGAGAATCAGTTGCTCCGATCATCGAGAATAAGGTGACGGAACAAATTCAATTAGTGAAAAAAAAGGATCAAAAGAAGGTGGAAACTTTAAAGGCTTTAGTATCCGAAGTAGATACCAAAGTGACGAAGCAGGCTAATACCTGCGAAGAGAAAAAGAGGGAAGTGGAAACGCTTGCGACAACCACTTGCCAAGTGATTACGAGGGTGTCGGAATTAGAAAGGAAACTTGACGAAAAACAGAGCTATGTGCCAATCTGTGCACATAGTTCGGAGTTGTTGACGAAAGAGGAGCGGTTCAACCCCTTGAAAAAAGGCGGTATACACCCGACGGATTTCATTAAAAATTGTGAAAGAGTTTTACCCAGATCATGGACTAATGAGAGAAAAAATAATGCGGTTATTGATGTGTTGGCTGGTGATGCCAAGCGTTGGGGCTTAAACCTCAACATTACGAACCTGACTTTTGACGAGTTTAAAAATTTGTTTCTGGCTGAATACTGGTCAGAGCAAAAACAGCAAAGTGTCTGGCGCGAATTTGTCGTATCGAGGCCTTTCGATGCGAATTCGCGCGGTTCGATGAAGGAGTTTTGTGAGGGCTGGATCCGCAAGTTGGAATACTTGCGTGATCGCCGCACGGAATCCGAAATAGTCTGGGAACTCTACAAAAAGCTTCCAGATGATACAAAACGCTACGTAGGGAGCAATCACAGGACAATCAATGATTTCCTGGGAAGAGTTGAGGACGAGGACTATTGGCGCAATAATCGCGACAGTGGTAGAGGCCGTGGTAACAACAACGGGTACCACAGCAACCACAACAACAATAACCATGGGAATAATGCATACCGCAACCATGGCAGCAATAACAATAATGGTTCGGACCGTAATAACAATCGGTACAATGCAAATAATAACAGGAATGACAGAAACCAGTATCATACTAGCGTGATACGGGCTGCACAGAATAGTAATAACGCCAGAGGGTGTGACCAGCCGCCTCAGCAGTATCCGGGGAGCGTATCTGCTGGGACGAGACAGGGAAACCATTAGCCGCTCCGGTGAGGGGCCGACCGGGCGTCGAGAAATTTTGACGGCCCAATAACAGGAGAAAACCCAGGTGTCGTCGTTATGAAAATTCCGTATGGAATAATCAACGGCGGGAGAGTGTGCCAGTATTAGGAGAAAAGAGTGCGCCCACAAGTAGTAGATCAGCTGTAGACACGGCAGTAGAAAATACATTCACTGTCAGTGAGAACAATTTAAGTAGTGTTCCGGAAATCGATTATAAGGTGCCAGCTGTAATACCCACAGCGGAACTGGAGATTGAGTTTAAGAATGATTCGCAATTGTTGAGAGAAGATCAGATGTCGGATAAAACGTCCGTCATCGAGCGAGGGGATGCAGAGAGGGATGAGGTCTGCTTAAGGCAGTTCGGTCGCTTATACGACGAACTAAGAGATTATAGGGGTCTGTATGGGAGAAGTGTTTATGGGGAGCGCGTGCAGTATTTGCCGTGTCTCGTCCCACAGGAAGATAGTATTTGTGAAGTGATTGAAAGTTCTGGCCCTAACCGGCAGACTTTACCAGAAATAGTTGATGTTAATGGGGAGCACGAGCAAGATTCGTCGTGTTTCGTCCCGCAGGAGTTAGATGTTGAAGGAGTAACGGAAAGTTCTGGCCCTAACCGGCAGACTTTACCGAAAGTTATAGTGGTAGAAGTAGCCGACCCATCCGACGCAAACCTCCAGTTTAAACATTGCGAGAGTATTAAGGGGAAAGATTACGAAAATTTTAGTGATAGCCGGACACAATTGGTAGAAAAGCACATAGATTTCAGCGTGTATGAGGTTAGAGCTGACGTTATGCGGTCAGACGGTAGCAGTGTGGGTTGCGCAGATCCAGAGGAAGTAATTTCAGATGCGACTGGGCACATTCCTCCAGGTAGATTGGCAGATGAGATCGATCTGACCAAAGAGGAATCAACGAAGGTGACAATTAGTGAATCGATAGCAAAGCAACACTCACTAGTTGACGAGTTACAGGAAAAGGTTTCGGTATTGGAGGCGAAGCTACAGACTAAGCCTCAGGACAGACGTGTTGAAATTAAAACTGTATCTGAACAGAGGCTGAAAAAGCCGCCAGATAAACCGGATTTGGGATCAAAGCCGGATGGTTTTTTCTGGAATGACCTGGATATAGACGAGGATTTACTGTGGGAAAATAAAGAAACCGTCGAGGACAAGTGTAGACAGTTAGTAGTGTCTGTTAATATGCACGACCTACAACTAAACGTGTTGATTGACACCGGTGCAGAATTGAGTGCTGTATCTGGGAAAATATTTGAGTTACTGAAAGATAGACCTGGCATCGTAGTTATGCCAGTAACAGGAGTGAAAATTATCGGTGCTACTGGGAAGGCCAGTAAACCGGTCACAAAACAGATTTTTGTCCACTTCGAGATATGTGGGGCAAGATTTGAACAAGAGTTTGTCGTCGTGCCAGACTTGACTACGGAAGTAATTATCGGGTTAGATTGGCTATTAAAGTACCGTGCAGTGATTAATTGCGAAAGCAAAACTTTGACATGTACGTCACAAGATAAAACAATAGTAGTTAGTTTTGACGAGGCAGGAGACAGTGTGCATAGGCAATACCAGCCTATACACATTGTTAACTGCCCGGATGCTATTCACGTAGGTATGAAATTGAACTACTGTAATGTGAGGAATCTCGGAATTGACAATAATGTAGAAAGTGAATTGGAAAGTATTGTAGAAGGTGTGTCAAACGTAACACACGAACAAAGACGAGGCCGACTTTCCCGTACCTATTGCCATCACAACCATAGGGCATGGGGCAAATATGAAGCAGAATTTAAGAGAATTATGAACACCTTGAGACATGAATCGACGGGATTTTCTCCAGAGGAAATCCTGTTGGATGACAGAAGTAAAAGTTTAGTGGAAGAGATAATCAAATTCCCTCCACGGATTGACATTAGTATTTGTGTGAAAAAAGATCGTTTGCGAGAAGTAATGAAGCTAAAAGCCGATGCTCGCATACGTCGTCATGACGCTAAAGTGCGTGTTGCTAAGTTTGCAGTTGGAGACTTAGTACTTGTAAAAGCTCATGAGAAATCGAGCGAGATAGACAATGAAATCTCTAAATTTAAGTTTGTTTATAATGGACCATATAAAGTCATTGGTATACCTCACACAAATGCTTATTCCTTAGAGTATCCAAGCTCTGGAAAACTATTAAGTATACGGAACATTGTAGACCTGAAATTGTACCAACCTAGGATTGATTAATACCACAGAATGGGTAATTTGTACAGTATGTAAAATAGAGTGTAAGATTTAACGATTTGCTAGATTGCCATGCTTTTGACTGACCAAGGTCATTAAAGAAGTTGTAATTAATAAGTAATTAATTTTGATTAATCAATTAAATTTTAATCAATTTAATCATGATCTAATCAACTGAAAAATCCAAGCTGCTAGTTTAAGTTTTCAGCTGAGTCACAGTAGATTAAGGAATGTAAATATGCTTTTGTAACTAGCTGTCAGATTTCATGAATGTGTGTTTTATTAGTCATTGCCGATGTACTTAGACGCTGTTTTAAGTTTCAGGCTAGTACATGCGTGTGATGATGGACAGTGTTGAGTTATCCACTGTGATAGTATTAAGGGACTCCTTGAGATTACTCGGGAGTGAGTTTTTCCTAACGATTTCAGTGAAACAGACGTTCTGGAAATGCCGTTACGCAGGCGAGTGAGATCAAGCGTGCCGCACAGGCGGGCGCAACAATACTGGCGAGGCGGAGCCACTGTCGGCATTCTTTGTACTTGCGAGTACGGAAGGTGGAGTTGTTTTTTCTTCCCGGACAGCTGATGTGAAAGAATTCTGCTGTCAATATTTAGGTTTTTTTCGATCTGCTGAATATTATTTTCTTGTTTGGCGTTAAGTGCACACTCATGACGAGAATATTAATTATGAAAAGTTTATATAAACTACGTATTCTATGTAATTAATTATTAATTTGCGTATTTTGATATACCTGTTTTCTATGACCATGTAATCTGATTAATTTTGTAAATAGTATTCCATTTCTTGATACTGCTAGGAATTTAGATTTTTAGAATAGCTAAACCATTTTCTATGTTTTCTATGAATTTTAATATGATGTCAACCTGTTTTATTTTGATCAAGATGACAGAGTGGAATAAGATTAGGAGTGTCTCCACTCAATTATTATCGTCTAAAAATTGGTTTATGGTTAATTAGGCGAATGCTAAATTTTGTTGATGTTTTGAGCATATGCATTTCCGCTGTTTCTTTTTTTTTGGACATTTTCTGAGTCTGTTAACGTTACACGAACATCCTCAGACAATGTGGGGCACGTGTAACGCCGGAAATGCATATCATCCTATTTCCATCTATTGTACTATAATTTTTTTCCTTGTTTTGTTACCTCAATATATGACATTTCTGTGTCTTTACATATTGTAATTGTTTTAGTTTTTGAATATATATATTTATGCATTTGTGTCGATGTATAATTGGTTTTTTTCGTAAATATTATTTGTATTTTTACGCTGGGTCTTGCCTAGGGAAAACTGCTATCGAACGATTACATCGATAGGTCGTGTGAAGACTCAAAGTGTGTAGGATCTTTGGTGGTGTTAACTCTGCCGCGTGGAGCGCGGGCAGAGCTGTAGGGAGTCTGGCTGGAGTAGCGAGTGGAGCAGGTGTGTTGTGTGAGGCTCCCGCGAGTTGCCGCGCTTTCGGGGTTTGGCAGCATGTAATTGCGCTCGACTCGCGATGATAGTTTCTGACATGGTGTCGCGGACGGGAAGCATTAGCTGGCGCACATCAAGAGCCCGTTTCGCCTGGTGACCGTGTCGAGAAGAAGGCGCGCCAACATCCAGCTTCTCCAACAGCGACGGCCGACAATGAGTGACTGTCGCCACCTCCTCTATCGACGGCTTCAAACCTTCAATCAACCAACAAGGAAGACTAAAAGCACGTAAAGTTTCAGAACTGTATGGCAGACCTCAGCTTTTCAAATTGTTCCATTTGCCTCGCAAAATTACAGCAACTTAGCATGAACCTTTGTTGCTCATTGTCCCAATTGCATTGCCAAGCAGGGTCCCTTCCTTTTCCGAAATGAACCCGAGTGTCGTTGAAATTCAAACGCCAGCATAATTCCATTTCACTGCTTTAATTTCAAAGTTCAATTTAAGCATTAGCTGGCTACAATAGTTAGATTACACAAGCACAAATTAAGAGTGCGAGTTTTGTTACCGTATTTTAGCTTACCTGTGACTGCAGCTCAGCTTGGTACATACTAAATTTTACTATTGTTAATTGTTCAGAATCGTTTGATTCAAGTTCAAAGTTAAATCTCTTCTTTCTAAATTGCGTAGATTCAAGTAGCTTTAGAAATGATTGTTGAGGTAGTCCAAGACTAACTGTATTTCGATGTGCTTCAGAAAGAAAGCTCACTATTAACTTCAGTCACTAAATTAACTTTCGATTTTCCGGTTTCATTAATTCTTTTGCTAAATTAAGTGTAGAGAAATTTATTACTTCTGACAAACTTTCAGTTTTCACACTACACGTGTCAACCTTCAGTTGCCACGCTTCTAGTGCTAATTATATGTGTAATAACCTTTCTTTTTCAGTTATTATAGTAATTGTCCATAGGACTGACGACCGTAATTTCCCCCAAATCTCAAATATCTAATTACCGCTAGTTGATTGTTAACATAACGGCCGCACATTTACTTCCTTTATTAACTTTATCCCTATTTCAAAATTAATTTCCACCAGTTTCACTTGCATTTTTCCTTTCATTTAGATGTAACCCTTTCCTCCCTCTTTACCGACAGGTTAACTTCGGTGACGATTGCTTTTCCAAAATTCCCATTAGGTACACGCGGTTTCATTTTTCACGGTCATTAAGGTCGATAAGTGAGGGGGAGGTTACAACCTCACTGGAATCTTCTGCATGATCACAAATTAGTTATTGTTTACTGCTAGTGCGTAATTGTATATGGAATGTTCTTTGTAGGTGTAGTTCTTATTATTGTACTGAATAGTAATGAGCAAAGCAGTTGTGGCATGCATGTTAATTTGCACAAAGTATCTCGCAGTTGATTTAGCAATTAATTAGATATTTATTATTTTCTGTGGTATTTTGGGGTGTTGCTCATTTTTTTCCCTTGTGTTACCGTGTGAAATTCTGTGATAGTCATAGCGTGTGACAAGCGGAGCACTAGGCTGAAAGGAAATAGAAAAATGGCAGTGACGACCAGCGTAGCTTGTTAATACGACCTTGTAACAAATTGACAAATTTTCATAACAGTAAGTTGATAATTTTGTAGAGGGACATGGACCAGGTAGTATATAGCGGGGTAGAAATGGAAACGATCAGTGAACTCGGAGCTATTGTCGATCGATCGGTCAGTAACTGTTCGCCTCAGGAAGGCGGAATAACAGAACGAAATCTTGCAAAATACCGTGGATTCAGGTTTTGTGTCATTACACTTTTCTCAATTAAGTCAAGAAACATTCTCTACTATTCAAAACACGAATACTGCGGTTGAAAATGCACTGCCGAAAAGCACAGAGGAACATGTTTCAGTCATTAATACAATTTTATTGCAATTAATGCAACAAATGGAACAAAAGTTAGACACAATGGAACAAAATCAGAAACAAATGGAACAAAATCAGAAACAAACATAGCAACAAATGGAACAAAATCAGAAACAAATTCTAGAAACACTTGAACAAACACGTGAAGGTTTAACCATCGAGTTACTTAAAATTGAATCGAAATGTCAAAAAATTTATGAAAATGTAAAAACACAAATTTGTGAGCATTTCCAGCCTATATTTTTGCGATATTAAAACACATTACAGAATCATGAAGTAGTCATAAAAGAACGGCAGATCATGGTTCAGGAAAATCACGATACCTTGCAGGCCAAAATTGACTCAGTTGCATCTACTTAGAGGGATACGCTACTTGCAGAAAATCAGGAGAACTTACAAGACACAGTACATACGATTTCGACACAAATGGACACTCTTAAATTTTTTTCAGAAAAACACACGGAGGAAACTAGCTCGTTATCGGAAAAAGTAGGCGAACTTTGGGATGAGTTAACAAATTTATTTAAGAGAGATGATGACCTGAATGATACAAGACCGGTAGCCTTTACTGATACAGAGGAGTACGAAGAAATTAGGAAATTCAAACAATGAAACAAATTAATACGCAACACAAAAGAGAAATACAGGAAGTACAAGATCAGTTGGCACACGTGACACAAGGGTTTAACATATTTCAGAGGATACTCGCGCTACGCCACGGGAAGTGGGATTTAGAAATACTGAAGAGTCACGAAGTAATAACACTGGGTAATCCGGAGTTTTTGAAAGGAATTGGCACGGTGCACAGAATCTTGAGACAGAACCGCCGACACGACGTAACAATGACCCATTTGCAACCTGCCATCATGATATTTTTGACTATAAGCTCTTCATCACTAGGTATATATTTAAAACATTCGTGAATTCTGGTAATGATATACATCCACAAGCTTGGCCTCATCAGTTTGCTCATTGCTTTCCTCCTAATAGGTCATTAGAACATAGATTAGAATTTATGTGTGGCTATTTGGAGAATGAAGCAGCTGTAAGAATGCGATCGGTTATTCGCAACTGTCACCCTTCCTTTCTGCATATTGGTCTCAGGCTACTCAAAATCGAGTAGAACACAGCATTATAATGATGAAATATTTCGAACAATCTGAATTTTCCAGCTCGGTAAAATATTTTGAAGATATGTTGCACAAGAACCTGTATTTATCAAACCCTTACAGCCAGTCGGAACTAATCCGTGTTTGTTTGATTAAATTGCCTGATCATTTAAGACGTATTATTTTAACTGGACATAATAAAGATGACATCGAGGCTTTTCAGGGACTGTTGGGAGAACTGGAAATTGACACAGACAGTCGCGAAGTGTGATTAACAGGTGACATCCGTCACAATTTCGTGATGAGAGAAATAATAACTGGACATGACAAGGCTATTATTAGAAAGCAAATCGTGACCAAAACAGACACCACCCGTATGACAACCATTGGCAGAATCATAATAGTTACAGAGGAAGATCACATTTCCATGGTAATGAATATGACATACATCCACAAGCTTGGCCTCATCAGTTTGCTCATTGCTTTCCTCCTAATAGGTCTTTAGAACATAGATTAGAATTTATCTGTGGCTATTTAGAGAATGAACCAGCTGTAAGAATGCGATCGGTTATTCGCATAGAAACTGACAATGTAGGAACCAGAACAATTATTATCAAGGGACACAAGGTAACTTCAGACGCAACGGCCCACCTAGTCATTACGAATCCAGGAGGAATTCTCCACCATGTCATCGACAAAAAAGAAAATATCAGAAATTATCAACATGACGACAGACGCTATAGTTATGACAATAGACCAGAATTTAATCAGAAGTGGCGTGATTCAAATAGGGCAGGGCCCTCTCGACAGCTGACAATGTAGAAATTAGACCTCCAAATCCCAGCAATGACACGCGACAACAAAGAGATAAAAGACAATGACTCACACTGCACGCAGCCATAAAACGTACCAATGAAACTGACGACGTAGCTGGCGTGAATATCAATTAATACACTAAGTTTACGAGTTCACTTTTATAGAGAACAGACGACACAGTCTCACTGAGTGTAAATCTTGCTTGTTAGTTACACGATTACGTCACGAATACAATGCTCACATTCTTCGAACATATACTGCTAATGAGGTTTTATTGCAACATTTTGGTTTACTTAAAAAGACCTTTTTATTGAAAGTACTTCCTGAAAGGTCACAGACGACACAGTACTTGGTTTGTTTGACAGCTAGACAATTGTACTACGACATAATTATTATAATTTCCTCTACGCTGTATCTGTTTTATATGTGCACAGATTTTCTGCATTCTTCTGAAAAGTAAAATATGTTTTGGTAATTACTTTTGTGGCATAGCTACATGGAGACAGATATTTTTCGTAACACAACAATACGTTACAGTATAGTACATTCAAGGTCATGCCAATGAATGTAATAACAACGACATTTATATGCATAGCCCTTCACTTTTATACATTACAAAGGTAAGTACACCGATTTTTGTAGAACGTTGCTTATGGATGACGGTAACTGCGACACTTGGTTCTTTTTATCGTTAGCCAATGACAGAAATTATCTTACAGCAAGAAGCATAGTTTAGCACCACATGACACGCATTTGAGTTATTACCTTTTGTACTTGGAACATTTTTAAGAAATATTTTTGAACTACTATGATATAGAGAAAGTTTTCTGCAATACATTTCATTCTGCAGTTTTAATCTGTAACATATGAGGGTGTCATTATATTATCCCTCATGGGGGTACATCTACTTTGTGTACCATGTGGTGCCAAACGCAAGAATCCCTAACTGATGTGTTATTTGATTATACAGTTTACACATCGGTACCATATTTCTCTAGCACAGAATTACACAGCTATCTGGTTATTGAACCGAGAGGATTAAACATTTTTTATTTCATTTCAGATACATGTCTAGTCAATTATGCAGTTGGATTACCAAATTGTACTTTGTATTTTGTGAACTGTTCACATATATTTTTGGACCTATTGTGGAATGGTAAGAGCTTTGATAGCTGTATTTTTTCTGGGATCATGATTTAAGAAGTAAGTTTGAGGTAGATGACACCATTGACAAGAACAGAGAATTTTTTTAGAGGTTTTGAGATTATTAAAGGAAGCTGCGACGATTTTGAAATTTGATTGAGGGGTTATTATGATATTATTATAGTGACGATGTGTATATTATGATGTTGAGATACGGTTATGATCGACAAAGTGATGTTATATGAGGATAATGTTTTGCTACATTTTTATTTTGATGAAATGTATGTATATGTGTAATGAGGTTATGAGTAGTGAGTAGTGGTTAGGGACTCTGACTGTGGAAAACAGTGTTGGAAACCAAGAATTGTACTTTAAGAATTATGAGATGTGTGTATGTATGCGAATGTGAGTACCACAATGCTGAGAGAAATTTTTGGACACTGTTATTCATGAGATTACTTTTCTATACACTTCCAACGTCAATTTTCAACCTGTGAAATCTTTTTATTTCTATGAAACTGACACTGCTATCGTGAATTTTTTGGTAAAGAGTGTGTGTGTGGCCTTGAAGTCATGCTCTGATGCACTTGGCTGCTCGCTAGCCACTTATAAATATACCTATTGTTGTGTGAACTTCCAACTATACTGGTGCCGCCACGTTAAAGCTCGCCGCACTCCCGTAACTGCTTGCATAGCTGTAGGAAAAAGAGGCCGTTGACCTCAGTATTGTCATTTCTTCACAGAACACCACAAACACAACACACACTATTACTTGGAAACATATGAGTACACTTCGGAGTTTGTACTTTGTGCTTCTTACTGAAATGCTAAAGAATGTGATAAGAAATATTCTTACATCTACACAACTGATTATGATAAGTACCTCTCTATGAGAATTGCAAGAAATTTTACTCACTTATGAAGAGCCACATGGCTATTGAATGATGTTTCCATGCTTTAATTTGTACATATTTGCTTATTTTATTTTATATCTAGTTTTTAGTTGTCGTGCAGCATTGGTTTTACAAAATAAAATTTAATATATATGCTAATGTATACACCTTCTGTCATCAGATCTATTAAATAATTCTATGATACACATTCTTAAAAAAAGAGCATTAGGAAAGAAAAGAAGCATAAAAGGAGAAGGGTCTAATAACAGGAATTGCTTATATAAATTTCTTTTCAATAACTTGGTAATTTTTTGGTACAATAAGTTTTTGTGCTGCACCACTCTAGTGTTAACATGTGACATAGACATTACGATGTAAACAGACATTTCCTTTATCTGCATTGATATCTTTACTGTAATATTTTTTTCTGCTTGTGCTTTGTCATGTTGAGATATAACTTACTGCATTTGCTGCTGCTATGTGTCAGCCACTGCCCTACTGCATTTTACTTTACTGTGTTCAGTCAGTTTCACCAGTGATCTTTTTTTGTTTGCTGCATATTGCCTTATATTAGTCTTAATGTTGCATTTTCTTTGCCAACTTAGATACGCTACTGCTTGCTCTACTACTTCGCCTTTTTTTGTCATTATAGTCTGTGTTAAACGTTTTGTGCTGCTGCATTTCCTCGTTCTCTAGTTCATATATCTGAGCTCAGTAGATTTAAGCTAGTTAGTCTAGTATATACGCTATATAAGAAAATGAGTTGTGTTGAGTTGGGAAGAAATGCAATGAGAAGCTATTAGGAAAAGATTTCGCCAAAGAGTATCGTATAATCAGCAACAATTAGTTTGTTAGGTAGGATTTTCTGGGAAACAAATGATGAAGTAAGAAACACATGAAAGTATGAATACAGATAGGCAGGATTTTTGGGAACATTGTTGAACTAAGAGAGATCTCTGAGAAAAAAAGAAGTTTTGGTTGGAAATGAAGTACCACAAGTACTGCAGTACCAAATGTCACACTGAAAACATACCCTGTCCTTTCCTTTTGTGTACCCGTGTGTGTCTCTGATCTTCCCGTCTTTGAGTCCTTACGTGAGGAGATAAAAGTGATAGAATTTTTTTCCTTCTAAGCTGCATTGACTATGATGAGGAATACTGTTATCTTCAAATCTTATTTGTTTTTTACTTTGAAGAGATGATCAGCTGTTATTTATTCTGTTCTGTTTTTATTTTATTTTATTTTATTTTATTTTCTAATACTCATGTATCGACTTAATATTTCTACGGATTTTTTCATTTTTCATTTATTTACTTATGTCATAATTCTTGTAATACTCATGGACATATTTATTTCAGTTCTTTTTGTAAAGCCTGTATTACTACAAATGTTATTTGCATTATCAACTTCTTGGCTACAATGATGTTTTCTTTACATTTGTAATTGTATTCTTACGCTGAAAAAATTGAAATTGTATAGACGCCAGTTCTTCAAGTTAAGTAAATACTAAGGATCCATTTAACTGCACACATTTTGTCTGTTGGTCATAGTATATGTGTAAAATATCTGAACTTATATGACTGTGTTAGTGCTTTCATGCGTGTTGGTAATTCAGCAATGGACTGGTTAACAACATTGCTGGTTCTAAGGATATGCAAAAAAATTTGTGAGTGCAAAAGTAGTGGTTCATGGACTTGCTACGTTGTCATCAAGACTCTTAAATTGTGATTGTGCACTTGCACAGTCAGAACAGATGGCTTCGGTCCACCTCTAGAATGACAACAATGGGTCTGCACCTGTGGTGGCCCATTACTACCATAATTTCTACAAGTACTACAGTGGGTCTGCACTTTTGGTGGCCCATTACAACGTCAATCTCTACAAGGAATACTGTGGGTTTGCTCTCTGGTGACCTACCAATTCTATCAATATTCGCTGCCTGTATTTTACCTCTGCCATCTTCAGAATTTGAAAGAGAGTATTCCATTCAACATTGTCAAAAGCTTTCTCTAAGTCTACATATGCTAGAACCGTAGGTTTGCTTTCCTTAATCTATCTTCTAAGGTAAGTTGTAGGGCCAGTATTGCTGAAAGAGAGTATTCCATTCAACATTGTCAAAAGCTTTCTCTAAGTCTACATATGCTAGAAACGTAGGTTTGCTTTCCTTAATCTATCTTCTAAGGTAAGTTGTAGGGCCAGTATTGCTTCACGTGATCCAACATTTCTATGGAATCCAAACTGATCTTCCCCGAGGTCGGCTTCTATCAATTTTTCCTTTCGTCTGTAAAGAATTGGCGTTAGTATTTTGCAGCCGTGACTTATTAAACTGATAGTTCGGTAATTTTCACATCTGTCAACACCTGATTCCTTTGGTATTGAAATTATTATATTCTTCTTGAAGTCAGAGGGTATTTCGCCTGTCTCAAACATCTTGTTCACGAGATGGTAGAGCTTTGTCAGAGCTGACTCTCCCAAGGCTGTCAGTAGTTGTAATGGAATGTTGGTTACTCCCAGGGCCTTGTTTCGACTTAGGTCTTTCAGTACTCTGTCACATTCTTCAAGCAGTATCATATCTACCATTTCATCTTTGTCTACATCCTCTTCCATTTCCATAATATTGCCCTCAAGTACATCACCCTTGTATAGACCCTCTATATACTCCTTCTACCTTTCTGCTTTCCCGTCTTTGCTTGAAAATGGATTTTCATATGAGCTCTTGATATTCATACAAGTGGCTCTCTTTCTACAATGGTCTCCCTAATTTTCCTGTAAGCAGTGTCTATCTGCCCCTCGTGAGCTATACCCCTACTTCCGTACATTTGTCCTCTAGCCATCCCTGGTTAGCCATTTTGCTCTTCCTGTCGACCTCATTTTTGAGGCGTTTCTATTCTACATCTACATCTACATCTACTTTGATACTTCCCAAGCCACCCAGTGATGTGTGGTGGAGGGCACTTTACGTGCCACTGTCGTTACATCCCTTTCCTGTTCCACTCGCGTATGCTTCGCGGGAAGAACGACTGCCAGAAAGCCTCCGTGCGCGCTCGAATCTCTCTAATTTTACATTTGTGATATCCTCAGGAGGTATAAGTAGGGGAATGCAATATTCGATACCTCATCCAGAAACGCACCCTCTCGAAACCTTGGCAGCAAGCTACACTGCGATGCAGAGCGCCTCTCTTGCAGAGTCTGCCACTTGAGTATGCTAAACATCTCCGTAACGCTATCACGCTTACCAAATAACCCTGTGACGAAACGCGTCGACCTTCTTTGGATCTTCTCTATCTCCTCTGTCAACCCGACCTGGTACGGATCCCACACTGATGAGCAATACTCAAGCATAGGCCGAACGAGTGTTTTGTAAGCCACCTCCTTTGTTGATGGACGACATTCTCTAAGGACTTTCCCAATGAATCTCAACCTGGCACCCGCCTTACCAACAATTAATTTTGTATGATCATTCCACTTCAAATCGTTCCGTACGCATACTCCCATTTTACAGAAGTAACTGCTACCAGTGTTTGTTGCGCTATCATATAATCATACAATAAAGGATCCTTCTTTATATGTATTCGCAATACATTTCTCTGTGTTGAGGGTCAGTTGCCACTCCCTGCACCAAGTGCCTATCCGCTGCAGATCTTCCTGCATTTCGCTACAATTTTCTAATGCTATAACTCCTCTGTATACTACAGCATCATCCGCGAAAAGCCGCATGGAACTTCCGACACTATCTTCTAGGTCATTTCTATATATTGTGAAAAGCAATTGTTCCATAGCACTCAACTGTGGTACGCCTGAGTTTACTTTAACGTCTGTAGACGTCTCTCCATTGAGATCAACATGCTGTGTTCTGTTTGCTAAAAACTCTTCAATCCAGCCACACAGCTGGTCTGATATTCCGTAGGCTCTTACTTTGTAGGCGACAGTGCGGAACTATATCGAACGCCTTTCGGATGTCAAGGAAAATGGCATCTACATGGGAGCCTGTATCTAATATTTTCTGGGTCTCATGACCAAATAAAGCGAGTTGGGTCTCACACGATCGCTGTTTCCGGAATCCATGTTGATTCCTACAAACTATATTCTGGGCTTCCAGAAATGACATGATACGTGAACAAAAAACATGTTCTATAATTCTACAACAGATCGACGTTAGAGACATAGGCCTATAGTATTGCGCATCTGCTCGACGACCCTTCTTGAAAACTGGGATTACCTGTACTCTTTTCCAACCATTTGGAACCTTCCGTTCCTCTAGAGACTTGCGGTAGACGGCTATTAAAAGGGGGGCAAGTTCTTTCGCGTACTCTGTGTAGAATCGAATTGCTATCCCGTCAGGTCCAGTGGACTTTCCTCTGTTGAGTGATTCCAGTTGCTTTTCTATTCCTTGGACACTTATTTCGATATCAGCCATTTTTTCGTTCGTGCGAGGATTTAGAGAAGGAACCGCAGTGTGGTCTTCCTCTGTGAAACATCTTTGGAAAAAGGTGTTTAGTATTTCAGCTTTACGTGTGTCATCCTCCGTTTCAATGCCATCATCATCCCAGAGTGTCTGGATATGCTGTTTCGATCCACTTACTGATTTAACGTAAGACCAAAACTTCCTAGGATTTTCTGTCAAGTCGGTACATAGAATTTTACTTTCGAATTCACTGAACACTTCACGCATAGCCCTCCTTACGCTAACTTTGACATCGTTTAGCTTATGTTTGTCTGAGAGGCTTTGGCTGCGTTTAAACTTGCAGTGAAGCTCTCTTTGCTTTCGCAGTAGTTTCCTAACTTTGTTGTTGAACCACGGTGGGTTATTCCCGCCCCTCACGGTTTTACTCGGCACGTACCTGTCTAAAACGCATTTTACGATTGCCTTGAACTTTTTCCATAAACACTCAACATTGTCAGTGTCGGAACAGAAATTTTCGTTTTGATCTCTTAGGTAGTCTGAAATCTGCCTCCTATTACTCTTGCTAAACAGATAAACCTTCTTCCCTTTTTTATATTCCTGTTTACTTCCATATTCAGGGATGCTACAACGGCCTTATGATCACTCATTCCCTGTTCTGCGCTTACAGAGTCGAAAAGTTCGTGTCTGTTTGTTATCAGTAGGTGTAAGACGTTATCCCCACGACGCGGTTCTCTGTTTAATTGCTCGAGGTCATTTTCGGATAGTGCACTCAGTATAATTTCACTCGATGCTCTGTCCCTACCACCCGTCCCAAAAATCTGAGTGTTCCAGTCTATATCTGTTAAATTAAAATCTCCACGTAAGACTATAACATGCTGAGGAAATTTATGTGAAATGTATTCTAGATTTTCTTTCAGTTCTTCTGCCACTAATGCTGCTGAGTCGGGAGGTCGGTAAAAGGAGCCAATTATTAACCTAGCTCGGTTGTTGAGTGTAACCTCCACCCATAATAATTCACAAGAAGTATCCACTTCTATTTCACTACAGGATAAACTACTACTAACAGTGACAAACACGCCACCACCGGTTGCATGCAATCTATCCTTTCTAAACACCGTCTGTGCCTTTGTAAAAATTTCGGCAGAATTTATCTCTGGCTTCAGCCAGCTTTCCGTACCTATAACGATTTCAGCATCGTTGATTTCTATCAGCAACTGAAGTTCCGGTACTTTACCAACGCAGCTTCGACAGTTTACAATTACAATACCGATTGCTGCTTGGTCCCCACATGTCCTGAGGCTGTTGCCCTTTCTGTACTTGCCCGAGGCCATCTAGCCTAAAAAACCGCCCAGTCCACGCGACACAGCCCCTGATACCCGTGTAGCCGACTGCTGGGTGTGGTGGACTCCTGACCTATCCAGCGGAACCCGAAACCCCACCACCCTATGGCGCAAGTCGAGGAATCTGCAGCCCACACGGTCGGAGAACCGTCTCAGCCTCTGATTCAGAACCTCCACTCGGCTCAGTACCAAAGGTCCACAGTCAGTCCTGTCGATGATGCTGCAGATGGTGAGCTCTGCTTTCATCTCGCTAGCGAAACTGGCAGTCTTCACCAAATCAGAGAGCCGCCGGAAGCCAGAGAGGATTTCCTCCGATCCACAGCGACACACGTCATTGGTGCCGACATGAGCGACCACCTTCAGATGGGTGCACCCTGTACCCTTCATGGCATCCGTAATGACCCTTTCCACATCTGGAATGACTCCCCCCGGTATGCACACGGAATGCACATTGATTTTTTTCCCCTGCCTTGCAGCCATATCCCTAAGGGGCCCCATTACGTGCCTGACATTGGAGCTCCCAACTACCAGTAAGCCCACCCTCTGCGAACGCCCGGATCTTGCAGACTGAGGAGCAACCTCTGGAACAGGACATGCAGCCAGATCCGGCCGAAGATGAGTATCAGCCAAAGACACAGCCTGAAACCGGTTCGTTAGACAAACTGGAGAGGCCTTCCGTTCAGCCCTCCAGAATGTCTTTCGCCCCCTGCCACACCTCGAGATGACGTCTCACTCTACCACGAGTGAGGGGTCAGCCTCAGTGTGGGCAGTATCACGGGCAGCCACAGCCGTAGTCCGATCGGGGGAAGCGTGGGACGAGCTGCCCGTCCCTGACAAACCCCCATCCCGACCCCACAGTGATGCCCAATGGCAACAGCCTCAAGCAGTGTGACCGAAGACAACACTGCCTGAAGCTGGGAACGAAGGGATGCCAACTCAGCCTGCATCCGAACACAGCAGTTGCAGTCCCTATCCATGCTAAATATTGTTGTGCAAAGAACGTCCGAACTAACCTACAGAGGGCACAAACAATTCGACACAAAATTTAAACGGTTATTAAAATACAAGAATGTCTAGTAAATGCAGTAATTCTGCTACTTGCGCACTGCTGACACACTGCTCGGCGGCAGAAGGAGACCACGCAATTTTATACTATTCAGGCACTAAAAACGCGTTGCTACAACTCTCAAATACAATAATACGACCGAAATTTATGAATTAAACAATGCAAGTACCCAAAAACACGCAAATAAATTAAGAATTAAACTACGTAACAAATAAGTGTTCTAAGAGTGTACGACTTGTTGCTGGCAGCTGCTTATCCAACGGCGGCAGGGAGCTTTTTGTCTGCTTTATTTACTGCATTTTTATATTTTCTCCTTTCATTAATGAACTTCAATATATCTTCTGTTAACCAAGGATTTCCACTAGTCCTCGTCTTTTGACGTACTTGATCCTCTGCTACCTGCACTATTTCATCACCGAGCGAGGTGGCGCAGTGGTTAGACATTGGACTCGCACTCGGGAGGACGACGGTTCAATCCCGCGTCCGGCCGTCCTGATTTAGGTTTTCCGTGATTTCCCTAAATCGCTCCAGGCAAATGCCGGGATGTTTCCTTTCAAAGGGACGGCCGACTTCCTTCCCCGTCCTTCCCTAATCCGATGAGACCGATGACCTCGCTGCTTGGTCTCCTTCCCCAAACCAACCAACCAACCAACCAACCACTATTTCATCCCTCAAAGCTATTCATTCTTCTTCTGTTGTATTTCTTTCCCCCATTCTTGTCAGTCGTTCCCTAATGCTCTACCTGAAACATTCTACAACTTCTGGTTCTGTCAGGCTTCCAGGTCCAATCTCTCTAAATTCCCACATTTTTTGCAGTTTCTTTAGTTTTAATCTACAGTTCATAACCTGTACATTGTGGGCAGAGTCCACATTTGCCCCTAGAAATGTCTTACAATTTAAAACCTTGTTCTTAAATCTCTGTCTTACAATTATATAATCTATTTGAAACCTTCCAGTATCTCCAGGCTTCTCCCTTGTGTACAGCCGTCTTTCATGATTCTTGAACCAACTGTTAGCTATGATTAAGTTATGCTCTGTACAAAATTCTACCATGTGGCTTCCTCTTTCATTTCTTACCCCCATCCCATATTCACCTACTACGTTTCCTTCTTTTCCTTTCCCTACTATCGAATTCCAGTCACCCATGACTATTAAATTTTCGTCTCCCTTCACTATCTGAATAATTTCTTTTATCTCTTCATACATTTCATCAATCTCTTCGTCATCTGCAAAGATAGTTGGCATGTAAACTTGTACTACCGTGGTAGGCGTGGGCTTCGTGTCTATTTTGGCCACAATAATGCATTCACTATGCTGTTTGTTGTAGCTCACCCGCACTCCTTGTTTTTTATTCATTATTAGGCCTACTCCTGCATTACCCCTATTTGATTTTGTATTTATAACCCTGTATTCACCTGACCGGCAGTCTTGTTCTTACTGCCACCGAACTTCACTAATTCCCACTATATCTAACTTTAACCTATCCATTCCCCCTTTTAAATTTTCTAACCTACCTGCCCGATTAAGGGATCTGACACTCCACCCTCCAATCTGCAGAACGCCAATTTTCTTTCTGCTGATAACGGTGTCCTCCTGAGTACTCTACGCCTGGAGATCCGAATGGGGGACTTTTTTACCTCCGGAATATTTTGCCCAAGAGGACGCCACCATCATTTAACCATACAGTAAAGCTGCATGCTATCAGGAAAAATTACGGCTGTAGTTTCCCCTTGCTTTCAGCCGTTCGCAGTACCAGCACAGCAAGGCCGTTTTGATTAGTGTTACAAGGCCAGTACACTCAATCATCCAGACTGTTGTCCCTGCAACTACTGAATAGGCTGCTACCCCTCTTCAGGAACCATACGTTTGTCTGGCCTCTCAAAATGTACCCCTCTGTTGTGGTTTCCCCTATGGTACGGCTATCTGTATCGCTGAGGCGCGCAAGCATCCCCACCAATGGCAGTAAGGTCCATGATTAATGGGGGGGGGGGTGTTGGAGGGGAGAGAGTTGAACGGAATGGACAGTGTCTTGAAAGGAGGATATAAGATGAACATCAACAAAAGCAGAACGAGGATAATGGAATGTAATCGAATTAAGACGGATGATGCTGAGAGAATTACATTAGGAAATGAGAACTTAAAGTAGTAGATGTGTTTTACTATTTGGGGAGCAAAATAACTGATGATGGTCGAAGTAGAGATGATAAAAAATGTACACTGGCAGTGGAAAGGAATGCGTTTCTGAAGAAGAGAAATTTGTTAACATCGAGTATAGATTTAAGTGTCAGGAAGTCGTTTCTGGAAGTATTTGTATGGAAGTGAAACATGGACGATAAATAGTTTGGACATGAAAAGTATAGAAGCTTTCGAAATGTGGTGCTACAGAAGAATTTTGAAGATTAGATGGGTAGATCACATAACTAATGAGGAGGTGTTGAATAAAATTGGGAGAAGAGAAATTTGTGGCACAACTCGACTAGAAGAAGGGATCGTTTGGTAGGACATGTTCTGAGGCATGAAGGGAAATTTAGTATTGGAGGGCAGCGTGGAGGGTAACAATCATAGAGCGAGGCCAAGAGGTGAATACACTAAGCAGATTCAGAAGGATGTAGGTTGCAGCAGGTACTGGGAGATAAAGATGTTTACACAGGATACAGTAGCAAGGAGAGCTGCATCAAACCAGTCTCTGGACTGGAGACCACAACAACAACAACAACATTATTCAAGACTTCGACTGACTCTGCTGTGGGTCTGCTCTGTTGTGGCCCATTACCACTGTGTTTCCGTTGGGAGGACAACACTACTTATTCAAGACTGCATGGAGGTCCACTACTTACATGTGCATTTTCTTTTACTGCTCAGACTTTTTGCATAAAACTGTCGTAAGCTTCTCTACTGATGAATTACTAAGCTGTCATTAGGGACTGTGAGGAAAGTTTTTTGCTTTATTAACTAATAGTAAATTACTAATTGTGTGCATCTGATCTATTTGATGTTGTCAATATACATTTTTTTTAACAAATTAGTCTTCGCCACTGCCCAAAACACTTCGTAAAATTTTTTGAGGGGAGCATGGGGATATGTAAGTAGATTGTTTATGTGTTTGTATTTTGGCAACACGATACACTGTATTAATAACTCTGACATCGCTGTGCGCCCTCTGTGAGAGACTCTGTGGCTGGTTGAACCTGCAGTTTGAGGTGTATAGCCAGCAGTGATGGAAGTTGGAGGTGAATAGCCAGCACCGGCTGAGGTTGGAAGTAAATACTCGTAGTTAGCAGTGATGGAGGTTAGAGGGCTGAAGTGTTAGAGCGAGCGGACGGTCTGTACGCATCTGTCATAGAGATTTAAGTGATTGACGACTATTCAATTTTTGGAACTGGATGTCACGGACGATTAAACAATTGTTTCAACTGGATGTCACATTATTCAGGTAAAATTTGCTAAATACATTGTTTGCTCAGCAACAAAATCTTTCCTTTGCTTACCACATGCCTGTTAGTAGTTAGAGCCTACAGTAGTTAGTAGGTAAGTATCTTATGAAATGTATAGGTTATTGTTAGGATTTATTCTAATTCAGGGCCATTATTTTGTGTTAATTATTTGAGCAGTCAGATTTTGTTTGAGTTGTATTTGTCTGGAATAATTCTG
Organism: Schistocerca serialis cubense; assembly: GCF_023864345.2. Taxonomy (NCBI): domain Eukaryota; kingdom Metazoa; phylum Arthropoda; class Insecta; order Orthoptera; family Acrididae; genus Schistocerca; species Schistocerca serialis. The sequence continues at coordinate 273,149,624 of NC_064642.1, read as the reverse complement.
CAGGTCAGATATGAAATGATACACAGAAATAAACTGACAGTATGTTCAGTTTCACTCAGCAGTTTCAGAATTAAATTAAGAAGTTTCAACTTCTCAGTTATTCTAGTCCAAGTAAAGAGATTATTAAGAAGTTTCAAGGTTGTTACATGCACTACATTCCTGGCTGGAGGATCACGCGATGACGGGCCCTCGTGTCGTCCTCTGCCAGTGGTGTCACTTGGATGGATGTGGAACGATATGTGGTGAGAATTCCGCTGTCCCAGCATTTTTCGGCATTCCAGATCTTGATGCTGCTGTTTATCATGGAAGTAGTTCCTCGATAGACATCCCTGGAAACCACGTCCGATTCCTCCCAAACGAGGAAAAAATCTCTGGCAGGACCAAGTATTGAACCTGTTTCCACTGTATGCAGCATAAGATTCAGCACATTTTAAAGGTAAATAATTTTTTGTTTCCTCTTCACTTTCAAAATTATAATTATTCAGAAAAAATTTCATTGGAAATAAGAGTCTTCTTTTTGTTTATTTTCCAAAATACTACGCACATCGTGGTTCACAGTCAGGCTAGACAAGAAGGCAATTTTGTAAAATAATTACTAATTCTATTTTTTTTGTGTGAATGGACAGATCACTGGCCACAGCACGAGATGACATTCCGCAATTATCATTTTCTGTATTTCTTTAATAGTATTTGTTGTCATAGGAAATAGAGTATTTTGGTTGAAATGATTCGTAAAACGATCTCTTCGAGAGCAGTGATATGTGGTATAGAGCGGTATTTCTGTTAGTCAATCGTCATCACTTACCAGATCTCTGTAATGTATCTGGTGTGTAAAATTAATTGAAAAATACAGCAATTAGATTTTAATGACATTTTGTTTACACGATACAGTGCTAAACTACTGTTATAAACACCAATGCCCGAAATTGAAAATTTAACTATTAACTGGAGCTCTAAGGCCGTCTGTAGCATTCTAAACGCAGCACCTGCAGAAAAAGTGAAAATACATGGTGAAGTCCCAAAACAGAGCAGCTTCTGCATTCCTTCACTTAATTTCTTAAATTCATACGAGAACGGAAGAACAGGTACTGAGCGTCACAGTACAGCTATTGTTAGCAGCAGTACAAGGACTATTCGAGGAGTTGTATGGTTGTTAGTATGAGAATGCTACAGTAAACAAGCTCTGCTTCCTGTTTTGTGCGCTGTGACAACATTGTCAGTCGCTGCATGATGCCGTCGGTATACAGGTCATTTCACTGTCCTTTAATTCCATGTATATTTGAATATGAAGACTTTACGCTCAGCCCTGCTGCAGTGGGAATGTTGTTCAATGGAGTTTATATAGTTTTACTTATGGTCAGATATACCATGTTACTTTTATAGTTTTTGACTTTCTTAAGAATACAAACAATAATAACATAAATACAGTGGCATAATACAATAGTAGCAATGATAACTATTTTAGCACAATTTTTTAGCTTATATCATTGTCAGTTCTACTTGAAGTATGAAATGAATAACAAAATAATTGCATTTTACAGGCACATTTTTGTTGTCAAAAAAAATGTTCGAATGTGTGTGAAATCTTATGAGACTCAACTGCTAAGGTCATCAGTCCCTAAGCTTACACACTACTTAACCTAAACTATCCTAAGGACAAACACGCACACCCATGCCCGAGGGAGGACTCTAACCTCCGCCGGGACCTTCTGTTGTCAAGTTTTCCCCTTTAACATCTGCACACTATTCGTCTAAATCCTAGGGCATGTTTGTCAAACTCCTCTGCGTTATCTGCAATTTCCAAATGTTTTAGCAATACAGATACATCTTTCTAGTTTGGTAAAAGGTTCGAGTGCTTCGTTTCTTTCATCTCAATATGTCAACTTGTACCTGATCTTCAGAGTATGTATCAGTTATTAAAACATTAACAATTTTCTTTGCTTACTCGTATGAGAGGACCCATTGGCTGTTTATTTTGAATGGTAGCATGGATTTTACTAGATTCTGTGTACTATCTTTTAGTTTTTTAACAGTCCAGTCTCTAGTTACAACTTTTTGAGTACCATGCTCTTCTAAAATATCATAATATTCTTTAGAAGAAAGACGCTCTCCTTTCTTTCTGCAATACTTTTCAAATCTACCAAACACTTGGTCTGGATGCGTATAATTATGGGCACGAGGCATGTTTCCCAAGAACACTGTAAGCATCGCCTTCATACAGTTGTTTTTATTTAGGCTTCTGAAAGAATCTGACAATACATACATAGTATTGGTGCCATTACTTATTTGTTTCCTATCTAAGGCAGCAAGGAAGTCCAGCAAAGCCAAAGCAACTAGACTGCATCCTCTTGAAAACTGTGTCCCCAACTAGGTGTAGAAAACCATGCCTTCCTTTTTTTGCTCCTTGTCTATCATGTGTGGCCAGAGAGTGGACTTATTTTACCACTGTATTTGGTTTTAGGCTGGAGACTACGTTCCTACATGTCACAACGTAATGTTTCAGAGTGAATTTTAACATTCCAAGTCAATTGTTACTTAATTGTTAGCGCTAGAGTGCGTTATTTAGTGACTATTTCCTTTCAGAATGCTCAAAAATATTTATGTGTCGAAATAACTGTCGCAACAAATAATATTTTCAACAGTCAAATGTGAACTGTGTTCTGTCAAAATTACACTAAGGTTGTGGACCCAGTTCTCTCAGAAAGATCAGGCTGTTACGGCCAGGCGCATGACAACGATCATCTCGGAAATGGCGAAGCTGGCCTTCTATTATCGTGCTTCTGTGGTGAGCATCTATGGATAGTTGGTGAAGCACTGTAAATCCACAAATACACTACAAGGGTTTGAATGTCCACGTTCCATCATAAAAAGAGCAGGCCGAAGGTCTGTTGTTCTGTAATGCGGGACAGACGGCGATGATAGGCAGATATGAAGACGACAATGTACGTGTAGTAGTAGTAGTAGTAGCAGTAGTAGTAGCAGTAGTAGTGGCTTTATTCATCCGTAGATCTCTTTTTACGAGGATATAGGACACGTCAAAATATTTACAAATTTAGATCAATTTAAAATAAGCTAATTCGTATACACATATATTTACAGACTTCTAGTTACAGACTGGTATACAAAGCTTTTTTTTACAAAAAACCTATAAAATAATGTAATGCCACATTTTTCACTCATATCTCACTATCAGTCACTGAAACACTATACACACATCGTTTCATAACACTTCACTCACTACACACACACACACACACACACACACACACACACACACACACACACACTGCTGATCTCTTGGCCATTTTCTGTACCGCAACTTCCCATATGCTGTCCTGAAGAACTGAGTCAGCATCCCTCCATAATGAGTGAGATGTTGAGCTCAGAAAGAGGTACAAGTGTTTCTGGTGCACGGTTTAGCGCACATTGTTGACAACTGGGATGCTTCAGGAGACGACGCCTACTTGTTACCATCATGGACCAATGACATCATCAGTTAGGATTGCCGAGGACACGGGATCATGGAGACTGTACCGTTGATCCTTGAAAACGTGTCGCCTGATCGGATGAATCATATTTCTTCTTGATAAACCGTGACCCAGAAGAACAGCTGTTCGAAAAAGGCAACACACTCATCTGTGCATCAGTGGGATCTATGGTGGTAATCCAAGACACCAGGGTAGCTGGTGAGCAGGGCGACAGTAGTACGGATATCCACATCCGTTCACGCCAGATATCTTCCACGATGGTGGTGGCATCTTCCAGCACAATAATTGACCGTCTCACAAGGCCAGAATAATACTGTTGTGGTGATACTGAACTCATTTTGCTGTCTTGAGTACCACATTCGCCTGATCTGAATCAGATGGACGTCTGCTGTGATCTAATTTTTACAGGTTGTCTCAGAAGTCCCTGTACGCCTCTTGACATTACGAAGTTGGAAAATTAAATAGATATTTTGTTATCACCCTGCTTTCAAGCTGATGATAAGATCTGTTGATAGTATTGTATTATTTTGTTTCAGTGGTGACACCATGGTCATGTGAGCGGATGCAATCCGTTTAGGGGCCATCGGTGGGTGTGTGTGGGCGTACGAATATCCAGAGATAGAGCAAACAATGGATAATGAGTGCGTTTAGATATCGCTTTAGCAAGGCCCCAACTCCTAAAACAACGCCGTTTCATTGACAGAAACGAATCTTTGTCTCAGTTAACGTCAAAGACAGGCCGTGTAAACGGCGTACGTAACGCGAGAGGACACGTTGTCGCCTTCTGTCTGTCAGTTGAGTAGTCTCCAATTAAATCCATTCAAGAAATAGAAGCCGAACCTCAAGTACCGCGGTCAACAATACATAGCAACATTGAAAAAGACAGAACGACGTTTGTTAACGAATTGTTACATCGACACATCTGCTGTGCTTTGTTGCCACAATTTCAAAATGCCAGATCTCGCACAAAAGCTTTATTTTCTGATGAACGTAGACTATATCGCAGTTTAGAAAGGAGGAATGTCCTATTCTGTTGTACGAATTATTCAGATTCTGTGCAAGAGTTAGACAGAAACGTCACTTTCAGTAGAATATGGATCATCACGATCTCTTTTCGGTATGAATTTTTTCGAAGGGTACCGGAATGGGAATTCTTATCTTTATATGTTGCAAACAGGGTTAATAACTCTACTTGAACACAAGAGAATGATAATTCATTCATGGATACAGCAGGACGGAGCTCTACCAAACGTTTCTCTTCAGGCGGGTGATTTCCTTGATGAAAAACTTCGTGGCAACTCGGTTGAATGCTGTTCAGGAAAATCTCCACCCCCATCGAACTGGCCACCCGCAAATACCATTGTTATAACTCCAGACAACTCCTTGCAGGGAATAACCAAGTCTCTTGTAGTTCAACGTCGGAACAAAATTATTGAGGAAATGCGTAAAAGCGTTGCTGAAATAACCGCAATAATCGCAAGAATCAACGAGGACATAGAGACTCATAGACCTATGTTTAACGCACGACGATCCACATACATCTGGACATATAGATATCACACTGCTGGAAAAAAAAACTCAACCTCCTCAAGTACTGTGTTGTAATGCTATGAAATTATTTGTCTTGAACTACGGGAATTACATGGGGCTCAGAACCTGTCTGTGCACTCTCAGGTGTGGTCCTACAAGCAGTAACCGAGGGGAAGAGTGTATCATTCATTCCAGGGTAGAATCATATGCTACCAGCAAGTACGTACCTAGCTGAACAGTTTACTCATTTGAATGAAGTCGCATTGTCAACCTGGGGAAAGCTGGATGTACGTATCGACGAACTGCTGCACATGTTGGGCACAATGTATCGGTGATGTGTCGCTGGTTTCAACAATGGTCTGTGGAAACTGTAGACGAGATTCTGAACGTGTGCGTAGTACAGTTGCACGTCGATACCTAGACATTGTGCGAACAACAGTGGCCAAAGCGAACTCCTCCCAGGAACGAAATCTGTGCACATGTTACACCTGCTGTGTCCTCAGAGACCACAAGTACATCCCAGTGAGTTCATTAAGTGCGGTGCCATCAGTTACAACTCGCAGTCACGTTTGGTGTTTCTGCAGGGTGAATTAACAGGTACCTTTAATATTAAAACAGGCTGTTGTCCTCGTGTTATAGCCATTTCTTCGACAGGAAGGTAATGTTTTTCAACAGGACGCTGCACGTCCATATACGGCTGCTGCAACACAACGTGGTCTTCTGGCCGCACAGCCAGTGCCCTGGTCAGCAGCATTACCAGACTGAACACATGTGGGACATTATTAAACGGGAACTTACTCGTTCTCCAGAGCCTGCAAAAGCCATTGATAAATTGCAGCAAAAGGCGCAAGATGTTCGGGACAATCTATCGCAGGATGTCTTTCGGCGCTGTTATGATCACGCCGGTGTCGGAGCCAGAGGGGTTACAACGAGCATGGATGCGGCTGCATTACTGTGGTATGTGAGTTCGGTTTGGTCTGAATTTGTCATCATATAGTCGTACAATGATGAACTACCTGTCATCTCACTTGGAAATAAAATAAAGTTGTCCTTGTGGGTGTTGCGTTTGTTTTAGCACTTTGTACGTAATTTCTCCAGCATAAAATATGCTTTTATAGCCAAAGGGTGCAGAGACTTCTGTGATATACTGAACATGTCTTGCTACGAAGTCTCTTCAGTGCTACAACGAGTTAGATACTTCGGTTTAGAATTGTGACTAGTTGTTCGTGCAAATAAATTATATGAATGACGTTATATGACTTCGCTAAGTGTGTCGTTGATAATCACTGGCCATTAAAATTGCTACACCATGAAGCTGACGTGCTACAGACGCGAAATTTAACCTACAGGAAGAAGATGTTGTGATATACAAATGATTAGCTTTTCAGAGCATTTACACAAGGCTAGCGCCGGTGGCGACACCTACAACGTGCTGACATGAGGAAAGTGTCCAACCGATTTCTCATACACAAACAGCAGTTGACCGGCGTTGCCTGGTGAAACGTTGTTGTGATGCCTCGTGTAAGGAGGAGAAATGCGTACCATCACGTTTCCGACTTTGATAAAGGTCGGATTGTAGCCTATCGCGATTGCGGTTTATCGTATCGCGATATTGCTGCTCGCGAAGGTCGATATCAAATGACTGTTAGCAGAATATGGAATCGGTGGGTTCAGGAGGGTAATACGGAACGCCGTGCTGGATCCCAACGGCCTCGTATCACTAGCAGTCGAGATGAGAGGCATCTTGTCCGCATGGCTGTAACGGATCGTGTAGCCACGTCTCGATCCCTCAGTTAACAGACGGAGACGTTTGCAAGACAACAACCATCTGCACGAACAGTTCGACGAAGTTTGCCGCAGCATGGACTATCAGCTCGGAGACCATGGCTGCGGTTACCCTTGACACTATATCACAGACAGGAGCGCCTGCGATGGTGTACTCAACGACGAACCTGGGTGCACGAATGGCAAAACGTCATTTTTTCGGATGAATCCAGGTTCTGTTTGCAGCATCATGATGGTCGCATCCGTGTTTGGCGACATCGCGGTGAACGCACATTGGAAGCGTGTATTCGTCATCGCCATACTGGCGTATCACCTGGCGTAATGGTATGGAGTGTCATTGGATACACGTCTCGGTCACCTCTAGTTCGCATTGACGGCACTTTGAACAGTGGACGTTACATTTCGGATGTGTTACGACCCGTGGCTCTAACCTTCATTAAATTCATTCGAAATCCTACATTTCAGGGGGATAATGCACGATCGCATGTTGCAGGTCCTGTACGGGACTTTCTGGATACAGAAAATGTTCGACTTCTGCCCTGGCCAGCACATTCTCCAGATCTCTCATCAATTGAAAACGTCTGGTCAATGGTGGCCGAGCAGCTGGCTCGTCACAATACGCCAGTCACTACTCCTCATGAACTGTGGTACCGTGTTGAAGCTGCATGGGCAGCTGTACCTGTACACGCCATCCAAGCTCTGTTTGACTCAATGCCCAGGCGTGTCAATGCCGTTACTACGGCCCGAGTTGTTTGTTCTGTGTACCGATTTTGCAGGATCTATGCACCCATATTGCGTGAAAATGGGATCACATGTCAGTTCTAGTATAATGTATTTGTCCAATGAATCCCCGTTTACCATGTGCATTTCTTCTTGGTGTAGCAATATTAAAGGCCAGTAGAGTATATGCAGATAATTAACAATCTAGCACGTTCGGCAGTTGCGTGGATCAGTGAAAGTAGCTTATTGTTCCCGCAGGTCTCCTTCGTAATGTACCGCTGTATTAAGTTCTATCAGTAATGAATGTATTCTCTGGTGTATAAAATCTTGTACGTTGTGTGATCCATAACTTGTCTGTATTTGTTAAAGAATGCTGGTTCTTCACCATGAGCTCCACGTAAAAAATATTTATATATCAGAGTGATATTTGTGCATACAGGTTTATTCAGCTGCCCCTACCGATATCGTTTTATGCAAAGGCACTGTTATGTCTGGCCTTCAAAAGCACGGGCGGTATTTTCATATTATCCTCCTCGCTACTCGCAAACTATTTAGTCCTACGGGAAAAACAGACCGTAACTCCTTGTAGGAAATTTAATGTAGTTACATTTTGTACTCGGATGCGTATTTGGTAGAGACCATTCTTTTTGAGTTATTCAAGAAAAAAAATATGAAAGTAACCTTCAGGCGCTCTCAAAGTCCCACATCTGTTGTTAGAATCTTTAATGTATTGTTCGTAGCACTCCCAAGAACCATTCTACAAAAATTAGCAACTGTACGGATTATTTCCCACTTTTGATCCTTCCTTGCTGAGCACTTAGAAATTGTAAAACTGATTTTTGTGAGAGTTTTTTGTGAATGTAGACTGCATAAAATAAATAATTACATCATTGGTCATCTGACTACGAAACTACTGTGCTTTTAAGGCCTTGGCTTGGATCGAATTGTCAATTTAACTAGTTTTAGCGTGTTAGCGTAACTTGCACAAAAGTCTTCTTTCTTTCATTTCACTCGGCGGTAGGTTTAACTTAACTATGTTAAGGAAATAGCCGAATAATGCGTATTAGTGACCCAGTAAATAGAGAAAAAAAGTGGCAATATTAGGAATAGTTAATTTAGTCGGAAGTTTTTTACAGTTGTTGGACGGGGTGCCACGATCAAAATGCCAAAAATCCTGACTGGTGAGGGATGATTTAGGGGATGGAGGTGCGTTTGAAGGTCACTTCTTTAAGTTTATTTTGAATAACTCGAAAACTGTGGCCTCCAGCGAAGACGTCTCCTAATACAAAGTCTACCTGATTCAAATTTCGTACAAAAAGGTTCCATTAATTTTTTATATAGGACATAGCATCGATGGGTTGCATAAATCGACCTCGGTAGGTTCAGCTAAATTATCCTGTATCGCCCGTCGTCAGTGGAATGTGCTACGAAGGACAGTGGACAAGGCAAGAACATCTTGTGGCTCTGAAGAAGGAATATAAGGTTACTTACTTACTGTGGATGTCTACATCAACGACGTCTCTGTCAAGTAAAAAATCTTCATCATACTTCAAAATGATCAAGCTCTCGAAAACATAAGCCTGGTGACTTTTTAAAAGCCTCTTACATCTGCACTACACAGGTGGTTGCACATTCTTTGAAACGTTAACCGTCGCAATTCCTTTTCGTGTTGGATGCCACTGCCACGGTAATTAAAGCATGAAACTGGTGATCAGGGCCAGTCATGAAGGGCTGTATAGCTAAATACAGGTCTGCCATTTAACACGTACCTTCGAAGTGCCGTTCATGGAGTACAGTATGTTGTCTGCTGTATAGATAATAACAGACTGCATTTTGCGAAGTTCAGATGTCGGCAAGAAGGAGCATGTGTTCAAGCCGAACGCATGTTCTAGGAAGTTCTTCTCCAATGTTTAGAAACATGCCGTTATCGTTTCTCAAAACAGCACTCTTCTAAGGAAAGAAAGTAAGCTCACCAGTCGCCAGCGGCAGTGCATACGGGACTGACTGGGAGGCGAATGCTTTGGAGGACTAGTTTTTAGCGAGTTCTTGATGCAGAGCAGTGTCTATGTGTTATTTTGCAGCTGGTTAAAGAGGCTGTTTGCCTTCTGGTGAATCAGAGATCGTGTCATCAGGCAAGTAGCGGATATAGCAGGTTTATTGCTTCATACCCTTATACAGATTTGGCGATAGTGACAGGCATTCGGCTGTTAAAGGAATTCATCTTAGAAAATTCGTGAAAAATTCGTCATGATGGACTGAGAGATCAGCAACGACGGTTACAACAAATTCCTTTGCACAAAACCCAGGAATTATTACAGGAGTTACGGGTTTGTCTCTCAGAACGAAGACTTCTGACATTGGAGCTGTACTCAGGTATATACATTTAACGGCCGTTGAATACTAAATTTCTTAAGGTTCTCGCATCTTACGATCGAAACCGGTAATAAAGAAAATTATAAAGTTCTTGTGGATGCTTCGCAATTTTATTTTATTTAAAATCGTCAGAGAACTATATCATGAAGCAGAGCTATATGAACGAGATCACTGCTCAACTCTTGTTCAAAACCTATATAGTCATAGGAGAGACCCGTAAGTGGACATTGGAGGAACGGAAACAGGTTATCTTATGCTAAATGAATCAGGTCTCTGGCTGTCTGTAAAATGTATCCATAGGAACAAACGAATATCATGAAATAACCTTACTTTTCAAAGAGTCACGAATCTATTATCCATTTGAGTACCGCTGTAAGTTTTCGATTCCATGCCGATACAGTTTTCTTTTTTTAAAAGAAGAACTTTCTCATACTGTTGGCTTTAAGACCGAAGAAGGAGGTTGTAAATGAAAATAAATATACAAACTGAGATATAAAACTTCTTGGCCGGAGTAAAAGTGTTTTCCAACGAAGTTGAATACGAAACGGTTCAAATGGTTCAAATGGCTCTGAGCACTATGGGACTCAACTGCTGAGGTCATTAGTCCCCTAGAACTTAGAACTAGTTAAACCTAACTAACCTAAGGACATCACAAACACCCATGCCCGAGGCAGGATTCGAACCTGCGACCGTAGCGGTCTTGCGGTTCCAGACTGCAGCGCCTTTAACCGCACGGCCACTTCGGCCGGCTACGAAACGGAAGAACATATTCTTATACCCGTATTAAAAGAGATGATGTTCGATTTATGCATACACATTTAAGATAACGCTTTCGAAGTGGCAGAACGAAACGGACTGCCCTATGATTTCAATGCAGAAGAAGCCATGGCATGCCAAAAAGTGGCTTAAATGTTTCTATCTAAGAATTATCATCGAATCCAAGGAATATTATAAATATCCAAGTAAAATTGCAATGCCTAGTCATGGAGTCTGTGAACTGCCGTCTATTCTAAGCAAAAGTAAGTTAAGCGAAGCAAAGGAGAAGAGATCTACAACTACAGGTCCACTTGCACAAAATATATAGCGAGTTGTGCAAGAAAGATCAAATGGAAAAGAAGCAGATGTGCATGAAAAGAGAAATCTGATTTCATAAAAAGTGTGTAGGAATGGAGAAAGAAGTTCAAAAAGCCTCACAGGAGTTATCCCCTCAAGCGCTGGTAACTCCTATTGTTTTATCAGAATATGCGGCTTAAGAACCCCTGGGGCGTCTTTTGACTCCAATAACAGAAGATTAGTTATCAATCATTTCATTGTTCAATATAGATCTCGTAGCTGTGGTCTCAGCGGCGACTGTTATTTACAGCGACAGTCGGTTGCTACTTAGGCTGTTATGGAAACTTGTGTCATATACGCCAGATTCAAGGCTGTTCAGAGCCGCTGCGTCAGCCCTTACCACAGGTAGACGACTCGCTGTCTGACGGGTTGCTCGCACGCCGATCAGTAGGCATTCCCGTGCGGCAGATCTATTGCGAAGCAGTGTGACAGCGGCGCGTGTATGACTGATTCACACCTCATCCAGAGAGTGCTCTGTCCCCCACTCCCCCTCTCTCTATTCGCTATCTGCGGTGTCCCATTGGCTGGACCACCGTGTCGGGTGGCATGATGTCTGACGTCGTGATGTACACTGATCCTGGTCCATCGGCATGGTAGGACTCATGGTCCACACGATACCGAACTGTCGGAACAGCTCGGGCGCTGATGGTGGACCCGTGGACTACCCATCAGTGGCAGCTTCCGTCTCGGGCTACGCTGTAAATTATGCGTGCTTACGGAATTGCTGTCATTACGCTAGGCAGCGAGAATAATACTGACACAGTGTGTCAGTTCTGCCGGCCGCGGTGGCCGTGCGGTTCTAGCGCTGCAGTCTGGAACCGCGGGACTGCTACGGTCGCAGGTTCGAATCCTGCCTCGGGCATGGATGTGTGTGATGTCCTTAGGTTAGTTAGGTTTAAGTAGTTCTAAGTTCTAGGGGACTGATGACATAAGATGTTAAGTCCCATAGTGCTCAGAGCCATTTGAACCATTTTTTGTGTCAGTTCTGGAAGAATCTTACAGTGTTTAAATTCAGTAATGCGAGAACCGAGCACGAACAACATTGGCACCACGATGCTACTAATTGACTACCTTTAAGCTAGCTGGTCGGGGTGCTTGTATTGAACTGAGGAGAGACTTTGTTGTGCGAATCGGTCCAGTTTATTGCGAGTAATCAGCAGTCTCTAGGCCTGTTACGTTTGCTTAACAGATTTGTTTCAGTACCGTAAGTGCTCTTTCAGTTGCCTTATAGGTGGTGTTGCGTCCTATCTAGTGCATCTTACTTAATGTTGTGATGACAACAAAGACAGTTTGGTGTGCGCTTGTCGTACACTTTTACACTGGGCTTATGCAAACCCAGAAGTGTCGACGTAGCACTCTTGGTGTCTGACAGACCGTGTCATATGTTTACATCTTGAAGCTGGCTTCTGTTGACACATCCCTATACTGAAGCTATGCTAGGCTGAGGGGCCATTGGAGATTTGTCATACTCTTGATCTTGTACTATCTCAGTGCGTACGAGGCTGCAATTAGTGATGTTAAATCTAAGATATGGAAAATTTTCTTAATCTTAGACTAGAGCATGCACTAGGTGATGAAAAGTATCCGAACAACCCCAGAAATGAACGTTTTTCATATTACGTGCATTGTGCTGCCACCTACTACCAGGTACTCCGTATCAGCGACCTCAGTAGTCATTAGACATCGTGAGAGAGCAGACTTAGGCACTCCGCGGAACTCACGGACTTCGAACGTGGTCAGGTGATTGGCTGTCACCTGTTGTCACACGAGAGATTTTCACCCTCCTACCCGGTGTCTAGGGGTAGCGTCTTTGATTCACAATCAAAATGTCTTCGGTCCCGGGTTCGATCCACGCCACTGCCTAAATTTTGATAAATAATCAGCATTGGTGGCGGCCGAAGATTTCCGGCATAAGATGTCAGCCTCATTCTGCCAACGGCCTTGTCAAAGAGGGCGGAGGAGCGGATAGAAGTTCAGGGCACTCTCTTGTCCTAGCGGTGGGGAATTGCCCCTAAAGGCGGAAGAATCAGCAATGATCAGCGACATGAGGATGCAGAAGGCAATGGAAACCACTGCATTAAAGACACGTAACGTGTATCCACAGGACATGTGGCCGGTAATTGAAGAAGTGTCATGATGATCTCTCCATTGGCAAAAGATTCCGGAATAGTCCCCCATTCGGATCTCCGGGAGGGGACTGCCAAGGGGGAGGTTACCATGAGAAAAATATTGAATAATCAACGAAAGGATAACGTTCTATGAGTCGGGGCGTGGAATGTCAGAAGCTTGAACGGGGTAGGGAAACTAGAAAATCTGAAAAGGGAAATGAAAAGGCTCAATCTAGATATAGTAGGGGTCAGTGAAGTGAAGTGGAAGGAAGACAAGGATTTCTGGTCAGATGAGTATCGGGTAATATCAACAGCAACAGAAAATGGTATAACAGGTGTAGGATTCGTTATGTCTAGGAAGGTAGGGCAGATGGTGTGTTACTGTGAACAGTTCAATGACCGGGTTGTTCTAATCAGAATCGACAGCAGACCAACACCGACAACGATAGTTCAGGTATACATGTCGACGTCGCAAGCTGAAGATGAACAGATAGAGAAAGTGTATGAGGATATTGAAAGGATAATGCAGTATGTAAAGTGGGACGAAAATCTAATAGTCATGGGCGACTGGAATGCAGTTGTAGGGGAAGGAGTAGAAGAAAAGGTTACAGGAGAATATGGGCTTGGGACAAGGAATGAAAGAGGAGAAAGACTAATTGAGCTCTGTAACAAGTTTCAGCTAGTAATAGCGAATACCTTGTTCAAGAATCACAAGAGGAGGAGGTATACTTGGAAAAGGCCGGGAGATACGGGAAGATATCAATTAGATTACATCATGGTCCGACAGAGATTCCGAAATCAGATACTGGATTGTAAGGTGTACCGAGCGGCAGATATAGACTCAGATCACAATATAGTAGTGATGAAGAGTAGGCTGAAGTTCAAAACATTAGTCAGGAAGAATCAATACGCACAGAAGTGGGATAGGGAAGTACTACGGAATGACGAGATACGTTTGAAGTTCTGTAACGCTATAGATGCAGCAATAAGGAATAGCGCAGTAGGCAGTACAGTTGAAGAGGAATGGATATCTCTAAAAAGGGCCGTCACAGAAGTTGGGAAGGAAAACATAGGTACAAAGAAGGTAGCTGCGAAGAAACCATGGGTAACAGAAGAAATACTTCAGTTGATTGATGAAAGGAGGAAGTACAAACATGTTCCGGGAAAATCAGGAATACAGAAATACAAGTCGCTGACGAATTAAATAAATAGGAAGTGCAGGGAAGCTAAGACGGAATGGCTGCAGGAAAAATGTGAAGACGTCTAAAATGATATGATTGTCGGAAGGACAGACTCAGCATACAGGAAAGTCAAAACAAACTTTTGTGACATTAAAAGCAACGGTGGTAATATTAAGAGTGCAACGGGAATTCCACTGTTAAATGCAGAGGAGAGAGCAGATAGGTGGAAAGAATACACTGAAAGCCTCTATGAGGGTGAAGATTTGTCTGATGTGATTCAAGAAGGAATAGGAGTCGATTTAGAAGAGATAGGGGATCCAGTATTAGAATCGGAATTTAAAAGAGCTTTGTAGGACTTACGGTCAAATAAGGCAGAAGGGATAGATAACATTCCATCAGAATTTCTAAAATCATTCGGGGAAGTGGCAACAAAACGACTATTCACGTTGGTGTGTAGAATATATGAGTCTGGCGATATACCATCCGACTTTCGGAAAAGCATCATCCACACAATTCCGAAGACGGCAAGAGCTGACAAGTGCGAGAATTATCGCACAATCAGCTTAACAGCTCATGCATCGAAGCTGCTTACAAGAATAATATACAGAAGAATGGAAAAGAAAATTGAGGATGCGCTAGGTGACGATCAATTTGGCTTTAGGAAAAGTAACGGGACGAGAGAGACAATTCTGACGTTACGGCTAATAATGGAAGCAAGGCTTAAGAAAAATCAAGACATTTTCATAGCATCTGTCGACCTGGAAAAAGCGTTCGACAATATAAAATGGTGCAAGCTGTTCGAGATTCTGAAAAAAGTAGGGATAAGCTATAGGGAGAGACGGGTCATATACAATATGGACAACAACCAAGAGGGAATAATAAGAGTGGACGATCAAGAACGAAGTGCTCGTATTAAGAAGGGTGTAAGACAAGGCTGTAGCCTTTCGCCCCTACTCTTCAATCTGTACATCGAGGAAGCAATGATGGAAATAAAAGAAAGGTTCAGGAGTGGAATTAAAATACAAGGTGAAAGGATATCAATGATACGATTCGCTGATGACATTGCTATCCTGAGTGAAAGTGAAGAAGAATTAAATGATCTGCTGAACAGAATGAACAGTCTAATGAGTACACAGTATGGTTTGAGAGTAAATCGGAGACAGACGAAGGTAATGAGAAGTAGTAGAAATGAGAACAGCGAGAAACTTAACATCAGGATTGATGATCACGAAGTCAATGAAGTTAAGGAATTCTGCTACCTAGGCAGTAAAATAACCAATGACGGACGGAGCAAGGAGGACATCAAAAGCAGACTCCCTATGGCAAAAAAGGCATTTCTGGCCAAGAGAAGTCTACTAATAACAAATACCGGCCTTAATTTGAGGAAGAAATTTCCGAGGATGTAGGTCTGGAGTACAGCATTGTGTGGTAGTGAAACATGGACTGTGAGAAAACCGTAACAGAAGAGAGTCGAAGCATTTGAGATGTAGTGCTATAGACGAATGTTGAATATTGGGTGGACTGATAAGGTATGGAATGAGGAGGCTCTACGCAGAATCGGAGAGGAAAGGAATTTGTGGGAAACACTGGTAAGGAGAAGGGACAGGATGATAGGACATCTGCTAAGACGTGAGGGAATGACTTCCATGGTACTAGAGGGAGCTGTAGAGGGCAAAAACTGTAGAGGAAGACAGAGACTGGAATACGTCAAGCAAATAATTGAGGACGTAAGTTGCAAGTGCTACTTTGAGATGAAGAGGTTAGCAGAGGAAAGCAATTCGGGGCGGGCCGCAGGGCCGCATCAAACCAGTCAGTAGACTGATGACGAAAAAAAAAAGGATCCCTAGGTCCACTATTTCCGATTTGATAGTGAAGCGGAAGCGTGAAGGGACACGTACAGCACAAAAGCCTACAGGCCGACCTCGGCTGCTGCCTGGCAGAGACCGCCGACAGTTGAAGAGAGTCGCAATGTGTAATAGGGAGACATCTATCCAGACCATCACACAAGAATTCCAAACTGCAGCAGGGTCCACTGCAAGTACTGTGACAGTTAGGCGGGATGTGCGAAAACCTGTATTTCATGGTCGAGCGGCTACTCGTAAGCCACACACCTCGCCGGTAAATGCCAGACGACGCCTCGCTTGGTGCAAGGAGCCTAAACATTGCACGATTGCACAGTGAAAGAACGTTGTATGGAGTGGCGATTCACGGTACACAATGTGGCGATCTGATGGCAGGGTGTGAGTATAGCGAATGGGCGGTGAACATCATCTGCCAGCGTGTGTACTGTCAACAGTAAAATTCGGAAGCTGTGGTGTAATGGTGTGGTCGTGTTTTCCATGGAGGGGGCTTGCACTCCTTGTTGTTTCGCATGGCACTTTCACAACACAGGCGTACGTTGATGTTTTAAGCACCTTCTTGCTTACAGCTGCTGAAGAGCAATTTGGGGACGGCGACTGCATCTTTCATCATGATCGAGCGCCTATTTATACTGCACGGCCTGTGGCGGAGTGGCTACCCAATAGCTTCTGTGTATGGACTGGCCTTCACAGAGTCCTGAGCTGAATCCTATAGAAAACATGTGAAATGTTTTGAGACGCCGACTTCGTGCCAGAACTCACCTACCAACATCGATACTTCTCTTCCGTGGAGCACTCCGTGAAGAATGGGCTGCCATTCCCCAAGAAATCTTCCAGCACCTTACTGAACGTATGCCTACGAGAGTGGAAGCTGTCATACCGTATTGAATTACAGTATTGCCGATGGGGAGCGCCACGAACTTGTAAGTCATTTTCAGCCAGGTGTGCGGATACTTTTGATCGTATAGCGTATCTTCATGTTCAAGGATATAGCGTTATAATTTACGTACCCACTGGTACAAATTAGGAAACCAAATTTCTAGTTGGTACCGCTTTCAGATGTTTAAAAAAGGGTGCAGTGTTTTTATTTTTCAAAGGAATTCTACTCTTTAAATTAGATACTATGAAAAAATCCTGTAGTTGAAGATATCATTGTTGAAATAATATTGAACTTTCTTGTTAGGCTATAACACATCAAATCTCAAAAGTGGTACAATTTATGCAAGTCTACACTACTTCTTGTACATCTGCTTATGCTCAGTGTCAGAAAATACGTAACACCGATGTTCAGTAGTGGTTCCTTGGGATTTCCATTTTTCCGAGTCCAGCACAGGACACAGTCATCTCAATTTTCAGCTTTAACCTTGTGGCAGACTGTTGTTGACCACTGGCAGTGCCTAAAGGTGACGTACGGATCTTCCGGTCACAGTGCCTCACTGCCGAAATTTGCTGTTGGTCATACACCACGACTGCAAAATGTTGGAACTTAGTTTTATAAACACTATACAGTACACTAAAAGCACCCAAGACCGCATTTACACTCTTCATGTGCCTTTCGCTGCTCCGATGTCATTGCCTACAAATACCGAAAATGCAAAATTTTATCTACTCTTTTTCAAGTATAAATGTCTAGGCTTCCGCGGTCGCTGTCAACCTCATTAAAAGCGTTCTGGGAATATTGCTGCGTCAACTTACAATGTACTTAAAATACTAAAATCTCTTGAATTTCGACCCAGTTTCTGCAGCCCCTATATGGGTGAATATCATTTAGATTGGGTGCGGGAGTATAATATCACTTTCCTGACGATATCACTGTATCCCCGACGTAACGCTTACTAGATTTTATCGTGCTCAAATGACTTTCGTGGGATATGTGGCCGATTACCTGTGGTTTTCGCGCTGTTGCTGACCGGCACATTTTCGTACTTAATGATGCTGCAATATACCCTCAATCTCAAGTTAGGACAAATTTAGGAGATGATTTCAATAAGTGATGCAACACTTTCTTTTCTGAAAGCACCTTGGCTTTACTCAGGACTTCAATGCACCACATTATTCCCCCTCTTTTGGCTACTAAGCTCTGTTCCTCAACATAATCTCCATTCAATGCGACGGCCTTACGTCACCTTACTGGTCGACGTTGGAGCCAACGTTGTACTGCTCACCATCCACGTATTGCTTCACGTGGAGTGTATCCTTTATTGGGCCAAACAGGTGGAAGTCGGAAGGTGCAAGATCCGGTTGTAGGGCAGATGAGGGAGAACAGTCCAATACAGTTTTGTGAGCTCCTCTCGGATACGCAGAATAGTCTGAGGCCTTGCGTTGTCACGGAAATGTTCCTTTGCACTTTTATGACGACAAACACGCAGAAGTAGTTTCTTCAGTTTCCTGATGGTAGTATAATACAGTTCAAAGTTAACTGTTGCTACATGAGTCGGAACATCAAACAGAATTACTGTTTCAGAATCCCAGAAGACCTTCGCCATTAATTTACCAGCTGAGGGTGCGACTTTGAACTTTTTCTTCGGAGGAGAGGTGGTGTGTGGCCCCAGTGCATGTATTGCCGTTTTGTTTCTGCTACCAAAAGTTGTCACGTTCAGCCTCGTAGCACGGAAGTAGTTTCGCACAGATTGTCCTTCTGTTCTCTTTATGGTCTTCCGTTAGGCTACACGAATGCAAGTTGGCACAAACGTTCGAGTACCCCAACAGGTGGACGAGTGTGTCAGCACTACCAACGGAGACGTCTAGCTGATTAGCGAGGTGTATCATTGAGACACGTCCATCAGTTCGAATTAGTGTGTCCGCGCTTTCCAACATTACAGGAGTCACCGCTATGTGTGGTCGGACGACACACGGGTGATCGGATGTGTTTGCGGGTCGTTATTGCGACCATGACAGACGCCTCGCCCAAAATATCACCGTGCTTTTGTTCACTCCGTAGACATTATGCGAGCGCCTGTGAACATCTGGGAGACCATGGATACCCGTGAAGAGAAACTCAATGACAGCGCTCTGCTTGGAACACACCTTCTTTCCAGACTGCATTTTTAAGACTACTTATAGCGCCGCACCCTGTCGGAGCTTCATGTAACTAGGATGGCTAACGTGAGAATTTTTCATAATGTCGCATAACATATTCCGAATTTTTTCAGCCGTAACTCCCAGAAAAAAGTTGTTGCGTAGCCTATTGAATGCCCCTTTTCATTCATTGTTTTCCCACGTTATCGACCTTTGTCTCATAAGTGGCTCGTGGTAGGATGTAATTACGTGGTAGTATCAACACAACACCATTGTGTCACCCCTCATTCTGTGTCCAGACATCCACACAACATTGCCCCGGTTTCACTACGATCTTCTTTATGTGTCTGGATTTCACTTATCCGTTTGTGAAGTCCTCGCTAAAGGGATTATGAGGGCCGTGTACCTCGGGAGAGACTAAAGCGTTTCGGAGCTGCGTGGCTTTGTCCGGCGGGGCCAGCTCATTAGTATTCGCGCGGACGCGCGCTGCGCGACGCCACAGACGCCAGAGGAGAGGCCGGCCGGCGTCGCGACGCCAGGCGTCGGCGCCGACAGGCTGACCGCCACGCCGGGCAGGGGTTGGCTGCGGGCGCGGCGGTGGCGGAGGCGGAGGCAGCCATAATCGCCGCCCTGTGACGTCGGCCGACCCCAGCGCTCTCACGGAATATATTATTAGCCTCGTTACCGGGCCGGCCTCTATTGAATTAAACATGTATTGTGGCTACCGAATAACGCGTGCTTAAAGTAAATTACCGGCCGATGTGCTCTATTTATGGTGCTACCGACGATTGTCTACCACTGCGTGAGTGCTCTGTTATTTGCCTTCTGTTATGGTCTCTGTCGTCGCTCCATTATTTGTGACTGTTACATCTTTTATCGTCTCGACTGTAACAATTGTGAACCGCCTAACATTTAGCAATTGACTGTTCTCTCCTCACTATGCAGCAGAGTAAACTAAACGTTTCATTTATGCAGACGGAGGAAAACCAAAACTACAACAATTACAAGAAAAACAAAGGAACAAAATAATAGTTTCAGCAGGCTCCACAGCCAAAGCAATTTTCAAATTAACAAGTAGTAAGTCGCACTAGCCTAGTTACATTAAAATATCGTTTTACATTGAATTCATCTCTGGTGCTCAGTTTTGGCTATGTCACAATTTTCAAATGTTGAAATACGTCTTTGCTTCATTTTAACTGTAATTCTATCAGGGACTGTTAAATGAAACTAGTCTAGTCTAATCTCTTCGGATGCCCATTTGATATCTGACTGAACACACCGTTAGGCAAGCTGCCCTTTCTTTTATACAGAAATCCCAACTGACTGTGAATATTACACGAAATACGCTCGCCTCGTATCTCTCTCTCTCTCTCTCTCTCTCTGCCTCACACACACACACACACACACACACACACACACACACACACACGTGCGCAGAAAATGTCCAGCTGGAGGTGTGGCTGAGGTGGATGTGGTGGTGCGGTACCTAGTGAAAGAATTTCAGAATCTCAGGCATTTATATATAACGCTTATTTGTTCAAGGTTCAAGGGCCCAAACCAGGATATAAGGCGTTGCAAGTTCAAGGGTAATAATACCTCACTCTACACTGCACAGTACTACACAGTTACCACAACGACGGGCATGCTTAACGACCGCAGTCCGTCACCTACCCGTGCCTCGATCCTCGATGACACTGCTAGTGGTTAAAACGCTTTATGTGCGAGTACGGTGCAATGAAATTGTCCAACAAGTACTGAATGAGTGCTACTCTACTACTAAAAATAAGATAGTCGTAGTAGAATTTGATTTCTGTTCTGTAATTGTAATTCATTTGCCTCCACGATTCACATACTAATATTGTATGTACATTAGAATCGATCTCACGATCAAATCACGTAAGTCAAGTGAGTGACTTCTTGTTAGCACAGCAATATTTTCTCCTAAGTACTTTTTATTGATTGTGTTTCAAAAATTTTATAAATTTTAGAAATGACACACTGTAAAACGTAAAGCTGCTGTAAAATTTATTTTTAATTATTCTAAGTTGCACAGTAGCATCAAGTGATATTATACGTCGTTTCTAAGATATCTAAGATATTTTCGCGGTCGCGACTTCAGGTTTAACGATAAGTGCGTTATCAGCAGCAGAACAGATTACCTTTGTTAGTATTCCTTAGGGTCAGTTCTCAGTTCGATGCATACAGCGTAGGATATGCGACATGGTGGGTTTTCACCGGCATAAATCGCTTCCCGTCTGAAATGTTTCAAGATAGACACGGAAGTACGACCCCTGTCGGGCTCCATTGCTATTCGTACATTCATCGACAATAAATTACTCATTACCGCTATAATAAAAATTTTATCACCATTCTCTGCTCCATATTCCGACAAGACAACCGACTCTTACGAAGTTCCCTACCTCTTTTGTGCAGCAGCCCTCTTTAACCACGGAAAACGAACGCCTCGCTATCGGCAGACTATCGATAGCAGCTACCATCTCCTTGCCTGTCAACATCACGAATAATGCCACATCTATGGATCAGGAAGTTGGGAATAAGGACATCAATCTTACGAGCGTTGAAAACAGGGACTTCTATCAAAGCGTTGGCAGCCGCAGCAGTTTTCCGTTCTATCTTGACTCTGTTTATGCCTGACGGAATAATGGTTCAAAAATGGTTCAAATGGCTCTGAGCACTATGGGACTCAACTGCTGAGGTCATTAGTCCCCTAGAACTTAGAACTAGTTAAACCTAACTAACCTAAAGACATCACAAACATCCATGCCCGAGGCAGGATTCGAACCTGCAACCGTAGCGGTCTTGCAGTTCCAGACTGCAGCGCCTTTAACCACAGGGCCACTTCGGCCGGCACGCAATAATGTCGGCAATGATATGCTTGATAGGGGAGTTATAGGAAGATAATAACTTTCCCATCGACATAGAGTGGAGATTGCCAATGTTCTTACCTAAGCTCTCCACAAAGACAATATAAGGGCCTGCATCTGATGGACTGTAACGATTGCTGACACTTGGCCGTACGACTGCGGCAGCGGAAGTCAACGGTTGACTCTGCGAGCATTCTGAGTTTGCCTGCAATGTACCATTGCTAGAAGGGGGATCCGAACTCGATAACTTACACATATCGCTGTCAGGGACAGGAGGTGAGCCGCACACAGCCGTGTATTAATTGGACAACTTTCCTGCTGCTGACTTGCTGGTGCACTGGCTTAAAGCGCAGAGCTAAATGGGTCGCTGGGATGGACAACTTGCTAACCTGATGCAGTTGTTGTTGTTGGTAGATTGCTAGAATTGCTGTTGTTGTAGCTGTAACACTTGAAGTGACGCTACTGAGCCAGCTGTTGTTGCTTAAACTGAAGCAACCGCTGGCTCAACAGCATCACTTCAACCGTTACAGCTTGTTGATGATGATGGTGCAGAAGCTGTTGTGGGGTTGATGTTGTAGCTCATCTTGCTGGTCGTGGTGTTGGAGAAGCTATGCATTTAGGAGCGGTAATTCACCGTGCTGCATCTCACCATGTTTCTCGGACATCAGAAACAACAGAATATTTGTCGGTGCTGTTGATGGCAGATTTATAATGCCGACTCTATGACCTGATCTAACCGTGAGGAGATGATTCAACTAGAGACAATACGAGCCGTGTACCTCCATCCTGGTGGAATGACTGAAACTGATCGGCTGTCGGACCCCCCTCCGTCTAATAGGCGCTGCTCATGCGTGGTTGTTTACATCTTTGGGTGGGTTTAGTGATATCTCTGAACAGTCAAAGGGACTATGATGAAATATCCAGAGTCAACATCTATCTTGAGGAGTTCCGGGAACCGGGTTGATGCAAAAATTTTTGATGTGTGTATATGGACTCACGATGCAAGGAGTGTTTTCTCTTTAGATTAATTATCTATGGTTTCTTTCACACATAGAGACACATGCGGCAACGTATGTATTTGATCACGCTCTCGCTATGTGAAGCTAATTCGTAGAACCTGTAAGGAGATCCGTTCACTATTCGCATTATTGCTGCTATAACCGAACCTGTCGTGCCCTCTGTGCGCTATGTGTGGAAATAATTCCGAAATCTTCCTTGGTAGCTACACAGTAGTAACGACCGCAGCTACCTCGAATGAAGGCCAATATTAGTACAATTTATACAGCTACATGAAGTATAAAATTGTTAAGGCTTTCATGGCCACTTGTTGACAAACTGCCTATTGGCTTCTGTCTCGAGTTCTTCGGCCGACGCTCATCTAATGATTTTTCTGACGTTTCGCCAGCACGAGTGGCTGGCATTGTCAAAGCTTCACCCTCCATTGCCGGTGGTGAACTGGAGCCGAGCTTTTTTTTTTTTTTTTTTTTTTTTTTTTTAAACTATTCATTTCCGCTCCTAAAGGGAGGCAGATGGGCCGCTGGAGAGCTTGTTGCTCTATTGGGGCCAGAGATGAGGGTATTACATTTTGGTTTTCTTTATTTATTTTGTACTTATTGCTAAATAACATACTAATTACAGTTTTCTTAAAATATTGTTTGATCATATACACTCCTGGAAATGGAAAAAAGAACACATTGACACTGGTGTGTCAGACCCACCATACTTGCTCCGGACACTGCGAAAGGGCTGTACAAGCAATGATCACACGCACGGCACAGCGGACACACCAGGAACCGCGGTGTTGGCCGTCGAATGGCGCTAGCTGCGCAGCATTTGTGCACCGCCGCCGTCAGTGTCAGCCAGTTTGCCGTGGCATACGGAGCTCCATCGCAGTCTTTAACACTGGTAGCATGCCGCGACAGCGTGGACGTGAACCGTATGTGCAGTTGACGGACTTTGAGCGAGGGCGTATAGTGGGCATGCGGGAGGCCGGGTGGACGTACCGCCGAATTGCTCAACACGTGGGGCGTAAGGTCTCCACAGTACATCGATGTTGTCGCCAGTGGTCGGCGGAAGGTGCACGTGCCCGTCGACCTGGGACCGGACCGCAGCGACGCACGGATGCACGCCAAGACCGTAGGATCCTACGCAGTGCCGTAGGGGACCGCACCGCCACTTCCCAGCAAATTAGGGACACTGTTGCTCCTGGGGTATCGGCGAGGACCATTCGCAACCGTCTCCATGAAGCTGGGCTACGGTCCCGCACACCGTTAGGCCGTCTTCCGCTCACGCCCCAACATCGTGCAACCCGCCTCCAGTGGTGTCGCGACAGGCGTGAATGGAGGGACGAATGGAGACGTGTCGTCTTCAGCGATGAGAGTCGCTTCTGCCTTGGTGCCAATGATGGTCGTATGCGTGTTTGGCGCCGTGCAGGTGAGCGCCACAATCAGGACTGCATACGACCGAGGCACACAGGGCCAACAACCGGCATCATGGTGTGGGGAGCGATCTCCTACACTGGCCGTACACCACTGGTGATCGTCGAGGGGACACTGAATAGTGCACGGTACATCCAAACCGTCATCGAACCCATCGTTCTACCATTCCTAGACCGGCAAGGGAACGTGCTGTTCCAACAGGACAATGCACGTCCGCATGCATCCCGTGCCACCCAACGTGCTCTAGAAGGTGTAAGTCAACTACCCTGGCCAGCAAGATCTCCGGATCTGTCCCCCATTGAGCATGTTTGGGACTGGGTGAAGCGTCGTCTCACGCGGTCTGCACGTCCAGCACGAACGCTGGTCCAACTGAGGCGCCAGGTGGAAATGGCATGGCAAACCGTTCCACAGGACTACATCCAGCATCTCTACGATCGTCTCCATGGGAGAATAGCAGCCTGCATTGCTGCGAAAGGTGGATATACACTGTACTAGTGCCGACATTGTGCATGCTCTGTTGCCTGTGTCTATGTGCCTGTGGTTCTGTCAGTGTGATCATGTGATGTATCTGACCCCAGGAATGTGTCAATAAAGTTTCCCCTTCCTGGGACAATGAATTCACGGTGTTCTTATTTCAATTTCCAATAGTGTATAAATGTTTTGTTATCTTAAGAACTAATTACAAATTTTCAAGCAAAGGAGGTAGAAATAGAAATGGAGATAGGGGTGACAGTGGAGGCGGATTTATGTGCCATTTTGTTGCACTTGAACGTTTTGTTGCAATCGATTAGGTCGAGTTTATGGTGGCGGGCGGTCGGGGTTCAGTGCCTGGAGGTGGGAGGGGGCGGGAGTGTCGTTATTCTGTATGTGTAATTGTCTTGCGTGTTCGTGTTGGTGTATTGTGTCAGGAAAGATGTGGAGGGTGTTGTTTATGATTGTTCTTGGTGGGTAGGTGTATTTGTGTTTTGGTTTGTTTCTGTGTCTGGTTCTGTGTATGTATATTGTGTGTAGGTCAGGACGGGAGGTGAGGATGGTTTTCCCATAGCGGGCTCTCAGGATGGCTAGCCTTGTTTGAACGGGGGTGACTTTAGCTTCCTCAAAGACCTCTTGTCTGGGGGTGGAGGGTGGGAGGCGAAGGATGCTGCGTAGTATTCGTCTCTCGGTGCGGAAGATTCTTTCAGCTTGGGTTTTGGAGAGGCAGGCGAGAGGCGCTGCTGCGTATTCAAACAGTGGGCGGACGAACGTTTTGTAGGTGTTTACAGCTGTCCTGTCACTGCAGCCTGTAAATTTTCCTTGAACACGTCGTATGAGTTGTTGTCGTTGACGTACTTTGCTGAGGGTCTCCTTAATATGGTTGTTCAGGTTGAGATACTTGTCGAGGTGGACGCCCAGGTATTTTGCATTGGGAGAGGGGAGGAGCTGGGTGCCCCACAGCGTGAGGGAGATGTGGTCGGGATTTTGGTTTGTCTTTTTGGGGATGTTGCGGTGTTTGAATAGGATGAGTTGGGTTTTGGTGGGGTTGGGTTTGATGCGCCATTGTCGCATCCAGTCTTCTAGTTTTGTCAGGTAGGTCGCTGTCTGGTTGTTGATGGTGTTTGTCGAGGGACCAGAATTCCAGTATGCTGTGTCGTCTGCGTATAATTGGAGTTGTTCGTTAGTTCTTGTCGGGGTGGGGATGTCAATGGTGTAAAGGGAGTAGAGCAGGGGGGAGATAATCCCACCCTGAGCTACTCCTGCTTCGGGGCGGAAGGGGGCCGAGGTGGTTTGGTTGACGTGGATTTGGCAGCGTCTGTCGTTTAATAGGGTTTGGATTAGTCGTACTGTCTGTGGTGGGAAGCCTGTCTTAAGCAGCTTATATAGAAGTCCGTCATGCCAGATTTTGTCGAATGCCCGTTCGATGTCCAGAAAGACAGCGAGCGTGCACTGTCCAAGGTTCTGATGTCTTGTTATGTCTGAAGTGAGTCTGAGAAGGGGATCATTGGTGGAATGGAGTTTTCGGAAGCCAGACTGGAGGTGAGGAATGTGTTGGAGTTTGTCAGTAAAGTGCGTGAGTCTGTCTGTAATTATTCTTTCAAAGGTCTTGCGGAGGACGTCGAGGAGGGATATGGGGCGGTAGGATTTAGGATCAGATTTGGGTTTGCCTGGTCTGGGGATCATGATGATTTTGGCGGATTTCCACGCTGTGGGGATGGTATTGTGGGAGAGGCAGAAGTTGAATAGAAGGGACAGGAGGGGGATGATGGTGTTGAGGGGGCAGTTGCGGAGGTGTAGACGCTGTATCCCGTTTTCGCCAGGGGCTGAGTTTCTGCCAGAGAAGATGGCCTTCTTAATTTCACTCTCGGTAATTACATTCTGCAGTTTAATGTCTTCTTCTGTGGGGGCGGTGGGGGAGACGAGTAGAAGGGGGAGTTCTGTGGTGACTGTGTGGTGGAATGGTTCGATAAATTGGGGGTCCTGTGGGAATTTGTGGGTGTCTTCTAGGATGGTTTTGAAGGCTTCTGCTACTTGGGTGGGGTCGGTGGTGGGGGAGTCGTCTACCTTTAGTTTGAATGTCCTGTCAGTGTTTTGTCCCGTGAGTGTCTTGAATTTGTTCCAAAATTTGCGTCCTTGTCTGTAGTCAAGTTTGGAACAGGTTTCGTCCCATTGTTTTTGTCGGTGTTCGGAGGTGAGTCGCTTAATCTCGTTGTTTAGCCTGTTCCAGATTGTTTTAAGGTCGGGGTTTCTGTCTTTGTTGATTTCGCGGTAGAGTTTTCTTTTTTCTCGGATAAGTCTGAGAATTTCAGGGGGAAGGTGGGGTTTGAAGGAGGCGATGGTTTTGGTGGGGATGGCTGTGTCGATGGCTGTCTTGATGGTGTCTGTTATTCTGTCGTTGATGCGGTTAAGGTCGTTGGTGTCGGTAATGGTTAGTGGGGCTAGTAGGTTGTTGTTAATGGTCTCTTTGTACTTTGCCCAGTCAGCTTTGCTATAGATTTTTATCGTCCGGGATGTGGGAGCTGGGGGAGGGGGGTTGATGGCAGAGGTGCTGAAGAGGATGGGTAGGTGGGGGCTGGTAAGGGTGTCACCTATTGAATACTGGGTGATGGTATCAGAGAGGGAGGGGCTGTATAGGATGTGATCGGGGAGGGAGCAACCGTTGTGTCCTATGAAGGTGGAGGTATTGATGGGAAGTCTTGTCGCGTTTTCAGTGGTGAGAAAGTCAAGTAGGTCGGTTCCGTTTTGATTGTGTGTTGTGTCTCCTAGTAGTTCATGTCTTGCGTTCAGGTCAGTTAGGAGGAAGTATTCTTTAAAGGTTGTTAGGTAGCGGAGGAAGGATCTAGGGAGTGGAGTGTTTGGTGGGTTGTATAGGCAGGCTATGATGAGGCGTCTACGTCTGGGGCGGGGTATGGCTATCATGACTGCCTCTAGATGTTGATATTGAGGTGGGAGTGGAACCTCTTGGGTGGCCAGGGTAGTCTTGGTGTATATAGCAACGCCGCCTCTGCCGTCAGGTCGGTGTTTGGCGTAGTGGTCGTAGTTGCGGTTGAGTCTCATATTGTCGGTAGGTTTGGTCCAGGTCTCTGCTAGTCCAAGGATGTCTATGTCGTTTCTGCAGAGGCAGTCGTTGAGGAGGGCTTTGCGGCTGTGGATGCCTTCTATGTTGACAAAAAGGAGGTTGGTGGGTTCTCTAATGGGGTGTACTGCCATGAATGAGATTGGGGGGGGGGGGGATGAGGGTGTTGGCAAGTGTGTTTAACTCCTCAGTGCTTGCGAATACGGTGTTTTGATTATCGTTGTGGTGACGTTATTGCCTGCTTGATTGTACTTTAGGTCTTTGAGAAAGAATTTTTGGGCCACCTGTCGGAGAGTAGATATTATCTCTTGCCGCCGGCCTTGGAAGAGGGACGCGAGAGTGAATGTGATGGATTTAAGGAAGTCCTCGATGAGAAGGTGAGGACCTTGGGTGGCGGGGGTGTCAGCGAGGTGGAGGGGGGCTTGGAGGTGGTCGTTTACGGCCTGTTGGGGGCGGTTTTTGCAACGGAAGGAGCGGGAGGAGTGTGGGCCGCCGCAATTGACGCAGGTGGGAGTGACGGAAGGGTCTAGTTCACAGGAAGATAGGGGGTGGTTCTTGCCACAGCGGCTACATTTGTGAGGAGAGGAGCATTGTTCGGTTCTGTGGTTAAACTGCTGGCATCGTTGACATTGAATTGGTAGGGGACTGGGTGGGTTTGAAGGTTCTACCCTATGGTGAGACAAGTAGATGTGGACTCCATGTTCGAGCATGAAGTCGATGTCCCTCTGACTGTTCGAGAGGACTCGAATCATGGGGCCAAAATTTCCTGTCTTTCGGGATTTAATTCTCCATGCGTTTAGAATTGGGATTCCCTGGCGTTGAAGTTCGGCTTTGACATCTTCAGGAAGAATGTCGAAGCCGACATCCTTGATCACTGCGCTGACTGTGGGGTTTTTCGGTTGGTGTGGGGGGGCCGCGGTTTCCCTAACGGATTTTCTCTCCACTGTCACCCTGGAGTTCAGGAGTTTCCTGAGTGGAGCCGAGCTCGCGGGCGCAGACTATATGTACCTGGCGCGCCAACGTCCGAGGGCTTCTCCGCGGTCATTTCCGGTGCGGTTCTCCTCTTGCTACCTGCGACGGTCGTTCGCTGCAGTACGGGAAGCGAGGATCCGTTTACCTTAAGGCTTTCCTCTTTCTTGTTCAAACTGTTCGCGTGTTTTAGTATTTCTACAGCATCTCTGAACAAGCGCATGTGATAATGCTTCTCTACAGCCAGAACTTCCGTGTCGGCGAATTTTATTACGTGGTCGGTCTCATTCAGTGCGTGCTCTGCCACGGCCGATTTCTCCACATGCCCCAACCGGCAATGTCGCTTATGCTCTTTGATCCTGGTGTTGATGGATCTTCCAGTCATTCCGACATAAACTTTTCCGCATGTGCATGGTATACGGTATATTCTCAACATTGCAAGTGGGTCTCTTTTCTCCTTCGCCGATCTAAGACACTCTTTGATCTTCCTGAGGAGCAATGGGTACTCCACAAATTATATTAGAAGTGTAACAGAGCCAAACACTCGGCGAAGTAAGGAACCAGAAAAAGAAATGTCGGGTACGGCCTTTCTGCCATACATTCCCAGAGTGACGGACAGAATCGGCCGTATATTGCGCAAACATGGCGTAAAGACAATTTTCAAACCTCTGTTTGACTCAATGCCCAGGCGTATCAAGGCCGTTATTACGGCCAGAGGTGGTAGTTCTGGGTACTGATTTCTCAGGATCTATCCACCCAAATTGCGTGAAAATCTGATCACATGTCAGTTCTAGTATAACATGTTTGTCCGATGAATACCCGTTTATCATCTGCATTTCTTCTTGGTGTAGCAATTTTAATGGCTAGTAGTGTATTTCAAAGATAATTGATATCTCCATATAAAAGGTCAACAGAGTAGGATTTTGAAGAGGCTGTGAAAGACATCTGTGGGAAGCGCATACCAGAGGAAGGAAGAGATTAGTTGAACAATGGTAAGGGCATTTCAAATCGAGTGTCATTCCAGAGTTGCTAGACACATTACGTAAAGAGTATGTTGCGAACAGAAAGACTAGTAATTCGGCAAATTGCATCGAGGATTTCTGGTATCGCGTAAAGTTGAGATTAGTACGAGGTCAAAGGAGGAAAACAGCAAATATACGAGAAAAATAAAAGCTTGATATTCCTGACAAACTTACAGATAATCATTGAGATAGCCTCGAGTCGATAAAGTGCATCTTGACTAGTAAAAATCGCTTCTCAGTCCAATACCAGATCATTTACACTTCATTTCATATGAAAAATGGGTGTTACTGACTGACTGGTGGTAGCTGAAACGTTCTGACGCAAAGCTGTGGATTCAGGGACATCTCGAGTCTACTGTGGAATTGCAGCGAGAAGGGTTTCTTAAGTTAGGTGGCAATTTTTAGGCGTCCCCGGGGCTGCTAAGACTAAGTTTCCAAACGGATAGGGAAGGTTTGGCTATGGAGGAAGTTTTCAATAGAACACGTTGTTGAACGTGTGCAGGGATACAGAAGTCGATTACGAGGCTTACACCACATAAAAAGAAGGAGGTTGAAAAGAATTTCACTGGCACTATCACAACACTTTACACTTGTTGATTAATGCATTTGTGGCGCTGTTGAAAGGTGCTGATGGACCCACGGCTCGATGGTGGTTCAGCAAAAATGGTAATCATTCAGGAATCTCCTCCGACATACAATGGGCCTCTTCAATTAGCTGCAGGACTGTCAGAATTATGGCTGGTACAAGAGGTGTAAGATGACGATTTATTTGGTAGTGCGCACATGTTGTGTTGTGTACTGACAGGGCTTTAGGAAACTATACTCTTCTTCGGCGATTAAGGACTTGTGTCACTGTTTCCTATTTCATTCTTCGTGTTCTTCCAATCTCAAATGTGTACCTAGTCTTCTTTCTTCATGTTACGTTTCATCTGCTATTGTTTTTGGATAGGCAAATTTTGTGACAGTTACGATCAGGAGATGTTATTATGCTTGTGTATACAGCTGCAATACCATAGTCTAGAAGGCTTTGGATGTATCCACACGAGCTGTGTTTACGGTTGCCTCTCAGTCAGTGTTCGTCCACTACAACCTCGTTGTCTGCAGCAAGATAATGGTCAGTCGACTTTGAGCCGCCCTCCTCTGCGCTGGGCCGTTCCAGCTTTGGACTCCCCACTATGACGGACAGCGGTTGTGTCGCCCGCCGCCTGCTGTGACAGCAGGCCGCCGCAAGGGTCCTACTTCTCGCTACGCTGGCCCTTTCACGGTCAGCTGGAGCGCGTCCAGTGGAAGGGGTGTCTTCCATGCGCCCTCAGCCTTCCAGCTCGCTACCTGCTTCAGCCACGGAAAGCGACAGTGGTTTCTCCTCGCTGTCGTCCCACTGTGGCCGGTACTCCACTTACGCCAAACCCTCTTCTGCGTGTCAGTCCTCTGGGACAAAACATCGACGTCCATCTGTTTACAACAAATTCCATCCTTTTTAGTTTTATACAAAGTAAAACATTACATTTTATAGGCTCCTTTACAAAGTTTACTCTCTCTACTCTAGACATAAATTACACATTTTACATATATTCACTCTTGTCAATAATATGAATATCTACCAATTCTATCAATTTAACTCATTTAAACAATATAACATCATTCTCCTTTTTTCATTTTGCTGTAGGGAAAGAAAACATTTCGATAGAATATTTACCACCACCAATTCTTACTACAATGTTTCACTTTCTACTATGGATACTATATAAATGACTTGTAGTTTCTACTTCAATACATCATCATGCAGACATAACATATGTTTCTAAGATGTGTTGGGGAATTGTTGGCCAACTAGGACTGAGGAAAAAGGAAGGGAAGCTATCTTTCGTTCCGTCCTTGCTGTCAACATTGGACGCCCCACATTTCCCGTGAAAAAAAAAAAGAAAAAAGAAAAACAGATTACTTATAGTTATCAATTACTGACATATACAGTATTAAATTTTAATAACGCTGATTCCTGAAAAATTGCATTAAATTTGTAGTATTCATATTTGTAATCAAGTTCTCCAGCCTTGCGCATCCTTGACAATGTTTTGTCTTGTGATTTTGTCGATAACCTACTCTTTCAACCTTGTCGGCGTTCACAAGTTGAACGTACCAGACAAATACAAATAAACCACCGGGCTCTACAACCCACATCGCTACATTAAAGCCTCGAATTCGGTGCGTCCAGACATTCCGTACTAGACAGATCACCGCACGTCTCTGTGGACGCAACAACACACTCAAAATACCCTTGAAAATGGTGCATGTCTTCGCTCCTGCTTGAAACTGACCCCTTTCGTCTCTAAGGACGGTAACATAAATCAAAGGAACATCCTCGAACTGGTGCGTCATTTCACAGCGGTAAGACAGGCCACCTAATATCGTCTCTACAGACGCAAATCAAACCCACAACTGCGGTAAGACGCAATGCACACCAACCACAATTAACACTCACCCCACTACCTCGATTCACCACATGACAAACAGTACTCTAAGAGTTACAATCTTGGAAAACATGACACAGTACCTGAAATTTAAATGGTTAACATGTTACGCTACAATTCCAGTAAATGTTATGTGAAATTCAAAATGTTTATTAAGAATTCCCCTCAGCAAAACATTTAATATTATTCTATACCATATTATTTTAAAGAAATTTACACATAAAGCCTTATTTTACTTACACTTAATTACTCTATATGTACAGTCATGCTCAAAAGTATCCGACCGACCAGAATTGCATTTCGCCTGATTCGCATGCAACCCACATAACGCAGCTGTCTAGCAGGTCCTCTAATCGCCCCTTGGTACAGTCGTTTGACTATTGAAAATGGTTCCAACAAGTCACCACTAGAAAACACTGCTCTGTATCGCAATAACTCAAGATGTAAAGTAATACTACGATACTACAAATATCAGGGAACAACGTATCACAGATAATACTGCCCCTAAGGCTTGTAAGCTCACATTTATTACAATAAATGACATACCTGAAATGTCACCACTCTCATTATTACGTCAGATAGGTAATGCACGCAGTAAGTTCGTCGTATTCATGATTTCCTCTTCAAAGTCAAACCCAGGTCATGCAGCCTACTGCCTCGTGATGACTGGGTGTTGTGTGCTGTCCTTAGGTTAGTTAGGTTTAATTAGTTCTAAGTACTAGGAGACTGATGACCATAGATATTAAGTCCCATAGTGCTCAGAGCCATTTGAACCATGCAGACTAAGCAGAGATTTCATGACTGACGGAAACTAACAGTCATCCCTGATTAGGAATACAGAGAGTGATATACCTCGATTTTAGACAGTATCAGTTAGCAAATGTCAACTTTAAATTACATAACGCAAGCATTTTTAAGGGACGCGAATTCCTACCCAGCACCTACTGGCCCTGTTAACGAACTACGAGAGATGTTAAATATTGCTTTTTAACAACTAACTTACTTCAAATGCCGTGAGGTAAAGCTTTGTAATGGACAGGGATTCGAACCCAGAACCTAATCGGATAAAGCACAATCATCTGTGACATATCGCATTTTCTCGGCAGTAGCTAGATGTTTTAAGTGAAATGACGAGACGAAGCATTAATTTTTCCCTTCCCAGGACTCCAGCATCTATCACCGTTTGATTCTAGACAAAACGAACATTAAATATGGGTTTGTTGCACCAGCAGCGACATGTGAGCATGTTTGAACTAGAAATAATATGACGAAGAGTTCAGTGCTCACTGGGAATAGAGCCCCACACATATCGTTGTTGACTACACACAAAGATACGTCAGCTACCGAATTTTTCTCCTCCAGCAGATCGGAGTAACATCTTGAACTTACAGTGATCTCGCAAATAGTTCTGTGTCTCATTGGGAGTCAAAAACGTCAAATATCGTTCGTGTTGACAACGAATGAAAATACATTAAAATTCGAAATTATTATGCACCAGCAGATAGGTGTTCTCATCCTAGAATTTGGTAATTCATAATGAAGTCTTTAGTGCCGGGACAGGATTCGAACCCATTCACGCGCAGTATGTGGACATGTTGAGGAATCTGCAGTTTTGAACAAACAACCAATTGTGGCCGAGCTTTATTGTCACGAAGGGAACAAATTCCGCGATAAGGGCGGTCTGAGTTGCATTCCCAGTTCAGAACCAATTTATCGACATGCAGAAGCTCAGATAAAAGATGGAATAAGTGTCATGTGAGCCTACATGGCGTTTGTTTCGTCACTACTAATAAATAAATAGTAAGAAAGGTTATTGGTGATAGAGTTTCTACGTGTCGCCACTCCAGACATTATTGTGGCTCAACCTAACGGCTACTTGGTAGAGAAGGAATATCATTTTTAATGTGCATTTCAGACCACAATGCCATTATATCTTCTTCACTTGATGTAGCCAGAAGAGAATGGAATCTGTCTCTATCTATCTAAAATCAGTGACCTAAGTTGGAATCGAACCCAGACCGTACTTACATGAACCTCTCATCAGCCCAACAGACCACCAAATCCTCTTCTCAGTGGCTCATTTTTCTGTCATCACGCTGTTGTGCCACACTGGCTGAAAATTCTGATACACAGGCTCCCTATATCAACTTACAGCATGTTCAGTAAATTCATTTACTTGGTTGACCGAATCACCATTCAACTTTATTTTGTAATCGCCAAAATAAAATCACGTAACTGCCACCAACACAGAACTGCCAACAGTGTAGGATGGAGAAATTTAAATAGGAAGTGTTCCTTTCCACTTGATCTACTCTACTGCGCTATCTGTTTGTTGAAAACGTCGTGCAGTGCAAAAGAAAAGGTATAACTGTTTGTCTCTCATAAGTATAGACCTGGCCATATGCATTATCCCACAGTGCTGTGGAATGCAGAAGTTCTGGAAGAACTGTTGGTGACTTCTGGAGCTGTTATAGCTAAGTGTCAGCTAGCAGCATAATGGTAAGTATCGCGCACGGTAGATAAGATGTTGAGAGTTAGAGTACATTCACTGCTATATTTTATAAAATACAATTCTGCTGTCTGCTAAAGTTATCAATATAATCGAACTTGTAACATAATTCCCTTCACATCTCAACCCAAAATAGTCGTATGTGGAAAAAGGGCTAACTTCTGTGACATTTTGTTCATTTCAGGTTCAACAGACAGCCAGACAGTAGATGCATCTCGAAACTTTTGTATTATGTATGGGTAGAGCGCATCGTGCCAAAATACGTCGGAAAGTTTTTTTATACATTAGCTGTCGTCTGGTAGTGGCATTTTATTCTTCTTCAAACATTGTTTGAGTGCTTTAACTCAGAACATGTGTTCTACATGCATGTAATCAATAAACTGAATGTGCATTTTCAGACTGTTATAGATAACATCAGAGAATTCAAATATATCGTTGATGATTAATTTCTCTCTCATGTATACTATTGTTTTAACAACATTAATGGAAACCTAACGAAAATTGTGAACTTTATTATAAAAAATGAAATGAAACTACCCACGATAACCTTACGACGAAAGTCTGTTTTAATAATACTAAGTATCTGTACACAAGCGTGCCTCTATCGTCACGAATTGGTAAAATACTACTCACCTAGATTTTGATTGGGTCCGTGTTTAATTGGTATGCTGTGTCATACTCAAGATGTATGCAAATGTGGCATTTCATAAATAAAATTATGTATTCCTAGAAACCCAAAATTTGCTTGTCAGCAGCAGAAAGAGGCGTTAACTGTTATGCAGCATTGTAAGTTTTTCACCACTGCACTATGAGCCGAAAGTATTTTCTTGCGATATCCTGATCGATGGTTGATCTGACTGCTTGCAGTCATTCACAGAAGGGATAAAAACGCTACACTTAGTGAGACTGGAACTACGAATCATAACAGCCGCTTTTTCACAGCTCTGCATGTTACCACAGAGCTGGCGAAGAAGTATGACTCCAAGCGTCCTCTTACGAGACTAATAGTGCCTAGAACTCGTAAACCGCTATTTGAAGGACGAGATTAGTTGCGATTTCCACGTGCAACGACTTTCCTCGGATGAAAAACGTAAATTTACAATCTTTTGTTACATCTCAAGCGATAATAACTCAGATTATTCTATGGAAATGGCAGGTAAAATCTAGTTATCTTTAAGGCTTAATTCCGTTTACACCAGGAAGTAACTCGTCGATCACAGAGTCACCAAACATACATTGCCTGGTTGCCAAATCTCAGTTACATTACCAGCAGGAAGAAGACGAACCGATGTAATCCTACAGCGGGCTGGGAAGTGACCATAGCTGGTGTCTCCAAGTCGCGGCTGCAACGACCTACAATACATAATGCGTCTGATTCGCATTTCTGTAACTAGGGTTAGGGACTGGAGCGTAGTTACTAATAATACTCGCCGGCCGCGTTGGTCTCTCGGTACTAGGCGCTCAGTCCAGAACCGCGCGACTGCTACTGTCGCAGGTTCGAATCCTGCCTCGGGCATGGATGTGTGTGCTGTCCTTAGGTTAGTTAGGTTTAAGTAGTTTGAAGTTCTAGGGGACTGATGAACACAGATGTTAAGTCCCATAGTGCTCAGAGCCATTTGAACCATTTGAACTAATAATACTCAGAACTGACTGCTAACTAAACATCATAAATCAGTAACTCTCATAGTTGTTTCTATATTTGTTTCGTAAGTGTACTCAAAACTAAGAAATTCATTCACAGACGTTATCGTGCCTCGCCGATCGTCGATCACAACAAACAAATAAAAATAAAAAAAGAATGTGTGTGTGTGTGTGTGTTTGTGTGACAGCGAGAGAGAGAGAGACAGAGATAGAGAGATAAAAATCAAAAAGAATGAGAGAGAGAGAGAGAGAGAGAGAGAGAGAGAGAGTAAAAAATTGTAAAGAAATTTCATGATGGTATTTAAAGAAATCTTTCATTAAAATGGCACGTTCCACATCATTACGAAATATCGTGTTCATGATCTATGAAACAAGAATTAATCTAATCCAATCGTATCATATTGATGACTAGCCATGAAGAGTCATGAATTACCGAAGCTTTTGCCAATACCAGTAACCAAATCTAAATTTGAAAATAAAAGACGACAATTTTTGTAATAAACCGGGACTTCTGTCAAGACCCTTTCGTCCCTGTTAATTAACCACGAAAGATGTCTGATATACCTCTACTCTGAAGTAACAAAGTGTGCATGCATTTAAGGATGAAGTGCATGATGCGAAGTTCTGTGACGGAGATACGAACCCAACACGTAATCGGATTTTTAACTAAGTAAAATCAAATCTTTTGTATCGGTTTTTCTTACCTGCTGCTAGGTGATTGAATCTAAAATAAGGATACAAACTCTTGTGCCTAAGCGGCAATCGAACTGCTCACCTACCGTGCATCCACGAAAATAGCTTAAGTATCAGTTGCTTACTCACCAATAGTAAGATGTGTGCGTGTTTGACCAGAAATAATGACACCTATTGCGATTATTGACAACACATGAACAGACATTAAAAATGTACGTTAATTTTCACTAACAGGCCGGTGTACAAGTGATACCGCTTGAAATGAAATTATGAATATTTTTGTACTGTATCAGGATTCGGACCCACATAACTACCTTTGGAGGAGACCTAGAGAAGATTGCCGTCTTGAGAAAAGGAACGAAATGATTGAACTATACTCTTCCGAGAGATTCAGATCCTCGACAGAGGAGATATGAATTCGAATCACAGTCCAGCACCAAATTTATCAATGTCTTTAGTTCAATCACGTAGAAGTAAAGTAAGAGCCCTGTTCTTTTAAATGGCTATCGGTTCATCAAATAAAATAAAATTTTCTAATGTAAGTAAGTTTACTGGCGACTATATTTCTGTTTACCATGACTTCCGCTATGTGATTTCCCAACGTAAACCGGCTCTGCCCAGTTGGTAATGAAGGAACGTGATGTTTGATGCGGGTTCTGGATTATAACGTTTTTTCTCTTGATGTTACCAGGGGTAAAGTAAAATGTTTGTGCCTCTTAAAAGTAAATGCCTGAACCCACTCGTTGCACCTGTGATAGTGCGAGGTGCCGGGGCTAGCAGTGTATTTAACACTAAATTCTTCCAGAATCTACATATGTAAATGACGCTCTAAGCCCCCCCCCCCCTTTTCTAACTCCGAGTTTTGCTGCTGCACATGGATTAAAAAGATACGCGAACTGACAGTAATCAACCCTGCAAGTGGAGTAGAAATGACTTTGGCACCTACAAAAATTTAATTTGATAAATAAGTTAAATAAAGGAAGGTTTCATTAACGTAGTGAGAAATGATAGGGTTGCTCTACTGATTAACAGAATGAAAGTTCTGTCCAAAATAACAATATGATTTATTAAGACCAAACACTAAATAATAAACAAAAACACATGAAACATTTACAATACATCAAATTGGCTCAAATTGGATACCCAAATGAACGCTGTGAAGGTGAAGTTGTCCCTAATCTAGATTGTGACGTTTATGACGAAGTGGTATGTGGAGCCAATTCCTTGCCACTCAAATCTTAAGAGAGACACACCGCTAACCCAACATTAATTGCTGCTACATTAGTGAGAACTCAGACAATGAACACCCAAGATAGAACAAAGTTAGAAAAGACGAACAGGCGCGCTTGCTGAGCTATGATTATCGCCTAGCAAAAATGCCTGCTTTGCCGGTGCTGCGGACATACATTACCAAGCTGTCTTCTTATCTGCAAGAACACGATCTGGCGTACTGGAAGCGATGGCTGGTTGCTTCGATGTCCCGTCGTGGTGATAATAATGTCGTGGGTATAGCCCGAAACAAATTATCCTGGCCTGGTTGTTCCAGACTAAATACTTCCTAGCAATACAAATGCGCCTCTGAGGGAGACGAAGAAGGCTCGCCACACAATCACTGACGATACAGTGATTGATTTCAACAAGCGCAGTCACCCAGTAACTCCGATATAGTCAACATTAGCCAAAACTGCTCAAGACAGACAACATAGGCCTCTTGTACACAGAACGCTCAATTGCCAACTGTACTCCGAAAGTTACGTTGAAGTCGAAACTTCAGCAACTTCGTCAAACAGTTACAATTACATAAAATTATATTAGACAGCCAACGGATGCAGGCTGACCCGTGCCGCGAGAGGTCAGTCTCGTAACCTACTTCGAAAGGCGAGAGCCGACTACCCCTGAGCACCCGTACAGGCCGAACACAGGATTTTCCCGCCCCCACGACAGTGGCCGTGGTTAAACGTTCCAATCAGCAACTCGAAAACCGGCGGAAAATTCCACTCCATTGCCGGAGCACTACCATTCCACCAATGGAGATTCTTGGCGCCAATTTCTGCGCTGATTTTGCTACGTCATGGAGCTATGCCCTGAGCAAGCCAATCACAGTTACTATTTTGCAGAAAGCATGGGAATTTTCCCGCCACAACTTCCTGGGTACACAAGTCATTCCCACGCCTCGCTGGTAGCCCGCCAGAAAGTGTTTTTGCTAAGTTTCTGCGAAGTAACGGAACCTCTAGCCCAGCCGCTACTTCAGGCCCCTCCGGGCGTGTCTCTTGACAATGTCGGCGTCTGGAAAGCTTTCACTCGACTCCCTCACACCCGTCGACCTAACCTTTCAAAATCAGCAGAGCCCGCCAGTGACCGGACCACAAGGGTGATGAGAGCCGCTGCGTGGGAAGTCCGCGTGTGAAGGAATAGCAACTTTCCACCGCATGCAATTAGAGAGTTGAATCGTAAGATAGAAATATGAGAGGGGGCTCATGCCACCTCTCATTGCCCCTACGCCATTTTATATTGTAATTGGTGAGCGGTCGGCTCACTTAGGAGCAAGGTAGTGAGTCAATCGCCCAAGAACAATCTTGCAAACTGACTCCACATGCCGCACTCTATAAAGAAAATCACTGCAACTGAAAAATGCTGCTCATAGAGGGAGGATTATTTATGATGTAGCCAACATCACCTTCTTAATATGGAACTCTAACACTCACATCACACATCCATACCCAGGGAGCCCCTTCCAAACACCGATTGACACAGACATTCACGCTCTAAATATGGCCCGGGCATGTGAGCCAAATATGGAGCAGTTTATTCTTTACAATCAGAGTTGGAGTGCTCCGCAATTAAATTCCCAAGATGTTACAACAATTTGTATCATTAAACTAACCTGAACTCACTCTACTTGATACTATTTAAGTTAACAATCTCTTTGTGAGCTTTCAGAATCTAATTACAACCTCCGATTCATTCTGTCTCCCTGCAGCAAGAATAACCTTTACAAAATGTTCC
This sequence comes from Schistocerca serialis cubense, assembly GCF_023864345.2. Lineage (NCBI taxonomy): Eukaryota > Metazoa > Arthropoda > Insecta > Orthoptera > Acrididae > Schistocerca > Schistocerca serialis. Next base: position 273,109,268 of record NC_064642.1, on the reverse strand, counting down.
CTGAACTGATGGTCCATTCACAATGACAGTGGTGGTATCTCCTTCAGTTTATGGGGACTTCAGGCACACTGTGTGCATTCACACAACAATAAATACAAAATTAAAAAAAAACATGGTGTGGAGAACAATACAGTGATTTGTAATTTGTGCGCCCTACTCTATCACTTACATAAGAATTACAGTGTAAAACACAAACACATATAAGGTATAACATACATTACAAAAACAACACTCGAGAAAAAAATTTAAGAAAAAAAACAAGGTTCATGGGGCATGAAGTTGTGCGTGCACATTGCACAATGTTCACGACTGTGCTGAGAATGAGGCACTAAATCACATTGTTAGAAATATTCAAAGCACTTCACAAATTCCACAGTACAGACATCACATAGGGCTAAACGCCGAGTGTTGTTGCTACGTTGTTGCAACAGCAATAGGGTGTGCTGGAGCATCTGCAGTACTCTGTTGAGATTGCAGCAAGACCCACGGATATGATCACGGCAGTACGGTAGGAAGACACAGTGATAGGCTCTCCCCACGTCGACTAATTGTCTCTGAGGTCTACTTGTTGGGATACATCACTAGTCTAGATCTCTTTTCTCGCTGGACAGTACTTTACCTTTCCCAATATTGCAGTTCGACGAGGGATGATGGTACGTGGAGTGACTCCACAAGTGTGTGAGGTCATCCATCCAGGATCGAAATAGTAGCGACGATTGCTACAACTGCTCTCTAACAGAGAGGAGAAGTTAGAAATGAGACAATCCATTTGTTAGAGTTTGTGGCACGATACTGCTTTGTGTATGCAGATCGGCCAATGCTAGTGAGTTGTATAAACCCAAACAGGAGAGTATATAGCGTCCCTTTCTGTCCTGAGGCACATGAGACGCCGGTTATGACACCATATGTGATCTTCTTCGTGTACTCACGACAACGCGGTCTGCCGCAGGGAATCCCTCCAAATGGCTGCCGCGTCTGGAGAGCTAGCTGGCTGTCGCGTGTGGGTCACATGTCCAAGTCAACGGCCAGTCTCACTTTCGCTTGTGGCCCGGCGAGGGCTGTCTGCCGCCTAATCCCTCAGGTATACGGCCCGGTGACTGTCAGCTTGTAGGACCGGATGCTCTCGCGCCCTTCACGTCAGGTGGCGCGCTGACGCTCTTCTTCTTGCAGGTAGCCAATGACCTCTTGTTTTTGCTCCGGCTGACCTCTGCATTGCCACGATACCCATCATCTGCACAATTCTGACAAAAATCTTACGCCTAACTTTTTCCCATGACCTTCTATGTTATAATAAATTTACATAACGACACATTGATGGTCTGTCATTTCAGACACTCTTATTTTACTTTTATAGTTATTAATCTATGGCTATCATTATAACAAAATCTTGGTGTATCTAATCTAGACATGGAAATGATTTATCTTGATATTTGTGTAGAGACCGATCTCACTATTGTATATGGTGTGTGACAACTGATGCTATGTATTGCATGAACAACTAAATGTGCGGGCCTGCACTAATATTACTATTTATTATATAGATCGACAGTAGGCATGCTCAAGAATTAACTACCATTTGCCAACGATCTACATTCTATGTCTTTTAATTAAATTATGTTGTTATGCAGGTCTAAGTTTTACTGACTTATAAAGAACATGCAACTATTCTACATTCGCTCGCCTGTCGTCCCTCCACTTGGGGTCTGTGGTTTGGTGACCTGAAATATAGCATCCCAACAGGCGCGCGCCAAACACTTGTGGTAGAAAACCACCACAATATTAAGGATCTACTTATTGTTAAATCCTAAAGTTAACTTATCCTAGTATATGGTACTCTCTATGTTTTTTTTATATACAACACTCTTACATAATTCCTGTCACGCTGAGATGTCTCGCTGCTCGCCGCTATTGACGACAGTCATGTGCGCGCCGTACGACATGGCCTCCGAGTTCTCACTACGCCTCATTCAAACTCCAGAGACTGGGTTAGCCATGGCTATACAAGACAATAAATTAATAGTTGCAACTTCTTTTTCTATGTTAAGCAGTATTCGCGATGAAAGCACACCTTTCCAGAGGCAATGTAATATGACCAATCGAGGACTGGTTCCTGCTGAGGATTACGTCGCCCACCACACACCAGCTACACAGTATGTCACGAATTTCCAAGTATAATTCCTTGGTTATTCATCTGTGACAGTCACAAGCAGCACGCTAAATCCCCAACCTGCACATTGGCATGGTAGGCTTTATACCCGCATTTCTACCGTCTAGGCCCTAGGGCACCATTGGAGTCAAACGCTCACAGGTTCACCCCGACTTGCAAGACAACCATGCTGGCGCATCACTGTGAAAACTGTACTGCCCATGTTCATCCTCGAAATCACGCAATATACCACAATCTTGCAGTGCACTGACGCGTGCCTGCAAGCATTGGTATGAACGTCTCACGAACTGGTTGTGGCCGCTATGGAGCGTATCACGACTGCTCAGAACGCTTCTAAGAGCACGTTCTTGTATGCACCCGTTTGTGTGACATCTCCTCACTCATCATTATCGCTCAACATGGACACCAGACAGGAAAGGACTAAACAATTGCTCATGGAAAGATAGTGTCTCCTACTCCACCAACATTGGAAGTCGCGAACAGAACAAAAAAGGATAGCAGCAGTAAATTCTTATGCGAGACAACGCAGCGTGTTAATACTTTAACAATCTTAATCTATTAATGCAACGATTATCGTTCCCCGAAGAAAGATTCATATATTTGCCTATTCTATTATGTACACCACTTACACTACTACTATAGCGAGGTTTATGTATTTGCCCATTCTACTATGCAACTATTCTACATTCGCTCGCCTGTCGTCCCTCCACTTGGGGTCTGTGGTTTGGTGACCTGACCTTGACCTTGACCTGACCTTGAGATTCGACCAGCTGACCTAGTTCATAATATTGTCACCAGAGAGCGCTGTTGTCCACTCAAACTATATCCTTCTCCAGCAATGGGATCAATTTTACATCCACGCAACGTCTCCTTCCATGTTTTTGACTTAAACTGTGGCCCGTTATCAGAAATACTACTATTCCACGAACTCCTTTATGTGAGAGATGTGGTGGAGTCCTATGGACTTCTTTCCTTTCAGCGTCTCCAATTCATAAGCATTGTGGTGAGCTGCTCTCCTTATATGGTACGGGCCGTTGTAAACAGAATAGAAGTTTTGGCATTTCATTTTTTGTTTGTTCGAAAGTCGGAAAGACTTCACGAGCACCTTTTGTCCAATTTGGAAGTGTCGTAGACGAGCTCCCCTGTCGGCACGTCTCTTCCTGACCTCTGCTGCAGCCCGTATCTTCTTGAGAGCCAAATCCACTATGGCTTGGTGCTGCGTTCGCGCCCTTGGAGGGAAGTTTACGACCTCGGTTATCAAGTCCTTCGGAATCCGGTTTTTCAGTACTGTAATGGGTGGCAATTTTGTTATCCCATGGGGTGCCTCATTGATCACCTCCTGGAAGTCTTTAAGGAAAATGTCCCATGTCGTGTGCTGTTTGTTACAGTACAACCGGCACAAGTTTCCGAGTTCCTTAATAACCCGTTCTGCAGCATTCGAGCTCGGATGGTGTGAAGATATAAAAATGGGATCAATTTTACATCCACGCAACGTCTCCTTCCATGTTTTTGACTTAAACTGTGGCCCGTTATCAGAAATAATTTTACTCACATGACCAACCTGTGGTAGGAAATCCCGGATTAGGGCTCGTGATACAGTTCGTCCTGTCGCCCTCTTCAGTGGCGTAAGGGTAACGTATTTGGACGTTAGTTCAACAAACACTAACACGTAAGTGTATCCTCTTCTTGTTCTTGGCAAAGGTCCCATCAAATCTGTTGCTGCTAATTGTCTTAATTTGGTCGGTACGATTGGGTATAATGGTGCCTGCATGCTCACAGTGGTGTGCTTAGCCTTTTGGCAGTCTTTACACACCGACAGTACCCTCCGAATTCGACGCTCCATGTTTCGAAAGTAACACATGGTCCTTAGCTTGAGATTGCACTTGCGTGGTCCGAAGTGTCCATAGTTGAGGTGAGTGTAGTGACGTAACAAGACTGTTACGCCACTTGAGGTAGCCGATTGAAAGAAAGGCACGCGTACACACACACGCCGACGGGCGTCAAGTACTGGAACAGGCTACGTAATTAATGCTATGAAGAAAAGTACATAGCTGGATTAATACTTATCTTTAATCAATCATTGTGGTACATCGCTCTTGACTATACACAGGAGACTTTAATTACAATCACTGTAAGGCTAATGGCGCCTTGCTAGTTCGTAGCCATTAACTTAGCTGAAGGCTATTCTGTCTCTCGGCTAATGAGAGTGAAAGGCTTCGTACATCTAGTCGCTAGCTAGGTCGTCCGTCCAACTGGGACGAGTGCTTGTTCGTATCACGAGACCTGCCTTGTGGTGGCGCTAGGTCTGCGATCACACAGTGGCGACACGCGGGTCCGACATGTACTAAATGGACCGCGGCCGATTTAATCTACCACCTAGCAAGTGTGGTGTCTGACGGTGACACCACAGTGAGTATACCATATAACCTTGTTTATTAGGTGTTCAGGGATGCATACCCCCCATTCAGTGTCATTGGCATAATTTTGGTGGAAAATTATGCCTTTCCGCAAGAGGTAGAACTGCCTGATGGTGGCGTGTCTTCTGTCTGTCCATTTTTGTTTCAATAACACTAGGGCAGGGTCCTTGTCTTGCTCCTTCTTGATGTCCTGCATACTACAGGTAATAAAATTTTCAAAGGCTACTTTCTGCATATAGAAATGGCAGTAGTGATTTTCCTCCAGATCTTCTTCCATGTTGTGCTCAAATCCGATCGGTGACCGTGATAAGGCGTCTGCAATAATGTTCTGACTGCCGGGGATATATTCTATCGAAAAGTTGTACTGCTGCAGATATGATGCCCACCTAATGAGCCGCCTGTGATTAAGCTTTGCAGTCATCAAGAACTCGAGTGCCTTGTGGTCTGTGTAGACCCTCGTCTTGCGACCAAACAGAAGGTATCTGAATTTTTCAAACGCCCATACAATAGCCAGCGCTTCTAACTCGGTTACTGAGTAATTCCTCTCACTCTTGGCTAGTACTCTGCTACCAAACGCAATTGTCTTCCACACCCTGTTTCCTTCATGTACATAGTCTTGGAACACCATGACACTCAGACCTGAGTATGAACTGTCCATTACTATGCAAAGCTCTTCTGCTAAATTAGCGTGTGATAGGATGGGTGCTTGTAATACTGCGAATTTTAATGCTTTCCATTCGGATTCGGCCGCCTCATCCCATTCCCAAGGAATCTTCTTTCCTGTAAGTTGATGCAACCGAGGACTACTCTGAGTTTTGACATGTATAAAGCGGTTTTAAAAATTTATGATCCCCAAGAACCCCCTTAACTGCTTCTTTGTCGTAGGAATGGGAAACTTTTCAATCGCTTCGATCTTTTCGGGATTAGGCGCAATGCCCTCATCCGTGATGATATGTCCCAGAAATTTGACAGAGGACGTCCCAAAATTCGATTTTTCGATATTGATAGTCACTCCGTATTCCTTGAATGTAGCAAGGAGTTCACCGAGGACCGCATTGTGCTCTCCACAAGATTTCTCCGCGATCAGCAAATCGTCCACATAGCTGGTGACATGACGTTTCAAATTATCGCTTAGTATGCCGTCCAGCCCCCGAATGAATGCGGCAGATGAAACGTTCAAACCAAATGGTAGACGACGAAACCGGTAACATCTTCCAAATGCTAAAAAGGCTGTGTACTGTCTGCAATTTTGATGGAGCTTGATCTGCCAGAAACTCGATTTTAGATCAACTGATGAGGAGATTGATATTCCATGGAAGTTTTGTAAGAGTTCCTCTAATCGTTCCGGTCTGTCTGTTTCGGGTTCTATTATGGTATTCATTTGTCGCGAGTCCAAGACTAAACGAATATTACCATCTGCCTTCTCGACTACTCTTAACGGGTTATTATAGGCTGAAGCCGTAGGTTCTATTATTCCTTCACTCAGCATTCGCGTAATTTCAGCTGCTACTTTCTGTCGATATGCCAAGGGGATTGGATAGGGTGGCACACGAAACTGGTTGTGCGGACGTACACGAAATTCATATTGGAAGTTCTTCATTGATCCTGTCTTGGGAAGGAAGACCTCCGCATGTTCTACTAGTAATTTATGAAGTTCTTTGCGGCGGTCGCACCTTATATTCTTTATTGCTTCCACTTTTTCTCCTATTTTCTCCTTTATTTCTCCCATTATTTCGACTTCATTCTCATCCGTGTCCTGTCCCCTACTCGCAACGTCGACCTGTTCTTCCTTTCTGTCTTTCAGACATGCATAGTTTATCCGTACACAGTTAGACGGTAGTTGAGCTGGGATCAGCTGGTCGTCGAACTTAATGTGGACGCGATTCCCTTTCCTCAAAACCACTTCACCTCGTCCTAGATCAACTATCGCTTCATGTTCATTTAGGAAGTCCGTTCCTATTATCATGTCGATCGCCAGATTTGGCACGATCCAGAAGTTAGACTCTATTTTGCGTCCTTGGCAGGAGAATTCCAGTCTTGTATGTTGGGTGACCTCCGTACATTTACCCGCTAATGCCACTTTTATTTTGGTTTTCTTAACCGATAGGACAGGCCAGTCCATCTCCTGAGAGCACCTCTTGTATGCTGCCTCAGATATTTCTGTTATGTAGCTTCCACTATCTATTATCGCATTCATACTCTTTTCAGCTATTGCTGCTGTGATAAGAGGCTGCCGATCTTGTCGAGGAGTTGCTTTATGTTCCTCGAGCAGGATTTCTGATAAATCTTCGTAACGTATCATCCGTAGTTGGCCAGGTCCGAGATTACGTGCGAAATTCCGGCGGCCTGTGTTCGCACTAGTCTGGCGTCAATCCCATGTTAAGCTCCCCCTCCTCTGACGTGCATTAGGATTTGCGGGTCTAGTTTCAATCTCCTGGTTCCACTGTTGTCCTTGGTTTCGCTCTCTCCAATTACGGTCGCTTTGCCGTTCGTTATTCCTCCTATCCCAGATTCCTTGTCTGGATTGACCCTGCTCCCTGACGTTCTGGTTTCCGTGTCTTTGGTTTCCATAACCTTGAATAGCGTAACCTTGACTTCCGTAACCCTTGCTTCCTAACTGACCAGTGCGCTTATGCCATCTGTTGTCGTCTTGCCTTCCTGGCCCGTGGTATTTGTTACTTTGCCCCTTCTTCCTGTCCTTTGCGTCTTGTTTATCAAAGACTACTTCGAGTTCGCGCAATAGACTCTTGAATGCTTCTATGTCAGATCCACACTTCCCGCAAGTGTCTGTTGGTACCTAACTGGCAATTTGGAAAAGCAAAATTTAATGATTTCTCCATTGCTATATGGACTAGCTAAAAATTGATTCTTCTTGAGTAAATCATCAAGAAATTTGGTTGCGCTATTATGCCCGGACACTTCCAGTTGACGACAAAATATTATTTCCTCTTTAATCCTGTCTTGCGTTTCCTTTGACCAGTAGGTCCGCAGGAATGCACCAACAAATTCCTGATAAGTCCGACACGTCACTGCCACACCCCGCATCTTTTCCGCGGCTTGGCCTTCGATGTGTCCACACATGAATTCTAATTTTGCGTGGGTTGTCCATGATGCCGGTAATGAATTTGTAAACTGCATCACCCAGCTCTTCGGATGCATCGACCCTCCATTTTCTTTGAACTTCTGGAATTTTAGTGTCGACAGGAAGTGATTGTGATCAAATCCTGTCTGATCCTCGCACTGGTGTTGTCACTCGTTTCCGATACTTGCACGTCTGCTGAGTGTCCTGTTCTATCTTGCTGATAACTATGATGTGCTACCTCTGTATCACAGTGGAAGTGGCGCTCAGAATTCACTCTCCTAAGTGGGCTATAATTATTGGGGCTATTACTCGCTGTTTCTGCGTGTGCATTGTTAGTTCCGCACTCGGTCATTGGGCTAGAGCATGGCGGGCTTTACCTCGGAGACACAATTCTGTGTATTCCATCATTGGTATCCGCGCAGTGCCCGTGTGCCCGTTTTGCTCTAGTTTTGCTATCCGACTCTCTACTTTTTCCATTCGTTTCGTGGTGTTCGCAACCGCGTCATTACCTTGAGTTTTTATGAATGCTAGGGATTTTGAGTGGGATTGTGGTGTACGTCGCAAGCGCCCTGCGAGTTTAGAAGTTGCTTCCGCGACTTTCATTGCCCCTATTGCTGCCGTTTTGGCCAGGCCTGCTACTTTTTGTGCAGCCATTGACATTTGTTTTACTTCTCCACATTCTTTCTTTATCGTTAGAAATTCCCCACGAATTTCCCCTATATGCGAAATTATTGCCTCAGTGTCCTTCTTACGCTGTTCGTCAGCTTCTTCCTTCTCCTTCTTAAGTTGTTTCTCCTCTTCTTCCTTCTCCCTCTTACGCTGTTCGTCAGCTTCTTCCTTCTCCTTCTTACGTTGTTTTTCATCTTCTTCCTTCTCCTTCTTACGTTGTTTCTCATCTTCTCCCTTCTCCTTTTTACGTTGTTCGTCAGCTTCTTCTTTCATTGATCGTAGGAAGCTCAGTATTGGGTTTACGTCATCTTTTTGATTCTCTTCAAACGTGGGAGATGTAACTCTGGACACCTGGGCGCTAGAGCTCTGACGTGGCCGAGCTAGTCCCTGTCTGCTCTCGTTCGTTTGATTATAAACTTCTGCTACCGTCTCGACCTGTGTGCCTGTCTCTGTTTCATCCTCTACTTCACTATCATAAACACGGCCGCAACGCTGCTCTGAGATTGCGTCCAAATCACCTTCCTCATCAATGAGCCTGGCGTCCTGTCCAGCTAAAAATGTGCCCATCTCATCTCCGAACCTATTCCCGTCAGTAAACTGCCCCTTATCCATTATGCTATCCTCTTTTGTTTTAGCTTCGCTCGATAATAGTCGTGCCTTACTTCTCGTTATCATTCATGAAAAACAAATTTATCTAAAATGCACAATAAAATTAATCTATTCCATATAATTTTACACAGAGACATAAAATTTCAACAACGCCTCTCCAACGCTGTAATTATACTCATGATTTGTTGTGGTACAGAAACCGCACACAAACCCGACAAAGTGTGATGTGATATGGACACACCATCAAAGGAACACAAAAACAATGAACAAAAGAATATATACACTGAAAACAAAAACTGTAATCATGTGCCACTACTTAAAACTAAACGCGGAACTACCAGAAAAAAAACTTGGGTATTAATCAATAAAAAATTAAGCAAAAAACAAATTCTGAGTGTCCCTAGTACTAGTAATACTTGCTTATCAGCGATTGACAGGAAAGATCCGAGGCTAAGGGTCGCCATTTTTATGCGAGGTGCCGGGGCTAGCAGTGTATTTAACACTAAATTCTTCTAGAATCTACATATGTAAATGATGCTCTAAGCCCCCCCTATTCTAACTCCGACTTTTGCTGCTGCACATGGATTAAAAAGATATGCGAACTGACTGTAATCAACCCTGCAAGTGGAGTAGAAAAGAGTTTGGCACCTCCAATAATTTAATTTGATAAATAAGTTAAATAAAGGAAGGTTTCATTAACCTAGTGAGAAATGATAGGGTTGCTCTACTGATTAACAGAACGAAAGTTCTGTCCAAAATAACAATATGATTTATTAAGACTAAACACTAAATAATAAACAAAAACACATGAAACATTTACAATACATCAAATTGGCTCAAATTGGATACTCAAACAAACGCTGTGAAGGTGTAATTGTCCCTAAACTAGATTGTGACGTTTATGACGAAGTGGTATGTGGAGCCAATTCCTTGCCACTCAAATCTTAAGACACACCGCTAACACAACATTAATTGCTGCTACATTAGTGAGAACTCAAACAATGAACACCCAAGATAGAACAAAGTTAGAAAAGACGAACAGGCGCGCTCTGCTGAGCTCTGATTATCGCCTAGCAAAAATGCCTGCTTTGCCGGTGCTGCGGACGTACATTACCTAGCTGTCTTCTTAGCTGCAAGGACACGATCTGGCGTACTGGAAACGATGGCTGGTTGCTTCGACGTCCCGTCGTGGTGATAATAATGTCGTGAGTATAGCCCGAAACAAATTATCCTGGCCTGGTTGTTCCAGACTAAATACTTCCTAGCAATACAAATGCGCCTATGAGGGAGACGAAGAAGGCTCGCCACACAATCACTGGCGATACAGTGATTGATTTTAACAAGCGAAGTCACCCAGTAACTCCGATATAGTCAACATTAGCCAAAACTGCTCAAGACAGACAACATAGGCCTCTTGTACACAGAACGCTCAATTGCCAACTGTACTCGGAAAGTTACATTGAAGTCGAAACTTCAGCAACTTCGTCAAACAGTTACAATTAAATAAAAGTATATTAGACAGCCAACGGATGCAGGCTGACCCGCGCCGCGAGAGCTCAGTCTTGTAACCTACTTCGACCGAAAGGCGAGAGCCGACTACCCCTGAGCACCCGTACAAGCCGAACACAGAACATTCCCGCCCCCACGACAGTGGCCGTGGTTAAATGTTCCAATCAGCAACTCGAAAACCGGCGGAAAATTCCACTCCATTGCCGGAGCACTACCATCCCACCAATGGAGATTCTTGGCGCCAATTTCTGCGCTGATTTTGCTACGTCACGGAGCTATGCCCTGAGCAAGCCAATCACAGTTACTATTTTGCAGAAAGCACGGGAATTTTCCCGCCACAACTGCCTGGGTACACAAGTCATTCCCACGCCTCGCTGGTAACCCGCCAGAAAGTGTTTTCGCTAAGTTTCTGCGAAGTAACGGAACCTCTAGCCCAGCTGCTACTTCAGGCCCCTCCGGGCGTGTCTTTTGACAATGTCGGCGTCTGGAAGTCATTCACTCGTCTCCCTCACACCCGTCGGCTTACCCTTTCAAAATCAACAGAGCCCGCCTGTCACCGGACCACCCGGGTGACGAGAGAAGCTGTGTGGGAAGTCCGCGTGTGAAGGAATAGCAACTTTCCACCGCATGCAATTAGAGAGGAGAATCGTAAGATAGAAATATGAGAGGGGGCTCATGCCACCTCTCAATAGTTCGTTCCGCCAGACCATTGTGGCCACATTTCCCAGCCCCAGGAGAGTGCTGTAAGAGATGATGAGCTTAGCTTACAAAATTAGTCATGGTGGAAAAAACGCAAGTCTATTAAATAGTTAAGTAGAAGCAAGATTCTGAAGCGGAGATTATGCTATTCTCATGTTAACAAGATGTAAAGACTCTTCTAGGCATCATAGGCTCGATGTGAAGCCATTTTGTAATTTTCACAAATTCAGCACATTTCTTAGTTCCAGAAAATCCACTGGGAATTGTGAAGTTGCCGGATAATTCGAGTATTACCGTCATTATTACTGTCACTTTCTTCATACCGCTGCTGGAACACTGTACTTGAAGATCATGTGATGCCTTTTGGTCATTATAGAAGTAGTATCCCAAGAACAGGTTCTTTCCCTGTCTACGGAATCCTTTTCATGTTAATATCAAACATCAGTAATTACTCGTAGATTACATTAAAACTAAAGTAATTGATGAAGACGTTACTCGATAAAAAAAAAAAAAACGCGCTGCCTTTCTTCACATACTTGGATCTAGAAATGGCTATCGAGTACTGCCAAACCAAAAGGCAAGAGATCTTACTGCCTTCCCATATAGGTCGCTGTCAGTTCTTCCATATGATTTGGTCGACATGACCTGTTTCAAGTTGTGTATGACAGACAATGTTTGAGAAAATCAATTGTTTTCCTTTGCAATAAACGGAAAGATTTTCATTCTAAGCTATCCAAGTACAAAATTTTCGCATTATTAGTCCAAATTTAATATTCGCTTCTATAATGTAGGAAAGTAGTTCACAGTTGCAAAACTCGCACCCGACTCATTGACCTTAAACTCAGTCGCTGACCATAAATTCTAGCTCAGAGTGACACCAGATTAAGTAACCTAATGTAGCGAAGACTGTTTGCCAGTGCTCTTTCTCAACGGAAAATACGCAATTCACTCATTGGGCTCCACAAGTACACTGTAACAGTATTTTTTGTGAGTATACAATGCATACGGATTAGAATTTAGTGGTGCTCTCTCATCCACTTCTGTATACAATATGCCTGACCTAAACGGGCCCTTTATCATTCCAGGCCCTGGGCAGTGCAACATCATACTGACAACAGTAATGTGCTTGTACTGACAACCTGATTGCTCGTTTTACCTCAGTTTGTAATGATTTAAATAAAACAACATGACCTTCCAGTGTAAGACATTTCGTCCCTCTTTTCCTTCTGTGAAATTTGTCAGTAAACTTTTTGCCTTCCAACCAATGAAATGCGGCTGTGTAGGGCCGGTAAATGATTCACTAACCACGATTTAGTGCCGTTAAGACGATTTATTTAAACGTCACAAGACTGCACGTAGGTGTAATCGATTTCGAGGAGCAAAGTGTTTGTTATCGTACTTTTGTGACAGGTGGGCATAAGTGATTTCCAAAGATTTTTATTGTACTGAAATAATATTTTGTCACAAAGTAACAAGATAAGTGTTTTATCCGTATCTATTTTGTAGGAAACTGTAATCGTGATGGAAGATTATACACCTGAATGTTTGACACAACTGGTAGGAGAAAACGCTGCATATTAACCAAACCCCGCGCCTCCTCTCCATATCCTCCTATGACACGAGCCCTGGACTCTCCTCGACTACCGCTACAGAGCTATTCCTAGCACAGCTGAGAATTGGCAACATCGTCACAAACATTAGGCAACACTGTGACAGTGCAATCACTTCCGCGTATGGTACTGAATTGACTCGCTAAATTCACTTGATATTACCTTTGCATTTGAATGACTCGTGCTATATAATCCTCATTTAAACTAAGTCACTGAGACAGAAAATTAAATTTTTTGCCTAAAGAAATGCTATTCTTCACATAAGTGACAACTTTTATTATCTTTCACGATGCGTTATGAGGCTGAGCGACAAATACCATGATGAGAGAGGCATACAGGTAGCAGTGTGTCCGTAGCCTGGTTGTACCGCCCGTGTCTCGGGTCAGAACGGCTCAGTCAGTCGTCAGTTATAACCGTGGTAGGGGCCAGCGAATGTGGGCTTTTTTTTCTGATTGATTTTATGGAGCAGCGAATTTCCAGAAAAAATTCTGTATCGAAATCGGAAGAAAACTTTTACACATCAAATCCTCTTGGTAGCTCGACTCAGTAAGTTGTGTTAATGGTCATAGTTCTTGGCTTTCTGACTGCCAAGCTGCTTCGCAATACCAGCGTCTCTGAAGAAATTCGAATCGACCATCAGCGATACGAATTTCAATATTGTTCTGCACTTCAGACTCACATGACAGGGTGGTAAGTATGAAGGGAATGATCCTCTTGATTACTATAGGGCCTCTATGCTAAATTTCCACAGTAGCAATTAGGAACTCCCTGCAGACATTTGCTAACAGCGGCTCTAGCAACTTACTTTTTCTATGAGTAGCTTCAAATATGGGCAATTTCGTCGCCTTCAATCCAATTGAATATTTTAAATATAACTTATGAACAGCGTTCACTTCTCCATTAATTAAGGTATAGACCTCAAAACAAGCAATATGCCTGAGTAGCTATAGAGCAGGTTCTGATAGGTATTGACACAATTATTTGCATCCATTTACCATAGAGAATCAAAGAGAGAAATCAGACACATTACATTGTATTTATTCTCTGTGCCTTGACTAACACATATGAATCCATGACAATAATAAATTATTTCAGAAACTTCCTGCAAAAGGAAAAAGAACAGAATGTGACGCTTTAATTGTAGTGCACTGGATCAGAAACAGCGAAGTTAATTCTGTGCCACATTGATGTATTGCATTCTAGTGTAATAAAATCATCGAATTGTGCCTCCTTTGCTATCAAGAGTGAAACACAGATCGCAGGCGCTTCATTCTGGAACCGCATGACCGCTACCGTCGCAGGTTCGAATCCTGCCTTGGGCATGGATGTGTGTGATGTCCTTAGGTTAGTTAGGCTTAAGTAGTTCTAAGTTCTAGGGGACTGATTACCACAGATGTTATGTCCCATAGTGCTCAGAGCCATTTGAACAAATCGTAGACAGATTTTATGGGTCTCCACTCAACAATAGTAAAGCATTTTACATGGTTGTGAGTGCGGAGTGGCGCAGACGTTGTCGGCAGGCGAGACAATGCAGTGCCTCAGCCCCCGCCGGTAGGCAGTAAACGGGTCCCAGAGAACTCAGACGCATGCATTGTTCAGAGGCAGATGGTCGGCAAAGAAATCATTCGCTGAAACATTGTTGGACCAAACTGTTACAACCAGTGTGACAGAAAGCGAAATCTATTGTAGATTCGCTGGAGTTACACTCATAGCTTCAGCACCGAGAAGAAGGAGCGGTAAAAACTGTCGACGTGTGCTTTTAGTTACCTGACGTCGTATTAGCTAGTTTCGCGTTTTACCTCAAGACTACGGTCATAGTCAAGAATAAACTACTAAGACTGAAGTCAAGACTTCCTCTGGGAAGTGCCTCAGTCTACAATGTTGCGTGATCGAGCATATTACCGGACATAGGATTCTCAGAGGAGCACGACTGTATTGCCCACCTTACGTGAACGACTCGGCGGTCAATTTTTTGTTCCAAAACTGTATCTACAACACATATTGCACGCTGAAGACCCAGAAGAATTAAAAAACAAAAGTAGTTTATGAGAGCACCGTTAACTAAAGCGTTCGAAGTATTCATAGTATAGTATACGTGTGTGTAAACGCCTTCCAATGCCCACTCAAGGAAGACAAGGATACACAGTCTAGCTTCAATATTATAAATTCACCTCAGTTTGTGGATGAACTCAGACATAGGTTGATAATCATTTAGAATATTTAGCAGTACTGTACCCATTGGTGTTAAACTCGTTTTCAACCAATGATTCCCACAGCTACAGGAAAACAACTTGAGATAATTCATACTTACGCAGTGCTATCAGACGAAAAGATCAACCTGGCACAAACTGTGGGAAGTTTGTTTTACATCCTTCATATCTGTATAATGAGCTTTTTCCTATTTGAGATGTCTGTGAACATTGCTGATTGAGACGATTTATGCCGAAACTAAATTCCTTCAGCTACGACAATGTTTAAAGATATCGTCTTAACGGCACTAAATCGTGGTTTGTGAATCGTTTCCCAGCCGTACTCCGCCGCATTTCGCTGGCTGGAAGGCAAAAAGGTTACTGACAAATTTCACAGAAGGATAAGAGAGACGAAATGTCTCCCACTGGAAGGTCATGTTGTTTTATTTAAACGATTACAAAATCATGTAAAACGAACAGTCAGGTTGTCAGTATAAGCACATTACTGTTGTCAGTATGATGTTGCACTGCCCAGGGCCTGGAATGATAAAGGGCCCGTTTAGGTCAGGCATATTGTATACGGAAGTGGAAGAGAGAGCATCACTAAATTGTAATTCGTGTGCATTGCATACACACAGAAATTACTGTTACAGTGTACCAATGGAGACCAATGAGTGAATAGCGTATTTTCCGGTGAAAAAGAGCACTGGCAAACAGTCTTAGCTACATTAGGTTACTTAATCTGGTGTCACTCTGAGCTAGACTTGGTAATCAGCGACTAAGTGTAAGGTCAATGAGTCAGATGCGAGGTTGGCAACTGTGAAACACTTTCCTACATTATAGAAGCGAATATTAAATTTGAACTAATATTGCGAAAATTTTGTACTTGGATAGCTTAGAATGAAAATCTTTCTGTTTATTGCAAAGGAAAACAATTGATTTTCTAAAACATTGTCTGTCACACACAACTTGAAACAGGTCATGTCGACCAAATCATATGGAAGAACTGACAGCGACGTATATGGGAAGGCAGTAAGATCTCTTGCCTTTTGGTTTGGCGATACTCGATAGCAATTTCTAGGCGCAAGTATATGAAGAAAGTCAGCGAGATCTTTTTTTAATCAGGTAACGTCCTCATCAAGTACTTTACTTTTAATCTGATCTACGAGTAATTACTGATCTTTGATATTAACATGAAAAGGATTCCGTAGACAAGGAAAGAACCGTGTTGGGTTTGTATCTCTGTCACAGAACTTCACATCATGCACTTCATCTTTAAATGCATGCACACTTTGTTACTTCAGAATAGAGGTATGTCAGACATCTTTTGGAGTTAATTAACAGGGACGAAAGGGTCCTGACAAAAGTCCCGGTTTATTACAAAAATTGTCGTCTTTTATTTTCAAGTTTAGATTTGGTTACTGGTATTGGCAAAAGCTTCGGTAATTCATGACACTTAATGCTAGTCATCAATATGATATGATTAGATTAGATTAATTCTTGTTTCATACATCATGAACACGATATTTCGTAATGACTTGGCAGAAAATCCTAAGAAATTTTGGTCTTATGTCAAAGCGGTAGGTGGATCAAAACAAAATGTCCAGACACTCTGTGACCAAAATGGTACTGAAACAGAGGATGACAGACTAAAGGCCGAAATACTAAATGTCTTTTTCCAAAGTTGTTTCACAGAGGAAGATTGCACTGTAGTTCCTTCTCTAGATTGTCGCACAGATGACAAAATGGTAGATATTGAAATAGACGACAGAGGGATAGAGGAACAATTAAAATCGCTCAAAAGAGGAAAGGCCTCTGGACCTGATGGGATACCAGTTCAATTTTACACAGAGTACGCGAAGGAACTTGCCCCCCTTCTTGCAGCGGTGTACCGTAGGTCTCTAGAAGAGCGTAGCGTTCCAAAGGATTGGAAAAGGGCACAGGTCATCCCCGTTTTCAAGAAGGGACGTCGAGCAGATGTGCAGAACTATAGACCTATATCTCCAACGTCGATCAGTTGTAGAATTTTGGAACACGTATTGTGTTCGAGTATAATGACTTTTCTGGAGACTAGAAATCTACTCTGTAGGAATCAGCATGGGTTTCGAAAAAGACGGTCATGTGAAACCCAGCTCGCGCTATTCGTCCACGAGACTCAGAGGGCCATAGATACGGGTTCACAGGTAGATGCCGTGTTTCTTGACTTCCGCAAGGCGTTCGATACAGTTCCCCACAGTCGTTTAATGAACAAAGTAAGAGCATATGGACTATCAGACCAATTGTGTGATTGGACTGAGGAGTTCCTAGATAACAGGACGCCGCATGTCATTCTCAATGGAGAGAAGTCTTCCGAAGTGAGAGTGATTTCAGGTGTGCCGCAGGGGAGTGTCATAGCACCGTTGCTATTCACAATATACATAAATGACCTTGTGGATGACATCGGAAGTTCACTGAGGCTTTTTGCGGATGATGCTGTGGTGTATCGAGAGGTTGTAACAATGGAAAATTGTACTGAAATGCAGGAGGATCTGCAGCGAATTGACGCATGGTGCAGGGAATGGCAATTGAATCTCAATGTAGACAAGTGTAATGTGCTGCGAATACACAGAAAGATAGATCCTTTATCATTTAGCTACAAAATAGCAGGTCAGCAACTGGAAGCAGTTAATACCATAAATTATCTGGGAGTACGCATTAGGAGTGATTTAAAATGGAATGATCGTATAATGTTGATCGTCGGTAAAGCAGATGCCAGACTGAGATTCATTGGAAGAATCCTAAGGAAATGCAATCCGAAAACAAAGGAAGTGGGTTACAGTACGCTTGTTCGCCCACTGCTTGAATACTGCTCAACAGTGTGGAATCCGTACCAGATAGGGTTGATAGAAGATATAGAGAAGATCCAACGGAGAGCAGCGCGCTTCGTTACAGGATCATTTAGTAATCGCGAAAGCGTTACGGAGATGATAGATAAACTCCAGTGGAAGACTCTGCAGGAGAGACGCACAGTAGCTCGGTACGGGCTTTTGTCAAAGTTTCGAGAACATACCTTCACCGAAGAGTCAAGCAGTATATTGCTCCCTCCTACGTATATCTCGCGAAGAGACCATGAGGATAAAATCAGAGAGATTAGAGCCCACACAGAGGCATACCGACAATCCTTCTTTCCACGAACAATACGAGAATGGAATAGAAGGGAGAACCGATAGAGGTACTCAAGGTACCCTCCGCCACACACCGTCAGGTGGCTTGCGGAGTATGGATGTAGATGTAGATGTAGAACGTGCCATTTTAATAAAAGATTACTTTACATACCATGATAAAATTTCTTTACAATTTTTTACTCTCTCTCTCTCTCTCCCATTCTTTTTGATTTTTATCTCTCTCTCTCTCTCTCACTCTCTCTCTCTCTCTCTCTGTTACACAAACACACACCATTCTTTTTTTGTTTTAATTTGTTTGTTGTGATCGACTATCGGCGAGGCACGAAAAAGTCTGTGAATGAATTTCTTAGTTTTGAGTACACTTAGGAAAGAAATATGAAAACAACTATGAGAGTTACTGATTTATGATGCTTAGTTTGCAGTCAGTTCTGAGTATTATTAGTAACTATGCTCCAGTCCCTAAACATAGTTACAGAAATGCGAATCAGACGCATTACTTATTCCAAGCCGTTACAGCCGCGACTTGGAGACACCAGCTATGGTCACTTTCCAGCCCGCTGTGGGATGACATCGGTTCGTCTTCTTCCTGCTGGTATTGTAACTGAGATTTGGCAACCAGGCAATGTATGTTTGGCGACTCTGTGATCGACGAGTTACTTCCTGGTGTAAACGGAATTAAGCCTCAAAGTTAACTTGATTTTACCTGTCATTTCCATAGAATAATCTGAGTTATTATCGCTTGAGGAGTAACAAAAGATTGCAAATGTACGGTTTTCATCCGAGGAAAGTCGTTGCACGTGGAAATCGCAACTAATCTCGTCCTTCAAATAGCGGTTTACGAGTTCTAGGCACTATTGGTCTCGTAAGGGGACGCTTGGAGTCATACTTCTTCGCCAGCTCTGTGGTAACATGCAGAGCTGTGAAAAAGCGACTGTTATGATTCGTAGTTCCAGTCTCACTAAGCGTAGCGTTTTATCCCTTCTGTGAATGACTGCAAGCAGTCAGATCAAACATCTATCTGGAAATCGCAAGAAAATACTTTCGGCTGATAGTGCAGTGGTGAAAAACTTAGAATGCTGCACAACAGGTAACGCCTCTTTCTGCTGCTGACAAGCAAATTTTGGGTTTCTAGGAATACATAACTTTATTTATGAAATGCCACATTTGCATACATCTTGAGTATGACACAGCATACCAGTTAAACACGGACACAATCAAAATCTAGGTGAGTAGTATTTTACCAATTCGTGACGATAGAGGCACGCTTGTGTACAGATACTTAGTTTTATTAAAACAGACTTTCGTCGTAAGGCTATCGTGGGTAGTTTTATTTCATTTTTTATAACACAGTTCACAATTTTCGTAAGGTTTCCATTAATGTTGTTAAAACAATAGCAAACATGAGAGAGAAATTAATCATCAACGATATATTCGAATTCTCTGATGTTATCTATAACAGTCTGAAAATGCACATGCAGTTTATTGATTACATGCATGTAGAAAACTTGTTCTGAGTTAAAGCTCTCAAACAAGGTTTGAAGAAGAACAAAATGCCACTACCAGACGACAGCTAATGTAGAAAATACTTTTCTGACGTATTTTGGCACGATGCACTCTACCCATACATAATACAAATGTTTCGAGATGCATCTACTGTCTGGCTGTCTGTTGAACCTGAAATGAAAAAAATGTCGCAGAAGTTAGCCTTTTTTCCACATACGACTATTTTGGGTTGAGAAGTGAAGGGAATTATGTTACAAGTTCGATTATATTGATAACTTTAGCAGACAGCAGAATTGTATTTTATAAAATATAGCAGTGAATGTACTCTAACTTTCAACATCTTATCTACCGTGCGCGATACTTACCATTATGCTGCTAGCTGACACTTAGCTATAACAGCTCCAGAAGCCACCAACAGTTCTTCCAGAACTTCTGCATTCCACAGCGCTGTGGGATAATGCATATGGCCAGGTCTATACTTATGAGAGACAAACAGTTTTACCTTTTCTTTTACTCTGCACGACGTTTTCAACAAACAGATAGCGCAGTAGAATACCTCAAGGGGAAAGGAACACTTCCTATTTAAATTTCTCCATCCTACACTGTTGGCAGTTCTGTGTTGGTGGCAGTTACCTGATTTTATTTTGGTGATTACTGGGTAGCCGAGGCAGCTAGTTTATGGTTATTCGGTCAACCAAGTAAATGAATTTAGTGAACATGCTGTAAGTTGATACAGGGAGCCTGTGTATCAGAATTTGCAGCCAGTGTGGGACAACGGCGTGATGACAGAAAAATGAGCCACTGAGAAGAGGATTTGGTGGTCTGTTGGGCTGATGAGAGGTTCATGTAAGTATGGTTTGGGTTAGATTCCAACTTCGGTCAGTGATTTTAGATAGGGAGAGACAGATTCCATTCTCTTCTGGCTACATCAAGTGAAGATGATATAATGGCGTTGTGGTCTGAAATTCACATTAAAAATTATATTCCTTCTCTACCAAGTAGCCGTTAGGTTGAGTCACAATAAAGTCTAGAGTGGCGACATGTAAAAACGCTATCACCAGTAACCTTTCTTACTAGTTATTCATTTCTAGTGACGAAACAAACGCTATGTTGGCTCACATGACACTTATTCAATCTTTTATCTGAGCTACTGTATGTCGGAAAATTGGTTCTGAACTGGGAATGCAACTCAGACAGCCCTTAACGCGAAATTTGTTTCCTTCGTGACAATTAAGCTTGGCTAGAATTTGTTGTTTGTTCAAAACAGGAGATTCCGCAACATCTCCACATATTGCGCGTGAATGGGTTAGAATCTTGGCCCGGCACTAAGGATTTCATTATGTATTAACAAGCTCTAGCATGAGAACACCAATCTGCTGGTGGATAATAATTTCGAATTTTAATGTATTTTCATTCGTTTTCAACACTAACGATGTTTGATGTTTTTGACTCCCAGTGAGGCACAGAACTATTTGCGAGATCACTATAAGTTCAAGATGTTATTCCGATCTGCTGGTGGAGAAAAATTCGGTAGCTGACGTATCTTTGTGTGTAGTCAACAACGATGTGTGTGGGGCTCTATTCCCAGTCAGCACTGAACTCTTCGTCATATTATTTCTAGTTCAAACATACTCACACGTCGCTGCTGGTGCAACAAACCCATATTTAATGTTCTTTTTCTCTATTATAAAACAGCAATAGGTGCTGGGTTGGAGTCCTGTAAAGGAAAAAATTAATGTTTCGTCTCGTCATTTCACTTAAAACATCTAGCTACTGCCGAGATAAGGAGAACCCTCTACTAAGTCAACGACCTTCTAGAGGGCGGATGAGCTGGTAGAGCAGGGGCACCCTCTTGTCCTTGGAGTGAGAAATCACTCCTAAAGACGGAAGAATCACCAAGGGTGGTCAACGGCATAGGATGCTGAAGGCAACGGGAAACCACAGCATTAAAGATCCAATGGATATCCCCAGGAAAACTCATCATGGCAGGGTTCAATGTCAAATAATCCGGAGTTTCAACTCCCCCACTCGGATCTCCGGGGGGGGGGGGGGGGGGGAGAGCCTTGAACAATGCCACAAGTAAATACAAAAATAATGCAACAAAAGCAACTTGGAATGTAAGATCATTATACCAACCAGGCAAAGTAAATAATGTTATACAAGAAATGAAACGCCTAAAAATTAACATTTTGGGTGTAAGTGAAACAAGATGGCCTGACTCAGGAGAAATGACCATTGACAACATGAAAGTATATTACTCGGGAAATTCTGATAGCCAGCACAGGAATGGGGTAGGAATAATTTTAGATGAGTATGCTAGTAAATCTGTCAAAAGCATTTTACCAATCTCAGATAGAGTAATCAGTCTACATTTACAAACGAAACAAACAAATATTAATTTAATCCAAATCTATGCTCCAACAGCCGACAAAGACCAAGAAGAAATAGGAAAATTTTATGAAGAATTAACACAAGCAATAGGAACCTCAAAAAGCAGAGACATTATTATCATCATGGGAGATTTTAATGCCAAAATAGGTGAAGGAAGTGAAGGTGATCTTATTGGACCTTTTGGTTTAGGAACAAGAAATGAAAGAGGAGATTTGCTGTCACAATTTTGCCAGGAAAACAATCTGTCTATTACAAACACATTTTTTAAACTCCCTAAACGAAGACTTTATACTTGGAAATCACCAAGAGACTGTAATGAAGAAGTTTGCAGAAATCAAATTGATTTCATACTTATAAACAAGAGGTACAAAAATTCTATTCATGGTGTGAAAACATATCCAGGAGCTTACATATTTTCTGATCATAACCTTTTAGTAGCAAAGTTCCATGTGAAACTGAAAGCCATACAAAAGAAACAAAAGAAGGACTATATAAATACAACTATTCTAAGAGACCCCTTGACTAAACAAAAGACTTCTGAAGAGATTAATAAGGAATTAGTTAGGATAAAGAATAATCAAACAGAAGACATTGATGGCAAATGGGAACTTATAAAAGACACATTAAATAATGCATGTAAAAACACAATGGCGACCAAACACGACAACATGAAAAAGAAGTGGATGACAGAGAAGATATTACAATTGATGGAACAAAGAAGAATACTTAAAAATAGAGATGAAAGTGAGTATAAAAGATTACATGCAGAAATACAAAAAGAAACACGGCGAGCAAAAGAAGAATGGTACAAGGAACAATGCTCTGAAATTGAGAGTTATGAAACAAGACATGATAGTTTCAACTTACACAAAAAGTTAAAGATTTAGCTGGACTCAATAAAAAGAAAAGTACAAGTTTATTGTTAGATAAAAATGACAAAATAATTCCTGATGTTAAAGGTAAACTGGACAGGTGGACAGAATATGTCAAAGAACTATTTGAAGATACAAGAAAAGATCAAAAATTTTATGATAACATGATCGGAGAACGAGGACCAAGCATATCGAAAGAAGAAATATTACATGTTATCAACAAATCAAAGACAGGAAAAGCCCCTGGACCGGATAAGATACCAAATGACATCCTGAAACTCATAGGAATAGACCATATAGATATATTTGTACAATTGTTTAATGATATTTATAATTCGGGAATTATTCCTAGGGATTGGTTGACATCTACCTTTGTTACATTACCCAAAAAGGCTAATGCCAAAACTTGTAATGATCACCGTACAATAAGCTTAATGAGTCACACCTTAAAGATATTTCTAAAAGTTATACACCAACGAATATACAAAAAAGTAGAAGAAGGTATAAGTGAAACACAATTCGGTTTTAGAAGTTCCCTCGGTACAAGAGAAGCATTGTTTGCTTTTAACATATTAGCGCAACGATGTATGGAGGTTAACCAGCCACTATATGTGTGCTTCCTGGATTATAATAAAGCATTTGACAAAGTTCGTCATGATCATCTCATAGAATTGTTAGAAAAGAAAACACTTGATAAGAAAGACATCCGCATTATATATAACCTCTACTACAATCAAACCGCAACCGTGAAGGTAGAAAATGAGTTATCGAATGATATAGAAATAAAGAGGGGTGTGAGACAAGGTTGCGTTCTCTCACCCTTATTGTTTAATATGTATTCAGAAGACATAATCCAGGCAGCTCTATCAGATGAAATAGCTGGCATTAAAGTGAATGGGCTAAACATTAACAATGTTAGGTTTGCTGATGACAC